>NW_027181693.1:0-10000000 GCF_028537555.1 Battus philenor
CTACCTACCTACCTACCTACCTACCTACCTACCTACCTACCTACCTACCTACCTACCTACCTACCTACCTACCTACCTACCTACTACCTACCTACCTACCTACCTACCTACCTACCTACCTACCTACCTACCTACCTACCTACCTACCTACCTACCTACCTACCTACCTACCTACCTACCTACCTACCTACCTACCTACCTACCTACCTACTACCTACCTACCTACTACCTACCTACCTACCTACCTACCTACCTACCTACCTACCTACCTACCTACCTACCTACCTACCTACCTACCTACCTACCTACCTACCTACCTACCTACCTACCTACCTACCTACTACCTACCTACCTACCTACCTACCTACCTACCTACCTACCTACCTACCTACCCTACCTACCTACCTACCTACCTACCTACCTACCTACCTACCCTACCTACCTACCTACCTACCTACCTACCTACCTACCTACCTACCTACCTACCTACCTACCTACCTACCTACCTACCTACCTACCTACCTACCTACCTACCTACCTACCTACCTACCTACCTACCCTACCTACCTACCTACCTACCTACCTACCTACCTACCTACCTACCTACCTACCTACCTACCTACCTACCTACCTACCTACCTACCTACCTACCTACCTACCTACCTACTACCTACCTACCTACTACCTACCTACCTACCTACCTACCTACCTACTACCTACCTACCTACCTACCTACCTACCTACCTACCTACCTACCTACCTACCTACCTACCTACCTACCTACCTACCTACCTACCTACCTACCTACCTACCTACCTACCTACCTACCTACCTACCTACCTACCTACCTACCTACCTACCTACCTACCTACCTACCTACCTACCTACCTACCTACCTACCTACCTACCTACCTACCTACCTACCTACCTACCTACCTACCTACCTACCTACCTACCTACCTACCTACCTACCTACCTACCTACCTACCTACCTACCTACCTACCTACCTACCTACCTACCTACCTACCTACCTACCTACCTACCTACCTACCTACCTACCTACCTACCTACCTACCTACCTACCTACCTACCTACCTACCTACCTACCTACCTACCTACCTACCTACCTACCTACCTACCTACCTACCTACCTACCTACCTACCTACCTACCTACCTACCTACCTACCTACCTACCTACCTACCTACCTACCTACCTACCTACCTACCTACTACCTACCTACCTACCTACCTACCTACCTACCTACCTACCTACCTACCTACCTACCTACCTACCTACCTACCTACCTACCTACCTACCTACCTACCTACCTACCTACCTACCTACCTACCTACCTACCTACCTACCTACCTACCTACCTACACCTACCTACCTACCTACCTACCTACCTACCTACCTACCTACCTACCTACCTACCTACCTACCTACCTACCTACCTACCTACCTACCTACCTACCTACCTACCTACCTACCTACCTACCTACCTACCTACCTACCTACCTACCTACCTACCTACCTACCTACCTACCTACCTACCTACCTACCTACCTACCTACCTACCTACCTACCTACCTACCTACCTACCTACCTACCTACCTACCTACCTACCTACCTACCTACCTACCTACCTACCTACCTACCTACCTACCTACCTACCTACTACCTACCTACCTACCTACCTACCTACCTACCTACCTACCTACCTACCTACCTACCTACCTACCTACCTACCTACCTACCTACCTACCTACCTACCTACCTACCTACCTACCTACTACCTACCTACCTACCTACCTACCTACCTACCTACCTACCTACCTACCTACCTACCTACCTACCTACCTACCTACCTACCTACCTACCTACTACCTACCTACCTACCTACCTACCTACCTACCTACCTACCTACCTACCTACCTACCTACCTACCTACCTACCTACCTACCTACCTACCTACCTACCTACCTACCTACCTACCTACCTACCTACCTACCTACCTACCTACCTACCTACCTACCTACCTACCTACCTACCTACCTACCTACCTACCTACCTACCTACCTACCTACCTACCTACCTACCTACCTACCTACCTACCTACCTACCTACCTACCTACCTACCTACCTACCTACCTACCTACCTACCTACCTACCTACCTACCTACCTACCTACCTACCTACCTACCTACCTACCTACCTACCTACCTACCTACCTACCTACCTACCTACCTACCTACCTACCTACCTACCTACCTACCTACCTACCTACCTACCTACCTACCTACCTACCTACCTACCTACCTACCTACCTACCTACCTACCTACCTACCTACCTACCTACCTACCTACCTACCTACCTACCTACCTACCTACCTACCTACCTACCTACCTACCTACCTACCTACCTACCTACCTACCTACCTACCTACCTACCTACCTACCTACCTACCTACCTACCTACCTACCTACCTACCTACCTACCTACCTACCTACCTACCTACCTACCTACCTACCTACCTACCTACCTACTACCTACCTACCTACCTACCTACCTACCTACCTACCTACCTACCTACCTACCTACCTACCTACCTACCTACCTACTACCTACCTACCTACCTACCTACCTACCTACCTACCTACCTACCTACCTACCTACCTACCTACCTACCTACCTACCTACCTACCTACCTACCTACCTACCTACCTACCTACCTACCTACTACCTACCTACCTACCTACCTACCTACCTACCTACCTACCTACCTACCTACCTACCTACCTACCTACCTACCTACCTACCTACCTACCTACCTACCTACCTACCTACCTACCTACCTACCTACCTACCTACCTACCTACCTACCTACCTACCTACCTACCTACCTACCTACCTACCTACCTACCTACCTACCTACCTACCTACCTACCTACCTACCTACTACTACCTACCTACCTACCTACCTACCTACCTACCTACCTACCTACCTACCTACCTACCTACCTACCTACCTACCTACCTACCTACCTACCTACCTACCTACCTACCTACCTACCTACCTACCTACCTACCTACCTACCTACCTACCTACCTACCTACCTACCTACCTACCTACCTACCTACCTACCTACCTACCTACCTACCTACCTACCTACCTACCTACCTACCTACCTACCTACCTACCTACCTACCTACCTACCTACCTACCTACCTACCTACCTACCTACCTACCTACCTACCTACCTACCTACCTACCTACCTACCTACCTACCTACCTACCTACCTACCTACCTACCTACCTACCTACCTACCTACCTACCTACCTACCTACCTACCTACCTACCTACCTACCTACCTACCTACCTACCTACCTACCTACCTACCTACCTACCTACCTACCTACCTACCTACCTACCTACCTACCTACCTACCTACCTACCTACTACCTACCTACCTACCTACCTACCTACCTACCTACCTACCTACCTACCTACCTACCTACCTACCTACCTACCTACCTACCTACCTACCTACCTACCTACCTACCTACCTACCTACCTACCTACCTACCTACCTACCTACCTACCTACCTACCTACCTACCTACCTACCTACCTACCTACCTACCTACCTACCTACCTACCTACCTACCTACCTACCTACCTACCTACCTACCTACCTACCTACCTACCTACCTACCTACCTACCTACCTACCTACCTACTACCTACCTACCTACCTACCTACCTACCTACCTACCTACCTACCTACCTACCTACCTACCTACCTACCTACCTACCTACCTACCTACCTACCTACCTACCTACCTACCTACCTACCTACCTACCTACCTACCTACCTACCTACCTACCTACCTACCTACCTACCTACCTACCTACCTACCTACCTACCTACCTACCTACCTACCTACCTACCTACCTACCTACCTACCTACCTACCTACCTACCTACCTACCTACCTACCTACCTACCTACCTACCTACCTACCTACCTACCTACCTACCTACCTACCTACCTACCTACCTACCTACCTACCTACCTACCTACCTACCTACCTACCTACCTACCTACCTACCTACCTACCTACCTACCTACCTACCTACCTACCTACCTACCTACCTACCTACCTACCTACCTACCTACCTACCTACCTACCTACCTACCTACCTACCTACCTACCTACCTACCTACCTACCTACCTACCTACCTACCTACCTACCTACCTACCTACCTACCTACCTACCTACCTACCTACCTACCTACTACCTACCTACCTACCTACCTACCTACCTACCTAAAAATACAAGCCATACAAATAATAACTGGTGGAGGAAGCCATATTTATCTGAAGACTGTTTCAATTCCCTTCGCAAAGCATACGATTAAGCGGCAAAAGATTAAGTTAGGCTGGGTCAATTGTAGAATAAGAGCTACTTTACGGTCTATAAAATGCTTTAGATGCTGGCACTATGGTCACGTTGCAAACAAATGCAGCATCAAAAATAACAGATCGAAGAGCTGCATCATATGTAAAGAAATAGGCCACAAAGCCAAAGAGTGCGGTAAGGAAGCCCGATATGTCCTCTGTGTTTACATTGGGAATACTAAAGACTGCTCACATTGCAGGCTGTGGTTATTGCCCTGTATTTAAAAAAGCACTTCTGATGTTAAGACAGCCTCAAAATGATCAAGGTACTACAAATTCATCTTAATCATTGTGGGGTTGCCCAAGACCTACTCATGCAGACTGTACAAGAGCTAAAATTAGACATAGTACTGATTTCGGAACCCTATAAGCACATTAGTAGCCTAAACTGGATCACCGATAAGGAAGGAAAAGCTGTCATCTGGGCATGTGGCACTTAACCTCTTCAGGGTAACCAAAATAATGGTTCTGGGTTTGTAAGAGCCATATTTAATGGAATATATTCTACAGTTGCTATGCACCGCCTAGCCTAACACACGAAAAGTTTGCTGAGTTGAATTAGAAGAGGATTCCACTAATTTGGCCAGAATGCTTTAGCTCGAATGTGCTCCCCTGTAGCAATAGCTGGAGATTTTAACGCTTGGGCAGTGGACTGGGGTAGTAAAGCTACTAACACTGAAGGTTGCCAGCTTCTGGAAACGATGTTACTGTTGGACGTCGCCTTACTTAACACAGGCGATAAACCCACGTTCACAAGAGGTAAGGCGAGCTCAATTGTGGATCTCACTTTCGTCAGCAGTACACTAGCAAGAGGAAATAGCAGTTGAGAGATCTCGGACACTTACACCGCTAGCGACCACTGTGCCATATACTGGGAAGTATCATGTAAGCCAAATACAAATAGAGTACCACACACAAGAACTGGTTCAATGGGTTGGAGGACTAGCATGTATGATCCCGGCCTGTTCAAGATAGCACTGGAGGATCGACCACTGCTTTACAAAAGTGCCAGTGAAAGGCGGTTGAAATCATAAGGAGGCTGACTGAAGCATTGCCAAGGCGTCGCAACTACAACCGAACCTCTCCGGTGTACTGGTGGAATGATAACATAGTTGAGCTTAGGAAAATATGTGTTAAGGCGCGTGATATGTGTTAAACAACTGATACATGATATTACAACGCCCACTTGTCCTATTCTACTAGAAAGAATTGTAAGTGCTCTGTTCCCCACGAAACCAAAATCCTTCTTTCAACTAGGGATTGTTGATCCGAATGAGATCCCCCCTATTACCGAGAAGGAGATATTGGTAGTATGCGGTAGGGTTGGAAACAACAAAGCTCCGGGACCAGATGGGATCCCCAACGTAGCTCATAAGCAAGCTATAGTAGCAACACAAGGAGTCTTCTTGGAGGACTACAATAGCTGCTTACTGGAAGGCACTTTTCCTAGCGCGTGGAATCAACAGAGACTGGTTCTTCTTCCTAAAGGTAAGAAGCCACCAGACGAGCCATCGTCATACCGGCCCCTCTGTATGCTGGATGCTGCTATAATATAATATATAATCACCCTGTGGATGAAGTCAGTCAGACTAGAACTGGCTGAGCAGAAGACGGAAGCAGTGCACATTACCGGCAGGAGAGTTGCGGAGACCATCACACTAAATGTCGGCAGCTGTGAAATCGTAACTCAGCCAGCTATTCGGTACCTTGGAGTAATGATCGACCAAAGGCTAAACTTCTAAGATCAGACTGAGAGAGCAGCAACGAAAGCGTCTCTGGTGACAGATAAACTCTGCAGACTCATGCCTAATATCGGAGGTCCCAAGCAAAACAGAAGAAAGTTATTAGCGTCGGTGACTACGTCAGTGCTTATGTACGGGGTGCCCATATGGTCTGACGCACTGAGCAAACTGGAGTCCCATCGGAAAATCGTTTCTGTTTACAGAGTCAGCAATCTTCGGGTAGCTAGCGCCTTTCGTACAGTATCGGAAGATGCGGCATGCGTGATAGTGGGTATGGTTACTGTTGCGCTTCTTGAAGACGAAATGACGAAACTGTACCGAAGCAAAGTAGCAATCGTCCTGGGATAAGTCGACGAAAGGAAAGTGGACGCGTAAGCTAATACCAGACCTAGAGCCATTGGTAAACCGGGATCATGGAACTACTACCTAACACAGATGATATCCAGCCACGGCTGTTACCGAACGTACCTCCATAGGTTCAAATACGAAAACTCCCCTAACTGTCCTAATGGTGTGAAAAACTCGTAAAAAATGTTTATTTGGAGTTAAAGCCAAATGTCGAATAGGCGCCCATAGAGCGCTCGCGTTTTATAATTGCCGCCCATGCACTGGTTAGCCGCATCTATACGTTCAACTCGACAAATGAGGTATATTTCGAGTTGAAACGAAATGTTAAAAAACGCGTCAATATGGCGTGAGCGTTTTATAACTGCCGCCACTGTGCTTTCTGGCCGCATCTAAACCTAAAGTACGTAAATAGTGTAATTCGAGATGAAACAAAATGTTCGCAAAAGAAGCCACCCATGGGCCGCTCGCGATTAATAACTGTCGCCACTGTGCTGTCTGGCCGCATCTAAACCTCAAGTACGTAAATAGTGTAATTCGAGATGAAACAAAATGTTCGCAAAAGATGCCGCCCATGGGCCGCTTGCGTTTAATAACTGCCGCCCCTGCACTGGCTGGCCGCTTCTAGACCTTAAATGTGTGAATTAGGTTTATTCGAGATTAAACAAAACGTTCCTGAAAAAAGTTGTCCATAGGACAATTTTTTCAGGAACATGCATTTGCTTAATAAGCTTGTTATTGTTTTGTAAAACGCTGTTATTATCACATTGATTAAAACAAAATGTTGTAATTGATAGCGTTTTCGTTTTACTAAATAATTATTTATTTATTTTATTTCAGGAACAAGCAGTCGTTCAACTATAGTTTTTCTATGAGAAGCTTCATTACAGAGTTTTAGTTCCCTTAAATATAAATTTAAACCTTAACAATATAACAAAATAACTGCTACACGATGTAATACGCTCGCATCATCATAAGCAGTGTATTATAAGTGCAGTTCAAATTCGTAAAACATGATCTATAATAATAATTACGATCAAAACTTATCATTTTGACTTTTTATTTACTTTACAATTCCTAGATATTCCTCATACGATGGTATATTGAATGTTATATTGAACAGTAGATTTGATGATTTGAATTTACTGTTTTACTGTTTTTATAAATTTACACAGACGATAGTCACAGAACTTGAGTCTTATTTTTGGATGATAATCTACTTTGGCTCTAAAGTATGCCCACCGAGTTTTTGGTGATGTTTTTTAGATATTGTGAACCAAAAAGATTTGTGTCGTTGAGTTTTACCAGCAAGCGGGGTCGGTTCGCACGGGTTTTTTATAACATTTTTTCATCAGCTCGGATGTACACAAATCGTAGTTTATAAGAGAAATGTTATGTAAGAAAAAGGAGATTTTTCACACTATTTTGAATGTGAATTTATTATTTTCTTTTGTCTCAATGGACTCTGGCAAGTGTATAGGCTTTTGGGAGATGAGCAGGTGCACGCGTGCTGCTGAGCACCCCGCACACAGAGCAACCTAAATTAAGTTAATAAAAATAAGGTATAGGAATAAAGAAAAAACATAGAAAACAATTAAAATGTAAATAAATATGAAAATATAAATTTAAGGATAGTGGCGAAAAATGAGAGATGACGAAAGAAATGAATAAGCTGAATGAGAAAGAGTGATAGAATTTGTAACGTACTTTCTACTACTTCCTAGAGGGAGCGAAAGATCATGCGAAAAATTAAAGAAAAAATATATGGAGCAAAGCTGAAAAACTCGGGGCGTACGAGAGGCCGGAGAAGGGAGCCAAAAAAACTCTACCTAACGATCGCAAGTCTCACTCCTGCTCGGCAAGGCTGTCACTGCTCACTGATCTTGTGCGTCGTTTGCTCTGTGTACATAAGAAATGTAGTTTCGAATTGGTCTGGAGCTTTTAGGTACCTATCTTGTTCATCTGTGTTAAACTGACTGGTCGCTTGTGGGTTAATAATATTTTGTAAAATATAATGTAATATACGTTTTTTTATATACGCTATAAGTGGACTATATTTTCGGGGCGCTTGTGCAAATTACGCGGTATAAAATATTATGTAGTCTTCAGTTTGTTACAACAGGAAAGAGAATAGTAAGATAGGAAAACAAGGGCCAAGGTACTCACCATATCAGCATTAATTCTTTATTCTCAGTGTCCTGAGACCGGCGCAGAACACGATTCTCGTTCTAGCACTAAATGTCTGTTTTACAGTAAAAAACACACGCGGCGTGGATGCGGTTAGTATTAAGGTTTGCGAAACAATAATGGTGGGCGGAAGAAAGTTTTGTCACGGTGTTTTACCTATGCGTCAATGTTGCCACTTCACAGCACAGCGTGTTCCCTCGGCGTATTGACGCGTGAGTGGGAAATGGATGGTAACATAGGAAATGACAAACTGACAGCTACATAATTATTTAATAAATTTCGAGTGTGAAATATGAACGCGAAAAAGTAAATGTATTGATAATTAGAATAATTGTACATATAATACATATCACGGAGTAAACACTGACTTTATATATTAGGCGCAGGATTGTTGCTGTCTTGAATGGATGTTTCATTTGCTCTCCTCTGTACGAATTTATATATTTTCTTTTATTTTACATTAATGTTGCCTAGAGACCTCTAAAAAATATTTGCCGGACTCAATTTCGATTTCCGCATTGCGTTAATTATATTACAGAAAATTCACTAGACGGTGCTTACTACGAAATTGGATAGAACTGCATACAGTTGCGAGCGACACATCTGGATGGCGTTATCCTCAACACGCGTTGTGCGGAAGAGACAACGATATTTCTCTGTCTTTGATTGGCTGCAATTTTGTGTTATTTTTTGGTTAAATATTGTATTCATAGTAAATCCCACAAAGTAGTATCGATATTGAACAAAATCGGACACATCGATGCCGGATGTATAATGGTGTTCTCCGTGATTAAAACATAAGAGTACGTTTAATCTTTTCTATTTCCCTACCGGTCGTGTGGAAGCGCACCGACTGACGACTCGACTGGAGTTTTAGTTCCAGTAAGTAAAATAACAAGTAACATAAGAAACAAGTCAGTTAATAGCAAGCAATCCGGAACCAAGAGAGTCATAAAGAAACGAAACAAAGGAAGAAATTGCACAAATAAGTTCCTTGAAGAATAGAAAAAGTCCCACGGGCTGCGTTGTTTCATTTGACACCTGTTAGGACCACCCGTACTCATACTGCGCGGCGTGCACAGTCGTTATTGTTGTTATTTATAGCGTACTCGTTAGGAGCTAAAAATAAATACAAGATATTTACACTATTTGTTCCTTACACGTACACACATAAACTTCAACAGTAATATGAACACAAACACCAAAAATGAATAAGGACTCCCGCGCGGCGAGGTAGCCTCGTTGCACCCGCGGCACTTGCTCGCGCGACTTCAACTTTGTTGTTGTTCTTCTTTTCAGCCGATGGGACGCCCACTGCAGGGCCTAGGCCGCCCCCAAAGACCGCCGCGTTCATCGGTCCTGCGCTGCTCGCATCGACTACCCGCGCCCTTAACTTTGTCGTCGCTCCGCCTAGCGGAGGCGGCCGCGCTGCGTCCGCCGGCTCGTGGTCGCCACTTGAGAATCTTTCGACCCACATGGCCGTCGGTTTTTCTTTACGTATAACATAGTTACGATTTCGTCCCGTATGTTTAACCTTTCAGTGCTCACCACATGTATACGGAACCGTTGCATAGTAGCAGTGCCTACCACTCGGACCCGAGCAGGCGTCCCGTTCATTATGTATTAGTAAAAAAATCCAGCATTTGTTGCGAGTGAGCATTGTTTTAACTACTCTGATAATATGGTTGACTTTTGAAAAATAGTGTTGGATTTATTCTTAAAATGTAATAAAGATTTGCATCCACCTTTAAAGCTTCGTTGTGTCACTACGGAGGCGACAGAGTTCCACCGTGAGGCTTTCCACTTTCGCCGGAAAGCTGGAAAGCTGCGAACGCAATTCTGCGTTCTCTTGCTCCAGCCTCTCGACGGTGGAGTCGCCAGCCGTCCTGGGCGACATCTCCTCCAATAGCTTCCTTGTCGTTCCGCGCCGCAAGCCTCAGGCGACGCACGTATGTGCCCTTGAGTTTGCTGTACCGGTCCGTCACCTTCTCAATCGTCAGGAGGATGGCCTCTGCGTGTTGCCGGGGATCGGCACACGCTCGCATTACGCGAGCCAACTGCTCCTGACTCGGGAGCCCTTTCTTCGACCTCGAGGGATGAGTAATTTTGTTGATGAGATTGCGGTCCGAGACGAAAAGGAACAACGTACACGTCGTACGTTGTTCCTTTGGGTAGTCGGCGTAGACTTCGATGACTAATTCATTGAAAAACTCTTCGTAGGTTCAAGTCCAGCTCGAATAACTTGTTCCCTTATGCTGATAATTTGATGTTGTGAACCGCATATAAGTTGAACGATAACGGGCGCACATCCTTCTTTTTTCTTCGGTACCACGATGATATTTGCGCCCGTGTCGACTAAAAAAAATAGGCGGTGTGTAGCTTCATGAACGTCGGATCCCGCCGTCTGTTTTAGTTTTCTGAATTATATTCTTCTTTATTGAATATACACGGCTGATTGCAGCGTCTTTCATTTTACCCAAGTCGTTGGAGATCGTAACACGTGGTAGAGCATGGCGACACGTGATGAGCGGTGACATTTCGATTTGAGGTCGGTTCAAAATGTACTTTTGTAATTTCTTCCAGATACTATTTTTGACGACAACGGCGCTGTGGTAGATGACCATTTAACACGAACGGCTATTACTGCGACTTCTCGTGTGTGCTTGTCGGCGATAGGAGCGAGTTTGTCTAGTGCGGCAGTCTTGGAAATAGTATCGCTGAAGGCTATGATGGCTCGAACTTGCGGTATTATGATGTTTAACCACATCATGCTGCAGGTATATATAACAGTACATGTTAATACGTACGCTCCCAATTCTGCAGCGTGCAGTAATCTATGCAGCCAGTTGATGTCGCCATAAATCGAATAATGTCATAACAAGATCTAAAAGAAATATTTTTGTAAGTAATAATAAAATTATTAGATGCCTGTTGGAAAAAAAGTCTTTCCAAAAGTAAGGACTATTTTTGTCCTACAGCCTCTTTTATAATGGTCGAATGGCAAAAAGTATTCTTTCATTGCCGATACCGTAATGTCAAAGTCAAATTGTCAATTTGCGTCGAATGAAATGACTGTCAATGCACCGTACACCAACTTAAATTATCACTGTTAATGTTTTTATTAGTTACGTAAATACGAAAAGTAGTAATTGATTCGCTCGATACGATAACTAATTAATTCGCTTCTTACTATCTTATAAAAGAAATCGCTTACGAATCATTGGTAAGTAACAACATCAACGAGTACCGACACCGCGCACTTTATAGTTGACTCGCAAATCTTGTAATGTTAGTTTATGTTGTATGTATGAGACATATCATCTCATTAATTTCCATAAACGCGCTTTTTTAAATTATAACAATAAAGTATTTCTTCCTTACTACTAATTACTATGAAAGGTCACTACACTAGTGGTACCCATTCACTGACATTCATAAAAGATAAAACAATCATCATTGAGACCGATGATTGAATACGTTATTTTTATGTTATCACCCTCTGTAAATAATGTGTCATAAGGACACAGAGCAAAAGTTTTGCAAAGCAAGCGCTACAGTAATTTTAATTTACTTCGTCATCACCACATGATTTTATTTATGCTATTTTATTAATTTTCTAGATAGTAGCTAGTGCGATGGCAACAGAGGGCACAGAAGAGACGGAGTGCGCGGAGGCACTGAGCGCGGCGCAGCGCGCTCGCATCGAGCGTAACCGGCTGCGGGCGCGCACGCTTAAGGAGGCGCGCCTAGTCACACGCCGCCCGTACATATTCACTTTACATAATCAGCTTTGTTTCTAAGCCTATATAGGGTAACAAAATTACTGGTACACCACTGTTGTTGGTGATAGACACATGTTCCGTAAAATATGAGACTAAACTACTCAGTGAAACTGCACATATAATAATGCTCACTTGTATTTTCACATTCTTATTCTGTGCTGAAAGTCATTGAACAGAAGTCTTTCAGAATTAACTCATCAGAAGAAGTAAGAGAGATCTCTGTTGGTAAAATGCGTGCTCTGGATACGGGTGGAGGCTTTTTGGTCGAAGAAGAAACAGCAGCAGTGGTACCGACGCCATTAACTGCCCGCCCTGCACCGCTTGTGCACCCTACACAGCAGCCCCAATGCCTGGAATGCGAACGCCTCTTCCCCCAATCGTACCTGTTTGATACCTTCGACTACAGTGTGTGTGATGATTGCAGGTAGGTTTATTACTTATTATTCCACTCCCATACAATGTTTATGGTAAGTAATGAAACAGCAGATTTATTGCAGCAACAACAGCAGATAATTTGGTGACATCCCATGACTAGTGAAGTGGCTGCTAAACACTTGCATTTTATTCTCTCACAACTATAGCCAGAGTTTGCAATGTTTGAAACAAATTTGCTTTTGTTTAGAATGTGGTATACTCACTATAGGATACATGAAAAAAGGTGCGAAAAATCAGGCAATAAATGTCCAACTATAAAATGTGATGTCTTTTCAGCCCATAGACACCCACTGCAAGAATGGTCTTCACCAAAAGATATGATATGGGGTTATACCACCATGCTTGCAGGCTAATATGTGCAAAAGTTCAGGGATGTCCAAGATGTATCTTTGAACAAAACCACCAAAAAAGAAATGTTTGCAGGGATGACAACGAAGCTCATTCGCTCGTGACCCGCACGGAAGCCAAAAGCGAGTTCTTACTCAAGGATTGCGACCTGGACTCGCGGCCGCCGCCACTGCGCTGCGTCCGGCGACGTAACCCTCACAAGGCGCGCTTTGCCGAAATGCGTCTGTACCTGCGTGCGCAGGTCGAGGAGCGCGCGCGCCTTGTGTGGGGCTCCGAGCAACGACTGCTGGAGGAGCGAGCGGCGCGAGAGGAACGCCGCGAGCGGGCGCTAGCCACTGCGTCTCGGCGGCGCCTCACCGCGCTTCGCATGGCCGTTCGCTCCAGCCTCTATGATGGCACTCACGTACAACACGAGCACACATTTGGAGAAGAGATCTACAATGCAGACAACGATGAGTACTCGCGGACTTGCACTGAATGTGGACACATGCAGACCTATGAGAAGATGTAGCAGGTCCTTTGGTTCTGGACACTTCTCATAGCTGTAAAGACATGTGAAGTGGACATACTTAAAGGAACCAAAAACAATAACATACTTCTTCTGTACCACAAAACAGTATTAATAGATAACACGCTTGGTCAACATAGTAATAGGTTGCATGTGTAAATACAAGAATAGACAGGTTTTTATAAGACGTGGCAAGATCTTTAAGAACAAAAAAATTTTATCTACACTTTTTTAGGCTCGTGTTACTGAATAATGTTATAAAGATGGAAAATCATAGAAAGTGTGTTTATTAATAAACTTGTGCTGTGGAATTCTTACTTGAGGTACATAGAGAATTTTTACTTTTTGTGCAATTTTGATGAGATACCACTGTTATTTCAAGCAATTAAAAGCAAGTATTTATACAAACATTGTTTATATTCAAATGTAATCTCAGTGCAAGAGTGTGCGCCTGCGCCGTGGTCAACTGCAGTTTGTTCCTTTTTGCAAGTGACAAGATGTTAGCACTGAATACACTGTTTTAATGAGAAATACATGTTAAACAAATGCAAGATGTGGTCATTTTTACAATCCTTGAATTAAATAAGAGAATAAAACTAAATAAATTTTAACAATGTTAGATGGATTTCAAATCTTCCGGTAGATCATTCTTGGGATGTTTATTTTCAAAATGCTGCTTGTAGGTCTTAGGATCTGGCATCTGCGCCTGAAAAACAAATGAATATTTCTCTCAGTATAGTACTAACAATATTTATACTTGTAAGTACAATGCTCTTCTTCAAATTTTTTGTTGTCTTGAATGTTCATCAACACAGGAATGGTCAATGCTCAATGTTGGTCTCCCTGTAGTGAACATGGCTGTTATGTGTAAGGCCACCGCTTGAAACATTACTGGGCTGGTATATGTTAGCCCAGTAATGTTTCCAGCTGATCGGCAGACTTGGTTTCAATCAAAACACAACATAATGAAATCTTGTACAGCAATAGACTGCCATAGCGACATTTTGTGCTTTATGAAAATGGGCATTCTTTCATTATCTGAATACTTTCACATGAATCCCTGCATCTAGATATAAATATTAAAAATAAAATGTGTACTTCAATATTAAATATGTAGGTAATAAGTAAACAAGTAATAACTGGAGCTAATACTAGACACATACCTTGCAGATGACACACACATGCACCAGAGCTTTTTGTGCAGCTTTCTTCTGATCAGTGGCACTGTGCCCTTGTTGTTTTTTCATCTTGGACTGCTTCTCAGCAGCCTTCGCTTGAGACTGGATTTTTTGCTGTCCCCGAGCCATTCTGTGAACAATAATATGACAATATACACCACTGTTTATATAGTAATTTTAATTAAACTCAGAGATTGTAATAAGTGGGAATAACTATTGACAAATGTAGATTTAATTTGTTTACTAGGCAATACCGATAAAGGACCCAGTACTAAATTAAATCACGGATAAGAAATGTTTCATTAATGACAATTGGTTGATTGTTATCTTTTAAAAAATGTTATCGTAGTTTTATATCAATTCCATTATTAATACACAGTATTTATACCTGTATCCCCGTTTCTGTTAATTGAAAAATGTGTTTTCACTTAAATCTAAATTCTTTGTGAAAAAGTCCAGGCGCTATAAAAACACTTGCGAAGCCGACGCAAACGGTGACAATATTTTCTTTCTGTTATCGGAGTCGGCGGAAAATAAAGAAAACGTGAACAAATGAATCAAATCACATCCCTGTGTTGTCGCCTAAACTTTCTAATCTGTGGTGACAGCGAATCACTAGTTCAGAAACCTATGAAAAAGATTAAAAAAATAGGTTATTTTTGTTGTTGTTATAAAACAACAAATACTTGTAATTTTTAATCATTAATGTAAGTATTCCGTTTATGTTTACGTATTGAAGTAACTTTTACATACATTGAGTAATACGTTAATATTGATATGAAATTTAGGTTTACCAGAGCTAATAGCTAATTTTGCTAACAATCTCTATCAAATCTAGGGCATGCTTATCACTATCGCATATTGATTTTTAAATCTGCGATGGTAATTATGATTGACTTACACAATATTATTAAACGTATAATAACTATCTTTTAATAATAATATTTTCTGTTTATTTTCTCAAAGTATGATTTACGTTTTCTTCGGATTTTATATCTATTCAGTTTTGGTTCTCTTCTTAGAAGGAAAGCTAATTGAAGATAAACATTCTACTAGATGTTTTTAAATACCTTACGTATAAAAATATTGAAGTTGACATGTATAGAATGTATGCAGGGTACTAAGTCATTACATAAATTGTAAAAAGAGTGAATAAATAGATATTAAAATCTGAATAAATAGTAAATTTGAAATAGAAGTTAAACGCTCTAAACAATTTTTACGGTTATGGTATTTTTGTAATAAAAATTTAAAATTATGTGTGGTGAAATTTCCACGGAACTTCCTAATATCTTTCTGGCTAATTTCATTTTACGTAATATTATCTGTTCGGATCTTTAGCATTATCTGTAAAAGAATATATTGTTTCGAACAACCTCCTGAAGGGTTTTACAACGTTTTGTTATTACCGTGAAACGCTTTTCGTTATAATAAAAATATAATTTATTGCACTATTAAACTAGAATATTTATTACAGTTATGACTGTGCTTTGAAATTCATAAGTTGTGGACTCGATGAAGTCATTGTTATTTGGTGCGTTTACTCGGACACTTGTAGCAAAAGCTTGCAGGTGCCGGGCTCTGTCTAGTTGCAATGGAACGAGTCCTTTGAAGAGGCTCGTGGAAGAGGCCAGCTCGTTCGGCGACGCGGAAGAGTCGGAGCCGGAGTTGCGATGGGCGACGCAGCCGTACGCAAGAGCCGCCTCGCAGCGTACGTCCCCCGTCGTAGACCCGCGGGAGACAGCCGTGCTGCTGTTCCCAGGGCAGGGCGCCCAGTACGTCGGCATGGGCAAGAAATTACTGGAGCTTCCCTCCGCCCGGGACCTCTATGAACTAGCTTCCAGTATTGTTGGGTAAACTATCTTTGTATGGTTTGTAGTGATTACACAAAGCTTGTTTAAAATATTGATTACCAGTTAATACCAGTTTCTTCCTTGCTTAGAGACTTGTTGGTGGTTCAAAGTTCTGAACTCATTACAGGAAAAATATTCTGTGTGATTTGTTTAGTTTTTCCATGTGATGGTATTTTTTCTGCAAATCTTCTATCTTAAATCCATGTGCGAATGTGTTTTTCAATTTCTCCAAAAATGGATATTTTGACTATTACAGTTGATTCATAAAATAAGTTCTTGTTCAGAAAGTGCCAGTTTTTTGTAATTATTTTGTTGTTTAGGTATTTTATTAGCAAGACTCCAGCAAAACTGATGTAATATAATATCTCTTATAGAACAACTGTAAAAAGGAACACTATAAATATAAAATTGTGTGTATTCCATAAGCAGTTTTCCCTTTCTTTGTATGATTTTTTTCTATTTTATTTTCAAATATAACAGGTTGGTGAAATTAATTCTCTAGATTAAAGGAAAAATTAAAAAAAACCTAGCATAAATATCAGTATGATTTCTGTCAAAAATGATATGCTGGATACTTACATTATGCATTGTCATATATTTTGCTTGGTCTTCATAAAAATAACTTAATGACAATTTAAAAAAAAAAATTATTATTCTTATTCAAGCACAAATTAACTCCCAAGATTTAGTACACAAAATTGTGGAATAGCACACATTCGGGAAATTTGCACGGAAGTGACCCACCTACATTTAGCCAATAATCTTTTCATAGGTTTTTTGGAGGTGGTGGAGCTGGAGAACCTTTCCTTTATTTTGATTGTAATTCTTCTTCTAGATAAGACACCCTCTTAGTCACTAATGCCACTAAGACACCCTATTTTAGCTTCTTTAGTGGTGGCTCCTTTGTTGCATTGCACCGAGGCCAATTCATTTCTGAATTGACCCATTGTAAGCAGACTCTTTTTAGGTTCACCCCTTTCTTAAGCATTTTATTTGTAAACACATGTGCATGGGTTTTGAATACCTTTTTTATTTTACTCAATATTATGATTGAAGTTCCTGTCATAATGCAAAGTTAGAGTTTGCAGTTTTCGCCCTGTCACAGAAAATCAGATTGGTTGTCAGCATTTGGCGTGATGTATTGTGTTATTGCAGGTGGGACGTGGCGCGCGTGTGCACGGAAGGCCCGGAGGAGGAGCTGCAGCGGCGCTGTCAGGTGTGCGTGCTGGTGACGTCACTGGCGGCACTCGAGCTCGCGCGCGACGAGCGTGCGGGCGCCGTGCAGCGAGTGCGCGCGGCGGCCGGCTTCTCGCTGGGCGAGATCGGCGCGCTCGTGTTTGCGGAGGCACTGTCCTTTGAGCACGCGCTACGCCTGACGGAGCTTCGCGCGGCCGCCATGGAGGCGGCGGCGGCGGAGCGCGAGGGCGGCATGCTAACTCTGTGGCTGGCGCCCGACGCGCGGTTGGGCGAGGCGATGTGGCGCGCGCGCGAGCACGCGGCGGCACGCGGCGTGGCGCAGCCAGTCTGCGCCGTGGCCAACTACCTGCACCCGGGCTGCAAGGTAGTGGCTGGCGACGCGGCGGCGCTACGCTGGCTAGAGACGGAAGGGCGCGCGTGGGGCGTGCGGCGTTCGGCGCGTGTACGCGTGGCGGGCGCGTTCCACACGGTGCTGATGGCGCGCGCGGCGGAGGCGGTGCGCGCGGGACTACAGCACGTGGCTGTGGCTGAGCCCCGCGTGCGCGTGGTGTCGTGCGTGACGGCGCGCACGTGTTCGGGCGCGGCGGGCGTGCGGCGCGCGCTGGAGCGGCTGACGTGTTCGCCGGTGCGCTGGGAGCAGACGCTGCAGGCGCTGTACGCGCGGCCCCGCGCCGCTCCGCAGCCCTTGACGCTGACGCTGGGGCCGGGGGGCGCGCTGCGCAGCTCGCTGCGCCTCGTCAACGCGCGCGCCTGGGACGCCTCATTGCAGATTCCCGCCTGACCACATATCGTCGTTGCTACATGTTAATGTTTTAAATAGTTTAAGTACATAGCGGTAGATGTATTTTTCCGATAATTTTAGAATGTAATTTTTGAACAGTTTTTTATATTCCTGACATCCAAAGCCATATATATATAAATAGATCGAAATACCTATGCTTTGTGGAAGCAGTCAACGTCAAAAGTCTTGTTGCACTCGCGCACATTGACTGTGCACTGTCTCGTTGCGTTCACAGAGCTTGTATGTAATGTAGATATAAAGGATAATTAGCAGATGTGACCACAAATCGAGGAAACTGCAATATTGGTGGCTCCCACCTGGCAGTGCATGTTGCTTTGACAAAATTGAGAACGAAATCAATATGGTCAATTTCCTTTGTGAAATTAAAATGTTACTACATATTATGTTATTTCATTTGATTTAAATTTGTAAGCAAATTGTTTTCACGTCAAGCAGGTTTATAACTTGGTTTACCATATGTATGTCTCTATTGTTTCTGAAGATGTTAATGCTGTTAGCCCTAAGTCTTTTACAGCTTTATCGGTACTGAGTTCATGGAGCGGAAGGGTCCGTGAACTAGATTTAAAACTAGAAACTAAAAGATGGTTATGATGGTGGCCTACAAGTTGCACGGGGACGCTCGCACGTTGTTATGGCTCTTTGCGGTAGAACTTTGACGGGTGTATGTCCAATTCAGTATTGCAGTATATTAAAATTAAGTAACTGGTGTCAACCTAAACAAAAAATGTTTTGTTTGTCCACACACTGAGCATCTTTTTCGTCTCTGTCAGCGTGATGATGTATGTGTGTGTGTGTGTGATGTGTCTGATGGATTAGGACAGTTATGTTAGGCGGCAAAAAAACCACTTCGACTGGAATGTGTGTTGTTAATTATGAATTGGTTGTCTGGCTTGGAGCAATGTCAATTAGTAGCAATGATCTTTGTTCGAGTCTTTTAAGTTTAAACAGGCGGGCACAAAAATTCTTTGAAGCAATCTCGAAATTTTCAGTTATCCATGGTTTTTATTAGACTCCAAAATCATAAGCAACATTGGTAGGTCTTGGTAGTATTTGACCTTTCAACATATTGTTCGCGATTAAATCCTAATGCTTTCTAGTAAACGTAAAAACAGGCCATTATAAAACGTAAAGATCGAATTTTTTATTATGGTGCAGATTTGTCCAGTTATAAGATAAAAAGCCCAAATACGCGGCGACGATGTTTTCTAGATAACGAATAATGAGCGTTGCGGAATATGAGTAATGCGGCTCACTATGACAACCGCATCGTCCGGAAGGAACAGGGATAAAAAATAAAAAACGGACAATGTATTAAAGCTGTTTAATAAAAATAAATAATCTGTGTTGAAATAACTAGAGATAAGTGTAATTATGCTACGGGAAGGAGTCAGTACCGGGCTGTGGGCGTGCACATGGGCGCGGTCACAAGTTGAGCGGCGAGCGCGTCAGGCCGGCGGGCGCGTCGCTGAGCGCGCGGCCCAGAGCGGTGAGGCGCGTGGCGTGTCGCAGCGTGCGCGCGCTCAGCGCCTCGGGCAGCGTCGCCATACGCTGCGTCGCCTCCTCGCCCCACGCCTCCGCCAGCGCCACCTGCACGATCACCACTACATAAACAGAACGGTTCGTGGACCTCACAAGATCAAACTTAATCCAAAGCGTTCAGGCAACAGTCCTGCTATCGAAAAAAATGGAACCGCCGTCGCAACTGTCGCCGAGTGCCACACGGGACGAAGACGCTACGCGACCGGGGAGGGTGACCTGTATGATAATCAATATGGTATATGGAGACAAAAAGACTAAGAGTGACCTCGTGTGCGGCGCCGGGCAGGGCGAGGCGGTGCGCGCGCGAGGCCCGCGAGAGCACGGCTGCGGTGGTGTAGGCGTCGATCGCGGCGGCCGCGAGTCGGTTAAGCAGCAGCTGCTCGTCAACGATGGAGCGGCCGTACTTGCGAAGCGCGAGCTCGACTGCGGCGCCCATGTGCACCGCGGCGCGGGACAGCTCGCGGGCCAGCGGGGCCAGCGCGGGCGCCACGTGCGGCTCCAGCGCCGGACCCGCGAGCCCCGTCAGCCCCACCGCGCGCCCGGCGCGCCGCCCCGCCTCACTAAATATGAGGCCCAGATTGGCCGCGGGGTTCTTGAAAGCGCGCTGCAGCTCCTGCAAGTGCGATCCCGCGAACTGGATCCCTGCGAGTGAAGGATCGGGTTAAACAAACACCAAATACGGTAATTCATAAAAGTGTTCGGAACGAGCTGTTTCGCAGAGCGACGGACGCACCGGTCAGTGCGACGAACAAACGCAGGATGTCGTTGGTGCCCTCGAAGATGCGGAAGATGCGCAGGTCGCGTAGCACGCGCTCCAACCCGGCCGACTTCATGAAGCCCATGCCACCCAACACCTGGATGGCCTCGTCCACCACCGCCCACGCCGAGTCCGATGCGAAAACCTGCGCGCACACGATGCGGTTATACAGCGAGCTCCGCGCTCTGAATCGACAACTGAATCAGGACTTTGATGACAATGAGTTACCTTAGAAATGGCCGCTTCCAGATGATAGTCCTGTGCACCGGAGTCCATGTTGCCGCTGACCATGTAGGCGAGCGACTCGGTGACGTACTGCAGCATCGCCATGCGCGCCAGCTTCTCCTGCGAACAGCGGGCGCGGTTAATGATGAATGCCTTATACCAACAAACACATGTATATTGAATGGGCCAGAGCGCACCTGTATGGAGCCGAACTCCTTGAGGTGGCGGCCGAACTGCACGCGAGTGGCGGCGTGCTCGGCAGCCACACGTAAAGCGGCGCGCTGCGTGCCGGCCAGCGCGGCCGCCATGCCGAAGCGCCCATTGTTGAGGATGTTCATCGCCACCTGCGCCGACAAATCAACTGGCTTTCCATTATTTTCACAAACAAAGAAATTGCAATGTCCAGTCTCCGAGTATGGCGAAGTTGCAGGTATACGTGTCAGTACAGTTCGACGGATTGACTCGACGGTCCGAGGGCAGAGTAGCTATACAGTTGGAGGCTGACCTTGAATCCGTTGCCGAGGCCGCCGAGCACGTTGCGCACGGGCACGCGCACGTCCTCGTAGTACACCTCGGTGGTGTTGGAGCAGCGGATACCCATCTTGTTTTCGGGCGGACCCGACGACACGCCACCGAATGAGCGCTCCACGATGAACGCGGTCACCTGCCACACGCAGAGTGGTGTCATTACGTTACAGATCTCGTCACTGCACACACTGCTCGCGGTCAGCCCGCTAGCGCCTTCACCTTGTCCACAGTTTTGCCGTCCTTTTCGACCGGCGTTTGCGCGAACACAGTCATGATCTCCGCGATGCCGCCATTGCTGATCCAGATCTTTGAGCCGTTAAGGATATAGTGTTGTCCGTCTGGAGACAGTACCGCTCGCGTCCTGCAATATTCATAGAGTGTTTATTTTAAATGATAAATTAGAGAGTTGCAGTCGCAGCTGCCATATGAGTGATTCGCTGCTACCCTGCTTTTGGTATCGTGGATAGGTTGTGCGGGCAGTACGCACTTGATAGAGCCGGCGTCCGAGCCGGAGGAGGGCTCGGTGAGGCAGAAGGCGGCATACTCGCCACCAGTCACGCGCGGCAGGTAGTGCGCCTTTTGCTCGGGCGTGCCGAACAACAGGATTCCCTTGAAGCCGATGGACTGGTGCGCGCCGAGAGTGATGCCAACGCCTAGGTCGTGCGCGCCTACTACCTCCACCAGCCGCGCGTACTGCGTGTTGTTGAGGCCCAGCCCGCCCAGCTCGCAAGGCACCTGCAGCCCAAACGCGCCCAGCTCCCACAGTCCCGCCAAGGTGCCTTCCTCGATTTGCGCTTCAGCGTCATTCTTGGCCGGGTCGTTCACCTGTGCACCACCTTGTGTATAATGTGTTGTCGAAGTAAACATTTTAAGAAAAATATTGGTTAACTACTAGGCACCAACAAAAGCCACTTACATCAATTAATTACATCACATCCCTGCTTAAACTTTAACAATGCATGCAGGCACTATACAGCAGGGGTGAGCAACCTTTTTTGGTCGGAGGGCCGCAGTTTCAAAAACAGTGGGCCATGAAAAAAAAAAAGTATATATTCAAGTATCAAACCATGTTCTAAATGTAATTTATGTTCGTAATCAACCGATTTACAACTAATTAGACACTTTTATTATCTTTAAAGCCTTGATTTTAGCAATTTAAAAAAAAAATTAAAATTTACTTGCCTCAAGGGCCGCGGGTTGCTCATCCCTGCTATACAGCATTGTTACAGTACTCACCTGTACTTCTCAATATTTTTTGGAGCAGTTGTTGTGTGTTGTATATGTACAGGTTATTTTATCACAACGAGAACATAGGAGTTACCTTCAAGATAGTTCTAAAGTAATTTAACCTTCAACGGACAACAACTTTTTCCACCAGGTGAGGTAGCAAGACAAAGTGATTTTTGTGTGACTCACACAATTTAATAAACTGATATTACAAATAAATTATCTCATAAAAATGTTATTTTTCAATTATTATTATTTATATATTTACACCTTTGAAACTTTATTTTAAAAAAATCATTAGCACATATGCAACTAGTATAATATTGGTCAGAAAACATGTGGTGCCCTTGAGTACTTGGAATTTTATTTAGCATCATTGTATGTAAGTGAAAGGGAATTCTTGTTGAAACTGGAAGGTCTGGTCTTAGCAATTTTACTATCATAATGCTGTCACAATAAGGTATAATAATAGTGAGACCCCTTTGTTTGGAAATAACAAAATCTAACAACTCCTCTCACTCGCCACACGTCCTGCCGCGCGGAACACCGAGGCGACTGACAGGCGCCTCTCGTCGTTAAGGGCTATATTATTATTAGATAAACAATGGTAACTAACCTCTTCAAAAAATTTTTCAACAGGTGGCACAAGCTCGGAGAGTGTTTGTCTTTGCTCTTCTGTAAGTGGTTCAGGGAAGGGGAACACCTGAGCCGTTTCTATCTGTCCTCTGAACAAGTTCAGAGTGAATGAAGCACTCTGCCTTGCTCCTTTAGGTTCTGGCTTTGGAGCTTCACTTGCCAACCCTCTGCGCCGCACGCTGTTCACATAGATATGTTACAAGCATATTTCACCAACATGTTTTTATGTGTGGTAACCATAACACCATTGTTTTTTTTTGAAATTTAACCTTGAAAAATGCTGTGATTATATTTTTTATTATGTGTGTGGTATTGAAATATTTTTAACAATTACATTTCCATTATTTACCATTAGTGCATGCTCTATTAACTATATAAGTTAAATTCATGAAAAGTATTCCGAAATTTCTCAAGTTGGTGGTTGGTCTGCATGGATATGCCCTTGAGTGCACAGGGTTAAAGCAAATTTTACTTTTTTTTATTATGAAAGTGAGCTTTTGTAATTATTGATGTTGTATTAACCCCTTCCACTCGAGAGGTGAGTCTCGCTCACCATGCGGCTCGATGCCGCAACTCAAGAGGTGACTGTTGCTCACCACTTCATTGTTTACATTTTGTTCTTTCGATGCGGGTTCCTATACTCTGTTTGTACAATCTTACAAAGTTTAAAATGATTTCTTTTCAAATGCAGATGCAACTTTCATATAAAAGTTACTATGCAGTAATGAAGCAGATGTGTTTTCGGTCTCAGTATGAATTTGACAGCAAAAATGAAGAGTCTAGAAATTTAAAACGGTGATATAAACTATTTTTTGGGATTTAGAAATTTCGAGAAGTTCCACTTATATGTAAAGATACATATCATTCTAATAGGAGGAGGAAAGATTGCAACATTTACTCTCAACGAAATCAACATTCCAGAAGACATCAAACAATATATTACCGTATTGCTTGGCCCCTAAAACCCGGACATACACCCTAGCAATTGTTTTATAAAATCTCATACGAAACAAAATTACAAAGACTATTGTTTAATAAATTAGGTTTGTAAAGATGTCAAGACACTAAAATATAAAAATTTTGTGTACATAACTATTTTAACTTGGAAGTATTAATATTGCAAAAGCTTCTTCAAATATAAATGTCTTGCCTTTTTGGAGCCCTATGCCATATTGTGACTGATTGAAGTAATTATTGACTATATTTGTATTATTCGTGTATGATGTACAGCCATAATTCCATAGGGAAAGAGAGTAAGGTAGTTAGCAATTATTTATTAAAGCAATTGTAAATGTGTAATAATATTTAATAAAAATTATAATGGAGGTCAATTAAAACTAATTTATGTACAATAGTTAATTTTAATGATAAATTACTGTACGTTAAGAAATCGCATTATATAAATATTTGGCCTTAATTAATGTTGAAATCACCAGCGGAATGATTGGGATCAAAGTGCGTATATATGTGACACTGGGGTAACGGTGCGAAGTCCAAGGTGAATGTACAAAGTTGAATTAGGTCAAAGTTGAATTGGTACTGTGAGTATGTCGCCCGGGGCCCGTGCTCACCTTTGCGGCAACTGTAATTTCCGGCGGAGACATCGACTGGCACAAAATACTAAGTTTTTACCTTGCATCTTTAATTATTAGTAAGATGAAAAAGCACGTCTAATGATTACAATATCATTATATTTACAAATTTATAAGTAGACAATGGTGTTTATAGGATTTGTATTAAACCTGTGTTTATTTAACAACTGTATACGAATTGCAAAGTGCGAATGTGATTTAAAAGGGAGTAATTAACTTTGACAACGCTATACTTTCACCAACACAGTCACAATTCGCTTCCCAGTGGCTGTCACTGTCATAGTCGGTCAGGGCTGCCAGTCACTGCAGCAAAATCCTGCTAGCCGAGTGACAGTTTTACACGGGCAAGTCCTGCTTTAATTATAATCAAGTGTTATAGAGGTAATCCATTTTTGTTGCATGCTCTTAATTTTTTAAAAAAAATATAGATTTAAGACAACTGTTAACAAACTATTGTAACAGAAATTAGACCTAAAATTAGAGAATTGAAAGATCCACTTATTCGAAAAGTAAGTTGCGAGTAGAGTTACCACTGTGGCTAAAGCTCGGTTGCACAACCTGCGACCAATGTAAAGAATGTCTATGGCGTCCATGGTCTATGAAGCTGGAAGTGAATAAGATGTCTTAAGTGCCGCTTTGTTAAAAAAATAGAAGCTGCGATTGCGTTCATAATATTTATGGTTTTGTGCATCACATAATGAATACTTGAATGAAAATTACGAAACTGACCTAGCATAGATTCCTAAATAATGCGCGGACGTCAAGTCAAACAAGGCAAAGACCTTAAAGCGGTATTAGGGGCTAATAGATATAACTTGCCTTTCGTTTAACAAAAAGATCTCAGCTTGATTATACTTTAGGAGTACATATGTAGTTGCTGCTGAAGTTCCATATGTTATCGTCCTGTTCCTAACTCACAAATTCTGATCAACGCAAAACTTTAACGAAACGAGGGACAATAATCGTCTTATTGATAGACGACAAACTTCAAGTAACGCCTAAAATGCACTGCGTTAATAAACGTCGCCACAACGAGCCACTCACACACCGTGCGACTGTAGTACAGGTGTAACCATATAACTTTGTCATTACAAGCATCCCGTAATAGCGTTCCGAATGGAACCATTTATCAGTTAACTTCTTTTTACTTCTAGACATATTTAATCTTATGATTTCTAGACCGTTTACAAAATTGTAAATGTATTAGAAAATAAGAGATTCGGAGGGTCGGAGACGTTTTCTATCTTATATCCTTGTTCACTGTGTCTACGGATAAAAATACCGACATTTGTCATTGATCTATTCGAATACTGCTATCGTTATAGAATACAAATATAATATAGTTATAGAATCTCTGAATAGCGAGCAAAGTGGAAGGAGAACAGGCGATTTCGCACATTCAAATATACTTATCACTGATAGTTCAAGCCGGTCATGAACAAACTTTTATTTAAATCACTATTAATAATTAAACCTATAGGTTCCTCTAATTTGAAGCTTTTGTTATAACATCTACGATGAGATATTATTTCAACGATATGTCGACGATTCACAATTTTTTCGAAAAATCTAAGTTGTTTCCAAACGTTTTAACTTCTGAATTTAGATGTGACATAACTGTTGCGAATTCAGTGACATGATGTCCATGACAACAGGATGACATTCCTAGAAATGACGTGAAAGTGTAAACATCTTTGTACAGATTTTTTTGTTAAAAATGTTGATTTTATTTTATAACTGTTAATTGTATATATATTTAAGCAAAAAGGTAGAAATGTTTACATATTTCTGGGAGGTAAAGAAGGAGGTGCTGGTGTGCGCGTCGCTGTCGGTATTATACTTGACATATTATCTCGTGGAGGCAGTCAAGGTACAATGCATTATCCGTCGATTTGCGATATGACGGTGGCGCGGCCACTTCCGGCGCATTCGGTGACTAAACAGTGTGTTCTGGACGTTCTAGAAACCTATATTAATTTGCCGCAAGGGCGAGTTCCGGCAGCTACTGGAGGAGCGCGTACCCATCTTAAGCGAGTATTACTGGCCCACGCCGTGGTGCGTGGAGTCGCGGCTGCAGACCGTGCTGGGCTCCGTACTGCGCTCGCTGCTGCTGCCGCCGCTGCGCTTCCGACGGTAGGCCTGCTCAAGCACGTACCATCTCGCAAATCGCCGCCCCCGCGACCCTTATGTCTGATGGGGTTTCAGGCATGCTTTGTTTATAGGACATTTATGTAGTATTTTTGAGCAAGTGAGTCAAAAACTATTTTCTAGATAAAAGGATAATTAATTACTCATTTCGTTAAATAATAATCATAGTTAAAATTCTCCATATAAAACATTTATATAAGTCAAAACTTATGTTAAATTAAAAAAATGCTAAAATCTAACTTCTCCCTATTAATAGCTTGTATATTTTTTTAACATTAGGTTGTTGTAAGACATGTAAAATTATGTAATAGCACAGTATTTTGTTCCTTTTTGTGTTTTGTTTGCTATAATCTTGCCAAAATAAAATTTCTAGCTCGCCTTATAGCTGCTGTATGTATTAAAATTGTAATTGTTATGTTGTCGGTGAGCAACAGGATCTTCACTCCTTGGCATAAGACAATAGGTTGTGTTGTGTATACATACTCTGCTAGAAACATTTTTGTGTGGATTATTACATTCAAGAATTTCTGGGATTGGGACCCTTAGATAGTACTAATGTAAATATATTTAACTAACAATTTTATTTTAAAGTTTATCTGGTTTAGTTAGTTACATTAACATATCATAACTTGTTGTCTAAGGCTTCATGCATTCTTATGCACTAGTCACACTATAGTACTCATGCAATAATGTTGGAGAAGTGTTGCTGGAGGTGTGCAAACACTGGTTCTGGTGGCTGCTACTGTGACCATGTTATCAGTTCTCGAGTGTTTACTAAGCAATTTCTGTGTGAGTTGTGTGATGTGAATAGTAAATAATGAACAGGGAAGTGCTGCAGCTGTCGGACGGCGGGCAGGTGGCGCTGGACTGGCTAGAGCGGGAGGGCGAGGGAGAGGCGCGTGCCGTGCTGCTCGTGCTGCCCGGGCTGAACGGCGACGCCAGCGCGGAGTACGTGCGGTGTCTGGCGGGCGCCGCGCGCCGGCTGCGGGCCGCGCTGGTGGTATTCAACAACCGCGGGCAGGGCGGGTTGCCGCTGAGCACGCCGCGCCTGTACTCGGCCGTGAGCCACGAGGACGTGGCGGAGGTAGTGGCGGCAGTGGCGGCGCGCGGCGCGCCCGTTGTGGCGGCGGGCGTG
This sequence comes from Battus philenor, assembly GCF_028537555.1. Lineage (NCBI taxonomy): Eukaryota > Metazoa > Arthropoda > Insecta > Lepidoptera > Papilionidae > Battus > Battus philenor. The sequence continues at coordinate 28,631 of NW_027181693.1, forward strand.
TCACTGGGCGGGCTGTTGCTGGGCCGCTATCTGGCGGAGTGTGGCGAGCGCGCGCAGCTGGTGGCGGCGCTTGTAGTGTCGTCGCCACTGGACGTGGAGAAGGGGTCGCAGTGCATGGAGCGCTGGGGGCTGAACGCAGCTTTGTCGTGGCACATGGCGCGGCGGCTGCGCGGCACGGTGCGCGCGCGTCTCCCTGCCTGCGAGGCGCGCGTGCGTGGCTGCCGCTCGCTGCGCGCCTTTGACGCCGCCTTCACCGCGCCGCATTTCGGGTTCGCCTCGCCCGACGCTTACTACCGCGCCGCTTCGCTGCGCGCGCGCCTGCTGGCCGTGCGCCGCCCACTATTGTGCCTCTGCGCCGCCGACGACCCCTTCCAGCCGCTCGACGGTCAGTCCGCGCGCACCCCAGCATTATCACTCACACCCCAAACTTGACCTCATGTAACTTTTCGGGTGTTAGGTACGTTGCATAAACAATCGGAGAGATATGCCCCGGAAACCCTGCCGTCCAATTCAACTCAACAACAGTTGTCGAGTGGATGATAACAGCGGACCGTGCGCATGCACCGCCGGGTAGCTTGTGTCAGCACATTGTGACAGCTGATGCACTTTTGCAATTTAATATTTTCACTCAGGTTGTCTTAGACGTAAAACTTTGTTCCGACCTCGCCCTCTGGTCAAACACTGCCGCTTCGTAGATTAGAAATGTCTGTACGACGGCCGCCTGGGACCGGGCATTTATCAAACTGACTTATCTTCGGAGAGCAAACCAAGTGCATCCAGTGACATCAAAGTGAGACATACCGCCCAGCAGAATCGGAACCGAATCGTATTATAATGTTAAAGTATCTCGATACAGCAAAAGTAACTGTCTATTTCCATTTCCATTCTATTACAAATATTCTTGTCTTGTATTTAATCCAATTATCGAGGAGCGCGTCTTCGTTGACGTGTCCTCCGCGGTCTGTCCTGCTCGTACATCCTGATTATTCAAATCGCTCATTAACTATTATTTGACATGTTCATCTGCTTACATTGCTGCAATTTTATAGTACCGCTATGTTGTAGGTAATCATCAGCGTAATTTATTGTGCGTGTGTCCGCAGCGCTGCCGCTGCGCGAGGCGGCCTGCTGCGAGCGCGTCGCGCTGTGTGTGACGGCGCGAGGCGGCCACATCGGCTTCCTGGAGGGCTGGTGGCCCGCGCGCGCCGCGCACCAGCAGTACGTGGCGCGCCTCGCGCACCAGTACTTCGCGGCGCTGCTGCCGCCCGACGAGGCGCCGGCCGCCGACCCCGACGCCTGCCCCGTCTCCCCCGCAGCGCCCGCCACCGCCTCCTCCTAGCGCCCCCCACACTAACACTCGTTGCAGCTTATTGAACATTAACCAACATGATGGCGACGTCATTCCGCTACTTGCGCACTCGAGGTGAGGAGGTGTCGCCGCGGGTGCGCGCGCACAGTGCGCTCACTAACACACATTCACGCACACACACACACGCACAGGCGCGTTGTCCACTACTGAGTAATTATAGTTTGCGGTGCTACGAATTAACCATAAAGTTGTGTGATCGGTAGTTATTAAATTTATATGTAATGATGATAATGATATTAAAAGGGCGGGCGGGCGGGCGCCGGTGTCCTGCTGGACGCTACCTGCAGTATTATGTTACGGAGTCTGTGATGTGCGTTATTCGTTAAATATTTTAAAAGTTGTTTTCGCCGCCGCGCGGAGTCCTGTTGTTTTGTTGCGCGGGCGCGTTGCGTTCGCTTCGTTACGTTGAAATATCGGTAATATTATGTTTGTTAGAGCAATTCATGTGTGGAGAGCATACATTGTATTTACATGTTGTCGTCCAAAGAGATAATAATGTTAGTCTGTGCCGCGCCGGCCGCACATCCGACACTTTGTATCTTTGTATACCGACCAATAAACTCATCGAACTGACTGCGCGCGTTTCATTTCCTCGGCCGGGGCTCCGGCCGCGGACGCCACAAGTTGAAGCACAACGACTCGTGCAAGTTACAATGCGATGCAAGGGAGATTGGTTTATCAGTCATATAATATAAATATATCTTTCCCTGCTCACAGTCGTGACGGCGATGCTGGACAGGTTATTGGCGTGTAGTGGTCGACTTCTGTGAGACCGTCGTGGTTCAAACAGAGGCTTACAAACAGAACAGGGGACAGAACCCGCCGGCAAACGACGCCATCATTACTAACGGTGTGTCCCTACCACAAGCGTAACTTCAAAAAAGTCATAACGGTAAAACAGTTGTTTATTTTGAGTAATAATGCTGTAACGAGTCAACGTATGAGCCGTGTCGTGCCGGTGTTATCTAAAAGCGAGTGCGACGGCGTGGGCAGGTGCGCTCAGGCGCGGCGTGCGCGCGCGTCCCGCTCCAGCGTGCGGCAGAAGGCGGCCACGAGCTGTTCGGCGCGCGCACGGCGCAGGTCGTCGTGCGGCTCGGCGCGCAGCTCGCCTGCCAGCGCGGCCAGTACGCCCAGCGCTTCTGCGAACGCTTCCGCGCGTTCCACCGCGCGCTCCTCCTCGCCCTCCTCGTCCTGATCCACGCCTTCGCCCTCCGACGAGTCCTCGTCGTCTGAAGAAAGCAAGAGCGCGCTTAGCACGATGAGCTGACTGTTTGAGCCTTAAACACCCCGTGGCACTCCGCGACACGTACCGAGCGGGCAGGCGCCGGCGCCGCTGCGTCGCAAGCCGGGCCAAACATGCGCGTGCAGCGCGGCACGCGCGCGCTCCAGCCCTGCCTCGCCCGGCTCCGCAGCCTCGTGCAGCGCCACCACCTCGTAGCGAGCGCGCAGCCCCCACGTCAGCATGGCCTCTGCACGAGCATGTTACTGTGATGTCGCGGTTCAAAACCAATCTACGGAATTGTGCGGGTTTCTTTTTAAATGTCGTCTACCACATGACGACTCAAATAAAATCCACGTAAATGTGAACGAGACAAGTGGTGGCCACGTAACAAATATTGGAAGCTCGGTAACCGTGCGCTGGTCACGCTGCTCTTTTCTCCTCCAAGATAGCGAGGCCGAGTGAGCGGCAGTCTCTGCAGATGTGTGATGAGTAAAATTGTTATAATGATGAGTCTGACAGGCTCAGTGTAGGGTTTTAATAAAACAATCCGACATAGTGTAAACAGATTTCAGGCCTCCCAACAGTCTCACTTAGGATAGGATTCCATTCACACATGCCTAAGGAGAGACTTCATTTGGAGGCCTTGATATGTGGTATGGGATAATTTTTTGTCTATTGGCAAAAAATTAAAAAATAATTGCACAAGTTAAGGCGCTTATGGGTGTGGGTGCCGCACTCACCAGTGGGTTGCGTGGCATCTAGCAATGCCAGGCGCACGGCGCCGCGCCGCAGTGAGCCCGCGGCACGCTCTACACGTGCCCCCGCCGTGCGCTCGCCCTCCACACCGACAACACAGACTTTGATTAATAAATAAAAATAATGATTGATAATTAATAATATACAAGCACATTTTTAAGCAGTTACCTTGTTTAATCTAGACTACAATACTATTGCTCCATTTATAATCAGGGGGCCATGCATACTTCTCAGTTCTTTCTGTTAGAAGTATACTGTATACTTATGTCCGATTTGGCTTGCCATTTAAGATAAGAACTGATCTGGTACAGTATTGACAGGGTTATTACTGATGTCCTAACAGTTCAATGCTAGCCAAATCTCAAAAATTATCAAGCCTTATTTATAATAATTTATTAATCTCTCAATATATTTATAATAAACATAGTTTGCATGATATTTAAAATTTTGTATAAATTAAAAAACATTGTTTTACAATGGCGTAAATTACGCGTGTCAAACTTATGGACTGCTGGCCCTTGTTGAACATTTTTGCAGCTCAATCAATATTACCGTTGGGTGTTGGGTCAATTTTGAAAGAAGTCTGGGTCAATAAAATTCTTTTCAAAATGGGAAAGACAGACAAGAGATGTCAAGTATCAGGATGTAAACAATTTAAGTTTATTTATATGAACATATACTTTTAATCATTTCTGTGGGGGCTCAAAACATTGTTTAACATTCTGCTATTGCACTGAACTGTTATATTGAATGATTGTATATATCTATTCTCACTTCGCTTTCTGTGAGATAAATGACATGTGCGTCGGCGGTTACGGCCGGGAGCGCGTCGGCGGGCCCATCGGGGCACGGCAGCAGGCGCACGTCGGCCTCGTAGTACTTGTTCTGCAGCCGCCATACGCGCTCGCTCCCAGCCTCCTTTGAATTGTCGGCAACAGGATTATCTACGAGATCTGCAAGCGAGGCTCCTTTAGAACTATAATATAGTTTTATTTTTATTACCAAATTATTTACAAAAGATTTATTACGTGTACCTGATATAATCTTGTCAGCTGCAGCATTGTCAGCAGCGCTGACTATAATTACTGGCAAATTATTCGACGACATGTTGTTTGTTTCAGGGACATTTAATTCATCCACGAATATTGCTGTTTAGAGCTTAAATTTTATAATAAAATCCTAACAATAACAAACAAACATATCGATGGTCTTTGACAATGACATTAGTTTATTTGACGTCTGTATCGGCACTTGCCAGGTCATTATGAACAGATTTATTTTAGTAGCGACTGTGCCAAGAAATTAAAAATATTAGTCAAAATACAATGTCTCCAGCACAACATGACAAGCCATGTGCCGTCGCTGCCGCCGCGCTAGCCTTACGCAGGGATAATATAAACGTAACGCAATCTGTGAAATTAAATTGTCTGTCAGTGTCAATGTCACATTATTTTAGAAGATGAACTCTGCGCTGAGAAAAATATTTTGATTAAACAGTTTTCGCCAAAAGTAATCTGTGGAAACCAGCCCTGTTTGTTTTGGAATAGAAAAGCGTTATGGTATTTTAATACCGGGCACAGTTAGCGAGCGCGCTACGAAGCACGAAGATGAACAAGATAATGTCGTGGAGCGCTGAGGACGAGGCCATCATCGCCACCAACACGGACGCGACGGAGTGCAAGCGCTGCGCGGTGGAGCTCGGCTACTGGAAGGACGACTACATCGCGCACTTCGCGAAGCGCGCCGACAGGAAAGCGCCAGAGATCAACCGCGGCTACTACGCGCGCGTTAAGGCCATGGAGATGTTCATCCACCAATTTCTAGAGGTGTGTTCACATTCTCACCCGTGCACTGAACAGCGAACATTCCATCTCGTTTTATTTATTTATATTGTCTAATATTATTTACTTTCACTTTTTCATTGGTAAGCCGGGGTCTATCATTAGAGATGTTAAAACCTGCTAAAACACTTTGATTACATTCGGCAGGGGCGCGCTGTATTAAACGAGTAGCCCTCTCTCTATCTTTACTGATTTGTACTGGGATATTTCTAATTGCAAGGACTGCACTCAAAATACTTCTTTGTTGTATACTACGGATTTCAAGTTAAAAGTGCTGGTTGCTAGCAAATCGAGTGGGCCAAAAAAGAATTCAGTTTAAAGTGAAAAGTACAGAATTTGTAATGTAAATATTTTTAGAATATAATTTCTTCCACATCAGGTTTAGATACTCAGTAGCTGAATCATTACATAATTGTTTTGGCCTGCAGCGCTGTGGCACTAAGTGCCAGATCATCAACTTGGGCTGTGGGTTTGACACACTGTATTGGAGGTTGAAAGATACAACACAGGCTGTTGGAAACTTTATTGAACTAGACTTCCCGTCGGTAACAGCAAAGAAATCTCACATAATCAAAAGAAACAAGCAGCTGCTTGAGAAGATCTGTAATGAAGGTAAGAACAATATAATATGATAATTTTTTGAGGAGTATCCTCATGTACAGCCTTCATCCCAAATGTTTATATTCCATATTCCCTCTTTTTTTAAATGTAACTTAAATAAATAAAATACATATTTAAAGACATATTTAAAAAAACAAATGTAACATTTTATTAAGGGGGGGTATATGAACATTGTGTTGAGGTTGTCTTGAGGCTTCGATCAGCACAACACTTAATTTCCACAGAGACCTCTCACTCTGTTATGTTCCTTTTGTTGAGAATCAAGTGATATTTGTCACCTGAGTAGGCATAGAAAACTCTGACTTGCTATCTTGTCAACGCACACCAGGAACAGGGAATGTGAAAACAGGAAACTAATAATACGACCTTAAAAAATTCAATTGGCTTTTATTTAAAGTTTTTATTGGTCTCTACATTATAATGCACAACTGACACTAAAATTACATAGACTCGCCTTCTGGGTAAATGGCGTGGGCATACTTCAGGCAGTAGTTTAATAATGTTTATTGGCATTGTATTGGCAGATGGGGAGGTGATGATTCGGTCAGGCGATTTGCACTCGGATGGATACCATCTGTTGGGTTGCGACTTGCGCTGCTTGAACGAGGTGCGGCGGAAGTTGGAGGCGGGCGGCGCAACGCGCGAGGCGCCCGCGCTCTTGCTGGCCGAGTGCGTGCTGGTGTACCTGCGGCCCGACGCGGCGCGCGCGCTCCTGGAGCACCTGGCACAGGCTTTCCCGCGATGCGTACTGCTACTGTACGAACAGTGCAACCTGGCCGACAAGTTCGGTGAGGTGATGCTGCGCAACTTGAGCGCGCGGGGCTGCGAGCTGGCCGGCGAGCGCCACTGCCGCTCACCGGCCGCGCAGGAGCAGCGCCTGCGCGAAGCGGGCTTCGACAACGTGCGCTCGTGGGACATGGACACCGTGTGGCGCGCACTGCCCGACGAGGACCGCGCGCGTGTCGAGGCGCTCGAGATGCTGGACGAGCGCGAGCTCCTGTACCAGCTTAACTCGCACTACGCGCTCACCGTGGCCACGCGTGGCGACCTCTTCGCCGACCTCGACCTCAATGCCTAGGCGCCCGGCCGCCCCACGCACAATTACGTAAGCTCGCCCCCGTCGGTCCGCGCTGCCCTTCTATACGCGAGTGCGTGGCAACTTAGTGCGTGGCCGCACCGCGCTCGGGTTGAATTTTGTTGTAAAATTTGTGGTCTCTACTGTCCGCGTAATGTTCTGGAGCTAGACGAGCGTCCGCGCGCCCGGTCCCTGTACTTAGCTCTTTTATCATTACTTCTTAAGTGTTAAATATTTATTTATGATATAAATGCTGTATTAACTCTAATTCCGTCGTTTTATTGTTCAAACCCTACCTTCCCCCGTCGGTCCGCCGAACTCTTCTACTACGGGTCGCGGCGAGGAACGTGCGCCGTGGCGACAGTTTGCAGGTGTGAATGAAACGACGCTAGTGGTGTTGGCGAGGGTTTATTTAGGAGTGGGCATGCGGGTGCACTAGACGTGCGGCGTGCAGGCGGTGATCGCGCGGCGCAGCGCCTGGCGCACGTCGGCACGACCCTCGCAGAAGACATGAGTTGCGTGACGCTCGACGTGCAGCAGCGTGTCGTGGCGCGGCAGGTGCACGATGCAGCCGTCCGCGCCCGCCTCCACGCGCGCTTCGCCCAGTCCCTCGCGCGCCAGCTCGCGCAGCAGCGCCGCAACGTCGGGCGCACCCAGCGCCACGCCCGCCGGCGCCACGCGCGCGTCCGGCGCCACCAGCTCCAGGCGCGCGTCCCGCAGCGTGAGCGCTGCGGCCAGCGGAGCGCCTCGCAGCCCGCCGCGTAGTTCGCGTGGCGCCGCGCTGGCCGCCAAGGCGCCGCACACCAGCCCGCGCGCACACCTTCGCTTCACGGCTAGCTGGCGCGCCGCTCCGCGCCGTATTACCGCCACGGGCACGTCGGCGATCACGTGCGGCCGCGTGCCCGCCGTCGACCCCGCCCCAGCAGCCGCCCCCGCACCTGCAGCGCCGCCCGTGGGTGCCGCGTACTGCTCGGGCAGCGCCAGCTCGCGCGGCCTCAGCTCGCGCACCAGCTTGTTGGCTTGCGCGTAGTTAAGCGACGTGTCGATCGGACAGTGGAACGCCTTCATGCTCAGCGGCTGAAATGGCGCTAGGGCTTCCAGATACGGGAAGTCTGGCTCTGTGAATAGATATACCACGATGTAGCATTGACGCCCAAAATATCTCAAAGAGTAATGGAGACAACTATCAATTTATTAAGAAACACCAGGCTGTGCACATAAGTTAAAAATATATTAAAATTAGCCAGATCATTAATGCTTCTGTTACGTGTTCCTTTGTAGGTGAATAAACATTTACATGAAATGTTTACAACAAGCTACAAAGAAAAAAAAAAGATCAAATATGAAGAGAAAAATGAGCGCACGTGAGAGGAAACATTTACAACTTTAAACACGAGAGTACTTAATGTGAAAATGTTTCTTCCGGCGCACAAGAAATAAATTCATTAGAAATCTGTCATCATCAATTAATCTGTCATGGGTATATTGAATTAATAAGACGGTTTCTGAAAGCTATACGTGAGAAACATTTTTCGATATGCATTGCAAACAATGTCGAAAAGAAAAGTTCTGTGGCTGTGGTGTCGTTTGGGCGGTGTGAACGTTTGATAGCACGGGGAGCACTTGCCGGTGAAGATGACGGCGTGCGCGGGGTTGTTGGCCCACAGCTCAACAAGGTGCACGGCGGCGCCGAAGCGTAGGCTGGGGTGTCCGCAGAAGACGACGCATGGCTGTCGGAAGTCGGCGCTGAAGGCGTCGTCGTGCAGGGAGCGCGCGTGGCGCAGCCGGCCAGCGCGGGCCAACGCTGCGTGCGGGAATGGCTCGTCGGGCACGTAGACGCGCGCCTGCTTGCCGGCCGACACCCACTCCGCCAGGATGTTACTGTACGCTAGCGAGGAGTCGGCCACCGGCGACACCACGTACAGCGGCACGTGCGCCAGCCCCGCGCCCTCCAGGTGCGCCGAAAGGCACTCTAGCAGGTCGTACAGCACGCCCGACGGGTACACGGGTAACAGCACGGAGCCGCCGCCGCGCAGCGTGACAGCCGCGTGCACGCACAGGTCTCCCAGCATGTGGTCAGGGTTGTGCGCCGGGGTCTGCGTGAGCGCGGCCAGCAGTAGCACGTCGGCGCCGCGCAACGCCGCCTGGTTGATAGGGCGCGGGTGCGTGGTGAGCGTGCTGGAGCCGCTGACGTAGGCAAACTTTTCGTGCGGCGTGCGTAGCACCCAGTTGGCGGAGCCCAGGCAGAAGCCGGAGCTGACGGGAGTAGCGTCTAGCGCCCCGTACAACGGCACGCGCTCGTCGTAGCCTACGACGCGCACGCGTGCCAGCGCCCGGGCTAGAGCTGCAGGCCCGTAGAGGCGGCGCCAAGCGCGCGGGCGCGCCGCATGTGCCAAAGGCGCGGGTAGCACGTGCAACAGCTCCTTCCAGCGCCGCGCCGCTGCGCCGGTGCCACCGGCCGCGGCCAGCCACGCGCTGAGCTCCTCCAGGTAGAACCTGCACCGCACAAGCACCAAGTGCTCTGTACAAACTGCTTGCCACTGATATGTGTTGCCCCCAATTCCATAATACTTACCTTCCGATTTGCAGGGTAGGCTCCGTGGCATACACCTGCCCCTTGAAGCCTGTGTCTTCGGTGATAAAAGGCAGTGCCATCATACAGGTATAATTGGAGATGAGAATTACATCTAGCTGAGAGAAATCCACTACTTTGTCCAGTGGTGGACAGAACTCTGGAATGCTGTCCACAAATACTCGCCCGCAGCATTCTTTTAGTTCCTATTAATGCCAAAAAATCTTAAGTGTCAGGTTGATGATATATGCAAAAGCATGGCATCATTTATGAATCCATACTGCAAGTACTAATCATAAAATTTACTAGCATTGTTATTTCTTTATTGAAATTTCTTACTGTTAGGTTTGTTTGAACCTATGTAAAACCCAAAACTAGGTGTTTTTTAAATGTAACAAGTTTATGAACTTAGAATAAAGAGAAAGCAACATAATCTTAAATTATTACACTTAAATTTTAATGTAGGTAGGGGCTTTCTTACCCCTTCCAGAAGAGGATCGTTAACATGTGGTGGGGTGTAGTTGGGCAGGGAGGCGAGGCGGGTGCTGGGCACCGGCGGCAATGGTAAGAAACTCAGTATGGAGTGTGCAGATAACCCACAGTCCAGCATTATCATCAGCTCCTTGAATGACAGCACAAAGCAAGGCTTTGCTGCGTCACTGCTCAAACAATACTGTAACAAACGCACAGCGCGTTTACCTATAGCACCAACCTTCTCATAAACAATATAAGCCGTTGAAGATGCACTAAGACAAAGTAATGGAAATTTGGCCAATAATTCAATAACATTTCATTTTACTAGGAACTAAGAGATAGTTGAGCTGTAAGAAATTAAATAATAAACTCACCAATTTCATTTTGAATTTTCCTTAATACAAGAAACCTAAAAACTCCTTTTATAGTGCACCAACAACGCGTTTGAGATTCTTTTGCATGATATATGGCCAATAAAATGAACCTCTTCTTAAAACTTCTGAAATAAATAATGATGCAACTCGATCTAAATATTTATCTATGAAATAAACTTAATATTATACATATAATTGCTTATTTAGAGCGGTAAAAAAACCATTATTATTGTGCGAAGTTACCGTTTGTTGTGGCCGCTCAGCTGTCAATGTCACTAACGCTGCCGCACTGACAGTTCGGTTTTACTTGCGATCGTTCTTTAGTCTATAGTTTTCAAAGGTGTACACCATTTGGATATTATGAAATAAATCAATATAATTGTAATCAAATCTGTATGTGTATTTTTTCGGTTAAATCCAAGAAGTTTTGGCAATTTAAATATTTAAAAAACAAAACTTAAAAACGATGGAAATTATTTTAAAACAATAACCTCAACATTAATTTAAAAGTACTGAATTGTATATTTTTCACCGTAGTCGTTTTTTAAAACCTATTTAAATATTTTGCTTACAGCTATATCTTCCTATTTTAATGATTTCCATCTTAATCGTTTTAAAGTCCAATAGACAATGAATAGTCTTGCGAGCTTGCTGGCTCTGTTTTGCTGAAATAACCAAACACCTAGCAAGTTTTTAAAAATATTTTTAAACGCTAAAAATATAGTTTTTATACAAAATACGCGAAAGTCGTATACTTTATTTTACAGAACAACTCCAAAGCTGGGCAAAAAGGCTGGCCATTCAACGCTGTAGAATTAAGATTTACAGCGTCTACCGAAGAATGGCCATACGGATTGTACGCGGAGGCGGCGACAATCCTGGAAGATTCCCCCTCCCGAAACCAAAAAAAGGCATATTATTACACTAAAGTATTAATACTTTTGAAATAAACTGTTGACCAGTAAACAAAGTATACATATCCATACGTGTTTTATGCTTAACTTCAATCAGAACAAAATTAGCTTTACGATGTTAGTCAGGGGATAATTGTGAGTGCGTTTCGTGCGACGGGAATATTTTAGCTTTACGTAACGCGCGCGTAATATCTGTTGGCGCTGCCCGCGCGGTGGCGCGCGGCGGCCGGTGCGCGGGCACACTTGCAATATTGATGGGAGGACCCGCAGCGACTTGGTTGGCCGTTCATAGATCTCTTGAGAATTTGCAGCTGCGCACCACAAACTTATTGTCGCTCGACTTACTGTGGCGAAACGCCCGCACACACTCGTGCCGGACGCTCCGATCGCAAGCGTAAATTACCCCAAAACAAGCACGAAGACTATCGAGAAATATAAGCTTCGCTCGCCTCGATTGCGCCGAACCTTTCCAAGTAGAATTGGATTGAATGCATTTTTTGTGCAGTTAGGCGGCAGGAGGTAGAAGCGCCGGGAGATATCGTTTCAATCGAGCGCTCGGCGCCCGATGCTATTTACTTGTAAGTTCCGAAAAAGAGCGGGCCTCCGACCCGCACATCAGCGTATTTATAAAAACCGTACAGTAAATTTCATGTTACGCAGGACGGGAGGCCAGGACTTGTTCAGTTCCGAATTGAAAGGACACGAATTAAAACGAAAACCGGTATCTTACAGTATAGTTTTTATTTAATTTTATTTTTGTCCAAAATATGTAACTAATACCTATATACACACAACGGTGACAGAAGTCCAGTTAAAAGTTTTCACTTAAGCAGTACACACTACACTTTAAATACAACAGATAAGCGAACAAAACAAAACAAATTGTTTATACTCTGTATACGATTTATAATAACAATGAATAAGTGGAAATATTTTGGCCAAGGTAGATCAAACGAAGCACATATCGCTTGTAATCTATTTCAGGTGTCGGAATACTGGTGCTACAAGTGACCAATGGCACTCGTTATGTCGTAAAACTTATTGATCTTTTGAAAAATGTTAAGCGAGCACGCGAAACCCGAAATAATCGTCTCGTTGACAGACGACGGACTCCCAGCTGCCGAGGAGCATAACGCCCCCGCCCCGCCCCCGCCCCGCGACTGTGCTCGCAGACGCGCGGCTTGCTTCACATCAAAGTCTTTTATTTCACTTAGGGTTAAAGATCCTTCTTCACTCCTAACGTTCTCTACTCTGAATAGTCAACAGGCGCTATTTCTTACGGCGACAAGTAAATTAGGCCGGCTTGTGTCGTGAACATTCCTTTCTTTATCGTTTATAGGCGAAGCCTATACATAGACTACTGTCTCACCAGACGTTAAGCGACGCCGAGGACTAAGATGCTACATGCTTGCCTAGAAGGTACCTATTCATTTTTGTTATTGCACTCGTTGGCTGCTCGCACCATGAAAGTAGTAGCGAAACGCTTAATTTGGAAGCGATTTCTGCCCTGTATGGATGTCGTGTATCCGCGCGACTTGTTGTCAGAAAGGAGACGGAGTAGTATTTGGTGTAGTTCCGCTGCGCACTCACGCACAGTATAGTACCGATAAACCGGCAACTTTTCGCCGATGCTCCAAGAGTTTTGCTTCTTTGCGTGGAACACAGAGCGGAGCGTGTCGGAAATGAGTTTTTCAAGCTCTCTTAGAATATCTGCAGTCCCGTGCGCCCGGCGAGCGGCGCCCTGCATTAAAGCGAGAGCTTCGCTAAAAGCACCCAAACCTTCCGCATGCGACGAGCGTAGCGTCTGCAACACGCTACACACTGGTGCTGCCTTAAAGTTTTTAGGTAGTTGTATATAAATTCACGTGGCGAAACATAATGCTCGAAGCCAGTAAATAGTTTCAGGATCGAGTATTGGAGACGGTAACTGCCACCGAAGTTACCTTTCTGGTGCCAACGAACCAAGATCAACGGCCAACCTTCATTGCGGATTCAATGCAAGTATACATGCGCGGGCGCATCTCCGGTTCGAGCGGCAAGTGCCAGTGCGCCTGTCTCTGTCGCGCAGCTATTCAGCAGCTTGATGCCGGACCTGAGCTTCCACGGGGTTGAGCGATGTGGTGCATGTTGCTCAAAGTAAACGATTCTAAGAGTGTTAGTTCGGATGTATAAAATGTAGAAGAGAATATGTATTAACGGTTTATATGAGTTGCGGTAGTATGAAGTAATAGATTGCGCGATCGTGAGCAAGTTTGGTGGCGCCCTTTAAATACTTCGTACCAGCCTTTGGCAGCGCGAGTGCACTGCCGCACGTGCACAGGCGGCGAAGCGGCTACAAAATGTGTACGGACACTAACACTCGGCGCGAAATCAAAAGAGTTGTTACACTGGTCCAAGTCCTCTCTATATTTAACGATCGGTGGACTGTGTGTCGAAACTGCTTGTAGCCGACGACAAAGTGCATTTATTTTTCATGTATTGCTGGAGTCGTGTTACCTGTGACCTGGACTTGTATTTAAGTTTTAAGCTAACTATTACTATAAAAAGATTTACTATTACTATACTATACATTTCATGTGAAAACTTCGTAACAATTTCGTCATCCAGGCTTCCTCTAAGCAACGGTAAACGCGGCTTGAAATGGAGTCGGTGGAGTAGTACAAAACATCTTTGATGGAGGCTGTGCTGTAGAAACTCCTTACACTTGGGATCCTTGCTAATTTTACACTTTGCCTAGTAGTAAATGAAAAGTAATCTGAAAACAAGAGGAACGCAGATGCCAAAGTATGGAAAAAAATATGCTGGCGGCTGAACTTGCGCACATGTGATGTCGGCCAATACAATGGTTGCTATTGCCTGGTGAGTTTCCAGAGATGCCGCGGGTCTTCTGAATTACGTTTTGGGTAGCAAACCTTGAGGCTATCTCAGGAGCTTCGGCTCGGGTGGATGTTCTGAGTAGTGATCTGGCATAAGGGCCTCCGTGGAGGGGACCTCAGCTCGGACTGCTACTCGATATCCGTTTAGCAAACTGATTTTGGTCTAAGATAGCTACAATATTAAAAACAGCAATTACGGTACAAGTTGCCGCGATAGATGGCGCTTTGCCTCAATTAAATTTTTATTGCAGTCGGTCTAATGCGTTGGCGACGCTGAAGTTTAGCACTTTCTACATATTTATAATTATAGCTCTTCACTAATCTTGTTACGAACATATCGTCATCCCTTAATGGAGTTAGCAGCAACTTGGCATATCGATTACTTTTATTGTATAATTGTTGTACGATTTTAAAAGATTTGCGTTGCGAAGATCGCATAAAACGACGATACACCACCTCGTGATATTATTTTCAGCTCCTTTAATCAGTTCGAACGTGATCGTGCTGACCCCTGCGAAGGCGCGCGCGGGGGACGTCCTGCAGCAGCAAATGCTGTAAGTCCAAGTTCATCGAAGTTGTTCAGCGCACGACAGAGTGTTATTAAAAAGTTACTGCAAACTTGAGCTGGCGCGGGCATTGATTGATATGCATCAAACTCAACATGTTTTGCGCGGCGATGTCTGTGTTAGGATGCTTTGTGCTGGACGGATACCTCGTATTTCGACCGGGGCTCTCAAACGTCGTCTCTTTAACTGGTATCTTAAAATACGACCGCGGCGCCTCAAACGCTGTATGTGACATTGTCGCGAGCACCGACACTTAGATCTATTATTATGATCCTAAAACCTAGCGACAATCTTCTCGACGGGTGTCTCTAAAAGGGAATGCCTCGAAGAATAAGAGAGGAAGAGATGTAAGGAAAATGTCGATTGCCTATTTTTTCGATCGTATAGGTTATGAATTTTTTTTTTGCCGAACACAAGATAACATTAATAATAGAGTAGTGCACTAGCATTTGTTCGATTGTTATTTTAAGTAATTCCTCTTCAACCGCACAGCGCGGCGACACCGTCGGCCGAACGAATGACCGAGAACCTTCCCTGCAGTGACGGCTGACGATTATTCTCTCTTCGCTTGAAGTGTGTCGTCGCTCGGGACTCGCGGGCTAGCGATTGGATGACAGCGTGTACATTTAGGTACAAGTGTTGCAGCCACAAGGTGGTGTCTGCGTTCGAAAACCAACTTGGAAAAGAAGTGCTGTGCCAACTGCTCTTGACAATGTTTTTATGGAGTACAGCCGTGCATTGTTAAGAAGACTGTAATAAAAACAATAAATCATTAATAATTTTGACAATTCTGAAAACTGAGTGAATTCTTTGGTATTCTGGTGAGTTTCCATTTTACAATTCGCAAGCACCTCTTCTTGAATACGGTCGGACATTTTGATGATAAAGCAGTTTATTTTATGTGAATCAGCGCCTGCGCACCGACGCGATAAGTAAATCCGCGAACTCATCGTTGGTGTTGTATTTTGCTACCGATTGCAACGACGGCTGCCTCGTCGTCGTGACTTTTGCTTTCCGTCCTATGCGCTTGTGTGCGTGCGATAGCGCGTGCGCCGATGTTTGTGCGAGCTGACCGAAATAAAGGGTACATGATCGCGTACCTGACTATTCGGGGCTTTAAACACGTGCACCATGATGTGCATGTCTAATATATTACCGATACCCTTCAGCATAGATTTGGTTTTGCGGCCACTGAGCTCGGGGAGAGGACCCGGTATCATCAGCAAGTGGTATTTTATAACATATTTCCGATGCAGGTTATTTACTGTTGTTAATGCGCGCAAGTGATGCGAAAATAGATCGTCACAAAGGCGCGCGCGTGTTGCCAAGGTTGCCCATGCTTCGCGCTCGATTGGACCTCTAGCCGTGGGCACACACAGGTGGCACCGGTGGCTCGCGTTCTTCCGTAAACAAAGCTACGTGAACTCCCTGCTAAGCTAAATTGCTCGTGCCAAACCTAATACATTCCGCCCCCCCTCCCCCGCTACATGCGATTTTATCAACGATCATAGAGTGTTCACGCGGGTGCAGGCCGCGCGGACGAGCAGAGTTCACTCGCGCCATGTCGCGCCGCACGCCCGTAACCGTTCTCTGTGACTTCATTTTTTGTTTGTCTCGGACGGCAACGCGTTGCTTACGACGTCGATTGGAGGTCAGCTCGAGTTGATTGTTTGGAGGCATGTACGCGTACCCTTTTTTACGGTGCGCAGCCCACACGCTCCACACGTGCGCCCGTGCGTGCGGTCGCGCACGGCCGGAGCATGGCTGCATATTGCGCAATCACGACGGCGACGAGTGCGGCCGCCTGCAGAATGTTCTGGAAGCGGCGGGCGGTCAGTTCGCTATCGCGGCGATAAGGCGCTCGTGCGCAGCGCACTCGGTCGGCCCGAGGAACCTCTTGGCCGACCGAGGCTCCCTGTATTGCCGAGCGAACACACGAAATTCCTGCGGCCACGAATACAACAACTCCTTGCGTTGCCGAGCACGGGCACTTATCTAATATTTATATAATTTGTGTGATTTGTCATTAAACACTATCGGAGTTTATTTGCAGCTGATACTAGATACAAAGTAAACGATTGATAAGTTAATTACCGAATGTTTGCCGCCGACTGTCCGCGGTGTCGATATCCAACGTATGTGTTTAGGACACGGCAGAGTTGTGTGCAGATAAAGTAGAGGACGTTAAATAAACTCACAGTAATTGTCTTTACCTTGTGAATATTTATTTTTAAGTTGAAGGTCACGCTCTGATTATAAAGCGCGTGCGCAATTAACAACAACTTAAAAACGAATGCGACTCTCACACCGTGACCTTATTATTTATCTTCCCACCGATCAGTACGCAGACAAAGCGATCTTATGTTTATAATTTGTCAGCGATGTTTAGAACGTTCCTCGCGCGCAAGTCTGCGCGGGGCGCAAGTTTGTTCCCGGCTGCGGCTGACTTTGTACGTGGTGAATGTCTCCTCGGTGACAGCCATCGATAAATTTATTTTTAGTAGAGAACAAGCGAGCATTTCTGCGTATAAAGGGCTCCGCCTAATGCTTAATGATTGCTTTGTAACAAGCACATATATTCAATCAAAAGTTGGCGGAAGAGAAGAAATGTGCTCGGATAACACTCAGCAACACGGTCGGCTATCACTTGCCTAGAGTTTGTCAACACGACAGAATTAATTTGCACCGCATCCCTCGGAGGCGGGTCGAAATGCCCATACGAAATATTATGAAATTCAAAATGTAATACTCGTATATTATTTGTCTGTTGTTTAAACAATCCGATCAATCGATCGTTTTCACCTCTGCGGATTAGGAGACTTCAAATCACAAGACATTAAAATGATTTGAACAACAAGCCACTGGCGAGACGTCTAATTTTTCGTCAAACACCGCCAACGAAACCGTATGCTCGGAGCTATTGACAAAAACATTAAAAAAAACGACAAGTTGAACGAATAACTCAAAGAGTAACAGTTTTGTGCCAAGATTCGCCCGCACAGTGCGCATTTTACTTTCATGGGGTTGTCAATAAGAATCAAGAAGACAGAAGAATGTACAAAGTTCCGTTGACAAGGTCTATGTCATAGACATGAGAAAACGAAGAATTCGGACAACGGCTCGGGCACTTCGGTGACCATTTAGACTCCCGATCGCCGGGAGTCTGCTGAACTAGTGCTGTTGGAAGCTGTCAGCGACACCGGCTCCCCCGCTCCCCGACCGGCTCTGTTGTCGGAAACGTGAAGTGGTTAGAGAAGGTCGGTGAAGTGGATGCGGGTAAAAATGTTCGAGAACAATTTACTTCTAGTAAGATAAATAATTTTCACATAGAGTGCGCCTCGGTTGTGAGCTCGTCGTCCGCCGTTTAACTTGCTCTCAAGCGGGCTCGGCTGTGAGCTACGATTTCTTTCAGTACTCAATGGAAATCTCTCGTAGCCATAGTCACTTATAGTTTATTGTTAATATTATACTTGATTTTAATTTCGTAATAAAACAAGACTTATTTAAAGTTCGATCCGAAATAGAGGGGTCCACTTACGATGATTATTGACAAATGCATGTGTTCATTTCGGCTTCAAAAATGTATTAATAGTCAGTAAAAAGAACTGTTTAAATTCAATAAAAATTGATATTGTCTAACGGAAGAGAAACAAATCGAAATCGGTGGATCTAGGCTTAATTTTGCTGCTTTAACAACATTCCAGAAGTGCGACCGCCCGCCCGGCTTCCAAGTCAGAGCTTTCAAGCCGCCCCTGCTCGTTTCTCGCTCGCTCTGTGTGTTACAAAATTAAAAACGCCGTCGATGTCTTCGGAGTTTCCTACGCAAAGTTAGAACAAATTTTTTTTAATACATCTTACGTAAATTTATTATCATTAAATTTAGCATAAAATAGCATACATTTGTGAGCGAGGTGCGTTCCCACCGAGCAGAATGTTTACTTTGTTTTTGTACCACTTGTACCTTAAACTCAACATGGCGGCATATTTAAGAGATACAACCGGTTTTGTGAACATGAACCAAAGAAATATGTTTGAATTAAATATTGCGTGCGCGGCGGCGGGCGCCGCTGCACCGGACATCGTCCCAATTATTCCAATTAGACGACGACGGCACAGGAGCGGCGCTCGTGTCGGCCGACGCGCAAAATATTATTTGGCTTAAACATCGGTAAGTTGTTAATACGTTTTTATCTCTAGCGCGGCGACGCGGGCCTGTCTCTACGCGCCTCAAAACGATAAGTGGCCAGACGTCGCGATTTCAACCTGTCTCAACAATGTACTAAACTTAACTTTATTGCGAGAGCAATAGGATTAAATATTATTTGACTAGTTTTTACAGGTAAAATGTTTACGGCCAGCGCGGCAGTTAGCTTTAGGTAAAGGTGCAGCGCTTGAACATTGACGTCTGCTGATGTTTGCAAGTCGGGGCCGGGGGGCGGGGGGCGCACGCTGCGCCGGCAACAGGTGCGATGCTCTCGGGGCTGATGGCCGGCGGCACTCGCGAAAATTCGAACCCATTCGGAAGGAGGCTACTGGCTGCGGCGGTGTCCGCCAGCTTTTTCGCGGAAGAGATCCTCCGCAAGAGACAGAAGAAATTCATCACAATTGCACCACAACTGTTTTGTTTTACAAAATATATGTTACAATGTTTTATAATATAAAACTGTTCGAAACGTATCGAAGAATCGCTGTTTCAAAACGAGAGGATCTAAATCTTTGTTTCCTGTATTTGATATGTATGCATTCAAATGAAACGACAATTGATTAGCGCAGAAACATAACCGAATTAATATCGAAATGACTGGAACAAATCGCGCACAGGGCGCATTCACATCACAATGGAAGCTAGAGATGATGCGCCAACGGCACGAAGACACCGCGCCTAGAATTTTGATTGCGCCGGGGACAATCAAGTAAAAATATTAACGATGTAAATATTGAGCGCACGAAGAGAATGGCGACAAGGTCCCGCCGCGGAGCGCGTTGGCTCGCGTCGACTCGCGTCGGGTTGCACTTAAGTAAATGAGCAAAGTGAAGAGTCCGACGGCGGGCGCGGCGCCGCCAGCGAATGATCTACGCAGATAACGTAACAAGTGCCTTTATTATTACACAACATATTAACAAACTTATACCTAACAACGTAATCAGCCAACGCGCGGCGGCTACCCGAACAGGTAGGTGTAGAGCACGGTCATGAGCAGCCCCAGCACCACGGGGAACTTCCACGAGCTCATGAAGGAGCCGGCGGGCGCGGCGGGGGCCTGCTCGCCGGTGTTCCAGTCGACGCCGCGCCGGCTCGTGGCAGTTTTTTCCTCGTCCACCAGCTCCCCGATGTGGAATTGCTTCATCATATCCCGCGCGTCGAGGCTGTGCCCCACGTCCACGAATTCCTCGGTGGCGTCCTTGCCCGCCGCGTTGATGAGCACCTCGTGGCCGCCCGGGTGGTCGTCCAGGAACTTGGTGACGTCGTACACGAGGTTGTCTACGATGAACACCGCGTCCGCCCTGCTGTTGCGCTCGGCGATCTCCTTCCGCGTGAACTTCTTGGTGGCCATGACGCGACGCGAGCTTATCTCTCGGCGACGGAACGACGACTGGTGGCGCGGCTCCGCGACCGCTCTTACCCAACGGCCCCTGCCGTGCCCCCGCCGCCCCGCCGCCGCGCCGCCCCGCCGCCCGGTGACGCAAGCGAGCGTGCGCTGCGCCCGCGACGCCGCTAACCAGAGCCTGTGCGTCTAAGCGGGCTGGCGGCCGGCTCTTTCAAACATACGACCGCAATTCATTGCACCGCAGCAAACAAAATCCGCGGGTGCGATGCGCTGCTAGACGCTCCTCTTAAAACAAACTTAATTTTTGTTGTCCACACATGTCAACGTTGTATGGTAATAAAGGTTGCGAGATCGCGCGATCAGTGCCGGCGCGGGCTGCGCCGTCCCTCGCAGCCGCGCCAGACTGATGCGCCGAGCGGCTCACCGCGTTGCACGCCAACGGCTCGCCGCACGCGCCGCGCAGCGCCACCTGTCCGCGCGCTCGCGCACCGCGCCGACAAACTGGAGCGCGGCGCACTTGTGCAGGCGACAAACTCAAGCTGCGCTGACGTGTGACACAGCGGATGCTGTTGAAGCAACTTATCGTGCAAATAGTTTATCGATTGTTCAATTACCTCCAAACTAGAATAGATGGCAGCATGTGTATCGTAAGTGCAGTAAAAAATCTTGATAGACAGTCTATCATTATTATAATAAGAGACCACGTAGGACTTTGAAACAAAAAAAAATACGCGGCCACCAAGTCAACTCATTAATATTAAGCTATCATCGTAAATAAAGTAAGTGATATGGAATAAAAAAATTAAATTAAGAGTCCCTGCCGAGTGACGGCAGGGGATTTTCAGATGTGACAACAAAGCTTCCAGCCGCGCGGCCTGTCGGGGCTGCGTACGAGATAAACGCGACGTTCAACTAGTTCGCGTGGTTGCGATCACCGGCAGCCTTCATTAATTTAGTGAAATGTTGGCCGCACGTGGAGCGCGGTGCTATAGGTGAGTACCACTCGTCGAGTGACTGCAACTTAAATCAATAAAAAGTACCGCTTCAACAGCATTAACTTTGGATATTTTCAATAAAGGAATTGAAGAAAAGAACTGGCAGAATAATATTAATGTTCGTCATTTACTTCGGTTCGCATTTCACTTATTTGTAAAATGTCCTTGAACGCACGAGTATCTCCTCAAATTTCTATATCGCGAAACCAGAATATATCACCAGATCAAGAGAAAAAGTCCAAACCGAAAATAAAAAGTACAGACTCGTATATGCGTTTCAGTGCACGCGGCAATAGCGATATGTCCTAGTTCCTTTCGCCCTTTTTGTTGGATCTTCGCTATCAGGTACTTTAGTTTATACAGAATATAGTAATTTCACAGAACTGGTAATATGATCTTACTACTATCGATTTTACTTACTATGAGATACCTACGTCCAGCTGCAGATGTCCTACGGCATTATTATATGAAATTATGATGATAATCAAATGACAGAAAATATACTCAGGCGTTTATTTCCTAACGTTCAAAACAGACAGGCGGCAGCAATCATAAACTACGTGTGAACTGCTGGCCGGGCCTCCCGCACCCGCAGCGCTCGCCGCGAGGTCCGCTTTTATTTGTGATCTGCATAAACGACGTTGCCTTGTGTATCGATTCATCTTATTCACTGTGTTTAGCAAATGGCACAATTTTTTACCACCAAATCATTTCCTGAACACATAACAGCACCCCTGGCTAACTGGACTCGCGCTGAGGATTGTTGTCATAACAACGAACTAGCTCTCAATCCCTTCAAATTCTGCAAGCAACCTGAGTGATATCCACACATTGAATCACTTGCTAAAAGGGATTCTGTATCACTTGGTTTGATATTAGGGAATGCGCAGTCATTTCAGTCATTTCGGGCAGTCCTTTCCGACGTTACATACGGAACTCGCGCTGTTATATAAACAAAAACCTAATCGAACAAAACAATTTATTAGACCTTTGCTTTCACCGAAAAATCCATAGAAAATTATGCCTGAAATTTATTTTTTTTGACGTAATTCGGTGAAATAGCCGATATTTTATTATAAATAATATATATAAAATATAATATATATATAAGAAATATTTCACTAAGAGGTCGACTTTGTATATTTAAAATCAAGTTTAACATGCCTTGTGCGGACCTTCGACCTGATCCACCCGTACGTGTGTTCCTAATACATCAACTTACTGAAGGCGGAACAGTTGTATTGTGCGCGCGGACAGTGATCTCATCGTTGTCTGCAAGCAGCAGGTCCACCGGTCCTGCGAGGAGTCCCGGTGTGTCTATGATTTTATTAGGCGACGTTTATAAATTGGAATTGTGAATATTTGTAACCTAGAACAATGTATGCAATGAATGCCATATAAGCGCGGACTCGTACCAGCTTCTCGATTTAATTATTCTTGTTTTGTATAATTACCTGCAGTAGTTAGCCTTCCATACAACTAAGTAAGTAACATTTTTGTACTGCCTTCGCCATAAGTTTCATCATCATCATTTGAGTCATTGAACATCCACGGTCGGACATTATTATTAGGATTAGTAGTTGAATTTATTTAGTTCCCCAGTGGCCGGCGTGGACAAGGCACAATCCTCTCAATTTGTTATTGTTAGTGCAACGGTTACAGTTCATTCTGAACGCCGTGATCAAATAACGAACTGTGTGCGTTATATGCGCGGGCGCAGTGCGCGGAGGGTCAAGAGTTAAGTTCACTTGAGCGGCGCGCAGCCGGTGGCCGTGGCCGCGGCCTCCCCCCCACCGCCCCGCCCGCCCCGCCGCACTGCCTCTAAACGCTTAAAACACGTTTCGCCAACAAAACACAAGACGCTGGTTAGCGAGGTGATAAATAAAAAGCGCCTCTCACATCCGACACAAGTTTATTTCAGAGACACCCGCAAAACCGGTCGCGGCGCGCGGCGCACGGCGAGTGGCGCGTGCAGAAGATCTGGTATGTACGAGATTGTTCATGTCTCCCCTGTTCACGGACTCCAGCAAATTCAAAGTGCAGGGCGAGCTCGAGCTGAACGCGCAGCGTCCCGGAGCGCTCCGCTCCCCGCCCCCCGCGCTGCGCTGCGGCGGTGTCGTCGGGCGCCGCGCGGTACTGTACACGGCTACCTACGCTTTACTATTAACACATAATCACTCATTAATCACTGGAATATTCCGCGCCTCACTCGTCGTCACGAACGATTTATCTATTGCGTCTACTTTAATGTAATTCAAACGTTGTAATTAGGGCTAGGCCTGTCAAAGGTTACAAAACATTTATTGGATGTATATTTATCGTTAAACTACCTGCATGAGTAGAATTATTTTATATTGCATGATGTTCGCTAGCGGTGCAACGTGGGCCGGTCGCGCGGGCGTGCGGGTGTCACTGGGCTTGTGCGGCAGTAGGGCGCCGGGGGCTGGTGCTAGGGCTGCCCGCCGAAAAGCCACATGTAGGCGACTGCGGCGAAGGCGCCCAGCAGCAGCGGCGTGCTGCACGCCGCCATCAGCTCGCGTACCTGCCCGCTCAGCGTCTGCGGCTCCGGTTCGGCGTCGATGACGGACGGCGGCCAGGGGAGGACCGCACGCCGTTCCTCCGCCACCACCTCGCCGATGACGAAGTTTAGCGCCCAGTTGCGTGCCATCTCGCTGTGCGCCACGTCGTGGAAGCACTGCGAGGCGTCGCCGCCGGCGTTCTGCAGCAGCACGTCGATGCCTCCGGGGTGATCGACCAGGAACTCTGTCACGTCGTACACCACGTTGTCGATGATCACGGCCGCGCTCTGCCGCGTGTTGCGCAGCGCCACCTCGTCGCGACGGAACAAGACGCCCGGCATGCTGCGGGCTGCGGCTGCGGGTTGCGGGCTGAGCGGGCTGAGCGGGCTGAGCGGGCTGCGTCGGGGCTGCTGACGGCGCGGGCTGCGCGGGTCGAGTAACGCACGCGCAGCGACCGCGCCGCCACCTCCGCCGCCGCCGGCGCGCCCCCGCGCGCCCCCGCACCACCCCGCACCGCACCTGCGCTCCTCCCCTACGACCTTCCCGCAAGTGTTCGGCGGGTAACCTAAATTTTGCACAATCGTGCCATCGTTTGCGCTTGTACCGGCGGTGCGCAGGTGCGCGATCCGGTTTGCGCGCACCCGAGCGTTTGTACGAGCTCGGCCGGAATACATTAATTTATATATATTATATATATATATATATATATATATATATATATATATATATATATATATTTATTATACGAGAGGAATTGGTCCGATAGCACGCTGCGGCCTCTGTGACGCACGCGTGCGGCTTGTTCCACAACACTTGCGGCGCGCGCGGGGGCCCGTGGCCCTTCGGGTAAGGCCCCCTGGGAATCTCAGCGGCGCCTGTCGCCTTCTCTCTGCACTTACGAGTATTACTACAGCGCAGCTTTCCGACATTACGTCACCGACTTCCTCAGTCGTCGGCCGCCGGTCGTCGGTAAATAAATGTACCGTCACGTTGCGTCTCAACTAAAATTAACTTGTGCCGATGCGCGCAGCCAGCTAAGTTTTTCGCGCTAATAAGAAATAGTTAGTAGAGGGGGACGGTTTTTAGGTCTAGTTTCCTTAGGCCTGGGCAAATAATGCTAGCAATCAGAATAATAACAATAAGAAGCATGAATAATGAACCCCGGCACCCGCGCTTTCCCTCACAGCAGCCGCAACGTCCCCAAGGCGTCGATTCCCCTTCATCGTCCATATTCCCCCGCCGTAAAGCAATGCTGCGCAAAGCGGTTGTCCGCGGGCGCAGCGTGGCCGCCAGATTTCGACGTCGCGTCGCTGCGGTATACGTTAACCGCTGGGCGCGTCGCGCGTCGCGCGGGCAGGCAGTTAATTAATATCAGCTTAATATTTGCCTTCACAGTGCTTCGACAGTCGTACCAGTTTCATTTTTACGTTCTGATACGTTGGCGTCTGTACGGATTAAAACACGTGATCTACGGCCGCAAACGACGGCCGCCATGTCTTCGGTTGCCGTTGGCTTTGCATTCTCCGCGTAATATTTAATTGCGTCACAGGAGGCGCGAGCGGGCTGGCCTGTGCAACGCTCTGTGAGCACGCAGCTGCGCGTATTTGCTTTCAGTTAACGCGCATTAAGCCCTTTGGCGACGAGCGAGGCGCGCGGCATAAACATGCGCTCGCACAAAGCGGCATGCGGGCTCGCTCGCCCTCCGCGCCCGGCAGGACGCGGCGGCGGTGCTATGTGTCCTAGTGCCCACTCCCACATCAAAGTGATGATAAATAACATACGCTTAAATGTAGTACTTGCTCAGTACTTCTCGCAAGTACTATCATTTGAAAATGGAATTGGATCGAGCTTGCACGATGGCGAATGAGCGCTGAGATGGTTCTGGCAAAAGCTTCCTGCGTCAAAACAGTTTTAGACAATCCTAGTGGTGTTGTTACGATATCACTGAGCATTAAGGTTTCCGCCGGAGCCCGGTCCGTGCTCGGCTCCTCTGAGGCACAGCATCGCGGCTGCGGCGGCGTCGCACGTGCCGCTTGCTTCTCGCTCGGGAGTTGTTGCGGCGCTCCGATGGCCTGTTCAGAGTGTGTACGCTGTGGCGAGCGACGCAGCTTCAAGCACATTCCCATTGTGGAAATTTACCTTCTGTAAACAATTAGATACGCAGATGTCAATTCAAATTGAGTACTTCAACCTTTAAATCGATTCTCTCCACTCGCTCTTCAGACGTCCAGGAGGGCGGAGAGGAGCCGACGCGCTGGCCACTCCCGGCTCCTGCAATCGCTCGAACACTTCCGCGATCTTTCCTTAAACCCTCTTAACCCGCAGACAATTCTACGTCCTGCGGGCGGTGGAGCCGTTAGCCTCCTAAAACCTTTGGGAAGATTTTCGAAACAACGCAGCACGAGCCGAATTGGGCGCTGTTCGCATTGATGACCTAAGAACTCTACGTCCTCTCGCGAATCGGTAGCACGGTTAAAGTTTAGCGGAGCCCACGAGCTTCGCTGCAAAACGCTGCTATAGAGGTTCAGACAAGTTAACCAGCGTCAACAAGCCAACAGCGCCCTACCTCTCTGAGCCCGAGAAGTCTGCAAATACCATCTGGGCAGCAGAGTAAGACAGTATAATATAGTAAAAATAGTAAAAAAGACAGTATAATAGTAAAAAAACAACAACTTTATCACAACATTGTAATATCGTTTCGAGTGTAAGCTGGTTGTTGATAGAAGCTGCTCTGAAACAATCAGCCTACGAATGAGCACGCGTCTAGCAGACGTCGCGTCCGTGTTCCCGGTGACGTGGCTGCGCGATCTCTTTTGCGTTTGCAAAAGTTAACTTACTACACAGTTAACAACAGTTAATTCCCAATCCATTACTAATTGCATCCTTTGTACTGTATTAGGATCTGCTCGGCATAGTATTCCAGTTGCTCTTTGTCGATGTAATCAATGGAATATTATATTTATACATCACTACGATACGAAGCGACGGTCGCGGTGTCACCGGACAGCGTCGGCAAAACGTTTGGCCAGCAGTACATGATTTCCTCGACTGCGTGAAACTTGCGCGTTATGGTCTAAATCCCAGCACTAAACAATCCGAATCCATTTTGTTTTTAATGTTCAAATCTAGAGAAAGCCGTTTTCGCGTTTGGAATCTTGCAGAAAAAACTACTGCCTAAGACGTATACGTTTTCTCAAACAACAACTTGCGGACCTTTACGTTTTTATTTTATTTCAATGCGAGTGTTGCGCTTCTCTCTGAGCAGCCATTGAACGTCGACCGAGTGTTATTAAATCGAAATTGGTACGCAAACCGACGGCACCGCGCACGCCCACGGCGGCCTGCGCACTGGTGAGGAACCTAGGAAAGCGCCTGCAGACCGCTCGCACTCACAGCGCAGTGAACCATCAGCGTCCGCGGGCCCGGGCAGGCGCTGGGCGAATTCGTTGGCGGCGGGGGGCCGCGCTGTTGGACTCTAAGTGCTACCAATGAAACAACAAAAGATTTTATAAAAAATTTATAGTTTATACTCAAGAGTTTTTCGCGAGTGTAACACGACGCAATT
Source organism: Battus philenor (assembly GCF_028537555.1). Lineage (NCBI taxonomy): Eukaryota > Metazoa > Arthropoda > Insecta > Lepidoptera > Papilionidae > Battus > Battus philenor. The sequence goes on from NW_027181693.1 coordinate 55,919, forward strand.
GTTTCTTGCGCTTGGTATTAGAATATAACACATTTTTCTCTCTGATTCCCTTCATCGCCGCTGATGAGCTGGTACCAACTGAGCACTTGCCGAGGATCAAACTTTATAATATTGACTACGTCTTCTAATATCAGTCTTCGGTAAACTAATTAAACCAAATATCGAGCGCTAGTGTCAAAGCATTTCCATAGATGGCGCTGTATACAAACATAATAAAAGTATAAAACAGAATTTACTTTAACCGGCGCGCTACTCGAGCGTGTTGAATAAGTCCATTGAAAGTGTTTCTCAGCATCGATAGTTTTAATCAAACATTATTGTGGAGTGCTGAGTATCAATTAGCGCACTAAACTTCAACAACATTGCAATATAGCCGTGCTTTGTATGCATTGTATTTGCTTTCTGTGACTGCAGCGCGTGTAACTGTACCGGTCATAAATGTTACTCGGATGCTGTAGTAAGCTTGTACATTGTTTGTTCCAAGGGCGTCGGGGGTGCGTGCGGACCGTGTCCTGCGAGCTTGGCCGGCGATGTAATCGTATTTTAGCTCAGACTCTTTCGTATCGAATACCGGATTTTAATTTAATTTGCGAAAAATAACATTTACAAAGTTTATTCATCGTAGCGGCACACGAAGCTAGTTCTTACACCGGGCGATGCGTTCCGAAAGCAAAGCACGATTTAGCGAAATGATTTAAATCCAAAGGCTTGGACGAAATAACTAACAAATGAATAATGCAATAAACAAGAGGTCTCACATCAAGCGGCGGTTAAAGACTGATAAATCGTTAGTGAGGATCCAATTTGAGACAAGTGCCGTCATCGGGAAACCCGTGAATTAATTGTAGGTGGAAAAGATTCAAAACAAGTTTAATACCCGTACGGGAAACTATACGGAGTATGTTTAAACAGCTTATGTACTCAGGTCTGTCTTTGTTGGCTGAAGTTGTATACGACACATTAGATGTGAGACGTGTCACAATGAATAATCCGTCCGCCTGTCCGACTGTCCCAAACACTCAAAAGTTGCGAAAAAGAGAAAGAATTTTCAGGGTCCCGCTGACCAGCAGTGAGACGGCTTCGCTGCGGTGATGCGAATCATGGCCACCTTGCCAAGCTCATCATCCATCATTAGAGCCAGCACCGTCGCTGGCTTTTTATTAACTTATAGTCTGCCAGTATGTCATGTAAGGCAAATGTTTACTTGAATGAATTTCGTTCGACCCGCACGAGAAAATCGCTACGATTCGCAGCTGCGGGACAGAGAGCGCCTCCGCAAGGAGCGAGGCCGCGCGGCGCTCGGGCAAAGCTAAAACAAAGTTATTGCACGCGCTGGCTGCCCGCCCCGCATGAGGTTCGTGTCGAAGTTTTGCGCAAGTTCATTAAAATCTAATTGCACCGGGGTGCATCTGTTGTTGCGGGCCGGCGCAGCGTTCGCCATTGTCTTCGCCGTACTTTCTTCTCGGGATATCGACCAGAAGTGTTGTGTGCAGGCGCGCAGCGAGGTGCTCGCTCCGCTGAGCGGCGCGTCGTTGGCTAACGTATATATAGAAGAACACATCGGCAAGATGTTTCATTCCAGCGCGTGTGATAACAGCTTGATTCTCCTAAGGATCGGAGTGTGAGTTTGATTTCCGCTCATAGGGTAAGTACATAAGTTACTTAAGTCTCCTGTTCACCTGAAATGAACAAGTTTATTTAAAAACTTATATTATTTTTGCTTGCATCTTTTGCGGCGGTATAGTTCCATGCTGTAGTTGATGAGGGCAGGTGCTGTCGGCGACGAGTTTACCGGAAGAGAGACAGGGCGCGCCTTTGAGTCGGTCAGGGTTCAGCGGGGCCAGCGACGTAAACGTCTCAATCTCAGTTCGACGCCGTGAGGGACGGAGCGTGTTCTTTTATTTATGTCGAATCGACTCCGATGCAAGAAGAACGCGGACGAGCTCTAATGAGATTTCCAATAAGACTATTCATCAGGCCGAGCCATGCACATGACTTGTATTTCTTCAATAATTTAAAAATGTAACTAAATTCATTACATTTCTTTGGTCACGAATATGTGCGCAGAAAAACTCGCGGGTGAAAGGAATCAACCGCGCCGCCGAGCCGTGACTCGGACCTCGACCGATTATGCGGGCGGGCCAGGTGCCGGAACTGCGCACTTCCAATGCAATCTTTGCAAACATTTAGCGTTCGTAGTACGCCCGCAAGCACGGGGTTCATAGAATGGATACCATTTCCCTCGAAGACCTAAAATTTAAAGCACATTGTGATCACCCGTTCGAAGTCTGTTCTCACCAGCTTACGACACACGGTTTTCTTTCTCCGCCACGGGCATCTGTTCGTCTGGGAGTAGTATTCCGCTACCACTTATAGTGCCTTCTAGTAAATGTTGCACCAATCTGTAGCGACAGTGGTCCCGGCTTGCGGACGCCCTAAGGCAGGTGTAACTTCGATAACACTTGCGGAGCAGCGCTGCCGAGAAGTCGTAATTTGGTGGAACTTAAAATTAATACTATATTACAACTGCATTTCAATTTTCCGTTCTTGTGAGCAAACGTGCTACCGCTAAAGTCCCACGAATCACGTGGAATTAGAAAGAAAGTGTACACAAGTGTTTCACAAGCTGCGTGCGCGTGAGTTCAACAACTACAACAAGTTTCGTTCTCGGAAAAAATATAGTACGTTTGCTTCGTCGCCGCAGCAGCGACGCGGCCAGTCACTCGTACGGGACAGTTTTTATCGGCGCCAATGTTCTGTAGCAAGTGATGATAGAAAATTATCTTAAAAGGTTTTCCCGGCGTCTTCTGAGAATTTTTGGTCGCGGAAATGAAATTATCTAAAAAGTTGATAGCTGCTCTGATGGTCGCCGATATACGGGACCCACATAGCATATTAAGCTCGGAGAAATAAAAGGATCGAAAGCCACGCCGGCGCCGGCGTGCGCTCGCGACAGACCTCGACGGGTCAACCCTTACGAACGCACTCGCACTCAGCTTGTTCTACCCGTCACTGAGCTCCTTTTAATGTAATTTTGACAGGTCAAATAAATTAAAGTCACAAAAATTAAAATGAGTACACATCTTTGTACAGTGAAAAGAGTAATTAAGTGATAATAAAGAATCAAAAAGAAGTTAACCAAAACAACTCGATTAAATTCGCGACGGGCTCTTAAATCAGAATGTGGTTGTAGTAATGTTTAAGGCTTTAATTAGTTTGATAATAATTTACATTAAATTGTTTCCTAGGTATTGTTTCGAGGTAATAGAGGTAGACAGAAATATATTTATAAGTTTATTTGAAGTTTTTGGTAAAAATATACAGCCTGTTTTTATTAAAATGTGAATTTGTATGAACAGGCGACGAGTTACCTATAAAGTATTAGCATATGTTAGTAAAGCCTTTAGTCTGTTTCAATTAATTACGAAACTTTTGGAGGTGAAAACGTGAGTGTGATTTTCTTCTTCGGGACAAATTCTCGTTACTATGTTTTGGTTCTTCATTAAATAAGTTTTAGTCCTTTTCGTAGCCGCGCGCGCGCTGGACGCTTCGTTCTTGTTCTTCGCCGTCGACTTAACTCGCTTCCGGGAAATAATTGCAGTCTCAAGGAGAAGCCTTTTGCATGCAAATTTTACTCTTAGCCGACGGGGAAAAACGTTTTTGAGATTTAACGGGATAGGTTCTTTGATGGAGAAAATTATTCTGCAACGTATACACAGACCGACGAGAGAGCTGTCCCCCGACCGGTTGCACGGCATGCAGTCCTATTCATTATGATCACTGTGACGGTCTCAAAGCCACCGTTCCGATCCCAGCGCTCTCCGGCGCGATGTTCTCACATCCTTCCCTCGGGCATGTTAACTTTATGAGTTCGTCGCGGGCATATCGCAGCAGCCAGAACCTGCCTCCGGCAATCACTTTATCTCTCGAAGCTACATTGCGGCAGCATCGTCGCAGGCGCGGCGGGCCCGCGCGAAGCACGAACGCAGCGCTCCCGTGCGCACCGACACTCTCTCGGCACGCGGGGCCCGCCTCGTGATATCCACATTAATGGAAATTAATTAGATAAACACCAACGAAATATTCAAAGTACGTTGTGTTGATCGGTAAAAAATAAATCTATTTTATCTCAAACTTTTATCTGAAACTTCTCAAGGAGACATTTCTTTCATGAAATTGGAAAGTTAAGTATATAACTGTTAATTAGCATGTAATAAATGTAAGAAGTATGTTAAATCATTATTCGTAAAAATATCGATTGAATTCTGTCAACTAATATTAAATAAAAACACCGGCGTTTGTTGTGCGATTTCCTCAGACCAGGGCGAGCTTGGAATCTTTGTTGTTTTAAATTGAAGGATACAAATATAAGAGAGCCACGCGAGCTGCAGGTTTAAATTCAATATGCTTCGTAACGACTACTGTTGTTGTGAAGCCATTACTCATAAGTAATTAAAAAATCAAGCAACATTGATGTACTGGCACGCCGTAGTTAGTCCTAAGTGTTTAATGAATGTGGTGCAATATCATGTGTTTAGTAATAAAAGCAAACAGGTTAGGAAAACTTAAGCAAATCAAAGAGGTAAACAAACATTGTGAATGGAAATTTATTTAAAATTTTATGGAACTTGTTCGCGAGCAGCATTTAGCCCGCCGTTGAAAAACGCAAAAGAAAACCGTCGCCGCACAAACTTTTTAACAGGAAGTCCAGACAAAGTCGTAGCTTTCCTGAAAACTTTGCGGAAGACAAACAATATGAGGTTTTTGCAAGATGTTTCTTAAGCGTTCATAAAGAAAATATAAGCTTCTGTTTGAGATGACCTTCTTAATTCAAATAGCATTTCAAGAAACCTTTTTTTTTTTTTTAAATATTCGTTATTGCACACGTTAGTACAGTTTTGTATGTGGTTTTTAAATTTAATCTTTATTTATTATAATTATCAATTTAATATTAGTCACATTGACATGGCGATCTCATAGGTCTATTACATATAAAACAAATAAATATGAACACACATTAATTCTAAACTGGGGATATTTTGTTCAATTTATTTGAATAATAACAAAGTTCTTTTAGATGTCGGGATGTCCATAACACAGCTCAACCTACAAGTGGGGGACTCAGCAGCTCTGCCCGAACGGATGTCCGACTCTTTTAATTTTTGCAACTAATTTACCTTTTCTTTTTATACAGAGCTATATGTCGTATACATACCGAAAGAAGTTTTGTTACGACTTTATATGAATGATATCTCCATTCCTTTTCATGCGTTTCTTCTCACAGAGAGACGTGGCTAGGATGCTGCGGCCTGTCAGCACCAGCAGTTGCAGAAACTTTCCGAACCTTCACAACGAAGGTCTTGAGGAACAGACACAATCGAAACAAGTTTCCAAACGACTTTTATTAAATGAGATAAATGAGTTTCTTTGGAAGTGTGTTTAACAGCGAAGTTCGGGCGCCGACAAAGTCTGCGCAAAGGACTCAACTTTAATTTGAATTTATTTTGTTTTAATAAGCTATAAGGTTTAAGTATTAATTTATTTCTGAGTAAAATTTTACATTTTCAGGAACCTCCGAAGGTGTACTGGGAATGCGCTCAGGCACATGTTTTGCTATCCTACATAGAACACAACGGCTTTTATGGATTACGTCCGTCTGTATTTTATAATAATGATTAATGTGCGGCCGTGCTCTTTGTGCAGCCCGCTACGAAACAACTCGCACGCCCAGAGACCTCAACTGTGCCATAAATATATATTTTTTTCTTTTTCATATACTTTATTTACATTACAGTTGAGTTAAGCATCAGACTGGAAATCCGCAACGCTTGCAGGCTGCCCCGCACTCATCCTGACGACCCTGACGCTGAACCCAAATCGTATGAACTTAATCAAGTCCGGCGCGGCTGTCGTCACACCGTGCGGGAGCACAGGCAGCGTGCGCTGACGCACACTTGGTTATAACCACCACCACGCTAATGAGCTGACATTAGCGCGGGAAGCTAATGGCTGTTTGTCGCATTTGAAACCTTCCTGTTGAATCATCTGTGTTCACCTAGTTTCCGACACAAGATACATTAATAGCAATTAAATCAAACAAAAAGTTCACGTACAAATGTAAAAATTAACTTTGTGGTTTGTTATAAGATGTACCCATGTCGAGGTCGTTGCCGCTAGTAGGCGCTGTCGAGGGTTGACGCGGAATAACAGCGCAATAAATGGCTCCACATTATTCTTCTAGCCCTCGCTGCTCGTCGCCTGTGAACGATGCGAGAGAAGGGGATAACGAAAGCTCGGCTGCGCTCGGTCGCCGTTTTGTTTCCGTGCGCGGCAAACACGGCATTGCTCTAAGTAACGAAAAATGTCTGTGAGCGCCGGCAGAGGGCGCGCGGACACACTTACTTGTACATGCGAGGCACAGTGTATGCACCTCCCGAGCTAAACGTCGTTACGTACAGAGCAGAGGGGAACCTTGACCACTGCAGACAGCGGTCATCAATGATAAGATAAATTTAACTAGTTGCTAACAATTTTTGGTACGGTATGGTATGGTATTTTGTAGTACGGAAGATCGAGTATGTGATGTTAAGTTGAGATTGAAAAACAGAAACAATTGAACGTGTTATTGCAGTTGACTCGATCAGCGTCCCGCGGGAGCATCTGTGATCGACTTAAAGAATTTAGAACGCACAGTTTGTTCGCGTCGCCGTCATCCGCAGCCCGCCGGGCGCGGCACGTAATACAACTGTTTACTCCGGCCGAATTACAAAATAAACGTATGACATTCAACAACACATTCAACCGCCGTGGGTATCAGTCGCTGTAAGCGCTGTACGCGCTTGAATTTCACATCAAATCTAAAAATTAAATAACTATGCACAGTTTTAAGCGATGTAGCGCTTTATCCTTTGTATCAATTCTTACACACTTTTGTGCTGCGTGGCGACAATTTTCATTACAAAGTTTTTTTTATTCATGGTAATGTTATATTAATCATAGCTTGGCGAGGTAGTTAGCAAAATGTGTCACGATAACAAGTAGATTGCTAATTACACTTGCAACCTGTAGATGTTTGTGGAATGATTTTATGAAATTGTTATGTATTGGAAGCTTGCTGTACTCTTAAAAATAATGTTAGCGGCATCAGTCCGCGGTGCAGGCGGGCGTCGCGTCGCGTGGACACTCTGCGTCGACGTGCAGCGGAATTCGCAAGTGTCGAGCGCAGACAAGTGCATTATTTTTCGTCGCTTCATGTTCTTTTTCATTATAGTATTATTTTCATAGTAGTAAAGTTGAATAAAAACACAAGAAAAGCCCGTTGTTGCCTTAATTTGTTTATGGATTATTAAGCGCGGCTTGCCGCCGGCGGTTTAGTTCCTCGATTGCGACTCCTCCGGGGCCAATGTGCGGCGCGTACAAATCTAATCGCTTCTGCTCTCATAGACTCAGGTAAATAATGTTGCACACAGTACACACACAACATACAACGACTACTTGCGCTGTTGAAAGTGTGTGTGTGTGTGTGTGTCTCGCTGTGCTCGCTGCTCCGGTAAGGTCCGCTAAGCCAAAGTAAATTTCGACGAAGAGCGAAGTGTTAAAGGTGAATGGAAATGAACTGGCGGCGAGTCTGTTCAGCGGCGCCGCTTGGCAGGTCGCTGCAACACTTTTCTTGCTGTTTAGACGAGTTTGTAAATGAAAACGAGTATATTTTAGCGAACGTTTGAACCGACGGGGTTCATCGTGCAGCACCTGCACGATGAACACGCTGCAGGTCTGATGTTCAATACACAGGCACGGAGCAGCGTCGTCTTACTCTGCTGTTATCTTATCAGGACGGTGCGGCAAGCCAACCCAACATAGCCCTCTATTTATTTCTACTCAGCTTCTTAATAATAATAATTAACTATAATAAACACATCTTGGTGCAAGTACTTCGGAAGTGCACCCCCCCACTTTCAAATGTTAGCATTCGGTAAATGCAAACGTAGAATAAGCTGTGACAAACGCGTTTTTTTAAATATTTACTAAGCGGCTACGCTAACTAGTTGTTTATTCGATGAATTTTCGTACAAATGGCTGTAGCGTCACAGTAATTGTTTTATATTATTTTGTAAAAGAATGTCTGCGTGGGAGTCAACAGCTTGTTATCAGCGGCAAATGGTTCGCGGAAAGTCAAGTAAGGCAGGAGTTAGTTTACTCTGAGAGGGTCGTGCAGGGTCGCTGTCGTTGTTGTTGTTGTTGTTGCTGTTGGCCTCGAAGCGCTCCTGCTGCTTGGTACGGTCCGCCTGTTTATATGAACATGATGTTCCCTGTTTGTGAACAGTGGTGACGTTATGTAATTCAAACAGTATTGCGCAGCGCACCTGAAGGGGGAACACAACAATGTCCCACTACGTTACCTGACTGCCAGGTAAATAATAATCGAGCCAGGTCTGTTTGTTATTTTATAATTCCACATTATATAAATAGCTTAACATCATCTTCACAAATTACACAAACTACACAAGATGTTCTACGCACATTACTTTATTATTTACATAAAAAATAATGAAAATCATATAATGTGTGCAATCATGAGGCCCAGCGACTAAGCATTCGTTGAATATTTAGTTGTCAAGTCATCGCTGACCAAATACTGAAGCTATAAAGATCGGCGTTGGCATACATCGCACCCGCAGTTAAGTGGAAACATTTGAGTATTATTTTTTTCAAATAGTCGCAGCTGTAATATGCACAATGCTAACGCAGACAGTACTGCCAGCAAACCTCTCACAAAACTCTGCGCTACTAACTCCACTGACACACGCTTGTGCTGCTCGGTGCAGCGACTGCTGTCATCTTCTGCCACGCACTCTGTTGGTCGCTGTCCTGGTCTCGTTGTCCGCGCAATTTACGACACAATCATGCCAGTAACAGCGAAGTCATCGTTTACACAAGCACACATTATAGTTAAAAAGGCATTATTTAATTAGAGTCGGTTGCAACCGGAGTTCTGCTTGTATTGGCCAATTTTTGTTTTGCAGTTAGTATTAAATAAGTTATTTTAAGACACCAAATAATAAGATAAGATCAAATAAAATTATTTAAAAGAGATGTAACCGCCACCGCGAGCAGACAATATGTTGACTATTTCACAAAATAATTCAATAGCATTTTGAAAAAGTGGAGCAACTGTTTAGTCAACTTATCACAGATTGTGTTTTGAAATTGTATTCGTTTTGATTGGTTCGATTCTATCTCTAGCACAGAGCTGTAATGACAGTGCAGCGTTCACACGACCGAGGCGGTCAATTTATAGTTAAACTTGGTGAAGTCATGCAATCGAACTATTTGCTTTGTAATAAATTGCTGGCGGGGCGCCGCGGTGCAGCAGAAAGGTTCTCGAGTGCCGACCACGAACGAGTAGACGGGGCGTGGGTAGACTCCCATAAGGCAGGCTGCGCAGAAGGAACTTCTCAGCCGCCGTCATATAGGGGAGGAGTTTAAATGAAACGACGGTTCAATTAAATATTAAATATTTTATTTGAAAACAAACTTATCCGACGTGTCCGTGTATACATATAGTGTTAGCCCGTGAGCGCCGCCGTCTTGCTATGTGCACACGGCGATTGTCCTGGACAGGTGTCCCGGCGCCTGCAACTCATTTGTACAACGAAAACTCACGTGCTCATCTCTCTGTATGTTTGCTATTGAAATTTGTTTTACCAACTTAGGAGACATTGAACCGCATGTCACACAGAAGGCGAAGGCGCGGCGGACGCGACGCGAATTTAATAACAATGAAGTGTTCATTGTTGAATACAATCACACCGGCAGCGCGACTCATGCCACATAACTCATTGCAAGTGTTCGTCTAGAATATTTTCCGTTCAACATTTTCTGTATCGCAACAAGTAGGTGCATCCGGCGATGGAATGTTTCTGCAGCCGGAGACGCCTCCGAGAGCTTAACTGTTAAAACTAACATAAATATCGGTAAAGATTATAAAATAATTGAAACTCTTTGTAATTTAGTTTGACTATATTGTTGTATTAGTTTTTCTTTCTGTCTGTCTTGGGTCATTGTGCTGCACAGAGAGCGATTTATTTCGTAAAGTTATTTGTTCAAGACAAGGACAATATATTGAAAAGTTTGCCGCGCGCCGCGTACTGCTCAGGGAGCGGTCCACAACTCTTAGAATTTCCACTCAAGGGTAATGTGCAGGATCAGTGTTATTACTTGAACAAATAATATCGTACGCGCCTGCAACACGGACCGCCTCACGTAACTGCACCAAATATCTAGCTCGGTGGCGCACAGCCGCGACGGCCGCGGACAGAGGTGATGTAAGAAGATATTGTATCATTGTAAACCTCTCTTGGCCCGATTACTTTGTAACGTAATTATATTTATTGCGTACAAATGTTGCAGTTATTGGCGGCGCGGTCCGGCTGTTGCGGTGTTCGGGATTACCAAAGAAACAGCGACGCCGCCACGAGGTCCCTTAGAGAGGTCGCGTCTTAACAACAACTGGCAACAAATAACAAATATAAAGTTTAATAAAATAACGTTTGTTCGAGGGAATCACGCCTCACAGGGTGACGACACAAAGATTTTTGAACGCAGTGTACACAAGCATTGAACTAACTATCGTACGTCCCACAGCCCCGAGGCGCGCGAGACGCCCGCGCGGTTCACTAAACATTTTTTTAAAAAATTAAGAACATAAGAGAGGAGCGAGACGCGCGCTCCCGGCGCCTCGCCGGCTGCAGCGCGACGCGGCGCGGCCCGCGGCTCTCCTGGTGGCGCTCGTGTTGCACTGTCCAGTTTGTCTTTACGCTTATTTGACTAATTAATTATCCTCTCCTCAAATATATGTACAGTCCCGGGGGAGAGATGGGAAGGAGCTGAGAGCGGCGCACGGCCGGCGCCGCACGCCGCCCCGGCGCGCGCTTCATAAAAACCTTATATTTACCGTAAAATCTCTATTCGAAATGACTTAAGTAGTTAAGTTAGAAAACTAAGTTTTCGTTCAATATAATTTAGTACGATGCGACGCGGTGTGCGTGGGAGCGCGGCGCGGGGGGCCGCGCGCGGGGGCGAGGGCGCGATCAGCTGGCGAGGTGCGCGCGCAGCAGCCGCGCGTGCAGCGCGCAGGCCGCCAGCAGCGCCAGCACGCAGCGCGAGCTGTCCGACAGCCCGGCCGAGCCCGTCTGCATGGCCGCCGGCCGCTCGCCTGCAACCAACCACTCACCATTTCTCCTACTACATTGATATCTCTCTATACTCATTCTATTTTTCGTGTTTTCTAATGCGAGTTGACTGGTCATCAGCCTTCTCACGCACTTTTGGTGCGCCAACCAACACAGGCCTTGGCCTTGCCTTCGTTCTTAGTAACTTCCTTTAGGGAAATCCTTCCAAAAATGGGTACAGTTAAACAAATCCTCATAATTATGACAAAATAAAATTAAAACGTTCATTGAGCAAAAACTGAACTTGGAATGTAACCGCTGCGTCGGGAGATAAATACACACGGTTCTCTAGTTAGCGGCGCAGCGATTCCAGTTCGGTAGTGTGTTGTAGTAGTTTAAGTTGAAGGTTGTCAGACAGCAATACAGATTTCATTTTAGCTTGTATCAAATTGGACTTTTCTGGAATATTTTTTTACTCAGACAGATGATCACCATCAATGATCTGAGGTGGAAAATAAAACAAATGAACGAATAAGCGGCAAGTGTGGATGCGTTGAGGACTGACCGTTGAGCACGTGCACGCGCACGGAGGCCACCTCCGCGTTGGAGGGCGAGCAGGAGTAGCGGCCGGAGTCCGCGGGCGCGGCGTCCTGCACCAGCAGGTAGGACGTGGTGGCGGCGCCCTTCTCCGTCACCACCGACACGCCGCCGCGCGACGAGTCGTACGATATCACCTGCTTCACACGCAACGCACGTTGCCAAGCGCCGCCGGCATGCCCTCGCTCAGAGCTCGCGGCGGCCCGCACTCACAAAAATCACTTAAAACTAAGTCAGTTGCATCGACTCGCTTCGTCGGCGCTGTGTTCTGTCCGTGCGTCGTCACATTTGCTACGCAAATTTTAATGCGAGAAAGCTGCAAATGGTTTCGGGACGGTCCACGAGTTGTCAAGAATTAGTCGGCTTAAATGAACGACGTGGACGCGTCTCCAACACGCCGGCGGGACTAAAGATACGCACGAAACGTGCGAACATGCTTTACTGTATCTTTGAATATTAAAAATTATAACTTCCTTAAGTAAAAAATTTCCTTGGTTACATGAAATATATAAAAAGTTTTGAAATCAATAAGCCTTGGACCTCCAGCGGTTAGTTTATGATCTGGATTTTTTGTAAGCGCAGTCAGTGTTCAGCGTCGCGCAGACAAATACTAAATCAACACAGGCTAGACACGCATGTCCACGGATGCCCACAGATTGGCTGCGAGGGACGAGCCCGCACCCCGCGCGCCGGCGGTCGTGGCTCGGTGGTCGGATGTGACTTAGGGCTAAACTTAATGCTAGTAATAATAAAAGTTTTGAATAATTACTTTGCGTCCGCTCACCTCGTCCTCGTGGTACCAGAATATGTACGCCGGCGGCTCGGGGCTGAACTGGATGAGGCAGGTGAGGTTGATGGTGGAGCCCATGTCCACGTGCAGGTCGGGCCCGCCCAGGATGCGCGCCGACGGCACTGCGGGCACCGTGCAACGCACGACTCAACACAACGGCTCCATTTTTTTTAATGTACAACCTACGCTCAATGCCAGTCGGCACCAGAGATTTCCTGTTCGTGCCTTTCCATCGTTTATCTCAATTAATCTCCCAGGAAGGCTATCGCGGCGCTCTGTGCACTGGCTGGGTAGAAAGGCCCCTAAGTGAGGACGACCAGTTTGTGTTTTTATATTAAGCTACTCGAGAGGTGGACAACACGCTTAAGATTTAGATTAGTTTTGTATTTCTCAGCGGTATCATTCTCGCCTTATCTTAACTGATGGGGACACACACACAGCAGGTCATGTATGGTGAAGCTAAGAGAAGCCTTCGTACCTGGACTGGGGTCGGCATAATAATCCTCCGCGGCCAAATTACCACTGCCTGCGGAACCGAAGACCAGAAGGCTAGAAAGGGCTTGTGCTGGTGTGTATCAGTCTCTTGATAATCTTAGCTTTTAGGTGACACACTCGGAAAAGTCCATTGCCAACGTGAGGTGAACAGGCCGAAAAGAAAGGGCGCTTTACCTTAGGCGGGGAAGAGAGTTTTTTTTCCTTCAGAGACGGAGCCGCATGGACGTATGCCTCCTCGAGGCCTTGCTATACAGCAACGATGTGGGAAAACGAGGGCGTTTATATCGGTGCGAGCACGATTGTCACGCAAGAGTAAACGTTGTGAGCACGTGGTCTATTATATACGTACTCCTACAGCAAAAGTATTTAATTTACCCACCGCATGCCACGTGACTAGGCCTGTACGATTTTTTTCCTATTGAAGGACACATCATGTCTTGCTTTTTAACAAGTGAATCAAGAATCATTCTTATTACGACTTAAGTACAGTACTATTGCAATAAAAAGCAAAATAAATCAGTCAGTTAGTTTGGATCTTAACTTTGATGGTTACTAGCTTAAACTCAACTATAATATTAGTCAAAAGTATCACATCAAAAGTAATGAGGTCTGGTTTTCATTTAGTTGAATGTTTTCTCGCAAACGCTCCTTAAACAGCAACGAAATCTCCGAATGTGTTTAGTATGGAGCAACCAGTTAGTCCTAGTAAATATAATTGACAGCACACACGGAAACAGGCTTGGTTAGTCAACAGCCAGGCACACACACACACACACACCTGCGTCGGAGAACATCCTCTGATAAATCTCGTCACAATCTGTGGGATTGACAGAAAATCGACTTTAGCGAAAAGTGGAAATAAGGCTTAGACCGAAAGCGGCGAGCATCCTTTGAACCTTAACGTTCAATAAACCTGTGCTGATAACCGAACTCATAGCGCGGATTCCCATCCGTCCGTCCCGGCCCCGTGTTTGTTTGAAATCGCGGATACCATTCAATGGATATTAAGAAATGGGAGCAGCGCTTTACTGTGCACGAGAGAAAAGCATAAATACTTTGTAAGCAACGGTGTACGCCTTCACCATAAGCTTACTAGGAGTGCTTCAATTTTATAGAACAGTAAATTTAAAAAGCAGACAAAAACTACGGAAACATCTTGGCACATAGCAAACGACTTTTAAGCGTTATAACAGATTTGGAATTAATTGATCCAACTGTTTCATTGAGGCGATTTATGAAACTGATCACAAAATAGATAAAACCGACAGACTTCGTACGACTAACAAGACCAGAACGCGTTACGAACCCTCGTCGCTTTGTTTTTAGTTGCAGTTTGTCATTACTGGGGAGCATTGTACTTGATGCAGGGGCAAATGGCTCCTACGGCAAAGAGATCTCGATACAAACAAGGATTTGAACAGTAGTTTCTATCTAGAATTATTTTTAAATTATATGGATGAATGATTTACCTCTAACAGACAACTCATCAGAGTAGATCGTGGTCTGATGATTGAATTGAGAGAAAATAAATAGTTTTCAAGTGGTAGCCTAATTCTATTGTAATTAGTTCAATAGCTCCATAAACGGCGTTAATCGTGTATTTATTACTACATTGGCAAGTCGGTAAGGATTGCTGCAAAGCAAAACTTTGAATGCACTGCCTTGCTAGCTGCTCCCTGGTACTTTATTGAATCAGTTGGCGACACTCACCCACGACATGCAGCGTGACGAAGAAGGAGCGCACGGGCTGCGTGGACACCTGGCACTCGTAGACGCCCGCGTCGCGCTGCTGCGCCCACTTCACGTGCAGCGTCCAGTCGTCCGTCTGCGGCGAGTGCGTGGCCTGGAAGCGCTGGTCCGAGGTGTACGTGTAGCCGCCCACCGTCAGGATGTGCAGGTCGCGGTGCCGGATCCATGAAACCTGCGACACACGCTCGCGTCAGCACTGCGCACGCAAACCGAACGTCTCAGAGTGACGTCCACCGTGATGCCAACAATATTCAACCACAAAAATTGTGTTGTTTTGCGCACTCAAAGTATCTAAAGCATTCTCAGCATAATCGCAGTAAAAATTAAAATCACCCGGTCATCGATTAGTCTGCACGCAACCATACCGATTCAAAAATTGACCCGATGTCACGGCATCCCACACGACGCATGAACGGGAATAAACAATGTAAGAGCACATCTGGGACTATTTCAGTTCAATCAAATGCAGTGTCGTTAATTTAAAAGTTCTAATTTCATTGTCGTTGTCATATTTTTTCCAAGGCAGGAACCTTGTTTCTATTATTATATTAAATATTTGTACTTCTTTTTGTCCGTTGAGCTGAATATTTTTGACGGACCGGTTCTTGTTTTTTCTAGAGAAATATCATTTTAGCACCAACGAAATCAAGAAGCGTTTTTACCTCGCTACGACTAACCAATGCAATAATGCATTTGCTGGCATTTGCACTGTAAGTTGAATACAGTGAAATATTTATTGTCTACAAATTTGAATGTTACTAAGCTTACGCAATGACTGGCGCGTGCGAGTCGCAGGGACGTACATATTCATGAACCGGGGTATATCAAGACATGGCAAGTGCTTTATGCCTATTGGGTGGACACGAAGCTGTTGCTAGCAATTCTCAATGAAGACGTTAGTGGTCGTTCGGTCGTGCGGTCGTTCGGTCGTGGGAGCAAATCATTCACACTTCTGACACTCTGACGCTGATAGTTAAAAAGATATCTTGATGGCGTTGAGAAATACTACACTTTAAACTCTAATACACAACATCTAATACAAGGTTACGATAAAAGAGCTCTGCCGCGAGTCACACTCAATTTCTACAGGATCCACGAGTCTCGATGTAGGAGACATTGACTGAAGCGTCTTTTTAATTCAAAATTTCGAATAAAATCTAACACAAATTTGCTTCCAAATTAGTTATTCAACACGAGCTCCAAAGGAGAAACCTCGTCGCAGACATTGCTTATCGAACCCGTGTAAAGTACAGCCTAGCTACTACAAACAAAACTACGATCCTGTTCTTATTTTGGACGCCACGTTTGCGTTCTGGAAATTTTGATTGAAAGCCCCAAGCGCTCCGTGTACGGCCAATGATGTCGTCAATGATAAAAAAATAGAATGCGATAAGTGAAGGGGATACACCTCGAACTACTTCAGAGTGAGCGGCAGTCTGCGGTGCAAGTGAGAGAAGAAAACTAACCGGGCGCCGCATGAAAACATGGCATAGCTCATTAGCTAGCACAGAATAGAACAACATACAAAGTGCCCGCATATCGCAGCACCCATCGACTAAATTCTCTCGTCTGCCGCGTGAATCTTACACAGTAGCGTTGGAAACCGATTCAATGTCCACGAGTTTCCTCGGCGATGTTAAAAAACATTTCACACGTAGAGAGAAACCGTTATTAAAAAAAAATGATTCTTTATAACACCTATATCTTTTATATTTTGCAAAGAGAGTAACAGAACTATATAAATAATTAAATAATTGAAGTTGCGTTCACATCGAGCAGATTGCTTACATTATTTATCAGCGCGTGAAGCATTACACTGTGCCTTTCTTTAAATTCAGCAGCTAGTTTTGTGAACCTAAAGTAAAGAAATACAACAGGCGTAGAGCACACAATTGACATAATTATGGGTGAATCTCTTCATCATTTGTAATTAACATTGAATTGTAAGTTTTACTCAGCAACGTTTGTGGCAGTGACTCAAGTTTGTGAAACATGCCCTATGTAAAACCGCGGCACCGCACGCGCAGCTACTGAAGCTATGGTTAGCTGCTTAGTGAAGCTATGACTTCAGTGCGTCGCGCACTGCACTTTTTAGTCCTCGATCCAATTGATTACTTCTTTCAACCAAAAATATTCTATACTACAGGTCGTCAAATACGCGTTCTAAGAATAGCGCTCCAAGGAATTTTAAAGGATTGAATCATATAATCTTTTAATCAATAAATTCACAAAAACCGGCACTGTATTGTTAATTAACAAAGGTGCATTTTGTATCAAATGTGTTGCACGATCCTATATTTTTTATTATTTGTATAAAAAATGAAAGTTGTTATCACTACATGCGAGATATGTTTCGACATTAACATTGCGTTGCGAGTGAGCCCACCTAAAATAGAGTTTTGATGTTTTGTCGGAGGCGACGGTGAGGCGGAGTGTTCCGCAGCGGCCGTTTGTCTTGTACACTGTCCGCTGTCCGTGCATTTTGATTAATGGCGTCACTATAACCAGATTATGCAGCGGCCGATCGACCCGCCCGCCCCGCCGCCCGCCCAACGTGCGCTCGTACATCACATCGCCTTGCCGATGTACACGGATATTATGACGTTATAACCGCTGCGACACGGCAGGTGACTACACACGAAATGTGTATATTGATCAAATGCGAAGTTGTTTGTTTGCTTTTGTTAAATCAAAGCTGATCGAGGCAGGACATTCGATTTCGTTGGCCGCGGGAAGTGAGCCGGCTGTCGACGAAACGCGCGGCTCGACGATTGTGACCAACTCGCCACAAATTCCTCATCAAAAATAAATTCTCTCGTCCCTAAAGAGGAAACTATGTTGGGAATGTGTTATAAGGCGCATAAAAATATTGTATGGCGGACGGGGTGTTGGCGCCGCTACGGGCGGAGCGGCGGGGCGAGTGAGAGGAGGAGGACGAAATCCGAGACGCGCGAGCGTGGAACGATATTGTTTCATTGCAACAACATTGGGCTTTTATCTGTACTCAGTTGTAAATGATATCGGTGAGTAGATGCAGGAACGAAGCTGACGGCGGGCAGGCTGCCGCGGCGGCGACGCGCGAGTGTCCGGCAGGAGCGCGGAAGCTGCAAGCCGCGCGGAACTGGGTTACGGGGCTGCGGCGGCGCGCGCCGCTATCGATTGGTGGCCCGCGCACCGCCCGCGCACCGCCCGCGCGTCTCTATCGCACGGCGCTCGTCCGACGCGCGTTCTGCCGCCGCCGCAGCCGCGCGCCGCTGCGCCCAGCGAGCAATGCATCGCGACGTCGACGGGCAAACGCCGACCGCAACGTACGGAGTCGCTTGGAATGTTTACGTGCGCTCCGATGTACGGGCGAGCGGTCGCTTGGTGACACTCGCGGGCGGCGCAGGACGGGCCTCAACTGTACGAAAACGACTGACTGTCGCGGAACAAGCTCCTGTTCACCTTTAAAACTTTATTAAAGTAATGTCGAAGGAACGATAAAGGGACGACCGCTACAAAGACTGCCGCCTAAATCTAGCCATTTCTGTTTGACTTCGTTCAGGACCTGTTTACTTCATACGTACGAAATTTTCCTCAAAAAAATAAATAAAGTGATATTTTACGTTTTATTTACTGAGAAAAGGCCTCTCCTGTGCAGGTGCCAGCTGAAAATTAGCAGGAGCATTGCGTTAGTAGTGCTTTATAATCGTTAGCGGCTTCCTAATAGCATCTCTGGCAGCAATTTATATCATTAAAGTAGACTTTCCCCCGCGACTCGTGCACTGCGCTGACGTTGTTCGCGACATTAGCGGACGCGGACCGCTGCAGCGCTACGTCGCCACGTAGCCGCGCTGCGGCGACGGAATATCTTTCCGAGCCATAACGCGCGCCGCCCCGACGCAAATTGAATTATCAGCGCTGCGCGGTGTGTTACTTCGGCGCCAGGGCCGCGGCGAAAATTTTTCTCGTGTAATTTCTCTTCTATAATTTTGAACGATAAACGTAAGAGTGGCACCTCCGCTGTAACCCACCACTCCGCCCCCCTGGTACGTGCGTAGCTACGGCGTCTTCAGCTGCACAGTAACATTGTACAGTGACAGATGTTTTCGCAAAGAAATTTGATTTGTACCGACACGTGAAGCAGTACGTACAGGCCGGTCAGGCGTGCAGCGCCGGCTTGTAATTTACCGCCCAAATGGCTTCACTGTAAAATGAACATTTGTTTTACTTCAATTCTAGGATGAGAGGCCGCCGCTCCTAACCTTTGTACGCGTGTAAATAAACAGTACAAGCGCGCAAACTACACACGCGCAGCGATCGCAGCGACTCTACGCACACGCTTCGGTGCGTGCGTGGCGACGGCTCCCCCTGACGGTGCCTACGTTTGACCATTTCCTCGCAGCAGCGCCACATAGCGCCACACAGCGCCACACAGCGCCACACAGCGTCACACAGCCCCACACAGCGCCACACAGCGCCACACAGTGCCACACAGCGTCACACAGCATCACACAGCGCCACACAGCGCCACATTACGACGGTCCCATTAACAGAAACTTTGCCACTGCTACCTCATCGGTTCTTAAGAATGGAATCGAGATCCCAAAAGAAGTTTGTGTAAGTTTAGTTGAGTTTTTGGGCATGCAGCAACGCTATGGTTGCAGAGGAGAATAAGTGTTTTTACAGTAGCAGAATTTGTTACTTTTGTTTTTGTGCGCAGTATTTTTTGTGTATATTTTCAAGCACAAAGTGAGATAAAATATCAAAGTAATTTCATAATTTATACATTGCTTTTGCAGGCAGATTTATTGCAATAGACATCATCAATTATTATTAATAATTATAATAAAAAAATTAAACTATCAGTACAATTTAAAATTTAAAACTAGTAAAAAAATTGAAGGAAACAAAGAACAAGTGCTCACAGGGATATGTGAGTTGTATGTAAGTGTAAAATACACTGAATTTTGCGTACGAGTGAAAGTGGAAGTGAGGGGTTTAATTGAAGTAAAGGCTCTAAAGGATTCTGATGAGGGCTTTGATTTTTTAATCTAGATTAAGGAGGCAACAAATATTTTTTTAACACAAGTATTTCATGACAGGATAAATACGACAAAGTTTTTTTTTTATATATATACACATATACACTTGTATAGCGTTTTGGAATGAGGCTGTAATGAGGGGCGAGTTGAGCCTAAACGAATGTTCCGGGACTGCGGGCGCTAAATTAGAATAAAAACAAAAGCACCCGCAGCGCCGAGCGCGGCACGGGACGCTTGTGCAGCTAACTCTGGCGTCAGGAATCAGAAAGACTTCTTCGAGCACTGTGCTCGTCTATTAAAATACATAATAACTATAGCTTTATTTGCAGGACGTGATGAGACCCTGCCAGCGCTCTAAGCGATTCCCTCAGTTGTCGTACGTGAAGTTAAGGCTGCGCCAATTTGCAGCAAACCGCTCGGCGGAGGCTCACCGGCACTCGCGCCTCGCGCCCTTCACTCGTAAACTTTATCTGCCAATAAAACACTGAATGTGTCTTAAACAAACGAAACTCGAGGTGCCGGAGGCGTTGTTCCGAGTGCGCGTAGGTTTGGGGGCCGGGGGAGCGGGGGGTGCGGGGGGTACGGGGGTGCGGGGAAGGGGCACCTAGCGAGGGTTATCGCAAAGAGCCGCACGCGGTGAGCGCCAGTTGAGCTGACCCCCCCCCCGCCACGTGCCGCCACCGGTGTTGCTCGGAGTTACTCCTTGGCTCTTTTAAGCACACACTTTACAGTGAACTGATAGTTGAGCTGTAGTTGTAGGGAAGACCACCTCTGGTCTTGACAGTAATAAAAATATTTAATGAAATTTTACAGTAATAAATTGTATGACATGTCAAACAGATTCACATAACGAACTGTCATCATTTACATGTGGTTACATGTGTTATAATAAAGTTAGTAGAGGCCTACGCCTCGCACCGGGCGGCTGGCGGCCGACGTGATGACGATGAATAAATTAATTCCGTAAAGTATTTTTTAGCTTCAACGGCAGACCAATGTGATCTATTTACTTTTATCAGCACAATGTCAACAAAACAAACCACAGCTAATTAATTTGTAGCACCGTGCTACTTTACTCTGACCGCTCGATGGGCTGTTTAAAAACAAAGTCGATATTGTCTTGTCCGCGTACATTTTTTTAAACAATCCAAACCAATCGTAAGGACTCAGACTACCCTCAGTACTAGAGTAGTTAGTGAGCACGGTCGTGTAGCCACTAGCTATGATCTGATATTTGGCGCGTCCACGTGAGAGCTGTCACGTCGGTTGACAGCTGTCATACAAATGTCAAACTGACGCGTAAAGATATAAATATAGGTAATAATTGTAAGAGGCGATGTTTTATGAAATGGAGCCGCGGTGAATAAACGTTCAGCTTATGACAGTGTAATGAGGTTTTAAGAAACAGTCTCTGGGCGTTAAAAGTAAAATTCGAGTGCGCAGAACTAACTGAATTTTATTTGCTGAGACTCTGCGAAAGTATCATGTTACGATATATCCACGGGCATTGCTTATGGTAAGCAAAGGCAGTGCGACGTGGGCAGCAGCGATGCCAATAGCGAAAATTGTTACAATTCTCCATCGCTTGCTATCTTTAAGGATGAGTGACAACGCCTTGAAGTTAAACAATCTCGCGTCATCGAACCCGGATAAAAACGAATGCGGCGCCACTGCGCATGCGGGGGTAAAATACGGTTATCCGGAACTAGATAACCGGATAATAACACGACACGGGACATCGGATTCATCGCGTCCCGGCCGGGTGAACGCGAGTATTCAAAATTTCGATAGAAATAACACGCGGGACGGGCGGACACAGCGGCGTTGACATAGAAACTAGATAATGGAGGCCCCGGCGCCGCGGCGCGGTGCGGGCCCAGCTCGGTATGGAGTAGTTACTACAAAACGCAAACGTACGAAGTAACGCCAGCGAATGCGGCGAAGCGCGCCCTCCCGGACACACTGAGAACTCGCCCACGAACGAGATCGAGGCGAGCGAGCGCGGGGAGCGCACGGCCGCCCAGAAACGTACACCGCGGCTACGAGGCATGAGTCGACCTTCCATGCGCACGTGTGTGCATCCTAATGATTTTGTTTTTGCAACCTTATCTTAGGGCGGTCCTCGTCACACACGGTACTTCTTATTCTAGAGGCTACGGACATTCACTACCATGCACACAGGAGGTAAGCCTATAAACGGTTTAGCCAGAAGGTACTGTCGTTCTTGCTTATTGTATCCTTTTCTGGGAGGGTAATCGATGTTCAATAATAGAATATTATAAACAGTATGCAATGATATAAGATTTTATTATCCCTTTGATTAAAGAAATTTATTTGTTTACACATCATCTTTCTGTATAGGTATTAAAGTTTTAAAGGCGTGAACGTAAAACTTATTTACTGTTGATTATTGTATGGTACACCTTATCTAAAATGGACTGGTCTCAAAAATAATAAATAACCGCGCAAGCAATGAATAACGATTTTTATGACTGTATTTACAACTTTGCATTACTACATATTAAAATGAATTAATGTTTACTATCTATCCGTAAAGATTTCGCACTGCTTGAAGTTGTTGTCCAATCGCATTTCACTAGAATTTGAAATTGATCATTTGATACAGAATGATTGGAAATAGGTGTAAAAGCTGTAAAGTGATACATTCAGCACGCTGAAGCTAAAGAGAGAAGAGGAAGAAAACATTATTTTTGATTCAGAATATCTAAGACAAGTGTAAATAAATTTAAGTCCCCCATTCAGTGGCACTCTAATACGAAGAAGGATTTACAACTTATTAAGTTTACTCAACATTCCGGAGGCATATCGGGTAGCGCGGAAAAATATCTTGTCGCCGCGCGTCTGGACCCGCGTCCCTCATTATATTCCTTCGCATTATTTTCCTCTAGAGGCGCGGCGGTGAGGCGGGAAATGAACGAAAAAAGGAATTTACAACGGACGCCCAAGAGGTTCAATTGGGCTCAAAGACGCGCGGAAACAAATGTAACAACGGGGCCCGGGTGAATTGAATGCGTACGAACGAAACGCATTTATGTACACACGCTCAAAGCGGCCTCGACTTTATAATTACAAAGTTGGGTTGAAAATCATTAATAATACGCAAAGTTCGTCATCGAGTGACAGGACTTCCGCTTCGCAATGTTGCGCTGCGTACGTTAGGTGAGCCGTCAAGTGATCCGTCGTCGGTTTTATCGTCAACGTGACTCACCGACAGACCCGCCCGACAAACCTGAACGTGATAAGTTGGTACAAGATAAATAATGTCCCCGGAGGTAAACTTGCTACGTAATGTAGCAGGACGACGGGCCGAGCAGTTGCGACCTGCACACGGAGTTTTTGTCAAGCGAGCGCGCTCAGGCACGAGGCTTCGCGCAGAGCGCGCGCTTAAAAATCGTGTCATTGGCATTTAGACAGCTCTATGCAGACGTGCATGTCTTATCGGAATCTATATGTGTATGTTATTTCTTACACGTGAACGTGTGAAACGTACAAAAAATTTTGTTATATTTTATTTTATTACTTCATCTGGAATTAATCAACCCCTGTCCCGCAAATAAGTATTCATATATTAATTGCTTAGTACTTATAAATAAATATTGTTATACAATTCTAATCGTTTCTGTAATAAGATAAACTGTGTTCGTGGTTCTTTTTGCTGTTTATTTTGTTATTTCTTTTCATCTGTGAGCCTATTAACGTCATACTGCTTTATCGATGCAATGTTGACTCGACACGTTTGAGATACAGAGCATCCTTCAAAATATTTGGACTGAGTCAAATGGTATTCCACTACCATCAGCGAGGTCTCCAATAACCAATCGTATTGTATTGTTTCTGGAGAAGTTGTTGCTGTTAGCCTTGCGGCTTTTACAGCTTCATCTGTATGAGTTCACGGAACGGAGGGGTCCGTGAACTTTAAAACTTAACAAAGTTTGAGTGTCGGAACTCGTATCAGGGACGGTGGTGAGACTTATGGAGAGCGACGACGATGATGCTCAGGAACACGGGAACAACCTAGGAACAACCTGGTCGGCCCCTCGAAGACACAGTCGGTCGCGGACATGCTGGCCGGTAGAACGCACGGTTAGTGCGCGTGTATAATCGATGTTGCTGAAGTGTAATGCATGAAGAGTTATGTACTAACGGCAGCGTGGACCACTCGGCAATCTAAGGTAGGATACTGATCCTAACTCGGATCGCCCACGCTGTTCGCGGCGGCGACGCCAGAAGGCCGGCGTCGTTTCTTTTTTGGACGGTGTGAAGTGTTGCGTCTGATTTTGGTGCTTCGCACGCGTGTTTTCGTGCGGTGAGAGGTTGACGGTGGAGTAGATGATGCCGTGGGGGAGTTCCTGCTTGTGGAGCTGCGAATGTCTGAGGGGTGTGGTGTCAGGTGAGTGGGTTGAGTGAACCCTATGATTGGATCTGTGAGGACATCTTTAGGACGTCTCACGAGGTTTCTGAAAGAGGAGCCGGGGTTGTAGCGAGTTGAACTCGCAATGAGCGGGTTGGGGTGGGCAGAGGCCTTCTCAAAGTATGCTTTAGAGCATGCTTGGAAGAACTCTTGCACGGTTTCTAATTTGAGGTCACTGTGGATATCTATGTTGCGTTGGAACCATCTAGCACCAGTGACAAGTCTGGTGAAGCGATTCTGCAGCAACTGTAGGGGACGTAGGATGTGAGCTGGAGCGTGGGCGAATACTACGCTTGCATAGGCGAAGACTGGCCTTATGCAAGTTTTGTAGAGGAGGAGCTTGTGTCTGAGGGACAACTTGCTTGAGGGGTTGAGGAGGGGGTATAATCTGAATAATATCATGCGGGCTTTATTAGCCACTTGTTTCGCATGAATTTGGAAACTCAACCTAGTGTCAAAGGTGACACCTAGGTATTTAACCGAATTAGACCAAGGGATGGGACGATCATAGAGGGAGATTACTCCCGGGTTGTGACCTTGTCTGGGTTTGGTACGACGGGACAGCTTGAAGACGATCGCCTGACTTTTGTCAGGGTTCACGTCAATACGCCACTTGCGAAACCAATCACCCAGTTGAATGGTTGCACTTTGGAGGTGGCGTGTTTGTGTGATGGGGAATTTGCCTGTGGCGAAGAGAGCGGTGTCGTCCGCGAACAGGGCTAGTTGAACATTGGGGTGGGTGGGGATGTCACTAGTGTATAGTGAGAAGAGTAAGGGGGATAAGCAGGAGCCCTGAGGGACGCCAGCTTTGAGAGGGCGGAGGGAGGAAAAAGTACCGTCTAGTTTGTATCTAAAGGTACGATTCGACAGAAAGGCTTCGATGATCTTAACGAGCCTATCTGGCACACCTATTTTCCACAGCTTATATAATAAGCCGTTGTGCCAGACCTTGTCGAATGCCTTAGCGATATCAAAGAAGACCGCACTTGTGACGAGGGAGCGGGGCCTTGCGAAACCATCTAAGATGTGTTCCGTAAGTCTGTGTGCTTGGTGCACACAAGAATGGTGGGGGCGGAACCCGAACTGTTCGTCGGGTATGAGACGGAGGTCATGTGCAACTTTCTGGAGGCGCTTAAGAAGTAAGCGCTCGAATAGCTTACCTAGAGTGCACAGTAAGCTAATGGGTCGGTAGGAGGACGGGAGGTTGGGGGGTTTTTTGGGCTTTTTGATCCCTATTACGACTGCTTCTTTCCAGGTGTCTGGGAAGGTGCAGCTCGATATTAGGGAGTTAAATATTGCCACTAATAGAATGATTAGGTGGGGGGGAAGGATCTTTAACATTTTATTTGAGATGCCATCGGGGCCTGGAGCTGATTTGTTTTTGAGCCCCTTGATTAGATCAGTGACCTCGTCGGGGGTTACAGGGGTGATATTTGGGCCAGTGTGAGGTTTTATCAGCCGTTTTTTAACGGTGATGTTGACCTCACGTCTATGTTGAGGGTTCACAGGGGTGGATGAGAGTGTGCATTGGTTCTCCATGCTGTCTGCCAAACATTCAACCTTATCGATGTCATCGAATGCTAAGGAGTTGTCGGAGTCGCGAACAAGGGGAGGAGTGGGGACTGTTTTGTCTGCTTTGATACCTCGAGTCAGCTTCCAGAAGGCGACATGGGAAGGCTCGAGGTCTCCGAGCAGCGTGTCCCACTTTTTGTTTCTGTGGTCCGCCAGCTGTTTTTTGACCAGCCTTTGTAATTTGCGGAGACGAAGTTTATTTTCGTCAGTCCTATATTTGTCGTAGAGCCTCAATGCTCTATTTTTGGTTCTAATGAGCCGTCGAATATTGTCCGGAAGAGCGTTGACAAAATCGTTTTTGACAACTATCGTCCGGGAGCAATCTTCGGTGGCTGATTGAATATGGTCAGTGAGAGACTGAATCGCCTGGAGTGCTTCAACTGGCGAGTTGAAAGAGTCAGGTATACTATCGAGATGCTGGGAGTTCATATCCTTGAGTTTAGACTCAAGTTTATGCCAGTTAACGCTAGTTTTGGTCACAGGGACTTCACTAGAGAGCTGGCCCAGTTTTAATAAGACGGGTCTGTGGTCAGAGTCAAGTTCGTGAAGCACATCGAACGATCTGACTAGAAGTGCGACATTTTTGAAAAGGGCTAGGTCAATGGTAGATGGCCTATGATGGGGGTTATGAGTGGGGAAACGTGTGGGAGTGGGAGGAGCCATTATGGCAAAATTAAGCTCATAAGAGAGTTTAAGGAGCTTGTTTCCTTTTGCATCGGTACGACCACGGTCCCAGCTGTCATGTTTGCAGTTGAAGTCGCCTGCTATCAGTACAGCTGGACCCATAGTAGTGAGTATTTGTAGGTCAGAAGTGACCAGTGGTTTGCTACCTGAAAGATAGGCGGAAACTAGAATAAGAGGAGGATGACCTGAGAGTGTAAGTCTGCAGGCTGAGACCTCTAGGCTAGAAAGGGGAGGGGAGATAAGGGGAGTGCATTGGAGGGACCTTTTGTAGTAAATCAAGGTCCCTCCTCCTCTGTTGGGAATCCTATCATTTCTTACTAACTGATAGTTAGCTATTTTAGGGTCAGCAATGGAGGGCTTGAGGTGCGTTTCTTGCAGTAATAAAACATCAATGTTATGTTTCATTAGGAAGAAAGCGATCTCGTCTTTTTTAGTAGCGAAGCCATCGATGTTGAAGAAGGCGACAGCTATGGAGGAGGGTTTGATTCGACCTTTAAACTCAAGCATGGCGACGTCAAACAAGAGTCCAAAGGATGCGGATCAGTGTCCGTGTGGGTGTGGAGGAGGACTTACGGGAAGTCTTCCTCGATGGCCCTAATGAGGTGTTCGTACTCGGCTAAGACGAGTAATTTCGAGACACCTTTGGCGGCTTTGAATTTAGCCGCAAATTCGAGTATGTCACGAGTGTTAACTCGTGACAGAAACGCACCGAGGAACGCAAGGTCGTTCTCGTTGCTGGTGGGCCTCGCTTGTTGCGAGGGGAGGACCTTGACGGGGGCAGCGGGCATGGGGCGAGGCTGAGGGGCAGAAGGCCTCTCATTAGGGGGAGAGACAGTTGCGACGCGGGGGGGGTAGAGGGGCTTTGCCCATGCTGAGACGGGCGGGGGAGGGGGAGGGGGGAGAGGGCGGGGAGTGGGGCGGGGGCCGCGGGAGGGGGGGGCCGGAGGGCCACGCGGGTTGTGTCCCCGCGGAGGGCCCGCTGGGCGCCGCTTGGGGGCTCGGGTGCACCCGCGGTAATTAGCGGGATGACCGGAGGACTGACATAAGACGCAGGCCGGTGGATCCGTAGCGTCACTTTGGCGTGTGCAGTCCTGGGTACCGTGGTCTCCCAGGCACTTGACACACCTCGGTCGTGCGTAACAATTGCGGGCCGAGTGGCCGTATAATTGGCAGCGGTGGCACTGCCCGACGAGTCCCTTCTTGTGGGGGGCTTCAAAAGTAAGTCCCGTGAGGGAGCATACTCTTTTTACCTCAAACAGTTTTTTGCCCTCTGCTGAGAGCTCAACCGCAAGCATAAGGAGTGGTATGGGTTTTTTAGTGCGCGCGCTCGTCATGCGCTTGGCACTGATCATAGGGATGCCTTGTTTAGCCAGGTCATCCAGTACGGCATCGGTGGAAACTTCCACCGGTATGCCCCGAACAACTACTCGAAGGATACGTTCCTCCGGGAGGGCGAACGTGTGGAACGAGAGTCCCACCGTTCTGAGGTGCTTTGTTAGCACCCTGAAGTCATCCACCGATGTAAGGTGAATGCGAATACCCTGAGCGGTATTCTGTGCTTTCGGGCACGTGATGTTGTGGCTATCTAACCACGAAGAGAGGTTGGTCCAGGCACTTTTGTCCTGGAGGACGATGGGGGGGGGGGGCTTCACCGATGTGTTACCATCGGTGGTGTTTTTAGTAGGTACGCGGGGTGAGGGGCGTCCCGATATCTTTTTCTTGGCCGGTGGTGTTGGTGAGGGGGGTGAGTCATCCCCCGATGATTGTGAGTCGTTAGATGTTTTGTAGAGGCGCTGGGGCCTCTTCCTCTTCCCTTTTACTAAGGTGAAGCCGTCCGTGGAGTTGTCGCACTCCATGTCGGCTTCGGAATCGGAGGATGCATGCGAACCGTCGCTAGGGACGAGGGTGGGGCACGGGGAGGGGGGGAGGGATGCGTCGTGGCTGTTTGGTTGATCCGGGGAGGCCGGGGAGTCTGTAGAAAATTTTTCTACAGAGGCAATGTGAGCAGCCCATAGCTCTGGGTGCTTTTTGGCGAACTCCGCAAGTTGTTGCAGTGACATTTTTGTAAGATGTTTAGTATGAATTGTTGATGAGTGGAGTTGTAAAAAAGCTACAATGTCTCCCTGCCCGGTGGCAGGGAGTTAGGGGGGCTTTGTGTAGACTGCAGGAGTGCAGAGAGTCGTCTCCGGTACAAATGTGACCGTAATAAATACGGCACTAGAGTGCCGGACGACGGCTAGCGGCCGGGGGTTAACCCCCTGCCGAGTGTTAGTATGTGTAGTAAATTTATAATGTCACTTAGAAATAGAAACAAAAAATTCTAATAGGTAAGATAATTCGCGGCCTAACTATGTTAAGACGCTCAATATCGTGACTAAATAATTGTGACAAACAAACCTAAAAAATTTGCAGTGGCCGAGCACGTCAGCAGCACCGAGCGCGCCGCGGGGACCCGCAGCTAGGCGGGCGCGCGGCGATACGCAACGGCGCGCGACAGTGGCGCGAGCGCGCGGCGGTGGCGCGCGACGGCGGCGCGCGGCAACGAGGACGCGGCGCGCGGCAGCGAAGACGCGGCGCGCGACGCGGTGGGCGGGGCGACGCGCGAATTAATTCGTAACCGTCACTGACGCGATCGACAAGTTTGAACTTGTCGGGCGGAGCGCGGCGTCGGGTCGTATGGAACAATCTCGAGCGTGCAGCACTGGTCGCGTAGGGCGCGGACGGAGCGTGCGATCGCTACGAAAGATCGAGCCGAACTGCTTTTGGTATCTGAATTTTTCGTGACCGCCGCGTGAATAACCAATCGACGGTTTTCTAGCTAAAATATTTGATTTTTCAGACATGGCCCTCGTCGGTTTCATATGTAGGACTATATCGGTCTCTTTCATTCACAGATCTCCGCAATTCCAATGCGATCTCCGAAAAAGAGTTCAACCTGAGTAGTGAGCACACTATTTCGCTCAGTATATTAACACCCTGTAATGTAGTATTAATATATTTGTTTGTTAAGATGCACCATTAATGTAAAATATATCGTAATTTTACACATATTGATAAGTTCTACTCACGCGCGCCTTCGTATACTTCGACGTAAGTGAAGACATTAGTCAGACAAATGGCATCAATTTTTGGTCCAAGCAAGACGCGGGTGCCCGCTCACCCTAATAATAATAATCACCTACCACCACAGCAAATAACGGCACAACTGTTTCATTCCAACGAATGCTGGACCATCGCGCCGGTTGGGACTGAAGTAACCAATTTGCACATTTATAACAAAATATTCGTTTAAATTTTTGCTGCCCCGACTGCCCGGCCGCTGCTTTATTACAAATTATTCGGGTATCAGCCGCCGCGCAATGCAGCTGCGCTTAAGTTCAATTATTGTAAATTTGCAAATTGACATAACGCAGCACTATATCGCCTGCAATTAGCCTATTTAACTATTTTGTTTGTCATTGTAATATTAGCACAATAACACTTTTTGAAAATTGCGAACAAAAACGGCAGCGATGCCAAATTTTTTGCTCAACTCTCAAACTAAGTAGAGACTACAAGCAACAACTGTACTTCATTGGTTAAGTCATTCACGTTGTTGTTCAGTTCAGATCATATATAGGAGTTGTGGACACTTGTGAGCCTCTGGAGCAGAACACTAGCGAAGCATGTTCTGAAAGAACTTAAAATCTTAAAATGATAATTCAGAGGTTGGAAATGCGACCTGAAGTGAGAAGAGCACACGACAAACTCTTTTGGATTTTGGCATCATGTTCAAATATTATTACTAGAGTAGATATTTCTCAAGCTTTATTAAAACGTTATCAATAAGAAAAAGTTATTTATTTATGATACTTTTTACTGGGTCATATTTATTACATATAGTTTAATATTATTTTATAATACAAGACATGTAAGGATGTAGTCATTTACTACCAGTCAAATCCAACAGAGAAGTAGGAAAAAATAACTGTTGTATGGGGTTTCATTATAAAATCAGTTTCAGAGTTATAGGGACCCTTTTTTAATTAAAAATGAACCTTTATTTCAGTAGCCGTACTGATGGGCCTGCGATTTGCACCGGCGCAGTCGTCGTGGGCATTTGGACCGTCATCCTAAATCCTCGTTCCGCGCGACAGTGCCGTCCTTAATAAAGATTAATGGCGATGGGTCCGGCGCGCGCGGCCGCCGCTTTTTTATGTATTTTTCACCCGTGACGGATGAGTGCTCGCTCAGGAACAGCGCGCGGACTGAAGTGCGATTTCAACAACACGCGGCGCAGTGCCCAGCGCCGGACACTTTTCTTCTGAGAGCGGCGGCACGTGCGCGAGAACGCTCCGGTAATGAATGTACAAAGCGCGTCCCGGAGCAGCGGGGGCCGAAGGGGGCGTTCAATATTTGATTTATCGGCGCGCTCCACCCGCTCAGCCGTGGCACAAAAATGCCTTCAAAGAAGCAGATTTAAACGATCTTATTAAACGGCGCGCCATTACGGATTCCGAGATTTGGAATTCAGCGGATACCTATTATTTTCGGATAAACGCAGCGAGATGAAGGCTCTCGAATATTTTATTGTCTGCGCCGCGTAGCGCGGGATGATAGATATCTTTAATTATTTTTTCTCCTTTTGAAGACGGACGCGAAATTGGGGCACGGTCGTGCCCAAGTCGCCCCGGTGGGGGGGACCATACTGTGCGTGCACGTCGTCTCACGACCCGGGACTCAAACAGTAGAGCCAATCGGATATCGAGTACACGAAAGATGTTGCTGTTGGACATCCATGTAAAGCGCTGCGTTTCGCACTCGCCTCTGGATGCGTCTCCACGTGTTTGCTAGTTCGCCGCGCCACGCACGGAGTTAGCCGGACGTGATACAGTCTCGGCGCTTTGATCAACGACGATGGTTGCGTGTCGATGATTTCTCATTGGTGTTCGCAATTGTGCGCCCAATAGACCACTTTTAATAAATTATTTTCTACTTTGGATCAATTACAATACAAGATTGTAGTCAGGAGAAGAGTGTCAAAAGAGTCCAATTTGAAAGATATCACCAAGTCGCACTAACTGTACACTGTCTTACTGGATTACAAATGCGTCAAACTGATATATATTTTAGTCGCACGGTTTGACGGCGCCGGGCCCGCACAATCGGCTCGTCGTCGCAACGCTGCGCAGTGCACGCGTACGCATTTACAAAAGCTTTGTGCCCTAAGAATTTACAATTTTCTTGAGCTTTTAAGCACTGCACCGCACAGTTTTGAAGATGTTTGTACTGTTAGCCCTAAGGCTTACAGTTACAGTGTCTCCAGACGTGCGTTAACGAAGCGGAATACCTAAAAGTACGCGTACATGACTATTTTATTTCCGCGATGAATAACATTCGAGTTCAGTTTTGAAACTTATATTCCAGTCGGTCTCGAGGAACGATAGCGGTTCTCCAGTTTGTTTGTGAGGCGAAGTTTGTGCGCAAAAGTTTTCCGTTGTGAGGCTTTGAGCGGCGCAACGACTGCCGCGGGGTCAAGGCCGCCAGACGCACCGCCGGCATAAACATAAAACAAATAAACCAAAAATAAGAATACATTGGTATTCTATTTATAATCCAATTAATAAAATAAGAGGGCTGAAAGGCGAGGACATGGGAAATGGTAACGCAGTCCAAATATCATTCACATACGTCACTCAGTTGAGCTATACGTCTTAAGTTCAAGTTTTTAATGTTCGACACTATTGATCAGTTCCAAATTATGTTTATTGTTTATATCTGGTATCTCATTATATTTTTGTTTTTTGATGTGTTACAGTTTTCACTTGTACTGTATCGTTTCGAATGTCTAAAAGTTTAAGTATTAACTATCTTATTTATTCCAAATGCTTGCACACACGGTGGATGTTGTAGTGATTAGAGCGAGTGGTTCAATGTGTGCTGGTAATTGTAACCATTACCGCTGGTCCAATTTCAAAGAAAATAAAAAAAAGTACAAGGCGAGCGAGCAGTCGTCCTCTGCCCGCAAACTTCTTGTCGTGGATCACTTCCCAATTTCCCCTCACCATTTGGTAGCATTAAAGAACCAAAAAATATTACAATGTTATACAATATTTCATTTAGGTGACGTTTTACATATGATTATCTGGAATTTGTCTGGAAGAATATTAATAAAAATAAATATGTACCTAACATTAGTACTAGAAATAAAGAGAAGGTTTTTATACCTTTTTATGAGCTCCGGAAAATTGTGAGCTCTTTTGTGGGCAAGTGTGTACCGTATTACAATAAATTCCTGTGCAACTGACTGCATACTTCTAACGTGTATTATTCTAAATTGAAAGTAAGGTTCTCGAAGTGAACGGTCGAAGCCTTTTCTTTCTCACAAAGCAACACTTTTATTCTTTGTTTTCATTTGTTCATTGAAATGCGCGTACGAAACGGGTGCCTGTTAGAAATATAACCAGCATCGTAAATGACCGTTTGCGACTGGACCCCTGCTCCAACTGCGATAAGGTCAGGGTTTTTGTAATTTTGCACGGGCAATTAGTTACCACGAGAGAATTCCCGCGAGTGTTATCGCGTACTGTGCGTCTCGGTGGCTGGTGCCGGACTCGGTTCCGATGCGGGCCCCGCGCAAGCGACGCACCGGCTTATGAATTAAAGGAAACGGAACGACGAATCGTAGACACATTCTATTCAAACAAAGTTAATAAAGCAAACAAACGTCAATCGACGCGTAATTGAAACATGTTACTTAGTGTACTCCTCTAATTAAAAAGAAATAAGAGTTATGTTACGAAGAAGCTAAAAAGAGTGGCGCGTCTGCACGCCGGAGCCGCGTGCGCGGCGGGCCGTGCGACGGCCGGTGCGGCGGGCGGCTCGCAGCGCACAAGTTGATTTGGTGCTGTTCTGCACCTCACTATTGAGGTTTAATTACACAAGGGGATTTCACTTTTTTAATAAAAGCTTATGCAGAACACCACCTCATAGAGCAGTTCGCAGTTAGCGGCACTCGATGGTGGCACTGGTTGGTAGTGTACCAACACTTCTAGTCAGACCTGAATTTTGACGCTGGTAGGTAAGACCTAGGCAGACGCCTTCTGATATAACCGTCAGCGAAACATTAGATGGAGGTATTTCCAAGGTGAACTCGAGTGAGCCGATGGGTTTGTCGAGGTCTAGGTGGCAAACATGGCGGCGAATAAGCGTTTCAGTGCGTACATCGTCTTTATATTGAAGTCCAGTTCTCCTGTTACTCTCGTTTCTTCCACTTCACATGAAAAGTAAAGATCACCCGGCGCCAGCGCGCAGCGTTTGCGTCACGGGTAGCACTGGTTACTTAGTTACAAATAATTTAGCTTATATTCTTGACAGTGAATCCAAATGTAAATAAAGTTCATCATCATGACTATACAGTTCATTAATAATATTAATAACAGTTAAAAACGTGTAATTAAGTGCAGGCAATAGACGCCGCGGCTGTTCAATTGCAGCCGCCCGCTGCAGCCGGCAATCTGCATAATTATGTTTTAACAGAGTTGCATTTAACTGCGCGCCCGTTAAATTATTGGCTGCGATAAGGGCCTCGTATAAATAGTGGAGTGCGTGCGTTTGTTTTTGAATACGTGGCGTTGACGTAACGGATTTGAAAGCGCGGCGAGCTGCCGACTTGCTGACCGATATGGCAACTAAAGTACGGTTGTTACCTTTCTTTAGGCTGATGTAACTCCTTTGTAAGCAATTGGAAGCGATATAAATTTAAATATTTGATTAAACAAAAAGTTGTAAATAAAACGTGTTGTAAATGATTTATCTTTAGATTTATTACTAAGATAAGCTTGGATATGAATTGCTCCATCAATTGTTTTAAAAAATATTGTGGATTGTGTTCGAAGTGGGGTTTTCTCGTATCAGTTTGCCTTTGGTTCCCATGTGTTAATTCATAGTTAAGGCATGTTATTAGAGAGAAGCGTAATTTGATTCTAGCTTCTATTGATACCACACACGGCAAATGTTTAAACATTTTCAATAATAGACGGCATGATATTTGTTTGCGGCCATTTGGCCACATGCGTGTAGCTGCCGTCTAAGTACTGAGCCGGTTCGCTAAACTCCTTCCCAAGCGCGGCTCGTGTGCGTCGCGTAAGCTTTCTTTCGCCGAACTTAATGGACTCTTAATGTTCGCCGCTCGTCGTCCGCCGGAGACGCGCGAGCGACGTCTTGCATCTTATTTAACATATTTCAGTACACGAGTGTGCGTGCACATGTGTGTATTCTCTCCTTCACGTACAACATAAGGTGTATTTTAATTCAAATAAAAACTTTGTATAAGGACATATATTTGCAGCTGTAGTGTAAGCGCTGCAAATAAATATATTTGCTTAGCTGGAGCGCCGCGGCCGCCGCCGACAGTTCATTCGGTATTGTGCCATTTAGATATATGTTTATACAAATTTATTCACGCTCAGTAACCACGCTATAAATAATCCTGTTGTGTATTACATGTAATATAATCAATGGCTCTAACTCTAATATCGTCTTATGAAAAATTTAGGCATGTATACAATTGCCTCCTGCACCTCGGGAAATCTTTGAGATTGTGGAGCGCCGTTCAAACAGTTTTAACAACAAGCTTGGAAATTTAGTTGAGATGTAATTTGAGTGAAGAACATCTAAAGTTCTTGTCTCCGTTTACCAGAGAAAAAATATACCGCGAACAATATCCAATGATGTTGAACGACCTGTCAAGCGCTAGGCTGACAGTGCGAGTCTCGGCGCTGCTGGAGCAGTTGTTCATTAATAAAACAAATGTATTTTTATATTGCATCACGTTTAGTGCACACTACAATTTACAATTACCTCCTCGGATAGACTTAACGGGCTTCCGCGCGACTTTCTGCCTTCAAATTAAATGCAAATTGTGCACTTTTCTGTCGACTACAACTTAAAAGCTATGCGACGTCACTTCCGGCGAAAGGCTATCATCGGTACACTTAAGACGCTGCCCGTACATTTTTCTGCAGTGGACAGACGCCTGATTAAAATACTTTTAATGAAAAAAAAAAGAAAAACTCAAACTCTGCTGTACCTAGACTGTGCCGTACTTGCAATTTCACTGTCGAATCTATACCTACCACCAGACTAATCTATGAGTAAGTTCTTTTTTTACGAAACCATTTCAGCTGATCAATATTCGATTATGTAAACAGTATTGTTATTGTAGGCGGCCGCCGGGGTCCTGAGGTTTTGAAATGTAGATCATGGACTGTCAGGCGTAAAATAAACGTCCTTCCGGAAGGCTGACAGACGGCCTTGTTATGGACGTGGTCATGCTGGACGCGAGCGGCTTACAACCGGCCGCATACGTTTCCACGTGGAGAGGCCCACGTGCAGCAGTGGACTAAAATGATGATAACAATTACATTGTTATTGTGTTTTCTTTATACACCTTGCTTATAAAATGTCTTAAGTGTTTTATTGTTTGAATTTAGTTATAAATTAAAGATGGTGTTTGAGTCAATATTTGTTTTCATTTTTACCATGCACTGCATGCATTTTTGTACGAATATTTAATTAATTTTTATCTTCCGCTTGTCTCGTGATGCTTTAGGCGCTCGATTTAGCATTAAACATTGTTGAATTATAGCGCTAATGAATGTACAAAGGGTAAAAGTCGTTACTGCCCTTGAAACATATCCTAGTGTACGCTGATAACTGTAACTACTACCTGTGCTCTTGCTTCAATAATAAAATAGTAAAAAACGATTTCCTCATCCGGAGGATCTGATAAATTAGTCATCGGATCGGATATCTCTGCAGCCCTTTGATGTCGTATCAAGTTAAAGTATTTGTTAAATGGTTCAGTGAATGTTTTCCACTACTCCGCCGTAATGTTTATGGCTGCGCTGCGGCGGCTGGCTTCGCTATGCGTGTCGGCCGATGACGTCGGCAAACACTTTCGTCTTTTATATGCTGTTGTTGTTTTCTACAAAAACGAAACATTATATACAAAGTTCAATGAACTGTAGACAACAGCGATTCATCTCCAAAATAAAACTACGTGCTTTATTCTCGTGGTTTATACCAACCAGCAGTAGTTTGAAGATGGGCCAAGTTTCAAATCATTAATTAGTTTGTGTGTGCCAGTTATACATTTAAAACTTCAGATGTTCAGAGGTACCTTAATAGCCTTTACTTACAATTACATTTTCGAAGGCTTTTGTAACAGTCGTTTAATAATTATAGTTTCATGCTATGAGTGGAATTGATCGATCCTCAAAACTTTACATTTATTTACCTTTTTAAACTTCTCCAATAAAAGATTTTACAAGATATCATTCAAAGTTAACAATAAAGTAATGGTGCAAACGATATTTATTTTTAAATCTAAAGCTACACGGTGCACGTTACGTAAAAAATAGATGGGCTGCAAGTAAAACACAATTTAAAAATAAATATTATGCACATAAAGTTTATATTTACAAATAAATTTGTGTAATGAAATCGTGTACGTGTGCGTGCACGTACTGCCGCGGGGACGAGCAGGAGAAGCCTTAACGGTCTGTTCATGTGCTAAGCGGTGCATTGAAGACGAAGTTACCATCGAAGGCGCTTCGACGGCCGGTCGACGCGGGCCCAACTTGCTGCGAATGTAAATGACCGCGCCCGTGCTTCGGCTATGCTCCTACCAAATGCATAAAAGCTAAAAGGTGTATATTGTGAATTGACAGTTTATAAAGAAACGAACGATTTGTGCAGGTTGTTTGGTTAATTAGTTATTGGTTATTACAGTTTTCTGTGGATTCAGTAATAATAAGATATTGATAAAATAGTAAAAAGTGATTTTAATATTTGGATTAGTACATATTGCAAATAAATTATTGTATACTGTCTGTGCCGGCAGACTAAATACCGCCAAACGCTATTAGCCTATCGCATTCTGATAGAGAAATTAAATTAATGTATTATATTACAGAGTTATCACTTTGCGCAGGGCTATCTGAACAAATGTAAAAGCTGTGAAGCTTTTTGCGGACAAACGAGTTACACGTTTACCCTTTTAAAGCTTTGAAAATACAGCACAAAGCAATTTGCACCTTGAGCTTAGGGAGATAAGGCAGGCATTATGTAAAAATATATATTTTACACCTATAGCCAATAACCTTATAAATGTTTCTATCGAGGTAAAAAGTGTCTTGTTTACATAGTCCGACCGGAACCTAGGAGGGTTTATCGAATTCAAGCGTCCAATCCAATATAAACAATAACTCAGAAGCAACTCGTACAGCTGCGTGTTGTGATAACGATAGATTAGGGATGGAATTGGTGGCCGCGTCGAGCGCTTGTCCCGGGTGGAACTTAATCTGGTCGCGCGCGCCGCAAGTTGAATTCTTTGTGCCAAACCGCGCGCCGCGACGAATTAGCTCCGGCCCGAACTCATCCAGCCGGAATTGATAGAAAAACAAACAGAACAAGCGTTCAATTACATTTGTTTATTTACTCATCTATCTACTCACCCCATTTTATCACCCGCGGGCCAGAAAATTATTGTATTTCTGTTCAAAAATCTAAATATTTTTCTCCTCAGTAAGATTTTCCCTTATGTTTTTTAATAAATTTTAATGGGACGTTAAAACAAAGTCAGTCAAACTGACCGCAACCATAAAATTCGCGTCACCTTAAAATTGCTTCGCAGGATTTATATTGAACATTTTTATTCATTTTCTAATTACAGGTCACTCATTGTGCTCACATGTGTACATTAAGAGAAAAATGATTTAAAACTTCAATTGAATAGTAGTATGTGCTTGTTCTAGTTCTAGAATTGTGTGAAAAAGTGATTTCCCATATGACGACTTTGTTTCGGTAAACGTTATAATTTTACATAATTGATAAATCATCTGCTTTTGAACACCATATAATAAAAACCGCATAAAATGGCCTTTAGGTAAACAATGTAACTTGTTCAACGGACCCAATGACCTTGAAATAAAACGAACCAATTCCAATGCATATAAATCAGTACCAATGTCTTATGCGAATTGGCAGCGGCGAGCTGGACTAATATGTTAAACAAGTCGATATCATATTCAATCATGTTTATTTATAGCCGTGGTTGAAATGAAACCGACGCGTGGCTGAACTGGGGATCAGCCACGCGGGGCAGCGAAGTAAGAAGAAACAGGTTATTTATGTTGGCTTCGCAGCGCCGGCCGCAGTTATGCAAGCAGCCTGCAAGCGGCCTTTAAGCAGCCTTAGAGCAGTCTCCGAGCAGCGCAGCGGAAATTCTTAAAGTTTTCAACCGTAGCCGCGCGCTCACGAGCTCCGACGCACACCGCCGCAAGGCGCCGCGGCCGCCGCAGCGACGCGACTGTTTACTAGACCCTGGGATTTAATATCCAGAGGCGCCGCAAACCGCGGGTAAATGTATAGCTCATTTGTTAGCACAAAGCCTTAAATATTTTACAACTTATTCACCCAAATACGCTGTGTAAAGTGATCACTCTGAAGTATGTTACAGTATTTATATTATATTATACATTATATTATATTTATATATTTTCTATTGAAATGCAATGAACTCACAACTTCTGGCTATACTAAATCTGCCGGGACAGATAATAAAAAATTTAAGCTTTTATATTATTATATTATGACAATGATTCTCGGATAATTTGTATCATACTGATGTAAAAAAAGGACCAATATTTAGCCACTTCCGCACATGCAGCGGTAGTCGTGCAACAAAGTACACCGCCCGCCAGCCCGCTGACAAATGCGTATGCGGCAAACAGTGCGAATCACACTACTGCCACCGCCAAATCACTCAACACGTGTTTCACAATTAAACAAATTAACAATGATAGTAAACGAGCTATGCATTCATCTCTTTAAAACTTTTGCCACTATGATCAAACAACGTGTATTTGGTCAATGAGTGAGTAATCATGAGTTTTTTATTTATGTACGCACAGTTCCAGATTCACAATTATGAATATCGGATATAGATAAAGACTACGTCCAGTGGGCATATTTGCTGAAGATGTGTCGTTTAGATGTCCCGTCGCCCGCACATAAGCAAAGTACGGTTAGCTACTGTAGAAGGAGCACCGCTCGCCCAGCTGCCCAGCCGCCCAGCCGCCGGATTGAATTTTCCGCTTATTAAGAAGCGAGCGGCGTCATTAATCACGCGCGTGACGCCGCTCCCCGCTGATTAACATTCATTTTATATTAAATTGTTCCAACTTCGACTTGATAGTCCCGCCGGCGAAAATTAAGTTGAAAAGATTAAGAAATATTTTTTTGTTCACTTTCAACAAAATTTATTTAAAAATTTACAGAATTCATGAAATCGATGTTCATCTCTGTGGTTTGTGAAAAAAATATAAAAAAATAAGTGCCTCAGAAAGTGCACAGACGGGCTGGCCTCGCTGAGAAGGAGCGTGTTTTTCCAGGATCTTATATTTACGTCGCTATTAATTATTTCCTCAGTAAATCTTTTGTGACGCTACAAGTCTCGTGTACGCTGTAAGACATTGTGACAGTTGCGAACCAAACACCGAGCACGTAATAATCGCGCGCGCGTGGCTCACATTTACTTAGGTTGACTTTGTAAGTGTCACTAAAATTATCATTTCCTAATAAAAAATAAATCGCAGACGCGAAGACAATGCGCGATCCAAAGTTACGTAGCGCATTACGTAGCGCCGGCGGAGTGCGAGATTTTCGTGAACAACGCGAGAGCTGTCAGGAAGCTGCCAAGTGCGTGATTCCCTCACGGTTGTATGCGTTACGTCACGTCCCGTAGTGTTACGTAACGGTGCCTTGTTGTCGTGGCTCGAACAAAGCGAACGCGAAACGCGGAACAAAGTTATTGTTCGTAATCCGTGCAAACAAATTTGCCGGTCGCGGTGAGTGCGCGCATCAAATCTGAATGACGGCCCGCGCGGCGCCGACTGCTAATCGCTAGCGCGAACTTTTTATTTACCAACTCTACGGCAGCTACGGCAGCTACGGCAGCCACGTCGCCGTTGCACTTTAATATACAATAACTTGTTATTAGAGCGGTTGTCGTTTACATCCGGCCGCGAGGGCTGCAACTCTATGTTTGGCAACAAATTTTTTTTACAAAAATCTAATTTTTAATTTGGTATTTAATTTATTGCATTTAAAATTAATTCTACACGTATGAAAATTAAATTGGACAAATTTGGGTCGTTAAGGGAAATACTTAAAGTTCTGAACACTTTTACCCACTTTACGTTTTTTTCGCGACAATTAATCATGGTGAGAGTTGTGACAGCTATAATTTCTGTTAAACCAAGCTACGTGGTAATGTTTATGGT
Organism: Battus philenor; assembly: GCF_028537555.1. Classification (NCBI taxonomy): domain Eukaryota; kingdom Metazoa; phylum Arthropoda; class Insecta; order Lepidoptera; family Papilionidae; genus Battus; species Battus philenor. The sequence continues at coordinate 96,760 of NW_027181693.1, forward strand.
CGCACCATAGTATTCCAATACTAGTGTACGTTTGATTTTGTATTTTAAAAACTCTTCCTGCAAGAAGCTTGTTCGTATCTTCAAATAAGGAATAAATACATCTCTTATTCTAAATCAATTGACCTAGTCACTAGGTTCTAATGTATTATAATTCAAGGATCGCGGGCTCCGAGTGTGTCGGGGTAGATTATTCTTATTGAGTTGATCATAAGTAAGCTTCAGTTAAAACGATTGGCCAAGAGGCTTTAGTCTATTTATAGTTTAAGCGTACGTAAAGTTTTTACATTTAGTTTCTTTCCTATCGAGAACTAAGCAATATAAGACGAGACAGAGGTTAATCTTTTGGAGTATAGAAATGAAAAGTGTCAGTAACTGGTGTAAATTCAAGTGCTTCCGGTGGACTTCTTCTTGCATTGCTATCGAATAAATTATTAAATATGACTTCGATAGTGCAGCCGGAAGCGTCAGCGGTGCCGCGCGGAAAACTTTGCTTGAAGATTTATTGAGAAGTATTTCCATCGGAGCTTAATCTTGATACAAGTGCTTGTAATGCACCGACTGCAATTGTAATAAAAGTACAAGCATTCTCTCTCACAGTCTCTTGTCATATTCCTCACACGGGCACATCGCACTCACAGCTACCAGCTGTCAGTGTTCTTCAAACTTTCTCCGCGATAGATGTAACTGAATGTGTTACACAATGGTTTATTGTGACGCAGTTGACGGCGTCACGTTTTTGCGGCCACTCTGTACATGCTTCTCCACAACAACAACGACAAGGTCGACGAGCGAAAGCGTCCGTGAGAAGGAGTAAAGAAAGGAGGGATTCTTATAAGTTTCATATGAATAACGTTGCTGTTGTTACGTACCTGTAGTATGATCATTAAGAGAAAAGAAATACATTAGTCAGGTTAGGTAGTATCTAAGTTAGAAGAGCCTTTATGATTTTTCTACTTCTGGACATAAGCCTCTCTCGGAGAGTGGGAACTGTTGTCTAGCATGCGAACCAGAATTGCTATTTTACCTAGTTGTACGGTGTGCTGCCCTGTTCACAATTTTCCGCTGTCTTTTGCTTTCCGAGCGCAGTAGGCATGTATTTTTGCAAACGGAATCCCACGAGAACCTTCAAATGATTGCTTAACTTATTAATCAATTCAGCCGTTCGATTCACCGTTGTCTTGTATTCTCTCTATAAAATGCGCATATAATGGATATCAGACACCATTTGAATTATTGATCCAAAAATGTGCCGGTTTCTGCCTTAACAGTGCTAAAATCTATTTCTCATATTTGCGTTGCTATCATAACTTAGCATGGCTTTTTTTTTTTTTTTTTAATGACCCCCGCTATTGGGGGCCTCTCGTACCCCTATCTGATTTTTGGGACAGGGACCTTTTTTACAATTATTTTTTCACATAAATTTTTTTATTTTCATGATCTTCTCTTGTTCATCTTATCATCCGTTCTTTTCTGTCTATCATGTTACATTTCTGTTCTTTTATGCCCTTATACTCTATTCCTCTTTATTTCGTCCTCTTATTTTTTTACAGTTCTTATTTACTAGGTACATTTATCACAGTTGTTTTCTTATACAATTAATTATTTATTTTACATCAGTCTTGTTTTTATTTTGTTTTGTTTTTACCTAGTTTTATTTTTATTAATTGCTTGTATTATGATTATTTTACAGTACTCGAGGAAGTCATTTCTAGTTTCAATTTCGCCTATCAGGGAGGCTATTGATTCCTCCTTGATTTGCACACCAGACCGGCACTCAAAGCCGAACCGGAGTCCCCCGAATGCGGGACACCGGGCCACAAGGTGGATCACGGTCTGGCCCACGCCCGGTTCACAGAAGCACGAGGGGTCCTCCTTGAGCTTAAACCTATGAAGGTACTCAGAGAACCCCCCGTGCCCCGTGAAGAGCTGGGCCGAGACCGCGTCCACCTCGATGCTGCGGAGCACGCGGTAGGCTGAGACGGCGTCCGGGAAAAACATCCTCGTTACCGAAGCCGTCGTTCCTTCCACATACCTCCTGTTCCATTCGTCGAGCGACTCCAGTCTCAGTTGCCGCTTGACGAATGAAACAGGGCATCTCTCGTACTCTGGTCGTCTTTTACTCTTCAGGGCCGCTTCCTTGGCCAGCTGGTCCGCCCTCTCGTTCCCCTCCATCCCCGCGTGCGCTTTCACCCAAAACAACCTTACATCCTTCCCTTTTTCTCTCGCTTTCATCACATTCTCCTTCACTCTTAACGCTAAGGGATGGAGGGTGTCCGATCTTGCGACAGTTTCGAGGGCGGACCGCGAGTCGCTCAGTATGGCGCAGGCTTGCGCTGACTCGCCGGCCGCGTACCCTGTTGCCTCAGCTAGAGCCAGCAGCTCTGCCTGGTATACGGTGCAGAAGTTGCCCAACTTGAGCTTTTTTGTGTACAGCTCTGCGGCGCCCCGCTTGACGCAGAACGCCGCACCCACCTTATCTTCTATGCGGCTGCCGTCGGTATAAATTACCAAGTCGGCAGCCGCGGTGGCAAGTCGGACTTCCTCCGCACTTTCCCCCAGACAGGAGAACTCCACACCAACTTGACCAGACGGGTGCGGTAGTCTCAGGTAGCTGACCGGTACCTCCAGGTCTCGGTCCTTTACCACCTGCCGGGAATGACCCTTTCTTATTTCAAATAAGCGGGCTGCTTCTTGGACCCGAAGGTCCAGGGGAAGCAACCCGGCAAGTATAAGGGCCGAGTGCAGGGACGCGGTCCTGTGGGTCCTCGCGATCTTCTGCGCGAAGCCCCGCTGGACCGCGTCCAACTGCCTGCGGACCAGCAGCTTCCTAGCCGCCGGCGCCCATGCACTCGCTGCATACAAAATCGTCGGCTCCAGCACCGCCAGATACATCGCTCTGATCACCTCCGAGTTCAGACCCCAAGATACCTTCGCAGCCCTGCACAGCTGACGATAGAGGCCCTGTGCCTTCTTGCTCACGTTCTTCACGTGGCTGTTGAACGTGAGCCTATCGTCAATTGTGAGGCCTAGTATCCGGACCTCCCCAGTCCGGCTAAGCGGCTCGCCCCCCATGTTCAGTAATGGGTAGTCGAACTTCTGCTTGTTGGTTAGCACCATCACCTTGGTTTTGTGTGGTGCGAACCTCAGCTTGTTCCTAACCCCCCATTCATGAACATGGGCGAGAACGGCATTGGCCCGACTCGAGATGTCCTGGGCCTTCTGCCCCGAGAAGACCAGCACGACGTCATCTGCGAACGCCTGGCAGTGTGTCCCGGTCTTTACCACCTCCTCCAAGAGAGGGTTGATGAGGAGGGTCCAGAAGGTTGGGCCGCCTACGGATCCCTGCACGCACCCCTTGGTGGTCTCTCTGGCCCACTCTGCCCCCGCATACCGTACGGACACCTTGCGATCGCTAAAATAGCTGTCGGCAAGGCGCCGCAGATTCACGGGGCAGCGAGTTTCTGCCAGTCTGCACCGTATAGCAGGCCACCAGGCGTTATCGAAGGCCCCCTTTATGTCCAATGATACCAGCACTGCGATCTCCTTCTCCTTCAACCGAGTTCGCAGATGCTGGATCAGGACATACAAGGAGTCCTCGGTACACCTCTGCGGCATAAAGCCGTATTGGTGGCTGCTGACATACGGCGCAGTGTACCACCGGATCCTACGGACCATCATTTTATCTAGGACCTTGCCGAGAATCGGCAGGAGTCCGATGGGCCTGTAGGATTTCGGGTGCGTGTAGTCCTCCTTGTCCGGCTTCCGCAACGCTACGACCACTGCCTCCTTCCATCTCGTGGGGAAGTGGGAAAGCGCGAGACACCGGTTGGAGAGCGCGAGGTACAGAGCGGGGTCCACGGCGACGGCTGCTCGGCAGATGTCCGCGGTGAGTCCGTCAGAGCCAGGTGCCTTCTTGGCATTGAAGGTCGATGCGGACCATCGGATCTCCTCCATCGTAAACGGGGGATCGCATGTTCCGTCATGGTCCCCCGAATTGACTTCATCGGCCTTAGCTCTTACAGTTCTGTGGTCCGCATTGTCCTTTCCGGGGTCATCCTCCGGGAAGAAAACCTCCGCCAACAACCTGGCTGATCCCGCTGCGTCCAGCACTTTACCTGACTGGACGAGGGGGACGTCCTCTCGCCTCACCTCCGTGCGACGCATCACACGGTGGATCCCGTCCCACATGGTCTCGCGATCCTGCCTCTCGCAGAAACGCTTCCAGCTATGGGTCTGAGCGCGCCTCGCCTCGAGGCGGTATGCCTCCTTCGCGTCGCAGTACTCGCGCCAGACCAGCTCCTTACGAGCCGGCCTTGCGGCCCTGATCCTTCTCTTCTTCCTCAAGACATCCGCCTTGAGGAGAGAGAGCTGTTCGGACCACCAGGGCAATTCCGTCCTCTTCCGCTTGGAGGCCTTCGGCAGGACCAACTCGCAAGCGTCCCTCACGGTTTCCACGTACCGACCGACCATGCTGTCCAACGCCCCCTCCTCGGTGATTTGATTCACCTCGGCAGACGTCAGGCAGCGATCCGATAGCAGCCGGGCGACAGTTCGATGGAACTCGCCCCAGTCTGCCCTACGGGTAGTGTACTGCCGTGTGGTCCGCTTGACGTCCGTGCCTCGCATAGCTTGGTACCTAGTCGTGTAGCTCTGGGACATTTTTTTAATGGTACACAGCAATTTAGTCAGCAATATATCCATTATTCTACGAGATTAGAATATCAACACCAAAAGTTGTCCATTTAACTTTAATAGCCAAACTGCCAGCTGTATAAGCCCGACGGCCGCCGCGCGGCGCCGATAGCGCGACGTGCGGGCGACCGTCATAAAAACATAATTTTCTGGTCGTCCGGGCAGTGCCGGCAACCTAGATCGCTGCAGCCATAGCTCACGGACACCGGGCGCCGCAGCGGTAATTAACCCGACCGTGTTATTACACGAGCTATCTTTACGACCCCGAACTGATAGCGCGCGAAGCTTTTAGCGGCGCCGTAAACCATAGCAGTGTGTCACAGCGTGTTACTTTGTTACATCACGGAAGGAGATCGAACGTCAATGTTGCTCGCTAATAGTTGCATTAGTTTACATGTCCGTCGGAATGTGTCTTCGTAGTGTTTCTACCTCGAAACTAGGAGTTGTCAAACAATCGCTGTTCAGATTAAATTAGCTTGTTTTTCAAATTGATAATAGCGTGAAAATTGTTGTGGCATTGTACTGGACCCTTAGTGCTAAGCGACAAAGGTCGTGCGACAATCCCATGCTCACGATTACTCTTCTAAGAGCACAAGGTTAAGACAAAGAGTTGGTGCTCGGAGAGACGAATACAGGCCTTTTTGTAGGTCTATCAGCGTCTAATTCAGATCTCAAACATTCGTGAGTGAAGTTCATGTCCTAACAGGTATATAATAACAAGCGTATTCGCAATATCAAGTCTCAACGAGACGAGCACGGACACACAATATTTTGCTTTTCAATATCTCTTGGTAATATTGTAATGCACATCTCGCGTTGGTTGATTCGATAATTTATGCTATAAAGGAACTCCTTCGACGTGGCTTCCTGCAGGACGCACGGCAAGACTCACATCGCATCGCGAAGTATTTGTCCGGTACACTCGCCGGCAAAAACAACGCAGGCTTCGTTGTTCGCAGTAATGACATTACACACTCATTCTTCTCCCCTCCCACTCCCCCTCCCCTTACTCCTTAATCTCGCAATGTGTTCGAGACAAATCGCTACGCGGCTCTTTGTACATTTGTCATCTCATTTTTTTCATATCCAATACATTTGTTGGGCTTTTTCCTCGTGAAACTAATGTCAAAAGTAAAAATGTTAGCAGCGCGACCGGTCCCCGAGGACAAGGGAGCGGCTGAGTGCCCGCTAATCATTCGCACGTAAAAAAATGTACTGACTTATATGGAGTACGAGGCAAAAATAACACGCAAGTACGCACAAGAAAGTAGCTCCCTAGCTGTTACTCTAAGCTCGGAAACTTCCTGATCTCTTTTAGGAATCCACGGCATTTGACAACTGGAAAATAGGTGATGAGGGTTGTTGCGAACGTATACTAAAGTTTCCCTCGCGTCACAGGAGGTTACACTACGCTCTGCTCCAACCTCATAACTTGCGGCCTTCGCGGCAGATTCGTTGTGATTCCCCATAGTTGTGCCAAGAACTCTGAGGAAAGTTAGAAGTTCCGCGAATGCGTAAGAAGTAAGTTTTATAGTGATTTTATTTACTACTGCAAAGTGAACAGGCGTTTGTCTTATTGCGAGTGATAAATCTTGACGGTTGCATCGTCCATTTCCCAGTTTGTAATCATAACCTAGTGATTGCTCATCTTCACCTTATGGGACTTATGCCTGGTTATTTCGCGAACTGTGACGCCATCTATCAACAGTTTTGGTAACTGTTACTTGTTGTAGCTCTAGGACTGATGCCACTTCACGTCTCTACAATGTGTTTCGTGACCGCGGTCGGTTTCACTGACCCTCCAGTATTGAAATATACAAGCTGTTGTTCGAACAACTTCAAAAGCGATAAATGAATTTTTAATTACGTTTTTCATGTTGAATATTTATTACTTTGAACACAAATCACACAAAAATAGAATCGCTTTAAAGTGCTGTTCCAAATTTGAATTGAAGTCACGCCACGTTATCTAGATCTAGATTATTTCGACGCGGCGGCTCCGTTCGCGGGGTGGTCGTCAATAAGTCGCGTGGGGTCGCATAGAGGTTGTATTCGATTTATATATGGAAGGCACTCTGCAAGCGGAGTCGCCTTATCGTTTAAATCCTTCCAGTTGTTTTGCTACTAAATTTCATGACTCCTTAACTTAATATTATACATGACTTGTGGTCGTCGGTAGATATAAAGAGTGTACTAGTTAAGACCGCCTTGCCCGTGGATGTATCTGTAAGACTAACGAGTGAACAGTAGAGGCAACATTGAGACTAAGTTTACTCAGAGGCGCGTGGAGTCTCTATGAACCACTCATTTGTTTGCTGCGACTGCACCACTCGTAGGACAAAAGAGAATAATTCTCTCTTTCCGGTCGATTAACTTACTGCTCGTGGGACATAACTCACCTCGCAGCCGTCTCTGTCGGTTGACTTCTGTAGCTTTCATTGGACGTTCCACCTTCTGGGTCGTCGGTCACAAGGTCTAATTTTTCACTTAATAAGTTACTACGAGGCGTTACAACTTATTATCATCCGTATGAGCAATGTTTCCGAGACAATGTTCGGTACAAGCATGAAACATGACTAACAGTGGGCGCCCTGACTGAAATAGTGATGATGGCTATGTAGTGTAAACGGACGTGGGATGTTTTTTGTTTTCAGTCCTTTCAGTGTACTTATCAGCGGCAGGTCTCGGGTATTCTCAACAAGAGTTAATTGTGAAATAGAAATATCCTCATTCCGTACGATACTAAACCCACGGGGAGCAATATGTTTTCTTTTAATGGTGGATTATAGCAAAAGCAAATAAAAATCTCTCACACATCTTCTAAACACTTCAAATGTATTCAAAAATACCATTAGATAATTTAGGTATCTACGGTTTGTTGAATGTATGTACCGTCAAATGTAAAAGATCCGGTTCAAGTCGGCTCAGCCGTAAATATTCTGCTCTGATACCTGCTCTTCGCCGATTAGCTTCGACCTTCGTCCGGTTGAACCGTTAAAACAAAGGAAAGCGCGGGAAACAATTGAGCGTCTGTGGCGCGGACGAGCGCCGCCAATCGCCAGCTGCCGGCGCGGCTTGGCGGCCCGCCACGAGACAGCCGCCCGCCCTATCACTGCGCTGCGCTCTGTGATGACGTTCTAATGTCGACTGCATTTGGCAGCGCAAATAATGGACTTGCACTACAAAACGGTAAAATTAAACGGAGAAATTGTTACCTTTATTTCAGCGGGAACAACGTACATGAAACACAAGAGCCAGCCTGGTTTCGCGCTTGAGTTCCTCTTATTGAAATCAAATGTGATATTTCCACTGAGTAATACTTTGACATGTCATGGCGACCTTTAAATTAAAAGAAGTAATGGATACGCAACACTTTTAATTGATATAAATATTCGCCAGGAGGTAACCAGGTCAACCTTCTGACAATTTGATTATTTTTGCACGGCTATACTAACAGCACATCACGCACACAGTTTAAGATTCGATTTAATGTATGCTGACAAAAGTTATGGCAGTTCAGTTTTCAGTGCGCGTGTGTGTATATGTTATAGGGTAATTGTTATATTCAGTTTACTGAACATACTGTGATAGTTTGTTCAAATCAAAACCAAAAATTTCTTCAATTGATTAGGCTATTACAAGTACTTTAGAATCGTCAATCAACGTAAAATGTCGTCATTGTTGTCCATAAAGGAAATAACGACCGGCTTGGAAAGCAGTTCTGCAGAGATGAGCCGGAGAGAAACTAAACAGTTGCTCTTTACAAATATAGTTTTATGAAGAGTGCGCGACAATAATAAGCTTCCTGAGGGATTTTGACATTTAATTCCACACAAAAACATCAGTATAGTTTGATAGAATAATATACTCTTTTTAATATTGGTTTTTAGTCTCTCCAATAGATCTAAAATTGCTCGTTGAATTTAATTATATGTACGTCCACCTAGTGCTATGAACGTGCTCATGATATACAAAGGTTTATATAGGAGGAGACGCGATAGACGTTAATGAAAAGGTGGGATTCTGCTGAGAGTTGAAGTTTTTGATCACAGTGACAACCTTAGTTTGATTTATCTATCAGTTGCACATATGTTGCTCAGACATGTTATACAAAAAACTTTTCAAACCCCATATGTCCGTTTCAACAACGGTCTTAATTGTTCCACGGAAGGTGCAGCGTGTGCAACGTTCTCAACACTTTCGGAATATCTTTAGTGCACCCGAACAGAGACATAATTGTTGTTTGTATATAATTATTATTTCCTATTCAACTTTGCTTTGTTATATTGCTGTTGTATGTAATTGTTTATATCTAAGTAAATTTTGAGTATACTGTACTGTACTTTGTATTAATAAATAAATAAAAAATCTTTTCAACGCGTCGAAGATACTTGCCCAGAATTTTGATTGGCCGTGGTCATCAAATCGGAACACACTACGTACGTTTGGTGAGTGATGCACAATGTAATTATGATTGCACAAAATCAGCAGTCTGATACTAAACAATAATTAATTATAATATCTGAATGTGAATTTTGAAAACGGTTTGTTTATTATGTTATTGTTGCGTCGTATATTATTCCTGAAAACATCGATCTTTGAATTGAGCGTTTCATACTTTAATTGACTTGCAAATGAGCTCTACATCGATGCCATTAAAGCTTTTACATCTATGATTATTCACCGTGTAGATTATCAACTAAATAGTGTGTCATGTACATCGACCGACCGGGGCCCAATGTTCTTTCTTTTTCTGGAACCTTAGAGGCATTATCCAGTTTAAGGAGAAAAATGTATTTGATTGTTCAACTTGATTTAAACAATAACTCAGAAACAACTCACGCCGTTGCGTATTTGTGATAATGATAGATTATTGACCATTAATTAATCACCCTGTATATGTGTTGAGGCGAGCAGTCTGGCATTCTTTTGCGTAAGTAATTCTCTGTATTCTCTATTTTCGATTTACTTTTCTGTTCCACTTGTGTTCTCTAAGCGTCGTGAATAAAGTGTCGAGCTAAAATCGTACCGACACACGACGCACGCGGGGCTCACACGGCCGCGCTGCAGTTAAGCGGAAGTGCTCGGTAATGGCGGCGGGTGCGCCTGCGCCGCCCGGCCCGCGACGTGCGGTGCGCCATTACAGCGAAGTACAACTTTGTTCGCGCGACACTTTGCCGCCTCGACATAATATAATACTATCTCCCGGAGCCAGTAAAAGCTTACCCCCCGTAACGGCGCGGAGCACTGGCATAACGAGCTCTGAGCTGTACCGCGTCAGATTCTAAATTGAACGCCGCAGAACATCATTTTATGTAACCTTGTGTGTCATGGATTTTTTTTCACGGTGGGCTGAACAGTTGAAGATCAAGTAACCACATCGTGTAGGTGTGTGGAAGAGGCTGACTGGAGGTTGCATGGTTGGAGAAAACATCTTGTTTCACAGTGATCTGATCGAGTTTTGATAATAATAAACATTTTTTACTTATTACATCTGTAAATATTTATAGGACGCTCACAGTCGATTATTGACGGGGCAATGCACAGCTACATGACCGGGTACGCGCTGTAGAACACGTGCGCGTTCATTTGAATTGACCGCAAAAAGAGTTACTGAAATGTTGGCAAAGTTGCAAAATGCGAGGTTAGTCGCCCAGTTTAGCGCTAACGACTCGCAAACCAGCGACAACAATCCCGCGCGTCGCGTCGTTATCATTTTTCACGCGGAACTGTTTACCGCGCGGCGCCGCAGCTCCTCCGATGATTGAAACTCTGCGCGGTCTCAATGAGAGCGCTTAATCAGTTTGAATGTTTCCGTAAAACCACAACAAACACGTCACGTTTATATTACGTAATCCTTATCGCTCATAAAGAGTATTTATAATTTGCAATGCACACCACACTGAACACAATTCCTTTCACTACTTATTAATGAGCAGGAATATCATCCAGAGCCTGAAGTATTTGACACAAATTCAAGTGATCGATCGCTTGTTAACTTTTCTTTTACAACACGAGAGGTGACATATTATTCCCTGGTGCCTTTACTTGATCGCAACCGCGCTGCTCATAGGCGTGTGTTCGATGTGCTCAATGTGGTAATAGATTTTATACAAATTAACAATGTTGTCTAAATTAAACATCGCGTGTGGATTTTATGACGCAAGTTGATGCATTTTTTATATATATTTACATTGTTATTATATATTTACATTGTTTTTATATATATTTACATTGTTATAATTACTCCTTCAATTTTATTGCGGTAAGATAGGTTATATGGCCGTAATGTTTTAAGTTTAGGTTGTATTATGAAAGCTGTGAGCTCATTTGTTAACAAGTTGTAACTGTTTATCCACAACTTTCCTTTGTATGAGCTCTCATTGAAACTGCTGAGCCTCAATTTACTGGACTGGACTAGTCGCAAAGGAGTCATCGTCGTTTACAACTGACTCCATCGCATTCATTGACCATCATACTCGAGTCATTGCTACTTTTTCTATTGTCAACTACAAAGTAGAGTAAATCAGATCTACACCGCTCCACACGCTGCCCGTGCTTCTAAGTCGGCCACATGTCGTCACCGATACGACTAACGTAGCCAACTCGCTGCCACTTTTTAGTAATCTCAGATTTGTTGACGTGAATAATCCTCCGTCGAATTGCTTCATCTCTGTTTCGAAGTTCATCCAAGAATTTAAAAGTCACGGTCTGACTTATTATCGTTCAGTCGTCATAAATTTACTAAATAAATCATTATTAACCGTATCTTGCATTCGAAATTAAGAGCTTGGAGACGAAAAAAATCCAACTAAAATCAATTAACAAAGTAAATGAAGAGTATCATAGTGAAGTACATATAAACAATTTCATTTGCTGAACCACTATCTGTATCTCGCATCTTCAGTGCAACGGGGGCAGGGAAGGGTGCGGTAGGGGCGGGGGAGGGTGTCGCGGCGCCTGGTCGTCGCGGCGGCATTATCGCATCGCTTATCCCGGCTGCGATCACTGCTTAGGAAACAATCGCACGCGAGACAAGAAATCTTGCAGCGCGGACGCGGCCAGTGCCCGCACCGACCCAGCGTACGCTCGCAGCGTGCGGTACATGCACTCGCTGTCGACTATGAATTATTGCGAAATCATTATTACAGCTAAAAGCTTGTACCGCGTCTTTATTGGAATGCCGAACAAAAATTCGAAATTTTTAATTAAAATTCTTGGGACGGAGCGCTTTCGCTACAATAACTCTACAGACACGGACGAAACGAAAAAGAAATATTGCGCTCGTAAAAATTATGGAAGCAATCTGTATCGATCCTGAGCTATGACCCGCTGCAGCTGCTGAAGTAAGTCATTTGGTTAAATGACCCAAAGAGACAGAGGAAACTTTGAAAATTTGTTTGTCACTAACATCAAAGGTAAAAGACCTTGGAGAGGGAGGTCGTCGCTGGTCCCAGTGCCGAACCTCGCAAGCTGCTGCGTCTGCAAGTGCCAACGAAGACCTTCGCTGCGTGATCCGGTGCTTAGGTTCATTAAAGACGCCTAAGCCTGGGGCCTTCGGAGCAAGGCCAGCCTTTAAGGGGCCTATAATTATATTCGGCAAACAGCCTTACTTTCTTTTCTCTTTTCTTCTACGATGATAGATATTCCCGTGCCTTTACAAATCCATTGAAGTCCGCGTGCCGCGTTGTCCTCCGTGACCAGGCGCTGACGTCACAAGCCGCTGACGTCATCGACTGGATGAATTTAGATTCAGTTTACTCGCTGTGCCATTTGTTTTGTAATACATTGGAACATTATTTTATGGAATAAACAAAATTAGAACTGGGACACTATTGTTCGCTCGCCCTCGTAGGTCGCGAGTGTGATTTATTTATTGCGTTATAATATTTTCGAATAAAGCTCTGTTATAGCGATCACTCGTGTGCGCCGACAGCGATGCCCGGAGACTTAATTTTTAATTTCGTATTTGTTAAAATCAGAGTCGGGAAGAGTCCATAAAATCTCAGTCGAGCTTCTAATGTTTTTTTGAATAAATTTTTTGTAAATTATGTCATGACAATTGTAAAACTTTCATGTTCACTGTAAGAAGGTACGCGTTTGCTTACAAATGAGTTATTATTTTGGAGGCTACGGCAAGTTGTAAATAATTAATTTTTATTTATATGTATCGATGCGATCGCGTAATAAAATCACCTGATTGTGAAATATTTATTGTTAAAGTTTTATTAAAAATATAATATATACCATTAAAGATTTTAATTTAAGATTGATTAACAAAGATTTAAAATAAATACGACATAATTCACTTTACAAAACCCAACCAAAGGTAGACCGACAAATTGACAATTTTAGATTTATCGGTCTGTGGAACATTGCTGTTCGCTGCGGGCGGCACTCGAGCGTGAGGAGCAAAGAGCCACGTGGTCAATGAGCTAGGAGGCAAACGGTAAAATTTAGTGTTAAAGAACATCTTCTTTTAGTTTTCGGAGGAAGTCTGGGAGAAAACTAGTTTATTATTTCTTCTCAATAAAACCCCCTCTCTAGCCCTCCTTGCTACTCTGGAGGTGTTTCAGGAACGCCTATAAAAAGCACCGGTGCCATAAAAGCCTTCCTAGCGCTTCTACAAAGTATGATCGATATTTAAGACGATAAAAGCTCAGCTCATAAATATAAAAATTACGTTCCGTTGAAGAAGAAATTGAAAAATGTTGCCGCCGCAGTACAGTCGACTTTAATATCAATGTAAAAATTACGGATCATAACCGTTAGAGAGGGTTACATTGTCTCCTTTGATTAAGTATAACTTAGGTTAGGGTAAACAGGGTCGGGCGCTCGTTGTCCGGGGCGGTGATCATTGCAGTTCCAATGGGAGATAGTTTGTCTTCTTGTTTTGGTTGTCGTTAGCTTTCTCATGTTGCTTTGGTTGTGACGTAAGCTTACATTTAAAGAGTGTAAGTAATTGTGATCGGGTTGTAAATCCCCGGTATTTAGCGGATGTAACACATTTTGAAGGTTTTAGGTCTGCAGCAACCACCGAGAAGCTACACACCTACCACACTTAGCTCGCAGGTCCCTTTGGTGCGTTTTGAAAAATGTTCGATTCGCTTAGAAAAACCGCCGGCACTGGTTGTTCACCGAGCGGCTCGCCACCGTCTAACCGAAGCCTTTGCAAGCGTCGCGTGTGGATCAGTCATTCCGCGTAACGTCTTCACTTCGATTTAACACCGTACGATTTATAATGTATGAGTCCGGCTTTGAGCCTTAACACGGGTTTTGAGTTTTTGTAATGGATACTTTATACACACATATACGTTTATGTATATGTATATATATATATATATATATACACAATATATATATATATATACAATGAATGTATATATGAATATATGTATATATTACATGTATTTAAATTGAAAAATTTATCAAACAAAAACTAGTTAAAAATTGTGATCTTTAATTGATAATAGTGAAATATTTATAAAAGTGATCACACAAAAAAGTTTCTTGACGGCTCTTAGACAGTTCAGTTCAGTTTTAATTTGCAGGGAGCTGTTACAGGGATTCTAAATTAGACTGTAGTTTGTATCAAGTTGGATCTTATTGATATACCTATCGTCACGTATACAAGTGGTCACCCCACTTAATCCTTTTATACAAGATACAAATAAACGAATCGTTTCAAAGTTCACGTGCGCTCGACTAATTTTCTCTAAATATATTTCTTAGTTCTCAGAGATATTTTGTAAACAAACAGAGACTGAACTGAGTTCCCGTGTCCGCCGGAAGCTTCTGCGAGCAAACACTGTGCAAACAAGCACAATAACGGCCGCGCGCGAAGCCTGTGCGCGCGCCTCCCCGGGAGCGCGACCTTAATTTGCTCGCGAGCGTATTTCTCAGTCGCGCATGGAATTTGTAATTAGACAGAATTTTCTCCGACTTTTCGTAGACGAACTCCGGCCGGGCCTAATAATAAATCTTATAAACGCTGTTAATATTAGACAACATTGTCTGAGTTATGTTGCTTTGGCCCTTTTGAGACCAGAGTTGGGCGCTGTGGCGTCTCTTGAGGCGTCTCTTGGGGCAAACAAGCGCGGATTGAACTAGTAGCGATAACGAATTAAAAATTATTGTATTCGCACGCACCTACTGTTTTCAACGAAGACACGAGGCAGAGGATAACAACGAGTGACCGGGTGTGGTGCAGCGAGTGCGGCGGGACGTGTTGTTGGAGCTGCCTCAATTAAAACTCTGTACTATTTTATGGGAAGCCCAATGCGCTGGACCAATCACATCCGCGTCGGTCTGCGACGGATACCGTAGCCGACAGTCCTAACTTATGAGGCAGGTCCATAAACGAGAAAGTGATACGTGGCGGAGGTCACGACCCTCAGTGATAAGGATTTCAATGAGGAAAAGAATGATTTATATTTTCAATTCATTTTCAGGACCAGTTTTTGTCAAAGTCTGTTCGGTAAAACTACATAAATGATCAATATAAACGATTGGGACTTAAAAATAATACGAATAAGTCAATAAATAATTATCTCTCCCAAGACGGAGCTTCGCGAGCGGCTGTCCCTGGTATGAACCATATGACCGCATATGAGCGAATGTGTGAAAAGTGTTCGTGTCGTCGCCATACAAAGTAGAGGTGGAACATCGAGGAGTTTTTAGTCGATGTAAAAGAAAGCATTAAAAGAAACAATAACAAACGTAAGGAACAATTTAAATAGATTTATGGAGACATTAGAAATATAACGCAGTCAGTGAACGAAATAAAGCAAACGTATACAAAGACGGACGCGTTGACAAGACGCGCCGCGTGTGCCGCGTGTGCCGAGTGTGCCGCGTGTGCCGCGTGTGCCGCGTGTGCCGCGTGTGCCGCGTGTGCCGCGTGTGCCGCGTGTGCCGCGTGTGCCGCGTGTGCCCTGTGTGCCTCGTGTGCCGCGTGTGCCGCGTGAGCCGAGTGTCGCGTGTGCCGCGTGTCGCGTGTGCCGCGTGTGCCGCGTGTGCCGCGTGTGCCGCGTGTGCCGCGTTTGCCGCGTGTGCCGAGTGTGCCGCGTGTGCCGCGTGTGCCGCGTGTGCCGAGTGTGTCGCGTGTGCCGCGTGTGCCGAGTGTGCCGCGTGTGCCGAGTGTGCCTCGTGTGCCGCGTGTGCCGCGTGTGCCGAGTGTGCCGCGTGTGCCGAGTGTGCCGCGTGTGCCGCGTGTGCCGAGTGTGCCGCGTGTGCCGAGTGTGCCGCGTGTGCCGCGTGTGCCGCGTGTGCCGAGTGTGCCGCGTGTGCCGAGTGTGCCGCGTGTGCCGCGTGTGCCGCGTGTGCCGCGTGTGCCGCGTGTGCGCGCGGCTGCCTGCACAGCGCGCCCCAGCCTCCCCGGCGTATCGCGCGCAGCGAGCGGGATGAACAGCGCTTTACCAAATTTATTAATACAAATGCCGTAGGTGTCGTGTATTCTTTTATAATATTGTTTGTATAGTAAAAGTATTTATATATTTGTTGTAAGATTGAAGAGCGCTACGTTAGCAGCACTCAATTTATAGTGTTAACTAAATCTACATTCATGCAATATCCACAAATTAGTACATATAACAAATAGAGCGAAAATAACAACTGAAATATAACAAAGGTAAAGGCAAAAAGGTAAATGCAGCCCCGCCCCCGCGCCCGACAACTTGACACGGAAGGTACCTTCAGTGCAGTTATTTCACGAATTACGTTTCAACCGGTAATTATAATCGTTATTTACTTTCTTGAATACTTATAAAATTTTTCATTGCTTGTATATAGTCTCCGCATATATAAAATTGTAGTGGACCTTACAACGAATTATGAAAATGTACGTAAAAAAAATCAGCAAGCATAGTCAAACTTGCACGCTTATCAAAGAACGCCTCTGGTTTAGTACAGAGTAAGTTTTTAAAATATTAATATAATGAGTGCACAAAATAATATTATATTATATAAACCAAATCCGGTCAAAATCAAAATAATCTTTATTTTAATAGGCACAAGCGCTTTCGAACTGTCAATCAACGTAAAATGTCGGCGCTTTTGCTGTTCCAGGAATTTATCACCGGCTCGTAAGGCAATTCTGCTGAGAAGAGCCGGCGTTCTCAACGAGAGCAACTCAACAGTTCCTCTTTACGAATATAGTTTTATAAAGAGCGCGCGATAATAATTAGCTTTCTGCGTATATATATATATATATATATACACACACACACATCGCGCCAGTTGCCCAAAAGACAATTACTAATTTTATTATCATCGATTGAAAACAATTCAACATCTTCTTAGGCAGTTTCTTGTGCGCGCCGGTGTGGTTTGTCATGTTATTACACAGCTGTATTTTAACTTAAGTGATGATCGGTAAGAAAGTGTACAACTTCGTGGTCGCAGGGTGGCGTTGTTTATTGTTTCTTAAGGATCGTTTAGTTGGAAGCGACCACTTTAAGTAACGGTTCGTAGTACTGAGGGATGCAGCAAGACGTACAGATGAAACGACTTTCACGCGGAGGTTCTCGGACAAGCAGTTCTTTTAAGACGTGCTGGTGCTTATTTAGTTAATGTCGCCTGGGCGCGAGAGGTGCGCGTGCGCGTGCGGGGGGGGCGGGGCCGGCGCGGCGGGCCACCGTAACGAATCCACTTTGCGCTGCGAACGCGAACTAAATCTCATTTGGAATAATTTGGAGGAGCAGCCGATTCCCTGCGCTTGTTAGACGACTCCCAGCGCGGCGCCCGAATTTATATTTGATCAAAGATGTTTATTTATCAAAGCCTCCTCGTGGATTCTCGGAAGGATTGCGAGAGGTCGCGGCTTCCTTGAGCTTTGTTCAGTAAGGGAATCTTTATTAATTTTTTCTTTTTTCTCGTCTTATTTTTGATGTCGGTAAGGGGTGTTACAAAGAGTTTGGATTATTGCTTGTTTTGGTGCTTATTATACCACGGCTGGGACACAAGTCTTGTTTCCGAAATGGCATGTGTTTTGCAATCCATCACGTGGGCCCAGTGGAGATAGCTAGATTTTCCGGTGAGTTTTTCATTGATTGAAACACTGTGAACAATGCCAACCTTTAAACAAGTCTTTTATTAATAAATTTTGTTGTTTGTTGACGCGACCGGCATGCAATGCGGACATTGTTTCGATTGTATTTTAATCGATTATTACATTTAGTGATCAGCACAAATAAAGTAATTTATTGGATATGATTTCTATGTCAACTTGCCCCGGCGCGCTGCAATTTTCTAAGTACAACTCAGAAAACTAAGTTTTTGCAGAAAGCAAACGTCGATGTGGTGTATCATTTAAACAAATATAAACTGAAAATTTGAATGCTGACGGTAAGCTAATGTTTTAACTTATATGTAATAGGAACAGTTCTGTTTGTCCACTTGATGTCCTAATTAATTATTGTTTAATCTCCTCCTCTGCAGACGTTATTGACTTGTTACATTCCAAGACAAGAGATAAGTTGATGTAAAATAATTCAAAACAACTACTTAATTCAGGATGATTGAAAATAGATGTAAAAGCTTTTTGATGACAAATAAGCTAGACATTCACCATATAACTAATTAAGCACTGTGTCGATAGATCAGAATGTTCACTGCGCAATTGTTCAGGTCTGGTGAATTAACAGGGCGAGGGTGCAGCTGCCGAGAGGCAATAACGTGCTGTGAAATATTGTGCTACGCGCGCTGGGCCCGGGGCGGGTGCGCGCGCTGCGGTGGGCGCCGCCCGCGCGGCTGCCGGCTAATAAACACCGGAACCTTATTTACGGGCGGCAAACGCGATTGCTCTTTGAGAGCCGACCCGCGCGCCGCTCATACTAATGCAATGCTTAATTATAGCCGCCGGGGAGTCCCCGCGCAATCATTCGTGACGACGGTTGTAAAGGCAACACGCTTGTCGTGTCGAGGCGTGTTTTGTGTTGAGCGGCGTGTGTGTTCCGCGCTTCTTTCGTGGACGTATAACAAATAAAATTGGGTTCTATCATTTGCTCTCGTTCTGCAAGATCAAGAGATACAGTAAGCTGATTTTAATTAAATCAGACCAACAATAATAACTAATAAGATTGAAGGTACATTAGTATAACTGAAGAATATGGATGTTCAATGTTTATCGCTATCGCTGTGAACATAGAAATATAAAAGAGTTACGTCTTTTAAAATAAGTTGTTTATATTATAGTTACGTGAGCATTGAAATGAGTTCCAAAACATCGGCCCGGCCCGCGCTCCGAGCTAGTGTCAGGTTAAATCTGAAATACGGCGAACATCCTCGGGCGCGCCGGACGATATGAAATTCAATTTCATATTCGAAAACAGTGAAATAGACGCGAGCAAACGGACGATTTCGCGTTCTGTTAAACACAGTAATTATGTTCAGTGCGCGGGCACACGAACTTCATTTATTGTAATAAATTGCTTTTATATACCGGGTGTAAACCGGATTAGATACGATTGATTTTGGCTACTTATGTTCTTCCGTCTGCAAGGTGTAAGGACAATCCTGTTAAAATCGACGGCGGTACTGGAGGTTCTAATGGAAATTTATAGGGAGGCTTAGTCTGGCCATGAACGGGTCACGGGTTGCTCGACAGCCTTCCTCGTCGCTCTGAGGAACTTCATATGATTAGATAAAGATTTAAGGGCGACGCATAATCCAGATATGATACGTTTGTGGCATAGCTAGGTAACGTTTCTATCTTGAGCTGTTCACTCTACTCCTATAAGGTATCGTCTCGGACACTTGATATCTTTATACAAAAAACTCCTCTTGCTTTAAACTTTTGAGCTGTAATGTATTCCCATTACCCAGAGCTTCCGACTCAGTTGC
The DNA here is from genome assembly GCF_028537555.1 of Battus philenor. Lineage (NCBI taxonomy): Eukaryota > Metazoa > Arthropoda > Insecta > Lepidoptera > Papilionidae > Battus > Battus philenor. The sequence goes on from NW_027181693.1 coordinate 116,293, forward strand.
AGGTCTGAGCTTCACCTCGACAATCTTTATTTAGATAACCCCACCTGCACAGTTACACTTTGTCTTAGAACCGCCTGACCTTTATACAAAAATGCATTTATGGGATGAGATTTATTTAAAAAGTTCATGGATTTCGAATTTTTCATAGCTCAACATCTTATCAATTTTAAATTGAACATCGCTAAATATAAGAAATGTGTTTGGACCGTGGCAGCTATAAAGATCGCTGTGCTCTGGGCCGCCAAGTGAGAAAACTTTGTTCATTTTGTGTACGCCACGAAACGGATTTTTATAACCTAACCGAATATTTATATATATATATATATATACATACATATATCTCAACATGTTGGAAATAAATACAACCTAAGGCTATACCACTAACGTAAACAAATCATACGGCCTAGGCAACGAGATATCTGGCAATACATTCATGGCGAATCTGTGCTGCGCGGAGCTGGGAAGTAGAAAAACACTTGTATAACACGCATAATAACAAAATATGTTGAAGGATTTAGGCCTGTCAATAATGAACATTAGTTCATTCTTGAAACGCGCTTCTGCTACATTGATGGATTAAAAACTTGGTTAGTTAAGGAGAGAAGACTTGTCGATGAAGACCTCCCTATCCCTCGAGCACCGTGCCCGGCCGCTCTCCCTGCAAAGCGACGGACACGATCCCCGCACGGTAAGTCCATAGAATGCTAAGAAAAGTAACCCTTTCTACAGCCGTAAAATATCAAAAAGCGTAATGAAATGAAACCTGTAGAGCGCACTCGTCGCACTCGTCGCGCTCGCCGGCGAGGCTCGCGCTAAGAAAATCCACTTTGGAGCAGCAACACGGATTGGATCGGACGCATCCGGGCCGCTTGTTAGCGAGTTCTTTTTGCAGCGCTTCACAATCTGCTTCGGCGGGAATGTCGCCTAACGAAGCTTTCGTGGTGTGCGGCGCGGGCTGGAATTGTCGACAACGCGGAAAAGCCGCGCACTCGTGCTTTCAAACAAACGAAAACATAACTGCAGCGGCCAGTAGGACATTCTTGTATTTTAAAATATCAAACACAAGTCTTAAAATATCAACATAATTTGAAGTGACAGTATTGTTAGTCAATGATGAATAATTTTTAAAAGTTAATCAAATTATTGGTATTTAAAAACCTAATTTTTTACTAACCACTCTGATTTAGGTTTTTTTAGTTCTTCTAAGTGCGTCCGTTTCAACGTGCTTTTGAAAAGTTTGTAGCCCTCGTTTGAAGTTGTAGTGATGTGCTAAGAAAGTTCAACGTGGTTCCCGTGTATCAAGTTGGACTCTGCAAGTGATCACTATCAATGATTTATATCCATCTGCGTTTTGAAGGGTGCGGACGCTTTACCTTGGTTGAGGAATGTTATTGTAAGGTATCTCGATTTGGTCGAAAATAATAAGAATTAATAAGTAAGTGGATGTCAAGCCTGTTCAGGGTACGCGGCAACAAATGACCCGAGTGCTGCGTGTATAGAAGCGTAAGTGTGTGTACGTGTCTCACGGTGGCGACGGAACAAACGCTATCCGGACAGTTAATATATATTTCATTGAAGTCGTTTAAGGTTCAGCGTTCATTAGTGAGCGGCGTGGCAGTGCCGCCGAGAGCGGCGCCGTGGGCCGCGGCTAGTTTCGGTCGCGGCCGAAATTTTGCGTCTAATGAGGTTTTCATGCGCGGAAATTTTTTCGATAAACGTTACGAACGGTTCGGGCCCGTGCGGGCGCGGGCGGTGCGTGCGGGGCGCGCGGCGGGGCGGCCGAGTTTTTCCAGCCGTCGGCACAAATGTACGGCTTAATGTAGTCGGTACGTAAAAAGCGGTCGTATGCTGCTATTCGTTTACGAGGCTTTTCGAGGGTCGAAATAAGGCGGACGGGCGCGGGTCGGGGACGGGCGGGGGGCATTCGCGGCGGCGCGGCGGGGGGGAGGGCGGTCGGGTTGAGAAGCCTTTTATTTTCATCGGGCCGAACTTTGTTGCGTCACGCTGTGTTTATGAATTTTAACTTGGGAAAGTATTTAAAAGGGCCGTTAAATTGAGAGTTAGTAATTGGGTTTCGATTTTATTTTTGCCGAGCAATTTCGCAATGAACGTTTTTTTTTGATAAATTCGTTTGAGTGAGTTAATGAAGGTTTCTTGGGTCAAAGTGTTTGTGAAAAGTTTCGCGCATCAAAGCTCACGCTCACGAGCAGCCGTCGCCAGGCGCGCAGCTCATCATCACGGCTGCATGGTGCTTCGCACGAATAAATAATATATACGAATAATCTAGTTCACACACGCAGTAACTTACATTTTAGATTATTGTATTTTTTAATTGAATTGTGTTCTTCCAGTCCGGCTTTCGTGAATGAAATATAACATTGTCTTATGAATTTTACACAGGTATAGTTTATTTAGTATTAACGAATTACTAGCTGGACGTTCAGGCCAAAAAGAAAACTCTAGCATCAACAAAGAACTAAGAAGACAAAAGCTTCGATGCCCCGTTCTGTTTTCCGGGCGATACTCAGCGTGTATGTATTAGCGTTATTGTATTATCAGCGCAAACACGAAAACATTACCTCAGTTACTATTCCAATCACTTAAAAATCCTGCATCAGGGATCAAATTTAATATCTTTCTGTTTGTTTCTTTCTAAATTTGATGTCAGCAATGCGCCACGGAGAGAGAGAGAGAGAGATGGTGAGATATTGTGAGAAGGACCGTTAAAGGAGCACCATGACGTCGAGTGCATTGACAAGAGCAGGCGACTGAGAAGAAGAAAATTGTATCACATTGATAAGAATAAACAGACTTTTATTTCTGTGCAAAAGTAAATCCGAAACATTACATGTCCACATTAAATTGCAATTGTTTGCTATCGAGTTAACCTCTATTACATGAAAAAAGATGTGAAATAGCAAAACGAAGTGCAAACTTCGGTCTCGTCGCAAACGGCTCTTCTGTTTACACAACCATTGAATGAACTTGGTTACCATGGCAAATATGACGGGCGGCCGTCGACTCCTAGTAGAGATTGGAAATGTAATGCACAGTAATAAACATACAATACAGAGTATGCTATAAGTACTCTGTATTGTATCATACTACGAAAATAAACAAATATTATAATACGTAAACAACACAGTTAAAATGCAATATATACAACTATACAGTAATTAGCAGAAGTATAGAACTAAAACATTACAATGAGAAGTTGCAATTAATTGAAACTAAAGCTTTGACTTTTCTTATAGACACAAGCAAGTCGTTCCACAAGCACGCAGCTTGGGCCATGAAGTATCTCTTTATGCGTGCTTGTGAATTACTATCTAATAGATTCAGGCGCTACCTCGCGAATGTCCATCCTAGCTAAGAAAGTGACTGATATATAGCTACTTCCGCTATGCAGCAGTAGTCGTGCAATGAAGTGCACCGACCGCAATGAATGCGAAAAAACAATGCGAAACACAACTACCACCGTTAATATGCTCTACACGTGTTTTACCCCTCCACGGGGCATCAAAACTTCATTGCACGACTACTGCTGCATAGCGGAAGTAGCTATATATCAGTCACTTTCTTAGTTGTGAATTACTAGTTACTGATTTACCTACGAGTGTAAAGATCGAGCGGTATAATAGATATAATATGAGATATTGTTCAATTATACGTACTTACATCTATTTATTTTGTTAGATTTTACATCATAACGGATTTGAACACAGTGAAGCTAAAAGCAACAAAACAATACAACTTGGGTTTATAAAAATGTTTATAAACGTCAAACACATTTTTTTATGTCCACTGAGGAACAAATATCAGGACAAAATACTTTGACGGCAGGGTTGGCGATCGCAGTGTGGCACTATAGTACGCAGAGAACGCGACTGCCCATCCTCTAGAAACTTGTTTGCGAGCAGTGGCAACCCTATAGTATTAATGCACGAAGTGTGAATTATTTAAGATTATGTTCAGGGAATAAAACCCGCGGGCCGTTATCGCAAGTCTCAGTGCTCTACCACCAGGCTGCCCCTGCTCAGGACCATCAGCGCTTGTTACTGTCACGCGGTAAAAACTTGTAATTACTAACTTGAATTTTTTGACACTGTCTGTAATCTTTTTTTGAATGTAAAACTAAAAAAAATACTTCTTCGATTAAAAAGTTATAGTAGTAAAATAAAATTTAACAATTTTGAAAGAATAATATTGGCTTAGTGCCAATTTGAGCAGTAGACAACAAGACGGAAGAACACACAGCGCAGCGTGACACTAATAATTTTTGTTAAAACAACTACCAGAGGGAAAACCTGCACCATTAACATCCTCCGGTACGCGTTTCAGAAACTGTTAAAACTGACAGTTTCTGGACGGGTTGGATTTTTACTGGCATTCGTGTTACAAATTCTTGCAAAGCTTAGAGCAAAGTTCAAAAGTTCCTTCGAGAACCAGGGCTTCAGCTGCCTCATCTTGTTTTATTTACTGGACTAGGCTTTGACAGCTTATAGTCACATGTAATTATTCAATAGCTGAAAATTGACAAATATTTATACTTGTGATTCTAAAGAAGCAGTTTGTGACATGGGGTGCCAACCAGGCAATACAGGTCATCAAGAATTATATCCAACTGTTGTTTAAAATTAATTATCTATATCTAATAAAACAGTACAGCGCGAATTGCTCAGCGAATGTTCGTGCCGGCGTCACAGCGAGAAACTTGCTTAAGTATTCTACTAAAAGCTTAGTAGAAACTGAGATGAGCATGATTTATAATCTTTTATGTGTTTACAACAACGATTAATACCAGCACACTCTACTAATGTGTCATTATAAAAATAACTTAATTTACCGAACTGTAGTAAATACATCTCGACTCGAAATAAAAATAGTTTCGCAATTCACAAACGAATTATACGTGATTGTAAATGTTAAGAAAATTTATACAAAATGAAAACCGTCAGCAATATACGCTGGGCTAGTGTGGATTGCAGATATAAATTTGGATTTTTGATTAAAGCGTTACGTGCCAGGGTAGGTCCCCTATTAAAATGCCACATGTATGCAAAAGATGTTTTTTAGTTAATGTCGCTGAAGTTAAAAGTAACAAAAACTAACTACGCAGCCTATTTTGATTACGCGTCGTCAGCCCCGACTGGTTAGTTCGTGGCATTTGACTTTTGTTTCCAGCGGGCTCTTTTGTCTGGGATATTCGTTCGGTTGTGACACAAGGAAACGTCGAATTTTTTCCTGTTTGTGATCGCAAGTGTAGTCATATAATTGGATCGAACCCTCAACCTACGATCGCAGTATGTCGCAGGCTCCAGAGGAAATCTCCGCGCACGAGTGGCCACGTGTCCGCGACACACGGGCGGCGACGTGACGCGAATGCTCTCCGCTCCGCGGGACTAATAGAGCGTCCCTTCCTATTTATAACAAAGGCTCGCGCGCGACGGGAAAACGTAAGAGACGATTTACATGTTAACGGCGGAGGCTGCCTTTTTGCTCGAGTGTCATGTTTCTGGCATTACTCTAAACATTTCTTCGAGAGCCGCGTGTTCACAGTGACGCTTATATACTATTTCTTTGTAAAAATGCCGTAGTTATACTAGTACAGCGTCCAAAGAGAAACATACAGTGTCCTGATATATCTATGAATATATAAAATTATCACTCTAAAACTCAATTGCAATGCGACAGGCCACTCACATATATTAATGGTAGTTATTATTTCGCAAACTACTTCGCAACATTCCTCCTGGACTCTCGTCTGGAACGCAGTCCACAGTGTCCTACGATATATGAATTATAAAACAAAAACATCGCGAATGAATCGTTATATGCGACGGTTTTTATGACTGATCCTATTGATTTGATTGTCCGTGCTGTGCGAGCCGGAAGTCGAACCCGCAACCAACCATCTAACATAATATACGCACCAGGCTACTGTTCTATAAAAATAGAGTGAGATTTAATAATTGTATCAGCTGATGGCCTTGACGAGGAGGAAGCTCAATGTCCAGGAGCGGCTCAAAGACACCGATGTCAACGGCGCGTACGAACGGCGACAACCCGCGCTCGGAATAACTGAATAACAATTGCTGTCGCGCACACCTCGCTTTCCTCGGGTTTACTTGGTACTTGCGCGGGGGCGGTGAACTTGCTCAAAAGGTTCATAGAAACTAACAGGGTGTTCACTTCTGTGGTATGACCAGCTAACAACAATATACTGAACTATGTATGTACAAAATAGTTTAGAAACGTATTGACCAAAGCTATTTCTTCACGGTTGATTACTTTTTGAGTAAAAGTTTATAAAAGTTTAGTTAACTAAAAATTACAACGCTACGTAGCCAATGTCTACAAGAATAGACATAAGTGTACAAAATATATGAAAGCTTGTTATAAGCTTCAGATTCCATAAAATGACAAACTTCTTTAAAAGCAAATCTGCACGCTTTTACAATAACCATCATTTACCTAAATTTATCATACCACAAATAAAAAAAAACAGTAAATATAAACTAGTAAATGATTTTTTAAGCATAGCTTCGTAAAGGATTTCTCTAATTATTAATATAATACAAACGATAGGTGAAAGTGATTACAAAAAAACCCAAGTGAGTTTGTTGTGGGCTCTTCTGATCAGGATATTTTAGAAATCCTCGTAGTTACGTATTTCAAGTCTAAAGTTGCCATTATAGGTCAACTCAATTCTGGTTATTCAGAAATTGACCTAATCACTCATTTTTGACAGTCAGCCTTACACAAGTGATCACCGGAACTGTAGCAAACAATAATATAAATACATAAATATCTTTGGATAAAATTTGTATAGACGCCGTTGCATGTTCATGCGCTGGGCAGCCATGTCTCGAACATTGATTCCGTTGCGTTTCCTCTATTAACACACGCGTCAGCCAGGTCATTGAGTAGATAAGTATATGTCATAAATCGTAGCAACGTAACCTGCAGCCATAAAAAGTTAAATGTGTTGTAGACTGGACATTAATCTCTGAGCAGAACTTTAAAATACGCCAACGTCCGGCCTGAACTACTTCTAAAGAAAGTTTGTAGAGATCGAAGAAGAGCATTAATTTTAGTGCAAAGGATTTGTGGAAAAAATATACTGATCTTTGTCTATATGCAAGGCTAGCGATCTTCTTGAAGTACATTTTATAAAGTCCTCCGGTATCGCATCAACTATATTAAAATAGAATGATATTCATACAAAAATTTTACAATTTGGAGCGGCTTTGAAATTTTTAATTAATATGGGCATAAAACAGCAGACATGGATATTTCAATTTATTATTTATGTGTGACCTCCGGGGGCTTCTACTTTTCAATGTATTCATCAGCTCTGTTTACTTCGTTTACGTTTCATGTTGACACATTACACGTGCAGTTACCTGTGGAGGCTACGCGAGCAGGCTTCGTACCCCGGTCACCACTGCAGCTTCTCCAAATTTACCCGGAGCTGTCAGACGATTTTAAAACAGTGTGCGGCTCCCCCCGGCGCGCCCGCCCCAGCGCTATGGATCCAAATAAATCATTTCATAATTGGGCGGCCGCGTCCCGCTGCCGCGCTGTCAGCGGGGATTTCCCTCGCGTTACCATGCTTACCCTTCTCGGACTTCCCTTGAATAGGCTCTTTATTTTTGTATACTATATTATTCTGTTTACACTGCTTAATGTCTAAAAAATATATGTCAATTAAAATGAGTATGGGAGTTTTTTAAAGTACGTACAATTTTTGGGCTTTTGTGATAAAAAAAATTTGCAGATAAGATATAATGCCTCTCTGGTGGAATGTTATCATTACGTGGAATCTCACTCGCTAAATCGCACCCACATAGCGTGCAGAACAGATGGTTGCAGGGGCCTTATGGTTTTGTGTTGAAGACGTCCCCTGGGCGGACGTGTCGTGTTGTTTGCCTACTGAAGGTTTTTTCAACGAAGCTGCACCAAGTCTAATGGCTAGCAATACTAACATCAATATCTTAAATGCCAAAAAAGGAGAGGCCTATGCAGGGGGAGGCTCTTGCAGCTAAAATGAAGACGATGATGATAATGAATTCGTATCCCAGTCCGTCGAACCAGTATCTCGATGTGCAGGTAACCTCCATGCTTCCTTTAGTATAAGACGTAGACCCTCAGTGTCGCTAGAGAGCGACGTCTCCATTATTGCTTTTTATGCCTGGCAAAGCACGCCTCAGTCTATAACTCTAGACTGAAAATTATAACAGTTTCTAATACATGTCTAACAAAAGAAGCTGCTTATGTTTGTAGTGACCTCTCATTATATCAGGATGCGTTAGGAACGCTCGTAGTTTTAAGTAGAACGTCCTCGTAATAGAACAACTGGAGTTGATTTAGTTTCTATTTTTGGGTTCTTCTACGTCCTTCTCATTTTAGTTGTGTGTTAATCTCATGCTGTTGGTTATCTTTTGTTTGTATGAAAAGATTCGATAACAATAGTCATTTTAATAATGTCATAAGAATAACAAAGCGATGTCACGGAGTACTAGGGTGCATTTCACAGAAGACACTTAACAAGAATTCAATACTCTCCTTTTTGCTATCCTCCAATCTGATAGTAGCGACCTGCTCTCGCTAGCTTCCGTTGGACGGTGTTGATTCACAGAACTCGGCTGATGACGAACTTTATGGCGTGTATAAATTGAGTTGCGTTTGACAATTTCTTTAGGTGATCGACCGTGCTCTCAGCAATGAGCTAAAATATTATTATGCATCTATATCTTTTCCTTCCAAAAACTTCAGACAATAATCATTGACACATTTTACTAAGCTGCCACACCACTTGATACAACTAAGCGAGTATGTTCCCGGCAGCGCGCGGCGTGGGCGCCGTCAGTGAGTGATTCGATCCGCCCGGGTGCCGGGTGCAGGTGCGGGGGTGTGTGTATGTGTGTGTAGGGGGTGCACTGTTGTTTTTGATTTGAGTCCGTGAGGCGGGCAGGTTAATCTGCGGGATCACCTCTACGATAGGTTTCATCGGGATCGGTCAATTCGGGCGTCGGATCATAAATGTGAGGCGCGTCGGGGCGCGCGGCTAGTGCGAATTGTGTCCAAGTCAGCGTTTTATGTAATTTTCGCAGAAATTCGTGAAGCGCCGTCCCCGGGCCGCGCTACGGATGCATAAATCAAAATGAACGTTATTATTCCAGCGGAAGTGCGATTACGCCGCCCGAATTTAAGTTTCACGTGGCATTTCGCGCTAAAGTCCGAAATCCGGCTCCAAATTGCTTCCTCGTCACAATGCACTGAATTTTTTGTGTTGTATTATATATATATATGTAATATTATTTGTAATTGGGGACGTTATGCGAACTGAACGCATTACGTATATTTTTGGAATTTAATTGCGCTAGTATTTAGGATACGTCTTTTTATATAAAATGACAAGAAATCTTAAAGAAAGTTATATTTTCCAGTGATCATCTGCGTACAAGAAACGAATACAAGAAAAATTCAATTTTGAAGAAACTAAAATCAAACGGAACTTCTCTTTGCAATCACTTTCACAAACGTTTTTATATAATTACAGTTAAGACTTCGTGTCCCTTTCAAAATCATTTGTACTGCGGTGGAATTCTTCGACAAGTTTTAAATGAACGTTTTTAATTTAATATTTTTCAACTTTGAGGCATTACTTGTGAGTTTGTTGTAAAACCGCACATAAATGCCTACAAAGGAGTTACTAATTATATCTTTACACAAAGTTGTCTTTATTTCCAATTCTTGTGTTTATTACCTTTTACATCGTTTTTTTTTGGTTTTCGTGGATTATTATCCGCGAAGGAACTTCGTTCCCACTTCGGTATAACATCGACATTCTGAGGTCAATTTCACGTCTGCCTGTACCATCGTTGCAACGAGAAGATACTTCGCGTTGCACAGTTTAGCTCTGATAGAAGATGATGGAACATCCGCTTTAGGAAACTCAAAGTGAACTTTACCATCTACAACATAGGGAGGTTCCAAAAAATTCGGAGCTATGCGACTGGGCAAAAGTAAACGGTCATCTGTAAATTTGTTACTTTGTTACGGTGGCCACTTCCTCGGTATGAACTTCATAAACAGACGCCAAATTGTATAAGACCGGCTATTCTCGTTAGTTTGTAGAAGACAAGTACTGAAAGGTCTTGTTTGTATATTTATGGCTAATTTGAAAGTAAATATTTTGATGCGAGTTGTTAAATAGGGCCCGTCATCATTTCTGTCGAAAGAAAATAGCGAGCGCGCGGTTGCCGCACAGCTACTGCGCACTGACTAAGTACGTGATCACCGCGCCCTCGTTTTGTGGCAAATTGTCCATAAACGTAAACGTAACAACGTAAAGTTTACGGCACGTAAACCAAAAAAATGGGTCCTTTAACGTCGTCGTGTAGTTGGGGCGGCAGGGACGGACGTTTATGTGCCTCTATTTATTTTGCAAACTCAAGACACATTCGCACAGAATTCACTTCTCTTTTTCTTTCTTTATAGTATTATTGTGCTACGTGTAAAAGGCGTGGAGGGGCGAAGAGGATGCATTAATCGTAGCCCTCTCCTGCGTAGGTAGCCAGAAGTAGAGACCGAGCTCCTCTCTAACCTCTAAGTACATCTAGCAAGCCCACAACAACCTTCCACACTTCACGTAGCATCTTAACCGCGCGAGACACCGGTGTGTTGGATGAGAAATATATCTTGTACTATTTTTGCAGACCACTGCTCCACGAGTCCAGTTTCGAAGAAGCTGCAATAGCCGTAAAAGTTAGCGGCATTGATATGTTTTGAAAACGTCGCAGTGAAATAGCAATACGGCACCCGGCATTTAAGTAGGCACGTCGAAAATATTCATCCTTTATAAACAAAATCAGTTAGAACTTTTCTACATGTGCAGAGACATATAGATTTGTCTATATGTATATAGATATGAGTTTAAAATTTTCAAATGCCAGGTACTATACCGCTAACCAGGGAGTCAAAAGAGCATGAGCCATCAATTGCTATTTTTAAGCCATACTGTAGATTTTTACGCCCCTAGAGAGAAGGAAAGATATTAGTCCGTAAGAACAGTAAAGACATTCCGTACTTTTTAAATATAGTTATAATCAGCAACAGTTTATCGTGACTGTTGTTTTTTATATGGGGCCATTAAAGGTTTTGTATTAAATATTTACTTCATAGACGCTGGCAATATAATATCTCGTAATTAAAATCGCTCGCGACAATAAAGTGCGCGTGGTAGTAGGCAGTAGAATGGTACAGAACACGCCAGTTCAGAAGACGACGCAAATGTTCACATGTTTGATGCCCGAATGGATTTCGTCACATAGGTATCTCAAAAAAAGTTATTGGATAGTTCCTCTATTTGAAAATAGTTCACCAAAGTAATAATCGGCAGAAAGTGCCTGTCTAAGGCTCACATACAGGAGAGTGACTGGCACATTTGGCTATGTGACAGTAAACAAAAACCTTATGCAGGGCCACCGGGTAACTTCGATAATACAAAAATATAAGCTGAGGCTGAATTGTGTTTGGACGACGACGCATGTGGAGTGGAAGGGTGAGGCTTTGGGTTTGGAGTTTGGGGGGGTGGAGTGAGAGTTATTTACACGACGCGCGGGAGCCGCTGCGACCCGGTCCAATGGTCGCGGAACACGGCCCGGCGCCCGGCGCCCGGCTGTTTCGCGCAAATTGGAAAACATTTGCCCGCCGACACGTCGATAATTTGTGAAATAAGCTAGCGCGCGTATCGACCTTTTTTATTGGACCGATATCATCGTCACAGAAGTAATTAAGGTCCAAGTTAAAACGAGTGTTCAACGAACACACTTTGATTATCCACTTGCTTGTCACTTGTTTTTGCTCATTGGAAGGGTCGTGTGCCTATCATTTCGACTTCATTTATGTATGGCCGTACCTTTAATTTTAGAAGGCTCGTTTTTCGCTCAAGTACTTATCCAGTTGCAGGATAAAACTTTATGTGGAGTAAAGTGTAATCCAAATTTAAATTAACATTCAGGTGAGTAGTTCTGTAACCTTCTTGGGCATTACAATATGGTTTACGTACACCACGGGTTGGTCGACTACCTCAGGTGGAAATTGTTGCGTACCGTCAAAACTGTGCCGCATGAAGAGCGATTCCATACTTTCGTAACTATGTTTCTTTCTCATCACATAAGTTAGGCATTTTATAACTAAACAGAGATCGTACAGTCCGCAGTGTAATGTTGTATCAAAAACTAGATTTTAACCAGACGATTTTTTACACGTGTAAAAAGGTACTATATGTTTAGTTTGCTATAGTTTGTCTTTATACAGATTTTAAATTTAGATATCTAACTTTATGTATGGTATCCTTTCTTTGAGATCAAATTTGTCGTCTCATTTCGGCGAATCATTATCATCAATGTATCAGCTTATTGACGCCCACTGCTGGGCACAGGTCTCTCCCAAACGTCACCGTAACGACCGCTCCTGCTCTGCCCGCTTTCAGCGACTTCTTGCGACTTTAGCTGCACCGTCAGTCCACCTAGTGGGCGCCCACGCCACGTCCGCTGCGGTGAACACTTGGCGAGAGTTCTCTGTAATTTAATTTCTGTTTAACAACCCGTCATAACTGTGCGTTAGCGGGCGCTCGGCGCGTCCATAATCGCGTTACGGCGCTCCTGAAATATTAATAAATTACTTAAATGTCCCAATAAAGTTGTGCTCTAGCGCTTGGCGGCCGCGTTGTTAGTACATTGATGACTCCGGTACTTAATACAGTCGTCAATGTTTCTTATGACAACCGTACGAGGTCGTAAAACATCTGGTGCGTATTCACAACACGCCCGTGTTACACAGCTCTTAAAAAGCTTACTTAAATTTGTTCGCGTTATTTTGAAACACAATGTCTCGTGAATTCATTTATTTGTCTCCGGCGCTTATAACTGGAATGCAGTTTCTTTTGTGTGCTATTGTTGTGCGATGCAGCCTGTGTACATAAAGGCGGTCAAGGCCGGCCCGGGAACTACATGCGCGACGAGAGGAGACACGGAATACGTAATAATCAAGTGCGCTTTCACTTGTAGTCACAGCGTTGTATTTTACGGCAAAATACGTCTTTAGCGGCGGTAGGCTTGCATTTAAAGACTATAATAAGGCCGGTGGATTCCGATTTTGAACACTTTAACTAATTCACATTATTCATCATCGCGTGTTGGGCTTCATCGATCACTGCCCGGGCTCGCTGAGCGTCGGCTCGTGTCCACGTGAGAATACATGGAAAACAAAAAAGTTCTCATTTAATTTTTGCGACACCTGTGATCTCGTATTTGACAGAAGGCGAACATCCTACTTAGTTGCCGTGGAAAGACTTTTGGCGTAGAGTAGAGTAAAATGCTCACTGAAATGAATTCAAATGTGGACGATTTGAATTTGTGCATGAAGTGCCTCGGAGAAGTAAAACGGCGGGAGACTGTGAGTATTGCCACACAACGACTGCTCTGCCAAAATAACAAAACTAAAAAGAAGATGGCACGGTGTCCCTTCTCTGGTGAGAGTGCAATGGGCATATTGTATAGTCGGTTCGAAGTCGGGACGAACTTGGGCAAAGTTCTGGTCAACGCCTCTGACCCGGGCGAGGTAAACCTTGGATAAAGTAGTGGAGGGCGCGCGGACGCGACGCGGCGCTCGTTAAAAACTTCCCCCGCAGCCGCCCCCGACATTATTCAGCTCGTTGTAAACTGCTCCTGCCGGGCCGTGGGCGCCCGCTATATTTTCTTCTCGGCTCTCATCTAACTAGTTTTAAGCTCCGGAATGCAAATTTATAATGCAAGTCAGAACTTTTAATAGAATATTTATTTATGGGCAGCGGAATGGTCGCTGTGGCTCGGAGACACACGACGGTTGTAATGAAATCAATTCAATACGATCAGCCTTTGAGCCGCTGCCCATCTTTTTATTCTCATTCTTATGATTCTACACATCTTTCGTGACTCGTTTATTGAAGGGAACAACTGTTGCTCTTCATAAACAAATAATTATGGAAAAAATAGGCATGAATGAAAAAAAATTGGAATTTCTCTATTACCATTTCGAAATTAATACTCCATTACTGTTTTTTTAACAACTAATGACCGTTCCAAATCCATTTTAGCTTTTGCAATATCAGTTAACTTGAACTAAGTCAGTTGTTAAAGTTTAACATGAACATAACTTCCACTAGGTACACGTGCAGAGGCAACGTGCGGTTACAAAGCGTCGGCGCCTCCGCAGCTGACAGTTACAGGAATTAACCAAATTCAAACTATAATTTCCGGCGGCGAGTGTTGGTCCAAACGCATTTAAGTAACGTATCATTGCAACATGTTCCGCGGCGCTCAAGGCACCCCTCGCGGCGCCGCTCGCCTATGTTAAGTTTGTATGAGCAAAAGTTAGCTCGCCGAACAGATTAAGCGATGTAGCTGGCTATGAAGAAACTTTAGAAACCTTTTTGCAATGGAGAAGTACTGACGTTTTACTGCTTAAAAGCTTCATCATTAAATTGATATTTTGACAATACCCTTTGTAGCGGGAAACTCTCTCAATAGGAGTTGGTCAAATATCTGACGCATTTACATAATTTTTTTTGTTACATTCTTTACTCAATGCGAGTCTCGTTCGCTCAGGGCGATGTTTGACTCACTAGGTGCACAGGTGGCTTCTATTTTTCTTCTCTCGAGTATTATTATTGTATTAGCATGTAAAAGAAGATGAAACCTATGTTTATTGGTGCACGATAAAAATAATGCGTCCTACTTTATGTTTAAACACAAACTCCATCAAGTTCCGTGTTAGATTTTCAACAGTAATTTTTGAATATTATATTTACGATGGTTAGCTGAGGGTTGATATCACTTAAACGAACATTAAAAAAATGTTTATGAAACTAAAAGAGGTTCAACCATGAGATTCTAAGTCACTCGTATTTACCATTTTGTAAACTAATGCAGCTCTTGCTTTGTAACTGACAACTGAATAGTCAGACAATTTCAGTTTTCGTGTTGTTTGTACTTATTCACAGATGCCGGTATAAAAACATGACCCGCTCGACCTGAATTTCGAGCGCTCACACCGATCGCCATCGGCAGCCTGAATTCGTCCGAGCTGACCGACTGTTTGCCGATGCGAGTTCCCGACAGTTGGGAGCTTTGCAAGCGCTCAACAAGCGCTATTGTACTAACTCTCATACATTCGACTGCACTCACAGAAAACAAAATCGTTACGAGTCATATATGTCAATAACCTTTATGATCCTAACAGAAGGCAACGTTGGTATGGCTTATGAGGTTCTACTTCGTACTAAAGATATGCCACTGATTAAGTAAGACTATATTAAGGAAAGTGGTAAATATTATAATAAAGAAGAAATAAAATGTCGCTAGATAAAAATTGAAAAAAAATAACAGAAAAAAAAAATAGAAATTTAGGTAAATAAATTTAATAAATATGAGTCAATACTGTGATACCAAAATTTTGAGGTCATTCGACCGTGATCTAAGAGCGAAGACGGTAGGAAGTTAGCGATGATTGGAAGACAATATGTAAACAATGGAATCATAAATATAATGAAGGACGATGGGAAAGCACGAAAGAATTTGTGAAGAATAAAAGGAAAATGAGAAATAAAAGTTATAACTGAACACAATATTTATTCGAATGTGTAACGTCCCGTCGTACTCATGGCTGGGAATCAGAGTTCCCCGAAACGGGAGCCATAAAGAAAAATTAAAAAAACTTTATAAGTTAGAGAAACAAAAGTTGAAATCGATCAGCAGCAACCTCGTCTACCATCCAGCCAAAATCGTGAGAGCTGGCTTGAAAATAAAAACACTATATAACTGACCGCAAGGCCTCTAAAAGTTTTGCTTGTACGCTCTGCTTCAAAACAATGATGATATTATTAGGTAAACATCAAGACGCATAAAAGTCCTAAAATTTCTTCAGCAATGGGATTATAACATTACCTACAAAGTGGGTTTATATTAACTTAAAGAACATGAATAGTAAATAGTATCACATTATTTTATAAAATGCGAATAATCATATTTAACGTTTTAATATTGTATTTAGCTCTGAAACTTGATAAATGTGGTTACTTTAATAAGGTTTAATAAAAATATAAAAGAATGTGTTGCAAACAAGTCACGACTAGCTCGGACCTAAATTAATTACTAAGTAGCCGATAAACTGATCCGAAATGAACGCAGGGGTCCGGACAATGGGCCATTAGCAGCGCGCTCGGGGTAATCAGCGGCTCGCGTGCGGCCGCGCGGCCTCGCCATCAGCGAGCCTCTTAAACAATATTCACGTTGCGATTATGACGTCAGGCTTGCAGGCGCGCGGCCGAGAGGCGTTTAAGTATAAACACGGGCTTCCTTAGACGTCGGCACGCAACGCGCCGGCAAACGTAACGTGTCTTCAAATTCCTTGCAGTCGCGTTTATGATAATGCACTAAACTGCCTCCGGTTGTACACGACTCGTTAATAATTTCTGTACCCCGTGCTCATTAACTCTTTATTTGGAACTCGGCATGCACTCAGCAACATTTATCACAACAAGTAACGAGAACTTAGCAGCAGAACATGTAAGATGACCACGTTTGACCGCAACGCGGCAACTTTGATAATTGCTTTTTACAAATGAAACAACAAATGATTTAGCTAAAACAGGCCTTGTGTAAACGTACAAAGCAACTCACGTATATAACGAAATAACGAGTTGAAAAACTTCTCAACCTTTTGAAGCACTTAATCAGATGGAGTCCATTAAAAATTCTTGCGCGGAGTAATATCCGAAGTGAATTAGTTTACTGGAGCCCGATCGAGTAACGATACTTGTTAAAAACTTGGTCCTGCGGGCGGGGCGCGCCGCCTCAATTATGCAGCTCGTTATAAAATTCAAGTTGTTACGCGAAACTGACGAAACCGCGCTCATTTCGAATCTTTTTATACATTCTTAATGTGGCGGCCGAGCGATACAGGATCGTCTTATCTACAAGATGCCACAAAAGACTTCATTATATATACCAGTTAGGCGCCCACTGCTTCTTAAATCTCCCCTAGAGATCGCTAAGATTACTGGATTTGCGACCTTGAATACGTTATCAGTTCACTTTATGCTACGGCGTAGGCCCCCCCCACTACGACGTAGCAGTTCGTAGTTGCCACTCGACAACCTTACAGCCCCAACTATCGCCGATTTTAAGCGCGGTATGGACTGCCCGCTGCCACTTATATTTCGCGCTATGTCTGTGACTTAGAGCGTTCTGATACGATACATTGGTAAAAATCGGAGACCAAATAAAAACAACAATAATGTTATTACGGAAGGATCATTTCATAAATTTGATATATTTATTGCACGGTAGTACAGAATATTGTGTCAATAAATGACTTGCTACCGACAGCTTAAGTCTCTTTCGACCTCCCGGTTGACACGTGCTGTCCTAACAGATCCTTAGACAGCAAGTGTAAGTTGCGACGCAGAGCCAGCGAGGCACAACGCAACATCTTCCGCAAGGTTCACACTAAGTTTTGCAAGAAGCACAGAGACCTTTACATAATACTTTACATTAACTTAGATTTGAAACGGATAAGCGAAAAACGTACTTGGCTATATAACTGATAAGCTATTGTAATAATAGTATGAAGTAAAACAAAACATTTTTTTGTGTAATACAATTCTTTTTGTTAATTAATTTTAAGTCTTATCTATAAATAACTAAAGTTGTTTTTTCATGTCTTACGTTCTTCAAGGCTTTTATATTATGATTGTATTGTTAATATAATGCCTTACGGTACACGATGTTTTGTTGTTTATTTACATTTTATCACGCCTTTATACGTACGCCTTTCATTTCGACTGACGTGAAACGTTTGACAGCTCGAAACAAATTTTGTTTAGTGTGGAGCTCGTATTGTAAATAAAAGTGTTGTTTTTACAATTTTCCTCAGAAATTTCCATTTTTCTTTACAGTGGAAATTCCGCGTGTCTTCGGGCAAATATGAAAAAAATATCGAACAGTGAAAAGCGTCTAGTTTTGATTCATTTAATTTAAAAGCGTCTTATTTCTTTTTGTCTGGTACACTTACAAAGATTACTGGATGTTAAATATTTAATGTAAAAATATTTACTTAAATCTTTTGAAACTCGACATTCTTCACAAAATCTGAATTCGCACTAATGCAGATTTGGAAATAATGACATGTAAAGTAGTGCGATGGGAGACAACGTTTATATCTTGTATAAACTAAAAGCGTTTTATTGATATGTGTCGTCTGCAGAAGACAATAAACTATTGATTTGAATCACTCGGGACGCGTGATATATTGCAGAGGGAAAAAAGATTCTCACACCCACCCCTCCACCGGCGCCTCGAAGCACTTTTAGACTTGTCAACATTATGGGGTATTTTCGTCACATCTATCAATTGAAAAATGTGGAGAATTTGTTGTTAGATTACAGAATATAAATTCAAATTTTCTATTCTTATTGTGACGACTGCTCTAATGTATCCGTCATAAACGAGATCCGTGAAAACAAAAGATGAATTAACGAAAGAGCTAATCGGGGCTGAAGGCGGGGCAACAAAAAGTACAGATGGTACAGGTAATTAAAGCAATAAAGTTATTGTCCTATGACCAACAGTGGTCATCCTTTTGCTAAAATAATGATGATGAAGTTTTGTTTTCTGATACTAACGCAGCAAGTAAATTAAAATTGGGACCGTCAGTGCAATAAATTATTTAGTGCTTTAGTAATAACCTCTGTCCAAATAAATTGACTTGCAAATTACCCACTTGACCTTTTTAAATAGCGCGTCAATCAATTGAAACAAGGCCGTGTTCCCGTCGCCGGCCGTTGCGGCGGGGCGGCGGGGCGGCGGACGAAATGACTCTTCGAATTGGAAGCGGAAAATAAAACTTACGGCAGTGACAAGCATAACAAACGTTTTGAACTATTTACTGCGCCAATAGCGTTAAATTTGCAGTCATTTTAACATAAAGAGCGAGTATGCTAAAGTTTATGCTCCATAGGCCATAGAGAGGGCTGTGCTCGGGATAGCTCTACGAGATCGAATCAGTGACGAGGAGATCCGTAGACGAACGAAAGAAACGACGTCGGAAGGCGCTGGAGGCAAGCCGCTTCCAACCGATGCTATTGGAAAATCATAGAGAAGATCTAAGTCTTGCAGTGAACTTCCTTTGGCTGAATTGGTGAAGATGCTTCAGAAAGCTTTCTCTTCTTTTAGAATTAAATAAACAATGTATGGTAGCGCACCTTTCATTTACAATCTCAGATCACAGTGTCTAGCTTACCTATCACATCTGATTTCTTGCATTTAGCTTGTCCGATGACAGAGTTCCCTTGCCACTCCTTTTTGTCCACTTCACTCAACCTTGAGCGTTAAAGGTTTTGAGCTTTTTACTTCTTCCTTTTCAATACACTCATTCATCGCAGTTTTCGTCTACCTTTGCGTCATTTGCGTATACGAAGACAATCAGACACGCTGTCGCAAGGTGCGGCCACAGACGAAAACAACTTTTAGGCTCAGCTAACGGCTTACCTGAAATCTACGCTGCGTAAGGTTCCCCAGTTTTTAGTACGTTATTAATATTAGAGAGCGCTGAGGAGAGGTGTCATTAAAATTACGTAAGAAAAACCTCATACTTTTGTTGTTGCTGTAGGATATAATACATTTACAGCCGGTGCTTCCAAAACTTGTTCTTTCGAATCGATGTCTTAAAAACTTCTTCCAGTCGCTACATATTTTTGTTTCTCTCCAGTTGCTCAACTTAGTTATATTACCAGGTCTCTCTTTAATTAATTTTATAATAATCATTTTGTTGTATAATGTCGTAGTTCGTAATTTATCAGTTGACAAAGTGGAACTTCTGAGGAGGAAAATCTTCGAGAAGATGCACTGACTCTTGGAGAGAAGACAGTTTTGTGTCTTTTTACTGGTTGTCTTCAATAGATTAAATAATTTACTAAATCATGTTCCAAAGAGGGAGTGATTTTATAAAAGGGTGCACCACTTATGCACCGAATCATGACGTGTTGCCGTCTTATTCGATGTACATCCTATCTGTTAACGCAAAACTGAAGCTTCTTTCGTATTTATAACTAAAAAGAGATTCCAAGATTGAAGTAGTCCATTCGATTATATCTGAAGACAGAAATTAGCTCACCGGATAGGCGTTAATACAACTTGCACCGCCTCGCCTCGCGACGGTAGGAGTTTGTCCGCTCAGGTGTTAGAGGTTTAATTACATGCGGCCCAGCCTCTAAATTCGTAAATCAAATTTAAAAGTTGTGACCCCAGCGGATGAAGAGCCGACGGGATTAGTAACACATCTACGTAGTACAGACGGAAGTTTAATTTTCGTTTTGTTACTATTTCAAAAAGGTTTTTTGGACGCATGTAATATGTTTAATTGTGACACGACGCGTTTTAACAATATGGAGTGTTAAATACATTATTCTTATTGTTCTTCCAATTGTACGTTCTCGTGCTAAAGGTTGGTTATCACGAGGGTTATTTTGATTCCCGTCGACGAGGCTCTATACAACGGTCCAGCTATAGCGATCTACATCATCGTCAAAGTTTCAACAATAAGTCGTCCACTACTAGATTTATATCCTATAGGACTGATTTGAAAGCAGCCTGCATCCAGCGTCTTTCGACGATCTTAAAAAGGTCATCTGTGGTCACCTTGTAGGTGGACATTCGTTGAGCTCTGATTTTCGTCACGGTGTCCTTAAATGACAGGCGTGTCTTCTAATTTACGGGCTTCTTACAAAATTTACACAGCATATTAATTGCAGAATAATAAATTTGTCGTCGATTATTATCAATATTATATGACCAAAACGTCTTCCATTTTTTTAAGACACTTTGTAACATTCAGTCATTGTATGCTCCATCCATGATGTTTTTAGAATTCTTGTTTGTATCCGCATATCAAATGCCTTTTATTCAGCAGTGCAAGTAATAAAATCCACTTGTACTTCATAATTCATACATCATATAGGACAATTTGAAACAAAACAGAATTAAATCGAAAATCTATTTAAACTGGGGTGAGACTTAAATTGGTGTGATTAAAACTGAACGTCGACACTGTGTTTTATTTGGGCCGGGCCGTGTGAAACGGGTTCGTAAAGTTCGGACGGACTTCGGGCGCCCGCCTTTCGAGCTGACAGCGATGAGCTGACGCCGCGCGCGTGTTCACTAAAACTCCGGAAACTTCCCGACCGCGAGCGTGTATGTTAAAAACTCCTGTCTTCTTGGTAGCGGGGTGTGAGCAGTTATAACTACGAAAAAGTTTCATAGTAAGCAAACGAAACGGCGTTCACTAAACCCGAGCGCAAAGGAAGTGGGACGTTGTTTAAATTTAGAACGTCGTAATATTTTTAAAGCCGCCGTGGTTGCGGGTAATTAACAATTTTCATGTTATTAAATTACAAAGTGGCTACTTCGCAACGTGCCGACGCGGTGACGTCACGCCGTGTACAGTCGCTACGAATGATTTACAGCAGGCACGCCGAGCACGCTGCACACGCGAACAAAGCAGTCGCGTGACGCGCCGCGTGTTTGGCTTTTTTAATACGTCGTCTGGATTTGTAGTCGGTGACAGTTACACTAAAGGAATGGTGTCATGCAGGAGGGAGTAATGAACTTTTATTAATGTAACGTTTGCTGGGGCCTGCGCTAGGTGCAGGTTCGGTCGCTGATGCGGGTAACATAAGCTCGGTCACCGCGGCGATCTTACTTTACGTCACGTTGTATGAAACAAAGACGACGCTGTAGAGAGATTGTTTGTCGAGGTTACAACAAACATTCCAACGTCGTCCAGTTTTGCTACTAGCGGATAACGTGACGGCTCCCACGGAATCACACTGGATTTATGCGTACGAAATGTGTTGAAAAGGGAGGTAGAGGGGAACAGAGTTAAAGACCGTTCTGCGACCCACGCGATCACCACTGCCCTGCTATAAGCACACGAATAAGAAGTGGTAGCGAGATGGCAGAGCACTGAAATGGTTTAGCCTAAATCTCTTATGGGAGATGGTTCCCGCAAACTTAAATTGCACCGCCGCACCGCCGCACCGACACCGCCCGCTAAATATGTAAATCAAATTTAAACTTGCAACCCCCTACCCCGACCCCTTGGACCCTCACGGCCCCGGCCCCGCAGCTCGCACGTCCGCGTAAATTCGTTGTAAAACGAGTGTTATTATTTAAAAGGCGCCGCTATTCGTGAACGCGTGTGAACCGCCCGCCACCCGCCGCCCGCCACCCGCCGCCCGCCGCGACGCTTTCTTTTGTTTGTTTGCAATTTAATTAATATTGCTTATTGTAGTTTTGTCATTTTTAATTTCATTGTCATTTATCTAACTAACAGCCTCAACGCGGGACAAAGAAATAAACAACTAAACCAGCGCTAACTGGTCTGTTGGCCAGTATAAATTTCGAAAATGACTCAACTAATTGTGTTATATTTTTAAAAAATTACTTTGAGACAATGGGAAGATTATTATGAAAAAAATGAACGGAAAAATCATGGGAGTAATATTAAATTGAAATACCTTTCCCTAGCTGTCACAAATTTAAAGTCAAATATAATCAAAGATGTTTTCACATTATTTTTAAAGCCCTTCACAAAGGCTTTTTTTGGGAGCGGTCAGGGTAGACACATCCTATAACCTTGTGAATGTAGTAAAAACTCGTTGGATCCCAACCGATTCCAAAGGTCCAATTGGAAATGAGAGAGGCCGAATGATGGCGTCCACTGCTGAAAAAATAATATTTGTGTATCATTGAGAAAATGAAACAAAAAATAAAGTAATGACTCTAATACAGTTACGTTTAATTTTTTATCTGCTAGGCTAAGATAGACCAACAACTTTGGATAGCAACTCTATCGTGGCAGAAATAACAACATGTTTTTTATATTTATTACGTCAAAAAACGTCACCACCCCGCGGACAAGGAAACAATTGTTAATTCAATAACCGTGATCGCGGCGCGGTTTTTAATTAAACTCATTTATACCCGAGTGTGGGCGCGGAGAGCGCGCGACCGCTGCCGTGTTCACGCACATGCACGCGTGACCACTGTAAACATACTGTGTCTTACTGGCCAGTTTTATCTGTATCAACTAAGGCTATAACAGGGAAAAAATAAAAGAATCATTTATTCAAAATTGAAACTTTTAACAGAACTTTTATTGATTGTGAACTAATTATTTTTTAATTATTTAATCTATTTTTTTACTCTACTCAGCTTTGCAAGGTGTTATATTTGTGAAGAAGGAGCAGTAAGAAACTCCACAACAACACATCCTTTAACAAATTTTAATAATACGGATATACACACATACACTTTTTCAGATGTAGCCTAAAACAAATCAAAATAAACAGACGTTATTACTGTCAAGGATTATTGCCATTTAAATAGTGATTACTAGAAATGCCACATAATCTAAAATAATATGAATAAATGTATATAACTTATTTCATCTGTGTGTCAAGATTGACGGAAGACGCTCGATGCAAGCCGCTTCCAACCTGTCATATTAAAAATCTTTGGAAGGCGTTTTACAGCTTAGATGATGATGATGATGATGACAGTACACGTGATAGTAAAAGTGGCAAAAACTCACCTTGTCACATTGTAAAGTTATGGCAGAGTTTACTGTAAAGGATAAGTCGCCATTAGTACTCATTAAACTAAAGCAACTGGATTTTGAAAATTAATATTGTAAGTATAGTAATGTGACTTAGTAATTGAAACGGCTTTAAAAATCACTTAACGCTTCCTGGAGCTAGCGGCTTGAAGTCGCACTTTACTCAAATGGAAAAAATCCTCGTGTACACAGGAATCGCGTGAGGGAAAGCAATTAAAAAAATATGCAAATAGCGATGAAGGCGTCGCGAGGGGATCGCGTTACAAACTCGGCGGGAACGCGGCGTGTACGCAGCGGGAACGCGGCGTGTACGCAGCGGGAACGCGGCGTGTACGCAGCGGGAACGCGGCGTGTACGCAGCGGGAACGCGGCGTGTACGCAGCGGGAACGCGGCGTGTACGCAGCGGGAACGCGGCGTGTACGCAGCGAGAAAACGACGTGCCCGCGTTGACTCAGCTCGCAGAATGGTTTTTGTGGCTAACTAAACGCTGTGTTGTCTGACCATCTAGTGATTATACTGGCATAGCCGATAAGGACTGTAAAAATATTAATATAACTATAAAATAGTTAGTCAGTATTTTTACAGATTCGATTTATTATTTTTTAAACGTCCGTTTATTTATTTAGAAAAGCACACTCGGAAGAGATGAATTAAATGTTATTATAACATTCACAATATTTGTTATTTACAACAGAAAACCAATGAGAATACTATTATTCTTCGCGTATTATACGTATATTATTATTAGATCCGAGCCCATGCTCGTACAATACAGACACATATTTTACAAAACAAAAGAAAATTAATGTCATCAATCAACAAAAAAATCGACTAGAAAATGTGTTAATGCTCTTTTTCGAAACTGGCTTAGCGTTCAAAATTTTCACTTTTGTATCACTTTCTTTGTTCACCATTTGCAAGAACAACTATATCGTCGCTCACATACAACCCTTAAGAAACTTCAGCTATGAAATTCATGAACCACACTTCAGCTAATAACATTCAACGATGTTTCCTGCAGACAGGTTTACTTTGCCCCTCCGCCCCCGCCCCCGCATCCCGCAGCCAGCATGCCGCTTGTTAATGCATTTACAGTTCTCAACAACTATGTATTCATTTACTAACATATTCCTCTGTTTTGAAGAGATCACTTCTGTAGATCAAGGGATAAAAACCTAAACTCTCTTTAGTTAAAACTAAAATCAGATCAAGCCATGGTTCGAGAAAAGCCAAAAACTTTTCCCGATCATCATTTTGTAATCAGTTTTTAGTATTTTGTTCAAAAACTTGACGGAAAAATTAATAAATGAAAGTGCTAAATAAAAAAGGACTTTCCATTGTTTATGAATAGCCGTAAGCCCCTCGTCGTAATTAAGCCGTGGAAACTTATGTGAAGCAGTTTACATTAAATTTGCTTGTTACTGTAATAAGCCGCGTAATTAACAAACGATGTCTTTTTTTCGAGCCGCGCTAATGAAGGCGTCGCGACTCTGCTTAGTGCAGCTGCATTTAAATTCATAGACCCCATGTACTCCGCGCTCACAAAACAACTTGCGCCCGGCTGTGCGGCCATCAATCAACTTCATCCTTATGCTAATTAAGTAAACACACAAAACGTATAATCCTTTGTTGTAATCATAAGCGCGGAACGAAAACCTACTGAATTGGAATTAAAAAAAAATATGTACACAACGGAGCGCCGTTGACATCCTTCTCGGTATAATGATTGTATTTCATTTATTTTTCGCTCCCGCTCTAATAAGGCTTTTAGGCTTAAGCGCACTTGAGTGTTTATTGTAGTTGAAACGTATTTTCGTTCTCCAGCTCCAGGCGTACGAGTGCGGCACCTGTTCAGATTTGTTCTCGTGCCGTAAGCATTTTCGCTCGCAAAGCTTTTCCCTGTTACGTTTTGTTTGTGAAATATAAAATAGCGGGTCACGATTGGCAATAAGTGCAAAGTTCTACCGCCGCCGCCGCCGACGCCGCGCTGCGCTAACGACAATTTTAACGACGGCTTTTGGTAATATCGCTGACCAAAGCTTTCTTGAAACCAGAACCGTACAAGGTTTGAACAGATCGCCTTGAAGGCATAAATCGTCTTCAGCAATTTAACATTTTAACACATTCAACACATTTTATTTCATCATCACGTCAGACAACTTATTTAAGTGATCGCAACGAATGATCCTTATTGGCTAAAAATGTTAAAATGGCTATGTACGGCTTGTTCTGTTTCAAGTATTAGATTAACAAACCGGCTTCTATAAGAACAGAATTATTATCTTCTTCTTCTTTTGAGCAGACAGACGCCCCCTGCAAGACATAGGCTTCCGCCAAAGATCGCAGCGATGGCCGGCCTCGCGCCGCACAAATCCATCTACTTCAATCGATCTTGACTGTCGTTTATTTAGTTAGTAGGGGTCAAAAGTCAATTATTATTTATATACATACAACTGAATCGCAAAATGTGACGCTAAGCGCAAAACTCGGGGACAGCGGGCAAATTCTGTTAGTTTTATTTTGCCAAGACATGACGACGGTTTTCAAGAAGAGATTGTGAGTTAAATAGTAGAAACACATTGTTTACTTATGTATCCGAAAAAAGCATTGTCAACATTTATCCATGAGAATATCATGCACTATGAAAAGGTACTATAAATATATAATGACTATATAATTGAAGTCTTACGGTGTACGAAATAGAAAACATTTTTTGTTAAAAATTCTTATTCATTATTCGAACATTAAGTCAGCAAATGAAAATAAACAGTCGGATATACGTTTAGTTTAATTTGACTTTTTATTTAAATGCGATAGGACAATAATATTTGACAGTGAAAAGCCTATTTAAGGATTTTTTTACTATAAGTATTGGAATGAAGCTAGGGAAAAATGAAGGTGATATTTAAAATTTTAAAAACAGAAAATACAGAAGTACATCGAAAGAATAAGAAAATAAATATATCTATGGGTATTATACATTTAGAAAAAATTATATATTCAGTAAAAAAGAAAAATACAGTGAAAATGAGTGAAGCGCATTATTTATTTAAAACTAACGCTATTGTCAGAGGAAACGCTCCGAGTTAGCGAATTCAATTACGTAGAAACTCTCCGCCGGGTCATTTGGATTTCGCGAGGTCCGGATTTATTTATTTTTATTTCAGGGTCCCCTGCTGGAGGAGTTTGCGAACTCTACTCGCGGTAATGATTATTGATAGCGTAGCGGTTCAGAACATCGATTCACGATCGCAGGCCGGGGTTTGTATTTCCGACGTCTCTTCCGTTCAAAACTCGTGAGTTTGAACGATAACTACACATTAAACAAACTGGAATATTCTGGAAAAAAAAGAATACAGATATGCGACTGATGTATTTTATGCCAGGGGCAAACCCCTCGCTCTTCTGTTCCAGTAGGAACATAATAAAGATAGCAAGACTCTTAGCGACGGTCATGTCTTATGCCGTTGTTACCGCTATAAAGCTTCCAATATTACGGAGAGGATGGAGAGTTACTTTATTGAATCGGTGCGGTTGCTGGGTCGGTATTTATGTAACTAACTTTCCCATTTTATTTCACCTTAAAACGAGGATTTCAGAAATCGAATCGACGCTTTTGAGATGTTGTACTAAAAGGAATGAGGCGCGAGTTTCGCGTTAGCTAGAAGAAGCTTCTGGTACTGTAATGATTTAGGCACTATTATCTGCTCTTAATGAGTATTTAGACCCTTTTAATATTGGTTAATTTGTATTCTGTAGCATTCTTTTTGGATGTACAAAAATTAACATTTTTTAATAAAAAATTACCATATTTATAAAGACTTGTTGTGTTGTTAGCAGTCGTAACCCAGCGGTATAGGACTGGGAATTGTTATGTTAGGTCGCGGATTCTATTCCCGGGATATATATTCAATTTTATGTGTTTCACACTTTGTGCATTAATTCTGTAGGATTGCAACTTCTTACAAAAAGGATTTCAGAGCCTGGGTAGCAGAATCCTTTGCTTATGATAATGCCACCCTGCGATCGTCAACCCGCCTAATAGCGTGGCGGTTATTGTATATCTTGATATCTTTAAGGGAGGCCCTTGCCTTGCTGTGAGCTCTCTGCTACAGACATTATTTATTTAAAGTATTTGACTTATAGATTAAGGTTATCAACACGTATTGTATCTAAAATTGTGTTCATTTAAAATGGTTATACTCAAAACTATATGTATATATATATATACGAGTATATATATATAAGTTTTTCTAGTAAGCAGCGGTGAAACATCACCGCTGCTTTGATATATAACAATAAATCAACCTAGTGTTACTAAACTTGTGTTGTCAAAAAAAATTTGCGTTGCTATCTTCTAGTGCTGTATTTATATTTTAATGGGCTATAATATCATAATTAAAATATACATATTCCATTATTTTGTGGGCGGTTCTGCCTGCTTAAATATATATTATGAGTCATATTCGTTGTTGCGTGTATAACAATGTAAATCAATTTGCATTAAGTAAATTCAGACATTTTAAAAAAACACAAAACTAAATTAACCAAAGTTTGAGCTTGCCGGGCATCAAACCAAAGAGAGATAAGTGACGGTCCACTGGACCCCCGGCGCTGTCAATACAAGTGTAACAATAAAATTACTTCGCGTAATAGGATAAGTAAGAGGGATGACTTAATTGAATTGGGCTGTATTAAATAACTGATTTGCGATCGCTCGGGGATGAAATCTGAGGAAACAAACAGCGACAAAGGCCGGGCACGGGCTGCGGCTGCCGCTTATCTGCGCGCGATACGGAGCGGGTAGGCGGGGGGGATCTCTCGCAATGGATTATACAACGGAGCCGGAGCCGAGAGTTTCCACGATTTGTATTATATTTCTTAAATTTACATACACCGACAAGACGGTCGACGGAGAGTAATAAATACGTGTATTATAAGATTAAATCAAAATAAGTCTTGGGGAACACAGGCAATGTACAAGTCAAAACAATAACAGATCAGATTCAAAGCATTAATTGCGTAACAATTGCTACGAATGCAGTACACGAGCGACTGACAGTCAGTGCTTAAATCAATGTCGTAATTGGACGGCAACAGGTATACTGCTAGTTTGCACAAGGAACTACCTGTACGATAGTGTCGGGAGGCACGGAAGCTGTAATTTGCACCGCATCTTTAGCGAACGTTCTGGAGCGCCTCCGCCAACTGTCACAAACTGTCGTTGGAAACTGCTCTGCAACTTGAACGACTTGAGCGGCGGCTCTCGGCGAGTTCAGATTTGTTTAGTATAAACAGCGATATCAAGTAAACTTTGCAACAGACAAACTTACGTGGCCTCTTAAAAAAACTTACCGAGCTTCCTTTGGAATATTTTTATAAAGTTTCTTAGTACACGAGACCAATTGAGAAGCAAAGCTTTCTTTGTTATAAGTAAATTAAATTTGTATATTATTTTTTAAATAAAAATAATTCTTTTATTTTTTAATATAAACACCAAGATAATTGCTACGTGTACAATTAATTATTACCTTCAGATAACACCGCATTATTATGCCGGTACGTACCTGAAATCAGATATAGTGTAGATTAATTTTTTGAAATATATAAGCTTGCGTGTTTGTTTTAAATAAATGTTTGTCGCGTGAGGCTCCGGGCACACGCAGGTGTCAATGTTCGAAGTGCTGTTTTTATATTACGCACCAAACAACATGGCCGTAGCACGTCCCCGATGTAGCGCCTACGAGTCGTAGCACGGGCACACCGCGGGAGGTCAATGTAAGCCGCTAACAAATCGTTGATCAAATTAATTCAGGCGCGTTATACATCGTTCGTCATAAGTAGTAATCAAATTTTCGGTGGGTCCCAAATATTAAAAATATAGCGTTTATAACTATGCCCTATGCGCGCTGCTGCGTCACTAACTTAAAGCGTTTTTTTTTTAATAGTTCCGTGCATTTATTTGTGATTTTAATTAATTTATATAAATTCCTATATCACCCACAACTCGAAACATCATCATAATTTCGCTGTTTTCTTTCAATTCAAATCAGCACGAATTATCACAGCAATGTATGAAATTTATTGAAATGTTAGTGGCGACTTCTGCCGAAAATTGTAATACTAACTAAGAAACCTTCGTGGGCTCATGCACAACAACTTTGCTAAAGATCATCACATTATCAAATGTATAGTTTACGATTCTATAAAATACATACAGACAAACTTTCGTTCATATATATATATTTATTTGTACTTGATAAGACCAGGGCCTCACAAAGTTTTTACCAATACGTATAAAAACAAAGATTATTATTTTAACAATTTGAATTGTACTTCTTCGTTTTCGATCAAAAATATTTAACATTCATGGGGCAATTTATTACTTATATTCCTTAGCATAGGTGTAATGTAAAAAGGTATCACGTTTATTTTCAAACAAATTGTTATTAATGTGTACTTGAACGAAGTACAATTTCTTGGAACTGAACTATAAATAGCGAAACTTTAAATTTTTTATGTGCGGTCTGCACGACACGAGTCCTAACTAAAAGCTGTAGCTGTCCCGCCGGGTTTGGTCATATTCTTGCCAGAGCTACTGTATGCATGAAAGCATAAAAACTTGAAAAAACAAGTTTTTGAACACAATTTGAAACTCTTTAGAAGCGCGCCCAGGAGCCCGACGAGACAACAATGGTATATATCATTGTTAAACTTTCTTCACAAGCTATTATCAATAATTCAATAAAACATTACACATCTTATTCCTCTTTGTAATGTTACTAGTTAAGACCAGTAACCCTACTGGATTGGTTTTTTTTTATGGACGCCTCGTATCCCTAACTATCGTAGGACAGGGACTAAGTTTTAATAATTTTTTAAGTAACATTTTCATTTTCGCGCTCGTCTTTCGGTCCTCCTATAATCTTTCATTCCATTTTTTTTGCTTTCTACAATTCTTCTTTTTTTCCCTTTCATGTCCATGTGTGAATTGGTATTCAGAGGCCTGGTAGCCTTGGCCTGGTTACTCCTATTCTTCTTATGAGTTGTATGCTCTTGGCAGAGTAGTTGTGTGTCATGAGGATGACTTTCCGAGGCTCTTCGGGTGTATATATCCAAGGATAATATAATAAGGAACTTTACCTGATTCATTCATAGCAAAGCTTGGTTACTTCTATACCTTTATCCTTTTACTTTACTTTACTGGTGCTGTATGAAAGGCTGTATGGTGAGAGGTTATTGGCTTCTTGAACGAGATATAGTTGTTACATGAAATTGCTTAAATGCTCTTGCTTATTAGTATTTGAGCCATTTAATCACTTTGGACTATGAGTGACGGCATGAGGATTGAAAAGGCTAAGAAGTAACGTCTCTGAACAACTGTTTTTGGGAGAAGCCACTTAACGAGGCTGCGTGGGCGGCCATCGCTGACTAGGCTATGAATCTGTGAGAACCACTTTGTATGTACTAAAAGTATGCATTTACCTCATGGAAAACAAAACGAAAATGTTAAATGATATGAGCACAGATGTTAGAGAAGAACACGTCATCTATATACTTGAGAGTAAACTCCTTTAGAAAGTTTGCACAACAGAACTGCAGAACATTGAATTATTCAAAGGTACGTTAACTCTGCGAGCGGCCGTGCAACGGGCTCCGGACGCAGCGCGCGCCTCGACTAAACATGACCGTCTTCCGGCTAATGAAATGACCGGAACGTCCGGACGTCTTGTCCACACATGAGTACGAGGTGGTTATAGATGTAAAAGTTTTCGGGGGGCTAGCTATGTCTAGCTCATTTGCCGTCAATTAGTCAATGTTTTCAGAAATATTAAAAAACGTAATAATACATTAAAAATTTAAGAAAAAGTGTTTTCAAAATTTGAATTACTACATATTATAATTAATTGCCTGTAATATTCTAATAGAAAAACTAAATTAATGTAACATATTTCAGATTGATCACTTTATAGGGTGATTGTACTCGTAAATAGGTGATAAACGTTTAAAGCTTTTTTCTCCGCGAAACAAGCTTTTACATTCGTGTAATAAAATGCAAAACGTAACAATACCTCCTTCAAACATAGCAAACGATAAAAACATAGATTCAGATCCTTTACAATTTACTACATCGATATAGGCTGTTATTAGTTATACAAGTTTATAAATACCGCCAGATTCGAACTTTGTTTAAGTGTGTTTTTGTGTCTTATTGTGCACAATCAAATGAACTTAGCGTAGCTTAAAGTTAATCTACAGCGATGTTTCGGAAAAAACCCAGTCCAGTTCAGTGAATCGAGAACGTTATACAATTTTAACTGCCACGTATCAGTTCATCTCGCATCTATTGAAAAATCAAGAAGTAAATATGTAAGTTTTATACATATAATACTTCTCTCTACTCCGCTAGTTGGACCGACGACGTAGCTAAGGTTGCGGGAAGTCGCTGGATGTAGGCAGCGCAGGGCCAGGATCTTTGCGAAAGCCTACGCCGTGCAGCGGGCGTATGCATTTGGCAGAAAAGAGGAAAATATGTCGTGTTGATTGTTGATTAGCCTAATGATATCTATCCATGATATAATAATATTAAAAACATGGAAGGGTAAAATTGATTGCATTGAAATATTCAAGATTCACGCAAACTTTATGTAATAAACACTTAAGTATATAATGTGTTGTATGGTTCGCTACAAGGGGATTAGTGAATACATAGCCCTCGTGTTATCTGGCCGCGTGCTGCGCCGCGCTCACGTGACCTCAAGGCGTGTAACAATGCATATTACGTGCTCAACCACATTTAACATTTGCGGAGGCTATTCTTGAAATGTTTATTAATAAATAAAATTATTTCTAAACTAAATTAGCATTTTACTATGACCTCACCTTGTCAGAATATTTATTGTTTTCTATTTCCAGAGCTGAGTGGATTTTTTATATTTGTTCAGCAGCGGTCGGCATTGCACAATGCAGTTTGGATAAATATTTAGGATAAACACGACAATGCGTTGGAAACTTTTAAACTAACAGTATATGTGTTTTAAAAAAAACCACAAAATACGGAAATTAATATGCAACAGTTGAAAAAATATGTTACGAATTCAGTCTAATTCAAAATAAATCATATAACGAATTGTTTATTTTCTTATAATATTGTGAAAATATTTATAATTTTTATTTCAGATGCACCCAGATTTTAGAAGTGCCTCCTATAAATTCAGATGGTTTTGTATATGATAAATTTTACAATTATCCTCAATAATGTCTATCTGTCACTTAAAACATAGAAATGCGAAATAGTTGTACGATGGATGTTTTCTTGTGCCCAGTAACTTGAAGGAGCTTTTGTTTAACCAACCTGAGAGTTTGGCTCTCAATACAGCAGACTACGTAAGCTCCCAAAAGACCTCCCGAATTTAGTTTTCTGCTCAGCTTATTTAATTTAGTTAAGCTTTTATTAGTAACAAAAAGATTTGACCTTCAATAGGTATACTTTAGCTGAATGACTATACAAGTTTCGACGCTTTTAAAACTGAAACAGTTATAGCTTTGCATCTGGATTTACTGTAACCACGCATGGTTTATTTATAATTAACTTCAATTTTATTTATTGTAATCCTCTATGCACCAGCCAGATCACAGATGTGCGCTTTTTTATATATGATTTAGTAAACACTGGAATCCATCAAATATAATGAAATTAAAAGTATACAGGAAAGGCAGGGACTTGTCATCTTGTAACTTTCGATTTCCGGAATTAAGTTTCTAAATTCCTGGATTCAGAAAGCGTTTATATTAACACTGTTTCAGCACATAGATGCCCACTGCGAGGAATACTTAATACTCGAAGATATCTTTGGGAGAACATATAACAATCGCTCCGCCTGGCAGGCGGGTCGACAATCGCAATAAGGTATTATGGTGTGTAGAGAACGGTGCTGCTCATACTTTGGAAACTTGTTCGTGAATAGTTGCAGTCTTGTATTATTAAAGATAAAGCTAAAGACAAAGTTTATTTATTCAACAATGGAACTTTTATCAGAAATCTCACTGATCGACAAATATATTTTTTTAATCTATTTTATTTTTTACTCTACCATGCTTTCACTATGTTATAGTTGTAGATAAGCAGGAAAACACTCCGCAGTTAATGTACAAAGTGCGAATTGTATAGGATTGTATCCCCAAAATTGAACTCGCGACCTGTGATAGCAAGTCCGAGTCCTTTGCCCTCACTCAAATATTTTATTTTTCATGTGCTGATTACTGTTAATAACATAACGTATAAAAACATGATAAAGTCTTTTTGTATTGTCTAGGCAAGTGCTTGCAATTTGTGAGACTATGGATTATTATTCCGTAAAATAAAATTTGTTTTTTTTTCTTTTGTTAACGTTTCCACTATCCTTCTCTTGAAGCGCTACCACATATCAAATAAAATCCTACGCTCGCTTAAGAATAAGGATTTAAAGATCGACCACCAAGGCGGTTACGATGAGTAAAAACTCCACCTAACCCTGTCCTCCTGGAGGACATGGTATCTGGACCATTCAGAATATTTATCTTTCGAAACCAATAAAAAAGGTAAGAGATGTTTACATCTAACTCAGTTCGAAGCTGTTAATATGAGAGGCCAGCAACCATCATCAAATGAGTTTACACTTGGCACGTGCGTCGAGGCATCTCGCCGGCAGATGGACAAGGGGCAGGCGGGGTGGACCTGGCAAGAGGGGGAGGGACCTGAAGTCACGCGCGCTGCAATCGTTATAATCCATTTATCGGGCGGCGGTAGTTTTTGCCGCGGCGCCGGGCGTCGTTAGCCGCGATTGTTCGTTTTGTGCGGCGGCCACGCGCGGGGCGTGACATCTTTGTCAATGCTCCACACTAACGCCCGCTTTTCGCCGTTGAACGGCTCCTTTGATAAGCTCTATGGAACCACAAATTTCATGGTTAAAGTTTATTTACGTTGAAGTCAGCTCGGCTAAGCAACCTAGTTTTGTGAATGACTTTCGTCAGCTATGTGTTTAGTGAATGTGTTCATGTTAAAATTTCAAGACACAAAATGTATATGAGTTTATCTTCGTACCTTTATATTGAAGGATGCCTAACTTGAAGTTACTTATTAAATTGGGCTCTTCTAGCATTCGTTCCCTCAGGTACACATATGGTACACAAATGACCCTATGTGTATTTTGTGTATGTGTAATTTGAATGAATTAATGCAAACAGTTTGCATTGACCTCAACAGATATACTCCTTTCGTGATAATGTGCTCTGTAAGTAAAATTTGTCTAATGCGATATTGCTCACTAACAAAAGGTTTTTGGGTCCGTTATATTATTAAATAACTATAAAACCAGTCAAACAGTAGAACAGGGGAACTGAGTTGTGATTCACACCTAAGACGGAGAGCAATAGTGATACTTGTTAATGGTGGCAAAATGTAGCAATGTCAGATAGCTACGTCACTTGATTGTAAATTGTCAGTTTTTTAAAACTACGGTGTAACGAGCGTGCGTGCTTAGGCAAAAAAATAGTGTTTTCTGGCAAAAAAACCTGCAGTTTTTATTTAATTAACAAACAGTTTTGCACAGTGTTACAAATATTGTTGGAATAAGTAATTGGGTGCTACTAGCAGTACGAGATTGTTAGTTAAACAAAGTATCTTATAAAATCTTATAGTCTGTTAATTTGTGCTGTCAATGATTTAACAGTAATAAATATAAATATGTGCTAGGACTGCGTGCGTGCAGCAGCGGCGCACCGGCGAGTGGTGTGTCACGCGCGGCTCCCATAACTCACAGGCTCACAGGACACGAGTTTCACATTACCGGCGCTTGTTCCGACGCCGCGCTGTGACGCCTTCAGCAAGCTGCCGACAGTAGTATGTGGGACATCCATTGCGCTCCGGTCAGCATTTCAGTTATAAAAATAAGTATTTTCTCGCATCAAACTGTCCTAAGTAACATTGCGGTTTGAAACTAGATTTCTCCATGTCCTGCATTACATATGTGAAAGTGACCACAAAACACCCCACTAAGTTTATTGTGAGTTCTTCTACAACAGAATGCGGATTGAACCCTCGCGGATACATTTTGAATTGCGATATATAATATAGTATATAATAAATATAGATATATTTATAATATAGATTCCTTATCAATTCTTTTTTCTATCAAATAGGACTATTCTAGCATTCTACTCTTATCACACACACACTATTGAAAGAGGAAATTTATATGAACTATTACTAGTGTACGTAAGGCGCCAAGACATGGAGTGAACGTAGTTGGAAAACAACGACTGATAAGACTGTATGACTTGCTTTTTTAGGTGCTTCCGTTTTTGTGATGCCCGTCACCACCCATCCATCGGGTTGTTGATCGACCTCTAGGTCTTTTTCCCTCTGAATTTACTACGACAACCAGCTTATCAGAACTGTTTGGTTGCCTTTGAGCAAGTAACCTAAATAGCCCACAATCCGCATATATTAAAAATTATTAAAGAATATCATAATATAATAATATTAAATACAACACGGGTAAATAATACGTTACATGATATCTAATGAAATCATATATTTTTCAACATAAATAAAATCAACAATACCATATAAAACTAATGATTGGTATTTTTCCAGTACAATATATAACAATCGGAAAAGGATGAAGAATTGGAACAAAGGCATTGTCCGTCAACGGAACAAGCCTGGCTCGGAAATAAAATACTCTTGAAAATATCAATTCACAGTAACTCCAGTTTTTTTTTTTTATTTCTGTATAAACTATATGAGTCTATTTTGTATGGCCTTTAAATCACTGTAATACAGAAAACTTTCTACTTAAGTTTAAAAACAAATGGACATTATCACAGCAAGTGTACTCTTTCTGGTCAACTGTCAGTTTCTTGACCAAAAGTAGTTCCAGTAAATTGTAAAAAAGTTTTTTTGGCTTTAGTATAACATAATGGAGAAAGATATCTTTTTAATTTTTTCTTTTATAAAGTTACGTAGTTATAATAAAATTGTTTATTAACATAATTTTACATAGATTAAATAACATTTCGTTAAATATTTTTACTCAGAATTTAATTAGTTCTTTACCTTCAGTGCTAGTTGGAAACCTGTCTTTCTGAAGCCAGGGTCATAGACAGTAAGAATTTTTAAAATTCTTATAAAAGGCGATTTTAATGAAACCTATATACCACTTATAAACATATTTTAAAAATTTACCTAATAATGTCTAATAAATTTGATCTAGGTTATTTCATAATTGTTTTTTTAGAACAGATGTTATCTCACGGACTCGTTTAAAGTTATCTAGACTGCTGGTTTTCAAAACTGAATTACTCGAGCCTCGTGCATCAGCTATTAGTTCAACCGATAGCTATGCGCTGTGCTTTCGAGTTACTTGCAAAAATTGTTTATAATTATAAACTTACTTTTGAGACACCATTTACTATTTCAAAGTGATTCGTGAAACTAAATATGTCAAAGCAGCCGTCCCCTTTACATGATTGCACGTTGGGATAATGTACCGATATTATTATTAATGGATTCGTTGCTTTTGTCTTCGTGGAATGAGGCTTTACTTTCCTTCATCACCATGTCAGATGACACACGCCCACTGCGAGGTGCAGGCCTCCCAAGGATCTGACTGCGGATGAGCAGTAGTACTGTCTGTGTCGAACGATTTCTCACGACCTTAACTATATCGTTGGTCCACCGAGTGGGAGGTCCACCCACGCAATGCCACTTGGTTTGCGTTCGTCAAATTTAATATAATAATTCGTTAGTTTGAAGTTTTTCGTTATTATGAACTTTTTGAGTGAAAACGTATTTTTAAGCGAAATCGTTTCTTTGTTAAAATCAAAAGTGTAAAACCGAGTCTCGCTCATTTCCTTTGCCCTCGTCCTCGTAGCACTCGAGTAATCGCTACGTCGCCCTCTACGAATTTGCTACGCCACTTTAACTTTCACCCGAGTAAATTAGATTTACGTCGCCGCACTTTTATCTGTTAACGCGGTTTATTTATGACCTAAATTTCGTTATGAACAGAGGAACTTATCTAACCAGATATTTTGTCAGATCTTCAAAAACAATGCAGACAGAGTTTTCAGTTTTAGTGAAATACTTCGTTTCTGCTTATACTTTCTTAATACAAGGGACCCAAGCTTTCTCTTAAAAATTCTAAGATTAGCTCACAAGGCTTAATATTAAGGAGAAGAAGTGTGACGTGCTGCTATTTTTACAAGTGTTCAGTATAAAGAACTTGTGAAGCGGCCATAAAGCTTTGAAATGAATAGGTCTAATAGCTTCATTAAGGATGTTTGTGAAAGTGGCTCCAAAAAACTGGTTAAGAATTTGTTATGGATTCTTTTTAGGTCCGAAAGTTTTAGGGTTTTTGTAGCTTTATTTTCAGTTGAAGGATATCATTATTGAGTAGCTGAATTTCCAGTTACCTTAAAATTTCAAGTTTTCTCCTGGTAATATTCGTTCTTTAAAATAATTATGAACTAAAATTCTCGTAAAGCTTCAAATAATTATTCATTGCGTAGGTTGGCAGCGTCAGGTCTATAAAATTCGGAATCAGTGAAACGTAGAGCTTTCCGCTGACAAGGCTATTGATTAGGAACCTTTATAGCGCTTATATTCCATAAAGTTACAACCAGCAAAGCCTTTCCCTCAAAGTGAGTTTTTTTTTTATAACGAGGTAATGGTAACTTGGATTTTGAAATTCCTACCACTGCATAATACTTCTATAGTCGATACCTAGTGGCATATTTTGGTATATATCTGTAGTCTAGTCTATTAAAATAATTACTTTTTTGATGCAGAAATAAACGATATGACGTATCTCTCCGAAAACGAAAATAGGAAATGGTACTGAACATAAGAATTTTTTTATTTATGTGATCACATTGTTTAGAATAATTACAGTAATCACTTGTGTGTATGTATCATGAGAATAATGCCAGAAAAGCACAATTCGACAAAACTAGAATCAAATTGTGTCTTACGTAAAGATACCTCTTAACATTAAATAAAGCTAAGAATCTTGCAAATGATTGCAACTGTATCAGCCAAAGACAGACTCGTAGTTAAACTTTTAGCACTAGCCATAAAAGTTGCTCTTCTTCTTCTCTTCTTAGCTGATAGATGTCAATTGGGAGGCATGGACCGCGCCCACTTATCACCACGACGACTGGTCTAGCGTGGCCGCCTCCAGCGACTTTCCGCGACCTTAACTGTGTCGTAAGTCCACCAAGTGCGGAGACTAGGAGTTGTAGTATGTACTTAATAAAGGGTAAGTGAAACAGCAAGCGTTTGTGCAGGTTCAACACTCGGTCGTGTTTTTTTTTATTAAAAAAGTTTTCGCTGGAAC
This sequence comes from Battus philenor, assembly GCF_028537555.1. Taxonomy (NCBI): domain Eukaryota; kingdom Metazoa; phylum Arthropoda; class Insecta; order Lepidoptera; family Papilionidae; genus Battus; species Battus philenor. The sequence continues at coordinate 155,398 of NW_027181693.1, forward strand.
AACCGCGAGGTGCGAGGCGCGGCGTGTGCGGGGGTGCGGGGCGCGCGCGAACACAAACAAACACAAATAGACAAAGGAAAGCCGTGACGAGGGTTAAGGGCGGTCCTTATCAGCGGGCCCGGCTGCGCCGTGAAAGAAAAATCCAAACCGCGCGAGGGGAAGACCCGGCTTGAACTCAGGAGAATGCGCATTAAAACTGTAGCCTTTGTTTTACGCTTTAGCCGCGTGAAAGGGAAATTTATTCGCTTTTAAAATATACCGCGCGCTATGAGCGCCGGCACGCAGAGGAGTTGTATCCCAGTGGCAAATGTAAAACATTTCGGTTAGAGGTCTAGTTCTAGATTGATGTCGCCGTTAAAAATTTGCGTAGATTATTTAAACTGTCGCCGCTCGCAAGGAAGGTGAATGAAACGTTGTATTATTGCACTAAAACTGGAAGGGTAGGTCTAATCCATGTACGCGTATAATAACGTTTGGTAATAAATTACTAAAAAATTGCTTAAACGTGACCTAACCTAAGATCGCGCCACCATTGACAAGGATCGATAAGGGTCTGTATGACGACACAAATTTGCTTCAAGTGGGTCATGACTGATAACAAATCATGGGTGCATGCATAGCATGCATGGGTTGCGCAGTATGGTTTTAGCGTAAAGTAACATTTGCTTATTGAACCATGTAAAACAATACAAGTGATCTTTGAAACTGCACCAGACGTAATCTTTGTTCTGCTCTGTCGCTAACCGTTCAGTCAGCGCTCATTCATATGCATGCCTCGGTACAGAGCGTAATTGCAGTAAACAAGGCGCGTACCAGACACGTACCAGACAAGTACAGTCACGTACCGGCGGCGGAACTCCGGTCCGCTGATTGCGCTGACGTCAGCAACGTTTACAGCGCACGGCTGCATCAGCTTTGCGAGCCGGCAGTATGCGAGACGCAAATTTGTTGAGTCATGTCTGCACACTTGACCTTTGCTAAGCTATTGGCATTCATTGCTGCAAGTTGTCGAGTTGCGGTTGGAAGTTTGCCGCGAGTAAATTGGCGGAGATCGTCTCAAAACTGAAACTTTAGCGCAGAATGTTTGCATAAGGGGTGGGTGCTTCAAGCGCGACTCGGCGGCCTCCAGGGAGGGGTGGATACTTCTGCCTCTAAGTATGGCGTATATACTACAGGTTCCAATTCCGTAGCGATGTTAAACAAAGACAACGGATAACATTTATGCACGGGCTTAAAAAACTTCTGGCAAAAAGGCAGGAAATTTAATAGATCATAAGGTAGCTGAAAGAAAAAAGAAAAATCGAATGCATATATAATATTTTTAAAAATACGCATACGTAATGTTGGTCGTAACTTAGGTCTTAAAAACTGTCTCTACATTGCGGAAGCATTTATTGACTTCGTTACTTACTTTATGGACTTCGATGCATTCAAAGACGTGTAGGGCGAGCAATGTTTAATAACTTAACACATGGGACTGTATTGTTTGACAGATGTGGGTGTCGCAAGGGACGCGGGGGACGCAGGGGAAAGCAACCACGTACCCGGCTGTAGTCGACTGTAAGTGCGAGTTGGCCTCGCGCACCTGTGCGTATCAGAGCCCCGTTTGTGTATGTTGTTAAAAAGAAATCAAAATAAAAAGGAAATGTAAATTTTGTCTGTATTATTGTCACAATAACACATCAGTCATGTTATACAATACAACTAAAAATAATTGAAAATTTTAAATAAGAATATTAAAGAATGAATTTAAATATTTTATAATAACATTTACTAAAACGTTAAGATGTATTTCATAAACATGGACACAGTACTTAATTACATATAAGGAATCTGTTACGTATTAATATTTATAATAAATACACTAAGTTATATTTAAAATTCGATATCAAGTTATAAACTTGTCATGTTCTTTAATATTTTTCATTTAATAAACGATGAAGTTATGAAATTAAAACGGAATAGCTTTCCAAAGGGTTTCTTTCATTAACTGAAAATCAGAGCAATCGTCTTTAAACCTTTGAAATGCTTACAAAATACTGGCAATATTCATCTAGAGGTTCCATATAAGTACCTTAGTTGTGCTCGGAGCTGTAACGTTAAAACACAAGGTAAATCTAACGATAGACATCACCTGGCAGGATAAGGCATAGATCGAAGTATTTTACATTTATTTGGATAAGATATGATTTAAGATAATCAAAATTTAGTAGGCAGTACACCTCGGTACTCGGCACTGGGATATTTACGAAAGTTTGGGTGAGATCGGTATGTGAGTGTTTCAAGTAGTGTACTTGAGCGAGGACCAGAGCGCCGCGGGCCGGCACGCGAGCCGCTTAACTTGATTTGCATTATGAAAATTAAACGCTACGGCCGCCGGAAGCCGCCGGAAGCCGCTGTCCCCGCTGCACGCGCCCGTCGGGACGACTGCATGCAACTCGCGAACACTTACGGAATGTTCCTTTGTTGCTTAATTTACTTACAAATACTTGTGAGCTTGTTGTTACTCTTTTATCTCAGATGTCTGATGTAAAATTGCCCACAGGAATTGTTGTAAAATGTACCATTTTAATTCTCTTTCTTAAGTGCCAATGACGGTGTGTTTTTTTTTAATTGCAATCAATTACACGATACTTGAAGACTTGTAGAGAAAAGTTAAGTGAAGTAAAATTATAGCAATATGTAGTTAATGTATATACATCTATAGTTTCGAATTGACAAAGCCTGGAATTCTTTTCTTGTTTTTGACAAATGAAATCGGTTTCGCAGTATTACAGTAAGTGGAAATATAATTGGCTGCTTCGAACAAGTTCTATTATAAATCTGTTGAGTAGGCTTATGATCAAAGAAATTAAAATTAAATTAAGATGCTCTGTAAGAATATTCCTCAATTACAAATAAACCTGGTAGAATTCCAAAAGTGTCAAGAAACGAACTTGAGTCGAATTTTTTTGTCACCGCTTCCACAAGCGTCAATGTACTTGAAAATTTCTTTACAATATGATTGAATTACAATTAAATTGAAAGGTCTGGTAAATATTATATCTTTGACAGTTTTAAAAATTGTTCTTAAAGAGTTCACAGATCCTGCACTTTGATCTACTGGAAGCCACAAATGAAATTTTAAACAGGAAGAAGGCGCCTTGCCTTCGACTTTAGCTGCAAGTGGTAACCGAATCCATATAAACCAACCGCAGTCTTTACGAGCGCACGCCTGTTTGCATTGCAGACCGCCTGCTTCCGCATCTGTCTTAGATGCGTGTACGATCCAACTGCTTACACAGCGATTGAAATATTTACAGAAATAGATAATATTATAAGCAGTTATTAAAATCGTTTGGAGTATATGCAACTAGAGATCATTGTTCCTTAGTCCATATAGACCTGGAAGTCTCTTCTGAACAGTGTTGAATTCCAAATAACCTGTAACAATGCAGAAGAAGATCTTGGAGTAGTATCATGAGTAAGCTCCCCTTACGAAGGTATCCAATCAGCTCTATAGAAGGCGAAGCAAAAGACCATCTCCTGCCAAAGTTAACACGGAAACGATGTTTGTGTAGATATGGAGGAGGGAAACAAATGTTCCCTTTCAATATTGTTTTTAGACCATCTTCAGATAGAAAAGATCTGCAGGAAAACTGGAGGGCGTCTCTTAGAGTCCAAAATTTCTTCCAAAATTGTTTTGTGGGTAAAAATTGAGTTTCTTTACATATTGCGATACCTCGGTGACAGGAGCAGGGAAAAAGTCTAAACAATGACATTAGTTGTAGATTTTTTAGACTAAAATAACTGGAAGCTCTACTACGATGGTTTTTGTACATTTAAAAAAAAAAGAATTCAACCACGACTTTTTATCCTTCAAGAATGAACGGTTAACGGTGTTTTATGACTCTTATTTTTGAGGACCTCGTTTACCCCTACATGTTTAATAGGGACTTAGTTTTTAAAAGTCTAATAATTTTTTTAGGTTTAAATTATAAATTTTATTTTAATATCTTATTCCAGGCTTCACAATTTATTTTTCAATTCTTTATCTTACTTGCTTCACAAAGTCTACTAACATTCTTCCATTTTTCGCCCTCAATCATTCCAAAAGTACTTCAGCTTTTTATTTTTGAAAATCACAAAACATCACAGCCTTAGTTACTATTTTACTCGTGTCTTTTTTACTTTATATTAGTAAACACCTTATCTATTTCTTTAATAATGATAATATCGCAGCAAGTTTTCCTATTTAATTGTGGAGTCTTACCCGTCTCTGCTTAGATAACTAGGTTTTATTTCTATGTATTGCACTCGAACTAATTGCCTTGCAAAACCTCAGGAGCACAGGGCGACTCTTGTTGTCACCGACTATCGTATCCGGCATCTCTCTCTCACTTCGCACAGATACGACGGCGATTTCATAAGGATTTTTACTTGATCACGTAATCGCAAAACTGGGCCACCTCGGAAGCAGTTCTAGCAGTTTACACGTTTTAACTGTGAAAAGTTTAATCATCAAACGGATTTATTTATATGAACCAAAACGTGCGGGTTCCTGTTCGTAAACGAGCACCGCAACAACTGGACCGGTGAGTGATAATGGAAATGAGGGGAATGGAATTGCTTCGCTCTGCCCGCGACGCAGCTCGCTCACCGCGTGGGCGTGGCGGTCGGCGCGTTGTTTAATTAAACATTACTTCGATAACCACTGCGTGTTTAATGCTGTGCCCGCGTCGCGCGCCGCGCTGCAGCCGGTCACGCTATACTGCACTTTGCAATGTGCTCAAAATAGAAATGTTTAACAATAAACATTTTTCATACATGAATTATAACGAAAATAGAATCTTTATGGTAATGGCGCAAACACGAATAGCTGTTTAACAACGAGGCACGCGATTTGTTTGTAACGTCGCGGCCGATGTAATGAAAATGAATTGGAACTAAAGCTCGTGGTTTTCTTTTTTCATAGCCCGCGCTATTGGGAGCTTCTCGCACACTTTTCTCAGTACACAGGGATAAAAGCTACACTAATATTTTTCTTATTTCCATACTCTTTTTCCTTCTATCTTAATGTCACCTATTCATTATTCTTTGTCATAAATTCCTGCATTCTATTTCATTCTTTAAAATGATATAAAATGCTCATGTTAACACTGAAGTATAATGCTTTCGACTCCGTGCAGGACAGGGTGACGACTGATCACTTAACAAGTTATTGGGAAGGACCTTGGACAGTTCATATTGTCTTAAATAACATCGTATAAAAAGATTTACACGTGTTACAGAAGTTTCTTCTGCTACTTCTTCCCCCCGTGATCTTCCTGAAGCGGGAGTAATTGTAGTCCGACAAAAACTTGGTATAATCTAAGCGCTCTTCGAGTTCTGTCTTTCTAATATATACAGAGATTAGCACATAAATATTGACCTCCAGAAATACAGAAGTAGTAACCCAAAAATCTTTATATGTAAATCAATGTTTCTCCAAGTGTTAAAGTAAAAGGTACCAAATGGTAAAGTATTTGGAAAGCCAGAGAAACTGCAGGATTAAGCAAGGGATCGAAGCACGATTGTTTCCTTTAAGTTCATTTAACTTCCGCCGCTGAGAGCCGCACCGATTAAAGTTCACGCGCCCCCGGAGAGCGGCCACGTGCCGCGCGCGGCGCTCGCCGCAATACATTTGATTACTCTTCGGGGATTCCCTCCCGAAGAAGCTTAGCCTAATCTGCAGCTAGGTGCAGAGAGAGTCACTCTATTCTACGGAACGTTTTGAAAGGGCCTTGAAAATAGCCTCTTATCTTGGTGAAAAAGTTCTGTAGCCGGGGCCTGGTGATCTACGTTGAATCAAGGAGGAACTGCTACCGCTTTGTGAAGCCTACTGTGGTGGATTCAGTGAACGTACTCCGGAGGATAGGATCAGTGACAGGACGCGTTCGTCTCCTGCTTTCGCAGAGAAGGTTGCTTCGCGTAGGGTGATCAGCGTCTGTTTTGTAATACTCCGCTGTCGTTTCTTTATCCACTTATATAATTTACCACAGTGTGTATATAGAATCATTTATACTAATCATTTGCGTACAGTTATGAAAGTAATCATAAAAAAGAAGTGGATACTTATTCAGTTGGTATGTATTCTTTTTTTCTTTAGATAATGTACAATGACCACGTGAGTAGGTCGAGAGGAGATTGCCTGAAAAATGCGACATAAACAAAAATTTAAAAACCAACTCAAGCACTCTCCAGATTTAATAATTAACAATTTCATAAAATCAAAGAGAAAGCTCTTCGTGTAGATTGGTTGTAACGTTACGAAGGCTTTATTGTGGTTATGAAATATTTTTGTTAGCATCAACACATGATAACTTAAATCTCTGCTAGCTGAAAATCTAAGCCGATACCTGACAAAGTCACGATCTTTAATCACTAAGCTTTGTAAAATATTAAAATAATTGTTGTATATGACAGATTAATATTGTATAGTTTATTCACATCATGCTACTCACCGCGCCATCTATCTAATTTTCAAGTTTCTTAATTTCATGCCTCATAAAAAAATCTGTAAAAATATACGTTTCAATTTATTTAAATAAATACGTATATGGATTCGTCGTTGATGATTCCTGCCTCAGCTTATTGACGCTCTATTTGTGGCTTCCCGTGTGAAAAGACAATGTTAGATTATCGGCTGCTAGCGCCATCTATCCGCGCCAGATAAAGTTAGCGTTCTGGCCTAGTCTATTACGTCGTCATAACTCCGTCACTCTAACATGGGAGTTGAGTGCAGTTAAGTAAAAAATTTGTTTAATTGTGTGTTTTGCACACTAAATCCACGTCGAAATTGACTTCGCAATGTGTAAATTATCAGTCACGGATACAGTCTAAAGATGTGGTTCTCGTCACTTACTACTTACTTACTTACTTCAAACGATAAACTAAAGATAAATAATTATTCAACATATAAATTAAGTTCAGTCACTTTACTAGAGTACAAAAAATGTAACGAGCTTTTTGACTGAGGCCTGGTATAAATGAAAATCGAGTGATTTGGGAGGAAATCGATAAAAAATCTACTATAGTATTTGTTTTCAAATCGGTTTTATAATAATATAACGAACATAATTTTCGAGAAAAAATTATAATATTTTCAATATATGTAATAAAATATTAACACTCTCACAGAAGAGGAAACATTTGAGCAATAAAATAAATACAAATACAAAAGAAGATTTTTTTAGTAATAAGTAAGCACGTATTGGTACCTTTTGTTTTTTTCCTAAATAGATTTTCAATTTTCAATGATTAATTAGCTACATTTTTGTACTCTAAATCTATATATAAATTAAAGTTGACGACGACACTGATCTCTGTAATACAATGAATACTAGTCCAGAATTGCAAATAAGTTTTTCAAAATAACAAGCATACGAATTTTTACAACGATATTAATAATTGGTCTTATTATTAACAAGCTGAGCCCGCCATTTTGCGTGGAATTCAACAAAAAAATGTTTGTTTTTTTATTCGTTAAATATTTTTCTGAAAACAAGAAGCTCGAGTCACTCCTTATTACAGCAGCTACCTGCGATTATAAGTCCCGTTAACATCGGTCCAGCCATTATAAAAATTAGCCAGAACAAACATACTGACAAAGGAAGTTTTTTTATATGTATGATATATATTTTATGCATATAGTAAAGAGCGGATATTTTAATATTACAAATAGACACTGCGATTTCGTTTATAACAATATAGCTGTGGTCGAGCGAAGTCGATGGGTGCGGGCGGGTGCCGCCCCCGTGGGTGTTTTTGGGGGAGGCCGTTGCCTTGCAGTACGCGTTGTATATATATATATATATATATATATATTAGTTGTTATTTACGTGTCAACAAGAATCTTTCGCACCCTTGAAGCGAGATGTAACGAACAATGGAAATGAGCTCTGTGCATTATTTCTCACTCCCGTTTGCGCGCAGCGGGTATGAAAAGTCATCGTAGAAAATGTAATAGATTTGGATGGGTGGTCGCGTCGGGCGTGTCGGAACAATATCCGCGTAATGCGAAAGCGATGTCCGCGCCGTGGGTCGGAACACGTCCGACAAACTCGTTACGAGCTATAAATCTAGCGGGGACGGCGGGGCAGCGGGGCGACGGGGCGGCGGGGCAGCGGGGCAGCGGGGCAGGCTTCGGCCATACGAGGTCACTTCGACAAAGTCCAGCGGCTTCGTAAACTACGTCACTTGTCGCCGCCTGAATGCCAAAATTATTTTGACGATGATTTATCGCTAATTGCAAAGGATTCTAGAGCTGAAAGCTGAGAGCGGATTTAGTTGGAGATTTCAATGTATACTCAAGTATGTTAGGATAGTCCAGCGACGAACGGCCGGGAGCAAGAGTCGTACGTAACAGCTTCGAACCCCGCCGCTTAAACCACCAGATGAAGGCATTGCCATTTCTCTCTTATGGCTAAGAAAAACACATGACATAACAACCGGCATATCTTATTTTATGTTTTATCCATTTATTTACATTGTTTTTCCAATTCCGGCCATTGTTAATGATCATTTGAGTACGGCAATAGAAAAATGCCATAAGAGCCTGCCTGCAATAGCATGCTTTAAATCAGAGTTCCTAAAACTTTTTTGTGTCGTAGACCCCCTGCCATGTTTTTCCGTGTTGGGTAGACCCCCTACTTACCTGATATTGATTTCCTGTAAATTTCTAACTGTAGTGAAGTTTAGTGTTAAAAACTTAAAGTAAAAACAAATGTTAATTTATACATTTATTAATTGAATTTAAATTAAAACTACTCAAAATAAAATTTTGTACTTACTATACCAATTAAACCAACATCCTACAACTTGAACAATTTTATAAACATATATAATAATTTTTTTACTCCATAGGTACTTTTATAAATAATGTAAATGTTTTGATATTATAAAATAGTATGATGTAAGTAAATAAGTACCATCAGTGTATGTGTTGAGATCCACTATCGTGGACCCCCAATTTCATTTCATGGACCCCCAAATTTTTTTTCGCTTACGTAGATCCCTTGCAGGTTGTCATAGACCCCTAGGGGTAGATATAGACCACTTTGAGAATCACTGCTTTAAATTATATATAAAAAACTACAAGAATATAGCTAGCGCATTAAAACCACCAAATTAAAATATTCATAAATACAAAAATATGCATATAAACATACAAAAATATGCGTACATACAGCCTTACACAAACACACAAATATTCGTACGACCCTGTACACACACGTACACATACATCTTGTAACAGAAAACTGTTTTTGTTTGCTTTAATGATGCCAGAGGTTTAGTTAGACGTTAAGTAATAAAATATATGCTTCGTAATCAATGCATTAAAATTAGGAATAATGGAAAGTTGTGTAACATCTTAATAATACAGGGTTTCGTCTCGTAGGTAGCTACTTGCAAATACTTAATGTTAGAACTGGAATATTTTGTGTGATCATTCGATATCATCACTTCAACCATAAGACGCCCAGTGCTTGATGTAGGCCTGTTCCATAGGTTTCTAATTGGACCGATTGGAAATAACCTGCACCCAGCGTCCTCCGACAACCTTTACAAGGTCGTGATTATTAGCTCGTGTGATGTGGTGAGTCATCGACCATCAATCAATGGGACAGTGGACGCGTGGAGGCGGGCCCCGAACGCACCCCGCCTGGTGGCGCTTGTGGAGCTCGTTGAAAGTTGAATCGAAACTTTTGTTTTTATTTATACAAAGTGTTCTTAAAGTAAATTGGCATTCATTCCACGGGCGCGCCGAAGTTTTATTGCGCGGGTCGCGGGTCACGGGGTGCGGGGGGTGCAGCCCCGCATAAAACGTTTGATGTGAAGATAAAGGTGTATTATAAATTATTTACACTTGAACCAATTTAATACTTAAGGAAATAAAAACATTTTCTGCAAACATATTCAATCTTTGTTTTTTTGAGTCACTGTTCCACCGAGCTTAACCGAATCTTTTTACGGTGACCGAGCTCGGTGATATAAGATCTTCCGCTAGATTTGGACTCATTATGCCCATTGTTGGGATATACTTCCTAGCAGCGTAAGGCAGGAGCCCGATACCGCCACGCTTGTTTATGCCGGTGCCCTTTGCCGTGAGCTCTATCGATTTTATTTAATTAAGATACACCATCGATTCAACACACTTTATTATTTACAGTTAATAATCACTTTTAAAAATATTAATGGGTTTCTTTTCATTCGGTCGATCTCCTTTACCGGTTCGTTAATTTGTGTTTAATAATATAAGCCGATTATTTGTGAGTGAGGCGCGCGGGGGCGTGCGGGGGGCGTGCGGGGGCGCGCGGGGCCACGCGGCGCTCGTTTCGGCAAGTCCATTAAACTTGTGCTGGAGGCTTTTCAATCGTGCGCTTTTAATTTAGCTTAATGTTACTCGAGAAGATTTCACAATTATGAAATTTTAAATTAAACTAAACGCGTACAAATGGAATATTAATCAGTTTGCGGCGGCGCTTACGCGTGGGATGGTCACACTGATACAGTTACAGTTTTGTTATTCACTTGACGCTGTGGGTAAACTTTAAATGATTTTATTTATATCGAGTGTCAACCTTTTTCGTGAACACCAGCTATACATCGCCTACTGTTAATTGTTATTGACACTAATTGAAATCAATTTATTGTTCTGACACTGCGAGACCCAAGTACCAATGTAACGCTACGTACATTGTAAGGTTGTTAACAATTGGTAAAGTCTATTCGATACAATTTTCTATTAAATTGTACTCTTCTAGTACATTCGAACTGGAAAATGAAAAGAATAATAAAGTATAAAAATAAACTACTTAAACGATTTAATTTCGTCCGATTTAGCTGGCGGTAGAAAGCGCACTCTTTCAGAAGTATGTGTATGTGTAAATAAAATTTTAAGTCCTTTTACTATTGATTCCATCTATTATTTCTCTATCGACGTATATATCTGATACATAAATATGTATGTGACTTGCAGTCCGATATAAATTAACATTCAGGTTATTATGAAGGGATAATTACGCACCTTCAACAGTTTTGTGAAAATAAAATGTGCAGCATGGACCAGAATACCGATATTACCTTACCTTCTCTAACCTTCTTCTACTGTGTTAATTATACTATCTTTAAAGTTCTGAAAGTTATGTTATACCAATGGATGCAGTACACCCGGCCGAGGGTGGTGATCTAATTACGGCAGGTCTTGCCTCCGCCGTAGCACTCTTTAAGGTGAGTGCCCCGTGCGCGAACGCACTACCTGTCTCTCCGTGCAGGTTCGAATTTCAATTCAATCAATTCGAATCAATTCAACCCTCGCTCGGGACGCCAAGTAAGCTGGCCCCATATTCTTCAGATATGGAACCGAAGTTGTTGGCACAACCACTTCCCAATTACATCACGGGATCTAGTCTAAACTACACCCGGTTGCGGTGGATATTATGGAGCACCAAAATACTGACTATCAAAATTCCATCTCTAATATCTTGATGTCTTCTAGCTTAAATAACACAGCAGAAGTTCTGCCGGATTAGGCGCTAATTGCTCTCTGTTAACTTCGATGACTGTTCCACTCGCGACGCGCGCGTGGCTGTAAACACATAAGCGTCGCAACGTTTCCACAAGCCGGCGCGGCGACCGCAAGCCGCCTGTGTGTGCGCGCTACTTGAGATGGCGCCGCTTACTAGTCAAGGTGAGCGCAGCTTATAGCTTGTTTGCACTTAGCTTTTCAACATGTGAAATTGTACTTAACATATTAAAAATCTTCATTTGTTTTATATACTTTTGAAAATACATCCTCTGATAAATATAAAAAAAACTTTTTGCAAAGGCAATATCGTAATTAATGGGGTTTGTGTATTGCGCATACCTGCAGGATGAAAGCCTGTTCCATAGTTTGCTAGTTGATAATATCAGACGAACCATCAGGAATAGAAACCTGTGTACGTCACATAATAATAATTTGCTGATATGATTACTAGAAATATTTATCAAACGTAACTTATCATGATGGTAGTGTTAAAATTTTTGCTTTTGATAAGGTTACAATATAACAAGTTACTATCTTACGTCAGTTTTAATAACATATTTTAACCAGTTTTTATCTTCATATTATCACCATATGGTGATAATGTTTACTAGTTTAACCATTGATAGTTTATATATAAAAATGAACCTTTAGTCACGTCATAAGTCGAGAACGAAGTTGGCGATTTTATTGATCTTTTATTATAATCTTCTTAATACTTTATTGAAGGGTTTTATGGGAAACACTGAAATTTATAACACGGCTTGTGTTTAGAATGTTGAAAATGAAATGTCAAAGGCAGTCAGGTGTCTGCGCCATTAATCTGAAAAATCCGAATTTTTCCCTTGGTCGAATATCTACCACCTTTTGAATGAGCATTAAATAAAACTCCAGACTTAACTAAGGTTCGAATTGAATATTCATAGTTGAGACAGGACAACTAGTATCGAGTCAGTTAGTTTTGAATAAATTACACTGACTGCTCTGCAAGGTTTCGAACATCACTTAAATGTGCTGCGCGGTGTGCTATGCGATCAAAGAAACATGACACGTAACAGGGCATCAGTTTTTGTGCGACACAAAACCGCGCCGCAGCGGGGAACGGCGGCGAGACGAACTTATGAACAAACGTTGACATTAATATTTCAGGGAGACATGTCCCCCCCAGCACTAAAACACACAGAATAAAACGCACAGCTCGTTTTCCGTTATTTATTTCGGACGTTTTTATTTCGCCGACCTCACATTTATCAATTTCTATGCTGAGAGTCGGGCTCTCTCGGGCTAGAATTTAACTTACAAATTTAACGTCTGGAGATTAAAATATGGCGTCGCGCGCTTTTTGTTTCCATCGCAACGTGTTGCTGCAGATGAGCTGTGCAATTAATTATTAATCTAAGTCGTTGCTGACGCGGCATGTCGCTTGGTGACTGGTAAAGCAAAACGACTGGTTCTATTAGAAATTTATAGGAGAAGCCTATGTTTAGCTGTGGAATTTCTGCAGTTTAAATGATGATAAAGAAAACTAGACTATTAGCTGTCAGCATGGCAATAGTCAGCGGGTTAGTTACAAACTGACTCGCTGACCATAAATGAATGAACGTTCAACGAACGAAATTTCACGCGTGGAATGATCAGTAAAAAACATAACAGCAGTATAAAACGAGACATGCCGAGCTTTTTACACAAAAGCTACTCGTAAGCTCATCGATTACTTGACAGACTACCTAACACAGTATATATGAGTATGGAAGCGAACTAAGGAATATATTTAAAAAGTGGTTTCATGTGGTCGGGTTCCCGCAGAAATACAATAGAACAGACGTCCCTATTGAATCTCTCCTTAGTACATTCGTAGATACGCTATAGAGTGGCACTTTGCTTTAGAAAGAAAGTTCAACGACCTTTTAAAGAACTGAAAAAGTTTAATGTTGGTAGTTTTTCATACCGCTGTCTTCGATTCTCGAAAGTACCTAATGAAAAGAATATTTTCAGAACCCAAACAAGTGATACCATAAGGTCACGGAACAAATCATTTACTACGCATAATGATCGTCAGTGGAACAAGTCACCTTTGTCGATAGGTAGAGTCAACTCTCTTTGGACTTTTTAAAGGCTTGTTAAGTTGCAGTATCTGTCATTATCTTGGAATTGTATCTTCCTTATCTGGTGTATAATATTTATTTGTATAGGTTTTCAAAATTTAAAATTCCATTTTATTACATCTTTATTTTATATTATATTCATGTATCGTATTATTATTCTATTTTGTATAATTCAACACCCACTAATGAAATAAGTGTTTAACAAACTGACTAAAGGTTGCCTGTAAGTAACCGCGGAATGCGATGAGACTAATTGTACTTGTGTATTGTAATTGTGATGTTCCCGTGTCATATTTATAACATGTGTTACAAAGTTATAAGTTAACACAGGGTGGCGATCGGAAACGCGGCTAAAGGTTTAGGTAGAGGTATATGTATACAAAGATATTACGAAAATATCTTGATATACAGTTCGAAGCTTTCTGCTATAATATACTCATGTGTTGTTGAAACCCGTTATTGCTTCGTTACGAAATTTTAAAATGTTTTATCCGGAGCGTGGTTTAATTAGCATAAACTTAATTAAGTTCGTCAAATGTTTGCGTTACTTTCGTACGCGGCGGATTGTTTAACTGGATAACACTCGAGATGGCAGGAGCTGCGCTCGGCGGCGCGCGGGCTCTCCCGGACCGTCGGGTTGGGAGTTTCGATGGCTAAGTGCTCAAGTGAAGCCATTAAGTTGCCTAAATTCTGAATCAAATTGTAAATTGAGTAGCGGTCGGCACGCGGAGTGCGCTCGCCACGCTGTTGTTGGATATTTGTTTCGACATACGGTCATTACAAAGCTTTTAAACAATATATTCAATTGTTAAACTATTGCTGCGGCTCTTTATTTGTTGTAACTATTGTTTTAGGGATATTTGGGGAAATTATCACGAAAATAGAACCCATCTGCCTTTGTTGTGGGCTCTCCTAAGATTTATGTTAAAGGATGCCGTTACAGAGGAGTTAAATTTAATCGCAGTTTATAGCAAATTGGACTTTTTTGCATTATCTGACGAACACAAGTGATTACTAAAAAATATCTCAAATAGAAAAAAATATGAATAAATATTTTCTGTGTACAATGTTCAATGAAAAATAAAAAAGTATGTTCATTAAGTTTAGATTGTGATTTGTTATTACCGTTTGTATTTTGAATGGAAAGTAATCACTCGATGGGAATTCGAAAATCCGACGCAACGCAAATATATTTGTTCGAATTATTGTTTTAAAAGCACAATTAATTTTAACTTTATTAATTAATTTTATTATACCAATATATGTTTGTAATATGGTTACTAGATTTATAGAGTCATCTTAACGTACTTAAATGACACTAAATTATAAATATAATTTATGGCGTTTCGCGTGTTGATAGAGAAGAGCTGCGTGCTACCCTCGAGCACGCTGTTAACATTCACACATGAGCAGGCAAGCGGCACGTGTTGCTGCTCGTAGCGGCCACGTGCCCCGCGCCCGCCCTACCATCACCACTTCCGCAATAACAATGAAGACAAGTCGTTAAATATTTAACGATCGCCGACTGAAATGAGATACGACCGTAAATTAGCATTTCAATTTCCCGGAATTGTGGAGTCGCGTGATAACGGGCCGCTAAGACATAGCGACGTCGTTAATCCGTAATGAAAACAGCCGCGCGTAGAGGGTCTACGCAGGGCTCCGCGGCGGCCTGCTTCCGTCGCTCGCAAACAAAAACCTCGACGTACAAGTTAACGAAAGCATTTGTCTTTTTACTTTCACAATAGTTTCCGTTTCATTTCGTCGTGGAAACAAATTTGCTTTTGTTACAATTTTTTTATTAGTTGCCACACTGACGTCATTTTTTTTCCGTGAGTGTCGTGGAAGTCGGCGCTTTCACTGAATAATTGAATATTTCATCACAAGATTTTTAAAACTTAAAGCGAAAGATAAATCAGCTCTTAGTATATATTTTATATATCAATATTAAATAATCTTCAATAAGATTAAAAAGCATACATTGGCAAGTCCTACATATAACAATCATTAGCGAGACATAGGCCTTCCCCTCGGAACGCCACGATGTCCGACATTGCGCCGCCCGCGTCCACCCCACCGACCTGCCATGATTCTTACTAGATTCGACTACTCGCGCCGCGTTTACCGGATTGTGGTCGCCACTCGTAAACCTAACGGCCATCATCACTTCAAATAAGTAATTTTTCGAGTTTTTGGGGACTCTAGTTCTTCTGCTCGACTGCTGACTCGAACTCGCTACAAAGCTCTGAGCATACGCTTTTCCTTTACTGTCTAGTTAATCTATTACAATATGTTTTATTCATTATGATATTGTCATGGTTACTAAATTTGTTTATTTTTAATAAAACCGGACTAAACAGCTAACGATGTAATTTTTAAACCATAACAAGCCATAGTTTTTCATTTTACGACTTATCTTCGTCCAATTGTTTAAAATTTCGCTCGATTTCCCCCGACCGACCAATATCTCAGCGGAATGTAACCGGAGCTCCGGCTAAAACTCAGCCGCACGACTCGGTATTTTGTCGCCGGCCGCCCAAGTCGGTGCGGTACATTTAAAGCGCTATCATAAAATCACTCCGAGCAGGAAAGCTTCGAATTTTCGTTTCAAATTTAGAACTAACCGTAAAAAGATGAATAAAATGTTACTTAATAATATTGAAAAATTATAATCCAGTGGTTAAGATAGCCATTTATGTAAGTAACGTGTTCGATTCCTTGTGACTTACATCTTAGTTGTGTGCTTTTAACATGGCAACCGCGATCATTAAGTTTGCTCGGCTCATCTGACAGTACACCGCCACATTCCCATCTCCCCGGCACTATTAAATTTTAATGTTGTTAACACAGGAACAAATAAACCTTTTCAAAATTGTCGTAAAAAAGGTGAGGGAGTCTATGAAGGCGTCTATGAACGAAGAAGGCAAAAAATGCTTAATAGTAGAAGCGTTGCCTAACTCAGTGTGGGAAATGGGTGAAAGTTTTAAACCTGCGTTAAGTTACTCTTTAAGCGAACGCGTAACTTAGTAGCATTCTCTATGTACTTACCTTAAATCAAGCCTGTTCAAATGAAACAAGAGCTGCTTCTGATTATGTATTTTGCTTATTTAGCGTCTTCACCTCGCTTGATCCGGCCGCGATATGTGTGGGTGACGTTTGGATCCTGTGTAGGTCTTGAGATCTGCTATAATAGCACTGTCATTTAATGTATCCGCACAGGACGCGCGCGGTGGGCGAACTGTACCGTTTTGAAGAGAACAGTGCAATCAGTTGAAGCATTATAAAACCACTGAAAGCTGACAAGGCATAGCTCGCAGCCGGTTGCTAAAGCCTTGAATTTCTGAAGCGGACACCACAGAGCGGGAAAATTAGCGTTAAACAATAGTCCACAAGGTGGATTAACCTATTTTATTGAAAGTCTATCGGGGAGGTTCTTGTCCAGCTGTGGACGACTATGGCTGAAATAATTGTCGATGAAGACTGACTGAAAAGCATGGCAATGGCAATGTCACATTAATTACAACGATTACAAAAATCAGCAAATCGAACTGCAAGCAAAACTGACTTCTTATGCTTCCGAAATGTTGGAAGAGAAAAGAACTCTGTATACTGTCAATTATTCTGTTTATATGAAATTTTTAGTTTGTGCTAAAGTTTTAGTAGAAAAAAAAAACCGAAAACGAATCTCACGTCGATATAACGATAATTAGCGTTAAGCGAAGCTAACTCCGCACAAAAATATGCTAATAGCGCGCCTAATCGCCGCATTTCGGTTTAGGAGCTCACGGTTTTTACTAATTACGCAATAAGCGCCACATTGGTCGCCAGATTAAAAACCATCGACTTTCATTGCCGCTTTGCTTTGAAGTTATTTGATGTCACTACATCGCCCTGCGGCAATGTATATATACTACACCCCTTCAAATGCGTGGAGGCGTTTCCGAATTTAAAAATCTAGACTAGGCTTGCTATAGGTTATTACGACGTCGTTGTACGCCAATGAATGCACTAAAGAGACTTTTAATAGATTTGTATTTTTAAATATTAAATCGGCCAGTTTATTCGACACATAAGTTTAATAATACAGTAACATTTTATATTCTACGTTGTGCGAGTTTCCTAACAGTATCTGTGGTAAGTAACCGCCTCGGTATCAACATGGAATTTGCGGCAAAAAAGGTATGAAAGAAAGGGAAAGCGAAAATCCTTCAGTGCGAGTGTTCCAATGTTCAGGAGTTCTATATCAAGCAAAGTTTCTCAAAAATCGCTCAGTTTAAAAGAAGACGCTCAGACTTGTTTTCTGGGGTCGAATGAAAGGCTAAAGATCCGATCGCCGGGTTTTACAATGGGTGTATTATTAATTATAGATTTAAAAGCAATACTCTCATTTTAACACAACAATAAAACAAAAATAGACTACGGAAATAAGCCAATAAAAACTTTATCCACCTTGGACTTGAACAGACGCGTTAGGAAACTATAAGACTAAATGTCCTAAGCCCAGTTAAGTTAAGAGATATTGAACTTGAGCACTACTAGCAGAAACATTTCTGAGAAGATTCGAATTATAAAAAATTGCCATAGGCAGGGGTTAAACGTACAATTTATGTCAGTAGGTAACGTCGTCATGTTCTATGTAAGTTCAGTTTATTACAGGAAAAAGTTATCCAAATATCGAAAAAACATTTCTTTTCTCAATATCCAATTCGGCAGCAATCAATAACAGAAGTTGGAATAAGATACTCGAAAGAGCGAAATAATATATAAAAAAGCTCATATCTCCGGCGTCGGGGCCAAAGTTGTGTTTGGAAGTTTCCGCGCCGCCCAGCGCCTCGCCGCACGCGCTGCGAGTTATGTTCCCTCACGTGACATAACGCGGGCGGAGCTTTCCCTTGGATTTACTGCGCGGATACAATGATATTGCTTATTTCCAAGACGCGCGTGAAAACAGTTGCGGCAAACTTACAGCCGCCACTTGTAACATGTTCTTGTTCTTCTATCATCACTCAAGATTGCACACCTCTGTATTTTTCACTGCGCTTTGTTTGTACTCGTATTATATATTCCTTTCTGCAGGAAAAATATGTAACGCGTCACACTTTAAATTTAAACCTCCATTCTGAATTACGGTGTTCACTTGTATTTTATAGCGCGGAAAATTATTTGCAAGGATTTGTGCTAAGCTTTGCGAATCTTTTAAACATTTTTATTTTAATTTAATTTATTTATATTGCATGCAAGACATGTATTATCTAATAAGAAATGTGTATACATCTGTAATAACCGCGTATATAAAAACGAATATTTTATATCGTAAACGCTCACTTCTGTTTAATGGTTAAATTTAAAAATTTCATGTTAATTTCTTTATATTATGGTCCACTTTGGATCATCTATAACCTCAAAATACCAGAAGCTAGCTACCATATGACATTTGTCAACAGAACTACGAAGTTTCCATACGTTTAATGATTTGAGATGGAGCTCACAACAAACACGACTTTATATTTGTTATAACTTTCATTAATATCCAATAAATATTCTAACAGGCATAAATACTGTACACTTATTATATATGGAAATTTATTTCTATGCCTTATAAAATCTTAAAAATCTTTTAAAGTGTAATATGATTGTTTTAGAAGTTTATTACGTAAAGTATATTAGCCTGTATCTTTCTGTAATGTTATTTACATACAAACATACTAAAGTGATTGTATTAATTTAAAGATCATAATATCCGGGTTTTTCCTTAACCAAGACGGATGTAGCGCTAAGATGAAAACGTGTACTTTGTAAGAACTGTGTCTCAAAGCATAGTCGCAACTTAACAGTTTTACAGTTGGCACAAAGATCGCGGATACGATGCGTGATCTGTGTTAGAGCAAAGTTTGATTGAAAGCGCACAAAAGAATGAATAGACGAGCAGCGGGGGGAGGCGTCCGCTCCCGGGCCGCGGGTGAGTGTAGCGAGCGCGCGCTGGAGCTGCTACGGCGGCGTCGGCGTCTACGAACTTTATGATTAACTACAAAATTCAATTAGGCGCTGAAATTCAGCGCTGACCGGAAGCGCTTTTTGCGCTGCGGCGCCTTTGAATGCAGTTTGCTAGACAATTATGCTGAGCGGATTTCAACGGATTGCCCGGCCATTGTAGAAAGAAAACCTGCTACAGAAATTACTTCAGGGAAAAAATTTTAAATGTGTCTTATCGCATATTAACCTCCTAATTTACTGTATTTGATTAATAATTTTTTTTTATAAAAAGTATATATTTTATGGTATTTGGTATGAATATTTTTATGGTTCAAGAAGAATACATTTTAATTTAAAAATAGTAACGGTTCCGTGCTGTTTAGTTAGTTCAAAATGATCGAAATAAAATATAAGGAATGCATTAATCATATCTAAAATCTTTTTTGTTTTATAGCCAACCTCATTCTGACTTCCAAAAGGTTTTACTTACGTTTTAATTAAAATGTTTTGCCGACGTTACATCGAAGATGTTAACAATTTCTTCGAGAAAGTCGCTTATAAAATTACACGTTCGTACATTGTTTCGTATTTCTTTAAAATGCCATATGTTGCAACACCAGAGATTTAATGTCAGTATTCCTGATGATGTATTGATATTCTTAAATATACATTTGAGCATAATAACGTCATTTTTAAAAATTTTACTTTGATGTGTCGTTGTACTGGCCGGACAGTATTTAGCGCATGTTTTGAACTTAAAAGCAACTTATACTTCGTCAGGAGTATCGAAAGTGTTTTATACTAGTACACGGGTACCGCACCTGCACCTTTGATACGAATCTACAAACGCGATTAATCTGAACCGCACAGAGGCTGATTATGTAATTACAAATTAATTACGCTAAGTAATCCGTCGCAGCGCGCGCTGCCTGTACGCAAATAATCTTGATTAAGTTAAATACGATACGCACGCAGGTTACATAGGATATTGACGAGATCAGCTGTGCGAATGTGCTGGGGATACTTTTGCTTAAAGTAATATATAAAAAAGTTGCTTTTCATTTTACTCATTTTTATATTCTTTAATTTGGCTCTGTATTTTTAAATAAGTATCATAGTAAGTTTTCATATATCTTAATAAGTATCATAGTAAGCTCATAGTGAAGAAGAAAAATATATCGAAGTGACAATTTCAGAAGTCATTGAAGTAACAAGTGACTGGAATTCTTGCCTACGTATCTATTGTTTTGATAAGCGGTACACAAAGCACGAGAAAGTATGGAGACATTTGATGTTAATTAGTTCTAAATATTTATATATAAGAGTCAGAAATCTCTCGGCTAATTTTGCTAACAGGTAATTAAAACTATTAATTACAGCTGGATTACTGAAAGAAGTCCTTGCTCGACATTATTTTCCCCCAAATATTGCCACGGTGTCCACTCTTACATTGCTCGCATGTTGCGACTTTCGGCGACCTTAATTACTCGTATGTCATCGGCCGTAAAAGAAGAACGCGTTGCAGTCGCAAGAAATGTAACTTATTTTAATTTTACTTAGCTCAAGGGCCCGCAAAATATACCTAATAAATAATGTATGTATATATATATTGTAACAGGTTTTCGTTTCAAAACAAAAACACAGTTAAAGTTCTAAGTAAACTGCTGCGAGCATGACTGTATTGTATATATCATGTTGAAGGCGAGCCGAGCCTCCGGCGTGATTTCATTTTACGCTAATTAACGAGCGAAGGCTTGCGAGAAAGTCAATTACTGTCGCCATAGTTATTTATATTGTCCGAGACACCGCGCGGACGTGAGGGGCATGGGCCCTAAGAGGACACTCTAATCTACATCCTTAATTGGATAAGTTTGTATGTAATTATAAGTGAGACGGGCCATTAGAGCAGCGAGCATGCCGCGCTCGGTAAATAATACATCCACGTCTGTTGCCGATTTACTTCTTGCCTTGCTGCTCAATAGTTTACAATACATTAGATGTCTACAGGTTCGGATTCGTTATAGATGTAAAAGTTATAAAGGCGTAAGTATACCTCACTTTACAGCAAAAAGCAAATTCACGTGAGGTAAAGGATTTGTTTAAAATACCAATTTTTTTATGGAATAATCTCGGGTTCATAAAATAAATTTGTAACTTTTCTTTTTTAATTTGTGGATGTTCTACCTGCTCCTTCTCGGTCGGGTAAAATACCCCCACGCTCACGGAAGGAAACATTGTGTGACAAAATTGTATAAAATTAGATAATAAAAAGGAAAAGAAATACACGAATAAAATATTAACTAAGGCTGATTTCTGAAAGATTTGTAAAAATTGTTAGAATTTTATAAGCAAGAAAGACGAAGAATAGAATAAGAAATTGTGAAGCTTGGAAGAAGAAAATAAAATAAAAATTAAAACTTAGATCTGAAAAAATTATTCCTTTGTAAACTAAGTCTCTATTCCACGTGTAGGGATAAACGAGTGTTCAAAAAACGGGGACGAAAAAGAAGCATATTATTATCATAGAAATAAGCATTGATATCTTGCTAACTTATATGAATTGATTATTGCGATGGTTTTCCGAGCTATTTGAAATCCTACCACATTAAGATAGAGCACAAGTTGATACAGTTCGATATATAAGCGCTTACGTGTGATAAATCTTCGTACGAGGCCGCCTTTTCCCTTTGTCCCTTCTCAGCGCTTAGTGGAGTCTCCCTTTGTTCTCGAGCCGAGCGCCTAAAAATTTACTTCCTAACTATGTATGTAGCAACTACGCATAAAAATAATTTGAACGTAAAAAGTTCAGAGCTGGCTTTCGGTGTGAAGAAATCGTAACGAGATGTTCACAGTCTTCGCTGTTTTTATGATTTAAGTTTAAAGCTGTACGATCAAACGTGAAATAGAAATTTCTCATGTAGGCTGCCTTTTTAAAATGTGTATTCATATATGTCTTGTATTTTAATAACCTTAATTCTATCATTGTGACACTGAACACCTATTTACTAACAAACTCTATGTACTCTTTACATATAGGCCTATGTCTTTCATTTGACAATACTAGTATCACACACAATTTAAAAGAAAAAGTGAAGTTCTATACAGAATAAGATTTTTAGAGTACTATGCGACTTATACTTTGAAAAACAATTTGTTGCCTTATTAGCCAAATGTTTGAAATTATCTCTCAATCCGCACATAGTAACATAAGAGAGGCAGTCAAAATAAATCAAAGGCCAGTAAAACTCTATATTTCGAATTCTGTTGTAAATAAAAGCTTTTGAAAGCTCGGGCCATCGGGACGTACGTCAACACTATAAAAGGCCTGAACTTGGAGGTACAGGTGCGAGAGGGTCCCAAGTGCTCTACAGTTGGCATCGAGTGGCCATTGCGGCACCTGCCAGCGGTGCGAGCCCCCGATAAATCCTGATCTTTTACTTGTTTAAAAATACTACTTTCTACGTTTAGTAAGATAAGATAAATAATGATAAAATTCATTTAATCAACCTTGCAACTTTTAACACAACTTATTGGTTTTCATATTTTATCTATTTTATTTTTAACTCTGCCCGCAAACGGACAAGAAATAACAAGAAACTCCACAACAACACATCTTTTAATAAATTTTATGAACACAAATTTATAGATAAAAATTGTATCATATATAGTCTAAATGAAATCAAAATAATCAAGCGACATCATGCCAAGTATTCTGGTCATTTAAATATTCATTTATTGAATAAATAAGCCTTTTCCGTCAATTTATTTTTAATGTGCGTTTTGTATTTTTTAAATATTGAACCAATAATGTTTCGTGGAATTTTATCGAAAAGTAATTAGCAGTCCAAACTTTGGTACAGCCAGTTTTTCACTGTGCCTTGTAAATATTACTACGTACATCTCCTAGAATATAATACAAACATTGTAAATGTAAAAAATATTATTACAAATATATTGTGATACCACCGTATGGATACTGACCTCTTTAAACCGCTTTCTCAAGGACATTTCTATCTAAGCCCAAAGCATCAATCCATAGGACATGAAGCTGTGAAAAGAACTAATATTTACTTTCCTGACAGGGGCTCACTCGGTGTTTAGCACTAGTCGGTGTAACGGCTCCTGAAGATGCCCCGTGGAGGGGTGAAACACGTGTTGGGTGAATTTACGGTGGCTGTTGTGTAGTTGGCATTGTCTGTCGCATGCGCATTTACGAGCGGGCTGGCGGGCGGTGCACTTTCATGCACGACAACCACTGCATGTGCGGAAGTGCTAGCCACTACACATTGGTCCTACACTACATATTGGTCCTTTCTTATTTAGGATGGACTTCCGCAATGTAACTAACGCCTGATTCCATTAAATATTTCCTGACAGTGTCAATATCAGAGTAGTGTTTTATCTTCCTAACGGCGAAAACTGCAGCAGTAAGGCTCAATGCAGGAGACTCAATGCGAGGTCGGTAACAAGATAATTATAGAAGTTGTATTGGAATGTAATGAATAAAGTGAAAACAAAATCGAACTGTAAACATCTTGTTCCTTCCAAGAGAGCACGTCTGT
Source organism: Battus philenor (assembly GCF_028537555.1). Lineage (NCBI taxonomy): Eukaryota > Metazoa > Arthropoda > Insecta > Lepidoptera > Papilionidae > Battus > Battus philenor. The sequence continues at coordinate 179,583 of NW_027181693.1, forward strand.
ATAACAAGAGCTCCCCAATAACGGGGCCAATAATATCAAAAAGATGTGATATTTAAAAACTCCTTACTACTTTGGTAATTTTTTTGTTATTTGCAATTTGTTAAGAGTGGTATTGCTTGGTTCTGTTTACTTATTAATAGTATAACGCAGCCTTACAACGTTTCCGCGGCGAATTGCGGTTATAATAACCAATATATCTCTTGATTTTTCCAGCTCTACTTATTTATTCTCTGTTAAAGTTAACGCTGTTAGCGCGGGGGCTTTTACAGCTTCATCGAAGCTGAGTTCACGGAGTGGAAGGGTCAATGAACTTGAAAATTTAGGAATAAACAAAGCTGGACGCGCGTTCCAGATGCACGAAGTCGTTCTCACGTAGGAAAGTGCTGCCCTAGCTGTGCAGTGTTCATATTGTGTATATGCGGTTTGGGACCACAGGCGAGTCTAGCGCTACTAGGAGCATGGCCACGCTGCTCGCGGCTAGGAAGCGGGCGGCTGCATCTCCGGCTCTAGGGTATTCCGTTTTTGAACTGTTTCCATAAGTTGTTTTCTTAAATTTTATACGAGCAGTAGCGATATTACATATATACACAAAGTATGTTTTGTAATTAAACTCTACTTGTAGTAAATTTTAATTGACTGGTACTTTATCACAGTTCTGAATTGTCAGGCAATAAAAAAAAAACTTTTAAATATGAAATTGTCATTTATATTCATATTTGTAATTTTATTGGTTACGGTAACTTTTGTTGCATCTTTAAATTCGATTTTAATTACATTTTTACATTATAATTACATATAAATTTAAAATGAAATTCTAGTTTTGCTTTAATAATTAATAATTTTTGAAACGATCAATATCAATTGAATAAAAATATTCTCATGAGATGTCATCTCGCTTCTTACAAAAAATACAACGCTACATAATTCGTTTATTTTATAGCCGCCTCTATTCTTGTAGTTGTGTGACTCAAGGCAGTAATAAACGAACTTATGTAGGGAATCACACAAGTTTGATTAATTCAATTTAACTCGGTCAAGCGCGTCAAATAATTATTACTTTAAAATAAATAATGAACATTTCTCAAATACTTTAATTTTATCGTTCAAATGCCAGAGTAAATTTAAACATCAGTGCATTATCAAAGATTAGACGTCAAACAAAATAAAAAGGTGTGTTAGGATATTCCGTTTCTATTACAACATCACTTTGTGTGCGAACAAATGTCTATATCGACAACTTATATCCCCCTGATCGCCTCTCGTTAGGGAGGCAACAAAGGGCAGTATTATTACAGTACGAAACGAACTGCGGCTCCAAGCGGAATGTAGCGTTACAAGAGCCGGCAGCCTTGGAGATGTTACAGGCAGCAATCAATTGCCGCGACGGCGTGCGACGGAGATGTCGTTAAGCAGACGCGGGACGAGATTATACTCGTAGCACTAAATACTCGTGTCCTATTTATTTATCCTTATTATTGTCCATTAAAGATAGTTTATAATCATTTTTTGTATACAAAGTGTGCTTCCATTTTGACAGAAAAGGAATATAAAATCAAACTGAGGTTTATTTGAATGCCATCCTTCGACCAGGTTCCAAATGTTTTGGTCTAAGACTTGTCCTAGGCTGCTGAAGTTAGCTGTCGGTTAACGGTCTGATCTTAAAAGCACGATCTGACGCGTGTTATTATATATTTAGATCATTTATAATGACTGTAGGCGTCATGAGGTAAATACCAGATAGAAATTTAAATTGAACTTTTCCATAATGACATATTTAACTATGATTTAAACTCACTATTCCAAACGTACTCAAATTTATATTTAATAGGTTTTTAAATTTATAACATGGTTATTTCGAAACTTTACACCAATGTTTTGTTGAAGCATTTACAGTTAGTTATCCACGGCACAAATAGGTTATTGATTCTATGAAGCGTCTCTTATATATGATACTATCGAAAAGATTACATAACTAAGCCTTGTATAGTATTATGATGTTTTTCTCAGAAATAAATACAAATTGTAACATGTTTTTGAAGACCATGTCGCTGAGATACATGTTTTCAAACGTTTCTATCGCATGAAAAGTTCGTATATATATATAATTTCCCGAAGTACCGAAATCCAGCGGCACATTTAGTACGAATGTACCAACAACAGTCACTATAGAGAGTCTTATTGGAGGTGAGTAATGGATATCTACTCCTTAGCAATTTTTCTCTCCGATGGAGGTGTAAGGGGGAATTGATAGGCGGCAATTTTGAAAGTGTCTCCGCTCTTGGATACCCTCTTAATTACAACGGCTCGTCTTCGCCGAGAACGTGACCGGAGATCCCGGAGCGAAAGCTCAATCCGTTGTGTTATAGTGTGGCGCGACGCACGGGTGAAGGTTATCGATGTTTTACAAACATTTACAAGATATTTTTATGTGACAAAAACGTAAAAGATATCGCTATCATAATATATATTTAAACGTTAAATATTAAATGACTAATCGTGGACTTGAATATTACTTTATGCTTTAAATAAGTAAAAATCTTGGTTGAACTTCTAGGTAACTTACGAAATGACTCTCTGCTTTCGACATAATGTTTTAGAAAGTTGCTAAATTTCTCGGAAAGTAAGATACTTTAAGTAAAGTATAGAATTTAACTTTACCACTACTGATATATCGTGAATCAAAAATTTGTAAGATGTGAGATAGAATTCACAAATCTGCAATTTTAAGCTTTCAAGCTCATCTGTTTTCATTCAATCTTTATATGGCAATCACTCTAAAATATATTACATTGTTAATTTTATTACGGTACAAGTCTACGAGATAGGAAAGTAAATAATTATTTATTTTTGTATGTACTAAGTCGTATATTTATAACACTTCTAAAATCATAGATTGTTGTATGAGGTGTATAATATATTACTTAACTGAAAATGCATCTTCTAAAGATTTTATACTTATAACTTATCACCGTGTATAGAATATTTGTATCGATAATGTAACAGCGGCGGTGCGAGCGCAGCGCTGGCCCCGGGCTCACGGAGTCAGCTCGACGGGAGCGGGCGAGTAATTGTTTGTTGCGTACGGTTTGCTGCGGATACAAATAGTTTCTTCCATCAACTAATTATTGGACAATTACCCGGCGCCTGTGTGCGTCTGTGTGCGTCTGTGTGCGCCTAATTACATTAATCAAAGCTTAACATAACGTCGCAGGGCGGGGAATTGCTACGTAGATTTGGGAAGCGAAACAGTGTGTCTTAGGATACTGTATATATACAATTTGACATATATGTAAGGATTTATTTATGAGCTACAGTCAGAATTCCACAATCATTGCCGAGTACATTCTTCCTTTAATACAGAATACCCTAACTAAATATAAGAATGTTGCAGGGTTTTGTAGTTTTTCTTTGTCTTTGAGAAATGCTGCTCACTTATTGATATTTATGGCTTCGAAGACTTTGAGGTGATCGTGCGATGAAGGCATTTTGCGTAAACTCTTTACAGTAACAATTTATCCAAATAACTAGATTAACAGGTCTTTAAGCTCTTTGGCCTCTTAGGTGAACGCTCCGTCAAATGAGTAGTAGTAAGGCTCCCTGGAAGACAACTTTGGATTGGGCGATCGTCAAAACACGCCTTTAATTTAGATCAGAAGGCGAACAAGATCATCGCTCGGACATGATACTTTGAGATAAGTATTTTCAATAACAGGTTTGCTACATCGTTTAGAAACCAAAATACATAAAATTGTCTTTTGTAATTTAGAGACAGATGATAGTCAAACATTTGTTGTCAGGTTTTTAACAAAAGTTCCATCTTATAAAGTAGCTTACAGTTGTGACAAGGCAACTGAAATAGAGTTTTAAACAAAGAAATAAACCCGGAGATGCTACCAGCAAGTATAAAAGTGTATCTCATGAGTATACTATTACTGCTTAGAAAGATTGTTTCTCTGAGTAGTGCTGTCATTATATAGCTGCGATGATTAAAACATGTAATTATTAGGCACTACCGCTTGGTGTTGTGACATCTAAAAATTTGCGTTCAGGAACTTTTTCAGGAATTTCTTCCTCAGTTTTTCATGCCTTATCTTATCATCCTACCGCTTTCTGCACTTGTACGAAATTGGTTAAAATATACGTAAGAGGTTTTACTACTACAGTGGTCAATGAAGCATAAATTGATTTTATACTTGGATGTCTTATACTTCCCCCAAGGGCACTCCTTTAGCTCCGTAATATCAGGCACGAAGCCGAGATAAGACGTGTCTTTTTGATGCGCATAACTTCTGCAAGTATCATCCAGAGTTAGGTTTATTGGAAACAGTCACATTTATATTTCCTGTGAGTGTACGAGGTTATGTAAAATGAGATCAATACACCCAGAACTTGATCTGTTATTGCATCGCAAACTTGACCTGTTCAGATTACTCGAAAGCGGCGAAAGCGGTTCACTAAGATTTGGATCCTTTGTATGAGTTTTCTGGTTCCCTAATACTTTTGGAACTCATATAGCAATTATAGCATTAGTTTCTTAGAAAAGTCTAGAAGATTCTCAACCTTGCACGCCGCCCGCAAGTAACGAGTCTGTCAATTTATAACAGGATTCATTTAGGGTAATGCTCTGCGGATTCCAACATTATCCAACTACCTCCATTTCTTTATAGGACGAGTAGGAAGTCCGCCCATTGCGACTCTTACCCTGGGAAGATTTCTTGGAGGCGTACTAAGAGTTTTGACTCAATGTTCCTAATCTGCAAAGCTTGAATATGGAATGATTTGCCAGCTTCCTTATTTCCAGAGAATTATAATCCAGATCCTTTCAGTGTCAGAGTGAATACGTACCTCCTGAGTTTGCGTGTTTCATCTTTGACCACGTCGTCGTTTCCCTTTAGGCTAGTTGGAGGTAAAACACTGACAAGTAACCGTTAAAAAAGTCCCCAAGTGCGATTCGAAAGTCGCTCAGGCTTTAAATGTAATTGATGCGATATCTTCTTTCTTTCTTCCATAGTGTGATACGGTAGTGAAAGTGATTTCGACAACAAGTTCTATCGGCTCTTGGTCTATGACAAGTAATGTAGCGTGCCTCATATTAGATCTGGTGTATCAACGTGCAAATATTATATATTTCATAATTGTTTGCGGTACGTATCCGTCAAGCGAGCCCCTTGCTCGCACCGTCACTTAGCGATATTAAAAAAAGAAAAAGCGCGGGAATCACGTCCGCCTGTCGTACGAAGCGAATGTCTCGGAAGCATTCGAAATCTGATAATCAAGCGAAGCGGGCTCCGCCTCAATGCCTTGATAGAAAGGCGGGTAGATGATGGAGTGTATTAAATGGGTTATGTTATCATTTGTATCTTTCTCGAGTAAAATACTTGTTGTAATTGCTAAGATTTATTTACACTTTGTCTTTAAAAACTAACTAACATAATAGCGATCGTTTTGTATTAACGAGAATCTTTTCTAGTTTCGTCTCAGAATTTCATGAATTCACTGTACGGGCTCATTCGACGTAGTAGGTTTAGAAAGGCTTCCATACAATGTATTGACACTCACCTTCACCAACAAGACTCTCTCTAAATAAATCTCTCTCAAAACATAAAACATTTCTGTCAAAATAATTCACCCAATACTGCTTTAGAGGCGGTTTCAGTTATGAGCAGATATTCGCTTTTGACGGCCTTGGATCTTTGAGAAGTTATAAAGATATTTAGCATACAAATTCAATACGAATGTATTCCTATTTATTATAATTTTGAGGCCTCTCGTACCTCCTTTGTCATGACTGAAAAGGGACAATATTTTCTTAATATTTTTATTCACATAATATTTTTTATTTTCTCGTAATTTTTTTATTCGTTTCAAAAGTTCTTCTTTTTTCCATCACATTTTGTTCTATTCCTTTTCATACTTTATTGCCTTTCATACATCGCTTCTCATATTTCGCTATTCATCCTGGCCGCTGCTGTTATCATTTTATTTTTCTGCGCATTTTGGTACAGTAACATTTTGCTACACTCTATTTTCTTGGTTTTATGCTTTTCTCAATATATTTATATATCATTATATCTATCACATTCTTTTCCAAATTTATCACTTTTGTGTAAGATTGTTTCTTCCTTTACTTACTACCTGACTGTTTTGTTACTTTTTGTAACTTCTTTTATCAACTTCTGGCAGTACTCCAAGAAAAGCTACTCTCTCAGTTCACCGATGAGGCAATTTTTTCTTCTTCTATCCCTTTTTACATCCGAAACTGGTGTTCTGTTCTTAACGCGCCATTTTTTCATTTGAGCTGTATGGTTTTTGGGTACACCACATATGTTTACTAAAGTAATTTGCATATAAATCCTTTTAATGTTACACTTTTCAAAGTATTTGAATAAAGCTGTCAATTCGATCTAAAAGTCGTCCCTGCACACATGCTGCAAGTACGTTACTACTATGTCATTAGATAAATTGTTCAATTAAAACAAGGAATTTATAACAAATGTGATTCTGTGTGAAATATTCCTTTAGGAAATGAAAAAACAGCCAGAAAAAAAACACCGAAAGTCAAATTATTTCAAGTTATTAAAGAAGTGATTCTGCACTTGACGTAAACAAGTGAACATTAGAATTAGTTCAGAGTGTCAAATAAAGTGAATAAATCGGAAAAGGTAAACCAGGAAACGTTAATTGGAACGACTTCTAGCGCTCCAGCGAATGTTAAGAAAAAAGCTCGCTTTTGTCTGACTGAATCAAGTTAATGAATAAATGCAGCAAAACATTTCGGCGTCAAAGTGCAATGGAGCCGCGCGCTCACCCGCCGCGATCTGGAGCAACGCCCCGAAAATTGTCCGCAGACCCGGCCGCGAACTGGAACGAACAATTTTTCGAAATACAGATTGAATTGCGGACGTATAAAGTGCTTGTTAACTACCTTTTGTTTGCAGAACGCAAAGCGCGGGCTCAATGTTTTGTAACTCGCTGATATGTTTGTTTCAAATTGATATTTGCCTTATTATTATTTGAAACATAAGTCCCTTGAAAAAAAACATTTATTTTATTCTAGCTGCCTTCATAGACTTCGTACCTTCACTCTGAAATATGTTACTTTATTTTTTTTAATGCAACAGGCCAATAACTTCTGCCAGTACAAAGAGGGGCAGGTAGTAAACAATTATTAATTTTGATATGTTTAAAAAAAAACGCGGGAAGTCTCTAAATGCAGGCACCGCGAGATCGGCCGCCGCGGTGATCTTTGGGTGAAGCCTATGTCTTGCAGTGGGTATTTATCGGCTGACATGCACGAATGAATAAATCTGAATTTTGAAAACGCGTTTTCCTACTATACTATCATTACGTTGATTATTATTTTTGGAACCATTGACTTTTGGATAAAGTGTACTATAGTTTTAGTTGCTCCCTAAAAGCGTTCAACGTATTTCAATGATCTATTTATGAATCCAATGTTAATATTAGTTAGTAATGGCTTAAACACACGCGGCATAGTGAGACTGTTTTAATGCAGCATTGTCAGGTATCGCGTCTACAGCTGTATTTCAGCTTCCATAAGCATCTCTGCTGTAGAAAACATGGGTTTTTCTGCGAAAAAATAGGTCGTGAACTATCATACTCTTCTAACTGTTTTATAGTCACTATTTACATTGCTACGAGTTACAAGGTACGCTGTATATTCTTGCAGCAACGTAGTTTAATTAATAATGTATGAACGTTAAATGACTTACTTAACATTGATTATAGGGAACACATGCTTTTTTAAGATAGGAATTCCAGTTGGTGTCTGTTTGATACAGAGTAGAATCAAGCGTGACTCCTCCATTATAAGATTCCTCTAATTAAAATGTAACTACGAGAGATCCTAGCGCATCTTGTTCTCATAATAGTCCAGAACAACATCAGTTATAGTTTTTTTTTTGAAAGTAGTTGCTTTCATATATTATATTTATAAGCAAGTTTCCCGTAAAAGTATTTACAGCCTAGAGAATGATATAGCGAACAGGTACGCGCCACTTCATTTTAATCTAAAATTAACTAAAAACAATTATTTAGTCTTCATTCTCACATTCAAACTAAACTGAAAGTCAAGCTAAATTGTAATTTAATGTTTTATCAATATAAAATTTATTTTAAAATAGCGATTTTCTACAGAAGACTGCAGAAATATTTGTCTTACTTATATTTCCACTTCCGGCGCCGTAATCTCCGGAAGAAGGCTAAGTGACAGCGGCACACGTCGAAAGTCCTTTCAGTGGGCGGGCGCCGTCGACGCGGAACTTTGCCGCGACCGCCGAGCGCAGTATAAATTGTGGCTTTGCTAAAAGGGGAGCTTTAAGCTCGCTAATATAAATTATGAATTCAATTTGATTCCACAAGAACTCTGTTTCTCACAGGAAAGCGTAAGAAAACTGGAGTCGACTTTTTATACCATTACTCAATCTCTTACTGTCTTAAAGAGTGAGGAAATTTAAGCTTTAGGCACTGGACATAAGATGCTATTTAGCTTTGCATTAATAACGTCCGTTACAGAGATCTATTAGCGTCACGTAGTAACTTAATTATATAAAATACGCATGCTGATATCAAGATGGCATTATATAAAGGAATGATAGAAATATGCATTAGAATAGTGCGGTGAAAAAGCGACCGGCATACAGCGTTTTCTGACTTAGCAAAACCTTAAGACACCATCGGCCATGTGTTCAACCTGCTAAGTGGTGGGCGGACTGTCATTTAAATTAGCCAATCCGTTGGGCTGTTTTATACTTCCGTTCATCGACGGTTCCCCTTATTCCGGATTCGATCTCATAAAAATATCCCGAGCATAACCCTCTTCCGTTCATGACGAAGAAGTACATTATTTCTCTTTCTTAACAAAAAAAGACTTACTCTAATACATTCCGAAGTGGGGAGCGTTAAAAATTAGCAAAGGGAAATATTTTCCTAACTTGTTATAAATCGATACATTTGTAAATAAAAGACAGGGAATAACAATGGACTTTGACACCTGCTTAGCGATGCCTTGTTTCTGCTCTTAAAGATCAAATGTGAACAATGACAGAAGTATGTACCTAAGGTTTCTAACTGTATATGTGTTTATATATACAGTATGAGGAAATTCTGTAAATAATACGCTTTGTACATTTCGTAAGCTTAATTCGATTTAATTGAACGCGAGTGTAGAATATAAAATAAACACTGACATTAAACAACAGCTTGTAAAAAACTGTAACAGTGAACAGTAGTCAAAATACATTAAGGGACGTAACAGTGTTACAAGCAAAAATGCAAATGTAAAAAAGTCTCGGAGGCTAATGTCTTTGAAACATAGATCCTAATAAAAAAAACACAAAAAAGACCCACCTTGATTTTTTGATGGCTCTTCTCAGATAAAAGTGCGTTGGTAAGACCCTTTAAATTATACAACAGGTACTATTATAGGAGTTCTATCTGATTCTAGTTTCTACCGAGTAGGCCTGCATAATGAAATCAGAGAACAATCACAAAAAGGTAATGAAGCATTTGTAAATCTTCAAATGGTTTCAGCAAGTAGCTCACAGCGGCTCATACAAATTGTGAGAGCAATTAAAACGTAAATTAAAATTGAAAACTGACTGAACTAAGCTGCGCAACGTCTGAATAACTTTGTAAGGACCGGATTAAATTTGAACACAAACAAAATTCAACAATCGGGGGCGAGCAGCGACCGGTCGGGGCGCGACTTGTTTGATGAATAGATTTTACTTGTCGTCAAATGCTACCTGATCGCGACGTCTGATCGCCTGCCCCGGACCTGTCAGCGTTTGCTAAATCATTACAAATTAACATCCTCTTCGTGCAGCGATACTTGAATTCATTTCAGTCACGAAGCATAAGTATCCATTCAGCATAGAAACACTCACTCACTGGCAAAGCACAAACATATCTCGCAGTCGAACTGAACAAATAAAACAAGTATTTGAAAAACTACTCTAAAATGCTCTGCGCATTGCACAAGACATGGTAGTAAAACACTATGAAGAGGGATTTTTCCAACGAAAGCATCGATTTTCAAATCAGAGAAATTTTCTTTCAAGCCTTACGGTATTGATTTGTATGAGAGCAAGAACACAGAATGCTCGCGTACGTTACAAACAAATTTAGATTAGAGCGTCGTCATCATTATCATCTCGGCCTGTAGACGCCCACCGCAAGGCATAAGCCTCCCGCCCAAGTTTACAATGACGATCGACCTTATCTATGTCGTCAGTCCATCTAGTGTAACCACTGTGCGTCTACCGGCTTGTTGTCCTTATTCAATAACTCTTCAGCTCCAACAGCCTTCGGTCGCACAAGAGATGTGCCCCTATTTTTTTTTTACGTCCCCGTTTTGAGACGTCTCGTTCCATGAGTAGGACTCTTTTTTACAATAATATTTTTTATATTATCTAATATTTCCATTTTCATTTTACATCCTTCTTAAACTCTTCCATTCGTTCTCTTTTCTTAACTTCACGTTATCTTTCATTCCTTCATATTTTTTTTCATACATACATCGTGATGTATATACCCCTATTAGAGCATTACACGTAATAGAATGAAAACCGATTGCTTCTGACTTAGTCAATGCTGACAATAGAAATACAGTGGTAGAGAGGACACCTTTTCATAGTGTCTCAAAACCGGAAGATTCACTAATTCTGTTATAACACAAGACAATAGAACTCAAGTGGGAGCGCTCGACAACGGCTTTTTGTAACACAATAGCTTGATGATGCCGAGGTCTTAGTTCAAAGAACCAGATATATCTGTCTCACAGCGCTTTCTTGATTAGAATATTCAAACTACAACCGCTGTGATAATACAAATGTAAATGTAAATATGTCGAAATATTTAAAACATTATACAAAAAAGTATGGTTGCATATCAGGGAACTGTAATTTTGACTCTATCGATATTTATAAAATTTTGTTCACATGTGGAAAAATTTTCCACGTGTGAAATTTCCAATGAAAATTCCAAGTCATCGTTATCAACTGTTCTCGGCGTATTCTCGGTATATCTCGGCCTGAGAAAGTCTCCAACGTAGATCTCTGGAAACGCTGCGGTGAGATGCTGACCGATCAAACCCGCAGATCAAACGCTGCGGGTGGAACTGGGTAAGCCACACGCTCCGAAGGGACCCTGATCTCATACCGCGGCAATCCCTAGAATGGAATCCTCAAGGAAAGCTAAGACGTGGCCGCCCAAAGTAAACCTGGCGGCGGACGATCACTGCAGAAGTGAAGGTAGTTGGAATGACGTGGGGTGAAGTAAAGCGCGAACCTCAAGACCGTTTGGGATAGCGACGTATCGTGGACACCCTCTGCCCCATGTTTGGGACATGGGAATAAATGATGATGATGTTGATGTGGAAAATCAGCAAGTCGTGACAGTAAAATTTGCTTATTTATCTATAAGGTACATAGAGTAGGATAAAACTAATTTGAAAGTCAAATATTATTTAACAGTAAACGTGTAATAGAGCCACGTATGTTGCATTTTTGACTGGACACTTTGTAAAACTATAACATGATAAACAGAGGATAAAGCAACATTTTGCATTTACTGCAATTTTTCTACACAAATATCTGTGTACTTAATTCACACGAGCGTTTAAAATTAAACGGCGTAATGCACTTGCATCAAAAATTTGTTTACAAATATATAGCTCGACGATGGAAACAAGAATGCTTTCTAGTAAACGTTCTTATGCGCGCTGTTGCTGGAACTTCTCTCGTAAATATCTCAGAAATACATCGCGCACGCTCCCGCTTGCCTCCCCCTTGCACCCCCTTCCTGGTATGAAATAACGGCTATGCATTTCAGCGATTACTTGCGTTGTAGGTACACGCCGCGGACGAGAAGTTTTTATTTATAGCAAACAATTGTTACAGCGTATCGCTGCACTGCCCCAGTTAGGTGTTACGAAATGTAGGCGTCGAAACAACTGTCTCGGGCGAACGACGTGGACGTGGGCAAATAGTACCTTGTACATTTAAAATAATTATAATAAATCAAAAAATAGGGAGACTTCCGTAGTGTATTTATAAGACTGTAAAAAATTGGAAAAAATCCTTTTATAATAAACGGAATCAGATTTTTTAATAAAACGGAGCAAAACATTATTGGACTACTATTCACAAGGTTTAAAATGTATTTTAAACGTAAATTGACGGTAAAGGCATATTATTCAATAAACGAATATTTAAGCGACAAGAATCCTTGGCAGTGACGTCGCCTGATTGTTTTGATTTCATTTAGGCTATATCTGATAAAGTGAATATGGTTAAATCTATGTAGTAAAACTTATAAAAGTTGTGTTACTGTGGAGTTTCTTTCAGTTTCTTTTCCACAACTATATTACTTCATGAAGCAGAGTAGAGTGAAAAATAAAAAAATGTTTAATAAAAAGTTGATTATCAATAAGAATGTAATTAAAAGTTCGAATATTGAATAAATTAATTTTATATTTATTTTTAACAAGACGGTTCGCTGTTTATTTGTAATTTGTAATGCTTGGGATCATATTGCTCAACCATATTTTTAAAGATATTTGCGAAAGTCATTTAAAAAACCTACTTTTCGAATCGTAGCAATTAAGAATTATACCGCAACGTCCATGTTTGTGTTGAAATTGTTATGTTTTATCTCGCGCCAGTAGTACAAGTCGAATAACGGTGTAATTGTACAGTACAGTGCCATTTATGAAGTAATTAAGAATATTTAACTTTGTAAAAAAATGACATAACGTTATTTGTCATGAATGAAAGAACTAATATGTATTGACTAATTCATTTTCTGTTCTGCACAAAACATACATTAGAGACAACAGCAACAATTGTTTGCACTAATAAAATAAATCAAAAACAGTGAAAATATGTATTTTCTCCAAACTCGCGAGTTCTGTGTCGTGTTCTTCAAAAATCAATAATCGAACAAGAAATATTTCAGACGCTTACAATGTATTTTCATAATTTCTGGGTCGCGAGTTCGAGCTATAATAAATAGCTTGGCGAAAAAAGCGCAGGCCATCAGCGCGACAAAGCCGCCGTGCCAAAGCTCTATATATTGCGCCGCTCGGATTTGCACTTTAAATTAACGGCCAAAGGATTGTTTATCGCTGGAGAGCAAGAACTTGGCAAATTGAAGCCATTCGTCAAATATGGAGTCTTATGCGCGCAGTAGACTTTGAAACCGGAACCGGATTGGATGTTGAACTTTGTATTTGCTTTCTTAAACAAACGGCAAAAGTGATTGCATACGGTGTGACTTTCGGTCGGGAGAATTAATTAAAACATAAAGTGATGTAAATTAAGTCACCAAGCTCAATTTTATTGATTTATTATAATAATCTGAAATATGAATTTGATTCAAACGTGCGGACATAACACGAAAATGAAATTAAAAACTTTTACCTGTTTAACATGATATAAAATAATTTGAAAAGCATAATAACTTTTTAAATCAGTACGTAGTGTATCAACTATGTAGTTACTAAAGTGCTTACAAAATAAATAAATAAAAAACACTCTTGCTCATTTTAAGCAAAAATAAGAATTAAAATAACCAACAAAGTCAAGCGAATTAGAAAGGTAAAGCCGCTGTGAGATTTCATTGTGATAAACAGTTACTCCTACAAAATATTTATAAATATTCATACTGCTGTGGCTTGATAGTAGGCATATATATTTCAGCGAATATATAATAATAAGCGACAAGAAGATACAAAATCTAAGAATTTCTTATAAAGTATTGACGATTTTATCGCCGCGCGTATTTTTTTCTGTTTCGCAGAAGGTATCTCCGCTTGACGGCGCGCAGAGCACAATGGAAACAGGAACGCTTTGGCGCGCTCTATTCTATTCCCACAGTTATCTGTAGTAAGAAGGTAGTATTATTTCCACTCCACGCAATAAACCCGAGGTGAACAAAGGAAAACGCGGTCTCGCCGATATAAATAATGCGGAGGGACCTCGCTGAGACGCGACGACAACAGCGGCCGCACCGGAGGCGCTTCGCCTGCCCATTAGCCGGCCTCATTGATTAAAAACACTCAGCACTGTTTCCCGATTCATAACAAAAGCAAATACCGATAGTATCTCATTGCAAGCCGAGGGACCGATAATTCAAAACACTTATCGTTGATGTAATTCATGGAACTAATAATAATACAGAGAATATGCAATTCAGAGGAAACAGAAAAGTGACACTACTCAAATTACAGATACGTCGCAGTCTTCCGGTTCCGGTTTTGGCAATGTACGACTTCACAGAACCTGAGGCTATGTGTCCAAAATACAGTATGTTCTAAAGTGGAGGCATTTATAAAATTCGATTAAAAATATGAACATAATAGAAATCACGTTAAAAATATTGACTTAAATTGCATTTCAGTGTGATAGATTGCCCTTACAATCTAGCTGAATCCGGTTCAGTATTGGTGAGTTCCAGCCTTAAATCTGTAAGTTCGTTTGAACGCTCCAACGCGCGCAGGGATTTAACACTTGTTGAATTTTATAATAGTACAACTTTACTTTCTTACTACTTAAATATTATTCATTCTTATAATGTTATATAAAAAAGTAACTAATACTGTTTTAAATAAACACTTGTCTTATTAGCACGGGTAAATAATTCAATTTCTTGTACTTGCAAAATGCGGTCTTGCTTATTGTTCGATTTAGAGGTCGACCTTTTTAAGATCCTTGGTAAAGATAAGAAAGATATAAATTTTCAATGCCGTAAATATTTGTAATAAAATATTTTAATTAAACATTCTTTTGTGGCCATACATTGTAAGTCAAGATATATTTGACGGATTGCACGCACACAAAGCAAAGATCGCGGTCTGTGTTTTCAAATTTTCTGGCAAACTTTCCGAATTTTCGCCGCTAGATTTATTTGCTTCCCAACGTTCTATAGTTTGACGCTTCCGCCATTTTATTTATTGTCTTTCATTTAACTATTTCGGATTTGATTACAATTTTGTGATTAAATTATACTTTTTTTTTAAACATAATGATCGCCATTAAAATTTGCAATGTTACATGCAAATCATATAAAAATCATGACAATTTCTACCTCAGTAGCAGGTAACCTTTAAATGACATTTATAAAATAAAAAAAAAAAATTGACAAAAAACCACATTAGAATATTAAGATTTAGTAAGTAAATACTAATATACAAGCAAACATTTACTAATCATTTATTTACATGAGTTGTTTATAGAATTAGAATTATTCACTTAAAATCAATATGGTCTCAATTGTTTTGCTTAAAGGAAGATAACCCATCATAGTAAATATTTAAACTATGAATTTTTATTACGGATTCATTACAAAGTGCCGACATCCGAGGACTAGAAGAGTACCTTCTCACATTGGTACGGCAACGGTGGACTAGCAGCGTAAGGCGAGGCGGAGGACTTTACTCATATCAAACCCTTTTCTATTATAAACTTCTTGATAGCTTGTAGCACTGCTCGCTGCTTTGTCTTATAAGGAACAATATCACGTAACTTTGTGTTGACTGCAGAAAACGACTTAAAGAATTCGACGTAGTGCGTTATGCTACTCAACCTACTTAACCACAATCATTTTAGCCATAGAGCGCCCACAGCTGGGCATAAATCTCTTCCATAGATTAACAAAAAGACTCCCACACTCTTCACAGTCTCCACTCTAGTACCTAAGGCTCCAGCGGCCTTCTATTCTGCGGACTACTTGTTATGCCCACTTCCACTACAATTTCCCAATCTTCCAATCTATAGTTCATTTTGGTTAGATTTTGCTGCATAGACAAGGTGTTTCACCTTACAATATAACATGAGATGGCTAATTCGTAAAAATTGGAGTAACCAAACATTAGAATAAACATTGTGAAGTGAAGCTTCGACACGGCTGAGGCGATGCGCCGCTCCGTGTGTCACACCGGCGCGGCGCACTGAACTTGTTTGATACAATATCATATTCCAAGTTGAGTAATAGGCAAAGTACAGAGCCGGGCTCCGGCGAAGTTTCCTCATAAAAACTTTTGAAATAACAATTTGCCTTCAGCCCCATGACGCAGGTACCGCCGCTGATCTACGGACTCCTCGATACGGCTACGTACATGCAAATGAAAAAGTTTTTTAAGGGTACCAACTGTAATTGAATGAATTTGTTTCAATTAACTTTGTGTTACTAAATATCCATATCCAAAAGATCCATTAGAACTAATAATTCATATGAATAATTAGATAAACATTTATTCCACACAACAGTGACACACACATAAACTACGAATTTTTACTATCGGAAAAAAGAACAAATTGTGGACAAAAACCTTAACAAATAAATACAATGGGAGTGTGTGTGTAACAATAAAATAACCTCTTTTTACTACATGCATAAATATATATATCGTACATATACCAAAAATACATATTTGGAAATTTTTGTCTATCCGTCTGTTTGTTTGGACTAATCTTTGAAATGGCTCGACTGATTTTGACGAGACTTATACAGGCAAGGTGTTACTTAGACTACTTATATTTTGCAAAATATTAGAAATTCTTAAACAAAAAAAATTGTTAATTTCCACGCGGACGAAGTCTCGGCCACGGGTAGTAATTAAGAATGATATAAAAAATGATGAAGTCATGTTAAATTGCTGGCGTTATGGAAAAATCAATGTGCTAGGCAAAAATGGTAAAAAAATCATTAAGTATATCAGTAAAATACCAATCATGTCATTAATATTAAACCATTTTATGTATACACTTATTCAATATCATCATCGACATCATATCAACCGATTAAAGGCCATTATAGTGCTGAAACTTCCCCAAAAAGAGCACCAAAATGACCGGTCTTGCCTTGCCCGCATCCAGCGAGATACTGCCACCCTGACCATGTCGTTGGACTATGCCAACTTTAATATTGTATTTATTTGTTTACTTAAATATTAATACAATTCAATTCAATCGCGTAAGAGGGTGCTTTATTACAAAGAAAATGTATAAACATCTGTTTTGTCCTATATATATACATACACACACACACAAACACACACACATACACACATACATTTGAAAGATCCTTCCAAATAATCACCCTGTGGATGAGGTCAGTCGGACTAGAACTGGATGAGCAGAAGACGGAAGCAGTGCTCATTACTGGCAGGAGAGTTGCGGAGACCATCACACTCAATGTCGGCAGCTGTGAAATCGCAACTCAACCAGCTATACGGTACCTTGGAGTAATGATCGACCATAGGCTAAACTTTAAAGATCAGGCTGAGAGAGCAGCAGCGAAAGCGTCTCTGGTGACAGCTAAACTCTGCCGACTCATGCCTAATGTCGGAGGTCCCAAGCAAAACAGAAGGAAGTTATTAGCGTCGGTGACTACGTCAGTGCTTATGTACGGAGTACCCATATGGTCCGACGCACGGAACGGACGACGGACGACGACGAAAGGAAAATGGACGCGTAAGCTTATATCAAACCTAGAGCCATGGGTGAACCGAGATCATGGAGAGTTGAACTACTACCTGACTCAGATGATATCCGGCCACGGCTGTTATCGAGCGTATCTCCATAGGTTCAAATACGAAGATTCCCCTGACTGTCCTAATTGTGTCGGAATGATTGAAGATGCAGAGCATGTCTTTTTCGTCTGCCCCCGATTTAACGAAGCCAGGAGGTCTTGGGAAGAAGGTGTAGGATGCAAAATCTATCCTGAAACTCTGATAGCTACAATGCTATCCTCGCCTTCGGCCTGGGAACTTACGAGCGCGTACTGTACGACGGTGCTGAAGGAGTTGCGAAAAATAGAGCAGGAGCGGAGGAAGTTGGCCTGAACAGCCACTCTATCAGAGAAAGCTGCGGCTAAATCCCCCCCGCGAAGTAATGCCTAACGGCCATGCCGTGGGGACCAGGGATACCGAAGAGAGAGGATTGTTTTTAGTCGGTATTGATCTAGATCGAGTCCGACATACGGGGCACCAACATCAGGCCCTATGATACGTAAAAGTATTTTTAAACCTCTATAAAAAAAACACACATATATATATATATATGTATATATATATATATATATATATATATATATATATATATATATATATATATATATATATATATATATATATACACATTTTAAATAGTTTAATACCTAAGTTATGGGTTTTTTTCTTCACGTGTTTTCTCTATAATAAACACTATAGCTTGCATAATATTTAAACAACGACTATGTTAATATGCAGATCAAAAATTATCATTTGACCGGAAATTTCTAGTTTAAATAAAATATTTTCAGTAACATTATTTAGACATCTGATTCACTCGAAGAACTACAATTCCGGATAATTATTAACATATAGGAAGAATGTTTTCTAACGTTTACAACTAATTCCAAGTTTGAGTATACAAGCGCTTGATTACATTTCATTTGATGTAACAATTAATTGTTTGGGCTTTTTGTTTAAGCCAATAATCGAACTAAATTAATTATTAATACAATACGCATTGATTCGAGTACCTACAGAAATAGCATTGAATTTCAAACATGGCGTTTGTTTTGCAAATATTAAGCTAGACGAAACTAACTACTGGACCTTTATAGAGGCTTCTTGAATTTCGTTTTCAAATCGACTGAAATTTCCGACGTGACCTGTGAAAGCGTTTCGTAAAAATCCAGGTCTCCGGAAATTGTATTGAATCGGGAGAAACTTCTGAATACTCGATATATGCAGCCGCGCGATAGCTTCAAAAACATCGACACTGCTATCGATATTTTGGCGGGGAAATAAACCGACGTGACTGCAAAAAAGTTACACTAGTAAATGTAAAACACTTTTATCACATTGTTTTTACTTTTAAAGTTTAGATTAGTTAATATTTTCCAGAGGCAAAGGTCTTCTCTTGCTTAAGCTAATACAAAAGTCAAAATAAACTAAACTTTTTATCATCCCTGTTACACTTTAAAATATTTTTTATAATATATATAAAAATAACTCATGGGTTCTTTGTACTCGTTAATATCTGAATGATTTGAATATATAACCTGTAGGTATTTACCACACTCTCTAAGGAGCTATTATGCGAGAAGAACTCGAACAAATTTCTTAGTAGATGTTACCAATCACCTAAATGTTTCAACTCTGAAGAGCCTATTTAAGAGAAACTTTATTTCTCACAAAGTATGAAGTAAATAAATTAAAAATTTTCTTAATTAATGCCTGTGCGTGTATGCCTCCGTTCTAGTAATGATGATTTATAAGAGCGCACCTTTTACATTTTCATCAACAATTGTACAACAACATGTACTCTAATGTTAGATAAATTTGAAAGCGAATAAAAAAATGACTTATTAACTCGTTTTATATATAAAACGAGTTAATAAGTCATTTTGAGTCTGCGTGATCAGTAAAAATAATTATTATAGAGTAAACATGTTTAGTTACTAACTAATACCAAAAAAAATGATTGAGAATTGATATTTGTAAATCTAGATGGAAAATGTATATAACGATGCACTAGCAAAATTTCAAGGCATTACACGTGTAAAGTCTTGCGTTACCGGTACTCAGCGATTTCTATCGACCTTGATTATGACATCGGTCGACTTAGTGGAAGTCTATCTCCGCCGCGTCCACCGACTCGTGGCCGCCAATCTAAAAACTGCCTTCATGAGCGTCGGATTTACACCAAGTTGAAATTCCTTCCACCCGTACTAAGCATTAGCTTTGTAGTACCATCAGCCAAGGAATGGAACAATCTATTAACGTCATTGTTTCCAGCTAACTATAGCTTTGGGAGTCTTAAATAAAAGAGTGAACAGGTTTCTTTTAGGCAAGCATGTAGCATCGTGGACCTCATCATCGCTTAGCATCAGGCGAGACAGAGGTCAAATGCTTCGCCTGTGAACGATAAAAAAACCTTTCTGCCGCAATGGCAATCGGTTACGTGCCCATCTTTGGGAGAAGACCACGTCTTGCAGTGGGCGTCTAATGACTGACATGGTGACTGACGATGACATATTCAAAATGCGGCAGCTTTTGAATTATTAAGGTGCTGCAGATAATTTTTATTTTATCCCTGCAACGCTTTGTCATTGAACACACTAACCGTCGACGATATTCTCAATATCCCTCTGTACACATTATTAATACACATCGACGTTTGCTCATAGTTTCACTGAGTGTATATTACTTCGTACCGCACAGTTGTGTTGAAAATATATAGCCTCTGTTCAAACAAACTCTGAAAGATTTTCACTCATTCATACATTCATTCATTCATCGGTCTTGCGCTGCCTGCTGTCGACTACTTCCCATGACCTTGATTATGTCGTCGATTCACCAGGCAGAAGCCTACCCGCACCACGTCTATCGGCTCGTAGTAACCGCTCGAGAGCCTTTTGGCAATTCTTCTGGAATATATAGATCAGTGGTTAACTGCCGGTGATAGACTTTTCGAAGCCTACTCGTCACTAATGATATCTCGGAGCGGTTAAACAAAGCGCCATTAAGTAATAACTTAAGGAGTGTACGTAACGAGAAATGATGTGAAAGTTCTGATTAAATTAGTTCCGCTGCTTGTTAACGTTTAAGTTGAACACTGAGCTGCTGTCGCTTTAAGTAACCTCATTAATTCGGGTTATTTATCTCTCATTTTAATTTCGCTCATTACGCTTGCAAATTATTCTGCCCGGCAGCTGAGTGTTCAGCTAGCTTCGAGTTTAGCTAAATGTCCGATGCATTTAAAATATCGTGCAACAGTCAACCTCGGGCTTATTTGGGGCCAGAGTTTTACACGCCGAATTCTGAAAGCTCTCTTTAAACTTATAATGGTAGAGTTTCAAATACATCGGAGCTTTTGAAATGTAAATAAGACTTCATTTTATATTTCTGCAAATATTTGATAACTCAAAAGACGCAGATATTCATAAATGTTTTGAAGCTTAATATCTCTTCGCTACTTATGTATAATAAAATAAATTTATTTTTTAAATTATTTAGATGGATATTTTTAGTGTATTTTTAAATTAAAGGTTGTCTAGAGGAAACAGCTATTAACGATTTTAGCGACAGGTCGTCGACTGCCGATCCGTGATTGCCACCCCAGATTCCCAAGGCCCTAGCGGCTAGCTGCTCTGTACACGCGCGAGCCCTACGCCACTTGCACTTATTAATTTTCCGGGCCTATGTTTGTTAGTTTCATTCGTCCACTTTTCTCCCCCATATTGAGCCTTTCATTTTACATATATATTTAATTATATTTCGTTGAATATCACATTTTATTTTGTAAAATAATAAATAAATATTTAGAACTTCAATGGATAATATATAGCAGTGTCGTATTTATATTGGTAGATGTTTACTTTTATAACGAGCATTGTCAACTTTGTAAATAAACTAAACTCGTGTAACCGCGTTGTCATGCTCTATGTGAGTCGGTACTAAGTTACAATTTGTTTACAAAGGCGGTTAAGTGCCAAACAAAGTGAAGGTCGAAGCGGCGGAGGAGCACCGCGCAGCCGACAGGAGCCTCAGCCACTTTAATTGCATTGTTAGCATTCCCCCGACGCAGTGACTTCGAATTCCGACCGTATTATCCTTTCAAAACTTATTTTAAAAGGAATTCCTGGCTTCAAAATCCGGTCACGTCTATAATTGTCAAGGTTCTGGAAGGAAGTGCCTGCTGACGCCCCTGCGAATGGTACTCGCTGATCGTTTTTTGTATCTATTTATACGTAACGCAAGGTTTTAAGGTTCCGTTGCTGGGAATACGTTTCTGCTAAAACCTGTAGAGATATATATCTACTTATGGAACATCGTGAACAAAATGTCGTGTCCAAGAATAGTTTTATATCAAGAGATGTGTGTACGATTAGCACTTGTCTCTGTGCAAGCGTGGTGGGCAAATTTCAGAATAAGGATAGTATGAGAACTAGCATAGAAAAATATTAAATTAATCATACGGTTAAAAAATAGCACTATGAAATAATTATAATAATAAATATTTGAAATCTGAGGAAAGTATTATTAAAGTATGAAAAAAATAGATGGGTGAGATTGAGAAGAAGCACAAAAAAATGAGTATACAAAAGTATAAGACTGACCATATAAAAGTAAACGTTTATGCCCATAATTGCACTTTCATCTGGTCAGTTCAAAGAACGAAAGCATAACTATACGGAGTATGTTAAATCTATGTCCGCAGTGTGTTGACATCGAATATACTGCCGCGGGGCGACCTGTACATAAATATTTTAATTTCCTTTGCGGCTATAAAAACTGAATTATTTTTTAAAATCATTTTCTCTTAAAACGCGGGAATTTATCTAA
The DNA here is from genome assembly GCF_028537555.1 of Battus philenor. Taxonomy (NCBI): domain Eukaryota; kingdom Metazoa; phylum Arthropoda; class Insecta; order Lepidoptera; family Papilionidae; genus Battus; species Battus philenor. Next base: position 201,940 of record NW_027181693.1, read on the forward strand.
AGAGGAAACACATTTCTTGACATTAAAAATTCAACAGAGGTTTAGCAATAAAGAATTATATGACATAAAGTGTAGAGTGCAATTTCGAACAGTCATACATGTAGTGCACCGGAATTTATTATCCGACATCGCAGTACAAAATGAGAAGCAATGTTAAGTTATTTACGAGGAAACTTCGCCAGCCAAACACCGGCCCTGCGCTCTGAGGAACGGGCAAATTGTTGAATAAACTCAAACTGTTCTGCAAGAAATATATTTTCGTTTGTATTGAAAAATTTAAAGTCCAGAAAACAAGGGCATATTGTGGAACGAAATCATAAATCTTCCGTCTCCACATAAATGTATCTTTAATGGAAATTAGCTCCGAGTATTTTCGATTACGAATCACTAGTGAGAAATGTGATTTCCTTGCATCTGATATTTTATTTGTTTAGAAACACACCGGTCCTATATCATCGTCGTCATTCCAGGCATAGGGTGTCGACAGCTGAACATAAGCTTACTCTCTAGCTTCTCAATAGTTTGAAAGTAACCGTTTGAAAGTAACCAGCTTCCAGCGTCTTCCGACGACCACTTTATGGACCCTACGCTCCGATGGCCAGTCCGTGTTCTACTCTCCAGAACCTTCAGGTTCCTGCGGCCATCTCTTCTGGGAGCTATATAGCCTGCTCACTGTCAAATAAACCAACTCGCTGGGTTGTCGTGTACACCTGCACACCTGACTTAAAAAATTATTCGTTGTTCATTAGTAATTGTCTTTAAGTCCTGTCCCACTGCTTCATGCAAGCCTCCTTTCTAAGAGGCGGCAAGAGCCCTATCGCTGTGAGGATGTCCCACGTTTTAAGAATATCTAGTTTTAACATACACAAGCATTCCAATTATTTTTTCCTTCACCGATTGCGAGCAGTTGCAATGTAGTGTGTTTGCACGAAGTTTGCGTCTATGTAAAGGATCGAACTGTTGCGTTACGTTTGCTTGTTGCTGTTACGTTTGCAAGTATCAGCTATTAACTATTTATTGCCTTGATAGTAAATATAAAAGTGAGATAGGGTCCAGTTTTGTGATACACAAATAATTAATGTATATTACAGAATGCTGCAGCGTCTATGTATAGTGCTAGTAGTTGATTACCTCTGCCTAAATAACGAAAAATTAGCGAAGACCTGATATGTATATGTAATATATTTAACACATACATAAGAAAGGGTATATGCTATTAAATTTACGTCATTTAAGGTGACAGCATCAAGCGATGGCATTTAGGTTCAAGAAAAACTATAATGTCTCACTCAGGGCACTTTCCAATCTGTATTGACAAGTGTAATGTACCTGGAACAAAACAACAACTTTAAATTAAATATAAACGGTCTACGGAAATAATCCGGAGTGTACACAGTGCGAGTAATAATCGTATTAGAATATACTCTTTTAATATAATGCACAGAATAGCTGACGTTGATCCAAGCGCGTATCGAGCATTGATTATATAGAAGCATCTGGACTTACTGAGATACGTAATGAAATTGCAGACGTTATTTAAATAACTATGACTGTATCTCAAATAATTAGATTTATTTTTTTACTGAAATAAAACCACCGATAGTAGCATATACTGACAATTATGATCTACGGAGAAATATTATTGTTTCTATAAAATGGTGATGCGAATATCTAGATTTCTGCATTATGATATCAACCGATTTGCTCACTGTACAGGCACACAGGCCACCACTAAAGATCGCTATGATGACCAGTCTGACGCTGCTCGCACCCAGCAGAACCCGCGAACTGGACTATGCAGTCGGTATACGTAGGGGTGGGGGGTGGGGGTGGGGGCTATCCCCGCCACGTGTACCGGCTTGTGACCACCATTTAAGAATCTTTCAAATCTCCTGGTACTCTTAACAATTTATAATTCAGTGACTATCGCTTTTAAAAAACTTAATTTTTGCATATTTTATGGAACCAGGCGTTACCTTACGGAAGTCTTTGTGTTTGGCACTAATCGGTGTAACAAAACTCCTGAAGATGTCCCGTGGAAGGGTGAAACACGTGTTGAGTGATTTGGCGGTGGCGGATGTGTGATTCGCATTGTTTGCCGCATACGCATTTATCAGCGGGTCGGCGGGTGGTGCACTTTGTTGCACTTTTCTTACTTAATTTTTGCATTGATGTCTCCATTAATGATTTTATTTATTTAAGCTAGAATAGTCAAAAAGATAATTTATTATCTAAAAACTCAATTTTCAGCCACCGATCAGGCGTTATGAATAATGTACGAGCCTTCACCGATACGTCACATTGAACTGTCGTTATATTCCCTTTGCTTATTTTATTTTTTTCTGGTTTAAAAGAAATATTTTACCTAATAATGACGTAATATAATAAAAATTTAAATCATATCTCTGCGACATAAATATGAGAGCCTGGTGCAAAAGTAACCTATGACTTAATAAAAAAAATATTGGAATGTAGAACGTTATAGGTGTGAAAGCTTTTGAAAGGGTAAATGTACTTTTCTCATTTATTGTCAACGTTTGGTGCATTCTATACAAAAATCAATAGTGTCTGAAATAATAGCTAATGTAATGGTGATATAGCAAGAAAAGCGTTTACGAAATTCGGCTAATATCGCATTAAAAACAATTATTTTTTACTATCCGTGCGCACAGACTTTATACTGCCAGAAGTTATTGGCTTTTCGCATTCTAATTGTAAAAATAATTTAATATTACATGTTTCAGAGTGATAACTTTATACGGCATGATTGGAAATAGGTGTAAAAGCTTTATATAATTTTGGTTAATTAAGCTAAACATTCACTTTTAAGCTATTAAACCTAAAACCAATCATCCTGTACATTGTAAAGACAACATACAGAAGAACAAAAACATACTACATAGGTTACTTTGTGTATCCAGTATTGTTATACTGTCAAACTTTCACAGATCGAAGTTAGCTATGATCAATCTAATCTCAGCGTTGGAATTACGTTTTTCGTAGAATAAGACAAACCGCCCTTTGACTACTGGCACAGTGCAATGCGTTATCAGTATCTGTCATACTACATGATGCGAAGAATTACAGTACACTGCAGTGGTATACCCAAGTGTAACCGCAAGTGTACAGAAGAGTATAAACAATATCGTGGAAGGACAGAGTATTAGCGATAGTGTCGCAGTAAAAAAATAAGAGACAGAAGGTTTAAAAATTCTTAAAAATTTGATCATGTAATGCGTGACCAGAAATAGCATCTTCTGTATTTAATAATGCAGTGTGAAATCAAGGAGTGAAAAGTGATTGAAGTTAAACGGAAGAGCGATGTTCTGTGGTAGAGCATGGCAGACCAGATTTCATAGTGAGAAATCGCAACGAAATGAATCCATAAAGATGCATTTTAGAAAGGCGTATGCGATGTACAGATGTTACACGAGGCGTAGCTAATGATCGCGCTGCAGAGATACTAATTAGGCAATCTGCAAGTTTTGCGACTTAAATAACAATTTTGAACTGACCTAAATGCAGAAATGCGAAGCAAGTGATGCCCGTATAAAAAGTTCGCATAATAATCTCAGTTTTTACAGAGCCTGGAAGTTCCCGTTTGTGAAAAAGCGAGGTCAATTGCCGGTCGCGGCGGGCAGGCGGCGGGCGGGCGGCGCCGGGCGGCGAGTTTATAGTAATTAAGATTTAGTCCGGCGCTCGCCTGACCGGGATAAACTTCGCGGAGAAAGTGCATCCTCCTCTGACGGGAGCCGCTTCTTTACAATATCAACTTTTTCCGGAAAAATTTCTAATTAACTTTTATCAGACTTCTTTCGAAGCTGAGTATATTCTTCACCTTACCGAACTTTTTTATCCGGTTTTATTTCCACGAACCAATCCTAGCGAATGAACCCCGGGCTACATTAAATATGAAATTAATATTTGTAGTATATTAAGTCATTTGTCGCATCTTCATATCAGTGTGGCGAGCAAAGTTTTTGAAGTTCTTTAAGAGAAAAGTTTAACTTGTCTGAAAAATCTCGCGGCTGCATGATTTATTACGGGCGTGTATCTGAAATGATGATAAATGTATCACGCTGAGGCTAATTACAGTCCGTTATGTTCGAGTAGCGTTAAAAGTAAATGGACGCGGATCGTTTTTAAACTTCAGGATGGTGTAGCTGTGTTTGATTATGTCGACGGTTAATAATAAACAACATATATATTTTCTGAGTTTAGCGTAGAAACTGCAAAGTCATCCGTTGTTGTCAGAGTTGTTTAGTACTTTTACGAGTACTTAAGAGTAAGCGATTACTTCTGAAGAATAAAAACATTAATACAAGTCTATGATATCTGCAACATATTTCTAGTTCCACATCTTCAAGGTATTGGTTCGTTTTGGTTCACACTCCTTTATCGTCCACCGCTTCTGCCTCTTAATGCGACATTGGATACACTAAGGATCTTACAAGACAGGCCTTTGTTACTCCATCCGTCAACAGCGGTGTCAAATATACGTATGTATCTATGTTTTAGTGTCTCTAAGGAGGTCAATCCAGTCAAACTGATCCCAGCTAGCTGCCATCATCGAAAGCAACGAGGGAATCTAATCATAAATTATATATTTTTAAGTCATCATAAGTTAGCGAGGAAGAAGCTTATATGTTCAGTACAGTTACATTAAGACAGCTCAAAGTCTGATTATATCGGATGAGTTGCGAAAATGTAAGAAAATAGTAGTGTAGTACATATTATCGAAGTTCAAGAAGAAGAAAGAATTATGGTCGTAAGAGGTGTCATCACAGCATGTAGTTCGGTCGGCAATGAGGCAATGCTGACATCGATTGTCAGCGGAATTATCAACATATCCCCTTTTCTGACAAAACCATAGTCACAAGAATAGAAAAGGCAATTTACCCTCACCGTCACGTTTGTAACAATCTGTTTTGGTTTTTATACAAACGTCTGAAGGGCGCGTGCTCGTGCGGTCCAGTACTACTTGCTAAATACGCAACAGGGAAAGGAGGTCAGCTGTGATAATGTGATTCCAGATTCCGTCGTGATAATGGCCGCGGCTAAAAGCTTTGCTAAACGACCGCTTTACTTACACACACACACACACATACACACTTCGTTGTAATATTCTTTGTGTTTTCGTTTTAATTTTTCGGTTTAAATTTCACATCTGACTAAACTGTTTTTACATTTGTGTTGTTATTATAAATTTTAAATGTAGCGGTGTGTGTTTATACTTTTGCTAAAGAAATAATGATTTTTCCTCGCAAACATCGTCGCTAAACTAAAAATTATTTTCTTTGTTTGTCTAAATTGATATAAGGGTCAAATATATAATTTTACAAGTGAATGTCGATGTAAACTTTTGCAATGATAGTTCTTTGCTTTGGCTTTATATGAGTATTCCTTTGAAATGCATGATTTTACCTATTCATCTGTCACATAACTTAGAGGATCTCAAAGATGTTCGATCCAAAGTGAATTAATATCAGTAATTATTCGTCTATTACTTACTGCAAGACTTTCTAAATACTTATCACCTATTCCTTACTCTACCTCCTTCTACTTTATCATTATCATTATTGCTAAGTGTCATGATGTGTGAACACAAGTTAATATCTTTATCTTGCTTACGCTGCGCCCTCTCTTCCTATTTTTGGTATGGTGGAGCATTGCGAGATATTTGCAACAAGTATTTGATGTTCGAGATGACGGATATGACCCGTCCTTGCAGGCTACGTGTCCGAAGATCACCAAAACTCAACGTAGGCACTTAATGTAGGCATAGAAAGAAAGCAGAATTGTGGTATAAAAGAACAGAATGAAAGATCATGTGAAGAATGAAAGAAAAGAGAATGAAAATAAAATAATTAAGTGAATAAATTAAATGTAATAAAGTCCCTATTCCACCATAAATAGGGGTACGAGAGGCCCCCAATAGCGGGGGTCATAAAAAAGAAAAAAAAACGTAGGCATTTGGACAGGACAGGATTTTGATTTTAACATAGCATAGAATACATTGGGGACGAAAGGTTCTCGAATAGTAATCAACACCTGTACATGCGGCATGGGTAGCTCTCGGCATAGGTAGTGCGCATCTATACAATAGATCTACTCTTCCTTCGTATGCTATACCTTAACTGCATACATCTGACCATTGAGTCTATACAAACTATCAAAGCGCAAACAAATCTACTTCCGACGCTCCGTCTCCGACTTAATTGATTGAAATTTACTTCTCGCTCCAGAGTAATTGCATAGCTTGCCTTGCTATTACTTGGAAGTAATCTCTAAGTATGCGCACGAAACGTTCTTACTTAATTGTTTAAAACAACTGTCTCCTTCAGTAATCATTTATTTGGTCTCGTCAATTACGAGAAAATAGTGTTTAGTATACGGCGTGATGGAGTTGCACACTCCTTCAGCGATTGCTTTTTTTTTGCTTTTTTTTCGTTCCACCCATTATTTTGTTTGGAACAGGGATACACTGTTTTTACAAAATTTTTCACTTCCTATTTATTATTTTCATACTCTTCTTCCATTCTTCACAATCTCTATCATTTTGTTCTTCATTCCATAATTCAGTCAATTTTCCTCTTCCGCTCTAATCCTTTCATCCATCCTCAATTACTGCAGTTTAGTTTATTTATATAAATCTCAGCTTTTTAGTTAATTTTACATCTTATACCTATATGTCACAGTTCTCTTATTTCCCTTATTTTCAATATTAGTATTTACATATTTAATTTATTTCTATTATAATTAGTTCTAATATACATTTTTGTATTGCACTGTTTAACTTATTATTTGTTTCTATTTATTACTGTTTTGGCTACTGTTCTGCAGAAGTTGAGGAAGGATTTGCTGCCTTCTTTTTTATCAAAACGGAGGCGATAATGGCGTCCTCTATCCTTTTTCCTATCCGGCATTCGGTTTCAAAAGCGGGGCCCTTAGCGATTGTTGAAGGGTAATACACATAAGGTAGCTAGAAGAACTGCTCATCTTCTCTCTTCTGCGTTGCTTCTGCTCGACCTTCTGCGACCGTAGCCGTGGACCAAGTGTTACGGTCGCGAAAGGTCGTCGGATGTCCGTATCGCGAGACCAGTCATTGTATTAAAAAGTAAGCGCTTATTGTTAAGAAATAATTAATGAGGATGTACGAATGTTCGTTAGTCTTGTTAGTGTGTATAAATTTCTAGCTATGAAATATCTGAATGAATAAATATTATTCTACGATATTTCGAAGTCTTATTACAGATAAAAGAAAATAAGAATCTTAATGACAATGTTGGAACATTTCTTTTGCAGTGTAGCGGTCCGTGTCTAGAAGGTATCAACTATGCATGGTATTATAATTCAATTCCGGGCAGACCTCTCCTCCGCTGGCAGATAGTGTTCCAGGAATTTTATACGAGAGCAAACTGATTTAAAATTTAAAGAGGTGTCGATAGAATGCGAGATTTTCGCGGGATCTCTTCAGCTGGTAAAGAAACGAAACGCTTTGTGTTTGCCGCTTTCCGAGTATACATTGCTTTAAAACGTCATAAGTTTTTTTTTAAAACCCGTCTTTATGACTCGGCCGATAAACAGAGCGCTCCTATCGCAATGCACAGTAACAGTTTCTGTTAACAATGCAATAAATCGTCATTGTCCGTCGACCTAACAGTGAATTTTAATCAATCATATCATTCTAAATTAATCGTTACGTCCGAAAGTATAGCTTTAGTTGATAAACAAATTGAATAGGCGTAGTTAGGCCTGCGAACAATTTTAATTAACTGCGTTCTTAACACAAACGGACTGAAATAAGACTGATTAATTTCTAGCGTATTGTTATGCATATATTTCATGAGTTAGAATAAATTATTTACTATAATTTATTGCAATTGCGATTGTGAAAAGAAAAACAAATAATAGAAGAGTCTAACATGATACGAGTATACACTGACTTCTAACTGAGCGCCATTATAAAGACAATTTTTAAATTAAATCTATGAGAGTTCCAACAACGTCTCGAAAGGTGGCCACAACAAATTCCATCGAAGTACGGTAGGCCCCTATACAAAAATAAATAGTTTCAGATATAACAAGTAACGTATTAAATGACAATATAGTCAGTAAAAGTGTTTTAAAAATTGAGATTACTATACATTAAAATTAATTACCGTTTACTATCTCTCCCAGCAGACTTGGTACAGACAGAAGTTACAGGCCCGATAGGAATTAATGCAACATATTTCAGAATGATCAACCTGCATGTTCTCATCACTGCGGGTCACTGCGGGGTGATGTATTATGTCTTCGTTATCGTCTTCCCTTGCTAGCCTTCGTCCAACACGATCTTACATAACTAGTATGGTATTGGATACGTGGGCACATCTTGTCCGCTGGAATATACATAACGTGTAACATTTTTTTGAGGTACCTTAATATATAGATGTTTTAAGTCGAGATCTGGAAGTCTTTTGTTTTTCTGTTATGGAAATCGAACACCTGCATCACCGGCAGGTATCTGTCAATTTGCCAACCGCCAACAGAAACTTGAACTGCGAGTTTTTTCTATTATTCATCCAAGGTTTGAATGTTCGAATTTCGTGCCGAATGGTACGGCGGTGTATATTTCGTAACTATAAAAACAACCGTTTACGATTATTTTTTTTGGTTATTCAAAACAAAAATCTTAAAATTTGACATAAAACGTTTTGAAAAGAATTATCTCATCTCGCAGTTGGACGCATTCTTAAAAAAATATGGTGCTAAAAGCTTTTTAACTAGGACTGAATGACGAGACATTTTGAAATTAAAAATCTAGTCTTAAAATCGTCAAATTATTAAAAAAAGTCAATGAACTCAAACACTGTATAGATGAGAAGCGCAAGCTTAGTTTTGGTAAATCTAAAATGTAAAGTTTCGTATCAATTCAACAGGTTGTGCGGAGAGATTTCATCTCGGCAGCGCACTCGGACGTCAACTCGAGTAACATTCCGCGCGCCGCATGCAGATGAAGGATCGCCAGCCATACCCTCGGAGCGCCGCAATTGATACCTGACCCAGATGCGGAGGGCCGGGAGGAACGGACACTCCACCGCCTCCCCGCGCCCCGCACCCCGCAACCAAACCGCATCGACTCACTTCCAATAGCGAACGGAGAATTCAATCGCTATTTCGATTAAGAATAGTAATGACCTATTCATTCATTTATATTGACACGGTATAGTTTAGTGACAACTCGTGTATGACATGAGAAGAGATAGTTCAACAGAGCCTAGTTTTGATTATCAAAAAATTAGATGTAGCAGAAGGTTAGTGCCTATACACCTACCTCTAACGTTCGTAAAATTAGACAAGCTTTAGTATACGAGGAAATACCAACCGTTATATGATACATGTTACAAATTGATTTTCAATTTAATGGACAAAATGTTTATAATATAATTTTTCATAGTTGTCAAGCGATAATATATATGTTCATCAAGTAACAATTAACTCCTACTACAGTTAGGTAGAGAACTTTTTTAATTATAACACAGCTCGGGGATGACTTTTACACTTACTGCTGAAATTAAGACGTGCTAAGTCTACCTATTTTTATAAAAATGGTTAAGAAATATTCAACAGATCATTGATTATTTATCCTTTTTATATATTTTTTCTTTTATTCATGCTGGAGCAAGTGAATGTGTTTATTTTTAGAATATATGAAAACACGTAAGCTGTGTACATATATATGTATATTTATGTATGTTTTATGTATAAGTACACGTTGACTACTAAGGTTTCCATGCTATGGTTGTCTGTAAGAAATTGCCTCGTGTGGTAAGACCGCCTGTTGTACTTTGTTCTTTACTGATATACATCTATGTATATATTTTCTAGCGTGTACGATAGTTTTAAATGAATAAAATTATCTACAAATTCCACATTCCAATGCTGTAGTACTGACAATTGAATACCCGTAACTAATGTATTAAATTATTAGTAAATAAATGTCTGTCTCGAGTTTACTGTCAACTTTTGATTGGAAGCGTTTGGATGGTGTTTATTTATTTTAAATTCAAGAACGGAGTTATAGGTGAGATCGTTTTGATTTTAGTTTCATATTGGACTCTTCTAGAATTTCTCTGATGATGTATTATAAATGTGGATCGTTTGCGTGTGTCATCATAGTCGATGGACGCCCACTACAAGTCAGAGGCCTCTTCCAGAGATCGCCACGAAGACCGGCCTTGACTATAATGTCGGTGCACATAGTGGAGCCCTATCCACGTCGCCACGCCACGGGCCTTCAATAACATGAATAAATAAATAATTACATAACAAGGATTCTTGATAAGAAAGTCGTTTTTTAAATTAAATAGTGAAGTAATATGATATTAATATAATTTTTACTGTATTATAAAGTACAAGGGTTGGTAATTATGAATAGAGATATCGATTCTTTCATGATCTTTCATGATCAACATTTTGATTTGATTGACTCTGTGTCGTTCAACATTAACATGAAACAGAAATAATTAATTAATTGTTGTTAAGTCGCTTTACCGGGGTGGTCAATTGACCACCCCATAGTTGAGTTTCGTTACATTGTGCGACCGGAAAATTCGGTTTGTAATAAATTAACTTTTTCGGTGCACACTTTTACAACTCATTAAAAATGCTATTTGAAATGTAAGTTATTTATATATATTGCAAGAATTACTTTTAGGTGCCTAAATTAAGATTCATCTATACGATCAAAGAATATGGTTCCAGTGAGGCGAAAGAACCTCAAAAGCCGTGATAAAGGCTATGTATTCCCATTACCCGACGTAATGGTCTTCATTATTTACACAAAAGAATCTTTAAGCAGTATTAAAGCGACCCCTATAAAATTATCCATACTTCAAGCTCATAATCCGAACTCCACGTTGTAAACTCTAAAATAAATTAACTGAATTAATAATGTAAACAAAATATTCGTTCTAAAATTGTATTCATCACGGAGGCTTTGTTCCCGCTGCTCTAAATTATTTTTCAGTTCTATGAATTGAGTGCTTTGAGCGCAAAAGTTTTCATTACAATGATGTTATTCGAATTATTCGTTATAATTATTATTGAAGTTATAGTACTGTAAACTGGATTTTTTTATAGTTTAGTAGTCGTCGTTTTAGCCCACTGCAAAGTACACGAATTCCTCAGAGATATCTATGGGGGATATACCGTAATCGCCATACTTGGCAGGCGGGTGGCGATCGCAGTGTGGTATTACGGTATGCAGAGAAGAATGCTGTCGATTCTCAAAGTGTTACCTACGGTCACAAGTCTCAGACGTTACCGCTGGTCTACCACTGCTCAGTATAATTTATTAATATTTGTCATTTATTTGACAGATATTAATAAATTATATTTGCTTGCTTGCTACTTGCTTTCTAAAGCAAAGCTGAACATTGTATTTAGTTTCTTTTTGCTCATCCTCATTTCCTCACAAAATAAACTTGAAACTATTCATTTAGTGTACCATACATTCAGAGTAGGATTTATTAATTTTACATCAGATCAAAAGCATTTCACAGTCCCTATTCAAACATATATAAATATGTTTTTATTTAATTTAAAATCACTTGCTCTTTTTAAAACTTTTTTACTATCCGGGATCCTATTGTACAAGCATATACACCGGATATCGAAAGATTTATAGCAGGACGTACAAGAGCGGGAGCTCGTTTGAAATGTAACCATCTTTGAAAGTAATTTACTTAGCAACTCGGATTTTCCCGCTCCCTCGCAAACGTAACGCGGAACTTTAGCGTTTCAGTGTTAATTAGTGTAATGGCCGCCTCCAACTTGTCTGTTACACGAATTGCCCATAATTTTCGGTTTCGTAAACGACTGCCAACTATTTGTAAGTGTAGAAAAATGACAATAAAACTTGTACAAAATACGCTTGTATGTGTATATTGACAAGAATAATCCAGTTTCAAGCGCAGCACGTTTGGAACGGGTCAGTGCTTTGAGTTAAGTTTTGCTGTTTGTCTATTTACACTAACATAGATCAATATAATATTAATTACAAGTTTTACTTTCAACAATGTAACTTTATGGAAATTATATAATTAATTTCAATGATTATGCATAACAATGCAAAGACGTAATTACATTGGTGAAAAAATTGTCAAACTGCATCTATAGAGAATATATACGACTGTCGTTGTTTCATATCTTTGAAATAAAATCCAATACGCCTATATACGTATACTTGTGTATATAAAAACACTTTATAGATCGTTGTTCAACATTTTTTTAAGAACTAGGATTCATAATTATCATTAAGCCGTAAGACACCCTCGACTGGACATGGGCCCATAGATTTCCAGTTGGGAAATTTCGGCTGCAAGTCGCCTGAACCCAGCGTCTTCCAATGACAAAATAAATATTACATGAAGTCGATAATAATTAAACAATTTTAAATAAATAATACATATGTATTAATACACAGAACTAATATGTGCGAAGGTGAATCTTGAAAAAAGGTGAAAATTTTAATTAACTATAATTAAGAAAAACACTGAATCAAGGTAAATCATAAATGTCAATAGTAAAATTTCATCATGTCGTGGAGATGGAAGAAAGAAAAGTACCTATAAATCTTCTATAAAAATTTTAGTAGTAACAAAAGATCAAATATTGACAACTTTTATTTTATTTTATTAATATTTTGACGAAGTTAAAAAAAGGAAGTCAATTCTTTACAGTTATTGAGCTCCCCACCATACCTCGACAGCAATTGCCTCAAGGAACTTAACTGCAGACATTGCGTAATACAGTATTATGCTCTTCGATAGAAAAAATTATATCACCATCATTATCATTTCAACGGATAGACGCTTATTGCAAGACATAGGTCTGCCTTAATCATCGCCACGATGAACGGTCTCGCAGCGAGTTAGCTATGTAGTCAATTCATAGTGCATAGTCTAGTCATAATATTATATTTTAATTAGATTATAGGCTATTTGCACATAATCGGCTACAGCATTTTACTTTTTAATAAGCAATAGGCTGGTGCTTGTACGGGTTCCCCTCGCCGCTTGACCGCAGCCGCGCAAGTGCCGGCTTTGCGTGGAGGCAGACGACTAGACCGTCTTAAACAGATTTTCACACTTCGGCTGAGCGTCTTATACACGGCCAGTGTTTTGTTTTTCACACATAATTATATATCTGATATAAATAATGACTATTTTATTTCAAAACACAAGCAATATTAAAATACAATATTTGTGAACGAGTCGATTAGTCAAATAGGCATAAAGAGAGTACACGGGTACATACAATAATTGCACACATGTAAATTACACAAATAAAATTAAACTCGGAATATAACTGAAGCGAAAACGTAACCTCGCAGTCAAACGAACAGAGAATAAAGTGTTTTACTTTATTAACCCACAAACAGGAAGAGGGTTGGCAGAAAGAAAGAACACGCATAATTAACGTACATGTTGTATTCACTATACTGTAAGCGATCAATCATTTTGTATCCACGTTAATAACACATCTTAATATTAAACATTTTTATGTGGTAAATGTATAGAACTGTTTTATTATACATTCTCTAAAAACCTACTAGATGGCGCTAGTCATTAAGCCTAATGGACGTAGCACCGACTTTTTTTTTCTTTTTTTTCGTAGCACCGACTTATCGACGCCTTGTTCTCTTTAAAATTACTATCATGTAATAGAATCATGCATAATATATGTATCCTGCGGCTGTAGCTTCCAGCAGTGTAACTAGTAAGTAAAGTCTACAAGGACAGAAGTAAACAAAAATTTAATTAGTATTATGAATTTTGAAAACGATTTTTTTATTGTAGTGTTTACCTTTATAATTATTTCTGAAACTATGTACTCTTGTAGAGGATTTAGCGTGCATTAAATAGCTGCAAAATTGTTATAAAACCACTCAATTTATGCTTTAACACCTATGTTTAATCACACTTTACTTTTTCCTAGACAATAAACAAAGCTGCACGCCACCTATTGTTAAATATTAAAAGTAATATTAATTCTTCGCATGTGCTTAGAATTAGAAATACAGCTTTGATTTGCTTTTATAATTTTCTTATCAGCTTTTAAGCTAAGACATTTTATGGAGCGTCCGCATAAACAACCTAAGAGATGGGCGACTTTTTAGTAAGCTAAACACGCTTTAAGACAAAGCTCCAGAAACCTTCGAGCGTAATAGGATATTTTGATCATTCAGCTGGAACCGTCGTATGGCTTTAAACCTTGATTTAAAAAATAAAAAATACGTTTTGAACATTAACATAATGAATCGAAAATGTATTTTAAACGAATATTATGAACTGTAAATTCCACAGTACAGGAACAGCGCGAGTAAACCCCGAAGTATAGGCGGAGAAACATTTTTATGCAAGGCATACAAAATGAGTAATGTGAAGACGCCTTCTAAAAAGTATCGAGTTGCAAGTGGATCAACTGTAACTTACAAATTCTTTACCATATTAGCACACTAATTAGCGCTGTTCGGTGGTAGAAAAAATAACAGCGAAAAACCCAGGTCGTTTGCAGGAGAGCACCGTCATAAATACAAGTATAAACGCGGTAACCAGACTGGCATTGCGCTTGACTTCGTTCGCTTATGGCAAAGCCAATTAAATGCACGCTATGAAACAAAAACCGGCCGCGATTTCGGCAGGGGGGCGCCGGGCGGCGGCGGCGGGGAGCAGGGGGCACGGTCCGCAACTTTGTCAACTGTCAAGTTTGAAACGTTTATCGAGTGCTTCTGACAGAACTTGATTTACTCCACTTAAGTACTCCAGTTTTGAGAGCACAAAGTACAATATACTATATTCTAGAACATTTGCCTGCACTAGAACAATACGAGGCGCTTTTATACCTTTATCGTCATCATCATTCATTCACCGCTGGACTGGAAATGATTCAAGTGTTGTTGTCGATGCCATAAAATGTAAAGTTTTAGATAGAGGAGACGTTGCGTAGTCGGAACAAACAGTGGAATGCGCTCGATGGTTGCAGTTTGGAATCTTACTCAACGACACTTTGCATGAACTACAGCTTATTCAAGTTGTCCCACCGAATAAAATTAATTCAATCCAATACTCCCGCTAATTTCTCATGCCGGACACCGTTTTGCCTGTGCAGTTAAACATATTAAATGAGTATTGACATTTTGATTTTTACACTTGTTGCGATTATAATGTAAAGCACACATAAAGCCAATAGATGCATACTGGAAGGCATAGGCCTGTCCGAAGGTAGGATAATGATGGGTCAATGACTTCCTGCAACCTTCACTATGTCCACTTAGTGGGAGGCCTGCTAGCCCACGCTGCATCTCGCTGCCGGTGTAGTGGTGTGAGACTCAAGAACCTTTCTTTCATTATTTACTATCTTCTTGACTATTTCTTCGGTTCTCTTAGCTGTAGGTCTAACCACGCCACGTATACTGGCTCTTGCTCACACTTTGAGAACATTTCGGCACCAGCGGTCGTCAGTTGCACGAATGATATGCACGCTAATTTCCTAATTGGTTCAACTCTTGGCCAACTAAGAAAGTTTTAATTAGATATAAATGTGAATAGTATATACCGAAATATATTCAATAAGAGAAATGTTAACGATTGTGTCGAAACGTAGTACTATATTGGAAGCTATTATATGGAGAAAAGATATCAGAGGAACAGCTTCTATAATAGTGGTGCGCAAAGAAATAGTCACATCGCGCTCGTCGGATCTTCTATCCGGTCTGCATACATCACCCATTGAAACTGCCCGGCAACACAGTCCTCTGATTTCGTCGTCGTGGTTTCAGCCCATAGACGCCTACTGTAGGACATAGACCTCCCCCTAAGATATCTATGGACACAATAATCGCCACGCTTAGCATGCTGGTTGGCGATCGCAGCGTGGTATTATCGTACGTACAGGATGCTGTTACCTATCCTCTGAAAACTTGTCTGAGAGCAGAAGCAATCCCAAATAGTTTATGCACAAATATAAAATTAATAAGATTGTATCCCTGGAATCGAAACCGCGACCTACGATCGCAAATCTCAACTCTACCGTTGCGCTACCACTGCTCATCCTCTGCTTTAGTTCGTGTTAATTGTAAAAATTTCATTACAATATGCATAGAGCTCCGTAAGCTGCCGCCTCATGTTATATTTATTTGATTTAATCTAAGCGAGTACGTCAATATTTGTTAATAACTCACTAATCCATTATGTAAATCCATCGAGTAACGAGTTATTAAATTGTGGTCGAATAAAAACTGTTCAAATTAATTACTTGAGCCACGATTTTTGATTCAAATTACGTTTAGGCGGCAAAAATATATGTAGTTAAAATAATATGTAGTTATAATAAAATTTCTTTCCATTTTCAATAGTAATACTACTAAAGTTTTTTTATCTAAAAATTAAGAATCGCCTGAACAGTAACTATTGGAAACGGTTTACTATTTTCGTTTATATTGCAATAAACAGTAGGTAATGAAAACGAAAAAAGGACTCTAATTTTTTTAAACAAACTTAATTTAGAAATGTTTCATTATTTATTATATTTATTACTGATATCAGTCGTCACCGTTTTAGCCATATGACATTCATTGTTGGACATGAGCCTATCCCGTAGATTTCCAATAGGACCGGTCTGAAGCTACGTGCCTCCAGCGTCATCAAGAGATCTCAACAAGGTCACCTGTCCTCGTGCGCAGGCGTCATTTCACTTACCAGTCCGCTGTCTTCGCTCTCGTTCTGCACGCTGTGTGGTCTGTACATTGTCACTTCAACTTATATATCCACTGAACCGTTCAACTAAGGATATTTATTCTATCTTCGGTAAAGGTATATAACAGTCCATATTATTGTACGTTGGATAGCTAAAAACCTTCGGTTAAGTGTTGTCAGTATAAAACGAATCGTTAATTCTACTAAATAAATCATTTTTCAATGCGCAACATTTCTTTCTCGATCTTTTAACATAATATTATCTTTTATTCTAAAAGCCATCAGGCTGCCAATTTGTTCAGGAAGAAAGGTACCGTCTGATATTGCTCAAAAAATTGTAATCAACCTTTGAAAGTTACCGAATCTGATCACGTCTGCGCTGATAATGAGGTTTCGCTGGAACCGACGCGGAGCCTTCGTTCCTATTGTGTTTTCTATTTCCAGCAATTGATCCGGTTTTACATAATGACCTACTTTCCATTCCTTTTTGATTATCGGGCGCATGTTGGGCGGGAGTTCGCACAAAGCCACGCGGGCTCTCAATGATCTTCGCGTTATATTTTTATTTGCAGGTGATGTTCTTTGATAATGCCACTCAATTTTCCGATGTTTACGTACAAAGTTGGAATATGTTATTAAAATGTAACTCTCTATTCAAAGCGGCGCAGAGACGTCTGCTATACGTTTTATACATTCTTTCTAATGTTCATATATTTGTCAAGTTCTCTGTCATTGTTTGGGCAGTAAGTTAAATTTAAATATTGGTTTTGTTTATCACCTTCGGGAAGCTCAAAAAAATATATAATCAACCTCTTTTGTCTTCATTTTCTGATGTACACAACTGACTATTTCAAATTGTTCAAAATGGTTAGTAATTTGAAGAAAATGGCATTTTTACCTACATTCTTGCATCTTACAGTGTTAACTAAGTATCTTAATCTTTAGTAACTTAAATCGTAAACGTAAGTAATTAACTTCAACTTAGTTTTAAATAGTTTACAATTTACTTCCGCTTCGATTACATTGTTAATATACAAAGATGTTAGGTGCAAAATTTGCTTACCTAACAATATTTACTTACTTATCAATCTCGTTAAAATCCTTCATCTCAAGTAATTGTTTTATTTGTGTTTTTTATGATTAGACTCACAATTTGCACAGCGCGTAACCAGAGGATATTTGTCGACGTTAGGAGAGTTTTATCAAAATCCCAAGAATTGAATTTTATATTTTTGTCAACCGTTTATGACAATAAGTCCCATAAAATATCCCTTGTTATAAAGTTCCAATTTTCACATACTATTAGATCCCTATTTTAGAAAGAAAGTACTTTGGTAATATATTGTAAGTGTCGAGGAATAATATTCTTATGTTAAGATACTGTGTTTATATGAGATTCTTACCATAAAACCATTCCGGTAATCGTCAAGTACAATGAGCAGTGGGTTTTTTTTATAAGCAACGCTACTGCGAGCTACACAGTATCTACGTAACGAGTGTATCAAATATGTAAATACTCAAATATGTATGCAAGTTTATAAAATGTAGAAAAAACATTGACGAGAGATTATAAGGAAAATTGCACACGTCGATCTGAATTCCGCGCGCTGCAACCGAAAGCAATCGACCGCACCGCAAACGATATTTCATTTTTGCTTCGTCGAATATAATGATCTATCGACCCCGACAAAACCAAAAAAATATCTACGATATCAAAACTTTTTATAACGTGCTTGTTTCATTAAGTAATTTTACAACGCTTACAATTAGAATAATACCACTCGACTCTTACTCTATCTCTCACTCTACTTTTACTTTATATACAAGCATTGAATGCATAACCCAGCAAATTCATGTAAAATGAACATTTATAAAATTAGGTAGTCCGCTTATGATATTTTTAAATAAATATGTACATATTTATATGCGTTGTTTGTATGTATATGCCTTATATTGTTCATATTTTATAATTTAATCCCTCTAAGTAGCTAAGGATATTTCAGGTTATCGCAAAAAAAAACCCGTCTAACTCTGATATAGTCTATTCTCAGACCAGAACTCGTTCAGAACCCTCGTCGCTCCAAGTCGTAGAATGAATTTTATTACACAGGACCTTAATTTAATTCAGGTTTCTATTAGATTTGATTTTGCTAGATCTATTACATACGTACACAAGTGATCAATATAAATGATAAATTATGGGCATAGGCCTCTTATGTATATTCCAATAGTACCAATTGTAAGCGGCCTGCAACCTCCGAAGATTTTAACAAGTTCGTCTGTTTACCTCGTGGGTCGACTTTCTTCGTTGAGGTTGCTGTCCCTAGTTGAACCTTTAGGGCGAAGCATAAATGATCCAAGTACTACGACAATAATCACTAACGACAATTTGTTTAATACAATAGTAGTCATTTGGCAATAACATGTCGCTTTCAGCCATTTTGTATTATGTAGTATCGTAACTAAAACAACAGGAAAAAAAATGGTTAAGGAAAATAAGATATGGTTAGTCCGCAATGTCTTCGCACCAAAAATCGGCAGCAGGAAGCTCGCGTTCCATTGGCAGAAATATTACAAGGTCAATAACATTAAATATAATACCAATAGAAATAATTACCCGATAGAGATATATGAATGAGGATGCCTCGGAGGGCCGCCCTCCCAGCGTCCTCCGGTAATTAGAGGCGAGGCCTTTTCACGTCGCTCGAGATTAATGTACGAGGATTCATTCGCGCACGCCGACCCGTCGCCTTATATACACTATTGAGATTAGCCGCACGAGTGCTTCTCTATTGGTGTTGGACATTGCGTCGTGGCTACAGGAAAACCTAAGTAGTTGCTGTACCGAACTGGCAATGTTCTCCTATATTCACTCAAATCGGTCAAAAAATGAGATAATAGAAACGATCAACGCACACAAGGTGAGCATTAGTAGAGAAAAAGTTGTTTTACATCTCTCTAAGCTCTGTAAACTGAAGTCCTTTGTTGGCATTTGTAAACGATTTTACATAAAATCCGCTAAAATATGCCATAATTATTAAATTTCGGATGACTCGGAATTAAGAAAAGCATTTTTACTCTATAAACCAACCTCCCTAGTAAAATGAGCTGGAATTCATCTTAGCATACTTTGTCGACTACCCACGTGTCAGTCACCAAGAAGTCCAGGGGACCGACAGACCTTATACTCAGTCCTGTGACGGGTATGGTCTTATTCTTCTCAACATCACCATCGCTGCATCTACTGACAGCAGTGCAGTGTTAGTCGCAGAAGATAAATAGGGTCTCGTACCGACACTCCTCTTTCCACGATTCCATCTACGCTACCGAAACATTCTGAGAGCTGATGCTGATCTCTGCGTCTGGGGTCAGCCCCGCTCTTTGGGTCGGTCAAGTTTCCGTTAACTTCACCTTGGGTGACGAAGTGTTTTCTTCTGAGTCCCCCTATCAGGAAAAGACAGTACCAAGCTAATTCTTCTATACCATCATACATACAGTCCTAAATTAGTTAACCACTGTCAACCACTTTTAACTTCACTGCAACTTAATCTAAGCTGACAAAAACAGGGGGAGTTTGAAGGGAAAAGACGTGATAACCATAAAATGTAAATGCCGTTTTTCTGACGGCTGTAAATAGCCTGACATCTCCGTGGTCTTTTTTGAACTTACTTCTAATGGCCACGAGGAACTGAACGCCCTTGTAAAAGACGGAATTGGAAGGACTCGAGTACCAACCACGATTTTACTCCCAAAAAAATCTAATTATAAAAGAAAGGTCATTGGAAAGCTATATGTTATGCGATCCAACTAACGTTCAGTGCTTTGTGTTAATGGGGAAATTATAAAAGAAAAGATCATTGCGCGATTGAAATCACAACTCCCAGCATTAGGGTAATAACGTAAGAAAACGTAAAGCAACAACTTATATAGCATCGATGCCTGGACATGCATAAAGTCAAATCGAGTTAAATCAGAGACAGAGATAGTATTAAAGATAACCAAATAACGGTTACGCTAATTCACCGCCGACTCGCGGCACGTGCCCGTAGAACTGCCGAGTCAGCCGGCGAGCGCTGTGATACCGCGCATTTTACAAGGAGCTACAGACGAGGGATTACAACCGGCCCTCTCAATGTCTGCGAGGTCCGGGAGGGTCCCAGAGGACCGCCCGCCGTGACGCGGCAGTTTCCATCTGTAACCCGAGACCTCGTAATTAAATTATCACTCCCCCCAAACAACGACGGCGCGGGCCTTTGCCAGTCGCCGCAGTATTGTTTATTTATATAGAATCATCAACAGACAAGTTTGTGAATAATTATCGCGTAACAAATTGAAAGAGTTTATTAAACAGAAACTTCTAGCTAAAATTCTATTACAGTGCAAGGGATTTTTGAGTGACAGTAAAGCTTGGGAATGAATTGATCTTCTCTCGTATTAAGAATACTTTATTTCTTCTTCTTTAGCCGATTGACGTTCAACTGTGAGATATAGGCCTTCCTCAAAGTTCACCAAGATTACCGGTCTTTTCAGAAAAAGTTTAATCTACCGCAGTAGCAGCTATAGCCACGTGTATCCACGAGTCGTCGAAGCACAGAAATCTGCAGCGTGTGTTAATACTGTTAATAATTTCAATATTAAACGTGACAAATTTCCTCTTTGGTTTTTACTTAATATACAACTAATATTTTATATGCTAGTAAAATATAAACTAATTATTCTTTCTCATATACTTTCTAAACATCTGTAACATTTTTTTATTTAATCTAATATTAACGAAAATTATATTAAGGACATAAAGAAAATTATCCAAAAAAATACCGTCTACGTTTGTCGCAAACTTTTCCTAAATCGCAGTGCGTTTGGAACAATAATTAAAATTTATGGTAGTAGTTGCAAAGTGATTTGTGTGAACCCTGTATGAACTATCTATTAAAATCTCCAGGACCTACTTACAATAATTAACACTATTGCTGATAGCAATAAGAACCAAATCTGTATACACTGTCTATCAAACATAGTATACGGAAGACGTTGCCATGATGTGGTTGAACCACTTCCTCAGCACGCATTTCTGCGGCTTCGGACGCTGTGTGCAAACGTGAGATGTAAATGCGTAGCTACGAACCATCACGATTTTAGTTGTTTTGAAAACTGACGAAATTAAGACAAGTAACAACCTTGTCAAAATTTACGTTTTGATTGTATAGACGTTGAGTGTGCTGATAAAAGGCATGAGATCACTATTAGTATGCAACTATGCTACTTTTTTAACTTCAAAACAAAATCGCATCCCTGACCATGCATAACGCAAGTTATCCTTTTTACCTTCGCTGTGCTGTCAAAAGAAATTACGCCGCCCTTCGTCCGTCACTTTATATTTATTTATTTGTATATATTTTTTCCACTCTACGAGTAAAACAATCATAGCGATCATTTGTACACGTGAAGAAAAAATGTTCCAAAATCATAACACCATATAAACTATAGCATCCAATTTAACTTCTCTTTATGCATTAAAGAGAAGTTAAATTGGATTAAATTGGGCTTAGGTCTCCCACAAAAATATCTATAGGTAATCATCACGTTTGAAGGCAGGTTAGCGATCACAATATGATATTATGTATATACGCAGAGAACGCTACTGCCTATCCTCTGGAAACTTATTTGTGAGCAGTGGCGACCCTATATAGCTAATGCACAAAGTGTAAATTACATAAAATTGTATCTCGTAAATCGATCACGCGACCTATGATCGCAAGTTACAGTCCTGTACCGCTGTTCAATGAGATTCCTTTGGTAAGACTGCGAGGGTTTCAAACGCACCCCAGAAATTGTCACAACAAACTCGGGTAAGTTTTGTGTTATATACATACATCGACACTTCTTGTTATCCAAGTAATCTTCTTGATTCGAGTTAAATTACATTAATATAATATAACCAATTATTCATCATTATTATTTTAGCTGTAGGACATCCAGTACTGGACAAAGACCTTCCTGCTGGATATCCATGATCGGTTGAAAGCTGTGCAAATCATTTTGATGATCTTAGCTGGGTCATCTAGGACGTCCTGTGCTGTCAAGTTACTAAAAAGTAATTGGCATGCTGCCGGCTTTGTCTTGACGTTACTGCCTTCTTTACTAAAACGTTAGGTTGTACTGCAGTACGTGAAGGAGTAAAGGTTTCCACTGTTGGTACATTTTATAACAACATACTTATATTTGTGTTTACATTTTAAACTTATTTCGACAATGAAAATCTCCTTTCCTTTCCTTCTATAATAAAACAAGATATTACAATTCAAGAGCGCATGTTCCCCGAAACGAAAATCCAAAGTTTAAATATTTATTTTAAACGCTGCTTGAAAGAGCTCCCGCGTTTAGGAGACAAAGCGAAAATAAAATCCGGTCCCATTTCGCTGCATCGTGTATTCTCTTTAGTCAAATATGAACGTGATGTGATACGCGTGCGGCAACCGGAGCGCTCGCGAACATTATTCGAAGTAGTCGGGGTAGAGGAAAGTGTCAGTTCGTCTTGCAAACTATTAATCTTGTCTCCATAGAACAGGGCTAGCGTTACTAAACTTCCACTAGCTTCATCGGCTCCAAGGCGGACTATTAATCGGGGTAGTCATTAGAGTTTTACAGGTAGCATGAATAACGTGTACGCTATTCATAATAGTACACTGTGAGGGATTCCGAGTGATCCTTAGCTTGGAAATACCAGGGTCACATCACACAGTGCAAGAGGCAACCACTGGAGGGGTTTTATTGGGTAGGAATCTAAAATATCTGTCCTACTCCCAAATGCAAGGTACTTTGAGCATCTTTGAATATTTACCGCCACAAAATAAAAAAAGGCTACAGTATCTATCTGAAAAAGGCGACTAAAAGATGCGTCAGATTCGCGGGCGTCAAAGCCAGGGTCGTTTAAACACTAATAGCAAACCCGGGGAAGTTCCTGGGGGAGATCCAGTTTTCTTCCAGATTACCTCTTGTACAGTATTGCGAGGCACTGGCACGTGCCGTTAATCCTGATAACTCCCCGAGGGTGGTGAGGATGACCACTGAAGATTTTAGTGGATAGGATTTCCACATAATCTTGTCCTCTCTCTAGAGGGCAAGGTATCCTGTCCTTATCCGGAAGAATCCCTCTCCGAAAAAAAATGTTAATGTTAGCAGCTAGGAAGCTCATAACACTTACATAGACAGTGGTTAATCGTCGGATTGTCACTTAACACGTGTGTAGAATATATCTCAAGAATTCTTACGAGAACCAAACCTCAGCTCTGTTGGTTAAATTGGAACATTCTTTAAATAAATTGGTTTATCTGTATTATTACATATAAAAAGACTAGCGAATGTCCTCTGCGTGTCATAGCTTAGTATTGAAAAAAGTATGTACGTAACGAATACAAGTGCGAGGGCCGCGTCTGTCGGTCACTTGACCTCCGATGACCTCTTACGCTTTCCTGATGGAAAAACGTCAGTATAGTCCTAAACAAATTCAATTTATTCGGTTACTTTTTTATATAAGTATCATATATATATTAATAGGAAGAATAGGTGATTTATACGTAATAGAACAATATGAACAGATGTGAGAGAAAGATAACGCATCTTCTGGGGCCACTCTTTCAAATTAAATTTTTCGAAGGGCAACAAATTTGACACTTTTCATAAATACCTGTTTTCGGTTGCGAATTAATTGCATTTCACGTATTTAAAATCAAAATTTTATCTTCTTTTTAAAATTTAATAACCACTGTTCGCTTTACTGCATTCTATACTTTTCTCGTTTTGTAGGCAGCAAGATATGTCGGGATTGGGAGACCGCAGAGCACTTACACTTACTTATAGAGTAATTGCGGAGAGGTGACCTTGACTAGGGTTGTCAGAACATGTTTAGTTTACCAATCTATCCACCAACAACACCTAGGGATAATTGGAAGAGATTAAAACGGCCTTAACGCTTGAAAACTGAGTTCTTACTTTAAAATTGTTTGAATTTTTAAATACCGTCCAGTTAACTTTAAAATCTTGCAACTTAGTGAAGTAAAATAAAGAAGCTTGAGAACAAAATAGCGATGAAATCTACTTTGGAAGCAACAACACTTAAGTTTAACGATGCAATGGTGCGGTCCATAAGGACGCGGGATAAGCAATTGATCCCCAATTCCGGGCCGCGTCCGATACCCGCCGCACGTAATGAGTTCTCGTGCTAAGCCCGAGTCGGCGTCACAGAGCGCGCCCGCGCCGACCCGGGCCCGCCGAGCTCTCCATTTGTTTTGTATAATTTAAAAAGGGTTCCCGTGTTTTGCGTACGCTCTGTTGAATTTCACGTCAGCTCACCGCACGCGTCTCAAGACTGATTGAATCTTCGCGGCTGCCGTCGAGGAAATATCAGATTTTCCGAAAAGCGTTTCTTTTTTTTTAAAGTGTAAATATAAATTACCTTTACACACGCCCTCACTCTATTTATTTATATTCTTATCCACACAGGATCATTTACACTGACCACATATAATACGTATTTTACGAGAAGAATTTCAGTCATAGACAGGCATTCAGTCATAGTACGTCCACTGCTGGGAATAGAGCTTCTTTATGGATTTCTAAAAGGATCGTTGGAAGCGGCCTATGCTCAGCGTTTATCGATGACCTTAACGAAGTCGTCTGTTCTCTTTGGAGGCGGATGTTCTACGATGCGCTCGCCGGCACGTGGTCTGCACTCCAAAGCCTTTGCGATATCTGTTTTGAATTCGTTATATGAAATATATATTAAAATTACATTTGGCATAATATCTATAAGGTTATATTTAGTAAAATAAATGAAAAAGTAAAATAATTAAATAGTCGTCTCTATAAATAAAATGAAATTCCAAATTTGTTGTGAGTCGTCGAAATATTTTCTTTTATTTTAAATTATAACGAAAGAAAATATTCAGAGGAAAATAATGCAAGCAACTTTTTTATTTGACCGTACAAACTACAAAGCCGATTAAAACACCCGTCTTTCGCTTTTAAAATTTTACATCATTCAAAATTAAAACAATGCGTATAAAGATGTAATTACACGAATCATTTTTTGTATTATAACTATAAAACATTATAGTGAAAATATAATAAGATAGTGTAGTGTATAAAGTAGAAAACTTATTTTTGGAAATAATCGTTGTTTATTTCGAAGATCAATGGTACTCCGTCAGTTCCGTCCGTCGCAAAGTTGGACGACTTCTGGACCTCTATTCTCTTACTCTACCCATCATCATTCCAGCGCTTGTCGGACTCTAGCGTCGTCTATCATAATCATTGCCCAGAACGGGTGCTTGATGAAGTAACGGAACCGAACGGAATTGGCGTTGAGATACCAGCTACGCGATCGCACGTGTAAAACCGTACGCGGCCGGGCGATCGCGCAAATTTGAATAATAAATTGCGAATATTGTTTACGGCTTACAAATGTAAATAACAATTAATTTAATCTTACTAAAAGCGTTTATCGGTGCGGTTAATTTGATTAATTATGCCGGTGCATAAATTTCAGTTTTAAAATTATTGTCATATTGTTTGCCGAGCGGCGGCCGCTGCGGGGCGGCGCCGGGCGGCGCGGGGCGGCTCGGGGCAGCACAGGGAGGGGGGGCAGGTCTTCCGGTGCGCTATTAATTACGGCCGCAGCCGTGAATTAACATACGTGCATTCGGCAAGCTGTATTCAATGCCGATGCCGTGAAATAAATGAGGATCCTAACAGAGCCCAAAGCTAATTAGTGTAAGGACATTAAGGCTGACATTATCGTTGAGCCTGTTCAAGTTTGCTGATGTTGCTAGCGCTAATAGGCAAGTAACAAAGTCCATGATAAAAAAGTCAAAAAACTGTTTTTTTTACTACATGTACATGAATGTATATACGTTACATACACCGAAATTATATATTTTACATTATTCTTGTCAGTTTGTCAGTCTGTTTGTTTGTCCCGACTAATCTCTATAATGGCAGGACCAATTTCCACAGGACTTACTCTCGCATATAAATGAAGTAATAAAAAATTCTGAATTATTTTTTTGTTAAATAACATATAGTGTTTGATATATTTTATATTATTTTCATTTTATTAAAACACTTAGTGGTAGAGCATGTCTATAACGCATCAAGGACATTGCATAATATAAATGTAAATAAAATAAATGTACTTGAAATCGTATAAGAATACGGTAGGTACTGACCAACTCCCGGTGGGCGACGACGTGATCACGTCATGAGAGCGAAATGATACGTCTCTAAATATTGTAAGAGCTGCAGAAGCCTAGCATACATCGCGCTAGAGATGTGAGCTTTGTCGCATTATTAGTAGAACTGTTAACAATTTGCTATTGTGCCCGCGGCAATCACACGGAGTTTGGGCTTACTACTGATCTATGTACCTTCCCTTGGTTTCGTATAATGAATAATTCTTTTGAAAGCAATTGTGTACGTATTTACAATAAATTTCCTTGTAATTATAATGCAACAATTTTATAAATTATATGTGAAAGAATCATACAAAAATGTAAATAAAACGTCTAACTTCTGTATTAGGGATATTTGTAAAAATATCTCAATCGATATTGCTGTGGCGCGAAATTGTGTCAATATTTTTTGAATCGAAGGTCAGCCGTAAGATTAAAACTCTCGCTCGGTACATATGTATCCCAGAGAGGATTGTGTTCTTCCTATGTAAGTATATAATTGTATATCAGACAATTTATGATAGAAGTTGAAGCCTTGGATAGAAGATTTGAGAGAAATTGGAGCTACTTTAAAACTATACGATGCAGCGGGCTATAAGGGCGGTTGTTTAATAGTCGCTCAAGGACAGCTCTGTATCTGGCCACACTTGTTCGCCAGTCTGACTCGGCCAATATTTCGGTAATTGATTTTTACTTAATACCAATTGTTGTGTATTGATATTGTCGTAAAATCATTTAAATTCAATTTAAAATGGTTTCACAGTCGCCATAGTTACATTTAATTATCTCTTTTAATTAATCATCGTTGTCATCGTTTCGGTACATAAATGCCCTGCAAGGCATAGGTTTCCCTTAAAGATATTAACATGGAGATATACTATAATCGCCGCGCTTGGTAGGCGGGTTGGTGATCGCAGTGTGGTATTATGGTACGCAGAGGACGCTGCTGCCCATCCTCTGGAAACTTGTTTGTGGGCAATGGCTATGTTATATAATTAGTGCACAGTGTAAATTACGTAAGATGGTATCCCGCGTACATAACCTACGAAGATTCAAATAAATAATCAAATTAAATATCTCTGATGTTTATTGACGTGCGCCCGCATTTATGATTAAAACTTAATAATTGAATAAATTTAAACTTGACCAACGAAAATGTTACCGAACCATTTAAGCCGCGGATAATATATACGAAGGCGGATAATAAAACGGAGTTGTTCATTTAAATTTATTTCTCAAGTTAGAAGTGTATTTTTGTGTGAGAGAAGAAAAAACGCCCCGGCTCCTACTTAAGTATCGCAGGCGGTGCGCGCGGCGGCGAGGCTTCGCGCTGCAAAGGCTGAGCCGGCGCGCGTGCCGAGATGACTCTTTATTAAAGTTAGTGAGCTGAGGGTAATTGGGCGAATGGACGGATGGGCGGGATTCCATTCGGACGAGTGAGCCGCGCGCTTGTAAAATTCTATTACAAGTTCGGAGATAAAAACTTCGTCAAACACCGACACGCGTAACTCCTCGGGGGGGTCGCGCCAAAACCTGTCCTCTGATACTCCCTTACAACATAAAAACAACTTACTTATTGAATGTTGGCATTCTTTTTTATATACACATCCTTTTCTATTGGTAGTCTAATACTTAACTTGATTATAAAAGAATTTTTCTTTTCGTATTCCGTGTGTGGTGCATGGACTTAGAGCTTTTAGATGGGTAGATAACTCCTGTTTCAGATCAAGTTCCTCGAGTAACATGTAGTAGTATATTATTACAAAATAATAAGTGTTATGGGCACACCTATATTCACCGGAATACAGATGTGCATGTGCAATAAAGACTATTCAATTCAAGCACTATGATATTATTTCATACATCCCACACATTATCGTCCGCGCCTTTGTTTGTGATAATCACAGTTGATATTTTACTTTTCTCTCTTGTTCTTGCGTATTTATTTGTATCACTGCTAAGTTGTCCAAGTCCCTTTTCAAACTACTAACGTAATTTAAATCCTAACCTATTGTTACATAAATTAGGCTAAAACAATTTTTAGTCATTTTTACTTTTCTTTTTCTCTTCTACAAAGCCCTATCGGCTTTTAACGTTACAGTTCGAGCGACCACTTTCTCATTCCTACTCGATATTGTCATCCTCGGGTTGAACACGAGTATCAGTGCGGTCGTTACCGATTTCGCCATATCGATGAATATTAAAAGTATTTACACTCTCGCTTCAAAGAATCCATGAAGTATGAAGCGTACAGAGCGGTCAATGAACAGCGAAATGCTCTGGACGCGATCCAACGCCGGCACTAGCGTCCTACACACCCGTCGCTGCCTTCTTCAACGCTAACTTATCGCCACTCCCCGCAGGCGCGGCGAGGATTATACTTCCAGATGCTTTATGACCTCTCACCTTGCACTATGGCGCAGTATAGTGCAAGCCAAGTACCCAGGACCATGTGAGTTATGTAAAAAATTTTAACTACCAAAGTTGTACCTTTATATCTTTTCAACCAATTACAATCCCGCCAGTCTAGGCAGACATTATAACTCAAACAAAGAGAGAATAATCGTGTATTCTTAATTTGTTGATTATACAGTCTGCAAACATCTCAACCATTAGGTTATTCCAATGGGGTCAGTACACCCTAGGGCATTGACCTATTTAGGGCAGGTCTTGCCTCCGCCGTCTTCGACAGCAGTGATATTAAAGGCGAGAGCCCCGTGTACGCACACTACTTTACTCAGTGCAATAGAAACAATGGAAATAGAGTGGTAATAAATATACATCTGCAATAAAAAACTTAAGTTTTAATAAAATTACAATAGACTGTGATACATTGTTACAGATAGACCTGGCCTGTGATAACCAAGCAGAGGATGAAAAACGACGCAAAGAAAGAAATTTAGAACGAATGGGAATATTAGATTATGTGATACATGTTAGAGAAGTAAAGGAACGATTATGTCAAGACTGGAAGATGAGAGCTAAAAATATCTCTTGTGATGTGGAAACACGTTTATTTAATTATTAAAACGATTTGTGCGCGGAAAATGAATAATTCGCTTACGCGCGGTTGCGCATCGAACCATGGCTCAAATCCGACTCTCCGAACTCCAACGGCCGCGGGCGCACGTGCTGCGCGTCTTGGCTACCTGCCAAGAGCAAGCAAGAGCGCGTATCGTGCACGCCGTGCGAGTGAGCGAGACGAGTGGGCGAGACAAACAAAAGGTTGAGCGTTGTGACGACGTCCGCGGGAACTTTCACATCTGGCGGCTTTTTTATATAGCAATATTATTACATACTCCCCCTTTTGACCAGGACCAGTGACCTCACAACTGGTCAAACCGACACAAGCTTTCGCGGTCGGCCGCGAGGACGTTTTGGAGCCACAGGCTCAGGAATCTCAGTGCATTCACCCTCTCGCGAATGATAGCGTCTTAAGTCAGAGACATGATACTTCCCAATGGTAATGTCGGACTTATCAGGAAACGCTAACAGGTACGTAGTTGGGCTAACTTTCTTCTGAACGACGTAAGGCCCGTCTCGTTTAGGTACGAACTTAGCGCTAACACCTTTTGCAGAGTTGCTGAGAACGTGCGTTTTCATCAATACGAGGTCGCCGACGTCGAGACTGTCACTTTTACGAATTTTATCTTTAACAGCTTTGCGGAGGTCTTGTTGGTGTTCAATACTTTCTTTTTTCGCAGGCGTCAGGCGGTACGGCGGGACGGCGATCGGCGGGTGGGTGCCGGTGTCAATGCGATGTTCAGCGAACGACGTCGGTCCTCCCCCTTCTCGGAAAATGTCCTCGTATTCCTGCAATGTCTGCGCAAGGCTTGCTCTTTCAGGTGGTGACAGCATCATACCCTCGTCCGAACGCAACATGTCGGCAGAGGCGCACCCGATGAAGTTACGTGATTTCTCACAACGCAAGGGGTGAATGACCTGAGGTTGATCAGCTGTGAACCACGTTTCATTAAAATTATCAATAACCAAACCAGCTTTACGTATAAAATCAATGCCTAGCAATGTTTCATTGTTAACTGCATCTGGAAAAATTATAAATGTGATAGGTATTGATGCGCCCGCGAGCATCACCACAACGTCCACCAGTCTGACTGTCACGTCACGCACTACACCGTCAGCAAGTTTTACAGTCATGACGCTACTACGCATCGGCTGCCCTAACTTAAGCAACAAGGAGTACAGCGTGGATCCGGCAACGCTACGTTTAGCCGCCGTGTCTAATAGACCGGTACCGCGATAGCCAAAAATCTCTATGTCCAAAATTGGACGGCCTTTGGTACAAACATCCGGACGCAAGCGCTCGGTACGCGAGTTATCCACTGACCGCGCATCAGGCACATCATATACATTAGAAACAGAATTTAAAAAAACAGTATTACAATCAAAAGAAACATGGGCTTGACATTGCGATGCCTCGGTTTTGGAATATAAATGCCTATTTGTTGACATACAATCGCATGAAAAGAACGAATCCTTAGTGTCCGTATTTTTTGTATTACAGTTAACACACTTAGCACGAATAACACCTTTCATACCACAACCGTAACACGAAACTGTATGCGGAACACTTTTAGAATTAAGCCTTGAGCACTCATCGCGATCATGTCCACTCTTCTTGCAATAAACGCAAAACCGTTTACCTCGATTCGGCGCATTCGCTGCGCTTACCACAGCAGGTACAGCGGCGGCGGCGGCGGCGGCGTTGCACGTCGCACGCGCGCGCGAGCCCACACTTCCTGCTCGCTGATCTGACGGCGCGCGGGACTGCGCGACCGATGAGACCTCCATCAGCGAATCTTCTATGTAGCGCGCCTTTGAGACCAACTCGTCAACGCTTTGTACACTTTCACGTGTTAATCGCTTCCGAATACGCTTATTTAACAGACCATAAATCATGTCTAAATGAATTCTTTCGTCCAATGCATACGGGAGTTTGGCGATCGAGGCGCGTAAACGACCGATGAATACTTCCGATTGCTCCCGGTCTCCTTGCTCAGAAGCGAAGATATCTCGGAATATTTTATGCGGGGGGCGGGGCGCTCCGTACATAGCGCGTAAGCGCTGCATCGCGTCCTCCCACGACGCTATCGATGATTTTACGCCTCGGAACCATACAGCTGCCTCTCCTTCGAGTAGCATCGGTAAACCACGAAGTGCATGATCGTCCGCGATGTTTATACATTCTTTGTATATCACAATCGCGTCGATAAATGCTTCCAGAATGTCAGAGTCGCGTGAGGCGCCATTGAAACGAGCCGTGCAACCGGCGAAGTTTCCCGACGGAGACGGATGAGCCGAAGACGACGATGGTGATGGTGATGGCGAGGGCGCTTCTGTGGTGAAGGCCGGCGATCGCAGCAAAAGACTCTCGATTAGCTGGCGGTTTGACTCCGCTTGAGCCTTGGCGAACGCCGCCATGAACGACGATAGCTGCCCCTCGGTCATGAACCTGTCCGAGTCCTCATCCTCGACGTCGTTACGGACGCCTGTAGCCTTGCGACGCGGCATCGCAAACAACAGATGCAAACCACTGACGAAATTCACTCCGATAACGCACAATTGTTAAATTTTCGATGGGATTCTTCTACGACGCTAAGATGGCGAACGGTTGAATACGCGATTTCGTCGATAATTAGCGTGTAGGCCACGGGTTGGGCGCCAGTGTGATGTGGAAACACGTTTATTTAATTATTAAAACGATTTGTGCGCGGAAAATGAATAATTCGCTTACGCGCGGTTGCGCATCGAACCATGGCTCAAATCCGACTCTCCGAACTCCAACGGCCGCGGGCGCACGTGCTGCGCGTCTTGGCTACCTGCCAAGAGCAAGCAAGAGCGCGTATCGTGCACGCCGTGCGAGTGAGCGAGACGAGTGGGCGAGACAAACAAAAGGTTGAGCGTTGTGACGACGTCCGCGGGAACTTTCACATCTGGCGGCTTTTTTATATAGCAATATTATTACACTCTTTAAATAAAAGGTAGGGGGTGTACAAGCGGCCCCCCAAAACAGGGGCCATTTAAAAAGATAGAGATAGAGAAGGTAGAGAGATGGAAATGAGGATAGAAAACATCTCTCTAATCCTAAATTTTTACAATCATAAAAAATCTATGTTGATCATTTTATACATGACGGTGTTCCTGCTCTGACACGAACTATTACAGCGATCTCTGTACTCTTAAATTAAATTATTATTTATGTATATCATAAATTAAAATAATTTTTTAAATTAACTCATTTTCGATTCATACTCTACGCTCCATAGCACTAGCAACACCTTTGTCAGCAGCTGTCTACGCTTTGGCAATGAACTACCGTGTAATGTTTCACAAGTATCATGCCATAAATTTAAATAAGTTATGTTAGATAAATTGAGACGTAAAAAGATGACATACATGTCGGTTACAATGTTTGTGAGTACAGCTTCTGGCATTCACCCCGCGACATACAGTCGTAGTTAGCTGTTAACCACTGAGCCATTTAATTGAAAATTAATCACAAAATCTTTGCTTTAATTTTTGACGAAAATCCACAGCCGGCGACTGGGCTGTAGTTATCTCCGAGCATTGCTTGAATGGATCAGATTCCCTTTAGGACAGAAGCGATCTGTTCTTTATCTCGGCGCGCCTTTGTGTGCGGAGCTTTGAAATATTTTCCTAAAGGCGTTGTATCAGTGGATAGAGAGAGAAGTTATATGGATTAGTCATTGCGCATCCATTAATCACGGCCGGCAGCTTTTGAAGCTTTTTTAAAAGCGTCAGATAAATGGAAACGGACGCCGGCGTCCTGAGCAGAAGCATTAAGACCGGGATTAACTAACAAAGTGTAACAAAGTTACTTTGGATTTTTCACTGTGAAATATCATAATATACACCTCGTATATTACAGTTGTTAGTTCCTGCCGGAAATAATTTTCTAGAAGAGACTTCAATGAATAAACCTTCAAAATAACAGAAACGAGTAAGAATAGTAAAATATTATTAATATATTAATTCTTTAAGTAATAGATGAATATCTATTGATCATAAAATAAACAGTCCGATTCTCAATAGTATAGATGTATGTCAATTTAAATAAAGGTAAATGTTAGTGACGGAATTTCTTTGTGATGCCTAATTAGTCTAGTCATAATATATGTAATTATTTAATATAGTTAAACTAAACACGGTTATATTATCAGTGAATGTTTTTATGTTAGTACATAAAAAAGTCAATAGATGGCGATAGGTGCAGCATTTTAATTCTATCTCTATTTAATCACATTTTAACTTTTCTCATTAAAATGTGATTAAATAGAATATTATCAATTTATTATTAAAATTGCCTAATATATTTTGAAAAAAAAAAACATGAAATGATATTTGTTTCATATTATATAAACACAATGTACGTGAAATTTATTACGAGGTTCAGAAACTCTTGTTACACGAGGTACAATAAATCGGGTAATATGAAAATTGTTTTTAAAAGGCCAAATACCGTGTTATAAGGGGACTTGTGTATACATCAGATGACAAGATTCCTTTTTTAAATTTGTGTTTAGGTAATTTACAGCACAGGATTAGACTACTACTAAAAACACTTCTATCATCGCATCTCCTTTACATATTATTAGGAGGCAAAACAGAGAAAACATTTCTTCCAGTTCTCTGTTAATTGACAGACGTGAGAGAGTGAGTGCGGGATTTGTTACAGTCAGGTGGCTGGAGAATAAAACACATTGTCGGTACTGGAGGGACTTGGGTTCTCTTATAGATCTACTGTACATGTCTTTCCCCCATATATTTAATGCAAAATTCACGGAGAAATTAAAAGAAAAATTTCTTCTACCTATAAAAATAGTTTTGAGTTAACTATTGTTTTTTGTTATTGATTATTATTTTAACCAAAGATATTAAGTTACTTTGATGTTTTTATTCAAGTTTGTGTTTATAATAATATATTACAGAGTATTTATTATGAGTATATATGCTATGTAAATATATACATATACATTTATACACACATATTTATGTATATATACATATATATAAGTTTTATCTATACGTATACTTTTCAACCACCTCGTCTCTCGTGTGTTAAGACAGCCCATTGTACTTTTTTCTTTACTTTTTTGCAACTATGTATATATTTTTCACGCGTACAATAAATAGAATTAAATTAAATTCAAATTAAATATTGCATTTTGTATCAGAACCACCTATTTCAACCTATTACTCAGTCAGAGTAGCGGTCTACAGAGATGAATGTAGTTTAACAGTACGTTTAGCATTTCAAAATACTTAACTCTTTGTACGCCATCAAACATATGTTTCGGTATCGTTATAACATGGTTTTATATCACGGAATGCTATAGAAAAGACATATCCATGTTTGAAGGTTATCAGTCCGCTTCAACAAAAGTTGAGGCTCAGAGGCAGCGGGGCGGCGAGCAGTCGGATTGCTTTTTGTTTTCAATTCGTTTTTCCATTTGCCGGCTATCGATAAATTATGTTCGGTATGATTTACGAGCGTCTGAATAGTTTGTTGCCACTCGAACAAATCGATGGCCCTGTGGAGACGCCCAGCTCCGGGTAAACAAGCCCGCAAAGGCATTTGGGTCATGGGGGTGTCGATTTCGTGGAATTGAATTATTCATGAATGAAAAATTACGAGCACTTGCAACGAGCATAAATCCTGGAATTAATTCAGATGAGCGCCAAGTGCGAGCGCAGATGAGGGCTGTGTTATTAATACAGGCAAAGTTAGATAAATAGGAGTTGTAATGCAAAAATTAATCATCGAGTTATGCTCGGGCATACCTTGCATTCCTGCTGTTGGAATGGAATAAGAAAAAAATATTTATTCTTCCAAAAAAGCCTTGCAAAGTACGTTTGAAAAGCTACGACATTAATGTGACAAATTTATTTATAAACATACTCGTATAAACAACTGCCAGGTTGATGATTCTGTCGAGAACAATTTGACATGGAAATCGATAATTTTTTCTTCAACACTAATTTTACCGTTTTTTCGTGTTTATTTCCTATAAATTTTTTAATATTATAATATGCCTTCTTGATCAATCTTTTTTCAACATATACTCTGAATTTATACGCGAATAAATTGGAAATTGTTTTCCTAGAACTTTCTACTCAAAGATAATGTAAACATTGATGGTTTTTATATCCAGGCGTGGGAAGGTCTCCCACTAGCTGGACCGACGACATAGTTAAGATGCGGGCGGCGTACCGCGGTCTTTCAGTGGGCGTTTATCGTCTGAAAAGAAGAAGAAGACATATCCAGATCTTAGAAATTTCCAGATTCTTTATGATGTTTTGTATCATCATTTCTTAGTATGCTTTTATAGAACTCACAGCTACGTCTTGCTCATTCAGACAGCTTGGACAGTTTCAGGAGCGAATCCGCGCATACCCTTAGCTGATCCATCGTTAAAGCGATCTCTGTATCTAAAGACATACACTCTATTGGGAGCGATAAGTATATTTATAGTGCTGTCTTTCTTCTATATTACATAGCCGAAAAAATTTAAAAATTTGAATTTAAAAGATTTATAAAAAGACCTTGAAGATAGATTTGAAATCCACGACATCCGCAGCTTTCCTCTTCAGCACCAGATTCCAAAATGCATCGTTTTCTCTATTTTCTGACCACGTTTCAATGACTTAAATAAAAATGAGTACGCTCCTACCACCTAGCGATTCAAGAGCTTACAATTCTTAACAGCTATAACTCAAAGTGGCATTGATGGTAAAGTAATCCAAAAATATAATTTTTTTCTAGAGTTTTGATAGTTCATTATGGCTGTATTCAGCTTGTCTCTAGGAATTTCAATTTGATTCTTGTCCTTTCATTTGCCCCATTTTTATTTGAACTTCTCATACGTATTTTTCGCCTTCCTATCTTTTGTTTCAGTTTTCAGTATCTCTTATCATAAAGCTTGTCCATCTTTATAAGTTTCATTATTCAAGTTATTGAAAGCATTTTATAATTACTGATTATTTATATGTCTACTTATTTAAATTTCCCTTACGTGGTTATAGAGACTTACCCTTATATAAATGTATAAGGTTAATCGAATACGCTCGAATGCGCCTTCAAGAAATAAAATACCAAATAACTCCATCGGCGCTAATGCCCGCTTTAATTGCGAAGTATAATTTTAAAATTAATTAATCAGAATTTTAATTAAGTAATCGTTCGTTAAGTTCACTTGAACACATTTCAAGGGAGGCGGCCGTGCGCGTTGAATGGGTAAAGAGAAATTCCAATTAAAATAAATGTTTAACATTATTACAGTACGTTCTGTAGTTCTTCAAGCATTTGTCCCGGGAAATATCGATTAATGAACACCCTAGCAGTAAAGTTAGCTCAGGATCCAATGGCCATCCCCCCCAGTTGATTCACTCACATTTTGTTGATGAAAGGGCTCTGACGCTTTACCTTACCTACGAATTATAAAATATTTTCAACACGTCATGTGAAAGAAAGACAACACCATGTCGAAATTTTTTGTCCTGGGTACAGTAGAATACTGAACAGGTCAATTCATTTCACGATGGACGTTTCAAGTGATCCAAGGTTGGGAAACCCTTACGAAATCAATCACGGAGTGCAATGACACTCATGATAAGGTAATTTTCTCTTGCCTTACTTGCGTACAAAAGCCAGGGTGAAAGAGCGGTATATAATGTTTCCACGCGTATAGAGTGTAATACCAAATAATTTCTATAGAAAGCACGCCACTGTTCTCTTTATCCACTTTAGCTAGGGTTTTGTGGAGAAGTAGGCGCGGAGCGCTGCCCTTCGCGCCACAAAGGCCGACCTGTGGCTTTGCGGATTCTGAACTCGAGTTATTTACTTTGACAAAGGGTAAATTGTAGTGTGGTTTCAACGCCTACTTTGTTCCATATTCTTACGTTGAGAAAATGTTAACTATATAACATTAATTCTTAAGAATCAAAGTTATATTTTACAACTTAAAGTGGATTTAAAGAATTTATTTTCAGAAACATGCTAACTATTTTTAAAACTGGGCGCTTGGAAACTATAAACGTAACGACATAAACGTAAACGGAAGCATCTTCTTCGTTTCAGCCGATAAGCGCCAACTGCAAAGCGAAGGACCGCATTCAGTGATATAAAACATACACAACTGAATATTTAAGTTTGCTTTCTAATATCATATTTCTTCAAATCATTGGGTAGGTTATTGTACACGAGTAAGGAGTCCTTCAAACAATATATGTGTAATAAATTATTTTATCAAAAAAAATTATCAATTTTTATATAAAATAATATTTTTTTCCGTGGTTTCATCCGACGTTAAATGATTGTAAATAGTGTCTGTTTATTAATTATATATATGCTGTATTGTTGCAAAATTTAAATTGGTATGAATGATATCTAAGTTTTTCTTCATGTAATTGTGTTTTAGGTGTGCGATAGTGGTAATTATAACTATATAGTGGTAATTACATTAATTAGTGGTAGTCTAAATCTTAGCTACCGGCATGGGAGAGCCCCCC
Organism: Battus philenor; assembly: GCF_028537555.1. Taxonomy (NCBI): domain Eukaryota; kingdom Metazoa; phylum Arthropoda; class Insecta; order Lepidoptera; family Papilionidae; genus Battus; species Battus philenor. The sequence continues at coordinate 240,464 of NW_027181693.1, forward strand.
TAGATGGACTGGCGACAAAGTTAAGTTCGCGGAAGTTTCTAGACGCGGGTAGCGCAGGACCCGGTATAGAGGCGATTTTTGCGGTAGACCTATGCCCAGGAGTGCGCGTCCATCGGCTAAAAAGAAGAAGAAGAAAAGAAAATAGGATTAGTTTTAGTTATATACTTTTAGTTCTGTGCACGATATTTAGATTAAGCGCAATAAGTAAACTGTAATTTTATAAATTATTTTTTTAGCAGTATTATGTTTTCATTGGGCATATTTCACATCTTATATAAATTGGTCGGCGTTCCGCGGGGGGATTGAATTCCTCTTTTATGAAAGCCCGTGCATTTCCAGCAAATATTTATATTCGTTGTTTACAATTCCAGCCGCGCAATGGTTGAAATGCCGGCGTCGGAACTTCCGCCTGGATGTGGCGGTTGGTGTTTTCAAGAGCAAATAGAATGTTTATCTGATAATGCATTTGGTATTTGTTTAGTGCTGAGAAGTTCTTAATGGAGCAGACCTAAAGAAATACAAACTCATAAATTCGTGTAATAATTCATGTTGGTCGATAGCAGCACATTGCAAAGCGTAAAACTCCTACGATCGCGAAGATAACAGGCGTTACCTCGCTCGTATCCAGTGACACCTTGTGATCTTTGCTGTGTTATCGGTTCATCTCGTGGAAGGGCTACCCTCGCTTCGACTACCGTCTTATGGAACCATATCGGAGAGATAACGTCTCTCTGTCTGAAATCTTAATGCAACCGGATTATTTTCGTGTAAAAAAAGTAACGTATTAATTGAAAGAAAAAGATTAGGAGTCATTCATCTGGCCGTATTCCTTGATCCCCTCTCATTTCCCGCGCGTGAGGCGACAAGGCCGGCCCGTAATGAGCTAATAACGTTAATACATTCATAAAAGATATTTGCGACGAAGCGGTGAGGTATTTTCAATGGAAGCGTTCGGAAACAAAATGGAAGCTCGCGTAGAAAGGGATTCAATTAGAGAGACCGGCCGCTCGACGCGCGGAGATAGCGAGCGGAGCTTTTGTTCGGTTGGCGCCGCCTTTGTTTCATTTGTAAGTTTTTTCAGCATTTCGAGTGGAAACAAGCTCGCGCGAAGGACGCGCCTGAAAGGTACATGCCTTGTGTATTACCTTCTCACTGAGTTAGCTTTCATTTCGGAGGAACAAGGGTGACCATGATGTCAAATTATTTTTAGGACAATATATTTATACGAAACTGAAAAAGTATTTCTTTTTCAGTTTCTTAAACTGCGAGACCTTAGGTAATGTGACAATATTAACTGTAATTTTTTATGGTACATGATATTTTTGTTTGATTTCACTTAAACGCAGCATTAATTGGTTTTAATTGACCCTTGAATCGGTGTTTGACAGCTAAGGTCAATGTTTCATTTATTATCTAATTTATAAGATAAAATTCGTTTTCTTAACACTGGAACATCTAATAGCACTCTTACCAACTTTTTTTAACTATTTTATTTTGGACTCTACTCTGCAAGATATTATAGCTGTGGAGAAAAAGCAGGAAGACATTCCACAAAAACATACTTTTTAATAGTTTAACAATATAGATTTATAAACAAACACTTTCCGAAAGAGCTTAAATGAAATCAAAATAATCAAACGACATTATTGCTAGCGATTCTTGTCACATAAATATTCGTTTATTGAATAATAAGCCTTTTCAATCAGTATATTTTTAATATGAAATTTGCGAATGGTAGTCCAATAATATTTTGCAGAATATATGGTAAGCGAGTATGGTAGAAACAAAATTTTTGTCATATTTGTTTCATATTTTCTCTCTATAAGAATTGCCTTCGTGTTATAATGAAAATATGAAACAAAAATTCACGAATTGGTCAAATTTTCGAGTTCTGTTTAGCTTTTATTTATACATGTATAAGAAAACAGTCTCTCAGCATGTACATTGTTCAAAATTTAAAATTACATGTGAAAGTCCATAGTTACTTACTATTGAAGCTACCTCCTCCCTGCCTGTTGGCTGCAAGGCTCCTCCGCGCCGGAGACGCGTGAGAAGGTTCTGTTATTAGTCACAGCTCTATCTCCCCCGCTCGTATCAATCATGTGAGATTCAATTTACTAAAGTAATGTTTCTGAGATGAATTGTAGTACAAATTAGTGAAATAGCTTCACTGAAATTGCCTCTAACAGATGTATGCATAAATCTCACATACAACCACTATCCACATGATATGTCGGACTTGTGTCAGAACATAGGCGTTATTCCTAAGTAAAATGTATATTTTAGATTTCTGAATGTAACTATTTCAAATGAAACCTTAACCAATGAACTGTTATTATTAGATCTAGGTAAGGTAGGCTTTATTGTCTTATTTTCAATGTTATACAAATTTAACATACTTTTTACTATGAGTTAGTAACTTCGATGGTAAATTTATATACACGTGACATTTCAATAACTCAGTGAAATTTTTAGGCAAATGCAATAACATATATATATATTTACATAAGTAGTTTTATATAGAGGTAAGTGTGTATGGTAATGTATGTATTTTTACATACGTACACCCTTAACTGCCCTCTCCTTCATGTCTCTCATCTCCATCCAAAGGTTGTATGGTAGAGATCGCCACGAGCGGTAAGACCGCCTCTTGTACCTCTATATAATTTTGTTACTGAAGAAATTATAGCACTACAAAATCGTGGCAATTAGTTTTGAAATTATAGGCACTCTTGAACACTGTTAATCTAACGATAACTAAAGAACACTAAATTTTTAGCTCCCCTGTAATGGCAGAACCAAGGTTACCAACGCTAGAAAAATTGCAAGTCTGAAATGGCAGGGGTCGGGTAAACTACCGATAGTTCTTGGGGCCGAAAGATTCTCGTCTCGAAAGACCGGTCATTGTGGGAATTTTCGGGAGAGATATTTGCCCCACAGTGCACTTCAGTCGACTGACACGATGACTATGACGATAATGACAACTTACAACTTATACTTGTTCCAATTCCTAACCTAAGAAAAGCCCACAATAAACTCAGTTGGTTTAAGCTCTATCTGTTTAAAAAAATGTTAACATTTGCCTTTGCTCTGTGATGGAATTCAGTTATGTATTGGGTACATATAAATATTACTACAATATAAATATTTTTCAAGCATTTTTCATTTTTCTACCTAAACATATAGATTAAAAAACTTGTCTCCGATCTAATAACGTTAAGCCTTAAAAAAGCGGACGCAACCGAAATTTACCGGAAAAAAACATGAACGTCGTTTTTGTAAGCGAACGCTAACATCGAAAAAGGATTTATGTGAAACTTGTCGGCCGAGCATGACGCGGCATTAGCCCAGCGCGGGCGCGGCGGTAATGGGTTTAACTCTCGTCTGCGATGACCTGATCCAACAGCTCATGTTTGGCTTACGAGAAATCAATGTGGGAGTTGTTTCTTGTACGAAATTTTTAATAGTTGTTGTTGCTCATTACGTCTATTATAGAGTTTCTTATTCTTCTTAGTCTTCGGCACAGCAGTTGTATCCATTTCTCAGTTTCGCAGCCCTTCTTATAATGATCTATCATTTATTTTTCTCAGAGGCTCTTCGCATGCATAATTTTAGGAGCTTCAATATGCATAGTTCTTTATTTATAACATGAGAGTCCACAATTGATCCTTTCATCGCAAAACTGAGAAATTTTTGGATTTCTATCCAACACCTATCTTGAATTTCAAATATTAAGGTCTTGAAGATTGCATACAATTTTTTAGTATTATAGAGAAGAAGTAGTTCAATTTTTAAGACTTTCGATTGTAGGTAGCGGGTTCGTTTTATGTCAGGAATGAATTTTGTGTCAATAATAACATCGCTGAAAGAAAATATCGCAGAGACTGATTAACTGCTGAAACAAAATGAGGAAATTATCGAATGGTTGCTGAAATCAGACCGTTGAGACAAGACAATCGGGAATTTCGTCGAATATTTTGAAAGGCACGTGTCATTCAGCAATGAAAGATATGTCAAGGAGTTTTACAATACCATATTTTTTTATCTTTACGAATTATAATTTAAGCTCTCCGTCTCTTGTGATTAAGAAAACGTTCATGTGTACACATGCGTACAGTATATCCAGTTTGTTGGAGCACTAGACTGTCCCGGCTAAGTGCGACCTTTCAATTTCCATTTGCCGTAAGCCACAATTCACCGACTGTAGACGTAATTTTCCACTGTAACGTCAGATCTCATTATCCTGTCTTATATCTGCAAAGTAATAAAAAGTTTAAAAGTTGTTTATTTAAGTTTATTTGTTCGCGAAATTTTTGAATAAAAAGAACGAAAGTTAAATGAAAGTGGATAGCCGGCCTGAACAAATGCGCAGAGCCAGACGGAGGCGAGATAGCATCAATACCTTTTGTTACGGAGCCAAGCCGCCTTTGTCCCCTTTCCATTTTTATTACACAATAAGAGTTGAAACGTGAACAAGTAACAGACTTTTGTCGGCTTTTTCTCAAATTTGTTTTGCAAAATTAACCAAGCGCTTTTTACGTAGGGTTTTATGCGAGAGCCTTTTTATGAAAATAAACACTACTGGCATAGTTTTCAACAGAACGCTGTCATGTGTCATTCAGCCATCTAAACAACTAGTTAATTTCAAAATAAATCATTATTTATTTTATTTATTCTGACTTTAAAACCAAATTCCCGTTAAAAATTCTCATGTAAGTATATACGGTAAATATTATATATAGTGAAGGCCAAGGATCGCGCCTTTTGGTAACCCACGCTGAGCTTTCCTGGTGGAATATGGACTATAACTGCATTGGCGGAAGTAGCTATTTATTGGTCCTTGGCTTCCTTAGGATGGACCGCAAAATAACGCCTGAATCCAATAGATCTTTGAATTTTTGAATTGACTATGTCGGCTGTCCGCCTAGTGGGGGGTTAACATCATTAAATATTTCTAGCTGCTCAACATTGTGCTATGGTTAATCATTACTTCTTTCCAAGGACTACGATTTAACATGTTGCATTATATGGTTTTTAATGACGACCTTATAGTTATTATTTAACATATAATAGATACACCGACAGACTCCGACATGACTCAATAAATAATATTTGAATATCATCTTTAGAATTATCACGAGTGCCGTCTACTTTAATTCTATATTTATTTTACAAAATAGAGCTGTACGGGATATTTATAACTTAAATTCTAGAGATTTCCTAGAAGATGTTTTTATGTAAATATATATTCTAAAATTTGCTACTCAATTTATATTTAATAACAATTATTTGTGCGCACGATAAATAAAAGAAATGAAAATACACTGGTAACGATTAAATTTTGTCTTATAAATATAAACTGATGTATCACAAGTTATCATAGACTTATATTTTCTTATTTTTAATCGACAATTAAAAATATATCATTAGTAAGTTTTGTATATAGAATTAAAAAAATTTTAGCTGACCGAAATGTGTGGAATTTGGTTTGGTGACACATGGTTGATTGCATTATAATGCACATATAAAAAACTTAATAATTGCTCTTTGAAATTTCATTTTAAAGGAAAACTGTTGAGTCTGTGGCCGGCTTTTCTCAATAAATCAGCGCTCCAAGCCGGCCGTAGCTTACTGCTTATAATGATAAAATAATCGACGATTCAGAAGCGCATGTAAATGCCTCCATCAATGAATCCTAAAATGCCTTCATAAATAAACTCTGCACAAAATAAATTGTTAACTAATAATAAGAAATAGAAAAAGAAATGTGTAATAAAGAATTAAGAAAGTAAAATAAATGTGTAAATAAAGATAAATTAAATGTCAGATAAAATTAAAGAATAAAAACAAATGAAAATGAATAAAATGTACCTAGCCACCTTAGAGTAAGAAGATGATGGAAGAAAGGCGATGAAAGAAAGAAGGTATAAAAGAGCGAAACGATAAAGATAAAGAAGATATTGTGAAGGACAAAAGTAAAGAATGAAAGATATTGTGACGCGTGAAAGAGTGTGATAAATAAAGAAGATTGAAAAAAAAATATTGAACAATAAAGTCCCTAATCCCAAAAAGTTAGGGGTACGAGTGAGAGAGACATTACTAAAAAAATGTCTTCATAAATACATTAAAGACTATGGATTTAGATGTTTTGGAGCTGTTCTATATATGTAAAATCTAGGAGAAGTTTTATATTAAATTGAAAATAAATATTCTAAAACGTTTCTAAAACTACATTGCCAATATTCGAGTATCAAGAATGAAAAGCAAGACCAATTCCACCGAGGATTACAAATGCAATTTAAAATTGTTAGATCTTAAATTGGTTATCTCACTGGAGATTTATCTGCGAACCAACAGGTGTTTAAAGCATTGATCAAGGTGAATTGCCGATGGTCGACTAGGCCGTAGAGAGAATTTGCTTCAAAATTAAGGCATTTCTTTTCACTATAAAAAGCAGACTTGATCTCGTTTGTTGAGCGGAGAATGATGGAAATTACATTGTTAAAACAAACGATGTAACACGGTAAAAACGAGTGTTATTTCGTCAGATTAATTTTAAATTTAGATTATAATTTTACTGTATTAACTAAATTTTTATATTAAATAATTTTCCATGCTGGGTCATTTATTTTCGTCACTTGTGTACATCTAGAGACGAATGACCAGGAATCTTCTGGTATTTAATGGAATCAGGCGTTACCTCGCGGAAGTCTATCCTAAGCAAGAAAAGAACCAATATTTAGCCACTTCCGCACATGCAGAGGTAGTCATGCAGTAGCGGGCTGGCGGGCGGTGCATTTTATTGCACGACTACCACTGCATGTGCGGAAGTGGCTAAATATTGGTCCTTTTCTTACTTAGAATCTTCTGGTATTCTTCTAGCCACACACACGGTCTTTCTCTGTCCGTATTCGGCGGCTTTAACTAAGTCTTTGGTCTACCTAGTGGGAGCCTACCCACGCCACGTCTGCGGACTCATGGACGCCACACGAGAACCTTTCGTCCACAAAGACCTTTCGTTCCATCTGTAATCTTAGTTCTTCTCTACCAGTAATTACTATGTATATAAATGAAACAAAGTGTACAGATAATAATACAAATTAATTAATTAAAATATTTGCTCAGAAAACTTTACGAGAAAAAAATGTCCACGACTGTATCATTGTCTGACTTCAAAAACCAAACGTACAATAGTTGAACTTTAGTTAAGATGAACAAGGAAAATAAAGTTTCATCAACAAAACAAATACGAAGAACTAAATACTGTTGTTGTTAAGAAAATCTGCAAGTGATTGTATCGTACCGGGAGATGTATGTAATACTCGCAAGACGAGGGCAATCAATTAGCGGAATAGGTTTAGTGAAATTGCCTCTCGGGGCGAGTGGCCATAACTTGCGGCCCTCTGTCCCGGCGTCCACATGCTCTCCGTGTAAATTGCACCTGGTATTTCGATCAAACGGCAATTCGAAAGCTCACTGATTAATTATACTTGTCGGTTGTTACATTTATTGTACTGTTAATGTGGGAAAGGATAATTAATTATCAACTTGTGTATATTGAGAGAAGAAGATGCTGCGCAATCCCTGGCGATTCTATTGGACATCAATAGATGATGAGATATGTCCAGTGCTGGACGTCCTATGGCTGGAATTATAATAATAATCACGCAATCGTAAAACTTTTTTGTTGACAGACTAAAGATGGAATATAAATATATAAATAAAAAGCACACTACGTCAATGAAGGAATTGCGGAAAACTATCTAGAACAAAGATTACCAAAGAGGTCGGTGCACCGTATTGGGAGTGTTCCTCCTTTCGTTTTCCGGGCAGCGAATTTATTTAGCAATTATTCTTCTTCTTGTGTCTATTTTATCTTCGTTCTTCTCTCTTATCTTTCACAATTTCTATTGTTAGATTTTCTTTCACTCATCTTATGTACTTTTGTTCTCTTACTACCGTTTGAAGTTGAGATCCGTTACTTAGGTGATGATATTAATGAAAATTAATATGGTGGGTAGGTCACTCACTAAGTGAACCGATGATAAAGTTCATGTCGCTGGATACTTAGAGGAGTGGGGGGGAGGTATGTTTTGCAGTGGGTGTCTATCAACTGATATGATTATAGTAAATCTAGTCTAGTTTAAAAATCGACCTTTGTTATATAGCACGAGTTCTTTTAAGACACTTGTTTAAATTGTGTTACGTAGACCAGCCTGGTATAATAATATCTAATATATTGGTGTTAGGTATCGTCATTGTTACAAAACGTATTGTATTGTATTCAATTTATTTTTATGAGACCAGTGGCAAGTTTTTTCACTTGATCAATCGTAAGATTTTAAATTGGTATTATGCATCTATTAGAACCAAAAAAAAAAAACTATTGGTTCTGTGTTCATTTTAGGAAAGGGATCTTTTGGCAAAAATAGTTTTGGATCGCGGGTAAGCGTTGGGTTGATAGTGTATAGATAGTAGAACAGGACCAGATGCCATTAGCCACGGTTAGATAATTTTGAATAGAACCAGACAACACAGAACACTTAGGAAAAATAAATAACCGTTCTGACACTATAAATGTCACAATGAATTAAATATAATTTTGATTGTCCTCAACTACTAGCAAAATTAAATTTTAAGGTTCCCACGAAGAACGATATATACCTATACTTGCTGTTTCTCAAAACTAATTATTTGAAAATGTCTCCTTTTCCAAAACGAAAATAAAAAGTAAGTAAAACATTTCATGTACCACCCTTAAGTTTATACGATATATAGTGAGTAATATATACTGTATACTTTATACTATACATACAAGGAAACACACTTCACATACATACTCCACCTACACTGAACATACTCCACGCACATTGTCAATATAAAACGATATCCTTTGTTTGGTTTTTTTCTTCTTCATTTATTTCATCTCTTACAATTTTTTGAATTGATAAAGACGTGTGCTTCGTGGTGTATTTTATCTATTTATCTTTATATTTTGTTATGTAAGAACTTGTCAGCTGTGAAGAACTTTCGAATAAATAAATACTGAATAATCCACCGGTGCCGGATATTTCTTATCTTTACCCATATACCTCAATTAAGCTAACCTATTTACCATGAATTTAGTTAATTAATGTTTTCACCAATTATTTAAGTAATGAATAAGTAACTTATCACTAGACACTTATATAATTGTCACTGGTGGCTAACTTAGGCAAGCTTGGCTAGAATGATTTACTTCGATATATTTCTGTGTCGAAACGCAAACGAGGGTGAAGGGCGAAACGAAATCGTATCTATTGTGTAATACAACTATGAATGCGACTCAGACTGACAATAATACAAAACAAAGGCTTCACAATTCAACGCGATCATTAAAAATATCAGAAATTTTAAATAAAATCGGCAAAGTACTTGAAAGTTATCTATTAATGGAAAACTACGTTTTATTTACGTAAAAACCATGGATAATATTTATTGGTTGATTGTTAAATAGGTTGTATTGATATAAATAGAGTTACAAATTTAACCTATATTTTCGTTATATATAATAAAGTTCTAATGTATTAAATATATAAACTGTATGTTATAATGCAACGACAATGTAATATTCAAAGCTAAACGTTTAAATACTAAAAGAAGTGTGCTGGTTCTTTAATGATTATACACTTTTTCGACATTTTTGGATTAGTAACGGATAAGGAATGCATAAATATATGTTCTGTTTTGATATCACGAATTTTTAAATTACCCTATAAAAGTTCTAAGAAATCTTGGTTGGCGATATTCTTTGAAACTCCAGCAACTCTGTTCGGAACTCGACACAGACTATAGGTTTGCTATTTCAAATTGCTTTCACCTTAGCTATCCCATAGCCTCGTTTGGATTTTACGATGGTCCAAAAACCTGTATATCTATCGTCCGCTATAGAGTCGCTAAAATTAGTGAGACATTGGCAGCTACTCTCTAAAAACCATAGATTCATAATACACACTATGGGGACTTTCTCGCCCGTTTAATATTGGGCGTTCTGTATCTGAGGATACTCCTTCAAACGCATCACTTAAAGGCACACGACCCGCATTGTAAATATTGATCTGTTTAATTTAATTGTGGATCTAGGTAACCTTCGTTAAACATTATACTAATCAATTTTAAATATTTCATTACAACAAAGCAGAAAATAATATCTCATATAATAGATTCAGGCGTTACTTTGCGGAAGTCCATCCTCAGTAAGAAAAGGAGTAATATATAGTTACTTCCGCTATGCAGCAGTAGTCGTGCATCTTACTTGTTTAAAAAGCATCTTGCATATATAAACACTAACCTATTACCGAAGTTTTGAACTTTAGCAATATTTTATAAAATTCCAAATATACTTTTTTTTGTTTCAGTTCTTAGTGAAACTGTTATGTCGAAGTGAAAAGTATAACAGGTTTTAATTAAAACTTTCAATGTAAGCAACTTAATGTTTTTATTCTGCGGTTCCAACGAGCGTCAGCGGCGCAGGCTCGGGTGCTTTTGCGTAAGTACAAAGCGGAAAGTACTTCAATTTCTTAACGGCGCAAAGTACTGAAAACATTTCCCGTAAGCTCCCCCGGCAAACATTGCGACGAAATGAAATCAGGAAAGAGACGAAGACCGTTACATTCTAGTGATCTCTGTGTAGTGTGTACATCTAGTCTATAGAATATTTATTAATTTATTTTCTTCAGGCTTTTTTAAAATATGATCCAAACTTGATATCATTTTTATTTAATGGAATCAGGCGTTACCTCGCGGAAGTCCATCCTAGGAAAAAAGTGTAAGTCGTGCAATAAAGTGCACCGCTTGCCAGCCCGCTGATAAATCAGTATGGGGCAAACAATGCGAATCACACAACCGCCACCGTCAAATTACTCAATGGAGAATCTGGACTCTGTGTTTGGCACTAATCGGTGTAACATTACTCCTGGAGATGTCCCGTGGAGGGGTGAAACACGTGTTGAGTAATTTGACGGTGGCGGTTGTGTGATTCGCATCATTTTTATTTTCTCGTTCGTCTATCTCGTTTTACACCGGTTATATTTTTTCCACTTTTATATATGTATTCATCATATACATACAGCATTCATTAACTTTATGGAGCCTGGAGAAAGGTGTATGTCTTTATTTGTAGTGTTACCTTCCTATACATCGATATTTTTCTTAAAAAGGCTCCATATAAACTTGCATATATAGTTACGTAATAAAAGCTTAAAGTTACAACTTGAGGACCGTGTAAGCTTGTTCGCGTTCATAATTAAACTTAATGAATCAATACACTGAGCTGGTGTTCTTCGCTGTAAACAAGGGCCGAACGATGTTTTGGCCGCAAGGGTGATTGAATTATAACCGGGGGTCGAAAACGGCCGGGGCGAGACGGCGGTAGGAACGGAAATTTCGTTATGCAATGACGACCAGTGTTTTTATGTGAGCAAATTGACAAGACGAACACGGTAGTGGCCTTAAGGTGGAGTTATTAGAGCGACGAGATTTTATTATTTATTCGAGCTTATCAAATGAGAATACAAAATAAAACACACATACGCTCACATGAAGACATATTCCTCACATTTTCTTTGCAAGTTTAACTACAGACGGACACAATATGAGTGAAATACAATACATAATACTAAGTTACTCTGCTTAGGTGTTTGGAGAATAATTGGCCAACAAGACCGAGCCCATAAGTGTTGCATATTTATAACATATGTATTATTGATATAGCCTCGCTATGCACACGGTTTTTTGACCGAAATTGACCTCATGAAAAAGGTAAAAAATTTTAATGTAACATATTGCTTGCCAACGATATCTTTTGCGGCTCTGACAATCTTAAGATACCATCTTAGCAATTCACTGTATCTATAAAAGATTTTTAATTTCAATTTAATATTTTCAAGCACGCAGCCTTGAAGTATGAGCGTCGGAATCAACATTTTCAAATTAAGAGCTCTTTTGGTGTCTAAAATCGTATGCCAGATATTTCCACGTACGTGTGATTTTTTTATTGTATGTGGTGTGATCTTTCTGAACTTGTGTCACCTATAAAGGAACACATGAAATCATTATTTATACACAACTTTTAATGTGCTTTTAAATTATTTGTACCGCTGATGTATCTAAACAAAATATGTAAGGATTAAACTAGAATCAATACTTAAAACTTTTACTCCGGTTTTTTATAGTAAAATACTTTGTGAAAATTGTAAGGTACAAGAATAGAAAATTAAAGGAGAGTCGAGAATGCAGGCGTTCGAGTGAAGTGCCTACTAAATATATGTTAGTATTCTCGAGTTGCTGCAAGAGTGTTCAATGTGTGCAATTCTGTAGTTCTTCCCCGAAATGTACCTTATGAAGACAGCATTGCACCGGCGCTTTACACGGGAGTTCCTAACGCCTCTCCAAACGACTGACAATGACCGCCGGGGGGTTTTAACTCTTTCCTTACCGCAGTCCGTTCCGCCGAAGTGACGCTGTTGAACCGAGCATGTGCGCCGCACATTGCATGGCGGTAAGCTGATATTCAAATTTTCTCATTTGTCACATATTTGAAGATTCTACTGGTATTTTAATATAGAAGTTAGGATAATTTTTAATAATTTATTTGGCTGTGATAAATCTTAAAACAGGGATCTACACATAAGCCCAAATTACAAGGTGGATGCCGGCTAACTCCGGCGCTGGTAATGAAAGGGTTAAGGACTAGGAATCCCCTATTACTCTGCAACTAAGACATATAGTTTCCTTTATCTATAACATATATTTGACGTTGAATTCTCAGAAATTCCAACTTACACATTTAATGAAAATTTTGAGGTAAAAGGGAGTTACTGCACCAGTAGAGAACAAAGGGAAAGACGGCACTTAAAGCCGACCGCAGTTTATGGAGCCGCCGCCTCGCGCCGGCGCGGGCCTCGCCGCTCACGAGAGCTCCGCGCTGTGATGTGGTCTTTTAAGCGCCGAGCTTTCGTAATAATTTAAGCTCGTAGCGCTGTGCAACTGTTTTGAATCGCACTAATTATACGCTGCTCTCAATGTAGTCTCACCTCGTAAGAAATGATATATTTAGGTTATTAACTGGTGTACTTCTAGAGTGAAAATGATTTAAAAATATGTACCCAGACGTAGAAATAACATCGCTTGTTATAAGTACGTGAACACAAGCACCCAAAGTGAATGGTCATGGACAAACTATTTGTATTCCCTCCAAGAACTAATTTTAACAACTTACTTCAGCTGGTGTATCCATTACTTAATATTTAAAACCTTTACTTATTCTAACCACGTAGCATTGCACGACATAAACTGCGAGGTTTCATTGGCCTTTATTATTTAACTTAATTACAGTATCCTTACAATTTTGAAGACATACTTGTGTTTATAAACAAGTATCTGAAGTACACGAAATTAGGCGTTGTTTTGTGAGTTATGGTGCAATAATATTTAATTAGTTCTTTATACAAACACTCGTAAAAACTCTATTCTATCTGTGGTATCTTGGGGTATTTGTTAGTGATAACGAAATAAGCGCAATAAGCAATATTTAGCCGTGGCCTTTTCTTAGACAAAGGCATTTTATTAGAGAATGTTAAATATTTAATGGAATCACTCTGTGTTTGGCATTAATCGGTGTGACATAACTTCTGAAGATGCCCCGTGGAGGGGTGAAAAACGTTTTGAGTGATTTGACGGTGGCAATTTTGTAGTTCGCATTGTTTGCCGCATGCGCATTTATCAGCGGGCTGGCGGGCGGTGCACTTTGTTGCACGACTACCACTGCTTGTGTGGAAGTGGCTAAATATTGGTCCTTTTCTTACTACAGAGAATGTTACTAAGGGAGAGCTCAATTTTTTCTATATTCTAATAAAATGATCTCATCTGGCATTCTTGGCGTGAGGATCGCTATGATTGTTTGCATCGCAGTGATCCTCGTGCCATCGTAGTATCGAGAATCGCGGGCGCGTTTCATAGAAGACCCGAATGCTAGTCCAAAGGTACTGACGATGACAATCAATAGGTTTTTGCCAGTAAGATGAGACTTTGCCTGTTGTTTTTCCAGATGATAGGAGTGTCTTGTACATTTATTAAATTACTCCCTCACCTTCACGGGGCACGAGGAATTCTCCGAGTACCTTCATTAGTTTAAGCTTAAGGAAAGTCATATAATCACCAGCCGTCCGGTGTTTGACGCGAAGCAAACAGATTGCCTGTCTCGGTTGCAGCAAAGGATCGAGGAAGGTGACATCGCGCTAGTAAACAACGAGGAGAGTCGCCGGACCTGCCTAGAATTTTGCAAGAAGGTCATAGGAGAAACCACCTGAAGGAATAAACAAGTAAGGAACAGAAAGTATACGGATATTGTCATTGAATTGCAATAAATATTGCTACAATTGTTATACAGGATTAAGAAGTTAGTTAAATAAGAAAACAGAAATAAGAAACAAAATAAATCAAATTTGTCATGTAGAATTTCTTACAGAAAGGGACGGAAGCAACGCAATTTGTGGAAGGAGATAATGTACGAAAAGGAATTGGAGAGTTTGTGATGGATAAAATAGTAAAGAGTGCGTGACTTTGAGACGAATGGAAGATGAGAGTGAAAATAAAATATGTGAAAAGTTAATTTTGCCAAAAAAGTCGTTTCGAACTACGACAGGGGTGAACGAGAGGTAAAAATTAAGACAAAAAACTACAAAATGATAAAAAAAAGTTTGTATATCACAAGCAGTAGGGGGCAACAACGGTTTTATATCTGCCCAGTAGGTGATAAAATAGTTAAGATTTAAGTTTTAAACAGACCAACAAAATAAAATGAATAAACAAACCCATTGGCTCTGATTACAGTCAAATTGCATTTAGTTGCGAGCGACACGCAGCTACACGAGTATGAACAGCGAGACAATAAATTTGAATCGTCGAGTTTGCGTTGGGGAGTTATTATAACCAAAGTCGTATAACTGACTAAATTCGGTGACACCCGCGGCGGCGCCGGGCGAGCGCCGTCGCCCTCTTTGGGTCGCTGTTATTAAAATGTCCGGCTGTTGAGTTTTATCGGCGTTCGGCAGCGACTTGTCATTTTAATTAATTTCAGTCGCCTCAACCTAACGACGCATTGTTTCAATTGTATCGTCTGCACGGTGTTATCTATTCAAGCACAAGTTGATTTATAGCTTTGAGCTTCCTATTATGTATTCACGTGTCTGTATTTGTATTATATCATACATATATAGCTGCCCCGAATACATTAGTATTACAATTATTTAATTTATTGGCACGTGGCAGTTCAATAGTAAAAAAAAGTTGAATATTTTTTATAGTGATTATTTTTTTTTTCGGTGGGGGAAATCTTCCGGTATTCAAGATACCCTGCCTCTGGGGGGAGGACAGGGGTATGTGGGATTCCTACCCACTAACCCCCCCCCCCCCCGTGGGCGCCCTCTGCGCTAAACGGGGGACCGCGGTATCTCCCGGTCAGGGATCGCCACGCGGTCTTCCTTCGCGCCGTGCTTTTTTTCGATAGCCCGTCCCGGGGTATGCGTGGATAGGCTACCCCCGAAACCCTCGTGGTGCTATCATGATGGTTCGAGACCACGTCGCACCATCGTCCGCCTCAGAGTCGCCGAAGCTAGTGGGAGTTTAGGGCCCCCACCTTAAACTCCCGCGACTCCGAAGGCCCCGTTTATGGTAGGGGAGCACCATACACCGGAGGGCCGTCGTGAGGCACGTCTCTGCGCTGACGGCGTCGTCTCCGAGCGGGATCTGTCCTCTGCCGATCCCGTTCGGCGATCACTTACCATCATTTAAGCAGTAAGATGCTGTATGTGTACACTCTCTCTCTCCACGGTTTTAAGCGGCCTCTAACCAGCATCTTTCGCCGAAGCACCGTGTGCGGTGGATGTCCTTCGCTGCGCTCGCTGCTCCGTGGTCTATACTCCTTTATGATTTTATTCATTGGATTGTATTAACACAATCGTCATGAAAAGATCGCTCTTAGCGAGGCGATCTTCTATTTTAGCACTAGCAATATAAAGACAAACGCGTTTTAAAAATAAAGAGTTTTCTATGTCTATCTATGTAATAGTATTTTATCATTACATATAAAAAGATATATATTTCGCACACTGTATGTCTTTATTAAAAGTATTTAATTTTTTTAATTTTTAACACTGTGGATCGCTTAAAGTAAGCTGTGAACACACGTGTACGACAAGAGATGAATCTTTTAAAAGAAACGAAATGTTAATGAAAATAACGTGAAATAATTCGTAACCAAAACGAGGAGCTAAAACACATTCTAAGAAGTTAACATACTGTCTGAAGTTTCCCAAGATGTGTTCGAGTCAAATGTGAAATGGTTCTTAACACACACTTACAGCATACACATATCGTCTGCACATTTGTTTTCAATGTACTGTGAATTGATTTGTTTATTACAAAGTATTTAGTTCTGTCTAGACGTTTCTCAGATAATGTGTAAAGTTTGTCCGGTTAATAAAATTACTGGCAGTAACTTACACTAAAACAATTTAACTTAACGTCGCGAAAGATGGCCGACTGACAAATATTACGTAAGGCATTTGAAATTTCACATAGACAGTTAACTAAGTGAAAAGCTAGTACGGTTCCAGACTATGGAAGTTGGGTCTTAATATAAAAAATTTTAATAGAAATTTCTAGAAATATATGTA
Organism: Battus philenor; assembly: GCF_028537555.1. Lineage (NCBI taxonomy): Eukaryota > Metazoa > Arthropoda > Insecta > Lepidoptera > Papilionidae > Battus > Battus philenor. Next base: position 257,179 of record NW_027181693.1, read on the forward strand.
AAAAGGATCGATAGAAAACTACCAAGAAAATACGACTGTAGAAGAGTATATATGTAGAATATAGGGCTAGAGCAGTCAGTGTAAGCAATCTGAAATAAAGAAAGTGTTAAAAAAAATGCGAATAGTTGTGCAACGTGTAAACATTATAAAATTGCAGTACACTGCCTATGATTTCATAAAATAAAGTCTATTCATATAAAGCCAGTGTTTTAATGTAATCTATAATTGCAAGCCTGGCTAATAAATATCATATTTACTGCACGGAGAACGGGAGGCTTCAAGGGCCTTAAGGTTATAAAATAAATACCACGGATCTGCAAGGGTAGTGTCGGATGTTCATACACGAAGTGGACAGATGTCCTTGTTAAAGTCGTCTTATTGAAAAATTATGGGGGAGACCCATGCCCAACATTGCAGGTACATATATTTAATAATAAGGTTTAATTATTCTAAGACTAATCCGTAACTATGTTATTACGAATAAGATGTCTTTGTCTAACAAATAAATCACCTATATTTATCGAAGAAAAATACCTAAGTACTTGAAGCTATTGTTTATATAAACAAAAGTTTTACGACATACAAATATGAATATTATTATGCCTATAATTTATTAAAAACTTAGGTAATTAATGCGCGTGCATTAGTGAAAGCGAGCTCTAATACACGCCGGTGCCGCTATCGGCGCCGTTATTTGAGCAAAACGCGCCGGTTATAATCGCTGCGTGAGGCGATAACGACTTTTATGCATCGCCGTAAAGACCCGAGTAAATATACAGGTGTTTACCTCAACGGGGGGTGTCGGAGCAAGGCTACCTCAGAAGGGTTAAAACCAAGCTTATAGTTATAAACGATTTGTATATTTTGCGAAGATATACATGAATATACATACATTTTCATATATTTTGACGTTATGGAGGACTTACTGTTTGGGTAGAGTAAATGTATTTAAATTTAGAGAAGGATGTTCACCTCCTGACACATATTTTTATCCTCCTGGAGGTCAAGATCGCCTCTCAGCCTTCAGTAGCTCTTAAACTTTATAATACCTTACCTTGTTACGTCAAAGAAACATTACGCTATTGAGAGATTTTTTATCAAGGTTATAGTGAACGTTGTCAAAACATTACAAAGACAAGTAGTCAAGCTTTACTAGCACGTTTAGGACTTATTTATGGACTTAATGTTATAGAACCACCAAAGTTACCACGGTCCTTGTAAAGATTTGTTTACACGTCTACCAGATTTTTTATCTTATACCTATATTTTCACGCGATATTTTTCTTCACCGATTGTGAGTTCCGTGTCAATAACCTTGACTAATTTAAATCAGGATTTCAAAGAATAAAAATAATATTAAATAGTGATATACTATATTTATTTCTGTTTCACTCAACCGTAATGTGATTCCCGGAACAGCTATCTCTGTTGGAACAAAACATTTGTCCGCTTAACCAATTTTACCCGCTCGTTAAACTCACCCACGCCCACGCGCGCAGCACACGAGCTAACAGAACGGGGGTCATGAATATTCATAAATGATAATTATCATAACCAAATATCTAGGTACAGCCGCCTCCGATGCCTTCATTATGCGGGTTCCGCTGCGGAGCTACGCGCTTGCTATATTTCTTTAGGGCGCGCGAATAAACACCACGTGGTTTTCTCGCTTCCAAAATTATAGTATCGTGTGAGCCTCGCTTGCGCTGTGAGTGCGGCTTAACGCGACGGGAGTGGATAACGTTTTTGACGGTCGACTTGCATACAAATTAAATTTAAGCACAACTTAAAGTTACGACGGAATTAAGGTCGCGCCAAGTGAGCCGCGCAGCCGTATCGAGTTATAGCTCGCGGAGTTGTTGGCGTTTGTTTTATGTTTAATCTGTGATAGCGCTGTTCAAAATTAACGCGCTAAGAGGATTTACCTGTTATATTTTCAGAATTATAATAAATAATAGATAAATAATATAACAACGTTTTCAGTTTTTAATGTACAAATAAGACCGGTTTATTTACGGCCATAAAATTATATATTCCAAAACAACGTTTATAAACAGATTTATCTTGGCTTACTTTAATATAGGCAAACGACCTATATAAAGTAGTTGGGATATGTTTGATACAAGTCATTTCCAACTGGTCTTAAATCTATGGGAGAGGCCCTATGTAGACGTTCTGTGGCTGAAACGATGTTGATGATGATTGTTTTTGATCACCTTTAGCCAATGTTTTTTCTTCGAAAAACATCTTGTCATCTAAGACGTATTTAGATTCAATCTAAGCTGTAAATTTTCGAATTCTTATATGTGATAGTAAAATGTGTAAAATGGAATAGTTAGTTTGTATTAATTAGGTTTATTTTGTATAATCTGTTGTGTAAATTTGTAGCCCAGCGGTGGAGTACTGAGATTTGCAACAGTAAGTTGCGAGTTCGATTCCTGGGATGCAATCTTATGTAACTCACACTCCATACATTCATTTTATAGAATAATCACTGCTCACAAGCAAGTTACCAGAGCGTGAGCAAGAAACCACACTGCGATTATAGTATATCCCCCCCAAACACATCTTTTAGGGAGACGTAAGCCTTGCAGCGGGCGTCTATGAGCTGAAATGACAATTTATAAATTCACAAATCAAATAACTGGGTTCCATACTGAATGTCAGCGCTGTAGCTTGATCTGTATCAAAATATACTGCAGTACGTGGCCTGTACCTTTCGACACCTACAACCATCGGTTGGTTACACGAGCGATTATAAAATAAAAGCCTTAATCAATCTTCTTTTTTTATAATTTGTTTCGTTTTATTAAAACGTATTTTTCTTTTCGGACAATATCTTCTGACGTTACGTCTGTTGTTTTATGTGTATATTGATACGTGTTATACACATTTATAGTTTTAAAAACAATATTTAGTAATAGAAATAGCTGCTAAGGTAGGTTCCATTACTAAATTCTGCAAATAAATACTGTCCATCAGTGATTTGTGTATGAATATTAATAAACATATAATGAATGTCTGACTACCCACGTCACAACAATAAAAAGTAAAATATTTGAATTACAAATGTGCTTTGTTATTGTTATAACAATAGAAAAATAACGTTACAAATGACTTCTAATCTGAGTGTAAGCGAGCCGAGACCGTGATCATTTGCGTCGGCGCGAGGAGGGACGAGTCCTCCCGACGTTTCCGTCCTCACCGCTTAAAAGTTATTTTCCACTTGTTCCTGTGTCGTCGTTTACTGTGAAGGCTGTTGTAGAACGTTTGTAAAGTGAGAGAAGTCCTCAATCCCTTTTTAAGGCTTTGTGTCGGGACCCTCCTGCATGTAAATATCTCTCGAGGGATGGCACTCCCCTGTGTAATTATCACGTGCAATTAGGTGCTTCCGACACCTCGTTTTGAGTGAGGGGGGAGTTGTTACATTATTGTACATTTATGTAAATTTTTATCCTTAGTATTATTTATATTAACTGTCCTTTATTTTTTATTGTGTTGATTTAGTAAATTTACTTAAACGCTCTGTGTAATTTTCATTCGAAACAAATTTGTTTATACTGAGTCAACGAACGTAAACCTAATCATAAAATTCTATTATTATTTATATTTACCTAATTCTCAAAGTAAATCTTGAAAGTCTTTGTTAATTTTAGAACGAGAGCTGTAGTAATTCTTGTAATTTGCTTTAATTTCTTTTAGTTACTTAGTTTTTCTTATTAAATTTCAACACTTTAAGACACTGTATTTACAGTTTATATTAATACATTGTGGCAATGTTAGTTAAATACGGGAAGATAAAACTTGTGTATTATTGTAAGTTTTTGTACACATCAAAATTATGTATAGCGATATAATAATAGCATGGCGACCCGACTTACATATATTTTCATTTAGTAGTTTCTTATATTTTTGGTAACTGTTCTGACAATTTAATAACTTTTATTTTAACTTCAAAAACCAAGGCCCATCATCTAGGCAACCTTAGGAAAAAACCTATGCCTTGCCGTAGCCGTTTATCGGCTGATGTAATGGTGCTTATTATAAATTAATATCTATTGTAACAGAATTTCAATTTTCATGTATAAGCTCATTTGGCGAGGTCGGAAATAGCTTAGATCTTTTAAAATCGTAAATCCGTTTCAAAGTCAACTTAGCGCTTAACAACGCGTTCCTGTGGTGCATGGACATTTTAAGTAAGAAAAGGATTAATATATAGCAACTTCCGCTATGTAAATAAACATTAAAAAAAAAGCGTCCGTCACCGCTCTGCTATTTATATACATAGCGGACGTGACTATATATTAGTCCTTTTCTTACTTAGGATGGACTTCCGCAAAGTAACGCCTGAATCTATTAAATAAATGGACATTTTAACTTACTGAATACATTTTACGGTACTGAATATACAGTCCAATGAAGCCAACATCGGAGTTCGACATTTAAAATATTGTGGATTAACTAACACCAGAGGTTAAGACCAGATCATCCGCAGGGTCATATTTTCAATCTTAGCAACTGCTATGCATAGACCTCACAGGGTTTTTGTAGCTCACGCTTAGTAAACAATGTCCAATGTTACGACGAGTAAGAGAGTACTTTTTTTCTCAAGACGGGATTGACGAGGTTCTTTTCTTATCTTTAAGGCGATAACGAAAAAATATAGTAGTGGTACTTTTCAATGCTAGCTTACATATTCTGTTCTTTTTGCAAAAGGTATCAGTATGTGAAAAAATTTATAATCACTTAAGCTTATTGTTTTCATATCGAGGTAGGTTGACTCTCTTGGGATTTCAAACTGTTGGATCCGTTTAAAAGTACTGACAATGTCCACCAGGGAGTTAATGTATCTGGAAATATCTAACTTTCCGTATCTTTTCCCAACGAGAAACTGTTTTGTGTAAGTGCACAATTTTTTGATACTGTTTTCAATGCTGCTCAAGTTGCGTTTGTGGTGTCCACGGGCTCGAAATGACCGGACGTATAGCTTTACACTTCGTTTAAGTTAGCGAAGCTCGAACGTTACAGGAGAGTCGGGCTGCAACATACTCTTATTTCACGGAATTGGAGGTGTAGTGTTCATCCTTCGAATTGCCGGCCACTACGATAGAAATTGTTTTGTTTTTGACCATACTTGCTACCATTTTTGTACACATGTAAATATACGACATCTCGATCGTGGTGACTCTGCCGGTGTGTGGTCGCGTGTGGTCGCGTGTGGTCGCGTGTGGGGGGTGCAGGATAGGTCGCTTACCGTTCTGTTGCCGAGGTTGCGCACCCTGCAGCTGAGGTAGGCCGACTTGCCGACGAGCGCGGTGACGTTGCGCGGCGTGGCGGCGTCGAAGGTCGGCACGAGCCGCGCGCTGGCGCCCGGCAGCGAGTTTATTGACCCCGCCCCGCCCGCCACGTCGCAGCCGCCTGCGGACAGGAACCATTACCTTTGTTATTAGACCTTCATCACTTTCTTTCTTATTCTAATTTGTGTCGCTGGGCTAATTTGCTTACAATTCATTACGTTTATTAAATTCAGGCATTTGGGAGAGGGATTGCCGCTATTTGTTAAGGATCTTTCTACTCACGGCTACAAGTCACGCGACAGCCTTTATATATATGAAATATTTTATCGCGGACTCTTTAATATCAAGTAAGAAAAGGACCAATATTGAGCCACTTCCGCACATACAGAGTTGACTCTGTGTTTGGCACTAATCGGTGTAACAACTTCTGAAGATGCCCCGTGGAGTGGTGAAACACGTTTTGAGTGATTTGACGGTGACAGTTGTATGATTCGCATTGTTTGCCGCATACGCATTTATCAGCGGGTTGGCGGGCGGTGCACTTTGTTGCACGACTACCACTGCATCCATCCTGGACTTCCGCAAGGTAACGCCTAATTCCATTAAATAAATCTTTCATATCAAATCATGGCATGTAAGCCTTTTGTTTTACAACACATTAGAGATATCAGAAGCTTCTTTAATATTAACTTTTGATAAGCTAAATTGAAACAGGTGAATGAATAGCTCTTTTTCTGTCAATTTACGTATATTACATCCCAACCAAAAATGAATGGTTTCAGAAATATTAAATGACGTAATAATTATCCAGTGGGAAAAAACGTTTCGAATATTCGGATTAATACATTCCCGGTTTTGGATTACTATTTTCACGTTCAAGTAATCTAATTTCACGTCTCAGATTACAGAGGATATTAAAACCTTTTCCTCTCGCTATATCGCGAGCGAGTTGGGATATAATCAAACAGAAAGCCAACATTTTAATAATTTGATATACGGTTTATTTAATATATTGTACTACGATAGACTGAGCATTAATGACCCAGCGGTAGTACACTGAGACTTGCGATCCAAGGTCGCCAGTTCGATTCGGATATAAATTTAAATAATTCACATTTTGTGCTTTAATTATATAGGGTTGCCACTGGTCACAAACAAGTTTCCAGATGAAGTTTTCTCACAAACAGAGCGAAATATATTTTGCGGTCATATATAGCCTATTAATCTCATTTTATGAGAAAATGGCGCACGCGGAAAACATTCACCTGAAGATATATAGCTTAGTCTGATCCAAATGGCAAGGTTTAGATGTTGCCACTGTAGTTTAGATGAAGAATATAAAATATTATATTGACTGTTTAATTATTAGTAGTGTAAATCACAAAAATGCCAGAAGATACCAATTTGATAGAAACTTGTCTTAAATTGATGTCACCTAAATTAAGATCCTTAGATTTATAACAAAGCCAGGTGAGTTGCAAATTGTGAGGAAACACAACAAACTTGGGTAATTTTACTTGTAATCAATGGCGTAAAACTTCATGCAGAAGTTAGAGCAAACAAAAGAGATACGAAATGACTTAAATCATGTTTAACGATCTTTTTAATTTAATTTTTACCAATTTCGGAACATTGTAAGGTAGTTTATTGTAAAAGCAAATAGTTGCCGTCGAAGAAGTACCAACTATGAACACTTGCAAATTATATCACGCTAATGTTTATTTGATTGCACGGATCAAAAAAGGTACGAAGTTTTATCAAATAAACTATTTCATGGCAACGAGGAAGGTATTGATTCGATAACTCGGGCAGTTGAAGCGGAAATTTTTCCACCTGCTTTGCTTCGGTTTAACGTCTGACTTGACGGGCGCTGTGCATTTCATTAGGATAACTCCCCTAGCAACCGGTATATGTTATTTTTCAAATACAGAACCCTGGTATTTACATACAACACAAATATATATGTATAACATAATCCAAGTCAATTTTGACTCTCGGAGACCCTTTTCGGAGGCCTTCAATGCTTAATCATGATCATTATTTCAATAGTGGGTCACGGCGGGACCTCATAGATTTTTCATAAGATCGGAAGTAAGCAATATGCATCCAGTGTTTTCCTATAACACAACGTGCATCTTACGCTACAGATGACAGCAAAGACATTGATGGTCCGGAGTGGAGACCAGGGATCGCTAAGCTTGGCGTAAGACGTCCACTTGAGCTTGAAGCTTTCCAATCCGGTTAAGTAAATAACATACTGCCGAAGTTTTTCAAAGAGTTAAGCTAAGCTTTTAAAGTAAAAAAGTAAATTTCAACAAACACATCAAAAAGCATTTGTTTATGTCGAAAAAGTAACTCAACGGGAAAAACACATTTAAAAAAAAACATTGCTTCTTCTTTTTCTTCTTTTCAGCTGAAGAACGCCCACCGCTAGGTATAGGGCTCTGCAAATATCCCCGCGACGACAGCTTCTAGATGGACCCACGGCGAAGTGAAGGTCGCTTAAAGTCGCCACACGCGCGCGGCCTATTAGCGGTTATATTCGCGAAGCTCATCTGAAATCAGGCCTAATGCCACGCCTGTGTCGTAAATGTCAAACTTTGCAGTCATACTGTATGTCATTATATTTGAACATACACTTTAAAGTTTATCGAACAAATGCATTAGTGGTAAATATAAAACATATGAGCTCTAATAAATGTATATCATATTTAGCATTAGAAGGAGGAGCAGCAAGATGTCCGGAAACACGGACAAAGTTATTAATAAAATCAATTTCGATTTTATTAAAATTTGGTGTAGCAATATGTTACATAAAAACCTGCTGATAGGAAATTCATTAAATTTTTGTGTAGGATCTGATAATATATATAGTTAAGCCTTATGTTTCATCCTATTTAAAATCAAGAAGTACTTACTATTCTAAATAAATATGAAAATGCACGTTTAAAAAAGTTTGAATTAAATTCTTATATTGATGCAAATATGTTTTTTTTTTTTAAATTTGAATAATTTAAAACTTGGTTTAGAATAGAGGAGTTTACTTAGTGAACGGCAATACATTACGTGAAGGCCTTGTATAAATCTGCTGTGCAGGCCGTTAGTTCCTAGCACCGTACCCGCACAGTGAATTCACAAAATGCTAAAGAGTTGCCTCTCATATTTTTAGAGGATTTATTAGAGATGTTTATAATACTTTGTAGTATCTAAAGTCGTGAATTGGATTGAGAAGTACGATGTTTAAATGTTTATAGCAATTCAACAATAAACTGTTACATATTTCGTCAGAATTCAAAATTTCATGCACCTTTTGTAGAGACACACAACAAATGCACTGAACGTGGTTCGTCACATCGCAGTGCAACCATTTCACGCGTCAAGAAACCTCCGGTAGAGTCAGTCGAGAAATTCCAATTAAAATGTAGACTGTGTTCTCACTGTTACACTTGCATACGTACCGTACATAGATCCGTCCCGGAGGTTCAACGGACCGTCGGCGCGTCAAGCGACGCGGCACTAATGCGGCGACGCGCGTATGAATTATCCGCAGCTTGCTGAACACTCTCCGCTTTATTTTGTATCCGTTGATTCAGCGCGTAATTTACATTCAGCGCGAACACTCGGGGGTCAATTTAAAAATACGAAAATATATATGATAACTCCAATTTACACACACTTGAACGCGTTCAGATGCTGTTGGCCATAGGCCAGTCCCATATATTTACTATTAGCACCTGTTGGAAGCGACATGCATCTAGTTTCTTCCGACCACTAAAATAAGATAATATCTCCATCGTGGGTCAATTTTTTATATAACCCATTATTTGCAGATCTGTTTACTTCTCTGTGGAAATGTTTTGCGAAAAGAAGACTAGTACGAGTTCGCGAGAGTTTGGAAAAAAATTGAAAAATAATATCTAAGGTACACTTTAAGGCGACCGTTACAGACGTGGCTAAGTAAGTAGAAGTATAAAAGAAAATGTTTATATAACTAGGGCGGATTCAAACAAATCCATTGCTTGCGTTAAGCAAAGAGGTCGGGAAGAAAAGTGAGCTATACACTTGCGCGTTACTCTTTTAAGAGGAGAGCTGGAGTTTATCAAACCCTGAGATGTGGCTGCGCAGGAAATGCTGAAGAAATAGGCATATAAGGAGACGGTCATGTAATGAATTACGTTCTAGAAATTGCAAAGTCATAAAAGTTTAAAATATACATAAAATTACCATCAGAATAGAACCACGCGAGGAATAGAAGGGTAGATCCCAAGAGAAATGTATACGATGAAAACAGACATGTATGATCCTAAAATAAAATCTCTGAAAATATTACCCATTTTTTTTTGTAAAAATTTGGTATTCACCAGCGCCTAATGACAACGAAAATCCTCCAGAGCTTTACAATGGCTTTAAACGGATCAAGAAAATTAAAATGATCAAAGAATGTTTGAGTTCAGTAAAAGTGGAACGAGGTCCGTGAGGGTAGACGAATAAAAGACGATATCGTAGACAAAGATCTTATTTAAGAAGCCTTTTTAAGTTCGCGCACTTTGTATGCTTAAACTATTTTAATTAAGCTTAAAGAGATAAGCTCGGGGCCGTCGCTTATGTTATTAAGAAGTTCGTAGTCTGGAGGCTGCGCGGCTGGCATCTCAATCTCTATAACTGCACCGCACTCCGCATCCAGCGCCAAACTTTGTTTATTTACGTACAGTGTTTGTACATTTTGTCATAAAATACTTGACACGACTTCGTACGCGGGATTTCAATAAGAACTTTGTTTGCTGACGCAAATATTATATTACAGATGTTTCCACACAACCACCGACACAATCAGCTTATTGGACAGCAAATGTACCCAAATTGAACTGTTATTTAACTGTCACTGTCACGCGATTGAACATCACGTTAATGATGAAGCTTTGCAACATAATATACGTGATGTTAGAATTATTTAATAAAATTATTTGAAATTACATTTTGTAATATAAATGCATAGGCTTCTGCCAGGTTGTAAATGTTAATACTATTCGATAGAACCTCCCAAAAAACTTAATAGTACATCTTTTAAATCAACTGGATACATTTTTACTCTTAGAAATCAACTATTTATCTAACAAAAATTATCATGTAATTATAAGATACACAAAAATTAAGGAATATTTAAATTATAGTTGCGTATACAGAGCTGTGGTAGTCCAGTGGTGGAGGACTGACCAGTGCAACAATAAGTCGCGGGTTCGATTCTCCGTGTACAATGTTATATAATTCACACTGTGTATTAATTACATGGGATTGCCTCTGCTGATAAACAATGTCTAAAGGATGACCACTAACCTGCCTACTAAACGTGGCTAACTATTTATTTTCATTTGTTTCATCATTTTTATTTACTGTTAACTCTAATAACTATTATAATTAATGTGTACATTCATGTAAATGTTGCAAACGTGCAACAGTTCATGATATCTTTGAAGTCAAATAAACGAAAAGATCATAAGATAAAATGAAATAGCAGCCGGTATAGTGTTAATTTGAAACCTAGTTAATGTCTAGATTATATCGGTTGGTTCGTGTTCACAATCTCCGTGAACTGCGCACAGCCCGTGCCGAGCAATTGCAATATTCTCTCGGCTGCCTGGGTTTCATTTAATAACACCAATAGGAGACCTAATATTGCGCAGCGAGCCTGCGCTGCACCTAATCAACGGTACGAGCTGACTCAGCGTACCGGAAGTCGTTCCTGTCTGCCTGTTAGCTCTGAAGCCTTTATTGATTTCCGGGACGACGACGACGTTTCAGCTTAAGAATTAAGGTTATACGTATAGACACTTCGTCGTCTTTCAATCGCAGTTTAAGTAATGTAGCGAATTTATGATTTTGATGCATTGAATGAGGCTTCGCAAGGTTTACGGAGCATGAAAATTGCAACTTTTAAAAAATAAGTACACGGCTAATCATATAGCGGGTTCGAATTTTGTTTAATCAAGTTAATTTATTTAATGAAAAAGTGGAATATATCGATTAATCAATTTATTTTATTTATTCATTGAGTATTGTGTGTGGCAGCCGAGCGGAAGAGGAGCGAGACTTGCGATCGTAGGTTGCGTGTTCGATCCCCGGGATTCAATCTCATTTAATTCACACTGCATTAAGTATTAAAGATTGCCACTGCTCACAAATAAGTTTCCATTGAATGCGGAAACGTCCTCTGCGTAACATAATACCAAATTATGATCGCCAACCCTCCTGCTAAGCGTTGCGATTATGGTATATCCCCCATTGATATCTCAGGGGAGATCTACGCTTTGATGTGGATGTTTATGGGATGAAATCACGACGACTGAAAAGATCCCAGGTTTCCCTTTTGTTACTCATACATTTTTTCCCTTTAAGGTTGTAATTATTTTTATATTGTCACCACCATAATAATGCAGTTTATTTCTGTACTAACTACAACTCAATGTGGACATTGCCTTCCAATTAAATTAGTCAAGAGACGACTGGCTAAGCCGAGTGACAAAGATATCACTATTTTTTTCATAATCATAAAATTCCAAGAGCATATTCAAAGTAAATTCAGAAAAATCATATTATTCAACAAATGTATATTTAAATGACTAGAATACTTGGCAATGATGTCGCTTGATTAATTTGATTTCATTAAGGCTATATCTAACAAAAAAAGGGTATTGCACATCGGTCGGTATTGTTAAACGTTTTAAAAACAAGTGTTGTGGAGTTTCCTTCTGCTTCTTCTTTACAACTATAACCTTGAAAAGCATAGTATTGTCAAAAATAAAATAGATTTTTTTTATTTTTGATAAAAAAATTAAATATCTTTATGTTCAACATATCAGCTAATAGACGCCCAGTACAGCGCATAGGCCTGAAGGTTCCAATAACGGTTGTCGCTGTCCTTATCTTGAGATTTCTCGTTTTATTTTTATATTTTATCTATGTCGTAAGCCCACCTAGTAATACTTAGAATGTATTGAAATATAAGTTAGTTGCGTTTAATTCTACCATATTCAGTGTAACTTGTAATTACAGTAATACCCCGCTTAACGCGAGGAATACGTTCCAAAAAATCGCGTTAACTGAAATTCGCGTATAACGAGGTTTGTGATTAAACATAGTCAAAAATTATTACAAAATAATACAAATCATTTTAATCAATCACTTTAATTCTAGGAACACTTTATGCAATACATACTCTTATTTTTTATGGAAAAATCATCTATTGTCTTTTGGGAAACGTTTTGTTTACGTTCTTGTAAAATACGTTCATAACACCCAACACTGTTTTTAATTGTTTGACAGATGGTCAAGACACCATAGAGAAGTTGATGACTACATTATATTTATACGCACTCTTTCGCGTAATTCGAGGCATTTGAGCGCGAAATTTGCAAATCGCGTTATAGTGAAACCGCATGTATAACGGGGTCGCGTAAAGCGGGGTATCACTGTAGTTGTTTGTGAAATAAATAAAAATATTAAAACAAACATTATGAAGTCAAAATGGAAACCGGAAGCTCGTGTTCATTGGCTTGTGTAGAAGAGGGAGCGAATTTATTGCAATGTAGTCACACATTTAATATGAGTTTCATCAACAACAAACAGGCGTTCATATTTTCGGTAGAGGAAAGCGTGACGCGGCAGAGAGTCAATCAATTGGCTATCGGCATCCGCGTGATGGATGGCCACGTGACCGCCACACACCGCCCGGCTATTCAATAATCGGCGATTTATTTACGCATTAGTTCTTCATTGTTACGGTATATATATATATATATATTACGGTATATATATATATATATATATATATATATATATATATATATATATATACCGTATTTTAGTAATTTCCACAGCATTATGTCATATGGATTGATGCTTTGGGGTAGATATGTAGAAATTGGAAATATATTTGTTTGCCAATGTGAGTCTTCAGAGCTATTTACGGCTTTGGGCCGCGAATCTCGTTGAGAAAACGGTTGAAACAGATCAATATTATTACAGTGGCCTAACAATATTTTTATGATAATAATTTGTCAGTTTACTATTATTACAATAAATTAAAAAAATAGGGGACGTCCACAGTGTGCAAAAATCTCTAATTTAATTGTAATAAACGGAATCAGATTTTTAACAAAATTCTGCAAACATTTTAACATAAATAACTTAAATAACCATTAACAAAATACATAACGTATGTTAATAATAAATGTACGGTCAAAGCTTATCATTTAATTAGCGAATATTTAAATGAAAATTGATTCCATTTAGACGATATCTGATAAAGTGTGAGATGTGTTGTTTCTTCCTGCTTCTTCTCCGCAACTATAGCACCTTGCGAAGCAGAGTAGAGTCAAAAATAAAATAGATTAAAAACTAAATAGGTTATATGTTGTCGATCAATAAGAGTTCTGTTAAAGGAACTCTTGTTGAAAAAGTTATTTTATCTTTATAAACCCTAACATTTGTATATACAGATTAACATAGAATTTATTCTACACTTCGAATTAGGTCAGCTTATTCGTTGAATTATACATCATTTATTGTTCACTTATGTATATCATGAAGAAAATACCCGAGAAGTCCGTTTTGAAAGAAACCGCGTCAACTTAAAATAAAATTATGAGCAACGCGTTTTCATCTCGAAAAAGACGACAAGAAATTCACACGGGTTAAATTTAGTGAACATTTTCACAAACAATTTCCAAGCTTTGTCACTTAAATATCTTTTACACAATCTTATGATAATTTTACAAGTTTTTGATTTATATTGTTAAATAAATCAATTGCATGATAATATATTTGAAAGAAGTTTACTTTTAGAGGTATTGGGTATGCTTACAAAAGAGTTTCTAATCTTATTGAGAGAAAGAGAAACTTCTCTTTGTGTCCGGGTTATCTTGTTCGGGTATTTTTCTTATCTATATGAAGTTTTTTTACAAATAAACAAGTTTTTCATAAATAGGGTGATTGGTAAAGGCTTTTGGCTACTAACACACCGTACACCCTATCAGAAATCAATGGTTTCAGAAAAAAAATAACTTTATAATTAGAAAAAGTGTTTTCGAATTTCAAATTACTATTAATTATCATTTACTATCTATTTCCATAGACTTTGCACTGCTATAAATTATTGGGCTGTCGCATTCCAATAGAAAATTTTCATCAATGCAACATATCTTAGAGCGACCGTTTAATACGGAATGATTGGAAATATACACTCATTTAAAACTGCATACATATATGTTTACCTTGTGGTAAAGTTATTAAGTGCAAATAAAGTTTTATTTAAATATCTCTTGTTGCTACCTAACATCTAATGACCTGGAAGCTCGTAAAGCTTCTATACTAAACAATCAAAAAGCCGCGTATTATATTTCAAATACGAACTTGATTATGAAAATAAAAATATTTTAAATTGGTTTCAGTATTCGGTTTCTCTTGAATAACCCTTTTAAGAAAATAAATTTTTTCGCAATTTTTAGGAGAAAAATTATTTCTTCATTCAATAATTTCATCGTTCATTTCTTATAAATGTACACGACTGCGTACCAGTTGATATTTAAGTAAGTCCATCAAATTTTCGTTACTAGGCAAACGATTCTAGTAATAGATAACTACTTTAGCCTTCGTCTGTCTCCACATATAAGCTCACATGAAACACGTCACTAAAATCTTTTTTGTTTAAGAAACATCTGGAACACGGGCAAGTTAATATTTATATAGACCTGTGATTCCCAAAGTGGTCTATATCGACCCCTAGGGGTCTATGACAACCTGCAAGGGGTCTACGTCAGCGTAAAAAAAATTTGGGGGTATATGAAATGAAAATTGGGGTCCACAGACTGGACATCATTAGCCGAGGAGATTTAAGATTAACTCTTACAAAATTGACGCCAAATGTTGATAATTTATTACTAAAGCATCAGGTTCAACCTTCTCACTAAAAATATTGACTTATTGCTTATGTTATTTTATTTATAGTTTATTTTATGTTTATTTAATGTTACGTATATTTTACATAACAGATACATAATTTTATTTTGAGTAGTTTTAATTTACATTCAATTAATAAATGTACAAATTAACATGTGTTTTTCCTTTAAGTTTTTAACACTAAACTTCACTACAGTTAGAAATTTACAGGAAATCAATATCAGATAAGTAGGGGGTCTTCCCAATACGGAAAAACATGGCAAGGGGTCTACGACACAAAAAAGCTTGGGGAACTCTTAAATTTATTTAGAAGTATAAACATATTTGTTCCTATTGGTTTGATGAAGATATTTATTCTCACCGCGAAACGAACTAAGCCAATGTACGAAATTATCAAAAATGCAAACAGATGTCAATTTATTTTAATTATTAATTTAATTGCAAAACAAAAGAACTCACGTAAGTCTAACATAAATAATTATAATTACATATAAATAGATAAAATGTCAAATACATTATGTAATGAAACTGAAAAACAATAAAGAAATAAAAAACATATTAAAATTACACAGAATGACAAAGATGTAGTTTATCTAATAATATTATATATTTACAAATAAAATGATAAATTAATGAGATGAAGAGAAAATGAATTGACTTCACAGAGTCGTAGGAGGAAGTAAATTATGGACCATAACATCGTTCGGTTACAAATTGGTTTACATCGGCGAACGAACCCCATCAGCGCAGTTCGTTACCCCGAATGTTTATGGCGGCACAACAAATAATCTCTGAAACTACTTACGTCTAAATCAATCTCGCCGCGATCAAAGGAGATTTAAATCAGAAAACAAATCGTGGATAGTTTCAACAAACACGCCGCGGACTATCAACACGTACCGCGCGCTGACGCGGTCTGGGAGGGGTTCTTTGTGTTTGTGTGTGTGGGAGGGGGAGGTCGGGGCATCTGGCATCTGGCGCTAAGCTGGATCCGTCACCGCGGCCGCCGATGTGCGAAGGACACGAGACAGCACCGCGCGCCAAGTGTCTGTATCATTTCCATCTCAGCCGCACATTGTGAAGTGTTTTTGTTAGTTTAAACTGCGAACAATTGTTTTGAAATAGGGAAGTGCATATCAACGGTTTACAAATACGATACACATTGATGACGGAGTCCAGAGAGTAGATATGTGTAGACTGGCCGGGTTATTTATATATGTATATGTATGGAATACGCACAGCTGAAAGTAATTATACATATAAAGCAAAAATATACGCGTTGACGCGGCGTGGGTGGGCTTCGTATTAGATGAACTGATGACTTAGTGAAGAAGTTAGATGCGGGCAGCTCTTTCTACGAATATTCCTATTGTATATTTATAGACGTTATCAAAAGATATAGGGTTTACCTTCTTATCAAAATAACGATTATCGTAAAATAATGTGTGTCGTGCTGCCTACGAGTTATTATAATTACGGTAGAGTATTAAACTGTATCTATGTTTGGATTTTTCCTCCCAGAGCACCTGTGTCTTTAGGCATAATTTTGTGCCATCATTAATGCACGTCTGGTTTTCTGGTCATTGGTACACAGACCTCCTCTATTCTCCGAAAGAATGATTATTACGAGATTACTACTAATCTTTCTTATTTATATATAAAATTAGAATAGTGTAGAATTAGATTAGAATTTTGGTAAAGAATTGGTATTTTCTTAAAAAATTATTGTTTATTTCTTTGGTAGTTTTGGCAAGTTTTTCATCATGTCAGCCTATAGATGATCGCTGCAAGGCATAAGACTCAGGTCTTGCTCTGCCAGTATCCAGAGGCACTATCTTGAGATAGACACTCGAAAATTTTTTGAATATATACCTTAACACAATTGCAAAAGGTATTAATTAGATCACAGTTTATCATGATCCCGGAGCCAGGTGTTATTGACACCGCCTGCGTGCTGCCAGGCATCGGTTTAAACATTCGCCCCGGTAATGTATCGCCGAAGTTCGTAATGGCAGCAATTAGTGACAACGGGCCCTTCATTAGTTCGGGCCCCGCGTCGCAGGCGATGTGATCCCGTAAGTTAGCGGCGCGCTAATATTTAAACAGCTCTCGCAAACAACGCGTGCGATTAGCGGAACAATAACTATCGATGGCTCGACCGTCGCGGCGGCTGTAATTAGTTTTATTATTGCGTTACATCGAGGGAATGAAAGAGGATTTATCTAAAATAGATGTAGCTTAGGTCACTCCTTATCACATTAGGTACCTACCAGCATAAGTCTTAATAATCTATCAATCGGACTATTTCAGAGATAAACCGGAATAAACAGACAAACATACAGATAGACAAAATTAATGTATATATATATATATATATATGTGTGGTATGTGTGTGTATATTTATGTATGTATGTTTTGTCTACATTTACAAGTTTATTGCCGTTTATTTATCCCTCTACTGATTCCACACTGTGGTTGTCCAAAACAAATTGTCTCGTGTGATAAGACAGAAGCTACAATTTTATTATTTTGTTTAGATAAAATGTGCAACTTATATTGAAGGATGTAATACAGCAATGATGTAACCTTTCTGAACTTCGTCATAGAATGGAAAGTTCAATCGACTCATTGTTACAGAATGTCATTATCTTAATTATTTTGGTTTTATTTCTAATTCAATCGGTGTAAGAGAAAACTTTTCCAACTACTATTCTGCCGAGCGTAAGTGAAGATCTAAAACATGTAATATGGCGTCGTTCAAAACTGTAAATAGCTTGTTGTTTCTGAAACAATAACTTTAAATTAAATTCATTTTAAAATAACATTCTTCATCCATGCATACGTGCAATAGAATTGTTAGTTACGTTTACTAACTCCACGTTGTGCGGTTTTAAATTCACATTATGGCACAAGGTTCCTTAGATGCTTTCTAAAAGCTTTCATGTCACTTAAGATCAAATTTTGGCGCCGAATACAATTTGCAAAAAATTGTTATGTAAAGAGTTGAACGGTCACCGGTGAAGTAAATTCCAAAAACAAATCGTTTGAAGAACAAAGAGCCGGTAGCCACGGCGTGGGTTCCACACTAAGTAGACAGGAGACACAATCAAGGTAGAGGAAGCTTGCTGGAGGCAGGCAGCGCGGGACCAGTCATTCTGGCAATCTCCGGGGGAGACTTATGTCCTTCGATGGGCGTCTATCAGTTGACCTGGATGAATGAAAGGTACATTCGACAGAAGATCCACGTATTATTTTATTATTTCTTTTATAGGACAATTAAATATGTATATATATATATATATATATATATATATATATATATATATATATACTAGCTGATCCCGCAAACGTTGTTTTGCAAAAAAAAAATTGATATTTTAATTTACAAATAAAAAATAAGGGTTGATCGTAGATGGGTGAAAATTGATGGTTGTATGTGTTCTTGTATGCTGTATCATAAAAAAATAAAAACAAAAATTTTCGTTAAAAAAATATATTTTTTTTAAGTGTGAACAACCTTTATCACTTAGGGGTATAGAAAATAGATAGTAGCCGATTCTCGGACCTACTGAATACGCATTTTAAATTTGGTAAAAATCAGTCAAGCCGTTTCAGAGGAGTTCAAGTTCGAACACCGTGACACGAGAATTTTATATATGTTATTAGATATACGAGCACATAACTTCAGAATTGCAGTGAAAGTTAAAATTTAACAAAATACTCTTTACCAGGCTATCTTGAAGAGTTGATCACGTTGAAGTAACATTTTGGATAAATGAGCAGTATTAGAGATTAGATAGCGATAAAATCTAGATCCAGACGTTAAGGATTAATATACATAAAAATAAAGTTCAAAGCAATTAAGTAAAATTTTAAATTTAGGGCAGAGCTGGAATTCATGAATTTTATAAGGCGAAGGAAGATGCGACGAAAGTTAGATTTATATATTATTGTAACTTCATGTTTTGTCAATAATAACTTAGTATTTATTGTAATAGACGAGAGGTCTTTATTCTTGACAAACTTCTTCGCCCGACGAGAGTGAGCGGCCTAAGATCTAAAGGTCGACCTGCTTTGCAAAGAAGGTCACTTACGGAATCGACCTTCAATATACATTTGCATGCATGAAGTACTTAAAAAAATGTAGAGTAAATTATGAGAATGAGATCCACTGCTACTCTACCAACAGTATACTCTAAGGAAAAAAGTATCTAGAACTGTCAGCTGTACGAGGCCTTATTATCCTGGAACTCGATCGCTTAACATTAATCAAGAACTTAATTGAAATGAACGTGTCATTCAAACTCATCGTCATTATTCAGCATTACATAGGATCCAGGAAACCGGACAATTTATTTACTCGGTACAAACAAACGGTTTGCGCTAACCATTTGAATTGAATAACTTCACATGTCGGTTGGTAAATTGATTTGTAAATCCATGACCGAATGTTCATTAATGTTATTTAAGAGATTATAATAAACCTATGTTTGTTATCGATGTTTTAAATTAGCTTTAAATCAAGGTGCTGAATAAGAGCGCACGGAACTATCATTTTATCATCATCACACACACATCACACATCATCTAACCGATGATGGAGAAGGCGTCTGTGAAAAGTGAGACACAAAGAACAATTATGTTCCTCATCCGCTATTTTAAGACCTATATGTCGAAGGAAGTTATGTGTTATAACTTCTGTTCTTCAAATATCTTAACTAGGTTTTCATGAAGAATTCGGGGTGATCCGTCGCACGAAACCTGGACCCGTGGTGACGCGAGTTAATCCTTTTAATTCTTCATCATAACAAGTAACTCCACACCAGCTTCAACCCCAGACGTTGAAGTATTAAGTCCACGCTGTTGAAACCGTTTTGACAAAAGGCGGCAAAGAAGACTGTGGAATAGTATCGTAAGGAGTCCCGAATAACCCTTCATACCGACATGCTATCATGATTATAGTAGCAGTTTTTATAAAATTTTCCTCTTTAATACATATATACAAGACGCAAATCACTTCTGGGTTCTAATTCCATTCTTAGATACCTAGAGAGAAGAGATACATATTCTCAAGGCAAAGCGTAAATGCTTATTAGGTACACTATGAAGAAATAAAACATTCATATACTTTTTAATAAACATCTATTACAAATATATATACAAAAAAGTAAAATTTGGGTGTCTGTTCGTAATTTTAAAGTAACCTTTTTTATGTTCTGTAGTTAAATGTATACACGGCACACATACCAAAAACATATTTTTTTTAATTTTTGCCTGTCTGTCTGTTCGTTCTAGCTAATCTCTGAAATGGCTGGATCGATTTTGACTGGACTTGTACTGGTAGATGGCTAATATGATAAGAAGTAACTTAGGCTACCTTTATTTTAAAACAATTTTAAACGAAAAATAAAAGTACATAAAGTAAATAACTTTTTTTGTTAGATTCCAAGTGGACGAAATCGCGGGTATAGGCATAGCCAGTCGTAAATAAATTTAGTCTACGTCTTACTCTCTTTATTTCGTATTATTTTACTTTGTCATAAACTTTGAACTAATCTCATTGATTGGCTTTGTTTAATAGGTCAACACGGGTTTTTAACTAAGTCCGCACTCTAATCAAGCTGAATAATTAAATTACATTAAAAAACATATTTCGATCGCAAGATATCTACATGATATGATATTGTAATATCAATGGTAAAGTTGACATGTAAAGATTTAACTTAATTAGTTTTTAAAGCTTTTCACTTTATCTCATACGAGCATTAAAAATCAGGTAGTAAGGAAATGATGCGTCGTGAACAAACTTCTGTTAATGCAAGATTATGAAGGAGCACATCGTCCGCGCAGTGGAAGCAACTTCGGAGATTGCAGAGGGGCTGAGGGATGCGGGGGTAGGTGAGCGGAATGAGGGGGGGGGGGGTGAGGGGGGGGTAAATAAGTGGGAGTGCGCGGAGATACAACAGGATATTAAACCGAAACTCTGCCTTAGTTGCCAACAGATTTATTATACTCAAACTAATATTTACCTGCTACTTCCGGAGAAGTTGGCCGGCCCGGGGCTCCTTGTGATTTGTTGTAAAGTTTTATCAAAAATTTAAACTGCTCATGCGATGTGAGTAGCAAACTTACAAAAGCTCCGTTCTTCAAACTGTGATTGTATGAAAAGAATAATTTGCTTATTTGTTGTTTTTTTTTTTATTAATTATTGCATGTTAAGTGAATAGATGAAATAAAAACTTCGTCAAAAACTTGTAACAAATATAAAAAGTATTATTTATTTATATTTTATAGATAGTATAATACGTTAAAGTGATCAAATTCTTAGATTAGAACGCGTTTATGCAAATGTTAATGAAGTCATAATTGGCATTGATTTAAAATAAGCAACACGCTTGTAAGGTGCTTATCCAATTACATTTAATGTAGATAGTATTTTATAAAAAAACCTTTGGTTGAGTGGATTTAGGTTTCAAAGGCTTTTAGAAAATTTTATTTAATACGCAGTTCATTTGTCAGGATAACGGTGCGGTACGATCACAGCAGCCTTTAAATATGACGGTGGAATCGAGCCAAACGGCCGCTGCATTACGAGCACTAAGCCAACGTTACTATAATACTTTGATGTGCAGCAGGATTCGTTATAAGTGTAAAGGCTTTAAAGAAGTAAATATAGATAATTTTTGGTTTCACAGACATTAGCTTTAGTGACTTTGTTTTTGTTTGTTACCGATTTTTAATTACATTTTTCTATGTTAAATAACATTATGTTTCGTGCGACCACTTCCTCACCCTTACTCCATATTGACATCTTCAGGTTGTGCGTCAGTGTCTGTGCGGCGGTTGCCCTATTCGCCACATCGATGAAACTTGCGATCGCATCTTAAGCCTCGTCCGTGCAATACACGTGCGAGTTCGTGTGACGTGATGTTGCTACCGCTGCATGATGGACACTGTTATACAGCCCGAGGGTGTCTATTGTTCGACAGACAACAATGACATATTAATATTTGGTATACACCCTTTGCCAAAATTAATTAGTGAAATGGTAGTGTACCGTACACTGGGTCAATTGCCCATAATAGTTGCTCTAAAGTTACTTGCTTCCAAATGTGCTATACATTTAAGGATACCTTTTCACAGATTTTTATGCTTATCATCAATCACACTGTATGTATTGGAAATATTAGAGTTTTAAAATTCAAATCTGGATTAAGGCGTTGTAGTAGTTAAATCTCTTGTTTGAAGAGATGATGAAAGGATGAGAAAATTAATATAATTCGCGAACTTACTTCCATAACAAATCTACGAACCAACTTTATGTAAGAATTAAATTTAAAAACAACCACCGAATTACAACAGATTTTCATGAACGTTAACACGCCGCAATGTCCGATGAAGCGGAACCGAATACAATAGAATAGCAATTAAAAAAGCAATAATTAAACTAAAGTATTTGGCAGAATAAAATAAGTTATCGATATGACTGCTGTAAATGTTTGTACGGAAATTATCGCTCAACGAACTTCCGGAGTCAGAGATAAAAAAGCCGTGGACACCTTATGCGATAACAATGTAGGTGTTTGTATTACAAAATAAAGTATTTCTTAAACATATGCAGTTTTTTTTCTTCTGAAAACGGCATTATTATTTTGACTATATACGTATTTTATATGTACTATGAAGTTGAAGCATGTAATTTAAGATTAATGCAACATTTCAAAAGTAAAAAACTTCTTCTATTTATTATCTAACATTTCACAACTAGGAAAACTGGGATATTTAAGGGACAAAATTATAATACGAGTACCTTGTGGCAATCATTAATTAGCTATAAATTCACGTGATAAACTATAACGTTCACAGCGCTTATTTTGATAACTTTTTTCATGCACAAATGTCTTTTAAATAAACTTCGTGTAAACATTTCTTGACAAAATCACAACTTAAATACTTAATACAAGGTAGTATTTTAGATATATTTGTTAGGAAGGTGGCCAATAATGATATGGGCAGGCCACTTAGCACGAACACATTGCAGTTGCGACCTTCCGATTCTAGAGAAGAGACTACGGACTGGCAACCATAGCGAAGAAAGTCCATTCACAAGGTGAACAGGTGACATTGTTAAGATTGTTGACCAAGGCTGCGAGCAGGTGGCTTCTGGATGGTTTTATTAAAAAAATATTAGCGAAGATTGTATCCAGGACGATCCACAGCTGAAATAATAATGATGTGTACGTGATATCCCTCGACTCGACACGTGGGCTCAAACAAAAGCACAGGATTACGTTTTTTGTGATTAATTTTCCAGCGACTTGTGTAGTTACAGTTTAATATCCGTAGCTCGGCCCTCCTCTGCTCGTGTCTGCCGGCACTCCCTCACAACTCCGACGTAACGCTATTTGAATATAAATCGCTGTACACTCTGATGTTGCGGAAGATATTAGCAATTGTACTCTGTAATTCTCGTAGCAGATCCTATGTTTTACAGACGAGAGAGTTTCATTCAATGGATAGTGATAAAAGGGTTTGAATTACAAAATAGTGTAAGGATCGCTTAGGACGTCATTTATATACGTTTGCTATTATCCATATATGATTATTTACAGAGATCACTTGTATGCGTTATAAAATAATGCATGAAAAGTCCTACGAAGGTTTCAAACGCACGCTTATCTGAGAAGAGCTTACATTAAATATTTTTTTCAATATCCTTAAAACATTAGTAGAGTAATTAATTCACAATCTTTATTATCCTTTTCACAATAGGTGTATAATGGCAAATACTTTGTGTGCGTTTAATATTGCTACCGCTATGAAAACGTAGTGTTAAAAGAGGATTATGTTTAAACTTTTCTGCTTGGAAGCAAATCTTTGTTTAAAAAATTGTAACAAAAGGCTTATAATTTGCCTATTTTAAAAAGTACGAAATTCCGAAGTACGAATTATTTGTGTCCGAAAAAAAATTCCGGTAGACGTATTCGAGTCCGCACATAACCCGCATCGCTTTGTCTTTTGTGGGAGTTTAAGAGAATTTCATTTAAAGTTTTATAATGAATTTATTGTTTAAGTTTTATTAATGAATGGAAAGGTTTTTAATATATCTGTATATATTTACTAGAAGCAAATGTTTTGAATAAATTTCCTGTCTTAAGTATGTTCAGGATCACTGGTGTCAAAAGTAAGAGGCTTCTACAAAATACACAATGGAATTGAACTACGTAACGTAACAAGATTCGATTAATAGCATTCATAGTGTTTCTAATGTTTTCCAGTACAGTAGAAACATGAACGGTAAAAGAGATAAGACCGGAACTGATAGATGACTTGTAATTGTGGCGCTGGAGAAGAATTGTGCGGATATTATGGTCGCTGCGCTGCAATAACGTCTCTATTCTCCATGTGCACACGAGCCACACTTCTCGGAAACCATTATATCTCAAATTTTAGACCACGTTATGGGCAATGAAAAACGACGTCATGGAGAGACCTCCAGGGTATAGTATACGGCATGAGATCAAAGTCTCTCCCAACTTTATAATAAATGGCTAAAGTAAAAGTATCGTGAGACAATAAGGGGCAGCTTGCAATGATCCTGATGGTCAGGAATGTTGCGCCAAAAGAACACAATTAATAAGAAGAAAGATATAATACCTTGTGAAGTTTAAACACATTCACACGTTACGTATTCTCCTTTGTTCTCGCAAGGTGTATGCGTCTCCGAGCGACGGTAGTGCAGCATCACGGCGGCTTGCAGCGCCATCCGTCACTGTCAGAGGGCGGCGGCGACGTCCGACGCACGGGCCCTCCGCCCCTCCGCCCCTCCCACTACCTCCATTAGCCGTATTTATAGACCGCTTTAACGAACGCGGGCACAACACGTTTTTAAATAATTAACTTTGCCCTACATTCGATTGCTTCGATAAAATAGGATGAAATATTAATTAATGTAAATTATTTACAGTGATGAAACGAAGACTGCCAGGCGTGCTCAAATCAAAGTGGTTGGTTATGCGAGTTTAGTTTTATTCGGCTAAATGTATAGCTTATTTCTTGCGAATTAAAAGAAGAACATGGTACACACTATCCAAAAATCTATTGTTTCAGAAATAATATTTATTAAAACGTATATTAAATATTGTATATTAAAATTAATTATTATTTACCATCTGTTCCCTTCAGACTTTGTATTTCCATAAGTTATTCGCACGTCGCGTTCCTATAGAAAAAAATTAACGTAACATATTTCACCAAAGCGATTCTATAACCAATCACCCCGTACACTATAATAAATTACCTTAATTCTAAATAAAGCAACGTAGATTCTAATTAAGTTTTAATCTGTTAAAATAAAATTGATTTTGGACTGACACCCAAATGTTCTTAAAAGATAAATTAAAGATTACGATTTCGTTGTACTATCTCTTGGAGTATTTATTACCCTGTATTGAATTTTTTAACTATTTTTTTTGGCCCCCGCTATTGGGAACCTCTCGTACCCCTGTTCAAACAAAAACAGGGACTTTATTTACAAATAAATTTTTTCATGGTTTTATCTTTATTTTACACTCACTTTCATTCTTCAATTTATTTTATTCCTTTTATCCTTCACAATATACTAGATTTTATTTGATGATCCCTTTAATTTATTGCACTATCATTTGAGGAATTGCAAAGTAAAATCAATAATTATTTTGAGGCCAGAGAACAAGGCATAACATCATATGGTATGTACATCACTCATTTACTTGTATTTTATCGTCTTTGTCGTTTCAGTCGACAGACGCTGTCTGGAAGGCTTAGATATCCTACCAAAATATCTATGAATGGATATAATATAATCGCTGCGCTTGGTAGGCGGGTCGGCGATCGCAATGTGGTATTATGATACGCAGAGGACGATGCTGCCCATCCTCTGGAAACTTGTTTGTGCTTAATGGCAATCCTATTTAGTTAATGCACAAAGTGTGAATTTCCACCACCAAGGCTCAGTCTTTTGCTACTGGTTAACTACTGCTTATTCATTTCTTGTATTTACTTGCTATATTCGTTTACATAGTTTTGAAAAATTATATCTAATGGAGATACTCTAGAGCAGTGATTCCTAAAGTGGTCTATATCGACCCCTAGGAATCTATGACAACCTACAAGGGGTCTACGTCAACGAAAAAAATTTGGGGGTCCATGAAATGAAAATGGGGCTTCACGATAGTGGATATCAACACATACACTGATAGTACCTATTTACTTACATCATACTATCTTATAATAATAAAACATTTACATTATTTATAAAAGTCTCTATGAAGTAAAAAAAAAATAATTATTTATGTTGGTATTCACTAAAAATATTGACTTATTGCTTATGTTATTTTATTTATAGTTTATTTTAAGTTTATTCATTGTTACGTATATTTTACATAACAGATATAAAATTTTATTTTGAGTACTTTTAATTTAAATTCAATTAATAAATGTATAAATTAACATGTGTTTTTACTTTAAGTTTTTAACACTAAACTTTACTACAGTTAGAAATTTACAGGAAATCAATATCAGGTAAGTAAGGGGTCTACTCAACACGGAAAAACATGGCAAGGGGTCTACGGCACAAAAAAGTTTAGGGAACTCTGCTCTGGAGGTAAAGTTGGGTTAGAAGTTTAGTCTATCTACGGTACCAAGTACTAAACCGATTCTTTTTAAAAACGACTCACTGTCTTTAAATGCACACTGCTGAAGGTACCTTGGTTCTTACTTGTTTTCATGTTAATAATTCTTTCAGATTCCTCTAAGCGAAATTCACAGTCAATCCCGCCGCGATCACTTCTTTTTTTCACGTCGTATATATTTATGATATACCATAACTGTCTTGAGTGATACAAATTTGGTATTTCTTTTCGATTTTTGGAACTTATATTTATATACAGTTTATTAGAAACCATGATAAAAATGTTAAAGGTTATATAAACTGACAAAAAAAACGAAAAATAGGAAATAACCAATGAGATTTATAAAACCTCTACTTTTGTGGTGTTCATTACACGCTATTCCTTGCTAGCCTAGTGTCACGTATTTGAAACATATCTAAGATCACTGTATGTCTTTGTGGAATTAACAGATTCCAGAGATTGGAGGCGGTTGCCGACACCTCGCCGGATGTATGACAACTGACCTCAAAAGGAATCTTGAAAGCAACAACACAGGCTGTTGTAGTATTGAAATTAGGCAGTACGCATTTTGATTTTTATACTATACTCTGATATAAAGTGAATCATCGTCAAATCGTTGGTGTACACAGTAATGCACTAATAACGTTAACATAGTGCCCACGTGTATACGATTACCTCCCCCCACAGCCCCCCACTCCCTTTCCGATTCGGGGGGATTCCCCCGCGGTATCAACATACCGACAAAGGCGTCACGGACACGCCGGCGTTTAGTTTCGGCACATTAACCGGGGAACGCTTCATTTAGGCCGCGGCAGCTGGGAGCGGTGGGCGTGTTTAGATACACGCTCGTGGATTACGTTCAAATGAATGTACTGGCGAGGATAAATCTCCCTAATAGCTTTGATTGAAGTATCCCATTTCATTATTAATACCCATTATTTATTTGCGATCAGGAAATATTAATTAAACTTTGTTGCTTAGCTTATCGAAAGCCGTGTTCACAATTACCATTAGTAAGTAGCAAATAGTGGTTATAATAATATTAATAACTACACTCTTATAGAACATCATTTTTATGTCAATTCTAATACAAGTTTTAATTTTAAATTCTAGCTTACATGGAACCTAAACATTATTCAAATAAAATTACGAAAAAATATAGCAATTTCTTAGGTACTCAAACAAGGCGAGGTTTGTATTAACAATCAAATTTAGATTGACGAAATTATTGTTTGATAAAAATTAAATAAAAAAAAAAAACAAAAATGACACGTAAAATATTAAATGTTATTGGTTTCCAAAATTCGAATTACTACATATAAAAGCTAACTATTGTTTAGAATTTTTTTTCCTGCATTTCAATAGACAAATTGAATGAATGTAACTTATTACAGGGTGCTCCGAGTTTTACGAAATAACTAAGATCACAGATGAAGCCCGAAGAATTGCTCGTTTGCAGAGGTAGTGTGCGGGGTACGTCGCTCGTGAATCGACGAAATAGCAAAGGTTTCGGCTAGTGGCTGGATGCAGGCAACGCAAGGTCGGTCATTGTGGAAATGTTTTTTTTTTTAAGGCCCCCGCTATTGGGAGCCTCTCGTATCCCCTATCTAGTTTTGGACAGAGACTTTATTTACATGGTGGCAATATTTAAGAGAGACCTATATCTTGTGGTGGGTGTTAATTGGCTGAAAATAAGAATATTTCAGACTATTCACTTTATACCAATGATTTGTAATAAGTGTAAAAGCTTGAAAGTTGTCTGTCATCAAATGTATACCTATGTACATACTCTTTAGTAGGCAATTATTTTATTTTAAATATGAAGAAGGTTTTAATGCAAACTGAAAGTATATAGTTAAACAATGTTTTATAGTACATGTATAAACAGCCTTGTAAATTATTTACTCCATTGTAGAAACAACAGAGATAACCATAATCGATCTGATAGAATATTCCTGGGATAGGCTTGATCTGTTTAAATATTCAGAGCATTATTGACTCATCTATTCTGTCTGCGAAAACAGACTGCATTTTATTTTCATAGACTGGACAAAAAAGGTCCAAGAGACGCATTACAATATACGCAATGTACAACAAACACTAATTGAATTGCTATATTTTTTAATTTACATTTAAATAAAATATTAAGAATTAATGTAGTCTGAAAACCCTGGGTACTGGCCTCTTCCTGGCCTATGTGCTGCAGTAAATGACCTGCAATAGAAATGATTTCGACGAAGATGATCAAGAACTACGTATTACGTGAACTGCATCATATTTATCGCATTTGAATATTAGTTTTGATTAATAATACACCTGTTGAATAAAAGCATCTATAGATAAGAAATCCTTTAATTCACTTTTGTATAAATCATAGTTTTAATTTTACGACTTAAACCACGTTACTAATAGTTGAACAAGTTTAATATAGATTCCTGATCCCTTTCGGTAAATATTCGTCTGCAGAAACGCTGAGTTGGTTCTCGCTATAGACAAGGTGTAATGTAATATTATATATTATATCTAATACAATACGAGTCGAGGAAATTAAATAATTGCAGTGTTTACTTCTTCTACCTCTTTTTCTTAGCTTTCGCCTTGTTTTGTGGCGGAGTTCACTTCTCTAGTACTCTTTCTATATACTCTTTCTCCTCTCTCTTACTGCGGTGTCTATTTACCTGAACGCCGTTGATGCGAGACTAAGTCAATTGTGGTATTTCCAAAATACTAGAATATTATTGTTTTGATATTGCCATACCATTACGAGCGGTTTTCCTGGAGTTTGTCGGCTATACTAGTGGGTAAAACGTAGCCGTTGCCGACTTATCGAAGCCTTATTTACTGTAACTTGGCTATTTAAGTTATTTGGACAGCAAAGCTTTGTTTATTACAATAACTAGTAGAAATATAGTTACATCAAGACCCTAAAGAAATCCTAAGCTGTAATGTAGATTTAGATATTTAAATGCAATATATTGTTCCCTGTAATCGTATCCCCGAAGTCCAATTGGCACGATCGCAGTGACCACATGCATATAAAAATGATACTTTATGGAGGGATACAGTGGACCCCCTCCTTGACCTCCCGTCTCACAGTAAAGCTAATCAAAATCTCGGTAAAAATTTATTCAACGATAAATTCGATGAACGGTGTTACGGAGGGCGTGCAGATCTCGAAATTACGTATTCATTGCGGCGTTCCCATTGTAACCTAATTTCAAATATTAACCGAACGTAGCGATGTACGACCGCCGCACGGGACCGGCTATAAATCCGTCCCCGCTGCCGCTCCTCTACAGGGGAACCGTGTTGGGTAAATTAGGCACCTAATAACGGCTCTACTGAACACTAATAATCACGTTCATCCGGGAGAGGGGATTTTAATGGAACGGTTAAGATACCTAATTGTTATACACTCTCGTCATAGCGCGGCGCCGCGTAAAGGGTCTCACCACACTTTCTAATCCTTGTGACATTATCATTCGTTGCTAAGCGACAATAGAGTACATTGACGGAAAAGACTTAATATTCAATAAACGAATATTTAAATGATAAGAATCCTTGGCAATTTTTTTAATCATTTTGATTTCAATTAGACTATAAAGTGTACATGTACAAATCAGAAATGTTAAACTTTATTAATCGACGTGTTGTGGAGTTACTTCCTGCTTCCCCACAACTACAACAACTTGTAAAGCGGAGTAGAGTTAAAATAAAACGAGTTGACGATTAATAAGTATTTTGTTAAAAGTTCCAATGTTGAATAAATTAATTTTATATTTAACTCTGACACGCACTCTCGTGTTTTGAATTTTAATACGGGACGTAAACTTGAATTAAAATTTATTTACTGATATCATTTTCTAAAGCAATGGCAACTTTTGAACAGTCTTATATAATAATTTAGGATTGCTACTACTCACAATTAAGTTTCCAGAGGATGAGCAGTAGCATCCTCTGTGCACCATAATACCACATACCACATACTGTGATCGCCAACCCGCCTGCCAAGCGTGGTGATTATGGAATATCCCTCATAGATACCTTTGGGGAAGGCCTGTGCCTTGCAGTGTGCGTGTGTGGGCAATGAAACTATATGAAACTACGATGATTTTCTACTTGGTTTCATTATAGGGTTCAATTATAAAAGTCCAGAAAAAAAAAACACGATAGAAATTGCAATCAAAATCACCTCCCCTAAATTAAAATAAAGCTATGAGTGTTCCCAGTGCGGTCTAAAAAAGAACAGCCCACATCAAACTCGGACACGTTTTTTTGTGATCATTTTCACAGTGTCTTTAATATAGTATTTAGACTAATTAATTCTCAAGTTTTATAGCATTTAAAAAATCTTTGAATATGTTATTTATTTATGTTTATTTTATGACAATTCAAAGATCTCAGACAGGTCTGTCATCAATCATGCGATCGATGGCCATTGGTGGAGTATATTCAAGGTCGTGGAAAGTCGCTGACAGCGGCGCAGGTCGGTCATCGTGGCGAACTTTGAAGGCCTATACCGTTAAGTGGACGTCTATAGGCTCAAAATAATATTAATAGATAATGTAAAACTTGGTCGAGTAAAACAATATTTATTAAAATATGCTAAATTTATCCACAAACTGTATAGTAAAAATAACAATAGAAATAGAAGAGATTGAACTGAAAATAAACAACGCTTAGATGATCACACATATACAAGAGATCTGTACTTGAAGGTATGTTTTCAAACAAACGATACCGAACATCAGTACGCAAGGGACACGGCTGTGAACATTAGTATAATGGGTCTTGTTTCCGAAGGCAATAGCAACATTTCGCCTTGTTATCTCCGCGATCAGCAGATCTGAACTCGTAAAACAGTAATGACTCTCAAACTGTCACATCCAACTCTTAACGCGCGGCATGATGGAGGATTAGGGGGCGGAAAAACTTGGACCGTTTGGGTTATCGTTAATGGGACGCTCCGGCCGGGGCCGCGGCGACCGAACGCCGATTACATTTTATTGTCTTATCGTCTTTGTCCTTATCAAAGGGTTACTCTTAGTGCCGTCTGTACACGGATATTACCGATCGTGACGTCACAGCTAAAGGCTTGTATTCTTGCCAATTACGGTAGTTACATATTGAATGTTTTGTGGTTGATATTCAAAAAAGTACATACATATCTTATTGAGATTTCACAACATAAATAGATAATCTAAAGGGAAAGAAAGTAACATCAGGTCGCCTCAGCCAGACATATTGCTTTTTAATTTGACTAACAAAAACATTCTTTTAACAAAAACTCGTAACACCATACAGTTATACTACTTAATTTAAAATCTTTAATAAACAAGAGTAAAAGATATTAATTCAAGAAATAAAAACAAACGCTTCACGGGTCATATATTATAAAGTTTCACAAGATACCTTAAACCTTGCGTTTTTCTTGCTTTAATTATAAAATTAAAAATATTTTAACAAGTAAATCTTAAAATAGCATTAAAGATATTATTGAGAGAAGTATCGACCACTGCTTCCGCCAGTCTGACCTCAGCGGCCACGTTGTCACGCTTTTCTAAGGCAAGATAAATATTTTTTTGTTTCATAATATATAAAAGATTAAAAATTTTACTTACAATTTCTTTAAATGTTAATTTCTTTTATTTTAACTAATTTTCTGTATGTTTTCTGTACAATGTAATCCACAATGCTACATGCTTGCCTTGAAGACACCCCTTCACTCTCGTCTTGAAGGCTCTTTGTTTATAAATGTCTGAAAACAATGGCGTACCGTCGTTGTTCCACTCCTTGGCTGTTCGCACTATAAAAATATTAACAAAACGTGTAGTGCCAGTGGAAGAAATTTCAACCGTGTACGGATGTCGTGAATGCGTCTTGTTGTGCGATATAAAAAAGGAGATGGAAGAATTTTTTGTGCATTCGCGACACACACTCTTCAAAATACAGTCTGCAGAATACCGATAAACTGACAACTTTCAGCAAATCCTCCAAACTTTGAATGAAGTATTTACCTAAATAAGAAAAGGACCAATATTTAGCCACTTCCGCACATGCACTGGTAGACGTGCAATGAAATCTGTGTTTGGCACTAATCGGTGTAGCATAACTCCTGAAGATGCCCCGTGGAGGTGTGAAACACGTATTGAGTAATTTGGTGGTGGCGGTTGTGTGATTCGCATTGTTTGCCGCATACGCATTTATCAGCGGGCTGGCAGGCGGTGCATTTCATTGCACGACTACCACTGCATGTGCGGAAGTGGCTAAATATTGGTCCTTTTCTTACTTAGGATGGACTTCCGCGAGGTAACGCCTGATTCCATTAAATATTTACCTAAAGGTTACAGATTTAAAACTATGGCCTCCCGAAAGCGATAAAAAAACAGATGCTCATAAAAAATGAATAAGAGAAAGAGCATAAATAAATAGTTCTAAGAGCAAACTTAGTCGTTAGTGATTTCGATCATTAAGGTCGCGCAGGCCGGCGCTAAGCTCGCTGGTGACACTACTTTCAATTTATCTAGACATTTGACAAAGTAGCCAAGAGCCGCGTCTAATCCGACGGCGCGAGCCTTAATCCCGACCCATCCGCGCATGACGTCATACACCCCCCCACATTTCTCCTTGAGGATTATTACTGTTAATACTTGCATCGTAACCAACTCAAGTTATGTTCTTTACTCTCTTCACCAACTATATTAAGTCGAGCAGGTATTTCATTATGTATAAATAAATGTACATGTAAATGATGATCGGTTACAAGAATGAAAACTTTAGAGTTGAATGTAAACCTCATTAGTAAGCAAAAAGCTTGAAATTATGTTAAAATTTCTTTCTGAATTATGTTACATTCATTAAAAAAATAATATTGGAATTCGACAACACAAAAAATTCTGGCTATGAAATCTGCGTGGAGAGTTTAACAAAGATATGTAATAATCCTAATTTTATAAACCCTTGGATATTAATTGATAAAAGTGAGCCAGTCACGCAGGTTGGCGATCGCAATGTGGTATTATTATACGCAGAGGGCGCTGTTGGTAATCCTCTGGAAAGTAATGCATAGTCGCATCCCGGGAATCAACCCCGCGACCTGCGATCGCAAGTCTCAGTCCTCAACCGCTGGACTGCTACGGATCTGTGTATTGTAAACCACAATGTTATTTCAAGAAAATTGTAGTTGCATTGTTTAAACTACATTGGTTGCTCGCCCCAAGAAGTAGCACAGAATTTACATAAGTAAAAAGCAATGGAATAAAACAAAACTAAAACGACGCGGTACTCACTTATACCGGACACGTCATCACTCGGCGCCACGCCCCCGCACGCAAACAATTACCGCAAGAACTACAACCCGAGCCAATTAGCAACATCGCTCTACATTGCGCGCGTTGCTCCCCGCCGTAGTTAGTTCACGACTCCGCAGCCCGTAATGGAAGAAATAGAGCTGGGATTTTAGAACAAAAGAAAATTTAATTTTCTCTCCCCTTCCCGGCCGTAAATCTTCCTCTATCGTTTGTGAAGAGTAAGTTAACACACGTAGAAATTACTGAAAGCTTTTTCATCCTTTCTCTAACTTAAGACGAAGCTATTTTGAGGCAAGTACAAATGAAACACCGAGTAACTTTGTCGATATGATTTTATAGACGGACGTGAGTACGGTTTGGTTTTTCTTGTCAGTTTAAAGTTAATTATGGTGAACAAAAATGTTTATTATATGGCCTCGATCGTTAAAAGCCTCCAAGCTATAACTTATCTAATCAAAGGTACCTGTTTAGACTATCGTATTTTCAGAATGAAAGCGGGATATTGGTACAATGTAAAGGAACATACAATGGGCAGCAAAAAATCTATTGCAGTCTGTTTCAATGGTATAGCAAATGTTACTTCCTACTCCCTCCTCAAAAATACAGTTGCAAAAAAATATTAAAACCGGAAATTTAATCAAAACCAGAAAGAAAAAAAATTGTACTGTGGGCTCGTCTTCATGTGATTTTACAATAGAATCCGAGATAAAGTTCAGAAGGCTTCTATTGAAAAGTTAAAAAAATTATAGAACGTTTGTTGCCTAAATTACTTCATTGGTTATAGCACACCTTTAAAACTATATATTCGCTTCCAGGCTATGTCTATGTAATTAAATATGTAATATTACATTATTAAAGAATAATAAACATAAACTCGATGAGCTTTATTTGTCTAGTCTTTTCATATATGAGGTATTAATTACCCGAACAGATGGTAAAATCAACTTGCAGTCAATAAAAGATGTAATATGTTTTTTTTTATTTTTATTTTGTTGTATATTTATGAAGAATTTGAATTTAAATAAATTCCATACTACGCTTAAAATTAACTATACAAATCTGAAGGAAATAATTGCTTAAATGTAAAAAATGGACGTTTTTGCTACTAGAGGAGGCGACGCTTTGCGGCCGAGACATTAGTAGCTCCATGGCCCCTTGGCGGACTTTGTCTTAGCGACCAAAATTAATTTGAACATTTGTTTAGTTACCTAACCATCGCGCGCTGGAATGTCATTGTTATTTTACTGTGTACTCAACGCAGTCAATGGTTTAGGACCCACTATTTGTTTTCCAACGATTTCGATTATTTCCATTTTCATTTGTTTCATAAAGTTTAAAAGCATCGAGTTGCTCTTGTAGATTTCTATGACAATTCGATGGCTGAACGAAGCCATCGATGGCAATTAGCGTGCCGTCTCTAGATTATTATAATGAATGCTGTATTCCAAACATGAAATCCAATTCCCACTCGAATTCCCCGCCACCCTTGTTTACTCATATCGTAAAATCCCTGTATAAAACAATAGAATATCCGTGCACAATATCCATTGATTCTCATTTGGTCGGCCGCCCGCAAGCGAACCGGTTAGCACAATACTATGCGAGCGATGCAAACTAATCGACTTAATTGCACCGCTCGCGGAGCTCGAGGCATTGTTATCGTGCCTAATAATGTATTAGGGCGCGAACAAGTGAGTAACGAGGCGTCTCCGCCGGAGGCTGCAAACTTTGCTCTTAAGCGGCTCTAATTCCGTCAGCTCGCGAGCGACGCGCGCCGCGCCCGCCCGCCCGAGCCGCCCGCAAGACGCGTGCGTTAAATATCGTGAAAGCTTTATGTAAATTTAGGACATCGACGTCTCGGAAAATGGAAATTATAAATCCATCAAAAAGAATAACCGAGTGGATCCCAGGGGAGGGAGAAGGGGGGATCCCCGGGGAGGGTGAAATACATCATCCGCTTAGAACGAGGACGTTACATTTAGGTAGTTTCTCTCGGAAATAACAAAGGCTAGGAATTAAAAGTTTTTAAGTAAATTTACGAAACTCGTAACTTATGTAACGGAAAATGCCGCTTCCATTTATTTATTCTATTTAACATATTAAAACTGGGTGAAATCTCACTAAATTTTAATTAGGTTCAGTTTAACAAATAAATCTAATAATTTTTTTAACGATAAGACATAAGACCTCTATACTTGTATGCCGTTATCAAGGATTCCAATAATTCTCCTGCGAAGTGTCACGCTATTGTAAGTAAATCTACCGCTGGATTAGAAGCCTCCGTTCGAGCTCATCATATGCTCAAAAGTTAAAGCTGTAATACACATAAAATGACACATCAGCGGCGAGTACTTCACAAGTTTAATCAAATTCGTTACGTTATGTACAATATTAAGTTGTCTACCGAGTGGTAGACAACTTAATATTGTGGTGAGTACCAATAACAAGTGAAACAGATTTTTTTTCGGATAATTTACAATTATGTAAGTCGTCGTTTCAGCCCCTATACTTCCACTGCAAAGGGCCTCCCCCAAAGACATCTATGAGGGGATACACCACAACCGCCATGCCCGACAGGCGAGTTGTGGATCGCTGTGTGGTATTATGGTACGAAGAAGAAGCTGCCGCCCATCTTCTGGAAACTTGTTTATGAGCAGAAATAATCCTTTGTAATAAATGTACAAAGTGTAAATTATGAGAGATAGCATCCCGGAAATCGTACCCGCGACCTATGATCGCAAGTCTGCCTTTTGTTACTCATTGTTTAAATAAATTAGGTTAATAAGATAAGTAAAAATCTAATTAATTACACAATGAGCAATAAATAATATTTATAATGAAATAACAAATGCAGTAATGATAAACAAAAGAGAGCGGTTACAGTATACGATATATAAAGACATTTTATAAGTATTTAAAGGAAGGAAGATGTTTTTTTAATTCGAGGATGTTTTTGTCATTTAATGGTGATGTTATTTAAGGACACAACAAATAGGTCTATATACATATATCATTATAAGCTTTCATAATACGATTGAAAGCACCAGACTGTCCGGCATTGGTACTGCCAAACAAACATTTGTTTACAGCCTAATTTAAATAATTAAAGGTCGAATACCAAAATAATTTGGACAGAAATTTGTTGTTTGAAAAACCAATTACATTTAAAAAAATATTTCAAGAGATAGAACTCTGAAACTCATTGAAGTTACTTTGGATTCTGTTGTATTTACTGGTGAAAACTTCCGCACGTAAAGCCTGTAACGGTGTTTACGTTCTTTTAATTATAGTCACTGAGTATACATTTATTTATACACAAACTAAAGGTGATGCCTTTAGGCGTTCCCTACAACTTAAGATGGTGCAGAGATGAACAGGTGGTTATATAAATAGCTACTAATAAACATATACTTATTTATATATTCAAGTTGATAAAAATTCTGTGACGTCACCACTAATGCAGAGAAGATCTTCATCTTTTTAAGAAGCTTATTAAACATACAGTGTACAGTATAATTGGTTATTCGTGTAAAAGCTTTTAAGAACTGCATGCAAAGCTCATTTTCTGTCAATTAAAATGTAATGTGTACCTAATCAAACATCAATGGTAACAGTAATAACTAACGTAATAATAATATAAAAGTGTTTTATTACATATTAGATTAAATTAATATTTACTATCTGTCTTTAAACTTTTTACTACCAGAATGATATACCAGTCGCATTTCAATCAAAGAAATAAATTAATGTAACATATTTTAGAGCGATAACGTAACACAGGTTGATTGAAAATAGATGTGAAAGCTTTTCGCTGACATAAAAACTATAGATCAATTCCTTCAAATTCAACCCGGTCCATTGCCATGCACATAAACAATGCGTGCGTTAAAGAGTAATAACTGTGCACTACAGTTATTATACATTTAATAATAATTGTAACTTAACTAATAATTATTATTTCAACAAAATTTCTAATAATTTGTAAATAATATGTAACACCATTTGAAACGTTCTCTTAAGCGCGCTGGACGACTAATCCCTCCGGACTGTCTTAAATACAAGAGTTATTCATTGTTCTATATCTTTTTCCAATGTACCTGCATGTAAATAAAATATGTGAAATAATAAAGAAGGATATCGTGGAATAAACGTTTCCACGCCAGTCCCGTAGCGGTGACAAAAGGGGAGGCAACGGAAGTGCGGCCGCCATTGCGGTGTCATCAAATGACCTTTCTATTTGCACCAAAGTGGCTGACGCGGCGCCCGCTACGCGACAAAGGTAAATAGCGATTACGTAACGCTACGAGCCGGCGCTCCGTGTCGCGCGCGCTGCGTAGCGAGCTTTGTGCTACGACGCACCTGACTACGTAGCTGTATCTGCTACGAGATATTATTATCCTTTGCATGTTTGTATCATAATGCCATTTAATATAGATTTATTTCTTTAAACTGATGACTCTTTTTAGGTTACGGAAAGTCGCTGCACGAGAACAAAATCTGTCCTTTGGCCGGCCTTTGGGGGAGGTCTATTGGCATAGGTGATGATGATGATTTATTTCCGTACATCACCAGAGTATAAACTATGGAACACTAATGTTTACACGAATATATAATCGTTAAATTTTCAATGCATCTCAAATTACAGATGCACACAACACGAGTAAATTATAATTTGAATTCAGTTAACCTATATTATCTAGATGCTAAGAGAACGAGAGAACTGATATTATTATAATGTATTGCTTACACAAGTACTGTACAATATTACCGAGTAAACACTACACGAATTATACAGGATGATTGGTTAATGCTTTAAAAGGGGTGGATGTAAAGTTTTCTTATCAACAAAAAACTTAAAGGTTTTTATACCTATTTCCAATTATCCTGAGTATATTAATCACTCTAAATGTATTGCAATAATTTTAACTATTCTATTGGTATACTACAGGTAAATAACTTTTGTGAGTACAAAGTCTTCAGGACTAGTAAACAATGAATAATTTTAAAATGTAGTAATCCGGATTTTAAAAACGCTTTGTCATTATTTTATCATTATTACTGAAACCATTGATTTTTGGATAGAATATACTATACCGTCCATCGCCATCCAAGGCTTTTATATCTTTAATCAATCACCATGTATAGCATTGATATCAAGATTAAGTAGACAAATAAACAAAGTAATCAGTAGAACAAAAAACGATCTAGCTTGTTGTGCGATCTATATGTATCAGGATGTGGTGACATTGTACTTTTAAGTTGAAGTATGCCTTTGAGGAGTGCTTAATTTGATTCTAGTTTTTTTTTTTATTACTTCCGATCGAGGCCCACTGAAGCGTTTAGGCCTCCTCGAAAAGGTCGTTCCTGCGCTGCAAGCATCCAGCCACTTCCCGCGACCTTAGCTAGCTGTCGATCTACTTAGTAAGGGCCTACCCACTCCTCGTCTACCAGCTTGTGCTCGTTATACGAAAACCTTTCGGCCCCAACGGAAATTGGTTGCACGAGCAATGTGCCCCGCCCACTGCTACTTCAAAAGAGCAGTTCTACTGCGAATTTCTACATTTATGATTCGATCTCATAGCGAAACTCGGAGCACAGCCCCATTACTCTCGTAGCAACCTTAAGCGTTCTTGTTGTTCTTCTCATAACGTAAACAAATTAAGAAGTCATTTTAAATAGCTCAAATTGAATATTAACAAAAATAAACGATATACGACCTAGTAAGCACAATACAAGGAAATCTCAAATTAGCAGAATTGGTTCATATAATACGTTATCTTATGTAATATTACTAACATTTGCATTTATCTTTACCACTGTCTTACCTTAGCAGTTCAAATTAGCTTTACACAATACAAGCGTCAAGTTCAATATCGCGTCTTTGCACGTCAAATAGCCCGCAGTGACCATTCCAAGATGTAGGCCTCTCCCAAACTTATCTATGGGGAGATATACTATAATAGCCAAGCTTCAAAGGCGGGTTAGCGATCGAAATGTAGTATAATGGTACACAGAGGACGCTGCTGCTCATTCTCAGAAAATTTATTTATGAGCAGTAAACCTATATAGCTAATGCACATAGTGTGAATTATATAAGAATGTATATCCGGGAACCAAATCTGCGACTCTACCGCTGCGCTAAGTCCCATGTATGGATTGTAAATCGAATTGATTCTATTGAGGGACATTCGAGAACGTTC
Source organism: Battus philenor (assembly GCF_028537555.1). Lineage (NCBI taxonomy): Eukaryota > Metazoa > Arthropoda > Insecta > Lepidoptera > Papilionidae > Battus > Battus philenor. The sequence continues at coordinate 297,612 of NW_027181693.1, forward strand.
TATTTATAGATTCACAGTTGTTGTGTAACTCCAGACTTAAACACACAGTGTTTATATTGACATAGATTAAAGAGAGCTTAGACACGTAAATAGACGGCAACAGCAAATATAAACAGTAAATCAAGGTAACGCAATAAATTTCTAGGTTAATTTCAATTAACAATTCACAGCCATTAATGACAACCATAGACGTTAAATATTACATAAATCCATTAATAGATAAAAATAATATTTTCAAGTAAGCTTAATTAGTTTTGCATACCCTAATTTTCAAGTTACGTCGCTTTGAGTGCCGAGAAATTCAGTTAATAGTAGTCGCTGTTAGAATTTTCATCTTTTAAAGTTTTCGTTGAATCTGTCGGGGATCCCAAACCCGTTTTTCTTCCGGTTCACATATTCCCGAAGCCGCCTCCAGTGCCCCATACATCACAGGCGCTACGATCGCTACGCCGCCGCTACGCCATCGCTACGCAATCACCTCTCAACTGCCCGCGATAACTCAACGCCGTCTCTCGCCGGAACTTTCCGAGACGACGGTCAATAGAAGATTTATGACGTTAAGAGGGTTACTTCGCTGTCGACGCGCGTTTTATTTATGGACTGTGCGATGTGTAGCGGACGGTAACTCGTGTCATCCGTCTGCCGCCGGGTCATCCGCCGGAGTATAAGCGTCTAATGTTATATGTGTCACTCGACTTGCTTTTTTTAAATGTTACAAAACACAACTTATAATCGTGTTAAAAAAGTAGAAATAATTGAGTGAATGAGATGTTAGGAAACCTCGTCTATGGGATTTCTGCCTTTTCATAGTTAGGTCTGCAGTGACCTGGTCACGTAAAGTGGAGTTAAGATGAACCTACAGTTAACCTGAAGCGTAAGGTTAGTCATAGAAGTAACTGATCCAAATAGGATCAATGGACGTCACGTAAAATTGTGTACAGTAACACTTCCATGTAATGTCTCTAAATGATCATTTAAAAATAAAAATAAAAACTTGTAGTCTTTTCTCAGACCAGAGGGAACGTTGATGTTATAGGGCAACTCAATTTGATTGTAGTTTCCAACAAATTGGGCTCTTTTGTCATATTTCACATGAATTCATTCCTTTGTTCGCTTAATCAATAATAATTTGAATGAATGAATGATAAAATTGAACAATACAATATCGTTAAGAAAGTCTTGAGTAAAGAAGTAAATGGAATAAATAGATTAGTGGACACTGCTGTGAATCGCGAGTTCGACAGGCAAACACTTTAAATGAAGTTGTGGAATTCTTCCTAAGGCTGGTAAGTATTGAGGTAATAACAACAGGAAGTCCGATGTAGAAATGTTTATATTCGTTCGAGCATCGCCCGTATTTATACCGACGTGAATTAACAATTTTATTTCTGAGGGATTCCCCTTTTCTATGCGCCGCTGACGATGACATAATGTTACCTCTGCAAAGTACGTAATACCAAGGATGCTCGCAAATGGTAAAGGAAAACTAAGTGACAGCTTAGCCAATCCCCACTGGGCCTGCGTGGTCGAATATGGTTCGTACCCGTCTTTAAAAAGAGGCTGGTGTCCCAAATTTGGAAACAAAGCAGAATTAACTATATATCATTAAAGTAAATTTCAAAAATAAGTCGTTTTATATAAATTCTACTTTGCTTTGACAGTACGTACAATATTTAACTTATTATTAAATAATAAAGCTTGATAATGAATTGCTCTACTGCATTAAAATATTGTAAGAGTGATCACAAAAAAAGAAGTCTGTGTTTGTAGTGGACTCTTCTCATATCATAACGCGTTCGACAACCTAGTGATTTTAAAGCGATGAATGCCTCTATAGGAGAGTTCAATCTGATACTAGTTTCTATTAAATTAGGCTCTATTGATATTCTTGTCATGATATATACAGGTGGTCACTTTAAGAGATTGCTAAGTGAATAAAAAGGTGAATAAGTGAAGTGGGTTTATTCACTTCGAAGAAGAAGTAATACACTTCCCTCTGGTCTCACAGCTGATACATAAGGTTTACAAAACATATACTCCAACCTCTGACAATGTTCAATTTTTAACAAATACCCGATTTTATAACGATGTCAAGTTGAGATACATTTTTGATAAAAAAATAATACAAAAATATACAAGTAAAGCTAAGAGTGTTCAATTTTCTCTTAACAATATATTTTATATTTTCTCACAACTTTTTTTTCCATCTCACCAATAGGCTCTGGTGTGTCAATCAATCCATGACGTATTAATTGACTGCTAGAAGGCCACTTAAAGAAACATCTAACACGGTATATCCATTAACGATTAATACATAAAGTCTGTCATTATAAGGAAAAATAAATCTGCTGCCCCGACGGAGGAGAGGTTTAATTTTTTTTTTGAAATTGAAACGAAGACGCGCAATTTAAAAAATATCTGTTAATCATAGACGATCTCTGTAATGCACAGGCTTCCTCTAAACATATCTTTAGGGTATATACCATATACGTAACGCTTGGAGTAGGCGATCGCGGAGTGGTATTATAGTACGCAGAAGTTGCTGCTGCCCATACTCTGGAAAATTTTATGTGCGCTGAAGCAATCCTTTATGATTAATGTATAAAGTGTCAATTATGTAAGATTGGATCCTGGGAATCGAATCCGCAACTGACGATCAGAGCTCTCAGTCTTCCACTACTGGTCTACCACTGCTAACAATTTAAATTATTTTTAAGGTAATTGGTACTTGTTACTTTGAAATTTAATTTTGGAACTACAGAAGATAGTTACGAGAATATGACAGCTAATATATGTCTTAAAGAACAGTTTCGTAAAGTTTTGTCATTTATACTAGTATATGAGTGCGTAGTTATAAAAGATAAATATAAAATAAATTGATTTAACACAGAACTTTAACGGGACTCTTATTGATCGACTTTTTTATTTATTTTATTTTTAGTTCTACTCTGTTTTGTCAAGTGTTATAGTTGAACAAAAGAAGCGGATAAAAACTCTATAACAACGTATCTTTTAATAGTTTGACAAATAGTATGTATATACACTTTAATCAAGCGACATCATTGCCAAGGATTCTTTTCATTTAAATAATTAGCCTTCTTCACAAATTTATTTTTTGTGTTACATTTTATAATATCATTATTGCATTAATTGTTAATGTCGATAGAAAATGTGGGATGCAGGCCGTTTGTAACTGGTGCTATGTGAAATATGGAGAAAACCTATATCTACTCGTAGCACTGGATGTACTGTCGTTGAAATGCTGCTGAGAATTTTTGTTCTTTTATTTTAATTATAAGCGTATTACAACAGTTAAAACCTTCATTCTTTCTGTTCTCTTACTTAATTTTTTTCCTTCTAACTCAATTTCTTTTCCTTATTTATTCTTTGTTTTACTTTGATATTAATTTGAACATGTATGAGTACTTCTTACATGGCATGGTGTTTTGAATAAGTCACCTGTTTAACATATATTAAAACTAAGTACGTTACACTTATTGCACACGCCATAATCATAATTCCTGTTGTACCATCCTTTGCCACTCACCCCCAAGAACCTCCGCCATATATCCGCAGCGGTTACATTTCGAGTGGCCACAAATACCTGTAGACGAGGTTAATTGGCCGCATTCCCCGTACCACCTACGTACTGTTGGTCCGTATCATAATAAGAGACTCTGTGATATGATAATTCCGATATTTAGAGACACCGACCTAGGGGTACCTATCTCTTATCCCGATCAGGATCGTTTAATTATTAATTGAGTGTGTAATACGAATTAATTAAATTTACCTTCAGAGGTGAAAGTGGGGAAATGAATTGTTCTAATTACTGTGTTAAGGATGTTTGTAAAATTTATCACAAAAATCTGACTGTGTTTGTGGCGGGCTACTATTACATCAGGGTGCATTTGAATTGTTTTGTTTTAAGATAAAAAAATCTTTTTTAATTTAATTTATATGAATGCCGTGAATCTGTACGTCTAATGTAATAAAAGAGAAGAGAGAATTTTTTTTTATAACTTCGATTCTAACTCTCTAAAATACAGTTTATATAACAAGGATAAGCTGGCAATTAGTTGAAAACCGGTTTCGCATGCTCCAGAAATGCTCTGGGGAGTCGAATACACGCTTACAACTAGACACAGGAGTCTGATCAAGACTTACCGCTAAATATTAATTAAAATTTAATCAAAAACCATCATCTACTTGTTAAATAATTGATTTGAATGACAAAGATTCAGCCTTTAAGAATCTTTGTTTCCATCTGTTCCATCCTGAGATATAATCATATCTTGTAATGAAAATGAATGTAATGATTAATGAGATCTTGATTTTTTTTATAAATGCATGTACGCTCGTGTGAGCTTGTCTTACATGAAATAAAAATATCGAATTTTAAACTTGAATTATCTCCTTCAAAATCACAGACGCTGAGGTGGATTTAAAAAATTATACACGGAAAAAGGCTGTTAAATCAGAGGTATTTCTCATTGATCAAATCGTCTTGTACCAAGCTACATCCAGGTGTACACAGTTGGAACATAGGTACCGTGCTAATACAAAACACGCTACGCGGAACACGGAATAGGAGGGATACGTTCCGCGGCCGATGGGTCGGCCATACCTCAAATGTTCCGTCTACATAAAAGGATCCAAACAGCATTTATGCTGATTATATATAACGATAGCAATAAATTTATTTAGATATATATATCTAATATATAAAATTCTCGTGTCACGGTGTTCGAACTTGAACTCCTATGAAACGGCTTGACTGATTTTTACCAAATTTAATATGCGTATTCAGTAGGTCTGAGAATCGACTACTATCTATTTTCTATACCCTTAAGTGATAAAGGTTGTTCACACTTCAAAATTTTTTTTTATTTTTTTAACGAAATTTTTTGTTTTTATTTTTTATGATACAGCATACAAGAATACATACAACCATAAATTTTCACCCCTCTACGATCAACCCTTGTTTTTTATTTGTAAATTAAAATATCATTTTTTTTGCAAAACAACGTTTGCGCGATCAGCTAGTATATATATACAACTTCGTAACTGTCCGCTTCGCCAGCCCCGCGCTGCCTTTTAGGAGTGTAATTTCAAAAACTTTATTCTTGGTACTTTTTAAATGTCAACTTTTATACCTATAAGACCCAAAATTTGAATATTATCATCCACTTTATGGGAGAATGTCAGACGAGCCCAAATCAATATACAGGATTATTAGTTATAAACGTTAAAACCTTAAAAGGGTGAATATATAGGCCATTTGCTATAAATTAATGTATGATATATACATGTATACATGTATACCGAGAGGTTAAAGAGTGGAGACCACGAGATGGTAGTGGCGGCGTGGTCAGGCCCCTTGCCATGTGGATCGACGACATAGTAAGACACAGACAGATTCGGATGCGAGTAGTGCAGGTCCGGTCATCGAGGTGATCTTTGCCAGAAGCCTACGTCTTGCAAACGCATTCATCGGCTATATGCTGCTATATGCTATATGCTATATGCACCCATATGCTATATGCTATATGCACCCAAAAACAAGTGCTTCTAATAATAAATAATGAGATTATAATAGAGCAAGAAAGGGTTTTCAATATGCGGATTACTACATATTAAATGTAATTATTGATTACTATATGTCCCTGCAGATTACACATTCCTATAGAAGATATAAATAGATATACTATTTCACAGTGATCACTTCATTTATTAAATTTGTAATTAACAAATTAATTTAGCCATTGATAAATACTGACCGACGCAGCTTTTGAACGGCAATATAAATTTGCAGCGCGTGAACTAACAAAACACATGAAATTTCAATAATCATTATATTTCGTTAATTTTTTTATTTGTCTACGAATATTTGTCATTTATATTTCACAAGAATTTTTTACATATACTATTGTATATTTATGCAAATAGTTTATTTATATCGGTAAAGAAATAGAGTTTAATTTTCATATGTTTACGTTTCTACATACAAATATTAAAAGAAAACAATGAAAAAGTCGAAAAGAAAGTAATTAAGAAGAATTAAGAAAGAATAGTACTTTCGCTGTCGAGGCAGTTTTTAGACCAACTTTTGTATTCAACGGGTAAGTGTAAACATAAGTCGTTCCTGGATGCAGAGATCGATTGCTACGATTAGGAACACCCCACAGCCAGGTCTAAGTCGATCTTCAAAGACTACATTGATGTAACTTAGATTACTTAACAAAGTTGTTTTTAACATATACTACCGAAATAGGCACGACTTTTCAATGTATAAATCAATGATGAATGTCATAATAATTTACATTTACGGTTCAATTAAACCCAAAGCACACATTTGCGTTTCGAACGCAGAACAAGTCAAAGGGGATTTCCCGGTGACGTTAAACACAGTTGTAAGATGTAATTATAAGTTTTGATTATTTAGCGAAAATCTTACAGCGACTAATTTACATTAGTAAATGGAGTTTTGGCTCCCTTCTGAACTTCTGCTCGGCGCCCGAAGAACGAACTGCTCTCTAATATAAACATAATAAATAGTTTCAATTCTGTTACGAAATCTCATTAACACTCGACACAAATAAATTGGATTTTAATTACATTTCTATAACTTTAGCGTAGAACAGCGCGAAAGCAGATGTTACGAATTTAAATTAAATACCAAATAAACTTTTATCTAGGTCGCCTTTTTAAGGTCACCCAAAGACGCTGCATGCGGGCCGCTTTCAGCCGGTAACGTTGAAAGTATTTCGTGGAGGCTTATGATGGCCTCAGTGAATGCCGTACGACTAAAATGATGGTGATGTTATGATATTATACAAGTAAGGGTGATGAATTATGTAAAATATTATATTTGTTAATAATACTTGACTAGTTATTTGTTGTTTTTGTTGTGAAGGTGACACGGTCATGGTTCGTCGCACGGGGCGTCGCTGAATGTGAGTAGCGCAAGGTGAAGGCACCGGTCACCGTGGTGAGCTCGGGGGGGAGGCCTGCACCTTGCATTGAGAGTTTATCGGCGATGATGATGTGTTTGTAAAAAATACTGGTTGAATGTTTTTCAGTGTAAACATTTTAAATTAGAAAATGTACAGCACATATGATAATATAATAATAAAAAACGTTTTCAAAACCCAATTTACAAGACATGAAAATTAAATGTTGCTAATTGCTGCCTTTGCAGACTTTGTAAGGTTAGAAGATATTGGTCTGTCACATTTCCAAAGAAAAAAGAATACATTTTTCAAAGTCATTAAAAATACGGGTGCTGACAAATGATCTATATATTTACCCTATCATGCTTTAACACCTATCAAGAGTCACCCTGTATAGTACAATTTATTAAATTTTCCTATCGAGGTCAATGCCTGGTACCTCTGGTATACTGGCGAGTGGCCCAATTGTCAAGCGGCAATCATCTCCGGCCTCGGACGGAAGCGCTGTATATGTTATATTCATAGAGCCGAGGACGACACGATGGCCACTTCGCAGCCGAGAGCTATAATTGTCATGTTCCATTGCATAACGGCTTCAATCAATGTCTGCAAATCTCAAGCGCTATATATCTTGGCTCTTTACAATTTAATTTCTCTTATACTTAATTAAAGTTTTCTAATATTTCTCAAATTGTACTTGAAACTCGAGTTTAGTGCAACACATTCAACATTAATTCATAGCTATGAAAGAAAATAGTATGTTATAACAAATTAGTTGTAAATTACTTACAGCAGAGAATAAAGAGAAAGAATAATAAATAAAGAGAGAAAAAATAATAGCCAACAGAAAAAAAAAACAATTTAATGTTATCATCGACGGATATAGACAAAGAAATAAATACGTATGTAGCTAATAAAAATTTAATGTTCAGTATTCTAGAAAGATGACTGGGCAAATTAACTAAAAACATACAACACAACGCTCTGGAAGAGAGAATAGCCGATGAAAACTGTTTTACTTTCATATTTTATTATCATTATCATTTAAAACAATAGAACAGTTTTCAAAGGCCCGTCTGGTCCACCTTGTGGGACGTCTCACGCTGCGCTTGCCGGTCCGTCGTTTCCTCCTCAGAACTTTAAGCCCCCGGTGGCCATTCTGTACGCAATTAACTGCCACTACAACTTGCCAATTCACTCAACTACGTAGATTACATTCGTTAATCCACGGATCGCCTCATTCCTGATTATCTCTCGTTGAGTAATCACGAGCTTAATCCTATAAATAGCTCTATTCGACTTTTCACCAACTAATGAGGACCAATCACTAATAAATGCTATATGTAGATTGTAAAAAGCAATAAAAAAACAATAAAAAATCTGTAGAATCTTGCGAATATCTATTCGATAGTAGGTAAGTAATTATTTATGTGGAATTCGAATAATGCCATTAATAGTTAGTTCCCAAAAGGTGAGCAAAGTCATAAATTCAGCAAGCAATTATGTAAATCCAAAACTAAATCGGGGCATTCGGCAAGCGAAACTAGTTCCCGTGAACATCTCGTAAGTGCCGTCTCACGGCGCCGCAACTGAGGCGGTAGACGTGAACAATGCCCGCCGCGCGAGCAATGTAAACCGACTAAATTAATTGCCACGCCCGCGCCGGCTCGCCATTGTCGTCATTCCAACTATTTCACGGTAAACAGTCGTATTGCAACTTTCCATCGGATGCGAAAACTTTGCTGTTAAATACATTGTTTGGGTTGGAGCCGATACCGCACTTAGTCATTGTCGTTCAGCAGCTGCCAACAGCTATCGCTATATCCTTATTTGTTCATAACCAATACCTACTCAGGCTTGCGAACTTCGGACTATTAATTTATAGGCCTATCTTAGTCCAATAATGCGAGATTCATTTTCTTTACCAATCTAATATTTGATTCGTAAACAATAATTACCTGCAAAAATAACTATTCTTAAATGTACTTAACGATGTAACAATTGAGTAATAATAAATTTAAATTTTCACGTCAAATATTTGACAGCTATGAATTGTTGTTATATTTTATTTTTACTATTTTTCACTCCGTAAGCATCTTCATTATACCTTAACAAAAGGTCCCAAGATACACTTTTAGCAACACTTGGTACTTTTTTTATTTCTATATTCTAAATGATCATCTTATACATTAATAGAATGAAGTCAATCTCGATATAAAGTTTACATCGTTGCTACCGGGCCCTCTAGCGAGACCGTTCAGCAGGCATTAGGTTAGTCAAATTCCTTAGTTCTACGACTCATATATAGAGATTAATGAGTGTGAATACGATTTAGAACCAGATTTTAATACAAAAAGCTGTGTACAACCTTGCTTACATGTAAATGTCTTTAATTTCTTTAGAGATTCAAATATTCTAAATTTCTAGGATTACAAGATATTGCGTAGATATGGTTCAAAGATTTATTCAAGTAGTCATTTACATGCGCTTTTGAATCGTCGATTATTTTAACACGCAAACAGTAAGTTACCACTGGCTAACGCAGGTGTGTTGAGAAGAGCCGGCTAGAAACTCAACAGCTGCTCTGTTGGATGAAATTTGACAAATATTTTTTCATGTAAATGAGTCAACAATACAAGCTCGAAATATTTCGATCAAATAAAAACTATTGGAAGTTATGATAACACTTGTATAATCAAAAAAAGCAAGGTTCAAGGTATCTTGCGGAACTTTATCATGTATGACCCATGAAGGATTTGTTATCTTTTTGAAGACGAAACTAAGTCGTTACGAGCTTATTTTTATTTCTTGTACTTATAACGTGTCTGTTACTATTTTTATTATTAAAGATTTTAAATTATGGCGCATAAATAACATATGTGTATTGATATGTATCTAAATAGTAATAATTTGATGATATCAAAAAATGTCTGTCCTATATAACGTGCAACGAACTCTGTAATTGAAATACAAACTAATTAATCTGCAAGAAAGTTTCAATAAAACGCTACGATGAAAATTTTTAGATTAAATTATGAAGAGAAACTAATCTAGAAGCAGCGCGCTGGCACGAGATAAAATCAATGCTGCCCAACTACTCGACGCTACGCCGGAGCGAGATAGCATTTGAACAATGGATAAGATCGGTATCTAGATGGGGCTTGATCCATTGATATTCCTGCAGATCTTCAAATTCAATTTTCTGCGGACATTAAAATCCAAACACAATCAACTGGAAGAGTCTCCCAGACTTCTTGGCAACGGCTAGTCGCAGCATTAAACAAAGAGCTCGCGCAAATGGTGTTTGTTGACTCTATGTCAGTTGTGCAATTCGTGTTTACTTTTAATTCCGATTCCAGATTTCAAATCCAATTACAAAAGTTATTTTGATAATAACGTTTATTCGTAATTACTTCTGAGGAGTTTAGAGACTCGCCAACTACCTTTTGATCAAGTTTCCAATCTTTGGCCACCCACACAAAACTTTAACTTTTTCATTGAAGCCTGTCTTCATTCATCTCTATGTTGTTTATAGATACCCTATTTTAGAATTTAACTTTTATATCCCTGTTCAATATCAAAATTGTTATGTGGTTTTAAAACTGTAAACATCACACTGCCATTTTTTTTTGCTTTTTCTGGTATATTTTTTTATTTTTTAAGTTCAGCGATCTCTTCTGCAATGCTCCCTGTTAGATATTAATTTTAGCTCGAAATTTGTTATGAGAAAAAAAGTATTTTACTACTTAATATACAAGTAATACCTTCAGAAAAACTTTGAAAATAAAAAAGGGAGATAAATTTCATGAGAATATTCGATCAATAAAATTTTTTATAACAGTGAAAACCAAATTAAAAAGATTCAAAATGCGAATGCGTTGCGATTATACAAAATCAACGTATTCTATTTTTTAAATCTGATGAGACAGAGACATTTATTGAATTATTAATTTATATATGAACAGCATTGAAATAAATCTGTCTTTTTTCTAAGAGAAATCGAACGTGTCTATCGCAAGTTGCAAAGAAGTTCCCAATACGTACTATGTAAGAACATCGTTCGCAGTGTATTAAGAATAAGTGACGATAACTCAAAGCCGGCTTTGCGTGAGAACTTAGCGGAGAAAACGGTCAGTAAATAATTTATTGGCGCAGTTGACTAAGCGGGGAGGCTCCGGCGCTAATGACTGTTCCGCTTTGTATCGCTTACATACGTTACTCAGCTCACATAAGTGATATTCAAGAACGGCATTTGCGAAACAAAAAGTCTCTTGGTGTTTCTTTTTTTCCTTCACTTGTCGTAGGTTTTTGATCATGGTCAAAATTGTAATAACATTTTTGATTTTGGTAGAATTGAAAAGAAATATTGTGTTCAGTTCATATCATACTAGAAAGTTTCTTAATTAACTAAAGATCTGCTTTTTCTTTTAATTTTTCCTTGCATTGATACTGATTGACTCGAGCAAAGGTTCATGAAGGTTGCATGAACGAGGTTTATGCTAAGCACCTACCGCTCTCTACTTCCTTAAGCCCGTGAAACCTATAAGTATCAATAAGCCTTGTAGTTCCTGATCGAAAAAAAAATCAAATTCTGCGTATAAGTCCACTAATAACATGATCAAATACTCTCAGTTACCAAGTTCCTCGACCAAACATTTAGAATAAGTAGCAAAACTTTAGCTTTTGTTCCTGTATACGGGTAAATGTTTAGCATGATTTGATATATTCACATTTCAAAAGTCTTAACGGACGGGAATTATATAAATGAAAGAAATTTCATAAAATAAAAAAGGTTTTTAACACAAAAGGCTTTAGAATCATTATAAAAAAGGCTTTATTGTAAGGGTGAAAGCTTCAAAGGGGTTAGCTATATATATTATATAGCTTACCAGTCAACTTAAACATTTAAAATTTTTATACCTATTTTTAAACACTCTGTATGAAGTGAACACTGTAGAATATATATATATATATTTGTATATTATGAAGTCATAATCTATAGATACATATGTTATACTTTGAGGCTGTTTAAATAATAAAATCATGGATCATTGTTACAAACTACAATGAAATGTAGCTTATTAAAAGTTTAACTATATGAATCTTAATCAGAAAACGTCGAAAGATATGTTCCTATAAAAAAATCACATCAATGATGTTTATTTAAGGAATATCATTAAATAAGTTTCGTTACAAAAATTATCATAATTAACTGGATAAATGTATTTTGGAATAAAACAACAATCAGTTTTCACAACAACACTCACCTTAGTTGGTTAAAAGTAGCTAATAGAAAGGTAAGAGATGGGAAAAGTAACATATAAGTATTTAATTTAATATTTTTGTCTTAATAATTATACGTTTAATATATGTTTAATATCAATATAACCATTACGAATATAGCATAAGTGTAATTCTCCTTAACCTCCTTTCTTAACTGAAGAGAGAAGTCCAATGCAAGACATAAGCCTTTCTCAAAGATCGCCATAATGGTCTGTCTCGCGATGCTCACATCCAACACTTCTATTATTATTATTAATTGTTGTAAATTTAAGTGCACACAGAGAAGTAAATTAATTTATTTTTTTATCTTAGAACCTTTTATTTTGAACATAAATTGAACTAACAGCGGGATAAACATATTTTTATTTAGATACATCGTGTTTACTTACATGCTAACTTGAAGTTTATTTTCCTCAACTTTAATACCCAAAGTAAGTTAGGACAAATATTTGTGGAGTCATTTTGTCTCGTTTTCAGTTTATTATTACTTCCCAAAATTTTTCACTTTACGACCAGTCGATAAGGAAACGGGAATACACATTCAATTTCTTTTTAGCAAAGAAAACACAAGTACATTAGTATTGTCGGGAAAGTAGTAGCTGTTGGCTTTTGATGTGAATAAAATAAAGTTTGCAACGGTATTTTTCACCGCCGAAGTTTCGCTGGGTAAATGAAATTAAATTGATACAAATGTAGCTCACGTTGTAAAACTAGACAATGTTATAAACACACAGATTATGCAACACTGGTAAACCGAGCAATGAACGTTGTGCAAATACAAACGATGCCAGAGTTTAGAATGTTTATTCGAAGTGTATTTAAAACTCCAACGCATGCGACCGGGGCGGGCAGGAGCACGAGCGACAGGGCGGGCGGCGGGGCGGGCGGGCGTTTGATGTGCCGCGCCTGTGTTTCAGCTTCGTTAATTGAACGCGACGCACAAAAACAGTTGATCAAACGGTTTTTGTTATACCCGTGACGATTTCATTTTGATTTCATGCAGCTTCGGGTGGCCGGAAAATTCGGCCATTTTATATGTGACAGTTTTTTTTCGATGACGTAATTTTAAGATTAACATTTTTGATGAAATACAGAGACATGAAATAAAGATGATGATATGGAGAGACTTGTTATCCAGGGGAGAGTAAATGGCTAAAGATGCAGAATCAGTGTAGTGCTTCAGTGACTGAGATATCTATGAAGAAAAATAGACACGCACGTGTTATGGTTCTTTTCAAGACGACTATTAAAAAATAAAAAGACAGATAAATGTCCTAAAAATTTATAAGAGTTTTAGTTGTATAATACGCAGCAAAAAGAACGTAGTTTTTAGTTGAGATACAAAACAGCGATTCAAACAGAATCTAAGCTTCCAAGATGGAGGACAATAGACTCCCCGCGCCGCCACTTCTCGCGTCTGCCTTTGTGTGCGCTGCAGCGGCCCCGTCGTTCTTCTTATACGCGATAATGCTCACAAAACTTCAGGAGATTGATTTATAGTCGACTTCGCTGACGATTCGTCGTCGTGTGACTGCGATATTTAACGCGCGGTTCTGAACTCATTTAAGTCGCAAAAGGGAAGTAGTTACTAACAATTTTTTGTTATATAAATAAATCTAAAGTGTTCGTTATTTAAATAGACTGTTACAAGTATTTTCGAATTGTCAACCAACACAAAATGTCGTCATTGTTGCCCCAACAGGAAGCTGCCGCCGGTTTGGAATACAGTTCTGCTGAGAGCCGGTGACAAACTTTACTGTTGCTCTTTACAAATATAGTTTTATAAAGAGTACGCGATAATAATTAGCTACCCAAGTGAGTATCGACAACATTCAACTCCACGTAACATGGAACCTTTAAATAAATTTTGATTTCATAATTCGAAATTAATATTACCTAAATAATATATTATCTATTAAAATATAATTGAATAAAATAGAACCTCTTTGAATTGTGAAATGAAACATAGTGAAGCGACAAAGGTGTAGATTCATTTCCCTGTAGATTTGCCTTTACAAAATATATTTGTCTCCTTCTCATTAAAGATTCGGAAAGGAAATTCTTTTGCGCGTGATATTATGTTCGGAGTAAAGTCCTTCTGAGATTTGGGGCTACAGTACACCCAAACAAGTTGTATCGTGTAATCACGTTAGAGGATTTCGCAGCGCTCGGCGGGGCTTTGCCGACGGCGGGTAGTCATCCCGGATTAAGGTATCTTAGCTCCCGGGCCAGGCGGCCGTCGCACTCGCACCTTCCTAAGTCATCCTCTAAGGCCACAGTCTTAGTTCTTGTTTGTTTATAATTAATGGATCTACTCTAACTAACGCTTCTGTAACTAACTTGGGAACATATGTATCATCGTATATCCGGCGAGGTATTGTTAAATGTATCAATACCTGTCTATTGCTAATTATTATTGTTAGCTTTATAGATGCATCTGCTGGAGCGGTGTAACTAGATTGGGAGTCATTACACAGGCAGTTACTATATACATTTGATCTGTTCCTGGTACAGCTCGGCGACTTTTAAATCTTTAAGCGTCTCCTTGTTTTTCTAACAACGCGTCTAAAGTATTAAAATTTAATACTTAACTATTTTCGAAAGCTATTTTACATATATTTTACATTTGTAAAGCATTAATGTTCTTTTTTTACTATATCCATTCCTCTATCGTGACATTATTATTACGTATGCTATCTTGCTAGATAGATGTTGCTTAGGTAGATGTATAATATATTATAGTATTTATAACTTAATATCAAGAGATTCTTAGATATAATTTTTTTTAGAAATTAGAATTAACTGTTTTTACACTACAATACATTTTAATACCATATTATTTATACTGTGACAGAAACAATAAATACAAGATATAAAAGAACACTTGCAACGACTAAATTTCGTGTTCGAAAAGTTGACAGATCTTTCATGGGTCTGTGTGTACGCATATATAATAAAATTCCACGAGATATATTAGACTTTTCGTTTCTTAGATTCAAGAGTTTTTAGTTGATCGAAATGTATGGAACTTGGTTTATTGAGTCATTTACTTGAATAAAATTTGTTAAATTTCATTTAAGAGAGCAACTGTTAAGTTTCCGTCCAGCTATTAGCAGATCTGCGTTCCGAGCCGGTGTTAGCTTACTGCTTATAATGTTAAAATAATCTAGCTTATAATGTTAAAAGCCCATGAAAATGCGTGTTTAAATAAAGATATTTAAATTTAAATAGACACATTCCTAGGTAGACATATGGTTATGATAGAGACAACTGTACTTAGGTAGATATATAGATAGGGACATCTTATTAAGTTAGAGACTTGGTTCCTAGGTAAATGGAAGATATTAAATATATCCACCGTGTTCATTAGTGAGTTGTGAAGTTTCTTCCTGCTTTTTTTTATAACTATACAACCTTGCGAAGTAGAGTATTGTCAAAAATAATCTGATCTGTAATAGACCTGTTAAATGTTACAATGTTGAATAAAGAAATTTTATCTTTATCTTTTATATCTACGCACTTACATATTCATATCAGAGCAGAGTAGAGTCATAAGTAAATAATAATAAGTTGACGATCAATAAAAGATGTGTTAAAAATTCCAATGTTGAATGAATTTTATCTATATCTTTGAGAATTAATATTGTTCGTGTTTCTAGGCTAGATTTACGATACTGTCGTAGGCATCGGTGGTTAGAGGGAAAGCAAAATAGTGAAGAATAAAACACGACTCCTATAATATAATAATATTATGAAATTTATCAAATTTTATTAAATTTCCCAATACACTGTGGAATTTAGGCAATTTGATGGAGCAAAGTGGATTAAGAAGCGTAATGCGGCGGTCGGGCGAGACGTTTCGCAGCAACAAATCCAGTTTCGCGAGTTGATTTTCTCATTATTGGCTCATACTCCCGCATTCCACGTAGCAGTGTTCCAGTAAATCCGTTTTATTACGTACCAATGCGCAGGTGGGGCGCAATATCGCGGGCTAAATCACGCGTGCCAACCAGCCGGCCGCCAAAAGTTAATATTAATATTATATGCGCGACGCACGGAACGTTTAATTTGTAATATCCCGGCGCGGGGAACACTCGCGGCGGCGACGTATCGGGCCACGGGCTTTAATATCTCCGCGGTACACCGTTCGAATATTAAATTATATGTTTCTAAGCTGGATCGAGCTTAACATATATGTCTTAGAGTAGAAATATCTATTTATTGAAGTTTACTATTAATTACAAGAAAATATTTACTATCAGCACTCGCTTCAAGACATACTCCTGATCCAAAGATGGTCACGACGACCTCCTGCGACCTCCTTTGTCATCAACTGGTTCAACTGGTGGGAGACCAGCGCACGCCGCGTCTCCAAGCTCGTGGTCGCGGCTTAAAAACCTAAATTACCTAACATCCTTTTACAATATACTACCTTGTAATACATCTAAATTATGATGCGATCAATTTAAAAAGCTTTTAAGTAATAGGGCAAAAATCACTGTTGAGTTTCTATTAAAGTTTTTTATTATTAGTTAATCTTAATTATGTATATTTCTTCTGGCAGTATAATTTATTTTAATGGGACTATTAGTTTCATCAAAAACGTCGATATCTCAATTTCGGTAATCAGGCGCTTTTAGAGCCACGAGCGATGTCCCATATTTTTAAATAAATTGGAGGAGTTCAACATACGGATCGCTGAAGTAGACACTATGGAATGATCAAGCACAGGAAGATGGTGGACAAAAACCCACAAAAGAAAGTGGATAGAAAATATGGGAGAAAAAAACCATCAAATCTTTTTCTTCGTTGTAGTCGATTTATTCTACTTTCGTTCGCATAACATACGTATATAAGTTAAGACTTAGAAGATGTCGTCGCATTTGCTTCTTAATTTTTCTATAAAGATTTTATTAATTTTGTAGAACCTAGACAAAAGTATAATAACCTCATTTTATTTCTATTACTTCAGTAATACCTTTCACTTTATTTTCTTCTCCTTCTTTTCAGCTGTTAGACACACTCAACAAAGAATAGAGTTTCGCAACGCCGCGTCTACTGGTTCATATCTTTCGTTTTCAAACCACAAAACTATTATTCAAAAGGTAGTAGTTCAAAAGATTCTTACTGGTTGATATTGTAACTATCAGTTACTGACTTAAATTTTTCTTGTTTACCTTTGTTTAAGTTTTATTGGTTTAATAACCTCCACCATGAAAGAGTATATCCAGCATTTCACAAATAATGGACAACATTAAAAATCTGAATGTTAAATGTTATAGATTATCTTATATTTGTAGAATACGGGTAGAAAATTATAATAATATTATCTGTTCAGATGATTATACAAAATGCGCTGCGGCCTTCGGTTGCGTTAATCGAACGCTGTCAAAGTAACGTGTTATTGATCAAAAAGCCCGATACTTTACGAGAGCGATCGCCGTGAAAGATTTATTCCTATGCTACGGAAAATATCCAGGGACATGTTATACTATCAATGTTAAATTTCACTCTAAAATAGGATGAGAAAACAATTTTAAGTATTTATAATACAATAAATTGATTACATAGAAATAGGGAGTACAAATATTAAATACAAAACAGTACTACACAAATGTTCTTACCATCTGCGTTAACTTAGAACTGTGTTTCAGATATCACAACCTACCTCCTTAATTTAAAGACGATGGGGTGATACGCAGGATGCGAGCAGCGAAAGGCCGTACACTGTGATAGGCGTCTAAAAGCTAACGTGGATAAATTAATGTGCGTGTACATATATGTATGCGTGTGTGTGTACATTTTCGTGAGCATGTGTGTGTCTTTCTCTAGATATCTCTATCTCTCTCTGTGTCTGTCTATATTTATGTTTGTGTGCCAAATATTTATACAATAATGTAATAGCTCACGCAAGATGATCGGAAGAATTACAAACCTGGTTTGAAAATAATGCATGAAATGTAAAAATAATTATGCTATTAATTTTTGGTCACTAAAGATCCTGTCGACTGTCTATGGCGATTGAACGAGAGGTCTCAAAAGCCAGGCCGTAAAAATAAAACTTATTCCGTGATAACGACTTCTCTATCTAAAGTAAACGACTGACGAAAAAAATTAAATCACTACGTTAGGAAGTGTAAATTTGTTCGCAATAAATTGTCATAAATATAAAAGTAAAGAGCGCAATTGATGTCGATATGTTTGAGTAGTCGTGCGCCGCGCGAGGCTGCACATGAGGTACGTACGGTAACCAGATAAATCAGGACCGCGACACGTTCGACTACATCGCAATATAAATCTGAGCTCAACGCACAGAGCGCGACCTTCATTATGACGCCGCCCGCCCGCGGTATATTAACCGGTATTATGCGATGTTCTTTTTAATTTAGCATTCATAGCACGCTCGGTACGCGAGAGATACGGCCGCGTCGCTGCGAGAGGGCCGTGTAAATTGTACATTTGCATATGTTTGTTTTATCTCCGGATTGTTCGGGTAGCGCCAGATTCCTGGCCCAGATACGGGCGCGGGGGCGAGGGCGGGCGCCGGGGCGGGCGCGCGGATTATCAGGGTATTACCGTATATATTAGCGATCCACGCGGAGGGTAAGAGGTAAGAGGTGAGAGTGTCGCCGACGCCGGGCGATTATTGCGGCCGACAGGCATCCACTCGCGGCGGGAAATTGTACTCTTTTTGCGTAAATTAATATCTATTTCATAAAAGAGACTATTTAATATGAATAAAGAACTAACAGGCACAGGTCTTCTATCTTGCTTAATATATGGTTTTCAGACTAAGAACTATCTACAAAAAGTGAATCAGTAAGACATAATTCATTATAAATCAGAGAAACCAAAACAGGATCTAAAGTTGTAAGAGTAAAATCGAAAAACTTCACAAGCCTCAAAACTAAAATAAACACAAAATGGATAAAAATTAGATATAGTACAAAAAGGAGATATTGAAAAGCAACGGAGGCATTGATTTTTGGTTTGGGTGTACTATACAGTAATTGACTTCAAATTAGCTATACCTTCACGCTTTTAAAGCATCAAATCTTGTTCAATTCAAATTCAATCTATGGAGAGTATAAAACATCTGTAACAGAACAAAAGTGTTTCAAACGTCTACGAGATGTTTGCTGGGATCATAAATTATCAGAATTGCCGAACGATGAGACTATAACGACCTCTCAGCATCTTGTTTACCGTGTAAAAAATATTAGCAGTCGGTGAAGACTTTTAATGCCACCGACATTAGATTATAAGACTCAAGGAAAGCCTACTGAAGCTTATAAAAGCTCATTATTAAATGCGTAAGCTCCGCATCAACATTCTGTGATCTTTATTTGCTTTGTGTCATAACGTCTATTGTTTTCTACAATACATTTATTAATATAAAAATATAACCTTATGAATTTCTCCTTGATTCACATCTTTATTTCCTTTATTAAAACTTACTTTACTCGTTATATTTTACTTACATGTATCTTGTTTAACTTTGTTTACTGTAATTAGAGTGATATCTTGATAGATATGGTATCATCGAAAACGTTCGTTTGTACTGTCAGTGTCTGTCTGGTTTTAATATAATTAAATCACTAGAATTTTAAATACCAAAAAAATTAACTGCCGTTTCATTATAAACATCATATCAACGTATAGACGTCCTCTACAGGGGATAGGCCTTGTATAAAGATTGCCACGATGATCAGACTTGCGCTATCCGCATCCAACGATTTCCCGCGACCTTGTCGGTCCTTCTAGTGGGGAATAGACGCCACCTCAGAATCTTCCAGACCTAATGACCTACAGTTGCACAAGTGCTCTACCTACTGCCACTTCAAAAGT
This sequence comes from Battus philenor, assembly GCF_028537555.1. Classification (NCBI taxonomy): domain Eukaryota; kingdom Metazoa; phylum Arthropoda; class Insecta; order Lepidoptera; family Papilionidae; genus Battus; species Battus philenor. The sequence goes on from NW_027181693.1 coordinate 317,696, forward strand.
GCCATTTCCGGAACCATTTTTGCCTTGTACCTCCTGCTTAATTGTACTCCAAAGAAATTAAAATAAATTTGTAATTTTATTACGCACTGAAAAAAAATCTAACAGCTTATAGACTCAACACACAATTAACAAGAAATTTCTGTAAGAGTTGTTCACTAGACATTTTCCATTCTCATAAGCAAATGCAAAGACCCGTTTGATACTCTATAAATTGATTTGTCTACACTCTGTCTTTATTTAATTAAATAACTTCTCTGTATTTTAGGATTGGTAATCTTATACATGAGATATGAGATTACCAATCCTACAATACAGAGAAGTTATTTAAAACAGATATAAATTCTTACTTTAAATTTCCACGAGCATATTCTGAATTATTCCGGAATTTATCTGCTAACAGAAATCTCAAGTAATTCTCTCCTGTCTCTAGAATGTGCTGTGATTATAGTTCAAAGAAAATCCCAGATTATGACTGATAAACATTATTTAATTACAATTGTAAAGATCAGTTGAAGTTTTTTTCCAGAATTGTTTGCTTGTTTTGAATAACCGACTATTAGAGATCATAAACAATGAAATATTTGAAATAAAAAGTTGCGTGTCATAGCAGAAAATAATATTGATGACCTTCTATGGTCGTTCCGAAAAAGAAGAAAAACAAACAAATCTTTGATTGTGAAAACTGGAAAAATAAAAAGGTCTTCAAATGAGAAACATTAAGCTCATTATACCAATGAATAATAGCCCCGCAGAGAAATGTAAAAGATTACACTCAGTATAGCCGGAATGTTTGTTGCCACACTTAAGACTCGCATACACACGGGATAAAAGGGACGGATATTACTGACGTCTCGCCCATTATCTCGCGTGCAATTACAAGAAGCAATTAACTGAAACATTTACAACTTTGTCATTGTAAACATACTCGATTATGGCCCTCGACGCGGATCCGCTCATACGTACACTAGAGCATTCTAAAGGGTCTTCCTTTTGATTGTCATTATATAAAGACGTATATGCCCTCGATAAACATACACTTAGGATGTAAGAAAGAAGCCAAGTGCTCTTGTCAATAAAAATCACCTAAATTAGATTTGCCAAAACTGGATAAATAGTAAATAAAATGTTTACAGGAAATAAATCTAACACGTGGCAAAATATTACAATCCTAAACCTTTTGATAAATCTACATCTATTGATTTGATTGTTTATATTTTTATCTACGACGTTAGAAAAATATCCCAAGAGCCCATTTTAAAGGAAACTATGATTAAAACAGGCTTCCATGCAATGAGAAGAATGTAATATAATTGTGAAAGACAATAACGCCGCTGATATAAGTGAGAGGGTGATTAGCTAAATGAGAAAAGCTGGCAAGAGATATGTGAAACTCCAAGGAAGACTCATGTTAATAGCAACTGTTTGCTGAAATATCGTACATTCGTAAGCTTTTGTTTAACTTTTACATATTTTCTCTTTTTATTATAGCTTGTAAAATATTTTTCTTACTTCTTCTTCTTTGCAGAGATAGACGCCCACTGCAAGACATAAGCTACATTCCCACCAAACTACCACCCTGATGGGTTGTTTTCCGCTGCTCGAATCCAGCGACTCTCCTATGCATGTATGGTCACCATTCAAGAATCTTTCGGTCTCGACGACCATCGATTGCACGAGCGATGATTCCTGTCCACTATCAGTTTACATGAGCAATTCTCCGACTTCAGTCTATCTTCGAAGCTCTCATTCCTAATTTGATCTTATTTTCTCATAACAAACAAATGAAAATACTAAAGAGTGTGATCAGATAAAGCGACCTAGACGGCATGTAGTACTGTTACAGTGTAGAGATGTCGGCTCGTAAAACCAGATTCGGCTATAAACGTCTTAAATTAATGTTATCCTGACATAGTTTGTGAGATTAATCAAGACGGAGGAGCCATTAAACCGGTAAGAAAAGATAATGTAATTTTCTATCCGTGCATTCGTGTAATCAAATAGCAATTCGAAAGTGGAAACCGCCTCGGAACAATTACCTCCAGTACTCATACATATACATATACCCTAGCAAGAATTATTCGAAAGTACAACAATAAATAAAACTAATTTATATATCAAAGATCTTTTACCTGATTAACTTTAAAAATAGAATTAAAGGCCACAGGCAAATTAGGATCACAAATGAACGTTCGCTTGAATTTTACAACTTTATTTATGGCCAAACGTAAAACATTAAAAACGCTTGACCTTTGTTTGTATAAGTATAAATTGGCACAGTAAATTTGTCTTTGAAACAATGATATGTAATTTCCAAAAAACAAACTTCAAAGTAAAGATTTTTGATTAGATTCATAGGATTTCAGATATGATTTTAGTTCTTTTTATATGGTTTTTGACCTGCCCGATGACGGTGTATCACAACTCATAAAGAAAGACAATAAAACCTGTATGTAGTCTCTCTGACGAAGACCTCCAAAGCACAGTGGAGGAACAAAAGTAGAAAAGCGAATTTTCATCAGATAGGATACGCCGAGATATAAAATATGATGTATAATAAGAACTCTTTCGTTCTAGTATGTTTTCATCCTGGTCTTGTCATAAACTAGATTTCCGAAAGTCATCTAGATTATCGAGCATCTTTAACAAGTTCAAAAGACTTCAAAAAATCTTTTTGGTCACATTAGAGGCGCCACTAATTACGCAAAAAGAAACTCCATTAAACACTTACGACTCCACGGACCACCCCCTACTGCTATAGGCGCCCGTACTCTATGTAACAAGTAGCGCAAAAGTAATATCATAATATAAATATGTCCTCGTATTAACAAATGGTATCAAGTGTTACTGTGCTTGGACATTTATGATGTGGATATATAGAAAATTATTTACCAATAAGCGTTTCAGCGATACATCTCAAGAACGTGAAGTTATTGTTATTGCTTTTTTGACAAATTTTCAGTCTATAGTTTTAACGCAGAGTTAATTTCCTCGATATCTTCGTCGTCGTGCTGCATGTGCTTGAAAACTTTTAAAAATCTCGCATTTAACACAACGAGTGACGTATCTTACAAACATTGAATGCTGACTTTGAATTAGATATCCCCATGTTGGAGTCAGATGTTTTGCGAGCAACAATTTAACATTCTAATTATTACACATCAACTTTGGAGGTGGACACTTAAACGACATTATTTTTTCCAATAATTCTTAATAATATTTTACTATCACATACTGTTTTTTTTTTAACCAAAGAGCTTATTTTTATTTTTTAACCAAAAGGCTGCCGGTTTAAATTATGACATTACTTTTGCACCACCTGTTATCTAAGACCAAATTTGGGCGAGACACAATGGTGCTTATTTTCGAAATAATCTTCAATCTCTGAGCACACCGTTATCGATATTGATAAGCATTCATGTAAACCTATATTGTAAGTATCCATGGCCATATCTCAGTTTGAGGTCAACGGCCTTAGGGCGGAGCTGAACGATGTATTAAGGGAGATATATTAAGTACGACTAGCGCCGGCAAAGGGGTGCGCTTTTAAGGACATAAAGAAGGTGTTTCAGTAAAAATTATAAATAGATTTAGTTTTAAAATTTTTACTCCGAAGCAGGTATATAATATATGTGATGTATGTAGAATATATGTGCAGGTATGTAAGCTATATAGCAATATGGACTTATTTTAAAGAATTGCTCGTCGGAAATTGTGTAGTCAAGGTGGCGGCAAGTATAGACTTGCAATAGTGATACGAGCAGTTCAAGGCCGATCACCATGGTGATCTTGAGAGGAGACATATGCTTCACAGCGGGCGTCTATCAGTTGAGATGATGATGATAGCAAAAAATACTTTTACCTAGAACCACAGGCCTTTGTGTATTGCGTCATCTTCGTAAAAACTTTGAAATGTATTTTTTTACCTGCAACGACTGCGTATCGGGCCATAAACAACCAATTTCACGGACAATACCGCGAGCATTTACAAGCCCGAGGGAGAAATATAACCGAGCCACTTCCCCCGCCGAGAGCCTTAATGCGACCGACATTTTTATTTCGCCGTCCGCTCGATCGCTTGATATTTTTCTAAAGCGCTGCGCGTTCCGTATGGGGCATTAATTAAAGCACTCCTGCGCTTGTTTATTTCACTTCGTCTAATAGATGCGACATTGGCGCATATCTCGTAACCTTGACCTCAGTTTTGCTTTAATGTCAAAAGCAGTTCACATTCTTTTTATTTTGAGTTGCCTCTAACTAAGTAACGACATTAGGAATTGATGTATTGTGATTTTCAAAAAAAAAAAAAAGCTGTGTTACCTTAGAAATAATGGTGAGGGACGAATTGATATGTCTGAAATATATGAGAATAAAACATCGTGAAGAATGGAAGGAGAAAATAAAATTAAAATTTTACCCAGAAATACTTACTAAATTTTTGTAAATCATGCCCTATTCCATAGATAGAGATAAACGAGAGATCACTGAAAACGGGGGCCAGTATAAAGAAATAACTAAAAGGCTCTCTTATTTAAATAGTATAATTAGCGTTTACATTTTCGACTAACTCAAGATGATGACTATCTGCACACTGTTTGATTTAGTCACGTGAATTAATAGAATATATTACTATCGCCTTAAGGAAAGAAGAGAGGTTTTAAAACAGATACGTCCATTAGTGAGGATGTGACAAATGAGAAGTATACATTGCACAAGTATATCTAAAGAGACAGAGTATATGTAAAATTAAAAAAGATGATCAATATTAAATAACAGAAACATTTTGACAGAACCAAAGTTAAATTTCTAAAAAGCTTAACGATAATTTGTGAGCCTTTGTTTTGATTTAACATTCCAAATATTATTTCTTAAATTAAATCCATAGCGAAAAAGCTTTGTTTATACTTAAATAACAATTATTTGAAATTGAACTCTTAACTGAATGTAAAATATTTCCAATGAGGTCATCTTAAGCCTTCAATAGAAAGGTTAAGTGTAATTATAACCAAACATAAAATAATGCTTTTGAAAAGTATACTTGGTCATATTACAACTCTTTGTAAAAAAATTCTTGTACTTATTCGTGATATATAACTTGAAATAAAATATGCTCCCACAGCTGGACAAAATTAAACATCTCATAGAAAGAGTAATGGATAATAGTCCAAATGAAACCAGATTATCTAGGTGGTAGTCAGATTTTAAACTTGTTGGAAGAAGTTAGATCCAGCCTACTTCGAAGGCCCTATTGGAAACTTCTGAAGAAGGTCTATGTCCAGCTGTGGGCTGTTGTTGAAACAATAATGATAATCAAGAATACTTTTAGGGTTTTTCATGGTTAAAGAGTAAAAAATTTAATTTAAAATCATTATTTTAGTTTACACTTTATCATAACTTCGGTAAAAAAATTAAATTTATAATATCTTTATTAAGCGGGCATTTACATGCGCTTTTGAATCAACGGTTATTTTAACATGATAAGCATTCAGCTACCAACGGCTCGGAATGTTGATTGCTAAAACGAGATAGCCAAATTCAATAATTGCTCTTTCAAATGAAATTTAACAATTTTTCATGTGTACATTGTAATAATAATCATGTAAATGAATCAACAAATCAAGATCCGCGCATTTGATGGGCTAAAAACGCTTGAATGCTATAATAGGAGATATTTAATAACATAGTTTTAATTTTAGACTTAAAACTTAGAAACGGAGGGTTTAATATATCTTGTGGAACTTTATTATATACTCATACTCATGAAGGTACAGTTTCAGAGAGTCCTATATTAAACTAATAGCGTAACAACGTATTGATAGATACGAATGCTCCGGCGGTTTAAGTGACAACTTTCTTTTTGAGCTATTGATGTTTATCATTTATAGCCACCTATTTATCTTATATTTGTGTCAATAGATGTCAATATTCTATTAATTTTTTTTGCAATTTTATAATGCAATCACGCCGATCTATACAAATTTAGGGTAAATAAGATCTCAAAATATACCTTACTAGTGCAATAACTTGAAGCCATAAATATTTCCACTTATTTAAACTGCTGTTAGTTGATCTAGCACACTTAAAAGAGATCAAATAAAACCAACAACTTGGATTAGTCCGTGTGAAGGCAGAGCCGTTGCCGCGCGAACGTTTGGGACCGTCCTAATCCTCTACATCAAAGTGAATGTTGATAGCCCCGCTTTCATCCCGGCTCATTTCAAATTCGCAGAACCCCATTTCACCTTTTATCAGCGCTATAAACTTAAAATTATGGCGACGAGAACTCAGTGACTTCGGTCACGTATCTCTCCGCAACCTTTTGTTAGACTCCGTAAGACAAAACTATTAGCTACAGAAAAGGTGGACATCTTACACATGTGTGAAGGGTCCTACGAATTCAAAAAGGAGTGTACTTAACTTTAATGAAGTTCACATTAAACATTTGCAAAGAATTCTTCGAATAATTATACAGACGGTCGTAAATTTAGATGATTATTTACTTCTCAATTAAACTAAATTAACTGATAGATTAGCAGGAATAGACAACCAGAAATTCATTATTGGGATCATAATGATATGTTTTCGTAAAAGTAGAGTGCCCAGTTCGATAGGAATTACAAACAAATTGACTTGATCTTGACATTCTTCGACTGAAAATACGAAGGCTTCAAACTCGCCCTGGTACGTGCCCATGGCAAACTCTGTCAAGTTACAGTGGTTCCAAAGCTTTCCTCGGGTAGTTTTTGTAATGATGGTTAAATGGCGACGACAAATAATACAAAGAAGATATTAAAACAGAGTGAAATGTAATTAATGGATCCAAAGAATCACATGAAATCACAGAAGGGTTTTTATCTGATGAGAAGAAACCAACATTCCTTAACTGAAAGTTCAAATGAGAGGCAATGGAAAATATCAAGCAATGCCAACCACAAGAGGAATCTAACTGTGAAACCTTCATTATAAACGTAGTTCAGAGTAAAAGGTTTAAAATTATCATTAACACTATAGGGTAGGTAGGAAGTAGGTACTTCACAGAATGTAATTCAAAGGCATTCAATCCCTTAATAGTCCAGTGAATACTGAATTGAGAGATAAAATATTCCAGCTTTAGCATTCCTCGGTAATGGATGCGGGTTGATCCAATGCCTGGAATTTTAGGTCACCGGCGATCCTTTGTATATTAATAATACCTGACGCAGTCGCCAAGGAGCTGACCTCTTTCGTGGCTTCGTAAATGAAAGAATGTTTGACATTATATTAACATCATTATACTTGCTAAGTGTGAACAGCGGTTACCAACCTTTGGACGTGCGACGTTAATTGATTTTTTATTTAGTCCTCAATTTTGAACCTACTCCTAGAAAACATTTCAGGTTTGTTTTATTTAGCTTCACTGCATTATCTCAACAATAAGTAATCCAGTGGAACTAAAAATAAAGGTAAATTTAATAAAACCTTCCTATATACTACTTAAAATTAGTAACTCTTCTTTGGTCGACTTTGTACGGTTTTAAAAGATACTCCCTTACCAAACTCATAAATATCCTTTTACAGTATAAAACATTATAACCTAATTAAAACTTGGAAGTTAAATTCTTTCACTACCGTCTTAAAAATGTTTGTAAAAGTGACCACAAAAACAAAAAAAAAACAACTTTAATGTGACCTTCTCAGATCAAAGTACCTTGGAATTTTGATAGATATATGTTTTAGTTGTAGGATTCCAAAATATGAGAGATTTGTTTGATGACACAAATTATGACTATAAATAATTCAAGAAGAATTTTGATATGAATACAATACCAAAATGCATAGTAAAGTAAATTTTACTAAAAATGCCAATTGTATTTTTCTTAATAAAACCCTGTAAAACATTTGAACACATTTGAATTTGCTCTAAAAAAATAAAAATGTTTATCTCTTCTGTCTCCGAAGACGGTTTAAAGGTATTTGCATTCGAAAGCGCCTGAATGAACGTTTTATATTTATAGCTTCAAGTTCCAGTTCAGAAAACTGGAACGCTGCAACTCGTAATTAATGTATTTACTAGTCACAGCATTTCTCGGACTGACACGACTGAAGGGGATTTAAATAAAGATCCTACCTGATCGGACAATCCCTTCCTGCTCCTAGTGTACACCGGAATTTACAAGGTTAGTAAATTATTTTAAAACAAGATATTTCCTCTATTTTTATTATTGGTCTTATGTGTTTGGAAAATCATTTTTAATCATGGAAGTAGTTTCATAGCCTGCCACGCGATAATTTAGGTGCATTGTACGGTAAAACACTTAATGATGTGACTCAATTAAATATTCAGTCAATGCACCCTGGGCAGCAAGTCTTCTCATACCAACAACTTTCATTTGCACAACTTAACCAAAGTACGTATTGTCATCGGAGGCAATGGCAACGTACCCTTTACCTATTTACCTAGATCTCATACAAGCGCTGCTCGCGTGCGATAATAGAGAGGAAGGTCGCTTGTATTCAGAACAACGAGGGCGTAAATTATAAAGCTTTTATACATGCGCATGGCATGTATGCGGATCCAATTCGAGACCGAGAGTGGAGCGAGCAATCGATGCTGTGCTATTGCGGAGTGTAGTTATTTAAGGCCGACGTAACTGTCGAACATAAATCCAGCAACTTCGCGGGCAAAAGCCTGGATTTGCTTTCCCACACCGGGCCACTTTGCTTCCATCTAAATGTTTAAATTTCGATCCTCTTTTCGATTTTTGGCCCAGTTTTAAATTTGTGTTCCGCTTTGATTATTTAAAAGATGTTCGCGGTAAAATTTAAAGCTACGAATGGGAAACAGAAAATAGAAATATATTAAAAAAAAGCCTCCAAGTATTCTCAGAGATCTCTTTCGCCGTTCCGTTGTGCTCCGCTGACGATTTTCCAGGTCAATAGCGTGCTCGTGGAAAGAAAAAAGAGATATAATTCCCCAGCGACACTAATAAAGCTAATCCGAGAGGGCCGGTCGCCCGGGAAGCTCCGCGATGCCCTATTATCTTACATCTCGCTGTTTCGAATTGAACTTAATACCGCCATACTTTTTCACATCAAAGTACCGAGACCATAATGGTAAGTGATACGATGAAATAAATTAGTAAAATGTTATATCGTTTGTTAAGTTGCATCTACTTCTTGTTACAATATGATTGTAGTAAGAAGTAGATAGGAATATTTGGAGCGACTTAAAGAAAATTGAGCAGTAGTAGTCCAGCGGTAGAGGACTGAGATTTGAGATCGTAAGTCGCAGATACGATTCCCGGGATACGATCTTATATATAATTCTAAACTACATTCAGTTCAGGCATAGGAAGTAGTTTCCTTCGCGTACCAAAATACCTCACTGCGATCGCCAAAACGCCTGTCAAGCGTGGCGATTATGTTTCTCTCATAGATATACTTTGGAGGAAGCTTATACCTTACAGCAGTCGTTTATAGGCTGATAGGATAAAAGAAAATGATTTCAAGCGATATTGATTTTCGAAACTACAGAAACACAAAGTATAAACATGTCCACACTTCCTATTATTATTTACGAATCCATTTATTTAAATAAATATTTTAAAATTTAGTAACAAAAACACGTACATTTTGACTTACTTCTCGAATTCTAGTTACTGTTTTCAATGCTGTTAAATTAAACTTAGAAAGAAAAGTTGTAAATAGTATAACATAAATAGATAAGAAAATAGTATAAAGGATATAATGTTAATGTTAAGTTTATTAAATAAGGCTTAAATCAATTACTGGTAAAAATAAGATATAGATAAATAAAACGAAAACAAACATAAGAGATGGCACGATTTCATAATTACAACATTAAAATTAAGATTCATATAAAAAAATATGAGCGATAGAGCTAAGTAATTTGATATAGTGAGTGGGAAAATTAAGAAAGAAAAACAACTGTCAATGAGGTAAGGTCTCTGTCTTTTTAGAATAGAGGTGTATGACTTTACTTCCACGGTTTCTTTTTTTAAGGGTAAAATGATAATAATAATAGGATAACTAAAAGATACAAGTACAATGAATTGCTCGATTGTTATGACATTTACAAACAGGTACAAGTTTTAGCAATGAGTTGCTAATGACAAAATTATTTCTTAAATGTAAACACAGCAAATTCCACGTGCAAACACGAAACGAAATTAAAACGGGTGCCCACGTAAATTGATTTCAATCAACCCAAAACGGATTGCTAATCATCCTCTACAATCCTTTTTAATCAATTAGCGTCCTCGTCGGGATATCGTTTATTACGCACAGCCGACGGGAGCTTCGGATGAATTAACATATTTTTGTAAATAAATGTTTTGATCACGGGCTCCACCTGTGTCATTTTTGCTCGGATGAATTTAGATGGGTTATTCATAGAGCCTTCAAACCGGGGTAGAACACATATATAAGGCTCATAATTGTCTCTACACAAACCCATTCTTATCAACCTTATGGCAAAACGCTAAAATTTGTTTATTCAATATTCGAACTTTTAAAAGATTTCTTATTGATCGTCAATTCATTATTTTTTAAATCTATAATTACTATTTATAACTGACTCTACTCTGCTTCGCAAGGTATTATAGTCGTGGAGAAGAAACAGGAAGAATCTCCATAACAACACATCGTTGAATAAAGTTTATCAGAAATAACGTGAAACACATCAAAATAATCAGGCAACATCACTGCCAAGGGTTCTTATCATATAAATATTTGTTTACTGAACAATAAGCTTTTACCGTCAATTTAGGTGGTCTGTAATGTTTAGCTGCATTTTATAAAAAAATTCGTTTTGAATTAAAGACTTTTTGCAGTTTAAACTTTTTTCCGGTGCCTTGTAAATACACTACGACGTTCTCCTGTTGTTAAGAGGTGATGTAGATTTGAAATTAAAAGGATAAAAGGTTATGACTGTGACTGACGGCAAATATTACCAAAATCTTTGTGAGATATAGATGAGGCAAATGTCGACATAGTGTTGAAACACAATTGGAACAAGTGGAAATTCTTTTTTTTTACAGAAGAGTTACTGTTAAATAAAGTAGACGCCATTTCGGTATTTTTAAAGTAAGCATTTGCAGTCGGAATAAATGGTATAGACGCAATTCACGTTATTTAATGGAATCAGGCATTACCTTGCGGAAGTCCATCCTAAGTAAGAAAAGGACCAATATTTAGCCACTTCCACACATGCAGTGGTAGTCGTGCAACAAAGTGCACCGCCCGCCAGCCCGCTGATAAATGCGTATGCGGCAAACAATTCGAATCACACAACCGCCACCGCCAAATTACTCAACACGTGTTTCACCCCTCCACGGGGCATCTTCAGGAGTTATGTTACACCGATTAGTGCCAAACACAGAGTCAACACAATTGCAATCCACGTTGAATTAAATGCTGCAAGACAAAATGTATGTATAAACAGTTAAACATACCTTAATATTTTAATCAATAATATCTTATATATATCTTGTATAATCAATATAATCTGGTATCATTTGTTTAAGTGGAGATTAACTATATTTTTTATTGCATTGTAATTTTTAATCGATATTAATGAATGATACAAATTAAAATATAAAAGATGCATATTAACTAATAACTTATAAATCAGATATTGCAACTTTCAGAATGTTTGGTTACAACACTTACTGACTTATAACTGTCTTAATTTTAAATTAGAGTCAAATATTCAAAACAATCAGATCAATAGGTCAATTTTAGTGCAAGTCCATTAGAAACATCATATATATCATATAAAATTAATTTTGTATGAGTAGGGCCATACATGGCCACTTTGTATGAATATTCAGAATTTATTCCTGGAAACAAATTCGAAATATTAAATCACTGGAGAAAAGTAATTCAGTAGTTATTCAAGAAGACTGTGATCAATACGGTTTATTTGGATTTGCAACTGTCGCTTCTTGGAAGAAAAGTCGTATAAGTATTTTTCAAAGCACACTGCGCGTCTCTGTATGAAAAGTTCAATTTGAATACTTTATTGAAACATCGAGTTAATATATCAGGAGTCAGTCCGCATCTCTCCGGTCCGAAGGCCTCTAGGGTAGTGTGTAACGTAAAATGTTTTTATTACTTTCGTTTTAAAAGCGGACCCTCTGGAGATATTGATCTACTGTGTATTTAAAATATTCTAATAGACAAAATTACTCAAATAATTATATATCAAAGAAAAATATGCACATAATCAATCTTTTTATTTAAGTAAAATAATCAACTATCTTTTAAGTGATGGGGCTTGAAATTTAATTTTATGTTGGTACCCTTTTTTCCATCATGAATCATTTATTTAATTTATTAAATTACCAAAGAAAAAACCAGTTTAATAGAAACTAGAATCAAAATGAGAATATAAATTTACTACATGGATTTACACATCCCAAAATAAATATCCAAAAATCCGATTATGTTTATTTATAAATCTGATTTTAGTTTATGCTTCTCATTGTTAGCTGCCGGGTCAACCAAGCAGATTGTCTTTATAAGACCGCCAGCACCAAACTATAATGCGAAGTAATTGCCCACTAGCGCCATCTATTAGCGACATATGAAGGTACGCTGCACAGAACGCCATCTTTTATCAAATTTTGGAAACTTTGTACATAATGTTCCGGGAATTTTTTTGCCATACATATGTAAATAAATAAAAAATATAATTACTCTTATTTAGTAGTACACGGTTATTACCCAGTATACTATGGTTATTATTAAAAAAATATTTAAAAAATCACCATTAACTCTAAGAAACATATCGTTATAGGTGACATGGAATGCAAAAGGTTCAGAGAGCGATGAGAGAGCTATTTTAATCAGCTACAAAAACCTATGTATACGAGTACATACATATATTGTGACTTTCTTAGGATGTATGTATATTCTTTGTCTATATATTTCCAAGTGTTGATACATAGAGATAGACCTACCTCCGAATACAGACTTGAAGACGCCGAGCGTTACAGCCGCGTCCGAGCCGTTCTCGACGTGAGCACGTTGCTCGGACAGTAATCGCGGGCAGCGGAGCCCGCGGCGTGAAATATCGCCGACCTATATCCGTGCCGCCGGCAACTTTTACCATTCAAATGTTAATTCTTTTATTTATTCGCCCACTCGTCCGCCGCGACACTCTCCACTTGCTGCCGGGAGGCGTCATAAAGACGTTTCCCCGCTGTTTATTCGTTCGCAGTAAGTGCTGGAGGGGGACAGGGAAGGGGGGGGGGGTCACCGGAAATCCGTGTTTTACGTAACCGTCACCTGAACTGCTCTTTTATATTTACGTTTGGAATTAGAACGCGGTGACAAATGAGCACCGCATAGCTAACGATACCCTCGGCTCCGTTTTGTATTACAAAATACTGAGGTGGCGTAATATGCGGGCAGGCAATTTTGTTTTCGTTTTTCCTTTACTCCATAAAATCAGTAGCCCCTTTGCAAGTTTCATCTTTTATAATTATATCTTTTGTTATGCCTGGGAATAATCAAAAAAGTTCCTCGCGCAAAAATGAATAATTAAATCAATTGGTCAACAGAATTATTGAGTGTTACACTGGCTTTACAATAAGCTTACACAATTATCGTGTTAAGGACTTTGAAAAAAGTAAATTAAACTCTAAATGAGATTATTGTGGGCTCCTTTCAAATCAGAGAGTATGAAAAAATAACGTTTCTATGAAATTAGACTTTTCTGTCATTCTTCGTATATTTCACTTTTAATGTACACAAGTGAATAAATGGAAAAATTAAATTTGTAGTTTTTACTTTTTTATTTAAGGATTTTTCCTCAATAAAGTATAGCGTCGTTATGCAATGACCGTTCATTCAAATTATCGTTCCCTCGAACGATAACAAGAAAAATACCTTAACAGTTAACAAGGAATTCAAAAGACCCAGAGAACGATGAAGAAAATGGGTTGATCATCTTTGAGATGTTAATACACCAGGACTATATTAAACTACATTTTCACTTCATAAACTACTTAACTAGCTAGATCCAAAAGATTGATTTGTGAGATAATTTGTGTGCATAATTAGAATCTATCACTTAGAAAAGAACAGTAGTAGCTTAATAATAGAAGACAAGAAGATCTTTTGTCGTGGGTTCAATGATAATCTTATATAATATTTACAATATGTATTAAACCTTATTTATTATAAGTATATATGTTATATATATGTATGTATGTTCGTTTGTTTGTGGGTATGTATTTTTTGTACACGTAAACTACCCATTATTATTACTTTTATCTTTTCCATACTAGGGTTGCCTGTAAGAGATTGTCTTGTGTGATAAGATCGTCCATTGTCCTTTTTGTATGTTATTGTAAAACTTATTAAATGTAACTTAACGTGTACAATAAAGAATATTAAATAAATAAAATAAATATAAATAATTTTAACTTTGTGCATTAAATATATAGGATTGCCACTGCTCACAAACATGAACAGGCAGCAGTATCCTCTGCATACCCAAATACCACACTGCGATCGCCAAATCGCTTGCCAAACGCGAAGATTATGGTATATCCCATAGATGTATTTATCGAAGGCAAGGCCTTAGAGCGTGCGAACGAATTGATACAGATACGAATCGCAATTTATTTATTAATTTCTTTCATTAATTTTCCAGTTTCTATCAATTACATCAGTAAAGATCAATTTGATTGAACGTTGTATCAAATTAAGCTGTTCCATTACATAAAGTATCTTAAAATGCAGTTTTACATAAAGTATCTTAAAATGCAGTTAAGAGAATTAAAAATGTGATCTGTTTTTCTTTTGATGACTCTCTCGACCTTTATTCATTACTTAAAGTAGTATATTCCTAACCTGTATTATAATTTAAATCAAATTGTCTCAGTAGTCTAAATGATATGTACAATATTTTGATTTAAACGAATTTGGTTCGCTGATGTGATCACATAATATTCCTTGTATGAATTCATACCTAATTTAATAGCAGTTTTAAAAGACATCATTTTTCTGTTGAGTTTTTATAATTTCGTTATTCTTTACGGAAACGTCATGCTAAAATTTTGCTCCGATATTTTCGTGAGCAAATATAATAAAAAAAAACCGCGCCACTTCCAGCCGCGTCGGCGTGCTTTATCTCCACTTCGCTACGGAGACAGAGGCCGTTTCTCTCGACAATATCACCAAGTAAATATAAACTTTAAGTTTATAGCGATGACAAAAATTAACTTTCGCCTTTTAACTTCCCGCTTGAAATGAACCACAAACCATTACGTGGACTATTTACTGCGAAATTTTCTGTGGAATATTAAAGCTTTCGTTATTCAGGTGCGCCATTGGTAAAAGTTGTAACGTTAAATTTGTTACGCGACCATAACGGATGCTGCAATAAATTCTAAAAGTTTATTAAACAAGAACCTATAAATTAATTTTGGTATAACTTAAGGGATATTTTTGATAGTTACCACAAAAACAACCCTAGGCAGTGTGATTTAGGCTCTTCTCTGAGAAGGATATCTCAGGATCCCAATTAGTTTGCTTTCTTTATTTAAATAATAAAGTTATAAGACAGCAACACTAAATATTAAAAGGTGATTAAACAAAAACTTTTTATTAATTTTAGATTTTTTTGAAGTAATAACAATGTACCGGATTAAATTTCTGTGGCTACTGCATTAAGAATATTTACGATAAAGTTTGTTGCAAGCTCTTCCTTAGGACAAACCGTGTTCGGAGCCATCGTATGTATTTTGCAAGTTAAAGGTTCAGTTATAAGACGTAATTTGATTTGATTCTTATGTCCATCAAATTGTCCTTCTCTTATTCTTGTAATGCTGTACATAAGTGAAACTTGTTTCTTTAATAATTCTACTTTGTACTGAGCCACGTTTATTTAATGTCGGTAAAGCAGTGGATGTTTAATCTTGACACTTGATAGATGGCGCTGTTAACAATGGTGTTATGATGGCGTCCATTGCGGTCGCCGGTCGGTAAAGCAGTTGTTATTATGTGAAACGTTGAAGTGATAATTTTAAATATTGTAGAATAAACTTTTAAAAGGAATCTACAATTTAAATAATAAATTTTAAATGTCATTTCTCTATTTTCAGAACAACGCATTATTTTTTCATTGAAATATATACCTACATAGTCGAGGGAATTTATCTTACATATATATTTATACATGAAGTAATTTAATAAATATTTTTCCTGTTAAATTAGATTTTACAATTTTATCATGATCACAACAGTACAATAAGAACATTCACCCAAACTGGTACAAACTCGCTTCTTTCGGGATTATACAGGGCCTTCACAGCGATACGTATGATTTAATGTTCTACTATCATCACATAAAACCATTACCTCAAAGAGCAAACCGCTGTTATTCGATAACAGAAGCCTTTTAATAAAAACAAATACGGCGTTGAACGTCTTTTTTTCACTGAGAACAAATAAAAGGCCTGTTAGGTAACAAACTCTGAAAAACCGTCGTTAAAAAGTTTTGAATTACGTTAAGTTTGATTTTGAAAGGATCGGTACTCGCTCGCCGAGGGATCGACTTTCTAGATTCAATAAACATATCCTTTCCATCTATAAACCTGATTATAAATACCTAATGTTTCATAAATTCATAATTTCTTTTAGTTTTCTTTCGAGAACGGAAAGGCGAAGCTTAAAGCTCGTTAATGATATAAATGTAAGACTTTTGGGACTCCCTGTTTTTTTATGTCTCGGAACAATTTCTTTCAATCAACTGTAGCATAAAATTAGAAGAAGAAACACTAAAAGGCAGTTGATGTTTTCCGCACCGTGCACATCGCAAATAGATTTAGATATGGCAAACATACTCGTATATATACCAAACACATATATATATTCTCGTTCATCACGTTATCTGTGGATCCATAGTGCTTATATATAGGACTCAAAAATCAATAGAAATATTTCTTTCGCCGAGTAGAGATCAGCTATAAACAGATTTTTCTAAATAGTAATACACTAACTCATAATATAAATATGAAGCTAAAACTGGAACTGATCCCTAAAAGTAATTGCGAAAACGTACAGCGAGGGTTCCATTAATATTTGTAATAAATAAACGATTAAATTATCTGATACTTGCAACTTAATAATAATAAATCACCGATATTCGTTCAATATAAATATATATGTGTGTGTGTGTATGTATATGTATATGTATATATATATAATATAAAATTTGTTTGTACACAAAGATTTAATCTGATTTTAAAGTATTTTGTCATTTTTGCGTTTACTTTCACTGACGAAAGGAGGATGGAAGTCCGAGGAGGTGTAGAAGAACGGTGGGGAGCGGCGGGCTGTCAGCGAACCGGAAGCGACCTTCACCCGGATTGCGCTCTTACATTAGCCGCTCGCTCGTAAAATAAAATATAGTGCTCGTGCACCCTCGTGTAACACCCGCACAATAAAACACCGGCCATTCAATTGTTCTTTGAAACTTAATTGAATTGCTCTCATAAAATACCCGGTGGTCTCCTGCAGGTGGCAAACGTGGAGAATATAACCAGTGTCCAAATCAGATTATAAACAATTGTAGCTGCTTGAACCACTTATAATTTTTTGACCGCTTCATAAGTCTGGCAGTCTCGACTCGCGGAGTCCAGACTGCCAGACTTCGAACAGAAGTGCAATAAAACCATAACTATGCCTCGTGGCTGCGCGAACTTTTAACGATATTATTCCTGGAGATCTACAAAGAGCCCCGTTACTTTGACGCTTACCGGGGTACCATTTCTCTTTGACTGTCCTTTCCCGTGGAAGAACTCGGTGAAGTACATTTAATTACAGACTTCGTTTCGGTGATGAAACACTATGGTCGTGAAAACGAGTGCGGTCAATCAGGAATAAAGCCACTTATATGCTCCTCCTGCAAAATCTACCTCCGACAACAAAATTACGTAAAACCCTTGTTCTCCTAAGCAAGTGTTTCTTGTCCCACATCCCTGTGATTCGACTCCGTCTATTTCAAAGCCTTCAACGGGACCGCTGCCATTGCAGAGTAGTTCCAGCGTGACGTGGATCACCGCCGCAACCTCGATCTCCAATCGCTCCAAGAATTCTTCCACGTTTGCATAAAGAACTACTTTGAGACAGGTTCATTTGAAAGTTTCATTTGAAACGTTAGTATTTAAACTTAGGATTTATTAAGTGTAATTTAAACATTATTTAATTTTATGTCATTCCTATGGGTAGAGATTTAAAAACGGAACTAACATGACACCCCAAACTCTTAACGTTAGACGTCTAGAAGTATACAGGATGGAAGGAGTGAATGTATTTTATGTATTCTTTATCTCTAGTGAATGTATTTTATATATGTATTCATTTTGTCAATTTAAGTATGGTACACTCTATTTTAAAAACAATGGTTTCAGAAATAATACATAATGTAATAAAGAAGCGATTTCAAAATTGAAATAACTATATTATGAAATGATTTATTGTATTCTATCTGTTCCTGCCAACTTTGAACTGGCAGAAGATATTTGCCTGTTGCATTCCTATAGTAAAATTAAATTAATGTAACATTTTTCAGAGTGTTCGCTTTAAACAACTCGATCAAAAGTAAGGGGCGAATGTACGTATAGCTCATTTGTCAGCAAAAATCTTTAAAAAGCTTTTACATCTATAAACAATCTCCTGTATTTTGCAAAATTGAGCGAAAATTTAGAAAACGCTGATAGCGATCCTAAACGTAACGTAAAAAATATATCGCACATATAAAACCCTCGTATTTTTCCAACCGTCAAGTTTCCACGAAAAAGATAAAAAATGTTCGTTAATTCGAAAAGAGAATTGAAAATGAATTTATAATCCAGTGGAAGCAATCGGAATCGAGCAACTAGCGGACGGGCGGCCCGCGTTTCAAAAGCAAACTCGTCCGATGCAAATGCGTCAAAGTTTTCCAATTTGTATCGAGAGACAAAGTGATCGGAGGAGCGGAACATCTTTCAACATCTACGCGGAACACAATTATTAAATCACTAATTGCCTACGTTCAGGTAAGATTGGAAATGTTCTTACAATTTTCATTACGAAAGTAAATATTCCGTTGTAGATTTAAATTGTTTGCCATTCAAGTTCAATTGCGTTGCTTTTTTATATTGTCACGATAATTTATTTAAAAATCAAGCTCTCCTTACACACATTTTTTTAAATAAAATTCAGCTGTCTATTCTACCTGGTCACACATAACACAACAACAGGATTATTTTATTGAGACTTTATCGAAGATAGTCACATAACATGGCGAAAAAAATCACGAATAAATATACTATTTTTCCAACACACATAATTAAAATCTTTGACAAAAATACTGACATATGTGTGCGTGATGACATTAATAATTTTTTTCAAAGGACACCCTTTCTATTAGAAAAAAAGTTTATAGTTCTAATAAAGAGGTTTTGTATCATTTTAAAAAATATATATTTTGTAAAATATATAAGAAGTTAGTTCTACCTACAACAGAAACAGATGACCAAGAACTTTGCCTTCTAGGTCACATTAAGGTCTTGTTTGTCTCGACTATAGACCCGTCATTTGACTAATATTTGTTTTAAAAATATTATAAGGGAATCAATGTGTAGGTCAATGTCTAAGACGAGTGTCGAGGCCGATATGTGAAATATTCGTAATTGAAATATTTTTTTTTTAATAAAATAAATAAAACATTATTATCATTTAGATTTTAAATAAATGATTTTTTAAAATAGTTTTCCAAGTATTATCTGCATATTGATAGAAGTATTTTGAAACAGTTACCGATGTCTTCCTATCATTACACCGGTGCGGTTTCAAGCCGTGAGAGGGCAACCTCCATCCGAATGTACCGGAGGAGGTTTCGTTTCGGAGGAAAAGATGGCGATAAATTAATCAAGGATGTAATTTAATTAATTCGCGCGCCGTGTGAATTTGTTTGTGTAATTAATGCGGTGGGGCGGTTGGCGGTTGGCGGGAATTAATATCGTGGAGCATCTGGCGGCGCCGGGGCGATGGCTATTTGATAACGAAACTTCGTTATTAGGAACGCGTCAAAGTTTCCCAATTTATGGCGACAGGAGACCAATCAGGAGGACGAGGCGCTCGTCTCGCTCCGCGAACTCACGACTAGCCTAATTACCTGGAAATTCTCGCAGTACTTAGTTATACATATATATATACGATGAATAAATCTTTTTATTTAATTTAGGTAGCAAAAACATACCAGTCTAATGGCAAGCAGGCAATGTAATATGAACACCTACGACATATTCCGTAAGAGAGCTAGAAAATGATTTGAACCTCTCTTGCTCTGACTTTTTCGTGAAAGAATCCACATTGATAGTAAGCATACATCATGGAAACCATTCATATACCATCTACATAATTTTTAAAGGTCACTTCCTTAAAAGATTTCTATTAAAATTACAGTGTTGATGGTAAACAAATAGCGAAGGTTTTGGCCTCTCTTAGCGAAACTTTCTTCTTTCTAACTTTTATTTAAAAATGCCAGGTTATATGTATAAAAAAGAGCCTTTAGCTACCTGCAATATTATTCCCAAAATAATTTTAAAGCTCTCCTTCTTTGAGTTTCTTAAAAATGACAAGTGAATGATAAGAAAATTTATCAAGTGTACAATTTTAAAGCTCTCTTCCTCCTAAATATTCTTAAAAAAAGGTACCAGGTTGATATTAAGCATTTGCTTATGTGCCACTAGCCACCAGCAATATGGAGCACTTCATAGTGACTATAAAAACAGGAAGAAAGATACTAAGAGATAAATTGCAGTTCTATGTTGGAGATCAGATCAAATATCGTAAGAGAATGCAAACCGAAGTTGCAGTTGGTTGACATAGCTGTAATGATTTACAAACCACAGCAGGGGGGAAACTAGAGAGAAAGGAACTGAACCTAATAACATCTTTACACCGTCGTCCCTTCAGAGGCCTCTTTCAAATATATCTATGAGGATATTTACCATAATGACCACGCTTCGAGGACGGGTTGGTGATCACAGTATAGTTTTATGGTATGCAGAGGATGCTGCTGACCATCATCTGGAAACTTGCCTGCGAGCAGTTTCAATTTTTTATAGTTAATACACAAAGTGGAAAATTGTCAGTCAGTCGGATTCAGTCCTCTGGGCTACCCCTGATTAATATCCTTGCAATATACGGTAGCATCTTTTTTACAGATCGAAGTCGAAAATTAAAATTGGCTATATTCCTGGGCAGATCTAAACCGAAATCCTTAATAATTTCCTAAACACGGCGTGTTTAAAAGTTTTTAAAGCTTTTTGTATTATATACTATATAATATAAACTCTTAGAACCGTCTGAGAGGTGGTTCCTATATTAAATTTTGTGATTTGTAGAACTTCTGCCAGCGACGAGACGGTGGACGCGGCGCGGGTAGGCTTCGACTTAGTTAAGTTCGCGAGAAGTTGAAGGCTGCGCGGAACCGGTCAGCGTGGCGTCTCTCTGTCATAGGTCTCCTTTATATATATAAAGGAGACCTATTTCCTGCAGTGGGCGTCCATCCGCTGAAAAAAAGAACTTCTATCGCACGCCTTTTTTCTAAATCTGATGCCTATTCAAAATATACAACAAAATATGTTTAATAAAAAGAAAGTAAAAGTTACCACAAGTTTAAGTCTTTCGAATCGGATCAGCGCGCCGGCCGAACAAAGCCCGTCTCGACTTCACCAAAATTTTATCGTCGCCGGTTATTCATACGTGCGCGCCACCCGCCCGCGCCGCCCTAGCGCCGAGGGTGCGATTTTCAATAACAATAAGGGATGGTCTTTTGCGATGCGAAAACTTTGCGGCCGTAACAATTTTCGGTTTAATACGCGCATCCCTCGCACCCGCTGTACTGAAAACTGGTACTCGTACGACCTTCTGTAATCGGCTTTGTTTTTTTTTACATACCCACTGAATTTTATTAAACACTTATAATCTAGCAGTGGAGAACTACAGTTTACGTTCCTTACGACTTCGATTCCCAACACACAAACATAATGATAGATTTAATAAATAATTAACATAAATTACTTGTCTATTAATGTTCGTAAATATTTATTTATTTAACTCTATTTTATGTCAAAATAAATCAAATGTCAAAATTAATCAAACTGCGGTTTCTTCTAGACAACCATTGGATAGACTTTACTTTTACCAAAAATAAGGCCAGTGGTCATGTTATTAATTAGATTCCCTAAACTAGTTAATAGCATGAGAGAAATTGCAATTCATATTGAAAGTATCTTTATTCAAATACCTGTAAATAGGTATTTACATGCGATATTTAATCGTCGATTATTTTAACATTATAAGCAATAAGCTACCGCGAGAGCGCTGATCTGCTGAGAAGAGGCGGCCAAACTCAACAGTTGCTCTTTTAAATGAAATTTAACAATTATTTTTTCATGCCTACATTATAATAACATCCATGTAAATTAGTCAACAAACAAAGACGCACATTTCGATCACCTAAAATTGTATTTAATAATAAACTTTAATTTTAGATTCAAAACTATAAAACGGGAGGTCTAAAATATCTTGTTGAACTTTATACGTATACCCAGACCCATGAGGATTTGTTAATTTTTTGATGACGAAATTTAGACGTTGGTTTATTTTTATTTCATGTATTTATGTTGTGTTTTACTCTATTTTCGATTTGAAATTTTAAAATATGGCGCATAGATAATGTTATTTAAATTGTATTGTATGTATACTCTTTAAAAATTACAAATTCAGGAAGTGTACATTAGCAGAACTAGAATTAGTTCTATTAATATATACTCTCTCAGTAGTAGAACTACTATTCATCTGGAATTGAGACCGTGGTAAGAGTATATAACTTCGTAATAATCAATCATTTAAATCTTCAAATTATGAACCGAATCAATTGTTACTAGTTTTTCAATAAGATATATTTTAAAGTAATATATATATATATATATATGTATATATATATGTGTGTATATATATATATATATTTCGTGAATTATTGTACTTATTACAATATATATAAATATTTAAATATTTATACAATTCTTTTGTCTCTAATTACGGATTTAAGTGTATAAACGCTTAATTTCGTACATTTGTAAAGATATTATATTTTGTCAATTTTAATGAATATCATACCGCATCCAATTCCGCTTCAATTTTATGAATTGATTGAGATGATTTTTTACTTTTATTGTAACCTTCTAATTTTTTGTTTAATATCTTTAGCAAATCTTAATATATTTTTAGGTAATGTCACGTAAGTCCATGACTTCGTTCAGATGATGGTAGGCTGCTCTTCCAGGTTTAGAATGACCGAAACACAAAGTTATATATAATTATTTATTTTAGGAACACACATAATACGCATAAACAGTGGTTTTAAAGATAAAAAACTTCGGTAAAACAATACTCTATGAGGCTTATTGACTAGCGCCATCTAGCAGGTTTTTTAGATAAAATATGATAAAACAGCTCTATGTATTTACCAAATAGATTTCGATTTTACTGGTAAGCAGTTATCAAGAAAGACAAAGAAGAAAGATTTTATCTTCTGAGTTCTGTGCGCTGAAAGTTGAGTACTTCGCGTGGCTTATCATTCCCACTGACTGCTAACTTCGCTAATTATTGATAACGTCTTTTGATACCCTTCCATTGTTATTTCAATGCACCTTACTTTACTTGCACCTGACATAGATTTTCGCGAAAGAATATGTGTTTTTGATGGTAGAAGGTATTTCTTATTGTCTAAATTTGATTGACAAGATTGATAATGAATACTACAGATTACATTGAACAGAATAAACCCTCACCAATCTAGACATGAAGGCATAGACAAATAAAACAACTGACGGTGCAGTACTGCAAAAACGAAGATGATGAAATCTGAGGAATTAGGGTTTTTGAATGTACCTAGCGATACACTCGATTTGACCACAAAGAGATGGAATTGTGAGTTGGAAGGATTACAGATTCGCGAGCTTATAAATGACATTAAACCTGAGGTAGGAAGTGAGAAAAGGGAGAGTTGTGAAACACTTTCAACAGACCATATCTCTTTATAAGTGCTTCGTCGAACGCATAGCGGGACTTAGTATCCGCGAAGCACTCGTATTAAATTAGTGGGACGTTTTGTGTTATTATATTAAAGTTTGTGAAGTCTGCTCCATAGTCTGGGAGAAGCAAAGAAGTTTTGTCAATAGACAATGACTTTTACTAAGTGCTTTTAATGGAATCAGGCGTTACCTCGCGGAAGTCCATCCTAAGTAAGAAAAGGACCAATATTTAGCCACTTCCGCACATGCAGTGGTAGTCATGCAATAAAATGCACCACTCGCCAGCCCGCTGATAAATGCGTATGCAGCAAACAATGCGAATCACACAACCGCCTCCGCCAAACTACTCAACACGTGTTTCACCCCTCCACGGGGCATCTTCAGGAGTTATGTTACACCGATTAGTGCCAAACACAGAGTTTTTTGAGAATTTACTAAGTGCTTCGTTGAACAGAGGGAGATACAGCATCAACGAGCTATTGAATTACATAATATCTTCATCGATCTCCTAGAAGTGAAGCCCATTCTCTTATGTTTTAGTTATTGATGTCTAATAGAGCTTCAGACGGCCTTTGATTGAACTTAGGTGTGACGAATGCAACATTAAAAAATGACTGTCATTACTCACCGCGCGGCGGCAGCGTCGCCAGCGCCAGCAGCACGAGGTGCAGCCCGCGGGGGGCGCGCGCCATGGCGCTAGCGGCGCGCGGCCCGCTCCCCGCGCCCGCCGCCCCGCATGCCCCGCGCCGCCCTGCGCACGCGCTGACACCTGCGGACACACGTCAACGTCACTACAAGTACATCATCTTAGACCAGAGTTCCTCAAACTTTTTTGTGTCGTAGACAAGGGGTCTATGGGGTCGCTATGTTTTTCAGTGTTGAGTAGACCCCCAACTTACCTGATATTGATTTCCTGTAAATTTCTAACTGTAGTGAAGTTTAGTGTATGTTCAAAATGTATTGCGACCACAAAGCGAATACCAACATCCTACAACTTACATAGACCCCTAGGTCTATGACAAACTGCAATATAGACCACTTTGGGAATTACTGTCTTAGACTAATACCCGAGGATTTAGAAGGAATTCTCATGCTTAGTAAATATAAAGAGGTCCAGAGGTGCCTTCAGCGCTGAGCCAACTAATAGTAGAGAGTTAAAAATATCTTATAAATTGTTTTGACACCATTGATTCTTAGACTGTTTGTACCATACCAGCAAATGAGTACATTCACCTATTAATCAATCATCCTGTATTTATTTTTAATCTTGTAAGGGTTAATGTTGATTATTTTAATATTTATGAAACTACTATTAAAACACTAAAATTTTTGTTAGTAGTTGATCTAAATATGTTCTACAAAGAATTATGACGCAAATGCGCCATCTTGAAAATATTACAAACATACTTGTATATTAATTAAATTATCTTAATTTATGTAAAATTTTCACATAATTTCCTAATATCTTTACGTCGATAAATATATTCAAAGTGGCCATTTATTTATCTAAAATATTATTAAACAATGAAATAAAATTCTAGTTAAGAAAGTCATTAATTTTTTGTGAAGACCATGGTTGGTTTAAAATTGTACCTAGCTAAGTTACTAGCTAAGCTACTAGACAGTTTAGGCTTTGTGAGCTCACGAAAACATCTGTCTGTGAGCTAAAAATTACTTTGGACGATCGTAATTCAATGAAAAACGACGTTTGCACGAAGAGGAACTATACTTGCGTATAGTGTAGTAAATAGTAACTTTTTTTACAGGTTGTGTAACGAACTTAATTCTTTTAAGCTATATGTCATTCTCTACCAGTAACCCCAAGGCGTTGCTAAGATAACGGCAGGCGTGTAGGAAAATTATTAAGTGTATAACAATAACACATGTAACAATTATATAGCAAAAGTCGCACTACAATTTACATAATTACCCATTTCCGTAATAACGAATTTAATTTTTCAAAATAAATGTAATATTATAATCACGATACTAGATAGACATTCAAATTGGTAGAAGAAATAAAATACTGTAAGTAATAATATTGCGATGGACGCCGAAATATCTAACACAAAGGTGACCGCCGGGAACTCAACGAACGTGCCTATCGGGGCTGACGGCTAGATATCAAAAAGGTGTAGGTGGGGTTATTAAGGCAACTATAAATTACCTGCCTACGCTACTGACAACAGGTTTCAAGACGAAGTAATAGTCGGCACCTTACTATATGTTGAAGTAGAGTTCGTAGTGAGAATACGTAGAGAGTGTTCTGGGAGTTACTGTATAGTATTTGCGTAGTTACAAAACTGCACGCAAATGTTTAGTATATGTTCGTAGCTGTTTGTTAGCTTGATGTCGTAAATAAACACATCATTTGAGTACAACTGGCATTTTATTTTGAAACTTATATCCACGTATTGCATAAAGATCTGTATCCTATCCCTGAGAACTAATTTTTTACCCAACAGTAGGAAGATAACAAAGCTATGCCAGAGTAAAATGAACTGTAAACGTAACTGCGTTTTCAGCTTTCAGATGCAGAAGTTTATCTCTTGCAACAAGAAATTTATTACCTATTGCTACCTTGAAACCGAAACACTGCAATGCACAGATCTATATATCGGAAATAGGCGCAAATGTGACCACACAGTGGTTTTCATTGGTACAGTTACTGGCACTAAAATAGTCCACAGAAAGATTAAATCGACGACAAATTAATGGTTATATCTCCACGCACTATTAAACCCTAATTTTTTCCGCTTTTAATAGATAAAAGGCCCCTTGCGGTCAGCCGTATTGATGACACGCGATCATTCATATGATAAATTAGTTTCCTTTCATCTCTGATTTTAATTATACCGAGAACTGTCAAATTTGTTGTCGCTTCACGAACTTTAATCTTATTTTGTGAGGGGAAGTCATATACAGGATGAACTTTTAGGCTTTCGACTAAGAATCTGAATTAAAAAAATTACACGAGAAGGCAAAAGAGTGTTGTTATTACACTAGCGGTGAACAGAATGAATCAGACTACACTACATAGGATGAAAAAGGCTCATGAGTTTATATATGTACATATAACAGATGATTTATTAAGAGCATCACGACTTCCTGCAATGAGTAATGTGATGAGAGAAAGAGAAGAATTTTCCATTGATCTTTCCGGCTTTGACAGCTTATAGAACGAGACGCAGATGTAGTCATTGAAAAGATGATGTAGCTGTTGATTTCTTGCTGGAAATATTTACAACTTAATCAGAGGAGCAGAGGGCTGTGAGGATTTATGGTTATGTCAAGAGCAATAAAGTGATTTATTGTTTATATTGAAATCAAACTACTGCATGTGCTCTGTCCAGGGTGCACTTTAGAAGATGGTTTCCTATATTCTTACAAATTCTAAACCATTATCCTAACTCATCTCAATTCGTATTTAGTATTCAAGTTATTTGTACTTCGCCAAAATTCTTCTCTTCGTTTAGAGTTACTTAGCGAGCGTACACTCAGTGCGGTTGCCCGAAATAAATAATATGAGAGTTGAGAGTTAATTAAGCACGGTTCGGTTGTGAATCCGAGTTAGCTCTAATGAAATTCCCGAAGCGCTGGCTCCAATAAAAGCGAAACCTCCCCCGCCGCCCGCTGCCCGCTTATCTACACCCCCGGAGAGACCCTCGCGATATCCATACGGCCAGTTCAGGTGGAACTAGTACAATAACTGATCGTCCGGAAACATACAACAGTTTGAAATTTGCACGACTCTTTAAATTAACTCTGACTAGTTTAGGTATAATTTTTTGCGGGATTCCTCTAAAGACCTTAGTGATTAAAACTTATGAGAACTAATACTAATAGGTACTCTGTCTTTCGGTGATGGCGAATCATGAAAGCGTCAAAAGGAGGATCCTGTTGGAGATGGTGATGGAATATCTGTAACAACAGACGCCTTGTTCTTCAAACCTTTGCCATCCCACGCATATCCTAGAAAAGCTCTTAAGACGAAAAGGACAGCACTGAATATTACTTATAACTTAAGAGAGTAAACGCGGTCTCTTACTCATGCGCGTTTTTAGAATCATGGTTGCTCAACAAGACACGAAAAAGGTTACGCTCGGGATTTCCCCGCAAAATGGTATCAGGAATAAAGAGACTCATACACAAACGAAAATAACTGACATAATCTAGCGAATAGATAAGTTTAAATTGCAATGGGCCGGCCAAACAGCGCGAAGAACTGATGGGATATTGAAAAACAGAGACTGACTAGCCTTGGGAAAGACGACAACCCAAGGTGAACAGATGACTTTGTTAAGATCGTCGGGAGACCCTGGATGCAAGCCACTGCCAACTAATACTATTAGAAACATCCGAGGGTAGCCTATGTTCAACAGTAGAACTTTACTTGAGTATAACAATACCTCAAAACAATCTCAAATGTGGTCTTCCTTTAACACGTTCACTGCGGGCCCAATTTTGAAGAACTTTCAGCTGGTGCGGCTGAGGTCGAATCAGCCTCAAGCTGAACTTCCTAGTAGTGCGGTTGAGGCCTTTTCTGCCTCATGTTCATCAATATTTTTTTACAATATTGAGTCAATGCTTCGCAGACATAAAGAAAGTTATATTTGTTTTTGTCATACCTCATACGGTTGAGTGTAAACAGCCGCCGCACTAGAGAGAAAACACGAGTTTTACGCGCCGCACCAGTGCAAAGTTTACCATGAGGCTGAATCGACCTCAAGCCGCAGTGAACGTGTTAAAAAGCCTTACTACTGAGCAGAAAATAAAGGTTTAAAAGAGGTTACTATTCTGTTGGATTTTCTGATCTTGCTGACCAACCCTTCGTACCAACGGATATCTCAGCCCATCAGTTCTTTACTCTCCTGTTTTGGACATATTGTCATAAACTATGGCAAAGATATAAATCCCACAAATTTGTGGAGTTTAGGGTGCTTGACTTCTATTACCTTTTCATAGATAATTGTAATACCTCTTCAAATTTGTGATGGCGACCATTCAGAGGTTGGTTCGATTCATTTATCCATGGTATCTAATAGCCGCTTAGTGCAAGGATTAAGCCTCCACGTAACACCTTCATTATGACCGGATCTTGTACTGCCCGCATCAAGAAAATTACCGCGATCTTGATCACGTTGTCAATCCACCGTATAAGAGGGCCGGGCAAGAAATCCTCCGAAATTAAAAAAGTTGCACCTACCCAGAAGGCTTTTATAAAAATAAAAACCACTCCAATCAATACAGATAAATTGAATGTCAACAGACAGACGTCGAAGAAAATTAGCATTGTATACACGGAGTTTTTGATTTTATTCAAAAGTGTTATCTATAAAAATGGAAATGCAAATGTTCGATTGTTCGAATCGAAAACCTTCAAAAGCTTTTTACTGATTGCTTCGAAAGTTTGACTCGAGGTTGTTTGCGAAAGCTAGTTTATATACAACCCATTAAATTATACATACGCACGCAGTGTATGAACTTCGCAATGACAACTTTTTAACTTTTCGACAAACAGAAAATTTATTTCAACTTTATTTGAATTTTAAAATTGTTTCCTAGCCTGTAAAAAATATTTGATTTTAACTACATTGACAATTGCACTTATTATTAATTATAAATAACTGTGGATTTGATTTTAAATATTTTCTCTCAATCCGTCAAAACTATAGAAAATTGTCTTGTATCCGTAATTTATAATTTATTCGCATTTAATTTCGCGATAATATTAATGTGATAAGTCAAGTGTCAAATAGTAAGATGATCACAACAAACGAAGAACTCACTAATTTTGTAAAAAAAAATGTTCCAAACAAAAATACGATAAAAGCTTTATTCTGTTTGGAACGAAACTTTTGACAATAGAAAACAATCCCCGAGGATGTGGCGGTGACGTCTTATAGATTGACCTAATTCCGGAATATTTAAACGTGTTTATTTAATTTGACTTACTGTTTCAAGTGTTACGACCTATTCAATGAAATACTTAGGAAGATATATAAGCTAAGAGAGTGAATGCGATAGAGATAGGAGCGGGAGGTATAACAGCGAAATTGCTCTGTAGCCTACCGAAGGATTGCAACTTGTCAAGGGCAAATATCTGGTAGGATAATGTAATGTATGGTGATTCTGGTCGGTAATAGCCAATGCGAAAAAAACCACCATAAACCCACTACTTGGTTGGTCGAAATTTGATTAATTAA
The DNA here is from genome assembly GCF_028537555.1 of Battus philenor. Taxonomy (NCBI): domain Eukaryota; kingdom Metazoa; phylum Arthropoda; class Insecta; order Lepidoptera; family Papilionidae; genus Battus; species Battus philenor. The sequence goes on from NW_027181693.1 coordinate 348,003, forward strand.
GGAGAAGTCAGGTCAGTGTAGGTAAAAACCAATGCATTGCAAAGTTACCTTCATGGCCCAGCTAAAAAGGTCGTCAGCCCCGAGAACCGCAGTTACCTATTCTCCCAACATCGCTACCATTACCATTCTGTTTCTGCTGATAAAACCTAACATTCAGTGATTGTAGAATATCTTATACTTCCTAGTATATTATTTGTAGATACCGAAGGAATGAGACTGGTAAAAAAATACCGTATTTTTGCATTTAGGCTAATTCTCCATAGAAATCTTTAAATTATTTTTAATTCTGTGATAATTTTGTATAAAATGCAGTAACATTTTAAACCATTTCTTTGATATGTGGCCTCATCTTACAAGTCAGACTCATCTTAGATAGCCAAAATATACATAGTGATAAGAAGTATCAAAATGTAGAACTTGGTATAAAAATGATGATTATATACTGATAAAAGATGACTTTACTGATATCTTATTTCTACCGACGTGCTAAACCGCCGTTATTAACGGATCTCGTCGCAAATCAAATGAAACCCGGTCCGCAAGCAAAAACCGCCCGCCCTTCAATTGGGATTAAGCAAGACTACGAGAAAAAACTAAATGAAGACCTGCGACTGAGGGAATGTCGACAAAAACAGGACACCGCCCTAATGATCGTGAGATAATATAGCCTCGTGAGATCCCGTGATGCATCAACAAAAATCTTTGAAATATTTAAAAAAAAAAAACCTAATTAAAAGCTTTACTTTAATCTTGAAACACGTCAGCTTTTTACTTCCAGAGAGTAAAAATTGGACTCAAAATCATTTCTAATCTACAAGTAAAAAATAAAAGAGTAATACGAGTCACTTGAACTTATTTCAAAGAATTAAAAAGATAATCTATATTTATATGTACTGCTTTATCAAAAGAGTTATTTACAAAATAAATAACAAGATTAGGCACGTTTAAGAATCTAATAATTTCTTTCGAATGTCAACAAATATAACTGACAGTCAACCAACTAGATCATTACTCCAAAATTATTCAAAATATATTTGTATTAAATTGGACTATTCAAAACCAAACTTACAAAACTTAACGTTCCAAACTAAACATTCACGATTATTACGAGTAGCTTTCATATTTGTCAATTGTCATCAATATATACCGATACAAAACATTTTAAAGAGAATTAATAATGTAAACAATAAAAAATATAGCGAAGTATCAACGTGAAAAACATTGTACATTTCTCAATATGCAAAAATAATAAAAATTACATACTACAAATTTTTAAATTTGTAAATTTAAATGCAATGTAACAGTTTTAACAATAAATAACGTCACATGAAAAGGCGAGTAACCGCGTGGCTTGGGCGCCATTGTGCATCTGTGACAGGCGACGCCATTTTGCGATTACCGCCAACAGCCGCGTGTATCGAGGTAAAAAGTGTTTGCACATTACCCAAAGTTTGTTCCGGCGTCTAACGGACGGGGAAATGAATACTCTGTCCCAAATATTACGGCAGATACGTATCGTTTGGGTGTTTGTGACATCGACTTTCCGAACATTTTTTCCTGATTTTAAGGTTATGTTGCGCGCCATATTAGATCGCGCCCACACTAGAGACACTTCAGATAATTTATACCGACCCGAGGTACCTTTACCAACGGAAATATTCGCATTGAATGTACATATTTCGATGCTTAACAGCTTCAGGGTTCATATTTTGAATAGATATTTCAGTTTTTGGGGCAAGATGAATATGAATGTTACTTTAACGCGGTTATTATTTTACTATACAACCCAATGCGGTAACTCTTTTCTAAAGTTAAAAATAGCAGATGTTAAAACACAGATATGTTAATGAATAAAAAAAATAAAAAAAAATTAAATGAAAAGGTAGAAGTTTTATTATTAGAATAAATAGAAATGTACAAAATTTATTTAAATTGCATTCATTAGCATTAACACAGTTCGTAAATCGGGCAGCCACTCATTATTTCAACATAGACTAGTTTAATGTCAAATCGTTTTTCGTAAATAATAATAGAGAAAGAGTAGAAATGAGAATTTGTGATATTGATTGGATTTAGTAGACGTGGAGGTGCAAAGTGCATTACAACGATGCGTTAGTTGCGCCCCTGTTCGCAACTCCCACCTCTAACCAGGCAATGATTAACGTCGTGCGATAACGTATTATATGAGGCAGTTAAATTTATATCCCCGTAACACAAAGACGAAGATATTAAACTGGGATAAGGTGGTGTAAGCTAAACGGAAGAGGGGGAGGAGTGTAGGGGAAGCAGCGAGGTGGACTTGGCGCAGTAGCAAAATGCAACTCCCGCGAAATTATCACGTACCCCCGCCAAATGCGTTTATGAGGACTCTCGAAGAATATATAAACTCGGTAAAATGTATTTCTTGGAAAACCGTTTTCGTATCTTACATTTCAGAATTTGAGCAAACATAAACTATTAAAAAATTCTATTACACTATAAATTATTCCTTAATTAATAACACAGCTTTAAAATAATTTACTCTAATAGGATTAAACATGTTAGCGAGAATAATAACAAAAAAATCTGATTGAATTTTTTGTGGGATTAGAAAGTGTTTGGAACCATCATAGCCAAGTTGAAAGACGTCTATATAGAGGGGGCTAGTTTCATTCTAGTTTTTCACAGATTGAACTAGTGATCACTATAAATTATCCAAGTTTATATTGATAAGTATAAATGAATGAGTTTCTTAAAGTACTTATTTGATATTATCATAGCTTCAGCTATACGAGTTGAAGTAGTGGTGGTAAGGCCACTTCTACAGTTCCAGAGTGTAGACCATAGACCAGCAGGCGCAGCGTTGAACGTTGGCCCACAGTGATGTTAGCAACCTTTTTCAGGTCTGCCACTTTCGGCTGCAAGAAAGAATAGAGGAGCGGAACATCGCCGCGCTGATAGAAGACAAATAAAGTCGCCACATTTTCTTGGAGTAAAGTATAAAGATTGAAAGTGACATAATTAAAAGAAAGAATCCTAGTCGGGTATGAATGGAATGAGATATAAATAAGACTATGGATTGAAAAACTAAACAAAATAAAATGGGAAAAATGTAAAGAAAAAACTGGAATGAAAAATTTAACAAAATTAAATGTATTAATAAAACTAAAATAGTAATGCAAAAAATGATGTAAGAAAGCGAAATACAGTATGGAAATAAATGATAGGTTATGTGACAAATAGAAGAGAGATGTGTGGAAGATAGGAGAAGGACAAAAGATGAGGATCAAAACAAAAATTTTCAATGAAACATTTTTTGAGAAAAATAATGTCCTCGTGTACCCGAGACAGGGGATGTACGAAAGGCCTCCCATAATCAGGTCCATTAAAAGAAAAAAAGACGACCTTGTTAACGTCACTGGATTGAATTAAAAATAAATAGGGAAAGTCTAAATCCAGCTGATGATATCTTATAGAAAATATCTTTATGATTTTTGAGTCAAGCTTAGATATGTTTTCTTTCGATTCTTTATTTTTTTGAACCACTGGCAAAAACTATTTGCCTGCCGAGAATCGAACGACGGACTGACGAATTATGCCTCGGTAGTTACCCACCAGGCCGTGCTCTCTTTGACGGTTATATTTTTAATCAAGGTACGAACAGCCCATCTAGCCACAGAGTACAGGCGGCGCTCCCGCGGGTCAGCTGCGACGCCCGCCCGGGACTCCGCGTAAAAGCCCATTTAAACTTTAAATTACTTTTCGACTGTTCACAATTCCGCTGACAAACTTATTATCATCAAAAATACCGGCGAGCACAGAGTCGAGAGACAGAAGCCTGCCAGTACGACCTAATTAAACAATTGACTCAGAACATCGTGGCTCTGGACTCGTGGCTCAGTGGAAGTCGCAGGATTAATTTAATAAAATATTATTTATTTTTATATATATTTTTTCAACAACTTTCTTTGTGAAGCATTCAGATTGTCTTGAGGTTATTGAGAAACAAAATGTTCATAAAATAAATACATTTAAACAACTTTTAAGTTAAACGGTTTTTTGATACCCATATTGTGGTGGTTGTGGAAAAATATGTACCTAGTCCGCCATATTGGAACGGCGTCCATTTTGAATTTTAAATTTTGACATAATCATCGTTTTTTACTAGTGTAGCCCTTTCATTTGATACCCATATTGAGGGGGTTAAGGAAAAATATGTAATCCGCCATTTTGTATCGGCGGCCATCTTAGATTTATAATGTTATTAATTTTATTATATTATATTGTCATCTAAATTAAATGTGTGTACCAAATTCCAGATCAATCTGACAACGGGAAGGTGTTTAAATTTCAATTTCTAATTTTGACCCAAACAAATTCCGTACGGGTCGAACTAAATAAAACCGTTTAAAAAACTTTAGTAATATAGAAAGGAATATTACATTAATTCCACTTTATTAAGTTAGTTATAAAGTTGTTGTAGTGGAATAAGACCAAAATTTAATATGAGTGAAATTTTACATATATTATAATCTATGTTTACTATTACATATACATATAAATTGAGAAATGAATGTTATATTTGTTCACAAATTTTTATTGATATAGGCAAAGCATTTAAAAACTACCTAGAAACAATGACATTAGTAGGTTGTTCTATTTTTGGGCTATTCACACTGTAAAAGTAGTAACTAAATGAATTTCAACCGTGTAGGGATGTCGTGAATCCGTGCAATTATCGATTTTCGATAGAAGAAAGAAGACGGGGAAATGAATTCATGTAACTCGGACGAACGATCTCTAAAATGCAGCTTAGTGATCACCAAAGCATTGTTACCAATGAGTCTTGCCAACATTAAATTTGACCAAATGTTTCACATTTGTAGCAATTACAAGTTTTTCCTTTCACAGTTTAGTTATTAAAAAAAATTGGTTTGTATACGTATCTGTAAACCAAATAATTAAAAAAATCAATAAAAAACGATAAAAAGGCGGCCTCATTATTTGTGGGCTCTTGTGTTATAGTAGTGGAGAAGAAGCAGCAAGACCTCCACACAAAAGATCTTTTAATAAATTTTAACAATACAGGTTTATCAGATAGAGCTTAAATGACATATCAATAATCAGGCGACGTCAATGCCAAGTATACTTATCATTTAAATATTCGTTTATTGAATAATAAGATTTTTCCAATAATTTACTTTTATTATGCGCCTTGAATTTTGTAAATAGCTGTCCAACAACGTTTTGCAGGATTTTATTTAAAAATATGATTATGTTTATTATAAAAGAATTAGAGAATTTTTGCAGACGATACTTTGGTGCATTCAATTTTTCACGCTGCCTTGTAAATACACTATGGACGTCCCCTATTTTTTGAATTTACCAAACTTTTCTATGGGGATTTAGATATCATATTTATATTATTGATTTATATGACCAGTCTTCTTCAACACAAAAATTGCTATACTGAAAACTATTTACCAAATATATACTTTGTAAAAGATTCCAGCAAATATGATCTGACCCATTCGTAGACTTTTATTGAAATAAATTATTTACTGTTGCAAACTACACAAGAATTCAATACCTTTCTCAAAACAGTTTAAATAAGGTAAATAACGATACATTGGTTAAAGCGACGAAGATGTTAATTAGAAACAGTTTGTTTTATCCACACATTACCCCAGTTAAGGGACTTTAGCGGAAGGAAGAACATCGTGATAAATGTCTTGGACTGCTAAGTAAGTCAAATTACTCAGAGAGTGGTGTATGTGTCTATTTATTGTGCAAGAAACAAGAAAAAAATGTTTCTTCTATTAGAATGTGTCTGGTTTATCTGACAGATCTTGATTATACAGTTTGATTGGTGTTGTGTATCTAACCTTTAAAAGAGTGTATGCTGAGCATATTTGTCAGAAAAAAGCTTTAAAGATTTTATACCTATTTCTGATCGCCCTGTATAATATGTTTAAGTCGACTAAAAATTATAAGCATTAGAAATGATACGTAAACAAAATAATTTTAATATTAAACTAAGCCAAATAAACGAAAACAGCAAAAATGAAGAAATAAAAATAAAAGAATATGTTAATGCAGGATGCAGAGAAGACGACGAAAGTGGGGCATATACGAAAGGTAAGGTATGAAAAGGAATACAAGATACTGTGAAGAAAAAAAAAGAGAAAGGAGAAGAACATGACAGTAGTAATATTCAGTGAAAAAATATTACTTGTATATATAGACCATGCTTTGCCATGGGAGAACGGGAGGTGCCCAGGTGTAAAAATGTGGGCTTTAAGAAAAGGAATATTTCAGAGATAATAACAAGTTTGTCTTTGTTAAAAAAGCGTTAATATGTGGTGACAATTTTTAACTGAAGAACAATGATTACAAATATAGATAAATAGATTTATTGTTGACCGGATTTTTATTTATTTTTTTCTTAACCAAATGCAGCTTGCTTTGTAGTTGCCTATCATAAAAATTGCAAATAATCCTAAATTTTAATAGATTTCTAGATTTGATGATAGATTTCGTATTTAATACTGTTTGTTTTGTTAGCGATCTCTTATTAATAATTTAGTAGAGTACACTATTCCACAGTGGATATTGTTCATATTACAAAATATGTAAATATGAAATATATTAAACAATAAATGAGGTAAAAGCGTTCCAATAATGCACGCCAGTTAAATTTCAAGCTCGCAACATAAACGAGCGTCGAGTAAACACGTTCTATTCTCGTTCCAAGAATCACTTACGCTAATTCCACATCCGTACCAATTAACTATCCCATTCGGTTTAGCGTACCGGTAAACAAGGCGGTAGCTCTCCGCCTGCCGCGCCTCAACTATTCATCACTCCGCAGCGCATCCCCGGTACGTACCACTAGATTAATGTACCGCGTTACTGTTTAAAATATCGACACTAGGGATGGGCTTTGTTTAATCGAATCATTACAACGCTTATTTTTATACTAGACATTGCATTACTTTGGTTTTGTAAATTAAATCATGTTAGCGTTCAATAATCCATGTCATTCCCCAGTTTTTTCCTGCTTCTTCTCCACAAGTATAACACCTTGCGAAACAGAATAAAGTTAAAAATAAATAGATAAATAATTGTCGATCTATAAGTTTCCTGTTAAAGGTTTCAATGTTAAATCAAATATTTCTGTCTTTATCTTTCTTCCTGAAGTCGCCACGATGACTTTCCATGACCTCGTTTATGTCGTCGATCCACGTAATGGGGGGCTTACCCACGCCATGTCTACAGGTCGTTGTCGCCTTTCAATTACCTTTCAGCTCCATCATATTTACAATACCCTGCTCTTTAAGAGACGTCGGTAAAACAGTATCTTGTTGCAGTTTTAAAGATACAATGCTGTTATATTCAGAGATAGATATATATACATAATATATATCAGAGATGTGTCAAAAAGAAGATAGGTATGTTTCGGTAAGAAGTAAAATCTTCTAATTTTCAAAAGGCCAGTAAAATTTCATTAACGGTAGATGTAGTTTTGTATTTTCGTTGGATATACAGAGTGATTGGTAAGTGTAAAAGTTGCAAAGGAGTGGAGATATAGCTCATTTGTCAGCGAAAAACTAAAACTATTACACCTATTTCCAATAATTCATATAAAATGAATTCACTTAAATATGTTCATTATTATTTTTTTTTGGTACAAAGTCTGCAGGGATTGATAGTAAACAATAATTATTTTTTATTTCTTCGTAAGGTACACCATAGGTTGTTTAAATAGCAAATAAAACTATACATGTCTTTAAAGATTTTATACCTATAATCAATCATCCTATATAATCTGTTTTTAACTGTATAGTTTGTGTCGTACACACACACACACCCATATATATATATATATATATATATATATATATATATATATATATATATATATATATATATATATATATATATATATATATATATATATATATGTGTGTGTGTATTTTACTATATATGTACTTTGGTTTTCCAACCCCTTCTACCTCTTGATAACTGCTTGGCAACCAAGTTCATCCAATAGTTGTCTAGAAGAAATTCCCGTTTGCGATATGACAGCTGACAGAACCTTCATCTTTAGTACTTTTCATCCAAATATTTGTGTAAAAATAAAAAATTAATGAATACTCTATTTCATATGTTGCGTGTGAAGAAAAGATAGCAATTGTATAATGAGAGTTGACATCACTGTCCAGGAACAACGCGGGATGCGAGCGCAAATGATTGATGAAGTATTAAACGCAGTACGAACATGTTTTGTGTTGGTGCCGGTGCATATATAGACGACTTTCTGTGAAGCTTGCAATTCGGTACACCTTATTACTGAATCTTGCACGTTTTATTTTCCAAATGTTGCATACATGACAATTATAACACAGGAGTCTTTAAGACAAGAGTTTCTAAGCATTATCATAGATTGCATCGTCGCTTAATATCAATTCGAGACACAAGTCAAATATTTCCCTTTAAAGAAATAGAAAAATTCCACCACATGTACCCCACATCGCTGTCGTCATCAACAGCCTGTCAGCTTAATTCATAACGATAAAGTTCACGTTCTCCATTTTTGACATAACTTGACATGTACCTCATAAGAAGAATAACCCAATTTGATAGAAACTTGAATCAGATCAACTCCCCTTATAAGGCATTCTTCGACTTGAAGCTTCGAAGGTTCCAAAGACGCCCTGATCATAGAAGTGCCCACAGTCAAACTCAAACGACTTATTTTATTCGTTCTGAGGTTGTTAATAGAATATTTTTTTAGATATCATCTAAGTCATTTTGTTACATTTATTTGTGTTTTTTGGTGTATAATAAAGTATAAATAAATAATTAAATAAGAATTTACACAAGGCTTTGTTTCATGAATTTCTTTACAAGATAATTTAGAGATATAACAAAGGAGTGTATTGTAATAGCGTAGTTGCCCACAATAGTGTTACAATTTTATGAAGCCTAGAGAAAGTTATTGTATTATTATTTTTATTTCTATTGCCAACCATGTAAACATCAGGCATCTGCCCAAAAGACATCTATAGGAGTATTTACCATAACCGCCACACATGGTAGGCTAGTTGACGATCGCAGTGTGGTATTATGGTACGCAGAAGACGCTGCTGCACATCCTCTAGAAACTTAAATAAAAAATAAACACTAATGACGAAGATACCCCGTGGAGGGGCGAAACACGTGTTGAGTGATTTGACGGTGGCGGTTGTGTAAGTCGCATTGTTTGCCGCCTACGCATTTATCAGCGGGCTGGCGGGCGGTGCACTTTGTTGCACGACTACCACTGCATGTGCGGAAGTGGCTAAATATTGGTCCTTTTCTTACTTAGCATGGACTTCCGCAAGGTAACGCCTGATTCCATTAAATACTCTATAAACTTGTCTGTGAACAGTGGCAATACTATATAGTTAATATATGAAATGTGAATTATCTATGGTTTTATCACGGGAATACAATCCGTGACCTATGATCGCTGGGACGCAACATCTTTACTTCCGTATTTCCTGATTGTCATATATATGATACATATATATCTCATAATTATTATATATTGCAATAAAAACGCTTACTGTTCAAGAATTCTAAATTAAATACTATACACTCACCTCGTAACATATACAAATAAGCACTATAAGTTATTAAAATTAGAAAATAAAAAGAATTTCGTCCCAAACGTCACCAAAAAATTTGTTCCAATTAATTATACTTATCGCATGACCGTGTTTTTTTTCAGTCGACATCTGTTGTTTGTATTACACGGCCATCAGAGAGCTTCTATAACGAGCGGCACAAGTCGAACGCACGGACGGAAATACATACGTGATTAATATATTGCTAACTGCTCTAACCTAATGAAGGGGCGCCCGGCCTGAGCAACTTATTTTTTAACGTCACACCTCGAAACGCAGTTAACATTTCTGTTTACACTGTACTAAATATATTAACGCTTCGAAATGGTTTCAACTTCCGACAAATGCACTCTATGTGAAGTATATACAGGATGTATTTTTTATTACAGACCGACATATCGCCATGGGAAGTCACTCGGTGCGGATAGCACAAGATCATTCAATTCGCTGATCTTTAGGGGAGACATATGCCTTGCTGAGTGCATCTATCTACTGATATAATAATGATGATTGGAATACAACAAGCCAATAATTTCTGGCTGTACAAATTCTGCAAGGGAAAGAGTAAACAATAATTAATTTTAACCACTATTCCCAATTATAGAAAGATTTTTCTTACTAAGTCATCACATAAAAGCAATTGAGAATATTCACGTATTTAACCCTTTCCTTACCTCAGTCCGTTCCACCTAAGTGACGCTACTGAACCGGTCATGTGCGCGAAGTGTGCACATTGCATGGCGGTACGCTGATGTTCGAATTTTCTCATTTGTGTCACATATTTTAAGATTTTACTGGTATATTAATTTAAAAAATAAGTTAGTATAATTTTTGGTACTTTGTTTGACTGTGATAAATCTTAAAACAGGGATCTACACATAAGAACACTTTACAAGGTGAATGCCGGTTAACTTCGGCGCTGGTAGACACTAGTCGTCCATTGGATGCCGGCTGACTTCGGCGCTGATAACGAAAGGGTTAAAGCTTTTACATTTATAGCCAATCACTATATAAGTCTATAAGAATATGATAAGAATATATATACTAAAGATAAGTAAGTAAATGAGATTTTACAAATGGGCCTGCAATATTTTTCTCTTTGCTTCATAAAATAACTTACTTATGAAGGCAATCGTATGAGGTAAACTGCCATGTAATACTCGTATATCTAAACGATCGTATAATTAATTTAAGAAGTTGATTAAAAAAATTTACAGTATGAAAGGTTTTAAGTGGTAGGAAAGCTTGAGAATCACCATCATATCAGCTGATAGACGGCCACTGCAATGCGTGAGCCTCTGCCAAAGATTGCTGCTGTGATCAGTCTCACGCTGCCCGAAATATATTTTTTGTAATCTTGTGAATGAATTGCTCTAATAGTGTATTCCTTGTGGCAGCAAAGGGTTGAGGAAAGTACATTGCATCACTAATGGACAACGAGGTCGCCGGACCTTCTTGGAGCACCGTTAGAAGATTATAGAAGAAACTATAAATAGGAATAAATAAAGAAAAACTTAAAAGCCTAGTCAAGATAAATTGCTAAAACATGTGATAAATCTAAGATATGTTATTAAAAATACAAGAGCCAAAATTAAATGATAAAGGAATGTAAATGTATAAATAAAGCAACATGATTAAACAAACAAAAATTAAATAAAACAAAATTTAAACCTGTAGTATTCTGGCGAGAAAGCGACAAAAGTGAGGTGATGAATGAAAATGAAAGGAATGAAAGAATATGTAAAGAATAGGAGTTAAATGAATAAATGATGTTGTGAAAGAAAAAAGATTAGGACGCAAATAATAAAATCTGTGAAAAGAATTATTTTAAAAAAATAGTCCATGTGTAGTCGACTCATAAAGAGAAAATATTTATATATATACATATTGAGATTTTGAAAGTGACCACGAAAACAGGTCTGTGTTTTTTTGAAACCCTGTAGCTTAAAATTACAGATTACCTTATAGGGGAACACAATTTGATTCAAGTTTATATCATATTGGAACGTTCTAGCGTACTTGTTATATATGAAACATGAAAAAATAAAATCGATCTACGTATATGCAATTCTTACACAACTATAAAGGTTGGCATAGATTTTAGATATATCTCTTCTTCTTCGTAAATATATTTATAGACGATAAAGAACCAAAATAAAGATCTCTTAAAGATACAACTTATAGTGAACTGCGAAGTGAAGTCTGAAAAATCTCAACAAGTTGCGATAACTAAACTACAGTCTGCAGGGAGAGAATATTTATTTTCAAGTTGTTACGAGCGGCGGTTGAGAAACCTCTTGTTTACGCTGTAATTATAGTTTTATTGAGTTCGAAGCAACTCTTTAAGGTCGCGGAACAAAGAAGTTTTCCTTTTCTATTCATAGAAAGATCAAGGGCTATTTATTTATTTAGGTACGCAAGTATTACATATAAATTAAAAGTTACTGTATTTGAAGGTGACCCAATATTAAAAATTTTCTTTATACAGAACATTGTAGTAAGAAATATCACACCACATACAATCAAAAGATCGCACGTAAAAGGAAACATCTGGCTTAAGACTTTAGACACCAAAAGAGCTCTTAATTTGAAAATGTTTCCTCCGACGCGAAATATTCACGAAGCCTGTGCGCGTAAAAATACTCAATTAAAAATCTGTCACGGGTTGCTTATTTTGGTCCACGCTCGGTGAATTTGTGTTCATATAAGACGCAGAGTGCTTCATATTGTTATTTAGATCTTGTGTTATTGGAGAAATTTTCTGCAACTTTCAATATTAAATTATTATTACAACATATTAAATTTTCTGGTAGCATTCGTACTAAAACAATGCAATATTTGATAATATTAATACCAAAGATATTGACTTTAAATAATTTTATGCGAATGCTAACAAGTAGTTTATGCATTATTTCTAAGTTTATCATCATAGTATCAGCCGATAGACTTCAATTGTTAGCAGGCGTAAGTATGGCCTAAATATCACCTCGCTAATCACACTTGCGCCACACCACGACCTATGTCATTACGCTTAGACAGTTAAGAAAAGGACCAATATTTAGTCACTTCCGCACATGCAGTGGTAGTCGTGCAATGAAATGCACCGCCCGCCAGCCAGAGAGCTAGAGATGACTCTGTGTTTGGCACTAATCGGTGTAACATAACTCCTGATGTCCCGTGGAGGGGTGAAACTCGTGTTGAGTAATTTGGCGGTGGCGGTTGTGTGATTCGCATTGTTTGCCGCATACGCATTTATCAGCGAGCTGGCGGGCAGTGCACTGTGTTGCACGACTACCACTGCATGTGCGGTAGTGGCTAAATATTGGTCCTTTTCTTACTTAGGATGGACTTCCGCAAGGTAACGCCTGATTCCATTAAATGCTTGGACAGTTCGCAGAGGCACGGCGGTCAGACACAGCATACGAAGGTAGAATGAATCGATTGTATAGATCCTCACGAAATTTGGTTCTGCAGAAACATATGAAAAGGAATATGCTATGAATTCCTTAATAAATCATTATAACTATAAGATGATGAAAGCCCACTGCAAGGGAAAGTCATCGCACAAAGATTGCCACGAAGACCGGTCTCGCGCTGACCGAGTCCGGCGACTCCCCGCCATCTTAATCGTGGTCGGCAATCAATAACCTTTGCGCTACATCGAGGACTTTGACTTGTCTACGGATCTCCTCATTTCTGATTCCATCTCGCACCGGACTAAGCCGAGCGCAGCCCGCTCTATTGCTCTCTTGGTGACCTTGAGTCTTATATGAGGTCCGTCATAACTGACCAAGTGTCTAATCCGTATGACTTCACCGGCAACATACACTGATCAAAGGCCTTCGTCATCAGGCATTGCAATATTAAATTTCTGTATTAAAGATAAAATTAAATTCATTTATTCAACATTTGAAGTTTTAACAAGACTCTTACTGATCAACAACTATCTTTTTAATCTATTTTATTTTTAACCTTACTCTGCTTCGCAAGGTGTTATAGTTGTGGAGAAGAAGCAGAAAGAAACTCCACAACAACAAATCTTTTAATAAAGTTTGAAACTAAATTATACATGTACACATTATCAGATATAGCCTAAATGAAATCAAAACAATCAGGCGACATCACTGCCGAGGATTCTTGTCATTTAAATATTCTTTAATTGAAAAGGCCTATTCATATTTCTCGAAACTTTGGTATAGTCAGTTTATTAATATTTAGTGATAAGGTATGATGTGAAATTTTATTTAATTTCGCTGCAAAATTAGGCTAAAATATCTCTCTCATTCTCAAAATATAAAAGCCTTGTTTGTTAATTATTCCTTTAAAGAAAATAGCGGTCTTCTTTGTAAAAAGTACTCTAAGCAATTTTTTTTTTTTCGCAAGGCTGTGAAAGGTGAAGTTTTACAGCGTTACGTCAGGGTCAGTCATCAGGGAGACGTATATTTTTTTCATTTTACGGTTTGAAAGTACAAAAATATTAAATACATTTACGTATTTATAAGGTGTTGACAAAAATGATTTTGGTCCGGAAATTCAAGAATCTCTGCTGAAACAAATATCTTAAAATTCTTGTACCGTAAATACTCACACACTTCTCATTCCAACAGCCGGCTGAACAAAGCGTTTCTACATCTGCGCTCCTATTTACATCTCACAGCAATTAAACCATCGTCGTCATCCCGGGCATAAATTTAACCCGCGACTTTTATACTCGAGTCGGAACAACACCGGGTCGTCTCGGTGCTCCAGAAATAAAGCGAAGTAATGCTCGCGATCCTCTAATTGCTCTATAAATAATTCGGCAGCGCCGCTTGCACCCCGGCGTGCTCAGCAGAATGGGTCATCTCTGGCGCAGGTATGCGTTCGTGAATCAGAATACTGCGCACTCAAGTCGCGGGCTCTTTTTTATCGTTTACAGGCAAAATATTTGATCTCTGTCTCTCCCGATGTCTAACAACAACGGCCTCTACGATTGTACATGCTTGCTTAGAAGAAACTTATTCATTTTAAACATATAAGTTTAACTTAAAACCTCTACATTTATTAGAAAGAACAGCGGATTTACACCATATAATTTCTCTATCTCCTTTCTTCCATCAGGCAACAAGACGTACGGATTCACGATATCGGCGCACGATTTAAATTATTTCTATCCGCACTAAACAAGGAGTGGAACATACTACCGGCATCTTTATTTCCAGCCAACTATAGCGTTTCATCTAGGCAATCATGTACCATCGAAGACCTCATCATCGCCTAACATCAGGTAAGAAAAGGTTTAATACTTCGCCCACAAAAAAAACTTATTAACTCTTGTCTTAAAGACTCCTAAGTTATAGATAAAACCGATTATAAATACATGCTGTGATACATGTAAGTAAGAAAAGGACCAATATTTAGCCACTTCCGCACATGCAGTGGTAGTCGTGCAACAAAGTGCACCGCCCGCCAGCCCGCTGATAAATGCGTATGCGGCAAACAATGCGAATCACACAACCGCCACCACCAAATTACTCAACACGTGTTTCACCCCTTCACGGGGCATCCTCAGGGGCTATGTCACACCGATGAAAACCACTGCATGTGCGGAAGTGGCAAAATATTGGTCCTTTTCTTACTAGTACTCAGTACTTCACGGTCCTTCTAACAATTTTTGTGCCACGAGCACTTCGGAAAGATTCGAGAGAGATACCATGAACAACCGACCTCACACAACTCTCGCAAAGCTGGGCTAAGACGACAGTCAACTAGCTCTCTCTATAGCATCTTCCTTCACATAATGTTGTTAAAGTATTTTAAAATTTCAGTGTCAACGAATGCCTTGAGGCGTCGGTGCCGGCTTACAAAATCCCCATTCTTCTCCACCATCTCATTTCTAAACCATCAATGCGCTTCAATCTTCTCTTTTACCATCTGCATTTATACGTCATAAAATAACCCCGGAAACACCAAAGACACTAACAAATCATAAATAATTTATTAAACATATTGTATATGAGATTTGAAAAACGAACATGAGATCTATGGCTAAAATTTTAAATTTCCATATTTTTGCCATGAATTATTATATACTTCCGGTTCATGTGTTAGAAAAACATGAATCATTGCCAAAAAAAGAACTTACTTTAGAAATAACTCATTTTTATTTATCAAATTTCAAATAAATTAAGCTAAAACAGATCATCTATTGGTAAATAATAAAAAAGATTACAAGTAAGGCATGGATTTTTTAAGGTAGATTGAAAATTCTCACGTGGTATTGCGTTGACAGTATATGTTTCATGTAAAAGTACCAAGATGATTTAGATGCGTAATGCCAAAAATTCCACGGCATTAGATCCACTGTACGTTTGTGTAAAGATTAAATAAATAAATTGCACCACGCACTACGCACGTAGGTGCGATATGTTTACACTACAACGGATTTTACGTACAGTGAAGTTTCTATTGTCGGAGCATTGAATAAAAAATGTTCTCGAATCTAAACACAGCTAAAAGCTAAAACGAAAGCCCGTGATTCACTTCATAAAGCTCTGCATAAAATTTATAGCGCTGTTAAGAATTTTGTTAGATTATGAATTATATTAAGTACTTTAAAAGGTTTCATGATTAGAAGTTCCTTCGTTGTATAAAAGCTATCAAAACTGCATCGAAGAAGAATTATTAAAACTCTCATGAACAATTGTTGTAAATTGTAGTTTCAGCAAATCTCAAAAAATCTTAATGATATCTACTGATGGACATACCATAATTGCCATGCTTGGTTGCAGTGTGGTACACAGTTCATTTGCTGTCTTTTTATGTATAAACCATTCTTTACAAAAATCAATTGTTTCAGACATAATTGATAACGTAATAATAATATAGCGTTCATAAAATTCGGATTACTACATATTAAAATTAATTACAATCTATTATCTATCACCGCAGACTTTGTACTGCTAGAAGTTATTAATCTCTCACGTTCCGAAAGAGTGAATACTTTATATAGCGTGATGAGAAATAGATGTAGAAGCCTTAAAGCTTTTTGCTGGAATTAGAGCTCTACATATACATTTACAACTATAAGCACTATGTAAGGATGGAGAACAATAGATAGAAATATTCCTTTTCCATGCTAAGCGAGCCCCAGCGTGGGATCAGGCGCCGCATTCCGCAATAACGGTCGCTGTAATGAGAACAATCAAAACTTGTCCCCCGGGGACGGAGCGGCCACTGTTTCCGGGACTCCATATTGTTTCCGGGGCTGTATTGCACCGCCGTTGCCGGACTAACTTCACGCGATTAAACTGTCTTTCAATTGAACTGTCACTAGAATGGGATGGGATCATGTGATATCTGACATTCTTTGGTGAAATGATTGAACATTCGCTAATTGAGAGGTCATAAAACTGATTAGGCTTTGAGGCAAATATAGTTCTACATAGTGCTTGAATTAAAATTTAAGGCTTTAGTCGTCTTATGGTGATTTATTCTTTTAACAGTTGGCAAATAAAAGGTTGTATTTGACGCTCGACACTACAAGTTTGAAAGGCGCTTCGCTGTCCATCTTACACTATGTCGTGTATTTTTTTGCTGTTAGATTCTTTTACCTGGTTTTAGATATCT
Organism: Battus philenor; assembly: GCF_028537555.1. NCBI lineage: Eukaryota > Metazoa > Arthropoda > Insecta > Lepidoptera > Papilionidae > Battus > Battus philenor. The sequence continues at coordinate 365,261 of NW_027181693.1, forward strand.
ATTGGTCTTTGCGTTATTAACTTCAAAAGCTTTAATTTCTCGCTATACCATGTCTAAAATACAGCTTTTAATATTCATTGTATTCAAGAGAGGTTTTGAAATAAATGTTCGATTTGTACAGTAATTTGTTATAAATTCATGTGAAGACATATCTGATGTTTTAGAATAAATTCCTTCGACACATTAAGATCACGTAACTCAAAAGGTTCACAAACAGGGTTCTGACATGGCTTTGACGGACGCCCACGTGAAATAACTTTAGCCTTTGAGATGTATCCTAACCTTAGAATGTAGCGGATATGAACGGGTAAAGTTGCTAATGTCAAAGTTCACCGAGGCGAACGAAAGTTTAACTCTTATCTGTACCATCGAGGAAACGATATATAGATATATTTCGAAACATCCGTTTTATAATTATTAAGATTGATGCAAACCTTACGAAAGTTATAAATGACGATTAGAATAGACGCAAGGTTTTATGACTTAAAAATGAAAATTTAGGCAATAGCTGTCTCCTTGGAATAACAGATCAATCGAATCGACATACACAAATAAAAATTCCAATACAAACCTGTAATATCCAGTAGTTCAAGAAGCACTGGAAGAAGAAGGAGAGAAAAGAAGGAGAGAAACAAATAGGATTGGAAACGAAGTTATCTATAGAAACTAACATAATTACTCCATTTCCTTATGATCATACATGGCGACTTAAAGGTCATATATTCAGATAGCGGCTCTCCACCACTACTCGTTTACTACGTGACATTAGACACCCATTAAAAAAAATTATAATAATTAGTTGACTTCAACTAAGTTTTAAATAGCTTAAGACAGACTACTTACTTCTCCTTCGCAATACAACCTATTCTTTTCTGGAACTCCCTTTCCCTCGATATGAGAATGATCAGGAATCGTTGCGTATTCAAAGATAAGGTTCGAGAATTGTTGCTTAAGAAGCTGGCAAAATAATATATATATATATATATATATATATATATATATATATATATATATATGTGTGTTGGTTAGCATCAGCCATTAGTGAGTTTTATTTTCCTATTTTTTATGATATTTATTTACGTTTAAGCTGTAGAGAATGAGAATGAATGTAAAGTAAATAAAATCAATACAAATTTAATATTTATTAAACCTGATTATGAATAGAATTGGAACGACTGTAAAACTGTTGACGAATGGGCAAAAATAATACAACACATAATAGAACGTGGACATGAAAGTAAAAATAAGAAGTGTCTCTCAAACGTCACATCACTAGAACACGAGAATGTTCCGAAAACTGTCACCGGGGTAACGAACTCGGCCCGCGAGTGTTGTGCCAAGATTTACAATGACGAACGCATAAATCTTCCTTTGTATAGACTACACTGCCGCGCGGAAAATAACAGTTTAGCAAATCATTAATAACATCCACTGAAATTAATTCAAACGAACTGTTCTAAGATACAATTTCCAACAATACAATATCTACATCGAGTTTATCTACAACATACTGAACTCCTTTATTAGGCTGACAAATAATCTAATTTTCTTTCCATTACGTACATATAAAAATAGTACCTATGTGGTTTAAAATATAAACAAGTGAATTATAACTCGTGTATTTCATAAGTCATAACGAACACAACCTGTATTATTAAATTTCACTACCTAATAATTAAGTTAAAAATTATGATTCAATAAGAACGTTATTCATGTGGGTAAAATTCTTATTGAATCATAATTTTTGACTTAATTATTAGGCAGTAATTTTAATGTTAAAATTAGCAGTGACCAGAGAGCCGAAAAATAATCTTAATCATATTTTATTACATTACGAACAAAATCAATAAAGAGAGGAATGGTGGACTACAATTGTTCGATATAATGATATCCAAATACATTTTCTATTCCTTAACCAGCTTTCCGGGTCGGATAAGCTCTGTTATAACTTGTGAGAGGAGTTCAAAAGAATCCACTAGACTACTAACAATTTTGTACAGCGAAATTATGTCACGTGTATACGAACACGAAGTACACGTAAGGATGTCATTTTGTAAAAAAAATATCTGTGGCTACAATGGGGCAGTGATTTACGTTTATTGTAATAAAGAAATTGAGAAATGAAATAAAAATGTAACGTATGCTACAAAATTGAAAGCCAATTAAGGTTTACGAGGACCAAACTCTGTTCTTCTCTTCCGCAGTTTCGAAAACCGCCGACAATTTCGATACGTGAAACTCCAATTTTCCGCCAAACTCGAATATGTGGCAGCAGTTAAAACGCAAGTGGCGTCGTAAAGACTCGTTTTCGTGCGAGTCTTTGGAAACGTCGAGTTTAACGACTGCGCAGTTACTGTTCACGCTAAATGCTCGTGTAGAACCGGCTGCGTGCACAATAAACCGGCGTGGACTTGTTGCGTACCAATCAGAATTCTATAGTACTCACCTTTGTAATATTCAGTAAATATTTCGACCTACTTCTCTTCGAAATTTCATCAACAGTATTAAAAGATGTCCACTGCTAGCACTGCTGCATGGAGTTCCCTACGATTACTAATAGAACCGGCTTGAATTGGTCTACATTTAACATCTTTTGACGACCTAGACCAGGTGGTGTGTCCACCTTGTTTGCAGACGTCTGACGCTGTGCATACCGGTCTGCGATCATCCCAGAACTTTAAGACCGCAACGGCTATATGCTCCACTCAATGCCACTTCACCTTTCCCATTCGCTAAGCTATTTCAGCTTGGAAATATCGAAATATTTTTTTCCAATTTTTGTATATTTTAGTTGATCCAATTTCGACGTTACAGAGTAATTTTCATTGTCTCCAGCTCCTATAACAATCTTTCCTTTTATCTACTTGATCCCGGAGTTCGAAGTTCAAAAATCCACATCTACATCATCAAATTACACACAAAAATCCGTATGATAATAAAACACATTTACATTTTCAATTATTTCATTTTAGTACAAAATAATAAATAAATGTCTTAATACAAATATATGTTTAGGAAGAAATGGTGTACAATACTTTATTATCATTATTCGCGATACAATTGTTCATTTTAAGCCATTAGTGTTGCCCTGTACAATGAACGGCAATTAACACGACTACTGGAGCGTTCCAGCCATCCAACATGGCGCCGCAGTGAACTAAGCAAGCGACTGGCAACACTTGCGCAGAAGTAAGTTCAAAAGCAATTTAAATAATTACCATGAAAATTTTCTTCGCAACTCGAAAGCTTATAACGAGAATTAAATTACACTTTAATGATTCCAAGTCGCCTGAAACTAAACGCTTGTCTTATTTAGTTCCCGATGTATTCGGTAGCGGTGACCGAAACGTCTGCCCTACTCATATTTCTTAAATTTAAGACCGTCAATGAGACCTTTTTTACGGGAGGTAAATCTTCCGGATGTTTAAGATACCTTGCCTCTGGAGAAAAGACAGTTATGTGGGATTCCTACCGACTAAAATTCCTTCGGCAATTGCCCTCTGCGCAATGTGGAGGACAGCGGTATCTTCTGGCCAAGGATTACTATGCGATCTTCCCTCGCACTTTGCTATTTTAGATAGCTCATCCTAGGATATGCTAGTCCACGCTACCCCCAAAACCTGGGCGTTATGATGGTTCGAGACCACGTCAATCTATCATCCGCCTCAGAATCGCTGAAGCTAGTTGGAATTTATGGTCCCCACTCTGAACACCTTCGAATCCAAAAGCCTCGTTTCTGGTAACATCGATCTCTGAAGAGTCGTCACGAACCGCGTCCCTGAACGGACGGCGTAGTCTCCGAGCAGGATCTGTCCTCTCCTTATTTATTAACTTAAATCGTACACTATTGGACCAAACAAAATTTCAACGTTTTTAACGAAGTTTCAACAATGTCTAGTTTTTAAAATTACGATTCATGTCACCATTACCTCATCCCCACTCCATATAGCCATCCTCAGTAAGTACGCTAGTATCTGCAGCAGTATCTTCGCTGCAGACACTCAGAACACTGCAAGCGCTAACTACACAGCACCAGCAACCACTTCATCTGCAACACTTCGCACAGGACTCGCGTCATTCACAATAGAACAAAACACTACTCACCACACCACAACACCCGTTCTTTGGCGGCCGCCGCTCCCGAACTGCGAACAGCGTGGAAGAACCGAGGTTGGTACCCGATCCCTACTTTATTTAATAAATGTTGTCGAGCTAATTGGCAAATGGGGAAAATCCTCCTGGACACCTGGGAATGTTGCCCAGGTAGTGTCGGACTCTAACCGACTAAAAACCCCATTTGCCAATCTCCCCACTTTTCAAGTTAGTCCATGGAGGTCGACATGGAGGTCGATGCTTTTTTTCTAAATCCTTCTATGTGTCTCCAGGTCAAGGTGTCTCCTCAAATCTTTGCTTATTGGTTATATCTTACTACTAGTATAAGCTGTGCTGGCCTTTGCTTTTTTATATTAAGTTTTATGACTATGGTTATCATAGTCGTTTTCCTTCTTTTTTTTTGTTATTATTATTATATATATTGGTTCTTTTTATTATTATATTTTTTATTTATGTATTTTTGGCCTTCTTTTTTTCATTATTTATCTTATACTTATTACGTTGTTGCTTATCACTAATCTAGTATATGTCACCCTTGGCTCGCCTGTACTTCACGCTGCCGTCTCAAGCCGCATAAACACAACATAAACACTACTTAGCTCTACTAGGGTAGAGCGGTGTACTACGTGCGAATATCATCGTACATCTGGAATGCGTTTGACCAGCTTTTATTTTATTTTTAAGTTCACGGAGACTTCCACTCCGTGAACCTAGTTTCGATGCAGTTATAAAAGCCCCCGGGCTAACAGCATCAACCTTAAGCGAAAACAAGCAGTAGCGTACCCAGTCTTAGAGGAAATGGAAAGAATTGCCTGCGTCCAGCCGTGGACTTCGTTTCGCTGAAATGATTTTGATGGTGATGACTTTAATTTATAATTTATTTAACGTAAATATCAACAAAATTACCAGCGACCACGTCACGCAGTTGAACAAGAATAAAAGATTATACGGATGAGACCTTTTTATTTTACACCAGCTACCAAGCAACCTGTATTTATTTTGCATTTAAAACAAAATAAAAAATATCTGCAGTCAAATATAAAATATATCTAACCCTTACTGTTACTGCACAGCGGGTTAAGAGTCCTGGGACAATAGACTTCCGCAATTCATTTGAGAACGTGGCAGGCCGACACCTGGGGCAATTTACTAGGACGACCATATTAATGTAAACCACCGCAGGACTAAATCCGGAAAAAATTAAATATATTCATATTTTAGTTTTTAATCAGAAAATTAATATTAGGGTGTATATTAATAAAAAAAAAACATTAAACATTTTTGAAGAAATATTCTCGAATGGATTTTGCTAAATAATCTTCAATGTTGACCAGAAAGAAAGGGTAAAATCATTCATAAAGTCAATTGATTTGTAACCTACAGAAAACCTTTTTAAATAGCCTGAATTCAACAACTTTAAATAAAATAATCTTTATAATATACGGCAAAAGGATTAACTGAGAATTTTAGACTTTTCTCATCATAATTTTACACGTTGGACTTCCACTACTGGACATATACCTGTCCCACAAGTTTCCAATAAGATTGGTTCGCATCCTGCGGTTTACAATAACAAGATAATCTGATCGATTTTGCTGATACATTGTAAATTTCACAACGAAAATTGTCAGTTAGACGAGAGTGTCAAGCATGCCGCAGTCGCCATTTCCCGCCAATATCGGTTGTGTATATACGGACGACGATGACGATGCGATAGACAGATTGTGTCGTAACAATTTCAGATAGAACACACCACAATAAAGCAGCGCTAGTGATGGCGCCAAATATCTTAAAACTACAAAAACATATAAACAACCTGAAAATGGTAATATAGAGGAGATGAGGAAGTGGTTGCAGAAACCGTAAGATGTTAAAACTGGACATTGTTAGAGCATCTCGAAGAAAGATTAAGAGACTAACTCTTTTTTAATGAAACACTGTAACATGCAAAAACGTGAGCAAAAAATTAGAAATAAAGGACGTAAATGTAAAACAAAGTCACGGACGCCAATATCTGTGGAACATCAATCATAATAATACAAATAAAATGGATAGATACACATAACAAGATGCTGGTAAAAAGATCGCAATGCATATTCGTTAACTAAAATAAATAGGTGAAATAAATCTATACTTTATTTTATGTTTATATTTGTGACGTGTTCACATAAAGTGGCATCTGCTGATCCTAATAGTTCTACAATGCTCAAAGATCGTTTATTCCCCATCTCTATTCCTCCTACAAAGAAATTTCTCTTGAATTTAATATATGTCTTTATTGTTGTGCTCTGTGTTCTGGTAATAAATAACACCTGTTACCAGCACTGCCTTCCGAGCTGATGATAGCTTTTTTTCGTTGAGTGACGAATCTAAAGTACTTGTAACAGCCTATTCCAATAAAGACTATTTTAATTTCTGTATTTGATCAACTAAAAAACTAGGTTGACGGACAAGTGAACTATAACTCGAAAAGATCCATAAATAAACCAACAAGATTGTTTTCGGAAAGTGTTCACAATTGAAAAATCATTCGAAAAAGAGATTAAAAGAGTATAAATAGGAATTTATAATGCGTAGACAGAGAGCATAATTCACAATATATAAAAACGTTTCATTTATATCACATTCAAAATAAAACCCGTATTATTTTGTCGCAAATTCCAGCCTCAATTCCCAGCGCAATAAATTCTCATGCAATATATATTTCTCTTTTCGCATATTTTCATTCTCATTTAGCATTTAAATTTTAAAACATTTTTTTAGTTCACCGTCGCACTGAAACTGATTTGATTAAGGGAGGGCGATAACTGAAAGGTGTGTGGCGGCTGAAATAAAAAAAAATACGGAGTTCCTTCGCGATATATTTCAGAGTGCGACACTGCAGGTTCGCCGCCGGCAACCTCGTACGGTGACCATACAGTTTTCATAAAAAACGGACACTTAATTCGTTATTATTTATAATTCGATCTATTGTTTTTTGGAAGTATACTTATGTTATTTAAATATTTATTATTAACACATTATATATGTAATAAATTCTGAAATATCTGTTACAATTTACACAACCACCATCCCCTCCTTGTCTAAGGACACAGGACTTGTTGAACGATAAGACGGCCCATTGCACTTTTATATGTTATGATACCTACGTGTTTTTTTGTCTGAGTATAAAAAACAATAAATTTAGTTCTTCCTTGATACTATTACTCTAAAATTGTAAAAAACTCACTAAATTATAAGGTAAGCTAATATTAATTATTCAAGTAACATTTGTATCCTACTAATAAAGGCTTCCTGGTGAAGAACATGAGATAAAATTCGTTTATTCAACATTTTTTAATGTATTTTATTTTTGACTCTTCTCTACTGCCAGGTGTAGTTTTGGGGAAGTAGAAATAAACTCCACATGAACACATCTCCTAATAGCTTAACAATACAGATTTATTTTACTATACTATACCACGAATATAATTTACTTCTGCGATCAGTATATTTGTTGGGTTTTTTTTAGATATCATTGTATTTGCAGAGGAATTATCCTAAAAGTAAAAAAAACGTACGGACACCCTACAATCGTACCGTTGCATTGTGGAGGAAATCTAAGGAGCCAGCGCAGGGTATGTAGCCAACGGAAGCCGGCGACCCAGATTGTGCGTTTATATCGTTACAAAATCTAAATACATCCAGAGCTTCAACTATTGTACGGGCATTTTGAAATTCTAAGTTTTTGTTTTTAAATCCTTTTGCCTAAAGATTTATATGAGCCCCTTGTAGAATCTGAAATAATGAGGTGTACTCGTATTGTGTTATATTATAATATTAGTATTATTTTATTGTGTTTTTAACTAAAACGAATTTAACTCCCGTCTTATAAAAGTTTTACTTACTTCTTAAACTTACTTCTACAGTCTTATATAATTCACACTTTGTGCATTAATTTTCTAGGATTGCCACGGCTTCAAAGCAAAGTTCCAGAGAACGTGCAGCAGCATCCTTTGCGTACCATAATACCACACTACGATCGCTAACTGACCTGCCAAACGTGGCGATGATGGTATATCCAGCCGTATATATCTCTGGGGAAGGCCTTGCAGTGGACAGCTATGGGCTGAAACGACGACTTTGACTTCGAAGTCAAAAGACTTGACACAATAATATGAAATAATTTCGTTGTCAGTAATGGAAAAACACGTCATATTGTATTAACAGTACGTTATGTATCATCCTTAGGAGGTCCTTAAATAAAACAATTCAAATCAATCCCTCGACCTGATGTCGTTTCGTATTGAATTTACACGTGATTAATCTATGTACCTATGTACTGTATAACACCTATTTACAATGAAGTGAATGTGATATTACTTGTCCAGTTCTAAAAAATGCCGTAAAAATGTAAACACATTTTAAACATAGCACTTCTTCGAATGTATTTTTAAAAACATTCCTCGCGCATGCACTTGATCCAATTGATCTAGACCCGTGCAAGTACTGATTATTTAGGTCACCGGAGTGCCGGGGTGTGTGGGGGTAGAGTGGGAGGGGGTTGTTTTCGGAACATCAACGCGTTTCGCAAATAACGATATAATATTTTCGAAATAATTTCATCTTCTTCTATCGTACTTGTGGATCTGTAGCTGGCTGGATTTGACTCTGTCTTTGTTTTAATTTTTTTTAATGAACATCGTACACAGGCGGTGGAATGTGGAATTCTATATACGTCTGACCTATTTGTTTAATGCAGCGATGGGATATGTTTGCATATGCATAATAACCTTGTCTATGTAAATCATAATTTGAGTAAATATAAGAAAAATAGCAAATGTAATGAGATCTCTAGTTACTAAAAATTAGTAACTCGTTTATGGGCAGATATATACAGATCTCTTCCGAAATTAAAAAGGTTTATTAAACAAACATGTCTTACAAAATCATATATATAAAGGATTTTTAGATGACAAAAAATTGGCCGGCGATCAGTGTCGCCCACCATTTCAGTCTTCAGAGCAAGAGCACGAGTGTTAGTCCATAGTAATGTAATAATAAAATGAATTGAATAATAAATAAACTAGTTAAATAACGCAACAAAAATTTAGGGATAGAAACCGAAATATAGGCAATAAGTAAATCTGTTGAAAAACTATTTTAACAATTCTAGGATAAAAACTAATATTTTAGGAATGGAGAAGAGGAGTGAAAGGCTATGGGTGATAGGATGACAAGAATGCCGAAGGAGTAGAAGATTTTATGACGGATGAAAGGAAGTAAAATGAACGAAAGAGACTGAAAGAAGAGGAAAACTGTAAATGGAGAGATAAATGAAAAAGTTATCATACTCGAAATGTAAAGTTGCTGTACCAACAATATCATTGGAGAACGAGATGCCTCAAAAACGAGGACCATATAAAAAGTGATAATAGAACTTGGTAATCCACTTGCTTTAAATACTAGTCTAAGGATATTTTTGAAAGCGATCACATAACGAAATCTGACAAAGTTCCTTATGTTTTTTAGATCTTCCCAACACACACCCTGTGTTGAGGAAATCTAAAAAAACAAAGAGATCTGTAAAAGAAGAAAGAGGAAAACTGTAAATAAAGAAATAAATGAAAAAATAAACCCAACAAAAAACGCTGTGCCAATAATATGATAGAAGGAACGAAAGGCCTCCAAAAGCCATTTAAAAAAACAACAAAAATCGGTATTCCTATAAAATATTTAAAGCAAATGTTTTAAGTACTAGTCCAAAGATATATGTGAAAGTGATCACTAAAAAAATCCCGTCTAAGTTTCTAATGTTTTTATATCATCCCAACGCACTATGTATTTGATATTAGTTGTCACATTTATAGCCGTGTATTTTAGGTTGAAAAATTCCAATAAAGGAGAGATCAAGTTGCTTCTAGTTTCAAACAAATTATACTGTTATAGTATACTTCTCACAGTGTACACAAATAATCACTATTAACCCTTAACTAGGCGCATTAAGAAAATCACTCAATTAGGCGCATGGGGTCTTAAATGACCCCAAAAAAACATTGGGAAAGGAGTATCAAAAAGGAATAAAATTTAATGGATTTCTACAGTAATTAATAAAGTTCTTTAATATACTTAAGTTTAAGAAACAAATACTTACTATGACATTAAAAATATTTAAAAAAAAACTAAAACAGTAAACCTCTCTTTAAACTAATTTTTTTTGGCATAGCCGAGATCAACTTAAGAAATAAAGTTTATTCAGCCTCATCAGCGGAATCTTCTGTTCTGCATCCGACGCAGTAAATCCTTGAGTATTGCTGACAAAGAAATTTACGACACTTGAAACATTTTGTTGGCACTTTTTTGTCGTCCTTTCTAGGACATGATGAACAGCGCCCGCGCTTAGCTGTCGATTGATAAACCGCCTTGTTCACATTATAAACTTCATGGAACCGTTTTTTTGTTGTCGCTGGTACAGCACGTAGTTGTATGCGACGTTTTTGGTGATCTTCCACAAGTGCCGCAGCTATTTTCTTCAAGAAAATCCGTCTTGAATATGTCAAAGTCTTCTCAATATTAGCTTTGTGTATGACAAATGCCAGATATGTTTATACTCCAGGTAAATGTTAAATAATATTTTGTGCTCGGGTCCTTACTACGTTCGATGGTGGTACTTTACACCATTTCACTTTCGGGACATTTCTCTGAGTATGTCGAGATAAAAAATAATTATCTTCCGTCTTTCGATGTCTTGGATATGTTCAAACTCCTCAATTTCGCTTTCTGAATTATGAGCACTATCAATAACAGTATGGTTTAAAGTTTCGTCTTGCGAATCCGAAGCAGCAACATCTTGCTCTTCATCAAGCACTTCATCCAGCCATTGCAATACTTGTTTGTCGTTAGGCATTTCAATTGAAAAAAAAAAAGAAAAAGCATGGAAAAAACTCAAAAATACATAAAGAAATCATACCGTATCAAAATACACACATACAAAGATAAATAGTAAACAATATACTAATATAAACACAAAAAAAATCACAAAAGTAAAAACTTACCTTCGCCAAAAAATGTAACGTAACTGGGCGCATGGGGTCAGCTCTCTAAAGGACAGCGATGCATGCACATGCGTTAATGTTCTGGATGTGACTAATTCGCGTACCCCGGGTGGAGTGAGGAAGCTAGAAAGAGCGTTAGTACGCTCTAAAGACTGTAAGCCATAATTTTTTGAACTTTAAGTGGCCCTGACCCCATGCGCCTAATTAAGGGTTAATAATCCAAGGTTGATAATAATGTGATATAATTAATAATAACTACATTACAAGAGCTTCACTTAATATGCGATTTGTAGCAATTAATTATTAAAATTATTCCGTATAATTTTGTGTGTATATAATTATCAAATGACCATACAGCTTAGATATATATTATTGTAACTGCTATTTTGGGTATGCTAGAAGTAACATTACGAGATCGAATTGGAAATGAGGAGATTCGCAATAAAACCAAGGTCACTAATACAGGTATAAGAATTATTTAATGGAATCAGGCGTTACTTCGCGGAAGTCCATCCTAAGTAAGAAAAGGACCAATATTTAGCCACTTCCGCACATGCAGTGGTAGTCGTCGTCTCTTGTTCGACTCGACTCTGTGTTTGGCACTAATCGGTGTAACATAACTCCTGAAGATGCCCCGTGGAGGGGTGAAACACGTGTTGAGTTATTTGGCGGTGGCGGTTGTGTGATTCGCATTGTTTGCCGCATACGCATTTATCAGCGGGCTGGCGGGCGGTGCATTTCATTGCACGACTACCACTGCATGTGCGGAAGTGGCTAAATATTGGGCCTTTGCTTACTTGGTATAAGAATTGTTTGTCTGAAATGAAAGTGGTCGTGGCACATCGCACGTGCAGACGAAGGCTGTTCGGCTGAAACGTTTTCAAGTGGCGACCACAAGCCAGGAGCTGCGTTTATAGGTAGGTTCTCTTCTCGGTGGACCGTCGACATAATTAAAGTCGTGGAAAATCTCTGGATGTAAGCAGTGCAAGACCGGTGATGTTAACAACCTTTAGGGAAGATCTACGCCTAGCTGCAGGCGTCATTTAGGAAAAGTTCGGTGGGTAGTTCATAACAAGGAAGAGTCGTAAAGCTGAACCTAATTTAATTGTACACGATTAAAAATTTGTACTCATTTCTTTAAAAATAGCAAATACAGAACCCAAGGCCTTCAGTATTTCTATTCAAGGTATAAAATATATTTATACACGTACTATAATTTAAAATTCTAAATTAATGAAAATGATTTATTAAAACATAGATTAAAAATCATGTTTTAAGACAGATTTTAATCAGTACTAAGAGGTCAAATACGAGCAAAAAGTTTGACCCGGATGGAGCCGGGATGGAAACAAAAAATTGTAAGGCCCATCTGCCTGCATGTTGCATTTGGAATCATTCACTTCCTAAATATATTCACGTACCGACACTCATAATGAAAAGTACAAAAAAAGAGAAATACCATAAAATTATTTTTAACTGTCTGTCTGTTATTTAATTCACTGAGAAGAATCCTTAAAGAATCCAATTTGATAAATCCATCAAAATAAATGACATTCATCTAGTCAAAATAAATCTACGGAAATTCCAAATGATCTCAGAACAAGCCACACTTAATAAGATGTTTTCGTAATCACTTCCACTGATGTCTTTAAGTACAATACAATATAATTCATTACCGAGCTGTGATAACACTTAAAAATCCTGTAAACTGTAATAGGATAAAAAGATTATATTTGGATAAACTTTAAATTCATCACATCGTAATTCTATAGCGTTACAAGTGACCACATAAACGCTGTCAACTTTTGTGATCACTGTTACCCATGTCATTAATTACAGAAGTTATTTTCCTTCTTCTATTTAGCCAATAGATGTCCACTTCAAGGCATTGGTCTTCTCTACAGATTGCTAAGATAACTGGTCTTGTTCTGCCTGCATCCAGGGATTTTCCGCATTCTTAACTAGGTGTCGATCCACATCACGGTGGGTCTACCCACGACACGTCGACTAGATCGTAGTCGCCACGCGACAACCTTCTGGTCACAGTGCCAATTCATACGAGCAATTATCGGTTCTGATTCGATCTCGCAGGGAAACTTTGAGCATAACTAAAAAATCAGATTTTTTCAAATAATATAAATTTTATACTCAATTTCTTTTTATGAACTAAAACAACGCAGTTCGAACATGAAAATAGCCCACAGGAACCTCAATAGAGGTTTTTCTAATCACTTTCAAAATACTAATAACAAGGGAGTTTGTCGTAGTTGCTTACATATTCGTCGAAACTTTTGATAATACTTTTATAGTGCGAACAGCCAAGATATGGAAAAACACACCAGCGTAATTGTTTCCAGCTAAATGTAATTTGGGAGTCTTAAAGTCAAGAGTGAATTGGGATCTTCTAGGCAATCATATAGCATCGTAGATATCGTTATCGCTTAACATCAGGCGTGACAGAGGTCAAAAACCATACTTAAAGCGTATAAAAAAATTCAAAGCTTTTGCGTTCAAAACCCTACCAACGAAACTATAGTGTCAACTAAACTTATTACATCGATTTAACATTTTTAATTTTTAAAATTTACTTTAGGAATTTCGCATTATAATTAATATTAGTATTCTATCAGTAATTAAAAACATAATAATACGAGACAATAACAACGTAGTGAATAGAGATTTTCACATACAAACGCATTGGGAGGCTTTCATTTCCGGAGAGTCAAGGATAATATCATACTAAGCCTGTGTATAGACCAATCCCCTCTCTCTGAGAAATATTGTGTCTCAACAATGGACATTACAAGAGAAATACACATACAGGTCTATATATATAAATAAAGAATTCCCTATACACTTTGTGAGGTATCTTTAGAACGATGTTACCGGCTTCATTCGTCTCTTTTATGAGTTTTATAATACTATGTAGAATGTTCACAACAGAGAAATTGCAATGTGCGGCTTGCATTTGCAATGTCAATCAATATATGGCAAAAGCAGTTATTGTTTGTTACATCGATGCTAAAAATCGATGATTTTTGTGTCGCCTATTACCATGTCCGGAAAGCATGAACGTTGTTGTTTATTTATGCATCAAAAAATAGAACTAACAAATTTGTATACGGAAACAATAATTGTTATGATTTTTTTTTAAATTGTCAGGGTCGAATTGATTGTCCCATGCTAAGACAGTTCGTCTGTCGGATCAGCTGCCCTCGAAGACAACATACAAATTTCATAAACAGAATAAATCGAATATATAATAATACTTTTCAGTTGTTTTTTCAGTGGTATTACAAGCTCGACTTACATGATGCAATCACAAACCCATAAACTTTTTCCGTTCATTATTATGTCATCAGAATAAGGTTCCTGAGAACTTTTTTTTATCCTTTATGGCGAAACATTTGGCCTCTGCTTCTCTCGTCAACGATGCTACATGCTTGCCTAATAGAAATCTATTCACTTATGTCTTAACTCCCAAGTTATAAATGGCTGGAAACAATGACGCCGGAAGATTGGTCCACTCCTTAGCTGTTTACACTATAAAAGTTCTAGCGAAACGCTTATTGTGGCTGGAACGATTTTCAACCGTGTACAGATGTCGTGATTATACGTCTTGCTGTGTGATGGAAGAAAGGAGATGACGGAATTATATGCAGTTCCGCTGCACGCTCTCCAAAACTTTTAGATACCTACCTAGAAATCTGCTGAACCTATTAAACACACCGTGTTATGTTAACAAGTTGCAAATCTTTTCGCACAATTTCGTAACTCATGCGTATACGTCAGTTTGAATAAAAACAAAATTAAATGTTCCCTTTAACAACACACAAGGAAATCGTAAAGCTATTTTGTGAAACGAAACGTGATTTGAATTTCGAACTCAAGTTAACCTGAAACCAACTCGAGATGTTTTCGAATCGAATATTCGGTATACGCTAGGAGAGTGAGTTTATTAGCCTTTTTAATACCAGTTGTGTTTGGCAACAAAACATCAACACGAGACAAAAAGAAATCACTGATAAATGAGACTTTGGTCATTAAATTTTAGTAGATTTTGTAGCCCTCAGAAGTACTATCTTCTGTTGTCACGTATACAAAAATGTTTTTGTACTGAAACACTTAAGTCAAGCGATAAAATAAAGTCGACAGTAATTAAACCCTTGCTTCACTAAAAACCTACACTTCTTCCTGAACATCAAGAGCCGAAGGTGGACCAGACCGTAATAAACATCATTATCGGCTGTCCTGTAAGGAAAACTCCGCCTATGATTACGAGGTCAAGATGGGGAAGAGGATCGAAAAAGATAGCATTGCCTTTCTCATGGAAGACGACGAATGTCGCTTTTTATTCCTATAATTTTTCAAAATAGTAGCATAATATCCAATAGAAAAAAATAAAACCCATAAGTAAGGCAAAAGGGTTGTGCAATATGCTAGTCACGAATAAGGCAATATGGGTTTAGTAAATAAACGAAAATTTTTGTCAAAATTGTGATAATGAAACAAACTGTGATAGTGCACGGGATACGATTTGACTGTGAAGAAAGACAGATATTGTGAAGGATGAAAGAATAAAGTTAAATAAATAGTTAACTCGAGTTGTTATGTCTCTGCCCTACACAAAGTAGGAGGGAACGAGAGGTCCCAAAAAAGGGAGGGTTATTTAAAAAAGCATCAACAGCAAAAATCTACTTATACAGAATGACTGGTTATGTGTAAAAGCTTGAAAGGCGTGAAAGTATTCACCAGAAAAAACCTTTTACACTTGATTCTAATCACCTTGTATAAAATAATCACTCTAAAATATATTTTTCACTAATTAATTATTTGTACTAGAATGCGACAAGCTATTTATTTTAAGACGTAGAAATCTGAATTTTCAAAACACTTTTTCTGATTATATCATCATTACGTTTTTTAATTTTTTCTTAAACTATTGATTTTTGTTTAAATAATCATCCTATACATTAATATTAAAGCGGTAAAAGTCAAAAGCTAAAGGTCCGACCATCGTTCAAATTATACAAGACACACTGTGTCACGCATTGAAATAATATTTCACATCGCAGACAGGAAATTAAATCTATCTTATCCATGTGAAAATCAATTGGAGAGAACTAACCCTCGCTTGTGTACAGAAACAGATATCTGTGGAATCGATTTATTGGTACATTTTATTTTTGTATAAAACTGTGATATACCTATACATATTAGCTCCTTGAGGTCGAAATAAATTCTCCAGAGGACAAAGTAAATTAAATTCTATTTTAGGGGTCAACGAAGTCTAAAAATTGGCAAATTTTATATCTAAAACTTTCAAGGTACTGCTAAAATTATGACACGTGTACCAACTTCTTATGAGACGCATTGCTATGACATCTGTAATAAAGTATTTTTATGTAATATATTTTAATTATACATCCAATTATTTTGTTAAAACTTTATGAGAGAATGTAATTTTCAAGTTTCAAGTTTCAAGACCCGTTTTTGGACGTTTAGTTCAACCCAATCATGGTTGGACAGGATCCCTATTTAATTTTTAGAATTATTTTAATTAATTTTCTTTTCCCTCTTTCGTCTTTCTCAATATCATTTATTCTTTCGTCTAATTTCCTTCATAGTAGCTTTCATTACTTTCCATACTTTTCTTCAATAAATCGCCTCACGTCCTTCGCCTTCTCTTCAAATTTCTACAATTTTATGTTCTTTTATCATCTGTTTAACAATTTATTTATTCTTCTATCTTTATCGCACCTAATTTACATTTCTCATATCAAAGCTAATTTATCACTTTTGTTTATTATACATATTTATTTATTTTTAAACTTATTCATATTACCTTTTCACACAACTCCAAAATGGTCTGGTGTCACCCCTCTTTACTCACCAGCGAGGCAAGGTCCTGTTTCTCTATTCTCTCTGCTAACCGAAACTAGTATTCTGGTATAGTTATTGACTATTAAACATTTTGTATCGAATAAAATAAAAAAAAAAAAACCTATTTTTTTAATTTGCTCAGTTTGGGAAATCTTGATCTACAACAATAAATTAAAGTTTTTAAGAAGTAAACCTACTGTGACATTCGTGGTAGTTTTTAAATATTTTCAATAAATTTGATTAAACGATTCACGTTGCTCTTGATGTAGATATATAATAAAAAGTAAGTCCAAACACACTAGCCGCAGACTTGTCACGCTAATTTAATATCTCCATAATCATTACACAACCACTCGGGAACGTGACAGCCATTCAGTTCTCCTTAGATTAATTGCAAGTGCTTGAATGCATAGCATAGGAAACTCCAAGTTGCTGTTTGTTCTAATAACATATAGCGTTGTCGTTTGAACAATTAACTAAGTAATCTTTTGTGGTACAAGTGTTTGTCAAACTATAGAAGAATAGTCGTCTAGAAGAGTGATATTTACCGATAGTTCTTTAGTCTGTGGACGTAAATGAGTGTTCACTATAAATGAACCTAAATGGAAAATCATCATCAATATAGTCATTACAGTCGTAAAATGCCCTCTACTGGACATAGACTTCTATCTAGTGTCTTCCGATGATCTTTATAAGGTCGTCTGTCTACCATGTAGAGAGTTGTTCTCTCACCAGAGGTTTAAGGGCCTAGCGTTAATTTATATGCGCGCTATGTGGCCTGTCCATTGCAACTTTAATTTCCCAATTCGCTGGCGTAGCAAATTATAAATGATACAAATACAATCAATGGACTTTAAATACTATTTTATCGACATCTTCAACACATTTGAATTACCACAATTTATTTAATAATTATAATATCTATTTCATTGAATATATTAATTATTATTTCCGTTTAATTAAGTTTTAAATGTAACAATTTACTCCGCCTAAATATTTATGATTGCGTATTTAGGTAACTAATTATACTTGATTAATATATAAACATTATACACGGCAGATAAACTTTAAGTTTTAGCTACAGCCTTTCTTTCTCTGGCATTTTATTTTACTGTTTAGTGTCGTAGCTCCTTCTCACTTCGTCAACTAGTTGTCTGTAGTGCATGTAGCACCATTTGGCAACACCTTCTTTTGAGATATATAATTTCACCATTGTTTTATAAATCAGCCTCTCAGTCTGGTTTTTTCAAACATCTCCGTCATTATCAGGCGCTCCAACTTATTGCCGTACCGAACAGCTTGTATGGTATAAGGATCCAAGGAACCTCTGTCATAGTGCACCAGTACCACATTTCAGAATCATGTTATAATTATAATTAAGCCTTCTATCATTTGTTCCTTTCTTCTTTGCATTGATTACCCAATGCTGCGCGTTATATCTTCAATCATGCAGTGATCCAATCTCTTGCGATGTTTCTCCATCAGTGCCAGTTCTTCGCGAAGCGTAAAACCTCAGAAACTTTTACCCCAAGTTTGATAAGGTTGTAAAGGTGTACTCTCTTGATCTCTCACTGTCTTTTTTCCCTCTATCATTAGATCAAAAATCAAAAGGATTATGTCACACAACACACAACAATGAAAATATATAACAACGCTAGCTCACAGACGACGGTGCTTCTTTGGTATAAATATAATGCACAGTGAACAGTTTTTAATTTCCTCTGATACATGGCACTGCTCATTTCTAGCTTATTGATAGAGCATACATGTTTTAGTTGATCGAAATGTAAAGATGTAACTTTGTTGACACATTTATACGGTTGATATTATACATCGTACATTTATAAATTTTATTTAAAAAAAGCAATTATTGAGTTTCAGTCTGGCTCTTTTTAGAAAGAAGTAAGGTTAAAATAATTTACGATTCAAAAATTCGTGTAAATGTCTACTCGAATAAGGACATACGAATTTCAAAAACTATATGTAAAACGTATATGTAACGCATCCAATTATATCGTGACATAAAAATAACGACTCGGTTATTTCATACATTAACAGGCGTGGCTCATTAGCTATGCAAATCAAATTGTCCGGAATCAACGCGAATTGGTGTCGGACTGGTGTCGATCCTGTGGTATTCCATTTGTTAAATTTTTGACACAGGCCGCTTCGAACCGATCCTACTAGAAATCTGGGAAAATTCATGTCCAACGATGGACGTCCTTTGACTTAAATGATGATGATGACTGTAAGATGAAGTGAAATGGTCTTTTTGATAGAAACCTTAAATTGCTAAAAGAAAGTCACTATTTTTCTTGAAGAAATATCGTAACACCTTTTTATATCCTATGGCAGAAACTTTTTTGATGAAAAAAATAAAATAAATAATATAATGATTGAATTTGATGATGTAGATGAATAATGATCACATTCCTTTGCGTAATTTACAGTGAGATGAATTCAAACAGAGCCTAATTTCATATAAACTGTGCAACGAAGTTTTTCTTTTCTGTTATATAATATCATACAATTATGAGGATTCCCCACCCGACCTGGTCTGAAAATATCCCACAGCAAATTCAATCAATTTATTTTACGTCATCTCTTTCAAAAATACCATAAATTCGTGGTGTATAATCACTTACAAATAAACTATAGCCCGGTTTTTTAATATTGTTAGTTTTGACTAGATTTTTGGAGTCTAGAAAATGGTATGTATATCATACCATTTTTAGACAATAAAAAATCTAAAATAAATACCACTATTTAAACTTGTGTATGTATATGTCGGTGTGATTCATGTTTTAGTAATCTCTTGATGAAATATCGCCTTCATGGCTTCATTTACTTCATCCACAGCTGGACATAGGCCTCCTAGGTTTCCAACAAAACTGTTTTGAATCGGACTATATCTGGCGTCTTTCGACGACTTACAATGTATATGTTTTTCAACTATATAAAATTTCCACGCGAATTTTTGTGTCTTATGGGTGTGTAAATAACAACGCGCTGACGTCACTAAATGAAGTTCCTCAAGCCTCCGAAGCCTTCGGATTTCTCAAGACCGTTACTCTCTTAGTCAGATATAAGTTCCTAGAAACTATATAGTATTGGATGATGAACAATCACTGTATTAATGTTATTGATTTTAAACTTGCTAACATCATATTTTTTGAAAATATTACCTAAATGTCTACATCAAAGGACATCTTTCAGCGCACAGGTAGTTCATTGTACACGAACGTATTTTTAATAACAGGCTAATGAATCCACGGAGCGCTATCATGACTAAAAACTTTTTTTGGTACCGAGCTCCGACCCTAATCCCGCTGACAAATATATGTCGACGTGAATTTTGGCACGCCGCTCCACCGGGCGCTGTGCAGACCATAAATCCTAGCAGACAATTCATCTCCACGGTTTTTATCTCCCCCCTCCCTTTATCTCCCTCTAATTTTCCTAGTTTTTTAGCGCATGCATATTCCGGACACTGATGGGTTTAGAATTGTTCTGATGCAAATATAAAGACAGGACTTCCACCCTAAATATATTATAATTATGTCGATAGTAACTGCGAAAGGACTTTTTAGTTCATTCCTTGTTTGTTTTATGTTCAGTTCTAACTTTGACATGTAATATATAAGAAGAGGCGACAATAAAAGTTTTTAAAATTAAACTAAATAGTTAAGAAAAGGACCAATATTTAGCCACTTTTGCACTTACTCTTACACCGGTGTAACATTACTCCTGAAGATGCCCCGTGGAGGGGTGAAACACGTGTTGAGTGATTTGACGGTGGCAGTTGTATAATTCGCATTGTTTGCCGCATACGCATTTATCAGCGTGCTGGCGGGCGGTGCACTTTGTTACACGACTACCACTGCATGTGCGGAAGTGGCTAAATATTGGTTCTTTTCTTACTCAGGATGGACTTCCGCTAGGTAACGCCTGATTCCATTAAATGAACTAAGTAATTACCTATAGTTCATTTCTTACTTTTAAAAATATTCATAATATAATATGCAATTATTAAGACGGCTCCACTTCTCTTTGATTATCTTTACCACGGCATTTTTTTTTTGAAACAGTATTCTATTTTTTTTCTTTTATATTTAGTAATAGACTAAAATCACTGGTTGCAAGGTCTGAAATGTAAGGACGGTGACCCAACAATTTTGCACCAATTTTTTTTAAAATGTGGTTTAGACTAGTGCATTGATGTTTATTTCTCATGAAAGAAAACTCTGCTTTGTGAACCTTTCTTACAAGAACATACCAAAATATTAGTGAGACACTGTCGTTAATGTTTTATTATTTTCGAAACCATTTATTACATTACTTTTCCGACAAAAGATCAAACTGATCATCTTTTCTTTACGCTTCTTCCTCTTTTATTTTATAATGCAATTATTCTTAAACTATACCAACGGGTAAGATCATCTTCCAATTTTAAGATCCAAGTTTCATCACCTGCGACGATTCATACTTCACCGTCGAATTATTTCATGACATCTGTCAATGCGACGGCGTTAAGCATCGGACAATCAATTATGTCTATACAAAGTTATTTAGCCTCTAAATAATTGTTTAAAACATTTTGAACTCTATTACTTACCGAACAACGTCGATATCTGTTTCAGTAGCCGCTATCCAAAAATCTTCACGCGGATCGTCACTGATATTATTACAACCACATTTAAACTCATTGTAAGTAGGAGCATCAAATGAAACTTCATCACTCAATTCTAACCAAAAACGTATTACTTTCTTTTTACTATCACTGTCATCTATGACCGCATCGAAAATCTTTAAAAATACTACGTCCGCAATATTACTATGTAAATACATAATTACGTAGAAACGTGATTTTTAATTTGCTGCCAAATTATGTAAATAATTGAGTTATATAAAACCAAATACAGCTAAATCCACGTATTGTCAAATTTCAATTGAGAATGTCAAACTAAGCGTCATTGAACTTGTGAACATATCCTTCAATCATACGTAACAATACGTACCTAAAATCCATTTAAAAACCCATCTTAGATATTCATACGCCTCAATTGACAAAATAATGTAATGTACGTCGAAATATTAATAGAATTCTAATTTTGAAATATTTTTTGTGTCGTATATTAACTGGCAAGCTAATTAAACTTTCAGTGTCACCAACATTATAAAACATCATATTAAATGTGGTGACATTATGTTAAAGTATGTTTCAATTAATAACACAGACCATCCTCCGACAATGCTATGTTATTAGCAATAACAGAGAACCAAATTGCTATGTAAATGTCCGTGTGTTAAAGCTACGTGTAGTTAATTACAAATTAACTAAATTATTTCCCTCGAAACCTATTTCGCTGTTATTTATTGTAATAACGAGACCATTGAAAATTATTTCATGTACCTTTATACTTACCAGAAAAACTCCAATTTACAGCACAGTAAATACTTTTATTCCACTTTTAACACTCTTATAGGCCAACTAGCATAGTTTCCACTAGACAACTTATCACTTCGATTGTTATCGAACGAGTGACCAAGCTCCCGACTCAATCCTTTTACTGGAAGTTGTCACAAAAGAGTGACGGGGTTGAGGAGTGTTGCCATTTAAGAAAAATAAAACTACCTTTCATAAAATTATTACATACTATCTCTATAATATTAAAAATCTATAGGATATTCATTAATAGACTGTTTTATTTATTTGAAACCAATTTAAAATACACCTATCCCCCGATTTACACGGTACTTGTTTTACACGTTTTCGCTTTTACACGGTTTTCCAAATAAGTTTTATTTTTTTGTTTTTAACGCACTCTACTAAATGCTTCTGTGATTGAACACGTGTGCTTTGTACTCATTTCGCGGGGAATCCCGAGCTTATGTGCTGACTTGCTGCACACGCGCACTGTGTCTGTATTTCTTCGCATAAAATTAAAATATTATCTCCGGAAAATTGTATTTGAGTGAAAGTTTCACAGTTTCAGAAAGATTTAATTTTTCCTATTCGTAAATTACAAGTGAGTGCATAATTTAGATTATTATAATAATTTGGTGTTTTCGTAATATATTAAATATTTTAACTTGTCAATTGCATAAATAAATTTTAATTTCTGTGTACACCGAAACATGTTTAAAAAAATCACAACTGTTAATTAGTAAAACTATGCATTTTCTGCAAGCTTTTCGACTTCCACGGTTTTGACTTGAAAATTTTTAATTTTCGATTTACACGTTTTTCTCAGGAACGTATCTACCGTGTAAATCGGGGGATAGGTGTATATTACAAGACACGAAAGTTGTTTGTATATGTACGGCGCTTATGAAAAATGATTCGAACATAATTTTGAAATACAAAATTGAGCACAGCATCATATATTGATGTTGACAGGACAATACTCAAGCTACTTTGTGTAATATTAAAATCGCGATTTCGTGATCTATTTAGAAAAGGTTTTGAACAACTATTTAAAATAAAATACTCGACTATATTCACCAGGAAGAGTCTTCCTAAAAGCTTTCAGTAAATACTAGAACAACAGTCTAGACTTCGATTTCGTTCATTCTTTTTTCTTTATAAACAACCCTTGAAACTAGAGAGCTAGCAAATCTGTATACGTTCAAAAAAAAAAGGTTTGAGAACTATTCGTGCGAAAACTAAAATAATTGTTATCTCGTAATTTATGCAGGATGATTAGTTCCACATGTTACTAAAATTATAGTTTTTTTGTTGTGTATTAATATATCAAAAACATTTATTTCCAGAAACAATCAAAAATAATTTGACTTGATTTGACAATATAGCAGGAAAAAGGCATTTTTAAAATTATAATTATTACATATTGACATTAGTTGTTATTTATCTGTTGCTGCAGACTTTTCACTGCCATAAATTATTGATTTGCAGCATTCCATAAGAAAAAATTTGACAAACTTCAGGATGACCTCTTTATACGGAGTGATTAGAAACAGATGTAAAAGCTCTAAGTGTTTTTGCTGACAAATTAGCTATACATTCACTCCTTTAAAGCCTTTACACGTATATTAACAGCAAATCAATCGTTAATTTGTAATTAGGTAACAAAACAGCGTAGTATTTAATCATACTGTACACATACAAGGGGTGGCGCTAGCCGACCAGCACATGCATATTTTAACTGTATGTAGTTTTAATGAGTGTTGTTTGATATGCAATATTTAAGCGGTATGGAAATGCTTGACTATCTTTTGGGTTAGTATTTTGACTCTTCATGAACTGCTGGTAGTGCACATTCTTACTTAGCATAGTGTTGTAAACTGTGGTTGATGTTATATCCGGCGAGTAGCAAGTCTGTCAATTCATTTTTGAGAATACAGTTCAGGAGGTTCCTGTTCACGACCTTAGCCCACCATCCCCGTTTTACTAATGAATGGTAATGGAATGAAACATTATGTGAGAAGAAAAAGAACAAGGAATGAAAGAAATTTAGAAAGACGAAAGAAGAGCGAGAAAATAAAATTAGAAAGTGAAAAAAATATTTGAAAAGTAGTCCTTGCGTACCCAAGACAGGAAAAAATACGCGAAGCCTCTTATAACTGGGGCCAACAAAAATAAAAAAAATCTCCGTTTATAAAACGAGAACGAAGTCGGCCCACTACCACCTACACATAGTGTAATTTCTTGGAGGCGTACAAAGCGTTTTGATTGTTCGTTTCTAATCAACACATCCCGACTACTGAACAATCTACCTGCTTCCTTATTTCCTGAGAATTATAATCCAAGTCCGTTCAGGGTCAGAGTGAACAGGTACGTACTGAGCTTGCTTGCGTGTTCGATGACATGCTCGCTTTTCAACAGGCTAGTTGGATAGATTTAGAGAGCATCGCCATAATGATGGGCGACGACAACCTTCGCCCATCATTTCTATCGTTTGCTCGTAGGGTGGTGAATGACAATTTTAATAGAAACAAAACAGTATAGATAAGTAGGTACCTAATAAACTGCACATAAAATAACTAGTCAATTAATAGTAATATGTGTAGTAATAATGGAAGGAAGGCGATGAAGGCAAGAAGGAATGAAAGAACAAAATGAAAGATATTGTGATGGAAATAAGGTAAGAATTAAAGAAATTGAGAAGTATGACAGTGAGTGAAGAATAAATATGAAAAATCTGAAAAACTTATTTGTAAACAAAGACCCTGATCCCAAATAATTAGGGGTACGAGAGGCCTCCAATAGCGGGGGCCAAAAAACAAAAAAAAACAGGCTAGTTGGTCAAAGGCAGACTAGTAACCATAGAAATAATATTATAAACCATCATATTACTACATATAACGCCATCTATCTTATTTCTTACTTAACTGCCATGACACAATCCTACTGTGACCATGTTATAAAATTTTCGTCAAGTTGAATCTAACACTCTTTGGATGATAAACACTTCAGACCTGGGAAAAACAGACGAGAAATTCCCAGCGAGACTATATTTAAAAATATATTTAATAGACATTGATAAGGGCAAACACATCCCTAATGTGTTATATGTTCCATGAAGTCATTAACGACATAGTAAGTATTGTACATTGTCTATAGAAAAACTCGCTAACTCGTAAAAGACGAACTTTTGGCACACAAAACTTGTACCTAACGTTCGTAGTTCGAAGTTTTTGTCACACTTTCTAGGACAATCGGTAATATTCATATACGTTTTGGGAAGCAACATGTAAACATTTTAATTTGTTTAAATTTTATAACAGTTTATAATTCAACCAAATACTAGAATAACACAGTGACGTCTTGTCTTTTAGTCCAGGTGAAACAGGTTCTTAGCAGTTATTACTTGTTCTACTAAAAAAACCATTTAACAGGTGTCAGCCAAGAAAATCCGTTCGCTCGGTCATTTAAAATGTTAAGTTCGCGCTGCACAAGCGACGGAGCTTTTAAGGAATATTTAAAGCCGAGCTGCGCCGCGGCGAGCGTTACGCGCCTTTGTATAAATTAGAATGACTAATTTTTTTAATTAAAATGATATGAGCGCTAGATCTAGGTCGCCCACCTCGCTTCCTCCGGCACACGGGTATCCCGCACAATGCAGCCATACGAATGTAGGCGCCCCACCTCTTTAATTTTCTCGGACTTATTTTCAGTTTTCTCGGGAAACTTCCAGCGTACAATTTTCCTCGAATGAACCGCGCGGAAAATTCAAAATGAACTTCTGTTTCATATTTATGTTGACCTGCATTATGCTTTCCACGCTGACGGCTCGGTTGCCATTACTTAATACTTTTTACGTTGCAAGTAACACTGTTAAGTCGCAGGAGCTTACTTAGCCATGTTTAGAGCACTACATTTATCCGAAATTAGTTATTTTATAAGTTTATACATGTTTTATAAGTTTTAGCTAAGCAAAAATGTAAAATTTTAACTTCTTTAATTGACTTTTCCATACACCATCAGTTATAAAGTATGAAAACTATGACAACTCTCTTAAGATTGTTGATAGATTTAAAAATGTGTTACTGTAGAGTTTCTTCCTGCTTCTTCTCTACAATTAATAAAATATCAAATAATTAATAAATTCATACAAACAATTAATAAAATTCTCTACAAAAAAAAATTGATTAACAAGATTTCTGTTAAAAGTGAAGTTAGTTGTTAAATAAATTTAATCTTTAATAGATAACACTGATCAACAAAAAAAAGGTTTCGGAAAATATCTAGGAAACCAACACTTGTTTTAAGACAAGTAAGACATGCTGATTACAAATATAGAAACCGTTTGTCTCTATCACCCACCGTTGTTGAGATATTTGGCATTGACCATTTATATATGTTTAATATTGTATCAAAGCAAACAACTCGCAGGCAAGTTACAGTAGAGCATATATCGCTGAATAGAGTACTACTTAACATAAATACACATAGTTTAAGATATAATACACTTGTAAAATACAGAGGTATAAAGTAAAGTTCCTTAAATTAAAAGTTAGTTTGGTTTGAATTTCTTGGCTGTAGACTTGCGTTTGTGCTGATAATTTGGCATGTTGCGCTGAAGCATCCAGCAATAGTCGGACAACATTGCTGCACTCCATCGGCCTTGATAGCGTGACTCCATCACCGAGATGTCCTGATGGAAACGTTCACCATGCTCATCACTAACAGAACCTAGGTTTTCTGGAAAGAAGTCGAGATGTGAGTCGAGGAGATGAATCTAGAGGGACATGTTACAACCCCTTAACTTGTACGCGCTAATGCACTTCTGCACAATATTTACATAGTCAGGAGATTTATTATTTCCAAGGTAATTGGCTACAACAGACTTAAATGCCAGCCATGCTTTTTTTCAGTTCTGCTGAGTAAATCTTCGAAGTGACTGTCTGCTATGATCTTCCTTATTTGTTGACCTATGAATACACCTTCTTTCACTTTCGCATAACTCAACTCTGGAAACTTGTTGCATAGGTACCGAAAAGCATCTGAGTTTTTGTCTAGTGCCTTCACGAAGTTTTTCATGAGCCCCAGCTTTATATGAAGTGGAGGCATAATAACTTTTTCACGCTCAACCAATGGCACACGCAAGACGTTTTTACTACCTGGCTCCATTTTATAACTAACGGGCCAATTCTTATTTATATAGTGGTGCTTCCTATCTCTGCTGTCCCACTCGCAGATAAAACAGCAGTACTTGGTGTACCCTGTCTGCATTCCCATGAGAACAGTGATCACTTTTAAATCACCACACATATTCCAATTGTAATCGCGAAAGCAAATTTTTTCAAGAAGTAGCGACATGGTTTCGTACGTCTCTTTTAGATGAGTAAAACCAACTGGTACTGATGCATACATGTTTCCATTGTGTAATAATACAGCCTTCAAACTTGCCTTGGAGGAAGCAATAAATAGACGCCATGCTTCAGTCTTATGTGTTAAAAACCTGACGTGATAGAGAAAAACGGTTTTCAGATTTGTAATTAGCATGAAAAACTGCTTTAGAAAATGTAATCATCAAACAAGATATTTTT
The DNA here is from genome assembly GCF_028537555.1 of Battus philenor. Lineage (NCBI taxonomy): Eukaryota > Metazoa > Arthropoda > Insecta > Lepidoptera > Papilionidae > Battus > Battus philenor. Next base: position 393,304 of record NW_027181693.1, read on the forward strand.
GGGTTGTTATTCAGTGTAATTTATTTGCACAAATAATCCCTTTGTAATTTCATTTTTTGTTATTATTTATCTGTGAATGAAATAGAAAAAGTAATTTACTTGCAGCATGTAATCATAATAAGGTTTCGCCTTATTTCCGCTGAAGGCTTTTGAAGCTTAACCAAGTAATATATTATTTTGATATACGTATGATGAACTTTCTCTCCGGTTTAAGTCAATCGATCACTGTTCGTTTTAATAAAATCTTGTAGAGCATTTATGGAATTTTTATTTTTGAACTTCAGAGCCATATCTTTATTAACATTAACACACGTTTGACACCATTATTTTATCGTGTGCTCATTTTACCTTTTACAATTGCAATAAGAGGAAGGAATTTAAGAAGGATTGGGCAGTGGTAGCGCAGCGGTAAAGCACTGAGACTTGCGATCATAAATTGCAAGTACGAATCCAAAAAATAAAATTTGTCCATTAATTTTAAAGGATTACCACTGCTCATGAACAAGTTGTCAGAGGATGGGCAGCAGCGTTATCTGCCCACTGCGATATCCAACCCGCCTACCAACCATAGCGATGATGTTATATTCCCCTGTTGATATCTTTTATGGAGGTATATGCCTTGAAGGTTGCGACAATGGACTGAAACGTTGAATAAAATAAGTTACGTGACTATTATGCATATTTTTCACTAACAAGATTTTTTTTTAAATTATTACATGGTTACATCGTTACTCTAATTTTAGAGTTATCAATTAGTAATTAATATTTAAACTTAAAGTCTTATATCCACTTCTGTCGTCACTGTTTAAAGCAGCGCAAACTTCGAGAAAGTCACTTCAATATAATCCTCTTCACGAGACAGGTAGTGCCTGGTGCAGAATTATTTTTTTATATTTATATTTTATTCTTCTCTTGTGGAAATAAAATATTAGAATTATCATTATTACTAATATGCATATTAATTACATTTTATACGTTTTATAAAATTATCGTAAATAAATCTACGTATTTCATTAAACGATATCAAACTTTAAAAACTACTTTAATATGGAATCTTAAATGTTTTCAACTTGTCACTTGGTTGACTCATTTACAGAGTTGACATATGTATATATCAAACATTTCTAAACTTCATTAAAAAAGAGCAACTGTTCAATTTCTGGCCCGCTCTTCTGAACAGACCTGTATTTCAAACCGAATGTAGATTACTATTGATAATGTTAAAACTGTTGATGATTTAAATGTGCGTGTTATTGAACTATTTAAATAAATGTTTTTTTTATTTATTTTGAAGTGAGGAAAATAGGACTTGTCCTGAGTTCGAGAAAGAAATGGCTACCCTAGCGGTATGCTCGGGGGGTGCGTGCAGCGTCATGCCCTGAAATATATTGCGGAGAAGTTCACTTTGTTCCACCACCGACGCTTGCCACGCTCCGCGGCTCCTTTGTACACCGGTGCATTGGAGTTTTATTCTTTTAAAAATAGAACTATTATTACCTGCAAATCTATCACTAGTTTACTGATATGATTTTGATATGTTTAAATATAGAATTCATTTGTTCAACATTAGAACATTCAACAGGAATCTTTTTGATCGACAACTTGTTCTTTATTTATTTATTCTTGACTCTACTCTGCTTCTCAAGGTTTAAAAAGTTTAATAATACAGATAAAGATATACACACTTTATTAAATAGCTTAAATATGAACAAAATAATCAGGGCTTCTTTTCATTTAAATATGATACACTTTTAACATGTGATTTTATTTAAAAAATCTGGTTCCGTTCGTTTCAAATTCATTAGAAACTTTTTGTAGTCGAAATTTTAATAAAGCTTTTTTACGTCAAACCCGCTTTACGCTATTATAGTAAACTTACAAAAATATTATCATAAATACATTGGTAATTTAATCAGGTTACCATAAAAAAAGTTTAAAAATCCTAGAATATCTATTAGAAAACTTTGCGTGTTTACAAAATATGAAAATTGAACAAGGCACCTAGTGCACAAAAAAAATGACCGCTAAAGTCTTAAAGTTCTGAAGTTTGAAACCGCTCTTATTAAAAATCTATAGGAGAGCCCTATGCCCAGCTGTGGATGTCTCATGGTTGAAATGATAATGGCAACGCATTATTACTTTCTTTTAGTGCTTTGACTTTCTGTTGCTTTTTGTTTTCCTCTCGTATATCAACCGTTTAATTTGCTATCTTTTTTGGGCCTTTTCTCCGTAATTAATCAACAAATATTTTTATGTCATTTATTTAGAATGCTTTACTATATTTAATTTACATATTTTTAGTAGCAGTAGCTGTAGCAGTGACAGCTCATTTTAAAGCAGTGGTTTCCCAGCAGTAGACAATTGAGACTTTCGAACGTGAGTCGCGAGTTCGATTTCCGAGTTACACTGTTATACACAATTACAGTTTGCATTAATTATATGGAATTGCGCTAAGAAATAGAGATTCCAGAGGATGGACAGCAGCTTCTTCTGCGTACCCCAAAACGACACTGCAATCTTAGAGAGATAATAGATATCTTTGGGGGAGGCATTTGCCTTCTAGTGGACGTCTATGACCCAAAATTATGACAAAAATATTATATATCCAAAGAGTAAAGTTTTCAGATAATATAGTAAACAAATTATTTTTTTTTAAATTGGGATGCCTTAATATTTACTGTCAGAATTTATTGGCCTATTGCATTCTTATAAAATAAATTAATATAAATTATTTCAGTGATCACTCTATATAAGGTGATTTTAAATAGGTGTAGCTTAAAAGGTTTTTGCTAAAAAAAATTAGCTTTTTAAGGCTTTTACATCTGTAACCAATGAAAGCATATATGCTGTTATTGTGTTAGATACTAAAATAATAAAGCCGTGTTATCATAAAGTAGACAAGGTACGAACGCGTCTCTCTTTCATATAATTGACCTAGAGGCTTCGTTACACTGTGACGGCAATTATTTTTAAGGTTATAGAATAAAGAAATTGCAACGATGCTTGAAATTCCAGATGCAATGTCACCAGTGGCGCAATAACAGAGCTTTTGCCTGCAGCTTTGCTTCTCAGCTAGTTTGTTCTTGCCAAGCGCAGCTGTTACAGTTTTTCACTGTTTATTGTTCTAATTACATTTGCATAACGAGATTACTTGGGTAATTATAAGCACAGATTAAATATCTAAATGGAGTACAATTGTCTTACTTTTTTATTATTTCATATGTACACAAACGTATTATGGCTGATGAAATTTGAAAACAACTCGATTGTGTTTATTGTACTGAACGGACGGAAACAAGATGAAAAGCTAAACAAGAGGTCCTTATTGATTGGAAACGAAATTTTCCGCAAAATCGACAGCAATGAGGACTGAATGAGGAAAATATTTTTTTTCGGTACATTTTTCGTTTTATATTGTGTTGAAAAAAATATGTTATCTTATTTACTGCTTCATATACGTTTTTTAAATTGTATTACATAACCTATTTATTAATTTATATTATGTTCCGATTTCATTATCCATTTAAAGCTATCACTTATGTATGTCAAAAGAAAAATGATAGAATGAATTGTTTAGTATCATTACATATGTCTTTTTGTATTGTACGTGTTTTTCTTATACTCGCATGCGTTGTTTTAAACAATATGGTGCCACAAAGAAACGCATAGCGCAAGTTCATGATTTCTTCCCTTAAAAATGAATAAGTAGTTTCCATCTGCTATCCAAGTCACCAGATACTATTCACATGGACTTTTGGGTGGTATCTGAAAGTTAAATGAACAAACGAACCCAGGTACCATTTTAGTTAGGAAGAAAATTTCGTATTGCGAGGTAAGTGCTACCCCACGATAAGATTCCAAGAATATCTTGAAGTTATGATCAAGATTTAGGAAAAATAATAAGAAATACGCGTAATTTTTCTTTGTAATATTTTTCAAAGTAAATAATTATTTATATTATTTATTTTTCAATTTAAATTTAAAATCCAAAATCGAATAGAAAATTATCGAAATATCTTCTTTTTTAATATCCTCAATGCCAAAAAAAAGTCAATAACCAATGTTTGTTAGTGACTTACGGTGACTTAAGATGTAGTCTCTCACTCTAGGCTTCATTAAGAAGCTCACAGTTGAGCCACGTGGGCTATACTAGAATTTTATATAAATCTGGAACGAGGAAATCAGTAAACAAAAGAAAGTACCTATCATCTCCAGCGAATTAGCAAGTTAAAGTGGTGATTGGCAGGCCACCAAATGAGCAGAACAGATAACCATTGTGACTTTAAGGTTCTAGAGTGAAGACCACGTACAGGCAAGCATACGGTAGGTCGAAATTGTTAGGCTTGTTGTTGAACGGAGGACGTTGGATGGAAGCCGATTACAATCGCCCTTGTAATTGCATTTTAGCGTCCCATACGTCTTAATTAAAATTTTTATCAAAAAAATATGAACACGAGAAATGTAACATGAATTGAAATACAGTTAAAATTTGTTGAACACTTGGTTAGGCACGGTACATTCAAGTGGCGTGGGATCATGGAAACGTGCTATTGGTTCAGCGGACCTTTGTTTTTATAACAAATATTCTAATGTGCCGGTGCGCAAGCCACAGTAGTTTAGATCCATTGCCCGGGAGAAGGACCCAGGCCTCGGTCGTGTTCACTAGCTTGGTGGCGCCTCACGGACCGACGTACACTCTTTGTGTCGGTTGCGTTCACCAGCTTTGTGACGTCTTACGCGCCGGGGCCAATACGAATTTACGTTATAAATTTTGCTTCTCCGTTATTCAACTTCATTCTCGGAGCATCGGGGCAACCTTCGGTCATTGAGATTGGATATATTCGTACCTTGCACCGGCACAAATACATCCTGTCTACTACCGGCGCTCCCCGTTTCGACCTGCTGCCGTCAGACCAGTCCTGAGAGGTTGTGCGGCTGCTTACAACCATCATCAGGGGAGTACCGACCTGCGGTGTAAAATCAGACCAGGTTTTCGACCCACTATCCTTTATATAGAAATATATTTTTTTCTGCTCACTATCCTTTTTTAAATATTTTTTTTCTAACAGCACACTGGTTGGAAATCTATGGGGGAGATCAGGAGGACATAGTCGGCAGTGGTCTTACGGCTAAAATGATGATATGAATAAATTTATATTTTTAAAGAATATATCGATTTGCAGAATGACGGTTGATATAATATCAATTGAAAATTTATCAGAACTGAGAAAATCATGCAACGGACACATTTCATACGTAAATTGAACACTTATTTCAAAGTTGACCTACATTCGAAATCATTTTAATGATTGCAAATTCAAAATAAATTATACGTTTTTTTTTTATTTCTGACACGTGTCAACGTTAATATTTTTTTAAAAGTATATCTTACATAAACTGTATTTCTATGATGTCGATTCTCAAACTTTCTATAGTTTACATCTCTGTTTATTTAAACGATTTTCTCGTATTTATATTCCGATATTTTTTTAATTTTGTTCAATCTGTAAGTTTAAAATAATTAACAGCATAAACGAGTTATACAATATATGTATGCATATATTATATTAGAAATTAGATAGTGAGAAAAGTATTTACCATGAATATATGTAACATATAGGCGCCGTCGTTTCGGCCCATAAACATCCACTACAAGACCTCCGCGAAAGATATATTTTTACCTGTGGGGGATGTGCAATAATCGCCACACTTGGCAGGCAGGTTGGCGATCGCAGTGTGGGCATCATGGTACGCAGAGGACGCTTATGCCCATCTTATGATAACTTTTTTGTGATCAATGACAATCCTATATAATTAATGCACAAAGTGTGAATTATATAGGATTGTATTTCGAGTCAATCCTCTACCGAGCTGCCACAGTTCAATGCTGTATGTAGTATCAGGTAACTAAATGTTTCTCTACAACATTTGCCACCTTGGCATGACTGGTAGAGAATATCTATTAGATAGTCCGCCATTACACGGTATGTGAAAAGAATGAATTAATAAGGTAAAAGAAATATTAAATAAAATTTAGTACGCAAATGTTAGGAATTGTTTACTTTACACATATTGGTATGGGTATATCAAATTTAGATTCGGCTCATAGATTTTAGGCTTTTTGGTATTTGGTTCGCCGCAAGCCCAACAACAATGGCAAACAAATTGGATTGCATGCGTCCGGCGCTCGCATTCTATCGCGCGCCATACGTATTACAGCTGTTCATGTCGTCAATGCATTTTGGTCGCATATTTATTAATTAATACTTCTCGTTTTGTTAATATCAATGCAATCAATTTTAAAGCTGTGGTATAGTAGAGGACATTTGATTTGGCACTTCCTCGGTCTTTATTTATTTGTTAATTTATTCACCCTTTTTACTTTTGTAAAGCCGGACATTATGCCTTGAAGCATTCTCTACAACCTGGTGGTGGGAAGACAATTGTTGGGATCTAATTTTACAAAAACGTTAATTGGATATACAGAGATATATGTTTGTATAATATTTATATATATAAGGCTCTCGAGTTGCGATCTGGTAGTGGCAGTGTAGGTTTGTCTCCCACTAGATGGACCATCGACGCCTTATTTTATTATTTTATAGACATATAACAAGATATATATACTACATACACAATACGTTATCAGTGTAAAACCTTCTTTTTTCCGAATCGACAGTTTATTATGTTTCTAGATTAGTTAATACCGACATTTTATCATAGTTTTTCGTGAACTTCAAGACAGGAAGGGTGCCATTTTATACTTTATAGAATTCTAGTTAGAAACCTTTTCTTAACCTTAATTATACACTAGATACTTCTGCCAACAACCTTAGACAAATTACAAATAATTCGTCAAACATTCTTGATTTGAAAGCTGTAAAACTTGTCAAATGAGCTGTATATTCATCCCATATAGGCTTCACCTATATCTAATCACCCTGTGTATAGTTCTGTTACTTCCTGCCTTAATACCTTCATTGAAACTTAAAGATAGAAACAGTTTTAACGAACAATGTATCTATATTTTATTTAATGGAATCAGGCGTTACCTTGCGGAAGTCCATCCTAAGTAAAAAAAGGACCAATATTTAGCCACTTTCGCGCATGCAGTGGTAGTCGTGCAACAAAGTGCACCGCCCGCCAGCCCGCTGATAAGTGCGTATGCGGCAAACAATGCGAATCACACAACCGCCACCGCCAAATTACTCAACACGTGTTTCACCCCTCCACGGGGCATCTTCAGGAGTTATGTTTCACCGATTAGTGCCAAACACAGAGTTTGTGTTGTGTTGTGTGTGTTTGTGTGTTGTTACTTATTTATATTTTGTTATTGTTACTTTTAATCTTGTTTAAGTTTAGTTAAATGCCTTAAATTATAATGTATAACAGGTTGCGTTGACGGTACCTCTCTGAGGTTAAGTAGGCGTAGAGATCCGGAAACAATAGAGAGAATTCAATTTCCTGGAACCACGGTGAAATATTATTTTAATTCAACAAAGCATCGGAGCTGAATGTGGGACGGGGTCGCGGCGATATTTCACCGGGGTGTTTTTACGCGAAGCCCCCCCCCCGCCCCGCGCCCGTGCGGAACACGGGAATCGTTTATTTCTTGTTGCATTCAAATAACTTTCGTTCGGTTGCTTAGCTCGGCAGACGCAAATAGATTGCGGCGATATCTAGACCCACAGTTACGCTTGAACTAATTTATATCTGCACTTTGGAACTTTGAAATTAAAATGATAATATTTTCACTGATTTGATTAACAGTTTACTGATTTCACCTGAAGGTTTTCAAGTAGATAATGCCTTCGGAATGCTTATTTACTTAATGTAAGTAGTATATAAATAAATAATCGTAAATGTTAAGGCTTGACTAATTCGACATTTTAGTTATATGGTTTAGTGAAAACTCAAAGAAAGGTTACAATAAAACGAAAATAAAATAGTTATGAAAATAGTGAAAACAACACTTTTCTTCTCCCATACAAAATACGTTAGGTTTAAAAACGTAAACAGGTCTACTGTTAGCGTCAAGCTAACAGGTCTACGTTTCACGACAATTGAAACCAAAAAAGACGCAGTAAGATGTAATAAAAATAAATATTGCGCAATAGAAATTATTACAATGCTTATATAACCTTATTAATACAAAGTTTTCGTATTGTGAATGATAAAAAAATATAAGTACTTATAAATCAATAAATACAGCGATTACATTGAGATGTGTACTTTTTCTATAATATTATGCGACAGACTACGAATTATTTATTTATTTAATATTCTTAATTGTACACGATAAGATACATTTAATAAGTTTTACAATAATATACTGAACAGTACAATGGGCGGTCTTATCACACAAGGCAATCTCTTACAGACAACCATAGTAAGGAAAAGATAAAAGTACTTATAAATGGTAGTTCACGTGTACAAAAAAATATATATTCACAAACAAATGAACATAAATATACATAAACATACATAGACGTACATACTTAAACATACATGAAAAGGAAAGGCTCTAGAAGGAAGGTTCTAGAAAGGCGACCAATATTCGGTGGACGTGGCGTAGGTAGGTGCCCTACAAAGTAAACCGACGACGTAGTTAAATACTGGTCGCGGGCAGCGCAGACCCGGTCACCGTGCCGATCAAAGCCTTACAGTGGGCGTGCATCTAAAAGAGATGAAGTATATGTAATGATAATTGTAAAGTATTTTACATGATGTCCAAGTAAAGTGTGTGTAGAGTTCGATCAGTCCCTGGTATATTAAGAGAAATCTCTACCAACGAACATTATCAATTGGTACATCATATCATATCATTGGCGAATCAAACAACTCAACGAATCCGCTGGCTTGGTCACTTGGAGCGAATGGGATCGGATCGGAGCGTGAAGGTAGCGTACCTGGAAAAACCGAGCGGTCGAAGACCAGTGGGTAGACCCAGGTATCGCTGGATCGATCGCGTTGAGGCAGACTTGCGCGAATTGAATATCAACCAATGGCAGACGATGGTGCAAGATAGAGGAATGTGGAAGTCTCTCGCTTCGGAGGCCAAAACCCACTTTGGGTCAGTGAGCCAGCGGAGTAAGTACACCAAATCATTTTTTATTTAATTTATCCGTTTTATATTACATTACAGTTTAAAAATAAAGATTTGTGAAGTTCGAACGTTCGAGAATATTCAAGTAGTTCTACAAACTTAAGGAAAGGATCCTAAAACATTTCCAATAACCTAATAAAAACTATTTTCAATCTTAACAGTTTCCGTAATCTTGAACCCTTTTCCTCCATCAATATAAAGAGTATCCTTATAACTTCACACGACCCCTAAGTTATTGCCCTCTGAATTCAAACAGGAAACTTATCCTACATGTACTTTGTAAAAATAAACAATTTCAATACATAGAGATATTACAGAATAACAACAAAAATATACGCCAATTATTTGTGAACTTTACATCTTTCATAGTTTCAGCCCATAGACGCCCAATGCAAGGCAAAAGCCTTTCCCAAAGATATCTATAGGGGATTTCGATACGGTTGGCAGGTAGGTTGTGGCTATGGGTGCTGCTGCCAATCACTCTGGAAACTTTTTTGGCAATAGTAGTAGACTCTGTGTTTGGTACTAATCGGCGTAACATAACTCCTGAAGATGCCCCGTGGAGGGGTGAAACACGTGTTGAGTGATTTGGCGGTGGCGGTTGTGTGATTCGCATTGTTTGCCGCATACGCATTCATCAGCGGGCTGGCGGGCGGCGCTCTTTGTTGCACGACTACCACTGCATGTGCAGAAGTGGCTAAATATCGGTCCTTTTCTGAACTATATAAGATTGAATGCGGGCAATGGAACCTGCGACTTAAGATCGCAAGTCGCAGTCCACTGGGCTACCACGGCTCAACATGTTTTCAAAGTTTCAAAAGTTTGACAAAATTACACAATAAACGTGAACGAGAATAGGCTCAAAAATATTATTAAAAATTGACGAATAATATGTAATCTTATTAGAGATAAATAAATAAATATCAATCTGTTTAATATAATATACTTTATAACTTTAGATAACCAAAAAGTCACGATAATTTCCATAGAATGTCACTAGTCTTATCAATTCAAAAGTTCTGACTAAAAGACCTTGACTTCATCTTAGATTCATTCACTCATCTTTAGCAGTCAGGCTTAGTGCTGCAGCTTATGCCGTTAGGAAGATAAAAAGCTACTTTGATATTGACACTGTTAGACTAGTGTATTTTGGTTATTTCCATAGCATTTAGAGATTATAGAGATTCGGATATAGAAAATGTATTTGTTTTGCAATAGAGAGCGATCCGAGCTACTTACGGCTTAGGGCCGCGAATCTCTTTGAGAAAGCGGTTTAAAGAGATCAATATTCTCACAGTGGCTTCGCAATATATTTATGATAATATTTTGTACATTTACAATTACTATAATAAATTCGAAAATATAGGTGACGTTCATAGTGTATTTACAAGGCACCGCGAAACATTTGCTCTACCAAAGTTCCCACTGGAAAAAGTCCGCAAAACATTATTGGACTACTATTTAAAAAAGGCTGATTATTCAATAGACGAATATTTAAATGACAAGAATTATTTGATTTCATTAAGGCTATATCTGAAAAAGTTTGTATGTAAAAGTCTTCTTTACCTTTCCTTTATCGCCTCTTTTACTTTATCCGTTCTTCCGGACTGCTACTTTACAATATATGTTACGTTTTTCATATTTATTTAACATTTAATTTTTTTAACTTCTTATATTTTATGATTTATATCTCATATCTAAATCATATTTTCATCCCGTAATTACTTAGCCATAATTTACAATTTATCTCCTTTTTCTAATATAAATGCGTTTTATTATTTTTGGTTATTTTTCCTACAATCTCAATGTTACCTCATTTTTATTGGAGTCTAAAGTATGGTGAGGAATTAATAAATGCATCTTTGACAAGGTTAAGGGTGACGTATGGTCTAATAGTTTGTGGTGGGGCGTGTAGATCTTTTCGGGCGTTACATTTACTGACCACTAAAGCGAAATTGAATAAATCAACACCAAGTTATTTCATGTTGCTGTGAAACTGCGTAAATGCCTAGCGGTAAGCTCAGGAATGCCTTTTTAGTAATTATCTTTGGAGAAGCGAAGTTACTTTTTAGGGAAAATTTGATTAATTAAAGATGAATTATTTTCCCGAGAATTATAACCTCTCTTGAAGTCTCTTGAGGGTAAGTGAATAGGCACCTCAAAGTCTGCGTGCTCTATTTTCAATACACCAGGCGAGGTGGAGGTCAAACGAGGACAAGAATGCGATAAACAAGTTCGATTCGTGTGTGCTTAAACTTCGAAGTGGTAGTCCACGAAGAAGGCTTTAGTTGGTATACTTAAGCTTTTAATAACACTATAATAAACCCACTCTAGTAGCCTCCAGTTCATGTTAGTTGAATTGCAATTTAACTTTACATCAAGATTTGCTTTGAATTGCAAGTATTCTAATTTACTTAGTTTTCAACGGGCATTTTTAACTTTCTTTCGGAATTTATTTCAACCTTTTCGAGAATCCCTTTTCAGAGAAGTCAGTAAATTTTCATGTAAGCTAAATTTTCAAGACGTCTACCAAAAAAAAATATTTCCCCCGCGCCTCCCGACCTACATACGCGTTACAACAAAACGGCACTCGAGTCAATGAACGTAATTGTATGTTCCTAAATTTATTTTGAATATAAAAACTCTCCGAATTTAAAATTTAGGTTTACTACCTAATTCAGTCGCTCTTAAAGGCAACTGCAAAATAAATTATCCAAAATCTTATAAAAATAATTACGAATGAAAGCAACAAATATACTTAGACAGGTTGTACTTCTCTCAATGTTTCATTCGACAACCAACAGCTATTTACTCTTACAGAAAACCATCTTCACTATAAAACAAGTAAGTTATAATACAGTAAAATACAATGCCTAACACCTAAGCTAAACGCAGTAAAGTATAGTTCACTACTAGTATTGTGGAGTTTACTCCAAAAAAGTACAAGGTAGCACAGTACAGTAAAGTAAAATACAATATAGTAGAGTACGACTTAGTAAAGTAAATAATACTGCAGTACAGTACTGTGAAGTAAAGTATATTATATATACAGTATATTACAGTACAGTAGTGTTGAAGCCGCGACTTACGATCCTTAACATACAGTATACAACCAGCGAGATTCTTTATCTGATTTAAATATATCGTTATAAATAAGGCTTTCCCTTTCAAGGGTCGCATAACACATACAAGGATAAACGCACAAAGGATACGTAAGATGAATTGGGACGCCCATTTGATAAGTTTGAGCCATTGACTTTCATGAACTCTGAGAGGCCTGGAAAGAGGACGTACGTGACTAAGATAAGGGTTAATATGGAGTGAGCCCATGTAGCGGGACTGTCTGGTGGACTCTGGAGATAGGCTTGTACACATTATCCCGGGGTCAAGACTAATATCTGTCGTTACAGATAAATTACGTGGTGCTGCAAGATCTGATCTGTTCTTCCGCTATAGTTATGTTGTCTATCTATGTGGTCCTAGTGATGCCCGGTAAATTAGACCAGCCAATTATAACTAAGTTGGCTACCGGAGAGAGTAATGTGAAAATCTAATGAAAAAGTTAAGCTAAGCTGATTAAAAAAAACTAGGTTAATTATGCCATATAGCATTAACCGCAATCAATGTCTGAGCCAAAATAGTGTATCATAATGTCATTTGATGGTTTCAATATGTCCTGAGAGATATAAGTAAGAAAAGGACCAACATTTAGCCACTTCCGCACATGCAGTGGTAGTCGTGCAACAAAGTACACCGCCCGCCAGCCCGCTGATAAATGCGTATGCGGCAAACAATGCGAATCACACAACCGCTACCGCCAAATTACTCTCTGAGAGATATACACGCAGAGGCTCCATTAAATAAGTAAAATTTCTATTCACAAACAATTGAATACACTAATTTAAAATAATATTTTATATCCAATTAAGAATTGATTGGCCTAAATTTAGTTTTTGACTGTTCTTCTTCTTCTATTCTTCTTTTTAGTCCATAGACTTTCACTTCATGGTACAAGCTTCCCTCAAAGATACTTATATGGATGTATATGTGCGCAGAAAACGCTTATGCGCGTCCTCTCGAATCTAGTTTGTTAGAAGTGGCAATCTCATATAATTAATTCAGATAGTATGAATTACATAAGATTGTACCCCTGGAATTGAACCCACGATCATAGATCTCAAGTCTCAATCCTCTGCCGCTGAGCTACCAGTGCTCTATCTACTTCGTTTCTATATTTAATCGAAAACAATTAGATATACTGATTATCAAATTTGGTGCATTTAGGGTAATTATATTGGATAAGTTTTAGCATTGATTTTAAATAAGACTTTCTTATTGTTTAATTAACCTTATATAATAGCAGTTACAGTCTATTATTGAAAGATTGGACCACATCTATCACGTTTTTTGTAACATCAAATTTTGGTTTTTCCACAATCGTCACTTTACTGAATTATTTTTAGCGGAGAAGCAAGTGTTCCTTGCCTTGTTTGGGTAGAAGGACGTCACAAATTCGTGTACAATGAGTTTTAACATTTTATCCTTCATTTTCTTTCATTCATTCCTTTTACGCTACACATGATCTGTCATTCTCCGCTTGCAGGTCTTTTTTCTTGCATTTTCTTTGTTCATCTATATTATTCTCCCTAGATAATGGTCTTCAATAGCAAGGTTATGAAGGTGCAAAAGTTTTCCTGGGCTGCATGGTGAGTATTTTAGTGGGTGTAAATCCAATGTAATCTTCTTTGCAAGAGCGGGTATGTGGTGGCATTTCGCCCGTGTAAGATAAAAAATAATCTAAGCTAGCTTCATTTGTCATTTGATATACAATAATTATGATTTCATAATCATTATATTGTTAAAAACAGTAGGCAAATTGGAAGTATGTTACTTCTACGAATTTCGGTTAGAAGTCCATCTCGCCGTAGCACATAGCTACGAAAGCTTAATTGCGTAGCGGACCTGTAGCAACGTATGAAAAGTCAAATATTTGGTGTAATAACAATAAATTATTCGATGAAACTAAGCGACCGTTTCGCGTACATAATTAATGTGTACACACAACGTCCTAAAACAACTTAACTTCTCCGTTACTTACGGTTTGCGTGTAACGCTACAGAGATTCTTGAGCCTTGAGATCTAATTCAGCTGCGGCTAACCTTCGTACCGCACACACACATGCTCACATATATTATAAAGAGTTATTATGAAATAACCCAGGTATAGTTTAACGCAAATATATCTTTTTCATTATACAATTTCATCTAAAACTCCTTTAGATTTATTATTAGGATTAGTAATTTTTTTTAATAATTAATATCAAAATAATATTAATATTCAATTATTAATTAGTACAAGTCGCTGGTGCCCTAAGGTTTCGATCTTTCTAGTCTCCCCACTGAATTTCTTATTAGTTGACTTCACTAGGAGGCACGTTATGAGCTGAAGTAAGCTAAAGTAAGCTTTTAAGCTGATGACTATTGTAATAATCTTATGTAATAAAGCAATTTTGACTTTAACTTTGACTTTAGAATAGAGACCTCGTACCTTCATGCGCAGCGAAAGACATCCCTTCAATGTTGATAGACAACCTTGCATTCAGGCCTCTTCTATCCAGGTCCATTTAAAATCATCAATCAATAGATGGTAGTCAATCATTGAATCATTGAGAGATTTCATTGGAAAATAGAGAATTTACCATGAATGCCCATAATAAAACAGAAAAGTATGGAAAGCTATAAGGTCTTTATCGATAGAAAATCTAAAATGATTTAACGACTGTGTGTTGTTATTTATGTAACATTATTTTATTAGCAAGGAAGTTCTAGTTTTCAAAATAGCCGATAGATAGCCGCTGGAGTGATAAAAATACTGGAGAAGCACCACGGATTTGGAAACGCAGCGAAGTCGTCGGCTCTCAAGGTAGATAGACTGCCTTGTTAAGTTCATCTGATGACACTTGATGCAGGCCGCATCCAGACGGTCCTATTGACAATTTATTGAAGAAGCGTATGTTCAGCAGTGACCATTTAGAGCTTAAATCTTTAATAGTTTTAAAGAAGCATAAAAGAAGTCTACAACAATATTTACAAGTATCTTTTGAATCTCAAACGCTGTTGCTTTTGATGTTGTTGATGGTGAATGTATGCGAGAGCTGAAAGCGATACATTTGAAGGTTCACAGAAAACATATAGCGTATTTAATGTCAATATTTTCCACGTATAAGAGCTTTATTGTAATAAGTCCGGATATAGGTGGAGGTGGGTGCTTGAAATGATATCACGATTTTTTTATGTTAAATGTGTTTTTATTTTATTTTATAATATAAAACATGGGACCGAAATAATGCATGCCCACCGTAAGGCATAGGCTTCCCTTAAACTTGATTACGACGACTGCTTTTGCGACTTTCCATGACCTTAACTATATCGTTGGTCCATCTAGTAGGGGTCTATCTAGGGGGCTTATCTACTCTGCGTCCACCGGCACGTGGTCACCACTCGAGAACTTTTCGGCTCCAATAGCCATGAGTTGCACGAGCGATTTACCCCAACCACTGCCAATTCAGAAGATCGATTATTTAAGCTACGTCAGTGATCTCAATTCTTTAGCGGATCTCCTCATTTACGATTAAATCCCATAGCAAAACTTCGGAGTTTTGCTATGGGAAGAGGACTATACTCGGGTATAGTCTCTTCATTGCTCCCAGGGTGACATCGAGCCTTCTTATGAGGCCTATCGCACGTGACCACGTCTCGGGTCAATATGTCATCACCGGTAACACATATTGGTTAAACATTTACCACAATGTTTTGTAAGAGATGTCTACCAGTTTGTATATAAAACATACATATATTTATATATAGAAAAATCTCGTATGGGGGCGAGTATACCTAATTACAACGGTAAGTAACAAAGGCTGGGCGACCCCAATAAACAAGCTGAAACATTCCCCAGAAGACGCATTCCAACAGATTTCTATAGTTCGGACCCTGGCTATTCTTAGGGGTATACATTCGTAACGAAGCCAGGACTGAGGTTGGTGACATTGGAGAACGGAGGAATATATTGAAAGTAATTCTCCACGTAACTTAAATCAATCTGAAATATTCTCTCACTCATGTTCATGTGGTCATAATATATTACTTACTTTTTAATATGAACTTCCGACCAGAAAAACTTTGTTCGGTCTTTGTTTTGAATAAAATTCGACCTTCACAAAAATAATATATATTATTAATTCTCATTATTTTTAAAAAAACAACATTGTGACTTATATTTTCTGATGCGTAAATTAACCTTGAGGAAGTTTTTTCAACACTGAAACAAGTAACATACAAAAGGCAATGTCATATGGATTTTGGAGGTTGACACCACCAACAATCAAGTCTGGCCTTTTCATTTATTTAGCGATGTCGATAATTTAAGATTGCTAACCAATATCAAGTTAAAAAAAAAACTTGAAAAAGTTTTTATATCTGTTTTCAATCAGAAAATGTACTGGCTGCATGGAAAATACTCTGATTTGTCAGTGCACAATATACTAGTTTTGTAAAGTACTCAGGAGTATGGTAAACTTACCCTGGTATATTAACAATGATCTTCAGCGGGACCTGAAGGTGGAACCCATCAGTAATATTATTAAGAAGTACTCAGAAGCTCATAAACGAAGACCACTATTATGGGAATATGGAGGATATCCGGTTCCTTGACAATACAGACATAGTGAGAAGACTAATACTGACAAAACCATTTAAGTTAAAACAGTAAAGTGTTAGTGTGGTAGTTAATTAACTTATAAAAAACATAATTACAAAGTGACTTCCACTTGACAGAGATAATAAGAAAAAAATTGATGGACACATTCCTAATCTTGTAGCATGATAAGTTAAACCTAAGTTACTTATTAGCCTATAAGTAGGGGTACGGAAATTTCGTATTTACGAAATAGATGAGAATAAATGCGAAAATTACACATAAATGCGAATAAATGCGAAATGTATGGTAGTGTTCGTATTGATTATTAAATCATTTATTAAATATTTATTAAATTATTATCGTATCGCCCGAGTCGCAACTCGCGTCAATTGCAGTTGCAAATTGCAGTTTTATATCTTAATGAGAATGAGAATCCAAATTCTAGTGTTCTGTTTTTGAAAAAATGTTACGTTGATATAACTTTTAAGCGAAAACTAGAAATTTAAATAACTTTTATCTCTGAGTTCTGCCCCAAAATAATGAAATTGATTGATGAGTTAGAAGGAACAAGTTATCCAATTGCACACCTGTTATGGAACAAATTCGAGGATTTAAAATCATCGCTTGAACGGCAACGTCAAGGTTATTTTGATGAAAAGACGTCACTATGTCTTAAGGACTATGAAGGAATTGACGAGACAATGAAAACTATGTTGAAATCAGCAAGCGACAAAAGTTTCAGTAAGCTTTCTCTTCACATGAAATTAAATAAGACGAACGAGGCTTTCTTTCACATTGGCCAATTGTTTTCTCCATCTGTGGCTGCAAGTTCAACCACATTAAATATAAACGTATTGCTGGAAAGCTTTTCGAAAATTCCTTTGTTCCAAGGATTTCCTCAAAATGAGCTAATTGATGGGTACGCACTTTCATAGGTTAATTCTTCGGCCTATTAAATAAATGAAAACCCCAATGTAAGGGGCATATTGTTGGCTGTCAAATGCTTCCCGTCCTTTGCTGAAGCAACATTACAGAGTATTTGGAGTCCAACCAACAGCGTGGACGCTGAACGCTTCTTCAGCATATACAATATCTTCGTAACGGACCTAAGAACGACGCTTAAGGAGTCAAATGTTGAAATTTCTACAATGTTATCTTTTAATTAATTAAATTTTTTTTATGTTAAGACTTGTACTTTGAAATTTTGTATTTTGTTAAACTTTACTTTCATATTTAGTAAAAAAATTACTAAAGAAGTATTTTTGTTTAATAAATACCTAATTTACCCAAATTTTACAACTTCAAAAACATAAATGCGAAATTTATGCGAAATTTTTAAATTTTGAAAAATATAAATGCGAAATCGGTGATTTTTTTTTGCGAAATTTCCGTACCTCTACCTATAAGTTAGATTGTACTTTCCGTGGGATCTAATGAAAAGTAGATACATAAGAATTAAAAAATTAAAACGTCTGTGGCGTAAAGAAACCATGACGATGATCTGCAACGCTGGAACAGGTAACATACAAAAGGCAATGTGATATTAATTTTGTAGTTCGATATCAGAAACAGTACAGTTTGATCTTGCCATTTATTTATCGATGTCGATAATGTAAAATTCTAACCAATATGAAATTTAAAATAGAAACTAAAAAAGGCTTTTACATATATTTTTAATCATTCTGTACACGTGTTTATATTACCTTCACGTGTTTATTTTATTAACATATTTTCTATTTGAATGTATACAAAAAGAGTATATCAAAACATTTATCCCTAGCATATTGAACGAGCCGACCCCGTGCGGCCGATAGCTTATCTATCGGTAACCAATAACAAACCATCATGAATATTAAATACTAATTATGAATTTATGTAAATACAAAAGTTTTTCACTTCAATTTAATGTATCTACGCTGTGTAATTAAAATTTGTCGGCGGCCTAAGCCTGTGTTATATTAAAGAGGATATATCGTGTATAGAATTAATCGACAGATTTTTTAATGGAATCAGGCGTTACCTCGCGGAAGTACATCCTAAGTAAGAAAAGGACCAATATTTAGCCACTTCCGCACATGCAGTGGTACCCCTCCACGGGGCATCTTTAGGAATTATGTTACACCGATTAGTGCCAAACACAGAGACAGAGTGACTGTGTTTGGCACTAATCGGTGAAACACGTGTTGAGTAATTTGGCGGTGGCGGTTGTGTGATTCGCATTGTTTGTGGCATACGCATTTATCAGCGAGCTGGCGGGCGGTGCATTTCATTGCACAACTACCACTGCATTTGCGGAAGTGGCTAAATATTGGTCCTTTTCTTACTTAATAGACAGATTTTTAAAGAGCACAAAACTTTAGAAAGGCTCAATAAATCCGCTATTTTTCATATTTAGAAAAGAATATGGAAAATTAGGAGGAATTATAGTATATTATAGGAATTATAGTACCATTAGAAAGAGACAATTGTCCACAATCCGCATTACTTTTGTAATGTTTTGCCAGTCGAAGCCGAAATTAGCCGAATGTCTCTTACCAAAGGTCGATGTGCAACATATATCGCCGGGTATTGTTTGTATTTGTTCCTAGTTTTTCACACAACACTCTTATTTTCTAGCTATCAATAACTATATTTAACTCTTTTTATATGGCCCCCGTTATTGAAAACCTTTCGTACTCCCCCATCTGATTTTAGGACAGCGCATTTACATTTTTTTTCAATCTTTTCACATACTTTTTTATTCCTATACTTTTCTTTTATTGATCGTATGATCAAATTATCTTCTTCTTTCATTGTATTATTCTCTAGCATTCTACATTCCAATTTCTTTTCGTCAGTCGCCTCTCTTCCTTCTCCTCGTTTCTCAAATATCACAGGCTTAGCTTTTAGATTTATTTTTATGCTATACTATTTTGTGTTTTCATTTCTTATATTTATTTAATACTCAGATTTAAAATTTAACTATGTTAGTTACCCATCAAAACAATACAATCAAAAGCTTAAAGCACTAAGTGTTTAACCATTAAGTTAACTTTAATAGTGAACCATATAATTGTAATGAGAGGACATTAGCTTACCACACCGCTACGCCACAGTAGTACAAAGTTAACCAAGTTTGCGAAGCGACATATTACATCCAGGCTTCATAACTCACGGAGCACGTGATTGGAGCTTTGTAATCCAATCCACTCTACCAACAAGGCACTGTGTAATGTCAATTGTATGAATTGAAAAAATAACATTCCGTACTGTAACATCGCAGTCAGATATTGTTGGTTTGCAGGGTAAATTGAACAGGATGTATGTATTTACATTAATATTCCGTAAGCGCGTGATGTTTATTCTACTCTAATAAAAGTAAAACTATTCTCTACACACGTTTCCAGGTAGAAACAGATACTAAAGTTCTGACTTTTGGTCTGTAATAAATCAATTGAAAGGGAGTCAAATACAATCAAAATCAGCCAAAGAGGCGTATAATTTTGTGTTCATGCCAGGCATATAATAAAATATCTTTTATATTAAACACTTAATAAATAAATCTTAGTTTCTAAGTTTTCTCAACTTGAAATCTCAGATTGCTGGATTCGATTCCCGGATTATAATCATAAATATTTCAAGCTCTGTACATTAATTATACAGAATTGTAACTACTTACTAACTCGATAGAAGCTAGTATCAACTATTTTTATAGAGTTGTTTTGATCTGGAATTCTTATGATGTACACGAGTGATCAGTATAAATGATTAATAAAGAAGAGAATTACGAATGAAAAAAATTAATTACCGTGTTACGGTTTAAGAGCTCCAGCGCGGCTAGAACTATAGTAGGGTTTAACAAACGATATTTTAATGATAAAATTTATGCACTGCACCTTGAATACAGCTCAGTGACTTCAACCTTTAAACAAAGTAACCGTCATAAAGGAAGGCAAGTTGAAGTGGCATTGCGCAGGCCATATAACGCAGCGCAGATGGCCACTAAGGCTTTAAGTTTCTGGAGAGGAAGTAGCGGACTAGCTTGCGCAGCGTAAGAAGCCCTCCTACATGGTGGACAGACGACCTTATTAAGGTCGGAAGACACTGCCGCTTTCAACTAGTCCTATTGAGTTCTCTGTAGTGAAGCCTGCAACCTTTTACAATATGACAAAAAGACGACCATAAAATCTTAAGTAACGAAATAAGTGTAATATAAAACAAGGGACAGTGTGACTTCCATGCGCCGTCACGCGCGGACATGTCCCGAGATTTGGTCCGGATTATCGCTGTAATGTGTCGGCTCTTTACGCCGCAGGCCGTGCGGGTCGGTAACGGGATGAATCAAAAACGTGAGGCGACAAACAGCGCCGGGGAGGTGGGCGGAGGGGGCTCGGGGGGGCTGGAAGTGTCTGCGAGGATTTATCGCGTCCGCAACGATCACGGCGAGGGGCGCGTGCCAGAAACCGACGCATCGGGTCACCGGACCGGCTGAATTCGAAATGTGACCCGCTACGCGTAATGTAACCCCGAAGATATTCAACTCCACCGTTCGTAAGTGATTTTCTATATTTCAAATCACCCAAGTAAGTTTTTCCATTTCGCAACAGATAAAAAGTATCAACCCGCATCCGAAGCTAGTACAAACATACAGGAAACAAATGCGATATCGGGTTTTCATTTCCGAATCAAATTTACAAAAGAAAGTTAATATTTTAATTTGATAAGTTTATTTTCCTCATCTCTTTATAATTCATATTCTCTTTTTAATATAGTTAATATTTATATAGTGAATTACTTTCTTTCAGTAATTTTAGTTTTTGACACCATTATTTGGATGTAAATTAGCCTGTTAGTGACTTTTGTGCTTACGTAAGTATATATGACCTACTTCTGTTATACGAAGTAGCGCAAAAGTAACCTTATAATGTGAATATGTCACTGCGACACTAGATGCATATAGAATAAATTGTTACCAAGCGATGGATTCTATCTATATACCTACATTAAAAATATCAAAGCACAGAGACGTTTGGCGCCATTTGTAAAAATCAAGGCACTTCACATATGACATTACTTTTGAAGAATATCCAATAAGTGGAAACAATCACATCCTGTATCACTCTGATTCGAAAAATATAGAATTCCTGTAAGGTATTGAGTCCCCTGATACACAACATGATTATAAAGTGTTAAATAAATAAAAATAAATGCCTATAAAAGAAGAAAGCTTTTATTTTCCATCTTTTTCTTTGTTGATGTGCATAAAGAATTAAAATAAATTAAATAGAGTTCAATTTAATAATGTGATTTCGTTTCATATAGTTTCAGTTCAATAAAATAAATAATTACTGAAATACTAAAACTAAAATTGCTCGTGTTAGTAAATAGAAACATTTGACAAGGCTATGGAATGTTTTCGATTGTCTCAAATACAGACAAAGCATTCCACTGGCGGCATTGAATGAAAAAGATTTATCCAAAAATTTTCAGAGCTATGCTTAGGTATTTTCAGTACATTTTATTTAATTGTAATAATATATAAAAAATTCTCCGAGTTGGTTATGGATACTGTCCAGGGAGCGCTTGGAACCATCGTGGCTTGGTGTTTTTTTCTAAGGTCCCTGTTATTGGGGCACTCTGGTTCTCCTTTCGTATTTGAGACAGGGGCCTTCTTTAGTAATAATTTTTCCATTGTTACTATTTTATTCTCTTTCTCCTCTCTCATCCTTCTCAACCTCTATCGCTACATTCTCTTTCATTCATCACATCTTCTATTGTTCTCTTCATTGTATTAACAATTTTTACACACATGGTCTCTCTTCCTTTACCATATTCTTTAATATCATTTAGTTTACAATTAAAAATTCAATATTCCCGTTTTTTATTGTTATTATTTTATCCGTCATTCTTTTAATGTAACCGACCTTATATTTTTTAAGTAAGAAACTGCACTTTGCACTGTGCACTTTGTTGCACGACTCCAATTGCATGTGCGGAATTGGCTAAATATTGGTCCTTTTCTTACTTAGGATGGACTTCCGCAAAATAATGCCTGATTCCATTGAAAATTATATTTTTTTAATCTAATCTTTATTGAACCTCCTTGACAACTTTTCTACAATTCTCTTGGAATTTGCGGCGGCACTCTAATCTGCCATTAGTGAGACGATGGTGCCACTTTCCACCCGTCATTTTAACTTGTGGTTTTATGTTGAAGGATGCATGGCATATATAGAACAGGTCTCTTCTATCACTCTAAAGAAGTACAGTAGTAATCCCTATAAATAATCCTAAGAGGATAACAATATAATTAAATGAATATTGTTATTAAAAGATAATTAATTTTAAAATAAAACTTTGTATTTACTCTGCCTGAAATGTTAAAGCTTTATATTCCGACAACTAAAACTGTGAAGTTAAACGAATTACGTGCGATTAATGAAATTTGTTATTACTTCAACAACTGAACAAATCTTTGTTTTGCGAGCTCCCCGAACAAATATAACTGAAACATTTTATTATAATCGTTATATCCTTTGTTTATGTTAAGTTACGTTATTAGCATAGTAGGAAAGGCCAAGTTATTTCACGTCGGTGCGGCACGAGGCTGAACATGTTACTTAGCCTCCCTTCTAGATCACACTCGAATAAAATATCAGCTAAGTTAAAATAAATAAAACTGAAGAAAACGAGTGAACATTTCAAGTTTATTAAAGTTTATATTACAATATAGATCTTTATTAATAATGAAATAGTTCGCTATTAACCTCTTTTAACCGCAGTCCGTTCCGCGAAGTGTGCACATTTTATGGCGGTAAGCTGATGATCGAATTTTCTCATTTAACAACGTAATTTAAAGATTTCACTGGTATATTAAAAATAGAAGTTAGGATAATTCTTAGTAATTTATTTGGCTGTGATAAATCTTTAAACAGAGATCTACACATAAGCCCGCATTACAAGATTAGATTACAAGGATGCCGGCTAAATCCGGCGCTGGTAATGAAAGAGGCAAGCAATTGAATGTGAGTACGGTATACAAATATTTAAGATCAAAACAAGAACTTATTTCCAATAATAATATAAAAATTTATATGAAAGATCTTCTTTTCATTCGGTAGACGGTCGCTGCAAGGCAAATGCCGAAAGATCGCCACCATGATCGGCCAAGCGCTGCCTACACACAACTCCGTCTTAGCTGCCACCTACTAATTAGACTTCCAAATATCCGTCTACCCTCAATCTTTAATTTTAAGTTTAACCTCGACATATTTAATGGAATCAGGCGTTACCTCGCGGAAGTCCATCCTAAGTAAGAAAATGACCAATACTTAGCCACTTCCGCACATGCAGTGGTAGTCATGCAATAAAATGCACCGCCCGCCAGATAAATGCGAGAAAAGAAAATAATTTGGCGGTGGCGGTTGTGTGATTCGCATTGTTTGCCGCATACGCATTTATCAGCGAGCTGGCGGGCGGTGCACTTTGTTGCACGACTACCACTGCATTTGCGGAAGTGGCTAAATTTTGGTAATTTCCTTAGTTAACCTCGACGCCTAAAGAAAAATGAAATTAAAATTGTGTCAATTTTATAGGCAATATATTTAAAAAACCCTCGACTTTATGTTGATAATAAACCAACAAAATCGCTCAATTGAAAGACGTTTATTAAAGTTACAACAAAGCTCGTGACCGTTCTCAAGTTACTTTCTAAACTTCCGGGTTGCTTATGATATTTTTTCGAGGAAATTTTCTTTTTTCACTGCTTGAGCACAAATCACTTCGTCCCCACAAGCAGAGGGCGACCAGCTTGGCTGCAGACCCCTGCGTATCGCGATTGAATTGTCACGAAATATTTATGTTTTTTACTCAAAATTACATTACATCGGTTTGTACTAAAGGTGGGATGTCCTGAAGACAAGCACCACCAGTTATGTACTCCGAAATATCTCTATACGCAAAGAGTACGTTTAGCAATACACATTAATGTACCTGTTAAGAAAGAATACTACCAAAAATTTACTCCCGAATATTCTTTTTGGAGACTTGTACTATTGAGCAAATTCTAACACATGTTCTAGAATATCTCTCATAGTGACATGTATTCCCTTTTTTGCTCTTTCTAACACACTACACTCCTATGTTCTTTCTTGGTATTATATTATCTCTGGTTCACACTTAAAAATTCCTACTAGTGGCGTGTTCCTCCCGTGGTACTAATAAATTTTCTAAAGTTATTTCTGACGAACACCGATAGAGTGAACAATCCTGACGATATCAGTCGTGTATGCTCAGTTAGCCCTCGCATGCATCTTTTCCTTCTGGTCTTGTACCATTGGTAAGTAAGAAAAGGACCAATATTTAGCCACTTCCGCACATGCAGTGGTAGTCATGCAACAAAGTGCACCTTCCGCCAGCCCACTGATAAATGCGCATTAGTGCGTAGTACTACAGAGCCAACTCGTGGTTGTCGTCGTCAATGACTCTGTGTTTGATATGTATTCAGTGTAACATATCTCCTGAAGATGCCCCGTGGAGGGGAGAAACACGTGTTGAGTGATATAACGGTGACAGTTGTGTAATTCGCATTGTTTGCCGCATACGCATTTATCAGCGGGCTGGCGTGCGGTGCACTTTGTTGTACGACTACCACTGCATGTGCGGACGTGGCTAAATATTGGTCCTTTACTTACTTAGAATGGACTTCCGCAAGGTAACGCCTGATTCAATTAAATATACCATTAGTAGCTCGCAGTAAAATTGATGTCAACGCTGGATAGTATCTACAATATTCATCTATGAGGTATTACATACAGTCACTTTAATTGATATATGACATCTTTCATGTGCCATCAAGATGTGAATATGTGCAAACGAAGATGAAAAATCATTCTTCTTCTTCTCTTTCTTTTCAAGTATAGGCCTCCCTCAAAGATCGTCATAATGACTGATCTTGCGCATCTATCATTCAGCGACTTCCAGTGACCCTAGCTATGTCATCGGTCCCCCTAGTGGGGGGCGTACTCACGCCGTGTTTACCACGTTCGCCTTTCAAGAACCTTTCAGTCCCAACGACCATAGGTTGCATGGGCTTATCGTACATGGTAAGATTCACAGAAAGCGAAGTGACTAACACACAAGATAAATATCCAGGAAACCTTACACCAGTGGTAATATGACCTTTTCCATTTTCAGTTTTTGTTTCGTTTTCATTATTAAGAAGAAGAAATAGAAGTAGCACAATATATATTATAAAGAAATCTTAAATTTCATTTAAAACAACAACTGTTGAGTTTTTGATTGGTTCTTCAATTCACAATCAATCAGCGTTCTAATATTGCTAAAATAATCGATGTTTCAAATGCGTATGTATATTTATGTCTTCTTGAATATATTTTAAATTTGAACTTGAAAAACAAGAAACATGTGTAAATCTAATGTACACGCAGAAAAAAACATAATGCACAAATTTCAATTTGCCATTGAAGTTTTAGAAAGAAAGTCATTGAAAAATCTGCAAGTCTTAATTAACTACGAAATCTGTCGATATTTCTCTAAGCAAATGGAACTAATGAGGTTTTGTAATCATTAGGCAGTCATAGATAGAGCGCTCTACCTTGAGATTGAGAATATTAAGGAAATGAGGTAGAGATGTGAATTACGAAAGAATATCAAAATTCTAATAACAACGGAGAATTGTGGTAGCTAAAATATAGAAGTAACTTCTAAGCAGTCAATTCAATGTTCCTTTATTAGCATGTTCCAGAAGTAAGCTGATGTCCACCATTGATGTTTAGCAAGTTATATGGTTCAATAAGTTACAGTTATTGTTCTCCATAGTTGTGTGGACTTTGGGTCTATTCGTTTCCCAAGAAAAGTAAGTAAAGGGATCTTAAACTTGTCGAATATCACAGATGAGCTTCTTTCAATAAATCTCTTAAAATTCATATATCTAAATTATTTATTTAGATTAAATTGTTATATTTAACATTGACAGTTAAAATGTTAGGTTATTTAACAGTTTTCGATGTGTACATTATAAAATAAACCGTGCGAATGAATTAACAGACTTTCTCCCACTCATTTCAATCAAACTAAAACTCTTGAATACTATAACAATATGTTTAATAATATACTTTTAATTTAAGATTTAAAACTAAGAAAAGAAAAAGGTAAATGTTTTGTAAGACTTTCTTCTCTTCTTCTTTCTTCTCTTATTAATAAAATTAGTAAAACGGAGTAGTAATAAACAAATATTTAAATGACAAGAATCCTTGCCAATGATGACATCTGATTATTTGGATTTCATTTAGGCTATAAATATTGCAATATATACCTAATATACACATTATAAGATAATAAGATGTATATGTATAAACCTGTATAAGACTTTTTTTAAAAAGTGGTATTATTGGGTTTCTTTTTGATTCTTCTCGACAACATAGAGAAATAAAAAAATTCAAAATAGGTCGACGATCAATAAGAGTTTTGTTAATAGTTCCAATGTTGAATAAATGAATTTAATTTTTATCTATAGCTAAAATTACGTTTGTATTATCTCAAAGTTAGTTCGTTTTGAACATAATAGATATTGGTTTGACAAAAACGAAATACTAGTCACATGTTATGTTAGGTAAATTTCATCGTGGACGACTTGAAACGAAAACCTCCCAGAAAAAATCTATCGAATGACAATGGATTCTGTGCCTGAGTAAAAATTTATATCGTGTCCGCCAACCCTCTCGCAGTACCTCCGCAACAAAGTAACGATGTACAGGCCATGCATAATTGATCCCGAGCCGGACCCTGTGCTTTTTCGCTGTTTACCGCGTGTCGTTTTAAAGTTTGAGCACCAACATCTGCAAAACGTACGACAAGCGAGCTTTAATATAAATTGATGTCGACAGCAGCTTGCATATGTAACACTGAATTATTATCCTGGAAATTTCTGTTATTATTTGTTTGTTATACAAGAGAATTGTATAAAAGAAAAGCTCTCTACTCATTCTTGTCCACGTTCGTATCCTTTAGGACAATAAAAATAATTGTGGATGTAGGTCTAGATGTTCTTCTTCTTTTCAACTGACGGCCGCCCTGCGTAAGACATTGGCTTCCCCAAAAGATTGCCACGGTTACCGTGGCTGCCACTCGAAAGCCTTCTGGCCTCAATGGCCATCGATGGCACAAGCGATATGCCCTTCTTACCACTTCAGAGGAGAATATTACTACGTCGGTGATCATGGTTCTTCTGCGGATCTCTTTATTGCTGGCTCAAGGTTTAAAGTCACCCAAAGAGCAGTAGTAATCAAAGTTTGGATGCGAGATCGAATCAGGTGAATGGTTATATCATTTTTTTTTAAATATTTTAAACTTTAATGTACAGATATTAGCAACAACATTGAAGCCATAAAACAAGTATACATATACAACAAATTAAAAAATTAGGTAAAATACTAATAAACGAGACTTTCAAATGCGTGAACATAAAAATTTTTATATTGTCGCTTAACAGCTGAATAGGCCAATGTATACCGAACACAAAATTAATTTAATTATTTCACAATTAATCAATAAATAATGCAATCAATATTAAATACGTTACATTATTTTTTTTTACAAAGGAATACGGGAGGCCAATTACTTCTGTCAGTACAAGTTTTATTGCGACAGATAGTAACCAATATTAAATAGTAATATATACTTACAGTACCCGGCGATAAATATTGAACATCGACCTTTGGAAAGAGACAATCGGCTAATCGGTTTCGTAGAGCGTTATCTCTATCCCACACTACATATGTGACGTTTTGTCCGTCGTTGTATTTCATGCAACAGAGATAACACTATCACCAAATACTGTACACGCATATACGCACGAAACCTATTTTTAAAAACTGGACATTGTTAGGGCGTTGTTAAAAATGAACAAGACACGAGTGATTTATAAAAATAAGCTTAATTATTAGTTTACTTCAACTTAGTTTTAAATAGTCTACGATTTAAGTTACTGAATACTTTAAGAGATTTGATAAACGTAAAAAAATGTAAGCAAAATTTTTTTTTACGAAAATATTAAACGTAGTTGTAAAAACAAAGGATAGAACCTAATAATAAATAAAATATATGAAATTAAACAAATTCTCAAAATGCCTTTTGTCAGAAATTATTAATTACTTAAAATATTATTTCGGAATAATTTTATTTATGGAAAGGTTTTATCATACATTAAATTAATATAAAATGAACAATTCAATGAGCATCCACTCCTTTAAAGCTTTTACACGTATCACCAATCATCCTGTATAAAAATTAAAACGTTCACAAAGTTTATAGAGCTGATATCTAACAACGTTACGTCGATTTGATTCTGGTAAACAAATGCAAGGTTATATAATTTATACAGACGGTGTGACTTTTAGAAATTAATCTCGAAACTTACCAGGAGGCTCTGACGCTGCTTATAACGTTACGAAGAATATCAATCTTCACATGCATTATTAACTCTCCAGTGAACACTCAAAAATTGTTTTATCCTTGAACACAATCCATCGGCCGTCAGTTTGTGTAAACTTGTCCATTGCTCTCCTATAACTACTCAGGAGCGCTTTATTCCTGATAAAGCTCCCCATCAAAGCCTGTTACAGCAGCGATGGATGAGATCCTTCGGCGAACATGAAAGGTTTAATATTTTAGTTCGCACACGTGCCCTCGCGTGACGCGGATCAATATAAACATGACCACCTAGGAATGTTAAATTGAAAAAGTAAATTCGTTACCCGAATTTCATTTCACACAATGTTTGATTAAAAGTAATATTTATGTACGAAGCTATAACAATTTATAACGTTATAATTTATACATAAATATTTTATATTGCCGCTTGAAAATTTTAATACGGTACAAATTTTGTAACAAAATGAACACAGACTCATTGCTGCATTGGTTATTTATAAGATGATTATGCATCCTGTCCCAGAGCACATATTGATATATCCGATATATACGTTCTTTGCTTGTTTGGAAAAACTGACATCGTCTACGATGAATTTCCACTTCGATCTGCGACGAACTATTCTTGCTCACTTGCTGTATCTCTTGAAGATTCTAATCCTTGGCCTGATTTGGCCCACTCAGGAGTCTTAAAATGCATATGAGCAACCCAATTCCTTTTGAGCCGGAGCATCTTTTGTTACACGGCGATGTTGTGTGAGGTCCGCCTTGGCTTCGGTGCTTCTCAAAGCGATCTCTTCTTCAGTTTGTCGATGATCATCTCCGCCTTTTGAGTCTCTGACTCCAGATTTCTTCCTTTTGGTCTTAACCATGTCATATATGCGTCTGTTTGATTATTTAACTATCATTATTAATCGAATTATTTTCTTCACTTCAGATATATTCATTTCATTTATGTATTCATATTGTTTTATATGATTTATAATTATTACTCAACAACAGTATAAAGACTCGGAGACGCAACAAATACAACTTACACTTTTACTTAAATTATAAGTAATTGTAGCAATTCATACCAAAGACTATAACTCGAAAAAATCCTGTGCAAACTTTATTTTTCACGTTAATTCTGAAACATCATTACAAAGAGGATTATTACATAAACGTGCAAAGCTGCTATCCTTGCAGACGACGCAATTTCTCATATACTTCGATAAGGTTAACATATACATATAAAATATGCTGTCACAATTTTTAAAATTAAAATAAGAAGGCACGGTATCTTTAATACGCTTTGAAAATATTTAGTTTCCTGCCGTTTCTTGAGAACTCTGACACAAATGTTACTTAGATATTTAAAGATATATATGACACTTATAAAAACAATCTCAATAATACACACAAAATAAAATTATTTACATCTTGTTACATCATGTTACAATAAAGTAAAGATCTATTGAAATAATAGTAGTTAGCACTTGTAAAGTATAATCACATAGACAATTTCTTTATGAGGCACATAGAACAATTTGAACACGACTGTACGCGGGTCCAATTTGGGTTACTTGAGTAAACAAATTAATCTCAGCTAAAGTCGTCGGTGCTTTGGCGCTGACATTGAGTGATGGTGATGTGACCTCGGAAGCGCCGAAAAAAAACATGAAACATCAGTTCCGCAACGCAGTCAGCTGATCGTCTTTAATATTCTCTTTATGATCGTCTTTCTCTTTTAATGCTTCTCCATTTACTGAATTGGTAGTCAAATCTGCATATTTTGTATTCCTTCCTGCGAATCATGACTCTTTTTGGTTTGTCACACATGGTTACGTCATCTGTGGAGTTCTTCATTGGTGTCTTGCTTATTTTTTTCTCACTCCTTCTTAACTCTAACTTTAAGTGGCAGAAAATTTTATAACATAGGGTTAATAATTTCTCGGTTTGATTTTTGTTTAAATTATTACTTATTCAATTTTTTTTCCTAATCTAACCTAATTATTTATTATCTTAGTCTATTCTAGTCTCCTATTATTTCTTATTATGAAGTATTAATGTCAACATCTTTATTTTTACATCGTCCTTCTCTTTGCTTGCTTTCCCCACAGCCTTGCGGCTTTTATGTCTTCTTTACCTTATACTACTTAATCTATACAACACTATTCGTTTTTTCTATTGTTACTTTATTTCTGTTATTTGTGCTTGCCATCTACACGAAAAATTGTTGGCATTTGGCACACTGTTATAAGGGTTAATAATTATTACTTTACATTTTTAGTTTTAATTATTACTTATTCTCTTTCTAATTTTTGTTTTCCTAATCTGACCTTTTCTTGACTCTAATTTATTTACATTATTATCCTAGTCTATTTAAGTCTTATCTTATTTATTTTTAGTAAGTATTTATGTCAAACTGTCTCTATTTTTACATCGTTCCTTTCTTTGTCTGCTTTCTACTATTGTGTAAAGCTCTACGGCTTTTATGTCTCCTCTACCTCATCTATCTATCTTTATGCAATACTATTTATTAATTCTATTATTATTTTATAACTACTTTGTGCGTGCTATTTATAACCAAAATAGATGCCATTTGTCATCTTTAGTATTCTTTTTTTCAATTCCTCTTCTTTGAACAATTTATTGAACCCGATCGCAGCCGGCGCGTGAGTATTCTTCCTAATGCCTACCAGTGCTCGTGTGCAATTTGCTGCTGTCCCTGCCCAGTAACTAGAGTTTCATTGTTTTTCAATGAAGGCGAGGAGGCGCGGCCTAACCGCATTGCCAGAGGTAACCTTCGGTAAGGTGTATATTGCTTCGGCTACTTTGAGACCTATTGTGGTTAGGATTAGGGAGGATAGGATTGCAGCTTCGTGGTAGCCATGTAGCTTTACTTGGCTAAGTGACCTAAAAACTTAAATTTACGCTTTATATCTTATTCTAAGCAAGATTAAATAATTTGGCAGCATTCTAGATTTTTATTATCTTTAAGATGCAATGTTTATTGTTAGTATCAACTGCAATTTACAGACATCTATAGCTAATAGAGTATATATATTTTAGATTGATGGTTCGATACCTGATTGGCTTATTCTCTTTATACATTTATCTAGACTTCATAAAATTGGTCACAGTTTTGTAAGCAAACACACTACCACATTGTATTTAACCGGGGTGGTGCCTAGTGAGGTAATGGCCTGCTTTCACTGCATCTACCGCCTCATGATCGACACTCGAAGACCTTATTTTGAATACTTAATATAATATTTTTATTCTTATCGTCGCGTGTAAATTTCGCAAGTATTTTAAAATGTTTGATCCAACGTCTTAGCATAAACATTAATGCATACTGCTCAGTTAAAGGTATTAAAAGTAAGTGACCAAAGTACGTCGGTCAATTACCTGCCCGTACCATTCAGGCTTTCACGCAGCCCGTTCGAGAGGGACCGGATATAATTGGATTGAACGTAGGCTTCCGAAAACTCGTTCCAACTGCAGTATGTCCATAGTATATCGATCCTTTTGGCACGGATTACTAGAGACCAGTATAATAAATACAACATCTAAAGACCAGTTTAAATGGTTCTAATAAAAATATTCAGTCTGTGAGAACAAAATTAAACAACAATCAATAAATAAAAGAAAATATATTTGTTTTTAAGAACTTTGTTCCTGGTTTTACATGTTCTATTTATTCAGTAGACTTAACATATAATTCAGTTATACCAATATATTTTTGTACATTATATACTCTACCTCTATTTTAATGTCTACAGGATGAGTTTATTTGTCAGCAAAATGTTTTGAAGGTTTTACATTTCTTTTAAACATTCTGTTTAAAGTAATCACGCTGAAATTTGTTGACATTACAGAATCAGGTGGGACAGATAGTAAATAATCAATAATTTTAATATTAATTTTTAATATCATTCTAGTAATCCGAATTTTAAAACGTTATTTCTTACTATATTATTACTAGCTGATCCTGCAAAAAAAAATTAAAGTTTTTAATTAACAAATGTAAGATAAGAGTTGATCGTAGAGGGGTGAAAATTTAGGTTTGTATGTATTTTTGTATGCTGTATCATAATAAAATAAAAACCAAAAAAAATGTCTAAAAAATTAAAAATAAAATTTTGGGGTGGACCACCCTTATCACTTAGGGGTATGGAAAATAAATAGTAGCCGATTCTCAGACATACTGAATACGCATGTAAAATTTGGTAAAAATCGGTCAAGCCGTTTCGGAGAAGTTCAAGTTCGAACACCGTGACACGAGAATTTTATATATTAGACTGCTTTATTTATAATTTTTAAAAACATTGATTTTAAATAAAGCGTATTATACATTAAGAGCCAAAGGAGATATATATTCATCTATTTAAATCTTTTACATCTGTAACCAATCACCTGTATATCCCTAATTATACAGATCAATTGCCCGGTAATTGGCCGTCTTATATTTCAATTCTATTTTTGTCTAAGACTTTTTTTGACTCATAGTATTTTAATACTATGTATGTACAATAAAGAATATTATGTACCCAAAATGTACACCTATGGTAAAAACGGATACAACAGTATTGTACCAATATACACCTTTTGCGTCCGAGCTTTTATTTCAAATGTATCTCCTCCCTTATTAGCAATGATCCAGGGCACCTCGGCTAATTGATTACTAATGTAAATTTCGAAGGTATACTGTTACGGTACTAATTAACACGTTCACTGCGGGCCCAATTTTGAAGAACTTTCAGCTGGTGCGGCTGAGGTCGAATCAGCCTCAAGCTGAACTTCCTAGTAGTGCGGTTGAGGCCTTTTCTGCCTCATGTTCATCAATATTTTTTTACAATATTGAGTCAATGCTTCGCAGACATAAAGAAAGCTATATATGTCTTTGTCATACCTCATACGGTTGAGTGTAAACAGCCGCCGCACTAGAGAGAAAACACGAGTTTTACGCGCCGCACCAGTGCAAAGTCAACCATGAGGCTGAATCGACCTCAAGCCGCAGTGAACGTGTTAACTATCCATGTTTTGTTGAATTAAATCTGATGAAGACAATTAAAGTGCTTAGAGCTGGCCAGTTACAATTTTTTTGAAAATAGAACTTTATTATTCCTTTTAAGTAAATTGACGGCAAATTATAGATTACATTTTTAACAAAGTCCAGATAGACTTTGGTTATCTGTTGGTGATGATGCTCCATCTTGTGCTAGTAACCTCATTGATAACACGTGAGGGATGTTCTCCAATAGCGAATGAAGTTGTCGAAGTTGTCTGGCACATGTTACGCCCATTGGCATGGTTGGCACAGGCTTCTTCCGAAGATTCCCACAATGACCAGTCCTGCGTTGTCTGTATCAAGAAACCTCCCGCGATTTAAATTATGTCTGTCTGTCCATCTAGTAAAGTATTGATACGATTTAAATGAAAAGTATTTTGCACGATTTTTTATATATCAGGAATTATTGTTCAAAATATGTTAAGCGTAGTAACAAAATAAAAAATATATCTTTGAATAGATTTTTTTTTGGAAACGAAATAAACCCTTACTTCTTATTGTAATTCCGTTGCTTATAGTAGAGTAGAATTTCTCCTCCTGTCTTACAAACCACGTGTTATTTAAACGCAAGTTTACACAAAATGCTTATATCTATAGAACTGTTCATAAATATTTGAGAAAATCTCGCTAGCATCGCAACAGAGGTAACTAATTTTACACGCTCCCCGGAGAACTCTGAATAAATGCTTAATATACATTTAATGTATTCTATACTTTATCGACGGGCATCGGCACACGTTTGCCAGACGATCGTATTTTTAAACGACCCCAACCTCGTTAATGGGGCGATAATTACATCCCCCGGGCATTAGCATAGCGCTGCTATAATTCTATATCTAATCAACACAACCTTATTAACTCACCTTCTGGACCCTCCTCATCAACCCTCTCCTGGAGGAGGTGGCAAAGACCGGGACACACTGCCAGGCGTTCGCAGATGACGTCGTGCTGGTCTTCTCGGGGCAGAAGGCCCAGGACATCTCGAGTCGGGCCAACGCCGTTCTCGCCCATGTTCATGAGTGGGGGGTCAGGAACAAGCTGAGGTTCGCACCACACAAAACCAAGGTGATGGTGCTAACCAACAAGCTAAAGTTCGACTACCCATTACTGAGCATGGGAGGTGAGCCGCTTGGCCGGACTGGGGAGGTCCGGATACTAGGCCTCACAGTTGACGATAGGCTCACGTTCAACAGTCACGTGAAGAACGTGAGCAAGAAGGCACAGGGCCTCTATCGTCAGCTGTGCAGGGCTGCGAAGGTATCTTGGGGTCTGAACTCGGAGGTGATCAGAACGATGTATCTGGCGGTGCTGGAGCCGACGATTTTGTATGCAGCGAGTGCATGGGCGCCGGCGGCTAGGAAGCTGCTAGTCCGCAGGCAGTTGGGCGCGGTCCAGCGGGGCTTCGCGCAGAAGATCGCGAGGACCCACAGGACCGCGTCCCTGCACTCGGCCCTTATACTTGCCGGGTTGCTTCCCCTGGACCTTCGGGTCCAAGAAGCAGCCCGCTTATTTGAAATAAGAAAGGGTCATTCCCGGCAGGTGGTAAAGGACCGAGACCTGGAGGTACCGGTCAGCTACCTGAGACTACCACACCCGTCTGGTCAAGTTGGTGTGGAGTTCTCCTGTCTGGGGGAAAGTGCGGAGGAAGTCCGACTTGCCACCGCGGCTGCCGATCTGGTAATTTATACCGACGGCAGCCGCATAGAGGATAAGGTGGGTGCGGCGTTCTGCGTTAAGCGGGGCGCCGTAGAGTCATACACAAAGAAACTCAAGTTGGGCAACTTCTGCACCGTATACCAGGCAGAGCTGCTGGCTCTAGCTGAGGCAACAGGGTACGCGGCCGGCGAGTCGGCGCAAGTCTGCGCCGTACTGAGCGACTCGCGGTCCGCTCTCGAAACTGTCGCAAGATCGGACACCCTCCATCCCTTAGCGTTAAGAGTGAAGGAGAATGTGATGAAAGTGAGAGAAAAAGGGAAGGATGTAAGGTTGTATTGGGTGAAAGCGCACGCGGGGATGGAGGGGAACGAGAG
Source organism: Battus philenor (assembly GCF_028537555.1). Classification (NCBI taxonomy): domain Eukaryota; kingdom Metazoa; phylum Arthropoda; class Insecta; order Lepidoptera; family Papilionidae; genus Battus; species Battus philenor. Next base: position 429,623 of record NW_027181693.1, read on the forward strand.
GGCGGACCAGCTTGCCAAGGAAGCGGCCCTGAAGAGTAAAAGACGACCAGAATATGAGAGATGCCCTGTTTCATTCGTCAAGCGGCAACTGAGACAGGAGTCGCTCGACGAATGGAACAGGAGGTATGTAGAAGGAACGACGGCTTCGGTAACGAGGATGTTTTTCCCGGACGCCGCCTCAGCTTACCGCGTGCTCCGCAGCATCGAGGTGGACGCGGTCTCGGCCCAGCTCTTCACGGGGCACGGGGGGTTCTCTGAGTACCTTTATAGGTTTAAGCTCAAGGAGGACCCCTCGTGCTTCTGTGAACCGGGCGTGGGCCAGACCGTGATCCACCTTGTGGCCCGGTGTCCCGCATTCGGGGGACTCCGGTACGACTTCGAGTGCCGGTCTGGCGTGCAAATCAGGGAGGACTCGATTGCCTCCCTGATAGGCGGGGAATTCAAAAGTTCATTCTTAACCCTCTGTAAAGAAATAGTCAAAAAAGCTACAAGCATTAACAAAACGCAAACATAATAAACAAATAGAAAATAGAAAATAAAGTGACAAAATGAAACATAAACCTGTGATAAATGAAAAATAATTATAGAGTAAGAAATTTATTGTAAAATATTAATAAATTGTTATTATTGTAAAATAAAAAAGGTAACATAAAAACATAAAATGGAATTAGTAATAAGAAAAGAGGAAAGAATGAAAGTTGAATAGAGCAAATGAGAAAGAAAGATGAATTGTTGAATGAAAGATAGAAAACAGACTGAAAGAAATGATAATGTAAAGAAAGAAAGACGAGTAAGAAAATAAAAACGTATGTGAAAAATATTGCTGAAAAGGTCCCTGTCCCAAAAATCAGATAGGGGTACGAGAGGCCCCCAATAGCGGGGGTCATTAAAAAAAAAAAAAAAAAAAAAAACTTATTAACTTAAAAAAATGTATTACCAATATTTTAATTCAATTTAAAATCAAACGAACATATGCACGTATGTCACACACTTCAGTTTGCAAAATAAATTTGTTAGCGAAAATATATCTACACAAAATAACAGATAGCTGGAACCTTGGGGTTTAAAGGACAAATCTCTATCTTCAATGCATGAAATTCTAGTTTTACTTTACTGTAATATACTATATTTATACTTCTGCTTATCACTAATATGTATAGATTTTATTAGAACTATTTAGTTTATTTATTAGAGTATATATATAAACACCTATTGTGTGTAGATTATTTTATATATGTATTAGTACTCTGTGTTTTAATATTTATGAATATGTTATTTTAAATCTATTGAATCGGGCAATGCAATAAAAAATAACAAAACTAACTTAAATAGGAAAACTTGAACCAAAATGAATAATATGCACATGTAAAAGAACTTATTAAATAATAATAGAATGTAAGACAAGACTCTAATGTATTAAAAAGTCTAATCTAAACAAACCTGTGATATTAAAAGATGAGGAAAGAAAATGTAAGAATAATATAAAGATAAGAAATAAAATTGTACCTAGCCACCTAAGAGTAAAAAAGATGTGGAAAGGTAGGCGATGAAAGCAAGAAGGAATGAGAGAAAAAAAATTGCTAGATATTGTGAAGGATAAAAGGAAACAATAAAAGAAATTGAGGAGAATGAAAATGAGTGCAGAATAAGGATAAAACCCTAAAAAAATTGTATGTAAATAAAGTCCCTGTCCCAAACAAAATAGGGGTACGAGGGGCTCCCAATAGCGGGGGCCATAAAAAAAATCTATTGTATCAGTTGACAAACTCTCCCATTATTTATAAATCCATCCAATGCTTGGCTAGAAGAAATTTACCTTTGCAGTAATGTCTATTTATGCTACTCTTGTTTATTTTACATAATTTATTTTATTTTCCTATATATCTAAAATTTATCTTTAATAAATCATGGGTCTAAGTGTACACATATGTAATTAGGTTACATTTAAAGTACATTATTAAATAAATCTTCTTACAGTTTTAAAGAGTTTTTAGTTGATCGATATCTATTGAACTTTGTTCATTGACTCGTTTACATGTTTGATACTGTAACGTAAACATGAATTGATATATTTCACGTAAAAGGAGCAAATGTTGAATTTCTGGTCAGCTCTTCTCAGCAGATCGCCATTGCAAAACGATGATGTCAAAATGGACAGTAGTACAATGTACAGTAGATTCCATAAACATAGTATATTAACTTGCGAAGCCTCCACATTAAGTCAAATAATTTGATCAAGTGCAACGGACTGTGTCTTTTGCCGAGAGCGGTGTTCGCACTGCCCACTCCATTATCTCGGTTGGTTAGGTCCACAAAGCGCGGCGGCGTGCCCACGCCCAGCTGTGGTCGCCGCCGACTACACATTAACCGATCCCATTTTGTTTCAATTAATTTTGACGCAATTAGACGTCTGCTGGGGCATCAAAGTCACTTTATAATTAACGGTTTATTTAAAATAGGACGAATGTATTTTTAAACACTTTGCATTTGCTCTCAGGTAAAAACAAACTCATGCGTACGTTACGCATGAGTTTGTTTCCAAGGATATAATACCTAAATACTTTTATTGTACTGTACTCGTAAATTAAATGATTTTTTATTATTTATCAAAGTCTTTTTGCAGCTGAAACTTTGTTACGGCCAGTTTTTCACGGTTAGATTCAGAAACAGAATTTGACTTTTCTTGCTTGTAAGTGCTTACCATATAGTACTACAAAAGTGACGATACTACTAGATAAGAATCCCAAATACAATACTAAAGTTTATAAGACAACGTGAGGAAACTGATGAAGAAACGCGAACTTATATTGCAAGGTTTTTCAGAAGTTGTAAATTAAGATGAAAGCACAAGTGGCGGCCCCGGGGGGAATGTTTGCAACAAAAACTTTAGTGTCGGCCGAACAATACAGCCGCCGCGTAGCAGATAGCGTCGCGTGGCCGGAACTGTACGCAGAAAAAACACGCGTAGTCCAGTGTAGACCGCATTGTTACCACAGCAGGATTGGCAATGCGTAACTTTTCATACGTTGCTTTAAACTCTAAACGATTTCATGAATACATTTTTCATTCACTCGACACTCAGCGTTCTAAATATCAGCTAAGCGTTGTTACTAAATAAATCAAAGGGATTAATTGTTAAGGACATTTGTGAAAGTGATTACAGAAAAACTCGTCTTTGAGACTTCAGAGCCTTCGCCCAAGTTGAAGGATGATTGACTGATTGACGCTCTTCAGGCATTCTTTTCACGACGCACATAAGTAATCCTATCTCCTATTTCAGTCGAAGGATATCCACTGCTGAACGAAGGCTTTACTCGTAGTTTTCAAAATTTGAAAACTCTCTGTACGAATTCTCGTTTACTTCACTTTATACGACACCTTAAGTTCTAAAACTACCCGCGATAAGGGAATTCCCCGCGGAGACAACAGAGTGTCTACTTTAATACGGTCTCCCCCCACCGCGGTCCGCAAATTAAACAGCTCCCCGCCGCGCCTCAAACGTAAAAATGTTTTTAAAATGTCATAATTACATTCCCTCCAGTCGCGTCCACAAAGACCCGCGCCACACATGCGCAACACACTCACACATGCGCAACGCTTTACGAGCCGCGATTATTCTTTCATTTTCATTATAAAAGGCAAAGTCGTTGTAAAATCCGACGTAAAAACGTAATTCGAATTATGACTGTAGTCTAGAATTATTTTTTATGTTAAAGTACTTATTCTGTGTGAGTGTGCTCTATGTACTTGTATTAAAATACGAGAGTTAATTGTTGAATTCAAATTACGACACTAAAATAGTTTTTATATATTTAAGCGAGAGAAGATTTGTAGACAAAATAAACAGATTTTTAAACACTGCAAAAGGTTACATATTATTAACCCTTTCTGTCTGTCTCTTACTCTCTAACTCACTCTCTTTCTCTCTCACTTTCATTCTTTCAATCACTCTCTCTCTCTCTCACTCACTCTCACTCACTCTCTCTCTCTTTCTCTCTCTCTCATTCTCTCTCTCTCTCACACACATACTCACTAACTCACTTACTCTCTTTCTTTTGGGGGCCCGTGCACTGAGTAACTCAATGAAGCTAGCAGTTAAAAGACTGCAGATCTGGGCTCCTGTAATTGAAATAATATGTAAAGGTCCAAACCGTTGCTCACCAGGGAACCTTCGAGCCTTGCTAACTTAAGGTTGAAAAGCCTGATTACTCTTACCTCCAAATTCCATGGTATTTATAAATTCCAGAGAGAAAATAGCTACTATTTGTAAAAAAGTTCTGTCATACTTTTTCTGATTCTGGAGAAACTTAGGGCACTAAATGTTGATTTGGCTTATTTTGACAGATCGTTTCTAAAAAGAATTGAGACATATAGCGATATATTATCATACACAAATGTACATTTAATACTGAAGATACAGAATAAAAAAATATGAATATAAATATCGCAGCAGCGTTTTCGTAAATCGCTGCGATCCGGTCGCGTGAACATCCATCCGAATGCAAAATGCCTTAACATCTCAAACCGATCATTTACGCAGTTATTAAGTACAGTTTAAAATTTACATTTCATATAAACCATACATACAAACGCTACTTACAATCGATTTATATCTATATAAAATCCGGTGACTAATTTTATTGCGAACAAAGTATAAAGTTTACAACAAATTTTAATTAATCATCTTGAAAGTATTCTCTTTGGCTAGCGATGCACGTATTAAGATTGATTCGACGATTGGAAGCGCTTTTGTAATGCTTCTTCTGGAAAGCTCTTGCTGCTCTGTCGAAGATCTTTTAATGTCGATAATTGTGTCAAAACGGTTTCCTTTTAGCACCGTTTTTATTTTTAGGATAATCCAGTAACAGAATAGTGCTAAACCCGGAGATTAAGGCGTATGTCTCATTTTCAAATCATTGGTTAAAATGCTTTGACCACACTAGATGTTTAGTTCCAATGCAAGCTTTTTTACCGTCAATCGCCTGTATGATTGAACCATTTTTGCTACTCTGCAACTTTTCCTCAGTTTTTGAGGTAGGAGCTCCGACCTTTATTCATTCTCAACCAATTATTTTCCGCTTTTATATCGCGAATACCAGTAATAAAATTTTCAAAGTCACCACATTATCACCATAAATTAATTGCAACATTTCATGGGCTTTTTTGGTACTTTTTGCAATTAGAAACAATTTTTTTGTTAACGCGTTGTTCAAAATCCATGACGAGCAACAAATGCGAGTATGAACTCACTCTTCTGGATAGAAAAGTCGCCACTGGTTCAAATTCGCTACAGACTCAGTGAATCACACTATCGAACGTATTCATTCAAATGTACGTACCATACAGTAGTACCTGGAATAAAAATTCATTCACCGTATTTTTTTATCACACCTCGTATATACTTAGTCTGGCTATAAATACTATTATAATTAAAAATTTAAAAATAAACAGAAAGTTTAAGGGACTGTATTGCAGCCAAAGAAAACCGCTTCTTATAAGCTCTAGATTTTTTAAAGGTTTTGTATTAATAGATTAAACTAACATACTGCCATAGTAAAAAATTGTACTTACGACAAAAAAAAATCTGCGTAACAATGTATATATATATATATTTATATATGTGTGTAAACAAAATTTATTACAAAAAATGAATAAAAATTGACGATATAATTTGAATCTTATAAAATATTTCATTATCATTTTTTATTAATTATGTTGCGTATTATATTCCGTAGAAAATATTTTAGGAAGTGTTCAAGGAAATAATTTTATATATAGCATTAAATAAATTGATGATATGCGTTAAAGTCGCAGTTCTTCGAATGCCTCAGAGAGCAAAGACATGATGGATGCAGCTCTACCAGATAAATATTCTGAGACCACTGTACAACGACGTGGAGTCAAGATATCCTGCCACAGGACCTCAATCGCCAGAAGAATTTTAAGATGCAATGAGTTTACGTAGTTAATTCGTCCCTCTCTAAGGCTACTAAAACTCAGCTTTGAGCTTTATTTACAACTATGTGATTTTACATATCAAAATTTAAGAATACCTTGCACCGTCTTAACAGTTATTTGATAGAGAATACCTTCAGCATTAGGTTCATCGTTATCCGTACATTGTAAGGTGTTTAAATATATAAAGATTAAATCACTACTTCTAAAGTCTAAGAGACAGAAAGGAAAATATTTGATTAATAAAATATTTATTCTTGAAAACTGTTGCTAAGTTTGTTAAACATATATATATATTTAGGTCAAAAAAACATTTTATTTAAAAAAGTAAGCATTATTTTTAATACTACTAAATCATTTCTACCCAATACACGTTCCGGAATAACCTTTAAGAGCTTCTGGTGTACAAGTACCTGCTTATCACGCTGTCAGCGTTCCGGGATCGAACCCGCAGCGTCAAGTTCTCGTGTGATACTGCAACCGCTGCGCCAGATATGATAAATTATTGCATTTAAAACACTCTTACAAAATTTGTCACTGTATTTATAACCGTTTTCATAGAGTAATTGTTCGATGCTAAAATATATGTAAATAAATTACGTTCGTTTTTTCGAGGGTTCACTTTACAAGAGGCGGTCTCGACTCCAGCGCAGCGGTGGTTACCATCCGGTACCACACACAATACACTCACATTCACAGCACACGAGCAAACACAAGCACAGCGCGCTCTACGACGTAGGCCGTAGCTACGAAAGCTCGCGAGACGCGGAGCCAGGACGACGGTCCGACGAGCACTGCCGGAGACGGCGCCCGCCCCGGCGCCCGCCCCGGCGCCCGCCCCGGCGCCCCGCCGCCCTGCGTCCCGCGCGGAGCTTTCGTAAGCAGCCGTGCGGTCAACACGACGGGACGAATAGTTTCAGCAGGACAATGTTCAGCCGTTTGCCGCGCTATCAAATCATTCGATACATTAAGCACGCTTCATTTATCCTGCTTAGGTTTATGATAAGTACTATTTGCTGGTGGAATACTAAATATTGAACTGCGAATTTCTTTTCCTTGTGACCTACATTTTTAAATATTACATTAGTCATAGCAATTCAAATAATCACTTCGCAAAATATAAACACAAATATATACATAAAAATGTATATCTTTATAGATGGGATCCATTTGCCATCTTAAGATATATTGTGTATTTTTGTACACTCATATGAAATGACAGTACAGTGACAAAAATCGTGTTCAAAATTAGAATGACTGTCTATTAAAATTAATAACGATTTTACTCTCTCTCTCTCTCCTTGCAAAATTTGTACTGCCAGAAGTGTCACTCTCTTTCAAAAAAACTAATTTCATATTTATTAGTTTATATAAAATGACTAGAAATAAATGTAAAAGTTTTAAAGCTTCTTGCTGACATATGAACAACACATCCCCTTACTCTTAAAACTTTTACACCTATAACCAATTTTCTGTATAACCGGGGAAGAAACTTATCTTTGTGAATTTATTTATTTAGAGAATATCAGAAATATTTTTAAAGTGATTGTGGAAAATGTGTATAAAATTACTGCAATTTTGAGGTCATTATATGTAAAAAATAAATAACTAAATGTGACTCTTTAGAAAACGGTAAGCAATTTATATTTTAATATTCTTTATTGTACACGCTAAGAAATAGCTAAATAGTTGTCAACTGTCAACAAAACAGTACAAAGATAAATAACGGGTAGTTAAGGTGAACATATAGATATAATATACGTTTATACAAACATATATATATTCATTCATATATATCATAAAAAATAATGCAATAATAAATAAAACTAACAAACACGCACAAACACGCGCACACACACACGCGCACACACACACGCGCACACACACACTCACGCACGCACACGCGCACACGCACACACACACGCACGCACGCACGCATGTATATGTGTTGATAATATAATAATATATGTAGTGTAATTTTTTTAACTTTTATTGCTTGCTCTGTTTCAATATTCTTTGCAAGTGCGATTCAAGTTTGTAGTTTTATTTATAACACTTTTATATATATATATATACGTGTGTGTGTATATATATATAAGTATATATTTATATATATACTTGAACATTTGAAAACACGAATAAGCAAGCCCGCGTCATAATAGAAAATTTTCAAATCCTTCGATTTAAAATGTTAGTACATACATAACACGAAGAAAATATATCTAAAATGTGTATAAAATTCATTTAAGATGCGACGGCGTGTGTAGAAGCTTTGAGATCGTCACTACACCGCACGTGTTTCTGAGATAGATTAAAATTCTGTTTGGTTCATTCCATCGCCTGCAGTACAATCTTTACTTGTCGAGCGATATTAACATTTTGATACAAACGTGCTAGCAGCATCAAAACTTGTTTTACACTTAAAACAAAAGTATTTTTTATGATAAAATAAAAATATAAATTTAATTTATATTTTATTATATCACAATTTATTTCACATTTTTTTAGCTATGTAATGCCACACGTGTTCACGTATTTCATGTTTTATTTAATATATGCGGTATTTCACCGTCTGCAACCAGTTTCATTCCGTTGGTCGTCATAAGATATATGGGGAATTCGAATTAAAAACCTCTTTATTGAAGTAAGCAAGTACATGCGTTTTTTAATCGTCAGTTATTTTAACATTATACGCAATAAGCTACCTCCGGCTAACGCTGATCTATTGACTAAAGCCGGCTACAAACAGTGACTGTTTTAAATCAAATTTAACAATTTTTTATCTGTACATTTTAATATCAACCCTGAAAATAAGCCAACAAACCAAATTCCACACATTTCGATCAACCAAAAACTCTTGAATGCTACAACAAGGCTTGTATAATTATATACTTTTAATCATAAATTTAAAACTGAGAAACATAATGTCTAAGATATCTCGTGAAACTTTATTATATTTGCGTACACACATATGTTTAGTAATTCTTAGGCAACATTTAATTTAATTTCTTTGACATATATCCATAAGTTCAAGCTTATATTTAACATCTATTAATTTATACATATTATTATTAAATTTCAATAATTTATAGTTATATATACATATAAATAATAGGAGTTGAGCAGTGATAACCCGGTGATAAAGTACTAAGATATTTAATGGAATCAGGCGTTACCTTGCGGAAGTCCATCCTAAGGAAGAAAAAGACCAATATTTAGCCACTTCCGCACATGCAGTGGTAGTCGTGCAATAAAGTGCACCGCCCGCCAGCCCGCTGATAAATGCGTATGCGGCAAACAATGCGAATTACACAACTGCCACCGTCAAATCACTCAACACGACTACCACTGCATGTGCCAAAGTACTGAGACTTATGATCGTGGGTCGCGGATTCGAATCCCGGGTTATAATTTTATAGATTAGAACTATATGTAATAATTATTTTGGTATGCCACTGCCAACAAATAAGTTTTTCAGATAATTGGCCACAGTATTCCCACACACTGCGATCGCCAACCCGCCATAGATATCTTTGTGGGAGACCTATGCCCTGCAGTGGGCGTCTATTCCATCATTTATTTATGTTGGTTAGCATCGTATCGCTGAACCTTACAAATCAAACACTAAATTAATTAAAAGATGTTGCAAATATAATATCATATTTTGTACCGGCAACCATTTTGTTGAAAATTAAAAAAGACCTCGGTTTTTGATAAAAAGCTTATTTCAAAATATAAGATTTATGATATTAATTATAAAATATCTGTATGTACGTACATCGAAAATTTCTAAGAAATTTTGCGCCATTATTAAAAATTAAGGTACTTTCACATTATGACATTACTTTTGCGCCACCTACTGTTATGACAATATTTATAATTTTATTTTTCTCGCGTATACATGGTTTATCTTAATATTTAATGGAATCAGGCGTTACCTCGCGGAAGTTCATCCTAAGTAAGAAAAGGACCAATATTTAGCTACTTCCGCACATGCAGTGGTAGTCGTGCAATGAAATGCACCGCCCGCCAGCCCGCTGATAAATGCGTATGCGGCAAACAATGCAAATTATACAACCGCCACCACCAAATTACTCAACACGTGTTTCACCCCTCCACGGGGCGTCTTCAGGAGCTGTGTTACACCGATTAGTGCCAAACACAGAGTGTTTGTTGCACGACTACCACTGCATGTGCGGAAGTGGCTAAATATTGCTCCTTTTCTTACTTATCATATTATCATTTCATTTGGTGTATGTTTTACGTCGATGCTCCCAATTATAATTTCTTTACAATTTACTTCGAGCTTCTATCATTACATTGGCTTGTCCACTTTCAAAAGATCGCTTATATGATTGCACGCATCCATTCATAATACACTTTTATTTTTATTTAAAATGAAAACTCAATGTTTATTTCAAAATACGAACATATCTTTTAATAAGTCTGCAACTCACTTGTATAATTTTTGCTTTTTTTAAAAAATCCGTCGAGAAAGATGGCTGTCGAAATAATAGAGAAATGTTGTTACTTCAGCTGTCTATTCGTCATGATTGATCGAGAATATTCTTGACTGTACACGTTTGTTATCTTTGAAAGCGTCATCAAGCGTCGAAAGCAATGTCTCTGTGACAGATCAAAGCCGCGACTTAACATTTTATATTCAAATGTCTTATTATTTCTTATTAACATTTCTTTACTTATTGTCTTTTTGTAAATTTCACCAATTCGGAGTCACAGATAACGAGACTTCGAGATATTTCCGCTCTCAAACGAAAAGTTTTCTTATCTAGATCGATGAGATATTTATACATTACATAGAGTGATTGAGTGCAGATATATAAGCTTCAAAATAGTGAATTTATAGTATTTATTTTATCATTTACTTTCAATTAAAATTGTAATTACTACATACAGATAAATATTGTATACATCTGTAGATTTATTTATATTCCTGCAGACTTTGTAATGCCAGGAGTAAATGACCTGTCAAATTACTGTAGAGTTTAAGACCGATTGTTTTAAAATCAGTGATTAGAAATAGGTGTAAGAGTTTTAAAGCTTTTTTTCTGATGAATGAGCATTGACAACTTTAAAGTTTTTGCAGCTGCAACAAATCCTCTTGCATGTAACGCAGTATAAACTTTTTTATTAAAACCAAATAGAAATATCAGGTACTCCCTTGATCGAGTAACTAGATAACTGGTAAAAAATAAAAGAACAGGCAAAACGGACAGTGTCGTTACTAAACCAGTTCGCGCGTGTATAATTGAACGTGCCAAGTGTGGGTGCCGGAAACGGTCCGCTCAGCAGGTGTGCCCGGCGCTGCAGTTGCGAATTCATTTCCCACTGGGATAGGTGCAAGTTATTAAAGGGGGGGGGAAGCGGGGAGAAGAAGGGGAAGGGAGGAGGTAAAAAGAGACCGGGCCGCCGGCAATTGGAAAAGTACAACCGCTTTCACGCGAGGTATTTCAATAAAGGCCCACCTGTCTAATTTACATGCGTTTTTCTCTGTTACGAATACTCCGAACACACAGTTAAGTTACTTAAGACAAATGAAACCTCTTTGGAGGCTTATAAAAGCTACATTTCAACTTCTAATTCAATGTAGCTATTCCACAGAACACAGAACAAATCCTAGATTACCAAGATCATTTGAACCTAGAGCTTTTTTAACGCATAATTGTTCGCGTTTGAAAACTAATTCGCCTGATGAAGTCGACGATTTCGTTGAATATGAAACGCAGCCTCAGTAAAAACCTGTTCACTTACATCCTGAAGAAACCTGGGTTGTAATTCTCGGGAAATAAGGAAGCCGACAGATAGCTCTATACTCACGGATCAGAAAAATAGAGTCGAAACGCTCGGTACGCCTCCAATGAAACTCTACAAGGCGTAAGGGAGGTATCTGACTTCCTACTCGTTCCTATAAAAAAATTTACAGACACTTGGGCGGTGTTCTAGGCTGAGAAGTTTCTTCCCTAAGGTGGCGGGAGTATGTTTCATGTCCGGACCTGAACTTCTTATAGAGTAAGAATCTGCCGCGTTCTGAAATATCGACTGAACTCATTCAAGACACCCAACTTTTAACCAGCTAATTTAGCCTTAGACTTAAGGCAGTTTTCGAAATTAGGCGTTGAGGTAAGAGTAAGCCCTAGAAACTCAAAGTGATCTGCCAAAGTACAATAACACTTCGGAATAGTGAAGATAGATAAAATCAAAATATTCTTTATTCGAATAGTCTATTACAACTAATTTCGAATCGTCAACAAACACAAAAAGTCTGCATATTTGTCCATAAAGGAAGCTACCACTAGCTTGGAAGGTATTTCTACTTATAAGGGTCGGCGATCAACAATTGCTCTTTACAAATTTAGTTTTATAAACAGGGCTAGACAATTATTAGTTTCCTGAGTGAGCAACAACATTTAATTCCACGTAAAGTACATTAAAATGTAAATTAAATTGAAATTCACATTCCACATAGTTCCCAAACAACATTTAAATAACATAATAACATAGCAGTTCACAGGTATTATAAATCATTCATTATTATTTTAACCACAGGTCATCCATAGCTGGACATAGGTTTTTATGGTGTCTATTATTTTATTTTATTTTTTATTTCTATTCTTTGACTTTGTGTTTGGCACTAATCGGTGTAACATAACTCCTGAAGATGCCCCGTGGAGGGGTGAAACACGTGTTCAGTGATTTAACGGTGGCAGTTGTGTTATTCGCATTGTTAGCCGCATACGCATTTATCAGCGGGCTGGCGGGCGGTGCACTTTGTTGCACGACTACCACTGTATGTGCGGAAGTGGCTAAATATTGGTCCTTTTCTTACTTAGGGTGGACTTCCGCAAGGTAACGCCTGATTCCATTAAATATTATTTCTATTATTTTACTTTATTTAAGACTCGACTTTATTGTGTGAGAAATTCTATAGACTGTGGCCTTTACAAAGGTATTTCTGATAATATTCAGAAATTTTCTATTGTTTCTGATAACCAAATTGTAAATAAGTTCATGGAAGAGATGATATCTCAAAAATGATATCTCCACTTTAAGGCTATTTCAACTTTCAAATATTTGTATATATAGTCTCCCGAGCAGTGCCGGTAGAGGACTGAGACTAGAAATCATAGCTTGCAATCGTAGTTTCAGCTCCCGGGATACAATCTTATATAAGTCACGACTTGCATTCCATCATATAGGATTGCCAATGCTTATAAGCAAGTTTCCAGATGATAGGTACCAGCGCCAAACCGCTTCCAAAGCGTTGCGATTAAGATATATCCTCATAGATACTCTGGTGAATTTCTAGCCCACTTATTTTTGAATGTTTTTCATCTGACGTCACTTTCAGGCGTGCTACTTGAAAACACACGACCAGTATTGTACATATTGAGCTGTTCAGTTTTATTGTTTCTATTTAACCTACGTTTATGATTACAAGTCGAAAACGATTATATACCTAACAGTGTTCGTCTATTGACTAAAACGATGTCGATGTAGTCCCACTGAGTGTTTTTCGTCTCATTTTCACAGGTCTGAGGCATTCATCATCTTGACTTCAAGTTGAAGTCAATAACAGTTGTATCCCATCCTATTTTGAATAAAGATCTTTTAAATTTGAATTTGAATATAAAACTTTACAGGGAGGTCACTAATATTATAGCTTAACATCCTTATATTTATTTTTAGTTTGTTATAAAGTATTTTTAAACGGTTTTATTTAGTTCGACCCGTACAGAATTTATTTGGATCAAAATTAGAAATTGAAATTTAAGCACCTTCCCGTTGTCAGATTGATCTGAAATTTGGTACAAACATTTAATTTAGATGACAATACAATATAATAAAATCAATAACATTATAAATCTAAGATGGCCGCCGATACAAAATGGCTGATTACGTATTTTTCCTAAACCCCCTTAATATGGGTATCAAATGAAAGGGAAAAATTTAAAATTCAAGATGGACGCCGTTGCAATTTGGCGGACTAGGTACATATTTTTCCACAACCACCACAATATGGGTATCAAATAAAACCGTTTAAAAATCGTTTCACTTAAAAGTTTTTTTAAATGTATTTATTAATTAAAACAGTCATTCCAATAACCAAACTCAATAATTTTCCTCCTTAAAACAGAATTATACTGAGCTATATAACATTATTATTTAAGAGAAATTTACCAACAATGAAGTTTTGTAAAAACGAACATTAACTATTCCGTTTTGAAACATGTGGTTAGTTAACAGAAAAAAAAGTCTATTACGTCGCCTTCAATACATTTCGTATGTAGATTCAATTTTATTTATGTTATAAAGAGATTTGAGCAGATGTGTTTCGCCAGCTGTTGCTTGGTCCTGATTAATGGAGCCCTGAAGTGGGTAACCGAACCTAGTATAAGGATATATTACGCAATAATACCCATCAGCTAAAAAGTAAGATGATTGACTTCTGGTTACTGTGCAGTGATGAGTTGAAAAGTTATAAATCGCAAAGTTCACACGCATACACGCACACACTCATACATCTCATATAATATATATTTATATATCATATACTTTATTAGTTACGGCTGCTGGTGTCTTAAGGTTTTGGGGTGAAGACCATGGACCGAGAAACCTAGCGTAGTCGGACCTATCACCTATGATTAAGTGGTATTTCTTAACCACCAATATAAACTGATATTTCTTGAAGAAATTTATTTATTAATTTATTTATTTCTATTATAATCTACTTATTATCATTCAGAAGAGACAGATTCCAGGCAGACTTAAGGAATATTGATGCTTTTAAAATGTGCTGCCACCGAAGTGTGCCTGCTATGCCATGGATTGCCAGGAGAAATAAAAGATCTGTTCTTTATCACAATAGTATTAATAGCAGTCACTCTGCCATCTGCTGCTAGCGGATTCTGGACTACTTTGGCTACATCAGCTTGAAGAAACATGAAATCTGGGGTAGCTTGTTGTCGTAGGGAAAAATATCAAGATAGCGATCAACAATCAGATGGGTGGACTCTGTGCACGTGGTGACGGGCACTTATAAAAGCAGATCCTAGCGACCCGTAAAGGCTAGACTTTTCAGGAAGAATACGACCTTCAGCAATGAAGGTAAACGACCAAGACGAAGAAGATAATGACATCCTTCAACTCAAAGCTATGTGTTTTTTTTGTGACCGCTTTTACTTCTTCGCCTTTGATTCAGTAGTTAGAACAATCGATTCCCAAGCTGAATTATCACGTTACAATATAGTAGTGTATTTAATAGATGTGGAGTTTTGTTGCTTATGGGATATACGTGGGTGACCTAGGTTCAATTGGTCGCCAGGCCGACTTGATCTCACGCAGTGTGAGCATAACCAAAGTAATTATAAAAGCACCTTAGTGTCTCTTGCTTATTTGAAGTAGCAGTAAGCGGGTCACATCGCTGGTGTAATCGATGGCCTAAAGGTGGATAATCCCCACCAGATGGACCGAAAACATAATTAAGTTCGCGAACAATCGCTGGACGCGTGCAGCGCAGGACAGGTCATAGAAAAAAAATCGCAAAAAGTGCGATAGAAATAAACAAAAAGCAAACACAGTAAATAAATAGATAAATAGATAAAAAAGACATAATAGAACCAAAATGATACATAAAATTGTGACAGAAAATAATTATAGGATATAAGTAATAAAAATGTAAATTGAAAATGTAAAAAGAAAAAGGGAAAGAATGATAGATGAACAGAGCAAAAGGGAAAGAAAGCAGAAATGTAGCATGAAAGATAGATAATAGACCGAAAGAGAAAGTAAAGTATGAAAGAAGAGAGAAAATAAAAAGTTATGTGAAAAAATTAAATTGCAAATAAAGTCCCTGTCACCAAAGATACGGGTACGAGAGGCCCCCATTAGCGGGGGCGAATACAAAAAAAAACAGGTCGTAGTGGCGATCTTTAAGGGAGTCTATGCTCTTGTAATGAGCATCGATCGCCTGAAAAGAAGAGCAAGAAACGCACCTCAGAGACCTATCAGTGCGTGATGTTTTGTAATGTCCAATACTGTAATACCACGTTTTGTATATTTTAAACTTAATACATGAATATCAAAAACATTACATAAGTGTATATTGTAGAGTCGTAAAAAATAACCCATACATTTTTTTTATCGTGTATTAATAATTCATGTATTTTTATCTTTAATTTACTTTTACATTTGATGAGCCTTTATATCTTTTTGTCAGAGTAACCAAAGTAGAGCATTGCTTGATTAAAAAATTGTTCTTCATATAAAACCATGTTACACAGTGATTACGTTCAAAAAGTCCGTGTCAAATCTTTTAAGTTAACACAAAGTTATTAAGCTTAAAATCTTTTTGCTAAAGTTTGAATATTTTTAATAGAAGCGACTAAGTTTGTCAAGTCGGTTGAAAACTAGTAAGAAAGTTCTCTTGTGTTTTCCTTCACATGTCTTAAAAACTTTAGACAAATGCGATCGAATCTTTTTAGATTTCGGAAAAACTGTTTGGGGAATAACCCTCTGTATCTTCTCACAACTGATCATTGGCTGCCATTGCTAATAGTCAAAGGCTGACACAAAAGATTGAATGCTATACAGGGTGATTGGCTATAGATATTAAAGCTTTAAAGAACGTACACTCACCATCAATTAGTGTACGTTACACTCTATCTACATTTTTCAGCAAGAAGCATCAAAGTTTTCACACCTATTTCCAATCATCCTGTATTATTGAATACTTTGAAACTTTTTGAATGCGAGAAAAAATAATATCCGCAGTACAAAGCCTGCTGTGATAGATATCGCGTAAAGCGGCAATCGACAAAAATCTCACAAGACGTTCAAAGTTTGGGAGACTCAGTGAAGAGGAACAAAGGAGAAAGATGAAGTGAATCAGCAACCCAAAATATTCAAAGAGTAGAAGAAGAATGTCCGTGCCTAGGTACTGAACGTGAACTGTCATAGGTGAGCAGCCTCCCTGTAAGCTCTGGGCAAATCAAGTCTGCCCAGTTAAAACCAGAACTTTACCTAATCCTGTACCTTACATTCGTAACTATATATGATATATACATATGTAATCTACATTATAAGTTAATAGCTTCAAAGGTAGGAATAGCACGGAAGGAAGGTACCACTCCTCTCCTCTCTTGCATGCCAAGCGTGGTGACAATGCCCCCTCCTTCTGATAAAAAGTACCCATGATAACGGCGGAGCAGGCGCTTCCAAACGCGGGACAGTGGGCCACAAGGTGGACCACGGTCTATTCCACGCCCGGTTCACAGTAGCACGAGGGGTCCTCCTTGAGCTTGAACCTGTGAAGGTACTCAGAGAACCCCCCGTGCCCCGTGAAGAGCTGGACCACGACCGCGTCCACCTCGACACTGCGGAGCACGCGGTAGGCTGAGATGGCGTCCGGGAAAAACTTTCGCGTTGTCGACGCCGTTGTGCCTTCCATATTTTTCCTATTTCATACATCAAGCGTTCCCAGCCTAAGCTGTCACTTGACAAATGAGATAGGGCATTCCTATAACATTTGTTACGTTTAAGGTAATATCCCAGTTCTTCGACCTCTAATGTATATGCAATCATCCCTCACTTAGAAAAGCCGTTTCGACCAGATTAAATTAATTCAACTAGGTTTTAATTAGTAAGTTATTGTTATGTTTGTGTTTTGTTGGCAATAAATCTACAAACTACAGCTATCGCGCTGGTTCTATTCCAACATAGACGCTGCCAACAAATGGCAATTATTTACAATTTGATAAACTTTTTAAAATACATCACATATAACCAATTTTAATAATAGAGTAGCTGTTATAGTATGAATGACCACTCTAAACATATATTCTGCTTCCAATCAGTTATACACGTTAAAAATTGACTAAAAATCCCAACTTGATAAAAAGTGTAAACACTGTTTTTAAATGGGGCGCTGCCCTGAGACATGCTTTGAAAATATTGTAAGAAAAGGACCAATATTTAGCCACTTCCGCACATGCAGTGGTAGCCGCGCAACAAAATGCACCGCCCGCCAGCCCGCTGATAAATGCGAATGCGGCAAACAATGCGAATCACACAACCGCCACCGTCAAATTACTCAACACGTGTTTCACCCCTCCACGGGGCATCTTCAGGAGTTATGTTACACCGATTAGTGCCAAACACAGATAGATAAAAGACCTCCTGCAAAGATCATCACGACGACCGATCCTGCGCTGCCGGCATCCGGCTTCTCCTCGTGACAACTATGTCGTTGATCCACCTATTTATGTGCCGCCCCACGCTGCGTCTACTTGGTCGTGGTTGTAACTCGAGAACCATTTGCCCCTACGGCCAACGATCGCATGAGCGATGTATCCCGCTCTCTGCCACTTAGACAAGGAATTCTTCGGGCTGCGTAAATAATCTTGTTTTTTTTTTGCAGATCTCCTAATTTTTGACTTGATCTCGCAGCGAAACTCTATTTACATATATATATTATGATAATTCTTTCATTAACATCATCATGTCAGCTGATCTCTCCCATTACAGGACTTACACCTTATCCAAAGATCTTCAAGGTGAGGCTGGTTTTGAGCTGGTCCATCTCGTGGGTGGACTACCCAAGCTAGTCGAGAACCTTTCGGCTACAACTTTCATCTTAGACGCGTAATTCTCATATCTATGTCGGGGACTTCGGTTCTTCTATACTACATATAATATAGACATTGATATACAACAAGTGACTGTAGTCATAGACTATGTTATTGTTCATTTAGTTCATTTAGACATCACTTTAATTCCTTGTTAGTTTAAAATAAATTCTCTCTCGTATCTTTTAAAAAACAATTTCGTTCGAAATTATTGAGTACATACAATGCAATTTAAACCATAATATAAATATATAAACAAACATAATATAAATATATAAACCATAGTCTTTGATTTCTGTTTAGTAATGTTTTAATTTTTATTTGATTTTTCATTGTTTGACTATAAATCATTATATGTTCTCAGTGAGATAGTTATAAGGTAACAACTGTAACTAATTTTATATTTCTAAGCTTCTAAGTTTGTACTTTCTTACTGCCTTTTGTTACTGTCTATCTCCAATAAAGTAAAGTAAATAAATAAAGTAAACAAATCAGCGATAAAATCGATAAATGTATTTATTGTCTCGAAACCTCATAAAAACCATGAGAGGGATATAATCCCTCCCGTGTTCAGTAAAGTTTACATTTGAATGTGAGTCGTCTGATCGATGCGAAGGCGGCGCTGCGCGATCGCCCCGGCGACAGTAAAAAAGTAATTAATCTTTAAGCGATTTAAAATTAAAAAGTTTGCTAGAGAAATTCAAACGGGCAACATTGTTAATAGCGATTGGATTCGGATTGGATTTATTGTTTCGAACGCCGAACGCCGATCCAGGAGTTATATTTTATTGGAATCGAGCTGTTTTAAATCCATTTGGTTCTTATGCGGAGAGTAAATACGACGCACTTGAATTTATATCGAATTCACTGACGCGAGACATCTTGACGTAATCTTTACGGAGCTATAAAAACAAATAAATATTCTTTCCGAGTTCTTATGAAGAAAACAAATGAAGCAATATCACAAAAAAAAATTATCTCAAAGATCACGCATACTTTTGGAACCTGGAGTAATAAACATTGGGTTGATTTATTTATAAATTATTCTCCTACTTCTACTATCTCTTACAGGAAATCTCTTCAAACTCCATTTCTAGTCCTATCACAGATATCAATTTATCTACGACGAATCTAGAATATAGACTTTCACTGTTCCTAAACTAAAGTCAAAGTTAGGAATCTAGAGTCTATCCAAAACTTGTTACTCCCCATACTGATCGATAGATCCACAAATTCTCGTGACGTAACAAATAATAGCAATGTGTTCATGTCAAGACGTCACACAATACCTTTTCTAGTCACGTAGCTGCAAGACCTCTCATAGATTAATAGCTAGGATCGAATATCTACGTATATTTTCTAGTACCCGCAGATAAGTGACAGGAATTCGAGCGAGTATTTCGTGGGACCAATGAAAAATAGAGATAAACATATATTGACCGATCTATAAGATCTGCATTGACATTTGCTCTATCGGTAGAGTTGCTGTCTTTATCTGATGGTAGACTATCCTCAGTTAAAAGAACAACTATTGAGTTTGGTCGGCTTTCCTCAGCAGATCAGAGTTCTGAGCTGATGGTAGCTTACTGTTTATAATGTTAAAATAATCGACAATTCAGAAACGCATTTAAATGCCAACTTGATTAGATATTCCTGAATTCAATCTGAAGTGAAACGCACATGTTTCAGCACCATCAGACTCTAATAGAGATATTTTAATTTTCAACTACGTATTATAAATTACATTAAACTATTTAGATTTCTTGTACATTTTATTAAGTCGAAAAAGTACAGAAAGTTCCAGAACAAATGCAAGCACCATTTACGGTCGATCTCCACTCCCTCTGGACCTATAAACCTGCTGTTCTGCTGAAAGCGTAGCGGTTATACCGAATTAGTTTTCCGTTACGTATATTGGATTTTATATGACCCAAAGCAACATTACAGGCGATGGTCACGCGATGGTGACTCCATACCGTCCTGTCCACGTGCGTGCTTTTGATATGATTAGGCGATTTAAAACATAATCTTTTAGTGCATTTTCGTTTTCATTTAAAATAAAATGAATTTCACAGATTATGTGAATTCTTGTGTCACCCTCAACTTGAATCGTCATCATTCCTTCGCTTGTTTTAGTTTCAATTCAAAAAATCACGAAATGTCACGGCAATATATGAAATTCATTATAATAACAATGGCGCCATCTGTCGAAAATTGATTATACCAACTTAGAAGGCTTCGTGGACTAATGCATAACAACTTTGATGAAGATCAGCATATGGTCAAATGTATAGTTAATGATTCTATAAAGGACATACAAACAAACATCTATTTTTATATATATATATATATATATTTTAACATTTTTGAGGAAAACAATAGGTTGAGAAATGTTTCGCAAAGCGTTAAACTTTTATATGGTCGGCTATTAGACCCCCTCTATGGATATTAGATTTATTGTATTTCAAGTTATTAAAAAAAATTCTAGAAAATTCTCACCCGAATGGAAGGAATGAAACGGGACGGAAGTTTTAAGAAGAGTATTGAAGTTCGATAGAGAAATTACTAAAGAAGTGAAACTCGAGCGAAGAATCTCGAACATCTCTTGAGATATAGAAGCGTACGTAATACGTGGTGAGTAAAGTCGTAGTGATCCAGAAAGAAAAAAAATAGCAGAATGAAACAGGGAATAGTGGAAGTGTTCGATGACTAAATGAGTAAACGTAAAAGGTACGATTCGGGCAAGCATTCACAAATCAGCATGTACCAAGCGTAGATCATCAGCATTGAATAAAGTCTGATCAACTTAAACCCCGAATGAAAATTGAATAATATTAAACCCGTAATATTATTCAATTTTCTAAATTAAATTCTTTGAAACATAAATTGGAAAATGAACGCGTTTATGAAATTGATTTAGAGTATTTTCTTTCAATTGATTTGATTTACATTTGTTTTCGTTTCATAGACACCATCTTTTTACTTCTTAAAATGTTTATACGAATAAAATTTACGCTTACGTGTCACTGCATATATTTTTCAACATATACATACATAAATATATATATACATATATATATATATATATAGATAAAGATATAAAGCTGGGAGAACCGTCCTGCTTGATAAGACCAACTTCGATATAGAGATCACTCGCCGATTCCAACTCGAATGGGCAGCGTTCGGGAAGCTCCAAAACCTCTTCTCGTCCAAAATACCGCAATGTTTGAAGAATATGGTTTTCGACCTTTTGACATACGGGTCTGATACGTGTTCGCTTATGATGGTCATTATGAGAAAGCTCAATATTACCGAGAAAGCAATGGTGAGGGCTATGTCCGGAGTTTCACCACGAGATGGAAATGAGGAGATCCGTACAAGAACCAAGATGACCAGCATTGGTCGTATAATTGCTCATCTAAAGTGGCAGTGGCACATCGCTCGTGCAACCGATGGCCGTTGATTGACCACGAGCAGGTAGACGCAGGTGGGCGCAGCCCCCCACTAAGTGGGCTGTCGACATATGGTCGCGGGAACAAGAGGCTTATACCTTGCCTGTTGCTCCATCTCCTGAAAGAAATATGTATGTCCTTTAGTATATCATTGAAAAGATTTAAATGATATCACAACCGTTAGACTAGACTTTGACGTCATTTTTCGATGCCAGTGTAGTTTCCTATTTTTTATAATAAAATAAAATTGTAACAAACTTATTATACAAGTATAAAAAGATAAAGTATACCAACAATTCTTGACAGTCGTCGCAGCCATATAACAGCATTACAAATTTCCGGAACTTTGAATAACACACTTTATTTATGGCGCGCAACAAATGAAACAACTCCAGCGATGCGATACGAGTTAGCGATCATTTAAATTACACAGTGAAATGTTCTGAACGGTGCTGTTTGAAACTAATCCTTCGGGCTATTTTTATGAGGTAATGCTGCTGATATTGACAAAATTTTTGTGCTACTCGTGTTGAAGCTATTCGTGTAATTATATATAATATGGGAGCATAAGACTGGAGAATAAACAAAAGTTTTGTGAAGAAAAAATATGATGTTCGATATATATAAATAAATATATATACTACCATCTCTAAAAATGAAGGTGAAATTGTCATTAACCCTTTCCACTCCAATGTCGAGTGTCACTCGACATTGATTTTATTCCACAAGCTCCACTGTAGAGTGGTACTCGACATGGTGTAATACGTCTTTTTGCGGAAAATTTTAAAACAGGAAAGATTTTTGTTACTAAAATGTTTGAATCACGAATGAACGAAACATATTCTAGAATCGCAAGATACTATAATTCAATTAAATTTTATCGATGCTACATCACAGCCTTGGAGTGGAAAGGGTTAATCAAAGATATGCTGCTCGAAAATCATCGATTGACAATTAGAGATCTTGCTGTCAATGTTTTGAAAACCATTTTGAAGGATGTTTTATATCTCAAAGGCTTCAAGTCTCGATTGATCGATCGTCATACCGTAATGGTTCTTTGTGACTTTTTTCCTGAAAACTCGACTGATATCGTTACGCAACCACCATGTTCGCCTTATTTCGGCTCCGTACGACTTCTGGCTACTCGGCAAACTAAAAAAGCCAATGCGGAGACGCCATTTTGATACAATTGAGGAGATGAAAACCGAATCGAAGGTTTTGAAGGTTCTACCGGAAAAAGACTATTCCGATTGTTTCAAGGACTGGAAAAAGTGCAGGCAAAAGTGCGCTTTATCAGACGGAGATTACTTTGAAGTGGATAAAATTGATTTGAAATTATAAATATATGATGACATTTTATAAATAAATTCACTTTACTTATTGATCACAATGCTATATATGGTATAGTATCAATCAGTATAATAATAGTGAAACATAAGAAAATTAGCGATGTAAATAAGGTTAACACTAGAATTAATAAACTTGTTATACCTTACTTAAGGCTTCACAAAATTAGTTATTTTTTTTGATAGCAAAAGTTCACGGTTTCATGGTTTTCGGGAAACATTTATTCTACTTTTATTTTAAAGATATTGTATGTGAGTTTTTAGTGAACTTTTCTTAGATACGAGTACGTTTGGAATGGTCGTAGCTTTGCGTTGAAGGATACCTTACAAGGGAGCTCAGAGTGATTCCAGTTTCTCAATTTCTCCGTCAAATTGGGTTCTTCTAGCATTCCTTCCACTCATCTATCCTCTGTACGTCTTCACATTAGGTGAATATAAAAATGCAGTTAAAAGGAGTATTAGTGGAAACAGCGCTTACTAAAAGCAGTGTGTCGGTGTGACATTATTTAATTAGTTTATAAAAATAATTATAATTATATATGTTAGATCTGTAGTTTCTAGTAAAAAGAGCTTCACGCGGTAGAATCGAATTCCCTGACGATCTGACTGATCCACGAACCCGGAGTTCGAAGAAGCTGTAAAACACAGAAAGGCTAGCGACATCCAACACCGATCGTATATAGTCAGAAATCGTCAGAATCTTCTTATTCAAGCGAGGGCGATTATTTGAACACTACACACCTACATGGGTATAGTCCCTCTTCGTACGACCGTGTTCGTTGTAACTGGAATACGACTCCCAGCGTAAAATTTAAGCTCACGGACCTCCTGTTTCCGCGGGCTTAGTTCTATGAAGCTGCACAAAGCAAACACAGGCAACAACTTCTGTCATATAACGTACATAACCGACCTGACATATATATCATACATCGCAGTTTACGACGACATACATGTGACCAACAATCATGAACTGAGCGAAGAGTAAATGACTCTCAGAATAAAGAAGAATGGTATAAGTAGGGAAAGGAATAACATATATTGACTGCCATCTACTTCCCTGAGGGACTAAGTTACCCGGAAGAGAAATTGTAAGTTTTGGACGCACCATCTGCGAAGAAGTTTCAAACGCGAGGCAAACTCCCCGATCGGAAATTTGTCAGGCAACTTGAAATCGTTTCTTGAGTAATTATAAAGAAAATTCATTGCCTTTAATTATATCCAGACATTGTTTCGATATTTATTGTTATTGGATTTGACAAAAAGTTTTTGTATTTTATTATTATATATTATATTTCTGATTGATTATAAGTATAAAAGTTTAAATCACTTCTGAAAGATGTTCATAAATTATTTTTTTCTACGGGAATGCAACTGCTCGCAAATAATGACACTACCTAGTCTACAGGGGCAGAAAGTAAGCAATAATTTAATTTTAATATGTAGTTATCTGAATTTAAACAGCCATTTTTCTTTGTACGTTTATTTTTACACTAGTCTTAACATCTTTATTCAACAAACATTATTTGTAATGTTTCTATGTTATTTTTGTAAGATGTACTAAAAATAGTTTCATTAAAATCTGCACAAACAAGGTTGGTTTTGACATGACTAAACATAGTCAACAGTGTACACTTTTATAATAAACTATCCAGTTATGCTCTGAATTATAAAAAGTCTATCAAACAAAAACTCGTTTAAAAATCTCTATACATTTTTAATGCGAGTTTTTCTACGAGTAATTGTGTAAAAGATTTTTAAAAATGAATTTCTTTAATGAGCAGCGGCAGCACAGAGTAGAGGATTGAGACTTTCGATCACAGGTCGAGGATTTGATGACCGGAATAAACTTTTATAATTACAAACATACGCACATTTTGGGCGTTAATTATATCTGATTGCCATTGCTCACAAAGATGCTTATAAAGTATGTAGGGTAGCGTTCTCTGAATACCATAATACCACATTGCGATTGTCAACCCGCCTGCCAAGCGTGGTGATTATTGTAATTCACCTCCTCCCCATAAATATCTCTAGGAGAGACCTATAGCTACAAGTGGGCATCTATATGCTGCAACAACGATACATATAATTGAAAGGTGACCAATGTAGCTTGAAAAATTGTGGCAGCGGGTGGAGCACATAGCTTGTGCAAACGATGGCCGTTCGTTAAGGATGAAAGATTCTCAAGTGGCATGGAAAGGCCCATCACTAAGTCGACCGCCGACATAGTTAAAAACGCAACACCTGTCACTGTGGCGGCTGATACGATGTTTATAATTACTTCCTATAACTTTACTATCGATCTGGCGTTGGAATCAGGGAAGAGACAATAGCCTCCCTGATAGGCGGCGATGACAAACAGGCGTTCATATCCCTTTGTAAGTAGATCGCCAAAAGGGCGATAGAAAGAAATAAAGCAAACAGAGTATAAAAAGATAAATAGATTAAAAACGTAAATAGAAACAAAACTGTGATAGAAATAATTATAGAATAAATAATAATGTGTAAAAAAATGTAAAATAAAAATATAAATCAAAAAATGTAAAAAGAAAAAGGGAAGAATGATAGACGAACAGAGCAAAAGGGTAAGAAAGAAGAAATGTGGTATAAAAGAATGGAATGAAAGATCATGTGAAGAATGGAAGCAGAGAACGGAAATAAAAAAACCAAGTGAAAAAAAAAATTGCACAAAAAAGACCCTGTCCCACCACAAGATAGGGGTACGAGGGGCCCCCAATAGCGGGATCATAAAAAAAAAACAAAAACTTTACTATCGAGTTTAGCCAAAGTTTTCCATTGAGAATATTTTAACATAGCTATCATGATACAAGTGGGTTTAATTTTAAACGAATTACGGTTTAAGCGCATATTAAACAGTTAATTTTAAATTGAAATAACAGCGGAGCGTATTTGAGTGTTCATAACAGATATATGAAGTCTAATAATTTTGTAAATATTAAATTCGTGTGCAGTGATTTGAATAAACACAGCGAGTTGCAAATAATGAGGTCAGACACGTGTATAATAATTCCTTTAAGAATTTAGAATTTCAATCAATAATTTTTGAAACTCAATCATATTAAGGCGACTAGTGTCAGTTGTACTGCTATTTATGTATTGACTGGCTTAATACAGGGTGATTGCTTATAGGTGTAAAAGCTATAAAGGGGTGAATAAATAGCTAATTTGTCAGCAAAAACCTTTTACACCTGTTTCGAATCATTTGATATAAAGTTAACACACCGAAATATGTTACATGAATTATTTTTTAGTAAATTTTTGTTTAGAATAAATAACTTTGAAATGTTGTAATTCAAATTTTAAAAACAATTTTGTCCTACCATATTATCATTACTTTATTTAGTATATAGTAAACTATTGATTTTTGTATGGTGCACTACATATTAATTGACAGGAAAACATTAACATTTTTAAATCTTTTACAATCTGTATAAATCGGTATTAAAAAATTATATAAATGGTCTCCCAATACGCATATTTTTAATATTTACTTTCTTCTTTTACAATTTCTTTTTCGATTAAGCTCTCGTCTGTGACGTCATAACATCAATATTCCTTTGGAAAAGAGGGCTTATTCAGAATAATTCTTGAAAGTATGACGTCACGAAGCATATACCAAAAATTAACGCCTCGTGGCTATCACTGTTATAATAATTATTAATTAAGTAATATATACCTTTACTGTTACTTAAATTTGTCTATATAACCCAAGATTAAGCATGAGACGTTCTAATTTCTAACGACACCGATAGATGGCGCTGGCAGACTATTGACTTGATACGGCCGAATCTTTAATGGAATCAGGCGTTACCTCGCGGAAGTCCATCCTAAGTAAGAAAAGGACCAATATTTAACCACTCCTGCACATGCAGTGGTAGTCGTGTAACAAAGCTCTGTGTTTGGCACTAATCGGTGTAACATAACTCCTGAAGATGCCCCGTGGAGGGGTGAAACACGTGTCGAGTGATTTGGCGGTGGCAGTAGTATGATTCGCATTGTTTGCCGCATACGCATTTATCAGCGGGCTGGCGGGCGATGCACTTTGTTGCACGACTGCCACTGCATGTGCGGAAGTGGCTAAATATTGTTCCTTTTCTTACTTACGGCCGAATCGACAAGAGCGTTCGAATCGATAGTTAACTATGAAAAAAAAAACAACGAATATCATAAACTGCACAGTATTTATTTAAATTTAAACAGCTTTCTTTTTATTAATCTTTTATAGGCGAAGCATTTGATCTTTGTCTCGCCTAACGATGGTACATGCTTGCTCAGAAGAAACCTACTCCTGTCTTAAAGACTCCTAAATTATAATTGTCCAGAGACAATGACGCCCGTATGTTGTTCCACGCTTTGGTTGTTAGCACTATAAAAATATTAGCAAACGCTTAATGCGGGGAAATTTCAATTATGTACAAATGTCGTGAATCCAAACGTCTTGTTGTCCGATAGAAGAAATAAGACGGTGGATTTATTTGGTGTAATTTCGACGCAAACTGTCCAATATGTTCTTTTAGTAAACATGTTCATGCGTAACAATGGAAATACTGAACGTATTTTGGTCAAGGGCTCACAAAAGACCTACTAGCTTTTTGGTATAGAACATATGAGAACTTTAAAAACAATCATGTTTTTCGTCCTCTTTTATGTATTTGAAATAGACCTTTGGATGTACACATTTCGCTAACCTTGTCATTTGTGGAACTTTCTTCAGTTGGAAATATAATATCTTAACGTATTTAATTAAATTATTGTTTTTCGTTACCAGAGGGCCTAATTTTGAATATTTTCCTGGTTTTAAATATATGGAAAACTTATGATAAAGGTGTGATAATCGAACTTCTAGAATATTTATAGTTAATGATCTATTAACAGATACGATTGTGGTATGTGAGTATGCGAGGTTAGTCCCGTTGCCTGTACACATAGAGTATCTCGTAATTGGCTGCACTTCGCCTGTCTAAGCTACGATTGCTCTAATTAAGGCTGCGTCGATCACTTGGCGCCGATATGCCGACTGAAGTCTGGAGTCGGGCCGCACGCGCTGCGGTCGAAGATCATTTGATTGGTTACAAACTAAACTGGTCTAATACTACGAACGTTGTAATTCGAGAATCATTTGAAATATTTGTATCGGTATTGACCTTTTTATGTTCCTAATGCCCAGGAACTCGAAAGATCGTCAAATGTTTCGCAGGGTATTCCAAATGTCTTTTATCTGAACGCATGATGCATTAGTGGAAGACTTCACAGGTGCGGTTTGTTCTCTACCAATGGAAGTTTTTTTTTCATATTTCAATATCCTATGGAATTTTCTATAATGTTCTAGAATAAATGGAAGAGATAAAACCATACGAATATTCTCTAACAGAACTTTACGAAGTGTACAGGCGACTCACATCGAGTCAGAGCCACTGATAGACAGTAAAATGTAGTCATCTTGAAACAAATGGTACTACTAAGTGAAATTGTCAAAAGTGCTACGTGTAAGAGGTCCGCGACTGGAGGTCCCGTCCAGTGAGCACCAGCAGAGAATGGGTAACTAGCATAGATCAACAGCTCATTCTCTTTGACCACGGCAAATGGAGCCTATTAGCATCGCTTATGGATGACGAGGAGAATTGCAGGACCTTCAAACAGTACTGCACAAGACACATAGTATATACAAAACATAAGAACGTGTTTTATCGAGCAAGCCACGTCAACAGCAGTATTTTAAATAGGATAATAAAAAATTAACTTATTCAACATTGGAACTTTTAACAAAAGTCGTGTTAATTGTCAATTTATTTTAATTGCAAGGTGTTATAATTGTGGAGAAGAAGCAAATAAAAATCCACAATAACACATATAAAGTTTAATAATACAGATTTAAACATATATGCTTTATCAGACTTAGTCCAATTAAATCGAGCAACATCATTATCAAAATTTTTTGTCGTTTAAATATTCGTTTATTGAATAACAAGCTTTTTCTGTCAATTTACCTATAATATGCGTATTGAACTTAGTAACTGGTACTCTTATAAAGTTTAGCAAAAGTTTATTAAAAATATGACTTATTTTTAAAAATAATGCAGAGACTTTTTGTAGTCAAAACTTTGAGTCAGTTTTTCGGGTGTCGTATTTTTTTAATTTATTTTGATTATTGTAAATATACAAGATATTATCATATATATACTGTGAGGCCACTGTAGAAATATTAATCACTTTAAACCGCTTTCTCAAGGAGATTCGCGGCCCTAAACCTTAAATAACTCTGATGGCTCTTTTTATTACATTATAAACCACAATAATAATCCTAATTTGGATGTTAATTACACTTATAAACACCCAGACAATTTTGCACAGACATTGTATGAAAATTTAATTCTTTCGCAGTAAGAATATGCAGCGTATAAAATTCTCTCAACGCTTAAACACCTGGCCTTGACATGTTTGTTACAACGTTATGCAGGTTCCGAAAAGAAGCGTTGACACACTTAATAAAGCTGAATACACGTACAAATCTTATTTCGTGTACATTCATCAGTTCTCTATCGAGTTTAATTAATTTTGTTTGTTGTAGTACAATCACAAAATAGTTATTCACTTTTAATAATATCAATATTGTAGATACTTTATATAAGATGCAAAAGAATTTGTAAAAGCTCATAATTCAATACTGCTATAATTGTAACGCATAGGCTTTTGATATGCTTTTACTAAATAAAATTATTTTATATGTTTCCTCCGTTTAAAGGCAAGCTTACCTTTAAACATATAGGCCATGATCCATCAAAAAACCCAGTGATAGATTTCAATACCTAGTAGACTTAAATGTAAATAAATTGTTATTAAAAATATATAGAAATTGTATAAAACCTAAAACCTTTGTGTCCTATTTTGGTATCCCGTGTTAGATTCACATAGGACTTCACCGATACCTTCGATCATTAGCAATCCTCATTTCACACCAAATTCAAAATGCTATTTTGAAGTCATTGGTTCATCCAGGATATCGTCCTCCCAAACGCCCCCACTTCAAAATTTTTCTCTATCATGAATCTTTATTAACGACAGATGCGTCAAACTCACTGCGAATTCAATTTGCAGACTTTGAGAGGTATGTTGAGAACTCCTGTTCATTCTAATTTATTAATTTCCGATTATTTCGAAATATCATTACTGAGTTGAATTATTACGTATTTGTAATAGCTTATCAACTGCTTTTAATTTCAATAGCCTGAATTTCTGATCGATGTAGATGTGTCTGCGGTAGCACTGCCCCTTTTTCCAAGTCTATACAAATGTTTGCCCAGTGTTCTTTCTGTTCTCTACTTTGCAGAAGGAGTTTGATTTATCAACAAAGAAGTAGTAAATAAACTAGACGTGGCATAAACGTAAATAGAGAACAAGCTGATAGGTATCACTAAATGGGACGGGAAGACAAACAAATGACGCATAATCAGACCAAAGACAAAGATATCGGCTTTACTTTGGTACCGCACAAATGGGCAGCTACATTGCCAAAGAACAGGAATACTACTATAGGTGCCATTTAAATGGAGATAATGTAACGTGTAATTGTACTGGGAGATTACAAATGCAATTGTCTTGGACATTATGAAGGTGCTGGCCACTAACGAGACTTTATTTACACAAAGCAGGAAAAATTTAAGAGAAATTGTTTCGAAGAAGGTTAAAGGAGAGTGGGATTTAGCGAAAGCATCGATTCGGAATAAAACAACTCGTGTGTCTAAAAATAAATTTCAAAGGTGTTTAGACATCTCAACGAAGGTATTTATTATGGCCCCCGTTATTGGGGACCTCTTGTTCCACTCCCTATTTTGTTAGGAACAGGGATTTATTGGGTCAATAATTTTTTCAGTTCTCTTTTTATTTTACAGTTTCTTTTCTCTTTTTTCGCTCTTTGATATCTGCTCTCTTACGATTTTCATTCATCTTTATTCCTTTTATTCATCATCTTTCATCCTATCCTCAGTCACTACAGTCTAGGTATATTTTATTGTTTACATAATAAAGGTTAAACTTGTTTCCTCACTTCACAAATCCTAACTTTGACTTTCTTAATTACTTTAGTAAGTTTTCTGGATAGTTAACCTAAGATGGAGATGTATTTTGATTAAATAATGTAATTAGCTTTTGTAGTCTCATCAAAGTGTGCGGTCTACAACAATACGACTTATTTACGGCTATCGGAAAAACTTTTATGGTAAATCATGCTTGTTGCGTCTCATCTTGTTCACTGCTAGTAAAATTAGATCGGGGACGAAACGGAGATATCACAAACATAAAATATTGTCCAGATGTTATACTACTATTACTTATATTTACTGTAACGTCTGGAGATAAAAAAATTAACAAGAATTGTTAATATATAGTTACACTGTAATGTTTCTTTCTTTCATATGATATCTCTGATTGATTTGTTTTACATGTCAATTTAACAATTTTCAATATATTTTAACTGTTTAATAAATATATACTTGATAAACAAAGAGCAAAACTCAAAAATCTTAAACAAATCTGGAAATATGAGATAAAAATGATAATTCAAATAGTTTATGATTTATAATTTGGATATAAAAAGACACTTGTAGAAAAGATAAGCTTAGATGTATATTCTTCATATTCTTCTTATGAGCCGATGGAAGCCCATTACAAAACATAGGCCTTGTTCGAAGATTTCCACGATGACCAATCTTGACTTTGCGTGACTATGTCGTCGATCCATCTAGTGGGATGCATTCCCACGCCATATCTACCGACTCGTAATCGTCACTCGAAAACCATTCAGCCCAAACAACGACACGAGTATTAGCAGCCTTCAAAAGAAATGAAGAAGAAATCTCAAA
Source organism: Battus philenor (assembly GCF_028537555.1). NCBI lineage: Eukaryota > Metazoa > Arthropoda > Insecta > Lepidoptera > Papilionidae > Battus > Battus philenor. The sequence goes on from NW_027181693.1 coordinate 461,899, forward strand.
TTTTTCCCTGTAGATATAATTACTGTAAAGTGCAGTCACAGTATCTCTCTGCCTAATGCTCATGGACTTATGAAAAAAATAACAGTATTCAGCAAAGTCAAAAGATGTTAATTCGAAAGATATTAAAAGTTAAACAAGGCATGAAGAAAATAAAAAATGATGCATGCGTATACAAGAAATGTACATACACAAGATAAGAATGATGGATAAGACAATTAACATCTCTATTTGCTTATCATTCAAAAGTCAAGAAAGTAGAGAAAAGACAAAATGTATTTTTCATTCCACACTAATAAAGTGATAAACATATTACTTTTGAGGTTTCGGTTGCTTTACTAACAATGATCTAAAAGAGAAAAATAATTATTTATTTAAAGACTAATGAAATAAGCAGCAACTAAAAATAAATAGGCAAAAATAATACTAAATGTGAAAATTAAAAAAATTTAGTTTTTTTTGCAAGAAGTCAAATATGATGACCCTTAAAGGGTCTGCGATTCCTAACGAAGATTTTGTGTTCCATTAAAGGTCTTTGCCGATAAAATGTATGTGGAACAACGTTACCTAGATACCCTACGCACAACACGCACAACACTGTCCTTCTCCTCCTGGTCAGGCTAAATTACCGAAGAATACAAACCCTAGAGGTAAAGATGTTTTTTTTTATTTATTTAAGTAATTATTATAACAATAGCATAAAATTCCCATATCATTCCTGTTACAACTTGATTTGTGCCAAAAATTTTTACAAAAAAATCCTGGACTTACCGGATCTTCGATTGTCATGTTGAGACTTTCAACTTTCGTGCTCAAGGAAATATGCTAACTTTTCCGTCCGTTAAACTTTTTCTTTTAATATCCGTAGAGATAGAACAATTGATAGAGCTAACTGGATCAATCTTTTATTAACGAAATAGACCAGAAAAAAGATAATTAAAATTTTTAGCCATGGAAAAGATATCCATGTATGAAATGTTCCCCATGACATTGTAAAACTTCATTCTTTCCAATATATAATAAAAGAATCTAGTTTGTGCATAAATTCTTTATTATTTTGTTTTAATTTGCAAAACGAAGTTCTTGATGAAAAATTCTCCATCATCGTTTAAATACGAATTCAATTCAATCGGAGCACTTCCTTCGTTCGAATGATTTACTCAACGTTGTCCTTCCCGTAATTTTAGAGAAAAACAAAACAATATTTACGCGTTGCCACCGAACCTTGGAACAGTTCCAAGCGCTAAAATACTAGGTTCCGTTTAAGTCACGTTTGTGAAGTTTCCTATAGTGTTACAATATTAAATTCCGTCTCTCCACAGATAACGTTTGCCTGTGTTTGTGAAAAACAAAACCAATTCTCGTAAAGTTATGAAAACACTTATACTTTCCTGATATTTGTTGATATCATAATATAGATTTTTTGTAAATCGAAAATATTTTTCCAACTTTTTTTATTTATAAATTGAGGCCCTAATAGACCGAATCAAAGTCCTTCTTCAAGCTTTTGAGCTCCGTTACTATAAAAAAAGCTTAAAATTATCACCTAAATAATCTAATCATAAGGTGATGATGATACCACCTGTGATGATGTAGCAATTTGTCACAAGTCTTAAAAATATAATAAATATATATCATTCCTGACGTCCCGGTATGTATATGCGATACATGAAAAGAAGAGTCTGCTAGTTGAAGGTGATGTCAATACATTGCAAAAAAAGTCTTTTTAACCTGCTACACAGGTCATTACCCCGCATCGATATTAGGCTATTCTTTCTACAATTCGGCATAATTGTATGCTATGCACAGGATTCATACTATGACATATAATATTACTTCAATATGTTAATATTTCACACTCTTACCTGTTTTAGATAATCGCTGAAAATCAGGACTTCATTGCATCGTTTGTTTAATCTGAGTAGTTTCCAATTGAATGCGATGCTATGATATGATGACATGAGCTCCAGCGCCATCTAGTAATTTCGTACTAAGTTACAACATCATGAACGCCATCTGGTAACAAGTTTTTGAAAGTTTGTATGAAAAATAAACAATAGATAAACAAAAAACTAATTTTCCTTGCCGAGGTTATTTTTGACTGATGCGAAATTATAGTGTCCAGATTCTTGTTTGGTAAATTACCAATTTGCTTACGTTTAGTATCTATCAATTACGAATAAAATAATATCGAAGCTGCGATTCGGCGATCTTATAATAACAGAGCTGAATAGCAAAACAAGCGCCGCTATAAAATCCCGGGCAGATGTCTGAGATACGGTTTACGAGGGCGACGCCGCGTGACGAGGCAATTCATATTTTGTCTCGTGAATACTAAATGTACCCGCATTCTGTGTGCATTATAAAAGTGCACTGCGGGGCAGATCACAAGAGCGTCTTTTACATATAACGACCTCAAAAGTGCAGTAATTTTTCGTACCCATTTTCCACAAACACTTGTCTAAATAATTCTTACATTCTCCGAAAAATCTTTGCAAAGGTAAGCACCTTCTTCGGTTGTATAAGAGTTTGGTTATAAGTGTAGAGTATTTAATGGAATCAGGCGTTACCTTGCGGAAGTCCATCCTAAATAAGAAAAGGACCAATTTTTATGACTCTGTGTTTGGCACTAAACAGTGTAACATAACTCCTGAAGATACCCCGTGGAGGGGTGAAACACGTGTTGAGTGATTTGGCGGTGGTGATTGTGTGATTCACATTGTTTGCCGCATACGCATTTATCAGCGGGGTGGCGGGCGGTGCACTTTGTTGCACGACTACCACTGCATGTGCGGAAGTGGCTAAAGATTGGTCCTTTTCTTACATAAGTGTAGAGCTTTAAAGGGGCGGGGGGAATGTACGTATGATTATTTTTTCATTTCTGATCATCCTATATAAATTTATCACTATGATACAGTATGTAACATTATTTTTCTTTTTCTATTAGAATACGATAGTTCAATAACTTATGGCAGTTCAAATCTTTCAGAGACAGATAGTAAACAAAATTTAATAAACACTTTATTTTACTATGTTATTGTTACGTTATTATTTTATAAACCATTTATTTTTGGATTGGATTTCCTATGTATCAATTGACAGCGAAATATTTATATATTCATCATAGCTAAAATTGATTTCTTCAATGTTATGTAAATTATAACAGAACTCTTATTAATCTTCAAATTTTTTTATTTATTTTATTTTTAACTCAACTCTACTTCGCATTGTATTATAGTTGCAGAGAAGAAACAGGTAGAAAATCCTAAACAACATATTTTTTTATGGCTTAGCAAGAAAGATTTATACACATACGCTTTATTTGATATAGCCTAAACAACCAACATCACTGCCAAGGATTTTTGTCATTTAAATATTCGTTTATTAATTAAAAAATAATAAAGCTAATAACTAACTAACATATATGTTGATGAAATCTGTTTGATTTCTAGAGAAATATTCTTGGAATAGTTAGCAAAGACAGACAATATTTCTGCTGACAAAAAAATTCAGTGCAAGATTTTACGAAAAAATTATCGATGAAAAATATATGTTAAATCATCATTTATAATAATGGTATATGCAATAGCATACAGCTTAGAACATAAATTAAGTTTATAGTCTAGATATATATGTCAATTCAAATACAATCATTGATAAATAACTGCCTGACATGATTGATTTCGTAGTTAAACAATTGTTAAATTACGTTATAAATCAATCCTGAGATGTTTCCAACGTTGTAACGCGAGCCTTCAGCAAGGGTTCAGACCGTAATCCACTTAACAAGCCTATTACGGATTTGTAGACTTTATATATGATATACGAGCAGTTACAACCAAGTGGCAAAGACGGGGCCTTCAATCATAGGTCATGGGTTCAATTCCCTTCTCATATTATTCACACTTTGTGCATTAATTATATCGTTTTGGCACTGCTCAATAAACAAATTTCCAGAGGAAGGGCAACAGCGTCCTCTGCGTACCATAATACTACTGTATGATCGCCAACCCGCCTGCCAAGCGTGGCGATTATGATATATTTTCCCATAGATATCTTTGGGGATAGATATTTTGGTACATAGAGGACATTGTTGTCCTCTGCGTACCAAAATACCACACTGCAATCGCAAACCCACCTACCAAGCGTTGCGATTATAGTACGTCCCCCAAAATAAACGCAGCCTTACAGTGAACGTCTATGAGCTGAAGCGATTCTTTTTAAACGGTTTTATTTATTTCGTCCCGTACGGAATTTATTTGTTTATTTATTTGGGTCAAAATTAGAAATTGAAATTTAAGCACCTTCCCGTTGTCAGATTGATCTGAAATTTGGTACACGCATTTAATTTAGATGATAATACAATATAATAAAATCAATAACATTATAAATCTAAAATGGCCGCCGATACAAAATGGCGGATTACATATTTTTCCTTAACCCCCTCAATGTGGGTATCAAATGAAAGGGCTTCACTAGTAAAACACGATGATTAGGTCAAAATTTAAAATTCAAGATGGACGCCGTTCCAACATGGCGGACTAGGTACATATTTTTCCACAACCACCACAATATGGGTATCAAATAAAACCATTTAAAAAACCGTTTAACTTAAAAGTTTTTTTACCGATTTTTATATTCTATTTCTTTTATCATTTCGTCACTTTTAAATTCGCGTTATTTTCTATGTTCTCCGAGAACCCCATCTCTTGAGATGACTCTTTATTTTTATTTTTATTTCTTACACTTAAAGCCTCGAAATGAGATTGCACATAAAAAATATTGCAAATACCTTTACGAAATTGGTTTTAAAAATATGTTCGGACAGATAATTGGATACTGAAGGAGTTTTTTGACCTTATAGCCATTAGCGTCTGGATAGGAGACATCGTAAGATCAAAACATTAGTATCGATTTTAGACGAACTAATGTATCTAATATATTACGAATTTATTAAAAAGAATAGTCCAGCAAAAGTGGCGATGGACCGGTCACATGATTCTTGACAAGAATGGGAAATGGAGCAAGGCCATAACAGAATGGTACCCAAGAGACGGAAAAAGAAATCGAGGAAGACAAAAAATAAGATGGGAAGATGATTTAAAATTGACTGCGGGTGTAAAATGGAGAAGGGTTGCAAACGACAGAAGTCAATAGAAGTTTTTGGAGGAGGCCTATGCCAACAAGCACACTGAAATTAGAGACATACTTTAAAAATAAATTTAGTTTTAAAAATGTGTAGCAATAGATTATTTTGTAAATACTAATTTCGGAATAAAGGGCTATATTATTATAATATATCTAATATAAATGTTGCTAGAAGTTATTGGCCAATCATATTGAAATGGAGTTTCAGATTTATAACTAAAATTGAACATAATTTGAAAAGTTTAAATTGTTTTTAGTTTCAAATTAACTATAGATTCACATATCTTTAAAACTCTAGCGTCCATAACCAATCACCCTGTATAAAAACAGTGTTGCATGTGCATTCAACTGCTATTATTATTGCAAATGGGATCAACAGCCGTAACGTTTACATGTATAGCTACAGTACCAGAAGGATTTGAGTGGATCGATTCCTTCGCAAACAAACTGTGTTCCGGGTTGAAAGGCGTCTTAGCTTTCAGAATATCAATGGATACGTGCCATTTTATTTCTCTACGGGATTTTTGTATCTGAAATTTTCATATAGAATCACGCTATGAATAGGTAACGTCTCTTAGTGTTTTGGTATCATGTCATTTCTCAATACTGCAAACTGATCGCATATATCTGATTGCTTTTTAATTTAAATTAAGCACAATTGTGTCAAAAGTTGTATTAATACGCTTTTCATCATTTTCATTTCTTGGTTCTTTCTGGAAATTATCGACGAAAGAAAGTATTCCTAAAATTTTGGTTCTTAAAAACATCCATGAGATTTCTATAGCAAAACATACCAGAACTATAATATAGTAGGTGCATATTGCTATGGTTAATTTCATACGCAAGGATTCTTTTGGAGAAAAGTTTATCCAAAAGAAAAATATAGCTACGTATACACGATACATATACGATGTAACCAATTAAATTTATTACTTCTTTTGAACACCCGCCGCAAAAATTATCACTGTACCACCTTAGGTTAACTGATAGAGAATGCCTAAAGGCAGTAAGTCCACCTTTACAAAGTATGTAAAAGGATCAATAAATAAATAAATTTATCGCCTTATCTGTGAATATTATTAAACATAAAAAATACTATTACACAAAGTTAGCATTCGAAACGAAACAACCTTGTTATACGTTTCCGTGCTTTAAAAAATACAGTTATATATATTTCCGTATAATATCTTTGGAATACAACATAATAAAATTAGAGATTTTGTTGAAGTAAAACTAGTAAAAAACTCTTTAACATTGTAAAGGATTTTTTAAATTATAATAAATCTTAGAAGTTAAATACTCTAACTGTATAAAAGATAATTATGAAAGTGTTGATTAGAAAAACCCATCAGAGTTTGTTATGGACTCTTCTTAGAACAGAGATTGTTTGAAATTCTCGTAAGTATCAAATTGGACTGTTCTAGCATTTATGATGTACACGAAAGGTCACTGGTAACAAATAAATAAAAGATGCATATGAACAAAGCAAGTTTATTGTTGCAACGAATTTCTAGAATTTATTTTAACAGAGTGTGTTCGTAAATTAAAACAATTAAGCTACAAAGTTTGTTGCGACAAATGTTACACAAGAGCTCGTGATACTCCACAGTGACATTCAGTGTCATTAGTGTCGTATTGTTGCTCTTATAGAAAAAGCTTATTTCCTTGTCTCAAATATTAGCTAATTCAATTTCCTTTTGTTTTTTCGCCTGATGGAAAACGATATTGTCATAGAAACACGTACACTCAATGGGTACCTATTCACCTTGAAGAGACCTGACTTATAAGTCTCCAAAAATAAGGAAGCCGATAGATCGTTACTTTCTCCGGCTATGCGAATCGGAAAGGAAACGCAACAGAGTAGGGGTGGTAGTAGGCTGTCGTCCTATTTATCCTATAGAGACATGGAGATGGTGGGATGAGGTCGTAAATTCTGTTATAAATTGACAGATGCACTACTCGCTGGTGATGAAGACTAATATGGCTCAAGGCGAATATGTCGATCAGTGCATCGTTCTATTATCAAGAGCTTTGAGGTAGTATTTATCCGAGCCTTTCCAAATATGGCAGCAGTAGTTATGCCAATAAGAGAAGGTCTTTTGGATAAGTGAGCTACAAGCCTACGACTCTTAGATCAAGTGATCAAGAAAGTTCTTCTTAACGAACTTGCGTTATTGGTTGCAATTATCTGCAACGAGTGTGGTATTGTAAATTTTACAGTCTAGATTGAAGCAAATTTTGTCAGTTCATCTTCTCCGTGGTCTTTTACTGGCAATCTTATCTCTAGCGATATGCTTCTTGAGGTTACCTTCGTTTTTGCGGACAATGTGACTAAAATACTCACCTTATCTCAAAATCATCCACGAGTCTACGGTTATTACAACGTCTATATCTCAGCCCTTTAGAGTAAGAGAGAGAAAACTAAGGTTCTTCTTACTCTTATGGTATATATTTTTTCTAACTGACCTATGACGCCTTTGGTCATTTCAATTTACGTTTTACTTTATATGCGATCAAAATGTTAATTGTTGGAATAATTTAACATTTCCGTTTTATTTATTTTCTAAATACATATTAAATACCCTAAAGGAGGTGTACGATGGCATATATTCGTCCAAGGAAGTGGTGCAAACCATGTGGAAGCGTCCTTACTCTAGGAAGAATATCCCGAAACATCCTGTACCTGACATGCACCCAGGTTGATAAATAGAATCTCATTAGTCATGACTACGGTACAAAGACAGGTTTAAGGAGGATCGTCCACGAGGCTCAGAGACTAAAGACACCCTCGGGCTGTATAATAGTGTCCATCAAGCGGTGGTAGTAACATCACGTCACACAAACTCGCGCGTATATCACATGGACGAGACTCGATGTGGCAAAATCGGCAATCGCCGCACAATACTTGCGCATAGTCTGCGGAAGCTGAAGAAGTGGAAGTATACGAACAATATTAGATAAGGACAAGGAAGTGGTCGCACAAACCGTAATGTTAACAACTTTACATTTTTAGGACACTGTCAAAAACAAACAAGATACCAGTAATAAAAAAATAATAGTGAAATAATATTGAAATAGTTAAGTTACTCCAACCTTAAGAGGCTTGGAACTTAGCTAAGTTAACCCTGTACCATACGGAAACTTTAGTAATAAAATGCGGAAATATTAACTGTAATTGTAAAAACAAAGGTACGGATGCTCTGTGGAGTATAGATTCAATAAATAAAAGAATGCTCATTAATACAGTTCAATGTCGTTAAATCAATGAATTATCTGGTGATTTTAATAATTGAAGAGAGATCATAATTTGTTGTATGTTTGCATCCAATCCTTTCTTTGAGCATAAGTCTTATTTGCATAACAACCCAATATAATCAACTTTTGACTATGACACAGAATTTACCAAAAAGATCTGACTTACTATTCGAAAAGAATACCTTGCGAATTATTTGCTGATAGAAGAATATGCAAATATTTATATATATGTTTTTGATGGGAATGAATAAACAACCATTCGAGACTAAAACATGCATCGATCTAAAAAGATCCAATTTGATAGTTAAATAATAAAAAAACAACGAGATGCAGTTTCAGGTTACAAAAAGCATATTAAAGAACTTTCCGATCGTCCGAAAAAGTTCAGCAGTTTTCGCGCGAGCTCGTGCCACTCAAAATGAGTTTAATTAAAACTGAGTGGATGCTGTTACAGCTAAACGACCCGAGATAACCGATCACCGTCCGCGCCTGCAGCACTCGTTTGTAAGGACATAACACGAACTTTGCTAACTGCGGAACATTATCATGCTGTTATCTTGATTAACTGATATCTTGTATAAACCGCAACACTAACTACATCTTTGGTCTTTGGTCTCCTGGACAGTATTGTGAAATTTACACATGCATTATTTTACTACGTAGTCTTCTTACAATTTAATTTATACTAATCCTTAGATATGAGAGTAAACTTTTTACACTAACACTAATGCTTTATACAGAAAGAAAACTGGCCACCGGCAACGATCTACTAGCGCCGATCTACCAGCGCTGATCTACCAGCGCCGATCTACCAGCGCCGATCTACCAGCGCGGATCTACCAGCGCGGATCTACCAGCGCCGATCTACCAGCGCGGATCTATCAGCGCCGATCTATCAGCGCCGATCTACCAGCGCCGATCTACCAGCGCCGATCTACCAGCGCCGATCTACCAGCGCCGATCTACCAGCGCCGATCTACCAGCGACGATCTACCAGCGCCGATCTACCAGCGCCGATCTACCAGCGCCGATCTACCAGCGCCGATCTACCACCGCCGATCTACCAGCGCCGAACATTTTGTGCTTTGTATACAAATTCGGCGTCCATTACCAGCGCAGATAACTCTCACTATCTAGTTCCTATAAGCGCTGGTAAATCGGCGCCGGTTGCTAACTTTCTTTCTGTATATGACTTAACTGTACAGTGATACGTGGTTGGTAAAATAACGCAATCTTCGCGGCAAGTGGGGTGAAATAGGACTCACTGTGGAGATGAAGGAGATGTCCTTCTATAAGTAGGTCCGACTCTGTTCCACGGATAATAAGGTCGCTTATATTGCCCACATCTGGTAGCAATATTGTTGACAAAATCATACGTCCTAAACATAATTATTTTCTTTTTTTGTCTTCGCAAGGACATATTATGTCTAACTTGCAACTACTTAAACCTCGACGAAGTTAATTGTAATGTCTAATATAAATTTCTAATAGATTCATTACTTTGCGGAAGTCCATCTTAAGTAAGAAAAGGACTAATATATAGCTACTTCCGCTATGTAGCAGTAGTCGTGCAATGAAGTGTACCGCCCGCCAGGCCGCTGATAAATGCGCATGCGGCAAACAATGCGAATTACAAAACTACCACCGTTAAATCACTCAACACATGTTTCAATCCTCAGGAGCAATGTTACACCGCTTAGTGCCACTCACTCGGTGAGTACCTACGTAAAGAGCAGACCCTATAGTACGTAGATGACGTCGCATCGAATCTCAACATACCAGATTCCAGACACACAGGGCGCCCGAAAACTAGATGGATGGATGTGGTCAAAAAACATATGCGGTTCTGTAATGTCCCCGAAAATGAAACGTCAGATAGAGGAAAGTGGAAGCGGAAAACGAGGAAAGCAGAACCCACTATCAGATGGGCATTCTTTAGGCTGCGTAGGATTTGTTACTATTTCCTTCAGCTTATAAAAAGCTTCGGGTTTTTTTTTACAAACTAGCTACACCCGCAACTTCGTTTGCAAGAAATTTAACAAAAAAAAAACAATTTATTTATTTTCCTTTGCTAAATAATTTCTTAATTAAAAGTAACCTAAGCTAGTCCTTATTACATCAGCTTCCTGCTAGTATAAGTCTCGTCAAAATCGATCCAAACATTCCAGAGATTAGCCAGAACGAACAGATAGATAGGCAGGCCGACAAAAATTTTAAAAAATGTTATTTGAGTATATGCAGTAGTAAAGAGTTATTTTAATATTACTAACAGACACTCCAATTATATTTATTTGTATAGATATGACACATATGTGTACATACTTTCTACTTTTTTTATAAACCTTCTAAGCCTATCTACTGTTCAGTGTTACGAGTATTGAGATTTATATACGCCGACTCAAGAAACTATAAAGAATAAAGTTTTCAATATTCAACACGTGAGGGGTTCCAAGTCGTAAAATTGAACGTTTGGCGGAGCTAATCTCTGTTTAACACACGGTTTAAACTCGGTTTAAGCGGATACACGGGTCGCATACGCGATGGGACGACCTCAACCTACGAAATAAGGACTGAATAAGTGATCGCTAGGTTCAGTTATAATTGGCTTTCCATCGAGGCATCGTAGTTTTGTTTCATACGGATCGAGAACGTTTCCTTTTACCAAGTATTATGTATACCATATAAGTATTTTATAGCACTAGTATAAATATATATAAATATATACCATTGCTTCTAACTAAAGAAAAATGCCGGAAGAGCCAAATTTGATAAAAACAAATTAAAATGGACATCCTTATTTTTCAAGTTAAAGCTGCGAGGGTTTCAAGCGCTTTCTGATCTAAATAAAAGTCCACAACAAAAATTTCGCACAGTTGAAATTTTTTTGATGATCACTTTTATAAATGTTTTTAATGCAGTATTTATAGTTATTGATTAAACTTTTTTAAATATTCTTTTATGCCAGTTTGACGAACTTATTAAATATCATCATAATCATATCAGCCGATAGAAGCCTACGGCTTACGCCTCCCACGAAGATTGCAATCTTAATGTCTTGCGCTGTATCTAGATATAGATACCGTACAGAGTATTGAAGCTTAGATCTATTAAAATACAGTAAATACTAATATTACGAGATCATTGATTATTTATCCTTTAATCCATTTGTTTTCTCCCTTTCTTTATAATGAATAATTAATTATATTATTAATTTTGAAAGGGACTAATATATAGCTACTTCCGCTATGTAGCAGTAGTCGTGCAATGAAGCGCACCGCCCGTTGATTATTGCGCGTGCGACAAACAATGACACTGCACTGGTCGGTGTAACATTACTAATGAGGATGCCCCGTGGAGCGTTGAAACACGTATTGGATGAATTAACGGTGGTAGTTGTGTTTCGCATTGTTTGCCGCACGCGCATTTATCGGTGGCGGGCGGTGCACTTCATTGCACGACTACTGCTGCATAGCGGAAGTAGCTATATATTAGTCCTTTTCTTCCGTAAGGTAACGCCTGAATCTATTAGGTAATTAATTTTATTTTCTACCTGTCCTGGCAGCCTTTGTACAGCCGGAAGTTATTGGCCTGTATAAAAAATAAATTAATATAACATATTAGATTGATCACTATATGCTTAAAGTTTATTACTGTTAAATGCGCTATATATTCACCTCTTCAAAGTTTTTACGCCTATAACCAATCATCCTGTATATTGACTATGTTTTGCTATTATTTTATTCAACCAAAAATCTAAGTGATTTAAACTGTTACACGTAATTCACTGTAATGTAAAGAAAAATAGACTTAGAAACTTTTAAGAGAGTTTCGTGAGCATGTTAATTGAAGCCCCCGGGAAATTCGTCGACCACCTGCGCATTTTCTATTCCATTTTCAGCTGAAACGGCCGCTCGGTGCCTGAAGCGACTTCCGGTAGTTTAGGCTTGTATGTAATTATATCCTCTGTTATTCTTTTGTGGAATGTTTGACAAGTTTAACGTTCAAGAAGCGTTTTGAAAATAGTTATCTATATTTGATTATATTCTATACTGATAATATATACGATTTCAAAACTACATAAGCACAGTGGTGGTGTATTTTTCTTCTTCTTTTTAGCTGATAGACGCTCACTGCAAGGCATTAGTCTCGTCCCAACATCGCCAGTATGGCCAGTCTCGCGAGAAATCAAGACGGATCTTGGAGGCTTCGAAAAAATGCCGAAACTGAGGCTTTAGGCTGGCTGTGCTAAGCCAAATATCATTGGCGAATATAAAGCTCAACGAATCCGCTGGCTTAGTCACGTGGAGCGAATGGGATCGGATCGGAGCGTGAAGGTAGCGTACCTGGAAAAACCGAGGGGTCGAAGACCAGTGGGTAGACCCAGGTATCGCTGGATCGATCGCGTTGAGACAGACTTGCGCGAATTGAATGTCAACCAATGGCAGACGATGGCGCAAGATAGAGGAAAGTGGAAGTCTTTCGCTTCGGAGGCCAAGACCCACTTTGGGTCACTGAGCCAGCGGAGTGAGTAAGTAAGAGTTCCCCAAACTTTTTTATGTCGTAGACCCCTTGCTACGTTTTTCCGCGTTGAGTAGACCCCCTACTTACCTGATATTGATTTCCTGTAAATTTCTAACTGTAGTGAAATAAGCAATGAGTCAATATTTTTAGTGTGAAGGATGAACCTGTTGCTTTAATAATAAATTATCAACATTAGGCGTCAATTTTGTAAGGATTAATCTTAAATCTCCTCGGCTAATGATGTCCAGTCTGTGGACCCCCATTTTCATTTCCTAGACCCCCAAATTTTTTCGCTGACGTAGACCCCCTGCAGATTGTCATAGACCCCTAGGGGTTGATATAGACCACTTTGGGAATCACTGATCTAATGGGTGCCTACGAACACCGCGTCTACCGGCACGTAGTTCACCTTAGCTTCCTTAATAATGCATACAGCTGAAGACCAATAAAATGCGCCGTAAAGTTTCCAAGGAGGGTTACGTTCTTCAATCGTGAGGGAAACGAAGTAGGTACGGCTTCGAGTGCCGGTCTGGCGTTGAAATCATGGAGGAGACAATAGCCTCCCTGATAGGCGAAAAAGAAACTAGGAAAGAATTCCTCGCCTGTTGCAAGAAAATAGTTAAAAACGTTATACAAAAAAATAAAAATCCAAATATACAATAAGAAATGTAATAAAATTAAACTCAAATGTGATATATAATGTATTATAGAAAATAAGTAAAAATGTAAAATGAAAAAATGTAATAAGAAAAGAGGAAAGAATGATAGATGAATAGAGCAAAAGGGTAAGAAAGTAGAAATGTAGCATGAAAGATAGATAATAGACCGAAAGAGAAAGTAAAATATGAAAGAAGAGAGAGAAAATAAAAAATCATGTGAAAAATTAAATTGCAAATACATTCCCTGTCCCACCATAAATAGGGGTACGAGAGGCCCCCAATAGAGGGAGTCATAAAAAAAAGTAGGTAGGAGTACGATTCGCAGCATAAAACAAGTTCTATTTTAATTGTGTTGCAAAAACTTTTTTTCCAGTTACTCATGTAATTTTATGAGTTTTCTTCAATTAGATTTGTATACACCGCACAAAAACAGGTTTAACTGTATAAGTTATAGTATATACAGCCTAGTATAGTTAAAGATAATTGAATAAGCTCGCGTGCCGGCGACCCATCCGTCCCTACACCGCTGACCGCACCATTTAACTTTAAGTTTATCTTAAACTTATATCGGCGCGCAATATTTTATCTGATTGAAGCTATGTTCCGACCAGTTGTATGCGAAAGGGCGGGCTTTGTGTTTTATCATGACACGGAGCGTAAATTCGGTGAGGTAGTGCTAAAATAAACATGTAATCTAAGATTAACTTAATCCACTTTATCTTATTTTCATAAATATTTCCATTCGAATGTGAACACAATTTTCGTATTATTTTTTTAATAACAGTATTTAAGATTTCTTTAATACAATTTGATTTAATTATTTTTTTATTGAAATATTCAACAACTGTATGTATTTAGATAGGTAAGTGAAGAATAGAAGATAGGCGTGTTTAAACCTATTAGATTAAGATAAAATGATTCATTAGAAATGCATAGCCATAGAAAGGTGTAATAGGAAGGAAATATAGTGTGTTCCGCCAAAGAGGAGGAACTCTTTCAAACAAAAGCTCAACACGAGTTTCATCAACAAAATCTCTGTTTTATTTCAAAATAGCGCATTATTAGTAGATATAAGAAAAGATAAAAGATGGATAGAAGGAAAGTTTCAGGTGGCAAAAATGAGCTAAACATTAACCCATTTAAATCTTTTACACCTAAAACTAAACACTATAAATATCAAACAGCGAGTAACATATAAAGCGCATTTTTATATTCTTATCCTAGCTGTAAGAAAAGGACCAATATTTAGCCACTTCCGCACATGCAGTGGTAGTCGTGCAACAAAGTGCACCAGCCCGCTGATAAATGCGTATGCGGCAAACAATGCGTATTACACAACCGCCACCGTCAAATCACTCATCACGTGTTTCGTGTTGTTGCACGACTACCACTGCATGTGCGGAAGTGGCTAAATATTGGTCCTTTTCTTACTTAGGATGGATTTCCGCTAGGTAACGCCTGATTCCATTAAAAACCCTCGCTTTGCCCGCGACTTTGTCCGCGTGAAATTTTGACTAAAAAATAGTTGATATTTCTTAACTTTAAAATTTACTGAAATATAAGTAGCTAAGGAGCTTTTTATTATATCAGCTATCTGCCAGTATAAGTCTCGTCAAAATCAATCAAGACATTTTAGAGATAAGCCGGAACATATACACGGACAGACGGAAAAAATATTGAAAAATGTAAATCTGTTATGTGTACCATATATATATTCATATGCATGTAATAAAAAGCAGTTATTTTAATATTGCAGACAGACGGTCTCATTTTATTAATTTGTGTAGATTAATACATTATTGAATTAACTACATGACGTATATCACGTCGTAGACATTAATTATGGCCAACCTATATGCATACATACGAGATATATATAATTTTTATATATCATAGTTTTATATAAGCGACGAAACGTGTTGGCGCAGATATTTCAGAACGAAGTTCAGACACGAAGCGTTGAATATAAATGCATATCACAAAAATAAAACATCCAGTTCCCTAGTTGCATATCTGAGATCTGATCCGAGATGCCGCCGTTTGCATGTGACATCTCGTGTTAGAGCAAACACCTGAAATGTGTCACTTATGCACCTCGTGCATTCCTTGCATTTGGCGGACGCATAGACGAAATATCTAAAGTATATATTAATTATTAACTATACATATGTGTATAACTAAACTATGTTTATATATGAAAGACATAAAATTTTGTTCCAGCAAACTTGTAATTTTAATGACTTCCATGCTGAACTATACTACAGACGTTCAGACATACCGCTTTGTCTAGATATATAAATTCAATGATGCTATATATAAAAAACTATTTGAACGCATTGTAATTAAAAAACACCATATAATTGTATGTTTTCTCTTACTGTAGTTTTAAAATGTCTGTTTTAGAATCACAAGTGTCTTTTGAAATTGTAAAATATTATTTATATTATTTTTCCCTTTTTGTTCTATCTTCAATTTTTCCTGTGTCGAATATTTAGGGTCTAGTAGATGCCACCATATGGTTTTCACTGTAACCTTTTCAGATCCCATGGTCCCATTCTTACTACAGTTGTACCAGAAATCTTGTTTTCTTGCAATGTGATCTGCACTTTCTCCTTGTCTTTTCGTGCTGATTGCCCAGAATCCTGAATCCAGAATCTCCTTTAATAGATTAGAACGGGAAAATGCATTCAAATAATCGAGCTTTCTGGTAAGCTATTACATTCATCTTGAGAATATGACATTTAATTCACAAAAATCTTTTCCGATCGATCACTAACATGTACATAGTTTCAAATATACGGCTCCGCCTATCACGCAGCTTCCAAAACAATTAATGTACTGCAAACCAAACTTCCCGATCGCATATCAGGATTCACCAGTTAATTGACCGCTGCGATGATGCAAGTGAACACTGGTTTGTTTTTACAATATTAAAGTTTCCATATACCTAAACGATCGTAACTTTAAATCTCAAGAATCTTGACGTAATTAACTTAAAATACATCAACATTATTTCACTTGCAAGACGTCCACAGCTGAATACAGGCTCTCTGCAGAGGCTTCCTGAAGGCCTTTTTGCGATCTTAAAAGACCAAAGACTTTAACAAGATCTTGTACATGGATGTCGTACGCTGTTTATCGGTCCGTGGTCTCCATCAAAAAAGCTCTCATTTATATTAAACGTGATAATAATTAAAAACATACAAATTCAATTTTATTAGAAAAAAAAAGTTTTAAAATCTAACTTGTGACCTTTTTACAAAGATATTCTATACAGAACCAATTGTCTATATCAACTGAAAATCGATAGCACCCTTAAAAAAAATCTGTCCGTGACGCTTTTAACGAAGTACATCAGCTATTTTTCTAAAATAAAAGCGTTCAATACAAATATATTCATACCGAATTTTATTCAAGACTCAAGATTTATTTCAATTTAACAAATTTTCATTGATGTCTTTGTAAATTGTACTACTGTGATTCACGGTTATATTGTCATTTAAAACCGAAGTCTAAAAATCTAAGATTAGGTGTTTGAAAATAGTCGATTGACAATTAGACACTACGCTGATAGTTTTGAAATATACATTACACTCAACCCAAAACTACTCGAGCGTGTCAAGTCTTGATTTGTCGATGTCATACTGCATTGGTTCTTTGTGACTTTTTTTGCCAAAAACTAGATTGATATCTTTCAATCATCGCATTCGCCTCATTTGACTCCGTGCAAAATCTTGCTATTCAGCAATGTCAATGTCGTTGCTGCCCACTGAGGAAGCTAATTATTGTCGCGCATTCTTTATAAAACTATATTTGTAAAGAGCAACTGTTGAGTTTCTTGCTAGTTCTTCTCAGCAAAACTGCCTTCCGAGATGGTGGTGGCGTCCTTTTTTTTAATGCCCCTGCTATTGGGAGCCTCTCGTACCCCCTATCTTGTGTGGAACAGGGACTATTCAACATTATTTAATTTTTTCACATGTTTTTTTTTTATTTTCATTATCGTCTTTCATACATCGTATGATCTTTCGTTCTTTTCATTCTTGCCACAATTCTTCTGTCTTTCCCTTTCGCTCCGTAACGCCTTTCATACATCCCTCATTACTCTTTTACATTTTTATTATTTTATTTCTATATAGGATTATTACAATATCACTTGGTTTTACATCATTATTATTTTTTTTTTGTTTACATTTTTATTAGCTTTTATTTCTATCATTACTATACTTATTATTTTTCTACAGAGTAGGAGGAACTCTTCTTTGGTTTTTTCTTCTCTTATCGGGGAGGCTATTGAATCCTCCCTGATTTTGACACCAGACCGGTACTCGAAGTCGAACCGGAGTCCCCCGAATGCGGGACACCGGGCCACAAGGTGGATCACGGTCTGGTCCACGCCCGGTTCATAGAAGCACGAGGGGTTCTCCTTGAGCTTGAACCTGTGGAGGTACTCAGAGAACCCCCCGTACCCCGTGAAGAGCTGGGCCGAGACCGCGTCCACCTCGCACTGCGGAGCACGCGGTAGGCTGGAATGGTATCAGGGAAAAATGTCCTCGTCGGTGGTGGCTTCCTGTGAGGACAACAATGCTGATATTTTATGCCTGATTTTGATATTGATTAAAGTATATTATTATACCTAGGTGATGGTGGTTATGAGCGCAACACCCAGCTCTGCATTCTCGGTGCTACACACCCGCATTGCACGTTCGTGCGCGATGCAATTAGATCCGCAGATATCACGGCGTCGACAGGGACCCGCGGGGGCGTGGCCTCACAGCCTTTGCATGCAACTTTATTTATACCCTACCTCCACCCGCCCATGAGGTATCGGACTTCGCCCCAAATAAAATTACAAAGGAATAAATACTTGGCAAACAATTCAAAGATAATATATAGTCTATCAGGTAATCATGAAGCGGGAATTGCTTTTGTAAGCATGGATGTAGTTTAAGTTTTTTAGATTATCTGTCATTCACATTTCATCATCATGACCATTATCATTATTTCAGCCGTAAGACGCCTACTGTTCGACATAAACCTTTACCAGAGGTTTACCGATCTGCGCCCTATGTGACCTGCTCAATTCCACTTCAATCCTAGTTGATTCATTTATAACCTGTAATTCAAGAGAAGAACACCAGATTATTAATTTTCAACTCCTTTATTTAACTAGCATTATTTAACTTAATATAAATCTACATGGTTGCTCGTTTTTTCTTTGAACACTTTTACAGTTTTCCTTGAGACATGTCCTTAAACAAACAAAACCAATTATTCCCAAAAATAGTTTAGACTAATTTTTAAATATACTAAACGTTAAGTCAAAGAAAATACAAGGAAGTTTATTTTAAAAATATGCGCAGTTGGTTACAAAGGATTGATGTTAGGACTAGTTTTATGAAGCACAACTTTTTCCATTACCAACAAAGACAGATTGTCATACCGTTGTATGACAAGTTCATCTCTATTGTTAATTACAATAAAATATTCTTAAGACATGGTAGTTGTGATTAGACAAAATAGACGCTAAGGATATTTTTACCAAATCTTTTAAAAATTACATCAACAGTAATTTAGTAAATATTTAGTGTTAGCACAATGTTAGTTTCGTTATTAATTTCTTTAACTTAGATCTGGAGCTACCTTTAGGTGTGAGCCTTCTTCAGCTTATTCCATGCATCCTTGTCTTTTACCTTATTCACGTAGTTCCTTCCTGCGATTTCCGAAATATCTCTCTCTATTTTTTAAATAGCTGACCAAGTTTCCTTTTACCAATTAAACCTTTCCATTACATTAACAGCAATATCCACTATAATGTAGAATTATTAATATGTTTAATTTTAAAATCCTAAATCCCAAAATACAACTGGGCATTATCTCATTATTCTTTAGATGTATTGTCTATTGTCTAGAAAGATAAACGTTTCGAAATATAAAATGTCTGTCAGGAAAACGAATTTCACGGTGCACTGAAAAATATTGTAGATGATAAATCATAAGTACATGATATACTTGTAAAATGGTACAACACACAGAATAAAACTATAGAGTTAAAGAAACCTTTTGGTAAAAGAATTTCTTTTCCCAAATGTTGAAATATTAAATATCTACATTCAAAATTGTAGGTTTGTTTGCCGAGTCAATTTTGAAGTACAAAAACTTAAATTTCTTAAGTAAACCATCCTCATATGACAAGTGCCACGTAGATTTGTTAAGAGTCCATTCGATTCCCAGATTCATTCGAAAATCATCGTGACATAAGGCTTACCTAGACCCCTCGTGCATCTGTGAACCGGGCGTGGACCAGGCCGTGGTCTACCTGGTAGTCCACTATCCTGCATTCCTAGAACTCCTGGTCTACTCCGAATTAGGCATTAAAGTTAGCGAGGACTTTGTGGCCTCGCTAATTAACGACGAGGAAGCCAAAACCAACGTTCCTAAAAATGTGCAGAACGATTGCGGAAACGTGATAAAAAGTAATAAGAGTTGAGCTAAAATTAAAAATTATAATTAAAAGTGTAAAAACAGGTAATTAAATGAATGAGTAAATAAAATAATACATATAAAAATGTATACCTAGATAAGATCAAAAATATGATATAGAATAATAACAAAGAAAATGTAATAGTTAAGGTATAAGGAGAAGAAAGAATAGTAACGAATTAAAGGAAAAATGAGAAAGAAAGAATAATTTTCGAAACAAAGAAAATAAAGGAATGAAAGATCGAAGAAGGAAAATATTACATAAAAATTAATAAAATGAAAACAAAGTCCCTGACCCACAATAGTTATAGGTACGAGGGGTTCCCATAGCAGGGGCCATGTAAAAAAGGCTAAATCAGGTCCTCCACTGGTAGACATAGCCTCCTCTATATATTTCTAATGAGACATTTAGAAAGCGCACTGCATCCGACGCCTTCGACCAACATGATCAACGTCGATTGTCTACCTTGCGGTTGGACGTCCTAAGTTGCAGTTGCAGTTATGATGCCCCCACTCTAGACCCTGAAAGAAGATCTTTAGGCGTGTGTGCAGTATGTCACACCTAATCTGTACATAACATCAGAAGGAACGGAAAGTAATGTCGCTTTTTTAAGTTAAATTCACACGACTATACATTTAACAAGTTCTCATTTCTAATCATGAATAGTTATAAATAACCTTTTGCCATCTAGTACACGAATTATCAATCTAGTATAATAAAACCGTTTAAAAACTTTTAAGTTAAACGGTTTTTTGATACCCATATTGTGGTGGTTGAGGAAAAATATGTACCTAGTCCGCCATATTGGAACGGCGTCCATCTTGAATTTTAAATTTTGACATAATCATCATGTTTTACTAGTGTAGCCCTTTCATTTGATACCCATATTGAGGGGTTTAAGGAAAAATACGGAATCCGCCATTTTGTATCGGCAGCCATCTCAAATTTATAATGTTATTGATTTTATTATATTGTATTGTCATCTAAATTAAATGTGCGTACCAAATTTCAAATCAGTCTGACAACGGAAAGGTGCTTAAATTTCAATTTCTAATTTTGATCCAAATATATTCCGTACGGGTCGAATTAAATAAAACCGTTTAAAAATCAATCGGTTTTTCTGTGAAATATATCGACAGAAACGACTTTACTTTCCGGTCCCCCTAATATTTCTAAGGTTTTTATCTTCATAATTTATAGAACCTATTTAATTCATCATTATTTTCATCGTGTCTGATGATAGAAACTCACTGCAAGGCATAGGTCTAGTGATCGCCACGACAACCTGCGCGGCCCGCATACAGCGAACACACAACCTTCACTATGCTATCGTTCCGCTATTTAATTTTCTGTATTATATATACTAATTGTAACATTTATTGTACAGAGATAAAATAAGACATTAAATATACCGGTTTGTTGTAATAGCTAAAAACAGTTCTTAAGAAAATACAAGTAGAGTTCATTTCAGAATGATCGGTTCGGTTGTCGACAAATATTTTAATGAGGTGCCACTGGTGACAGGAAGGACGGAAAGCAGGAAGCTCTGCAGTCCGCTGCAGCCGGAAGTGACCAATGGGAGAACGATAAATGTACTTGCTAACTACAACAATTACATTTAAAATTGTCTTTTGCTTTTTTATCTACGATCTGAACAGATGGTAACTACATTTACTATGTAGTCACGTAAAATATTACTGGTAATATTTATTTATGACCCCCGCTATTGGAGGCCTCTCGTACCTCCAATTAGTTGGGATCAGGGTCTTTGTTTACAAATAAGTTTTTCAGATTTTTCATCTTTACTCTTCACTCACTGTCATACTTCTCAATTTATTTAATTCTTACCTTATTTCCATCACAATATCTTTCATTTTGTTCTTTCATTCCTTCTAGCTTTCATCGCCTTCCTTCCATCATCTTATTACTCTTAGGTGGCTAGATACATTTTTTTTTATTCTTTATTTTATTATTTACATTCTTTTTTTTATCAGTTTTCTTTGGGTTGTGCTTTCTTAATACATTACTACACTTTTCTTATTCTATTTTCCTATTATTAATTGACTAGTTATTTTATGTGCAGTTTATTAGGTACCTACTTATCTATACTGTTTTGTTTCTATTAACAGTGTCACTCAACACCCTACGAGCAAACGATAGCAATGATGGGCGAAGGTTGTCGTCTCCCATCATTAAGGCGATGCTCTCTAAATCTATCTTTAACTTTACCTCCGTTTCCAGGGCACTGCGCATCCTTGCATGTGCGGGATAATAGGCCACAAGGTGGGCCACGGTCTGATTACTAGTAATATTGAAATATACAGGTTGATTAGTCACAGATGTAAAATCTTTAAAAGGGTAAATGTATAGCTAATTTGCTACCAATCAATCTATATGTACTCACTTACCGAAAATTAATGGTTTCAAAAATAATAAAGGATGTAATAATAATAGGAAAAATCATTTTCGAAATTCGAATTATTACATTTAAAGTGATAATGACAAAAATAAAATATATTAAAAAAATGAATAATAGGTTGACGATCAAAAAGAGTACTGTTATAAGTTCCAAAGTTGAATAAATAAATTGGAAAGTTTAAATAGCTCGCAGATAAATCTCAAAATATTGTGATGAAAAATTGTATAGGTTTATAGCACAACGCCATCTGTAGGAATGTTTTGACACTAGTCAACCCTCATTTTTAAAAAGTGTTTGTTGTAGTTTTCCAGGACACGTGTTAAACTTATTTAAAGTCGATTTTAGGAACCTGTTGAGTTTAAGGTAGAACTCTGGTGAAAAGGCGATCCCTTTGTAACCTGAGTGGGAACTAACACAAGCATGTGTCCTTCGAGCTACTAGATTATTGTTCAAAGACATAACGTCCGATATTTATACAATGTTCAACACAGCTTGCAACTAGGAAAAGCACGTAGCAAGTCATCTCTCTTCCATCAATTTTTAACTCGCTAACGGTCAAAACTTAAAGCAATTGTGGTGACTCTCCCGTTCACGTAACATTCATCGTTTCCAAACGTGAAGTTAAACCCTGACATTACTCCTTCATGCCCACTGCTTGTAGACATACAACCTGCGTTGAAAATATGGAGCTGTTTGATTTTATTGCGGTACTATGTAACATTATACAAGTCACCATCTATTATCCTAGTTTCATTGCACCAAAGCCGAAGACGATATTCCATACGCTATTTGAAATGTTTTTTCTTAATTAAAAATCACTTACAGTTATAATATTTTGATTTGTACTGGTAGTAGGCTTATTGGAAACAAATTCTTTCGTTTATTTGTCTTTTAGATCTTAACAAAAAAAAATAACGAAACTAAAATAATTATTCAAATGCAATCAGTTGATAATGAAATCATATGTGATACATGAACTGTTCCAAAATAAAGGATAGTAAATAAAATTGTCCTAATTTCATCCGCATGGCGGAACAATCGATGGATTCGGTAGAGTCACTTTAATTCAGTAGGATTACCGACTAAGCGGCTGATTGATTGTGTTTATACCAATACAGTCTATTGTTAGGTACGTATTAGTGCGCCGGTCGGGCGGCTTCTTTGTTCTTAGCTTTAATTGCGTACCGATGAATCCGCTGAAAGTCACCCCCGGGGACGGGAAGAGCTAAAACAACATTCACGTCACCCTACACCAACGAATTATACGATGTATAATTGGCAAGTTTCAATTAACACGAGAACATTCGCTGTGTAAACTCTTCATTTATCCATCTTATCTACTTTGTATTGTTAAAAACAATCACTTGTTCACATCGTGAAAATGACAAGAGCGTATTTGAAGAATCTATTCAATTAGTCAGTTATTCAATTATTCAAGTAGTCAATTTCATCACCACTGTAATGAAAATAAAATAGCCAAACATGGTTTAAGTCTACGAAGATTACAAATGCATCTTGGCCAGAGAAAAGCCTGCAACAATCTTTTGGGTATAAACGTTTTTTACAAATTAATAATTAATAAACTTTTTAAATTTAGAATACGATAAATCAGAGATTTTATATGTGAATGTATTGTAACAGTTTACATTTTGAAAAATAATTACTAATTTTATGAAGTATAGACAAAGGGGTAAAAAAACGCAAAGTTTGAAGACGAAGGTCTTTGACCAACGTGGTTTGCAGATGATGACATACGGATCCCAGACGTGGTCACTTACGACAGGTCTCATAAGAAGGATCAAGATGAAGCAAAGTGCAATGCTCGGAGTTTCGCTGCGAGATCGTATCAGAAATAAGGAGATCTGCAGAAGAATTAAGATTACCGAAATAGCTCAAAGAATTGCTCGTTAAAAGTATCAGTGGATGTAAAACATCGCTCGTGCATCCGACGGCGGTTGGGACTGAAAGGTTCACCAGATAGACACAAGGTAGACCGAAGACATGGTTAAGACCACGGAAATTCGCTTGATGCGTTCAGCGCAGGACCGGTTACCGCATCTTTGAGGAATACCTATAACAATTCGATTCTCTCATTATTGTCACTGATTTCAAAGTTAGTTTGGCTAGACTGTATACTTTGAGCGTATTAACACAAACAATAATGCAAAATGTAATGGCATATTCTAGGACATAAATTCTTTAATATACCTTCATCTAAACAGCAGAAAATATAGTAAAGTACATATAATATAGCTTATTTCTCAATGATGATATGGTGATATGATGAATGATATCAATAACTAATAATTAATATTTGTCTGTATATCCTTTATAGTCTCTTCAACTTTGCATTTAATCAAATGATGATCTTTAGTAAAGTTATTGTGCATGAACCCAAGGTTTCTAAGGCACTGTCATTCCAGTGAATTTCATATATTACCGTGACAATTCATACTGATTTGAATTGAAATGAAAACAGCGCACCAATGATGACATTTCGAGTTGTTGGTGACTTAAGAATTCATGTAAATTGTAAATTTCATGTCCGGTTCATATAATTAATATGAAAACAAAAATAACTAAGTAAATACAATTTTATTTTGTTACATTCCACTCGGAAGAACTCTCGGGACACTGCTAGTATGTGTAAATGACACAAGATGACATTCTAAGCGCAGTAACTTTTGACATTATCGATAGATGGCGTTAGCAGTCGTTATAATTACACGCGGTCCATTAAAACCGTCCATTAAAATTAAGCTAAATTTAATATCACAACAATTAATATACATTTAACAAAGACGTAACACACTTTATACATTTTGCATGTACTATTTACTGTAGCGTTTAATTGAAATTTTCATATCCGACCGAAATAATGCAACGCAAAGCTCGCTTGAGTACTGTGAAAGCTCGCACTTATCAATTTCAATTAAAACGTGCCTTCGAAGAATTGATTTCGTTCGGATTAAATACTTTTCCGATTTCCCGTTGAAATATTTATCTGAGTAATTGGCAAAGAGAAAGCTTAAAAGGTTATCTAATAACGCAAGTTTGTGTACCTTTGGTAATTTTATTGTTACAAATAACTTTCTCTACACACAAATTGTGGTGTTAATAACACGTTCCATTACCCCAATGATTCCACTGGCAATTGTTTATTTAAAACTAATACAGTTATTGTATTTCTTAGGCCCTGTGCTATAATATTCTGCCAAACGGTCTTACTCTACTTATGGTAGTTTTATTTTGCTACAAATAACTTTCTCTACACACAAATTGTGGTATTACTAACACGTTCCGTTACCCCATTGAGTCCACTAGTAATGGTTTATTTAAAACTAATTCCGTAATTGTATTTCTTAAAGACTAGACATCTAAACTGCCCACACAGCGGACAATCGATCGTCTTAAGGCTTGAAAGACAGTAGAAAAAAAGATTTAAGAAAGGAAATAAAAATTTCCGTAATCGATGTACGTAAATCGATTTACAAATCACATTGTTCAGTTTGCAAGAATTACTGATGAGTGAACTTTTTGGACAAAGATGGTGAAGTCATAATGTGCCAAATATTGGAAGTATGGTGAATGATCTTCACTTTTAAATAATTACAATTTTAATATCAATTAGAACTGGTAAATTCACATTCATTTTTTTAAATTAAGAGTAATCTAATATTTTAAATTAAATTAATCATTCATCGATCTATGGAAAATCATTACCATAATTTCAGCCGTACCACATTCACTGTTGAAAATGGGTCTTCCCCATAAATCTGCAATAGAACCGGATCTCTTGACGACCTACACGTAGTCTGTTATACGCGCTATGGCCCATATATTTTTATTAAATTTTTATTTTCCACTGCAACAGTAATAGCATTCACATGCTAGATGACCATGGGAAACTTATGCCATATATCTTCAAACTTATGACGTCATAATTTTCTTTATTGTGAGTTATATACCGAAAGGAAACAGCTCGAGTGTAATGTGATGTTCATAGAGCAAGGAGCGATGCACTTAACAAGACAAGCGTTGCAAGCGCTGCAAAATCTTTCTCTACCGCTATATTAACCTCAATCTTTATTTACATACACGTTAGCACTATTTTTGCGTATAGACTGTAAAAGTGGAGCGTATCCAAAACTAGCTTAATAATGTTGAAACATAAGTTAATTAATTTAAAGTCCAGATGCTCAAAACACGAGTTTTTGTTTATTAATAGAATAATTAAAAAACATGTCTCCTTTAAAAATATAGCCAAATAAGTAAAATGAGGAAGAACCATAGAAATAAAAAACGATCGCTTTATTTTTCAGAGAGGCTAACGATGGATATATATCTTATTATATATTTACACTTTATTGTATAACAAAACTATAAAAAAATCTAAAGTGAGATGTAATAAAATGACAAAGATATTTACTAAAAAAGAAACAATTTATGTAGTGGTACAAAATGCGGTTTTATCGCTCGAGGCTAACTCTATCATACAACCTTTGGATGGAGATGAGAGACACGAAAGAGAGGGCAGTTTGAGAATGACATAATAAATAAATATTTCTGAATTTAGAAAACGCTTTTTACACTACAAAATTAATTTTTTCTCAAACTATTTGAATAGACTTTACCATAGATTAGTTGACATCAAATAAGCTGTATATTCACTGCTTTAAAGTTTATATATATATAATGAACATCCTGTATTTATACATGTGTGACGTATATCAAATTTATCTTTTTAGTTAACTCTTGCGCGACGAATTCGAGGGCGTCCTTTTATTTATAAGGGCTTGTTATTTATGACCCAAATGTGCCTCCTCTATAGGCCCGCGCTCCGTGTCGCGAATATCTAATAGCTCTCCCACGGTCACCGGTTACATCAGACGGATACCTACATATGAGATTCAAGGTTGCCGCTGGAAATATAAAATAGACCAGGTAAAATTAATATCAACACTAGCAAAAATTATGATAGTACATACTCAACATATTTTGACGTCATCTACTATTAAATAACTTGCTTGTGGAAACTAATTAGCGTAATAACATGTTCGGTGCAACTGCAGATGCATTCGGATCTCTCAAGACTTTGTTACGTTTTTATTTGAATATTAGATCATTCTTAACTACGTTTTATAATATTTAATGTAATCAGGCGTTACCTTGCGGAGGTACATACAAAGTAAGAAAAGGACTAATATATAGCTACTTCCGCTATGCAGCAGTAGTCGTGCAATGAAGTGCACCGCCCGCCAGCCCGCTGATAAATGCGTATGCGGCAAACAATGCGAATTACACAACTTCCACCGTTAAATCACTCAACACGTGTTTCACCCCTCCACGGGGCATCTTCAAGAGTTATGTTACACCGATTAGTGCTAAACACAGTGTTTGTTGCACGACTACCATTGCATGTGCGGAAGTGGCTAAATATTGGTCCTTTTCTTACTCACGTTGTATAAGCATTATATTGTATATCTGTTATACTTTATATGGATGATGTACTACACGCGATGACCAGGTCTACGATGGACAATTCTTACGTACAAGAAACCTATTGACTCTTGTCTTTAAGACTTCCAAATTATAGTTGGCTGGAAACAACGACGCCTGCACTCGTCGCTTGTTCACACTATAAAAGTATTAACAAAACGCTTAGTGCGGGTGGAAGTAATTTCAACCGTGTGTTGTTGTCTGACGGAAGAAAGGAGATGGGAGAATTTGGTGTAATGCCGACGAACACTCTTCAAAATGCAAACAATAAAAAAGAAGCTTTGAATTTTAGCGCTCGACGAAGCATAGTTACCAATCAGCCTCTTGGCTCGTCTCTGTACGGGGGTCAAAGCTTCGAGCAGGTACTTTGCTGATCCGTCCCAGAGATGGTTACTGTATTCTACACGTGACTGTACTTGTGGGACATACAGACTTAAAAGTTGTTCTGATTTAAAGTACTGCCGTACCTTCAACACAATACTTAGCTTTTATAATAATAATAATAATGTAATAATGAAAGTAATTTAAATCTAGGTAAAGCTAACATCAAATACATCTAAAACACTAATGAGGCTATTTCTCCGATATCCAGGATGACACGATACCCCCCTCCACCACCACCGCAGCTGCGAATACAACATCATGTAGATTTTGTCTCGCCGTTCTTAATTTTAATAACACGAAATATGACGTTTACACCAGTCAAGATACACGTGTACTAGAAAATGAAGTCACAAAATGCAAAACGTCAAAAACTTAAAAGTGAAAAACGACAATTAAAAGAAGATCTAAATATATAAATATTTTGTTTGGGAATAGATGTTGACAATAAGTACAAATTTCGTAAAAAAAAAAATAACGAAAATAAAAATAAGACGAGTACTAGTTACATTTGACAATGGCGGAAAAAAACTGAGATACTGAGAAATATACAGAAACTTAAACTCATATACGCATCCGAATACTTTGAAGGTTTGGTATAGAAATCATTTCCTTCTGAATCACGAGAATTTTCTACCGTGCATTTATCTATAGTGGAAGTTCGACCCACAGGACTCAAAGGCTGCCCTTGTCAGATCGTGGAACTCGCGAACAAAGCAAAGGGAACGCAAGAAAATATTCCAATAAATGAAATTTCAATCGAATCTAAATTGGCTTCTCTCTAATTCACAAAGCCGAGTGCGTCGCGGACTGAAGAGCTTTTGCAATCATAAAACAGCCTCACCGCTTATTGAGAAATGTTTATTTGGATTTGTATTAGTGATAATGAGCAAAAGATACGGTAGATAATATTATTTTATATATCTTACATATATTGAGGCTTTTTTTTACACTCCGTTTTTCTCGCGTGTACGCATGGTGTCAAAGAAACTGACTGAAAATTTCATAACAATATAAATAGACTCAGAAAATGTGTAGTTGTAATTATATTAATAAAAAAATTACATATTAACTTTATTCCTTTTGGAAAAATTAAAGTTGGTTAAGTTAAACGTATGTTTAACCGCAGAACTCCTAAGCAATACTTTCACGAACGCACAAAAACTGCGGTACATATTTTTTGTGCATTGACTTGATATTTCCAAATAAAACATTTAGACAATTATCAATAAATTTTAATAATTCTTTTCGTATTATAAAGAAACAGTAAAATAATATATATAAACGGTAAAAAGTCATTTGGGAATAACTCGTATTGCAAATTACTCGTGAGGCCAAATTACGTTCATACGAGTACATACGAAGCAACACTCTGAAATTTGTAGCGCAAAAGCGCTTTGTCGCGGTTTTCGATAGAAAATAACGCAGTGCTTTACCGCCTTGCAGCAGGCACGGTGTTAAATTAACAATTATTTACGCGCTCTTAAAAGACCTTTGCCATTTACCTGCAAGGCTGTAAAAGTATTATATTAACCGGTCAGTATCCTTATTCTGGTTAAAAAATACTTTTAGGATCGATGACGCTTGAGATATGCGACATCTTAGCGCTCACGACTTTTTCATGCTACATCTTAGTAACAAAATCAATAGTTTAACAATAAAATGATATCCTCTTAATTTTTCAAATGTCATATCAAAAGAATGACAGTTCATTATCACCTTTTCACTCATAGGTTTCCCACAACTGGACATAAGCCCATAAATTCATATTTCAATGACCTTGACAAGTTCATCTATACACCCTTTGGGAGGACTTCTTTCGCGATGCCGATATTTGATCTCCACTCCAGCGGCCATCTGTTCAGCGCGCCATATCACCTGCCCACTAGCACTTAAATTTACTAATCCGCTGGACTATATCTTTTACTTTGATTCGTCTACGGATGTCCTCATTCTTAATGCTAGCATATAGACAAATTCCGCGCATTGCCCTTTCTATAAATTACTTGTTTTGTTAAATACAGTACAACAACAGTTTTTCACACCATTACGTACAACCATAGCAATATATTGACGTAATAATCGGTTGCTATGCTTTCCCAAATAATACATATATATATCTCCCTCTCTTTTCTTCTTAGTATCACTGAACACTAGCATTTCATCTCACGAGAAAAAAGGGTAAAAAAGGTCGAGGATATGATATCAACATTCGTATAATAATTCCCAAAAAATTATACAAATGAGAATTTTAATAGCACTAATTTCAAACCTCCATTTAAATTTCGTCTGTGTTTTTATTTTTAATTAAAAACGTGAATCAGCTATAAGGTTTAAATGGAAATATAGCCGTTATAACGGTACGTGTGTGATAAAAGGCAGGCCTGCGCGATGCGCATATCGCGGGCGCTGCCGACTGGCCCAAAGCTCCCGGCGCCTTTTAAATATAATCCCGGATCATAATAAAAATGTGGACACAACCCCGTTCGGGGATTTACCCCGAAATGTTTGAGGAAGCTACGCCATATCTTTTATGAATAGGCTCGTTTTTTTATCTATTCCGAAAATATAAAAAGGAAAGATTAATTTTTTATTGATATTAAATTTACGCTATTACAAAATCTGTTTAAGGAGGAGATTCACAAAAATCAACCGACTTTCGCATGATCTTATTTTTTATCTTTAAAAGTAAATACTGTCTTTGGATCATTCTAATTTTTCACAAACACATTAACTTTTTTGAGCTTATGAGGAAGAAAAATTAAATCTATTGTAACGTTGCAAGTTAACGTCCCATTATTCTTAGTTAAAATTTTAACCAAAAAAATATAATCACGAGAAACGTCTCATAAATCGCAATACAGCAAAAAATTGTTCAACCCTTAGCGGGTAACGGTACGTCTCAAGTGGCGTGGGGTCGTGGGAGCATGCTATTGGTTTAACGGATCTTTGTTTTTATAACAAAAATTCCTATGCGCCCGCGCACCAGCGACAGCAGTTCACATTTGCCAGGCAGAAGGATCCTGGCCTCGGTCGCGTTCACTAGCTAGGTGTCGTCTCACGCACCGACGCACACTCTTTGTGTCGGTTGCGTTCACCAGCTATGTGTCTTCATACGCGCCGGGGCCAATTAGAATTTACGTTATAAATTCACGCCTTGATCCTATTCATTCTCCGGGCATCATTTAGTTCACGCCACAACCTTTACATCGTCTCGCACCCCAAAGGGGTAAGTGTTGAACAAATATTATAAAGACATTAATATTAAGTAGCATTTATCTATAAGTTAGAGCTCAACATTTTGTCTGTGTCCATAGTTCCATCATTATGTATTCATTATTACTTTTCAATTTGTTTATTTATTTATCTCTTCTATTATTGTTTTACATGCTTTACATTTTGTAACTCCGTTCTGACAGTAAACAATCACATCAACTGCTTTCGGTTTCTGCCCTTACTTCATCGCAAGCCATCTCCGGGTTTACTGTCAGCGGAGCAAATTGTACATATACTTATATATGTATATTATAACTGTGACATTTATTCACAGGTGCGAGATTTACACTGCAAAGTTTATACTACAAGTTTTACACTGCAAGTTTTACACCGTTGGAATTATATCACCGTGCACCGGAACCGACACATACTGCAACCTACCGGCGCTCCCAGCTCTCGACTTGCTGCCGCCTGACCAGTCCTGGGAGATCGTGCAGCTGCCTACCACCACCATCAGGGGAGTACCGAACTGCGGTGCAAAATTAGACCAGGCCTTCTGCCCACTACCCTTAGATAATTAAACACATACATATTTTTCTTTGTGTGCCTTTTTTTTATTGCCAACATAACTACCCTCTTAATTAATTAAATATATATAAACATATATATATATATTTCATCTTAAAACGGCACACTGGCGCCCTTAACGTGGTATTAAAAGGTCTGATTTTGCATTGTAGTGTAGTTATGTGATTGTTTTTTTATTTAATTAATTTTGTAAAACGTTATTTTTGCCTTTTCTACTGCCAGCAACTGAAGTGTACATCCTTCACTAAAAAAAGTTTTTGTTTAGTTTAACATACATTTTGTTCTTATGTTGTAACTTTTTTTGCTTCTGCTATTTTTTCATAGGACCGTACACATTAGTTGCAGTTATACGCATCATTTTCATATTTTTTTTGTGTTATTTTTTTAATTCTTATACTAGCAACCATAACGTTCGTTAGTGAATTTGTAACAGAACGGAGTAGATTGAGTAGAATACTTGTTCAACACCTTCCTTATTGTGGTGCATTTAATTTTTTTTTTCTTTCTCTCCTTACCAATTTATAAAAATAGATTAAACATGGCGCTATTGTTAACAACTTACGTAAACAAATCGCTACACTGGGTCCTCTTTTTCCTTCTGAGGATGTTTTATACTAATAGAGTCATTCAAAATTCGGACGATTCCGATAGCGTAGAAGACGTGTTTGTTAAGACATACGTTATTCTTGATTCTTTTTATAAAATGTATAATTAAAAATAATTCTCTCTTAGTGTATGTATTAGAAGACATGACCGGTAAAAATGTTGGAACATGGCACATAAAGGATTTAAAAATAATAGGTTTCAATAAATAACAAACATAATGCGACACAACATAAACTAAAGCATTACCATTAACCGCGTAATATTTCGTTTGGGTTATTAGAATGAATCTATAACCTTCATAATTGTTTGGTCGCGTTAGTAATCCTTATAATGATTACTATTGCTAGTTTGTTTGCGAGAAGTATGAAAGAATGAGTTTAAAAGGATAAAAATGAAATTGTTATCAATAAGTTCGGATTTTATTTCCTTTAAATGAAATAAAATCCTTCGGTGACGCGCGGGGTAATGTAACGTTGCAAGTTAACGTCCCATTATTCTTAGTTAAAATTTTAACCAAAAAAATATAATCACGAGAAACGTCTCATAAATCGCAATACAGCAAAAAATTGTTCAACCCTTAGCGGGTAACGGTACGTCTCAAGTGGCGTGGGGTCGTGGGAGCATGCTATTGGTTTAACGGATCTTTGTTTTTATAACAAAAATTCCTATGCGCCCGCGCACCAGCGACAGCAGTTCACATTTGCCAGGCAGAAGGATCCTGGCCTCGGTCGCGTTCACTAGCTAGGTGTCGTCTCACGCACCGACGCACACTCTTTGTGTCGGTTGCGTTCACCAGCTATGTGTCTTCATACGCGCCGGGGCCAATTAGAATTTACGTTATAAATTCACGCCTTGATCCTATTCATTCTCCGGGCATCATTTAGTTCACGCCACAACCTTTACATCGTCTCGCACCCCAAAGGGGTAAGTGTTGAACAAATATTATAAAGACATTAATATTAAGTAGCATTTATCTATAAGTTAGAGCTCAACATTTTGTCTGTGTCCATAGTTCCATCATTATGTATTCATTATTACTTTTCAATTTGTTTATTTATTTATCTCTTCTATTATTGTTTTACATGCTTTACATTTTGTAACTCCGTTCTGACAGTAAACAATCACATCAACTGCTTTCGGTTTCTGCCCTTACTTCATCGCAAGCCATCTCCGGGTTTACTGTCAGCGGAGCAAATTGTACATATACTTATATATGTATATTATAACTGTGACATTTATTCACAGGTGCGAGATTTACACTGCAAAGTTTATACTACAAGTTTTACACTGCAAGTTTTACACCGTTGGAATTATATCACCGTGCACCGGAACCGACACATACTGCAACCTACCGGCGCTCCCAGCTCTCGACTTGCTGCCGCCTGACCAGTCCTGGGAGATCGTGCAGCTGCCTACCACCACCATCAGGGGAGTACCGAACTGCGGTGCAAAATTAGACCAGGCCTTCTGCCCACTACCCTTAGATAATTAAACACATACATATTTTTCTTTGTGTGCCTTTTTTTATTGCCAACATAACTACCCTTTTAATTAATTAAATATATAATATTTTCTTCTTATAAACGGCACACTATAACACAGACACAAGCTCTCCCTCTAAATTCTTTTAAAGTCACTAATCAGGGAGCTCCATTTTGATCTTGGCTGGACCCCAGTTTTCATATTCTACATAAGGCTGGCGGACGATGAAGATAGCAATTGTAAAAGCCTCCAAAAAGCGGCCACTTTACCACTTCTTCTTTTTATTTTTTTTAGAAATATTAACATCGCATATAATACGTATTAAGAACTATCTATATCATAATAACTGGTTCAAAAGGAAACCTACCAGTGCACGTAATCTTCCTGAACTGGTTTTATATGTGTATTTATTTAAATATAGAACGTTTACAATAATAACTAACGCAACAACAATGCCAGCCACCATCCAATTGTCAGGGCCAAAATTCCAAACGACATTCGAATTGTAATTCCACCGAACAATAAAATATTAACAATAAAAACTATTTATGGCCGAAGTGGCCAGTGTTACATGGAACGTCCTCACTCGAACTCGGCAGGATCATATCACAAATCCTCGTTATTTCTTTGTTATTTTATTATTTATGTATGTAAATACACAGAGTCTGTTTACTTTTTATACATTCATCTTAGCTTACCTTTAACTTTCTTTTTGTATATATTTTATTCAAAACTACCTATACGAATAAATACATTTAAAAAACTTTTAAGTTAAACGGTTTTTTGATACCCGTATTGTGGTGGTTGTGAAAAATATGTACCTAATCCGCCATATTGGAACGGCGTCCATCTTGAATTTTAAATTTTGACATAATCATCGTGTTTTACTAGTGTAGCCCTTTCATTTGATACCCATATTGAGGGGCTTAAGGAAAAATATGTAATCCGCCATTTTCTATCGGCGGCCATCTTAGATTTATAATGTTATTGATTTTATTATATTGTATTGTCATCTAAATTAAATGTGAGTACCAAATTTTAGATATTAAATTTCAATTTCTAATTTTGACCCAAATAAATAAACAAATTCGGGTGGAACTAAATAAACCGTTTAAAAATTCCAAAAAATCTCTAATTCATATATCTGCCGAAATCAGATTTTTTAAATAAATATGCACAAATAATTATTGAATTCCAAACATATTAAAATTAATTGACAAAAAGGTATATTATTCATTAAGGGAATATTTAAAATAACACGAATTCATGACATGAAAGAAAGTGTATGTATATAAATCTGTGTTGTACACTTTTGTTTAAAAGATTTATTGTTGTGGAGTTTCTTCCTGCTTCTCCACAATTATACCACCTTGCAAAACAGTAGAATCAAATATAAAATAGATTTAAAATTGTTGTCGATCTATAAGAGTCCTATTAAAAATTACAATATTGAATAAATTGATTTTACCTTTATGTTATCTTTATCTAACTATATAACATCTATAAATTTCTTACTTGCCAAAGTAATAAAATATTTTTATTAAAAAAAAAACAGTGTTCTTATTTTTTGAATACAGAATTCCAGTATGGCCATAAATATAATTTTTAGGAATCCATGTGTTCAACGGGCGGGTAACTTAGCGGTAAGGATTCAGATTTGGCACTATATGTCGGTTCGATTCTCGGAATGCAATCTTATGCAATTCAAACTTTATGCATATATTATATAGCATTGCCACTACTCACTAACAAGTTTCCAAAAGGTGGACAGTAGCGTCCTCTGCTTACCATTATACCACATTGTGATCGTCAACCCGCCTCCCAAGCGTTGCGATTATGGTATATTTCCCTTTAAATATCTTAAAGGGAGGAATATGCCTATCAGAGTGCATCTAGGGACTTAAATAAGAACGTGTGGGTGCCTGATCTATCACGTTGTAGGGAGAGCAGCTGAATACGGTGCTCGCAACTGACTACCTGGTTTAAAAAGTCTTCCTTGCAATGGAATGACGTTCACCTTTACCGACCTCGCTGGTCTCTCTATCTAACCAATTTTTAGATGATTTAGTATCCGTACGTTACTCATGTATATATTAATTTACAGTGAATATTTGTATACGTTCAGAAAAGCGTTGTTGGAGCCTGTAGTAACTAGAATCATATTCAGTTCTTCTATAATAACTGTAGATGTAAACACATATTTATCTGCTCATAAAGCCTATAAATATGTAATAAGATCATTTCCTTTAGTATATTAATCTCGTTTGCAATTAATAAATGCAAACGAAACATTAAAACCATTGAAAATTGCACAAAGTTCATTACTTCACCACTAGATGGCGTTGCTCTCCTTATGATATTAAAGCCATGTAGTTACAAAGAAAATAATGAAGCGCCATCAGAGGACGTTCCAAGTGGAATTCAATTAGTTGTCGAGCGCAGAGTGAAAGTGTGATGCTAATAAGCGGTGGGGGCGCCCGTGTCGGGATGAAGCAGT
The DNA here is from genome assembly GCF_028537555.1 of Battus philenor. NCBI lineage: Eukaryota > Metazoa > Arthropoda > Insecta > Lepidoptera > Papilionidae > Battus > Battus philenor. The sequence goes on from NW_027181693.1 coordinate 498,648, forward strand.
TAATTTGCTTACCTGATAGTAAGGTGAAGGAAACAACTTCTTCATTATAAATAATTGTCTGCCTGCTCAGCAGAGCCGTTCTTTGTGTAACTACACTTTTCTCTTTTCTTCTACTTCACCTGCCTACTTAACATCTCAATTCCAGTTCGAAGTCAGTACACAAGAAAAAGACTTCGCTTCTCGAGCAATTGTCTACTTAGATACCCCCCCCCCTTCCCCTTAGTTCTGACTTTACTCACTCCTTTGCAATACAATCTATTTTTCTCTGGAAAGCGCTCCCCCTCGATATTAGGATGATAAGGAAACGTTGCGCATTCAAAGGAAGGTTTGGAATTTTTTGCCTGACAACCAGACGAAATCATCACGATAATTGAATTTTATTATTTATTATACTCATACAAATAGTATACGTAGATATTAAACTATGTATATTTTGATATATATAATTATAGTAAATAGTAGCCATAATTAAATTTATATAAGCTGTATTTATCTAGGTGAATACTTATATTCTCAATTTAATTTTACTTTTTTGTGTTATATGATATTAACTTGTTTTACTGACCTTTAATAATTTTTCTCTGCACCGCACACTATACATAAATTGTGTAAGAAGTATTGTACATAAATATATAATTGTGACATTTTAGTGAATGCTAGAATCAAAGGTGATCGGCGTTGGCACACCAAATTTTGATACTGGCATCTTCCTAACAGTATAGATTGTTCTCAGTTACTTACTATACATATATATATGTATAGTTCTACTAACGATTTATATTTGAAACAATGAAACAAATATTTATTTCAATAAGGATTTTACAAGCTTGTTGTATTTTCAAAACATTGTTATATATATTTATACGATAGAAGGTTGGTGTTCAATTTTCTTAATATACATCTGTCAAATTCAAAACTTTTATTCTATGGAGAAAAACCTAGCAAAAAAACTCAACAGTCATTCTTTTAACTACAATTTTACAATTCTTGTTGTACATTTTTTATTTTTCTTTTGTTTATCTCCTGCGTATCTTTCATTGATCAATCTTTTCTTCACATAAGTTATTAATTTTTTCAATATAAATATAAAATTACATCTGTATGTTTTATTATACAAGCTTATACCTTATTCCAAAAAAATGAACCAACTTGTATAAAAGCAAAAGGTGTTACAAGTTTATATTTTCTTCTCGTAATAAAATTATAATTGTCGCTGTTTTGCAAGTTATTTGTAAACTGATAAATTTAAATAATATTAAAGTTTAAAATTCAGTGTAGAGTGAAATGCGTAAGTCCAAATCCTAAGAATATCCTTCCTTTTAAACATGTACGAAGAAGAAACGGCCCGTGATTGGTCAAGACAGCACGCGTCACGAATTCGCCGCACAAGGAGTCGAGAGCTATGTTTACTGCTATCGTTCGTAAAACTGTTATATTAATATATCCGCTAATTAATCTAAGTTATAAAAGTAGTGATAAACTATTAAAAAAAACCCGCTACAGTTTTTATGCTACATAATTTTCTATTTGAAGAACTCTTTTCTCTTTATGCCGCTTACAAAATATGTATATATCAGGGGTGGCCAAACTCTTTGTTAGTGCAAACCATTTTTCGAAATTTAAAATTTTTTACGAGTCGCTATTGAATACGCATTTAAAACAGGCTAAAGAATTTTTTTACAAAAATCTTACTTATTGTAATTATTTAAGCAAAAATATAAAATATGTGTATTGAAGTTATATACTCCTAATAACACGTAAGATGCCGACTAGTTAATTATGATCGGTGTTTGGATTTTAATAATTATTCACCAGTAATTTGTTTCTATTTACCAGGAGCTAACGCAGGTTATATTAATTTAAATATTTAAATAATTGAACAATCAATCGGAGCCAAAAATAATCATTTTTGAACGATTATTTTTGACTTAGATTGATTTGCTCTTTGGAGCCGCATGTGACTCGCGAGCCGTAGTTTGACCACCCCTGGTATTTAACATTGTTTATTATGCGCCGATGGCATAACTATGTATCGTTTCTTTTATATATATTTTCATAACCTTTAAATTACATTCCCGTTATTATGTTCTCATAATCGTTTGTAATTTAGCTATAAGCTGTTTAGAAATAAAAAGATATAAAAAAGTAAAAATTGCCATGTTGTTTTGTTTCCAGCGTTACACGTGTTTGCCACATTAGAACCTCCATGGGTAGGAGGACAGTCGCAGGACACATGACCTCCCACCTCCACCAACCTGATTAATCGTGATAATATTTATCCTGGTTTCTTTGTTTTTTCCTGCTCCCATCCCTCTTCTCCCCGCGAGCGCCCTTCTTGAAATGAGACTCTAATATTTTATGTGAGCATTAGAAGGGGCCACGGGAGGCGCTAATGAGGCACTTTATAAAGAGGGCCGGTATCCGACGTGTGCGAGAGGAATGCTGCGCAAATGTTTATGTGTTCTTATCTCCTCGTTCGTTGATATGTCACCTGGATTGTGATGTAGAGAGTATCTTAGTAGCATAGCTTATGAGTTGCTTCCATCTTGTCTTCTACCACACTAAGATCATGAGTTTCGTGAAAATAAATTATGCCAATTATCAAGTTTCTTCTTATGTATTGACCTTCTTATGTATTGACTTATTCGCATTAGATATCGGTCAATATAAAATATAGTGTACATACGACCAGCATTAATAAGAAATAAACAGCTTGCGTTACGGGCAGTGGGTATACGCGAAGCCCTAGACCCGCGCCCCGCACTTATCGAACCTGCTCCGAGTGTGCATATACGGAACCCCAGCCCGCGTCTCGCCTCTTGAGAGATTCGCTGCCGAGATTGCAACCAGATAATGGGATCTTATACCAGCGCGCAGGAAATAAAAGTAGAGACTGGTAGGTACCTCTTAAATTCAAGAGTTTAATCACTTGGAGCGTCAGTCATAACGATCTAACAGCTGGACCTCCCAATCCGGTGAAAAGCTTGGCTTGATATGCAAGGCCTGCTAGGGAACCCTCGAGCTTTGGTACCTTAAAAGAAGTGTTAGGCTAACCGCCATCAGCGCCCCGCCTCCTCGTACCTGCGGAACCTGCAAAAAGCCATATGTGCAGCAGAGCAAGCATAAAAAAAATTGTGTACCGTGTCCAAGGACACTACCTCCTTACATAGCATAGTTTTATTTAATTAGTTTTGTAATAATATTGCTATACAAAAAGCCGTCATATGCGAAAGTTCCCGCGGACCTCGTCACAACGCTCAACCGTTTGCTCGTCTCGCCCACTCGTCTCGCTCACTCGCACGGCGTGCACTATACGCGCTCTTGCTTGCGCTTTGGCAGGTAGCCAAGACGCAGCACGTGCGCCCGCGGCCGTTGCAGTTCTCGGGGAGTCGGATTTGAACTAGGGAACGATGCGCAACCGCTCGTAGGCGCATTATTCATTTTCCGGGCACAAATTATATTAATTATTCAATAAACGTTTTTCCACATCACAGTTTAAGTTTGTGTTTAAACCAATATTAGTAGTTAGTTGCTGTTTTAATTAGTTTTTGTGTATTAAAAGTGTTAACAAACATGTTTTTTTGCTTAATCGTCCTGCAAGTTTCTAATGAGAGCTAGCCCCACGTATCACGTTGCTGTTCACTAAATATTAAAGTGAAAGCCACTCTGTAGAATACAGCCTGAGGCGCAATAGTAGCCGTGGCAATGGGCACACTGCATCTTGAATTTTTGAATGACTCGACCAAGGATCTTCTCATTTCTGATTTGATGTAAAGAAATCCCGAGCTTAGCTATTATCCTGTAATACCTTTTAGTAAAACCATTGTACAATACAATTTTGATTAAAGGCTTATGAAAACATTCCTTACTGCTACCGACGACATTTTCAATTAGGAACCTTTTTTTAATTTATATTTTTAATTTCTATTTTCAGCCATTGGGCGCCCACTGCAAGACATAGCTCTCTCTTAGATCGCCACGATTTTCTGTGATCTTAACTATCTCACCGGTCCGCCTAGATTTTAGTATAGTCAAGAGAAATCTTAGATTATGTGTTAGTGGAATACCCTCTTCTTTGGGCTCTAAGATCACTATCGCCTCTTTCAGATGGCTTGCCTAGTCGGGTGTATGATGTAGCCATAATCTCGTCAGTTGTCTAGCAGGATTCACCCGGTCGTTGTGCAGCAAGGACGTCAATAGGCCAGCTGAGAAGGTATTTTCTCCTCCACCCTTTCCCCTCAAACACCGAGCAACATGTAGAAATTTAAAAGAAGAATATAAAGTACGAGAGGCCCCAAAAACTGGGTCATAAAAAAACACTGAGCTACTTGGCGTCTCATAGCGAGAGCAGCGAAGGCTCCAGAACCAACGGAACCATGACTACAACCGCTCTGAAAAGGGTGCTCTTATCAAGAGTACATGAATGAAAAGAAGAATCATTTATGAAGTCAATTTTTTTCAAAAGAATCCACCAGAAGCAAACTGGTTTAAACATATTAATAAAGATTATTGAAATAACCAAAAATGTATTTTTAAGGTCTCATTAAATTTTAATAAAGCTGAATCAGCTGTTTCAATGGTCCGCAATTAATTACCGCTGAGATAATAATTTGAATAACAAATAAGGCAAGTTATCGATCGAACTTGCGACTGCCGACTACCATTATATAGAAGTTGCAGTTCGCAAAACGAGACTTCCGCTCCTCGAAGCGAATTGATGGCGCAATAAATTATATTCAACTCGATTTATTCGAGTCGCAGACATAACTCGTCTGAGTGAAATTAGATCGTGAAACGATGGTTGATGTCTTTTTGGATGTTGATGTCTTTACTTCTACGTAAACTTCTTGGAGATATTATGTTTTCATGTATTATTATACAATATTGAAGCAACTTAAAGGAATTAAAAAATGTAGACAATTTTATTCAGTATCTCTGTTTACCTAGTCCGGTTCTCTAAATTCTACATATACAGGTGATTGTTTATAGGTTGAAAAGCTTTAAAGGGATGAAAGTATAGCTTATTTGTAACCGAAAAACTTTAAGGCTTTCACACCTATTTACCATCACCGTGTATAAAGTTATCACCCTGCAATATATTATGTTTTTTCCTGTTATAATTCAACGGCCTATAAAAGAGCCTAAAAATATGCATTGAAAAATAGTAAACAATAACTATTATAATATCAATATGTTATTTCTGAAATTATTGATTTTTTGGTAAGTGTACCATACATTTATTGACTGAAAATAAACTATAAATTTGTCCCTATAAGGCTTTAATATATATGAACAATCTTAATGTGTATACTCACGTCTAGGCTACCTCCACTTTATTGTGTTAGTAGAATAATCAGAAAGTGTCCTTTGTCTAAAATCATAATTATATCTATGCTAATTTTGTTATATTAGTTTATAAAATTTTCTTGATTATTACAAATGGATTTAATTAACTAAATTATTAAGTTTCTTAATTAAGAGTTAAATTTAAATATAATTGGTTTATGTGAACACAAATCAGAGGCAGTTTCTTTGAAGTCGAGCTCGTAATTTTTATCAATATTTCAAAGAGTATTCAAATAGATTGATTAATATTTATAAATTCAAGATGGCCGCGCTCGATGACTAGACAAGTTTACGATAAAAATATAATGTATATTATTATAATTAAAAGCCAAATATTAAAAACAATTTTTTTACTTTGTCTTCTTTCATTTTTCATATTAGTATTTTAATTTAATTCTTTTTAATTCGCACACGTTGATTCCTATTAAGCTTTTAGATCTGTATGCAAGCACTTTGTAAATGTTAAAAAGTTGTCCCGTACCTCATTTTCAATCTAATTGTCGGATATTTACACGTGACTATGATAGAGCACGTGTGAACATATTAGCGATGGCCTGGAAGACAAGGGAACCGGGAACCTACTTCGCTTGTTGCCAACGCCTGTCCCGGTATGAATGCTTCAATCCTCCGGGTGCCGGGTTCAATGTCTTTGTGTGTGTAACTCTCATTAGCTCGGTGCGGAGCGGTGCCGAGCGGTGCGTGCTATGGGGCGAAAGGGTTGTGATTAAAAATTTAATGTTCTCCAACACACAGATGGAAGACGCTAAAGAGAACAAGGAATGATTTGCGCCAGTTTTTTTTTTTAATTATCATCCTTTACTACTGTGTTTTGCAAGAGATAGGAAATCTACTTCAACGAATATCATTTTAAAGTTAAAAACGCTTATAAAAGAATTTCTCTTAATATAGTCTGAATTTATTTATTGTTGTACTCTTTTCAGATCAGTACGAGATAGGAACTCTTTTCGTTTTAAGTTGAAAGATGTCCTATAGGGCAGCAGCAACCGATGGACGTTGGGGCAGAAAATTTCTCGAGTCAATAAGTCCCCCACTGGATGGATCGACGACATAGTTAAGGTTGTAGCATTCTTAAGCGGAGGCTAATACCTAGTTGTGGGCGTTCAACGACTGAAAATAAAATAGGAAAGAAAATAAATATATAAATAAGTCCTTAATTAAAGTCTGAATGTTCTATATTTTATACAATATTTACTGCACACATATTTTTATATGAGAATAATTAACATTTTAATACTCATGGTAACATCTAATAGGATATGAAAAAAGTCTAGATTTCACATGAATTTGTAAAAATAACCAAAAAAACCAGTAGAAGTAATCGGTTCATTTAAAATTTATATCTAGCCATACTACAATCTTCGGAAAAGGAGAAACGACTGAATAGAGAAATCTTGCATTGTAAGTAACGCAAACACAGCTTTGCTTACTAGTGGTGAAAGCTGTCTCTGTTCTTTAGGAGCTAAAAATCAAATGTCACTCCTATGAAATCGTTCACTCTAGATTCTTAAAATACTTTTGCCATGTTAAAAGAAAAACTACGCCAAGTTTAAAAAGATATGGTTCAAAAAAGCCTTTGTGGAACCTCATCTAAATTCACTTAAAAATCTCCTCTATAACAGTGATAGTAGATAACCGGAATATAAAGAATAAAAAGGAATGAAAGAATATGAGAGAAATAAAAGAAGATAGAATACTTGACATTTAGATGCAAGAAAGATAAAGAAAATAATGGATGGATAAATAATGGAATTCTGTGAAGAAATTATTATGTTAACCAGGACAGGGGAAGTACGAGAGGCCCCCAATAGTGGGGTTCTTTTCTAGATCATCATCACCATCTTCATTATTTCAGCAGTAGAACGTCTCCTGCTGCGAATAGATGTCCCCGATGATTGCCAATAAGCCCGATTGTATTGTATTGTACAATTAGATATCTTAGGTCAACATCTGAGTAAGCTATTCCACTATCCAATCAAATACAAAGTAAATGCAAATGAGATGAACTCGCTGCAGGCCGCGTTGCAGCAACATGCGACATGTAACCATTTAGATATGTATCCTTAAACTTTTGCAGCAAAAGCTGAAATAACAATTAAAGCTTGGCTTCTACTGTAAAAGTTTTAATTTGTATTTTAGAAAGATTGTAATATTTTCTATAGTAAAAATCCCCCTTAAACTTACATATTTTTCTTACAACATACTCTAACTTTTGAAACAATACGGAAACGAGAAATAAAAATGGTTGTATTAAAATCATATATGAAAAATAGTGACAGACACATGATAAACATAAGAAATAATAGAAAACTCGTAGCGATTAAATTTCATATTCAAAAAGTTAACAATCCTTCATGGGTCTGAGTATATGCATATATGATAAAACTCTACAAGATATTTCAGACCTTTTATTTCTTAGTTATAAATCTAACATTAAAAGTATATTATTTAATAAATCTTATTATAGCATTCAAGAGTTGATCGTAATGAGTGGAACTTGATTTGTGGACTCATTTACGTGATTTAAATATTGTTCATTTTCATTTAAAATAGCCACTGTTAGGATTCTGGCCGGCAGACGTCCTAAAGACGTTCTCCACACGCCCAGCAGTGGGTTTCCACAGAACACGGGCCACACCGCACCCCCTGCAGACACTCGCAACACTGCGCAAACCATTCAGTATCATCAGCAACCACTGCACCTGCAACACTTTACATAGCTCCTCGCGTCCTACATAACAAAACAAAACATCACCCACCACGCCATAACACCCGTTTTTAGTGAGCGACCGCCCGCTCCCTAACCGCGAACAGCGTGGGCGAACCGTGGTTGGATCCGAATCCCTCGCTCTCTCGGCTCGCCTGTGGTCCTCACTGCCGTCCCAACCCGCAAGCACACTCCAGCAACACACCCCGTCAAAGCTCTACCGCGAAGAACCTTAACAACCTGCGAACGTCACCATGCAACTGGTAGGCGCCCCACCAGCTTTTAGATTCTAGTTTTAAATATAGTTCACGGACCCATCCGCTCCATGAACTCAGTACCGATGAAGCTGTAAAAGCCTTAGGGCTGACAGCATTAACATTTTCAGTAACAATAGATTCTGGCCGGCACTTTTCAGCAGATCAGCGTTCCGGTGGTAACTTACTGCTTATAATGTTAAAATAATCCACAATTTAATAGCGGATGTGAATGCCTACTTGAACAAAGATATTTTGAATTCAATGAATGAATTAAATAAAATTAAACAACTGCCAAGCAACTGCATTACTATATTGGAAACATATAACTTGGTACGTACTTTAAAATCGACAAATTAACATCTTTCAAAAAGAAATAAGAATATTAGTTATTTAATATCTTTTTGAATGGCACTCCAATATAAAACAGAAAACTACGCGAGTAACGAACTTTCAAACCCGTCAAGCAAAGTCAAAGACGAAGAGATCCAGTACTTATAAATAACAGCCTTCTCATTCCTATCAGGAAGTTTTTAGTATTGAAAACTTTTTTAATTTCACTTTGGCTCGGTAAGGAAAGGATTTTATGCTTTTTAGTAACTTTCATCTCTTGCAATTCAGAAAAAATCTATGTCAGAAGAGTGTGCAGCCTTCTAGGTTCACCTAGTGGGGTGGTCATCGGCTCTTGGTCGCACTCGGAACCTTCCGACGCAAACGTCCATCGATTGCACAAACGATGTTGTAATTTCTAGAGTCTCAATATTTAAAACGCAGTAGGCCTTCCAAATCTGATACTATTCGGTTTAAAACTGACATTTTAACGACAAACAATTACGAGCAAGCCTCGAAATAATGAAAATTTAAAAAAAGAATGTCTAGCACGGCGCTTTTTAATTTCATAACGTAATTTTTCAGAGTGTCCGCCGAGTTCCGCCGCGTCGGCGTAACTTGTGGAAATGCGCAGATATGCTAATGAACCGCCCAGCGCCATCCATAGCACGGAGCCCGTCGATTTCGCGCTGAGTTTTTTCTTCTTAATTTTATTCTAATCTAAATGTCATAAGCTATGAAAAGTCAGTATTAAAACTTGGAAGAACTGGAGGGGATATGAATACACTAGTAGTATTTAATAATTTATTAACTTACTTCGTTTTTTTTTTTCTTTGAACCAGTTACAGTTACGTTTTCCAGGTCCTAACACTACTGTACAACTAGCTTTTCCTCAGAGATGTCCATTCATTTATTTTATTATCCACTTTGGGTCAAATCACCATTTACATATATTTCTTCTTCATCGTTTTTCCATTTCTGGTAGTTGTGTCCATTTTGAAAAAAACAGTCGATAACAAACTCTTTCAATACCTGCCAATTGCCTATTTTATTAATATCAACCCCTATCATGGGTAGACAGGGTCTTTGCAATATAATTATTCAAATCATTTTAATTATACTCCATAGTCATTTTTGGTCCTTCTCAATGTCTTTCATTCCTTTCCGTACTAACCTTCCATACATCGCCTCACTTTCTTTGCCTTCTGTCCAGAATTCTACATTTTTTTACGTTTATTATTTTTATCACATGTTTAATAATATATTTATTCTTAATTCATGTTTATTTTCTTACTATCTTTATTACACTTAAATTACATTTTATCATTCTTATTTATTATTTTCATTATTATTCTTTTTATATTTATTTATTGCTTTTTATTGTCTTTTGTATTACGTTTTTGCAGAACTTCGAAAAGTTCCGGCGACACTTCTCTTTACTTACCAGCGAAGCGATGTTCTCCTCTTCTATTCTCTCTGCTAACTGCTAACCAAATAAGGAACAGAAGGTAATCAGATGGCCCAGCTTGTAATAGCAACGAAAAGACCAGTTATTTGATTTCACCAGATCAGCGGATAAGTGATCTTTTACTGTATATGTCCCCACAACAAGTATTTTGTTGAATTATCCGGTTTCATGTAAACGATGTGACTAAAATAACTAAAGAGTCGTTAGTAGTATGTTGTAGAGAGCCTGCTTGTCAGTGGCCCTTCTGAAATTTATTACATTAATTAATTTTCCTGTTGAAATGTGATAAGCTAGTAACTTCTGGTAACACAAAATCTGCAGGAATAGATAGTGTATGATAATTCATTTCAATATTTAGTACTCGAACCTTTGAAAAAGCTTTTTCTTGCTGTATTATCTTTACGTTATCATTTCAGAAACCATTGATTTTTTTAATATAGTTTATGATACATTAATTGACAGGAAATGAGCTATACCTTTACCTATTCAAAGGCTATTTCTAACCCTATATAAAGTAATGACTCAAAACATGTAACATTTTTTATTGAAATGCAACAGGCCAATAGCATCTAGCAGTACAAAGTCTGTTAGGGCAGCTAGTAAATAAATCTAATATATAAAATTCTCGTGTCACGGTGTTCGAACTTGAACTCCTCCGAAACGGCTTGACCGATTTTTACCAAATTTTACATGCGTATTCAGTATGTCTGAGAATCGGCTACTATCTATTTTCCATACCCCTAAGTGATAAGGGTGGTCCACACCTAAATTTTATTTTTAATTTTTTAGATTATTTTTTTGGTTTTTATTTTATTATGATACAGCATACAAAATACATACAAACCTAAATTTTCACCCCTCTACGATCAACCCTTATCTTACATTTGTTAATTAAAAACTTTAATTTTTTTGCAAAACAATGTTTGCGGGATCAGCTAGTAATATATGCATGCCGATTGTTAAATAACATTGCGTCCAGGTGAATTATTTGTTGTTGTTGACACGACGTGATCGGTCCGAGGGTCCTGGGGAAGAGTTGATTAATTAATTTGTCGAGTTATTAATGAGACGCGGCGCTCCAAAGTTTGCGAAGTGTCTGCTCCCGCGACGTCTCTGTCCGCGAACTGTATTTATTCTTTAGATTAAAACTTAAACAAATATTTAGAAAAAATTTCAGTTATTCACTTTTTTGAACAGCGGTAGAGGACTGAGATTTACGATCGTAAGTCGCGGGTTCGATTCCTGGGATACAATGATATATAATTCACACGTGTATAAAATACATATCATTGCCACTGCTCACAAACAAGTTTCAAGAGAATGGACAGGAAGAATCCTCTGCATATTTTAACACCACATTGCGATCGCCAGTCCATCTGCCAAGCGTGGCGATCATAGTATATCCTTAATAGATATCATTGGGGGAGTCCTATGCCTCCTCGCTTTTGGTTGACGTCCACCCGGAAAATGAACAGATGACATTTTTTCCGATCTCATTTTTTTAATAAGAAAGACCTGTGTCCAGCTCTGAACGTTCTTTAACTAAAATAATTTTAGTCGTAACAATTTAGAGCACTAAAATAAAAATGTATTGAAGAAATATCGACCTCTTTTGAATAATTGCGCAAAATACCGCATCAAAATAGAGCTTCACGTGTGAACACCGTAACTCGTAATATTGATAGACGTTGCATTTGCGAGACTGCACAAGAGCTTAGGCATTAAGCTCTCGGGTGAGCTTTTACTACTTTGGACGTTTTACACCGCTGCTGCCATAAATAGTAGTAACAGGGAATATTCGAGGAACAAAGCGAGTTTGAAATTTAAGTTTTGTTATTAATTTTTACTGTTACATTACGATCACTCCAATAGGTTAATTTTTTCCTTATTTAATTGTAATGAGTCAATAACTAGTATCCAGTAGTGGTAGCACGAACACGATCGATTCGATTACCAGGTATGTTATGTTATTATTCACACTTTGTGCAATAATTATGTAGAATTGGCACACACAAACGAGTTTCCAGAGAATAAACAGAAGCGTCCTCTGCGTAACATAATACGACACTGCGATCACCAACAAGCCTGCCAAACGTGGCGTGATATATCCCTCCTTAGATATCTTTTCAGGGGACACCTATGAGCTGAAACAACGACATGATCGATAACTTGACAGGACGAAGCCTATCGATATAGCTAAGTAATGTAATTTAAAATTCATCCATGTTGACAGAGGTCTCCAGAGGTTCGTATGTCGCTGTCTTCCGAGCCCGGGTGCTGGACCCCTAGACGGGCTACTGGGCGGAGAACGAGGATCAGTGCCCACTACGAAGGTTCGTGTTTTTCTGGTCAACGATGACATGCTGTTCCTGACCGGCTGAGTTAAATAACTTTTGAATTTTATTTCACAATTTCGCCTTTTAAATTTATCATATAAATAACGAGGAAAATTTTTATCCTATTTCCGGAAAGGTTCGCTGATCTGAAATAACAGACAGATTAAAAAAAATTGATTCGGCCTACGGTTTCCCGGTATTATTCCATTGTTAAATTCGACTTTTGTCCACTTCCCCTTTCAACAGATTATTATGATTTTCCAAATCATGAATATTTTTATAATAAAAATAATGACAGACAGGAAATATTTTTACGAAAAAACAGTAAAAATCATTCTATTTTTCTGTGCATTAACATTGTAACCGATTAGGGTACATTTGGAACTTTAGATATAACTTGAAATGGTATCTCAAATAATAGCTTTATATGATATATTTTATCAAACTAGGCCTATTTCTAGTCCATAGATTCGTATCAATAATTTTAATTATTTATAAAATTTATCGAATAACTATTTATTAGAATATATTATCTACTAAATGTTCGTTGACGGCAGAATTAGGTTCGCAGTTTTACATAGAGCCTTTTAGTGGAGGATGCCAATAAAGTCCGTGACTTCCAAGTAAGGCCAATAAACTGTCGCATATTTTCTCGCATACCGTTGGTAAAATTCCACTTTATACGGACTTCAAATTTACTTTTAACATTCAGCAAAATTTGAAAGAATATTATAGGCAATTGAATTTTTTATTTTTATTTATACACATTGAGGACACTTAAAAACTACATAATAAAAGGTGGCTTACACAACAAGGCGTCTTCACAAGTTTTAGCCTTTATGTAAAATATTCCTTTGCACATTTTGCAATTTCTTTAAATACATATGAACCATTGTATCCAGTAGTTCAAAATTATCCCGGATGTCATGCTCAATGTGCAAATTGTTCACGCAAGAGAGACCGCAAGAAAATGTAGCACGTACAGGCTGTGTACAAATGTACTTAGAAAATGCAATTTTTAATGCAAAAATTGTACTCACTTTAATCAAAGTCCTTGAATTGTTCCTGAACTACTTTATGAGCTTTTATACGTTTATTTTGTCTAAGATTTCATGTCCTTTTGTTTGTCCATTTAAGAGATTAAAGAGACCAGTTATTTTTGTAACCTAAAATTCGTAAAAATCGTGTTATGAAAACATATGATCTCTGGCGCTTATTTTATGTTCTACTTTTTAACATATATATGTAACATTTAAATAAAAGAATCTCATTATATTTCTTTGTTATTAAACATAAATAAACCCTAAGTATAATATACCAGACTTTTAATGTAGTTACAGTGAAAAACCTATTTTAAATACCGTCTTGTTTTGAGGTATGCCATACCACGACACATATTCCTTTCCTATTCCACATTCTCGTCAGGGTAATTATTAGATTCTCACATTGTTTGCCTCAGGAAGTTAACTTAGAACAGCTTGGTTTGACTTACTAGAATACTAGGACCTCAAGGAAACCTTGACAATCACAGTATCAATCCGGGAAATGGAGAAAAACCAGGACGCAGTCAAACCCTGTGCGGTATATGTTTAACACTAAACAAACCATAACGGGTCAAGTAATATAAAAAATATTAAAAATGCGAAATTCTTATTTTTTGCCTTTGTAATAGAAATAGTTAATGTACTATTTTGGTCAATTACAATAAATTTAATATTTATTTTCTTTCCTATCAACCATATTTCATACATGCATGCAAAAAACACAGGATGAAGTCTATCGATACGGCTAAAAGATAATAAATGTTGTGAAATTATAGTAATGTAATTTAGAATTCATCCATCGTTGACAGAGGTCTCCGGAGGTTCGTATGTCGCTGTCTTCGGAGCCCAGGGTGCTAGACCCCTCGGCGGGCTACTGGGCGGAGTACGAGGATCAGTGCCCACCACGAAGGTTTGTGTTTTTCTGGTCAACGATGACAAGCTGTTCCTTTTTGTTTTTTAAGTCGGGTTATTTAACGATTTATTAAAGGAATTTCAAGCTGTGACCTTCACGAAACACATTCTTAGCTTAACGTCCCTGAGTAACAGCATATCAAGCCGTAAGCAAAAGAAAGTCAAGCTATAGTAGAAGCCTAGTTTATGAACAACACGATATCAAGGCGTGAGCGGCAATAATTTCAAACGTGATAGACAAAGCGACATGATCACAACACTTTGTGCAGCTGGATACCAAGCCATAAGCAAAACAAAGTCAAGCTATAGTAGAAACCCATCGTCAAAGCGTATGCAGCACAAGTTAAGCAGCTATGATTACAAAGGTACGCGTTGACTGTACGGCGTTTTTTTTTTTGTTCCGGTGGGGGAAATCTTCCGGTATTCAAGATGCCCTGCTTCTGGGGGAAGGACAGGGGTGTGTGGGATTCCTACCCACTAAACCCCCCCCCCCTCCCGCCGGTGGTCGCCCTCTGCGCTAAGAGGAACCGCGGTATCTCCCGGTCAGGGATCGCCACGCGGTCTTCCCTCGCGCCGTGCTATTTTTCGATAGCCCGTCCCGGGGTATGCGTGGATACGCTACCCCCGAAACCCTCGTGGTGCTATCACGATGGTTCGAGAACGACTGTACGGGGAAGTTATGCCGCGCGTAAATTTCAGTGTAGATAAAATCTACACGCTCGTTTGCGAGAGTGTCTCGATAAGTGAAAACAATTCCTGGGGAAGATTTATTTGACTCCGTAATTACATTAATTGCCCCGGCCCGGCTGAGACGACGGGCGCTTTTTGCGAGGCTCGAATTCTTTCCATGCTCCGGTGGATTAAAATTTATTTAAAGTTAGGAACAGTGATGCGACACTTCGCATCGATAGATTTTTATTGTCTGATAATTAATATATATTCACATTAAAACATCTAATTACGACTGTGTTCAAAATTTTTAATAAAAAATATTTGCGATTAGAAATAGTTCAGCGAATTTGCAATGGGCGACCCCAAAGCTTGCATAGCTGACATCCGTTGAAGTCTTAAGATTGTAGAGTGGAGTACATTAACCAGCAAGTCTCTTTTTTGCATGGAGTACCAAAGAGAAACTATTTCGAAAGCCTTTTCAAGGAAAAATCACTGAACGATATAGTTGTGTTGACTGCAAGGCATAGGTCTTCCCCATTACCTTGCACTTTAGTAGTTCTTTGCTTCTCTACCCACCCAATTTCAGCTGCTACTCTTGTTATTCTGGGTGCTTCTAGAAGGGAGGGAGAAGGGATTTCTTAACTTGTTCCTTCTCGTGTGTAACTTCTATTATAAAAATTTACTGGCTCATCTACCCTAAACTACGCTAGATATCCCCGGCTCACTATCATTGTACCATTTCTTTATTTATAGCCTGCCCAAGGTGAGGTAGGTAAAGAAACAGGGAACTCTGCAACAGAAGAAAAATATATTTAATTTAAAAGGGTGGGCAGAAGTAAGTGGGCAAAAGGCCTAGTCTGATTTTACACCGCAGATCGGTGCTCCCCTGATAATGATAGTTGCTAGCTGCACGATTTCCCAGGACTGGTCAGGCGGCAGCAGGTCAGACCTGGTAGAACCGGTAGTAGACAGAATGTGTTCGTGCCGTTGCGACGTACAAATAGATTCAAACTGAATTTCCGAAGATGAATTTAATAATAAAACTCGACGATATAAAGATTCTGCGAGAATGAATTTGAGGAACCAAGACGGGAATATATAACGTAAATTCGAATTGGCCCCGGCGCGTAAAACGTTACGTAGCTGGTGAACGCAACCGACACAGAGTGTGCGTCGATGCGTGAAACGTCACCTAGCTAGTGAACGCGTCCTAGGCCAGGGTCCTTCTCCCGGGCAATGGGTCTTAACTCCTGTGGCTGGCGCGCGGGCGCATTAGAATGTTTGTTATAAAAACAAAGGTCCACTGAACCAATAGCACGCTTCCACGATCCCACGCCACTTGAATGTACCGTGCCCCGCCAAGTGTTCAATGTTTTTTTCACTGTATTACAAATTATGTGACATTTCTTACTAACGCACAGAACGCTAACATGCAAGGTTACATCGTATTAGTGTTTAGATTTTAATAACAATTTTGACAACGTCAGTTACTCGTAGAATACCTTCATTACGTATCAGATTTCCTTAGAAAAATTCCACACATATTTCTCTACATCGCGCGTACAATTTTCGAATAGATGGAATTAATTTCAAAATTAATTTTCATAGTTAAGTCTAGAACCTACGTAAAATTGTATTTCCATTTCCTTATACATTTGTAATAAATTTAGTAAGTAAATATATTTACATCATTTGTAACTTTTTATACTATATATAGAACGATTGATTATAGGTATAAAAACTTAAAGAAAAAATTCGTTTATTTCACATTGGAACTTTTAACAGAACTCTTACTGATGGTTAACTTATTCTTTTTAATCAATTTTCTTTTTGACGCCGCTTCGCAAGGTGTTATAGTTATGGAGAAGAAGGAGGAAGAAACTCTACAATAAAGTAGTGAATAAATAGCTTATTTGCTGTCAGATGATGTATATTAAACCCTATCCAACATCAATAACTTCAGATATAAGAAATAATGTAATCATAATGTAGTAAGAAAAAGCAATTTCAAAATTCGTATTACTACATATTAAATTGAACTATTGTTTACTATTTGTAAACAATAATCCCTGTAGACTTTGTCCTGCCAAAAATCATTGATCTGTCAAGTTACTAAAGAAAAAATAAATTAATGTAACATATTTCGGAGTGATCATTTCATATACGCTAGTAGAAAGTAACTATAAAAGTTTCGAAGATTTTTAGCCAATGAGCTATAAATTTACTCCTTTTTATTTAGGGCCTTTCTTTTTTGGGGCCTCCGTTCCTATTATTGTTGGGACAAGGCCTTTACATCTTCCAGTATAATAATTTTTCATTTATTTCTTTATTTACAGTTTTCCTCGGCTTTCCTTTGATCTGTCATTAAATCTTCTACTCCTTTGTCATTCTTGTCATCCTTTGACCTATAACTTTTACCCCTCTTCCCCATTTGCTAAAAATTACATTTTTTTTCTCCTGGTACTACTATTTTCTTATCACATTTACTTTTTTCCTATTGATTCTTATCTGTTAATTTTATCGTGGAATTTGACTTTTTTAATGGTTTACCATAAATTCGTTACCATAAAAGTTCTACTATTACATATTTATAATCGTACACCAATTTACTTGTAGATCTATGTAACCGAAGCTACAACTGCCTGGTTTCATGATATCAAAGCAGAAGACGGTGTCCCATATCACGTAATTATATATAGAGAGTATACCTTATCTGTCAATAGACAGACAACCCGCCGGGCTAGTTTAATATATAAAAGTGTCCAACTAATTGTAATTGAATAAAAATCATTAGTGAACTAAACAACCCTTACATCTTCACCCGCGTCAGCATTAATCCGGGCGCCTCATTAGCACGTCCCTTGCTCGCGCTCAAATTCCCGCGTAAAATATTACGAGACCGTTACCTAGAATTTTCTTCACGTACACCACGTTTTATGGGAATATTCAACTATCGCGCCAACTATTATTAGTTATAATAATAATTAGATTAATCTTACTGCAGATGGTAAGTTATTGGCTATTATTGTTATCTATTTATACATTGTTTCACCGGTTAGTTAAAGGGACAACCCATCTTGCTATGTTACACGCGACGCGTCCTTTATTGGACGTAAATATAAATATTTCATGGCACAAACGCGCGTTCCGTTAAATGGCTTGGAATGTCGGTACGTTGATTAACTCATTTTTGCGCGCCACCAGTATATTTTGCCTTATAAGTACATACTTTGACTCTAAGTTTTTAGGTACTCACATATTATGTACCCTTTTAAGTTGATTTTCCATCTATAATCCGTTTTCGAATATCTACTTTACTATTCTGCTAAGAACTTATAGTATGACAATTTAAGTTAGAGGTTATTGCACTGCATAGGATAATTAAGAAGGTTTTACTCTTAAACATTAGGTATAATAGCTGAGCTATATTTTATAACCTAGTTCTGCTATAAAATATGCTTCAAATACAATTTATATATCCAAATAAGTCCCTGAACACTCACATCAAGGGAACAAGTATAAAAAAATGCATTGTATCTAAGAGGCTCTGACCTACGTTCTGCTACTTACTATATATATACATATATAGAAGAAAAACCGATGTCCAACACAGAAATCAACCGGTCTCAAGCGCTCTAATACAACACTAACGCCATCTGTTAGTGTAATATGAGATAACGGCAACCCGAACGCCATCTACTATCAAGATTTAGAATCAAGGTATGTAAATGAAGTTATTTAACTAATATTGCTTTGCATCATATAAGCAGTGAAAAGACGTGTATTTATATGCTATTTAAATTTATTTGAAGCACAGTGATAGTCTTTCTTTGGTCAAAAAAATGACTTTTGGTAAAATAATTAGGTTCCAGTTGTTAAAGATTTATAATTTAATTTTTAAGATATCATTACCAATCTAGATTTTCTTTCAAAGCAACGACATATCCATTTTTTTACCATCACAACGTGTTACAAATTCCATAAATAACACAGAAATAAACAGCGTAATTTTTAAATCATTGCTTTCTTTTACACATTTCCTGCGATAATTATCGACTCTACATAAATATTTACAGTAAAGGTTAAATATTCAAACTTAAATTAACTCTATACACTTTATTTAAACGTAACTGGACGCACGCACAAATGAGTTGACGCTACACGAACAGTTTTTATGACACGAACTGAAAAACGCAGGGGTTCGTTTGGAGCGTTATTATTTATGAGAGACCCTCGGTTAACGTGGCCGCAGCCCTCCCGCAACCCTCCCGTTGCCCTCCCGCAGTCCGTCCACACCCCGTGACGGGAATTTTCTACGTCGTATTTATTTGCTCAATTTCAATAAAAACGTATAAGGCTTGTTTTATTGCGGTGCGACACTGTCCGGTGGTTTTACTCTTATCGTAAGAAAGGTAAAGATGCGTGCACAATTAACTTTAATGTTGATGGTAAATGATGGTGACTGTTGGCGAGTAAATGCCTAGTTACTTACCTCCTACCTTTAAGACAACATTCAGACAAAGTTGTTCCTTACCATCTTTTTGGAGATGGTCACCACTGAGCACATTGTCATTAGAGATATGTATTTTCACTGTAAACATCATAAATTTTCTATAAATCGTCGAAGTCCTGAAGGAAATAAATAAATTATCGAATCGAATAAACATCTCCGCTGCCGTCTTCCATCGAAATACCGATGTACTTTCATTGCATCCATATTCTAGACTTAATATTGGAGTCGATATTTATGCAAAATTTTACTTCTTATGTACACAAATACGGCAAACTTTTCAATACAAAGTTTGATAGTTCATAAGATCTTTACTTCTAAATTTGTTATAAACTTCTAAATTTTCTGTTAGTGTACTATCTTCGGCAAGCGTTGGACGGCCATCTCAACAACAAAGTTGAATTCCAATCAGTACTGTTATAGATGTATAGGAGAGGATTTACAGAAGTAGACGCCTGAAATGATGATGAAATAACTTGTGAAGATCTGTTTAAAAGATTTAAAAACTTACTACTAGTGTGATACGACACAATTACAAATTATTTTAATTTATTTAGAGTCATACAAGTTTTATTTTAAATCATACAAATTGGCAAAAATCGTACGAATATTATACAAATATGTAAAAAACATAAATGTTATGTTAATTATTTATTTTATTCAGCTAATGGATACCCACTGCATGGCATAGACCTTCCTTAAAGATCACCAATATGATCAGTTCTGAGTTGCCCATGCCCAGAAACTAATGGGTCCACGCCGCGTCGACCGGCTTGTGTTCGCCACACACGAACCTTCCGGCTCCATCGGCCATCAGTTGCTCGAGCCATGTGCCTTGCTAACTGCTACTTCGGACTAATAATTCTTCGAACTATTCCAGTGATCTTGGTTCTTCTGTGAATCTCCTTATGTCTGATTCAATCGCGTGGCAAAACTTCGAACATATTCATCTCTGTTGCTCTCTGGGTGAGGTATAGCTTTTTTATGAGACACGGTAATCACCGGCAACAAACACTGGTTAAAAACCTTCTTCTTCAGACATTGCGGTATTTTGAACGAGAAGAGGTTTCGGAGCTCCCCAAACGCTGACCATCCGAGTTTGATTCGGCGAGTGATCTCTTTCTCGAAGTTGAACTAATTCTTAATTTATTTTAACTCACAATATTTTCTCTTGTCCAGGCTCACAAAACAAATGTTTTGTAAATCAGACGAAATTTGTAATAAAAATTCGAAACGAGTAAAATGCTACAAACACGAGTTATTTATTTCACTTTATAGTTAAGTCGCGTTAAAATGTTACAAATCACGAAAAACTGACAGCAAATTAAAGAAGAAATAAACAAGATAAGAAACACGTCCACCACTACGTTTCGAACAAATTTACCAAAAAAAATATCAATTTCTTTATACTACTTGATGAATTTAGTACAAATAATTTACGTGTCATTTACAAGGGTTAGTACGAACCATCCCCGACTGTGGTCTGTCGCAGCCCCCCCCCCCCTGCTCATTTACCAGCTCATTACGTTATTTTCTCAGCGACAGTGAAGATGTTTCTCTCTCGAAAATTTCAAAGCGGACAATTTCCACGGACAAATAATTTCCTTTAATCCCGTTACGGAAATTCACTCTCGCCGACTTAATTCGACGGAGCGAAATTAAACAGCGCGATCACCATTCATTGTTTTTAATGTATTTTAATATAAAATTAATTAAGCACTTTCCGTTGATAATTAGAGTCGTTATTAAGTCGTAAAATTATAATTATTTGCCGGATCTGCGCGAGATAAAGTGTGGGCAATAAAACTGGAAGTAGATTCGGTCACGTCGTTTACGAACTCTAGAAGTTTAATTCTTATACGTTCTTTTAACGTTGACATTATTATGAATACATTAAAACACCAAACAAATACGATCTTCCAAGCAGAACCAGATAACTTCAATCAGGTGAAAATCATACCTGAACTAGACAACAGGGAAAAAAATTACATTTGAAACTTTATAATTGCCAATATACAAAATGACTTGTTATAGGCGTAAAAGCCTTAAAGGTTTGAATATATAACATAGTAAAGAATGCCTATTTAAAAACAATAGTTTCATAAGTAATAAATAATGTAATAATAATAAATAATAAAGTGAGAAAAACTTTTTGAAAACTAGAATTAATACATATTAAAGTTAATAATTATTTACTATTTACATCTTCATACTTTGTATTACCAAAATTTATTGGCCTGTAGTATTTCAATTGAAAAAATTAATTAATGTAACATCAATTAGAATCGATACTTTACAAAGGAAAATTGGAAGTAGTTGTAAAAGTCATAATACTTTTGCTGACAAATGAGCTACAAAATACAATACAAAAAAAATTTCTAATCTTTTGAAAGACTTATTCCAATAACAAGTAACCTCGGAGCTAATCACAAATCGTAAGAAAACATCACAAGAAGGAGAAACTCCTCTTTGCTTTGATGTTGAAATCTATGAAATTTGTGTCCTTAAGTAAAAGGAATATGAGATCCTGCTTTGTATTATATTCCGTCCTAAAAGCCCTCTAAGGTTGTACAATAAACTGGCTATATATTTCCATAGAGTAATTGTATATCCTTCTGCATCTTGTTCAAAAGATAAGGCATTGTTAGCAATCAATTCTATTAGTGATGTCATGTGCCAGTATCAAGTCACTCTGTGTTTAGCACTAATCGGTGTAACATAACTCCTGAAGATGCCTCGTGGAGGGGTGAAACACGTGTTGAGTAATTTGGCGGTGGCGGTTGTGTGATTTGCATTGTTTGTCGCATACGCATTTATCAGCGGGCTGGCCGGCGGTGCATTTCATTGCACGACTACCACTGCATGTGCGGAAGTGGCTAAATATTGGTCCTTTTCTTACTTAAGATGGACTTCCGCGAGGTAACGCTTGATTCCATTAAATAGTAATTAATTATTTTGAATTTGGGAAAAATTTAGTGCATAGAACTATCTGTGGGTAAGACAGAGTTACGTGGGATTTCTACTGTCTTAAACCAACTTGATGATCATCAGAACTTTGAAAAGTCCATAGGTTACCTTACTAGAACTTGACAGTACGTCACCATTATCACTTCGAGTTCAATTCACAAAGTTGTAATTTCAAAAACGTAAATTTCAGTAACATCAATTCAACCAGAAGTCAAAATTTAGCTTGATATCCAATTCTGGAAGCCAAACATTCCGGCTGACGGGGAAGTAAACAATTTTAATGAACGCAATATTTCATTTAAACGTACATTTATTTTAATAATGGACATAAATAGGAACGCCGGAGTCACTTCTCTTTATTAACATTGATTTCATTTCCCGTTCGCTTCGACGCGGGTCCGACAAACGTATCATTACATTTGCTGATCAAAATTACACAATATTTTAACCTTACATTTGCGGCGAAGATACGTTTGCGAAAATTACTATTTCAATGTTATTTTTTTACAGAAAAGTATATTTCTTTGAAACTCACGACCTTTAATTTCATATTTGATCCACAAGCTGTTGTTACGTCAAATAATTTTAAACATATTCCATAATCTGTGATCTGGTGAACAGTGGCTGCAGCAATGGAGTCAACAGGTAAATATCACAATACATTTTTAATAACATATCATATCCATAAACAGTTGAAATTCCTTCAACCCGTACTAAGTGTATAGCCAAGGTTTGGAACAGCCTGGTGTCGTCGTTGTTTCCAACTAGAGTTTTGTTATGGATACTACCCCCACTATCGGGAACCTCTTGTACAACCTGTGTGTTAGGTACGCAGATACGATGTTTTTAATAAATTTTTCCCAAACTATTTTATTTCTGTTCTTATCTTTTATTCCTCACAGTATCTTTCTTTTATACGTTACAATTTCTATATTTCCTTCTCTTACTTTATATCCTTTCTTACATCGCCTTCTTTACTTCGTCTTCACCTCCAGAATTACTGCTAGCAATAACTCGGGAGTCTTCAAGTCAAGAGTTATTAGGTTCCTTCTAGGCAAGCATGAACTATCGTGGACCTCGTAATCGATTAACATCAGCTGAGGCAGAGGTCAAGTGCTTTTTTCCATATACAAACATATTCCATATACAACAAATAGAGGCAGACACGAGACAAACACAAGAAATAAAAATAAACTCGTAACAACTAAATTTCGTCTTCAAAGAGATTACAATTCCTTCATGGGTCTGAGTGTAGGTATGTGTAATAAAATTCCACAAGATATCTTAGACTTTTCTTTTCTTTTTATCATATCTAAAAACAAAAGTGTATTGATTATTAAATCTTATTATAACATTCAAAATTTTAGTTGGTTGAAATGTGTGGAATTTGATTTGTTGACTCATTTGCTTGATTGTACATCACACATCAAATATTGTTGAATTTCTTTTATAACAAGCAGCTGTTGAGTTACTGGCCGGTTCTGCTCAGTAGACCAACGTTCCGAGCCTGCAGCAGCTTTGTACTTATAATGTTAAAATAATCGAAGAATTAAAGGCGCATGTAAATGCCTATTTGGATAAAGATATTTTGAATTTGAATATGTTAAATATTGCTTGTAGTTTTATATTATAGTAATAATATTACAGTACATTTTTAGTGTTATCGAAAGTAAAATGGGTTTATTAACCTCAAGCACTATGCTTTAGATTGCAGTAAAATAAAACTTCGATTCAAGCAAAAACACGACTAGATTCTCGCCATTTTTTTCAATATTAACTATTCAACGTCGTCTTTGTCGTTTCAGCCCATAGACGTCTACTGCAAGGAATAGATATTTAATGGAATCGGGCGTTACCTTGCGGAAGTCCCTCCTAAGTAAGAAAAGGACCAATATTTAGCCACTTCCGCGCATGCAGTGGTAGTCGTACAACAAAGTGCACCGCCTGCCAGCTCGCTGATAAATACGTATGCGGCAAACAATGCGAATTACACAACTGCCACTGTCAAGTCACTCAACACGTGTTTCGTCCGTCCACGGGGCATCTTCAGGAGTTATGTTACACCGATTAGTGCCAAACACAGAGTCCTTTTGCATTGTTGGTTAAACCAAATGTTTTAAGCTGCCACCCGATGTAGTTTGGTTAATTTGATGTATTATTGGTATTTTTTACGCGCCGATTGGTAATTTGTACGCGCCTGTTCAGCTAGGCATACTGATCTTAAATATTTAATAGAATCAGGCATCAGACTCTGTGTTTGGCACTAATCGGTGTTGAGTGATTTGGCGGTGGCGGTTGTGTAATTCGCATTGTTTGTCGCATGCGCATTTGTAAGCAGGCTTGCGGGCGGTGCACTTTGTTGCACGACTACCACTGCATGTGCGGAAGTGGCTAAATATTGGTCCTTTTCTTACTTGCAAGGCACAGGTCTCTCCGAAATATGTCTATAGGTCCATATATTTACACGTACAAATGCCACGTTATGCAGGCGGGTTGGCGAGTGCAGTGTGGTATTCTAGTACGCAGAAGACGGGGCTGCCCATCCTCTGGAATCTTGTTTGGGGCCAATGCTGTACAATTAATGTACAAAGTGTGATTTATATAAGATTGTATCCCGAAAATTAAAGCAAATTTAAGATCACAAGTCTCAGTTTATCGCTGGGCTACCACTGTTTACTATGAAGACAATCACTGCATGGAATTATATTTTCAATAGCGTTTAAAGAATTCAATTGTGTGTGTGTGTATGTTTTGTTGATTGATATGTATAAATATTGTTATGTGTATGAGAACGTGTTTGACTATTTTAATAAATAATAGAGTGTATATTTAGTTATGTATGTTACCTCTATCATTAGAGGTGATATGTAGCCCTCTGTGTAGCAGTTATGACTAATTAATATGGGTTTATTAAGTCATTTCTTACTCTATATTATTCATTAACTTTTCGAATTTACGAGATGTAAAATATACACAAAGTAATTTTTACAAACACATGTTACTTTTATTATTGTAAATATTTATCGTTGTATGAATGAATCTTTCCGCGGAATCCGAGACAAGAGTAAAATGAAGTACGGAGTTCGCAAATCCTAATCGATGCTCTGCAAATATTTGCTTCGCCATCCTCTTAAGTTATTTGTAAACAGGAGCTGACTTCACGGTGATCCATTCTCAAGAAAATAGTGTTCTAGAGATAAGTAGAATGAGTAAGTTGGTGTCAGTTAAAAAGTCTTACACACTGCTTTGTTGCTTTACAATTGTATTATAACTTTAGTCGATTAGCAGAGAGAATATAGAAGAACATCGCCTCACTTACAAGTAAAGAGAAGTATCGCCAGACCTTTCAGGAGTTCTGCAAAAAGGTAATAAGTAAATAAAGAACAAGAATAATAAAAATAATGAACCAGTGTGATAATATAGCTGTGATTATAAAAATGTAGATTAATTGTGATGTAAATAGTAAGAAACTAAACAGAATTTAAGAATAAATCAACTGTTAAACAAATGATAAGAATAATGAACGTTAAAATTGTAGAAATCTGGACTATAGATGAAGGAAGTGAAGCAATGTATGAAAGGAAAGTATGAAAAGGAATGAAAAATGCTGTGAATGATATTAGAAGAAATAATGAAAGTCATTAAAATATAAGTATGGAAATTTATCAAAATTATTTTAAAAATCGTAATATACATGAACACGCTGTCCAACCATGATAAGAGTTGTCACACCGATGGCGGTTGGGGTAGAAAAGTTCTCCAGTGACAAATAAGAAATGGAAGATGCGACGCGGGGAAGTCCCCCGCTTGGTGGACTATCGACATAGTTATGGTCGTGAAAAGTCGCTAGATGTGGGCAATGTAAGACCACTCATCTTCGATCTTCAGGGGAAGCAAATACTTTGCAGTGGGTGTCTAGCGGCTGAAAAGAAGAAGAAACAACAACTCTCTATAGATCCACGCTTAATTTGATCGTTTTAATAAAACTCCAGAGGTCAAAATAATTGATATTAACGTATCGAGTTGCAAGTATCAAGCGAATCGCTAGCTATCCCTATCTCTGCATATTATTAACTTAAGTTACATCTAGCTTAGATCGAAAGTAAGCCAACTTACCCCCAGAACCGACTCCATTAAGCTTATCTATCTCGTTACATCTTAGATTAAGTTAAGTAATTATTCAAGTCTCTACACTCCGTCTGCTTCGTAGTGAGCAGAGCCGCGGTGCTTATGCAAATGTAAGTTTAGAACTAAGTTATGATAATTATTGCACTTAGTTATTAAGCACTGCTCCGAGCTTGCACCTGGGCTTTGGCCTCGCGTTACGTATCGTGATGGATGAACATGAATTATAATCAAAGCTCTCAATATTAGTAAGGTTGAGAAAATATTACTTAAAACTATTAAAATGGGGTAATATGGTGTGAATTTAAATTTTAAATAACTTTTTCTCACCACCACCGCATAATTTTGAAGCCAACTACAGTAGATGGCACGACATCCACACATGTAATGAGGCTTTAGTAGGTATAAACGAAACTTTAAATAGAAAACTGATATCGTGTAGAGAGGACATTCCGAAGCCTTCTCGGAGCCTAAATCTCACGTCACCGGATTCTTTTCTTTAGGAATACTTCAACCTTTACGTTAATAAACCAACGACAAGTGCTTAAAAACAAAATTTCGCAAGTAAATGTTCGATATCACACGATAAGCCGACGAGTTTTCAAGAATTTGCGGTCGATATTAGTGACATAATTTTAAGAATAAAATTCTCTTGTGTTTTTCATGTCATAAATATAAATTTATTATCTTAAGTTTTGTACTTTATTTCCTATGGTTTATTAAAATTATCTCAACTATTATCTACTAATAATAAAAAAATTTTGACCAAATTTAATAAATAATTGTCCTTTGTGCGATAGAAATTTAAACCGAAAGTCAAGGTTGGAAAATTAAAATATCAAATAACAATTTAGACAGTTGGTCATATGCTCTATAAAGAAATTAATCAAATTAAAATGAAGCTTCGAAGGTTTAAAACGCCACCTATTCCTGAAAGAGGCCATAACAAATACAATCATATTTTTTTATGACTTTTACAAAAGTGTCACTGTCTTTTCCAAGATTCATCTCCATAGGTACACGTTTGTCACCTAATTGGCAAAAATCAGGCTTGGTACCAAAGCTCAGCACAGTGTTGACACACCATAGGACTCCTTCCAAAACTCTCCGACATAAACAAACTGCGAAAACTCATCAAGACATCTTTCTATCTTACACAACTACTAAGCGGGTACGGGTACTGCAAGCAGTACCTGCACCGTTTTAAAATAATCGACAGCGATACTTGCCCACATGATGGCTCCACAGTACAGACTTTTCACCACTTACTCAGACACTGCTCCCGATTCGAATCCAAAAGACGTAACCACGTGACCTTATGAGAAAACCTTAATATACCTACGTTCAACTTACCGGACCTACTCAGGTAAAAATCTACGGCAGAATCTTTTGATGAGTTGGCCCGGCACATTGTCCTGAACCTCAAGGCATTTAACGGTCTGTAGCGCTTGGGTAGCGACTTGAAATAAAATAATGTACCAACTAATATATAATTGCGTAAAACTTCCAAATTGTATTGTTAATATGTATTATAAATAATGATAGAAAGCTGTCGTGACTCGCAGCTGGGAGAAGAAAGATCCGTATCAAATAGCGGCAACCCTCTCCCAAAAGTCTGATTTTAGTAAAAGCAAAAAAAAATATTGTAAACAAAACACCAGTAACACGAATTAAAATTGATAAAACAAAATTGGCAAAAATATGTAAAATAAACGTAGGATATAGTTCTGAAATCCACTTCGATATAAAGAGTCTCAGCTTATGCCAGACGTATTTGCAATTCAGCTCTATCTACTACTGATCTCTGTTGCTTTCATCGGATTGACGTCTTAACTTTACACAGTTTACTTATACAAAAATTGTAATGTAAAGTTTACCGGAGATATTACTTTTTAACATTCTATTTGATTTATTTCATTCGCCGTATCGGTATCGGGTCCATCGTGTAGATGCAGTGAGCAAGCAC
The DNA here is from genome assembly GCF_028537555.1 of Battus philenor. Lineage (NCBI taxonomy): Eukaryota > Metazoa > Arthropoda > Insecta > Lepidoptera > Papilionidae > Battus > Battus philenor. The sequence goes on from NW_027181693.1 coordinate 527,302, forward strand.
TGTTCTCGGGGCTGACGGCCCGCTAAGCAGGTTTAAAGAGATCTCCTTGCTTTGCAACTAATACAGAACGAAGTTCTTAAGATCTTCCTTATAGAGAGATTTCACTGTTATATCTCTATCTTACCTCCACCACATACCAGCTCAGTATTAGTATTCCTTGATATATCTATTCATTTTAGTTGTGCTAGTGTCTATGTTTGCTACCGTTTATAATAATGCGAGAATTTTATTATTCTATCTTCATTAGTTAAAGCAGTGTTTCCCAACGTAGGGGCCATGCCCTAAAAGGGGGTACTTTGATTGTTAATGACGGCAATTTAAAAGTGGATCACTAAGTTAAACCCCATATAAATATAAAATATATATGTTACAAAGGGGGCTGTAAGAATATGAGAAAGGTAAAGGCGGGGCATGGCATGCAAAAGTTTAAAAAATACTGAGATAAAGAATCATTAAGTTAATATTAAATAAGTTACCACAAATGTGTAGATTAACACTTAACTACAAGCAATACTTCCGGTATTGGAGAAGAATAATTCCAGAAGACTATATACCATAGTTAGTTGTTAGTTGAGTTGGGTGGTGTTGAGTACATTTCTTTTTCGATGAAACAGATTAACAAAGTGCATAATTATTATATAAAACATTTGAACCGCTGGAATGATACGTCTACCGTATAATAACTATAAGATATTGTTACAAGGCACGAGTTACAGAACCCTCTAAACAATAAACACGGAACCCTAGGAGAAAGAAATGCCGTGAACACGCGTGACCTTGAAGTTGTTTATAAATTTTTGTAGTACTATCTCGAACTTACTAGAACCTTATCCGTAGTAAAATAGGTATACTCCCCATGTCTACAGTTCCGTGTTGTTGTTCGAGTTATAAGATTAAGATCTACGATCAGTGATATAAAAGTGACTGTTGTGGTAAGTTATTTGGACAATCATTTCTTAAGCGATTTGGAAGTGTTACTTGAACTAAGCGAAAGTATACTTAGTGTTGAAGTAGGGTGACCATCTGATTTGTGAATAAAAGACTCCTTGTGAACCAGTGGTGTTTAATTTCAAGTCATAACCCACAGTACGATATAAATAACCAGCAAAACTTTCTTATTATTCTGCATTATATGAACAAACTCACATTTCTGTGTCAACACGATTATACAAGAATTAGTCGTTTAGATACTGGCTAATTATACAAGAAGATCGCAATGAAGGCACACGGTCCGCTATAATAGAGATTCGCTGCCGCTACATTTGGCAAATTCACTTCCGCTTTCTAAATTCAAGACCGTGATCCATTGTTATTGCAATTAAATCGTACGTCTTAAATTATTATCAGTGTATAATTTTCACTTTCATCTTTCTTAACAGCCACTTCGCCAACTAAGTAACTTCTACAAAATACTTGTTTACAGGGAATGTTGCTGATTACCAACTTCCTGGTCTGAGTTTAGTCAATTCAACATGGAGACTACCTATTACTAATGACCTGAGAAAAGCGAAGACTAGAATTGTATGGAAAGAACTCGTCGTCGATTTAAAACAATTGGGGAAAAACCACTTACCTACCTTCAGCTATCTTTATCATTTCAGCCGTATGACACCTATAGCTGAACATTAGTCTCCAGCACAGATTCCAATAAGACCGGAAGAGACCTGCATCCAGTAATATACTTTAACAATGTCTTCTATCGACTCTCACATGGTTAATATAAATTACAACATACGAGCAGTGGAAACTCAGCGGTTACAATCTTATAGGGTTGCCACAGCTCACAAACAAGTTTCCAGAGGATGAGCAGCAGCGTCCCTGCGTACCGTAATACCACACTGCGATCGCCAACCCGCCTGCCCAGCGTGGCGATTATGGTATATCCCCCCATATCTTTGAGGTAGACCTATGCCTTGCAATGACGACGACGAAGGTTAAAAACAAGTTATGAATTAGTAACGCTACAAAGGCATGAACAACGCTGAATTTCCGTTGACATTAGCATCGGGTTTAAGGAAACATAGCAGCAATGGTGCTCAGTTTAAATTTATTATAAATCTTGACACTTAATTTGGTAATTTATAGATTTATCATAAAGAAATAACTTCAGTTTGCCGCACTTTTATTAGCACAAAAAGTAAATAAATCGAATTATATATTCAACGACATTTGATAAACGCTTTCGAATCCATTAATGTTCAGATACAAATGATATCTTAGTTACAGATATGCTAATAGAAATAATTCTAGATTGCAAATTACAAATCAATCCTACCACGTCAACAATTTACCAATAGTCGTTGGATTATACACTGCTTTAAAAGCAATTGTGTATTAAAAACAATCGTTTTTAATTAAATTTAACGAACGCAAAGCAGTGAAAATATGTATTTCAGAGCGTGCTATTTTCGGCACCAACTTGCTGAAAGTATAGCATTAAAATAATTTGGAACTGTTTCAACAGACACCGCGCACGTTTAAGTGGGCTGTGCCCGTGGAATTGCACGAGAGACATTATTGACTTGCATTCGGGTCAATTTCTTTAAAGTTATCAAACTCATTTATTTGTCAGGAGTACATTTTAATAAAGAAATAAATGAAAAAATCAGTTTTAGCTTTTAATTAACATTTATTAAATTAATTATAAGAACGATTTCATTCATATTACTGAGAATTTACATTAGACGTTTAAATTACAGATTATTTAATATTTATCGTAAATTATTTCCAAAGTTTCTTAAAAATTAATATTACAGCGCCATCTATCATAACCTAAAGATGTTTAGTAGACAACGAGTTGTTTTAGTTTCATGGGATGACAATAGATGGCGCTATTACAAAATTAACAAACAAAGTGTATTACGTGTAACAATTATCGAAATATTACAAAGTTAGATTGATTTTATGAAAATAAATAAAAATCAAGCAACTCTCATGTATTACACAAAAAACTAATACATGATCCCTTATTCATTTCTCTGCGTCCTCGGGCTCAAAGCGCTGAATTTACTAACAATAAAAACGGTTACAAGCCATTACTCCGACATATATTCATGATACGGCCATACCTTATTTAAGTGCAAATGAACTTTCATGACGAAACATAAAACGTGAAATAAATTGTTTTACTGCTAAGAGCAGAAGCCTTCGCGTACCACTCGTGTGTTTCTCATTTACATTCATCAAAACAGGATCGTAATCAACGCCCATTACAAGTAGCTGCGACTGCGTGTTATGCTATTACTTAGATAAATCACCATATTTCAATCTAAATTACATGCATGATAATTTAAGATGAAATTATAGTATAAATCGTCTTATAAATGTAGCTACTTTTAAAGTTAAAGCACTTATTACCGCGAAAATATAGGGTGCTTTCATCCTATCATATAATTATCAATACATATAAAAATGGCCTCTATTTTTCTCTGTAGAATGTTCATATAAATAAAATTACATTTTCTTTGCATGAATAAATTCCAAGGGCAGACGTTGACTGTTTGAATATCTAAAATTCATGTTTTTAACATGGTAGCATTGTACGTCGCCAGTTGCCATGTTTGAAAATCCGTTACATTATTTATTTACACACCAAAAATACAACTAGCAACACTGTGTTTCAAAAATCATTACAAGCAATTTTTTATTGTTTTTTATGTATTAATGTTTTAATTAATTATATATAGTTAAGATAAGACGTGTGATGAGTCAGCTAATACTTAAACATAATTGACTTCCTATAAAAAATACATTTTATTTGAATTAAAGATTTCGTAATGTGTTTTATAATTAATTAAAAATACAAACGTAAATCAAAATGTTGATTACATAAACAAATATTTTAGATTATAGTTTTATAAATATGTTTGTGTTAATACATTTATACATACAAAATGTAATTTATAACCTTTCAAATAAATTCTTTGGCGGCCATCTTGTTTATCGCGTATTTCATTACTTGCAAGCTGTTAACTTCTGTTCTTCTAGCTTTCGTAAAACATGAAGTCCTGCAAAATAACTATATTTTTAATTTGTTTTATTAACATCTGTGGCAATCGATTTGTGAAAGGTATTACTCGTATGATTTTCGAATATAATTACGGATTCGTGACGACTAAATAAATTAGTTTTAATGAAATAAAAAATAAAATAATTTTAAAACATATACATACTATACTCTAATGTAGAAATACCCAACACGCGATCTGCGGGTCCCATGCGGTCCGTTAAATATGTTTTTACGGCCCGCCGAGCATTTCTAAAATTCAATTTATTCTATCGATTTTATTTTAGCAATATATTGTTATTAAATTAAGTATATTAAAATGGTGGTTCATAATATATTTATATATATATATATATATATATATATATGTATATAAATAAATAAAAAGTGTAACAATGTTAAAAAGGTTGCTCACCCCTGTTTTAATGCAATGTGGTAAGTTAAAAATGTATTATTGATTATATAAAACATGATTTTATAATTTTTAAGTAATTCCTTCCAAAACTAAATCTGCGACTAACTCAGAAATTTTTTTTATTGACAAAATGTATTATAATAAAGAGTTTTCTTATATCCGTCCACAGTTGCTTGAAACATTTTATGTTTTGGAGTCTAGAGCAAGATTAAAACATTACTTCTAGTGCTAAACTATCATAGGTGTAAACTATTTAAAAGGGCGAATGTATAGCTCCCTTGCCAAGAAATGACTGAAGCTTTTGCATCTATTTCTAATCACTTTGTATAAAGTTATCATTATAAAAAATGATACATTAATTTTTCTTATTTTAATGCGACAGGCCAAACTTTTGGGATAGATTGTAATGTTTCTACACATCCGAATTTGAATCCCTGATATTAATTGACAGCAAACGATATATTCTTTACACTTTTTTACTACAAAAATCAACCTGTATCTTTCACCTCCAAAACCCCCTGGTAAAGCCTTAAGGTTAAGAATCTGAGATTTAAGTTAGGAAATATTTTAAGACAGTAAAAACTGACAAAGCGAATCGTGAACAAAAAAATACGGAAATATGAAACGTTATTGTAAAAACAAAGGTGCGGACGCTAACATCTGCGGAACTCACTATGAGTAAGCAGGTTCCAATGAAGGCCGCCTTGTAGCGCACATCCAGATCCTGGGGCACCTCGATGACATAGCTGTCCGCGTACGACACCATCTCCTTGACCCCACTGCTCCATTTCTTACCGATGACGCCTATTCGCTTCTTGTCTTTCGTGTAGATCTGATATCGGAAGTATCTTTATACACAGATGAATTTTAAAACTCTTAAACCTTGCCAATCAACTTAAAATATATATATTTTAATTATAAATCAAACTATGTGTTGTAAATAGATATATATCCTAGTATCCCATAAATCAACGTCACTATAAAATCGAGTGAAAAGGCAGGTGGTTTGTAAATCTGAGAAAATATTAAAAATCCGACGTCAGATATAAATTAAAAATGTAGAATATTAAATACTTCATGGTGTTCATGCACACAGCCAAGTAAGGAACAAGATTGATCACCTCAAAGTCGCAGACGCTGGTGGTGACGAGGGGACCTTTGACGCGGTAGGCAGGCCTGTCTCTTGCGTCGTTGACGTTGATCACCGGCTTCAGGAAGGTCACCTCCCGGCGCACGACGCTCGCGGGCTGCCCGCACACGCACACGTCCATCTTGTCCGGACCCATCGTGTACGGCCGCCGCAGCCGGATCACCTTTAAACCGGAACAAACTTCTCACAACAGTTCTATAAAATGATGGTTGTATTTAAGAGGAGAGGCTTGTTAATTTCATTAAAATTAAGTTACTATTATTTAAATGTAATAAAGTAACATTGCATTCAAATATTTTGTAATGTATTCCCATTATTGTCCATATACGGTGGAAATTTGACCTTGTGAAATTCGTCGGAAGATGCCGAATGCCGGCGGTATTCCTATGTTCAGCGTTGGGCGTCCTACTGCTGAAATAGTGACGATAATGATGATTCTTGTACATGCTGAGTTCTCTATGATTGTGACAACATATATATTAAGATTATAATAGGTTAAGACACAATATCTTAGGCTATCCCAAAATCAATAAATGTTATCGTCCAAAATACCGTAATGTCTAAAAACGAAGGTATTTGACCAATGTGCGTTACTAGTGATGAGATACGGATCTAACACGTGGTTGCTTACGAGCTTCATACGAAGGCTCAACCGATGGCCGCTGAGGCAGAAAGGTTCACAGTTTGCTATACGAGGTATTCTAATTTTATTGAGACCAGAGAAAGCAATAACTGCGCAAAAGAAGCATTTAAGTTTACCATGGAATAGGGTCTATATAAAAAGGGAAACTGAGTGAAAAAAAAAATTAAGATACAAAAAGAAGAACTCACTTCTTTGTCTTCCGTATCGAAGATGTTGATCTCGAAAGCACGGCTGGTGCCCACCAGCATGCGGTCCAGTAATCCGGAGTCCTCTTTAGCGAAGAGTACAGTAGACCCATCCGGAGACATCACCTCGTACTTGTTATTTGATATCCTTGTCCTGTTCTGCCGTATCAGGATCTTGCTCAACCTTTCCAGCTGCCTGATTCCTAAAACACATCCAGATGTATGAATATTATTTTATGCTAAAATATTTACACATGGACATTGTTAATTAACTTCTTGTTTTTCTAATACTGAATTTATATCACAATATGACAATAACCATCTACATGATACTGAAACACGAAAGTAAGAGATATCTCTATAGGCTATATAGTCTAGCGGAATGGCAAGTTGAAATATCAGGAGGCAGATCACATAGCGAGCAGAACATATTGCCAATAGAACCTTAAGGCTCTACAGTGGTAATAAAGTAGGACTTACATGCACAAAATGAACCGATGACCTCAGTATGATTGTTCGAATACGCCGGATTCAAGCCACTTCCTATTAATCTTATTGGAAATCTATAGGAGATGTCTATGTCCAGCTATGGACATACTAAGGCTTTATTGTTGATGTATATTAAAAGTTAGATAAATACACTACAAGTCGTCCTTGTCGATTTAGCACATAGACGCCCGCTGCAAGACAAAGAACTCCTTCTAAGTTATCTATATATAGATATAGGGAGGTATAATCTTAAACTTGGCAAGTGGGTTGGTGATAACAGTGAGATATTATGGTACGCAAGGAACGATCCTGCTCATCCTCTGGAAAATTATTTTTAAGCAATGACAATCTCATATAATTAATACACAAAATGTGAATTACATAAGATTACATTCGCGGAATCAAATCCGTTCTACGATCGCGGGTGTCAGTCCTCTGCCGTTGGGTTACCAAAGCTATAACATCTTCAAGTTAGAATTATTCGATTTGTGTAATATATGTTTAGATCCAATAGCAAAAAGTAGATCTTACCCAGCGGAGAGTCGGATGACATGGCGTCAGCAGCACGCAATAGAGTCACACTAAATCCTTCAAACTCTACCTATCACTTTACTCAACTCAGAATTTCACTCTCTTTCATAAATTACAGTAACACTACGAACACGATCACACTATTATAGGTTATCTTAGATTTTATTTCAAAGGTTAAAGCATGTATCGGCACGGTATGCGAAACCAGAATTAATTGCCGACCTATTAGAAATTTTCTCTGATTCATCTGAGTTTGTTGTGGACTCTTCTTCAAATTAGGATGCGTTTGGACCTCCGTTGGTTCATGTTGAAGGATTCCATCATAGGTGAGTTCAATCTGATCATGGTTTCTAACAGATTGTGTCCTTTCTCGCTTTCATGTTATGAAGTCGACAAGTGGTCACTGTTCATAACAGATCATAGGTTATGTGTTCACGATCTGTGATAATGGCCACCGGCGCTTGCTTCAATCCAAGATATTACTAGTTGAAACTTATCAGATATAAAATTGCCTTTATTAGTTTGCTTATCTAGAACTTTTCTACTGACAGCAAAGCTCTTGCATGGTGAGGAGCGATTTAAATATTTAAACAGTAAAAATATATATTCGCCACTAATCAATATTATTTTCGCTTTGAAATATGCTATTTTATATAAACTATAATTTTATCTACCCTATTAAGACATGGTTTTATATTAAATCAAAAATAGCCTTTCTTAATATTCTCTATATCATTATTTAAATAACTATCTATTTAATTTATTTAAAAAAATTCTGTAGTTCGATATCCATACAAGATAACTTCGATGTTGCCAGTAAATGTTTTAAAAATAGAAAAGTATATTGTGTTCGTAGTTTAAACAAGTCCGGCCGAAACTGCGCGTTGGTCCAATATTGACCTCAGGCATACGGTTGCCATGGTAACGCTCGACCTTCACACCCATGGACGCGCCCATAAAAGCTATTGGGCACCTACACCCCTATACAATATAATAGCAAGGACATATTGGCTGGACATTGTGTGTGTATATATATATAGATGTACAATAATGTATGTTATAATAATTCAAAAAAATGGTAACAAACCGTAGAATGAACTATCGATATGGTCTCAACTGTTGATAGGTTCTTCTATAACCGGTTTTTATAGAACCATAATACATCGAAGAGTATTAAACATATGATCAAATAACTTCATGATAAGATATTATTAATCTATTTCAATATCAGAAAATTATTCTGCCACGGGGGCACCTGGATATATATATATATATATGTGTGTGTGTGTTTATATATATATATATATATATATATATATAGATGTACAATCATGTATATTATAATTCAAAAAAAAAATAATAACCGGTAAAATGAACTATCAAAATTTGTACAAAGTCCTTCACTGATTAATTAAAATTATGACATTTTAGAGCAAAAGAAAACTCTATTGTATTCTATACAGTAAGAGATCTAATGATAATCTTGAATAAAAGTTTCGTAAAGTAGAAGTAATGATCACAAGTATAGAATATAATAAATATAGAGATCGTATCAGGAACCAGGAGATATGAGGACGTAAGAGAGTAAGAAGACTCAGAAGATTACCGAGATGGACTAGCAGTATTGTAAAGTGAAGACTAAAGACTGGCAAATCTAGCATAGTATGTCTATCTATATATATATATATGGTCAGATGACTTAATTATGTCGTTGAAAGACGCTGGATCCAGGTCATGTGCAACCGGACATATTGGAAGTCCATGGGGGAGGCCTGTATCTAGCAGTGGACATGGTAATAATAAATATATGTATGAAAACGTTTGGATTACTCGACAGATGAGAGAAAATAAAATTTCAACTCGCGGATCTCCAATCCCTGTGACCGGCAAAGCTTTAACTCTCCTTCAAGGCTGACTGCAGCGACATCTAACAGAAAATATAATAAACACTACTATTCGATAGTATTGAGGTGTCCACCTCAATAGTCCATCAGAAAAGTATCACCAAAGTAAATACTATTTACCGATTTAGATTTAAGTATGAAAAAGACCAATATTTAGCCGCTTCCGCACATGCAGTGGTACTCGTGCAACCAAGTGCGCCGCCCGCCAGCCTGCTCATCACACAACTGCCACCGTCAAATCACTCAACACGTGTTTAACCCCTCCACGGGGCATCTTCAGGAGCTATGTTACACCGATTAGTACACTTGGCACTAATCTGCACCACTGTGTCCAGAAGGAGGCAGCCGAACGGGATCGGCAGAGGACAGATCCTGTTCGGAGACGACGCCGTCAGCGCAGAGACGTGCCCCGCGACGGCCCTTCGATGAATGGTGCTCCCCTACCATAAACGGGGCCTTCGGAGTCGCGGGAGTTTAGGGTGGGGGCCCTAAACTCCCATTAGCTTCGGCGACTCTGAGGCGGACGATGGTTCGACGTGGTCTCGAACCATCGTGATAATACCATGAGGGTTTCGGGGGTAGCGTATCCACGCATACCCCGGGACGGGCTATCGAAAAATAGTACGGCGCAAGGGAAGACCGCGTGGCGATCCCTGACCGGGAGATACCGCGGTCCCCCGTTTAGCGCAGAGGGCGACCACCGGGGGGGGTTTTAGTGGGTAGGAATCCCACATACCCCTGTCCTCCCCCCAGAGGCAGGGCATCTTGAATACCAGAAGATTTCCCCCACCGAAAAAAAAAAATGTTCTGCACCACTGCATGTGTTGAAGTGACTAAATATTGGTCCTTTTCTTACTTAGGATGGACTTCCGCAAGGTAACGCCTGATTCCATTAAAGATTTAGATATAAATTACACCAATACCTCGCTTTGCGTCGTTTCGTCCTGCGTTTTTTTCGAAGTTGCGTCGCTGCTTAATTAGTACTAATTTCCACTGTGCGTCGTTAGATTTTCGAAGTTGCGTTTTTTTGGGTTCGAGTCTTAATTTTTTATTTTTTAATTTTCTTTTTTTTCTAAAAGATGGCAACACTTTTGTTTCTAATTGCGCCATGCCATCAAAACTCGAGGATTCCTTTTCTAACTAAAAATCAACGGAATTTTAATACAGTTTTATTTTCACTTTGTTATGCTTCAGTTTCAATAACGAAGTGTGCTGTAATGTAGTGTGTTGTGTTTTTTAAAAAGAGAATAATAAATTTTTACGTGTTATTTCTGGTTACAAAAAAGGTAAACATTTTTCCAATTGGCAGAGTTACATTATTTTTGTTTTTCAAATGTTTACTTTGTTCAATTTTCTTTTCAAAAAGTAGTATTTTCGTAACTCTAGAACCTATCTCCGATCTTTACTTGGTTTGTTATAGAAAATCTTTATTCACTTTGCGGCGTTTCAATTTGCGTCGTGTTTTTTTTTGGAACGTAACCACGACGCAAAGTGAGGTGTTTGTGTACGTTTATTTTTGTTTTTACTTTTATTTTGTATGACATTTATCAAAACAATGTTGACAGATATTTTTTTAAAAAATGTAGATAACATTATTATATACTGACATATCTATATATTGTTTTTTTTATCATACCCGTGAAATCTTTTAAACTGACTTCTTTTATATACGTGCTCTCATTATTATTTAATCTAAATGTAAATTATTCGAGAATAAATAAATAAAAATTAACTATTCAATATTATTTTCGTTTTGACGTATGCTAATTTACACAAACTATAATTTTGTCTTCCCTTATAAAGAGATGATTATAATTAAAATTAAATGTAGCTTATCTTGATATTCTCTAGATCAGTGTTTTCAGAGGTGAGGCCCACGCCCCACAGGGTGACAATTTAATTATTAAGGCTAATTTGAAAGTAGATTCACCACGAGTTTAACCCTATAGCTTCAATATAAAAATATTTTATGGCATAAGAATTTTAGAAAGGCTAAAGTAAAGAAGGCATGGCACAAATAAAGGCTCTGTGAAATTGTTTATTGTCTTACAACCTTCATGCAAAAGAATTCAAATATTTTATTAAACGAAAAAACTTAGGTAAGGAATTGTTCAGAATAGTAAAGAAAGACAGACGATTCCTATTAGATAGAAACCTTAATGATATTGACCTCCTGTAATGAAACCTTCAAATTATTAGGTTACAAGTTCCAAAAGACCCCAGATATGAAAAGAGCCTACCACAAACTCAGTCAGGTTCTTCGAAATTCAATAACCGTAAACACACTCACATGCACCATAATCTTCTAAGAAAAAATTATATGTATATATCTATATAAACATATATACAATTACTAAAAATAATTATTACATGATTTTACGACTAAAACACTTATTTACGAATTTAATATTGACCATTAAAAACTACGAACGACTAACACGACGCGTGCCGCTCGGAGCCAATTGCGACTGACTGCGATTGACTAAACGAACCACTACGTTACTTTAAACCTGTTAGCCAGTGTGACTTGGACAAATCGTGGCTTGAAGTTCATACTTGCAATGCAGCGAAGTCTACATCTAACGAAGATATAATATACAACCTCCGTGTTTATTTACTTGTACACAATGTTAATACCAGAAGCTAAAACAAATTCTGTGTGCCTCAACTCAGCGTGTCTTTCAATGGAAAATGTATACCTTTATACAATAGGATCCTATATAATGTTCAGAAAGCTTCTATTATTAGATTTAACAAAATGCAAAGAAATTTTGTGAGTTAAGGGTTAATACATTAAAAATGACTTCGTAATAAATACATTTAAAAAACTTTTAAGTTAAACGGTTTTTTTGATACTCATATTGTGGTGGTTGTGGAAAAATATGTACCTAGTCCGCCATTTTGGAACGGCGTCCATCTTGAATTTTAAATTTTGACATAATCATCGTATTTTACTAGTGTAGCCCTTTCATTTGATACCCATATTAAGTTATAGTTATATATATAGTTAAGGAAAAATATGTAATCCGCCATTTTGTATCGGCGGCCATCTTAGATTTATAATGTTATTGATTTTATTAAATTGTATTGTCATCTAAATTAAATGTGTGTACCAAATTTTAAATCAATCTGACAACGGGAAGATGCTTAAATTTTAATTTCTAATTTTGACCCAAATAAACAAATTCCGTACGGGTCGAACTAAATAAAACCTTTTAAAAATCAGCACGCCTTGAGAATAACGTGTTCACCTCTAGACAGTTTCAATGTCAAATCCACTTAATTAATTATTGTCTGTAAAAAAATAGACAAATTGAATTTCTTTCCCCTGTTCTTGTCGAGTCTGAAGTATTTATCATCCAAATAGATATCAGACTCAACATAACGACAATAAGAAATTCAATTACTTAAAAAAAAAGTAAATCGCTAATTTGTTTGTTTTATTTTATGACCTCTGTCTTTAGGGGCCTCTCGCATTTCGAACGTCTTTTTTTTCAAAAAATTTTTGCATTCTCATCTTTTTTCCTTCTCAATGTCATTTATTCATTTATCTTTTTCGTCACAAATTCTTTAATTCCTTTCATTTTTTCCTAATCCTTTCATTCATCAATTCACTTTTGTCACCTTCCCGAAAATATTTTGTTTGTTATGTCTTACTATTTACATTTCTTTATAATTTAATTTCTTTCTTTTTATTTTCATACTTCATTTATCACACATTTAAGTATTTATTTTGATTTATCTTATACACTTTTGCCTACTTGTTCCTTTTAATGGTCTCTCATATGACTCTTCTGTAGTACTCTAAAAAGGTCCCGCGACTCTCCTTGTTGTCAATAAGTGATGCGGTATTCCTTTGTTCGACCTCTTGCTGCAGCCGAAACTGAAAATAAGTTTAAGGACGCCAAATTCGTGACAGCTGGTGTGTAGGTGCGCTGCGGTCTGGTCTACCACCATCACAGGTGCACGAGGAATTCTGCTAAGATTGCCATTGCTCACAAACAATTTTTTTACAGGAGTAGCAGCATCCGATGCGTGCCATAATAGCACACTGTTATCACCAACCCGCCTACCAAGCATGGCAATGATGGTTTATTAATGACGACGACTTTTGAAATTGACATCATAATGTTTGAACACGTAAACATTATTACGTAAGAGTCTAGTTCTACTAATATTTATAAACATGATTAATAATCTACATTGTACCGGTTCAAACTAACCTTTATTAACAATTACTTTTATGTCACAGCGCTGTCAAATAATTGGCGGGAATCCTCACGTCACTCATGCAAATGGCCGCTTGAATATTAAAAGTAATTTGCTGGTCGCCAATTGAGTTTTATAATAACACATAGAGCGACGCCGAAATTGTATAAAATTGTTTAACTTATTTTAATAAATGAAACCCAAAAGTTAGAGACGGACTTACTTCGATACTGATCGTTATATTTTTTAAATATTCTTTATATATCAGATGCACTTAAAGAATGTAGCAACACACAAAAAATAATCCATTTTTAAATTTAAAAAAAAAATTGTTGTCTATGTAAAACAAATAATCGTTTAATGATTGTAAAAGAAATAATTGCAAAGCACGGGGACGGCTCAACCAAAAATGTCCTTTTTTCACTTTTAAAACACAAGGAAGGACTTTTAGTCTTTTTAGCACGAAAATAAATATTGAGATGTGAATAATGATAGCGTATGAAGAGAACACATTTATTTCAATCAAACGAAAAAAAAAGTAAATTAAAATATCTTTCTAGAGCTGTTAAACATTTGACTTCAATGTAGACAAAAAAAGGGTTTTTAACCGTAAGTACACAAAAAAATGTTACAATAAAATATGACTACATTATTATTAAAGTTTTATACACAAATATAATATATAACAAAATATATTTTTTTCATCACCTGTGCTCCGCTACGGGGATTCATATATGACAACTTAAAATCAACAAGTCTTTTCCAGTTAGCTTTCATACTCTCAGGGATTTTGAGGTGGTAAAGTTAAAGGAGTTTCGTCTGAATTACACTCGCCTTTTCTATATTTGAGAATATAACTTCTGGATGTTCAATATACCCTGTCTCTGACTGAGTTGTGTGAGGGACTCCTGTATCTTAATTATCATCACTCGCAGTCTGCCCCTGAAACCTTCTTTGTGGTATCGCGATGGTTCGAAACCACGTCGATCTATCATCCGCCTCATAGCCGCTGAAATTAGTGGAAATTTAGGGCCCCATCCTAAACATCCTCGAATCCAAAGGCGTCGTTTGCGGTAAAGGTACATCATTGTCGGTGAGAACGTTACGAAGCCCTGACGGCATCGTTTCCTAGTGAGATTTATCCTCTGTCGTTCCCTTTCGGTTGCCCTCTTGTAGACCATGATGGTCTCCTAGAAAAAAGCCTTCTATAACTGATCTTAATTTCTACTTCTATACTTGAGTCATTACCCTATTTATTTCTTCGTGTTAGTGGGCCTCCAGGCTTTTATGTTACTTAACGGTTTAACCATCAGATAAATCTGCTCTTAAAGTATTCTCTAGTCCAGAGTTCCCCAAACTTGTTTGTGTCGTAGACCCCTTGCCATGTTTTTCCGTGTTGGGTAGACCCCCTACTTACCTGATATTGATTTCCTGTAAACTTCTAACTGTAGTGAAGTTTAGTGTTAAAAACTTAAAGTAAAAACACATGTTAATTTATACATTTATTAATTTAATTTAAATTAAAACTACTCAAAATAAAGTTTTGTATCTGTTATGTAAAATATACGTAACATATTAATAATTTTTTACTTCATAGGTACTTTTATAACTGTATAAATAATGTAAATGTTTTGATATTATAAGATAGTATGATGTAAGTAAATAGGTACTATCAGTGTATGTGTTGAGATCCACTATCGTGGACTCCCATTTTCATTTCATGGACCCCCAAATTTTTTTTCGCTGACGTAGATCTTTTGCAGGTTGTCACAAACCTTAAGGGGTCGATATAGACCACTTTGGGAATCACTGCCCTAGTCAAATAGTAAACCACACACGATATTTAGAATCCAAAAAAGTACATACTCATAAGTTGCGTAGATAGAAATTCAAAAATTTTTATAGGAACAAAAATAAACGTAAAGGCGGTCGCCTACACAAATAAGAATTCCAATCAGATTTAAAACAAACTAGCGCAATCATAGAATTCGCTCTGACGTCAAAATGCGAACAATTGAACTGGCAGACATTCTATATCTGATCACTGTATCGTATCATATTGAATTAATGCGTTTATTTTTCGCCGTCGATTCTCAGTATCACCACTTCAGTTTAGAAACAATTTTATTCTAACAAGTACAAATTATTTATTTACACAAATAAAAAAAAATATATTTACTTATTCAACTACAACTAAAAGAAAATAAATCATGTGCAAAGGACAAATTCTTCTAGAGGTATCATTTGAATAATATGGTTATTCTTCTTCTTTTTAGTCGATAGACGGCCAGAGCAGGACCTAGGTCTCCCCTAGATCGTCATGATGACCAGTTCTGCGCTGCCGGCAACCAGCGACTTCGCGCTACCTTAACTATTTCGTCAGTCCACCTGGGGGGGGGGGGCGTCTACCAGTTCGTGGTACCACTCCAGAACCTTTCGACCTACATCCGTGACATTGGCAACTTGCAGCGAACCTCGAGCAAAGCCTTTTTCATTGTTCTCTAAGTGACAGAGCCGCCGGTCATCAACTGTTAAGAGGAATTAAAAACACGATCATAAAAGCGACACACGAGATACAAAAGGTAGTTCAAAATTAATGTCATAACGTGAACATGGCTTAATTTTTACTTAGATATACTCAATTGCTTGTTGACAGCTAATTCTCTACATATCTACATCATTGGAATACACGGCATATCTAAAAAACATTCATTTTTGAGAGTTTAATTATACGTATCAAAGATGACTACAAAACAAGATAAAAGATCAAAATAACATCGATGTTATTAAATAAATAAAATTAAAAGTACAAATAAACATTGTACATTACCCGACGACAAATATTGCACATCGATATTTGGAAAGAGACAATCGGCTAATTCCAGCTTCGTAGAGCATTATCTCTGTCCCACACTACCTATGTGACGTTTTGCCTGTCGTGCGACAGAGATAACGCTCTACGAAGCCCAAATTAGCCGATTGTCTTTCCAAAGGTCGATGTATAATATTTATAGCTGGGTACTGTAAATAAATATTGCTAAAAAAGAAAACAAAATGAAAAGATGCTGTAATAAAAACGAAAAGTTACCAAGAATGTAGATGAAGAAAAAAAGCTGATGTGTGAAAGATTAGAACGCGATGAATGAAAGAAAATGTAAGGGATGAAAGGAAAGTGTAAATGAAATTGCGAAGAAAGGAAAAAGAAAGAATAATAAATAAACAAAACTGAAAAAAACAATTAAACCGAAATTGTAAAGTCCTTGCCTCACATAAAGGAGGGGGAACAAGCATTTAAAAAAAATTGTTAGTGTACCGCAGCTTAATTCAGTGTGTATACAATATAAGTATATCCTGATAAACGTAAAACCAGATTTTGTATTACAAAACATAATAAACTATGAATATATCTCCACGTTTATAGTAGTAATGTATCGAAAATGATCAAATTATTTTTTTTATTTTCTATACAGACGCGATTCCAATTAACTGCGCAAATAAAATCAGTGTCCGTTTGTTATGTTAAAATAGCAGCTTTTTACAGCATGCCTATGAATATATGTGGCTAATAAAGTTCTGGATAATCTCTGAAATGACTAGATTGAATTTGATGGGACTTTTATTGGCAGGTAGCTGATGTAATGAGGAGTAACTTAGTTGCTTTTATTTTAGAAAATTTCTTTAACACTATGTTTACGGGCGTTGCTTATATACCTATCTCTACGAGCATCCGTCAAATTGACGGGTGGATGAAAATACGTATTTATTTTTAAAAAATCAATTTATTCAAACTAAATCTGAGTTTAACAATATAAGGCTTCACGTAAAAATAAAATACTAATAAGTCAAATTTTTTGTTAAGTTATTACGAAAATGATAACAATAATATAAAAGCTACATAATCATATTTATCGAGGACATTTTTTACATACGTATTGAATTTCTTTTGTGCATTTTCCGCATACGATATTTTTACAATACATACAGCAATTACTGCTTCTATTTTTATTACAGTAGCCCACTTGGCAACTTTTTCGCACTCCCAATGTTGAAAGTGACCGATCTGAAACGTCTGAACTGTGACGAAAGTTCTCCTTGTTTTTTCCAGCTAATTCATCGGCTAAAGAAAATATAAACTCCTTTCTGGATATTTTCAATCCGGTACACTCTTTGTACAATATCCACGCGTTTATCGCTGCCAAATCTAAAATATTATAAAAAACTTGGAGAGGCCATCGAGAACACCCTGCTTTCACACTATATTTGCGTGCCATCTGGTCCGCGACATCGACACCAAACTTTGTTTTATTATAAAATGTAATAGTTTCTGGAACACATTTTCTATTGTTTTCTATCTGTATATTTCTATGCTTGGTGCTTAGAAGAAGAACTTTTATTTTCGGTTTACTTTTATATACAGTAAGCGTGCAGTTGTCTGATTTATATAAATTTGATGAAAATAACGGCATTTTGTCCTTTGTTTCTTTCGCTGGTTTTGGTAGTTTTCTCTTGTTCGAGCGGATTGTCCCAACCAAAGTTGTCTTTAGTTCAAGCAATTTTTTGGCCAGCGGGATGCTTGTAAAAAAATTGTCGGTCGTGATATTTCTTCCTCGATGTAATTGAATATAGTATGAACGGACGGCCTACCCCTAGATTTCCGTTTTACTTGCTTTCAGTCTCACCCACCGTGTCCCGTCAACTGCAATTTCAATTTCTTCCATTACATCTCTGGATGTACTTGGAATACTCGTCCTCTCATCTTCGGTGTCAGAACTAGAAATAATCCGCCTCCTTTTCTTGTTACGACGTATATTGAAGAGGTTTTCCTTTTCACTATCCGAAGATCCTTCCATTTCTGCAGTTTCAGTGGATTCAGAATCTTTACTATAATCATCACTTTCACCTAATTCATATTGATCTTCTTCGTAGGACACCTCAGAACAACCCTCATTGATGTTGGTAATTTTTGTCAATTTCTTATTATTTCGCGTGTTTCTACTCATGATTGCTAGAAAAGGGTGATCGGTGAAAGTAAAAAATACCGTGCAAAATTCAATTACCCTATTGTAAAAACTTACAATAAGCGGGTGACTACAATAACCAAAACTTTTGCACACTGTCTTCGAAAAATGTTCTTACCACTGTCACTGCAGCGACAATACTGAAGACAGCAGGGATTATCGCAGATTCATATCGCAGCCTAACGTCGGCTACCGCAGGCTGTGAAAGTTCCTTGTGTGTGTTGTTTATGTTTGCACCAACACATGAACTGAATATCTTTTCGATACGACATTTAGTCTGCTGCACGCTTTGAGCTTCGAATAACGCGAGGATTTGACACACGGGCTACACAATTCGTTATCGAGGCGCTATTGAGATTATGAGTTGGGGGGGCGGGGTCTTAGACCTTTCTTTCAGTCTTATATTTGCTATTGGAGGTATAATTTCACAAGCGAAGCAAATATATAAGACTTGTTGACGTAATCAGCTAACCCGTCAAATTGACGGGTTCCGTAGAAATAGGTATACAAGATACAATTTTCAAAATTTATAAAGCTTAGGAAAATACTAATTGTGCGTATAAACTCTTTTAATGAAATTGTAAATTTACGATGCAAAATAGTTAAGATTAATACTATGGTTTTTTGCGTGTTTCATTTCAAAGTTTGAAATCCGTCAAATTGACGGGTCCCGTAAACCTAATGTTAACGAAAAATAACTAAATTGTAATGTACGGGGATGGAGAAAAAAACACAATTTTAAATAAGCGTCTTTATTATAACACAAACAAGCAAAAAAACACTAATCAGTCTCTTCGTATTTTCAGTTACACCTGTACTAAACTACAATACATTTCGAAATAATACACCAAAAATCCTAAAATTTAGCGTGATTTCTGTTATGACATACATTTGTTTCCTAAACAATAATACCAAATTATAAACCATTTGCAGAACTAACTCACAAATAGATATTTAAGATTTCCCGGAACTGATCTTGTCCTGTGTCGTAGACTTTCCATCAGAACTGGTCTTATCCTGTATTGGAATATTCCTCTCCTCCAGCGCCTCTGTTCTGAATGCGATCAACTTGAGCTTCCCTTTGTCCAAGTGGCACTCCACGCGTTCCGGAGGGAATCCGTCAGGCAGTAAGAACCGTCTTTCGAAATGGCTCCTCGTCCAGCCGTCTTCGCGTTTAATCTCCTTCTTACCTTCCACCATGATTTCGTTTCCAACAGTTTTCACCTGGATTTGGTCGGGAGTGAAATTCTGAACGTCCAAATGCACTTCCACTTTCTTCCCGTCCACTTTTACCTCGGAATCGGAGTAGATGCCTTCAATTCCATGATCTTGTTCCAAAGGTGCTGTGACCTGTCTGATGTATTTAACTGGATCGCGAAAGAACGGATCTCTGGCGATGATGTTGAACGGGTCTTCAAACGCTCTGACGACGGGATCCCGGTACGCCAAGTTCCTCAAATGTCTCAACCAATACGGCATTAGCGACATTTTCGTAGTTTTACTTCGTGTTGCGTAGAAAGCAGCTTCGTTTGTTTGTTTATTTCAAACTGACACTGCCGATAAACGCCGGCCTTTATATACTGTTTCGAATAGCGACATCTATTAACGAGAATATGCTGGAATGATCGCGAACATTCTAGTAAAATCTATATTATTAACCACAAATTTATATTAGTGACATCTATTGTTGAAAAGAATTATTTTAACAAATCTATAAAAAAATTAAAGTATTTTGGAAGATGCGGTTTTTTTATTATTTTTCTTAATAAATACTAACATAATTCTTGTCTATACTTATTTTCATGCCAAACATAACTATAAAAAAACATATAATTCTCAATTTATCTGTGATCATTTACTACCGCCATCTGCAGCCAGATAGCGCAACTAACGTGAAAATGTTAGAAAGTTCCCGATAATTCTAGTTATTTTTAATGTTTACAATTACAGTAATTTATCGAATCTTTTTTTATAATACAAGGAATTTATATGAATGTATGAATGTGTCCATTAAATGATTATCAAATAATTAATTTTGCATCCATTTGTTTTGCTTGCGCAATAATTTAATCATCCAGGCGGCTGATGCAATTTACCTGAAAGTTATTTGCGACCAAATAAAGCGATATGGTGAAAATTTGTCTACTTCATAAACATTTTGATATTAGTACTAGTATTAGATAAGATTGTGTTACTTTTTACAGTGGCAATTAAAGAATTGGCTTAGTCTGAAAAAGTCTGCTACAAGAATCAAAATGAACGACAGAATAATTGTTAATCTTTCATACTGGTTTATTTAATTGTTCCTATTTTTAATAAGGTATTTTTGTGAGGTATTTGTTTGAATAATCACACTCTCTTGTTTATATTTTTAACGTAATATACAAAACACTCCTAATAGAAATGTCATTTTTCAGCAATCAACAGCAAATTATTCCCTCCATGTTGTTTCTGGCTGTGTTTTACTGGCCCTGACTATCTGTGTCAATGATTTACATAAATAAAAATCTTATGTGTGAAGAATCGAAAACATTCGAAGTATAGTTGTTTTAAAAAATCGATAGATGAAACAAAATTTTTTGAATACCAGGAAATAAATTGTTTTTTTTAATTTTGACAAGCTACGCCTCATTGGGTCCTGTAAAACTATTACAAAAAGCAGTGGGCTCATTTATGTTACACGAGATGATTTTTTGATTTTACCAAAAAGAAAATACAAATTGCGATATGTAATTGTAACGATAGACAAATAGTTAAAACAGTCATTGAGTGTTTGAGGTATCATTTAAAAAAAAATGTTTTTCACACGCCTGTTTCCGTATTTAAAAATACGTACACATTGTTTGTTTACTCGTCAGAAATTAGAACTAACAATGTTGTAATGAAAACAGATCAAAAAGCATTACAATAAATATTGTTTTTGAAACCAATATTTCTTCATTATTTGTTAAAGTTAAAATTACAGCGGTTAAGAAACAACTTATCTACAATATAAATTAAACATACAGACATAATATGTATAAATAAAAATTAAAACAGGAATAAAAAGAGAGACAAGAAATTGAGAGTATAAAAAGAAACAAAATAAATTAAAATGTTTACCAAAACACCAGATATATATGCCTTAATATTCTATAGTGGAGAACACGAACAGGCAAGTGCAGTGACGCACGTTCACCAACGGTTAAAAGGACAGATTACCTTGTTAATGCCATCGGAAACGCAGTAACGCCCGCTTCAAACTTGCCTCTGAATACCCACCGCAGCCTGGTGTAGTTTAGGCTGACCATGTTATTGGAATCCAGAAGTGCGTGCCTCAACAACTCCGGCACCATATCCGGATAACGTGGAAGTTTATTAAGCGTTCTGAGGTAAGTGCGTTCTTGATGACATACGGGAAGTGGGTGTGCCTTACAACTCCGTCAACTACTTGGAAAGAAAGGCACAGGGCACTTACCTCAAAGAGTACTGCTGTCAGAAACGGAAAGAGGCAAGAACTTTCGTAAATAGAACTATGTTCTCGGGTAGGTAGACTGTTCCAGTTTGTATAACCTAACGTTCTAGAACTTTAAGGAGAGTATACTCAAAAATTAGGAATAGCCAAAGAGAAAGTCGTGGTCTCATTGGAAATCTTTCATAATGGGGTCAATATACACCAATGGAAGTCCTATGGCCTGAATAATTACGATACGAATAAAAAGAAAAAATTAATAAAAATTTAAATTAAACATAATTTCATAAATCAATAAGAACAGTGGTAGCCCAGCGGTAGAGCAATATGACTTGCGATCGTAGGTCATGGATTCGATTTCAGGATACCACCTTATATACTTCACACTTTGTGAATTAATTATATAGGATTTCAACTAACAATAAACGAGTTTCCAGAAGACGAGTAACAGCGTTGTCTGTTTACCATATCCGATCACCAGTTCGCCTGTAAAGCGTGGCGATTATAGAATATTTCTCATAGATATCTAGGAGGGTCAAGTCTTGCAGTGAGCATTGAAAGGTTGAAACGAACGAACTTAATTAAGGCTTTAAAAAATAACGTGTAACAATTATTGACCAGATATCTTCAATCGTTTTATGTCACCCGAGTCCAAAAATATTTAACATATTTATTCAACAAATAATAAGTGACATAGAAATGATTATCGTATTTTTATTTACGTCAAAAATGCGTCATTCGGCGATTTATACTGTATTTAGTTCTGTTTGCTGAAACGTTTAGCGGAGATCATCGAATCACTAAGTGATCGGACGAGTCATCCTGAAACATAATGTCAACAGATATATGAATACATCTCTCTTACTCTCTACTTATTTCCCTCTCTGCTGAGGATCGTGGATCTTTCTGAATCTGTCAACAACCTGCCTTTATAAGCTTTCGTTGCTTGAAGTTGAAGCTTCACACGACTTCGAGTAACGTCTTGTCTTGTCCTTGCGGGCTGGTTTTCTTCACCAAGTGGCATAGTGGTAGCCTTAGTCAAGCTAACCTAGGTCTTCGAGAAGACGAACATCGCCTTCCTAATGGATGACAACAAACATCTCACATTCCTAAGTTTCTGCTGTTTATAAGTTTCAAACTAATCAACAATAACATGATTTCTTCGTTTTAAACTTTACAATTAATCTTGTGAACATTCTCGTATGAAATCTGGTTCCTTTATTTTAATATTACATAACGCACTAGATAACTTTCTGCTATGTATTGATACGTTTCATAATGCAACTATTGTAGTCGCGTGTAACAACTTGTGACTTTATATTTACCTTCCGGTTCCGTGATGTTTTTATTAATTATTATGGTAAGGATTTAAAGCTGTGATAACAGTAATTAACTGTTTATTTATTTATGTTTCTACTTATCGAGAAACTTACTTAAATCGTATTGTACTCCCCTGTGATGGTATGATTCAACTCAAAGCAGAATAAGTTCCCAACGCGACTTTATCTAGTAAGAATTAAGAACAAACTCTGAGTTATATTTTTAAGACCACTTTAGCAGTATCTTTAATACAGCAGTAGATAAATTTATTTCAAAGCTTCATATATTTATTTATTTAAAACACTTTTTATACATTTTATGTGTAACGGCGAACTTAATGCTGAAGGCATTTTCTACCAATTAAGAAAATAACTTGATATGATAAAAGACAAAAAAGAAAATTAAAAGTAAACACAAATTAAGAGAAAAAAAATCACATAAAAACATTTTAAATAAATATACTAATGGCTACTACTTACTATAATTACTATAATTATTTATAAATGTACCGTCATACATACATTTGAATATCTGCTTATACTATTTATAAAAATATAAAATCCAAATATTGCGATGATTCGTCTGCTTTTTCGAACCTTTGCTTTGAATGTGCAGCGATTCCTGATCATCCTGATATCGAGGGGGAGCGCGTGCCAGAGAAGAACAGTTTGTATTACCAAGAAGGTGGGAGACAAGTCAGAACTATAGGGGAACATCCAAATATACAAGCTTTATTATCACTTAAAAATCCTTTAACACTATAATAGGATTTTTACAATTTTTTAAAGAACTTGTTAAATTTTTTATATGGTAATTCAGATACAGTACATAAGACTACATAGTAATTCCATCCGCAGTTACCTATAAAAGAAATTCTAATTTTATAAAACCCGGAGAACCTGTTAACTTTACATACATGTATCGATATTTTCCTTATTAGTATTATTTTTACGCGCATATATGATATAGTGCGACATTGACATGTAAAATTCACGTAACTTTAGTTCTATTCATTCAAAATAGATGGCAGTACTGATCTTCCAACAAACATTTTAAAGCATTTGTTTAAAAGGATACCATGAGGTATATCCCCGCGTGATTTAAAAAAAAAACTTTTATTATGGGTATTATATTAAAAAAGAGAAGTTGAATCTAATAATTGTCAAAATCAAATAGAATCAAAATTATTGTCTCCAAGAAATATACACAGTGCTTTTAGTTCTAGATGTAAAACCTTTAAAGGGGTCAGTGCATACAAAGTTCATTCATCAGCAAAAAGCTTTCAAGCTTTTACACCTATTTCTAATCACCCTGAATCAAGTGATCACTTTGAAGTCCTTTCTTTCAGCCGAAGGACACCCGCTAAAAGGAATAGGTCTCCGCGAAAGATCGCCACAACGGCTGATCCTGCGTTGCGTGTATCCAGCGACTACCCGCAATCTTATCAATGTCATCATTCCTCCCAGTGGGGGACCTACCTACGCCGAATCTATTGCACCTTCTGGCCCCAATGACAATTGGTTAAACTTCCTTATTTCCATTAGACAGAGAGATCAGATGCCACCACACTGCTATCTGTAACCCGCGTGCTAAGCGTGAGCTCTCAATGATGGGTACACCTAAGAAGTCACTCTGAAGTATGTGATATTAATTTATTTTTTCTATTGAAATGGGCCAATAACTTCTAGCAGAACTAAGTTTGCAAAGACAGATAGTGATTCATTTAATAAAATATTTAGTAATTTATATTTTGAAAACGCTTTACCTTGTTATATTATCATTAGATTATTTATTACTTCTGAAATTATTAATTTTTGAATACTGGACAGCAAATAAGTTATAAATTCACCTTCAAAGCTCTTATAAATAACCAAATCATCGTGTTTAGTATATTTTTGTAAGTTTTTCAAAGTGTTTACATATTTTATTTGGACAAATTAATCTGTCGAATTTCCGCTGAACCCTACCGATTGTAATCCTAAACAAACACGCTGTTCAAACAGTCCAAAGCGGTAACAAGAACTAATCATTACTTTATATTTATAAATGTAATTACTGAGTCGCGAAAAACGTCATGCAACACCCGTTAATGTGGTGGGGGGGTCACTTTATCCGTATATAAATTCAGAAAATGTCAATACCGATCGACATTTTAGGCGGGAACATTTGACATTTGTCACAGATAATGTTCGCAAAAGTCGTGCTTGTGGCAGCATTGGTCTGCGCTGCCAGTTGTATACCGCTTGACAATGACGAAAATGGTATATTATTTATTTAATTTGTTAAATATCTTATTAAAATTTTAAAAATTATTTTATAGACATAAATTATTTTTATTACATTAAAATTGACTTTATATTTTTATTAAGTTCTTTTCAGATTGATTTTTTTTACTTTTAAAAATATCATTGTCATACATTAATATATATAAAAAATTGTATAAACCAAGATGTAATAAATTTTTAATTTTTTTTTAATACGATTAAAATGTTTCCAGATATAACAAGCAGTGGTCAGAGGCTATGGAAGAGATTCATCGATCCATCACTGGTGCTTGGAGATTTATCGCAGAGCGAACTAAGTAATTTAAGGACAAAGAGAAGGTAAGGGGGAAATGGTGGTGAACAACCACCATCCTGATGACCATAAATCCAAAATCGTTTTTCTAGTCATCAATTATAAGCTTTGATGATCACCTTTATTATTCACTTATAAACCCGTGCATGACTATTTCAATAAACGAGCTCTTGAAAAGAGAAAAAAAAATAATCATCAAAATATACTAGAAAAAATTCTATAGACTTGTGTTCGTAGGTCGTGAGTTGAATTCCTGGTATACTATCTTATATGATTCAAACTTTTTGCATTAATTATATAGGATCGTCACTGCTCACAAAAGGTTTCCAGAAGATTTGCAGCAGCGTCGGCTGCGTACCATCATACCATACTTCGATCACCAATCCTCTTGCCAAGAGGCGATTATGATAACCTTCCATAGATATCTTTGGAAAAGTCCTTACAGTAGACGTTTGTAAGTGATTTTGTGATTAAGAAAATGCTAAAATGTATTGAAAATACCAGTGAAAGTTATCATTCATTTTTTTGAAATATTCTAAGACTAGGACGCATCTGTAACACTCTTTGCTTTATATTAAGTTGTTAGATGACATTCATAGGAAAGGCCAATGTGATATTAGTTTCAATCAAATGGAACTCTACTGGTATTTTTCTTGTCATATGCAATGGGTTTAATAAGTGTTCCAAAATGGAGAACACTTTAAATATATTAATAAAATGTCTAATGTCAAAGCGTTAAAATGACAACAACGCAGTTTCAATTAATATTAACATAATGCGGTTGAAAATAATGAAACGAATTATTGAATGGTGAGTGAATGTGTGAGAGAATGAAGTATTGAATGAATGAATGGTGTACGTGAAGAAAATTCTAGGTAACGGTCTCGTAATATTTTACGCGGGAATTTGAGCGCGAGCAAGGGACGTGCTAATGAGACGCCCGGATTAATGCTGACGCGGGTGAAGATGTAAGGGTTGTTTAGTTGGCTAATGATTTTTATTTAATTACAATTAGTTGCACACTTTTATATATTAAACGTGCCCGGCGGGTTGTCTGTCTATTGACAGATAAGTTAAACTCTCTATATATAATTGCGTAATATAGGATATCGTTTTCATATTCATAAGTCATAAAACCGAGACGGTTGACGCTTCGATTACATAGATCTACAAGTAAATCGAATAGATCGATATTGCCAAGGCGAGTCGTGTGTTTTAAAGCGCATAAAGCTGTGATATCAAGGACTATAAAGTCGCGTTCGGTTTTGCATTTGGGAACGTTCAAATAGGCGACTGTCTCCGCAGGTTCTTTAGTTAAAAATAGGTCTTCATATTCGAAGTGAAATTAATATTTAAATTCCTCTTGCAGTGAAGAAGAATGTGAGAAACTACAGCTGTGCAAGCTACACGCAAGGTCCGGGCACAGCTTCTTCGCCGCTTACCAGTTGTACTTTGTCAAGTAAGTTTACAACACTTTGAAACCAGTAAAGCAAGTATTGTATCTTCCCTAGGAATTTGTTACTGTGCTAATGCAGTCTCTTCGAACCAGTAAGAACCATGAAGTAAACAGATTTACTATGCTTCTCTATTTCAAAGTTCCCCGTAAACACGACGGCAGCGCTCATGATCTATTTTCCTCCGCCACTACCGCGCCAGGCATTCCGCGGTTTTGGTTGCTCTATAAAAAAGAAATCTATGCTCATGCACTCTACTCTCCTTTATATATATAAAAAAAAATGAAGTAAATATACGAGTTTAATCCTCATAACTTTTTAACAATTTTGACATATTTGATACGTTTTTTTTTTAGCAAAGAAAACGCAAGGCTATGGGACCATCAGTCGCGGTCAATCGAGGACTGTGAAAGGCGTTTTGGTGACTGCTACAGATAATAAAATCTACCATAATTTAGTGCTAAGTTTATTTATTATCTAAACTTTAATTAAACGGTAATTAAAAATGTTTGCTTTTATTCTCGGGCACAATGCCTTGCAATTTCAAATCAATTACGAGCACCGCCGATAGATGGCGTTAATCTATATAAGTGTACTTCAGAATACTTTAACAAGATTTATTTAATTACATACTTTTGAATTAAGATTTAAAAATGAGAAACTGAAGGTTATTGCATATATATGTTTGCGTGCACTTAGACCCTTGTAAGGTTTGTTAATTTTTTGAAGTTCAAATTTAGTCACTATTTTTCATAAAAGATTTTAATTTATGGCATATTAATAGCACATTATTTATAATAATATATTGCGAAGCAACCTTTAAAACACCATTTTATTTAAAAACATCTTTCATAGGATCAAGTTTCTAATGAAAATAAAACGAAATAACAATTCACATTATTTATTGCCCACCACATCCCATACAAGTCTTGACTTGGAAATAAATATATTAAAACAATTGATACACCTGGAAAAACATCACATAAATAATCATTAATTTAAAAAATTAAAAACAACATACGTAAATTGATCAATACACTCACAATACAAAATGGTAATTTATTACATTCATTACACATACATATTTTGATTTGTAATTATAGTGCATGCAGTGCTGACAACCACCTGAAGTATACATGGGGTGAGACAAGACGCACACGAGATATTTCAGAACAGATAAATCGCTGGATAACCTTATTAAAAATTGTTAAATAAAAATTATCACAAATTCAAAAAAGTTACTTTTGATTTACGATTTGTAAATAAAAACACTTTTTTGCCATTATAGTTAGTACTGAAGGTATTAAAAAAACTTATTTATATATAGGTCCAGTCTCTTTTTTATTTCTTAAGGCGAGACAAGAACTTTTGAATATCAGATATTTCTTTCAACTAAAACTCAAATGGTAACTTATTATGTTCAAAACGCAGCTGCGTTCCATTATTACCTTGCCGTAACACCGTTCTTTAGGACAGAAGTTAAAGAATTTAATGGCAAAAACAAACTAAACATAAAAGATAAATAAGAAATAAAATCTAAAACGTTCTAATAAAAAACTGCACATGGTAACAATTTTTCAATGTCGGCGGACTCGTCTTGGGACATTTATCTCATATAAGTTTGAAACAGTCTTTTGTCTACCTTCTCCGCCTTGCACAAACCCCAGATGACTAACCATTACATGCACACTATATAAAATTACTTAAACTATATTAAAATAAATTCAATTGCATTCAATTTGACTCAAATAATTAAAATATGAAACAAAATCAAAATTAATATTATATCATTACATTATAAATGTCTTTTACGGTTCAAATTTTAATAATTCCTTTGCATCATTAGCACATATGTTTAATTATTCTATATACTAGGAACGTATATATGTTAAATATTGGATGGTGTTGTTAGTGATTTATATAGAATAAAACAAAAGAAACAATATTTCAATTACATATAAGTTACATAGATACTTTAATCTTCGTATATATTATAAAAGTGTAATGTGACATTCAAAGAGTTCTATTTTGGAATTTTAAAATTAATTTCAATTCCTTTTTTAAACTGAACAGATAAAAAATGCTATGTTTTCAATATTAATAAATACATGTGATAGTTAAAAACGTATATATACACATATAGTGTTATAGTTTACATATTTTTATATTATGTACGAAGATTCAAGTCACGTGATTATTATTACCAGACTTCTTAACTACTTTCTTGTATTATCTTATTTTGTTTTACTGAATATTATCAATAAATAGGCAAGTTTATTTTAATGTAATGTATAAACTGTTAATGGATATATAGATAGATATATTTAATTTTCACTTTACACTAACTGTATGTATGTTCTCACATCTGGCAACACTGAGGTTATTTGACTAAGTTTTAGAGCGGCTACTGCGCCTTCTTGCGCGTGGTTCGTCTGGTGGTGGCAGCGGTGGTTGCGGTTGCAACTGTTGCAGCCGCTGCGGCAGCGAACGCTCGCGTCACATAGTCTCTCCGACTGACCGCCAGCACCAGTGCGCCCAGCAGTGGGACTATCAGGATGGACGTCGCACGGAGCTCCTGCTCAGACGCTCGCACCTAGAATAACACACAAATTTACGATAAATAATAATAATGATGGTTTATTAGTTTCCATTGCAGAACTATCTCTATCTACAAGACTGTTTATAGGTTTAAAAGCTCTAAAGCAGAGTTCCCCAAACTTTTTTGTGTCGTAGACCCCTTGCCATGTTTTTTCGTGTTGGGTAGACCCCCTACTTACCTGATATTGATTTCCTGTAAATTTCTAACTGTAGTGAAGTTTAGTGTTAAAAACTTAACATATGTTAATTTATACATTTATGAATTGAATTTAAATTAAAACTACTCAAAATAAAATTTTGTTTCTGTTATGTAAAATATACGTAACATGTTAATATTTTTTTACTTCATAGGTACTTTTATAAATAATGTAAATGTTTTGATATTATAAGATAGTATGATGTAAGTAAATAGGTACTATCAGTGTATGAGTTATGATCCACTATCGTGGACCCCTATTTTCATTTCATAGACCCCCAATTTTTTTTTCCGCTAACTTAGACCCCTTGCAGGTTGTCATAGACCCCTAGGGGTCGATATAGACCACTGTGGGAATCACTGCTCTAAAAGGTATGTAGGAATTAAAATATCAATTAATAGATACCTACAGGAAATTCAGTGGTTTCAGAAATAATAAATTAAGTAATAGATATCAAAAGATAGAAAACGCCTTTTCAAAATTCAAATTAATATGTATTTAAATTAATTATTGTTTGCTACCTGTCCCTGTAGACTGTATTGTTGCATTCCAAAAGAAAAAATATGAAATAATCTATCATATTTGTTATAGAAGATATGGTTGTCTGTAAGAAATTGCCTAGTGTCAAGTGACCGCCATTGTAATTTCATTATCTGTACTAATAAGCAATTATGTATATATTTTAGTGTACAATAAATTTTAAATATTTCTGACCACTTTATAAATGAGTGTAAATTTTAAGGCTTTTGGCTGAAAAAGCTTTTACAGATATAACTAATCAGCCTGTATAATATACATGAGTTATTTTGGTTTTAATTATGATTTAAGACGATATTCTCTCATTCTTCTGGATTTCATCACAAATTCCACTCTTCGTGTTTTGACACAGATTAGGCAGATATAATTAAATAACAAAATTTAATATTTCACCCCATTAATAATGCCTTGCGAAGTAGGTAGTGTACAATGAGTATAGTTATACAAAAAGAGCCATATTTTTTACCTTAGGTGTGAACTCGATGTTGAAATGCTTATATCGTCCATCCGAGTTGAAGTATATAGTTTGTTCTTCATACGAGTGCGTTGCTTTTGAGAGCGTGGATTCAAGTCGCAGCACGTAGGTCGTGTTGTCTGGCTGCAGGCGGGGCAGGGTATACATATGTCCGGGGTTGCTATGGACGGAGCAACCGCCGGCGTCGGGGCGGACGGTCATGAGCGGCGCGTGGGGCGTGCGCTCCGGGGCCAGTGTGAGCCGCAGCGTGCGGTAGTGGTCTGGGTGAGCTTTGAGCAGGACACTACCGTCAGTTAGCCGCTGCCGCTGCACCACCACAAGACGTATCCCCTCCACGTCACGTTCTTTCATCTGCACAAAAATTCAAAATACATTTATTGAAGTAGGCATTTAAAATTGTAAGCTACCAGCGGCTCGGAACGCTGATTTGTTTAGAACAGCCGGCCAGAAACAGCGCAATATCATCATACATTGTTGCAATTTTTGGGGTAGGCCTATGCCATACAGTGGACATCTATCACCTGACAAGATGATGAAGACAATGTTTCCCGATATTTCTTATTATGTTGTGACGAAGACCTTCAGGTTAAAATTATAATAAAACGCCGGTTATGAGATTCAAACAGAACTAACTTTTTATTATACGTTCAGAAACATACCTACATTTTACTTTATAACCATGACGGTAGGAACACTATACAATCTATGTCCCAATAGGTGGCGTTACATGTAAATTAATTAATAATTATTTTTATATAATTTCAACAAAAATTACATAGGCTTTATTAAGCTCGAAGCTTTGGGAAAAAACGGCTTTGGTCTAGTATCTTAATGTCTTAAGGTAGAGTAGATCTCACCACCTTTGTCATCCTGATTAACAATTGAGAAGGAACTTTGATGTTCTTTCTCTCTCCAGAACTAAGTAAGAAAAGGACTAATATATATAAATATATAAATACATATATATATGTATATATACATATATATAAGTAAGAAATGGATTAATAGTTCTTACTTAGGATGGACTTCCGCAAAGTAACGCCTGAATCTATTAGATCTCTCTAGAACCTCTTTTTGCACTATATAATTTTAATAATTTTCTGGTATAAAAAAATCCTTAAGTAGACTGTGCACTTATTGTTTCCGAAGGTTCTATCTTTAGTAATGTCATTTAAACGTCCACTGCTAAATGTAAGGCTCCCCCCTAGATTTCAAATAATGCATCCAGCATTTTCCAATAATCTTAACAAGGTTACCTGTTCACTTTAAACCCGGGCCCGATATGACAGCTAACGTTTCAAGTCATCAACGGTAACGCAAATTGGTTGTAGACTTTTGTCTTTAGGAGAAAAATAACTATTTCTATGCAAATCACCCTGTTGGATCCGGTCTCATGATTTCTTACCTCGATGACAGGGGGTGCCTTTGCCAGCCGGAGCCCACCGAGTTCTGGTGATGAAGATTCCTTCAGTTCAATCTTGTACGAGCAGTTCGGTATCAGACCCCGTATGCTGTAGTAAATAACAAATGACAATATGAATAAAAAAATATGTAAAAATGTTAAAATAATATTAATTTCATAGATAACTAGCTGTGCCCGCGAATTCGTCCGCGTGTGATTTCACAAAAAAAATTATATACAGTATAAGTTCTCTCAAAATCGGCACAGACAGAAAATATAAAAAAAAAAACAGTTTTGGGATATGTACCGTATACATACGCATATGCATATAGTAAAAGCGGTTATTTTATTATTACAAACAGACAATCCAATTTTATTTACTTGTATAGATCTAATAAAATTAATAACAATAATTTTTATTTTAATGACATGGATAGTCAATTGATTTTCGGTGTAATGATTTATTAATTAAACATTGATAGTGGTTGATCACCTTTCTAAAGATCAAGTTTTCCCAAGTTATCACAGCTTTTCCTGGCTATGTGAACAAAAAAATGAAAAGCGATTCGAAATGATTTTAATTTTAAACAATACTACTTCGACTATGTGATGACTAAGTGATATACTGACCGGAAGGTAGCATCTTGGGCGGCTGTGGCGTCCTGTGGCACGCACTGCGCGGACGCATCCGGCAAGGGCTGCGCGCGCACGCCGGCACCAGCAACACCAGCGCCGCCTAGCGACACCGCACGACCGGACACCGACCACGCCACACGTACGCCGCTAAAAAACACACCAAAACATTTGAGAATTATTTAATTTTCATTAGTTGCCTGGACACTAGACTTACTGTCAAAATTTAATCTGACAAATTACAGTAGAAGAAATAAATATATAAAATTTATTTCAGAGATCACTATTTATATAAATAACTACAGATGGATGTCCTTCATCGTCTCCCGCCGGACATAGGTCTACCCAATAGATTTCCGAAGACCACATGTAAGCGGCCTGCACCCAATGTCTTCCGACTTGTAGGTAGAGGTCTTTCCTTGCGCTTGCAGGACCGTGATCTCTACTCCAGATAAGTCGCCATCAGTTCTACACCCATTGCCACTCCAACTTGCCAATACGTTGGACTATTTCATTTACTTTCGTTCTGTTTAGTCTAGGATAAAAGCCCTGCTTTTAATAAAAAAATTAAAAAAATCTAGTATGTTTACGAGGGAATAGGCTTTTGAATGAATAATATTTGGATATAGGAAGGCATCAGTTTGGTGCAGATGATCGTTGGAGATTAACTGGAGGGAACGGTTAAATTGAATGGGAGTGTATGGAACTTGTGTGCTGGAGAGGATACATAGGTCATATTGAACTTGTACATGTGGCCCGAAGCATCCTCAGTCAACAAGGAGTAGTACCTGAAACGCAGCGTATGGTCCACTGATGGTTGATGTTCATACTGGTCGCTGTGTTGGTAAGGAGGTACGTGCACGGTGGCGTGAGGAGGATCCAGTCGGTACTCCTTGAGGTGAGGGCGTACGTAGTAGTGAGCGGGCGAGAGAGCCGCAAACCGCAGCCGCCCGTCGGCACCTGTCCCAGCTGTACGCCTGTACTCCCCACCACTTACGGACACCAGCGCCCCCTACACACACATATGCGTATGCATAAAAAATAATATGTATATATTACTTTTAAGTAAACATATTTTATACGCTACATTGAAACAGAATTACATATGTAAAGAAACTAGTTTCTTTAATAAATCTATTTTGTATTATGCCGCGCTTATTTACTATCGGTAAAGCAGTGACTATTTAACCTTGACAACTTATAGATGGCGCTGTTGCAGTCGCCGATCGGTAAAGCAGTTGATATGTCAAGGTAATAATTTAAAATATAGGCGAATAAACTTTTTTGTTGTTTCCCTGTATACTGAACTAATCATTATTGTTTTTTGAAGCATATACCCACATTATCTGCAGCGTGAAATAACGAAAAGCATAAAGGAATGATAGATTTTGTAAAATGTGAAGCATAAAAGAAAATTAAATTAAATTAAATATTAAATTATTATTAAACTCTTATAAAGACACTATTCGACAACTAGGGTTCAAAGAAGTGTCCCCAAAAACGGTGACCATAAAAAAAAAGAAACCTCTAGCGGCGAGCCGTCGGAAGCGTCCACCAATTCCACGTGTATCTCAGCGAGTTTATGAGCTGGTATGTTGCCGTCCTCGTCTCTCTCGCCGAACACGTATGACTCCTTCTCAGCTGTCACGGTGTAGGTCTTCGCTGCGTCGAGAGGTCCGAAGCGGTAGGCGCCGTCGGCCAGCGTCACCTGCGTCATCTGCAGGTCATCTGGAAGCATGCGGTATAAAAAAAATTAGAAGTTACTTTGAACTTTAGATACAAAGATACCTCTTGTTACCCTATCTTATTTTAGTGAAAGTGCTGTTATCATCAATAACGCCAGTAGAGATTAGGTTTCAGTAGTTTTTAGTGGAAGTTGAATTTTATTAGACCCCTAAAAGCCTTTTCGGGGCCAGGGATTGGGTCAAGGACTGCTAGTTTTCGGTATCAACATCAATACACCCCGCCCACTGCCTTCAAACGACTAATTCTTGAAACTGATCGTCAACAATTGGCTGACATTATGATGATGGCTAGATTAAGAGGTTTGCTACTGCTCACAAACAAGTTTCCAGAGAATAGGCAGCAGCGTCTTTTTCATACCACAATACCACACTAAGATATCCAACTTGTCTGCCAAGCATGGCGATTATGGTATATCACCCAACGGTATGTTTGGGGAGCCCTAAGCTTTAAGAAGTGGAAGGAGGAGGGAGGGGTGTTACCGGAACGCAGCGTGATGCGAACGTCTGCGACAGGCGGGTGCACGTGGCCGGAGAGTGTGAGGGCCCGCGCCGCACGCAGCACCAGGGCGGGCGGAGCGCCGGGCGCGCACACGGGGAGCGCGCGCACGCGCCTCCCCCCAGCTGGACGCACCACCAGCGACGATGACGATCCCGACACCAGCGCAGACTCGCCCTGCAACACGCATACAATTTACTGACCAATTCGATAGTACTATTGATCCGGACTTGGATCAGACTGATGACAGACATAGACATACCTAACTCTTTCTAGTTGTGTGCTCGTAAACTTCGACTTTGATAAATTCGTTCAGGTTAATTACACTACAACAGCAACAATATCATCAGCTCTGTACTGTGAACCCAGACCCGGATATGAAATTTAACTAAATCCACTGCAAAACCCAATCATATCTACGTAAAGTTCATTATTGATAAATTGTCATTAATTTAATATAATGGCATATAATATAGCGCAGAATTTTCCAGTTATTTCAGGCGAATGGAGTATATTAATAAAGATTTAAATGGATGTAAACAAATCTTTAACCTTTTATCACGAAGCAATAAGATATGTAACGCGTATTATTGTATCTGTTTAGAGAATATCATATTTTAGAAAAGATATGGATGAATGTAAACACATCTTTACCTTGTTATTATGAACCGATATGTTACATATTTTTAAATATTCAGTTTGTCTAGCTACTACTACAATATAAAAATAAAGATATACAGGGATGTAAACACATCTTTACCTCATTTTCACGAAGTTATGAGACATGTAACATTTTTTCTGGTACATTCTCTTGTAAACGCAGTATATTAATACTGCGTTTACGAGATTAGGAGTAATTGATATACCGCACGTATAGGTAAGGATGTATTTACACTCATTTATATAATGCATGCATACATCGTTTACATGTAAACACATCCTTACCTCCTTATCACGAAATAATATCGGCCTAGTAAGTCAAGTGTTTTTTGTAATACAGATATATATTTATATATGTGTTATATAATAATATATATATACGTTGTCCACTCACGTCAGCCAGGTACAGCGTGTGCTCGTAGACATAGCCGTGCGCGGGGTCTGGCACGGGCAGCAGCGGGCCCACGTCGCGCGCGCCCCCCGCCTCCGTGCTCACGTGCAGCACCAGGTCCTCGGCGGGCTCCGGTGACGTCACGCGCACCACCGCCGCGTGCGCAACCGCGCGGAACTGAACCGACTGAGACAAAAGATCTTATTACTTAGAATAATTAAATATCAAGTTGATAAGATGACCACAGCTGGACATAGGACGACTTTATAAAGGTCATCTGTGTCTGGTGGACAAATGACACTGTGCTTGCAGGTCCATGGTCACCGATCCAGAACTTTATGACCCTAGCGGCAATCTGTCCTACCCACAGGGTAGATAGACGGTCTTGTTGGAAATGTAGAAGGTTTATATCCATCATCAGACATTCTATGGCTAACATAATGATATACGGTATGACATTTTCCCATTGATGACAGTACTAAAAACATTAACATATGCGATAATTAGGAATACTTATATTGTTACTTTATATTCAATATACAATTAATTTTTTTTAAGAAAAACTTTTTTGATGAAATTCTTAATAAATTTCGTTATAATTAAATATATAATTATAATTAATATGGTCTCCTACTTTGGAGACCTCTCATTCCCCCTTACCATGTGTGGGACAGAGACTTATTATGATTCGGGTAAATTAATTTTCCATTTTATTCCTTTATTTCTCTTTTTCCTTTCATCCCAATTTTCAATCTCTATCTTTGTTCACATTCAAATTGTCGCCCTTGCATCACCTTCCTTCCTTCATCTTCGTTCCTAGATCTACATCTTCAATTAGATTAGACAAAAGTCTCTTCTTTTCCTTCTCTATTGATATTTCTGTTGAATTTATGTTTGTTAGCTCACCGGATGAGTTTCAGCTGCGATGTCCACAATAGCCTGGTGAGGTTCGAAGCGATGACATCCACGCGGCACCAGCGTGTACACCTCCGAAGTGGGCACGCACTGCTGACTCTCCCCTGCTGGCACCTTCAACACACCCTCGGAGCTTCTCGACTTGAATTCAACCTGGTAAGTAAATAATGTTATAGAACTAGAAGAAGTCAACAGTATGTATCTTAACAATTTATTTTTAAACTAATTTCACATTTTGGTAACATAATAATATTATACATCGAGGGGGAGAGGGGTAGAGAAGGGGGAAGGGGAGGGGGCGGGGGACAATCTTCGTCTCTAGAGAAATATTTTCCTCTTGGAATTATTAAATGTATGTATGCAAAGTATTTTATTGAAACACCGATCATAAATAAATCCTATAGAGTTACATATACATGACCCTTTTTGCTAATTATATTTAACCGATCCTTTTCGATATATATCAGAGAGTCTTATGTCTAGCAGTTTTAGAATTCCCAAGAGGGAAAGGGCATCCAAAAGCTACGTGGTGGTCTAATATCAGAAAGGAACTGGAAACCCTTTAACTTGATGCAGAGACAATCCAGGATAGAGTGGCCTGGCGCAAATTGATAAGGAGACCCGACCCCAAATAAAGGGAAAAAGGAAGGAAGAAGAAGAAGAAGAATCTTATGTTCAGCAGTGGACATCTTAACTGAAATGATAATAATTAAGTGTAAGTAAAATTAA
This sequence comes from Battus philenor, assembly GCF_028537555.1. NCBI lineage: Eukaryota > Metazoa > Arthropoda > Insecta > Lepidoptera > Papilionidae > Battus > Battus philenor. The sequence goes on from NW_027181693.1 coordinate 565,432, forward strand.
TTAACAATTTATTATATATATAAATTATTTTGTCACCTTAAGGCACTTTTTGTAAAAAAAATCCTTAAAATTGCGCCAAATTAAACTAGAACAATCTGTATAATAGCTCTATACAGCAAAATCTAGATATCAAAGTAATAAAAATGTTAATGTGTATTGGTGAGGAAGAGATGGTACGGAGCGTTCTGCTCAGAGTTGGACTAAATAGAGATGAAGCATTCTGACCTCGATGTCGTAGTCAGAGGCAAGGTGCAGTAGGTAGCCGGCCTGCTCGAAAGCTGGCACCAGCGCCAGCTCCGAGGCCACGGCTACATTGTGACGCGCTTCCACCCAGCACAGCCGCGCACCCTCCACCGACACCTCCACGCTGCCAGGCACCACATCGCGGAACTCATACTCTCCCTCTGGAATATATTAAACAGATTGATACGTAGTACACACCGAAGTCGATCAATTAACTCCTTTATAATGAAACCACGACATATTCTTCTGATCACTTAAAAGTTATCAAAGAGTAGATGAAGAATTATTAAGTTTCTTAAATCATACATGTCCCTACAGACTTTGTAGTGGTAGAAGTTATTGACCTGTCAAATTCAATTCAATACATTTTCTTTCTTCTTTTGCAGCTGATAGACGACCTCTGCAAGGCATTGGTCCTCAAAGATCGCCACGATAACTGGTCTCACTCTTCGAGCATCCAGCGACTTTCTGCGACCTTGACTATGTCATCCATCTAATGGGTAGACCAAACATTTCGGCTCTTCGTTGCCGCACTGCCACTTAAGATAAACAATTCTTCAAGCAAAAAATCATCGGTGACATTAGTTTTTCTGCAGATCTCTTCACTTTTGATTTGATCTCACAGTGAAACTCTAAGCACAGCTTTCTCTACTTCTCTTTGGGAGACTTTGAGCCTATTGTAAGGCCCATCCTAAACGACCACATCTATGAACTAACTCATCACCGGCAACACATAATGGTCAAAGGTCTTGACTAGGTAAAGACGTTTGATGTGTGTGCAAACAATAGGATACATACTGGGGTCAGGGGTGACGGTGAGGTCACCGCTGCGCGCGATGTAACCGCCGTCCGGAGCGAGCGCGCGGAGACGCACACGTAGCTCCTGCGCGTGCGCAGCGTGCGTGGTGCGCACACGGCCACGGACACGCGCGCGAACCTGCGAGAACCCCACGCCAGCCACGCTGCCACGCGCCACCGTCACCGTCCGGCTCGCGGGGTACCATCTGCGAAGTCAAACCAGTACATCCTTTGTACCTAGATAGACCCAAACCACATAATCTATAGTATGGTTAAGTATGTACTACCATTATATTATATTATATTAATTTTATAAAAATATCTTCTTCTTCTTCTTGTAGTGCCTCTCCAACTAGTGGAGGTTGGCTATCAGCTTCCTGCTCTCTTCCTTATTTTTGGTTCTGCGTAATAGCTCAGCAGCGCTGGCGATTCCGGTCCACTCTAATGTTACGAAGCCACGACTTCTTTCCCCTACCAACCTTCCTTTTACCAGCGACCTTTCCCATCATGATAAGTAAAAATATCTTAATGAAAGACAATTGATAAAGTAAATTCTGTTTTAGAAATACTTGCCCCCGCATTTGCGCTTGAAGCTTTGCTCGTGAAGAGACTCATGAGCAAAGCTTCCAGCTAGTTAACCTTGATCCGACTGCCACTAAGTTACCAATTAGCTTAGCTATATTGGTAACTTTTATTTACTGGGTTTACCATTACTGGTAACAAAATGGCACAATATAAAACTACTATCTATTACCAAAATAACTGTTACAATAAAACTAGTTGTTACAATGTAAATGAACAATCTCTACTCACTGCAGTCCGTCCCTGAGCTCCTCCTCCGAGACCTCGACCTTAGCGGTGTAGGTTCCGGGTGATAAGAACGTGCACCAAGTACCTGATGAGTTTATTTAAGTAATATTATAATTTCTTTTATGTTCTTCAATTTACTTCACACAGACACTACCATCAGTGCCTGGATCAACTAAGTATGCTAAAACATAAATTGTACGATGATAGGTATACATACCAACAAGCAGTGTCCACCCAAGAAGTGAACATATGACCATGTTAAAGTTGGAAAAGGGAAATTTTTAGGAGGATGCTTAAATAGGATATTATAAAGATGAGCATATAACGTGACAATATTGAGGCAATCTCTGAGATCTCAGTGAATATTTCTCTTAATATACTACCGCGTTATAGGAGGATCAGATACTTGTTTCCATTAAATAGGACTATTCTGGCATTACTCTCATTATATACACAAATGGTCAGTTTTAATTCGTTTTTTGGTAAGATTACCGTCGGGCTTCGGTGTGACGTGAACAGGGGCGGAGTCCTTCGCTGCGAGGAGCACGCGGCGCTGCTCAGGTGGGGACACGTCACCGCAGACCCGCCAGCGTGCTGCTGCTACTCTTGCACTGTTCGCAGGGCCCGTCGCCACCACCGACAGCTGAAGGTCCTCCAGCTCGCATTGCTCTGCATCAAAACGTAATACACGGTCCATGGCAGTTTCTAATGTTATGAAGCCAGGTTCATGCTTACATTACATACACATCAATTTCTCAATTCTCTATTTATCACATCAAGTAAAAGAATAAGACTTAAGAAAAAATTGGATTTACCAATTATAAGGTTGATAACTGTACAGTGTAAGAGTACATCTTTAAAAAAAGCTTGCTTTAGGAAAGTTTATTGCTTTGACGGCTAGTTATAAACAGAGAGTTTAATGACAATCAAAAATAAAAATCAAAATATTCTTTATTCGAATAGGCTGTTATAAACACTTTTGAATTGTCAATCAACGTAAAGTGTTGACATTGTTGTTAGAAGGCCACAACCAGCTCATAAGGCAGTTCTATTGAGAAGAGCCAGCGAGAACCAATTGCTCTTTAATATAGTTTTATAAATGCCACGACAATAATTAGCTTCCTGAGCATCAACACTTAGTTTCATGCATTAACATCGGTATAATATTCTTGGATACAATAACATACTTATTTTTATAATATTCCCTTGATATTGGTTTTAAATCTCTCCAGTGCCAGATCTGAAACTAATATTGGATATCTACATACCCATCTCATAATAGCAAAAAAAACAACTCACCATGTTGAAAGCTCAGTGTATAAACACCGGGGCGCAGAGAAGCAAGCGTGAACTTGCCAGATGCATCAGTCGTACCAATTGGGATCCCATCTGAGAGCACACGGACTCCTGATATACCATCCCCACCAGGTGCATTTACTACTGATCCAACGACGGTAAACCCAGTTACCTAAAATAGAATTATTAACTGATAATAAAGGACGATCAATAAAAATCTTAAAATTTTTAGCGGGACGCACTTATTAATTAATAAACATTAGAAAAAGAAAATGTACAAATTTAAATACAAAATTTAGACCATTTTTTCAATACATACATGTATTTAATACATATGCAGCTGTGTAATCTCGCATCACCCAATTGTGATCGGTGGGTATTCTTAATTGTTTCTGTATAGTATGGTACCACTATTTATTATAATTGACTTTATAACAATATATTGATGAGAGAAAGTTGAAAAAAAAATTCAATTTCAGAAATGCTTGGCAGGACCCAAAAACATTTTTAATGGGCCTCGTGTTTCTTATCCTTGCTTTAAGAGACTTATTAAACACTGACATGGAGAAACGCGAGCGAAAAAAATTCAGGATGTCCAAAGCTGCATATGATCACTCTAATATAAAATATTCAAGCAGACCAGTTGTCACTGGCCTGCATCCAGTGTCATCCTCGACCTCAGCAAGGTTGACTGTGAATCTTGTGAGAAGAGGCTTTAAGTTGCTCTTGTTCATAGACTCCGTTCCAGGACCTTATGGCTCCAGTGGCCTTCTGTCATGAGCTACACACATCAGAGCACATTGAGAAAGCTTTAACTTTTTCAAATGTTCTGTCTACTTAGGAATTCTTCTTTCAACACTTCAATGCAAAATTTTTAAGAAAAACATAATTATAGGGGATGTAGAAGACATAACATCAATGTCGCCTTGAAAAAGAGAATTCCACAGAAATACAATTCTTTATATACACCGTGCGAAAGTTGAATATCATTTTCATAGTTTTAAATAAGTATAAATATAGTCTAAGCTTGGTGAATACACACTTCTACTTCAGACTTCACATTGTTATTACATCCATGGCCTGCCGGAAACATAGAAAGAATCCCACGAGAATATCTATCTAACTGTGCACAACACATTAAACAGTATATTTCAAATAAATTCAATAATTTTTTAAGAAGTGTGTTATATGTATTGACAGGCATATGCAGTAGGGGACATTAGGTCATAAGGTGGACAAACAACCTAGTTAAGGTCATTCAAAGAGGCTGGATACAGGCCGTTTTCAACTGGTTCTACTGCACAACTATACAAGAAGCATCAGCAAGCATCAACATCTATAGAAGAAGCATCAGCAACTATAGAAGAAGCACCAGCAAGCATCAACATCTATAGAAGAAGCATCAGAAACATCAGCATCAGCAGCAAGCAGCAGTGGATGTCGTAAATATTGATAAAATGATTCATTAAAAACTTCCTATTTATTCTTATGTCAATGCTTTAAAAATATACTTACTTCAAATGCATTTTTGATATAAAGATTGTCATGCTTCACACTAAACGGCACCGATTCAGGTTTGATGTTGTAGCTGATGATTGCCTGCCCAGGTGGCTTGGACAGAGCCAGGAGTTTATACTCCCCAGCTGGTACGAGACCAAATTGAAATTCTCCAGAGGTATCGGTGACTGAGTAGCATATCGGAGAGTCTGGTACACCTTGCAATAAAGCTGTCTTGCAACCTTCAACTCGTAGTTGCTGTTTATCCTATAACAAATGTATTATTCTTTAGGCTATGAATTAATGTAGGGATTTAGTTGAACAGATATCCGGTTTTTAAGAGATGTGAAAAGGGGAGCCCTGTGTCTGGCTGCATTGCAGAGTTTTTGGCAAATAAATAAATGATTACACCATGTGATTTATGGCTCCTCCCAGAAAATAAAAACCAAGCTGAAAGAAAACTATTTTGGCATAATTCCCAAGATTGAAAGAGCTTCAACAGAGTAGCTGAAGGGCCTTCTAGAAGAAGAATTTCTGAATCATTCCAATTGTGGAATTGACATTGGGACAATTGCTAGTACAGAAAAGTACTTTGAAGGAGATTCATTTAAATTTAATGTGAACTTAATAATTTATTCGCAATAAAACCAGTTACAATATTTTTTGGTAACACCTCATACTTTACCTCTTTAGAGTAGAGCAACACATGTATCCCTCCAATTGGACTGCCGAATGATGTGATTGAACCGGTCACTTCATATCCTTTCACAGCGAGCACACCTGTCGGCAGCACAGTGTTGCCTTCTTTGACTTGAACCACTGCTTGACCTGGTTCTAACTTCCACCTGAAAATGTTTTTAAACATTACTTTCATAGCTATTACTAACATATGTAATATTCAGATATTGTGTAATTTGAAAAAGTAATTTCGGAAAGGTTTCTGTTATACTTTATGTACTGCGTTTTGTAAGGGTTGTCTTGTATGTGATATTAACCACTTTGGTACAGTACTTGTTGGCCATGAAACCTTACTCCCAGCTGAGAATCCACTTTAGTTATGGCAATACCATGAACATGCATAACCAAGCACTGATTTTAGTCATCAACCAATAATTTATTCAGCAGTAACACTATTCTATCAGCATGGATGGCACTCTTTCTATCTAAATGAAAAAAAAACTTTGGTGATCAGATTTCGTGGTTATAATATTTGCTATAAGGTCATCCCAAGATTTGTTCAAATTATATAATTTTCTTTACTGATAAGTTGGTATAACATCCTCTCTAATTCTAGCAGGAGCTATTTGATTGTTTCTGTTGTTTGAAGTTGCTAAGAAGGGCATAAATAAAAGTATACAGACATTTGGTATATTGATAATTGGCAAACAGTCTTCCATCTCATGCTATATCCCTAAATGTGTGAATAATTGTCATGCCAACAGAAAACAGTTATTAAAGTCACTTCTAATTCAGGTATATAAAATAGTAAATTCTTACTTAGGATGTGTAGCTTTTACTGTATACTTTCCAGGAATGACAGGTGTGAAGTGAAAATCTCCACCAGTGGTGGTCACTGTATCCCTGACCCCACCAAAATCATCCACCAACTGCACTGTTATACCGCTAGGGCCACTGGTCTGGCCGGCCGTTATCACTCGTCCTGTTATGCCGAAACCATTGAATGCAAAGTTGATATCCTGGCCGGTTGAACATCGATCTGATTCGCCATTGACAAGTAGTTCCACTTGCGAAGGCTCGAAGCTCCACCCGGCTGGTGGATGCACTTTAAGAACATACTCTCCATGTTCATACATAGGCAGAAAATAATATCCATTCGTAGGTGCGCATTCCGTTTTTTCTTTGAGAATTCCTTCTTTTGTGTAACTAAAAAATAGAAAAACCTAAGAGTAATAACTGGTTACAGTACACGAAACACTTAATTTGTTAAGAGTAACACTTAGCATTATAAAAGACATTCCTTTTAATTCATAATACGGTTAGTTTAATAATTTATAATCCAATTTGATAAATGAGGTTACTTACAGTCCAATCTCTATTTTAGAAAAATCTAAGTTGACATGACTTTTTACGAATCCACCACAGCCTAGAATTTCATTAGAATTACATTTTGAAATTAAGGAAAATAAAATTATTTGTAATAATGAAAATATTATTTTAATTCGGTTAAAATACAGCGTCACCATCTTTGGTTCCGGTCAGATGACAATTGCAATGACATTGACAATATTTATTAATCCTAAATCAAAGACAATATGCATGTGTAATATTTACATCATGCCAAAGCAAATAGAACATTAAGCCGTTTAAAGTCTTTTTGAAAAAGAGGTTTGTGTTCAAATATTAGTTATCTTTAAGTGACAATCCATATTGTAAACACACTGACCCCTAAAGCTATATGCACTTAATTACAAAAATATTTATTTATAGTAACATGGTTTCTTATAAGAATAAATAGAAAATCTATAAAAAAAAATTTAACTACAGGTTCATCTCCAAAACATTTATCAGATTATTAAATATTCTTGGCACCTTAATAAGTATGTCACCTTCTGAAAAAGGCTTAAAAGCAATGTTATAAAATACAGACGAGTGAGTTATATGTGTATCAAACAGCTTGTAGGAATATTGAAATTACGAGAGTTCACTTAAACACGCGGTAAGAATATAAGTTAGACTATTAATGAAAGAGTTTCAGTCGTCTTTAACGAATCACACGTGACTTCGCTGTTATGTATATAGCTGGCTTGTGGTTTTAGTCAGCATTTTCTTTTATAAATTGGACTTCGTTATTTGAAGTGTTCCTTTTAGTCTTTGTATTAAAGTTATCAAAAAGGTTTTAATGCAAGCCACGTAGACTATGGCTACATCAACCTCTCTGGAGACCGTTGGGTTATAAAAATCGCGAACGAATCCAACTCGTCTTTCAAAGCGTGTTACGTTCTAAAGTTTAAATGGGACAGCAGGCGTCGCAGCCGGTGTTGTCGTTTGAGCGGTAAGTTTCGTTGTCGGTATGGCTGGTTCTGACGTAGAGGTCGTACGTCGTAGCGTTTGATGAACGGGTCTTGGTGCTGAAACCATGACAACAGCATCAGATTCGGGCAATGTCTAGATTTAAGACGGTCGATCGACACGGTAGCAGTTTCACCATCTACGTCGAACTTTAAATATCTTTTCTGACCACTCAAGTACCTTGCATGGTCTGGCTTTAGGAACACCGCTGTAGCTTTAGACTGTTGGTCTGAAAGTCTGTGACTTCGAACTTCAATGTCTGGAATATGTCACCAGGAAGGCATAGGTTCCAGCCATACACCAGTTTTGTGGCTAGGATCACTTTATACAAGGTAATTGGATATAGATTTAAAAAGATTTTTTTCCAGCAAATATTGAATACATTCACCTCTTTAAAGCTATTACATATATAAACAATACCTTGTATAGTTGTTACCAATATAAAAACTTGTTGGTGTTGAGAGTAGCAAATAATTTATTAAAAAATACAACTGAAAAGAAATAACTTTTGCCTTTGAAACTTATGTGTAGCAACCTACATAAATACTGCAGAAATAATTAATTTTTGTAATAAATTTTATTATTGGAAATAAAAACAATATGTGATAAAAAAAGTTGTATCAAAATAATACAAGTGTAATCCATGGTGAAAAAACTGAATGGCTTAAAGTAAAATAACTGAAGAATTGATATCCAGATTGATTTTATGTTGCCACTGCTGGTTTAGCCTTATTCTGTATTGGTAAAAACAACTTAAATTCTGCAGGCAGTTCATCTTCTGAATATAATCTATCAGAGAAATATACTCTTCTTATTCGACAATTTGCATGAATTTGGACACGGAGTGTTTCTACATAATTGGTCCCATAAGCTCTTCTTGTAAAATCTGCCAGGTTGAACTGGATCTGATTCCATCCTTCATCTAGTCGCATGGGCATGGTGCATATAAATGGTTTCACACGTGTTGTCGATTGATAATTACTTGCACGGAATCTTCTTCTTACATTTTTATCGTCTAATACCTGTAAACATTACAATAAAATATTACATATACTTATTTTTTTGGGTTACAACTTTTATGTTACATATTCAAAATGCATAGATAAACGCAGCCGACGCACCTGTACTTCAAAGGTAAAATACTTTTTAAGATTTTTTATTATCATAACCAAGAACGGCAGTTTGATGCCAAGCGTTTTCTTCGGATCCGCGGGGCATGTGATATATGTGGTACTGACATTGGTCCCGACTATTTCCAGCACCAGACTCTGAATGTCGTTGTCCGTTATCCGCTTTATGTGCCCATTCCGTACTTTCTTATCCCAAATCTGCAGAGGTTTGCTGCCTATACTGTAAAGAATCGACAAGAAGCCCGACTGAAAAGTGTTCTTAAACATGGCAACGAGTTACACTGTAACCGCTTAGCGCGTAACTTATTCATTAAAACGTTTACTACAATTGTTTAATCGATACGGAAAACTATTCCCGGTTGCATTACTGCGTGACAGGGTGACAGTAAACACGAAAATTTAGTACTCGGCCATTGGCCATGCGTTTGTTATCATCGTAGGGTTACCATAGTAACGAAAACAAAAAACGTTATTAGTTACTTTCCGTTGTTCGCAGATTCTTTGTTACCACGACATTTTATTCCTGTTCCGAAAAATATTCATTTAGTAAAAATTTACATAATTTAATCGTCACGAGTTAACAAGATAAACTGTCATTAAATAAAATCTATCGATTTTATTAATACTACTATATTTTTTTATTTTGAATAATAAGACCTCAACACGATTTTAGTGCAAATATATTTGAAAATCTATAAATTATACTTTGAATTAATATAAATTTTAAAAATAAAAAGAGGGTATTTCGAATAGAAATATTTCTATTCTTGGCACGGATATAGAAGTACTACACGAGACGGAACGTAATGCGTAACTTTGACAGCATTATTAATATCTGTGGTTGCTGTGATTGACAGACGCACGCGAATCATGCGATGCATTGTACCGTTCACGACTCTATAAATTTTGTTATTATTTAAAACGTTTAATTAATCTTTTAGTTATAATGGACTGATATTTCGTTTTTCAGTAACAGAAAATAATGGACTTTAGTGCATGTGCTTAATCTGTGTTATATTTTATCAGCAAAAATGACGGAAAACTCATCAAAGAGGTAAGAATAACTCGTTGCCTACTTTTCAAGTTTTATTATCTTTCTCGTATGTATATTTACCTGACTTCGAAAACTCCGTGTTTCGACGTGGTTCCGTTGAAAAATGTGTGCCGCTCTAATATTATGGGGGCCGATCATGAATTTAATAATTTGGAATGATATTTCTTTAATAATCACTTATTTTATCGTAAACTTTCAAATATAGTAAACAAATATAAAAAGCATAATGTCAAATGTTATTTCAAAAATGGAATAGAATAGACAACATTTTTATATTTTTTTAAAGGTAGTTTGAGAGAATGACATTTTATAAGATTAAAGAAATTAAAAACGTGATTGTAATTATCACGTTTTTAATTTTTATTTTGTAATTTCTTTTTTATCAATGAAATGAATTTCATTAAATGCGATTAGATTATAAATCACATGTCAAAATTATCTCGTAAATTTTTAGAAAATAATTTAATGTTTTTTTTTACCATTCTGTAAAATATAATTGGTTTATTGTTATTGGTGAGCAAAAAGTGCTTTAATAATGAATTGATTTGACCAATCTAAATTAATGTAAATGCTATCTAAATTACAAATGAACTTTACATTTGTAATGTACCCTCTTTATGTTTTCAAAATTGTAATATATATTTTTTGGGCATCATATTAATGAAAGAAAGTTATTATTCTAGTTTTGTATTATTAATTATTCTTCTACATTTATTATAAAGGTTGTAGATAGAAAGTTTTATGGGTAACACCATTAACCTTAACAGTAAACATGATTAGAAGCAAAATATAATTTTAATATTTTTTGTCAGTTCTGTATTTTTAAAGCTTTCTTTATCCAAATAATATAATCCGTAATACAGTTTAAATCTTTAATTTTTATGTAAATAAAATTCAAGTGAGGGTATGCATGTTTCATTCTTGGTCAATATTTTGAATATTTAAAATGTATTGGTTGAAATATGATTTTATACAACTTGACATTATGTTGAATTGTGATATATCTTTTATTTACAATAATTAATATCTTTAATGCAACAACAAGTCAGCTTATCATGCTTAAGTTATTTTAATTTGATGTCGGAAGTTATATCTTTGCTAGGAATTGAGGGTTTGCTTTTTATTTTAATCATTAAATGGAAGGATATTATTATTTATAATTTAAATTGCAATCAACTTTATCATATGTTTGATTAATTTTCTTTTCCGTTTGAGGGTACACGGGGGTTTATATGTAGGTTTAATGTGTAGTTAATCTCTTCAGAAATTTTTTATTACTTTTTATGTAAAAGCACCATGTTTGGTCATATAATATTAGTTATCTATATAGGATTTTATATCCTTTAAGACAATTTTTTAACATTCTTGTAGGATTTGGCTCTGAGATATAACTTATGTAGGTAGAATTATTTTGGTGGAAATCAAAATGTAGTTTGAATTGTTAATTAAACAATAAAAAGGCTTTGTTGTATTTTGTAGATTTTATAATTACGAAAGTAATGTATAATAATGAATGCTAAGTTTACTGTATTTTTTATTCATGTTCAATGGATGACACAAAAGGCTGCAAGGGCATTCAACCTGTGACTGGAAGAATTATTTCTTCACACAATACAACATAACAACGGATATATTACACTGTACAATAATGCGAAAATCTCTTTCCATTGTATGGGGTCACAAAATGGCCGCGAACTCCCGCGCGCGGGAAACATTCCTGACAGCGCTATTGTTTCCGAGTGTTGTCGGAAATTTTAATCTAGATTGCGGCACTACTCTTTTTTTTTATTATGGCAAGAAATTTTATGATATTTGATAATAACTGTCAATTTTTTTCTTTTTTTAAATATGGACACAAGTAATTGTAAAAAAGAGGTCACCCACGTAGCTCGAAGAAAATTAGTCGTCGAAGTCGTAGACACGATGCGAGCAACGCAAGACAGATCATCATGGCGATCATGAGTGAGGCCTATGGCATGCAGTGGGCGTCCATCAGCTAACGTTATGATGACAGTTAAAAGTACACGAGTTCGTTATTTAAAAAAGTATAGTTATTTCAATTCTCGACAATCTAACATGTCGGAATTGACTTCCTTAATAGGCACAAGTACCGCGGGCGTTTATTGCTGGGTTGACTCAAACTAGTATTTGATTTAATTACAATTTGTTTTATGTGGGACGAGACAAACAAATTTTCTGAATAAGTTTACTGTACTGTTACTTACATTGTATACGGATTAAACACATCAGTCGAAATAAAAAAAAATTATATCTACCTTCATACATTAAATGTAATAAATGAAGTATTCTGTAATTCTTATGGTCTATTTTAAAGTTTCGTTGCGTATTACGAGTTGTATTGTGATGCAATGGAAGTAAATTTTAGTTCAACATTTTAAACGAATCAAAAAAGTTTTTAATGATCTAATTTAGGTCGATACTCGTGTATTGGATTGGTAGCATCATTGAAGTTTCGTTAAAAGACGCAAACGATTATTCGGATTGCATGTTATTGGTTGCTGCGTTTATGGGCAGGCTCATTGTGGACACTTGAGTGGAGGGAGCAATGGTTGAGTCGGGCGCGGTTTGCCGCTGTCGGCTCCGAAAATGCACGGTGCAATGGAATGGTGTTTCTATTGAGGTCATGTTACAATGACGTTGCGTAGCGTTTGACTCAGTAACGGTATATTAATAACTGATTTTTAAATTTTTTTTAACACGATGGAAATGTTACGTGGTGTTCCACTGCGGCTTAATATGAAATGTCTTTGGTTTATTTAGATATTTCCACTTGCATAGAAGTCTAGTGTCTTTAAATTACTATTAAATAATTGTGTGCAATTTATATCTATTATTTTTTGTAAAATCAAATAATTTTTGTTTTCAATTAATGTATTGTATACCTTATCTGAAAATAATAAATAACTAGAACATGCGTTTTGGTATATATGCATATAAATTTATTATTGTTTACTATCTTGTTAAGTTTCATATATCCGAGACCACTTTTTTAAAGTTATACAAGTATATATGTTTTAATGTATTGTTTAACTTATCTAAAAGTCGATTCAGGGATTCTGAGTCTGAGCTGGTGCTCTGGTGAGCAGCGACTGCCTAAGCCTAATCCAGAACTGATGCTATGACAATCCGATGTTCCTCACGTTTCTTGACTTTCTTGGAAGTGACGTCAGATTTTTAGATTGTTTTGCAGACAGCTTATTTGGCAAAGTTATAACTTTTTGTATAGTTTGCGCATTATTTTGTGATAAGCAGTCTGTTGGATTTATAACTATCTGTCTAGACTACTGTAACAATATTTCAAAAGTGAGTTTATACAGGGTAATTGGTTATACGTGTAAAAGTATTAACGCTTTTATTTATGACAAAACATCCTGTATACTTATGTTCCACCTTTTACTGCCTTACTGCAGTCCGGAAGTCATGGGTTCGTTGGACAGTGTGGGTTACACTGCAAAGAAGAACAGTTTTATCCGCATATACTATGATGGAATATAAACATTCGCCGTGTGATGACCCTCGAGGAGGATCATGAACTTGGGTACTCTGGGGGGAACTTGACCATTGCTCGCGTCCATGAAGTCAGTTCAGTCAGTTAACAGCGATGTAGCCATAGCTTTTTGCGGATGACACGGCTAATTTAAAAGTATTGTTTATTGCAGGGGTGGCCAACCTCGCGAGCAACATGCGACTCTTTGAAGGGTTATATATGGCTCTCGATAAATATACCCGAGTTGGCTTTTCATTTTTGTGTCGTTATATTTAAAAATCCTCTGGAGACTTGTTTGTGAGTAAGAAAAGGACTAATATATAGCTACTTCCGTTCGAACACAAAAAAAGTTCGAACACCGTGACACGATAATTTTATATATTAGATAATACTGTCTTCTCTGTCCTTCTGTTGTCCAGATGTAACCATGAAGTAGCACTGTTGATGGTGACACCAAGTTCTATACGGCAGTCTTAAAGATTATTGTCTGAATGCTCCAAATAAACAGTCTGTTGAACGCTAACGCGTGGGCTTGCTTTACGGGATCGCGGCGGTGGGGCCGGGACTGGAGGGGGGGGGGGAGTGCTGTTTCTGGGTCGTCGATCTTGGCTGACCCGCTGCTACTCGAGCCCTTGCCGCGATGGCCGTTTAGCGGATTACGTGCGCTTATAGCGGATAAGCTGTTTTTTTTTTTTATTTCAACTATGTCACAGAGCGCCAGTGTTACAAAACCTTAATGAGGTCATATATGTGGGCGATCTTGTACGCGTGTGCCATAACTAACGGTTTAAATTTAACTGCGTAGGTTAGTCTATATGTATATATAACTGTGTGCTATGTATGTATATACTATAGTTTTCATGCTATGGTTGTCTATAAGATATTGCCACGTGTGATAAGACTGCCCATTGTACTTTTGTGTTATATACAACTATGTATATATTTTATAATGTTTTATAGTACAAATGACAAGGAGTGCAAGTTATAATAAACCAAAATGATTCAAGAAATATTTTATTTTATTTTGAATTGCCAAAATTACAACATTTATATAAGTGTTATATGACATTTCACAAATTTAAATATATTAATGCTAAGTAAGGCTAAAAAGTAAACTTAAGTAAATGAATAAAATGGCTTTCCTAATAAACACATTAGAAGTTAATTGACGGAAAAGGCTTATTTATTCAATAAGCTAATGTTTAAATGATAAGAATCGTTGGCAGTGACGTCGGCTGATTATTAAGATTTTGTTTAGGCTATATCTGATAAAGTGTATATGTGTAAATCTTTATTGTTAAACTTTATTAAAAGATGTTTTGTTTTGGAGTTTGTTCCTGCTTTTTCTCTACATCTATAACACCTTGCGAAGCAGAGTAGAGTCAAGAATAAAATAGATTAAAAAAAATTAGTTGACAAATAAGAGTTCTGTTAAAAGTTCCAATGTTGAATAAACTATTTTATTCATTTTTTTTCTTTAAGCTACAAATAACCGATACGAGTAGCTAATTACACACATATATATATATATATATATATATATATATATATATATATATATATATATATATATATATATCATAAAACTGTAAGTAAATGAATGCTGTCATTCTGCAAAACAGAGTTACATGGTGAGGTGTAGTTAGAGAAGTGAGGGCACTAGAATCGACCTGGGCTTGACCAAGACCACTGACAAGAGTGCACGAAAAAGAAAAAAGATATATAATACAAATGCATTAAAATGCCCATAATGATATTGTTATTAACATTTTAAGTGCCATGAGGACCGCCGGCTACCTCACGATACCCAACAATAGGTGCCGTGAGGGCCGCCGGCTACCTCACAATTTTTCATCTGTACATCTAAGGAATATTATTTAATAATATATTAATTAATTATATACATAATGTGTTATATTCATTCATAGAATGTAAAGATCCCAAATTTTCACATAAGGAAAGCCTACACTTGATATTTCCATTTGGCACCTGAGGAAGTCATGGCCAAAACAGCTTGGCAGTTAGAAGGTTAAATATGTATACAGATTAAGCGGCGATAGTCCAACTGTAGAAGACTGAGACTTGCGAACGTAGGTCGCGGATTCAATACCCGGGATACAATCTAATATAATTTACACTTTGTGCATTAGTTATATAGGATTGCCACTGCTCACAAACAGAGTTTCCAGAGGATGGCAGCGTCCTATGCGTACCATAATGCCACTCTGCGATCGCCAACCCATCAGCGAAACGTGGCAAAAGGTATTTTTGGGGAACCTGAAACATGGATTAAAAAAGTATATAAACTTAAAAATTAGCGATAGCAACCTACATCAACATATAAAGAAAAATGAATTGTCATATTGCTAGCGCAAAGATCGAGAGCTGCCCAAACAATCTATTTATTTCATATATTAGACTAGCTGATCCCGCAAACGTTGTTTTGCAAAAAAAATTGATATTTTAATTTACAAATAAAAAATAAGGGTTGATCGTAGAGGGGTGAAAATTTATGGTTGTATGTATTCTTGTATGTTGTATCATAAAAAAATAAAAACAAAAAATTTCGTTAAAAAAATAAAAAAAAAATTTTAAGTGTGTACAACCTTTATCACTTAGGGGTATAGAAAATAGATAGTAGCCGATTCTCAGACCTACTGAATACGCATATTAAATTTGGTAAAAATCAGTCAAGCCGTTTCAGAGGAGTTCAAGTTCGAACACCGTGACACGAGAATTTTATATATTAGATAGATGTTAGTTGAAAATAACACTATTCTTTTACCATACAAAAAACAGAGTAAATTAAAACCACCTGGTAGTGTCAAACAATGGCGTGCTGATGGGTATTCAATTTGTACAACCGTAAATAAAGTAAACGCGTCCCGACATCGGACTGGGAGCAATGAGAGGAGTTTATAAGGACAAAAATACGAAATTCCAGCAGCAGGAATTCTGGGCGTGCACCGAAATAGCAAGGAATTGTGGGACATTATCCCGGGGGACCGGCAGACAGTGTGGCTTCTGCACACAGACGCACAGACATATAAGTTAAATAGATACACCAAAGTTCAGTTTACACACTACA
The DNA here is from genome assembly GCF_028537555.1 of Battus philenor. Classification (NCBI taxonomy): domain Eukaryota; kingdom Metazoa; phylum Arthropoda; class Insecta; order Lepidoptera; family Papilionidae; genus Battus; species Battus philenor. The sequence continues at coordinate 581,886 of NW_027181693.1, forward strand.
ATAATTATAAATGAATGTGATTAAAAAGTCACACGACTAGATTTTTTTTATGGCCCCCGCTATTGGGGGCCTCTCGTACCCCTATCTTTGGTGGGACAGGGACTTTATGGGCAATTTTATTTATTCACATAATTATTTTTTTATTTTCATTCTCTACTTTCATACTTCACATAATCTTTCATTCTATTCTTTTATGCCACAATTCTGCTTTCTTTCCCTTTTGCTCTGTTTACCTTTCTTTCATCCTCTTTTCATTTTACATTTTCTTAATTTCTGTTTTTATTGTATCACATTTTTATCTATTCTATATCACAGTTTTATATTATTTTATTTTTTTAACTTGTCTTATTGGTTTTTATTTGTTGTCTATGCCTAACTTTTATTTATTTCTATTGTGTATTGTGTGATTCTTTTGCAATAAGAGAGGAATTCTTCCCTGGTATCCTTTCCGCTTATCAGGGAGGCTATTGACTCCTCCCTGATTTCAACGCCAGACCGGCACTCGAAGCCGAACCGGAGTCCCCCGAATGCGGGACACCGGGCCACAAGGTGGATCACGGTCTGGTCCACGCCCGGTTCACAGAAGCACGAGGGGTCCTCCTTGAGCTTGAACCTGTGGAGGTACTCAGAGAACCCCCCGTGCCACACGACTAGATTAGACTTCAAGACCTTTGATTCGGTTTTTTCTCCTCGTATCTAAAAGGAGTCCCCGCATCGACCTTTTGAGTTTGATGAATAGAAGTCGCACGGACCAGACGAATATGATGCAGAACGATATGAGTCGAATTTTTGACACGCTTTTTTCCCAAAAAATTGACCGATTTTGGCATAAATGGCGACTTACGGAAACAAAACATCCTTTAAAATGTTTTTTAGACAGTCGTACTAGCCTAGACAAAAAAAATACCTACCTATAAATTTTAGATCACAGTAGTATAGATTTTTAACATGAACATTAAAAAGTGTCAAATGAAATAAATAACTCACAAAAAATATATTAAATGAAGTAAATAACTAAAGGTAACTAATTAAAACACACGTACAAATGATTTATGGTAAAACAAATAGTGACGTAAGTACAGCCTTAAAACACTGTATATATTGCGCTTAGTGTACGCAGTATTAATGAAGCCTAGATTTGTTGAGGCAAGTCTGAATCTAGGCAATGAGATATCAGATGCCCGCGTTCTAAATAGGTCAAACATCTAGACGTATTGTAGGAAGGCAGGCTACCATTTGAGTGAAGCAAGCCGAGTTCTTATCGGAGAAGAAATAGAAGAAGTCTAATTAAATCCCAGTTAAATATATTTAAGATAAATATCCATTACTTTTAAATGAAAATATATGGACAAAGGTCATTTATTTTCGATGATGACTTTTCTAGAAAGTATATTTTTTTAAGAAAGTAAATCTTATCGAAAGGCTGTACTGTGACATTTCTGTACAGTAGAGAATAGAAAAGAAATAGAAGTCTAATTACATCCCAGTTAAAATATTTAAGTAAAGATCCATTACCTTTAAATGAAAGTATATTGACAAAGGTTATTTATTTTCGATGATGACTTTTCTAGAAAGTATATTTCATTTTTTTTACTGATTTCTGATATTGGAGCCTTCTCGTTTCTCCATCTCATATTTGGGAACAGGGATATACTTTTGAATATGTTTTTCGTTTACTTTTTTGTCATTATTATCCTCTATCGTTCTTCACGTGAGCTTTCTTTCTCGCGGCATATTTTTAGACTCCGCAAATTTAAATTTTAAGTTTAAACTATAAAGTACATTACATATAGTGGTCGTCCTGAAAATTAGGCTTGCATCTTAACTCCTCATTCAGTACACTTCAGTAACACTGACCAGACATGCGCGCTAGCCGCGAGTTCTGCCGGCCTACTGGGTCGCGCTGGGTTTGTGTCCTCGAGGGCTGGCTGGGTGAGCCCCGCTGCTTCTATCTCGCGGCCACTACCTTTGTGACTTCCTCGTCTCCCCGCCGAGTGATACGGATTCAGAAACTCGAATCTTGTAAATTTTATATAGTTCACGGATCCCTCCGTTCCGTGAACTCGTTTCCCATGAAGCTGTAAAAGCCGCAAGGCTAACAGCACAAACTTCACATGAGACAATAGACAATACAATAGGCTTGCATTCGTCGGGACGTTCTGAAAGATGGACAGACGTACTCGTTAAAATCTTCGGAAATTTAGGTTATTGGAAATTTAAAGGGGAGAAGTTATGTTTATGAGATGTACAATGAAGTAATGAATACATATCTTAAAGTTGAAATATTTGTTAGGTTGTTAATTAGGTAAAGCCTTCGAAAAAAAACTAAAAACTATTGAGTTATAATAAGTCAAATTGATTCTGAGAAAGTGAAATATCGCGTCATAATGTAAATTTATATCGCAAAGTCGAATATTCTGCTAGTGAAGCATTTCATGTCGTAAAATCGCTGGTTAATAGTTGACACAGCGCTTCTTGGCGCTGCGGGGGTATGTAAGCTCGACGTGTAAATGCGTTGTCTGTTGGTCAAAATACGCGGTATAATCAAAAAATACGGTGACAAATTAGATTACGAACAAAGTATTAGGTTTACATCAAATGTATCTTCTAGAAGGCCCGTCAGCTGCTCGTTGCTCTTTCAATATTTAATGGAATCAGGCGTTACCTCGCGGAAGTCCACCCTAAGTAAGAAAAGGACCAATATTTAGCCACCTCCGCACATGCAGTGGCAGTCGTGCAATAAAGTGCACCGTCCGCCAGCCCGCTGAAAAATGCGTATGCGGCAAACAATGCGAATCACAAAACCGCCACCGTCAAATTACTCACGTGTTTCACCCCTCCACGGGGCATCTTCAGAAGTTATGTTACACCGATTAGTGCCAAACACAGAGTCCCTCTTTCAATGTTGGGAATTCTCTCCGGTGAAGCGTTTAGGCCTAATCTTGCCTTTATAGAAAATATAGTTTTTGAAGCTCTGATAGGGAACAGAAGCTCGCTGCACCCAGGTAAAGGGAGAGAAAAGACGCCCATGTCCCGGTAAGGACCGGCCAAGTAATGTAAAATAGAAATAATAAGTAAATTTACAAAAAAAAAAAAACGGTTAAAAAAGGTATAAAAATTCTAAATAATAGGCATGTTATATAAATGAAATGTGAAAAGTTGTAGCTTAGATAAAAAAACTGCCGTAAGGCAGTAGAGGTTCAGATGGCGACATGTAAAAATGTCCGAAATTAACAGTATCTTAGATATCCAATGGATTCAGGCGTTACTTTGCGGAAGTCCATCCTAAGTAAGAAAAGGACTAATATATAGCTACTTCGGCTATGTAGCAGTAGTCATGCACTGCTACATAGCGGAAGTAGCGATATATTAGTCCTTCTCTTACTTAAAAATATCTTACAGCAGTCGGAATTAATATTTAAATCTATGATAAATGTAATGTAAAAATCTAAAAAAAAAAACAAAAATATGAAAGAACAGAATGTAAACCTATAGTGGTTTGTTGGGAAAACGACGAAAGAGAGGTGATGAATTAAAGAATTGGGAAAAATGTAAGGAATGAAATAATTTGTGAAGAATAAACGTTGAACGTATAAATGACACTGAGAAAGAAAAATGATAAGAACGCAAATATGATGGGAAAATTTATTTTTTGTAAAAATTGTCCCCTTGTACTTAAGACAGAAAGTAAGGTAGGCCCTCAAAATGGGGGCCAGTATAAAAAAAAAAACTTTATACAGTTGTAGAATCATTCATACACTTCATACATACAATCTATTGTCACTTGTAATATTTTTACAATATAAAAGGATTATTTATAAGCTTATATGTAATAATCTATATTTATAACAAGATTAGAGTCATTTGTGGATATACGAATCGGTGAATTTCATTGGTCAGGCCGCGTACGGGGAGTCCCCTGCATGCGGTAGACTTGGTTTAAAATAATAAATCTGTAATGCACGGACTTTGTATACAGGATGATTGGTTAGTGTGCAAGCTTTAAAGGAGTGATTGTATAGCTTATTTAATAGCAAAATTCTTGAAAGTTTTTACAAACACTTTTAATCAACCTGTATAATGTGAGCATTTTTAATTTGAGGGGTATTCGTTAGTACAGGCTCTTCGTTCGATGATTCGATGTAAAGAAAAACACTTGCCGAATGGTTAAACATATATTATCACAGAACAAGAAGTCTCAATAGGAGTTACAAGTATTTCCTTTGTTGAACAGCGGTTGAAGCGACACGTCCGCTCGGTAGCGCGGCGCGTCAGAGAGAGAGCGAGTTGTACCGAGTGTAAGAAGGGGCATGCCAAAAACAGATGCGTTCATAGATGATAAATTTGGATGCGTTCTAATGAACGCCACAAATTATTGGAATGCGACAAACCAATTACTTCTCGCAGTACAAAGTCAGCAGGGACAGATGGTAAACAATAATTAAGTTTATATTTAGTAATGTGTATTTTGAATATGCCTTTTCTTACTATATTATATCTATATATTATCATTACGTTATTTTTATTTTTATAGCATTGATTTTTGGACATAGTGTACTATATTCAACGTTCTTTGAAACTTTTCGGTAACTAATCATTTATCTATATATATATATATATATATATATATATATATGTACATATATATATATACATATATATATATATATATATGATATATGAATGTGTGTTTGTATGTCCTTCATAGAATCGTAAACTATGCATTTGAGCATGTTAAGATCTTAAGCAAAGTTGTTGTACATGAGGCTACAAAGGTTTCTAAGTTGGTATAACAATTTTCGATAGATGGCGTCACTATCATTCCAGTTTTTGATGATTTAATAACACCCGTTTTTAGTGAGCGGCCGTCCGCTTCCTAACCGCGAACAGCGTGGGCGAACCGTGGTTGGATCCGGATCCCTCTTCGGCTCGCCTGTGGTCCACGCTGCCGTCCTAACCCACAAGCACACTCCAGCAACACACCCCGTCAAAGCTCTACCGCGAAGAGCCTTAACAACGTGCGAGCGTCCCCGTGCAACTGGTAGGCGTCCCACCAGCTTTTAGTTTCTAGCTTAAATCTAGTTCACGAACCCTTCTGAACTCAGTACCGATGAAGCTGTAAAAGCCTTAGGGCTAACAGCACTAACATTATCAGAGAAAAAGCAATTGATGATTCGAATTGAAACGAAAACAAGCAAAAGGAATAATAACGATTTTAATTGTGGGTGACTGTTTGAAAAACGCTTTACGTGGTGATATAGCAACGCACGTAGGGTGCAGATGGACCCGTATACAGTGGGTGAACGTCCTGATCGCGTCACGTGTTAGTTTTAAAAAAAAATAAACCCGGCGCACCAAGAAAAAGGTCAGCGTGTATCGCACGTGGTCCGCGCGTATTTATAGACGGACCAACTTGCGGGGTGTACGACTAGAGGAACGCGCGACACCGCGCCGAAAAACGCGCGGCAACTGATTTATGACGTCATTAATACGGCCCTGGAGGTAACCCTCTACATGCAATGTTACGTCCCGCTGTAAACCTTTCACGTATTATTACGTACCAGTGAAACCTCTGCTGAAAGACTCTCTGCATAGGTTTTTCCTAACGATGATAGGTCTTCTTTTGTCTCCTTTATTGGTTTTTTTTTATGACCCCCGCTATTGGGGGCCTCTCGTACCCCTATTTGTGGTGGAATAGGGACTTTATTAGCATTTAATTTTTTCACATTATCTTTTATTTTCTCTCTCTTCTTTCATTCTTGACATTCTCTTTCGGTCCGTTTTCTATATTTCATGCTACATTTCTACTTTCTTACCCTTTTGCTCTGTTCGTCTATCATTCTTCCCATTTTCTTTTTACATTTTTTGATATGTATTTTTATTTTACATTGTTACTTATTCTATAATTATTTTCTATCACAGTTTTGTTTCTATTTACATTTTTAATCTGTTTATCTTTTTATACTCTGTTTGCTTTATTTCTTTCTATCGCCCTTTTGGCGATCTCTTTACAAAGGGATATGAAGGCCTGTTTGTCATCTCCGCCTATCAGGGAGGGTATTGTCTCCTCCCTGATTTCAACGCCAGACCGGCACTCGTAGCCGTCTCCTTTATTGGTGATCTCTCGCACATTCCCGTCTAAGGTACGAAGGGACAATATGTTCACACGCATACCCTTCAATTGAGTAAATAATTAAAAAGTTATGTCGGACTCAACGATCAAAACCTCCATGGTCTTCTTTGACGCATTTTGTCAATACTAAGGAAAGCCTTCGCATACTACTGTAGTTTCAATGACGGTGGCCTAGTGCTTTGACACCTTAGAGTAAGGCTGCAGCCTCCACCAGTTTTAAAAATACCAGCTGATTTAGGTCACACGCCACCGCTAAGCCAGGAGATGCGTGCGTCGAATCACCTTCAATTCGTAGCCATGACCTTGTTATAGGAGTTGGAAAAGAGAGTAAAATAACCTAATTCAACGTTCAGGTTGTGGATGAAGAGGCTACATGTGAGGCCTCATGTAATATGAAGAAGAATATAAAATTGTAAGAGAAGAAAGAGGTACGAATTGGGAGACTTTGGAATATAGAAATAAAAAGAATAAAATAGGAAAATAAAACGAAAATAAAAATGTAAAAAGTAGTATTCTGGAGTTGAAGGCGAACTAAGATAGGAAAATAAAGCATGAAAAGGAATGATAGATTATATGTGACGAATAAAAAAGACCTGTGTTAGATACTGAAAAGGATGAAAGATGATGAAAATAAAATTGTTAAGTGAAAAACTTATTAAGAGAAATAATGTTCCCGTGTACACAAGACAGGGACAATGTACTAGTTTCCTTTATCTGATTGTCCGAGTGATTACGAATCAAATTGCGTTAATTGTGACAATGATACTGCACCAGAAGAGCGCGACTCTGATATATGGCCACCGAAATATCAAAATAGAAATATATAGCTTTAGATAGTGACAAACATTTGAAAGATGAGTGGAACGAACATGATATTACACAACACTTACAGAATTATTTAAATATATTCCCGGTGCAACTGTTGAACTTGATGTTGAACGCTCCGACTGTCAGTGAGGTGACGGCTTTATTTTTTGATGGTTGTGTTTTTGATTTAGTTGTCACGCAGACCAATTTGTATTCTCATTTTTTTCTTTTATTTTTACTCGTTCAGGAAATTTAAAAACTAGTTACACTATAACAGGCGACTTATACATCACAAGTTTCCGCCTTTAGCATTATTGATATTGTGAGGTCGTGCAAAAGGATCATAATCCTACACAGAAAAAAGTTACTCAATAAACTTTATAGCATATACAGGATATGTAACAAAGTCTTACACGATATAAACATATACTCACGTGTATGTATACATATATGTATGTGCATTCACACACATATGCATATAATGTATAAATAAACAACAAAAGTTGTTATTTTAAATTCGAGAATAAAAGAAGAAAGAAATGAAAGAGTAACAAAGTTTATACAAAAACGGTACTCGGATGGTGACACGAGATAAAATTTCAGTAAAATTGTCGATCGTTAATTGTCGTTGATGTTAAAAAATATGAATCCCTTTTTTCAGCTGAATTAGAAAGGCATTTCAGCATCTCTGCTCTGTATTAGTCAAGATAAATGTCATTTGACGTGTATTTAAATTAAGTAAATACATTTAAAAAACTTTTAAATTAAACGGTTTTTTGATATCCATATTATGGTGGTTGTGAAAAAGTATGCCCCTAGTCCGCCATATTGGAACGGCGTCCATCTAGAATTTTAGATTTTCATAATCATCGTGTTTTACTAATGTAGCCCTTTCATTTGATACCCATATTGAGGGGGTTAAGGAAAAATATGTAATATGCCATTTTGTATCGGCGGCCATCTTACATTTATAATGTTATTGATTTTATTATATTGTATTGTCATCTAAATTAAATGTGTGTACCAAATTTCAGATCAATCTGACAACGGAAGGTGCTTAAATTTCAATTTTTAATTTTGACCCAAATAAACAAATTCCGTACAGTTCGAACTAATTAAAACCGTTTAAAATGTTGTCAACAAATCAATAAATAGTTCGTATATCAATGTAGTCCTGAATAACTTACATTATCCTGTTTGCGTGTCGCAACCTACACCCACAATCTTACCTGCTGTGCAATCAATATTTGTAAGGAAATCCCTAACAGAACTAACTGCGTTTGAGGATGTATTATTCCATTATAATTATACTCAGTTTTTAAATATTTATGTATCAGATGACTTAAGAACTTTTAATTATCGTATATATGTTATACCTATACGTAGGCAATACTAAATTTTTTATCTTAGGCGAAAATAAAAAATAAAAAAATAATTATAGAAGTCATCCAATATTTTTGCATGCAATATATAATTCATTTATTTTTAAAATAGGCTGCTAATGTTTTAGCGTATTATATGTAGCAATTGTTTAAGATTCCTTCTTCATCAGGGCAAGATTTAAACATACGACATTTTGGTAGTACTTACAATTGTACCATGTGACTATAATATATCCCCAAAAGGATGAGAAACATTTCGTGGAAATAGGCTTTGAATATGCCGAAGAAGTCGTGACTGCGTTTGCCGTAGAAAAACGTTAGAAGAGAGCTGTCTGCTTCACAAAGTTTTTACAGCACGAAACTATATTACGATATTATTTTGAAAAACACTAATTAAAAAAAAACAGTTAAGAAATATATATACTAGATCATTGTTTATTTATCTTTTAATTTGTTTTTTATTTTATTTTTGTTTCTTTATCCTTTGGCTTTATCCAAGTTAGTTTGATGTTTTTATATATTATCATATTTCTGATTACACGTAAGTAAGTCTGTATAAATATATATATTTTGTCTATACTATTTCCATGTTAAGGATTTCTGTAAGGAATTGGCTCGTATGATAAGACCGCCAATTGTGCTTTTTTCTTTACTATTGTTCAATAATGTGTATATTTTCTAGCGCGTACAATGAAGAGTTTTAAATTAAATTAAATTAGCGATGGAAACCCAGTTTTCCAGGTTCGATTTCCGGGATACAGTCTTATTTAATAATAAATAAACTGAAAAGGCAGTTGTTGAGTAGAGAACGATACGAGTGGTATCGTTCTAGAAAATTCATGTACCTCAATATTGCCATCTGTATTCTGTCTTTGTTCTTTGTAAATACTTCCACATCCATAAGTAGGCGTTTTTACCGTGTGGAGAATAACGCGAAACACAGAAACACCCTGTATATAACTCACATCCAAGATGATAAAAAAATTCTCATTAGCAAAGGTACAGGGGCAGGTTCAAGGATGCTCACCATCCACGAGGCTAAAGAGTGAGGCGGATACTCTCAGGCTGTATATCAGTGTCCATCACGCGGCGGTAGCAATATCACGACACACACGTGCGTGTATTGCACGGACGAGACTCAAGACGCGATCGCAAGGTTCATCGATGTGAATACGGCAACCGCACAAACATTGGCACACAACCTGAGGATTACAATATGGAGAAGGGATGAGGAATTGTTCGCACGGAATGTAATCTTAAAAACTAGATATTTGTACGTATTCTTTTAGTGAAGTACTTTAAAATGCAGCAAAATCGAAAATATTAAACGTAATTGTAAAAACAAACGCACGGTCGCTAATGTCTGTGGAATATAAATCCTGATAATAAAATAATACATCGACGCGTATGAATATTCGTAATATGAAATAGTAATAATTAAATCGAAAGTTTATAACATTATTAATTAGTGAAAGGATAATAAAACGGAATCCTGTTGGGGGCACGGTAGAGTCGTAGACTTTAGAGCCAGTCTACAGAGAGACGCGGAGAGTGAAGTTCGCTCGGCTGCGACCGGACGCGACCGTTTATTTTCGGTTTCAAGTTTTGTTGTTCTCTTTGGGATGATTTTGTTTGGCGTTACGTAAATTTTTGTTATCCCTGACTTTGTGAATACAGCTTCATAATGTGTTTAAATACTTATTGATAAATAAATCAAAGAGAAATAATATTGTGAAACGTTATGATTTAAATCCTTGTTTTGAGATAGTGATTTGAATTGAGGTGGTTGTGATTGTGATGCCTTTCCCTGATGGATGCCGAGGGTCGTCTGGTCTTCTGGAAGAGTGGGTTGTGGGAGAACGGTGCACCCACTCTTAGTTGTAACACCTGTAAGAAACGTCGCGCTGATAGGAAAAGTGCAAACGAACGTCCGCTAAGGTGAGTTTGAGGACCTCATTCACAGAAATTAAGGCCATCACTAGGTGGAACCACGACAAAGTCAAGGTCTCCGGAAGTTGCTGGATGTAGGCAACTCAGACCAGCTGTTGTGTAGATCTTCGGGGAAGGTTTTATGTCTTGTAGTAGGTGGCTATCAGCTGATATGATTTAAGTTATAGTTTAGTCTCACTTGTGGATAGGAAAGGTTCTGTAATAATACGTGGGTAAGTTAATAGGTTCTTTAATGTATCCTAAAAATAATTATTATATCTGAAATCTATTTAATTGAAACTTTATTCTGAATTAAACTCAAATTAAATTAAAATTAAAATTAAAATTAAAATTAAAATTAAAATTAAATTAAATTAAAATGTAACGGATTGTTACCCTACTCGTTCATTTATTTTAAAAATATACATCTGTCAATATATACATACATACATATATATATATATATATATATATATATATATATATATATATATATTGACAAATGTATATTTTTAAAATATACATTTATATATATATATCGTTGTGGTGATAGCAAAAATGATAAATCTAAAGTAACATTAAGTAAGACCTTTTTGCACCGATACTTTAAAATCAAACTGAGCAATTGATAATAAAATATACAGATTTATTGATTTTATTTATGTATATATTAAGTAAAGAAAATAGACGACTACTTAGGAGATGTCGATATAAATGATATCACATGTTAACTACTAATGTTTCATGTGTAAGGCCGTGTATATTCATAAAGGTTGCGAACTGGTCCATGATTTTTATATGATGTCAATAGAAATAAATGCAATTAATCTTAATTGTTGTTAGGTTGGAGTTTATTTATATAGATTTTATATTGAAATCCAGTTAATTGGCAAATTGACGACGCATTGGTCAGGTCACATACGGGCGCAGAATAGATTGCTGCTGGTGGCCATCCACAAGGACAGGCTACCTTGTTGAAGTTTTTGGTAGACGTTGGTTGGAACACGTCATATAGAAATTATTACATATGCAAATATTATCAGATCACGAAACGTAATCTTATAAACAGGACATTATTAAGGCGTCGTTAAAATAGATTAATAGACTTACTTGTTTACTTAAACATTATAATATCCAAAACGTGAGCAGAAAAATCTGATATATTATAAGTAAATGTAAAACAAAGGCATGGACGCTAATGTCTGTGGAACAGATTCAAATAAAATTAAAAATTCAGATTAGATAGTAAACAATTTGAGAGGTAATTAGACGTATGATTTAGACCAGTGATTCCCAAAGTGGTCTATATCGACCCCTAGGGGTCTATGACAACCTGCAAGGGGTCTACGACAGCGAAAAAAAATTTGGGGGTCCATGAAATGAAAATGGGGTTCCACGATAGTGGATCTCAACAAATACACTGATAGTACCTATTTACTTGCATCATACTATCTTATAATATCAAAACATTTACATTATTTATAAAAGTACCTTTGAAGTAAAAAAATTATTATATATGTTTATAAAATTGTGTAAGTTGTAGGATGTTGGTATTCGCTTTGTGGTCCCAATACATTTTGAACATACACTAAACTTCACTACAGTTAGAAATTTACAGGAAATCAATAATTGGTAAGTAGGGGGTCTACCCAACACGGAAAAACATGGCAAGGGGTCTACGACACAAAAAAGTTTGGGGAACTCTGATTTAGACTGAAGAAATGGTCAAAACATGAATCGATGGTCGCCATTGAGATTAAATACCGTAGTAAGGAAAATATTTATACAATTATGTTTCCGTGATAATGAGAGCTATTACGCAGTTAGTTACGGGCTATTGTTTGACATATAGTTTTCTGGAATCTTCTAATAGCAGTCTATGTTCCAACATGTCGGATTTTTTGACCAAAAACATTAATATACGTTAAGTTTCTTATTAATATAATAAATAACATTGATTTCATAAACCAACGTTTCTGATCTTGTGATCGAAGTTACAACTGAACAATTATTCATAACAAAAAGAATAATTTTTTTCTAATAATTTATTTTGATTCTATACTATTAATAACTCAGTTGATATGTAGTTTATAATCTTATTTATAAATATATATAAAAATATATCGCAAACTAGTCGAGTGTCATGAAAACGAGAATAATTTTTTAAAAAGTAATACAAGAATATATGTGTATTATTCTATTGTTTAATTTATCTAATAGTCGCTTTGGGGACTCTGTGAGTTTGTGCTGACGTTATGGCCGTCGGATGTTCCTCACGTTGTTGAGTTTCTTGGAAGGGACATCGGATGTTAAGTTAGTTTTGCAGACAGCTTATCTGGCAAAGTAAAGTCTAGAAAATAGATATAACTTTTTTGTCTAGTTTGCGCATTATTTTGTAATAAGTCGTCTGCTGGTTTTGTAACTAGCTGGTAAACTTTGTTCCTTCTTATTGTGTCTAGTTATTGAGTGACGCAGTGTGGGTAGTTGTGGAAGAATGCACCCAAATATGTAGTAACATCTGCAAAAAACGCTGCTAATAAGCAGCTAAGGAGGCAGAGTTTGGGGACCTGTGTACTATATTATATTTAACATAAAACAATCCTCCTCCTCCTCCTCCTCCTCCTCCTCCTCCTCCTCCTCCTCCTCCTCCTCCTCCTCCTTCTCCTCCTCCTCCTCCTCCTCCTCCTCCTCCTCCTCCTCCCACTGGGTGGAACGACGGTTAAGTCGGTGAACGCGATTTGCCCCATACTGGTCATCGTGTCGATATTTGGGGAGGCCTTAGCCGTGCAGTAGGGGTTTATCAGCTAAAATGATGACAGGGTCACTATCATCTAGTTAATTATCTATCAATATAGCTTTAAAACATTTATGATGCGAGATAAATCTAGAATTAATACAAACGTGTGAGGATTTGTGATAAGGCGTCGCAAGACATAAAACGCGTGGGTAACCTAACGCTCATGGCTTACGAACTTGGGATATAGTGAGCAGGTAGCTGTCTTTCTAAACATTTATATTTATATATATATATATATATATATATATATATACATATATATAGCACATATAGTATGTATATATATATAGCGCGCCGCGTGTTCCACGCATAATAGGTCCATTTGTAAACACACACACTTACTATTCCGTTAAGAACAATTAAGAAATGTTTTCATGTTAAACGCACACATTTGTGATTTGTATACTTTTTTTGTTTTATACGTTTGTATTTTAAGTTAAAATACTGTGTCTTTCGTGTGCACTTTTTTATTATTATAATTAGTCATGAAGTAATAAGTTTTGGAATTTAATTAAAAATATTTTGTTGTCGTTATTAATTGTACTGCATTTATACCGGAAATGACAGCTAAGTTTTTATCAGTAGTTTTCAATGCTGCCATTGAACCTTATCTACAATGTATTAACATTGTTCTAGATTCAAATTGTTAATGTCAAGTGATAAAAAAACAATTTTTACATAAAATCATTTGGGTAGTAATTGAGAACCGAATTGCTTTACCATTTAATTTCTCTACATTCATACACGAGCTAAATGTCTGAAATTTTAACACGCGTTATGCCGATGACAGATAAAATATTTAGTTGCTCATCTCTATCCGTGGTAAGAATTAACAGGTGTTTCCAATAATACTATCTAAATCAACATATCATATGTTCACAGTATATAGTTGCAAAGAAACTATGCATATAGGCTATTGGTTATATTGGATATGGTGTTGGACGCTTGCCTTTTGGGCTTTCACAGTTTCTTCGGACTCAGGGCAAGGTAATAAATAAATAAAAAATCTACTTCAGATGCGTCGCTCAACCTGTTGTTTTGATTAAATGATATCTATAGTACCTGGTGGTAAATATTGCACATCGACCTTTGGAAAGAGACAATCGGCTAAATTCGGCTTCGTGTAGCGTTATCTCTGTCGTACGAAATACAAACAGTCCGGTATCTATTAGGAGCTGTTACAACAAGTATCATTTGCTTCTTTTGATAATTGTTTTTATTCTTTGTATAAAATATACGAATTTTTCTATAAGTGGTGGCTTTAAGTTTGGGTAAAATAAAAAAAAAAAAACATGTCCACGTTATGTTTACGTATTTAATTATTTAGGAAAATTAGAACTGTACATAATAAACACTATTATACATATTAAAAGCACTGATAGTGAAATGGAAGTAACTGAGAATTAGAATTATTTTTATTACAATGTCTCATTGGAACAATTGTCTCTTTCCAAAGGTCGATGTGCACTATATATCGCCGGGTACTGTACTCTGTATTCGTAGAAAGGTGGGAACCTTTTCTCCGAAGACATTTTAGCTGAATCTGATACCACATCGCATACAGACATAAGGCATACACACACACGGTGCGGTTTGAAATTGTTTCGGAAGTCCTTTTCGCGTCGAGAGACAGCGGCCGAGATAAACTATTAAATAGTGTTTGATTAGTGTTCTTTTATGTGTGACATAAGTATATGTGTGGGTTGTAATTCACACTTCAGTTCTAGAAGTCTGATCTATATAGAACACTACCTATGTATATATGTAAATCAGTGATTCCCAAAGTGGTTTATATCGACCCCTAGGGGTCTATGTCAGCGAAAAAAAATTGGGGGAACCATGAAATGAAAATGGGGGTCCACGATAGTGGATCTCAACACATACACTGATAGTACCTATTTACTCACATCATACTATCTTATAATATCAAAACATTTACATTATTTATAAAAGTACCTATGAAGTAAAACTATTATCATTTATGTTTATAAAATTATGTAAGTTGTAAGATGTTGGTATTCGCTTTGTGGTCGCAATACATTTTGAACATACACTAAACTTCACTACAGTTAGAAATTTACAGAAAAAAAATATCAGGTAAGTAGGGGGTCTACCCAACACGGAAAAACATGGCAAGGGGTCTACGACACAAAAAAGTTTGCGGAACTCTGATCTAAATAAATGTAACAGGTGGCGCAAAAGTAATGTCATAATGTGAACGCGCCTTAATTTTTACAAATGGCGCCAAACGTCATAGTGTTTTGACATTTATGATGTAGATATATAGAGAATTAGTTGCCAACAAGCCATATAGCGATACACACTTCATGCGTGTAGATATTGTTACTTTTTATTTGAGAATTTTCAGTCTGTATTTTTAATGCAGCGTGAATTTCTTCCTCACGCTCCATGTGTAACAAACCACATACCTAACAAGCCTTAAAAACTAATATTTAAGGAGATATCGCCAATTTAGAGCCAGATGGTTTTCGAGCATCAGTTCAAAATGTCGCAAATCAAACGCAGCTATGCATTAACTCAGGAGGTGAACACTTGAGCGATATAATGTTATGCAGTTGAATTCATCAAGCTAATACTATAAAATAAACTTTTTTTTAAACAACAGACCTCTTTTTTTAATTTATAACAAAACGGCAGCCGGTTGAAATTGTGACATTAATTTTGCACCGGGTGAAGCGATAATATCCTGAGTGATAGGAATGTTGGTGAATGCCGTCACACTTCCCGGTTTCGATGAATCATTACTTCGAGGTAGACTCGTGACATTATTGCAGTTACTTTTCCTTCATTCTTGAAATTTTTTAAGATTTTGTTTGCTAATTCTGTTATACGAGATTTTCTTTTGTAATTTGGAACATTGTTTGCTTCATCTTTAGTAATTTGTCATAATGTCAACTCGGCCTCCGTCATCCAACGACTAGTAGGGGGGAGCGGGGGGGGGTGCCCTCAACACGTCTACAGGCTCTTGGTCGTGGTCTCCACTTGAGAATCTTTCGGCTCCAACGTGGTATAGATTCGCAAATTATTTAGCCTCGAAGAGAACGACATGTAAACAATACAATGCAAATAATACAATACAACATGATGTAGAAGGTAATCCTGATTTGTAAGGTAACAAAAGAATATAACACCAAAGACGCACCGGAAATGCCACCGTGTTATCATCCTCTATTGTTTGACACGTCTATACATATGCTGCGTGATCATATATTATGAGAACTAGTAGCGCAGCGGTAGCGGACTGCGACTTGCGGTCGTAGGTCGCGGATTCGATTCCCGGGATACAGTCTTATACACCTATCCCCCGATTTGCACGGAAGATACGTTCCTGAGAAAAACGTGTAAATCGAAAAACTTGCAGAAAATGCATGATTTTGCTATTTAACAGTTGTGATTTTTTTTTCAGGTTGCAATTGACTCGCCCTCCGCTTGTTAAACGGTTTTTTATTTAGTTCGACCCGTACGGAATTTGTTTATTTGGGTCAAAATTAAAAACTGAAATTTAAGCACATTCCCGTTGTCAGATTGATCTGAAATTCGGTACACACATTTAATTTAGATGACAATACAATATAATAAAATCAATAACATTATAAATCTAAGATGGCCGCCGATACAAAATGGCGGATTACATATTTTTCCTTAACCCCCTCAATATTGGTATCAAATGAAAGGGCTACACTAGTAAAACACGATGATCATGTCAAAATTTAAAATTCAAGGTGGATGCCGTTCCAATATGGCGGACTACGAACATATTTTTCCACAACCACCACAATATAGGTATCAAAAAACCGTTTAATTTAATAGTTTTTTAAATGTATTTATTTTATCTAAACATACACTTCTGCACTGTTGAGATATTCTAGCATTAATTATGAAATAAACTTTCTAACGTATTTTGTATATATCTAATTCCACTTTCACATTTGTCGATATGAGTTAATAATAAAACGATATGCGGAAATATATTAAAATATTACGTTTCTCAGTTGTTCGAGCCACGAATTTTTAAATGGTTCGAAAGTGGGACAGAGATATCTTCTATTCTTTTTCATCAATTAATTTTGTTTCAATCGAATCATTTCGTTCGTTATTTAATTTCTAATATACATATACAGTGAGAGAGAGAGAGAGAGAGCTTTACATACAGGATGAATGGTTATAAGTATAAAAGCTTTAAAGGGGTAAATTTATAGCACATTCTTGTCAAATAATATATGGTATTCCCTTTTCAAAATTCAATGTCTTGTATAGTAGTAAGAAAAAGTATCAAAAATTGGTATTATTACATATTAAAATTAATTATTGTTAACTACCTGTCTGCGGGCTTTATGCAATCAAAATAATATTATAAAAAAGTGAAACGATATTGTTAATAATGTGAGTTATTTATTTATTCTGTATTAAACCTTTTTTATTATAATTATTTGTTATATACGTATGTATGTATGTTAAAGTATGTATGTTTATATATATTTATGTTCATTTGTTTGTGAATATGTATTTTTTTTGTACTATTGAACTAACCTTTATAAGTACTTTTATCTTTTCCTTACTATGGTTGTCTGTAAGAGATTGCCTTGTGTGACAAGACCGCCCATTGTACTTTTCTGTATATTATATTGTAAAACTTATTAAATGTATCTTATCGTGTACAATAAAGAATATTAAATAAATAAAATGAATAATAAATATTCTTCCCGATTATTCTCAAGCTTCAAGGTCACGCGTGTTCTTGATACTAGGGTTGAGTGTTTATTGTTTAGAGGGTTCTGTAACTCGTGCTTTGTAACAATATGAAATACTGTATGTTATACGCACAATGTTTGACGGAATTTTACCAGTGTGTGTTGCCAGTGATGATATACAGATTTGAGACGTGGTCGCTTACGAGGGGGCTCACTCGGTGTAACGTAACTCCTGAGGATGCCCCATGGTGGGGTGAAACACGTGTAGAGAGTGATTTAACGGTGGTAATTGTGTTTCGCATTGTTTGCCGCATGCGCATTTATCAGTGGGCTGGCGAGCGGTACACTTTATTGCACGACTACTGCTGCATAGCGGAAGTAGCTATATATTTGTCCTTTTCTTGCTTACGACGTGCCTGAAGAAGGCTCAAGGTAACACAGAGAGCAATGGAGAGAGGGCTATGCTTGGAGTATCGCCCCGAGATGTAATTAGAAATGAGGAGATCCGTAAAAGAACCAAGGTCACCGACGTAGCTCCAAGAAATGCTCGTCTGACCGAAGATTGACGGATGGCCGTTGGGTCATCAAGGCCTGACCAGACCGGTCATGGTGACGATCTCTGATAAAAAAAGAAAAGAGGATATATATATATGTGGAATGGAACGTAATAGCATGCGTGAATAGGAACGTCAGATGGTGCAAGTGAGAGGCGTGTAAGAGGAAGGGAGACAGATGACGGTTAAACGACGAAGGAGCGTGCGCAGTTTAGGTGTGCCCCACGAAAGACTAAAATTCAATCTCTGCGTCCCGATTACCACATATAATATACATATATGTATAAATAGAATAAATATAGTTTAAAACGTGTAACAGTGGTAGGGATACTTTTTCTTCAGCCGATAGGTTCAAAGTATTTCGCATTCCTAAATCATCGAATGCTTCATAGATGATAGATACGAACACGTGCCGCGCTAATTATATAAGAGTAACTCAAGTGGTCTAAAGTATAACACTAGATGCGTATGTGGAGTATGTGATATGTGCATACAGAGACGAAATATGCAATAGTAAACCTTATCCACTATGAATAAAGTGTGAATTACTGTAATGCGCGACTCTAGGGATTTTTTTGTTTAAACAGCTGTTCTATGATCGCGGTCATCTATATGCCTGTTTACATTGCATCAACCTTATTAGGCGTCGATATCATCGCATGCGTTTTTTTAATGTCGTTCGGGCCTAAATGCACAGCGAATGATTAGAATAGCACGCGAGGTTGATTTATAAAGCTGGCAAGTTCTTGCAAGAGGCCTTATATATACCGTCTGTATCACAGGAGTAAAGCTTCCATAGAATATGCACAATGCACAATGATTTCATGTGATATATTTGTATATATAAATATATATATGTGTGTATATGTATATACACTACTTCTAAAACTTTAAAGTACATACAACTACTGAACAGTCCTTCTAACCACACAACAACCGTTATCTGTCTAAGTCAATCCTTCTATATTTTTTATCCTGATGTTGCCATTTTCTCCCATATATATATATATATATGTGTGTGTGTGTGTGTAATAATAATGGTACTTGTTTCACTTATGAATGGACTGAATTGCTTTTGTGCTGATTTTTGCTTATCAAGTAATATGTAAGTATAAATAATATGGTAAGGCCGCGTTTACACGCACATATCGTATTGATTTGACGAATTTATATTATATTGTTTCATCTCAAGTCATGTTTGATTTATTATAAAGTATATGTTCCTGCTAAATCAGTATATATGGGGTTCCTAAACTTTATGCGTGAAGTGTGAGAATCGAAATTTAAAGGCTCGGTGCAAGAAACAAATAAATAAAACTAATTTTAAGGTTATCTCTCACAATGTTTTAATAAGGAACATTCTACGAGTATATGACATATGAATTACCGAAGGTGTTTCGAATTTTTTGGTACTTTGGTCAGTCAGAAAACTTCTTGTTGGGAAAGATACAGTGTAAATTAAAAACCATGTTTATGCATATATATCTATAGTTACGTATAGTATAGTAGTATGCGAGTTTATTCGAATCGAAGTGAAATCGAGACATCGATATGCGAATGCAATTTGTATGTTAAATAAATCGTTGAAATCAAGATGGCGGCCGGCGATGGCGGGAAAGTGGGCTTTTTGAAATGATTTCGAATCATTTCTCGACGTAAACCGTTATATGCCGTGCGTGGTAATGACAGTTTTGTTTTATTACGTGGGAGCGTGGGAGAGATGTTCGCTGATAATATTTTGTATGATAAGTCTTTTGGCCATGAATTAGTTTGTTTTATTTTTAATTTAATAATTAACCTGAGAGACATTATCCTGTCTTGGCCAGTGACAATATGGAAATACAATTTTCTTTTATGTTATCTATGTTTCATAGACATTAGCGTCTGTGCCTTCTGACTTTTATGTTTAAAATTTTCGACTTTTTTTTACTCACTTTTGCATATTACAGTGTTTAAATAAAAAAGTACGTCTCTTAATCTATCTTAACGACGCTCTAAGTGTCATGTTTATAAAATAACTCTACCTAACTAGCTCCCTAATCCGGATTTCTATGGATAATTCCGGATTTGGATCCGCATCCATCCTTGGCTCGCCTGTGGTCCACGCTGCCGTCCCAAGCATATACACAACATCAACACTACACAGCTCTACTCGGGTAAAGCGGTTTACTACGTGCGAATGTCACCGTACAACTGGAATGCGTCTGTCCAGTTTCTGTTTTACTTTTAAGTTCACGGACCCTTCCGCTCCGTGAACTCAGTTCTGATGAAGCTGAAAAACCCCCCGAGATGGCAGCATCAACTTCAACCGAAACCAAGCAGTAGTAAAATAATGTTTCGTGAGAACACTTTCTCGTCCCCACTTCACATTAGCATCCTCAGGTTGTGCACCAGTGTCTGTGCGGCGGTTGCCGTGTTCGCTACACCTATGAACCTTGCTCTTTATTGAGTTAATGTTAAATAAATTAGCTTAAATGAGACATGCCTTACTGTGATATAGAAAGAAAACATATTCAAAAATTAAAATTTTAAGTAAATTTTTTAAAGAAAAATTAAATGATAATTGTAAAGAAGGATTTAAAATAAAATGTAATATAGCAAAATGTGAGGCGAAAGATAGAATGCGATGTATAGAAGGTATTTAGATAAAAGCAATAAGAATAAAAGAAAATGTGAAGGAAGAAGAAAGAATGCCAGTTATTGTGAAAGACGGAAGAAGAAAAATAAATAAAACTATACTAAAATTTAATGAAATCAGAGTCCCGGTCCCAAAACACGATAGGGAAACGAGAGATCCCAAAAAACGGGGGCCATGTAAAACAAAACGAGTGTTTTTTTTTAAATTTGAATTTAGAATTCGAATTCTGCCACCGGACAGCCTGTATTATCATACATATAGGTTGATGTTTGAACAATGACATTTCCTACAAATACCTTCATAGAATATGCATTTTGTGATCAATTCTATACTTGTGATGTAACAGTGATGATTTTGTCGTTATATACACTGCTCGTCTTTCGCCACGGTACTGTGGTTGGTAAATGTGTTTTTATTTTTTTTCTTGCATGTTATCCATAATCGAAAATTTGAAAACAAGAATTTAGGATGTAATAGATTATTCTGGTATTTTACTATTTCTATTAATTTCTATTCATTATATATATGGATACACCATGAGAAGACAGTTAATGTGTTTATTGAGAATGAAGAAAAGCAATTAATCGAAGTTTTCCAGCGCAACCCTATCGGGGACAATTCTAAGGAGCAGGTCTTTGTTGACGTCTATGAATATTTATTGGTTCGTCTCCGCTCGTGCGAGCGTAGTCATTTGATAGAGCAATTCCTGTTTGAGTTCACGTGACGCTTCCACCGGATTTTGCGCTGAAGATATTAAATCCTAATCCTTTAGTGACTCATGCAAAACGCTGTCAGCGATTTAAAAATCATTTTTAACTACTGACTGTACCTAAGTACAGTCGGACTAAAAGTTAAAAGTATTTATGAATAAACATCGAAAGCGTGACGTAATTGTAACAGAAGTTCTTAATAAATTTTATGATGTAATAACTCATTAAGAAAGAAACTAATATATAGCTACTTCCGCTATGCAGTAGTAGTCGTGCAACAAAGTGCACCGCCCGCCAGCCCGCTGATAAATGCGCATGCTGCAAACAATGTGAATTACACAACTGCCACCGTTAAATCACTCAACACGTGTTTCACCCCTCCTCGGGGCATCTTCAGGAGTTATGTTATACCGATTAGTGTACTCCAGAAGCTTAAAGCCATAGAGCCAATAAGACAGTGGGCAGTCTCGTACCACCCTCGCCCTATGCAGCTTGCCAACTGCTACTTCCATAGAACATCTTCTTCATCGGTCCAGCCGATAGAAAGTCCACTGGAAGGCATAGGTTTCTTCCAAAGATCACCACGATGGCTGCAACCATCGACTTTTCTCGACCTTGATTATGCCATCAGTCTACCTAGTGGGTGATGTACCCACAACGCGTCTACCGGCTTGTGATCTAGGATGGACTTTCGCAAAATAACACCTGATTCCATTAAACATTTATGGATTAGAGACCACGAATTGGCAAGCGCAGCGAAAGATGTCCACCTTCAAGATGGACAAATGGCATTCTTTAGGTCGTCTTCCGACCGGACCTTTTGTTACACATATAAATATTTTTACGTCTTATTGACAAAGGGACCGCTCCGATATTGTATGTCTGTCCAATTAAAGTTTTTTATTTATTTATTTATTTAAATGCGTTACATTACAACAGGATACATTAATTACAAAATACACTTTAAAACAAAATTAAGTTATTCTTATTGGCTAGTACGTTGTTTTTTAAGCGATTTAATTCTTGATTTAATTCTTTTAATTTAAAAACCATTAAGACAGATATAAATAATTTCTATATGTATGGATATATACAAATACTACATTACGTAGATATTTATAGTTTTGTTTTTTTTTTCTGTTCGTTCGTTATTCAAAATACTAAGATGGTTTTAAGAAAAAACTTTAGCAAAAGTACAAAATGATTACTCAACAATTGTATTATGTGTGTAGTTGTCGGAAATATATAATCGTTTGACTTACTCTTAAATTGTTCTTAATGAAGTTGACTCCCGGGCAAAGTCGCGCGAGGAGTCAAAGCTCCGAGCTAAATATAATTCTCGTTTCCGTAACGTGCCGCGTCCTAGATCCTACATAAATAATACGGGCC
This sequence comes from Battus philenor, assembly GCF_028537555.1. Classification (NCBI taxonomy): domain Eukaryota; kingdom Metazoa; phylum Arthropoda; class Insecta; order Lepidoptera; family Papilionidae; genus Battus; species Battus philenor. The sequence goes on from NW_027181693.1 coordinate 604,937, forward strand.
GTGTGTCGAAAATATCCAATATGGGAATTCAAATATATTTGTCACAACAAACCGCTGACAGTTATGGCCGACGGTTTGGCGCGAAAAATGCGTTCGATATTTAAATTTAATTTTAAACATTTTGAAAAAATATATGGCTACACTTTTATTAATTTATCAAGATGGCGGCCAATAACAAGAGGTGTGTTTAAGTCAGTTCGGAGGGTTACTGAAACAAATTAAAATAATATTTAAAAAAAATTACTAGTGTAAAAAGATGTCTGCTCACACATGTTTAGGGGAGCACGAGAGGCCATAGAAACGGAGCAATGAAAAAATGGTCACGCGACAAGTAATGTATGGTATACTCTTTCCAAAAATCATTGGTTTCACAAACAATAAATAAAATAATGATAATATATAGAAAGAAAGTATATATAATATAAAAAGTGGGCGGGGCACATTTCGTGTAACCAAAGGCTGTTAAGGTCGTAACGTTCGCGAAAGGCGATCATGAGCCGGTAGACGCTGATGGGCATGCCCACCACTAGGTGGATTGACTGCATAGTTAAGGTAGCGGGATATCGCTGGACGCGGGCAGCGCAGGACAGGTCATCATGGTGGTATTTGGGGAAAGCCTATGCCTTCCATCAGGCGTCCATCATCTAAAAAGAAGGGTATAGTAAAAAAGAGTTCGTATTACTACGTACTAAAGTTAATTATTGTTTACTATCTGTCTGTGCAGACTGTACTGCAAGAAGTAATTTGTCTGTCGAATTGTAATAAATAAAAATACACGTTTCAGTTGGTTATCTTTATATGAGTGTTTAGAAATACGTGTAAAAGATTTAATGTATTTATGCAAATGCGCTTTATATTCACCCCTTTAAACCTTTACACTTTCAATCACCTTGTATATTTTTTAAATGAATATATTACATACGTAATAAACATTGAAATAGACGGGAGACGACTCGGTGTTTGGCTCTAGTCGATGTAAAATTACTCCTGAGGATGCCCCGTGGAGGGGTGAAACACGTGTGGAGTAAATTAACGGTGGTAGTTGTGTAATTCGCATTGATATTGACATTTGATGTATTAGATATTTTGTTGCTAGCCGGTCTAGGCTTTGTACAGCTTCATCGAAATTGAGCTCGTGGAAACAGAGGTCCACGGACTAAAAATTTTACTCTGGGGATCGTACCTCCGTTACGACGAAGGCGTCTACATGCGGAGAACTATAACCGTGTAGTGAGTGGGGTGGATTCGCATTGTTTACCGCATGTGCATTTATCAGCGGGCTGGCGGGCGGTGCACTTCATTGCACGACTACTGCTGCATAGCGGAAGTAGCTATATATTAGTCTCTTTCTTAATCTGTAATAAAGTTATTTAAAGTGTGGTTACTTAACACACAATACTACCTTCCTGCGCATTATCTGATATCATATTGTAAAAGCCTATATATTTCACATAGATGTATAATATACATTTAATATACAAAATTGAGGTGTTCATTGAAGGTTTTCAATAGACCCTTTAAATATCCTACTGCTAGGATACCTAACTAACTTCCGATAAACGTGTTCTCATTGGCCGAGCCTATGGAACAGAGACAAGCTTAAAGACGCTTACCATCCTTGAGGCTCAGGGGCTAAAGACATCCTCGGGCTGTATAACAGTGTCCATCACGCAGCGGTAGCAATATCACGTAACACACGTGCGTATATTGCACGGACGAGACTCAAGACGCGATCGCAAGGTTCTTCGATGTGGCGAATACGACAACCGCCGCACAGACACTGGCGCACGACCTGAGGATGCCAATATGGAGTTGGGATGAGGAATTTTATAAACTGGACATTGTCAGGGCTTCATTAAAACAAACAAGACTTCAACATAGTTTTAAATAGTTTACCATTTAAGTTAGTAAACAGATTAAGAGACAAACATTGAAACACGCAGAAATGTAAGCAGAAAGAAATTCGGAAATATTAAACGTAATTATAAAAACAAAAGCACGGACGCTAATGTCTGTGGAATATAGATCCTAATAAATAAACATATTCTACTGTAGGATTCCGATAACCATGTGCTCTATAGGGAAACTAGTCATGAGTCGGCTTGTTGCTAGTGTCGAAGTATATGGTATTTTGCAGTAAGACTTGTTGCTAATGTCGAAGTATATGGTATTTTGCAGTAAGGCTTGTTCCTAATGTCGAAGTATATGGTATTTTGCAGTAAGGCTTGTTCCTAATGTCGAAGTATATGGTATTTTGCAGTAAGGCTTGTTCCTAATGTCGAAGTATATGGTATTTTGCAGTAAGGCTTGTTCCTAATGTCGAAGTATATGGTATTTTGCAGTAAGAAAACTTTTTTATAATTAATAATAATAGTGAATATACAAGTAATGTAAAAATGTAAATTTGAAACCAATCGGATGTGGTGACAGGTTTAAATTAGAACATAAATAAAGGCCATTTAGTTTAGTGCATCCGATGCTGACCTATCGACTGGCGAGCGATTCTGTGAATCATTGCGGATGTGTTTTTATGTTAGTTGATAACCTTGTTATCATATCGCGGAGGAAGAAGGCTCAAGGTTGCTTGAAGAGCAACCGGTCGAATCACAAATGAGAGACGGAGACGAACCAAGGTGTGAATGTTCCTCCAAGAATTGTTCATCTTGGCTCGTCTCCCGTGGGGCCACGAAAGTAGCGACGAACGGGTAGACTCGACGTGGGTAGGCTTTAGTGGGCAGCACAAGATCTTGAGGTGGTTGTGGTTGTGATCACTACTATCACAGCTTCCGACTTCGGAGCCAGTCCACCGTGCGACGCGGAGAGTGAAGTTCGCTCGGCTGCGACCGGACGTCGCGGTTTATTTTCGGTTTTAAGTGTTGTTGTTCTTTTTGGGATGATTTTGTTTGGCGTTACGTAAATTGTTGTTATCCCTGACTTTGTGAATACAGCTTCATAATGTATTTAAATACTTATTGATATATAAATCAAAGAGAAATTAAATTTGTGAAACACTACGATTTAAATCCTTGTTTTGATATAGTGATTTGAATTGTGGTGGTTGTGATTGTGATGCCTTTCCCTGATGGATGCCGAGGGTCGTCTGGTATTCTGGAAGCGTGGGTTGTGGGAGAATGGTGCACCCACTCTTAGTTGTAACACCTGTAAGAAACTCCGCGCTGATAGGATATACTATATTTAGGAGTAATCAGCCCACCACTAGGTGGACCATGACATTGTCAAGGTTGTGGGAAGTCGCTGCATGCGGAGAGCGCAAGGCCAGTCGTCGTGACGATCTTTGGCGGGAGACGTATACCTATAGACTAGACTTATTTGTCGTAAGATCATAAAACCTTTGTATGGTAGAAGACGTCCACGCGGTGTTCAGTTGGATTAGTCTTGGGCTAGGAGATGGCCGAATGGGATCGGCAGAGGACAGATCCCGCTCGGAGACGACGCCGTCAGCGCAGAGACGTGCCTCGCGACGGCCCTCCGATGAATGGTGCTCCGCTACCATAAACGGGGCCTTCGGAGTCGCGGAAGTTTAGGGTGGGGGCCCTAAACTCCCACTATCTTCGGCGACTCTGAGGCGGACGATGGTTCGACGTGGTCTCGAACCATCGTGATAGCACCACGAGGGTTTCGGGGGTAGCGTATCCACGCATACCCCGGGACGGGCTATCGAAAAATAGCACGGCGCGAGGGAAGACCGCGTGGCGATCCCTGACCGGGAGATACCGCGGTCCCCCGTTTAGCGCAGAGGGCGACCACCGGGGGGGAGTTTTAGTGGGTAGGAATCTCACATACCCCTGTCCTCCCCCCAGAGGCATGGCATCTTAAATACCGGAAGATTTCCCCCATCGAAATGAAAAAAAAAAGTCTTGGGATGTGTGTAACCCATCTGTCAGTAGGCTTCATGCTTAAATGTCCCTTGGGGGTTTCAATCCATCGTATTATATGAACTAGCAGCTTTAGATAATTATACAGGGTGATACGTGATAGATGTAAAAGATTGTGGTGAATGGATAGCTCATTGATCAGCAAAAAGCTTTAAAGTTTTTGCCTTTCAAATTATTCTTTATAAAGTGAACATTTTGAAATAAGTTATATTTTTTTTTATGAACTGATGATTTTGTGCTCTTATATTCTGTTTAAAATTGTAGAGAGACATTTTTATTTCTGCCACTTATTTAAAAGACTTGTAATTGCATCTCTGTTTAACATAATTTTAATATACATGATAACCGATCATCCTGTGTATAGGTTCATGATGCAAACACGTTAATGTTTCACTCAGCCTGCAGTACGAGTTTGTTGTTTTTTTAGAGTAACATTATTCAATACCGCCTACAGCGAGCAGATGGTAATGTAGACAAATGTGTTTGTCCGAAGTGCATGTAACAGTGCTCCCACGCGACGAGATAAGCGGTCGATGAACCTCACGCATGGTTTTTTTACAATCGAAGCAACAGTTGCCTACAAACTTCGTACATTCTAAATATATTGACCAGTCACAGTAGAGTATAATAATAAATGAATACTATTTTGTCCAATTCAACTCGGATAGGCAGCGTTTAAGATGCTCCAAACATCTCGTCCAAAGTACCTCTATAAAGGATGTCCATAGTGTGTTGACAAGGCAGCGTGAAAAACTGGCTGCAACAAAGTTTCTGACCCCAAAATCTACCTATTTATTTGTAGATTTTTAAATAACTCCGTAAAACATTAAAGTTAACATTTACAAAATTCAAAACGTATATTAAATGTAAATTTATGAAAAAAGCTTATTATTAGATAAACGAATATTTAAATAACAAGAATACTTCGCAGTGATATCGCTTGATTATTTTCATTTCATTTAGGCTATATCTAATAAAGTGTATATGTATAAATCTGTGTTGATAAACTTTATTAAAAGATGTGTTGTTGTGGAGTTTCTTCATGCTTCTCCTACACAACAACAACACTTGACAAAGTAGAGTAGAGTCAAAAATAAAATAGGTTAAATCCGTGATTCCCAAAGTGGTGTATATCGACCCCTAGGGGTCTATGACAACCTGCAAGGGGTCTACGTGTGCGAAAAAAAATTTGTGGGTCCATAAAATGAAAATGAGGGATCTCAACACATATACTGATAGTACCTATTTACTTACATCATACTCTCTTATAATATCAAAATATTGACATTATTTATAAAGTACCGATGAAGTAAAAAAATATGTTTATTTGATGTTACGTATATTTCATATAACAGATACAAAAATTTATTTTAAGTAGTTTTAATTTAAATTCAATAAATAAATGTATAAATTAACACGTGTTTTAAGTTTTTAACACTAAACTTCACTACAGTTAGAAATTTACTGGAAATCAATATCAGGTAAGTAGGGGGTCTACCCAATACGAAAAAACATGGCAAAGGGTCTACGACACAAATAAGTTTTGGGGAACTCTGAGTTAAATAATAATTTGACGATCAATAAGAGTTTTGTTAAAAGTTCCAATGTTGAATAAATCAATTTCATCTTTATCTTTATATATGAAATATGTTATATTATTTTGTTTTCTATAAGAATTCGACTGGTTATTAACTTTTGGTGGTACAGTCAGCATAGACCGATAGTAACCAATAATTAATTTTAATATCTAGTAATACCAATTTTAAAAACTATTATTTTACTATGTTATCATTCGTTATTTAATATATCTGAAATCATTTATTTTGCGACGGTATAAGATACAGTATTTGAACGCAAATGATATATACGTTTCACCGATTTAAAGTTTTATACCAATTTTGAAACATCCTGTACATGTTGGTTTGACAATCACGTTCGGTTTTATTTAGTGAGTGATAAGTTTGTATAAATAATTACCGATATAGCACAGTTCTGATCTGTGAGGTAACTCTGTTGGCTTCAAGTGTAGTGCTCACGCAAGCGGAAAATGGTGTAAATAAATTACTTTTGTACTTCCTTATTCATAAAGTAATCTGCGTATATGTTCACACGCACTATGTCGTGAATTGATTTTTTTTTTCAATTAAATGTTAATAAACTATAGTTTAATGCCAACTTTATACATATTCGTATAAAAATATATCGCTATATTATATATAATGTGCGGTTTTAGGATTAAAAAATCTAATACACGAATCTAACTGTCGTGAAAAAAATTTTTAGTCAATTCAAATTTGAGATATGAAAACTGAATTTTATTTTTATTTTTAGGTCAGTTTTCCTATTAGGTGCGTAACATGCGTACCCGTGAACGACAGTACAAATTCGGTTAAAACAGTTTTTCAGTTTTTATTTTATTTTTCTTCTACATACTCTTTCTTTCTTATTCATTTCTTTTGCGGGGTAGACGTGATCTGTCATTCTTCGCTTGCAGTTAGCTTGCTTTTTTCTTTCATGCATCTCTTTCCTTACTGCAGTTTTTTTACATTAATTTTCACAGATTATTTACATTTATTTTACTTATTTACATTTATTTTGTAATGGAATGGGTACATTGCTTAGCGAAACTTTACTGACTTACACTGACAGCTCTCTGCTGGCACAAAAAATGTGTTCCATATTTGACGATGTGGAATTGGAATTTCCCTTTTTAAGTTATTCCAACGGCACGAGGAAGATATTCAATTGTCTTTTTTTTTGTATTGTTACAGTGAGTTGAAGAAGCTGTCAGAGGAGAGCCTGACCCGGCAGCCGGAGGAGGTTTTCGATATCATTTGCAAACTCGGCGAGGGTTCCTATGGAAGCGTCTATAAGGTAATTAGTATTACGTCATCATGTGTCATACATACGACCTCATAAGAAGGCTCTAGAGCAGGGCTTCTTAAACTATGAGTCGCGACCCCAAATGGAGTCGTGCGGCAAAATTCTGGGGTCGAGGTATTTTAATGTCAAACTAATATAAATACAATTTTATAATGTTTTGTGCAATTTTAAATTTTCGATTTTTTTATGTTTCAAAACGAATTCTAAAACTATATATTTTCATATGTATATGCATATTGTTACCTATTAAATAAATCATCAAAAAATATATTTTTTTTATATTTGTATGGAGTCGTTAAGAAACTCGCAATCATAAATGAGGTCGTGAATGACAAAAGTTTAAGAAGCCCTGCTATAGAGCATGGATGCACAGACCGTGCGGCCCGCCGGTCGATTACTGGTGGCCCGCCGACAGCAAAAACAATACTCTCATACATTCGAAAAATATTAAATTCTATTCCTGTATAAAACCAAAAAAAAAAAATAATTACCTATACTTCAGGCGGCCGGCCCGCCATCAGTTCATGATTTGCCCGAGTGGCCCCTAGTCTTAATAAGTCTGTGCAACCATGTTGTAGAGCTTAGCTGACACTTGTCGATCCAATTTGGATCGAGACCGCTTGGGAAGCTCCGAAACATCTTCTCGTCCAAATACCGCAATACCTGAAGTCGAAGGTCTTTGACCAGTGTATGTGAGCGGTGATATTATAGGGATCCGACACGTGGTCACGTATGGTGGTAATAGTTACCCAGAAATGAGGAAAATAAGGAGAACCACGGTCATCGTCGTAGTTCGAAGAATTGCTTGTCTTTACTTATCATAGGCGAGGCACATCGCTTGTGCACGAAGGCCGTTAGGACGACCACGAGCTGGTGGACGAGACGAGGGTAGGCCCCCGTTACATAGTTGTACGTAAAGGTCGCGGGAAGCTAGGCTACGGCCATAAGCACTGAACCCTAGGATCAAGAACACGCGTGACCTTGAAGTTATTTATAATTTTTTATGTACGCATCTCGGAAATTCTAACAGAGTACTATTTCGAACTTTCTAGAACCTTATCCGTTGTATAAATAATTGTACTCCCCATGACGACAGTTCAAGTTTTGTTTTCGAATTATAAGATTAAGATTTACAATCATTGATACAGAGTGACTGTTTCTGATTTCTTAAGCGATTTGGAAGCGAAGTTTGGCTGACTAAGCGATAGTATACTTTGTGTTAAAGTAGGGTGACCATCTGATTTGTGAATAAAGGACTCCTTGTGAACCAGTGGTGTTTCATTTCAAGTCAGAACCCACAGAACGTAACAATATGTTAATAGTATTTTTAGTGATAGGCAGGAACGGAAGGTTTTATGTGAAACTATTTAACTAATCTCTTTTTAATTTGTTGTGTTAGAGGATTCGAATGAAATAATAATTGTACCGACAGGCGCTGCACAAGGAGAGCGGGCAGGTGTTGGCTATCAAGCAGGTGCCGGTGGACACAGACCTGCAGGAGATCATCAAGGAGATCTCCATCATGCAGCAGTGTGACAGTCCTTATGTAGTAAAATACTACGGCAGCTACTTTAAGAACACCGATTTATGGGTAACGAATACATTTCATCATCATTTCAGTTGTGAGACGTTCACTGATGGACATAGACTTTACGAATAGATTGGTCTGTTGCCTGTCCAACTATAGACACCCTTGGGTTGTATAACAGTGTCCATAACGCGGTAGTAATATCACGTCACACACGTGCGTGTGTTACACGGACGAGACTCAAGATGCGATCGCAAGGTTCATCGATGTGAATACGGCAACCGCCGCACAGACACTGCCGTACAACCTGAGGATGCCAATATGGAGTAGCGATGAGGAAGTGGTTGTTAAATGACATTACTAGAGAGTTTATAAAAAAAAAGACACCACTAAAAAATTAAAAAAAAATTGGTTCAAATTAGTTTAAGATTTAATCTAGGAAATAGTTTAAGAAGTAACTAGAGTAATTTACTTTGGTAAACAGTCTATAGGTATCATGTCTAGCATGATAGAAGAAGAGCATAAAAAGGGATGAGGATGCCAATATGGAGTAGGGATGAGGAAGTGGTCGCACGAACTGTAATGTTAAAAAATTGGACATTGTTAGGGCGTCGTTAAAAACAAAACATCAATGACTAAGTATAATTAGACATAGTTTCAAATAGTTTTTTTTTTTAAAGAAATTGTAAACGTAATTGTAAAAACAATTAAAACGCTATAAACAGTTTGCAATCAACTAAGTACTTTTATTACAGATTATACATACATCGTTAGTTCACAACTAAGACACTAGATGACGCTAGGGGTAAATAAATATATGTCTGTGGAATATAGACTCTAATGTTAAAAAGAAACTAAACTGACATTAACGTCTGTACAGGTCTTTGGCGGTGTGTTTTACTTAGGGTACTAGGATATCATGATTCGGACTTATCTGTTTCCCGGAGGTCAACCAGGAGTTGTGATTTCAGATTGTAATGGAATACTGCGGCGCAGGCTCAGTGTCAGACATAATGCGGTTGCGCAAGAAGACCTTATCGGAGGACGAGATCGCAACCATCCTCATCGATACGCTGAAGGGCTTGGAGTATCTACACCGGCGGAGGAAGATCCACCGCGACATTAAAGCGGGGAACATATTGCTCAACACCGAGGGCCATGCTAAACTGGCCGACTTCGGTGTGGCGGGGCAGTTGACGGTCAGTTCTCTTGTTTTACTCTTGTTTCATATACAGATACAAAGGTTCAAAACTTTTACATATACTTTTAATCACCCTGTGTAAATGTGATTACTCTGAGATATCGCCGCCCCCTCCGAATAAAATGACCATCGCCGGTATCATTTTTGGGGTTTTTAACCTTTTAAGTGCCATGAGGACCGCCGGCTACCTCACGATACCCAACAATAGGTGCCGTGAGGGCCGCCGGCTACCTCACAATTTTTCATCTGTACATCTAAGGAATATTATTTTTTTCCTACCCTCCGGTAATTATTAGCTTCATTAGGCACCTAGCAACTGGATCACGGGATGGTATACGATTTGCGGCATGTTTTAGAAGCGGTTACCATGGGTGCCAATGAGACCGCGGGCGGCCTCACTTTTTATATAAAATTTACATTAGAATATGTATATAGAAACCTTTCACATTTCACAATTTATTCATATTTCAAAGCTGGCCTTGAAAACCTATCGTGTTTTCTGTGTTACAAAAACGTGACCCGCCGGCGACCTCATGGGACACCGAGTACTCTGTTGCCTTTAAGTGCCATGAAGGTCGCCGGCGGTCTAAGTACATAATGATATATATAATGTGTTATATTCATTCATAGAATGTAAAGATCCCAAATTTTCACATAAGGAAAGCCTACACTTGATATTTCCATTTGGCACCTGGGGAAGTCATGGCCAAAACAGCTTGCCAGTTAGAAGGTTAAATATTTGATTTATATGAGTTCCAATACACCTTGTTAATTTTCTTGTTCTCTACACACCATAATACGACACTGCGATCGCCAACCCGTCTGCCAAGCATAGCGATAATGGTATATCCTCCCATAGATATCTTTGGACTAGGCCTATATCCTGCAGTGTGTGTCTATGGATTGAAATGACACCGACAGGTTGTACCAAAATTCAAAGAATGAAGTGAAAACGCTTTTAGTTTCTTACTTAAATTGAAACTACGAGGGTGGATTGAAAAGTACTCGGCCTAACACAGATCCATTCAATTCTAAAAATCAAATCTACGCACATTATTTAGTTCAGTTCAGACTAGTTCATTGTGTGAAGTTCGAAACGTGTGCGATAATTAGTTGTGATTTTATAAATTTATTAACAAAGTAATCGGACATAATTTCCGCGAATGGAGCAAATCGAGCAGCGTGCCGTCATTAAGTACCTCCATAAGAAGGGGCTATCATCAAAAGCCATCCATGATGACATGGTCAGTGCATTAGGCAATTGTGCTCTGTCATATTCATCCGTCAAAAAATGGATAGCAGAATTTAAGCGTGGTAGAGAGAGTGTGAAAGATGAACCCCGCTCTGGAAGGCCTTCGACGTCAACTACTGACGAAAATATTAAAAAAATACTTGATTTAATAATCGGAGACCGTATATTAAAAATTAGGGAGATAGCCGAGATTATAGGCATCTCTTATAAACAAACTCAAAACATCATTGTCAACGAGTTGGGTTTCCACAAGGTGTCTGCGAGGTGGGTTCCGCGACTGCTTTCAGTTGAACAAAAAAGGACGCGATTGACTATTTCACGCGACTGTTTGGAGTTATTTGAAGCCGATGCAGATGATTTTTTGAATCGTTTTGTTACTATGGACGAAACATGGGTTCATTACTGTACACCGGAAACAAAACAACAATCAAAACAGTGAAGAAGACCTGGTTCACCACCCCCTAAAAAGGTTAAGTCGATTTTGTCGGCAAATAAGGTGATGGCTTCAGTATTCTGGGACTCGAAAGGTGTGATTATGATTGATTATCTTGAAAGGGGTCAGACTATAAACTCTGATTACTACTGCACCTTACTACGTCGTTTACGAGAGGAAATAAAAGAAAAACGTCGAGGAATGCTCAGAAGAAAAGTCCTGTTTCATCAAGATAACGCCCGTGTTCACACGTGAGTACAGTTAATGGCTGAAATTCACAACTGTGGCTTTGAACTGTTACCGCATCCGCCGTATTCACCTGATTTGGCACCATCAGACTTCTTTCTGTACCCTAACCTAAAAAAGCACTTGGGAGGTCAAAGATTTTCGACAAACGGCGAGGTCAAAGCAGCTGTAGACGCATATTTTGACTCTAAGGAAGAATCATTTTTTTTCAACGGTCTAAATGCTTGGAAGGGGAGGTGGCAAAAGTGTATTGAACTTGATGGTGATTATGTAGAAAAATAAAAATATAACTGATTTAGTATGTGTTAATTTTCTTGGTTAGGCCGAGTACTTTTCAATCCACCCTCGTATGTGAGGTGCAATCGAAAAGTGGACTCGATACGAGTTAAATCCTTTTGCTTTAATATAAAAATTATGTATGTTATATGTAATAAGAGGAGTGGGGGGGGGGTCGTAAGAATTTTGGAAAGGTTAAGTGATGTGAATTTACCGCGCAGGACACAATGGCGAAACGCAACACGGTGATTGGAACGCCGTTTTGGATGGCACCAGAGGTTATTCAGGAGATTGGCTACGACTGCGTGGCTGATATCTGGTCGCTGGGCATCACGGCGCTCGAAATGGCGGAGGGCAAACCGCCCTACGGCGATATACACCCCATGCGCGCCATATTCATGATCCCGACTAAACCGCCGCCGTCATTCAGGTTAATTATAATTATAATTATTTATATACATCTAGACTTGCTTCTACGCTAGTATCTATATAGTACCATGGCCTATATATAAGAGAAATTTTTAATGGAATCAGGCGTTACCTCGAAGTCCTTCCTAAGTAAGAAAATGACCAATATTTAGAGTCAAATGACTCTGTGTTTGGCACTAATCGGTGTAACATAACTCCTGAAGATGCCCCGTGGAGGGGTGAAACACGTGAGTAATTTGGCGGTGGCGGTTGTGTGATTCGCATTGTTTGCCGCATACGCATTTATCAGCGGGCTGGCGGGCGGTGCATTTGCAGCACGGCTACCACTGCATGTGCGGAAGTGGCTAAATATTGGTCCTTTTCTTACATAAGAGAAATTGTTTAAAAGTACGGAGACTAATTTGATTGCGAACAAAGTAATAAGTTAACATCAAATTTAAATCAAAGTTAATCACCTTCAAAGTAATCTTCTTGGCTAGCGATGCATTTGCCCCAACGTAGATACCGCGATTGGAAGCGCTTCTGAAATGCTTCTTCAGGAAGGTCTACCAGATGCTTTATTGTAACTCTTACAATATCCGTCAATCTACGTGTTAAATATTTAAACAATGTAATGTTGCAAAATAAAATAGTAAGGAAACGTAGAATGTAGTGGTTGAGGATGGATGTATGGCTAATGGAATGAAGGAGAAAGACTGGGAAAATTGTAGAATGAAAGAAACAGTACGACAGATAAGATGATACATGAAAGAGAAGAATGATAATAATAAAAAATATGAATAAATTACTAGAAATAAAAAGTCTCTGTCCCACACGAGATAGGGGGAAAAAAAATAACGGTCAATTATGTCAAAACTGTTTACTTTCAGCACATTTTTGGGAAGAACAATAGCATAACCAAAAACTTCCATCAAATCCATAACTTCTTTCGTAACTCTTTGGTGTCCACAAGATATCTCTAAATCTAGAAGGAGACAAGGTTATGTTAAATAACTAATAAAGCCTTTCAACGGCAATATTTAGCGCTGATGAAAGCGTTCCGAATTTTCTCCAAGATTAAAACAGTTTCTATTTTAATTGAAACTATTTCCTAGTGGCCAAAATGAGTTGTTTATTTAATTTTAATATGTTTTTTACAGAGAACCAGACCAATGGTCGTCGGAGTTCATAGATTTCGTCAGCCAGTGCTTGGTCAAGAACCCACAGGAAAGGGCAACAGCGGAGTTTCTCCTGAACCACGAGTTCATTGGTTAGTGGCGCGTCGATCTTTGGGGACGTACCCAGGGTATGACCCAAGAGTTAGAGGTGTTCTTTAGGCAATGTTGTCACCTGGTATGTTCAAGTGGACACTGGGGCAATTGTATCATAGCATGTGAGATTAGTGTTAATGACGAAATATATATTGGAATGAATATGCTGGAATAGAAGCCATGTAAGATCGATATATAATATGAACAGCCCTACGAATCTAGGGAAAATAACTTACCTGCCTTCCTAATGCCAGGAAGTTTTAAATGATAATTTCATCTTACTTTTTGACCCCAGGTGTATTTTTATTCCAAAGTAGAAATATATTTTTTTGTTTCTATTAACATTGATTTCTCTATTACGACTCACCTAAGGTTAATTATTTCATTCTTCTTCTTGGCTGATGGACTCCCACTGCAAAGCTTGCCCCCCCCTCCCCCCAAGACTTCTCGCGACCTTAACTATGTCGTCGGTCTACCTGGTGAGGAGTGCACCCACGCAGCATCCACATAATATATAAGCACTGCATCAATGCAGATACATGGGAACAGACCCTCGTTGCATCAGGTCGTGACGTCTCCTGTGCACTGTCCGCAGGTAATGCGAAGCACCCAAGCATCCTCAGCACGATGATAGCGGAGGCGCGCGAGATCCGTGAGAGCCAAGCCTTCAGGAGCGCGCAACAAAGCAGTAATGCCAAGACCTTCGGAGCGGTGAGGCTTTTTGCACTCTCATACGTATATACAACCTCCTTATATACAAACTTTTTAATTGTAACCTAGAATAATGGTATTACATTTATTCATTGCAGCCAAAAGCCTTACTATGACGCGTAAGTCTCCCCCAAAGATCATCACAATGACCGGTTTTACGCTGTCCACGACCTTGACTATGTCCGACCACCTGGAGAATCTATACACGTGTCATGGTAGCTTCTCAACAACTTTACAGCTTTAACATCGAACGGCACCAGCGATATGCCCCGCCTACTGCCTTCAGACGAACATTTCTTCGAGCTACGTCTATGACTGGATCTTCTGTGGATCTCCTCATTTCTCTCAATAATGACAGCAAAGACTCCTAGGTTAACTATCCTATTATTTTGCCTATATATAGAACAATTGCTTCCATAAAACAAAAATGTATTTTGTATAGGGAGAAGAAAAGGATGGCACTATTAGTTGATTTCTTTCTTTCAAATTGAGCTCTTCGTTTAAAAATATATGACTATTGGAAACTGAGGATATGGTTACTGGTCCATTCCATTTTTGTTTTTGTTTACTTGTCTTAGACGTTATAGAACATTATGGGTTTCCTTACCACTAAAAAGCCTTCAGTGATTTCTCTCAACGTGCTGGTGAACCTTGGAGTAGATATCTCTGACATCCTCGCTGTACCAGAGGAATATGAAACTTCATATTTTTATCACCTCCAAGTTACAATACTCCAATTAGCATGACAAAATTGTGGTTCCAGGGCGAAGGGTACAGTGAAGCGACCATGAAGCAACGCGATGGTACTTTGGTGCCGGCACGCGACGGCACCGCCACCGCCGATCTGGCGGCGGACCTCGGCACCATGGTCATCAACGAACCCGACCTCGCTACCATGAAGAGTTAGTACCTGACCACATCACCACATCATTCTCTCGGGACTAGTTTTATAGATATAAGAAGATTAATTACCACCCTCTTCCATGCCAGGTACTGACAAAAGTCTGGTAATATAAAATAGGGGACCCTTGATCTAGTCACTTCATGGAGCATCTCTCGAAGCGATTTCAGATCACATCGGACTACAAATCTGGTAAAATAGTTGAAGATAGCGGCACGAGCTGAGGCTAATCAAGGAATCCTCAGTGCCTTCCCTCCTCACATTCGCGAAATCTACAAATACCTCTTTAGTCAGTGCATGACTAGTCAAATGAAGTATTAAAAATATGAGATTCTTCCTAGAACCGGTAGTTCGTGGAGGTAATAACAAAACGAAGTCCGAAATAGAAGTTTGTATGTTAATTCACGCTTATCCTACATATACACCAATTTATGATAATAATGATCTACCAATTAAAATCGTCAGCCAATCACGAGTCCAGAATTATTGTATAGAGCTCTCTTTCGCACGATGTATATAAAGAATTATATTTCTGTGGGATTCCCCTTTTGGAAGCGATGTCGATGCGAAGGCGATGACGTAACATAGCTCCTTAGTACTAATTGTATGACTGTGTTTGTAATTTTATTTTAATACTTCTATTCAATTTTCAGGAGGTACGCTATGTAAACTTTTAAATATAGATATAAAATATACTTACACAATTATTTGATTATAAAATACTTAATTAATTACATATATATATATATATACATGTACATATATATATGTATATATATACATATAATAATTTACATCGTGAACGGTGGAATGGTTTAAAAAAATTCAAATGTACAAACATATTCTGTTAAATATCCTGTATATTATTATTTTGTAAGTAAATTTTATATCTATATTTCATATAGATTGGTTATGGGTATGATTGTCTTGAAAAGGTGTGAAATGTGTGAACACATATGGTGCTTGTCGGATTTTTGGATCCCATTTGGGTGAAGGCCTACCCTTTCAAGAATTATCTGTTTTAAAGTCAATAGTGGCCTTTGGAACATTATCATCAGCGATGATGATATGACGAAAATACGAATTATTTCTGAAACTATTGATTGTTGTATACGACGAACCATACATTGAGGTAAACAATCGTTCATATCTGTAAGCAACCACCCTGTATATAAGCTCAACCTATTTGTCATTCTGTATCCAGGGCATGACACAGACCCGAAAGATACCAACCGGCCGAAGTATCGGCCGCTGTTCCTGGAGCACTTTGAGAAGAAGGAGCTCGGTCGCAGCATCAACAACGGCCCCCACGCGCATCAGCTGCCGCCACCCCCTCAGGAAGTCCGGGGGTGAGTCTCTCCACCCCTCGTTTCCTACCACTTATTTCATCTTCACTTTTTTCTAGAATTGTCGATTAGATTGCTATTAGCCAAAGTGGTGAAATAAAAAATCGTAACTGCAACACTCGTTCTACTTTTCTTTTTATTATCGAATTTATTTTATATACTAGCTGCGCCGCGCGACCTTGCGTGGAATTTAACGAAATAACATTAGTTTATTATTTATATTTTTGGAGTTTTCTAAAATAAAGGTAGCCAAAGTTGCCAGTATAAGACCCGTCAAAAATGTTCAAGCCATCTCAGAGATTAGCCGGAACAAACATACAGACGGACATAATTTTAAAATATATAATATCAGTATATGTACAACATATGTTCATATACGTGTGGTGAAAAGCGTTTATTTTAATATTAAAACAGACACTTCATTTCATTTATTTGTAAGTTATTGTATTTGTAATATATATTAGTTTTGTGCGTAATTGTCGAATGGGTCAAATTACTGTTCCAGCGATAAAATCGATTTTGAACTCGTTTACCAGAAATCAGATCAAATTCAGAAATGCGTTTTCTAGTTATTTTATAAGTTTGTGAGTGTGAGTTGTTTACTATGCGATATTTTCTTATCCAGTCACCCTTCTGCATAAAAAATATCTTTTTTAATGTGTTGCCAAATAAAATTTACGGAAACTCTTTAAGTTTTTATGCGGTTTAATTATAACTATATATATTATAATTTTAATTATAATATATATATATATATATATATATATATATATATATATATATATATATATATATATATATATATTACTGTTTTCAAAAAGTATGGTGAAATTATGGAAGCAGGTGATTTCTTTAACCAAGGTTGGTAAGATTTTCTAAATAACATTATGACATATATAATATTTGTCAAGCGTCTGTTTGTCAAAAATTGGAATAACATTTAGTTCAACATACACTATTTTAAAGGATGTTTTTGCAAAAGCGTTAAAAATTTGTCTGAACTGGCTCCGTGCGACCTCTGGGTACTCAGCGAACTCGTAACGTCATGCGCGGACGCAGTTTTGACACGATTGAGGAGATAAAAACCGAATCAACGAGGGTGTTGAAGGCTATACCGGAAAAAAGACCATTTCGTCTATTTGAAGAACTGGAAAAATCGAAGACAAAAGTGCGTTTTATCGTACGGAAATTACTTTGAAGAAGATGAAATTGAATAAATAAAAAAATTACGTTTTATAAACAAATTCATCTTAATTTTTGATAACAGTGTTAACCATTTCCACTCCAAGGCTGTTGCTCCAAGGCTTGCGATTCTAGAATATATTTTATTCATTCGTGATTCAAACATTTTAGTAACAAAAATCTTTCCTGTTTTAAAATTTTCCGCAAAAAGAAGTATTGCACCATGTCGAGTATCACTCGACTTTAAGTGGAAAGGGTTAAACGTTGAGTGTTTGTGTGTGAGGTGTTAATGAGTGTGTGTGTTGACAGCGCTGAGGCAATGGCGAGTAGCGCGGGTGCGGCCGGCGGGGGGATGCAGCGCGCGCTGGTGGAGGACGGCAACTTTGAATTCGTAAGTCAGCTGCACGTCGTCACGCTGCTGCCGCTGGCGCACGCGCACGCGCATGCGCACAACGCGCACAACGCGCACAACGCCCGTAAGTCCGCAACCCGCGCATGCTCCGCCCACCTCACGCCACTACCGCCCTCTACTCCATGTCTCTCTCTAACACCATTTCTAATTTTATATACTCTTTTATATGTTATGGTTTATTTATTTATTAACCTAAATAACTCTATCTACACATATATGACATATGTTTCATTAGACGAAAAGTCAAGAATTGCACCATAGTTCAAATTATGGTAGTTTACAAATGATTCGATTAAACAAACATAAACAAAACAATAAAGCCTATCGCACATTAGGGCGTACCATTATAGTGCGAACCATTTAATTTTAATTTTATTTATATATTCTTTATTGTAAACGATAGAAAATATATATACATAGTAGCATAACAGTAAAGAACAGGTACAATGGGCGGTCTTATCACACGAGGCAATTTCTTACAGACAACCATAGTATGAAAATAGTAGAAGTATAAATAACGGGTAGTTTTCTACAAAACATATACGTATATAAGATATACACTTATAATAAATGCGGTATAATACATTTTATAAATACAAAAATAAAATAAATCGTCATATTCACTTTGAAAGTATAAAGAAACAGAGAAAGAAGTAAAAATCATTTAAAAGATAAATAATCAATGGTCTAGGTAAAGTTTTTTAACCATTTTTTTAAAGTAGTGAGTTAAGCCACAATCGAACTGTGTGGTAAAAGATTTGGTCATAACCAAAGAAGAATGCGCTTTCATTTTTAATTTTAGATTCTTATTTTATGAATTTTCATGAAATTCCTAAATTGTTTTAAGTCCTCCCGTACCACTTATTACATTCAGGACAGGGACTCCTTTATTTTAAATAATATTTTCAGTTTCGTATTTTCTTATCACTCTCCTCTTCGGTTCTTTTTATCTCCTTTCAATCTCTTAACATTTACATTCCATACCCCACTTCTACTCTCTTTCTTCGCCACACCCTTTTGGTACATCACAGTACAATTTCAATTTTGATTTATTTCTTATCCGACCTTTGTTGCATTTTTACTTATCACCTCCTTAATCATTGTTCGTACCTCAAAAAAATATGGCAACACTCTGTGTCTCTCACTAGGCTGGCCATAGTTCCGCTCTCCACCCTTCTTCCTAACTCCAGCTCACAGCCTGTCCTTACACTTGCAAATAAGAGACATCTGATTTAGGGTTTTTGTAATACAATTGATTTTCTGTTAAAAATACACGGTTACACTTATATGATTGGATGATATATAAAATATCCGGTATAATCTAAAATATAAAGTGTAATATTAAATAAATCTTATATCGAAAATTGTTAATTTACATTTAAAAGAGCAGCTGTTGAGTTTCTGGCTTCATCTTCTCAACAGATCAGAGTTCAAAATAAGTTTTTAATATAATTTGTAAAAATATCTATTATTTTAACAAACCCATAAGATGGTACGATAGTGATATTATGATATGTAAAGGAATAACGATCTCATGTAGTTGGCAACACTCAAACATTATATATAGACTCTCACCCGTGCTTGCTTATAGCGTGTATACATCTGTCTCTCTCACACCTCAATGTTGCCTCTTACTAATTTCTAACCACATTATATATAAGGAATTTATGTATATATTATATAAATAGTCAATTGCGGACTTACGGGGGTTTTAAATGAACCATTTTATTTTTAAAATGGCAACCATTCTTCAAAGAATTTCAACTGTGATATCCGTTCATGGAATACGTTTGCTCTGAAAAAGTTTGACAAGAAGTGACAAGGAAACTTTGGGTGTAAGAAAAAGTGATACCACCTATAGGTTTAGTGACATAATATTTCCAGGTGTATATTATAGGAGGGAGCAGCAGAAAGTAACTCAGTCTGAAAATAAGAGAGTGGGGGGTGAGAAAAGACAAATTTCAAGTGACGTATTTTATGAACGGCTGTGTATATATATATATACCTAAATGTTTACTGTTTAGACCATGGATGCACAGACCGCGGCCCGCCGGTCGAATACTGGTGGCCTGCCGACAGCAAAAATAATACTCTCGTACATTCGAAAAATATTGAATTCTATTCCAGAATAAAACCAAAAAAAATTACTTACCTATACTTCTGGCGGCCGGCCCTCCATCAGTTTATGATTTGACCGAATGGCCCCTAGTCTTAATAAGTCTGTGCAACCATGATTTAGACTGTATGAAGTATTTTTGTACGGGAAGTCCCGTCAAGTAAACCACAGATAATATAACATAGAATATCACCTTATTATGATTAGATTAAAAATATTTTAATGTATATAAGATCTGTACCCCACACCATGTAATTGGGAGAGTTATTCTTAAGCCTACACTGCAAGATCGAATCAAAGTGACAGACGTTGTTTGAAGAGTTGTTTGTTCGAAGTGACGGGGTATGTCACTCGGATTCTTGGGTGCTGACCACTGGTAGACGAAGCTTGGAGATCCCCTTACTTGGTGGAACGACGACGTGATGGTCACGGGAAGACACTGAATGCGGGCAGTTCCAGACCGGTGCCTCATGGTGGTCTTTGGTGGAAGCTTATGAATGAAGAATTTACAAATGTATCCCAGCACAATATTGTGATGATACAATATAAAGCTTCCATCTTTAGTCTGTAGATATTTTTAGTTTTTAATTTTATTTCATCACTGAGATCACCGTTCACGATATTGTCGCTTCTTCATCTGAGTAAGTATGTTCCTATGTACATACTTGCTCTGATGAAGCAGTACCTCTTCTTAGAACGTCCACCCATAAGGAAGACAGATGTTTAGGTCATTGGAACCTGTTGTAAATCTATTGGGAAGATTTATGTCCAGCTGTGGGTGGACGAAAATGTAAAAGTACGTTACGGCATTATTCCGTCTGAGCGACGCTATATTGAACGTTTGTGATCGCAGTGTAATATCGCTCGCGTCAAATTTTTAGAAAATTTCTTTTCCTTTTTCTTTCACTTTAACGTACAGTCGAAGAGAAAATGTTTATCATTTAAATATATGAATGAAATTAAAAATTTTTTTTTTTATGTATTGCATAATTATCATTATATGAGATGTTAGGGAATATATAGTAAAATATTTAAACCTTTAAAAATGTAGTAATTCGAATTTGAATTTTTTCATACTATGTTATTACATATATTAATTGGCAGAAAATGAGCTATACATTCACCCGTTTATATTTATTTCTAATCAGTGTCTGTGTAGTATTTATCTGCGTTTTAATATTAACTATATATTCATAAGGATAAAATAAATGATTTGATCATTTTTACTCCTTTACTAATGGTTATAATCTCGTATATTAAATTCAGACATAGTTATAACTGTTTACAAAAAAATACGTCTGACTGTACTTTTGGTGGAACAAACTTATTGTCGCCATCTCGCTTATACCTATGTATAAGCGAGATAGCGATGTGACTCGCCTCGCGTTCAGAGCGCACTAGAAATTTGGCGCGAGCTGTACCTTAATTGGAGGTAGTTATGCAACAAAATCCATTCCACACTTAGATGAACAAGATGTTTTAATAACGGTAATTTATTTTAAAAAAAAAGTAATTTAAAAGATTAAAATGGAACATTGTCAGTTGTAATAGATCTTTGTTATACATCTTCTAAAGTATATCCACGATTGCCATTGGGACCAAGTGGCAAATACCAGCCGGTAGACGCGGTGTTGGAAGTTCCCCCTCTTGGTGCACCGATGACATAGTGAAAGTCCTCGGAAGGATTGATGTTGTCGTTGAGTGATTCTTTGCAGTGAACGTATATCAGCTGACATGGAGATGATATATGTCAGGTATATTTATTGACAATCAGTGAAAAAGATAAAAATAAAATTCGTTTATTCAAAATTGGAACTTTTAAAAGAACTCTTATGTATCTATTTATTGTATAAATCTATTTTATTTTTGACTCTACTCGTGTTCGCAAGGTGTTATAGTTGTAGAGGAAGAAACTACATAATTACACTTCTTTTAATATAGTTTAACAATATAGATTTATATATGTATACTTTATCAGATGTAGCGTATGAAATCAAAATAATCACATCACTGCCAAGGATTATCGTTTATTGAATAATAAGCTTCTTCCGTTAATGATGAAATAGTTTAGCTTTTTGGGGAGGTTATAAACAGTTTGATTTAATTTAATTCTTGGTGAATAAGTTATAATAAGTGGTTTGGATGTTGTCTGCATAAGTACGTCCAATTAAGGGTGGACGGTGGCGCCATAGATGGCGCCACGTGTGATGTCGTGACGGACGCATGTGATCACGCAGCTGGCCTACCTATCGGAGGGCGAACTGGAGGCGCGCATGGCGCGGCTGGACGCCGAGATGGAGGCCGAGATCGAGCAGTTGCGCGCACGCTACGACCTCAAGCGCCGACCCATCCTCGACGCCATACACCTAAAGCGCAAACGGCAGCAGAACTTCTAGCCGCACCTTGACCTGCACGCAGTACTCGACACGGAGCGACACGGCCATGTCCCCGCCCCCTTCCCTTACCGGCGGAGCCCTCCCCCCCTCTCGTCAGATGAGTACAAACATACAGATTTATAGTACGTTGAAACTTTCAAATATATAAAGCGTATCTCTCCACAGACTTGCGTGTTGCATAGATAATACAAAACATCCCATAGCGTGTCTCAACTCCCGGCATCGTTGTATTTATTTAGACAATTGTAAAGCTGAACCGTCACATGCAGTGGAGACGCGTGGTTTCCTGAACAGTCCGCAGCTGTATGAGCTGTTCAGTGACGAGCTTATTAAAATAATTTGCGAAACTGCAGCGAGAGATTCAGTTTGATGCGCTTCGCGTCAGGGAGTGCCAAACATTTTGAAAGCATTTAACTAAGACGCATTTGTTCCTAAATACGTAATGACGGCCAACTCGCTTTCTGCCGGCCAAATTTTTTAATGAAACGTTTCTATGGAAACACCGCCACGTTTTTTGCTCGGAGAAGTGAAATCTTCAATAGTTTTAGACGATTAATGTAAGTTGTTAATGTAGTATAGTCTAGCGATGAGAGACATATCTTTTATGCAACCCGACCGCTAGATGGCGTTGGCTTGTAAACAGAATAGATGACTGGTGCCACAGATTACCTATAAATAGATTTGCAATACAAGCGCTAATTATTTGCTTTCTTGTGGGATACTATAAATCCTTTTACTTAAGGATTATTACTAGGAATTAAAACAACAATTCAAAATCGAACAGACAACATTGTTTTGTTTATTTTGAATCTACATTAAATATAGATAGTTAATTTGAATACATAATACTTCTGTTGTAATAATCCTTGTAAGTAAAACAGTATTGCTAGTGTCTTGTAAATCTATTAGTGGTTACAACGTGCGGGAACGATTTCAAAGTTAAATATTATCATTAACTGTTTATTTAGATGATTTTGCGATTTATCATTTTACACCGACGCCATCTAGCGAGCGACAGAGTATATTTTCTTTCGAACCAAACATATTTTTGTAGCTTGACGGAGGAGGATATACCCTTGTAGTATATTGTAATAAACTCATGACAATATATATTGTGTAGATAGCTTAGTATTTTATTTTAAGTCGCATTTGATTTGTTTTCTAGATTCAATTCGTGCATTTGTTATTTCTCGAGCCTCTGTTCGTTAAGTTCCTTGCGTTCGTATCTCAGATGTAACGCAACGCAGATTGTATTATAAAACTATATATTAGATTATATTCGTATGACCTTAGAGGGTTGTGAGATTTGAATTTATTCAGATGCTAAAGTCTATGCAAGATGGCGTGGTAATTATTTTTTCAATGAACCTATATAGACAGGCTTTAGGAAGACACAACTATTCCTCAACAGCACCATAGTTACGTGAATTTAATTTTTAACAAATGGTATTGATGCTTTCGACGAATAACACATTAATTCAATTTATTATTGAAACTATATGCCTCATGTATAGTATGTCATTTATTTATAATTTAAAAAGATTACATATTTTGGCGCCAAAATTGATAGTAACATTTTTTTATCTGTATGTCTTGTCTATTATTAATTTTAATAATAAAGCTATAGATAATTCTGAATACGCGCCCAAATATATGTAACCTTTAATTTGTAATTTAATTCAATTATTATTATATGAATTTAATGCAATTTGTCGGGAGCATTAAACCCGAGTATACGTCATAAATGTATTTTAACAACAAATATTATAGAAGTGCCATTAAATATAAATGATTCAATGTATTTTAATAAAACCAAGCAATAGTTTTAGTCGATTTAGAATTTTTTATCCTGTCTATTGATTATAAATAGTTGCGGATTGACTTTGATTTTTGTGCCATTCGCGATTGAAATTTGGGTACGAAAAATGAATAATATTTTTTTAAATGATTATTGTACGAAATTCGCATATATAATTCGATATAAATTTTTTCCTGGGAAAAAATATTTTTACAATATAATTTTTTAATCGTTTACTTTTTTTTTGTTACTGGCGCCGTGATGTGTGAAATTCTTTTGGCGGGATATTTCTAGCTGATGACATTGGTGTGACACCTGTCAAATGTTTCCCGCGAAATAGTTTGACGCGTCACGGCCGACGCGGTAATCGGCCTATTCGAACATCGGATGAGAGTTTTGTCTGCGACTGTACAGGGTAACGTAATGTAGGTGTATGTTTAAATTCAAATTGCTTAGAGCACAGTCCGCTGGTTTGTTTAGTTGTGTTAACGAATAAATGTCACGCATTGTTGATTTGTTTCGTTCGTATAATTATTGATGCATAATGTTTTTTTTACATTGTCCCCGCGGTGTGTCAACAGAGCGGTAGTGTTGTTGGAGATCTCGTTGTGTTCGAATGTTTGTTGTTGTGTGGCCTTGGACTGTTCTGTGGGATCGCACAAAGCCCGGCACACGCAACCCAGTGCTACCAAATTTAACATATTACCATCCAGAGATCCAGGCTGTTCATGTCGCGTGTGAAGGGCTTTCCGCCTATTTCTAGTTGGTTGGTAGTAAGAAGGGAGTGCACTTTGTAATTCTGTAGTCTGTTGAAGTGTTGATAGCTGATTGCATTATATTTTTGGACGGACGAATCGCAAATTAAAGAGGATAAATGAAAAAACGACTTTTATTTAATATATTCTTTTATTATATGTATGATGTCAGTGAAGATCTCTTGATTTTTGATATAATTAACATAATTAAAAACATTTTTAAAGTGCAAAAACTATATGTAAAAAAATTTGATGGTCACATTACAGCAAAAATCACGAATGCTCAGTACAAAGCAATGCAATGTCAAATAGGATAATTAATAAACAAATAACGTGTCAAGAAAACAGCTTACATGTGCAGTGCATTTAAGATAAAACCTAACATCCAATATTCTGTTTAAATAGTTCATGTTTGAACACTAATAGAGACTCATAATCACAGATAATGTAAACATGCCTTCAGTTATAATAGAAAAGACAAATATATGCTTATAAAACTACAATAATATGTTACAGAAAAATCAATAAATGCAGTTCGGTGGGCAAGTAAACCAAGTTAAAACTAAAAAAATACAAAATAGTAATACACAATGAAACAGCAACCAAGTTACATAGAAATAGAATATCTAGGTGCATATCATATTACAGAAAGTGATCAAAACATAGCGATTTGCAAGAAATGATGAATGTAACAAACATTGAATTTAAAAAGGACCATCTTCTCATATTTCATAATTTAGAAAAAAGTATCATAGTAAGGGAAACTGCTATTCTTTCTTGTTCTTTATTCAATACGACATAAATTGTTGTAAAAAATCATAGGTAATTTGTAGTTTGTATTAAAGTACAAATGTATGAAATTAATAAATATTCAATCTCCCACTTTATTATTTAAAATTTCTTTCTTGTGTTTATCATCATAAACAATATCTTTAATGGCATATTTATGTTATAATTGGTGCTAGTATCAAGTATCACACAACCTATTTAGATCATACAGTACTACTGACATGCTGCTTTAATATTTAATATAATATAAATTTGCATATACTGTATATATATTGTTTTTACCTGATTCAAGAACATACAAAACTAAGGGGTTTAAAACTAAATGAAAATCATGAAAGAAGTATTCTTGGTTGCCAAAAATAAACAAAGAAAATTCTGCTAATGATAATATATAAAGATGTCCAGTGGGTGTGTTAAATTAAAAAGGTGGGTATTCCTAAAAATAAACTGTAGGTGTATATATCATATAAAATGGGGTGACTTTAAAAAAAATCTTTTTTTATCTACAATATTAATTATTTTATACTCCTTGATACATATTTAGCTGTAATCCTTTTATAAATATACTACATATATAAACTACAAATGAAATGTCAAAATGTGTAACAAGTTACAAAGATTGTTCAATTATTAATCTCTCTTGTTTGTTTACAAAGACCACAGTTCTGAAGACAAAAGAAGACAAGCTAGGAACTCATACTAAAGCAGTGTTTCATCACTATTGTCAAATTTATTTTATTAATCATGAATTTTGAAATCAAAAATATATATAAGATTACAAAATTACCAATAAATCAATTTTGCATATAAAATATACAGAATCAAATAGAATATTTGAAAAGAGATTCAATTCGGTTATATCTCATCACCATGGGATGATAATTTTTAATTTCAAACCAAATGACTTAGCGTTTAATTTTGACCTGAAGATATTTACTATACAATAACATTTTAATAAACTTAACAATCAAAACTACACTTATATAAAACATTTCATATACATCCCTGGAATTTTATTTAACAATTTATAAAAATCATAATTTATCACATAAAAGCTGTCACATCACAGACTTGAAGAGTAAAAATATTTTATGGTTGTAAGTCTTAGAAACTTATTTTCTCTTAAGAACTCTTATATCAGGCACATGGCTATCTAGTCATTACGAACCACGTGAATAATACAGAGTGGATACATCAAACAATTATTTTAAAAATAGTCGCTACAATTATAAGAAATTAAAATTTTCATTAAAATTATTACAAAATTTACTCTACCTTTCCATCTAACTATAGGACAGCACAAATAATACAAATTTTAATAATACTAGAATGTTTTAAACAGAGATCAAAGTTCGAAACAAATGCTTTGGTTAAATAAACTATATCATTAGTCTAACGAGTTGAACTCTTTAAATTCATGTTAGTCGCTATTCACATTCGTTAGTGTCGAAGTATCATCTGACAATAGAAGAAACTGTCCAACACTGGAAAAAAAGAAATAATAATTTTTATTTTGTACAAAAAATATATGAAAAGGACAAGAGAGACACTAACAGTAGTAGTTAAACTTACTGTATCATAGTTATATATATATATATATATATATATATATATATATAGATATATATATATAGAAAATAAAATCGTAAAAAATATATATTAACTGAACTAAGCCTAGAGTGAAGTAAAAGTAACAAAATAAATTGTATCAAAATGAAATTTATGTCTGTCTTATCATATGAGAAATAAAAAGGCCATCATCATTAATCAGCCGATAGGCACTGCAAGGCAGGCATAGCCGGGTTGCGAACTTAAGTGGCGACCTTGACACAATAACGTTTAAGTGAACTCCTTTCTCCGTTTGAAAATTATAAGAAAATATATTATTGGTAAAATTTATTTTATAACACTGATACTAAATTTTGAATATTTTTTTTGTTATTTTAGTGTTAGTGTATTTATTTGCATTCTTTTTTGAGTTATGCCCCCCTCCCCCCGCCCCTATATCACTTCACAAGCCTCTCCATAGATCGCCACAATGATTGGTGTAGCGCTACCAATTTAAAAAAGATATATCTTTTTAAAATTTTCTATCAATTCCATGAAGCACATTCATACAAAATTTTCCTAAAATTTTTAAATACAAAAGTCCTTTCTATTTATTTAATTATCAATAAGACGAAAACTTTACATAAATACATCTGAATGTACAATCTCGGAATAAGTACATTATCACAGTGTATATTTGCATTTATTAATTATTTGAAATTACTTTATTGTGAGTTATCTGTACCAAGACATTCATTTTCCTTATAGTCAGTGGCATTGACATATATAATCTGTACTAGATGTACATTCAAGACAAATATGTTATAGTGTAAGATCTGGGTAGAATATGTTCAAAAATGTCTGCATACTTACAGTATTGCACAGCGCTGGCAAGCAGCTCATAAATTTGCAATGTTCCCATTCCATTCAAAACAATTTCACTGACGAAGATATACACCACTCTTGATGTTTCAAACAATGAGTCCAGAAGTAACCAAGTGGTTATACTCCGATTATCACTTGCACCACGTTTTATCATGATGCCGCTGTTGACCAAACCGATTGCACTTGTTCCAACCATTATACCAGTTATCAGGTAGTGAATAACTGAAATTAAAAATTAAATCAACCATTCAAGAATCTGTTAGTTCGTTAAAACATTTAACCTCTAGAAATAGAGTAGAAACTTGAATTAGACCACAGGTCCTGCAGTTTAATAAAAACTACAGTAATAAATACTCAAATCGAATTATGCTGCAAATATACATAGAAGATTCCCAAAGTTCACCAACAATGTTGTTTTCTCTACAGGATTTCCAAATACTAAATCTTATATAATAAAAAATTACATTATCAATTGCACCTTACCAACATTGGTTCCAACCAATGGTTTCTTATAGAACTCTTGCGGCATCAAGAGACGCAACAGGGCAAACACTAATGATGTCGCCGCAGATACCTGCAACATAACATTCATGTTTTTAGCATAATAGCAATGTTTTTCTGTAGGAAATATCAGCTTCAACTTGCACCGGTCTATTGTCTCCATTCAAGAACTCTTAAGCCAGCCACTTCTGCTAGCTATTTTATAAATGCATAGTACTATATAATACAGATGTTAGCAGTCACAGTTTAACCCAACAAATAGGCTTTGAATGCATCATAATTATGTTGCTGAAGAAATTATATACATGGCGGGAGAATATTGAAAGATAAACTCTAAAGGATGCAAGTTTCTTGTTTTAGTCTAGACCAGTGATTCCCAAAGTGGTCTATATCGACCCCTAGGGGTCTATGACAACCTGCAAGGGGTCTACGTCAGCGAAAAAAAATTTGGGGGTCCATGATAGTGGATTTCAACACATACACTGGTAGTACCTATTTACTTACATCATACTATCTTATAATATCAAAACATTAACATTATTTATAAAAGTACCTATGAAGTAAAAAAATTATTATATATGTTTATAAAATTGTGTTAGTTGTAGGATGTTGGTATTTGCTTTGCAGTCGCAAAACATTTTGAACTTGTCCTGAGAGTTGCAGTCCCGTGTTTATTTAACCCTTTGCACTCCAGCCTAGTAATGCATAGAGGCTACCAGCAACTCCAGCACTATATTAGTTCCAAGTACATACCTATGATGTAGAAGAAAAATAGAGTCGTTTCAATAAAACAAAATTTTTATTTCTTAGCTATTTTATAAACAAAACATATTCTAACTTATATTATAAAAGAAAAACATAAATTTTAGGACTTAAAATTTCTTAAAGTGTGATATCTTTCGAAACAATTGCCCATATGCATTCGCGGTTTACCGGGACAAGTATCACAGTATTCCGAAGTTTCGCGTCTTTGTCCTTTTTCCTGTCTATTAGAACAAACAATACAATCTCTTTTCTTGCCTTTTCGCAATATGTGCAGTTTTTTGTCCAGTCTTGTTTCAGTTGCTGAAGTGGAAGGTCTTGATCGATAACTCTTCCGTGAAATACAGTTTAAAAAATTGTAATGGTTCCTCGATGTTGAAAACTTGTGGCCCTGGTATTTTATTTCCTGTTGAAAAATTGATTTTTTCCAAAGGAATGTCGCTTCCCGTAATATTACTCCATACATCGCCGTCTACAGATGGTGTATCTTCGTCCTCTAAATCTGATTCAATAATTGCAATTCTTCTTTTTTTTCTAACTACTATTACGTCACTATCGTCACTATCTGTCTCTAAATGATCTTCTAATTCTATTTCACTTAAATCGTCGGCAAGCAACGCAAAATCGAGTTCATCTTCCACATCACTTATTTCACAACTATCGTCAAAATTTTCGCCTTCCATCTTCACTAGGGTTATAACGTTATGAGTGTAACGAAATAAACTTAAATAGAGCACTTTTTACTCTTATTACAATGTAAGCATAATAAACGTATCATAAACACTATAAGATAAGCACAGACTATTTTGCTTACCTAACTGTTAAGGGCACCAAGGCAGCAAAACAACCATGTCGCCGCTACGGCGACAGCGGATTTATTGTTAGCTTTTTAATGTCGCAAATACGGCGACAACGGAGTGCAAAGGGTTAATGTTACATATATTTTACATAACATATACAAAATTTTATTTTGAGTAGTTTTAATTTAAATTCAATTAATAAATGTATAAATTAACATGTGTTTTTACTTTAAGTTTTTAACACTAAACTTCACTACAGTTAGAAATTTACAGGAAATCAATATCAGGTAAGTAGGGGGTCTACCCAACACAGAAAAACATGGCAAGGGGTCTACGACACAAACAAGTTTGGGGAACTCTGGTCTGGACTAACATTACTGCAGAAATGGTAATTAGTGCAGAGCACAGATGGTCCTTAGGGTACAGCTCTAGCATTTAAGTTCATGCACAATGTTCATAGTGAAAATTTCGTCATTATTAAATGTAGTGATGGCATCTGGGATGGCATTCTTAAAGCACAGTTTCTGCATCTCATAGTTCCTTTGATAAAAGAGACTGATAATGAGATGGTAGGCATTGTAATACTTTGTCTTATCTCTACAGATCTGTTTCTCCAACCAAGCGGCACTGCATTTATTTTGCATCTGGAAGACATGGTAATATCTAGGATGTTATTGTTGAGAACCTTTCTGTGCCCCTTCACTCCGCCTTTATCCCAATCTTTACCTCCTTTATTGCAACCAGTCATGTTCTCAATTTTTTCCTATGTGCATAGGTCCTCATAGAAAAATACCCGCTCAACCTATGCCTCTTTTATAGATATCAAAGCACAGGGGGCCCCCATAAAACCTGGGCACATCCTCCTACATCCTGCATTATTGTGTATAGATTGCCCTTTATAAATTTATTATAAGGGCCTTTCTCCACTTAGGTTCTGGAGGAGATATGTGCATGGCCGCAAAAACATCTTTTAAATTTTTGACTTTCTTAGCTGTTCTGAAACTTGGAAACCATGGAAACTTTCCAATACCTCTGTAAGTGTGCAGCCATGGGCAAACGCTTATATGCATACGTCTATTTACCACTAAACTAAAAACTAAGGCTTAACATTTGTAGACATTGACAATTCTAAATATCATTGATAAACATTAAGTTAATCAACATGTTCAAATGGCAATTTGCTATTACTACAAGATTTAAATTAAATATTTTCAATATTATATATCCTGATTTCCTTGGTTTTTAAAGATGCGATGTTTATCTTCAGTTCTTAAAAGTTAAATAACGTACTTACAGAGAACACGGTTGCCACTAGGCGAACATAAAACTTTACGTCCATCAATGGCATCTTCTTTGACTGCGTGGACATTATAAGAGTAACTCAAATAGTAGGGCTCTGCTTTGACATCCACTTGAATGCAATACCTTCAACTCTAAAAGATCACTGTAGGAAATAAATCAATAATGATTGGGAATGTTGTATATCAAGGAGTATAATAACACTAGAGTTGCATATGCAACAAAATCACAGTTCAGTCGGTTAATCGGTTTTTGGAAATGTCATTAAAGGTGTTTAAAATAAATATTATTTAAATAATTATATAAATATTATTGCTTACTTTTATATTCATATTTAACATATATAAATATAACATATTAAGATAATAAAATTAAAAAAAACTTATTTAGTGGAATTAACAAGATCTACTGAAAAGCATGATTAAGATGTAATATAAATGTTTCTTTAGAATCAAGGAAAATATATCAAAATTCGTGTATAAAAACTAGGCTCCCATCAAAAGACTTAAATCAGATAAAATTATATGTTCAAATTGAAGTATTTTCAGTGTTTTTTAACATTATTTTGCTTGATTTTATAATTTTTTTGTTGCAAAAAAAAGTATGACGAGGTTCAGTTCGTTATTATCTGAATTTAAAGTAGATTATTTTTTGTGATTTGCGAAGATTGTTTTTGAATCGTCAATTTAACTGTTAAAATGGAACGTTTGTAATCTGACAGATGACATTTTAACCTGACATTTTCATATGGTATTGTTATCTGTAGTAAATGTTTCCTCTTCGCATAACAGAGGGTACTGCACGGATAAATGTAAATGATTATGATCGACCGATCCTTAATTTTGCTAATATCGGTGACCATTCGATTTCAATCAGATAGTTAATATTTTAATACACAAACGCCTTAACCGACACCAAATATCCTCTTTAAATCACTCTGTATATATATTATATTTGTTAATTAAGGAACAATTATTTTCTAATACCTGATTTTGTAAGTTCTGTAGCATTATGTGTACATATACTGATAAGTAGCATCTGGCCTTTTGACTGATTTTTTTTTAATTGGCTCCCGCTATTGGGGATCTCTCGTACCCCTATATTGTATTGTTTGAGACAGTTAACGTTTAGTTCTAATTCTACCTCCTGTTTACTTGTTGGCTTGCTCGACCTGCATTTTTTTATACAATCCTGCTGCAGAACTCGAGAAACGTTGGCCTTTCGTTGTTATCTCTCAATATGATTTAATTATTACAGGCAAAACCATTCGGTGCATGACCTTGGTATATTTATGAGAAGAGTGGATAGATTTTTTATTATCATCATCATCGTATCAACCGATAGACGCACATTATAAGGCAAAGCTCATCCCCAAAGATCGCCACAAGGGCTGTTCTTACGCTGCCCGCGTCCAGCTACTTCCCGCGACCTTAGCTATATCGTCAGTTCATCTAATGGGGGGCTGCCCACGCGGTTACTAATTCTAATACTAAAACTGGAATTGAATAGAAAATGACTGGGTAATTGCGTTTGCTCAATCTGCACTGCTATTAAATATTGTTTAAATCTATATTCAATTAAAAATGTTTATTTCATATATTAAGAGAAAATTACGTTAGTTATGAACGCGAAATAAAGCATTTATATTATGGTGTGATGATGTTGATAAATCCATTAAACAAGTTATAAATAAAAAAGTTTATTAATTTATGAGTATTTTTAAATAGTGTTAATATTAGTACAATGGTTTTGACTTTAAAAAAATTAATGATTTTTGAACGCCAATTTCCCGCCAATTGGTCGCGGCTGTCATCCGCACGTCACGACGGCCGACCGCAAAAAGATTTAAATGTTACAATTAAACCGTCACGGACGTCAGAGCGACGAACAAATAACATTCAAATTAAATAATTTAAATGTCCCTTGTCTAATAAATGTATGTGTTGCACGTTGTAAATTGATGATTCTTTTTTATTCGGCAACTTTTTAATACTCTGCTATAATACAGAGCAGTGGTTTCTGTGCAGTTTTAAGTCGTGTGTTTGATTGATAGCGTGCATAAACCCTGTGTTTTTTTTATAAATCTGTAGAGTTTAAATGAGAACGCTTTGAATAGCTGGCAACCATGTTCACAATACTTTTTGGTTTAAATCATTCTGGCGCGTTCGAATTCGAATTCGAACATGGATTTGAATTCGGACTCTGTAACTACCAATCGCTCATCACCATCTTGTTTTCTCCCTTTACTTTTCTAATGACTACCAGCTTATCGAAACTCTTTGGTTGCTTCCTACCTGTAACGCTGAAGTAACCAAGAATCCGCTCGCAGCAGATGGCGGAGAGCGTGATTTTAATACGGAGTTGATCAAGAACAGATCTTTAGGTTCTCCTGGTAGTCCACGGTACGCGTAGCATTCTTTACCAGCACCTCATTTCATTGGCAAAGTATCCAGAAAACTGGTTGCTCTCAAACTTGAATTATGAGGAAACTGAAGGAGTGTCATAACCTAATAGATGGAATATACTAGCCATGCGATTTCACGGATACTACGCTACCCTTCCAGTCACACTCTTGTACATATAACATATTTAGATATACTCTTTGGTAAATTATGCCATAGTTTATATATATATAATATATATATATATATACGAATCAATAAAATTGAAGTATCTGTTTGTAATTTTAAAATAACCGCCTTTAACATTATGCAGATTAATACGATATGTTTACCAAAAATATTTTTTTTTAAAGTTTTTGTTTGTCTGTCTGTCTTGTTGTTGTTTGTTCCGGCTAACATTTGAAATGGCTGGACCGATTTTGACTCCACTTATACTGGCACGCAGCTGATGTAATAAGAAGCAAGTCAGGCTTTTTTTAAAGCAAAAAAATAACTAAATAAACTAATTTTTTTTTTGCTAAATTCTACGCGGACGAAGTTGCGGGCACGGTTAGATGTTTAGATATAACATGGGTATAAAAAAATCAGACAAATCAATATAAATAAACATGAAAGTAGCAACCCTTATCTCTATGATACAGCGATACATACATACCTGCGATCCTAGTGCAACGATTAAAAGTAATGATATATCCATAACAAACTAAACTATTTACACCAAGATTTGCAAGTTAACAGCTAAATCAAGACATTGTAAGTAAACTTGTATATATATATATGTACAAAATATTTTTATTAAATAAATTAATTATCCAACATGTACACTTTATTCTTTATTTCGGTATATACATGTCATACATCTTTAATATACCTATTGTCCGCTAGATGGCGCTGTACCATTGAGAAACTTACAGAGCGGTGTTAAACCGTTGAATGCTGAACGGGGCCTGTCACATCTCGTCTGTGTCCCGCTTGTGGTGCGGCAAGGGAAAACATAGACTCATCTTTCGTGCGAAGGACGTAACTTCTGTTTGAATCGGAGGAGGAAAGGGATAAATATACATCCGAGATGTGCTGTTGATCCTGGGATCCGTGGTATACTTAATACGGGGTTTTTTAAATCCTGTGCCGCACTGGATAAATAAAATGATGTAGTGCGATACAAGGTTGGAAGTACCTTGTACCGCACTCTGCGCTGGACTAAACAGGCCAGTGTTTTAAATAAAATTTAATTAAAATAATTAAAACTTGATAAATAATTACAAAAAAAAACCATCGTTTTAAATATATCCTATAATAATTAAATTTAATGTCATTTTTATCTCCCATCACTATTTTTTTGAAAAAGTGCCCTTTTTCGGTGCGGTACAGGGTACATAAGATCCCGTATTTTATTTTACCTACAGATTATAAACCAAGTAACCTAACCACAGGCGGCGGCAGATTTATGTTCATCAATTCATTGTAAACGAAAATCCTTGATTTTTTTAATTCGCGCCCAAAAAAAGGGTTTTAGCTTCGTAAAGACGGTGGGGTTTATTAGACCTGGTAACGCCACAATGTCTGGTTTAAAACGTTCTACAGTTATTGGAATATTTAGCAATATCCTTGCCGTTGGAAACGTGTTAATATTGTCACTGATTTTAATATGGAGTAGAATGATTGCTATAGTATAAATCTTGTGGAAATTATTTTGGTGTTTCATTGTATACATATAGTTTCCTACAAAATCCGCGAGATATAAAATAATAATCATATACAATAATTGCCACCAATTATATTTGTCTGTCAAATATTTTTTTTTATTTGAAGCTAAATAAAAATCGATATTTTCCGATTCCATCAAGACTTACCGGTTTTAACAATGCTACGTAATTCTTTGTGCAACGCAGCGCGTTCCCCATTCGGCGCAGACGTGCGTATTTCTAAATTTAAATTGGGAACTATGAAAAGGGTCGGAATAATCGGTAAGGCGCGTGTAATCATTAAGATCAATTCATCGTAACCAACTGACCCGATTAGTTCACCAATTAATTCGATTATAAATTTACGAGATGTTGCCAGTTATAAATTTAGTTAATGCATAATTTTTGTATGAAATGGCGTACGCGGGAATTTATTATTTGTTGCAACCGATATAGTTTACGATAACAGTTTTATGATAATGTAATATTAATTTCGTATTCTTATGGCTGCGTTCAGAGTGTGGGATCGCAACTTTTAAATAGTTTTTTTTTTTAAATTACGCTTGTCAAAGATTTAGGAAAAATGTTTATATTTACACAAATACATTCTTCTTTTGTTTCAGCCGATTGATATTAGCCCCCTAAAAGATGGCCACGATGAGCATGTCTTGCGCTGCTCGCATCCAGACACTTCCCTCGACCTTCCCCCCTAGTGGGGTACCCACGCCGCGTCTACCGGCTGGTGGTCGTCACTCGAGAACGAGCAATTCTTCGAGCTGCGTCAGTGATCTTGGTTCTCCTGTGGATCTCCTCATTTCTGAATCGATCTCTCAGCAAAAGTCCGACCATAGTCTATTGCTCTTTGCTGAACCTTGAGCCTTTTTATGAGACACGTCGTAAATGACCACGTCTAGGATCCGTATGCCATCACCGGTAACACACATTGGTCAAAGACCTTTGTCTTCGAACATTGCGGTTCATCTAAAATTATATCTATAATATATATAAAATAAAAAAATGTCTTTAAATAATGTAATCATATATTTAACTTTACCAAAAAGTTTTGGTACAAACGCAGTAATTTAATATTTATTTAATATTGGAACATATAAATATTCTTCACAGTTTTGGTTTTTTTTTTTAATAAGTATGTTAAAATTATTATTTGACTATTATTATCTATGACTCCGAGCCATTTTTTCAGATTGCTTCATAATTCGATGTAGATATAATTTCCATTAAAATATTTATACAAATATTTTTATCTGTGCTTTTGGCGCCAATTTCTTATTAATAATGGAATATGTAATTCAAAACTTAAACAAACAGTAAATCTTGTTTTGAATTAGTCCCGAAGATTCGGTAACATAGCCTAAGGGTATCTATATATAAATAAATAAAATTTGAGTGTCTGTTTGTAATGTTGAAATAACCGCTTTTTACTACATGCATATTAGTGTACCCAAATTACGTTTGTGATCTCTAATCTCTGAAATTTCTGGACTGATTTTGCCGGGATTTATACTGGCAGATAACTGATTTAATAAAGAGTAACTAACACTATTTCTATATTAAAAAATTCTTAAACTTAATAAAAACTAAATAAAGTAAAGTTTTTTTGTTAAATTACACGCGGGCGAAGTCACGTGCACAGCTAGTATTAAATAAAACAATATTAATTAATAAACTTTTGTATTACATAATTAATTTCAGAGAAGGCTTCAGAAACTTCGTAAGGATTTTAAGTAAACAACTAACTTAAATATTTGATTATGTTTAATTATCATTTTGATAGACTAGACTACGCTGAAGTTAAGCCCAAATATATTGATAGATTGCTCGCTAATTGCTTTTCTTGTAACGACATTGAGACCAGACGAAGATCAAATGAGTACACAAGAAGGTCAAGTTATGAATAATAATTGCATTATGAATAGAAATAAAGTACTACTGTGATCAAAAGGTAAGGCGATATTGTCATTTAAAAATCTTGGCTATAAGCAAGAAAAGGACCAATATTTAGCCACTTCCGCACATGCAGTGGTAGTCATGCAATAAAATGCACCGCCCACCAGCCCGCTGATAAATGCGTATGCGGCAAACAATGCGAATCACACAACCGCCACCGCCAAATCACTCAACACGTGTTTCACTCCTCCACGGGGCATCTTCAGGAGTTATGTTACACCAATTAGTGCCAAACACAGAGTCTGTGTTTGGCACTAATCGGTGTAACATGCATTTTATTGCATGACTACCACTGCATGTGCGGAAGTGGCTAAATATTGGTCCTTTTCTTGCTTAGAATGGACTTCCGCGAGGTAACGCCTGATTACATTAAATCTTGCTATAAGTCAAAGGTAATTTTTTTCCTAGGTTGGTAGTAGTGTTTATAACACTTATCAAGCGTCTGTTTGTCAAAAGTTGAAATATCATTTGACTCAGCGCTAACTATTTTGAAGGATGTTTTGTGTTTCAAACGCATCGTCGTTTTGGAAAAAAAGCGTCCAAAACTGGACTTATATCGTTCCACAACTACGGTACAAGCCTGATTTGGCTGCGTGTGATTTCTGGCTATTCAGAAAACTCGAAAGAACAATACGGGGATGTCGACGGAAATTACTTCAAAGGGGGTTAAATTGATTTGGAAGTATAAATATAAAAATTACATTTTATAAACAAATTCACTTTACTTTTTGATCTTTTTGTTAGTTTTACAGAAGATATATTTATTACTACTTACTTGATTATGGAATTAATAAAACTAAATACTTACAAGTTGGGTTTTTTTTTTAAATATTCATATGTATATTATCAAAAGCGGTTATTACAAACAGGCACTATCATTTTATTTATTTATCTATTATCTATCTTATCGTCTTAAAATCAAATAATATTTACTTACGAAAAGTAAAATTGAAATTTTACACGTTATTCGCTATCTGACGTAATTTTAGCCAGCCATTTTTCAGTGACGTCACGTAAATGACAGCTAAAGACAGGTATACTAATTACCTCTGTGGTGGTTTATATAGAAAAAAAGTATTATTTTACTTTTTTAATTTTGTCTTATACAGGTAACTAGGCGTTCATGATTACGCGTTGCTGTATTATGCGTCTAATTAAAAACCTAAATAAAATGGCGGTTTTGACACCTCAAACATAAACTGAAAAAAAAACCAATTTGTATCGGTGTGAATCTATCGATTACAGACAGATGGACAGACACATTTATTTTATGTATATATAGAGAGATTATTTTTCAATAATCGTTTTAGAATTTATGAATAACCAACACTACCATTGTTTTTTTTTTATTTTAAACCTAGATTTAGGTTATAATAGGGTGTATCTGAGCTGTGTTACAGAAACCGTGATCTAACGACTTTTTTTAATCAATTGTATAAAATTAAAGCTAATTATTTAATAATAATAATTGCTAATTTATTATTATAAACATTCTTTATTTGAATATACTATATGTTATAATTATTTATTAGTATTCTTTTTCCTTGTTATTTAGCTAGTGACTCAAAGAAAATGTATTGAAAAAAAATTGCCGGAATTAGAGAAGTCTTTTAGGTATCCATTTTTTATTTATGCATATAATTATTCAATTTATTTATTATAAAGAGTAAATATACTTGTTACAACTGTCGTCTCTTGATTATGTGGGTCCAGTATGGAAGTAACTGTCACGTGAAATGTTGATTTAATAAAGTGCAGATCTGAAATTGGACGATGTCAATGTAGCAGGTTGTTTTGTTTGTGCGAGATGGTCAGTTGCGTGGTCAGTTAATTCAATTGCCACTTAACTACGGCGGCATAACCTCCCCTATCCGGCGGGGGTGGCGGGGTACAGCCAGGGTAAGTCGGGGGTCACTAATTGTCCGGCAATAAAGCGGTATGGCGACTGGTCAGTCGCCAGTGCGTAATGTCGAGAGGTTTTTGTAACAATAATACTCACGTCAATTTACTTAGGGTGATGGATTCAAACATTTTGATACTTATATTTATTTATTACTAGCTGTTTTAATCTGCACGCATTGCTGTCACTAAACTAACTAGCTACTAACTAAAATAAATTTAAAGCAAAATTATCACAGAAATATTCAATTTATTTTGAGTCATTTGATTGATTTAAAGAAAAACAACCAACTTAGAAATCTTCGTGGGCATGACAACAACTTTGCCAAATATCATCAGGTATTGAAATGCATAGTTTACTATTTTTTAAAGGACATATAGACAAATATTCTTGTTTATATATATAGATTGTAAAGAGTAGCCTACAACTGCTTACACTTATATATATTAACGTTGTAACATAAGTGTACATAAGTACATTTCAAAAACGCAACAATCTCTTACAGGTCATTTCACATCTATAATAAAATACATTTCCGGCTATTTTTCAATAAATCGTATCAGCTAAAACGTATATATATATATATATATATATATATATATATATATATATATATATATATATATATATTTTAAAGCAGTGGCAGCCAAGAGTATGACTTACAATCCAAGATATTTGATTTTATACTTTGGTGCACATAGTGATAATTATGTATAATTGTAATTAATTCTTAATGTTTAGGAATGGTAGAGTAAACCAAAAAGATTGTGTTTAACGCTATGCTACCTCAAAGTTATCGATTTAGAACAAAATGAGATTAAAAAAAGAATATTTAAATTTATGAAAAAAAAAATTAGTTCAAGTATCAAGAATTTCATCCGGCCTATTACGTAATGTCGTACGTCTGTTCCTTTATGATACGATGATAGAACATCAATTCATATAATAACAGAAATAATACGCGGACGCTCTCAAAATGTTTGTGAACATAACTCAGCGGTGGGGCGTGGGCTTTTGTCCAGGGTATCATTTTAATAAAAACAATTATTTAAATTATAATATCTAATATATAAAATTCTCGTGTCACGGTGTTCGAACTTGAACTCCTCCGAAAGGGCTTGACCGATTTTTATCAAATTTTACATTCGTATTCAGTATGTCTGAGAATCGGCTACATCTATTTTCCATACCCCTTAGTGATAAAGTTGTTCACACTTTATTTTTTTAACGAAATTTTTTGTTTTTATTTTTTTATGATACAACATACAAGAATACATACAACCATAAATTTTCACCCCTCTACGATCAACCCTTATTTTTTATTTGTAAATTAAAATATCAATTTTTTTTTGCAAAACAACGTTGCGGGATCAGCTAGTAGACTATGTAATTTTTGATGACGTATCTCTAGCAGATTTTTAATCTTGTGCCTTAACCTACTTTGAAAGATGTAAGCTCTGCTTACTTCTTTTTGTCTTCTTTTTTTCAGCCAATAGATGCCCACTACATGGCAATGGCTTTAACTATATCGCCAGTCCACTTAGTAGGGGGCATATCCGCGCTTTTTGTTTATTAATCAAAAAATAATTTTGATGAAATTTAATTAAGGATTTTTTTATTTAATCTAGATAATGATGAATTTGCATTATGTATGTTTAGATATTTTTTAAGTGTTAGTGGGACAGTCTAGTGACTTTTGGCAGTAGAAAACAGTGACAGACAGTAAACGTTAGATAATTTTAATAGGTAGTTACTTGAATTTTTAAAATACTTTTTATTGTCATATAATCATTACTCAATTTATTATTTCTAAAACCATTGATTTTTTATAGCGACGAATGATATACATTCACCCCTTTGAAATTATTACACCTATAGCCACCCTGTATATAATTCGGTTAACTTAGATCTCATGAGGTGCTTATTCGATCCGCTGTCAAGTTATATGATAGATTAATGAGCATAGGCAATAGATATAACTTGATTATAACTACTCCGATGCTTCGACAGATAAGCTTAACGCGAGGGCATCAATTTCTCATCGATTCTTCAATTAGTGAGCGCATTCATCATTTTTCATTAACAAAATTTAATATAAAGATTATTGTGTCGTATCATGGTCCGCCAGATGGCAGGCTATGCTATCCACAGACAAAAATAATTCATTAAAAAGGGTTACAGATAGATAAATATATTTAAAAAAAAACTGGGATCATCTGCCATTGATTTCTAATTAATAAAAAAATTAAAAGTGGAATAACTGTCAAAATATATAATTTACCTCTATTTGGTTATTTAGTTAATAAATAAGCTGTATTTTATACCACAGAATATTCAACTTAAAAAAGTACATCCAGTATCATATTATACCTGATCTAAAAATAACCTTTATTCGCGTTTTCACAATTAGCGGAATAAAAAATGCTACCCCACTCCTATATACGCAGCTAAAAATATCTTTATTCGCGGATCTAGTAAGTACATACATAATAATAAAAGGATTATGATAGGTATCAAACTCAATATCATATGTAAATGCCGGCAAATGGACTAATAAAAAGGTTTTGTTAAAATGACACATCCCGTTGAAGAAGGGACTTTAACAAGCACTGAAAACGTGAATATAATTTGAAAAATCATAGTTAAGATTTTAGAATAGCAAATGAACTTTGAGATTTCTTTATTAACATTGCTCAGTCTGTGGAACCACATCTTATCTTTAAGAGATACATTGTTACTGCTTTTAGAAACTGCTAAGCAAGAGCAAATCTAAAATTTTTCAAACCATTGTTTAAACCTTAAGATAATTAATCAAAA
Source organism: Battus philenor (assembly GCF_028537555.1). Taxonomy (NCBI): domain Eukaryota; kingdom Metazoa; phylum Arthropoda; class Insecta; order Lepidoptera; family Papilionidae; genus Battus; species Battus philenor. Next base: position 647,304 of record NW_027181693.1, read on the forward strand.
TGTTCAAAGACTTCCAATAAAATGATTATTAGTATGTATCTGTATCTTTTTATTTTGTCACCTAGTAACTTATATACATGTATAAACTAGCATTGAGTATTCACGCCTTCTAGGGCTGCCTTGTTAGGGAACATATAACCCGCGAATAAACAGCTTTTACTGTATGTATGGGTATGTTGGAGAGGAAGATGATAGCCAAGAGTGATCGAAGAAGGTGTACTCACATCACCGATGGCGGCCGAATTCAAATCGGCGTTCGAATTGAAATTCGAACTCGCTAGAATGATTTTAAATATAACGTATTATGGCTGTACTGGCCAGAAATATGGTGCGTGAAAGATACGTATGTGTGTTTTAATATGTGAACGTGTAAATCTAGACTTATCAAACAGTGAAAAATAAAATCTTTTAATTGTTTTGCCTAGACATATTATTATCATAATTATATATTTCCAACTGTACCAGTTGAAAACGGCTTGTATCAAGCCGATGATTTTAAATAGATCGTCTGTTCAACTGTTGGGCTAATGTCTTATGCTGCTCTTGCAGGTCCGTTGCCTGGAGTCTAGACTAGTCTGTAAGCTGTTCATTCTGGATGCTATGTGCCATATCCACTGTTACTTCAGCCTCTTCTTGTTCTTGTCAGCCGATGGAAGCTTACTGCAAGGCATAAGTCTTCCTCAAGCATCGCCTCGGTGATCGGTCTTTAACTATTAATAACTTCAACTTGGCAATGCGGTAATAAAATATATAGTTGTGTTAAAAGCTATAATATAGGATGGAGATACCAGTGATAAAAATTCTAGTAAAAAAATTTAACAAATATGATGTATTGGTGTAAGAATTGTGGCGAAGGATGGGAGGTGAGGTAAGAACGATATGTAATAAAAGTGAGAGGTAATGTGAAAGATGGAAGAAGTGAAATAGAAAATATGAAGAATAAAGGAAGAGAATGTTTAATAAAATTTTGTAAACTGAAAAATTATGAAAGAAATAAAAGTCCTTATTTTAACCATGGTACGAGGAATGAAAGGCCCCTCAAAAACTTGGCAACACCCTGGACTATGTCGATTGCAATTAATTTTATAACGTAAAAAATTCTTAAAGAAATAAAAGTCTTTATTTTAACCATGGTAGGAGGAACGAAAGGCCCCTCAAAAACTTGGCAATACCCTGGACTGTATCAATTGCAATCGTTTGTCAAGTTATCTACTCATTCCTGATTGGATCTCGTGGTAGAAGCCCAGATTATATCTCTCCACGGCTCTTTCAGCGACCGTGAACTTGACAATGAAACTCGAAGTGAGAGGCGACGTTTCAGTGTCCTAATTTTATTTCAGTAGTGTCTATATATTTTTTTTCTTTTGCTTTTTTATAATTTATATGACAGAATGGGAAGTGGTACCCCAGCGAGCAGTCGAGGCCAGTCCGTTCTACCGCTGGATTCGATTATTGGTATACAATCTTATAAAATTCACACTTCGCGTTTTAATTATATGGGATTGCCGCTGCTAACAATCAAGTTTCGAGATCAGCGTCCTCTGCGTACCATAATACCACACCGCGATCACCCTGATCACCCTGATATCCTCCTAGATATCTTTGGGGATGGCTTATACCCTGCAGATGGTGTCTATGTTCCGAAACGACGAGACAAAGTTAAGTCAGGTTTATAAAAATACAAATAACTACTTCTCTAACCCTAATATGTTTTCCTATTTCATATATCGATGCAAAAGTGAAATAGAATGTTCCAGGTCGTGTGTTTTGTAGGGTCAGTCAAAAACGTATATAAGTAATACCTCATTGTACTCTTCATTCTGGCAAACGTATAAAGAATGTTTGAGAAGCACTGGAAACGCATTAAAGAATGGAGATTAAAGTGCATGCACAATAAGCAATTAAATATTTTTGCTCGTTATACTGAAAAATATCAGAGAGACACGTGTCGGCGCGTGCCGGTCGTGCGTCTCTGACGGGCGCACACACGCGACTGAGTTAACGGTTTTGAATTTCGAACGCTAAGTGCTTTTTAGGATTAAAAATGTTGAAAACATATTTTTTCCTTTATGGACTTTTATGGGTCGCGAAAGAATATAAAACATTTCTGTTGATAGACCACCATTGTGGGGTTATCTCATAAAAGCTTTTTGACTTTGTCGATTCTGATACTTGTGGCTGCTTTGAAATATATAACCTGTTGCTTTAAATGTAAAATACTAACTGAAATAATGATGCTCTACATAAAATGTCAAACATTTTTCACTTCGAATCTGAAACATACTGATGCTTTTTTTTAATTTTTCCTTGGAATCATAAAAACAAGCCTTTATTTGGAATGATATACTTTATATATTATATATCGCACCGCATGAATTTTACGAGTTTTCCATAATCTGTACACGGTGTGATTCAAGCGCGCACAATTGATACGATTCTTTGATGACAGTACTCAATAAATATATCAAGCCATTCTTTTGATCATGCAATCTATATCCACGTTTTTAAAGTGCAAAATCGTTTGGTAGCGTGCACGAAGGGGGTTGGCAGTGGTGATTAATTTCGTGACACGCGCCGGGCGCGTGGGTAGCGCGCGAGTTCGGCTTTCCCACGTAAAATTTGGCGGGAGAAATGACAGTTCCGCCGCCATATCAAATATTGGTTTTGGTAAATACACACTTTTTACATTTCAGTAGCGATATTAATTATATCTTTATTTATTTGTGTCGGTGAGTTTTATGGATATATTGATATTGTATTTTTTTTTCATTAGACTTTCGATAATAGTGTTGTAGTGAAAGTATTTGGTTGAGATTATTTTATTTTATCTGTCAAATAAATAACCACCAAGATAATTATTTGTCAGAGACTAATGATATATGCTTTTTAATTGTATTTATTTGTTTATTTAACAAATGATACACAATGTTAGTATACTTTGAAAAATATTTTTTCGTTTTGCGTAATTTCATCTTTGGACTTTGTTTTTTTATCTTATCTGTAATAAGATAAAATTAAGTAAATATTTTATTTTATATCTGTAACTTTTTAAGAGTTCAGATTACGGTTTAAAAAAATACATACTATTGTTCTTGGCTACAATTACGCAAAATAATTGCACAAGTATGTTTTAAATGATATATATAATAATTGTTTTAATAAATCAATACAAACCGTGCTATCTGTTTATGGCTCTTTATCATGCTAAATTTTCTCAATATATCTCTTTTCATGCCATGTTAACAAATCGCATTTCGTCTCACCTTACCTCATCTCATCTCAAATAACCATATATCATCTTATGTCATAACATCTCGTTTTATCGCGATTTGTTTCATTTTATATTATTTTATTTTCACACTTAATACATATGTAGATTGTGTATTTATTATTTGATCATAGATTTCTTAAAATATTACACACAAGGAATTGACAACATGATGTATTTTTTTCTGTATCTACTGTCAATGTACAACAAAGTATTTAAAAAATATGTTTTATTGAACATCTCAAAGTTACGCGTGTTTTACATGGAAATTATTGATTTGAAGATGACAATAAATTTTATATTGGCGTTTTGCAAAAATTCACAATAATTATTGTAGTAAAATTTTCATATAAAAGATTTGCAATTTCTCTAAGAATTATGTGGACACTAAAGATATTATACGTGCTATAGATACGTTTCAAATGTTAAAAAAATATTTTCGTTAAAATTCTGATTAGTATATATTTTGAACGTAGCAAATATTTAATATTTGACAACGAATACGGGCGCATTGCTGCCTACATTTATCTAACCTTATTAATAAAAAAGGCCTTGTTATGGCATTCAGAGGTGTTTCGTGTGAGGCCTCGCGCCAACAACCTTCTAAATTTGCGGTTTTTTCGTGCGTAAGAATTTAAGTTATTTATGTATTCATAGTAAGATGTCTGCACCTCGCGTGGGCCGTGGGAGTGGGCCTGCTTCTCTCACACCTGGCTGGACCATTGACAATGTCTTTACACTTTGTTCCAGTGAATTCCGGTAACTTCTTAGATTTACTTTAAATTAATTTATAAATAAAACTAGCTGATCCCGCAAACGTTGTTTCGCAAAAAAAATTAAAGGTTTTAATTAACAAATGTAAGATAAGGGTTGATCGTAGAGGGGTGAAAATTTAGCATTGTATGTATTTTTGTATGCTGTATCATAATAAAATAAAAACCCAAAAAATTGTCCAAAAAAATTAAAAATAAAATTTAGGGGTGGACCACCCTTATCACTTAGGGGTATGGGAAATAGATAGTAGCCGATTCTCAGACCTACTGAATACGCATGTAAAATTTGGTAAAAATCGGTCAAGCCGTTTCGGAGGAGTTCAAGTTCGAACACCGTGACACGAGAAATTTATATATTAGATTATCATTCATAAGTACATCGTGAATTTTGTTAAAGATGAAGCAAAGCATACAGGGTGATTGTTTACAGGTGTAAAACCTGTATATTAGTGATTGTATTGTTCATTTGCTGACAATTAGTGTATGGTATATACTATCCAAAAGTAAATTGTTTTATTAATGATAATGTAGTAAGAAAAATCGTTTTAAAAATTCGGATTATAGTATAGTAAAATTAATTATTATTTACCATCTGTTCCTGTAGACTTTATACTGACAGAAGTTATTAGTCGCATTACCATAAAAAATTTTATATTTTCCAGAGTGGTCACTTTATACAGGTTCATTCGAAACAAGTGTAATCGCTTTAGTACTTTTTGTTAACAAATAAGCTAATTTAGTATCGCTTATTACTCTTTACATTATTTATTACTTCCGAAATCATTGATTTTTGGATAGGATGTACCTGACATTTTTCATCGTTTTAGTCCGTAAACACCCACTGAAGGCCTGGGCCTCTCTTAAAGACATCCATGGGGTGATTTACCATAATCGCCACGCTTGGAAGACGGGTTGGCGATCGCAGTGTGGTATTATGGTACGCAGGGACGCTGCTGTCCATCTTCTGGTAATTTGTGAGCTGTGGTAATGCGATTATATTATTTAAATGTACAAATTGTAAGTTATATAAGATATTGTCTCAGGAATCGAATCGGTGACATATGATCGCAAATATCAATCCTCTACCGTTGAGCTACCACTACTCAGAGTTATATATGTATTAACTACTTTAAAGCATTTGCACTTGTAACCATTAACTTGGAATATTTCGTCAAAACTTTGTTCTTTTTCAGTTTAAAATTAAAGGATATCTATAAAGGTATCCTGACTTAAGACTTGTGTGTGTGTTTGCATTTGTTAACGAACAGCCTACGTGAGGCGCCGTGTATATCTCTCTGTTATCGTGCCCGTCTAATGAGAGGAGACGACACTGTGTCCAGCGATAGTGGAGCGACATTACGTGGCCGAAAACATTCAATTTCTAAATAAACTTGCTACTTATGTAACTTGTAGATTATCAATAATAAATATTGATCGTTAACGATATATGGCGAAGTATATGCTTATGAAAAGTAGCTAGATAATGGCAACGCAAGATCTACTACTGCTTGCCAATCCACTGGTTATAACAAGGAATGTAAATAAGAGAAATTAGCTGATGTGCGGAAGAAGATCAATATGTGATGAATGAAATAAAATGTGAAGAATGAAAGGAGAAACATAAATAAAAAATATAAATACTGATATCTAATGGAATCAGGCGCTACCTTGCGGAAGTCCATCATAAGTAAGAAAAGGACCAATATTTAGCCACTTCCGCACATGCAGTGGTAGTCGTGCAACAAAGTGCACCGCCCGCCAGCCCGCTGATAAATGCGTATGAGGCAAACAATGCGAATCACACAACCGACACCGTCAAATCACTCAACACGTGTTTCGCCCCTCCACGGGGCATCTTCAGGAGTTATGTTACACCGATTAGTGCCAACTAATACTACACTCTGTGTTTGACGTGTTGGTGGCTAAATATTAGTCCTTTCTCGCTTATAAATATTGAAAAAAATATCTAACCCGATATTGTAACGTGCCTGCTGCACACAAAGCTGGGAGAATGATCCATGTTCGTCCGTCTACGGATCTCTTTATTTTAGATTACAAAATAGTTTAATGGTTGCCTTTATTTATTTTTGGATGTCAAGATATCTGGATGCTCGATAATAAAATGGTTTAGATTCTTGAAGTTATCCAAACTATGTCACGCCACCCTGACCAGCACGCATGCACCCCCGCATCGCAAACAGAAATATTTGCCGGTTCGCCGAACCGCACCGGCTCGCGCCGATATAGGTCAAGCCGTTATGTAACTCGTAAATATCCATTGGGCAGCGAGGCGCGTGACGTCACTACCTCGGCTTTAAATTATTACGTCACTGATTAAACAACGCTTTAGTTTTAAACTACTCGGAAGTCATCCTAGCGACCAATTTTAATATAGTTATCAAATATTTTACTTAAAAGTAGAGATATATCCTCCAACATATATGTACATTCTCAACTATATATAAGTATATATGTACACAACACACCGGATCTATGAAAGACCAGCGCATCGCGTCTGCACACACACAAGCATACACGAACATTAAGAATTTCTTCATCATCTTTTCAGGTGATGGTCGCCCACTGCAAGGTATAGGCTTCTGAAGATTGTCACAAGGACAGGTTCTGTTCTGCTGGCATCCTGCAACTTCCCCGGAATCTTTACTATGTCCTTAGTCTACCTAGAAGTAACTCTCCATGTCCTTCTATTAAAGAATAAATAGTGTGTAGTGTTTTTGTGTACTTTATTCAGTAATAAATAATTATAATTGTGTTGCAAATATATAAGTATTTAATGGAATCAGGCGTTACCTTGCGGAAGTTCATCCTAAGTAAGAAAAGGACTAATATTTAGCCACTTCCGCATATGCAGTGGTAGTCGTGCAACAAAGTGCCCCGCCCGCCAGTCCGCCGATAAATGCGTATGCGGCAAACAATCCGAATTACACAACTGCCACCGTTAAATCACTCAACACGTGTTTCACCCCTCTACGGGGCATCTTCAGGAGTTATACACCGATTAGTGCCAAACACAAAGTGGGCTGGTGGGCGGTGCACTTTGTTGCACGACTACCACTGCATATGCGGAAGTGGCTTAAAATATTGATCCTTTTCTTACATATATAAGTATGTCTTGGAATATTCCGTTTGAGCAGTAGAGGTCAGATTAAAAAAGAATTATCTTCTATTCCTGACTTTTTGTGATTTTCAAAAGCATTGAATCTTATAATACTCACTGTTGAAAAATGTACATAAAGACCATACTAATAAATTTGAATAAATACCTACCTGGTTGACTAAATAATGAGGTAGAAGTAGTATAGGTATATATGGTATATTCTGACGCAAAATTGTTTTATATTCTCCTGTCACGTTCTTTTTTAGCCGATGGACGCCCATTGCAAAGCATAGGTCTTGCCCAGAAATCTCCACGATGACTGATCCTGTGCTGCCGGTATTCAGGGACTTCCCGTGACTTTTACTATGTCCTCGGTCTACCTAGTGTGGGCTCTACCCACGTCGCGTCTACCAGCCATGGTCGCCACTTAAGAACCTTTCATTCTCAATGTCCATCGCCTGCATGATGTGACCTATTTCCACTTCAGACGAACAATTCTTCGAGCTAAATCGATGATTTTCATTCTACAGCAGATCTTCTCATTTCTAATTCGATTTCGCACTGAAATTCAGTTTAAATCTCCCCGTTGTTTTCTGAGTGACCTTGAGCCTTCATAAGGCCCGTCGTAAGTGACCACGTCTCGGATCCTTATGTCATCACATGCAACACATATTGGTGAAAGACTATCTTCAAACCAATATAATGGTCTAGTCACATATACAAACAGAAGTCTAATATATAAAATTCTCGTGTCGCGGTGTGATTGAACTCCACGAAACGGCTTTACCGATTTTCGTGAATCTTAGCGCGCATATCGGCCAGGGTGGAGAATCGGACAACATCTATTTTTCATCCCCCTAAATGTTAAAGGTAGTCCATCCCTGAATTTTTTTTATTTTTTAGGCAAAATTTTTTGTTTTCATTTTTTTACGATACAGCATACAAAAATACATACAACCCTTAATTTTCATTCCTCTACGATGAACCCTTATTTTTTATTACTTTTTTAATGTTTCCTAGAAATAACATACATGGAAAAACAGCGTATGCGAGATCAGCTAGTATGTATCTAATAATATGTTAGTAAAAAAAATAACGGCACAACCAATAACATATAACGTTTTTATGGCATTTCGTTTCTCTTACTTGGGATAGGGATATTATTATGCAAGATATTTTAATTTACGATTTTATTTTATTTTTCTCTCCTTCTTCCACACTTCACAATTTCTTTCACCCTTCCTTCTTTCATCCGTTACAATTTTTGTCACTTTTTACTACATAAAGATTGGGAATGAATTGCTCTGTTCCAAGAATATTTATTGCTGTGCTGGTATTTTAATTTATTTTTTATTTACTTGTTGAGGAAACATAAAAACTAGTCAAACACGCGACTTATATAACAAGGGATCATCAGAAGTTTTCGTCTTTAGTTTTATCTAGATTGTGTGGACTTGCAAAAGGATCATAATCCTACATAGAAGAAAGATACTAAATAAACTTTACGGCATATACAGGATGTGCAACAAATTCTTACAAGATACATTTAAACATATACTCACATACACATTCATATATACATGTGCATGCACATACGCGTATGCATACAATATACAAACAAATAAAAAAGTTGTTATGTTAAATTCGAGATTTTGAAGGAAATCTCTACAGGAAAGCTTAATTTGATTCTAGTTTTCGTAAAAATTTGTCATTAAGACATTTTTCTTTTAACGTACATAAATGGTAACTAATTGTGTTCCAAATTTGAAAATTATTTAAATGAATAAATTAAAAATATAGTGTTTAGGATATTGTACATAGTTGTTCAAAGTTTTTGAAAATAGCATAAAAGCACTATGCTAATCTTGTAATATACAAATTTGCCGCGTGGTAGACAAAATCTGGATCCAGGTCAACACGAGTTGCGTCTATAATAACAGATAAAAACTTTAGGTGGTTCTTAAAACGATTTTTTATCACACATTTTACGATCTCTCAGAGCTTCGAAATGTATGAGGTAATATCGATTTAATCATATACATCTTTTATATATGTACATGTATATCACTGCTAGAAATAAAAAGGCGAGTTATTACTTTTTCATTGGTTTGAAACTTTCACGTGACTACATATTTGTTAACCTACTTAATTTTCATCAAATTTCAGCGCAACTGTGTCCTAGGTAAATCAAAATTAAAATAAAATATTAAAGATAAAATTAATTTATTCAACATTGGAACCTTTAACTTTTATGGAATGACAACTTTGTTTTAAATTTTTGTTTTATTTTCAACTTTACTCTGCTTTGTAAAGTGTTATAAGTAATTGTATTGTTAACGTTGAAAATATTATCATAAATTTATTGTGATATATTTATTAATATATTATGAGGGCACTGTAAGAATATTGGTCTCTTTAAACCGCTTAATTAAGAAGATTCTTGGCCCTAAGTCGTAAATAGAAAAGCCTAAAACATGTGTTGTTGTGGAGTTTCTTCTTGCTTCTTCTCCACAACTATAACACTTTGCGAAGCAGAGTAGAGTCAGAAATAAAATAGATTAAAAAAATAATCAGTTGACAACAAGTTAAGAGTTCCGTTAAAAGTTCCTATGTTGAGTAAATTCATTTTATCTTCTTGTTATCTTTTTAAAAATGTTTAACAATACTGATTTATGCATATACAACTTGTCAGACATAGTCTAAATGAAATCAAAATAAATAAGTATGAAAAACATGTAAGAATCATATACAGTATATCTATGTGTTTATATATATATATATATGCATTTTTAAGATATCAATGTATATGTTTGGATTGTTTGTTATAAATTATAGGGAATTCATATAGATTTAAATAACTTTATTGCAAAATCATATAAATAAAATGTAAATATGACAACATTATGGTTATGGTAGTGGAACATTAGAAAAATAAAAATGTCTGTTTGACGGTCAAATTTAAAAATTCAGAATTTGACAATCGAATTGATTTTTACAATAATATCTTAAAAGTCGTATAAACATTTCGTATCAAAGAACAGTTATCGAAATTTCATCAAATAATTGGCCAACTTACGAACTGAAGATATGGTTAACTTCTCAACTTAGTTGGTTAAGTAATATCTTATCCAGTTCGCTAGTGAGGGAGGGGTCTCTCCCACGTAAGGGTGAGGAGGGACGCGGGAGGCGCACCATCGGAACGCACTCCCTCGCCGGCGCGCGACGTAGTTGCATGTGTTTCGTGTGTTCAAATCGTTCGTGTATTTTCGAAGTATTTTCCGTTGTGTTTACAGTGATGGTGCTTGCAGATTTCCTCACGGAGACCAGAAGGCGATGGTTAAAGGTTGGTATAACACCAATATTTAAAAAATAAATATCTTTATATTTTATTTCTTTGTCAAATACGTTTTCAAAAAATCACATTGTTATTCGTAAAATAAGTTAGATATAAATAAAATGCATTATTAAAATCGTAAAAATAGTTTTTATGTAATTTCATTTTTAATCTATATTCGCTGTCAAATAATTGTCGTATGCTGTTTACTTCGGGATTTATGATTTTTCTTTATCATACTTCTCATTTTATATTGTTTAATCAAGAATGTAATCGAAAAAAATAAATGGTTACAAAAAATATTTATTTTCGAATTTACATTATTGTCGGAAGATGTTTACTATTGGATATAGTTTTTTAGTAGAATTACATATTATTTAGAATAACATTATAATAAATATATCTTTTATTATTTTAATAATTGTTTGAAAATGTATTAAAACAACAATTTGACATTGAATTACTATCTTAAGGTACATAATTTTATACAGATATACGTGTAAAATTCTTGATACTTTTTAGAAAAGCTCATTAATACGGCGACCTAATTTGATACTTAGTTGTGGTATTTATAAAACAGAATAATTTAACAATCATTAGTTATTCATTTGTAATATTTAACTTTAAGTTTTAACTTTAGGATAAGACATTGTAGATGGCGTTACAGTTACTTCTTAGACACAGGGTTAAGTTCTTTTTTTTAAAAATCATAGGTGAATGAAATCAAAAATATACTCGCTGTTAATTATTATAATTAATCTAGTTTTTGCCGCGGTTTGTCCTAGATCATGGAGAACTTGATACAGATTAAAACCTAGTTAATGAGCTGTTGTTTGTTCATCACAAGATTTCGTAATGTAGGTCACGTTAGATGAAGTAAACATACGCTGACAGTTAGTTATCTCGTGATGTACCAGTTAGTTTATTTACACTTTTAAACCTTATTCCCACTGGGGCGTAGGCAACCTAGAGAACATTGCCGTATATACACGTGGCTCTTTCGTATTTTTTGGTTGTATATACAAGTTTCGTGTTTTCTTTTTACCTTTTGAGAGCAACGACGTTTTATAAATCATATGGAGAGTGATTTCTATTGAAATCCAACTTGCTATATATATATCTACGAGTCTCTCTCTCTCTCTCTCTCTCTCTCTATATATATATATATATATATATATATATATATATATATGGGACATATCATACCACGTTTACCACGACATACCACGCTTGGCGTGTAGGCGAACGAAATGTGGTATTATGGTACGCAAAGGAAGCTACTACCAATCCTCTGGAAACTTGTTTGTGGGGCACATGGAATAGAACCCGCGACCTACGATCGCAAGTCTATCCACCGCTGAGCTACTACTGCTCAAATTAGACAGTTTGAGGTGAACAATTTTTCTTAATGAGCACACAGACGTTATTATAAACCATATAATAAATATCCTCTCGACATAGGTGAAGATTGCCAGCATTCGTTGCAGTTGCTAAGCGAAGCTGTTCATCGTCACATCAACATGTCTCGATTTATGATAATTTTCCAGGAATTCATATTAAAGGATTTAAAATTTTTCCACTATAGTTCTATCGCGATGCCAAAGCTAATGTTGTTGAAAACCTATAAAATAATATTTGGGATCGATAATCATTAATAAAGGCAATATCAACAAATAAATATTCGTTAACAAACATAATTAAAATCGATTATTTTGACAGCTGATATTGTCATTCAATAATGACGTTTACTTTCGCGCCATAAATATTTACATACAATTTAATTATCTGTGAAATCGCTTTATGGAAATACAAGATGGCTGACGTCGATTCAACTCATATCCATGGGAGTATAATCGCCACGTTTGGCAGGTGGGTTGGCGATCACAGTGTGGTGTTATGGTACGCAGTACATGTACAAAGTGTGAATTATATAAGATTTTATCCCGGGAATTGAACCCGCGATCTACGACTGTAGCTATCTCTATCGCAGGTCTACCACTGCTCGCTGACATATATAATGTTGAAAACCTGTAGTAAAACATTGCAATATATTTTTTCTATAATAAAATTCAAATTCCTTTTAAGACTCGTTCACGTTTATGTAAATATCTAGTTTGTAACTTTTATAATAGGAACTTGAATAAGTTCTCGATGTTTTTTTTTTTTCAAAAAAAAAATATTTAAAATACAATGCTTACAATGACATTACTCAAAGTATTGTCCATCATTAGAGACCACTTTCTCCCATCTCTCTGGTAGCAATTGAATCCCCCGTCGGAAAAATGACTCATCTTTCGAGGCAATCCATGAATCAAGCCATTTTTCGGCTTCTTCAAAAAAATGGAAGCGCTGCTCGCTTAAACCGTGCGCCATCGACCGAAACAAGTGGTAATCGGAGGGGGCTATGTCTATGGGGGCTAATATATCTATACGTCAATTTTGCTAAAAGTAGAAAGAAGGAAGTTAGCGACACAGCACAAAAGGTGCACAAAGTTGATATTTAAAAAAGAAAAGAGATCAAAGGACATTGGGTCTTCATGCCAGTGGGAACGAAATATAAATTAGATATAGTATGTTAAAAAACTTACTGTCATAGTAATTTAGCCAATATTCATAAACGTGATAATAACTGGAAACCAATTACTTAAAAATTTGACAGCTAAACCATTACAAAGCGTGCTTTATTTATATATATCTTGCAACAAAATGGAACAGGAAGAATTGATATACATGTAGATAGGAATATTTATATCTATCTATATTTAATACATAGTTTTTTCCTCTTCTACTTTCTCTCCTTCTTTCTTTGCAACATTTTACTTAATTCTGAGTATTGTCGCCTCTATTTAGATTCTGTTCTATGATCTCACAGTATCGTAGCGTACACCGCATCTTTTTCCCTCCAGTTCGCGAGAGATGATAAGTTTTCTCAGTTTATCGGCCTTTGAGGTAGATGACACCCTTTAAATCGAAACATATAAGGTAATAAAATATGACTAAGAAATTTAATGATAACACTGTGATATAAACACAAGTTAAAATAATAAAATCAAGAAATAAGAATTTAAATTGTAAAGTAGCTATTCATGAGGAACAATAAAAGGATAAGATGCAAGATATGGAAGGTAAAGAAATGGATAGGAATGGAAAATATGACGTATAAAAGAAGAATGAGTGTGAGATATTGACACGTTCACTGCGGGCCCAATTTGAAGAATTTTCAGCTGGTGCGGCTGAGGTCGAATCAGCCTCAAGCTGAACTTCCAAGTAGTGCGGTTGAGGCCTTTTCTGCCTCATGTTCATCAATATTTTTTTACAATATTGAATCAATGCTTCGCAGACATAAAGAAAGCTATATTTGTCTTTGTCATACCTCATACGGTTGAGTGTAAACAGCCGCCGCACTAGAGAGAAAACACGAGTTTTACGCGCCGCACCAGTGCAAAGTCTACCATGAGGCTGAATCGACCTCAAGCCGCAGTGAACGTGTTAAGAAGGACGCAATAAGAGAAAATAAAAGAAATGAATGTGAATGAATGATTAAACAAAACTGTCAATGTGAGTCCGAGATGGGGGTTGCACGAAAGGACCCGAATAGCGGGACCCATATGATGAAGCCTAACAAGTGGAAGGCCTAGTCTAGTATTGAAGAAGTTAACACAATTGCAACCACGTGTTTTGCGTATCTACGGCGCACTTAACGGGTTTTCTAAAAAAAGCTCGCGTCCGCCGTACGTGGCCAGTCCGTAGCCTAGTTTAAATGGTATTTCTGTACATTCACAATCGATCGGAATCGACCCGGAGATTATAGGAATACACTGCATGCCTCGAAAGCTTAAAATCGAACTCAATGTTTCGTGTATAAGTTCACTTATATTGTTAAGGAGATGGGATTTTTAATTGTCATTCTTTCTCCAATGATCATCATCACAATGTCTTTTGATGTGGCACAAGACCGGTGACCGTGTCGAACTTTGCTGAAGACCTATGCCTTGCAGTGATAGATGCAAACGCTTCTTCGATTTAACGGACAACTGTGTTAATATATTGATTTAGACCTTTCTAGCTGATGGCCAAATTGCATTTGCTGATTCAATAGGTTTAAAGGGCAGAATGCAGGTGGTGCATATCCTGATTCTTTCTTAAAGGTAGCACAGCACAAGAGCTTATTCGAGAGTCTTGACTTAAGTCGCTACGTGCTGCTGTACCGGATTAAGCTCCTAGGATGCTTCCACAGGTTTTCCCGAAATGGAATTTCTCCTAGAACTGTCATTTGTTACCCGCTATGGATACCAACACAGGGGCGTCTGAGAGTACCCAAGCTCGACTTGGTTGCTACTTCCTGGCTAAGGGTAGTAATCATGCTCGAAACGAAACTGGAAGAAGAGCTGGTGGAAGAAACTCCAGCAAAGATTCTTTCCCAAAATATGTGTTTACCCTACCTTTGAAAATGGTATGTACTGTGCACAGGAAGTTGGCACACTACTAAGGTAACACTGTGGAGTTTCGTTGAAAGCATAGCAAGCTTTTCTACTTAACAGTTCTGATCTGCATAGCACGAGTATGGAACCCAGGTCTCTTTAAGGTCGGAGCGAATAGGTACCTACTGAGTCTGCGTGTTACATCCTCGACCACGACATCACTTTTCAGCCGGGTTCATGGTGAAACACGGACAAGGAAGCGTAAAAAAATAACTTTGATGCCAAAGATTGGAACAGGTGGAGCAATATAATGAAAAACTCTAATCTCCAGAGGGTCATGACCCTCAGAAATGTCTACATCGTTGTGACGAGTTGCAGGGGTGCCAATATAACCATAATATTATATTATTACACATCAATAGGTTTCTTATAATTAATGAGTTATTTTTACCTCAAATGCACGAAATACATTGAACGTTAACATAAAAATAATTTGAAAATAAATATGTCAATGTCCGCAAGTGTCGACAAGTCGATCCCACGGCTGGAATCATGAAATTATTTTTCGTTGGGATATTTTTTAATAATTAAAAATTCTGGCACTAAGCGGAAGTGCATGAACATTGTAGACTAAAAAAGTATGCAGAGATAACCTTTTTATAATTAAATCTCTGATTACCATAGTTTGCATTTAATTCATTTTAATTCTTCAAGGTTCTCTTTCGCGATAAGGGAGTGAGGTTACAGTGATTTATATTCGGAGATGCGGGCGGCGACCGGCCTCGATTCGTTCAGATCTTCCCTTGAGCTGTCAAACATTTTCACAACTGCCTCCGTCTTAAATCTCTCATGAAGAGATCTCTCTCTTATCTCTGCACATCAAGTTGAAGATGAGGTGCCATTGAGTTTTTTTAAATTTATTACTAACTCTGCTCCGCGATTTTGTCCGCGTGGATTTAACAAAAAAAGATTTAGAACATGAATTTCAAAATAACAAATTCTTATGTCACACACAAAACGAAACATCATCATTCGTTCGCTTTTTTCGTTTCGATTCAAATCATCACAAACTGTCACGGCGATATATGAAATTCATTGGAATGACAGTGATGCCATCTGTCAAAAATTTTCATACCAACTTAGAAACTTCTTGACCTCATGCATAAAAACTTTGCCAAATATCAATACGTGATCAAATGCATAGTTTGTGATTGTATAAAGCAGTGTTTCGCAACCTTTTCTTGTATACGGCAAACTAAATAAGTGCGATCAAACCAGTACTGATCGAAGTTAGATGTTTTTATTTATTATTGTGTTATATTTATAATATGTATTAAACCTTATTTATTATAAGTATATATGTTATATACGTATGTATGTATATGTATGTTTAAGTTCATTTGTTTGTGAATATGTATTTTTTGCACACGTAAACTACCCTTTATTAGTACTTTTACCTTTTCCATACTATGGTTGTCTGTAAGAGATTGCCTTGCGTGATAAGACCGCCCATTGTACTTTTTTGTATATTATTGTAAAACTTATTAAATGTATCTTAACGTGTACAATAAAGAATATTAAATAAATAAATGAATATTTACTATAATTTCACAGCACACCGAAAGCTAAATTCGGGAAACGAGTAAACGCAAAGTGCCACCGCGTCTCCAATACAAAATATGTATAATGAAAAATTGTAAAATTTCAATTTATTTATTTTTACTCCTGCACACTTATATCCGATCTACGGCATATCAACATGCCATGGTACACTGGTTGCGGAACACTGCTATGAAGGACATACATACATTCATTTTATATATATATAATTAATTCAATTCGAGTCGAACTGTTTATCATCGTTGTTATAGCAAGGATGGTTATATAGATGCGTTTTTATTTTCTATTTCTTTATAAAAATATGTAGCATATAATGTAATTTTTTTTTGTTGTGACCCCCGCTATTGGGGCCCTCTCGTAGGGGTACGAGATTTATGGTGGGACAGGGACTTTATTTGCAATTTATTTTTTCACGTAGTTTTTTATTTTCTTTCTCTTCTTTCGTACTTTATTGTCTCTTTCGGTCTATTATCTATCTTTCATGCTACAGTTCTTCTATCTTTCTCTTTTGCTCTGTTCAATCTTTCATTCTTTCCTCTTTTGTTATTACATTTTTCATTTTACATTTTTTATTGTACATTTTTATTTTACATTATTATTACTTATCCTACAATTATTCTCTATCACAGTTTTATATATCACTTTGGTTCTGTTTTATCCGTTTTTTATCTATTTTCTATTTATATTGTAAATATTAATTAAATGCAACATAAATTTTGTAACTAATATTTATGTATATTTTTGTAGAGAGTTTACGGTTGCTGTTTAAATATGTCGCAATATCTGATTTGACGATCCAAGAGTTCGTTCTTTATTTAAATTTGAGAGGGAATTAGACTTTGTTATAAGTCAAGAAAACCAGCGTCGATTTTTTTTTAATTTTTACATAAAATATTTGAGTTACTTTGTTTTAAATCTTTTAAATCGAAAGCATTAAATGAAAATATTAAAAGATATGAAAATAAATAATCACTTACAATTATCATTCAGAAGACATTGTAAATGACGTTTTATTATACAGATTAATTAACTACTTTTGTTTCAAAAGAAAAAAAAACAGTTGATATGATTTTTATTGCGTAATTTAAAACCTGATTTTTTAAAATTAGTAATATTTAAAAAAAATTGTAATAAGTATGAAAAATATTTTTCGAATTATAATTAGTAAAATATAAATTTAATAAGTGTGGATGCAAGCATGATTGACTTTTGCCTAAATGTAAAAAAGTTAAAAATACCATACATAATAATGATTGCGTGATTTAAAACCTGTTTTTTTAAAATTAGTAATATTTAAACAAATTTTGAAATAAGTTTTAAAAATATTTTTGAATTGAAATTATAATTAGTAAAATATAAATTAAATGAGTGTGGATGCAAGCATGATTGACTTTTGCCTAAATGTATAAAAAAGTTAAAAATACCGGTACAGAACTTCGACTAGCTCCAATTTCTTCTGCGTATAAATATACACGGCAAGCTTAACGAGGCGGTGTTTATATCAAAACGCGTGTATTCTTGTGTTGTGTGCGCTCGTCCGAGTGTATGTCCCGGGGAGATGTTCGCCAGCCACCTGTGACGCGTTAGAAACAGGCAGTTGAATATTGTTAAAACATAACGTGACCTCAGTGAATGCCAGGTCAAAACAATATGTATATATACACTAGCTGATCCCGCAAACGTTGTTTTGCAAAAAAAATATTTTTAATTTTCAATTTAAAAATAAGGGTTGATCGTAGAGGGGTGAAAATTTAGGGTTGTATGTATTTTTGTATGTTGTATCATAAAAAAATAAAAACAAAAAATTTCGTCAAAAAAAAAAAATTAAGGGTGAACAACCCTTATCACTTAGGGGTATGAAAAATAGATAGTAGCCGATTCTCAGACCTACTAAATACGCATATAAAATTTGGTAAAAATCGGTCAAGCCGTTTCAGAGGAGTTCAAGTTCGAACACCGTGACACGAGAATTTTATATATTAGATATATATGTGGGAATGGGGCTCAATTTGAGGCACAACACAATCTTTAACAACGGAAAATTCTTTATTTTCTTTTTACAAATAACATGACATCTGTCTTTCATCACATCGCGTACACTTGTCAGGTGAGGTACATCGTTTTTTTTTGACAGTCGTGGGGATACCACTCTCATAAAAATAATTCCAACTAATCTATTACAAAATAATGAACTATAAACTTAAATATTGCCACACACTCACACGTATATATATGTGTGTGTGTATGTAAATGTTCTAATTTGTTTTTAAATGTTTTTGCTTATTATTACATTATTGTAACACACGCATTTGTGACCTTGAAATGGGACCTTCAATTCTTTTATCTGGCTCTCTTTTTGGAGCCTCCTGTTCAACCCCTATCATGGGTAGGCAGGGTCATTATTTCCATTCTCATCTTTCGTCTTTCACAATATCATTCATTCCTTTCCATACATCGTCTCACTCCCTTCGCCTTCACTCCAGAGTTCTACAATTTCACGTTTATTATTTTTATCATTTGTTTAACAGTTTATTTATTCTTGTTCCTTATTTATTTTTTTACTATCTATATTGCACTCAATTTACATTTATATCGTTACCTATTTTATTACTTTAGTTTATTATTTTCATTATTCTTGATCTTTTTATATTCAACAATGCTTTTTATTGTTTTACCTATTACCTTTTTATAAAACTTCACAAAGATCTGGCGACACTCCTCCATATATATTAGCCGACTCCATATATATTAGCCGATGTATAATTTGTTACTTCAGTACTATCAACCGTTCTATTGTATGTTCAAGTAGCAATTAGCGATAGGTACTTAGCACGTAAAATGGTGTACACTTCGGCACATTTTTCGTAAATCGACTTAAGAAATTTCCATTATTAGTGAAGTGCCTGCGGAATCGTGTCAACAGCTCGTGTCATCGATAACGGACAGATTAGTGATGTGAATTTCGTAATAAGAACACTCTAGTGTTGTGCATATCGATTTAACCCTTCGTGTGCTGAACATGGCGTCTGTCAGTGTCAGGAACTTATTTTTTTAAATGATAAATGTAATATTATTGTTTATGATCTTGTGATGGTATAGCCAGAGCAAGCGATTTTGAACTGTATTTTTAAAGTGATTCGATAAAATGTAGCTTACTTTATTTCGGGCAGATCTAACCCATACGCACTGGGGGTATTCGGACAAATATGTCCATAGGCAGTTGACAGGTTAAGTGTAGATATAGTGATATTAGAGTTAAATTGGATATTAGTAGTCTCTATTTCATTTTTTTCAATCTTATACTTTTGTAAAGACTTAACATGCCAGGAATTGACCCTGTGGGTGTCAGTCAGGTTCATAATTTTGTAGAGAGAGAACTATGGTACAGTAAAAAGAGTTTTTTTTTCAACATTAGTAATACTTTAAAGGTATTTAGTTAATATATAATTAAGTCAATGCATCATTCTTGCCTTAAAACTGACATTACATTTAAATGGAGAACCAAAAATATTAGGTTTTCTCACTTAAGTAGCGTCTACGTAAAAATTATAAAACGCTGTCGTGCCTCGCAGCTGGGAGAAGAAAGATCCGTATCAAATAGCGGCAACTCTCTCCCAACTGTCAACGCTTACTAAAAGCGAAAAAAAAAATATTGTAAAAAAAAAACACCAGCGATTCAAATTAGAATTAATAATAATAAAAAAGTAGCGTCTACGGTGCACAAAAAGCTAATAAAAAACAGAAAATAATTAATAAAATTATAAAAAATAGCAGACTTACTGAACCTACCAATCCTACCAATTCAGCCAAACCTGCCAAACATACCAAAATTATTTAATTGGCGGTAGAAATCTCAAAGAACAATTTATGTAAGTCGTTGATAAACATTTGATATAAAAAATGACGTCCGAACTACGTCTTATTTCAAGGATATATAAGATTAAAATGTATATTTGTTTTTGAATGTTAGTATAGGAGTTTAGTCTGATGTAGGAACTTCGATTCTCGGCAGACTGCTCACAACACATGAATGAAGACACGGTGAGGATATCGGCATGTTCTGACTGGATTGTCTTTTTCACTTCAGCATAAACTACTACCATTGTAAGGGGATGTATGAGGAGATATATCATAATTTCCATGCAAGACATGCGAGTTGGCGATCGTGGTGTGATAGTAAGTAGAGGGCGCTGCTGTCCATACTCAGGATTTATTTATAAGCTGTTGCAGTTTCTATTTAATTAATGTATAAACTGTGAATAGAAACTGCGACCTACGATCGCATATCTCAGTTCTCTACCACTGGACTGGATTGAATTCTTCACTAATCCTCTCGTAAAATAAACTTGAGTTTCACTTGGAATATTACATGGCTAATTTATTCATTTATTCATCTAACTTTCCACATTGGAATATTTTTTCTGATCGCTTTTGTACGCAGTGTATCAAAATAACTAATTTTTGATAGAAACTAAAATCAAATTGAACTTATTTTTCCCTTATGGCATTCTTCAAGCTTAAATAAATCTATAAAGGTTCACAATGTGACATCTAAAAAGAGCCTACAATAAAATCAGTCGTGTTCTTTTGTGATTCAATATATTGGTTATAACAATACGTAATTGCCACTTGAAAATCTTTCGGCTCCAAGATTTATAATCACTAAAAAAACATATCATGAAAATTAGTAATAATAAGAAGAAATGCAAAAGAGTTTATTATAAAATCAAAAATCATAGTTTACCAGAATTAACTTGTTTTAAGTTTATATTTATAAGTGTTAACCTTGTATAGATCGATATATTTACATAAACGCATGATTTACGTATGGATATTGAGTGCGTAGTAATATATTTGTATTTAACCAAACTATTATATTTAGATTTCGTGACGTCCCAAGAACAGGCAAGCCGGCGTAAACATCGCCTTCCCGATTACATCTATGCCGCTATCTTAAATAAATATGCGTACTCAAACACGCCGCCGTAAAATTACTACACATTTGCAACTCGTGTTTGTAGAGAGAATATTTGGTTTTAAATTTGAAATGTTGCGTTCATAATAAAAAAACAATTTTTAAATATCGAATCACCGATTATACCTTTTTTATTGTATCAACATTCAAATTCGAAATGGAATACATAAAAGTTTTTATAATAATTTAAAATTGGAATTCGAGTAATTTACAAATCAGCGCAAGGCACGTATTTAATAATATAAATTTACTAAGGCAACATCACAATATATTTATAAAAAAATCACAGTGACAATTATGAAAAAAATTAGCTACCGTATCATTATTTTAAGACAAGAAGGCAAAATGAATTTGTAACATGAAGTTTTTATTTATATAAAGTTGATTTAAAGTGGGCAGACTTCCCACTAGATGGACTGACGACTTAGTTAAGGTCATAGTGGCGATCTTAGAGGGAGGCCTAAGTCTTGAAATGGGCTTCAATCAGCTGAAAAGAAGATGAAAGTTGAATTATTCTTCTTTGGACAAGTAAACAAATTGTAAACTTACCTTCGCTTATGTTAAGGCAGTATTGATCAATAAACCACATTATTGTAATAAAGATTATATAGGAGATAAACATGCCTGGGATTAGGAGTGATATAATCATTTCATGTCACAAACAGACGATATTTATAACAGGTTGTACAATCGATGTTAAAGGGAGTAACTATACAATTTATTGTTAAGGTTCTTATTCATAGAATCAACATTTCGAACCTGCCAGTAGTCAATATATATACATATTTAAATGTATATGTCGTGGTTTCCTGTTTGCGAATTTAGCAGTCTATTTAAAATAATAAATATATGTTGTAACTTTAATGTAAGAAGGAACCGTCCATAGATATGGTATAAAAAAAATAATATTTTCTGTTTGGCGGGAAACATACTGTTTTGACGTAAACGTGGCGGGAATACGCTGGAATATTTATTTTACACGAGATGTATTCGCTGTTGCATTATTTACAAGCTCTCACCGGATGAGGATATCGGTATGTTGTTTTTACACATAACGAGCGTATAATGGGCCGTAAATCTCATTCCAAAGGACGCCATTTGTAATTTCGTTTTTTTTTTATTTCAACTAGCCATTTGAACTACGGCAATGTTTACATGCAGCCGAATAAAAATATACATTCGATGCGATATTTTATTCGCATTCGATGTCAAGGTTCAATGTTTCCTTGAGATATTTCTTGGCACTTATCTCAGTGACTAGATACGTTGAGATTTGATCGAAGGCCTTCCTCAAGGACCCGTATCCGTTGAAGGACTTTATTTTGGCAATCTGTTCGGAGCACTGAAGCATTAATTCCACGGAGCTATGGCGTCTGTAATAACACTTATTTTGTTGTATTTTACTTAATATTATATAGGTATAAAGGCTGTAATGGATTGAATCTGCTATATATTTAATAACAGTTTAAGACTTATTTGTTTTTATTTAGTGTATGTAAAAATATATATAAAATCCCAAAGCAAAAATCAATCATTTTAGAAATACTAGAAGACGTAATGGTAATATAGTAAGAAAAAGCGTCAAAATTCGGATAACAACATGTAATATTTTTTTTTAATTTACGGTGCTGCGAAGCATACAGGATGATTGGTTATAGGTGTAAAAGCTGTGAAGGAATATATTACTGATTTGCTGACTATTAGTGTATAGTATACCCTATTCAAAAGTCAATTCTTTTGGAAATTATAATATAGTAAAAAAACGCTTTCAAAAATCAGATCGCTAAATAATAGAATGAATTATTTTTTACAATCCGTGCGCACAGACTTTGTACTGCAGAATTTATTGGCCTTTCGCATTCCAATAAAAAAAAAATTATAGTGACATATGTCAGAGTGATCAGATTATACAGGGTGAAATAAGTGCAAAAGCTTTAAGGCTAAGAAGAGTGTGTATTGACGCTAATTTTAAGTATTAAATTGTAAAACATTATTTTTATAAAATGTGTATTGCGCCATGAACAATGTAATACAATGAAATAAATAAAATATTTAAAATAAGCACCAAAACCAAACAGTGGCAGAAAAATTTAAGTGCACACTGCCAAACTTGGTGGAGATTTACTTTTTTTTTTAAAAAAAAACAATACGCAGCGTGGAGCGTAAGCGCGGCCAAAAGTAAATATATCGATGTCCATCAAGAATTGGCGGGAAAAGAATGTTCTATTTTTGATACGTCATTGTGACGTAAGAGCGTTTGAATTATTTTTATTTTATTTTTTTATTTTATTAGGTTTTAGATCTGTAAGGATAAACTTTATATATAGATTATTCTTTTGATCTATTATCGGTCTATGTTCGTAATTAGTAATGCTGGAACTTACTTTAAAATTTAAAGTCTAAGTTAAAATACCTTATAGTTAAGTTTACTATAGTTCATAAAGTGCCATCTACTGAGTAAAATTTTTATGGCCCCCGCTATTGGGAGCCTCTCGTACCCCTATTTTGTTTGGGACAGGGACTTTATTTACAAATAATTTTTTCAGGGTTTTATCTTTATTCTACACTCACTTTAATTCTTCTCAATTTCTTTTATTCTTTCCTTTTATCCTTCACAATATCTTGCAATTGTTTTTGTTCTTTCATTCCTTCTTGCTTTCGTCGCCTTCCTTTCCTCATCTTTTTACTCTTAGGTGGCTAGGTACAATTTTATTTCTAATCTTTATTTTATTCTTACATTTTCTATCATTATCTTTTGATATTACAGGTTTGTTTAGAGTAGACTTTTTAATACATTAGAGTCTTACATTCTATTATTATTTAATAAGTTCTTTTACATGTGCATATTATTCATTTTGGTTCAAGTTTTCCTATTTGGTTTTGTTATTTTTTATTGCATTGCTTACCACCCTGCGAGCAACACTGAGCAAAATTAAAAACTAACTGAGTAGTGTAAAAAAATATTATTATAATATCTGTGGTAATCTTTCTTACTTCTTATAGATAATGTATTTAGGCCTATATTTTAAGCGTTACCAAAAAATATCATTACAGATTTCATTCATTTTATATAAGCTTTATAGGAAAATATAAAATAAAAACATGAAATTGAAATTTCATGTGTTTGACAGTTCGCGTTGCAAATTTGTATTGTTTAACAAGTTCGTGTCGCAGTATTTATTGATTACAAAACGATTTGCGTATTTCACGTTTACACACTAAATAAAGTGATCACTATGAAGTATGTTACATTAATTTTTGTTGGCCTCCGTTTTTAGGAACCATTCGTACTCCCCTGTCATGTGTAAGCTGGGGCATTATTTTCAATAACTTTTTCACAAAATTTCTTGTTGTTTTCACGCTCTTCTTTTGTCTCTCTTCAGATCTTTCTTTTATTCCTCTGTTGTCGTTCTCATTCTCTTCCATTTCTTTCCATGCCTTATTACCTATCATACATCGTCCCTTTTTCCCTTGCTTTCCCTCCAGAATATTGTCACAATTCAAAATTTTTATTTTTGATCTTTATTTTACATATTTATTTACTTTTATTTTGTGTCCATTACTTTATTATCTTTTACTATTATTCATTCCTATGTCACAAAATTTTTATTTAAGCTTTTCGCAGTTTATTCACAATATTTATGTCTCTTCTATTGACTCATGTCTTATTCCTTTTTATTACTGTTCCAATTATCATCCTATTACTCCAGAAAGATTTGGCGGACTCACTGTTAGGCATTGCTACTCTATCTTGGCAGAATTACTCATGGTTTTTCCATTGTTCAATGTGTTGACTCCTAGTGCCCTCTGATAATATCTTTAACTGCAACTGTCAAAAATGTACAAGCACACGACGTATAGATTTATCTATAGTATGATAGTTATAATAATAGTAATTTGCTGTTCAAACCTCGCGCGAGACCTCTTCTCCCTCCCGCGTATCCCTCCCGCGGCTCGTCCCAAGTTGTTTACCCTCTTATCGTGTCCAACATATCTCTGCGCTATCACTGCTTACACAAGACGTATGCTCCGATATCAGCCTCTCTATTTGTTGATTAAGACGCTTTCACATCAACAGACATCGCTTATGCTGTAGTAATCGATATAATAACGAATAAAACACGTATGAAAGGCGCTTTAGTAAAACTGTTGGAATGCTAGAAAAGTGTTTGAAATAACGAATAGAATCTGTAATGCTAAAACATTTACGGCCAGTCTCTGAAAGAGACCAAAGAGTCCAAATATTTGTTAAAGAATATTAAGTAATCATTGTTTTTACCTAATTATATATTTGTTAATGTTATTCTCCACTTACGATCATAGCCCAATGTGATAGAAATTAGAAAAAAAATTAAATTCCCGTATAAAGGCATCTTTCAACAAAGTTGCAAGGGCTCCAAGTCCGCACTGATATTTGAAAAGAAAAACTAATTATTTGTTTACATTATGAATAAAAGGTTTTCTAATGATAAGTTATTAATACTTTTATTTGTAAACTTTGAAATTATGTTTACTCTATGTTTGTATAATCTATAATTGTGTGGCGATAGTGTTTCTAAAAGTCAAATTGTAATAATAAAAAAAAAACTTTACCGTTTTTAAGTATATAACTGCTGAAACGTCAAAAATTTGTTTTTAATTACCGAGCATAATTTTTATGAATAATTAGCAATACAACCTTAAAAATTTCCCCAAATTATACAAATCTAAAGTTCATTAATTAAAACAAAATAATAATACTCAAAAATTATGACTTTCAATAAATTGAGATGTTTTGAAAAAAATATGAAGATAGTAATTTGCTATATATTGACTACGTGTAGATTTAAAATTTTAAATTAAAAATAGGACTTTATATAACGATGTCTGTGGATATTAGTGTGAAAAAAATAACATGGCGATTCCCGCCAAAAAGTGCACAGAAGCGATCAGCCGTGTTGGCGGCCATTACGATGAATAATGGCGGACGATAGCGGTGCGCGGGAAGCGATATCGTCTCGACACAAATAGCTAAATGATCGAGGGACCTGCGATTTATTGCTACACAATTATCTTTTTATTATGGACATTATTAACAAAGGATAATGTTAATTGTCGTTGTATTCGTTATTGCGTTGTAATTTCATTATTGTAGAATAAATATTTTATAATCTGTGTGTCTAAAATAAATTGTTAGGTGTGAAAGAATATTTATAAGTCATATTAGGCGTTCAAGTCCAAAGCGTTTAAATCTCTGAAGACTGTTACTGTGTTAGTGGAATATAAGAACCCATTACTGTTGTATGTTTTTAATACTCCCGTTTCTGCCCTCTCGTACTTCGATATGTGACCAGTGTTTTTTTTTACTATAATTATTTTTTTTACATAAGTTTTTGTCTTCTTCATTATTTTTCATTCCTTCTCATTTTTTTTTCATACATACATAGCTTCTCTTTCATCACCTTCTCTTCTTAATTCTACATATACGTTTATAACTTTATTTTTTTGGTTTTAACATATATATTATTTTTTTATTTGTTACTGGGTATACCACAGATTAAATTTGTAACGATTTAAAAATTTAATCACAGGTTGAAATTATTTATCACTTTTATTTGTACTTATTATTTATTACCTTTTATTATTGTTTCTATAACTTACAGAAATTCTAAAATATCTCGCGTTGATTCTCGTTGCTTACCAAAAAGCGATACTGTTTTATTGAAAGTGTGTCCTAATCACTAAAATTAAAAAAACTTTATTTATTTATTTCTCTATAATGTGTATATTAAATAAAACCTTTTTCATTTCCATTTAATATTTTTTTACATTTAAATCTATCTTTAATTATGGATCGCATTATACTCCTGAAATACTAAGTTAACAGAGTTTTATATGTTCAAAGTAATTTGTTATAGATTGAAAACCTTTAAAATGCTGAATTTATATCCATTTTTTCAGCAAAAAGCTTTAAATTTTCTACACATATTTCCAATCATTCTCTATAAAGTTATCACTCTCAAATATGTTATATTAATGACGTTACAAAGACTGCAAAGAGAGATTTGATTTTAATACGAAACAATTGGATTTAAAAAAAAAAAAACTTTTTACTGTCTTATCGTTACACTATTTATTATTCTAGAAACTTATGTTTAGGGTGTACTATGTGTTAATTGGTAGCAAATAAGTTCAGGAATATAGATGATGAAACTATATCTAATATATAAAATTCTCGTGTCACGGTGTTCGAACTTGAACTCCTCTGAAACGGCTTGACCGATTTTTACTAAATTTTACATGCGTATTTAGTATGTCTGAGAATCGGCTACTATCTATTTTCCATACCCCTAAATGATAAGGGTGGTCCACCCCTAAATTTAATTTTAATTTTTTAGACAATTTTTTTGGTTTTTATTTTATTATGATACAGCATACAAAAATACATACAAACCTAAATTTTCACCCCTCTACGATCAACCCTTATCTTACATTTGTTAATTAAAAATTTTATTTTTTTTTGCAAAACAACGTTTGCGGGATCAGCTAATTTAAGATATAACTATTTTTAAGTTTTTACACCTATAACCAATCATTCTATATAAATGTTTCTTATGTACTTTCTATATAGGGCTTTTAATTTTTTTACTTTGATATTTTCGGCGAGTGTTAAATGTTCACGGTCTAGCGGATCGGCTGGGACAGAACGCGTAATAGCATTATGTCCGCCCTCCAACCTTATTTTAAAGGTCAAAATAAATATTTGTAACTAAATGAATATTTTTAATGTCGCCATATTTTGTAAGATATGATAATTATATCCGATGTAGTTAATTCTATTGTGTTGTATATACACGTGTTTTATATCAGTAAGAATAAAAGTACATTCACACTGTTGGAGAAGAAGTTGTTTGGTTTTCCTTGGATAGTTTTTTTTTGGCCCCCTTATATTGGAGGCCTTTCGTGTTCCCCTAACATGGGTAAGGTTAGGGTTTTAAATATTTACAATAAGTTATTCACACTCTTAATTTATTTCTTCTGTCATACGTCACATTATCATTCATTCTCTCTACTGCCACACATCACAATGTCTTCCACTCATTATCATTTATTACGTTTCTTTCTTTCGTCTTCTCTCATTCTTCACCTCAGTTCTAAAAATTACATCTATGCTAATTTACATTTTGGTTATGTTTATGTCTTTTCTTTATTTTTACAATTATATTCTTATACTATTTTCTTAAATTAGTTCAATGCTGCTATATAATAATATTTTGCTAATACTACTCGCTTAAATTATCTTGTATTATTGTATGAGGTAGGTTGGGTCTTATTACTACTCACTGTTTTGTTTGTAATGTATTTGCAGAAATTTAAAAGAATTTTTCGTGATTGGTCGTGACTTAATAAAGAGATGTTTTCCCTCTTTATGCTCGCACACAGTTACATCTCGCACTCATACCTCTGCCTTCCATACACGGGACAGCTGGTGAGCAAGTGCACCACAGTCTGGTCCACCACAGGGTCACAGGTGCATGGAGGACTCTCCTTGCCTTGGATAGTTTATCTCAAGCACGTTCATCTCAAGTTCTCAAGCTATTATAGATCAGAAGAATAGCTTTCTACGAGGTCGAATCTAGAACTAGGAGATCCGTAGACGAGTAAAATTAACCGAAATAGCCAATGGATTGGCAAATTAAAGTGGCAATGCGCAGGTCACATAGCGAAGAAATAGCCGCTGTGTCTTCTTCTGAATTGGAGACCACAGATCAGTCAGCGTAGTGATAAACTTCTATCAATAAAATGGACAGATACATAACCCTGTTAATATTCTTTTCTTTTTCTTTATGGACGAGAGGATCCCAATAGAGGGTCTATTGGGATCCTCTCGTTCTCTTATCTTATTTTAGGGACAGGGTTAATATTATCTATATTTTATTCATTTTTATTTTTCTCTCTCTTTCTTCCTCCTTTCATCTGTCTCTTTTTTTCACAGCATTCCTTTACATTTAAGCATCGGTATCCTTCGCCACATTTCTTAGAGGTTTTATTATTTACATTATAATTATTATTTATTTTCTTTGTTTGGGAAGTTAGGAGGTGTTGGATGGACGCATTTTAATTACATAATTTGTAACATTTTGTTTAATACAAAATAATCGTTTTAATATTAATCTTTAAACGGTTTTATTTAGTTCGACCCGTACGGAATTTATTTAGATCAAAATTAGAAATTGAAATTTAAGCACCTTCCCGTTGTCAGATCGATCTGAAATTTGGTACACCATTTAATTTAGATGACAATATAATATAATAAAATCAATAACATTATAAATCTAAGATGGCCGCCGATACAAAATGGCGGATTACGTATTATTCCTTAACCCCCTCAATATGGGTATCAAATGAAAGTGCTACACTAGTAAAACATGATGATTATGTCAAAATTTAAAATTCAAGATGGACGCCGTTCCAATATGGCGGACTAGGTACATATTTTTCCACAACCACCACAATATGGGTATCAAAAAACCGTTTAACTTAAAAGTTTTTTAAATGTATTTATTTTAGCCTATGGATGCTTACTGCAGGACATAGGCCTCCTCCAAAGGTCGTCATGATGACAGGTCCTGCGCAGCCAGCATTCAGCTACTCCTCACAACCTTAACTACGTCTATACCCTCCCCGCGTCTACCAGCTAATGAGAGTCTTTCTTGTCTCAACTACCATTGTTTTAGTATTATTGAATATTAATAATTAGTTAATCTACGAAATAGATCGTAATAAAATGTATAGTTTGCAAATTGAAAAGTTATGAATCGTCGAGGGTAGATAAAGGGTCAGTGACCTGGGGTGGGTTCCCCAAAGTGATTGCCCCGAGATGGGGGTGTGGTGTCGACATTTCCACGACGTTGTTTTTCGTGACAGTGTACCTAAACCAAATTGCCACTATGTAAGATTGGACGGTAAGGTTGGCATTTTATTGTGACAAGTTTAAATTAGTTTTCTATAGTGTTATAGATAAACTTTTCCCCCATCGCTTCGCGTGGAACACACTCTTCTGTTGTTTCAAATAAACAGTTCAAGGTAAATTTTGGAAAAGTAATGTTTTGAATTTTGTGCACTGTTTACATATACGCTTTGGTTACATCTATCCATATAAATAAAATTAGTGTCAGTGTGTAATATTACAAAAAAATATCTGTCTATTTCGACTCATCTATTGGCTGAACCGATTTTGACGGGACTTTACTAGCAGGTAACTAAATAAGGAGTAACTTAGGATACTTAGTTTTATTTTTGAAAAACTCTTAAACGAAAAAAAATTAAATACTATTTTTTTTAATTTCACGCGGGTGAAGTCGCGGGCGCAACTAGTCATGTAATAAATTTAAATAATTTATATAACAAAAACGGATTATAATACAGGTTTTCAGGATTTTAAATGAAAATACTTTATATAATTATATACTTATACCGTATACTTTGTACTGAAAGTTTGAATAAATACATACTTCGGTTTACAACTTTGATGATTGGAAATACGTTTAAAAGATTTAATGTTTTTATCAAATGAAGCCGGATAGGCCTATACCTTTCAGTGGGCGACCACCGGCTGAAAGTAAGAAGGATTAATCTTATAACATTATGTATAACTGTAAACAATCCTTAACCTTTAACTGTGGACGCGCGGTCTCACAGACCGCATGCAGTTTGTAATTTTTTTGTTTACCCCTTTCCTCTTGCTCCCCGCGTTTAATGCTCTCAGTAGCTTTAGTTTTAGCGCCGAAACGTATGTTGAGATGAGAAGTTGTGTCGGCGGACACAAATTGGCTGAGTTATTTTACTTTATACTTTAACCGCGGTCTGTCGGACCGCACGTCCACGTTTCCTGCGTAAATAATATAAACGGTGACTTTTTTAATTTGATTGTTTTATGTTATTTTCATTTAAAATGTCAATGAATATTGAACGAGGAGATGGCCTATGCTCATTTTATATCGCATTCTTGACTTGTGTGGTATAAATGCTCATGTACTACACAATGAGCACCAGAGCAAAAAATAGAAAGTGGAGTATGCCTAAAAAAAATAGCACGATCTTTAGTCGTTCCGCATATGCAAAGACGAGCAATAAAACCAAATATTTCAAACGAATTGAAAATGATAATGAGGCGAGTTTTATTAGGGGCAGATATGCTCCTAGATGAACCCCCTAGCCAGGAGAGAGATTCATTAAAGCGAAAAACATGTCGTCTTTGTCCGCCAAAACTGTAGAGAAAGTCCAATTACACTTGTATAAGTTGTAGGCAGGTCATATGTTTACAGTGTTCCAAACCCTTGTTACAAGGACTGCCAATAATTTTAAGCAATTGGACCAATGTCAAAAATTTTGTATTTTAATTTGAGAAGACTTTTATTCGTTTTTATATTAGGTTGAACCTTAGATTTATAGTTTTGATTGTTATTTTTTTTTAAAAGTTTAGTTCATTCGAGTTTTTCGTCCTAAAATTGATCTCTAGTAAATGTACGCCAAAAAGTGCCTTTAATTGTTAGTATGCTTTATTTTATTTACAAATAAGGAAAGATCGATTAAAGGTCTCGAAGTTATTTAATTTCAATATATCTAAAAAACTATAAATACAAAAGAGTGCAAATAAAATTAATATTTACGTAATATTTAGACTTCAGAACAGAACAGAACTTCGGTCCGAGAGACCGCGCGTCCATGGTAGTGTTACAAAAAAATGACGTCCATAGTTAAAGGTTAATAGATATTTGTGTAAATGAATAAGATGCTTCTCTTTGACATCGGCATAAAACATAACGTACTGTGTCGAGTCCGCGGTGACAATAGAGGTTATCTGCTTTTAAATGTTAATTGTTTGTTGCTTCTACGCGCTAACTATCCTACTTTGTGATTATGCAATCAGTAAGACAATGCTTTACTAACTATATGTATTATTAGTATTTCTATGTTTCACTATTTCTACTTCTTTTTCTTATATATACTGAAAGTATTGGGGGATCTTTTTGGATCTTCTATCATAGATTTATAAGTGAATATATAACGACATATTTGATCATGTCAGCTGATAGAGTACTCCACGGCTAAACCTTCAAAGATCGCTACGATGACCAATCTCCGCCGTCTACATTCAGCAACTTTTCGCAAGCTTAACTACGTCGTTAGTCAAACTATTCGGGGCCTAACCACGCCCATCCATTAGGCCTTTGTTTCAGGCCATAGATGCCTACTGAAAGGTATAGTCTTCGAATATATTAGTACCAAAAATAGTGCAATAAATAGTATAATATAAGATGATAATTACAAAGAAAATACGTGTTAAATATTTGAACAATAAATGTAATGTTGCAAAATAAAATAGTAAGGAAACCTAGAATGTAGTGGTTGAGGATGGATGTATGGCTAATGATGAATGAAAGAGAAAGACTGGGAAAATTGTAGAATGAAAGAAACAGTACGGCAGATAAGATGATACATGAAAGAGAAGAATGATAATAATAAAAAATATGAATAAAATTACTAGAAATAAAAAGTCCCTGTCCCACACGAGATAGGGGAACGAAAGGTCCCCAACAGCGGGGACTATTTAAAAAAAAAAGAAAAAAAAAAGGGTATAGTCTTCATCAAAAGCTATTCATGATAGATATACCGGAATCGCTTGGTAGGCGAGTTGGCGTTCAATGTAGTATCAATTTACGCAGAGGACGCTACTGTCCATCCTCTGATTTAAGTTCACGGACCCTTCCGCTTCGTTAACTCAGTTCTGATGAAGCTGTAAAAGCCCCCGGACTAACAGCATCACCTTCAACCGAAACCAAGCTAAGCTATCCTATGAGAACCTGTTTGTGAGCACTGGCAATCGTATGAATGCGCAAAGTGTGAATTATGTAAGATTGCAATTTTAGGTCTTCTACTGCTGGGCTACCATTGCTACCTTC
The DNA here is from genome assembly GCF_028537555.1 of Battus philenor. NCBI lineage: Eukaryota > Metazoa > Arthropoda > Insecta > Lepidoptera > Papilionidae > Battus > Battus philenor. The sequence goes on from NW_027181693.1 coordinate 680,758, forward strand.
AAGCATCGATTAGGTCATTGACCTCAAATACTTTTTCCATCAATTTGCTAACAAAAATCAGTTTACCTTGTGGTACCACCAACCATATGTCTACTTCAAATGTGAAAGTATATATACAAGATTAGAACAGTCTTGTATTCTCTTGTAGTTTAGTTATTGTTGATGATAAATACTAAATTATTCATAGAAATTTTTCGCAAACTTAATTCGAATCAGACTTCTTGAATAATGATTGGCTTCATTTTATAATTTGAAAGTTGTGAGTTAAAAAATCGAACGGTTTCAACCTTCCGTTACATTTTTTTTGAGGCCTCCGCTATTGGGACCTCTCCTTCCACCCCTATTTTGTTGGGTACAGGGTTTTTTAATTCCTAACTGCTTTTTCACATGAATTTTTTATTTTCGTCCTCGTCTTCCATAGTTCACAATATCTTTTTTTCTTCCTTCTATCATTCCATAATTCCATCTTCATTTCTCAATCATTCCATTCCTTTCATCCATCCTCAAACGCTTCAGTTGTATTTTCTTTTTCAGTATCACAGCAACATCAGTTTTACATTTTTTATTTTAATTTAAATAAATCTATTTTAATAACTTTCCGTTACGTTAACTGCGTAATAAGCTTTCATTGCTATGGTGAAAAGCCAAAGAGCACGTTGAAATTTAATGACCTTTCATGACGTCACGGCTTGCTGACGTCACAGTTTAATAATTCACCGTCAAGCTGCCATTTACGTAACGCTATTTACGTGTCGTAGTTAAAAATTTACGGTCACTTCATGGGGAGGACCTTTGAATGTTAATAGTAACATTTTGAAGTAAATCTATAGATCTATATACATCTAATGGATTCAGGCGTTATTTTGCGGAAGTCCATCCTAAGTAAGAAAAGGACCAATATATAGCTACTCCCAAAACTACTTCCTAAATGCCATTTATCAGCGGGCTGGCGGGCGGTGCACTTTATTGCACGACTATTACTGCATCGGCGGAAGTAGCTATATATTGGTCCTTTTCTTACATAGATCTTTATACGTTCATAACTAACAAGTCAGTTAGAGTATTAAATTTTGAGTGTTAATATTTATTTTAAAACATTTACAGTGAATATTTCTGTATATTTGTTTATCTTTGAGGTTTAAATGAAGATAGGACGTTCCAGACGCATCCTTAAAGATCTACGAAGGTCTACGAAAGGTTTAATATTTGAACAGTTGCTACATGTCTACACTATGCCTACGATGTTTTGATGTTTCTATGTACATATTGTATCTCCATCTGAGATTTCGGCGCTTATTAAATTCTATCACCAAAAATCTAAATCACTCAATCTGAAACGATAACTGCGGCACTGTTTGCACGCGAGTTTCAGCTAGTGCGTTGTAAGGTCATATGGACCCTAAGAGAACTTTTTGTCATTGCGACTTGAGGTCATATTTGTTCACAGACGCTGTCAGTTTAAATAAACTAGCATTGAAATATCATTGCTTTTAATGCATAAACATAAATGAATGGAATAGTCAACTGTTTCTTGTTATGAAACGGTTTTATATTTAGTTCGACCCGTACGAAATTTATTTGGATCAAAATTAGAAATTGAAATTTAAGCACCCTCCCGTTTTCAGATTGATCTGAAATTTGGTACACATATTTAATTTAGATGACAATACAATATAATAAAATCAATAACATTATAAATCTAAGATGGCCGCCGATACAAAATGGCGGATTACATATTTTTCCTTAACCCCCTCAATATGGGTATCAAATGAAAGGGCTACACTAGTAAAACACGATGATTATGTCAAAATATAAAATTCAACATGGACGCCGTTCCAATATGGCGGACTAGGTACATATTTTTCCACAACCACCACAATATGAGTATCAAAATACCGTTTAACTTAAAAGTTTTTTAAATGTATTTATTTAAAGTAATCACTGAGATATTGCTGCCGCAGTGAGGGAGACAACGCAGATTTTCTCTACTCACACGATGCAAGGCATCGCAGCAGCAATAAACGTGCCAAGCCAATGTTCTTTCTCGGGAACGTAAATATGGAGGCTTCATAATCAATAAATTAAAAATGTAATATCATCCCGATGTTTCATAGGGAATAACTAAGTTAGTATGTAGATCAGAGATAGTACCTACAGAAGAGAGGGCCTACTGTCGTATCCGAGGATGTCTGATAAGGAAGCCATTTCGACTGTAAAATAATGTAAAAAAATATTCGTGGAGCGCTAAAATGTTCTAATAGGCCGTGGCCCAATATGCTGCAACATTTTAGACACCTATTACGAATATATTGGCTCTAATCAATGACTCAGGGTCATCGAACGCGGCGTTATCAATGTATATACATATATGTATTCAACTCATTTTAAATACTATTATTTATATCTGGAATCGTAAATGGACAACGAGGAAAGTCGCGGGATCTTTCTAGATTGTTGCAGAAGAGTCATAGGAGAGGCTATATGATACTATAAAGGAACAAGTAGACAAAAAAAGTTTATCAGAATAGTTAAAATAAATACTTAAATCTATGATAAATGTGATGTGAAAATTGAAAATAAATAAAATTCAAGCAAAACAGAATAAAATGTAAGCCTTTAGTATTTTGGCGGGAAGGTGACGAAAGTGAGGTTAGGTTAGGTTAGGAAAAAATGTATAGCAAAGAGGATTACGTAAATGATATGATGAAAAAAAGTGTTTGTGAAAATAGTACCCCTATACCAACGACAGGGGAAGTAGGAGAGGTCCCCAAAAAATTAGGACCTATTTAAATATAACACAACACCTTTGTTTAGGTTTTCTTGTAGTTTGTTAGGACTATGAAGAGTGGCAAAAATGTAAAGTACTAAATATTGCTAAGTTAAAATATTGAAGCACAGTAAGACGATGTGTTTTAGTTTTGCTGAGACACAACAGTCTCAGAGACGATGGGCTTGCACATGTGAAAAGCTCTAAGGAAACATTGAAAAGCTTTAGTAGGTCAAAATAAGACTTTCTCTAGAGTATCGTACAATTCTACTTGTCTGCCTTAATGTGTTTGTGTCGCGTTGAGGGATGTACCATAATCGCCACGCATTGCAGGCGGGTTGGCGATCTCAGTATGTGGTTAATACCACGGTACAAAAGACGCTGATGTCCTTATAATATATAAAACTGTGTCCTGAGAATCAAATTTTGATTTTATCTAGGCTATATCTGATGAAGTATATATATATACTAGCTGATCCCGCAAACGTTGTTTTGCAAAAAAAATGATATTTTAATTTACAAATAAAAAATAAGGGTTGATCGTAGAGAGGTGAAAATTTATGGTTGTATGTATCCTTGTATACTGTATCATAAAAAAATAAAAACAAAAAATTTCGTTAAAAAAATAAAAAAAAATTTTTAAGTGTGAACAACCTTTATCATTTAGGGGTATAGAAAATAGATAGTAGCCGATTCTCGCATATTAAATTTGGTAAAAATCAGTCAAGCCGTTTCAGAGGAGTTCAAGTTCGAACACCGTGACACGAGAATTTTATATATTAGATATATACTATAACTATAACACATTGCGAAGCAGAGTAGAGTCAAAAATAAATAAATAATAAGTTGACAATCAATAAGAGTTCTGTTAAAAGTTCCAATGTTGAATAAACGTATGTTATCTTATCTTTTTATCGAACCCGCGACCTAAGGTTGCAAGTTACAATTACCGAATGGCTAACACTATTCAGTAAACGTAAAAATGAACACATTGTTAGCAAGACACCTCACTTAAATATTTAGTGACTTGACTATTACGTTAACCCTTAACCTGACGACGACGGGACTAGATTTAACGCTATCAGTCACTCGATAACGACGCGGTCGCACCAGCATTGTTTCTTACTGGGTCAGTAAGCCATAGACCGTATTAATTTCATATATTTACATGTATATATGCAATGATATTATTAAATATATTACTGTGCAACAAAGTGGTACATGATGGTTCATTATTTCAGCTATAAGGCGTAACCATCTGCTTATAGGCTACCCACCTAGATTTCCAATGGTACCCGATCACATCGGCCTGTATTCTTCGTTTTTCCACTACCATACCAAGATCGTCTGTCCTGCTTCAGACAGAATCACAGTTTTTGTGATACATAATTATTTATTTTCTGGAAGACCTTTTCCACGAATACAGATTGGTTATTAAAGAGAATAAAACGTCGGTAAATCAGTACTAAATATATGAGATTTAATGGCTAGCGCCATCTAGTAGATTTATAGAGTTAATATGATAAAACAGTTCTATGTATTTACCAGAAGTGTCAATTTTTTTTAAAATAGGAATATAAAAATTGTTATCGCTTCTCCCGCAGGCCTTCAAATTGTTCAAGAGAAACAAGAGCCGCAAGCCGGGACGTAACCGCGTGTCGCCGGCGCTTGTGCGCTCGCCATCCTACAGCGGCACAGTGGACGCGCGACCAGAGATTGATCTCCAGGGCTTCTGTCCTTGCCGCACCTCGTTACCCCCTATCCACATCGCCAACGAGTCCTACGAGAACGCTTCCTGCTACAGCGGCTACAACAGCTACAGCTCTCATAACGCCAGCTTACAGAGCTACGCGGGGTCTGAGGATGGAGGGCGGGCGGACTCCGCTTACGAGTCGACTCGTAGCAGTCCCGCCCACGCTCGCCCAGTCTGCTACGCTACCGTCACGTACTTCAACGTTAACGACAGTGACGACAGTTGCAGCGTGCGCACAGAATGCACAACGCTGGACCTCGACCCTGACGCCGAGGATGAGCGCGCCCAGAACTTCATCAACGAGGGCATAGAGCTCGTGAGCACTTTATGAGCCTGTCGAACAATCATCTTCTATTAGTAACGACAATTTCTCTACGATGGTCACTCGTGGAGATGTAATGTCACTGTTGCATTTATATACTCGTATATTTAAGTTGAGTAGGAGTGAATTTAGAATGAAAGAAGAGTCAAAGTATTCAATTTTTCTTTTCTATTTTCTTCCAATGGTCTCGAATATATGTTGTGCATTTTTGAATCTTCCTTCTTCCATAATTGCGATTATGTAAATACTTTTTCATGAAGCTGCCACTAATGCTTATTTTATATAAAAATAGTGCGTTCAGTTCAAATTTTATTTAATTACCACCGCCAAGCCCACACATAAAGTCTTTAAATCTTATTGAACAATCATATTTTGAACATGGCATAGTTAGTACATGTTTGTTAGATAGACTTGACGGTATATTAGGTCAACCGCTTCATTGTCTCCTATATTGGCAAAAAACATTATGTATATCGATGAGTTTGGTGATGAAATTCAATCATCGTTATAAGCCTCAACATAAATATAGTGCGTGTATTGAGTGTATCAAATGTCATACTTATACTGTACAGTTTTTTTTTTATATCAATAATAAAATTAATCAATAGAATGTCCGTACCAATATTTCAGATGTATCTATGCATTCCAAGAATACACACGTGTTTATTGTACATTTAAATTCACTAAAGTATATTGTGATGTATATTATTTTTAACAATATAATAAAGGAATTATTTAGTTAGTCCGTCCTTGCAAATATTATGTATTAAATGTATAATTTTAAATAACTTTTATTCTGTGACATTGAAAATCTTTTGTCATTTGAATTCAATAATTGAATTGATATTTACATAAAAATATTATTTATAATGATTATAGATGTTATATAATCTATTTAAGTTTTTAAATGTGTTAACAGGAAGTTTTATCCGAAGATTTATCTAATTTTAACACCTTCCGGTTGTATTTCGCGAGTAACGGGCAAGGTGAATTTACAATTTACGTGATATGTACAAATTTGATTGATGATCACTTCCTGTTTAACACGCTTCATGGACGACATTAAATATCTGAGGTCGTTTGCAAGAATTTTTTTCGTAGTTAAAAATGTTCTAGAACATATATTTATATGTAAAGTATTCTATAAAATGCTATGTTGGTGCAAGGACAGAAGCTAGAGGTTAAAGTCCTCACAATCAACCGCGCTTAGCGGTCGAGGATGTGGTCTTTTATGCAACAGTAGCATCATATTACGGGCAAACAAAAGAAGCAATGTATTCACTTACAACCTCGCTATATTTATCCGTTAAACACGCGTAATGTATAGTGTACAAGACGAAATTTATAGCATTTACCAAAGTTATTGTGATGTATTAGCGATACGTTGATATTAGCTAGTGTGTTGATCTCAAACATATTCTATACGAGTTAAGTTAGTTAAGTGTATTATAAGTTTATAAATTAAATGTAAATAAAATAAACGCGAGATTAAGAGTAATTTTTGTGTTTTATTTATTAAAATCGACGTAACATGACCTGGGGATCATATATGGCGCAAGAGTCAGGGCCTTGAAGAAGGTGTACGAGGTCATATATGTCCAAAACAGAAAAACACTCTATACCTTTCACTCAGGGCCTAAAGAGCGCGGGCTGTATAACAGTGTCCATCACGCGGCGGTAGCAATGTCACGTCACACACGTGCGTGTATTGCACGGACGAGACTCAAGACGCGATCGCAAGGTTCATCGATGTGGCGAATACGGCAACCGCCGCACAGACACTGGCGCACAACCTGAGGATGCCAATATGGAGTAGCGATAAGGAAGTGGTTGTTAAATGACATTACTAGAGAGTTTATAAAAAAAATAAGACACCACTAAAAAAATTTAAAAAAATTTGGTTCAAAATAGTTTGATTAAATCTAGGAAATAGTTTAAGGAGTAACTAGAGTAATTTACTTTAGTAAACACTAGACATGATAAAATAAGAGCATAAAGAGGGGGAAAATTGGGATTGTAAAAACAAAGGCATTGACGCTAATGTCTGTGACATACAGATTCAAAAAAGAAAAAAAAAACTCGGTATACACAGTTCAGTAATTTCAAATGATTCGACTAATATTTGAGAATTTGTTCTTTTTTTAAAATATCCCGATACTTTCACAATCTTTTTTTTTTTCTTTCAAATTAACTGAATAATAGATCTCCTGTATCATGAAATCACTCTGTAAGTAAATCATTGCTATGTAAAATTTCGTGTACCATTAACATTAACAGTTTTATTAACAAAATTAAACATTAACATTCAAGAATAAAAAAACACATAAACTATCTTAAAAACTACTAAGATTCGTGTATGTGTGTGAATGATTTTGTTTAGCAATATTAAATATCTATATAAGGATGATCAGGAACCATTGCGCATTCAAAGCGAAGGTTCGACAGCTGTCTCTTGACAAGCTGACGGAATAATCACGATAATTGGATTTTATTATTGTTACAAAGCACAAGTTATAGAACCTTTTACACAATAAACCTTGACCTTGAAGTTATTTATAATTTTTTGTGTACGGTTCTCGGAAATTCTAACCGAGTACTATCTCGAACTTGCTAGAACCTTCTCCATAGTATAAATAGGTGTACTCCCCATGTCGACAGTTCAGTGTTGTTTTTCGAGTTAAGATTAAAGACACAAAGTGACTATTTGGCAAGTTATTTAGACAGTGCTTTCTTGGAAGTATAGTTTGGACTAAGCGAAAGTATACCTTGTGTTAAAGTAGGGTGACCATTTGATTTGTGAATGAAGGAGTCCTTGTAAATCAGTGGTGTTTTATTTCAAATCAGAAACCACAATAAGTAACATTATTTATTAAATTTATAAGAATAGTACATGTAGATATTAAAATATATGTATTATATTATATTTATATATCATTGTAGTTAATAATAGCCATTTGTATACTAGGTATAAAGTAAACAATTTTTTTTTGTTTTTGTCAGTATTTTCGTTCTCATTTTGATTTTGATTTTCTTTTTCTTTTATAATACATACTTTACTTACCTTCATTAATATATCTCTGCACCGCCGAAATGGTTCACTGGTAAAAAATGCCTTCGTCATTAAATTCACTGTTATAATGTATAAATGCATAAATAAATAAATTATAATAGAGTGTAATCGAATTTAATTTTTATTACGCATGTTGCCAACTTCAAAAATGATTTATTTTATAATTAAAAAGGGTTAATAGATATGCAGGACCCTCTCAGATATGTCAGTGACATCTACCGGACATGTATCTACTAAATACACAACTACACATAACTAAAACAGTTTAAAAAGTATCTCGTTTTTAATGATCATGTGTCGAGTGACAATGTTTTTTAAACGGTTTTATTTAATTCGACCCGTACGGAATTTATTTGGGTCAAAATTAGTAATTGAAATTTAAGCATTTTCCCGTTGTCAGATTGATCTGAAATTTGGTACACACATTTAATTTAGATGACAATACAATACAATAAAATCAATGACATTATAAATCTAAGATGGCCGCCGATACAAAATGGAGGATTACATATTTTTTCTTAACCCCCTCAATATGGGTATCAAATGAAAGGGCTACACTAGTAAAACACGATGACTAATATCAAAATTTAAAATTCAAGATGGACCCCGTTCCAATATGGCGGACTGGGTACATATTTTTCCACAACCACCACAATATGGGTATCAAAAAACCGTTCAACTTAAAAGTTTTTTAAATGTATTTATTTCGATTGTATCGCAGCAACTACAGCGAAACGTGACTAGAAACGAGATGTTATACAACGAGCAATATTATAAATAATCCGTGAAAACCTGTAGTAGTGGTTATTTATATGGAGTCGCAAAATAACCAAAGACAATATATGTTATTCTATATATTATTTGATTTATTTCACGATTAAATTTATTCATTTATACTGAACAGTGATGAAGCGACATTAAAACGTGGTATATCATTTCGCTTATTTGTAAGCTCGAAGTGGCCCGACGAATCACAGAAAAGGTTACGGTTGGAATTTCAAGTTATTTCAATAGGCGAAATAATGTAGTAGTAGGTAGTTAATATACCTCCGTTCAGCTTACCGGACCTTCTCAAGAAAAAATCTACAGCAGAATCTTTTGATGAGTTGGCCCGGCACATTGTCCTTAATCTCAAGGCATTTAACGGTCTGTAGCGCTTGGGCAGCGACTTAAAATAAAATAATGTAGCAACTAATATGTAATTGAGTATTCCAAATTGTATTGTTAATATATATACCCATAAGAGAAAATTGTGTAAGAAGAATTGTAAAAAATTATAAAACGCTATCGTGCCTTGCAGCTGGGAGAAGAAAGATCCGTATCAAATGGCGGCAACCTTCTCCCAACTGTCTGCGTTTAGTTTAAGCGAAAAATAAATATTGTAAAAAAAAACACTAGCAATACAAATTAGAATTAAAAAAAAAATTAAAAAAATAGTAGCAGGCAGCTCATATTGCGCGCAGAACAATCGTCCGCTATGGTCTTTAGTTGTGCCAATATAATATAAAGATAAATTAAAAAAGAACTACATACAGACATACTAAATAGCACCTGTAATATGTCGCAAGAAGTTGGGCAAACAATTGTTTGAGTAAATCGACATTTCTGTATTGTCAAAAATAATCTTAAAGTTTAACATTTATATAATTTCGTTAATTTATAATAATAATGTTAATACTATGTAAAAATAAAATTAGAAATATCTTTCTGTATCGATGCATTGTTTGGCTAGCTAATGATCATTTTACTTTAGTCCATAAGTGTTAGTTATTGCTTCGCTAAATCTCCGAAACCTGTTGAACTTGTTTAGAGATTTATCTGTTTCAGAACACAAAACCAATTGTTTTGCAGCAACACGCCGGTGTTGCCAGCTTGTATTTTCTATTTACCTTAATTTTATGGTGTTAAAATATACAGTAAATTTAATATGATTGGATTAAAAAATCATAGAAAAATTCTCTGATTTTGCAACTTTTACTCTATTGTTTATGACTACAATTCAATCTATAATACTATCGGTTTATCATGACAAAATCTAAATACTTCTTCTGCTCAGTCATACGCTCTTTGTCAGAGTGGTATGTCTACAACCCTGTCGATTTTGGAGTCTTCGCTGCTCCTAATATGCGTCGCCATGTAGATTTATGTGTGGCGGAATGAGGTCATCCACTTTCTCTTGCACCACCAGACGTTCCAACGTCTTCTCATCACGTGTGATATGTCCAAATAACTCAAGGGTTGCTATTTGCACAGTCGACGATTACCTCTTTTTTATGTTGAGTTCTTTAAGGATCGAAACGTTTACGCGCAGATCACGGGAGTCTGAGCTTCCATCTCCAGCACCACATTTTCAGGCTGTCAAATCTCCAGAATCTCAGAAACATAAAAATCTGTGGTTATAAACAGACGTAAACATAAAATATATAAGAGGTTAAGATTACATATATTATAGTTTCAAGTGTTTTTAATAAAACTATGTCTGTTTATTTCAAAAATTGTGTTTAGATGTAAAAAGGTTTAATAATTTTATAAAAGCAATTTTTTACACTACTTAAAATGACCAAAAAAATTTAGTGGTAATTAAAATAGCAGATAACTGGCAACACATTCCTGTAAACAGGTCTGCACTGGATTTGAATGGAAACTTGTTTATATGCTATTGTCGCATGCTCATTATGAAATCGGTAAATATAATAATTGCGAACGGAAAGTACCGGTTTTGCGGATTCTGCGCTCGGCCATATTGTTATGTCACAATGATATTTTTGGCGGGAAACAAATTGTTCATAAGCCACCATAATCCCTATTTTACAAAGAAAACTCTTTTTGTTAAAAATATCGTAATATTTAAAAGGCATTAATGTTAACAAATATGTGTTAAAGATGATGTTCACATATTAGCGGAAGTGGCTGTCTGAGTTTTGTATTATCTGTATTTTATCATCAAGTGACAGATGACTTGTAGTCAGTGGAGAAGACCTATGTCCAGCTGTGGGCTGAAATGATGACAATGATGAAGAGTTTAGTAATAATATGATTATATTTTTATTACAATTACTTACAGTGCATTGATTGATGTATTTGTTACAATTATATCCTAGTATTTTATTTTCGTTTCGAGTGATGGCAACTATTTGACAGTTAATGTCAGATATTTTAAATTACTAAAAAAATATCCCAATTATCGCTTAGTAACTTAGAATTCTACTTGAGAGAGATATACCTGAAAATATTAGATTAATCAATTTCAAATATGCAACAAAAACTACTTTAAAAATCACGTCTTCAAATCCTGCCCCGTGTGTTTTAACTATTTAAAATAAAAAGAAATTTATAGAATAAATCTGATTTGGAAAATCCTTATATTGTCTTTTATTATTAGGATCTATATTTCACAAACATTAGCGTCCATGTCTTTCTTCACGTTGTTGCATGATAGCTGCCTCTTAATCTATTTTAACGTCGCCCTAACAATGTCAAGTTTATAAAATTACGTTTTGTGAGAGCACTTCCTCAACCCTACTCCATATTGGCATCCTCAGGTTGTTCGCCAGTGTCTGTGCGGCGGTTGCCGTATTCGCCACATCGATAAACCTTGCGATCGCATCTTGAGTCTCGTCCGTGTAACACACGCACGTGTGTGACGTGATATTGCTACCATCGCGTGATGAACACTGTTATACAGCCCATGGGTGTCTGTTGTTCAACGGACAACAAGACCGCCTCGCTTTTTAAGTAAACCATAAGTCATGATATATTATTACTAAATATCTACACAAATATAAGTTGTGACAGTATTTATCTAATAATAAGAAACACTCACTTCTTACACTTATACACGTGCCTGAATATTAAAGTGGATATTTTTTTGAATCGATAAAAGGGGACGAAGAGTACACAAAGTCGCGTGTGGTCGTACTAACATATTTGTTCGAGAAATTTCCAAGAATTTTTTTTGGAATATCACTTTTATATGTTATAGATATCTCTATAGAAGTTTATTTTGTTTAGTTATAGTACTATAGATAGAGTAGTGCTTAAAGCTAGTTTAGTTTTTTTGTTAGTTATTCGATTTACAAATCACTCATGCTAAAATTTGACAGACATATATTGGCTGTCTTCCAACACGCCTTTGTCTTTTCTCTTCTTCGTGGTTTCAGTCCATAGACTCTGCAATGCATAGCCCCCACCACAAAGATATCTATGAGGGGATACATTAGTTATCACCACGCTTGACAAGCAGATTGGCGATCGCAGTGTGGTATTATGGAACCCAGAGGATTCTGCTACCCATCCTCTGAAAATTTGTTTGTGAGCAGTGGCGATCCTGTATAATAAATATACAAAGTCTCAGTTCTCTACCGCTGAACTACCACTGCTCTATGTCATTTTGATTATTCTTAATTTAAACTGCAACGAGATATACAGAATGATTAGTAATAGGTGTAAAAATTTTAAAGCAGTATACATAGTTCATTTGCTGCCTATTAATATATGGTACACCCTATTCTTATTTTCAAAATTTTTATTAATACGTATTAAAATTAATTATTGTTTATTATCTGTCCCTGCTGACTTTGTATTGTCATTTAGAAATTATTGACTTGTCACAGTACAATTGAAAAAATAAATTCAGAGTGATCAGTTTATACAGGATGATTGGCAATAGGTGTAGAAGCTTTAAAAGTTTTTGCTGACAAATGAACTACACATTCACGTCTTTATCTAAACATTTCGCACCTTTAACCCTTAAATCCGTGACTTTTATTTATACTTTTAAAAAAATATTTATCTTGCAGTAGGTACACTAAAATGCAGAGAAAAATAGAAAAATGTATATAGTAATTTTTATACTAACTTTTAAAAAAAAACTTATGTTGCAGATATACAACACTATGCATTCAAGGGTTAACTAATTACCCTATTTATGTATTATTTTAATAAAAAAATTCCGTGTATTATTTCTTGTACACCAAATATAGCTGTGAAAAATAATAATTAATTATTTATTACATAAGCAATATAACCTTATGCCAAAAAAAGCCTACAGTAAATGGCGTGTTTGGTAAACTTTCAATAAAAGCTTTTACGAGGTATTTATACAAATAAGGCGGGAAACGCGCTGTCATGGCGCGGGGTCATGGCTTCCTTTTGCGCGGGAGTTTTAGTGACGTTTCACAAATTATTTACCGGTTACTTTTTTTTTAATAACAAATTTTATACATTTTTATTCATTGTTTTTTTATAAGTCGCCATGAATATTTAGAAGAAATTTTTTTTGATTTATTCGTACGAATATTTCGCATATATACCTTTCTTTCTTTGTCGAAATAAATTAGCGGAAATAGAATGGTTCTCGAACTATAGAATTAAAAAAAAACAGTTTGCTATACCAGTGTAGGTGTATAGTGTAATGTATTTGCGTGTGGTGTAGTATGCGAAGCGTGTACTACTCGGCGGTTGGGGTGGGTGCGGTTCCCCACACATAGACTGTTAATGTCACTAATGGAGAGAGCTTTCGGTTGACATAATAATGATGTCGACGATACTTTCGCATTCACGTTATAAAACATCCGCAATTAAATTACTTTTAATTAGAAAACCGAGTTAATACTTATTAAAAAAATATGTTTAAAAAGCACTTTGTTAAATACAAAAACAAATACATATTGTACAAGAGGTGTTGCGAAGTCGAATGACAACGCTTGATCACTAATATACTATACGACTACACATGAGGCCTTCATATTTGTATTGTATTGTTTTTATTTTCTATATTTTTAGTATTGTCACGTTTTTACATGTTACAGTGTTTATTCTCTTAATTTATTTTAACGCCCTAATAATGACCAGTTTTTAAAATCACGTTTCGTATGAGCACTTTCTCATTCCTACTGCTTATTGGCATCTTCAGGTTGTGCGCCAATGTCTGTGCGGTTGTCGTATTCGCCACATCGATGAACCTTGCGATCGCATCTTGAGTCTCGTCCGTGCAATACACGCACGTGTGTGACGTGATATTGCCAACACCGCATGATGGACACTGATATACAGCCTGAAGGTGTCTGTTGTTCGACAGACAACAATGACCGCCTCGGTCTTTAGCCCCTGAGCCTCGTGGATGGTGAGCGTCCTTGAACCTATCTCTGTACCATAGTTTTGGTTGATAAGATTTTGTTTAGTTGTCAGGTACGTGTTGTATCTCTATTTCCTAGTCAAAAAGTGTACCACCGTTTTGTACGAATATATGACTACATGTAACAAATAGTCTATTCTACTATTTTTTTTTTCAACGTATATAAGCGGGTATATGCGATCCAAAGAGAGAAGTAATAAATGACTCTGTGTTTGGCACTAATCGGTGTAACATAACTCCTGAAGATGCCCCGTGGAGGGGTGAAACACGTGTTGAGTAATTTGGTGGTGGCGGTTGTGTGATTCGCATTATTTGCCGCATACGCATTTATCAGCGGGCTGGCAAGCGGTGCACTTTATTGCACGACTACCACTGCATGTGCGGAAGTGGCTAAATATTGGTCCTTTTCTTACTTAGGATGGACTTCCGCGAGGTAACGCCTGATTCCATTTAAAGAAGTAATGAATGAATTAATTTGAAAAGGAAACTTGTTAGTAGATATTACCTCACGCCGGCTCCGTATAGAGCAATGGCATATAATTAAAGAAAGATAATCACTAATGTGTATTTACGTGCACCGGTTATCGACTGAGGCGTGTGGTGTGTCACGTAAGTGCGACGAGCGAGAGAGACGCAGATATTTACTATCGCAGCGCACCCAGAGAATTGCGTGTCGAAATTTTTTAATTTTTTTTTTGGAACACTAAAAACGAGACACGAATTCTCTCATAGAAAAATATAGATGTATTCGGTCTGGCTATATATACCGATATAAATAAAAATAAACAAAATGTTATTTTAATTTCGAATCTGTCATAACCCCAAAACGTTATTATTGGGATATGTTATTCCATGTGGGAGGACTATGTCCAACAGTGGACATCTTATGGCAGAAATTTGGGTATTGATGATGATGTAATACGTTTTTGTTAAGTTTCCTCGGCATATTTAAGGTGACATATGACAATTTTATAAAAATTATAAGATGATAAGATTAATATAAGTGCATGAAATATATCGATTAACAAGCAAACACGGTGTTTGCACTAGGGGCTCCACTCTGACCTATTCCCGGTACCTGTCACACCCGGAACAAGAGTGTCCACAAAAAACAGCGCACTCCCCGGATAGTTCCCGAATGCCGGCACACGGCGCGCACACGAGTGCGGAAAAAACATAGTTTCGCACCCCGCGTTTCCTACGGAAGTGCAGAGCGGGACGGCAGTAGCGCGATACAACGCGTACGAGCGAGACACCTGTGAGAACCGCAGGGGTTGCGATATCCCATAGGATCGCCGAAGTGAGACCGCGTAGTTATATTTATTCACCCAGGCCTTTGTAGACATGTCGGACATCTGGCTGCGAGGGTGGCCACGCTTAAAGAAGCGTTACGGAATTTCTCGCAAATTTGGCACAAGTGTATTTACAATTTTTATTGCAGAACATAGAAGTATTCATGGCTAATGCGAATTACAACCATTCTTTATAAACGTATATAAAAATATTGTAAGCTTTGAGAAAAACATACAAAAATAATTAATTAATAAAAAATTGACCACAAGTAGAATGAAATATTAATCTATTTTTTTAAATAAAAAGGTAGTAACTTTTAATTTTTTTATCCAAAGATTAATGTAAAGTAATATTAACTGTATTTATAAACACATATAGTTCTGAAGATCACGTGTTATCATAGATATTATGTATAGAACGTATTATATTCTTTATTTAATTTTTTTGAAGTGTTATTATATATATATAATATATACACACATATATGTTAACATTAAGATACAAAACTCAACAGGTTTTATATTACTTTGTCAAGTCCCGGGAATGTCAAACACGTGGCTACACCAGTTGCGGCTAGCGTAAAAGTTGATTCAGTTTTTTGTAAACAACACCTGTGCTGTGCTGTATTAATCGCAATTAGAGCCGGTTAATTAAAAACGATCGTTCACTTAATGCATCCAGTAACACTTGACCTTCCTAGTTATTTTAACCAGTTTTATAACCGACAAATATATACATAGAATTAACATGATATCACTTAATTAAATCAACTGGTTTTACTTTTTAATTATCGTTATTCTAATTTAAAATCGTCATATGGGCCGGTAGACGCGGGAGAGTGTGCCCCCCACAAGGCGGACTAGCGACATGGAGACAGGAAGTCGCTGGTTGCAGCGGTCGGTAGGTTTAATATTAGCATTGATTTTTGCATTAACACTTATGAAATTATAGCCAAACAGTCTACACGGTTAGCAATTAAACATTTTGGATAAATTTAAATAGAAAAGAATATAAAAAGAACAATTCAAATGTTCCAAAATATGGAGAAATAAAAAGCAATCAGCTATATATACTTTCAGTGAAATCATGTACGATTCGCTGAAGAACTATATGCGAAAAAAATAATACTATTACATACATATAGCAGAGCTAAATAGCAGATAATATAATATAAATAAATTAAAATTAAATTTATCAGTCAAACATGAAAAATGTTAAGAACTCCAGAAAAGTTTCTATCTAGGATGATCGGTTTTGTCTTCCCTACGTCCATCACCATCTTCGACAGCGGGAACAGCTTGTATCTGATCGTATATGATTACTTTTGTAAGCTATCTGTTTCATAGTGGCCGCGTTGCCCGTGTTTGAATTTTCACACAGGTATTATTTTGTAGATGTCGGCACTGAAAATAATTTCAAGCAATTGTACATACAGAGTGTTACAGGCAATATTCAGCTAATTTTTCGACTCGGATTTCACGCCATTGGCGACGACTGCTCAGTTCAAAAAACAACATTCTGTCTGCACTTACACTCGCAATATGCCAACGAGTTCTAACGCATTTGTGGTTCACAATCGAGGAGTATGTTTAGATGAAACACATCTGTGATGTTATTTGAAAAAAGAAACATGCGTTTACTTTCTTTTATCTGTTTAAGTAAATAAACATCGAATGAGGAATCTGCTAGAAAAAGACACTTTGTATATAAAAATAATTTAATTTCTTTCGATCAGTCAACTCTTTCGTCAAAATTTGTATTTACAAATATTTACAAAGTCGCGAACGACGACAAAATACATTTACAGGTCACACAAAATATACTTTTTTTTTTAAATCTCACAACCATGGTAAAGGCCGAGACAACATACAACCGTATTATAATTATTATTTTTTTTTAAGCTAATATTATCATTAGTTATCAATTCATGTGTATATTGTCGGAATGTACACATTATTTTTTTGTATAATTTTACATACATGTATGCTATAGGAATGTTTTTTTAGTTAAATATAAATGGCCCTCGACAATTTTACGCCATGACAGAAGTATTAATTAAAAAAAAACTGTCAGAAATTACTAAACGATTTCAAATGTCAAAATATATTTTTTTTATAAATGAGAACAGTCTTATTTTCGTATTAGTAAAATGTCGGATATAATTAGATCAAAGCCGTATTTAAATTCTATTATAATCTACAAGTTAAAGCTCGTGTTTTGGTCCCATTCTTGATGACGTTTGTCATATAAACTTATTCCATATACTATATAGTTATCACACAACTTATATGATAATTTATTATCTATATTCATACACGATCAACAGTCTTTAAATAATTATAATTTGGACATTTGGTTCATTAAAATCTGAGATCGAAAACAACAACGATGAATGGTTCTTTTATACGGAATTGTAACTAATTCAAGTGACTTCAAATCGAAGAGCAAAATACTAAAGACTCACGATAATCCAATGCAAAAGACAAAAGGTTTTGGGACATTGAAATTTTGTGTGTTTAAAAGAACCATTCTGTTTTAATGTTTACTCTATAAATTTAATATGCCAGTTCAGCTCCCCAGGGCCTGTAAGGTTTGGAGGTGTTTTGAGAGTACTGGTGATGAGGTGGGTGATGAGGGTATGGGGTAGGGTAATGAGGCGCTGGTGGCGCAGGATGTGGACCCGGTGGAGCTGGTGGACCAGGCGGAGCTGGGGGATAATGAGGATAACTTGGCGGTGCGGACAATGGTGCTGTGATAGTGGAAGGTGCTGCGAGGGTTGTCGCGCCTGCTGACGTGGTGGGGTCCTGTCTGTGTCCCACTTCAGGGTAGCTATGTTGAGTTTGCGCTGGGACTGAAGCAGCGGGGTATTGCGGGTAGCCCCAATTCGCGGATTTCGCAGCTAGTTCCCTCTGTGCCGCGAAGCACTGGAGATGGCTCATGAGTCGCAGTCGCAGAGGGTCTTGAATGTCGAGGCCTTCGCAACTGACCAGGTAGCGCGCCACTTCTGCCGCGCATTCTCTGAAGCCGATGCTGTGATAGTCCATGGCATACCTTTGTGGGTCATATGCGAATGTATCCAGACCTGGAAGAAACGACACTGTGTTTACTTTGACAATATTTTAATTTAGGAAAATACATCGAAATAGTTAGTAAGTTGTGTGTGTGTATGTTTTCATGTAAAAACAACCTCGGCTCCTAAGTCCTCGGTCTTAGATTTTTACTTTGTTTAGTTTCTTTCATTGGACCTCCCGCTGCAGAGTTCTCTTCGCAGAATTATAATGACACGATTGAATATAAAATTTTGAATTGTAATTCAAGGCACTATCTACGTAACTTTTCCAAAACGAACTGATAAATTAGATAAATCCATAGCCAAAGTATCTTTACACTTTCCATATTTTATTCTTATTTTGATTATAAATACGTAGCAAGTCAAAACGTGTTCAAAGACTTATACCATGAACACGTCTTTCACGTACAAATTCTGGTTTAAAGTTCAGATTGGTTTTTTTTTTAATGCTAGTAACTCTAATACTAAACCGGTACACATACATAACTATTAATCTTAAAAGTTTGAAATAATAACATGTGTTAATTAACAGTGTTCGATTTTCAAAACTGGTAGCCTGCCAAAATTATTTTTTATCTATATTCAATTTGAGAATTCAATTGATGTCAATTATTATTTTAAACAAAATATATTTTGTATCGATTACTTAATAAAACAAATTAAGTTATCTGTGATTATTAAATCAAATAATATTATTGAAATAAATCGTCTTGAAAGTTTTCTTTGTTGAATTCGAACAGCGAATTTATAAAATTATTTGTAATAATAAAAATTTGTTTTTTGAGCAGGCCACATGGCGCAGAGAACAGGTAACCCCTGAAACTTTTAGGTTCTGGAATGGAAACCCCAAAATGATAACCCATGAGGTAGACAAACAACCGTGGCTTTCATTTGCAAATCTATTGGACAGATCCACGTTCAGAACAGGATGTCCTGCGTCTGATCTGTACAACTAAAAATAATCTTATTTCGTGCATTTATAATTTGTTACTTATTCAATAAAATAAGAATTTGTATAACCCGTTTCGTATCCCTTCGACTTATTTACAGATGTAATTCAATATGAATAAAATTAAAAAAAATCTTTTCACTGTCACCCCTGAGAACAACCCTTGCTCAACAAGTTTTGGAAAAGGATGGATTATGCTAGTTGCTATTTGCGTGAAAGAGAAGGTAGCATAACGGGGACCATACGGATGTAATGAAAAAGAAGTTCCGCTATTCTTAGAGGTACTGCAGACGGGTTGAGGAGATTGCGGAGGGGCGGAACCCTGGGTAGTAGGCCAGGAGGGTGAATGTGCGGCTTTTTTTGATGACCCATTATTGAAAACATTCTGCTTGAGTTCGACTCATTTTTAATTTCGTCAACATATAAAAATACGCGTTCATACTAACTCGTATATACACTCTTTGGAAAATACATGATTATTTTAAATATAAATAAATAGATTATACACAAACGTAATTGTATTTAGTTGATCTCTGCGATATATGCATGATCGAGTAACAATACATGTTTTTTCTATATATTTGGCATTAAGAAACACAACGATATTTAATGTTACGATATACTCGTATACATTATTTTGAAAGAAATAGACAAACGAAATGAATATTTAAGAAAATATTCGTTGATTCTTAAAATTTAGAATACTTTTAAGTTTTTAAGTGTACAACATGAAAACCTAAAAGAAAGATAATTGAAGACCTTTAATGGTTTGTAATTAAAGTGCGTCATGTTTATTAAATTCATGTAAATTAGTTTACACTTTTTTTTTATACATTCCACAGACGGTAATATCCGTGTCTTTGTTTTTACAATTGTATAATTGTTAAAACAAAACAATACAAATAAATCGTAAATAGAAATATATTTTTTAATTTTCGAATTTTTTTGCTCGACTTTCTGTATGCCAGTGTTTACTAAGTCTCTTAAAGCATTTCTTAACTTAAACCTTAGGTTCTGAAATCATTTAGTCGCTCCTGACCTGACCCTGGGCCTGGTTTTTGTGTTTTGTGATGCCCTGGTTCTCATATACCACCATTTCGTATTTTGTAACTGCCTCTACGCATCCCGAATGATCCATCTACTCCATCCTATCGTACCCCACCACCATGGTGCCTTGCTAATCACTTAGAGTTTAACTTCTCTTTATTTCTTGCTAGCTGTTTCAGCAAACTGTTTATTATTATTGGAGAGTCGATAACGTAAGTAAACGGTATACATTTACATATGCGCAACAACCTCATGCAAGCTAGGTTCATATCCATAGATATACTAATATCAGCACAACGCATATATAACATAAATTATAATTTAAATGGAAAAATACGTGATTTATAAAGAAGAAATAATATTGTGTTTAATGTGGTGTACGATGGTGAATGCCATGCGAAAAATATTACTAGTTCAAATATCTCTATAATAGCAATCTATCATCTTAAAGATACGATAGCTTCATTGAACATAATTGGACCCAAATGCACCTAGATCCGAAACACACAATTCAGACTAACACTATGAAATGTTCACCGAAGGCATCTAAGAGCATGGCAGTCTTCCGATACGGTGAATTAGTAAAATGCGACCGAAGCCGAGGCTTTCCCGGGAGCCGTTGAACTTCGCTACTTTAAAAAAGGTCTTAAGCAAGGCACACTCTGCCCCCTGCCATTTCATACCCGCGGAATCTGAAATGCCATGTACATTAAAAAAAAAAACTCAGACCAATTTTTAGGAGGTCACGTTTCAAAAAAAATCGATGTTAATATGTCAAACAATCGTCTGGTTCATACTACATCGTAATTCCCTTCCTTCCGGAGCAGTTGGAGCGTGTTTTTTGTATCACAGGTGGGCAACCCTTCCTCATTAGATCTCAGTCTCACAATCGCTTCCGCTTGTCACTCGGAGCACAATACACACGTGAGCGGTTGAATCGTAAGAAGATTATCAATTTTTTTATCTTTCTCGATGTCTTTCTTCATTTTTTATCTGTCAAAGGGTTAAATCTAAACATGTCTTACGGTTTTTTAATTATCCCATGTCATTTTGCCGCAACAAATTGTCACGGCATTTGTTTAGTTCGCTGTAAAAAATGTCATTTATATTTTTTAAAGGTACTTTATAATGTCAAATGTTCAAAATATAAGTTAAAGTTTGTACTAATAAAACGTTTTATTTAACCATAATAACAATATAGTAATTATGAAATTTATATTAAAAATTACATTTAGTTATATATACTTTCTGATTAAAATTAAAAGTGAGAGTTTAGAAAATGAAAAAGAAATATTTTATGAAGATATAATAATTAAAAAAAACCTTGGACGTTAATAAGAACGTTAATTAGTACATGAAGCAAAACAATTAATTTTTATTTTATTTTCTTTCATTGACTTTTTAATTATTTTATATAAAGGTGCCCTGATTCGATGTTAAATATACTAACTTAACAATAATTTGCACCGAGACTTAGTGTTACCATATATACGATATATTAAAAATGTTTATCGTTCATTCTATTTTTAATTTTTTTGCGTTATGTTGGTACTCATATCCCTCCACTAATGACAAGTTCGGCCATTTTGAATAATCTGTTATTTATGACAGCTGTTTCGGTTCGTCTACCATTTCTGTATATTCCAAACATTTAATCAAAAAATATACATTAAATTATGTGGAAAAATATAATTAAATGCGTGTACGTTTTTATTACGTATTTTTTTATATATTTTTTCATTACGTTTTCAGTACGTTTAAATAATGACTGTGGTACATGGTCAAATTACTTTAGACCAAGGCAACGTTTATGGGGGGTCCAAAAAGATATTAGAGGGTCAAAAATCCTTTATACAATAGTAGAGCGATTTATTTCCGACTTATGTAACCACTTAGAATCTTTCAAACTGTAACAGGACATTTTTAAAAGCATTTGTTAAATAAACCTTTTAAATTTCTTACATAATAATACACAGACAATACATGGGAGTGGAAAGAACATGGCCCGGAGGTTGAAGAAGTTGAAGTGGCAGTATGGGGCGTTTAGGTACCAGAGTAAAGACCACGGACTGGCAGCTTGTTGGATGACCTTGTGAAGGTAGTCCTAATGGACATCTATGGGAAAGGCTTATGTCCAACAAATCAAAATCTTAAAATCCTAAAATGGTGACATGGGAATGTCATCATCATAACCTTGTCTTATTTTAGCGTTAGTGTGAAAGTCTTACTTTACCTTTTATATGAAAAAAAGTTTAAAAAAAAAAACGAAAATTTGAATTTATTTATAATTCCACACACATATCGTGTTTGCATAAAGTGGGTCGCTGATCCGGCAGGGGTGACCAGTGCGAGTTGGCCGCGGCCCTCGCGTGGGAACCTTGTGTTCCCACGCGCAACCCCTGGCCTCTGCGTGATAATGTGATTATACCGATCATGTGACTTGTGATAATGCCCTACGATGGGGCGTTTTCATGCAAATTTTTAAATGTACATTCGAAATGTACGAATATTTTTTTAATTGTTTGCGTGAGTAGTTTTAATATGTACAGGTATATTTACTATATATGTAAAGGCTTTGGGGTGAATATATAATACATATAAATATGTAATAACATAGTGATAATTCGAATTTCTACGTATTAAAGTTAATTATTGTTTACTATCTTTCCTTACTAACTTTGTACTTAGAAAAGTAATTGGCCTGTCACATTCATATAGAAAAAAATAAATTATTGTTACATATTTCGCAGTGATTACTTTATAAAGGATGATTAGAAATAGGTGTCATAGCTTAAAAGCATAAATCATCCTGTATAATCTCTATGTTTTCTAAATTAATTTGACATTTTAAAAGAAAAAAGTGTACCAAACTGTGTTTGATAAAAATAAAGTTTAGGTATTTAATATGTATGTGTCAACAAAAATTGAAAATCCTTTTCTTTATTTACTGTTTTTGACTGATTTAAGCGTGCACAGATTATATCTAGATAAACATAGATAAAAAACATAATAGAACTGAACCTACTGACATGAAAAAGTAAAATCAAAATATCATAGCGTATAAATAAACGTAATTCGATAAGCTGTAACACTATCCCTTTCGCACTGATAAGAGTGAGAGAGATGGTGGGGAAGGATCAGATAGCGAAAGTTATGATCATTTCCGGGGGCGCCAGATGTGCGGCTTTACCTGCTTTGTCCCGACCGACGTGAGCAGCGCCGGACAGTAGGCGGTGAATGTGGGAGCTATGTCAGGCAAAATTAGCTTTAAAACTCTTTTTAGTCAACAATAAACAGAGAGATAGACTCTAGATGGATCTCGAAATCGAAAAAAAGATGTAGGTTACAGTGATCTAATCAAGGAAGTATAGCCTCCTATAAATAAGGAAAACTAAATATCTAGTAAGAACATAAATGATTATTATACACAATTTAACAAAGTAGACCAAATAATTGGAACAAGGAAGAATTGTAACTGCGATAATGTGCAAAATTTTGAGAAGAGATTGAGGTGATGTCTGGATGGAGTAAAAGAATGAAATAGTGATGGAAGACATACGAAAAGAGCGAAAGAAATTTGATTCATGGAAGAGGAGAATTAAAAGAAATAAATGAAGAATTTATTAAATTAAAAAATAAAATCCCTGTCGCTCTGAAGATGGGAGCGAAAGAGAGGATAATATATATATAAAAAAAACATAGAACGAAAACGAAGCCTGTCTTTCCTCTGGAGTTGGAGAAGTTGAATAAAATACAGTCTTAATATCCCAAGTGTATTATGGAAGAGAGATGGTTTGACAATTCATATTGACACATTAACAACAATGTTGCCATTAATAAATTGTACGTTTCCAACACTTATTACCTTAGAGAGATAAACTAAATAAAATATACCGTCGCATCGAGAAAAAATATTAAAGAGAGCTTGCTCAATAAATGCGTATAATTCTAGTCATCTGTTTACTAAACTTTTTTATAAAACAGCGTGTGAGTTTCGTGCAACTGCCGGGTCAACCGCGTTGTACGGGAGACGCTTTTAAATGTTCCCAACGATGATGCTTTTGAAGCTCGTTCTAGAAATTAGGTTACGGGGATCACTCAATAAACCAATATTACGTGAAACATTAATCTCTAGTGCTGTGCTTGTTCACTCACCCACAAGTTGTAGAACTCAAAATGTATAGATATAGCGATAAAAGAAAGCAAGAGAAGCAAATACCAAAGAAGCGTATCAACAAACCAGAAGAGAATCAAGTACCAAATCAACTAGCAATAGTGAATACATTGTTTGTTATACGTTCGACGAAATTTTACTTAACAACAAATCTCATACAAGGTAATGTATAGTACCCGGCGATAAATAATGCACAGCGACATTTGGAAAGAGACAATCGGCTATTTTCGGCTTCGTAGAGCGTTATCTCTGTCCCACACTACCTATGTGATATTTTGTCGTGCGACAGAGATAACGCTCTACGAAGCTGTAATTAGCCGATTGTCTTTTTCCAAAGGTCGATGTGCAATATACTGTAAGCTGTTGATAGCCCTAAACTCTCCTCCTGTAACTCTAACACAAACAAAATTACTATGAATATATTTCTAGATGATAATACTTTAAATATTGTATTTTAATGATTTCGTCGAATAAATAATATAGTCCTATGTAATTCAATTACTATACAATTAATTCAAATAAATTATTTGTTAAAAACTTTACACTAAGGGTAAGACTATTCACCATGTGCTATGATTGGAATCTGGGCTACTTCGGCTACATTAAAGGCAACTACAGAACCTCGATAAGCCGCTTAAAAGTAGAGGGAAAGAGACCAAGATGAAGGGTGCATTCATCAACTGGATGGGTGGACTATAAGCGACTGGTAACAGATCTCACAATAACGGAAGCACTCAGAAAAGCGGTCGCAGCTATGAAGGCAGCTCGTTGAATCCTCAATCAAGGCTTACCAGGAAAGTCACGACCTTCAGCAATGAAAATAAATGCCTAAGAAGATGAAGGCTTTGGGATGAATTACTTTACTTAAGCAAGTACATTGTGAAAGTGTCCACATAAAACCTGTCTATCCGTCTGTTTTTGTCATGGGAACTTCGCAGATTAGAGTGCGTTAGAAACACTTGTAAATGAAGAATACCATCATAGTAAAACAAATTTTGATTCAAATTTCTATTAAAATTTGTTAAATGTTTGAAAGCTGATGTGAATTAATGTATATAAAATAACATACTAGTAATATCTTCTGTATTAGCTACAATAGCTGTAAGTTCAGTGTTTCAACAGATTGAAATCTAATATATAAAATTCTCGTGTCACGGTGTTCGAACTTGAACTCCTCCGAAACGGCTTGACCGATTTTTACCAAATTTTACATGCGTATTCAGTATGTCTGAGAATCGGCTACTATCTATTTTCCATACCCCTAAGTGATAAGGGTGGTCCACCCCTAAATTTTATTTTTAATTTTTTAGACAATTTTTTTGGTTTTTATTTTATTATGATACAGCATACAAAAATACATACAAACCTAAATTTTCACCCCTCTACGATTAACCCTTATCTTACATTTGTTAATTAAAAACTTTATTTTTTTTTGCAAAACAACGTTTGCGGGATCAGCTAGTCTATATATATAAGTGTAATGATAGAGATATTACAAAACGAAAGCTCAGGTACAGGTCGAGTTCACCGCAACGAAAACCACAAATATCCTTTCACATTTAAATGTCAAACGCAAACGGAAGGAAGAGTGATTTCGTCATGAATCAGATAATTACATCCGGTTGATTGTACGCTCTGAATACTGCGCCGCGGTAGAGGAATGAGATTTGCGATTGTAAGTCGGAGTTCAATTCTCACGAAACCTCTTTTACTTTTCAGCCGATGGATGCACTGGAAGGCATAGTTCTTCCCCAAAGATCGCTACGATGACCTGTCTTGCACTGCCCGTATCCAGTAACTTTTCGCGACCTTAAGTATGTCCACCTAGTGGGGTGTCCGCCCACGCCACGTCTACTCGAGATCCTTTCGGCTCCAACTACCATCAGTTGCACGATATACCTTACCCACTGCCACTTCTAATGAGCAATTCTTCGAGCTATATCATTTTGCAGAATTTCTCACTCCTAATTCGAAATCACAGCGAAATTCCGAATATAGCCTTTTCCATTGCTATCTGTGACCTTGTACCCTCTTATCAGGCCTGTCGTAAGTTACCAGGTCTTGGATCCATAGTCATCATCAGCAGGACATTGGCCAAAGACTTTCGTCTTCAAATATTGCGGTATTTTAGACGAGAAGAGTTTTCGGAGCTTTCTGAACGCTGCTCATCCGAGTTGAATTCGAAATTCGATTCCCGAGATACAGCCTTTGTGAATTATATAATACTTTACTTGAATTATTAAAGATCTGAAACTTAAACCTGCAAATCCGCTAGATTATGTCGGCTAATTTCGTCGATCTACGGATCTATTAATTCCAAAAATATGTTGTATGTTTGTTGTAAACATCGAAATTATGTTAGGCAAATATGTAATGTAATTATGTACTTCCTTTAAATCATTTTGAATTCTAAAGAACCGGAAGGCAGTCTCTTCCACTTATTGTCGCAACGCTGTTCGGCGATACGTCGCCGTTAGGGCGTTAGTTAATTTGAAGGAAGCGGAAGTTGTTTGCAGCGGGATAGATGTCCCTATAAACGGTAATTTTACCGTTACGGTAAAGTCGGTGCGAATTGCGCAAAAAAAATCTTTCTAAATCTCGAATGTACTTAAAAAAAACTGCAAATAATATTACGTTATTACTGTCTTTATGTTAAAGTACTTTTAATATTACAATTATGTTATATTAAAAACTAACTAACAATGCTCTTATATATAGTTAAGTTTTATTTTGTTTTTGACTCTACTGTACTTCGCATATTTGTAGAGAAGAAGCAGGAAGAAACTATACAACAACACATCGTTTACAAAAGAGATTTATACATATACACTTTGATACAGCCTGAATTAAATCAGAATAATTTTGCGACGTAACTGTCAAGGATTCTTGTCGTTTAAATATTTGTTTATTGAATAATAAACCTTTTCTGTCAATTTACTTTTAACATGCGCTTTGAATTTTGCAAATTGTAGTCCAATAATGTTTTGCGAAATTTTATTGAAGAAATCTGTTTCTGTTTATATAGGACGGCCACTATCGGAGTTGGGTGTCGTTTTAGAACTTCGTTAAAGCTGGTGGAAAGCGTATTAAATGCTATGTCTCCCGATGACCTTTACAAGGCCATCTATCTACCTTTTAAGTGGAATTTTCATGAAAGGCTTACCAGTCCGTGGTCTCCATAACCTTAAGGCTTCAGCGACCAACTGTTCTATGCGATATGCAGCCTGCTAACTACTACTTCAACTAGTCAATCTGCTGGACTATATCCACTATTTTTGTTAGTCTACGAATCTACGTATTTCTGATTCCTCTCCGTGGCTCTTTGAGCAACTGTGAGGTAATCAATGAGACTCAGATAGACCACGTTTTTGTACCTTAATCATCACGGGTAACACAACTTTGGCGGCGAAACTGGATATTGTTAGGGCGGGGCGTACTACACGCAAAAATGTGACCAAAAATGTTTCAGAAGTATTAAACATAAATGTAAAAATAAAGACGCGGACACTAATGTCTGTGGAATATACTCATAGATCCTAAAAAAACATACACACACACTTAGGCACCGTGGCATGTTATTTGAGAAGTTTCGTGATCGTATACACACATACATATAAAATCCTGTTTTTATTCCTCTCTCAATATATATATATATGTATATAAATTTTTCATGGTCACGTAATAACTCGAAAAGGTCTTTACAGATTTGAAATAGTCCCGTGGAGGGGTGAAACACGTGTTGAGTAAATTAACAGTGGTAGTTGTGTTTCGTATTATTTGCCGCATGTGCATTTATCAGCGAGCGGTGCACTTTATTGCACGACTACTGCTACATAGCGGAAGTAGCTATATATTAGTCTCTTTCTTAATGAGATATTACACTTGTTGATGTGTAGCTTACCTTTAGCATGGAGCATCTTCAGATGGTCGACGGTGAGCTGGAGTATCTCCGCCTTCTCCAGCTTGGCGGAGCCCTGCTTCTCGCACGCAGCCGGTACGAGCCGCTTCAACTCCGTCAATGACGTGTTGATGCGGTCGCGGCGCTTCTTCTCTATCACACCTCGACGACGTTTTCGCGTCATCAGCTGACAAGAGTCTCCGCCTGGTGACCTGGAAGTATTCGTTTGTTTTGAATAAAATATTGAGGAGACACGAGTATTTGTAAATCAGCCTTCCTCAAAGATCGCCACAATGATCGAATTTCCTGCAACCTTATCTATGCCGACTATGTCTACCGACTGGTAATCAACACTTGAAAACTCCTGATTATATTTATGGGAGATATATCATAAACGCCACGTTTATATCACACTGCTATCGCCAACCCACCTAGGGTTGGCGATAGCAGTGTGATACAATACGCAGAGGATACTGCTGCCCATCCTCTGGAGACTTATTTATGAGGAGTGACAATCCTATGTCTTCCTATCCTAATCCTGACAATGCACAGTGTGAATTATATATGATTGTATCCCGGGAAACGAACTCGAAGGCTCAACAACGGTATTAAGTATTACCATTATATAGGCATTCCGTAGTAGTAGACTGAAGGCAGTTCATGGATTATGAATAGGCAGGTGTATAAATGTTGTAGCCATAAAATATATATATATAGACACAGTACTATATGCTATAAACAGTATAAATACTATATATGTTATCTTATTAGTAATAAATATATTCTTCAATTTTGTAGTAATATATATGATAAAATAATTTACATAAATATACTATATGATGTAATACAACCTTATACTGTCGGGAATTGAATCTACGATCTATGATCTCAAGTTTGTAGTCTACCGCTGTGCTACCACTATGACTTTTTAATGTACATATAATATATATGAAAATAATATATCTACTTGTTATCATTAGAAAAAAATTCTAGTAAACAGTTAACAATTTTGAAGATGGTAAGTCCATTTAATAATAAATGTTACGTGGTTAAAAATATAGCAGGATTGATAACTCCTTATCGTAAAACCTTTGCAGTTTAAAGAATTGACATATTCTTAGAATATAAAACTTACTCGGTGTCTCATACGTTCAACCTTTGTCAAAAGCATTGAATCGAAGACGAGTATGAAATTCGTAAAATTACCAAGAAAAAGGGTTTCGGAGTAATCGACAATGGATTTAATTTCAAACCAAATGTAAATAAATTTTTCTTCTACTGAAAGGCTTCATAGCCTAAAAGATATGTATAAGATATATTTCTCTGTGTTTGGCACTAATCGGTGTAACATAACTCCTGAAGATGCCCCGTGGAGGGGTGAAACACGTGTTGAGTAATTTGGTGGTGGCGGTTGTGTGATTCGCATTGTTTGCCGCATACGCATTTATCAGCGGGCTGGCGGGCGGTGCATTTCATTGCACGACTACCACTGCATGTGCGGAAGTGGCTAAATATTGGTCCTTTTCTTACTTAGGATGGACTTCCGCGAGGTAACGCCTGATTCCATTAAATGCCTAAAAGATATACAATATATACAATATATACAAAGATATACAATCACACAATACAATGCGAGGTTTAATTTAGATGCTTTCTTTCGACCAATAAATTTTACAATATGATATCACGATAAAATATTTCCTAAAGAAGAAGTATATATATACATATATACTTCTATTTATATATACATATATTTATATATATACCACGAGCAGGTAGATGTGGCGAGGGGGCCTTCATTAGGTAGACGGACTACATAACCATGGTTGCGAGAATTCGCTAGATGCTAGCAGCGCAATACGGGTCATCGAGGCGACCTTCAGGGGAGATGAAAGAATAAATAAGTTGGTATAACTATCTTGTAAAAACGCTTGATTGTTTTAATAATAAATTATGTACGATAATTTCAAAATGTTGCGTCAAAGCCTACATCGTTTTGGTACAAACTTATACTCATGAAGTGCAAATGGAAATAAGTATATACATATCTATGCTATGTCAAAGAACTTAACATATTTTTGTTTATAAAATTAATTGTTATGACATCACTCTTTGACTTTTGGAAATAACTTATTTAATACATATATTATTGTAACATCAAGAAGTTCATTTAGTGTTTTGTTTTTTTAATTGTATGTGTATCGTTATTAATTGCATGATTATTTACTAGCTGTGTCCAGCCACTTCGACCGCGTGAAATTTACGCAAAAAT
Source organism: Battus philenor (assembly GCF_028537555.1). NCBI lineage: Eukaryota > Metazoa > Arthropoda > Insecta > Lepidoptera > Papilionidae > Battus > Battus philenor. The sequence goes on from NW_027181693.1 coordinate 711,509, forward strand.
ATTTAGTGTATATGGTTTATTTTGTCGTTTATATTTTAATTATGAGAACCGGACATTAATTTCACAATTTACATGAATTCTTATGTCGCTTACAACTTAAAATATCATCATTCGTTCGCTGTTTTCATTTCAATTCATATCAGGATGAACCGTTAAGGCTATATATGAAATTCATTGGAATGATAGTGGCATCATCTGTTGAAAATTGGTCATACGATCTAAGAAACCTTTGTGAACTTATTCACAACGATCTTGCTAAAGACTTACTTATTCTCCTTACTGCCCGAAGGCTTTTACACCTTTATCGGAATTGAGTTCACGGGGCGGAAGGGTCAGTGAACATAAAGCTAAAAATCATCATACGATGAAATGCATTGTTTACGTTCCTTTAAAGGACATACCCACAAACATTCATTTATATATATAGACCAAACATTTCTGAATCTGTATGTCATTAAATTGCGTCGTATATTTAATATTATAATATATATATTCGTAGCCCGTAGCAACTGCTACGCACGTAGCACTCTCGTAGCTGATTCAACTATAATTTTCTTAAAGGATTCTAATTCGAATTTATAATATTAAACAAGTTTTCTTGTTAGCTTTGTAAGGTTGCTAACATTAAAATGTACCTCAAATACTGTTAGGATTTTTGAAAGTTTACTTTTGTTAGAAACCAAATGAATGATAGTCTTTTCATATATATCATTTAATAAACATGGAATTACATATATACAACTTTTGCGAATGCGAATAAAGAACCTGCAAATATTTAACACCCATAATAACTATTTTTTTTCTAAAAACACCTAAATATCAAAACCACAATTTTTAGTTTAAAACTTTTATTTAAATCTTGTTGAAGTATTAATACTTATATATATTATATATAGCTCATTTCCTGTAAATATAGTATACCCTATCCAAAAATCAATGTAACAAAAGGATCAATATTATTAATATTATATTGGACCTTTTCTTACTTAGTATGGACTTCCGCAAGGTAACGTCTGATTCCAACAAATACAAAAATCGATGGTTTCAGAAGTAATAAATAACATAATGATAATATAGGAAAAAAATCGTTTTCGAAATTTGAATTACTGCCTTTTTAAATTAATAATAGTTTATCTGTTCATACAGACTTTATACTACTAGAGTTATTGGCCTATCGGATTCTTATAAATAAATTATTGCTATATATTTCAGAGCGATCATTTCATACGTGTCGGTAGGAAATAGTTATATAATTTGTAAAGATTTTTGCTACATATGTACTTTGTTATGGCTTTTACACCTTTAATCAATTATACGTGATGGTATAAGAAACGCTTAAATAAGTTAATGTCATAAAGTTATCTGAAGGTTATTTGTGGTACTCACTGGGCATCTTTGCTGCTCTCCTCGGAGAAGGCATCATCCTCGCTGTCAGAGTGTGGGCGCTTGGCTCGGGGCGGCGGCGCCGGCGCCGGGGCGGGCGGCGCCCAACCGTAGCCCCACTGCTGTTGCCCACTATTGGGCTCCATCGGCCGGTGGTGGTACTCCATCGTAGTCACCAATAACACCTTTCACTAATTTCACTTCACGACACAGTTGAGTGTTAATTAGTAGTTCGACAACAGCGTGCGAGGCGCGTGGATGCGCGTGCGTCCCGTGCGCCGACACGTGCGCGCGCGTCGATCGCCGCCGGTGGAGTGAGCGCGCGCACGCCGCGTGGGCCCTGCGCCTCGACGCTTCATTCACGAACCACCTTCATACGCTTATCGTGTACGCTAAATTCAACCTTATCACCGATGAACAAAACTTATTGAACACGCATTCATAATTCTGCGAAAAAATCATCACCAATTTTAACGAATTAGAACACTCATAGTAATTGCAACTCTATGTACTTATAATTACGGGTCTCTTAACTGTACATGATCGATGCACGACGCACTTTTCTTTCACATGAATTAATTTCTAACACATTAGCGGCAATATCAACTGTGGTACAACGTGATAGAGTTGGTTTTAGACTGGAGTGGGGTTTATTAGTGAATCAGGGAGCCGCGTGGCGGGCGCACGGTGGGAAACGGGCCGGCAATTAGGAAATGCAATTTCGTTCAGCCAACAATCGGTGTGAAAGCTCCGCGGACGCGGGGAGGGCGGTCGAAGCTCGCCGGGCACGTGCCGAGCTTTCCCTAAGCTGCATGTACTACACAATGGACTGTGTGGTACAAATATTGAAGTACATAACCATCTATGAATTGAGTATTTAATATTACTAATAACTTCTATATGCAAAACTTTGAAATACTGAGTAAAATGACTTCTTTGTAAATTTACAACAATTTCTATTGCACAAAGTATATTTATAACGACCACTGTTATCAGTATAGTGTTAAATTCTTCTCTATTGAACATCAAGACAGTATCAACTTATTCGTGAGATGTCCACTGTACGACAGATGGACAAGTCTCTTCTTATCATCTAGAATTTTCTGAAGGCTTTAGAATGACTTCGTAAGGTTTTTATCTTACACCTGTTATATTCTTCTCTATATGTGTTTCTTTTTGGAAGAAAAAAGGAAGTAAAACATTACAGTGACTATTGCTTAGTGGCGAAAGTTTTATTATCCCTTTTGATATATACAGAAGTGCTTTATCAAATAAATTATTACATTTATTGAACGGCGTCATAGAAATGACGGGGGGTAGGTTTTAATTGCATTCCACGAACCACTCAATTAAGGTGCGTATCCTCGGGACTTTATTAAAATAAAATTCACTTATAAATTAGTTTTTACATTTAATTGCAAATTTTTAACATCAAACGACCTAATGTTTTATTTTTTTATTATTAGAATCTATATTTCACAGACAAAAGCGTCCGTTTTCTTTGTTTTTCAAACGGTTTTATTTTGATGGACCCGTAAGGAATTTATTTGGATCAAAATTAGAAATTGAAATTTAAGCACCTTCCTGTTGTCAGATTGATCTGAAATTTGGTATACACATTTAATTTAGATGACAATACAATATAATAAAATCAATAACATTATAAATCTAAGATGGCCGCCGATACAAAATGGCGGATTACGTATTTTTCCTTATTAATTATCTTAAAAGTTTTTTAAATGTATTTATTACATTTACTTTTAAAACTTCCGAAATTTTTTTTGCTCGCCTTTTTGCATGTTTCAGTGTTCACTAAGTCTCTTAATCTATTTTAACGACGTCTTGACAATGTTCAGTTATTAAAATTTCGGTTCGTGCGAGCACTTTCTCATCTCTACTGCTTATTGGCATCTTCAGGTTGTGCGCCAGTGTCTGTGCGGCTGCCGTATTCGCCACATCGATGAACCTTGCGATCGCGTCTTGAGTCTCATCCGTGCAATACACGCACGTGTGTGACGTGATATTGCAGCCACCGCGTGATGGACACTTATACAGTCTGGTGGTGTCACCCTTTAGCCCCTGAGACTCGTGTATGGTTAGAATCTTTGAACGTGTCTCTGTACCGTAGCCTTGGATAACGACTTATATGTTGTTAAGAGTGTAATTTGAACATTAAATTTAGTATCTTGAAAATAGAGTAAAACATTTAAACATTTTAAAATTAATGAATGGTTCTTTAGTTTGTTTTTTATTTTATATCAGTGCTCACATTCAATAGTTTGATATTTGGTTAATATTTTTTTAATTTACAATCGCAAGACTATGTCCTCTACCGCCGAACTACCATAGCTCTACTTCTGATAGGTATCTATATTGTAATGTATTCGGGTTCAATGAATTCATTTCTGGAATGGAATTCTAAGCTGTATTAGTACTGTTATTTCAAATTTGGTAAGGTGAAGAAGGAGTCTGGTGAAGGTGGACGCCTATACATTGCAAGGAGGCCTTCCTAAACACGGGTCGTTAGCCCCGAGAACCGCAATCGACCACTATACCTAAAACCTGCTGGATTAGCATGGAATCATAAGAATATACGTCGCAACTTTTTTATTGCAGAATATACATGGATGTTATTTGCGAATGCTTTGAACTCTATTAATTAGTACATACACTAGAATACGACTTTAAGACAGTTATTGTATTATAAATATGTATTAACTATTGGAGAACCCTGTCTTCATTATTTCAGTTGCAGGACGTCTTATGGCGATAGGTCTAGTTTTCAAAATCGCCAGTTGGACGCAGTCTGCACCGAACTTTTCCGATGACCTTTATAAAGTTGTTCTTGTAAGTGAACGTCACAGGTTTCTATTTGAGAAGTTGACAATCCGCCCACCGATTCTTACCTGATTCGACTTTGGAGAAAATTCTATCTTCTTTTTAGACGATGGATGCCCACAGTAAGGCTTTTCCAAAGTTCCAGCAACTTCCTCTGATATTAAGCATGTCGTCGGTCCATTTATTGGGAGGCTTACCCGCGCCGCGTCTACTGGCTTGTGTTCTCCACACAAGAACCTTACATAAATAAAAAAATAAATGTTTTATATGTAAACCCTGTCTCGGGTACAGAGCTAAAGTCTTTAATACTCGGTAAGATTAAATTAAATCTGTCTGAATTTTCGACGCATATTCAGAGAACGTAAGTAGATTAAGGAAGACGGCACTTCAAAGATATTTAATCCAATCAGATTTAGTATCAAAAAAGCTAATCCGTGCTCTCTCAAGTGTAGCCCTTCTCGCGCAGTGGGAGCGCAAGTATCAATTTTTTTTACGAATTGCAATATTTTTTGCAACATTACACGCTGCACCTCCGTTGATGTTTAGTTCTTTTGATGCGAGTATTATATGCAATACATAATCAGTGCAGGCTTTTAAATATTATTTTTAAACACGCTTTATTTGGACCTTTACTTACCATATGGTTAAATACTTAAATGATAACAAAATATAAACGTCAAATTTAATATATTATCATTGTTACGGCTGACTAGCGTTGTGAAACTCCAGTCTCGCGGCTTGCATTTAAAGGGTCCGGCTGAGCGGGCATTCTCGAGAGATTCACCTCAGTATTTAATGTCCATCCTAAGTAAGAAAAGGACCAATATTTAGCCACTGCCGCACATGCAGTGGTAGTCGTGCAACAAAGTGCACCGCCCGCCAGTCCGTTAATAAATGCGCATGCGGCAAACAATGCGAATTAAACAACTACCACCGTTAAAACACTCAACACGCGTTTCACTCCTCCACGGGGCATCTTCAGAAGTTATGTTACAACAACTCTGTGTTATGCACTGATCGGTCATTTTCTTACTTATTCACCTCAGTATCAGATGGCGATCTCTCTCCTACAGACAAGTTTCCAGAGCATGGGAACCAGCATCCTCTGCGTACCATAATACCACATTGAGATCGCCAACCCGCCTACCAAGTGTGGCGATAGTGGTAAATCCCCAAAATAGGGCATCTATGAGCTGGAACGACGAAGCGAATCAGCGTTGACACGATTGTATATTCAGCATATTTTATGGGACAATTTCTACTCCCGATAAGGACACACCTTTCTCTTTTACTAAGAACTTGCACGTGCATTGTTAAAACTCGTTCGGTGAGTGTGTTCACATGATCTTCTATCGTAAATTCAGTCAATCTCTATTACCTCTGAAGAAGTTCCTTCAGAATATCGCCCTTCTCTCTTGTGGCCATAATATCTAAAATTAGAGAATGAACGATGGCCTCATCTCTGTCAATGTTAAAAGATCCTTTCGAATCATTTTCTACTTAATTCCTATTGTTTTTTTTTAATATTATACAAAGTGATTTGTTAAATATGTAAAAGTATTAAATAGTCGAATAGAAAGCTCATTTGTAAATAAAAACTTTTAAGTTATTATACCTATTTACAATGATCGTAAGGTGGTCAGTATAAAATATTTTTATAACTTTAATTTACTATTTCTAATCGAATACTACATGCAAATAACTTCTTTGTGTTTTCAGCCAATAGATGCCCACTGCAAGGCATAGAACTCCTCTAACATTGACACGATGAACTGTCCTGCGCTGCCAGTATCCTGCGACGTCCTTTAACTATGTCCTTCGTCAACCTATGTGCCAACCAACACCACCTACCAGTAACTATTGGCAATAAAGTTCTGCAGGAACAGATAGTATACAATAATTAATTTTAATATGTAAGCAATCTCAATTTTTAAAAACACTTTTTATCACATTATTTATTACATTGTTTATTATTTCTAGATTTTTTTTGGATAAAGCGTAACCTATATAAATTACGGCTTCGAGTGCCGATCTGGCGTTGAAATCAGGGAGGAGACAATACCCTCCCTGATAGGCGGAAAAGAAACCATGAAAGAATTCCTCAGTTATTGCAAAAGAATTATACAATATGCAATAGAAAAAAATAAAAGTTAGGCATCAACGAACAAAAACAAAAAAGATATGTAAATATAAATAATATTAAACTATGATAAGATAAAGATAAAAATGTGATACAACAAAACTAGAAATAAAGAAAATGTAAAATGAAAAGAGGATGAAAGAATGGTAAAACAGAGCAAAAGGGAAAAAAAGCAGAATTGTGGTATAAAAGAACAGAATGAAAGATTACGTGAATAATGAAAGAGAAGAGAATGAAAATAAAATAATTAAGTGAATAAATTAAATGCTAATAAAGTCCCTATCTCACCATAAATAGGGGTACGAGAGGCCCCCAATAGCGGGGGTCATTAAAAAAAAACCTCTATAAATTTACACATGTATATCTCAACATTCATCTAAACAAATATCTATTTAAATAAAAGTCAAATTAATTTTTTTTACTTCGTTTTTATTGAATTTGCCAACCTCTTATCTAGATGGACTTCTACCACACTGCCTTCAAGATTATCTCCGCGAGTATACGACGCTGTAATGTGTATTGTATGCAACTGAAGCATGTAGCCTTCGCACAAAATAAAGATCAGGTATAAAGCCCAAAGAGTGGAATAATCCGAAGCGCGTTCAAGCCTTAATGTTTTTCTGCTCAACCCGTTTTTTTATAAGCGTGACAGGCTGTGAGACTTTTCGACAGGTGCCGAATGACGGCGGTGCCTTTTGTCCAACTCCAAAGGAGTCCTTTATGTTAACGAACGTCAAGAGATACGCCCGCAATCAATGCTTATAAGCTGACGAATAATAAATATCGGAGTATATATTTAATGGAATCAGGCGTTACCTCGCGGAAGTCCATCCTAAGTAAGAAAAGAACCAATATTTAGCCACTTCCGCACATGCAGTGGTAGTCGTGCAATAAAATAAGACTCTGTGTTTGGCACTAATCGGTGTAACATAACTCCTGAAGATGCCCCGTGGAGGGGTGAAACACGTGTTGAGTAATTTGGTGCTGGCGGTTGTGTGATTCGCATTGTTTGCCGCATACGCATTTATCAGCGGGCTGGCGGGCATTGCATTTTATTGCACGACTACCACTGCATGTGCGGAAGTGGCTAAATATTGGTCCTTTTCTTTCTTACGGAGTATATATTACTTTTCTAATGATAAAAGAAAGTAGTTTGACTGTCTATCGTCAGAACTTCTCGCAAAAAAAATTAACCTTGATAAGGCTTTGTTCATTTTGTTTAAAAATAGTTTAAGGTCTTGTTTGCAATTTTTTTCATACATACATAACTTTTTAATTATTTTTTTCAGGACCTCATATATTTTTATATGGCCCCTGCTATTGGGTACCTCTACTTCCACCCCCTATTTAATTTGGAACAGGGTTTTGTATTTATTAATAATTTTTTCACTTGAATTTTTATTTTCGTTCTCGTCTTCCATAGTTCACTATACCTTTTTTCCTCCTTCTATCATTCTACAATTCGATCTTCCTTTCTCAATCATTCCATTCTTTTCGTACATCCTCAAATACTTCAGTTATCCATTTCTAATACAGTATCACAGTTTTAATTGGTTTATTTATTTTCTAGTGTACATCATTTTTATAATGGATTTATTTTACATTCTTTTTACATCAATGAATCTATTTTAATAACATTACAATGTTTTATAAACCCATGTTTTGTTCCTGTCTATTGCGTATTGTGCAACTTTCCTAAAGAATTTGAGAACGCACTCTCATTCATCCTTTTCCATTATAATTGAGGCAGGCAAGTGTTGCCTAGCCGGCATTCGGTCCCATATCGGAGCCCTCCAGGACTTCACATTAAATGGTAACAAGTTTTTCAGATTGAAATTATCCTAGACTGACTGTTATGATGATATGTTCTGTTTGTTTAATTTTAATTGCTTATTATTAAGTATCTGAAGTGGCTGGGGGGGAGTACATCGCTCGTCCCACTGATGGCGACCACGAGCTGGTAGGCGTGGGGTGGTATCCCACTAGGTGGACCGAGGACAACTGTGAAGCTCGCGGGAAGTCATTGAATTGGGACAGCACAGGATATGTCGTCGTGGGGATCTTTTGGAGGAAGGATTTGCAGTGGGCGTCCATCAGCTGGAATAAAGAAAAATATAAACATAGATAGGCACAGAAATGTTTACTGCTATAGTGGGCACGCAGATGTTAGTTTCCGTTTGGTTGGTAGTAACGGACAAAAGTCAAGCCATCTGTTCTAAAACATCTCATTTGCGTCTATCTCGCCTCCTCAAATATCTCAGTAATAGTATATTCTTGAATTATAAAAACATGAATGTATTAATAAATCAGGACATATCCGAAATTAAATGTACAAAATCATGAACACCGTACAGTAGCTTTCGGCGATAAACAAACCGTAAGAACGTTTCATTGTACTAAATTGTTTACTTGTTTGTTCAACAGACCTCAATGGATTATCATCCTGAATAGCTTCGTAATATTCTATGTTATTTTTGGATCTAGATAAACACGAAGTGATTTTCGATGTAAGGCTTTGTTGAGTATGAGATTTTTGGGTATAACCTTTATTTACAAACTTGCCGTCTCGATAGGCTTTATAAAGTAATTGGCTCAGTAAAAAGATAATCAAAACGAAACCTTTCTCTAAGTTACCTCTTTATTTATCTATATGTTTTAACAATAAATATTAAAAATAGATTCTTTTTAATTCGTAATAAAAACTGTCATGACAATTTCAGCCGTAGAAAGTCCGCTGTTAGACAAAAGCCTTCCAAATAAATTAACAATAAGACTTGTTGAAGCTATCTGTAGGGCAAAACACCTCAGTAATTTAAGTAAAAATTTTCAAGTTAAAAAGTTGATGGTTATTTGTATCGAAATAGATTACTCTTTTGACAAGCTTAAATGGTCACAAACGTGTATATAATATTTATTTTTATTATTATTAGGATCTATCTTTCAGAGATATTAGTGTCCTTGCCTTTGATTCCACATTTACGTTTAATATTACCGAATTTTTTGCATATTAGCTGTCTCCTAATCTATTTTAACGACTTCCACGACCACTTCTTTATTCCTACTCCATATTGACATCCTCAGGTTGTGCGCCAGTGTGCGGCGGTTGCTATATTCGCTACATCGATGAATCTGTGTATAATTGAATAAGATTTCTTTATTTAACTAAACTAAGTTCAAATAACTTGTAAGTTAGTCTTGTATGTATACTGAGAAGCAAATTCTTTATATCAGCTATTTAACTACATTAATCTTTACATTTTAAACTGTGAACAATATAAGTTTCAATTGAAAACTTTAAATGAAAAGAAGTGTAAAGAAAAGAGACGTTTATAACTTCAACTTTCCACTGTACAACAAAAGTACAAATGCAAGTTGCAAGTGCAAGTCATAATCTCAAGTTATATAGTATGATTGCGTACAAATGTAAAAAATTTAAGGGCGTGCATGCATTGCTTATTTATCAGGAAAAGCTATAAACCTAATCACTCTGAAATATACTATCATCTAGAGGTAATGGAAATTGTCTTATAAAACTCCCGGGTATTAGGAAGGCAGGTAAATTTTCTTCCTAGGTCGATACAACTGTCTTTATAACATTAGCCAAACGTCTCTTTGTCAAAAGTTGGAATATCATTTGGTACAACCAAAATCACTTTAAATGATGTTTTGTGTTTCAAATACGTCATGTTTCGAACGGTGCAAAAATCGCGTAATTTTTTGGAAAAACAAAATATCAAATAAATACATTTAAAAAACTTTTAAGTTACACGGTTTTTTGGTACCCATAGTGTGGTGGTTGTGGAAAAATATGTACATATTCCGCCATATTAGAACGGCGTTCATCTTGAATTTTAAATTTTGACATAATCATCGTGTTTTACTAGTTTAGCCCTTTCATTTGATACTCATATTGAGGGGGTTAAGGAAAAATATGTAATCCGCAATTTTGTATCGGCGGCCATCTTAGATTTATAATGTTATTAATTTTGTTATATTGTATTGTCGTCTAAATTAAATGTGTGTACCAAATTTCAGATCAATCTGACAACGGGAAGGTGCTTAAATTTCTATTTCTAATTTTCACCCAAATAAATAAAAAATAAATTCCGTACGGGTCGAATTAAATAAAACCGTTTAAAAAAAATTTTACTGATTTCGTTCCGCAACCACGCTATTCGCCTGTTTTAGCTCCGTGCAACTTCTGGCTATTCATCGAACTCAAAAATCCAATGCGGAGAGGCTGTTTTTGACATAAGGAGATAAAAACCGAATCGAAGAAGGTTTTGAAGGCTTTATTGGAAAAAAGGCTTATCAGATTGTATCGAGGATTGGAGAAAGCGTTGGCAATAGTTCGATTTATCGGATGGATATTACTTTAAAGGGAATTAAATTGATTTGGAAGAGTAAATAAAGAATATATATTTTATAAACCAATTCACCTTACTTTTTAATCACAGTATAATTTTTTTTCTTTTGTAATGCGACTGGCCAGTAACTTTAAGCTGTATAATATCAGGGACAGGTAGTAAACAATAATTAAATATTAATGTAGGAATACAAAATTAGAAAACGCTTTTTCTTAATCCTTAGTGCTTTCCACGTGGAAACCCTATGATGCACTGTTATCCGAAATATATATGTATGTGTGTGTATATATATATATATATAATACATATTTATTCATTTAGTTGGTACTATCTTAAGCATAGTTTCTAACTGATATACAGCCTTTCTACTAACCTATAAGTGTCTTTAGTGTTTGTGTAAATTCACAAACAGGTTATAGGAGTTTGAACTCTATTAGCAGAGCTTTGAGTGTAACGATGTTGTACGTTTACATCGAAAATTGTATCTGTGCGATAACCATATTGTTTCCTGCTACTCGACTGCATTTAGGACGATAATTGCATCACAGATTTGCAGTTGTGTTGTAAATATTCAATAATATAACGTAACACATATATATATATATATATATTTTTTTTTTCGATTTAAAACTTCAACATTTACAGCTTTCCATAATCAATGCAATATATAGGATTATCACTTTTGCGTCGCAGCGGTGAAGCCACAACCCAGTGCGTCATCTTACAGACTAAACTGCAATTGGATTTGAGATAACTTAATTTTTTAACATTCTGACGTGTTTCGAAAAATAGCTGACGTGAATTGTAGATTGGATTTTCTTTTAAAGTTTTTTTTGTATTATTAATCATTTATGAAACTAAGGTAAATACTTGTGTAATGCACCACAATGAAAGAGTTGCATGGCAGCATAATTTAAACTTTATTGACTGAATGAACCTTATTAAACTGAATAAAAATCTTAAATAACAGAGGAATTTTTAGTGATGATAAAAATTTAAAATAAATTGCACCGAGTACTGTATTAAAAGTATTTGTGTGATTCCAAAAAAATACAACTGTGTTTGTTATGGGATTTTCTCTGACGACCCTCTGTAGATGGAATAAGAAATAAGAATTTAGACTAATGAAAAACCAGAGAAAAATAGAAAAGATATTTAATGTAAATGTAGAATCCGGGAGAGAAGACGATAAAAGTGACTAATTATTCTCGGTTGTTGTTGATGCTGTTAGCCCGAAGGCTTTTACAGTTTCATCGGAACTGAGCTCACGGAAGTGTCTGTGAACTTAAAAAAATAGAGTGTTAATGTTGTGTATGTGCGGCTTGACACGGCAGCGTGGACCACAGGCGAGCCAAGGAAGGATCCGACTTGCCCACGCTGTTTGCGATTAGGGAGCGGGCGGCGGCCCCCTGAAAACGAGTGTTAGAGTGTGGTGAGTTACGTTTGGTTCTGTTGTGAATTGTCGAGTGAAACTGTGAATGTCGCAGGTACAGTGATTACTAGTGCTGTGTGGTTAGCGCTTGCAGTATTGTGAGTAACTGCAGCGGGTGTGGTGTGGTGCATGTTCTGTGGGAACCCTGTGATGGGAGTGAAGAATATGTCTCTGGGTCTTTGCTGATGTACGGGGGGAGTAACGAGAAGCACTCGACATGAGAGGGTTTGGATGAGAAGAGACCAACACAAAGTAAGTCTCTGAGCGGGCCTTGAAGAATTTCTAGACCGTTGGGAGTTTGAGGTTGCTATGGAGGTCTACATTGCGCTGATACCACTCCACCTCGTTGGCTATACGGTTTTGGAGCGTTTGTTGAGAATTGAGAGCGTTGGAAGCGAAGTGCGCTTACGTAAGAGAAGACTGGTCTTACGCAAGTTTTATACAAGTGCAGTTTGTACCTGAGGAGGAATTTGCTTGAAGAACAGATTAGGGGATAAAGGCTGCTGAGGATGTGACAGGTTTTAGTCCTGGCCTGGAAAATATGTTAGTGCAATAGTAGTTTAGAGTCGAAGGTGACTCCGAGATACTTAACCGAGTTCTTCCATGGGATGGGACGGTCGAAAAGAGAGAGAGAGTGAGCCCCGTCATTTCGTCTTCTATAACTCTCGGTGTTGAAGTTTTGTTTCTTTCTTAGGTTTCTTCTTTCTGTCTGCATCTTGCTTGGGCGTGTCTAGTCCGTGTGGTGAATCATGTTGGCGGCCCCTCTCCTTTTTGAAGGCGGCATTCGAGCCGTCGTTACTTATAAATAAAAATACAAATAATACTTAACATTGAAGCAACACCAATCTTTAATATTAATTTATTAACCAAACTGTTTAATACCTCATTTACCGCTATATTTGTGTAACGGTAAAAACTTCTATTCGTTCAAGTACAAAGTAAACCTCTGGCGTCAATTTACAGAGAGCCATCAGTCAATACAATTTAATACGATACAATTAAAAAAAAAAACTACGTATTCTATTGTTGATATATTGATACAAAATTATATTGCGGCTATAAAAGCCTTATTGCTTATTACTTAAGAGTGTTTATTGCAGTATATAGCTATGTTTGTAACTTGGTAGATGCCCGTGTTCCCGTGTGACTTGGGGGTGGTTTATAAAGGCGGGTGCCGTTTGAACCCTGTTATATTCGCCTCTGATCCTCTCTTTGTTTGGACCTCTGTGAGAATTTATTCGAATCGAGGGTAACTGTGGACGATGGTTTACTGTGATCATAGATTAAAAATGTTGTTATGCAGATTATAAATATAATCGCTAATTGCATAGATACATTATAAAGATACCTAAAGCCTATAATAAAAGAGTTTTGGTATATAGTGAAAATTAAAGAAATACGTAATAAGTGTACAAGTCTATGTAATTGTTACATATACGGGATGATTGTTTATAGATATAAAAGCTTGAAAGGGGTGAATGTATAGATCATCGCGACGATATTAAGATGGGCTTCATACAAAACATCTCACAGATATTCGAAAACAAACCGATCTGGTCGGGATTGGGCGCCAACCACCGATCATACTAGATAGCAGCTTTGCCGGAGTTTCTTCCTCTACTTCTTCGAGCCCTAACGCTTTCCGAATTTTGGTAGTTATCTAAGCCAGATAATAGACAGAACCCGCCGAGGTTTGGCCCTTATGCGACGGAATGCTAAGCGGGTATTATCAATGAGTGACCTAAGTAGAGATTCCCTCTTGATTCCTCTCTTGAGGGTAATCCCCGAAGCGATCTCGGCGACTTCCCAATTAGGTAACGTAGTATGAAGCCGCCCTAGCCTGCTTGGGATCTCTAGAGCTTTTCTACCTTAAAAGAGATGTTAAGCTAAGCGCTCAAAATATCCTCCTCTTCATACCGGTGACATTTGCAAATGACGTTTGGGCAGAAGTTCAATTCAGACCAAAAAAAAGTCATTTGCTGTTAAATAATGTTTTATACACCCTATCCAAAAATCAATGAATTTAAAAATAATACGTGATGGTAACATAATAAGAAAAATTGTCAAAATATCAGATTATTACATATTAAAATTATTAAAATTGAAGTTAATATACCGACGTATTCCAATAGAGTTTCAGAGTGATCACTTTGCACAGGGTGATTAGAAATAGATGTAAAAACTTTTATCTTTTTTCTGACAAATAATACACTTATTCTTTTAAAACTATTACACCGATAACCAATTATCTTGTATATATGAGCACCTTATATGTAAGAATAGTGATAATAATAAAAAGTTGTGATATATTAGCAATAGAAATAAATAAAACATTGTTCCTTATTTCCCAAGCAATTATTTTTATAATAAACTCTCTTTTGATGTCTCAAATATATCATGGAATAAATTTAAATGTTAACTTTAAATATGTTTTGTGATCACGTCCGCAAACATCTTTATTAAGAAATTTATAAACAAGTTTCATTTACAATTAAGAATTAAAGTTAGATAAGTCAATTTCTTTATATAAATGCATCGTTATTATCGTAGCTGAAACATACCGTTAAATAAAACAAATATTGGGTTTGGCCATAAATACTGTTACAAAAAGATATTTAATATTTTATTGAGGAATATAATAAAAATGAATAAGGGATTAAAAATAAAACAACTTCCTGAACAAAACACAAAGGGAAGTGGCAAAAATAAAATTTTCTACCGAGGCGTTGGCCTTATGGTGGTATAGTACAATAGGGTGAAGGATGACTATTTGGGATGTGTAGAGGTGGCTACCAAGTACGAAATGGCCGCGTATGAGAACCAGAGCCAAGACCTTTGGCATCTTAAAACGTAAAAACCAGGCTTTTATTCATCCGCACTAAGGGTCTCTCAAGGGTAGGGTCCAGTGTTAGTAACTCAGATTTAAGAACCTAAGATTTAAATTGAGATATACTAGAGACTTAGAAAACACTGACATGCAGAGCATTCTGTTGAATATAGAACCAATATAAATACATAAAAAAAAACTTTTAAGTTAAACGGTTTTTTATTGTATTGTCATCTAAATTAAATGTGTGTACCAAATTTCAGATCAACCTGACAACGGTAAGGTGCTTAAATTTCAATTTCTAATTTTGATCCAAATAAATTCCGTACGGGTCGAACTAAATAAAACCGTTTAATAAACCTTAATCAAAATAAATTAATAAATTTATTTAATTATAATTTATGGCACAAATTTTTGTTCGATATAGCTTGTGTATAGTTCAAAACGGAGCTATCTGGTTAGCGAAAAGCTATTAATAGCGACGCGTGCGCAGCGCGTGTGATTGTGCGCCCCGGTCGCCTCACACGCGCCGCGGGCTCCACCCTCCGAGCACCCGACGTCACTTGACTCTCGCGTGGGACCCTACAATGAAAACATACCTATATTTTTTATTCACCTGAACAGTGCGTATTTTTTAATTTAATTATAAGATAGTAGTGCACATACATTATGGAAACAGGCTGTATCGCCAATCGTTCCCGTACTTCCGTAGCGTTTACTTGTGTAAGTTATATTCGTATGTTAATTAAAGGTTGTTTAAACTATTTCCAAAAACTTTCGTTCCATCTCCCACAGCCGTATACACCCAGTGAATGTCCCATATTAATGAGATTTATAATTTTAAAGAGTTGAATTGAATAAAAAGCATACTTCTGGAAAGTTCATTTCATTAATCCATACGTAATATACAATTAAATTCGTTAAATAAAAGTCGTTCGGGATGGCGACGTACTGTGAACGCCATTTGCCCCATCTTGGGGACATGGGACATTAATTAATATACAATTGAATATTATATTTCAACTTTTACATCAGACAAATTTTATTGTATTTCTATAGATAAGTTTTTTAGTTAATTAATTGTAACAGCAAGGGCGGCTTAACTGGCGTATGTACAAAGCACACGGAGCGCCGCGGCGCTCTCTGAGACAGCTTAGAGCATCGTCTTGGACCATCATGGTACAACAATCATACGACAGAAGCGGCCAGCAAGTGCGGTGGAGGTAGTTATTAAACGTGAGCGTCCTATGGGCGGTATTTTCTTCGAACATTTTGTTTCAACTATAAATAAATCATATTTCACGTATTTAAAGTTTAGAAGCGGCGGTGTAAAACGCGAGCGGCTCCTTTTTCGACCATTTTATTAAAGACAGATCATCTGTCAGGCTTAGGGGGCGCTAGGGTTTCATTGCACACGGGCGGTACACGAGCTAGAGCCGCCCATGTGTGATTGTAACCATCTTATCGGAGTCCACATAAACATAGAGATGAGAATATTTAATTTTATACGATTGTGAAATATTATCATTAAGTTTCCTGGCTCACATCGATACCATAATAAAAGAGACTCTTGAAATGTTAAGCTTTATTGAATGAAACACAAAAAATTTTCAGCTGAACACCAAAATAAAATAGAGAAGATAGAATTGCTAGTTCACAGTCATATAGAATATGCTTCGACTGTATGAAACCTAATTTATGCGTTACATTCACAGCGTATCGAGGCAATACAGAGAACCAGGAACCTTTTTATTCATGAGTATTTCTCACAGAAATCCGTACATTCAATGTCTAAATCACTTTCGTATGTCCTCCCTCAAAGACCGTAGTACATGATCTATTTTCGCGTAAATTTTTGAATGGCCAAATATCTTGTGGAAACCTTTTACAATTTATAAGGCTGCATGTACCGCGCCATGAAAACCACCCTGCGTGGGTCCCACTATCGGACAAACCATGGGGTCTCTATTACAAATGTGTAGTTCTTAAAACAGAATATTTGAACAATTGGCTGCCATCGATACTTACAAAGCCTTTAGAAAGTACATTAATAATTTTCTTTATCCATAACAGAAATTAAAATTTAATCATGGATTTTTAAGCACACAGCCTTGGGAGATTGCGCGCCAGAGGACGTTTTCAAATTAAGGCTCCATTTGGTGTCTAAAGTCGCAAACTAGACGTTTTGTTTTACGTGCGATCGCTTTTTTCTTCAATCTTTATTCACGCAATTTATTTTGATTTGATGTTGTCTGATCTTTCTGCAATGTTGTACATCAGTGATTCCCAAAGTGGTCTATGTCGACCCCTAGGAGTCTATGACAATCTGCAAGGGGTCCACGATAGTGGATCTCAACACATACACTGATAGTACCTATTTACTTACATCATACTATCTTATAATATCAAAACATTTACATTATTTATAAAAGTACCTATGAAGTAAATAATTATTAATATGTTACGTATATTTTACATAACAGATACAAAATTTGATTTTATGTAGTTTTAATTTAAATTCAATTAATAAATGTATAAATTAACATGTGTTTATACTTTAAGTTTTTAACACTAAACTTCACTACAGTTAGAAATTTACAGGAAATCGATATCAGGTAAGTAGGGGGTCTACCCAACACGGAAAAACACGGCAGGGGGTCTACGACACAAAACAGTTTGGGGAACTCTGTTGTATATAGTAAATTTTTAGTGTTATTTCACCTATAAAGGAACATTATTGATACGGCAACTTTTAATGTACTTTTATTTACTGATGCTGTATCTAAATAAATAAATAACATAAATAAGAGACCATGCTACGGCATTTAACTGTCCGCCACGACCTAGGAGTAAGTTCAAGTGAAAATTATGTAAATATCTAAGTGTAGAGGTGTAGAAAAATATGTGTAGTCTTATCCTAGCTACGTGAGTTGAATTAAACGATTATTACACTTATTTATCCTCACCTGCGCCTGTTTCCGAGAAGACATACACAGACAGACGTACACTTCCACTATAGACATCCAATAGTACCCATAACTCTTCGTTTGCCACAGCATGGCGCCTATCAGTGTTGGGAACGAATTTTTTTTTTTAAATGCTTAATGAAATAGTATTGTTTATAATCCTGTGGTCTGTAGTACATAGTTAAATATGAAACGAGGCACACAAATAAAGCAAATAATTATGTATATTAATAATTTCAAAACAATCATTTCATTTTATTTAATATATTATATGAATAATGCGAGACGGCGTGCGGTCAGTGGCTGGAGCGCGAGTCGGGGTCGGAGGTCGCGTCCCTGGGCTCGTGCATCTCCAGCTCGAAGTCGTCCACCGCCATCGGCGTGTCTGCAATGCAATCGCAAAATTCAAATTCAAAAAATATTTATTCAATTCACATTACAAGCACAAAATTAACATTTCAAACACAGACTCGAAACACTGATTTGCTGATAATAGCTCGCCTGAAACTCAACATTTGCTCTTGCTCTTCTTATATCAATACAATTGCAATAGATTAGAAGTTTATTTTAAAATAACAACAGATGGCGCTAATACAAAACTTTTATTTAATTTAGCGCCATCTATTAGCAACTTTTTACATTTATAAACTAGTGTTGCTAAGATATTAGCTATATGTACATGCACATATATCGCAATAGATTTGTTGTAAATATATGTATATTCAATACGATATCTCTTGAACCATACGGCTTGTTGACTTCAGATTTGGTAGGAACATTACTTTTGACAAGTAGAGATCATCGAAGTACGGATTTAATTAATTTCTATCCGCAAATGAGTTAAGCAGCTGTTCATTAAAAAGGCATTTTAAATGTAATGCAATGCATGCATGTTAAGTGTGAGGGAGATAGCTAATATTATAATTATTTTTGGACACCGTTTTTTGGAGATCTCTCGTTCAAATTTATCGTGGAAGAGACAGTGTATTTTTACTCTAATGATTTATTCTCTCTAATTCTCTCCTTTTTTTCATCATAATTTCAATCATTCATTCTTCAATACATCACCTGAAAAGAAGAAAGTATTCTTCTACCTCCTAAAATATCATCATATTATAAGGCTTTGTTTACCACCTTTTCATCTATCTAGTCTATTTAAATTTTTCATATATTTTTTTAAATTTCGCTGCCCCCACTGAATAAAATGACAAGTTCGAAAACGAAACTTTTCAGAAAAGTCGTAAAACTACATATTGGATATATCTTAAAAATGGACACATTTAAAATTATAATCTTCCTATAATTTGAAAGATAATTTTATAGCAAACAATCACAGAATATTTATATTTTAAAGAACGCTTTGTATATAATCTATTTATTCATGTTTGTACTTTACCTTGTTTATTTAGAGAAAAATTAAAAATAACTATACCTATCTTCGTCATTTTTAGCCAGAAAATTATGTAAAAAATTGACAAGATGCATTGTAACTCGTAGATTGCAAATATAATATAAAAGGGGGCGATAGATGCTTACCAAGATGTGCGAGCGTAACTCCGAGGGCGCGGCGTATTGCAGCGCGGGGGGCGACGTGTCGGGGGGGCACCCGCGCCAGCATGCCGCGAAGCCACCCGGCCAGCGCACGCGCAGCCGCTCGCTCTGCACCGCTGGCTCGCGCACACAGCGACAGGTGCCACGGCGGCGGCTGCGAAAGCCTACACACACAGACGTTATATTACTCTTCATCATATATCCGACCCGGACAGTTCTAACTTTGAACATTAAAATAATATACATAAAATTTTTATTCACAGAAAAGCTTATTACAAAAATATTCTGTTGTATTCACATCGATCAGATGACGATTGTTATAATAATTTAAGACGTCATCTAAGTTAGTACTATATTATACATATGTATTATAAAGATAAACTTAATTTATTCAACATTGGAATTTTTAGCAGTACTTTTTTTTAATCTATTTCAGTTTAGACTACTGTGCTTCCCAAGATCTTACAGTTCTAGAGAAGAAGCGGGAAGTAACTCCACGAAATGTAAATCAAATAAATAAAAAGACATATGTCATAGAAAGTAAAATATAACCAAAATATACATGATTGTCTGTAATATGTAAATAAATAATAAGCTGCCGATCAATAAGAGTTCTATTTAAAGTTACAATGTATGTATGTGCATATATATATATATATATATATATATATATATGTGGGAACGGAACGTAAGAGAAAAGGAAGTGAGCGATTGATTGATGAATGAATGAAGAGTAGGAATGGATTATGGCGATTCTCGGGTAAGATGGTGGTCGGGCGGTTGATGTCAACTATGTAAGACGTGAAAAAATTAAAGTGTTTGAAAAAAGATTTACATCTATTATTCGCCTGCGTGATTCACTCCCACATATATGTATGTATATATATATATATATATATATATATATATATATATATATATATATATATATATATCAAGCATAATCCCTATACTAGGTGGATTAAAGATATAATTAAGGAAGCGCAAGATCATCGCTATGATCATCGGGGGAAGGCTAGCTGCATGTGCATCATCAGATGACACGAAGATGATGTAAAAAAAAGAAGACATATTTACCTTTCCCTTTGTTCTTTCTCCAGCTTGACGATCAGGTCGTAGGTGTGCTTCAGCGCGACGCTGATGCCGTAGTCGTGCTGCGACGCTGCTATGTCATCCTCTATGTCGTTCAGGAAGTCCATGTCGATGCCCAGCTCCGACAGCGTGCGAAGCTGATCTATGTCCACCTTGACCTTCGAAAAGTCCTGAAATACATATTTTTTTTAATATTAACAATAAATGTAATTAAGAAAAGGACAAATATTTAGCCACTTCCGCACATGCAGTGGTAGTCGTGCAACAAAGTGCACCGCCCGCCAGCTGATAAATACGCATGCGGCAAACAATGGGAATTACACAACTGCCACTGTTAAATCACTCGACATGTGTCCTTCTCGAGTTATTATTTGACCATGAAAAATTAATATTTACATATATATATATACATATCCACGAGGCATCTTCAGGAGTTATGTTACACCGATTAATGTAATTTTATACAGGGAGTACGATCATTGCTATCCCAACTGTTCAGACACAGAGACTTGCGATCATAGGTCCCAGGTTCGACTCCTGGGATATTGTTATATATAAATAACACTTTGTGCATTATTTTTTAGGATTTCCACTGCTAACAAAGAAATTTCCTGAGTAGAGGCAGCAGTGCCTTCTCCGTACCATAATACCACACTGCAATCGCCAGCCTGCCAATCGTGGCGATTATGGTATATCATAGATATCTTTGGGGAAGGCGTCTATAGGTTGAAACGATAAAGGGAGAGATGGTCAAAGGTAACAGCACGAAGGTAAGGACCAAAGTTACATCGCATAACTTAACATTTGAAATGCGACAGTTCTCGGCATAAACTTATGAAAATTCATCGGGCGGTAGAACAGATATTAATAAAGACACGATAATGACACACACACATATATATATAGAGAGAGAGAGAGAGAGAAAGAGAGAGAAAGAGAAACTAAATGTTTGTTTAACCCTTAACTTGGCAGATTTTTTAGACTCAAGGATGCCAACAGAAAAAACTGAACAAGCGTTCGAAAATTAAGAAATTACCTAAACATTCACATACAAATGATTACTTTGCGTTCAAAATTGATGCCACTATTTTTTTTTTAATTCTGATGCATCTCTACAGATACAATATCAAGAAAAGGGTTTAGTTTTTACGGTAGATATACGTACAGTCTCGTCCGTCGCAGGAGTGGGTTCAGGCTGGTTCTTCCGATCAGGGAACAAGGCTTCCATGTCGTAGATCGCCGTCCACGGAGAGTCAGGGGAGAAGCGCAGCATTTCTTCGTTGCCTTGACCCATCTCGTATGCTGTAATACAGAATCTATTAAATATGATACTTTATGGAGTTCACGATGGTGTTGTTTCGATGAACTCTGTGTGTTCTTTCATCAGGCAATTTTTCACGAAGTTGACTAACCCAAGATGATACCCTGATTTCTGGGGTAAAGACAGGGTTATGGGGGATTTCTAGTCACTAAAACCCCCTCGGTGGTGACCTTCAGTACCTTTGGAGGGGCTTCCAGATCTCGTACGCTCGCAGCTGGTGGTCAGTCTGCCTAATGTTGAGCCTACCTACATCGCGTCTATCAGCTGGTCTCCATTCGGGAACCTTCCGGTCTCAACAGCCGTCAGTATAAGCGGTATGCCCACTGCCATTTCAGACGTGCATTACTTTTAAACTTTCAATACGGTTTTACAAAACGCATATTCAAAATACCAAAAGATCACTCACGTAGCGTATGATATATGAGGTGCGACTCCTCCTTGGTCAGGGTTGCGAAGGTCCCGTCGTAGGAGGGTGCGTAGGAGCTGAAGGGTCCGTAGTTGAGGGGCTTCACGCACTTTGCCAGGTTTCGACGGTCCTCCCGAGGAGCTGGAGAAAAGGTAACATCGCAGATGAATAACCAATTTGAAAACGCTTTTTCCCACCATATTATCATTACGTTCTTTACATTAAATGCCAGTAAATCCACTACTACTATTATAAACAAACACCCTGTATACCGAGTGAGCATATTGCAAACCGTAAATAGTCGCGTACAAATGAATAACTAAATTTAGATTACTTACTATGAAGAGTTCCAGTTCCTTGCGTCAGCTTCCCGATGTAACGGCCAAGGGTTAGGGGTTTGTCTTCTCCGGTGGTGTCCACCGTGTTGGTGACAAGGCACAGAGTCGTCTTTCCTTCGGCATCCATTCTTGGGAACGCTGGACAAAGAATACTATTTATCATTTCAGCTGTAAGATGTTCACTGCTGGGCATGAGCCTTCCCCAAAGATTTTGAAGCAGCCTACATCCAGGATCTTCCGATGAACTTAACCAGGATGTCTTTTCGTATGTTGAGCTGATGTTCTACGCTGCCAGATTCTGTAACTGTTCCTGGAGCTATGTAGCACGCCTACTCCCTCTTGAACTTGCCCACGCGCTGAACTATGTCAACCTCCTCATTCCTAACATCAGATTCGTTTACTTTGGCTACTTCCATAGCTTATTATCCTATAGCATATTTCTCTGAACTCTGCACTCCACGCTGCAGATATTGAGAAAATATGTGTAACTCAAAATAAATACATTTAAAAAACTTTTAAGTTAAACGGTTTTTTGATACCCATATTGTGGTGGTTGTGGAAAAATATGTACCTAGTCCGCCATATTGGAACGGCGTCCATCTTGAATTTTAAATTTTGACATAATCATTTTGTTTTACTAATGTAGCCCTTTCATTTGATACCCATATTTAGGGGGTTAAGGAAAAATACGTAATCCGCCATTTTGTATCGGCGGCTATCTTAGATTTATAATGTTATTGATTTTATTATATTGTATTGTCATCTAAATTAAATATGTGTAACAAATTTCAGATCAATCTGAAAACGGGAAGGTGCTTAAATTTCAATTTCTTTTTAATTTTGATCCAAATAAATTCCGTACGGGTCGAACTAAATAAAACCGTTTAAAAAGAACAGCGCGGGCCGTTTACTGCAATGTCGCTCGGAATTATTTGAGTTTAATACACCGGGATACAATCTTATATGATTCACACTTTGTTCATTAATTACATAGGATTGCCGTTGTTCACAAACAAGTTTCCAGAGGATGGGCAGCTGCGTCCTTTGCGTACCATAATACCACGATCACCAACTCTACCAAGTGTGGTGATAATAGTATATCCCCCCATAAATATCTTTGGCGGAGGCAAGGGGGAGGAAACGAAGCCTTCCTTCCTTCTAAAAGCCTTCCTTTTAAAAGAAGCTAACGGAGCTTAATCGACAATACAGATTAGCTATTAAATATATTTTCTATCTATGGTCGTCAGATACACCTGTTCATTCAATAAATGTTACTTGACTATTTAATTTACATATTGCAATGTAACATTTAATTATTAAATCGGTGTTGTAATTATTTAAATAAATATTTCAATTATATGTTACAGGCAGCGCCTGCTGTAGTGATTTGTAAAGAAGTAATTTTTATTTTACTCCGATGTGATGGTAACACAAAAAATTATTATTACTATAGGCTGGCAATACCGTTGCTTCTTATTTTAAATAACGGTTGTAATTATGTAAGTCAAATATACAATTTATAATATTAGTAATTCAAATTTACGAGTTTGTTTACTCAATTGTTACGGCATGTGATTCGGCACGTAAGAAACCGTTGCTAAAGATAATGTTTAAGACTGAACTCCATCATTTGTTAAGTCTTCATCATCATCATACAAGCCTATAGACTACCACTGCAAGACATAGGCCTCCCCAAAGATCGCCGGGAAGCCTGATCTTGGGCTGCCCGTATCCAGCAGCTTCCTGCGACCTTGACTATGTTTCGGTCCATCTCGCCATTTAAGAACCTTTCGACCCCAACGGTGGTTGAAGCAGTGAAGTACCTTCGCCCCCTGCCACTTCCAACAAACAATTCCCCAAAACACGTCGGTCTACTTGATTCTTCTTCGGATCTCCTCTATGTTTTATTCCACAATAATATTAATAACTTAGGAACAAATATGAAGGTCGGGGAAGATTTGCGTGTATTTACAAACGTGTTCAATAAGAAAAGGACCAATATTTAGCCACTTCCACACATGCAGTGGTAGTCGTGCAACAAAGCGCACCGCCATTCTCCCAAATCTCAATCTAATTACTCAACATGTGTTTCACCCCTCCACGGGGCATCTTGAGGAGTTATGTTACATCGATTAGTGCCAAACACAGAGCGAGTGATGACGGTGGCAGTTGTGTAATTGCATTTTTTGCCGCATGGCGGGCGGTGCACTTTGTTGCACGACTACCACTGCATGTGCGGAAGTGGCTAAATATTGGTCCTTTTCTTACTTAGGATGGACTTCCGCAAGGTAACGCCTGATTCCATTGAATAACAAAAAACGTGTTAGAAGCTGTGAAATAGTGACATAAAATAAACAACCTACCTTTCTTAGCAAGCCTCCTACGGTGCTGTTCCCTGGCTGCCTCCATCTGTATCTTGACGCTGTCGCCGGAGTCCTGGCGGTCCTGACCGCCGTCGGAGACCACCTCCGCCTCCGACCCCCCGCTCTTGATCGGGCTGCTTCTCTTCAGCACCTTGTGCTACCGTAATACGGTGCACAATCGATTACAAGTCCCAAATCCGCGACCAACGAGTTAGGCCTTTTTTGAGACTATCATCATTACTTCAGCTCTAGGATGTCCACTGGACAAAGGCATACCTTATAGATCTTCAAAAAGTCCTTAAGCGACCTGCTTCCAGTGTCTTCCCACGAATTTAACGAGGTCGTTTGTCCAGCTTGTGGACTAACGTCCTTCCTTGTCGGCATTGTAAACCCCACCTAAATCCTGCCATCTGTTCTGAGTGCCATATACTCTGCTCAATGCCGCTCCAACTTTCTAACTCCTGGGCTATGTCGGATACTTTCGATCGTCTATGAATCTTCTCCGTTCGATATGCTACAGAAATTCTGAGCATAACCTCATCTCCATAGCTCGTGAGTGCAGGTCGCTTTCAACTGGTCTTATTGAAAATCTATAGGGGAGGCCTAAGTCCAACAGTGGACATCCTATGGCTAAAATGATGAAGATGATCAAAGAAAGTAAAGGTGAAGTTGTGTAAGTCTCGCAAAAGGCCCAATCGCAAGCACGCTCAAGCCGGGTGCAGGCTTGCTTAACGCCTATGACGTCGTACAGAAAAAAATAATCCTTATTCATGCTTTGCACAGAGTCTATATCCGTTTGAGACATGGCGTGAGGCGTGTGGTACGATGGCAGTCGGGTCCGACCGAAAAGTTCATGCAACATTGACGTATTGTTCAGTGATCGAACGCGGGCCGCCGCGGCGGTGATCGTACGACAGACCATCTATACATGCAGGTATGCACAACACGCGAGAACTCTACGGACGCGCCGCGCGAGCCCACTGGCCACTAACAAAAAAAAAAAGTTCCCGCCAAAAATTTTGACAGGAGAAAATAACCTAAAAATTTAAATTTAATTTTTTAATTACAGGGCTCGCGCGAGTCGCCGCGGCACAGTACACGCACACGCGCACCGCAATAAGCAAAAACAAACTAATTCGCTAAGTGCACGTCACTACTAAATAAATCATTATTGCAAACCTTTCGGCCGTATGTCCTAAGCGGCTGCATTGTAAAAACGACAACTGGTCAACAGGTCTCAAAATCCCACGCGCGCTAGCGTCGCGACGCGAACAACTCCCTCGCGTAGTGTTCACAAGATGCAAGCGATAATCACTCTTATGTCAATAACTATAATAATTGCACTCGACTCTTTTTCACACGGTCTTTTTTACATGACTTTAAAATAATTTAAGCAGTTTAAAGATCAAGACTTGGTCCAATCTGAACTAAAGCTACATCTTTGAATGAGATGCCACATTACAGGAAGTGGTTCATCTCCAAAAACAAACAATCTGATCAAATTCAATTAAAGCTTTCTGGCTGATCGTAAAGAAAAATAAAATAAAAAAAATCTAGTACAAATCGTTAAAAAAATTGTTTCACAGTTATCTTAGGTTTTCTGTAACTGGTCATCCAGAATTATATAGCTATTATATATTAAATTTGAGAAATTAAAAAAAAAACATCTATTTATATAAGATTTAAAAATCAAAAGGCTGCTAAGCACATTCCTCAAACCCAACAGTGGGCTATAAATAACTGACGTATGGTATGCAAATTGTTATCAAGTATCGATAGCTAGATAAATATAAAGGAGATGGATTTGGAATATGCTCCGGAACAAACACGAAAAATGAAACAAAAGGGCGACCGTCTGATATTCCAGGTGCAGGCTTGGAAGTCGGGGTCGAAGAGCCAGAACATGGGAGGACGTAATAACAATGACAGGCACCACGTGGCTTAGGGTTAAAGCTGACCAGAGCCAATTGGGGATACTAAAGAAGGCGTTTGCCCTATGGCATATCGAAAGAAGATATTTTAATGTAAAATAAATTACTTGAAAAATATAAAAGTTCTTTAATATTATCTATTAATTTAATATTTCTTATTGTACACGCTACTATACATTTAAATATTTTCATAATAATAAACAAAAAAGTATATTGGAGGGTCTTACCACATGATGCAATCTCTTACAGGCAACCATAGTATGGAAACAGTAGAAGTATAAATAAGGGGCAGTTAACGTGTACAAAACATACATATATACATAAACATACATATGTATATAACATATATACTTATAATAAATAAAATACATTTTCTATCTACACTACTTTTTTGTTATAAAATTTCATTATTGCACAGATAATATTTAATTTTTGAACATATATATTTAATCATATATCATATGTATTTTACACGATATTTTTCACAATTTTCTAATGAATGTATCCACTGTGTAAAAGAGTCGGGTGTAATAATTATATCTTTACATTGCATACCTTGTCAACACTATGATCATACGGGTATATAACAACTATATAATAATTTCTGAATTTCAAATATCAACACCCTTTATTCAGGTATTACAGTGAACCATACATACAAATTAATATATTTCAAGTGTTGCTACAAACAAATTAGTTATTGGGTTATTTAGTTATACCTGTAGATGTAAAAGCCTTAAAGGGGTGAATGTATAGTTCAATTGTCAGAAAAAAATTTTGATACTTGAAATGTGACAGTCCAATAAAAATTGGCAGTAAAAATATACACAGACAGATAGTATACAATAATTCATTTTATAATGTATTAGTATTTAATATATAACATTATTGATTATTTTTGAAAATATTTTTAAAAACGTGTACCATACACTAATTAACAGCAAATAAGCTATACATTTACCTCTTTAAAACTTTTATACATATAAAAATTTACCTTGTATATATTATATAATCTGTTAATCAAAAAAAAAGTAAGTTCCTCACCACATCCATCTTGCCAATATCGAAGCCAAGCTCTCTGATAGGTATCTCGTACATGTAGGTGAGGATGTCTCCAAGAGGACGGAGTTTCTGAGGTGTCAGCTGTTTGAGTCCAGCGTGGAGAAGACGCCTGGCTGCTTTGTGGTACACTGTACCAGGTTTGTTGTACTTCATGGCGTTATTACACATCAGCTTGAAGTCACTCTGCAGGTAAACCAATATCTATCATTGTTAGGTCAACCCATAAATGCTGTTTAAATGAGTATAACGGTGTTTATTATGTCCTGTTGTGATTTTCCTAAATAATTAAATATGTAAACATAATGTGAACGTGTTATTTTATTTTATTTTATACTTTATTGTTGTGTTGAAAATGTAGTCATGTGAATTTAACTTAAAAGTGTGACATTACTTTCCAGTCCTCCTATATTAAATAAATCTTATTGTAGCCTTTAAGAGATTTTAGTTGATTGAAATGTGTGGAATGTAGTCTGTTGATTCATGTATATGGCTGATAATATTATATACAAATCAAAAATTATTAAATTTCATTTAAAAAGACCAGCTTTTCAGTTTCTGTACAGCTATTAGCAGATCAGTGTTTTGAGCTGTTGGTAGCTTACTGCTTATTATGTGAAAATAATCAAATTAATAGTGCATGTAAATTTCTACTTGAATAAAGATTTTTTAACAGAAAATAAACTCACAATAAAACAATTGAGAGACTTATATTCATTGTCATCTATCTTCTGTTTGATGGTGGAGAAATCCATGGGTCGCTTTATAATCGTGGAGTAGCCAGGAGCGAAGTTATCATTCACCGGCCACGCGAAGAACTGGTGGGGATCACGCTTCTCCAGATTCCTCAGCAGCTGCTCCAACAGGCGGGATAAAGGTCGGCGCTTCTGGCTGGCCTGATGGCATTGAATTTTAGAATATTGAAATCAATTATTATTTATTACCTAAGACAAATGTAATGTTAATTCTGAGGATCATTGAGGCTGAAAGGTTCTCGAGTTGCGACGACAATATGGTAGACCCCGTACTAGACACACCACCCACAAATCCCTGGATACGAGTAGCGCAAGATGTGTTATAAGCAAACACATCTTTCATTATGCATTGTTATTCATCTATACTAGTAATTCAGTCTCAGGAGGTTAATGTAACCAAAAAGTATATATGGAACTTATATTTTTGACAATAAATACAATATAATACTAGCCTCGCAACACCACCACACAGATTAAAGAACACCTCTTACATATATTTCTCTATTTTCCTAAGTATTTTTCTTCCTACTCACATACTTTATCGTCAGCAAATATATAATACCCACTGCAAGGCTTCGACTTCCTCCAAATCTTATCACAATGGGTCACTATCCATTTGACAGTAGCCACATCCCGCAACTTCCTATCATGTCTTAGGTTTTATCGATTATGTCTTAGGTAGGTGGGTGAAAGATCTTCTCACCCTATAAATGGATGAATAGTCCCAACATGCAATACATTATAACTTATATTAACCGCTAAGCAATACTTGTAAGAATCCATGGTAACAGTAAGATATTTTTTAACTTGATGTTGTCAAATAAAACAGTCTCATTTAGACATCAATTAATTTATAAAATTCTTTTATAATGATTTTTCTTACAAGGGTTTCAAGCAATGGTGTGATAAAAAATAATTTAAAATATATTACGGGAGTAGCATAGGGGGAGGCGCTTATCTAGGTCAATGAAGACACACTGCAACTTACCACCCACAGTTTTCAAGACAAAATAACCCAGCGCTTTTACATCACTTAGCAGTCAAATGGTTAATACCTGAATGAATATCACCTGTTCAGATCCTGCTATTTCCCATGACCTTAACTATGTTGTTGGACTATCCTGTTAGAGGCCTACTCATGCAACATTGAGGAATTATGAAAGTCCTAAATCCTTAGGATCATTGCTGAGACTTCCTGTTCCCCTTATAATGGAGTAGTTCTCATTGTGAAGTGCAGCATGACAATAAAGGTCATGTATATATGGATTTCGTCGAACCAACTTAATAAATCAAGGACAAACATTCTGTATAATGTCCGATATGTTCATACTATGCACATACACCCTAAGTCATTTTAGGTTATAGCTGGCCTTCTGTCTAATTGCCCTGTAAGGACAGCTACAACCTCAAACCAATCAAGCACGGAAGTATTTGTATGTCATATATTAGGGGGACTGGAAAGTAACATCGCTTTCTTAGCTTAAACTCACATAACTATATTTTTAACAGGTTTTTATTTCTAATGAACAATATATTTACCTACATTATCAACAACTTTTTGCCATTAAGTATACAAATTTTCAATGCCAGAACAGAAAAATCTATTGGTTTTTCTGTAAAATATCTCTACAGAAACAACATTACTTTCCTGTTCCCCTAATAGAAAGTAATTCTTTATCTACCTTAAGTACACAAGTGCGAGGCTCTCTGTGTGAAGCTGGTGAGTTAGGAACTGGACTTAGCCGCCTGATGATCTTCTTTGCTGACACCTCATCATCAGTTTCATCATCATCTGATAACTTTATCTGTAACATTGGTAACAGGGATTTTATAATTACAAGTTGTAAACAAGGTACATTACAAATTTTATGATCGAGTTTTCAACATAAACCTTGTACGGCCAAAAGCTATTGGGCTATTGCATTCCAACAGAAAAATCAAAAAAATATATATATATAAAAAACAATATATATAATAAAAACAATATATATATATATATATATATATATTGTTATATTATAACAATATATATATATATATATATATATATATATTGTTTTTTATAGATTAATTTTATTGATATCGATGACCACTACAGATGTTATACAAAGATATTAAAACAATAAAGTGATTACTCTGATTTAGGATTTATCTATTTCATTGTATTGTAACAAATCAATAACCTTCAACAATAGTCAGTGATTGCACATAGTGTAACCTAAAAAATGCTAACTTTAACTTATTATGTAGAGAGACTAGACCAGGCTCACTTAAAATGTTGTTTTTTTTACATCTGGACAATTTGGATGAGCATCTTTCTATTGGGAGTATAATTCCTTTTTTTGGAGGCAAAATTACATCCTTTAGGTTATTGTTTAGAAACCTTCATATACTTTTATAATGCACTTAGAAAAGGAAACTCATGCTAATAAAAAAGTACTATTGATACTCACCATGTCTATTTCGCGACGTCTTCTCTTCTTTTTCTTCATCTTCCCCTCGGGTTCCTTGGGATCATCATTGGCCGAGTGCTCTATATCACTCAAATCTAACAATTCTTCTTCTTAAACATAAATAAAATCAGATTACATTTCAATTATTGTTAATGATTATTTTAGCAATGTTTTAAAATAAGAACTCACTGCAACTTAGCTTTTCTACATCATCCATTTTCGACATAAAAGATAACAGAAACTTTAAAAATTAATTGACTTTAAACATAAAATAAATAATTCACAATAATACAATTAATATAATTAACATTCCATTTTATAATTCATTATACTTCTTAAAATAAAATAAACGCTTGCATTGGCTTGGCTTGTTTGATTTGACGCTCGATACGTCAAGTTGACATTAAGCATCGTTTAAAAATTGCTTGAATATAGACAAACTCTTGGAGGATACCGTTGAAAAACTCAAATTAAGGCGTTGTACAAATATATAAATGTTTGCATTGGAGACAAATAAAAAATTATAATTTTATTACATATTAGTAATATATATTTTATTATAATATTGTGGCCTGACAAATCGATCAATAAATAACGAAATTTAATTGAATTTCAATTGCTACAGTGTTGTATATATAAAATTTAAGATGTAAGTACATCCTTATATGTACCTTACGATAAATGTTACAATTTACCATTTTATTCATAATTACTACAGATAAGTAACAGCAAAATAATAAAACAAGGTTACGTTAATCTTAAAAAAATTATCTGTATGCAAAAAAATAACTGCGTTAATAAATTAAAAAAAAAAATCACAGCTTACAATTATTTTAATTGAATTACAAATTTTAAATGTTTTATTATTCTAAAAGCGTTTAAACATAAATTACTGAGAAAAAATCACCTTTTAACTGCAAAAAATAAGTTCTATATGACATATTAATTTTATTAAATGTCAAATGCTGTCAAATTTTATTATCGTTTACTGTTTGCCCCAGCAAATAGTACTGAGAGTAGTTACAGGGAAAAACAAAAATAAAAAGCCGATCTTTTTTAGCTTTTATGTATGTAACTAATAATCCTGTATAATTTTTTTGTAAATTAAAATCGTTGAAGTAAGAAAATATATTACATATTAATTATAAATATAATAGTGATTTTTGTGTGAATTATCCTCAACCAATAGGTTATATTTTTCTGTTAAACCAATAACAAGAATGCGGACATCGGTCGGCCGGCGTGCGGAGAGCGCCCGATGATCGATAGAGCTGCTCCAGCCCCCAGCGCGCCGCGAACTCGCAATTAATTTCGAGCTCTTGCGTTTTGTTCGCGAAAGGCTTTCGCCGTGTTATGTTCGATACTGTTTGTTGGTACCAAGACTCGTTCACACTGCGGCAACTTTATAAATTATTCCCTCGGACATCTTCAATTTGAATTTCCTTATAAAATAATGGTTTCAGTAATTATATTTTAGGAGTGGATAACCTCAGGAGTACAGAGAGGTTCCTTATCCTAAGTTAAGTGAAAGACTGTTGTGTGAAATGGAGCGCTTGATGGTTCCTTACGAAACGCCATTACGAAACGTCAAACATTTTTTTTATACACCCGCTGGAATATTACCATGGAAAGGGTCCACAATTGCGTGGTGCCTAAATTATTTTCCAACTGCACTTCAACCGTTGCACCAAATCCATAGTCAGTCAACAAGACGATTGTCGCGTTTGTCAGGACCCCACGAGTTCGCAAGCGGCGATAAAATATGAAGGTTCAAGTGGCAGCTACAACACTTAAAATATATTTTGGAAGCGTGGTGAAATCGTAATCTGAATTTTTATCGAACTAGTGTTAAAATATATCAATAGATGGTGTTGTATTAAATAAATAATAAAAGCCTCCAATGTGATTTCAAGATTTTTTGCCCCCAATCATAGATGGAAATAATGCCAAATCCGTAATATTAAGCCCGCAGAATTTGTAAATACAAGTCAGGCAACAATGAACTCCCGTAAAAATCAACTATGAAATGTAAAATATTAATAATAATTATTTAAATTGAATCTGTGGTACGATAGTGGCGTATCGAAAAGGGGAATTCCACAGAAATATAATTCTTTATATACATCGTGCGAAAGAGAGCGCTCTACAATATTTCTCGACGCGTGATTGGCTGACGATTTTTATCGGTTTAACATTGTTTTAAATCGGTAT
This sequence comes from Battus philenor, assembly GCF_028537555.1. Taxonomy (NCBI): domain Eukaryota; kingdom Metazoa; phylum Arthropoda; class Insecta; order Lepidoptera; family Papilionidae; genus Battus; species Battus philenor. The sequence continues at coordinate 744,942 of NW_027181693.1, forward strand.
AAATATGGGCTAAGCTTGATAATATACACCCTGAGAGGCCCGTGTCTCTCCCGACCGCCGAGTAGTCCTCGCTTTGTACTACATACATTAAACAACACTGACTACACTATACACCTACACGGGTATAGTTCTCAGCGTGTAGACGTCTTCGTCGTAACTGAGGTACGATCCCCAGAGTAAAATTTTTAGTCCGTGGACCTCTTTTTCCACGGGCTCAATTTCGATGAAGCTGCACAAAGCATAGACCGGCTAGCAACATAACTTTTAATACATCAAATAGCAGTAATATACACACTTCTATTTCAGACTTCTAGACAGAACTTCCGTAGGAAAAGTCCCATAATTGCAATTTCACAGCTAAACTACGAGGTCGTCTATATAATTTATTAGAGATGCAAGTGTGTTTGCAGGTTTATGTATTCTGTTTGCGTTTTGTTATTGCATCCTTCCGTGTGATCAGCTAATTAAATTGGCCGCGGTCGGAGTTGGCTAATGGAAAATCGCGTTCAATAAATCTTCGGCTGCGTTTAGTTGTTCCAACTGAGCCCATAGATATTTGTGAGTTTCGAGAGGTATCGTTACTTTAAGTTTACAAAAGATTCTTATAACAATGTACGGATTATTTTATCAATAATGTATTCGCCTATTTAAGAGACTGGTTATATGTGTGGAGGCTATAAAGGAGTGAATGTATAGCTCTTTTACTTCTATTTACATATCAAAGTGTCTAAAATGGTCACTCTGAAATATGTTACATTTATTTTTTTTTATTTCAAAGCGATAGGTCAATGACATGGCAGTACATTCTGCTGGGACATATAGTAAACAATAATTAATTTTAATACGTAGTAATCTGAATTTAATAGTAATTTGTAAGGTTCTCCAGTGGCGACCAGGAGCCAGTAGACGTGGCTTAGGAAGTCGCTAGCTGCGAGCAGCGCAGGACCGGTCAACGTTGTGAACTCTGGAGAAGACCTAGACCAAGAAGAATCTGAATTTTGGACAATCATTTTCTCACTGTATTATCATTACGTTATTTATTATTTCTCAAGCCATTTTTTTTAAGAGAAGCAAATGGGTTATACATTCATATTTTTAAATATGACAGGCCTAATACAGATAATTAAACCTCAATATTTTTTTAATCTTTTTTACATTCTTCTATTTTTAAATATGTTTATATATATAAAAAGCGACCCTGTCCTTCCTGAAGATAAAGGAACGAGAAGTCATGTTCGAATATAAGGCGTCATGTTCGCGAGTGCCTCCACCTTTAAGGGCAATTGTAGTCCACTAAAAGCGAACCTGATAGGGGCACCAACAAGAAATGCTCTCATAATGCACAGTGAGGAAGTCAGGGGAGGTTCAGCTTCACGGGAAAACCAGTGGCACCTCCAAAGGCAAGGCAAACGACATTCGAGAGGATTTTCTTGGGAGAGAATCATACATAACCTTGTCTTTACACAGGGTATATTCTATATATCCCCTGAAAAAAAAGGTCTTTTATTATACGGACAAGCACGGTGCACTATATAGACAATGGGGATTGATAAATGTGATATGTACTTCAAATTTTTGGTATTAGACTGTCTGGGATTCTTTCTTGGAGGTAATAACATAACGAGGTCCAAAGTAGAAGTGTGTATATTCATTCTATTGTTTCTGAAGATGTTAATGCTGTTAGCCCTAAGGCTTTTAGAGCTTCATCAGTACAGAGTTCGCGGAGCGGAAGGGTCCGTTAACTAGATTTAAAAACAAGAAACTAAAAGCTGGTGGGGCGCCTAACAATTGCACGGTGACGCTCGCACGTTGTTAAGGCTCTTCACGGTAGAGCTTTGAAGGCGTGTGTTGCTGGAGTGTGCTTGCGGGTTGGGACGGCAGCGTGGACCACAGGCGAGCCGAAGAGGGATCCGGATCCAACCACGGTTCGCCCACGCTGTTCGCGGTTAGGGAGCGGGCGGCCGCTCACTAAAAATAGGTGTTGTGGTGTGGTGGGTGATGTTTTGTTTTGTTATGTAGAACGCGACGACCTATGTAAAGTGTTGCAGGTGCAGTGGTTGCTGAAGATGCTGAGTGGTTTGCGTTTGCAGTGTTGCGAGTGTCTACAGGGGGTGTGGCGTGGCGAGTGTTCCGTGGGAACCCTCTGATGGGCGTGAGGAGAACGTCTTTAGGACGTCTCTTGGTTTTTACTGAGGTGGGGGGGGGGTGTATATTCACTAAACTTAGTAGATATTTATACCGATTTAAAACTATGTTCAACCAATTAAAATCGTCAGACAATTACAAGTCGAGAAATATTGTATCGCGCTCTCTTTCGCACGATTTATATAAAGAATTGTATTTCTGCGGGATTCCCCCTTTTGAATACGATGACGTAATGCAGCTCCTACATCATTCTATGGTTAGTAGAATGAATTAGTGAATATTTATTTGTAAAATTGAACTGATCTTTTAGACGTCAATGTGAGAGGTAAACGGGATGTCGTCCAGAGTAATACAGTTAAAAGGCGTTGGCACGGTTGGCAGTCTGTTATTGGATATAAACGATGCATTGAACACGCGCGTAAGCCTTCCGAAGGCTTCACCGTGGACTACAATTAGTCCATTACGGTAACTGACGAGCTGGCGGACGACCGGTTGGTATTGAAATCGGGTGATTTGTTTTTAATATTCAACTATTAACGAATTTACCGGATACAAACCGTTACTTGCATATTTATCGACTATTTAATGGAATCAGGCGTTACCTCGTTAAAGTCCATACTAAGTAAGAAAAGGACAGAGTCACTCTGTGTTTGGCACTAATCGGTGTAACATAGCTCCTGACTGACGAAGGAATCGTAAAGAAACCTTTAGTTTAGAAATCTAAGAACTTTTTTTGAAATTTTGACACTGTGAGAAAAGGACCAATATTTAGCCACTTCCGCACATGCAGTGGTAGTCGTGCAACAAAGTGCACCGCCCGCCAGCCCGCTGATAAATGCGCATGCGGCAAACAATGCGAATTACGCAACTACCACCGCTAAATCACTCAACACAGAATCCGTGTTTGGCACTAATCGGTGTAACATAGTAACTCCTGAAGATGCCCCGTGGAGGGATGAAACACGTGTTGAGTAATTTGGCGGTGGCGGTTGTGTGATTTGCATTGTTTGCCGCATACGCATTTATCAGCGGGCTGGCGGGCGGTGCACTTTATTATAGTAACTTGCTATTATAGTAACGACGGAATAATTGTTGAATTTCCAATAAAAATATTTTTAGTCTGTAATTCTTGCTTTTAATATGAACATTAAAATCGACATCGATGAGCAATATATATATGGGCTTGTCAAACAATAAGGTATTATTGTATACACAAGTATTTATTTCATTTTTAACAGTGTAACAATCTTTTCACTTTATTTCTCCTGACATCACATCGATTTGACAGTTAAATGTCAAGAAGACAAGTGACAGATAAGTTGCGTTTATAAAGTAACAAGTAAATAAAAACTTAAAAATAATTTCTTTACAATGTTGCGTAGAATAGGTAGGAACAGATAAATTTATGTAAATTTAAAAATAAAACAACCGCGGAGATCGTGACGTTTTGCGTGTTTTTTTTGTTGTCGTTTTAAATTAAAAACAAAATGGTCGCTATCTCCGATCGGCGTACAGCGTGCATCATGCGGTGGAGGTGATAATTTTCCAAAGTATAATGTTAACACGCCTTGATTATGCCGACGATTAAGACGAAGTCGTGTGTTCGTTTAACAAAAAACAAATTAAATATAATACCACTCACCGGAATAAATGTTTCGGTCGGCGATGCGATCTTTTATCTATGGCTTCTTAACGCGTTCGCTACCTGGATCTCTTCAAGTACGTTTCACTGTTTTTTTTTAACTTAAAAAATTCATTTGCTAGTTTTTTAAAAGACCTTTGTTATTTAAATCATTACCATACCACGTAAGATGTCCACAGCTGGACATAAATTTTCTCCAGAAATATCCGATATGACCGGATGGAAGTGGCCTGCATTTTGCGTCTTTCGACAACTCCGATTGACGCCTCACACTTTACTTTAAAGCACCTGCTGCTATCTATTCTGCATGCTATATCATCTGTTCATCCATAATCGTCAATTAATTGTTTATATTAGTTCGTAAAGCGCCATCTATCGTGGACTAACAATAAACTCCGTAAGGTTTGTTTTTTTTTAATAATTATATTACCAATTTTTTATGTCGTCTATATAGGCTGTGTGGGCTATCTGCCCACTGCTATTTCAACTTAGAAGTATATTAATAATTATTATTAAAATTGAATCTGTGGTTCGACATGATGGTTATTATATAATATACTACAATTTTTCGGGTAAATTTCGTCTAAATTATTTATAAGAGATACACTACTCAATAATTAAATTATTAATGAATAATAATACTTTTAATTGTTTTGAAAAAGCATACGATTTGCCAATTTCGCTCTACCCAATATATTAGGGGGGGGGGGGGACCGGAAAGTAATGTCATTTCTCCGCATGTTGATATTTGATTGTCGTTTGGTAGCTCGAGGAAGACGGTACATATTGGATAGCAAAAGGTTGTTGATAACGAAGGTGAATATATTGTTGATTAGAAATAAATACTTGTTAAAATGTGGTCGTGTGAATTTAACTTAAGAAAGCAACATTACTTTCCTCTTAATATTACATTATTAATACAACACGTGGTTGTCTGATGACATATTTTAATTTACATTTTGACGAATCTATTTAATCAAAACATCACAAGTTTTGAGATTTATAAATACTATATATACCATGAGAAAATAAATATATTTATCATATCATTAAATCATAGTATTGGGGCGATAAATATCGTGAACTTTTATGATTTGGAATTTTTTAGTAAAAGAATTTTTAATGCAATATTTTTTATATTCTGTATCTATATTACACGTTGAACCGACTGGCTGAATGTTTTGTGGCGATATACACTCGAAAAAAAATTGGCATTATTTATTTATTAAACAAAACTTACAAATATTGATATTTTAAACAAGCCAGTGATTTTATAAGGTGATTAAATCTGGAGATTTTCAACAAATTTGTTTTGTCGTTGTGATGTTGGGAGTAAGAAAGGGTTGTTGCATTTGACAGTTGGTAGCGAAAGGGTTAATGGCGGCCGACGACTTGACGTTTTGTGTTAACTCGAAAAGGAGAGAAAAAGAATTTAATGAATGCCTCTTCGCTATCTAAAAAATCCGAGGCTCGCAGCTCGCCCAATTAGCATGCGAGATGAACTATCTTTGACGCGGTGATGAACAATGCGTCCACAGATAACAGATAATCGTTCCCGCGTAAACGGCATTGCTTGGCGGGAAACTTCACTCCTGTTGCGCTCGCCGCATTTGCTTCCTCACTTTTGATACGTGAGTTATCAAGTTTTATTAACCTATTTCAATTGTAAATATTGAATTGATCGTTAAGATTACAAATAGAAACTCCTCGAACTGTTAGAGAGAAGGTTTAAACTAATTTTTTTTTCAATTGTTCGCTTGAGGAGATGTTAGCAGATTTTTCCGTATCTAACTTCTTTACATTTATTGCTGTTGGATTGGTTAATAGTAAGTAAACCTGTTATTAACAGTGAGATGCTTTATAGAGATTTGTAATACGAAAATTTTAGGTTAGATTTCATCCGGGCTCATTACGGATGTTCTTAAAATCAAATTATGAGATATTGGACTGCGCGGCAACTTATGTTATCATTTTCAATAATATTTTTTTCAACTTTATATATACTTTTTGTATTGTGTTTGTTTGTAATTAATTATGAAAATTTGTACTAAATCATTACGTAATCTAATATAATTACTGTAAAATTGGAACAAATTTAAGAGACGTAATTAAATATTTAAATAAATCACCACAAGACATGAAATAGTGTGTTTTATTATTTAAAAATAAAAGTAAAGCTTTTGGCAAAAGACCATCGTCTAAACATACTCTCTTCAGTTGAAAAGACACCCATAAATAAATATTTTACAAAGGTTCTAATGCGCTGTCAGTACCGGGAGTGCGTGCCATACCGCGGCATTCCATAGGGACCTTAGGCATGTCTATGTCCCTCGAACAATTTAATTCGGATCCTTACTGGGCCCGGACTATCTACTCTTTGTACAGCCTCCGTCATAAAGCTAATTGCTCAGGCATTCGGATGTTATGAATTTAGTGCCGATGTGTTGATTAAAAGATTTTGTTTTATCCTATACCTATTTTTATTCTTTTATTTTTAAATAGAATTTAATGTGAATATATAATAGATTTTCACAATTCTTGAAATTGACTAGTATATGTACTTGAGGTAAGCATTCTAACTAGGTTAGTCAAATTTCAAAAAGTTCAAAAGTCGAATCTGAATCAACTGGGCAGCATTCAGGAAACTACGGAACATCTCATTCAATATTCCTTAGTGATTTTAGACGAAGGTCTGTCACCAACGTGTGTTACGGGTGATGAGGTGTGGAATAAGGTGATTTCTCACTCTTGGCCTCATTACTAATCTTGTAGTAACATTTAAAAATTCACATTTGAAATACCTTTATTCGTATTATTTTAATAGGCATTTACAAGAGCTTATGTATCGTCAATTATTTCACCATTATAAACATTAAGCTACCACCGACTCGGAAGGCAGTTCTGCTGAGAAGAGGAAAACCGCCAGGAAACTCAACAGTTGCTCTTTACAAATATAGTTTTTTAAAGAGTGCGCGACAATAAATAGTTCCTGAGTGAGCAATGCCATTTAATTCCACGTATTAACATCAGTATAGTATTCTAGGACACAATAATATATTTTTTTTCAATCTCACCAATGACATACGAAATTGACTGTGTATTTTTATTGTATATATAGCTTGCCTTAATAAAATACTTTATTAATAAAATACATTAGGAAAACTGTTGGGTAATATAGGTAAAGCTATAAATACAAGTATCACAGCTCAGTTGTAGTATTAGAAAGTGAAATAAAACGCAGTGATCTTGTACAAGCGTGCAGGTATCCTCTATTCAGTTTCTCCGGACCCAGTGACCCACTGCTGGGGATGGTATCTCTGTGTTTAGTATTCTGCGGTCGATCGGCACGTGATCTGAAATCTAAAGCATACGGAACTTCTTCCTCTCGGCCTAATGATGCGAATTCGTGAATAGAAATTTTGTACTAAACTTTCGTATGTATATTCACCACTCGATATAACTAAACTGACAATTATGTCGATGACAATGTTTTAAAAATGGAACACGAAAATTTAAATCGTGTGATTGGTTAATTACGTATTCTATAAACTTTTTTTTATATAAAAGACACAGACATTACCACCGTACTGCCAAAATACAATATCGATTTTTTTTTAATAAAAGAGGATGGGTCTTTTAAGTTTATATAAATCATTAAATTATTTTATACATGAAACTAATTATATATATATAAGATGACTGGTTATATCTATAAAAGATTGAAAGTGGTAAATGCGTAGTACTTTTTTAGTCAATTACTACACGGTGCACTCTATTATAAACTTTATATCCTAATGTTATTTGAGCTCTATCAGATGTTTATCCACTGAGATCTGTTGAACAAACAAGTAAATAATTTAGTTTTTTGAAGTTTTTATGCGGTCGTTATAGCTATAAGCTACTGTAGGGTACACATAATTTTATACATTTTATAAGGAATATTTAGATATTCTGTTTTTTACGACATTTGTATTTTTTCTTTGCGAAAATGTTAGCTGTTGGGTATAAAGCTTCGAAGGGGCAAATATATATATTTATATATAAATATATACATATATATATGTATATAGGTTTGTTCATCATTATTTCAAGAATATGATCTTCACTTCTTATCATGGGCCTCCTCCAAAGATATCTATGAAGGATATACCATAATTGCCACGCTCGGTTGAGTTGGCGATCACAGTGTAGTTATATGGTACGCAGAGGATACTGCTGTTGTTTTTGCTTGGCAATGCTATATAATTAATGAACAAAGTGTAAATTATTTAAGTTTGCATGCCGGGAATCGAACACGCGACCTAAGATCGCAAGTCTCAGTCCACTACTGATATTAAAAAAACAAAGTAACTAAAAATCGTTCATGTTTTTGCGTTTTAATGCACATTGATTGACAATAAAAGTGTTAAATTTAAATTCTTCGACCAGCGCAGGGACACGCAAACAAAATGATATTTACTATTTTTACAATAGTTACTGTGACCATAAAGAACAGAGGATGATGAAGATATATATATATATACATATACAGTAATACCCCGCTTTACGCGACCCCGTTATACGCGGTTTCACTATAACGCGAATTGCAAATTTCGCGCTCAAATGCCTCGAATTACGCGAAAGAGTGCATATAAATATAATGTAGTCATCAACTTCTCTATGGTGTCTTGATCATCTGTCAAACAATTAAAAACAGTGTTGGGTGTTATGGACGTATTTTACAAGAACGTAAATAAAACGTTACCGAAAAGACAATAGATGTATTTTTCCGTAAAAAATAAGAGGATGTCTTGCATAAAGTGTTGTAACGTTGCAAGTTAACGTCCCATAAATCTTAGTTAAAATTTTAACCAAAAAATATAATCACGAGAAACGTCTCATAAATCGCAATACAGCAAAAATTGTTCAACCCTTAGCGGGCAACGGTATATCTCAAGTGGCGTGGGGTCGTGGGAGCGTGCTATTGGTTTAACGGATCTTTGTTTTTATAACAAAAATTCCTATGCGCCCGCGCACCAGCGACGGCAGTTCACATTTGCCAGGCAGAAGGATCCTGGCCTCGGTCGCGTTCACTAGCTAGGTGTCGTCTCACGCACCGACGCACTCTCTTTGTGTCGGTTGCGTACACCAGCTACGTGTCTTCTCACGCGCCGGGGCCAGTTAGAATTTACGTTATAAATTCACGTCTTGGTCCTATTCATTCTCTGGGCATCATTTAGTTCACGCCACAATCTTTACATCGCCTCGCACCCCCAAGGGGTAAGTGTTGAACAAATATTATAAAGACATCATTATTAAGTAGCATTTATCTATAAGTTAGAGCTCAACATTTTGTCTGTGTCCATAGTTCCATCATTATGTATTCATTATTACTTTTCAATCTGTTTATTTGTTTATCTCTCCCATTATTGTTTTACATGCTTTAAATTTTGTAACTCCGTTCTGACAGTAAACAATCACATCAACTGCTTTCGGTTTCTGCCGTTACTTCATCGCAAGCCATCTCCGGGTTTACTGTCAGCGGAGCAAATTGTACATATACTCATATATGTATATTATAACTGTGACATTTATTCACAGGTGCAAAGTTTACACTGCAAAGTTTACACTGCAAGGTTTACACTGCAAAGTTTACACTGCGACTTTTATGCTGCGAGTTTTATACTACGACTTTTATACTGCAAGTTTTACACTGTTGAAATTATATCACCGTGCACCGGAACCGACACATACTGCAACCTACCGGCGCTCCCTGCTCTCGACTTGCTGCCGCCTGACCAGTCCTGGGAGATCGTGCAGCTGCCTACCACCACCATCAGGGGAGTACCGAACTGCGGTGCAAAGTTAGACCAGGCCTTCTGCCTACTACCCGTTTATAATTAAATATACATATTTTTCCATATAACGGCACAGTGTTCCTAGAATTAAAGTGATTGATTAAAATGATTTATATTTTTTTGTAATAATTTTTGACTATGTTTAATCATAAACCTCGTTATACGCGAATTTCAATTAACGCGATTTTTTTTTGGAACGTATCCCTCGCGTAAAGCGGGGTATTACTGTATATACATATATATACTTACGACGGGCCTCATACGAACGCTCAAGGTCACAAAGAAAGCTCGGGACTCGGTGTTTAGCACTAATCTGTGTAACAACTCCTGAAGATGCCCCGTGGAGGGGTGAAACACGTGTTGAGTGAATTTACGGTGGCGGTAGTGTAGTTGGCATTGTCTGTCGCATGCGCATTTACGAGCGGGCTGGCGGGCGGTGCACTTTCATGCACGACAACCACTGCATGTGCGGAGGTGGCTAGATATTGGTCCTTTCTTATTCACAAAGAAAGCAATGGAGATGGCTATGCTCAGAGTTTCGCTGCGAGATCTAATCAGATATGAGGAGATCCAGATCAGCGACGTAACTCCAAGAATTGCCTGTCTGAAGTGGCAGTCGTTTGCGAGTCGACCACGAACCGGCAGACGCGGGCAAGTGCCCCCTAGGTGGACAAACGACAGTTAACATAGTGTGGAAGTCGAGTCTTCGTGGCGATCTTTGCAGGACGCCTATACCTTGCAGTGGGCGTTCATTACCTAAAAAGCGTTACTAATGGCTGTATATGTCGATGCTTATATTGAGATAACAGTAATATATGTCACATATATATTCCACATAATATAGGAGATTCCAGATAGCAAGTGTGTTTAGGTTTTCAGATCTTAGATCTATATTTCACATCACTTCGTATGAAAAAGCGTTAAAGAAAAAACACGTACTACTACTAATGACTTCAATGTTTTATCATTTTTTTACGTAAAAAGATAAATAGATACAACTTCAGGTGTTCGTTTCGTATGCCTAGGAGACACACGTGTGAAGGCTATTTGACAGATAAGTTGATTTCGCGCCCTTTGCACGATGCTATCAAAAGTAGAGTCCGTCTACTTTCGCTCCGACGATACAGCCTTAAGATAACGTCGTATTCATTGATTGTATGCGCTATTGTAGATCAAACAGCGCAGACATGCTTTTAGGCATTAAACCTTGAGTTACATTTTTAACGCGATTTTTTAATAAATTTCAATAATGTCTTTAATATCACTAATTGAATACATTTATTTATCTTACGTATATAATTTATAAAATATGTTTTTAATTTTTTTTTACTGTAAAAAGGGGAACATGACATATGTACTCTGTAGTTTCTGCCGAAGCCAACAGGTGGCGCTATTAGTTACTTATATAAATTCCCAATAGGACCGCTTATTTATTTATTTACTAAACACAGTATATATAAGGAAATTAAGTCAAATAAGCAAACATTAAAAACAAAGAATCACCTTATCGAAACATACAGTTTATTCCGAACAACCATGGGTTTTACTTTGTTGATATAATGAAATAGCAGTATGTATATATATGTATGTAAAGATTTTATCTTTATATAAAATTTGTTTTCAAATTGACGTTTACTTTAAAAGAGAAACATGACACATATATACTCTGTATATATACACATATGTACCGTGTAGTTTTAGACGGGACTGATAGATGGCGTCATTAATCTTCTCGTAATTTTCAATTATCTTAGGAAGATTGGTACTCACTAAACGATACACACACATATTTATATACATATATGCATTTATTTATATTTACGTATGTATGTATATAAATAATTTAATTAATATAACCCATCTGATGCATTAATCTGTGTCGTGTTGGATCTATGGCGCGCGCGCCGTTCGCCGTTCGACATAACGGCGCGGGAAAGCATAGGACGTGGTCGTCTGTCAGATCGTCTACCATATTTACGCGAGTGTCTACCTGTGACGCCCAAACCGTGTACACTCCTATTTCGTGTGTGACTGTGATTGTGTTATTTGTTATTTAATTGTAACCGTGTCCTGTGCGAAGGCGCTGTATTTCAGGTAAACTAACTGTTACCGCTGCGGTTTCGCATGCTATTCCTATTCGACTCGGTCTCTTTGATCTAGTTAGATTCGTGTTTAGACGTAATGAGTTTAATCTTTCGCTGTAAACGTTCGAAAGTAACTTATAATTCGTAATAGATAAATGTTTTACAGCTTAAATAGTGTTACATTTCGTTTGTGAAAATCACAGCGAAAGTTTTTATAAGGTCAAACTTATATCAGATTAATTGTATAGTGAATTATTTATATCATCATTTTAACGGTTAAAACCAGTGAATAGTTTAAAAATTAACTTGATTTTTTAATCCATTAAACTGGGACAAGATCAAACGTATATTTCGAGAAGTGAATTAATTTGTACTAGTTTAAGAAATTATGTTAATGTATTGCAAACAAAATAGCATTCCATCTTCAAATTAAGAATAAATTTAAAAATAGAAAGTCATATTTGTATATTAAAATATGTCAAGTTTAAAGATTCGACTCGATTGATTTAGTTATTTTAATAAATAATCAATATATTTAAACATGTTTAGTTATTTATCTAAATTCTAATATATGTATATATATACATTTAGTAAATCATAGATATTTTATAACCTATATTTTACATATTTAGGTCAAATATAGATTATAATAAATACATATGAGTCATAATTAAATTCAATGTCATAATTCCATTAATATTATATGTTAAATATATTATATCTCCATTTAACTCTGTTGCTTTAGTAGTTAGAAATCCGGAATGTTAACAATATACGTATATTTATATTAATGACATAATAATGAAGTCGTTAAGATGCTATAAATTAATTAACAATAACTATACCAATACTTATTGGGTCCTACTAGAACGTATGAAATATGGTAGTTAGGAAGTAAATATAAATATTTTTTTTATAATTAGACAAAATGGTACGTTAATCATTTCTTTTATAAATGCAAAATATAAAAATTTTTGATCTATAGCTCATCAACAATTCATTTTTAATGCAAAGTAACAAAATGGATCATTTGACCCGTAATGGAATATTTAGTGTTAATATCGATAAAAAATATTTTTAACTAACGTTAATTATTGTAAGTTATTTACGTATAAATAAATATGTAATTACAATCTTGGAGTTATATATCAGATTCTCTAAGCATTTTTGCAGTAACACCTTTAGGCTATATCATTTGCTTTGCGAAGTCTTTATTCTGTGGCTCAAAATGCCTACCATTGTGAAGTTGTTTTAGTCAAATTCCAAATGTCTTTTATAATTTGCCAGAATTTGTTGGTCTGTTGAAATAATTTTACATATTTCACAGTGATCACATTATTTATTGATTAAAAGTGAAATAAATACTTTAATTTTGTATATATATATTCTACAGACTGCATTTTGGAGAGTGCGTTGGAATTGCACCAAATAATTCTCCAATTTCCTTTCTTCCTTCGGTCAAGACGCGGTTGAAATTCCTTCCACCAACACTAAGTGTTTTGCTTATACGTAAAGCTGTGTATGGAACAACCTTCCGGTGTCATTGTTTCCAGATAATTATAACTTAGGAGTCTTAAGTACAAGTGAATAGGTTTCTTCTAGGCAAGCATGTAGCATCGTGGACCTCGTCATCACTTAAGATCAGGTGAGACAGAGGTCAAATGCTTCGCCTATAAAGGATAAAAAAATACCGCGTAGACTGTTTTTATGGTCCCCGTGTTACACGACCTTTCGTTCTTCCCTACCATGATAAAGCAGGGCTTATTTATATAATTAATAATTTTATCACTGATTATTATTATTATAATGCTCCTCTCTCATCCTTCTTAATATCTTCTATTCAATATTATTTTTCTGCCTTCATAATATCTTGCTATCTCCTTCCTTTCTTACCTTTACATCGTCTCACTTCTACCGCCTTCTCTTGTCTTAGTTTAATGCGCGTGTACTATTAAATGTGCAGAAGTTTATAGAGAACTGTCAAATGCGTATTTTGATGTAATTATATAATCTAAAAGAAATCAAATATCTGCGCAATTTTCTATATTTTTTTTCTTTTCTATGAGAGAGTATATGAAACTGTGAAACCACGAATGAAACCACGTCTCGCGTTATGAAAACTCTTAAATTGTAGCGTGAACAAGAGAAATATAAATTAGCTTTTATATATGTAGATTAGGTATAAATATATTAAGGAAAATGCAATAAAGATTATGTATCTTTTTTTATTGACAGCTACTAAGTACACAAAATTAACCTAGTTGTAAAAGGGAACAAATAAATAAATAAACGAATAAGAATATTTAGTTTTCAGCGCAGGTTTAAATAACGTCAATTCAAATTTGGAATTACAACTATCTTATTTTTAGCCGATAAACCTCCTTTGTAAGACATAGGCCTCCCCCAAAGATCTCCACGATGACCAGTCTACCGTTGCTAGCATCCAGGGACCTCCCACGACCCTGACTATATATCACCTCTTCCTGTAAATTTATTTTTCTAGATCACCTCGCAACACAAATACAGTGCCAGTTACAAAAGTCCAGTTATTTTAAATTTGGAAAAACAAATTCTTATTAGAAACTCCTTTAGATATTTTATGATACCATGAATTTTATTATCGTGGCAATAGTAAAATTTATTCCATATTATTCCATAAAATCAATACACGTAATACACGATTTAAACATAAAAATACAGTAATCAAATAATGTTTTGCTAACTAACTAAGTATTGTTAATTGATATCGATTTAAATGATTATGCAATAGAAACTATATTTGTAAAAGCGTAAGAATTTATTGTGTAAAACTTGTGCGGGGATGTGTACACAGCTGTGATCGGTTTATTTCGGAACAGTATGTTTTAGGTTTTTGATATTAAAACTATATTTGCAAATTACCTTTATTGTGCTTTTAAAGAATTGTCCGAATCAAAAACGTAACATCGTACGGTGCAAATTAGAAAGACACTCGGAATTTTTTTTTATTTATTTATTTACTTTATTGGAGGTAGACAGTAACAAAAGGCAGTAAGAAAGTATAAACTTAGAAGCTTAGAAATATAAAATTAGTTACAGTTGTTACCTTATAACTATCTCACTGAGAACATATAATGATTAATAGTCAAACAATGAAAAAACAAATAAAAACATTACTAAACAAGGATCAAAGACTATGGACTATATATTTATATTATGTTTGTTTATTTATATTATGGTTTAAATTGCATTGTATGTACTCAATAATTTCGAACGAAATTGTTTTTTAAAAGATACGAGAGAGAATTGAGAAGAATAATGCAAGAAGGTGAGGAATAAGTAAAAACTATGGAATAAGTAATAATCAATGATTTCCCAATATTAGAAAAGGTCTAAAAAACCGAACGTTTTTAATGGTATCGTGATGATTGAAAGGAATGAATTTGTGAAGAATAAAAGATAATTGAATAAATGACTTTAAAAATGAAAAAAGATGACGTAAATAAAAAAAAATTATTTCGTAAACTAATTCCCCAAATAGGCCCCTGGAAAATATATTCCCTATAGATTCAAATAGGACCAGATGGAAGCGGTCAGCGTCTAGCGCCATCCGATGGGCAAACGTCCTACTCGCGCTGGTCACTCATCTATTCAGATCGCTATATAGCCTGCTAATTTACACTTCAACATGCTAATTAGCTGCGCTATTTTTACTTTCATTGTCTACGAATTCTCTCATTCCTAACTCTATCGTAAATAAATTCCGAGCATAGCTTTCTCTATGGCTCGTTGCTAATAACGCTTCTGAAAGCATTAGCTCTGGGTGAAGAAGTGATAGAAGAAACTACAGAAAAGCTTCTGTCTGTAATAATGGAAGAAATGCAGAGAAGTATGTAGCAGAAATTTGCTAGGAACAAAAGATTAAAATAAAAGTTCGGGTAAAGCTTGACTACAAGAAAACAAGACGTAAACAGTAATCAGAATAAAAAGAGTAAGGTAAATTATCCGTGTAATTAAATAGATAAATAAATATAAAATAGAAGCAAAAATTGTAAATAAAGAAAACAATTAAATATTTGCCGCGAAATAAGAACCATTGTAATTGGGAATATAGACGAGGAAAGAAAATCAACGTGTGAAAGAAGATGAGAAAGAAATAGACGACGAATTTGTGAGTAATGAAAGAAGAAAGAGCTATATAAATAAACAAAAAAGTTTTTCACATCGAAATTGTAATGTGGCCAAATAAAGCAGGTAGAACGAAAATGAAAAAGTAATTAAAAAACTAGATCGATCAAGTTATTTTTTCAGATACGTCTCATTGGAAATCACTAGAAAAGCAGAAACTGTAACATATGAGGGAGAATGTTGACAACTCATAACAGACTGAACGACTGTCCAAATAAAAATGAAAAAAAAAAGAGATAGTTAATATATGATATATACTAGATAACGTAATAGATGTTGTCTGTATCATCATTTTAACCATACGACGTCCACTTTTGGACACAGATATTCACCACCTGTGCAACGCCATGCGATATCTTTGATCTTTTGACATCTTACACTGCTCTTGCCAGACCGTGGTCTCTACTTCAGAATCGATATCTTGGCTAATAAATATAAATAAAATCAATTAATCCATTCATCGCCCAAAATGACTGAATTTACAGCTTAACGCGGCCTTTATTATATCGTAAGTTCACTTAGTGGGGTGCATATTGTCGACGCGTCTACCTCGTGGTCGCCACTCGAGAACTTTTCAGTCCCAGCGGTGGACAACTGAACGTGCGATGTCCCGCCCACTGTCAGTACAGACGATCAATTCTTCTATCTCTGTCGATGTCTTTAGTTCTCTTGTGGAACAGGTGATTTTTAACTCGATCTCGCAGCGAAATTCCGAATCTCCCTCTCCATCTGTCTCTATCTCTTCGTGAACTTGAGAATTCTTATAAGGTCCATCGTGAGCGTCCGCGTCTCGGTTTACATTATAATATCAATCGTATAAATGAGTCGACAAACCAAGTTTCACATATTCCAACTAAAAATTATTAATGCTATAAAAAGATTTATTTAATAATATAATTTTAATTTTAGATTTAAAACTAAGAAACGGAAGGTCTAATGGATACGGATACATGATTTGTTATTTTTGAAGACAAAATTTAAGGTGAATAAATACAGGGTGGTAAATAATGATAGATTATAAATGTAAAAGCTTTAAAATTATTACACCTATTTACAAACAGCCTGTATAAAGTGATCACTATGAAATATGTAATATTATTTTTTTAATGCAATACGTAAGGTAAACAACTTCTATCTGTACAAAGTCTACAGGGTGATAGTAACCTATAATTAATTTTATATTAATACGAACAAAAATACGAGTTTCGCAAACGTTTTTCTTGCTGTATTTAATTATTTATTATACATTAATTGACAGGAAATGAGCTATATACCTCTAAAAGTTCCCTTCTATAATCGAACATCCTGTATATGTAAGCTAATTAAGCGTAATGCAACAAAGATCAAAGTATCGTCGGAAGTTATCTAGTCAATATGAAATATCAGGCGCCCCTTACCGTATTACAAACTTTATAGTTTCCAGTTTCACGCGTTACTCGCTAATTTGATTGCAATTGGACCTCTAACACCTGGTTATTAAGGGTGAAAATGCAGACGAAGGGAAGAAAGAATGCTTCCTTAGCTACTGCTGGAAGGTGGTGATAAATGCAATAGGTAAAAATAAAACACAGTAATAAAATCAAATAAACTTGAATATGAATAAAAAAAGTAAAGCAAACACTAAAACAGAGAAATAAAATAAATAAAGTAGTACCAAAAATAGTGCAAGAAACAGTATAATATAATATGATAATTATAAATATGTGTTAATATTTGAACAATAAATGTAATGTTGCAAAATAAAATAGTAAGGAAACCTAGAATGTAGTGGTTGAGGATGATGATGTATGGCTAATGGAATGAAAGAGAAAGACTGGGAAAATTGTAGAACGAAAGAAACAGTACGACAGATAATATGATACATGAAAGAGAAGAATGGTAATAATAAAAAATATGAATAAATTACTAGAAATAAAAAGACCCTGTCCCACACGAGAAAGGGGAACGAGAGGTCCTCAACAGCGGGGACCATTTGAAAAAAAAAGGGTAAAATGCATTGAAATGAAATGGCAAACATAAACGGAAGTGCATGTGATTTTGTGCAATTTTCAAACGTAATTGTTCGATATATTTTATTCCATTTAAGATTATGTTCTATTTCTTTATGCGTCTCTTGTATTATCTAATTTGCCTATGTTAAGCCTGCACAATTTTTCTCATATCTATTGTAGCCGTGGTAACCTAGCAGGGTTGACTTGCGACTGTAGGTTCGATTCCTTTGACACAATCTTATATAATTCACATTGTGTATAAATAGGAAGGGCAGCATTATCCTCTGAGTAACATAACACTACACTGCAATCGCCAACCCGTCTGCCAAGTGTGGCGATTATGGTATATCACCACCATAGATATCTAAAAGACACCTATGCCTTGCAGTGAACATCTATTTGCTGAAAAAGTAGAAGATAAAATAGTATTTAACCCTTAAATGCATGACTTTTATTTATACTTTTAAAACATATATATCTTGCACATAAGTACACTACAATGCAGAGGAAAATATTTTTATATATGTATAATATTCTTATACTTATTTAATATTTTTTCAAAACCTTATGTTACAGCTATACAACACTATGTATTTACTGCTACTTATAACGTTTGAGTGGTATGTTGCATCATTATGCATTTAAGGGTTAATTGATGGATTATTATTATGCATTCTTATCACTGATTATTAAATGAACACAGTGTAATTAAATAGCGTTGAGGTATCCCAACGGTAGACTGAGAATTGCGATCGTATATCTCCAGTTTGAGTCCCGGGATACAATCCTATATAATTCACACTGTGCATTAATTATAATATAATTACTGTGCACTATTTATAATCAAGGTTCTAGAGGATTGGCAGAAGCGTCTTATGTATACCATAATACCACACTGTGATCGCCTATCCATCTACCAGGCGTGGCGATGATAACATGTACCCATGTAGATATCTTTGGGACAGGCATATGCCTTGTAGTGGGCGTATATAGCCTGAAACGACCACTGAACGTAGACTGATGGGAATTGAAAGATTGAATATTTAACCCTTTCCACTCCAAGGCTGTTATGTAGCATCGATAAAATTTAATTGAATTAAAGTATCTTGCGATTCTAGAATATGTTTCATTCATTCGTGATTCAAACATTTTACTAAAAAAAATCTTTCCTGTTTTAAAATTTTCGGCAAAAAGAAGTATTACACCATGTCGAGTATCACTCGACAGTGGAGCTTGTGGAACAAAATCAGTGTCGAGTGACACTTTGGAGTGGAAAAGGTCAATGGAATCAGGCGTTACCTCGCGGAGATCCATCCTTAGTAAGAAAAGGACCAATATTTAGCCACTTCCGCACATGCAGTGGTAGTCTTGCAAAGTGCACCGCCCGCCAGCCCGCTGACAAATGCGCATGCGACTACCACTGCATGTGCGGAAGTGGCTAAATATTGATCATTTTCTTACTTATGAATGATTGAAACGGAACGCATTAAGGCAGAACAGTAGTAAATAAAACAGAGCTAAGTGCTATTCCCGCTAAATCTCCTTCGATGGTTCCTTAGTGCTTTTCACGTGGAAAACCAGCCTGTTTTAATACTGTGGTGTCTTCAAAATGAAAACGCATCATCTCACTGTGTTCCAGGGTAATATTTCAACTTCCCTGCTAAAATATCTCTAAAGGAACCCTATGATGCCCTGTTATCTGATATATATATATATATATATACTAAAAAAAATAACATTAAGTTGGTAATATCTTAAATCTAGTTTCTAACTTGTCAAAGCTTGCCACTTAACTGATATACAGCCTTACTACTAACCTATAAGTGTCTTTAGTGTTTGTATAAATTCACAAACAGGTTATAGGAATTTAAACTCTATTAGCAGAGCTTTGAGTGTAACGATGTTGTACGTTAACATCGTAAATTGTATCAGTGCGATAACCATATCGTTTCCTGCTACCCGACTGCATTTAGGACGATAATTGCATCACAGATTTGCAGTAGTGTTTGAAACATTCAATAATGTAACGTAATGATATATATATATATATATATATATATATATATATATATATATATATATATATATATAACAATCGACACAATTTGTTCTGCGAGAAATTTTAAGTCAGTCTCATTTAAAAAAAAACTCATTAAAAAATTAGAAAATAAATAAATTAACGTAACTTATTTCAGCGTTATTACTTAATTTAATAATTAAATATAAAATAAATAAACTAATTTTGTGGTGTACATACGGATGTACGAATACAGCCCTGAACTGAACTGTCAAACGCGTGTCAACTTTTGAGTTTCTCGCAGGCTCTCAGCAGAACTGCCTTCCGAGCTCGTGTTAGCTTCCTATAGGGACAACAATGCCGATATTTTGTGTTGATCGACGATCCGAAAGTGCTTGTAACAGCCTATTCGAATAAAGGATATTTTTATTTTGATTTATCATTGACAAAAATAATTACATCCCATATTAATACATAGAAAATAGTTAAAATACAATTGAAGTACATATATTTCAACATTTCTACACTCATTACTGAACAATAATGAGAGGTATGTATCTCTGATTGCAATAATAGCAGTAGACGCTTTATCATTATTATTAAATTTAGTTTCTACAAAAATGAACTTATTTGGAATTTCACTGTTAACATTTAAAAGTGAATTTAAGCGATTTAAAGAGAAATTCAATATGAATTATTGAATAAACATTTTTAATAAGATACGATTTTTGCGCCATAACATAAAAACTTATATCAAAAATATTGACATGATATACCATACCATAAAAATAAACTCTTAACGACTTAATTTCGACTTTAAAAAGTAAATAAATCCTACATTAGTTTGGGTGTACGCTTAGATCTTTCTTTTCTAAGTTTTAAATATAAAATTAAGTAAGTATATTACTAGATAACTCTTATTATAGCATTCAATAGTAAAACTATTGAATGCTATAAATCAATAGTTTTAAGTTAATCAAAATGTGTGGAACTTGGTCTGTTGACTCATTTACATGTCAGTTTTTAATAGATCGAAACGTGTGTAACTTGCTCTGTTGACTCATTTACATGTTTCATATTATAATGTACACATCTAAAATTGTTAAATTTCGTATATAAGAGCAACTGTTGAGTTTCTTGCTGGCTTTTAGCAGATGAGATCCGAGCCGGTGGTAGCTTACTGCTTTTAATGTTAAAACAACCGACGTTTTAAATACGTGTAAATGATGACTCAATAAAGATATTTGAAATATTTATGTGTATGTTTTGTGTTAGTTCCGCCCATTCTAATTTTAAATAAATGACAAATGTGCTGCGGAATATTGGAAAGTTGATAATTTGTTATTTCTCAGGTTCGAGATAGGCATGGCCTAAGTGGATACTTTCCCAGAGCCTCGTTGCAGCTTTTAAATTTTTTAAAAACTTTCTCTCGTTTTTTAACCGGAAATAGATGACAGTTGCTGATTTGACTACAATTTTTTTTAAATTACTTTTTTTAGGTTCTTTTTAATAGAGTATTCTGTTGTATGTAGCAGTGTTATAAAGAGAAAGAGAAGAGAGAAATTGTCTTCGTCTACACTTTCCATCAGGTGAGATGGAAGACAAACGTCTATTTCATTACAACTATATAAAAAAACAATATTCGCATACAAGTACGTTTAAATCAACTATAAAACTTACAGGCTGATTGGTTATAGGTGTGAAACTTTAAAAAGGTGAATATATATCTTATTTGGATTCATTTAATCTATGGTACACCCTATCTAAAAATCAATGGTTTCAAAAATTATAAATAATATAAATTAAGAAAAAGATTTTTCAAAAGCAATATTCTTATATATTAAATGTAATTATTATATTCTATCTGTCCCTTTACACATTGTACTTCCAGAAATTATTGGCCAATTGCATTACAATAAAAAAAATATATTAATGTAACATATTTTAAAGTGATCACATTACAGAGAAGGAATTGGAAATAGGAGTAAAAGTGTTAAGGTATTTCGCTAACAAATCAACTACACATTCAACTCTTTTAAAGTATTTACACATATAACCGATCACCCTGTATATATCTATATTTTGATTATTTCATAAATGTTATTAGATTGAAACGTAGAAAGTTTTTTTGTCACCTCTTCGTTAAGGCTTGGTCTATGCCCAGCTGTGGGCGTCTATCGGCTGAAAAGAAATGAAGGTTTTTATGAAGAGATCATTTAAAATACTTTATAATAAAAACATACATTTTTTTATTAATTCTAATTTGTATCGCTAGTGTTTTGTTTACAATATTTTTTTCGCTTTTACTAAACGCAGACAGTTGGGAGAGGGTTGCCGCTGTTTGATACGGATCTTTCTTCTCCCAGCTGCGAGGCGTGACAGCGTTTTATCATTATTTTCAATTTTAATGAGTAAATATAGCTAAAATGTATACATATAGACAAAACAATTTGTAAGTTTTACTCAATTATATATTAGTAGTACATTATTTTATTTCAAGTCGCTGCCCAAGCGCTACAGACCGTTAAATGCCTTGAGGTTTAGGACAATGTGCCGGGCCAACTTATCAAAAGATTCTGCCGTAGATTTTTTCCTGAAGTCCGGAAAATTGAACGGATTAAGGTTTTCACATAAGGTTTCGTGGTTACGTTTTTTGGATTCGAAACGAGTGCAAACCGTCCTCTACTGTCAAATATTTGATGACAATCAAAACAAAAATGACATAACTTCTAACCTAACGAATCAAAATTAAGATTTATATATAACAATAATATATATATATATATATATATATATATATATATATATATATATATATATATATATATATAACATAATAGCTAGAGCTAACTAATTTAATAAAATAAATAAGAAATTAAGAAAAAAATCTGTAGATATATAGCGATTATAAAACAAAAATACACAAAAATATTATTGATGTGATCACAATTACCATCTTCATTTAAATCATTGGACGTCCAGTGTTGGACATAAGCCATCTAACGTCTGCTGATTGTACAACACATTCCCTGCGCTGCGCTTGCCAGTCTGTAGTCTCTCTTTTTAGTTCTAGAAGAAGTTCACTCTGATTTTACTTTCAATCAAAATAGATTTCTCATGACGTAACAAGTGGTAACCTAAATTGATCCAATGTGAATAGTGACATGAGCAAATGAATGTAACTTAATACCAAAGAGGCTATATCCTATGGCATGTCCACTAAAACTTCAACTGACCAATCCGTTGGTATATGTTAGTTATTTTCTTTTAAATAATGATTTCATTTCTGATGTTTTAAATTTTTAGAATCAATCGATGGTTTATTTATACTTTATTATTAGTCATATTACTTTTATATTTTTAAACGGTAGCATTTAGTTCGACCCGTACGGAATTTATTTGGGTCAAAATTAGAAATTGAAATTTAAGCACCTTCCCGTTGTCAGATTGATCTGAAATTTGGTACACACGTTTATTTAGATGACAATACAATATAATAAAATCAATAACATTATAAATCCAAGAAGGCCGCCGATACAAAATGGCGGATAACATATTTTTCCTTAACCCCCTCAATATGGGTATCAAATGAAAGGGCTACACTAGTTAAACACGATGATTATGTCAAAATTTAAAATTTAAGATGGACGCCGTTCCAATATGGCGGACTAGGAACATATTTTTCCACAACCACCACAATATGGGTATCAAAAAACCGTTTAATTTAAAAGTTTTTTAAATGTATTTATTTACATATCCGATAGTTATGTGTCTGGCTGGCCACTATGGCTACACTTTTACTTTTATAAATCTTTCGATTCAATAATCGAAACGCTCAACAGACGGATTGGCAATCGGAGTATATACTTAGTCTCCGAAAATAACCGCGATTGAAGTATACTTTTAAGTATCCAAAAATAACCAACGCTTTGTACTGGCCACTATCACCCAATTTTTTTAATTTGAAATCATATTTCAATTGTGATTCCTAAAGTGTTCCATATCGACCCCTGGGGGTCTATGACAGCCTGCAAGGGGTCTACGTCAGCGAAAAAAAATTTGGGGGTCCATAAAATGAAAATGGGGGTCCACGATAGTGGATCTCAACACATACACTGATAGTACCTATTTACTTACATCATACTATCTTATAATATCAAAACATTTACGTTATTTATAAAAGTACGTAGAAGTAGTATTTTGAGTAGTATTTAATTCAAATTCAATTAATAAATGTATAAATTAACATGTGTTTTTACTTTAAGTTTTTAACACTAAACTTCACTACAGTTAGAAATTTACAGGAAATCAATACCAGGTAAGTAGGGGGTCGACCCAACGCGGGAAAACATGGCAAGGGGTGTACGACACAAAAAAGTTTGGGGAACTCTGTTTTAAATCATTCTTTTGCGTTCGTTTTGAATTTCGAATACGGATTTGAATTCGAACGCCATTAGTGATGTAATCGCTGTCATTACATTAAAGTTGATTTTGAGGAACAAATACACACAGATAGTTCACCTCCGCCTTGTGATAGTGTATATATGTTATTATTTCTTCCACAAGGAAGCCATGATGTTTTACTCATTACGCATAATACTCACAATAGCGTTTCATTTATCTATCACCGCAATTATTCGGTTAGATCACGATATTATTGTATTGTGCGCTCCCTTAGGTTTTGTGAAGTGACGCGAGTTGCGCGCGCATTGCGTAAACGTGCGAACTGTAACGCGAGCCCATTGTTGGGCGTGGGACAATGGAGTGCAAGCGCTTGGGTAAGCTCCGCGTCTTGATGCTCAGATTAACACCATGGTTGGCTCATGGGAGCTTTGCTTGCGGGGTTGGGAATACGGTAGTTTGTGGAAACGATGTCTTTTTTGGGTGACTCTCGCACCTTTTCAATGATTCGTCCTCTTCCTTGTAAAAAAAGTCGATTTTTATAAATAGATACCCCGGAAAACTGACATAACTCGACAAAGACCTGATATCTTTTAACAGGTGGTGCAAAAGTAATGTCACAATTATAACCGGCAGCAAAAGGCAGCGGCAGCAAAATGTGTTGTAGAAAAAAGTTAATTTGAAAGTGTAAGTTCGATATTTTTTTTTGATAAAATGATATCGCTCAAGCCATATTGAATTGTTGCTCGCAAAACATCTAGCTCCGATTGACGATATCTCCTTTAATGTTAGCTTTCAAGGCTTGTAATGTGCGGGGTTTGTTGCGGTAAACGTGAGACTGCCGTTTGATTATTCATGAACATGTTAGATAAAATTCACGCTATGGTAAAACAACAGATTGAAAATTTTCAAATAAACAATAACAATAATTTCTTCTATCTTAAGATGTCTATCGCTTTATCGCCTATTGACAACTAATTCCCTATATATCTGAATTATAAATGTCAAAGCACAGTAACGTTTGGCGCCATTTGTAAAAATTATTGCATGTTCACAATATGACATTACTTTTGCGCCACCTGCTATAATGTTTTCTTACGAGTATTATCACAAAGTCCGGTTATGTACTGTTTCGGTTTCTTTAATCGTTTAGTTTCGGGTAAGCGTGTGATTAACCCACTGTACCAGCAGGCTAGCTGGTGGAGCTGCCACCTTGGTGCCTGTGGGCATGCTCGGTTTTATATTGGGTTGCCTCCCTAGTTAGTTATTTCTGTTTTAAGGTGTAGAAGATTTTTTTTGCCCTATTGCCCTGGACTCTCAACTCAGCTGCACCTTGAGGTGGCGCGCCAGTTCCCAGGTGCAGCAGTTCCCAGGAAGGACGAAGAGGGCGTGAGGTGACTCGGACTGGCCAGGGCTTTGCTTTAAACTTGGTGTTCCACCACTGACACAGCAGATTATTTCTTGGAATTTTATAGGTAATGCTATTCTCACATATAGCGATTCCCACCAAGATTGTACCCTGACTTCCCCCCTAAAGACGTTCGGAATGGCGACGTACTGTGGACGCCCTCTGCCCCATCTTGGGGTCATAAGAATAAATGAATTATCACAAAGTAAATAAGTTTAAATAGGTAATCAATTTATTTTATGGTTCTGTTCTGGATCTTCGATTTCGTTACACTGCACCACCTGTTCCTATCTTCTGTTGCGGAGCACAGTATAATGTTTAATGTCCACTAAACTTCATACTCTGCTGTGCGAATAAATTTCGAGTTGATTTAGTTCGCTTACGGAATCGATATAGCTCGAAGAATACTGAAGTTGCACGAAATATGAGCAATAAAATAAAAAAAATCAAAACTCCCTTATTTACATTTACATGTTTTATTATCACATCTAAACATTTACACTATAATAGGATTATTTTGCAAGTTATTGTTTAAATAAAACTTATGAATAAGGCTTTCATTTAGTAAGAAAAATTAAAACATATGACATATTAATCGACAATAATTACGCGTTGTAAATTACACTAGAATAAAAAAATAATTACTCTTAAACATTTTTATGAATAAATGTACATAATAAACTTTATATTGGACAGAAAATAGTTTATATCTCTAAGCGTTCATACCACGTTTGACATGTTGATTTATAACTCAGTAAATGACATATGCTTGAAGGAATTTTATCATTGAGAAGGTCGCGTACAGATAATAAATTCCATTTTAGTCTAATTAGTATGATGAAATACATGAAAGTGTCGAATATTTTGAAAAATTTCTCTTAAGATATCTCTCGTGTTAACCTTTCGTTACGTAAATGCGTTGACAATTGTAAATGGTAAAGGTGAGTTGTAAATTAAAAAAAAAACTTTCTACATTTCAATCTGATAACTTTGGCGAATGTAAAAAATAAAGATGTATACAGGTTGATTCGGATGAATGTATAGCTAATTTGTTAGTGAAAAGTTTTAAAAATTCTTCATCTATTTTCAAACACTCTGTATAAACTTATCGTTCTAAATATGTTTTGATAAATTATTTTTTCTAATGCTAATATCACAGGACAATGACTTCTATATGACAGATAGGAAATAATAATTAATTTAAATATATATTACAGTAATTTTTTTTACTACACTATTATTATGTTATTTATTATTTCGTAAATCATTGTATTTTGGATAGGATGTAACATAAATTAATTGACAGTAAATGAGCTATAAATTCACTCCTTTGAAACTTTTACAAAAATAATCAATCATGATTGCGTGCGTACTTAGAAATTGTCAAATATTAGCCGAATCATTAAGAATTGTTGAACATATATGGAAGAGGAATGAATAGACAGGTCCACATTGGGTTACGGTTGAACCACTGCAAGGATACTTTTCTTTATAACAATTATTCTTTATTCATATTTTTGTGAAGTAAATTTATATTATCATTACTTGCTTTGTCTATATTGTTAACCATATGCTCTGACGTGGCTTGAAGAATTGCTAATTTGAAGTAGCAGTGAGGTTGACAGGTTCTGGAGTCGCGATCAGGAGCAGGTAGACGCGACATGGTTAGGCCTCCCATTAGATGAACCGGTGATATAGTTTATATGACTTCGATGTCATAATCATGGTTGCAGGAAGTCGCCGGAGACGCAAGACTGGTCATTGTGACGACTTTTGGGGGCCTATGTCTTGCAAAGGAAGTCTATCTGACATGAATGGCTGAACGAATGATTTAATGTATGAATAAACGAATGAATAAAGGGATGTATGAACGAATGCATGAATGGATGTATGAACGAATGAGTGAATGGGCGAATGAACGAATGAGTGAATGGGTGAATGAAAGAATGAGTGAATGAATGGATGAATGAATGGATGAACGAATGAGTGAATAGATGAACGAACGAGTGAATAAATGAACGAACGCGTGAATAAATGAATTAATTAATTGATGGGTCATTGAATGAATTGGTAATTGAATGCACGAATGAATGAATGGATAAGTGGATGAATGAATGAATGTTGATAATAATTTGATGTTAACAGTTACGTTAACAGATGTGTTTTCGGTATACATATTCGGTTATGTAGTACTTGAGATTTCATCGCGAAACCGGCTACCTGACCCTTATGCCGTGTCACCTCGTTGGGTAAGACGGCGCAATAAAAACATTCAGTGGCATCCGAGAACTTTGTTTTCCATTCACAACTGTTATTAAAGCACATCGCACACCGCGAGCAAGGATACGTCCATATCTGCGGCGATAAAATCTATCACGAACACAATGTATATAAACCGCTAAAGATATATATGTATATACATATTATATATACATACATATTAATTATCTTTCTTTAGAGCCTAACTTTCTTAACACGCTTCCTGCATCAACTTTTCCAAAAAACTATATTTATTTGTCAAAAAAAATAACAGTCATGGGCCCTTTTAAGATATTCGAACGCAAAGAACGAATAATGTTATTTCCGATTAGATTTCTGAAATGTAGGTGTTATTGTTGTTACAAAAATAATTTTTGAAACTGGTCTGCGTCCGTCAAAATCTGACCGCCTTGGGCGCTGTGGTCGTTCGTTTGCTGGTCCGTGGTCTCAGGTTCGAAACCTTAAGGTTTCAACGGCCATCTATTCGCTTCAATTTGCCAATCCTGTAGGCTATGTCGTTTACTTTTATTAACAATTCCGAGCATAGCCTTCTCTATCAAGTGACAGAGAACTTCTCTATCAGGCTTGAAGTGCAGGCCAGATATACAGAACGTAAACGCTATATGTACTATGGTTGTAGACTGTCGTTTTTAAATACGGTATTTGACGAGGAGTATTGCAGAGTTTTCTAGAAGATGTAAACGTGCACCGTCAGCCAGCCCGCTTATGAAAGCGCATTTACTTTATTGCACGACTACTGCTATATAGCGGAAGTACCTATATATTATATTAGTCCTTTTCTTACTTAGGATGGACTTCCGCAATGTAACGCCTGAATCTATTAGATTTCTAGACGATGTCCAACTGAAAAAATGTTATTGGTGTTCTGGTAATATAAATAAGGTATCATCCTTTATCTTAGCTTTACATTGTTTATATATTATGCCTAGTAGCACTTCTTCATTTAAATGTGTTATTTAATGCCATTTTATTGCTTAAGGCACAGCATTTAGTAGAAAAATTTTGTGTATTTTAGTGTCATTATCGCTTTGATATCACATTGGTGATCTGTATTTACGGTCGACGACTTACAAAATTACGCAGTTGAAATAAACGATTGGTTCAGATGCCGTTATTGTCTGTGTCACAATCGAGCAGTTGAATTTAAAAAAAAATAATTAAAATCGAGACAATCGCCCGCCATTACCGCCGGAGAGTCTCTACTGTCATCCGATGAAAAGCGCGCGAAAACAGTTATAAAATGGCGGACGTCAACGTGTTATTCTGCCCATTGTTGAAGAACATTGCGTAATGCGAGTGCGAGTGAGGTAATTGTACGCAATTGTCGTCTTTAAATTCCTTTGATTTGATGTAACTATTTGGTTTTAATAACATTTATTCACATAGAATGACACAAAAAGTTTTATATTTACTTTAATAATGCCTTCATCATCATAATTTAAACTATAGGACCTCCACTGTTGGACAAAAGCCTCCTCCATTGTATTCCAGTAACATCGGTATAACCTGACATTTGACAACCTTAAAGACGTCTATCCAGTTTAGGCGGAGATCCTAACCTGCGCTGTTGAAGGTGACGAATAAAATAAATAAATACTAAATACTGTAAAAAAAAGAACTGAAAAAAATTTTGTTCCATCAAAACTCTGTTCCCAACATAGTAGTGGGTAGAACGAAAGGTCCCCAAAGGAGGGGGCCATAAAAAATCTGCGCTGTTGGTGATGAATTGCTCCTACTATTGTATAAAGGGTGTTTGTAAAGACGCCTTTGTAATCCTTATTGATCTACGTTGAAAGATGCTATCATACGAAGCTATACCTTATTCTAGTTTCTATAGAATTGTATTTTTTTGGAAATATTTTTGTGACTTAATTAATTGACTATGGTTATAGAAGTTGCTACCACGACATTCGACTTTTTTTGTTTATTTTCAAAAAGACAAAAACATGAATAGCTTCACTACTGTTTGAAGATAATTAAAAGCCTTCAGTTGACCTCACCGCGACGATATTGGTGTTGTATTAATAAACAAATTAAACCTTCAATCTTTTTGTATGCGGGTTTAAATTTACATCGATACAACCTTAAATAATCACTTACGTTTATACGGGTATTTTTGGACGAGCAATGCAGCCTTGACTTTGTAACCTAAATTTAATTTTACTGTTAAAAAACATCTTAAGTGAATAATGATCAACAAAGTGCGTGTTATGAGTCACGAGTGAGCCTTCGACACCTTGACGTTTAAAAAAAAATTAGTGCATAGTTCAATATTATTTATGAACAAGGGCATATATTCATCCAAGTAGGTAGTGCACTCCTTGAGTAGCCTTCCTTAGTCTGGGAGGAATATCCCGAAACAGAGAATCACCCTGTATCAAACTCACATCCAAGCCGATAAACAAGTTCTCATAAGCCAAGGTACAGAAACAGGTTCAAGGTTGCAGAAAGAAATAGAGGCCAAAAACGGGGGTCTTAAAAAAGTTATAGTTGCCTGGAAACAATAACAGTAGTAGGTTGTTTCACTCCTTGGCTGTTCGCACTATAAAAGTATTAACATTTCGCTAAGTTACTGTATCCTTAGATAGAGAATAGAAAATGTTTTAAGGAAGTCTTTATAGTGCAATAAAAATGTGGTCACCCTACACAATAAACAACGTTGACTAACAATAGTATCCGTACGGCAGCGGATGCGTAGACGCGGCCGCGGTCTCTGTTAAGGATTATAACAATGACAGACTCCATTCACGAGACTATTGTGTTATCTAGAACTCATCACCTCATGGAGCACATCAAACCTGAAGGTGATGTACACATCATACATTGTTTAAGGGCAGTTTCAATTGGTTAGCGCTCTAACTTAGGTATCAACAAGTATGTCTTCGACGAATTAAGTTATTACTTTAAAAGTAGTAATGAAACACAGTGCGGGTGGAAGAGATTTCCATCGTGTGTTGTTGTCTGGTAGAAGAAAGGAGATGGAGTAATTATTTGGTGTAATTCCAACGCACACTCTCCAAAGTAAGTATTAGTGTGTTCAAAACTGCGTTCACAAGGAGTCTTTTATTCACAAATCATATGGTCACCCTACTATAACTAATCATGAGTCTAGTAAATATTTCTTGACTATTTTCTTAAGAATAGGTAGCGGTAGGTAGTTTAATAAACGCATGCATTTAAAACTACCTTCAAACATTAAATGGAGTAATCTATATTATACAATATATCTATGAGATCCTACAACTCGCTGTAACCACGTTATTGATTTTAAAAAATATATTCCCATTGTGTTACATACACCGACGTTCTGGTTCCACAACGCACTTATATCTAGTACTTACACTGCGTAATGTATTACGAGTACGCTTGCGTAAACATCGGTTTTTTGTACGTGGACTTGGTCATAAGCGACAGCGTTTTACTAAATTAGATAAGTGATAAGTGACGAACGCTTATTCTCAGTTAAAATTGCTAACCGTTTAGCAATAGATAGCTAGTATACGATTTACGTCTTTAGGTTCGAATCCAATTGTTCAAAAACCGAGAAAATTTCGTAAGGAAACTAACATATCCTGGGACAAAAAATAAGTAACCTAAAAGATATCTGAATAACTTAAAATATATAGTTTGCGTACAATCCTTAAGTACTTCGGTTAGATCTGAAGCAGCTTATAGTTCTTGACAACGTAAAGGGTAAAAGGTATAGAGGTCACCTACTCTAGAATGACGTGATTACTAAAGCCTGCTATAGAACCTTGCACGGCTCTGTAATACTTTCAGAAAACAGAACAGCCTATAAACACTGGTAGCGGATACTGACATGATTGGCCACGATCCCCAACCATGGGATACTATTAAGAATAAAACTAAAACGAGGCCCTGAGTCCAAGACCTGGAGATATGAATTGGATCTTCGCTCAGTTATGTTTCTTTTCAATCAAAACACTTTAATTCTTATTAACCACTGCATTAGTGGCAGATAAAGACAAAGGTAGTCATTTGAACAAAAGATTCTTCTTTTTTTTCTTCTTTTTAGTTCTTAGATGCCCTCTCCAAGGCATGCGCATCCCGCAACGATCGCCACAATGACTGTTCTTAAACTGCTCACATGCAGTGAAATCCTGTGGTCTTAACTATGTCGTCGGTCTATCTAGTAGTTTACCCATCCATGCTGCTTGCTGCTAGATTACCAATTCTTCGAGCTATGTTCATGGTATTGGCTCTTTACCGGATCTCCTCATTTCTAATTCGATTCAAAAGATCATTCCAACAATTAATTATTAACAAAATGTTAACGAAACAATTCTATATGTTTAAAAAAATGTATAATTGAAATCAAATAAATTATAAAATGTTAGAGTTTCTTAAACGCCAATTTTATGTTCTTGGACCACACACTTGATTAAGTTCTCCAATTAACAAAGTTCGTTCGAAAGGTAATGGTGCTATAGAGCGAGGTCGCGTTCAGACGTCCTGTATATCTTCATTTAAGTGTATTCACGCGAGATATTAATTGTTGGTTCATAGTGTGTAATGATGTCTTGCTTCATATATTTACAAAAATAAATACATTTGAAAAACTTTTAAGTTAAACGGTTTTTTGATACCCATATTGTGGTGGTTGTGGAAAAATATGTACCTAGTCCGCCATATTGGAACGGCGTCCATCTTGAATTTTAAATTTTGTCATAATCATCGTGTTTTACTAGTGTAGCCCTTTCATTTGATACCCATATTGAGGGGGTTAAGGAAAAATATGTAATCCACCATTTAGTATCGACGGCCATCTTAGATTTATAATGTTATTGATTTTATTATATTGTATTGTAATCTAAATTAAACGTGTGTACCAAATTTAAGATCAATCTGAGAACGGGAAGGTGTTTAAATTTCAATTTCTATATTTGATCCTAATAAGTTCCGTACGGATCGAACTAAATAAAACCGTTTAATTATTATGCGTTCAAATAAAAGAATCGCCAGCAAGGGGCATCAGTACATATGACGATATTAAAATCAATTTTGATTCAACTGAACTTGAAGCTACTAATACCTGTAATACAATGTGCTGCAACGCATTTGTAACGTCAGGAACATAAAATTTAAAAAAAAAAGGTAGATTCTAAAAGTGATTTTAATAAAACGAGGAAGGTTTCTTTCTTTTTCTCTTCTACACTTATATAGCATGTAAGGAAGTGCTGCAGTTACGACTGAGGCATGAGAGCAGTTAGACAGAGAGGTGGAGAAACGTCAAACCATCTGTTCTTAAACATCTCATGTGCGTCTTGTTAAGCCAGTATCCGCATGTACTCGTAATATAGTGGTAAAAAAGTCAAAGAAAACATCGTTATAAAACTGTACATGTATGTATCTGAAACAGTATACGAAGCTGATATAGTCGTTTTAAAAACGCACACGAGATGTTTGAGAATAATCTATTTGCGTGCACATTACCATAGGTGAAATTTATTTTTTTAATCATTTATTTAAGACCATCGACAGATGGACAGACGATATTGTTAAGGTCGAATATAATATAATATAATAATTTATATGTCTAAGTATTATGATAGTTAATTAATTTTGAAGGATCGTAGCAATATTACCTCGTAATTAACATTTAAATTCAGGTGAACGCTCTCTTCATCTCTATAGTAATATAAAAAAATCGACAGCGTCTGATTTAAACGCGTGGGTAATTATAAATCAGGTAGCGAGTCTAAATGAATGCGTAATTCATGGAACTATGTTTTTATTTCATTATTCAAACTAAATGATGTTTTACGCGTTCGCCGAGGAAATTGTTTAACAATGATAGAAATCTATTCGCAATTTCTGGGATAATTATACCGCGGAACTGTGCAAATCTTTGGTTTTAGTCAAGTGGTATGGAGTATTGTAGTACAGTCGGAGTACATATATGTATATTTAATGGAACCAGGCGTTACTTCGCGGAAGTCCATCCTAAGTAAGAAAAGGACCAATATTTAGCCACTTCCGCACATGCAGTGGTAATCGTGCAATGAAATGCACCGCCCGCCAGCCCGCTGATAAATGCGTATGCGGCAAACAATGCGAATCACACAACCGCCACTGCCAAATTACTCAACATGTGTTTCACCCCTCCACGGGGCATCCTCAGGAGTTATGTTACACCGATTAGTGCCAAACACAGAGGTCCTTATCTATGGTCCTTTTCTTAATTAGGATGGACTTCCGCGAGGTAACGCCTGATTCCATTAAAATATTAATATAGTTTGCGCGGTCCCAACAATGAAATTTAAATCGTACGATATTGGAACTGCGATCTATTTTGTCGGAACGTCAATCTATTTTGTCGGAACGTGGATTTA
Organism: Battus philenor; assembly: GCF_028537555.1. NCBI lineage: Eukaryota > Metazoa > Arthropoda > Insecta > Lepidoptera > Papilionidae > Battus > Battus philenor. The sequence goes on from NW_027181693.1 coordinate 779,267, forward strand.
TTTTGTCGGAACGTCGATCCATTTCGTCGGATCTTCGATGTATTTTGTCGGAACCTTAAAGATTTTGCAGATTGGTATCTTGCGTCCATAATGATTTTTGAATGTTGTAATTGCGCTAATTTATAATGAGTCTATAAGGTTGGCATGTCTGAACGTGGATTAAATACGTACTTGAAATTAAACATTAAAAATAATATACCAATACAGTACATTTTCTTTTCGATCTATTGCTGCCATGTACTGAATTCGCGTGCAAGCTAATCACTCGTACATAGAGTTTCCACTGTGACATGCATCTTGTCTAACGCCATCAGTAACGATTTCTCTAATTGCCCATCGAGCTTATTCATTTTACTTTTCACTCCGTCCAGTTTAACCTGATTTCGCTCGACTACGTATTACAATGATTCAAATTGTTGAAGCTATTTACTGTATATATATATATATAAATATATGTGTGTGTGTATATGTATATATATATATATATACATATATATATATGTATATATGTATATATGTATATATAGCCCCCTTATTAGGGATCTCTCGTATATTCTTGTCTTGGGTACGCAGGAAAAATTTTTCAAATAATTTATTCAATATCCAATTTTATTTCTTTGCTTTTCTTTCGTCCATCTCAATTTCTCTCACTGGTTTCTCTTTTTTCCTTTACATAATCTTTCATTCCATTATCATCATCACCTATTTTTCTTCACTATATCCTTCTGGACTGTCTTTTTACAATTTTTATTTAGTTTTATTATTGTAACTCATATATATATCTTAATTTTAAATGCTTATTTTTTATCAAAGATTTTTCATTACCTTTTCCGACTATTGTAGCATTTTGTAATCTTTTATGTTTACTTATCACGTTTCTGCATAATTGTTATATATTAGAGGTATCATATATGTTAACTTTGTATATGAATTCAAATTTGAAAATAGAATCCGTGGACGAATGAAATGACCTGATATAGCCAACAGATTAGCAAGTTGGAGCGTCAGTGGGCAGATCACATGCCGCGAAGAACCCATAAACCGGACAGATGACATTGTCAAGGTCATCGGGAGATTGGAATCTGGACATTCCGAACCGGACATGTCGGAAATCTAGGTTCTATATTTGAAATGGCGTTCATTCATTCATTAAAGGGTTAAAGAAGTCAATTGAGATAAATCCAACAAAATTATTAACATCTTTCAGGAATACATAAATGACTAGAAGCTAGTTGAATATTAGTAATATTGTAATAAAGAATATACATATACGCGTTCAGCTAGTGGAAGTGTTTATCACCCGAGCACGATGGATATGAAAATGGTAGCCAAGATTGACCAAAAAGGTTTATTCACATATGTCCATAGAGTATTTATAATGTACACGACCTAACGCAACGGCAGCGACCACATCACTGATGGCGTCTGAATTCAAATCGGCGCTCGAATTGAAATTCGAACGCGAATGATTTTACATAAACGTATTGTGGTCTTACTGGCCAGTAATATGGAGCTTGAATGAGTTTTGGAACATTAAAAATATCAAATATATCAAAGCTTTCATAAACAAAGGTTGTTAGTACGTCAGGTAGGCGCCGACGCGACTTGTCACCGGCTGACGAAACCTGTCACAAGTTCTCAACCTGTCATCGGTTGACAGCGGCTGTCACGGCGAATATAAACTGCCGCTGAACCTCGACATGCATGTTCATATATTGCTTATAAAGATTGGCTGCTTATCCCATAGCACTGTTTGCGTGAAGTAACTACACTTTTCTCTTTTACTCTTTTCTCCCACTTTACCTGCCAACTTAGCATTGCAATTCCAGTTCATAGCTCCTGGATCAATCGTCTACATAAATGTCTTTCCTTTAGTACCGACATTATTTACCCCTTCGCAATACAATTCTTCTCTGGAACGATCTCCCTCTCGATATTAGGTTGATCAGTATAATTGCGCATTCAAAGCGAAGGTTGGAAAGTTAGACATTACATATTACACACACACAAACACACACAGAGAGAGAGGGAGAGTGAGAGAGAGAGGTGTATATATATACTTCATCACCACTTTAACCGTGGAACTTCCACTGAAGAGAAGAAGCTGTGCAAGGTCATCTGCCCATTTTGTTGGTGCACGCCATACGCTGCACTTTCTACTCCGGAGTTCTCACTTTTAAGTTTAAGACCATCGTAGCCCGAATCCATGGACAAACAACCTTATTAAAAGCGTTAGAAAGCGCTACGTAGATTGTAATATATATTAGTTATATGTTATATGTGGGTAGTATAAATATATATATATATGTAAGGCACGAAGAGTGTTAACGGAGACAGAGATCTATCTGTTAGTTAGAGACTCTGTGTTTGGCACTAATCGGTGTAACATAACTCCTGAAGATGCCCCGTGGAGGGGTGCAACACGTGTTGAGTAATTTGGTGGTGGCGGTTGTGTGATTCGCATTGTTTGCCACATACGCATTTATCAGCGGGCTGGCAGGCGGTGCATTTCATTGCATGACTACCACTGCATGTGCGGAAGTGGTTAAATATTGGTCCTTTTCTTACTTAGGATGGACTTCCGCGAGGTAACGCCTGATTCCATTAAATGTAAAAAGAAATTTAAGAGAATTAATGATCTGTGGTCGCAACTAAACGTCGGCGAAACGCTTCGGCTGCAGTGAAAGCGATGCGAGGACAGCGGGCAATAGCCGGAGAGGTAGCGAGTTATTGCGCGCTCGTGTTTAAACAATGCGTCGTGTAGAGCCGACGAATTAGCGGGTTTCGCATTGTATGGCGCCGCTTAAGGCTTGCTACACACTAGCGATCTGTCACAAATATATCTTTAAATAGCGGTGCAGTCTCTGTCCCATAAATAAGGGGAACGAGAGGCCGAGGAAGTAAATCTGTTTTATATATTATAAGATAATTCGAGATCTTATGTTCCCAATGTTGGGTTGACCATTCCCAGTTTTTGAGGTAGATGTTTTTATGGGATCTAGTGAGTCCAAAAGAAAATAAAGATTGTTTTATGAAATACTTATACTTTTCACTAAATAGTTATTGACACACAATGAATTTTTAAAATGAAGAGTTTAGAGAAGAAGAATTTTATTTTTTTATTCAGAGTCAAAAATAAAATTTATAAAAATATCTAAGTTTACAAACAATAAGAGTAATAGTTAGAAAGGAAGATAATGACAGAAAATTGTGGAATGAAAGACGAGAATGATAGGTTATGTGATGAATGAAATAAGAGAAAGATAATAAAAAAAGAGAGCGAAAAAATCAATAAAGATATATACATATAACACTGTCATTCCCAAAGATTAGAGGTAATATAAAAAAAACAATGACAGTTCTATCAAAGTTCCAATGTTGAATAAATGAATTTTATCTTTTAATTAAATATTTGTTGAGTTAATAATTATAGCTTGTACAATGTCTTTAGTGTCTAAGAGGCCTTATTTAGGTCTATCTTTTCCTTGTCACTTTTACTGAGTACAATCGTTAGTCGCGTTGTGTTTTGGTAGCGTCGGTAAGAAAACTCTTGTAAACATTACGAAGTGAAAGCTCTCGCGTGTACTTACTGTGTGTAAATCAAATAGCTAAACCGAGATTTCGTGCCTTATTTACACGTCACATGTTTAAATTACGTAGGCACTTTATATTTATTTATTTTATTAATATAACACTCAGGTTAAACAGGAAAAGAGTGGTTTGAAACGGAAACCAAATAATATAGAAAGGTAGACATTTACATGGGCTTTTGAATCGTCGATTATTTTAATATTATAAGTAGTAGGCTACATTAAAAATTAAATTTAGCAATCTTTCATATGTATATTATATCAACTATGTAAATGTGTAAACAAACCAAGTTACACAAGGCTAGATAAGAGAGCTCGGCTCAAGGTCAACACACCATAGGACTCCTTCCGAAACTCTTCGAAATAAACAAACTGCGAAAACTCATTAAAACATCTTTCCATCTCACACAACTACTAAGCGAGCAGGTACTGCAAGCAATACCTGCACCGTTTTAAAACAATCTACAACAATACTTGCCCATATGACGGCTCCACCGTACAGACTTTTCACCACTTAGACACTGCTCCCGATTCGAATCCGAAAGACGTAACCACGTGACCTTATGCGAAGACCTTAATATACCTCCGTTCAACTTACCGGACCTACTCTAGAAAAAATCTACAGCAGAATCTTTTGTTGAGTTGGCTCGGCACATTGTCCTAAACCTCAAGGCATTTAACGGTCTGTAGCGCTTGGGCAGCGACTTGAAATAAATTAACATACCAAATAATGTATAGTTAAGAAAAAAAATCCAAATTGTATTGTTTATATGTATAAATGTAAGTTGTATTTATCTAAAAGTAAAATTTTTATATAATGATGAAACACTGTCGTGACTCGCAGCTGGGAGAAGAAAGATACGTAGCAAATAGCATCAACCTTCTCATAACTGTCTGCGTTTAACAAAACACTAGCGATACAAATTAGAATTAACAATAAAAGGATTAAAAAAATAAAACCAGGTTATACATATCGATAAAATAAAAACCTTTTTTGATTTATTTCATTTTATTTTGATTTTATATATAAAATTAAGAAGACGATCGATCTAAGATAAGTTTTGGGACTTGGAAAGATTATTTATGTCGCCCATTAAATGTAACAGTTGACTTTTCATTTGTTTGTAATTATATTTTAAAAAATTTATATCGTATGTGTTTCAAAACTTCGTTAAATTCACTATAGTATTTAATAACAATACATATTTTATAATTTTGATTGTGTAATTTGTACGTTCAAGCATTTTTAAAAACCTAATTATTTGCTTCTCGCGAAATATTTCAAATTTTTAAAAATGTCTCCGACTATCAAAGTTTTTGGTCAACCCCTAATTTCAAAACAACAAAGACGATTCATAAAGGTATATATTGCAACTTTACATAAATAAAACAGTATAAATACATGATACATTAATATTATTTATATTATAATAAAACGCTACAAGACAGAGCATGGTGGACTCTTGCTTTTTTAATCTGTTTTATTTTTTATAATTAATAGTTTCTGATATAAGTTTTTTCCGACCTGAACGTATTACCAGAACCCACCGATTTTTAATCTGTCCTCAGAAAATATACTCGTGTATATATAAAGTTTATGGCGCAATTAACAAGCTGACCTTCATCTTAATCTACTGTGACATTTCAAAATTTATTATCTCTATGACATGTCGCTTTTATTCCTAGATTAAGCGGACAACTTTTATAATCTATGGTTCAATAATTTTTTACTTATTTACAGGTAAATACCAGGCCGACATCGCCGTGCGCCGTGTGTAAGATAAAGATGTTTTACTATCGTAAATATGTAGCAATGTCGTAAGCGGATGTTGAATTGAATAGCTTATATAGCTCTATGCTATTTTTAATTAAATAACGCTTAATTTTACTGCTATTTTTGAGAGATGAATATAGCGCCTAGATCCGTGTCGCGTATTTTAAAAGATGACTTAGGTCTTGGTTTCGTTTTTGTTATGATTTAAAATATTTTTTCTTATTTCTAATTTTACTTATATGTATATCTAATTTAACGGTTATTTTTCTTATTCACAGAATAATTGGATTATTTGTAATCTCTACTTTTTACTATATCTTTTGTTATAACTAGCAGTGATATAGGTTATATAAATAAATGGTCTTAAAGTATATTTTCACATGTTAAGTTACTCTATTTTTAATCTATTTCATACATTTCAATGTATTCTATTTATAACTAATAATAATTTCGTTTTAGTGCGCGTGGTATCTGTTAATAATAGATAGCATTTGGGACACTAACTATTTTTTTTTTCAATCTTTACTTTGCAATACTTTACTTTATGTTTTTTTATGGTCCCCGATTTTGTGGTCAATCATATCTTTAGAATAATGACTTTACATTTTTGTGTAAAATAATTGTTCATTTATTTCTTCCATTATAAAATTTTCACTCCTTTGGCATTGTGGTCATCCTTTGACCCATAGCCTTTCATCCTCCTACTCCATCCCTATGGTATTATTATCACAGTTTTTTCATTACATTTTTATTTTTTTAAAACCCTTTTTATACATTTTATGTATAATAGCAAACTTTAAGCTGTAGGCATTCTTTACCAGTTAACCGTTAGGCGATGCAGAGATAAATTAATATAGTTAAGTGTAACAAGAGAATATCATAAAACAATAAAATAAAATAAAAAAAGTAAAATCAAATTGAAACAGAAAATAATTACATAATTATTTTGTTTTTCAAAGTCTTTTACTAGTTTATGGTTTACCTTAAATTCACTTCTATTATTACATAACTACGTCTTAAATTTCTGTAATCATTTTTTTTCCTTTCAATAACCTCTATTGCAGTATGTTGTATGGTCAGATCGGATTCAGAGTTTGTTTTTTACACACAAACATACAAATTACATGGACGAATTACAAAATTAAAAATAAATACTGTATTGTTCATATAAACACGTAATTAAAGGTATTCCGAGTCGGCCTGCATTGCGCAGGCGCATCAAATAGTCCGGCGTTCGTAAAAACAAAGCCGCGTCGCATCATGTTTCACCCACTGCCTCTAAATACCTATGTAATTTATATCTTCTATTGCCAACTATTTAAATACAATCGATTATTGACTTTATCTATATATGATAGAGTTCAAAATACAAGTTGTATAGTACAAACGGTGTTTATGACAGCAGTGGTGGATCCAGGATCGGCGATCGCATTCCTATCCAGTCCCGGTTCGATTCTCACGTGAGAACGCGATATCGATTAGTTTTGTACAGAAGTACAATTATTTATCTTAATGTAATTAAGTTAATTGATAAATAGTTCTTTTTGTTGGCGCCTGTATGTACTTATCGGGGTTATTTTCCATTCACGGATCTATTCTATATATGAATATTTGACGGCGTTTTATATACGAATAAGATATGATAAGAGTAGAGAAGAGGAAAAGATGGTATATTGAAGCGATAACTGGCAAATCTTAGTCGAACAGACACCCTCGGGCTGTATAACAGTATCCGTGCGATGGTCACGTCACACACGTGCGTGTGTCACACGGACGAGACTGAAGACGCGATCGCAAGGTTCATCGATGTGAATACGGCAACCACACAGACACTGACGCACGACCTGAAGATGCCAATATGGAGTAGGGATGAGGAAGTGGTCGCACGAAACGTAATTTTTAAAACTTAACATTGTCAGGGCATCGTAAAAATAGATTAAGAGACATAGTAAACAGTGTAACACACAAAAACGAGAGCAAAAAAAATCGGAAATAGTAACAGTGAATGTATATATATATATATATATATATATATATATATATATATATATATATATACATAAATATTAATTATAAATTTAACATTAGAACTTTTACCAGATTTCTTATTGATAGTCAACTTATTTTATTAATTTTTTTTTTATTTTAGACCCTACTTCGCAAGATTAATTGCGAAGATGTATCAGAAAGAAACATTACAACAACACATTTTTAGTAAATGTATGATATAGTGTACTTTAATCAGCACTGCACTAATAAATATACTAACAAAACGGTAACAATATCATTTATAACCAATATCACAGGTGATTTATTAATGCTCTATATATACATATATATATTCTACTTCAAAAGTGCCAATGGGCACATGCGTACAAAACAGATCGCCAGCTGGAATTACAAGATTCTGAAGTCAAGATCACAGACCAGCAAACGCAGTAAAACGTCTACCCAGGAGGTGGAAACGTGACCTCATTTTTAAATACATGAGAAGATGTTGAAAACTGAAAATTTATAGAGAAGCTTATTATGTCCAGTTGTGAAAGTCCAGTTTAGAATCAATTTGACAGATTTGACTAGGTTAATAATAGTTATTATAAAGTTTATTGTAAATAAAAAGTTTACATACTAAATATAAGACAATACAGATTTTAATAATTATTCACCTTATTATTATTTATCGAGGTCGAAATGGAAACCGTCGTAAAACGTTAAAAAGACTCACTTCTCCGTCATCCTCCCGTAACGTATGTTGAAGTAAAAACCAAAACCACTTGGTGAATGGCACACGCGAGGGGGCGGCGGGCGCGCGGGGAGGGAGCCGGCGACCGTACGCCGATGCTATATCACGCTCCACTTCCGATGCGCTCTCCATTGCACTCATCTATAGTGACCACGCTGCCCGGAAATCTAGGACAGTCCCGATATTAATTCTTACAGGCATTTTTGCTAAGCGATAATAACTTTGACGATTGATAACGGTGACTCTGTGTTTGGCACTAATCGGTGTAACATAACTCCTGAAGATGCCCCGTGGAGGGGTGAAACACGTGTTGAGTAATTTGGCGGTGGCGGTTGTGTGATTCACATTGTTTGCCGCATACGCATTTATCAGCGGGCTGGCGGGCGGTGCATTTTATTGCACGACTACCACTGCATGTGCGGAAGTGGCTTAATATTGGTCCTTTTCTTACTTAGGATGGACTTCCGCGAGGTAACGCCTGATTCCATTAAATAATAACTTTTGATACTTAGTAATGCGTACAGTCTTAGATAGCTTATATCTGTTATTTATAGTTGAAATAATTATATCCGATTAATTAATAATTGTTTCACAGCGAGATTGAAACAGAAATGATGATATCCGGAGAAGAACCAATATGACTGACGTAGCTCGAAGAATTGCCCGTTTAAAGTGGCAGTGGTGGGGCACATCGCTCGTGACGAAAGAGCCGGTAAACACGACGTGGTTAGGTCTTACTCTAGGTGGACGACATTGTTAAGGTCGTTGGAAGTACCTGGATGTGGATCGCGCAAGATCGATCAGCTTTACCATCTTTGGAGCCTATGCCCTGCAGTTGGCGTCAAGCACTGAAAAGAAGAAGAAGGAGAATTTACACTAATGTAATCATCACCAGTCTACATTAATCCACCGGAATAATGACTAATGCCTTTCAAGAGTGTGAAGAACTGCACGTAGTCTGTTCTCCTATTTCTATTTCAAGTCATTCTTCCGAGTTCTTTATTTCAACTGGAAAGACATACTGTACAACTCTTCATCCAAAACACTGCCCTGTGATTTGCTTTCTCGTCTATTGATGACTGTAGTCAAACCACTAATACTTAAGTATATTGATTTCAAGAGATATTGCCACGAGGTCTTCGTAAAATTTCTTCATTATGGATTTTATTCCTTCAAAAGCGCTTTATCTCAAAGACAATATCTAATTTACAGTCTCATTTTACGCAAAGAATTTGACCTCTATCTCGCCTGGTCCTATGCGATGATAAGGTATACGATACATAATTGCCTAGAAGAAACCTATTCACTCATGTCTTGAAGACTCCTAAGTTATAACTGTCTAAACAATAACGCTTGTAGGGTGTTCCACTCCTTGGATATTCGCACTCTAAACGTAAAGCTAAGTTATCCTGTATACGGATACATAGAAAATAGAAAATGTTTTACGGAATTTTTCATAGTGCAATAAAAATATGGTCACCCTACACAATAAACAACGTTGACTAACAATAGGATCCGTACGGCAGCGGATGCGTAGACGCGGCCGCGGCCCGCTTCTCTGTTAAGGACTTTAACAATGACGGACTCCATTCACGAGACTATTGTGTTATCTAGAACTCATCACCTCATGGAGAACATCTAACCTGAAGGTGATGTACACATCATACATCGTTTTAGGGCAGTTTCAATTGGTGAGCGCTCTAACTTAGGTATCAACAAGTATGTGTTCGACCAATTAAGTAATTTCGGTCGCAAACTACGAGACAACTTTTAAAAACTACTAGATATAGGGAAAGCAGACGTTGAAAGATCACGTACACGATTAAGTCAAGTCAGTAACTTGACTTTCTAGTACTACTGACCCGAGAGACGAACAATAGTACGGTATGGGAGGATCTTGTTGACTCTGTCATGAAACGAATGAGAGGGAATAGCGCTCTTTCATCATATGTATGATGAAAGAGCGCTATTAAGTGAAGGAAGACTTGGATCTCTTCTCTACTTTCACGTGAAAGTAGAGAAGAGATCCAAGTCCATCCATGTCTTCCTCCGACAACCTATTAAAGTCAAAGAAATAGCTTTCATATATAAAAGATAATTATAAACATTTATAATCAGTTTAAAATGTATTTAATTTATGGAATCAGGCATTACCTTGCGGAAGTCCATCCTAAGTAAGAAAAGCACCAATATTTAGGGCGGGCGGTGCACTTTGTTGCACGACTACCACTGCATGTGCGGAAGGCTGAATATTGGTCCTTTTCTTACTTAGTTTAAAATGTAGTTTAAGTTTGTTCATAAGGCGCCGCCTATTGAGAAGATTTGAAAACAAACTCAAAAGGGGTTTTTTTTAATTGCATTAAAAAAAATCTTTTTAATTAAAACTAGAACATCTTTTTTGATTACCAAATCTCTTGAATTTACTTAGAGAAAAATTTTCCGTGTCACTTGGTAGATTTTTTTTTTATAAAATATACTTTATGAAGTCCAATAGAGGTACAGCGAAATTTTTTATTTTTATTATATCTCTACTTGTAGCTCCCGCGCCTAAAATATCTTGTTTCTCTTGCGGTCTATCTGTCAATTTTGAAAATACACGCAACAGTGATATTAGAAACTTGTTATGGAGAGGTAACCTATGAGTACCATTATTTAATTTAATTTAATGTATTATATCTCAATGCAAGGTTTTTGCAATGTAAGAATAATTTGATTTATTTTAAAAAAGCCATGTGTACGAAGGCAATTAAAAAATAGTGCAAATCGACTTGCAAGCCTGCGCACCATCTAAGTTAGGCTGGTATGTGGGCCAGCGAATTATTTTGCGGAATACCGCAGGCTGTTTGAGGTTCTCAATTTGCCAATCACGGCCTAAACGTCCTTGTTTGCGCATAAACATGACTCCACACCGCATTCACACCTTATTCGGAATTGCGCTTTACTTGCAAATCTCTGATTTATGTCTATAATGATATTACGTAAAACGACATCTACTTATATGTCAAATGTATGTTAAAAACTTTTTTTGTAGCGAAACATACTTACTTGATACTGGTACGTTAGGTGTTTTTAAGAGAAAAAAAAATAAAGAATCCAAAATATACATCATCGCTTGTCAATACATATATGTAAACAATTATACAATATAAATATAGTAACAAAAACAAAACAGAAAAAAAATTGCGTACATCCGTACTTGACATTTATATACTTTTTTTTTAAAAGAAGAATTTATTTTCCACAGATATTAGCGTCGTTTAATTTTAATATGCAGTATACGAATTTTAAAAACGTTTATTTACTATATTATCATTATGCTATTTATTATTTCTGAAAGTATTTTTCGAAAGTATGTACCATATATTATTTTTAAAGCATTTATACACATAACCATTCCCACTGTATAATTATAATCATACTTGAAGGTTGTATAATTATGATTTCACGATGTCTTAGTGAGTTTTTTTTTAATATTTGCAATTTGAGACTCGAATATGGAGATTGGCAACGCTATTTCTCGTGTAGTCCAGTGTGCAATTTCTAACTATAAAAGCAGTGCTTTTCCACAAGCTCTGCGAAAGTTATATCGCTTCCACGGGGCCGGTGGACTCACTCTGTTAAGTACGACGCACACGCAGCGCGGATTCACGACATATTGTTACAATTCAAGTAAAGCTATATATTGTTACACATTGCCTTCGCAGTTTTGTAACATGTACGCCATTTTGAATTGAAATCGAATCAACACTGAATTTTAAATTTATTCGAAAAATTAATATATACTTCGATTTGTATGTAAAATATTTAGTGTAAATTCATATGTGCATATTACTATATATGACAAAATATGCATATACAGAATGATTGGTTTGAAGTATAGAAGCTTTACATGGGTGAATGTATAAATCTATATATTTTCTCGTAAGTGATATATGTATTATATACATATACGAATTATTTGAGTTGAAATATTTTTCTATAGGAATGCGAAAGGTAACTTCTGGCACATAGTCTGCAAGGAAAGGCAGTAAACATTTATTAATTTGAATATATATTCAACCGAAATTAAAAACGCTTTTAGTAACTATATTATCATTACGTTAATTATTATTTCTTAAATCAATTTTACACGCAAGATTTTCGGCTAGATGGCCTTATATTATTAGACAGCAAATGAGATAGATATATATATATACCTTCTAAAGCCTTTACACCTGTAAATAATCCCCCCTGTATGTATACTTATGTATGTAGATATAGTTACTTTCTTAAGTATTTAACTATGTATTACAATACCCTTATATCTTGTCTCGTGTTTGCCGTGGTAAAAGCAGAACATCAGTCTCGGCTAGAAAAGAGAATGGAGAGGGAGAACATTGCCTCACTGATGAGTGAAAATGAGTGTAGTGGATCTTCTTGGAGTGTAAGAAAAGAGCACAAAATTCAATAAATAAATTACAACAATAATGAAAATATTAACAAGAGTAGTAGGATGGTTAATAATAGAAATTTCAATTAAGAACGATAGAGATAGTAAAAAATATACAAGAATTAAGAATAAGTAAATGATAAAAATAATAAACTTAAAATTGTAGAATTCTGGATGGAAGGCGAAGGTAATGAGACGATGTAAATTATGAAAAGAAATGAAAGACGTTAAGACGGACGAAAGATGAACGCGGAAATGAAAACAAAAATATTTATAGGTGTTAAACCAGAGGGGTCAAAAACAAGGACAAAATTGTGAAATATTTCTTGTACTGGACTTTAAATATTGAATGTTGACGTGTGCGTTGTACTTAATAGAAATCGTTTAGTCATAACAAGCGTGGAGTAGTTAAGAAACGCATCTCGTTTGGTTTAACCACGCGGCTAATGGGCTCGCGTCGCGTCCCGCACCGAGGCCGGCGTTGTTATTTTTTTTACATCGCGGCGACACGGGAACGACTTTTAAATGGGTGTCCTGTTGTTTTAAGTCGTATGCTCTTGGCAGTGCAGGTTATGGAAGTTAACATATTTAATGGAATCAAGCGTTACTTTGCGGAAGTCCATCCTAAGTAAGAAAAGGACCAATATTTAGCCACTTCCGCACATGCAGTGGTAGTCGTGCAACAAATGCATCGCCCGCCAGCCCGCTGATAAATGCGTATGCGGAAAACAATGCGAATCATACAACCGCCACTGCCAAATTACTCAACACGTGTTTTCACCCCTCCACGGGGCATTTTCAGGAGTTATGTTACACCGATTAGTGCCAAACAAGTCACAGAGGAAATTGACATGGCTGTCTTCACAGATCCATCATTGTTTTCTCTTTAGGCTTCAATCCGTAAGAATTTACATCATTAAGAACATCCTCTGCTATATGTATCTACCATAGATTTCTAGTAGCACCGGTTGGATACTTTAACAAGATCTTGTCTACCATGTGTTTTATATGGTCCACGTTTTTGGGGACCTTTCGTACACCCCTACTGTATGTAAAAGACATGCCATACACATTACAATGTCTGGTAATGATTTTATAAGGTATACCATTTATTTACATTTGACTTCTTTCTTTCTTTGAAAGATCTTTCGTACTTTTTATTTTCTTTTAACTTTTATATCTTCCATTTTTTGGCTCTTCTCTTCTTTTCACACCGACTTTTATGGCTCTTTTTGTTTTTCTTTTTTTTTGCCAATGGACGGACAGTAAGGCATAGGCCACCCCTAAAATATCGCCACTATGACTAGTCAGCGTCTTCCCAGGACCTTGACTTTGTCGTGGTAATCCACCTCACTAGGTGGACTTGGAGGAGGGGGGGAGGTGGCCTACCTTCGACGCGTCTAACGGCACGGGGTCGCCCTTCTTCCTCACCATTTCAAAAATATCACAGTTTTTCAATCACTGGATATTTTTATTATAGATATATGTTAATTAATCACAGTACTTGTAATTATTTATTCATGCCTCGTTTATATTGTCTAAATTTACAATTTTACATTTTTAATCTGTGGTATTTTTTATACTGTTTTGTAATAATATTCTTGGTATATCTGGTCATACCTCCATTATAATATCGCTGAAATATTTTGGAAAAGTTGGGCGAAATGTCTCTAAATTTTTTCCTAAATATAACTGGCATCCCATCTTCGATCCTTTAAGTGCGGGATATCAGGCGATGACCACTGTTGGACTTCCCACGTTGGGTTTGTTGGTCTGTGATCTCTACTCGAAGGAGTTACGACTCCACCACCTTCTCCATCACCACTTGGCTATGTCAGAAAGTCATCTACGGAAACCCTTCATTTCTAATTTGATCTCGTAGATAAATCCCGAACGTAGCCTTGTCTTATGTGCTCGTAATATTTACAAGTGAAAAATTCAAACAAGTGTATTTTACTTTCGCTCGATCATTTGCGTGCAAATTACATGCTTATTCCGAAGCAACAGGTTTCACTTTCGTGTAATCAGTGTAGTTTTTTTATTTATCAGAGATAATCAGTTATTAGACGGATTACGGTTACAATTATGTTTTGATGAAAAGTAAAAACCGCAGTTAATTGTTCCTCGGTTTAATTAATGATAGTTTTATTTAATAAATGACCTTTTATAAATCACTTGTTAGGTCTATCTGCAACACACTTTCTTCATGATAATAAACATTTCTCTCGTCATCATTTCTATCATTGAAATTAATTCCAATAATAACAAACTTCACAAGTTTTATACATATTTTAATTAGTTTTCAATTATACATATACATACACACGCATATACACACACACATAAATATATTTATATACTAGCTGATCCCACAAACGTTGTTTTGCAAAAAAAAATTGATATTTTAATTTACAAATAAAAAATAAGTGTTGATCGTAGAGGGGTGAAAATTTGTGGTTGTATGTATTCTTGTATGCTGTATCATAAAAAAATAAAAACCAAAAAAATTGTCTAAAAAATTAAAAATAAAATTTAGGGGTGGATCACCCGTATCACTTAGGGGTATGGAAAATAGATAGTAGCCGATTCTCAGATATACTGAATACGCATGTAAAATTTGGTAAAAATCGGTCAAGCCGTTTCGGAGGAGTTCAAGTTCGAACACCGTGACACGAGAATTTTATATATAAGATATATATATATATATATATATATATATATATATATATATAAAATCGTAATAAATTAATTCTCTACGATCAAGTTAAAAGAATTTATGGTCATAAATATGATACAAGTCACTTAAAATATTGACGAATTATACTATATTATAATAATATCTCGTATTATAATGAAGTAAAACCTACGTTAGGCTTTGATCTAACCCAGGAGTCGGCAACCTATTGAGTTGAAACAGCCAAAAGTTACAACCTACACATTTTCAAAGTTTTTAAACAGCCACAATTTTTTTCTTGCCAATAATAAATAATATATATATATAAGTATTGTTTTTTTACAATAATTTAAATAATATATATGGAGGATTTACAAAAAAAAGACTCTGTGTTTGGCACTAACCGGTGTAACATAACTCCTGAAGATACCCCGTGGAGGGGTGAAACACGTGTTGAGTAATTTGGTGGTGGCGGTTGTGTGATTCGCATTGTTTGCCGCATACGCATTTATCAGCGGGCTGGCGGGCGGTGCACTTTGTTGCACGACTACCACTGCATGTGCGGAAGTGGCTAAATTAAGATAATCACTTATTATAAAATAAATAATATTTGCTTATGGAACTAAAGAGCCACAGTTTCATTATTCAAAGTGCCGCATGTGGCTTGCAAGCCGTAAGTTGTCGACCCCTGAACTAACCTGATAAGAAATGTCATTTAGACTTTGTTTTTAGACAGGAAGTATTGTTACCAGACAATAAAGGATACCTATATAGGTTTAAGCTCAGGGAGAGTCTCTCGTACACCTGTGACCCAGCGGTGGACTAGACCTCGGTGCACGCAATGACAAGCTGTCCCGTTTACAGAGGAATAAACAATATAGCATCCTTCATAGGAAAAAATAATCATCACATTTTTCTGTGGTTTTACAAAAACAGTTGTGAAAGATGTAACAAAACAGAACAAAATAGAGGTCGGATTAAAAATACAGACGAAAAAAACCGTGATAAGTATAATAAGGAAAAATTTTTGGCTCACATACGACTGTATTGTCTAAAAAAGTTTTTAGGCAATGTAAAATTAAATAAACAAAATTATATAAATCAAATAATAATTATGTTGATATAAAAATTGCGGAAAGTGTGCCAATGACAGATGAAGCATTAATGCAATGTGAAAATATGCCGCACGAGTGAAATATAATATGAAGAACGTAAGAGGCTAAAATGGAAGAAATTGTGAAGCGAGAGAGAGAGAACCCTCTCTCTTTCTCTACTATAAATAGTAAAAAAAGTAAATGAAAAAAATTATTGAAAAATATCCCTGTTTCAAAAATATCTTCCTATCTGAGAACAAGAGGTCCACAATAACAGGGACCATATAAAAAAACGATACACGGATACCGCTATCATCCATAATTTTATCATTAATGGACTCCCACTGTTGGACATAAGTGTATGCCATAGACTTCCAATAGCACCGGTTGGAAATGGTTTACACTCAGAGCCTAAACTACATTTGTCGGTCCGAGCTTTTCACTATTGAACCTCGAGGCCTTGGCGTCCAATTGTCCTACGTTTCAAGTGGCCGGCCAGCCCACCGCCACTTTAACTTAGTAATCAGTTACTTTGTAAATAATAATTAAATATTATCATATATTACATACTATACACCTATCCCTCGATTTACACAGTAGATACGTTCTTGAGAAAAACGTGTAAATCGAAAATTTAAAATTTTCAAGCCAAAACCGTGTAAATCGAAAAACTTGCAGAAAATGCATAATTTTGCTATTTAACAGTTGTGATTTTTTCAATATTTTTAGTGTACACAGAAATAGAAATAAAATGCTTTGACAAGTTAAAATATTTATTATATTACGGAGACACTGTTTTTTTAATTAATTACAATACATTAAACAGAAGAACAAAAAATAAAACCAAAGGTTTTATTATCCTTTATCACTGTCAGAAATTACTCTCATTCTTTTTTTCGGAATCGAAGGTTCAAATTCACTTTCATCACTCGAAGACATTTGTGCCGATTCGATGTTTGAAGCAGAAATATTTATATTATGAAAGATGGTAATAAAATCGGTTTTTATAACAAAAAAAAACTTATGTGGAAAACCGTGTAAAAGCGAAAACGTGTAAAACAAGAACCGTGTAAAACGGGGGATAGGTGTATATCATATTAGCTTTTTTATTTTAGTATTTTTATTTCAAGAACCGAAGTCGTGATCAAACTTATATAAGTGGAGACGATGTTATTATTTATTTTTAGATCACAAATCTCACGCAGATAGTTTTGAAAAGAACAAAATGTCGGTAAATCAGTACTACCTCTATGACAACTCTTACCAACTAGCGCCATCTAGTAGGCGCTTGTAGAAAATATGATAAAACAGTTCTATGTATTTACAAAGGAGGCGGAACATTATCTGGTGCTTCGATATAATTTTATTTAGTTGAATGACATTTCTGATATACATGAAAATAAATAAATAAACGTGAATGTGTTTTAACCCTTTCCACTCCAATGTCGAGTGTCACTCGACACTGATTTTGTTCCACAAGCTCCACTGTCGAGTGATACTCGACATGGTGTAATACTTCTTTTTGCGCAAAATTTTAAGATAAGATTTTTGTTACTAAAATGTTTGAACCACGAATGAACGAAACATATTCTAGAATCGCAAGATACTATAATTCAATTAAATTTTATCGATGCTACATAACAGCCTTGGAGTGGAAAGGGTTAAGATGACATGTTATGTAATGTATTACATATTAAAAAGTAAGAAAATTAAATAAATCCGGTCTTTTTTCCGGTGATAAAGTATCATGTAACTTCCTATCAAACCTGTTCAATTGATATCACTAGTGATCGGACTCAGTAAACCGATTTACGGAAAATTATGTCAAACGTATGCATTAATATGGACATGACAGAAACTAGAATTGCACGAAATTAATGATAATTTAGTTCTACGTACACCACGAAATATATACTATTATATAAATGTAAAACATTTAAAAGGGAGGTATAGAAGTATATATGATTTGCTGTCAATAATATGTAATTAAATCATATTGTACAATGCTTCAAAAACATTTTGCTTAAAATAAAAATATAATAGTAATTTGAAGTGTTTTACACTAGTAAAACAAATAGAACCTCTAATATTTAATGGAATCAGGCGTTATTTTGCGGAAGTCCATCCTCAGTAAGAAAAGGATCAATATTTAGCCACTTCCGCACATGCATTAGTAGTCACTCTGTGTTTGGCACTAATCGGTGTAACATAACTCCTGAAGATGTCCCGTGGAGGGGTGAAACACGTGTTGAGTGATTTAGCGGTGTAAGTTATTTAATTCGCATTGTTTGCCGCATACGCATTTATCAGCGGGCTGGCGGGCGGTGCACTTTGTTGTACGACTATCACTGCATGTGCAGAAGTGGCTAAATATTGGTCCTTTTCTTACTTGAATAGAACCTCTGTTTTCATTCGACTTGTTGCAAGTGCTTCTAATCATTGACTTTTCATAGGCAACTTCTCTGTAATTTATTCTTCTTTCCAGCCGATGGATGCCCACTGCAAGGCACTGCCCGCATCATAAGACTTATCGCGATCTTGATTATGACGTCGGGTGTTTGCCGCATACGCATTTATCAGCGGGCTGGCGGGCGGTGCACTTTGTTGCACGACTACCACTGCATGTGCGGAAGTGGCTAAATATTGGTCCTTTTCTTACTTACATTTATATTGTAAATTAAATAACATTAAAGACATATCTACGTTATATCACGGCGGTGCGTTTAACAAAAATCTTTCGTATGTATTCCGATCACCGGTTATTACGAAGCGTACGTAACTGTCGAATTAACGCGAAAGCTGGTTCACCGTCGGCCGGTTTGCTCCGAAGCGAAAGTAAATTTTAACTTGTTCCCAATACACCTTGCTCGGCAGCTCATCGACAAGTACCGAAGTTATTAGCTTAATCACTATTAGCGAACATGGCTAAGTAACACTATCGTGAATAATGGCTATTTTATATAATACTAACAGCCTTGACTTCTTTCAGAAGATATAGACTTGTACAAGTTAAATACAAATATTAAATAAATCACACGTATTTTAGAGTGATCAATGTACAGGATGATATGTTCAAAATATTCTTCACTCGAATAGGCAAAATAGGAAAATAAAATGTCGGCACTGTTGTCCCTACAGGAAGGCTTGGAAGGAAGTTCTGCTGGGAGCCAGCGAGAAACTCAACAGTTGCTCTTTACAAATATAGTTTTATAAAGAGCGCGTGACAATAATTAGCTTCCTGAGTATCAACAACATTTAATTTCACGCATTAACATCAGTATAGTATTCTTGGATACAATATTATTGGTTTTAAATCTCTCCAGTGGTAGATCTGAAAATGAAATTGAAATTTTATTGTAAGACGAAAACTAACAATACACAGCTTATTTTTAATCCTTGTATTATCACCAAGTCTATCACCGTTTTTTAAATAATTTTGAATGTTTTTACAGGCTTATTGTAAATAAATGTATGGTACACTATTTAAAAATATATGATCTCAGTAATAAATAATGTAATGATAATGTATTAATAAAATGCTCCACTCTCATTGTTTTCGATCTAGAATTAATAATGCTCGAAGTTATTTGCCTGTAGCATTACAATAGATATAATAATATAGTATACTAGCTGATCCCGCAAACGTTGTTTTGCAAAAAAAATTAAAGTTTTTAATTAACAAATAAAAAATAAGGGTTAATCGTAGAGGGGTGAAAATTTAGGGTTGTATGTATTTTGGTATGCTGTATCATAATAAAATAAAAACCAAAAAACTTGTTGAAAAAAAAATGAGGGGTGGACCACCCTTATCACTTAGGAGTATGGAAAATAGATAGTAGCCGATTCTCATACCTACTGAATACGCATATAAAATTTGGTAAAAAACGGTCGAGCCGTTTCAGAGGAGTTCAAGTTCGAACACCGTGATACGAGAATTTTATATATTAGATTTCAACAGTGACGACTTTATACAGTGTGATTAAAAATAGGTATAGAAGTTTTAAAGTTTTTGGAGATAAATAAAATACTTTTACCACTTTGTACCTATTTACGATCATCCTGTATAATGCCATCAATAACTTGCCCCTACCATTAATTGCTTATTGAATAATTATGCAATAACTCTGGTATTTATTGACACGATACGCACTGAATACGTGAGAGTTCAATGCTTTCTACAATGAAAAGATCGATCATGATTGACAACAGGTTTACTGATGGTTCCGGTTTTATTATCATCATTTCAGCCGTAGAAAGCCCACTGTTGGGCATAAACTCCCCATATATCCCTTATATATTGACAATAGGATTAGTTGGAAACCCACTTTCAGGGTCTATTGACCACCGAGCGTGGTTTTATTAACTGTTCTCCTGTCATGTGTTTTTTTTTAATAAATTCAAATTTAAATTCTTACTTCCTTATATTCTCCACGTGCCGATCTTCCTTCACACGTCGTCTTACTTATATCTTTTACATTTCTGATTACATTTGCAATTTATATCCCAGCACATATTAATTCTTTTCTTTATTTACAATTTTAGTTTATTTACAATTTTACTCCTTTATCATTTTTAAAGATAATTTTTCTCACAAAGTATGATGTAAATACATTAAAATTTTCAATAGTTATGATCTCAATAACAAGAATCATAAAAACACCTATCAACCTGTATATTAATCACTCACCCAATAGCTCCCTTACTTCTACTGCAGACGAGACTTATAACTATTTTTATTCAAATGTTGAAAACTGCTTTGGTATCATGGTAGAAAAATATTACAATCTGTTTCTAATCTTAGAAAAAAATTCGCAAATATAGAACCTTTTTAAATTTTTTTTAAACTGGCCAGTTATAAAAAAAATAAATGTCTATCAACTTGTCATTATTCGGTCAGGAACAGTAGCGATGTGATCGATCGATCGTGGAGGTCGTGCTTTAGAAACGCTATTGACACATTAAATTGTGAGTGCCTGATCGATTACGGCAAGAAGAAAAAAATCACGGGAGTTCGGCAGATGAAAGAGGCAGCAAAGAGCACTAATCGTCCGCGCCTAATGAGGAACGAGGACACGACGCTCCAGTGGTTCCGGACGGAGTTAACTCATTTGTGCGCTTGCGTCGATTTGTGTGTTAACTTTTATTATCTAATATATAAAATTCTCGTGTCACGGTGTTCGAACTTGAACTCCTCTGAAACGGCTTGATCGATTTTTACCAAATTTTATAAGCGTATTTAGTAGGTCTGAGAATCGGCTACTATCTATTTTTCATACCTCTAAGTGATAAGGGTTTTTTACCCTTAAAAATTTTTTTTAATTTTTTGGACGAAATTTTTTGTTTTTATTTTTTTATGATACAACATACAAAAATACATACAAACCTAAATTTTTACCCCTCTACGATCAACCCTTATTTTTAAATTGAAAATTAAAAATATTTTTTTTGCTAAACAACGTTTTCGGGATCAGCTAGTTGTAATATAAATACACCTATCCCCGAATTTACACGGTACTTGTTTTACACGTTTTCGCTTTTACACGGTTTTCCAAATAAGTTTTTTTTTTGTTTTAATAACCGATTTTATTACCATCTCTCGAAATGTAAATATTTCTGCTTCAAACATCGAATCGGCACAAATAACTTCAAGTGATCAAAGTGAATAAGAACCTCGAAGTGATTCGAATCGATTCCGAAAAAAAGAATGAGAGTAATTTCTTTTTTATTCTTCTGTTTAATGTATTGTAATTAAATAAAAAAAATAGTGTTTCCGTTATATATTTAATAATAACTTTGTCAATGCATTTTCTTATTTCTTTGTACACCTAAAATAATTGAAAAAAATCACAACTGTTAAATAGCAAAATCATGCATTTTCTGCAAGTTTTTCGATTTACACGGTTTTGACTTGAAAATTTTTAATTTTCCATTTACACGTTTTTCTCAGGAACGTATCTACCGTGCAAATCGGGGGACAGGTGTATACGAATTCTGCGACTATCCTTTTATAATGTTTTTCGAATCGACTATCTTTTTTTTGTTTTAATTCTCTTTTGACTTGTCTAATTCTTTGATTGAAAACGTTTTATCATAAATGTGAAATAAGTAAATTAATTTTATAAATTCATTTGAAGGTTAACAGGAAGAAAGTCTGGTATGGTTGCACAACAGACAGAAGTTTGTCGTAATTATATATTTAATGTTTAAATATATTAAACGGTTTTATTTAGTTCGACCCGCACGGAAATTTTTTTTTATTTGGGTCAAAATTAGAAATTGAAATTTAAGCACCTTTCCGTTGTCAGATTGATCTGAAATTTGGTACACACATTTAATTTCGATGACAATACAATATAATACATCATTATATATAATATATCAATAACATTATAAATCTAAGATGGCCGTCGATACAAAATGGCGGATTACATATTTTTCCTTAACCCCCTCAATATGGGTATCAAATGAAAGGGCTACACTAGTAAAACACGATGATTATGTCAAAATTTAAAATTCAAGATGGACGCCGTTCCAATATGGCGGACTAGGTATATATTTTTCCACAACCACCACAATATGGGTATCAAATAAAACCGTTCAAAAAACCGTTTAACTTAAAAGTTTTTTAAATGTATATGTATATGTATAATTACCAATGTATATATATATAATTACCGATTTTTATTAATAACTAAAACTCGATGTGCGCCGGTAACCGTGACAGATGTATACAGTAAACGATTTGATCGTTGCGTCAAAATCGAACACCGACAATGTCGCAGAAGGTCAGCTTACCCACGCACGATCCGGACTTCACCACGCCTTGTTAACTTATAATGTCGGCATAAGCTTTACGTAACTTTTTACTTTAAGTTGTCAGACTGTTAATAGCACACACAAATTAAACACAGATGTACAAATCTAATATATAAAATTCTCGTGTCACGGTTTTCGAACTTGAACTCCTCCGAAACGGCTTGACCGATTTTTACCAAATTTTACATGCGTATTCAGTATGTCTGAGAATCGGCTACTATCTATTTTCCATACCCCTAAGTGATAAGGGTGGTCCACCCCTAAATTTTATTTTTAATTTTTTAGACAATTTTTTTGGTTTTTATTTTATTATGATACAGCATACAAAAATACATACAAACCTAAATTTTCACCACTCTACGATCAACCCTTATCTTACATTTGTTAATTAAAAACTTTAATTTTTTTTTGCAAAACAACGTTTGCGGGATCAGCTAGTATTATATGAAAGTTCAATAAAATTTGACAAATCTACTGCGTTTGTGTTGTGTTGTAATCTTTGAATTAAAATTAATTATTGTTTACTATCTATTCGAGTCGTGCCTGAATCAGGAGGGACCGAAGAGGACAGCCTTCGCACGGCTCCGTTCTCTATGGCAATCACGGAAAATAACTAGCAGAGTTAAGTTCAAAATATTGCAGTCCAATATAAAAAACCGTGTTGCTATATGGATGCGAGATGTGGAAGGACACCAAAGATATCTGGCGTCGGCTCCAAGTCTTCGTTAACAACTGTCTTCGACGTTTTCTCGGTATATACTGGCCTGAGAAAGTCTCCAACGTAGATATCAGCGGAGAGATGCCGATTGACCAGCAGATCAAGCGCAGCAAATGGAACTGAATAGGTCGCACGCTCCGAAGGCACCCTGATCACATACCGAGTCAAGCCCTAGAATGGAATTCTTAAGTAAAGCGAGGACGATCACTGCAGAAGTGAAGGAATGATGTGGAATGAAGTAAAGCGCGAGGTTCAAGACCGCTCAGGATGGCGACGTACTGTGGACACCCTCTGCCCCATATTGAGGACATAGGAATAAATGATTATGAAATGTCCGAGCAGATTTTGACAGCCTTGAAAAAGTACTTGAACGATCTTAACGAGAAAAAGACATGCATCAAGTTTACTTGGACAACACTTGAGACACAGAACTGCAAGACAGAATACTTATTTTTGTAAGTAATTATATTTCTATAATTGTGATACTTAATAAATAAAGCGCTTACTCTTGAATAGAATTTACAAATTATTGACAGCTCCGCTATTTCTAATAACAGAAAGTTTATCAAAGAAATTCGCTATACTAAGACTTTTGAGGTTGTTTTCACTTGGAGAGCTTTTATAGCCTCTTCAGAAGACTTCACGGGACGGAAGGATCTGTGGGCGTGGATAGTGGGAAGTCGCTCCCGGAAACAGAGTTCGCTATATACAGGCTAATTGGTTGTGTATAGCTTTAAAAGTATGAATCATTTGTCAGAAAAAACTTTAAAGCTTTTACACTTATATCCAACCACTTTACCAGGGTGAATCAAAAAGTTCTTAGAAGTGCATACATATGAAACCTTTTTGGATCAAGTTCGATATTCAAATTAAAGAGTGTCTATCACACTATATTTATGCAGACTGTCACTTGTTTTTGTCAGTTCGTTCGCATGTAATAAATTTTTTTGTGCAACGAGTTGCTAAAAAGTCAAAATTATGGATAAAAGTGAGTTACGTGCGGTGATAAAATATCTCAGTTTGAAAATTTCACGATAATGACGCGGTTATAGCTGCCGTAGAGGACTTTTTCGAGAGTCAAGAAAATAATTTTTTTTCACAAGGAATAAGGAAGTTAGAAACGCGTTATTCTAAATGCATTGCATTGGAGGGAGATTATGTAGAAAAATAAAATATTATTATTTAAATCTGCATTTTTTAATATTGATTCCAAGAATTTTTTGATTCACCCTCGTATATAAAGCGTTCACTCTGAAATATCTTAAGTTATTTTATTTTTTATATCGGAATGCGACAAACTATCCTATAGTTATCTATATCTATAATTTTAGATAGATTAATAAAAAAAATAGATCTAGTAATAATGTTTACTGTTCATGTCCACAGCTTATTCAAAAGCTTAAAATTCTTTCTAGGTTTTAATTGTAAATGTAGTGGAATTGAACTTTTTATTACACCAATACCTCGCTTTTCGACGTTTCGTTTTGCGTTATTTTGGAAGTTGCGTCGTTGTTTATTTAGTACTAATTTTCACAGTGCGTCGTTAGATTTACGAGGTTGCGTTGTTTTGAGTCCGAATCTTTAATTTTTTTTTTTCTAAAAGATGGCAATACTTTTGTTTCTAATCGCGCTATGCCATCAAAACTCGGGGATTCCTTTTCTAACTAAAAACAACGCAATTTGAATACAGTTTTATTTTCACTTTGTTTTGCTAATTTTAGACTTCAGTTTCGATTACGTAGTGTGTTGTGCTTTTTTAAAAAGAGAATAATAAATTTGTATACATTTTTACGTGTTGTTTCTGGTTACAAAAAAAGGTAAATATTATTCCAATTTTTTTTATTGGCAGTGTTATATTATTTTTGTTTTATAAATGTTTACTTTGTTCAAATTTCTATTTAAAAAGTAGTATTTTCGTAACCCTGAAACCAATCTTCGATCTTAACATGGTTTGCTATAGAAAATATTATCTCACTTTGCGTCTCAATTTGCGTCGTGTTTTTTGGAACGTAACCACGACGCAAAGTGAGGTATTGGTGTATAGTAATTTTGGTAATGACCTTAGTTAGGGTATTTAAGAATTGAGTTTGGTCACCTTACCCACAAGGTCACGATCCAATAAGCGTGGAAGACGTGATGATGCCGATTGGCCTCTTGTTTGACTAAAGGCCGTGCACTTGTTGCGCATGAGTTGATTTTTTTTATATTTCTCTATTTCCTCGCGCGTGACGAGTGATTCTTGTAATATCACCGTGATCGAATAATAATTTAGACTAATTGATCGTAATAACTAACAATATATATACATATATGTAACGTTTTGTTTGTCCGCAAATACATTCAAAATTATTCAACGAATAACAAAAAAACTGTAACTTCTGGTTTAAAAAATTCATTAAAAATTAAATAAATCATATTTGGTACAAGGTATGTGAATGTAATAGCCTATTCGAATAAAGAATATTTTGATTTTAATAATGTTAGAATGATGTAGGTGGATTATTGGTATATATTCCACTAATTGTCATAAAAAAATTGAGTGTGCGCGCGATAAATAAGTCATAATTCTAACTTTTACTTTCAACATCATATTAGCTGTTACATAAGCCTCTTCTATACATATCCAAGTAAGAAAAGAACCAATATTTAGCCGCTTCCGCACGATTAGTGCCAAACACATAGTCACAGAGGCACTAATCGGTGTAACATAACTGACGCTTCGTGGACCTGAAGATGTTCCGTGGAGGGGTGAAACACGTGTTGAGTGGTTTAACGGTGGCAGTTGTGTAATTCGCATTGTTTGCCGCATGCGCATTTATCATATATATCAGTGCGCATTTATATATATATATATATATATATATATATATATATATATATACAGACTTATATTAATGTATGTATTTATGTGTGTACGCCCTAAATTGCCGTCTCCTTAATTTCTCTCATCTCTATACAAAGGTTTTCTGGTAGATATCACCTCGAGTAATAAGACCGCCTCTTGTACTTCTATATATATATACATACATACATATATATATGATGTGCAAAATGGTCCTTAAAATATTTTTATTTAAAATCAGTTCAAATTCAAAACATCTTTAATTAAGTTGGCAATTACATGCTTTGGAATCGTCGATTATTTTAACATTATAAGCAGTAAGCTACCAACGGCTCGGAACGCCGATAATTCGAGAAGAGCCGGCAAATCTCAACAGTTGCTCTTTTAAATGAAATTTAATATTTTTTTATATGTACATTATAATATCAATAATGTAAATGAGTCAACAAAACAAGTTACACATATTTCGATGAAATAAGTGAACATAATATCAATCAAGAAGACAGTAATTAAATATATGCATTGGTAAGTTATTTATTTGCATTGTAAAGATATAACATGGATATGTCTTTTTATTATTTTTTATTTTTTTACTAATTATTGCCAACTAATTTACCAATTATCATCATGATATCATCTAACAGACGCCCACTTTAAGGTATAGGCCTCCCCCAAAAACCGCCATAACGAGCCGTATCCATGATTTCACAATATCACATACAAATACAAAGTAATAAAAAACACAGGATTAATTTCAATTTACATGACACACTATTTTAGACACTAAAACCGATGTTTTTTTTAATTAATTTTAATTCTAATGTTCAATATAAAAAAACTAAAGGTTATTTTTTTAATTCTACGGATATTTACTGAATTTCGGACTATACGAGTATGTACGTTTTATTAAAAATAATAGCGGTTAAAAAACAATAAGAAATTACAAATAGGTATGTCCATATTAACATATACTTTTGCATATAATGTTCCCTACATCTCCACACTTATTCGATCACTCCATATTACATAACTGCGTATCTTCCTCATATGAGTAAAATTAAACGAATCATTACACTATACTGTTAACCCCAAATACACTTTGCAAAAGATTGAAGTAATACCGCGCAATAAAACGGACGCAGGAAGAGCTTGGCCTGTGAGGCCACTAAACTCGCGTAAGCTTACGCAATGTTACACTACAACAGCTACGGTCCAAGTGATACGCTGAACACTGTTTTATTTGCGATTGTATTTATATTAATCTATGTAACATTGATTTTAAATAGATGGTATTTAATAGATTCAGGCGTTACTTCGCGGAAGTCCATCCTAACTAAGAAACGGACTAATATATAGCTACTTCCGCTATGCAGCAGTAGTCGTGCAATGAAGTGCACCGCCCGCCAGCCCGCTGATAAATGCGCGTGCGGCAAACAATGCGAAATACAATTGCTACTGTTAATCTACTCTACACGTGTTTCACTTCTCTACGGGGCATCCTTAGAATGAAGTAGCTATATATTAGTCCCTTTCTTACTTAGAATAGATGGTGTTTCGAAGATAACGTCATATATTTTATCTAGATATCATAGTTGATAGACGGACACTATGTGAATGTACGTACATACAGACATACAAACTGATGCCATAGCTTATGGATGTCTTATGCTACGGCGGTCATTACGTCAACCATCATTCTGGTAAAAGGAAGGTTGGTAGGAGAAAGAAGTCGTGGCTTCGTAACATTAGAGAGTGGACCGGAATCGCCAGCGCTGCTGAGCTATTACGCAGAACTAAAAATAAGAAAGAGAGCAGGAAGCTGATAGCCAACCTCCACTAGTTGGAGAGGCACTTCAAGAAGAAGAAGAAGATCATTTTGAATTAAAGTAGTCCAGCGGTAGAGGACAGATACATGGGATCGTAGGTCCCGGTTTCGATTACCGGAATAAAGTCTAATATAATTATATAGGTATGCTATTGCTCACAAATTTCCCCAGGATAGGCAGCAGCATTCTCTGTGTACTATAATACCACAATGCGATTGCCAACGTGCTTGCAAAGGCGAAGTATATACTTCTATAAATATATTCAGAGTAGTGGGTGGGGCCTTGCAGGGGGCGTCTATCGGCAGAAAAACTAGAAAAGGAAGGAACATATAATTGATGTAATATGATTGTGCATATTAAACACGCACATAGAAGACACACTTACTCACACAGACACATAATAAAGATACTTCAGAATAAAAATAAAATTGTTGTTGAAAACCAACATCAGTCTATTATTTATTTATTTCAAAAAAAATATTTTTAAGTCAATAAAAATATCACTTTATAATATGATACATTAATTAATATTTTCTTTTTGTACGACTAACTGAGACTAATGACTTAAATATTTAATGGAATCAGGCGTTACCTCGCGAAAGTCCATCCTAAGTAAGAAAAGGACCAATATTTAGCCACTTCCGCACATGCAGTGGTAGTCGTGCAATGAAATGCACCGCCCGCCCGCTGATAAATGCGTATGCGGCAAACAATGCGAATCACACAACCGCCACCACCAAACCACTCACTAATAATATATAATACATAATATATAATATATATATTATATATATATATATATATATATATATATATATATATAATAAGTAATGACTTATACAAAATTTATCAATATACAAAATCAGTTTATTAAAATCGCTCCGCTTATACTTTGCGCCAGAGTTTACAAGTTAGTGGTGTGCAAGCGGTTATTGGCAGTGAAAGGTATCAAAATATCAGATGTTTGTGCGGCGCACCATTGCCGGCTCGCGTCGCAATTCAAGGACACCGTATCGGTACGGATGTCGCAATGTACTACGCGGCTTTTGCAAATCGATAGATTTCGTTTCGGTTTCGTATGTAGAAAGTTTGTTAGTGTAGGTGTGGTAGGTTAGTACGTGAAATAACCTCGTGTGTTGCGAGATCTAAAATCGTATAGCGTGACACGATACTTTGTATTTTGGCCAAAAAAGACATGAAAAGATTTCACTGGTTTATCATCAACTTTATATATGTTTCAGTTGTGCAGTTTATGTTAAAGAAGCCTTCGTACACTCGCCCTTAAGGCATAGGTTATATCAGAACTGAAACTTTATTTATTTATTTAAAATCTTCAGCGAAGTATAATTATGTCAGTGGGTCATCACGCAAAAGAACGAAGGTCACTGACGAAGCTTAAACAATTGTTTTATTTAATGGAATCAGGTATTACCTTGCGAAAGTCCATCCTAAGTAAGAAAAGAACCAATATTTAGCCACTTCCACGCATGCAGTGGTAGTCGTGCAACAAAGTGCACCGCCCGCCAGCTCGCTCATAAATGCATATGCGGCAAACAATTCGAACTACACAACCGCCACCGTTAAATCACTCAACACGTGTTTCGCCCGTCCATGGGGCATCTTCAAGAGTGGCTAAATATTGGTCCTTTACTTACTAAACAATTGTTTGCTTGAAGTGGCACTGGCTGGTGCACATGGCTATTGGCTGTCGGGTTCCTGAATGGCCAATAAGCACTCCATGACGCAGACTTAAAACTTAGTTAAAGCCATGAGAAGTCGGTAGAAAAGACCGGTCTTCGTGTTGATCTTTGAAGGAGGTCGGTTGATAGGAGTATAACTTTGATGAACCTCTTTATATTAAAACTAGCAAACGTTGTTTTAGCAAAAAAAAATTACATACATTTTTATTTACAAATAAAAAATAAGAGTTGATCGTAAAGGGGTAAAAATTAAGGGTTGTATGTATTTTTATATGCTGTATCATAAAAAAATAAAAACAAAAATTATTGTCTAAAAAATAAAAAACAAATTCAGGGGTGGACCACTTTTAACATTTAGGGTGATGAAAAATAGATGTCCGATTCTCCACCCTGGCCGATATGCGCGGTAACATTCACGAAAATCGATCGAGCCGTTTAGGAGGAGTACAATCACATCGCGACACGAGAATTTTATATATTAGATTTATTAAGTTAAAGCTATTAAAAAGTCTTATAAAGTTATCATAAATCAACCCGTTTGTTGAAAGCTTTTCTTAGTTCATAGTACGTATCATCTTTATAGTTTTAAATTCTAGGATCCCTTTACCTCATACGGACCCCAATTTGATTATTTCAAATAAATAATAACATGAATTAATAAATAGTTCACAAGTATAAAATTTTCAAAGTAATTCCATTCCAAAAACCATTTACCCTGAAGCCAAGCATCTGTCAAACACTCATTTGTATGTACCGAAATAGTTTAGTGTTTCTCTACCGGCGGCTTCAGGGCTTGCGTTTTGTAGTGTCAAGTGTGAATAGGGTGCTAATACACTAGAGTTCATTTTGTCGAGACAAAACTGACCACTTTATCTTCACATCTGTAGATGTCCAGATGTACACATCATCAAAACATTTACTAATAAGTCAATAAATGAATTCTGTCGACACTTAGCAAAACCAGAGCTATCAAAACTGACCGAGGCATGACCAAAATCACTCTGACAAATGTGCACGATGGACTATACGAGCCCTCTACGGCTGCAATCGTACGTCGCGGGTTCAATTCTCGAAATAAAATCTTACACCAATACCCCACTTTACGTCGTGGTTACGTTCCACAAAAACACGACGCAAATTGAAACGCCGCAAAGTGAATTAAGATTTTCTATAGCAAACCGTGTAAAGATCGAAGATAGGTTCCAGTGTTACGAAAATACTACTTTTTAAAAAGAAAATTGAACAAAGTAAACATTTAAAAAAACAATAATAAATACTCTGCCAATAAATAAATTGAAAAAATATTAACCTTTTGTAACCAGAAACAACACGTAAAATTGTATATAAATTTATAATTCTCTTTTAAAAAAAGCACAACACACTACATTAAACACACTACGTTACTGAAACTGAACTCTAAAATTAGCAAAACAATGTGAAAATAAAACTGTATTCAAATTTTGTTTTGGCTAAATTTTAATGTTTCTGACCGGAGCCAAATAGTTCTTTTGTGACTTCGATTATCCTTCCTTACGCTGGGCAGATCGGCTGATGATTGAATATTATTAAGAAATTAAGTCTATCAGTAGGTTTTATATTGCTGTCACTGTGGTGTATCAACACCCTTACAACGCCAGCGGGCTCTGGCAAAATAGGCTGTTAAAGATATTGAAATATTTGAGGCGCCTTAGCGCTTTTTGTACTCATTTTTCTCAGCACTCGACCACACCGGCTATTGACTGGGTGGTGATGTAAACCATATTGATTTTTAGGTGTATCATTTCAAGGTCGATATTCGCGTGAAGGCGCCATAGAAAGTCATTGTTTTCCACTGCCTAGCCGAGTGTATCTGTTATTGTCCTCGTATCGTCCACTGCATTGTTTCTCGAGTTGATTTCAATTCGCTGACGAATTTATCAGATGCGCCCTCGGGCTGGAGTTACTTCGTCTTCAACTTTGATTCCTTCATCTTTTCTTGTTTTTAACCCATGTACTCTTACTACAAGGCATAGACCACCCTCAGAGATGGGAGGATATAATAGCTTCGCTTGGCAGACATGTCGGTATCACGGTGTGGTATTATGGTACGTCCTCCGCTGCTGTCCATCTTCTGGAGACTCCTTTATAAGCAGTTGTTTCCTATAAAATCAATGCACAATGTCTCCAACTATCGCAAGTCTTAGTTCTCCACCGCTGGTATACTACTGCTCACTCAACACGTGTTTCACCCCTCCACGGGGCATCTTCAGGAGTTATGTTACACCGATAAGTGACAAACACAGAGTATAAATATAGAGTGATTTGACGGTGGCAGTTGTGTAATTCGAATTGTTTGCCGCATACGCATTTATCAGCGGGCTGGCGGGCGGTGCACTTTGTCACACGACTACCACTGCATGTGCGGAAGTGGCTAAATATTGGTCTTTTTCTTGCTTAGGATGGACTTCCGCAAGGTAACGCCCGATTCCATTAAATAGTTGTCATATATCAATGCATCTATTCCTGGTGTCCTGGATATACGGGTTTTTCTGGAAGTCGAGTTACTGATCTTTACCGCCCAAGAGTAGGAACAGATCTACTGGTAAGCTATGAATATAGGCGGCCACTAGTTTATCGAATAAACAATGTATTAAAAACAAACGCGTATAGTTTTATCATATCAGGAAATACCGGCCGAAGCTTCGTCGACTTTTGTTAGAACAATGCTTCCTGTATCCCATGATCTCGATACGAAATACACAATTGACCATAAATAACATTTGGACATACCCTGAACATAGATTTGCAACGAACTGACTCCAATACTATTTGGTAGACGTTTGAAACTTAAAATCCTTTTACATCCTTTCTAGATTAAAAAACATTTCTGTATGTGATCACAAATAAATCAGGTTGCGTTAACAACTATCTTAACTTAATTTTAAGTTAACAAATGCAATTTGGTCCTTTATTTCATCGTAGTTTTGAACGTTTCTAAATGGTCACTGTGAATGATTTTTTACCGTTTTTCTAATATGAAAATAGGGAAAATATGCTATTGAAATAATTTTTGTGCGAAAAAACATTAAGTAAATTTCTAATCGTGAATTGATGTCAATGTATATTAATAATGCCGAATATACATTATATAATAATATGTATATAATGTATATTCGGCCTCTGTGAGACATACACATAGATATATACATAGCATAGTAGGTGTCTGTGGGACATGGTCAAAGCTTCTATTATGATACTTAATCTATATCTATGACAGTAAGTCGTTGCTTTTAGAACATTGTCGATCTCTATGTGACTTAGTCTGCGAGATATAGTCAATGTCGATGGAAATTATTCGAAGTCTTTTGCTTTCAGTTGATGTATTTATAACGCAGTTGATGTGCAATAGAATTTATCGATATATGTGGCATTAATACCATGCTTTTGAGAGGTAGTCCTTACTTGTCTGACTTTGTTAAAATCTACAGGACATATCCGATCTACATAAAGGGATGCGCAGTGCCCTGGAAACGTTGACTAAAACGAAAATAGATACGGAAAGCATCGCCTTAATGATGGGCGACGACAACCTTCGCCCATCATTTCTGTCGTTTGTTCGCAGGTTGGTAAGCAATGCAATAAAAAGTAAAAAAACCAAATAGGAAAACTTGAACCAAAATGAATAATATGCACTTGTAAAAGAACTTATCAAATAATAATATAATATAAGACAAGACTCTAATGTATTAAAAAGTCTAATCTAAACAAACCTGTGATATTAAAAGATAATGATAGAAAATGTATAAAAAAAAAGATTAGAAATAAAATTGTACCTAACCACCTAAGAGTAAAAAAGATGAGGAAAGGAAGGCGATAAAAGCAAGAAGGAATGAAAGAACAAAAAAAAAATGCAAGATATTGTGAAGGATAAAAGGAAAGAATAAAAGAAATTGAGAAGAATAAAAGTGAGTGTAGAATAAAGATAAAACCCTGAAATTTTTTTTTGTAAATAAAGTCCCTGTCCCAAACAAAATAGGGGTACGAGAGGCTCCCAATAGCGGGGGCCATAAAAAAAGATCTACATAAAGGATAAAGCGAATGGATACTCTGTACTCTTTTCAGTTTGACAATGTTAATGCTGTCAACAATGTTGGCTATGTAAATACTAATATTGAAAATAAGATAACTGTGATATATAGGTATAAGATGTAAAATTAACTGAAAAAGCTGTGATATATATAAATTGTATAAATAAACTAAACTGCAATAATTGAGGATGGAAGAAAGGATATTAGAGCGGAAGAGAAAAATTGATTGAATTATGTAATGAAGAACAGAATGATAGAGTTTGTGAAGAATGGAAGAAGAGTATGAAAATAATAAATAGGAAGTGAAAAAATTAATAAAGAAAGTAAATCCCTGTTCCCAACAAAATAGAGTGTGGAACGAGAGGTCTCCAATAGCCAAGGGGTAAAAAAAAACAATGTTGACTATGGGCCGCTTAGTAATTTTACAACCGCAACTATGCTAAACGTGGAATTATAAAACTTTTTCAATTTTTTTAATTACCTTCGCTTTTAAGATGTCAACATCTACCACTGTCCATGCAAATGTTTACTTTATGACCTATAACTTAAAGTTTACTTTCGATCGCACGCCTCGTTTCAAGTCTGCCAATGTTTTCACATAACACGTTGCGAAAGGCAAATATTTGCTAACGTATTACACCTGTGGCTATCAAAGGTGATTATTAAAGCGATTTAATAATGTGTTTGACATAAAAAAACACTTCAAGATGCTCTGCGGGTGTTGAAGAGATGATAAAATTTGTTACGAAATTTTTTATTCGTTTGTTTATATTTCTTTAATTGAGAATAATGGGCACTATAGTAAAATGACATAAATACATTTAAAAAACTTTTAAGTTATAATTTTAAGTCCGTATTGGAACGGCGTCCATCTTGAATTTTAAATTTTGACATAATCATCGTGTTTTACTAGTGTAGCCCTTTCATTTGATACCCATATTGAGGGGGTTAAGGAAAAATATGTAATCCTCGATTTTGTATCGGCGGCCATCTTAGATTTATGATGTTATTGATTTTATTATATTGTATTGTCATCTAAATTAAATGTGTGTACCAAATTTCAGATCAATCTGACAACGGGAAGGTGCTTAAATTTCAATTTCTAATTTTGACCCAAATAAACAAATTCCGTACGGGTCGAACTAAATAAAACCGTTTATAAAGAACTTAATTTTATAAAAACAAAATTGAAATCGAGCTATCTTATGTAACATATTGTTTATATGCTCACTAGTTAACAGGCCTAACGTTACTATCTCTATTGCCGACCCATGCAAGAATTTCATCAATGAACAGCTGTACAAATGGAAAAGGTTTTATCACGATTTCGTGGTGGTTCAAATTGCCGATGACGTCAGCGCAGGTCATTGACCGATACGAGTCATACAGGTTTCCCTTTCATCTGCGAATTAGTAGTGTATGAATGAAGTATTTGATTTAAAAATATATTGACCGCTTATTTACTAAACGAGTACTAATGTAACAGACACCACATTTTTTAGTAATATCCCTCTCTTCTGAGGATCGCGACCCTTTTTAGGTTCCCTTGTAATAGTTACATTCATTACAACTACAAAGTTGCGGTGGTCATCAATGTAAAATCTACACAGTGCATATTTATTTTACTTTTTCTTGCCCGCGCTCGACCACCAATTCGCCTGACGAAAGACGAAGCATATAGGATGGTGCTTTGGTTCTACGAGTAGCCCAAAACAACGAGATGTAAAACCATGCTCTAAGAAAAGCGGCTGCGATCATAACAGGCAAAGGAAATCACCCAAAACTCATCATCTATATGATGTTTGACCTTGACACTGGCAAACGACGCATGGTAGACCGGACTAATGTTGGTGAGTGTTGTGAAGACATGGAAAGCTGCAATCTCTTGTAAAGATGACCAAAGAGTGAGTTGGAGGATAATGTATGAATCCCCCTAGTAGACACTAGAAAGAAGAAGATATAAAAGAAGCAGAAATACGAATATTACGGTCTTAAACATTAACCTGACCGATAAAATTATTTTTAGAACAAGTATGTCCATTCACAAGATGGATAGACGATATTATGACGATGATGATATAATTACCTACTCTTGTTTTCTGTTTTTTGCAATCATTAAATCGATCATCATTTTTTCTTATACAGTTGGCAAGTTATGCAAAACATATTGACACAGTGAGTGGTTCAATGTTAAAGTTAGTACACCAATCGTTCTTGAACTTTTTTTTTATTATTTATGGCCCCCGCTATTGAGAGCCTCTCATACCCCTATCTTTGGTGGGAGAGGGACTTTATGGGCAATTTTATTTATTCACATAATTATTTTTTTATTTTCATTCTCTACTTTCATACTTCACATAATCTTTCATTCTATTCTTTTATGCCACAATTCTGCTTTCTTTTCCTTTTGCTCTGTTTACCTTTCTTTCATCCTCTTTTCATTTTACATTTTCTTAATTTATATTTTTATTGTATCACATTTTTATCTATTCTATATCACAGTTTTATATTTTTTTTTTTAACTTGTCTTGTTAGTTTTTATCTGTTCTCTATGCCTAACTTTTATTTCTTTCTATTACATATTGTGTGATTCTTTTGCAATAATAGAGGAATTCTTCCCTGGTATCCTTTCCGCTTATCAGGGAGGCTATTGACTCCTCCTTGATTTCAACGCCAGACCGGCACTCGAAGCCGACGTTCTTGAAGTTGTGCGTGCCGAGTGCCTTGAAAAGAGAGAGAAAAAGAGATGGCATTGTGAAAGAAGTGTTCAACTCGGAGAGCCAGCTCAGAAAAGCCGTGCCAAAAGGCCCGTATGATCACAATTAAGAAGAATGACTCATTCCCCCCACCCCCACTTCGAGCAGTTGGCGCACCTGTCAACTAGGGTGCCGCTAGTGGGCGCAGTATCGAAAAAAAAATCCCGCGCAACAGGTGGGCGTTGAAAGTGAAACGGTTTCTCAATCCGCCGGCATTACTGATGCCGTACATGGGGTGACAATATATTAATTTTATTTGGGACTTTCGAAATTTCAAAAAAAAAAGTTTAACATGAAGTAGTAACGTGTTAATGTTGCATTATGAAGATGCCGAATAGTGTCTGTCTCCCTTCAGTGAATCGAATAATTTCTTTAAGTGCTTGCTCTTTTTCCTATAAATATTTTGTGTATAAATTTCACCATGCATCTATAAATATATAAATAATAAAAATATTTATTATAAAAATAATAACTAATGCCTCTTACATAACAATCAAGTATTTATATGTTTATTATAATTGTAATTATAAATTTATTATAGACAATAGCGAGTCAATATTAGTATGTCTTTATGATCAAAATTCTCTCTCTCTCATGAGCATTATTAATCCCATCTGATCATGGGGTCTGCTTTCCTTATCTTCTTTCTCCACCTCGCGCGATTCGACACGTCGTTCGCAAAAACTTTACAGGCAGTCATGTCTTTCGCTATGGTATCTGTCCATCTCATTTAGTTCTTCCTCTTCGTCTGCACCCAGAAATGTTTAGATCCATAGCGACATTCCCGATGTATTCAGGAGATCTCATCTAAGCCGACTCTCTTGTAGGTTATCAGCGATGTCACGTACCCCGAGACTACCGCAAACGTACTCGTTGCGTATTTTATGGAGTCTCATTACTCCGCACATCAGCATTTCGGCGACTTGGACTGAACGGATATGCCTTTGTGTCATAGCCCATGTTTCAATCCCATAAATCAGAACAGGTCTTATCATGCTCTTGAATATCAGTCTTTATGATTAAAATAAAAACTTTGTTAAAACTTAACTATAAATATAATATTATTGTCCCAATTTAGACTCAAAAGCCATGGTGATCCTACACGAACCGGTCCGTCGTGTAAGGCGACACACGTGTAACTATGAAATCATTGGCGCGCGGTGAAATTTGGGCGCAATACGTCTCAATATTGGTTTTATCTTCGCAAATATTTTGTCGGAGAAAGTCGACGTCGAAGTAGTGACGCGTCGATCGTAGCATATCCGTTTTTTTTTCTATTTACTTTGACAAACACTGGCTTATGTCAGATGACAGGCATTAAATAAAGAGGTTTCACTGTCATTCGTTTTTACTATTAGATATTCAATCTATTGGCACATCTTTTTAAAGTTTTTCAATAGATTAAATATTAAAAAATTAACACTGAATTTAGGAAGGGCAGTTTAGGAAGGTAACAATGGCAATGTGTACTCACTTTTTAATCAAAAAATTGTTGTCAATTGATATATGGTTCAACCTGTCTAAAAACATAGTTACTGAAATTATAAATATAGTAATGATAATGTAGAAGAAAAAAGTGTTTCCAAAATT
The DNA here is from genome assembly GCF_028537555.1 of Battus philenor. Taxonomy (NCBI): domain Eukaryota; kingdom Metazoa; phylum Arthropoda; class Insecta; order Lepidoptera; family Papilionidae; genus Battus; species Battus philenor. Next base: position 817,886 of record NW_027181693.1, read on the forward strand.
CGTATTGTTTACTATTTGTCCCCGCTGACTGTACTTCTAGAAGTAATTGACCCGCTGTTATTATTTCAATATTAAAAAGTTAATGCAATATTTCAGAGTGATCAGAGTGATCACTTTATAAAGGATGATTGTTATGCCTGCAAAAGCTGTACTTCAACCTCTAATTAATCATCTTGTATAGTTAATATGACTACCATTGAATCTATGCATAAGATTTTTACCACGGACATATCCATGTCATGGGTCAATGTCATGGAACAAGGAATATAGCATTACAAAGAATCACTATTCAATTTCATGTTTCTTGTCATCAGGTTGTCGTCGGAGCCCAAACGTCGTGTCCTCAAGGGACGTTTAAGTTGCACGCATCATTACTTAAGGTAATCTTGAATGTTACACATCATATTTTCAGCTAATGGATGCTTTAAGCTTTAAGCTTAGGAATCTCTAAGATCGCCTCGTCATGTCTTCGGCCGACTGTCGTCCACGCGCTGGTTAGGACCTGCCAATAAAAGGGTAAAAAAAGTAAAAGTAAAAAATGATATTAACATTATATATTAAGCAATAGTTTTTTATATTTATACACAGTGTACTCTATTCTTAAATAGAATGCATGTACACCAAGATTGTAATTAGACAATAAGTGTTTTAAAATGTAAGAGAAAATAAATAGTAGAGCATTAAATTTATAGGTTTAATATTAAGAAAATATAATAAAAGAAGCTCAAGGATGTACTTGAGCCTAAATAGCATATATACTACAAAATAGTGTTGCTTAAATATAGAATCAAAATAATAGAAAATTTGAAGGTGCGATTTGGAAGTCGGTTTTTTTCTTTTCAGTCGATGGACGCTTAAAGGCAAAAGCCTCCGTAAAAGGTTGCAACGCTGCTAGCATTCAGCTAACTTAACTATGCCGTCGTTCCACTTAGTGAAGGAGCTACTCACGCCGCGTCATCACCTCTTGGTAGCCACTCTTGAATCTTACAACCCAACTGCCATCGGTAGCATGATCAACGTGCCTTGCCCACCGCCACTGGCAATTCTTCGATCTACGTCGGCGATATTAATTCTTCTCCGAATCTACTCATTTCTAATTCGATAATATAATGACACTAGCTGATCCCGCAAACGTTGTTTTGCAAAAAAAATTAAAGTTTTTAATTAACAAATGTAAGATAAGGTGAAAATTTAGGTTTGTATGTATTTTTGTATGCTGTATCATAATAAAATAAAAACCAAAAAAATTGTCTAAAAAATAAATAAAATAATTTAGGGGTGGACTACCCTTATCACTTACAGGTACGGAAAATAGATAGTAGCCGATTCTCAGACCTACTGAATACGCATATAAAATTTGGTAAAAGTCGGTCAAGTCGTTTAGGAGGAGTTCAAGTTCGAACACCGTAACACGAGAATTTTTTATATTAGATATATGAAACATTAGATATTAGTCAATAGTTTTTTTTTTAATTGTACACAGTGTACTCTATTCTTAAATAGAGTGCATGTACACCGAGTATTAAATTAAAGAATAATTGTTTTAAAATGTAAATAGAAAATAAATAGTAAACCATAAAATTTAAAGGTTGAATATTGAGAAAATATAATAAAGGAAGCTCAAGGGTGTACTTGAGCCTAAATAACATATATACTACAAAGTGGTATTGCTTAAATATAGAATCAAAATAATAGAAAATGTGAAGGTGCGATTCGTAACTACTACTACTACTACTCCGCTAGCTCAGTGACCCAAAGTGGGTCTTGGCCTCCGAAGCGAGAGACTTCCACTTTCCTCTATCTTGCGCCATCGTCTGCCATTGGCTGACATTCAATTCGCGCAAGTCTGCCTCAACGCGATCGATCCAGCGATACCTGGGTCTACCCACTGGTCTTCGACCCCTCGGTTTTCCAGGTACGTTACCTTCACGCTCCGATCCGATCCCATTCGCTCCAAGTGACCAAGCCACCGGATTCGTTGAGCTTTATATTCGCCAATGATATTTGGCTGTGCTACTAAAGTCTCAATTTCGGCATTCTTTCGGAGCCTCCAAGATCTGTCTTGATTTCTCGCTGGTCCCAAGATCTTCCGCATGATTTTGCGTTCCGTCACTAACAGTTTTTGTTCTCCTTTCAAAGTTAGCGTCCAAGCTTCACAGCCATACATCATTCGTAAGGCCGGTTTTTTTTCTTTTCAGTCGATGGACGCTTAAAGGCAAAAGCCTCCGTCAAAGGTTGCAACGCTGCTCGTATCCAGCGACCTCCAGTGAAGTTAACTATGCCGTCAATCCACCTGGTGGAGAAGCTACTCACGCCGCGTCATCACACTCTTGAATTTTACAACCCAACTGCCATTGGTAGCATGATCGACGTACCCTGCCCACTGCCACTGGCAATTCTTCGATCTACGTCGGCGATATTAATTCTTCTCCGAATCTACTCATTTCTAATTCGACAATATAATGACACTAGCTGATCCCGCAAACGTTGTTTTGCAAAAAAATTAAAGTTTTTAATTAACAAATGTAAGATAAGGGTTGATCGTAGAGGGGTGAAAATTTAGGTTTGTATGTATTTTTGTATGCTGTATCATAATAAAATAAAAACCAAAAAAAATTGTCTAAAAATTAAAAATAAAATTTAGGGGTGGACCACCCTTATCACTTAGGGGTATGGAAAATAGATAGTAGCCGATTCTCAGACATACTGAATACGCATGTAAAATTTGGTAAAAATCGGTCAAGCCGTTTCGGAGGAGTTCAAGTTCGAACACCGTGACACGAGAATTTTATTTATTAGATATATTTATAACTAAGCTATCTAATGAAATTCGTTTATTATATAAATAGGTTTTTCCGTTGGGGCCACTAGATGAGCTTTTGGGGCCATAAAGTTGTAGTGTGTAGATCACGGATTTAGAAGCCCAGTGCAGGGCGTCCACATCGGAAAACGCTGGGAAATCTAGTAGCTTCTGATTAGTGTTATAATAAACACGTGTGATAACATTTTTATGCGTTTTTTTGTAAATCACATTCCGAAAAACTAACCTTATTTTTTTGGCCACATGATATATTTATATTTTTATTGATTTACGGTATAAGGTCATTTGATAAGAAAATAGATCTAACCTCGAAGCTAATAGAAGTAATTCACTGTACACATTTCTTAGTCGCTAGCAAGGAGAGGAACATACTTTTAACAATAAAACAATACCGTTCCCAACGCCTTCAAGCTACAGACGGCTCTCACGATGTTAGACCAAAAAGTTTTTTTTTACTCTTACGAAATTTATTGTTCTGTTGACTATTTTGTCCATATCTCAAAGGTTTTATGAATGAATTGCGTTGTACTTACATTGTATACATAACAGTCAAGATTTTGTTATAAATCAATATAAATTCGAAATAATTGAATACATTAACAGTTTGAAATCAATTATGTGATACTTTATTGTCTGGATCTCGATATAATTAAATCTATTTCTAGAAATTTAACCAAAGGTTAAGCTAGAAACATACAATTGTTAGGTATTCCTAGTGTATTAAGGTTTGAGTTTGTTATTCTCTTTTAACATCTCGGAGCTGTTGAATACCGCGAAGTTGAAGGATTCTTCTATCAAAAGGAAATCTTCTGGCTTTCCTCTAATGACGTACACAAGTCTTCTTTCAGCAGATAGACGTCCATGCAAGGTATATGCCTCCCCATAGATCAATAAGATGTCCGATCTTTTGCTTCTTACATCCAGCGATTTCCTGCAACACAGCTATGTACCCCGTTCAATATTTAATGGAATCAGGCGTTACCTTGCGAAAGTCCATCCTAAACACGAAAAGGACGAATACTTATCCACCTCCGCACATTTAGCGGCAGTCGTGCAACAAAGTACACCGCCCGCCAGCCCGCCGATAAATGCGCCAAGAAGACTCTGTTTAGCACTAATCGGTGTAGCATAACTCCTGAAGATGCCCCGTGGAGGGGTGAAACACGTGTTGAGTGATTTAGAGGTGGCATTTGTGTAATTCGCATTGTTTGCCGCATGCGCATTTATGGGCGGGCTGGCGGGCGGTGCACTTTGTTGCACGATTGTCGCTGCATGTGCGGAGGTGGCTAAGTATTGGTCCTTTTCTTACCCCGTTCAATGTAATATCAGACGATATTCTTCGAGCTATGTCAATGACCTAATTCAATCTCGTAACGTAACTCCAAGCGTAGCTGCCATTGCTCTCTAGGTGACCTAGAGCTTGCTTATGAGGTCCACTATATGAGACCTGGTATATCAGTATAAAATATCCAAAGTATATTCCAGAATTTCCTTTGTAAACTCCGGTAACACTTAGTACTATAACAAGATAAATGGGAGGCATTGTAAGTTCACTCGTTTTAATTGCCTTTGACTACAGGCAGGGTAAGTCTTATCTCTATAAGAAACCTTAAAATCGTCAGAAATCTGGATGCAGACATTTTCCTATCGGTTTTATTGGTAATCTATTAGAGAGGTTTATGTCCAACTGTGGGCATCCTATGGTTGTAATGATTTTTTTTTATTATCACGATCTGTGGAACATACAAAGATATATATTTACGTTTAATGTTTCTGAAGCTTTTTTGCTTAAGTTTTTTCATATATACATTGTTAACTAAGTCTTTTAATCTATTTTAACGACGCCCTATTCCTCTTCTTCCTCACCCCTACTCCACATTGGCATCCTCAGGTTGTGCGGCAGTCTCCGTGCGGCGGTTGCGTATTCACATCGATGAACCTTACGATCGCATCTTGAGTCTCGTCCGTGCAATACACGCACGTGTGTGTCGTGATATTGCTACCACCGCATGATGGACACTTTTATACAGCCCGAGGGTGTCTTTAGCCCCTGAGCCTTGTGGTTGGTGATCGTACTTGAACCTGTCTCTGTACCGTAGGGATTGGTAAATGATGATTAGAAACCAAGACTGTAGATGTTAATTTTGATGATGGGTGGTTACATTTGTGTTTATGAAGAATTTTACAGTAGAGGCATACAAAGAGAGTCTAAAAATAAGACTTGCAGCAGATTACCACCATAAACAAACACTATAATAGAGATGCAATTAATCAGAGCTGATGGTAAAAGGAAAAGAAAAGACCGAGGGTCTCGGTGCTGCAATTTGCGCGACGCCGCAGATGCGACCGCGCTATCGTGGCGTGCGATCGGGACCACTCTGGTATCGAGTGATTGGAGCGCATGAGAATATCTTTGGCTCGACGTGTGGTCCAAGTGATAAGCTTTTCGAAATCTTTGGAATTATTACGAGATGATATATTTTGAATCTAATTTAATTTTTACAATTTAGTTATAGATGTAAACGTTTTAAAGGTGTGAATGTATAGCTCATCTATCAACAAAAACTGTAATATTTTACATTTTTTTAGGCATGCGACGGACTAATAACTTTTGGCAGTATTTAATAAAGTCTGCGTGAATAGATAGTAAATAATAATTAATTTTAATATGTAGTAATCCGGGTCTTTTGAGAATGTTAATGATAAATCATTGAGTTATATATTATATCTGATGTCATTTATATCTGTAAAGCGTTTTATATATTGACATTATTAGGCGACAAATGCAGCTTTACATTCACATTTTAAGGCTTTTTCTTATATAACCAAACAACCTGTTTGTTTCTCTCATATTAGTTGTTTTATCTAAGCCCAACTTCAGATCCCACATTTTTTAATTACATTTCCAAAATTTATTTTGACGTTATTACAATCAGTACGTATTTTTTTTTCTGGTCAAATATTTCACTCTAAAAATAGCGTCAAAAATCAAAAAACAAGGAATTTAAAAAAAAAAACTTAGTGCGCGTGTAGACTATATGATTATGTGTTTATTTACTTTTACAATAAAATTTACACTTGTACGATATTACTCTATATCAATGATACAAAAAACAATACATACAAGTATATCCCGTATTTAGCAGAAACAGCCTCAATTTTAAGGCAATTTATGGTATAATAGCAACAGATATAAGAAAGCATATAATATTGGTGCATTAGTGGAACTTCTGCGGCGGTGGCGTTAATATGATGAATGTGTTTCCCGCTCACGCTTCCGCATATGACTTGCGCGCGTCGGCGGCACGCGCTGCGTAATCTCCGCCATCGCTCGCTGTTAATTGATCGCTCGCACCTGTCCGACGCACGCGCATCTGGACCAGCACGTAAAGCTGCCGCCTACACCACAAGCGATAGCGTTGCGGGCTATAATAAAATACGATACATTTGTTACTGCAGGTAGTAGATATGACAATTTGTTATTGTGGTTTGATAGTTTATTATATACATTTAAAATAATTCAAAATATAACTTTATTATTACGTATTTTTGACTAACTTATGTTAATGACAGGATTCAGTGCACTAATACCATCATTCCAACCATAAAACTACCTCTTCTGAACATAAGCCTGCACGAAGATTTTCAATAGGACCGATCCTTACAAAGTAGTATGTCCATATAATAAGCGAATATACCACACTGCCTCCACTCACTTGTCACCACTCTAGAACCTTAAGGCACCAGCGGTTTTCTGTTCTGCGCGCTTTTGTCTGCCCTCTGTCACTTTAACCGGCACATTCACTGGGCTATGTAGGTTAGTTTCGTATATAATTGATTAGAATAAAAGTTACATTCTTAGAGTACTTGACTATATACTTCTCAAATAGTGTTTTTTAAAAATATAACATGCTTTAAATCAGAATGGAAATATATCGCCGCCTACATCGAATAAAATAACAATCGCCGTTATTTTTTTTACAAGGTTTGTAATATTTGCAATCTAAGAGTTGCAGTATACCTTTTAAATTTTTTTACATAATTTTCTTACTACTTACTTTTCAAATAATCTTTTTATATCTAAATAAACAAGGTACAGTACAAACAAGAATAAATTACGGCGTGATATGAATAGATACAATTGTGTTCTTATAAATATTTTCACTGCTATATTATGCCATTAGATTTTTGTTTTGACCAACATTTTGTGTTGCATTTTTTTTCATGTATATATTAAACTGGCCTTCATATATTCCAAATTTAAATTCGCGAACTTTGATTATGGAATTATTTAAATAAAAATGTTTACTGCAGTATGCATCGCTAGCAATCGCCTCGCTAGCGGTGAGCAGCTGGCTCGCGTTATCTCGTCGTGGAGCGCTCAATAACGCGCGTTTCGTTTTGCTCACATTCGCGCTTAACCATTTTCATTTCTAGGAAAACGATAACACATCGATACCAAGACCGCGGCGGCCGACGTCACGTTTTGGTTTTAATTGATCGTTCTAAATTTAAATAAATAATAACCTGTATTAAAGTAAGTTTACATTTACATTCGTAACTTGATTGCTGTAAAAACTTATCTACAACATAGTTCAATACGCTATGGAAGTAATAGTGGTATCAAAATCTTATTAAATGTATATATTATTGAGTGCTTTTTCAGTTACAAAATGTTGATACCTATACCATAAAAGTCTGTGCTTAAAGAAGAGAAATAACAGCTTAACTAGAATAATTTCACTGTACTTCCGGAATTTCTTAAATCATTTTAACTATTCAATTGGACATATAAAATACTGTGATAAATAAAAATATATCTATCTTAAAAATATATAATGATTGTATGAAAGGCGGCGTGTGAAAAGACGAGAATAATGCCAAAGGAAGATAAATTATTATGGAGAATAAAAGGAAAGAAAAATTATGAAAGATCTTGTGTAGAAATAAAGAAGCGAAAAGTAAATAAAAGACATTTATGAAAAAAATTATTGCCTGAAATTCTAACGATAACACATAGTATGGGCGAATGAAAAGAAATAAAATCTCTCTCAAAATAGGTAGCTTCATTGGCGATGTACATTATTCTATATATTACTAGCTGATCCCGCAAACGTTGTTTTGCAAAAAAAAAATAAAGTTTTTAATTAACAAATAAAAAATAAGGGTTAATCGTAGAGGGGTGAAAATTTAGGGTTGTATGCATTTTTGTATGCTGTATCATAATAAAAAAAACTAAAAAAATTGTCTAAAAAATAAAAAAAAATTAGGGGTGGACCACCCTTACCACTTAGGGGTATGGAAAATAGATAGTAGCCGATTCTCAGACTTACTGAATACGCATATAAAATTTGGTAAAAATCGGTCAAGCCGTTTCAGAGCAGTTCAAGTTCGAACACCGTGACACGAGAATTTTATATATTAGATTATGACCGACAAATGAATGAATATATTCACACCATTATATTTCAAAAGAAAGTCCTAACCAGAGGTGTACGAAAGTTCTTATTATTAGTAATATGAAAGCCTTCGAAATATGGGTATACAGGAGAATGCTAATGATATCCTGAAAGGATAAAGTTAATTATGAAACACTGTAAAGTAGAGTGAAGAAAAAATCAGAAGTGTTAAGTAAAATAAATACAAGAAAGCTTCTATATTTGGACCACATGAAAAGAAACTTAATATACGACCTACTGCAACTTATCGTACAGGATAAGTTTCACAGAAAGCTAAGTATTGACAGGTGACGAAGATTCTAGTTAAAAAAACTTAGTGGTATGAAAATAGTACCTGTGAGATCTTCAAAGTCGCGATGTTAAATATTAAAATTGCCCTGATGGTCGTTGACTTTCATAAGAAGATGACACTCTAGAACACAGTTCCCTTAACTTTTTTGTGTCGTAGACCCCTTGCCATGTTTTTCCGTGTTGGGTAGACCCCCTACTTACCTGATATTGATTTCCTGTAAATTTCCAACTGTAGTGAAGTTTAGTGTTAAAAACCTAAAGTAAAAACACATGATAATTTATACATTTATTAATTGAATTTAAATTAAAACTACTCAAAATAAAATTTTGTATCTGTTATGTAAAATATACGTAACATTAAATGTTTTGATATTATAAGACAGTATGATGTAAGTAAAGGTACTATCAGTGTATGTGTTGAAATCCACTATCGTGGACCCCCATTTTCATTTCATGGACCCCCAAATTTTTTTTTGGCTGACGTATACCTCTTGCAGGTTATCATAGACACCTAGGGATCGATATAGACCACTTTGGGAATCACTGTTCTAGAAAGAAGAAGATGGCATAACATCTTCTGAAATTTTTTATGACATGAACACCCATAAATAACAGAGTCGTACATAATTTTATACAGTTAAAACATGACCCTTTAGTACTTTTATGTAATTGTGAAAATTATAGGGTTCAGTACCTGCAGATAAGGAATTTGTGGTGTGTTTTACGAGACAGGAAGTCGTTGCATACGAATTTGTGCATTCAACGAATTCAATGCTCATTTTTCGATGTGTGGGCGTGGAAATTTCTCTATAGGGCTGACACAATATTATTATACGCTCCTAATTTTTTTCTTCTTTCTCCTCCCCCAAAGGTACGATAAATGGTATATATGAAAAGTAAATGCCTGATATTGCTAAGCAGAATACTCAGAATCGATGTCGACAAATTACGCCATTTTTTTTCATTTTTTCTTTACAACTTGGCAAAGGTTCTAATGTAAAAAAAGGCTAAAATGTTGCGAGAAAAATAGATTTTTTACGTTTACGCTCGTTTTCCGATATATAAATCGTAGAATAAATTAATCCCTCAGTATAACGTTTAATTTTTTCCCTTTTAGGCTATGACAGAAATAAAATAATGTATTTTCTGTAAATTTCCTATGGGAAAATTTGTTTTCTTCGGTTTTATACGGCTCTTTGATCAGTAAATACTTTTCATCTAATCCAAAAATCGCCATAATATATCCGTCTCAATAAATTATTTTAAAATATACATTATAGGTTTACTATAAATGTGGTAATAGTAAAGAATTTAGCTTGACTTTGCACACAATTTCAAATAACTAAAAGTTATCTATTAACATTTCAGCTGTGTGACGTCCACTTTTGGATATAATCGACCTTACGATACAGAAAAATTCTAATTATATTATTTAAGAATGTATGAAATATTAGCTGAATATAATTTCATCTTATAAAATATTTTTTGTTCACAAGGAACTTTAAAACAACTCCACATATTTTAATAGTAAGTTTTGGTATAAATGTCTGATTTTTTTTGTCTTAAAAGATAAGATGTTTTTATTCAGATTATTTTATGTTTCGTATTTTAAACTAATATCGTAATGTATGTCGAATTAAAAGCATTCAGTTATAAATTACTTTGTATCACATTTCAAATTCATCATGGTTCCAGCCTATAGACACCCACTATGAGGTATATGCCTCCAACATAGATATCTATGGGCGATATATCATAATAGCCATCTTTGGTAAGCTGGTTTGCGATCGCAGTGTGGTATTTTGGTATGCAGATAACGCTTCTGTCCATCTTTTGGAAACTTGTTTGTTAGCGCAGGCAATCCTATATATATATATTGCATATATATTGCAAATTTCCAATATTAAATATAAAATGTCACGTATTAATAGTTGACAACCCTGAAATTAAGTTCCCCGAATCGGTACGTAAGGAAAGCACCGAACTTTCCAAATCCAAGTCCACGGAGCTTTTTCCTCTTAAAGCCCCACGGCGTTACAAGTCATTATTACAAATTACATTCGTGTGCGTTATGTCTTGCGTGCCGACATTATGAATGATTATGTCATTCGAGAAATAACTTACTGGAAACCTTTTCGGGTCATATTTAAAACGTAAAGTTCGATAAAAAAAGTTAGTTAATTTGATGATAGCATCCGAAGGTCCGACTACCTTAGGATATGAATACTAAACGTGATTTCAATGACATTAAGTGCTGAAGTTCATTCGCTGAAGCACTTACTTCAAAGTCTAGTCTAAAGTCGAGGTTTATAAGGGAGCTCGCGAGCTTAAATAGAATACAGTAATACCCCGCTTTACGCGACCCCGTTATACGCGGTTTCACTATAACGCGAATTGCAAATTTCGCGCTCAAATGCCTCGAATTACGCGAAAGAGTGCATATAAATATAATGTAGTCATCAACTTCTCTATGGTGTCTTGACCATCTGTCAAACAATTAAAAACAGTGTTGGGTGTTATGAACGTATTTTACAAGAACGTAAACAAAACGTTAGCCAAAAGGCAATAGATGTATTTTTCCGTAAAAAACAAAGTGTTCCTAGAATTAAAGTGATTGATTAAAATGATTTGTATTTTTTTGTAATAATTTTTGACTATGTTTAATCATAAGCCTCGTTATACGCGAATTTCAGTTAACGCGATTTTTTTTGGAACGTATCCCTCGCGTAAAGCGGGGTATTACTGTACACTTTTTAATAAAAAAAGAAATGAAAACGTGTTGTTAAAATATGAAATTAAAACAAGATATGTAACTTTAAAAAATATGGAGGTACGTTTCGTAAAGTCGGTTCTTCTTCGTCTTTTCAGTCTACTGAAGCCTACTTCAAGGTCGCCACGCTGATCCTAACTATATCGTTGGTCCACCTAACTGAAAGCCTACCCACGTCGCGTCAATCAACACGTGGTTTTCACTGGAGAACCTTTTGGTCCCAATGACTAATTAGTAGTACCAAAAATAGTGCAATAAACAGTATAATATAATATGATAATTATAAAGAAAACATGTGTCAAATGTTTGAACAATAAATGTAATGTTGCGAAATAAAATAATAAGGAAACCTAGAATGTAGTGGTTGAGGATGGAAAATTGTAGAATGAAAGAAACAGTACGACAGATAAGATGATACATGAAAGAGAAGAATGATAATAGTAAAAAATATGAATAAATTACTAGAAATAAAAAGACCCTGTCCCACACGAGATAGGGGAACGAGAGGTCCCTAAGAGAGACCATATAAAAAAAAACTCCGAGAATAGCTTCTCCATAGCTCTCTGGATGAACTTGTGTCTTATGAGATCCTTCGTTGGTGATGACACGCGGATCCGTATGTCATCACCGGCAAAACACACTGGTCGAAGACCTTAGTCTTGAGGTATTGCTATAACTTCGACCATATCACCTCCAACTACTTGATAAGGCATGACATAGATAATAGACAAGGTTGGTTAACTCTGTCCAGGTCCCATGGACCTATAAATCTCTATCACTCGGCTCTTAGTTCCCAAACTCACACAATTTCGATATCAATGTTTTACTAATATTTCTAAATTAAGCAATTTTTTTTTTCGAAACAATAATTTTAAATTTCGAATTTTTACGCATTATGTTTATGGCAAATAAAGAGTTATTACACCATGCCATATTTATAATCTACTAGCTGATCCCGCAAACGTTGTTTTGCAAAAAAAAATTTAATTAACAAATAAAAAATAAGGGTTGATCGTAGAGGGGTAAAAATTTAAGGTTGTGTGTATTTTTGTATGTTGTATCATAAAAAAATAAAAACAAAAAATTTTGTCTAAAAATTTAAAAAAAAAATTTAGGGGTGGACCACCCTTATCACTAAGGGGTATGGAAAATAGATAGTAGCCGATTCTCAGACCTACTGAATACGCATATAAAATTTGGTAAAAATCAGTCAAGCCGTTTCTGAGGAGTTCAAGTTCGAACACCGTGACACGAGAATTTTATATATTAGATGTAGTATTTTCATTCTCGGAAAGAGGATTAAAAAAAAAGTAAATAAAAAAAATCTATTGTAGACTAATGCATTGAATAGATAATAATGGATGCGTCTGCGCAGCTCAACGGGTCGAAAATGATTCAAGATTGCGGTCTAGGTCTTCCTTGTTATTTACAACTGGCCGCTACCCCGGGCGGTGTTATCGTTGCATAACGATTTGAATGGTCAGCGATGTGCCAACAATGGAGGGTGGCAACTTGGAGTGGCCCAACAATGGGCGCCCAGCGAACAATGAGTCGAGCGTGGACGAACAATGAGCGTTTCCCGCGGGCATGCTGTTCAGACTTCCACACGGACGGATGAAACTTCACAACAACACTTACTCGAGAATAAATTTCTAACACGTAATTGTAGTTTCATGAAGTACTCTACATCTAATATATAAAATTCTTGTGTCACGGTGTTCGAACTTGAACTCCTCCGAAACGGCTTGACCGATTTTTATCAAATTTCATATGCGTATTCAGTAGATCTGAGAATCGGTTACTATCTATTTTCCATACCCCTTAGTGATAAGGGTGGTCCACCTCTAAATTTTTTTTTTAAATTTCTAGACAAAATTTTTTGTTTTTATTTTTTTATGATACAACATACAAAAATACACACAACCTTAAATTTTCACCCCTCTACGATCAACCCTTATTTTTAATGTGTTAATTAAAAACTTTAGTTTTTGTTTGCAAAACAACGTTTGCGGGATCAGCTAGTAATTTTATAATTACAATCAGGTACCGTCGTAATCATTTTTACATGTTATACAAGATTAGATAAGAGTCTAAAAGCTTTGAAGATTTAAATGTATAGTTCATTTGTTAACATAACACTTTAAAACTTTTACACCTATTATCAATCACTCTATATAAAGTGATTTTATATATTTAACACGCCAATAACATCTGGTAGTACAAAGTATGCAGGGACAGATATTAAACAATAAATAATTTAGAAAACATTTTTTTTTTATCTCATTACTTTATTTATTATTTCTGACACTTAATTTTTAAATGATATGTCATATATTATTTGACAGTAAATAAACTAGACATAACCAAACAACATATATGTAAGACAAGAATATAGCAAATAAAAATTTTATGACACAAAATTATTAAAATGATAAAAAATGCATAAATTACGTTAAATCGTGACTTATGTTTCAAATGCAAGATATGTTATAAAGAACATACTTATGTAAGATTTTATTATTTGTTATTATTGATGGATATCACACGGTTGATGTAATACAGTGACGATGAAATTGCATAATTATTGAATAATACAAAACAATACCGCAGAATATTCATTTCAACAATCGTTATTGTGCATTAAAATATGTGGAATGCTTGGTATTATATAGAGAAAAGACTCAAACAATGTGTTGTAAGTAAAATTCGTAATACATAAATTCTATACGATCAAGTTAAAAGAATTTCTAGTCATAAATATGATACAAGTCGCTTAAAATATTGTCGAATTATACTTTATTGTATTTAATATTTTTAAACCAGCAGTAGGATACAATCAATATATTAACTAAAACATGCATATATATGTTAAGAAGTATCTATTTAAATGTTACAATATATTTACATTTCTTTAAATCATTAGGTAGGCATTTTACAATGGTGCTTGTGTTATATATTCTGGCATTATTAATTAATAATAAAAGTAAACAAAATAGATTAATTTAAAACAAGTTGACAAATAATAAGAGCTTCTAATGTTGGATCAATGAATTTTTTATTTTATCTTTTTTAGCATATGAAATTTAAAACGAAAATTTAACTAAATAATAAACAAAACGCATGTAATTTCATCACCATTGTAATCGTTATCATTTCAGCAATATAAAGTCCACAGCTGGTCATAGAATTAGCGTAGATCTAAAACGTCATTATTCTATCACTACAAGGCGTGGTCGTCACCCGAGAACCTTTCACCCCAATTTTATTGTATCCAATGATACGAGTATTATACCGATGTTAATGCGTGGAATTAAAAGCAGATGCTCCACTGAGGAAGCTAATTATTGTCGCGCGCTCTTTATAAAACTGTATTTGTAAAGAGCAACTGTTGAGTTTCTCGCTGGCTCTCAGCAGAACTGCCTTCCGAGCAGGCGGTACCTTCCTGTAGAAACAACAATGCCGACACTTTATGTTGACGATTCGAAAATGCCTGTAACAGCCTATTTAAATAAAGAATATTTTGAAATACAGTATATATATAGTTATAATAGCAGGTGTAGATGTCGAGATCTTGAAACAAACAAAAGCGCCGTAATGCATTGATTACCGCTTCTGCCTTATCATTGCCGATCTGTCGTCGAGAACAACCACCAGTATTAATATATCCCCATACTCTTTCGCGTCCAGTACAAATTTTAATTAACTGTTGCTAACTATACCTATCTTCATGGTTCAAGTTATACTGGTGGTAAAAACCTTTTATTTGGTTGTGATAAACGCGATTATTAACTTTATAATTACCTGTCGAAGGTTGAAATTTATAGAGTCGCGTATCGTTGGATTTAGAAAATGAATTATTGCATGTAATGATGAATAATCGTATTCTCATCGATTCAAAATTAATTCACGATTAAATATAAAATTATTAATTTTAAACCTGCGTTCTAATAGGTGAAGGTATTAGATTCATTGTATATATACTCTAATAAAGTACATTTTCCATAGAAGTAATTGTAACTTGTTTACAAAAATTAGATTGCTGTCTCGCTCTGTTTATTATGTGGATTATAAACTGCGTCTTAAAACGGAGATTTATGATAGACTTCCAAACATAAAGGTTATTAAAAATCATTTATTTATATTACGTGTATAATAAAAGAGAAAGAAAAAAGGAATACGTATTTTAATAAAATATATCGTTGTCGTTTCAGCCAATATATGCCTACTTCTAGACATAGGCTTCCTCCAAAAATATCTATGGTGGAGGTATACTATATATGTAAGAAAAGGACCAATATATAGCTACTTCCGCCATGCAGCAGTAGTCGTGCAATAAAGTGCAACGCCCGCCAGCCCACTTATAAATGCTGGCATGGCATTTATATATATTGGTCCATTTCTTACTTAGGATGGACTTCCGCAAAATAACGCCTGAATCCATTAGATATACTATAATCGCCACGCTTAGCAGGCGGGTTGGCGATTATAGTGTGGTAATATGGTACTCAAAGGACGCTGATGGCAAACGTATATATATATATACATATATATATATATACATATATATATATATATATATATATATATATATATATATATGTTTGCTCGTAGGATGGTGAGTGACACCGTTAACAGAAACAAAACAGTATAGATAAGTAGGTACCTAATAAACTGCACATAAAATAACTAGTCAATTAATAATAGGAAAAATAGAATAAGAAAAGTGAAGTAATGTATTAAGAAAGCACACCCCGAAGAAAACTGTGATAAAAAAAATTGAACATGTAAATAATGACATAAAGAATAAAAAAAATGTACCTAGCCACCTAAGAGTATTAAGATGATGGAAGGAAGGCGATGAAAGCAAGAAGGAATGAAAGAACAAAATGAAAGATATTGTGATGGAAATAAGGTAAGAATAAAAGAAATTGAGAAGTATGACAGTGAGTGAAGGATAAAGATGAAAAATCTGAAAAACTTATTTGTAAACAAAGACCCTGATCTCAACTAATTAGGAGTACGAGAGGCCTCCAATAGCGGGGGCCATAATATATATATATACATATATATATATATGTATATATATATATATATATATATATATATAGATTGGTAGTAGCGATCTTAGGAAAAGGCCTTTGTCTTTTAGGTGGCGAATATTGACTGAAAATAAGAAGAATGATATCTTAGATCTATGCGTATTATATGTTCAGCTGTCGACTTCCTATTGTTAAAAAAATATTATTAAGATGTTAATGAAATTAAATAAATTATTTCCTTGATTTAGTTTCCTATATTCAACATTGATACTTCAAATAGACCTGTTATTGATTACAACTTGTTTTTATAATCAATTTTAGTTTTGACTGTGCTTTGCAGGGTATTATAATTGTGAAGAAGTTGAAAGAAACTCCACACAACACATCTTTTAATATTTTAAAATATTTTACTGGATTCTAAATTCACGTAAGTCGTATAGTAAAAAACTATCAATAGTTTCTTAATTATTATAAAATAAGGAAGTGTTAGTAACTTTGCTGAAACGTAGATCGCAACAAAATCATTGTGAATTGTTATAAAAATATATAAAGTGTTACTTTAAATTGCGTGAAGTATTTATTAAAGGAATGCTTTTATTGTAACTATTCGTGTCCCCGGATATTTCTATTAAGGCGCAGCCTGACTCTTTCCATTTTATTTTAACTAAGATAATTACGAATACATTTTATAGTTTATATAAAATACTAGCTAATCCCGCAAACGTTGTTTTGCAAAAAAAAATTTAATTAACAAATAAAAAATAATGGTTTATCGTAGAGGGGTAAAATTTTATGTATTTTTGTATGCTGTATGATAATTAAATAAAAAAAAAATTCGTCAAAAAATTTTAAAAAAAATTTTAAGGGTGAACAACTCTTATCACTTAGGGATATGGAATATAGATAGTAGCCGATTCTCAGACCTGTTGAATACGAATATAAAATTTGGTAAAAATCGGTCGAGCCGTTTCGGAGGAGTTCAAGTTCGAACACCGTGACACGAGAATTTTATATATTAGATTAATAAATAAACAGTGGTAGCTCTGAGGACAGAGACGCGACTGAAGGTCACAGGTTCGATGTTATTATTCACACTTTGTGCGTTAATTATATAAGATATTCACTGCTCACAAACAATATTCCAGAAGATGGACAGCGACGTCATCTGAACGCAAACCTGTCTGCCAGTCTTGGCGATTATGGTATATCCCTTCATAGATATCTTTGGGGAATGCATTTCCCTTGCAATGGACTTTTCAACCCATAGCCAACTCCGTCGATTTTTATAACAGTTTGCCAAAATTCAATACATCTTTGGTATACTTTTAACAAAATTCAAAACGCATATTAAAATAAATTGACGAAAAAGCTTATTATTCAATAAACAAATATTTAAATGATAAACTTTGGTAATAATGTTGTCTGATTATTTTGATTTCATTTAGGCTATATTTGATAAAGATGTGTTGTTGTGTAGTTTCGTCCTGCTTCTTCTCCACACTTGGCGAAGTGGAGTAAAAAATAAAATAGATTAAAAAAATATATAGATAATTTGTTGACAGCCAATAAGAGTTCTGTTAAAAAGTTCTATATTAAATAAACATATTTTATTGTACTTTAACTTTATCTATTACCAAAATAAATCAATAAACATATCAGTAGAACAAATACAAATATATTGTCTACGTAAATAGAAAAATCAATGTATAGAAAAATGTTTGAACATTCACGGTGTTTAAATGTTTTTCATATTTATATTTATGTGTGTGCGATTGATAGATTAACCTATGTGTGTGTGAACACAGTTGGATCAAACCGTGTCGAGATCCCACGGAGTCCATAAACAGATTCCGTTGTCAAATCGCACACGTAGTAAATTTGAAATAATGCGAAGCAGGAAGCGTTGCCTTAATACGGTGCGGTTCCCACGGACATCAAAGCCACCGCCACAGCACCGCCCGGCGGGATAGCCCGGACTCAAAATTGACTTATTTCCTACTCTATATAATTTTTATATCAATTGAAGATAGACTTTCATATTATAATGATTATACTGGCGATAATTTAAGTTGTGTTTCAAATTGATGGTCATAGAATATTCGTCTACGTATATATACGAAGCATTAATATAGTAGATAGGGAGTGTGTGATTAATCGTCGTGTACAAAAGAAGAATGTCACAAGAGCCTTAGGACTATTAAAGTAGTAAATATTTATGAGTACAGCTTTATATTACTTTTGTCACAAAAATTATAATATTATATACTGTGATCAAAAATAACGTGACATTGTCATTTTTTATTACGGGTGCTTTTCGTACTTTTCGTATATATATATAATATATA
This sequence comes from Battus philenor, assembly GCF_028537555.1. Taxonomy (NCBI): domain Eukaryota; kingdom Metazoa; phylum Arthropoda; class Insecta; order Lepidoptera; family Papilionidae; genus Battus; species Battus philenor. Next base: position 836,611 of record NW_027181693.1, read on the forward strand.
TATATATATATATATGTGTGTGTGTGTGTATGTATATACCTCAAGAACGTGGAATTATTGTTACTAATTATTTATACAGCTTTAGCAATGAAAGAGATTTTGAGACACTACTTACGGTCGAGTGATACATATATATATACACATAAATATATATATGTATATATATATATATATATAAATTTAAATGTACATATATATATGCTCACTATTTATTCTGTATTATATTTCAGCTACACTATTTCAATTTCATCTTTCTTTCTTTCTCTTTCAATTTAAGTAATCTTATTACATTAAAGATGCGATATGTTATTAGATACTCGTCGTCTATTTAGTATACGCTCCTTGCAAGGCTTCATCTAAAGGTGTATGTTGGGATATACAATAATCTGCTCTCTGCAAAATCTGAATCTGGAAGCTGCTGCCCGTTCTCTGGAAACTTATTTGCGAGCAATGGCAATCTTATATAATTAATGCACAGTGTGTGAATTATACAAGTCCCAGACCACTACCGTTGAGCTATCCCTGCACTTTATTTACACTGTCTTAATTTAGGTAAAATATCACGACGTTCTATGAGTTAAAATTAGAGAAATAAGGTAGTATTTGCTAAAGTGTGGTGTTACTAACAACTTTAGTTTGCATCGTTTCGTAGAGGGCGTTACTGTTGACCGTCAAATTGTACTTGATATATACTTAGCGGAATCATCCGAAAAAGGTTCGGAACAACCTCACAAATTTTTACTAGACCATATGAATACATATCGTTGCAACAATTTTTCTAATACTTCTTATTTTATTTTTCAAGGGGTGAAATATATAACATTGTATTTAATGAATCGAACCCGTGAGCTTCGATCGAAAGTCTTACTCTCTAACCGCAGAGTGTGTATGTGTCTCATGTTATTATAAATTATTACTTTATTATTACTAGATTAAGTGATTTTCTATCATCATTTTTATTATCATCACATTTGTGATATACCTTTAAGAAATAGCCTCGAAATCTGTACGTGTAAAGTTGTTCAGAGTGAGGAGAATTTCGTCCACTACTGGAAACAGGCTTTCCTCGTTGATTTCCAATAGGACTGGTTTCAAAGCCTCCTACGTCTTGCATCTCCCGGCAGCGTTAAAAAGATAATCTGTCCACATTCTGAATGGACGATATAAAGCCTAGTTAAACTGTAAAAGTATTATTATATATATTTAGTTTACTTGCTACAACTGCATAAAATGCTTGACATAGTATCGACCGGTTTTTCTAGTTACACGCGTTACCGCGCACGTTTACTGTCGTTTCTAAACAAATAACTCATTTACGTTGCGCCAATGTAATGTTCGCAAGTGAAAATGTCGTAAACCTAAAAAACATATCAGCCAATCTGTGTAGTACTAAAATCACACTAAAGGATGATGAAACGGCTCGACCGATTTTTACCAAATTTTATATGCGTATTCAGTATGTCTGAGAATCGGCTAATATCTATTTTCCGAGTGTGATTAGGGTTGTACACCCTTAAATTTTTTTTTAGACAATTTTTTTGGTTTTTATTTTTTTATGATACACCATATAAAAATACATATAACCCTAAATTTTGGCCCCTCTACGATCAACTCTTATTTTTAATTGTTAAGTAAAAACTTTTTTTTTTTTGCAAAACCATGTTTGCGAGATCAGCTAGTATTTTTATACATGTCTGAAGTGACAATGATCGGGGAATATCACTCGTGCAACTGATGGCTGCTAGCACCGAAAGATTCTCAAGTGGCCATCGAAGTGATGTCCTCCTCGCTCTTTAGCCCTCACAGGCTGTATAACAGTGTCTATCATGCGGCGGTACCTATATCACGTCACACACGTGCGTATATTACACGAACGAGACTCAAGATGCGATCGCAAGATTCATCTATGTGGCGAAATCGACCACCGTATGGAGCAGGGATGAAGAAATGATCACACAAAATATAATTTTAAAAACATAACATTGTTAGAGCGTTGTTTGAATGGATTAAGAGAGTAAACACTGTAACATGCAAGAACGTGAGTAAAAAAGTTTTCGAAAATGTTAAACGTAATTGTAAAAACAAAAGCACGTATGCCAATGTCTGTGGAATATATATCATAATAATAAATAAATACATTTAAAAAACTTTTAAATTAAACGGTTTTTTGATACCCATACTGTGGTGGTTGTGGAAAAATATGTACCTAGTCCGCCATTTTGGAACGGCGTCCATCTTGAATTTTAAATTTTGACATAATCATCGTGTTTTACTAGTGTAGCCCTTTCATTTGATACCCATATTAAGGGGGTTAAGGAAAAATATGTAATCCGCCGTTTTGTATCGGCGGCCATCTTAGTTTTATAATGTTATTGATTGTATTATATTGTATTGTCATCTAAATTAAATGTGTGTACCAAATTTCAGATCAATCTGACAACGGGAAGGTGCTTAAATTTCAATTTCTAATTTTGACCCAAATAAATAAATTCCGTACGGGTCGAACTAAATGAAACCGTTTAAAAGGATGTCCTCCGGCTGAAATGACGATAATAAAAGACAAAAAACAATTTTTATTCGTCTAATTATTGTTTTAACTTAAACTTAAGATCACATAAAGTATGCAAAGTTATCATTATGAGGTGTTGGTGCCCGAAGTCCACGAGGCGTCTTAATCGCTCGGTATGCGACAACATTTCCGGCCACGTTGCTTTCAGTTCTACGTTTTTGCTTAGCACTTGTAAGTAGTTTTATAAATGTACCATAACGAACTATTTCCTATTCAAATTACCTAATAATATATCTTGTGAATTTTCTAACATAAGGTAAATTATTTTTTAATTATCTTATTCTTTTATTACTATATTTTTTGATAATAACGCAAATGATTTACGGAATATATAAAATAATCATTATAAGGTTGCCTTCAATATTAAATGTATATAAGCGATTACTTTATGACTTATATAACAGGTGGCGCAAAAGTAATGGCATAATGTGAACGTGCCTTGATTTTTACAAGTGGCCCTAAATGTCACTGTACTTTGACATTTATGATGTAGATATATAGGGAATTAGTTGTCAATAAGCCAAGGATATATATATATATATATATATATATATAAATATATATAAAATATATATATACCTCAAGAACGAGGAATTATTGTTACTACTTATTTATACAGCTTCGGCAACGAAGGATATTTTGAGACACCAATTACCAGGCCGAGTGATTTCCCGTTTTGAAGTTTTGCACAGGCCCTCCATATCGCCAGATCCCACAGCGATAGACTTCTTCCTGTGAAGCTTTTTAAAATCTCGTGTTTATCGCAATAAACCACGCCACACACCACCTTACAAGCCTCGAATGATAACACTCAAGAAGATATCGTCAATTTGTAGTCAGATGTTTTTCAAGCGAAAATTCAAAAAGCCGTAAAACGAGCGCAATTATGCATCAATTCGGGACTCAGGTGGTAGCCAATTAACCGACATTTTTTTTTTTAAATATAATCATTATTCTTACCCCTTTAAATAAAGTTTTTTTTTTAACAATGGAGATCTTTTTTAAAATTAATAACAACATGGCTGCAGGTTCAAATTATGACATTACTTTTGCACCGAATGTTATTAAATGAATTTATTATTTAAAAGTAGGTTTGATTTTACGGTCCTTTTGTGAATTTTATTAATAACAGTTCTTCACTGTCCACTCCTGTATATAGGCCTTCTCTAAAAGCACCGACAGAGAACTGTTTGCATTTAGCGTCTTCCGAAGATCTCTCTCTCTCGAAGATCTCTCGCTCTTCCGAAGATGGATCTCTGAGACAAGATCCTCTGTTTTACCTTGTAGGTGGATGTCCTTCATCGCGCTTGTATATATAATATAATATATATACTATAAGTTATACATTATTAATTCAAATAAAAGTTTTTTTTTAATATGATGATATATTCTTCGTAACTTTAAAGAAGGTCCCATAAGTCGCGTCACTACTCTGGTATTCGGATGCGAATGAAACCCAATCTCCCACAAGGCACCAGCGCACCACAATAAGCACCGGGCGTGGGTTTTTGTAGCCGCGTAATGGAAATGCAGGCTAATCGGCCAGCAATCAGCGCGGCAGCCCCACAAATCGTCACATAAAATGATACCATAATGTGCCTCTGCTATCGGCAGCCTGTCGCAAAAAATGTACGTAATTATTTTTTGTTACGCCACCTTCACACTCACGGTAAACGCTGCGAATACTTTTGTTATTATAAATAGATAAAATAAGTTTATTTAACATTGAAACTTGTAACAGAAGTTTTATTGATCGTCTACTTATTTTTTAATTTATTTCATTTTTGGATCTACTCTGCTTTGCAAGGTGTTATAGTTGTGGAGAGAAAGCAGTAATAACACCACAACAAAACATTTTAATATAGTTTAATAATACGAATTTATATTTTTACACTTTATCAGATACAGCGTAAAAGAAATCAAAAGCGACATCACTGCCAAGGATTCTTGTCATTTAAATATTCGTTTATTATTTTAGCATTGTATTACCTTCTATAGCATCTATTTTAGGATACGGTTTTTAATTAACACCAGTCAAAATGGTTATGTGTTCAGGATATATACTTTTACAAATGATGTTATATAGTCCACAAAAGGCATGCATGCATAGCAGGGTTCATTTATTATATATGATTTTACATCTCGTATATGAATTGCTTTAACAACTGTATTGAGAACATTTTCCAAAGTGAAAACTAAACACCTGATTAATGTTTAGATAGGAATGCATTTTGAACCCAATTAGTTTATTTCAAATTGAAGGATGCGATTATAAAGAAGTTCTCTAATCTCTAAATAACAATCTCTTTCGAAATGAGTTTTTGAGACATTCTTCTCTTGAAAAACGTAAATGATCACAGTGAATGATTTAAAAAGACAATTATTATGTACAGGGTGGTTGGCTTTAAGTAAAAGCTTTAAAGTGGTTTATGTAAAGCTCCTTATCCAAAAATAAATAATTCAAACAATTGTAAATTACGAAATACTAATATAGTAAACAAAAACGATATCGGAGTTTGGATTACTACATACTGCTATTAAAAATAGTTTTTGTTTACTATCTATTCCTGCAGAAGATACTAAACTGACTTATTCTATAAGAAAAAAAAATTATCTGAAGTATATTACAAGTTTGAAAGCTTCCTGCTGACAAATGTCCTATATTTTCAACCCTTTAAAGTTCTGACACATAACCATCATCCTGTATGAATAAACGATAGCAAAATTGTAAAAGTATTCCCTTATCGCACGTGTGAACAGGCTTTACCGCAGCGGGAGCAACTTATATAGAAACAATAACGCATGGTGTCCCGGTCATTTAACTAACATTAACACATGCTCCACTTGCCAGCGCGTCTCTAAACACCTCGCCACATCGTCTGCCAACTCATTTTCATTATAGTTGGAATTTCAAAACGAAGTACACTCCGTGTAAATGTACTGAACATTAAATAATTTATCATATTTAACTACTTTAATTACGAGATAAAATAAAAAATGAAATTTAATAATAAATTGATATTTATAAAATTAAAATATTTAACTTACCGTATGAAAAAGTGATTAAAACACTTAAAAAAATATATAGTGATTTATTATAAGTGTAAAAGCTTTTTAGTGGCAAAAGAGCTAAACTTTCACCACTTTAAAGTGTTGTTAGTTAAAGTAAAACAAAGTAAGGGGAACCTAATTTTTCAAATAAAAAAACTGTTTCACAATGCACAAATTGTGTATTCCCTCTATATGTCCTGACAAGGGGATGGATTGCAAATACACTTTACAACACGCCCTTTTTACATTCATATAGTAATTTATATCCACTTTACGTTGCTGATAAATGGAGTAAAAATAAATGAAGTAAATTATTTTTAATGCTGCGTACATTACTGCGAAAAGGTCGGACCGCGTGACATTTCTTTGATCCACCGCTCGCCCGTACATTAGAGTTCAACGCGTTACGTTGTACTTTGTACGCACACTAAATTGTTTTAAGCACGTATGGAACTGAGTTATTTGTTTATCTTCAGTGCAAAAGAGGTATGTTAAAGAGATTTTTGACATTTAAATGTAATATGCACTAATCTTGTTGTTTAAGAAAAACTCTAGCTTAAGAAAAGGGTTTATGGTCTAAGCTCAGTGATTACCTACTAACTTTGGTTACTTTAATTATGGAGGAAAATGAAAGCCTGTAATCTCATCATTTCAGCCTTAAGACCTCTTCTGTTGGACATAGACCTCACTTTCAGATTTACAATAGCACTGGTTTGAAGCGACCTGCTTTAGACAATTTATTTATATACAAAATTTGTCACTTATGTAACTATTATTGTAATTATTCCCTATTATTATAAATATTAGACGTAATATTATCGTAAATTCAATTCTAGACTGAACTGCTTTATTTAAGTGATAACTTGTGTAACTAGAAAATTGTTAGAGCTAAAGAAATCGTGCATAATTAATTCACAAAGTGTAAATTATAACATTGTATCCCGGGAATCGAACCCACGACCTAAGGTTTCAAGTCTCAGTAATCTACAGCTTGGTCCCCACTGCTCACTTTTGCATATATATATTTATATATATATACATATATATTTATATATATACATATATATATATATGCACGATATTGTAAAATCAGTTCACTTCAACTTAATTATTATTATGTTAAATATTGCCAAGAGCCTCTAGCCTCTCCGGATAACTTTAAATATCGCTTATCATCGGTCGTCATCTTAATGAAATTTTAGGTGTTGTTAGAGAATATATATATATTCTCTAAGTACCTACATATTTATTTACAGGAATTAATACGAATACGTTCATATGATCATAGGAATATTTATTTCGTGTAAACGAAAACTAAAATTGTGATATTATCAAGTAATGTTTGGTAACATAAACTTAACCTGCTTAGACACGCCTCGAAAGAAACTTGAATTGTAATTCACCGCAGTGATACATAGATAAGAGGTACGAACAGGGGCCGCTAATGGTAACTCACGAACACTTGCCGGTTTAACTGTAGAACACTGGGTGAAGGTGCGGCCCGCAAGGTCGCCCCGCTCACGAGACTGGTGCATTTTCCCACAGGTGGGATATGGTCGATGCAAATTCGGTAAACATACCTAACTAGATTGAGTACATATTTGATACGAGAAATACTTTTAATGTTATTATTTAGTTTATTGATTTAAAAAAATTCCAAGACTTCACTCTAATGCGCCTACGAGCAGTAATAGCTTAGAAGTATGCACTGATGGAAATAAAGATAAAATAAATGTAAGATAAAATTAAAGAATAAAAATAAATAAAATGTACCTAGCCACCTTAGAGTAAGAAGATGATGGAAGAAAGGCGAGGAAAGAAAGAAGGTATAAAACAGCAAAACGATAGATATTGTGAAGGACCAAATTCAAAGAATGAAAGATATTGTGACGCGTGAAAGAGAGTGATAAATAAAGAAGACTGAAAAAAAAAATTATAAAGTCCTTGATCCCAAAAAGTTAGGGGTACGAGATGCCCCAATAGCGGGGGCCATAAAAAAAAGTATGCATTGAATCTTGTGATTGTATGTCGCGGGTTCAATTCTCGGGACACAATCTCATGTATGTCACACTATGTATTAATTTTATAGAATTTTCACAGCTCATAAATAAGTTTACAGATGGGTAGCTACAAACTCTGTGTATCATAATAACACACTAGGACCGAATTGGCCTGTCAAGTTTGAGGTTATTTTATATCCGCCCATAGATATCTTTACTGAAGGCTTTGCAGTGGGTGTCTATGGGCTTAAACAATGACGATGATTTTCATTACGATTCATTCTAGAAACCTAATGATTTCGTTACGTCAAAATTTATTGACATTAAATAAGTGTAATAAAGTGAATAAACAGAAAATGTTTTTGATCGAAGAGAATATTAATTGATTTACTGTTTTAAAAATAAGCAACAATAACTTATCGTCTTAATAGTTCTTATTTTGGACGAAGAGGTATTTTAGGAGCTTTCCTTACGCTATCGATCCGAGTTGGACTTGCCAAGCTGGATGGTTTGTTCTAGGTATATATAATTAAAGTTTAATCACTCTCAGACTCGGAACTAAGTCAAAAAGGGTCGAGCAAGATTATCATGAAAAAACCAATAAAGGTTTAGTAAATAAGAAAACAATATAATAGCTATAATTGTATAAAAATAAAACTAGAAATAAAAATTCCAAAAAAATTGTACAATGTAAATAAAATCTAAGAATTGAGTCAAAATTTTGATAATGTAGTAAACTGTGGTCTAGGAACGAAGATGAAGGAAGGAAGGTGTTGAATGGGAGGCGATTTGAATGTGAAAAAAGATACAGATTGTAAAGGTTGAAAGGAAGAAGTGGAATATAAGAATAAAATTAAAAAATACTTTACCTGAGTTGTATCAACCCTATGTGAGACATAACTGGGGGAAAGAGAGGTCTAAAACTGGAGGTTCATAAAAGAACTATCACCCTGTATGCGACAAGAATTCGGTCTGCGCGATAGCCGGGTTCATTGAAAGGTCTCGGCTCTACCCACCTGCACCGCAGACAATAATAACACGAATCAATTTGGTAACAGATAACACAGCTCTGTGAATATTTTCAAATATGGATATATTATTAGTACTGGCCAGACGTTAGTATTTGCACTATGTAGTCATAGTGTGGGTATGCTTACGAAAAAAAATTCCATGTTCCGATTTTAAAATATGGATATGGATATTACTTTAAAGTTATTATTATCTGTAATATTTTCAATGATATCGATATATACTCTGTGATCAAAAATTATGGTTAAATTGTCATTTAAAACTGTATTTGTAGGACTGTCTATACTATTTACCAGGCGTCTGTTAGTCAAAAAGTTTAACTATCCCTGACTTACACGTGTTTTTTTTAACGAATGTTTCAATTTTGACAAAAAAAAAGCCTTAAAAACTGAACTGATGTCGTTCCGCAACTGATTTGACTCCGTGCGACTTCTTGCTATTCAATAAACTTTGGCCAATGTGGAGACACAGTTTTGACACGAGGAGATAAAAACCGATTCGAAGAAAGTTTTAAAGGCTATATTGCAAAATGACTATTCCGACAGTTTCGAATGTTATGTATTATAGGCTGTATATACTAATTAATTATGTAGCGAACAATAAATAAATGATTAATAAAATGTACACACTATCCAAATTAATGAAAGAATGCGATACGAGGAATCTTTTTTAGTCTTCAAAAACACGTTCAAATAAATACATTTAAAAAACTTTTAAATTAAACGGTTTTTTGATACCCATATTGTGGTGGTTGTGGAAAAATATGTTCCTAGTCCGCCATATTGGAACGGCGTCCATCTTGAATTTTAAATTTTGACATAATCATCGTGTTTTACTAGTGTAGCCCTTTCATTTGATACCCATATTGCGGGGGTTAAGGAAAAATATGTAATCCGCCATTTTGTATCGGCGGCCATTTTAGATTTATAATGTTATTGATTTTATTACATTGTATTGTCATCTAAATTAAATGTGTGTACCAAATTTCAGATCAATCTGACAACGGAAAGGTGCTTAAATTTCAATTTCTAATTTTGACCCAAATAAATTCCGTACGGGTCGAACTAAATAAAACCGTTTAAAAAGGTCTAAGTCCATGTGATACATCATACTAAACTACTCTTCGGAGTTCCTTTTTTACAATTAAATAATATATATATATAATATGAACAAAATTGCAAAATAATAATTTTTACTTAAAAAATAAATATTCTTGTAACATAAACGAATAAGTGCATATAAGTAGATCGTAACACGTGATTACAGGTATTTATCTTACGTTTTCTAAACTTCTTTAAACTTTCGCAATGTCGTTGAATTAGTTTCCACCGGCTATAGAATGATATATATTTCAACTATTTCTATAGATTTCTAAACGTAATAAGCTCTAATGTGTCGTGTCTAATATATAATTCTAACTTATTTTTAATGATTTGTACAATGTCAATATCATTTTTAAATCCTGTTTCACACATTTTATTGCAGACATTATTATCCAAGCGTTGCTACGCCAAAAAGTAATATAAACCACAATTTGAAACATCATACATACATATATATTGTATATAATAATGATGTTATTATATATTTAAATCGTTCCTAGATTCAAACATGTAAAAAATAGTCAATATTTACGCCATAACATGAACACGACTGATTCACAAATTTTATTTTTCTCTTTACAAATTTCCTAATAAAAATATCATCATTAGAGACTTCAATTGTATTGTTGTTTCTATCAAATTTGGTAAATATATAAGTAAATGTCAGTGGACAGATCATACAACTTGCTGTACAAATAGTTATTGGCTTTAAGGTTATATATTAGAGATAGGTTCGATCCACCCACATGGTAAAAAACCTTGTTAAAGTTACACTGATCGCATCCAAACAGGCCTTTTAAAACCTGATGTTCTGTGTCTGAAATGATGATATAATAAATAAATAATCACAAGACAACAACTACAGCTCAAGGGATTTATCACAGATAAATAAATTACAGGAAGATTCGTATAGTATGACAGATATACGGAATAAAACGTATCCTTCCGTATCTCACGTAACCCCGACGTATTACCCGAAGGTAATGCTATATGACTTATACAACTAGCCGTGTGACAATCAGCTGATAGGTTTTTAAGACGTAACGCGGTTTGTCGGTAGAGAGCAGAGCTAGTGAAACCACATCCGACTTTACTTTGATTTCTAATGAATGTACGTCGTGATGTGTATGTCGCTTTGAAATTTCTCATCACGTGGAAAACTGTCCGGTGTTGCGTGTACCCGTATATGTGGGTAAATGTGTTATTACATATACTCTGTTGACTTTCTGATTTGTGTCGAATAATAACGGCGATATATTAATTTGTTAGTAAGAAAAAGACCAATATTTAGCCACTTCCGAACATGCAGTGGTAGTCGTGCAACAAAGTGCACCGCCCGTTGATAAATGCGTATGCGGCAAACAATTCGGATTACACAACTGCCACAGTTAAATCACTCAACACGTGTTTCACCGCTCCACGGGGCATCTTCAGGAGTTATGTTACACCGACTAGTGCCAAACACAGAGTTTCTCTCTATAAGAGAACTCAGCGGGCTGGCGGGCCAGTGCACTTTGTAAAAAGTTAGATACGAAACCTTGTTTAAATACTTCAATGTAATACGCGACCCGTATTTGTAACAGTTAAGTAAAACTTTCGTTTTCAAACTGCAGTTATGTTTCAACTTACGATAGCATAAGCGAAGAGCAAGTAGTCTAGCAAACGGGAAAAACATTCGGGTGCTAGTCATTAACGCGCCTGCTGACACACAAGCGGAGGTAGAACGACGGTGACCACACGGCCAACGACGTACGGACATGTCCCATTGTCCCATTTCTTATACTACTTTTTTAAATCTATACTTTCAGGAACTTCGTCGACTATACTCATATTTTTTAATATAAGTCATAATAATTTTATTTCAATAAAATTTTAATACGAGTTTTCCAACCCAAACGAAGGTAATTATTTGTATGGGAAAGTTTATTATTGGGCGTCTTTGACTTTTAACAATCTTTAATAATTTTTCACTTCTGCTTTTAAATTCGTTCTCTTCATTCAGTCTTCATATAATCGTTCATTCATTCTACTAAAATATTTCACATGATCTTACATTCTCGTTCATTCTTAGCTTTGTACTTTACATCGCGTCTCATATTTCTCTTTACCTCAATAATCATAATGATTGGTTAGTTGAAGTAGCAATGGATAGGCTACATAACACGAAAAACAGATGGCATCGTGTGCCTTAAGGCTCTGTAGTGAAGATCACGGACTGACAAGCGTAACGTAGGATACCGACTTAATTAGTTCCACTACTGGGCATAGGTATATTTTAATTTTTTTATATTTCCGAAAAAAAATTTTTTGCTCGCGTTCTTGCATATTTTTAACTTAATCGTTAACTATTTAAAACTAACTTGAAGTCAACTAATTAAGCTATTATTTTTTTTAAATAATTTGAGACGCGTTTGTTTTTAACGACGGCCTAACAATGTTTTTAAGATTACGTTTCTTGCGATTTCTTCCTCATGCCTACTCCATATTAGCATCCTCAGGTTGTGCGAGCGTGTCTGTGCAGCGGTTGCCGTATTCGATCGACATCGATGAACCTTGCGATCGCGTCTTGATTCTCGTCCGTGTGATACACGCATGTGTGTGGCGTTATATTGCAACCGCCGCATGATAGACACTCTTATACAGCCTGAAGGTTTCTGTTCGAGGGACACGACAACTTCCTTATCCTACTCCGTTGGACATGGGTTTCTCTCCTAAATCTCTAATAGGATAGGTGTGATATAAAAGATAGAAAACGGACCGAAAGAGAATGTGAAGAATGAAAGAAGAGAGAGAAAATAAAAGATAATGTGAAAAAATTAAATGCTAATGAAGTCCCTATCCCACCACAAATAGGGGTACGAGAGGCCCCCAATAGCGGGGGTCATAAAAAAAATAGGATAGGTTGAAAACGGCTTTCATCAAGCGTTTGATCCAGCTTCATCATCTGTTCACGTCTAGTTTATATATCAGTGGACTCCTCTTCAGAAACTGAAGGTTCTAGAAGACATCCATTCGATTGTTTCAGCCAATAGATGCCCATTTCAATGCTAAGGCCTCCCTAAAGATATCTATGGGGAGATATACCGTAATCGCCACGCTTGGCAGGCTAGTTGGCGATCATAGTGCGGTATTATGGTACTCAGAGGATGCTGCTGCCCATCCTCTAGAAACTTGTTTATGGCCATGGCAATCCGATATAATTAATGCACAAAGAGTGAATTATACAAGATTGTATCGCAGCAATCGAACTCGCTACCAACGATCACAACTCTCATATAAAACACAGATCACAATACATAAAACTACTTCAACTAATTTAAATGTCTGTTAAGCAAATTAACTTTCAAAAACTAATCTCACTGTTTGTAGGTTTGTGTGTCTTAAACGAACCTATTTTCCAAATAAATCGCGCACCGCAACATATTTGTGCTCTCATGTTCATGTGTGTTTTGGTTTACTTTAAAAACCATCAATGTGTGAGTGTATATGTACAACTGGACGATTGTTTCACACAAATCAATGCCTCGTTATTACACACTCACGCACACATATATCAGCGGGCATAAATGATTTGATTTAAAAACACGCTCTGATTCCCGTGGCGCAAATGATACCAGATGATGTGATATGTATGTAAATTTTAGTGAATTGTGACGTCAGATCAACAGCTGGTTATTTAAACATTGTACTTACTAATATACTAACCACTACCAACTGTACGTTTGTATATAATGCAGAAATATATATGTAAAAAAGATTTTATTATCACACACATAACTGAAATCATTATGGAAATCTATGATATTGAAATAATTTTTCCTTGCAATATTTCATTATGTTTATTTTTCTTGCCATGTCTAAAGCAGCCGATAAAATATTTTCTTTGAGATTTTAAAATAAATGTTTTATTACTCTGTTTTTGGTATATTTCGTAAAATAACACACATAATCCCTATACAACACTATTAAACTAAGGTTTGATGGTTAAATTTATCTAGTTACTGTTTGGAATGCTTTTGTCCAGCTGTGGACAAGCTACGATAAAGAGTAAAAGAAAAAAAAATGTACATATACTCTCTTTAATTGTTTTATTTAAATGAGTTTAATCGCAGCGTACCGCAGTGATAAAAACTAATTTACTGTTCAAAGAAATAGTGAAATGTCCCTTTAATTGCGCTTTCATTCAAAGTTCACATAGCTCTACCATTATAAATGCAGGTGAACAATTCATCCTGCATTAGGGTCCGCCATTAGGCGCGCAATCGTCGCGTTGTCATAAGCGCGGGAACGCCATCTTGTCGGCGTCCGCAAGATGGCGGGAAGCGCGCGCGAATAATTTTCCGCGTCCGTGGCCACGTCGGCGTTCTAACTGTTAACGGTTTGGCCCGGATGGATGCGGCTCAATCCCATCAGATCGGTTCAACCGATTATCCGCGATCATTCTAAATCTAACTCATTTAGACTAATTGACAACCATCGCTGCTAAGTCACGACCATAATTCATTACTCAATATTGAATGGAAGTTTCTGGAATCTAGTCACGTGGTCAATTGGTTTTATATATTTAAATATCCTATTCATTTAGCATTAACCTTTAGATATATTCCCATGGATACTGGCCGGTATTACCACGAAAGTCTACCTCAGTTTTATTCCAAAATAAGAATATTGTATCGATAGAGGAATGATGTGAGATGTAGGAGAAATATTCACGGAATATGCCAACTAATACTAACCGAAGCTTGCTATGAGGTAGCAATGTTACAGATATAAGAGTAAAACATATATTAATGTGTCAATAAACAGTGTGGACAGTTTGACGATTTTATATATACGTATATTTGTGTTAATATATATGCGGAAATGAGATTAAAAAGTTCATTGAAATAGAAGGATTCACAACCGTTACCCGTAAAAGATCGCCATGAAAAGATGACGCAAATCTATAGTAAGATACGACTTGTTTACCCCGAATATTATGTCCGATCATAGAGCACAATACAACCTTTTTTATTGCAAGCTGTACTGTCCACGCAAAAGATTGATATGAGTGTAAAGTGGAGCTGAAGGAATGGTAGGAAAGTGACACCATCGCCTACCTAATGGCAGATAAAAACGCTGTCGCCAATTCTTAGATTATTGCAGGAAGGTTGTCAAGGAGGCTATAAACAAAAAGAAACATTAGAATTAAAAAATAAAAATACAGAGAATTTTAAATTGTAACACAAAATGATATCAAAGAATTTTGCGAAGGAAGAGAAATGATACGTGTAATGATTGTTAATGAATGAAAGAGAATGAAAGAGGAGTAGCAATAGAAATTGTGAAAGATGAGATAATAGAACTAAAATGAAATAGTGACAATGAAAAAGTTATTGCTAAATGACGTCTCTGTCCCAAATAACGGAACAATAGGTCACCAATCATGGAAGTCATCTAAAAAAGGTTTTTAATTGGTTTACGGGAGATATACCATGTGTCTGGAGGACAGGGTTATGTTGGATTCCTGCCCAATTATCCCAGAAATTTATTTTTAAAAGGTTTTATTTAGTTCGACCCGTACGGAATTTATTTGGATCAAAATTAGAAATTGAAATTTAAGCACCTTCCCGTTGTCAGATTGATCTGAAATTTGGTACACACATTTAATTTAGATGACAATACAATATAATAAAATCAATAACATTATAAATCTAAGATGGCCGCCGATACAAAATGGCGGATTACGTATTTTTCCTTAACCCCCTCAATATGGGTATCAAATGAAAGGGCTACAGTAGTAAAACACGATGATTATGACAAAATTTAAAATTCAAGATGGACGCCGTTCCAATATGGCGGACTAGGTACATATTTATCCACAACCACCACAATATGGGTATCAAAAAACCGTTTAACTTAAAAGTTTTTTAAATGTATTTTCTCTGGTCAGCCCGTCTCAAGGTTGCTATGATATTCGTTAGTGAAGTTCAAGCAATATTCTAACGAATGCGCCATATATCCGTATAGAAAAAATACACGACGATTATTAGGTGGCTGCAAGATTTTATTTATTTATCTTTAAAAATATAAATATAATTTAGTGAATAGGATATTAATTCTTATTAAAAACATATATTCCAGATATATTACGTATAGAGGTACCAAACGTTCATATATACGTTGTCACCGCTACCCTTAAAACCTTCGTGGTGCTTCTGTAATTATTAGAGACTGTTCACCAACGAAAACAATCATTTATCTTATCGGCCCGTCTAACGCTGAGTTACACTGTAACAAGGGTATTTCATAAACCGCTCAGGGACGGACTCAGGTAAATAATTTAAACTCCAGAGACGCATTAAGGTTTCTGTAAAATTAAATTCAAATATAATAAAAATTTTATTGTTTCAATTTTATTGACATCAAATTTAGTCCACATTTTTTTGAAATAATAAATTATCTCATTTATAAACAGGCTAAATATACGTAATGTATTTTTAAAATTTTTTGTAATCGTTTAATTAATATTAAAATGGATATATGTTGTAACAGGTTATATATCAAATCAGTTTTCAATTGTAAATCAATTTAAGTAAGAAAAGACCAATATTTTGCCACTTCTTCACCACTTCACACAGTCTGTGTTTAGCACTAATCGGTGTAACATAACTCCTGAAAACGCCCCGGGGAGGGGTGAAACACGTGTTGAGTTATTTAACGGTGGCGGTTGTGTGATTCGCATTGTTTGCCGCATACGCATTTATCAGCGGGCTGGCGGGCTGTGCACTTTGTTGCACGAATACCACTGCATGTGCGGAAGTGGCTCATCCTCTGCCACTTCGGACGGGAAATGTACCTCTCTCACTGCCACTTCAAACGATCTGTGTGCCTCACCCACTGCCATTTCAGACGAGCGATGTGCCACTTTCAACGCCACTTCAGACGAGCATTTCTTCGAGCTACGTCGGTGATCTTGATTCTTTGCGTAGACTACCCACTAGGGGGACCGAAGGCATAATTAAAGTTGCGAGAAGTCGAAAATCAGCCTAGCAGTGGGCGTGCAGCGGCTGAAAAGAACAAAGTATTTTGTCTGTGGTTAATATGAAAAAGGGATTTTATTTTACTATCTTCCTCGCAAGATTAAAATTTTTTTTCTCTACACAAGATTCGTCCTAATATTAAATTAATTATGTTGGTTATATTGTTCTTCAGTTGTACACTAAAATTTCGACATAAAGTTTATAATTATTTAATTATTATAATTATTATTTTTAATATCGAATAATGTGCTGAAATTAAACGTTAATATAACAATGACTTGATTTAAGCAAACTAAAGCGATCTGCCAATACGTACTTTCGGCAAAGACAGCGAAACACCGGTAAGTTACGCAGAAAGTTGGCAACACTGTGTTCCGGTCTGAAAGATGTGTAGCAAAATGATTGTACCAACGTGATGTATGTTTAAATTACCATCGATAAATTTTCTCTCAATGTTAATTTAAAATGTATTTAAACAACAAATGTGTGTTATAACAACGGTTTTTATTTACTGTCTTTATTTTAACATATACATGATGATCAGAAGGTGACCAACGTCGAAGTTCTGAAACGAATCGGCCATATACGCGCACTAATTCTCACAGTAAAACGAAGGAAAATCGCTTACTTGGGACACGTTCTTCGACACCAACGATACAATCTCCTTCAACTTATCATGATGGGAAAGATCGCTGGTAAAAGGAAGGTTGGTAGGAGAAAGAAGTCGTGGCTTCGTAACATTAGAGAGTGGACCGGAATCGCCAGCGCTGCTGAGCTATTACGCAGAACCAAAAATAAGGAAGAGAGCAGGAAGCTGATAGCCAACCTCCACTAGTTGGAGAGGCACTTCAAGAAGAAGAAGAATGATGATTGATTACATTTGAATGCAAAAATCTATAAAGCATTCACAGCTTATTTCGAATCAACCTGTATAAATTCTATTGTAATATGACAGTCCAATAACTTCTGGGATTATAAAGTCTGCACGGTAATATGGTAAATAATATTTTTTTTTATATAGTAGAAAAGAAAACTTAGATAAGGTCGCGTCTCTGTCTTTGGTTGGAGATGAGAGACATGGAGGGAATACATACATTACTATACACACATACAAATATACAAAGATACTTATGTATAGGTATATACCTACATACGTAAATGTACATATAAATTTTCGAGAAAAAGGTATTACATAAATACGAATAAATATGAAACGCTACACATTTTAGAGGGCAAGTAAGTGCTCTTTTACAGTACCCGGCGATAAATATTGTACATCGACATTTGAAAAGAGACAATCGGCTAATTTTTGGCTTCGTAGAGCACTATCTTTGTCCCACACTACATATGTGACGTTTTGTCAGTTGTATTTCGTGTGACAGAGATAACACTACGAAGCTGAAATTAGCCGATTGTCTCTTTCCAAATATCGATGTTAATATTTATCGCCAGTTACTGTAATATTTTTTAAAATTCTAACAGCGATTCAGCACACATCTCTGATTAAATTGGTGTGTTTCTCTTTTTTTTCTCTTCTTTCTTCATTTCTCGACTTATTTAAGTTACGTCTGTTGGGTATCGATATAAAACAAGCACATTTAGTTAATTATTTAATGTAAAGAAATCAAATATGTTACACTTGTAAATGTCCGTTGATGGTAGATGTAAAAAAAAATCGTCTTTGGTCAGAAGCCGGTGAAAGACGCCGTGCGTTCCGATGCACGCACTCAAGTACAATAATAAAAAGTGTTACGTTCGGATACAATATCGAAAAACGTCGACCAGTCACTCTTTAATAGCATTAAGTTTTACTTAAAATGCATCTCTAACTACCTCCCAGTTACTGTATATAGATGTTTAGTATAGTGGCTTCGTATTGAAGTATTGGATAATGTAATGAGCGGGCATCGTGTGCAATTACACGATTTAAAATAATTTAGAGACGCCGCTGCCTTGAGCGCGGTGAACCAACCTTTAATACAATGCTTCCACCAATTACTGACCGGTTGGCAACTAATGGCAGGCCAGAGATGCAACAGGGAAGCGCTCAACCGATATTTAATATAAATTTGTTTGTTCTATTACAACGGGTTATTTAGACTTTACCTATTATGGTGTTCCAAGACAGATATTTACAGACATTCTGTTATATAACAAGGGTGACTAAACGAACACAATAATCTTTGTTCGAATTTTCACTTTTGTATTTTTTCACCACAGAATTTATAGTTATTATTTAATGGAATCAGGCGTTACCTCGCGGAAATCCATCCTAAGTAAGAAAAGGACCAATATTTAGCCACTTCCGAACATGCAGTGGTAGTTTAGTGCCGTCGATTAGTGTAAGTTTATACATCAAATTAAAAAGAGGACTCTGTGTTTAGCACTAATCGGTGTAACATAACTCCTGAAGATGCCCCGTGGAGGGGTGAAACACGTGTTGAGTAATTTGGCGGTGGCGGTTGTGATTCGCATTGCTTGCCGCATACGCATTTATCAGCGGGCTGGCGGGCGTTGCACTTTATTGCACGACTACCACTGCATGTGCGGAAGTGGCTAAATATTGGTCCTTTTCTTAATTATAGTTATTAATAACATATTAATATTATATAGACTAGAACAGATGATGGAATATCATGCGGAATGGAATCACACCATGATTTAGGAAACGATTCCCAGCAAGAAAAAAGAATGAAAAAAACGCAGTTTTGTGGCGTTCTTTGAGGCAGACCTGCATCAACGTCCCGTGACCTGGATAATATCATAGGTTCACTTACCCACACCTCGTCAACTAACCCGTGTTCTCCATTTGAGAATTTTCAACACCAAACCATCAGTGGCATGGCGAGCAATTCCCAGAGCTACATCTGTAACCTTGGTTCCTCTGCGGATCTTATTTTTGATTCAATCTCATAGCGAAACTCCTAGCATAGACATATAGTGTTTTGAATATCACGGAAATATTTTTATACCTACAAAAGTTTTATCACTTTATATATACTTTATATCTAATATATAAAATTCTCGTGTCACGGTGTTCGAACTTGAACTCCTCCGAAACGGCTTGACCGATTTTTACCAAATTTTACATGCGTATTCAGTATGTCTGAGAATCGGCTACTATCTATTTTCCATACCCCTAAGTGATAAGGGTGGTCCACCCCTAAATTTTATTTTTAATTTTTTTAGACAATTTTTTGGTTTTTATTTTATTATGATACAGCATACAAAAATACATACAAACCTAAATTTTCACCACTCTACGATCAACCCTTATCTTACATTTGTTAATTAAAAACTTTAATTTTTTTTTGCAAAACAACGTTTGCGGGATCAGCTAATATACTATATATTCTTCCAACACTCTTTTACACAAACGATCCTGATTAAATAGCGATCAGAATATATTTTTGCGTCGTTAAAAAACCAACAGGACACCAATAGTTTATAAAAAAACTAACTTCAACTTAGTTCAAAATAGTTTACGATTTAACTTAGTAAATATATTAAGAGACTTAAACACATATATGCAAAAACGATGGCAGAGAAAAATCTAAGTTTTCAAACTAAAAACAAAGGCACGAACGCTAATATCTGTGAAATATAGATTCTAATAAAAAATTAGACAACGTGTAAGTATTATATTCCGAATTCTATATATTACATTAAGTGTATTACAAAAAAGAAATCATTGAATCTATCTAAATTCACGGAAAATGTTAGTAAATATACATTTGACCTTTGTAGATGAGGAAGTATTACTCACCAGTAATTAAATGTACGGATTATAAATTTAAAGGCAGGAAGAAACAGGGTCATTGTTTCCGGCAGAAATGGCAATTGCTTCTCACAAGTGCAGCCGTCAAAAGCAACGACCTATGATCATTACAAAAAGGGTCCATGTTGGTACACGTCCAACATGGA
Organism: Battus philenor; assembly: GCF_028537555.1. Taxonomy (NCBI): domain Eukaryota; kingdom Metazoa; phylum Arthropoda; class Insecta; order Lepidoptera; family Papilionidae; genus Battus; species Battus philenor. The sequence continues at coordinate 857,309 of NW_027181693.1, forward strand.
CCCTTTCTGGACGAACGAACACTTTATACACTATACCTTCGCTTCGCGGGAGAGATATAATCTAATATATAAAATTCTCGTGTCACGGTGTTCGAACTTGAACTCCTCTGAAACGGCTCGACCGATTTTTACCAAATTTTATATGCGTATTCAGTAGGTCTGAGAATCGGCTACTATCTATTTCTCATACTCCTAAGTGATAAGGGTGGTACACCCCTAAATTTTTTATTCTATTTTTTATGATACAGCATACAAATATACATACAACCCTAAATTTTCACCCCTCTACGATTAACCCTTATTTTTTATTTGTCAATTAAAAACTTTAATTTTTTTTGCAAAACAACGTTTGCGGGATCAGCTAGTTAACTATAAAACTAGACTCCATGATCACACTGCCTACCTTCGGTATACATTGCATGGAGTATTCATCTAAGCGATCTAAGAGATTTACGTTTTCCCAATCGAGTAAAATTGTAGCAAGTAGCGACCCGATATGAGGCATATCTGAAAGCCTTCCAGCATCGCTAACAACAGAGGTTTTAAGCGAACTATATTATTTTTAAATCACATCAACGACCTGAACACAAACTAATTTATAATTATGACATACAATTCATAAATTGCTACAACATATATAAATTAACCCTTTCCACTCCAAAGGCTGTTATGAAGCATCGATAAAATTTAATTGAATTATAGTATCTTGCGATTCTAGAATACGTTTCGTTCATTCGTGATTCAAACATTTTAGTAACAAAAATCTTTCCTGTTTTAAAATTTTCCGCAAAAATAAGTATTACACCATGTCGAGTATCACTCGACAGTGGAGCTTGTGGAACAAAATCAGTGTCGAGTGACATTGGAGTGGAAAGGGTTAATAGTCAATAGAGCTGCGATATCCTAGCGGCACGATTGCGATCGTACATCACGGATTCGATCCTCGACATCGTCAATACTTACAAACAAGTTTCAAGAGGATAGATAGTTGCGTACTTTATCTAATATATAAAATTCTCGTGTCACGGTGTTCGAACTTGAACTCCTCTGAAACGGCTTGACTGATTTTTACCAAATTTAATATGCGTATTCAGTAGGTCTGAGAATCGGCTACTATCTATTTTCTATACCCCTAAGTGATAAAGGTTGTTCACACTTTAAAATTTTTTTTAATTTTTTAACGAAATTTTTGTTTTTATTTTTTTATGATACAGCATACAAGAATACATACAATCATAAATTTTCACCCCTCTACGATCAACCCTTATTTTTTATTTGTAAATTAAAATATCAATTTTTTTTGCAAAACAACGTTTGCGGGTTCAGCTAGTATACTATATTATTACACTGCGATCGACAACCCATCTGCTAAGGGTTGCGAATAAGATATATCCCCATAAATATCTTTTGGAGAGACTTATACCTTGCAGTGGGCATCTATGGGCTGATACGACGATGATCATTATAATTTTCAGGTTTCAGTCGCAATGTCTACTACTGGATACATACTACGTGGTATTACAACCTTAATATGAGGTAGTCGATTCAACTTATAGATGGACTTCGGTATAGCTAAGTCCTGGCGGTAGAAACATTAGATATACTCTGTGATTATTAACTAAAGTGAAATTGTCATTTAAAACTTTCGGGCGATTTTATTATTTTTCCTAGATTAATAAGACTGTACATAACATGTCCTAAGGGACTCTTTGTCAAAAGTTGAAATATCATTTGATCAACTCAAACCATTTTGTGGGATGTTTTGCGACCAAAAAACTTTTTTGCGAAAACTCGACTGATATCGTTCGGCAACCCATGTATTCACCTGATTTGACTCCGTGCGATTTTAGCTGTTTAGCTAACTCTAAAAGTAAATGCAGTGACGCTATTTTCACCACTGAAGAGAGGAAAAAGACAAACTAAAAACTGTAAAAAATATCTTATTGAACGGCGATTACTTTGGTTGGTTTCGCTTGAAGTTGATGCTGTAAGCCCGGGGGCTTTTACAGCTTCATCAGAACTGAGTTCACGGAGCGGAAGGGTCCGTGAACTTCAAGTTAAACAGAACCTGGCCAGACGCATTCCAGTTGTACGATGACGTTCGCACGTAGTAAACCGCTCTACCCGAGTAGAGCTGTGTAGTGTTGATGTTGTGTATATGCTTGGTACGGCAGCGTGGACCACAGCAGAGCAAAGGATGGATCCGGATCCAACCTTGGTTCGCCCACGCTGTTCGCGGTTAGGAAGTGGGCGATTGTTGTTGAAATTGATTTGGTAAATTTAAAAATATTAAACACTTTATAACCATTGTTAAACAAAGAAGACAAAATATATGCAAAAAAACCAGAAATAGATTATAGAACCTTGCAAAGTTGTTCCGTGCCGCGAAGAGCATTGGAAACAACGACGCAGAATGTAAACACGGAAAATTATATTTGCAAATGTTACACGCTGCATGCGTCTCGATCGAGGGAAAACAGACATGAATACATGTCATTTGCCTTTAAAAATTTCTAATGCCGGTGTTAGAATATTCGGCCTTAAGATCTTGAGATATACAGGGTGATAAGTTATACTCTTATTCGAAAGCATTTTCGTATTTTGGGTTACGACAAATTAATATATTTGTTTGTTTCTCATGTAATCCTATATATATATATATATATATATATATTTGAAAATGATCGATTCCTAAATAGGACATTTTTATGCTTTGTATACACTTTTAAATCCATTTCTATTATCTATTTCCAAGTTATATATGTATATATATGTATGTATGTATATATATATATATATATCCACATACATATAGTAAAATAAAATTAAATATATTTTAAATTACAAATTACTTTTACAAACGAGTAATTCTTGGAGTTACATTAGTGATCTTGGTTTTTCTGCGGATTTCTTTATGTGACCTTATTATAAGGCGCTTCATAAGTGACCACGTCCCCTTTCCGTATGCCATCAACGACAACACACATTATTTACTGTGTATCTGTTAAGCTGCACTGCCAGAAATTATTTGGCATGTCGAATTCAAATAGAAAAAAAAAATATCATAAAGTGGTCACTTTATACAGGATGCTAGGAAATAGATGTAAAAAGTTAACTATACAAACATCTTTAATGCTTCTCCATCTATTGGCCTTATTCCGTATAAGTAGTAGTATATTTGAGGTACAAAAATAAAGTTTGTTTATTGCCTCATTTGTCCGTCGGTCACGTGACCGCGGGGTCAAGGTCCCGCCGCGCGTGGACACGACGTAAAACTGTTTTGTTTGTATGCTATGTATCGTTTTAGCCGCGAATTTTTTGTTGACATCGAGCGGGATATATTTGAACAACTTCATGCAATGCTTCTTTTTGTATGTCACATTATCTATCAATTATGGCTGTAGGGTTTAAAAAGCAAAATGAATTTAATATTATTAGTATTAAGAAAACAAATATATATATGTATATATATATATATATATATATCTCCAGGTGTCCCCGTGGCGTATACTTATTTATTAATATTATCTAATCATGAAGTTATTTGATCATATGTTCAATACTCTTCGATGCAATACGGTTATATAAAAACAAGAAGAACCTATCAACAGTTGAAACCATATTACGTAAGTATCAGATTAACTGTAAAGCCTAGCAACCGGGAAAGCTTAACCGTGACTTATTGGCTGCTATCATGCTAGATTACAATTAAAATGCACTCGCGTTGATCATTTGAAAGTTTTTTTTTTAATTTATTACCCATAAAGCCTTTAGAAATTTGAAACGATAAGGAAGTGATCTTTGGTGTTGAATAAACCGAATATAATCAAAACCGATGTTTTGAAAACGATTTTAAATTTTAATCGGTCGGCGATAAATCGATATTTCAAAAAATTTAACATTCGTATTTTGTATTCTGTTTATATATTTTCTAAAATAAACAGACATGCTGTAATATAAACATGCAAAACTTTTTCAAATCTTATATATAAATGAGACATATACCTTAGAACAGCGGACTGATTTGAAATGCTCAGACGAATGCTATGACTTCTGTGGACTGCTAGAAGAACCAACTCATCGATAATGAAAGAACTAGTAATGTACATTCGCCTTTTCACCGCACAAATCAGATTTATGAGTTTTTCTGGTCACATACCTAGGAAAATTGGTGAAAACTTCCAAAAACTTTTGATCACTGGAATGATAGACGGTGACCACACGTCCGTAGTCCCATGGGCTTGTGTGCCAAATTGGAATCAGGATACGACGCAAGAAAGATGATGAATATGAACATAAATACCATTTATTGCATGATGGGATCTCGGCATTCTTTATGAGAAGTTTTTCATAAATTTATTCTTACGTTTGCCTTGCAATATAACTATTATACTGTTTTATTTTTCCGCAAAACATCACAAATTTATTTAAAAACACAGTGGTACACCGTGTTTAACACAAGGAATAAAAATATATTATATACTTCTGGTTTTCGTCTTAAAAAATTAAATAAATCATTTATGGCACAAGGCACTATACGATAAAGTTCCACAATCAATTTCAAAACTGCAACTAGTAGAATTGTATCCAAGAACACTATACTGATGTTATGCGCGGAATAAAATGTTGTTAGTGCTTACCTCAGGAGGCTAATTATTGTCGCGCGCTCTTTATAAAACTATTTGTAAAGAGCAACTGTTGAGTTTCTCGCGGGCTCTCAGCAGAACTGCCTTCCGAGCCGGCGGTAGCTTCTTGTAGGGACGACAATATTGATATTTTATATTGATTGAAGTATTTATAACAACCTGTTTGAGTAAATAATATTTTAATATAAATTTTAAAATTTTGGATTTGAACTTTATTTGTTTTATTGATAATACGTTATTTAAATTTATTTTTAAGTTATAACTAAAAAAATATGCAGAAAATATAACAAATTAACATTATAAATATTGTACAAAACTGTGTGTGTGTCTTAAAAAAATTAAAAAGCGAAATCCATACGTAACAGTTGAAAAATACTACACGTATACATTTACTTCCCGGTACTTTTAATTACGCGACTGTCGAAGGATGTTGACCAATGTCTATCGCTGGTGATGACTTACGAATCCGAGACGTGGTCTCTTACGAAAGCCTACATAAGAAGGCTCAATATTATCCAAAGTGCACCGGATGGACCCAGAGGGCTGGGCTCGGAGTATCGCTGCTGGGTCGAATCAGGAATAAGGATATTCGCTTGAAGAACCAAGAACCAAGACCGTTCGGATTGCTCGGGTGAAGTGGCACATAGCTCGTGCAACCGTTGGCCGTTAAGGCAGAAAGTTCCTCGAATGGCGATTACGAGTTGATAAGTGGACTGATGATATAGTTGTCGCGGGATCTCGCTGGATGCGCCAGCGCAAGATAGGTCATTTTGGGAATCTTTGAGAAATGCCTTTACCTTGCAGTGAAAAGAATAAGCGTATAGATATAGACCGCTTCCATCCAATACTATCTAAAATAATTGAGGGAATCTTAAGTCCAATTGTCCAACGTCTGATATATGTTCTTCTTGTTCTTCCTTCCCTTTTCCCTTCATTTGGGGTCGGGTCTCCTTATCAATTTGCGCCAGGCCACTCTATCCTGGAATGTCCCTGCATCAAGTTGGAGGGTTTCCAGTTCCTTTCTGATATTAGACCACCACGTAGCTTTTGGACGCCCTCTCCTTCTTGGGAATTCTGGGAGGCTTAAGGCAGTTTTTAACGTCTGATATATGTTGATGAAATTATTTCCAGATGAAGGAGCGTGCGTGAGCGTGCCGGCATGGGGCAGGCGAGTAGCCAGCCGCCCGCAGCGTTTCCGCCGCGGCGCCGCGCCGACACGCTGCCGCACGAGCCGCTGCGACTGGCGCCCAAGGTGATCCTCTTCACCATCACTGCATCAGACACTCAGTTTTCTTTACTCCAATACCAGTACTGTAAACAAGAGCAGAACAGCGCTGTCCTAACCTACCTAGCAACTTACTGCAGAGTTCTCTCTCAAAGATCTTTCCGCTTCAGGCTCAGGACCTTCAAACTTCAGAAGACCAACAACAATTAACAAGAGATTAATTATCTTCATTATCATATCAGGCCTTTCCGCTTCAGGTTCAGGATCTTCAAACTTCAGGAGAAAACCAACAACTATTAGCAAGATATTAATTATCTTCATTATCATATCAGGCCAGAGACGCCAATTTCAAGGCATGCATCTTTGAGGAAGATCTTCACGATGAGCGGTTTCACGTTGCACATATCTAGGTCCTATTAGAAGTTAATAGATGTCAATAGACAAAGGTTCTGTCCAGGTGTGAACGTGTTATGGGTGAAGTGATGAAGGAATAGAAGGATTTTAAAACCATTAAATGTACTTCAAATATGATATAACAATAAAAAAAATTAATATTTCCAGGTCCTACCGTCTCTCCCAGACTCTCCCCGCCTGCGGAGTACCGACAATGGCGCGATCCTTCATTCTGGAGGAACCATCAGCGGTAGGAGGCCTGGTTCCCTCCTACAGGAAAATTCACGGCTACCACATGGTCTTGGGGTAATTATAGATATTTCTTGTTCATATCTAATAGATTCAGGCGTCACCTCGCTGAAGTCCATCCTGACAAAAGGGATATATAGCTACTTCCGCTATGTAGCAGTAGTCGTGCAATGAAATGCACCGCCCGCCAGCAGTGTGCCAAACACCGAGTATTGACTCGGTGTTTGGCACACTGGTCGGTCTAACATCTTCTGAGGATGCCCCGCGGAGGGGTGAAACAAGTGTAGAGTAGAATAACGGTGGTAGTTGTGTTTCGCATTGTTTGTTGCACGCGCAATTATCGGTGGCGGGCGGTGCACTTTACTGCACGACTACTGCTGCATAGCGGAAGTAGCTGTATACTAGTCCCTTTTTTACTTATATCTTTATCAAACAACACCTTCCTTTCCTTAGTTTTAAATATAAAATAGCATTCATGAGTTTTAAGTTGATCAAAATGTGTGAAACTTGGTTTGTTGACTCATTTACATGATTCATATTATAATGTACACTAATCTAAAATAGTTAAATTTTAATAGAGCAACTGTTGAGGTTCTAACTGGCTCTTTGCAGATCAGCGTTCAGACCCTATGGTAGCTTACTACTTATAATATCAAAATAATCGAAGATTCGAAAGTTTATATAAATTCCAACTTGAATAAAGATACTTTAATTTTTTAGAATAAAACTAATAAATATGGACCGAAATACCATGTACACCAGGCAACAAGCTATATTAAAAGATAACCTATAAGCAAAATAGAATGTCACGTATGATTTTATAACAAAAAAGAAGTTATAATAAAGGAGATATTGTTTCTATAGACTTTGATTTAAATAATTCAAATGACCATAAAATCAAAAGATTTTTATAAATATACTTGTACATGATGATTGGTTATTGGTGTAAAAGTAATTTAATTTATGATACATCCTGTACCAACAGTGTACATATCAACAGTGACAAAAAAATTCGAATCTTTATATATTATGATTAATTATTTTTTGCTATTTATCTCTGTTGACTTTGTACTGACACAAGCTATCGGCCTTTCGCAATCCAATTTAAAAAAATTATCTGTAATCACTTTATACGGGTAGGTAATATATAATAAAGCTTTTCGTTGTTTGTCTGTTGAATAATAATAATATAAGCCACGTTTCCACTGTGAAATTTAAAAAAAATTTAATTATTATTTTATTAATATTTTTATTTATTTCTGTGTCAGCATCAAAACGCGTACAGGTCTCGGTCTGCCGGCGCGCCGGGGGACTCCATGGAAACGCGGCCAAGAGAACGGGATCCCCTGCACCGCTCGCACACGAATCTAGACCTTAAACATAACGACAGTAAGTTATATATTACAATAAAAGCGTGGACACATAGTTAACTGAACTATGCACTAGTTACTGAGCTATAAGATAAATGGGAAAATCGATTGAATAGTAAATTAATACGCTAGGAAAATAATTATATCTATCACAGAAATATACTAATGTCGATTATTTAAAAAAATATATTCAATATTAGCTTTAGTGACAATACTTTTATAATTTTGGGGATTGCATGCAAGGCACATATCTCTCCCATAGATATCTATGAGAAGATATACCATAATCGCCACGCTGGGTGCTGAGTAACATGATGCACTGGTCAGGGGGTAACCTTCAATATGCTGCGTCACCTGTTATCTTCAGGATCTTGGACCGCAGCATGAGGTTTAGCATCAAAAGATGGCCTTTCGGAAATCTATCCCCGAATTTTCTAGTCACCTAAGAACACGAAGCTCCTTAAAAATAAATAAATAATTATAGGTAATAAGTTTTCTCAAAGTGTATGTTATGTTTTCAGGCAGCTTAAACAAGAGATTCGGTTCCGAACCTGATTTAAGAGTAGAAGAAGAACAGCAGAAACAGAGAAGTAATAACAAACATTTCAGAAAGAAATACCGAGCACCACCACCGCCTGTTAATGACGTTAGTGTATTGCAGTAAACATTTTTCATAAGAACTAATTATGAAAACGATTTACTTATCCAATTTTATAATTGTATTTTCAGCGCCGAGAAGGTTCATCGCCAGATTCCAGCACTGGAAAGCCGCGACCGGAACCACAAAGAAAACTCAGACTTTTCAAAACTAGAAATGAAACAAAAAAAACCAACGGACATGACTCCAAGCTACCGATTCACAGAAACACGTACACCGATTTTAAGTCCCTCGACTTTATCGACCAGTCGTTCGAGAGAAGATACAAGTCACCTTGCAAGGATAGGGATCCGCACTTGAAGTATCCAGACGTGGACATGGTGCAGAGCTCAGTTTCACTGAAGCGAGAGGAACGACTGCTACAAAGTAAGCAAGACGCCAGGAAAACAAGGACGGACGTCGTCAGCGGCTGCCGAGCGAAGACAGCCAAGACCGACCTGAACGAAGCATGGAAGACTCCACTTCTGAACAGAAACTTCCGACACTCCGAGAGATTCAGCAAAGACGATGGAGATCTTTGCACGTTACGAAGAGAGAAAACATTCGATAACTCTTTCATAGAAACGCACAAGGAACACTTACCACCGTCAGATGGTATTAAGAGAAACCATAAGACTTCAGGAGTTCAAAGGAATAATAAAACAATTCCATTGACCGACAACAAACCGCTGAGGAAATCTCTTCCTTCATTATTATCCAGAAATGAAGAAGAAGATGAATTTCAATCTGAACTCAAGAAGGCAACGAGTAGAGTGAGAAGTGAGTTAGGAAGTAAAACCAACGAGAACAAAGCTAGTCAGCTCAGTAGATATAGCGCGGAGAAGCCAAACCCTAACAAGAGCACGGCCCAATCCAAAATCAAAGAATCTAGTCTTAAAAAGAACAATAAAGACGAATCCAGAACGAACAGAAGACCTGTTACAAGATCACACGAAATCAAGTCCAAAATAACACAACCGAACAAAAATGTTATGAAGAATGAAACAAACAAATATAAAACACACGCGAAGGAAAATAACCGGGTTATGCCTGATAGAGGACAGGCTTCAGGTAAAGAGTCGACCCCGGAACATTCGCCGACCAGGATAAGGGAACTGAAAGAGAATAATAACTTGCAACTACAGTAAGTATTGTATAGTAAAATTATTTTTAACTAGACACCGAGATTGTCGTACGAAAAGTTATATTTCGATTGCAAAAGAGAGAAATATATAAATAAAACGTGTTTCGCTTTCAAAGTCATACACCACTAGATTTCGTTTATATATTCATTGTAATTTAGACAAATAAAAATACTTGATTACATCTTTAAAAATAGATATTTGGTCTAGTTTGTAAAGTAAAGAAAACTTTGTTATTTGCTAATTTATTAAATTTTCTCCAATTATTCACTTCATTCTAAATTTCCTAGCGTTAAAAAAATGTAAATTTGGTTTTGGGTTGAAAAACTCGCCGATAAAGAAATTTTAATTACGCGTGAAGACAGTAGACATTACAAAGTATATCATCATCAGATATAGGATGTCCACTACCAGATACTAGTGTCTCAATAGATTTTGAATAGGACAGGTTGGAAACGACATCGGCTAGCACCTTCCAAAAACATTAAGCAACCACTGTTAACAAACTATATGCCCATTATTAAAGTCAAATTGCATACGTTATCTCTCATTTTCAATACCTTTCAGTTTTCCAACAGCGACTTATAAGAAACATATCTTCATTGTATAAGACTAAAAACAAAGATCACCAAAATCATTTCAGATCGACAACGGCACCGTCAAAACAGTTCTACTTCGGGATGATAGAAACAGAACAGTCGAAGCCTGGGGACTACCTGAAAGACTTCCCGGGACTCGGAAGCCCCATCATCGAGGAGCTTGGTGACTTCCATGCGATAGAACAGAAGCTTCTCAATTACCGCGACGAACAAGAAGAGATGGAGAAGTTCAATGAGATGTTTAAAGAAGATTGTAGAAGGTGTCAAGGTGAGGCGGAATGTGTACAAACCGTAACAATTTTTACACACAAATTTACATATATATTAAAATTAAACAGAAGATTTATTATTTTTAAACGGTTTTATTCAGTTCGACCCGTACGGAATTTGTTTATTTGGGTCAAAATTATAAATTTAAATTTAAGCACCTTCCCGTAGTCAGATTGATCTGAAATTTGGTACACACATTTAATTTAGATGACAATACAATATATTAAAATCAATAACATTATAAATCTAAGATGGTCGCCGATACAAAATGGCGGGTTACATATTTTTCCTTAACCCCCTCAATATGGGTATCAAATGAAAGGGCTACACTAGTAAAACACGATGATTATGTCAAAATTTAAAATTCAAGATGGACGCCGTTCCAATATGGCGGACTAGGAACATATTTTTCCACAACCACCACAATATGGTTATCAAAAAACCGTTTAACTTAAAAGTTTTTTAAGTGTATTTATAGTATATATTTTTCCATTTTTGACTTTATTTACCTAATAAAAAGGAATATAGAATGATATTGAAACATTTCGTAGCGGTATTTGGAAAAATTAACTTTTCTATCACACAGTATAATAATAACACGTTAAAACAATGACTTAGGTGCTTTATTTTAAACTGTAGCAAGTCATATGCGAGTTAATTTTTATTCTTGTTCCTCTCAAATTGGCCTGTCCTAAATTCTCTTCACGTGCACAATTGATCAGTATTAATAATTAAAAGTGGTAAAATTATTCAATATGAAGAATGAATAAATCTGAGTCTTTATACTTGTAGTTGTATAAGTATGATAGATTTTATAGATAGACAAATAGGAGATATAACCTAGGAAATGAATTAAATTCTTCTGTGATATAAAAAGAAATCTAGTGTGATATTTTAGGAGCGAAGGAGAAGCAAGAAAGGTGATGTGTAGATCTATAACGTGAGATATAGTGAAGATTAATAGAAGAATGTGTGACGGAAAAATGGAGAATAAAAAAAATTGTGAAAAAATTTTTGAATGGTAAAAATCCCTATACAGTAATACCCCACTTTACGCGACCCCGTTATACGCGGTTTCACTATAACGCGAATTGCAAATTTCGCGCTCAAATGTCTCGAATTACGCGAAAGAGTGCGTATAAATATAATGTAGTCATCAACTTCTCTATGGTGTCTTGACCATCTTTTAAACAATTAAAAACAGTGTTGGGTGTTATGAACGTATTTTACAAGAACGTAAACAAAACGTTACCCAAAAGACAATAGATGTATTTTTCCGTAAAAAATAAGAGTATGTATTGCATAAACTGTTCCTAGAATTAAAGTGATTGATTAAAATGATTTATATTTTTTTGTAATAATTTTTGACTATGTTTAGTCATAAACCTCGTTATACGCGAATTTCAGTTAACGCGATTTTTTTTGGAACGTATCCCTCGCGTAAAGCGGGGTATTACTGTACCTCTCATGGTAGGTGTAAACGAAAGGTACCCAATAACAGGGAGATAAAAAAAGCCTATAGTTGTAGATATTTAGAGTGGGCGCCATAAGAGAGTAGTAAAAGTGGGCATACTACCAAACGTACTTTAGTGAATTAGTTCCGATTGCAGCGGTGACAGAGTGCCCGGTGTCGTCGGGCAGCTCCGCGTCAGAGCGTCCGGGCATCACGCTGTGGCTGAGGCCCACGATGCCCAAAAAGCCACCCGTCCTCAACTTCTCGCCCAACACCGCCTGGCGGCAGCTGCCCGTCTTCACCAACCTCATGTCAGGTCAGGATCATATCCTCATTATTTCAACCATACGACCCCCCCCCCCCCCTCTTAGATTTGGACTTGTTAGGCATCTGCATCTTCCGACAAACTTAAGAATGTCGACTGTTCGTGCTTAATCCGTTGTTTCTCATACTTTAAGGCATCTGTTCTCATCATTTCTAAGAAATGGACTAATATATAGCTACTTCCGCTATGCAGCAGTAGTCGTGCAATGAAATGCACCGCCCGCCAGCCCGCTGATAAATGCGCGTGCGGCAAAAAATGCGAAACACAACTAACACCGTTAATCTACTCTACACGTGTTTCACCCCTCCACGGGGCATCCTCAGGAGATGTTACATCGACCAGTGTCAAACACCGAAATTTGACTCGGTGTTTGTGCGCATTTCATTGCACGACTACTGCTGCATAGCGCAAGGTAACGCCTGAATCTATTAGATACTCTATTAGACCCATGAAAGCCTTTCTGAAATTCTATCTTCCTACCAATTTTTATATGAAAGCGAAAGGGTTGAACACGTGTTGAGTCCATTGTCGAATTTCCCACTTGTGGAGGGTGGGTCCTATGTTGAGAAACGCTGCTCTAAGGGATATGTTAGTGTATATAACTGTTTCTTGAAGTTCTAGAGGTACTAATGAAACACAGTCTTATGAAGTAATCACGATGTGTGTTTGCAGCGTCGTCGGATACGTCGGTTTCGTCGGAAAGCTCCCTGACGGAACGTACGACCGGAGCCGCCCTACGGCTTTGGCCTTCCTTGACCGACACCAAACCCACTTCGCCGCAGTTCAACCCAGCAGCCGCGTGGGATCAGCTGCCCAGTTTTGAATCACGACATACATCCGGTACATACATTTATTTTTATTTATTTAAAAAATACATCAAAAGCAGATGCATGTAAATCGTACAAATAACCTTAACATAAAAAATTCTAATTTAACTTTTTATATAAGATTTGTACAATATTCACAAAATAAGTGTGAAAATCTGCTTAAAAGTGTGTGTGTGTGTATATATATATATATATATATATATATATATATATATATATATATATATATATATATATATATATATATTCATATATATATATATATATATATATGAATATAAAATAAATGAAATAAAAAAGTGCAAAAACTTTAAAGACTTTACCACTAATTTACAATCATCTCGTATAAGGTGTTCAATTATGTTGTATCAATTTATTATTTATATTAAATCTTGCCTAGTAAAATAATGACAAAGTAGTACAAAGTCGCAGGAACAGATATTAAACAATAAGAGTGGTAGTGGGTAGTGGTACATTTTCACACACAGACAAGTTGAATATCAAAATAAAAATTAACTTAATGATAATACAGTTAGAAAATTTTACAGCTATATAGTAATAAATTAGTAGTAGTAGCTTAATAGTAATAAATTGTTGTTTACTATTATTATGTATTAACAATAGGAACTCGACCTCTCGCCGTGGAAACGAAGATACAGGGTGATGTCACGGCGGACTCCTCTCCCCGCTCAGACCCCTCCGCAGACAAGTCCGGGGACTCCGGCATCTCCGGCGACCACGGTCACAGCGACCACGGGGTGGATACTCCATCCAGGAATCACGTAAGGAACTGTTCTCTTAAGACAACTTTATTGTGATTGTATAAAACATCATAAACACGTTACTGATTACTATATAAAGATCCTATGACATTATAAAGTTCGTAAAAAGATGTAGAATATATAAATAAATAAAATAAAACAGCTTTTATTTCTAGCGAAAGCAACCAAAACTAGAAGCGTTCGTATTTATATACACCTTTCTCTGTCGCACACATCGTCCGTCGCATCACACAAACGACACGTGTGATTGGTTGTAAATTAAGGATTGTGATTGGTTGTATTTCGTTTTACTTTTAACTACAAGAGGCAGTGTCTTAAAACATAATTAAATGCACTCTTATTTTTTCTTAATAATAAGGTAGTATAAAGTCGTTGGAACAATTAGACGATAGTCGATAAAAAATTATATTTCTGTGGATATCCCTTTTTCGATGCGCCGATGAATATGGTGTAATATAAGTAAGAAAAGGACCAATATTTAGCCACTTCCGCACATGCAGTGGTAGTCGTGCAATAAAGTGCACCGCCCGCCAGCCCGCTAACAAATGCGTATGCGGCAAACAATGCGAATCACACAACCGCCACCGCCAAATTATTCAACACGTGTTTCACCCCTCCACGGGGCATCTTCAGGAGCTATTAGTGCCAAACACAGAGTCGCTAATCGGTGTAACATAACTACGCATTTATCAGCGGGCTGGCGGGCGGTGCATTTTATTGCTGCATTTGCGGAAGTGCCTAATATTGGTCCTTTTCTTACTTAGGATGGACTTCCGCCTGATTCCATTAAATATGGTGTAATATAGTTCCTAAAACATTATTCCCAAGGTTTGCTATCTTCTATTAAGTCATTCATATGTAGTGTAGTAACCATTAAATCGTACTTTGACATTTTTTTATATCCACCAATGAAAGATTTACAAACTCGATTGTATTTATATTGTATTTAGACAAAATTTACTCATCACTTACTGTCCTCTAGCCGTTAGAGACAACCGCAACGTGGACACCGCAGCAGGATTTGGGGGACAGCAGCTCAGAAGGTGCTGGTGGTGCTGGGGGCGTGCCATTGCTCACCGGTTTGCCCACTTACAGCCCAGGTGCCCAGCCGTTCAGCTTATCACTGCCAAGAGACCACCACGATAAGGTTGGTACTTTATACAACTAATGCGTGGGATGTTGGGACCTTTACCATGTGAAGACTAGACGGGAAACTAACTCAGTTGCCATTTTAAATATTACAATTACTAACTAGTTAAATATTTTTAGTTGTTTGAAAATCACTAACAAACTAACCCAGCCCAGCTTCCCGCGCGCTGAAGAGGAGTACAGGGTAAAATTTAACGTCTTTATTTACTTTTCATTCTTCTCCAGTGATCTCTACTCTCTACTCTTTATTTCTCTTAGATGTAATTTCTTCATTCGTCTCATATCTTAACTCTTTGCTGATCTAAATTCAAATTGTCGATTCATTCATCTGTCATTCTCTCTTTAGTTATCAATTCTACATTCGCTCATCTCAGTCCTCCAATAAAAGATTTTTTCAAATTAATCCTCCCATCATCGATCTCTTTTCTTTCAGTTCTTCGCTCGTTATTCATCTCAGTTCTTCACCCATCATTTATATCACATAAAGTCTTTACCCTCAGTTCATGTTACTTGACACTTCTTGTACTGATGATGATGTCAAAGAGTTGACGAAAAACACTTGTAAATATAACACTTTGAGATTTTCTTTAAATCATTGCTACAATATTTTTATGTGAGAAATAAATTACCAGCCACAATTCTTAGTAAATATATTAAAATTATTATTTTTGACGTCTACACGTGTAAACTAGAAAATCGTACAATCAGTGTTTCCTGCAGCCATTTATATAGAATCATATACCGACGACATCTTGATTTTGGTTATACCATATGATAACCCCATCTTATCATGTGCCTTAGATGGTCATATCAGAAATTGTATAAAGTGAAGTTAAAATCACCTTTTTTGTTTTAATGTATACACAGCGAAATAATTATTTTTAACATAGCTCTTTGGCAACTTTCACCAATACTGGTAACAATTGAAAATTACAACTTTAGAAGAGGCGATCTAAATGAGTACTAACACGGTGCCTATATGGAAACTAAAAGAAAATTTTGAAAACATAGAAACTGCCATAAAAATTAAAAAAAAAACTTTGTTAAAGACATTATGTTTTTAAGCACTAAAAATATGATTTACATTAAATTTCCCATAAAAAATTTTTGCTGGAAAGGTGTATAAATCATTCAAGTCTTACATTTTTCAATAATAAACCTGTCTACAAAAAGGAAGTGTTAAAAATGCTTATCAATATGTATATAAGTTCTTTATATCTTTACACTTTCGGTCCGGCGTATTACTTACAATACTGCTACCGAAACCGCTATACCGCTCCTTGAGTATAACAGGCGCGGTGAGAAGGGGGAAATACCGAACGCTCCATGAAGTTATTATTTCCCCGACTTCCACTTCTGACAAATGAAAAATGTTTAATCTATTGTTACATAACTATTTCTTCTTCTATCCTTGCTAATCAGTTTTCCCTGCAAACCTTATAATTTTTTTATTTCCTTCTAGTACTTTAACTAAAGTATAATAATTTTAACTATATTCCTCATCAGCTGTTACTCAAGAAGAACTGTTCCAACTTCGCGTAGTTTGAAGGCATGTCGTGCTTCTATGACTGCTTCCAGGGCAAACAGCTACAGGGATTCAACAGCCTGCAGAAGCTGAAGAAGTCTGTGTCAGGAGCCCTGGGGGCGCTCGGATCCCGCCGCTTCGACCTGGAGCACCAGCCCATGCCGGAGGAGCCGGAGCAGAACTGGTTCCTCACCAAATCAGCTCCGAACTCACTGAGCAACCCACTCCTGTACCAAGCTTCAAGAACGATGGGCTTCGGTGAAGATATTAAAGAAGATACTGAACTTACAATCAAGGTTCTATCACTTATTCTTACTATCATTTTATGAATGAAAGGATATGCAACTTTTATCTATTCTATTTTATTTTAAACTAGCTAAGAACTCAGACGTTGTCGTGTTCGTGTCTTGGGTATTCAATAATCAATTTTAACCTCAAAATGAACTAAACTGTCAAATGAGCGAAGTTCATAGTGAACTATCAAATGCGCGAAGTTCACAGAGAACTTTCAAACGCGCTAAGTTCATACAGAACTGTCAAACGTGCGAAGTTGAAATAGTCATTATATTTTATGAAATAGTTGTAACAAGCGTCTAACGGATTTAGTAGTTTTCTTTTTATTTCTAAAAAAACTGCAATATATTAGGATAACAGTTACATGAATTAAATCAATAGATATAAATTCGTTCTCAAGTTAGAGAAACTAGTGTCTAGAAATAAGTCAATCTATGCAAGGTTATCTAAGTTACTGTTAACAATAATATGAGAATACAATCTTTTCTTATATCTATATATATCCATTAAGTTGATGTTAAGTAAGTTACTTATAACAGATAAACATTATTATCGCTTGTTTTTTTATTATTCTTATATACACTTTATCATTAAATCCTTTATTTAAAAGGTATTATTTTTTTTTGTGTTCAATGCATCACTGACAATTGGGTAAAGGTTTCACAGATTTATATATAGCATGATATATATATATATATATATATGTGTGTGTGTTATAAAAAACTTTGTTTAACAAGGACCCTGGAGTCGGATCGTGGCGCGCGGACAGTTCGTATGTGTCTTGGAGCGGACACCTCATGTATCTACCTCCTGCAACACCTGCGGGGCGAAACCCTGGCACTGCGCCCCCGCAGCCGCTCTCAATGCTGGGCCCTCTCGACAGGCCTGTCAGGTATGACTTTTGCAATTAGCTAGTAATAATAATCTTTTTTGTTTATTTATTCATACCCCCTGTAATGATGGACAGAGTCATTTTTAAATATAATATATTTTTTTTAAATTGCCTTTCTTTTCATACATCATTTATATCCGTCTCATTCTTGTCATACCTTTCCAACCTTTTTTATCTTTCATACATCGCATTACGAGGGGTACGGGGACAGGACTTTCCTTTGAAATACTGCATTTTACGTGTTTTTTTGTTTACTTATCTGTACTTATACTACTTTTCCATCTTCCAGAATTTTAAATTTATTTTTTTACTATGCTAAATAGATCTACTTCACATTATTGTCACTTTTTTATCACAGACTTCTTCTTCTATATCTCTTTCCCGACTTTCAGGTTTTATTTATTTTTATTACTATTTCTTTCACCTTCCTGCAATATTCCTGGAAGATCTTGCCACTCTTCCCCAGATATGTCTTTGTTTTCCTACTCAGTCCTTTTTGTTGACCGTCTGGTGATCCACTTTCGTCACTCCACAGACACAAGGGACAATTTGTGATCAGGTGCACCACGGTTTGACCCACATTACAGGTGCATGAGGGGCTCTCCTTGAGCCTGAACCCATGATGTTACTCAGAGAATCCCTGGTACCCCGTGAGAATCTAAACAAAGGCCAAATCCAGCTCTGAGGAAGCACGCAATAGGTTGAGGCAGGAAAGAACTTACATTACTGAAACCGTTGTGTTTTCTATAATTATCTTTATGAAATACAGAAACATAGTTACAATTCAGTCTAATAGAATATAAGATATATGGCACATGTCCCTTTAAACTAGTAGATTCAATGAAATGCCCTTTTGATGGAAAAAGCTAATGGTTCCCATTTAATATCCAAAGGAATAAAGGAATGACCTTTCAAACCCCCACCCCCCCGCGCCCACCCATAAATTTCCAATAAGACCGGTGTTTTCATACTCAGACGTGAGCCTCTAAATCTACCATATTGAAAAATGAAATTAGATTTAAATTTCGGAGCCCCAAGTTCTGTACAGAAGATCACGGACCATAAAGTGACAAGGTGGACAGACAGACAACCTTAAGGTCATCATCAGTCAGCTGTGAGCATGGATATAAACAACCTGTTGGTGGGTCAAGGTTACAACAATAAAGGACTGTGGTACACAGGAGCAAGTCGAGCGGCTGCCTGGAGGCCCAGGCCCGCGCCGCTCGTGAGGCACGAGCAGCGTTGGCTGGTGAGATGCGGGAGCGCGAACGCTCCGCTTCTCCCGGTGCCGTTAGGGCTCTGCCCGCCGCCGTCAGGCCCGTCACCAACGTGAGTACCTTTATACACTACCTTTTCTTAAATAACTCAACACTCTGCTCCAAAAATCAACAGATTCGACTAAATCTTTAGTAATTTCAGTATTGTGTTATAACGTATGTATTGTTTCGGTAGAAGTTAATGCTGTTAGCCTTGCGGCTTTTACAGCTTCGTCGGAAAGAGTTCACGGAACGGAGGGGTCCGTGAACTTAAAAACTTAACAAAGTTTGAGTGTCGGAACTCGTGTCAGAGTTTGGTGGAGAGACGTTGAAGGCGGAGACGACGAAGACGATGCATAGGAACATGCCAGTCGGTCTTCGAAATATTATAACGAAGAAGCTCGGTAAAATATATAGAAATAAGTGACCGGATTTATATATACCTTTCTCTATCGCAGACATCTACCGTCGCGCTCACACAAACGACACGTGTGATTGGTTGTAAAAGTATGGATTGTGATTGGTTGCACAAATAAACTTGGTTCTATGATTGGTTTACATAGCTTTATAGTTTGGTATGAATATGAAGTCTCGAGTTTTATTTTTAATTCCCAAAGGCTGTCTCTTAAAGAACTAATAGCCGCTAGTTCTTTAAGGTTCTGCAGTATAGACCACGACCAAGCGCAGCATAGCAGGCTTGACCATCTTGCAGATGTTAACATCCTGTTTAAAGTATCTGGGGAGAGAAACCATTTACATTCATTTTTAATGATTACACGTATCATGAGAAGAATACAGAAGTGTTCAATATGACAAAAATTACGTTATTAAATTACTCTTTGATGTCTGTCAGCTGTCGAGGTTCAGGGTTCCAAACACGCCCTGATCGATTTCTCTTACGATTCCTTTAATAATATTATTTGTACATTAGTAGAGGAATTCTTTCTTTTACATTGCATCGTTTATAATATATCAAATTTATTGGAGTGTTG
The DNA here is from genome assembly GCF_028537555.1 of Battus philenor. NCBI lineage: Eukaryota > Metazoa > Arthropoda > Insecta > Lepidoptera > Papilionidae > Battus > Battus philenor. Next base: position 877,335 of record NW_027181693.1, read on the forward strand.
TCCAAATTTTACATGTTTAAATTCACATATACTTTATTCAACTTACAACAGATTACATCACTTGTTCACGTATAGTTAACTTTACCAATTGCTTTTATAAATGTCTCAGATCTGAGGAGAATAGAATAAATAAATTCATCAAAACTCGATAGAAAATTTGATATGTGTTTAACACTAACAATTCTGTATCTTAATCTAGAGTTTTCTATCTAGAATGATGCTGTTAATTAACCAATAAACAATATAAATGGTTTAGTCAAACTGTTAATACAATGGCCAAACAGTTTGGCCGCCTCCGCCTGTACGTCATGACATACCCCCCCCCTCGCCGCAATCCCCCCCCCTTTCCGTGGCCAGTGGTGTACGCTTCCCACGCTCGGGGCCACAATTAGCGCGTTGCACTTGGCACTTGGCATTTCCGGGACGATTTTTGGGTCGTGAGAGTCTTACCAACTCCATGTCAATGTCCTTATTAATCCACTCTTGTTATCTTTTCTTTGTCTGGTTTATATTTATTTGCACCCGTTATTGGGGGGCCTTTCGTGCCCCTTGTCGTATTTGGGACAGGGACTTTATTTTATAATGATTATTTCTTACTATTTAATTTTCGTTCTCCTGTCACATCCTTCACAGTTTCTATTGCTACATCCTCTTTCATTTTCTTTCTTTCATTAACAATCATTACACGTATCACTTCTTTTCTTTCGCAACATTATTTGATGCCTTTTATTTTACATTTCAAATTCTCTGTATTTTTATTTTTTTAATTCTAATGTTTATTTTTGTTTATAGCTTCCTTGACAACCTTCCCGCAATAATCTAAGAATTGGCGACAGCGTTTTTATCCGCCATTAGGGAGGCGATGGTGTTACTTTTCTACCATTGCTTCAGCTCCCCTTCTTTGTCTTCCTTTCATTCACAATCTTTACACGAGTCGCCTCGTTTCTTTCGCCATATTCTTTGATATCATTAACTTTGTAATTTGAAATTCCTAATTTCTGTTTTCTTTATTTAACATTTATTCTTCTAATATACCCGACCATATATTTTTAATCTGAACTTTAATTTTGTATATAACCTCCTTTACAACATTCTTACAATAATCTAGGAATTTGTGGCATCGTTGCGGCCATTATGGAAGCGATGGTGCCACTTCCCACCCGTTCCTTCAACTACAACTTCACACTTATATCTTTGTCTTGAGTCTTGTAGTGGTAGTCAGGTTAGATCGCCGAAAAGCCCACAGGTCACGCCCCAAAGCCCACAGTGTAAAAATGATTAGAAAAAATTCAGTATACCATGAGACGAAAAATTTAGAAGCTATGTCACATTTACGCCATTTGAATGTAAACAGATTGTTAAAAGTTTGTAATGCACCTGTTGCGCTTATATAGCAATGACCAAATTCCTCTAATTAAGCATTTATGTTCGGTCATGTAGACAATCACGAATAGATCATCAGCATTCATGCGTTGATCTGATTCCATCATCACCGCCAATGTCAAACATGTCCATAACGAAATACGACATGTTACCTTCGTGCCTCGCGATACGCTGCCTATTTACAATAGTAACCTTGACTATACCGATGTTATAGACGATGATCTTTCCGAAGGCTTCGATAAACTTGAGTTACTGCAAAATTTCAGCAAATGTTTCATATTTAAACTATGTAAATATGTTATATCTGTACATTTCGTATTTAATGGAATCAGGCGTTATTTTGCGGAAGTCTAACCTAAGTAAGTACTTAACACGAGTGATTTAACGGTGGTAGTTGGGTTATTCGCATTGTTTGCCGCATGCGCATTTATCAGCGGGCTGGCGGGCGGTGCACTTTGTTGCACGACTACCACAGCATGTGCGGAAGTGGCTAAATATTGGTCCTTTTCTTACTGTAAATTTCGGTCTAAATAATGGCTTCTTGTGTGCCCTTATTGAAATACTCAGATTTCAACTGTATTATATAGAATACTATTCTTTTATCTTCAAAAATTTTTTCACTTAGTGTTTATCATGTCAGAAAATTTTGAATTTGAAATTTCCAAACATGCAAATAAATTTTAATACAAATATTTTAATTTCCTACCTGTATGCTTATATAATCTGTATCGATAATAATATATTAACAACAATGGGTTTGTTGTGTGTTCGTTTATAGGTGACACAATATTTAAAATTTACTATATATAATATATTGAATACGTAAAAAATATATGTACTTAGATAAACAGGTTTCCTTCAGCAAAGGAAAAATACAATAGAAGTTGACTGAAGAGTAGTCATCTTCTTGAAAAAATATTGGGCTCATAAGGGCATATTCAAATCACATCTCCGACTACCTACCATGAAGATTGGTTATGGACTCTGAGATTTTATCGTGCCTCACCGACGGATGCCAAACATGGATTTTTGACCTGAAGACTAGGAACAAAATATAAAACGCTCAGAGAAGAATGGAGAAAATCCAGTAGGATATTAAATTAGAAGACAAAGTCAGAGACACAGACAAAGTCAGTACACGACGATGAATATTGCACATCGACCTTTGGAGAGAAATAATCGGCTAATTTCGGCTTCGCAGAGCATTATCTCTATCCCACACCACCTATGTGATGTTTTGTCAGTCGTTGTATTTCGTATGACAGAGATAACGCTCTACGAAACCGAAATTACCCGATTGTCTCTTTCCAAAGATCGATGTGCAATATTAATCGCCGGGTACTATAAGTATTTTATTGAGTTGATAGTTTCATTGAGAGATACACGGTTTGATATTAACATGTTTACAAATTAATAACAAAAATAAGGAAAACACGCAAATGACGTATATATATATATATATATATATATATATATATATATGTTATGTAAGCGTACTTGAATACACATATTTAACGTAACATATAACGTAACAACGTAATGTTTATTTTATCAACAAATAATTAATTAAATATGTGCTTAGTATTCAAACTTGCAAAAATCTTGACGTCCTTTATATCACTGCCAAATTAATTCAGGCACTAAAACAGAATCTTAATTATATATACGAAATAACTAATGGATTTGATTATTTGCGCAGTATATACATCTTTTAGTAACATCGCGTGATGAGATATATCATCCTAGACATCATCGCTTAACATCAGGCGAGATGGAGGTTCAAATGATCTGCCTGTAGTTGATAAAAAGATTCATAATATATTATATACTTAAACGAGTATTATCGACCAGTGAAATCTCAAGTCAAGGTCCAGTGGGGTTGAAGTGGCCCTTGAGTTTAGTCACTCTATGGAGAGTTCAATGGATCGATCTAAGAGCTCAGCGGTCTACCAATCCAAATACCAGGTTGTCAAATATCTCCCTTCCGCTTTTTTGCTCTTTATTCAATGCTTTATAAAAAGTGTTACAGTGATCGGATTTAGTTCAAATATGCGCCGTTTTGTTCGATAATCTGTTTCCATCTAGACGGCAACTTCATAATACCTCCCTGGTAGAAGCCCCCCTCCTTATTTGCGAAGAACTCGGACAGCCACTTTTCACAAACCTCTTTTGAGTTCAACTTTACACCACCAAGGGCGTTCGCCATGGACAGGAACAGGTGGTAATCACTTGGCGCTATGTCCGGGCTATATGGTGGAATATTATATATATATATATATATATACACTTTAATATATAGTCCAAGCGAAGGCTCCTTCGACAGTCTACGAGCTTCGCTACTTTAAAAAAAGGCTCTACGCCCTGCCACTTCATACCCGTAGAATATACAAATGCCATTTGGGCAGCAGTGAGAATCCATTAAAAAAAACGTTATTTAAAATTAAATTAATTATCTATTTTGATTTTATGTCGTATTATTGTTAACAAAAGATTGCTATCGTAGAGTTTGTATATTTATAATAAATTTTACTTTATTGATATAAAAATGATATTATTTCTAAAGGATTGTTAAGGATTCTAGATTAAGGCGGCTTTCAACTGGTAGTTTTGAATATATATGGGGGTTATGCGGCTAAAATAAAAAAGGTTCAGTTTAAAAAGAAACTTTGTTTTGAGATACGTTACACAATAATTAAAGTTAGCTAATAAAGTGAAGCGCGTGTGAAGCAACCCTTACCTCGCGGTGGGGATCTCGGTTATGTCTACAGTCAATCTTTGTGTGCGCTCGCGGACGTGTGTGTGTCGATTGCAGGTTTGTATTAAACGATTCATTTTAAATTTTATTCTATTTTTAAATTTCATTTTTCATTCTAGAAATTTTTTACGCCTAAATTAAAATTATTTATTATTTTAAATCACTTTAATTTTAACTTAAATCTTAAACATTTTTTAAGTTCTTAATAAAGTTTAGTTTTTTATTTAATTTGACACCCGTTGTACATGGCTGAAAATAAATACATAGCTGTATAATAGTAAAGAAAAAAAAGTAAAATGAGATGTCTTATCACACGATGCATTTTCTACTAAACAACCTTAGTATGGAAACAGAGGAATAAATAACAGGTAGTTAACTTATATACATCAACAATATATACATACATATATACATAGCATATACTCATTTAGAATACAGTGTACTATGTTATTTTAAATACGATAATAAATTAAACAAACTGACTTATATCGCAAATTCCTCGGAAAGAATAAAGAAATAGAGAAAGAATAAAATTAAATAAATGATAAATAATCAATGGTCTAGGATGTATATCTTAAGCATTTTTATTAGAAATAGGCAGTGTTTTATCACGTCTCTTATCATTATATCACAAACAAAATTTTAAATGATTTCGTAACATTTAAAATTCAAATTGCTTTGTTATTATAGAGACATATTTAATTATAAAAATATAAACAAATCAAGGAGGTTGAAATAATCGTATTGTATCATTATTTTGGATGATAGCGTATTGAGGTCATGACTCAACTATGTGCATATAATGGTGTATATCGCGGAAGGTTTTCATCAAAGCAAACCTTTTAGTTTTCAAACCTCGTCATGTTTAACTGCTGTAAACCAAAAGTTAATTTCACGCTAATAAACGCAATAATTACTATAATTAATAAATGTATTTTTACAGTGTTTTATACTCATATGACTATTGTAATTTTTAAAATTGTAAAGTTATGAAAAAACATAAATACAAACTAAAGGGTTGGATGTATACTAAATTTGTTGTCAATTAATATATACCATATACAAATATCAATGGTTTCATATAAAGATATATAGTTGGCGACCACAGTGTGGTATTATGGTACACAATAAACACGGCTACCTATCCTCTGGAAAACTTATTTATGAGCCATATATGTATGTATGTATGCATGTGTATATTCGACTAAAATCTTTACAACATATTATATTTATTTCAATTGATATAACGATAATTAATATGTATAAAAATGATATTCAATTCGTATTTATAAGTAATACATTATTATTTCGAATTTTTGATGTTAAAATACATAATTTTTAAAAAAAGAAGGAAAGATATTTATTGATCAATTTTTCAAGTATTTTTGCAATAATATTGACTTTCACTTTTTTTCAAACCTCAGAATTAAACACATATTTACACTGACATTTATATCTGTGAATATAAAAGATATATATAGACATAAATAAAAATACCACTCTATTAACAGTAACATTTTAAGAAACGTAATTTCTTTATGACATATAGTTTCCCGCCAAATTGGAACTGTCAAAATGACGTATCGATTTCCCGCCAAATTAATTAGGGTTTCGAATTTTAAAATCGATGTTTTTGTATATCAATAGAGTAAGTGTAATTAGTCATTTAAAAGCTAGTGCTACTTTTAAATGACTTGCAATTACCGGCAATGTTTTTAAAACAATGCGGAATACGCATTATAAGATGGCGTCGCAGGGGAAAGTGCTTCCTTGCATACTGGCGTCGCATTTATTACAAATGAGCGATGCACACGACTATGTTTCATCACAAGTAATGCAAACTGTTTGTGTATTCTTTACTTTTAAATTTAAACATGAGAACATCGATAGATACTTTACAGCCAATGCGAAGTTGAAATAATCTGTGGTGTCTAGTAAAAAAAAATTCGAAATTCGAATTATTAAATTTAAATAAAGCATTGTTTATCTGTGCTTCCAGATTATGTACTGTCAATATTTATTTATCTGTAGCATTCAAAAAGAAAACAAATTAATGTAACGTATTTCAGAATGTTTGATTTATACAAGTTGATTGGAAATAGGTGTAAAAACTATTTTTTTAATAAAACATCTTTTACAACCTTTGAATTTATATGTTACATCAAAAACACCATGTAAGATATATGCAATGGATCAAAATAAATAATACGAAAATTGTACAAATCGCCCAAAAGTCGCTATAAGTAGAAAAAATAGTGATATCATTGATATGTTGTCCAGTGATTCTATCAGAACCAACCCGCTATCACCGTAAACCGTAACTACTAACCACTGAACCATCGGCCATTGGGATCGTAATGGGTATACAAAGGTTGTATATCGATGCAGTTCACCGTCGACCCGCTGCCGTCGGCCTTGCGTGACGTCATTGGCATTGTTATTTATCATTGATGTCATCGATTCATTGCTTTTTATAGAAGTCTACCATCATTACATGATTGTGACAAGTGTTTACTAAACAGTACATAGAGTAAGACAGAAACATTTCGTTTTTTTTTGTATAAGATCATGTTTACACTAGAAAGAGACAAGTGTATTTTATCATGACCATCTTCTACTGCTTGCTATAATTTTCCTATAGTACCACTTAGAAGTGATCTGCATCAAGTGTCTACCTAAGTTGTCTGTCCACGTTACAGATGAAGGTCCAACACCACACCAGAATCTTAAATTCCCAATGATTTCTAAGGTTTTGCTTAGATGTGGTGGAGTAATCCATTGACAGGAATGAAAGCAACTAAATAAAAGATCTGGTTAAGCTCGCCTATAAGAAAACAAAACGTAAATATGAATGGTAATAATATATAAAAACTTAGCTGATCCCGCAAACGTTGTTTTGCAAAAAAATTAAAGTTTTTAATTAACAAAATAAAGATAAGGATTGATCGTAGAGGGGTGAAAATTTAGGGTTGCATGTATTTTTGTATGCTGTATCATAATAAAATAAAAACCAAAAAATTTGTATAAAAAATACAATAAAAAATTTTAGGGGTGGACCACCCTTATCACTTAGGGTTATGGAAAATAGATAGTAGCCGATTCTCAGACCTACTGAATACGGATATAAAATTTGGTAACAATCGGTCAAGCCGTTTCAGAGGAGTTCAAGTTCGAACACCGTGACACGAGAATTTTATATATTAGATAGTAAGGTAAATTATTAGTGTCATTGAATAGATATATAAATAAAAAATTAAAGCAAAAATTGTAAATTTATAAAACAAATAAATAAGAGTAAATGCGATTAGGTCGTATAGAAAACGAAATGTGACGTGTGAAGTAAGATCAGATAGAAATAGATAAAAAATTTGTTAGGAAAGCGAAGAGAAAGAGAAATAAAAAAATTGTACACTATTACTTCAACCAATCAGCTGGGATATTACTACTTTCGTTAGGCAAGTAATATCCTTATTCCTGATTCAAACACTTATAAATCACAAACAAATTCCCTTCATAGCTGTTTGTAGTTAAATAGATTAGAACCTCGTATTCACATTGTCATTGAGTTTCGAAATAACATATAACTAATCAATACGAACAAGCTTCTTAAAATCTATTATAAATATATTCAATGAGTGAAGGTTTTATCAGTGGAAACTCTAGGAGACTAATAAAAAATCAAAGTTTATTTTAATTGTTTTCAAATCCTTGAGGCTTTAGCGATAATTTTCGTGTCTAACAGATGTAATTTTCCAGCATCTCACGTCACATTAAAATTCATCTCATTACAATAAATAGACAACTATACGTAGTGTTGGTGGAACCAAACTTGTTCCACCATCTGGGTAAAACTTACAAGTTTATATTACACGCATATGATTGAATATAGATTTAATAGCTTCAAATAGGGTATGATATATCAAAATTATATATATAATACAGTAAGAATATTTTATATATAGTACCCGACGATAAATGTCGCATGTGATATGACTGTCAAAACGTCATATAAGTAGAGTGGGACAGAGATAACGCTACACGAAGCCGAAATTAGCCGATTGTCTCTTTCCAAAGGTCGATGTGTGGGTACCGTATTATTGTTTACTATATATTCCTGCAGAATGTACTGACAAAAGCTACTGTTCTATCGTATAGCAATAGAAAAAATAAAAATAAAAATAAAAAAATCAACGTAATATATTTGACATCCGTTTACACAGGGCGATTGTAAATGGGTGTAAAAGTTGACAAATGACACACATTTAACAAATATATTACATCTATAATAAATCATCATGTGTTAAGGGGACCGGAAAGTAATGTCGATTTCGTAAGTTAAATTCACACGACTGCATTCATAACAAGTTTTTTTTAATCAACAATATATTCACCTTCGTTATCAACCTTTTGCCATCTAGTAAACAAATTTTCAATGCCATAGCGGTAAAAAACAATCGTTTTTTTTTTTTGTAAAATATGTCGACAGAAACGACTTTACTTTCCGGTTCCCCTAATATTATCACAAAATCGAACAGTACTGTCTAGTATAAACACATGATAAACTATTTTGTGGGTATATCGTATACAAGTACAAAAATAAATTACCGTGTATTTCACATGATCCATATATACAGGGCGATTGTAAATCGGTATAAAAGCCTTAAAGTTTACAAATCAAAATTCACCACTTTATAACATACATACAATCTATCAGGCTTTATACTACATGATTCCTGCTGTAAAACTTAATATTGATCTAGGGGGAAAATATTTACATTTATTTTGCTATATATTTTCATCACAAAATTTGTTAAGTCAAGACTTCTGTTCTATGTATAGACCTGTTTTTCAAGTCAGAATATAATAGAAAATAGAAAACATTAAATAACTGACTATATATGTATTTTATAAACGTGTGCGTGTTTGCGTGTATGTGTGCATAATGAAATGACATTTGTCATTTATTAAGGTTAGAGAATTGATAATTCATAGACAGGACGACGTCGTCTGTTTGTTCAACTATTGAATATTTATTATACAAAAACATATCTATGTCTTTATACATCTTCGTCATTTTTATGGCGACCGATAGCATACTAACCTTGAACCTTATTTTTCATTCAAGCACTGATGTCATTTACTAAAATAACAAATTGTTTATCGATACAACTGTCGAATGGTCAGACGCTAACCGTTGTAAATTATTTCACTAATAAAACAAATTGTCTAACAACGGACCCCAAATAAAGGCTAAAAGTCACCGAGAGACAAATGGAGAGAGCTATGCTCGGGTACGCTGATTGAGATCCGAATAAACAAGATCATCGACGTAACTCGAAGAATCGTTCATCTTAAGTGGCAGTGGGCAGGGCCGGAAGGTTCTCGAGTTGCGACCAGCCAGTAGAGGCGTAGATAAAGCCTTCATTTGGTGAACCGACGACATAGTTAAGGTTTTTTTTTAATCATCAAGCATTACCTCGCGGAAATCCATCCTAAGTAAGAAAAGTACCAATATTTAGCCACTTCCGCACATGCAGTGGTAGTCGTGCAATAAAGTGCACCGCCCGCCAGCCCGCTGATAAATGCGTATGCGGCAAACAATGCGAATCACACAACCGCCACCGCCAAATCACTCAACACGTGTTTCACCCCTCCACGGGGCATCTTCAGGAGTTATGTTACACCGATTAGTGCCAAACACAGTGTTTAACACATAATTAAGGTTGTAGAAAGTCGCTTAATGCTGGCAGCGCAGGATCGGACATCGTGCATCGGATTAAAGAAAGAAGAAATATAAGTATCAAACAGAACATAAAAATCACTTGTCATATGACGATAGATAAAATTTAATGAATTCTAATTTAATATTATGTAGATAATTTAAAATAACATTCATATTTATTTTACATCTCAACAGACAGAGCAACGCGTTATATTTTTATTATTATCAATTTATTTATTTACCGTTATAAAACTTATGCACCTTTATATAAATTTGCAGACAGCAGCTGTGAAAGTCAAAAATTTACGACGTAAATATGACATAAACCATATCCAGTTAAGTTAAAAAGTTACGCATTGAGCCCTTCGTATGATGTAACATTTAAATAACTTAGATACGGGCTTGTAACTAAGTAAGCCGCTTTGGAAGTTTAAAACCTTACCACGTAATGTTTCGACACTGACAACCTCCAAGCCTTGTTTATGTTTAGTTAAAACAGACGTAAGCGAGGCATATTGTTTGATGAACTTCTGCATAGCTGAACGAAGAATTTAAACGCATTATATAAGAGTCAAAATTATGTTTGATATATTTAAATGGTATATCCAGATACAGTTACGTAGTAAAGATTTAAAAAAAAATGTGCTAATATAACGTAATATAACATTGGCAAGCAGATGAGAACTTTAAGTTGTACTTATGGCTACTGAAACCTTAAGGCTGTTGAGGACTGCGATTGCAATCGTAGTTCGCGGGTTCGATTCCCGAATCTTAAACACTTCACACTCTTCTTCTCATTCTCTCTCTTCTCTTTCTCTTCACTTTGCAAGGTAACGCCTGATTCCATTCAATAATACAATTATTAATATATAGGATTTCCACTCGTTCAAAAAAGTCTCCAGAGGATAGGCAGCAGTCATGTGCACCATAAAAACCGCCTGTCAAACGTGGCGATTATAGTATATCTCCAATTGATATATATATATATATATATATATATATATCTTTGAATGCCTATGCCTTAAATAGGCGGCTTTGGACAGAAAAGACGATTGCGATAAATCGATTTAACATATCACTTTAGAACTCAAAATTTTTACGTATGTTTTGGTATAAAACTCAAGCCATAACGGAATTTAAATCGTGATTTACAACAGTTTGAGGCGAAAGGTCGTGCGAACATTTCATAATGATATTAATATAAAAAAGTAATATATTCACGGAATTCCACGTAGATTATCTCACAACTAAGATTGCCTCATTGACCGACATGCAGAAACCATCTTAACAACCATCCGTGAATAAATATATGCAATGCAATAAACGAATTATGCAAAAATTGTTTGCTTTCAAAATTTCTTTGTCTGTATATACATAAAGTAAATAATTTATTATATATACATTAATGCTAATTTTGGTCTAAATAAATTCATTTGAAATTCTTACATAAAACATATATTAATCAATAAATACATTGAAAAACTTTTAAGTTAAACGGTTTTTTGATACCCATATTGTGGTGGTTGTGGAAAAATATGTACCTAGTCCGCCATATTGAAATGGCGTCCATTTTGAATTTTAAATTTTGACATAATCATCGTGTTTTACTAGTGTTGCCCTTTCATTCGATACCCATATTGAGGGGGTTAAGGAAAAATATGTAATCCGCCATTTTGTTTCGGCGGCCATCTTAGATTTATAATGTTATTGATTTTATTATTTTGTATTGTCATCAAAATTAAATGTGTGTACCAAATTTCAGATCGATCTCACAACGGGCAGGTGCTTAAATTTCAATTTCTAATTTTGACCCAAATAAATTCCGTACGGGTCGAACTAAATAAAACCGTTTAAAAAAGAAACGTCTTAACACTAACTTTTGATGCTTTCGTTATAAATAAAAATAATAAACCAGGTCCAATATTTTTCAAAGTTAATTTCATAAAAACAAATGAAGTTTGGTAATGTATATGAATTTATATGTTTATTATTATTGTTTTCATAAAAATAATCATTTTACGGAACCGAGTGGTCGGGACATAGCACGCATGGGTGCCAAATACTCGGATCCGAGTGATGAACACTGAATGTGTTGATCACATGATCTATTCGTACATTCTACAACTTGGTTGCACAGAACTTATTAAGACTAGGGGCCACTCGGGCAAATCATGAACTGATGGCGGGCCGGCCGCCAGAAGTATAGGTAATTAAATTTTTTTGGTTTTATTCTGGAATAGAATTCAATATTTTTCGAATGTACGAGAGTATTATTTTTGCTGTCGGCGGGCCACCTGTATACGACAGGCGGGTCGCGGTCTGTGCATCCATGTTCTACTAGGTGATTTGTGAGGAAAAAGCTTTGACGCTTTTACATCTATTTCCAAACAACCTGTATAAAGTTATACCTCTTATATAAACTACTCAAAACAAAATAGGGCCCACCGCAACTTTGTCTCGAATCGTGTTTATAAATAACTCATATACTAATCATTGACAAAATGAAGCACTACCACTTCTAGCACACATGTTTATTGGTTCATAATGATGTTTTAAAAGTTAACTTTTTCGATGATTTCAAGTGGGAAGACAAAAAAGTAAAGTGCTTAAATTTATCCATTTCTTAAATTTTCAATCGTTTGTGTTCTCAGTCTTGCTTTAAGCGCAATACTTTGATCACACTTTGTTTAGCTGTGTGCTCATTTTCTCTAAAAATATGTATTTGAGTGTATTGCGATAAAATTAAACAATTCAAACGTTATTTTGTGTTTACTTAATGTGTAAAACCCTAATACAACATCGACTAATTGTAAAAGTTTAATAATCATGTATGCGCATAAATTAAGAGGCAAAATGATGGTGGGCCCTATTTTGTTTTAGTAGTATATCTTACATTATTTTTCTTATTAGAATGCGACAGCCTTATGACTTCTCGCAGTAAAGACTGCAAGGACAGACAATAAACAATAATTAATTTTTAAGTACAGTAATCCGAATTAAAATGAGCCTCATAATAAAGCCCAAGGTCACCAAAAGGGCAACGAAGGGTCGGAGTTTTGCTGCGAAATCCAATCAGAAGTGAGATCCTTAAAGTTACAGAAGTAACTCGAAGAAATGCTTGTCTCTAGTGGCAGTAGGTGATACTGGTGGAGCGATTTATGTGAAATTATTTTATTTATTTAATATTCTTTATTGTACACGTTAAGATACATTTAATAAGTTTTACAATAATATACAAAAAGGTACAATGGGCGGTCTTATCACACAAGGCAATCTCTTACAAACAACCATAGTATGGAAAAGGTAAAAGTACTAATAATGGGTAGTTTACGTGTACAAAAAATACATATTTACAAACAAACGAACATAAACATACGTAATCATACATACATATCTAATAATAATAAATAAAAACATCTAACTGACTTCGATAAGTATTGGTTAGATAGCTCTTGCCTCAGAAAGAAACAGAAGAAGAAATATAAATGAATTAACAGATAGATAATTATAGGTCTAGTAAATGGTTCTTAACCATATTTTTATTTCATCATTTTAGTGTAATAAAAAGTAAAATATCCACCCCTAAAGAACGCCTCCGTTTTTTCTCTGCCCTAATTCAGAGATTTTCCGCAACTTTAATTTTCATTTTGAATTCACCTAGTTAGGGCTATAACTGTCGAATTCCGGCGTATACATATCAATAATTACACATAATTTCAAGTAAACTGCTCCACCTGATCCGGTCAATAATACGTGGTATGTACGAGGAAGTCGATAACTTCGTATTAATATAGAAACTGTTTAGTTTGAACGAACTGTTTGCCCAGCTGTTAAAATTTAGTTCAATCAAAGAAACCGTACTGCGTTTTGTAATCTTCAAACTTGTGTAGAGCAGTGTTTTTTTTATATTTTACTAGCTGATCTCGCAAACGTTGTTTTGCAAAAAAAAATTAAGTTTTAAATTAACAAATAAAAATAAGGGTTGATCGTAGAGGGGTGAAAATTTAAGGTTGTATGTATTTCTGTATGCTGTATCATAATAAAATAAAAACTAAAAAATTTGTCTAAAAAATAAATAAAAATAATTTAGGGGTGGAACACCCTTATCACTTAGGGGTATGGAAAATAGATAGTAGCCGATTCTCAGACCTACTGAATACGCATATAGAATTTGGTAAAAATCGGTCAAGCCGTTTCAGAGGAGTTCAAGTTCGAACACCGTGACACGAGAATTTTACATATTAGATATTACAAAGTTTTCCTCTAACATAGTCAGAGCCTATATTTCTAAAATAAAATTTCTAGACGGGGGGGGGGGATCCTCAAATGGACGCCTGGGAATGGAGGGCCCATCAGTGTCAGACTTTCACTGACTAAAACCCCCCACCGTCGGCTCTGTTACAATTAAGTTTCTAGTTATTTCGCTTATTTTCTAATATTTCTATAACAGCAGTGTTTCCCAACATAGGGCCCACGAAAGAAGAAAAAAAAAACATGGGGCTCACGACGCACAGGGGGGCAATTTGATTGTTAAGAGGGGGTCAAATAGAAAATGGACTCTAACACGTTTTTAACCTTTCGTTTTAATATAAAAAATGTATGTGTTACATGGGAGAGTAAGAATATTAGAAAGGCTAATATATATAGAGTTAACCTTTTTTACTTTTTTTCCTTGCTTTCAAACACGGAACTCCTTTTATATGTACTCTTCTCATTTTATACCAGGTAAAAAATGTGCAATGCACTGTTTAGACTTTTTTTTAGTCTTGATGAAATGCTGTTCCATCATCATCTAGGCAGCCTTGAATATCCATTGCTAGATATAAGCCTTCTTCCCCTGATCTTCTATAGGACTGGTTGCGACAGTCCGCATTCAGGTCTTTCTGACGGATTTAATTTATTTGATGATCTCATCTGGTAGCATTTTTTCATTGTATTTAAAAGGCCGCCAAGATCATTGGTTTGACATTCCGATGGGAGGGTATCTAAGAGAAGAGAGGTACGACTTCGTCTAATACTGCTAGCGGTTATGCAGACCGAAGATGTGGACCTGAAGACTGAATCTTCGATACTGATGGAACTCCATTTTCCATTATATGTACAAGGCGGGTTTAATTGAAAGATGGTGATTACTTTTGATCACATGAAAACTGGAATGACGGCGACCATGAAGCCGCAACCCCATGCGCTGGTACAACCAGGTCCGAACCACGCATCATACAAATGAAAAATAAGTAGTAAGGATGACAAAAGTATATAAGAATTACTTTCTTATTATCTATAATAATAGAGTCGTCTTTCCAATGAAGTCAAAAATATCGAAGTAAATTACTTCTAAAATCTTAAAACCATGTATCCTATTTGCACGGTAAAACAATCTGAATTAGCGACTTGGTCTCACTTGCGCAAGGCAACACCGACATGTTAGTGCGAAGCAAATATTGTGTAAAAACACTTACTTAAACTGCAAAGACAAGAGTACCAAGCGACCAGGTTTAATTGACCTCTCATTATTAACAATGTCTCATAGAACGGTTTTGTCTTAGAGATTATTTACTTTGGTAACTCAAGAGAATAATATATAGAACACATTGAAATGTGTCTAATTCAATTTTTTGCGGCTTCCATTTTGGTTTGGAAAATTTGTGAAACCAAAGGTCCACGAGTTTTAAAATTTACTCTGGGTGATCATATCCCAGTTACAACGAAGACGTGTACGCATTGTTTTCGGATTTCATTCATCATTATTTCAAAAAGAAGCCCACTGTTGAAGCCCCCCCCCCCCCCTCTAATAGATTTCAAAAAGGATCGGTTCGAAGTTACCTACACCCAGTGTCTTCAGGCCTTAACAAGTCGTCTCTGTGTCTGTGCTTATTGGTACGTGATCTCCATCTGTTCTCCTCTGTTCTGCGAATTATGTGGCATACTCTCGCTTCAGCTTGCCAATCTCATGATCTATGTCGGTCACTTTCATCTACGTATCCTCTCGTTCCTAATTCGATCTTGCAGATAAATCTCGAACATAAGTCTCTAAATATCTAAGCGACTGTGAACTTGTTGATACTCGGAGTGATAGATCTTAAAGGCAGTCACGTTAGAATTTAACACAAAGGTGATTAATACTCCGCGTTCAGGAAATCACGACCAAAGAGGATAACAATGCAAGAAGGTATCAAGTGATATGTTTAAAAACTTCAAAGTGTATGTAAGAAAAGGACCAATATTTAGCCACTTTCGCACATGCAGTAGTAGTCGTGCAACACAGAGTCCGGTCCACTAATCGGTGTAACATAACTCCTGAAGATGCCCCGTGGAGAGGTGAAACACGTGAGTGATTTAACGGTGGTAGTTGTGTAATTAGCATTGTTTGCCGCGTGCGCATTTATCAGCGGGCTGGCGGGCGGTGCACTTTGTTGCACGACTACCACTACATGTGCAGAAGTGGTTAAATATTGGTCCTTTTCTTACTGAGGATGGACTTCCGCAAAATAACGTCTGATTCCATTAAATATCCATGGTGTATGGCATATAATAAATACAAAAGTCTACGAACTGAATAAAAAATCCTGTAAAGAAAAACAAAGATTGAAATATCATAAGAATTTATAGCAAGGCTTTTGATACACTCGAACGATAGTGTATTCCGTGTAAAAATATCAATAATAGATTCAAGTAAATTAAATGTCGTCATGAGACGTGGTTCATCTCCAAAAACAATCAAGAACTGTTAAATTAATTTTATGAAATTGTATAAATTTAGCGTACAAAGATTAGCTACAGTCTGTGCATGTATTTTTTCCTCAAAATCAACTCAAATGACTACGGTCACATCACTGATGTGTTCCGAATTCAAATCTGCGTTCAAATTAAAATTCGTCAAAAATTAAAACAAAGAGCATTTTTATTGTAGTGGCCAGGAATATAAAGGTTTAACAAACGTTTTTTACGTGACGCTACCAAATCCTTTATATTATAAAGAGAAAAAAAATTGGTAAGAAAACAGTGGAGATGCAAGAAAAAAGATCTGCAAGTAATGAATGATCATGTGAAGTATAAAAGCAGTAAATAATGACGTAAGAGGATATAGAATAAAAATTTGTCACGTCCCTATTCCACACAAGGCGTGAGAAATGAGAGGACACCAAAAACGGAGGTCATAGATAAAAAATAGAAAAAAAAAACAGATTATGCATGGGTCGCTGTAAATTGGGCGTTCTTCGTTGATAAACCTACGTGACATTAGCATTTGAGAGGTTTCCGAACGTTGCATTAGCATTCCATTTCAAAGCACACATTGTTCGGCGTTTGTGACTAAATATTTGGATGTCATTATTGACATGAGTGTTTAAATTGAGAACAATATTGACATAAGTTTGTCACAGTTTAGAAACTGAACTAACTCTAGTTTGAATCAATGGTTACTTTAACTGAGGTTTAAATTTAACCGTGGTAGCCTATAGTTACGTCCAACTCCTATACCTTATTGGTTATAACTGTAAAAGTGTTAATATAAAATAATATATTATATTGTACGAAAAAGCATTTTAAAAATTCGTGTTACTGCATATTAAAATAAATGAATCAGATATAATAAAATGCCACAAAACATCATTGAACTGAACATTTTTAAAAATAAATTGACTATAAAAGCTTATAATTGAATAATCGAATATTTAAATGACAAGAATCCTTGGCGGTGATGTCATTTGATTATTTTGATTTCATTTAGGCTGTATCTGATAAAATGTTTATTTATAAATATTTATTAAACTTTGTTAAAAGATGTGTTGTTGTGGAGTTTCTTCTTGCTTCGTCTCCACAACTATAAAAGCATGCGAAGCAGAGTATAGTAAAAACAACAATAAATTAAAGATATAAATAATTAATAAATTGTCCATCAATAAGACTTCTGTTAAAAGTTCCAATGTTGAATAAACGTATCTAATCTTTTATCTTTTTAATTATTTTTCACTTTCATTTCCGGCAGATTTACAGCCAGATATCATTGGCCTGTTTCATTCCAATAGAAAAAAAAAACAAATTAATGTTGCATATTTTAGAGTGATTGCTTTTACAGGGTGATTGAAGATAGGTATAAAAACTTTCACACAAATACTCAATCATCCTGTAGTTTTTAGAACTAGGATTACTGTGTATTAAAACTAATTATTGTTACTACTGTAAACTGTACTGCCAGAAGTTAACGGTCTATAGAAGACAATTATAAAAAAGAAATTAATATATCGTATTTAAATATTTAAATTTGTGCAGGGTGATTTAAACAAGATGAATTTATTCGCGCCTTTATAGCGTATAAGCAATCACCCCTGTATATTTAATAAATACATTTAAAAAACTTTTAAGTTAAACGGTTTTTTGATACCCATATTGTGGTGGTTTCGGAAAAATATGTACCTAGTCCGCCATATTGGAACGGCGGCCATCTTGAATTTTAAATTTTGACATAATCATCGTATTTTACTAGTGTAGCCCTTTCATTTGATACCCATATTGAGGGGGTTAAGGGAAAATATGTAATCCGCCATTTTGTATCGGGGGCCATCTTAGATTTATAATGTTATTGATTTTATTATATTGTATAGTCATCATAATTAAATGTGTGTACCAAATTTCAGATCGATCTGACAACGGGATGGTGCTTAAATTTCAATTTCTAATTTTGATCCAAATAAATTCCGTACGGGTCGAACTAAATAAAACCGTTTAAAAATTATCATAACAATGCATTACCTTTGAATAAACTTGCCGTATATTTTACCTTGAAACGATTTCAGTTGGTTAAGTACTTCTAGTGCTTATTATAAACATGCATAAGTCATTACAGGTTTTATCATAGTTTAATCAATAAAATCGGCGCATGAGCACGAAATAACCATAAAATCTAATTTTGTAAATTATATAAACACTAGCTTTGCCACGCGACTACGTCCGCGTGGAATTTAACAAAAAAAATATTAAGTTTTTTTTTGTTCATAATTTACATAAATTCTTATATCACACGCACAACTTGAAAAATCATCATTCGTTCGAGGTTTTTGTTTGAATTCAAATAATCATTACGAACTTTCACGGTGATATATGAAATTCATTGGAATGACAGTGAAGCCTTCTGTCGAAAATTGGCATACCAGCTTAGAAACCTTGGACTCATGCACAACAACTTTGCTAAAGATCATCAGCATGTTTTACGTTTTTATAAAGGACATACAGGCAAACATTCATTTATATATATGTATGTATATATATAAATATATATATCTCAATAACACAGCGGTGATAGCTTAGTAAGTAAGATCCTAAACTAGTCGTGAATAAAGCAATATAAGTTAAGTAAATAAGATAACATAACCAATTAGATAAATTGAGTCATAATTGTGATAATGCAACAAACTGTGGTCTAGAAACGGGGACCGATTTGAATGAGAAAACCGATAGAGACTGTGAAGAACAGAAGGAAAAGGTAACAAAAGAGATTGTGGAGGATGAAAGGAGAAAGTGAAATAAAAAAATGCTATACCTGAGTTGTATCGTCCTAACTCTAAACACGACAGGAGAATGAGAGATCCTCAAAAAGTGGGGGCAATAAAAAAATATATGTTCCTACCCTAAGATGAATCAATTTTCAATTACGCATTTGTACAACACGGTAAATCCAGCACATGTTCGTATACATATATAACCTGTCATTATTGACTCTACTTATTTAGATTTAAACAAAAATTCTGTAATTACGTATTCCCATACATGTTAAGAGGCATTTAATACGCTGTACATCTAAGAGTACAAGAAAGAAAAAATTAGGTACTCATAGTATACGCCGACCGCACAATCTTGATCCACGCTCAGTTATGCTCACGGTGCGTGGCCGATATCATCTGGCATTGTTCTAACCGTTAGGAACATTATGTTACACACACGCCGGGCGCATTTTGAAAACAAAACACGTACAAGTGTATGTTTTTGTTTCTTATAAAGTCCTTGAACTAGCTTATACATGATTAGTACTTCAGTTAGCAACTAAATAAATACATTTAAAAAACTTTTAAGTTAAACGGTTTGACACCCATATTGTGGTGGTTGTGGAAAAATATGTACCTAGTCCGCCATATTGGAACGGCGTCCATCTTGAATTTTAAATTTTGACATAATCATCGTGTTTTACTAGTGTAGCCCTTTCATTTGATACCCATATTGAGGGGGTTAAGGAAAAATACGTAATCCGCCATTTTGTATCGGCGGCCATCTTAGATTTATAATGTTATTGATTTTATTATATTGTATTGTCATCTAAATTAAATTTCAGATCAATCTGACAACGGGAAGGTGCTTTCAATTTTTAATTATGATCCCAATAAATTCCGTATGGGTCGAACTAAATAAAACCGTTTAATAAATCTAATATACATTTATTATTAATATGAAAAGTTCTGAGATTCGATTCCCGGGATACAATCTTAGACAATTCACACTTATTGCGTTAATTACATAGGATTGCTTCTGTTCACAAACAAGTTTTCAGATGAGGGGTTGAATCGCCATCGCCAACCTGCCAACCGTGGCGATTATGGTAAATCCCCCTATAGATACCTTTGGGAGAAGTATATACCTTGCAGTGGGGGTAATCTGTCGAATATTCACGACTGCATTAATATCATGCCTTGCAGAATATAAGGAGTAATGCAAAATACACACATATATAACACAGATATAGTTGATGTTCGAATTCCTAAAAGTTATCCAAGATACAGGCTCTCTTTAAATCTGGAACCTGAAGGAACTTATTTCTACCATTCTTGAATTCAATTTTTTTTTAGTTTTCATTTTCAATACAAACACGAAATGATCACAGACCGGCAAGCGCATTGGGCTTTCGCCCACGCGGTGGACAAACTACCTTGTTTAGTTGAACCTTGAAACCTGTCCTATTGATAGCTGTTATATTGTAATAAATAAAGTTTAACAGCTGAGATCAACAAATATTAAAACAAAAATGTAATACGGTGAGAAATGTCGCGACGAATAGAAGGCGATATATGAACAGAATATAAATAAAATTTATAAAGCGAAATATATGAAGGAAGAAAGAAGAGAGAATGCGAGATTATGTGAATTATGGAAGAAGAAAAATGAAGAACAAAATATGGAAAAAATTATAAGTCAACACCCCGTCATAGAGTTTTTGGCTTCCACTGAACACGCCGTGTGTACCAACGCCGCATTTAGATGGCATCCATTTGCCGTTCCTTATATTGCGTTGTTATTGAATTGTTTCCTCTAAGGGTACAATCATGTTATTGAATGCGCCTTTACTCAAAAGACAATCCTTCTAAAGTATACTATGTATTTGTAAACTAACATTAAAAATATAAAAAGGTATCACTGCAATAATAATCTACTAATGATGACCGAAAGGCATTTACTTTCAATTTATAAATCAATAGGAATATAAATGAAGTAGAAGTTGCGTTGTTTGCAGTGCAAATTTCAAAAGACGGGAATATAAATATGAATGTTAAAATTGTAATATGGGCTTATGTACGGATCCCTGTTTTAAGATTTATCACAGACAAATAAATTACTTATAATTATCCTAACTTCTATTTTTAATTAATATTCTAGTAAAATCTTTAAATGTGTTGTTAAATGAGATGTTAAAAGATATTCAGTAGCGTCACTTCGGCGGAACGTACTGTGGTAAGAAAAGTGTTATATACGTGAATATTTACAATTGGTTTCACGTATTCCAACAGTGGGAACATTACAAATTTAACACAACATCTAGTTGTATCTTTGTTGCGTCTGCTATCGAGGATTTGGAGCATGAGAACCCGGTGTGAGATAAGCACGTAAAAACTATTAAACAATTACCAAGCAATAACGCGAGTAATTGTAACTTCGTAACACCTTTTGAAACCTGTTCTTGTATAATAAAAATTAATTACCCGAAACACTGTTATGTAATGCGATATAACATCTTCATAGCGAAATTGTCCAACATTTGCGCGTGTTTAAACTGATTAATATACAGGATGATTAGTTATCGATAACTAATGTTTAAAGAGATAAGTGAATCTAATTTGTATGTGAAAAAAAAATATTTCTACTTTTTCTAATGCAATTTTTATATTTTTTTCATTATTTCAAGTAGTACTTTTTTGTATTTAAACATCAAATAAAAATATTGAATTAATGGCAATTTCACTAATTACACCTATCCCCCGATTTACACGGTAGATACCTGTTCCAGAGAAAAACGTGTAAATAGAAAATTATAAATTTTAAGTCAAAATCGTGTAAATCGAAAAACTTGCAGAAAATACATGATTTTGCTATTTAACAGTTGTGATATTCTTCAATATTTTTAGGTGTACACAGAAATAAAAAAATGCATTGACAATTTAAAATATTTAATAAATTACTGAAACATTGTTTTTTTTTATTTAATTAGAATACATTGAAGAGAAGAACAAAAAAGAAATTACTCTTATTACTGATTCTTTTTTCCGGAATCGTAGGTTCGAATTCACTTTCATCACTCCAAGTTATTTCTGCCAATTCGATGTTTGAAGCAGAAATATTTACATTATGATAGATGGTAATAAAATTGGTTATTAAAACAAAATTAAACTTATTTGGAAAACCGTGTAGAAGCGAAAACATGTAAATCGAGGGATAGGTGTATTTTGAATTAAATAGATTTTGGGAATTGGATGTAGATGTAAAATTTAAAAAGTATGAATGTACATATCGTTTACTGTCAATTAATGTATAGAGGGTGTACTATATCCAAAAATAAATGGTTTCAATATAAATAAATTCATCATAATATAGTTAAAAAGATTGTTTTCAAAATTCATATTACTACGTGTTAAAATTTATTATTGTTTACCATATATTCCTGCAGATTTTGTACAGACAGAAGTTATCTGCTTGTCGCATTACAATTAAAAAAAAATTAAACATTTCAGAGTGATCACTTTATATAAAATGATTACAAATAGGAAAAATTAGCTATACATTCACATAAGGCTTTTACACTTATAACTAATCATCCTGTATCATTTTCACATTCTAATTTTTATTCTAATTCAGAGTTCAAAGAGTTTACATAATACCACCTATTTTTCATATTTAAAAATAATGTTTTATTAATAACTGTGTCAAAACAATTAGAGGCAAAGGTAGAGACGAAATATAAAACAGGAAAATATTTCTATAACCACCTGAAAGACTTAAACCTGTCACTTAGAGTATCTATCCCCCATTTAGAATCCACTGTATGCAGTCTACGAAAATAAAATTGAAAGAGTACAAAAAAATTCCTTCGTATTCTGAACTACCGAATGCATTGCAAAAAACAATTTCATTCGAAATTATTGAGTACATACAATGCAATTTAAACCATAATAAACAAATATAATATAAATAAATAAACCATAGTCTTTGATCCCTGTTTAGTAATGTTTTTATTCTTATTTGTTTATTCATTGTTTGACTATAAATCATTATATGTTCTCAGTGAGATTGTTAAAGGTAATAACTGTAACTAATTTTATATTTCTAAGCTTCTAAGTTTGTACTTTCTTACTGCCTTTTGTTACTGTCTATCTCCAATAAAGTAAATAAATAAAGTAATATAAAGAGCAAACATAAGTATAGGTTAGATTATTTAAAATTTGTTTGGTTGGTAAAGGTGAACGCAACACATACGCTAAACGGGCCGTCAGCCCCGATAACTAGAACTAGTACGGTTACATATCTTTTTAAAAAGATTCTAATGTAAATCTGATATTCACAGCGCAACAAGACAAGTTCTGGTGGAAGGGCCAAAAGGTTCACCTTCCAATCGACGGTGCGACAACTGGAGAGACGAAGGCTCGCGGAAAAGCTGTCGAGGGAGGCTGATTTGAAAGAACAGCAGAGAAAAACTGAACTGGAGGCCATGAGAAGGTAACGCAAAAAATACTGTAAATTACCACCTGTGTGCGTATTTGCTCCTCAATAATCAACCCAAATGCAAAGGAGTTCTCATTAATCCTCTTTCGAATTTCAAGACAAACGCGCAATAAATATAAAAAAAATGAAGACCGTAATGGCCGGCAATATGAAGCGTTCTTAAATGAACGCTATAGCTTCTCAAATCTATGACAGATGTCTGTCTTTCGCTTTCATATTTTCTCTACGACTAATTTATTTGTCAATGACAAATCTCACATGGCCATTGGAATTCATAATTGAGTTTGAATTGGCTTAGCGCAGAAGATATATATCAAGGGCATCTTTATTCTCGGCTAGGACCAGCACTATATATATATTCCATATAGGAAAGTCTAGTAGAAAATAAAAACTAGTAGAATGGTGCGATAAATAAATACATATATAAAAGTAAATAAAACATTGAGCTCTCTCATAAGACATCCTTATTCTTTCAATACAAGGCGTCGGAAGCTCTAAACGCATCCTGATCTAGGGAGATCACAATAAAATTATGTTAAATATTCATAGTATCTATATTTTTACAATTGGAAATAGTACAAGTGTAGATTTCCGTACTAAATAAACATTGAATATCAACAGGCGGTTATATTTATATTCTACGATCCTTGAAGTAAATACTGTATGATTTATTTATATATTTATTGATTGGTAACCATAGGGTGGAGGAAGAGTTCCAGCGGAAGCGAGCACGGGAGAAAGCGAACATTCGACAGCAGCTTCGGCTGGTCAGCAGTGGAGCATCCAGCCTGCCCACCGGCAATGCCAAGGTAGACCTATCATCTCTTTTTGATCACCATTTACTTCCCCAGTTGACATGGTTTAACGATCTAAATCGCTACCATAATTTCTCATCAAGATATCTGTCTGCTCGATAATGGAGGGCATATTTCCATTGTCCTATACCCTTTGCGCGTATAGTTCCTTCTTGATGGTGAGGAATATGACGACCAGATGTGATAGTGGTAATGTATATAACATATACATATACGTATTAATATATTATAAACATAAATGTATTTAAAATTTGATCCAAACACAATGATAGCGAGTTTATCATTGATGGCGAATTCAAATCCGCGTTCGAATTTGAACACTAAAAAGTATTTGACCCGTAGTGGC
The DNA here is from genome assembly GCF_028537555.1 of Battus philenor. Taxonomy (NCBI): domain Eukaryota; kingdom Metazoa; phylum Arthropoda; class Insecta; order Lepidoptera; family Papilionidae; genus Battus; species Battus philenor. The sequence goes on from NW_027181693.1 coordinate 902,333, forward strand.
CAGTATTACGGGACTTTCGTAGCGTTTCGTACTATATGTTATTTAATATTACAAAACTTTTCTATTTCCAAGGCAACCAGAAGTTATACATATATATATAAATATATATATACAAAAACTAAAATTGTGAAATTATCAAGTAATGTTTGGTTATTACATAAATAAGATCTTTAATTGACTGTATTTGTTTAAAAAAATGTAAATGTAATTGAAAAAATCTTTTTGTATTGTAAGGCAAGAGATGAACCGGACGGCTCCAGCCGGGATTCCCCGGGAGCTGAGCGCAGCAATGAGCGTCGACACACCAAGTCATCCTCGGAGACCAGCTCGCGAAGTAAAAGCACCACGCCGGTCAGTACATAGACACAAATGATATACCCAAGTGTTACATTCACTCACACACAAACGTGGAGAAACACACATATAGTTAAATAATCATAAGCATGTCCTCTGTATGTCCTTCTCACTACAACCTCCCGCAAACTAGTTTAAATTTCTCTAAAATTGCGTAATATATGCGTGCTTTACCAGAAGGCTCAAGTTTACCAAGAGAGCAATGGAGAAGTTTATCCACGGAGTTCCGCTGCGAGATCGTATCAGAATAACTCGAAGAAATGCTCATCTCATATGGTAGTAGGTGAAGCACATCGCTCATGCAACCGATCGTCATTGGAGCTGAAAGGTTCTGGAGTGGCGACCACGACCCAGTAGACGCTACGTGAGTAGGCCCTCAACTACGTGGATCGACAACGTAGTTAAAGTCACGGGAAGTCGTTGCAAGCGCAGAACCGGTCATCCAGACGATCAATGGTTGATCAAGCGTTGCAGGAGGCATCTATGGGCTGACATCTAAACTGGGAATAACATATAAAACAACATATTTAATGGAATCAGACGTTACCTTGAAGTCCATCCTAAGTAAGAAAAGAACCAATATTTAGTCACTTCCGCACATGCAGTGGTAGTCGTGCAACAAAGTGCACCGCCCGCCAGTCCCCTGATAAATGCGTATGCGGCAAACAATGCGAATTACACAACTATACCATTAAATCACTCAACACGTGTTTTACTTCTCCACGGGGCATCTTCAAGAGTTATGTTACACCGATTAATGCCAAAAACAGAGTCTCTGGACTCTCTCCCTCCCTCTCTCTCTCTCTCTCTCTCTCTCTCTCTGTCTCTCTCTGAACGCTCGCAATCGCAATCTCGAATCTCGCATTTATCAGCATTTTTCTTACTTATATAAAACAACACAAGATATATCAACTATTGTAACAACAAAATATTCTTAAAGTTGTATACGTGTTCTTCCAGATCCGTGGTGTGGAGACACCGGAGTGGCGGTCGGGAAATAGTGCACGTGTGTACCGTGACTGGGCTGCCGCACCGGCGCACGCGTATCCACCAGCTTGCGCGACCATCACGCGCGCTCACGGTGAGATATATTCAGGATGATTGGTTGTAGGTGTACTCTTTAAACTAGTGCTTCTCCGTTATTCAAAGTCCATCATCTGTCAACCAGATGATTGTTTTGATGAATGTACGAAAAACTTACATCTAATCTTATTTTGTGTATCAATATCTGTCTTACTGTAATTTTTTACTGGATTTATTTGTTAAGTACATTAAAGTCTTATCCTAGTACACTAGATGGCGTTGTTAGTCGATTAAACGGCGGTTATGAAATGTTTTCTTTTGTAGCATATAAGGCGAGGAATTTTCAACGAAAATCATTATGATTTCACCAAAATCGACAGTTTTCTTTTCCATACATTCATATCTTTCTTATTTGTCCTAAATAAGAAAGTGTATTTGCCTTTGGCTTTAGTTCAATGTTACTCTGGAGCTAGAGTTTTATCTATGGATTTTTCGCAGCAGTTGAGGCGGAGGCTTTCAGCGGCAGCCCGAGGTCCGACAACTACCGTCTGGAGTTCGCGCGGGGTCGCTCTCCCCGCACCCCGCGCGCGCCCCGTCTGCTCCCAACCCCTGGTTCCCCCTCTTCATCTGGATCCGAGCTTTCTTTGCGAGCTGTCCGAGTCAGGTAACCTATCTGTGAATCCATTTGCTTCCTCGACTGCTATTTTAAGGTAGAATTTTAGTAAACTTACTATTATTTAGTGTAACAAATGTAGAGAATGCTTTTGTTTAAACTAACAAATGTAACGAGTGTTTAGAGGTCGTTAATAAATGTAGTTCCGTACTTGCGCTCGGTTACCAGTCCAAATCGACCCTGTGTTCCGCGATTACCTTGTTTTAACTACTACGCATGAAAATATACTTTATGAAACCAATAGACTAATATACGTTGCCTTCACATTTTCGTTCGAAATTTAAATACATGATGGCATGTATGTTTGTTTTAACTGACAAATATACTAGCTTTATTCACAAGAATAACTATATCATCTAATCACTTACATCGATTTGTGAAAGTGAAAATATGAAAAACGGAATTGAAATGAATTTAATAAAAGAATTTCGCTTTTAGCGTATATAGACATAAGTAAAATCATATTTTAAATTTGTGTGGGAAAGAAAAAATATGCTTTTACTATTTCTATTGTAATTTTTATATTTTTCCTTTTAATAAGAATCTTTTTAGTATCTAAAATTCGGCTAATTATTTTGAATTTATTAGATTTAGGTAATTGGCTATAGGTGTAAAAACTTTAAAATAATGAATGTTTAGGAGGTCATTTGCTGTTCAAAAATCAATTATTTCAGAAATAATGACGTATTTTAATACAATAAGAAAAATTGTTAAACCTTTCATGTATTATAATGAATTATTGCTTACTATCTGTTCCTGCAGAATTAATACTGTTAGAAGTTATTGGCCTGTAGCATTTCAATGGAAAGGATGATCTAACATATTTCAGAGTGATCAATTTATACAGAATAATATATATATAAAGAAAGTAGTTTCTTTATTAATTCTATTTTGTATTGTGCCGCGCTTATTTAATATCGGTAAAGAAGTGTCTATTTAACCTTGACACTTCATAGATGGCGCTGTTAGTAGCGGTGTTATGATGGCGTCCATTGCGATCATCGGTCGGTAAAGCAGTTGGTGTTTGAGATGCTAAAGTGATAATTTTAAATATTGCAAAATGAACATTTAAAAGTAATTAACAATTTAAATAATAAACTTTAAATATTGTTTCTTCATTTTTAGAATACATTATTGTTTCTTGAAACATATACCTATAAATATATATAAATATATATATATATATATATATAAAAGCTTTCAAAGCTTTTATGCTGCTATATGAGCTATACACCTAAAAACAATCATCCTGTAGTTTACCTAAGCTTCGTAATATAGGCATTAAACGCAACCCGCTTGCTTACCCAGTTTGTTCCAGTATGTAGACCTAACTTTGTACTACTGTGTTCCCAAGGTGGTGATCGATACCGGATTGAGCTTTATAACCATTAACATCATACGACAGGTGACAGGTAAGTTGGTAGACTTTTAATTTAATTTTCACTTAAATATAGTTCAGAAAAAAGAAAAATATTGGACATAGTTTGCTAAAATCAAACCCACAATGACAAAGATTGAAAAACATGAAGGTTTTGATGTAGCATGGTTGTTTTAGCCCAAAAACCTCCATTGCAAGCATACTTCTCTCCTTGAAAGATATCTACGGGAGGATATATCATATTCACCATGCTTGGCAGGCTGTTTAGCAATTGCAGTATTGTATTATGGTACGCAGAGAACTCTGTTGAGCATCCCCTGGATACTTGTTAACAGCAGTGGAAATCCTGTATAATTAATACACAAATTGTGAAATATACAGGATTATATTTCGGGAATCGAACTCGCGACCTATCGATAAGCACACGGAATGGACCTCCCCAAAGATCGCCACTATGTCGTTGTCCTTCAAGTGAAGAGCCTTGTTTAATAAAAATTAAAGCCTCATATAATTATTACCATATATTTAATATCGGTTTGTGTTATACAGTGAGTGCGGGGAGACAGAGGAGCCTATGACAGCAGCACTCCGTCCACCCGGGCTAGCAAGTGCTCAGCTAGCTATACGCTGAGGCAACCACGGCAAGCGCTCAGCAATCTCGACAAGCGCTCAGCAACCGCAATAAGCGCTCAACATCTGTTAACCCGCATCTCGTCGTATCTCTATATACATACAGAATGAAATTCAATTATACTTTATTCTATTATTAACTTCATACTTAATGTCATGAGTTGTGTGAAATTGTTTTTTATTAAAAAACATCTTAGCTCCCACCTATTAAACTGTTATCAATAAATGAAATTTTACAAGAGAATCAACGATAAATTAAATTTAGTTTTTTTATTTTTGTATTAATGTACTGGATTAATGTAGTTATTGTGAACATACCAGGCCTATGTCCAACAATGGACTCTAGAACTGAATTCATAATGATGTTGTTTGTAAAACAAATTTAAACTAATTTAGAAAAATTTGAAAATTATACACAAGGTCTATTACGCCTTGTAGATGAAGATTTTGGAATTTTGAAGGAATGGAAGAACTTAATAAAAGTTTATTACAGAATTATTAGATGGGAGATACGATATTTAAAACTAAAACATCATATAAAGTTATAAATAATTCAATATTTGAAATATATCAAAGTTAACAATGTAATCTGTTAGATTTAATTTGATAATATTAACTTTTAATTTAAAATAAGCAGTTATTTTATAACTAAAGTCTTTCTTGACTTCAAATTTAACCACATCTAGTTTAAGTTATATTGTAAATGATTTGTAATTTTACGAATAGATATTATAAATGTAAACTAACATATAAATATCGATTTTAAGGTTAGAATACAGATATTATATTTGTATTTTTACGTAAATACATGCATTTTCAGACCTTCGAAATAACTTGTCTAAAAATAACGTGTGTAATCTATTTTTAATTGTCTTCCATTGTAATCGATTTCTAGAGCTTTAATATAGTTTATAACTGTCTATACTAACTAGCGTATAACGGAGGTGCTAAGCGATATAGCGTTAAGTAGTGCGATAGCATTAGCATAAGCTATAACGAAAGAGCTATTTTATATTATATTTAACTAATCTCCGTTCATTAACCTTAAAATATATTGTTTTATATATAAATATATCCATTATACTATATATACTGTTCAATGTGTATGTTAAATTGTGTATATATCCGGAGATAATTTTTGTAATAAATATACCTGTTTTAAAATAAAATGTTTTCAATATATGTTTCTTTAAAAAGTTAATAATTTTATTATCTGTAAAAGATAAAACGTACCGCGTAAATTTGAAATCTCTCTTTTTTAATTATCCACGTAATTTTAAACATTGCATATTTATATCTATACAGGGTGATAATATAGTATACCCTTTATAATTATTTGTTCAATAAACAAATTATGATAATATAGTGAGAAATAAATGCATGAATCTCTCACTATTGGTTTGAACGGCTCGTGTCAATGGAATGGCGTCACTATCTATCTCACTCACGCTTGACAAATATTCCCACAATCTATCTCCCTCAACCGCGTAAAATATGGGACCTAGAAAATACATGTGTATATTAGAAACATGAGTAAAATAGGTTCTCGAAAAATTTGAACAGTTTCAGATTTTTATTTAATAATAAACCATTAAGTGTTATACCCTTTTAGAATCCTTATTAAAAGCGTCAACTTTTAATAGAACTTACCTAACTGATCTTTTTTTTTTAATTATTTCCAGTCAAAGTTAAAAATTTATATAACGTATATAAAGAAACTAATTTCATTTTTGTATAGTGGCGCGCTTATTTAATGTCGGTAAAGCAGTGGCTGTCTAACCTTGACACTTCATAGATGGCGCTGTTAATAATGGTGTTATGATGCGTCCATTGCGTTCGCCGGTCGGTAAAGCAGTTGATATTTGAGTTGTCATAGTGATAAATAAAAATATTGCAAAACAAACTTTTAAAAGGTATCGACAATTTAAATAATAACTTTAAATTTCGTTTCTCCGTTTTCAGAATTACGCATTTTTGTTTTTTTTTTTTCTTTTGAATCATAATTTTAAGATGCATCGATCGGCGAAAAATATGTTTTTTGTTATTAAACAAGGAGGTATTATTAAACGTGAATATGGATATATTTTAGAGTTAAGGTAACAAAATTTAAATATATAAATATCACATATTTACGGAGACATTACTGACAGATATAATTTTTTTATTTCTTTTTTTTTGCTATGATTAGACGTTGATTTATGGGACACCCAACAATATGTCAGTACGTGTCGCATGGCGTACACGAACTGGGTCATTGGGCCAATGGACTCAAATCGATTGCTTTCCTATGTTACTTTATTATTTATTTGATAACAAAACAGCTTGTTACTGACATTTTGTTTCACACAACACGCCTTTAAATTTGAATTTTTAAATTTCAATTCAACGTTAACTGTTTTCGTTCATTTTAACACAAAAGAATGTGTTTTAAATTCAAACACACTCACATTGTTTTTTTATTAATGTGCTATAGCAGAAGATATCTTAATAATAAAAATAATAAATTTAACGAATTTCATATCTATCACGTTATACAGAGTGATTAGAAATAGATGTAAAAGATGTCTGCTTGCAATGAACTTTAAACTTCTACAGTATAACCAAAGTTTAAATAAGATAACAACGCCATATATTGAATTTTATTTACAACATTATTCACTTTGTATTATTTATATTGAATTTTATGAGTAATTATAAAATATCCAGAAGATTTTTTTTTGTTATCTCTATCGAAACTAGAAGCATATTCAGGTTCCCATATAGTAACATTCTTATAACTTAAAGAACCTTTGTGACCTTCAACGCACCCTAAGCGCCCACAGGAAACTCTGACGAGTGTTTTTTGTGATCACTACGAATATCCTTAATAATTATATTACATTTCTGAATTATATTATCAATTGCAAATTATTATCTCTGTATTGATTTTATTAATATTGTAAAAGTTTAAATATATTACACATTCTAGATATATTACAGGATAGATTATTGTAAAATCTTACATAGATGTCATAGCAGTGGTAGCCCAACGGTGGAGGACTGAGAATTATGACCGTGAATCCCATGTTCGATTTTCAATATACAATAATTTATAATTCTCTCTACTGTTTCGTATGGTTTTCAGGAAGAAATTTTGTATTTTTTTTAGTATAATGCAACTAGGTATATATTTGATAGCGTGTACATTAAAGAGGATTAAATAAATATATAACACACTATATGTATTAATGATATAGGATTGCCACTACTCACAACTCTCCATGCTGAGCTGATGATGAGCAGCAACGAACTCTGCGTACCATAATACCACACTACGAACTCCAGCCCGCCTGCCAATCATGGCGATTATGGTATATCTCTCCATAGATATCCTTGGAAGAGTCTTATGCTTTAAAGTAGGCGTTTATGGGCAAGAAAGGAATTTGCAATTTATTTCATGTCAACAAACATGTCTCCTTTGTTTTATGACACCAACAACATTCAGATGAACACTAACGCCATCTATAATTTTATAAAATAAAATTTTATTTAAACAATTTAATGTATATTCAAAACAGTCCATTTTTAGAAATGAAGAGCTTTAGATTACTTTCTTCGTATTTTCATTTACATTGACAGTTTTAATATTCATATATTATCTGTGTAGATATAAACATGTAATTAATTACTTAATATTTAACAAATAAAAACTATATATCATTATACATTGAATATATGTAAGCATAATTAAATATATTATTTAAAAATAAATATAAGTCACTTTATTTTGATGATAACGTATTACATAGTATGTTCTTGGCAATAACATACAATATGGTTGTGGAATGATACCTTTTTGACATTAGAATTTTATTTTAATTCTAATACATACATATGTTCGTATGTTAAAGCATCTAATTTCGCAATATACAAATGAGACACAAAAATATTTGATATATAAATCATTAATACCATTTTGTATACCGTAACATAAGATACTTTTAATTTAATACAATGAATTTAAAATATTTATAGGTTATCCCATATATCAACGACATATTTTAATATTTTGATAACATTGTTAAAACCATTCTACTAATTTGTGTATTTTATATAAGTGTATCATAAAAGTGAACAAAAATTATACACGTAAATGAATGATAGAAATTGATTATATATGAGATAAAATTATTCACTTTTTAATATTAATTATAAGAACAATATGCGACAATTTTTGATTGACGTTGATTTATTGGACACTATATTTAATTTTTTAATTACATAACTACACGTGCAATACTGTAACGATAATAATGCTTCTAAGTAATTAAACGATCGAAGTTACACTCCTTAACTAGAATCAAGTTAATCCAACTTAGTTTTTGTTATTGTAAATATAACCTAATATTCGTGTGTATATAATTATTTAAGATTTACAAGATATGTAATAAATAATCTTATTTATATTATATCTTTCATTTAAATCCTTATTTCACTTTTTTTTATACATACAGTCAAAAAAATTGAAATTAAAAATATTTTTTTAACTTACAAGGGATTACATCCTTTATTGACATTGAATCTACTATCAGTTCGGATGACAAATGCCACAGACTAAAAAAACAAACAAAAGAAACTCAACAAGACAATGTTTTTTTTTTTATTTAAATAATATAATATTAGATTGAATTTCTTGCCAGCAAAAGCTTCCGTTTTGCTCTGTTCATCTATCATTCTTTTCCTTTTTCTTTTTACTTTTTTAATGTACATTTTTATTTTACTTTTTTTTTACCTATAATTATTTTCTATCACAATTTGAAGTATCATTTTGATTCTATTTTGTCTTTTTTATCTATTTATTTAATGTGTTTGCTTTTTGTTTATTTCTATCGCACTTTTTGCGATTTTTTGCAGAGGGATACGAATGACTGTTTATCTTTTCCGCCTATCAGGGAGGCTATTGACTCCTCCCTGATTTTAACGCCGGACCGGCACTCGAATTCGAGCTTGTTAAGGTTGTCGGAAGACGCTGCAGGCATCATTCAACCGGTTCCATTGGGAATCTGTGCAGCTGAAATATGTTGTTATGTTAGACTAAAGCTATATTTTGAATGGATACCACATCATAACAGAAACGCGAATATCCGAAGAACTAAGATCGAAAACGTAGCTCAAAGAATTTCTCGTCTGAAATAGCAGTGAGCGGAGCACATCGCTCGTGTGATAGCCGTTGCAGCTGAAAGGTGCTGGAGTGGTGACCACGAGGAGTTAGACGCCGCGTGGGCATTCCCCCTACTAGGTTGACCGACCACATAATTAAGGTAGCACATAAAATAACTAGTCAATTAATAATTGAAAAAATAGAATAAGAAAAGTGTAGTTATGTATTAAGAAAGCACAGCCCAAAGAAAACTGTGATTAAAAAAATAGAATATGTAAATAATAAAAAAATGTAATAAGATGATGGAAGGAAAGCGATGAAAGCAAGATGTAATGAAAGAACAAAATGAAAGATATTGTGATGGAAATAAGGTAAGAATAAAAGAAATTGAGAAGTATGACAGTGAGCGAAGAATAAAGATGAAAAATCTGAAAAACTTATTTGTGAACAAAGACCCTGATCCCAACTTATTAGGGGTACGAGAGGCCAATAGCGGGGGCCAAAAAAAAACATAATTAACACGTTCACTGCGGGCCCAATTTTGAAGAACTTTCAGCTGGTGCGGCTGAGGTCGAATCAGCCTCAAGCTGAACTTCCTAGTAGTGCGGTTGAGGCCTTTTCTGCCTCATGTTCATCAATATTTTTTACAATATTGAGTCAATGCTTCGCAGACATAAAGAAAGCTATTGTCTTTGTCATACCTCATACGGTTGAGTGTAAACAGCCGCCGCACTAGAGAGAAAACACGAGTTTTACGCGCCACACCAGTGCAAAGTTTACCATGAGGCTGAATCGACCTCAAGCCGCAGTGAACGTGTTAAGGTTGCAGAAGTCGTTGAAAGCGAGCAGCGCAGAACCTGTCATCTAGCGATTTTGAAGTGAAGCTTATGCCTTGCAGTGTGTGTCTGTAGTCTGAACATTTTTAAACTTAAATTTTTATCTAAACAGCAACATAATCTATTATATACAGTTTTCTTTGAAACTATTACACACATACATACACACATATTACATATTATAGTTTATTTTACAAACAATAAATCTAAAAGGAACCGTGTTACAAAATTATGAAAATAATTAAAGTGTTATATACTTTTCATGCTATATAGCATAAGCTATATCTGCTAGTTTTATAGCTGTCTTATAAGGCAAATTTAAGCATTTAGCTATATAAATTAACGAAATGGTATTTCAAATAAAACCTTCATAACTCAACCGCGCCTCTTCCGCAGCCCGGAACCAACAAGGCGTGCACCCTATAATACAAGTTAACTGTGCCGACGCTAAATTAAAAGAAAAAAAATCTACTAACACGTAATGGAAAGCGTGGAGCAACGGCCTACATTTGACATATAATAATAAAATTAAACGATATTTACGATATTGCATTACATTGCCGGTTTGGTTTTACGAAATATTAACAACGTTCTAAATATAGCGTCAATGGTTAGAAGTGACACGTTACTCACCAACCAGACATGCGCAAAAGGTTTTATTAAAAAAAAAACCTTCAGGTTTTGGAGGGAAGTGTTCAGTGTTGTGCGACTTACTGTTTCAGTCAATTCAAGCTGTTGGCTTCAGCTAATGTATACAGCGCATATTGAAAATAAACGTTAGAAAAGTGTGTATTTATCGTACAATATATTTTGTTTTGTTTTTAATTGTAAATACATATTAAGTAAAAACTTTTTAATTTTAGAAAGTTATATTGTCGATTGATAGTGTACCAAAACTTAATTATAAATAAAATATTACGTAGATCTATTAGCAAAAGAATATTTGAGACTATAATTCTATAAACACGCGAAAAAAAATTGCGATCGTCAATCCTGGAGGTGGAGTCCGTACTACGGTACCTGGACTCAATACCTCCCCGCTACCCGCCGCGGCAGTACCCCGGGTATACCTTCAAGAGCAACCTGCTGCCCGAGGTGCAAGAGCCGGGTTCCGCCCCTGCCGTACTGGCGACGGGTCGGACAACGCCGCGGATAGTGATCTCTCCTCCCAGAGGCGCTATGGCTGAGAGGAAACCGGACAGCGGTCTACAGGAGACGCTCGAGGACAGAGATCCCCGCAACCTCAACCAGCATGTCCAAGTAAGGAAATAACCTAACTTCTAGACAAAACCGTTAAGTTTGGAAATTTCTCATAAGGAATGAGGAGATCTGTAGAGGAGCACAAGTAATTGACATAGCCCAGTTGATTGGCCAGGTAAAGTGGTAGATCAGGCCTCAAAGCGTGTAGATGGTCACTAAAGCCTTAAGTTTCTGGAGAGAAGACCATGGAATATCGCATCGTGAGACTTCCATCTACAAAGTGACCATATGAAGTTATTATGAAAAAGGCTGGAGACCGCTACCAACTGGTCTTATTGGAAATATATAGGGGACCTAAGCCTTGCAATGAATATCCTACAACTGAAATGATGATGACTTTTATCATCATTGTAACGCCGCTTTACAATATATTAAATGATACTTGATTGACACCAAATGTTTGTCAACTGGATACAAGTATTTTAATATAATCTGTGGTTTATATGAAATAAATAATGCATCTTTTTTACTATTTACTTGCTACTTTTCAATTTATTTTCTGCATTAAAAACTTTTTACAATATTTACTGAACTGGTACAGCTGTTCATGAATTTACGAAGGATTTGTTGATAAAGTATTCCTTTGTTGTGATGTACAGTGTCTTTAAACCGGAACACAGTGTTTGGGATAGATTTAAATGTAACAGATATAAGAAACCACTTTTACTCTTCAAGGACGCAGCAACTAATTTTAAACAATTCTATTTATAAACAAAAAAAATTATTTGAGTCTTCCACCTATTCGGATGATGAAACGGACTATATTTATTATAAATAATATATATTAACAAATTTAATAAAAAATTTAATATACTAGAGGCAAACACATTTCCATAGCGTGCCGTTTCCTATGAAGCAATTTGCATAATAAACCTGGCAAATAAAATTTCTTACTCGAATTTTAAATATCTAACAATGGAATCTTTCTGAATATTATTTGAGAGTATAAAAAGATTTGGTACCTCGATAAAGACCATTTAATGGAATCAGGCGTTACCTTGCGGAAGTCCATCCTAAGTAAGAAAAGGACCAATATTTAGCCACTTCCGCACATGCAGCAGTAATCGTACAACAAAGAGCACCGCCCACTAGCCCGTTAATAAATGCGTATGCGGCAAACAATGCGAATCACACAACCGCCATCGCCAAATCACTCAACACGTGTTTCACCCCTCCACGGGCGAGTGACTCACTCACTCTGTGTTTGGCACTAATCGGTGTAACATAACTCCTGAAGATCCTGTGTGTGATTCGCATTGTTTTCAGCATACGCGTTTATCAGCGGGCTGGCGGGCGGCGCACTTTGTTGCACGACTACCACTGCATGTGCAGAAGTGGCTAAATATTGGTCCTTTTCTTACATTTAATAACCAACCGATCTCGTCATCCTAGACAGAAGCGTTGCTGGAGTTCCTTCTGCCACTTCTACCAGCGCTCATGCTCTCCCAAGTGGTCGTAGTGATATCAGGTAGTAGCAACCGTCCAAGGTTCGACCATCCTGGTCGGCCTTGTATCGCCTTAATCCCCTCCTGGGAGCCCTTGAATCTAGTCACTTCGAGCGTTATCCGAAGCGATATAAGAACTTGGCGACCTCCCAATACGGTAAAATAATATGTAGCGGTACGAGTCAATGCTTCAACGGGAGCCGCTGAACTTTGATAATTTAAAAGAGGTCTTAATTCTTAGACTAATCATACTCTACGCCCTGCCACTTCAAACTTGAGGAATCTGCAAATTCATTGCAGCAGTGACAATCCGGTCCAAAACAAAATTGTGTACAACATTGCTTTTTGCGTCTATTTTAATTGTGTGTGGACATATAATACATTTTCATATTGAAAACAATATAGACAATGCGTGGTTGTGCCTTCAACTAGATCAGTGATTCCCAAAGTGGTCTATATCGACCCCTAGGGGTCTATGACAACCTGCAAGGGGTCTACGTCAGCGAAAAAAAATTTGGGGATTCATGAAATGAAAATGAGCGTCCACGATAGTGGATCTCAACACGTACACTGATAGTACCTATTTACTCACATCATACTATCTTATAATACCAAAACATTTACATTATTTATAAAAGTACCTATGAAGTAAAAAAAAAATTATATATGTTAATAAAATTGTGTAAGTTGTAGGATGTTGGTATTCGCTTTGTGGTCGCAATACATTTTGAACTTGTAAAAACCTGAAAGTCGCAGTCTCAGAGCTTCGCTACCTTGCACTGACTTGTTCAATTCGTCACTCTACGAGTATAAATACGAATGTGGGACAAACAAATAAATTTACAGGAAATCAATATCTGGTAAGTAGGGGGTCTACCCAACACGGAAAAACATGGCAAGGGGTCTACGACACAAAAAAGTTTGGGGAACTCTGAACTAGATCGACCGATGTCATAATTTCGCGGGATGTCGTTGAGGAAAGCATATGCTTTGCCGTCTTCAGCCGGTTGATGTGTTGGTGAAGATTGGAAAGCAATTTACTTATTTTAATTTCCTTAATTTTTTAAGACTAATTTACTACTCAAAAAATGATGGTAAAAAATTAAAAACATTTTTTTACAACTAAACAAAACATTCGATCGATATATTATAATAAGCTGTGATATTCTTTTCAAAGGTTAAAATATGAAAGCTAACAAAGGGTTAGCGTGACTCCATAACCACGGCTTGCCCCCTGAATATTTGACCCGTGCTTATCCTGCGATCTTTATACCATTAGCATATTTCATGTTAATTACGTTGTACTACTATTGTTTTTTTTTTCTGACATGTGACTTTGCTTTGTGGACGGGAAAACCCCTTTTTAATGCTAATAAAGCCTACAATTAGGTCTTATGAAAATTTCAGAATTATAAAATAGAATTCTGCACAGTTAAAGTTAAAGTTAATCTTTTGTTATTTAATGGAATCAGGCGTTATTTTGCTAATCGGTGTAACATAACTCCTGAAGATGCCCCGTGGAGGGGTGAAACACGTGTTGAGTGATTTAACGGTGGCAGTTGTGTAATTCGCATTGTTTGCCGCATGCGCGTTTATCAGTTGGCTGGTGGGCGATGCACTTTGTTGCACGACTACCACTGCATGTGCGGAAGTGGCTAAATATAGGTCCTTTTTTTAATTAGCTTTACTTTGTACGATATTAAATATGTACATGCTTATATAATAGTAAAAACAAGAGTACAATGGGCGGTCTTATCACACGAACCAATTTCTCACAGGCAACCATAGAATGTAACCAGAGGAATAAATAACAGGTAGTCAATGTCTATAAAACATATATATACATATATATGTACATAGCATATATAGTTATTATAAATACCGTACAATACATTATATAAATACAATAATAAATAAAAACATTAAACTGACTTGATCACACTTGCCACAGAAAGAATAAAGAAACAGAAAGAAAAAGAAATGAATTAACGGATAAATAATCATAGATGTAATAAATATTTATAAACCATTTGCTTAGAAATACTCCACCTATGTGATATTTCGTTAGTCGTGCGACAGAGATAACGCTCTACGAAGCCGAAATTACCCGATTGTCTCTTTCCAAAGGTCGATGTGCAATATTAAACGCAGGGTACTGTAGTGTATTAGCACGTTTCATAATAACGTGATAGGTGACTTGATTTTTGTTTTTATTTATTCATTGATTGTTCTAAACATTAAATAAATAGACAATCAGTTTAATAATATTTATGTCAAATTTATATATAGAATACATTACTATTTTTTTCTCTATACATAATATTCTAATTCAACACTAATTTAACTTACTTTCATTAATTTTATATTCTGTGATTTAGTTTATTATTTTATAGCATTGTCTATGTAAGTATTATCAATTTAACAATTAGTTGGTGTTGATACTATATACAGGTTGATCAGTTATATATGTGAAAGCTATAAAATTTGCTGACAAATCATATATACATTCACGTCTTTAACCCCTTGCAGTGCTTTAAGGATTCTGACTTGTGATGAAAATATTGACCCATTCATGAATATAACAATAATTTCGGCGTTAGTGAACTCAATGTTTACACGTCTATAACTGTTGAACGCAATATCCAAACTAATCATGCATAGCGTCGTTTTGTAGGTTATGTTAAGACCTTTCAAATTATGTATAGTATTGCCAGATACGAGCTCTGTAGCGCTTTGTACATAGCCGCGAAATTCAAAAGACAAAAAGGCGGAAGGGAGATATTTGACAACCTTTTATATAAACATCACTAGCTGAGATCGTGTACATATAGTCAGATCAAACATATCTTATAATCTTTAACAGTAATCATCATGTATGAATATGGTAATGTATGCAAACATGTGATGATCAGGTGGTGTGGGACGAGATCGTGGGCGAGCCGGACGGCGTGCGTGGGCCGGAGTGCGCGTGGCGTGTCAGCCACGTTTGCTACGGCCACGCGCGCCACGCCTGCTACACTCTGCTGGCAGTGCTCGTGGCGCCGCCCTGCGCGCTGCTCTTAGGCTGTAGCTTCGCCTGTCTGGCCTTCTCGGTACCTTCTTATCCTTTTATCAACATTTTTTATCACCACTAAGACAAGTTGCTACTGGAAACTGGCTTCTCCTATTGATTGCCAATATGACCAGCTGGAAGCGGCCAGCATTCCGCAACCTCTGAGGACTTTAAGTCGACAGTCTACCTTGTTGGCGGACATTGTGTTTGAGCATAATTATTTTAAAGCCTTATTCTGCAATGTTCAGAAGACATATCGGTCTCATTAAGTCTCTCTTACTTATGGGGGAAGCCTATGTCCAGAAGTGAACGTCCTGTTGCTGAAATGATTATGATGATTCAAACTTTAAATTGCTTAACGCCTTTAAGAATAAAGATGCCTCAAGAAATAAGTTACTAAGTATATAAAAGCCTCGGCTTTGGCAGTAAGTAAGTTGAGTGCTTTCGAACTTTTTAAATGCTTGTGGACACTAATATGGTTTGACAAGGAAAATTAAAAATCATGGTCGTCATCAACAATTCAGATATGAAATGTCTACTACAGAACCTAGGCCTCCTCACAGATTTCCAAAAGAAGCAGTTGGAATCGACATAAACCTAGTGTGTTCTAACGTCAAACCAATCAACAGCAGTGGTAGACCAGTGGTAGAGAACTTGCGGTCGTAGGTAGCGGATTCAGTTCCCGGAATAATACACACTTTGTTCATTAATTATATAGAATTGACTCTGCTTACAAAGAATCTCCCAGATGATGGGCAGCAGCGTTCTCTTCATACCATAATACCACACTGTGATCTCCAACTCGCCTGCCAAGCGTGACGATTATTGTATTTGACTCCCAGGATACAGTGTTGTATTATTGAAATTATGTGCATTAATTATGTAGGATAGCAACTACACACAAACTTATTTAAAGAGGTTCGACAGCAGCGCTCTCTGCGATCGGAAACACTACTGCCAAGTATTACGATTATGATATATCCCCCCTTAGATATCTTTTGGGGGAAGGTCTAGGGCTTGCAGTGGGCGTTTATGTGTACGAACCGAGAAATAAAACCTTAAGTAAAAATCTATAATTTTCGTAGCTATGCCAATGAAAGGTTTTTTAATACTAAACCATAAAATACGTAAGAGTACATGTCAATTTCTGAATCTTGGTGTAGAATTTATAAATTTGTTCTCAGCAAATATGGTGTTCGACACCCGGGTTGAGATGTCTGAAGATTTGCTGCTCGTCTTGTCGGGGTGCTGTGCAGGCGTGCTTGGCAGCGACCCTGGCCCCGGTCATGGAGGCTACTGGTCATCTCTTCAGACAAATACGTATCAACCATCGGCAAGATGCCCCTGATGATCGGGACGTGCTCCTTGTGTAATCTCCAAGAGATTTACACCATATACTATATATCCTTCAAGTCATATAAACCACTAAATCTTTATCGACTATACAATTGTAGGTACAAAGATTCTAAAACCTATATATTTAAATAAAGAAGGCAAGAAAATTAAATTGACTTCACAACTGCGCAGTTTATTTATAAGAGAACAGGATTGGGAAATGATTTAAAAAAAACAACCGCATGTACACTACTGCATTATTATTTGACTTATAAAAAAAAATAAAATAAGAAAAACAAACTAATATTATCTACGGAACAGATATTCAGTTCGCGAGAATTTCTAATTTATCTGTGACCCTAAAACACACTGGTCTGATTTTATACCTAACGTGTCTATCGCTCTAGCTTTTAAAATTAGAAGGTCGTTTTTGACGGATTGTTTACCAATAGTTACTCCAAAAATAAACTTTCTGAACTAACTGAATTCTGTACATTGTAAATTGACTCTCATATCCCTTGCTGACGTCATAACTAGATAAATATTTTACCGATCTCATTAATAAATATTTCTATAAATTTCGTTATATTTTAAAGTGTCTGATTAAATATAAGAAATTTAAAAAATGGCGCAGTAACTTTAAAAATTTTAGAACATGAAATTACTATTGATTTACGGAATGACTCCACTTAAAAAAAATTATGAGAAAAAAAATATGAATATTGAATATAATAAGCATTGAATATAGTTAAATTTTTTACTTAATTTTTTTTATATATAACCACCACATCAATCAAGAGTTATATTCCCTAGTATGTAATATAAAACATCCAAACAAATTAGAGAATTTTTTATTGTTGTAGTTTACTGTAATGTTGCCATAAGTTACGTGGCCACCGTGCTGTTGACTGAAATTAAATTCAAATCAGGTCAAACGAACGCCAACACGCCACAGTCGCCATTATGTTATTTATAACAATATCAAAATGTGTAAAAGATTTCTAATCATAATAAATATGTAATTAAAAAGGTCATGAAATCGAAAAAAAATATTACAAAACCAAAAAAACTTTTGTCTTTATTACTGTTTACTTTTTTATTAAAATGATCCAATGTGAATAGTCGTTTTATTTATTTTATATTTTTATAATAGTCTAAGCAAAAATTGCCAAATATTTCAAAAAAGATTTTAAGTTTTTTGTAATATATGTATTAATATACAAAAATATCATTCATGGTTCATGGTTTTACATGTATATCGGTGGTGTTGTCATACGGTAATTTGAGATTGTTTGAAA
The DNA here is from genome assembly GCF_028537555.1 of Battus philenor. Lineage (NCBI taxonomy): Eukaryota > Metazoa > Arthropoda > Insecta > Lepidoptera > Papilionidae > Battus > Battus philenor. The sequence goes on from NW_027181693.1 coordinate 920,757, forward strand.
TTTGCGTTTAATTGATTCATCTTTTATAATTATCTTTACCAATATTCTTATTATTTCGTTAAAGATTTAAAGTTTTAAATAATTTATACAAAATAATTAAAAAGAAAATCATTAGCATATACTATAAAAAAAGTAACCTAAAATTGGCGGGAAAGGGTTTATATGTCTGCCCTGCATTGTCTGCATATTGCGTAAGATTGTTAGGTCATTACGTACTTAAAAATATTATAATTATGTAATTATAAAATTGCGAATATATAATATCTTTAGGTGCGCACATATTCCTAAATTTTTAACAATAGATGTAATATTTTAAATAAGCAAATAATTTACATATCAAAAACATAGCTCGCCGTCACTTTTTTTTTTAATTTAAAATTGGCGGGAAAATGTTTAATTATCTGTCGTATTGACATACGGTGTGAAGATTGATCGGAGATTGCGTATTGTGATTATTTATTTCAATATGGAAAATAGCAGTGCGTCTAGTAATAATATAACAAAACAGAACACTGATCCTAGTTCTGAAAATAGAGATAAAGATTCTACTCATAAATTATTCATCATTAGTAGATGTAAACGGTAAGTGAAAGAGATCCGCTCCCATGTTATTTCAATAATTACAATATTCGTTGTGAACAATCTTAATTTAATTGTTACGTGCGCATATTTAGTATTCTATTTCAGTAGATTATCGTAAAATATTATGTAATTAAATTTGTACTCACGTAAATGATATATTGCAATTGTGACGACATAATTTGGTTTCTTTACATAACATTTTTAAAATAAACCCATCTAACTTCTTTCCATGGTCGGATATTCAGACTCTGTGCATACACCATTTGCAAATACAATGAATAAAACAATTTTGTTTTATTAATTTTTATGATATAAGCTTATTTATTATCATCTACATAATTGTTAAAGATATGTATATATGTATATATATATACACATACATTATACTACTACATTGAATTAAAGCAATTGTTTATTGTAACAGATTAAAAAAATAAGCGCTACATAATTGCGTACAGATATTAAATTAGGTACAATACCAGGCAATAAATATTTCACATCGACCTGTGGAAAGAGACAATCGGCTGATTTCGGCTTTGTAGAGCGTTATCTCTGTCGCACGAAATACAACAACTGACAAAACGTCACACAGGTAGTGTGGGACAGAGATAGTGCTCTACGAAGCAGAAATTAGCCGATTGTCTCTTTCCAAAGGCCGATGTGTAATATTTATCGCCGGGTACTGTAAACATAAATTTCGGAAAAAAATAAAATTTAATTAAAATTTTAAATATAGTTTTACGACCTGAATTTAATTCAGTAAGATGTAAAAACGAATAATGTATTTTAAGACGTTAATTATTGTTTTATAGTATCAAGGAAATCACTGACAGTAACGCGAATACGGGCGACAATCAGGAGACCAGCGAGGAGTCGGAGGCCGAAGAGGTATGGAGTGCTTTCGTCATTAAATATACGTTGTCACAAAATATAGTTCATATTTTTTTTGACATCACCTTAGTGTTTAAACTGGAAAAAAATATTACAATATTATTATCCCAATAGAATTCCGTACTGAGAGTATTTGGCCGCATTTTTTTTCTTGTAATGACGCATTAAAACAAAGTATTGTCGACGTATGCAATTTTCACGAAGTCCATAGTTTTTTTTTTATTTTACAGTTCAATTTAATAGTTTCCACAAACGCGTATATTTGTATTAAAAAGGCATTGTTTTACATGGATTAAAATATCCAAAAATTCCATTTTTAAACATATCTATCAGAAAGTTTAGCAAAAAAAATATAATCAGATTGGAGGCCCTGCAAAGTTCCTTTAAAAGCCTTCTAGCTTACTATGTATGTGGGACATCTGACACGTCAGGGTAGTGAGGGGAAAGTAGTATCGGTTTGATATCCCCTATATATATATATATATATATTTATATATATATATATATATATATATATATATATATATATATATACATATATACCACGGACCCTTCCGCTCCGTGAAGCCCTAAGGCTAACGGCATTAACATCTTGAGAAACAATGTATGTACATACATACATATATATATATATATATATATATATATATATATATATATATAAATAAAACCAATAAGATGCGCTAAATCGCTGTTTGCATTTAAAAAGATTGTTACAGAGCACTTTCTGTGCCTCTAAAATACGATATTGTGTAACATTCGTTATTTATTTGTCTACTGAAGGCAATTGTTTTATAAAATATCAAACAAACAAAATTACAAAGTCTCAATGTTTAAGAAATTATGTTCGTAAAGATGTCAAGATACATTAAATAATAAATTATAAAAGTTTTGTGTGTTAGTGTGTGTGACTATTTTACGTTTCGATTTATTGGTTGGTATATTCGACATGTACAGTACCAGCCGATAAATATTCCACATCGACCTATGGAAAGAGACAATCGGCTACTTTCGGCTTCGTAAAGCACTATCTCTGTCCCACACCATCTATGTGACGTTTTGTCAGTTGTTGTATTTCGTGCGACAGAGATAACGCTCTACAAAGCCGAAATCAGCCGATTGTCTCTTTCCTAAAGTCGATTTGCAATATTTATCGTCGGTTACTGTACTCAAGTATAAAGGATTAAATTTATTTTACATATATTAACACGTTCACTGCGGGTCCAATTTTGAAGAACTTTCAGCTGGTGCGGCTGAGGTCGAATCAGCCTCAAGCTGAACTTCCTAGTAGTGCGGTTGAGGCCTTTTCTGTCTCATGTTCATCAATATTTTGTTACAATATTGAGTCAATGCTTCGCAGACATAAAGAAAGCTATATTTGTCTTTGTCATACCTCATACGGTTGAGTGTAAACAGCCGCCGCGCTAGAGAGAAAACACGAGTTTTACGCGCCGCACCAGTGCAAAGTCTACCATGAGGCTGAATCGACCTCAAGCCGCAGTGAACGTGTTAAGAACACTTATTGATATTTATAATATTTAAAATAAATGATTGTCTTTATGTCTAACATTTAATTTATGTGATTGAACCAGCGTCTATTGGCGGTATACAGTCGCAGCGGAAGATTGGGTGCAGCATATTACACATTGCAAACAGGAGAGGTTAATATAGCATTTTCATTCAAATAATTACCAGTAAAGGAATCATACTATAGTGTACTTAGTACTTATATACCTCAATACTACAGTGTACGCGGTAAGATGATTAGTAAAACGGGGTGAGCAGAAAATTATTGATGTATTAATATTATTATTAAATAAATACATTTAAAAAACTTAAAATTTAAACCGTTTTTTGATACCCATATTGTGGTGGTTGTGGAAAAATATGTATCTAGTCCGCCATATTGGAACGGCGTCCATCTTGAATTTGAAATTTTGACATAATCATCGTGTTTTACTAGTGTAGCCCTTTCATTTGATACCCATATTATGGGGGTTAAGGAAAAATATGTAATCCGCCATTTTGTATCGGCGGCCATCTTAGATTAATAATGTTATTGATTTTATTATATTGTATTGTCATCTAAATTAAACGTGTGTACCAAATTTCAGATCAATCTGACAACGGGAAGGTGCTTAAATTTCAATTTATAATTTTGACCCAAATAAACAAATTTCGTATGAGTCGAACTAAATAAAACCGTTTAAAAATAATAGTTGATAGAGTATGAGACGCTGAGTTGGTACGCCCCCTATTAGGTGTATTTTTAATGATGAATCCTATTGAATATAAAAAAAAAAACGAACAATAGTTTGCGAGCAATATTCCGACCTACTAAAAATCATATGTCATTATATAAGAGGTCGATTTGATTCTCCAATTTAATAGAAAATTCTAACAAATTGGACACTACTTCAGTATAAATAAAAGGTACTTAAGTATTAACCTATATTACCTGAAAAGATTGTGCCATGACACATCACTGTAACCTATATTACTGATGATTAAATATAAAATGAACAACTTTTCATAAAATCAAAAAACAAATACAGCCAAACTTACACCTACCTTCTTGTTTTATCGGCTTGTTAATAGAACTTTTTCCGCGGTTGTGTTAATAAGTATGTACCAAATAAAACACAAAGTTTATAGCTGTACGTGCTAGAAGAGACGGTGGATCGTCCACCAGAGCATCAGGTATTCATGAGCCTGTTCCGGCAAGTGGAACCTGTGATGGTACTTGTGGACGGCAAGACGCAAGGCACCCTGGTGTCTACCGTCAAATCGGTTGTCTTCAATGAAACCAATCAGGACGGACGCTGCAAGCTCATCTTCATATCCTCAAAAGAGTACAGTAAGTGTTTATAAAATTTCAATTTTAATTCGTAATTATGTCAACGGCCCTCATAAAAAGACTCTAGGTCACCCAGGGAGGAATGGAGAGGGCTATGCTGGTGGTTTCGCTGTAAGATCGGTTCAAAAATGAGAAGATCCGCAGAGGAACCAAGATCACAAACGTAGCTCTAAGAAAGGCTTGTCTGATGTAGCAGTTGGCGGGACACATTGCTCATGCAATCGATGGTTTTTGTGAATGGAATATTCTGGAGTGGTGATCACGAGCCGGTAGACGCAGCGTGGGTATGCAGCCCACTAGGTGGACTAACGACATGGTTAATGTCGTGGGAAGTCGATGGATGCTGACAGCGCATGACCGATCATCATGGTGATAATTGGAGCCTATGCCTAGCAGAAGACGCCCATTGGCTGAAAAGATTACAACGAGATGGACAGACGACTTTATCAATATGATCAGAAGTTAGAAAAGGACTAATGTATAGCTACTTCCGCCATGCAGTGGTAGTCATGCAATAAAGTGCACCCCCCACCAGCCCGCTAATAAATGCGCGTGCGGCAAATAACGCGAATTACACAACTGCCACCGTTAAATCACTCAACACGTGTTTCATCCCTCCACGGGGCATCCTCAGGAGTAATGTTACACCGATTAGTCCTCAATACCTATCCAATTCACCCCCATGATATTTGAGAATTTGTGAGTTTTTGAACCTACTTTCGTGATATTTTCGTTTTTTTTTGTCACCTCTCAAGTTTTAAACAAGTCTACGAAAACATAATTATTTTAATCACAGTCAAAATGTAAACTTTTGGGACACCATGTATGCTGTGACGGAAATTTTAAATAAGAAAAGTACCAATATTTAGTCACTTCCGCACATGCAGTGGTAGCGTTAATTCACACAACGATTAGTGCCAAACACAGACTCTGTGTTTGGCACTAATCGTTGTAACATAACTCCTGAAGATGACCAGTGGAGGGGTGAAACACATGTTTAGTGAGTTAACGGTGGCAGTTGTGTAATTTGCATTGTTTGCCGCACACGCATTTATCAGCGGGCTGGCGGGCGGTGCACTTTGTTGCACGACTACCACTGCATATGCGGAAGTGGCTAAATATTGGTCCTTTTCTTACTTAGGATGGACTTTCGCAAGGTAACATCCGATTCCATTAAATACGGAAATTTTAATTATAACCTGCATACAGGCTACGAAGCGTGCAGACGCCGTGTCCTCTCCCTCTCTCTTCCACACGAGCCCTCTGGTTGCTCGGATGAGGACCGTGCAATGTTCCTGCGGACAGCTGTCGATTTTGCCCAGGTCCAAAGTATCCATGCCCTCGGCGCCTTGCTCAGATATCTAGATCTCAATTGGTCTAAATTGAGTCTAAGCATGCACGGAACACCGCAGTTTCTCTGCTTGAAGAGAATATCTCTGTAAGTGATAATTTTAAATTTATATATACGTATGTCATATTAGTTACACCATTTGTAACTCAATGATGGCTTGAACATTTTAAATTATTTACTTTTGAATTCGTCCTCGTTCCGAATAGGATAATAGGTATTAAAATACGATCAATAAAAAATTATCTCTCTATCAAAAAAAATACATTTGTTAAAATTGGTATAACTCAACCTCAACCGCCAGCTCATGTAAAGTGTTTATATATTACTAGCTGATCCCGCAAACGTTGTTTTGCAAAAAAAATTGATATTTTAATTTACAAATAAAAAAATAAGGGTTGATCGTAGAGGGGTGAAAATTTATGGTTGTATGTATTCTTGTATGCTGTATCATAAAAAATAAAAACAAAAATTTCCTTAAAAAAATAAAAAAAAATTTTTTAAGTGTGAACAACCTTTATCACTTAGGGGTATAGAAAATAGATAGTAGCCGACTCTTAGACCTACCGAATACGCATATTAAATTTGGCAAAAATCAGTCAAGCCGTTTCAGAGGAGTTCAAGTTCGAACACCGTGACACGAGAATTTTATATATTAGATTTAGAAAATAAAGCAAAACGTTGACATTGAAATAATTTGGCGTGATCAAAATATATTTATTCATGTAGTAAACCTTAAAGCTGCGAGATCGAATCAGAAAGATATCTGCATAAGAAACAATATCACCGACGTAGCTAAAACAATTGTTTGTATAAAGTGGCAATAGGCGGGCACATTGCTCATTCAATCAATGGTGATTGGAGCCAAGAGGTACATAGGAATACATGAAAGGCGATACAGAGAGAAAGAGAAAGATAGTGGAATTGTGGAAAGAAAGAAATGAACGACAGATAATATGAAGTATGAAAGAAAATAAAAAAATAAAAAGTATGTGAAAAAATAAAATAAATGTAAACAACAAGTCCCTGTCCCACACCAGATAGGGGGTACGAGAGGCTCCCAATAACGGGAGCCATTATAAAAAAAAAGGTACAGAGTGAAGGCCACGATCCGTTATATGCGGCATAGATAATGGGTTTTGATACTATTTTCATAGCACAAACAGTCAAGGGTATACCGGCGTCATTGTTTCCAGCCAACTCTAACTTAGGAGTCTTCAAGTCAAGATTAACACGTTCACTGCGGCTTGAGGCCGATTCAGCCTCATGGTAAACTTTGCACTGGTGCGGCGCGTAAAACTCGTGTTTTCTCTCTAGTGCGGCGGCTGTTTACACTCAACCGTATGAGGTATGACAAAGACAAATATGGCTTTCTTTATGTCTGCGAAGCATTGGCTCAATATTGTAAAAAAATTGATTAAAACATGAGGCAGAAAAGGCCTCAACCGCACTACTAGGAAGTTCAGCTTGAGGCTGATTCAACCTCAGCCGCACCAGCTGAAAGTTCTTCAAAATTGGGCCCGCAGTGAACGTGTTAAATATGTTTCTTCTTGACAAGCATGTGGCATAATGGACCTCGTCACTTAACTGAATATTCGATTATTGATATAAATAAAAAATGAAAGATATTATGAAAGAAAAAAAGGTAAGAATAAAATAAATTGAGAAGTATGAAAGTGAGTGAAGAATAAAGATAAAAATTTGATAAACTTATTTGTAAACAAAGACCCTGATCCCAACGAATTAGGGGTACGAGAGGCCCCCAATAGCGGGAGCCATAAAAAAAAACATCAGACGAGAGAGAGGTCAAATGCTTTGCCTGTAATCGACGAAATAAAAGTCGCAAAACAAATAATAAAATTTCAAATGTTCTTGTGCGTGTGTGCCAAATCACTGTCAGTTAAATGTAAATTGGTATAATGTCAGGATACCATTGTTTTAACCACTCAAATGACACTAGGATATCGTCCCCGGATTTGGCTTCGATATTACTCCTGGTTAAGACTTGAATCATTTATAATCATTTCACACCACTCAACAAATACACCTATCCCCCGATTTACACGGTAGATACGTTCCTGAGAAAAAGGTGTAAATGGAAAATTAAAAATTTTCAAGTCAAAACCGTGTAAATCGAAAAGCTTGCAGAAAATGCATGATTTTGCTATATAACAGTTGTGATTTTTTTCAATATTTTAAGGTGTACACAGAAATAAAAATAAAATGCATTGACAAGTTAAAATATTTAATATATTACGGAAACACTGTTTTTTCATATATAATAATCTAAATTATGTACTCACATGTAATTTATTAATATGGAAAATTAAATCTTTCTGAAACTGCGAAACTTTCACTCAAATACAATTTTCCGTAGATAAAATTTTAATTTTATGCGAAGAAATATGTGTGCAGGAATTCCGCTCATACGCTCGGGATTCCCCGTGAAATGTGTACACAGCACACGTGTTCAATCGCAGTACCATTTAGTAGAGTGCGATAAAAACAAAAAAAAAAGAATTATTTGGAAAACCGTGTAAAAGCAAAAACGTGTAAAAGAAGTACCGTGTAAATCGGGGGATAGATATATGTTCTTAATTTAAAATTGCATAAAGTTACATACCTCTTGTCGCTTAAATCTCAAGTTATAACAGAGCGGATATGGTGTGGATGGACGAAGACACATACCGCGGTCTTCAGGTGTTCAGCTCGCAGCCGCATCCCAGCGCGTTCAAGCGTGGTGCTCTCGGCTCCAGCAGAGAGGGTCTCAGCTTATACCAGCTGTTGGGCAAGTGCGCATCACGCGTGGGACACGCGCGGCTAAGGTCACTGCAAATTTGTTCTTAAAAGTTATTACACTTATAATTTGATAACATTGTATAGAGGTTTTCAATTGCTATATACAGTGTGTTTGGTTATAGGTGCTCATTTGTGTTTAAAGCCTTTTACGTGTATTTTCAATCACCCTAAAATATGCTAAATGTATTGGTATGCGACAGGAAAATAACTTCTGGCAGTACAAAGTCTGCAAGAATAAAATAAATACGTATTTTAAACACGCTTTATTTACTATATTATCAGTAAGAAAAGGACCAATATTTAGCCACTTCCGCACATGCAGTGGTAGTCGTGTAACAAAGTGCACCGCCCGCCAGCCCGCTGATAAATGCGTTTCTCTCTCTAGAGAGAAACTCTGTGTTTGGCACTAATCGGTGTAACATAACTCCTGAAGATGCCCCGTGGAGGGGTGAAACACGTGTTGAGTGATTTGACGGTGGCAGTTGTATAAATCGCATTGTTTGCCGCATACGGTTTTATCAGCGGGCTGGCGTGCGGTGCACTTTGTTGCACGACTACCACTGCATGTGCGGAAGTGGCTAAATATTGGTCCTTTTCTTACTTAGGATGGACTTCCGCAAGGTAACGCCTGATTCCATTAAATACTATATTATTATGACGTTATTTATTATTTCTGAGACTATTGACTTTTGGATAGGGTTTACCATACATTACATGCCATTAAAACTTTCACATCTTTAACTAACTTCTCTGTATTTAAAAAAAATATCTATATCTCTTGGTTAAGTGATATAGATATTTATTGTGTGGTGTGTCACCACAAGTGGTCACACCGTAATTACAGATAGATTTCAACCAATTTTTTTACAATTTTCTTTATACTTTGAAAGTGGGTACGTTGAAGAAAGTACTTTAAGTAAAAAAAAAATTGAACAGTTACTTGACAACTTTCAGAATATATAAAGAAAGTTTACATATTTGTCTCTATGGCCTCTTTCTTGGAGAGGAAGCTGATCAAAACCCCTCTAGATGGACCGACGACAAAGTCAAAGTCGTGAAAAGTCGCTAAAAGCGGGCAGCGCAAGGTCAAAGATCATGGTGATCTTTGGATAAAGCCTATGGCAGAGATGAATATCTTCTGAACTTCTAACGTAGTTTTCACAGTAGAAGAGTTGGAAGAAGAAACCAAATATCATGGAGCTGATGATTAACCCTCATTCTAAACCCCAGGGTGTTACTTCGTCACCCAAGTTCAGATATAAAGACGCTGCAACGACGGCTCGACGTCGTGGAGTTCTTCACGAAACCACTGAACGACTCTCTGATGAGGAACATCTGTTCTTCCCTTCGCTTCATAAAGAATGTCAACGTAAGACTAACAAATAATTGTTAATTTTTTTTTATTTTTTATCACGCAAATAAATACCAAATTTTCATCTACCCTACATTTTCAGTTGATACTGTTTCTCGAAAAAGAAGGGTCACACTTTTATTACACGATAAATATTGTTAGGGGTGAAAAAGCTCTAAGGCGTTTACACATTTTTCCAATCATAACTTAAAAAGTGATCACCTGATGTTACATTATTTTTTTTCTTTTCAAATGCAACAGATCAATGACATCTAGCAGTACACTCTGCAAGGACAGATAGTAAACAATATTTAATTCTAATGTGTAGTATTATATTATAATTATTACGTCGTCGTCAACGGCGCATCGAAAAGGGGAATTCCACAGAAATATAATTCTCCCGCCCTTAAAGCGGAATTTAAATAATATCCGCTCTCCCGTCTCAACGCCTGGATACACGCCTCACATCGAGCCCCGGCGGTCTCGATGCATATGTCATGCACTACTCACCTACACATGACACGGCGGCCGCGTCCGCCTAACCCGCGTTCAAGTGAGGGCGGTCCGGAGAGGCCCATGTCTCTCCCGACTGCCGAGTAGTCCTCGCTTCGTGCTACATACACTACACCCCACTCACTACACTATACACCTACATGTTTATAGTTCTCCGCGTGTAGACGTCTTCGTCGTAACTGGAGTACGATCCCCAGAGTAAATTTTTTAGTCCATGGACCTCTGTTTCCACGGGCTCAATTTCGATGAAGCTGCACAAAGCCAATACCTGCTAGCGGCACAACATTAAATAGCAAATAGCAATGAATATACAAACTTGCACTTAGTACTTCGTGTTGTTATTACCTCTAAGGCTTCTGGTCCTAGGAAGAGTCTTTTAAATAAGATGTACCATATTTTTATTAACAGTAAATGCGATGACCTTTTGCGCAATTAAAGGTTCTACATGTTTAACAAATCTTTAATAAAAACCTAATTGTAGTCATTAAAAAAGAAAATTTTAAACTATCAATCAAGCTTTGATAAAATATCTTAAAATAAACATTTATTTAATTATCTAATAGAATCAGGCGTTTCCTCGCGTTAGTCCATTCTGACTAAGAAAGGGACTAATATATAGCTACTTCCGCTATGCAGCAGTAGTCGTGCAATGAAGTGCGCCGATCTAACATCTGAGGATGCCCCGTGGAGGGGTGAAACACGTGTCGAGTAGATCAACGGCGGTAGTTGTATTTAGCATTATTTACCGCACGCGCATTTATCAGCGGGCAGGCGGGCGGTGCACTTTATTGCACGACTACTGCTGCATAGCGGAAGTAGCTAGATATTAATTCCTTTCTTATTTATTTAATTGTAATACGTCTTAGTAATGAATATATCTAAAAACTAAAAAATTCCGTTTACAGAGTTTTATTATGGGGTTTTCACAGATAACGATACTTTTAAAAATATTAAGTTTTAAATTGTAAAATAACATTATAGGAAAGACCATTTTGGGTTCTGGTTTCTACTAAATTTACTTTTAGTTAATGTTGAAAATGAATCAATAAATAACTTAATTATTTATCTATATTGACTTTGAATGTATTTATATGACCGTTGGTAAATCTCTCGTCATTATTAGGCTAAATAAATTATATTTAATATGTTTGTCTTGAGATGCCGTACCTCTTCGACTGTCTCATGAAGTCCTTGAGACTACGCCTAGACCCAGACCTTCAGTCTACCTCCAGAAATGAATAATTTTTTTGAAAACCTTTAGTTAGGTGCATCTTTTTTCTCATCAGGGTATTCTGGCGAAAATCAAGGCGTTATCAGCGAAACCTTTCCAGTGGAAATCGCTTTACAATGTACGTACATACCTTGTTATCACTTATCTTCACTTTGTTTAGATCAGTGTTTCCCAACGTTGGGCCCACAGATCCAATTTGATAGTTAAACAGGGCAATTTGAAAATAAAGTATACATAAGTTTAACCTTCTAGCTTTTACATAAAATTAATGTAACAATTTCAGAAAGGCTTAGTTGGAACATGGCACAAAAAAGGTTGGGAAACACTGGTTTAGAACCTGGCGATTATAGTATATCCCCCATAAATATCTTTGGGGGAGACCTGGGCCTTGCAGTGGGCGTCCATGGGCTGAAACAGTCATGATAATTATCATTTCAGTCGCAAAACGGCCAATACTTGGCAAACAGAGACGACGGGTTGGCTGATTCTCCCCCTGTATGCTTCGTTACCTGACTACCTTGAGCGTTTATAGGCTGAAATTATTGTAGAAAAGAGGAAAATATATATATATATGTGTGTGTGTGTGTGTGTGTGTGTGGAATGGAACGTTAGATCATACGTGAATAGGAACGTCAGATGGTATAAATATTTGTGCCCCACGAAGGACTTTAAAATTCAATCCCTGCATCCCGATTACCACACATATATATATCGATAAATATACCATGTGTGGAGCCGGTTTAGATGAGTCACCTTCTTCCTCCAAGACGCACTGATTGGAATAAATGAAATTACTGAACTTTTACCAGCTACTTCTGTGTATTTCTTTGTTCTTGGCAAGACGAAATAGTTCAAACTCTGCACTGCAATCTCTTAAGGGTTACGTGGCATTTACTTCTATATGTAATATCTAAAAACACTGGATGTAGACAGCTTCCAACCGGTCTTATTGGAAATCAATGAGGCAGACATATGTCCAGAAATGGACATCATTTGACTGAAAAGATGATAAAATCTTTCTTATAAAAATTTGATAGTTATGCGATTTTTTATGTTAAAATCCGGAGTACGGGATGGTAAGCTAGTTACATGCCAAACACATTTAAAATCGGATTACGTCGTTTTGAAAGCTTTCAGTTGAACTATCGCACTTAAATGAAACACGATTGAAAAACACCGCAAAAACAAACATATTAAAATAAAAAAACATTTTTATGCAGTAAATAGGGTCAGCGTTAGGTCTCTGGACGACATAAAGTCTGGGAGGTCATAAGAAATTGTCTCATAAAAAAGTTAGTCTATGCTCTATAATAATAAACATTTGAGTGCACAACCTTAAGCAAAAGTTTGAACTAATTGAGGGTAAACAGACATTGTACCACGCGGTGCTGATCTGCGAGTTGTGCGAGCGGGCAGGGTCGACCAGCGAACTGCTGCAACAGCTGGCTTGCAGCGACAATCGCAACTTGTACGAGGTAAACATATTTACCCTCAAGAGCTATAAACACGTTCACTGCGGGCCCAATTTTGAAGAACTTTCAGCTGGTGCGGCTGAGGTCGAATCAACCTCAAGCTGAACTTCCTAGTAGTGCGGTTGAGGCCTTTTCTGCCACATGTTCATCAATATTTTTGCAGCCGCCGCACTAGAGAGAAAACACGAGTTTTACGCGCCGCACCAGTGCAAAGTTTACCATGAGGCTGAATCGACCTCAAGCCGCAGTGAACGTGTTAAAAGTCATTTCTTTGTTCCATTTTAATTCCTCTAATCATTTTCTCTATTTCTATTCTCGCGATACTCTTCTGAATACTTTCTGTTATATCATTCGGTCCAGGATTATCTAGAATTTTTTCTAGTAGTTGGAAATATCAAGAACCCAACATAACGTGAACTTAAGCAGGGAATGGCACCGCACTTAAATGTCGCCTTACTAGCCATGAAAGCTATCATAGAAGAAGATATCTACAATTTGAAGTCAGAGAAAATGAACCCATTGCATCAACACAGGAGATGGACACCTGTACAATATGATTTTCCAATGAATATAATTTCAAATAAGCTTTTTTCAATAACAGAGCTCATTTTATTTAATGGAATCAGGTGTTACCTTGCGGAAGTCCATCCTAAGTAAAAAAAGACCAATGTTTAGCCACTTCCGCACATGCAGTGGTAGTCGTGCAACAAAGTGCATGTGCGGAAGTTGCTAAATATTGGTTCTTTTCTTACTTAGAGCTCATTTTTATAATTTATAACAAAATGGCTGCCGGTTCAAATAATGACATCGCTTTATTTTTTACACTTATTACAAAACTTCTACCACCAGATGGCGCTGTGTATGAATCGAATTATAGACTTTGAGCTCTCCAAGACTGAAGGGAAATTCACAGTCAAGGCAGGAGTCGACTCGGACCTAGATATCAGTAAGTCTGAATCTGTTCTTTCATGTTTACGACAAATTTATCTTTCGATATCAATCTATATATTGTTTTGGATGATGTTAGCAATGGGAGCTTTTACAACTTCGTCGGAAGCTTTACGGTATGGAAGGCTCTGTGACCTATGTAACTAGTAAAGGGAACAGCTCGGCTACATGTACCGGAAAATACATGCTAATTTTCATTACATCAACCTCAGGACGACAACTGCTGGTATATCCAGTTCCCCCATAGTTTTCAACAGGACCGCTCAGAAGCAGAGTAGGCTACATGTACTGGAAAATACATGCTAATTTTCATTACATCAACCTCAGGACGACAACTGCTGGTATATCCAGTTCTCCCATAGTTTTCAACAGGACCGCTCAGAAGCAGAGTACGTCTGTAATCTTCCGCCCGCTTTAAACAGGTCTTGGACTTTCTACGCTGGACTTTCCGGTCTGGTATTCCCACTCCTGAACCTTAAAGCTGAAATATCCAAGTGTTCTGTGCATAATGTGACCTGCCATGTCACCTCAACTTGTCAACCCATTAGGTTTAGCGTGATACCTTCGTTTGTCCACGGATCCCTTGATTCATGATTGATTTCGTAGAGGCATCTCTACACTTAGCCTTCTTAATGGCTTGTTCCTGTACTTAACCTTTCTGGACTTCCACTTTATATACAATATATTAACCCATGAGGCGTGTAAGTAACTGTAAAGGTAGAAAAGCGCTAGTGAAGTGGCAATTTAGACCTTATGTCTTATCTTGTCACTCATCACTAAACTAAGGTGGAAGGATGTATCCTCTCTACATTTAAATTAACATGATTTTACACCTCTTTTTTACTCAGTAACTTACACAAGTTACAGAATATAAATCAAAATGTTTTACTATTTACGGACTTCTTCTTTTCTGCCAATGGAGGTCCACTATAAGGCATAGGCCTCTCTCAACGATCGACACAATAATGGGTCCTGCGCTGCTAACATTCAGTGACTTCCGGCGACTTTAACTTTGTCACCGGTTCATCTAGAGGGAGGGCCATACTGCGTCTACCAGCTCGTGATGGCCACTCGAGAAACTTTCGGTGTCAACAGCCATCGGTCGGTCGCCCACTGCTACTTCACAGGAGCAATTCTACAAACGACGTCGATGATAAAAGTCTTCGACTTTCTCACGTCAGGGTTCACGTGAATTGGCACTTACTCGGTGGACCTATGTGATAGTGAACATCATGAATAGCCGCTGGATGCGTCCAGAGCAAGATCGGTGATCTTGACAATCTTTGAATGAGACGTGCTTTACAATGATCGTCCATCGGCTGAAAGAAGAAACCACTTAATAAGTTAATAAGTAAGGAAGAAGCCAGACTAGAGCAAACATCTGGTAATAAATAGCATTGGTAGGATCGAAGGTTATTTATTGAAGATAAACAATACATTGCAAGAAGGCCTTTTTTTTTGGTGGGGGAAATCTTCCGGTATTCAAGATGCTCTGCCTCTGGGGGGAGGACAGGGGTATGTGGGATTCCTACCCACTAAGCCCCCCCCCCCGGTGGTCGCCCTCTGCGCTAAACGGGGGACCGCGGTATCTCCCGGTCAGGGACCGCCACGCGGTCTTCCCTCGCGCCGTGCTATTTTTCGATAGCCCGTCCCGGGGTATGCGTGGATACGTTACCCCCGAAACCCTCGTGGTGCTATCACGATGGTTCGAGACCACGTCGAACCATCGTCCGCCTCAGAGTCGCCGAAATTGCAAGAAGGCCTCATTTAACACGCTACACAGGTCGTCAACCCCGAGTACCCTAAATAGACCCTCTCCCTATAACGACAGACCCGACTACCTTATTCTGAGAAAAGAAACTTACCTGACGTAAATTAATATACGATTAAAATTAAAAGTATTTTTATGATAGAAATTTAAAAAGGTATATCTTTTGTGAACAAAAGAGAAACAGACGATGGCGAGTCTGCACGGGCTCATGTCGGAAACGGCGAAAGTTGAGTTGGAACGCTTGCCGTCCTTCATCGAGGAGTGCACCATGCTGTACATGCCGCACTTGGGTTACCTGCTGGGAGTGAAGGCATGGGATGACAACCTGACCATGGAACAGAAGGAGCTGCCCAACATGAAGTTCATGGTTGGCAATATCTTGTTTTTTTTTTTTGGGGAAATCTTCCGGGCTCGGTCCAAATATCTTGCCTTCTGGAAGAACATCTACTGCGACAATGATGGGTCAATAAGGCGACCCTCTAACGCTCATCAATTCCTACATATATTTGATTTGATTTAATTAAATCGCTGGTGCCTTACAACTCCATCACCTGCTTGGAAAGTCAGTACTGCGTTTGCGCACGGGGTAATTACCTTAAACAAACACCACTATCAGAGACGCTAGAAGTAAGACATACCATAAATAGGTCTCTGCCCTTGGGTACCTATACTGTCCACATAGTTATGGACTGGTGCCTGGGTTACCTTGAGCCCAGTGTAATCGAAATATGTGAAAATAGTCCAATGAGAGTCTTATCCTTTTAACGCTATTTAGATAATCCGTACATGTGCGTTGTCCAGTCTTGGAAGTCCTGGTTTTGCAATCAAATTGATTACAAGCCACATCGATCTGTCGTTCCACTTATAGTCGCTAGGGGGAGTTTAGGGATTATTGTGACCAGGGCGGCTCTAGCTCGAGTAGCGCCCGTGTACTTCTGTTACGCTGTCTATAAAACTTAAAACACAATACGAAACATAAACTATCGCAGTTCGCCGCATAGTTTCGCAACAGAGATGTGCTACAGCTACAAAAAAATGAGTGTTATTCTGCCATCATAACAAAGACCGTAACTAATACCATACGATAAGCTATACGTACTTATAAAATAGCTTGTTGGAATATGAAAAAACTTTTTTGCTACGACGGCAAAGTTAATATTTATAGCTGCGTCGGGGGGGAGGGGTCAGGCCTATGGGGCGCCAGGTTGTCATTGCATACAGATGCTACACGAGCTAGATCCGCCTCTGATTGTGGTCATCTTTGGGGTAGACTTACGCCTTGTCGCGGGCATCTATCGGCTGATATAATGATGTTGCTTGTCAGGATACGACAGGGTTATTATCACGCTACCTATAAAAGCCTCGATGGTACTGTACCATATCCATCCATCATCAGACTCGGAGACGCTAGTAGAAGTCCAGGCCCACTACCAACACGTGGGTCGGGTAGTTAACACTACCTCGATTTATAATTAACAGTACAAATTAAACTTAAATATACGAATCAGTAAATATTCAGTTTCAGAACAACGACTACATTCACTACAAAAACAAAGGCTGCGAAGGTATGTAAATTAATATATATACATATCTATACTACATGTACATCTGTTTGTTATTACTATATAATAAATCTAGATATATTTAAGATACTTAATGCTTTCAAAATGCTCCTGCTTAGAATGCTGCAAGACTGGAGGCTTTTTTTTCATCGAAATTGAGTTTTCAGAACTGAAGGATCCGAAAACAAAATAAAAGTAACCAGGGGCCTAGGCTATGAAGTGAGCATCTATCGGCTGATGATGGTGATGATAAGTGATCATTACATGAGATTAAGTGAAGAACAATCGAACTGCAGATTGTGAGCTAGAGTTAGGAAGAAGGGTGGAAAGTGGCACTATCGTCTCCCTACTTGGAGACAAAGAGTGTTGCCATATATTTTAGAAGTGTTGCCGAAAAATTATAAAGATGATGATAATCAAAAACGCAACGTAAGTCGGGTAAAAATAAGAACTAGATACAAACTGTTAATTATAATAAATAAAATATGATAATAATATGACAAAAGTATGATAGTTCTGAAATAAAAATCAAAATTGAAACTGTACTGTGATATACCAAAAGGGTGTAGTGACGGAAGAGAAGCGAGGTCTGAATGAAATGTAAATAAATGGTAAGAGAACGAATAAAAATTAGAAAAATAGAAGAAAAGTAATATAGATAGTGAAGGAAAAAGGGAGTAAGAAAATACAAACAAACAAAACATGTTTAAAATAAAAATGTTCAGACGCTCAATAAAGGGGTTGAGAGGTCCCAAAAACGGATCAATTAAAATATGAAAATGGTGAAGAAAATGAATAAATATATAAACTCTTTAACCTCATAGTGTTTTGTATATATGTTGTATTTTTCCTAAAACCTATATATATGTATATATATATATGTACAGTGTGGGTTGCATTTTAAATTTAGGACTACTTCATAATCAAAAAAAATATTTTTGATAATGTACTTCGGCTGTTATGTATATCCTATAAATAAATATTCCACCTCGTAGAGCTTGACGTGATGATAGGCGACACGTACCCCGAGGTGGTGGCGCATGAAACCAGGATTATGATGCGGCTGACTGCCGTTATCATGGAGAACCTCCACACCCTCGCAGCAGTCATAGACAAGTGCGCTGAGCTCGACTGGTAACACTTTTAGTTATTCATTTTGTAATCATTTTAAGGTTGATCTGTGTTACCGGTGATAACTTGAGATACAAAAACACAGTTCGGATATGTTCAAGAATTATCTGCGAATCAGAAATTGGCAAGTTAGTGAGTAGTGTGAGGTAACATAACGCCTAGAATAGATGACCACAGGAGCCTTCAGTTTCTGGAATAGATATCACAAACAAACGTAGTGTGGTACGTCTGCCCACAACATGGATATACTTTGTTAAGGTCGGACAATGAGATACAGGCTGTTCCCTTCTGGTCCTATTGGAAATCTTTGGGAATATATGTCCAGCAGTGAACTTCCAATGGCTGTGAATGATGATGATGTTCAAGTTCGCTTTAGAACTTTGCGGGTTCTTGGTGAAAGTGACTCTTGGCGTTCATACAGCTTAACCCTGTATGAGGAGCATTTGTCGTAAAGGGAATCTCATGAGTTAGACAAGAAGGACTTCGATTTATTTATTTAGCACTAGATTCACAACTAACTTTTAGGTCTATATTAAAGTCTTTGATTTATTTCTAGCAGTATAGTTTTACGGCTAAAATAGGAAGGTAAGGGTGTTTAATATTCTAAGTAAGAAAAGGACCAATATTTAGCCACTTCCGCACATGCAGTCGTAGTCATGCAACAAAGGCACCGCCCGCCAGCCCGCCGATGTTGCACGGAAGTGGCTAAATATTGGTCCTTTTCTTGCTTAGGATGGACTTCCGCAAAATAACGCCTGATTCCATTAAATATTTAATACTCTATTCGAAAGTTATCTAAAGTTAGTTTTTTAATTGTTCTTATTATACGCATTGTTTACACTAGTGTTTCCCAACGTAGGTCCCATGCCAGAAAGTTTCGATTTAATTATCAAATGGGGGCAATTTCAAAGTGGACTAACCAAATTTAACGCTTTCGTTTTAATATAAAAATTATACATGTTACATAGGGGGCGTAAAGTTAGAAAGTAAAAATAATCAACGTAAATAATCAAAGTTTTAACATACCTGCAAACATACAGCTTTATAGCAATAGCGAAGGTGTCGAAGGAGTTCAACTTTGTGCGACCAAAACTGAGTAATGATAAGGTGATCAAGATAAAGCAGGGGAAGCATCCTTTGTACATCACCTCATGCGACCACCTGGTCCCCAATGACGTGGACAGCAGCTCCGAGGCAGGATTCGTGAAGATCCTAACTGGACCCAACGCAAGTGGAAAGTCAGTGTACTTGAAACAAACTGGTGAGCATATATCAATATACCATCATAACCAAAAAAAAATTAAATATTTGAAAATCGAATTTAATGGATTTTTTTTTTTAATTTTAATATTCTTTATTGTACACACTAAGATATATTTAAATAGTTTCATAATAATAAACAAAAAAGTAAAATGGGCGGTCTTGTCGTACAAGGCAATCTCTTACAGACAACCAAAGAATGGAAACAGTGGAAGTATAAATAACATACATGTATATAAACATAGATATTAGCATATATATTAATGATGGATAAGGTATAATACATATTATAAATATAATACAATAATATATACAGACATCAAACTGATTTCGATCCCACTTGCCTCAGAAAGAATAAAGAAACAGAGGAAGTAAAAGAAATGCATTAACGGATTAATAATCATAGGTCTAGTAAATATTTCCTAATCATTTTCTTAAAAATAGGTAGTTGGCAGGTTTTATGTTCAGCGGTAAATCATTCCACAATCGAACAACCTGTGTGGTGAAAGATTTGGTCATAAACGAAGAAATCGCTGGCATTTTTAATTTCAGATTCTCTGATAATCTCAAAGACCTGTCATGAAGAAATTGAAACGTAGATTTGAGATAAAAGAGAGTGAGATTTTATAATATTTAATTTGTTATCATTTTCAATTTGTTGTTACTAAAGAATGTAGTAAATCTAATATATAAAATTCTCGTGTCACGGTGTGCGTGATTGAACTCCTGCAAAACGGCTCTTTGCGCGCATATCGGCCAGGGTGGAGAATCGGACAACATCTATTTTTCGTCCCCCTAACTGTTAAGGGTGGTCCACTCCTCAATTTTTTAACCCTTTCAGGACCATAAGGTTACGGTACCTTATTTAATCAATTTAGCTAGATGTAATGAATTAATAGGCATCCTAAAAACATAATTTATACAAAAAATTCAAAAAAGTTTTACATTTTTTTGGAAATTTATGGGACAAATATGTCCCTATGGTCGCTAAGGGTTATTTTCTACTTAAACATCTAAATGTTAGTTTTCTTATTGGTAAGTCTGTTTTGTTGTAAATAATGTACATTTGTTACGTAGTGTACTTTTTTTTACTTGTTTATGAATAATATAAATATAATAGGGCAAGTTATTTGTGGTACTCGGCGAAACAATTCCTATTGTTAGATGATTGGTTACTGATTAGATGGATTGTTTTTTTGAGATGTTGAAGGTTCAGGTGATTCTTGCCGTTGAAGAGTCGTCGTTTCTTCCACCTCGACATCAAATACCCCTTGGTCATCATCCTGTACTAGAAGTCTTTTGTTTTCGTCATCAAGCACTAAGTCATCTTCCTCATCGCTATATATCGCTACCCACAAAAATTTGAAGAATTTAATTTTTTCGAAGTTCAAAAACTTCACGTCCCTTACGAAATATATTTTGCGAAAAATATCAATAAGAAAATGATAGCATTTTGGTATATCACCAGGCCAAAAGTTAAGAAATTCCGTGTAAAAAGTATCCCTTTACGCCGACAGGGACATCCGTGTCCCATAATCTTTATAACGATTTATCACAGAATACAACATGAACACATTACTACTGAATATTTAGAATAACAATTTACTTACCAGGTAATGATAATTTGACACTGTAAAAATTTGAAAAGCACTTTTACAATATCAATTATTTATTCCAAACAGCAGATCATTCGCGCCAAAAGAACTCTAACGTTCCGATGACGATAGACAATAAACGGTGTTAGTTATCCTATATTGCTAGTAAAAAATGATAAAAAGGTACTTTCCGAAATGTTAAAACAAAAAAATTATTTACAATGGTTACGTAAATATTTAATTAATCCATAATTTTTGCTTGGGACACCGGCGTCCCCGTGGTCGTGAAAGGGTTAATATCTTATGGATTCAGGCTTAATTTGCGGAAGTCCATCCTTAGCAAGAAAAGGACCAATATATAGCCGCCACCGAGTCTCCCGTGTTTGGCACTAATCGGTGTAACATTACTCCTGTGGATGCCCCGTGGAGGGGTAAAATACGTGTTTAGTGGTTTAACGGTGGTAGTTGTGTAATTCGCATTGTTTGCCGTACGCGCATTTGTCAGCGGGCTGGCGGGCGGTGCACTTTATTGCACGACTACTGCTGCATAGCGGAAGTAGCTATATATTAGTTCCTTTCTTATTTATTTAATTGTAATATGTCTTAGTAGTAAACATATCTAAACACTACAAAATTTCGTCCACAGAATTGATTATGGGGTTTTCACAGATAAGGATACGTTTAAAAATATTAAGTTTCAAATTGTAAAATATTACAGGAAAGATCATTTTGATTTTCTGTTTTTTCTACCAAATTTACTTTTAGTTAATGTTGATGCTGCATGGCGGAAGTAGCTATATATTGGTCCTTTTCTTTTTTTATTTTTTATTCAAAGCACACGAATGAAGTCAAAGGCACATATAACATAAATCATTATTATAGGTCTGATAGTCTACATGGCGCATATAGGTAGCTTCGTGCCGGCAGAGTCAGCGGAGATAGGGGTAGTGAACCATATCTATTCAAGAATTCAATCGACGGAGTGCGTTGCCGCCCACATGTCCGCATTTCTCATCGACCTAAGACAAGTATATGTTATGTTTTACATAGTACAGTTTTTACCAACGTTTTTTGTAGCATGCTTCCACCATAACATAACCTTTTTTTAATGGAATCAGGCGTTACCTCGCGGAAATCCATCCTAAGTAAGAAAGAACTAGTATTTAGCCACTTCCGCATATCATCCGCACTCTGTGTTTGGCACTAATCGGTGTAACATAACTCCTGAAGATGCCCCGTGGAGGGGTGAAACACGTATTGAGTGATTTAGCGGTGGCGGTTGTGTGATTCGCATTGTTTGCCGCATACGCATTTATCAGCGGGCTGGCGGGCGGTGCATTTCATTGCACGACTACCACTGCATGTGCGGAAGTGGCTAAATAAAAAAAATCATAGATTATTTTTAATATTAAATACTGAACTGTTGAATAACTTAAATGGTAAATTTAAAGAAGAAATCACAAAGTAATTTGTTAACGCAACATAGTATTTAAAATCTCACTTCAAATATCAAATTAATTGTAGTCGTTAATTTTAGCATAGAAACATAGCATCGCGTTCAAATGGCCTTTCAAATTGAATCCATTATCTAATTTCCCTTATTAACAATCAAACCGACCCATCTGGGGCTTGGGCACCACGTTATGAAACATAGGTCTTTGTTAATATATTTTACAATATCCTGAACAAAATAGCGGTGATACTGCCGGAGCTATATTACCTTAGTACAGCGGCGCATCGAAAAAGGGGAATTCCACAGAAACATAATTCTTTATATCTATATCGAAAGAGGGCGCTGTACTATAATTCTCGACTCGTGATTGGTTGACAATTTTTATTGGTTGAACCATGTTTTAAATTAGTATAAATATGGGCTACGCTTGGTGAATATACATTGGAGAAGCCCGTGTCTCTCCCGACCGCCGCGTAGTCCTCGCTTCGCGCTACATACTTAACTCAATCATTCACTACACTATACACCTATACGGTTGTAGTTTTCCACGTTTGGTCGTCTTCGCCGTAACTCTGGTACGTTCCACAGCCTATAATTTCGGCCCGTGGACTGTTTCCACGGGCTCCATTTCGATGAAGCTGTATAAAGCCAAAAACCGGCTAGCAACATAACTTCAGAAACAACAAATGACAAATGATGTGAATATACACACTTTTATTTGGACTTCGTGTTGTTATTATCTCCAAGAACTATCAGCCCTAGGAAGAATCCTACAACGACAATAAAATGATGTTGGTATGTCGATAGCCCGGTGATTTGTGATGGTGTCGTGGGTATTAAGGAGTGATGATGAATGATGGGATTGTGGCGTAACACAATTTGGGCTTAATAGAGCTTCCATGGTATCGTATGCCATCAGCTTGTTACGTCACACGTTCTTTCGTACCAAAGACACCCAATACAACGCATAGTCCTTCTCCAAAGGTGGCCATTGTGACTGGTTTTCCACTGCCCACATCCAACTCCTTTCCATAACCTTGGTCTACCATACTCCCCAAGCTTGACAAGCTGGTAGCCAATCACAGTGTGGTATTATGAGTGCTGCTGTCCATCCTCAGGAAACTTATTTGTACAAATTAATGAAGATTGTATCCGAGGAATTGAATCTGCCATTCAAAAGTCTCATTCCTCTTCTTCTGGGTTTTTACTGCCTAACTTCAAGCTAGACAATCACACAACCTTTACTTGTAGACATATATCTCTATATGCCAAAGCTCCACCGAAATTGACTCCAAAAGAAATTTTGCCATGGCCACTGGGACATTAAGGATCTGGAGTGGAAACCACGTCCAACCCACAAGGTGGACTTTAACGATCCTCGGAAGATACTAAAGATGGACTGTTTCTACCCGGTCCTGATGGAAATCTATAATTTATTTCCAGCAGTGTCGTCTGATACATGTACTAACAAGTGGAAAAACACAGAAGATTATCACAGATCTATAAACTTTATATTTTATTGGGTATATACGTAATATATGGTTGCGGTAGATGGCGCTAGCTATCAGAGAGTGCGGGAGCAGGTCATTGGTGATCGTAGACGAGTTCGGCAAAGGCACCTCGGAAACCGACGGGCTTTGTCTGCTTGCTGCTTGCCTCAACACGCTGCTGTACCGCGCCGAGCTCTGCCCACATCTGCTACTTGCCACGCACTTCCTCAGCATCAAGGACTTCATTATCGACACTCCTCTCGTCAGGTTTCAGGTCAGTTCTCGAACGAAACAATTATCTTGTACCTACTATACTTGATGCTATGTTATCGGCCATTTGCAGACTAACAAGTCCAGACAGATTTGAAGAGTTCTCCAGAAGGATGTCGACAAACGTTGCCACAACCAACCACTTATGTGGACACGACTATGGAAAACTTTAGAGATCTTATTTTCGCAGATGAAATGACATGTAACTTTATCAATACATTCTATCACAACTTACCTTGCTTCAGCAGGCTGGTTTCCGTGAGCAAGCACTGCGTTTACTTTGCATCTTGGTTGGTCTTAATCAAGCCAACCCAACTCCTCGAGATATCCCAGCAGACACTTGATGTTGCCGGCGATTTCGGGGATATACCTCTGTGATTCGAGATGGGTAGCCCTGGAGACTGCCACCCCCTTACACAGAAATAATACATGAACAGCATTCTCGTCCTCTTCTAGGCACGCTCTGCACCAGAGGACTGTCCGTCACACCTAACGTAAACAGATGTTTATATAAAAGACCATGACCAGTTAAGATGCCTGCCACCAAGCGCAGTCCTGCCGCGTCAGCTGGAGCAGGGCGTGAGAGCTGGCAGCTTATGGCACTCCTCGTGGCTCATCCATTGCTCATTATATTGACTCCTTCCGTAATAGTGTTTAGCATAGAACAATCACGGGGTTTGATTTATTTAAATCTTCCATTTTTGTCAGTTACAAAACCTCTTCTTCTCCAAGGAGTCTCTACATTGAAATACAAATCTAGAATTACACTCTGGCAATGAATTTAACGAGGAATATTCACAAAAAGGGATTCGATAGTGATCCAATTAGGTGTTGATCAGAGACTCCGTTTGTTTATCACCATTTCTAGTTCACACCCTTTAAAGATGAGGAAATTATGTTCACATCACCATCATTCAGCTGATAGACGTCATCCCCCAAAGATTGTCGTCATGATCGGCCTTGCGCTACCAGCATCCAACGATCTCTCGTGGCTTCATCTATATCCACCTTATAGGTCTATCCACGCCGCGTCTTCTGGTGCATGGTCGAAAATCAATAACCTTTCAGCCTCAACGGTTTCACGAGCAATGCGTCCCTCCCACAAAATACCATAGTAGTCCACCCTCAATGCAGATAGACCTTCCTTAGGTCTTTAGGAGACTCTAAATTTTGCTCCTAAGCAGTCCTATTAGGGAGACCTGTATCTAGCAGACATCGTGTGGCTAAAATGATGATGTTTGAATATGTTTTAATACGAAATTTGCAGAGGTTGGAGCACGTGATTCGTGGTGGGGAACCAGTGCTGCTGTACCGGGTGGTGGACGGCAGCGCAGAGTGCAGCTTCGCGCACCACGCGGCAGGCGCGGCTGGACTATCGCGGTTACTGCCGCGTGCCGAGACGGTCGCCATCTGCGCACAGGTCACCACTCTTATCTCTATTTCCCAAAAAACATTCAAATTCGATGACTCGGAGAATATACCATCATTTCAAATGTCAATCATAGCGATCTTAAACCAACTGCATAGTGTCTTTCCAATTTTAAATAATCAATTCATTCATTCCTTCAGTCAGATTCAGTTCATTCAGATTGAATGAATAAATGAATGCCCTGCCTGCATCCAGTTACTTCTCACTACCTCAACTATGTCATCGGCTCAAAATTCTCGAGCCTGGGTCTCGGAAATTCTAACCGAGTATTATCTCGAACTTATTAGAACCTTCTCCATAGTATAAATAGGTTTACTCCCCATGTCGACAGTTCAGTGTTGTTTTTCGATTTATAAGATTAAGATTTACGATCAGTGATACAAAGACTATTCGGTTAGTTATTTGGACAGTGATTTCTTGAGCGATTTGAAAGTGAAGTTTGGACTAAGCGAAAGTATACTTTGTGTAGGGTGTATAGGGTGACCATCTGATTTGTGAATAAAGGACTCCATGTGAACTAGTGGTGTTTTATTCTAAGTCTAGAACCCACAGTATGCAATAATACAAAGGGTATAAATAAGCCCCCCACTAGTTGACGTAGTCAAGATCACAGGTAATCGCTGGATGCGGAATAGTGAGGATCTTTGAGGGAGAAATATGTCTTGCAAATGAACCACATACCTGGTAACGCTATATTTTTTTTCTAGAACAACACCTTACCACCACCAGATTCGAAGATCCAAGCAAAAATAAGATCCGCCATAGAAAAAATAAAAAACGATCTCCTCCATGAAGACATTTAATACATCACAATATATATCAGCACATATATAACTATGATAAAATTTTAAATATATATTAAAAAAATCTCTTACACTAAGCATTTGTAACGATTCAATTAAAAAAAAAACAAAATGTAATGCTTTTCATTGTTTTAAACATTCACTTAAACATTAATAAAATAATTTATGGACAATTTAAGAGAGCTGGCAACACTGCCGACATATACAATTTTATCATACATACATTTTACATAGCACAGCATAATAAATATATAATAGATATGTTAATTTCATTTAATTTTTACCGAATGATCATTAAACATGGACTAATATACAGGATGATTGATTATAGGTATAAAAGCTGTAAAGGAATGAATATTTAGTTCATTTACTTTCAATATATAGTACACCCCATCCGAAACTCAATACTTTCAGACTAAATAAATGAAGGTATAATAAAATTCATTTTAAAAATTATCCCTGAAGACTGGTATTACCAAAAGTAACATATACCCGGCGATAAATATTACACATCGACCTTTGGAAAGAGACGATCGGCTAATTTCGGCTTTGTAAAGCGTTGTCTCTTTCGCACGTGTGACAAAACGTAACATAGGCAGTGTGGGACAGAGATAATGCTCTACGAAGACCAAATTAGCCAATTGTCTCTTTCCAAAGGTCGATGTGTAATATTTATCGCCGGGTACTGTATTAGCCTATCCCAGGGGTGAATAACACGAGGCCCGCGGGCCACTTGCGACCCATTATACATGTTTATAAAGCCCAAAAAGCTTTTCTTAAATTTATTTTGTCAACTTCCCATCATCAATATATTGTTATAAAATTCATTATAATGTATAACAGAATGGAAGTACATACTAAACTGAAACAATCCAAAATACAACACAAAATTTGTATCGGTACCCAAATTTCTCTTTAGAAATTTCAAATAAATTAATTTTTCTGTTTATTTTTTTCTTATAAATAAACTTTTAATTGTTACTTATTATGAACCGCCAAAAATTTTTTAATTTAAATTGACCCGTTGGTGAAAAAGGTTGCTTACCCCTGGCCTATCGCATTCAAATACAAAAAAAATGTGCAATATATTTCAAATTGATCACTTTATACAACGTGTTTTAAAATAACTGTAAAAACTTTAAAGATGCGAATTAATAGTTTCAGAAATAATAAATGACTTAATGGTAATAAAGTAAGAAAAATCGTTTCAAAATTCGTATAAATACATATTTAAATTAATTATTGTTTACTATATCCCTACAGACATTTTACAGACAGATGTCATTGGCCAGACGCATTTCAGTAGAAAAAATAAATTAATGTTATATATTTCAGAGTAATCACTTCATAAAGGATGTTTGAAAATAGGAATAAATGCTGTTACACATATAAACAAACATCCTTTATAAATTAAGGACACTATTTTCGTAGTCTTTTCGCAGTATATTTTTTTGTTTTACACTCTGCATTCTGTGACTATACATATATAAGTGCTTTTTATATAAAAAAAGTTAAATTTTAGTATTAACCCTTTCCACTCCAATGTCGAGTGTCACTCGACACTGATATTGTTCCACAAGCTCCACTGTCAAATGATACTCGACATGGTGTAATACTTCTTTTTGCGGAAAATCTTAAAACAGGAAAGATTTTTGTTACTAAAATGTTTGAATCACGAATGAATGAAACATATTCTAGAATCGCAAGATACTATAATTCAATTTAATTTTATCGATGCTACATAACAGCCTAGGAGCGGAAAGGGTTAATTCATTTCTATTGTACATTGTGTTATAATTTTTGTTAATATCATTTTAAACTTTAGATATTTTTTATATATTATTTGATTACAGTTAAATGGCTATAAAACAATAATACATATAAGTATGTTTTAATAAAATTATATTATTGACTATCTAAATACTCGATCAAAAATTTATCAATCATTTTGTGCACGCAACTTTACATTTATTTATACAAATGGCAACATTTACCAGCTAAACAGTATCCTGTCATTTTATTGAAACATTCGATTTTTAAAAGTCAATGTTTCCAGTAAGTATCACCAAAAGTCATACGTCATGAGTCGGTGTTGCTATACCGAAAAAAAATTATTTTGGTAAGTTTTAATGCATTTTTAGTAGTTTATTTTTATATTAGTTGTTAATCTCTTTTTTAGTCAGTATATACACATATAGCACACGAAAATTACCAAAAAAATTTTAGTAGCTATTTAATTGGAAAAAACTTTTTTGTATTTGCAGCCAAAGCTATATAGTTTTAAAACATATATATATCGAATATGTGTCCATTGTTATTCAATTTGACATTCATAGGCCGAGATATAATCGAGTACACGTTTAGGGCGGAAGCTTCTAGACTGCGTACGCGTCATTTACATGGACTTCATCTGAATCATCAGATCTTCAAGGGATAACTCTGATGCTGCAACGGCTCCTCCCGTACTGGACTCTGGTGTGCTGCTGTCACCTGCAGCACTATACGCCACCTGACAGGGTAAGTTTTATTTTTATTTATTTATTACTTTATTGTTTGAATAACAACATGGTAACATAATAATAATAAAGAGTACAATTGGCGCTATTGTGACTTTTTACAGATAACCTTTGGATTTGTCTGTCTCTCTGTTCCGGCTAATCTCTGAAATTTGTGGACCATTTTGCCGGAACTTATATTGAGATATAGCTGATGTAATAAGGAGTATCTTAGAAAACTTTTATTCTATAAAAATTGGACAAAGTCGAGGGCAAAGCTAGTTAAATATATATTATAGGTGTTTAAAACTAAAAGGTCTGTTTGTCTGTATTATAATTTTTTAGACAATACAAAATTGAAATTTAACTTACAGTTATATTTTTTAATTCAGCTGTAAAAAGTCCACATTGGACATAGGCCTCCAACATATATTCCTTAACCGGCCTGTCAATCCACCACGTGGATTGAAGTCCTACTTAAATGAAATATGAAACCATTAAAAACCCAACCTTACCTGTACACCCTCGACCAGTTTCAAATTAGAGTTATCCTCTTCTTCAGGTACGTTTTCGTCTATCAGACAAATTCCTGCAATTTCATGCCATATATAATTAATATAATACTGTGATCAAAAAATAAGGTGAATTTATTTATTAAACATAAATTCTTTAGTAGTTAGTTATACATATATGCAAAGGGTTCCCCCATCACCACGTTTGGAAGACTTGGCGATTTCAATGTGGTATTATGGTAAATAGAGGTCGCTGCTGTTCATCCTCTGGAAATCTAATTCTGAGCAGTGTCAATCATAAATAATTAATATACAAGGTGTAAACTATATAAGATCGCCCGTCTCTGTCTTCTTATTGAATAAAAATACAAGCATTTATCTCATGTAGTGGTGGAACTTACCCCACTGGTTATCCGCATGAAGGGGCTCCGTATCCTCTCGGACCTCGGCCGCCAGCTCCACGGGCGGAGGCCGAGCTCGAGCCTCCACCTGACGTTCCACGCACACCCTGTCTGAACACTGCGGGTTCGGCTGGAACATCAAATCTATTATTAATACTGCATAATATTTATCGAATTAGAAATTAGTAGTTCCATAGAAAAACCAAGGTCACCTAGCGTGGAGTGGCAATAGACAGGACACGTCTGCAACCGATGGGCCTTTACAATCGAAAGCTTATCGAGTGACCACAATGAGCTGTGTGTGGGTAGACATTCCCACTAGTGGACCAATAACATACTTAGTCATGGGAAGTCGTTTTATCTTTGGGTTAGGCCTATGACTTGCATTTATATGACAGTCTGAAAGTTCATATAAAAGTAAATGTCAATCAAAATAATATTAACCGATAAATAAAATAAAAACCAGACTTATATACAGGTCGATTAGTTATAGGTGTGTCAATCAATGTATATTGCCTTCTATCCAAAAAACAGTGATATCAAAAATAATATATAAAGGTAACATATAGTAAGACCGATGTGTTCAAAATGATCGTTTACTATCTGTTCCTGTAGACTTTGTACAGATAGAAGTTATTAAAGTATCGCATTACAGTATAAAATAATAATTAATGCAATATATTTAAATGTGATCGCTTTATACATGATGTTTCAAAATTATATCTATTTTAACCTTAAAGAATTTTACATTTTTTTAATGGCTTCCGTTTTTGTGGATCTCTCGTTAACCCCTATCTTAGGAGGTCCAGGGTTTATAACAATTCAATATTTTTTTTCCTTATATATCACATTCCTCTGGCATAAATTTTACATTACAATAAATTATATATAGGCACATAAATATATGGCAATACTAAAACGTCCATCAAAATGCTGGCCAATGATAAAGGGTTATTTAAGGCAGTCTGGTTGCAAACGTAGTGATTATACATTTAATGGAATCAGGCGTTACCTTGCGGAAGTCCATCATAAGTAAGAAAAGGACCAATATTTAGCCACGTCCGCACATGCAGTGGTAGTCGTGCAACAAAGTGCACAGCCCGCCAGCCCGCTGATAAATGCGTATGCGACAAACAATGCGAATCACACAACTGCCACCGTCAAATCACTCAACACGTATTTCACCCCTCCACGGGGCATCTTCAGGAGTTATGTTACACTGATTAGTGCCAAACACAGAGTCTCTCTCTCTCTCATTTATCAACGGGCTGGCGGGCGGTGCACTTTGTTGCACGACTATCACTGCATGTGCGGAAGTGGCTAAATATTGGTCCTTTTCTTACGTAGTGATTATACATCGAAGAATTAATATTCATTTACTGCAATTATATACATATATAATATTATAATAAACATACCTTCAATGCCATGGTGGGGAAGAAATCAGTCAACGCACTGTAGCCCAGGTAATGGGTGACCGTTCCAAATCCCAGGAGATACTTCAATGCATTTTGAACTGAAATAAAGATATATTACTTTATATCATAAATATTGTTTAAGATTGAGCTGAAATAGTCATTTAAAACAAACGAGAATCTAGTCCAAAAAATCAAAGAATTGGTACTTCAAAATCATTGATAGACAATTGAAGACCTCACTGATAGTGCTGGAATATCATTTGTCTCAACCCAAACTATTTTAAAGAATGTATTGTGTCTCAAGCGCGTCAAGTCTCAACTGCATTAGTTCTATGCGACTTTCCAAAAAAAATTGACTGATTTCGTTCCGCAACCAACGACTTCTGGCTAAAAGTCCAACGCGGAGAAGCCTTTCCAACACGCAAAAATAAAAGATTATTTCGAGGCCTGAAAAAAGCCTTGGCAAAAGTTTAATCGAACGGGAATTACTTTGAAGGGGATGAAATTAATTTAAATTAATTATGTATATATTAAACAAAAAGTATAAATGAAGAATTTTCAATATGTTTCTTTTATATTTTTTTGTTAAATCACTATAATTATTTATCACAGTACACCAATACCTCACTTCGCGTCGTGGCTACGTTCCAAAAAAACACGACGCAAATTGAAACGCCGCAAAGTGGATTACAATTTTCTATAGCAAACCATGTAAAGATCGAACATAGGTTCCAGAGTTACGAAAATACTACTTTTTAAAAAGAAATTTGAACAAAGTAGACATTCAAAAAACCAAAATAAAATAACTCTGTCAATAAATAAATTGCAAAAATATTTACCTTTTTTGTAACCAGAAACAACACGTAAAAATTTATATAAATTTATTATTCTCTTTAAAAAAAAACACAACACACTACATTACAAAACACTACGTAATTGAAACTGAACTTTAAAATTAGCAAAACAAAGTGAAAATAACTCAAAATCAACGCAATTTTAATATAACTTTATTAAAATTGCGTTGATTTTGAGTTAGAAAGGGAATCCCCGTGTTTTGATGACTTGGCGCAATTAAAAACAAAAGTGTTGCCATCTTTTGGAAGAAAAAGAAAATTAAAAAAAAATTAAAGACTCGAACCCAAAACAACGCAACCTCGAAAAAAACGCAAAACATATATATGTGTGCGTATGTTCGTGCGCGTGTGTGCGTATACGCGTGTATAAATATAAATTTTGTGTATATATACATCCTTGACTAACTAATATTGTGTCTAAGAAATCTTTCTATCCACAAAACAATTATATGTATTAGCTATTGATATAAAAAAATTATATCTACCTAGAAACCCAGCTACGATGCCCATTGTGGTTGGCAGGCTTGCAGCACATACTCCGTCCCTTTTCAAAGTCTTCTCATCGATATTAGAAGCCACTACCAGCGGTGGTGCACACTGCAACAAGCGATATTAAAATTTAAAGTGATATAACAAATGGTGATGAATGTATGGTGAAGATTCTGTTTGTACCTCACACTGTATGTTATATATTAGGACAGAAAAAGCGGCCACTATACGAGCAGAGACTCGACAAAGTGATTTTATTACAAGATAATCCTCGGCCACATGTGGCAAAACCAGTCAAAACCTACCTGGAAACACTTCAATGGGAAGTTCTACCCCACCCGCCGTATTCACCGGACATAGCCCCTTCCAATTACCACTTGTTTCGGTCGATGGCGCACGGTTTAAGCGAGCAGCGCTTCCATTTTTTTGAAGAAGCCGAAAAATGGCTTGATTCATGGATTGCCTCGAAAGATGAGTCATTTTTCCGACGGGGGATTCAATTGCTACCAGAGAGATGGGAGAAAGTGGTCTCTAATGATGGACAATACTTTGAATAATGTCATTGTAAGCATTGTATTTTAAATAATTTTTTTTGAAAAAAAAAACAGCAAGAACTTATTCAAGATCCTATTAACTTAACTGTTATACAAACCTGTATAACTTAGGAATACACAGCATACATTCACCAAGATTACATGTACATAATACAAATATTAAAACTCATTTAATAATATTACATTAAATACATCTTTAATTTCACATTGGCTCTAGAGGCAATAATACTGTATATGAACTGGCCAGGAGACATTCCAGCATGTTCATTTATCGAACCGGAGCCCCATAACAAAGTGTACTAGAGCTAAACACATTGAATAATCAACAAGAACATAAGGTCAACGCCCTGACTGCGTTTTTTAAAGTCTGCGTTTTTTGGGAACCTCTTATTCCCTTCAATCTATGTCAGGGACTCTGCTTATGTAATCATTTCAATATTTTCTTCTTTATTGCTCTTCTTCCTTCTTTATTCTTTATTCACATTCTGTTCATATATCACCTTCTATCCATCACCATATTTCTCACAATATTACAAACTTATTAATTTATTTTTTAGTATTAACATTTTAATTTTCATTTAAAAAATTGTTTTTGATTATCACAGATATTAAAATTTATTTTCTTATTGCTATATAACTATTATTGATCAAACGCAAGGCTTTTTTTTATACTTTATGATTTTCTTTATGTCCTTCTTGCAGTATCAACCCCGACTGCACTTGGTGATGTTGGTCTTAAATGTTCATGGTCTTATAAATAAATATCTGTTTACTTTAGATGTTACAGGTGAAGATTGTAGAATTCTATGGAACCACCTGTAGTTCACCCTGGTAAACAACAGATGTTTCCCGGCACCCACTTTCCTGAGGTGAAAGGCGTTATCAAGGATCTGCTGGAGTCTCGAGCATTTGGACATAACTGACAAAACAAATTTTCACATAATATATATATTATCACATATATATATATTATTTGCTATCTCCAAAACCGTTGATTATTTATATAGCGTACCATAAAGATAAAATTTGTATCTTCAACATTGGAAATTTTAACAGAGTTCTTATTGATCGTCAACTTATTAGATATTTATTTTTTTTATTGAATAAACAGCCTTTTCTATTAATTTGTTTTTAAAGCGCTTTGAATTTTTCAAAGGGTAGTCCAATAAAATTTTGCGGAATTTTATTAAAAGTCTGATTCCGTTTATTACAAATAAATTAACGACTTTTTACTGTTTTTCATGATGCCCTATAATACACTATATATATATAATATCTCCCTATTGTATTTAATACAATATTTTATGGAAAACGAGCTATACATTCATCCCTTTTATACTTATACATTTATAATAAAGTAAATATATACAGTAAATAAGATAATCATTGAATTATGTAAATATCACTATTAAGGCCTTACCGCAAAGCAAGCTGTCTCGCCCGGGACAATAAACTGTATGTGACCGGACACAGCATTCTCACTGACACCAGACTCGAACCAGCGCTGGGAGAGCTCATTACAGGCTGTGTTGATTGCCATTCGCGCTTCGAAGTTGTCCACGCAGCTGAGCACCAAGTCCACCGGCCCACTCTTCAAACTCCCCGTACTATAATGCACATACATTCAACATTAATATAAAATATCCAAGAAAATTTAGTTTAATTATGGTTCTGCTAAATTCAAAAAAAATATCTGTATTTAAATATAAATATTTTCTATAGATAAACATTTCATGAAAATTTCTGAAAAAATGAATAAGATAAAAAAAACAACAATAATGGCAACCCTAACCTAACTCCGACTACAGTGGTGATATCCAGCAAGGAACACAGTCACACACACACAAATGTCCCAATGAACATCCTTTCAGCAGACTAACGCTCACTGCCTCCCCCAAAGATCATCACAATGACCGATCCAAATCTCTCTGCATCTAGCTACTTCTCGTGATCATAACAATATCATTGGTCCACATAATGGTAAACCTACCCTCACCGCGTCTACTGACTCGGAGTCAGTTTGGGAGAGGCCTACGCCCTGCAGTGGGTTTCCATCAGTTGAATAGAACAACCTTTAACTTGAAAGAACAATATAATGCCTACAACATTTTTCTATGATATTGATAATCACATCTCAGTACAAAAAATCTAAATTTTATAAATACATAACAGTAAAATAAAAAATTCTTCCATGTACAGCACAAGTAACCTGAAATGTGAACAATACAAACTTGAAAAGTGGTAGCCAAATAACGATAATGTTTAAAAAATGTAAAACTATATCACTCTAAAATAAAATATATCAAATTTCAATACAAGTATATTTTAAACTTTTATGTAAATTCTTTCAGACATTGAAAGTAATTTATTAAGTACCCTATTTCTACTAACTGCAAACTTTTTATGCGGTTTTATATTATTTAATAACTCGTTTATTTGCCTACCTTTTTTAAAGGCAGTCCTTTTTAACAATTTTTTTTAAATATCTGTGTAAAAGATATACTTTTTATGCGGTTTTATATTATTTTATAACTCATTTATTTGCCTACCTTTTTTAAAGGCAGTCCTTTTTAACAATATTTTTTTAAATATCTGTGTAAAAGATATACTTTTTATGCGGTTTTATATTATTTTATAACTCATTTATTTGCCTACCTTTTTTAAAGGCAGTCCGTTTTAACAATTTTTTTTAAATATCTGTATAAAAGATATCTTATTATATATTGTTTGTGAGTACAAAACACAGGCCTTCCATTTCACTGGTAAAAGATTCAATAATACTATTAACTTAGTTGCATAAAAGTGTACATAAATATTAAATTATTCATTAAGAATGAAATAATATTTGTTGAGCAATATACCATGATCTTGAATATATTTAAAAAGTGTAATAGTATTAAGACATAAACAAAACAAGGTAATTTTTTTAAGCCATAGACAACCACTGCAAAATTCAGGTCTCCCCTATAGATATCTATGGGGGATTTATCGTAATTGTCACTCTTGGCAGGCAGGTTGGAAAGTGCAGTGCAGTATTATGGTAGGTATAGGGGCAGAGGAACCTGCTGAACTAAGGTAAACATAATATCTAAAATATACTTACCTAATTGTATCACAAAAGTTTTGGAAGTTGTCAACAGTGGTTATATTGTAGTTATGTGCGTCTATGACCACATCGGGGTTGATGGCTTGCAGGGTAGCGGCAGCTGCGTCCACTTTGCTGAGTCCGGCCTGATGAGGCTGGAAGAACAGCCGGTTCATGTTCGCCAGCTCCACTTTGTCATAATCAAAGAGTATCAACTGAAAAAAAGGTTTAATTACTGAGTAAATTTTATCCCTATACTTATCTGTCTCACAAAATGGTCATAAACCTTTTAAAAGACAGTATGACAAGGTGAAATTAAAATATCTTTATTCAATAAATAATAAGCTACCACCAGCTCAGAATACACAACAATGGTTGATGTAAATATTATATTAACCCTGTAAATGAATTAGCAATGCAAGTTTCACACATTTCAATCAAGTCAAAACTCTTGAATGCTATAATAAGAATTACTTAATAGTATACTTATAATTTTAGATTTAAAATTAAGATAAGGAATGTCTAAGATATCTTAAACCATATACAGGTAGAACACTAGCAGCTGACGCCAATCTATCATCACTTATCAAAACCAGCCAGTGTAAGTTTTCTGCAGTGGTAATAGGTGCTGAGTTTCTATATAAAGCACAAAACCAGCACTGATAAGCGAGGAAAGTCTCCAAAAGGTTCCAACAAGCTTAACAGCAGCTGTATATGGATTTATAGCAGTTTATTATATGTGCATACATTACATTATTCACTTTTTCCAGAACAAATTAAGGGCAACACTTATTCACACACACAACATTCTCCATAAGCTATAAATAGAAAGTACCTTGCCAATTCCACAACGGGTCAACATTTCTGCAGTCACGCTGCCCACTCCACCCACACCGACCACTGCCACGGACAACTCCCGGATCTTTTCATAGTTATCAACAATGCCCATCCTCTTCAATGCCATCAGTCGACTGAAAAAAATGTGCAAATACTTTTTATTATCTACAATAAAACAATGTTTTTTTATTTCATCTAATTCTTCTTTTCTGCCAATAGACACCCACAAGGTACTGGCTTACCAAAGATAAATCTTAGTTCATCTAATTACACAATATAAATTAAAAGCTCAAATTAAAACTGTTAATGACAGCTAGCATTGCAATGAGCAGGCAAATGCAAACCCACAGTTAAAACCAAGAAGGTCTGGACAAAGCTTGCATTCAAGGAACCCTACATTGTGAGGTTTGCTAAAATAACTAGATAGAGATTTCTCCCACCAGCACCCAAGCCCAAGTAGATTAAGTATGGGCTTGTGTAACATATGCATGCACTCTCTTGTAAGAGTACCTCATAACATTGCATAGTTAGTATTTGTTTAAACCACTGTTATTTATTAGTTACTTTATAAATTAGTTTTTGTATCTAAACCATATTGATACAATTAACAAGTTTCTTTGCTTTATCATTCTGCTAGTTTCTTTGAGAGCTAAAAGCACCTCTGGCCAAGCACAATAATAGTTGTTTTATTCAAAATTTATGAAATGAAATATAAAACATGCTTTATATGTTGGTAGTGTTTTAAAAGTGTAGATTACTATAGTTTTAGGAGTGATGGTTGAAATTGTAATTAGAAATAAGCATTCTCTAAATTTATACTTCACAGATAAAACAAGATAAAACTAAAGGTATTGTTTTATTAATTTTTATTATATTAAAACAAACTGTACAAAGACCAATTTTAGATTTATTTCCCTTATTAAAGGAATACAAATTGTCTTGACAAAATAGTACACAAATCGTAACATATTCTATTATTTTTAAAAGAAATTGTACGCTTAATTAAAGGAACATTGTTGTGTATAATAAGATACGTAATTACGGAAAATTCTACATAGTTCGTATGTCTACTTAGGAGTGTGTTAACTGAAAATACCTGTATGGATTAGAATCGACCACCTCAGCAGACATTACTTCAATTTTCTGCCTAACGGGAGCCGAGGTCCCCTGTGTAGCGGCTAACTTAGCCTCCAACTCCCGGATTTTCTTCTGCAATTCCTCTACAGTTGCCATTTTCATATAAATTCGTAAAAATCAGAACCAAAATATATTGAACACCAGCTTGGACTATAGTTTCTGTTGTCACTGTGACATTTTATATTGCCACGGATGAAAAACGTGTTCAGGTGTTGCAGTTAAAAAATATGTACATAAGATGGTAGTAATAATTTTCAATATTCTATTTAACAACACAATAACCACACAGTTTCCACATATAACTATGAAATATGATATTTAATTAAAACATTCATTTCATTATAGTATGCAAACATACATGGGTGTTTTAATTATTAAAGCGACAGAAAGTTATGTAGTAAATAATAATTAATAATTGAAATTCCAAAGTTCCTTACATAAGACCTATAATGATTAATGTTCTTCCGAATAATAGGTTATATCAACATTACATTGGCTTACATTGTTTATACACAAATGAGCACGTTAATGTGGTGGCCCTTTAAAGTAATTATTTACACAGAAATAAATAAAAACATATAAACTGTATGATTTTATTATGTCATTATCCAATATATACCTTTATTTATATTAATATCCGATCCGATTTTTTTTTTTACTAATTTTAAGACGTCATATTAATAACAACTCATTATTTTCATATAAAAGTAACCTTAGAAACATATCGTATGAAAAACATAACATTATTAAAATATGAGAAAGACTTTTAGGGTAAAAATTTGAATTCAAGTTTTCAATTTCAATTTGCCTGTTTTTGACCGACGACGTAGTAGAGAGAAGGGTGAACGACTTGTGTTACATAACTGTATTAAAACATACATGCAGTCGTTTTAAAATGAAGGCCATCTTCAACCTGTACTACATAAATGAACATAAGGATAATTGATTATCCTTAAAATTATACAAGGTTGCTTTTAAAAATTACTAACTACTTTTTAAAACAACTTATTTTATAATTTATAAATAATTTGACTCTAAATTTTAGATTAATACAATAAATATTTTATTGCAAATAAAATGGATACTCCTACTAACTATTAATCTAGCATACAATTGTAATAAAACAATAATTCTTTAAAATATACTATATAATTATTTGACGATTGCATCACATGGCATCAGACGGAATGACTGTCATTTGCCATTTGCTTTATTGCCTATTTAATTCTTACATTATGGTAATTTAATACAGATAATGTTGTATTTTTGTTTGTATCACATCAACACCAACATTTACCGCCAAATTTTAGTGGGTAAAACATTGCTAATCTATGGATACTTGTCAATGTAAATTTAAAAATGGCGCGGAAATATGCAGTATTATATATTTAAAAACCTTTCTTATATAAGGGAACTGTAAGTAATGGACTTTGGGAGTTTTTGTTCGATGCTATTTGCCTGTTGGCATAAAAGTGTTTAATCCAAGCTTGAAGTTTGTCTTAAGAAACTGGGGTCGGCTCATTAGCTTATTTAACGAATTAGGAGATCATTTTGTAGAATTTACAATTAGTACAGGATTTTAGTAATTAGTTGTGTATCTGAAAAATGGTTTCTCGCTCTAGGCTCTATTGGCAAGCGTATAAAAACACTCACGAGATTGCTCTACAAAATTAAAACAGGAATGCGTAGATTAAGTAAGAGAGTAAGTAAGTCATATAGCTCAACGAACTGACAAGTGGCAATGGGCAGACCGCATTGTGCATAGAACAGATGTCCGCTGGCGCTTTAATGTTCTGAAGTTAAGACCTCGAAGCGCTGAATAACCCAAAAGGTAGACAGAGGTATACACGCTGCCTCTGTATAGATTACAAATCGCCAAATCTTTTTAAATTTAAAAAAAATGCTTGTAAATTGCATATTTATCGACTTTCTAAAAATTTATTTCTTTTTTCCGTTCGTAGTACTTCTTGATACTTTTTTATGTATTTAGTGTATGCAAGTTATAAAGTATTTTATTTTAATTAAACTTTCTGTATTGTTTTGTAGATAATTCAGTGGTTATCAACAGGTGTTATTGAAAAAGGTGTATTCACATATGCACGGAGTATTTACAATTTACACGACTTAACGCAACGACAGCGACCACATCACTGACGGCGTCCGAATTCAAATCAGCGCTCGAATTGAAATTCGAACGCGCGGAAATGATTTAAATAAAAGTATTGCGGCCGTTAAATATTTTATTCCTAGTGAATTATATATGAATAGCTACATTTTTAACCTTTTTTTTTAAATTACAAATATTATAGAAGATTTTTTACAGACGAAATATTCTTACATTTCAGATGCGATAAGATCGCCATTTATAATTCTGTATTATTAGTGTAATGTTTTAATTTTTACATATAAGATCTTACTTGAGATATAATACATTATGATTTATTATTTATAATTTTATTTTCGTGTATTTTCCTTTGTTACAGCCTTGCGACCTTGATCTGAAACTTATCCTTTTTTTTGAAAGTTGAAGTGATATTTTGTACACGCAATTAAACTGGGTCAGCGAAGGTGATTCTTATAATTTCACATTTTATATAATGCAAATGATAAGTAAGAGGCCGAAAACAATTTCGTGTTTTATATACAAATTCTAGTTAATTTCCTCGTCATCTTCATCATTTTAAGTATAATACACCCACCGCTGGACTTAATCCTCCTTAGAGATTTGCAATAGGAACATTTTGAAGCAACCTGTATCAAGCGTCTTCCGAAGACCTTAACAAGCTGGTGACATAAGCGGTCGACTAAATACCTGAAACCAACCCTTTAATAACGCGTATGCCACGGAACGCTTTACCATCTTCTCTCATCTCCTCCTTCATCGTATAATGTTCTATCCAAGAATACTATATTGTCAATGCGTAGAATTAAATGTTGTCGGTGCTCATTCAGGAAGCTAATTATTGTCGCGCACTCTTTATAAAACTACTAGCTGTTCCCGCAAACGATGTTTTGCAAAAAAAATAGAGTTTTAATTAACAAAAAAAATAAGGGTTGATCGTAGAGGGGTGAAACTTTAAGGTTGTATGTATTTTTGTATGCTGTATCATAATAAAATAAAAACCAAAAAAATTGTCTAAAAAAAATAATTTAGGGGTGGATCTCCCTTATCACTTAGGGGTATGAAAAATAGATAGTAGCCGATTCTCAGATCTACTGAATACGCATATAAAATTTGGTAAAAGTCGGTCAAGCCGTTTAGGAGGAGTTCAAGTTCGAATACCGTGACACGAGAATTTTATATATTAGATATTTGTAAAGAGCGACTGTTGAGTTTCAACTTCGACTTCGACTCTTCTCAGTAGAATTGCCTTCCGAGCCGAGCGGTAGCTTCCTATAGGGACAACAATGCCGACTTTTGTTCATTGATGTCTATACCTTGCAATGGGCATCTATCTGCTGGAAAAAAAACTGAAGAACACTAAAGGTGTTACGTCATCTTTTAAAGATGTTTTTACCTCTACAAACACAAATTCAAAATATTAAATATTTTCAATTACTTAATACAGGTGATTGATTATATAAGTGCAAATTTAAGTTCACGGACCCCTCCGTTCCGTGAACTCACCTCCGATGGAGCTGTAACAGCCGCAAGGCTAACAGCACCAACATCATACGAGACAATAGATAAGTGCAAAAGATTTAATCGGGTGAATATATAACTCATTTACTGTGTGATTTTAGAAATAATAAATAATCGTAATGCGTGTAAATAGCGTTTTCATAATTCGAATTGTTAAATTTGAAAATTAATTGTTGTCTACTTTCTGTCCCTCCACCCTTTGTGTTGCCAGTTGTTGTTGGCCAGTCGCATTTCAATAGGGAAAAAAAAAATTATGAATATCGGAGTTATATTTTATACAGGTAGATTACAGGTGTAAAAGCTTCAAATCTTTTTGCTGACAAATATAACACATTTATCTCTTTAAAGCTTCACACATGACCTACT
Source organism: Battus philenor (assembly GCF_028537555.1). Lineage (NCBI taxonomy): Eukaryota > Metazoa > Arthropoda > Insecta > Lepidoptera > Papilionidae > Battus > Battus philenor. The sequence continues at coordinate 963,304 of NW_027181693.1, forward strand.
CGAATATATCTACTTCTTTTTTTTTAAATTTACTCTTAGTAAAAGTTTTTTTTTAAAAAAAAGTGTCAGAGCAGAAACCACATCACCTATATTAAAAGACGAATGCAATGACATTCTAAAAAAAACATTATTATCAATATATCAGTACGAAATATTTAGACGAAAGAAATAATTATATGTAGCATAAAAAAATATTTTCGATCTGAATTCGGAATGGATTCAAAAAATCAGTTACCTCGTGAGTTTGGTCAAAGTAGGTTGTGGTGTTGTGGAACCAGTTTCATATATATTAATCGGAAAAGAACGTAACGGACGAACAAGAGTTATTTACATGTAGTTATGGAAAAAATTTGATACAAACATCTAATATAGATAAGGTAGTATATGTTTTTTAATTTAAATATATCACCTTGTATCATCTTATATAACATAAACACGTGTTTATATTCGGCGTTTCGTCTTCATTTCTAGATATATCTAACACAGACAAGATTTTGTAGACATATTACACATTATATACATCCAACTCTTTTTTTACGACATAGATATGTTCCTTAAAAAAATAAGACGATCAAAAAAATACATGTAACATATGGCAAATTCGATGACACGTTCAAAAACCTTAAACAATAATGTAAAACAAAAAAAAAACACTTTCTCAAAAAGGCGTACATAATATTTTACTCATATTAAATAAGGATTTATAAAAAGAAAACAATTCATTTTAATTAAAAAAAATATTCTGCGAAAAAATAACATCTATAAATACAAAACAAAGTCAGAAATTTAAATTAGGAATAAAATTTAATTTTGGAATTATCCATCGATGCACATTTATTTACGTGCAGATGTCAAGCACAACCGTTAGTTCGATGAAAGTTGACACTTCTGTTGATGTTTCTGTAAGCAATTTCAAAATTAGAATTAAAAAAATTATAGGAAGTCGGGTTATAACAAAAATTACCATAAAAAAGTAATTTATGTATTGTTAAAAAAATTGGTTTTATGTTCTAAAGACTGTATCGGGTTTGCCAAACTCTGACAGTCCGAAGGTTTTTTAAATTGGAATTTTTTACCAGACACAAATAAACAAGTATTAAAAAATTAAGTAAAAAGGTTAAAAGTTTTTTAATGAATTTTTTTATTGAAAACTTAAATAAATAATTAACATTTATTTTATTTCTCTTAATAATTCTTTTTAACGGAATGATAATATTTTATAAAATATTAACACATACATGAAATGGAAACTTGGGTAAACTAACTGAACCAAAAAATCCTTCAAAGAGCCGCATTGGGCTCTCGAGTCACAGGTGGCCTATGTATGTAAAATAAATAAATGTATACGTAGTTACCACAGAAAATAAAAAAGTACAATGGTCGGTCTTATATTACATAGCTATTTCTTCCATATAACCATTGTTAACGTGTACATATAGACAAAACATGCATATATACAAACATATGTATATAGCATGCATTTATTCATATACTTAAAGTAAAATAATATATAATTATAAATATAATAAATAATTTCTTAAAGGTCTATACACTATGCATAACATACATGTCAACGTCAATTATCCGAGTGTCCTTACATCAAAGCAGAACACAATATCTCATACAAATATATGAGTAAACAATTCTAAATTAAAAATATATATATATATAACATAGTGTTTACTGTCATTATGCTCTTTGGTACACTACAAGGATAGCGCTGTTTTAAAAATAAATAAAAATAAATTCTGCTATTTAAATAAATATTTTTTTTATTCAACACGTGGTCAGTTGACGACAGATTAATCCACAAGCTCTAATCGACTACATTTGTTATTTATTCATCAACATATCAAATACAGCCGCACAAGAAATTGTAATTTTTTTCCACTAGAACCTACTATAACTTATCAGGAAACTATTAAAATATTTTTTAACGAAATCGTTAAAATAAATTTTAAGCTATGACGTAACCAATTCGAATTTATTTTTTATTTATATATGATTAGAAATATGTGTAAAAACTTGTTAGGCGGGGAACAAATACAAAAATAAATTTTAATGTCTAATAATCTGAATTTTTAAAACGGTTTTTTTACTATATTATCATTACGTTATTTAAAATAGCAAATTATACATACATTAACCAAATTAAAACTATAACCATTTCCTATCACTCTGTATAATTTTTATATTATATCTTGTCGAAAATTATGTTACAAAATTTTACAAGAACTAATGAAATTTAAAAATTACCAAATAACCAAAGCTACCAAGTAATAAGAATAAAAAAGATCTATTATTGATTATAAATATTTCTCCGTTCCACTTATATATTCACAGCAATCGAAAAAAGTTGATCTGTCAATGCGGTGCATGTTTATATTCATGACTTTCTTCGTCTACACCCTGTAAAACCGAGATACTCCAAAAAAATAACATTCTTGTGCCATACTAAATTAAAGCAGCTGTGATACGACTCCGGTTTTCAAAATCACATCCCACAGTCAAGGACAGCTAGTCGATACAAGTTTAACGTTTCAAAACTACGTTTTTTTTTATATCTATTAGAGATTTGAACTGCCTTCAACTTTGTATTGCTTATTATAAGAAATGTAATATGTTTGTTATACGTATATAAAATGATAAGAGTAAATGCTTTAAAGAGATGAGTGTATAGCTCATTTATCAGTTTTAAAGCCTACACCTATTTCTAATAATATTCTCATAGCCTCTCAGTAGCGTCTGCAGTGACAGATAATAAAAATTAATTCATTTTAACACGAATTTTAAAAACGCTTTTTCTGTAATTATTGATTTTCGCATAAGTTGTACACGTTAAAATGAGTTATATATACATAAATAAATTAATAATCATGTATTTGTAAAGACATTAAGCCCAATCCTTTATACTATTTGCGCTACGCGACACTGATTTTTAAACACCACATATTAAAAATTTAATTAAAACACATTAAGCCTAATATTAATAGATATTATACATATATCCGGGACATAATTGAAAGGATTAACATAAAAAAGCGTATTAGATTAGCATTACTTTATAATCGTTGTCTGAATTCCAAATAATTGGTTTAATTAATCAAATAGTAACCGCCATATTGGTCGCGGCGGCCTATGGCAGTTGTCAACGAAAGCGCGCGGACGCCGGTCGGTCACTGGTCACGTGACACAGACGCGTTTAGTGCGGTGAAATATATCGATATATTTATGTGTTTCTTCGCTACAATATCACGAAGAATCTTCTTAAAATAATTGATGTATAAATAAATAGTTACCAAAAAAGTGAGTATGCATTATAATATTTAAATATTTTTTAACAATAAACAACGGTTTTGAGTCACTTCCAAAAGCTCCTATGGAGAATACTATGGAACACTCGTTCATCAATGGTATTCTCATGTCTGAAATAAAGATGATGATACCAAAACTTTTAAATTATTTTTATTACTAATGTAAATTACAAATTTCTTAGACTCCTTAAGCTGTTGGTCGGAATATTTTTTTTTCGAGAAAATCGAAAATACAGCAAGCGTCATTATTTTTACGTTAAAATTCCTAAGATTAAAGAGGTAGAAATTAATAATCCAAAAAATGTTTAGATAACAAAAACTGTTATTTTTATTTATTCTCATTCTAATATTTTATGCCGTGAACTTCTAATCACAGTTAATATAATAAATAAATTTAATAAATATTTAATACTAGATTATTATTTGTTTCTCTATAAAAATAAATCCCATGATTTCATCATAGGTTCTCCAAACCACCCTTAACTTACACCTATATTGCATCACTCTACAACATATATCTTTAAAGATCTCTCTTTTGTGATTATAAATCAGATAAATCGATTCTACATCGAAAAAATCACCTTTCAGTAACAATACTGCTTTAAAAATAAAATTAAAAATATAAAACCTATTTTGACACGGGCTCACTTTTTAAATTAATAAAAAAAATACAACACATATCGATAGAATCACATCTTCGTGAATAAATTAAGTTAGTTTTAACATTTTAATACAAAGATTCCTTCGTATGCTTATTACATTGATTTTATTATTTCGTTGTATAATTTTATAGCATATATAATGGATAAAACATAAATATTAATAAACATAATTTTTTTATTATCTTTTTTATAACGTATCCTAATAAAGCTAATATTAAAAAAGTTAAAATGACATGCATATATTTATAACAATTTTTTTTACTGTTTTCAGTAAATTTTCTTAACAAATGTGTACGGTTTAACAATACAGTGTATGTAAATTATCAAATAATAAATGAATATTAATTAGCAGCGATAGCCTAGACCAGAGTTCCCCAAACTTTTTTGTGTCGTAGACCCCTTGCCGTGTTTTTCCGTGTTGGGTAGACCCCCTACTTACCTGATATTGATTTCCTGTAAATTTCTAACTGTAGTGAAGTTTAGTGTCAAAAACTTAAAGTAAAAACACATGTTAATTTATACATTTATTAATTGAATTTAAATGAAAACTACTCAAAATAAAATTTTGTATCTGTTATGTAAAATATACGTAACATTAAATAAACATAAAATAAACTATAAATTAAATAACTTAAGCAATAAGTCAATATTTTTAGTGAGAAGGATGAACCTGATTCTTTAATAATAAATTATCAACATTTGGCGTCAATTTTGTAAGTAATTAAAGTAATTTTATAAACATTTATAATATTTTTTTTTACTTCATAGGTACTTTTATAAATAATGAAAATGTTTCGATAATATAAGATAGTATGATGTAAGTAAATAGGTACTATCAGTGTATGTGTTGAGATCCACTATCGTGGACTCCCATTTTCATTTCATGGACCCCCAAATTTTTTTTCGCTGACGTAACCCCTTGCAGGTTATCATAGACCCCTAGGGGTCGATATAGACCACTTTGGGAATGACTGACCTAGACTGAGAGACTGACGGAGACTTACAATTAAAAAGCAGATTTGAGTCCCGGGATACAATCTTATATTATAGACACTTTGTTCATTAATTATATAGGATTGTTACTGCTCTCAAAGTTCCAGAGGATGGGCACCAGCGTCTTCTGAGTACCATGTGTGGCGAGTGGGATATATCCCACCCATCTCGGAATTTGAACCTGCGTTTTACAATCGCAAGTTTCTGTTCTCTACCACTGGACTACCACTGCTCGATCCAAATAACGAGTATGTGTAAATAATATTAGACTATCTGGTGACCACGATTGACCACCACGCTAGTCACGTAAACCGCGAGTCAAGGACATGAGACAGAATATATTTGAGCTGCGGTTTTTTGTGTAAGATATACAAGTTCTTTTGAAACTTTAATACGGGAGAAATGATAATAAAATAGATATAGGTATCACTTGGAATAAATAGTAAAATGTAAATAAAATCGAAAAATTGAATTAAAACTGTGATAATGTAGCAAACTGTGGTGCAAGGAAGGTGATGCACGGGTGGCGATTTGAATGTGAACAAAAGATAGAGATTGTGAAGGATGAAAGGAAAAAGTGAACGTACCTGAAGTTGTAACTTCCCTGCCCCAAACAAGGAGGGAACGAGAGATCCCTAAAAAGAGGGAGAGGGAGGCATAAAAGAACCATAATACGGGGTTGGTTTGAACTTCAATCTAATATATAAAATTCTCGTGTCACGGTGTTCGAACTTGAACTCCTCCGAAACGGCTTGACCGATTTTTACCAAATTTTATATGCGTATTCAGTATGTCTGAGAATCGGCTACTATCTATTTTCCATACCCCAAAGTGGGTGGTCCACCCCTAAATTTTATTTTTAATTTTTTAGACATTTTTTTTTTGGTTTTTATTTTATTATGATACAGCATACAAAAATACATACAAACCTAAATTTTCACCTCTCTACGATCAACCCTTATCTTACATTTGTTAATTAAAAACTTTAATTTTAAACTTTAATTATTTTTTTTTGCAAAACAACGTTTGCGGGATCAGCTAGTATGTATACGAGTATATATATTTGACTTTTTATATAAAATTGCGTATTATAACATTTGAATATTGTTTATAATTATTTAAATTATTCTATTTATTAGCATAAGCATTAGGCTTTTATCTCGATATTAATGTGTCAGCCAAATCAATAAAATTTATGATTATTTATTTAATAAAGGAATTTATAAAGTAGTGATAGATATTAATCAAAACTAGTCGATGTGAATGGTAAAAGTTTATAGCACTAGAAGAAACAATCGTCTAATTTCGGCTTCGTAGAGCACTATCTCTGTCCCACACTACCTATGTGACGTTTTGTCATTCGTTGTATTTCGTGCGACAGAGATAACGCTCTACGAAGCTGAAACTATCCGATTGTCTCTTTCCAAAGGTCGATGTGCAATATTTAACGCCGGGTACTGTACAAAACATTGTGCTTAGATTATTTATAAGTTGTAAATATATATCGTGTATAAATAATATATGTTTTCTCTGCTAGAGTAACGAGAAGCGAAGATGCAACGCTCTGCCAGCACGTCGGAGCGCACACCTCTCGTGCAGCCAACCTATGTGTTCGAATCCAGCATCTCAAGGAGCTACCAGAAACGGCTGCGGAACTTCCAATGCATCGTCTGCATTATTCTCATGTAAGTGATATACGATCAGAAATGCTAAACTTACTAATTTTGTAAGATATATACGTGGGACAAACTTTAAGCAACATATGTAAGTTCGACTTTGTGAGGTCACTGTTCATCTGAAACACAGTAATGGCCAGACCGTGGTCCACCTTGTGGCCCACTGTCCGGCGTTCGGAAGACTGCGCGCAGATTCCGAATGCCGGATGGGCAAAAAGATAGAGGAAAGGAATATCTCGGCCATCATGCAAGACGAAGGGGAGAAAGAATGCTTCCTCAGCTACTGCAGGAAGGTGGTGATAAATGCAATAGGTAAAAGTAAAACGAACACTAAAATATAGAAATAAAAGGAATATAGTAGTACCAAAAATAGTTTAATAAATAGTATAATATAAGATGATAATTACAGAGAAAATACGTGTTAAATATTTGAACAATAAATAATGTTGCAAAATAAAATAGTAAGGAAACCTAGAATGTAGTGGTTGAGGATGAATGTATGGCTAAAGGAATGAAAGAGAAAGACTGGGAAAATTGTAGAATGAAAGAAACAGTACGACAGATAAGATCTTATATATAAGAGAAAATGATAATAATAAAAAATATGAATAAATTACTAGAATTAAAAAGTCCCTATCCCACACGAGATAGGGGAACGAGATGTCCCCAACAGCGGAGACCATATAATTAAAAAAAACACAGTAATGGCGAAGACGAAGGTCACATATGTTGCCAGTGATGACATATGGATCTGAGACGTGTTCTCTTATGATTTTTATATGAAGGCTCGATGTCACCAAGAGAGCAATATTTAAAGCATAGCTGCGAGATGGATTCAGCGAAGCTTGAAGAATTTCTCTGCAACTGATGTGGCTTCACTTATGTTAGCTTTTTTTGTTAGCTTTATTTAACCGTGCGTCGTGTTAGCCTTATGGTTAATAAATCGTGTCGTGGTGAACAGGACATCACATTTTCTCTGTTCTTTCCGAATCGTTTCATCTCCACCATCTAACCCGTTTGGTTTACTTACACATACTCTGTTGTTGTTCATTAAAGTGAACATGTAGAAATATATGTTAAACTTTACTTTACTAGATTTTTTTGTTTTTGTATTTACTTTTTGAGGAAACTTCAAAACTAGTTACATTCTAACAGGTAACTTATACAACAAGATGTCAAGTTTCTGCATTAAGCATTATTAATATTGTGAGGACGTGGAAAAGGATCATAATCCTACATAAAAGAAAGTTACTCAATAAACTCATATACAGGATGTGCAACAAAGTTTTACAAGATATATATAAATATCGACACATATACCCACATACATATGCCTATATACACGTGCTTCCACACACATACGTACAATACATATGTAAATTTTAAACTCGTTTTATATATATATATATAACCTATCATAAATATATATATATATATATATATATATATATATATATATATATATGATAGGTATAAGAAGAAGAATGCCATTATAAAAGATATATAGATTATTTACATTCTAATCTAGATTCTATCATATGAGCTCTTTTAGCTTTTTGTCATAACATACACAGAAACATAAATAAACGTGTTATTACATATAAAAAAAACTGTGAAACAGATCACCTGCATAAAAGGCTTTATTAATAATATACAGAGGCAATAAATTCTCTTCACGTGGCTTCAAGTTTTTTAAAACAAACTCGGCGGCCGTGATGAACAAAAATTTGGAACTGCTTCAGCATATATCTGCATTAATTATAGATAATATTTATAAATTAACATGATTTTGTATAAAATTTTGACTATGAAACACACAAACGAGTTAAAGATCACCATAGCTTGGAAATCTTCAAGGACAACAAGAGGCATGAATTCACGATATATGTAGATACTACATACCCGGCGATAAATATGGCACATCGACATTTGGAAAGAGACAATCGGCTAATTTCGGATTCGTAGATCGTGTATCTCTGTCGCACGATATACAACTGACAAAACGTCACATAGGTAGTGTGGGACAGAGATAGTTCTCTACGAAGCCGAAATTAGCCGATTGTCTCTTCTAGGCCTATATATTTTTACCATTCACATCGGCTTCTTTTGATTAATATCTATCACTACTTTAGAAATTCCTTTATTAAATAAATGATCATAATCAATCAAGGACATCAAGAGGCATGAATTCACGATATACGTAGAATACCCGGCGATAAATATGGCACATCGACATTTGGAAAGAGACAATCGGCTAATTTCGGATTCGTAGAGCGTTGTCTCTGTCGCACGACTGACAAACGTCACGTAAGTAGTGTGGGACAGAGATAATGCTCTACAAAGCCGAAATTAGCCGATTTTCTCTTATTTGCCTATCCTGTTTGTTCTTAATAGCTTTTAACCTATATAGATAATTATGTGTTTAAAAATTAATTTAGTTTTACTTTGTTGTTTAATAGACTTGTACTGTCAGTCACTTTGCTGGTGACCGTTGGATACAACCTGGGAAAGGAGGATGGTGATGAAGACTCCAACGGGCTGGAAGCTGATGAGGAGGTCGCCAACCTGACCGTGCCCGCCACACTGCTGCCTTTGCTGACTATGTCGTGGCCTTTGAAAGGTGAGCCAGAATCATAAATATCTATTCTCCATTTATTTAGTTCCCATGTTTATTAAATTCTAGCCTTGTTTACCCCTTGACTTGGCAGATTTTTTTTTTAAATATTACATTAATATTCATACCACTGGACTTTTAAGACCCAAGGATGCCAACAGAAAAAAACTTAACAAGCGTTCGAAAATTAAGAAATTACCTAAACATTCACATACAAATGATTACTTTGCGTTCAAAATTGATGCCACTATTTTTTTTTAATTCTGGTGTATCTCTACACATACATTAACAAGAAAAGGGTTAAAAAATTATTAGATTTAACAATAATAGTATAAAACTTATTGCTTAATTACGAATAAATTGTACGACCAATTATAAATAAACATGAAATGTACAAAAATCAAAGAAAATAAAAAAAGAGAAAATAAAAAAACGGCGGATATAAATTTTACTCAAAAAATCGTAGAAAAAACATAAGTTTTGTTGAATTGAATAAATATATATGTGTACATATATACACCAATACCTCGCTTTGCGTCGTTTCGTTTTTTTGCGTCGCTGCTTAATTGGTACTAGTTTTCACTGCGTCGTTAGATTTTCGAGATTGCGTTGTTTTGGGTTCGAGTCTTTAATTTTTTTTCTTTTTAAATTTTCTTTTTTTTCTAAAAGATGGCAACACTTTTGTTTCTAATTACGCCATGCCATCAAAACTCGGTGATTCCCTTTCTAACTAAATATCAACGCAATTTAAATACAGTTTTATTTTCACTTTGTTTTGCTAATTTTAGAGTTCAGTTTCAATTATGTAGTGTGTTGTAAATAAAAAATAAAGATAATCAAAAATTTATATAAATTTTTACTTGTTGTTTCTAGTTACAAAAAAGGTAAATGTTAATCCAATTTAATTATTGGCAGAGTTATATTATTTTTGTTTTTTAAATGTCTACTTTGTTCAATTTTCTTTTTAAATAGTAGTAATTTCGTGACGCTGGAACCTATCTTCGATATTTACATGGTTTGCTAAAGAAAATCTTAATTCACTTTGCGGCGTTTCAATTTGCGTCGTGTTTTTTTGGAACGTACCCACGACGCAAAGTGAGGTATTGGTGTATATATATATGCGATTTTTGAGGGAGACCTTAGTCAATAGTAGGCGTCCATTGACTGAAAAGAAGTAGAAAGGATAACAAAATAATAGATACAAAAGAAAACTTTAATAAATTTAAAAAATAAAAATATAGAATTGTTACATTATTCTATAGTGAAGGTGTAGCAAGAGAGGTGATGTGTGAAACGTATGAAAAAGAATGGAAACGAATGAGTACAATAGAGGAATGAATGAAAGATCGAAGAACAAAGGAGCGTAATTACAGAAAAAAAGTATATAGTATATAAAGTAATTTATTGTAAATAATATACATGTATACACATAGCAGTGGAGCATGAAAGGTCCAAAATAAAAGGAAACCAAAAATTTTTTAAGGCTTCATGGGAGTTTAATGCTACCCAGTAAGCTGGTAATGGCGGAAGGTCCTTCTAAGTCTCCGTTACTTGAATATGTCGCCTTCAAGTCAAAATGACATGTATTATATTGGGTCACATTGAAACGGAGTGTTTTATCATTAGTAAATTATTGAATATATTAATAAATGAAATGGTGATTTTTTGTCCCACTCGCACAAGTTTGTTTGTAGTTATCTGTCTCTCTCTTCGATTCGAAATCCGGAATTTCGATCGAATATATCTTCCATGGCATTTTCATTTTTTTGTAAAATTTGATACATTTTTAGTAAACACGTTCTGTTACAAGAGCAAAAAATAAATAGAAAACAGCTATTTAACTCCAGTATAATGGCATTTTTCATTAACTTAAAATAATGAAACAAGAGTAAATGCAGTTGTTTTTTTCATTTTTGTGCCTCTAAACCATACCGCCGCACTTACCGAATAAAATAAAAAAAAATTAAATATTGGTTCTATCTCAAAAATATTATCTGCATAAAGCAGTTAAAATAAATATAGAATAGAAGTAATGTTTTTACTCGCATCGTATAATTTTATTCTTGTACTTTACCTTGTATAAAAAAAAATTAAGATATCTTTGCATAATTCCGTCGTTTTTGACAAGAAAATTATGATAAAAATTTACAAGGTGTATTATAACTCGTAGATTGTATATATATATAAAAGCAATAAAAATGATATAGGCGACTGTCATTTTATTCGCAGTATATACAGCGTGACATATATAGCTCATATGCTGTAAATATATATATATCATGGATTCAAAGACCTTGGCCCACCGGTCGAATACTTATGGCCCGCCGACAGCAAAAATAATACTCTCGTACTTCCGAAAAATATTGAATTCTATTCCAGAATAAAACCAAAAAAATTTAATTACCTATACTTCTGGCGGCCGGCCCGCCATCAGTTCATGATTTGCCCGAGTGGCCCCTAGTCTTAATAAGTCTGTGCAACCATGATATATATCATATTCCGATTGAACAGTCCTGCGGTAGAGGACTGAAATTTAAGATCATAAGTCGCGGGTTCGATTCCCGGGATACAGCCTTATATAATTCACACTTTGTACATTAATTATATAGGATTTCTATTGCTCCTAAACAAGTTTTAAGATATATCCCTCTATAAATATATTTGGGAGAGACCGACGCCTTGCACTTACCGTCTATCCAAAAAGCAATGGTTTTAAAATAAATAAGATAATGATAATATAATAAAAAACTTGTTTTCAAAATTCGAATAACCTCATAATAAAATTATATATTGTCTAATTTTGTCTCTGCAAACTTTATACTGCCATACAGTACCCATATAAATATTACACATCGACTTTTGGAAAGAGACAATCGGCTAATTTCGGCTTCGAAGAGCACTGTCTCTGTCCCACACTACCTGTGTAACGTTTTATTAGTCGTTGTACTTCGTGCGACAGAGATAACGCTCTACGAAGTCGAAATTAGCATAGCCGTATTAGAATTTCTGTGTTTGGCACTAATTGGTGTAACATAACTCCTGAATATGCCCCGTGGAGGGGTGAAACACGTGTTGAGTGATTTGACGGTGGTATTTGTGTAATTCGCATTGTTTGCCGCATACGCATTTATCAGCGGGCTGGCGGGCGGTGCACTTTGTTGCACGACTACCACTGCATGTGCGGAAGTGGCTAAATATTGGTCCTTTTCTTACTTAGGATGGACTTCCGCGAGGTAACGTCTGATTCCATTAAATACCATATTTTACACAAAAATCGATTGATTTGTTATCGCTACGGCATTGATTTGTATACTAGATAGCAAAAGGTTTTTAATAACAAAAATGTTGTTGATAAGAAATAAAAACTTATTAAAAATGTTGTCGTTTGAATTTAACTTAAGAAAGCGACATTACTTTCCGGTTGCCCTAATATAAACCATTCTAAATATTCAGACCAGTTTAAAGACAAATCTCTTTGATATATCACATAATTAAATCTTGACAGATCACACGTGAACTTCGGATACTTAAATGATTTTAAGTTACGTGCTTAGTTTTTTTTTAACTCCCACGCCAAGTATATTAACGATACAGATAGGAAACTGGTTAAAATTGTTAAAAAAAATGTATATTAATATATCTCATTAGAATTGACTATATTACAATCTGATTCGTGCTACAACTTGAATACGAATTAATGGTAAGATTCTTCATAGAATTTCGATAGAACCGGTTCCAAACGAGTTGGTCACCCGTGCCTCAGAAAAATAATTTTGAGATAAATTTCAACAGGAATTTATTATCTATACTCTTAAGCTGCGTTTCCACTGGCAATATCATTAATCGAAAAAAAAATTATTTAATAATCACACTAACTCGCACATCTTTAGTGGAAACGCAGCTTAAATGTTAATAAAACCTTTTTTTTGGTTCAAGCACTATATATTTCATCATATGCCTCTCCTCTAGATATCTTCAGAGTCTTCTCACCACCTCAAAGTGATTTATCCACCTTCCGACCACCCTGTTCATCATCTTCACTCAACTTAAAACACCACAGCCGCAATATGTTTTGCAAACTTTCACTTGTTTATATTATAACTTCTTGTAATTCTCTGTTAATATAAACATTATATCATCAAGAATTGAATACACAATTCACCGAGAAAACAAAACTTAATTTTTAATGTAAATTTAATTTTAAAATACGTAAATACAAATACTAAATTTTCATAATATTTTCACTAACCGAACTTAATTCAGATTCTAAATATAACGAAAACATTCCTTCGCTCAAACTGTTTAAGAGGAATATTTTCTGACGCATTTTAATATACAAACTTAAATTGAAATATGTGTGAAAGATTTAAAAAGATAAATGTATATTTAAAATTCAAATTTAGAAATTGAAGTTCGCGAAATTATCGAACGACAGGTATATATTATGGGGGATGTACTATAATCCCCATGCTTGAGCGGGTTGGCGATAGTAGTGTGGTATTATGGTACGCAGAGAATGCTGCAAATCCTTTGGAAACTTGTTTTGTGTGCAGTGGCAATTATATATAATTAATGCACAAAGTCGAAAATCAAACCCGTGACCTACGATCACAAGTTTTAGTCTACCACTTGTATGTATTATGTGCAGGCAAGCCACCAGCCTCATGGGAGAAACAGCCGTCACCTGATGATATCACAACCGCAGTGTCTGCGGGGAAGGAGGCGCTGATGAAGCGGAAACAAATAGAGACCACCCTGACGCCGTTACCCATGGACACACCAGCTGCCAGGGCACAACGCGCTGCCGCTACATCTGCAGCGGTCAAACCCCTGGCAGAGACCGCCTTTGCTGTGGAACACGCCACCAGAGTACTCGCCAATGGGTAAGTTGACATCACCTTTAAACATAGATTATGTATGTAACACTATGAAATATTTATATATTCTACTTAAAAAACGTGCCAATGGGCACAAGCGTACAAAACAGATCACCAGCTGGAGTTTCAAAATTTTGAAGTGAAAATCATATATATATATATATCAATATATTCTGTGGTTGGCGATGTGTTGGGTAAGTTTATTTTAGAAAGAGACGATATTTTTCCTTCTCGCCCTCTCTCTCTCTCTTTTTATCTCTCTCTTTCTCTCCCTCTCTCTCTCTTTCTCTCTCTCTTTCTCTCTCTCTTTCTCTCTCTCTTTCCCCCTCTCTCTTTCTCTTTCTCTCTCTCTCTATATGACATTTATTATTCACATCTGATGATGGGGTCTGACTTCTTCGTTTTTCGCTTCCACTTCGCTCTATCCGACGATTCATTTTCGGAAACTTTGCAGAACCGTCTTTTTTGACCACATCCATCCATCTAGTTTTCATCAAAAAAAAATTCCATCTCTTAAAGAAAATTCATATAGCTCGCATATGAGTTTAACTGAAGATATTTTGATATTCTAGTAAATTTAGGCAGGTAATCTATTTGTATATTTAAATGAATTCTTATCGCTGAAACAAAATAATTACAGTACCTGGCGATATAATGCACATCGATCTTTGCAAAGAGATAACCGGCTAATTTCGACTCTGTTTTACTTAACAAAATTTTACAGTTAAACCTATATTTCGTACCACACAAAAAACTCGGTCAAAAATAACCTTTATGCACAAACCAAACGAACAATGGCCGCTTGTAAAGGCATTCAATTGAGATAAACCGAAGGAAGTCGGTCGATAAACCAATAGCATGAAATAGGACAACATTTCTTGATACTCGAATTTCAATTGGACTATTGTATTACGGATAATTCAAAACTAATACTATATACAAAAATATTCTAAACATCGAAAGTAACCAAGATGTCGTAGTGGACTAGCGGACTAGGACTTCCGCCCACACACACGTATACACATACACACACACAACTAACCTACAACGCAATTTGAATACAGTTTTAATTTTACTTTTTTTTGTTAATTTTAGAGTTCAGTTTCAATTATTAGTGTATTGTAATTTTTTTTAAATAAAACAATAGATATTTATAAATTTTTACATGTTATTTCTGGTTACAAAAAAAGTAACTATTTTTTTCCAATTTATTTATTGGCAGAGTTATATTATTTGAGTTTTTTAAATGTTTACTTTGTTCAATTTTCTTTTTAAAAACTAGTATTTTCGCGACCCTGGAACCTATCTTCGACCTATACATGGTTTGCTATAGAAAATCTTAATTCACTTTGCGGCGTTTCAATTTGCGTCGTGTTTTTTTTTTTTGGAACGTAACCACGACGCAAAGTGAGGTATTGGTGTATAATAACCTTCAACATAAAACTACGAAGTTTCCAAATTCACATCGGAAAATATCCCATAATAAACTCACACGTGTTTTTTGTGATCAATTTTACATTTCATTCTTTTAATAAAACCAAGGAAATATTTAGATAAAAATGCCTCGATTACTGCGTATTATTTATTCGTCTATTTTATTTCAATCGTTCTATTTTCAACTTTGAATTTATCTTGCTTGTTATTCTTAGTTAAAAAGAGTTTTTAGTTGATATGTGGAACTTTATTTATTGACTTATTTCTGCCGATAGACGCAAAATGCCTCCCCCAAAGATATCTATGGGGGATATACCATAATCGCCACGTTCGGCAGGCGGGTTGGCGATCGCAATGTTGTATTATGGTACACAAAAGACACTGCTGCCCATTTTCTAGAAAGTTCATTATGAGCAGTGGCAATCCTATATATTTGATCCATGCAATGGTTGATGTTATAATGTATATATCAAAACAATGTTTACATTTAAAAAGAGCAACCATTGAGTTTCTGGAAGGCTTTTCTCAACAGATCAGCGTTTCAAAAGTGCGTATTAATTTCTAATTGGATAAAGATATGTTCAATTTGAATAGGTTAACGCCCTGTTTCGCGCTTAATTTAACAAAAAAGTATCCGCACGTGTGACAGCTTATTTTTTTACGTTGACAAATGTTTTTTTTTTAATCGGCAAAGACCACATACACATAGAGCCACTTATCCGAATTTTAAATATTTTGTTTTATCTCCTCATACATTTGTTTTCGTTAACAAATAATTCATTTTATTATAATATTGATAATCTTTTTTAACAAAGCGCGAATTGTTAAAAAATTATCTTCAAAAATAACCGAAGTTTTGTATTGAAGGTTAATTATGGAGTCACGGAGAATTGTTGACATATGTCTCTGTCTCACACACTGTTTGTAATTCGTGCGACAGACACTCTACGAAGCCGAAATTAGCCAATTGTCTCTTTCCAAAGGTCAATGTGCAATATTTATCCCCGGATATTTTATAAGTATAAAACTTTAATACTTATTAGTTTGTTTTTTTGGTTACCTTTAGACTACGATTTATTTATTTATTTATTTATACAAAAATCAATTGTTTTCCGAAATAATAAAAAACGTAATGATATTATATATTAAAATTAATTATTTGATACGACTCCCTGTAGATATAAAAGTAAATGAACGTAACATATATTTCAGAGTCACTTTATACAGGTTGATTAGAAATAAATATAAAACGCATGTAAAATTTGGTGAAAATCGGTCAAGCCGTTTCGGAGGAGTTCAAGTTCGAAAACCGTCACACGAGAATTTTATAAATTAGATTTAGATTTAAAAAAAAAAATTGCAGAATACTTTTAAAAAAAATCTTTCGTCAGACATTCGATTTGCTTTTCTAAGAAGCGTCAAAGAACCTTTCACACGACGCTAATAATGTTTTAAAGCGATAAAACAACCGCCGTATAAGCGTATTACATACAAACGCTTTCGTGTAAACTTCTTATATGTGTTCACAATATAAAAACTTCCAATACCTATTATTCAAAGTAAATAAATACACTAATGTATTTTGTAGATTTCGTATAAGATTGGGATTGACTTTAGTTGACTGTATTTAATTAGAAGGCCTTGGTCCAGAGAATGAATTAATTTATTAAGAATTAATTTAACAAGGAAGGGAAAACACGTGTGCTCGGTGGCGGTATAGAGCAGAGAGAGCACAGATAAAAACATATTTTACCGATTCGCCAAACCACAGATAAAATCTTAACTAAAATGTTTTTTGTTGGTACTATTGCCAACAAAAAAAAACTTTAAACTTTCGAATTCCTGCAGCAAGAACGCGTTCTAGATCTCTCTTTTTTTATCAACGGCTAAGACAAATATCGGTAAACGTGCACCCTTATACAGAATGTGTGACCTCCACAATTCATATGTTAGTGATTTTGATATATTCTCGTGCTCTCTCGTATCTTTTAAAAAACAATTTCGTTCCAAATTACTGAGTACATACAAGGCAATTTAAACCATAATATAAATATATAAACAAACATAATATAGATGTATAAACCGTAGTCTTTGATCCCTGTCTAGTAATGTTTTTATTTTTATTTGTTTTTTCATTGTTTGACCATAAATCATTATGTGTTCTCAGTGAGATAGTTATAAGGTAACAACTGTAATTAATTTTATATTTCTAAGCTTCTAAGTTTGTACTTTCTTACTGCCTTTTGTTACTGTCTATCTCTTATAAAGTAAATAAATAAATAAATAACAGATTTTTCTATCGATCTTACATAATACGCATTGCTGCCTTAATGGCATTTGAGGCAGAGCGCAGAATGCTCCTAGTCTAAGACCTATTTTAGAGTATCGAAGTTCAACGACCCCCGAGGTAGTTTCAGCTTCGGGATTGGGAAGCTGGTGAATACTCCATGGAGTGATTCAGCCCAAAGGCCTCAGTTTGGGCGCCACTCGTCGATATTACCCGCTTAGTATTACAATGGCGCCCTAGGCCGCAAACTCGTCTTCGCCGGTTCCTATTACCTAGCTACCACATTATTACCACTTCAGAAAGCGTCAACGCTGGGAGAAGTTACAAAAGAAAAAGGAGATATGAGGGTGACCGGAAAGCAATGTCGCTTTCTTAAGTTAAATTCACACGACTACATATTTAACAAGTTTTTATTTATAATCAACAATATATTCACCTGCATTATCAACATTTTGCCATCTAGTATACAAAATCAATGCCGGAGCGGTAATAAATACATATATATACAAAAAAAAACAATCGTTTTTTTTATAAATAATGTCGAAAGTAACGACATTACTTTCCATTTCCCGTAATATTTCATTTAAAGATCTAACATCCATACGTGTACTGTACCCGGCGATAAATATTGCACATCGACCTTTGGAAAGAGACAATCGGCTGATTTCGGCTTCGTAGAGCACTATCTCTGTCCCACACTACCTGTGACATCTTGTCAGTCGTATTTCATGCGGCAGAGATAAAGCTCTACGAAGCCGAAATAAGCCGATTGTCTCTATCCAAAGGACGATGTGCGATATTTATCGCCGGATACTGTAGGTTAATTTTTAGATATTTCATTAGTTTGAATTACATAAAGTTGCTACAACACAAAAACCTTAAATTTCTATATAACATAAAGCTGAAATGATATAATAATTATTAGTGACAGATATTATTACCAGTAACAAGTGATTCGTCTTATTACTGGTAATAATATACATCGTAATAACACATCGATTTTTAATAGGACAATGTTTTTATGTCTCCGGCGATTGGAGGCCTTTCGTTCCCCTATCTTATTTATGGGACAGGGACGTTTCTTTTTTTTTAAATAATTTTTCATTTTTTTATTTTTAATTCCATACTCTTCAGCCAATCTTCACGTCATCTATCTTTCTTCTACTTACATTCAACAATTTCTATATTTCTTTCCCTTACTAAATATCGTTCATTCATCGCCACACTTCCTTCGCCTCGTTCTTTAATATCACAGGTTTTTTTTATCACATTATTTTACTTTATCTTATATTCTATTTTACATTTTTTAATTTGATTATTTTACCATTTATCACAGTTTACATAGTAATTGTTTTATTTCTTTACAATTTTTTTCTCATTGTTTTAGCTACTATATGAATTACTTTAGTTCGTATTCATTACATATTTTACTATTTTTTTTTTGCAACAATCAAGAAACAATGGCCTAACAGGTCAATATTAAACTTACACATTTCGATTTACGTAATATTGCATGTGATTTAATATCCCGACAGATATAACAAAAATGTAGAACCGTACCGTTAAAAACATATGTTATCTGTTTTAATTTTCCGTTTTGAATTACTGGCGCATATATATCTAGTATAAATCATGTAAAAAAAAAGTTAGTGGCATACCAAAGTAAAATAATGCTAGTTACAATGTCCTCGATTCAAATCGCTGAGAGAAAAGATAAAAGATCACACACCGCATATATGATATCGCGTATATATACCGCAATTCTCGTGTTACATATGACCATATAAGTTACATTGGAATATAAGTTACAATAACATATATATGTCATGTGACTTGAAGTTATTCTAACACATCTAAGAGTAGTGTTCGATAAAAACATATGGGTGCGTGCGTGTATGTTTCATTATTTTCTATGTATCACAATTATTATCACTTAAACTGTAACATTATATATGCTTTTTATTCTTGGGGGCATAGTGATGGCGGTCTTATATACGTTTGTGTGTGCATGAGCGAGTATGTGCGCAAGCGTGCGTGTGTGCGCATGTCTGTGTATGTGTTGTGTGCGTGCGTGCGTGTGTGTGTGTAAAAATTTAAAGGGGCCGTAGAATTTTAGAAAGGCATGGCACATAAAAGGTTGAAAAATAAAAGAAAGAAAGAGAAAAATTAAAAAAGATTGAATTGGTATCTTTAAGCGGAAGGATTATAAATGAGCAAAGGATAATTTTTATCACCAAAAAACCAAATTGAGTTCGTTGTGGTCTCTTGTCAGATCAGACCTCATGTTTTTTTAATATAAAGAATTCTTTTTTAGAAGAGTTAAATTTGATCTTAATTTCTTTCATTCTTCTCCAGGCGTACAGGAATTATTACTATAATATATATATTTATCTAATAAATAAATATATTAACTTTAATGTTTAAGTAATAAATGCTTACTGTACATATATTAACAGCTCATGTTATTAAACGATTCAAGTCGAAGTAACTTATAGTTAAGTTAGTTAACGGACTTGCGGTGTGCTTAGTGCTTCGCCGTAACAGGATTAAGTTACTTGAAAGTCTACTGCTTACTAAGTTACAACTTAAATTTGATTAAAACTTTGTATATTTGTTAATTCAACTTATCTAACATAACTCTGGTTTTAAAAAAATTATTTATATTCCTCGTTCTTTCTCACTGCTGAGAATCTTGACTTCTTTTCGGAAGGTTTTTCGGGCACTGTGTTATGCCTATGTTTGAGTACGAAGGTCGTTGATCAATGTGTACTGCCGGTGATGATATACGGATCCGTGATGTGATCACTCACTACGTGCCATAATTAGAATTATTGTCACCCAGAATAGAGAGGGCTATGCTAGAAGTTTCCCTGTGATGGAATCAAAAATCAGCTGATCTACAGAAGAACCAAGATTTACCAACATAGCTCGAAGAATTGCTCGTATGAATTGGCAAAAGGCGAGCAGGTCGCTTGGAGTCGAAGAGTTTCCGAGTGGAAACCACGAGATGGTGGACGCGGCGTGGATAGATCTTCCACCAGGGAGACCGACGGCAGTTAATATCGCGTGAAATCGCTGGAGACAGGCTGCGCAAGATCGTAGTGATCTTTGGTGGAAGAGAGAAAGAGACCTTTGTGCCTCCGATCTCTTTCTTTCTTCACACCCTTCACAAAATCTTTCATTCTTCACGTTTTGATTTTCTTTCTCACATCGCCTTAGTTCATCTCACTCTGCGCTCTGACATCTCAAATCTCTGCAATCTGTAAGTGCCACTTAGACAGCCGTGGCAGGCCATTAAAAAAAAAACAATTTCAAATAATCTTTCTTTTTTTAAATCTTTGATTCGAATGTTCCAACGGTTCAAGAGACAATTCTATTTTTTTTGTGTTAAGTGCAAAAACGAGACATACAAATATTAGTCCAACTTCATTTACTTATTACAATTAGGTGCTTAAAAAATATGTATCGGTATTACAATAATTAAATTTCAACAACTACGCGATTTAACTATATGCCTTTTACAATTTTAAGGCGTAATTTTTATGAATATTTCACATAAGGCTAAATTTTATTTCGTTCATTATCTTTTTTACTTCAGCATCTTTGGATTAAAATTCTAAACCTTATTTATGTTTTATATACAAGCATTTCGATGTTCCCTTGTTTATCATAAATAAAATAAATTAATATCTCAAAATAATATATTAAATCAATTTAAAAAACTCATTGACAGGTACATTTTTTAATAGAGAAATAATATAGTCGTTTTTATATTACGTAAGAGGAAAAAGTTAAGAAATATAAAAAGGCCCGAATAAAACAAGATAATACATTAATACCCCGCTTTACGCGACCCCGTTATACGCGGTTTCACTATAACGCGAATTGCAAATTTCGCGCTCAAATGCCTCGAATTACGCGAAAGAGTGCGTATAAATATAATGTAGTCATCAACTTCTCTATGGTGTCTTCATCTTTTTTTTCTCTTCATCTTTCTTTTCTTTACCATCTGTCAAACAATTAAAAACAGTGTTGGGTGTTATGAACGTATTTTACAAGAACGTAAACAAAACGTTACCCAAAAGACAATAGATGTATTTTTCCGTAAAAAAACAAAGAGTATGTATTGCATAAAGTGTTCCTAGAATTAAAGTGATTGATTAAAATGATTTGTATTTTTTTTTTTGTAATAATTTTTGACTATGTTTAATCATAAACCTCGTTATACACGAATTTCAGTTAACGCGATTTTTTTGGAACGTATCCCTCGCGTAAAGCGGGGTATTTCTGTATACAATAGACAAAGTAGTGTCGACCGCGACACCCGATCCGCCGCGGTCTGGCTTCGTTACCAATGCGTCTATTGAAGCCGAAACTCAAGCACGATAATCCTATCCGGCTCTATCGAATATACTCGCCTATTAGGGTGGAACGAATAAACTTAATTAACACGATCCGTCTATCAAAGAAGTCCACTAATACTACTTTTCATTTGGCTTCAAATTTATATATCTCACCCTTATTACAAATACGTTCATTAACACTTTGTAAGAAAAGGACCAATATTTAGCCACTTCCGCACATGCAGTAGTAGTCGTGCAACAAAGTGCACCGCCCGACAGCCCGCTGAAACGCGAATGCGGCAAACAATGCGAATCACACAACCGCCACCGCTAAATTACTCAACACGTGTTTCAACCCTCCACGGGGCATCTTCAGGAGTTATGTTACACCGATTAGTGCCAAACACAGA
Source organism: Battus philenor (assembly GCF_028537555.1). Lineage (NCBI taxonomy): Eukaryota > Metazoa > Arthropoda > Insecta > Lepidoptera > Papilionidae > Battus > Battus philenor. The sequence continues at coordinate 985,914 of NW_027181693.1, forward strand.
GTCCGTGCAAAATATTGGTCCTTTTTTAACTTAGGATGGACTTCCGCAAGGTAACGCCTGATTCCATTGAACATTATCCCTTTCTTTACCGCAGTCCGAAGTTACGCTACTGAACAAAGATCTACACAGAAGCCCACAAAATGGACGCCGGCTAACTCTAGCATTGGTAACGAAAGGATTAAAGAAATGTATAGACAATAAAATTTAAAACAGTGCCATCTATGGACGAAAACATTAAATTCAAAGATGCTATAGTTTACTTTTGCTGCCGCTAGATGGCGGTGTCAATTTACATGACACATGTACATCGCGATGTTGAGTTTTGTTAGAGATGAAGGACTAGGACGAGAAAATTCCTGATGATCATACTTACCTGGCGTAGAGAATACCGTGATCACGAAGGCGGTTTCTCCAGGGCGAGGCTCCTCCATTGCACTGCGGTTGGGCTGACCCTTGCGATTATTCCTAATGTGAATAACTCGGACGCGTAATTTTTGTTAGTGGGAACTGCGTACGCGCTGTTCCCTTATAAAATACATTTAAAGATTCATATTCTAAAATATATCCTCCTAAGACAAAAAGATTTCTATCTTTTTAAACTGATTTATTTAGTTCGACCCGTACGGAATTTATTTGGATCGAAATTGAAATTTAAACACCTTCCCGTTGTCAGATTGATCTGAAATTTCGTACACACATTTAATTTAGATGACAATACAATATAATAAAATTATAAATCTAAGATGGCCGGCCGATACAAAATGGCGGATTACATATTTTTCCTTAACCCCCTCAATATGGGTATCAAATGAAAGGGTTACACTAGTAAAACACGATGATTATGTAAAATTTAAAATTCAAGATGGACGCCGTTCCAATATGGCGGACTAGGTACATATTTTTCCACGACCACCACAATATGGGTATCAAAAAACCATTTAACTTAAAAGTTTTTTAAATGTATTTATATAACCTTTTTTTAAAAGTATTTTTTTTTAAAGTGAAAAATGTTTAAAAGTAAAGCTTATTCGAAGTTGTTCTATATAATTTTTTAGTAAACCTGGTAGTTAAGGCAAAAAAAATATTTATGTTTTTTTTTTGCATGGAACTGAACCAAAAGAAGTAAATTACTGTAAGTTATAATCAATCCTACCTATATCTTTTATTATACTTACAGTACCTGGTGATAAATATTGCGCATCGACCTTTGGAAAGAGACAGTCGGCTAATCATTTGATACCCATATTGAGGGGGTTAAGGAAAAATACGTAATCCGCCATTTTGTATCGACGGCCATCTTAGATTTATAATGTTATTGATTTTATTATATTGTATTTTCATCTAAATTAAATGTGTGTACCACATTTCAGATCAATCTGACAACGGGAAGGTGCTTAAATTTCAATTTCTAATTTTGATCCAAATAAATTCCGTACGGGTCGAACTAAATAAAACCGTTTAAAAACCAAAAGACTCTTTAGTCCATACCAAGGTTTCGACGAGCGGTAGGATGTGTAGAGTTAGTCTTCCCGTTTAGGAAACGAACCATAATGATTTTAATTGACTAATCACTCATCAACTTGTACATTCAAACAGACGTACTGAACTATAATATTTCCATATACTTTATTAAATGTAGAATTATGAAACAGACGTTACAGAACCTCTTCAACCGGCTTTCAACCGGCGCCAGTTGGTTCCAACGTAACATCGACCTCCACAGTGACCTATAACTTGAAACCGTTCAAGAGTTCTTCCAGGCATGCTCAAAGGCATATCCGCAAAGGCCTGTTCCCGCCCCAACCCCCTCATAGTGAACTCTCACTACTCCCCCAGCACCAGAAACCTCGTAAGGCGTCCTAAAACATCCTTACAGATCCTATCGCAGGATTCCCACAATCCACTCACCACACACAGCACGCTTTAGACACTCACCACACTGCAAGCGATAACTCACCATCTACACCAACCACTCCACTGGCGACCGCTCATTCATGAGAAAACGCGTGCGATGATCAAAGATCATTCACCACACTTTCTACCGTCCGTCACGCAAATGGCTTCGGCCTCCCGACGCCGCCGTGAACAGCGTGGGCGATCCGAGGTAGGATCAGTATCCTTCCTTAGATTGCCGAGTGGTCCACGCTGCTCTCTACACTTAACTCCTCATTCAGTACACTATCAGTAACACTGACCAGACAAGCGCACTAGCCGGCCGACTGGGTCGCGCTGGGTTTTTTTTGACCCCCGCTATTGGGGGCCTCTCGTACCCCTATATATGGTGGGATAGGGACTTTCTTAGCATTTAATTTATTCACTTAATTATTTTATTTTCATTGTCTTCTCTTTTATTCTTCACATAATCTTTCATTCTGTTCTTTTATACCACAATTCTGCTTTCTTTCCCTTTTGCTCTGTTTTACCATTCTTTCATCCTCTTTTCATTTTACAGTTTTGTTGTATCACATTTTTATCTTTATCTTTATCACAGTTTAATATTATTTATTTTTACATATCTTTTTTGTTTTAGTTGTTGATGCCTAACTTTTATTTTTTTTCTATTGCATATTGTATAATTCTTTTGCAATAACTGAGGAATTCTTTCATGGTTTCTTTTCCGCCTATCAGGGAGGGTATTGTCTCCTCCCTGATTTCAACGCCAGACCGGCACTCGAAGCCGTGCCGGAGTCCCCCGAATGGTCTCGCTGGGTTTGTGTCCTCCAGGGCTGGCTGGGTGAGCCCCGCTGCTACTATCTCGCGGCCACTACCTTTGTGACTTCCTCGTCTCCCCGCCGAGTACTGATACGGGTTCGGTAACTCGAATCCTGTAATTTTATATAGTTCACGGACCCCTCCGTTCCGTGAACTCGTTTCCGATGAAGCAGTAAAAGCCGTAAGACTAACAGCAAAAACTTCACATGAGACGATAGACAATATAATTATGATGATGATAATGAGGAGATCAGTAGACGAAAGGAACATGAAGTGACAGTGACAGGGCCACATGGCGTGGAAAACACATGGCCGACGGTTCCTTAAGGTTCTAGAATAAACGGACACCGTACCGACAAGCTTATATATGACATGCGTATATATGGAAAGACGATCTTGTCAAAGTCTGAAGGAACTGTATACTGGCCGTCTAAAGCAGTTCCTTTTGAAAATCAATGGGGGAAATGTGGCGAAGAATGAGAGACGGTGCATGATTCTTATGCAAGCTCAAGCCGTAAATGGTATATGATGTAAAAGAATGAGAGATAGAGAATGCTAATAAAAAAAAACTATGTAAGAATTATTTTGTAAAAAAGATGCCTTGCAAACCGAACCATAAAAAAACACTACTCTTGGGGAGGGGGAACATATACGTCTTACGTATGTACGTTTAATTTGTATATATATATGTTAATTAAAATAAAAAATAAGATATCAAAATATCACGCACCGGCGCGAGAACGGCACTGCGTAAGGAATTCTCTCTATCAGTGCTGAGTCTCGCGTTTTTATCTCATAGCGGACTCTTTCTCGTACTCATATGGCAGGCGCAACATAAAAAATAACTAAAAAATTTAAAACGTTCAAAAGCAATACAGACACATTAGCATGTTACTACGAGAGATGCCGGTACCGTACTGCATCATAAAAGTTGGTTGGAAAGCATCTCGAGCCGGCGCGAGACCGGCATCTAAGATGGGGTTGTAACACCGCCCTACTGTCGGAGAGAATTCCAATGGAGGAACCTTTAACTCTTCTAGCAGTCAGGGTCCGCATTTATAATACCCACGCAATCAGCTCGGAACACTGCGCCGTGGTTATCTAGTGGCGTTGTTATGCTGATGTTCAAGTCTTCTAAGGTCCCGGATTCAGAACCATCAGCAGTTTTGAAGCCATCTGTAAATATTCTGAGTTCCTTTGGATTCGGACATTCACTTCGGTCATATTTATTCAATTGTATTTCGTTCTTTTTTGTCAAATGCAATCTCGTTTTGGTATACCAGCCTGATCAATGACTTTCATACGAAGGTAGCTAAATGGACACGAGTGATAGATTTGGGATGTTAGCAAGGAGTACTTGACTGTCTTAGGGGGGATACGGATACTTTCTTGAATCGTCCCCCTGTACGTGGAGACAGGTTGTGCGATCGACCCTGAAAGTGAAGCAGTTCATTAAAACTGGTAGAGCTTGAATTGGTTCTTAGTATGTCAAAGGGCCAAAAGATTTGGAAATGACCTCTGAAATATAAGGGTTCAAGTGGCAGCTACAGCAACAGCTATTTTTTTAATTTTTTGAGGCCTTTCGTACCCCTAATAAGTTGGAATCAGGGTTTTTGTTTACAAATAAGTTTTTCAGATTTATCATCTTTAACTTCACTCACTGTCATACTACTCAATTTCTTTTATTCTTACCTTATTTCCATCACAATATCTTACATTTTGTTCTTTCATTCCGTCTTGCTTTCATCGCCTTCCACCATCTTATTACTTTTAGGTAGCTAGGTACATTTTTATTTTCTTCTTTATTTTATTATTTACATAATCTAGCAACAGCTATTACACAGTAAACTAAAATTTATTTCAGTTATAAATAAATCATTTTTTTCATAGCACGGACCCCGCCTTGAGGTCTGGAGGTGTGGGCGTGGGACCTTCGACTAACGGATCCTTCACGGAGCCCGCGTACTGCAGACCTCCAACTGAGCCTTGCGTCTTGTCCAAATATCGCACACAGGACGGCACCTGCAACAATTTGGAACACCCCCTGAGATGGGGAGTGTCTAATACGCCGTTCAGGAGAGCTCTTCCTCCTGACTATGGAGATGGTGAGAACATCTTTAATTACTACAGATTATTATACATACAGGATGATTTGAAATTGCTCATTTGTTATCTAATTAAGGAAGTGATAAATTAGTTTATTTACAAATACATATTAAAATTAGATTTTGTTCACTATCTATCTCTGCAGACTTTATGCAGCTAGAATTTATTTACCTGTAATGTAACATATAATAAATGTAACATATTTTACAGAGATAACTTTACACGGAATAATTGGAAATAGGTCTAAAGGCTTTAAAACTTTTTCTTAACGAGTTACATTTTCACTCCTTTAAAGGTTTTAGATCTATCACCAAGCAACCTGTATATCGTAATATAACGCAGCTATATCCTTGTAGTTTATATGTAAGAACCAGATAGTTTTACTGACCACTACGACCATAAAACTTTTTGTTTTAAATCATTCTCGAATTTGAAATCGAACACGAATTTGAAATCGATACCTTCAGTGATGTCATTTGGGTTGATTTTGAGGAACAAATACACAGGTTGCTAGATCATCACCACCCACTAATCTTGTTTACTGGTAATATATAAAATACGACCTTTGACTGACAAAACGTCACATAGGTAGTGTGGGACAGAGATAATGCTCTACGAAGCCGAAATTAGCCGATTGTCTCTTTCTAAACGTCGATGTGCAAGATTCGTCGGGTACTGTACTGGGGTTTTAATAAAGTCGACTCGCTAAACGCTAATATACTTAATATATTGTAACGGCAAATAACACGATGAGAATATCACTATTTATTTTTGACAGGCGCTTACTAAAATTTAAAGCCAAACTTTAAATTTGTCATTTCATATAACTAAATGAATATTAAAATATATAAGAAGTACAGAAATAATAGCTTCGGTATATTTGCGACTTACTTTCACCGTATTTGATCATTGGCGAGTTAAATATAAAACGGTCTATAGCCGAGAATCGAACATGAGCTACCAGTAAGTGGAAATTATTTATGCACAATCCCACAGGCATTAGTTCCCCACGGCTGGGAGTAGGCGGCGAGCCGCTGCCCAGCGCGCGCGACGTCAGCGTGACAGTTCACCGGCCGAGCTACGTGCACGATACTGCGTTCACGGTGATGCTCGCCGTGTGGGGTCAGTTCGTGGACCACGACATCACCGCCACTGCACTCAGCAAAGGTTAGCACATATTACACCACTACATACAAACATGGTACACTTAGATTGCGCTTGGTACAAAATGGTACATATTGTACACGTAGTGTATAAATTAGTACACGGTTAATCATTTATTTAATTATAATGAAAGCTTACCGACTAATTATAATTTATCATATTTAAAAAAGAAAAATAATGAAACACATGGTACAGTATGATTTACTTTACATAACACACTTCAGACACCGGTATGCACATGGTACACGGTGTACATCACGGTACGTTGTGTACACCTCCGTACGCTGTGTACACCTCGGTACGCTGTGTACACGTCGGTACGCTTTGTACACTTTGGTACGCTGTGTACACCTTGGTACACTGTGTACACCTCGGTACATTGAATTTAGCTTGGTACACTTTATGTACTCAAAGGTACACTATGTACTCCATATTACATAGATACACCATGATACACTAGATATGCCATCACAAAACTGTCACAGCATGAAACACTAGGTAAACCAATTTCAGTTCTACATTGATAGCTGATTAAATTCTCTTCGACCTTACGAAACCTTCAGGGGCAAATAGCAGCGCGTTGTCATGCTGCAACAGCAACGCCAGCCTGTCACACCCAGAGTGTTTCCCGGTGCGACTGGACGAGGAGGATCCCTTCTACCAAGACTACAACCTGACCTGCATGGAGTTCGTTCGCTCGGCACCAGCCCCAACCTGCCACTTTGGTGAGACTCCATTATATTATAAGCAATCAGAACAATAAGAAAGGTATCTGTCCTGGATGGAAATGGCTGAAATGACTACGAGGGTACATAGCTCTCAGAACTGGTAGCTGGTAGTACTTTATTTTTCTGGAGTACGGATCACAGATCGGCATCGTATGACACCCATACAGTGGACAGACGAATAGAGCATTGGAAGATACTGAATACAGGCTTCCAACTGACCTTGTTTGGGTATGGAGAAAATAAGATAAACAGTGTTAGATAGATAAAGTGAAAGATGAGAGAAGAGTAAATAGAAGAAATTGACATGAATCATAGGTAAAAAATGTTAATGAAACAAAAAGACCCTGTCTTAGAATATAAGGGATACGAAAGACCCGACAAACCGGTCCGTTAAAGGGAAGACCGGTTTTCGGTTTTGTCCAGTCTATAGAGGAGTCCTGTGTCCAGCTCTGGACATCCTACGGCTGAAATGGTGATGAACCAAAACTCGTAAGATTACAAAAATGATCAGAAGATGAAGGTACTGCATAGAATGTAATTTTATTACATTTTGCCAAAGGAGTTTCGTGACTTTTTTGGTTTTAATGGAAATTTTCCGTTTCAAATAAGACGCAATACTCTTTGGAGACACAAAATGGTGGGTTTCCTTACTAAAACATCTCTATAGGTTTTTTTTTGGTCCACTTTTAATGGGGGCCTCTCGTGTTCCCCTAACATGGGTAAGGTTAAGGTTTTTAATACCTACAATAAGTTATTCACACTCTTAATTTATTTCTTCTGTCATACGTCACATTATCATTCATTCTCACTAACACACATCACAATATCTTACACTCTTTATCATTTATTACGTTCCTTTCTTTCGTCTTCTCTCATTCTTCACCTCAGTTCTTAATATTACACATTATAAGGTTTAGTATACATTAGAGGAGTCATTGCCCCAAACTAGGTGGACCCTCAACATGGTTAAAGTGGCAGAAAGTCCCTGGATGCGAGCAGGGTAAGAAAAGTCATCGTGGCGATCTTTGGGCTTATGCCTTTGAGTGACTCTATAATAATAATTGAGAAAGAGATAGTAGTTTAACTATTGTCTACTCTTTCCGATTCCTTCTTTCTATTTCTGAACTCCACCAGGCGTGAGAGAGCAAATGAACCAGGCGACAGCTTTCATCGATGCTTCAACTGTGTACGGATTTGCGAAGTACAAGTCGACGCAGCTTCGACTCGGAGTGGCGGGGCAGCTTAAAATGTTGAGGATTGGACCTTGGGAACTTCTTCCACCGTCTACGGATCCTAACGACGGATGTAACACAGTAGACATGACGGCTCAGGGACGGTACTGCTTCGAATCTGGTAAGTTGTAGAAAAAAAATAACTTGTATCACATATAGGATGATTTTAAATGGCTGTTGGAGTGTCATACGTGAAATTATTCTATGATTGAAATCATTAACAATATGGTGTTATTTTTTTAAATTTTTCTTTTCTTATACAGAGTGATTGTTTATAGACGTAAAAGCTTGTGATTATACAGCGTGTAGTTTTCTTCCTAGGTCCGGTAAGTCTTAAGGTTTAATAGAATCAGGCGTTACTTTGCGGAAGTCCATCCTAAGTTAGAAAAGGACCAATATTTAACCACTTCCGCACATGCAGTGGTAGTCGTGCAACAGAGTGCACCGCCCGTCAGCCCGCTGATAAATGCGTATGCGGCAAACAATGCGAATTACACAACCGCCACCGTCAAATCACTCAACACGTGTTTCACCCCTCCACGGGGCATCTTCAGGAGTTATGTTACACTTATTAGTGTTCGCTGGCGATAAATACTGCACATCAACCTTTGGAAATTAAACTACAATACTACCTATGTGACGTTTTGTTAGTAGTTGTATTTCGTGCGACAGAGATAACGCTCTACGAAACCGAAATTAGTCGATTGTCTCTTTCCAAATTTCGATTTGCAATATTTATCGCCCGGGTACTGTAATAAACTTTATTTGGCAAATCTGTTAATGCTTCTTTTCGGAGCTTGTATAACAATGTCCTAAGGATATTGCAATGAAACTTATACATAAGTCGCTTTGGTGTGTGTCGCAATACATAATTATTTTTCCATGGTAATCCTAATTAACCTTTCCACTGGTAGGAGACGACCGTGCCAACGAGAACCTGCATCTCACCACGATGCATCTGATATGGGCACGGCAACACAACCGGGTGGCGGCTTCCCTCACGAGGCTAAATCCTTTATGGGACGACGAGACTGTGTTCCAGGAGACCAGACGAATCCTCGGTGCACAAATGCAACACATCACCTACGCTGAATTCTTGCCTTCTATACTGGGTAAGTTCATCACCATTTTAATAGAACTACTCGCAAACTGCCTTCCAAATCTTGAGACTCCAGCTGTCACTATACGCGCTATATGGCCTGGACTACCACTGAACAAGAGTGCGAACAAAACCTGACATGTTTTCATCACCATTCCACTTCATATTGCCAACCTAGAGATCTTGTACGATCTCTTAGAGAAAGGGTAAGTTACGAAATAATTTTTGGTAAATAATTTTTCGCAAATAACTCCTCGAATTCTGCTAATACATGACCACGGACCCCCCCCCCCCCTCCCCCGAGTCTACGAGAGACTCAAAGGTTTTTTGCTTTCGATAGTAAAGAACAAAACATGTTGACTTGACTTCACCTATCAATGTAGGTTGGTAATATTTTAACTCACTTTTTTTTAAAGCAGCGTAAATTTCCATGATCACATCTAATCATCACATTTTTTATGGAGTTTGGGGGAAATGATAGAAATGCACCTAGCTAGTTTCTCCAATAAGCATGGGAACCTCCTTCGTTGACACTTAGGAAACTATATGACTCTGGGACATGAATGTCGATGGATCTCTTTCTCATTCCAAAATATAATTTTCAGGTGTGGACATCATGTGGGCTTTGAACATGACGCTGCAGACGGACGGGTACTCGAGCTCCTACGACCCAAGCGTGGACCCTTCCATCGCCAATCACTTCTCAGCAGCAGCCTTCCGGTTCGCGCATACTCTACTTCCGGTCTGTATATATTTTACATCATCATCATTTTAACCGTAAAACGTTCACTGTATAGGCTTCCCTTATATCCAATAGATCTATTTAGAAGCAGCCATCCAAATAAAGCTACATTTCACAGCGGCGCATCGAAATGGGGAATCCCACAGAAATATAATTCTTTATATACATCGTGCGAAAGAGAGCGCGATATAATACGTCTCGACTTGTGATTGGCTGACGATATTTATTGGTTAAACATAGTATTAAATCGGTATAAATATGGACTTAGCTTAGTGAATATGCAATAGCTAGCGTCTTACGTTACTCCCCCCGCACCTCAGTAAAGACCAAGAGACGACCTAAAGACGTTCTCCTCAAGCCTATCAGAGGGTTCCCACAGAACATTCGCCACACCGCATTCTCTGCAGACACTCGCAACACTGCAAGCGCAAACCACTCAGCATCATCAGCAACCACTGCACCTGCAACACTTCACACAGGTCGTCGCGTTCTACATAACAAAACAAAACATCACCCACCACGCCACAGCACCCGTTTTTAGTGAGCGGCCGCCCGCTCCCTAACCGCGAACAGCGTGGGCGAACCGTGGTTGGATCCAGATCCCTCTTCGGCTCGCCTGTGGTCCACGCTGCCGTCTTAACCCGCGAGCACACTCCAGCAACACACCCCGTCAAAACTCTACCGCGAAAAGCCTTAACAACATGCGAGCGTCCCTGTGCAAGTGGTAGGCGCCCCACCAGCTTTTAGTTTCTAGTTTAAATGTAGTTCACGGACCTTTCTGCTCCGTGAACTCAGTACCGATGAAGCTGTAAAAGTCTTAAGGCTAACAGCATTAACATCTTCAGCGTACTAAATAAATAAAAAATGAATTCTACGCACTTCTACTTCGGATTTTGTGTTATTATTACCTCAAAGATCTGCTGGCCATAGGAAGAATTCCACAAGATCATTATTATTAATCTTTATCATAATGTTTTTAGTTTTACTATGTTCTCTTATTTATGTAAGGGTAGCCTGAATCGAAAAAAGCTTCCTCCGTCTTATAACAGAATTCTTTATCTCTAACTGAATCTGACCATGAATTTCTCGCCAATTTCATGACGTCATCACTCCTCATTTGGCCGGACTACCTCTTGATCTTTTCTTGTATAAAGGAATCCCGTTCGTAATAATATATGACCACCTATCGTTTGTGCCCCCCACTTAACTATTTAATGGAATCAGGCGTTACCTTGCGAAAGTCCATCCTAAGTAAGAAAAGGACCAATATTTACCTATTTTCCCCTCTTAACTACAAAATCTTTGACTTCATTTACGTATCAAAGCTCTGATTACCTTGTCTCTTAGCCTTACATCCAGAAATCTTTTTTCGGTGCTTTTTTGACACAAGACTTTAACATATTATTAAAATTAATCGTTGTTTTTTGGACATATGTTCCTGCAAACTGTGTACTTCCAAATGTTATTTGTCTGTCGCATTTCAATAAAAAAAATATCTTCACATATTCCATGATAATCACCTTATTTAGGGTGATTAAACAGATGTAAAGGCCTTAAAGCTTTTCGGTGAAGAATAAGCTATACATTCTCCTCTTTATAGCTCTCTGATCACCCTGTATATCACTTATATGACCCTTAGAATTAGAGAATAGACTTCAGGAAGTAGATAACTATTTACTCCACCTCCAGGGTCTGATCAGGCACGTGGACTCTAACAACGGCAGCATCAACTACGTACATCTCCATGAGATGCTGTTCAACCCGTACGCGCTGTACCGCGCTCAGGGTGCCCGAGCTTCGGTGGACTCGGCCATCTCCACTCCAGTTCACAGCGTCGATCCGCACGTCACGACTGAGGTGAGTTCATGATACATGAGGTTCAGAAATGAGAAGATCACAAGGAGAACTTAGGTCACATTGTAGTTTCAAGAATTTCTGGTCTGAAATGTACATCGCTAGTGTAGCTGATGACTGTTATGGTGGAATATTTCTCGAAAGCTGGTATAGACGACTTATTTTTTTTTATTGGCCCCCCACTATTGGTGGCCTCTCGTACCCCCTATCTTTTGTGGGACAGGGACTTTACGGGCAAATTTATTTAATTTTTCACATCTTTTTTATTTTCTTTCTCTTCATGTATACTTCTTTCATTCAGTTTTCTTACACATTTCTCCTTTCATTCTCTTTCGCTCTGTGACCTTTCATTCCTCTCTCGTTACACATTACATTTTATATTTTTATTTCTGTTTGTTTACATTAATATCACATTTTATCACATTTACATTTCTTGTTATCTATTTACATTTCTATTATTTTCTTTACTTTTTGTTTTTGTGTATCACTTTTTTAATTATTTGATTACAATATGCGAGGAAGTCGTCTTTGGTCTCTTTTTCGCTTATCAGGGCGTATAGACGACTTAGGTCCCCTCTAGGTAGACCAACGACATAGTCAAGGTCGCTGGAAGTAGCTGGATAAGGGCAGCAGAAAGCCGGTTATCGTGGCGATTTTTGGAGTAGGTAGCCATGCCGTGGGTGTCGGCTAACATGATTAACCCTTGGTTATATTCCTCAGCTGAGTAACCACTTGTTCGAGCGGCCGGTGGTCTTGAACGCGTCCACGACGCCCGTCAAGAAGCCTGGCCCGTGTGGGTTGGACCTCATCTCGCTGAACATCCAGCGCGGCCGGGACCACGGCCTGCCGCCCTACCCAGCCTGGCGTGAGCTGTGTGGTCTCTCTCGGCCTCAGACCTTCGATGACTTGAAGTCCATCTTCGACGAACAGTCACTGAGCCGTATTAGCAACATCTACAAGTGAGTAATAGTTTAAATATAATTCCAGCGACCACGTTTTTTATGACCCCCTATTAGGGGCCTCTCATACTTCCCCTGTCTTGGATAGACAGGGATATTATAACAAAAATAATTTCACCTTCCATCTTAACGTTATTTATTCTTTCTTCATTAATTCCTCATATATTTTACTACCTATGTGACGTTTTGACATTCGTTGTATTTCGTGCGACAGAGATAACGCTCTACGAAGCCGAAATTAGCCGATTGTCTCTTTTCAAAAATCGATGTGTAATGTTTATCGCCGGGCACTGTAAATGTAGTTGATTATTGTTTTTTAATAATTTTATACTACAATATTTTATAATATATCTATTGTTTAAAATAGTATTTTATTAAACTATATTTACAATAAAATTTGGCTGTTTCCTGTGTTTTTACGTAAAGTACTCTATCACGCTAGACTTAAGATACATATTGTACTGTACTTACTGTATTTTCAATATTACTTGTATTAATTTTTCTTGTAATATTTTTTTTTTAAATGGAATTGAACGTGTTCTAGAAACGTGGACGACATAGACCTGTACACGGGAGCGCTTGCTGAGAAGCCGCGTGGCCGTCTCCTAGGACCCACTCTTACCTGCCTGGTGGCGGACCAGTTCTTACGGCTTAAAGTCGGCGACCGCTTCTGGTACGAGACCGGAGATCCATTGGTCGCCTTTACCGAGGGTAAGTTAAGTTATTGTGTTGCTGCCGAAATCACTGTACCGCGCTTTAGAAAACGGACCCCCCCCCCCCCCCGCACACTTTTAGTCCTACTCAAACTGTTCTTTATTTAAAATACATGACATAGAGTTATGTAGGATTATTACCCATTCAAATGCGGTTGTCGACCTCTGCGCTTTGTGAAAGACCCGTTGTAGAGAATGCCTATGTCCTCCAGTGGACATATAACCATACTAGATAATAATGAACCAATCTTTTTTATAGAACAATTAGCGGAGATCAGAAAAACTACCCTGGGTAGTGTGATCTGTGCCAACGAGGACCTTTTAGACTTCGCGCAACCCCGAGTTATGGAAGCCCCAAGCGCCGTCAACCCCCTCGTAGCCTGCAAGGAATTGCCGCAGCCAAGCTTCAAACCTTGGAAAACTCCTCCCCAAGTCAAAAAACCCACAACAAAACCAAAAACCGTATGAATATATAGTACAAATAAAAGAAATTATTCATAAACCACGTGTGTTACTTGTAGAATAAAAAAAAACGCTAGAAATAGAACCTTTGTTTTTAAAATCGCACGTATAAAAATAGCATCATTTTTATTATAGGTTTAGTACATCACTATTATCTTTATTAAGTCGCATTATTACAAAACTGACTGCTTATGTTATAATATAGATGGATGTGCTGAAAAAATGCATAATATAAATTTAAAATTACTTACATTTTTATATATGGTATGATTTAAATAAAACAGAACTCAATTCATTAAATCCAATAATTTTCAATATGGCGTCCTAACAGAAAAACCAAACAAAGATGGCGGCTATAAAATCAACGTAAACATTAACAATTAAACAAAACATAGTAGTTACCAAAAGTAATTTAGCTGAACAGTTGTTCCACTAATTTCGTATCTTAGTTTTAAATATTATTATAATATTTACACAAAAAACAATAATGCATTTTAAAACATTACGTCGTAAATACGACGTCGATTAATTATAATAAATAATTTTAAATATTTTAAGAACATTAGTGAATCTATAATAAGTTTAGTAAGTTAAATAATATAAATAACTATATAATCTGTACAATTGTATCGAATCAATGTGAATATGAGCCGTGCCAAAATATTTACTAACGCAGGTGTATCCTGCTATAACGTTATAACGAATTATAATTAAATCTCTTAAAATATGCTATATAGCTTGATAACGTTTTTTAGCCACCAAAATAGCTAGTTATATTAACTTTTGATATAGAATATTTTTTTTTATTTCATTCGCATTGTAAAAATACTTTGGTGAAATAAATAAATATTTTAAAAATGGAAACGATTTGTTTATGCTGTGAGAATTATTTTAGTTTTTTTCTTTTAGTTTGAATGCATACTGTCGTTTATTTTTAAATATTTTTTTTTTATTTTGTGTCAATTTTATCTTATGAAGTTTAAGTGCAATTTATTAAACACGTCTGTTTTATTGAGTAGAATATATGGTATTTTGTAGGCACTATCATTTTAGCATTTTTACACTTACCATCTACTTGATAGAATTATAGATAACTATTTAATATATAAGTTATATAAATTGTGGTCTGTGTTATATAAATATTGTGAATTACAATGTTTTCATAAATCTTTGTGTTAATTAAAAATTTATTACATAACACCCTGATTTTATTATTTAAATATGAACAAAACCGTTTTACTTAAGGCGTATTAAAATTTGGACACATTTGAAGCCAACCTTATTTATATATACCTGTATAAACGCCACAACAAATAGAAATTTTTGGTTAATTTTAATAACAAAAAAACATAAAACCCTTTTATTACGCTGTTCCTTTGCATGTGGTAGATATTTTATGAACTTCCGAACAAACTGAAAAAGTGATAAAACGAATGAAATAACTACTCATTGTGATAAGATGCTAATATTTTTTTTTGCAAAATGTTATATTATACAAAATTTAGGTGTTAAATATTTTGTAATAGAAAATCTTCATGTTTGTTAATAAATTATCTAAGTAAAAAAAAAGATTAAATTAGACAACTAGATTGTCTTTTGTCTTATAAATAAATATACGAGGTTCGGCCATCTTGGGCGCTTTCTCGACGAACCAAGTCGAAACCAAATGACCCAAAATCAAGATGGCCTCCCAATTCCAATAAAGTAAGTATATGGTGTCCTGTGCTGAGGATTTGGAGCCCACGAACTTTGCTTCATAAAAGTAGGCATGGACCAATTACAAGATAAATGAAATCTGTCACTGGAGTGATTTAAAACCAATATTAAAAAAAATATTTGAAAAAAAAAACTATTTCATTCTGTTCAAGAAAACTATAATGATGTTAATGCGTGGAATTAAATGTTGTGGATGCTTCCGGAAGTTATTTATTGTCGCGGACTCTTCATATAACTATATTTGTAAAGAGAAACTCAACAGGGCTCAACCCGGCTCTCAGCAGAACTGCCTTCCGAGCCGGCGATAGCTTCCTGTAGGGACAACAATACCGACATTTTATGTTGATTGACGATTTTAAAGTGCATGTAATGGCCTATTCGAATGTTGTCAATGCTCAGTCAGGAAGCTAATAATTGTTGCGAACTCTTCATATAACTATATTTGTAAAGAGCAACTGTTGAGTTCCTCACCGGCTCTTAGCAGAACTGCCTTCCAAACCGGCGGTAGCTTTCTGTAGGAACAACAATGCCGACATTTTATGTTAATTGACGATTTGAAAGAGCATGTAATGGTCTAATCGAATAAAGAATATTTTGATTTGATTCCATAAATAACATTAAAACAACAAAAAAAAAAGTGTTGTGTTCCCACCATTGGTTTAAAATTGGATTGAGCATTCGAATATCAAAAAGCTTTTAAAATCGTGGGCTCGAATATGTCGGATTTATTTATTTATTTACAACAATTAAAAAAAATTTAAAAAAAATTACTTGAGATAGATACAAGTGTGACTCAGAAAAATTTTAGCATTGTTATTTGGCTTTCCGTAGGTGGTTGTCGGCCTTGCTCACCGAACGAGTCCTGTTAAGCAAACATGGCGTAAATTTTGCCGTAAAAATGATTCTAATGTAAACTCTATTGCAGCGACATAAGGTTCAAGCGCATTTAACAAACGGTAAAATTAACTTTGCGCGTTGTATATGGAGTCTGACGTCATTTATTGGCGTATCCTGAACCTTGAATTGAGTACTCTTAGGTCTCTCGTGACGTAATGCTCTAACTGAACGCTAATGAGATGTCACTGTAAATTATGTCATAAAATTAAATCTTATTACTAATGCAATAGGGTCTAATTTTATATAAGAAGTAGTGGCAGATATTATATTTGTATTTTGAATAAGTATATTGGCGCGAAAACTGCATTTTTAAATGAAATGTTTATACAGTTTATTTCATTCTTTATTTTTGACACATTTTTAAATCGGGGAACGTCCTTTCGTTTTTTATTTATTAGTTGACTATAATAATCGTGATTTCGAAATTAAAAAAAATAATATTTTTAACTTTGGCGCTTTTTCGAGTTCGAACAAATTGATAATATGTGTGAGTTATGTAATTTCTGTACGTAAATGAAACCTAATGAGAGAAATGTCATGCCCTCAGGTTGATTATAAAAAAAAATTAAAATTAAAAAAAAAAATAGCAATTTTTTTAAAATATATAAGGTTTTAAATAATTGGAATAATTGTGGCAATACTCAATTTAAATAGATTATAAATTTATTTTGATTTATAGATACTAACAAAATTAGATAAGCCATGTTCCCTGTCTAGTTCATTCACTTCTAAAATAAAATTTAATATAGAAACTTAAATTAAAATTAATCCCTAATCATACTAAAGAATTTTCTTTAAAATGAACTTTGCTGGTTTGCATTGCACTAGACAATCTGGGTAAGTTCGTCTAACTTAAAAAAATTGTAAAGGGTGGTATTGGTCGAAAACGTTTATGAATAAATTATTTTGTAATGCAAAAGGCTGTATCATTTAAATATCATTTAAGGGTTTTTTAAAAAAAGTTATAAATATTAAGATAAGAAAAAAAAGTCATGTAACATAAAGTTGGCTTGAAACTTGTAATACTTTTCTTTAAAACTACATCTTTTCATAACACACTCTCGTGTCATCGCCATCATCCGTACCGTCATCATCGTCACCATATGAGCCAATACTGTAAGGCTTAAGCATTTTACGATCTCGTGTATGTGTAATATCACTAAAACATCATGTAATAAATTTAAAAAGTTTAAATAATGAAATTCGTTATAAAATCCTATTAAAATGTAAAAGAGATGTAGCGTTCACACTTCCTATTGCTGGCCAATATAGTCACAATACATTTATGTATAAAAACTTGTAAATTGTAAATACTCTTTCTACATATATGAATACATCATTTCGATCACTCTTGGCTGTTTTTTTCCTTACAGGGGTGGTAAATTACCTCCGAGCGTCCAACACGTCTAATTGATTGAAGAAAGATCCACAGGCCGACTCGCTAATCGCGTAAAGTGATGGCCCTGATGTGATATAAGATGTTTTAAGTGATAAACTGCTTACAAATGAATTACTTTAATAGTTAGGTCCAACTACTAATATAAAACAGATAAATTTGTTGTAGAATCTTTTCATAATATGACGAGCTCCAAACCATCATAGCTATATGTTAAAGGCAATTGCCGTTGTTCTCATAAAGTACAAAATCACTGTAAATGAAAAAGGTGGAAAATAATATTAATACCTCAAGTTGTTGCTTTGCTGCAAAAAATTACAGACAATTATTTACTAAATTAAGGTACTTACAATTATTTATGTCCAAAAATAATATCTGAAAAAAAAACGTGTAAAACAATCATATATTATCTGTAGCCGTTGGGACAAATCCCCTAGTGACGTTTAACGGGCATTCCGAATGTCTTTATTCTTTTGGCGACGTGCCAAGTTGCAAATGCAAAACTTTTTATATTTAGCTAAGGCACATAAATCGACTGCGAAAAATTCGCTCAAAAATGTTGCATACAGGGGTGGGATATGAACACCTATCCATTTTATCCCGATGTATATTTATTTCTATGATTTTTTAACAAATACCCGATTTCTTCAAATAACTTAGTGATAAATAAAACAACTGTCAGACCTTTGCTCGTTGTCTTTTCCTTCAAACTAACTCAATAATAGCCATCTGCATCCTGTTACCATAGTAAACCATAGCTGTATTAAATTTGTATAAAATTACATCGAGATGAAAATTTTTTAAAAAAAAGTTAAATATTAGCATTAAAAATAAAAAAAAATCACGATATACTTTTGTCTAATTGATCTTAAAAACTACTAGAATTCGTGTAAAACACACAATGAAAATTCAATTTAGTTAGCAATACTCAAACGTGTTTTAAAATGTAATTAAATGAACTAGAAGCGAAAGATAAACGTATTGCGTACTTTAAATATGATGGTCCAAATAATTACCTGAGAATTAAAGATTCTTATCAATAAAATAGTTATTAGATGTTCAAAGAATGGTTATAAATTACAAAACTTATCTCACTGTAATTAAATGCTAAAACTGTATTTACATGACGGTAAAATGTCAGTCTACTTCCGCCGTTTGGACGGTGCGGACGCGTTCTCTTGCCACATGTATTCTAGGGTCAATTTAACTTAAAAATTGTTAATAACCGTCAAACATTTTAAAACCATGGACCATAATATGAAAACAAGGAGTTAAAATTTTACGTTAGGTTACATATATAATAATGTATTATGTATGTAACCCAGAAACTGACACCGAAGCAGAAATGTCTAACGTTACAATAAGATGTAAAAATTGTTGCAAGTGCTTGCTCTGTTTAAGCTCGCCTCTAGATTTTTTGGAGTGCCTTTCACTATAATTTAACTATACTATAATATAATTAAGCCAGTAGTTTACATACTATTGGCTTAATTTGCCATCGACATGGTGTAAATGTAGCAGTAAGCACTATTTATACACATCCACCAGTAACCGGCACTAAATTGTAAATGCCTTAGTCAGCGTTATTAAAAAAAAGTTGCGATACTGTACAGTATCCGGCGATTAATATTGCACATCGACCTTTGGACAGAGACAATCGGCTAATTTTGGCTTCGTAGAGCGTTATCTCTGTCGCACGAAATACAAACAGTCCGGTATCTATTAGGATGTGAAACAAGTATCATTTGCTTCTTTTGATAATTATTTTTATCATTATACCATCATACCTATTGTTAAAATGAGACGTAATAGAAATTAAAATAGGTGTTTATTATGTACAGTTGTAATTTTCCTATCTAATTAAATACGTAAACTTAATGCAAACATGTTTTTTTATTTCATTTTACCGCAACCTAAAGCCACGACTTACAAAAAAATTAATGTATTTTATACATAGAATAAAAATGTAAAAAAGTAATAAAAATTTAATACGAATTTTTAGAAATAAAAAAAATAATTAAAGATATTTCCGTACACATTACCGTACCGTAAACAATATATGTATCAATTCAAACACATTATCACAGAAAGCGAGTTTATTAATAAAATTTTAAGTGACCTTGTAGATACACTGCATTATCAAAACGCCACACGTTTTATGACGTTAACTGTTCTAAACAATAACATAACGCATTCCAGAAACTTCGCTAGACACGTGAGATGCGGTTGTATGTAATAACACGATACGAGGTGTTCAAACTATCTTTAAAGGAATTTCCCGATCAAGTATGTGCTTATATTATTAAAGTGACACAAGTGAAGTAAAATTATGTCTAATTATTGACAATTATTGTCTTAAAGGACAATTTCAATGACGAATAACTAATCATTAACGTTCCTTAAGAACGAATAATCCAGTTTGGAGTTTATGTCATATATCTTACATATTTTTATGAGTAAAATTAGAAAAAGTAAAGTTCATACATTTACAATCAAAATGTAACAATCTATTTATAAATTGTATAAAGAAAAATATCATATTATCTTGTAATACTTGTTAATGATAGATTAAAATCTAACATCTATTATAATATTTGCTTCGCGAAGATAGCATCATTTACGTTTTAGAAACCTACTGCATTGTTCTTTTTATAGCCCGAACTAATCAAAAAGTACTAATGTGGTCAACCGGACCAGACGACATCTTGTAACATTCCAAATCGACCGGTTTATACATAAAACTATATTACATTAGTTGACAGTAGATTCCATAATTGTTTTGTTTCCTGTTTATTTTTTTTGGGTCGTGAACAATGTCAACATTTAATAAAATAAATTTCAATGTATATGACACGATTAAATGAAAAAAAATTGTATAATCTTACATGATAAATAACAGTATATATGTTTTGAAATATATGTGCCACTAAATATTTCAATTTATTAATTTATAAAATGAAACATCCAAGAATATGAATTGTGTAGTGCATAGTGTATATTGAAATGAGTCGGGTTATAACAGCTCCTAGGTGAAGAAACACGTGGCTAGGGTCACGTGCAACAGACACGTGAGCGCGAAAAACATGCGCACATACAGTTACAACATCGTTGGCAGTGTTGACATCATTACTAATTTCTCCATATTTATGGGTATTTCATTATGTACAATTTTTAACGAGAACTTAGTTTTTCTACAAATTTTAATGATATTTGGCTCCAACATACCGCTGCCACATATCAAATAATGAATTTATTGCAAACCAAATTTTTATTCTATTCAATAATATGAATATAGAAAGATAAATAAAGTAATGGTGGCTACCAATACTTTAACGGAACTATGTTAAAAATAGAGTCAATACAGAGCCAATCCAATCAATTGCAGTATTAAAATCGTAATTAAATCTATCATTTTTCCAAAATGTGGTCAAAAATTTTAATAAAAGAACAGAAGTTGGTGTTCACGACATACCTAAAGTAAGATACCATGTTATTTTTAATTACTACGACCTCCATTTTTAATCGTAATAATAGGTTTAATGGTTTTCTAATATTTTTTTTATCTTTTCTTTTCAAAAACAAGTAGAGTAATAGTTTATTTAATAATTCAATAAAAATTAGTCAGTCGTTATATAAAGAAGATATTACCCACTTGTAAATGTTTTCATCTTTTGTATTAAATATATATGCTAAAAACTTTCAATATTATTTTTCAAAATTACCAAACCTTGTCCTATTGATACAATAAAAAGTTGAATGATTTCCATTTAACCCTTTGTTACATTTTTAATGTAAAAACAAAGTATTTTTCGAAAATTTCATTATTGTTCCCTGTATATAATATCTATACATTTTGTTGTTGGTAAGTCAAATATCTATGTAAGAAAAGGTGACGCTATATTGTTTTAGTCACGGTACAAAAAATTTGTTCTAGTCAACAAATAATAATTAATACTTGCCCATAATTCTTATAGTAGAAATATTACAAGACCCACAATAAGAAAAATAACCTTGTCTATCTCAATAAAAATCTTTATTCCAGTCCCTACACAAGTAAAACCTACCCCAAAACATTTGGTCAGCGCGGGTAAGTAGACTTGTACTCTTCAATTTAAATAAAGAAAGTTTTCGCTACCCAAAAGGTGTTGCACAGAGTTACAGAGAATAGAATATGCTGGAAAAGTAAAAAACACTGACAAAAATGTTTCAAAAAATATTATTGTAAATGTTATTGTTACATAAAAAATACCTGAACTAATTAATGTTAAAACTATAGTCTCTAGGCATTTTAATATTATTTGTAATTTCGTAATTGAATTAATCAGATGGCAACACTATAAATTAACGTTCCGGTACGGTTGTACCCATTATCTTAACCGGTGCCTCGGGGACGGTGCAGCGCTCTCGAACGCGCCCGAACGCACTCTACCGGTTTCAGCGATTCGAGAAAGTTCTCGTACGTTCCACCCCGGGTTAATAGCTTCGCTGCTTGTATTTATTGTTCAAAGCATTATAGTTTTTATTCCCTTATACTAAGGTTCTGTTATTTGTTCAATCAGTGCCTTTTGTTAGTCCTTTAACAATGCTTTATTCGTAACGAAAGAGGTTATATTATTATTCTTTTTTTTATAAATACTTTAGTGCTTTTTAAACGTTTTTATTTAGGACAAAAGCATTAAATTTTGTAAGGCGACTAAAAATGTATTTATAGTCTTGATTTTTACAATTTTTACAATAAATTCCGTTATAGCAGCTTAATGCGGCAAAATATTTCTTAAAAATACTAATTTTATATATGTTAATGCCGCGAGAGTTGCAATTATAAGCAGCTATATGCTATTTTTGTAAAAGCTATAATGAAATAAAATTTTAGTGCTATTAATATTTTTTATCTATGAAAGAGAAATTAAAACATTGACTGTTATCAACACGTGTATTAAAATATATTGAATGTCTATTAAAACATTACAGATTTTTACAAGAAGTTATATACATATTGTAAATAATAGAAGCAAAATTAAATTTTGATTTTACAATGGGATCACAGATGTACAAAAAACTTTTATTATTAGATTAAATTATTTAATCAAAGTATGTTCGTTGCTGAGGGTTACACTGTAAATGACTTAACAGATCACTCTTCAGGTCACATCCTGGAAATGATATGTTTTTCTCCAGGCAATTTTTTTTTATTAAATATAATCTTATGTTATTTAAAAAAAAATAGTTCCTCTAGTTTTTTTTTGTTTTAAATTGCTCGGGTCTGAACATGTGGCAAACACAATTTGTATGTCGAATACAGATTTTTTTTAAATATGGAATAACTGACATTGGTCGAATGGGGACTATACCTTGTTTTTTAAAAAGACCTGTAGCATTCTAACACAAAGGAGGAATAGAGACCAAAGCTTTTGTGGATCCATAGTTGTTGGATTTTTTATTTTTTAAGGATTGTCTCTAAAATTAACAATATTATATTCAAATACAAAATGGTAAATAATAGTGTAGTAATTGCTGTTTAATAATAATAAGGCAACCATAACATTGGGGCTGAAAGGTTTTCGAGTGGCTGCCACGACTCGGTATACGCGGTGTAGGTAGGTGGACTAGACATAGCAAAGTACATTCTGGTCTTCGTGCGATCTTCGAGGGAGACCGATGTCTTGCAGCGAGCGTCTCTATGCTGAAATGGTAGTGATCCATACCATTGGTCAAATGTTGACTTTAGCAATCTACTTATATAGTTATCTTAATAAAATAAATTATTATATAACCAACTAGAGTTAAACAGAAAAAATATTTTATTTATTTAGAATTCTTGAACGAAAAAAGAATAAGAAGAATAGTAGGCTATTCCTAGTTACTCATTACATCACCTATCTATATAAGTTCTGTTAAAATCAGTCTAGACATTTCAGAGATAAGACAGAATAAACAGACAGACAGATAAAAAAATTAGTGTAATTTTTATATATGTATTTTAATATCACAAAAAGACACTTCAATTTCATTTATTTGTATAGATTAAAGATATTATTGATTAATATTTTTTTGAAAGAGCTTGTTTGAATAAAGATGGTTTACCATGATTAAACAGTATGCTCTAGAAAGCTGTTGTAAAAATAAATAATAAAAGGTATTCTTTTTAATTTCATTAATATTTTTTATTTATTTCATTGCTTCTATAATTATTAAATCAGACCGTTATTTGAAAACGAGTGATCTTGAGCCGGGTATGAACTGCAAATACAACACTTTCTTTTTATGTAAATACTACAGTAATTTAAATCACCTGTCTCTAGATGTCAACCGTGAAACGTCAATCGAAAACAAATATGGCGTGTGAGGATATAAATAAAAAAAATTGTGACAAGCGTTGATCGTAAAAAAGACAACAACACAATTAATGAAGGGAACACACTGAATTTCTATATTTTTTTCTTTTGCTGAAAAATAAATTTTATTACAGCATCCGCCGATAAATATTGCACATCGAACTTTGGAAAGAGACAATCGGCTAATTTAAGCTTCGTAGAGCACTATCTCTGTCCCACACTACATATGTGACGTTTTGTCAGCCGTATTTCGTACGACAGAGAAAACGATTTTTAATATCGCCGGATACTGTAGTGACGTTTTGTCAGGTGTTAATATGAAATGATAAATAATAATAATAAAGCCTTATATTTCTAGACAGAAGGTAAATATTACATAGTACAAAAAATAGTAGTAACTTAAAAAATGAAATAAAAAAGGTTAAAGAATAATAAAATTAAAAAGTGAATACAATCTGCTGTAGGATTTTTATTCTTCTGCTAGATCTCCTCTACAGGTGGAGGCATGTTCCAAGGATGCCCAAATTTCTCTAGATTTGTCTTTTTGGAACCAATCTGCACCGGCGACTTTAATTACGTCGTCTTCCTCTCTTTCTTTTGCCAAGTGGGCCTGTCCACGCTGTAACTTTTTTTAGTCCATCTCTGATCCTGTATACTGCTACCTCACCGGCCTATTTCCATTTAAGAGTCAAAGTTTGTACTAGCCCGTCTTTGGTGTTTGTGGTTTCTCTAATTTTTGACATGTTTATAGACGCCATTACTTGAAATCGATTCTACAGATATCGTCCGTGGTCATTACGTAACTTTTTACATTTGACAGTTCGCTATGAACTTCGCGCGTTTGACAGTTCACTCGATGTCAATTTTTTTTTAACAGCTGCTAAGTTAAGTATAGATAGAACCAAAGAAATATAACTATCCACTTCAAATTTATTCAATAACTAAAGTGTTGTATATATGCTACTTTTGAAAAAAAGAATCGGACTGGCTAAAAACTTTTTTTCACAAAATCTATCAGGGCAGCTGGTATTTGATCAAAACGTTTTGCTATGAAATTTTAAAAATGGACATTGTGAATTTATTTAGCTTTCATTTTACATTAGTTATAGATGTAAAAATATAAAGAGGTAAATGCTTATTTGTCAGCGAAAAAGTTTAAAGCTTTCAAAGCAATTTCCAATCATTCTGTATAAAGTGATGGTTATTTTATTATATTGGAAGGCGATAGGCCAATAACATCTGCCAGTACAAAGTCTGCAGGGACAGATAATAAACAATAAGTAATTTTAATATATTCTAATTTTGATAACTATCTTGCTGTATTATAAATTTAAATATTATTTCTTTAAACTTTGAACTTAAATTAACGTTTGGTAATATCGTTATATAAACAGTAGTTATGTTATCAGGCAAGTCAATGGGTCGCCAAGCCCTATTCGTCCTTATGTATCGGCCGTCGCTAGAAAGTCCAGCGCCATAATGAAAAGGTCACAACATTACTACCGGTAATGCGGAAACGGAACACTATGCGAGCAGAAGGTCAAAATGTCAATAAATCCTGCAATGTGTTTGCACGATAACACGTCAAAGCGTTTACAAGAATATTTTTATCAATATGGCGCAGCAAGTTACATGAAAAACCATCGGTTTTCCCATAATCGGAAATGCAAAGAACTGGTATCCGTCCAACTATGGACAAATGAGTATAAACGTAATAAATTACGAGTTATATTTGTAGTAAATCCTTTAAAAAAATGTATGAGATTTAACACCTATTTACCATTAATTATGTTTCCAATAAACGGTTTGATTCATTCATTTTTCAATCACCAACAAAACTATATACATTAAAACTCATATTGTATCTTTTAATTCGTATAACGCCTTACAATTGAAATGAAAAAATAAAAATGATAAAATTAACAAAAAATAATTTAATTTGACACTAATATAATCTGTGCATATTCTACAAATAGGCGGGTAAAGGTCAACGACCTCACACGCCCAATCCAAAATTAGGTTATTTGAAACGGTCACAGAATTAACGGATGATAGTGTTAAAAATGCCAAGTGGACTTTGTTAATAATAAAAGAATTTTATGGAATGCCTTGTCATTAAATCCGCCATTACACAAATTTTTAAAGGGTAAATAACTAAATAAAGGAAAAAACGTAATTTCTGACAAAATCTTATTTTTTTTCTTATTGTACTATTATATAGTCACTAATTATTTCTAAAACTATTGATTTTTTGGTAAATTTTACCATATATAAATTGACAGGAAATGAGCTATACATTTACCCTTTTAAACCTATTTCCAATCATTTTGTATACTAATTGTATTAGCGATCATATAAAAATAATTTAAAGTTGCGAAATACATCAATTGTTTTTAAGAAAATGATAAAACAGTCGTCAGACATTTAGTCATATTTACGTATTCCCCGAAGACACGTAAAATACATTTTATCTCAACTATATTACATAATAACATATAAAATATAATGTACTTACCGTATGTGGATAACGACATATACAAAATAATATAAAGATGTGTGTGTGTCTAGATATAATATCGAATGACAGACACATCACCCAAGTGACATTTGACCGACGGACAACAAAATTAATAGGCCATTTTTTTTTTAAATATTTATATATGTCAAGTTAGGTTATTTTTTACTAAAACAATTAAATTGAACAAACTCTTACAAAAAGTAAATAATTATTTATATGTAATTAAATTTAAAAGAATATGATATCCACAGCGAAAACATTGTTTCGGTGTCTGTCAAAAAGATATTAAAACGTTTCCAGTTTTTTTTTAATTTCTGATCACAGCATATTTTTTTAGCAGCCATAAATCATTATATAATTATACTCTGTGTCATATGGCATTATTTTTATATGAAAATAATAAAATCTGAAGATGCTTTCTGATATAACGCTCAAACACGTCGTAAAGAATTTCCGTTTTTTATTTATAAAATCACTGAAACATATGTTAAAAATCATATCTATAATTTAGCATTTATTCAGAGCTCTTTTTTGTTTTATTTATTTATTAAGAATATGACCATGACCGTGTACACGTACAACAAGTAAACAAATTTAATTTTGTTCTTTATAAAACTAATATTAACTTATGTCCTGCTGTTGGCTTGTCTGTTAAAATTAAAAAAAAATTAAACGGTAAAACAGTCATTATATATATCTAAAAATACTAATAGCCGTTACTGTTTTAACAGCAACGATATTTAATATGGTATTTTATTTATTTATGATTGGTAACAAAATTAACAATATTATACACATACAAAATAAAAGTAAAAATATAGAACACGTGTGCTAAGTTAAGAAAAAATGAAAATAAAAATCAGAGTTCTAATAAATTTATTTACTCACCCTTCGTGTGTTGCAAAATGGCGCCTGTCAGTGGCGGGAACGATTTTTTTAAATTGTAAATAAAATATTATTGTTTATAATCCTGTGGTCTGTAGTACATACAGAGCAAGCTATTTTAAACTGTATTTTTAAGACTATTCGATATAATATAGCCTTTCTTATTTCGGGCAGATATGACAGGCAGTCGTAGACTAAAAATTTAGTAGGTAATTATTACTCTTTAATTAGTTACGTTATTGATTATTTGTTTTTAATTATTCAAATATAATGCTTAATACACGCAAATATTTTTCACAAAGAAGATACGTTTTATAGAAAACGGTGTAAAAATACGTGTTGTATGGTAAACTTTAAAACATCGTGTAAGATGAAAAATATGAAAATGTTTGCTACAAAAACGTGTAAAAGTAATGAATATTACTAGACATTTGTACAATTCATTTTTAATGACAAAAGAATTATCACCAGGGTTTGAACAACATTGTTGAAGTCTTGTTCATCTTTTTCTTGTTCTAGTAGTTTGTTATTGACGGATGTTTGGTTTCTAAGATTGCTTCTATAATTCTAGATATCCAGATAGTTAGAACTAAGCATTAGTTTGATTTTTTTTGCACATTCCATGTAAATTCATAAAAATGCATTATTGTACAAGTCCGTGTGACAAGGAGATAGCCGTGGATCTATATTTCCACCGCGACGCGGGGGCGGGCGCCTAGTATATTTATACACGTGACGTACGTACTGCGCGCGCCGTGGTAGGCTCCGCAACCAGCGGGTAGCGGCGCTGAAGCGTTTTACACAACGAAAATATTTATTTCGTCGAATCAATTATGGCATCATAATGCCTTTACACGTGTTTTCTCCTGCGTGTGTAAGAATAGTTTAAATTTTTTATATTGATTTAAAAAATCTTAATGTACAAAGCAATGTAAAAGAAACATTATCTTGAAGTTTGAATTTTTTTAAACGCCATAGGTTATACGAATACACTAAAGACCCAAAGTCTACCCTTAATAATACTAATGGACATTACCATTTCTTCGCGATCTTAAAGGTTATTGCTATTTATGGATATATAAGATACTGGGTCAATTAAAAAATATCAGTTATATTCTATTTATAGAAATAACTTTTAAATTGATCTTTTTCAAGTAAAGCGAATATAGGATATACTATAGTATATATAATAAAATCGCTACCGCAGTGTAATTACGCGGAGCGAGCCGCCGGTTTAGTGGCCACGTATTTCCAGTAGCTCGCCAAGGTCCACGGCGGCTGGCGTGCCAACTCTCGCCATAGCCGCGTCTCTACAGCTGTTTATACATCCAACTGGGAGCCATCATTATATCTACCCTTGAAATTTAGTTTTCGTAATCACTATGATATAATAATACATTAAAATAACTTCATTCTATTAATAAACCTTTGGCTATATTAACATTTTGTAACAAAGAAATGTAAGGCTGCAGGGAGTGGAATAAAAAAATTTAAATAATCATGAATAGTTTATTAGTTATTTTAAACAGCAATTATAAGTAATAAGTTTTTTTTTAAAGTCTCAATTTTCACTAAATGTTATAATTTCCATTCAACAGTCTTTGAAACTTAATTTATATTACAAAATTCAATTTCAAAAACCAATTTAAAGCAATTGTCCGTTCAGTTTCTAGATCACATAATGCTATTGAAAACTTAAGTCAACTTTATTTACTGTTTCCTATAGCTTTACAAGTCCGGAAACCTAAAACTTACAATCACTGTCTGGTGATCATTGCATTATGTACATGAGTAAAAAATATTTACAAATCAAATTAAATAAACACTTAAATGGCGCAACCACGCAAGCTCCCCAGTCCTAAAACGCACAGAGGAGCACCCAAACAATGCAAACATACTGCGCCCAGGGCTTCAGCAATGGGCCTTTGTCAAAACTTCTACATTCCTTCTAGCAAGCCTAACCAGGGGTAAGTACTTCTCCCACCCAAACTCCAGATTTATCATAATGAGAAGTTTCACAGGTGCTTCTCAGCCCCGATTCTTATTACTTAAGGCAAAAGAGATGGTCCTACTAAAAACCTAGGGATAATAGCCCATCACAGCATTTGAGCATATAAACCGCGAGGTTCTTCCAAAAATGCAGCCGTGGAGTGACCAGGATCTGCTTCATACACTTAAATATTTCCTAATGAGTTATCCAACAGTCTTCAACTCTGTGTTAGTTAGGTAAAGTGTCCATGAGTATTTCTTTCACACCTGAGCTCAGCCGGTCCGGGAACTTGATGTCAAATGCCACCAGCAAGTCACCTTTCCTTGTCGGTTCCTTGGGGAAGGGTAGGCCATAGCCCGGAAACCGTTTAACTGTGTGTGGTTTCACTACTTCACCTTGAAGGTTGACAGTCAGTTTCTCACCAGACATTGTTGGTACTTCAATGATGGTCCCGCAAAGTGCCTGCAAACAAAGAAACACGACTTTTAGTTAACTGAAAAAATCATCAACATAAATCATGGTATTCAAACAATGTCAGTAACAGCACAAAGGGTATTGAAAATTTATTGAATTTACTTTATAAAGTTAAGAGATGCTTACCTGTTGAAGTGATATTTTGGCAGTGTATCTGATGTCGCTGCCTTCCCTCTTGAAGAGCGGGTTCGGTTTATCTCTGATGATGAATACTATGTCGGCGGGAATCTTATTCCTGCCCTGGTCACCTTCCTTCTGGAACGTAATCTTCGTACCCGCCTTCCAGCCGGGCTTCACGTGGATGGTGAGCACCTTGTCCTCTTTCTTAGAGGTGCCGTCGGGCTGAATGACGCGCCGCGAGATCTTCATCTTCTTGACGCAGCCACGCGCGATGTCCTCCAGCGACACGTAGAGGTCGTGCTCGATAGGTGGATCTTGTGTTTTCTCCTTCCTGTTGGACGGACCGTGGAAATTGAAACTGTGGCTACGGAATGCGCCGCCGGGCGCGCCCGTGCGCTGCTGTCCCATGCCCATATTGGCGAATGGGTCCATGTCCACCTCCATGTCGCGGTCAAAGAACATTGTCGTGCCGCCGCCTCCGCCGTTCAAATCGAAGAACGCCTGGAACGGGCTCGCCGATCCGAAGAACTGCGCGAAAGTGGCACGAGGATCTCCGTGGAACGTGTACGAGAACGACTGCCCAACGCCAGGACCCTGGCCTCCCATGCCGCCCTTCAGGCCCTCCTCTCCGTGAGCATCGTATATCTCCCTTTTCTTCTTATCTGATAACACTTCGTATGCCTCTGCCACCTCCTTGAACCTCTCCTCGGCGCCCGGCGCCTTGTTCTTGTCAGGATGGTATTTCAGCGCTAACTTTCGATACGCCTTCTTTATTTCGTCGTCCGTGGCGCCTTTCGACAGGCCTAATATACTGTAATAATTCTTGCCCATTCTGTTGAAACGACCTGCAACAAAGAAATCACTCCTGTTAGCCTCCGCACGGCTGACACCTTTTTAGGAGACGGAAAGCGATTATCCGCGCTATACTATTTTGCTCTTAAATCTTTCACTATTTAATGAATTTCACAGGATTTTATAAAAATATGTAATGGAAAACTATTAAAATATAAATAACAAAGTACTTACAGTTGCTCTTTCAATGAAAATCCACAAATAACTAGAAAAATTTAAAAATTTCACGCACAACACAACTCACAAGTTCACACTGTACACTTCACAAATGAATGAAACGAAGCGCTGCCGTCGCACCAAAATATATACATTAAAACGTCTAGAACATTCTAGGGCCTTCACTTGCCGTGCGAGAGAGACGAAGAACCAAGCGTCTTACACGCATGACCGCGTGTTAGACAAAGATACATATAAATTTGTCTGTTCAACGCTTTGAAAAATAATGGGTTCATGACTTCGACTACACGTCGTGAGTAAATACAGAATGTTCCCAATATGCGCTCTTATTATCACAGTTTAATGGCATCGAAAAATACAAGGTATTTAAAATGTTGATTAAAATTTTTTAATAATTGATAAGAGCAAGGAAAATGTAATATATCAAAAATAATGAATTAAGAAAATTTTAACCTAAACACTCTTAATTATAATTTTATTTTAGACACTATATCTATTTTGTGATTTTTACGAGTATTACTTAAGAAACATCTTTTATAAAAAGTTCAAACCAATATTGATGTACTTTGTAAATAATGCATATTAAATTAATTCTTCATTCAACAAAATATAAAACACGCTGTATGTCATTACAGACATTTCTGAAAAGTGTATTGATTTTCTAATCTAAAAGAAGCCTGTACCTAAATATTTGATGAGATAAAATTATTCAAAAAATATAAATTGTTTATGAGGCATCTAAATTTGAAAAGATGTATTTAATTGTCTGCGGACACGTATGATAAAACGTGTATGTGGGTCAGACATCGTTTCACGTGTTTTTGTTCTAGACCATGTTTCTGTAATACATCTTCCACGTGTAATAATACATTTTTAATTATAACATCTAGATTAAAAAAATATCGCAACTCATTTCTAGTTCATCGCACCTTTTAGCTTAAGGTCGATCGATTTGGCTCAGTTTTGCACTTGCGCGTTTGTATGCTTACGTATCAAGTAAGCGCCGATTGGCTTTATAACTCCATATGTATTGAAAACAAAAAATAGAGATCGACTATCATATAAATACTTATTTTAACCCTTTAAAACTGCCTAATCTAAAATGTATGACATCTTTACGGAAGTGTTGAATAGAGTCGAATTCCTTACAGGTCATTTGTCTCTTTGTACCTCATTTATCAAAAATACATTAAAGTTTACTTAATGACATTAAAATCATTCATCAGTCATTATTACAATTGCAATAATTGCTGTTATTAGATTATTACGTTTCTATTGACTCGGAACAACAAAGGTTTAGGGTCTTTTAGACGTACGTATATATTAATGTATTCCACCGAACACAATGCCTGTACTTTACTGATAATATAGGATAAGAAAATGTATGTTTTAGTCGGTGTGAATTAAATATTGTAATTAATTTATGTAGAGGAAAATCATGTAGTTATACATAGACTCTCCGTGTTTAAAAATAGATATCGTACTAAATTACCTGCTAAAATCAATAAAAAAAACTTGACTTGTACATAATAGTTTAAACGTTATATATATAGATGGCGCTGCCCTGTTAAGAACGTTTTCGACTTTTATGATTTGATTGATAATTAAGTGAACCTTCTAGAAAAAGACAGAAGATGCATTTATTTATTTTGTTCCTTATATTTATGGTATATGTATTAAAATATTAATTATTGAAGCAAAATTAATATTATTTATATATATAAATATTAATTATTAAAAATGTAATTAATAATAAATTATTAAATAAGCTGTAAATCGCAATATTCCGTTTCCTAATTAACTTAGGTTTTGAAAAACTGGCCCTCGCAAAATTATTAACTATTTACTAAATAATTATATATTTATAAATAGTGAGTGGGTGAATATTGCGAATAAAATTTTAATAAAAATATTTGTATTGTAAATATTAATTTAATATCTGTTTATTTTGACGTATTGTTATTGTTTATGGACTGAATATGATTGAGAATTCGAAGAATACTATTATGTCATAGATACCACTAAAACTAATTTAGTAATAATTTGATTATATTGTCATATTATTTTAGTTGATGATATTGAAAAAATTGAATAAAGAAATATTTTATTTTAATTAACCTGGCAGCATTGCTTGCAGTTTTCTTCGATATAAAAACACGGCTGACAGATAAAATGTCATAATTAACTAAGTTGTTATTGTTTTGTATTTCATGAAGTAATCGTTTTAATATGTTAAGATATTTAAAATAAATAAATAAAACATCATTTAGGGATGATAAGTTTATTCATCTAACTAATCTCAAGAACAACGCATGCCGGCACCCTTTGTAGTCGATGTCGTAATATTTTTCGTAGAAGTCCTGTATGAGCTCCTCGACCTGCGAAAATGTCAGTCGATATATTGCAAGTGAAATGTGACGCTTGTAGCGAGGTAGCACACGAGCCATTCATAGAGTGCTGCGAGTGTTCTACCAACTTGTGTACAGCTTGTTTTGCCACTGGACAGGAGGTTGGCGACCATAAAAATGACCACAGGTACGCGGTAAGAAGAAACGACTTTCCCCTCTTCGATAACTGCAATTGGTCGGCTAAAGAAGAGTGTAAGCTTCTTTCTGCTATATCCACATATGGCTTTGGCAACTGGGAGGAAGTCTCCAAAGTTGTACACACACGCTCAAAGCTTGAATGTCATGAGCATTACAAAAAGTATTACATAGAAAATGTACAGTATAATGAGCTGAAGACATTACCTGAAACAGAACAGTCATTGTTTCCCAAACCGATTACACCTTATTTGTATAACTTACAGACCAGTGTAAATCCACCGAGGAATAACCAGTCCGACCAACATCTAGCAGGTTATAATGCTTACAGATCTGAATTTGAGTTGAGTTATGATCATAATGCAGAGAATATCTTCAACATAGAGGACGGTTATTCAGACGATGAAGATATTGATTTCATGGATGCATTGAAAGTTAGTTTAGTGAATGCCTTTAACACAAGACTGACGGAAAGGCAGCGGAGGTACAATATCATTCAGAAACATGGTTTAATAATGCCTAATAAATTGGTCTCATATTTAAAAAGATTTGATGAAACAGTAATGAGGTGTAAAACTGAAAGGTTAGTTTCATTCATGCAGTTCATGACAGGGATGCAGTTTGATGCCTTTTTAGAAGCATTGAGCCTAGAAGAAAGTATATTACAAAGGATATTTAGGCTCATTGATTATAGAAATAATGGTATAAAGACATTTCATTCGGCAAAGTTGTACCAGGAGTTGAAAAAAAAGAAAGCGCTTTCATATAAAGAACAGAAGTACTTGACATCTGTGATGCAAAGCCGTTATGAGAGTCAGTCTCCTGTAAAAGCGAAACATTACCTGATGAAAGACGGCTTAGGGAAGAAGTTCCGGAGGACATCAATGCCTTTGGACATTGTAGATCTACCTGGATTTTATCTTTTACTAAACAGTGAAAAGACTTTATGTTCGAATTTGAGACTGCTACCAAATAATTATCTGGACATTAAAAAGCAACTTATATCGGAGAACACAAAAATTGGATTCCTGAGGCTATTAGACGCGCGTAGGGTGTTGAAGATTGATGTGAACAAAACTAGGAAGATCTATGATTATCTTATAGAGGAAGGATTCATCAACAAACCACCTTTAAATAAACATAGTGTCTAGGAAATAACATACTGTACATATAGCGTATATATAGAATTTTTGACTTGTGAAACAATTGAAGATGACAAATGCTTCAGGGGTTCTATGTACACATAATAAACCATGACACATACATTCCTTTTCTTCTTTATGACAGAGTAAGCAAGTGTCTCCTTTCCCAGCTTCCTTTCTACCAGCTAATTTAGCGGAATACATAATATCCTACCAGCATACCACATGACCATTGTAAATCGAGTGTATATTGATTTTGATATGAACTAAGACTTAAATGGTTACATACAGTCATTAAAGATATCATAGCCTATGAATTTTACATGTTTTTTTTTTTATAAAATTGTGTATAATAGTATTGTGTTGTTCCTCATTTTCTTTAGATTAGATAATATTGATTTCAATAATTATTAGATCTCTAAGCTTTTTAGAAAGGACCATGCATGGGATATTTTGAGAGGTAAAATCAGACAGGCTGCATGGTAGAACAGATTACCACTGGGTCTTCGGGGTTCTCTGGACTAGAGGCCATAAAATTGCAGTATAAAACATGCAACCATAAATGAGGTCAACCCTTCATAGAGGACATATCCACCAATTATTGGGAATCTATGTAGGATGCCTTTGTTTATCAGTGGACATCCTTTAGCTCTGAAATAATGATGGTATAGTCACTATAGTCCATATCTTAGGTAGACTGTGTTTTTGAAACAGTTATATTAATAAAAACAAATCCAACTTCCAAATAAATAGAAGAGAAAGAGAATCTAGAAATCCAAGAATTATTGCTCATTATCTTATGAAGTGATTCAAGTGACACATATCTGAGGTGATTAGCTATATCAGACACTCCAGAGACAATGTGTCCTAAGTAAGAAAAGGACCAATATTTAGCCACTTCCGCACATGCAGTGGTAGTCGTGCAACAAAATGCACCGCCCGCCAGTCCGCTGATAAATGCGTATGCGGCAAACAATGCGAATCACACAACCGCCACCGCCAAATCACTCAACACGGGTTTTATCCCTCCACGGGGCATCTTCAGGAGTTATGTTACACCGATTAGTGCCAAACAGAGTGGTTCTGTGGCTAAATATTGGTCCTTTTCTTACTTAGGATGAACTTCAGCAAGGTAACGTCTGATTCCGTTAAATACAATGTGTCCTTTGCCAAATATCTTCGGCAAAAGATAACTGTAATACTTGAGTTACAAAGGTGATGAGTTACATGATAGCTTTAACATTTGGTTTTAGGTGATGAATTGGATATATAAAACATAAGTAAACTCACCTTGAAACCAAACTTCTGATATAGAAAAATGGCTGGATTAGTCGGAGAAACATGCAGCGTGACATCCTTGCCTGTACAAGTCTAAAAAAAATATATTTTATGTTATTAATTACTTTCAATACTGTTATTATGGTAATGGTAGACCACCAGGTGTTATGAACTGTGTTAAAGTTACAAGTTAGTGAATGTAAATCATTTATCAGCAAAAAGCTTCATAAGTTATTTCACCTATTTCCAATTATATAATTAGACCGATCAGAATTGTTTCTTTAATTTATTTTTTCTATTGTAATGCGACAGGTAAATGGCTTATGTCTGTACAAAGCCTGTAAGGATAGACAGTAAACCATAATTAATATATATTCATTTAAAAATGTAATACTAAATTTGAATACACTTTTTCTTACTATATTATCGTTACCTTATTTATTATTTCAGAAAACCATTAATTGACTATTCACATTGATCCATTTAAAGTTTTGACACACATAACTATTTACTCTATAAATACTTATAAAGGGAGGAACTTTGATAGAATAAAATTATCTTAGAAATTTTAAATTATCCTTTGAGATATCCTAAATTATTTATACTACTTACAGATACACATATATATATATATATAAATGAAAAGAAAACAGTTTCATTAGTAATTCTAATTTGTATTGTGCCGCGCTTATTTAATGTCGGTAAAGCAGTGGCTGTTTAACCTTAACATTTCATAGATGGCGTTGTTAACAATGGTGTTATGATGGCGCCCATTGCGGTCGCCGGTCGGTAAGGCAGTAGGCATTTGAAACGTCAAAGATATAATTTAAAATATTGCAGAATAAACTTTTAAAAGGAATCAACAATTTAAATAATAAACTGTACTTTACTTTGTCGTTTCTCTGTTTTCAGAACAACGCATTATTGTTTACTTGAAAAATATTATACCTACATAGTCGAGATAAATTGTCTTATACATATATATATATATATATATATATATATATATCTTAAAAGAGCTTAAAAGCTTTTTCCGGACAAATCAGCTATATATATTCCGTTTTTAAATATTTCACACCTATCACCCTGTATACCAGTAAAGTTACCTGCAATAGATGGTACAGCATGAAAGTAGCTATTTTAGCGTTTCTCCACTCCGGCCGTGTGAGTATGAAGGAGATGTAGGCCTCGTTGTGTCCGACATCAGGCACCAGGAACGCACATCCAACCACTAACTTCTTGTACATCACCACGCAGCTGTGTTCCGGTTGCTGAAGTGCCTCCGTGACTATGATTACAGATAAATAAAGAACCAATTATCGTTATATATGCCGATAGATTCCTACGGCATAGGTCTCCCCCCAAAGTTCGTCATGATGACAGGTCTTGTACCACTTGCATCCAGCTAGGACGAGCAATTGCTCAAGCTACGTCTGTGACTTTGGTTCTTCTGTTAACCTCTTCATTTCTGTGAAACTCCGAGCAGTTCTCTGGGTGACCTAAAGCTTATAATGCCCATCGTTAGTGACCACGTCTTGGCAAGTGACCAGGTCATCACCGGCATTAAACTCTGATCAAAAAGAACAAATTAGAAGCTAAAGATTCCCGAAAAGATGTTATAAAAGAAACTTGAATTCTATCGACCGCTTCATAATACATTTTTAATAAAATATTTATTCTCCATAATTTAAAATCATATATATTAAAAATAGCGACACGCGTGATGAAAACAAGAAAAAAAAAACTCATAATGCATAAATTTATAATTCCAAATTCAAAATTTTTAAATACATGTGTACGCATATATAAGTACCACAAGATATATTAGACTTTCTGTCATCTAGTTTTAAAGTCTAAAATAAAAGGTATATTTTTAAATAAATATTATTACTGCAGAGTTTTTAGTCGATCGAAATGTGCGAAAAATTTTCTGTTGACTCATTTACATGTTTGATATTATATACACATGAAAAATTATTAAATTTAATTTAAAATATCAACTGTTGAGTTTCTGTAACTTACTATTTATTATGATAAAATAATAGATGATTAAAATCGCATGTAAATATCTACTTAAGACATTTTGAATTTGAATTTCGAATTAAAATTCGTTCCAAAGTATGAGATGCTTTTTAAACCCAACTCACCGTCTATCCCTGGCCAGAAGAATTGTGCCAGGAGGCTGTTGACTGGAGCTATGTGCTGTGGTCTGACATATAAATAGTCTAAGCTGGCGTGTGTAGGAGGTTTGTAGTCCGGGACATTCCTGAATAAACGGGAACATATATTGTAACATACAGGATGATTTGAAACATCAAAAACTTACTAATACAGTGATCACTTTGAAATATGT
The DNA here is from genome assembly GCF_028537555.1 of Battus philenor. Lineage (NCBI taxonomy): Eukaryota > Metazoa > Arthropoda > Insecta > Lepidoptera > Papilionidae > Battus > Battus philenor. The sequence continues at coordinate 1,024,361 of NW_027181693.1, forward strand.
TAATATACCGGATGTTATAGATGTAAAAATTTCGAGTGAAGGCAAAGCTATTTTTTTAATGGCGCCCTCTATTGGGGGCCTCTCGTACCCCTAACTTTTGGGATCATGGACTTTATTATTAAATAATTTTTTCAGTATTTTCTTTATTTATCACTCTCTTTCACGCGTCACAATATCTTCCATTCTTTACTTTCGTCCTTCACAATATGTTTCGTTTTGCTCTTTTATACCTTCTTTCTTTCCTCGCCTTTCTTCCATCATCTTCTTACTGGTGGCTAGGTACATTTATTTTTATTTATTTATATTGTTCAGGTATAGCTATTTTCAATCACCATGTATAATGTGGTCATTGTGAAATATTTTTTTTTCTATTATCAATGCCACAGACTAATAACGACTGTCAGTATAAAGTCTGTAGGAACAGATAATAAACAATAATTAATTTTAATATGACATAATACGAAATTTAAAAACACTTTTTACTATATTATCATTATGTTGTTTATTATTTCTGACACCATTGATTTTTTATACGATGTACTAGTGTAGTGTGATTAACCTTCTCCATGGCTGGTAAAATGACTTTGACCTTTATAATGAAGATTCAAGTGGAACATCACATTTATAAATATATCACACTTTTGGTCCAAAGGCAGTCTGTTGTTTATATTTTAAATACAAGGGTCTAAAAGTACAAACATATTTATTAAAATTATCATTGTATTTTACCGGTGGGTTTTTTTTAGTAGTTCATCTGTGATCTGCAGCCAGAGGGGTGTAGAGCTGGTGTCTCTTCGGATATATGGCTTCAGCGTGGCACCAGAGTAAGCGGATCGGAAGGTGGCCGCCTCCCAGTGCGACACTAACGCCACGGCGCGCTGTTGATTGGCAACTGTCCCGCTCAGGTTGTCCAGAAGATACTGCCATCAAAATAATGTCAAAGATTAAAAAGATCGTCGTACAGATTTGAGTTTTACAGTTATATATGATCAAGCCTATATTAATAGGTGAAGATAAGCTAACAAAGTATGTATAGCACTTCTATCTCTATCGCAAACAAAATCACTGTGAAGTTATTCAGGACACAGGATGATTAGTTATAGGTATAAAAGCTTTAAAGTGGAATGCATAGCTAATGCAAAAGTGAATCATTTCAAAAATAAAAATCAAAATTCGTATTACAGTATCCTACGATAAATATTGCACATCGACTTTGGAAAGAGACAATCTGCTAATTTCTGCTTCGTAGAGCATTATCTCTGTCCCACGCTACATATGTGACGTTTTGTCAGTCGTTGTATTTCGTGCGACAGAGATAACGCTCTTGTGGTTGTCTCTTTCTAAAAGTCGATGTGCAATATTTATCGCCGGGTACTGTACCTCATGTTTATCTATCTAAATACAATCTTGTACATGTGTTGTAATATGTATAGGTATTTTACATTTAATAAATTTCCGATCACACATTTCTAACATGACTAAACTACTTTTAAAAAAAGACCACTAATGAACAAAATTGCGTCTCACCGATCTCTGGAAGCGATCCAGAATCCTCTCCGCATTCATCACTACCTTTGGATCCTCGGCCACATAGCCGCTCAGCAATTTGACGGTCCTGAAATTTAAAGCAAATATTTAACTGGATCAAGTTTAACCTTCAGTAACAGAATTAACTTTCTTAGTACATAGTTGATGATTTCGAAGGAATGAAATCTAGAAAATTATCAAAAACCTAAACTAAATCACGCCTACGTCTCTCGTATTTCATTTGGAGTATATATTGGAAAGACAGATGGTAACTTGACCAGACTTGATTTACCCCAAGGCATTAATATTTAAGATTCGTGGAACCTCCACAGCTGGACAAAAGTTTCCTCTATAGATTTTCAACAGGACTGTTTAATGCAGTGTTTCCCAACGAGGAGTCCACGCCACACAGGTGGGCAATTTGGTAATTAAGGGGGGGGGGGGGCAATTAAAAAATGAACTCGACACGACTTTAACCCTCTTGCTTTGGGTGATACCGCTCTACTTGTTATTGTCAATCATTTAAATATTCTTTCCGCTAATTTAAAGGATTTTCCGAATTAAAGCAAATTGATTTCTCAACTTGGATGATGCAGCCAATATCAAGAAGAACTCGCAGAATTGCAAAGTAATGAATCCGTAAAAACTTTATCTAATATATCAAATTCTTGTGTCACGGTGCTCGAACTTGAACTCCTCCGAAACGGCTTGACCGATTTTTACCAAATTTTACATGCGTATTCAGTATGTCTGAGAATCGGCTACTATCTATTTTCCATACCCCTAAGTGATAAGGGTGGTCTACCCCTAAATTTTATTTTTAATTTTTTAGACAATTTTTTTGGTTTTTATTTTATTATGATACAGCATACAAAAATACATACAAACCTAAATTTTCACCCCTCTACGATCAACCCTTATCTTACATTTGTTAATTAAAAACTTTAATTTTTTTTGCAAAACAACGTTTGGGGGATCAGCTAATTTAATATAAAAGTAGTGATGGCATGGCTTTGTGAAGAAACTGAAACTAAATACACAAATGCAACAAAATAAGCAAGAAAACTTTTACTACCGCTTCCATCTTCATATTTAGCTGAATGTGGATTTAGTGCTGTAAACGATTTGCTGATAAAAAAAAAGAAATCGACTTGATTTAACACAATGTGAAGACTTGAGATTAAAGGTAAATAAATTGGAACCTAATATAAAATCTCTGTGCAGCAAGCATCAAGTGCAAGGATCGCATTAAATGAATATAGAAAAATCAATTTCGAAATTATTTTAAATTTTAGTTTTACATTATATGTCTTGAAATTTTACTTACGATGTTTTGATAACAATTTCATAGTGATTTCTCCCTAAAACTTATCATTTATATTTCTTAAGGAAACAAAACAATTTTTAAAGGTTAAAAATTATGCATGGGCCATAAAAATTATAGAAATGTTAAGGTGGGGCATGGTCTAAAAAAGGTTGGGAAACACTGGTTTAATAGCTCCAGTTTTTGGGACATCTTTTTTTCATCTATTCATGCCCTCTGCAAGACCTAGGCTTCCACCAAAGATAGCCACGATGACTGCTCATGCGCAGAATTTCCGCGACATAAACTATGACGTTGGTCTACCTAGTGGGGGATTGCTCATGCCGCGTCTACCTGCTCGTGGTCGCCACTCGGGAACCTTGGCTCCAACGACCATCGGTTCTACGAGCGATGTGATCCGCCCACTTCGACTTCGGAAGAGCAACGACTGTATAAGGTCGCCTATATCTAAATAATCTAATGTTTTCTTTAATTATAGTTTAACTAGTGAAGATGTATTTTATGATAATTTTCCTATTTCTCATCTGTTTACTAATTCGACTTCCCATGATCTTCACTACCTAATGGAGCCTACCTTAATAAAGTATATATATATACACACATAGTATTTAGACCTTATTTAAGGACCTTGTAGAAGTGACCACAACCAAACCAATCTAAGTTTTTTGTAGGCATTTTCAGACCACGACGCGTTTGGAACCCTAGCAACATTAAAAATGATGATATAGGGGAGATCAATCTTAGGTCAATTTAAATTAGGTGATCTGGCATTATCCCAGTAACGCAAGCAAAAGGCATAAATAAATAAATTAATGTATATAGTAATAAAAGGAACCATACTTACTTATCTAAATCGAAGATGGGTAAATGTTTATGCCTCTTCAGTCTCCTTAAAGCTAGTTTAGCTCTGAACCGATGCAAGTGAGCCTTCTTCTTCGGATCCTTGACCCTCGAGATCATACCCTCCACTCTCTTCAGCAGTTGTATCTCTTCGTACTCCGTAATCTCCACCAACTCCTGCCCATCTGTCGGCTTCTCTTTTTCCATCCACGGTAAGTCTACGCTGTTCAGTTGCGTCGAGAACAAGGATTCTCGTCGCAGTGGTTTATCTTCTGTTTTTTTGGTTTTGGTATCAGGAGGTGGTTTTTTTGTTTCGACACGGGCGCGGTCTTCGTTCTCGTCCGACTGCGGCTCGGTCTGGTGGGTGGAGCTTCGGGAATCGGAGTCGCAGTAGTTTGTCGACTGCTGCAGGGAATGGATGCTGGAAGAATCACTCTGGAAATACGAAATTCATTTTTCCTTCGCCGAAAATTTTAATATTAAGGCTTTTAATAAATAAAACGGTTTATGTGACGTTTTTGGCGCCCTGGTCTAATAACTCGTGACATACTGAGACGGGTTTTTTCTTTTTCATTATTATTTTAACAATATCTTTTACTACAGTACTAGATCAATTCATTCCTTAGCTTTATCCTTTTTAAAAAGATCCTTCACTGGTGTAAAATGATTATATTGAAGCTTTCGTTCAATAAACTTTTTAATTTAGTATTTATTTAAACACAGTTGCTCTCTAGAGTTAGAGTAGAAGTTTGGATTAAGCGAAAGTATACTTTGTTTTAAAGTAGGGTGACCATCTGATTTGTGAATAAAGGACTCCTTGTGAACCAGTGGTGTTTCGAGTTAGAACTCACAGTAACAATATCTATGGGGTATATACCATAATCGCCACACTTGGTAGCCAAGTTGGCGATCGCAGTTTGGTATGGTACGCAGATGGCGCTGCTACCCATCCTCTGAAACTTGTTTGTGAGCAGTGGCAACCCTATATAATTAATGCACAAAGTTTGAATTATATAAGATTGTAATGGTATTCAAACCGTCTACTGCTACCCAAAGTACAAATCTTATATAAGATTTATAAGAAACTGTTCACATTTATCTTACAGATTTCGTAGATTTATATTTAGCCAGTTTCCTCAAGGCTAGCTCTATTAATGTTATTTAAAACATTAGACCAGTGATTCCCAAAGTGGTCTGTATCGACCCCTAGGGGTATAACCTGCAAGGGGTCTACGTCAGCGAAAAAAAATTTGGGGGTCCATGAAATGAAAATGGGGGTCCACGATATTGGATCTCAACACATACACACAGACTGGACATCATTAGCCGAGGAGATTTAAGATTAACCCTTACAAAATTGACGCCAAATGTTGATAATTTATTATTAAAGCATCAGGTTCATCCTTCTCACTAAAAATATTGACTTATTGCTTATGTTATTTTATTTATAGTTTATTTTATGTTACGTATATTTTACATAACAGATACGAAATTTCATTTTGAGCAGTTTTAATTTAAATTCAATTAGTAAATGTATGAATTAACATGTGTTTTTACTTTAAGTTTTTAACACTAAACTTTACTACAGTTAGAAAATTACAGGAAATCAATATCAGGTAAGTAGGGGGTCTACCCAACACGGAAAAACATGGCAAGGGGTCTACGATACAAAAAAGTTTGGGGAACTCTGCATTAGACTATATTTCTCCAAGGTCAAAAATCTTTTCATGATCCATAAAGATCAGTCTTCAACCAAAGCTTGAATTAAAATCATAGATCATTTTAAAAGGGTCACGTGTGTGGAAAGAAACTCACCTGACAAATAGGAGGGAACGCTCCGGTAGATTGATACAATCCACTGAACAGGCTTTCCACGTCCGAGCTCATGGATACTTCGTGTTCTTCGACGGTGATGTCATCGATGATCTCCTGTCTTGGTACAGTCAACAAAACATAACGTAATTGAGATGTGGAATTTAGCATTTTAGATATGCAGTTAAAAAGAGAACTTGATTTAGATATGAAGTGGAAAACAGAACTTAATTCAGAAATAAACTGGAAAACCAATCTTAATTTAGAAACTAAATGGGAACAACGTAATTTAGATACAGTGAATAATAAAACTGAATTTAGAAACTGAATAAAAAATAACATTTAGAAATAGAGTGGAAAACAGATCTTAATTTAGAAATAAATTGGAAAACAAAACTTAATTCAGAAATCGATTAGAAAACGGAACGCAATTTAGATATAATTAGAAAATAGAACATAATTTCGATATGAATTTGGAAATAGATCTTAATTTAGAAATAAATTGGAAAACAAAACTTAATTTAGAAATCAATTAGAAAATGGAACGCAATTTAGATATAATTAGAAAATAGAACTTATTTTGACATGAAGTTGAAAATAGAACTTAATTTAGAGTAGCTAGCGCGCCTAGCTACAAGATGAATATACGATCCCTTGTCGTACTTTTATTTACGTAACAATAGTCTAAAATAAGTTTTGTACTTTAACTTACGTACAGTATAAAGTAATCATTGCGCATCAATATAATGTTAATATACTCTTCCTTACGTACTTTTCTTGTGTACTACAAGTAAAATAGTTTTTAGACTAACAAAAACATCGATAGCGCAAACAAGATATGTCGACCGCTGCATTGTCAATTGCTCCCTCCACTGCGACAGTTTTCTAACAAATACTCACCTTTTTGTTTTGTATTTAATAAACACGAAAGGTATAAATTAAATTCTTCATCTACCCGCAACAGGTTTGGAAGGAAAATACACACGAAATTTGTTATTTTATCTGTGAATCTAGTGAAAGGTATACGAGTAAATTAAATTCTATATCTACCCGCAAGGGGTTTGGAAGGAAAATACGCACGAAATTTGTTATTTTCTAGACGTACGCCTTATTGAGTTTAAATTTAAAGGAAAAGCAAATTAAAATTTGCTCCCTCATGACATCTGCGACATATTTATTTATACGTTACTGTACACCATAGGTAATAACGAAAAAAAATGAAACTATTTATACAGAGGTACAAGAGGCGGTGTTATCGCTCGAGGTGATCTCTACCAGACAGCCTTTGGATGGAGGAAGAGAGACATGAAAGAGACGGAAGTTTAGAATATACAACATACAAATATTATTATATATTATTATTCAAAATTTCCACAACTACCCCAAACGACAACAAACAGAAAATCCACAACTCCGATGAAAATTTTTTTTTGTATCGAAATTTCATAGAACTTTCTGGAAAATTCTGGGACTGATTTAAAATTCGAATATAAAATAGAAAAATTACTAGGGAAGTTAAAATCTAACAAAGATTATTATAGAACTTTCAGGGGATTTACGGAGTGATTGGTATAAGTGTAAAATTTTTATAGGGGGTGCATGTCTAGCTTAGGTTTATATTACAAGATACTACAGTTTATTTTACAAAAGTAAATAAATGCATTGCCTTACTTGATATCAATTCCCAGGTCCTGGTACGAACAGGTGGCGTCTGCCTGGTCATCAAGTCGTCTCCTTTTACAAGGCCCAGGGTCTGTGTTCAATGGAACCGATTCGTTGGACTCGTTGAGGAGATACTTGTATCCTGTGATAAAAAATTTAAAATATTTACGGTCATATATATTCACCCGAAATACTTCGATGATTAAATACAAGTAAACATTCGAATCCTGATTTATACTTAACCATATGTGCAATAAAATGAATTTAAATATTGTGTTGAAAAAAAAAATTGTTAATGCATACCCAATTCGTGTACTTTTAAAAAGAATATCGTCTTGTCCACACTCATGTGACCTCGGGGTCGGCCTTTGACCTTGTCTTTAGAGACCTCCTGATCTAAAATGTTCACCAGTTAATAATTAGTTAAGGAAGAGAGAAACATTAAAATTAACCACTTGAACCAAACCGGATTATTGTTCCATATGGAATACGATGTATACAATTTGCGTTAAATGTAAATGTTACCAAGAAAAAAAAAGATTTTTTGTCACAAAATTCTGACATTTATATGGGGCCGTTTATAAAATACGTCACTTGAAATGTTTTTTTTTTAAACCTGTTCTGATATAACGGAGGTAGAAATAAATTGTGGAAGGATTTCAGGTTGCTATTAAAAGTTTCAAAAAACTTTATTTATTTGAATTTCTAAACTACAAGTCGTTAAAGTGCGGGATAGTAGTCTGTCTCCCTCGCTCCTATAGCGCTCGCGCTCACACACGCGCTCATGGATACCCGTACCGTGGGTTTCACAACTTGCGGTATGCGTACGTATCTAATTGCTGCCAGTTCGTATGCTTTCATCGTGTTTTGGTATCTAAAGCCGTAAGCTAGATGTTTCTTTTTACGTGCATTTATATATCTCTTCATTATTTTTTTATTTAACATAGTCTGATCTTTCTTTGTACATTGTATTAATTAAATTTTTAATGTTGTCACCTATAAAGGAACACAATGGAACCATTATTAATACGGTAAATTTTAATGTAATTTTGATGTATATAGTACTGGGGTACCTAAATAAATAAATAGATCACAGAAACACTTTCCCTCTTCGTTGACACACACACGTTGTCTGCGACTTCTCTTGAAAATAATGATTAATCAATAATATAAAAAAATTACCAAATAAACAAGAATTTACAACTTTTTGTTAATAACATAATTTAAATAAGAGTAATAACTATCAGAAATAGAAACTTGGTAAATAATGTCTTTACTATACACAAGTCTAAAGTTTTATTAAATATTCTGAACAATATCTTAGTATCTCAACATTCATGGTCATTTATTTTAGACTTGGGTCACACTGCTGCATCGCATTTGCAGATTTTTAAATATTAGTTAGTGGTAGATTCCTCAGGTTTCATATAGCGGAGCACAGAGGGCGCTAAAAGCGTCCTCGAGGAACCTGGGATCGGTATGTTATATACCAATTTCACTTTTTTGGGAGGTCACTAAGCTATTTGATCACTTAAGTAGACGTTCCAGATTAATCTGATAAGAGCCTTTTCGAGGTGACCTCATATTGAACTGTTACCATTACTATAACTTCAGCAAACATTAGTTCTAGGAGAAATAGCGGAAAAACTCCACTATTTGCTTCTACCTGCAATAATTGTCAAGTTTGCTTAGACCCCCGTCTCTCCTCTTGTCACGTATTTTATGAACGGCCCATATAGAATATACAGGTAATAGATTCATACTGATATGAGCGGCAACAGCTGGTGAGAATGAGTGGAGAAGCCGCCACCACCCCGATTCTCCCAACGCTATGGATCCCGACATGAAGAAGGTATTGTTATACACCGACAGTGCTCCCGCGATCGTGCCCACCCAGTTCTTCTTTTGCTTGCTGGGAAGAAACATAGCATAGTTGATGATTAAGAATTTATTTTGGATTAACTTTCTCTCATGGCATAGTTCTCCTCCAAAGATAGCCACGACAACTCACTCAACGATTTTTAGCACTCCTTGCAACCGTTGTTACCCTTACTGCTACTGTAACCAGGAACAGCGTGGCCGACGAAGAAAAGGGTCGATTTGAATGGTGCTTCTTCGGATTCGGGGTTCAGAGTTGAAGACACTTAGAGCAAATCTTTTTGCGGTATTTAAGCACCAAGGATAACCCAGGATCCAATGAGAGACAAAGAGAACATCAGAGTTCCTCATCTGCAGATAGACCTGAATGTTCTGGTCACATTGTTCGCAAAGCCAGGACCCAAGGAACCATGAGAAGCTTATCTGTACAGGCAAGATCGAAGGTAAAAGACCACGGGGGCGAAGCCTAATGTGCTGGACAGATCAAATCCGCATAATAAAGTTTAAGGTTCCATACAAGTATAATCTCAACAGGAGCAGGTTCATCATTCGAGTATGTGATCAATTTTAAGCAACACGAATTTTGTGACTTATGTTTGTGTGTGACAGTGACTTCACAATTGCTGAAATGATGTTATCATCACTAACAAATATGGCAACACTGTGAAATTCTGAAGCTCATAGGTAGGTTCAGAAAAAAAAAACTTATTTATTCATTATTTATGACAGTGAGGGTCTAAGGTTCTAGAGTATAGATCAAAGTCTGGTAATTGCACCATAAGATGTCCACCTACAAGGTGATTAGATAATCTTAAGGCTGATAGACAATGCTGGATGTAGTTTGCTTCTTTCTGGACCTATTGGAAATTTATGGAGCAGGCTTATGTCCAGCAGTGAACATCCTAAAATGATGGAATACATAATGTAAATACAATATTCATTTAAGTCACTATTTTACATTTTTTTGGTATAATTTTGTAAGTAGCGCATCAAATTATCATGGGTGCACTGCTAGAGAATGCTCAACAGCATTAAATCATTTGTTTTAACATTTAAGGTTGCAATATAATTAAATGTTGATTAACTTACAAATGTGGGCCAAATAGTAATACCCAATTGCGGTCAATGAAGAAACATATGTGCGTCTTGTAGTGGAAGAAGCCATTGTTACTGATGCCGAATGATTGGACACTTAGGTGATGAAGCGTTAGGAGTAATACATTCACCCTAGAACAAACAACATTAGTCAAATCACGTTTAAGTACCCCAATATAAAAACAATATAAGTTAACATTTGTTTCATTTATTGTGCAAATTTAAATATGCTGGCAACAAATAGGGCTCTCTCTTAAAGATCTCCCTAAAGACTGGTTTTATGCTACAATGACTTCCTGCCTTGACATTGTTGACCTAGTGCCTATCGACGCCGCATATACAGGCTTGTGGTCGCCAAAAACCTTTAGGTATAGTCATCTATCCACTGGTCTGATCAAGTAAAATCTATAATTGGAACCTCGATTACTACTACCTTCAAAGTAGAGAAGAGAATGGCATGGAAACAATTCTATAACAGTGTTTCAAAACATAAACAATGTTCAGACATGAAGAAATATCTGAGACAATTAATAAAACCTATGTATATTAATATATACATATGGTTTGTTCCTATCAGGAATGTAGTGAATTATCATTTTTTGCCTGCCAACAAAGTTACAATTAATGAAATTATTCCTGATATCTAATTAGCCAAATGAGCACACATAATTTTGATATAAAAGTGAAATGGTTAAAATTGTGTCGAATCCAATTTCAAATTGCCCTCCCGTGGGGCCATGAGCCCCATGTTGGGAAACACCGCATTGCACAATCATAAATATATATTTATAGTCATATTTCCAGTCAACCAAATCAAATCAAAATATTCTTTACTCCAAAAGGCAGTTACATGCACTTCCGAATCATCAAACTAACACCAACACAGACAGCTGTTCTATAGAGAAGAGCTGACGAGAAACTCAACAGTTGCTCTTTACAAATATGGTTTTACAAAAAGCTCATGACAATATTAGTTTCCTGATTGAGCATCGACAACATTTAATTCCACACATTAATATCAGCATAGTATTCTACAAAAGTATACTATACTTTTTTATAATATATTTTTAGTATTGATTTTAAATATTATATGTGGCAGATATGAAATAGTGTGTGAAATTTAATTGTACATATGTATACCTTGTGCCATAAATCATTTAATTAATTTAAGGATATGTAAAGTAGGAGTAATCAGCCTATTTTTATTCCTTGTAATAACACTATGTCTATGACTGATTTTTAAATGGTTTTATATGTTTTAGTTTAAAAAAAACATTATTATAGATATATTGTGATGCAACCATAAGAATACTATGTTTATTAAAAGATTCTGGCACAGGATCCAGTATGGTTTTAATTTTTATATTTCTCTTTCTCCTTTTGTTGTATCTTTCGCTACTGAGAATCATGTAAAGAATAGTAGTAGCTGTTCATCTGTTTTATCATTATCATGTTAGCTGATACATGCGCACTGCAAGGCATAAGCCTCTCTTAAAGATGACCATTATAACTGGTCTTACACTGTCCATAATTAGTTACTTTAGGTATCCTTGACTATAACTTTGGTCCACCTATTCCTACTACCAAATCACCATTTATTTATAAAAAAAATAGTTTTTCTTTTCTTAATGTCAATTCTGTTAGAAGTAATTTAGTGTTATTATATAATTTGATTGAAAGCCATTTAGTAATATTGTTTTTAAAATGCTTTTTCCACTTTACTGTCATTATGATAGATATTATTTCTGAAATCAGTAATTTTTGATAGGACATACCATACAAGCAGCACAGCAAACAACTATAAACAATCATCATGTAATTTCAAATATACCTTTCACTATATTTAGAATTTAAAACATTTTTCTAGCACAAATTTATATTAGCCAAAATCAATATACACTTTATACTTGGTTCACATAAGAAATATTATACCTTGATTAAAGAAGTTAATGTGCATTTTTTGTGACATAGTATTTCAGTTGAAGAGGTATTAAAATATCTATCAGATTAGAGAGGACCTAGTGATTGAACAAAGTCAAACTGTTGTTTAAAACTGTTTATATAAAGAGGCTAAGGCTTGTGGGGCCCAGTCTGAAGCTGTAACTCTATCATGATTACCGCATTTCTCATATAGTTGGGCTCGAGGAACAAGTCTTGAGCTTTCATATATAAATATATACCGGTAAGCGTTTAGCATTTTGATTTCATATTGCATTGGATATTTAGGAAAATGAATGATATTGCAGTAAAGAAACCCACCACAAAAATCTTTTTCTAGTAAACACCTCCTCCGTGGAGTCTGAACATTCTGCGCAAGTAAATTCGAAGAAAACGTCACAAGCGAAATCTCCCGGCGTGCCGGGTCGTTTTAAGCATGTGAGATGGACGAAGCCGTTGCAGGATTCGCACCGCAGCCCGGGCTTGTCCTGCTTGCTTTCGGGTTTAACACAATATTTGCAAACGACACATTGCTGATTATCAGCATCGGATAATTCAAAGTTACTGTTTGTTTCTATCTCCATTGTTTTTGCAAGATCGTCTGTTTGTTGTGACGTTTACCTTTTGACACATTGAAATGACATGACGTTACTAGTTGACAGTTCATTTGTGACAATTAGGTTCATACCATCGTAATAAAATATTTTCAAGTGAAAGACGCAATTGTTTTATAAGAATTTTGAAAAAGTGGCAGAATAATTGTAAAGGCATTTTTCAAAGGTATATAAAATATATTTGAATTCTGGTAAATTGTCCTACATTTTCAACTATGTAGAATAAATAAATTGTAGAAAATGTCAAAAAAATTTATTATAAAAATCGTTAAACATTCGATTCAGTTCTTCCGATCTTCCCTTTGATGTCTAAACTCCTGGATCCATTGTTCAATATTCCGTTTGTGTTCTTGTCGCGTCATCTTTACAGATTCAGGGTCGTCGCGGTTCTTCGGCATCAGATCGAGATGATGTGCAGTATCGATCATCACCACAGCCTTCACTGTATCGCTGATGCTGGTCAATATGCCACCTAAAATAAAACCATTGCATCTAATAAAGAGGGTAATAATATGTAATGACATAGTACAAATTCCAGGACAAGGTTGGTTGGATAAAAGTAAAGACAAAGAAATATAGAAACAGTCGGAGAAAGAAATTATTCAAACCAAATCTAACTGACTAATCAAACAAATATTTAAAAAAAAAACTACTAAAAATATTTGAAATGTAAAAAAGAGGTGATATATAATTAAGTAGGCTTTAATGACATTTATTTTTATGTAATGAAGATATCAAAGTCTTAAAAACAATTCATAGTTTTCCAATCCCATGTTCGTAAATGTTCGTAATGAACCTAGTTAGGTTAACGCAGATTATATTTGTACAATAATATATTAAATGTTCATTGACTATTAATAAATCTATCGATTACTTGTTCTCCTTATCTAGATATTCATTAAGGATCATTTAGCAAATAGTTTTTATCAAACACTAAATAACTTTGAACATTCTTCCTTCTCATTTTACGGATTTCGTCTTCTCCAACCATCGAACAATCTATCCATTCGAATGTCAACTGCTGAACGAAGACCTCCTAAACAGATTTCCTATGGGACTTATAAATAGCGATATATCCAGCGTCTTCCGAGGACCATAACCTTGTGGCAGTCCTACTCCAGATATCTCCAGTGATTTCCAACCCATTACCCCAAGGCCTCAACGGCTATCTGTTCACTGCCACATCATTTGTGATCTTCCCACTGCCACATAAATTTTCCAATCCGCTTTGTGAAGTCGGTTTAGTTCGTTCGTCGATGGATCTTCTCATTGCTGATTTGGTTTCAAAGGCAACTCCCTGGTATAACCTTCTCTGTAGTTCTTAAAAATACTAGTAAAATATTTGTTCTCCCATTACTTATTTATTTAATTCAGGGTTATAAATGGAGAGAGCAAAGAACTCGGAGTTTTGCTGGGAAATCAAATCAGAAATGAGGTGATCCGCTGAACTAAAGTCAGCGATATAGCTCGAAGAATTGCTTGTCTGAAGTAGCAGTGGGCTTATTGCTCGTAAAACCGGCGGCCGTCGAGGCTGAAAGATTCTCTAATGGCGATCACGAGCACGTAGATGGGGAGTGGATACGCTCCGAACCAAGGTCATCGATATAGCTCGAAGAATTGCTCGTCTGAAATAGTAGCAGTGGGCTTATCGCTCGTAAAACCGGCGGCCGTGGTGGCTGAAAGATTCTCCAACGGCGATCACGAGCACGAAGACGCGGAGTGGGTACGGAGTGCGGATCTTTGGAGACCCGTGTCCTTGTCGACTGCCATTGTGATGGGCAAGGATTAAATATAGTAAAAGTCAGATACCTCCTGCCCAAGGATCTAAGAGCCCATTACTGAACACGATGTTAGAAGCTGCTTGCAGCCGGTCTCCACCGTACTCCAGTCGAGCGGCATCAGGACGAGGGTATACGTTGTACTTTTTATGGCATTCCTCCGAGAACTGTGTGAAGTTCCAAGGGTTCGGTTCGAACATGTCATTGATGCCGTTGGTGCACATCGGCATAATCATCTCAGTGCAGGCCTGTTGCAATAAAAAATGAAATGAAGTAAAATAAATGTAATATTTCAATGTAGACAGCTCTATGGCAGTTCAAGGACAGAGAAAAAAATAGTTTTAATATTATCGCATGTAAATGCATAGAGTTTTTGGTTATATATGAAACTTTAAAGGCGTGAATATATAAGTCATTTATCTGCACAGATCTTTAAAGCTTTTACACTTATTTCCAATCATACTGTATAAAGCGATCACTCTTAATAAGGTATATTCGTATTGGCATGCGACAGGCCATCTTCTGGCAGTTAAAAAAATAGTAGTAATTCCATTTTTAAAAACGCGTTTGCTTACTGTTAAAATAATAATTTATTTATTTTTTTTCGTTTAAGAATTTTTCTAAAATAAAAGTAGCATAAGTTATTTCTTATTCGGTCCAGATATTTCAGAAATTAGCCGGATATTTTTTTAAAAATGTAAAAAGCGGTTATTTTAATGTTACTAGCAGACACTCAAATTTAAATAGTGATATGTATATATTTTTGGAACCATTGATTTTTGCATATGGTGTACAATAAGTAAATAGGCAGAAAATGAGCTTGGACAAAAAGACAGGCCCTTTCATCACCATAATCATTTAAGCCACAGCTACTGATCACAACAAACCTCTCTTATAAATTTCCTATAAAGCCTTAGATTTCCAAACAGTCCAATTGGAAGAGTCCCAAGTGTTTTCCGACGAGCTAAACCACTATTTGGATGGACGTCTTTCTCTACGCTTACCTGTCCATGGTGTTCACTTCAGAACCTTAAAATAGGTGACATTAGTCTGAGGCCTTAAGTAATATTTTACTATTCTGGTGAACATAAGCTACAAGGTGAAAGTATATAAGTAACTAATATTGAAACAAACCTGGTAATCCCAGCCGCTAGCGTCGAGGTTGCCATAATCATCACCTTTCTTGTAATCCACACATTTGCTTTTACCGTTGAAGTTCGTAAACATTTGTAGTGCTTTGCCGATTCCCTGATAATAAACAAATTATATTTATAATCTGTATTACACGATCACCCGCTGGTATCACCAAATGCAGACAAATATTAGATTAAAAAAATTTACATGGACCGGCTCTCCAAGAAAATCCACTATTTTTTATAAGTATGCGTTTAAGAAAAACTCTAATTATACTGAAGGCATTAAAAGAACGTTTCTGTACGCAAACAACAGGATGCGTAGATTACTGCACGCTACAAAACTGAAAGCGTTCATCTTTCTCTGTCGCACACATCTTCCGTCGCTCTTTCACAAACGACGCGTGTGATTGGTTGTAATGTACGAATTGTGATTGGTTATAGAAATAAAGTTAGATCTAGGATTCGTTCACGTAGTTTTAAAGTTTTGTTTAAATGTATAGTTTCAGCAAATAAAAGTAATTCTGTTCTCTGCTCTCAAGTTTTACTTTTAACTCCAAGAGACAGTCTTCTAAATTGCGTTTGCGTCATAAAAGTTTATAAAACTGGCCGGTAAACAAATTATTTTAAAAATTAATTTTATTATTTGGGATAAGAACTCCTTGCTAATCTTTAAAAAAAAATTAAATATGTAATGCAACTGACATGACATTTTTTTTCACAAATTGGCGGCAAATATAATATTTAATTGTCATTGTGGATTTTAATAGGCTGTGGTATTAAGAACAGGCAAGCTATGTGTAGAAAGTTTATTTTTAAGGTCCACAGATTATTATGATCATCGGGAGATCTTGGATGCCCAGTAGAGGACTAAAATTATGATACC
This sequence comes from Battus philenor, assembly GCF_028537555.1. Lineage (NCBI taxonomy): Eukaryota > Metazoa > Arthropoda > Insecta > Lepidoptera > Papilionidae > Battus > Battus philenor. The sequence continues at coordinate 1,040,848 of NW_027181693.1, forward strand.
GGATCTAAAAGTAAAATTTTACGTTGTTTCGTTGCGGTTTCATACAGCAACAAAATTACTATTTTGAAGATGAAAAAATCTTTAAAGTGCGAGAAACAGTAACTATATGATTTAATTTTTTATCTGTTATCCAATAAAAAAAAGATTCACCTCTAGAAGATTCTGTCCCGTTAGTTTCGGGGTCAAATACTGGCACGCGCTTCGAACAGGATAAGCCGGCAGGGGCAGCAGAAAGTCACTTGCAAATGGATAGTTGACCATTGCTAGAGTCTCGTACATGGATTGAAGGAAGTCAATCAAGGCTTGGATGTCTCCGTTGTCCTTAACCGGATCGCAAAGCTTCCACTGCTTTTCAAGCCACGCGGCGTTGGTTTTGTTCGCGGCGAAGTTTCTAGAAAACACATTTCACATTACTATATTTACATTTTTATAAACGTTAAAAATAATTGACGATTCTAAAGTGCTTGTAAATGTCTTATTGAATAAAGATATTTTGAATTTAAATTTAAATTTTGTATCTTGCTCAAAAATGTATAGAAGATACATTTGCTTTTAATTTAGTGTTTTAATAGAAATATACAATATTATAAGTCAATATTAGGTATTGTAGCGGTAAAATCAAAACACAGTATCCGGTGATAAATATTGTCTCATGAGAAGTTTTTGCTGTTAGTCTTGCGGCTTTTACAGCTTCATCGGAAACGAGTTCACGGAACGGAGGGGTCCGTGAACTATATAAAATTTACAAGATTCGAGTTTCCGAACCCGTATCAGTACTCGGCGGGGAGACGAGGAAGTCACAAAGGTAGTGGCCGCGAGATAGAAGCAGCGGGGCTCATCCTGCACATCGACCTTTACAAAGAGACAATCGGATAATTTCGGGTTTGTGCAGCACTATCTCTGTCCCACACTACCTATTTGACGTTTTGTCAGTCGTGCGACAGAGATAACGCTCTACGAAGCGGAAATTAGCCGATTGTCTCTTTCCAAAGGTCGATGTCCAATATTTATCGCCGGGTAATATAAAAACTTTTGGAACTCTTTGGCGTATTTAATAATAATAAAAAAATTTGTGTATCTTTAAGTCTCTTGTTCTTATCATCTTGAAAATATTTACAGTTACAGTTACACAAACTGAACTCTAAAATTAGCAAGACAAAGTGAAAATAAAATTGTATTAGAATTGCGTTGATTTTAGTTAGAAATGGAATCCCCAAGTTTTGATTGCATGGTGCAATTAGAAACAAAAGTGTTGCCGTCTTTTAGAAAAAAAATTAAAGACATGAACCCAAAACAACGCAACTTCGAAAATCTAACGACGCACAGTGAAAATTAGTACTAATTAAGCAACGACGCAACTTCGAAGATAACGCAAAACGAAACGACGCAAAGCGAGGTATTGGTGTATAGTATTACTGCATTGGTTTTTCTCTAGTGTCTAAACTAGGTCTAACCGGTGTCTTAAATATACAACTTGTGTATTACATGGAACATTATATTTACTTGAATTATCTGTATGACATGAACCAAGAAAAGATGGGATTCTGAGTAAGGTTGGTCATCTAGGAGCTAATTGGACACTTTATAATTCACTGGTCAATGACCCTCGTCTTCTATTTGGTCTGAAGAGAAGTACCATACCTGATTATACTCCAAGACTGTCTTATGTTTTCCCTGCAAGTTTTATTGGCCACCGCAAAGCTGGACGAGACAATCCTGTGGTAGACATCGCAGGGCAGCATCCCGGGGAACATGTGTACGGGAGCTGACGCGGCAATGGCTCCAGCCACGAGATGAGGGTATTTCATACGGAAATAGGCCGCTAGCATACCACCATAGGATCCTGTGGTTTTGAATACATTTATAGATCTAATGCGTTAAGAGTTTACATCAAGTTAGTATTGAGGGGGGGGGGGGTTCTTTTTCTTATTTTTAGCTGATGTATGTCCAATGCAAGGCATCCTTCAAAGATCGCCACGATGACCGGTACTGCTGCCCGTAACCAGCTATTTCCTTAACTATTTCATCGGTCCACCTAAGGGGGGGGGGGGGGTCGGGCTACCGTAGCTGTGTCTACCGGCTCGTGATCGTCACTCAAGAAACTTTCGACCCCAACGACTATCAGTTGCACGAGCGATGTGCCCTGCTCATTGCAACTTCAAACGAGCAATTCTTCGAGCTACATCATTGATCTTGGTTATTCTTCGGATCTTATCATTTCTGATTCGATTTTGCAGGTGAACTCTGAGCATAGCTCTCTCTATTTCTCGCTGGTGGTTGCTATATGTGTAAAAATTTTAAATAGTACTTTTACCCAAAACATCTTAACATCCTTCAGCATCTGTTTTCATTATATTATCTTACACTCTTCACTCCAAGGGATGGAGGGTGTCAGATCTTGCAAGATGTGATTGGACCATTTTTTGAACTCTTGAATTGGAAGTATAGCTCATTTATTTATTCATTGATCAATATCGGTGACCACTTGCGTGCTTCATAGAATGCCGAAAGACCCCAAAAATGCCATTGACAAAATACTTATTACATAGAAGGTTCTTTCGAAATTTGCACCGTGACCACCTGTGACAGAAGCTCAGGAAAAAAACACTTGTGTGGTAATTTAAATCCATCAACTCACCCCCAAAAGCAATGACCGGGTATCTTGGCTTCACAGCGTTGTTCTGGAGGAAGTTGATCAGATCAGCGTAATCAGCTAGAGCTTGTCCAGAAGATAGATAGCCGATGTGATTGTTATCCAATGATTTGTTCCCGAAAGGCATAGATGCGCCGTAATATCTGAAAAGCATGCGACATAAACTTTAATTTGAACAATCACTAATGAACAGATCTTGTAGAAATAAATCACGTTGAGTGAAATTGAAGAAACTTGTTGCTTGCTTGGTTTCAGTTGGAGTGGATGCTGTTAGCCAGGGATCTATTACAGCTTCACCAGAACTTAGTTCACGGAGCGGAAGGGTTCGTGAATTTAAAAATTGAAGAAAGGACAAACTAAAATATATATATTCTTACTTCTATGTATATTCTTACTTACATGTATATTCCTACTTACATGTATATTCCAACATTCAGCTTTGTTATCTGTACCTTTTTTTACATTCCTACATCAATCATCTGATAAAGTAAAGTTTTTTTTCTAGTCTATCTATAAATGTTAAGAGCAATAATCTCTTTTTTACCCTTTCGTGTAAACCAATATTTCCCTACGTGGAACCACAGAGGAGCAATTAGAAAGTGCACTAGACACGAGTTTCACCCTTTCGTTTTAATGTAAATAATATATAGGTTATATAGCACATAAAGGGTAGGAAAATACAAGTGTAGACAATAAAGATCTTAAATATATCAATAAAGATCTTACCTGTGTTCTGCAAAGACAATCTTGGCTTTGAACTCCTCAGCTATGTCCCACATGAAGCCGGTGTGTTTCGCGAACAATTCAATTTGTCCCTGAAATCGATAATATTATTTATCTACCTTCATTAATATCACACTGTTACAAATTACAACTCTCAAGCAGTTCAATAGAAAGAGGAATAATTTAAAATTTATTTCATTATTTATTAAGTTTGTCTTGATACCCCAGGACTTTACACGAAATTCTACGACCAATACATGTATTTTTGATGTTTTTTTTTGCCTCCGTTTTTGGAGATCTTTCTTTCTGCCTTACGATGGTATAGCAGGGACTATTTATACAATTATTAATATGTCCTTAGTGAGAAAAGGACTAATATTTTGCCACTTCCGCATATGCAGTGGTAGTCGTGCAACAAAGTGCACCCGCCCCGTCGTCCGCGACCCGTGAGAACAGATGGTCTCTGTCTTATTCATCTGTGTTTTCTATCTACAACCGAAATCTTAATTGAGGCAACTGAGTATACTAAGGTAACATAGTCTGCATAGTATATTATGTTTACTCCCGAAGAAACATCACCTCTCAGAAGTCAGTCGTAAGCGAGCAGAGCAAGACCGATCACCGTGGTGATATTTGGTGGCCTTACATTAGCTGTGTTTCGAATGACACGATATTGATGACTAAACGTGTGTGTGAATTTGTTTCACTAGTAGTGATGGAATACAAAATAGAATAATATAACAGTGAAAGTAATTTGTTCGTATGACTTTGTTTGATATTTTTTTGTCTACTTGTTAATAACTATTTATTTACGTATCCGTTTATTGTCTATACGAATGCCATTAGGAATTGCTAGTGTCGATAAGACTACCGATTGTGTATAATATATTTATTTTTATTTCATTATCTATAGCAATATATCATGCGTCATTCTTGATTTTTGTTAACGAAAATTAATTTTATAAAACGCATTTTATCGTTACCGTTTTTATTATTTTTGATATGATTAATTTTTACATTCACCCTTTAAAAATTTTTTCAATACCCGGTGATAAATATTGCACATCGACCTTTGGAAAGAGACAATCGGCTAATTTCGGCGTTATCTCTGTCGCACGGCTGATAAAACGTTACATAGGTAGTGTGGGACAGAGATAATGCTCTACAAAGCCGAAATTAGCCGGTTGTCTCTTTCCAAAGGTCAATGTGCAATATATATCGCCGGGTATAGTACACATAAATTAAATTAACCTTGATATTGTATTAATTTAATATTAGTTTGTATATATTAAATTATGTGTTTTTAAAACAGTTTATATAAATGTAGCAATATATTAATCGCGATGCATATAAGCTTTCGATTACCATTGATACATTTGTTAAAGCATTGTATACTTTATATCTAAGAAACTCCGTAATGTAATTGTTACAAACCTAAATCGAAAACGTAAATATCATTGAAAAATAATACTTTATTTTTCACAACATATCTTTTAACACGTTCACTGCGGGCCCAATTTTGAAGAACTTTCAGCTGGTGCGGCTGAGGTCGAATCAGCCTCAAGCTGAACTTCCTAGTAGTGCGGTTGAGGCCTTTTCTGCCTCATGTTTCAATCATTTTTTTTTACAATATTGAGTCAATGCTTCGCAGACATAAAGAAAGCTATATTTGTCTTTGTCATACCTCATACGGTTGAGTGTAAACAGCCGCCGCACTAGAGAGAAAACACGAGTTTTACGCGCCGCACCAGTGCGAAGTCTACCATGAGGCTGAATCGACCTCAAGCCGCAGTGAACGTGTTAAATTAATCACCTGTGTGCGTTAAGAGAATTCTGAAAGAATCCTATTTGATACAAACTAGAATCCAATTGAGGTCCTTTCTTTTGATACATATCAACTTACAAGAGAGCTACGAGAATTCCACATCTGAGAAGTGCCCACGTGCCCAGTGCTGCCGTGATGCCCCGTGGAGGGGTGAAACACGTGTTGAGTGATTTAACGGTGGTAGTTGTGTAATTCGCATTGCTTGCCGCACGTCCATTTATCAGCGGGCTTTATTGCACGACTGCTGCTACATAGCGGAAGTAGCTATACATTAGTCCTTTTCTTACTTAGGATGAACTACCGCAAAGTAACGCCTGAATCCATTAGAAATTTGGTTCTTATCACAGCAACTTGTTTAATTTATTTTAACAATTTTCATTTACAAATTTTTATTTGTAATTTAACTATTTATTTATTAATTAAATTACATCGATTGTTGTCTTGATATTTTATAATATTTTGTCTTCTAATGTCGGGTGAAGTCCGTCGCTTTACCCGGCTCTTATTTTAGTTCTTACTTTAGTTTCTACCTATGGTCTGAAGCATCACTTCTTTGCAGAACTTTAGGAATGTGGGCGACATTAGTCGTCCCCCATGAGGGAGGCAACACTTACTTCTTCTATTAGTGGGACCGGAAAGTAATGTCGTTTCTGTCGACATATTTTACAGATAAACCGATTGATTTTTACCGCTCCGGCATTGATTTTGTATACTAAACGGCGAAAGGTTTTTGATAAGGTGAATATATTGTTGATTAGAAATAAAAACTTGTCAAAAATGTAGTCGTGTGAATTTAACTTAAGAAAGCGACATTACTTTCCGGTACACTTAATATTTTTCTACCTATTTCCACCTCGTCGATGGCGGCTTCTTGGTCCCTGTCATCTATAATCTATGATCACGAGGCTAATAGCACCGACATCTACATGAAACTAGAGAAGTAGGAGGCCTAAATTAACCTTTTACACTTAACAAGTGTAAGTATAATGAACTTTATAAGTTTATTGTATACAGGGGTGACCCAACTGCGGCTCGCGAGCCACATGCGACTCTTTGAACGATTATTTTTAGCTCTGATCGATTGCCGAATTATTTCAATATTTATATTTATATAACCTATGTCAGCTTCTGGGAAATAAAAACAAATTACTGGTGTGAATAATTATTATTGTTATTCCACCATAAAATGTGTGTCATTATATCTAACTTCAATACATATATTTTGTTCTTTTGTTTAAATAATTTCAATAAATACGATTTTTCAATTGCGGGTCGCAAAAAATTTTAAAATTTCGTAAAACTGCTCGCACTATCAGAGCTTGGCCACCCCTGGTATAATAATTTTGGGACATCACAAGAGTGTTTATTGTAAAAGCGTTTAGTATTCCAAACACACTCTTCTATTATATCTATTTACACGAATATCTTTTAGAGATAGTTGGTTAAATGTCAAATGTCATAGATAATAATGTTATGTTTCTTTATATATATATCATAATCAACAGGAAAGCAGTGGAATTGTATGCAAGTAATGTTTATTATATATATTTGTAACATAAAACATGTTTGTTATTAGTTTTATTTATATATGCTGAAGCTTGATTATTATATATGTAAAATTTTTAGGACAGAATTATGTCAAGTTTGCTACATTTATCAAACCACATCATGTAGTTGGATCTTTCGAAATTTTTTTTAAGTTGGTCGTATTCTTCATCACCGTTTGTGTGCATCATTAACATCTGTTCATCTATTTAACTCGCTAAGTAGATGTGCCGGTAGTTTAAACGGAAGTCGATAATTTTGTTTAATACCAGTCCTCAATTGATTTGTTTACAGTCTGTAACCAATTTTACCGCTACCAGAAAAAGGAAATTAACGTTCAAGAATTAAAAAGAATCAGGATAAACTGACGGGCGGCGGGCTCGTAAGGCTTTAGAGGAGACCACGGATCACATGTTTAACGTACGTCTCACAAGATTGACAGAAGACAATGTAAATATCGTGGGAAGACGCTGAATGGAGGCCGATGCACAACCTATCTTATTTGAAATCGAAAGGTCCTATAACATTATCTTTACAGAGCCTTGTTTTGCTGCAGCATTAAGAGGATAGCTCCAGCTTACCCCCAGGATACACTTTGGCATACTACTAAATAGCACCAGTGGGTTGATTAGAAGATTCTGGCGCCTCTCGAAAAAGTAAGAACAATCACAGATGGGATTTTAGTGGATCGGAATCCATCATAACTTTGTCATAAATAAATCAATGTATCTCCGGGGAAGAACCGTGAATTTACAACAAAGTTCCTGTATTCAGTTGTTTTTATCACAACAACGCGTCACAGGACATGCATCCATAAGGTTACGCATCTTTCCAGTCTTATTGCACATTAAAGTGGGAGGCATAAGTCAAGTAGTAGTCGTTCTACAGTCGAAATGATTGCAATGATGATGAAATACAAAAATATTTAAAATGTCGCAAACAAAATTGTAAAACTTACCTCGTTACCGGTGTAGAAGAAGATTGGTCCATCACCCCTATCCCAGTGTTCTTCGTTAACCAAATATTTGATATTAAACGTCTCGTTCCGTTGATATCCAAAGTGATCCAAGGGAACCTTAAACCACTTGGTATCATATTTGTAATCCGCACCAGCAGCTGCTAGCAGCAACACGAAAGTGCAGGACGTAAGAGCGTATGCCGCCATCTTCCCGACCTCCTCGCGCAATACACGTCCGCACGCGACGACGGACCGCGCGATAATGAGACAAAAGCGAATAGTCGGGTTTATGTAACACGTATAGTCATGCGCAAATTGTTTGCATTTATGTTTAATATGTTGGAAGCATTAGTGTTTTTTATTATATTTTGTCATATCTACAGGTTGATTACTAATACAAGCAAAAGCTTAGGATCGGCGAATGAATAGACCATTTGCAGCCAATTAATGTATCATCATGTCCAAAAATTAATAGTTTTAGAATTAATAAAATACTGTGATCAAACAGTAAGGTGAATTTGTTTATAAAATCTAAATTAATCATTTATTCTTTCAAATCAATATCATCTCCTTCAACGTTATCCCCGTGAGATAAAACGCACTCTTGCCAACGCTTTTTCAAATCCTCACAACAGTCAGATAGTCTTTTACCGGTAAAGCCTTAAAAACCTTCTACAATTCGGTTTTATCTCCTCTAACGTGTCAAAACGGCGCCTTCGCATAAGCCTTTTCAATTTGCTGAATAACAAGAACGGTATCAGTCAAGTTTTTGGCGTTTTTTTCCGATTTCGGCACCGATCGCGATTTGATGCGTTTGAGACAAGAAAAATATTTCAAAATGGTTTGAGCTGAGTCAAATGATATGTCAACTTTTGACAAATAGACGCTTGGCTAATGTTATAGACAGTACTACCAACCTACGAAAAAAATACCTCCTTTCCTAATATCCGGGAGTTTTAAATGATAATTTCATCTTACTTTTTTTATTTAATGGAACCAGGCGTTACCTCGCGGAAGTCTATCTTAAGTAAGAAAAGGACCAATATTTAGCCACTTCCGCACATGCACCGATTAGTGTAACATAACTCCTGAAGATGCCCCGTGGGGGGGGGGGGGGGGTGAACCACGTGTTGAGTAATTTGGCGGTGGCGGTTGTGTGATTCGTATTGTTTGCCGCATACGCATTTATCAGCGGGCAGGCGAGCGGTGCACTTTGTTGCACGACTACCAATGCATGTGCGGAAGTGCTAAATATTGGTTCTTTTCTTACTTACTTTTTTATGACAGTAGTAAAAAGTTTATTATCTATCCCTGCAGATTTTATACAGCCAGAAGTTATTTCAATAGAGAATATAAATTAATGTAACATATGTATTTCTCAGTAATCACTTTATTCAAGGTGATTGAAAATATGTACACCTATTTGAAGATTTAAAGTTTTTTTTTTAATGGAAGATGATCTATACATTAACTTTTTTGCAGTTTTTACACCAATCACCGTGTATATTATGATTATTATTAGTTCAGAAATGTATGAACGCATATAAGTTAGTTGCGAGTTCTCTACAGTTCAGGGCGCGTTAGGATTCCTCATAGCTTTAGGTTGAAGGATACCTTTATAGAGGAACTTAATCTCATTGTAGTTACATTGAAATTGAGCTCTTCTGGCATTTGGATAGTAACAAGAATAAATTTCAAAAACTTCTAGAATAAAATCAATATTTTAATTTCGGATTTCTGAATTCAAAGATTCTATATTGAAAAAAAATTTCGTTTTCAAACTAATTATTCAACATGATCATCACCAGCCTGCAGAGACAAGGCAAGATATCATCATCATTTAAGCCGTAAGACGGTCACAATGGTATCTCGACAATAAGAGAACGCAAAGGAGAATATTTGGCATTAATGTCCTGATAACATTTGGAAAAATAAACACTATTTCATTAGAGACAGTGTGGTCCAAATCCTGGAACGTAAACCTCTTAGAGATGAACAGATATAGTGCAGCACAGCAGTAATAGCCTAGTAATTAAGATAATAGGTCACGGGTTCGATTTAAGAAGACATCATCATTATCGTTTCAGCTGTCGTCCACTGTTGGACATAGCTCTCTCTCTCATAGATTTCCAATAGAAGTGATCCATTAAGACTCTTCCGTCTATCTCAGTGATTCCCAAAGTGGTCCGTATCGAACCCTAGGGGTCTATGACAACCTGCAAGGAGTCTACGTCAGCGAAAAAAAATTTGTGGGTCCATGATATGAAAGTGGGGGTTCACGATAGTGGATCTCAACACTTACACTGATGACTGACTATTTACTTACATCATACTATCTTATAATACCAAAACATTTACATTATTTATAAAAGTACCTATGAAGTAAAAAAATATTATAAATGTTTATAAAATTGTGTAAGTTGATGGATGTTGGTACTCACTTTGTGGTCGCAATACATTTTGAATATACACTAAACTTCACTACAGTTAGAAATTTACAGGAAATCAATATCAGGTAAGTAGGGGGTCTACCCAACACGGTAAAACATGGCAAAAAAGTTTGGGGAACTCTGGTCTATCTTAATGAGAGGATGTGTTATTTATTTATGAATTTCAAAGCAATATCCATCTGCGATTTAGAATTTAAGATATTTTTTCTGGTTTACTTTCGTTGAAATGTTAAAAATAACACTTTAGCAACAGCATTTTCGCAAGTGTACATATAAATTATATATATTTTTGTAACATTTGTGTGGCCGAAGGTACACGGACGGGTTATCGGGGTATATTTGACCCCAGTTGCTGTGGGGACGACAGGATACGACGACACAGGCCCGTATTTAGCGCACGCAACGCCACGGCGGCCATTTTGTTTTTGTGCAATACGTACGTCAATGCGTTTTAATGAGTTTAGTGTTAATATAATAATTATAATACATTTATTATGGAAGCCTCTGTTCACTTTAAGCTTTGGTGGTAAGCTCACAGTCCTTCACGAGCTATGGAGAAGGCTTTTTAAGGATTTCTCGAAGAGATTGACTTATAAAGGAGCCCATAGCCCAGAGGTTTGGGAACTTGAACTGGCACTGGGCAGGCCATAGCACACAGAATAAATGCTGGGATGTAAAAATAGTGACTTTTGACCGGTGAGCGCAGCCGTAGGTGGACATTTGATCAGGTTAGGTCGTTGCAAGACGTCGGATGCAAGCTGTTTCCAACTGTTCGTATTGGGAATTTATGAAGGACGCCCATGATCAGCAGTGAAATGGTGATAATAATGATATATCTATAAAGGAGTGCGGAATTTATACAAGAAGTATCGAAGCGAAAGAAAAAAAAATACGTTTGCTGAAGCTGCCATCAAGTTATGACGTCACAAAGAAAAAAAATGATTTTTCTGCATAAACTTCAAAGTAATAGATGATTTTAATTATTCTTTTTATGTTACAAAAGACTAGACATAATTGCACAGAGTGCTATAAAAAAAGGACTTTTTAAATCTAATTTACTAAGGCATATTTATTAAGCATTTTTATATATCAGAAGATGTAAACAAAATCAAATACATTTACAAATGACACATAGCGCCATCTATTAGTGTATCGCATTAAACATATGATTTTCAATATTTAATTTATTGTTTCTGTATATATATATATAAAATATTTTAGCAGGAAATAAAAGTAAATAGTTAAAGATATATTAAATTATAATTTGTTAACATCCATATAAAGTTTACAAATGATATATCGTGATTGTAATGTGCTACATAAAACGCAAAGAAATAAAAAAAATTAACAACGTTTTTTTACATAATTATACATGGTTTATAAGTGCTATTAAATTAACTAATTTGTGTTATGTTTCTTCATATATATCAGTTACTTTTTTCGGAGCTTCGGTTTTTAGACATCCTAAACAAGGCTTTACTCTCGTAGTCAACACACCGGTGTACAGTACCCGGCGATAAATATTGCACATCGACTTTTGGAAAGAGACATTCGGCTAATTCCGACTTCGTAGAGCGTTATCTCTGTCGCACGAGATACAACGAATGACAAAACGTCACATAGGTAGTGTGGGATAGAGATAGTTCTCTACGAAGCCGAAATTTGCCGATTGTCTCTTTCCAAAGGTCGACGTGCAATATTTATCGCCTGGTACTGTATTCCCTGTTGTCGTGATGCTCACTTTTTAAAACGGGAACTGCTTATATGTTACGATTTCTGTAAATAGTTCCAATGGTTACCGTAAGTTTGTTTAAAAAAAAAAACTAATCTAATATTTAAAACTCCTAAATGAAATATTTAAAAAAAATATACAAAAACGTGTGCTCTATGACTAGCTAATAATTATATACTCTATGGTTGATGACAACAATGTACTATTACCCGTTCACAGAGTACAAATATTTTTTTAAGAATTCAACGTTTTTCAGGCACCTATGGCATAATGATGGTGCCTCGAGAAAATTCTCATGTACAAATAAACACAGTTCAAAAATTATAAAACTAAACTTTATAATATATGGTCGCAATTTTCTACGCCCCTGATTTCCACCAGTCGAGTCATCTCCAAATCCTGCAGGTGTTGTCCTTGGATGCAGTCACAATGGTATCTCCAGAATAAGAGAAAGCGCAGGAGAATATTTCGCATTGGTGTCCTGATAACACCTGGAAAAAGGAATATTATTTTTAGACAACAGATGTAGTAACAGATGAAGTACAGCACAGCAGTAGTGGTCAGGTTACTAAGAAAATAACTTAAGTTTTTGATTTGAAAAGACAATATCACCATAATTTAAGCTGTCGTCCACAGCTGGACATACAGATGTCCAATAGAAAGGTGGAAAGCAGCCAGAATGTATCGTCTTCCCATGACCTAAAAAAACCTGTGCCCACAATCTCTTTTCATTGATGTTCCTTTAATATAAAGTTTACACAGTATAGTGTTTGTTTATAACAGGTGGCGCAAAAGTAATGTCATAATTTGAACGCGCTGTAATTTTATATACAAATATACATACATACTATATTGTTTATAGATATAATTCTCTATATATTTACAACATTAATATCAAAGAACAATAACATTTAGTGCTTTTTGTGAAAATTAAGATGCGTTCACATTATAACATTACTTTTGCGCCACATGTTAGGTTTAAAAACTTATGGACTGAATGTATAGCATTTGTCAGCAAAAACCTTTAAAGATTTCACATCTATTTCATCATATATTAAGTGATCACTCTCAAATATGTTATATTAATTAATATTTTTTATTAGGCTGTCACTGGTCAATAAGTTTTGGAAGTATATAGTCAGCAGGTACAGATAATAAACAATATTTGTTTTAAGTATTATGTATGTGTATTTTCAATACGCTTTTATCTATTTAATATTACTAAAATCATTATTTATTGTATATAGCGTGTAGAAAACATTGATAATAATTCACCACTTTAAAACATATATATATATATATATATATATATATATATATATATATATATATATATATATATATATATACTTGTCAAATATAGATGACGACTTCCAGTAATATTTAACGGAATCAGGCGTTACCATGCGGAAGTTCATCCTAATTAAGAAAAGGACCAATATTTATGTGCGGAAATGGCTAAATATTGGTCCTTTTCCGACTTTCAGTAATTTCTTTTGAATTCCTACTCACCTGTAAACAGTTCCCTGTATTGGAGTTCCAGATCCTGGCGGTTTTGTCAGCGGAGGCGGTCAGCAAGCAGCCTCCAGCAGGGCTGAAGCATACCTGGGGAGCCAGGACTTTGTAATTCTGGTGTAACCTATCAAAATTATCCAATAGACCAGTTTAACAGCCTTCTAGAAATATCTCATTAGTGTTTAGATTTATGCTCTGAATAAAACGTTCTATGAGGTAGTTTTCTGACATTAATGATAAATAAATACTTAATATAATCTTAAGCAAAAATTTATCATTGAAAGCTATTCAAATTTTTATTATATGTTTATAAGCAGTCGTGGCCGAGTGGTTAAGGCGTCTGACTCGAAATCAGATTCCCTCTGGGAGCGTAGGTTCGAATCCTACCGGCTGCGATGTTTTTTACGACAACATTGTTTTTATCTTTTAATTAGGGTTTATTCTAATTCAAACATTTTATAATACACTACCGTGCAATGTCACTGAATAACCTTGTAATAAAGTTAAGAAAGTGTAAAGAGTAACTACACACACATACACACACATATATATATATACTTACACCTTTACCTTTTTACATATATACTTATACTTATTATGATTAGCTAACATGCAACTAATATAATATCTGTCGTAAAAATGTGGAATTTTATTTAGCATCATTGAATATAAGTGTAAGGGAATTCTAGTCGAAACTGGAAGGTCCGGTCTTAGCAATTTTACCATCATAATGCTGCCCTAACAAGGTAAGATACTGCAAATATAACCAGTATTACATATATTTTAAAGCCTCATTTAGTCGGTTTGCCTAGGTTGTATGTGATAAATAAAATTCGACCTTTGAATTTCACAACAGATTTGTCGACACAAATTTCTTCGCTGTGTGTAAAATGATCAGTCTTAAATTTATATTATTGAGATAAGCAATGAGGAGCTTTACGTCTTCTTTTGTTGTTATCTCGTGCCATATGTGCATGTATATTCCAAAATAAATTGGAAAATGTGATCTCTTGTAGAAGTGTTACCAATAAATGTAATGTGGCTTATTACGTACATTGACCAATATTCTTTCAGATTTGCTAAGTTGTATTATCCTTATATTTACAATCTTCGTAATAAACGCCCAAAATTAATTCTTTGTTACTTTGTACCGAGTTTACACTCATCGAGGAATGTTTCAATTATCTCTGTTATGGCAAACCTTTCCCAGAACCAATAGTGTGACCCTGTTTGGAGATAACAAAATCTTACATAAACACCAAGTGTCGCCTCTCACTTGCGTTAAGGGATATATATATATACATATAACATATATATATATATATTTATATCTTCTAATATATAAAATTTCCATGTCACAATATTAGTTACCGTACTCCTCCGAAACGGCTTGACCGATTATTACCAAATTTTATATGCGTATTCAGTAGGTCTAAGAATCGGTTACTATCTATTTTCTATACCCCTAAGTGATAAGGGTTGTTCACCCTTAAAACTTTTTTAAAAAAATTTTGTCGAGATTTTTGGTTTTTTGTTTTTTATAGTGTGGCATTAAAAATACATATAACCACATAAAAACACATATAACCCTAAATTTTCACCCCTCTACGATCAAACCTTTAATTTTTTTGTAAAACAACGTTTACGGGATCAGCTAGTATATATATATATATATATATATATATATATATATATATATATATATATATATGTATATATATATATATGTATATATATATATATATATATATATATATAAGGTTATTAACAAAAAGACCTGTTAGTGTGTATTTAAACGGTATGGTACAACATAAAGTATTACAATGAAAATATAATCACTTAATTTCTAATCTCTTTCAGTGTAAAAACTGAAATGTTAAACTTAATTATGCCAGTAATAATCATAAAGTCTTTATTTATCAACTTACAAAGTATTTTTGTTTAAAATTAACTATAATACGCGTCACTCGATGTATATATATCATAATAAAAATTCAGAGACCTTGGAGACTTCTTCGCGGTGTCCTTTCATGGCTGCCAGCTGTTGGCAATTGGCACGCGCTTCATAGACACGCGCGGTGCCTTCGCTGCTGGCTGTTGCCAACCGGCGGCCAGCCCAGTCGAAACATACGTCCAGAACCTGCTTAACTTTACTATTAGATACTACTGTTCTATGCTACCATATTTCAAGAAGTAGCAAATTTATATACCTTGAGATAAATACATTTTGCTCAAATATATATAATATTTGTAGAGCGTAAGAAAGGGGCCAATATTTAGCCACTTCCGCACATGCAGACACACACAGAGTACTCTGTGTTTGGCACTAATCGATGTAACATAACTCCTGAAGATGCCCCGTGGAGGGGTGAAACACTCAACACGTGTAATTTGGCGGTGGCGGTTGTGTGATTCGCATTGTTTGCCGCATACGCATTTATCAGCAGGCTGGCTGGCGGTGCACTTTGTTGCACGACTACCACTGCATGTGCGGAAGTGGCTAAATATTGGTCCTTTTCTTATTTAATATGGACTTCCGCGAGGTAACGCCTGATTCCATTAAATATGTAGAGCGTGTCATTGCTTCTTATAGAATCTTTTATAGAATCCACCAAACTGAATGTTTTTTTTTGTGTTACTTTTTACAGTATCTGGCGATAAATATTGCACATCGAACTTTGGAAAGAGACAATCGGATAATTTTGGTTTCATAGATCTATATCTCTGTCGCACGACTGACAAGACATCACATAGGTGTCTCTTTCCAAAGGTCGATGTGCAATATTTACCGCCGGGTGCTGTACGTATTTTTGCTTTGGTTGAAATCACGTGGGCGCTTATTGTGTTAATAATTATTAAACTCGCTTCAGCTGAATAAGCTCATTACACACAATCGCTTTTCTGTAAGCTGCTTACGTGTGTTCACTTCTTTATAAAAACTTCAACTATCCTCTTATACATACAGGATGATTGATTATGGTGTAAAAGTTTTAAAGGAATAACAACTCAATTGTCAGCATAAAGTTTTAATGTTTTTACACCTATTTTCAATCATTCTGTATGTTGTGACTCTGAAATATATATTTTTTCTAATAGAATGCGATACGAGATTAACTTCTGATACTACAAGGTCTACAGAAACAGGTGATCAGACAGACAGTACAAGGCATTAAAGGCCTGGGACACATTGTAAGCTATAATTAATTCGAATATATAGCAATCCGATTTATGAAAACGATTTTGAATTTGTACTTTCATACATAAAATTGAAAAAGCTTTTGCAAAACTCAATGGTTTCATAGATTATAAATATAGTTTTTTTATTTAATGGAATCAGGCGTTACCTTGCGGAAGTCCATCCTAAGTAAGAAAACCGGTCACATGATTCGTGACAAGAATGGGAAATGGAGCAACGCCATAACAGAATGGTACCCGAGAGACGGAAATAGAAATCGAGGAAGACAAAAAATAAGATGGGAAGATGATTTAAAACTGACTGCGGCTGTAAAATGGAGAAGGGTTGCAAACGACAGAAGTCAATGGAAGTTTTTGGAGGAGGCCTATGCCAACAGGCACACTGAAATTAGAGACATACTTTAAAAATAAATTTAGTTTTAAAATGTGTAGCAATAGATTATTTTGTAAATACTAATTTCGGAATAAAGGGCTTTATTATTATTATTATTATTCTTCGCAGTGGGTGTCTATACAGAAACGACGATAGAACTAAAGAGTCGCAGCTTCACATAAAACAAGTCTTATATGGTTCGCGAGCTCTGCTAGAGTAAACAAATAACCTCTCCTGAATCTTCTGTGACAGTCGCTATGCAGGCGCGTTCCCGGACGTCCCAGAGCCTGGCGCTGCCGTCCAAAGACGCAGAGCCCAGGAGCGTGCTGTCCCAGTTGAGCTGCACGCTAGATATCTCCGCCGAGTGACCAGCCAGCACAGCTACTCGTCTTAAACATTAAAAAATCACATGTAGACACGTCTTTACTGTGGAGACATCTTTTGCAAAGGTAACATAGGGTAAGCGATTTAAAAAATTATCAAAACATTTTAGTCATTTGATCCATAGTACATCCATTGCTGAATGAAGAACTTCCCCCTAGATTTCCATGTATGCATTCAGCGTCTTCCGGCGGCTTTAAGGTCCTCTGAAAACCTTGTGGGCAGAGGTCATACGTTGCGCTTGAAGGTTCGTTGTCGCCACTCTGAAACCTTAAGGTTTCTGCGGCCATCTGCCACCTTAATTTATCAATCCACTAGTATATGATTCTTCTCATTTCTGATAGAATCTCGCAGAGACATATCGAGTCCTATCAATGGCCTGATGAGTGACTATGTCAAGCTCAGAGTGGGAGAGAAAGTAGCGAAAATATGGTGGTTTACTACTTCGATGTAAGGACGTGTTCACAAGATGACGGTAAAGACGCGTGCGCTGCGGTTCCTCGAAAGAAAACCTCCGTGAAGGCTTTCACTTGTACCATCGCCAACACGGAAACTCCAAGTTACTGAAGCATGCTTCTCTAACGCGGCTTCTGTGTACTCAACGAGATGCACACCTGGATTGATTGATTTTCGTGATCATTGATAGAATTAGTTTAATATAAATTCTTAATTGTATTAATATATCCTAAACCATTGCTTCACGTGTAACCTGTTATAAGAAGTAAATGGAATAAAAAATACAGTCCGAAACGAAATGAAACATTGTGGTGTGAAATTAATATTGCTGTTCTTTACGGAATGCTTTCACGGAATGGTTATTGACAAAATAGCATGGCTATTTATACACCTGTAGGAATATTATCATTAAAGGTTCCCACATTCGCGAAGCACACGAATGGCACGCATGGCATTTGTCAACGCGGTATCTTAGTCCACCATAGTAGTATTACTTTACATACATACTTTACACACATAGCAATACTTTACACTATAGGAATAATACTATAGGTGTTACTCCACGCTCTTGGCGCAAGGCGTATGTTAAATGACCAATCATTAAATATTTTTAATGAAATAAAGTGGAAGCGCCTGTGAGTTAAAACGAGCAAAATTTCAATAATGTATTTTATCGTCTATAGATATAAGTAGGAGTGATTATTTTAATATTTGTCTTACTCCTTCATCCTGGTATCCCACATGGAGATGGTGGCATCGAACGAACCGGTAATGAGTCTCTGTCCATCGTTGGGATCGAACTGAAGTGCAATGACCTCTGCGGTGTGACCGTGGTACGTATGGATTTCAGCGCCTGAAAGTAATAAAAGAAAAAATTATAATCTTGAGTGCTTTTGAATTTGGAATGCAAAAGGCGTATTGCAAGGTAGTCCAAGCCAAGGAACCTTCAATGACTTTTGTGCGTAGTCACTCATTCCAGAATCTTCTTTAGTTAGCTAAGAGTCTGAAGGGTCCCCAATTACTGAAAGTTTTCCAGGGAACAGAGAGTTTTTAGCAGAATTATTGTTATGTTACATAATAATACATCTCGGAAATGAAATTATTGTGTATTTTGTAGGCTTTTCTCGGAACACGCTTGGTACATACATAGCTTCATTTTAATTTAAAGGATGGACTTCTTTATTGCACAAGTCGTAGATTACTAAAAGTGGAATATAAGTGAATATTAATAAAAACACACAGACGAGCAGTGGTAGTCCAGCGGTAGAGGACTGAGGCTTGCGGTCGCAAGTCGCAGCTTCAACTCCCGGGATGCAATCTTATATAATTCACGCTTTATTATACAGGATTTCCACTGCTGACGAATAAGTTTCCAGAGGATCGGCAGCAGCGTTCTCTGCGTACCATAATACCACACTGCTTTCTTCAAACCGCCTGCCAAGCGTGGCAATTGTGGTAAATCCTCCGTTGGTATCTTTGAGAGAGGCCTTGAAGTCGGCTAGGTATAGGTCTTCTCCAAAGATAGTCACTATGGCCAGTCTTCCGCTGCCCACACCCACTATGTGACTTTCCACTATCTTGATATCGACGCTAGAAATCAAACACGTAGTAACCCGCAAAACCGAAATTGTTCACCAGAGCAAAAATACTTTTTTAAAATTAAAAAAAAAATCATATCTCCCCAATTTATAGACGTAGAATTGCCATTTTTAGACACCAAAGTTGTAATTTTAAGCTTAATTAATCCCATTCAGCGGCATTATATTTAAGTTATTGTAACACAATATTTTGCGGGTTACTACATTTGAAAAGTATTTTTACAAGCCGTTAATATGTAGTAAGTGAAATCGGTATATGTATAGAACTATGCTAAACGCACTTTTTTACGGAAAGCGAAAATGTAGTAAACTATACTACTTTAAGTAACGTTACCTGAAACAATGTTATAACAATAAAATATCAATGAATATTCTGTCATTAGTACGTTGTAAATAGCATTTTTTGTCATTACCCTGAAAACGTGATTGCATTAAATGGAAATTTTTTGAACTGGGTATGTACAACATAATGCTGTAAGAGTCAATGAAAAAAAAAATAAGTCTATTTTAAAAATGTTTCAAAATAAAAACATCATCTTGAAAATAATTTGTACTAAAAATTTATTTAATTTTTAACCTAAGTCAATCACAGTTTGATTAGTTAACATTCACAACAATTTTTGGCAAGTAGACATACTTAATTAATAAACTTGAAATAGAAGTTAATCATTAAGATTCGTTTTAGAAACTGTTATTACAACAATAAAATGTTTAAGTATCAATCAAAGTATTTTTAAGTATAATTCAGTTTAGGATGAGCTTAACAATAAAGTCAAAACAATTCGTTTAACAGTCTTCAACATCAGTCAGGTCTAAATATTCTTTTGCGAATCTTTTCGGAATCACTAGTTTATCGACTAATTTTTTCTAATCTAAATATTTTTTTTTGAGAAATTGGTAACTTTGAAGGGTATAACTTCTGTTTCGGGATTGCATTCAAGGCACTGAGTATGACTTCATTGACTTCTGCATCCGGCAACATTGAGTTTTTCACGAACATTTTCTCGGGTTGTTTCTTCCGGAACGTAACAATGGATATTTTAGAATGTTCTGAGATTTTTTGAACGTATGTTCTACAATATTTTCAAATCCTGAGAAATCCTCTCCGTTTAGAACATTCACAACGTAAGGCTGGGGATTTTTCCGAGCAAATTGAACTATTGTAGGCCACTGTGATGGTGCCCAGACAATAGAATTTTCACAGAAAATTTTATCGTAGCATGCATGCTATCGACTGGCATGTACGTGTGCCCAGGGATTAAGTAATTTATCTGAATAATGTCAATATTATCAGAAATAGATAATGCATAACGCAACATTGCCAGAATAGTTTTGTTTTTATTCTGTCCAAAAGCCGAGTCACAGTACAATATTATCTGTTTTACATTGCCACGTTTGTCAACGTTTTTGATGTACTCGAGCAAACATGTGGCAATTTCGTTTGCACCTCTTTTGGCATCCGCTTCAGTCCACAAATTACAAATACCTAGCTGTGTGTTGCTTTCGTATATTGTGAAGTTATACACAGCTATTTTACGACTATAACAGAGAGTCATGCTCTCTCCGTAAGGAGTGTTTAAAACCTTTGGAAGGTCAAAGCTAGCACATACGGTTCCTTTATCTATATTATTTAGCTTCTGATGAAATATGAATCTTTTATAAGATTTTTCTTTTTCACTTTCATGTTTCTTTAACTTTTCCATCTCTTCTTGAGTTTTAACATCAAAATTTTTGCTTGAAACGCACAATGCACATTTGTCTTTTTTAGGGACGTGGAACCCTATGTTGAATGTTTTCTTGAACCATCATGAAAATACTTTAAATGACATGAGCTTCTCGCTCGCATTGTGATTTTGGTAAATATGATACAGTTTGGACACATTTTTGAATTCTTCTGGAAGATAGAGCTTTGTATAATCTCTGCGGCAGTAATGCGATGGCAAAAGAGGTAGATCGAGTATAAATTGTTTTGCGTTTTGAATTACATCGTCAGATGTTCTGTTATGACCTCCAGCACTTCCTCGTCCATCTTCTTTTGCAAATCCGTCAACCATCATGTCCAAAGTATACAGCATGAACCTCTGCGTGACGTCTAACGTGGCAATCAAAAACTTTTGGCATACTTTTCGTCTACCTTCGCCTTCGTTTATATAGTATTCATATGATTGATATCTGTTCGACACAGCAGTTTTACTCGGGCATTTGATTGGTTTTCTAATAGCACACTGAACTATCCAATCTCTTCTTCTTTGGGAACTATTCAAAGCCCAAAAATGGTTAAAAATATTAAGACGTCAATCCTCAGGAACGTTGCCACAGTTGTTTCCACACTGAGTTCTAACACAGGGATTCGGTTTCATACATTTACTTTCAATTATTTCTCTCTTCGTATTAATATATGATTTTCCTTTCTTTTTCTTTTCATGGCTTTCTTTTTTTTTATTTCAGCCTTAGATTTTCTTTTTTCCACAGGCAGTTGGTGACTTTTTTACAGTCTTTTGACTTTTCTTCTGTTTCTTTTTCAGATTCTTCTTTTTCTGCTTACCTAAAAAAATTTTGCATTTAGTACAATATTTCATGAAATTCAATTGTTTAATCCTATTCAAATAATAATCCTATTCAAATAATTATTAATTAATAATTGTACCTACCTCGTTCTGATTCGTTTTGTTCAGAATCACTTGAAGACAACGCTTCTTTTTCACTCAATTCCAGACTTGATTCTTCTGAAGGAAAAGCGTTATTCAGCAAAACAGTATCAGGGTCATCTTCGACAAAATCTAGGTAAGATTTATGAAAACATAGTTTTCTTTTTGATCGTCTAACAATCTTTTTGTTAAATTTCTCTTCTTCAGATTTTGCAAGATCTGTGTCAGAGACAGGTCTTATATCATCACTAGTGTCTACAAATATAGCACCTTGCGTTTTAATATCGTTTATTTTTTTCTTTATCATAAATTTATTACCAGTGCTTATATTTTCTTTTTCTTCAAATACCTTTTCATCATTTTTTTGTTTTTTTCTTTCTAATTCAGATTCCAATATTTCATCACTGTCGATTCCAGAGTTACGTTCTATTGTTACTTCTATGTTATACGTTTCACAATTTGCCCAATTAGGACTATCGCATTCAGTTGTCGCTCTTAAACAATTATCTTCAGAAAGCACGCCTTGAAAGGGGCTCTCTTTTTGTGATAATTTATCATATTATGAATATATATTTAATATGTATATGGTATAGCATAAATATAGTATACCAATACCTCGCTATGCGTCGTTTACCAATTTATTTATTGGCAGAGTTATATAATTTTTGTTTTTTAAATGTTGACTTTGTTCAAATTTCTTTTTAAAAAATAGTATTTTCGTAACCCTGGAACCTATCTTCGATCATTACATGGTTTGCCTTAGAAAATCTTAATTCCCTTTGCGGCGTTTCAATTTGCATCGTGTTTTTTTGGAACGTAACCACGACGCAAAGTGAGATATTGGTGTAATAACCTGTAACAGTGTCGTAGAGCTTGGCAGTCCTGTCCATGGAGGCGGTGGCCACGTGGTGACTGTCTGGTGCGAACTTCGCCGCCACCACCTCTCCGGCGTGACCCCACAGCGTCGCCAGGCAATGACCATCAGCTCGCCACACGCGCGCCGACTTGTCGAACGATCCCGTCACCACCATATTACTGAGAACAACAAGCTATTTTATTTTTCATTCATTTATCAGCAAAAAGCTATATGCTTCCATACTGTAGGAGCTACATTATCTCATCGTATACGGCGAATCAAAAAGGAGAATCCCATCTATTGTTCTATTGTCTCTGATGATGTTAATGCTGTTAGCCCTAAGGCTTTTACAGCTTCATCGGTACTGACTTCACGGAGCGGAAGGGTCCGTGAACTAGATAGGGGAATCCCACAGAAATATAATCTTTTGTATACATCGTGCGAAAGAGAGCGCTATATAGTACTCCTCGACTTGTGATTGCCTAACGATTTCTCTTGAACATTGTTTTGATAGTTTTAAATCGGTATTAATATTGGCTAAGCTTGATGAATATACACACTTCTACTTCGGACTTCGTTTTGTTATAACCTCTAAAACCTTCCGGCCTTAGTAAGAATCCCACAAAACCTTCTGAAATATGTTACATTAATTTATTTATTGGAATGCAATGGGCCAAAACCTTCAGGCTGTATAGTCTGTAGGGACAGATAGTAAACAATAAATGGATTTTAAATGTAGTAATTCCAATTTTGAAAATATTTTACTATACTATACTTCTTCTTTTCAGCTGTTCTGGTCTATGGATGCTCACTGGAAGGCCATAGACCTCCCCCAAAGGCCGCCACGATTACTGATTCTGTGCTGACTACATCAAGAGATTTACTGCGACCTTTATTATATCTTCGGTCTACCTAGTGGAGCATACCCATACCGCGTCTACCTGGTGTCCACTTGAGAACCTGTCGGATCTAATGAGCACGAACTATGTGCCCTTCCTACTATCACTTCAAAAGAGCATCTCCTCATTTCCGATTCGATCTCTCAGTGAAACTCCGAGCAAAGCCTTCTTTGTTGCTTTCTTAGTGACCGATCCGTATGTCATCACCGGCAACACACATTGGTCAAAGATCTTCGCCTTTAGACATTGCGGTATTTTGGACGAGAAGAGGTTTCGGAATTTCTCGAACCTTCATTACTATATTACCATAACATTATTCATTGTTTCTGTTACTATTGATTTTTTGATTAATTCACACATTTATAGTTTTTATACTATTTACCAATCATCCTGTATACAGTAATATGTCTCAAATATGTTACATAAAGGTCATAAATATTGCACATCGACCTTTGGAAAGAGACAATCGGCTAATTTAGGCTTTGTAGAGCGTTATCTCTGTCGCACGAAATACAACGACTGACAAAACGTCGCATAGGTGGTGTGGGACAGAGATAACGCTCTGCAAAGCCTAAATTAGTCGATTGTCTCTTTCTAAAGGTCGATGTGCAATATTTATCGCCAGGTACTGTACATTACTTCAATTTTCCATTGGAACAGGATAGGTGAATAACTTTTTAAACTACAATGCCATCATGTACACAGATAAGATATTGCGTAGTTTTACAGAACTTTCTAGAATAAAAAGACAGTTCTATTGTCGATTGAGATATTAAAAAAGAAAAAGGAAGTGATAATGACGTGGATTCTATTTTTGGACACGGTGTGATAAGTGTCCGTTGAGATACTTAAAAAGTGACGCAATGGCGGTCATACTTTCACTTTCACGTTTACGTGAACGTGACCTCACTACGTAAATCGAAATTACGTTAATAAATATTTTATCCTTATATTCTTACGTCTTAAGTAAGAAAAGGACCAATATTTATCCACTTCCGCAACATTGCACGACTACCACTGCATTTGTGGAAGTGGCTAAATATTGGTCCTTTTCTAAGGATGGACTTCCGCAAAGTGACGCTTGATTCCATTAAATATTCTTACGTCTTATGTGACTAATCCACATTCTACTTGATTCAATACAGAGAAATTGGTTATTAGTGTAAAATTATTGAAGAGTTGAACGTGTAGTTTGTTTTCTTTCAATTATTGTATTGTTACAAAGTACGAGCTACAGAACCCTCTAAATAATAAACACTGAACCCTAGGATCAAGAACACGCACGACCTTGAAGTTATAAATACTTTTTGTGTACAATTCTCGAAAATTCTAACCGACTACTATCTCGAACTTACTAGAACATTATCCGTAGTAAATATAAATAAGTGTACTCCCCATGTCGACAGATAGATGTCGTTTTTCGAGTTATAAGATTAAGATCTTCGATCAGCGATTCAAAGTGACTATTTGGCAAGTTATTTGGACAGTGATATCTTGAGCGATTTGGAAGCGAAGTTTGGACTAGGCGAAAGTATACTTTGTTAAAGTAGGGTGACCATCTGATTTGTGAATAAAGGACTCCTTGTGAACAAGTGGTGTTTCATTTCGAGTCAGAACCCACAGTACGGAAATGTATACTAGACACTATCCAAAAATCAGTGGTTTCTGAACAAATTAATATTGTAATGATAATAAAGTAAGAAAAAGTGTTTTTGAAAATTACAATAAATTATTGTACTGTCCTTGCAGACTTTGTATTACTAGAAGTTATTGACTTGTCGAATTTTAATAGAAAAAGTAAATTAATGTAACATATTTCACACGATACAGGTTGATTATAAATAGGTACAACTGACATATGAGCTATACTTTCACTTATTTACAGCTTATACATATAAACAATAACTTTATAACAACGTGGTTTTTACTGTGCGCATAACTGTGTGGTATTTAACATGTTTTATGTTATATTAGTTAAATTATTTTTTAGGTATCCTTATTCTTTCTAGAAGGAATTTCTGATTGATTCTAATTCATATTTTTGGACAGACATATGTCGCCTGTTCTCCTGTTTTTTTGTTTCGTTTATTTCGAGTAATAAGTTTTTCTATATACTTTTCTTATTTATATATTTATTAACATTTCTCTTCTTTCTTTCTTCTCAATATTTTTCAGGCTTTTTCTTTCTATCATCCATCATAAAATTTTCACTCCATAAGCATTATTGTTATTCAACAATCACCTTTCATCATTTTTCACCAATCCCAAAGTATCACAGATTATTTATCACATCATTGTTTTCTAGTTTTATGTTTGAACTCTTGTATCTTACATTCTATTACATTTTACAACTAATTTATTATTATTCATCTTTTGGTACTTTTTTATCAACTCTTAAATATTTTTATATTCCTTTGGTCTTACCAAACCTTTTATTATTTTTAATAGTTATGATCTAATTCTTATTTCTCTCAATTACTTCTAATATTGTTTCTCTGCAGTACTTTCTGTTCTGTCTGAAATGCATCAGTGTTCAAACCCTATCATGAATGGATAAGGTCCTTATTAAGATTAAACATTTTCAAATAATTTTAATTAAGTAATTTCCTTGCTCATCTTTCGTCCTTCTCAATGTCTTTCATTCTTTCCTCTAATTTCGTTTACAATATCTTTCATTCATTTTCATACATCGCTTCACTTCCTTCGCCTTTTGTGCAGAGTTCTATTAGTTAATTACTATTTATTTATTTTTTATTCCTGTTTAGTTTCTCACTATCTATATTGCACTTCATTTAAATTTATAAAAACATTATTTATTTACGCATCATAAAATACAAATAATTAGTATTGAAATAATGTCTTAATCAGCCAACAGCAGTCACTGTCGTCATATCAGCTGATAGATGCCCAGTGTAAAGCACAGGCTTCATACAAAGATCGCCACGATGAAGGTCATCTGATGCCGCTGCCATCCAGTGATCTTCGGCGGCCTCAACTATGTCGACGGTCTACCTAGATGCCTATCCACTCTGCGTTTACCGGCTGGTGGTCACCGCTCAAGAACTGTTCATCCCAATGATCATCGGTTTCCACCATATTTTACGCCCACTGTCACTTAAAATGAGTGATTCAAGCTACATCGGTGACCTTCTGAGAATCCAGGGACTTCCAGCGATCTTACCTATGTCGTTGATCCACCTAGCTGGGTGCCTATCCACGCCAACAACACACAAAAGATATTAAGGTACAAAGATAATAATACAAAGTATATATTTCTATTTTTTACCTTAAATATTTAATAGAATCAGGCGTTACCTCGCGGAAGTCCATCCTAAGCAAGAAAAGGACCAATATTTAGCCACGATGATGAGCATGTGCGGAAGTGGCTAAATATTGGTCCTTTTCTTGCTTATTTTTTACCTTAAAATAGTTTAGTCGCTTTACTTACCAGACGGGATAGTTGAATTCTACGGAGTAGACAACGTTCTGATGACCGCTTAGAGTCCGGATTTCATTTCCGGTCTCCACGTCCCATATCTTGCAGGTTCTGTCGTAACTTCCTGTGATACATCTGTTGGGAAAATACTCCTTGAATCAGGAAACGACATGAATATGTTCGATAGTTTCTTTGTGGAAACAATGGTTCATTATGCTGATAGACGTTCACTGCAAGGAATATGCCTCTTTCAGAGATCGTCACGATCTGTGCACTTATTGAGTCAGCTTTTATGTTAGCATTTAATTTGACTGCAGATACTCCATGGCTGTGACCAATAATTCGGGCGATCGTAATATTTTGAAATACCTACACAAGGGTTTTAAGACATCATCTGTTATTCTTACTGTAATATATATAAATACATTCAAAAAACTTTTAAGTAAACGGTTTTTTGATATCCATATTGTGGTGGTTGTGAAAAAATATAATATATATCTAGTCCGCCATATTGGAACGGCGTCCATCTTGAATTTTTAATTGTGACATAATCATCGTGTTTTACTAGTGTAGCCCTTTCATTTGATATCCATATTGACCCAGATGACCCAGATATTGAGGGGGTTTAGGAAAAATATGTAATCCTCGATTTTGTATCAGCGGCCATCTTAGATTTATAATGTTATTGATTTTATTATATTGTAGTGTCATCTAAATTAAATGTGTGTACCAAATTTCAGATCAATTTGACAACGGGAAGGTGCTTAAATTTCAATTTCTAATTTTGACCCAAATAAACAAATTCCGTACGGGTCGAACTAAATAAAACCGTTTAAAAATAAATAAAAGTATTTCTTTTAATCAAAATACAAATAGAATCGTCGATCAACTTATAACGTCGCCATTATTATCCCTACAGGAAGTTACCATCGGTTCGGAAAGCAGTTCTGCTGAAAAAGGTCGAGAAAATCAAGAGTCGCTCTTTACAAATATAGTTTTATAAATAGTCCACGACAATAATTAGCTTCCTGAGTGAGCATCATCATTTAATTCCACGCATTAACACCAGTATAGTATTCTTGGATATAATAATTTTCATAAATAGTTTTGCTAACGATTATACGAATTAGTACGAATAACAGTAAGAGACTACTAGTGTAGTCAATCGTATGTCGTAGGAACACGAGATCACTTCGCGTTACTGCCCTTATCGCCTGCAAACTCGTCGGCTATTTAGTGCCCTTTTATCTAAGCTTTCTTCTGTTGAACGCGAGGGGGTCACAAGGACCAAAGGACATAGCTTACCTGGACCCAGCCTTATCAAACGCGACGTTGGTGAGTGGAAGAAGATGAGTGACAAGGGTCTTGTAAATGTAGTAACGTTTCCCTGACGGACCCTCATGCTCGATCCTCTTCTTCAGTGTCTCCACACATTTCTCCAACTGCTCCACCACGTCATCGGTTATCAATGCTTCTTTCTGCTGCAGATCGTTCGCTATTTCCTTTGAATCGGAACTGAAATGATTTGATGAGTATTTATATAATCATTATATATGACATGTCCTCGTAGCTGGATAAATTACTCGTACGAAGTGGCAGTGGAGGTTGGGGCCGAATGGTTCGAGTGGCAACCACGAGCCGGTAGATGTGGCGTAGGTAGGTCCCCTCTAAGTGGACCGACAATGTAATTAGTGAGAGTGATTTAACGGTGGTAGTTGTGTAATTCGCATTGTTTGCCGCATGCGCATTTATCAGCGGGCTAGCGGGCTGGCGGACGGTGCACTTTGTTGCACGACTACCACTGCATGTGCAGGAGTGGCTAAATATTGGTCCTTTTCTTACTAACGTAATTAGTGTCACGGGAAGTCGATGACCACGCAGGACCGGTAATCGTTTCGATGCTTGGGGGAGGTCTTTGTCTTGCAGTGGGCGTCCATCGGTTGAAAGGCAGAAGAAGAAGAAGATGGAAAGTTCTTAGCAACGCTTGGCGGTCCGTTTTCTTTACTCCAAAATCTTAAGGTATGTGATCTGTTCATCGTCACTTCAACTTGTCAACTTGCTTGGCTATCGTCTACTTATGTCTGTATATATCCTCACTCTTAATTAGATCACGAAAAAAAGCTCTCCGCGACTTGTTGAGCAATTGTGACTGTCTTTCTGCGGTATGAAGTGACATACCACGTTTTTTTTACTGTATATCATCACTGGTAATAAACATTGTAGACTTTCTTCTTTAATCACTGAGGGATATTGGTCGAGATATTTCATAGTTATCTAAACCCTGCCCAGCCCGCCTTCTAGAAGTTCTTCCCTCTATCCTCACCTAGTTTTACTATCATCATCAAGTCAACTATAGAACGTTCACTGTTGGGAAAAGGCTCCAGATTTCCAATAAGGTCCGTTGGAAACAATCAGCATCCAGCGTCTTCTAATTTGGCATATACCGTCTTTTCAGCATATACATAGGCCTCCCCCAAAAATGTCTATTGGGAGATATTTATGTTCGCACGCTTGGCAATTGGGACGACGATCGCAATATTATATTATGCGTATTAGGACACTGAACTACCCATCATTTGGAAACTTATGTGTGAGCTGTGGCAACCTATATAATTAATGCACAAAGTGTGAATTATACTAGATTGTACCAAGGGAATAGAACCCGCGATCTATGATCGCAAGTCTGTACTTTTCCGCTGAGCTGTGCACTGATATATCCCACATATACCTAAATCGCCACGCTTGGCAGGCGGGTTGGCGATCGCAGTGCAGTATGGTACGCAGAGGAAGGTGTTAACTTTTGACCTATGTAGATGGTTGTAATTACAAGTGATTACTAACTTAGAATCCAATTCTAGAAGATCGATATCCTTCTTCTTCAGTATCCCCTTTTTCGTGTACTCCAAAGTTATTCCAGGCGGATGATATCTTAAGTGAAACTTTAATAGTTTCATTTTAACTTAACATGATGTGATTAGATCGTAAGAAAATTTGTTTGACGCTGCACTGTCATGGTGGCGGTTGCTATGGGTACCATAACAACGGATGTAACAGATATCTACCATACCCGGCGATAAATGTTACATATCGACCTTTGGAAAGAGACAATCGGCTAATTTCGGCTTCGTAGAGCGTTATCTTTGTCGCACATCTGACAAAACCTTACATAGGTAGTGTGGGTGTAAGTTTAACCACGACTATTTTAACTTTATTAATACAATAACATGTCAAATAAAAAATTAATAGAAATCAGACGTAAATCTAGCCCAATTTTAAGGTAGCAGTTATAATAATATCTATAGAATTCGTTTTTAACCTTTTAAACAATAGATGCATGTGAACGCATCCTTACCTCGTTACTAACAATACAATATCGCTTACCTTTAAATAAGGTTAGTAATTACTGATATCTACAACGGATATAGCTATTTTTTGAAGTATACTATAGAAGAGTTTTTATTTAAATCTGAAATAGTTCATCCGATTGCGAACGATTTCCTTATCGTAAAAAAATCGGCGCAAAACACAAGGAAGTATCTATGACTACACAAAAGATGAACAGATAAAGGTAAAAGAAAAACTGGTCATTGTTGTTTTTATCTTTTTTGAACAGAGTTGTGATAAATATGGCTTACTCATATTTATATTACATACATATATACATATATATATATATATATATACATATATATATATATATACAATCACACATACATACACGCGCAAGCACGTACGCACACACACGCACGCACACACACACAAATATTTTTGAACTATGCAGTTTCGACCGGCGTCCACAGATGGCGCTAGTTTCCTATATTGAGATAAAAGTTTTTAGTGGCCCGCGGCCCGCCCCTACGTGGTAATGAGGCAAGTGATCTCTCTCTTGAAATTATAGCAGTATGTAAAATTGTTATCGTATTTTCAACAATATCGACAGTTCTGTAGGAATCTGACATAATCCTTTCCTTGCCTGACAATTAAATTTCAATTTAAATTCAAAATATCTTTATTCAAGTAGACATTTACATGCGTTTTTAAATCTTCGATTATTAGCACTAATAATAAGCTACTACCGGGATGTTGATCTGTTGAGAAGAGCCTGTATGAAAGTCAACAATTGTTCTTTTAAATGAAAGCTAACAATTTTCATGTGTTCATTTATAACAACATCATGAAATTGAGTTAGTACACGTGGTTACATATATTTTGCTATAATAAGATTTTATTTAAATTTTAGCTTTAAAACTAAGAAAAGGAAGGTTTAAGATACCTCGTGGAACTTTATTATATATGCTTACACTCACAGACAGCTTTGTTAAAATTTTTAAATACGAAATTTAGACGTTACGATTATATTTTTATTTATTATATTTAAAATGTCCGTTACTGTTTTTTATTTAAGATTGTAAATTATGACGAATAAATAATATGTTATTAAAAATGTATTGCGAAGCTAGCAGCGAGCAGTAGAGATATCACACATAGTTATATGTGATGAGTAAAAGATACATTTGATGAATGACTTGCGGATTTAAACTAAGTGATATATACAGAGAAAGGTTGCAAAGTGAAGTGGTCTAGTGTTGGTGCGGTACAGTGAGGATGCCGGGGGGAGGCAAAGCTTCCTCCCGGGATGTCTTGGCATAGTACTGAGGGGCAACTGAGGGTTTGGAGATCTGGCGGCCTCAAAGGTTCTGAAACACCGAGGAGGAACGGGAGAAGGAATCGCATAACGGGGTCCTTCCCCCAGGAGGCAGGGTGTCTGGTGTCCATTCTGAAGATTTTTCTCTCGGTACCTAAATAAGGTGATAGTATATAAATTATTGAATGACGTTTGTGAAATTGACAATAGCGCATTCACGATTTCATAACGCAATTGTGTTTATACGACATCATTGCAAATAGCTGCGTAGTTCCCTATTTAAATGTCCGTTTCTCGAGTTAAAAGTCGTTTTTCTTTTTTAATTCTTCATCAGTCTGAATGTATATATGTATATATATAATAAAGTTCCACAACATATATTAAATCTTCCTTTTCTTAGTTTTAAATCTTACATACAAGAGTTTTTAGTTAATCGAAATGTGTAGAATTTGATTTCTTGACTCATTTATATTGTTGATATTATAATGTACACATCAAATATTATAACATTTTGACCGGCTTTTCTTAATAGATAGCATTTTCTGTAGGTGATAGCTTATAACTTTAAATAGTAAAATAATCGACGATTCAGAATTACGTGCCTATTTGAATCTATGATTAATTCATATTTCAATTTTAATATCCTTTACTCTTACAACAATATTTTTAGAAATATGGCGGCATAACAATTACTGTATTTATTCCTCTATGGCTGTGAACTTAAGAGATCTTAAGTTTGATTGCATATTTTACATCGCATATGCCTTTTCCTAGCACTTGTAGCGTACACGCTCCGTATTGTTGGCCAAACCGGCCACAATATGTGTTATTTAAAAATATTCTAGCGTGTTTGAAATTTTAAAATTCGAGCGCTGATTTTAATTCGGACGCCATCAGTGTTGTGGTCGCTGTCGTTGCGTTAGGTAGTGTAAATTGTAAATATTCTTATATTTGTAATACATCTTCATCGATCACTCTTGGATATCATCGTCCTCGCCAACATGATCGAGCGGTAACTCACTTTTCTCCGCTAATCGCGTATATACTTCTTTTATCTAAATTGAAGGAAACATTAAAAAAAAGAAATTTTTTTAAATGTGGAACATTAATTTTGATATGTGTAAATAATCGTCCACGAAGCTTTAAAAAAAAACAAAAAAATTAAATTTGGAACGCCTGATATATCAATCGCGCGAAAATATCAGCGAACTGTCAAATATGTTAAGATTCAATGGTTATTATATTTTGACAGTTAAAATAGGTTAAGTCGTTCTCGAGTTATGGTGTGATCAACGAAAATTGGAATCTATTCTTATAAACAAAAACCTTTTTGCTGTTTTTTTTTAAATATAATTGCTCCTTTATTTACATTTACATTATTATAAGTTTGTGTATTTCAGTTGTTCATTATCAATCATAAAAACAATCAATAGACGCCCATAGGAAAAAATTGTTACAATGACCGCTCTTGCTCTGAATTCGGCGGCTTCCGGTAACCTTCATTACGTTTTCTATCGGACATATTTGTTATATATATTTATTTAAATATTCTATAAAATAGTTGGGTCTATTATCTCATAAATAAATTTATTATTTAAACTATTTGATTCAAAAAATATTCTTTATTTTTAAACGGTTTTATTTAGTTCGACCCGTACGGAATTTATTTGTTTGGGTTAAAATTAGAAAATGAAATTTAAGCACCTTCCCGTTGTCAGATTGATCTGAAATTTGGTACACACATTTAATTTAGACGACAATACAATATAATAAAATCAATAACATTATAAATCTAAGATGGCTGCCGATACAAAATGGCGGATTACATATTTTTCCTTAACCCCTTCAATACGGGTTTCAAATGAAAAGGCTACGCTAGTAAAACACGATGATAATGTCAAAATTTAAAATTCAAGATGGACGCCGTTCCAATATGGCGGACTAGGTAAAAATTTTTCCACAACCACCACAATATAGGTATCAAAAAACCGTTTAACTTAAAAGTTTTTTTAATGTATTTATATTTGTTCTAGGTCAGATAAAAAGTACTTCAAAATAATGATACATTATTACGTGACTCCATCTAATAATCGGATGTGCAGTCGTACAGAACGACCTTGTGCCGATTAATTTATATATATCTTTATACCGGAAGTCAATTGCGAATAAGGTAGAAAGTTATTTGTAATTAGAAGAGAATTATTTTCGTATTTTAAAATCGCAACATCTACATTTGCGATTGTGTTCACGTTTTTTGCGCAGCAGATACACTGGAAATCCAAATTCAAATTCAAACTTCATTTGAATTTTTTTACTTTAAATTACTTCCTGGTTCTTCTTCACAACTCTTACACAATGTGAAGTAAAAAATAAAACAGATAAAAAATAAGTTGACGATTAATAAGAGTTATTTTAATATGAAATGTTGAATAAATGATCTATCTTATCTTTACCTTTATAAAATTCGAAATATCTTTATTCAGTTAGATATTTACGTGCACTTTGAAATCGTCGATTACTTTAAAATTGTTCAAAGGTATACATTTTTGTTTCATTGATAAATATTTTTTCAATAACGTTGAGAAAAATTTCCTTAACATTTTAATTGAAAATTCATGACAGATATTTAAAGTTTATTTATATTTCATTACTAGTTACGCACGTGACTTCGTTCGCGTGGAATAAATTTTTTTTAAGAATTTTTTTAAAATATGTAGCCTATGTTACTCCTTATTATATCAGTTACCTGCCAGTATGACAGACATAAATAAAAAAAATATTTTGGCATATGTAGCGTATGTATATTCACATGCATGTAGTTAAAAGCGATTATTTTAACATTATGAAGATACTCTCCAACTTTGTTTATCTGTATAGACCTATATAAAATTGAATTTATTCAATAGATTCACTAATTTTGACTGTAAGAAAAACAACTTGAAACAAAATTTCACCATTTTGTTTCCTTTTTTAAATGTGACGTTTTTAATGTCATCACAAACAGCCAGATGCTAATACAGTCAAATAGATTTTATTAAATGTTTAAAAAAAGACTTTTTGCAAACGATATTTATTTGGGAAAAGTTTTTTTACCCGACCTTTTATATCATTTCATTGTCCTTAATTTTTTCAAAACTTTCAAGATAAAATTAAAATTTGTTAACATTTCGGATATCTAGAAATTAATCAAAATGGCGACCAATCATATGGGATATCTAAGGCAGTCCGGAGGAGTAGTAGAAAAAGCTTCGTGTGATCATGGTGAACACTTAAAGAACCCTTGAGTTTCGTGAACTCTATTCAGATGAAGCTTTTAAAACCCTCAGAACTAACAGCACTAACTTCTCTATAAAAGATAGTAGAGGATAACTTTTCTGGCAAACTTTCAACAACTTTGTAAACGTAGTGATTATATGTGAAATAATTTTTATTAGTTAAATTGCACTTAAAAATTAAGTGTAACAGAAGCTTGCAATTGTTTATCGTCAGTCAACCCACGCATTATTTGAACACATGGGTGCGGACATAGCTAAGAAAAGTCAATTGGGCCTACAAACATATGTAACGTAAAACCTCCTTCGTGCGTCCAAAAGGAATTCGAAAATTTCAAAAGGCTTCCTTGCATTTACGTATACACGACCCCACAAAAGAAGTGTCCCGATATACAAGCCTTGGAAAAGTACATCGTACAAAAGCGAGGCCGCCGTGTCCCAGATCCCACGTCTCGGCTTCCACTGCATAAAGGCGACACCGCCAATCTGGGATGCCGTGAAAGCCTTTCAAAACGAACCACTAACCTCTACTTTTAAATAGGCATGAATGAAGACCGAAACGTTTTATTATTAGGTCTCAAATAAGCATTACTTATTTGGTATAATTAGATTTGCAATGTCCTGTTGGAATCTACAAGGCGTTGTTTATATGTTTAAAGGCTTTGCAGGAGTTAATCTATAGGTCCTATGCCGTCAATTTTATATATCCTATCGAAAAATATAATGAATAGCATGATAATATATATATATATATATATATATATATATATTTATATAGTAAAATCGTATAATTAAAAATATAAACATAGACCATCCGTCACTAAGAATAGGAAAGGATTAGATAATATTGATTGCTATAATAGATAACTGAAAAGATATGAAAGAGTTAAATCTTTGTCTTTTGAGTATAATTAGCTAAGGATAGTTTATTAGAAGGTACAATAGAACCTTTTTTAATTAAATTTTTAATAATTAAAAAATAATCACTGCAAAAATGTTTTATCTGCATTTTATTACTAGCCTTCCCTCAACGCTTTCTCATGAATAAGGGTTGTCACCAAATCCTTCAGTTTCTACTCTCACCTTTTTCCAGGCTGTTCGATTTTGTGAAAGTTTTAAGCAGCCTCAGCGTGTAACTGACTGTCCTTTGACCCTCTCACCTTCCACATTGCCGATAACTAGTAGTTCTTCTCCAGGTTAATCGAACTTCTCCGGTAATGTGTAAAAAGAGTAATTAAAAAAAGATATCTAGTGAATAGTTTATTTATGTTAGGTCTGTGGAACGAACGATACGTAAACTTATAATTATCTTATAAACTTAAAATAAAGATTGCATATGTCGGTGTGACGTTGCAAAATAAAATATTTGTTGAAGATTAATTCGAATTGGTTTAGAAAGTCTTTTTACTTCTTTATTTTGTGCCACCATTCTCCAGGAGCCCAAGATTAAACAACATCAAAAATAAAATACTTGAACACACGCGAAAGAAGTAGAGAGAGGATATGGATCCAGAGTTCAACAAATTTATTTACTAATAAAAATATTTTGTAGTCTCAGCTGAAAAAAAAATTGAAAATTATTTTTTTTCTTCTTTCACACCATAAGACGTTTTACTATTTGAGTTATTCAGTGACTTACAACCTTAAAAGGATATATATATATTTATCAAAACATTTTCCCTATCATCCCAAACATTTCACGCAAGTGTCTTTGTATTAAAAAATTGAAATTCCTTTGAAGTATTTATTGGTGTGCACAAAACTGGTTGCTAAGAATTTTTTTTTAATTAAAAACAATTATAGGCATAACGCATTCGCTTCTCGAGCCAGAGTCGTGTCTCACGCACGAGATATGCCATGGCATATCCGATAGGGTGACCAAGCTGCGGAATTTTTGGGACACGCAGTCTCTACAGGATGATTATTTACAGGTATAACGGCATTAAAGTGATGAATTTATAGGTATATTAGTCAGCAAAAATCTTGAAAGCTTCTACACATATTTCAAATCACCCTGCATAAAGTCAGTACTCTGAAAAATGTTGCATTAATTTTTTTTACTATAATGCCACAGGCTAAAAACTCCTGGCAGTATAAAGTCTAAGGGAATGATAAATTTATAAGAAATAATTAAGTCAGCCAATAGATGTTCATGATATAAATCTCCAATAAATATCCTCTCAATGACCATTTCTTAATTTACCGTATCATATGTATAGAGGTATGAATGTGTTGTTTTTGCTTTCTTATTACAATTTTCATTTTTCTTTCCATAAGAACCTTCGTTGTGCCTAAACCAAGCAAAGTCATCGAGTTTTCTACTTGGAAACAGTCATAACTGCCATTAGAAATCCGTTTTAGCAACATATTCACGCATTTAACTTTTTATACAGATTATAAAATGTAATTTAATATCACAGATAAAAAAGAGCAATTGTCTATACTCGGTTTAACATTAACGATATGTTTTTATAGGTTGTTTTTTCGGGCAGCGGTGCGTGATAGTCTGTTACTTCTATTACTCTTTGCCACCCTACATGTCCGGTCAAACAGGTTGTAGTGCTGTCTCTGACCGGCCTATAGTGATGTACATTACTTTATTATCGATATTTTCAACTCATCAAAAATTAATGATGCATTTTGTACTTTTTATATAGCTTCTGCTTTACACTAAACAATATTATAGATATATTTTCTCAGTTTTTTACTTATTTATACAGGAGGATTAGTTAAACGTGTGTAGTACCCGGCGAAAAATATTCCACATCGACCTTTGGAAAGAGACAGTCGGCTAATTTCAGCATTCGTATAGCACTATTTCTGTCCTACACTACTTTTGTGACGATTTGTCAGTCGTTGTATTTTGATGACAAAGATAACGCTATACGAAGCCGAAATTAGCCGATTGTCTCTTTCCAAAGGTCGATGTGCGATGTTTATCGCCGAGTACTATGAAGGCTTTAAAGGAGCAATTGTCTTGTATGTAAATGGCCTTGTAAAGTTTACATTCTATAGTGGTGCAGACTTGATTTGTCCAGAGGGTTGGACTTATTTCCCACTTGGTCTTTCAACTGCGATATTATAACGAGATTACTATCGTCTTTGCTGACGATGTGACCAAAACAAAGTCTCTTTGTGTATTAAGAAATGAAAGCCTTATATTTAACTTTTAATTAAATAAAAGGTAGTTAATATATGAAATTTAATCTGCTTCATAATGAACTATTATATACTAAACATATGACCAAATCATAATCAATTGATAAATAATTTATATGTGTGTCGAAGTATTATTATATAATATCTTTAAAGTAATTACTAAATTAGAATAAGTTACTAAAGTATAAATTTAATATATTAGTGACTTAAGCGATGATTATGTACGACAACAGTATGATTGTTTTTTTTTTAAATCTTATTTATAAACTAGACACAACAATGAAAATTTCAGCCAGTTTGACAAAGATAATATACAAAAAGATCGCTTATAGGTAAATGCTTTTAAGGTATGTATGTATAAATAATTTAGTAATGTATGTTTTTATGTTCATATTTGTATTGGTATATTCCCTCTCCTTCATGTCTCACATCTCCATCCAAAGGTTGTCTGGTACAGATGAGAGACATACGAACTATATCTTCTTTTCCCTCTATTTATTGTCTATGGTGTACAAAAATGTTAATAAAAATAATTAAATAAATAATTTGTCAGCAAAATGATTTAAATTTTTTACAATTATTCCTGTATAAAATGATCATTTTGAAAAAGGTTAAATTATTTTTTTTATATTCTAATGCGATAGGCCAGTGACTTCATTCAATGCCAAATTTGCAGGGAAAGAAAATAAACAATAATTATTTTGTTAATTGTAGTAATCAAATTTTAAAAATAAATTTTCGTACTAAATTATTTTATACATACCTTGATTGGCAGAGTACGAGCGATATATTGATCTATTTAAAGTTTGTACAACAAGAACCAATCACCTGTATACAGCTAGTGATGTGACTATGTTATCGATGTTACCGCTAAGGCATTAGTGTATGTATAATCTGTATTAGTGTGCGTGCAGGCGCCCGCGCCAGTACACCGCGGTGCAGGTGGAAAGGTGCACGTTTCGCGCGTTAAAATTCAAATTTCGAATCGTTCGAATTTCGAACGCGCCTCGTCCGGCTCACTTTTACTTTTTCCGTTCCTTGTTACGTAAAGCGGTCGAGTTTACCAACGCTGCCAGTTATCGTGTCCTTGTTGTGTTGATATTGTTTGTTTTTGTTAATTTTTTTTCAATTGTTTATCTCTGGATTGCCTTCGTTATGACGAAGTGATATTTAGTTCAAAGGTAACTTTTTTATTTTTTTGTTAATTATTTATTAATTAAACTAGGAATGTACTTTTTTTTTGTTAAAATATCTACAGGCAATTTTTTGATTGTTGACGAAATTGACTAGTGTTGTGCACGCTGGTATCCATGGCACGGATAAGCTATCGCATATGGCAACTCTGTACTCATAGTAATTAGTTATTACAATCAGTTGTTTGCGGTGGTCTTTATTAGTAAAGTGTGTTGCTATGTATATTGTATGACGTAATAAAAATTTTGTTAAGATACCGTTTAACGGATAAAATTTTTAAATTTAGAATGACGATATTAAAAATAAATTTATAGCACGACAGTTATTTTTATGTTCTCAATTTAGGTTTTCTTTTCCCGGACAGATAGTGCAAACCAAAATGTAATATATATTTTTACTAACCGCTTATGATGTTTAAATGATGTTATTTATTAATAAAATTTGCATAATTATTTACGTAAAATTACTTGAAATGTAATAATTATTGGATTTTTTATTAATTTACTTTAAACGAACATGACCTTTTTTATCTTTAATTATTCTAGTAACGTATTAATTCTACTAATGTACATACAAAGGCAATTGCACATAATGCAATTATTTGAAAAAGGCTTTAAAGAATTCATCAAAACTTTTTTAATATCTTTGAGGAAATTCCGTGGAAATTTGATAAAACAGAATAACTTGTATATATTCGCACATTTGACAGTTCGCAATGAACTTCGCACATTTAACCTAACGAAGTTCATAACGAACTTAGCTGCAAATTTGTATCATTGTACATCTATATTTATCGATTACCAAATTAATTAATTTATTTTAAATTTCATTAATAGTTGTGATCATTGTTTATGTTTTTTTTTCTATTGAAATGCGACTGGCCAATAACTTCAGAGAGCACAAAATCTATCAACATGGGTAGTTTACTAATAAATATTAGGGGAACCGGAAAGTAATATCGCTTTCTTAAGTTAAATTCACACTACTACATTTTTACAAGTTTTTATTTCTATACAATATATTCACCTTTGTTATCAACAACCTTTTTCCATCTTGCGTACAAATTTTCAAGCCCGAGGCGGTTAAAATCAACCCTTTTTTTGTAAAATATGTCGATAGAAACGAAATTACTTTCAGCTCCACTTAATATATATAAAAATCTTGTATGTGATAAAAATAGTTACAAATATAACGAAAATAGCAATATTATTTAAGATTAGCATTTGAAATATAAAAAAGCTTGGCATATATTTCTATAGAAGCCTTCGTTGTGCGGTGTACGCTTTTACAATGAACTGCCATATGTTAGAATATATGTCAGAAGATATATATGTCAGAATTTTCATGCATTATTTTGGATGGAGTACACATATTGGCATGCGCAATATTGAACGTCTACGAACAAATGCACAACACCTGTTCTTAGGGCCGCCTGCTCCCTAACCGCGAACAGCGTGGATGACCCAAGGTTGGATTGGGATCCATCCATGTATCGCCTGTGGTCCACGCTACCGTCCCAAGCCGCATACACAACATCAACACTACACAGCTCTACTCGGGTAGAGCGGTTTACTAAGTGCGAACGTCATCGTACAACTGGAATGCGTCTGACCAGCTCTGTTTCATTTTTAAGTTCTCAGACACTTCTGCTCCGTGAACTCAGTTCTGATGAAGCTGTAAAAGCTATGCTAACAGCATCAACTTCAACTGAAACCAAGCAAGTACGAACAAAGTGGAAGACACTAGATCCAGGCCGATTCCACCTGGACCTGTCTATGTGGCCTATGTCGTGGAGGTTTCACGGTTGAAATCGTGACATAATGTGACACAGAGTGAAAGACAAAATTGGTAATTAATTTTAAACTTGCACATCGATGTACCTGCTTCGATAATGTAAAGAGAAAAATTAAAAAGAAACCTTTAGAAATTTATGAACGCCGTAATAGACTTTTGTTTTTTTTTTTCGCATCGCCATCAGGCAAAGGCGCTAGACCGAAGCCTAAAAAAAATTTACTTGGACATAACACGATAGTTAATTTGACATATTGTAATTACATTGAACACTCATTTGCGTTTTTAATTAGATCTTTCTTTTAATGAATAGTGTGGCCATGCGTTGTGTTTCAATTCCGTAATATTTGATAACAGTGAACACTTAAGAAATGGAATTTTTTAGTTTCAACTTTGATTTTCAAATTAGATTAAAAATAATAATTCATTTGAAAATCATTACATTGTTTATTGTTTTAAAATAACGAAGATTTTGCAAATTGGATCCAATTCGTTACAATATCATTATGAACTATAAGCTATAATTATAAAGTGTTATATTGATAACAGATATTCTCTAAAGTTAAAACTATTCAAGTATAACGCATTTTACAGTACGCGGCGATAAATATTGCTCATCGACCCTTGGAAAGAGACAATCGGCTAATTTCGGCTTCGTAGAGCATTGTCTCTGTCGCATGAAATAGGACTGACAAAACGTCACGCAGGTAGTGTGGGACAGAGATAGTGCTCTACGAAGCCGAAATTAAAGACAAAAAAAAAAGACTCGAACCCCAAATTACGCAACCTCGAAAATCTAACGACGCAGTGAAAACTAATACTAATTAAGCAGCGACGCAACTTCGAAAAAAACGCAAAATGAAACGACGTAAAGCGAGGTATTGGTGTATATGCAAACATCATAATAATT
Organism: Battus philenor; assembly: GCF_028537555.1. Taxonomy (NCBI): domain Eukaryota; kingdom Metazoa; phylum Arthropoda; class Insecta; order Lepidoptera; family Papilionidae; genus Battus; species Battus philenor. Next base: position 1,083,062 of record NW_027181693.1, read on the forward strand.
TGTTTATTTGAGTTTATTGTAGGATATTTTCAAGTCATGTCACGATTTTGAAGCTTTTTTTTTAATTTCTATGAAAATAGTATCTTCTAGCATTGTTCTCAAGGCGTACTCAACAGAATACTGTAAATTGAATCTAAGTGAATAATACATATATTTTCATAATAATCAAAATATAATTTTTGACCTTTTTAGACTGGAATGATTTAATTATAGCTACACGCATGGTGTTCCGTAATAAATTGATAATCCTGAAGTACCTTGGAGTGCAATTAGTGTCTAAAATATGAAGTATTAAAAAAAAGAAAAAAATATTAACCTTATTGTATTTTTATTTACACCAATTCGCAAAATAATAGAAGTTTTTTAGTGCTATATTAAATGTCATAGACATTCTCAATGGAAATAAATGGCAATAAATAGAGAGAGTTCAATTCCACGCATACGATCTTATATAATTCACACTTTGTGCATTAATAACATAAGATTGCCAATCCTTGCGAAGAAGTTTCCAGAAGATGTGCAGCAGCGTCCTTTGCGTACCATAATACCACACTGCGATCGCCATACCTGACAAACGTGGCGATTATGGTATATCCCCCATAGTAAAAGCTACATCGATATGATTATTATTACCTAACAAATAATTGAAATAACGCAATCTATTTAGTACATAACTTAAATTACATGAAATATTTTTATTTATTTTATCTAATATAGAGCTGTTAATCCTACACTACAGTGCGCATTAATATTGACGTTAAAATAAGTTACCAAGGAAAAGTAAGCATATAAATGGTGTAGTTAAAATGTACAAAAATATGTTATTAGTTCGTCAACCCCGTTGAATTACCCCATAAATTATGACGGAGCTTTTCCTTTTCCGTCAAATTCCGCCTAATGGACCTTGTATTTTATTTCTGTAAAATCGATAAAATCTTTCTCGAATTATACTGTGACCTTGGAAAATATGAATACATTTTTATATAGATCGTCTTGTTTTATTTGTTTTGTTATTATTAAAATAGTTACAGTAACCGACGATAAATATTGAACATCGAATTTTGGAAAGAGACAATCGGCTAATTTCGCCTCCGTAGATCGTTATCTCTGTCGCACGAAATACAAACAGTCCGGTATCTATTAGGAGCTGTTACAACAAGTATCATTTGCTTTTTTTGATAATTATTTTTTTTGTTTGTATAAAATACATTAATTTTTCTATAAGTGGTAGCTTTATTTTTTTATTATATTATTTTTCATGTATAATGGTGTTTATTATGTACAATTGTAATTTTCCTAAATAATTAAATACGTAAACATAATGTGAACATGTTCTTTTTATATTTTATCCCAACCTAAAGCCACCACTATTTAATGCGACAGAGATAACGCTCTACAAAACCAAAATTAGCCGATTGTCTCTTTCCAAAGGTCGATGTGCAATATTTATTTCCGGGTATTGTACACCCTTATTACATCTTCGTATAAGACGCGTCAGGAAATTCTAGAGTCGTGTAGAATTCTTGATTACATACTTTAATAGTCATTATAAAAAATGTACATTATTATTTATTACTTCTAATGTTGTATGGATTTAGAAATAATCTGTAATGGCAAAGTCGTGATTTGAAAGTTGGTGATAAGATAAAGAAACACGAATGACCATCGCGAGTTGTAATTCGTGTCGTACCACACCATCAATACTGAGCACACCTTTTTTTGTTTTAAAATACTTTTCTACTTTCACCTACCCTCTCTCATCCTTCACAATATCTATCATTCAGCATACATTCAACATGCAGCATTCACCCATACACTGTTTTGTTATACCTAATTACATCACCCATCACCCTACAACAAAACTGCAAGAAAGTGTGGCGGATCTCTTCTTCTTCCACAAGCGATCTTGGCGCTGATCTTTTCTAGGTAAATAAGTATAGTGTGTCTTAAAATAAAGTTTATACCATCATCATTTCAACTGTAGCATCGCCTTTGTTGAACGTGGAGTTTTCCAATTGAATTTCATTGAGATCTTTTGGAAGCACCCAGCATTCAGTCTCTTTAACCAGTTTTTTGAATGGCTCTCTTTATTGGGGACCATTCGTTTACCCCTATCTTGGTAGCGACATGGTTTTCTTTAACAAGGTTATCTATTCACCTCATGGGTGAAATTCCTACAATGTGAATGTCGATCTGTGATCTTTAATCTACAATGTTAAGACTTCACCGGCCATTATTTCTTATAGCTTCAGGTTACTTGAAGTTTATTGTCTTCCCCTCGTCCTTGAACCAAATCACTCCATGGAGCGTCCATCAAAGCGATTTAAAAGCTCCCCTCCTATCTGCTGAAATAGTAGTAGTTCTCTCTCGAACCGGAGCTCTTAGGGAAGTCCCCGAGATTCTATACTTTAAAATAGGTTAAACTCTAGGCATCTTCCGCCTGCCACCATGAAATGTCATTTGGACCTTAGTTAAAATCCGATTAAAACAAATATCTGTTAACAAGATGGTGAAACACGTGTTGAGTGAATTGGCGGTGGTAGTTGTGTTTTGCATTGTTTACCGCACGCGTATTTATCAGCGGGCTGGCGGGCGGTGCAATTCACTGCACGACTACAGCTGCATAGCGGAAGTAGCTATATATTTGTCCATTTTTTACTTAAGATGGACTTCCGTAAAGTAACGCCTGAATCTATTAGATTATTCCATGTTCGCCTAAAGTGTGTCGTCTATTCGTGGATGAGCTATTGGGAGACTATGTATAGCTTCAAATGAGCAATGGTAAGGACTATAGAATACTCTGCCAAATTCAGATGGACACAGACCTGGTTCAGATGTTCACAGGGCACGGGGGGTTCTCGGAGTACCTCCACAGGTTCAAACTCAAGGAGAGTCCCTCGTGCACCTGTGACCCTGTGGTGAACCAGACTGTGGTGCACTTTCTCACTAGCTGTCCCGTGTATTGAAGGCAGAGGTATGAGTGCGAGATGGAACTGCGTGCGAGCATAAAGAGGGAAAACATCTCTTCTTTAATAAGCCACGACCAGTCAAGGAAAATTCTGCAAATATGTCATAAACAAAACAGTTAGTAGTAATAATACTCACCCTACTACTAATACAAGATAATGTAAGCAAGTAGTATAAGTCAATATTATTACATAGCAGTATAGTACTAGTTTAAGAAAATAGATTAAGAGTATAATTGTAAAAATAAAGAATAGAAGTAAAATAACCAAATGTAACACAGCATAGCTGTAATATAAAGAACTGAGGTGAAGAATGAGAGAAGATGAAAGAAAGGAATGTAATCAATGATAAATAGTGGAAGATGTGATGGGTGGGTGTAGAGAGAATGAATGATAATGTGACGTATGACAGAGGAAATAAATTAAGAGTGTGAATCACTTATTGGAAATATACATCCTTAACCTTACACATTTTAGGGGAGTACGAGAGGCCTTCAATAAAGGGGGCCATTAAAAATGGTAAGGACTGAGACTTGTGATCATAGGTCACAGGTTCAGTTCTCGGAATACAATCTTACAAAACTCACACTTTGCGTTAATTATATAGAATTGGCACTTCACAAACAAGTTTCTTGAGCATTAGCAGCATTTTTTGCGTATTATAATACCACAGCGATAGCAAACTCTACCAAGCGTGGCTGATGTTTGGAGGCCTGTACATTATAGTGTGTGTTTATGGATTGAAACGACGTCGATATAGCTTCAAGTATGGTAGGTAAGTATGATAAACAGGCACTGAATTGTGATTGTTATTTTTAGCTAAGATGTAATAAATATTATTATAGTTAATAATGAATTCTGAGCAGAGATTTTTGAATGAAATAACAGAGCGATCTCCATCGCACAAGTTACGGTTCATGTTTTTGTTTAAACATGAATTATTAATGGCTCCGTTTAAATATCACCGTTAAATGTTTTAACGGATTCTCGTCGGTGTTTTGACTTTGTTAACTTTCGGAATGTCGGTTGGTTGTTTGCATGTACGGGTCGTATTCTACATACCGTCTAGTTGAATTACAGATTGTGGTACATTGGTGATATTTTAACCATGTTTTTTATATTTAGTGATCAGTGGATTTTATCTTATAATACGTGAAATATATAAATATATGGAACTATCATCAATTTAGCCGTAGAACACCTGTGTTATACATGGGCCTCCTTCATAAATTTCGCATTGTCCCTTGACGCCGTTCGCCATTTTTTATATTTCATAATATTTTTCGGCGTGAGACGCGGTTTTGACAACCGCTTACAAATCATACGCCGCGCGTCCTTACATTTTGCGCATGCGTAGACCGATGGATTGAAAGCATTTTGACAACTGTGATTATTTCGCTACGATATATTATAAAAAAAATTCAAACTTAAAAAAATAATGCCTGTGTCTTAAAAATACTAATGTCTGTGGAATATAGACCTTTATAATAATAAAAAAGAGATCAGAAGTGGCTTATTTCTAACGATCCAATGTTGGACTTTGGATCTTACGCTGTACTTGCCAGTCTGTGTTCTTCACTCCAGAACTTAAAGACCTAGGGTCTTTAGTTCCGCAGGCTTTGTGGTCATCCATTGCCTCTTCTGCTTTCCTTTCTCTATCCTAATTGAAGGTATACACCTTCCTGCCTACGTTCTTTTGAAAGATCGCCTAGTTTATTACTCAGATAAAATATTATGGAAATAAAAACAAAATGGTACTCATCTGTCTGTCTGATGTTTCGAGAAGGTTCGAGAACAACATCTAGCAGTTATCCAGAACGTGTCAACGCACGGTCAAAGAAATAACTAAGTATTTGACCATGCCAGGTGTAGAATTATGAGCTCATCTTCCTTACAGTAATAATGTTGTCTACTACTTTTTATGCATATAACATAATGTATGCATAGTGCACGGATTGCATGAATATATTCATAGAGATGATCCAACCGGCTGTGTTGTGAAAACCTTTGTCTATTTCACAGTATATATTAAAAAAAATATGTACAACTAAATTAATGGTGGTTGATATCTCTTAGAAAAGAGTAGAAACCGGCTTGAAGTGTAGGATAAACTAAAATCGCTTTGCTGGTGAGTAACGAGAAGTGCTGACAGGTTTTTTTGGAGCTCTGAAAATAAAAAACAAGAGTGATAAAATAGCTGTGATATTAGAAATGTATAATTAAATGTGATGTAAATAGTAAGAAAACAATTAAGAATGAATATTGTAAAACAATTGTAATGCTAAGGAATAAAAAAAAAACTAATAAACATAAAATTTTTGAACCCTGGAGATAATGCGAAGGAAGTGAGACGATGTATGAAAAGTAACGAAAGATATTGTGAAAGAAATCAGAGGAAAGAATGAAAGATATTGAGAAAGACGAAGGATTATTATGAAAAAAATATGCGAAAAAATATGATGTAAATACGGACCCTGTTCACCCATGATACGTGCTGACTTTAGGTTATGAAAAATGTGTGGAGAGGTTGTTTCTAAATAAAAAAAGTGTAGAAATTTCGATCAGCTGTCACCGGTTTCGCGGCTTTTGCGAATCGACATTTCGTCTCCGACAATGGATCATTGTGCGCACGAGTGGGAACTGGGTCACATTCGATACGTGTCGCTCTCCATTCGTGTATCACCGCCATAAACACAATTTAGATATATTTTCTATACCATACAGAGACGAGAGGGGTAAATGTAGGTTTATCTTCATAAATAAAATACCATTGTCATACGTAGACATGTAAGTTTTTGACCCTTCAGTTATTTAATATTTTTATGCTTGTCTGTCTGTTTTATCCTTCTAATGTATTGTATTATACATAAAATTATAATACTAACTTATTACACCGCCGCACAGATACTGGCGCACAACCTGAGGATTGCAATATGGAGTAGGAATGAAAAAGTGGCCGCTGTTATGGTGTCGTTAAAAACAAATAAGACACCAATGATTTAATAAAGAAATATAATAACGATAATTAGTTGACTTTAATAAAGTTTTAAATAATTTAAGATTCAAGTTAGTAAAAAATTAAAATTTAAAATCAGTGACATGCAAAACGTGAAAAAAAAATCGGAAATATTCAACGTAATTGTAAAAACAAAGGCACGAACGTGGAATACAGATTAAAATAAAAAATGTTACAAAAATATACATATTAAAAAAGATTTTTCTCAACTTTTTGTTTAAATTGTAAAATATATGTCATAATTCGTATTTGGTCCACGTGGACTATGGAATATTCTGTATCTTACAGAGTAAGCTTGTGTTCCAGAAGAGCCACTCAAGTCTACCATTAAAACTAATTTTATTTTAATTTGTTACTTTATTATCTTAAAAATAAAAGGTGTGTTAAAAGTTTATTTTCTTTTCAGTGATCAGTGATGGCGGAAGGCGGTTGTGTAAACAGAGCCTTCGACGCCGTGGACGATGGTTTCCATACCATAGACCTTCGCGCAAGAGATGACGGCAAGAGATCACGGGTAAACTTCTTTTTTCTTCTCTTTTTTATTAAATCTTCTACTTTTCTTCAGTACTCGAGATTACGATATGATTTATTTAATGACATTTTAATTCGTATGACATGTTTATTCAAAACAATTCAAACATGTGAATAATTGAGACCATTAAATAATATCTATGACTTATATGTAAGCTCTAGCTGCCATAAGCTGACTTCTTTATTATAAAATTGTTAACATTCTTAAAAGATTACAAGAAATGTTTCCGGTTTCGTGTTTTAAAATAGACGAGGTTAATAATATATTTCTGCTTGACCGCGTTATAAAATAGACTGATTGCTATAATTTAATTTATTTGATTTATTATATAAATATATATAGCTCGATTAATATATATATATATATATATATATATATATATATATATATATATATATATATATATATATATAATACATAAAATTCTCTTGTCACGGTACTGACTACATAGTTTTGATCACGGGAAGTGACTAAATACGGGCAGTGCAGCACCGCTCATCGAGGCATCTTTGGTGTATATCCATGACTTGTAGTGGAAATCCAAAAGCAAAAGAAATTAAGAAAAAATATGTAATATATAAAATTCTCGTGTCACGGTGTTCGAACTTGAACTCCTTCGAAACGGCTTGACCGATTTTTACCAAATTTTACATGCGTATTCAGTATGTCTGAGAATTGGCTACTATCTATTTTTCATACCCCTAAGTGATAAGGGTGGTCCACCCCTAAATTTTATTTTTAAATTTTTAGACAATTTTTTTGGTTTTTATTTTATTATGATACAGCATACAAAAATACATACAAACCTAAATTTTCACCCCTCTACGATCAACCCTTATCTTACATTTGTTAAGTAAAAACTTTAATTTTTTTTGCAAAACAACGTTTGCGGGATCAGCTAGTATTGTTATAAAGTCGTGAATATAAGGGATACAGACCTCCCGTATCAAATTAAAATCACCTCAAGATGGACGCACGTGCGCATTGCAACTCTGTATGTAGGCTAGTCAAAAAATGCAGATAAAACCTTTTCACAGTGATTATTTTATAATTATTAAAAATTTAATTAAAAAAGGTTTTATTTCACCTTCTACAAAACTATCTTTAGCTAATTATACTCAAAAAACAAAGATTTAATTCTTTAATATCATTTCAGTTATCTATTATAGCAATCAATATCATCTAATCCTTTCCTATTTTTAATGACGGATGGTCTGTCTTTATATTTTTAATTATTAGATTTTACGAAGTGTATATATATAAATATGGATTGGACTGGAAAGCACAACGTAGAACCTACACTTGCAACTACATCTTGATCACAACAACTTTATTAAGCTTGTCAGAAAACACTGTTTCGGAACCTTGTGTTCAGCATTATGATGTCCTCCTTCTTCTTCTTTTCAGCCGATGTACTCTCTTTGCAAGGTACCAGCCTCCCCCAAAAGTCACCACGATGACCGGTCTACGTCCACAACCTTAACTATGTTTTCGGTCCACCTAGTGGGCAGTTAACCCACGCCGTTACGAAGTATGATGTCATACGCCTATGATGAAATGTGTACAATAGACATAGGAATTTTAATGTATCATTTATTTCAAAAGTATACTAACATTTATAGAAACAAAACCAATTTCATACTGAGGAATAACGAAGTAATACTGTGATCAAAAAGTAAGCGAATTTGTTAGTAAAATTCTTTTCAATTTAATCTTAACTTTAAAGTAATCTCTGCCTGATAAAACACACTTTTGCCAATTTTGTATGTTTCGTAGTGTTTATATGTTTTATACCAGTACTTGAAGCAAGCAGGATAGTTATTTTTCGATAAAGCCTTCAAGATCTTTTTCGATTCCGTTTTTATCTTCTCAAAAGTGACAAAATGGCGTCCCCACATTGGCCTAAGTTTTCTGAATAGCCAGAAGGTTGCGCCGAAATGCTTTAAAAACTGAAATATAAAGAGTAAAAGATAACAAAAAGTCATATAAAGTACTAATAACCACATATCTACTTTTTATATTGTAGTACAAAGTCCAAAAAAATATTACATGATAATTAATTTTAACATATAGTAATAAGAATTTAATGTTATAATAATAGGATCCGGTAGACTTAGGTGGAACTACGATATAGTTAAGGTTGTGAAAAGTCGCTACATGCTGGCAGCGCAGGACAGGTCGTCATGGCGTTCTTTTGGGGGAAACCTTTCCATCGGCTGAAAAGGAAAAGAAGATTATGAATTTTGAAAACTCTTTTTTTAATATATTATCATTACCTTATTCACGTTAATTTTTAGCAAATGAGCTATTTATTCATCTCTTTGTAACTTTTACATTTATAACAAATCATTCTATATATATGTGCTAACTTTGTTGATGTTAAATAAATGTGAACGTAAAAAATATTCGTATTTTTAAACACCGAAAATAGTGTAGCATCGGATTTTTGCGGATGTACTGTGTATCCGTTTGTTTATATACAGTGGCGGACTATCAGTCGCTCCAGTGTCCCAGCTGGGGTTGCCCGGTTCACTCCGTATCTCGTCCGCGCTGCGCGAGTGTTCCCGAAAGTTTTATCGAAGTTATTTACGATAAATTAGCCATCTGAAAATATTTTAAATGTTTTAAAAACGATTCATCCTGTTTCCAGTGCTACATCGGATGCTTTAAAATGGTATTTATTTTAAATATATTCATTATATTTATTAATAAGTTATAAAATTAGAAAATATATGTTTATACTTACGTAAAATGCAGACAGGATACTTATTTTCTTACGTAATTAAAAAAGTACAGAGTGTTTATTTTTAAGTATTCTCTGTTTACATTTTATATCTACACAAATATATAAAATAGTAGTATCTGTTTGTTATATTAAAAATAATCGCTATTTACTACATGCATATGAAAATATATACGGTATATACATAAATTAAATTTTTATAATTTTTGTCTGTTTCTTTCGGCTAATCTTTGGTATGACAAAATCGATTTTGACGGGACTTATACTGGCAGGTAGCAAATGTAATAAAGATTAACTTAGATTTACTTTTACTTTACAAAAATTCTAAAAATAAAAAAAGTAAATAATTTTTTTTTGTATGTTTCTTTTATACCACGCGGATGAGGTCGTGAGCGCAGCTAGTCAACAATATATTTGATATAAATAAACATTTAATCGCTGATAAAATTAAATAAAATCATTTTTAAAAGTATTGCTTTAGGAATATTAAAGTCTAAATTAAAATGTATAAATAAATTTTATATGTCCAATTTTTTTAAACTTTCGAAGTGTTACTACGCGAGTCTAAATTCGTGTTTGTAAAGTAATACCTTTCTTCCTCTTCGTCTTCTTTTTTTAAATGATAGATGTACATTGTAAGGCATATTTCTGTTTCAAAGATCGCCTGGATGACCCGTCCTGCGCTGACTGCATCCAAATTTACATTCACGTAATGTTAACAAATTATGCAGATGTTAGAAAGAGATTACAAATCAAGTGTATAAAAAGTAAAGTGATTCAACTGAAATTTACATTCTTTATTTATATATATATATATATATATATATATAGTTAATATTCATTAATTTCATCTCCTTAAAAAGGATTTTCGTCCGATATAAAGCATTTTCGACAAAGCTTTTTCCAGTTATCTGCAGTCGGAGTTGTTTTTTTCCAGTGTAGTCTTCAAGAGTTTCTTTGATTCTGTTTATATCCCCTCAATTGTAGTTAAAACGGCATCCACGCATAAATAAAATAAAATAAATAATTTTATCGGATTGCCACTGCCCACAAATAAGTTACCAGAGGATGAGCAGCAGGGTCCTCTGCGTACCATAAAACCACACTGCGATCGCCAACCCGCCTGCCAAGCGTGGCGATTGGTCTTAGATATTGGATATATCGCCCCATAGATATTTATGTGGGAGACCTAATCCATGCAGTGGGCGTCTATGTATATATATATATATATACATACACATATATATATATATATATATATATATATATATATATATAGATTATTAAGAACTAATTTTACGTATTTTTTAAACAATAAACATAATTTTTACATTGGATTATGTTTTTTTTTTCCTGGAAATCGTATATAGTTATTGCTGCTCCATGAAAACGCAAGACAGGACCATAAACACATAACCTCTTACTTGCCTTTATTCATGATAATAATATATTACTTATTTACATTTGTTCGTATCTTATATATTTACATTCTACTACACATAAATCTCTGTCTATCTTGACAATACTCAAGGATTATTTATACATAATACATACGTCTTTATATATATATATTATATTTTTTTTCTATATATTCGTTCCGTAATGCTGGCCAGTACGGCTACAATATTTTTATTTAAAATCATTCTAGATCGTTCGAATTCAAATTCGAACGTCGATTTAAATTCGGACGCCATTAGTGATGTGGTCGCGTCCGTTGCGTTAGGTAGTGTAAATTGTAAATACTCATATATTTGAATACATCTTCATCGATCACTTCTGGTCTTCCTCGCCAACGAGCTCCGGCAGCATCTCACCTCTGGCTGCTAATCACGTTTATATGTATTTCTCTTCTTTTGTTCTACGAGATCGAATAAAGATTCTGAAATACGAAGGAACTAAAGTAGCATATAGCATGAGAAACAGATGGTCGCTGATGCCTTAAGGGAGTGAATATTTCATAAGACGTTCATCCTACAGGTGAACAGAGAAGGTTGTAAAGTCGCCGGAATACTCGGAATGGGGGATATGTCTGGCGATGAACGTTCTATGGTAAAACTGATGATGATATTGAATAAATTTGGAGTAACACCACGAAGTGATTTTTTATAATCATCACCATACGTATGTGATCAGTAATAACACATTGTTTATAGATCATCATATTTAGGTACTAAGAGATATTAAACTAAAAATTAAACTATAATCGTATTTAATTTGGTCAAAAATCGTTTTCGATTTTTACCGCATCGCGGCTTCAAGGTCGACATAAGCCCTGTGAACACTGAACCTTCATTTTAACAACACCTTTGTATTAATCAATTGTTTTACCGTGAATTATATAGACGTGAGAATAGTGTATTTGACGTTCACTTTAGTATGTTTTATATTAGTTGTGACTTATTAATAAATAATTGGTTTTTAATAATTGCGGTTGCATAGCAAATTACGTTAGCGTGTACGGCATAAGTCAGGTGTTACCAACCTTTTTTTTAATTCGTATAGCAATATATGTCGAGTCTTTGTCGTGTCTTCTTTGTTAATGATTTGAGTATGTTCAATTTGTGCTGGACGGTATTAGCTGGTCTGGCCTTTACAGCATCTTCGGAATCAGGGTTGAAAGATAAAAAAAAGTTATGTCATATGCGACGCCTGATGTATTTTACTGACTAATTATTATCTACTTGGTTCTCAAAAAAGATGTCGATGTTGATTTTACAACGCGGTATCTCATTTTTGAGTTTATGGAACTAGCGCCATCTGTTGACACCAGCTGAAAATACAGAGTCCGACATACACATAAAAATGAATTCATACTCGTACATTGGTTTTTCCAACATTTTGTTTGATGTTATTTAGGAATAAACAATGAGAAAATTGTGATGAAACTTGAATAGTATTTGACATCCACCTTTCTCCTTTACCAGTGGTATTGGTGTAATTGTAGTAGAATAAATAGGTGTGGCATAAATTAATTGGAGGTTTTTTTTTTAATGTTCCCCGCTGTTGGGGACCTCTCGTTCCCCTATCTCGTGTGGGACAGGGACTTTTTATTTCTAGTAATTCATTCATATTTTTTATTATTATCATTCTTCTCTTTCATGTATCATATTATCTGTCGTACTGTTTCTTTCATTCTACAATTTTCCCAGTCTTTCTCTTTCATTCCATTAGCCATACATCCATCCTCAACCACTACATTCCAGGTTTCCTCACTATTTTATTTTGCAACATTACATTTTTTGTTCAAATATTTAACACGTATTTTCTTTATAATTATCATCTTATATTATTCTGTTTATTGCACTATATTTGGTACTACTAAATTTCATTTATTTCTATATTTTAGTGTTTGTTTTATTTTTACCTATTGCATTTGTCACCACCTTCCTGCAGTAGCTGAGGAAGCATTCTCTCTCCCCTTCGTCTTGCATGATGGCCGATGATGAATTGGAGGTATAACAACTCGGGTCGAAGGTTGATTATCTCTGAATTAATGATCCAACACTTTACAGTTGTTGTACGACTGAAATGGTAGTAGGCGGGGCAAAACGTTCATATAAATGATAGCTGTCATCATCTGTACAGTCGCGTGCTGTACAGGACCGGCCATGGTGATGATCTTTAGAACGAGAAAGCCTATGCCTTGAAATGGACGTGAATTAACTGAAAATAAAACAGTAAAATACAGTCAAATGTAAATCCAAGATGGCGGTTATCAACACTGGGTCAAGGCAATACTAATCCGTTAAACTTGGCTCCTTTGATAACCACGCATTGTGAATTTGTGTAGTGGAATTAAAAAGAACCGGATATAAGCCCTGTGTACATTGAACGATTATTATCCGGACCATTGTCCGGCTATTAAGGAGTTGTATGACCGTGCCTTCACGTACGTGACGCGATTAATGGACGAACAGATTGTTTTTTAAGTTCTTAATGTATAGTGTATATTCTATTGAATGCTTTAATGTTCATACTATCATAAAACATTCTATGTATATACACCTTTACAATTATGGTGACGAAATTTGTATTTTATCTTTAAAATATATTTATACACCTAAATGTTGACCTAAACGTGGTTTTTCACTACGGACCCCATTGGAAAATTTACAGTCGATCAAAAAGATGGAGACGAAAATGTTTAGGATTTCTTATTAAACCAGGATCTGGTCCTGAACTACATCCTGCTTGAGAAATATTTAATAGAATCAGGCGTTACCTTGCTGAAGTCCATCCTAAGTAAGAAAAAGACCAATATTTAGCCACTTCCGCACATGCAGTGGTAGTCGTGCAACAAAGTGCACCGCCCGCCAGCCCGCTGATAAATGCGTATGCGGCAAATAATTCGAATTACACAACTGCCACCGTTAAATCACTCAAGGGTGAATATATACAAGAATAAATATTGGTCCTTTTCTTACGTATTTGAGAAACGCAGGCCTATTTCTATCGTCATTTATTAGTGAAGCGATACCGTCTTTACTTACCTTTTTTTTTAGAAGGAACCCAGAATTGAATCGGAGTTTTCCGAATTCGGGAAAAATTGTACCAGGTGCACCAAGGTTTGGTCCACTCCCGGCTCATAGAAGCACGAGGTATTCTCCTTGAGCTTAAACCTGTGAAGGTACTTCGAGAATCCCCTTATCCTCGATAGCATCTGGACCAAGACCATGTTCAGCTCGATGTAGCATCATTTAATATATTTGTTAGCAAAAATGTTAAGACCCTCCTCCTATATAAATGGGACAATTCAATGTCTTTTAGCAGTACAAAGGCTACAGAGTAAAAACAATTAATTTTAATATACAGTAACCTGAATTTTGATGACGATTTCTTTACTATATTATCATTATCTTCTTCTTCTTTTTCCTTCCCTTTTCCCTTCATTTGGGGTCGGGTCTCCTTATCAATTTGCGCCAGGCCACTCTATCCTGGGTTGTCTCTACATCAAGTTGAAGGGTTTCCAGTTCCTTTCTGATATTAGACCACCACGTAGCTTTTGGACGCCCTCCCCCTCTTGGGAATTCTGGGAGGCTTAAGGCAGTTCTTACCACGTGGTCATCTGGTTTTCGTTGAATGTGGCCATACCATCTCAATCTATTTTCCTGTAATTTGCTGGGGATCGGAGCTACTTTAAACGAACCTCTGATATATTCGTTCCGTATTCTGTCCATTCTAGTGACGCCACCCGACCTTCTAAGCATCTTCATGTCATTGACATGAAGTGTTTGCTCATGTTGTTTACTATATTATCATTTTGTTATTTATTACTTCTAAAATCATAAATATATATAAAGATCATTCTTTTAGTTATAGATACTAATCACCCCGTATAATTATAATACATAGCGAAGCTATATAAATCGTATACGGGATGTACAAACTGAACTAGATATTTTTGGTAGTTACAAAAAAAATTTTTTTTCAAGAGATCAGACAATAGAGATATGATTCAATCGTGGCATTCCGTCATTTCTTCAATCAGACACGCCCACCGTATCCCGCTTATTCTTTACTCGGTGGTCCGAGAGTAGACAGCGGGCATAGTAGAGTGAGCGTAGCGGAAAGCGGACGATATTCAAAAATAAAAGACACAATTTATTTATTTAATATTATAACTTTTAACAGAACTTTAGCCTACTCTGCTTCGCAAAGTGAAGTTGTGGAGAAGAAGCAGGAAGAAACTCTACAACAACACATATTTTTAACAACATAGATTTATACATATACACTTTATTAGATAAAACCTAAATAAAATCAAAATAATCAAGCGACATCACCGCCAAAGATTCTTGTTATTTAAATATTCGTTTATTGAATAATATGCCTTTTCCGTCAATTTACTTCTAATATGCGTTTTTAATTTTGTAAATGGTAGTTTTATAATATTTTGCGGAATTGATTCGAAAAGATTCAGATTTTAACAAATGAATTAAAGACTTCTGTCGAAAAATCGATACAGCCTTGTAAATATACTATGGACGTCCCATAGTTTTTTGAATTTATTATGATTATTGTAAACGTACAAAATATTTTATTAAATATAAAATGAGGCCGCAGTAAGAATATTGTTTTTTTTATATCGCTTTCTCAATGAATTTCGCGGCCCTAAGCCGTAGATAGCTGGGATGTCTCTCTTTAGATAAAACGACGATATAGTTTTATTAAATTATAAGTGTACACCTCTAAATATACATAAGAAAAAAGTAATTAACAAACAGGCAAGAAAAAATGTGAACTAGAATTGATTATATCAGGAAAAGTGAAAATGTAATCGAGATAAATTAAAGAACTATGATATATGTATAAGAGGAAAATGAAAGTAAAATCTGTGATATTATAAATAGTAATTAGACCTAACTGCAGTGATTGAGGATGGATGAAAGGTATTATGGAATGAAAGAGATAGAATGATAGATATTGTGAGGAATGGAAAAAGAGAATAGAAATAATAAAATAAGTGAAAAATTTAATATAGAAAATAAAATCCCTGTTCCCACATAAAGGGGGAACGAAGTCTCCAAAAACAGGGTCCATATTAAAAAAAAAATACATTAGAAGCGACGTTGATTATGAAGTTTTTACTATATTCGTAAGTTTTTTTACTGTGTGCTTATATAAAGCTGTTATAAAGTCTGTATGCGTATTTATGGTGTTGGCACTAGATGTAATAAGTAATTTAAATTTAATTATTTGTAATGTATGGCGCAAAAGTAATGTCAAAATGTGAACATGAAATAACTTTTACAAATGGCGGCAAATGTCACTGTGCTTTGACATTTATGATGTAGATATAAAGAGAATTAGTTTTATGCTCTTAATTCTTTGTTCTCAAGTCTAGACTTTTGGTTCCAGCAGCCATCGGTTGCACGAGCAAATGTGCCTAACCATCTGACACTTGAAACGAGCAGTTCTTCAAGCTACGTATCTATATATATTTATTTAATAGTAGTGAGTATATTATAAAAATCAGTTTCTTGTTTAGCGAAACCATTTCTTTACTTTTAAATTAAACATATATTTTTTATACTTAAACGCGGTTTACAGCACTATGGTATTGGCCATAGTCGGAACGACAAATTGTATACGGCATTAAATCTTAATACGTGCACAATATGCCACAATTATTGGTGCAGACCATCTCTATTGGGAGACATGAGGAATTGAATAATTACCAATATTTACATACTCTATCGCTGCAGCGATACGAATAGACGGATTGAATTGTTTGTTATTATATATATTATTTATATCTATACATGTCTCGGCTGCATTAAATATAGATTGGAAGAAATAAGAAAGTTTTGTCACCACGCTGGTTTTATGTATCTATATGTCGCTTAGACATGGACCTTTGGAAAGACAAAGCGAAAAACCTATTGTATTCCGACTGCCTTTATATATACGAACTTATATATTTAATGGAATCGGACGTTATTTTGCGGAAGTCCATTCTAAGTAAGAAAAAGACCAATATTTGGCCACAGAACCACTCTGTGTTTGGCACTAATCGGTGTAACATAACTCCTGAAGATGCCCCGTGGAGGGGTGAAACACGTGTTGAGTGATTAAACGGTGGCAGTTGTGTAATTTGCATTGTTTGCCGCAATCGCATTTATCAGCGGGCTGGCGGGCGGTGCACTTTGTTGCACGACTACCACTGCATGTGCGGAAGTGGCTAAATATTGGTCCTTTTCTCACTATATACGAACTTGATTTTTGAGGTTGAGGCGGTACCATAACTTATGATTACCACAACAGTCGATGGACTGCGACCAGGAGGCGGCAGCCTCATACGCTGATTAGATCTAGTCCAAAACACTCTATACTACAATAGCCGAAGACCGGCAAAGATGGTGTAACATAGCTCAGGTGGAAGGCATTTCAACCGTGCACCGATGTCATGAATCCGTACATCTCTTTATCTGTTGTTTGTGGTGTTTAGCATTTAATATGTTAAGTAATGTAAACTATATTATAAGTAATAACACCTCGATATAATAAACATTACGATAATAAACAATTAAACTGTATTAAAGCGGTTAAATTTATAAAATAACTGAATAAATGTTAGTTACAAATATCACATTGTAACCGGTTTTGCATTTATTTTCAATACGTAACGCGACGAGGAATCCGGTTTTAATGTGTCAAAGATTAACCGTTATCTGGTATACTTAAGTAAAATTTACTTCATTATATATAATACTAGCTGATCCCGCAAACGTTGTTTTGCAAAAAAAAATTAAGTTTTTAATTAACAAATAAAAAAGTAAGGGTTAATCGTAGAGGGGTGAAAATTTAGGGTTGTATGTATTTTGGTATGCTGTATCATAATAAAATAAAAACCAAAAAATTTGTTTAAAAAAAAATAGGGGTGGACCACCCTTATCACTTAGGAGTATGGAAAATAGATAGTAGCCGATTCTCATACCTACTGAATACGCATATAAAATTTGGTAAAAATCGGTCGAGCCGTTTCAGAGGAGTTCAAGTTCGAACACCGTGACACGAGAATTTTATATATCAGATATTTTTTTCTTAATTTTTTTTAGCTTTTGATTTTCTACTATAAATCATAGAAATACACCAAAGATGCCTCGATGAGCGGTCCTTCGCTGCCCGTATTTAGTCACTTCCCGTGATCAAAACTATGTAGTCAGTCTAGTGCATGGTTGCACAGACTTATTAAGACCAGGGGCCACTCGGGCAAATCATGAACTGATGGCGGGCCGGCCGCCAGAAGTATAGGTAATTAAATTTTTTTGGTTTTATTCTGGAATAAAATTCAATATTTTTCGAATGTACGAGAGTATTATATTCGCTGTCGGCGGGCCACCAGTATTCAACCAGCGGGCCGCGGTCTGTGCATCCATGACTTAGTGGAAGGCCAGCTCACACCGGCACGACGTTCCATTCGATAACCTTTTGTATAGTTAACACGTTCACTGCGGCTTGAGGCCGATTCAGCCTCATGGTAGACTTTGCACTGGTGCGGCGCGTAAAACTCGTGTTTTCTCTCTAGTTCGGCGGTTGTTTACACTCAACCGTATGAGGTATGACAAAGACAAATATAGCTGTCTTTATGTCTGCGAAGCATTGACTCAATATTGTAAAAAAATATTGATGAACATGAGGCAGAAAAGGCCTCAACCGCACTACTAGGAAGTTCAGCTTGAGGCTGATTCGACCTCAGCCACACCAGCTGAAAGTTCTTCAAAATTGGGCCCGCAGTGAACGTGTTAAATTGTTATGTGGTCGGTAATAAAGTTCTGAAGTGAAGATAAACACAGCCTTGAACGTCCACAGATGGACAAACAACCTTATGAAGGTCGTCAGAAGGCTCTGGACCAGTGATTCCCAAAGTGGTCTATATCGACCCCTAGGGGTCTATGACAACCTGCAAGGGGTCTACGTCAGCGAAAAAAAATTTGGGTGTCCATGAAATGAAAATGGGGGTCCACGATAGTGGATCTCAACACATACATCTTATAATATCAAACATACTTACATATATTTAAGTAATAGTAACAGATACAAAATTTTATTTTGAGTAGTTTTAATTTAAATTCAATTAATAAATGTATAAATTAAAGTGTGTTTTTACTTTAAGTTTTTAACACTGTACTTCACTACAGTTGGAAATTTACAGGAAATCAATATCAGTAAGTAGGGGGTTTACCCAACACGAAATAACATGGCAAGGGGTCTACGACACAAAAAAGTTTGGGGAACTCTGATTTATATGTTAGAAACGTATAGTCGAAGAAGTCCAGGATATCCAGCTGGATTTTTTAAACATGAAATCGTATATCCACAGAAAACTATAAAATGGTTATAATTTTTTTTTCGTTATCTCTTATACTACGATTATTTTGCACAAATCAAAGTCCTTCAAATATAGACTCATTTTACAGATAAAATAATAATTTAAACAATGTTTTA
Organism: Battus philenor; assembly: GCF_028537555.1. Classification (NCBI taxonomy): domain Eukaryota; kingdom Metazoa; phylum Arthropoda; class Insecta; order Lepidoptera; family Papilionidae; genus Battus; species Battus philenor. The sequence goes on from NW_027181693.1 coordinate 1,102,267, forward strand.
CTTATCGAAGTCAATGCTCACCACAGTGAGCATGTAGAAAACATTCCATATGAAACACCGTAATTAGATTCTTTGTGTTTACAGCTGTTTGAATGTAATAATATTTTTAATTATATACAAACTTATTCAACAGACTTTGTGCAATTGAATGTTAATATATGTTATAGTATATATGAATTGATAGTATGAAATGGCAGTTGGTGGGAACATCACTCGTGCAACCGATGGTTGTGAGACCGAAAGGTTCTCGAGTGGCCACCACAACCTGGTTGATGCGACGTGGGGCTTACTACGGTTTTTTTTTATTTGGCTCCCGTTATTGGGAGCCTCTCGTACCCCCTATCTGGTGTGGGACAGGGACTTTTTGTCTACATTTATTTTATTTTTTTCACATACTTTTTTTTTCTTTCTCTTCTTTCATACTTCATATCATCTGTTGTTCATTTCTTTCTTTTCACAATTCCACTATCTTTCTCTTTCTCTCTGTATCGCCTTTCATTCATTCCTCATTACTTTTACATTTTCTTATATTCTATATCACATTTTTTACTTATATTCTATTTTTATTCTATATCACATTACTTTTACTTTTACTATTTTGCTTTTACTTTTACTTTTTTAGTCTTTATTTTTATCTATTGCTTTTCCTATAATTTTTTTACAGAGGTGAATGAACTCTTTTTTAGTTTTTTCGTCGCATATCAGGGAGGCTATGGTTTCCTCCCTTATTTTTACGCCAGACCGACACTCGAATTCGAGCCGGACCCCCACTACGTTGATCGACGAAACAGAGGAAGTCGCTAGATGCTGGCAGCGCAGGACCAGTCTTTGATGTTTGGGGGACGCATATGCCTTGTAGTGGACCTCCATCGGCTGAAAAGATAGAATATGCTATACTCTAGTTCAGAGTGCCCCAAACTTTTTTGTGTCATGTTATTCCGTGTTGGGTACACCCCCTACTTACCTGATATTGATTTCCTGTAAATTTCTAACTGTAGTAAAGCTTAGTGTTAAAAACTTAAAGTAAAAACACATGTTAATTTATACATTTATTAATTGAATTTAAATTAAAACTACTCTAAATAAAATTTTGTATCTGTTATGTAAAATATGCGTAACATTAAATAAACATAAAATAAACTATAAATAAAATAAATACATTTAAAAAACTTTTAAGTTAAACAGTTTTTTGATACCCATATTGTGGTGGTTGTGGAAAAATATGTACCTAGTCCGCCATATTGGAACGGCGTCCATCTTGAATTTTAAATTTTGACATAATCATCGTGTTTTACTAGTGTAGCACTTTCATTTGATACCCATATTGAGGGGGTTAAGGAAAAATATGTAATTCGCCATTTTGTATCGGCGGCCATCTTAGATTTTTAGTGTTATTGATTTTATTATATTGTATTGTCATCTAAATTAAAATTGCGTACCAAATTTCGGATCAATCTGACAACGAGAAGGTGCTTATATTTCAATTTCTAATTTTGACCCACATAAACAAATTTCGTACGGGTCGAACTAAATAAAACCGTTTAATAACATTAGCAATAAGTCAATATTTTTAGTGAGAACACACTGTGCCGTTTTATAGATGGAAATAATTTCCAAATTATTAAAGGGGTTGTGGTTGTGGCAACAAAAAAGGCACACAAAGAAAAAATATATATGTATTTAATTATTTAACTAAGGGTAGTGGGTAAGGCCTGGTCTAATTTTACACCGCAGCTCGGTACTCCCCTGATGGTGGTGGTGGTCAGCCGCACGATCTCCCAGGACTGGTCAGGCGGCAGCAAGTCGAGAGCAGGGAGCGCCGGTAGGTTGCAGTATGTGTCGGTTCCGGTGCACGGTGATATATTTTTAACGGTGGAAAACTTGCTGCATAAAACTTGCAGTATAAAAGTCGTAGTATAAAACTCGCAGTATAAAAGTCGCAGTGTAAACTTTGCAGTATAAAACTTGCAGTGTAAAACTTGCAGTCTAAAACTCGCAGTGTAAAACTTGCAGTCTAAAATTCGCACCTGTGAATAAATGTCACAGTTATGATATACATATATAAGTATATGTACAATTTGCTCCGCTGACAGTAAACCCGGAGATGGCTTGCGATGATAGAAGGGCAGAAACCGAAAGCAGTTGATGTGATTGTTTACTGTCAGAACGGAGTTACAAAATGTAAAGCATGTAAAATAAAAATAGAAGAGATAAATAAATAAACAATTGGAAAGTAATAATGAATACATAATGATGGAACTATGGACACAGACAAAATGTTGAGCTCTAACTTATAGATAAATGCTACTTAATATTAATGTCTTTATAATATTCGTTCAACACTTACCCCTTTGGGGTGCGAGGCGATGTAAAGATTGTGGCGTGAACTAAATGATGCCCAGAGAATGAATAGGACCAAGACGTGAATTTATAACGTAAATTCTAACTGGCCCCGGCGCGTGAGAAGACACGTAGCTGGTGAACGCAACCGACACAAAGAGTGTGCGTCGGTGCGTGAGACGACACCTAGCTAGTGAACGCGACCGAGGCCAGGATCCTTCTGCCGGGCAATGGTGTAAACCGCTGTCGCTGGTGCGCGGGCGCATTGGAATTTTTGTTATAAAAACAAAGATCCGTTAAACCAATAGCACGCTCCCACGACCCCACGCCACTTGAGATATACCGTTACCCGCTAAGGGTTGAACAATTTTTTGCTGTATTGCGATTTATGAGACGTTTTTCGTGATTATATTTTTTGGTTAAAATTTTAACTAAGATTTATGGGACGTTAATCTGCAACGTTACAACACAAAGCGAATACCATCACCCTACAACTTACACAATTTTATAAACATATAATATAATTTTTTTACTTCATAGGTACTTTTATAAATAATGTTAATGTTTTGATATTATAAGATAGTATGATGTAAGTAAATAGGTACTATCAGTGTATGTGTTGAGATACACTATCGTGGACCCCCATTTTCATTTCATAGACCCCCAATTTTTTTTTCGCTGACGTAGACCCCTTGCAGGTTGTCATAGACCCCTGGGGGTCGATATAGAACACTTTGGGAATCACTGCTCTAGTTGAATAATTCTGCTTATAGAGCCAACAGATTGATACTTATAGAAGTGAATGTCCACTTGTCTTTACTATGGACAAAACGGATCTTGATTATGTGTTATTTGTCACATAACTAGGACAGATAGAGACAAGTTCGAATAGTGGTTTGATGGTTATTACGAGGCCCCAAACCCATGCGTTGATCCCATCAGGACTGAGTCATGCTCGATACCTGAAGCCGTAGTAGTGCCCCTCCCCGCAGTAACTCCTAGCATACTTCTTTCCATTGCACTCTGGTTGACCTTGAGTTTTCTTATGAGGTCCGTCGTGAATGACCACTTCTCGGATCCGTACATCATCACCGGCAACACGTTGATCAAAGACCTTCATCTTCAAAAACTTTCCATCACTTGTAGTATATTAATACTACAAGTAATGGAAAGTATATATGTTATATACGTATGTATGTATGTTTAAGTATGTATGTCTATGTATGTTTATGTATATTTATGTCCATTTGTTTGTGAATATGTATTTTTTTTGTACACGTGAACTACTCTTTATAAGTACTATTATCTTTTCCTTATTATGGTTGTCTGTAAGAGATTGCCTTGTGTGATAAGACATTGTACTTTTCTGTATATTATTGTATCTGTATATTATGTATCTTATCGTGTACAATAAAGAATATTAAATAAAGAAATAAAAATAAATTAATAAAAATTTTGAAAAAAAAAATTGTATAAAATATTATCTATATTGGTTTTATAAAATTGTGACGTCAGCAATTATGATGTCACATATATGATTTTAATGAAAGCAACATATTTCTAAAAACAGTTTCTAATTGATCTTGTCATATTCGACTGGCGTAACGCCTTAGAAGCACACGCCTTAGAATCACAACACCAATGGTTCAGACACAAATTTACTTATTTTCGACTATACTAAAAAATACTTTTTTAAAATTATAATTTTTGCTAAATGTGTCCGAAATTCACTTGTAAAGTCTATTATATTTGATAGACTATACAGATTGCACTATTAATTTTTTTTATCCTTTATAAGCGAAGCATTTGACCTCTTTCTCACCAGATTTTACGCGATTAACAAGATCTTCTATGGTACATGCTTGCCCAAAAGAATATTTTCACTCTTGTCTTTAAGGCTTCTAACTTATAATTGTCTGAAAACAACATAGCCTGTAGATTGTAACATCTCTTGACTGTTCGCAATATAAACATATCAGCAAAACGCTTAGTGTGGGTGGAAGGAAATTCAATCGTGTACGAATGTCGTGAATCCGTGCATCTTGTCAAAATTTATTTAAAAAGCACGTTATTTCATCACAATCCATACAGCCCTTCACAACTGGGCTTTTATCACTTTAAAATAGTATAGAATATAGTCTAGAAAGTTCCACCAACGACGTTTGCAGAGTAAAGGTATGTAAATAAAAATTGCATTCGACCCGGTTTTCTACATGTCTTTTGAACATAAAACTCTTACGCAACAATCCGGTCAACCTTGCTCCCGAAGCTTTTAAACGAAGCCGGTCTTTTAAATAACCTTAAAATTTTAATACAGTTATGTCAACGAGAAGACATGTGTTTTCAAGAAATATTTTTTAGATATTCACAACTTTACCATCATGCTAGGGTGACGGGTTGGTGATCGCGGTATGGTATTATAGTAGTCAGGTGGCGGTATTGCTCATCCTTTGGAATCTCGTTTGTGAGCAGTGACAATCCTAATGCACAAAGTCTGAATTATATAAGATTGTATCCCGGGAAGAATGCCATATCATTGGCGAATATAAAGCTCAACGAATCCGCTGGCTTGGTCACTTGGAGCGAATGGGATCGGATCGGAGCGTGAAGGTAGCGTACCTGGAAAAACCAAGGTGTCGAAGACCAGTGGGTAGACCGAGGTTCGCTGGATCGATCGCGTTGAGGCAGACTTGCGCGAATTGAATGTCAACCAATGGCAGACGATGGCGCAAGATAGAGGAAAGTGGAAGTCTCTCGCTTCGGAGGTCAAGACCCACTTTGGTTCACTGAGCCAGTGGAGTAAGTTAGTAAGTAAGTATCCCGGGAAGAACCTGGGAACTACGTTCGTAAGTCTCAGTCCTCTACCACTGCTGGTATATACAGCATTAAATATTGCACGAGCAATATTACGTCATCGTAAGCTGCGCATTAAAAAGGGGAATCCCATAGAAATATAATTGTTTATTTACATCGGTATAAATATTAGCAAAGTATACTTCGAGAAGGATTTTTCCCACTCCAAATATCCCATAGCGAACTCCACTCGCTACTCCCTCGGCATCTCCTTAAAAAACTTCGTAGGGCGTCCTAAAGGATTCTTTACGGATCCTATCGTAAGGTTCCTGCAATCGATGCACCGCACACCACACGCTTCATGCACTTACAACTCTGCAAGGGCCCATACTGACGATTGCTAACCGCACAAAAAAACGCGTGCGATGCTCAAAAATCAAACACAATTCTATCCACCGTCCGTCACGTAAATGGCGTCGGCCCTCCGACGCCACTGTCGGAACAGAGTGGGCGATCCGAGGTAGGATCAGTATCCTTAGATTGCCGAGTGCTCCACGCTGCCCTCCAAACTTTCATTCCACACTCAATACACGAAAAACTACACTGACTCAACCAGAAAATCCTCGCTGCTACTGCCTCCTCCTCCACCTGAGTGTCTAATGAAGATTCGGAAAATCGAATGCTCTAGTCTAGTATAGTTCACGGAGCCTTCAGTTCCGTGAACTCATTTAGGATGAAGCTGTAAAAGCCTTTGGTCTAACAAAAAAAACTTCTCAAATACTATACTATGAATATACACATTTCTACTTCGGACTTATTATTTCAAGATCTACCAGAAAGATCTAGAAAGAAACCTTCAGTATTATATATTTATAACGTTATTATATTCCACATCCACAGTACGCGGTCGGCCATTGCGTCTAAGTTAGTGTAAACTTACTGATATAGGAACTGGTACTGAGGAAAACACATGTACTTTGGCTTTGTTTTAAATTCATTTTGTGTTTTTTAATTTATCGAACCACTAAATAAAAAATGATATATTATACATTTACACATACATTTCTTGTTATATTTGCTATTTAAATATCTCTATCAGTGACGGTTGCACAGTGTTTTGAGCAAGTAGCAGAGAGCGAATCATCGAACATAACTAACTAGGAATTTAACTGTAGAATTCGATTGATATTCCAATTATCTAGTCGACTTAGAACGAGATTTGAGATCTGAATAACTACGTGTAATGTTTAGATACTAAGAACGCATACTTTGATTAATTCATATATGTTTTCCTGTTTGGATTCTTTATTATGGTCATTCGTTGTTTCAGCCCGTAAAGGCCCACTGCAAGGCTTTAGTCTCCCTAAAAGGGCGGCATATTTATTTATTTAATATTCTTTATTGTACACGTTAAGATACATTTAGTAAGTTTTACAATAATATACAAAAAAAGTACAATGGGCGGTCTTATCACACAAGGCAATCTCTTACAGACAACCATAGTATGGAAAAGGTAAAAGTACTAATAAAGGGTAGTTTACGTGTACAAAAAATACATTTTCACAAACAAATGAAAATAAACATACAAAGACATACATACATACATACGTATATAACATATATACTTATAATGAATAAGGTTTAATACGTATTATATATATAATTAATGCACATTGTTTGAATTAAATAAGACTGTATCTCAGAAATCGAATCCGCGACCTATAATCGCAAGACTCATTCCTATACCAATATATACCAATACTCATGTAAAGAGTGTACCATATTTTTATATGAACTATATATTCAAATTTTAAAAGCTTGTTTGCTCATAATAGATCAACCTGAATAATCGAGAAGTCTTGTTCGTTTGTTCTACTTTTATAAATAATTTATTTCTTAGTCGTTCATCGTCGTTTCAATCCATAGACACCCACTGCAAGCCATAGTTTTACCCAAAAATATCTATGACGAGATATACCAACAGCCACGTGTGGTAACACAACCTGACAGAACTGTGATCGCAGTGTGATATTATGGTACGCAGAGAACGCAGCTGTACATCCTCTGGAAGCTTGTTTGTGAGCAGTGACATTCCTGTGTAACAAATGCACATAGTTTGAATTATATATTATCGTATAGCAAGAATCGAACCCGCGATCACAAGGCTCAGTACATAATTAAAGTACGAAATATAAGTTATTTAACTTAAAATTAGTATTCCAAACGAATTATGATCTTAGACAGTGATTCCCAAAAAGGTCTATATCGACTCCTAGGGGTCTATGACAACTTGCAAGGGGTCTACGTCAGCGAAAAAAAATTTGGGGGTCCATGAAATGAAAATGGGGGTCCACGATAGTGGATCTCAACATATACACTGATAGTATCTTTTACTTACATTATACTATCTTATAATATCAAAACATTTACATTATAAAAGTACCTATGAAGTAAAAAAATTATTGTATATGTTTATATAATTGTGTAAGTTGTAGGATTATTAAATTAACATGTTTTTACTTTATGTTTTTAACACTAAACTTCACTACAATTAGAAATTTACAGGAAATCAATATCAGGTAAGTAGGTCTACCAAACACGGAAAAACATGGCAAGGGGTCTACGACACAAAAAAGTTTGGGGAACTCTGATCTAAGAGATTTGCAACATACTAAGTCAGATAAGATTTTAATATACTTTTACATTGAAATATATGTATTATCCATTTAGAATGAAAAATACATGAGTTTTAGCGACATGTGGGAATTGTATTATATCTAGATGTAGAGAATTTTCGCAACACAATAATTGTGTTATCACCAAAAAAGTATAAAATAACACAACTGTACTGTACATAAGTACAAGGATATTGCTAATCATACAAGAAGCAACCGCCGGCTCGGAAGGCAGTTCTGCTAAAGCCGACGAGAAACTCAACAGTTACTCTTTACAAATATAGTTTTATAAAGAGCGCGCGACAATAATTAGCTTCCTGAGTATCGACAACATATAATTCCAGGCATCAACATTAGTATAGAATTCTTAGATGTAATAATATACATCACGACAGATATGTAATTAAGAAACGGACTAATGTATAGCTACTTCCGCTATGCAGCAGTAGTCGTGCAATAAAGTGCACCGCCCGCCAACCCGCTGATAAATGCGCGTGCGGCAAATAATGCGAATTACACCACTACCACCGCTAAATCACTCAACACGTGTTTCACCCATCCACGGGGCATCCTCAGAAGTATATATGTTACACCAATTAGTGCCAAACAAAGAGAATGACTCTTTTCTTACTTAGGATGGACTTCCGCAAAATAACGCCGAAATCCACTAGATAGATATGTAATTGTTAGTTCAATTTTATTTTACATACGTATATATTTTGCCATAAATTTTATTACTGGCTTTTATAGGAATTGCATATTAAAACCTCGATTTGTAAATGTTGGCATCTTATTTATCTGAAACAATAGATATCAAAATAAATTTTATATTAAATGAAAAGTATCTAAATTTTTTGTAAAATTTATGTATTGCCACTATCTGTGGAGATAAGAGAGTTTGTAATCATTGTACGTTTCTATCTTTGTAGCCTGACGCTGAAGGGGAGTCAGACCCTCATGGGCTGGTGGAGAAGGAGACTCGGGCGCTGCGGTGCGGCTGGGGGATGTTCAGGCCGACCTGGCTTCAGCGCTTCAGGACTGCAAAATGGGCACTCTTCTGGCTTTGTTGGGCCGGAGCTATACAGGGTGAGTATTTAATGTTTATATATGTAGACTGTACTGTAAGGATTTTCTTTATATATAGATCATTTATATATAGGATCATTGGCTTTCCTTATTAGCGCTTCATGAGCTCAATGAACCCACTCTGATAGCCCTTAATAAATGAAATTTCATAAAATCCTTTCTTAGCTGACTTTAACTTAATAAAAGAAACATGTCTCCTAAATTTTAAGTCTGTTATCTTTATGGTTAATGAGAAATCGTGATGAGTATATACATAGGCGAAAATTCGTGTATAGATATGGAATTATTTATTTATTTTATAGATACATTAGAAATCATTCAAGAATCATGTTGGGTTTATATTAGGAACGCTTCTATGAAAAATAACTAGATGGCACTGATCCTAAGTGCAAAAGAGATGACAAGATTTCTTCGCGGAACCATATATAGTCTTAACACATAATGTTGATTCAGTTGACGGGGGCGGATTGGTTCAAGCGCAATGCAGACCTCCACAGCGACCTGAAACTCCAAGAGTCCACGGTCCAAGATTTCTTTCTGGTTTGCTCAAAATTTACTTTGAGTCGGCCTCAGCACATTCCAATCCCCTAATAGCTAGCGCTTCACGCTACTCCCCCCACACCTCAGTACAGACCAAGAGACTTCCTAAAGACGTTATCTTTACGCCCACCAGTATAAACTGCAAGCGCAAACTCAGCACCACCAGCAACCACTGCACAACACTTTACATAGGTCGTCGTGTTCAACATGACAAAACAAAACATCACCCACCACACCACAACATCCGCTTTGTGCGACCGCCCGCTCCCTAACCGTGAACAGCGTGGGCGAACTGTGGTTGGATCCGGATCTCTCTTCGGCTCGCCTGTGGTCCACGCTGCCGTACTAACCCGCAAGCACACTCCAGCAATACACCCCGTCAAAACTCTACCGCGAAGAGCCTTAATAATGTGCAAGCGTCCCCGTGCAACTGGTAGGTGCCCCACCAGCTTTAGTTTTTAGTATTTAATTCTAGTTCACGGACCCTTCCGCTTCGATGAAGCTGTAAAAGCCTTAGGGCTTACAGCATTAACATCAACAGAGAAAAAGTTAGATTCAGACCTTGAGGACCTAGCTCATAGCTAATCCTGCTTTTGTACAGTGTTATACTGCGCAACCGTGAATGTGCAGTCTTTTGGTGGTAAATAAAACGCAGTTTAAAGTTCTGAACTGTTCTTCTGTTATTATTGCTACACTTCATCTTTGGAGAAGGACCTAATTCAAGTCACGACTGCACAAATTACAAAAAAGACATTGAAATTCATCTACTTATGGTTTTTGTTTGGTGATTTTCAACAAATACATTAAATCTGTATCAACTTAAATACGCAAACGAATGAAATAAAAACAATAATCTATCATGACAATAATACGTATTACAATTTTTTGGATGAACTACAAAGATTAGCAGTTTCATCACTAAAATATTTAGTATATACTAATACAAAATTAAATAACTTTCTTGCATGGTTACTTCGTTCTGGATTAATGCCACAAAACAAAACGACGCAAAGCGAGGTATTGGTGTATATTTATACGTAATAAAAACGGGGATTCCCCAATCTGAGTTGTACCGCTCCTCTGTAAAAGAGTAAAACGACATGCACACAGAAATCAATTATCAAACTAGATTCGTACTTTCATTTCCACTTATGTCTTCTTTATTATCTTTTACATTTACACAGCTGACCATTCCAATCCATACTGCATGACACTTAATTGAGAAAATTTTAGTTTTCTCTTTACCGTTCCTCATTTCTTCTACTTTTCAATTGTAAGTAAAAATTTTAGTGTCTTGCTTCATCTAAATATTGTTGATAAATACAACACTGCTGAACTTAGATAATCTAGTTTTAATGAATTGCCATAACGCGCCAAGTCTTTTTGACATCCCTGTGGGGTGCGTTCAGAAACGTGCCTCTCAAGCATTCCGAAACGTGGGTTCTGAAACACGCGAATCGCTACACCACACCCCTGGGAGAAAAATAATCCATTCTAAAATTAAATTAAACATTAATACACACAGATTAAAGTTATTACAAACGTGCAAGCATGATAATAAAATTGCAAGGATAACAAACAAGTTGACACGGGATCAGGAGCAGCAGGAGCTGCAAAAAATTTAAAATTTGTACAGCTATTTCCAATCACCCTGTATAAAGTGATCACTCTGAAATACAACTAACTTCTGTCTGTATAAAGACTGCAGAGTAATAGTAAAAAAATATTAATTTTAATATGTAATTGAAATTTTGAAAACGCATTTTCGTTTATATTATCATTACGTAATTTAATTTTACAACAGGATGTACTATACATCAATTGACAGCAAATTAACTATACATTCATATCTTTAAAGCGTTTATACTTGTAACCTATTCACTTAGATATAGTAATCATTCTGAAATATGTTTTTTTTAAATTGGAATGCGTAAAATGCGAATAAACAAAAAATAATTTTAAAATGCAATTCGAATTTTAAAAACGCCTTTTTGTTCTATATTATCATTACGTTGTTTTTATTTCTGATAGGTTTAGTAAAGAGTCTTGAGAGAGATAGAAGTCTTAGGTTATTTTACAGCAAATGAACTGTTGAATGATATGTTATTTATGATTTTACGCTTGGCAAGCGGATTGGTAATCAGTGTGGTCCTCTGGAAATTCTATACAATTATTACACAAAGTGTGAAGTAAATAAGACTGTACCACGAGAATCGAACCCACTATACTCTCGATACCACTGTTCATGGATAAGATGTACTATATATGTGGGAACGGAACGTAAGAGTGAAGGAAGTGAACGATTGATTGATGAATGAATGAAGAGTAGGAATGAATTATGGCATTCTCTAGAAAGATGGCGATGGGCCGGTTTGTATGAACTATGTAAGAAGTAAAAAATTAAAGTGTTGAAAAAATATCTAAAAACATCTATTATTCGCCTGCGTGATTCACTCCCACATATATATAAAATTGCGTATTATAACATTTGAGTATTGTTTATAATTATTTTTTTTTATTAGCATAAGCGTGATAATACGTGAGGTAATATCAGCTTAAATAATTATTTGTTTGTCACGAGAACTATTGAATCATGTTCGGCATGAAACACGGGCGGCACATTTTATGTTACATGCTTTACTGATAAGCCGTCATTGTTTGATAAGGGAAAAAGTAAATGAAATTAAAAAAAAAAGATATTAAGAAAAACACATATTTAATATATATTTTTAATGGACATTTCTATTTTTATGTATCTACTAGCTGTACTCTATGATATCATCCGAGTGGTATTTGAGAATAAAATATTTAGTTTTTTTTTTAAAAAAAATTGTCGCAAGCTCTGTGTCCCACCACATGCATCTTCAGACGAACAATTATTCTAGTTATTGTCGCTGATCTTGATTCTTCTGCAGATCTCTTCATTTCTGATCGGGTCTCGCAGCGAAACTCCTAACATAGCCTTCTCCATTACTCCCCGGGTGACTTGGAGGTTTCTTATTACAACGCATGGCATCTAAATTGTCACATTGCCTTTCAAAATGGACCTAATCTAGTGTCTCCTATATAGTTAAGAAAAGGACCAATATTTAGCCACTTCCGCACATGCAGTGGTAGTCGTGCAACAAAGTGCACCGCCGATATATCGCCGATATATATCGAATAAAAGGAAAATGAATATGAAAGGGAAGAAAGAAGAACTTAGAAGGTAAAGGAATAAAAGATCATAGGAGGAACGATAGAAGAGCGCGAAAGTAAAATTATTACATGAAAAAAATTATGAAATAAAAACAAAGTCCCTGTCCCAAAATAGATAGATACGAGGGGTCCCCATAGCGGGGGCTATAAAAAATCATTTAATTAAAAGAAATAACATCAGTATAGTGATCTTGAATAAAATAACAATGCTTGCTCCATACGTTTATATATAAGATCTGCAAATCATCTGTTTCTCATTCTAGGCATTTAAATTATAATAATTTAAATTATAATTTATAGCAGTTTTAACAGCATCTTTTTATTTATAATCTCGAATTGTAGACAAAACATTCGTGTGAACTTTGACGGTCATTAATATGGCACTGTTTGATCCCGGCAAATGACCGGCTTTTCATCCTGTCCCGTATATCACGCCGTAAAAATTTCGGAAAAAATCGTAAACACAATTTGTCGTGGAAATCGCGCTATTAATCCATACGGTATGTACAACTCAAATGTAAAATGTATAATGCTAAATAACATGTATATTTACTTAAACTTTATTGTATTGTTACAAAGCACTAGTTACAGAACCGTCTAAACAATAAACACGGAACCCTAGGATCAAGAACACGCGTGACCTTGAAGTTATTTAGAGATTTTTGTGTAGGGTTCTCGGAAATTCTAACCGAGTACTATCTCGAACTTACTAGAACCTTCTCCGTAGTATGAATAGGTGTACTCTCCACGTTGAAAGTTCAGTGTTGTTTTTTGAGATATAAGATTAAGATCTACGATCAGTGATACAAAGTGACTATTTGGTACGTTATTTGGACAATGATTTTTTGAGCGATTTGGAAGTGAAGTTTGGACTAAGCTAAAGTATTATTTGTGTTAAAGTAGGGTGACCATCTGATTTGTGAATAAAGGAGTTTAGGAGTTAATAAGATGTTTTATTCCCAGTCAGAACATATCAAATAAATACAATTCACGATGTTAAGTTTACACAATCCTCAAGAATATAAAATGCAGATGCGCTCTGAATATGAATAAATAATAAAAAAATGTTATTTAAGACCTTTATTTATCGGAACTCTGCAGTTTCAGACGGCGTCATCAGATGGCGCTAGTTGTCTGTAAAGGTATAAAAGGGACACCGCGCGGTAGAATCGACATTAATACAGAAGACTGTAGAACGACAGGACATGTATATTATTTTAAAAACCATAACTTATTTCTTTTGCTTTGCTTAGGCAGTAGTTTAGGGCAATCTAATATTTCTGAGAAGTGATATCCCAGCTGTAGAGGATTGAGATTTTTTGTTAGGTCGCGTTTCTTTCACGGGATGCAATCTAATATTATTCAAACTTTGCACATTTACTATATAGGAATGCTACTGCTTATAAACAAGTTTTCAAAGATAACTAACATTGCGTTTGCCATTCCGTCTAATAGGCGTAGAGATTATTGTATATCCACCTATACACCAATAACTCGCTTTGCGTCGTTTCGTTTTGCGTTTTTTTCAAAGTTGCGTCGCTGCGTAATTAGAACTAATTTTCACTGTGCGTCGTTAGATTTTCGAGGTTGCGTGCGACACTTTTATTTTTAATTGCGCCATGCTATCAAAACTCGGGGATTCCCTTTCTAACTAAAAATCGACGCAATTTTAATACAGTTTTATTTTCACTTTGTTTTGCTAATTTTAAAGTTCAGTTTTAATTACGTGGTGTGTTGTAATGTAGTGTGTTGTGCTTTTTTTAAAAGAGGATAATAAATTTATATAAATTTTTACGTGTTGTTTCTGGTTACAAAATAGGTAAATATTATTCCAATTTATTTATAGGCAGAGTTATATTATTCTTGTTTTTTAAATGTTTACTTTGTTCAATATTCTTTTTAAGTTTTATTTTCGTAACCGTGGAACCTATCTTCGATCTTTACATGGTATGCTATAGAAAATCTTAATTCACTTTGCGGCGTTTCAATTTGCGTCGTGTTTTTTTGTAACGTAACCACGACGCAAATTGAGGTATTGGTATATATATATATATATATATCTTTCGGGAAAGCCTATTTCTTGCAGTGGGCATCTTTGAACTGAAACGATGATTATATTTCTGACGACTTTACAGTGAGGCCATTTTGACAGGATAGGCTCTGTATATATGACATAGCTCGAAGAATATCTAGTCTGAACTGGTAGTAGACACGGCATATCTCTTGTGCAACCGATGATAGTTAAGACCGAAAGGTTCTTGGGGCGACCACAAGACGGTAGTCACGTGAGTAGGTCCTCTCGTTAGGTAGACCAACGACATACTTCAGGTCGCGTAAAGCCGCAGGATATGGGCAGAGATATTGCCTTGCAGTGGGTTTCTATCAGTACTCTATATCCTGAAATATCACAGGCGGTTTAAAATAGAAAAGTGCTTGCTTTAAACTTTACAATACGGGGTAAGAAAGTAGAAATGTAGCATGAAAGATAGATAATAGACCGAAAGAGAGAGTAAAATATGAAAGAAGAGAGAGAAAATAAAAAATCATGTGAAAAATTAAATTGAAAATAAAGTCCCTGTCCCACCATAAATAGGGGTACGAGAGGAAAAAAAAAACTTTACAATATGTTACAACAATTGCTTCTATACTCTTTCAACTCCTAGTGTATGTGAACTTGATTTAAATGCAGTTATAACATGTTTGTTAATAAGTTACGAAGCTTTATTTTATTTGTGTTTTGCAATATATATAAATAATGAATATAGAACAAAAAAAATCCTAAGATATTTTAATTTAAAACTTTTTGTATACAAAATTTTGATATATTCGACGGTTGTGTAAATACAGGGTGATTGGCAATAGTTATAAAAGCTTTAAAACTCTTTATCTACGCTGTATATAAATATTTAATGGAATCAGGCGTTACCTCGCGGAAGTCCATCCTCAGTAAGAAAAGGACCAATATTTAGCCACTTCCGCACATGCAATGGTAGTCGTGCAATGAAATGCACCGCCCGCCAGCCCGCTGATAAATGCGTATGCGGCAATCAATGCGAATCACACAACCGCCACCACCAAATTACTCAACACGTGTTTCACCCCTCCACGGGGCAACTTCAGGAAGTTTGTTACACCGATTAGTGCCAAACACAGAGTATAAAGGTAAGATTAGTATGGTAGAATGTCTCAAAAAGCAATGTACACAGAACAATCTAAAAATGCCCAATTTAATCTCTTATCGTATAACCTTATTCTTGGTGTACTTTGTCCGGGTATACTTCGCTACAATCGCCGCTTCCCGGGGTCAGGTGAGATCGTTCTCTCCCGGGAAATTATGAGTATTGCAATATCCGGGTGAAACTAGCGTCCGAGTAAACCGTATTGGTTATTCGAATTTTTAACTTTTAAATTGATATTTCTATCGTCTGAAATGTACTCTTCGTATATCACTATTTATTTATAATTATTTGAATTATACAGACCTCATAAATTTTATTTGAAATGAACAATATATGTATATGTGCATTTATATATTTATTTATTTATTACATAATCATTCATATATATATATGATGAGGATGAGAACACAAACACACACACACATATATATATATATATATATATATATATATATATATACATATTCATTAATAACATATCTATCTGAGTAAGTATGTTGCAAATTTCTTTCGAAAACCTAATTTTCTGTTAAATGACGTAATAATGACAGCTTCTTAAATTTCGTATACTAATGTTATTAGATATTTATACAGGATTATCACTGCTTACAAATAAGTTTTCATATGATAGATCACGCCAAGTGTCGATTATGGTATAATCCCGCGTAGAAAATTCTGGGGTAGTCCTATATCTTATTATGAGCGTCTAAGGCATGGTTGCACAGACTTATTAAGACTAGAGGCCACTCGGGTAAATCATGAACTGATGGCGGGCCGGCCGCCAGAAGTATAGGTAATTAAATTTTTTGGGTTTTATTCTGGGATAGAATTCAATATTTTTCGAATGTACGAGAGTATAATTTTTGCTGTCGGCGGGCCACCAGTAATCGACCGGCGGGCCGCGGTCTGTGCATCCATGGTCTAAGGGCTAACACCGCGGCGAATGTATGGAGAGATGGAGAACTACCACCATCTAAAATCGAATCCACCACCAAGAATTTTAAAAAAAGGGCGCGACCTTCAGCAATGAACATAAAAGACCTAGGAGAATTAATCAATCGACTATATACTTTAAGTAGGCTCTGTGTTACAATATGACTTATTGTTTATATTAAACTTAAGTAAAAATAATTTAGACTAGAAATTATAATATGATGTATATACACTAATACTTCACTTTGCGTCGTGGTTACGTTCCAAAAAAACACGACGCAAATTGAAACGCCGCAAAGTGAATTAAGATTTTCTATAGCAAGACATGTAAAGATCGAAGATAGGTTCCAGGGTTACGAAAATACTATGTACTTATAAAAAGAAAATTGAACAAAGTAAACATTTAAATACAAAAATAAATTAACTTTGCCAATAAATAAATTGGGAAAATATTTACCTTTTTTGTAACCAGAAATAACACATAAAAATTTATATGAATTTATTATTCTCTTTTAAAAAAAAGCACAACACACTACATTACAACACACTACGTAATTAAAACTGAACTTTAAAATTAGCAAAACAAAGTTAAAATAAAACTGTATTAAAATTGCTTTGATTTTTAGTTAGAAAGGGAATCCTCGAGTTTTGTTGGCATGGCGCAATTAGAAACAAAAGTGTGCCATCTTTTAGAAAAAAAAAAGAAAATTAAAGACTCGAACCCAAAACAACGCAACGTCGAAAATCTAACGACGCACAGTGAAAATTAGTACTAATTAATCAGCGACGCAACTTCGAAAAAAACGCAAAACGAAACGACGCAAAGCGAGGTATTGGTGTATATCTATATATAAGATTATTTATTACGAGTCTGTAGCAAGGCGTGAGTTTTAATTTATTGACGTAGTTAAGATCACAGAAGACACTGAATGCGAGGTGATGAAAAAAATAAAACAATCCTATACTGAAACAATTCGATATATAAAGTTGTTTTAACCATCAAGTAAATTGTCTTGTACAAAAGTTACGCTATAAAAACATTCTATCATTTCAAAGTTTTATTATCTCCACTCTATCTAACTTATAATTGAAAGTAAATGATCACGGCGTAGTTCAAAATTTGAATACACGAAGATTCGTTCGTACAAGCGAGAGGTTAATATAACAAAACCTGAGAGAGAAAACGCTGCCAGTCTGAACGCGGGGTCAGTGCAAAGATATTAGCTGAGTCGACAGCGCTGTCATAAAGTATGGAACGGACATTCTCGCCACGTAAACATATTAACACGTTCACTGCGGGCCCAATTTTGAAGAACTTTCAGCTGGTGCGGCTGAGGTCGAATCAGCCTCAAGCTGAACTTCCTAGTAGTGCGGTTGAGGGCTTTTCTGCCTCATGTTCATCAATATTGAGTCAATGCTTCGCAGACATAAAGAAAGCTATATTTGTCTTTGTCATACCTCATACGGTTGAGTGTAAACAGCCGCCGCACTAGAGAGAAAACACGAGTTTTACGCGCCGCACCAGTGCAAAGTCTACCATTAGGCTGAATCGACCTCAAGCCGCAGTGAACGTGCTAATGACTTCTTCTCTATGTACAATTTTTTACACCCACTTCCCCATCATTATATCAGTCGATATACACCCACTGAAGGTATAGGAGAACGACCTATGCCTTGCAGTGTTGGCTATGATTTATTTATTTATATACACTAGCAGTTCAGATAAATTAAACTTACATTAAAAGTTACAATACAAATAATGGTACTGTTATTTGTTCCTTTATAAGTGACATAACATAGTATTATTTCTGAAGATGTTAAAGCTTTGCCTTAGCCTTAAGGCTTTTACAGCTTCATCGGTACTTAGTTCCGATGAAAATATAAAAGCCTTATAACTTTATTAATGTAACATTAAAATTTTTAACATTGCAAAAAGATCAGAACACATAAAATTAAAATAAAGATTGAATAGAAAAATGATCGCATGTAAAAGAGAATGTTTGCGACTTTACACATAAAAAGAAGATCATAATTTGAAAATGTAACGTCCTGCGCGATATATTCTTCTAGGCAGTGTGTTTAAAAATACTTCGAATTTTGTTGTTAAATCAAATCCCAGGCACACACATATAAATATATATACACACACATATATAAATGTATATATATGTATACAAATGAACTTGTGTCTGTCTGTACATGAAAGATTCAAAAACCGTTCATGAAAATAAATCAAATAGTAATTTTATTTACCGTTAAATAAATTTGATATTTTATTACTCGTAGATATATCCGCGAAAAGGTTTTTGAAAAATAGTTTGTTTTTGTTTCTTTTTCATCTGTTTATGTTAAATTTAAAAACATCTTTAAATTTAGATTTTTAATTAGATACATAAGACAGCAACGCGTGAATCAACACACATTGTAAATACATAAATGAATATATTTGATCGGAATAGATCGAGAGGTTTCGTCGCTTGCACCGTAAGCCATATGTATTTTTCTAGTAACAACAGATTTTGGCAATCTATAATTAACATTTTACATACGATTTATACACAATAATTAAGATCTATATGTGCCTTAAATTTGTGAATGTAAAACTCATTGGTCAGACTTTGAAACTTTCACACCTTTTTTGAACATCATGTATAATTTTTTTTTCTTTTTTTTTAATTAATTTTTTTTTCTATTGCAATGCGAAAAGTCAATTACTTATGACAGTACAAAGCAATGACAGATAACAATAGGAAAGTAAAGAATAATTAAATTTAAAAAGTTATAATTCGAATTTTAAAAACGCTTTTTTATTATATTAACAATACGTACAAATTGAGTGTATAATATTTTAATTGACTGAAAGTAAGATATATACTCACCTCTTGAAGGGTCATATTCAATCATCCTGTATATAGAAATTGCTGTGCGGACTATGATATCGATTCCAAAGCCAATAGATACATGAACAAGAACAGCAATCGCTTTAATAGCGGTTGAGAAATTCTGTTATGAAATTCCATAGTCTCATGTTGGTAATTTTCCGGAAATTCCTTGGTCCGTATTAAATATTAGAAACTTGTTTTTTAATAGCCCTGGTTTTTGGGGACCTCTCGTTCCAACTCTATGTGGGAGCAGTGATTTTATTTTCTATATACAATTTTCCACTTTCTTTACATATATCACATAGTTCGCTAATTTATCACGATTATAGTATTGTTGTTTCTTACATTTTAACTGTTGTCATTTTTTCTTGCCTCTTTTACTTATTATTATTTATTACAGTTTTTGCCACCAAGCAGCAGAACTTGAGGAAGGATTTTCTTCTTTCTTCTGTTATGATGAAGGCGATGTTCCTCAATATTTTTCCCCCAAACTGCACTCGGTGTCGATTCGGAGCTTTCCAAATGCGAGGCATTCGGCTACCAGGTGTATTGCGGCGTAGAATCATACTGAATCTATTTTATTTCTAATAAAAATCGACTCTTTTTTGGAATCTTCGCGAACTTATGTCAATATTTATTACGTAATAGTATTTTTTTAGAAATCTCTTTTGACATTATGTAAGAAAGTAAAATATTTGGACAATAGCCAATATATCACAATTTCAGAAGTAATATTTATAGTATCCGGCATTTGATTTGGCACATCAATAAGGTTGAGTACTAAGTATGTGGTATTATACTGTTTATCTTGTTAATAGCCCTAATGATATGATATCGCTATATCTAAATAAACATGTGTATAGTACTCTATCTTAGTTTAATATTTAAGATAGATAAACACGAGGCCATTTGCAAAAGTTATCTTACTTTGCTAGTTGGTTTAACTTAGTTTTAAATTAACTAGAGGCTTGGTCAACTGATGTAATGTTTTAAGTAAATAACTTATACAATTGGCTGGCTGGTCCAAGGACAGGCTATGAGTAGAAAAGATGGCAGCTGGGATCTTAATTGACCTCGGCGAAGGTCAAACAAGGTCTTTCAAATACAAGTCGCTTCCAACATCTCGCATTGGAAATCTATAAAAAGATTTAGAAAGCCCTCGGGTAGGTATACTGTCCTCTTTCGTATAAACTAACGGTTGGGAAATTTGGAGTTCGTATTCAACAAATTAGGTGCATAAACATCGGATCCTCACCAAGTCTTGTAGATTTCCAATAGAATCTATTCCATGCGGTGTGCGTCTAGACTTTAATCAGATCGTATATCCACCTGATGGATGAACGTTTTACACTGTGTTTGGCTTCAGTGGCCATCTGTTCCGCTATGTTTCAACTTGCTACTCCACTGTGTTTGATGTCAATGAATATAAATATTTTACTCACGTATAAAATACGACATTTTGAAATATAGAACATATATAGTCAAAAAACAATATTTCGTTGTCACTTCCATTGTGTATTATTCCCTGTGTACAAGTTATTCGCGCCATAAATCTGTCAAAGTTCAACCGAAGTTAGACGGAGGCGGGGCGAACAGGTGTGTGAGAGTGTTGTATTGTTCCAGGGTCCTGTGCGGTTTGGAATTACTAATGAGACCTCTGGCTTTGCTGTGACCTCTGCCAAGAATAATATAAACCTTTAAACATTAATTAGAATGAGAACTGCGATGTATTATCGCAGATACTGAATTATATCACAGCAAATTATATCATATTTAATATTATTTGTGTCGCCTTAGTTGTCGTAAGACCATGTCCTGAACTGAGAGATAGTATATGAAGTTTATATATACAGAATGATTGGATATCGATGTCAAAACTGTACTCATATGTCAGCAAAAAACTTTTAAGCTTCCACACTTATTTCTGATCATCCTGTATAAAGCGTTTACTTTGAAATATGTCTCATTAAATTATTTCTTCTATTGGAATGCGAGAGGCCAAATACTTCTGACGGTTTAAAATATAAAAAAATAAGTAACTTTCATGTATGGTAAATTAAATTGTGAAAACGCTTTTTCTTACTATATTATATTTATGTTATTTATTATATCTGAAACTATAATTTTATTGGAAAGGTTGTATCATATTAATTGAAAAAATATTACCTATACATTCACCTTTTAACATTAATAACCAATTACACTATTCACATGTCAATACTATTTTAATTTTGTATTAATGTGTTGTAAATGAAATTCTACACATTTTCAGGATTTATATTAAATTTTTTCGGGATAATGTTAAATGAAACAATAGTACTTGATTTTATACATTTCAATTATCGATAATAGTACATCACTATATAAGAATAACAAAAAACTGATAATTCACATAGTTTTTTTCATGTTACAATAAAAATAGTTAAAATTTATTTATTAGTGTTTGAGATAGATATTTATCAATAGATTAGTGTAGAAATTAAAAATAAATAAATTAACTTTTATGTGGGTAGCGGAACATAATTAAATATGGCGCCTATTAATTTAAGCAACTGCAAAAAATTTAAATTTAGAATCCTAATAATATGCTCTGTACTCCAACAATGTTGTACAAATATCAAATCTTATAATTAAGATCCAAATCTCCTGATCTAAATGACTTCTGTATAACCTCATTTAAGTAAGAAAAGGACCAATATTTAGCAACTTCCGCACATGCAGTGGTAGTCGTGCAATGAAATGCACCGCCCGCCAGCCCGCTGATAAATGCGTATGCGGCAAACAACGCGAATGCAGAGTACTCTGTGTTTGGTACTAATCGGTGTAACATAATTCCTGAAGATGCCCTGTGGAGGGGTGAAATACGTGTTGAGTGATTTGGCGGTGGCGGTTGTGTGATTCGCGTTGTTGTGCGGAAGTGGCTAAATTATATAATAATAATATTGGACCTTTTCTTACTTAGGATGGACTTCCGCGAGGTAACGCCTGATTCCATTAAATATAACCTCATTTATCCCAAGACGCTATCAAAACAGCCTTTTGATATCCTGGCTAGAACAAAATATCTATCACATAATACCAGGCATTTTAATAACGAAAAGGCTTTTTAAAGTGAAGGTAATATATTTTCATTTTAAAGTTTGAGAAATAATTGTAAATAACGTCTCACACACGTCCCCTCGTCACAATAAGACGCGACAAATTATCCCGGACTGTCCGCAATAATGGCGGAACTTGCACACCCTCACACAACAAATCATGGGTTTATGAAATTAAATGAGAGCGGTACTTATATATGAGCTAAGGGTGCGTTCATACGTCTGGTACTTCTGCTATATTAGGTAAGGGTGCGTTCATGCATCTCGCGGGACAGTTTTATTTTTTAAATGACCTCATAAATGAGGCCTCTCGTTCCCCTATCACGTTCATATTTTCATCATTTTCTTTTAATACACACCCTCTTTCTCTCTCTCTCTTTCGAACATCACAATTTCATCCTTGCTTTCTTCTTTCATCCTTCACATTATCTGTCATTCTCACAGAATTCAGTTAAATTTAACGCATCTCCTTTCATTCTTCGCTTCACTTCTGGCATATATATATTTTCGATTTACTTTATTTATATAAGACAAATTTTTATTCATTTATATATCATAAATCGAGCCTTCTCTTAACGTTATCCTTATATTTGTTTTCAATTTCCTACATTATTATTACTAGACAAACTTTGAGAATGCTGGAAAAGCGGTGACTGCTTTAAAAATGCCTTCGTAAACACCCCACAAGAGGAGTGATTCTCTGCTTCTCCCAATCTTTATACAAAATGCCACAACCCGTACATGATCAAAAGATTTTTTTAAAATACAATAATTATTACGTTCATAATTATTTCTGTATTCTAAAAACATTTACTGTAACCGCCATAAAAAATATAGCTGTATTTTTCAAGTCTTTAAAAAAAACATTGAAATAATCAGTCGATTAATCCTACAAGTTTAATTAACTGCCATAAACATTGACAAGTCGATTAATGTCAAAACAGCGGTTAAACATTGCCGGAAGTGCCGCCATGATTCAATATCGTTTCCCGCGCTTCCGTTCCGCGGACGGAAGTAGATGTCGCGCGAAATGAAATTGGATACAACCGCTTGATCCTTATTTATAATTACTTTCCGATCTCGAGTTTAGCGAACTCTGTTTCGTTTTGTATAAATTACTTTTTAAGAAACCGGGATAATTAAGTAAGAAACTTATCGGAGGCATTGTAAAGTTTAGAAAGGTCTTTTTCTTTCTTCTTTTATCTTTCAAAGAAAGGAAGACAAAAATAAAAGAACGTATATTGTTTCTTTGCAATTATTACAAGTAAATTATACATCAAATTATCAAAATTATAATATGCGAAAATATTATAAAAAAAAATTAAATTACCAAGAATGGAAAACCTCTCTCAGCTGGCAAAAGAAGACCGGACTATGAGGAATGCCCCATATCATATGTCAAGCGACAGCTTAGGCTGGGAACGCTTGACGAATGTAATAGGAAGTATGTAGAAGGTTCGACAACGCAGGAATTCTTCCCGGACGCCGTCTCAGCCTGCGTGCTGTGCAGTATCGAGGTGGACGCAGTTTTGGTCCAGCTCTTCATGGGGCACGGGGGGTTCTCCGAGTACCTTCACCGGTTTAAGCTCAAGGAGGATCCCTCATGCTTCTGTGTACCGGGCGAGGACCAGACCCTGGTCCACCTGGCAGCTCACTGTCCCGCATTCGGAGGACTCCGGGTCGACCCCGAATGCCGGTTAGGCATCAAGGTTAGCGAGGACTCTATGGCCTCGCTAATCAAGATAAGGAAGCAAGACCAACGTTCCTAAAAATGTGCAGAACGATTTCGGAAAACGAGATAAAAATGAAACAAGAGTTGAGCTAAAATTAAAAAATTGTAAATAAAAGTGTAAAAATGGGCAGGTAAATAAAATAATATATCTGAAAATGTATACCTAGAATAGATCAAAAATGTGATAGAATAAAAACAAAGAAATTGTAACAGTTAATGTATCAGGAGAAAAAAGAATGGTATCGAATAAAAGCAAAGTAAGAAAAGGACCAATATTTAGCCACTTTCGCACATGCAGTGGTAGTCGTGCAATAAAGTGCACCGCCCGCCAGCACGCTAATAAATGCGTATGCGGCTAAAAAATGCGAATTACATAACACGTGTTTCACCCTAAACTAAAAAGCTAAACTAAACTAAAAAGGATAAAAGCAAAAATGGATATGAAAGGGAAAGAAAGAAGAATTGCAGAGAAAAAGAAAATAAAGGAATGAAAGATCATAGGAGGAACGATAGAAGAGCGCGAAAATTACATAAAAAAATTATTAAATGAAAACAAACTCCCTGTCCCACAACAGATAGAGGTACGAGGGGTCCTTATGGAAAGGGCCATATAAATAAATCATAAAAAACCTCTCTCAGCTAAGTACTTTAATACAGGTTAACGCGTAATATACCGACAATTTACAATAATCGACTCCCAATCTCTATTAAAGTTTTAAGAAGAAGAAAAAAAATTAAAACTATGGAAACAATGTTCTACCAATAAAAATCAAGCAACAGCGATACACACTTCATGCGCGCTATATTCATAATGCTGATTAAACAGCCGACGTCATTCAGGTTGATTATAATTCAAATTATTTATTTTAGACATTTTTATGGACGTATCATTGGAGCCTCTTGTACAAAGGCTGTAGTTTATTGAGTTGTGGGATTCTTCCTAGGACCATAAGGATAAAAATAACATGAAGTGTGTATACATCAAGTTTATTTAATGGAATCAGGCGTTACCTCGCGGAAGTCCATCCTAAGTAAGAAAAGGACCAATATTTAGCCACTTCCGCACATGCAGTGGTAGTCGTGCAATGAAATGCACCGCCCGCCAGCCCGCTGATAAATGCGTTTGTATGTGTTAATCGGTGTAACATAACTCCTGAAGATGCCCCGTGGAGGGGTGAAACACGTGTTGAGTAATTTGGTGGTGGCGGTTGTGTGATACGCATTGTTTACCGCATACGCATTTATCAGCGGGCTGGCGGGCGGTGCATTTCATTGCACGACTACCACTGCATGTGCGGAAGTGGCTAAATATTGGTCCTTTTATTACTTACATCAAGTTTAGCCCTTATGTAGTATTGTAGATAGCTCTCTTTCGCACGATGTTTATGAAGAATAACATTTCTGTGGAATTCCCCTTTTGGAAGCACCGCTGACGCCAAACAGTGCTAGATAAAAATATGATTTCAAAAATATGCAAGTAACATGTAACTTCTGCACGACTACTGCTACATAGCGGAAGTAGCTATATATTAGTCCTTTTATTACTTATGTAACTTATTTAACTCAACATTAAAATACATGAGAGCAATGTACAATCTGGTTTATTTAACACGGCAAGAACGCGATAAGATAAGCGAGAAGGTTGTTTTAATCCACTATGTATTTTCTCTACAATAACTAGATATAAGTTTTATTGTTCTTCATGACGTCATCACGTGAAAGAAAAGTAAATATTCGGGTAATACGTAGCATAGAGGTTTTTCCCTTTTTAACTATAGAATATTTCCTGAATTTTACTGCACGACTAATATTATCTACTCCTTTTTAGATTTCTAAATATTCTAAATTGTAAAACTCAGATAAAATTTGGCTTAAATCCAGAATGGTGTCTTCAGCATATGTTATTGTATTTATCTATTACACTTTTAAAATTAGAATACAGATATAAAACAAGAATGATTTGATATTTGTTTTTAAAATAAAAAACCCCTTCTAATTTTTCAAATAGTCAATATAACAACTTTATGTATGTTGATCAGTACTTTATAACTTATAAATGGATTTAAAGGATCCAGTTAATGACTTAACAGATCAGCTGGTGCTGCATGTTTCCTGACGTGATTGTTAATTGGGGCAATTTGAAAATGGATACGCCGCGAGTTTAAGCAAGTGCAATATAAAAATTATGCATATTATATACGGGGACGTAAAACTTTTAGAAATGCTTAGGTGGGTCATGGCACAAAAAAGGTTGGGAAACACTGTTCTATTGTCTCTACAATAAATAGCTTGTTAAAGTTATCAGGTTGTCTCCGAGCGATGTGACCAAAATAATTAAAAACTCCACCGTAACATATTGTGAAGTCTTCTAATCTTTGAAGTAGTTAATACTGATTTTTCGTCAAATTAAAGCTAGCATTTGACTGGTATAAAAATAATAAATATAAATAAAGTCATTGTTTATCTAAAAAGAATGTTTATTTTAATTAAAAAAAATACTTAAATTGATACAACTACGTATAATGAGAAAGGAGTAGGGTAATCGACTCGTATCGCACGACAATGAGAAAGTCTGCTAAAGTTAAATGAACCCAGCAAATGATAAACACTTATCTGCGCTACTAAATCTCCCGGCTATAAAAGTGTCCAAAGTTAAATAAGTTTCTCTGAGCCACCTGCGCCCCGGAGGCGCTAGTGTGTCGCGAACGTAACGCCATCTGCGACTAGCTTTTATTCCAGATTCTTACTATACATGTAAGTGTGCTGATACACCAGCTGCTTCTTTATTTTTTGATACTTAATTATCTAATGCTTTAAAATATTACTTGATAATCATATGAAATCAATATAACACTACCATTGAATTCTATAAAATTTTGAATTTAGATAACTTATTACATCTATTTTGTATATTATTAATTACACATGATTTTTAATGAAAACTAACTAAAACTTTTATGTCAGTGGTATATATTTTAAACGATAAATAAATACTTTGAATTAATACAGTTTAGGCGATGTAAATCATCGCAAGTATAGCATTCAATCCTGGTTTATTTGTAAGTAGTGATAATGTTATGTAACATAAGAGATCTAAATCACGATTTGTTATCGCATAGCTTTGATACTAACACACGACTGCTAATTAAAAGATAATATTGGAAGTTGTTATGCAAACAAGATTCAGCACGAAAATTTTGTCAAAATGAGCGGTGCATATAATAAAGAATACACTTTAATTTTACCAAAAATCGAATAATCTAACCATCAATTAAACATATAATTACATGTGTCTTTACCCAATGATAAATACTCCACAGTAAATGTTTAGAAAATTAAAACAAAAGATTCTTGGTTCCGTCAAATTGCTAATTTAAAATTAATTTCCTTTCTAAACTTACTTTACTTTCCATTTCTAACATAAAGTAATGGAGACTTAATTGACCCCTATTGTAACTACACTATTTTTTTACATACACTCGGCGATAAATATTGCACATCGACCTTTAGAAAGAGACAATCGGCTAATTTCGGCTTCGTAGAGCATTATCTCTGTCGCGCGAAATATAACGACTGACAAAACTTTACATAGGTAGTGTGGGATAGAGATAGTGCCGTAATTAGCCGATTGTCTCCATCCAAAGATCGATGTGCAATTATTTCGCCGGATACTGTATGTTTACCAACATCTTTAATTCTTGAACGAAAATAAATAAATAATCAGATAGAATAAAGTACAAATAAAATATCTTTTTTGATAAAAACTAGAATCATCTTATGTATTTCCATAATATTATCATTAGATTTCAAATCAGACCACGAGATTTTTAAGCGCGTCATGTTCGGTTCAATCATTTCCAATAATGTATTATCTTATTATATTTTTATTAATGTTCAACATACTGTATAGCTATTGTAATATTTTACAATAGATTACGTTTATTGAACCTTTTAAATTGAACATAATGATTTTAACATACATTTAATCATATATTGAATTATATAAGATAGTCACTGTTTACAAGCAAGTTACAAGAAGATAGGTAGCAGTGTCTTCGACTTACATTAATACTACTGCGATCGCTAACTCGCCTGCCAAGTCTCTATATGGTATATTTTGGAGTGGGCGTACTTTGGCTAAAACAAGGAAGATGACTCTTATTATAAAGTCATTTAAAGTGACCACTTGTGTATTTCAATAGAAGAATAACTCAAATAAAGTGCCTTTAACGTAGCCCGAAGAGTTGCTCTTTTAAAGTGGCAGTGGGCATTGCTAGTGCAATCGATGGCCGTCGGGGCTGACGTTTTCGAGTTTAAAGCTCAAGCAGATAGACACGACATAGTTAAGGCACCGGAAGTTACGGAGGTTACTGTAGTAACTTTGGTGGAGGCCAATGCTTTGTGAGCGTCTATCAGCTACAAAGAAGATAAACCCTTCCTTCAATTTAAAACTGTGAGGGTTCCAAACCCAATCTGATCTCAGAAGAGTCCACGTGAAATTCAGACGCTTTTTGTGGTCACTTTTACAGTAGATAGAGATATTAATTACCAAGCTCTTTCATCACAAATTTTTGTATTATAAACTTACATGGAAGTGAATTGTAATATAGTACATACAGTAATAAATAAATACGAGGAAATTAATATGAAATAAGTACTAAAATAATTAGAAATCAATCCGCTGAAGCGAAGCCTATCGTCTAATTAACAGGTGCTTAAGGATGAGATGCAATTCGCAACTCTATCGACCGTGAAGACAAGGACCTCTTAACTTACGTGAATCTAATAAGACATTGATTATTACGTTTAATTTCTAACTTGTTTATTAGTTCAAGGAGCAGTTCAAAGAGTTAAAATCCGGGATCTGTTAATATTGGGAAGAAATTGTTATATAGAAAATGAGACAGTTATAGTATTGTATGTAATAACATGAAATAGAAAATTTGAAAAAAATAAAAATAGAGATGTAAACAATGGATGGTAAAATATGGGAGGTGATGCTTACATGTGATGTAAATAAATGCTGTGAGAATGTTAGAAAATATGAAGAATTTAAGTAGAAAGAAAGAGATAGAAGGAAAAGAGAGAAAAAGAGAGAGAAAAAAGTTTAATGAAAAAATCATTGTAAAATATATACCTGTCCCAAAAGTAAGATAGGGGAACGAAAGGCTTCTATTAACAGAGGCCATTTTCTTTCTACTTAAATTCTTCATATTTTCTAACATTCTCACAGCATTTATTTACATCACATGCAAGCATCACCTAACGTAACTAAAAACGTATCTGTAATTGGAAGTAATTTTAAAAAGTAAGTAAAAAAAAGTATGTAAACAAAATCCAACCTAAATATTGGACAGACGAGTTCATCACCTTCATCATCATTTTAGCTCTAAGCGGTCGTTCATTCTATCGTCTGATTTGAAGTAAATTAATAATATCTTTCATTGCTTTCCATACATCGTCTCGATTCCTTTGCCTTCCTTCCAGTGTTCTACGATTTTATATTTATTATTCTTTTCATTTATTTTCGTATTATCCAAATCGGACTTAATTTACATTTCTAATATCACAGCTATTTTATCGATCTTGTTAATTGTTTTCATTGTTCTTGTTCTATTATTTATTTGAATATTTTTATTGTTTTTCCAAATACCTTTTTTCAGAATTCCAAAAAGATCCAGCCACAGTGCCTCTTTACTCACTATTGAGGCGAGGTTCTTCTTTTCTGTTCTCTTACCGAGCCTGGTATTCTGCTCTTACCGGGCCAAATACAGGACAGCCTGTGAACCTTTATAAGGTTGCATGTTCACTTAGTGGGTGTGCGACCTACTCTGCGCTCTCCAGTCCTTAATTTTTGCCGTGAAACCTTAAGGTTCCAGCGGCTGTATGTTTTTCGCTACTTACGTTAATAAATACGCTGAGATAATTATTGATTATATCTCATAATGTTTAGTATAACACTCTCTAGAGCTAGTTGGCTAGTTGAATGGGCGAGTGCTATTTCAACATGCCGATTCATTGGGTTTTTTCCTGCACTTTCGTTAATCTACTAATCGTTATTTGTTAAATTATTTAAAGTAAAATGTAACATATTAACGGTAGAATAAATATGTGAGTTGACATTAGAACTTGTTAACAAGTATCAAGAATGTTTGATACGTCTTAATGACATGTTCACACTCTCGGTTGGACGGGCGCGCCGTACCAGCGCGTCGAGCAGCTGATTGCTGCTAATTTCATAGGGTTCCGGGATCTCTCAATTACTGTGAAACACGCTCGTGTATATCGCGCCTTCGTTAAGCTCTATGTGCACAAGAATTTACGTAACATTTCTCGTCTAATATTACGTAAACTTGATTATATTTAAATTAAATTTTGACATAAAGTCGGTAATTGAATATATATTTATTTATTAATACTTTATTATACACTATAGATATTAACTAAAAAAAGCAACTATATAGAAATACAAAAGGCAGTTTTATCGCTCGAGGCGATCTCTACCAGACAACATTTGGATGGAGATGAGAGACATGAAGGAGAGGGCAGTTCAGGGTGTACGTTCATACATATACATACACTACTATACACACATACATAAATTCAAAAATATTTATGTATACTCATAAAAAATATACATAAATATGTGTATATATTGATGTATATTTACGTGAAAAAGGTATAACATAAATACGAATAAGTAAACAATGTTACACAACATGCTTTTAATTGTAAAGTTTTTGTCTATTTTAAAATAAGCATAAGTACATATATAACAAATGTGTAGTTGTAACCTAGCGGTAGAAGACTGAGACGTGAGATCGTAGATCGCGGGTTCAATTCCGGGATACGATCTTATACTTTTTGCATTCATTATGTAGGATTAGCACTGTTCACAAATAAGTTTACAGAGGATGGTCAGCAGCGGCATCTAAGTACCATAATATCACACTGCGATCGCCAACCCCCCCTGCCAAACATGGCGATTATGGTATATCCCCCATATATATCCTTGTGAAAGACCAATGGCTTGCCACGCACTTCAAGCGGTCGGCACTGTCCTTTTTTGATGCAGTTTTAATTAATCTATTCTTGGTAACTTTCTTAAACATATTCTGGCAAAGTTTCATATATATACTTTTAGGAAAGAATTTCGTAAAAACTTTAAAATTCTTAGATGATCTTTAATTAGCTAAAAAAACATTTTTACTAAATATTAAGTATCTCACCTTTATGACCTCAGAGAAATCGTGATGAGTCAGTATTAAAGTGGAGATACTTTATACATAGATTATATATACAATCTCTTTAACAGTCTAGACCATGGATGCACAGACCGCGGCCCGCCAGTGGAATACTGGTGGCCTGCCGACAGCAAAAATAATACTCTCGTACATTCGAATAATATTGAATTCTATTCCAGAATAAAACCAAAAAAAATTAATTACCTATACTTCTGGCGGCCGGCCCGCCATCAGTTCATGATTTGCCCGAGTGGCCCCTAGTCTTAATAAGTCTGTGCAACCATGGTCTAGACAATATGATTGATATTAAACTTGTAAAATTACTTATAAGATTCTGAGGATATAGAAAAGTTTATTTAAAAACTAGAAGATGTTATTCAAATTAAGATAAATACATGGCCGCTGGAGTTTTAAGATTCAGGAGTTGAGAACACGGTGCGACAAGAGTAAGACGTCTACCTACAAGATGGACAGATGACTTTGTCAAGGTTGTTGGTAGACAAAAGATGTCGATGGGTAAATACCAATTATTTATGACAAAGATAATGTAAATTATACTATCATATCGTATTAATATTTTTTCATTTATTTACTCTTTAACACACAAAAAAATGTACAATTGACTAAACACCATAGGCGTTCACTACCAGGGGAAATAATCGTGGCAGGTGCTTAAACTATAATATATATACAATACATAAATAATATAATACATGTACTTCGTGAAGATAAATGTAAATAATAATAACTACTGTTGTGAAGATTGTGCTAATTTCTGATGCACTTGCTCCCGAAGTTTCCGTTTGAAACTGTAACGGCTTTCTGCCATCATGATTTTCAAAGGCAGCTTATTCCATAGAAGAATAGATTTTACATAAAAAAGAAGAGTGAAGAGAGTCAGTACGGTTAGGAGGACAGTAAAGGAGACGATTATTTGAAGAACGCAGGACGCGTTATGTGCGTATTAATAGCAGAGCGAAAGAGAGAGATGCGAATTCAACCATAGTCGCTGCTTAAAATAAATACGATGGGAGAATGACTTTACAAAAGTAGGTCTAGAATATAGAAGAATAACGAGAAAGAAAGAGGAATAGAAGACTAGATGAGGCATTTGTCAAAGATCAAGTTTTTGGATGAAACGATCGTTCATTAATATATAAATAATGTGTAAGATGTAGTGTAGGTATTAAATAATGTTACATTAGATAGATAATACATGGTAGTAGATATTTTATATTATTGTAAACATATTATAAAGCCTTATTATATTTTTAATAGTCACTGTTTATTGCAGAAATGTCCAGTTAAGTTACGTTCATTAACATATGCGCCAACTTAGAAGTCAACTAACGCGTTAACCCGGGAAAGTTTATGCAAAGATTAAGTTGTAATTATGTAAGCCGGCTTCTACTGAATAATTCAATTGTTAATCAAAACTTATATCATACTTAGATAAGATATTGTAACTTGTTACTTCGGTTGGTTTTAATTAAAAAAGTTTCAACTGAATATATTTGTATTGCCATAAATATTTTTACAAAGAAAAATCACTTTTAATAAATTTTACGTAACATTTATTACTATTACATTGTATATGTTTAATATTTTAAATATAAAACAATTAGCAAAATGTAAAGCTTATTTGAATTATTCTCCATTGACTGCAATAGAGTTTTTTAAACGATGTCGTCAGTTATAAATGGCAGCACGTACTCTTTCTGTAAAAAAAAATCTTCACTGTCAATCATATGGATTGTTTGACTCCAAATTAACATAAAGTTTAAAGAAAGCCTTACACTCTAAAACTGACTTAGTGAAATTAAAAAAGATAAAATTGGTTTATTCAACATAGGAACTTTTAACAGAACTCTTATCGATCGTCAACTTATTATCTAATTAAGAAAAGACCAATATTTAGCAACTTCCGCACATGCAGTGGTAGTCGTGCAACAAAGTGCACCGCCCGCCAGCCCGCTGATAAATACGTATGCCGCAAACAATGCGAATTACACAACTGCCACCGTTAATTCACACCTCCACGGGGCATCTTCAGGAGTTATGTTACACCGATTAGTGCCAAACACAGGGTGACTTTGACGCATTTATCAGCGGGCTGGCGGACCGCGCACTTTGTTGCACGACTACCACTGCATGTGCGGAAGTGGCTAAATATTGGTCCTTTTCTTACTTAACACAGACTTCCGCAAGTTAACGCCTGATTCCATTTAATATTTTTTATCTATTTATTTTTTTCATCTATTTTATTTTTGACTGTACTTGGCTTCGCACGATGTTATGCTAGTTAAGAAGAAACAGGAAGAAACTTCACAACAACGAATCTATCAATAAAGTTTAAAAATACTGAATTATACTTCTTATTATTCAAAATTGACCTGATCACGGAGTCGAGTCTCGCTTGTTATTTACCGCTACGGTAGTTTAATTTAGATTTTCGAAATAGATGAGTTAGATTTATAGAAATATCTGCGACATAACTAACGTAGATCTACGGATATCCGTACGCCTTATTCTCGGACTGCGACGTCCGGATAATACTAGACATTAGTACGGATTGCACCTGGCGTATTTTATCCGGACGTTAATGCAGAAAGTTTTAGATATAGCTCACGGTACTTTTTGTTCAAATGAATATCTATTATAGACATAAAATATTATCTATGTTATATTAGATTCACGATAGGCATTTCTTGTAGTATTGTGGTGGAAAGACGCCGAAAGTGAGGTGATGAATGAATGGAGTAGGACAAAAATTAAAGGAATTAAATAATTTGTGAAGAATGAACTACTTTCAGAAGGAAATAAATGTGAACGCAAATAATATGATCAACATCCATGTTCAAAACTCTTCAAGGTAGTGAAGCTGCCAGTATCTTGAACATGGGTCAGTCAGTTATAAATCAAATTTAAAAATAAAAAATTAAGCGAATAATGATGTTAAAAGAGACAAAAACCTTTTTTAAAAAAATATAATCTAAATTATTCTCCTGAAAACCGTTCCAAAATCATTTTACACAGCCATACATACATGTATATGAACATACATACATATGTTTATAACATATATAATTATAATAAATAAGGTTCAATACATATTACGGTATTTTCAAGGTTTATCACAGTAGAACATTCTAGATTAGCTCTGATTTCAACCATACCTTTGTTCACTAAATCCAATATACAAATGCACTCTCGCAAAGTAATCCCTCGTAATCCTCGTGACTGGACTCAGTTCGTCTGAGACTGGAGGGGTAATTGCATCATAAGTTTATGACGTAAGTAATACACAAGGTTAAGAAAAAAGAATTTTATCTTTACTGATTTTTACATAAAATATATTGATAAAAAACAAGATATCTTTGTTAAAGTAGGCATTTAAATGCAGTTTTGTAACGTCAATTATTTTAACATTATATGTAGTAAGCTACCACCGTTTCGGAATGCTGTTCTGTCGACAGGAATCGGGCAACAACTGGTTTGATTCATTTAAATGTAATTAAACAATATTTGATGTGTACAGTATAATATCAACCATTTAAATAAGTTAATAAACCAAGTTCCACACATATCGATCATCTATCACATCTGTAACTCTTGAATGTTATAATTAGATTTATTTAATAATATATCTTGAGGATTTTTTTTATATATGCGTACACATATATCAATGAAGGATTTGTTAACTATTTGAAAACGAAATTAAGGCGTTACGAGTTTATTTTTAATCTTATATTTATTATGTGTCTGTATATATTTTTTATATACGATTTTATATACAAAATTATATATATATATATATAATGTAAATATATGACACAAAACGTTTCTTGATACAAATTGTTTCCAACTTGTTTTATTAGAATTATTGGACGTTTCTTTTTAATAAGACCTCTTTTATGGGGACCCCTCGTACCACTTATCTATTGTGGGACAGGGACTTTGTTTTTATTTAATATCTTTTCGCGCTTTTCTATTGTTCCTCCTATCATCTTTTATTCCTTTATTTTCTTTCTTTCTGCATTTCTTCTTTCTTTCCCCTTCATATCCATTTTTCCTTTTATTCGATACCATTCTTTCTTCTCCTCATTCCTAAACTGTTACAATTTCTTTGTTTTTATTCTATATCATATTTTTGATCTATTCTAGGTATATATTTTTATATGTATTATTTTATTTACTTGCCTATTTTTACAATTTTATTTTGTCAGCAAGGAGTTTACAAAATTTGCGTCAATTCTCTTTTGGAGTACTAAATAGATTACCTATTCTTCTTTCTATCTTGCTTTTCTTTTATTATCTTCACTGTGATAGTTGCAAGTATTAGCTTCTATCTTTTTTTTAACTAAATTTTAAGTTCTAGTGTATAGTAATGTCATTACTTAAGGCACTCTTCACACTTACTCAAAAATGTAATGTAATATTACATAATAATTATGCGTAATTTACGATAAATAAAAATTTAAAATACTGTTTGCTACTATAATAATAAAATATTACATATTTTGTTGCTAGCACACTTAAAAAGCATAAATCCGGGGCTATATAGCGGTATTTTGGCAGAACGTGACAGTGCATTACTTTAGCACATTTAAAAACAATATGGCGGATTATGACAGAGCGCGTTTTAGGCGCGAAAATAATGTTTACCACCGAGTAATGGATTTATGTTTCATAAATATTTAAACGTATATATTTGTTGCGAGTAATGTTTATTATTTGTTTACACATTTACATTTATAATCTTATTAAAACAATATTTACGAATAACGCAATTGGATTTTAAGATGTCATACAAAAAATGTCAACAATAAAAATATTTTTATATAAACATTTTGTAATTTTAATGATAATAAATAAATTTTATTCTTAACTATATAACGATATAATTAATTTTGAAAGTATTTGAAAAACATAGATTAAATATGCAGTCACACAAAAAATTTTTTTTTTTTAAAAAAGTTCGAAAAAAGAGTGCGTTCTACTGGTCTAATTCTTTGACTTTGCCAAAAAAAAAATCGTCTAGATTATCTGGTTTATAATTGGTATTATGATAAAATAAATCATAATAAATTCAAATTCAAGATATTTTTATTTAAGTGAGAATTTACATGCGCTTTTGAATCGTCGAATTGAAAGTAGATAGATGCGAGAGAAAGTAAATTTTTTTGTTAAACAATTTAAACAAGAATTTTCTCGAATAAAACTATTTTATAACTACGATCATACAGACATATAGATATAGATATATTCTTTCTACAAATGCCAAAAGTTGATATTGCAAAAGAGCGCTAGTACGTATTTTATATAAAAAGGCAAACCACACCCATTTCCGAAGATTTATAACAGTGGCGTGACAAAAATAACGGTCGCCGTTGAGTTAGGTAGTGTTAGCATTGCTAATTAGTAAAACGGACAATATTATATTATTATTCAAAATGAGGTTCTTGAACGTGTGATCTACTTCCAAGTATTAGTCATACAGGCATACCAACATTCGCTATTTATTATGAAAACAAACTAATATTGGATCAGTAAACGTAATAAAGCTCTCTACTACATTCCCTACACTATGTATTTAAAAAAAGTATTGTCGACTTCCTTCATGTGTCTGCGTATACGCATACATAAAAAGTTCCACGAGATATCTTAGACCTTCTGTTTGTAAGTTTTTAATATAAAATTAAAAGTATATTCAATGGATTCAGGCGTTACTTTGCGGAATTCCATCCTAAGTAAGAAAAGGACTAATATATAGCTACTTTCGCTATGTAGCAGTAGTCGTGTAATAAAGTGCCAAACACCAAATGAGCCTCACACGATGTTTGGCACTAATCGGTGTAACATTACTCCTGAGGATACCCCGTGGATGGGTGAAACACGTGTTGAGCGATTTAACAGTGGTGTAGTAGTTGTGTAATTCGCATTATTTGCCGCATGCGCATTTATCAGCGGGCTGGCGGGCGGTGCACTTTATTGCACGACTACTGTTACATAGTTCAAGTAGCTATATATTATTATCGTTTTCTTACTTAAAAGTATATTATCGAATAAACCTTACTATAGCATTCAAAAGTTTTTAGTTGATCGAAATATGTGAAAATTGATTTGTAAACTCATTTATATGGTTGATATTCTAATATACACATAAAAAATGTTGAGTTTCTTGTCAATTTTCTTCAACAGTTCAGCATTAAAAGAATCGACGATATAATAACCTATAAATGTCTACTTGAATAAATATATTTTGAATTTTTGTTACATATTTGTAACATTGAAATACAAAAATAACTGTGATTGTGAATGACATTTGTCCGCCATCTTGTTTATTGTTTAAACACAAATAGAATATAATGCATTAATATAAATCATAATACGCATAAATATGAGAAATGAATAAAATGGATTAAAATAATATTAAAGAATCTATAGAATTATGATCCCATTTATAAAATGAAAGCAAACATAATGTTCTTTTGAAAAGAATTTGCAAATTTCGCCCGGAATATTTCAGTAAACACTGTCATTAGGGGGTATTATCGCTTGGGATGATTAATTGTGGGGTTCTGGAACAATTATTGTCAAATCACGGTCTTTGAAAGCGCTTTGGTAGTGTTGGCTTCACTTTCCGACAATGGCTATGATCCTCGGGTACTAAAAGTTTGTTAGCAGATGAGAGATGAAATTTTGTACAATAACCTTTTTTATTTTAATGGGTACAGGATGTTCTATAAATCAAAGTCAATTCAAGTGAAAGAGCAAATTTCTACTCGTCCAACAGCTCGTGTTATTTTGTAAATTATTATTGAAATATTCCTTCTATTAATTATACTTGTTTTTAATATATATCAAAATGATTTTTACAAATCAAGTAAGTTTCGTTTTTTGTAATAAACAAAAGTTATTAACACTACAAAAACTTTGCACAGACTATTCATATTCGCGAACGTTCCAGAACATTTCTCACAACTAGCCACGTCTCAAGTTATTTGAACGGAGCTTTACCTTGCGTGATATTAACTTTAAACGAATTCGTACCATCCTTGCTGTGTGCTTATACTTTTTTAATATAAGACGCCATATTTAATAAGCAGTCTAGATTAAGTTTCTCCTGCAACGCATTTTATTGCATATATCTCTCAGTAACTGCACACATCTAGCATGTGTGCCCAGGGTATTCCTTTATTTATTTAATATCCTTTAGTATACACGTTTAAACATTTAAACAGTTTCACATATATACAAAGAAATACAAAGGGCATTCTGTAACAGACAACCATAGTATGGTAAAGGTAGAAGTACTAATAATGGATTGTTGACGAGTACAAAACATACATATTTACAAACTAACATATACACATATGTATATGACATATATATTTATAATAAATAAAGAATAATACTTATTATAAATGTAATACAATAATTAATAAAAAATCAAACTGAGTTGGGTCGCAAATAGAAAAGAATAAAGAAAGAGAAGTAAAAGAAATGAACTAACAGATAAATAATCATAGGTCTTGTAGATAGTTCTTAATCATTTTCTTAAAAATAAGCAGTTAGTTAGCACGTCTTACATTTAGCGGTAAATCATTCCCCAACCTAACTGCTTGTGTGGTGAAAGATTTGGCCATAAACAAAGAAGGAGTTTTTCGTATAAAAATACTAACTTCAAACTGGTACTCATTACATAAATATTTTATGTAACACTGGCAAGATATAATTGTTTTTTTTTTTTTTTAAATTTGATTACTTTAAATTAAACTACAATATGTCTCTTGGAAGTGGCCAGCAAGTCCAATATTTTCAATACATGCAGAATATAAAATGTCGAAAAATATGCAACATGATTTCATAAAAAAAATATGGCATCAGTAAAAGAACGAATCAATGTATTTGATAGGTTTTACCAACAGTTGAAACCAATACCCAACCTGTTACTTAGGCAAAATATGTTAAATCTGTAGAGGCATAGCGTTTGATCTAATACTATATTCTGAGTGTATTCTGCGTGGATATGACCAAAAATAATTAACAATTATGAAGGTAAACCGAAATGAATAAGTTTCAAATAGTCATTGTAAAGTTGTAGCGACTTAAGTAAGTTTAGCTAAGATCGCAGGAAGTGACTGGAAGTCGCTGGAAGCGGATAACGCAAGACTCGTCAACGTGTCGATCTTATGGGAGGCCTGTGAGCGTCCATTGGCTGAAAAGATACAGTCAAATTAAATCGACTGTAAATCCAAGATGGCCGCTTTATTCACACCGGATCGAGTCAATACTAATCCGTTAAACTTGGCTCCTTTGATAACCATGCATTGTGAATTTGTGTAGTCGAAAAAAATTGAAGAAATAAAATATTGACTATTGCTTCTCAATACGTGTTTGATAATGTACTGTATGTTCATAACAAACATTACCGATTTTTACAAGAAGTGATAGTGAAGCCATAGCGTGTGACAATCGTCTACCAGCGCCATCTATCGACGCTGTTCGAAATAAGAGCGTTCCGACGTACATCGTCTTGTCATATTTTTTAGCGTAACTTTTTTTTAAGGAAGTCATTAGTTTTGATCATAGTTTGCAAGCTCGCTGCAAGACATAGGTGTCCTATAAGAGCGCCACCATGACCAATCTTGCAGTTACCGCATAAATCGTCTATTCGACTCGTCTTGGTGACGTCACCTGTGCGTGTTCATCTCTCGAGAAATTTTCGTCCGCAACGGTAAAAATAAAAAACCGCAAGAAAAAAGAAATTTAACCGACACTTTTCCATCAAGTTAAATAATTTAAGACATAAAAAATTAAATAGATGTTTATATTTTTTTTAAATAAATGAGAAAATGGCGCTACTACGAATAATCAAAATGGCCGCATCAATTATGATTAACTCGGGATAATTACGGATGAGAATTTTAACTAGCATAATGGAAAAACCTAGTCTATTTCCGACACACCGATCTGTCAGTCAATGTGCTTGAAAATTTAATGGTATCAGGTTATTTTTGCTCTTTATCTGTCACTTGCCTATAGTTGAACTATTTTTGATACTGTCAGACATTAAAATACTGTATTCATTATAACTTTTACACGTTTATGTTCCACCGGTGTAATACAAACTGTAATCCAAGTAGATATTGGCGAAAGATCATACATATGTAGGATTTTGGTCTTAAATTTTCTAGATGCCTAGAGTGCCCTGGCCAAATCTGCCCGTGCCAAATCTGGATACAAGCCACCCCCCTTCGACTTCCAATAGGATGCGGTCAGAATCCAATATATTCTAAGAACCTTAACAGATTCTTCTATCCTTATTTCTCTGTTCTTCCGTTTGAACGCAGCCTGTAGATTCATTTCAGGAGCCTAGCAGGTTTGATCCGACGAACTGACAGGACCCTTGAATGTTTGCCCTCGATTTTTCCGGTCATAATAAATTGCCAGAAGTTTATCCATCCTACTTGGCTATGTGGAAGAACAAAACCATCGTTTGGCGCAGAAAGAGGAATCTTAAAACCCGAAATATTGGAAATAGCTCTAGGAAAACAACTAGACGTCTATGACAATAAATTTACGTAGACACATATCATTGTAAGGTCATTTATTTTGCAGGAAAGATGTAAAATTATTTAAGGAAATTACTTTGTATAGGATATACAGAACTCGTCTCTTTTGCTCATAGGTATGGTGGTAAACGGTTTCGTGAATGTGGTGATAACCACAATAGAGAAGCGGTTCGGTCTTCGCTCCATGCAGACGGGAGTTATTGCGGGAGGGTGAGTGTTCTTCCTCTTTTAAACTAGAAGATGCTGATTACAGGCCTCTTCCAACAGATCCTGTTGGAAAGTCTGTGGCGGAGGCTTATATCCCGCAGTGGAGGTTCTATAGTAGAGATTATGCTAATACTAGTAAATGTATGGAGTACACCTGGTTGTAAGTGGTACAACTCACAACGTTGTACACAAGATTCTGTGACATCTGTATATCTTAATAATTTCGATAAAGTCAAAACACTAGTATAAGTTTAATAATGTTTAAGTTTAACAAATCAATATGTAATATTCCTATAAAGATATAAAATAATAAAAATGTAAGAGTAATAATAATTATAGAATATAAGAAAATGTAAAAAGTAATGAGGAATGAATGAAAGGAGATACAGAGCGAAAAGGAAAGACAGTGGAATTGTGGAAAGAAAGAAATGAACGAAAGATAATATGGAGTATGAAAGAAGAGAAAGAAAATAAAAAAATTCTGTGAAAAAGTAATTAAATGTAAAAAGTCCCTGTCCCACACCAGATAGGGGTTACGAGAGGCTCCCAATAGCAGGGGCCAAAAAAAATACATTAGTTTTGATGGATTGTTCCTTTGCAGCATTGGCCTTTTAAAATTCCCTTTAAGGGTCAAAGAAAAAAGGGGCAAAAGAAATCTTCTCTCTGAAGTTTCAAAATATTGTGGACGAATAAAAGGTTCACCTATTACACTCTTGCCTTGACTAACACTGTCTGAACTCATACTCGTCATATTAGACGAGCAATTCTTCGAGCAACGTCGGTAATCTTGATTCTCCTGCGGATCTCTTCATTTCTGATTCGATATCGCAGTGAAACTTAAG
Source organism: Battus philenor (assembly GCF_028537555.1). Taxonomy (NCBI): domain Eukaryota; kingdom Metazoa; phylum Arthropoda; class Insecta; order Lepidoptera; family Papilionidae; genus Battus; species Battus philenor. Next base: position 1,144,594 of record NW_027181693.1, read on the forward strand.
CATAATCCTCATCATTGCTACCTGGGTAAGCTCGAACCTTCTCTTGAGGATCTTCGGAAGTAATCACGAGACCTGTATGTCATCACCAGTAACATACATTGGTCAAAGACCTTCGTCTTCAAAAATGCAGTGTTTTTGTCAAGAAGAGGTTTCAGACCTATCCTGAACGCTACTCATCCGTTGTGGATTCAGTGAGTGACCTCTTTCTCGAAACTGGACTTCCAAGCTGGACGGTTTGACCCCGGGAATATATAGTCGTCTATATCTTCGAGCGTAGCACCTCCGACAACTACTTGAGTAGAAACGATAGATATCATCATCATAGTATTTAGAGGTAGTAAATATTGAAGAAAAAGCAAAAAGTCTTGGGAATTGATGGTGAATATGGGACATCCCCTTTATGTACAGTGATATTTCGATCCGGGCATTACTCGATCCCCAATTATGGTGCACTATACTCATACAAATATGATTTATATCTTTTATTTACATGGACAATATATTTCTAAAAGTAAATTTGTGTGATATTAGTTACCATAGCCTAAGACTGACAACAACCAGTCATTATAACCTTAAATAAAATAAATTTCCAACAGATACGATATGGCATCGTTCGCTTGTCTGGCACCAGTAACGTACCTGGGTGGTAGAATGGGTTCGTCGAAGCCACGCTGGCTGGGATGGGGTGTACTACTGATGGGTGCGGGCTCACTCCTCTTCGCACTGCCCCACTTCCTGGTGCCACCGTATCGTGTCGCTGGTGACGAACCCGAGGACCTTTGCACTCCTAACAGGACTATCGTGAGTAATCCGTGTCTTTCTAAGTTTTACTAAGGTTTACTATGTATGTGTATTCAAGCTTAACCTAAAGCTCATCATCCTGTATTGTTGCTGATGATGAATAAACCCTGGTATGTCGACAGTCGGTGAGTCGGTGCGAGTCTTCGGGTCCAGCGGAGGGCGGCGCGTGGTCAGTGGCAGTATTTGTGGTGGCCCAGCTACTTCATGGGGCGGGCGCCACCCCCCTCTTCACCCTCGGCGTTACGTACATCGATGAGAACGTCTCCAAGAAGATGTCCTCCGTCTACCTTGGTGAGTTACACTAGTTTCATAAATCCAAGAGTTGAGTTGTGTTATCGCGATTTTGATACTTTTACGACTATTTCCAATCATATAAAGTGATCACTCTTAAATATGTTATAGTAATTTATTTTATCTATCTGCAGAGATGAATAGTAAACAAAAATTTATCTTTATATATAATAATTTAAATTTCAATAACTGTATACATTAATTGACAGCATATATATATATATATATCTAATATATAAAATTCACGTGTCACGGTGTTCGAACTTGAACTCCTCCGAAACGGCTTAACCGATTATTACCAAATTTTACATGCGTATTCAGTATGTCTGAGAATCGGCTACTATCTATTTTCCATACCCCTAAGTGATAAGGGTGGTCCACCCCTAAATTTTATTTTTAATTTTTTAGACAATTTTTTTATTTTTTATTTTATTATGATACAGCATACAAAAATACATACAAACCTAAATTTTCACCCCTCTACGATCAACCCTTATCTTACATTTGTTAATTAAAAACTTTAATTTTTTTTGCAAAACAACGTTTGCGGGATCAGCTAGTATATATATCCCTTTAAAATTTTACATCAAAATATAATTTAGAACTAATATATTTTTTAGTATATTTATAAAAATGTTACTAAAAAGTCTTACATTGTAACAATATTAGACACGACATAAGAGAATTTGGTAATAGAATTACCTTTTCACTAAAATGTACTTGAAGTAGATTCTTGTTAGAGGCCATAACATAATATGTTATTGGCGACGGTTATGGAGGGACACGGTAAACCTCTCACTTCAGGCTGTAATGTGTAGGGAGGTTGCCTTTCACACTAACTCCTAAGTAAAACTTGTGCAATAAATTTATTCACACGAGGTACAATCGGGATTTTCTCTACGGAAAATACACCTTTAAGTTAACTGAAATTTATTACATATATCTCAACAGTATAGTTACATTTATCTATTTTCGAATAATATGTTTTTAAACGGTTTTATTTAGTTCGACCCGTACGGAATTTATTTGGGACAGAATTAGAAATTGAAATTTAAGCACCTTCCCGTTGTCAGATTGATCTAAAATTTGGTACACACATTTAATTTAGATGACAATACAATATAATAAAATCAATAACATTATAAATCTATGATGGCCGCCGATACAAAATGGCGGATTACATATTTTTCCTTAACCTCCTCAATATGGGTATCAAATGAAAGGGATGCATTAGTAAAACACGATGATTATGTCAAAATTTAAAATTCAAGATGGACGCCGTTCCAATATGGCGGACTAGGTACATATTTTTCCACAACCACCACAATATGGGTATTAAAAAAACCGTTTAATTTAACAGTTTTTTAAATGTATTTATTTGTGCATTATATTCTTAATGCACCAAAATACCTCAACGTCTAAAGACAAAGGTGTGTGGTTTGCCGATGATGACGTAAGAATCTGAGAAATGGTCGCTTGCGATGAAAGAAAGCACAAGGTCACCCAGAGGGCAATGAACTAGGCTTAAGTCAAAAAGGATCGAGATCCGAAGCTAGTCATGAGTAAAGTCAATATAGGTCTAGTAATGAAAAAAACATAATAAAATAGCTGTAATTGCATAAAGATAAAACTAGTTATTAAAATTAGAGTAAATTAAGTTAAACTCGTTATTTGTCTCTGTGTTTGGCACTAATCGGTGTAACATAACTCCTGAAGATGCCCCGTGTAGGAGTGAAACACGTGTTGAGTGATTTAACGGTGGCAGTTGTGTAATTCGCATTGTTTGCCGCATACACATTTATCAGCGAACTGGCGGGCGGTGCACTTTGTTGCACGACTACCACTGCATGTGCGGAAGTGGCTAAACATTGGTCCTTTTCTTACTTATTTATTGAAATTACAAGATATAGTAAAATGTAAATAAAATCGAAAAATTAATTTAAAGTTGTGATAATGTAACAAACTGTAGTCTAAGAACGAAGATTAGGGAAGAAAGGTGATGCACGGGAGACGAATTGAATGTGAAGAAAGATAGAGTTGATGAAGAATGAAATGAGAATGTGAAATGAAAAAATATTTTACTCAAGTTGTAACGTCCCTGGCACATGGCAGAGGGAACGTAAAAAAAGGGAAGGGGTCTGGTCAGAGTTGCGATAGGAATAATCAGAAATGACAAGATCCGCAGAAGATCAAGGATCATTGACGTAGATCGAGGAATTGCTTGTCTGATGTGCAATCGGCTGGCACGTTGCTCGTGCAAGCAACGGCCGCCTCGAGCTGTGATCACAAGCTGATACGGCATGGTTAGGCCCCCCCACTGGATTGAAGACTACATAATTGAGGTGACAGGAAGTAGCTGAATGCAGGCAGTGTAGAACGGGTCATATTCAAGAACCATAAGACATCCACTGCTGGTTACTGGCCTCCACCAGATTTTCAATAAGACCGCTAGGGAGCTTAATAAGACCATCTCCACTTTGTCAATGGATTACGCTGTGCTTGTCGGTCCGTGGTTGTCTTGCACAACATTTCACTTTAATTGTATTTTAATTTAATTATCACATAAATATTTCTATTTAATATTATTGATTAAATCATTCCATTAATTAATATTATTTTTATGTATATATAAATACGATTTATATGATTGTGCGCGTCTTAAATGAAAGCGTAATGTATCTGTAGTAATACAGTTTACACTGTTTGCAATAAAACCTCTTTGGTCAATTAAAATGAGAAGATTTAAAAAAAGAACACGTCAAATGTCTAAACATGCTATCGACACACAGCCACATATACAGTTAGTTAAATCACGTACGATTTTCTAAATATCTATGTTTTTATCTAGAATCTAGGTAGGCTAATAAAGAAATTGTTTCTCGTTGTATTTCTTTATAACTGCAGAATCATCGTACAATGTTGTGTTGTAGAAAATTATACTATATCGCAAAAATAACAGGCCATAAACATTCATGATATCTAGCTGCGTCATATACGCTAGGGATGTGAACGCACTTTTTTATAACGTAACTAGTGACGGACAATTTATCGATTATTTCTGTACGGTTTAAGTCGTTAAATGTTATCGGAATCGTTTGGAATTTAGCACAAAATCTCATTTGTAACGGTGTTAGTTTTACATGCTTATTTATAACATTTATAAATAAAAAATATAGATCGTCGTCGTCCATATTTTCTTTATTTTTTTCGATTAAGTTCTGGAATTTTGTTTCAAATGGAATTTTTAGCAAATCAATTATTTCTACTTTTTATAATAACATCTGTCGCATGGACATTAATCTAATAGAAGCATTCATCCGACAATTTTTGAAATATCAATGGTTGTTGAAGCCGCTAAAAGTTTATTCCAACTTCATATCAACCCTGACCAAAACGAAGATCTCCTTTTTGTCTCTACGCGACCAATTTAATGCCACTGTTTCATATTCTTCACTAATGAGGCTGTACTTCTTTTTTTAGGTTTTCGTACCTTAAATTACCTGAGTAGATTAGATGCCATTGAAATATGGTGTTTAAAAAATGTTGTTCAATATTTCATGCCGCTCCAACTGCATCAGTATTCATTCCACTTTCAACGACATATCGCACATCACAATCAGTGCTGCGATGTAACAAAATATGACACCACACAACATACAAACCGAAATACACGAAAGAAGAAAGAAAGAGAGAGATCGTGAAGGCTTAGATAGAGAGGGAGAGAGTCGGAAAATTTTTGAAAAAAAAAAATTATGTAATATATGCCTGTTCCAAAAATAAGAAAGAATGAGAAGCCTCCAATAACGGAGGTCAAAAAAACATACAAACCGATATGTTTTCAGAGGCGGCCGAACAGCGAGGGCATTCCGAGGTAGGATGCGTATCTTAGAATGCCGGAAGTCCTTGCTGACATCAAAGCCGTGTATAATGCCGTGTATAATGTACTGTTTTGTATGTGAGTATGCCCACATACAAAATACTACACACTAACACAAGTAGGACTTATATTTTAGTGCGAATATCAGCTTGAAACTGGAATACTTCTGTCTAGTTTTTATTTTAGTTAAATTCACGTACTCTTCCGTTTCTTATATCCGATGAAGCTGTAAATGCCCCTACGATTAAAAGATATCAAGACGTGTTTTGAAATAAATCTGTAACTATATTTACAGTATCAGGCGTTAAAAATTGCACATCGACCTTTAGAAAGAGACAATCGGCTAATTTTGACTTCGTAGAGCATTATCTCTGTCCCACACTACCTATGTAACTTTGTGTCAGTCGTGAGATAAAAATATCGCTCTACGAAGTCGAAATTAGCCGATTGTCTCTTTCTAAAGGTCGATGTGCAACATTTATCGCCGGGTATTTTAAAATAGATTATATAAAATTTCTAAACGCTTTAAAATATTAATAAAACTTGCACATTGTCATTTCTATTTAATTTGTAATATTTTAACTTTACCCTTTTTCTATTTGTAGCTTAAAGTTTGTATTGCATAGAACATACAAGGGGCTTGACGTGATATTAATAGAGTGGTCGCCGTTGACTCGCGTTTGACATTTCCGATAGAGCCGTAAATGCAGTAGCCTTTATGTGGTTTATTTCGATATTACCTGCCCGTTCTATAGCAAAGTAAATCCGCGTAAATGAAAAACTATTTTTAACCAGTATAATTAACGATTTGTTTTGTTGACTTTTCAATTTGTTTATGAAATGTTAATTATTTATTTATTCATTCAAATCAATTTCATTCCTTTCAAAGTAACGCACTTTTGCCAACGATTTTTCCAGTCATAACAATAGCCGGAATAGTCTATTCCCAGTATATCTTTCAAGACCTTCTTTGATTCGGTTTTAATCTTCTCAATTGTCAAAACGGTCCCAAATTGGTTTTTTATGTTTACTGAACAGTCAGAAGTCGTACGGAGATAAATCCAGTGAATACGATATGAGTAGAGTTTTTGGCAAAAAAGCCGCGAAGGACCAATACAGTATGATATCGACCAAGACTTGACGCTTTTGAGATACAAAACATCCTTCAAAATGGTTTGAGCTGAGCCAGATTACATTCCCAATCTGTTGGCGAGGACTATATATCTAAAATTCTCTTGTCACAGTGTGTGTGATTGAACTCCTCCAAAACGGCTCGACCGATTTTCGTGAATCTTAGCGCGCATATCGGCCAGGGTGAAGAATCGGACGACATCTATTTTTCATCCCCCTAAATGTTAAGTGTGGTCCACCCCTAATTTTTGACAACATTTTTTTAATGATACAACATACAAAAATACTTTATTTAATGGAATCAGGCGTTACCTTGCGGAAGTCCATCCTATGTAAGAAAAGGACCAATATTTAGCCACTTCCGCACATGCAGTGGTACTCGTGCAACAAAGTGCATCGGCCGCCAGCCCGCTAATAAATGCGCATGCGGCTAACAATGCGAATTACACAACTGCCACAGTCAATTCACTCAACACGTGTTTCACCCCTCCACGGGGCATCTTCAGGATTTATGTTACACCGATTAGTGCAAAAAACAGAGAGTACTGGCGGGTGGTGCACTTTGTTGCACAACTACCACTGCATGTGCAGAAGTGGCTAAATATTAGTCCTTTTCTTACATACAAAAATACATACAACCTTAATCTTCACCTCTCTACGATCAACTCTTATATTTTATTTGTTAATTAAAAAATATACACACTTATAGTAGATAGTTATTTTTATTGAACTAAAAAAATGTTTCCTTGAAAATAACATACATGGCAAAACAACGTTGCGCGATCAGCTAATATATATATATATATATATAAATATATATATATCCACATCCATAACTCCGAAATATCCCTAAAAGAATATCCGTTTAGTACAAACAATGTGCTGATAATATCCGAATGTTTCCTGACGGTTTTAAGCCTTCTCTCTCGGTGTAGTGGGTCATGACCCCGCATGAGAAGTCGGTGCTCCAAATTAGTCTGGGAAGTCTAAGTTTTCTTTTTCTTACCTCAATATGGGTCACTGAGGTGAAGGCTTGAATGACTCAAGTGTTCATATTAATATTTTTGTCAAGTAGTATACATTCATTTGCGTGTACGTGTTTATACGTTTTTGTTACGTTACGTATCGAGCAATACAATCTTATATAATTCACACTTTGTGCATTAATTATATAGTATTGCCACTGTTCAACAACAAGTATCCATGGGATGGGCAGCAGCTTCCTCTGCTTACCATAGTATCACACAGCAATCGCCAACCCCCCTGACAAGCGTGGCGATTACGGTATATCCCCTCTTACATATCTTTGGGGAGGGGAGGGGCATGCCTTATAGTCGGCGTCTATGGGCTGAAACGACCACAATAAAATCACTAAAGTAGTTTGTTTTTTAATATGTCTAAGAAGTTGTTTCATGAAGTTTTCGGATAAGTAAAAAACAACCAACGCTCGCTGACGCCATCTTTTGACAGATAGAGAAAACTTATTTGTACATCTAATATCATACTTTAACTGATATTAATATCTAATTGTGATGTAATCCTTGTATTAGAGTACCGGAAAGTAATGTCGCTGTCTTAACCCTTAATAACCTATAGTTTCAATTTTGATACCAATCTTTTAAACCGAATGTTCACATTACAATTAGTTTTTTTATAGGTTGTATACTGTTGTATAATATTCTTTTCAATACAATTAAAAAAAATCTATTTTTCCCTTCATCTAGACCCTCAAGCAAACACAGTAATATTAAAAAAAATCACTTTCGTAAATCAGGCTACTAAGGGTTAAGTTAAAATCACACAACTACATTTTTAACAAGTTTTTATTTCTAATCAACAATATATTCACCTGCGTTATCAACAAGCTTTTGCCATTTAGTATACAAAATCAATGCCGGAGCGGTAAAAATCGATCAGTTTTTCTGTGAAATATGGCGACAATAAAGACATTACTTTCCAGTCCCACTTATTTTATATACACATATATATATATTTACATTTCTTCAGAAATAATTACACTTTAACCAATAAACGCCTACTGCAAGGCGTAGTCATTTCCCAAAGATATCTATGGGGTGATACCATAATCGCCATGCTTAGCAAAAGGATTGGCGATCGTATTATGGTATTATACGTGTCATATATTTTGTCGTATTCTCTGATTATTGTACAAAATAAGTTATAATATTTAATATAATAATTACTTAATAGTAACTTTGTTAATAATGTATTTGGTGTTTTAATTTTATCTGTGGCTTGTAATGGAAAAGAAAACTGTTGTCTGTACTTTTCTCTTCACAATTTTGTATGTTTTTCTTTCGATAAGAACCTCCTTTGTATTTTAACGAATATGTGAATTAAAAATAGGAAAATAACTCACTTTTTAAAACCTAAAAGCCGCTGTAAACTTTGTGCGTAGAAATATATTTCGCTATGAATCTTTACTTATATAGATATTTGGCGATTGAAAATTTTAGAACGGCCTGTTATATAAAGGGTGTTGCGAATCGAAATGCCATTAGTCGTTCCCACAGCCACTTCCGTCCATTGAGGGCGAGAGGCAAGAGGGACGGGCGCAATGTGTGCCTCTTAAGGTATCGAGAAACGCTGCCTAAAACCTTTCTACACACTCAGCGATAATATAGTTTCAAGTTAATAGCTTTAGATATAAATTTCAATCATTTTTACACCAATAATGACAAATTAAAAAAATATGGAAGCAAAGGTATCTTATGTATCCCATGAAAGAAAAATTGGTATTTTCCGTGGAAAATTTCGTACCATAAATCACGAAGCTGTACCTTACAATACAAAGCTGATATCGTTTTTGAAATATGTCTATCTGTGTTAATAAAAAATGTTTCACCAAATTTATTATTGAACACAATATTGTACGGTTCAACTAATTCCAATATTTTTTATTTCAGTTAAAGAAAGAAAAGGTTATTATTGTAAATAAAAATGTACTAAAAATGAAGGAGAGTTTATAAATAAACAACATTTTTAATTTTACATTGCGTCAATTGATACAACTGTCCGCAGCTGTTAAATATTTATTGTCAATCGAAATAAAAATGGCGAGTTACATTAGCAAAAAGTTTTTTTAATCCCGTGTATTTTGGTAACCTATATAATTTTTAATACAACAATATCCTATATCTATCATTTCTTTATACATATATATACTTGCGGATAAATTTTATTTTATTATACTAGCGTATATTTTGTTTGAAAAACTAAGCAAAAACTGTGTGTTACAAAGTCCTTGTTTTAAAAGACTGATGCCCGCTGTTTATAGTGAAAATAAATATTAATTTATTATAATACTAGCTGATCCCGCAAAAGTTGTTTTGCAAAAAAAATATTTTTAATTTTCAATTTAAAAATAAGGGTTGATCGTAGAGGGGTGAAAATTTAGGATTGTATGTATTTTTGTATGTTGTATCATAAAAAAATAAAAACCAAAAAAATTGTATAAAAAATTAAAAATAAAATTTAGGGGTGGACCACCCTTATCACTTAGGGGTATGAAAAATAGATAGTAGCCGATTCTCAGACCTACTAAATACGCATATAAAATTTGTTAAAAATCGGTCAAGCCGTTTCAGAGGAGTTCAAGTTCGAACACCGAGACACGAGAATTTTATATATTAGATAAAGAATATTATCGCGCGCGGTGTGCAACTGTCTTTATGGGCAGCTTTTAGCTGAGAAAATATAGCGCGCGGTTGAAGGGTTTTCAAGGAATGGGACATGGTGCGATATCGCAACCGCGATTTCACGCCGCATGTCGCGGGACAATGTCAGGGGTGCGAGAAACGCGCTCCAGAGGTCTAATGCGTCCGACACTTGAGCTGCGTTTATTTCACCCCTATCCGTTCCCGGATGTAATATCGACGATAAAAACGTATTGTTGCGTACGATCGCTGTCGAACCAATATCCTATGTGTAACAGCATGACTTTATATTCATATAAAAACTTCTTTAAAAAAAAAAACAATCAGAAATGACGTCATCTGTAGACGACAAAGATTACGAAAACCGAAGACGGGCGGCCTTAGTGATTGGCTCATCATAGAGGATTGGAAAGTAAAAGTGTAAAAAGGCAGGTCACATTGCGCGGAGAACAACTGCCATAATAGTCATAAAATATATATAGTCATAAAAATAACTATTTAATAGAATCAGGCGTTATTTTGCGGAAGTCCATCCTAAGCAAGAAAAGGACCAATAGTTACCTACTTACCAATATTTAGCCACTTCCGCACATGCAGTGGTAGTCGTGCAACAAAGTGCACCGTCCACCAGCCCGCTGATAAATGCGCATGCGGCAAACAATGCAATTTACACAACTGCCACCGTTAAATCACTCAACACGTGTTTCACCCCTTCGCAGGGCATCATCAGGAGTTAACTCCGCGGGCTGGTGGGCGGTGGACTTTGTTGCACGACTACCACTGCATGTGCGGAAGTAGCTAAATATTGGTCCTTTTCTTACATAAAAATAACTAGTCAAGTAATAATGAAAATAATAGATTGATAAGTTGACATTGTATAATAAAACGAAAAAGGGAAAAACCAAAAATAAATGTAAATTATAACATTACAGCAATATAGTATATAATAACAGTATAGCATAGCAATATAACAAATATAGAAATAATAAGATAAGTAACAAAATATTTTGTGACGGACAGAAGAAAAGAATAGAAGAAATTGAAAAGGATGAAAGGGAGTGATAATAAAGAACAAAAAACTGAAAAACTTGTTTATATAACAAAGTCCCTAATCCCAAACCTATTATGAAAGGCCCTCAATAGCGACCACAGACCGGCAAGTGCAGCGCATGTCTTCACACAAGGTGGCGGGTAGACGAGGCTGTTAAGGTTGACGCTGGAGGCCTTCGCTTCCAAGTCCTACTGGAAATCTCTAATGGAGGCTATATCCACTAGTGGACATCTCACTACTTAAACGATGACGATAAATATATATCGGTTTAATTATTAGTAAACTTTAATTTAAATAATAGGTAGTTATTGAATTTCGAAAACGTTTTTTCTTATTATATCATCAATATACACCAATACCTCGCTTTGCGTCGTTTCGTTTTGCGTTTTTTTTCGAAGTTGCGTGGCTGCTTAATTAGTACTAATTTTCACTGTGCGTAAAATTTTCGGGGTTGCTTTGATTTGGGTTCGTGTCTTTATTTTTTTTTAATTCTCTTTTTTTTAAGACATGGCAACATTTTTGTTTTTAATTGCACCATGCCATCAAAACTCGGGGATTCCCTTTCTAACTAAAAATCAACGCAATTTTAATACGGTTTTATTTTCACTTTGTTTTGCTAATTTTGGAGTTCAGTTTCAATTACGTAGTGTGTTGTAATGTAGTGTGTTGTGCTTTTTTTAAAAGAGAATAATAAATTTATATAAATTTTTATGTGTTGTTTCTGGTTTCAAAAGAGGTATATATTTTTCCAATTTATTTATAGACAGAGTTATATTATATTTGTTTTTGAAATGTTTACCTTGTTCAATTTAATTTTTAAAAAGTAAAATTTTCGTGACCCTGGAACCTATCTTCGATCTTTACATGGTTTGCTATAGAAAATCTTAATTCACTTTGCGGAGTTTCAATTTGCGTCGTGTTTTTTTGGAACGTAACCACGACGCAAAGTGTGGTATTGGTGTAGTAAGAAAGAGCGATATATATATTCAAGCTTTCATAAACAATTAACAATCAACCTGTTCATGAGAATTCAGATTTACAGTTGCAATTTAAAAATATACATTCAAGATTTTAATATCTAAATTAAATACATTTAAAAAACTTTTAAGTTAAACGGTTTTTTGATACCCATATTGTGGTGGTTGTGGAAAAATATGTACCTAGTCCGCCATATTGGAACGGCGTCCATCTTGAATTTTAAATTTTGACATAATCATCGTGTTTTACTAGTGTAGCCCTTTCATTTGATACCCATATTGAGGGGGTTAAGGAAAAATACGTAATCCGCCATTTTGTATCGGCGGCCATCTTAGATTTATAATGTTATTGATTTTATTATATTGTATTGTAATCTAAATTAAATGTGTGTACTAAATTTCAGATCAATCTGACAACGGGAAGGTGCTTAAATTTCAATTTCTAATTTTGATCCAAATAAATTCCGTACGGGTCGAACTAAATAAAACCGTTTAATAATTAAAATCTTATTTGTACACGAAAAATGTTTGTGATGTGCCTAATTATATGCCGTGTGTAATATCTATTTACATGTCTTTGAATTAAAATTGTAAATAAACACAGAAATCGAATAAAATACATGTAGGCGGGGCCATTGTAAAAACCTCTCAGGTTATCCACTTATATTTTGGTTTTGTCTACTTGAGACGCGTCACCCTAAAATACGCAGTCAAAACTTTGATACAAAATCCGCGAACCCTTGAGATCTCAGACTGTTAAACGCACGTGTCATTATTGCAACCAACGTGGAGCGGTGACTAGTGTGTTTACAGGTCTTTGACCACGAGGGCCCATCACCGTCGCTCCCACGGGACTTCATTCAAAACATTGTCCCTCCGTATGCCCTTTACAAAGCCGTGTCTCCATACAAACGTAGACATCTTTTTGTATACTTCAATTATTATTTCACTTACCCTTTGCTTTTATATACACATAAAATTTCAATATAAATAATAATGTGAAATTGTCATTTAAAATCCCGAGCATTGTGAATGCATGTAAATTTTTCCTAGGTTGGTAAGACTGTCTATATACATAACATTTGCCAAGTGTCTGTTTGTCAAAAGGTTTATTTTTCTCCTAATAACACGTTTTTAATGTTGTCAAACGCGTCAAGTCACGACTGGTGCCAAAATTAGTCAATTTTTTGAAGAAAAAAAAAAGCATCAAAAACTCAACTGATATCGTTCTGCAACCACTGTATCTCTTTCTCATCTTTCTATTTCTATAACAGTATATACTAAAGTGCTACATTTTAATCCATAGGTGTATACTACACTATGGCAGTGGTGGGACCAGCTGTGGGATACGTTCTCGGCGGACAGATGCTGAACATCTATACCGATTTCCCAACGGTGGACTCCAACACGTAAGTTTTCGTTATGTGTTTTAACTAAATGTTTAAAGTGATAAACCTTAGTTTTGAATGACGGACAATTAAGACCTTTGGATATGAATTTTGAGGTTATGTTCCCGTGACTGTATTTAAAGTCATTTAGTTTATGGTTGCCACAATTGAAGCTACATATGTTGCTAGCGCGTTATTAGACGTCGACTAAGCGTTCCTTTGCCGCCCAACTGTGGGTACCTTTTATGATATTATTGTATATTCCTGCAGATATATAAATATATATAAAATACCATGTAATTTTGTTTTTTTATTATACCGTACCCCATACCGTGTTTGTTGCAGGATCTTTTCATTATCGAGAAGATGTTTTTTTATTCGTCATTCTCTTTTAATTTTTTCCAATTTCTTATATACGAGTCTATCTATCTCGTACTCTCATATCTTCTTTAACATATCACCTTCCTTCCCTCGTTCTCATTTCTAGATAACAGATTATTACAGTACCACAGTTTTAATCGTATATAACATTTAAATTTTTATTTCTAATAATAATTTTCTTTCCGGTAAATCTCTTTTTATATCCAATCTTATCAACCTTATTTATATTTGTTTCTGCTTGCAGGCATAAATTACCGTAGACCTTATTCGACGCTTTTATTTTATCGCCGAGTCCTATTTTTGTTTATCTTGTACTGTACCACCTTTCTACAGAAGTCTAGGAAAACAGGGCGACATTTCGTCCACGAAAGAGACTTATGTAATTCTGTTAAAATAGGCATTCCGTATGGAACTGTCGTTCGATATACTCACCTGAAGTTCTTTACCAGCTATCTGACAGAGTTACAGAAGAATAATACGGGATATTATCCACCATGAAGCTCGGCTAAGATTATCATCAACATTTCAATCATAGGTGATATACTTCTGAATATATTGCCTGCATATAACGTAAAATGTTTGTGACCAATGTCAACTAGTCATATATCGTAAACATTTTTCGTTTTAAATAATTAACTGTGGTTAGAATATCCGGAGGTCTGTCGCACAGAGTCCCGTGTACGACTTCCCCGCCCGCCGCTGTCTTGTTCCCGTATTTAATATATCAAGCCGGCAGGCTCGGCTTGAATGGATTCTGCCTACCCTCTCGCTTTCATCTCGTCGTAGGCGCGGGTAACTTTTCAGCCAAATTAGTTCCGCCGTTTCCACGGCTTCCGCAGCGAAATATGATTTTCCGCACAACAGCACTCTGTACGGTCCTCTTTGATACGGTTTCACTTTTAAATTATTCCAATCAAGTTTCCGATCATCAACGCCATGGTTTCCGGACCGACTTGTACTCGAATTAACCAGCCGTGTGTTTTATACGAACTCTTTTCTTCATAAACGATATAACAAAACCGTTTATTATTTTAAAAAAGTAAGCATAGGTCTTATTTTTAATAATTTATTTAATACACTTCTAATACATTTTATGTATAACGGTGAATGTCGAAGGCATTCTTTACCAGTTAACCGTTAGGTGGTGCGGAGATAAATTAAAAATAAGGTAAGTGAAACAAGTGACATCATAAAACGAAAACTAAAATCAAGAGAGAGGCAAAATAATCACATTCAAACACCTTATATAAATATATACACTGTTTATATAAATATAATAAATAATAAAATCCATCTAATAGATTCAGGCGTTACTTTACGGAAGTCCATCCTAAGTAAGGGACTAATATATAGCCATTTTCGCTATGCAGCAGTAGTCGTGCAATGAAGTGCACCGCCCACCAGCCGGCTGATAATTGCATGCATGCAATGCACAGTAACATCTAATTATCGTGATGACTCTGTCAGCTTGTCAGGCAACAATCTGATCATCCTAATATCGAGGGGGAGCGCGTTCCAGAGAAGAATAAATTGTATTGCGAAGGAGTGAGTAAAAGCGGTACTATGGAGGGGCCATCTAGGTAGACGATTGTTCGAGGAGCGAAGGGTTTTTTTGTGTGTATTGGCTACGAACTGGAATTTAGATGTTAAGAAGACAGGTGAAGTGGGGAAAAAGTGTAGTTAGTTCACGTATAGAATGGCGCTGTGGAATAGGCAGTTTAGCTGAGATCGGTATGAAGATATATAAAAGATTTTGCGGAGATTGAAAATAAATCGAATGCAGTTATTCAGAATACATTCCAGTTTATTGAGAAAGCATGCATTTAAATCAAAATCTAATTTGTCAAAATTATTCATAACTTTATAAACGGAATTTCTTTCTGCTCCTTCTCTACAAACTAAACATCTTGCCATACAGAGTTAAAAATAAAATAGATTAAAAAATATACAGATAATAAATTGACGTTCAATAAGATTTTTATTAAAAGTTCCAATTTTTTAAATTTAAGTAACTATACCCTGAACAGCCAAGAAGTGGAACAAGTGGAGTCTTCAAGACAAGAGTGAATAGACTTCTCAAACATGTAGCATTGTAGACCTCGCTGAACATCAGGCGAGACAGAGGTAAAAGGCTTCGCCTATGGAGGACATATGGAGGAAAATAACTTGGTCACACCATAACTTGATATCGATTTTACATAATTAATCTTTTAAATGAGTTTCTTAATACGTTGTAAAAGCATCTCATTGGAAAAATAAATTTAATATTTCGCAGTATCTCGAAAAAAATTTGCAATAAAATGAGCTATAAAATGTGCACGCATTTGACAGTTCGCATTGAACTTCGCGCGTTTGACAATTCACACAGATAATTTATATTGTCATATGACGGCTGCATATGTCAATATTTACATATCACTAAATTTATTTACATAATTTATTTTTAATCAATTAAGTAATCAATATGAAATATTACGCTTCACTTATTCGTTTTTTTTTTGTATTGGAATGCGACACGCTAATAACTTCTGACAAGTATGCCATGACAGATAATAAATATGGCAAATTAGTACAAACAATAAGCGCTTTCAATACATATTTTGTCGTATTACTCGTATAATATTGAACTGTTCAAAAGTTCCTAACGTATTCTATTATTCGATTCTATTATTGGTGTTGAGTTGGCCAATTTGTTTTGGTAGATCCTCTCTAAACAACATCCGTTGAACCCTTCACGTACCGGAAGTGTTTTCGAGTTCCAAAACCCGCTCTATTCACTCCTTCCAATTATCCTGATTTTAATTTATTCAACCAGGATATTAGAGCATTGGTGGCATCGCCTTCGCCGTCTTCTGTAATATTGTTCTCAAATTTATGCAACCCTGGTGCTTCTTAATTAAATTTGAACGTTGGTCTTTATTTGATTGTTTTGTAAATTTATATATCGCTCCTCCAACTTGCTCATTTATTTATCTTGTGTGTCATTTGCTCTGTATATATAAGAAATATAGTTTTGAGTGGTTGTCAACCTTTTAATTAACTTTCTTATATATATATGTATGTTAAACTGTCGTTCATTTTCAGTTTTTTTTTGTTATATACATACATCTGTTTTAAAAATAACTTTGGTTTAACTTTTAAATAACAGGCAATATATTATCTCAAAATAAGGTCTATTCAATTTTTTATTTTAATAACATATATATATAGCCGATATTCTTAGGAATATTAAAGAATGTGAAGAATGAAAGGGCTTCTGACTGACTCCCATGTTCAAGACGTCTAGATGTAAGGTGATTGGAACGAAGGGCGATACGTGTGACATTGTTAATATTGTATCAAAGTACTCTATATTTTTTGCCACTGTGTTCGTCATGAATTACAGAAAGTTTGCAATTCCTTAGTATATTTTTTAATTTGTCTCATCATCTACTATGGGAAGTAAGTAGGCCAAGATAACAAATTTAAGTTCATTACAAAACACACTTTTTCCACAGGATTGGCATAACACCTCAGAGCTCTGTTTGGATTGGCGCGTGGTGGGTGGGATTCATTCTGTCTGCGGTGCTGTGTCTCGTGGTTGCAATACCACTGCTTGCATTCCCATTCGAACTACCAGGTCAGTTTTTTTATTATGATCTATGTTCCACAAACAGTGCATTCAAATTTACTTTACTGTGTTTAAGTGAAAAAGTACTTTAATCTATTTTAACGACGCCATTTCCTCATCCCTACTCCATATTGGCATCATCAGGTTGTGCGCCAGTGTCTGTGCGGCGGTTACCGTGTTCGCCACATCGATGAACCTTGCGATCGCATCTTGAGTCTCATCCGTGCAATACAAGCACGACTTCATGTGACGTGATATTTCTACCGCATGATAGAAACTGTTGTACATGAGAATATTTTGCATAAGCAACTATATAAAGTGTGTATAAAAAGTGATTAAAAAAATCGAATGAGTTTGTTGTGCACTTTTCTTAGACCATGACGCTTTTGGAACTGTCATAACTTTATTTAAAACTAGCTGCGCCTGCGACTTTGTATGCGTTAAATAAATAAAAAATGTTTTCGCATAAGAATTTTTCAAAAATAAAAGTAACTTAAGTTACTCCTTACATTAGCTACCTGCCCGTATAAGTCGCGTCAAAATTGGCCCCGCTATTTTAGAGATTAGGCAGAACAAACAGACAGATTTTAGTATATGTACATGAATATATATATGTTCATAGGTCATTTTATTTATTTACATAAAATGATATCGTTATAAAGCCCAAAATAATTCATGTTTCTGTGGAATCGGTTCCTTCTCCTTCTTTCGTCGTAAACAATAAACAATTTATTCAAAGTGGAATATAAAGTGAATAAATAATCGCTAGAGCCTTAAGAATCTGATGCAAAAACCACTAATCGGCAAACACAGCGTACGTTCTCCACCGACAAAGTAGACAGATGCTGGAAATCTATGGAAAAGGCCTGGAAAGCCTATGTCTACTGAATGCGTTTCAGCTGATGGTGGTGATGATGATATATGTACGTTCTCTAGATTCCCTTTTCCTCTGGCTAATGGGCTTCAATTTCTGTAGGTGCGGCGGAAATTCGAGCATCCAAGGTATCGGAAGCTCACGAAGGTGCTGCGTCCAAATCAGCAGCTTTCAGCGCTTTCCACGAACTCCCTCGAGCGGCTGCAGCGCTGATGAAGAATCCCACATTCGTGTTCCTCAACCTTGCCGGTGCCAGTGAGGGTATGCTGATTTCCGGCTTCGCAGCTTTCCTGCCCAAGCTCATAGAGAATCAATTCGCTGTGAGCGCTTCGGAAGCTGCTCTTTTATTAGGTATTTATTTTTTAATTTAATGTTTTTTATTTATTTATTTAAATGATCATCAGGACCGGTCTTATCTGCCCGCACCTAGCGACTTCGCGACCTGAGCTATGTTGCCAGTCCTCGTTTACCGGCTCTGGTCATCACATGAGAACTGTTCGGTCAAAAAGACCCAAATCATAATGATCCTTGAAGGATGTGATTGTGAGAATGTGTGTCGAACGGAGAGAAATCAGGTGAATACGGTGGTTGCAGAACGATATCAGTCGAGTTTTTGAAGCTATTTTCCCAAAAAATTGACCAATTTTAATACCAATTGACGTGTTTGCGTGCAACAACCTTCAAAATGGTTTGAGCTGTGCCAAATGACATTCCAGCCTTTGATACAATTATTTTTCTTTGTAGAATTAAAATTAATTAATAAACATTAACATAATATTATGAATTTAAAAACTAGCTTTATAATCAGAAAAAAACGGTGTGTCAGTTCCTGTATCTTTTATCATATTAACCACGTTTCATGAGAAAGTCTTTGAAATATTCCTTAAATGTATATAATACCTATGAAGTATGTCGACCTGGGATGTCGGAGGACTGCAAAGAGTACCATATTAACCCCATAATCACGAGCTGATCTTTGAACGGCATACGTCTGTCTCATATACATTTTCTTAAACAATATTGTAAGTCATATTTTATATTCGCTTGCAGGTGTAATAACGGTGCCAGCTGGTGGTGGTGGAACATTCGTCGGTGGGTGGCTGGTGAAACGCTGGAAGCTGGCCTGCTCAGGGATCATTAAACTCTGCGTTGCAGCCACCCTCGTCGCAGCGCTTTTCACCTTCTCCTTCGTGATGACCTGCGACGACTATCCTTTTGCCGGTGTTACAGTTCCATACTCCGGACCTGGAGTCACAGGGTGAGTTTTTATAACGTATTTACACGGAAGATCCACTATGATGACCACACTAGTGACTTGACTATAAGACACCTTCTATGAAATTTAGATTTATTAAATTTTTTAATGTCTACGTAGAATCATGTTGTCTATTATGTATACCATAAGAATAATACCAGAAGATCTGATTTAAACTAGAATCAGATTTAAATCCCCCCAGCGAAACCCGAGATCCCACAACTAACTCATACGGAATTTTTTATGATAACTTATACTACATCTTTAAAACAGGAGTAGACGCTCACTGCAAGGCATAGGCAATCACAAATATCTATAGGCGATATACGATAATCGCCATGAAAGGTAGGGTTGGCGATCGCAGCGTGGTGTTATGGTACGAAGAGGGCGCTACTGTCGATCCTCCAGAAAAATGTTTTTAAACAGTCGCAATCCTATGTAATTAATGGACAAATTATATAAGAATGTATCCCAGATATCTAACCCGCGACTCAAAGATCACAAATTTTAGTCGCTTACCACTTGTCTACCGTTGCTTCTTTATTTTGTTCGATAAACATCTTAACATTACATGAAAGTTTTTTTGTTATACCGTACACGGTTTCTCACATAAGAGTACTAACTTTATAAAGCATAGATAAATGCCAACATAAGTACACAAACAGCCTTTGTACACGATGATGAAAAATATAAAGAAATCAGTTAAATCCGAAGTAGTATAAATAAATAGTGCTCCTAACACTGCTGTATGGCGGCTTAGGAATGCGCGGCGAAAACCTTAGTGGGAGAAGGGGGGGGGA
Organism: Battus philenor; assembly: GCF_028537555.1. NCBI lineage: Eukaryota > Metazoa > Arthropoda > Insecta > Lepidoptera > Papilionidae > Battus > Battus philenor. Next base: position 1,164,707 of record NW_027181693.1, read on the forward strand.
GGGTTAAGGAGAGTAGGCGAAAGGCTCTATAAACAGTGTTATTGTCTATTCTAGTACCCGTTAGTGTATCTTTATTGTTGAATGAGATATAATACACTTTGTATAAGACCAATGATTGAACACAATCATTTCGGGCGTGTTCAATAACAAGCATTGTAGTTCATTCAAACCTGTTCACGCGTGTCTACTTGTGTTCACACATGTCCCGTCCAAGCGTATCCGCGATCGTCGCTCCATTGTCAGTTTAATATACTTTTTGTTAACCATGTCTATTTACTGCATCTATTACATCTATGTCATGTTACATGGTACACCTCTTTTCTGACATACATGGCGGAGGAAATGTAATTTTTAGACTTGGCCGGTTTGAAATAAAAAAAATTATTTTAAAATTCGAAAACAACACTTCTAATCTTATCTTATATGCAGCATTTTAGAATTACGTTTCAACATAATTATGTGTGTAACACGAACAATTTTAGTTAAATTATTTTTATTGTACCATCTTTATTTCTGAGATCTCATTTCTGATTTGATGTTCCAGCAAAACTTTTAGCATTATACTCTCCATGATCTCTGGATAACTTCGTCTCGGATCCATGTATCATCACCGGCAGCATACATTGGTCAAAGATCTTCATCTTCAAATATTGTTAATTTTTTTAATTTATTTTAGCGCCATCTATTGACCTTGTAAGCCGACAGCTTCAATATCTCATTATTTTTTGTGCTTACAAAAATGACTCTTACCTCTACTATAATTAAGGTTAATTTTCCAGTGGCGGGGTTCTATCAGCGGAATGCAACGCAATGTGCGGTTGCGAAGGGGCGCCGTACGCACCGGTTTGCGGCCGTGACGGCATCGTGTACTACTCCCCGTGCCACGCGGGTTGCAGGGGAGTCGCACGTGAGGGCCCCGCTCAGCTTTACCGCGAATGCTCTTGCGTGCGACCCGCAGGTCAGAGCAACACTTTTATCTTCTTTTACCTTCTTCTCTGCTGTCAGAGTTGCGTTTGCAGTTCCGGCATGTTTAACGAAACAAGACGCAGAAGGCATTTAGCCTAAAACCTTTTTTAAGATGGATAACCTCAAGGAAAGCCTCAGTTCATGCCTCTATATAATATAACTTTACTAAATTAGCAGGCAGTCGAGCTCTTGAATTAAACGAACCGCTTGGATCACTTAAGGGTGCAAACTTTAACTTGGTCGTTTACTATTATCTGCCTAACATTACTATATTTCAGACATCGTTAGCTCTGGAAGAGGAAGCATTCTTCCTACAATTTATTCATCTTATTTTTCCACTATGGATTCTTCAGTGATTACTTATGTACGTCAAAAGAAGAATGTCTCCAAGGCCCAATTTGATAAAAAAAACTATTTGTTTTTTAACGAAAGGTCACTTACGCATTACTGCTGTTCATAGAATTAAGGCTAAGGAGCTTAACATAAATCTAGTACTAAGTAGCTTGAAGGCACTGCTCTCGATTGGATGCGAATTCAAAAAGACGTAACCACGTGACCTTTCGTGAAAACCTTAATATACCTCCGTTACTTACCAGACCTCTCAAGAAAAAATCTACAGCAGAATCTTTTGATGAGTTGGCCCGGCACATTGTTCTAAATCTCAAGGCATTTAACTGTCTGTAGCGCTTGGGCGGCGACTTGAAATAAAATAAATGTATCAACTAATGTATAATTGAGTGAAACTTCCAAATTGTCTTGTTAATAGGTATAAATTTTAGCTGTATTTACCCATAAGAGAAAATTGTGTAAGAAAAATTGTAAAAAACAGCGTTTTGTGCCTCCCAGCTGGGAGAAGAAAGATCCGTATCAAATAGCGGCAACCTTAAAAAAAAACACTAGAGATACAAATTAGAATTAATAAAAAAAGTAGCTTGAAGGCTCCTCGGGATTATTATTTCAATTCACATTAATTTAAGTCACCTATAACAGCATCGTTTTCAGCTCATGTACGCCTATTGCAAGGCCTATGCCTTTTTCTAAAGATACCTATAGGCAGGTTGGTGATCACAGTGTACTATACTACGCAGAGATCGCTGCTGTACATCCTCTGAAAACTTGTTTGTGAACAGAGGCAATCCTATGTAATTAATGCACATAGTCTGAATAATATAATATTGCATCCCGAGAATTGAACTCGCGCGCTACGATAGCAAGGTTCAGTGACCACTGAGCTACCATTGTACAATTTATAATGAGATACTTTAATTAAAACTACAACTAGCTTCACCTTCTTTGAAGCGGACTAAAGATCAACATGCTATTGAATCATAGTAACAGTAGAAGAAGAATTAGAGATGTAGTGTGGACAATACATACCCTGGGACAGGCAAAATGCAAAGCCTGTGGACCTTGAACATCCAGAATATTCCTCCCCCTTTCACACCAAAATAAATACATTTAAAAATCTTTTAAGTTAAACGGTTTTTTGATATCCATATTGTGGTGGTTGTGGAAAAATATGTACCTAGTCCGCCATATTGGAACGGCGTCCATATTTAATTTTAAATTTTGACATAATCATCGTATTTTACTAGTGTAGCCCTTACATTTGATACCCATATTGAGGGGGTTAAGGAAAAATATGTAATCCGCCATTTTGTATCGGCGGCCATCTTAGATTTATAATGTTATTGATTTTATTATATTGTATTGTCATCTAAATTAAATATGTGTACCAAATTTCAGATCAATCTGATAACGGGAAGGTGCTTAAATTTCAATTTCTAATTTTGACCCAAATAAATTCGGTACGGGTCGAACTAAATAAAAACCGTTTAAAAAGGTGCGTCTTACCTGGCTCATCTTCTTATTTATTCTTTGCAGACACAAACGAGTCACTACCGTACGAGGCTATAAACAGCGTGTGCAACTCACCGTGCCCGTATCTATGGGCATTCGTGTTTCTAGCTTTCTGCGTGATGCTGTTCACATTCCTGGCCACCATGCCAGCACTCTCCGCCACACTCAGGTAAGTCAACTATATATGCAGTTAATTATGTTTGTCCAATGAAAAAAACAATCAGTAGAAATAAAAGTTAAAAATAAGAATAAGTGTAAACAATAAAAGAACAAAATGTTTAAAATAAAATAGAGAAATGTAAAACTGTGGAATGAGGAGAGGAATGAATGATATTGAATGAAAGAAAAAAAGCAGAAGTGGAAACAAAGATGAAGTACGAAAGATTATAAGAAGAATGCAAGAAGAGCGTGCAAATAAAAGAAACGTGAAAAAAAATATTAAATGAAACAAGATGACCCTGTCCTAACTAAAGATAAGGGTACTAGGGCTCCCCAATAGGGTCTATAAAAAACCAATTGAGGAGTCATCATCAGCTTTTCAGCCAGCTGGGCATAAACCTCGGTCATAGTTTTATAATAGAACCAGGTCGTTTGTTCACCTTGTGGGCAGACGTCTTACACTGCCGATCTATCTACATTGCCTGTTCACGGCTTCTTCGCTGGGATATATCGGTTACTATCCTTCATCTATGGACCTCCTTATTCTTGATTCGATTTCATATAGTAATTCCAAGAAAATAAATTGGGGAGGAGTTCAAGAAAAAGCCTTGGGAGACATTGGAAGGCTTTTTGAAGTTTGTTAAAGAAATACGTACCATTGCTATAGACTCAAAGGAAACTGTGTAGACTAATAAAATAGTTTTCTAGATATATTTCTAATCAAAGATATTTGGGTGAAGGTGTGTTCGCGAGGATCAACGTTCCTTCGCGCTGGGCATTCAGTGGATCAAGGTGCGGCTACTAGGAACTATACCAGCACCTCTGCTCTTCGGCTTCCTCATTGACCTGTCGTGCTCGCTTTGGGAGACCAGCTGTTCCACCACCGGCGCTTGTCTCCTCTACGATAACTTTAACATGAGCAGGTAAGACTCCCAAAGCACTATTCCACCATTATTTTATTCCATTCTTTCATCATTATTCTTCTATTATCATACAACGGTGGTTTTACCACCTTGTATGGTAATATTGGGTTCTTACATATTAAATTTTGATTTCTTTTCGAAATAGTAATTAATGTATTAAGAACAACAAACCCGTCGGAGTTTGTTATCCTTAATACATACGTTATTTAAGTTCTTCTCAGATCGGCGTTGGGGTTGACCCTTAGTAGTAAGTTTAATTTTAATCTAGTGTATTTTAATCTTGCAAATTGGGTTCTTTTGATATTATTCTTATGACACTACTGTGACCAAAAAGTAAGACAAAATTGTCTTTTGACCCTCCCGGGCATAAGGAAGGCGGGTAGTTTTTTTCCTAGGTTGGTAGGACTGTCTATAACAGAGTTCCCCCAAACTTTTTTGTGTCGTAGACCCCTTGCCATGTTTTTCCGTGTTGGGTAGACCCCCTACTTATCTGATATTGATTTCCTGTAAATTTATAACTGTAGTGAAGTTTAGTGTTAAAAACTTAACTTAACTTAACACATGTTAATTTATACATTTAATAATTGAATTTAAATTAAAACTACTCAAAGTAAGATTTTGTATCTGTTATGTAAAATATACGTAACATTAAATAAACATAAATTAAACTATAAATATAATAATATAAGTCAATATTTTTAGTGAAAAGGATGAACCTGATGCTTTAATAATAAATTACTAAGAAATAAATAGCACTATCGTGGACCCCCATTTTCATTTCATGGACTCCCAAATTTTTTTTCGCTGACGTAATCTCCTTGCAGGTTGTCATAGACCCCTAGGGGTCGATATGGACCACTTTGAGAATCACTGATCTATAACATTTGCCAAGCGTCTGTTTATCGAAAAGTTTAATAATCTCCAAGAGTTCCGCAACCACCGTATTCGCTTGATTTGGCTCTGGGCGACTTCTTGTTATTCAGCAAACTCAAAAGACCAATACAGGGACACAGTTTTGACACGATTGATTGAGTTAAAAACCGGATTGAAGAAGGTCTTGATTGGTGTACCGGAAAAAGACTATTTCGACTGTTGCAAGGATTGAAAAAATCATTGGCAAAAGTGTATTATATCGGACTTGGACTAATTTGAAAGGGAATTAACAAATTCACCAAAGTTTTAGATCACAGTGGTTTATTGAGTAGGATGTTTCTTAATTTACTCGTATCTCGTTTCAGGTACATGTTGGCTCTGGCATTAGTGGGCAAGCTGTGTTCGTTGTTGTTCTTCTTCCTGGCGTGGTGGTTTTACCGTCCACCAGGTGGGAAAAGCAGCAACGGCGTCGTACCAGCCGTGGACCTCCTCGTCTGCGACAAACGCAACGGCACTGGACTTCACACCATCAGCGACTCTGGTCTCGGTCTCACCACCAGTCTCGGGTCCGGACTACCTAACGGAGGCCAACCGAGGTCTAATGGTTACTGCAACGCTGCGTTAGAGTGCAGCGATCATTTATAGACTTTAAACGAAGTTTCTAGAATTGTCACTAAGTAGGTCTATTGAGATACTTTTTATAAACATTTTTACAATTAATCAAGGAATGTGTACATTGTACCAAACAAGTACGATTTTTATCTTCTTACATATATTTGAAAATATTTTAGAAGACCAATTTAATTCACGTTTAACCACGGAGGTTTTTGTTGTGGAAATGTAATGAAGATGGTTAAAGTTCAAGATTAGGTCCCAGGTCATCGATTCAATCTTCACCCTGGTCTTTATATTCCTTGCGTCGTATTTCCACTGTTACAGATATCAAATTTTTCCGGGCTATGTCTTTGCACTAACAGAAAGAGAAACTATACCTTAAACCTGATTGGAATGTGACTTTGACCAATAACCAGACAGAAACTGCTCCAAGTTGTGACCACTGGACTACAGCTTGATGGTAAAAGAACTTCGAACCTAAGGACGCAAAGTATTCTTAACTTTTTATTTACGTATATATTAATTTCGTGCAGAAGTGTACACTGACATCTAGTATTTTTAATAAATCGTTGTTACAATAGAGTACAATCGAAGGCACAATTTTGATAACTAGATTAAGCGGTTTAGATGGTTTCTCATTGAAAAGTACAGTCGTGTACAGAGTTTTTTTTTTATAACTTATTTGTTGATTTTATTGAATTTTGTAAATATTTCACATTTATTCTAAGCGTGTTTTCGGTTAAAGACTGATTGTTTGGTAGTTTATGTATTAGGAGCTAGGATTATGCGGCGTTTTATTTTACATCACATTTTGAACCTTATAGTGAAAGCTTAAGGTTTAAAATCGACTGGACTTTTGTATATTCATATTTTGTTTGTAATTAAAATAACTGTGATTATATACTGCATTAAATATGCTGCCGATTAGATATGTTCAATGTAAGAATAAATCACATTAATCAAACGCACATAATTCTAGTGTTTGTAGAGATATTTAAATTATAAATTAACACATTATATACTAGAGGTAACTAATTGTTTATATAATTGGTGTTGCCTTGCATTAAGGACACGATTTGGAGGTGTGAACTGAATTAACTAAAATTATTTTTATATAACATAGTATGTTTTCATAAAGTAAGGTGAAATTGTCATTTAAATCTCCCAGACATTAGTATGACAGGTAATTTTTTTTCCTAGGTTGGTAGAACTGTCTATGACATTTGCGTCGCGTCTAGTTGTTCTGTCAAATATTTAAATTTTGTAAATCGCTTCAAGTCTTGATTGTTATCAAAATCGCTAGAATTTTTGGAAAAAAAAGCGTCAAAAACTCGTCTCCTATTCCGCAACCACCGTATTCGCCTGATTTAGGTCTGTGCTACTTCTGGCTGTTCAGTAAACTCAAGATACCAATGCCCGGACTCCGTTTTGATACGATTGAGGATACAAAAACCGAATCAAAGGTATTTAAGGCTATACTGGAAAGTTTGAGTACTGAAAAAAGCGTTGACAAAGGTACGTTTTATGGACTGTAATTACTTTGAAAGGGATTAAAATTGATTGGTAAGAATAAACAAAGAATTTACATTTTATATGCAAATTCACTTTACCCATTGATCACAGTATTATATGTTATTATATACAACTTAAGTCTGCGGAGTCAGATGTATGGAAATTTATGAAAACCAATCTTATCTAAATATATAGCCTTACTCTACATTATCGAGTGTAAAACAAACTTTGAAATCATTTCTAGTTTTTTGTTAAATATATGAACAGTGATAGAAAATTTCGGTCGCATATGTGCGTAATATAATTTTTATAAGCTAAGAAAGTATAGAGGCGGCTCTTAATTAAAATTCTTAACGTAAAACTATTCGAGAATTTCTTTAATTTTAGATATTTATATATACACAATATCTACTATAATGTTTCATATATATAATGCTACACTATTAAATATCTACATTACATTTTACATTAGACGATCGGATTCCTCTAACCGACACATCCTTCGAAAAAGACCTCCTTTGAGGTCTTCCGTTCTCCATTTCTAGCTATTATTGTCCTATTAACAAATTATTAGTATCATAAAAAGCCTAGGTTTGGGTCTTTTGGCAGCCCTTGTGTTGGAATGCTAAGCAGGTATTATCGACAAGTGACAACCCTAGTCGAAATACCTTCGTGGTGGTGCTTGAACCTAATCACTCCATCGTCCAACATACCAATCTAAGAGCTCGGCGGCCTTCTAATCAGGTAAAACAGTAGTATATAGTGACCCGAGCCAACTCTCCCACGGAACCTCTTGCGCTTTGCTGCTTTAAAAGATGTTTACAATAGGCACTCTCTGCACCCTCACCTCATACCCGCGGAATTTGCTAATGCCATTTGGACAGCAGTTGAAGTTCGGTACAAAAAAATATATCCCTTAATACCGACTTTTTTGATACAAAAATGTATTCCATAACAGCCAACACATAAACGAAATTAAGAATGAATTTCTACATAGATTATTTCAACCAACATCTAAGTAAATATGCATATAAATATAAAATCTGTTTATAAATAGATTAAATTTGTTTATTATAGATTAAAAAAATCTTGTGTCATTTTATATCCGTATGTTTGATATAATATATATTATCTGTGTTTTTTTACTTATGTCTTTATGAAACACCTCGAAGTCTAGAGTCCTTTATGCAAGAATCAAAATGTATTTTTACCAATAAGTATTAATATATCACAATAAAAATATCACGGGAATATGCATATGTGTTAGGTAATATAAAAAAAAAACATTTTAAGACCTTTACAAGTTTTTTCAATTTGTACCATTTCTATGTAATAGCGAAAGTGGATAATATTAAATTTGTACAATTTTACAATTTACGATTCGATTAAAATGGAAAATAACGGTTTTTTGTGTTTTCTTTAAATTCTTACATTTAAACCCAATTTATAGTGTCATCTGCAATGAGTTGTAAAACTAATCAAACGTATTATGTGGACGTGTGAAGATGAAAGTGAAAATGAGACCAATGTCTTGCTGTCTAATAACAACATGTGGTTTCTCTTCAACTTTTTTTTTTATGTCACCGGATTTCGGTACTCTCGTACTGCCTATGTCGAAAGAGACTTTTTTATTTTAAATATTATTTTCAGTTTGTGTTTTCTGATCACTCTCCTCTTTCGTTCTTCACAATACCTATCACTCTTCTTCTTCCAATCTCTAACCATTTATATACAAGGAGAGTCCCTCTTGCATCTGTTACTCTGATGAGGACCAGACCGTGATGCACATAATTGCCGCCTGTTCTGTGTTTGGAATACTTCACTCTTCGAAGTCGAGATGTGGAGGAGGATCGAAGAAGACAGCATCGCTTTCATCATAGGCGACGACAAATGTCATATGATATACAATAGAAATTAATAAACCTCAGAGGTAAGATAAAAAGACTCGAGCAAGATCCTAAGCTAAAGTCAATGTAGGTGCAATTAATAAAAAAAGATAACAAAATCGATTAAATTGAGTCAAAACTGTGATAATATAACAAACTATGGTTTAAGAACGAAGACTAGGAAAGGTGAGGGTGAGGTGATGCACGGGAGACGATGTGAATGTGAAGAAAGATACAGACTGTGAAAGACGGAAGGAAATTGTAAAATAAGAAATTGTGAAGGACTACTGGAACAGCCCTGAGCCACACATGGCAGGGGAGAAAGAGAGGTCCCAAATAGGAAGCCCTACATAAAAAATACACTACTGTTTCAGACAATCTATTTATACCCGACAAACACCGTAACAGTGTATTGAGAAATCAGAACACTTGTAGCATAAGCAACAAAGTCTTTGTGCCGTCGGTAATTAAAACCATGTCGCCCACTCGCTTAAAATATTAGTCTACCATCAATATTTTTTTAGGATAAGATGATTAATGTGTTTTACGATCATCGTTTCAATCGTAGAACTTTCACTGCTTGATATAGGCCTCTCCTATAGATTTCCGAAATTTGTTTACTACACCACTCTCTTTTTAATATTCAAGCAATTTTACAACGCATTCATACCGACATATCTATTAATTAGCTAACCAAATTTATTAAACTAAATCTGTTTGTTCAGAGGAGAGAGGCTTGCGAACCTAGGTTGCATGTTTGATTCTAGGGAGTCTTATATATAATTCATACTTTTTGCATTAATTATATAAGATTGCTACTGCTTGCAAACAAATTTTCAGATGATGGACAGCAGCGTCTTCTGCGTACTATAATACCAAATTGCCATCGCCAACCCGCCTACCAAGCGTGGCGAATATGCTAAATTGTCCTATAGATATCTTTGAGGAAAGCCTGTATACTGGGGCATCTGCGGGCTGAAACTGAAACCTTTTTTGACATTTTGGACTGGAGTTTAAAAAAAATCGTATAAGAATCTTACTTATTACATAATTAGAAAATCAGCTTAAAGTAAGATATACGCCATAGTATCAATATAAAAATCTGTCATGTGATATTATTTATAATTAATTTTAAACATTCCAATCTCTCTCTTTTGATTTGAGTATAATGATTTCTTTCACCTTTTTATAAAACGCTCCTTAATATCTCGAAGAAGGTTCTTATGGAAAAAAAAAGATAAAATTACTTAAATACTATTACAAAATATATTGTCTGTGATACTATGCACATTTGACAGTTCGTTACGAAATTCGCGCGCTGTTAATAAAAATTTGTCGTTTAACATGTGTGCGATTAGTATTTATCACGAAATTAACTTTTTATATTATATCATTACATTTAAAAGTAGTCATTACAATTGTTATATGACATATTTCTTACCTCTGTTATTATTTTCTCTTTTTTCTTTGTCAGTCATAATTTATTGACTGCATTTAATATCTCTGCACCGCCCATGTCTTCAGCATTAAGTTCGCCATTATACATACACTGTATAAAATGTTTACATTTAAATAAATGAAGTGATCACTCTTAAATGATACATCAATTAATCTGCTTTTGGTATGCGACAGATAATAAAAAAATTTTACTATATTATCATTGTCATTATTTCTGATACACTTGATTTTTGAATAAGGTGTATTATCATATAAATAAGCTATACAGTCAACCCTTTAAAGCTTTTACAACAATAATCAATCACCATGTATATAACATTTCATATAGTGTAAAAGGACAAGGTATAAAAATAACCATTTAAAAAATATCAAGCAATATATTTCAACATTAGAAAGTAGTTACAACTTAACAAAATGCATTCAACATTTTTAATATCCAAAATAAAATGTACTTATAATACAATATTCTAAAGGCTGCAGCGGCAATCAGAAGAACTTCACGCCTTGACTGTCATCAAATTCCATTAGCTCACATTTCCCTTTCACCTCCAGAGCTTTCAAAGCTTTAACTAGAACATTCATATCTAGACCATGGAACTCTGAAATTAAACACATACATTTATTTTCTTCTTCATCACTTCCTCATCAAGTAGTTCATCGTCTTCTATTCCTTTTACCTGCTACATTGCTAACAGCTATAGACTTCTCCTTATAAATATGGTCTTTTTGCAATGTCACCAAAGAAACAGAGTATTGTATGAAAGCAAATGAATCTCAATTTATTTTATTTGAATATTATTTTGCATACGAAATCTATATTTGAGTGTAGATCATATTTTATACAGGGTGTATATAACTAATAAGGTGTGCAAATGTCTATTTTAAATAACTATTTCTTTAAACAACTGCTTAATTGAAGCCTGTAGGACCTAGTTGTAACAAGATGGTGGAAAAACATAAACCTAAAATAAGTTTTTAGCGGTTGTAAAGAATTTTTTTCTCAGATAAATGCCTCTGGATTTTTTTTGAGTGCATACCTCAACAGCTGCCTTTACCCTTTATAAACCAATGATGATAGCCCAAATAAAAAATAATGTTTGTGCCAAATGTTCACCATCACACTAGAGATGTGCCAGTGAGTTTATAAGGGAAGACATAATTTATAAGAAATAAAACCTTCATATGTTTACTACATTATAAATAAAAAAAATTCTTTCCAGCTTATTAGCCAACCTTGATATTATTAGATCTCGTAATATTATTTACACAACCAACATAGCTCTGAGGATTAGCAGCAACCTTGAACATTATAAGTAATCTACAGGGCAGATATAGCTGTAATTATCTTTGTATAATACATTGTTTATATAGTCTGTATTTATTTTGACACATCAATTAGAAGAGTATGATATTTTTGTGGAATATTTTTTCTATTGCACAGTGCCATCAAATTGTCCAAGGCAATGCTTTACAAAACCAAATAGTATTCTTTATTTTGTAACGAACCAAATTAAATGCCAGGGTACTATATCTATGTTGATGATAATGTTATAAGTTGAGTTAATTTTAGTACATACCTTCACCGACCGTTGCATCGCCTTCCCTTAATTCATATAATGTACAAACAGTATTATTTAATCCATTACTACTAGCCCAGTTGTATAACATATTGCCCCATTCATCCAAGGAGTGCCAGTACACCTCCCAAACATTTTTACTCTTATCTATAGGCATAGCTCTTCCAGTTTTGGCCATATCTTCCAAAATCGTCAACAATGACTCCTGTGATAATTTTCTATTTATGGCAGCATTATTAAATAGTGGACTATTCTGTGATTCTCTTACATCTATTGTAGATTGTTTAGTTATTTTAAGATAATCTATTATAAGCTGTTGCCAGGCTTCTAATTGTTTTGCCCTGGTCTCTTCGTGTGGTTGGATTCTGAAACAATGATAAAGATATTTTAAATTTTGATTCAATTCATGCTGCCCTTATGTTTCGTACTTTATGACAATAAAATATTCCTACAATGGAGGTACCCTATGAAATAAATACACAACCAACAGATGTTACTAGCCTTGTCCTGTAGTAGCCAAGGGCATATAAGAATATACCCTTGGCTACTACAGGACAAGCCATTTAATCTTAGCTATTAGATACTCTTGGTGTATAAAGTGGCCTTATAAATGAACACTATGCTAAAATCAAGAGAATGACCATAAAGCAAAAAAATAAATCAAATTCACATAATTTAGATTAGTTATTGTATTTTGTGCACACTACAATAATGTTGACTATAATTTTTTTCCCCTTATATTATCATAGAACAGCACTTTTTGTAAAACAAGAAACTCAAAATGATTATTACATATAGTTTACACATAATTATTATAACTATAGCGTTTGCCCAAATGCTAGTCACTCCCAAGAAATGTGACTGATAAGAAAGGGAAGGTAGGAAAAAGCTAAACCTATCTTTTCACAATCTCTAATAGATTCAGGGATTACTTTGCGGAAGTCTATCCTAAGTAAGAATGTGACTAATATATAGCTACTTCCGCTATGCCGCAGTAGTCATGCAATGAAGTGCTGTCTATCAGCCCACTGATAAATATGCATGGGGCATCCTCAGGAGTAATGTTACACCAACCAATGTTAGGTACTGGTCGGTGTAACATGTGGAGAGGTGAAAAAATGTGTTGAGTGAAATAACGGTGATAGTTGTGTTACTGGCATTGTTTGCCGCATGCATATTTATCAGTGGGCTGGCAGGCGGTGCACTTCATTGCATGACTACTGCTGCATAGTGGAAGTAGTTATATATTAGTCCCTTTCTTATCTTCACAATCTCTCAGCTCATATATCTAAGGAGGGGACTTTGTAAATATCATTAAGATGCAAGAAATTATTTCATTCTATATGAAAATTAAAAACAATGCAATATGAAGTATAAAAAAGAGAGAATAAGTTGTTTAAAAAACATATAATATACAGTATTACTGTCAAGTTTCATATAACATATACTTACTAATATCATTCTGATGCAATTATCTTTGCATACAATTCAAGTAACTTTTTCTCCATATCTCTTCTCTTTTGTAAGACTTTAGACATCTTCGGTTCCAAATCGGTGATGCTAAGTTGATATGAAATTTCATTCCCGCAAAGAGAAACTTTAGGATGTTGTCGGACAGGAGTTTTAGTGAAGCTTATCATGATTGAACAATCCTTGACAATGGCTGATATAAGAGCTAGGTAAAAGGGATCCCAGGTGAAAAAAATATCTCTATGATGTTTGTTACATAGATTAAGATTTTTTGTTTCAATTTCTTTTAGAATTGACTCCACATAATTGACATCTTTGTTATTATAATCTGTATGATAATCAAATTTTTCCGATAGCTTTTGTAAGAACAAGAGATTATTTAAAAAAGAATTGTTTTTCTGACTGTCACTATCTATACATTCTTTGTTTTTATATCTCATAGATGTTTTACTAGTTTCTATAACATTTATATCGGACTTACAATCGCTAAGCAAAATATCTATAATGAAGTCTAAAAACAAATTTAAATTACTAAATATCTCCATTTGACTTAATATACTATTTATGGTTTTTTTGTGTAAATTTTCATTTTCGTCATAAATAAGGACTCCATTCTTGAATATTCTGAAATTATTCTGAGGATTCTCTATCAAGCTTTGCAAGGCATATTTCATTCTGCTCTTGTCACCAGAAAAGAGGTCTAAAGGGCAATAGTTACTAGGGCAACTAATTTGTTTGTCTTTAAATTTTAAAAATTGTTTTAAGCAATAATAGCATTTAGAGCTCATTTTAAGGCCTTTTGCAAGGTATCCTTCCTTCGGTTTGATTTCTATGCAATAATTGTCGGTATTTGGAGAAATTATTGTCAGATTAGGTGCCTTGATGGCTGTCGAACTTAAAATCGATTTAAAAATTCTATTTTTCGGCCGAAATTTAGATAACTTTTCAGTCATTTCATCTATATCATTTTGTGAAATTTCAACGACTTCTTCTTGATATCTTTTATCGAAAAAAATTAAAGGAATCATAACTGAGTTGACGAATTTAACCGATTCATAAACAGCCGGTTTTAGTACTTTACAATTGTCCTCTTTAATCATACGAAGTACACAAGTACTGTCCATTATTTGTAACACGATGTGGACATTTCCCTCGTTGATATATTTCCACGGAGAAAGACGGACACTCATTTTTAGAAAATAAAAAATTTAGTGTGGCAATAAATCAAGTTTACTTACGTAAAAAAAGGAGGAAAATTATACTGCCAAGGCCAGGATATCTCTGCCATCCTTGAATGCTAAATAACAACTATTCAAAAATATATTTGTAGTTTGAACAATTGATTTATCACTTTGTTATTCCTTGTTGTCTTCTCCCAGCTGAAACTGTCTTGGTCATATGATGTCATAGTATTTTTGACATATATCAGTATACGTTTGGAAACCAAAAACAATTGACAAAACAATATTTATTTGATTAACTTATATCTAACTTGGATATATCATGACGGTTTTAAATTAAGTTTTATAGTATTAATGCGAATTAGTTTAAATTATCAGACCTAAATTCATTTTAAATAATTACATTTACTTGTAGTAATGACGTTGCATATAAATACACAATATTTATTTCTTAGTTCTGGTCTTGTATTGCATAAAGTCATCTAATCAATAGTAATGTGACGCCTGTACCTTCCTACCCAAACATTAAGAAAACTCTTACCAAATGTATAAATTTTGGTTGCAATCAAGTCAAAATTATTCCTCCGAGGATGCGTCGTTTTGCGATTGAGACATGTTTTTAACTTTACTGTTATAACTCCTCTCGATCGATGGTTTTTATAAAATATAGGGCTGTAGTTTTTCCTACCAGTTCTATGGAACAATGTTTTTTAAAATTTTAGTAAATTTATCTGGAATATAACTAGTGATCAAATAAAGATTGGATTTTTAGGAAGCCTTGAGTCTTGAGACGCGTATTGAGCGACTGTCTAACCTAAGATCCACGCTAGGGAGTTCTTGTGTTCCTGTGCATAAGCGCCAATCCTTTGATAGATATTTCAAAGTCGAGATTTCTGAGGGAAAATATTGTAAAACGCTTGATTACCCCTAATTTGCCGAAATTTTATAATTTTATATTTAATACCTCTCTAAGGCAAACAGTGTCCATACATCAGTAAAAAGGAGATTTAATTTAATTCAATAGTCTCTACTGTAAATATATATATATATATATATATATATATATATATATATATATAAATATATATATATATAGTTTTGTAATAATGAACCAAAAAGTACAATGGGCGGTCTTATCACCAGGCAATATCTTGCAGACAACCATAGTGTGGAAAGGTAGAAGTGAAAATATTAATATGAAACGTACTTAATGTAAATACTAAATAGTCATATTTAGCTAAAAGTTGATTAATTTATCAAGCGTTTATAATTAATTCAAACATATTTTTAGGAAATGTTATGACAAGTAATGGCAAGGTTCATTATTGTTTGGTTTGACATTTGACAAATCGAAAGAAACTGCACCCATGGAAGGATCTGGGAGGATAGTTTCTTAAAATTACTTAAATCGTTTGCGTACATAGAAACTAATGTGTTGATACGAGACGTAAATGAATTACTATTATAATAAAATAATCAATTCAGTCAAAATGATTACGCTTAATAGGAAATTTAAAAAAGAAAATACAGATACTCCAACGAATGGTGTTACTGTGGATGCACCTAAGAGAATATCAGTAAGAGATAAACTTTTGGTGAAGGAAGTGCAAGAAATGAATGAAAACCTACCAACCACCTGTTCAGTGGACTTTGAGGACCCTAATGTGTTAAACGAATTCATTCTCACTGTGACCCCTGATGAGGGCTACTGGTTGGGTGGAAAATTTAAATTTAGTGTTTTTGTTACCGACGACTACAATATGGCGGTAAATATAGTGTTATTAATGACATTTTTAAAAGTAGCAAAATCTATGAAATCGATATATTTATATCCAAAGGGTGTGTTTGAAATATTTTTTGTCAATCTTGTCACATTCTCTCTTTTCGGATAAAAGCCTCCTACTGTGAGCGAAAACATAGGCCGTAATCCAACATATGGGATCAATACAGATTGTAAGATGTGATATATCTTTTTGAATTTCAATCTTAAGGATACATCTGTTTTTTTCAATGTCTCTTTTTAAAGTTTTTAGCTGTGATCATATAATCAACATGTGTACAAAGACCAACCATGTAGTGATAGTTATAAAACATTAATAAATCACTATTCTATACTTAATTTAAAATATTTTATTTATGAAAAGGATGAACTAATCATTATCAAATCTGCCAATAGTTGCCTAGAGCAAGACATATACCTTCCTAAAAGATCACTATGATGACAGGTCTTGCACTTTCTAAAATATATATATATATAAATTTTGCAAATGACAGAAATTATGTTGATAATGAATATATGCATTTAGACATATAATTGTAAATAAATTATATTGATACATTGTATAAATGTTTCAGCCTCCAAAAGTAAAATGTCTGACAAGGTTATGGCATCCAAACATTAATGTAGATGGTGACATTTGTCTCTCCCTGCTGAGGCAGACATCAATAGATGAGCATGGGTGGGCACCCACGCGGAGATTAAAAGATGTTGTTTGGGGTCTCAACTCACTTTTTACTGTAAGTATACACACTGTAAGTATACAAAGATGAAACAGCGAAACCAAATCAAGTATTTCATTTTGGTTTCTTAATACTGTTTTTGAAATTGATATTAACCTTATCAGTATAAATAAATAAAAATATTACAGTGATGACATTAATATGTCACTTTTATTGATAACTAGTTGACCTTTGACTTTGTACTGTCAAAAGTTATTGACCATTGTAGTTATATTGGCAACATACATTTATAATGTCTGTTCAGTATTGCCATAATAAAAATGTTGCTCATAATAAATGATATCCACATAACATAATGTAATGCCTCTGAATTATAACATGTTAAATTAAAAAAGTTGTAAAATAAGCTCTTTAAAAAAAGTTCTTTGAAGCGCATCTGTAGGGCAATCCTCTACCGGCCTTCTGGACTGCTTTAATTTGTTCGCCATCTTGATGAATTTACAGTTGTGTAGTCATATATTTTCTTGAGGTACATAATCAAATTTTGTAGTTTTGGGGCTTATTTTTCAAAAAAAAACATTATATCTTTTGTTTAACTTATCATGAGTCGATTTAGGGACTCTGAGTCTAAGTAAGTACTCTGGTAAGCAGCAATTTCTACGGAGCCTAATTTAGAATTGCCTCTATCACCATCTAATGTTACTCATGTTCTTCAGTTGCTTTTCTTAGAGGGGATATTATATGTTTACGAAGTCTTACAGACGGTTTATTCATCAAAGAGAGAGTCTAAGAAATAAATGTTTTCTCTTACTTAGGTTGTTTATAACTACCTACATAAGTATACATTTTAACAAGGAATGAATTTGCTTCCAGGACCTCCTAAATTTTGAAGATCCACTGAACATTGAAGCAGCAGAGATGTATAAACAGAACAAGAGTGAATTTCAAATCAAAGTCCAGGAGTACATTGCCGTATCAAAGGGTAAAAGATGAGAATAGTGCCACCAGAGACTGCATCTCACAAGTTCTTAGCAATGTCAAGTCACAACTCCCGCAATGATATTTGTTTTTAATACTCCTTGGACAATGATGTCAGGTGAACCTTCCCGTTGTATCTCCTATAAAAGTGTAATCTCTGTTAAAGTTGCTGACGTGTTTTTTTATAATTAAACCATATTAAAGATATGTAGCGTTTTAAAATAAACATGTATATACTTTTCTCATTAATATCTTGAACGATTAATATTAATAATAGTTTAAAGCATTGGTTACCAATTGGGGCAAATGAAATGCCTCAATTTTCAAGAAAAACACTTATATAGCAATCTAAAATGTTTATATTATGACAAATGTTTTGTGAAAGTGCATGCATTAGAATATTTTTTTTTCTTATAACGAGTACACTTGTCTATAAAAGATATGGAATTTATTGTTTAAAGCTTCAGCCAAATGTCATTACTTTAAAAAAATATAAATTCATGGCAGATGCTTTGTGCTTTTGATAATTATTTGCAATATTTATAAAAAAAAACATTTTTCAGAATTTTTTTAATATATTACTGTGATCAAAGAGTAAAGTAAATTTTTAAAAAAATGTAAATTCTTTATTTAATAATTACAAATCAATGTCATCCCCTTCAAAGTAATCTCCGCCCTGTGAAATAATTTTGCCAATGATTCTTCGAGTACTTAAAACAGCCTGAATTATCTTTTTTTCTGGTAAAGCCTTTAAGACCTTTGATTTGACTTTTATCTCCTCAATCATGTCAAAATAGTGTCCTCTTATAGCTTTTTGAGTATGTTTGAGTCAAATAAGGTGAATACAGTGGTTGCGGAATGGTATCAGTTAAGTTTTTGGGAAAAATGCAAAGAATCATTGCAGTATGCCATCGAAACTTGATGCGTTTGAGACATAAAACATCCTTCAAGATGGTTCAGGCTGATTCAAATGGCATTCCAACTTTTGGCAGATGCTTGGCAAATGTTATAGACAATCCTACTAAATTAGGAAAAATAATTTACCTGCCTTCCTAATGCCCAATAGTTTTAAATGACAATTTAACCTTTTTTGACCACAGTAGTATAATAACTAACTTTTCTTACTTAAAGATATGCGAGAAAATAATATATCGTTGAGGAGATACTTCTCTTTGTCTTTATTAGGTTGAATGTATTGAAATTTTTTTGGTTTGATAATTAGTTCTATGCACTTTGTACCACAGATTCTTCTATTAGGTTCCTTGACAAATTTTTCTATGCTTTATAAGTACATTCTAGAAGAAAAACAAAAGATGGACATATATCTTAAATAAATAAAAAAAATTAGTACCTCAAAGAAGAATTGAATTGTGTCTGTATTCTGCAAAATTACTTTAGGACTTACCTATATATAATTGTGTTCTTGCTAAAAAGTTTTTAAAGGTTGTTCCATATATTAACGTCAATTTTAAAGCTCCGGAAAATGTTAATTTTAAAATTTCATAAACAAATAGTAATATAAAATCGTGTCGCGTGTATTTAAATTTATTGCCTTAAAAAGGACTAAATTTATGCAGTCTGATGTTTTTTCTGTAACTATACAAATACTGTACAAATCTTTGCTGTTCAATATTTTTGTTAAATTTTTGTAAATTTCATACAAGAATTTATTATACACTATTATATTTCAGACTATGTAATAAAAAAAAAATTACATCTTTAACTCGTTGTGTTGGGCAAAAAACGTGACATGTTTTATTAAATATTTTCTGGGGGTATTTATTATCTGTTGATCCAAATTTGATTTGACGTTGATTTATGGGACACACATGTAACACATTGGCTTGAAATAATAACTATAGTTATACCTATACCATACCATCAAACCCACGCCTGCTATTCGTCCAAATCATACATAATATATGAAGTTTTGTAATTGATTTAGTTAATACATAAAATCTACAGAATATCTAGATTACAGTTTATATGCTAAGTAATACAACGCACTAATAACCACAGATTAAATAATCCGTTACATATAAGTTGAAATAGATGGCGCTAGTAGTAAAGGGTTTGCAATATATAACTATCAACGCCATCTATGATCGTTCTTTTTTAGAAGTTTTGATTTTTTTATTACAGTATCCGGCGATAAATATTGCACATCGACCTTTGGAAAGAGACAATTAGCTAATTTCGTCTTCGTAGAGCGTTATCTCTGTCGTTCGAAATACAACGACTGACAAGACTTCACAGGTTGTGTGGGTCAGAGATAGTGCTCTACGAAGCCGAAATTAACCGATTATCTCTTTCTGAAGCTCGATGTGCAATATTGATCGCCGGCTACAGTACGTTGTGAAATTATTGGATGTAGTTTAATTGTCTCTTCTTAGACACAAGTGCTTTCCATAATAAGTAAAGGCTTTAGATAAATGTACTTCTAAATAACCAATTCACGAGAGTGTAGAGGAAAATACTCCAACAATATATATATCACTATGTGTACCAATATGCGTTAACTATATGCTCGAACAAGAAAAGTCAGTTAAATGTATTTTTTGTGACAAAAAAAGTTGTGATTAGTTTTAATTGATTTCAATTTAAAGCAATTTTTGGGTTGTTTACTATAAAGATCTTATATAAAAACTTTGTTCTATTGACATTAGGATTTGTTTACATTGACACTTTTTTTTTGGAGAAAAAAATCATGAAAAAGTAAATTATTTTTTTCATTAAAAAACCTAATGTCTTTGGAATTTGAAAATTGAATTAAATTATTATGACCTATTAAAATTAAATTCTAATTTTTTTTATTTTTACATTTTGTTCAGTATGGAAGTTTTTTATATTTTCGAAAGTTATGTACGTATATGTATACAGACATGTACACAATAATCTTCCCTATAATATGCTATATTAGTTGCGTGTTTTAGGAAACCGCGCTATACGAGTATAAAAACCTCATACGAATTCGTTTAATTGCGTATGTGCTAATAAATGTATTTAATTTAAGAAAAAATACTGGCACAATGTAGTTTGTACACAAAATTGATAACAAACTATAGAAATCTAAATGACATAGTAAATTTCATATTTTAAACTAAATTTCATTGTACCGAGATATAAGAAGGGAAATCCCGCGTTATGAAAGAGGAAAAAACTCTGTTCTGAATAAGAACCAATAGTTTCTGGAATAATAAATAAAAGTAATATAGAAAGAAAAGGCAGTAGTAGCCTGGTGACGGAGTTGGGTTAAATTCGACAACAAAACGTCACATAGGTAGTGTGGGACAGAGATAGTGCTCAATGAAGTCGAAATTAGCCGATTGTCTCTTTCCACAGGTCGACGTGCAATATTTATCTATATATATATATATGATATGAAGTTTCATTAATATGAAAATTTCAGTGACGAAGGAATTAAAAAAATAAAACAACAAATCAGCAAATCAATGCCATTTAATGACTTCATTAATACTGAAGCGTTTTACCAATCGGTGTATATTCGTAAATAAATAATAAAATATTGTATAAATATAATTAAAACTAAACACGCCCTGTCGTTTTTGGGGTGATTTAGACGTAATATAACCTAACGACATGTAACAATGATGATTTAATTTACTCGAATATAAATATAATGAAATTTGAATATAGAACAAACCGTATTCTTTCGAACCATAAATAACGACCATAGATAATGAAACTGTAGACGGTATTACGAAATTTTTAAATTAATGATGGATTTTGGTTTATGAGTCCCAGCGGTGGTCAATGACTGGAGAAGTTGGTAAGCAATTCTTCTTGGATGCTGTTGGAGCGTGTGAGATGTCTTGCAGCGACTTGGCCGAAGGCAGTTGCAACTGTATCCGCCTGCGACGCTTCCTTGGCCTTCTTCTCATGATATTCATCGGAGAACTCCTGGAGAATATAAATTCTTTAATATAATTCTTCTCCTTGGACTCGAACCTTGATAAAGAGTACGGATTTTACGGATTCCTATATGTCATAAATAATTCCAATTTTTAGTCATCATATACAGGGTGCTTGATTATACATGTAAAAGCATAAGAGGTGAATGTATAACATTTTCGCTGTCAATTGGTATATATGATACACTTTATTCAAAAATTAATACGTAATGATTATAACATATTAAAATTAATTATTGTTTACTATCACCCTGTAGATTCTGTACTGTCAGAAGTTTTTAGTCTTTTTTTATACCTACAACCTATCATCCTGTATATGAAGTGTTCCTTCTCCGATAACGAGTCATACATATAATACAAAACTGCTGTCTCTTGTGATAATTTACAGAAGGAAGGTAGAAGGAAGTCAGAAGGTGGACCTCCATCCCTTCGAAAGGGCGACTCAAAAAAGGTTTTACGTTGGCGTGACATAATGGAAGTTCAGTATTAATTCGTAATTGTAATTCGTCTGCAATGGAAATTTCCATAGTTATATATAATCTAAATACATCAGATTGATTGGAAAAGTCTGGAAACCTCTCGTATTGAGGGTATGGTACCTTCAGCCTGTTGCCCAGGAAGACAGCACGTTCACGTTTCTTGTGTATGAAGTCAGATTGTGCAAGCCAGCGGTGTTCGTAGCATTCCTCAGCGGAGGGCCGTTTTAGAGGTACCTTCTTGAACACGAACATCAGGAATCTTGTCGCCTCCTGAAAATTAACAGTTCCATATGGAACATTCATGTGGTTTACTCTACACAATGGTTTAATTTAATGTACGATAGAGTACCCATAAACAACGTACCTGTGTGATCTCTTTGTAAAGGTGTTCAAATCGGTATCGGACGTAGGAGATGTTCTGCTTGGTCTCGGCATCATCAGCGCCTCGGAAGGGTGATACGCCGGACAGCATCACGTAGGTGAGCACGCCCAGCGACCAGATGTCGCTTTGCGGGAACGCGGGCTCGTCGTTGATCACCTCCGGAGCTACGGGTTATTTAGTAAATTAGTGACCTACGAACTACATAACCTGATGAAGAATTTTGTGTGACGACAGAGAACATCAGCTAATTTTTGAAGGGGGGGGGGGAATGTTATGCATTGCAAGGAGGCCTAAACCTATCGAACACCGTACTGCCTTACAACTGACTCCGTGGAATATGCAGTTACCCTGCTGGCTTTTCAAAGAAAGAAACATTAGCCGCAATTTATCTACTCCCATTAGTTGATGTTCATCAGATGTCGGTTTCCACACGATTTCATTGTTCACCAATCCTAAGGGGAAATCCCCGAGCTAATGACATTAATTAAATATAAGAAAGTTCCATTTACCTTTGTATTCCAATTCGCCAACTTGCGGCACGCTGGTTCCTAGCTTGGTCACCCTGTGTGCGGACCCGAAGTCAATAAGTTTGACTTGAATTGCCCGCACCGATGCCATCACCACGTTATCTGGCTGCAGGTCCAAATGGCAGTACCCTCGCCAGTGGAGGTATTGAAGCGCGTCCAGAATCTGGATGACGATAGTCGCAACCATCTGCTCTGTGTAATCGTGTCTACTGGAGAGGTACGTCAGGATATCAGCACCTTGCAGCTTTTCCAGTACAAGAGCTGCTACAGGAGACCCAGGTGTCTGGTAAGCTCCCAGAAGGTTAGATATCCTTTCATGTCTCAGTCTTCTTAAGCATTCAAACTCCCTTTGCACCTGGATCTCTGTTTCAGGACGGCACTCTAGTATCTTCGCTACCACCACGCTGTCGTTAGTCTTGTCGATTCCTTTCACCACGATCGAGAACTTTCCTCGCCACAGTTCCGATATGAAACTGTAGCGTTCGGTGAAGGACTCACTGGTGTCCCAGTCTTTTGGATCATTCTCTGTTGCGTAGTTCAATTTAGGTTTTTCTTCGTCTATGATTATTTCTTGACCAGATTCGGTGAGTTGTTGTAAATGTCTCATCGCTTTCGTGACTTCTATCTTCGCTGCGCCTGCTTCTTTAGTCTTTATCAGGTTTGTGGGGATGCCTTTGTCGCTCCAGCCGATCCTGTTCCTCGAAGAAAGTCTGAACTGGTAGCTGGTGTCCGGCTGAAGCCCCCGAACCACGAAGAACTCATGGTCGATGTTCTCTGCCACTGTTTTCCAGTCGACGCTATCACCTTCCTTGTATTGAAGGCTGTAGCAAACGACAGGTGAGTTACCGTCGTACTTCGGCTGCTTCCACCTGAGGAGGACCTCCGTGTCAGATAAGTCAGCGGCCGTGGGGCTGTCTGGTGCGTCGGGGTTCGTGGCTTCTACGATCCTCGTTCTTGCTACTGTCTGTCCCACTTTGTTCCTCGCCACGACTTTGTAGAATCCGACATCGTGGTGCATCGATGGGTCGAACTTCAGGGTGGAGCGTCCGTCTTCGTCTTCGACTATCTTGATGCGTTGGCCTTCAGCGATGACCATGTCATTTTTGAACCACTGGATGATGGGTTTGGGGTCGCCAACAGCGTAGCAAGAGAGTTGTGCAGGTTCGCCTTCCCTAATTGGAAGCACTTGTGGTTTTTCCCTGAAGAAAGGCAGCTGGCCGTCCTTCTTTGCCTCCATGAGGGCTTCGGCCTCCGCATAGCTGTCGAGTCTGGTACCGAGTTCGTGGCGCAGGCGGCGGATTGTGTAGCTTTCTGAGCCGTACTTGCTGATCCTCTCGCGTCTCTCGTCGTCGATCTCCTCGTCCATGATGTCGGTGAAGCGACGACGTTCGCGGATGATGGGTGTCTGTGGACAAGACAATCAGGGTGTTCATGTGACGGTATCTGATATAGCTGTTCCTTTACAGTGTTCACCTTTTCTTTTTTTTTTCACCAAGCTTTGAATGTGTTCGTCATTGTAAAGCGGTATGCATGTGTATGTGTGCAGTAGAGTTTGTAAAGTGGTATATATGTCGCTTTAGTATATCTCACCCGTGGGTCGTATGCGTCGTGGACGCTGAGGTTGTACGCTGGTGAACGGTCGCAGGCGACCTTCATGTACTCTCGAAGGCGCACTGGGAACTGCACGTCACGGAGCTGCAGCAGGTACGTGTCTGGCCCGTTCTGATAGCTGCGGTCAAGAATAGAGAAGATGACATACAAATGTATGACTAGTGACTAACAGCAGTAAGGTTTCCTATATAACAACTAATTCATTTATATTTTATTTATTTATTTCATATAAACCCAATGTAAAGCTATAGTTACATTTTCGTCTGTTTTGCTTTATTTTTACATTTTTTTTATTTTGTTCTATTCTTACATTTACATTACTTTTTAGTTTAATTTTTATTTTTCTATTTCGAAACTCAATAAACTTAATTTTTTTTATATTCCCTTTCAAATTATTCTTCAACACAATATTTAGGATAATACGTTCTTGTTTTAAACGTGTATATACATGGTGTAAATCACCCTGTACATCGCGATAATTTTATTATGTGTTAAATAATTTTTTCCCCATTTGAATGGAATACAAAGTTTGGGGGGACAGATAATAAATAATAATTAATGTTTATATGTTATCTATACATTATTAATTACTTCTGAAACGATTTATTTTTGAGAGCAAAAAAACATTCACCACTAAAGCGTTTATTTCGATAGACAAACATCCTGTATGTATACTCACTGGCTTTCGGATGTGGCAGACACCTCCCAGTCGGGGTGCTCCCATTGTGGCATGGTAAGATCAGGCGCGTTACGATCCCTGGGTTCACGTTCTGGGGAACCTAAAACCAGTGAGAAGTTTATATTAAATGACCCGCATACTTTCATACGAGTACATAAGAAATACGTATCGATTGTTCTACAATTTTTAAACACTTTTTTTATCATCATTATTATCATCATCATATTATCGATAGACGTTTAATGCCCTTGGAAAGGCCTCTTCCAAAAATCGGATCATGCGCTGTCTGCAAGACATCGGTCAACAGTAGAGTGCCTGGCCATGCACCCATGGTCACGTTTAAAGAACATTTCGGTCTCTTCGGACGATGGCACTTCGAGCATTTCTACGAGATACGTGACCTTCTGCCGCTCTTCCGTGGATCTCTTTAGTCCACCTAGTGGCCTACCCACGCAGTTTACCAGCTCGTCATCTCCCCTCGAAAACCTTTTAACTTCAGACAAGCAATTCTTCAAGATACGTCAGTCAACTTGGTACTTTTACGTATCTCCTCACTTAGCCCTCTCAGTTGCTTTCTTGGTGACCTTGAGCCTGCTTACAAGGAATATCATGAATGACCACGTCTCAGGTACATTCTTCATCAACAGCAACATATATTGGTTCATCGCCTTCGTCTTACAACAAGAAAATGTTTCGGAAGTAATATCAAACTAATGTTACAATACCTTCAGGAGTGTAAATCTCTCCTGGAGGGTAGACCATCTTCGATGGATGATCGAAAGCTCCCGATAGAGGTCGCCTGCGGAACCAGGTCCTGCATTGCGCGTTGCTTGTCCAGTCCCTGGAAATTTGAAACTTTAAAATACCCTTACACGTAACGTTACTGCAGTATTCAAAGTTCCTATGTAAATATCAAAGATTTACACACAGAATAAAAGAAATATACATCATGCTTTCTATGGTATATATACTTCGAATCCATTTTCGTTGTCTTCTGCGATACATATCATTCGATAGATGGCAGCTGAGAGGAAGAAGAGTGGAGATGGAGGATCGGAATGTAATATTATGGTATGCAGAGGATACTGCTGCAAATCTTCTGGAAACTTGACCTATATAATTAATACGTAAAATGCGAATTATGTGAGGTTACACTCGGGAATTGAAGCTGCGACCTACAATCGCAATTCACAGTCCTTCACATCTGGACTATCACAGCTTAGTGGGTAAATATCTTCCTTATATCAAATTATTCTCATATACGATGTTATTTTATTCAAACAGTCTCGGGAATATCAAAATAAAAATAAATAGCGATTTGATATAAATTAATAATTAGTTTTGTTTTATGTATCGATGTAGATTTTATTAGCAAAAAAATTATGAGGTTCTGGTTTTTCAACTAGTATTTAATGGAATCAGGCGTTACCTCGCGGAAGTCCATCGTAAGTAAGAAAAGGACCAATATTTAGCCACTTCCGCACATGCAGTGGTAGTCGTGCAATGAAATACACCGCCCGCCAGCCCGCTGATAAATGCGTATGCAGCAAACAATGCGAATCACACAACCGCCACCACCAAATTACTCAACACGTGATTTACTCCTGCACGGGGCATCTTCAGGAGTTATGTTACACCGATTAGTGCCAATCACAGACTCTGTGAGTGATTTCAATTCTGTCTCTACACAATTACAATTAGATAAAGTATGTAGGCTGCATAGAGAGCTGCGCGCTAAAAAAATGGGAACGTTCCTATTTATATTATATATATACCCTTCTCTGTCGCACACATCTTTCGTCTCTCTCACACAAACGACGCGTGTGATTGGTTGTAAAGTATGGACTGTGATTGGTCGTCTAAATAAAGTTAGTTTTAGGATTTTGTATGAAATTTTCAGTCAAGTCAAGAGACAGTCTCATAAAAGAATACATTCATAGGTTTTCACAGATTGACTGCCACGTGCGTTCACAATAAAATATTCGTCAGGTCGCACTGAGCAAATTTACGTTTAAATATGTGCGGAAATTATTTGTAAGCGATCGCCTGGTTGATCAGCAATGTTAACTCTTGTTGTCACCCGAATACGGGTGACGTAGCCTTATGAGAACCTTTTAGTGTCACATCGATATAAGTGACGTGGCAGTTAAAGATAAAGTACCTAAACGCGAACCGGAAATTCACTGCTGTTCAAACAGATTCCGGTTTTAAACTTATGGACTCGCGGGAGAGCTTCATCTTGGGGTGCTTAGAGCACTTAGATAGAGGCACTTCACTTAAAGGCCCCCACAAGGGGACATCAACTTGGGCAGTCACTTGTTAATAAGACATAAGAAGAAGGGAGAAGAAGGAAGAAGGGCATTCTATATAGCCGAATTAGAGCAGATGTATGTATGTGGCGCAAGATTGCCTGGCTTTACCTGTAGAGATTGTAGTAGTTCCTGAGACGGTCGGTGGTGATGAGATACTCGTCCCGGTATACCCGGTCAGCGCGGGTCAGCCAGGGGTGAGCAAGCGCTGCGTCGACGTCCATGCGCTCGCGCCAGTCCAGGATCAGCAGCCGCGAGATGAAGTCGCGACACTCCAAGCTCAGACGAGACCACCACGATTCGTCGTGATACTCCCACTTGCCTTCTTGTACTCTGTAAAAGTTTTTATTTTAAATCCTTTAGGTCAAGATCTTCAAGATAGGTCCCGCGCTGCCCGAATCCGGACAGACCTGGACCTTTCTGTCATAAAATACAATTTTATCACTTTGTTATATTATTTATTTATATTTAGACCACGTCCAGAGATAATTTTTTAGAAGACTTCAATTTGGTTAAAGCCAGTATAAAAAAAAACCTACGGAGGTTCCCAACGCGATCTGGGAAAAGCCTACAACATTAAGTAGTAGGGGTCTAGAAGGAGGAGGGGGGGGGGGATAGAATTACTTTGTGATCACTTTTACATTCTTAATACAATAGCAGAGCATTTTATTGCAATGTTAAATATCAATAAATAATGGTTCAAATTATAACAGGCTTTCTGCAAGTCATTAAATGGCAGTGTATTATAATACCGCTGGGACTTCTTTGTCAGATGCCAGAAAAAAGATTAGGAAGAATATATCTAATTATAGCATTCAAGAGATTTTTGGTTATTCGAAATGTATTGAACTTTAGTCATTAATTAATATGGTTGATTGATATATAAACATTTTTAAATTTCATTTAAGAGCGACTGTTGAGTTTCTGGCCGGTTCTTCTCAGCAGATCACCATTTGGAGCCGATAGTGACCACGTAAATGCCAACTCGAATGAAGGTATTTTTGATTAGAAGCTTTTTGACCTTCTTGCTGCAGAGCTGCACTTACCTGGTGAGTGTCTCCCTGTCATGAGCGCCTCGGAAGGGTGAGTGCCCGCTGAGGAGTATGTAGGTGATGATGCCAACACTCCACATGTCAGCAGGGAAGGCCACACCCTCTCCTCTAGCTACCTCCGGCGCCACAAACTCCGGCATGCCGTAGTCCAGGGAAGCCCACTTGTTCAGAAGCACCCGACGGGACAGTCCAAAGTCGCATAACTTCAGCTCGTCACTGCCCGCGTGCGAAAGAAGAAGTTCTCCAATCTGCATGGAGGAAGAATATATTTTGATATTTAAATCAAAAAAATTGTTTTGCGAAAACGAAACTTAGGCGTGGTAATTAATTAAAGTGATTGTTGTTCGGTATAATAGTAATAAAATAATGTAAAAGTAATTAAAAGTTTGTTAACAATTTTTAATTTTTAAGTTAAAACTGCACCATTTATGTACACACACATATGTGTATAAATATATATGTATAAATCCATATATACTCGTATGTATATATACATACGAGTATATATGTATTTAATTATATATATATGACCGATTTAAAACTCTATTGGTATGCGATAGACCAATTACATCTAGCAGCACAAAATCTGCAGGGACATATAGTAAACAATATTTTTTACTATATTATCATGATCTTATTTATTATTTAATCTAATTTTATACCTATATTGAATCACCTTGTATATGATAAATAATAAACAAAGGAAATATTTTTTAATAAAAAAAACTAGCATTCTTTACGTAATTTAGGCATGAAGCATTTACAACAGATAAATATATATGAAGCTTAAATGAGTATGGTATATATCAGGGGTGGCCAAACTGCGGCCCGCGAGCGACATTTGGCCTTTGAACGATTATTTTTGGATCCGATTTATTTTCGAATTATTTCAATATTTAAATTTATATCACCTATGACAGTTCCTGGAAAATCGAAACAAATCACTAGTGTGAATAACTATTATTATTATTCTACCATAAAATTATCGAAATCCATACACCGATCGTAATTAATTAACCGGCATCTTGAGTATAATTAGGAGTGCTGTCATATACGTATGCCATATCTAACATCAATAAACAATCTGTACTTTTGTCATATAATTTCAATAAATATTCAAATTTCGAACAATGGCTCGAACTATCAAGAAGGTTGACCACCCCTGGTACATATGGTCAGACTTACCGTGAGTCCTAGATGCGCGATGCTGTTGTCGTGCATATATTTAAGGCCTCGCAGGAGTTGCCGCATGTAGCCTGCGATATCGCTCTCCGTGTAGCCTTGACTCCTGTACGAGAAACGTTTATATATATAATTTTAATCTCAATCTCTTAATCTTAGGGCACACGCCTTAAAGATGGTGAAGATCGTAGAATATGCTCTTTTACCATCATTTTAAATGCAGACAGCGATATAGCGCATCTAATTGGTTCTGGTAGTTCATTCCTGACAGAGGAAATAGTGAAATATTTCTCCATAAATATATCAGTGTTGCTTGTACATATATAATATGAAAATAAGAAAGAAGGAGGAGTCTTATAGATATTTAAGCTTGAAATTAAAAAAATAACTAACATAG
Source organism: Battus philenor (assembly GCF_028537555.1). Taxonomy (NCBI): domain Eukaryota; kingdom Metazoa; phylum Arthropoda; class Insecta; order Lepidoptera; family Papilionidae; genus Battus; species Battus philenor. The sequence goes on from NW_027181693.1 coordinate 1,195,175, forward strand.
GGAGATATTATGAAAGAGCCACGCGAATTGAATACGACACTGTTTTTACTTGCTCATTAATTTATTAAATTGCCACCGATCCAGTTATTCTTGTTGGATAATCTTTTGGCACAGAAATAAAATATTATATAGTGGTCTCTTAGGTAGACAGACTACCTTCCGGTCATCCGAAGTCGCTGCATGTATTTTCCAATCGGTTCTTTTGGAGATCTATGGAGGAGGTCTATGTCCAGCTATGGAGGTCTGTGTCCAGCTATGGGGGTCTGTGTCCAGCTATGAGGGTCTGTGTCCAGCTATGGAGGTCCGTGTCCAGCTATGGAGGTTTGTGTCCAGTTATGGAGGTCTGTGTCCAGTTATGGAGGTCTGTGTCCAGCTATGGAGGTCTGTGTCCAGCTATGGAGGTCTGTGTCCAGCTATGGAGGTCTGTGTCCAGCTATGGAGGTCTGTGTCCAGCTATGGAGGTCTGTGTCCAGCTATGGAGGTCTGTGTCCAGCTATGGAGGTCTGTGTCCAGCTATGGAGGTCTGTGTCCAGCTATAAAACTCTGACAACTTAGATTATAACGATGAAGTTGCTAACCTTAGCAGTCTGTCGCGGACAAGCTCGCCGCCGGCCGCAAGTTCGAGCACCAGCGCAAGTGTGTGCTCGTGCTCGTAAGCGTCGTACAGGCGGACGAGGTGGCGGTCGTTGAGCATGTTCAGGATATCCAGCTCGTTCTTCATGAACGGCTTCAAAGCGGAATGCCCGTGCATTATCTTCGCCGCGTAGTTACGACCTGCAAAGTTTTGGGGAAGTCCCTTTATGTCAATACATAATCTATAATCGTCAGCTTAAAATTAAGTTTACATTAGTTCGTAAAATGCCACCTTCTGCAAAGAACTAAGAAAAAACTCTGTGGGGTTTGTATGTTTTTTTTTCTTTAAAATTAGAACAATTCATTTCTTAACATATTTGTCTTGAACATACTTTGAAATAGATTAATTTACCTTTAGGTAAAACCTGTGCTTAATAATTTTTTTGGAACTAAGTGATAAAGTAACCGCGTCGCTTGGTAAACTAGCAAGTTATAAAGCCTTATACATTGACCTAGGAATGCGTAAGACACTTTATAAAGCCTTATAGAAGGTATAATAATATCTTATTTTTTATTCCTTATATTAGTATAAGTAATGAATAAAATAAATGCAATACACATTTATATTTCGATACGAATCCTTGTCTCGTTTAAGTCAATCCACACAAGCTGATCTGATTTCGCTAGCGGTGATAATAAAAGAATTTAATCATTACTTCATCATCGTATAGTTCATCATAATGCTAGTGCGATAAAAAAATCTTTCATATAAATTCTGTTTCAAAAATGCAATAACAAACGTAGACTTTTTTATTCGGTGCAAAATATTTCAATATTAATTTCATTTCAACTTATGCTTGACCACAATTATAGCAAATATCTTGAGGATCTATTACAAAAGAGGTTATATTTGAATAGCGTGGGACTTAAACCCACTAGGTGGACATATGACTGTAACAAAGTCGTCAAAAAATATTGGACGCTGATGTCCTGTAGAAAATCTATACGTGTGGCCCATGTTTAGTAGTTTAAATATTTTGAAAATAAAAAATTTAGAAGTGCCCTCAAAACTAGCTAGTGGAATAGCAACTAGCAGTGGTCACACCACACAGTTCAGAGAAATAATAGCCGATGCGGTCTTTGAGTGGAGTCGAGATCACAGACCGGATTTTGTTAAGATAGCTTTCTACAGATCTAAATGGAAATCTATAAGGGAGTCTTATGCCCAGCAGTGGACATATTGCCGCTGAAATGATGATAATGTCCTTCCAGATAGTGTTTGTGTATAAAGTGAAATGTACTGTGTGAAGTTCAGCTGTTGTGTATTCGACGTATAACATACCGGACAGCCTCTCGGCGGCATGGTAAACGACACCCTGGACACCGCGACCAAGCTCGTCTCCCAGATCATAGAAATCACCGAAGGGCTTCGTGCTTGGTTTGATACGTGGCGGATACTCGCGGATCCTTGGTAGAAATACATAAATTTAGTAAAGAGAAAGTGGTACGCGTTTTATAGTTCTGGAGGGTATACCGAGGATTGGTGAAGCTGCAAAGGAAGTCCACCCACAAATTGAACAGGTGAACAAACTTATTAAGGTTGCTGGATGCTTTCAACCGGTGTCATTTCAACGTTGATGATGATAGCATAAATTGTTAGAACAGCTCCAACGATTTTTCAAGTCCGTTTTTAGAGAAAAGATATAGTAAAAATCCAAGGGAAATGGTAAAACCAACAGTTTTTTGATGATTTTCGTTTTTAGTGATTCGTTATGTATACCATAAATAGGTAGGCTAAACACCTTCAACCCTTTACACCAGGTTCACTAGAAAAGACCTAAGGTATCTTCTGCTTGCAGCAAGAGGCGACTAAAAGGGCATCAGGTTCACGGACGTTAAAAGAGGGGGCCGTCATCATCCACTCAACGCTTATCCGAGTACAGTGAAGATGCCGGGGGAGGAATAGCTTCCTTCCGGGATATGTCTTGGCACAGTACTGAGGGTCAGCTGCGAGTTACGTAGGAGGTCCGGCGGCCTCTCTAAAGGTACCGAAGACGACCACAAAGAGGGTTTTAGTGGATAGGAATCCCACATAATCCTGTACATCTCCCCAAAGGCAGGATATCTTGTATCCATCCTGAAGATTTCAGTTCACCGTCTACAGTTCAAAAAATCGAAATATTTTACCTAGTAGAGTATTCGTGTTCACTCTCTTCCACGTGAAGCATGGCTGATGAGCTCACGGAACCGGCCACATTGCGCGCAGACACGGAGTACAGACCCTCGTCCTTGAGGATCGCGTCATGGATCACCAGGATAACGGTGTCAGGTTCGATGAACTGCATCTGTTGTCGATTTATGTTATTTTTTAATAGCGGTTAGTGGATAGCTCGCCACTATGTGGACCAACGACCTCTTCAAGGTTGTGAGGCGACTTTTCCCTAAATATAGTGGCGGCTTAGGATATCTTTGACCAATGCCTTTAATTTTAGTGGGGGTTGCTGTCACTTGACAGTTTGACTAAATCCTGGGAACAGGTTTTGCTTGATAATACACGAGAGTTTATTGTAATAACTCATACAGTTCACTAAATAAGAGATACAAGTCTTATGGAGCCTAGAGAAAAGCGGTACCTTGATCCTAGCACTGGGTGCGATGGGCTGCCAATCCTTGTACCACTTGATCTCAGGGTATGGCACACCGGTGACGCGTGCCTCTATCCTGGCAGTCCTGCGCTGCAGAACCACTGTCTCCTGGGGGCGTGTGATGAAGCGAGGATACTCAGCCAGCTCCAGACGGATTCGCTGGCGCGCTTGACCATGTTCGTTGCTGGCCACCGCCTCGTACCAGCCAACATCGCGTTCCAGCATCCTTTGATAATAGAATATGATATGTTTTGGTCTCCGCTTTCATTTGATCACAAGATATAATACATCTTGATGAAAATTAAATTAAATTACAATTTATTGTTACGTTCTTGGTTTTTTGAAAAGAGAACATATCGATTTTACTACCGTTTTTTGTCTCCATAACTATCCTCCGATCGCAGTAGAACACAATTATAGGGGCCGGTGAGTTACGGCAATTCAAAGTAAAGAATTTTGAATTTGGAATTTATTTAAGAAACCTTTACATTTAGCTCAAATTTTAGAAAACGAGAAATCGAATCTAATTTGATATCTACAAGCGGAGATTTTGATGATATATATGAAATTAATGTTCCTATGGAGAGAATTTTTTATATACACCACAGATAAAATATAAATGAACTGGTCAGCAGAAATCGAGGGGTAAAAGAAGACATGCGAGGTGTAATAGAAACGGAAATAGAGTAGCAGAGCAATCAGTAAAAGAAGAAGGAGAAGATAGAATTTTGGACGGGAAGAGGAGATACTTCAAGCTGCATAAGTTTAAACCAAAATTGTTAACAATTGAGTCCTGACTGAAGATACACTTTAAACGAAGAGAAGGAATCTCTTGTTAACTGACCTTCAGCTAACATAATTTGGGTTAAACATATTCAAAGTAGTTCAAACAAAGAAGATTTATTCAAGAGTGACACAAATCGGGGACATTTTAAAATTAGAATGTTAAGTAAATGTAAAAATGTTACGGCCGAAGTATTACTTTTGAAAGGGAAAAAGATATATGAAGTTAGAGATGGGTAAATGAGAGAAGAAATATACTCACTTGTTGATGAAGAGAGTGGCTTGACCGTTTCTGGTGTAGCTGTAGTCGTATCTGCCACCGCTCTCAATGGGTTTATCATCGAAGTAATAAGTCATCTTGGGTTTAGGGTAACCGTACACGAACCAAAAGAGACTGACGTTGTGATCCTTGACACCGTACTGAGAGTCGTACTCCTGGCGAAGGAATCGCGGCGCCTGCGCATAGCCGTCGTGTGGCGGGCGCTCCACGTCGAAGTCCTTCGGGAAGTAAGGCGAAGTCTCCGGTCGGAAATCAATTCCTGGCTCTAGGTATGGTACGAATTTAGGAGGTTCTGGTTCTAGACGCGAACGCTGAGTGATAGCGTAAGGTGAAGGCTCGCTGACGCCATATTTGTTTTCGACCCTGACCCGGAATTTGTAGTCTCTGAACGGTTCAAGGTTACGGATGTCGCAGACGCAAGACCTGAGTCCAGTGCGTGCAGTAAACCAGTCGCCGTCCGGCATCTCGCACATCTCCACCTGGTGAACAATTTTGGTGAACAATGAAGTATAGCTTTTAAATGCTAATTCATCTTCTATTCTAAAATTTCATTAATTATTTAGATGCGTGGAAATTTATGGTGAATGTATAATATATCTCATTTGTCAGCAAAATTCATTAAAACTTATCTCTTTTACCTATTTATATATTCATTTTATTTTTTAGACCGCTTTCTAAACCTCTTCTTTTAATCAACTGCTGAGACAAATTTCGGTAAACAACTACCCTTGTACAATAAGTGTGACCTCAACAATTCATATTAGTGATATTGATATATTCTCGTACCTTTTAAAAGACAATACACAACAGACGATATACACACTACAATTTAGACCTCATTGGAATATGACGGCTTGCTGTGACTCGTAATTATTGCTGTCTGTTCTGCAGAATGCACTGGATTATTGATCCCTGTTCGGTAATGTTTTTGTTTTGTTTTATTATTGTTTGACTTTTATTCATTAAATTTTCGTAGTGAGATAGTTATAAGGTAACAATTGTAACCAAATTTTTTTTCTAAGTTTATAATTTTCAAAGCTATAAACTAAAAACTAAATACAGTGATCATTCTAAAGTATAAAATACTTGTATTGTTTTTTATTATAATAGTTATGTCAACAACTTCTGGCAGTACAAATTCACAGATAATAAAATGTTAATAGGCTGTAATCCTATTGAACAGTGGTATCCCAGCGATGGAGGACTAAAACCTGGGATCCTTGCGGGTTCTATTTCCGGGATGCAATTTTATATATATAATTATTTGGTATTTGCCATTGCTCAGAAACAAGTTTCAAGATAATGGGATGCAGAGATATTTGCATACCATAATACCACACTGCGATTGCCAACCCACCACTGGCGATTATAGTACATCCCCCATTGATATCTTTGGTAAAGATCTACACTTTGCTGAGAGGTGAAAAGAGAATAAATAATCCGACTTATAAACGCATTTTCTTACAATATTATCTCTACGTTGTGTATTATATTTGAAACTATATTTATGGATATGTTGTTTACATCAATTGATAACAAAGCTATATATTAACCCATTTTAAGATTTAATATATATATAAATGATGATCCGAATACAGAAAATTGGGAGCCTATTTATTCCATCTAGCCGAGAGTGTTTAGCGTCTAGCTGTGATTTAAAGTATGTTCATTTACAAATCGATAAGAGTCTTAGGAATGTAAAAAAGTGTAAGACCATCATTACCTGATAAGTGACCGGGAATCTGGGCCCATGAGGTATAGAGGGTCGCCAAGACAGAGTGAGGTGACGGTCGGCCATCCGCGAGATGATGGGTTTGTCTCCGAGTGGCATCGGTACTCCTGTCTTCTTCATTTTGTCGAAGTCCGAATACTGCTCTGAGATGGGACGCTTGCTCGTAACTGGTTCCAAAGCTGGAATAAAGACTCTCTATATATCTCTCCTTTTTTTCTCTCTCTCTTTCTAAGTAGTGACACATTACGCGATATTACCAAAACTGAAAGAATTACTTTTAAAGCTAATATTCCATGTGGTAAATTATCAAGAAACACAATAGCTTGAAGGAGACGCTAAAGGTTCTACATTTATCAATATCGTAATAACCTCAGATTTTCTATCCTAGACTTTCAATCTATCAGAACTGCTTTTAAAAATGGATCTGATTAGATTTACAATAGATTAACCCCCCGTGGAAATAATATAATATCACGGCATTATTACGCTACGCAATCTGACGAAAGAATCGTAAAGAAACCTTTAGTTTAGAAATCAAAGAACTTTTTTTGAAATTTTGACACTGTGAGAAAAGGACCAATATTTAGCCACTTCCGCACATGCAGTGGTAGTCGTGCAATAAAGTGGGAAACAATACGAATTACGCAACTATATATATATATATATATATATATATATATATAGTTGCGTAATTCTCAATATATACTAGCTGATCCAGTAAACGTTGTTTTGCAAAAAAATAAAGGGTTGATCGTAAAGGGGTGAAAATTTAGAGTTGTATGTATTTTTGTACGCTGTATCATAAAAAAAAAATAAAAAATTTTGTCAAAAAAAAAAAAATTCAAGGGTGAACCACCTTAACATTTAGGGGAATGAAAAATAGATGTCCTATTCTTCACCCTGGCCGATATGCACGCTAAGATTCACAATAATCGGTCGAGCCGTTTCGGAGAAGTTCAATCGCGCATACCGTGACACGAGAATTTTATATGTTAAATATTGAATAAACTAAATTATACGATAATTGAATTATGATATTACTCACTGTCGTATGTGAGGCGGGCAGAGCAAGAATCTTCTCCATGAGGGTTGTAGATCCGGCATCTGTAGGTGCCGACGTCGGTCTGATCCACGCCGCTGATGGTGAGCCGCAACAAGCCAGTGGACTCCTGATCCATACGGATGCGTTCACACGGGAACAATTTTTCATCGTTGCGGAACCTGGTAAAGATTTATTCAGATGTTAAAAAACCATGAATAACAAAATGTTTGCTGAAATGCAGAATTAAATCAGCCGTACTACATTACTTTTTTTTCCATTTTTCCTTTTTTTTTTATTTATGGCCCTTTTGGGGGAGGGGGGGGGGTTCTCTGGTTCCCCTATCTTATTTATGGGAAAGGAACGTCTTTAATTTTTTAATAATTTTTCAATTTCTTTTCTTTTATTTCCATACTCTTCAGTCTTTCTTCACATGATCTATCTTTCTTCTACCTACATTCAATAATTTCTATCTTTCTTTCCCTTACTAAATACCGTTCATTCATCGCCTCATTTCATTTGCCCCGTTCTTTAATACCACAGGTTTTGTTTATCACATTATTTTACTTTATCTTATATTATCTTTTACATTTTATAGTTTGATTATTTTACCATTTATCACAGTTATTGTTTTATTCCTGTACAATTTTTTCTCATTGTTTTATCTACTATATGTGTTATTTTTGCATATATTCATTATATATTTTGCTATTTTTTTTTGCAATAATCAAGAAACACTAGCCTGTCGGATTTTTATTATCCTCACTTATATTTTTTTTTAACTTGCTTTCGGAATCGTATCGAAGTCCTCCGAATATTTTTTCTGTTGTACAGTACACGTGTAATTAAGGTGAGTATTATGATAACTTACCATTCAACGTCTGGCTCTGGAGAGCCAGTGGCGCAGGCTGTGAACTTTGCGGGGAGTCCCCGTACCACCTCGGCGTCTCCGATGCGCTTCAGGAACGACGGCGGTTCTGCGCGTTGTTGACGACCTCTGCAAACAAAAATATACATTAAATTATTACGAAATGGTTCAAGAGATCTAAAAATCTAAAGATGGATTGTTCTATACTGCTGTTGCAGCCAAATTAAGTCATCGTCAGCGGCGTATCAAACAGGGGAATCCCACGTCAGAGCGTTCTAAATTTTAGTCGTGCGAAAGAGAGTGCTGTACAATACTTCTCGACTTGTGATTGGCTGACGGTTTTTATTGGTTTAGTATAATTTTCGTAATTTTCAAAATTGGTATAAATATGGGCTAAGATTGATCAATATACACACTTCTACTTTGGACTTCGCGTTGTGACCTCCAAGATCTAGAGGCCCTAGGAAGAATCCAACATCGCATCTTAGAACAGAGTCGCGCGGTTGGGCCGGGAAAAAATAGCATAACTCCCCCTGATTTGCCAAGCAATTACCTAAGGCGCGGTACAGCAGTTTCGGTAGCACTAAAGAAACAATACTTTGATTCATTGTGAAATATATTTCGTTCTCTACATTTTCGTTTATTGGTAATTTACCTTAAGTGTTTTTCCTTATATTTCTAAATTTAAAACTTAAAGTCTTTTAACGACTTTTTGTTTTAAATTTAGAATCTGAACCATTCGAACGTGTGGTTACATTGTTTTTTCGTTATGTATTTTAAAAGCTATATCAGAGAACATTTAAAATTTATTTTATAATAAACCAAGTTTCCTATAGGAATATGTTACTGGCTGTGATTTACAAAATGAGACTAAATATTTTTGGATTTGGACTTTAAGGTTTATAAATACAACAGCTGCAATATCATACTCACATCTTATCCACAACTTCGAGTTTGGCTTCACAGCTCGCTTCTCCTTCCTTATTCTTCGCCACGCACTTGTAAAGTCCTGCGTCTTCAGGTGTTAGGTCGCGTACGTACAGACAGCAGGCTTCACCGTCTCGTTTCACGCCGTACTTGTCGGACGGTGACAGTGGTTTACCATCCCTGAACCATGTCACCTCTGGTCGTGGTTGACCATGGACTCGCGCCGAGAACTTCGCGTCCAGCGATGGTAACTGATGAAAAACAGTTGTCTGTTTAAAGTTTCTTTAACACGTTCACTGCGGCTTGAGGCCGATTCAGCCTCATGGTAGACTTTGCACTGGTGCGGCGCGTAAAACTCGTGTTTTCTCTCTAGTGCGGCGGCTGTTTACACTCAAACGTATGAGATATGACAGAAACAAATATAGCTTTCTTTACGTCTGCGAAGCATTGACTCAATTTTTTAAAAAAAATTTATTGAAACATGGGGCAGAAAAGGCCTCAACCGCACTACTAGGAAGTTCAGCTTGAGGCTGATTCGACCTCAGCCGCACCAGCTGAAAGTTCTTCAAAATTGGGCCCGCAGTGAACGTATTAAGTTTAAGGATTTCATCACAGGTGGAAACTGTATTACAATGAAGTTACTTGTAATGCGTGAATTCTTATATAATAAATATACATGACAATAACTTTGATTGTCGTTTCAGCCCACAGAGGCCCATTTTATTTTTAGAAATGGTTTACAGGGAACCCTATATCATCATATATGTTACCCAGTGATATTACCTGCTGCAGGTCGGAGAACTTCTGGGAGAAGGTGGGCGGTTGATAGATCTTTCGCACGTTGACCTTCGCATCGCTGCTGTCTTCGCCCAGAGGGTTGCGCAGTGTTACACCATACACACCCGCATCACTTGGTTCTATGGGGTTGATCTCCAAACCCACCTGTGGACAGATGTTTACATTCGTATACTTTTATATGTTTATCAGGTCAATATACATGTAATATCGGCTTAATAGTGGACAGCAAAAATTGTGGTGAAAATTTAATTGTGTTATTAGCGCTAGAAATATTTCAATAAAAATAATCAGCTAGGATAACAATTTACTATATAAAACATTTATTATTCTTAAGAGTAAAAATTACTTATCATTTTAAGGAATAAAAATTAACCGCTTGTCGTACTAGAACATGTGTACAACATGAAACATAAAAAAGTCAAGTCTTAGTAGTTATCGGTAACCAGCGCCATCTATCGGTGACATTAGAAGTTTCATCAACGCGAACGCCATCTAGCGTCAATTCATAAGCTTCGCACGCTGTCACATACATACTAATTTTATTCACACTAACCTGCATAAGGACTAAATAACAAAACGTAGAGAAAACACACACGCGTATTTTTATTATAAATTGTTTTTTGCGGTTTTCAAAAAGGTATTTTTTTTCCAAATGATTCAAGTAATAATTGAAACACAAAAACATATATATATTGTGGTTACTTATTTAAAATAAGATTTTGTCCCTTAATAATACTAAATCATTATTGCACAGTTGACTTATTTATAAACAATTTTGTATACATGTTTATATATGAGTCCAAATTTAGAGAAATTTTTAATTAATTCTAAAGTTAGTTACGTGAAAAGATCCTTATTCCTCACCCTCTTGCCATCGCAGGTAAGCAGCAGCTTCTCGCTTGGCTTCAGCTGCTGCCCATCCTTAGTCCAGACCACTTCAGGTACTGGGTTACCCACGAACGGAGCGCTGATGGTAAGCGGCTGCCCCTCGTCCACCGTTGTCTCCCGAAGTCCATGCACCAAGCGAGGCTTCTCTTGTGGTGATGAGTCGTCATCGCGACCTTCATAATTTTTATTTATTTATTTATACATGCTTGTACACTGTGAAATGCATCTAATTGGACATGCCAGCAGTAATGAGGACTCATTGGAACGTTTGGTGATGAAAGAAAAAATGGAAGCCAAGTGACCTAGTGGAGTTTTTACAAGGAAATGGACAGACATCATAAATAATGACACTAATATGTCAGTAAATGAATGCTTAGCGCAGAATGATTAGCAAAAGCAGCAGAGGAACAGAACCAACAGGGACATGATCATCACCACTCTGACAAGACTGCTCGAATAAGAAAAAGAAGTGCTTATCCTTCTCCTTTGAAGTGATTAAACTATTTTCGTACAACATCTTTGTTTTTGGGCAACACCTTGTGTTACACTATTCCACAAGCTTTGATAAAGTGAAGTTATTGGTTTAGGGCGTATTATTTACCATAAGGTTATAAATAAAAATAAGTATTTAATTATAATACTAACTGGCAACACTGAGTTCTGCCGTACACGAGGTCTCCCCCTTGTCGTTGACTGCCACAACTCCGTACTGTCCGGCGTCCGGAGTTTTAGCTTCGGCGATGAGCAGCGCCACCGCACCGTCCGGTTGGGTCACCACGCGCACGCGGTTACCGTCCGGTACAATTTCCACGCCGTTATGAGTCCTGATAATTTACCATTCAGACTATTAGCTTTAAAAGAAGTTCTTAATTCAAACTCTTGTTTACTCGCTCTTTTAATATCTACTTCAGTGTCCTCGCTGTTAGGTAAACGATCTTTTTTCACATGGGAGGACATAAATAGTAGGAGAGAGGTAAGACGGAAGAAAATAGAAAGGGAGAAAAAATAAAGAGAAATGGATGAATATATAGGGGGAGAGGGGAAAGGCGAGAAAAAGGAGAAGGAGAAAGAGTGAGAAGAGATAGAGAAGAAAGGGAAAGGATCTTTCTGGATGCGTACCAATTGCACACATATCAACACGGCTACCATTGTACTATGAGAAGGCTATCTTTTTTTACATAAATTATTATTTTTAATTTGACTGAAAATGTAACTTGTATATTGAAAATCTACTCGTTAAGATCACGTTGAAAAGCTTGTAATGGTTTGTTTGTCGATTATAAAAATGTATTCTAGAATTTAAATGTCTTTTTTTAATTTTCACGAGACAATGTTGACAGTTATTTATTAACCAAGATTTAGAATTTGATGTGTTTGTTGTCAATACATGTGCATTAAGAGTGTAAAATACATGAACGATTTCTTTGGTTCTCGAACATACCGTCAACTGTGGCAACTTTACTTTCTATTGGCAACTTGACCTACGACGACCGCGGACACAAATATTTGTTTTTTCTTAAAAATTTCAAAAGTTTTCGGGAGCTGCACAAACACAAATTGACCGATGCGAAGAAAAATGACAATATTTGGACTAATAGCCATGTTACCTGAGTAAAAAACTTTTTGGGTTGACAGAATTTAATCTATAATCTACCAAAATGCTCAAAATACAGTTCGTGTAACAAAAAATGGTTTTAAACTAATATTTGTGTCCGCGGTCGTAGTAGGTCAACTTGCCCATAGAAAATAAAGTTGCCACAGTTGACGGTATGTACATACCATATGTATGTATATGTATACATAAATATCTTGTAAGACCTTTTTACACATCCTATATATGCTATAAAATTTCTTCGATGCAAAATTTTGAACGTACCTTTTGTAAGTCCACACTATATAAATTATAAATTGTTCTAAAGCCGGAAACTTGTGACGACTCCTTCTTGTGTACGTCGTCAACCATTGAATAATTAGTTTTTAAGTTTCCTCAATAAGTAAATAAATAAAAACCACCATCTGTTACAGTCATTCTTACTTACCATTTGATCAGCGGAGGCGGATGGCCTAGCACCTTGACCTCCAGCTTAGCAGGGAAACCTTCGATGACCTTGATCGGCATGAGCTCTGCTACGAAGGCGGGCTTTCTCTCCTTCTGCAAGACTTCTACCTTGGCCTTGGATTCCGTGTCGCCCAGCTTGTTGGCCACGGTTAGAGAGTAAAGACCAGCATCCTCTGGTCGGCAACTGTCAATGCTTAGTCCTACTACACCGCCCGGCTGGTTGATGAAGTTAACCGCCTGTGATGGACGTATAGGAAGACCTGGTGGACAAGAAGTAATAAATGAAAAATCATGACCTCCAATAGGACTGATTATAAGTAGCCTATTATCAGCTTTCTCCGATGACTTTAACAAGGTCGTCCACCCACCTTCTAGATCATGGTTGCACAGACTTATTAAGACTAGAGGCCACTCGGACATATCATGAACTGATGGCGGGCCCGGCGTCAGAAGTATAGGTAAATATTTTTTTTAGTTTTATTCTGGAATAGAATTCAATATTTTTCGAATGTACGAGAGTATTATTTTTGCTGTCGGCGGGCCACCAGTATTCAACCGGCGGGCCGCGGTCTGTGCATCTATGTTCTAGATGGACGTTCTCGGCTGCACTATCCACTTCAGAAATTTAAGACCCGGGCGGCTATCAGTTCTGTACGCTATGTATCTTGTCCGCTATTTGGCTACGCCATTTTTGTTTATCTGTGGATCTCCTCATTTTTGATTCTATAACTTAGAGAAAATGTTTGAAGAATTGCTATTCTAAAGTGGAACTGGGCGGGGCATATCACTCGTGTAAATAATTGCAGGTGGGGCCAAAAGGTTTTGGAGTGGTGACCAGCTGGTAGACGTGGCGTGGTTAGGATCCAAATTAGATGGACCTACGACATAACTAAGCTCGCGGGAAGTCGCTGGATGTGGTTAGTGCAGGTCTGGTATTCGTGACCATCTTTGGGAAAGGCTTATACCTTGCAGTGGGCGTCCATGGGCTGAAAATAAGAAAAAATTCGAGCACAGGCAATACATGTGTTAGAAGCTTATTTTTAAATGGCAATACTATAGAATTTGACCTGATACAGGTCTAAAAGCTTCAAGTCCTACACCTGAAAGTCTATCTGTGAATGTAATACATTTGATCTCCATGCAGAAAGTTTACCGCTGTGGACAATGCAATTTCGTCCTGCTATTAACCCGAGGATTTCTTTAAAAGATGGAGGGAAAGTGCCTGTTTCTACGGTTCGTCTTCTTCACCATCGTCTCTTCATTTCTAAAGGTTGTATTGTCATGAAATGCCTTGACGAAATCGATGTCAAGCTTTTTTCATACTACCCTATCCTTTTCTTTCACCAGGACAATAGTAATGGTGATTGCAGTTGATTTGACTTTATTATACCAGGAACTGACCGCAAACATGATTCTTCTACCCTCTAGTTTCTCCACAACCAAAATAAATTAGTACTCGCCACAACATGCTACAAATTGTGGAGAACCTGATCTTAAAAGCTAGTCGATGATGGAATTATCATCAAGCACTCTTACTAGCTTGAGTGTAGTTGTTACTGTATTATTTTCCAAAGTTTAATCAACTTTAGTTATCTGTGAATAAAGTTTATATTCGCCCAATAAACCACCGTCGTTGCTTATTATGAGGTTTGGGGATTTAACGTGGTTGTATCATCAGCAATAAAGCCTAAATAGCTTACCGTCTTTGAACCACTTGAGCTCTGGTGCTGGGAAGGCCATAACGCGAGCTTGCAGCTTCAGCGGTTGTCCAACCACCGCTTTTACGTCCTCCAGAGGCTCGCTGAACGAAGGCTTGCGAGGTGTCGCTGTGGAGATTCATAGCTTCAGTATAAACGTACATATTGATGTCGATAGGTGTTAAAGTTCTAAAGGTGTTATATTTATAGCTTATTTAGATTTATGGAGGAGGCTAATGTCCGGCATAGAATATCTCATGATGAAAGATGATGAAATAGTGTAGATAAGTGATTGGGTTCTGGACCACGGACCAAAAAGCACAGCACAGTATGTCCAATCACGTGGACCTTATGAAGGTTGTCTGAAAAAAAAAACGTTGGATACCTCCAACTCTTCTTACACGAAATTTATGGAGGTGGCCTAAGTCATGGGTGAAGGTTTCACGGGTGATTTGATGATGATTTTTTAAACCGCCGATCTGTTTCAGGCTCAGATACTGAATTTAGAGAAGTAGAGTAACAGAAAGAGTTGTAAAATGAGTTATTTCTCTTAGGACCTCATGAAGCAATGGTATAAGTAAAGACTTACGGTTGACAGCAACAGCGCAAAGCGCGGAATGCTCCCCGTTGGGGTTGCTGATGACCAGCTTATAGGCTCCGCAGTCAGCAGGGGTCACGTGTTCGATGTTCAGTTTCACTGTACCGTCAGGCAGAGCGGTTTGCTTGATTCGTGTATCATCAGCCGACAACGGAGCGCCATCCTTGTACCTATGCAAGACGTGGAGAATTTACAAATCACCTGGTTTTTAAGGTACTATTACCATCACACGTTTATTAATAAGACTAGAAGCGTTTATATGTGAACGATTTCTTTGGTTCCTTAATTTAAATTTTTATAACTTAATCTTTATAGGACATTCTATGTTTGCCTTTAACTTTGTCTGAGTATCTTTGTTTCTATATAGTGTTTTATTTGTAAGACGAGGAAAGTGGCGCGACCTTTTTAGAGTATAAAAGGGTCGAAGGAGAGACCATTAAAAGGAATAAGCAGGCAACAAAATTATATAAGACTAGGACTAATAAAATAAATACTCAAATCTGAGATAAAAAGTAATTTAAATATAAGAAAAAGGCAAACAAAGAAATAAAGCTAAACAGAACAAAATGTAAATCTGTAGTATCTTGGAAGCCTACGAAAGAAATGAAAGAATTTGTGAAAAATAAAAAATGAATGAATAAATGACTTTAAGAAATAAAAAATGATGAAAACGAAAATACACCAACATCTCACTTTGTGTCGTGGTTACGTTCCGAAAAAACACGACGCAAATTGATACGCCACAAAATAATAAAGATTTTCTATAGCAGATCATGTAAAGATCGAAGTTAGGTTCCAGGGTCACGAAATTACTATTTTTTAAAAAGAAAATTGAACAAAGTAAACATTTTAAAAACAAAAATAATGTAATTCTGCCAATAAAATTAATTTCCTTTTTTGTAACCAGAAATAACACGTAAAAAATTATAAAAATTTATTATTCTCTTTTTATTTTATTTAGAAATCATATTTATTATTTTATTTAGAAATTATTTTAGTTGGAAAGGGAATGGCGCAATTAGAAACAAAAGTGTTGCCATCTTTTAGAAAAAAAAGAAGATTTTAAAAAATTAAAGACTCGAACCCAAAACAATGTAACCTCGAAAATCTAACGACGCACAGTGAAAATTAGTACTAATTAAGCAGCGACGCAACTTCGAAAAAAACGCAAAACGAAACGACGCACAGCGAGGTATTGGTGTAATATGATAATTTTTTTTAAATAGTCTCTACATAACCAAGACGCGTAAAAATGCCGTAAAAGAGTTGCCCACAAAAGAGTCACTATTTCTATAAAGTCTAAAGATGCAAAAAATTGTATTGGTTTACCATTTAGCAGTTGGAATAGGGCTGCCGTCAAGTTTCGCTTTCAGTTCAAGCGGTTCTCCTTCGTCGACGTCCTTCTGTCGATCAAGCTTGTGCGCGAAACCTGGCGATGTCTGCGCCAACGATATCGTCGCTTCGCATTCCGCTTCACCAGATAAATTCACAGCTCGCACCACATACTACAAAGATATATATATATTTATGCATAATACGTGTCATATTTCGAAGTTACAACGAAATTTATTAGTAACAGAGAACAGGAAGTAAATTACAAATGTGATCAAAAAGTGAGATGAAATGTCATTTAAAATGTCACGTCAAAAAAATCTAAGATTTGGTACTTGAAAATCTTCGATTGACAATTTAAAACCTAGCTGATAGTGTTGAATTATCATTTGACTCAGCTCAAACCCTTTTGAAGGAAGTTTTGTGTCTTAAAAGAATCAATTGGAGGATGTCATAATGCATGGATTCTTCGCGACTTTTTTGTCAAAAAATCAACTGATTTCGTTCCGCAACCATTGTATTTGCCTGATTTGACTCCGTGCTTCTGGATATTCAGCAAACAAAAGGAAAATGCGGGGAGACCATTTTGACATAGTTGAGAAGAAAAAAACTGAATCGAAGGCCTTGAAGGCTTCACCGGAATAAACACTATTCCGACTGGAAAAAGCTTGGCAAAAGTGCCTTTTATCAGACATCGACCTAGAAAGGGATAGAATTGATTTCGAAGAATAAACAAAGAACTTACATTTTATAAACAAATTCACCATAGTTTTTATCACAATATTACTACTATACATTAGGTGTACAATATATTCAAACATTTTTGAAATGAAAATTTTATGATACTATATATCACAGCGTAAGATATCGACGTATATCTTAGGCTTGTCAACATAGGTTTCTAAATGTCCGTCACATATCCGAAACCTGTCTGGTTGGAGAATCAGATTTATTTTATGATAATTATGAAGCATTATGGAGGTTTATTGTTAAAGCAATTGCAGTGCACGTCTAGATTACCAATGAGGTCCTATATGAGAGACTACGTCATGAATCTTACACAGGAGTAACTAACTTTATGGAACACAGATTCTTACTTTGCCAGCATCGGAAGAATTGAAGTGTTTGATCTCCAGCTCGCTGTCGACTTGACCACCGACTTCGGTGGTGATGGTGTGACGTTCATCGTTGACGATCTCCCGATCCTTGCAATACCAGTGCACCTCGGGTTTCGGTACGCCGTCGCAGCGCACTTTTAGCGTGCAATCGTCGTAGTCACGGACCGTCTCTTTTTGCAGAGGCTTCGTGAACACTGGCTTGTCAGCTAAGGATATACAGAATTTCTATTTAGATTCTACATTTAGAGTTCAATTATTTCCTATCCTACTAATTATTACTTTTTTTTAGAAAATTTACTAGTTTTATTTGATGATTTTTTAAATTCATCACCAGAATTGCGGACATGGTAAGTACGAGATCACAGCTCCGTTGGTAGAGAGTTGGTAGAAGCAATACTGCCGAAGATCAGCATAAATGGAGTAACACAGTGTTCGTCAAAAAAAGTAAAAAATACTTTAGGAATAAAATAAAAATGTAATAAAATTGGACTGCGATATATAAAATTGTGCTTCATGCCTGTAGAAGAAAGTAAAACTAAAAACAATATTCTGTGATAAGCTACTCGTATAAACAGTAACAGACATAACTGCAGTGATTGAGAATGAATGAATGGAACGGAATGGAAGGGAAAGATAGATAGAACTGTAGAGTGAAAGAGCGGAGAGAAAGATAATATGAAGTGTGGAAGAAGAGAATAGAAATTAAAACAGATGTGAAAAAAATAATAATAAAGATACACCAACACCTCGCTTTGCGTCGTTTCGTTTTGCGTTTTTTCGAAGTTGCGTCGCTGCTTAATTGGTACTAATTTTCACTGTGCGTCGTTAGATTTTCGAGGTTGCGTTGTTTTGGTTTCGAGTATTTAATTTTTTTATTTTTTTTTAAAGATGGCAACACTTTTGTTTCTAATTGCGCCATGTCATCAAAACTCGGGGATTTCCTTTCTAACTAATAATCAACGCAATTTGAATTGTACAGTTTTATTTTCACTTTGTTTTGCTAATTTTAAGAGTTCAGTTTCAATTACGTAGTGTGTTGTGCTTTTTTTAAAAGAGAATAATAAATTTTTACGTGTTGTTTCTGGTTACAAAAAAGGTAAATATTATTCCAATTAATTTATTGGCAGAGTTATATTATTTTTGTTTTTTAAATGTTTACTTTAAATGTGTATTTTCGTGACCCTGGAACCTCGATCTTCGATCTTTACGTGGTTTGCTATGAAAAATCCTAATTCACTTTGCGGCGTTTCAATTTGCGTCATGTTTTTTTGGAACGTAACCACAACGCAAAGTGAGGTATTGGTGTATTAAGCCCTATTCCTACAAAAATAGGGGTGGAAGGGGAGGTCCCCAATAGCGAAAACCATGTAATTAAAAACATTCCAGAAGATGTCACTGTCACCCTCACCATCTTCAATAGTGACACGATGCAAAGAGGAGGATCATCATACTATATTCTATGTTCGTTGAGACAGTTATCTATTTGCATATATCTAAGACAACCTTACCTTTAATTTCTTGCATAATATTTCTACTAAACTTGCTTTCATATACTTACTGTGAACTGTAAGTTTAGCCTGTTGTGAGGTCTCTCCAATTTCGTTTTTAGCTGTTACAGAGTACACTCCTGCATCTTCGATGGTCACCTTCTTCAACACAAGCTTATAAGTCTCCGATGCTTTGTCTTCCTCTATTTCGATCTTAGACGATGGCTTGATGACATAGCCGTCTTTGCTCCTGTAAATTCGAAATTTAAATTTCAAAACAGTTCTCTTTTGGTTAAATTTGTTTTTAAGCTGAAAACTTCAATTGTTACTTATTTCTCTATTTACCTGGTATTTTTAAGGAGTATTACTTAAGATCGTAGATCACGTTTAAGATAAGGTAAATTACATTGTGAAATATAACATTGCCAATATGTCAAAGAAGTCAAGGAAAACCTGGTGATGTGGAAACTAAATGTAACAAGATCAAAAATCTATCTAAGGTATAATACATCAGGTCATTATTGAATCTGAACTTTCCTAGCTTTATAACTGTGGTGAAGAAGAAAATCCTTTTATCATAAGCTGAAGCCGTGTGGTGAAATACCTTCCATATTTATTGATAGACTGAATTAAGATAAACCAAGACCAGAAAAAGAGGCGAAGAGTTTGTCACATTTCTGGACGTAAGCCTCTCCCATAAATTTCTACCAGGTCCGGTAGAAAGTGGCGTGCAGTCAGCGTCTTCTAAACACCTTAAAAAGTCATCTGTTCACCTTGTGGACGGAAAGCCCGCGGTCTCGACTCCAGAACTAATTGTTCTGGGCGCTGTATGTCTTGCCTACTGTCATTTCAACTGGAGATCTGGCTGGGTTATGTCGGTTACCTTTGCTCATCTATAGAGCTCCTCGTTTGGCATTAGAACTCAAAGAGAAATTCCGAACATAGCCTTATCCATGACCCGTTGAGCATCTGGGAGCTTAGTAGTTATTGAAATTTCTCTAATAGAAAAAACCTGAAAAAATATCTAGGTCTATGTTTATACCTACCATTGAACTTCAGCGATTGGGTTCGCCTGTATCTTGGCGATGAACGTGATCTCCTCGTAAGGCATTGCTGTGACGTCCTTCAGGCCTTCAATCGCTGGACGCAACAAGATGTCCAGGCGCGCTGAACTTTCGCCGACGCCATATTTGTTCTTTGCTTGAATCGTGTATACTCCGGTGTCAGAGTGACGACCTGGAAGTAATTCAAGTGGAAGTTAAAACTATTTTTCTGAACAGCACAGTCGAATGGATAACGTCAATGGGTTGCGGGTATGTATTCTAACACGTAAAAATTTGGTGTGTATTGCTATATACCTATGTATTCCGATTGATCTTATTTAATGCACGTTGTGTGTGCTTTACTTTTTATGAATCTCCTTCCGTAGGCCTACTGGAAGAAATTTCTGGTTAGAAATAAGTAGTGCCTGTTGTGTCAGTTATATTTGTATTGTTACTTTAGTGTTTTTATTGTGTACAATAAACTGTTAAATAAATAAATAAATAAATAATGTTAATTTTGGATGTAAAGTAAAAGATAAACTTTATATTAGATACTTCAATTCTTCGATGTATATATATCAACCCCCCATCATATTAGGTAGAAGCATATCTGATCTTTCTTCTGCAACTTCATTCAGCGCTAACGCTTTTCCAAGTGTTAGTAGTGATATTAGCAAGGCAATAGCAACCGACCAAGCCAGGGTTCAGCCCTCTCAGGTGCCCTTGTGTTGGAATGCTAAGCGGGTCGACGGATCCAGGCTGAGGTCCACGCATGTGATCCCTTGAGTTCAATCACTCCATGGAAAGTTCACCGAAGCAATCTAAGAGCACGATAGCTACTCAATCCGGTAAAATAGTAATATGCCTGAGCTAAGCGTTACTTTAAAAAAGGTCCTAGGTTAGGGGCACTCTATGCCCTGCCACCTCATACTCGAGGAATCTGCAAATGCCATTTGGACAGCAGTGAGAGTTCAAACCAAAAATAAAATAAATCAACGCATATATGCCATTTGAATAAGGTTCATAATATTTTATATTTAAAAAACCTATGCGTTTTCGATGCCCAATAAATGTTAAAACCAATACTATAGAGATTGGAAATATTTTAATACTGTAAATGATTTGTAATTTGAATGATTTATTTACTTAAGAGTGCATGTATTTATTATTACCAGTGGGTATATGAAGTGTGTAGGTGCACTCTTTTAAGCCATGCTCGATGTCCTTGCTGTCAGCTTCGGTGATGAGGGTGGCATCTGGGATCAGCTCGGTGCCGTTGAGGAGCCAGGCGACGTGCGGCAAGGGATCAGCTGTGCACACTGCCTTCAGGGTCACTGGTTCGCGTTGCATGACGCGCTGCGCTTCCAGGGGAGTTTTGAAGATCGGCTTACGTAGTTCGCTTTCAGCTGAAGAAGAAAATTGGTGGAAATAACTTGAAAAGAATTCCTGAGGAGATCAACGTAGTCACGTTTTATAAGAACCAATAAGTTATGACTACTCAGTATGTTTTTGTATTGAAATGATTGTATGGGAAATGTCTATCAAATTTTTGATGTAGACTTTTGATCGACACCAAATTCCGGGATTTCAACTTTGTTATATTGGTACGCATTGTTAGCTCAGGTATTTTATCATAATTTTGTCCAGAACATATTGCCACTATTGTAGATAAGTATATTAGTACTTCTAATTTAATTTTCACTTTAATGACAGGAGTTTGGCTTATCTGAATCTATCTATTCAGACTTCTGCTCAATTTTTGGCTGTTTATTTACTGGATGTTCTGTAGTCCGATTTTAATTTGTTTCATTACCTAAACATCTTCCTTCTTCTATTTTCATTTTCTCTCTAACTATTGAATGTTTGCTATCCTTTTTAATACTAGTCAGATTACTTAAATAGATTTCTACTATTATTGTTTCGCTTATTACGGGAGATAGTTCATCTTTCTCCAAAATTTTCGTGTCTTTAACAAATTATTTTTTTTGTATCTTTCCAATTACAAAGGTTGAGGGATGATGAATGATAAACAGGAATAAGTAAGATCTCGTTAGAAATAAGTACCTAGTCAAAACTTAAGTCAAATTAATATAATAATGTAAAAGAATATACCAAAAACAGATTAGAGAAATAGGAAAATGTGGAGAAGAGAGTGAGATATCGTAAGAATAGAGGAAAAGAATGAAAAGTACGAAAGAAATCGTGATGGAAGAAAGACGAAAACAACGAAAGAAAATATGACTCATAGAAGAGGAGAATTAAAAAATAAATAACTGTAAAAATTATTAAATTGAAAAATAAAGTCCCTGCCCTTCAGAAGATAGGTGTGAACGAATGATATCCAATAAAAGCATTTTCGAAGTTTTAGCAGTCACGTTGTATTTTTTTGATTGTCCAAAATGCTTTTGTGTGACAAACTCTGGCTAAATAGATCTTCTTCGGATATAATTATGTTAAACAAGACTTCCTGAATAGGAGGTTCCGTACTTACGTTTAACAGTTACTTCTGCTTCTAGAACGTCCTTGCCAAGGTTGTTGCTGATTTCGCACTGCCATTTACCAGCATCTCCAAGTTCTGCCTTCATCACTTCCAGCTTGTACAAGTCACCGTCATTGGTGACGCGGATCCTGGCATCAGGTTTGACCTCTTTGCCATCATGACGCCAGATGACGGTGGGTTTGGGTGTACCACTTGCTTGAACCGTGAACACAAGGGGTAGGGATTCGAAAACGTTGCTATCTTTCATGCTGCTTTCTCCGAGTTTTGGGGGTGCTGGAATATTGAAAGAAATGATTGGAAAATTTTATTTCGCTGTAGATTTCTTATGTAAGATATCGTCTAAGGTAATCTCTATTACAGAAATGTTCTTAAAGAAAGAAGAGTAAAATTTAAAATATTTCTTGAAAATCAGAAAGTCTTAAGAATTACTCCCAGCAGATTGTGATTTGACGAAAACGGTATCTGGAATTACTATCTTAGTATTTTTAAAGAAAAAAAAAGAAAGACGAAAAAATGTTCTAGAACATATCTAAAAAAATTCAAATTTTAGGGCATCAACGGACACGTATACATCATCAACATTGAAAAATATATTTACAACAGTAGAGGAATACCATATGCAGCACTAGAAAAAAGTTTTCATACTAAAAATAAAATCATATTGCATATTTACAGCAGTTATTATTTAAATAATACTCTTAATAAAAAATACTCACCTTCGTGTGTGTTTGTGTGGCTGGGTACATTTGTATTGTGTCGTATCGATGTGTGAGTGTACATACCAATTACGTTGTACGGCGTGCACACATACGTAATGCTTAACAACTACGACTTCATGCCAACATTTAACACACACACACGTAAAACATAAGAATTACCTTTATGTGGACGAGTAGTACAAGTTAACATCTCCTTCGCAAAGTGGTCCGTTTATTAGTATGCCAGAAGGGAATGTTATTACGCATGCGTTCTAAAACAAACATACGGTAGAACATTAATTGAATCAATTTCTGAACGCTTTGATGTACGTAAACATAGATCTGGTATTTTCTTTAATTAAAACAGCTTAAATCGCCACAAATAATTACATGAATGGAAAAATAATACTACAAAGTAAATATCAGATCATAGTTAGAGAAAAAATAGCTGCATTATTGAAAGAATTGAGAGTTGAAGCAACATTATAAATTTGTTATGCCCCTAACAAAATTTGTAGCGTTACAAAAATCATTTTAGCCTTCCAGTATTCTCGTTTCAATAATTTATGCACTTGACAATTACCTTTTTCATCTTCTTTGTTTATAATATCGTCTAATATGCTTCTTTGTCTCTGGCTTCTTCTTAGCAGCGCTTCCAACTCTCCGTCCTCCTCCTCTTCTACGCTGAATAGTTTTGCGCCGTGCTTCTTCTTTCTTTCTACAGTCGTTTCTGCTACGTTTTTAGTCATGTTTTCAGGATTCGTCATGTGCCCCATTACTAACTCCTCCATTATACGATTTTTGACATCTTCAATTCTTTCATCCACGTTTTTGAATTCGCTTTCATCGAACTCTTTTGAAATATGTATAAGTTTTTCTGTGATGTCATTTTCAAATATTTTCTGGCGTTTCTCTTTCAGTATTATCGATTCTTCATCGCCGTCCTTTGTGAGATAGTCCTCTTTAAATGACGACTGTCGTACGTATGAATCCTTGCTGAATATTTTACGATTGTCATCTATATCGAAAATCGATTTAGACAGATCCTCTATTGATATTTCCCGCGATAACGATTCGTTTTGCCAACTATTTTCGTCTTCCGAAACAGAATGTATGGATACTGTTCTGTTTCCAGTATGTCTCACATACCGTATGCTGTCAGCATCGGAGTCGGTTTGCGGTTCTTCTATAATGCCATAAGTTCCTCTTCTCACATGATCAGGTATAGTGTAATAGCCTAAATCTGATAAGAAATAACTATGGCTCGCAATTTCTTCTACTTCTAGAGAAGAAGAATGGGGTTTGTTTGGTTGAATGACTTTTCTAGTGCACCCATCATCGTCTTCGTAATATTTGGATGTCATTTTATGCAAAGTGTGTGTTTCAGCTGGACCTAATAGTTAAAATATTATTATGACCACATTTATACTATTCTTACGTAAAAGATCATGCAATAAGTGACCAAGTATTATAAAAGTTTAAGATAATTTTTCTAAAAATAGAATGTGACGGAAGTGAGATGGCTGAAGGAGAGTAGTTGAGAAGGAAGATAAGCTAAGCAATATACTAACCTGTCACTATAGCGCCGTGGGAGCAAGTACTGCTGACCTTAGACACAATAATAGACCCGTCGTCTCCTGTCTTGAACGTGGTTATTGTTTCGAACACTCGGCCTAAACATAACAAATCACACTTCGTTTGTTAAAAATAACACAAGTTAAGCATGCAATATTATTTGGCGAAATCGTGTTTCCCGCTGTGTATAAGCTGTTTGTTTTATAGAGATATGAGGAAGCTCAAAGCAATCTTATAATTTATACCTTCAGTTTCGGCACTTAACGGTTCTTCTTTAAGAGATTGTCTTTTAACAGATTTACGTTTTGATGGTTTCAAATCTTCCTCTATTTCAACTTCTGTTACAGCTTCAGGTTTTGTTGATCCCTTTTCTCCTTTTTCTTTTTTAGTTTCAATATCTTTGACCTTTGGTTTCTTTAATTCTTCATCTTTATTATCATCCCAAAATGATTTTTCTTCCAGTGGCTCTGGCTCCGAGAATGATTTTCTAGATTTAAGAGGTACTTCTTTTATTTCTTCGATTTCCACTTTTTTGCTTTGTTCATTGTCATTATCATCCCATATATTATTTTCTTCAGCATTTTCCGGCTGTGTGAACGATGTTTTCGCTTTTGAAGATTCTTCTTGGATATAATCTTCTTGTACGTTTTTGGTTTCATTTTCACTGTCGTGTAATAAATTATGAATTGCCGTTTCAGGCTCGGATATTGACATTTTACTCTTTTGTGGTGTTTCTTTAACTTCCTTTACTTGTACCTCCTTCTGTTTTTCATTCTCATCGTCATTCCAGAATGATTTGTCTTCGGCTTTTTCGGGTTCCGAAAATGATCTTTTAGGTTTTTCTGGTTTTTGGTTAACGTCATCTACCTGTATCTTTGTTACTTTCGTATTATTTTCATCCTCAAAAGACTTTTCTTCAGAAGTTTCCGGTTCCGAAAAAGATTTTCTACCTTTTTGTGGTACTCTATAATCCTCGTCACATATTTCTTTTTTGCTTTTCTCATTCGGCTTATCATCCCAGATAGATTTTTCTTCGATAGATTCTGACTGCGAGAAAGATTTTTCTAAATTACCCGGGACAGGTTTAACATCATCAACTGTAGGTTTCTTTGTTTTAAAATCATCATCATCAACATCGTCCCAGAATGATTTCTCTTCTATAACTTCCGGTTCGGTCAACGACTTTTCAGCTATCTTACTTGGAGGTTCTATATCTTCGAACCGAACGCTTTTTGAATTATCTTCGACATTTCGTTTTTCGTCTTTAGCATCGTTTATTTCTTTTTTAGTGGCATTCTTTTTATTTTTAGTACCCTCTACATCCTCTACTACTTGTTTTTGAAGTTTGATTTCCTCCTCAAGCTCTGATTCAACGGCTGTTTCTTTCTTGAATCTCGAATGAACTTCTTTAGCTATTAAAAATAACGAAAATTGATGGTATTATAATGATTTTTTGATGTTTGTTCAGTGTATTAAGGACATCACAAAAAGGTGAAGGTACAAATGCGAGACATGGTGTTTAGGTACTAAGGAAAATCACACGAGCATTCTAGTCTAGTGAATGCTTTATTATATTAACTAGGTATATCTAAAAATAAAAATATCCATAATTAGGATTCTACAACAAAATTAATGCGTGCAATGCAGTAGTAATCTACTTCAGGTAACACTACTTTCCAAATCACTATTATCATACCTACGTTTGCAAGTTGCCATTGGTGTGTGAATTAATGTTGTTTCCTCTTACATGTTGTTTTATAACTCTACCTTATTTAAGTGTACGATGTGTTTTGTGTGAACTCGCTGAAATTATCTGTTGCTAAATATAGTTCGGGATTACCAGTAATTTAAATTTTTTTGTGTTTTTTTACAAATTTTATTAGATATCACCAGACGTTTAAGATTTCGTGTTATTCTGAATGATACTCACTGTGCACTGTGACCGTACTCTTAGAGCTGACACTACCCATTTCGTTTTCTGCCCTCACTTCATACTCGCCACCATCTTCTTCCTTCACGAGTGTTACCGTTAAGTTATAATTTTCTAATCTGAAAACATATTTATTTCAAGTATAAACAGCCTTGTTCAAGTTGGTTAATTAAAGTAAATATTTTCATAAATCTATCATCAAACCTTTTGGTGTCTCTTTCTATTTTGATTCTGGCATCAGTGGTGACCTCCTTGCCGTCTTTATACCATTTAACTTTGGGTTCTGGACAACCTTCCACTTCTACCTCCAGTTTGAGTGTCTGCCCAGCATCGACGGTCATGTCCACCAGGCTCTTGGTGATCCTGGGTTTCCCTGTATACATGGACAATAAATGTTATATCTTTAGGTACATGCTTAGTTTTCAAGCATATTTGAATAGACTTGTTGACGTTTATAACACTTATTCGAATCTCAATTTGAATCTTTAATTAAGTCATCCAACTGGAATGGAAGATCACAAAAGCCTTAGAATTCTTAGGCGGATGCTTTTTGAAGTGACTGGGCAAAAAGCCTACCAGAAGGATATTGAGTAATGCATAATAACACTATTTTAATATTTTTAAATATTAAATATTTTTACGATAATAAAGTGGTTTAATTTATGGCAGAAGATTCAATAACATCATCATCTATATGTCAGTTGATAGATGCCCACTGCAAGGTATAAGTCTCTCCCAAAGATCAACACGATGATAGGTCTTTCTCCACCAGCATTCAGCGACTTCCCCAGATCTTGACTGAATAAGCAAATTTTAGATCCAAGTTGATTGCTGAAGAATAATTTTATAGATGATGATAATTAAATCAGAGTCTTATAAAATAAAAAAGAAAACCAATGCAACTGACTGTTGACAGTGAATGTAGCTTGACAGGAGTCGTTCCCGAGCTCGTTGGTGACCTTGCAGCTGTACTGGCCCGACAGTTCAGCGGACACTTCCTTCAAGATTAGCTTGTGAGTGCTGCCGTTGTCCACGCGCGTGTAAACTGACTTTTTCTCCGTTATCTCCACGTCTCCCAAGTACCTGAATAATTGGGACTTTTTTATTTACGTTTGATTTTTTAATATTCAATTCTGACCAACCTAAAACTCTGTCAATTATTTATAATCGTATAAAAAGGTCAGTGTAGTCAGACCCACCATAAAGATATTTTGCGCTTACACACAAGCGCAAAATATCTTTATGGTGGGTCGTTTACATGCATATTTGTACAGTCGATTATTTTAACATTATAAGTAAAGCTACCACGGGCTCGAAAAACTAATTTACTGAGAAGAGCAGGCTAGTAATGGAACAGATGCTCTTTTTAAACACCTGCCAATATCAAAAACTTTGTGATTAAAACCTCTGTAAATTGTAATGGGTATTATTATTATGTAAATTGATATAGAGTTTATTGAGTAACTTTTGTCTATGTAGGATTATGATCCTTTTGCACGTCCTCACAATGTATGTAATAATGTCTGTTAAAATGTAATTAGTTTTTAAGTGTCCTGAACGAGTAAAAATAAAATAAAATTAAATGAACTAGTACTTACCATTGGACCTTGGGCTCTGGGTAGGCTTCTACGTCAACTGTGAACTCAACGTTGACGTCACCCTCGCTAGCTGTGAGGTCTTGAAGTTTGCGATGGAACTGTGGTGCACAGCGCACGTTCAGCAGACAGGAGTCACTTGCGGAGCCGTGGACATTTCGCACCTGGTAACCAAATAAGATCGAATTGTAGCGAAATAATCACAGTTGTCAAAATGCTTTCGCTTATCTGTCAATCTATCGATCTACGCATGCGCAAAAACTAAGGACTCGCGGCGTATGATTTGTAGGCGGTTGTTAAAACCGCGTCTCACGCCGAAAAATATTATGAAATATAAAAAATGGCGAACGGCGTCAAGTGACATATGTGTTGTTTTGTAAATTTGTATTAAACATTGATTCAAAATTAATATAAGATAGTCTTTAATTCAATATTCCATCAAGCACTAAAGATTTAATACAATATAATCAAATCAAATATAATCAAATAATATAATATTTATTGATATTTGTTTGATATCATGTTAGATATGATCCAGAAAACCCACCTCGCAGGAGTATTCTCCAGCATCAGCGCGTGCAGCTGAAGTGATGACCAGTGAATGCGCTTCACCGGATGATGAGATCTTGACCGTCGAAGAAGACGTCAGTTCTGTTTTATTCTTGAACCTGTTGAATAGCAATACTCAATATATACTTGACTTGATAATTCCTCTATTCTAAAAATGTACAAGAAAGCCTGTGATAATAATTTTGGCAGTACAATTTGCCAAAGATTGCCAGAACAACTTGATACAACCTTAAACTGTGTAAAACTGCTGGGTTATAAGAGCGAAACAAACATACTTAAATGACGGATTACCGTCGATTCTTTCTCTTTTTAATGTGTTCCCAAAAGTGGAAATGCTATAAGACAAACAAAAACCACACAAATCGATCTTTAAATAAGCAACTGAAGCGACTGACCATTTGACATCCGGTGCCGGGTCGGACTCCGTCTCGATCTTGAAGGTGACTGTCTCTTTCTCCTCGCAGACTTTGGTGCTGCCCAGCTTCTTGATAATCTTCGGCGCGGAAGATACGTGCCATTGCCAGAAGTCCGAGCATTGGTTGACTTCGTTCCTGTACATCGCAATATCACTTATTTATATTTAAAAGTCACTAGATACATAGTTTCTATAGTTTTAAACTAGATGGCGTTAGGAACGCTTTAATTTTGGACGATGTCGATAGATGGCATTGGCGGTCGATTTTCCCGTTGCGGATATAAGAACTCTGCGATAAGTTATAAATTATACATAGATTGTAATATTTTTGGAACTTTAACTTTTGATATTGAAAAAATATGAATTTCTTAAGACAAATTAATAAGAAAAATAATTTAAATAGTATACCTGTAAGAAATTTTGTCATATCGTTTACTATTTAAAAAGGAATAAGTAAGTCTCAAAGGCGTAAAGATGACGACGATTTGATGAAGTAATTGAACTAACTTTGCGACGACGGAGTATGATCCGGTGTCAGTGAGCTTCGCGTCCTTGATGGTGATCTTGTAGACCTGGTCGGACTCCTTCACAATGATTATCCTTTCCGAACTCTTGATTTCAGCGCCGTCCTTGTAAAACGAGACCTCCGGAACGGGTGTACCTTCAACTTCTATTGTAACGGTGTGAGTGTCGCCCACCTGTAAAACGTCATCTATATATCATCAACTTTTCAGCAAATTGACATCTATTCTTGGATATAGGCATCTTCCATGGATTTCCAAAGAGACAACTCGAAGACGCATATGTCTTCGAGTTGTTTATGCACTATATAGCCTGCGTACAGCTACTCAAACTTGCCAAAGCTATGTAACTGTAACTTTTAGATTATCTACGTGTCTTCGTGGGCAGGTGAAGGAGTCCTGAAATGACCACATTGCAGTGATCAGCGGCAAAACCCAAGGTTACATGCTACGGTGAAAATGTCCAGATTGATACAGATGGAAAATGTAAATCCAGGGCTGGAAAAAAGAAGATACGCACCATACATGATTGGTTCTCAATTTTCTTCTTGATCTTGGGAGCGTCCTTGACGAGCAGTTGTACAACGGTGGTGTCTTCACCGAGCTCATTGCTGGCGGTCACGTGATATTCACCAGCATCGGCAGCGGTCACGTTCTTAATGACCAGTGACATAGACTCTTCATCCTCGTACAAGAACCTATCATCAGATTTGTGTATTTTGATATAAACGATATATATATGTGGATATATTACTGTGATAAAAAGTAAGATGAAATTGTCATTTTAAGCTCCCGAGTTTTAGGAAGGCAGGTAAATTATTTTCCCTAGATTGGTAGGACTGTCTATAAAATTTGGTAAGCATGTTTGTCAAAAGTTAGAATATCATTTGTCTTATCCCAAATTATTTTGAAAGATGTTTTGCGTCTCAAAAGCGTTACAACTTGATTGTTTTTTAGAAATAATCTTCAAAATCCGACTGATTTCATTCCACTATCTCCGTATTCGCCTGATTTGACTTTGTCCGACTTCTGGCTATTCAGAAAACTTAAAAGTCCAACACGGGATCGCCGTTATAACACGATTGAAGAGATAAAAACGGAATCCAACATCTTGAAGGCTATACCGGAAACAGGCTATTCCGATTGTTGCGAGGACAGGAAAAACCTTGTTAAATGTGCCTTTTATCGGACGTCGATTACTTTGAAGGGAATGAAATTGATTTGAAAAATAAATAACAAATTATTATTTTATAAACAATTTCATGTTACTATTTGATCTCAGTATTATATGTATATGCATATACACAGATTTCTACTGAGTAAGATATTTATTTATATATATACATATACACAAAAACACCTATATAAATATATATATATATATATATATATATATATATATATAAGTCAACATTTTTTAACTGTGAAAAGTGTTTTATTTATATTTATTGGATATGTCGCAACATGCCAATGAATTTGAAATTGTGATTTCGGCCAAGGCAGATCGCAATTCAACATTTTTACAATATCCGTATAATTTTAATTCTTCTCCGAGTAATATAATTCTGAGGTGTGTGATATACACAAATATTTGGATATTTTTAAATTGCATTTTAATAAAACACAAGATTCTAGAAATCGCTGTAAACTGAATCGAGATGAATGAAGATGTTCTTATATCTATACTTTTTTATTACTTTTTTAAAATTAAATAATAGTAACTTATACGACTCAAAGGTCAAATAAATAGATTGAGGTGCAAATCGTTGAAGGTTTAAATAAATACTGACTTGTGCCTGGAATCGGGTTCCACGAGCTGTCCGTCGTGTTTGACCACGACGCTGGGCTTTGGATATCCTTTGCATTGCAGCTCGATCATGGCTGAACCGCCCGCGGAGACCACGGCTGTACGGTGCTCTATCACGAGCGTTGGCTTCTCTGGTTCCCGGTGAAGTTCATGGACGGCACCTTGGTGATCAGAAAGACTTTATATATCAAAGATCCGAAGATGTCGCCGAGACCGTTAAAACTATACGCTAGATAATAAGGCTGTGGGTTTTATAGTTTCTTTTATGACCCCCTTTTTTGAGGACATCTAGTTGTTTCTTCATCATGGGTGGACCAGAAGCAACATTTTCTCAATAATTTATTCACAATTTTCTTTTTATTTTCTCGCTCTTCTTTTATCCGTTTCGGCATCTTTCTCTAGCTTTTCTATTTTTCCATCACAATCTCTTTCATTCCTTTCCATACCTTCTTACCTTTCATACATCACCTCTCATCCTTCGCCATTCCTCCTGGATACTGTTATTATCAATTTTCATTTTATTTCTCTACCCAATAATATTACAGTCATTGTAACATTTTCCTAAACTAGTTTTTTGTTTTATACTTTTCTAATTATGAAAAGGACTAATATATAGTTACTTCCGCTATGTAGCAGTAGTCGTGCAATAAAGTGTACCGCCCGCCAGCCCGCTGATAAATGCGCGTGCGGTAAACAAGCTTGCTGTATGTGCCTATTGGCTGATGATAGTGTTACTTTTATGTTACACGGTAAGTTTTATGTCTTTATAGTTCTATCTATATAAAGCGCCCATCAGCAGACGCCCAGCTGTGGACATGTGAAATGATGATGAACATGGTATAAGCAAAAGCAAAGCTGATCAGAACAAACCTTGCACTGTAAGCTCGGCTGAACAGGATATATTTCCGGTGCTGGTTTTAGCCACGCAGGTGTATAGACCGGCGTCTTCTGGCTTCACGTGCTGGAACACCAGCGCCAACGAATCCTCGTCTTCTCCCAGCAGCACCTGGTGATGAAAATACTAATTTGAACCACTGAATGTCGAAGCTACTTGGAAGTTACTTTCGCATTTCTTTGAGTGTCTTAATAGTTTCGTATTATTTGATAAAAAACCTCTTTGGACGAAGCCTTCATCCGCGAGAGGCTTCCTGTAAATCGAATATATATATATATATGAGTTATAATAATAAAAGTAAATAAAAATTTTAAGAAGGCTGTCCAGGAGGAAATAGTGAAAAAAGAGGTGATGTATGAATGATAATAGAATGAATGATTATGTGAAGGAAAAAAGAGAAACCAGTGAAAGAAATTGAGATATACGAAAGAGAAGCAAATAAATAAAATTAGATATTGAACAAATTATTTGAAAAATTGTTCCTGCGTACCCAAGACAGAGGAATATACGAGATGTTCCCAATAAGGGGGCCATTAGTATATTTATATATAGTCTGTATGTCCTTTATAAAATCGTAAAGTATGCATTAGATCACGTGATGACCTTCAACAAAGTTATTGTGCATGAGCCCAAGGAGGTTTCTAAATTGGTATAACCAATTTTAGACAGATGGCACCACTGTCATTACAATAAATTTCTTATACTTCAATAACAGTTCGTGCTAATTTGAATTGAAACGGAAACAGCGAATGAATGAATGACGTTTCGTGTTTGTAGGTGACATAAAAAATTATGTAAATCGTGATACCTAAATAAGTTTATTGTTAAATATCACGCGGATGAAGCCGCGGGGCAAAGCTACTCTCAAAGTAATAATAATATTAGTTTTAAGATATACTAATCCAACCAATGAATTAACTAACTTATATTACAAATGCTGATTACTCAAAAACTGTAAGTTATTTACAATAAAAATTAGACTTTTAAGATCTTTATGCAAGAATCATAAGTTTTTTTTTTTAAATAATTTATTAATAATTAGGAAGTAAAATAAGAGATCTATTGTTAGCTTACCTTGAATCTCTCTTCCGGGTCGAAAGGCTGTCCATCTCTCTTCCAAGTGAACGTGGCTTTCTCTCCTTTTGCCAATAGTCCTTCACCACCTGGAGGCAGTTCACCGAAGATGTTCTTGTCGTCTAAAAGAAGGGAGAAATATAAATCCAAGGTTATTTAAAACTAGCTGTGTCTGTGACTTCGTATGCGAGGAGTTTAACAAAAAAACTAATTAGTTTAGTTTTTTTAATTTAATTTATTTCTAAAATGAAAGTACTTATATAACAATACTACTTGGGAATGTTTTGCACTAACAATGTAACGTGAATAAAAAAAAATCGAACGTGTTTGTTGTGCGCTTTTCTCAGACAATGACGCGTCAGGAATTCTCATAACTTTATAAAATCTAGCTGTGCACTCGACTATGCCCGCGTGGAATTAATTTTGTTTTTCGTTGAAGAATTTTTCTAAAATAAAAATAGTCAAAATTATTTCTTATTACGACTGTTACCTGCCAGTATATGTACCGTTAAAATCAGTCCAGACATTTCATAGACTAGCCGAAACCAACAGACAGACAAACAGATTAAAATTTAAAAAAAAATCGGTATATACATCGTAAATATTTTCATATGCGTGTAGTATAAAGTTATTTTAATATTACAAACAGACAACCAAATTTTATTTATTTGCATGTATAATAATTTTATATAAATAATAATATAAATGTAGCGTGCGCGTTCTTTTATGATTGAATTAAAATTCCAACGCCGATTTTAATTCGGACGATATCACGAGACTATATCACGAAATTGTAAATTGTAAATAGTTGTATACATGTAAATACAACACGCTTACAAACTACTACGCAATTTTCGAATTTTTCGAATATAGCATCTTCTCTTATTTACTAGACCTATATTGACTTTAATGATGACTAGCATAGGATCTTGTTCGACCCTTTTTGTATTACTTCTGATTATTATTCTTTTCTCTCTTATATTGTTCTACATTTTTGGAGAATTGGAGAAATATAGGGCAAATATTACCCTGAAAAAGGCGATGCGGTCTTCTTCGATCCTCTTCCCCATTTCGACTTCAGAATCAGAGTGGATCGTAAATAGCTCGATCAATTTTTCAGTTTTTCGCTATCGTTGCGCAATAGCAGAAGAATCCGCAAATTGCGGCGCTATATTTAGCGGAGGAGGCGGTAAACAAACACTGGAAGCCGCCCAATAGTCGCGTCATTCGGCAAATTAAACTGAATAGCTCTTATTGTTGTTAACTTTATTACCTTTGTTATCCATTTAGAACGATATAGCCTTTAATAAAAACTTCTTCATACTTTTAAACATGGACTTATGATATTTCTTGAATGACTAGCAAAATATACGGCAGTAAAATGTGGTCTCTCTCTCTTTATTTAAAAAAATTAGATTTTAAGACATTCCCTAACTAACCTATCTCCACCCTCCGATCATCCTAGATATAAGCGTTGCTATGTATTGTATTGTTTCTGAAGATGTTAATGCTGTTAGCCCTAAGGCTTTTACAGCTTCATCGGTACTGAGTTCAAAGAGCGGAAGGGTCCATGAACTAGATCTAGAAAGCGTTGCTAGAGTTTTGTCTGACACTTCTTCTCAGACAATATAGCAATAGCAACCGGCCAAGCAGGTTCGGCACTCTCGTCGCCCTGATGTTGAAATGCTAAGCGGGTAATATCGACGAGTGACAGCTCTTGCAGAAGTCCCCCCGTGGGAGTCCTAGACCTTAGTCACTATTTCCGTTTATCTCTTCTCCATTCAAATATTTTTGAAAATAAATTTAAAATTGCTTTCAGAGATATTATTATAAAAACGTACATCTTGCCCCTAAAAGCATAAAAAACCTGGATATTTAATGGAATCAGGCGTTACCTCGCGGAAGTCCATCCTAAGCAAGAAAAGGACCAATATTTAGCCACTTCCGCACATGCAGTGGTAGTCGTGCAATGAAATGCCGGCCGTCGGCCCGCTGATAAACGCGTATGCGGCAAACAATGCGAATTACACAACCGCCACCACCAAATTACTCAACACGTGTTTCACCCCTCCACGGGGCATCTTCAGGAGTTAGGATTAGTGCCAAACACAGAGTTGTTTTGCCAAACTGGCGTTGATCACCCTGTATATAAAATCAATGAGAAGTGGTAGTCCAGCGGTAGAGGACTGAGACGTATGATCATAGGTCGCAAGTTTGATTACTAAGATATAATTTTATATAATTCACATATTGTGCATTAATTATATAGAATTGCCACAGCTAAGAAGCAAGTTTCCAGAAGATAGACAGAATCGTCTTCTGCGTACCATAATACCACACTGCGATCACCAGCCTGCCTTCCAAGAATGGAGATTATGGTAAATCCTCCCATAGATATTCAATGACAACCGAGACCAGAGTTCCCCAAACTTTTTTGTGTCGTAGACCCCTTGCCATGTTTTTCCATGTTGGGTAGACCCCCTACTTATCTGATATTGATTTCCTGTAAATTTCTAACTGTAGTGAAATTTAGTGTTAAAAACTTAAAGTAAAAACACATGTTAATTTACACATTTATTAATTGAATTTAAATTAAAACTACTCAAAATAAAATTTTGTATCTGTTATGTAAAATATATGTAACATTAAATAAAAATTTTTTTTACTTCTTGGGTACTTTTATAAATAATGTAAATGTTTTGATATTATAAGATACTATCAAAGTAAGTAAATAGGTACTATCAGTGTATGTGTTGAGATCCACTATTGTGGACCCCCATTTTCATTTCATGGACCCCCAAATTTTTTTTCGCTGAGGTAGACCCCTTGCAGGTTGTCATAGACCCTTAGGGGTCGATATAGACCACTTTGGGAATCACTGATCTAGACGGATACTGGATTTCAAACATATTTAAATTGAAACTTTTTATCCTTGTTTTAATTACGGTAAATGCTATGACTGAAATCATTTCAAATAAATCTTGCGTTTTCATTCTGAATTTATATTTTTAAAACCCTTTTTATTTTGAAACTTCACATCGTATATAGCACAAAGGTTGTATATACAAGTAAATTCCTCAATCAATTTCACATCTGCTATCGGAGAGATGAGATTTAAAAGCGATATTATTAAAAAAAGTATATTATTCTATTTATAAATACTATACTGATGTTAATGCGTGGAATTAAATGTTGCTCACTCAGGAAGATAATTATTGTCGCGCGCTCTTTATAAAACTATATTTATAAAGAGCAACTGTTGAATTTCTCGCCAGCTCTCAACAGAACTGCTTTACAAGCCGGCGATAGCTGTCAGTGTGGTCAACAATGTTGACGTTTTATATTAATTGACGACTCGAAAGTGCATGTAGCGTATTTGAATAAAGAATATTTTGATTTTGACTATAAACATTGTCAGTATAGAACGGATCCGGAAGACATGTCTAACTTTTTTTTTATTTTACTTTTTTTTTTAATTATTTAAAATAATGACACTAATGGAACAACACTAATTGTTTCAGATGTTTTCAGTGAACAAGGTCGACCTGTCAACTGTTTGATGTAAACAATTACGTAATAACATTACGACAAACACAAGTCGAACATTTTACTGTCAAAAAAAAAGATCTTAAAAAATAAATGTTTTTTACGAATCGCGTTATACGAGTTTTAGCATAACATTGTTTCCGCAAATCACTGTAATACAGGGTGATCATATGGCTCATTTGTTGTCAATTAATGTATGGTAACATATCCATAAATCAATAGTATTAAAAACAATAAATAACGTAGAGATAATATTGTAAGAAAAAGCGCTTTTTAAAAGAAGAATTACTTATTCTTTTTTACCCTATAGATGCCTTCTACCTCTCCCATAGATATAAATAGGGGATGTACCATAATCGCCACGCTTGGCAGGCAGGTTGGCGATCGGAGTGTGGTATTATGGTACGCAGATGTTTATGAGCATGTAAACAATTACGTAATAACATTACGACAAACACAAGTCGAACATTTTACTGTCAAAAAAAAAGATCTTAAAAAATAAATGTTTTTTACGAATCGCGTTATACGAG
This sequence comes from Battus philenor, assembly GCF_028537555.1. Taxonomy (NCBI): domain Eukaryota; kingdom Metazoa; phylum Arthropoda; class Insecta; order Lepidoptera; family Papilionidae; genus Battus; species Battus philenor. The sequence continues at coordinate 1,232,698 of NW_027181693.1, forward strand.
TTTTAGCATAACATTGTTTCCGCAAATCACTGTAATACAGGGTGATCATATGGCTCATTTGTTGTCAATTAATGTATGGTAACATATCCATAAATCAATAGTATTAAAAACAATAAATAACGTAGAGATAATATTGTAAGAAAAAGCGCTTTTTAAAAGAAGAATTACTTATTCTTTTTTACCCTATAGATGCCTTCTACCTCTCCCATAGATATAAATAGGGGATGTACCATAATCGCCACGCTTGGCAGGCAGGTTGGCGATCGGAGTGTGGTATTATGGTACGCAGATGTTTATGAGTAGTCGCAATCCAATATACTACTACTACTACTACTACTACTCCGCTAGCTCAGTGACCCAAAGTGGGTCTTGGCCTTCGAAGCGAGAGACTTCCACTTTCCTCTATCTTGCGCCATCGTCTGCCATTGGCTGACATTCAATTCCCGCAAGTCTGCCTCAATGCGATTGATCCAGCGATACCTGGGTCTACCCACTGGTTTTCGACCCCTCGGTTTTTCCAGGTACACTACCTTCACGCTCCGATCCGATCCCATTCACTCCAAGTGACCAAGCCAGCGGATTCGTTGAGATTTATATTCGCCAATGATATTCGCAATCCATTATATAATAATTAATACAAAATGCATGAATTTAAAAAAAAATCTCGGAAATCGACCCCCGAACTAATGTATGACGTAACTATTTTAATTAGTTCAGTTATTTTTGACTAATATTTAAAAGGACAAAATTGGTCCGTCATCAAGGAATATATAGTTGAATAAGTAAAGGAGTAAGTAACTTACCGACAACGGTGACCTTTGCCTCGGACTCTACGTCGCCGTAGATGTTCATAGCGCGGCAGGAGTAAACGCCCGCGTCGCCGGGGCTGACGTCGGCGATCACAAGCTCGTAGTAACCTTTGTCGCTGCGCGTGCGCACGATCGTCACCCGGTCGCTCTCCGACTTGCTGATTATCTCCTTACCGTCGCGGTAGCTGGAAATAACCAAGGTTTTACAACTAAGAATATCACAGATGAAAATGAATTGGATCAAGCTCAGAATCCTTCGCGGAGATTACCAGTAAAATTTCTGGGACGCTGGGATTTCTTTGCTAACATTGTCATCGTCATTACTTAACGTAGGATCCTTTATGCTAGAATAAGACCCTTTGGAGTCGCTGGTGCTTAGGGTGGAGGATATAAACTCACTAGATTCGGTGATGCATCGAAGGTGTGTCGAACCATCGTGTTTCAACGAATACTCTGGAACGGACTTTCCCGAGTAGCATGGGAGGAACTATGCCGAGGCCACACGCTCCGAAGGGACTCTGATAACATACCGAGGCAAGCTCTAGAATGGAATCCTCAAGGAAAGCGAAGACGTGGCCGCCCAAAACGAACCTGGCGGCGGACGATCACTGCAGATGTGAAGGCAGTTGAAATAACGTGGAGCGAAGAAAATTACGAGGCTCAAGACCGCTCGGAATGGCGACGTACTGTGGACGCCCTCTGCCCCATCTTGGGGACATAGGAATAAATGAATGATGGGAGGAACTACGGCACAAAAAAAGTTTCCAAAGATGGTATAGGAGTCCTTACAACGCTGAGGGTGATGATCAAGGGAGGTTTTAGTAGGAACTACACAATAACCAGTCCTCCCCCAGAGGCACGATAACTTGAAAGCTCACTCCCGAAACCAAAAAAACAGGTAAGTCATTTAACTTACACCTAAGCGTTAGATGTAAAATGAATTAGTTGGTTCAACGACAAATACATTTTCCGTTTTCAGATTACCTAAATTTCAGGAAAGGAATGAAATTGTTCAGCAGGCGTCAATAACCAAAAGACTAATGCTTATTAAAAACCTACAAATACTATCTAATGGATTTAGGCGTTATTTTGCGGAAGTTCATCCTAAGTAAGAAAAGGACCAATATATAGCTACTTCCGCCATGCAGCAGTAGTCGTGCAATAAAGTGCACAGCCCGCCACAGGCAACATTACTCCTGAAGATGCCCCGTGGAGGGGTGAAACACGTGTTGAGTGATTAAACGGTGGTAGTTGTATAATTCGCATTGTTTGCCGCATGCGCATTTAACAGTGGGCTGGTGGGCGGTGCATTTTATTGCACGACTACTGCTGCACGGCGGAAGTAACTATATATTGATCCTTTTCTTACTAGAAATGCTATGCGTAGAAACCGATGAATAAATGGGTAAGAATTGAAAAAAAAAGCAGAGAATATTCGAGAAAGGATGAAAAGCTAGTTGGAACTTTTTCCACAAGGACAAAGATTTAATAGCCAAATTATTAGACCGAATAGTGACTCCACGAAGTTTGTCGACCTTTTTCATATATATACCAGAATGTACTACTTATTTTATTATCTTTAGCACCCCACAAGACAAATAATTTCCAAAAAAAAAAAAAAACATTCAATAATGGCGAGAAAGAAGTCCAATTTTTTATCGTCAAATCTAATGTTCGAAATTCAAATCGATAGTATTATTTTAAATGTATGTAAACAGCCAGTAACAGAATTCACGGCTAGACTAGGTATAAATCCGTGTTAAGATATCTCTATCTAGTGCGCAGATTAATGAAAACCGAAGAAAGCGATTAGTGCAAAAATTTTCTCTACATAAAAAGATGCCTTCAGGACAAAAAAGCTCACCGGTATGATTATTTTTCAAAGACTATACTCATTATGGTTTAAGGAAGTCAACAATACCAGAAAAAAGAAAAACAATGTAAAGATGGCAACAAGGCAAATATTCTAAATAAATCGAATTAGCGTAAAGATACAAAACACGAAAATTAATATAATATGACATTTGATATTCTACGTAAAATTTTATTTTAAAGTTTATTTTGTCTTACAACTCCTATTAACAGTGAATTCTTATTTTCAAATGAGACTGTTCTAATTTTAAATCATACAACATCGATCATACATTTTAAAAGCTATTTTAACTTTACAAAAGTATTTTTTTATTCTGTTTATATTAATGTATATAAAAAATTAATAGAAATTGGTTTGTTGACTCATTTACATGTAGAATATTATAATGTATACATCAAAAGTTACTAAATTTCATTAACGACGATTCAGAACTGCGTGTAAATAATAATGTTCTACACTACGCGGCTATAAATATTGCACATCGACCTTTGGAAAGAGACAATCGGCTAGTTTCGGTTTTGTAGAGCGTTATCTCTGTCGCACGATATATAACGACTGACAAAACGTTACATAGGTAGTGGGAGACAGAGATAGTGCTCTACGAAGCTGAAAATTAGCCGAATGTCTCTTTCCAAAAGTCGATGTGTAATATTTATTGCGGGGTACTGTAAATTTGAATTTAAATTCTTTGGTTATTCTTCGAGAAATATAATAAAACAACATAGATTTTAAGATATACCACACACTGGTTATATATTTAAGTAAACATGTAAGTTATATTAATGGAATTTTGATTTTACATGCATTTAACATTTGTATCTAACATTTTAAACAAAGAATATTTAAACCGAAATTACAATGGCGCATGTTTAAATATATCGTTATTTCAAACGATGTAACTCCAGTTGGCTAAAAGCCCAGTATTCGAAAGGTTACGTGTGTTAAAAAGAAAAAAAAACTCACCGTTTTGGTTGTGTAATAAGTGACACAGATAATATAAACTTTCACACACTTACTTTTTTTTTAAATCACATTTCACACGATACACTACTACCACACAATATTTAATGGAGTAACAATTGAATTTGGAATAGCAGTTTTTGTGAGCAAGCTAGCTAGCCAAGGCACTAGGGGACAAACTGAAAATATGTTGGCAGCAAAAATCTTTTGTACACTTTGAACAACAAGCAGTAACTATACATATATATCATAACAGATACAAACGTTAGCGAATGATAAAACACTGAACGTAATAACGAATCTAATAACCATCGTCTGGCTGAATTGGCATTCTCCGAGAGGTGACTGCCCCAAGAGAAGCGCCAAAATAACAATTGTGATTAAAACAATTTGGCGCATGCAATCTACTATCTTGCAGTTAAATGACTTACAATAAATATTACTCATACCTTTTTATTTTAACACTATTAAAATACGAAACGTGAAAAATTTACTCCACAATAAAAATATCATTTTTTAGTACAAAATCATACAATAGTTTCAGCTAACAAAATTATTAACAACACGAAATGTAGGAAGAAACAATGTTTACATTTACTGCTGTTTGGCAGTAGTAGTAGAAACAACTTGGACTAGTATTTTACAACCTTTTATCTGCCATTCCACTCCTTAAACTTTCTATAACTTTTTCTTGCCCCCTTTGTAACAAATATTTTTAATATTAAAACGAAAATATTAAAATAATTTCGATTCAACGTTCGAATATTCTCCCTTAACGATCAAATTGCAACCTGACCTAGATGATCTCTTCCAAAAGGGATACCTTTTTAGTCAAAAATGAAGAATATATAATAGTAAATTTATGACAAGGAAAGATGATATAGTCCAGGGGGTTGGCAAGTGGGATTGAATGGGATACATTTGTGCAGGAGCCGCTGGCATCTTCAGGTTCTGGAGTAAAACCACACATCTACGCAGCATAGAATGTTCACCCATAAGGTGAACAGATAATCTTGTTAAAATCATCACAAGATGAAGCGATGCCGGTAGGGAATCTATACGATAGATCTAGGTATAGAAGTGGATATCCTATGATGATAACGATAGAATTTATGATTACAGTAGGTAACAAAAAAGATAGATCATCGAGGCAATCTTTGGGTGAGGCTTTAGCTTCGCTGTGAGCATCTATCGGCTGATCTGATGAATAAAGAAGTAGGACTTACAATTTGACAGTAGGATTAGGGTCTCCCTTCACCCTAACCATGAAGCGTAAGTAGGTGTTCTCCAATATCTCAGTGTCCTTCAGGGCCACCAAGAAGTACGGTGCGTTTAGAGCATTCCTTTCTTTACGTTCCTCTGGTGTCACTGCAGATGTCAAATTGTTATAAATATACATAGATACAATAAATGAACATTTCCGAATCAATGATACATTCGACAACTTATTGGTTAAATTTAATTTCGTAATAATTAATCTAAGTAAAGATTTGCAAAAAAAAAATATTGGCAAATCTCTATTATTTTCAGATAGAAGAAATAATAAGAATAATGTAAATGTATAAATCAATAAAAGTAACGTTGCAGATATTTAAAAAAGTTGGTCTAAGTTCATCGATTTGCAAATTAGGAAGCTTGAATACGAGAAATAAGAAATAAGCGAAAGGACGAAATCGCAAAAACATAGGTTACAGAGCATGCGACCGTGTACCGCTAAATATTTAAATCAGTGCCAAATACAGGAAAATTATAGGACAGTACAAGTGATAACTAGTTATACGCTTTACGATGTCTTAATTGGTGATGATGCACTGAATCATGCAGACTTAGAGATAAATGTGATAATAATTTGTATCAAATCAAGTAGAAATCTCTGTAAGAAAAGGAAATTAGAATCATATTAACACGATCGAACTGATTTCATTTAAGAAAACGCTAAGATAAATCCAATAACATAGTTTTAGTACACGATTACTTCTATTTTACATATTTTTAAACGGTATTATTTAGTTCGACCCGTACGGAATTTATTTGTTTGGGTCAAAATTAGAAATTGAAATTTTAGCACCTTCCCGTTGTTAGATTGATCTGAAATTTGGTACACACATGTAATTTAGATGACAATATAATATAATAAAATCAATAACATTATAAATCTAAGATGGCCGCCGATACAAAATGGCGGATTAAATATTTTTCCTTAACCCCCTCAATATGGGTATGAAATGAAAGGGCTACATTAGTAAAACACGATGATTATGTCAAAAATTGAAATTAAAGATGGACGCCGTTCCAATATGGCGGACTAGGTACATATTTTTTCACAACCACCACAATATGGGTATCAAAAAACCGTTTAACTTAAAAGTTTTTTAAATGTATAACGTCAAATTTATCAATTCCTTTTAAAAAAAATTGTCTTTAGGTCTAATAAATTTATTAGACCTAAAGACATTTTTTTTTTAAAAGGAATTGATAAATTTGACGTTATAAAATTCTTTGTTATAAGCTCGAGGATTTATGAGAGATATACAATATTCCGTATAGTCCACAAAGAATCACAGTTCGATCGTGCGATGTAAAAGTAAAAATTCAAATACTTACGTTCTTGTACAACTAACTGTGCTGTGCAGTGTGCATTGCCTTTTACATTCTCCGCGATGGCCGTGTATGTCCCGGCGTCGTCTTCTCTGCAGTGCATCAGGAGGAGCTTGAAGCGACCGCCTTCCGCGGTGATGGAGCATCGATCCATCAGACGATCAGTCAACGGTTTGTTATCCTTCAACCACGTCACCTTCACCCCCTCGTATTCGAGAAGCGAACACTCAAACGTCACGTTTTCACCCGCTGAGAATTCAAACCATCATTAGGGTCCAATTCGTTCGGTTACCAGATGTTTCAAAAGTGATAACATGAAAATATGTAATAAATACTCATCTATCATAACCGTGCGAATTGTATACGGAAATATAAGCATGGTTAGAAAAATGTGTTGTGTAAGTTAGATATCTAAAAGCATTATGTACAAGCACTAAGGTGTTTAATTTTAGATATTTCTGCTTTACGTTGGGTTTGTACTTACGCTCGATGTTCTGGCCTTCGAGAGTCTTCGTGAAAATTGGCTTCCCGTCTATAGCTTTAGATTTGCTAACGGACCTCGATGATTCGTATTCTTCAGTAACGGACCCATTGGATAGGCCTGTTTTTGAATATTTCCTTTCAGTGGTTGATTTTCCGTTTCTGGATTTTTCGTATGTGGATTCAAGTGTAGTTCCGCCTTCAATCTTTTCACCGTCATAGCTTGCGTCAATGCTTAGTCTTGTAGAGCGACCCTCAGCTCTTCCGTTTAGATCGCGACCGTATTTAGAGGCGATGCTGTCGATTTTACTAGTGGATTCGAAAGAGGATTCAATTTTGTCTCCACCGTCAGCAATGCCGCCTTCATAACTGCTTTCAATACTGTATTTAGAAGAGCGTCCATCGATTTTTCCATTACTATCGATTCCGTATTTTGAAGCTATGCTATCGATTTTACTAGATGTTTCATAGTTCGATTCAATTGCGTATTTCGAACCTCCATCAACTTTACTTTCATAGCTCGATTCTATTCCATAGCTACCGCCTTCAATTCGAGCGCTTGCGTTGGAATATTTAGATTCGAATTTAGAGGAAGTAACACCTTCAATAGATCCACTAGTTTCATATTTTCCACTCTCCAATCGAGAGCCACTTTCACGTCGAGAATACGATGAAACGCTAGTGCCAGTAGAAGATTCATATCTACCACCGCTAGACATCTTTCGGGTGCTGCTGGAGTATTCTATAAGATAATAACATATTAAAGAATAGTCAAGAAGAAAAGAGCAGTCAAGAAGATATTTATAAAGTTATACACGCAAAATAGAAATTTTAAATTTCCAGAGTCCTAACATCTTTAGAGTACAATACAAGATGATTTACACTACATAAATTAATGGATTTAAGTTTGAAATTATGATTGAGAGTCACCAAGTGATTGTATTTTTATTCATAGATAAGGATTATAATCGTGTGTGAAACTCACCTCCAGATATCCTTGAACTCCGACTATTATATCTTGACGACATCTCGTCTGCAATATTTTCTTCTGCGGTTACAGCTTGACTACTTGCAACGACTTTTTCTTCTAAGACAGCGCCAACGGCGCTTTCTTCTGCAAATGCACTATTTTTGTTATTCTTCTTCTCTATTTCAGTTGATGTTACTTGATCATTTGTTCTTTCAACTGTTTCTTTAAAAGTTTCCTTTGCTGACTCTTTTGTCTCGGTGTTTTTATTTATAGATAAATCTGTGTGTTGTTGAGAAACAGATGCGGAGGAAGCTACAACTTCACTTTCTCCTTTTAAAGTTGTTTGTTCAATAACTATATCACGTTGTTCAGATGAGCTGTCTTCTTCAGCCAATGGCTGCTCGGCTGCTGTTAATTTAGGTTGTTCTGCTGAGGATGTTTGGCGAGGTGTTTTTCTGATAACAGATTTTCTTGAATCTCTTTTCAATTTACTTCCAGTGGCTAGAGTTTCCGATTGAACTGTTTCCGAGTCAGTAATATCTTGATGTTGCTGTTTCGATTCTATAGATACTATTTCATTCGTTTGACTGTCACTGATTTGATTTGATTCTGATTTATGTTCAGTTGATACTTGGATGGCTGTGTTTGATGAATGCTCTCCCTCTGAACTTTCTAAAGTAACTTTCGTCTGTTTTGATAGTGAAATTGAAGATGACTCTTCTTGGACGAATAACCCAGTTTTTGGATTTTCCGACACTTGTGGCGAAACGATGAAAGTTTCTTCGTTTTGAATTTCGAATTCGGCTCTTACAGTTGCAGATGTCACGTCTCCTTCAGTCTCTATTTTCTCAGTTTTTGATAAAGCGACGTTCCTTTCTCCTGCTACTCTTTCTACGTTGATTTCGGTGGTTTGAGACAGTTTGTTAGGTTGTTCGTCGGTTTTATTTTCTACTTCCGTTGATTCAAGGACAGAGGTTGACTGTACCTGACAAACTTCACTTTCTTGTACAGTCACAGACGATTTAATTTCTAAATCAGCCGTGACTTTACCACGTTCTTCTGAACTGGTTATTTCGTGAGCTTCGCTGGTTGATACTTCTTTTATGTCGGACTTTTGTACTTTTGTTGCTTGGGCGCTTTCTACAGATGCTTTCCTCTTAGTCTGTAATATCTCCAGTGATTCTTTTTTCGTTAGTATCTCTGCTTCACTTTCTTCCACTCGGGTCTTCTTTTCTTTTTTCTGGTCTTCTTCTGTATGCTGTCTTTTCTTTTTTTTGTCTTCTGGTTCTGGTGACTGGTATTCTGATCGTGATTGTTCCGGCGATAGTATCCGGAGATCGTCTGCGGCGTGTTCAGCTAGTGCGACTGTGAAAGGAATGTAAATATAGTATATCTTTTATACCATACGATTATAAGTATTAATTCCATCTTTTCCAATTGAAACGATAACACTATTGCTAAGTAAAAATTTGTAATCACCACTAACTACTTTGTTCACCTTTAATTTAAACAAATAAGCAAACATTTTACTTAAATATTTTTAAACGATATGCACTGGTGGTTTTGAACAAAGATGGTACGTCTTCTTGGGTTACTAATTTTACGGCGTCATGTAAACCGGAATTCTGGAACATTTGTGTGTTAAGGAGTCTGGCTATTGTAGTGTACCATACCATGACCGTAACAGGAACGTGTTATTTAATGGAATCAGGCGTTACCGTGCGGAAGTCCATCCTAAGTAAGAAAAGGACCAATATTTAGCCACTTCCGCTAATTCTTAATTAATAATATAAATATAAATAATTTTTAATTACAAGTTTGCCGGGGTACTCGTCTGTTACGTGAAATCGCAAATATAACTCACGCGTAAGAGAGGGTATAATAAAAATAGCCCACGTGATCGGTCACGTGACTTTGAGTGGTAGTGAGGGAGGAGGTGGCATATAAACAACAAGCGGCGACGAACTGAGCTCACTACACTAATCGGTGTAACATAACTCCTGAAGATGCCCCGTGGAGGGATGAAACACGTGTTGAGTGATTTGACGATGGCAGTTGTGTAATTCGCATTGTTTGCCGCACACGCATTTATCAGCGGGCTTGCGGGCGGTGCACTTTGTTGCACGACTACCACTGCATGTGCGGAAGTGGCTAAATATTGGTCCTTTTCTTACTTAGGAACGTGTTAGACGCAATGAAGCAAGATACTCTTTACTATATCCAGTAAAACGGAACGAAATCGGTATCCTATGCTATTCACATGATGGCCGTAACTTTTGTTTTGTATGGCGCGATATAAAGCGCCGATGTGGTCACTTTGACCTTGAAGATACTTAGGTTATATTTCTCAGGAAATTAGGAACCGGCAGACCGTTCCATACTCGGACTATGAGTTACATACTCAGATTGTAAGGATCAGAAATATAGAATCAAAACGTTGAGTAAATTCAGGGAACTCCACCTGGTTAAGATGCTAGTGAACCGACTTTGTAACTTCCTACTGGTCTTTTAGAGAAATCGGGATGGTGGGATAAAATTCCTATTAGAGCATTCCAACCTATTGACAGTTTTTTATAATCTCAAACGTCCTTCTTATCTAAGTATTTTCTTCAGCATATCTTAGTTTTAAATCCAAAATTAATAGTATTAGGGGGACCGGAAAATTATATCACTTTCTTAAGTTAAATTCACACGACTACATTTTTAACAAGTTTTTATTTCTAGTCAACAATATATTCACCTTCGTTATCAACAACCTTTTGTTATTTAGAATTCAAAATCAATTCTGGAGCGGTTAAAATCAATCACTTTTTCTGTAAAATATATTCGACAATAATGACATTACTTTCTGGTTCACCTAATATATTATTAAATAGATCTTATTATAGCATTCAAGAGTTTTTAGTCGATCGAAGTGATCGCAGTGATAAGTTAAAATTTACATAAAAATACCAACTGTTAAGTATCTCTTCGGCTCTTTATAACAGATAAGCATTTAAAGTCGGTGGTAGCTTACTACTTGCAATGTTAAAATAATTGATTATACAAAAGTGCGTGTTTTATTATTCATTACTCTACCTATAACTTCCATAAAGATATTTTGAATTTGAACTAACAAAGACCGAAGGATTAGTTTTGTTGAAGATACAGAGGGGAAGCTATTCAATGCACAGAACGCCCACCGCTGGGAGCTTAAGGTGATGAAGCAGATAACAGATACATTAGAGAAACTTAGGAGATAGACAATATTGTTAAAGTCATGATAGGCGCTAGATGTAATTCTATAGGAGAAGCCTATATCTTAAGGACGTTCAGCAGCTGAAATTATGATGATAATGAGGATATAACAGCCATGGCATGGTACTATATACTAGGAATGTTTTACTTTAGAGAAATTGGTATAGCTTTTGTACTTACAAAGATCTCTTTTATAAAATCTAATGTAAGTGAAGCAGTCATTTAAATATACGTGCGGCGATTTAGACAAACAAAACACTTGAGATATTCTCGTGTTTATTTATCTTTGTTTGCTAGCTGAATTACATCAGTTCATATTTGTGTCATCTATTTATGTATCGTCTACCTGCGTGGATGATTGAGTTGAGGAATGAACTAATTCGAAACGATCTCAAAATAAATGTTCCTCACTCGCTGCCCACTCATGAACACGTACCACAGTGAAATATCTTAAAGATTATCTTTGAGTTAAATATAAGGTAAACATTATACAAATACCTTTAATACATCTATCAAAATTACTAATAATGTATACAGTATGATTGTTTAAAGGTTTAAAAACTTTTAACGAGTGAAAGTATAGCTTATCGCCTAAAATCTTTCAAGCTTTTCCGCCAATTTACAAACACCCTGTATAAAGATAATGACTCTTAAATATGTTACATTAATTATTATATTTCTATTGGAAAACGATCTCATAAGTTTTGTCAATACAAGGCTTTATACATATGTTGTTTCTGAAACCTTTGATTTTTGAATATGGTATATATACCACACATTTGGCAGCAAATAAGCTTTATATTCAACCTTTTAAACCTTTTACACCTATTTTTAATCACCCTGTATATCCTGTTATTTACATGAAGATAGTGTTATGCGGGTTTTCTCTCCAATAAAACTCTCTGTTTTCATCAGTGGATATCTTCAGTGTTTTGTAGGCTTGTATCAATGTTCCATTATCTTGCCCAGGTCATCCAGGTGAGGTAGAAAGGTTATCGAGGTAGACTTACCAACGTCACTAGAATGTTGTCTGATTTCACGGAGCCAGTTGGTCTTCACGGACTCCTTGTGGGCAGCGAGGATGAACACGAGGGCTGGTGATTTCTGATGGAGCTCAAACTTGAGCTTGTCTTCCGGATAGTCCTGGACTTCGGCTTCTGGGAGCTAACGGAACAGTTCAGAACGTAAATATAGTTAAGTATAGAAGAAATTTTGATTTATTTGGGAATCATAAGATTGAAAATCTTTAGTTAGCGCACGTTGGCATGAAGTAAGAACAATCAGGAATGGGCAGTGGTAGTCCAACGGCAGAGGAATAAGACTTGCAATCGAAGGTCGCGTGTTCGTTTACCGGGATACAGTTTTGTATATGATTTACACTATGTGCATTAATTATATAGGATTGCCACCGTATAAGACATAGGGTATATACCATAATCGCAACGATAGGCAAACGGGTTGGCGATCGGAGTATGGTATTATGACATTCAGAAAACGCTGCAGCAAAAAGAAAAAGACCAATATTTAGCCACTTCCGCACATGCAGTGGTAGTCGTGCACAAAGTGCACCGCCCGCCAGCCCGCTGATAAATGCGTATGCGGCAAACAATGCGAATCACACAACCGCCACCGTCAAATCACTCAACACGTGTTTCACCCCTCCACGGGGCATCTTCAGGAGTTATGTTACACCGATTAGTGCCAAACACAGAGAAACAACATCTTCAGGATTTTTTTACTTAGGATGGACTTCCTCAAGGTAACGCCTGATTCCATTAAATACTTTGGAAACTTATTTATGAGCAGTGGCAATACTATATAATTAATGAACAAAATTTTAATAATGTGAGACTGTATCTCAGGAATCGAACTCGCGATGATCGCAAGTTTCAGTCCTCTTTCTCTGAGCTATCACCGCATAAGTAACAATGTTAATTAGCAATAATTATTAATATATATATATATATAGATATATGTGTGTATAATTGAATTTAAATAAATGGAATAATAATATAACAACAAGAATGTAATAATTTATACAATTGCATAGGCATATATCTTGAGAGATGAAAGGAGGAATAGCACATTTTGGAAGTATCTAGAATTAAATTCAGCTCCCTTGTTATATCAAACCTACAAGCGTTTCAAACGATCCTCCATTAAGCCGCAACAAACTGACGGATTTCTGTTTTTCTATGATCACTTTTACAATTGCTTCATTTGGATTTTCACAGATTGCCTTACTAAAGAATTGAGTTCCAAATTCATAGATATGAACCACATACTTCGGAAATAAATTGACTTCTGCAAATATTTTTTTGGCAAAAGAATATTGAGTCAATGTTAACACAATTAACAATGTAATGATCATCATCATATCAGGTGATGGACGCCCACTGCAAGTCAAAGGCCTTCCCTAAATATCACCAAGATGCGGTCGCTACCCGAATTCAGCGACTTTTCGACTTTATGAAAGCATTGGACTAAGTTAACCGAAGAGCCTGTAGGTTAAGTAACAACGAAAAGCTTTCATATAGACTAAACACTACACACCCTTAAGTATCGTTGTCGAATTGCCTGCTCGGTTTTTTATAGGATGCGCTTTGGAGAATGCTCGAAGGCTGTTTTCGAACTGATTGAGCCATCTACATTCCTTTATCCGGACTAGTAGGCACGGGCAAAAGTTTCATCAGTTTCAGATTTGAACTCTGGAGCCTTTAAGAGTAGAGTGAACAGGCTTCTTTTGGATGGGCGTGTACAACCTTCGTCTTCATCTACACTATCCATCAGGTGAGATGCAAGACAAATACCTATTCCGTTACAACTATATAAAAAAGATCTAGTGGGGTACGTAACTATGTAGTGTTCACCAGCGACAAAGGATTTTGGTTTCAAAAGTCCAAAGTTTATTAGTTCACAAATTTATTACTTACCCTTATAATATGCTTGAGTACAAAAATGGATCTATCCTCTTCGATCCTCTTAACCTTGCATATCAAGACTCTAGCCTTGAACAGGAAGAGGTACCTCTCCCTGGACTTGCCACCAACGCTGACCGTGAACCAGTCGTGTGTGAGCAATCGGCCAAGCTTGTAGATATTTCCTCTATAACCTTCGATGCTAGAGATGAACTTGATGTCAGTGGCGCGGTTTGGAACGCCCAGGAAGAGTTCTAGAGCGTTCTGGAGATCGTTGCAATCCTCGCCCAGGCGATCGGAGTACTTTACTAGTTCCTGCGAAAAGAAATATCATCATTATCTTCATAAATTCAGTCGCAAGACGTCTGGTGCTGGACATGCATTCTGGTGGAGCCTGCCCCTTAGATTTTTAATAGGACCGATAGGAACAGGCCTGTATCAAACGCCTTTTAACTTCTTTAGTCCACCTTGACGGTGGACGCCCTAGATTGAGCTTGCCATCTTTACTCTCAACTGCAGAACCTTAAGGCGCCAGAGACCATCTATGCTGCGAGATATATATTAGGGGGACCGGAAAGTAATGTAAGAAAAAGACCAATATTTAGCCACTTCCGCACATGCAGTGGTAGTCGTGCAATAAAGAGTCCTGTCTTTGGAACTCTCTGTGTTTAGCACTAATCGGTGTAACATAACTCCTGAAGATGCCCCGTGGAGGGGTGAAACACGTGTTGAGTAATTTGGCGGTGGCGGTTGTGTGATTTGCATTGTTTGCCGCATACGCATTTATCAGCGGGCTGGCGGGCGGTGCACTTTATTGCACGACTACCGCTGCATGTGCGAAAGTGGCTAAATATTGGTACTTTTCTTACTTAGGATGGACTTCCACGAGGTAACGCCTGATTCCATTAAATATTTAAAAAAAGTAATGTCTAATAGATTCAGGTGTTACCTCGCGGAAGTCTATCCTAACTAAAGAAGGGACTAATACATAGCCACTTCCGCTATGCAGTTGTATACTAACATCTCCTGAGGATGCCCCGTGGAGGGATGAAATACGTGTAGAGTAGATTAACGGTGGTAGTTGTGTTTCGCATTGTTTACCGCACGCGCATTATTCAGCTGGCGGGCGGTGCACTTTATTGCACGACTACTACTGCATAGCGGAAGTAGTTATACATTAGTTCCTTTCTTAGGAAAGTAGTGTCGTTTCTGTCGACATATTTTACAGAAAAACCGATTGATTTTTACCGCTCTTGCTTTGAAAATTTGTATAATAGCAAAAGGTTGTTGATAACGAAGGTGAATATAAATGCTTGTTAAAAAAGTAATCGTGTGAATTTAACTTAAGAAAGAGATATTACTTTCCGGTCCCTCTAATATATAGCCTACCCACTTCTACTTTGCTGGGCCATATCGATTACTATTTTTCGTCTACATACCTTTTACGTACCTAATACTGTTTCAAAAGTTCTCGTTCTATTCGGATCGATTCTGATTCGACTTATTCAATTCACGATAATGCAATGCTGATGTACAAATGTCACATACAGGATGATTGATTACAGGTATAAATGTTAAGAGGAGAATGTAAAGTTCTAATATTAAAAATTCTAATTAACACATTAAAAGTAATTATTATTTACTGTCTGTCCTTGGAGATATACTACCATTACCTTATTTATTATTTCTGATACTATTGATATTTGCATGTACCATAAATTAAGATATATATGCTTTATATGGGCTTCTTTAAAGTTTTTATACCGAAAATTAATCACCATGTGTAATTAATAAAAAGCGCGCATACTGCCAAACGAAACCTGTAGCTATGTGAGTCATCACCTCCACGCTACCGCTAATAGTGTCTATTTATAATAATTATTTGTATGTAAGTCAGTATTGTTACAGAGCTATCTTTATTGTCTGACTAGTCGTGTATGTTTGGCTTTTAGTAAATAAGATACTGAAATAATGTATTTTATTGTAAATCACACGAACGCTCACACATATACTTACATATATATATATATATATATATATGTATATATATATATATATATATATATATATATCAGAGAGGGGGAGAGAGAGAGAGTGATGTGTTACCAGCTGTACCCTTCGCGCGTTGTTACACTACCATCCAAAATAACCCACAATTCTACCTCGAAACATAATTATTCGTTTGCTGTTTCCGTTTCAATTCAAATCATCGTGAACTGTCACGGCAACATATGAAATTAGTTAGAATGACAGTGTCGTCATCTGTCAAAAATTAGTCATACTAATTTAGAAACCTTTGTCTGCTTATGCGCATCAACTTTGCTAAAGATCATCATTTGATCAAATGCATAGCTTACGTTTCTATAAGAGACATACAGACATAATTTCATTTATATATGTTATATAGATAGAAAAGGGATGCGTTGTAAATTTGTTTCATAGTTTAAAAAAAGGTTATATATGTATATATATTAATCGATCTTATTGAAAATATATAGATGAAGTCTATGTCCAGTAATGGATGTCAAATATATATTTCACTTCTGGCTAACTTCGATCCGTGGAAAAGGCTATTCAAGCGGATTAGCAAGTTGAGGTGGTAGTGGAAGGTCCCGTGGCGTGCAGAGCAAATGACCACTGGTGTTTTGAGGTTCTGGAATGGTGACCATTGACCTGCAAGCGCAGCGCAGGATAGCCACCCACAGTTACAAACGGGCTTTTTGGAAAACCAGTGGATACTGCTGGTTTTACATAATTTTATACAATTATTGTTGATAAATAATTGTTATTCTTTTATATATAAAGACGCAAAAAAATAGAGGATGCCTTTACCCGTAAAGAGGTCCATAATGATTTATGATTTTTAAAAATTTATTTTGATTTTCAATCTTTTTATCATTTAAAATTTATATATAATACATTGAAATTATTTATCACGATTGTAATTTTAATTTAATGATTATTAATAGGAAGATTTTATTTTTGAATGCATTCACATGCTATATTATAATTAATTTTATGATGTACTTGTTTAACATATTATTCATTATGGAAACAAATAGGCTATATTAATAATATATATAAGGACTCTTCTGCACGGATATAAATGTTGTTTGGACAGCCACTTCTAACGCTGCTAGTCGTGTATAAAGTTTATCTAAATGTGGATTATTTCTCCGATAAATAAATAAAGAATAATAATTGATATATTTTCTACTTAATTTTTTTTATATACATAGTACTGATAGGTGAAAAAGTTTCAAAGGCATTAATATATAGCTGATTTCAACAAGCAGCAGCATATTTTGAATCATCCTGTATAATCACGTTAAAACTCTATTGAAATAGAATAGTCTAATAAATTCTGACGATATAAATACTGAAAGGACAGATAGTAAGCAATAATTAATTATATAATATAATAATGCGAATTTTGAAAACTTATTTTTATGGTATGGTACAATCTAGTCCAGGGGTGGCCAACTTTGATATCCTGAGCCATTTTTTAAATTTTATAATATTTCGCGTGCCGCTATTAAATACATATTAAAAAGGTATATAAATAGATGTAATTTATAGAAATTATATATATTGTATACATTAATAATATATGCATATATAAATAATAATTCTTTAAAATTTGATGAATTATTGGTGACAGCAATTCTCGGTTATTCTTTCGGGTGATGGTTAGATAACAGTGGTCGGTGATTGAATTTAATGATAATAATTTTATTTTGAATATACCACAAAAATAAGAAGCGAAACTTGGGTATATATATGAAGAGTCATAAATATTACTTCAAAGAACCGCACGTGAGTCGCGAGCCGTGAGGTTGGCTACCCCTGACCATACATTACTTGAGAGAAAATCAACTGGATATTCTTTTTTATGGCTTCCCTCATTGGGGATTTCTCGTACTCCCCTATATGATTTTGGGACTGGGAATTTAATTTTTTTCTCATGTATTATTATTTCTTTACTCTTCTTTTATTTGTAATATGATCTAACTTTCTCCTTCTTTCATTCTATAATTATCCATAGCATTCTACATACTAATTTCCTTTTATGCATGGTCTATTTTCCTTCACCTCGTTCCTCAAACATGGTGATAATTACCTATCACATTTTTTTTGCTTTTATCTTTATTTTTATGCTAACCTATTTTGTATTCTAATTTCTAGTTCATTACTTCTTTTTTATTTATATTTTTATTTTGATAATCTACTATTTATTTATTATACCGGACCTGTTTCAATTATCGGATTTGTTTCTTTTAAAAGTTTTCTCAACTATTGTCCTGTCATTTGAGAAACGCCAACTGTATATTCACTGGTATAAAACTTTTATGTTTATTATAAATATTGTATAAATAAAAAAAACTGCAGTAATTGAGGATGGACGAAAGGATATTAGGTAAAAATCAATCGGTTTATTTGTAACTTATGTCGACAGAAACGACACTACTTTCCGGTCTCCCTAATAATTAATGCACAAATTGTATTTCGGGAATCGAATCCGCGACCTAAAATTGCATTGTTGATTGTTGTAATCTCTCAAAATAATGTTTGTGATTTCATCATCATATTAGCTGATAGGTCTCATCAAAAGATCACCAAGATGACTGGATTCAGCAACTTCCGCTACCTTAATTAAGTCCCCGGTCTACCTAATGGGGGATCTACTACCTAGTCTACCGTAGTCAACAATTGAGAAATTTTCTGCTCTAACCGTTGTTTGCACGAACGATGTGCCTATTACCACTTCAGATGAGCAAATCTTTGAGATCACGCTCTTTAAATAAATACATTTAAAAAACTTTTAAGTTAAACGGTTTTTTGATACCCATATTGTGGTGGTTGTGGAAAAATATGTACCTAGTCCGCCATATTGGAACGGCGTCCATCTTGAATTTTAAATTTTGACATAATCCTCGTATTTTACTAGTGTAGCCCTTTCATTTGATACCCATATTGAGGGGGTTAAGGAAAAATACGTGATCCGCCATTTTGTATCGGCGGCCTTCTTAAATTTATAATGTTATTGATTTTATTATATTGTATTGTCATCTAAATTAAATGTGTGTACCAAATTTCAGATCAATCTAACAACGGGAATGTGCTTCAATTTCAATTTCTAATTTTGATCCAAATAAATTCCGTACGGGTCGAACCGTTTAAAAATACTGAGACTATTTCTCCGACATACCTTTAAAAGAAGCTGGTAGTCGTTTATCCTCTGTATCGGAAGCTTGAGATGCTCGGCCAGGCCCTTGTCGTCGCGGATTTTATCTGCTATGTTCTGTGGACAAAGATATAAACATTGTTAAAGATATATAACTAACGCTATCTTTTTTTTCTTACGGCCTCCGTTATTGGAGACCTCTCGTACCTCTAATTTGTTGGGATCAGGGTCTTTGTTTACAAATAAGTTTTTCAAATTTTTATCTTTATTCCTCACTCACTTTCATTCTTCTCAATTCCTTTTTTTCTTACGAAGGAAAAAAGTCCTTCACAATATCTCTCATTTTGTTCTTTCATTCCTTCTTGCTTTCATCGCCTTCCATCATCTTATAACTCTTAGGTAGCTAGGTACATTTCTTTTATTCTTTATTTTATTACTTATCCTATTTTTTTTATATCACAGTTTTCTTTTTTTTCGGGTTTGACTTTTTTAATACAATACTACTTTGTTCTTATTCTATTTTTAGTTTATTTTTCCTATTATTAATTGACTAGTTATTTGTGCAGTTTATTTTGTACCTACTTATCTATACTGTTTTATTCCTTTTAACAATGTCACTCACCACCCTGCGAGCAAAGCTATCTATCTTTAGATATACAGGGTGATCGGTTTAGGTGTGAGAACTTAAAATGAGCGAATATAGAGCTTTGACTACATTAAAAAATTTCGTTGATAGACGTTGAATATAAGCCGCTTTTAACTGGCCTTATAGGGAGAGGCGCATGTCCAATAGTTGTCATCCTATGCCCGAAATGATGGTGATGATGTAATAAAATAAAGTAATAATTAAGAATTATTTAAATATGCGTAAATAAAAAAAAAAACATTTTATTCGTTTTTCAAAAAAGCTTCATGTCAACGGCAGATATAAAGAATATACATTCATTTACAAGTCTAAATATAATCTGCAATTTTCGTCCATTTGTTATAAGAATTTGTTTCATATATATCTTATTATATTGAAATATAAAAACTGGATAGATATATAATTGACTGGATCAAAAACATACTGCTACTTTCCGTAATCTCAATGTATAATCTAACTTCTCTTTTCTCCTCTTCAAAGAATGGTTCCAGGCGCAAATTCTTCAACAACACTTTACCAAACCATGAACAGTGTAATATATATAGTGGGCTTGCACTTTGAAAGCGTTAGATATTAGTAGAATAACTTTGGAGCGGTGCTTGCCCAGCGATGAAGGACAAACTTGAGATCATAGGTCGCGGGTTCAATTCCCGGGATACATTCTAATGTAATTTACACTTAGTGCATTAATTATATATGATTGACACTGCGTAGCAATACAACACTGCAACCCCTAAGCAAGGCGATTATATTGTATCCCCCCATAGATATCTTTTGGGGGGATGCCTTGGGTGTCTATGGGCTAAAACGGGAGATAAGATTTTAATTATAAAAGCTATGTTTTTTATTTTCTCTTTAAATTTTGATTACTTTTTTCTTTTCCACCGACTCTATTATTAAAAATAGCTTTGAGATTGTTGTTATATGTAAGTTTATATTGCCTTTTTAATATCGTCACAGTGTAAACAGTTGTAGGTTAATCATTAATATAATAAATAATACATTATATAATCAACCTTAATACATATCATTAGAGAGAATAAGTACATTTAAAAAACTTTTAAGTTAAACGGTTTTTTGATACCCATATTGTGGTGGTTGTGGAAAAATAATAATCCGCCATATTGGAACGGCGTCCATCTTGAATTTTAAATTTTGACATAATCATCGTGTTTTACTAGTGTAGCCCTTTCATTTGATACCCATATTGAGGGGGTTAAGGAAAAACATGTAATCCGCCATTTTGTATCGGCGGCCATCTTAGATTTATAATTGATTTTATTATATTGTATTGTCATCTAAATTAAATGTGTGTACCAAATTTCAGATCAATCTGACAACGGGAAGGTGCTTAAATTTCAATTTCTAATTTTGACCCAAATAAACAAATTGCGTACGGGTCGAACTAAATAAAACCGTTTAAAAAAAACAGTACAGTCAGCGTTGTATTAATATTATAAGTAGAATAATTAAAAAAAAATGTATAAGAATGTAATTGGATAAACGAATAGAAGATATATAATCGAGTGCTTAAATTGTACTATCACATGAAAGAAAACCTACTACTATATTTTAAGAGTGAAGAAGTGAAGCAAAAGATGATGTATAGAAGGAGACTAATAAACCAGAGGAATGTTATACATTGTGACGGTAAAAACAAGAGTATAGATAATAACAATAGAAGTGAAAAAATATTATTGAATTGTAAAAAACTCTGTTCCTCCCAGGATAGAGGTGAACGAGAGGTCCCGAATAAAGGAGGTCATTTAAAATATATCACTGTAGTCTACCAGGGTAGATATAATCAAAGAGGACATATCAAAATAACTAGCAATCTCCAAATCAATTAATTATCCCATCGACATGAGCTGAACGCGTTCAGCATACTAGTTGCCCGCTAAACGCCTGGATCGACGCCAGAAGTCGAGTTATATTAACTAATGAAACATTTTAACTGTCATTTGACCACGTTAAGGCGTAACTTGTTTTAACTGCGATGACTTGTAAATACAACAAATTGGTTGAACGAAATTATGGATCTGAAACATGGTAACGTTGTTCGAAGATGATAGATGAATGCCGTCTAAACTCATTGGAATTTATGGGAGAAGTGTATATGCAGCAGTGGACGTCTTCAGCTGAAATTATGACGTAATAGTAATAGAAGATGTAAGTAAAGAGATATATACAGTTGATAACAACCTATAATGAAATTTGTAAAAGTCGTACGGCAGATGTTTCCTCTTATGTTTCTGTTTCCTCTTCAATTTTAATTTGATTTTGCCTGTTTTATGGAATCGGGTGTTACCCTGCGGAAGTCCATCCTAAGTAGGAAAAGGACCAATATTTAACCACTTCCGCACACGCAGCGGTAGTCGTGAGAGTCCTCTGTGTTTGGCACTAATCGGTGCAACATAACTCCTGAAGATGCCCCGTGGAGGGGTAAAACACGTGTTGAGTGATTTAACGATGGTAGTTGTGTGATTCGCATCGTTTGCCGCATACGCATTTATCAGCGGGCTGGCGCGCGGTGCACTTTGTTGCACGACTACCACTGCATGTGCGGAAGTGGCTAAATATTGTTTTTTTTCTTACATGATTTTGCCTGATCTTACTGCATTGTTGTATATAGTAAATTTTTAATATTGTATCGGCTAAAGGAACATATAAAGGAACCATTATTTAAACTACTGGTGTACCTAAATAAATAAATAAAGAACACACGTGGGAATTGAAAATTTCTAACGTATGTATTTTCAAAGCACATTTTCCGGTGCTACGTTTGTAGTGGATGTTCTAATAAAGGCTTCTAGGGCGAGTTCGGGGCTATAAGTAATTGATTTTAACTATCTTACTAAAACGTTCCGTGAAAGGACATTACATGATAGATTTAAACATGACAAGACAATGAAACATAAAAAGATTGTTTAATAAATATAAGAAAAATAACAGTGAACTTTAGGTTAGGTTTTGTAAAATTAGAAACATTTATTCGTAAATTACATTACAAGTAACTCTCATATAATATTTCTGAATTACAATATAATAAATTTAGATAATTTATTTAACAAAATACCTGTATAAAGCCTAAAACAATGTGAAGGATTTTAATGTAATAAAGCTTGGAAATAAAATGCTAGTTGGTAAATTCCGATTAGAGGAACTCTGCGTTTAGAACCCACATGTTTTTAACATAACGTATGCCATTATAGGGAAGATCAGTATGATTATAGTTTAAATCAAATTGAGATTGTCTCGCATTCTCATGAAGTACAAGTGGTCACTGTAAATGACATTTAATGGAATCAGGCGTTACCTTGCGGAAGTCCATCCTAAGCAAGAAAAGGATCAATATTTAGCCACTTCCGCACATGCAGTGGTAGTCGTGCAACAAAGTGCACCCCCCGCCAAACCGCTGATAAATGCGTATGCGGCAAACAATGCGAATTAAACAACCGCCACCACCAAATTACTCAACACGTGTTTCACCCCTCCACGGGGTATCTTCAAGAGTTATGTTACACCGATTAGTGCCAAACACACAGTCATACACTGTAAATGACCCTAAGACCCTAGATAAAGCATTTGATCTTTGTTTCTGATGTTAAGCGATGATGAAGTCTACGATGCTATATGTTTGATGAATAACACTCTTATCTTGAAGACTCCTAAGTTATACTTAGCTGGAAAAAATCACGCCGGTAGGTTGTATCATTACTTGATTGTTCGCACTATAAAAGTAGTATCAATACGAAATTTTTTCCTATCTGTTTGACGACAAGGATTTTAGTTTATTAATAATTTCTTTGATTTTTACCCCTATCTGTTTGAGGACAGGGATTTTACGTTATTAATATATTTTTACTTTTCTTATTGTTATTTCCATTCTATTCTCTCATTGGTTAAAATATCTATCTTGCTACTCTTTCACTCAACAATTCGATCTGTTTTTCTCTTCCATTCTAATTACATTTCATCCATCCTCAATCACCGCAATTAAGTATGTATACAATTTGTACTGTATAAAAATGTGTACACACTGTACAATACCTTAGATTTTTCATTTTAACTTTTCTCTTACATTTATGCATCACAGTTACAATTTTATTTTTATTTACTTTGTTTGTTTCTTACAATATTTTACTTCCAATTTACATTTTATTCTTATATCAAGACGATTAGTGTATTGAAAGGAATTTCTCCGGTGTACGGAAGTCGTGAATCCGTGCGTCTGGTTGTCCGATGGAAGAAAGGATATGGGAGAATTATTTAGGCAGTCAGTGAGCATTCTTTGGCAACATTTTGCCGATTCTCCAAATTTAGAAACTTATTTATTTATTTCATATTTTTTATTGTACCTGATAAGATACATAATATACAGATACAATGATATACAGAAAAGTGCAATAGGCTGTCTTATCACACAAGGCAATCTCTTACAGACAACCATAGTAAGGAAAAGATAAAAGTACTTATAAAGGGTAGTTCACGTGTCCAAAAAAAAATACATATTCACAAACAAATGAACATAAATATAAACTTAGTGCTTACCAAAGCAACGTTTGTAACACATTCTAATTTTAAAATTAAAAATTATTGTTTAACAGTAGGCGATCCAACAATTTGGCCGATTTAATGCAAATTCAAATCAGTCATATAATGCGAGAAATATCTTGACCTCAATATGTCATCTCTGGTCAGCCGTATCGCAAGATGGTGACTTTCGTTTCCACGGTAAACGTGATTAAATTTAAACATGTCAGTTGGAATTTGTGCCAAATAAATAAGGCCGTCCGGTTCGCTAATATATTTGAAACTATAATATTAAACTATGCTTGAAGAAGTACATCGACGTACTTATGACAATTACTTGGAATAAATTCATAATGAGTTAGTATGCTATGCAGATAGCTCGCTTGTTTTGCTCACCCTGTCAAAACTGAACATGTGCATTTTTATACGAGTTTCTAAATCATTAGGAGAATTATTAACCCTTTCCACTCCAAGGCTGTTATGTAGCATCGATAAAATTAAATTGAATTATAGTATCTTGCGATTCTAGAATATGTTTCATTCATTCGTGATTCAAACATTTTAGTAACAAAAATCTTTCCTGTTTTAAAATTTCCCGCAAAAAGAAGTATTACACCATGTCGAGTATCACTCGACAGTGGAGCTTGTGGAACAAAATCAGTGTCGAGTGACACTCGACATTGGAGTGGAAAGGGTTAATAATATGGTTATGTAATGGGAGGATTCTGCTTGGTGAAGGTGAATGACAATATATTGCAAGGATCGCCAGCCTTCGCCAACGTACCCGGCCCATCTGACTATGGACCCGAATCTTGATTGCTAAACTTTAAAATGACTACCCCTCTTTTTTAGAGCGTCCCATTATCCTGAACGAGGGGCTCCCAAAAAGAGATCTATTATACATACGATAGGGATTTTCAATGACAGAGACTTTTTCTCCGTTCTCTTATATCATCCTTCACAAGTTTTCTTATATGTTTTTTATTTTTTACATTTTCTTCTATACTCTTTTATTTAATTCACAATCCTTACACAACGCCTCTTATCCTTTTTGGAATGCTAAATTATATCATCAAAGTAATAAAACTATGCTAATAATAACTACACACAATATTTTAAAAGGAGAGGATCGATGAATGTAGCATTGCCTATCTTATGAGCGACTATAAAAGTCGCTCTATTTTTGCAGAATTCCCCAAAGGAGTAGTGCAATATATTTACAATAGAAAATAATACTCAGAAGTAAATCAAAAAGGTTAGTGCAAGATAAGATAAGATAATGAAATTGCTATAAATGTATAAAAATAAAGTTAGAAGGGAAAATTACAATAAATAGTATAATGTAAATAAAATTGAAAAATTGAAATGAACTACTGCTACATAGCGGAAGTAGCTATATATTAGTCCTTTTCTTACTTATAATAAAATGGTCTTTTGACAAATATTGTATTATAACCAAACATGCTTTTTAGCAATATTGGATGTTTACATATGTAATAAAGTTACAGATGTATTTTAATCCTTCAGTTTTCTATTTTTAAATTTTTAAATAAATTTTATTGTAGCCTTCAATAGTTTATAGTTTATCGAAATAAGTGAAACTCGGTTTGTTGATTCTTTACATGGTAGATTATTATTTGCAGCTGTTGAGTTTCTGGTATGCTCTTAGCAGATAAACATTCTAAGCTGGTATCTTACTATTTATAGTTTTAAAATAATCGACGATTCAAAACACATGTAAATAAATATATTAGGAATTTAAATTTGATATCACATTTAAAGAATTTACTTTCAAAAATAAAAAGATAGTGTCTAACAAAATGGCGTCTGTGTCAAGTTAAAAGGCTGCGTATTCCGCTGGTACATTTATTACTTAAACCGGATATAAACTTACATACACTTGGTAGTTATGAACATTGAACAACCTCATTACTGTAAAAGCCTTAATAAAACCAAGTACCTTCGACACATTACGTCAATAAACGATATTTTAGTGCAATTAAGATTTACGGTAGGGAATAAAATTTCATACATATTGATTCAGTTCAATTATATCGGGTTATTAAATGACTAATTGAAGTCATTCAGTGATTAATTACTAGAATGATTGAATGGAATTTACTAACAAGATTTTAAAGATGTCATTTGTTCACACTGTTATTTTATTATTGACATTGTGCAAAAATTTTAACCCACTGTATGAGATTAATTTCACTATACATTTTTTTAAAATGTTTTTATAGAAAAAAAAACTCCGTAGATCCAATCAAAAGATGGAAATTATTTTATTAGAGGAACCGGAGATTAATGTCACTTTCTTAAGTTAAATTCACACGACTACATTTTTAACATGTTTTTATTTCTAATCGACCATATATTTATCTTCGTTATCAACAACCTTTTGCGATCTAGTATACAAAATCAATGTCGGAGCGGTAACAAATCAATAGATTTTTTCTGTAAAATATTTCGACAGACATTACTTTACTTTTCGGTCGCCCTAATAGATAAGAAAGTTGTAGATAAGATAGAAAACTAAGTTAATTTTGGATAAAATATGACTTAAATATTTTAATTACATACGGTAAGCAGAAACAATTATTTATACCATCATGGTAAATGCCATTTGTTAGAATAATAACGTCTAGTTAAAAGGTAGAGTAAAGATACAAATTGATTAGAGATAGAGTTAGGAAATTTGAAGAAGTAACTGGAGAATTAAGAATGGAAATAGAAGTAAATAAAGTCATATAAGGCATATCATTAGAGTAGAGATATATGGCGAACAATAACAAAAAAGAAGTTGACTTCAGTTGTCGAAAGACGGTGGTTGTATGTTGTTTTACATTCAGCATTATTAGAAATCTATGAGAGAGATCTAAGTTCAGCAGCGGGAGAACTGAGAGATTGATAATAAAGTGGTTTTATAATAAAATAAACAGAATCTAAATAAAGTAGGATTGGATAAACATTTACTTGAGATGTTATACATACAAAACAATTCATTCATTCATAACCGTTGATACTTTTAACAGAACTCTTATTGATCACTTATTTATTTTTAATCTATTTTTTGACTATACTCTACTTCGAAAGGTGTTACAGTTGTGGAGGAACAGGAAAAAACTCCACAACAATAGGTTTTCTAATAAAGTTTAACAATAAAGGTTTATATATACACTTTATCAGATAAAGCCTGACTGAAATCAAAATAATCAGTTGACATCATTGCCAAGGATTCTTGTTGTCTAATTATTCCTTAGATACTTATAACAGTAGGGACCTCTGCGTATCATAATATAACACTGTTCATGTAAGAAAAGGACCAATATTTACACACAACACTCTCTCTGACTCTGTGTTTGGTACTAATCAGTGTAACATAACTCCTGAAGATGCCCCGTGGAGGGGTGATACATGTGTTGAGTGGTTTAACGGTGGCAGTTGTGTAATTCGCATTGTTTGCCGCATGCGCATTTATCAGCGGGCTGGCGGGCGGTGCACTTTGTTGCACGACTACCACTGCATGTGCGGAAGTGGCTTAATTTTAGTCCTTTTCTTACTTAGGATGGACTTCCGCAATATAACGCCTAATTCCATTAAATAACACTGTTCAAATTGGCGATTTGCCTGCCAAGCGTGGCGATTATGTTATATCCCTTCATAGATAAGATTGACAGAGACCTATGCTTGCAGTGAACATCTGTAAACTTAAACTATGAATTTTTAAATTTTCTAGACAAACATAACTTTTAGATATATGTTGCAATAGATAAATCTAGTAATAATTGGATATATTACACATACATAATAATGATCAAGATAACATAATGGTAACTACGAAATATACAGGGTGATTGATTTAATTTGAAAAAGTCTTTAATGGGTGAATTTGTAACACATTTGTAGGCAAAACCTTTAAACATTTACACCTATTTCTAATCACCTTGTAGAAAGATATCACTTTAAAATATGATATATTAATATATATTTTCTATTGTAATGCAACAGGCCTGTAAGTTTTAGTAGTATAAAGTTTGTAGTTACGGATGGTAAGCAAAAATGAGTTTAAATATGTTGCAATTTGAATTTTCAACACTCTCACTATATTAACTTATTTATTATTTCTGAAACTATTGATCTTTGGATAGGGTGTACGATATATTTATTGAGAGAATTTGAGCTAATACAATAACCTGTTAAAAACTTTGAAATCCCATATACAATCACAATTTATAATCAAGCGCAAAATTTTATTTCGTTTTTACGGAATGTTTCAGTGCCATCAACGTTTATGATAATTTAGATACTGGCTTTTGGCCACTTGAATGCGTAATAAAAATATCTCCGAGAAGCTATAATGTCTATTAATATACTACTATATATAAAAGATTAAATATAGAGATATAAATATAAAATGTCGTTCCAGAGTTACGCAATATACTGTAGCAACTGTAATATATATTTATATATATCTAATGTTATCTTATATATAATGCGATGTGATTAGTTTGAATAATACATTGTCATATATAAATAGATCTCGAATGTTCGACACTTAAGTGGGTCAAGGCCACCGTACGAGCGTCAAAAACATCCAAGGCATCACTACCCAAGCGTCGAATATTCCCACCCACGCTCTACTCAGAAATAAACCGGACGAGATATTGAAACATTACACCGGCGCTTTTAAAACAACTCACGGGTTACAATCATCGGTAAACCAGAAAATACTTTGAAAGTTTCTCTTAACACGTTCACTGCGGGCCCAATTTTGAACAACTTTCAGCTGGTGCGGCTGAGGTCGAATCAGCCTCAAGCTGAACTTCCTAGTAGTGCGGTTGAGGCCTTTTCTGCCTCATGTTCATCAATATTTTTTTTAAAATATTGAGTCAATGCTTCGCAGACATAAAGAAAGCTATATTTGTCTTTGTCATACCTCATACGGTTGAGTGTAAACAGCCGCCGCACTAGAGAGAAAACACGAGTTTTACGCGTCGTACCAGTGCAAAGTTTACCATGAGGCTGAATCGACCTCAAGCCGCAGTGAACGTGTTAAGTAGCCGGTCCATCTAGTGAGAGGTCTACCAAAGTTGCGTCTACCTGCTCGTGGCCGCTCGCAAATATTTCAGCCCCTACAGTAAATTCTTCATAGATTCCAAGTAACTTAGTATTGATTCCGTATCCACTTATACCTCCTACCTGTTGTATAGATGAGTGCACCGGTCAATGTCACAGGTCACAAACACACACTTCACTTGTGCGATTGAAGGTCGTGTACTGTGCGGTGGTCGCAACCGCGGCTGACAAGCGACTGTCCGACTCCAGACTGGGAACGA
This sequence comes from Battus philenor, assembly GCF_028537555.1. Lineage (NCBI taxonomy): Eukaryota > Metazoa > Arthropoda > Insecta > Lepidoptera > Papilionidae > Battus > Battus philenor. The sequence goes on from NW_027181693.1 coordinate 1,262,246, forward strand.
TCCATCGCTATACTTAGAACGCCTCTGCGAGGTGGCTGCCATTTCTCCCGTGACGTCACACCGCGAGCAAGGTCGAGTCTCGGACAACAAACCTTGGGATATCCTTCTCGGGGATGACCTCTCATTAAAACGTCTTTATGACGTTAAATATACTCATTTAAATATTTACATCTCATGTTACTATGACAATAATTTTTATTACACACTTCAGAAAAGAAAAACACATATATACACATATGTACACTGGCTAAAAAAGGTACAACGGATGGTTTTATCGCTGAAGACAATTTCTAGCGGCATTGTCAATGTGTATATTAACATATATTTATTTATACATATTATAATACATAACTATTAGCATAATTTAATTGTTATTTACTCTAATAATTAAGAGATGGAATAATAAGAATCTGTTGGTACCTTTCGTATGTGATTTTCCCCGACAATATTAATAGAACGAGTCGAGTTCCTCACATCACCTCTTCCATTTGGTCACCTGCCTAACAGCTCGACAGTTATAGAAGTGGCAGTTAAGAAAAATATAACCTAAAAATTATAAATATTATTACTGGTAGTCAAAATTGGAGATCATCATAAATTAAATGCAAATTAGAAATAATAAAAAACATCAAAAATGTGATGAAGAAAGAACCGTAATTACTGTGATATTTGAAAGGTGAGATAGAGGATGAAAGGTGATGAAAAGTAGGAAACAAAAATGAGTGTGTAAGATCATGTGAATTATGTTAGAAAACCGAATCTGATCTTAAAAAGACTGAAAGAGGAGAAAAGAAATTAAAAGAAGAAAGTAAAGAAAAAAATAGCTCCAAAATTTGAAGGTGCCTGTCCCCAAACAGTTACATACGTAACAGCTCGAGCCAAGGTTTCAGAACGAACTTTGGAGTGGGAGCCATATATAGTTGACACTGAAAGAAAAGGGGGAAGTCGCTTAGTGTGACAAAAGGCGACAAAAGAGGACCTCTGTGAAGATATATATAAATACTATGTATATTTATGTTCATTTGTTTCTGAATATGTATTTTTTTTGTACACGTGAACTACCCTTTATAAGTACTATTATCTTTTCCTTACTATGGTTATCTGTAAGAGATTGCCTTGTGTGATAAGACCGCCCAATGTACTTTTCTGTATACTATTGTAAAACTTATTAAATGTATCTTATCGTGTACAATAAAGAATATTAAATAAATAAAAAAATACTATGCAGTAACATGCATCGAAGTTTGAACCCGCACCGTTCGCAAGAGTTCTTAAACATTAACCTAACAGTTCGTAATGACATCTTACATTACTTCTTCTTTTCAGCTGATGAATGCCTTCTGCAAGGTACAGGCCCAAATGTCTTAAATTGACCAGTAAATTATTTATGATTATTTGTATGTTTCTTACAATTAAATGATTGAAGGTTCGTCGGAACTATTATTGCATTTGATCATCAAACACCACAGTTCTATAGATGATCATGGTATAAATCATCATCATCATCATCATATTACTTATATAAATTCAATTTGTTCACAAAAATTGTTCAGAGTTGAATGACAATTTAGATAGAGAATTTAGTATGGAATACGAGAGGAAATGGAGTCGATAGAACTGTGATAGGTAAGAGGGAGTCCCACTACTCTCCTCCCACGCTCCTGACTCAAGTCCACAAATAAACACGCATATAATCCCACTGGTGTGATCAGACGCACTGTTATAGAATAATTACTCATTGTATCATCACGAACAATGCTTGTCTGTTGAATATTCTAAAATATTTGCGGAGGTGATAGTCTCAAATCTTCATAGTATTCGTAGGTTTTTTTATGATGGCTCCGTTTTTGGGGCCACTCGTACCTCTCTTATAATGAGTGGAAAGGGACAACGTTTTCTTAGCAATGTATTCATGGTAAAGGTTATGCTCGGAGTTTCACTGCGAGATCAAATTAGAAACGAATCTGCAGAAGAACCAAGAATCGCGCGTCTAAAGTGGCGTACAGGCGTAAGTGAGCAGTACATCGCAGGACTGGACATAGTGGCGATCTTTTGGGGAGGCCAGGTGCCGTTTTGCTCAATGACTTTTCGATTGTAGACAGTAATGTATATGCATATATATATATATATATAACTACTACGCAATTTTATAGTCACGTCAGACTCCTTGAGCCTAATACCTGACAGCCTCAAGGAGTCTCTCAAACGTACAAATGCAAGTATAGGTATATATGAGAGTGTCGTCAGGTAAAAAAGTAGCAATTCACTTTTCATCACAAATTATCGATTTCTTCAAAAACTGTTCCGAATCATTACGTAATTAATCACAAATAAATCCACGGTTAGTTATACGTGAGAAATAAAAGATTAATCGCTTGAAAAACATTGTCAAATTGACGCTAGAAGACCAACCATCGAGTTTCCTGTTAGGTTCTTCGCGATAAAACACCTTTTTAAAAGCCTCTTGTTCCTCTATCTTAATCTATGATAGGAACTTGGATTATGAAATACTGTGTTTGGCACTAATCGGTGTAACATAACTCCTGAAGATGGCCCGTGGAGGGGTGAAACACGTGTTGAGCGGTTTAACAGTGGTAGTTGTGTAATTCGCATTGTTTGCTGCATGCGCATTTATCAGCGGGCTGGCGGGCGGTGCACTTTATTGCACGACTACCACTGCATGTGCGGAAGTGGCTAAATATTGGTCCTTTACTTACTTAGGATGGACTTCCGCAAGGTAACGCCTGATTCCATTAAATATTTACGAAATACGTTTTTCAGTATTTTATTCTACATTTTTCTTCTTCCATCCTACATGTAATCTAGCATTCTCTCTTCTATTCTATTACAATATCTTTCTATCCGTCGTCACATTTCTCACAATATTTCAATATTTTTTATTAATTTTGTTTTTTATTATTATATTTGTTTCTATAGGCTGTTAAATATTTGTTTTCTTCATGTCATCACAGCTATTGATCACTACTACATGGCATTAGGTTTCGTTGAAAGCATTAGAAGTATTTTTCGTATTTTAAGGTAGATAAACTAGGTCAAGCAGTAAGACCTAGGGTCACGGAAAGAGGGGGGAGGTCATTGAGGGAGGCCAATACCTTGGAGTGACTGTTTCGACATGATATTAATACTTGGATGATTCAGGTTTACCAAATTTTGAAATACAAATCGAGTATATAAACTGTGTGTGCATTAAATGCATTTCAATTAAGACGCTCGCTTATTGTTTGGCAGCACAATAAGGCGCCAAGATGACGACTGATCTATCTAAATAAATAAAGATGATTTGCCAAATGTATTGTTGCTAAGTGCAATAGAGTGCATAGTGTATATAATGGAGTGTAGTTTTTTTTCTTCATATAGACAGCCAGTGTTTTTAACATGGGAGTCAATCAGAAGCAAACATTCTTTTTTGTTGTTTATTTGCTTAATAATTCAAATTTGTATCACACTTATTTTTTATTTAATTTCCTTTTTTTTTATTTAAAATAAAAAAAAAAGGAAATCAAAATTATCACGCACCGGCGCGAGACCGGCACTTAGAAAGGAATTCTCTGTCAGTGCCGAGTCTCGCGTTTTTAACACGTGGCAGACCTTTTCTAGAACTAATATTGCAGGCGCAATGAAAAGTAATTATAAAAGATAATTAACCAATAGTTCAACAACGGAGTTAGAAAGTTCAAAGGCAGTGCAAAAGCGTTAGAATGTTACTTCACGCGATGCCGAAGTCGTATTAGCTCATAATAGTTGGTAGGTACGTATCTCGCGCCGGCGCGAGACCGGTAACATAGTTAAAGCATGAAGTAGTTTCTTATTTAAATAAATATCTCTCACACTAACTGTTACTGGCCACTAGGGTCACAACATTTTTATTTAAATAATCATTCTTGGGTGTTCGATTTTTAATTTATTTCGAACGCCGATTTGAATTCGGACGCCATCAGTAATGTGTTCGCTGCCGTTGCGTTAGGTCAGAGTTCCCCAAACTTTTTTGTGTCGTAGACCCCTTGCCATGTTTTTCCGTGTTGGGTAGACCCCCTACTTACCTGATATTGATTTCCTGTAAATTTCTAACTGTAGTGAAGTTTAGTGTTAAAAACTTAAAGTAAAAACATATGTTAATTTATACATTTATTAATTGAACTTAAATTAAAACTACTTAAAATTAAATTTTGTATCTGTTATGTAACATATGCGTAACATTAAATAAACAAATTTTTAACTTCATAGGTACTTTTATAAATAATGTAAATGTTTTGATATTATAACATAGTATGATATAAGTAAATAAGTACTGTCAGTATATGTGTTGAGATCCACTATCGTGGACCCCCATTTTCATTTCATGGACCCCCAAATTTTTTTTCGCTTACGTAGACCCCTTGCAGGTTTGTCATAGACCCCCAGGGGTCGATATAGAACACTTTGGGAATCACTGAGTTAGGTAATGTAAATTGTAAATACTCTTCGTAAATATGTGAATACAACATCTCGATCAAACTTGGCTATCTTTTTCTTTCCCATTGTGTTCGGATGTTTAATTCACCTCCGCCCCCCTAATAGCTTATAATCGCACATAAACCACAGAGTAAATTAAAACACATCCGTCACTATCTGTCAAAGAATTGACGTCAATTAAAATCAAATAAATCGTTGCGTAATATATGAAGTGTTTATTCTGAAACGCGCTTCATTTATTAAATTGATAGAACATATTCTGTTGTGGCAGCTAGTATATGTATATGTATATATGCATAAAGATTTTCATATATCTAGCGACTCATTACGATATCTCTAAAACCATATAAATTAGATTGGAGATTTATAGAGGTAAGCTAAGATTTGACTTTACGATATTATATACATAAGGGACGAGGAACTGCAAGTGTATATATATATATATATATATACACACACACACACACACATATATAAAATTACTCTATATATAATATTATATATATATAAATATATATATATATTATATATATTAATTTTATTATTATTTTGCAATGAATTTTAAAACTACGTAATCAAAATAAATTATTTTATGGTATGTATATATTTACGGTTTCTTTCATTATAATTTCTATTATAAATTAAAATTTTAAAATTATTTTCGTACTTTTGAACGTTTAGTACACGTGTGGTTCATTTCATTTATTCCCATGCCCCCAAGATGGGGCAGAGGGCGTTCACGGTACGTCGCCATCTCGAACAAGATTAGTCCGGTTATGTACTGTTTCAGTTTCTTTAATCGTATAGTTACGGGTAAGCATGTGATTAGCCCACTATACCCTAGCTTGCTGGTGGTACTGCCACCTTGGAGCCTGCGGGCATGCTCGGTTTTATGTCAGGTTGCCTCCCTAGGGAGTTATTTCTGTTGTAAAGCGTTGAAGATTCGCCTTTTGCTCTGCACTTTTAGCTCAGCTGAACCTTGGAGTTGCAGCAGTTCACAGGAAGGACGACGAGGAAGTGAGGTGACTCGGACTGGCCAGGGCTCTGCTTTAAACTTGGTGTTCTGCCACTGACACAGCAGATGGCATTGGCATTTTAAAGGTAATGCTATTGTTACATATAGCGATTCCCACCAAGATCTGACCACACCTGACTTCACCCCACAAGACCTGACTTAACCCCCCCTAACCCACCTAAGGTAATGATATTTAATTAATAGAGTGGACTCTGTGTTTGGCACTAATCGGTGTAACATAACTCCTGAAGATGCGTCGTGGAGGGGTGAAGCACGTGTTGAGTGATTTAACGGTGGTAGTTGTGTAATTCGCATTGTTTGCCGCATTCGCATTTATCAGCGGGCTGGCGGGTGGTGCACTTTGTTGCACGACTACCACTGCATGTGCGTAAGTGGCTAAATATTGGTCCTTTTCGTACTAAATTACTGTTATTGTAATTTTGTGTTATACTTGTTGGTTTAAATTCTCCAATATTACAGATATTATCTATAATTTAATAATTAAACTATTTTCAATAGAACCTGTGCGAAATATTAGCCGATTGGCCGCGCCATGACAGTGCCGATTGACAGCGATCGTACGAAGAACTATTCTAGTGTTTGGCGCATTGCCAAGAATCCACAGCCGCGCCCGGGCTCGCGCCGGTCAAGATGCGCAGGATTAATTAAATCTTAATTATTGATCTATGATTATTCTTGAACTGGGAACTATAAATGAATCATTTATATAAAGGAGAATTTATGATCTTTGACAAGTATAGATCATTTATAATTCAAAATGGCGATTGTTGGCATGATTTATTTATTTGAACACTTCTTACACAATATAACGGTGAACTAAATCCATTTGGCATTTTCTAACTGTTACCCATTCGAGCGGTGAATAGATATATCAATGAAAGTTAGCGAAATAAGTAAATAATATAAAAGAGAAAGAATACATATAGAAATGGAAAATAAAATTTTGATGATAAGCAAAAAACTTGATATAAATATGCTAACGACTTCTACTAAATAAAGTGGTAAATAAATATAGTATAATACATATATTTAAATATGTCAATATATATCTTCCCGCCTAACCAGCTTCTATGTAAGTAAAATTTGCACTTTAAGATTTTAATTTTAAATACGATTTTGAAATTACATAATTTTTGCAAGTACTTTTGTACACAGACTTAGTATATAGTATAGTATATGGTCAGTAAAGTTTTATATATAACAAAAAAGATGCGTTCATTACAAAATATTGAATAAGAGACTAATTAAAAAAATTAATATAAAAGGAATGCTTACAGCGACATCTATTAGGTAAATTAAAGAAAACGATCGACGAATGCGCTGTGAATTTTCATAATGAAACCTAACTGAAACAACAGATGGCGCTTTAAGTTTATATGAGTTTAAATATTATTCGCTAGATGGCGTTTTAAACAAATTTTAAAACTTGACTATCACCTTGGTCGTAAACTGCCCGGTGGATGATGGACTTACCTGAAAGTAGTTGTGAACAACGGGGTCGTTAGCAAGAAGATGCTGCGCGCGCGGCTCGTCCCGGCAGTACGCCACGTGCTTGTCGAACTCCCGCTCCATGCGCAAGAGTGCCCGCCCAAGCAGCCGCGGCTCGCTTGCGTAGTATTTGATGCCCTCTAGCAGGGATCTAAGGAAAAGAGTTCGTTCTACTAGATCACTTCATTATCATCGCCTTCCTATGGATCTATTTATTGGAAAAAGCCTGTGGTTTCTACAACGCCTTAGTATTTTAGGACTAGAGATAGTTTATCTATCCTAACTGAAATAAAATATCTCATTCCTAATTGTTTAGTTAAGTGAATTGCATAGCTGTTTCATACGGAACCTTTATATTGACCAAGTTACAAAGCTAAGGGCTTCTATAGTTTTGCGTTATGGCGATGTCAACGCGGTGTTCCATTGCACTTCACTATACGAAGTGTTTCGTCTGTTACTGTCATTATATCTTCTATTTTAATGACAGTTGTCACACCTAGATTTTCCAGAAGTGAACATCCAGGACTCATGAAGTCGCTAGGTGCATGCACTAGACCGGTAATTGTGATGATCTTTGAATAAACAATAACAGAAGGAAAAGAAGAAATACCTGCAGAACCTCTGTAACTTTAACTTACGTGTTATGAAACTCGCAGATTTGCCGAAAGTTTGAGAATAAGAGATCTCGGTTGTCGAACACCGATTTGGGGGTGGTGGCCTTGTCCAGAGGTCGCATGTAGTTCGCCACCACCTGCTTCATGTCCCGACCGAACTCTTCCTCCGTCTCGATTAGTTCGCGCACAACAGCTCTGCAACAATTTTTTATTATCCTTCTTAGATAAAAGTTCAGTAGAAAATATTAAGTAATTTTAAATGAATAATAAAGAATACACTTTGTGGAATACGGTTTCAAGACGCTGAAGAAGCAGTGGTTGCGTTTTATAATGCCGTGGATAAAACCTCATAAGTGGAAGAGATGGAGACCACTTTAAAAACTAAATATCATTTTTGGTTTTCCGAGTCTTGATATTCTAATTATTTTACTGTTCCCGTATACTGTCTCATAAATATCTAATAGATTCAGGCGTTACCTTGCGGAAGTCCATCCTAAGTAAGAAAGGAACTAATACATAGCTACTTCCGCTATGCAGCAGTAGTCGTGCAATATGGTGCACCGACCAGTGCCAAACAGACTCGATGTTTGGCACTGGTCGGTGTAACATTACCCTTGAGGATGCCCCGTGGAGGGATGAAACGCGTGTTGAGTTATTTTTTTTTACGGTGGTAGTTGTGTAATTCGCATTGTTTGCCGCATGCGCATTAATCAGCGGGCTGGCGGGCGGAGAACTTCTATTCTTCTATGGATAACTGAAGTGTTTGAGGATGTACGAAAGGAATGGAATAATTGAGAAAGGAAGATGGAATTGTAGAATGATAGAAGGAGGAAAAAAAGGTATTATGTACTATGGAAGACGAGAATGAAAATAAAAATTCAAGTGAAAATATTATTAAGAAATACAAAACCTTGTTCCCAATTAAATAGGGGGTGGAAGGAGAGGTCCCCAATAGTAGGGGCCACAAAAAATAATAATTTGACCTCCGTCTCGCCTGAAGTTAAGTGTTAACGAGGTTTACTATGCTACATGCTTGCATAAAAGAAGCCTTTCCACTCTTGACTTGAAGTCTCTCAAGTTATTGTTGGTTGCAAGCTATGACGCCGGAAGGTTTTTCTAGTTTTAAGCTGTTCGAACTATAAAAGTAGTAACCGAACACTTGGTGCGGGTGGAAGGAATTTCAACCGTGTGCGGATGTCGTGAATCCGTGCATCTTGTTGTCTGATGGAAGAACAGAGCAGATGGAAAAAGTGGCAGCTTTTCTACAATGCTCAAATCTCTGAAGCTTATCTCTTACTAAAGCATCGTTACCAATCTCTTGTCTGGCCTTTTTAAGGAGTCTATAGATCGAGCTGCTTTCTTTTACCGTCAAAAAATGCCCGATTTTTATAATCAATAAGACGTCATAGCAAAATGATTTATTCATTGTTTTACAGTTAAAAATAATTTAGTTAACGATAGAGTTTCCTTCAAACACGTGGTGAAGATATACCATCATTCTGGAACAGTTCATAAATTATCACAAAACGTCTGCCAGTGGGTTGATCACGTAATGAGATCGCGAGGTGATTAATTTTGACGCGATTTATTGCCACTTTGCGAAGTATCAAAATAGGGTGACCATGTTATACGATGATATGTAAATGATTTGATGTTAATAAAATAATTTTGGATGCCTTCGTCAAAGTGAACGTAAGGTTTTTGTTCTATGTTGACACTTGTTCTTTACAGAAACATGGTCTCCAATTTCTGGTCTAATTGGCAAAATCATAGTCAATTTTCAAAAATGTAGTGTTCCGTACACATACGAAAGTTGAAGTAGCAGTGGACAGACCACTGGTACTCGATGGTTCTGGAACGGAGGCCAGAGAGTGGCAAGTGCAGTGTAAGACATCCGTCCAAGATTGACAGACAACCTTGTTAAGTTTGTCATAAAATGCCAGATGCGGATGCTTCCTAACGTTGCGATTGGAAATCCATGAGGAAGGCCTATGTTCATCTGTTGATGATGTTGATGACGCAAAGAAGAACATAGAATATTTAATGGAATCAGGCGTTACCTCGCGGAAGTCCATCCTAAGTAAGAAAAGGACCAATATTTAGCCACTTTCGCACATGCAGTGGTAGTTGTGCAATGAAATGCACCGCCCGCCAGCCCGCTCACAAATGCGTATGCGGCAAACAATGCGAACTACACAACCGCCACCGTTAATTCACTCAACACGTGTTTTACCCCTCCACGGGGCATTTTCAGGAGTTATGTTACACCGATTAGTGCCAAACACCGAACATAGAATAAACATTTAATAATATGGCTTATCTTTTGTACAAAAATATGATATCTGTAAAAATATTATATAACATTATAATCTAATATATAAAATTCTCGTGTCACGGTGTTCGAACTTGAACTCCTCCGAAACGGCTTGACCGATTTTTACCAAATTTTACATGCGTATTCAGTATGTCTGAGAATCGGCTACTATCTATTTTCCATACCCCTAAGTAATAAGGGTGGTCCACCCCTAAATTTTATTTTTAATTTTTTAGACAATTTTTTTGGTTTTTATTTATTATGATACAGCATACAAAAATACATACAAACCTAAATTTTCACCCCTCTACGATTAACCCTTATCTAAAATTTGTTAATTAAAAACTTTAATTTTTTTGGCAAAACAACGTTTGCGGTATCAGCTAGTAAAATATAATAACAAATCAAAAATATAAACACAGGCATACCTAACGTAAGCTTAACAAAGGTTTACCTCAAGTATTCCTGTACTTACTATTAGTTAGGTTATATTAAAGGAAAATAAAGTAATAAATACACATGGTCACCCTATTGTAAACCTTCGTATTATTTCAGCGTCTTGCAAATGGTTCACAAACTGCAACGAATGCATTTCTCGAGTGTGCTGTGATTTGCCAAAGTGCATTTTATGCGGATGTGATTTCAATTAGCCTTGTCACGTGTCAGATATGTACAATTATAATTCTCGTATAGACAAGATTAATGGGTGAACATATTTGGCCTACAGACAATGTTGCCTTGGACGCGTCTGATGTATTTGAGTGCTTCCATTCGAGGATCTTGTCGTCTTGAAGAGTATAGCATTAACTGTTGTATCCATACAGTGGCGTAACTATGGTATTTGGGGCCTGGGGCAGATGGGGGCTTGGTGCCCCTCCCCCCCCCCCTTAAGAGTCTGAATAATTTCAAAATTCAGAACAGAATGTAGTTAATATATTTATTTTTTTTAGTTCAAAATTATAATATAACATAAGATCTTAATAAATTTAATTGGGAAAATTTAAAAACGAACATTCCTCGCTTTTTGGCCTGCAAAGTCATTAACCACATTTTCAAAATCAATAGTGTCGACTAGTTTGAAACACAGATATGTGCTTTTGTGATTTAGGGCCCTTTTAAAAAACACTATGTGTTTTGCGAATAAAAGGCTTAAACACTGTGTATATTATAATTTGTACTGTTACTTTTTTTAATGTTCATATTATTTAACAACTTTTTTAGCATAAAAATAGTAAAATTCGATATTCTTTTTATGTTATTTACTTTAAATTATGGTTTTCATTTTTCTTTTAACATTTTATTATCATTCAAAAAAAAAACAATTCTAAAAAATTATTTTCAACTTTGGTGCCCCCCCTGCTTGTGGTGCCTGGTGCGGCCGCCCTGCTCGCCACCCCCTAGCTACGCCACTGTATCCATATGTTAAAAGTGCATGGAGAAGAGCTGGTCTTCCTCTAGAAGATGAACACGAAAAAGTGACATTTTTTCTATCCTTTATAGGCGAAGCGTTTATCAGAAAAATCCCAATTCACAGCACAGTAAATACTTTTATTTCACTTTTAATACTCTTATAGGTCAACTAGCATAGTTTCCACTAGAAAACTTATCACTTTGATGGTTATTGAACAAGAGACCGAGCTTCCGACTCAATAGTCAAAACGCTGTTTCAACTCCACCACTCTCAATTCTTTTATTGGAAGTTGTCACAAAAGAGTGACGGGGTCGAGTAGTGTTGCCGTTTAAGAAAAATAAAACTACCTTTTATGAAATTATTACACATTTGACTTCTATCTCTCCTGATGTTAAGCAATCTAAATATCGCTTGTCTATTGGAAGTGCACACTTTCTTACACACTTTGTTTTGCTGCAGGGTGTTGGGTGACGGAATTACACAAAACAAAACCGTGCAACAGAAATTATGGCGAAGTATAGAAGGCATTCTTTTTAAATCTGATGAAAGGCGTTGAACGCATGCTGAAAGTTTAAAGAGAAAAATACATAGATTTTATTGTAATATAATATAAATCAAAGGGAGATTAAGAATAATAATAAATTAAACATAAAAGAGAATCTTCAAAGTATTTATCCCGATTTAACACACGATAAATAAATTTAAAACACGTTTCAAAATGGCCGCCAATGTATCATCGTTTAGGAAGATAACGACAAGAATTAATGAACAAAAAAATAATTTATTCGCGTGCGGTACGCAGCGTGTATGAATCATTTTTTAAATGTGCAAATATATAACCTACTTTATTAAATAATCTAACTCCTTGACTATATTTTTAAGTTACTGGCATGTCGCAATCCAAAACAAAAAAAAATTGCATTTCTTGCATTCATTAAATAAACTGTATGGATGTTTTTATAGGTCTAATCCTACTTGACTGACATTTTTTTAATATGACCCATGGTTTATATCTTTTTTTATAATTTTTCCAGAATTTTTTATTTTATTTTTTTTATCCATTAGAACCTTCCTCATGTATTAATGAAAATATTATAAATAAATATCAGAATAGGTGGAACCATATTAGAGTTTTGCATTTAGATGTATATTTTACTATAAACTCTTATTTATGAAGATTTATTACGTTTTCCTAAAGTATATAAAAATATGATTTTTAAGAATAATTGATAAAATAACTTCATGTAAACAATATGGTATTACCAAAATGTTAAATGACTCTGCATTTACTATGTATGTCATCATCATGTTTCAGTCACAGTACGCCCACAGCTGGACATGGGCGTCCACTTTAGATTTCCAATAAGTCCAGTAACGGCCCGCATCCAGCCTTTTCCGATGACTTTAACAAGGTAGTCTGTCCACGACGTAGGTGGACATCCTTCACTGCTCTTCCAGGTACGTCTTTTCATCTTTTATATTCAATTTTTTGCCACGAAACTGAAATGAAGCGATCCACAAAAAACCATGGTCACTGACGTAGCTGGAAGAATTGCTCGTTTTAAGTTGTACTAGGCGGCCAATCCTGTCATCATCCATGCAAACGAAGGCCGTTGGAGTGGAAAGGTTCTCGAATGGCCATCACAAGCAGGTAGACGCGGCGCGCGTGGTAGATCTGCTCACACATAGTCAAGGTTGCGTGAAGTCGTCGTGACGATCTTTTGGGGAGACCTGTGTCTTACAATTGGCGTGTATCCGCTGACTGCTAATCATAAATATGATGATGAAATTTTTTCTGCTTTGTTTAATAAAAAAATCTATTTTTAATCTATGTCAGGGTATATTTATTAGAGTTTTTATAAGAATAACTAGCTGATCCCGCAAACGTTGTTTTGCAAGAAAAATTAAAGTTTTTAATTAACAAATAAAAAATAAGGGTTAATCGTAGAGGGGTGAAAATTTAGGGTTGTATGTATTTTGGTATGCTGTATCATAATAAAATAAAAACCAAAAAAATTGTTTAAAAAAAATAGGGGTGGACCACCCTTATCACTTAGGAGTATGGAAAATAGATAGTAGCCGATTCTCATACCTACTGAATACGCATATAAAATTGGGTAAAAATCGGTCGAGCCGTTTCAGAGGAGTTCAAGTTCGAACACCGTGACACGAGAATTTTATATATTAGATTGACCACAAAAGAATGGCAGTGGTCGACTATCCTTCAGTTAGTGCCCGAATTATAAACAGCGTTCGAATTTTAAATTAGCAATAATATAACACTAGAAGGTATTTATAACTGTCGTACCCCGTGTAGTTATATTAGGTGTTTTTACTCTAACACTACCACTGTTTCAGTGCATTGCTACAGCTGGAATTCCAGCACAAAAACCTAGTTTTATGAGTTATCGAGTCGGTCATGAGGCGATGACCTGTATAACAACGTGTTTTTAAAATTTTACGATCGAATATTTAGACAACCGTGGGATTGGTCGAAGTGGACTATCTCGAAAGTAGCATTTAGATTTTATTTTACGATCTATTATGAGCACCTGGCTGATTTTAGCTTACGGATTCTAAATTCAAATTTGAAGATATAAAATTCGATGACGAAAACAAAAGACGAATAAAAAGTCGTTTCGTATAAGCGAAGAAATTGCTATTGCCATTGTTTGAAAAAGGAGAGAGAACATTGTTTGGAGTAGGTGTGAAATTTCCTCAAATTGATGGAGACACCAGTACGTATCGCAGCTACTCTGCTTTTATCTATGGCATAATATTATATATGGCAGATTTGTTATTTGAAAACCTACCACCTCTCACAAAATTTTGTTAAACACATGAGCACTAGAAAAATATATTGTTTTATTTATCTTTGGTAATATTTGTATCTGGCTTGATTTAATAAAAATATTCTTTATTCGAATAATAGGCAATTACATGCACTTTAAAAACGTCATTTAACATAAAATGTCGGCATTGCTGTCCCTACAGGAAGCTACCACCAGCTCGGAAGGCAGTTCTGAAACTCAACAGTTGCTCTTTACAAATATAGTTTTATAAAGAGTGCACGACAATAATTAGCTTCCTGACTGATGATAAAAATGGCATCCGTCAATTTAAAATTTTAATAGTTTTCAATCTATGTGTAACTGGCTATTGTATGTAAAATAATATGACAGGTGTGGCCAACCTGCGACTCATTGAAGGATTATTTGTAGCTAGCGATAAATATAAGTGAGATCACTTTTAATTTTTATGAAGTTATATTTTAAAATGATTTCGTTACGTAAGTTTCGATTTTTTAAATTACTATAATATTTAATTTCAATGTATATATTTTGTACTTTTCCAAAAAAAGTACCTTTTTAAAACGTTACTATTGAAAAATTTCAAATTTCGAAAATTAGCTCGTGATATTAAGGCTACCCCTGATCTATGGCTTAAAATAATTACAAATCTAAGACTTCACAGATGGATTATTAAAAAACTATACTAACTGTCTCCTGGCTGCCAATGCGGTCTGATCTCGTTCGGGTCGTTTCTCCTTTAGTAGATGAGCAGGCACCCATCCCTGACGTGTCCTCAGTTGACCGTCTTCTACATCCTCAACCACCCTCACCAACCATCTGGAATACGATGATATGATAAAAATTTAAAGACATGTTACAAAAGAAACAATCACCTAAACTAGACAACATTATCACCATCATTTCTGTAAGACGCCCATTGTTGGACAAATGCCTCCATCAAAGATTTTCAATAGGACCTGTCTGTGGACATGCCGACGATTTTAACAAGGTCTTGTCCACCTTGTTATTTCTTGTCGTCATCGGTTCAACGCACTGCAAGGTATATACTCCAAAGATATCTATCTATAGGTTAATAAAATAGAACCAAAAAATCTATGATAAATTATGAAATAAGTACACTGTAATAATGGTGATAGCATAAATGAATATAAATATGTAAAAATTTTATCAAAACTAAGAAATGAGTGGAAGGAATGACGTGATGAACGAAAGATAATAAGTAAGCAAAAGAAAGACAAGAATTGTAGAACGTAGGAAAAAAAAAGATAGATCATGTGAAGAATGACAGAAGAGTATAGAAATAAAAGTAAAGTAAAAAAAACATTAAAAAATGGAAATCGTCCATGTCCCATAAATAACATAGGTGAACAAGAGGTCCCAAAATCGGGGAAATTATAAAAAAAGATATCTAAAAGGTATACGAGTAAATCAAACTGTCATACTGAAATGTTCTATGATATAGGAATGACAAGAGAAAGAAGGAAGGCGATATGTTTAAGAAGATATGACAGACAAGGAAAGAAAGAGATTGTGGACAGCGGAGTATCCAAGAAATTAAGAAGGATGAAAGAAGAATAATGAAACATAATTTAAAAAAAGATGTCTATTGGGGGATATACCGTAATCACCACGCGTGGTAGGTGGTTGGGCAATCCGTGTGGTATTATGGTATGCTGAGAACACTGTTGTACATTCTATGTAAACTTCTTTGTAAGCAATCTTATGTAATTAATGTACAAAGCAGTGGCATACCTAGAACTTTTGCCGCCCGGTGCGATCTACAGTTTGCCGCCTTTTCTATTATATGTCAATCAAATAGTGGTTTTTGATTTAAAAAAATATTGATATATCACTTCAAAGTAATCATCCGAACTTTTCAAAAGAAATGACATTCATAAACTGACATCAAAAGTTAGGAAAAATTGCCAAACAAAGTCGTAAAGATCCTTTTACAAATTCAACGAGTTTTAATGAATAAAATAAAATTATTATCTTGTTCATGAATTAGAATCCAAAATTTACACTAAAATGCATTTACTTATATACACCGAGGAATAATATTCGAAATCATAAAGTTAATCATAATTTATATAAATCCAATATTAAACTTATAATAATTATTTATTATTCAAGAAAGAAAATAAATTTGAAATGAAAAAGTTGCTTTTTACAACTATAAGTAAATATAAAAAATGCCGCCCCAAGGTAAGTGCCGCACCCCCCCCCCCCCTAGGTACGCCACTGGTACAAAGTGTGAATTACATAGGATTTTATTCCGAAAATCGAACTCATGACTTATGATCGCAAGTCTAACTCCTATACCGCTGTGATATCGCTGCCCATTTTCTCTACTCTAGAACTTAGTTAATGTTATAAATACATATGAATCAAAGTTTCGTAGAAACACATTGCTCTTGTTTATTCTTTTACATTAATACATCTGGAAAGCTTTTCATTTTTTGACAGCTATATTCCGAAAACTTTATAAAAGGCATACTATCTTTGAAATATTAGTCAAGTAGATAACTTTTCGTGTGTATTTTAATACATTTTGTAATTTTTTCTACTGATATAATACTGCGATCAAAAAGTAAGGTGAATTATTTAAAAAAACGTAAATTATTTATTTATTTTCCAAATCAATTACATTCCATTTAAAGTAATGCTCATTTAATAAAACGCACTTTCAGTCCTCAAAACAGTCGAACAGTCTTTTTTTCCGGTAAATACTTCAATGCATTCTTTGATTCGGTTTTTATCTCCTCAATTCTGTAAAAACTGCATTCCCGCATTGGCCTTTTGAGTATCCTGAATAGGCAGAAATCGCACGGAGTCAAATCATACGAATACGGTTGTTCCGGAACGATATGAGTCGAGTTTTTGACGCTTTTTCCAAAAAACAAGGTATTTTTGATGAGTTTGAGATACAAAACATCTTTCAAAATGCCAGCTTTTGATAAAGAGACGCTTGGCAAATGTTATAGACAGTACAACCTATTTTTTTGTAAAAAATTCACCATAATTTTTTTAACACAGAGTATAGTATAAAAAACTTGCTTTGCTACTGCGAGCAATAAGCTACATATGTACGTGTATCTGTATGTATGTAACCGTGTAAGTGTTGTTCCGTGCGCATGTATGTGTGTATATTTGGGTTAAATAATAAATATTTTAATTATCTTATTAGCGAAGTAAATATACACGATTTCTCTAACAACGCAGCGATAAAATGGTCAACGCACTTAACTTATGATATACGACGCATTAAATCAACGAAATTTACGAAGCCTCACAAACAGACGCCGTTCTAATTTTCAATTATAAAATTAGTTCAACTAATCTTGATTATTATTATATAAAATGGTTTACGTATTATATAAAATATTAACTGAATGATTTAGTTAAAATATATATGTATTAGGGGGACCGGAAAGTAATGTCGTTTTTTTAGTTAAATTCACACGACAAAATTTTAAACAAGTTTGTATTTCTATCAATAATATATTCACCTTTGTTATCAACAACCTTTTGCCATCTAGTATACAAATTTTTCGATGTCTTAGCGGTAAAAATCAATAGGTTTTTTCTGTAAAGTATGTCGACAGAAACGACATTACCTTGCCTTAACACTTTGAATCCTAATTACAGCTTAGACTGAGGAGTTATATGTAAGGTGTGACGGCATCAACAACACGGAAATTCTTCCCGGACACCATCGCAGCCTATCACGTGCTCCGCAGTAAAGAGGTGGACGCGGTCTTGGTTAAGCTCTTCGTGGGACACGGGGGGTTCTCTGAATACCTTCACCGGTTTAAGCTCAGGGAGTACCCCTCATGCTTCTGTGAACTTTTGTGGACCAGACAGTGATCCACCTGGTTGCTGACTGTCGTATTCGGGAAGGCCCGAATCGAGACTGAATACCGGTTGTGGGTTAAAATAAGCCATGAAACCATATCCTCAATAATGAACGACAGACGCAGTACGCTAGTATTTCTAAAGTCTTGCGAAACCATTGTCAAACAAGTAACAAAAATGAATTAATGAAACAAGAAAAAGCAGAAATAAATTATTAAATGCAGAATAAAATATTAAATGATAATAAAATAGAATATAAAACCCAAAAATCTGTGATAAATTAGAAAATAAGTATACTGTTATAATGTTAATAGTATGTAAAAATAACAAAACGAATGTAATTTTTTTTGTCAAAACTAAGAAATGAGAGAAAAGGATGAGGCAATGAACGAATGGCTATCAGAATAAAAGAGAAAGACAGATCTAATTGTGGTAGAAAAGAATAGAATGGTAGACGATGTGAAAGATGACAGCTGAGAATGAAAATAAAAAAAAAACTGGAAAATTAGTTAAGATAAAAAACAACCCTGTCCCAAACCAGATAGGGATGGAAGCAGAGGTTCCCAATAACGAGGGTCGTAAAAAAAATAGTACATTGTATAAATATATCATTCAAAGATCTATTTAAGGTATCACATAGCCGACTTTGATTGTTACTAGCGACCCAAATTAGCCCGTTCCAGCTGCGGCCAGTGACCCCGTATTTCTTTTTTCACGTCGTAAATTTCCAGAGCGGTACAGTCAGGTGCGCAATTTGCTCCTGAATTCCTAGATGTTTTTATATACAAAATTATATGTTGATTTATGTGTACATTTGTATATATAGATATTTATGTGTTCCTGTTTATTTAATGGTTGAATTAAGCACTCATGTAATTTTAAAAAACGAACAGATAGGCCGCGATTGTAGACGTATGTGTATAAACACATGTGTGCGAATATGTATATATATATATATAGGCATGATTGTGTGTGTTTTGATATAAGTACTTTTGTGTAATGTGCAATAAATAATAAATATAGTGCCGGTCTGGCGTAAAAATCAGGGAGGAGCTAATAGCCTCCTTGATAGGCGGAAAAGAAACCTTGAAAGAATTCCTCAGTTATTGCAAAAGAATTATAAAATATGCAATAGAAAAAAATAAAAGTTAGGCATCAACAAACAAAAACAAAAAAGCTATGTAAAAATAAATAATATTAAACTGTGATAAAGATAAAGATAAAAATGTGATACAACAAAACTAGAAATTAATAAAATGTAAAATGAAAAGAGGATGAAAGAATGGTAAAACAGAGCAAAAGGGAAAGAAAGCAGAATTGTGTTATAAAATAACAGAATGAAAGATTATGTGAAGAATGAAAGAGAAGAGAATGAAAATAAAATAATTAAGTGAATAAATTAAATCCTAATAAAGTCCCTATCCCACCACAAATAGGGGTACGAGAGGCCCACAATAGCGGGGGTCACTAAAAAAAAAGTGCAATAAATAAAAGCATAATATTTATATAAATAAAGTGTTGACTCTGATATATACTTTTTTTTTCTATTCAACTCCAAAAGGCCAACAATAGTACAAATTATTATTGGTATATAAAAATAATATAGTATATAAATTTAATCTTCGAATGTAAAAAGTTTCAAAATCGAAGGGTTCATTCCTAACCATATTTACAACCATCTACCCCATAAAAATAAAGCGCGTGGTTATAACAGACGGCAGTTAAATTTAAACTGGAGTCGGCCACAAGCCGATTTTGTTTACGTTTCGCAACATGATCGGTTCAGCCGACTGTTATAGTTAACCGAAATAAAGCCAAGGATACATCTTCAGATTTAACTCATATTATTTAATTGTGGCAGTAAATATTGAAATCGTTCATTTTGTACAAGATGTGGCAGATGGCATCCACAGTATGTCGCCATCCCGAGCGGTCTTGAGCCTCGCGCTTTACTTCGCTCCACGTCATTCCAACTGCCATCACTTCTGCAGTGATCATCTGCTGCCAGGTTTGCTTTGGGCAGCCACGTCTTCGCTTTCCTTGAGGATATCATTCTAGAGATTGCCTTGATATGTGATCAGGGTCCTGTCGTGTGGCCTATCCAGTTCCACTTGCAGCGTTTGCAGCTTTTTGCGGCCACGTCTTCGTACATATAATAAATATAATAAAGTAAAATTATATATAATAAAGTTCCACATGATATCTAAAATCTTCCGTTTCTTTGCTTTAGATCTCAATTAAAAATATATAATATTAAATAAATCTTATTATAGCATTCTAATGATGATCTAAATATGTTGAATAATATTAACAATTTAGATACATTTTATGAATTTAATGCTTAATATTATATGTTACACTAGCTTTTAACAAAAACAATATGTATTACATTTAGTTTTTTACTCCTTATTACTCCATATTACCAGCCAGTACGAGTACCGTTAAAATCAGATAGAAAAAAAATGTTATTGTATGTATTTCAGTAAATGTACCGTATAAACCATATGCATGTAAAAAAATCGGTTATTTTAATATTTCAAACAGACAGCCTAGTTTTATTTATATGTATAGATTAGGTGAAAGATTTTTCCAATAGTAAGAATTGTAAAATATTTTTTTATTAAATTAATTCAATAATAAACATGAAATTAGTTCTGTTATAACTTAAAATCGATTAGTAATCGATTAAATATTATATCGCATATCGATATTATTTAGTAAAAGTAAATAAGTATGAAACTTCGTATGAATATAAATATTTCAACGGCTTCATAATAACGACAAGAATAACTTTTTTAAATCCAGTACATCTTAAATATAAAAGACACATAATGCTTATAAAAAATTAAATCACATTTCGCGAGCTCAGAAACAGAGTTGACCCATAAATATCTTTCGGTAAACAATAAATGTACTGGAATTAAATGTTTATTTTAGGTTCTTTTCTCTCAATCATTACGTGTATATCAAAAAACATCCTGATATTCATCTTTAGAATTATTACAATACAATGATTTTATACTAATTGGTGATAAATGGTGTAAAACGCATATTAAAAGTAAAATGACCGAATATTCTTATTATTCAATAAACGAATATTTAAATGACTAGAATCCTAGGCAATTATGTCGGTTGATAGTTTTGATTTCATTTAGGCTATATCTGATAACGTGTATATGTATAAATCTGTATTAAACTTTATTAAAAGATTGTTTTCTTGTGGAATTTCTATCTATTTCTTCTCCACAACTATAACACCTTGAGAATAAGAGTAGAGTCAAAAATAAAATAAATAAAAATAAGTTGGTAATCAATAAGAGTTCTGTTAAATGTTTCAATGTTCAACAAATTCATAATAAGCTTTTATCATCAATTTACTTTAAATACGCGTTTCGAATTTTAAAAAAGTTTTGCGGAGTTTTATTGTAAAATCGGATTCCGATAATTATAAATGAATAAAAGAGTTTTGCAGTCGAAACTTTGAACCTTTGGTATAATATGGTAGTATAGTTTTAGTTCAATTTCATTAGTGCTATAAAAATAAGTACTCCAGTAGTTCAATACACGGCTTTCGTTCGCATGACGCATTCACTTTCATCTACGCCACTCTGACTTGGTTTTCCTAATTCAAATTATTTTAAGAGTCATTATAGTGATTTTACAATCATAGGATGTCCACAGCTGGATATAGAGATCCCACATAGATTTCTAATAAGATTAGCTGTGTGTTTTTTCCAGCCTTACACTGCTGTCCCAGTGGTATTTACAAATTCAGGTTGAGAGTGGTGGTAGTGGTAGTGGGGATGGTGGTGGTGGGTGTGGTAGTGATGGTGGGGGTGGTGGGGTGGGGGTGGTAGCGGTGGTGAGGGGTGGTGGGAGTAGGGGTGGTAGAGGGGGTGGTAGTGATGCTAGAGGTGGTGGTGGTGGTGGTATTTGTGGGGGGGGGGGGTTGACAGGTCGATTAGTCTAAAACCTCTTTTAACGTGCGAAGCCCGAGGGCTCCTTTTTTATTATTAGTATCTATATTCCATAGACATAATGGAATATAGATCCTCCATTTGCTCACGTCTTTGCCTATCACGGTTTTTACTAACCTAAGTTATTCTAGTCTCACATTCATTCCTAACACTATAACTATTTCCTAACATAAAACTTAAACTATTTTTAACTAATTTCTTTAATACGCCATAACAATGTCTAGTTTTGTGCAACCACTTCTACATTCCTATTCCATATTGGCATTCTCAGGTTGTGCACCAGTGTCTGTGCGGCGGTTTCCGTTTTCGCCTCATTGAACCTTGCGATCGCATCTTGAGTCTCGTCCGTGTAATACACGCACGTGTGTGACGTGATATTACTACCACCGCATGATGAACACTTTTATACAACCCGAGGGTTGAACGATGAACGCCTCGCTTTTAGCACCTGACCCTCGTGGATGGTGAGCGTCCTTGAACTTGTCTCTTTACCATAGCCATAGTTAGGTACAGTGTGTTTCTCTGTTTTGCTATATTCTTCCCAGGGTAAGGACGTCTAATCAGCAGGTTCACCAGCTCGAGAGCTCCCATATAATGGTTGAATGCGAGAATAGTTTCAGCATATTGAACAGAAATAAATGTGAACGGCTTAAAAAATGATTAATGTTAGGAAAATGAATTTCTTCTTTTAGTTTTTCGGATACAACAAAGCGAGTGTATTGGGCCGAGAGATTACGCCGTCAGTGGTGTGTGACGATTCGAGACGCTTTGATGGAACGACTTCCTGATGCTAAATCTCGAGAAATTGGAGCGCGTTGGCAGCTGACATGACTGCGTACAGAGATTACGTAGGTCAATGCACTCGATTATTTTGCGTCTGTACTAAATTTACTCATCTATTGCAAGATGTGATAGAATAAAAAGAAAAATAATTTCAATTTTATTAAACTTCTTAATATTGATAATCAGTAAGTTATTCATTCTAGATTCTAGAACATTTCAGTCGATATCTACTACTGGAGCTGGTTGGTAGGGGCTTCCATGGTCCTCCACTCCACTACAGATCGGTACGATTTCAAAAGCAGGTTGTGTAAAAAAATAAGTGAGGACACCATCGCCTCATTACCAGAAGAAAAACCCGACAGGCCAGTATTCCTAGATTATTGCAAAAAAAAGCAAAACATGTAACAAATGTAAACAAAACTAATACATATTTAATGGAATCAGGCGTTATTTTGCGGAAGTCCATCCTAAGTAAGAAAAGGACCAATATTTAGCCACTTCCGCACAGAGGAGAGGACTCTGTGTTTGGCACTAATCGGTGTAAAACTTCTGAAGATGCCCCGTGGAGGGGTGAAACACGTGTTTAGTGATTTGACGGTGGCAGTTGTGTAATTCGCATTGTTTGCCGCATATGCATTTATCAGCGGGCTGGCGGGCGGTGCACTTTGTTGCACGACTACCACTGCATGTGCGGAAGTGGCTAAATATTGGTCCTTTTCTTACTTAAAACTAATACAGGTAGTAGCTAAAAACAATAATAAATGATTATAAAGTAAATAAAACAAACACTGTGTTATCTGTGATAAAATAACGAAATTATAAAATATAAAATAAAAAATAAAATAAAGTTAATATAATGTGATAACCAAAAGCTGTGATAGTAAGGAACGAGGCGATGAAAGTGAGGCGATGAATGAACGGTAGAATGTAAGTAGAAGAAAGATAGATAATGTGAAGTATGACAGAAGAGCGTGGAAATAAAAAAGAAAAGTAAAGTGAATCATTAAAAGATAAAAACGTCCCTGTTCCATAAATAAGATAGGGGAACGAAAGGTCCCCAATAGTGGGAGCCATAAAAAAAACAACTCCACTACAGAATGTTAAGGGCCCAAAGACCAAGTATTCTGTGCGCAGTATGACCTGCCCACTGTCACTAGAACCTGCTAATCATCTTGCCACTACAACCAGCTAGTCTACAGATCTATAGAAATTATTAAGTACATACAATGCAATTTAAACCATAATATAAATATATAAACCATAGTCTTTGATCCCTGTTTAGTAATGTTTTATTTGTTTTTGCATTGTTTGACTATAAATCATTATATGTTCTGAGTGAGATAGTTATAAGGTAACAACTGTAACTAATTTTATATTCCTTAGCTTCTAAGTTTATACTTTCTTACTGCCTTTTATTACTGTCTATCTCCAATAAAGTAAATAAATAAATAAGATCTATTCAATTCTATTTGGAACAGAAATTCCGAGCATAGCTTTCTTCATGGCATTGTGAAATATTGAAGTAAGGTATATAGTATACTGGTAACAAATCCAGTCACGGTTCGGCAATCATAACACAATTACATTGATAAAGTAGTCGTTGCCCAGAGTTAGAGCACTGAGAATTGCGTACGTAGATCGCTGGTTCAATTCCCGAGTTACAATCTTATGTAATTCATACTTTGAACATATAGGTATGTGGGCGCATGACCTCTTTTGTTTTCGACATGACTTTTGCTAAGTCAGTTTGTTTTACGAGTCAATGCTAATTTATGTTTTATGTATAATTTGTGTTTTCTAAAAATGAAGTGGATTCCTAATATCTGAGTTTTAATAAGGAATCTACAGGTACATAGTATTTGTCATTAACAAGTTTCTAGGGTATGGGCAACAGCGTTCTGCTAAGCGTGACCATTATTGTATAACTCCCATAGATATCTTTGGGGGAGGCCTGTACCTTGCAGTGGGCATCTGTGGGCTGAAACGGTGATCATATCAATCGACAGTTTATCTCTCTAGAAAGAGCTCGCGCCCAATCCGTTGGACGACAATGACGGCCCAAAGTGAGGCTTCTGTGGAAGCTTTCAAACTGATTATAAATAAATTTTAAATAGAGCCTTTAGTGCTAGATCACCACAAACTCATGAAGAGATGATGACAAAATCTGTTTGTAAAAATAAAACAAAAAAAATACCTCTTTCAAAAAGAAAATATTTGTAAATTACGGAGTCTTAAATGGATCAGAAACCAAGGTTCTACCAACTAACGCCAAGTGAATTTTTAAGATGCAACTTGAGAACCTAATGCAAAAGTCAAAAGTAAACTTTACATGTATAAAGACACGTATTAAAAATTGGTATGTATATACAACCTAAAACTCAGTGTGTCACGGGCTTAACACTCCTCAGTGAGATTTATTCGTTAACATTTCCGCTAAATTCGACGCTTCGTTTGATGTTTACGAGGCGATGCCGTTGCTGTCCTAACCCTGAGATATGAACCCCAACTGGGGTGATGAATTGGGGCGTCCGCTGTGATCTACGTCATCGTGGTGCAGTGTGCGAACGAGAGCTATATCGATGAGATCTAGATATAGATATACATTATCTAATTTTAAATCGATTTGAATATTTTAAATTTGGAAAATTTACAAAAAAGTATCAGTTGCTAATCGATTTATATATTCTATTCCTTTTTTAAACATAAATCGAAACCTGTCGACCCGTACGTTGAAAGACCTATGCAGTGCCATGGGCGACTATAGACTGATAAGAAGAACTATAATATAAAAGTATAAATAAATATATATACTACAATTTCCATCATATTTATATCGTATAATGTTCTGAACCAATTACAACACAGTTTTACACATCCTAAATTTAACGGTCGGATGTGGAATATAAAATTTACTATGCCGGGAGGTCATGGACAAAAACTGTGTATTTTTAGTACAACACATTTAGTTTTTAGCGGTGGTACCCAGTGATAGAGGGCTGTGACATGATCTAAGGTTGCGGAATCGATTCCGTCTTGTGTTTAATTCAAACTTGGTGTATTACTTATATAGGGTTGCAACAGTTGACTAACAAGTTTCCAGATGATGACCAGTAGTATTCTCTCCGTACCATAATACCACAGTGCGATCGCCAACTCGCCTGCCAAGCGTGGCGATTATGGTAAATCCTAAATCCCCCCAATGATATCTTTGGGGGAGGTATATATCATTCAGTGCACATCTATCGGTTTAAGATAAAAAGAAAATCGTTTATTAACATGGTACTAACAGAACTGCTCTGTCGCATTTTAATAGACAAAAATAATGTAAAATATTTCAAAATGAATTTTATATAAAGGATAGATTGAAAATAGATGTAAAATTTTTACACCTAAATCTTATCACTTTTTTATAAAAATAAGATTATTTAAGATTTGGTCGAGTCGTGTACATAAAAGGTTGGATACCCCTGATTAAATCCATAGATATTTATATGCTGAGGACGATATTCATTATTTATGCAGAGTACAGTCACTAAGAGTACATTTGTAAAGCACCCAAAAATTAAAAAAAAAAACAATCGGTGGTCAAAATATGAAATTATTAAATAAAACATGTTTTTATTGAGTCACTACAGTCAATGATTATACATTCATTACGGTACACCTTATATGGAATGATATTTAAAGTCTTTAATTAAATAAAATAAAAAAAAACATTAACATTGGTTTAAGTGTAAAAGTTTTCACACAGGCATGACCATACATAAGCCGATATCGCGATTGATTTACAATTGGTTCAACTCTCTCTTAAACCAAAATCCATATGGTGACCATGAATGCAGAAATCTCATGGACAGTCCGCCTACACAACTTTCAATACGTTTCCAAAACCGTCCCTAGCGGAGAATTCTGATAAAGTCCTGGAGCATAATAACTATAAAGATATTTAAACTAAACGCCCTCATTATATTCAATTGCTGGTTAATTAAGCTAAATGTATGTAACTGAGCTTTTGACTCCATGTAAGCCCCTCTCCCCGTCTCGCCGCGCGCATACCTAAGGCGCGGTACATCAGTTTCGGTAGCGGTAAATTTAAAAATGACTCCGTGTAAGCCCTCCCTCCATGGTCTCGCCACGGGCATACCTAAGGCGCGGTAAATCAGTTTCGGTAGCAATAAATTAAAAAAAAAAACGTGTTAATGTAAATACGCGCAATTGCTCTACTCCGGGAGCGCGGTAAAAGTTTTCCGTTCCAATTATTTTAATGAGGGAATGTTTATAGAGTTTAGGTAATTGGAGCGACTCGTATAAATAATTGACGCCCGACTGACAAATGATTCTCGTTTCAGTGAAATATTTTCAAATTGTGTACATTTATCGGTTGAAATAAATCTTGGTATGCAATAAGAGACGGTGAAAGTATTCCACTACGGAATATTCATGAAAATTTCTAGAATTAGTATATATCTGAGTGTTGTAAAATAACTTGATTGTTTTTTATTGAAAGTTGAAGTAATTCTACTACTCCGCTAGATCAGTGACCCAAAGTGGGTCTTGGCCTCCGAAGCGAGAGACTTCCACTTTCCTCTATCTTGCGCCATCGTCTGCCATTAGCTGACATTCAATTCGCGCAAGTCTGCCTCAACGCGATCGATCCAGCGATACCTGGGTCTACCCACTGGTCTTCGACCCCTCGGTTTTTCCAGGTACGCTACCTTCACGCTCCGATCCGATCCCATTCGCTGCAAGTGACCAAGCCAGCGGATTCTTTGAGCTTTATATTCGCCAATGAAATTGAAGTAATTCAGTAGTTTAAAATTTAATGTAAAGGAGATGCGAGTGTTTCGTGAGTTTTCTTGGAGTATAATTATCGACATGGTTAAAATCCTACATCCGACTCCCGTTGGTTGCGATGCACCATATACTTATACTCGTACAAGCGACACCGGTGTGCAAGT
The DNA here is from genome assembly GCF_028537555.1 of Battus philenor. Taxonomy (NCBI): domain Eukaryota; kingdom Metazoa; phylum Arthropoda; class Insecta; order Lepidoptera; family Papilionidae; genus Battus; species Battus philenor. The sequence goes on from NW_027181693.1 coordinate 1,289,968, forward strand.
GACAGCGGTCAGGTTCGGCATCAGTCTAAACCACCGATAAGTCCTCGTTTCGCAGACTTACACACTTCATTCTCTACACAATACACCTACAGGGGTTTAGTTCCTCCACCTGCAAACTTCGTATACAAGATGTTCGAAGCAAAACGGAAAAGTTTGTCACATTATCACAGATTGCTACATTATCAAAGTTCTGTATACTATGACAATTTGCTACACAATCACAGTTTGTATCATTATCACAGTTTGTTACATCATCACAGTTTGCTATGTTACCACAGTTTGTGTTATTAGCACAGTTTGTAACATTAATATAGTTTGATACATTATCACAGTTTGCTAAACTATCACAATTTGCCACATTTTCACGGTTTGATACATTATCACAGTTAGCTACATTATCACAATTTGTAACATAAGCACAGTTTGCTACATTATCACAGTTTGCTACATTATTACAGTTTGCTAAACTATCACAGTTTGCTAAATCATCACAATTTGCTACGTTATCACGGTTTGACACATTACCATTGTTAGCTACATTATCACAGTTTGTTATATTATCACACTTTGTTACATTACCACATTTTGTTACACTATCACAGTTTGTTATATCATAAAAGTTTGTTACATTGTCACAGTTTGTACTATGATAATATATATCATAGTTTTTTTCTTATACAATTACAGCTATGTTATTACATTTCCTTATTTACTAAACCTATATTTTTATTCTATACTGGCTTGGAATCTTGTTCGATTATTTAAGACTTAGTTTTGAGTCTTCATATATTAGGGTATCGTTATGAGTGCAGAGTAACATAAAGAGAATTAGGTTCCTCAGAGGTGATGGGTACAATACAAAGAGGAAGATATTCTTCTCATAAGATAACAAATCATTGTAAATTATTCTTAGTGAATAAATTAAAGCTATTGTTATATATCTCTTTCGTTTAATATATATGCGCTTATTTAGTTTCAGCCAAGCCGTCTTAGAAAATGTTAGCATCATATACCAAGGTCGTGCGTTTGTCAATGTAACATCTGAGAATAAGACGCAAGTACATTCGCGCACAAAACATTTCACACAGACGCGGCCTATTTCCATCGTCTGGTGTTTTAAATAAAAAAATACGCCGACATGTCGGTAGATCTAAATATAAATGTGGAGCAGTCAAAATATGAAAAGAAATTAGCATTTGAAATATAATAGCATTGTCTAGAGAAATAAGTGCTTATATTATCTTTGGCAGGAAATACTTTGATGTGCACATTCAAGAGTAATGCCAAGTTTTGCGACCGGTTTAAATCTAGTTCGTGATTAAAAAAACACTTTATATAAATATTAATATTATATCATGTTGATTAATATTGTCAGACGAGAACATAAAATATTGTAAGTCTTATTATATATTTAATCTTATTAAGATAGATTTATTAAAATAAAAAATGTAAAATTGAAATACATGAGAAAAATAAATAAACTAAATAAACCTGTGATACTGCAATAGAAAATACAACTGAAGTGTTTGAGGATGGATGAAAGGAATGGAATGATCGAGAAAGGAAGATAGAATTATGGAATGATAGAAGGAAGAAAAAAGATATTGTGAACTATGGAAGATGAGGACGAAAATAAAAAATTCATGTGAAAAAATTGTTAAGAAATAAAAACCCTGTTCCCAACAAAATAGGGGTGGAAGGAGAGGTCCCAATAGCGGAGGCCTCATAAAAAATATATAGTCAGACGTGTTTCTGTCTTACATATAGGATGATTATTTATCGGTATAAAAGCTTTGTAGGTTCGAAAATATTGATTATGTTCACGCAAAAAGTTTTTAAAACTTTTTCACATATTTCTAATCGTATTGTATAGATATTTTTTTTATTGTATTTCCTCCATTTTTTGGGATCTCTCAAGCTACATAGGCACAGTCGATACAGGAACAATATTTTTCTTAATAATTTTTCCACTTAATTGGTTTATAACGAGGACGTTATTTATTATTTATGCAGGGTATAGTACCTAAGAGTACATTTGTAAAGCACCCAAAAATTATCCAAAAATTAAAAAAAAACAATCGGTAGCCAATATATGACATTACTAAAAAACAAGTTTTTATTGAGACAGTCTATGATTATACATTCATTACGGTACACCTTATATAGAATGATATTTAAAGTCGTTAATAAAATAACAAAAAAAACATTAACATTGGTTTAAGCGTAAAAGTTTTCACACAGGCATGACTATACATAAGCCGATATCGCGATTGATTTAGAATTGGTTCAACCCTCTCTTAAACCGAAATCCATATGGTGACCATGAATGCAGAAATCTCATGGACAGTCCGCCTACACAACTTTCAATACGTTTCCAAAACCGTCCCTAGCGGAGGATTCTAATAAAGTCCTGGAGCATAATAACTATTAAGATATTTAGACTAAACGCCATGCTGGTTAACTAAGCTAGAAGTATGTAACTAAGCCAGTGACTCCGTGTAAGCCCCCCTCCCCCGTCTCGCCGCGCGCATACCTAAGGCGCGGTACATCAGTTTCGGTAGCAGTAAATTAAAAAAATAAAACATGTTAATGTAAACACGCGCAATTGCTCTACTCCGGGAGCGCAGTAAAAGTTTTCCGTTCCAATTATTTTAATGAGCGAATGTTTATAGAGTTTAGGTAATTGGAGCGACTCGTATAAATAATTGACGCCCGACTGACAAATGATTCTCGTTTCAGTGAAATATTTTCAAATTGTGTACATTTGTCGGTTGAAATAAATCTTGGTATGCAATGAGAGACGGTGAAAGTATTCCACTACGGAATATTCATGAAAATGGCGGAAATTAGTATACATCGGAGTGTTGTAAAATAACTTGATTGTTTTTTATTGAAGGTTGAAGTAATTCTACTACTCCGCTAGCTCAGTGACCCAAAGTGGGTCTTGGCCTCCGAAGCGAGAGACTTCCACTTTCCTCTATCTTGCGCCATCGTCTGCCATTGGCTGACATTCAATTCGCGCAAGTATGCCTCAACGCGATCGATCCAGCGATACCTGGGTCTACCCACTGGTCTTCGACCCCTCGGTTTTTCCAGATACGGTACCTTCACGCTCCGATCCGATCCCATTCGCTCCAAGTGACCAAGCCAGCGGATTCGTTGAGCTTTATATTCGCCAATGAAATTGAAGTAATTCAGTAGTTTAAAATTTATTGTAAAGGAGATACGAGTGATTCGTGAGTTTTCTTGGAGTATAAATATCGAGATGGCTAAAACCCCGCATCCGGCCACCGTTGGTTGCGATGCACCAAAAACTTATCATACTCGTACAAGCGACACCGGTGTGCAAGCGACAGCGGTCAGGTTCGGCATCAGTCTAAACCACCGATAAGTCCTCGTTTCGCAGACTTACACACTTGATTCTCTACACAATACACCTACAGGGGTATAGTTCCCCTATGAGCGAACTTCGTATAAAAGATGTTCGAAGCTGAACGGAAAATTTTGTTATATTATCAGTTAGTTACATTATCAAAATTCTGTGCATTATGATAATTTGCTACATAATCACAGTTTGTCACATTATCACAGTTTGTTCCATTATTATAGTTTGCTAAACTATCACAGTCTGTTATATTAGCACAGTTTGTAACATTACCACAGTTAGCTACGTTATCACAGTTTGTTATATTATCACAGTTTGCTACGTTATCACAGTTTGTTATATTATCACAGTTTGCTACGTTATCACAGTTTGTTATATTATCACAGTTTGCTACGTTATCACAGTTTGTTATATTATCACACTTTGTTACATTATCACTTTTTGTTACACTATCACAGTTTGTTGTATCATAAGATTTTGTTACATTGTCACAGTTTGTGCTATGATAATGTATATCATAGTTTTGACTCAATTTATCGATTTTATTTACATTTCACTGTTTGTTGTAATTTTTATTACTAGTTTTTTTCTTATACAGCATGTTATTACATTTTCTTATTTACTAAACCTATATTTTTAATATATACTGGCTTGGAATCTTGTTTAACCATTTATGACTTAGTTTTGAGTCTTTATATATTAGGTTATTGTTATAAGTGCAAAGTAACATAAAGAGAATTAGGTTCCTCAGAGGTGATGGGTACAATACAAAGAGGAAGATATTCATTTCAATAGAACAAAAATAATGTAAAATATTTCAGAATAAACTTTACATATAGGTTCGATTGGAAATAGGTGTAAAATTTTAACACCTAAATATTATCACTTTTTTTAAAAAATAAGATTATTTAGATTTCGTTCGAGCCGTATACATAAAAGGTTGGATACCCCTGATTAAATCCATAGATATTTATATGCTGAAACGAGGACGATATTCATTATTTATGCAGAGTACAGTTACTAAGAGTACATTTGTAAAGCACCCAAAAAATATCCAAAAATTAAAAAATGCAATCGGAGCCCAAATTGAACGACATTTCTAAAACAACACGTTTTTATTGAGACAGTCAATGATTATTCTTCTCATGAGGTAACACACCATTGTAAATTATTCTTAGTGAATAAATAATGAAAAGCTATAGTTATATATCCCTTTCGTTTAATATATATGCGCTTAATTAGTTTCAGCCAAGCCGCCTTAAAAATTGTTAGCATCATATACCAAGGTCGTGCGTTTGTCAATGTAACATCTGAGAATAAGACGCAAGTACATTCGCGCACAAAACATTTCACACAGACGCGGCCTCTTTCCATCGTCTGGTGTTTTAAATAAAAAAATACGCCGACATGTCGGTAGATCTAAATATAAATGTGGAGCAGTCAAAATATGAAAAGAAATTAGCATTTGAAATATAATAGCATTGTCTAGAGAAATAAGTGCTTATATTATCTTTGGCAGGAAACACTTTGATGTGCACGTTCAAGAGTAATGCCAAGTTTTGTGACCAGTTTAAATCTAGTTCGTGATTATAAAAAAATACTTTATATAAATATTAATATTATATCATGTTGATTAATATTGTCAGACGAGAACATAAAATATTGTAAGTCTTATTATATATTTAATCTTGTTAAGATAGATTTATTAAAATAAAAAATGTAAAATTGAAATACGTCATGTATAAAAATAAATAATTAGTTTATTTATTTTGATGGAAGCTGTGATACTGCAATAGAAAATACAACTGAAGTGTTTGATGAAAGGAATGGAATGATTGAGAAAGGATGCTGGAATTATGAATTGATAGAAGGAAGAAAAAAAAGATATTGTGAACTATGGAAGACGAGGACGAAAATAAAAAATTCATGTGAAAAAATTGTTAAGAAATTAAAAACCCTGTTCCAAACAAAATAGGGGTGGAAGGAGAGGAGGCCTCATAAAAAATATATTGTCAGAGGTGTTTCTGTCTTACATATAGGATGATTATTTATCGGTATAAAAGCTTTGTAGGTTCGAAAATATTGATCATGTTCATGCAAAAAGTTTTTAAAACTTTTTCACATATTTCCTATCGTGTTGTATAGATATTATTTTTATTGTATTTCCTCCATTTTTTGGGATCTCTCGAGCTCCATAGGTACAGTCGATACAGGAACAATATTTTTCTTAATAATTTTTCCACTTAATTGGTTTATAGCGTGAAAGCTCAGCTTTTCTCCTTCTCAATGTCTTCGGCTTATCTCTTTGTTACTCGTACTTCAAATTTTCTTGTAAAATCTTTTTTTTTCATCCACAATCCTTCCATCTCCTTTTTACCTTCGCTGCATTCTTCTAGTAAGAAAAACTAACAAGGAACTCAGTGAGGTTTGTAAATTTTTCTTAATTTTTTTTCATAAATTCCTCTATTTATTTAAGTACTGTATTTTAAGCTATCACCATCTAATCGATAAAACAATATCATATCATCATCTTCGTTAGCCCATGGATGCCTTTTGTAAAGCACAGGCGTTCCCCAAACATCGTCACAAAGTCCAGTTTTTTTGCTTCATCCATCCAGCGACCACCTGGATCTTAACTAAAGCATTACATATTAATTATTAATAGTTAAATATATCTAGTCGAAGTTTCTGGAATGTTATTATAAATCCAAATTATAATGATTTACCATATAACAAATAACACAACACCAGCTCTAAAGTTCCTCTAACTGTCCCGAACACGAGGACCGTAAATATTTTCATTTGATCGTCGTAACAAATATAAAATTAAATATTCCGAAAACTCGGGCGATTTCAATAAATAAAATGGGGAGTGATAAAGTGGGCTGCCTCTGCGAATTATTCGAGTGAATGCCCCACGGTGTCAGGGTTGTCACTTTAGTACTTAATCTTTTTACAATTTTTTTTTTCACTAAAATTAACTACATTTTTATTGATTAAAATAATCAGTTGATAGTACAGATCTGTTAAATATAGTTTTTTCAACTCATAGATGTCCACTGCAAGGTATAGGTCTCCCGCAAAGATATCCATGGGCGATATGCTTTAATCGCCACGCATGACAGGCGGATTGGCGATATAAATGTGGTATTATGATACGCAGAGTACGCTGATGCCCATCTCCTGGAAATTGCTTGTGAACAGTGGCAACCTTATATAATTAATACACAAAGTGTGAATTATATGATAGTACCCTGAGAATCAAACCTGGGACCTATGATCACAAGTCTCAGTGCTCTATCGATATGCTACCAGTGCTCATATACTGTTAAATGTATTAAATATAAATCTATTGATATAATTGTTTATTTATCATACAGGATATTTAATTGTATGTATAAAATCTTTAACTGGTTGAAGGTGTAACTTTCACGCTTTGTATTGCTAGCCAGTACGGCCACAATATTTTTATTTAAAATCATTCTAGAACGTTCGAATTCAAATTAGAACGTCGATTTGAATTTAGAAGCCGTCAGCGATGTGGTCGCTATTGCGTAAGGGTCTTTGTAGTGCATGTAGTACATATATGAACATAGTATCTTGATCAATAATATTTGGTCAATGACTGTATAGTACTTATTTATACATTATAATATATTATATTATAATATTTACTCTGTGTTTAGCACTAATCAACGTAACATAACTCCTGAAAATGCCCCGTGGAGGGGTGAAACACGTGTTGAGTGATTTGACGGTGGAAGTTGTGTAGTTCGCATTGTTTGCCGCATGCGCATTTATCAGCGGACTGGCGGGCGATGCACTTTGTTGCACGACTACCACTGCATGTGCGGAAGTGGCTAAATATTGGTCTTTTTCTTACTTAGGATGGACTTCTGCAAGGTACCGCCTGATTCCATTAAATATTATATTTATTATTTTTGGTTTTTAATGATTTTAATTTAAATATTTATAATCAAAATAATATTTACAAAAAAAAGTATAATAAAAAACTAAAAACAGTTTAAAGAAAAAAAAGATATATTTCGTGTAACGCTTGTGGCAGCCCTGGCCTATTTTATTAGTTCCGATAAGATTTATCCCGCGGACAATTTCTTGAAGCCAGACCATTTGATATCCGAACATGACGCGGGTGTACAAATTATTTGAAAACTTTGTCTTAATCAATATATAGCTGAGATAGATTTTGTCTCTGCCTATTAAAACGTGTACAATATTTTTTAATTTTTAAAATTAATTTTCACAATATTATAACTAAAGTCGCGAAAGTAAAGGTGGTAATTTACTATGCAAATCAACAAGGGTTAACAGGTTTTTAATGTCATATATGATTCGGACTTTTCGTCCATTTTTAACATGCCTTCGTTTCAGCCTATAGACACCTAAGGACATAGGCCTCCTAAAAAATATCTATGGGGAGATATACCATAATCATCACATCACGCTTGGCTGGCGGTTTGGTGATCAAAGTGTAGTATTATGGTACGCAGAGGACGCTGCTGCCCATCTTCTGGAAACTTATTTGTGAGCAGATTCAATCCCATATAATTAGTACATAAAATGTGAATGACATTATTGTATCCCAGGAGTTGAACCTGCGACCTACGTTTGTCTCAATCCTCTACCGCTCGTCTAACACTGCTAATATACCATATTTAATGGAATCAGGCGTTACCTTGCGGAAGTCCAACCTAAGTAAGAAAAGGACCAATATTTAGCCACTTCCGCACATGCAGTGGTAGTCGTGCAACAAAGTGCACCGCCCGCCAGCCCGCTGAAAAATGCGCATGCGGCAAACAATGTGAATTACACAACTACCACCGCTAAATTACTCAACACGTGTTTCACCCCTCCACGTGGCATCCTCAGGAGTAATGTTACACCGACCAGTGCCAAACACCGAGTCAGTTTGGCACTGGTCAATGCACTATATTGCACGACTACTGCTGCATAGCGGAAGTAGCTATATAAAAGTCCTTTTCTTACTTAGCAATTCCGCAAGATAAAGCCTGAATCTATTAGATACTTAAGAGACAGTATACGGGAACAGTAAAAAAATTTAGAATATCAAGACTTGAAAAACAAAAAATGATATTTAGATCTTAAAGTGGTCTCCATCTCTTCCTCCAAGAAGGTTTTATCCACGGCATGTAGGAACGCAACCACTGCTTCTTCAACCTCTTGAAACCGTATTTCACAAAGTGTATTCTTTATTATTCATTGAAAATAACATAATATTTTCGGCGTATGGATGACATATGGTTCTTAAAGTCGAATACAGACAGACAGATACAGTATATATTATAAATAGAGATTTCTTACTAAAAAAATATATGTAGCGGCTTCAGAAATAGCAATGGATCGACTTCGAATTTTGGCACTGCTGACCGAATAAAAAAAAAACTTTTATAATTATCTTATATCTCCAAGTCGTTTCATGTCAAATAAATGTAATCTTTACGTCTATTCGATTAAATTTAACGCGGATCAAAATATTTATTCATAAAAATACTAAAAGTACACTAAAAGTATAAAATAGTACACACATTGAATGAGAAATTTACTTTTGGATTTTTTAAATAAAACTTCGCAATAAAATGAATTAACCCAATAATATATGGCTGATATCATTAAATATATAACATATTAATTATTCCAATTTCATAAATATTACATTACCCGTCGATAAATATTGCACATCGACATGTCCCACACTACCTATGTTACGTTATGTTAGTCGTGCGACAGATATAACGCTCTACGAAGCCGAATTTAGCCGATTGTCTCTTTCCAAAGGTCGATGTGCAATATTTATCGCCGGGCATTGTACATTAGTGGATCTAAGCTTCCCCAAAGGGTTACTGAAAGGACGGGTGGAACCGGTTTGCGTCCAGACATCCAGGTCTTAACAATGTATGTTCTGATATAAAAGGAATAAAAAGAAAGAAATGGAATGCAAGAAATTGTGGAGAACAGAAGATGAATGAGTAGATGACTTTAAGGTGGAAGGAATAAAAAAGTTAGTAAATAAATTATTATTGTAACTATTATCCCTTTAAATTCAGGACTAGGAAAGTGCGAGAGCCCCGAATCGCGGGAGCCATATAAAAATAATGTCTGTTTAACTTGTAGGCAGACGTGTTATATCGACTACATATTAATAATTAAAAATTAAATTTATAGTGTTACCGAAACCGCTGTACCGCTCCTTAAGCACGTGTGCGGCGGTACGGGGGGAGAGAAATATCTTCCGTTTCATTCTATTAGTCCGTCGTGAACGTTCTGGTGAAGCTTATACTCTTTTGTCCACTTCCCGGTACAGCTGTATGAGTGCCGCTAACATTATGGCTTATCAAGGTTGATAGCAAATGTGCTATATATATAGCAAATTATTAATATGCAATCATCGTACATAAAATACATATGAACTGTTGGAGAAATTATTTTAAAGCATCCATACTAATTCCATTTCTTTATTTTTTGTAATTCAACTCATATAAATTGAGACTTCATGTTCATATATTTTTATTCTAACTTCAGCACGGATGAGGGGAACATTAACTCGTGAGACATATAGGAAGTTGATATGGAAATAAATAAAACTTATCTGTGATTATGTTATACTGAACTTAGCTTGAATTGATTTATCTGCTTTCGTGTACTAATAAAATATCTTAGACCTTTCATTTCTTAGTTTAAAATCTGAAATTAAAAGTATATTATTAAAAAGATCTTATAATAGCATTCAAGTTTTTTAATTTTTTTTATTAAAAATTTTTGTACATCAGAGCAACAATTCTACAGACCACAAACAAAACAATTCATATAGTACAAGAGGCGGTCTTTACCAGATTACCTTTGATTATAAGAAAAGGACCAATATTTAGGCACTTCCGCACTGTGTTTGGCACTAATCGGTGTAACATAACTCCTGAAGATGCCCCGTGGAGGGGTGAAACACGTGTTGAGTGATTTGGCGGTGGCGGTTGTGTGATTCGCATTGTTTGCCGCATACGCATTTATCAGCGGGATGGCGGGCGGTGCACTTTATTGCACGACTACCAATGCTGGTACGCATTGGTTGGAAATGAGAGATATTAAGTAGAGGGCCTAAATACAAACAAATTACACAGATGTATGTATGTGTATATATATATAAATATATATTGCTAGAAAGGTGTGGGACTTGGTTTATTGACTCATTTACATGGTTAATATTATAATGTACATACCAAACATTTTTAAATTTGATTTACATAAAGCAACTGGAGTTTCTGGCTGACTCTTTTCAATAGATCACCGCTAGCCGGTGGTAGTTTACTGCTTGTATTAAAATAATCGTCGATTCAAAAACGCATGTACAGTAATACCCCGCTTTACGCGACCCCGCTATACGCGGTTTCACTATAACACGAATTGCAAATTTCGCGCTCAAATGCCTCGAATTACGCGAAAGAGTGCGTATAAATATAATGAGTCATCAACTCTATGGTGTCTTGACCATCTGTCAAACAATTAAAAATAGTGTTGGGTGCTATGAACGTATTTTACAAGAACGTAAACAAAACGTTACCCAAAAGACAATAGATGTATTTTTTCATAAAAAACAAAGAGTATGTATTACATAAAGTGTTCCTAGAATTAAAGTAATTTGTATTTTTTTGTAAGAATTTTTGACTATGGTTAATCATAAACCTCTTTATACGCGAATTTCAGTTAACGCGATTTTTTTTTGGAACGTATCCCTCACGTAAAGCGGGGTATTACTGTAAATGTCTACTTGAATAAAGATGATCTATAACATGTAGAAATAACACTACAGACAGACATTTTTCTTGATGTATTTTCTTATACTTATTAATCGATATTGTATAAGGTATTAGTATATATTTATATATATGCAAATAGGATTGTCGCGATCTGAAATTACATGTCGTATGATCTTGACCGAGATCCGTGAAGTGCATTCTGTGTAACGATAACTCATAACGTCATACACTAATCCCGCCGGGGCTGAATTCACGTAAATAGGTTAAATTCAATAAATTTGTCAACGTGGATATACTATTGTGAGCATGCGACTTTGGTTGACTTAAAATTATACTTATTTATTACTAACTGATCCCATAAACGCTGCTTAGCAAAAAAAAAATAAAGTTTTTAATCAACAAATAAAAAATAAGGGTGGTACAGGGGTGAAAATTTAGGGTTATATGTATTTTCGTATGTTGTATCATGAAAAATTAAAACAAAAAATTTTGTATAAAAAAAAAATTAAGGGTGGACCATCACATAGGGGTATGGAAAATAGATAGTAGCCGATTCTCAGACCTACTGAATACGCATATAAAATTTGGTAAAAATCGGTATGGTCGTTTCGGAGGAGTACAGTAACTAACATTGTGACATGGAAATGTTATATATTAGATGTGATCAAAATACGGCTCAGAGAAATACATCTCAAATCTATTGTTATAAAATACAGGCCTGCATAAGTACTATACCTTTAGAAATAAACATGTAGTCACTTTATTTAATTGATAAATGTCGAATAGTTTTAGTAAAAGTATAATTATGTCCATATTGCATTCTTACAATAGGCAATCATACTTAATTTTGTATTTTATTAAATGATATCGACTATTACAGTCGGAATGCCTATTTGTCACCATTCCTATATCCTCAAGATAGGGCAGAGGGCGTCCACAGTACATCGCCATCCCGAGCGGTCTTGAGCTTTGCGCTTTACTTCGCTCCACGTCATTCCAACTGCCATCACTTCTGCAGTGATCATCCGCTGCCAGGTTTGCTTTGGACAGCCACGTCTTTGCTTTCCCTGAGGATTTCGTTCTAGGCCTTGCCTCGGTATGTAATCAGGGTCCTATCGTGTGGCCTATCCAGTTCCACTTGCGGCGTTTGATCTGATGTTCTATCGGCATCTCACCGTAGCGTTTCCATAGATCTAAGTTGGAGACTTTCTCAGGCCAGTATATACCGAGAACACATCTAAGACAGCTGTTAACGAAGACTTGGAGGCGATACGAGATATTTTTTGTGACCTTTCACATCTCGCATATAGCAACACTGTTTTCACATTGGACCGGAATATATTGAGCTTAACTCTCCTAGTCAGTTTCCGTGATTTCCATATAGAATAAAGCTGTGCGAAGAATACCTATTTGTAATATATAAATAGATAAAATAAATAAAGTTTGTATAAGATTTCTGATCGGAGCAGAGAGTGCAAAGTCGAATTTAAAAACATTACGCGTAATTTACTGTCTGTATGTCCTGCACTTCTGTGTTATGTAATGTTAACTTGTTAAGTACTGAAATACGCACACTCGGCTGCATTCGGCAATATTTCATTGTCGTATTTAGAACACATGTCCTCGTTATTTATTACCGCAAATGCAGTCGCCCAATCTGACAATTATGTTTAGTTTTAGTCGTAAAACATTACAAAATTTGTTTGAGGTAATTCAAATCTTATATATGACTAGCTGATCCCGCAAACGTTGTTTTGCAAAAAAAATTAAAGTTTTTAATTAACAAATGTAAGATAAAGGTTGATCGTAGAGGGGTGAAAATTTAGGTTTGTATGTATTTTTGTATGCTGTATCATAATAAAATAAAAACCAAAAAAATTGTCTAAAAATTTAAAAATAAAATTTAGGGGTGGACCACCCTTATCACTTAGGGGTATGGAAAATAGATAGTAGCCGATTCTCAGACATACTGAATACGCATGTAAAATTTGGTAAAAATCGGTCAAGCCGTTTCGGAGGAGTTCAAGTTCGAACACCGTGACACGAGAATTTAATATATTAGATTTTCATTTCACTTTATGTCTATTTTATATGAGTTTTTTTATTTCACCTGTATTCATGTATAATAAATAATTATTTATGATTCAAAATAAATACCTTTCTTTATCTCCGCCATCGTTCTGAGTGGTCCTCGTTTTGTTCTTCGGATGGTTCTTCTTTGGTCGTACGGCCAGCTTGTGTTTGGCTGCTGAAGCATCCAAGAGCTGTGCTTCCACGTTAAGCTCCGCGTCCAGTCTCGGCTTCCTGGAGGACGAATATCGCTTAGATGGAAGAATTAATAGCTTAGATAAGAAAGAAGATATTTGTTATTGGCTTAGCTTATAATGAATACAGGCAAGGTTACCAACAGAGTGAACCTAACTTAGCTACGTACTTAAGCCGTACTTAGCGCTGATTTTTGGTGAGAGGGTCAATAATTTGTATTTTCATATTTTTAGGTCCGGCCATTATTAAAGGACTACAAAAAAGATAATTAGAAATAAAAACGGTTGGATATAATTTTTGAGAATGTACCGAAGTCGAACAATTGGCAATTTTAAATTATTTATAGATATACTGGGATTAATGGGAGATGATTAATTATAAAAAAATGTATTTCAAACTAGCTGTGCTCGCGACTACGTATAGGTTGAATTTACCAAAAAGAATACTTAATTACTTATCTTAAGGTTTGTTATCATTAAAGAATTTTCCAACATGAAAGTAGCTAAAATAACGTTAAAAAGCATAAATAAATAAATACAAAAACAATTGGAAACTTAAATAGTTTTTTTTTCAGAAATGTGGCGAAGGATGGGAGGCGATGCGTGAAACGAGATGTAAATGAATGCTGTTAGAATAAGAGATCACGAGAAAAGAACGAAGAAAAAAAGAAAGAAGTTGTGAAGGACGAGGGAGGCAGGGTGATAATAAAAAGTGACATAAAATTATTGTAAAATATATCCCTGTTCCAGAAGTAAGACAGAGGAATGGTAGGCGTCCAATAACGGTGACCAATAAAATTAAAAAAATATATATATTAAAGTAGTATAAGTCCCATCAAAATCGGTCTTGCTATTTCAGAGAGCCACCTGACAAAAAAATGCGCAGCCCGCGCATGCATTACTGGAGCAAGACGCACCGATTCCGAAAGAGATCACACGACGCCTCTCCAAAAACCCAGAGAGGACACCAAAACAAGTCACCTACAAAGTGAATCGAAACGCCCAAGCAAGAAAGCACATAGAAAGGAAGACACCAAGAAGAATAAAAAAAGGAAGGTAGCAAGGACCGCAATGCACCGAGGACTACACAGCACATCGACGCACTAGGAGGCGCTATAAGTTTTTAAGTAATAATTTAAGATTAGTCGTTAGATACTTAAGTTTGTTAGCTTAGTTAGCCCTGAGTTAGATGAAGTTGTAACAACCTTACAAGGCTAACAATAGGTACAACGATTCTGTATAAAGAAAAAAGAGATTAGCCGCAACAGACAGACAGAAAAAAAGTTAAAAGTTAAACTAATTTTGGTATATGTATCTATGTATTTTATATGCATATAGTTAAAAAGCGGATATTTTTATATTACAAAATTATATTTATTTGTATATACTCGTATGATATGACTTTTAAATAAATTTATGAAGTATACAGACCGTTTTAACAAGACCGTGAACGGACAAAGTAATAAAATAAGTAACAGACAGGTACTACACTACATAATGCAATCGGCAAAGATCGGCGAAGATCGGCAATAATCGGCGAAGATCGGCAGAGATCGGCGAATATAGGCAAAGATCGGCGTGATAATTTTCAATATATAGAAAGAGTTAGAGAGATAAAATGCACGTGAGCTACTAAATTGAACAACAATTGTATTAGTGCTATTTTAGTATGGGAAAGTATAAGTAACCAGTAGGATACGGCCTCCATCTAATGCTTACGACGATCTTAACGAAACCATCTTTCAGCTTTGTTGGTGGACCCCTTAGCCACGCTGGCCGGTGCGCGGTCTCCTCTTTTTAAGGCCCCTCCTTTCTAATCTTAATACCCCAAAGGCCATCATTTAACTTTACACAAGAGGCATCTAGAGGTGCATCTAAAATCATTGATAATTTTAAATCAGCATTTTCAAAAACGTTGCACTAATATTCCAAATTTGAAAACGCTATTGACGGAGTTAAGAGCGATGGAAAGTTTTCAAAAGTGATTTAAAAATGTCACGTTCTTTTTTTAAAATAGAATCGTCTTAATCAACGGTCGGTGAAAAAGTGAGCGGGTGTTTCCTTGCCATCAATCAAAACGGACGTAGAGCGACGCGTCAGTGTCAGGGCTCGGAGCGATGGCGGTCACCTTGGCTTTTTATTTTCGGCCTAGCATACTCTCATCACGAGATCAACCAAGATACTTTTCTCCTAGTCAATGACTGCAGTTTTTCTTCTATGAGTTTTCAAACGTCACGAACTTCTTACCTTCAGTACACTTCTTAAATGAAATGAACGCATCCAAAAGGGTAAGTCCACAGAAATATAACTCTTTATATAAATCGAGTGGAAGAGAGCGCTCTACAATTCTCTTCGTGGATATAGCTTGGTGAATATATCCATTTCTTCTTCGGGCTTCTTGTTGTTATTGACTCCAACACCTTCTGCCCCTAGGAAGAATCCGACAATGTATTTTAGGGAGGTAATTGCATCATCACAATGTGGCAGTACTACCACGAAGGTCCATCACCCTGTTCCATATATTTCGATAAGGACTGGTTGGAAGTCGCCTTTATCCAGCGTCTTCTAACTCATCTTATCAAGGTCGTCTGTCCTTCTATGGTGTTTATTCCAGGATCTGTTCAAATTAGCTCAAAATTTTCAAATAACTATGAGATATACTGCATCTAAAATACCTCTCCTGAAATCTCTAGTCGTAGTCATTCGTTTGAGCCCATAGATTCTCACTGCAAGGTATAAGAATCTTTCAAAGATATAGGGGGGAAATGTAATCGCGACACTTGATAGACGGGTTGGCAGATCTCTTTAGTACACGGGAGCAGCAAAGGACAGATCCCACTCGGAGACGACGCCGTCAGCGCAAGGACGCGTCTCGCGACGGTACTCCGCTGAATGGTGCTCCCCTACCATAAACGGGGCCTTCGGAGTCGCGGGAGTTTAAAGTGGGGGCCGTAAACTCCCACTAGCTTCGGCGACTCGAACTATCGTGATAGCACCACGAGTTTTTCGGTGGTAGCGAATACACGCGTACCCCGGGACGGGCTATCGAAAATAGCACGGGTAGGGAAGACCGCGTAGCGATCCCTGACCGAGAGATACCGGGGCCCCCCTTATGGCGCAGAGGGCGATCACCGGGGGTGGGGGGTTAGTGGGTAGGAATCCCACGTACCCCTGTCCTCCCCCCAGAGGCGGGGCATCTTGAACGTCCGGAAGATTACCCCCCCCCCCCGAATCCAAAAAAAAAACTAAAAAAAAAATCTCTTTAGTACAGTAATATTTCCCAACCGCGTTTCTTTTTCACTGAAATGTTTCTTAGCTTCCCAAGGCAAAGGGTCCATTATTACATACAAGCTTAGTAACCTTGAATCGGAGACAAGCAGTTATACTCCAGAGCCAAAGAAATCACTTTTGTCTTCACCTTCGTGATTAATGTGAAGTCACAATAGCGAAGTGATGATATCACGAAGGTGATGCGATGATGATAGAAATATAGATAAAAATACACATCGTCCAAACCAAATATATATTGCTTCTCTTAACTATGCGGTGCTGGTAAGATCGTAACCTGCATTGGATTTATAACCTAAAATAGTAGATTGCGATTTACGATCTAACTTACGTTCTTTAATAGAAAAAGAAGGAATTAATCTAGAAGCTTCCACTATTCGGATGCAACCGGCAGGAACATCGACATATTTAGTTAATACAAATCCACTATTAATACACCTTACAATAAACATCGACATGTTTACATATAGAATGGTCAGCAAAGTCAAAAAATAATAAATGAACACCCTGTAACAAATAACCCAGATGGACGGTGCCGAACGTTGAAAATTATTGTTGATATGTTGCAATTTATTTTTCCCCTAATTTACATATATATAAATTTACAGAAGAAGAGGATGCTATTCATTCTGATATCAGTGTTTTTAAAAAACGTCACCCATAGAATAATTAAAGTTAATAATCTTCAATAAGTGTTATCACGTAATTTTTTTGTACTGTGACTGGATTTAATACTTAAAAATCTGACTAAGGTCTGCAAAAAAATCAGTTGTGTTTTTTTTGGTATCATAAACTGCTTAAAGTTACTAAACCTTCTCTGTTAAGCTATACTTGGTATGTAAGTAAAGCTGATGTTCCAGTGGCAAGTACAAGACATGCGTTAAGTTGGACATACGGTAACGGGGGGTGAGGGGAAGTGGAGGGGGGTTGGCTATTTCGGGGCGGCCCAGAAAGCGCGTGACGTCAAAACTGGCACAGTTTCCACGGTTCGCCTCCCGACGCTCCAGAGCGCGTCCCATTGCATTGATTATTCTTTAAACTGAACAACGTAAAATTATAACATAATTTTTTTGATTTACGCGCTGTTAGGTTTTATCATTTTACGGCTTACTTCAAAGAAACTTTAAATCTTTATCGATAACAACTTCGTAGAATAAGTTATAATAAAAAAATGAATTTTAGTACCAGATGTCTTACCAATCTTTGGACTAACTCTTTTTAAAAGATAGAACGAAAGATATTGTGTCTCTATTAAATTTAAAAGACAAAACTTTTTTATTCAATACACAATAGATTAAGTGGCGATAGCCGGAAGACACGGCATGGGTCAACCTCCCACCAGATGGACTGACGGTCATAGTGGCGATCTTTAAAGAAAAATAAGATACAATAGAATACACTTCTTGACGACAAGTTCAGTCTACCATCTAAACTATAAAATGCCTTAAACCTAAAGTTGTAAAAACATAAAATTACTCATTTACTAAACATTGAAATAGTTTGGAGACGAACACATTGTTTTATAAATTTGCTATATTTATACCGAAGTAGCCCTTAGCATATAAATCAAAATTTTATTTGTATCTATCAATAGAAGCTTCCTGAAAATTATAAAGATTTCATAAATCGTTAAAATCGAGTCTTATGTAAAAATTGTTTTTGTTTTGCATTTGACAATGTTTTTATGTATATACAAACGTTTTGAGAAATAAGCGTTAATATTTTAAGTATGAAAGAGACTAATATATAGTTACTTTCGCTATGTAGCAGTAGTCGTGCAAGTACATAGAGGAAGTAGCTATATATTATACCCTTTCTTACTTAGATAAAAACCAAAACATTTTTTATTCAAATAGTCTATTACAAGCATTTTCTGTGCCGGCATTGCCCCTACAGGAGCCATCACTAGGTCGGAAGGCTTTAATTTATTAGATAGTTAATATTTTAATAATTTATATAAGTATAGGACAGTTCTAAGCCGAATCAAATATTTTATATTTAATGCGTATTATTGATGCTAAAGTAAAAAAAATATTTTAGATGGCAAAAAAAAAAATATTTTATAACGCCTCGCATTTTATTGCCCCTATCAAAGCTCCATTGATCCATCTTAACCTTTCTAAAATTATTTCTTTTATGTCCAACACTTTTATCGACCTCTCATACAACCCCTGTTTTCAGTTCACAGAGATAGTTTTATATCAATCATATATTCACATACATTTTTTTATTATCTCACTCTTCTTATATCCTGCTTGATTTCTCTCATTCATTCTTCTTTTATCAGTCACAATACTTCCATTCTTATCCATTCTCTATCTTTCATTACTTGCCTCTTATCATTCACCTATCCTCCTAGATTGCTACTTTATAGATATCTTTTTATATTAAAACGAAATGATCGTGTCGAGTCGACTATAGAATTGCCCCGCTTAACAATCAAATTAGCGCCTTGTAGGCGTGGGTCCACGTTTGGTAACATTGCTCTAACCACTATATTAAAAGCATTTCTGAAAACATAATAAATAATAGTAGAAATGAAGTTTCGAAATTAAATATATTAACTACTATAATAAAAATACTTGTGAAAGTAATCAAAAGTTCTTTTGGAATCTTAGTAGCTTTATTTGAAGGGCTTACAATTATAGGCATGTTAAATATGATGCTAGCTTCCATTGAATTAGTTCATTTTACACATTTTTATACTGTCGAGATATATTCACTGCGAATGGTTTAAAGTGGATATTAATACATATACATAAGTACGTTATACTTTTTATTCTTATTTTAAATTTAACTATAGATTATGAATTCTTTTTTTAAACATTTCTTTTACATCCATGTTATCACATATGCATGTTGTATATATCTATAAAAGTATTTGTACACTGAACAATATATATGTTGGTTATTCAGCTTGAAAAACTGAATGATATAACTCATACACCACCTAGTTAATACAATATAATATGACGTTGTAGAAAATAGCTCGGTGGTAGAGTACTGACACTTGCGATCGTAGGTCGCGAATTTGATTCCCGAGATACAATATTATATTTAATTGAATCAGGCGTTACCTTGCGGAAGTCCATCCTAAGTAAGAAAAGGACCAATATTTAGCCACTTCCGCACATGCAGTGGTAGTCGTGCAATGAAATGCACCGCCCGCCAGCCCGCTCATAAATGCGCATGCGGCAAACAATGCGAATCACACAACCGCCACCGTTAATTCACTCAACACGTGTTTCACCCCTCCACGGGGCAACTTCAGGAGTTATGTTACACCGATTAGTGCCAAAAAAATCACTCGGTGTTTGGCACTAATCGACTACCACTGCATGTGCGGAAGTGGCTAAATATTGGTCCTTTTCTTACATACAATATTATATTATTCACACTGTGCGCATTCACCATAAATTGCCATTATACACAGACAAGTTTCCGGAGGTTTGCAACGTTCTCTGCGTACCATAATACCACACGGCGAAAGCCTCATAGAAATCTTTGTAAAGCCTTTGACTTACAGTGGACCTCTATGGGCGGAAACGACCATGTGATATATTTTACGTTCTTTTAATCACCTTCCCGCCACACTTTCTTCACATTTACATACTCTAAATCACTATACACAGAAAAAAACTCTTTATTTTTAGCTATATCATGTAATTGATTGTTTTGTGTAATAATAAAACACGTTTTTATAAATAAATAAAATATTTATAAACAAAGTTAATTTTAAACACCCTGATCTCTGCAATACTGACCTTCGAGACTGATACAAAGGTCCAAATTATTTAAATAAAGAATGACAATTCGACAATTATATTGTGATAATTTATATAGATTTATAATGATGCTATAATTTAAATAATGATAATAAATAAAATATTTATTTAACTTGAATACGTCGTAACTTTGAATATGAAAATAATTTGTCTAGGAATTTCAATAGATATATAAATACTTCCTCAAACCAGAGGTCAATGACCTGCAGTAATTCGCCTATAGTTGAATGTCCAAATATGTCATTATTTGAAAGACACTACAAGCGAACAGCACTTTAATACATTCGTTATTGTTGAACGGACTAGACTTGCGTTCGAAAGTATGCCAGTAAGGTATTGGTCACTGTGACATTGACTTTGTTTCATTCTGGAAAGCTCACTCAACTCAACAAACCACGAAAGCCCTCTCCATATACTCGGGTGTTTTCAACGAGATCGAATTTGAAAGGTAAAACCCGGAAACGAAAAAAAATGATCGACGAAAAGGCTTTATTAATATAGAGGCAGAATGCTTCCAGCCGGTCCTATTAGTGATCTAATAGAAAGTGCTTATAGCTATGAATGTCTCAATGCTGAAATGGTGATGACACTTTTAACGCAGTTGGACTGGCAGGCAAGTATGCTATCAAGATAATAAATATATACTGGTGATAATCATTTCCACGAACTGAAGAGATAAATGTTAGATATAATTAAAAAAATTATATTAAAAATGGAATACGTTCCACAAATGAGTCATATGAATGACTTAAAAAATTTGAATTCACCTGACAATGTTGGAGCAAAGCCAGGTGGAGCGTGAAGTGGAAGTCACAAAGACTTCTCGGTATATATCAGGTGGGCGATATCAAAATGGCCGATATACATTTTATTATTCCTCGACAACTGTCATATCTGACACGATAGATTCAAAACATATCATTTACAAAATGTCTTATGAAATTCTCGAAATGTGAAAAAAAACTTTCCGGTTTTTTAATTTATTATGGAGATAATAGATAATAGCTTGCTATGGAGTCGGTTTCCATATAGTCACGGCCCAAACTCAAGTCTCTTCTAGATGGCCTCTACGCCTTTTCACTTCATTGACAATCATGTCATAAGACTTCATATTTGCTTACACTCCTTGACTAATTATCGGTTGAACTATATAATCTAAACATAATTAAGATTTGTACCAATTCTTTGACCCTTCACGATATCTCTTGTACCATAAAGCTAGAAATCTGGTAGGAATTTCAGGAATTTTTCGTATAAATAAACATAATTTTAAAATGGTTTCCAACCAGACATAAAACTGCACTTAACCCTTTCCACTCCAAGACTGTTATGTAGCATCGATAAAATTTAATTGAATTATAGTATCTTGCGATTCTAGAATATGTTTCATTCATTCGTGATTCAAACATTTTAGTTACAAAAATCTTTCCTGTTTTAAAATTTTCCGCAAAAAGAAGTATTACACCATGTCGAATATCACTCGACAGTGGAGCTTGTGGAACAAAATCAGTGTCGAGTGACACTCGACATTGGAGTGGAAAGGGTTAAGACCAAAGAAGTGATAAAGTCTGAAGTGACAGGCCAAAGTTGAGGCTCTGGAAAATACAAGCTAACTTAGATACGTTAAAAAAAAAACCTAGATAGTTGTGATCGTAAATGAGAAGGTGACAATTGAATGTGATGCAGATCACTAAGTAAAACATCTATCGATATCATAGCAAAGCGATAACTGTAATTTACTTATAAAACATTTACAAAGTAAATAAGGTAAATACATGCCAGGATCACAAGATATTGTTTATAATTATAATTAATTTTTATAATTGCATAAATACTACGTAACTAGTTGAATTGTTCGTATGAAATGGCAGCGGGGAACGTCGCTCGTACAGCCTATGACCGTTGGAGCCGAAAGGTTCGTGTGACTACCAGGAGCCGGATGCCGCTGCATGGGTAAGTCCCCCACTTGATGAACTGACGACATAAGGTCGCAGGAAGTCCCTGGATGCTGGCAGAGTAAGACCGGTCATAGTGGTGATCTTTGAAGGTCTATGCCTTATAGAGGGCGTCAATCGACTGAATAAAAAAAGATAGACTTGCATACAGTGTGAACATTCGTTACAAGTATATCTTCTCTGTGTTTGGCACTAATCGGTGTAACATAACTCCTGAAGATGCCCCGTGGAGGGGTGAAACACGTGTTGAGTGATTGGACAGTGGCAGTTGAGTAGTTCGCATTGTTTGCCGCATGCGCATTTATGAGCAGGCAGGCGGGCGGTGCACTTTGTTGCACGACTACCACTGCATGTGCGGAAGTGGCTTAATATTGGTCCTTTTCTTACTTAGGATGGACTTCCGCATGGTAACGCCTGATCCCATTAAACATTCGTTGCAAGTTGTATAAAGGTTGAATTTTAAATATCAATAAATGTAAAACATGTATATATACGTATTTAATCACATCTAAAACATTTCGGCTTTTTTATATATTTATTACAATGTTTTAAAACGTAATTTAAATTTTACTCTTGTCATTCAATCATTCATTCATGTTCGATCGATTGATGATGCGCTGCCATCATTCAGTGACTTTGCGCGACTTTAATTACGTCTTCGTTCTTTCTAGAATATTCCTAAATAATAACTGATACTCATAAACATAATATCACTTTATAAACACTTACTTAAACCTTACGTATAATAAGATTTTTCACAAGATTAATTTACTACATGGTTATTTAGAGGCATACAGACATTGTAATACGATAAACATTATCCCAAAAAGGTCCTATGAAATACGGTGATATCCTAAGAAGATTTCCATCCGAAGTGGTCGCAAACCTTTTATATTATATATAAACATAAACAAATACATCACATGCATTACTAATATTATTAAATAGCATTGAAATTCATTGGCAGAACGTACCGACGGTCAAAATATTTTAATATATACCGCTTCGAACTATATTTGGCTCGCATGGAACTTGTCCCACGCGTTCCGTTGTTTATTGTCACATTATTCGTCAAAACTAATTAATGATTTGCTTATCATTGTGAGCTCAATGGCATCGCAATATCTATATACAGGATGATAGGTTGTAACTAAAACTTTAAAAAAGTCAATGTGTACCTTGGTCTTTAAACTATCTCTCTATACAAATTGTTGACTCTGAAATATGTTATATTAATTTATTTTTCTGCGAAAATTGGACAGGCTAATACCTTATGGCAATACCAACTCTATAGGTACAGATAGTAAACATTTAATAGAATTAGGCGTTACCTCACGGAAGTCCATCCTAAGTGAGAAAAGGACCAATATTTAGCCACTTCCGCACATGCAGTGGTAGTCGTGCAATAAAGTGCACCGCCCGCCAGCCCGCTGATAAATGCGTATGCGGCAAACAATGCGAATCACACAACCGCTACCGCCAAATTACTCAACACGTGTTTCACCCTTCCACGGGGCATTTTCAGGAGTTATGTTACACAGATTAGTGCTGCTGTGTTTGGCCACTGCATGTGCGGAAGTGGCTAAATATTGGTCCTTTTCTTACTTAGTAAACAATGATTAATTTTAATATGTATATATGCACTCAGCGGACGGAGGTTGAGTAACCTCCCGTGTATGTATTTCTATCTTAAAATCAATACAAATAACATCTTTCACAAAGTCATATCTCCGGAATTCAAATCCACGTTCGAATTTGAATTCGAACGCACAAGAACGATTTTTTAAAAAAATAATTTTGGCCGTAGTGGCCAGCAATATCACATGTAGTTGTTCTAATTTCAAAAATTCTTTTTTTAAACTCGTCTTAAACCATTATTTTTTGTAGTGTGTACCATACAATAATTGAAAGTAAATAAGCTATACATCTACCAGTTTAAATTTTTACGTCGATACCTGAACATCCTGTATATCTCGTCTATATATCATTAAACATAGTTCATCTAGATCATTTATCTTTCTCTGAATGTCATTGGTTGAGTAAGACCATGTGAACATCCGGTTCACACTCGCACTCTGTTTAAATATATTTTTACATATACGTCATTACAAATTATTTTTAATCATATACGTATATACTCTTTTTCTAGTATAGAATAGTATCTAATACATACAATTCTCGTGTCACGGTGTTCGAACTTGAACTCCTCCGAAACGGCTTGACCGATTTTTACCAAATTTTACATGAGTATTCAGTATGTCTGAGAATCGGCTACTATCTATTTTCCATACCCCTAAGTGATAAGGGTGGTCCACCCCTAAATTTTATTTTTAATTTTTTTAGACAATTTTTTTGGTTTTTATTTTATTATGATACAGCATACAAAAATACATACAAACCTAAATTTTCACCCCTCTACGATCAACCCTTATCTTACATTTGTTAATTAAAAACTTTAATTTTTTTGCAAAACAACGTTTGCGGGATCAGCTAGGATAAGGATGACTATACAGCCTATATATCAGCAAAAATCTTTGTAGCTTTTACACATATTTCCAATCATTTAATGTAGATCACTCTCAAACGTAACATGAATTTATTTTTTATATTTATGCAATACCTTCCTGCATTATAACGGCAGAAACATACGGTTGACAATAATAAATTTTATTATCTATTAATAGGAATTAAAAAAGGGTTAGCGTGATTTTACTATATTATTATTACGTTATAAATAGTTTATGAAAGCAATTTGACTTTTTTTTTGACAACGAATAAGGTATTTATTCACCCTTTTAAAGTTTATATTACTTTAAAAAACTATCTGTAGAATGGCGTACATATAGAATTTAGTGCTTTATTGATTAAAGTATATTTTAAAATAGCGTTCGTAGAAAAATATAAATAATATACTTTGGTTATTAAAATTTCTGTGAAAATCCATTTTTACAGAAATTTTCAGAATGACGCTGCAGTCTTTCTCCACAAGGACAACTCTTCAGCGCATTTGACCAAAAGTATTTGCTGTCAGGTGTTAAATTGTGAGACATCCTTCTTATAATCCCGACCTTGCAAAATGACTTATTTTTTTCCCAAAATTAAAAAAAAAAACACGGAATTTGGTTACAAAATTCCGAATAAGCTTTGGCTGCGATTGAATATGCTTCAGGGGGGACTATTTAGAAAATTATTTTCAATTCTGAATACATTCAGTGTTACCTTTAGTACCAAGTCTCTCTCTCCTATATATCCGTCGTGTGATGTCAAAAGACTATACGGTATTCTATCAATTTACAGTTGCCTACAGAGATAAAAAAAATCATCTAATAATGTCTGTTTCTTAGAATATTTGATTTTATAGGACATATATTGTTTAAGGCTACATGAACAAATACTGAAAAGTTACAAAATGTATTTTTAAATGCATTTCTTTTACAGATTTAGTGATATGGACAAAATCACTTGAGTAGACAAAATTTTCAAGATTACAAAAATAGATATTTATACATTAGTGAAAGTTAATCATTATATTCTTTTTTTGTTTCTTGCTATCTTTATAACTTTGCAACTTATTTTGACAATATTATTTAATTAAATCTAAACGTTTAACATGAACTATGTTAACAGAATCTAAGTAGAAACTTTATTGATAAATTTATTTACCTACTTCACAAGACTTTTTTCGATGTATAATAAATTAAATAAAAAAGTGTGGTATAATATTATCTGTAGTGATTCAATACATATACTACATCGTCACTATGATATTAGTTTTACGGTATTGATATTTTTATTTATTTTGAAATATTTTCGCGACATAAGTTTACAAAATCTATTTATATAATAAAAAAACCCCGACTTTTTTGGTCATAAGATAATTTACGAACGTCTCTACCGTATATATATATATATATATATATATACATATTTTAATAGTTTGTAGATTATCCTTATAGATATAAAATGAAAAGTACACAAAAATTTGTACAATTTATAAACATAATACCTATTCAAACTTTGCGCATTTGACAGTTAGCAATGAACTTGGCTTCTTTGACAGTTTACGCCATAAATTTAATATAATATTGTCCTCCCTCTAACGTCTTCATCAGCCAGTGTTTATTGTCCAAGAAGTTAGTTTATTTATTCGAAATTTAATCAATAAATTGATCATTATGAAATACTAAAATGTTAAGCGAAATTGTCATTGAAAACTCCATGGAATTAGGAAGGCAGGTATTATTTTTTCCTAGGTTGGCAGGACTGTCTATAACATTTCTATCCAAGCGTCTGTTTGTCAACAGGTTTAATTATATATGAATTACACGTGTTTTTGTAAATTATTCCTATCTTGTCAACACTTGACGCGTTTGGTTCAAAAGTAGTCTAATTTTTTAAAAAAAAAGGTTCAATAAAAACTCTACTGATATCGTTCCGCAACCACCGTATTCGCCTGATTTAGCTCTATGTGACTTCTGGCTATTCAGCAAACTCAAAAGGCCAAAACGGTGACGCCGTTTTGCCACGATTGAGGTGATAAAAACCGTATCGGATGTCTTGACGGCTATACCGGAAAAATACTATTCCTTCTATTTCTGGACTGAAAAACGCATTTCCAACATTGTATTTATCGAACGGGGAAGAAATTGATTTGGAAGAATAAATAAAGAATTAACATTTTATCAACAAATTCACCTTACTTTTTGATCAGAGTTTTTTTTTTCAAATAATTTTTTCTATTACAATACGACAGGCTTAAGTTTAAGCAGTGCAAAGTGTGTCGGGATAGCAATATAAAACTTAAATTACAATAACAAGCTTTGATAAATAATAAAATATAACAATAGAATTACTGTTATTTATATTTGATAATAAGATTTAAAATTGAATGTGCTATGCCTACATTTGATTTAGACAACACAGGGTTGTTCTGAAACGTTTTTAATTTCCGTGTAGACAAAACAGATTAATAGTATAGGTAAGTAAAGTAGCATAATCAGGAACCTGTACACTGTCATGTTCACTAAAAAATAATCTCTAAACACGTCCTCACTGCGTAATTTATTGTAGTTTTTAAACAGATATATATATTCTTCTATGCCTGTATAAATATCATCAGATGTAATCAATTTAAGATATATACGGTACATCTCATTATCTCAGTGTTATTAATAAATTAATTAAAAAATACAACCTACCAGTGCTCGGGGTGTACAGTACCTAGAACTCGCAACTTCAAAAGAAACTCCATTATTTTTATTGTCTTTATTTTTCATATTACTTCAGCAATAACACGTATTAACACATGTGATCAAATACATAAGTGCGCGTGCATCAAAAGGGGTATATATTCTAATGCTGAATTAAACATAATTATCACAATATCTCTTATAACACATGTATATAACACAGAATCTCCGGCGATGCCTGTAAGCGATATATATACAATGATAGCAAGGCTCCAAGCGTCCACTTCTCTTTTCCTCTTCCAAATAAAGGGGGGGATTCAATGATAATACATTTTGTACGTGGGAACGCTAAACACATAGTCCAAGGACGGACCTCTGGATTGGAAGAAATGATTCTCGTAACTATAAACGCGCCCTCTGTACCTGCATCAACAATTGTTTTACATTACGACTCTGATGATTTGTGTGTGATGATGAAATGGGAGGGTAAATGGAGGGGCGTTAAGTGGGGGGCGATGAGCGGTGGCGTTACGTAACGCGGTGCATCGACCTCTATGCAATTCTATCCAGCGTCGACGCATCGGGACGAGATTAAACATTCTTGACATTTGGGATTTTTTGGAATTCTATTTTAGATTCGAGCGCTCTGTTATATAAATAATTCCAGGGGACAGCACTTGTGAATTTATAGGAACATAGTTAAATGATCTGAATAAACTGTTTCGTGATTGAAGATGAAAAGTCGGTACTTCGACTTTCCATGATGAATCTAATTTTGTATGATTGCGCAATATGGTTTTATATACATGTGGTTAATACATGATTTATGATATTATGAAATGGTGTTAGTCGTATTTATACGTTCGCATGCGCTGGAAGCTGTGATTTCGAAACGAGCAAGTCCGTCGGGTTATTTATAAAAAATACATCGATGGCATGGTTCCGCAAAGCTAGGGATTTATGAAGGGATGGTACTCACTTGGATCCGAGAGCGGATTTAGTGTCGAGAACCTCGACGATGTCTCCTGTTTTTAGGGACACCTCATCATCAGCCGCCGCCGTGTAGTCAGATGAGGCCACCACAACGTCCTCTACCTGAAACAATACATACAAAGTTATAGTTTACAACCTTTCAGTTTTATTTATAACTCGAATCCTACAACAGTAAGAATGATTTCGTTTATAAGCTTTCTCGATTACCTTAGGCGGGCTTCGGCTACCACTAGACCTAGATCTGGACAAAGATCTAGAAGAGTAACGTTTATAACTGGGTGTGTTTTCTAGGCTACTCATTCTATTTCTAGTGTTCTCTCTATCTAGAAGTACGCCGCTGTATTTCCTACTCCATCCTCCGAACTTAGTAATCTTCTGGTTGTTACTGACGTGGCAATATCCTGTGAAATTCTGCAGGTCTTCTTCGCCATCGTCTACGATCGGACAGCTATACATGCTGAAACGGTGCGCTATGGGCTTGCTGAGGTTTAGAGCAGAGAACACGTGAAGTGGCTCAAACCGTCTAATACCATTTTCATCAAGGACTGTATAAGCTACTTCTCCCGTGAGGACAGCGCGGCTAGCCTCCCTTGGCACTACTGCTTGCAGACCCTTTTTCATAATTAATAAAGCTCCGTGATGCTTTTTGCGTTGAAATAGAAAGTCCTCCATCGCTAAACTGTTCTCTGGCTGAAGCAAACTCAACGGGACTTCGTCAGATGTCATCAGCGGTCGGTCTTCAGGAATAATCATCAGAGCTGCGCTTTCACGTACCAAATCCCTTAATTTAGGATCTGTACGTGCTACGTGAGGATCACTTTCCAATTTTTTTAGTGCTGAAAATAATTCTGGTTCTTTTTCAGCAAGTTTTCTCATAACCGTTACCCTCTTTAAGACATTCATGCTAGCGGAATCTTTTGTTAGTTCTGATATAATCGTTTCACTGTTTAGAGCGGACGATAGTTTTTTGGCGACGTCGCACATTCCAAGTACACGAGCAAGGCCTATTGATTGCGCAATCAGTTCTTTTACATCCTTCGCATCTGCCTCGTGTATCATGTTATCCAATTCCTTCACACTCGTCTCTTGAACTGCGGAGACGATCACCTTTTGAAGAGTTTCAGCTGCTTCGTTGTCGGTTTTAATAAAAGAAATAGACTTTGATATGTTTTTCAATACGTGCTGTAGTACTGTACCGTCGTTTTTAGAGATATTCTTAAATGCCGGCCCTAAAACTTCATTTTCGCTGTTAAGAAAATCACAGAACTTCTCAATAATATCTTGTTCGCTTAAGGAATGTTTATGTAACGCACTATTTAGAGCGATTTTAATTAGTTCTACTTTTGGTTTCGACGAGTTTTCAAGTATTTCTTCTCGTAGTGTTTCTTTGCTCTCTTCTGTTTGGAGAACATTGAACATGGCCGCTACGAAATCTTCATCAATAGCTTCGCCCAATATTGTGTCGATGGATTTTAAAATGAGATGATATTTTTCTCTGCTGTTATTGTTGTTTATTTCCTCAAACTGTTCGGCTGTTACTAAAGCCGCCAGCACGGCTGCGGCTATGGAGTTTTTAATATTTTCTTGGCGAGCCTCCTGTTCATCGTTATAATTACCACTATCTAATCTCTTTTTACTAAGTCTTGCTCGCCTAGATTCATTTTCTTCTTTGTGATTTTCATGTATCTCAGATTTAATGTGACCACTCATTTCAATTATCGATGTTATGACTTCCATCAGCTGATTTGCAATGTTATCTTTAAGACCATAATCTGTTATAAATGCTTTCAGAGTTTCAATGTTTCTTGTTTGATTTAAAACGACGTTTATTGCAGGCAATTCAGCAGGTACTTGCCTTCCTATAGACATTCCCGCTTCTGATAACTGACGCAGCATGTTTGTATCAATTGTAAGTTCACCTTTAGTTGATGTAGTATCGTTGGGATTTGTTTTAACTTTGAGAAGTTTAAGCTCTTCGGGAGTAACAACAAAGCTTTGTACGGAGAATTCTAAACCTTCTTCGCCTTCAGTGAGATCAGGAGCTACGAATTTTAAACCTTCGGGTGTTTGTACAATCTGCCCGGGTACGAAAGTTACGCCGTTGTCGTCGGTTTCAATTACTCTACCAGGGACAAACCTTGGGCCTTCTTCAGTATCAACAACTTGTCCAGGAACAAACCGGGACCCCTCATCTTCCGTCCAAATAACTTGTCCGGGTATAAAAGTGGGGCCCGCTTTTGTTTCTATAATCTGACCGGGTACAAAGCGAGGGCCGTCGATAGTGTGAATTGTTTGACCGGGAACAAATTTCGCCCCGCTCTTTGTATTAACCACTTGCCCTGGTACAAATTTTGGTCCCTCTGCAGTGTCAACAACTTGGCCAGGAACAAATTGCTCGCCGTTTTCCGTAAATACTATTTGACCTGGTACAAAAACTCCTTCAACCATCATACCGGGAACAAATCTGGATTCATTTAAATCGTTCTTAACCAGTCTGCCTGGAACGACTTTGCCATCTATTTTAGGCATCTTCGGTCCGGGATAAAATTCAATACCTTTATCGGTTTGCAACATATGACCAAAAACATACAGCGCCTCTTCGGATAGTGAACAAGTTTTTATGTCTATTGGTAGCCCAACAGGTGCGCTTTCAGAGAAATTAATATCTTCTATTGATTTGGCCACTGAAAATTCGACGTGTCCGTCAGCTTGGACAATCGTTTTCCCAGGTAAAAATTTCTGACCGCAGTCTGTTTGCACAATTTGACCTTCAATAAACTTAGGTCCATTGATTGTTTCTACAGTGGTGCCAGGTATAAACTGTAAGCCATTGCTGGATGATTTCGTTATCCCTGGTACAAAGCAAGTCTCACCGTTACTAACAACAGTTTGCCCCGGCACAAATTTTAAGCCATTTGGTGTTGCTAAAGTCGCTCCAGGAACAAAATGCAGTTCATCATCTTGGTGTACAACTTGTCCTGGAACGAATTGCCATTCATTATCAATTTTAGCATTTTGTCCTGGTGTGAAAGTAATTTCTCCATTTTCTTCAATCGTTTGACCGGGAAAGAATTGTGCACCTTCTGGGGTCATAATTGTTTGACCAGGCACAAAAATTTCATCCGATCCAGTGTTAATAACCTTTCCCGGCACAAATTTGAAACCTTCTTCGGACAATACCGTTTGACCTTCAGTGAACCTATACGTTTCTTTGTTCTTTATGGTTTGTCCACAAACAAATTCTTCTCCATTTACCGTCGGTAACACTTGGCCAGCGAGAAAGAATGGTTCTTGTGAACTTTCCGATGTTAATATATGGCCAGGGATTAGACCTGGCCCAACAGGTGTATTTACACTTAATCCAGGAACAAAAATTGGCCCGGATGGAGTTTCGACAGTCTGTCCGGGCACAAATACTGGTCCTTGTGGCGTATTAATATGTTGACCGGGGATAAACGTTTTCGCTTTATTAATATCTAAAGTTAACCCCGAGATTTTAGCGATCTTTTCTCTTTTACCTTTCTTAATATTTTTGACAACATTTGGCAAAATTTCTAAAGTGGGCAACATGTCAATTTTATTATCTTCAAATAATTTCTCTGTTACGTCCGATGTTTCATTTAAACGCTCCTGAGGCAGTTCTCGTACCGCCTGTAATATTATTTCAGATGGTCGTTCTGTAACTGGTTTTAAAGGATTAACACAAGGTACATTTTCCAACGGTATTGTCACTTCACTAATATTACGTTCGACTTGGTAAATTTCCGTTTCACAGTGATAAGGTGTTATTTGAATGGGTGATGGCAGTATAGTGGCCTTGGGTACGTATTGTTCATTGTTCACTTCCTTATCTTGTAAATCCCAATCCCATGTTTCCATCAAAGGGTGAACCTGATCTCTCCATTCTCCATTGCACATAACGATACTAGACTTTGAACGCGTGTCGTTTATTTTAAAACTATTACACGAAAAGCTTTTCATGTCCTGTCTTTCATGTTTAATCTCTTCCAGCTTTGCTTTTTTAGCTAATCGCACTTGACGCAACTTCTCTTCTTCAATCTCTTGTACTTCCGCTAACTTCTCTTTATTTTCAAATATTTTCTTCATCGACGACAGACCTGCGGCCCGCTTCCTTTTCTTCTTTTTCTCTTCTAGCTCTTCCCGTTCCCTCTGTTTAAGCACTTCGGCGTTTGGTCCCTCGCCTTCGTACATTTCTACGTCTTCCGTAAAATCTTTAAAGTCCATTGATACACTGCGGCCTTGTTTTGTTTTAATTAAGACGGTGTCAGAGTCTTTTGCAAGCATCACATCCCTAACGTCACCATCGCGTACAGCGGCTTCCATTCGCGCTGAGAACACTAAGCCGCAACGTCTCTCTTGTACCGTATAAACATATCGCTTTTCTTCAGTCACTTGTTTAGTCAATAACATATCCATCAACGCTTTCTGTGCCTCCGTAGATCCATCGAGAACTGGGAATATATATCGGTAATCCGGTAGCATATCGTGCTTTCTGTTGCCATAGTTGATCTCCGGCGCGTAGTGATGCGGACCTAGTTCTCCTGAGACGTTCGTGATCTTACACTTTGTTTTAGAAGAGCTAGATGCTAGTAGTACTGGAATGTAGTGATGGGTTGGCAAGCCGTAAGACTTGCCGGTGATTCTGCAGCAGCGCTTTGCATCTGCTGGCGAGATCGGCGCGAGGAGCGGGAAATAATTAGGTTTAGGCAACCCCCTACTACGTCCCGTTATTCTACAAAACGACATCTTGTATCACGCCGTCATATTATTTTGTTTGTTATTAAAATTTAATAATTTCTTGCTTAAATTGTTTGAGAGTTATCGTATTTATTTCGCGGCGCAAGTGAACGCGTGTGTTCGCCTCGGAGTTTGCGAGCGGACTGGCGGTGCGAAGCATGCGCAGCTTTACGTGAATTTGCACCTCGTCGGAGGCAGACGGTGTGCCGTATATCTGTTCCGGTTAGGTGCTATTTATACGCAAGTGAAAAGTATTTATTCCTCGCACAAAATATTGACACAGATCCGCGGGGAAAACACAGCGACAACAAACTTTAATTTGTCGTCTTGTGGGAAGATGAAAAGTTAAATGTTACGTCTGTACTTTCATGGAAGCTGAAATATTTTTACGGGCTTTTGAAAATTAGTGATGAATCATTTAATATATTTTAATATAAGATTCATAAAAGTTGTTTATTTGTTCTATTTATCATGGAAATGCGTTTTTTGCAAAATTGAAATTTCATTCCAATTTTAAAATTTGATAAATGTTTTTAAAAAATTCTTGCGTAAAAAATTTTATATTATCGAAAGGTATAAACCTATCACATACCAATAGAAAAACCAAGAATTTTTTTTTAATTTACTGTAGCTAAGAAAACGTTTGATTTCTTAACTATGTATATACAAAGATAATCAACAGATGGTTTGTAATACCAAAAAAGTTTTAAAAATTCAAAATCTTATTTCATTGTAATTTTTTTTTCAAATAATTGACACTTATTTCAGATTTATAATTTAATTTATTTATTTAATGCATTAAGTTAGGAAAATATGTTTCCTTTTACACATATTCGAAACCATCATTATTGATTTGATCTGGGTGTATGGATATATAATAGTTGTAAAGTTCCACAAGATATCTAGGACCATACGTATTTTAGTTTTGAATGTAAAATTAAAAGTATATTATTATATAAATCTCATTATAGCTTTTAAGGGTTTTTGTTGATCAAAACTTGAGGAACATGGTTTGTTGACTCATTTACATGTTTGATATTACAATGTACACATGAAAAATTGTTAAATTTCATTTAAAAGCGCAACTGTCGAGTGTTTAGCCGGCTATTCTCAGTTCAGCATGCGTAGCCAGTGGCAGCTTATTTTTCATAATGTTAAAATAATCGACGATTTATTATATATATTTTTAGATATTTTTCATATTGCTATTGTAATGTTCTACGGTAGATTTTTTAATGCTTTAATGGCTCTGGTTTTTGTGACTTTCAACTAATGTGGTTTTTCTGGAAATTTTTCTATATTTTTCTCTATATAAACCATCTTTAATAAAAATTTAAAAATAAAGATAGAGAAATTGGTATCTGTTTTGGTGTTTATCTCTTTTCAACACATATGGTGTTAGATTATTATTAATATATGATTCCTTATGTAGATAAACAATCCATAGCTTGAGTTAATTGTCCTTCGTCTGCTTCTTTTCAATCAAATAAAAAACATCAACATTAAAATATTATTTATTACTATTATTAAATTTTACATAACACAAACGCTACGGATCATTAAATGGCTTAAGGTTTAAAACAATGTGCCGGGCCAGATTATCAAAAGGTTTTTCAGGAGATTCTTTCATACATTCTTTCATCATTTCAGACAGGTCATTGTGACGATTTTTGAAGTCTACGCATTGCAGTAGGCGTGTTAAGAGTATATGATAGGCTATGTAAACTTTTATTATTACATCGCCTCGATAATAAGAAGAAAATCTAATATATAATATAAAATTCTCGTGTCACGGTTTCGAACTTGAACTCCTCCGAAACGGCTTGACCGATTTTTACCAAATTTTACATGCGTATTCAGTATGTCTGAGAATCGGCTACTATCTATTTTCCATACCCCTGAGTGATAAGGGTGGTCCACCCCTAAATTTTATTTTTAATTTTTTAGACAATTTTTTTGGTTTTTATTTTATTATGATACAGCATACAAAAATACATACAAACCTAAATTTTCACCCCTCTACGATCAACCCTTATCTTACATTTGTTAATTAAAAACAACGTTTGCGGGATCAGCTAGTATAAATATAATATAAACATATAAACAAACATAATATAAATATATAAACCATAGTCTTTGATCCCTGTTTAGTAATGTTTTTATTTGTTTTTTCATTGTTTGACTATAAATCATTATATGTTCTCAGTGAGATAGTTATAAGGTAACAATTGTAGCTAATTTTATATTTCTAAGCTTCTAAGTTTGTACTTTCTTACTGCCTTTTGTAACTGTCTATCTCCAATAAAGTAAATAAATAAATAATATAAAATAATGTACAGTTTAAAATATTGATGGAATATCATGTTATAAGAAACTATACGACAACGAATAATCTTTTGGACGGTTGACAAAAAAATAAATAATTGTGTTCGAATAAATTTGTAACGGCGGCTATCGCTACTAATTAACTAATTGCGGGGACGAAACCGTCGGAAACACAAGCGGATATTCTCGCAGCTATCTTTCACTTTCACAATAAAATGCTTTGTATACAGCGTGTTCCGAAAATCAACAAGTCGATATCAACCGATAACGGCTTGACTTGATATAAATACATTTAAAAAACTTTTAAGATAAACGGTTTTTTGATACCTATATTGTGGTGGTTGTGGAAAAATATGTACCTAGTCCGCCATATTGGAACGGCGTCCATCTTGAATTTTAAATTTTGACATAATCATCGTGTTTTACTAGTAACTAGTACTAGCCCTTTCATTTGATACCCATATTGAGGGGGTTAAGGAAAAATATGCAATCCGCCATTTTGTATCGCCGGCCATCTTAGATTTATAATGTTATTGATTTTATTATATTGTATTGTCATCTAAATTAAATGTGTGTACTAAATTTCAGATCAATCTGACAACGGGAAGGTGCTTAAATTTCAATTTCTAATTTTGACCCAAATAAACAAATTCCGTACGGGTCGAACTAAATAAAACCGTTTAAAAAAGAAACAAGTGTTGAGCTAGAATTTAAAAATTGTAAATAAATGTGCAAAAATAGGCAAATAAATAAATATGTAAATAAAATAATGTATACCAAGAATAGATAAAAATGTCGTATGGAATGAAAACAAAGAAACTGTAACAGTTAAGGTATGAGGAGAAGAAAGAATGGTATCGAATAAAAGGAAAAATGGATATGAAAGGAAAAGAAAGAAGAGTTGCAGAAAGAAAGAAAATAAAGAAATGAATGATCATAGGAGGAACGATAGAAGAGCGCGAAAATAAAATCAAAATTGCATGAATAAATTATTTAATAAAAACAAAGTCCTGAGTAAAAAATCCGGCTTGACGTTGATTTTTGGGAACTTAATTTTCCTCGATTTAATTTTCTACGATAAACCACACAGATAATTAATAAAAAAACTGTTTTTAAAAATCACTTGTCAGCATTTTACTGTACATTTTTTTTGGAACACGTCCCCATATGCTTCCCAAAAATCAGCGTCAAACCTATATTAATTTAATATCGGCATGACGTTAGTTTTTGGGACACATAATTTTCTTCGATTTATTTTTCTACGACATATCTATTCGTCATCTTTTAAAATCACTTGTCAGTATTTTACTCTACTTATTTTTGGCCACAGTTTAAATTTCAGATATTGATTTTGAGTACACATTTGACTGGGGTACCTTTTTCTTTCAAAATTCAGACATTGTACGTACGGTAATATAAAAATAATCATATTACATGTAAAATGTCTAATGCTTATAAGAGGTCGTTGGAAGAGCCTAGATGAAGGCCACAAACCAGCCAATGTTATGAGCATTTTACAGATAAATATAAAATTAATAATTATGTAAATACCATTAACCCTTAATTAGGCGCATTAAGAAAATCACACAATTAGGCGCATGGGGTCTTAAATGACCCCAAAAAAATATTGAGAAAAGAGTATCAAAAAGGAATAAAACTTAATGGATTTCTTTAGTAATTAATAAAGTACTTTAATATACTTTACTTTAAGAAACAAATACTTACTATGACATTATAAATATTTAAAAAAAAACTAAAACAGTAAACCTCTCTTTAAACTAATTTTTTTGGCATAGCCAAGATCAACTTAAGAAATAAAGTTTATTCAGCCTCATCAGCGAAATCTTCTGTTCTGCATCCGACGCAGTAAATCCCTGAGTGTTGCTGACAAATAAATTTACGACACTTGAAACATTTTGTTGGCACTTTTTTGTCGTCCTTTTTAGGACATGATGAACAGCGCCCGCGCTTAGCTGTCGATTGATAAACCGCCTAGTTCACATTATAAACTTCATGGAACCGTCTTTTTGTTGTCGCTGGTACAGCACGTAGTTGTATGCGACGTTTTTGGTGATCCTCCACAAGTGCCGCAGCTATTTTCTTCGAGAAAATCCGTCTTGTATGTTGTTGTCAAAGTCTGCTTTGTGTATGACAAATGGGTTGATTCCAGATATGTTTATACTCCAGGTAAATGTAAAATAATATTTTGTGCTCGGGTCCTTACTGCGTTCGATAGTGGTACTTTACACCATTTCACTTTCGGGCCATTTCTCTGAGTAAAAAATAATAGTAAAAAAAAATATAGTCGAGATAAAAAATAATTATCTTCCGTTGATACAGGGATGTCTTGGATATGTTCAGACTCCTCAATTTCGCTTTCTGAATTATGAGCACTATCAATGACAGAATCGTTTAAAGTTTCGTCTTGCGAATCCGAACCAGCAACATCTTGCTCTTCATCAAGCACTTCATCCAGCCATTGCAATATTTGTTTATCGTTAGGCATTTCAATTCAAAAAAAAGAAAAAGCATTGAAAAAAACTCAAAAATACATAAAGAAATCATACCGTATCAAAATACACACATACAAAGATAAACAGTAAACAATATACTAATATGAACACAAAAAAATCACAAAAGTAAAAACTTACCTT
This sequence comes from Battus philenor, assembly GCF_028537555.1. Taxonomy (NCBI): domain Eukaryota; kingdom Metazoa; phylum Arthropoda; class Insecta; order Lepidoptera; family Papilionidae; genus Battus; species Battus philenor. Next base: position 1,328,354 of record NW_027181693.1, read on the forward strand.
TGCCAAAAAATGTAACGTAACTGGGCGCATGGGGTCAGCTCTCTAAAGGACAGCGATGTGTGGGCAAGAGTTAATGTTCTGGATGCGACTAATTTGCGTACCCCGAGGGGAATGAGGAAGCTAGAAAGAGCGTTAGTACGCTCTGAAGACTGTAAGCCATTATTTTTTGAATTTCAAGCGGCCCTGACCCCATGCGCCTAATTAAGGGTTAAATATGTTTAGTCTTAGTAACAAAAGACACAACAGTCTTTAGTAAGAAAGGACCAATATTTAACCACTTCCGCACATGCAGTGGTAGTCGTGCAACAAAGTGCACCGTCCGCCAGTCCGCTGATAAATGCGTATGCGGCAAATAATGCGAATTACACAACCGCCACCGCCAAATTACTCAACACGTGTTTCACCCCTCCACGGGGCATCTTCAGGAGTTATGGTACACCGATTAGTGTTAAACACAGAGTCAATTGTCATAATTTCAAAACAACTAGATGTGGCTATTTAATTTTCTTGCATGAGTCACTATCTTATTCGGCTTGAAGTTGATTGAACATCCTGTATATAAAAGGTCGTCGAGTCGCTTCGTTAGTCGCGTTGACAACTAACCTCGGAGAGAGATTGTTTTTATTTTTGAACGGTCAAATCTGCGAACCTTCGAGTTAAAGAGTGCGGTAACCTTGTTTAGGAATAGACTAAATATATATTTTTAATAACATCTCTAACCTAGTTTTCAAACATTATTCAATTCGTTGATACATTTATTGTACATATTACGCGTTAATTTTGTAATTACATTGTTTACGAACTATACATTATTACAGTACCCGGCAATAAATATTGCACATCGAACTTTGCAAAGAGACAGTCGGCTAATTTCAGCTTCGTAGAGCGTTATCTCTGTCGCACGAAATACAACGACTGACAAAACGTCACATAGGTAGTGTGGGACAGAGATAGTGCTCTACAAAGCCGAAATTAGCCGATTGTTTCTTTCTAAAGGTCGATTTGCAATATTTATAGTACATATACCCTTTTGAATCGTCGATCATTTTAAGATTATAAGGAATAAGCTACCACCGGCTACGAAAGCTGATCTGGTCAGAAGAGCCGGTCAAAAACTCAACAGTTGCTTTTTTAAAACGAAATTTAACAATTTTTTCACGTGTACGTAAAAATATATAAAAAAAAATACTTTATATTGACTCTGGCAATAGCCTTATAGTGTGAGTGAAAAAAAAAAAACAAAGTAAACATAATTATAAGCCGATTGTCTCTTTCAAAAGGTCGGTGTGCAATATTTACCGCCGGGTTAGTTAAAACCACGTAGGTTTCTATGTATTTATATTTTAAATTATTTTTCTAACTACATAACATTTGTGTTAACTTTTAACTGGCCTTTCTTTCCCGAAGATCAAGAAATCCCCCAAAAAAAATTTAAATATTAAAAGCGCTCGCCAACTCGCATGTCAAACGTAGCGAGAATTGCAACAAACTCCGTCTTAGAGGGACCCAGCTATGAACACCTGTAATGATCAAGACTCGGTATAGCGCAACATTAAGTATATTTCTAACCAAAGTAACATACATCGTAAAAAGACTTTTAAAAGTCAAGTGCACCGCTTCCTAATATTATATTTTTTAACAAAATTCCTAAAATTTCTTTTGGACTACCTATTATAAAATTCAAAATGCATAATAACAATAAATGGACCAGAAAGGTTTATTATTCAATAAACAAATATATAAATTAAAAGAATCCTTGGCAGTGATGTCGCTTGATTATTTTGATTTTATTTAGGCTATATGTGAAAAATTAAAAGATGTGTTTTTGTGGAGTTTTTTCCTCCTTCTTCTCCACAACTATAACATCTTGCAGCAGAGTAGAATCAAGTATATAATAGATAAAAAAAACAATATTTAGATGCCGATCAACAAGAGTTCTGTTAAAAGATCCAATGTGTCTTTATCATTTTGCAGTTCAAAAAATCAATTTGTATAATATAGTCGTCTCCAAGAAATTTTCATGTGTGATAAGACCGTTTAAAATGCTTTTTTGGTAATATAAATCTATGTATTTCTTTACATACGTATACAATAAAGGGTATTAAATTAAAAATAAATACGAAGATATATAAGGAAAACCACGTTTTCCATACAACCTTATATAATGCACACTTTGTATCTTAATTATATAGTATTGCTACTGCTCACAAACAAGCTTCCAGAAGATGGGGAGCAGCGTCCTCTGCGTACCATAATACCACACTGATCGCCAACCTACCTGCTGAGCGTGGCGATTATGGTATATCTACCCATAGATATCTTCTGAAGAAGCCTATGCATTGCAATAGGCATTTATAGGCCGGTACGAAGATATCCAGCGTACGATTGACTCAATAACTTCAAATATCAACCACTCATGAACTGAGTCAGGTGAATTTAGATTACTCACCAAAATTTTGTTCATACTGCATGATATATTAAATTATAATAAATAATTAAACCTTATTTATTATAAGTATATATGTTATATACATATGTATGTATGTATGTTTATTTGTAAATATATATTTTTTGTACACGTAAACTACCCATTATTAGTACTTTTACCTTTTCCATACTATAGTTGTCTGTAAGAGATTGCCTGGTGTGATAAGACCGCCCATTGTACATTTTTGTATATTATTGTAAAACTTATTAAATGTATATTAACGTGTACAATAAAAAATATTAAATAAATAAATAAATTGAGGTCATATTACAAATCCAAAAAGAACTTATCCCACACGTTCTTGCCAAATGAAAATAAAACCTAATTGTTATAATTACTCCATTTCCTCATAAATCATTTGATGTACAAATTTCGTAACATTGATAGAACGGCGATACAAATCTAACGGATGCACTTTAAAGTGAAACGCCATCAAGGTCTCATAGTATTTTCAGCACACGTCTGTCAATACATCCGCTTGATTATTACGGGAATAGACTCTGTAAAAACACATCGCCCACTATTGGGCGTAGGACCATCTTAAACTGTCGCCAATGGACATCCTCATGAGCATTGAAAGAACTACATGCAGCTGATACTAATATAGTCAGTCTATTTATTATCTACTTTCATAGCATATTGTCCTATGGCATTTCACTCTGGTACAATGCAATTATTTAGTCAATATTTGTTATTGAAAAAAGAGTAGTACAGGCTATTTACTGCATGTTCGTTAGGGATTCTTTACTAAAAGATTTCTTAATAGAACGGGACAACAACGTGGGCGATCCGTGGTTGGATCCGGATCCATACTTGGCACGCCTGTGGTCCACGCTGCCGTCCCACGCCGCATACACAACATCAACACTACACAGCTCTACTCGGGTAGAGCGGTTTACTACGTGCAAACGTCATCGTACAACTGGAATTCTTTTGTCCAACTTCTGTTTTATTTTTAAGTTCACAGACCCTTCCTCTCCGTGAACTCAGTACTGATGAAGCTGTAAAAGTCCCCGGGTTAACGGCAACCGAAACCAAGTTGTAGAACTGGTATCCTTATAGTCATGTAACAATATTTATGAAAATAAAAGAATAGTAACTTCATCATCAGCTTATCATTTCCATGATGAAATAATTGAGAAGAGATTCTCAATGGATCAAAAATAAACTCCAGTATTTGTAATTTTAATATATATATATATATATATATATATATATATATATATATATATATATATATATATATCATGTCGCAAATTTTCCGAATGGTAACGTGAAAAGTCGGCAAAGTGTTAATACGAACAGAAACGACCGTAAACAAAGCACTTAGCGAAGCCAAACATCAACGGACATCTCAATGTCAGGTGTCGAGAGAAATTTGCCTCGGTTTTTCCTCAACGCAAAGCAAATTTTCCGATACACGCCGTGTCATAAAGTTTACGATTTTGCGTTCAGGGAAATTGCTGAGACATCCGAAATCGAGTGATTTCGTGTGAAAAATATTTTGCAAATGATTAGTCTTGCGCTGTTTTAAAACGTACATAGATACATGTACTCAACTATATTTTTATATTGTAATTTATTTAATAAACTTTTTCCGTTCCGTTCACGTTTTCACGGATTATCAAATTTATTTGGACTACCATTTACAAAATTTAAAACTCATATTGAAAGTAAACTGACGGGAAAGGCTTATTATTTAATAAACGAATATTTATATGACATGAATCCTTAACAGTTTTGTCGCTTGATAAGTATGTTTTCATTTAGTATATACTTAACATTAAATATATTATATAAACATAAATCAATATCGTTATTTTTTTCTTTAGATGTGCTGTTGTGGAGTTTCTTACTGCTTCGTCTCCACAACTATAACACCTTGCTAAACAACGATTTAAAACAGAAATAAAATAGAGTAAAATAAGTTGACGATCAATCAAAATTCTGTTAAAAGTTCCAATGTTGAATAGATGCATTTTAACTTATAAAAAAATGTAAACTATTTAAACTATTATTCATTGAAAACTTTACATGTTGAATAAATATCCACATATTTCGATCAACTCAAAATTCGAGTGCTATAATAAGATTTAATTAATAAAAAACTTTTAATTTTAGATTCAAAACATGAAAACGGAAGGTACAGGATATCTCGTGGAACTGTATTACATAACCATGTAGGATTTGTTAAATTTTTGAAATCAAAATTAAACAGTTACGAGTTTTTTTTTAAAGGTTTTATTTAGTTCGACCCGTACGGAATTTGTTTATTTGGGTTAAAATTAGAAATTGAAATTTAAGCACTTTCCCGTTGTCAGATTGATCTGAAATTTGGTACACACATTTAATTTAGATGACAATACAATATAATAAAATCAATAACATTATAAATCTGAGATGGCCGCCGATACAAAATGGCCGATTACATATTTTTCCTTAACCCCCTAAATATGGGTATTAAATGAAAGGGCTACACTAGTACAACACGATGATTATGTCAAAAATTAAAATTCAAGATGGACGCCGTTCCAATATGGCGGACTAGGTACATATATTTCCACAACCACCACAATATGGGTATCAAAAAACCGTTTAACTTAAAAGTTTTTTAAATGTATTTATTTATTTCTTGTATTTAAAAGTTGAAATAATTTCACGTATATATTATTAAAAATGTATTGTGTAGTAACAGTTAGAAAACTAATTTTTTAAAAACATCTTTCAAGGCTCCTACGTACAGTTACAAACACTGTTAATAAATAAATAAATTATAATATTACAACAAATTAAAAAAAAAGTTTCAGACAAAACGTCGCCAGGCTTATTATCTCCGTGCGAAATGAATCTTGATCAAGACAAGACACGCCATTAATCTCCAGGAGCACACGTCCAAGACATTCGCAAAGAGAATATAGAAATGCTTCATAACGTTGCCACGGAGATTTATTTGTTCTTAGAAACATCTTTAAATATATGCACTAGATTCTGCGTCGATTCGCTGGAGCGGTCGCCGATGCCCATCTAACTATATATGAAAGCTAAAGATAAACACTTTATTTTTTATTTATTTACACTTTATTGTACAACATAGATAATAACTAAAATAAACAATTTATATAGAAGTAAAACAGGCGGTGTTATCGCTCGAGGCGATTTCTAAGAGAACACTTTATTTCTTTTAAAAACTATGACGTCATCGTTCTCCTTTTATATCTTTTATTACTCGTAATTCTCAAACCATATGAAAAGATTATAATTTATACATGATAATTTTGTATCAATTTTGACGTAAAAGCTATGAGAAATGAAGGAGGCTATGATTGGAATTTCTATATGAGATACCAGCACACAGAACTGATAAGAACCTTAGAGTTTTGGACTGGAATTTCAGACAGGCAACCGCAACCTAGGACATGCACCAACAAGTAGGTACAGACCAAATTATTAACCATTTCAATACTGTGTTCATGGGCAAAACCTTACCGACAGCCGAGCGTCGACTATACTCGACAACTAAGAACATTTAACCTATTTTTGATACTACAGTTTATTATAATTACTGGTGAACGAAATGCGTTAATTACGTTCCTAAAAATGTGCAGAACGATTGCCAAAAACGTGACGAAAACGAAATTAAAAATTGTAAAGTGTAAAAATGGGCAATAAAAAATAAGTAAATAAAATAGAACAATTAAAAATGTATACCTAGAATAGTTCAAAAATATGTTATAGAATAAAAACAAAGAAATCGTAATAGTTAAGATATGAGGAGAAGAATGGTATCGAATAAAAGAAAAAATGGATATGAAAGGGAAAGATAGAAGAATAGTAGAAAGAAAGAAAATAAAGGAAAGAAAAATCAAAGGAGGAACGATAGAAGAGCGCGAAAATTAAATATTACATGAACAAAAATATTAAACAAAAACAAAGTCCCTGTCCCAAAATAGATAGGGGTAAGAGGGGTCACCATAGCGAACCATTAAAAATAATGCCTTAACTAATGTTATTTCTTATCACGATGATATTGTGTTTACATTCATTCAGTAATAGTGCTATTCTTTTCGCGGTGATGCCATATTCTCTGTATGTAAATGAAAATTAAACTTTGTTGAACAAATTTCGAGGAACACTACGGTCATTGCTCGGAGAGAGCTTTCATGTTTTTATTACCATAACATGTCCAATTACATGCAGCTGTGGATATATCGAAAAGAAATTTGTAAACTTTCATCACAATTTTTTTAAAGAGCTGGGCTATGTCGCGGCAGGTATGTGTCAGCTTTGCACATAAATATGAATGTGTGTGTGTAAGACTGTGTTTGGCACTAATCGGTGTAGCATAACTCCTGAAGATGCCCCGTGGAGGGGTGAAACACGTGTTGAGCGATTTAGCGGTGGCAGTTGTGTAATTCGCATTGTTTGCCGCATACGCTTTTATCAGCGGGCTGGCGGGCGGTGCACTTTGTTGCACGACTACCACTGCAAGTGCGGAAGTGGCTAAATATTGGTCCTTTTCTTACTTAGGATGGACTTCCGCAAAATAACGTTTGATTCCATTAAATAATGTGACTGTCGACTGTAGTCAACGTTTTTTTTTATAGCCCCCGCTATTTGGGCTCTCTCGCTCCCCCATCTTGTGGGTCAGGGTCATTTCTTTTCGTTTAACAATTTTTTTTCACGTCTTATTTTATTTCCACACTCTTCATGCTTTCATATTCTTACATTCTTTTTCTTATTTTCCACATTTCGTTTTCATTCCATTTCTCTCTTTTGCGATTTCTTTAGTTTTATATTTTTTTTCGTTTAGTTTTACAATTTTCTTAAGTCTTATTTCTTTCTATTACAGTTTTAACAATTTTTCTACATAGTATAAGGATGATTATTATAATAAATATTCATTCTGAAGTGTTTATGGTTTTCCAAAGACATTGGGTGCAGGCAACGTTCAACTGTTCCTATTAGAAACCTATAGCGGATACATTTGTCCATCAGTAGATGGGGTTGAAGCCATTATGATAATAATGAAGCGATTATTCAATACGGCCGAAGTACCCAACATACGTATACTATCACCGAAATAGATGGTATTTATAAATATAGATATAGAACACTAATAAAAGAATCTCGTGTTACTATATCTAAACTTTAGCGCACGGAGCTAGCAAATCACTCACTACCTGCCTACACATCTGGCGGAATCCACACAAATCGCACTGCCAATATCCAAGTCGGATTTAATCAGGGGTGTCCAACCTTTTCAGCATACGGCCCGATCCAAATTTAAAAATAAATGAAACTAAAACAAGTAAGAAAAGGACTAATATACAGCTACTTCCGCACTGTAGCAGTAGTCGTGCAATAAAGCACTTTATTAGGATGGACTTCCGCAAAGTAATGCCTGAATCTATTAGATAAAAACCAAAACATTCTTTATTCAAATAGGCTATTACAAGCATTTTCGATGTCGGCATTGTTGTTTGTCCCTACAGGAAGCTACCATTGTCTATTGTCTCATGTGAAGTTTTTGCTGTTAGCCTTGCGGCTTTTGCAGCTTCATCGGAAACGAGTTCACGGAACGGAGGGGTCCGTGGACTATATGAAAGCTACCACGGGCTCGGAAGGCTTTTATGCTGAGAAGAGCCGGCGAGACACTACACAGTTGCTCTTAACAAATATAATTTTATAAAGAGTGCGCGCCAATAATTAGCTTCCTGTATATCGAAAACATTTAATTCCACGCATTAACATCAGTATAGTATTCTTGGATGGAATAATATACATACTTTTGTCAATATTTTTTTTAATATTGGTTTTTAATCTGTCCAGTGGCAGATCTAGAATTGTCTGTAGATTTTATTACGGGTGTTGTTAGAAACGATTATTTTCTATAATAAGAGAGGCAATTTGGGAACTTCTTGTTTTCCTTTGCCATGTGTGGGGAAGAGTGTGACTGTACAACTCGTGTAAACTATTTTTAATTTTATACTTTTATTTCACTTTCTCCTTTCATACTTCACAATATCTATATTTCTTCACATTAAAGTCGTCTGCTGTCATACTTCACAATCTCTATCTCTCTTGATATTCAAATCTCTCATGTCTAACCTTCTTTATCTATTCTTCGTTCCTAGACCAGTTTGTTACATTATCAATGTTTTGATTTAATTTTTCGATTCCATTTACACTTTACAATTAGAATCGGTAGCAATTTTTTTGCTTATTATATTTTTAACCCTTTCCACTGCAATGTCGAGTGTCACTCGACACTGATTTGGTTCCACAAGCTCCACTGTCAAGTGATACTCGACATGGTGTAATACTTCTTTATGCGGAAAATTTTAAAACAGGAAAGATTTTTGTTACTAAAATGTTTGGATCACGAATGAATGAAACATATTCTAGAATCGCAAGATACTATAATTCAATTAAATTTTTATCGATGCTACATAACAGCCTTGGAGTGGAAAGGGTTAAGAAAATAATGAGAAAAATTTAAAGCGGGCCGTGGTTTGAACTACCCAGTCCTAGATATCAATAACGCAACAAAAACACGTCAGTTAAGCTTCGACAGCGCACGGGCGGAGTGGGTGGTACATTTTGTTTATTAGGTTTCTTAAAGAGAATACATTACACTCGAATTATAAACAACTATATGGAATTTGAAGCATCGTGACGTTTCATGCAGAACTGGCCAACTGAAGGGTTGATCGTAGGTTAAATCAGATGGCAGATTGTATGAATTGTCAATAAAATTATACCAGATTTACTACGTGTATATATATACAAATCAATGTAGAACCTATCTAAAAATCAATGGTTCCAGAAATAATATACAACATAGTAATTTAAAGTTAAATAATATCATATAAACATCATGGCAGGCATGTGCGACCTCCCCCAAAGAAATGTTATATATATATATATATATATATATATATATATATATATATATATATATATATACATATATATGTATGTATTTGTCTGTATGTGCTTTATATAATCGTAAACTGTGCATTTGATCATGTGATCATTTGACAGTTCGTGCCGATTTAAATTGAAAAGAAAGCAGCGAACGAATGATGATATTTAGAGCTGTGGGTGTCGTGAGTATTTACGCAAATTGTAAAATTCATATCCGGCACAAATAATTAAAATAACATGAAAGTAAATAATTTTTTTTTTGTAAATTCCACGCGGATGTATTGCTCGCCCCGCAAGCGCAGATAGTAAACGATGAAATAAACTTTCTGTAAACATTTCGCACGTGGTGTTGTTGTCGAATCTACTTTGTTAATGTCGGTTCTACCGCGCGTGCCCTTTTTGTGTTTATGGGAAACAACTAGCGCCATCTGTTGACTCCGGATGAAACTGCAGAGTTCCGACAGCTTATATCAGCGTAGAAAGACTTTTTTTATTAATTCTAATTTGTATCGCTAGTGTTTTTTTTACAATATTTATTTTTGCTTAAACTAAACGCAGACAGTTGGGAGAGGGTTGCCGCTATTTGATACGGATCTTTCTTCTCCCAGCTGCGAGGCACGACAGCGTTTTATAATTTTTTACAATTTTTCTCACACAATTTTCTCTCATGGCGCGTAGAAAGACTAGTACTGAAAATAGGTCTCCACCAGATTTCTAATTCGACCTTAGAAAATTCGTTTTTCCCACTGGTGGGACACCCTAAGCTGCGCTTGTTAGTATTCCTATAAAGGTGTCAATGATTGTTTAAGTTGTAATAAACATTGTTTGTTATATCAGCTGCACTGCAATGCGAAACCGGCCCATGATGGATATGAAGCGAGCCCCGAATAATCCCATCATTTTACAAAAATAATTTCAATATACTGGACCCGCAGTGAAAAGAACAGATACTATATTTTAGCCAAAACTCCGAGAAGCGATGATTGATACAGTTTGGAAATGTATTGCTCTACTACTTTATTGTACTATAAAAGTAACGGCATATCAGGTCGCGTTTGTATAACACATACATTTGAATTGAACGATGCCATAATACGGGAGCACATTCTGATTCTAGGTACAATCAAATTGGTCTCTACTGGTATTCTTCTCCGTGGTCTCCACTCAAAAACCTTAAGGCTTTTGTTTATCTAATCCGACCACTGTACCCTTGCGAACGGGCCGCATGGTAATCGCGCGGTTAGGAGCGACTGTTAGCTGTAGCAAGCCGGCTGACAACCGGCATGTTACCGCAACTCGGGTACTTGCCCAGCAAGGGATATGTATTAGATAATACCTATCGCATCCGGGTATAGTTTAGGTTAAATCCAGTAATAGGAATCCGGAAGTGAGTGTGCTAATAACCCCGATATCATATCCAGATAATACAATAGCCAGCTTTCTTGGTGTCCCAAGCGAGAATAGAATCATTAGTGTGTTCTTGGTGACGTATGGTAATTGAATGGACCTTGCAACTCCATCATCTGTTTGAGTCAGGTAATGCGCACGCGCACAGGGCACTCATCTTAAAGATACTGCTGTCAGAGACGGTAAAGGCGAGACTTATCGCAAATAGGTCCCGCTATCGAACGGGTGTACTGTACTCATTGGTATTACCTAATGGTTGGGTACATTGAGGACAGAATAATCAAATTATGATTTTAGAGTATATGTACCTCGGTTAAAATGTTTATAAATACATAATATACAATGAAATCTTACATTTACAATAGGTTTAAGTGTTCAAACGTGAGTTTAATTTTAACTATGGATTACATTGTAATTCTCTTTTCATACAAACTAAATTAGCTACTTATTACATTACTTGTATATAGTGCTCCACAAATGTTATAATTGTACTCAAGGATTTTTGCACGCGTTTATAATAATAACCGAAGAAACCAAGATTCTGTTACCTTGGGAATCCCCGAATCGGAATGCTTAGAAAATTTTGAAACAAAATACATTTATTCAGTTCCATTGGTTACACTCATTATGAGTTTGCTTCTATCAGCTGTATATAGCATCATGGCATTGTGAAAGGCAGTGATATGGAGCTATCTGCACTGAAACACGTCTATCTATATATATATATATATATATAGTCGTCATAGACTCCCGCCATAGTTCGGCACGACGACCAGTAAGGTAATGTTCGACGGACCTGCGATCGTGTGCAGCCAAGTACGTGTTTGTTTTTTTTTTTTAACGACCCTAACAACACCAACATAATAGATTTAGAGGTCTCTAATCGAAAACAACAGCCTTTACTTTATCCAATATATGTTACATTAAATATCATGCGATTCCTAAAGTACAGGAGTGAAGTAATTAACAAAACCATAAATAAGAATGAAACAAATTACAAAAGGCCGGGTAAAACTGTAAAAATTTGTATTGTATTTATATTTTAGAACGTAAACATTATATTAATAAACAGATATGATAGATAAAAAAGTGGTGAGAATACAATTGATAAAACTGTGATTTACTAGACGTAATTTACTATAGTATTTTAGGAACGTAAGATAAAGAAGGAAGGTGGTGTTGATAAGAACACAAATATGTCAAGAGAATGTAAGATATTGTGATAAAGAATAGATGACGAATGAAATATGTTGTGAAGAATGAATGAAAATAGGAACCTGAAAAGTGTCACAATGAGACCCTAGATCAGTGATTACCAAAGTGGTCTATATCGACCCCTAGGGGTCTATGACAACCTGCAAGGGGTATACGAGAGCGAAAAAAAATTTGGGGGTCCAAGAAATGAAAATGGGGGTCCACGATAGTAGATCTCAACACATACACTGATAACACCTATTTTGTTACATCATACTATCTTATAATATCAAAATATTTACATTATTCATAAAAGTACCTATAAAGTAAAAAAATATTTTATTTGTTTATAAAATTGTGTAAGTTGTAGGATGTTGGTATTCGCTTTGTGGTCGCAATACATTTTGAACTTGTAAAAATCTGAGAGTCGCAGTCTCAGAGCTTCCCTACCTTGCACTGACTTGTTCAATTCGTCACTCTATAAATACGAATGTGGGACAAAAAAATTTACAGGAAATCAATATCAGGTAAGTAGGGGGTCTACCCAACACGGAAAAACTGGACAAGTCTGCCCTAGATAAAGGCGAGTGAGTAAAATAATAAAAATACCACGCGACTTAAACCGCGTTTTTAATCGACATCTTCAAACGCCACTTCGAAATTTAGATCTGGAATATCCTAAATTAAAATTGAGAGTTATAAATAATTTACATCTCGGTGTATGGATTTTTCAATCAAAACAGATAATAAATATTGCACACAATCCGTTCTGTATCACCGCGGTAACCCATTTCCATAAACAACTGTAGCCTCACATCGCCAAACGTGAAGCCATAAACAAAGATAAAAAAAATATTTCGTTCTTTATTTAAAAAAGCGCGCCAAAAGTGTTGTGTCACACGAAAATACTCCACCCGGAATCGAGCGACGAAGCTCTGTTTATTTGGGTTGTGCCGATGAAAAAAATGTACATCTGCTTTCTTTCGCTCTTAATTACATATCATTTATATCACTTAAGCTGCATCGGTGCATCGCTAAATGTGTCCTTCCAACTGTTTCCCTTCACCTGCCAACAAGGTTCCTTTGACTTATTAGCACGACGAAGAGTTGTTAACCTCAAAACCTTCCTTGCATAAAAATCATGTCGACTCTTTACGAAACGATTTATTTACTTTGTTGGAGATAAACAGTAACAAAATGCAGTAAGAAATTACAAACTTAGAAACTTAGAAATATAAAATTGGTTACAATTGTTACCTTATAACTACCTCACTAAGAACCTTTAATGATTTATAATCAAAGATCCAGCGCATTCTGACGATCACACCGCAATAATTAGGAGTCACAGCAAGCCCTCACGTTCCAATGAGGCTTAATTTGTATTGTGTGTTCTCAATAATTTCGAACGAAATTGTCTTTCAAAAGATACGAGAGAGCACGAGGATATATCAATATCACTAATATATGAATACATATTTGTCTTAGCCGATAAAAAAGAGAGATCTAGAACGCGTTCGTGCTGCAGGAATTCGAATTATGTTAGTATCATTATGTATTGCCAGAGTTCTTGGCAAGAGTTTTACATAACGAACTTGATTTGTTTGTATTAAACTTGAAATACAAAAATAAATTTGACTAACATTCTAGGATTCCACGTGTTGCCGGTGATGACATACGGTTTCGTGACGTGGTCACTTACGACGAAGTTTAGAAGGCTCAAGTTCAGCCAGAGGGCAATATTCAAAGAAGAATCAAGATCACTGACGTAGCTTGAAACATTTCTTGTTGAAGCCGAAAGGTACCCCAGTAGGTGAACCGAAGATTAAAGCAGATAAGGATAATAGTATAACTATTTTAGATCACAATGATTACGTTGGAAAAGTAAATAATATAATTCACATGCACATTTATCAGCGGTCTGGCGGGCTTCATTGCACGACTACTGCTACACAGCGGAAGTAGCTATATATCAGCCCTTTCCTTACTTTATATTGTCTCACACGTCCACGATAAAACTTAATAAAGGAGCTGTTTCTAGAACATAATCAGGTAATTTGTACTTTGATTTTCAAATACTATTTTCAAAAATAAATAAATTTTTTGATCGTTAAATCCGAAATAATTTCCATCGATTTCGTCTATTCTGATCACCAATGATGACGACTTAGATCGTAGATTGCGAGATAATGGTTGGTCGTCCAGATGGGTTAACACAAAAATGTCAATACGCTCTTGTATAACGAGTTCCGTAAACCAATCTGTAATTAGGAATATAGTGTTTGTGTTTCTATTTCCAAAAACATTGTGCTATGTATATTATGTCTATACTAGCTATTCCTCTGACTTCGTCCGCGTGGAATCTAACTTAAAGTTAATAAGTTTTTTTTGGTTTAAGAATTTTTCTTCTTTTCTAAAATAAAGGTAAGTTTTCTCCTTATTAAATTAGCAACCTGCCAGTATGTCTCGTACGTATGCAGAGAATGCTGCTGCCTATCCTCTGTAAACTTGTAAAAGAGTTGTGGTAATCATGATGGCTACCACAACTCAAAGCTTAACCTGCTCCAAAATAAAAAAGAGCTGAAGTTGCCTAACCTAGATCTCCAATAACAATCCAGGGAATTACCCAGAAACCTCAGCTCTGAAGATTACATTATTTCAATAAATTGCATGACCCCTAAGGCTCTCATCGTTTAGGTTGGCGCTCATAGATTCAAGGTTCTCTGAGATCAATTTTAAATGTCTCAGATTGCGTTCACTATTTTGATACGAATAATCACCTTTGAAATTAGAACACTGTAAATTTGGAGAACTTTCTGATTATTTTTTAACTTTTTTATTATTATATTTATATATATTAAATGATAGTAAATTAATGAACTATTTTTAAAAAAGGTGGTAAATATTGTATATATATTATCAATGCAAATATTTTTACATCGAACGTCAAATTTTAAGGTCGATCGACTTTGTTTTCTTTTCTAAAAAAAAACTATTCAAATTTTGCAATGAATTAAAATACTAATTTTTATTAAAAGTACGATAGTACCAGTCGATTTTTGTGCTCTTCTGGTCAGGAGGGTGATTCTCCGAGGGTCGATTTTTGTGCTTTATTGGTCAGGAGGACGATTCTCCGAGAGTCGATTTTTGTACTCTTCTGATTAGGAGAGCGATTCTCCGAGAGTCGATTTATGTGCTCTTCTGGTCAGGAGAGCGATTCTCCGAGAGTCGATTTCTATACTCTTCTGATCAGGAGGGTGATTCTCCGAGAGTCGATTTTTGTGCTCTTCTGGTCAGGAGGTCGATTCTCTGAGAGTCGATTTTGGGTCTCTACTTATAAAGAGTGAATTCCCGAGAGCATAAGCAGAACTCTTCTGATGAAGAGAGATTCTCCACGAATCTACGCCCAGAACTCACTTTTATCAGAAGGTCTTTACGTCGTCTGTGTTTTCATTTCTAGACTGGCTTCGGGGACATTGGATACTTATACAATACCATATAATTTTGTTTATTCTATGCATTAGTTTGTAAAAGCCGACCTTCTGCATTAATAACTATGTTTATATTATAGTAACATAAGTAACATAAGGAAAAAATTAACAAAATCTCGAAGCGTAGATACTAGCAATTCTCTCATACCCCAGATCACTGTTTTATTAAACAAATTAAACATAGAACTGAAGCAATATAAAAACGTTTCCCTGTTCTAAAATCGAATTTGTTATTCTACCCTCATATTCGGTGCAAAAATAAACAAAGCCGATCCGCGTTCTAAATGTTTTGCAAACAAAACAGAATCTAGGCTAGATTTCAGGTGCGCTGTGTCGAAAACGCTCAAACGCGATCCTGAAATAACAGACCGGTTGCATTTAGACATGTTTCCGGGAACTTCGCCCACTCGGGCCCGGAGTCCGGCCCTGAACCAGTTAAATAATAACCGCCAAAAATACAACCCGTCTGCCACTTATTGACCTTTGTATAAAGTGCCACATAACTATAGTAATCACTTTAACTTTCAACAACGACTTTATTCTAAAAATCAAAGTGAATAATTTATACGACTCCCACTTTCCAATAATTTTTTTTGAAATATTAGAACGAAATCATTTGGCAATTTATATACATAAATAAATACATTTAAAACACTTTTAAGTTAAACTGTTTCTTGATACCCATATTGTGGTGGTTGTGGAAAAATATGTACCTAGTCCGCCATATTGGAACGTCGTCCATCTTGAATTTTAAATTTTGACATAATCATCGTGTTTTACTAGTGTAGCCCTTTCATTTGATACCCATATTGAGAGGGTTGAGGAAAAATACTTAATCCGCCATTTTGTATCGGCGTCCATCTTAGATTTATAATGTTATGTATTTTATTATTATGTATTGTCATCTAAATTAAATGTGTGTACCGAATTTCAGATCAATCTGATAACGGGAAGGCGCTTAAATTTCAATTTCTAATTTTGACCCAAATAAAGAAATTCCGTACGGGTAGAACTAAATAAAATCGTTTAATAAAATATCAAAGTACATTTTTTTATTTTTGTGTGTCTATCTGCCTGTTAGTTCCGGCTAATATCTGAAATGGTTTAACCAATTTTGACAGGACTTATACTGTTAGTAGGTGATGTAATAAGGAGTAACTTGAACTTGCTTTTATTATAGAAAAATAGAAAAATTCTTAACAAAAAATGAACTAAAATAACTTAATAACTTTAAGTTAAATTCGCAGGTAAATTATAAATATATATGATCACAGCACAGTTAATTATAAATAAACATGATGTCGGACACATGTCTACCATGTTCATGCAATAAGATTCTAATTCTTTTATCAAAAATTCATCACACGAATTGTAACTTTAATTGAATGAGTATTAAAATAAGGTTATATGATAAAGCTCTTTATATATTTTATATAACCTTAAAAAGTACTAAACCCTGTCCAACAGTATCAATATAGAGCAGACAAATGAATGCTGAATTTTAATGCGCAAAATAATGCGCCTCGCAAACACTGCTTCAGTCCAAATACGACACAGGTGTCTATAACAAAATTTAAAATATCTTTATTCAACTAGGCGTTGATCTGTTAAGAAGAGCAGGTCAAACTCATCAGTTTAAATGCAACTTAAAAATTTACGATGTACATTATAATTTAGAATAACTCTTGAATGCAATGTTAAGATTTATTTTATGATATACTTTTATTTTAGATTTAAACCTAAGAAATAGAGGGTCTAAGATATCTTGAAGACTTCATGCTGTGTTCAACGTAAATAATAAAGACTCAGGTAACTCTGTGTTCATGTTATCAAGTCATTGCCTAGGATGAGGATAACTATGCGAAGAGAAATGATCACAAAAGGTGAACGATATCATTGTGAGATCATTACAGAAATTAATTCTAAATAAAGTATAAAAACTTCATTGTTTCATTTTAAAGGATCACTACATCACAATATATCCAGAAATACTCCATTAACGTCACAAAAGAATCGTGTATGCCAAAAATGTGTATTCAATATGGTAATTAAGAATTTTAATAGCGTTTCTAAATTACGAAGGCGAAAGACAGATCGCTCTTTTAATATTAACACCGATATCACGTCCAGAAACATGTGTTAGCAAAATTATTAAAATTAAATTAATAATTTAAAAACACACATTTGTCAAACGCCAGCGTGTTTGCCGTTCTAACGAAACGTAATGAGATATCTTTTTAAGAAAACGTACACGCGAAAGATTTTATTAATATAAATTAGGCAAATCATTTTAAGCATTTCCTCTTTTCGCCAAAAAGCTATTTATATACATAATTTTATATTCACATTTTTCATACTTATTACACTTAGCGCCATCTATGGAGAAATTTGTTTAATTTCAAGATTGAGAAATGCGCCATCTATCGGCTGTTTATAACACCGCTATTGATTTTCATAATTTTGAATATACTTGAAATAATTAGTGAATAAATTTTTAAAAAGATGGCGCTGTAGTTAAAATAATATTTACGTTACGTTTAAAAATAGAACGATGATTTGGCAATCACCTCGCATAGAAGTCTAATATGAAGAGATGAATAATACAGTTATTTATTGCTCATCTATTAATGTACCGCAATTTAAAGTGTGCGGTGGCTATAAATGCTAGACAATTAAGACGCATTCATATATTATTTTTGAATCATTGGTAATCTGTACTCTCAAAGTAGATTTTTATAATTTCAAAGTTATCAAAACTACCGGCCCAGGCTCATGTAAATTTGTCTGTATTAACAATCATGTAGTATATATAGAGTGTTTGATTATTTGTGTAAAAGCTATAAAAGTGTGAATGTATCTAATTTGTCATAAAAAAAGCTGTATAGCCTTTACACCCATTTCACGTCACTCTCTATAAAAAAATACTGTGAAATAATTTAAATCATTTTTTTACTGGAACGTTACAGGCCATTAACTTCTAAAAGTACAATGTGCAGTAAACAATTATTATTTTCAATGTATTAATAAGACACCATTGATATTGGGGAGCGTATATTAATTATTAAATAATAAATTAAGAAGATAAGTATTATTATAATTAGTGCACATATTCTTCAACTTCTTTTTAGAAGATGGACGCCCACTGCAAGGCCTCGGAAATGTAAAAAAAAATGAAAGTACTTACTAAAGAAAAATTTAATGTTGAAGAAGATAGATTCGGAGAGGACGAAAGAGAACTTTAAATATTTATATATAACACATTTAAACTACTGTGTTTATTCATAATTGAAATCAATAAAAATACTTAAAATACCGTCAAAAGACCTTAAAGACTTGACTTAAAAAAAAAATTCATCTTATACATGTTAAAGTCAATCCAGCTATGGCTAGGAAGATTCTTTTACAAAAAAATTGTCCTTTTATTCGCATTCGGAGACCTGGACGTTAGAGAAAGGTGAAGAATCTTAAGTCGATACACTGGACCAGTTAGGCCAATCTTTAAAAGAACATGGGGTTTTCGCTGATGGGAGTCCAGAATAACCCTTTCGTTGTCACCATAACGGAAGTATATTCCTTTTATAATGTAAGAAAAATGATAGTAGAAACAAATTAAAATGTAACTTAAATAAATTGTGATATAGAGCTGTGATAAAAATAACTTTAGGAAACATAATATCAAGAAAACATTATAAATAATAGACTGCAAATACGCAGTTATTAAGGATGGATGAGAGGGACTGAATGGAAGGGAAAGAAAGATTGAATTGTGGAATGAGAGAGAGCAAAAAAAAGACAATGTGAAGCATGGAAGATGAGAAAGGAAATAAAAAACAACGTGAAAATTTTTTTAAGGAAATAAGAAACCCTGTTCCCTAATAAATAGGGGTGGAACGAAAGGTCCCCAAAAGCGGGGCCCAAACAAACAAAAAAGTATATTCCTTCTAGAATTTCACGGAAATAAAATAGTAGTATATCGAACTAGTACAAGTATGAAGTCATCACCGTCTTAAACGTATCAGCTAGAATACGCCCACTGCAAGGCGTAGGCTTTCCCCAAAGATTGTTTTTTTTAGAAAGAGCCCTCTTATTAAAATCACTTATTCTACCATGCCATGGAACGTTACAATTCAAATAAAGTATTTTTCATTCATTTTATTTTACTTTCTCCTTTCATCCGCCCCAATCTCTTATATTACAATTTTCTTCTGTCCTTCACAATCACTATCTTTCTTCGCATTCAAATCGTCTCCCGTGCATCACTTTCCTTCTCTCATCTTCATTCGTAGACCACAGTTTGCTACATTATCACAGCTTGTTGTTATTTAATGTTTTGATTAGATTTTTCGATTTTACTTATATTTGTACTTCATTATAATTTTAATTTACAGTTTTATTATTATGCAATTTCAGCTATTTTATAATATTTTTTATTTACTAAACCCATATTGTTTTATTGGTAACTATCTTGGGATCTTGTTGCTCGATCCTTTTTTACTTACTTCCGAGTCTATTGTATATTACTTTTTTGGCATATTCTTGGAATATAGGGTGACATTTGTCGTTGCACATAAGGGAGGCGATGCTGCTTTCTTCGATCTTCCTCCAAAGGTTGTCCCATTAACTGGTCTTGATCTATCCAGCGTCTTGCTGCGACTGTACCTAAATCATCGGTCCACTTAAAGGGGGTATAACCTATTTTATCATAAAATAAATGCCTTCGACGCGTGCTATTAACATTAAAATTTTAAAACGCTTGTTAGCAGAGTAACCACGTTGGCACGAACGTTTAATGCTCAACGTCAGTTCACAGGTATTTATTTGTTAACAGGTCAATAAAGCACCTCGGTAATATGTTGCGTTTGTTACAAATCGCGACCGAGAGCCAAAAAGTCGAACTGTTACAGAGCGAAATAAACAAAAAGCAGTTTATAAGCACATAATGCGAATGTCACTTGTTATATATAATATCGTAAAATTGAACAGCTGTGCCGTTTAAATTCAATACACTTTACGTCGACGTGACGTGTTGATGTAAAATTAACTGATTTATAAAAATTGGATTATTTTAGAGTACCTTATATTTCTATTTAGGCACTGTGCGACGTGTTTGATATTCTAAAATTAGCGTTAGAATAGGATTATTGAGGTAATGAATTTTGCGTAAAAATGCGCTTTGAAAATTGATTCAGATGAATGTAAATTTAGACGTTGAACGGTTCAAAAGAAGATTTTTCTTAATCTGAAACTGTGTATCCCAACGTTGTAGAACTATTTGGTTGTTAAAGAGGAGCATTCGAAAATGAACTCGACACCATACTAACCCTTTCGCTTTTATATGATGTTACATATGGGGGCATAAGGCTTTAAAGTGGCACATGGTACATAAAAGGTTGGAAAACACTGCTCTAAACTCTCGTAATGTGCCTAGATACATAGAAAACCTATTGTTCCATTAACTTGTTTGTTTTTAATAAATACAGGATCCATCGGCGCATATACACGTCATGTCATTCATGTCTTCAGTTCTTTTTTATTTATATCTAAAGAGATATTGTACCAAGCTTTACATTCATACCTATGCTTTTGTTGCTTCTCTTTCTTTCTTTCTATTAAATTCAACCGAAATGAGCTCGCTGGAATTAATAGTTCGCAAACCAAAAAAAATAAAAAAGAACAGTCCATTGTACCAATTTACAAACTATACCCAATTCACTCACCTATTTTTATTTCTTAACTAGCTATGCCAGTGACTACGTCCGCGTCGAAAAAATACAGAATAAATATAATAGTAAAAATGTTCCACATCTTTAGTTTAAGATTTTCCTTCAACATTTTTTTTTAAATAAAAGACAGTTTGCGTTACTCCTTGTAACGCGTCAAAACCGGCCTAGACATTTCAGAAATCAGCCGGAACAAACAGACAGAAATACAAAAACTTTAAATTGTAATTTTAGTATATATACCGTATACATTCGTATTCATATGCATGTAGTAAAAAAAGGGATTATTTTAATATTACAAGCAGACACTCCTTCTTATAGACGTTTTGTAGAAGGTTTTAATGAGATAAAATAACAAAATGCACAGAAACTTGATGAAATTTATAAAATATAAAATTTCCCGTATTAGGCAGTCAGTGCCCTGTATTTTATATTATTCTTACAGCTGCATGTAAGAATATTTATCGATCGCCATATTAAATTATTTATTATACACTTAATCAATATAGAAAAAAGTAACTTTTTTACTGTGAAAAGAGAGGCGGACCCACAACTTCTTGCAGTGCAAAGTCTGTGGGGACAGTTTTTCAAGTTTCACACTTTCTAAGTTTGTGCTCCCTGGGGCTTCACATTGTCGCTGTAGTGCAGGATTAGGTACGTAGGTGATTAAAGGTTCCCGTTATTGGTACTATTTGAAGTCAGCATCATTTCAGCTGTAGAACATCCTTTGCCTCAACTATGAATCTCCAATTGGGCCAGAAGCGATTTTTTTTATCTTACTTGTATTTGGATAGTGATGATATTTTGTATCACACCTATATGCTTATATGAAAGTCTTTGAACATCGTGTGTTGCTGGTGATAACTTATGTATCTGAGAGGAATTTGCTTACGATGGACCCCTTAAAAAGCGACAAGGTCACAAAGAGAGCAATGGCGAAGGTTGCGAAGGCATCGCTGCGTGATAGAATCAGAAATGAAGAGATTCGTAGAAAAACCTAAGTCACAGGGCAGATCACTTGTGCAACTGATGACCATCGGGGCTGACTACGTAATGAAAGTTGCGGCTGCGGTTAAACCGTTCATTGTGGCGATCTTATGTCATATGAAGGGGGCCTATGCCTTGCAGTAAGCTTCTATTGGCTTACAGGAGGTGATAATAGTGTACATAGACCTCTGAATTCATAGTCAACTTTATCTCTATTTATATTTATGCGATTTGCACATCTTAAGAGCCTGTCCAAGTGAAAATCAAGGTATTTCACAAAGTAATTTCCTAGCCAAATAACAGAACCAGTGGTTAGCAAAATACTGTTACGTACTGTGGGTTCTGACTCGTAATGAAACACCACTGGTTCACAAAGAGTCCTTTATTCACAAATCAGATGATCATCCTACTTTAACACAAAGTATACTTTCGCTTAGTCCAAACTACGCTTCCAAATCGCTCAAGAAATCACTTTACAAATAACTTGCTAAATAGTCACTTTGTATCACTGATCGTAGATCTTAATCTTATAACTCGAAAAACAACACTGAATTGTCGTCACGAGGAGTACACATATTACTACGGATGAGGTTCTAGTAATTTCGAGATAGTACTCGGTTAGAATTTCCGAGTATCGTACACAAAAAAATATAAACAACTTCAAAGTCGCGCGTGTTGTTGATCCTAGGGTTTAGTGTTTATTGTTTAGAGCAGGGCTTCTTAAACTATGGGTCGCGACCCCAAATGGAACGCGTGGCATAATTCTGGGGTCGAGGGATTTCAATGTCAAATATTTATATATACCATTTTATAACACTAGAATTGGCGAAATGCAGTGGACTTGCAGCGTGTAGACACGCGCATTTGTTGAAGGTTTAAAAGTAATATACATACAATTTTATAATTTTTTGTGCTATTTTAAATTTTTGATTTTTGTAAGTCGCAAAACGAATTCTAAAACCATATATTTTCATATGTATATGTATATTGTTTGTAGTACTAGTAAATAAATCGTCAAAAAATATATATTTTTTTATATTTGTATGGGGTCGTCAAGAAACTCGCAATCACAAATGGGGTCGTGAATGACAAAAGTTTAAGAAGCCCTGGTTTAGAGGGTTCTGTAGCTCGTGATTTGTAACAATAAAAAAAGTAAATACTGACCTCCATCTCCATGCGTAGCGTGTCAGCCCTGGCCCAGCTCTCACTCAGTGACCGACGTCCTCGTAACAGCTCCGGCACCGCCACCCGGCTGATCCACTCGCCGAACTCTGTGCGACAGTGCACATGTCACCCACGTGTTTTGTATGAGCGGTGTGTACAGTGAAATCGTTGTTGGAAAACACACTAGCATAGGTATATTATAGAGAAGACAAGAAGCGAAGCTATGACGTCACATTAAAAATTTCATACCGTCATTTTCAAACCAATTTCGATCAATCGTTAAGATATTCAATTAAAACATTTCTGATGCAAAAATTACACTTACAATTACAGGGTTATTGGTTTTGGCTGTAAAACCTTTAAAGCGGTGAATATAGATCTTCTATCGTCATGTATTGTTGATATCTAATAGATTCAGGCGTTACCTTGCCGAAATCTATCCTAAGTAAGAAAGGGACTAATATATAGCTACTTCCGCTATGTAGCAGTAGTTGTGCAATAAAGTGCACCGTCCGCCAGCCCGCTGATAAATGCGCATGTGGTAAACAATGCGAAACACAACCACCACCGTTAATTCACTATTCGGTGTTTGGCACTAGTAGGTGTAACATTACTCCAGAGGATGCGCCATGGAGGGTTGAAACACGTGTTAAATACAAGATTGAAAATGGTCAAACGACGTAAAAATATTTAGGAGAAAAGTGATCACGCACGTAACGATAATATATATATATATATATATATATATATATATATATATATATATATATATATATATATATATATATATATTAAATATATATATTTACGCTTAAATATATATATATATATATATATATATATATATATATTTAAGCGTTATCAATTAGGATAGCTATATATTAAATTTAAGTGTTTTTACTACATATGTCTCTGCAGGCTGTACTGCTATTATTTCAGACCGATCACTTTATACAGGTCGTTGGGACATATTTGTAAAAGCATTAAATATTTTAGATCATATAGTAACCAATGACCCTATATATAAGCTATAGTTCACAGAATAATTGTATGAGTCAAAAAGCAGTATGTTTATTACGGCAATTTTGGTATGTGAATATCACATCTGTAGGTTTGATAACGACTATATGATACTCTTAGATCAGACTACTATCCTAAACACATGGTATATTGGTCATATATATAAGTGCATTTGTTCCTGTTAGCTTTTATAAAATCAAAGAGCGGATTTAATGCTGTTAAAAATTCTTTAGTCAACCAATGAGATCTTGAAAAGTTCGGACACAAAGAGGTTACAAATAAAATCATGTTATATATCCTTATCAAAACTTTTCACTAAAATTATTAAACACATAAATTTATTTCTATAATTTATTATGTAATTATTACAATTATAAAAGAAATAATATATTCCATGTTTCCCCTTGATAAATAAGTCCAATGGTTGTCTGAAAAAATTAATCGTTGGCGATAAGACCGCCCTTTGTACTTCATCTTTTACTAATTCAAATATTGAATATACACCAATACCTCATTTTGCGTCGTGGTTACGTTCCAAAAAAACACGACGCAAATTGAAAAGCCGCAAAATGAATTAGGATTTTCTATAGCAAACCATGTCAAGATCGAAGATATGTTCTAGGGTTACGAAAATACTACTTTTTAAAAAAATTTAAGTAAACAATTTAAAAACAAAAATAATATCTCTGCCAATAAATAAATTGGAAAAATATACCTTTTTTGTAACCAGAAACAATACGTTAAAATTTATATAAATTTATTGTTCTTTTAAAAAAAAGCATAACACACTACATTACAACACACTACGTAATTGAAACTGAACTCCAAAATTAGTAAAACAAAGTGAAAATAAAACTGTATTCAAATTGCGTTGATTTTTAGTTAGAAACAGAATCCAACCAGCAATTAGAAACAAAAGTGTTGCTATCTTTTGGGAAAAAAATAAAGACTCGAACCCGAAATAACGCAACGTCGAAAATCTAACGACGCAGAGTGAAAATTAGTACAAATCAAGCAGCGACGCAACTTCGAAAAAAACGCAAAACGAAACGACGCAAAGCGAGGTATTGGTGTATTATAGCGTTAGATCATAATTTAGAAACTGAATGCGTAAAGAAAAAACTAATTTACAACTGATTATTCTTGTTAATCTAGTAAGAAGTTATTGAGAAAACGTAGTAAATAAAAGTAACAAAATCAGAAATATCAACACCAAGATAGTATACTTAATTAAAAAGCACGAAAGAAGAATAGAAAGAAGGGATAGCAACGAAAAGACAGAAAAACTAAAAAACAGAAACAATACAAACAGAGATAATGAATGTTGTTGTGTTCTTGTTTCGTTCAAAGTCAATCATACAGATTTGCTTTTTATGGTATAAGTGATAGTAGGTAGTGTATTAAACCTATTTTATGTTAAGACAAGTTTGTGTTATGTACTAGCTAATTCTACAAAGGTTTCTACAGCATCTACTGTTTCTCTAAAAGCCAATTAGATCAGACAAATTTTGTTAGAATAACCAGCGATTGAAGAAATTACCTAGGAACTAAAAGATATTGTCTATCTAAAATTTACTGGTCTTTGGGTACTTGGTCTTCTATTTAAAGTACCAAATAATAAAATTATTATTCCTAAACGTTTGTATAACGATATCTAATACATCATTACTTCATGTCATTCTTCTTGGGAAGTTCTTTTCAATTATGATGATTTTAACCTCTCATAAGGTTCTTTTCTATCTTGACTGCTTTCTTCGTGTATGTCATTGTTTATTGTGAGGTGCAGTGTGATCTGCCCTTGTCTTCTATTTCATAGCCAATTGATTCCATCGTCAGATTTTTATATGAAGGTCGCTTAAATATCAACACTTAATGTGACGATGTCCTTTTGTTGCTCATTTTGTAGCATCGAACTTAAAGTTAATTTACAACTTGTTCGATTTTCAAAATCAAGGAGTCATATTATTGTTATCTTTAAAGAACCATCAATACTTGAGAGTACACTTCAGATTGTGCAGATAATTGAATGTATTGTGAAGTATTTGATGTAACAATTGTTTGTAAACTAAAAATTGGAAACTAAATTAAATCGACAATATCAGTTGGTGCCACAGATTATTTGTATTCTAAATGTGCTATTAGTGTAATAAATTATCTAAAATTATTGATTGAGTGTTTAAGTACAATAGCTGGTTATTCTAAATTGTACGAATACCGTCACTGACCTATTGCCTCTCTGTCCATGGTGTACAGTGTCGCATGTGTGTCCGCCATTTCGTGTACTGTCTCCATGTGTGCGACCGTTTTCACACTCACACAAACGTATCTCACTTTACTCACATTCACTACTACACACTACGATATTTAAATTTTAAATTTCGAATTTCCAGATTAATATGAATGTATCATAATTTGCAATTTATATTCACTAAAACATATGACCAGTTTACAATAGGATCCCATAGTTTAGAATTACTGCAACGCCATACAGTGCTTTACCGGGAAAATATATTTGTTGCCTTGACTTTAGCCGTTAAATTCAAATTAAAATATTCTTAATTTAAAACACGATGGACTACATCTCTTATTGACACCAAATTGTGTTTACGATCTGTTAGGACGATGCGGGTACTACAAAAGTTAAAGAAAAAATATGATAAATCATATTTCATATTAAAAATATTTTATAATCTGACAATGGAAGCTTTCTGAACTTTAGTAGAGATAACATAGGTTATATAATTTCAGAAATAACCTCTACTCCTACAAAAACAAAGATTAACCACCTTTTTGGCAAAAGTTCATCTGTTCGCATGCAACAAATACCAAAACAAATAATTCGTATTTCACACAGATCATTTGTTGCAATTGTATCGGGAATGCATGGCGCAAGACGCACGCATCCGTCAGCGGCGTGCCAACGGAAACATGCCAAGCTATACTTGAACTTGTGTCATACTGTTTCGAATTCACAGACGTCTGTAAAGATAGATTTCTGTTAATTCTAGGCAGAGTGTAAGGTTGCAAATGAGATAATAGAGAAGATAAATAAAAAGAGAGGAAGGCTGTTAATCTGAAATAGAAAGAAAGGTTACAGAGAGAAAAAAGTAGGTAGTATGAAAAACAGTGTATGGCTGTTAATTCGTGACAGAAAGAAAGGTTAAATATAGGATGGGTGAGGATAGAAGGACAAAGAAAAGAAACCGAACTTTTCTTTTTTATTCAAGAAAAAAATGAAGGTTAAAGAGAGAAAAAAGTGAATAGCAGTAAAAATAGTGAATATTTGTTCTTTCGAGGCAAAAAGAATAGTTACAAAGAGGATGAAAGAGGATACATGGACAACGAAAGGTTAAAAGGAGGATGAAAGCTAATTGAAGGAAAGGGTGAATGCTGTTAATTTATGACAGAAAGGATGGTTAAAAAGATAATTAAAGTGGATAGAAGTTAAAAGAGTGAATATCTGTTATTACGAGACAAAAAGAAAGTTTACAGAGAGGATGAAAGAGGATACATGGACAACGAAAGGATGGCTATTCGAGAAAAAAATATAGGTGAACGGCTGTTAATTTGTGACAGAAAGGATAGTTAAAAATATAATTAAAGAGGGTTAAAAGAAAAAGATAGCATAGTTGTTAATTTGAGACAAAAAGAAAGGTTACAGAGAGGTTGAAACAGAATACATCGACAAAGAAAGGATAGCTATTCGAGAACAAATTTCGTTTAAAAAGAGTATGAAAGTGGATACAAGTAAAAACAGTGAATGGCTTTTCATTCGAGGCAAAGGTAAAGACCTCACATTAAACGAACGTTGCGTATACGTTATGTTACAACTGTATAATGTCAAACCAATAACAATAATTTTCCGGCAAGATCTCAATCTTAGGGCAATGAATGCGACTTTGTATTAAAAAAATTCCGCGTTTGTAATATAAAGTAATATCTGACAAACTAAAGTAACCAACATAGTACAGAGATGTAGTAATCTGAAGTGCCAGTGAACACACCACATAGCATGAAAAATAGATGGTCGCAGAGGCCTTGAAGTCTTGCAGTTGAGACCATAGACTGGTAAGTTAGGACCTCCGTTAAAGTGGATAAATGACCTCTTTCAGATCGTTGAAAGACATTGCATGTAGACAGTTTCCTATCGGTCTTATTGAAAATCTATGAGGAAGGGCTATAAACACTGATGTTACTAAAATTATTATTTGAAGCAAAACTTTCAAGTATTTATAGTGATATAGTGATATCATTGAAGAAGCTAGTAATGACGTGTTTAAAATAAAGGCAAGAACACTCCGAGTATATAATAAGGCTAATAAAAATAAAATAAATTTGTGAGTTACCATGTATCAGTGAAAATTGTGATTTTGTCAAATTCCTGTAAGACTTCCAGTTATCTAAATTTACCGCAAGGTCGATGCGGATCTAGACGCTGGATTAATGGCCCAACGGCGACGATGGAATATTCTAGTGACGTGATTGGATACCGTTGACATCCCGTATCCGAGAAAATCGTTTCATCATTTTCATTAATAGAACTAACCACTTTAACGTATATAAATTTTTAAATTTTGACGCAAACTGAAATGTCAGCAGCAGATAAAACTGCAATTTTAGATGATCATACTAGATTCGAAGAAAGATTAGGAAGTTTAGATCTAGATTTGTATTCATTAGATGATTAAAGTATGATACAGACTGATTTTTTTATTGCCACAATAACATTATTTCATAGCGCTGATAAATAAGAAATATCAATGGAACAATAGACACAACTGTGTACTCTTCAATTGCGTATCATTCTTTCTCTCCATCATTTATTATTTATTGAAAATCAAAGTACATCTATTGCCCATAACACAGGTCAGTAATTATATCCAGGAAGGGTCAATGCCAATTTCATCTATTCACAGTAATACAGCTAATTATGTGCGATAAGATTGTATTTCTCAAAAATGATATATGTCCTTAGAGTCACTATTTTTATTTTAAACTTCGCTCAATGTCACCGGTTCAATGTCTTGCATTCTTTCATGTGTATAGCTAAATTTCTTTGACATTTTTTTTAATGTACTTCAAAATTGAATAGAGTATTGTTTTTAATTATGAAATTAATGAACAAATCATGAAAGACGTCTAAAGAAAGAAGATGTAAAAAATAACCAGGAATAGACTGGATTTTACCAGGTTGTGCAAATGTTGCTAGTAGTTAAGAATAGAATACGTGACACACTATAGGGAATAAGCCACGAACCACCATGAAGATCGAAGAAGAAAATTCGATCAACTTCGAAAAACTAATCAGAATTATGTACAATTTCAAAAGATTCAACGATAACTACAAAGTAGCGAAAATATAAGGTTAATTAAAATCTATAGTAAAACATGAAAATGTATATCGACGTCCTAACCGAATAAAATCACAAGTCCGAAAATCAACTTTCAGGAGAGACGAAAACACGCAATATTGGTGAAATCTCAAAATTTGATAAACTTAAAACTATAATCATTGTATAGTTTGAAAGCTAATTTCATACCAAACATCTTTTTATTCTTGTTTATATTATACCTTGTTATTTAGTAATAAAATATATCTTTGCATATCTACGCCAATTAACCAGAAAAGTGCATTTGAACTTTTTTTCATTGGAAATATTTAAAAACCCAATACAGATAACTTGTGTATTAGATAGGGGCATCGATATAATAATGAAAATTAAGATCAGTATATATGTAAATGAAAACGCACGCCCATCATAAGTGCACGAACTTGAAATAACTGATACTAATAATATATCCGCCCACAACGAACCACTTCAAAATGCGCAAGATGCAAATCTTTGCTTCTATTTCGATAAATTGCAATCGTGTTTTACTCTTAAGAAAGTATATAATTATGTATATTTACTATTCGAATCATGGCCTCTTACTTTTGATCTTATTGGCAAACTCACTGTCACTCAATGAGCGATGGAGAGAACCTATGTGACGAAGGAAACTACAGAAAATTGTCGAGTACATAGTCCAGTGAATTAGCAAGTTGAAATTGAAGTGGGAAGGTCAGAACTGATTACCAATGGAGGATTAAGGTTATGGAGTGAAGAATGAACCCTCAAGCATAGCGTAGAACATCCACCCGCAAGATGCACATTTGACCTTCGAGAAAAACAGGACGCCAATTCTAACAGTAGTCATTGGAAATCTATGAGTATGGCTTAAGTTCAGAATTGGATATCATACTGAAATAATGATGATAATTAAATGAGAGCTTCATCCTGACGTTTGCCCATAATTACTTCATAGTTAGAAAACGTAACATCTTTTGATGTAACAAGAAATGGAAATATGCCATCTGTTGGACATACACAACTATTTCAATGACCATAATTTTTGTTAACATTCGATATTGATTTGGATTCTGTCCTCTTTAGAGATCTCGTTATCTTATTTTATACTTTTTCCCTCAAACTTCCTTGACTGTAAAATTAGAGTAGATCTTTTTTTATTTTCAGTTTGTTTCACGCCAACTTTATAATGTCATACTTTCATTGCATTTGAGACCTTCCCCGTGGCGTTATCTAGCCCCGTTTTCTCCTTTCTATCTGGCATTAAAAAAACAAGTTACTACTCAAACTTAAAATATACGTTTCATAAATATTCAAACGAACGTAGAAAGAAGGAATAATGGAAGGAAATGGAACGACTTGATAATCTACCCAGTTTCAAAATAAAGGCTTAAAATTGATATTTAACATATTCGATGTATATCAGAAACAAAATAATGAAATGCCAGTTACGAAGCGACTGAATGGGGGATATATATAGATCACACATGCACACGATTGCGCCAAAGTCGTAGTACTAGATACATTTACTATTATTAAGAATATGCATAAAAGAATTCCACTAGTCGATGTTACATCCAAACTATACGGACAATGTAATAATAGTGAAACAAATGTAAGGCCTCCCTGATGAATCACTAAAGAATGACATGTCCATAGAAAATGTATAGCTAGTAAAATATTTTTTCAGCCTCCAAATGTCAACGCTTGAGGACATGTGAAACTCGTACGCACTCCAAACAACAAATACATTCCATCCGAACGATCCGTATTACGAAGCAATAAGGTTCACTTTCTAAGATAGCTAAAATCTGTTTTTTGTCCCGGATATCTCGTCAAATATAACCAAACCTGCCCTACAGATCTTATTACAAGGGAATAAGGTTGGTTATGCAGTGGAAGAAGATAAAAGAAAGTTTGTTATGGGTGCAGGCCGGGAAGACGGGGCTAAATACGTCTACATCTTTGGCACAGCACTGGGGCAAGGACGCTTGGCCTATGCAGCCAGTAGATTGATTGACCGATTAATCTTAGATAAAAAGTTTCGTTAGTTTATTTCAACTTTCCTCGTATGCGTATGCGCACAATAGAGGTTTTCACTCAATTTGCACACTTTTGTATATTTCCAATGAGTTATATCTGTTATAAATTATGTAAATGTTAATATTGAAGTGTATTTATTTACAGAAAATTTTTAAATAATGATTTTTAACACCATAAACTAGTAAAGCACACGATGCACGATTCACAACTTTTAAAATTTGGTTTTTAAAAAATCAGCTTTTGTAAGTTGTTTTGACTCCTGTCACATTTAAGACGGTATATACAAAAACAACAGTTTGATGAGATTGTGTTTGCATAGAAAAAAAAACAGTAGAGGGAGATATCACACGTGAACAAGACACGCACGGCTGTGTTTCCGTACACAGATAATGGGGTAACACGGTGTGTCGGTGTGTTTGAGTTACGGAATTATTACGGAACGGTCCGGACGAACTGTGAGCAGCTCCCGCGAGGCGATTCTACGCGCGCCACCCGCCGCGCTGTATCAACGACTGACTCCATTCCATCTCGCGTATCGACGTGATACGCGAGTTAATCGATTTATTTATAATAACAATCTGCCATCATGTCTGTCAATGCTCTTTCTTCTATATTAACACAATGTTTCACTAAAGTACTTGAAATTCGCTTGTAGCACAAACATCATGTCAGTCGATAGATCTTTCAATGAATTGGCAAATTCTCGCAACCTTATTCATACCATTGATCCACCTATAAGTAAATTTACACAAGCTGCACGTATACACAGACAAAAATAATGCAATTAAATAGTTAATGAAGCTGTTTATTTACAAACCTTAAATGAAAATGCATTTACAGCAGTATTAGCAATGTTTAGCGTTTCAACATTCAATATTACATATATTAATACAATACATACAATCTCCTTCAACTTATCATGATGGGAAAGGTCGCTGGTAAAAGGAAGGTTGGTAGGAGAAAGAAGTCGTGGCTTCGTAACATTAGAGAGTGGACCGGAATCGCCAGCGCTGCTGAGCTATTACGCAGAACCAAAAATAAGGAAGAGAGCAGGAAACTGATAGCCAACCTCCACTAGTTGGAGAGGCACTTCAAGAAGAAGAAGAAGCGTTTCAACGTGAGCCTTCTCTAGCGTGTTTCATGCTTCAATGTCTTTTGCATTATAGACTCAGTTATTTATTGCGATTTTCGAAATCTCATCTTCCTATCTTTTGTATGGTCGAACAACTTGTCTTTTGCCAATTGAACCTTTCCATTTCGTTGACGAATCTTTTATCTTTACAGCAACCTGCCCAGCTCATCGCAGCTTTGATCTAAAAGTTTTTGTGAAAGCGTCGTTGTCTTAGATCTAAGCATCTGATTTTTTGGGTCACAAGTATGTTCCTCTACATGGATCTTTGCATGGACTTTATTCTGCTTTTAAATTGATCTGCAAAAGTCCGTGTATGGTTACCATAGAGTAAACTAGGTATAACATGTATCAAAACAATATTTTTTCAGATTTATGTTAATGTACCTCTTAGGATTATCTTCATTTATCAACACTCATTTCGTTTTTTCGAATGATATATATTTCTTCAAGTCTATGTATTGTTTCACATAGTCCACCTTTAACAATGATTGGAATTTGTTTTATGTCTTTATTTTAGCTTTGGTCACATTTATGATGAACTTCATCTACCTCCATTTTTAGTTGAGTTATTAGTTCTTTTACATCTCTTACCGTTCTAGCAATAACAACGATGACGTCAGCAAATCTTAAATAGCTGAAATAACAACCTTTTTAATTACTTTTTCAAGGCAATCGAACTCTCCTCTTTCTATGTTTATGACGTCTCCTCTTGTCTCCACTTTTAAACTGTTGCTATAAAAGCTCCAATGATGTTTGTTCACTAATTAGCTTTACATATTACTGTAAAGATTTTACACCTATAACAATTCATCCTGTATAAATAACTACAACTAATAGGATATTAATCAAAATATTATAGAATAGCACAACAGTAAGTAAGAATAATAACATACCTTTGGATATGACAGTATTTGTTCGTGTATAGCTGAAGATCTTTGCTGCTGGAGAACCAGAAATTGAGATCACAGACGGCGAAGAATCTGAAGCCCAGCAACACGCACAGCAAGCACTCCGCTAACAGCTTCCGAACGAGAGCTTCTGACGGTGAGCACTTCCGTGTAACTGTCGGAACCTTCGCTCCTCGCTAGCACATCGCCCAGGTATAAGTATGCATATCTGATATAAACACAGACAATTATTAGTATTATCTATTACTATATCTTAGTTCATTTCTTTTTCTTCTTACTTCTTTCTGAGGCAAGTGCGATCGAAACAATACTGATCGAAGTCAGTTAGATGTTTTTATTTATTATTGTATTATATTTATGATATGTATTAAACCTTTTTTATTATAAGTATATATGTTATATACGTATGTATGTATGTTTAAGTATGAATGTCTATGCATGTTTATGTATATTTATGTTCATTTGTTTGTGAATATGTATTTTTTTGTACACGTGAACTACCCCTTATAAGTACTTTTATCTTTTCCTTACTATGGTTAGACAACCTTAAAAACCTTACAGACGTAAGAGATTGCCTTGTGTGATAAGACCGCTCATTGTACTTTATATTATCTCTGTATATTATTGTATCTGTATATTATGTATCTTATCGTGTACAATAAAGAATATGAAATAAATAAATATTCTAGTAATATCTACATGGTGTTTGTTTATAGGTATAAAAGCTTTAAAGGTGAATGTAAAATTTATTTTTCAGCAAAGAGCTGTTACACCTATTTACAATCACCACGTATAAAGTGATCACTCTTATTATCTGACATTGTTTTTTTAAATAACGATTAATTTTTAAATTTTTGAATTTCGAAAACGCTTTTCTTATTATACTATTACTATGTAGTTTATTATTTCTGAAACCATTGATACTGTATAAGGTATAAAACATATTATTTTACAGAAAATGGACGATACATTCACTCTTTTAGAGCTTTTAAATCTATAACCAACCGTTCTGTATATCATTAGTCTGTTAAGTATTAACCCTTAACTTGTCAGTTTTTTTTAATATTACATTAATATTCATACCACTTGACTTTTAAGACCCAAGGATGCCAACAGATAAAACTGAACAAGCGTTCGAAAATTAAGAAATTACCTAAACATTCACATACAAATGATTACTTTGCGTTCAAAATTGATGCCACTATTTTTTTTTAATTCTGATGAATCTCTACAGATACATTCAAGAAAAGAGTTAAAGAATATTTATTCTCATTTTTATATCTCATAAATTTTATTATTTTCAATGCAATATGTATTTGCAATGTGAATAATTAAATCAAATTAAATCATGTGTGTTTGTGGCATCAATTTTGGAAACATATCTCAATTCAGATAATTTTATTTTCATACCAGTAAATATTATTAACAGTCTTATTAAAAAGCGTCTTTACAACTTGTATAGTACAAAATTAATCTGAAAAAAAAAACGAGACTTTCTGCCAAATCACAAAGTAATAAGTTTCACAGATTGTAATTAAAAACGGTATATATTATAAAGTTTACCCAATATCCTTGCATGTGTCCAGACCGAGGGGGTCTTCGGGAGGTTCGCTGACTACGGAGAAGGTGACGCAGTCCCTTGAACCAGGGGTTCCGGAATTCCGGTGTCGGCATTTGGCCATGTGACCCAGTAGTGGTAGATCGCATTCGTTCAATTGGAACTCTGATTTATTTAAGTGAATTGTTTATATCAAGGTTGGCAGCAAGTAGTATTGATTTAGAGTAATGTGACGTGATCTCTCACTTGGGGCTCATTGATAAGCTTATAGACCTTCAACTAACCAAACAGAGGATTTATATATAGGATCAAATCAGGAATATGGAGATCATAAAAGAAAATAATCGACAGCCGAGCGGATTGAACAAGTGGGCAGTGTAAGAAAAGGACCAATATATAGCTACTTCCGCTATGTAATAATGTGACTCGGTGTTTAGCACTTATCGGTGTAACATTACACCTGAGGATGCCCCGTGGAGGGGTGAAACACGTGTTGAGTGATTTAACAGTGGTAGTTGTGTAATTCGCATTGTTTGCCGCATGCGCATTTATCAGCGGGCTCGCGGGCGGTGCACTTTATTGCACGACTACCACTGCATGTGCGGAGTGGCTAAATATTGGTCCTTTTCTTACTTAGGATGGACTTCCGCAAAATAACGCTTGAATCCATTAGATAAGTAAGCAGTGGGAAAACAACATCGCGCAGAGATTAAGGTTTTGGACCAGCAAGCGCAGCGTGGGACGTGGAACGAAGGACACGGGACTCTCTTGACCCTCCACCGTCCGCTGGCGTTAATTCATGTTCAACTATAACAATAGTTGCGACCCGCAGACATGAATTCACGCCCGAATGACTTGTCTGTTATTTTTTTTTTAAATAATAAAGCCTTCATTTCGTACTGAAATACGATTGCAAGTACTTATTCTTATAGTAAGTCTTCTAGAATTTATTTTCATCGGTAGTTTTTTTTTTAACTGTTATTATTATAAGTTTCCAATTTCAAGTACCGTGCGCGCGATGCATCATGGTCGCATATTATATTGACGTGAAAGAAAGTATGACTTACTTTTATTAAAGTTAAAATAACATTTGTCCGTGTAACTGGTGGGCTTGGGTAAGCTGACCGGGGTCTCCAGTTCGGCGCCGTCCCTGCCGAGGAAGCTGTACGCGACGTACAAGCGCTGCACGTTCGGATTCGATATAGCCTCGCACTCGTCGTCCAGCGCCAGCCACAGCACTGTTATGTCCAGAGTTTGATTCCGGAACTGGTCCTCTGATCCCAGGTCCGTTATCACTGAACTAGCGTCCTGAATACGGAAACAATACTAGAGAATACCGTGACTTCTTAAATATTTAATGGAATCAAGCGTTACTTTGCGAAGTCCATCCTAAGTAAGAAAAGGACCAATATTTAGCCACTTCCGCACATGCAGTGGTAGTCGTGCAACAAAGTGCACCGCCCGCCAGCCCGTTGATAAATGCGTATGCGACAAACAATACGAATTACACAACTGCCACCGTTATTTCACTCAACACGTGTTTTACCCCTCCACGGGGCATCTTCAGGAGTTATGTTACACTGATTAGTGTCAAACACAGAGTGTCTTTAGTGTGTGACTTCTTCTACTTTCTGTCTAGTGAAATTATGCAAGCTCGCAACGACCTGCAAGGTCATTTCATCAGTCCTTTATATGAGTGGACGTCCTGCGGTGCGCTTGCCGGTCTGAGGTCTGCAGTCTAGAACCTTAAGGCTCCAGCGGCTAGCTATACTACACATAATATGGGTTGCCAAGTCACTGTAACGGTATACGCTATTTTATATTTTCATTTTCGGTAGTGTCAATAAGAGGCGTCCAAAACCTTAGTCTTATGGTGGACTGTGGGCATTTAAAAGCACCTGAAATGCCGGGAATAAAAAAGTCATAAATAAGACACAGTAAAATTTTTAAAAATCTTAGAATTCTTTTACGGATCTGTGATCCTTTCTGGAAAATTTGTCGCACACTAACGCCATCTATGCTGGTATTCTACGTGATGTATTTCTTCTGCTATTGTTTTTTAAAGTAATAATAAAAAAGTAAAGATTAACAAAGTTGGTATATATATATATATATATATATATATATATATATATATATATATATATATATATATATATACTAATTGTGTCGCACAATATACCCTCCCTACTTCTTCTTCTCTTTTTCAGTCGATAGACGCCGATGCAAGGCATAGGGCTATCCCAAAGATCGTCACGATGACCAGAACTGTGCTGCCATCCAGCGGCTTTTAATTAAGACTTCGGTCCACCTTGTGGGAGCTTTACCCACGCCATGTCTACCTGCTCGTGGTCACCACTAAAGAACCTTTCGGTCTTAACGGCCATCGGTTGCACTATCCCCTCCCTACCTAAACCAAAATAGATCATACTGTATTGCTTTTTAATCAACGTCTAGTTAATGTGAAGTGAGAGAAAGAAGTAGGTTCTTCTTGAAGTAAATAACAATTTTGCTAACTTTTATCGGATCCTCAACCAGCTGCGTGCGGTCCTGATCAACACCAATGGTCACCGACTTCTTCTGTCCGTTTGATATTTTTGTTGAACCTGATAAAGTAAACCATAAAATCATTATGGCTTTTCACTTCAAATTCTGTACGATTGAAATAAATTCTTAGTCGATATTCAAATTATGGTATTTATCTTTGGATTTCTTGACAGTTGGACTATAAGGTTATACAGAGTGATTGGTTATAGGTTTAAGTATCAAAGAGGTCATTTGTTTGCAATGAACGTATGGCACGCCCCCATCCAAATCCATGGTTCATCAGTAATAAGAAATAATGTAATGAGAAAATTAAAATTAAATTTAATTATTGTTTAATGTCACTGCAGACTTTGTACTGCTAGATGTTATCGGCTTGTCGCATACTAGCAAAAAAATATCATTCGAAGTGCTCATATTATACTTTTTTTTTTTCCTATGGTCCCCGCTGTCGGGGACCTCTCGTTCCCCTATCTCGTGTGGGACAGGGACTTTTTAATTCTAGTAATTTATTCATATTTTTTATTATTATCATTCTTCTCTTTCATATATCATCTTATCTGTCGTACTGTTTCTTTCATTCTACAATTTTCCCAGTCTTTCTCTTTCATTCCATTAGCCCTACATCCATCCTCAACCACAACATTCTAGGTTTCATTACTATTTTATTTTGCAACATTATTTATTGTTCAAATATTTAACACGTATTTTCTTTGTATATATCATCTTATAAAATATTATGCTCTTTATTACACTATTTTTGGTACTACTATATTCCCTCATATTATTTTACAGGATAATTGAAAAGAGGTCTAATGTTTTTTTAACTTTTTTTCTGACAAAACGGGAATATGACAAAGTTTCCTATAAAGGTTAATTGGCAGAAGTCATTGACCTTTCGCAATTCAACAGAAAATTTCTATTTTTCAGAGTGATCACTTTAAAAAGAGTAATTAAAAATTGCAGCGACTTATTTAACTTTTTAAGTTTATTGTAGACAAATGAATTATATATTTATTTATTTAAACACTTCTAATACGATGTATGTTACCCATTCAGGTGGTGGTCATACAAGAGGAAGAAAAGACAATCAAAATGAGAAATAAAATTACAAAGAAGATAAAAAACTAAAAAATATACTAATGGCTACTATTAACTATAATTACATATAAATATAATTATAAAACTATTTATACAGATATAACAAATAATAAAATCGTGATTATTCCGTCAGCTTGTTAAGTGACAGCTGTCGAACCTTCGCTTTGCGCAACGATTCCTGATCATCCTGATGTGAGAGAAGAATAGATTAGGTGCCCTGGTTACGAACTGAAATTACGCTGTTCATACACCCTTTAAAGTTTTTACATCTAAAACCGATCACCTTGTATATGATACTTTAGATTTAACCCTTAAATGCATGACTTTTATTTTGTACTTTAAAAAATATGCATATATATCTTTCAGATAAGTACACTACAATACAGGGATTAAGACTATATATATATATATATATATATATATATGTATATTCTTAATCCCTGTATTTGTATGTATTTTTGTATGCTGTATCATAATAAAATAAAAACCAAAAAAATTGTCTAAAAAATTTAAAATAACATTTAGGGGTGGACCACCCTTATCACTTAGGGGTATGGAAAATAGATAGTAGCCGATTCTCAGATATACTGAATACGCATGTTAAATTTGGTAAAAATCGGTCGAGCCGTTTCGGAGGAGCTCATTTACTACTTATGCCGTTTAATTGGTATATTGCAGTTTTTCATCATTATGCATTTAAGGGTTAATGTTTCTGTGTTCTTTAGGTTTAATATTCACTTACTTGCCCTCCATCGTTTATTCTTCAGCAGACTGTAGATCGTGTTGGAGTCGGACATGTCCCTCTGAACAAAAAAATTTGGATTCTATTCAAAAATATCAGTAACTACATATCAACCTTTTTTATGTTTTTTAATACTTTATAGATTTAATTGTCTAAACAATAGAAAACTGTGTAGAAGTTTGAACATATTTAGTAATACGGTGATTAATCAAAATTTTGACTTTAACAGGGAATTCCCGGTGAACTTTCACATTTGACAGGTCAGCCGATTCAACTTTATATTTTTTTTATGGCCCCCGCTATTGGTGCCCTGTCGTATCCCTATCTTTGGTGGGACAGGGACTTTATGGGCAATTTCATTTATTCACATAATTATTTTTTATTTTCATCTCCTACTTTCATACTTCACATAATCTTTCATTCTATTCTTTTATGCCACAATTCTGCTTTCTTTCCCTTTTGCTCTGTTTACCTCTTTTCATTTTACATTTTCTTAATTTCTATTTTTATTGTATCTCAACTTTATATTATCTATAATAGCTACAACTGTCATAAAGAGAACGTTCTCAAGAGAGGGTCCTAACATCCCAACATCCCTTTACCGGGGGCGGCTTAACCTATAGTGCAGGGTGTGCAATACACCCGGGTGCCGCCGTCTCAGAGGACGCCGCGGCGCTCCCTGATACAGCTAAGAGCATCGTCTTGAACCATCATGGTACAACAATGATATGACAGAAGCTGCCAGCTAGCGTGGTGGCGTCAGTTATCAAACGCGAGCGCCTATGGGCGGAATCTTTTCCGAACATTTTGTTTCAACTCGAGATAAACCTTATTTCACGGCTGCGACACATAAATTCGATACATTTCGCTGTCCATAAAACTTAAAACTCAAAACGAAACTTTTATCGCGTTCGCAGCTTAGTTTCACAGCAGAGATGTGCTACAGGCATAAAATCACGTGTTATTCTGCCGTCATAAGAAGAAAGGCCGTAACTAATACCATACTGTAAGCTATACTTTTAAAATAGCATGTTGGAATACAAAAAAACTTTTTTGTTACGACGGCAAAGTTAATAGTTATAGCAGGGGGGGAGGCAGGTCTAGGGGGCGCCAAGGTTACATAGCACAAGGGCGCTACACTAGATATAGCCGCCCCTGTCCTTAACTAAGTGATTTTAATGTAAGCTAGTAGGGAAAACTTCTATCATTACTATCAGGATACAAAAGAATCTCCAACAACGCTCTCCCAATCCTAAATGTCTGTAAAAAGATCACAAAAAACACTCACAACTCGTATCCTGTTGGTTGAGCGTATCTCATTCGCAACCGCCTGTCTGACGTCTTGAGCTGATCGCATTGTAAACTGGAACATTCAACATTTGCACTGACAAACAAATAGACGAATTTATTAAGCACAGAGTTACACCAATTATTTTTATTTTCACAACATTCAAAATTACATAAGAACCTACTGCTACACAAAACATTATACACAAGGACATTTTAAATTACTCTTTGTTACGTTCTGTGTTAGATAGTACTTAAAGTTAACAAAAAAATTAAAACAAATCGATCCGACTACAAAATTATAATCATTTGTAGATTTTCATAAAATTTTTAGTTTGTAAATGGAACAGATGTAACAGCTTCTAAGGAGCAATGGAGACTGTTATGAACAATGATATGACAGAAGCGGCCAGCCAGCGCGGCGGCAGCAGATTATAATCATTTGTAGATTTTCATAAAATTTTTAGTTTGTAAATGGAACAGATGTAACAGTTTCTAAGGAGCAATGGAGACTGTTATGAAC
Organism: Battus philenor; assembly: GCF_028537555.1. NCBI lineage: Eukaryota > Metazoa > Arthropoda > Insecta > Lepidoptera > Papilionidae > Battus > Battus philenor. Next base: position 1,369,935 of record NW_027181693.1, read on the forward strand.
AATGATATGACAGAAGCGGCCAGCCAGCGCGGCGGCAGCAGATTATAATCATTTGTAGATTTTCATAAAATTTTTAGTTTGTAAATGGAACAGATGTAACAGCTTCTAAGGAGAAATGGAGACTGTTATGAACAATGATATGACAGAAGCGGCCAGCCAGCGCGGCGGCAGCAGATTATAATCATTTGTAGATTTTCATAAAATTTTTAGTTTGTAAATGGAACAGATGTAACAGCTTCTAAGGAGCAATGGAGACTGTTATGAACAATGATATGACAGAAGCGGCCAGCTAGCGCGGCGGTAGCAGATTATAATCATTTGTAAATTTTCATAAAGTTTTTAGTTTGTAAATGGAACAGATGTAACAGCTTCTAAGGAGCAATGGTAACTGTTATGAACAATAACATGACAGAAGCGTCCAGCCAGCACGGCGGCAGCAGATTATAATCATTTGTAGATTTTCATAAAATTTTTAGTTTGTAAATGGAACAGATGTAACAGCTTCTAAGGAGCAATGGTAACTGTTATGAACAATAACATGACAGAAGCGTCCAGCCAGCGCGGCGGCAGCAGATTATAATCATTTGTAGATTTTCATAAAATTTTTAGTTTGTAAATGGAACAGATGTAACAGCTTCTAAGGAGCAATGAAGACTGTTATGAACAATGATATGACAGAAGCGGCCAGCCAGCGCGGCGGTAGCAGATTATAATCATTAGTAAATTTTCATAAAATTTTTAGTTTGTTAATGGAACAGATGTAACAGCTTCTAGGGAGCAATGGACACTGTTATGAACAAAATTTCGAGGTGACATCGAATTATAATCACGAGATCCACATAAACATCAGGGTCACCGACGTAGTTCGAAAAATTCCACGTCTAAAGTGGCAGTGGGCGGGGCATATCGCCTGGGCAACTGGCGGCCGTAGGGATGGAAAGTTTCTAGAGTAGCGACATCATCGCTTAACATCAGGTGAGACAAAGGCGAAATGCTAAAAAATGATATAAACGATTAAAAAAGATGGAACCAGATTACTGTGCTAAACACCGATTAATGCCAAACACGGAGTCACTCTGTGTTTGGCACTAATCGGTGTAGCATAACTCCTGAAGATACCCCGTGGAGGAGTAAACACGTGTTGAGTGAATTAAGGGTGGCAGTTGTGTGATTCGCATTGTTTGCCGCATACGCATTTATCAGCGGGCCGCCGTTAGGGCGGTGCACTTTGTTGCACGACTACCACTGCATGTACGGAAGTGGCTAAATATTGGTCCTTTTCTTACTTAGGATGGATTTCCGCGAGGTAACGCCTGATTCCATTAAATATTTAGGATTACTGTGCTACTCTTTAAAACACAAATTTTCATTATATACATAAAAATAATATCGTTTTACCCGATAGATCTTATTTCACTTATTTCGTATGTCTAGTTACTTTCAGAATTTTACGTCTTTTTGATAAATAATTATATTGTCTGTACAGTTCCCGTCATCATTATTCCAGCCATAAAAAGCCCACAGCTGGACATAGACCTTTCCATAGACTTCCAATAGGACCTCCAGTCTTTAACAATGTCGCATCACCAAATATAAAATACTTCCATATAAAATTTATTCTCCTATACATCACAATTATTAATATTAAATTGGACTTGAACTAAGTACAATATAAATGAATCAATAAATAACGACATACTTACTGTTTCATTTGACACTAGACCGGATATTCGCTGAAAATAATAATGTTGTACTGTTTATTTTGTTTTCACATTCGTTCCTCTCTCGTTCCTTTTAATATCTTCCACACATATACCTTTTTATCCCTACACGTTATCTTGCATTTCTTTTCTTATCTTTACTTTCGTACATCGTCTTACCATCGCATTCTCTACAGTAACCAACATTTATATTGGGTTGTTTGTTTTTGGTTTTACATTTATTAATCTAAGTTAAATTTCAATTTTGTTTTGTTTCCTATTTGTCTAGTCTACATCAGTTTTATTTTAGTCTACTTTTAAAATGATCACAGTTTATTATCACTATACTTTCTTTTTTGATATATTTCAATTATACCCTATATTTATCGGCTCTAGTCTAGGAAGGTCTGGCAACTATCCTTACATGTCATTGTTTTAAGAACAAACCTTGTGCGTCTTGCTGTGCTGTTTCATTTTTGCTTCAAGGTCATGCGTGAGATGGTATACGCTGGTCTGGTCGTCAGCCGGCGGTGTTATTGTCACAGACGGAAGCTGTTGTAAAAATTCTCTCAATCAACCCACTGTATTGAAAGATAAAATCGTATCTCGGAATTTCCTTTTAATACCCACGACACGCATTTTGACAGCGAAATATTTTGGACTAGCAGCATAATGTATTGAGAAATCCGATTGCTTCGTTAATCAGAGAAACAGTTTCAATGCAGTTGCTTTTTATATCCTCAATAATGATTTTTTTTACAAGTGTTTATCATACAATAATAAATTTTCAATAATCAAGTGAGAGATTGAATTACACAGTGTAGAACATCCTACTACATTATAGACATATGACAGGAAATTTGTGGAAGAAGCCTATATACAGCAGTGGAGGTTCTAATGCTGAAATTGTGATAATTAATCAATGGATTTTACGAGCTCACGTCAATATATACCATCAGACACCAGACAGATAGACGCCTTATTCGTCATGTGTCTAAGACAAACGACCCAATTCGTTCTAAGCACAAGGATCTAAATCTTAGATACAAACCCTCAAGTGCCAGGTGAAGATTTGTGAAATTATCTTTAACTTAAGTTAAAGTTTAAGTTACGTGGACGCAGACAAACATGAGCTAATGTTTTTTTTATAATGATCTCCGTTCTAGGTGGCCACGCGTTTCCCCTACTGTGTGTGGGTTAAAAACGTTACAATATCGGGTTAAATAATTTTTTGAGTATTTATATTTCTCCTCTCGTTCTTCACGATTTCTTTTAATCATCACATTTTGTACTTCGCACATCACCTTATTTCTCTCATCTACATTCCTTGTTTAATCTTTTATTTGTGATTTTAATTTTTATTTATTTATTAAATTACATCGCTTGTTGACTTGATATTTTATAACATGGATTACTATGTTAACATAAGTAGTTGAAAGCTTGCATCAGGAAATTTTAATGGTACCTTACTCGCGATCTTCCGCGGCGATGGTATCAGCGTTGTCTCGATCTTGAGCAGGCACCACACGTCCAGGACCCCCACCTCTTCGCCCGAGTCCAGTGCATCTGTCACCATTCGACTGCTCAGCATTTCAGGTCCTGCCACCTTGACAGATTGGGCCAAACGAACTTCAGAATATGAATCCTTATCATATATTTTCTTTAGTTTATTGTACCAATAACATGACATTTCTAAATAACAACGCAATCCATAAGGCTTATTACAATTTTTATTTTGAAATTTTTCAACTATGTTGTGACTTCAGAATGACGCGATTTTTTAAAGAACAACTCTTAAAGGTTCTCTCCTGAAAAGTAACTTCTAATCACAGGCTCTCGAGACCAGAAAAAGTAGAAGACCGGTATCGTAAGACACCCTCCGGGTATACTTCTCATCGTGGCGGAGAGGATTAGTAGTAGTCAATCGGTGAAGCTAAGAGAAACCTACATGGCCGTCCCAAGATGTAAAACTGGCTCGAGGTGACCGACCTGAGTGGGCACTCTTTAAAGTTCAACCCAACTTCTGGTCTTTGATATTTAATGGAATAAAGCGTTATTTTGCGGAAGTCCATCTTAAGTAAGAAAAGGACCAATATTTAGCCACTTCCGCACATACAGTGGTAGTCGTGCAACAAAGTGCACCGCCCGCCTGCCTATCACTCTGTTTGGCACTAATCGGTGCAGCATAACTCCTGAAGATGCTCCGTGGAGGGGTGAAACACGTGTTGAGTGATGTAACGGTGGCAGTTGTGTAATTCGCATTGTTTGCCGCATGCGCATTTATCAGCGGACTGGCGGGCGGTGCACTTTGTTGCACGACTACGACTGCATGTGCGGAAGTGGCTAAATATTGGTCCTTTTCTTACTTAGATAGATCTAGAGATAAACACCATCTCCAATTTGAGGAACATCGTATGTATTTACTCAATGCAAATCCAACATCACCAATCATCATCTGGTGGGTATATAAAAGCGTTTTCCTTATGTTAAAGAAATATGTAAAAAGAGACATCATAAGATAAGTAAGTTCATTAGCCATGAGAGGAAACCAGTTGCTTGATGCTGTTTGATCATAGATGTAAATTTGTGTATCAGTCTATATGTTTACTATATATTCCTAAATATATCTCGTCTCTAAAAGACGAACAATAGGATTGGTTCTAAGTTTAAAAAGCCTAGTAATCGACACTTACATACACCAGGGACCTGAATTTTTAAAATTCTATAATGTTACCTTGAAAATATGCGTAGACACAAACATGGAGACCAAAAAGATTATATTGCATTGAGCTTACTTGATGCTGTTTGGTCATAGATGTAAATTTGTGTATCATACTATGTGTTTTTATATATTCCTAAATATATCTCGTCTCTAAAATACGAACAATAGGATTGGTTCAAAGTTTAAAAAGCCTTGGAATCGACACTTTAAATACACTAGGGACCTGAAGATCTATAATGTTACCTTGAAAATATACGTAGACACAAACATGGAGACCAAAAAGATTATATTGCATTGACGTTGCTTGATGCTGTTTGATCATAGATGTAAATTTGTGTATCAGTCTATGTGTTTTTATATATTCCTAAATATATCTTGTCTCTAAAAGACGAACAATAGGATTGGTTCCAAGTTTAAAAAGCCTTGGAATTGACTCTTTAAATACACTAGGGACCTGAAGTTCTATAATGTTACCTTGAAAATATACGTAGACACAAACATGGAGACGAAAAAGATTATATTGCATTGACGTTGCTTGATGCTGTTTGATCATAGATGTAAATTTGTGTATCAGTCTATATGTTTACTATATATTCCTAAATATATCTCGTCTATAAAAGACGAACAATAGGATTGGTTCTGAGTTTAAAAAGCCTTGTAACCGACACTTACATACACCAGGGACCTGAAGTTCTATAATGTTACCTTGAAAATATGCGTAGACACAAACATGGAGACGAAAAAGGTTTTATTGCAATGTCAGGCTTTTCTTGCATGTTTAAAGATACCTTACTACTATCAATATGTAAATCTGTTTGTATCAGAGATGCATTTGTTTCTTACCAGCGCAAGAGACATGTCGGCGCGTCGGTTGGCATGAGAGAGAGCGTCGCGCAGAGGCAGACAGCAACTCGCGAACACCTCCGAAGGCTTCTCCAGTTCGCAAATGTTCAACGTCATATCTTCCTATAACCGCGAATGTATTTACCCACAGTGGCATAACCTCGTAGATATAATGTAATATCTTACTCTACATATGAAGCAAATATTGTTACACAGTACAATTAGCTTTAAATGCGTAGCTGAATTATCAGCAAAGAGCTTTAAAACTTTTCCACCTATTTCAAATCACACTATATAAAATGATTAATCTTAAATATGTATATACTCAATAATTTCTGACAGTGTACTCTGCAAGGACAGACAGTAAATAATAATTATTTTTAATACGTAGTAATCACAATTTTAGAAACCATTTTCTTACAATAATATCATTACGCTGTTAATTCCGTAACCTTTGACTTTTGGATTGAAAGTAAATAAACTAGAGTACCCGGCGATAAATATTGCACATCGGTGTTTGAAAAAAGACAATCGGTTAATTTCAGCTTCGTAGAGCACTATCTCTGTCCCACACTACCTATGTGACGTTTTGTCTGTCGTATTTTGTACGACAGAGATAACGCTCTACGAAGCCGAAATTAGCCGATTTTCTCTTTCCATAGGTCGATGTGCACACCCGCAAAGTCTTTGCACCTACACATATATAATCATCATGTATAACGAAATAAAAGCTCTCCTGTGAAATTATAGTTTTTGCTTCTAAACATTTTGTTATTCATTTGTCGATCATTAGTTTAAAATCTTAAATTTTCCTTGTGTTTACTGGTAGATTATTTTTTCAAATACCATTTAGTTCTGTGATGGCTGCAATAGGAGTTTAAATAAAATAAAGTAAAATTGTTATTTTTGTTTTCACCGTATCTTTGGCATCCGTTTTAGTGAAATCAACATTATTGATCATTATATCTCCCAAAGCGACAGACTTGTCTGCTGCCAAATGGGCTGCGAATTTGAGATACCTCCAAATGACTTGCAAAAGTATTTATTTTTTTATAATAACAGCAGATTCGGGGCGAGTTGAACTTTGATTTATTTATTACGTCCATAAAGGATCATTTGAAGTGACCATTATGAGGAAAATGACAAAAACGGCCATTTATACATCGGCGTGTCTTTTAAATTCCAACACGATCGCTTGACCAGCATTTAGAGTTTTTCGAAGTCGTTAACAAGTTCATCTGACTACAAAATACTGCAACTTTGTAAAATTTCTCTTATTAGGATGTTTATTTCAATTCTTGTATTTTATTTAATTTTTTCTTCTCGTCATATTATTACGGTTTAACTAATTATATACGTAACAATTTATGGATCATGTTTTATGAGACTGTCTCTTGGAGTTAAAAGTAAAACTCCAATGCAGAAAGCAGAACAAATTCTATTTGTATGGTATTGTTTCTGTGAAGTTTTTGCTGTTAGCCCTAAGACTTTTATAGCTTCATCGGAAATGAGTTTACGGAACGGAAGGTTCTGTGAACTATTTTAAAAAAGCATTCGGGTTTTTGATCCTGCATTAGACACTCAGATGGAGGATTAGGCAGTAGAGGCGAGGCTTTCCTGGTAGAGTCAGTGTAGTTTTTCGTGTACCACTCGGCAATGTTCGGAAGAATACTGATCCTACCTCGGATCGCCCACGCTGTTCGTGGCGGCATTTCGTAACAGATGGTGGATAGTGTTGTGTTTGGTTTTTAAGCATCGCATGGGTTTTTTCGTGCTGTCAGCTGTCGCCAGTTGAGTGGTTGATGTAGAGATTGAGTTAGTCCTTGCAGAGCTGCGAGTATCAAAAGTGTATGATGTATGGTGAATTGTAAGAATCCTGTGATAGGATCCGTAAGGACGTGTTACGAGGTTTCTAAAGGAGGAAAAATTCTATTTGCCGAAATCCTTATATCTATACAAAAGCTTAAAACTACGTTGACGAATCCTATGACTAACGTAATTTGTAGAACCAATCACAATCCCTAATTTACAACCAATCACGTGCGTCGTTTATGTACGAGCGATGGAAGATGTGTGCGACAAAGAAAGGTATAAAAATACGAACACGCCCAGCTTTGTAGCACGCAGTAATTAATGAAGACAATTGTTGTCGCTATTGTGAACTACGTTAAAATACTTTGTGCCTTAGGATATAACTATAGAAGGCACATAATATACCCAAAGAAACTTACAAAAGTATTGAAAAAAAAAGTCAAGATTTCAACTAAAAAATCAGTTTTATAGTTAATCAATTTATTTATTTTCATTGCCCAAGACGTTGTGTTTTTACCATAAATAAACTATTTTCTCAAATCACAGCGACAAAGTTGTAAGTCTCTAATTTTTAGTGCGGGGTATTAAAAACTTTTTTGAATAAGTGTTCCCCCAAAAGGTATGCAATAAAAATGACTTTAGTACGTGTAGGCAAGAAAGGACCAACAAAGTTGTTACACAGATTAGTGCTAAACACCGAGTCTCGGTGTTTAGCACTAATCTGTGTAACAACTCCTGAAGATGCCCCGTGGAGGGGTGAAACACGTGTTGAGTGGATTTACGGTGGCGGTTGTGTAGTTGGCATTGTCTGTCGCATGCGCATTTACGAGCGGGCTGGCGGGCGGTGCACTTTCATGCACGACAACCACTGCATATGCGGAGGTGGCTAGATGTTGGTCCTTTCTTGTTTAGGATGGACTTCCGCAATGTAACGCCTGAATCTATTAAATATTTAAGATCAGCATGCCTAGCTGAACAGGCGAGGTTATACATCAAATTAACTAAGTTACATCGGGTGGCAGCTCAAAACGTTTGGTTTAACCAACAGTGTAAGCGGTTAAATGTAATTCCGGGTTATATTAATATTCGTTCCAACACGGTCAGCCATGCGGCTGATATGGCTATACGTAAGGCTCAGAAGGTCTGGTTAGAAGCGGAATCTCGCCGGTGGTTTAAGATTAGAGATAATCTGAAATTACATTTGAAGGTATTACATACCGAGTTAGTTTACAATTTACATAATGTGGAATTTGACCTTTTAGACCAAAAGGCAAGAGATTTCGCTTCACAGGCAGCGCATGATAAATACATAATTCAGTCACATAAGTTACGTAGGTTAACATCAGCTCAACATGGTGGTGGAACCGGTGGCAGAAATGGTGGTGTACATAGAGAAGTAGGGCAATGTAATAACGGTGGTAGCGCCGGTAATGGTGACGGGCAGTCTGATCATGTTTTCTACCCACGGGTAAAAAACATGACTACCATACAATTAACCAACAAAGAGTTAACATTTCTGGAGAAGGGTAGCAAATATAACATAACACCAATACTAACACAAAAAGAAAGGGAGGAACTAGCAATAGATTCGGAGATAGCATGCGTGATGAATGGTAAAGGTAATACGGTCAGGGCGGTGGTGGCTGAGGAATTAAAAAAGCACGATTCACCTAGTAACACGTCTGTGGACGAAATCAGAGTGGCGAAATCATTAAAACGTAAAATTAGAGACAATAATTTAATAGTTACGAAAGCTGATAAGGGTAATAGTATAGTTATTTTAGATCACAATGATTACATTGGAAAAGTCAATAATATAATTCACAGTGGTGATTTTGTTGCTCTGCGCTCGGACCCAACAACCCGCTACAACACAGAAATCAAAAAAGCTATAGATAGTTCCAAGTTCGTTTTTAGTCACGAAAATTCATCAAAACATATTGTTCCGATGAATCCGCAGCCACCTGTGTTGTACGGGTTACCTAAAATACATAAGGAAAATGTTCCGGTACGTCCGATAGTTTCATGCATTGGCTGTCCAGCATATCAGTTAGCTAAAAAGTTAAAAAGTATAATAAAATCAAAATCGGCATTTTCTCCAAAATATAGTTTACAAAATACTCTCGATTTGATAAATAAAGTGAAGGATGTTACCTTACCAGAAAACTCGTTGTTCTTATCTCTGGATGTAGATAATCTTTTTACCAATGTCCCTTACCAAGAGAGCTTATCATTATTATCAGATCTATTGGAGAGAAGGGCACTGCATCCGGAGGAGCTGAACGAAATAGCAACGTTAACAAAAATTTGCATGCGACAAAATTATTTTAGGTTTAACGGGAGTTATTATAGACAGAGTGAAGGATTGGCTATGGGATCTCCGTTATCCCCTTTGATGGCGGAGATCTTCATGGACAACTATGAGAATAAATATATTGTGGGTAATAGTAACATCCTTTACTATTATAGGTATGTGGATGATATTCTTATATGCTGGACAGGTACAAGGCAAGACTTGGACAATTTTGTAACTAATTTAAATAAATTTCATCCAAAAATTAAGTTTAAATTAGAAGTTGAAATTAACAATTCAATTAACTTTCTTGATATCACGATCAAAAAGGAACATTGTCAGCACGTTTTTGAAATATATAGAAAGCCAACTGATACGGATTTGGTAATTCCATCCTCTTCTTGTCATCCTTGGCAACTTAAGCTTGCGGCCTTCAATTCATATATAAATAGATTGATGACATACCCGTTAAATGTAGCAGCATATAATAAAGAACTTAATACTATTTATGCAATAGCTGTTGCAAATGGCTACGAGCGGAGAATGGTGGATGGTTTAATTAGGAAGAAGATGAACCAGCGAGTGAGGGGCCTTTTATACTCAGTGACACCTGAACGCGGTGTCCAAAACTGTAGGTCTAGTTTAGTGTATTTGGGACCAATATCCGAAAAATTATCTAAAATATTAAGAAAAAACGGCGTTTCTGTTTCATTCAGAACCAACAACACTATTCGGCGTGCGATTTGCAACGGCAAGGAAAAAACAGAGGTTGACAAAAAGTCGGGTATTTATAGGTTGAAGTGTGGTGGGTGTAAAGGGGTGTACGTGGGTCAAACTGGTCGAAGTTTCAACATTCGTTATAAGGAGCATATTTCCGCAAATAGAAATGATCGCCCTGAAAGATCTCATTTTTCTAAACATTTATTAGAGACTGGACATAGTTTGCCCCATGGTCATTCCTATGACGTGCTGCACACCTGTAGCAAAGGATTGCGTATGGACGTGTTGGAACGGCTAGAAATAATAAGACACGCGGGTAGTGGACCTGTATTTAATGAGCAGGTCAATGTCTCCTCCTCTCCATTATTGCAGGTTTGTCTGGGGAATCGGTCGGGGCACTCGTCTATTACGTAAAATCTCAAATATAACAAATGCGTAAGAGAGGGTAAAATAAAAAATACCCACGTGGTCGATCACGTGACATTAAGTTGTGATGGGGAGGAGGTGACATATAAATAACAAAGCGACAGCGGACTGAGCTCACTCGGTGTTTAGCACTAATACGTGTAGGCATTTACCTCGTGTGTTATCCCAGAAATCTTTGAAATTAACGTACGATAAATCTGTACTAACATTCTTTAGATATTCGAGGAAACGGTCAGTGAGAGGCATCTGGTACTCCGTGGTGAAGTCGAAGTGTACGACCCGGCCGGGGTTCATACGTGTCATGGCTGAGTTTCGGTTGTAGAAGCGCCACACCAGGATGAGGGATTTTCCACGAGAACACGTCACTGCCTGATGATTAAAAGGCCTATCTTGGACACCAAAGATCATCACGATTTCTGATGTCTTTGAGTTACACTATGGACTTGTTTATAGATATATAATTAAAATATGACAATTGGTTTAACCCTTCGTTTGCCGCAACATGGCGCCTGTCGGTGACGAGAAAGAATTTTTTTAAATGATAAATAAAATATTATCGTTTATGATTCTGTAGTCTGTAGTATATCCAGAGCAATCGATTTTAAACTGTATTTTTAAGGTAATTCGATATAACTACTTACCTTGCCTACTTTATTTTGACCGATAAGACTCACTAGTCTTGTGTAAGTCACTACTTGTGGTAAATATCTGTGATATCGTGGGACAGTGGGTTTGGTTCCAGAGATATCGGTTACTGTATCATCATCACCATTTAAGTTATACGACGTTCACTGCAGGACCTAGGCCTTCCCTGAAGATTTTCAAAAGGATCGCTTGCAAGCAACCTGGATCGAAAAAAGGTCATCTCTCCACTCTTTGGGTGGACGACGCTGCATTCTGCCGTGTCGTAGACTTGCTGTAGGATTTATATGAAAGAACCAAGGCTCACAAACAACTACCAATCACAGCTCCTATGCCACCGCTTTCATCCCCTATCAAACGCTTATATATGATTAAAAAACTTTGACTCATTAAAATACTTAATGGAATACAAATTACTCAACACGTGTTTCAACCCTCCACGGGGCATCTTCAGGAGTTATGTTACACCGATTAGACTCTGTGTTTGGCACTAACATGGCATTGTTTGCCGTATAAGCATTTATCAGCGGGCTGGCGGGCGGTGCACTTTATTGCACGACAACCGCTGCATGTGCGGAGGTGGCTGAATGTTAGTCATTAAAATACATTTCAATAATAAATCGTGTCTTTGAAGATCCTTTTTTATTATCAATTCTACCGCGCGGTGCGCTTTTTATGTGTTTATGGAAAACGTACTAGCGCCATCTGACGACAACTGCCAAAACTATAGAGTTCCGTCATATATGTTATGGGATACAAAGAAAACAAAAAAAATATCAAATTTTAATTTACTTCATGATTTTTTGTCTTTTTTAATGATTTATACAGATGCAGCGTACGACAGTTTAATTTTTTGAAAACAGAAATACGCCCACACATATGTACCCACGCTTATATCACACCACTGACTTATACACGCACGCAGAAAGAGACACAAGTCCTTACACATATATTTACACGCTCTCGTACACATACACAGGTACAAACACACGAATACACACAAGCACGCAGGTATACAGACACACATATTTAACCTTCATCTCCCTGCCATCTGAAACCGTTGACGTTCTAAATACCAAAGAACCAACAGCATAGGATATTAAAGCAATGGAAACAGTGGTTTTACCTGGTCGGATAACACGATGGTCCCGATGTGAAGCGTGAAACAACAGGCCTGCGCCTGGGAAGGCACCATGCGTGCCTGCGCGTCCGATTTGCGCAGCACAATGGCGTCCGTCTCCGTCATGGACGACACGTCTTTAGAGCTTGTGCGCTATGAAATACAACCTTCATTCACATTTACGTGCCTCTGGCCTAGTTTTTCTTTTATTTATTTCAACGTGACATTGTAGTATTTTAAAAAGCCTAGCCCTAGTTTGTTTTATAAAAATGTGAACGTGTGTAGCTGTGAATATATTATGTAAATATGATGGTATAGACGCGTGGATATGAAATGTACATGTGTAAAGGTAGAGTTGTGCAGATATATAGATGTGAAGGTGTATAAGTGTGGATATGATATGTAGAAGTCAAGATGTATAGGTGTAGGATAAGTAGATGTAAAGGTGTGGATATAATATTGTAGAATTAAAGGTGTAATATATGTAAATGTGTGTAATAAGTATAAGTAAATGTGAAAATGTTTAGGTCTGGATATTCGTAGATGTGAAAGTGTAGATATAATATATATGATATGGTGAACAGATATATTGTAAAGGTCTGCGGGTGTGGAGATATGTAAAAGCGAAAGTGTAATGTCTTGTTTTAAGTGTATTTTGTCTACGTCATAGACTAATTTTAGGGTTATCTGTTAAATATATACATAATAAAAATCACAAAAATCAATCAGAGGGCGAAATATTGATTATCAATCATGGTCTTGCAGATTGTCACAAACTGGATAGTACAGTGGTGCTATTAATACTTTTTTTTAATACGTACCGGAATGAACTCGTATTCACGACTTGGGTATTCTATTGTGGACATATTTCCTCAAACGACATGTAGCTGCCACCTGAACCTTCATATTTTATCGAGGGCTTGCAAGTCCCGATTGACGTTAAAAACAGTCGACTTGTTAACAGACGTCGGTCTTCATGCAATGGCTGAATCGCAAGAGAACGGCAGCCTTATGCGTCGCGAGATTGCGGAAATTTTCTATGTATTTTTTCTCGCAGGTGTATAAATAGACATTTAAGTTAGTCAAATACGAGCATTTTTTATTGAACAGGTGGATAATAATTTTTAACCTTATAAGAATTTAAGGTCACTCAGTGATCAACGAAGAGTTATGATAGGAGATTCGCTGTGAGATCGAACCAGAAATGAGATCTGTAATAGAACCAAGGTCACCGACGTGGATTGAAGAATTGCTCGTCTGATATGGCAGTGGGCAGGGTACATCGCTCTTACAATCTATGGCCTTTGACGTAGAGAGGTTCCCGAGTGGTTACATCAAGCCGGTAGACGCATCATGCAAATCCCCCACTAGGTGGTCGGTCGGTCATAGTGGCGATCTTTGGGGCCTAGGTCTTGCAGTGATCGTCTATCGTCTAATATAATGATGGAGCAATCACCCGATTTACTTGACTTACTAGTCTTTTATTTCGAACTAGCTGCGCCCGCGACTTTGCGCGGAATTACACAATTTTTTTTCATTAAAGAATTTTTCTGAAATAAAAGTATCCTTAGATACTCTTTATTATATTAGCCACCTGCCAGTATAAATCCAATCAAAATCAGTTTAGTCATTTCAGAAATTAGCCGGCACAAACGGACAGAAAAAAATTTAAAACAATGTAAATTTGATAAATGTATCGTATATATACATATGCGGGTATTATAATATTACAAACAGACAGACCAATTTTATTTGTTTGTATAGATTTAGAATCTCTCTCCCTTCTACAAAAGGTGTTCTACTCTTAATGATACATACATTCTTAATACAGTCTAACATATATAAATTACTTACTATTTATATGAGGAAGACAAGGAAAGTTTTAAACAAAAAATACATTTATACAAATTTATTAGTCTAATATTTACACTATGTATTATTAACTCGATGATTATAGTGGTCTGTTGATCACCTGCGGTCGTTGATGCTGCAGAAGGTATCTGCAGCGCGCCAACTCCTCGCTGATGGCTTTCAACGCCTCTTCCATCTTTTGAGACGTAGCCCGTGGTGGACTAAAAATAAAACACAAAGGATATATATACATGTTTACTTCTACTTATATATTTTAAGTATATATCTATATGTAGTTATTTTTTTGATATACTGTGGTCAAAATGTAAGATATGTTAATAAATTTTTAATTCTTTATTTATTTATCCAAATCAATTTCATCAAAAACAGTCGGAATAGTTTTTTTCCGGTAAAGCCTTCAAGTCCTTTAATTCAGTTTTAATATAAATTCTGAATAAATGCCATTAATTTTGGATATAATAGGATGATCATATAATTCAAGATCTGGAATTAGATGATAGAGCTTACGTTATCTCCCCGGTGCTGTTCTTCCAAGATCTCTCCCCAGGTGACATGGGCGCTTTACCTACCAAAAGTTCAAATTAAATGAATAACGGTGATGATTAATTTATCTGAATAATGATGAAAGCTTATTTGTTTAAATAATGTAAAGTTGAATCAAGGGGTGAACGTATAGCTGTCTCTCTGATTTCATCCCTTTCGTCCCTCAGAACCTTTTACATCTAATCTAAATCAACTTACATAAAGTGATCATTTTAAAACATATTTTTTTTTCTATTAATATGCAACAGGCCAAAATATTTTTCATTACTTATTTACTATTTTTTTTTATTCCAAATCTGAAATAAGTTTTCTTATACCGTATTATCATTACGTTATGTATTAGTTCTGCCAAAACCATTATTTTTTGGGTTAGGATGTATTTTACACTGACAGGAAATGATCTATGTGTTGAACCGTTTTGCACCTATTTCCAATCACCCTGTGTATTTGTAGTTTCAGCACATAGACGACCACTGCAAGACATAAGTTTTCCTCAAAGATATCTATGAGATGATATACCATGATCGCCACGCTTGGCAGGCGAGTTGGCGATTGCAGTGTGGTATTATGGTACGCAGAGGACGATGCTGTCCATAAAGTATGAATTATATAATATCTTATATCGGGAATAGAACCCGCCACCTACGATCACAGGTCTCAGTCCTCTATCTCTAGGCTACCCTATGTATTCAGTTCCGCTGGACTTATTTATCTAATAATGTTGAAATACACTTTTCATCAAATGCATTATAACGCCTCCTTCTACATCTTTCTATAGTTCACGGACCCTTCCGCTCCGGGAACTACCGATGAAGCTGTAAAAGCCTCAGGGCTAACAGCATTAACATCTTCAGAAACAATAGATATCTCTCTAAAAGAATGTCAGCCCAGAGCACTACACCCAGCTTTCTCTATAACGCGATGGACCCCACAATAGCATAAAAAATTTATGAAATGTAGAAAATTACAAAAAAAAACGACCTCTATTATTAAGTTCCTTCGAAACCTGAAAATACCATATCATCAGGTTTTACTGTAAGACCCGTGATGAAATAATAACATATCACCACCATACAATACACGCCCACTGCTGCAGATGCTTCTCCCAAAGATCGATACAATAACCGGTCTAGCTCTGCTCGCATTTAACGACCTTCCACGATCATGACTACGTCGTTGACCTAACCTAGTGAAGGGCTTACATGCCACGACTACCAGCTCGTGACCGCTACTAGCTACGTGCTCCGCTTTCTGCCACTTGAGACGAGTAACAAAAGTTTAGATAAGAATCAGTTTTTTATTACATGCCACGATTACCAGCTCGTGACCGCTACTAGCTGCGTGCTCCGCTTACTGCCACTTGAGACGAACAACAAAAGTTTAGTTAAGAATCAGTTTTTTATTACATGCCACGACTACCAGCTCGTGACCGCTGCTAGCTACGTGCTCCGCTTACTGCCACTTGAGACGAACAACAAAAGTTTAGTTAAGAAGCAATTTTTTATTTACCTGACACGGCTACAGGTAGCTCGCCTTCGCTGAGTGTTATGTAGTCAGCCGTGGAGGTGTACGTCTCCGTGTAGGTGGAGGTCGGTTTCTCCTCTCCCGGAGACAGGATACTCCTCGGGCTCGCTAATTTCAAGAAAATAGTAAAATTCAATATCAAGTATAATTGAAAAATTGAAAATTAATTATTCCAGTAAGTGTTGTTATTTGATAGTCGATATGTGGTAAAGTGATGTTCACCTAATAAATTATATTAATTAATACTAACATTTTGTAAATAACTTCTACAATGTTTATTTTTTTTTCTATTTTCCATTTGTATTTCATTTCAAGTAATAACACAATTTAGTGAAAGTGAATAGGTACATAAGTGTGCGTAGTTATTTAGGAGTATAGGTGTACAAGTGTATAAGTGTATAGGTATATAGGTATGATGATGTGTAAGTGTTTAGGTGTATAGATGTGTATGTTGTGTAAGTATATCAAAGTGTAAAGGTGTATAATTGTGTAGGTACATAGTTGTGTTGTTTTATAGGTGTATAAATGTTTCAAAGTATATGTGTATTAGGTGTATAGATGTGCAGGTGTTTAAGAAAATCTAAGTATTCGTGTATTAGTATATTGCTGTGTAAATGTATGAAAGTACAGGTGTACGAGTGTTTATGTGTATAGATGTGTAAGTATATAGGTGTGTATAGATGTGTAAATGTAAGGCTGTGTAGATGTACGGGCATGTAGGTTGTATTGATCTGCAAGAGTGTAGACAGTGTATGTGGTGCGATAGTGGACGCAGATGATATGTCACCTTCTCTCTCATCAGGCAGGTCGGTAAGGCCGGAGATCTCGCCGTCGGTATCCTGTGGCGAGCCTGCGCGTACGCATCTTTGCACTGCGGCCTCTGCTTTCACCACATATGTATTACCGCTAGACGGACGACTGGATTCGTGGGTCGGGGAGCCTTAAAGTAAATTACTTAATGACTACCTTCGTTCAACCTTAAGTTACATCGCTATGTTAATACAGAAATTTACGTATTTAAATGTAAATGATATTTTATTTAAGTTAAAATTTAAAACATAAACTTTACCATAATCTCAGACAATGTTTCTCATATCAAAATATTATTTCATACACTGACATGTCTAAGATCTTACTTTAGGTTACTTATTTTCAGGTAGGAAGGAGAGATACATTGCTGATTTACTTAGATGAAAGTACTGTTACATATTAAAAAATCTATCGATGGTAATACAAACTTTGAAATTGTAAATTAACAAATGGATGATAATAACTTAATACCGAAATTTATATTTAATTACGCTATACTTATATCAATACACTAAATTCTTTTAAAAGTTAAAGTTACTAATCTAAAATCATAGGTTCCCAATCGTTTTATTTTTAAAAAAGCACAAATCCTATGCTCCCTGTTATCACTTCTCAACTTAGAAACTTATATTGACTTGTTAAAGTCCTAAATCTTACCAATTAGTTGATACTTAAAGTTTATTTAGAACGAGGGTATCTATCTTGAAGTACATACAATGACACAATTGCTAAACTGCAAGTCCAGACTAACGGCACACTTTGAATGAAGGGAGAACAACGTTCGTGTAACAAAATATCCACAAGGAGGTCACGGGTGTTAAGGCGGACGATGGATCGATGTGGTTTCGACCCATCATGATAGCACCACAAGGTTTCGGGGGTAACGGTAGACAATGCATACCTCGAGCAAATCACGAGGTAAGTTCGCCCACATCGCGGTAAGGGGGATCACCGGGGGGGGGGGGGTACGACCTTAACTATGTCGTCGGTTCCTCCAGTGGGGGTCCTAACCACGCCTTGTCTACCGGCTCATGGTCACCACTCGAGAATCTTTCGGATCCAACGGCCACTTCCACTTCAGCCGAGCGATTCGTTGAGCTACGTCGGTCATCTTGGTTCTTTTTTCGATCTCCTCATTTCTAATTCGATTTCGCAGCGAAACTCCGAGCGGAGCTTTCTCCGTTGCCCTCTGGGTGACCTTGATTCTTATGAAGCCCGTCTTGTTTGTAATGGACATAACGCCAATTTAGATCAGCTTGGCCAGACTGGATTTAACCCAAGACACTAGGAACCCTGGGAGGCCCGTCGTAAATGACCACGTCACCGGAATGTTTTTTTAAAGTTTACATCAAAAAGTTCTACGTTCTCAGGGCGGTATCGCCCCAATTGGGAACCCATGACCTGAAATTCTTATAATTTTGTAGATGGACAGGAGATTCTACCGCAAGAGAGATTTTCGTCTTTATGTTTATGCTTGGGACGGCATGAGCACTGTCGGAAAGTCTGGTCCGCGCATGGTACGGTCTGAAATCGGCTGGTCCCGCTGCAGGTGCGGAAGACCGTGACGTCACGTCGCGGTGCACGAGGGCACGTGCATATCCGAGCGAAGCACGCGCACACCTCTATCTCCGAAACAATCCTTAGTTAAATATCTCTTTTATAACCGTGTTACTAGGAATCGAATATGCATTATGTGTTTATGGAATATACCAAGAAGTAAGAAAGTCACTATTAAGGTTATTGAGTTTTTTTATACGATTTTAGCACCTCGCAGACCTTTTTGTCAAAACCAAGAAGTTAGAAGCGTCTAGACTGTTTTGCAGATTGGTGTCTTGACATCACAATGCTTGTTGAATGGTTTAATGGTGACCATTTAAGTCATTTGATTGACATATCATATATAAATCAATGAGGTTATAACGGTGTTTGCTTGCTCCAGTTTAGGGTTTGACGAAAATTTGAAGCAGCGATGTAGATATGTCTCTCTATGGACCCATTACAAAGACAAGTTGCTTGATTTATGGGGGAAGCCATATGATGTCCTATATGGCGTCTATCGGCTTATGTTAAGGTTGATGAAAGACGCTGGATATAGGCCGGTCTTATTGGAATTCTATGGTTGAGGCCCATGTTCAGCAGTGGGCTTCTTACTTAAGTAATGTTGATAATAATGTCGCTAGATTTTACTTAGAAACTTCGTTAAAATTGATCAATAGCCTAGAACTAAAATTGAAGGTCTGTCCTAGTCTCTGTTAGGAAAAGGACCAATACTTAGCCACTTCCGCACATGCAGTGGTAATCGTGCAATAAAGTGCACCGCCCGCCAGCCCGCTGACGTTGACGTGGCTAAGTATTGGTCCTTTTCCTAATTAGGATGGACTTTCGCCAGGTAACGCCTGATCCATTAAATATCTAGTCTCTTTGGTTTTTTTATCAATGTAAATCATATATTCATCCACAGATTTCATAACCTCTGACCATAAAAATACCAAATCAATTAATATATGTAACATAAAAACTTCAGACGTCATCGATTGGTGGCGCTAGTAGTCCACGGGTTATCGCTAGATGCGGGTAGTCATACAAAAGAATCGATAATTAAATAAAAATAAACAAATACCCTACATATATAAGTTACATGGATTCAAGCGGCTTCATCATCATGCACGTCGGTATATACTCACTGTAAGACATAGGCCTCCGTCATAATTCCCACGATGACACGGTCTTGCATTGACCACATCCAGCTACTTACATCAACCTTAACCCTTTCCACTCAAAGGCTGTTATGTAGCATCGATAAAATTTAATTGAATTATAGTATCTTGCGATTCTAGAATATGCTTCATTAATTCGTGATTCAAACATTTTAGTAACAGAAACCTTTCCTGTTTTAAAATTTTCCGCAAACAGAAGTATTACACCATGTCTGTATCACTCGACAATGGAGCTAGTAGAACAAAATCAGTGTCGAGTGACACTCGAGACATTGGAGTGGAAAGGGTTAACTAAGTTGTTCATCAGCCTAGTGACGGACCGTACCGACGCAGCATCTACTGGCTTGTGGTTGCCACTTGATAACCTTTCTGATCTAACGGGAAAGCCCACTATGCGCCACCCACTGTCACTTCAGATGAGAATTTCTTTTAACTTCAACGTTGACTTTGGTTGGTGATATATGATTTGATCTCGCAGCGAATCTTGAGCCATTGCTGAACTAACACACGTGATAAAAACGAATCTACAACGACCGACTTAAAAACACTCACCTAACTTTTTCGCACTTTTCTTTTTCTGATCACTAGTTTTTCTAAAATCCTTATCCTTGCTTATATCTTCTTCACGAATTTTCTCTTTACGTCCTCCGTTAACATCTGCCTTAGTTAGATTTATATCTGAAACACTTCGTACATCTTTAATAACTTTTATTTCATCTTTATCTGAAACCGGAATGATACAGGGTGCTCTTGATATTATTTCGTCGGCTGGAACTATTTTATTGCTCGAGTCCGATTTAACTATTTCTATATTTGGTACGTTGGGTACGTTTTTGGACGTCAAATCGGTTGTTTCTTTGGTTGGAAGGCGTTCTGTTTCTGGTATATCAATGCCTATCTTTTTAGAATCTCTTGGTGTTTGTTCTGAATAAAAGTTAGTTTTTCCTTCATCTTTGCTGTATTTTCTATTCGCGTTTAAACTTCTAGAGGTTTTCTTGTGCTCTTTAAATGTCTTTTGTGGTTTATCGGAAGCAAAGTCACAAGTTTGAAGTTTATCAGGTTTATGACTACTTTCTTTAGATTCACTTTGTTCTTTGATACAGATATTATCATTGGTCCTTTTGTTCGCAGCATCATCGAAATGTTTTTCATCTGACGGGGAATAACCGACAATTTGCAAATCGGATTGTTCCTCTGTTTTGGTTAAAACATTTCTCATGTTTTCCTTATGCGGCGGATTGAATATAATGTCTTCGTATGAAACCGTCTTTGCCATTTTCTCGTCTTTCTTATGCGTTTTGTAATACCTGTAAAATTGGATTAATGTTAACTAATTACTATAATTAAATTTTAATGTTAACCATTGTATTTGTCAAGAGGCTTGAATTAAAATGTCACTTGAACTCAAAACATGTGTTATTTTACTACTCCGAATTTAAACATAGCATTGGACGAATATTACTGTATTAAGGATATTGTAAATGACCACAAAAAACCCGTTTGAGTTTGTGGTGGGCTCTTTTCAGATCTGGGTGCGTTTGAAAACCTCGTAGCTTAAGCTCGAAGGATGATAGGTATATCTAAATAAATTATTTCCCACATACTCATCAGGTTTCTCCAAGATGCCTCTGCTGATAGGGATATTCAATCTGGACTTCGGAACTTGAGCTGGTGGCAAAGTACTTGGCTCGACGACTTTCTCGTTGAAACTCTCCTCCCTTCGTTCTTGCAGAATATACGACTCCGGCTTTTTGATCTCATAAACCCCACCCAATTTTAGAGACTGTGAGAATAACGTGGAATAGCTTTCATTAATATTCTGTTAAATAGTTCAAAATAAATCATTAAAATATTAAGCATTAATAGATTTTTTTATATTAGTATCTATCGGATAAATATTTTTCAACACTGACACTTGACAATTTCATTGTTATTAAAATTTTAAGACATCTAAACATTCTCCACTAAACATTAACCCACTGGGTACGGATTTATTTGAAAAAATATTTGCATGTGGTGTTTTTAAACGGTTTTATTTAGTTCGACCCGTACGGAATTTATTTGGATCAAAATTAGAAATTGAAATTTAAGCACCTTCCCGTTATCAGATTGATCTGAAATTCGGTACACACATTTAATTTAGATGACAATACAATATAATAAAATCAAAAACATTATAAATCTATGATGGTCGCCGATACAAAATGGCGGATTACGTATTTTTCCTTAACCCCCTCAAAATGGGTATCAAGTGAAAGATGATTATGTCAAAATTTAAAATTCAAGATGGACGCCGTTCCAATATGGCGGACTAGGTACATATTTTTCCACAACCACCACAATATGGGTATCAAAAAACCGTTTAACTTAAAAGTTTTTTAAATGTATTTATTAACGTAACGGATCGGTGTATCGCAAATAATGTTTACTAAAATATAGTAAATGTCTCTTCTATTATCTCTGATACAAGATACAACAGAATGAACAGAATTATGCCTAACCTCAAATATCGTTATCCACTCCTAGGAAAAAACATATGAATGACGTCTCTCACACGTCTAATGTACCCAAAGTGTTAAACCTACGTATAATACATCACCATAACCATCATTTCAACCGTAAGACGTCCTCGGTTGGAGATGAGCCTCCGATAGGATCTCAATCATAGATTTCGAATAGAGCCATTAGGAAGTGGTCTGCATCCAACGTTTTCCGAGGACCTAAGAAGCCTTGTGAAAATTTATATTATGAAGTTATTCATCATCATGCACTACCACTGCTGGAGATTCCTTGCACATTGATTTCTAAAAGGACCGATTGTATACCGCCTACATCTAGCATCTTCTGACGGCCTTAGTAGCCTTTAAAAAAAATTTACATCATTATGTAGATACCATCATCATTTTTTTTATGTTCCCCGCTATTGAGGACTTTTTCTTCCCCTATCTCGTGTGGGACAGGGACTTTTTATTTCTAATAATTTATTCATATAATTTTTTATTATTATCATTCTCCTCTTTCATATATCATGTTATACCATCATCATTTCATCATCATTACAGGACATAGACTTCTCCCGTATAGGACCAATTGAAAGCGACCTTAACAAAGTCATCAGTCCCCTTGTGGCTGGACATCTTCAACCAGCCAATCCTGCAGAGCTTTCTCTAATTTTCGTTAAAACAAATACGCACGTCCAAATTAAATGGACGCTCATTCTTAGCGCTGTCGTGGTCGTTAATATTCCTCAGCATTGACACCTGGTCTTCTTCGATGGCCTGGTCATAGGATTCGAAGTTGGGCATTTTTTTCTTAGCGTCCTTTTCGACCGCCTGTGAAGATTACAGTTACTTGATGGAGGAGCGACACCATAAAATATGAGTCTTATTAAATTCCCTCTAGAGTAGAGTTCCCCAAACTTTTTTGTGTCGTAGACCCCTTGCCATGTTTTTCTGTGTTGGGTAGACCCCCTGCTTACCTGATATTTATTTCCTGTAAATTTCTAACTGTAGTGAAGTTTAGTGCATATTCAAAATGTATGTATGGAGTAAAAAATTATTAATATGTTACGTATATTTTACATAACAGATACAAAATTTTATTTTGAGTAGTTTTAATTTAAATTCAATTAAAAAATGTATAAATTAACATGTGTTTTTACTTTAAGTTTTTAACACTAAACTTCACTACGGTTAGAAATTTACAGGAAATCAATATCAGGTAAGTAGCGGGCCTAACCAACACGGAAAAACATTGCAAGAGGTCTAAGACACAAAAAAGTTTGGGAAACTCTGGTCTAGCGGATGATGATTGTAACACCGTAAACAGTTGCCCACAAAATAGTTATTACTTTACGAAACCTATAGATAAGTACAATTGCTTATAAAATGTAACGTGATTGTACATTTACACATTGTTTTTTTCTAAATAAACTTTTCAAATTTAGTACTTACCGCGAGTCGTTTCAAAGTGTTCAGCTGCGTTTGCAGGTCTAGTATTTTCTCGCGAAGTTCGCTACTTTCCTTTCCCGAGCTCTGATGGAAAAGTGAAATTCTTTTATTGATCAGTGCTTCTTAAACTTCTATAGTTCAGATTTCTCTCCTGAACAATTATTTTTGTGGCTATCTTCAATTTCTAATATAAGTACCTTTCGGTCATCCAGCATGACCGCCTCCACGTACCCCGAGTCGTCAGAGTGCTTGTGTTTCTGGGGGGCGTTCGTGCTGGTATCCGAGGCCTGGGCCGAACCGTTGGGGGTACTGCACTTCATCTCCACACCTTCCATCCTTTCACAACGCGCCTAAGAAACACACAAGCGTAAAATACTGTGCAGTTTTTTTTAAAAAAAGCTATACCTGACATAAATAAATTTATATAAAAAAAGAATATAAATTACCGTGTCCATTGGTGAACCAGGCGCCTGCAATTTGGTCTGAAAAAATAAAGTAAAAATTTCTTACAATAATTAGAAATATTGGTATGATATTAATTGAAAATAAATTAATAGCGCCTGTAAAGATTAACCCTCCACGGTCCCCTAACGTGAATTCACGCCCGAGCATAAAAGCCTTTGCGACCCGTGAGCGTGAATTCACGATCAAGTAACTCATTTTAATTTTATCTTTTTAATACGATAATTAGTAATAGTTAATAAATACATTTAAAAAACTTTTAAGTTAAACGGTTTTTTGATACCCATATTGTGGTGGTTGTGGAAAAATGTTAAAGTGTTAGCGTCTTATTAAAAGACGTTTGTAACACTTTAACAATTTATTTAACACACGAACAAATTTTTATTAGCGCTTGAGTGCGAGCAAAAAGGACGTGCATTCGTCGTAGAACTCTGGGGCGCAATGTGCTCTGCGACCGAGTGAAAGCGGGCAATAGAACAAAGGCGCAAAAGAAATAAAAGAAACAAAAGTAACAAAAGGTCTGCGCCCGCGTCACCGGTGCGTGCATGTGCTCGCTGCATTACTAATTCGGCACACTAAGTTCGCCCGTCGGCTACGCTCGCCCATAAAATCTTACACCTATTATTCATTCAGACATCACATCAGTGTATATACGACTCCCACAATGTGTACCTAGCCCGCCATATTGGAACAGCGTCCATCTTGAATTTAAATTTTGACATAATCATCGTGTTTCACTAGAGTAGCCCTTTCATTTGATACCCATATTGAGGGGGTTAAGGAAAAATATTTAATCCGCCATTTTGTATCGGCGGCCATCTTAGATTTATAATGTTATTGATTTTATTATATTGCATTGTCATCTAAATTAAATGTGTGTACCAAATTTCAGATCAATCTGACAACGAGAAGGTGCTTAAATTTCAATTTCTAATTTTGACCCAAATAAATAAACAAATAAATTCCGTACGGGTCGAACAAAATAAAACCGTTTAATTAGTAGATTGTAAGTACAAATTCTTGTCGTATAAACGATCTAGAATCTATTTTTATCAGTAGTTTAATTTTTATCTGTTATAAGCATAAATTTATCATAGCCGAAATTAGCCGATTGTCCTTTTTCAAAAGTCGACGTGCAATTTGTATCGCCGGGTACTGTACTGGTATTACCTAGGTATAATATTTATTCTATGTACAGTACAATGTCGTCATAAACAAAATTGTGGTGAAAAAATATTTAAAAGAATACCTTGTGATTTCGGAGATGTTCCTCGATGGTCCGCGCCACCAGAGCCGACACATCGGCCGCCCGGAGCCGCGTCTCCAGCTCGGACACTTTTCTACGTTCCATCGACAGCTGGAACTTCATGTCCTCTAAAAAAGTACCATATTTAAGAAAACGACTAATATATAGCTACTTCCGCTATGTAGCAGTAGTCGTGGAATAAAGTGCACCGCTCGTCATCCCAAAACAGCATTAATCGGTGTAACATCACTCCTGAGGATGCCCCGTTGAGAGGTGAAACAGATGTTGAGTGATTTAACGGTGATAGTTGTGTTTCGCATTGTTTGCCGTATGCGCATTAATCAGCGGTCTGGCGGGCGGTGCACTTTATTGCACGATTACTGCTACATAGCAGAAGTAGCTATATATTAGTCCATTTCTTACTTAGGATGGACTTCCGCAAAGTAACGCCTGAATCTATTAGAGAGTACCATATGTTTATCGACTTCATCACCTATTTATTTCATCATCATACACCAAGATCGATGCTCACTGCAAGGTATAGGCCTCGTTCAAAGATCGAAATGGTAACCAGTATTGCATCGCGTCCAGTGACTTGTACTGGTCCACACATTGAGAGACCTATCCATGCCGCGTTTACCGACTTGTAGATGACACTCGAGAATCTATTGAACAAGCCTTGTCCATCCTGCCCACTGCAACTTCAGACGTGAAATTCTTTAAACTACATCGTTCACCTAGTTCTTCCTCGGATCTTTTGATTTATGTATAATTTTCTTCCGACACTGCGGTTGCCGATACATATCTACTCCAGAATCTTAAGGCTCCAGCGGAATCTATCAGCTTGTCGCATGACACGTCCGTCATGTTTCATATAGTTGATCATCGTCGATCGATTTCTGACCGTGGAAGTTGGATTTGTTAAGTTTTGTATAAATCAAATATACTTCTGCTTTAAGACTTTGAAGGGGTGAATGTGTAGTTTTTTCGACAGCAAAAAGCTTCAAAAGTTTTACATAGAATTCCTATCAAAAATTCATCGATTTCCGACCGTGGAAGTTGGATTTGTTAAGTTTTCAATTTAACAACATTAACACACTATACTTCTGCTTTAAGACTTTGAAGGGGTGAATGTGTAGGTTTTTCGACAGCAAAAAGCTTCAAAAGTTTGACATAGAATTCCTATCAAAAATTCATCGATTTCCGACCGTGGAAGTTGGATTTGTTAAGTTTTCAATTTAACAACATTAACACACTATACTTCTGCTTTAAGACTTTGAAGGGGTGAATGTGTAGGTTTTTCGACAGCAAAAAGCTTCAAAAGTTTGACATAGAATTCCTATCAAAAATTCATCGATTTCCGACCGTGGAAGTTGGATTTGTTAAGTTTTCAATTTAACAACATTAACACACTATACTTCTGCTTTAAGACTTTGAAGGGGTGAATGTGTAGGTTTTTCGACAGCAAAAAGCTTCAAAAGTTTGACATAGAATTCCTATCAAAAATTCATCGATTTCCGACCGTGGAAGTTGGATTTGTTAAGTTTTCAATTTAACAACATTAACACACTATACTTCTGCTTTAAGACTTTGAAGGGGTGAATGTGTAGGTTTTTGGACAGCCAAAAGCTTCAAAAGTTTTACATAGAATTCCTATCAAAAATTCTGATAAATATATATATACATATATATATATTTATATATATGTATATATATATATATATAACGTAATCTAAATATTCTATGTTAATTACTTTTTCAATTCGAATGTGATTGCATAATGACTTTTGTCAGTACAAATTGTGCTGGAACAGTTAGTAAACAATAATAAATTTTAATATGTAGGTAATCCGAATTTTTACTGTTACGTATTACATTATATATATTATTGAAACCTTAAATTTTCTAATAGGATTATTATCTTTACCATACATTAATTGAGAACAAATTAGAAATATATTCATTTCTTTAACGCCCTTATACTATTAGTCAACCTGAATATATAAATAACGTGATATTTAATTGGCATAATTCTTCTACGAATAGTTCTAAAACCTTTTTAAAAATACGGTTTACAAACACATATTTATTAAGGGTCTTACCACACTGGGATTGAGCAGCGCGAAGTGTTTGCAGGAGCTGTTCCGCGTGCTGGTCTCCCTGCTGCAGAGCCGTACGCTTCTCAGCTTCCCTCCTTTGCAGCCGTTCCACCTCCTGTTCCAAGCGACTCACCCGCGACACGTACTCGTCGTGAGTTTTGGACAATTCCTGTATACAGGGTGATTTGTAATTGGTGTAGACATATACATCTTATCCAAAAACCAATCGTTTCGTCAAAATTGTTTGTAACCTCTCCCAATTGACCTAGCATATTCACTTTATTCAAGTTGATTGCAAATAGGTGTAAACGTGAAGGGTTGGTAGATCTTGGAGACCATGTTGTCACTGTCTCCAAGACCCACCAGCCCTGGGAAGAATCCCACAAGCTGATTACAAATGTAGCTTCACATGCACCACTGTCTGCCCTATTCCTCGATTTTGATAAAAACCTTCAACCAACTTACTTCTTCCAGTGCAACGATCTTCTGTTTCAACTCCTCCATTAGAGTTCTGCATCTGTTCTCGTCACACGTCCTTTCACTGCTGCGAGAAATTATTGTATTATAAACTTTATATTATCTACTAAATGATTGACTGAAAAAAGAATGGAACACTTTCTTTCATCATCATATCAGTCAATAGCACCCCCTCCCGCCAATATCGTCACGACGACTGGTTTTCCGCTAACCACATCCTTTAATAAAATCAGGCGTTATTTTGTGTAAGTCCATCCTAAGTAAGAAAAGGGCCAATATTTAGCCACTTCCGCACATGCAGTAGTAGTCGTGCAACAAAGTGCACCGCCCGCCAGCCCGCTGATAAACGCGCATGCGGCAAACAATGCGAATTACACAACTGCCTGTGTTTGGCACTACTCGTAATATAACTCCTGAAGACGCCCCGTGGAGGGGTGAAACACGTGTTGAGTGATTTAACGGTGGCAGTTGCGTATGTGTGTAATATTGGTCCTTTTCTTACTAACCACATCCATCCGCAACAATAACCATGTCTCCGGTCTACCTAGAGACTTAAGCGATGTCCAATGTTCACTACCACTTCAGATAAACAAAATCTGAGTTACGTCGATTATATTGGTTTCTTATCGATCTCCTCATTTATGATTCGATCTCGCGGCTAAACTCCGAGCTAAGCCTTTTCCATTACACTCTGTGTGATATTGTTAACTTCTTATAAGACATATATATATATATATATATATATATATATATATATATATATATGTATGTATGTATAAGGATATACTTACATACTACACTGTACCTCGGTAGACTTTATATATAATTAACACGTGTTCCGTATCAATAGATATATTATTGGTTTTTCTTCTACTTGTCAGCAGATAAACACTCACTAAGACATAGACTTCCTCCAAAAAACGCCATGATTACCAGTCCTGCGCTGCGCACACACAGCGACTTCCGCGACCTTAACTATATCACTTGTCCAGCTAGTGGGGGGTATGCCCACGCCGCGTCTACCGGCTGATCGACGCCACTCGAGACCTTAGGTGTAATGCCCCGTGCACTGCCACTTCAAATGAGCAATTCTTCAAGCTACGACGGTGACTGTTTTTTTTCGGATCACCTAATTTCTGATCTAATCTCGCAGCCAAACTACGATCAAGCCTCTCCATTGTTCTCTGGGTGACCTCGAGCCTTTTCATAAAGCCCATCGCAACCGTTGTGTTTTTTCAATTCCAAGTCATGTTTATATTAAGTTAATAATTCAAATAAGTTTGTACTTACTTATTATACTGTGCCTCTGTAGACTTGACCAACACGGGCTCCCTACAAACAAACGTATTTTGGTTTAACACTACTTTGTTTTGAGTATGATTAACTCAAAAACATCGAAGAATTAAAAAAAAATATTTATTTATTTCAAACATAAAATCGTATTTATATTGAGTATTTTTTTTTTTGATCTGATATGGTCTTACCTTTCTATAATGTTGTATAAATAACTGAATGTACTTGCGTGTACTAATGGATGTACCAAAATAAATACTATGAACAATAGAACTAGAAAAAATAGTCACTGAAACAACAATAGTAGCTCGAAATTTCGGCGGTCTGTAGTGGCAGTTGGCAGTTGGTTGGAATTTTTAATGACGACCGTGAACCGGAAGATGCGTCATGGGTAGGTTGCTCACTACTTGGACCATCGAAATAATCAAGATCGTGGAAAGTATCTAAATGTATGCAAAGACTGGTCATTGTGGCTATATTTGGAGGTCTATGCCCTACAGTGGGCATCTACAGCCTGATATTATGATGTTATTTCTATATTTGATGAAGAATTTTTTTGTACCAATGAAAATACTAAAACACATACATACATACATTTTTTTTATTAAATTCCTAGAGTTGGCAAAACAGGTCAAACTACAACTTGACGTTGATTTATGGGACACCTTCTATAATTAAAACACAATAATACAAAAATGGATAGACACATACTTATTAGGTTCAATATTGGGAACCATCTCCTGGATGCTAGAAGCACTTCTCTTAGTGCTTATATTTACGGCACTCGTCGAAGTATTTCTAGAAATAAATTATTAAATACATTATGTTAAAATAATAATATACAAAATGACAACCGATAAATTTTCTATCAGCTAACTGGCTACCGTCAATTATACGTGGTGATTGGTTTTGTACTAAAGGTTTAAAAGGGTGAAGTTTTTTGTTTCTAATATTAACACATTATATTTATATGTATATATATTATGCACATATTTCTAATCTACTATATTATGTCAATGCTATTATGCTGCTAGCCACTTTAGGCTTTGTACATTCATCAAAATTGAGGTCATGGAAACAGAGGTCCTTGAGCTAAAAACCTGTTACAATGATGAGTGTTATAACTGAGGTATGGCGGGTATGTTTTTTAATGGCCCCCGTTATGGGGACCCCTAGTACACCTGTCTACTGTGGGACAGGGACTCCGTTTTTATTTAATATTTTTTTCATGTAATAACTTTATTTTCGCGCTCTACTATTGCTCCTCCTATGGTCTTTCATTCCTTAATTTTTTTTCTTTCTACAATTCTTCTTTCTTTCCATTACATGTCCATTACCACTTTTATTCAAAACCATTCTTTCTTCTCCTCATACCTTAACTAATACAATTTCTTTCTTTTTATTCTATTTCACATTTTTGGTATAGTATATATTCAAGTATAGTATAGGTTAGCGAAAGCAGGATTTCTAATCTATCTGTATAAAGTGATCATTCCAAAATATGTTACATTAATTTTTTATTCAAATGCAACAGGCGAACAACTTCTGGCAATGCAAAGTCTACAGGGTCAAATAGTAAACAATAATTATTTTTAAATGTAGTAACATTAATTTTTAAAATTTTTTCTTGCTATATCATAATTATTATTTATAATTACCTAAACTATTGAAGTTTAGCAATTTGTACCATATGTTAATTGAACATAATTAAGATATACATTCATCTATTTAAAAGCTTTTGTGCCTATCAATAACCATCCTGTATAATAATAAGATTTGTATGTTTTATCTTAGATTAAATTTCTTATCAAATAATAAGAAGGTAAAGTTGAAAGACGTACTTGACCGAGGTGTTATTAGCAAAGCAACATTTACTACAACGAGCTGAATTTTTTCCTAAAAATTGTTTGGCCGAACACAACCGCATATTCAAAATGCGGTTCCTCTCTGTTAGTCTATCATTTGCTCTCTTCTGTTCTGCTATGCTGTAAACAATGTCATTTGTCTCTTTTATTTTAATTATTTAACAATTATAAATATCCTGTTGGTTAAAAATTATAATTTTTATATTATAAAATTAGTTCCTTAACTACAGATATGACTAAAACATAGATAATTTTATTATTAAAGTCAATAAATTTAAATAAGAATTAAGGGGCTACCAACATTATTTGAATAAAAGGACTTCTACAGCTGAGCATATGCCTCCCACATAAATTTCCAATAACACAGATTGGAAGCGACCTGTATCTAACACCTTCCAATAACCTGACAAGGTTGGTCCACCATTTAAGAGGTGTAATGCATTAATTATTTCTTTAATATATAAAATTAATTACTTCAAATTACACAATCATTTGTATCTCATGTAACTCTGATACATAATCTTTGGTATATATTCATACCCCATTGTCACGTAATAGTATTTAAATATAGATATGTATTTACCCATAAGAGAGAATTGTGTAAGAAAAATTGTAAAAAATTAAAAACGCTGTTGTGCCTCGCAGCTGGGAGAAGAAAGATCCATATTAAATAACAGCAACCCTCTCCCAACTGTCTGCGTTTAGTGAAAGCCAAAAAAAATATTGTAAAAAAAACACTAGCGATACAAATTATAATTAAGTAAAAAAAATATAGAAAGAATCAAATTTTAAGATCTCATCTTTTCAGCTATTGCAAGGCAGGGGGACACATAAATGTAGAGTTAAACAATGAAACAATAAATAAACAAATATTAATTCTTTTGAAAATGCTTTGAATATACCATTGTATAGTCAAAAGTGGTATAATATATATAATGTATTATATTTAAATAAATATTTATACATTGTAATCTTGGTCGCAACTTTCACCATGTACTACTATTAAATTTTAATTTGGCCTTAGTTCAAACATTATTTAACATTAATGCATCAAGAACATGTTTGTCAATGTTCTAGAATCATTTTTATTAACTTTTTGATTTTGCATTTGTGCATTTATACAGTTTTTCATAAGTTGTTATCAGTTCTGTTAGGATTAATAACATTGTTTCCTTTGTCATGATAATTAGAATTAACATTGTTTCATTTGTCATGATAATTAGAATTATAAATGCAAATCAGCAGTGCATTTGCTAAATTCTTGACTGACTAGAATTATACTATCAAGATTAACATATTGTATATAAATTTAAATGCTAAAAATGTATGCACAAAGTAGTATACGAATTAGTTCGGGATTTTCGTCCTACATTAATAATTATATGTTATTTGTTAATAGCAGTTCGAAACTTTTTATTAGTAACAAAAATAAAAAAAAACATTTACATATCTTTCTGTTCCCGTATTAAAGCTTTCGTACTTGAACAACAGTCCTTTTCGATCTTCCCGAGACCAGCCTTTTGTGTTGCAGTCAGTCTCTGCACCTTGGTGGATAATAGCTTGATCTTCTCGTTTTGGGCATTGATCGTTTGTTTCAGCTCCAGATTATTATCGAGTATAGCAAAATACAGATCCTCTAACTCCCGCTTCGTCAACTTCGATGGACAAGTTCGACCAAATTCTTAAATGATTCAAGACTTATTTTAAAATCAAATTTCATATTTACTTCCTATGAATATAAAATATTTGAGCAAAAGTATGCGTACCACGCTCAGTCCCTTTTGTAGTATGCGATTTACATGTTTCACGTACAATTTGTTTATGAGCATCGTTCATTATAAAATTTCTAATTCATTGTATACACTTAGACCTCATACTTATCGCAAAATTTTAACTCAAACTGCTCTAACATAATATCATCGGGTCTTTAAAACTTCATTCATAGTTCACATTTAGGCGTTTGTTATGAAGGAATCATTTCATGACTTCAAACTTTAATTTGTTCCCAAATTAATTACTTTTAAACTTCTACAGAGAAATTTTACGAAAATGCCGCCATAGCAACAAAGACAAACAAAAATATTTTTTTTTGACAAAGTCAAAGACCACAGCATTTAAATCATGAATCCATGTATTATAAAATGTTTTAATTGGTATTTATTCAGAACAAATACCAAAAAATATCTTGAAAAATTTAGTTCATTAATTTGTTATAAAAAGGTAAGAATGCGTTAACATGCATCTTTATTTTAAAAAGTGCAAACGCGTAATTTTTATTTAACCTGTGATATGACGTGTTCTTGCATTTATTCTTATTTAATATGTGAATTGGTGTGTTTTTCGCATAATGGTTGTAACTATACTGAAAAACCCTATAACAAAAAGTACGGAATAAGATTTTTCGCCAAGACGGCAAAAATAAAAAATATATTTGCATTATAACTTGCAAACACTTATTTCTTTATAATCAAAAATAAATATAAACATTGCTAATGTCAATTTAGCAATATTTATATTTATTTTATTATTTTCACGCTTATAATTTTGTTTAAAGAGCGCTATGCCTTCATTAGTATGACAGAGGTTCGCTAACGTAATTGAAATACAAGACTGTTGTGTGAAATAAGCCGCAGACTGTTTCATATTCCACTTACGGAGTGCTTATAAAATTGCAATGTTTTGTAGTAAATTTAGAAGTGTCAAATTTAGGACAGATTAGATAAACCATATTTATCTCCCAGAGTTGTGTTATAAGTAAAATAAATAATAATTTTTAATTAACATAGTTTCTACATGTTATATTACATAATATGTTTAGTTCTTAGACTAGTGCTTGACTTATGCTACAGAAATCAAGGTCCTCATTTGTAGTGACTAAAACAGTATATTTTACCACAGAATATAAAATCTATCTATAACAGATAAAGGATTGAATAAAATACATAATTGTTTTAAACAGACATTTATTTAATTGATTAAATTGGCTATTTTAACCTATTTTTCATAAATAACTTTTGAAATATTCTACATTGTTAAATGTATAAACATTTCTATCTTTTATTACCTTATTGATATACGGTTTAACTTTATTTTAACACATTGCTAAACAATGTATAATACTGAATTTCATCACAATTTGCATAACAACAAAATGTACTAAAAACAAATATGAGATAAAACTTATAAAAATCCTAAAACGGTTATTCAACCATCTATTACAACACAAAGTAAAATTAAAATCAAATTGTGAACTAACATTCCGCCGTAAATTTAAGAAATGAAAACTTTTACCCCAGATTATAACATAAAATTTACTTTGTATTAAAGACACATTTTTTACTCGACAAATAGAGATAAAAAATAACAATTTAAATAAAAAATCTATAAAAAATATTTCAATCATACAATACATTAATTTCAATTTTAATACACCGAAATATCTTTGAATACTCAATTACGTGAATAAAAGCTATCAAATATGGAAAGCATATATTAGAAACCATTACTAATCAACGCCATTTCTAAACTAGTGTCCCGAAAGTGGGTAACAAGAAATCTAATATTAAAATAAAATAGTGTACCAATTAAAATGCCTTAAATAACAATCTTAAGTAAAATATTTATAAGAAAAAACAAAAAATGGTTTAAAATAATCACATGGGTAATAGGCCAAGCCGTTTTACACTAAAATACACGAATATCATTTTTTTTTCTATACACATAATTCATTTTATATATGGAACACAAAAGCATATCTAAATTAAAAAAAAATAATTTGACATTTGCTTTTTATTAATACCATAAACAAAAGTAATTCATTCGTTTATTAAACGAATTTCGAAAACGTGTAAAGTATTGAACAACGTTAGAAAATATAAAAAAAATATATTTAAATAATACTAACATATTAAATCAAAAACAACAAATCACAGCGTCGAGAAATGTTATATTAGGAATCATAATAAAAATAGTAAATAATTACGTTCACAAACACCTTCAATACGTACGCATATATATTTACGTGATAATTTCAAAATGTCTACAAATAGTATGTCTATAGACAACACGCATACCAAAATATTTAGTCAACTACGGCTTTGGTAAATCACTATAAATTTATGCGTTGAGTCATTCAATTATTGTCTCGTTTGCTATTCAGCTCCTTTTCTTACTACATTTCTATTATATATTACGTCCACAATAACAATATATCTACATACATATATACTAAAGCATATACAATTGTAAATACTCAGAAGGATAAAAGATAGATTTCTTGACGATCTCAAATAATCGCCACATATTTTCACATTCATACACATATCAGATATTTTTTAATTTTTGTACCTGACGAATCATAAATATATCTCTAGTTTTTTTAACGATTACCTAAAGCGAATTTAGGCATGTTTATTATTGTACAACTGTCAAACACGTTCTAAAAGTCAAGAAGAAATCGTCCACAGACTATAAATAACCAACAAGGATGCTAGAGCTGTCAAACTGACATGACATATATGTCCAAAACAATCTACATCTATTTTTATCTGTAACTACAACATGGCTTATGTTAGTCAAAAATTCTTTTCAAGTTAAAAATTTCAAAATTATACAATACAATTTAGTATATAGCTGTAATACCTTATGACTCTACAGAAAAAATAACTACATTTTTGGAATAATAGATATCTCCAGCCACTTTCATGGTTGAATATAGATAGAAATATCGTCGTACTAAACAAAACACTATAATAAATGTTCAAAACAGATTTCCACATTTAAGCGTATTAATATTTTTAAATTTTAAAACAAATTGAAAAACTGCCTCAAATCACTAGGCCAGTGTACACAATTGTTAACAAGTTTTAGTTAGATGAAATGCAGCAACATAAGATGAATTACCGATGAAAATTATTTGTAATTACCTTGTAGGTGAAATACAGACAAAATATGTAATTATATTATACCGTATTAAATTATTTATATGTAAAACACAATATACCCTCGGGAATCTCATCTAAAATTAAATATACAAAAAAATTGGAGTTTCTGTTTGTAATATTAAAATAACCGCTTTTAATACATGTATACGACTATATAAAATTTTAGTCGGTCTGTCCGTTTGTTTGCATCCGTTAATCTATGAAACGGCTGGACCATTTTTGACCGGACTTGCACTGGCAGATTGCCGTAGTAACAGGGAGTAATTTAGGACACTTAGAAATTATTGGAAGTTGTTCAAAGAAAAAAACATAAATTTTTTTTTTGTTAAATTTCACGCGGGTGAATTGGTGAACACAGATAGTGATGTAATAAAATTAAAGATTATTAAACAAAGTAATAAACGATTTTTCACAAGTTTCAAAAGTGCGACTTTATTGTCGGCTCTTATTGTTTTAGATTGCGTTTAGAAACCTCGTACTTTTTACTAGAAGACATTATAGAGTTCAATTTGATTCAACTTTCTATAAAATTGGGCACTTTCGACATTCTTCTTACATGTATACTATAAATAATTAAAATGGAAGATTATTTTAAGTCATATTTTTAATTAGTTTATTTTGGATATATAGTTGTGACCCAAGTGATCCATTGTCTTTACAAGGCCTATTGAACGTAGGCCACATTATTGAAACACTTGGGATATGAATCATAATTAAAAGAACCGATTATATATTTATCAATTCCAATATATACCAAGTAGCGGAAAAAACCATAAAATAAATAACTTTATATTAACTACTAAATATATAAAATTGAAAAAAACAAATGCATATTGGAATAATAAGTGGCTTTTTATAATTATTTGTAACTTCTACGTGTATGGGATGGTTGTATTGTTATATACGTGTAAGTCCAACTCAGCTATGCAGCATTCAATGAACTTTGGCGTTTTGGGCCACATAGTCTTATCAACTGTAATACTAAACCTTAAAATGGTGGTTGATATCTCTGATTATGCTACATACATACATATCTAATATATGTCATTATACATAGCACTTGATCATTACCATCACTATGTTCAGACAATTATGGTGTCCATAAGGCTGTTTACTCATCAAAAATGTGCGAGGATGGGTAACGAGACATTACTACTGTTAACTTAGCCTTGTCCAGTTGTATCATCATACCTTCTCAAGTGAAAATCCAGCCCAAATTTATTTTACATGAGATTTTTTCTTTATCAAAAATAAAATAATTTTCTCACTCGTATTACGATACTAGTAAAATAAATACTCGCCTTAAAAAATAATCAAAACGAAGAACTTTAAGCTTTGGAAAATTAAAACTATTGGAATTATTAATTAAAATTTTCTAATATTATCTATGTTAATAATATTAGGCTGAGACGATATTAATTTTGGGGCAGTTACTGTGAACAATTACATATAAAATATTTATTTTGTTATCGATTTCAAAAATCGATTAAATAATCGATAGTAAACGTTAGCAACACTACGAACAGTACCCTATGTTTAAATATATATTGTCATATTTTCTAGACCGCAAGTAAATATCATAAATATTTTATTTTACAGTTAAATATGTCTTTTAGCATAGTACAACATATGCTTGTACAGTTAAGAGATATCCATCAGCTGCTCAGGATTTTCATTTTCAGTACAATACAGAGATCAAGGTATTTCTAGATCACAGGATATCCGGAAGTTGGCGGGTAATCTGCAATAAATAATTATAACATACAGTATATCCATGAATAATTTAATATTAGCTTTAAAAAAAGGATATTGAAAATAATATGAGATATTATTAAATTTTTATCTAGATTCAAATTTAAGTGTTAATATTAATTGTAGGTTATACACCTGTTTATAACGTTAGTTTGGTCCTCGCTAGTAGCGCCCTCTATTTGAATTAAAAATATCGCCAGTGCTCATGAGAAAACTTGAACGAAAATCCAAAAACAAAATACAAATCGTATCAACGTCTATGCCAGTACTGAATAGGAACGTGTTTACACGTGCACAGTTTTCTATAATTCGAAACCCTGGATGGTTTTTGGGGTGTAGAATGTACCATACATTAATAGCTAGTTCCGCATTGTAATTTCTAGTGTGTATCATGTATAAGAAGTTAGTACCACGTTGTAATTTTAGGACTGTACCGCATATTACAATTAAGCCTTAATAGCCTGATTTACTAGTGATTTTTTTTTCGTTGAAAAGAATATTATACAACAGTAAAATTCGTACAGCCAACCTATAAAAAAAACTAATAGTAATGTAAACATTCGGTTTAAAAGATTGGTATCAAAATTGAAACTCTAGGCTATTAAGGGTTAATAACACAAAGATTGGCAGTCTTAGTTATATGTTAGCGCTTAATACCACATTGTAATTTGTAAAGTGTATTATTAGCAGGTAGTACCACGTTGTAATTTTAAGACTGTACTACATATTAACAATACCACAAAGATTAGTAGTGTGTACGAAGTTATGGCGGAAGTCATGTTCAGCACTGGACATCCTGCGTCTGAAACAGTGGCGTAGCTAGGGGGTGGCGAGCGGGGCAGCCGCACCATGCACCAAAGTTGAAAATATTTTTTTGAATTTTTTTTTGAAATATGAAAAATGAAATGTTAAAAGAAAAATGAAAACCATAATTTAAAGTAAATAACATAAAAAGAATATCGAATTTTCTATTTTTGTGCTAAAAAAGTTGTTAAATAATATGAACATTAAAAAAAAGTAAACGGTTACAAATTATAATATACACAGTGTTTAAGCCTTTCATTCGCAAAACACATAGTGTTTTTTAAAAGGGCCCTAAATCACAAAAACACATATCTATGTTTGAAACAAGTCGACACTATTGATTTTGAAAATGTGATTAATGACTTTGCAGGCCAAAAAGCGAGGAATGTTAGTTTTTAAATTTTCCCAATAAATTTTATTTAGATCTAATGTTATTTTATATATATTTATTATTATTTTGAACCAAAAAAATATATATATTAACTACATTCTGTTCTGAATTTTGAAATTATTTAGACTCTTTAGGGGAAGGGGGGGGGGCACCAAGCCCCAATCTGCCCCAGGCCCCAAATACCATAGCTACGCCACTGGTCTGAAATGATAATGATGACCAAGTATTACTATGGCATGCTTTATTACGATAGTATACAGTGGACTTGCGAACCTGGTCTTCATCTAGCCCTTGTTCTGTGCGGCCTGGCGTCGAAGGTCGGAGCCGATGGCCGCGGTGATGGCGGTGCCGCAGGCCAGCAGCCCGCACATGGTCAGGTTGGACCAGCGGTCGCCGACAGACTCCAGCATTCGTTCGTATGCGAGGGTCAGCACGATACCGAACGCCTGTTGATGCATAATTGATATAAATAGAAAGAGATTGAGGTTGAATAATTGTGTTTTTACAGTTGTGACTCGTTTTTAGATATGAAAAGACTTTATGTGAACATCGCATTGACGGCAATCATGTCATTATCTACAACTTCGCAAATAGCCATAGAACAAAATAGTATATGTCTTAAGTTTTCATATAAAGCGTCAAAAAAAGTTTTTCCCCGACTTATCGTGTGCGTCTCGTCGATTGCACCCTTCCCCACCTCACCGCTCACATTCTTTATGCGGTAATTCCCCACTACATCGATCACCTGTTATGACTACGAATTAAAACTTTTATAATTGCAAAATATATTTTGGGTTCATTTATTCCAATCACACATATAGTTATATATAAGACAATATCGTAGAAGAATATTTTATCACTTTACCTGAACAACGGCGTTGAGGATACCGGAGGTCGTGCCCTCGGGTTCAGGGTAAGTGATTTCGGAGGCAAACTCGAATCCCACAGGCAGATAGCCGTTCATGAAGAAGCTGTTAAGAACAATGTCAATCTTTACTCCTTTTAATGTAGAAATGTGGTTCTAGTATAATTTTTTATACATAAAAATAAAAACATCAGTGTTTTAAATATATTTAAAAAAAGAACAGTGCTCTAGACCGACTGGAACCTGACGCACGGTACCATGGTTCTGTTCGGATTAGCGGGTACCATTTTTGAAGTGGCTTACTTTCGGAAAGGATCAAAGTCCAGAGGACGCTTTGCTCACAATCTTTTTTAAGGTACCGAAGCTCAAGGGCTTCTTGGAGAGCCTCGGTTTGGGCCGCAACAAAATACAGTTTCACTGGATTCGTAGTCATAGAGTCTAGATCGTTTAGACGGAAACTCCAAGGAGTAACCACCAACCAACCTCGGTTTGGTCTATCACTCTTTTTAACGGGTTACAGGCAAAGCATTTAACTTCTGCCTTGCCTGATATTACGTGATGGTTAGATTTACAATGGCATATGCTTGTCTAGAAGATAATCTATTCACTCTTGAATTGCCACACGTCGATATCGCCTGTCGGAACACTAAGGAGTCAAAGGGGGCTGAAATTCTACTTGGATATTTTAACTACTTACCCGATAGACGCCTCCTGCAATATACCTTCCACAGAGTCTTGGGCTGCCCGCCATCTAGCGACTTTCTACGACCGGAAATATGTCGTCGATCCACTTAGTGAACTTACCCAAGTATAATACTGCTGAGATAGACAATTCCGATGATGCCGCAGTCCAGGGTGAAGGTGAAGACCAGCATGCCGGCGACAGAGGCCGCGTACACGGCCAGGGTTGTCTCTTTGAAGCGATGCGTGCGATCCAGCACCAGCCCACAGAGCACTGAGCCAACCATGCCCGCGACCACGATCACCAGTCCGATCCGCCCTGCATCCTCATTCGCTCCCTGAAACCCAGAAGTTTAACTATATTTAGTCTAAAAGGAAATAACTATAAGTTGAAGTAAATTTAAGTAGATTTAATACATAGTACTTACAAAGAATTAGTAGGTTTGGCTACTGTTTTTATTTTTAACTAGCTAAACCGGCAAACTTTGTTCCACCTCAATGAGCAGTTTTCGGAATTCCAAGAATTCGGAATACTGGAGTGGAGATTTTTACACGGCTAATCTCATATTTTGACTGATGTTTTTTTTTTAATCTATTTTTTTAATTAAGATATTTCATATTTTAATACTAGTAATTCTGTTCCTGTCTCATGCATATCGAAAAATTCAAAATTTGTATTATGAAAGATGGTTCATCCTTTCATAAATTGTAAACTGTGTAAGTAACACGACTTTGTTTTGTATACATATGTAGATTTACACCCATACATAGCGCCATCCTAAAAGTTTACTACGCACATTCGTGATTTTATTTGTGAAGTCTTTTTTCGAGAATAAAAAT
Source organism: Battus philenor (assembly GCF_028537555.1). Lineage (NCBI taxonomy): Eukaryota > Metazoa > Arthropoda > Insecta > Lepidoptera > Papilionidae > Battus > Battus philenor. The sequence continues at coordinate 1,411,347 of NW_027181693.1, forward strand.
GATTAAATTGATTATTTATCCCTAGTACAGTCTTCTTTGAGAGGCCCCTTTGTATCCAGTTCACTAACGCCTGACTGAACCTTCAGCTCTGGACCTGGTTAGCTTATTTCAGGTATCGTAAAAAACCCATTGTCATCGGCAAACGTAGAAGACTGAGGGGGAGTAGTTCTGGTCTGACCAAATCCGCACTACTCTCAACAAGAATGTTTCTGACGCCGTACAAAGATGGAGAAATATCCTAAGGGCTAAGAGATAATACTAAGCTTACCGGGTAGTAAGTGAGGACGAGCTGGTTGAGCAGCGTGGATATGGCGTAGAAGACACCCACGTTAATACCGTAGGATACGAGCAGGAGTACGTAGTTACGGTTGGTGAGCAGCTTCTTTATGGACTGGAGGAAGTTCGAGTCAAGACTGGAGCCCAGATCCGCAGCAGCCGATGGTGGTGTCGCCGGAGCCGCTTTGAAAACTGAAACGAGATATGAAAACAATTTTTTTTGTAAAGTGGCTTTTCTCTTATAATTCTACATTTTTATTCCTATGTATTATCTATTTTCGAAATTGAATCTAAAATAAATATACTCACTATTTAATGGAATCAGGCGTTACACCGATTAGTGCCAAACACAGAGTCTGACTCTGTGTTTCCGCTATAACGCTGTCCATTTTTATTTTGTTATCCAACGAGTGACCCACGTCCCACAGTTGGCTAATTTGATGGTTACGAGGAGAAATTCTAAAGTGGACTCTACACGAGTTTAATCCTTTCACTTAAACATAAAACAATATACGTCACAAAGGGGGCATAACAAGTTTAGAAAGGCTACAGGAGCATGAAACATAAAAGGGTCTAAAGCACTGTTCTAGATGGACACAAGATATCCTGCTAGTAATTATGACACCTTCAGTGGTCATCCTCTACACCTTTGGAGCGGAATCTACGAAACTATCAGGTGCTCCTCAGTTCTATGCTAATACCAAGTCTCTGGTAATCCAGGGAAGTCAAACATCTCCCGGCATAGACTCTGTAGACTCTGTGTTTGGCACTAATCGGTGTAACATAACTCCTGAAGATGCTCCGTGGAGGGGTGAAACACGTGTTGAGTGATTTAGCCGTGGTAGTTGTGTAATTCACATTGTTTGCCGCATACGCATTTATCAGCGGGCTGGCGGGCGGTGCATTTCATTGCACGACTACCACTGCATGTGCGGAAGCGGCTAAATATCGGTCCTTTTCTTACTTATCCTACTCTAACCTGCAATAACCCACGTAATTTTGATACTATCACTTCATTAATTTTAGTTTTCTATGGAATTCTATGCCTACCTTTCTTGATCGATCGCCATGTGACTTAGCCGTATTAGTACAAAGATGAGATTCTCAAGTCGCGTAACAGAGAGAACGATAAATATTCCAGAAGTTTCCACATAGTAAACCACGTTCAACAAGTCAAGCGCTATCGAACAACAAAGTTCTAACTTAAGCAACGTTGAAGCATTTATTTATTAAGTTAAACACGAGTAAACTGTTAATATATTTCGCTTTATTTATCACAAGCTACTCCAATAGACTTCGTATTGTGATATTGTCCTGTCACAGTCGAAGACAAAAAAAAAAGAGACCTATTTCGGAGTAAAAAAGAAAAACTTGTTTAGCGTAAGGTCATAAAGAGACTATTTGTTTTAAGTAGTTGTTCGTGGGCATCAATTAAAAAGATATTTTATTGTAATGCCAACAAAGTAATTTCCTATAAACATTTTAATTTTTGTCATCAATTCACCAGTATGAAATCCACTGCTGGGTATATAGACCACGCCCATTGATTCCCAAACTGTACCAGAACGAAGAGGCTTGCTTCCAATGCTTTTCGGAGACCTTAACAAGGTTTGTCCATCTAGTCCATGGACGTTCTAATCTGCGCCCCTTAAGGTACATACAATAACTTACAGCCTTAACTCTCTAAGTAGAGAAGAAGTAGAAATTAGAAAAAAAATCACACCGAAGTCGAGAAGAAGTAGATATTAGAAAAAAAACCGCGTCGAAGAAGAGATGAACTAGAAATTATAAAAAAACCGTGCCGAAGTAGAGATGAACTAGAAATTAGAAAAAAATCGCACCGAAGTAGAGATGAAGTAGATATTAGAAAAAAACCGCACCGAAGTAGAGATGAAATAGATATTAGAAAAACAACCGCAGTGAAGTAAAGACGAAGTAGATATTAGAAAAAAAAACACACCGAAGTAGAGACGAAGTAGATATAACAAATGGAACTGCACCGAAGAAGAGACGAGGTAAAAATTGGAAAAAAAAACAGAACTGAACATTATCGTGTATGAATGAAATATCTGTGGTAGAAAAATTAACACTTACACAGAAGTATGAAAACGAAGAGAACGCTGGTGAAGCCAGCCACCAGGTAGAACATGAGACGGAAGTCGGCGGCAATCTCCTCCGTTGTACCCTGAGCGCGCACCAGTATGGGCGGCAGTAGAAAACCCAGCGCCACCCCGAGCTGGAACATTTAAAACAATTTTTTTTTTTTTTATTATTAACAATGAAATCGATCTTCTTAATTGTAGCGTCCTTGGCAGTGATGTCGCATGATCATTTTGTTTTCTTTTAAGCTGTATACCGCAGAAAATATACATTCATTAATCTAGGTTGTTAAACCTTTTTAAAATGTGTTGCTGTGGTGTTTCTTCCTACTTGTTCGCAACAACTATAACACCTTGCAAACCAGAAACTAATATAAAATAGATTTATTAAAAAATTAGTTTAAGATCCTCGTCAGGTTTCGTTAAAAGTTCCATTGTTGAATTAAGTGTATCTTAAGTTAAATTATCGCGACTAAATTTTTAACAAGTTTTTATTTCTAATCAACAATATATTCATCTTCGTTATCAACAACCTTTTGCCATCTAGTATATAAATTTTTAAAGCCGGAGCGGTAAAAATCAATCGGTTTTTCTGTAAAATATGTCGATGGAAACGACATTACTTTCCGGTCCCCTTAATATGTATTTGTATATAGGTTAAATGTTTTTTTTATTACATACACCCTAAACTGCCCTCTCCTTCGTGTCTCTCATCTCCATCTAAAGGTTGTCTGGTAGAGATCGCCTCGAGCGATAAGACCGCCTATTGTACCTCTATATAACTGTTACTTTTTTTTAATATCGATGTTATTTTGTTACATTTTTATGTAATTTTGGTGTACAATAAATTGTAAATAAATAAATAAAAAAATCATAGTTATTTCGTAGAAGTTCTCTTTGCGATTTTTAATGTTTTCTTCTGTGCGGTCGCCATCTTCCTGACAATAACAGATAGAGTGTAAGTTCAGTTAAAAATATTTTCTCAGGTGGTATAAAAAGTTCACAATGAAGGCAAATGATCGTTTCAAATAACATGTCATTAATACTCTAGGAGCTAATGTCCTGGCGTTTTCATTTTACAAGGGTACGGGAAGCGGTTTCATAAATTTAAATAATGGTCTTTGTCCCACGCCTGCAAGATTAATGATCGGATATTAAAAATGTGCCGTATCCGATAGCACAGCGCATATCGGATATACACGGATATGTTATTAGGACTGCGAAAGCTAAGAAACACAACTACTCAATAGAATATAAACATGGTTATTTTACAAAATATAAAGCAAACAAAGTAATCAACCAATAAAATTCCATATATTGAGCATTTACTACTTTTACAACTTGTAATTACGGAGAACTTAATGCCTTTAGTCATTCTGTACCTGTCAATGGAATATCTGCCAGTCAATTCATACTAATGTTACAAAGCACGAGTTACAAAACCCTTTACCAATAAACACGGAAACCAAGGATCAAGAAGTGCCGTAAACACACGTAACCTTAAAGTTATTTAAAGATTTTTGTGTACGGTTCTCGGAAATTCTAACAGAGTACCATCTCGAACTTACTAGAACCTTCTCCGTAGTCTAAATAGATGTACTCCCCATGTCGACACTTTAGTGTTGTTTTTCGAGTTATAAGATTAAGATCTACGATCAGTGATTTCTTGAGCGATTTAGAAGCGGAGTTTGGACTAAGCGAAAGGATGCTTTGTGTTAAAGTAGGGTAACCATCTGATTTGTGAATAAAGGACTCCTTGTGAACCAGTGGTGTTTCATTTCGAGTCAGAACCCACAGTATGCTTCACTAATATATATCGCCTGTCTAAATCCTGAGGAGGAATAGACTCTACTAGCTGTAAGGTTAGGGAGGTCTGACGCATACGAGATATTTAAAAAGCGACATCGTTCGTAAACCTTCCCTGGACATATATCCCAGGACATGACTAGAAGTAGTGTGCTCTCCATAATAAAATTTTACAAATATACATTTGATAAAAAGTTAAATAATTTAGTAAAGCCACAGTGAACAATTGTCTGGACTAGGATTTCAACTGCAAAATGTCTTTAATTCAATTTATGTATTATCTGTGGACTCAAAAAGTTACATTGTCTGTGTCATCCTGCCGTCCCCTACTTGTCATATAACCGTCTGACGAAGTAGTTGACATGTAACTTTTATAAGAAACTTTATCAATAATGAATTAATATATATATATATATATATATATATATATATATATATATATATATATATATATATATATATATATATATATATATATAAAGATACCTTATTATTTTCTAATATAAAAATATTACAGTTTATCATTCATTTAGGCTATATCTGATAAAGTGTATATGTATAAATCTTTATTAAACTTTGTTAAAAAACGTGTTGTTGTGTAGTTTCTTCATGCTTCTTTTCCATGACTATAACACCTTGCGAAGCGGAGTAGGGTCAAAAATAAAAAAGATTAAAAAGAATATGTTGACGACCGAGAAGTTCTGTCAAAAGTTCCAATATTGAATAAACTAATTTTATCTTTATCTTTAATCTAAACATCAGCGTATTCTATAAATATTAAATAATTTACAAGAGTCACTTCTATATATTTTTAAGTTAACATCCTAAAAAGGTTTATTGTAATAAAACATCCATGAGTGCCTCCCGAAGACCAGGCGCTAATCACTGTAATGAATGAAGTTTAAGACTTCTCTTTCTTCTTTTCAGCCGATGGACGCCCACTGCAAGACATAGGCCGCCCCCGAAGATTACTGTGGTGACAGGTCCTTCGCTGTCCAAATCCAGCGACTTCCTGTGTCCAACCTGTGTAACTATGTACTACTCGTGGTCGCCACGCGAGAACCTTTTCGCCTCTTCAGAATGCCATTTCAGACAAGCAATTCCTCGAGCTACATAGTCGATATTAGTCCCTTTGTAGATCTCATATCTTATTAGATCTCGCAGCAAAGCTCCGAGCACAGCCCTCTCTGTAACTCTCTGGATGAACTTCAGCGTTCTTATGAAGCCCGGCATAAGTGACCACGCATCGGATCCATATGTCATCACTGGCAACACACATTGGTCAAAGACCTTCAAGCATTGCAGTATTTTTGACGAGAAGAGATTTTTGAGTTTCTTGAACCCTGGTCATCCAAGTTTACGACCTCATCACTAATTATCTTGGTTTCATTTCGCATTGTACGTAATTGTAGCAGGAGTCCTCTTCCATATAACCTTCAATAAACGGCATTGGTCAATGAGACTTGTAATATCTCTTGATGTACACTAGAACATATGAAGTTCCGATAAAATAAATATTCTTACAGGATTTCTATAAGAAAATGAGGAATTCTTTGAAGACATCCACAAAGCCATGGCAATTTTAGTAGCGTATTCATAACTACCGTGCAATTGACAGAGTTAACTACAACAAGAAACACACTGCTAGGTAATGAGGCAATTTCATCAAAATACATAAATACACGTCGAACACACAAGGACATTACATACTGTAATTTCATTTGACCTTGAATTGTTTTTCCGCTTCTAAACAATTTCAAGTGAAATTATATATAAATACATCGCTTTTAAACTGAAGCCGGGAGACTCTTTACTAAACTTTAGAACTAGGACTTAGGCGACACAGGTGCCTCGGTTAGGGCGATTACTTTAGTATATTAGGTCTATTTAAAATAGGCTTAATATACTAAAGTAAGCAAAAATAGTGCAATAAACAGTATAATATAATATGATAATTATAAAGAAAATATGTGTTAAATATTTGAACAATAAATGTAAGGCAAAATAAAATAGTAAGGAAGCCTAGAATGTAGTGGTTGAGGATGGATGTATGACTAATGGAATGAAAGAGAAAGACTCGGAAAATTGTAGAACGAAAGAAACAGTACGACAGATAATATGATACATGAAAGAGAAGAATGATAATAATAAAAAATATGAATAAATTACTAGAAATAAAAAATCCCTGTCCCACACGAGATAGGGGAACGAGGGGTCCCCTACAGCTGGGAAATTAAAAATAAAATAAAAATAGAGCAGTAGGTAGAGAACAGAGAATGGTGATCTTAGGTCATGGGTTCTATTTCGAGGATAATAATATTATGTGATTCACACTCTCTGAAATTATATAAGATACACAGCTCACAAAGAAGTTTCCAGAGGATGCGCAGCAATGTCTTCTGCGTACTATAATACAACATTGCGATCGCCTGCTAGCCAGGCATGGCAATTATGATATAGCTCCCATAGATATCTTTGAAGAAGGCCTGTGCCCTATGGCTTCAATAAAACGACGCATTTTGAATAACCACTAATTAAATTTTATTCAAGGTAAATTCGTACCACAGCGGTTCGCGCAGGTTAGCTGTCGCGAGTTTCGCTCGGGTTTTTCCTCCAAAACCAGTTTGTGTTGAGGTCGTCGTGCGAATATTTTGCAAGTGAGAGTATCTCTCGCGTTTGTTTTATAAAATACAATATAACCAACGAATGACATGATTTGGACGCAACTTTATTTCTTGTTTATATAGAAATAAAACAGAAGTTACTGACGCCTACAATACATTTGATTTTAACTTGGCTGTAGTAACATGGTTACATATATCCAAGGTTAATTATATTGATAAGGCATTATAAAATTATTGACACTTTATTTAATTTCCAAGTCAAGATAGCAGTGGAAACATCAGACTTTCACATCACTGCAGGTGTACAACAGGGGTCAATGTTGGGTTCAGTTTTACATACAATATTCACAGCTGATTTCTCATATGCTAAAGAAGTAACAATAGGTACATTTGATGATGACACAGCTGTTTTAGCGAGCTATAAATGAAACCATTGCATTCCCAAAGTTAGAAAAAGCCATAAAGTAAATGAGTAGTTACACAAATGGAAAGTTAAAACGAGTGCATCAAATTCTGTACACGTTAGGTTGACTCTATAAAAAAAACCGACTGTGATCCCTTTCACCTTGGAGAAAACACATAACCTCATACATATAAAGTCAGGTATATGGTCTCCACAGGCTAACATAGCAACAAAACGTTATAACAAAAAGAGAAGAAGTGAACCTGAAATACAAAAGTATACTCTGCTTACAAGTTCAGCTATAGGGAGCGAGCAGCAACTACAATATATTTATTATCAAAAGCATCTCGTCTCGTGGTATATAACCAACTCTAAAATCCACAAACACCTAAAGGTGGCAACAGTCAAAGAAGAGATCGGAGCATTGGCAAGTGCTAACAACGACGGCTTGCTAACCATCCAAACCAGCTAGTTGTGCAAATTGTTACATCGGTAAATTTTGCCAAAAGCCTGAAGGAAGGCTTCGCTAAAAGCCATCCCTTAGTAGAACAGTAGGCAAATTACTTCGTGAGGAACTGTATAGTACTTATTAGACAGGGTATTTATAAAAAAACTTGAATTTTTGCTAAACACGATGTGAAAGTGCACTTTTAAATAAGAAGTATAATAAAACAAAAACCAACTGATAATATTTAATGGAATCAGGCGTTACCTCGCGGAAGTCCATCCTAAGTAAGAAAAGGACCAATATTTAGCCACTTCCGCACATGCAGTGATATGTGATTCGCATTGTTTGCCGCATACGCATTTATCAGCGGGCTGACGGGCGGTGCATTTTATTGCACGACTACCACTGCATGTGCGGAAGTGGCTAAATATTGGTCCTTTTCTAACCAACTGATAGTCAGGTACTTATTTCAAGCTATTTGAGGACAGGTAAATTAGACACCAACAAAGAGTCAAAAGCAAATCTTTGATACTATCGTATGTTATACATTTTCCGTTAAATATAGTATAGTATTTTGTTAAACTCAATAGCAGTAGCTACACCTGGGAAGTTCCCGTGTCCCTCGGTAGTGACAAGTAGTGTTTAGATCACAGCCGAAGTCCCCTCTCGGTGTGAATTAGATAAACGCTTCCTATTGCCCGATTCGCGACACGACGCCGCAGGGCCCGCGAGCCACAATCTATATTTAGTTCATTCGGTAACACGACGTTAAATTACTCCCGGATCCTGTCGCTTTCTTGAGACTACCGCATTGCAAGGGCCAAATGGCCGCCTACGCAGTGTTGCCAGTTTAAACCACGAATAAAACAATCGTCTAATCATATATTCTACAACGACTACACGCGACGTGGGTTTTTATATGGTCCACGTTATTTGGGACCCCCCCGTTCACTCATTTCATTCTTACTTACATCACCACATTGTCTTCTTCACAGTATCCATTGTATCGCAGTTACAATTTTTCCTTATTCTAATTTCTTTGCTATGCTTTGTTTTTTTTTTTTAATGATCCCCGTTTTTTAGGACGTCTCGTTCACCTCTTTTATTTTTTTCCTTCATCCATCTCGCTCTTATATCAACAATTTTCACATTATCTAAGTTACAATTTTTACTTATTCTACTTTTTTTGCTATACTTTGTTTATTTATGATCCCCGTAATTTGGGATTCCTCGTACATCTCTTTCATTCTTTTCCTCCATCCATACCTCACTTCACTCTCCTGTCAATTTACACAGTATCATAGTTACAATTTTCCCTTATTCCAATTTATTTGCTTTACTTGGTATATTACTCTATTTATCAAATTTTTAACATTTAACATTTTTTCCTCTAATTTATTTTTGGTATACTCTGTTATATTATTATAATTATTTATGTTCTGACCCGATATTTACTTCTTTCTCGACCTTATTTATTCCTATTTATAACATCCTTGATTATTTCACTTCAAAAGAGAAATCCGGGGCGACGCCCATCATCGCTTATTAGAGAGAAGACGTTGACGACCTCTATCTTTTTCTCTATTTCGATTTTTAGATCCTTCCTGGATCCTTCGAATGCTAGACAGCTGGTGATCAGGTGCACCACGGTCTGACAAAGCGTGTATTGGGCCTTCTAGGTGGATTGAACACATTATCAAGGTAGTTGGAAGTTGCTGGATAACATCGTAATCATCACCTTGAATATTGAGAGCTATGCCTTACATTGAGCGTATATCGGCTGGCGTGATGATTGTAATGTTCCATGAAATTTTGAGAAAATTTGTTTACAAAACAGCTCGCTCAACGATTCACAGAGAGATATCCTTACGTGGTCGAATCAAAAATCACGACCACAAGTAACCAACAGGGTTCCGGCAGATTAACAAGTTATAATGGCAGTGGGCATGCTGCTACATGCCGTGTAGAATCCATAACTACCAGGGAGAAGCGGTTCTGGATTGAAGACCATAGATCGACAAGAGAACAAAACGACAAGATAGTCCTTATTAATGTCGTTAAAAGTCACTGGATAAACAACGCTTCAAACCAGGTCTATTGATAAGCTATATGGTAATCCTATGTCCAACAGGTGAACGTTCTACGTCTAAAACGATGTTGATAACAAGTCAAAAATTGAGTTAATGGTTTTAAAAACGACGTGTGAATTTAAAATTGTATTAAATATTTACTTATAAATAAGCTATCCTATAAATCAGGAGTGGCCAAGCTCCTCGATAGTTCGAGCCATTCGGAATTTGAAATTTTTCGCGAGCCGCAATTTCATACCTATTTATAACACAGCAAATGAAACTTGTTTTATAAAAAAAACATATATATTTATTGAAATTATATGACAGAAGTACTAAATAAGTGTATTGAAGTTAGATATGGCACACGTATATGACAGCACTCCTAATAACACTTAAGATGCCGTTTAGTTAATTACGATCGGTGTATGGATTTCGCTAATTTTATGGTACAATAATAATTATTATTATTCACGCCAGTGATTTGTTTCGATTTACCAGAAGCTGACATAGGTTATATAAATTTAAATATTGAAATAACTCGACAATCAATCGGAGCCAAAAATAATCGTTCAAAGAGCTGTATGTGGCTCGCAAGCCATAGTTTGGCCACCCCTGGTATAAATCAGCAACCTAAATTTATGTCCTAAATGGAAAAATGATGTACGAAAACCAAAACTAAATATTTATGTATATATATATATATATATATATATATATATATAGAGGTAGAAGGCGACAATTGTGGTCCGCGGATTTGATTTTAAACTAATAAGCTGCTTCCTCGCAGGAATATAAATAATCATTTTTTTATAATCGATTATTTAAATAATAATCGAGTTTTATTAAATCGATTATATTTATTATGTTCGATATTTTTTTTAATTAAAAAAGATATGATATTAAATAGAATTTTGTATAGCATCTCTTATTTATCTAGCACTTTTGCTATATATATATATATATATATATATATATATATATATATATATATAATGCTATTAAACTTCGAAACTAAAGGTAGTAATATTTTAAAGTATTTCATTCGCCTCTCTGCGATGTGGGTATAACCAAAGGTCCAATCTTAATACCGAGTCATGGTACGTTGGTTTTCACAAACCGAATTGTAAAGGTCAATCCTTTTAACGGGATTTGGTGCTCTCATATGTTCATTTTATATTACGCACAATTTTTTTTGTTACTTTTAAAGTTGGTGAGTTATTTTATATGTGTTGATCGTATTTACATTGTAACACATACATGAGCAGGATTCACCTGACAGTTTTAATACAAATCCCAGAACTTGAGAAATTTATTTCCAAAAATTCATTAAAAAAGGGGACGTCTATAGTGTACTTAGACACCGTGAAAGACTGAGTGTACCAAAGTTACGTCTGCAAAAAGTATCTACAGTACCCGGCAACTAATATTGCACATCGACTTTTAAAAAGAGACTATCAGCTAATTTCGGCTTCGTAGAGAGTTATCTCTGTCGAACGACAATACAACGACTGACGAAACGTCACATAGGTAGTGTGGGACAGAGATATTGCTCTACGAAGCCGAAATTAGCCGATTGTCTCTTTCCAAAGGTCGATGTGCAATATTTATCGCCGGGTATTGTAATTCATTCATAATATATTTCTTGTACTACCATTTACAATATTAATACCGCATATTAAAAGTATACAAACGGAAAAAGCTAATTTTTAATAAACGAATATTTAAAAGTACTAATAATGGGTAGTTTACGTGTACAAAAAATACATATTTACAAACAAACGAACATAAACATACATAGACATACATACATATGTATATAACATATATTCTAATAATTAATAAGGTTTAATACATATTGTAATGTATCTGTGTCCATTAAGAATAATTTACAGTGACCACAGGTACTTCATGAGAAGAATGTTCATAAGAGCTCAACTTCATAGCAACTAGAATTAAATTGAACTCCATTATAATGGCATCCTCTAACTTTGCGAAGTTAAACACGCACTGATCTAAAATCCCACTACAAACTCAGACGAGTTTCTTCTGTTCATCATTCCAGCCATAGGACATCATCAGTCCATTGCACACGCCCACTGCAAAACAATGATCTCACCTAAAATATTAAATACGTTTTCCGTCCAAAAAACATAGTTATCATTAAATGTCTCCTGATTAAACCAAAGTACATAATTACACTAAGACTTGCTTGGCAAAAAAAGTTAATTGCATCTGCACTTAAGACTTTATATTAATGAAGCTATAAACCATAATTCCTTGGCAGCCTCTTATCGTGAAATGCCAGCCCTACGTAGAAGTAAATAATTTCGGTGATTTTTCATAATACCTTCTCCAAAAATCGTGAAATATATATCATCCGTTGTTTGTTACATTATTTACGAAGTGAATGAGGAAAAAAAATTGCTCGTCTGAAGTGGCAGTGAACAGGGTATATTGCTCGTGCAACCGGTGGACGTTGAGGGCGAAAGGTTAGAGTGGCAAATTCAAGCCGGTAGATGCGTCGCAGATAGGCCCCCCAAAAGGTGGATCGACGTCATAAGGTTGCAGGAAGTCACTGCATAAGTGGAGCGTAAGTCATATAAGAGTAGCGATCTTTGTGGAACACCTTTGTCTTGTATTGTGCGCATATCGGCTCATAATAAATACATTTAAAAAACTTTTAAGTTAAACGGTTTTTTGATACCCATATTGTGGTGGTTGTGAAAAAGATGTACCTAGTCCGCCATATTGGAACGGCGTCCATCTTGAATTTTAAATTTTGACATAATCATCGTGTTTTACTAGTGTAGCCCTTTCATTTGATACCCATATTGAGGGGGTTAAAGAAAAAAATGTAATCCGCCATTTTGTATCGGCGGCCATCTTAGATTTATAATGTTATTGATTTTATTATATTGTATTGTCATCTAAATTAAATGTGTGTACCAAATTTCAGATCAATCTGACAACGGGAAGGTGCTTAAATTTCAATTTCTAAATTTGACCCAAATAAATAAACAAATTCCGTACGGGTCGAACTAAATAAAACCGTTTAATAATTGACGATTCAAAACTGCATGTAAAGGCTTATTTAAATGTAGATAATTTTATTTTCTTTGAATGTCTTTAAAATTACCATGATGATAATTATAAAGTTCTGCACCACTCACCTGATTTCCAAATACTCCAATGCTGCACGCAGAGGACACCTGATCGGCTCCAAACCAGACAGCGGCCAGTCGCGGCGGCACGTTCAGAATGAACACCTGGGACACGGCCACCACGGTCTGCCCGGCGAAACCCAGCCAGAACATGTCCTGGGGCACGGAGAATACCTTCAGCCATGCGCCCGCGCATGTCCCGAAGGATCCGATGATAGTGGTCACACGAAGGCCCTGGAAAGATAAGAATTTGGATTACTTAGTTCAATATACATAGTTCAAGAACCTTTTAAATATATTACAACCAACCCTGACTACAAAGGTGAGTCTTTGTTACCTAGGTTGAGATGGCAGAGGACTGAGAAAGCTCAATAGCCTCGTTTCTAGGCCCTCTCGTCATTTCCCTATCATGAGTGGACAGGGTTTTTATGTACCTTATAACTTTGCAAATACATTTTTCGACTTATCTTTCGTCCTGCAAAATTACTTTCATTCCTTTGCATACTTTTCTTCAATACATCGCGCTTACTTCCTCTTTTCCCCCAGAATTGTACAATTTTATGTTTATCATTTTTATTATTACTTTAACAATCTATTTATTCTTAATTCTTATTTATTTTCTTACTATCCATATCACACTTAATTTATATTTCTAATATCACAGCTAGGACGATTATGTTACATATTCCACCGGATTGGGAAGTCGCAAAACACTCTCGGTTGCTTAAATTGTCACTCGAGCTGGCTGTATCAGATTACGGATAAATGTGAAATCATGAAAACAAAATCCCAGTTTAGTTTTTAAATTAGAAAAAAAAAACACTATTAATAATGGGTTGTAAAGTGTAGAGACAGAAAATATTAGGGGTATACAGGCTCATCGATATGACATACCATAAGTAAGAAAAGGACCAATATTTAGCCTCTTCCGCACATGCAGTGGTAGTCGTGCAATGAAATGCGCGGTGCATTTCATTGCACCGCCGGCCCGCTGATAAATGCGTATGCGGCAAACAATGCGAATCACACAACCGCCACCACCAAATTACTCAAAAAAATATATTGGTCCTTTTCTTACTTAGGATGGACTTCCGCGAGGTAACGCCTGATTCCATTAAATATGACATACCATGTTCCAAATTTTGTAATTTTTACTGCGCATTATGAAATGAATGTTTATAATGTATACAACAATATATTAAAATTACAAGAATAGTATTTATTAGCAACATATAAATAACAGTACAAATTATGCGTATTGAATTTAATAATTAAAAATAAAACTCATTTATATTACATCTCTTTAAAAAGATAGGTTTTTTGTTGTACATTCACTACTTACTTTACGTTAACATTGTTAATTCTATAAACAATTACATTTCTCTGTAATTAATTCAATTTTTAAAAATAAAACAACACAATAATGAAGAGGGAATTCAGGTATCGAGTGCTACAAATAATCTAACCTTATATATAATTAACACAACATTAATTATATAGGATTGCAACTGCTCACAAAAAAGTTTCCAGAGGATGGACAGCAGCGTCCTCTGAGTACCATAATACCACATACTTCGATGGCCAACCCGCCTGCCAGTGACTATGGTGTATCCCCCCATAGATCTTAGGGATGAAACAACTACGTACATATTGCATAATGATATGTACTTAATTCCGATTTATTTTACAATATTCACGAAACATCGCAATCGAAAGTAAAAAATTGTAGCTTAAATGTCAAATAGATTCAGGCGTTACCTCGCGGAAGTCCATCCTACGCAGGAAAGGTACTAATATATAGCTACTTCCGCTATGTAGCAGTAGTCGTGATATGAAGTGCACCGCCCGACAGCCCGCTGATAAATGCGCATGCGGCAAACAACACAACACGTGTAGAGTGTTGTGTTTGACTACTGCTGCATAGCGGAAGTAGCTATATATTAGTCCCTTTCTTAATCGTAGCTTATGTTTATAAAAACAAAACAAAAATCATAAAATCTTGACAGAGATATTAGTATAAGATCTATAGAACCTTAAAAAGTTGCTAAAACAGCGACTTCATAAATAAATATTTTCTATGTACAAATCAAACGTATACATACGAAAAAGACTCGGAATCTCTAATAAGGACATATTAATTTTCTGATATCATATTTGATGCAGAAAAACAAACTAAAAATGGCTTCAGTTTATTTTTATAATTAAAACGAACCAAATTAAGATTTAGAATCTTAAAAACAAGTTTTGTTATAAAAGAAGTTATACAAGGAAGTACATTTATAACGTATGGTGTTATATGTCATATGATAGAATGTCAGGTAATGGTGATAATCAAAGATTTTTAAAAAATGTGTACATCATCATAATTTTTGACCCATGACGTACAGATCTAGATATAGGCTTCCCATATATACTTAAAGTAGGACGAAACGGCGTTGACAAGGTTCAATATACAGCTACTTCCGCACATGCAGTGGTAGTTGTGCAACAAAGTGTACCGCCCCCCAATCCACTGATGAATGCGCATGCGGCAAACAATACGAATTACACAACTACCACCGCTAAATCACTCAACATGTGTTTCACCCCTCCACGGGGCATCTTCAGGAATAATGTTACACCGATTAGTGCCAAACACCGAGTCACACTGTTACATAGCGGAAGTAGCTATATATTAGTCCTTTTCTTACTTAGGATATACTTCCGCAAAGTAACGCCTGAATATATTAGATAATATACATTTTTCTATGGTTTCTAATATGTGATTTTTATTGTCCTACCCTCGAACTAGAAACAAATACGTATACTAGAGGTGTCCCACCACAACCAGAATATATGGAATTCATGGTTTAATTAATTTTAAAGGCTTATTCACTGTATCACCTGAAAGTAACGCCTGAATATATTAGATAATATACATTTATTATACATACAAAATTCTCTGATGTAGGAAACGTGACAGTGAAAATCGCTCTTCCGAACCAATTACTGAACCACGGTTATTTATATTAGAATACAATCCACACAAATAATCCGTGGAACAGTCCTGTACCACTGGACTACCACTACTCTCATAATCCATCTTTTATTACACTTGTAGTACTATCTCCATTTTAACTGACGATTGGGGCCTAGAATTTTTTTCTTTCAATAACGAACAAGCATTCAACTTAATTGTAAACAATAAGATACAGATAATACATATTTTTTGCGACGTTTTTATAATTGTCATAGAAATAACTTAAATTTCATAATAGACTGCGTTTGCACGCAATTCAAGTACAATACCGCTTCTATTTAAGAACGTACGGACGGAAGCTGTGTATAATTAGTTGTTATGACGATTGGTTTTTGTCGCGAGAAGGTCATTCACTGCTTTGTTAAGATATCTATTGACGGCACACAAATATTCTAGAGGCTGAATAGAATTAGTTTTTGCAATGTTCACCTAAAATATTATTAAGAAAATCATCTTATATCATAATATTTTGATTTGATTTTGAAGTGTATATAACACTTCAAAATCAAATCAAAATATTATTTATACGAAAAGGCTGTTACAAGTACTTTCGAATAATCGGCATAAAATATCGAAATTGTTGTCCCTAAAGGATATCACCGGTTCCTTAGGCAGTTCTGCTGAGAGCCGAGGAGAAACTCAACAGTTGTTCTTGCAAATAGTTTTATAAAGAGATCGCGACAATTGGGCCCTCCAAAACCTGATATGAAGAAAACAAATGATAAATGTAATAAAAGAGTAAGATCAAGATATAAAGTATAAATAAAAATATGCTGTAATATAAGAACCTAATGTAATCAGAAATTTCGATGAGTGAAGTAAAGCGACGTGTGAAAGAAGATCAGAACGTGATTAAGATTTTGTGAAGGATGTGGAGAAAGAAAAGAGCAAGAATGTAAAAAATAAATGTGAACAAAAATTAAATGCAACGTAACGAAAAAGGGTACCCCTCCAAAAATACGGACGATGGCCAGGGGAAGATTGTTATCAATTAGCCTTGGTCGTGCATTTAGATTTTCTCTGAAAATAATCTCAAAAGAAAATACATTTTAAGTAAGAAAACAGTGTGACTCGGTGTTTGGCACTAATCGGTGTAACATTACTCCTGAGGATGTCCCGTGGAGTGGTGAAACACGTATTGAGTGATTTAACGGTGGCAGTTGTGTAATTCACATTGTTTAGCGCATACGCATTTATCAGCGAGCACTTTATTGTACGACTACTGCTGCATTGCGGAAGTAGCTATATATTAGTCCTTTTCTTACTTAGGATGGACTTCCGCAAAGTAACGCCTGAATATATTAGATAATATACATTTTTCTATGGTTTCTAATATGTGATTTTCATTTTCCTACCTTCGAACTAGTAACATATACTATGCTAGAGATGACCCACCATCACTAGAATATATGGAATTCATGGTTTAATTAATTTCAAAGGCTTATTCACTGTATCATTTGATTTTGGCTTAACTCGATAACCTGTATATTAA
Organism: Battus philenor; assembly: GCF_028537555.1. Classification (NCBI taxonomy): domain Eukaryota; kingdom Metazoa; phylum Arthropoda; class Insecta; order Lepidoptera; family Papilionidae; genus Battus; species Battus philenor. The sequence goes on from NW_027181693.1 coordinate 1,428,747, forward strand.
ACGGTATAAAACTAGTCTACCATTCCAACGAAGTCAACTTCGACGTACGCTTCCAACAAAATAAAAACCTAAAAAGCATTGGTTAGTCCGTGAAAAAATTGAACACGTTTTCAATTTTTTTCCAGTCCCATAAATCCTTCCGAATGCAAAGTTTCGAGAATTTATTTCGAGTGGTGCGAAATAAAAACGGCGTCACTCGTAAATTCTACGCACGCGGCGAGTGGCCAAGCTCTAGCGAGGCTTTTTTTTCCCTTTTTTGTTATTTATCAAACCTGTTTGCGCTAGCATTTACAGCTTCACGTGGCTCTTTACAGTAACTAAGCCAGAGGGTTCCTGACCTCTTATAAACAAACCTCGGTTCGGGCTTTAACTTGAATCGAGTTTAGCCCACAAAGCTGAACTTTATTTTAGTAATAACACGTCCAATGTTGGACATAGGCCTCCCCCATAGATTAACAATAGTACCGTTTGAAAACGGCTTGCATCCAGCGTCGATCTTACGGCATTATTATATTCCTTTGGTACCAACAAATATATAATTGAGTAAAACTTACAAATTTTATTGTTAATATGTATAAATTTATAGCTGTATTTACTCATAAGAGAAAATTGTGTAAGAAAAATTGTAAAAATTATAAAACTCTGTCGTGCCTCGCAGCTGGGAGAATAAAGATCCATATCAAATAGCGGCAACCCTCTCCCAACTGCCTGCGCTTAAGCGAAAAAAAATGTTGTAAAAAAAAAAACAATAGCGATACAAATTAGAATTAATGAAAAAAATCATATTCCTATGTCTATTATGTTTTAAATGGTTTACAATTAAATTCACAGCCATTAAAAACAAGTCCTTGTTTAAAAAATAGATCTCGTCTTCCCACTGAACATTGTAGATAAGTATTTTTCAACCTTTTATGAGCCATGCCCTACCTTAGCCTTTTTAAAATTCTTGTCCCCCTGTGTAACATATATATTTGGGAACCACCGTTTTAGATAGAAACGATACTAAAGCTTTTTTTCGGCACTTCTTCTACTAGTGCGCCTGCACCCAGTCTTCCGAAGACCTCGACAGCATCATCTGTCCACCTTGTGGGTGGTGGTGCTAAGCTACGCTTGCAGTTCCCTTGGTCTCCACTCTTGAACCTTAAAACCCTGGCAGCCATCTGCACCTTACACTTGAAATAATGATAATGCCTTCCACCTTGTGCCTGTTCATATTGTCACTGTACCAGATTTCGTGTTGTAAAAATTATTTTAGTAAAACAATGTTGACGAAACCCTTACTGTATACTCAGATGATAACAAATAAATAAAAAAGGTTCTCAAAAAATCAGCTCATTACAATAAACCTCTTATCTACAGCTCTTGTATACACACTTCACGTAAATCTCTCTATCACGTCCGTGCAGAGAAATTATTAATTATTCAGTGAGGATCATCTCTGAATGGCTTCATAATGATGTTAAAGTAGGCGCCGTAAATACTAAAAAAATATAACACAGCTGTAATATTATTTCACAGAATAATAGAAAATGTTTGTGTACGACATGGCAGAGGATGCATGGAGTGAATCCGGATACTGTACTATTACTCTGGACTACAGTATTATTACACTGGATATTAATATTAAACAAAAAAATTAAAACTTTATTTCTATATCTCTAGGTTAAACTCAATTTTGTGTAAAAAAATTTTATATATTTATCAACACTTTTTTGTACCATAGACAATAAATAGAGAAAAATCACACAACCGCCACCACCAAATTACTCGACACGTGTTTCACGCCTCCACGGGGCATCTTCAGGAGTTATGTTACACCGATTAGTGCCAAACACAGAGTCGGTGTTTACTGTGTTACTCTGTTGTGTGATTCGCATTGTTTGCCGCATACGCATTTATCAGCGGGCTGGCGGGCGGTGCATTTCATTGCACGACTACCACTGCATGTGCGGAAGTGGCTAAATATTGGTCCTTTTCTTACTTAGGGTGGACTTCCGCGAGGTAACGCCTGATTCCATTAAATAATTAGAGAAAAAAAATACAATTCATATGGTACGATAGGCAGTTTTATAGCTCGAGGCGATCTCTAGCAAACAACCTTTGGATGGAGATAGAGACATAAAAGACAGCACTGTTTAGGGTGTACATATACACAAGTGCCTACTTTACTATACACACATACATTCATATAAGAAAACTTATATATACACATATGTGACGTTTTGCCAGTCGTTGTATTTCGTGCGACAGGGACAAGGCTCTGCTAAGCCGAAATTAGCCGATTGTCTCTTTCTAAAGATCGATGTGCAAAATTTATCGCCAAATACTGTAGTACACATTTATATATATGGCAAACTGCTAGAAAAATACGAATAAATAAGAGATGCAATACAATATCCAATTTATATCGTATCTTAGTTAATGTTAATAAAAAAATAACAAAAATAATCGATTTTAAAAAACTCGATTATTATTTAAATAATCGATAATAAAAAAAATGATTATCTATTTCCCTGCGAGGAAGCAGCTCAGTAGTTAACGACCTGTAACTTATAATAATATATTAAAATTTTCGTAATTAAAATATATTCCAGCCGGAAATCAAAACCGCGGACCACAATTGTCAGTTGTCGCTTTCTACCTCAAAGCTATTCATAGCTTTGTGGTGTCCTATATAACTTTTGCATGTAACATAGAAAAAAGCCTAACGTATTGTTAGGATAAAAAGGATTTTTGCGTCACTCTATTCATCATTCAGACAAAACATTCCACTGAAAATTAAACCTTATTGTAACGTAACATCAAGGTACAGATTAATCAGGCATTCATCTCCATTTAACTTCTGCTTCGTTATTTCTAAGCGAGATATATTAGTATTCTGAATATGAGTTTAAAATATCACGTATTACTATTTTTTAAGTTAGCAAACGTTGGAAAACAGACAGACTTTTAGCCGACAGACAGTTGAAGGACAGACAAATGACAACCTGCATTGGTAACGACATTTTAAAATTATATAATTTCCGTGACATACTGTACTGCCAGAAGTATTTAGACTGTTGATCTTTGCATCATTGTCGTCAGATCATGTTCCTTAGACGATTCATAGCAAGGCTCCGGACTCCGTCAACTATATTGTCATCAGATAACGGAACCATCTTCATTGGTGCCAATCGCGAACTTGCATCGATCTACAATGAAAATGTCGAAAACTGCAACTTGCAAGATATCCTACGGGTTCATACCGCCTGTCTCGCATTTTATGTCAGGCGCACATAAATACTAACCGATACAACTTTAAAACAATATTACATTTTTATTTTCAACTAGATTAGTGTATATCACTAGGATATTTGACCTCTAGCGTGTTCAAATAAATCATCGTCTTTGCCTGTTAGATATATCTAGATATATATTATCCAGGATATGTTTTAGGAAAGTAATTTGTAACCAGGGAATGAGTTAGATAAAGCGATTTCTATTACCGCCATGTGATAACATATATATGTATATAACTTAAATCTTTTTCGTTCATTTCTATTTACATATATATTTTATTCTTATGTATCATTTGTTATTTATATGACCACTGCATGTAAAATTATAAGGCAATGAACATAATGATTCTAGTAACATGATTGTTCTAGATCTGAATTAACTGATCTTGTAGGAAAAGACGTTAATTTTATATAGATTTAACAGCATTTTAGTAATTTATAAGAATTGCTTTTATAAATCAAGAGTCTGCAAAACTTCGGGGCCAGATAAACAATAATTAAATATATTTTAATAATTAATTTCAATACGTAACTCTGTCACAATTAAACGAGGAAGTTCTATTTTAAACATGCTATATATAACAATTTTAAGCAGAGATAAATCAATTCTCTATAAATGGAACGCAAGTAATTCAATTATATCTCGATATAGTGCCTCCATACCACCGTCTAACGTCGCGTATAAACACAAAAAGCGATACATTAAGGAAATAATTATATCGAACGGTAGTGATCAGTGAGATAATTTGTAAAATCAATTCCGACCTTAATTCTATGTGGAACATTCTAGAAGTTTTACAATACTGTATTGAATTACACTTACGTGACATTGATAACAAATGTAGGAATTTATCTATTTAGAGGTATTTTAATTCGTTTTTATACAGATTGATTGGTTATGCATTTTACAACGCTCACAAGTTTAATGCGTCGTTTAATATTTTTTTTAGCTAAGTCTAAAAAACACTTATTCTTAAAGTGCCATCTTGTTACGAAAGTCTGTGACTATTTTTCTTCTACCAGGACAGTCGTCTTCTAGCAACACTTTTCGTGAATCTTACACTGTACGATAAATAAATAAAAAATACTACTAAAGTATAAAAGATTTTATAAGTGACAATACGGTTTGGGAATTATTTAATGTATTACGGAAATATGTAGAGCTGATACAACATTATTGTGAGCTCTTTTAGGGGCGTATTAGGACTCGTAGTCACATAATTAAACTTGAAAGATGATATTATTGAGGAGCTCAATCTGATTCTAGTTTCTATCATATTGTACCCTTATGGTATTCTTCTCGTGACAAATGATCATTATAAATAGTCCATAGTGGATAAATAAGTGAGAAAAATTATCTGACATATCTTCAAGTTCTCTCAGTTCATTAGCCACGAGGCTCAGGGGCTATAGAGCGAGGCGGTCATCGTTGACCGTCGAACAACAGACACTCTCGGGCTGTATAACAGTGTCCATGCGGTAGTAGCAATATCACGTCACACACGTGCGTGTATTACACGGACGAGACTCAAGACGCGATCGCAAGGTTCATCGATGTGAATACAGCAACCGCCGCACAGACACTGGCGCACAACCTGAGGATGCCAATATGGAGTAGGGATTAGGAAGTCATCACACGGAACGTATTTTTAAAAACTGGACATTGTTAGAGCGTCAGTAAAATATATTAACAGACATACTTTTTCACTTAAACACTAACAAGTAAAAACGGCCTGGACCAGACCGTGGCCCACCTTGTGGCCTATTGTCCCGCACATGCAAGGATGCGCAGTGTCCTGGAAACGGAGGTAAAGTTAAAGATAGATTTAGAGAGCATTGCAGTAATGATGGGCGACGACAACTTTCGCCCATCATTCCTATCGTTTGCTCGTAGGGTGGTGAGTGACACTGTTAATAGAAATAAAACATTATAGATAAGTAGGTACCTAATAAACTGCACACAAAATAACTAGTCAATTAGTAATAGGAAAAATAGAATAAGAAAAGTGTAGTAATGTATTAAGAAAGCACAAACCAAAGAAAACTCTGATAAAAAAATAGAATATGTAAATCTAAAACAAAGAAAAAAAAATTTACCTAGCCACCTAAGAGTAATAAGATGATGGAAGGAAGGCGATGATAGCAAGAAGCAATGAAAGAACAAAATGAAAGATATTGTGATGGAAATAAGGTATAAATAAAAGAAATCAAGAAGTATGACAGTGAGTGAAGAATAAAGATGAAAAATCTGAAAAACTTATTTGTAAACAAAGACCCTGATCCCAACTAATTAGGGGTACGAAAGGCCTCCAATAGCGGGGGCCATTATAAAAAAAAACATGTAAAAACGTGAGCATACAAAAATCGGAAATAATAAACGTAAATATAAAAAAGGCACGGACAATGTCTGTGGATGATATATTCTAATAATAATAATAATAATAAAAACTGATACATATTTACTAGTCAAAACAAACATAAGGCCTAGGTCAAATTTAGAAGGCGGTTTAACCGCCTAATTGCGAGAGTATTTATCGCACTTGTATTTAATTCCTTAATCCGTAACAAGTAGATAAAGTCGAATTGCATATGGATGCGAACAAATCCACTGTTGAACAAATATACACGAATCGTGATATCATTTGGGCTTTCGACTTTTATACTCTACATTCTTAGTGAGGCTTAAAATTTACGTAACAACACCATAAAGGTTTTGTATAATCTGTTTATATTGTATAGTCCAGTTTAATCTGTGTGGTTTTTAATTTTCGTTTATCACATTACGTATAGAGGAAAATCACTTTCTAAGATGGAGTTTCTTCATGCTTCTTCTCCACAACTATAACACCTTGATAAGCAGAGTAGAGTCAAAAATAAAATAGATTAAAAAGAATAAGTTCACAATCAAAAACAGTAAAAAGTTTCAATGTTGAATAAATGAATATTGCTTCTTCCTTTGTGATCTAATTTATTCTGAGTCATCTAATGTTACGTGAAATTTTCTTCCAAAATATCTGAGTACCTAAAGAACTTTACCAGTGAAGTGCTATCAACGAAGCCTTAGAGAGCAATGATGTATCTGCAAGACCGAAACGAAAGTTGCTGATATAGCCTAGCCAGCAGTGAGTAGACGATAGCGCGTCAAAAACAGTCAGACGCACGGGTATTTAGTTAAGACCGTGAATCAACATCCGAAACACTGGAAACAGGCCGCTACCAATCGATCTTTTTTTTTTGGCCCCCGCTATTGGGAGCCTCTCGTACCCCCTATCTAGTTTGGGACAGGGACTTTATTTACACATAATTTTTTCAGAGTTTTATCTATTCGACACTCACTTTCATACTTCTCAATTTCTTTTATTCTTTCCTTTTATCCTTCACGATATCTTGCAATTTTTGTTCTTTCATTCCTTCTTGCTTTCATCGCCTTCCTTTCCTCATATTCTTACTCTTAGGTGGCTAGGTACATTTATTTTCTAATCTTTATCTTTATTTTTGATATCACAGATTTGTTTGGATTCGAACTTTTTCATTGCTAGACTTGTCTTATATTCTATTATTATTTGGAAACGATCTTATTGGAAATCTAGGGAGAAACCTTTACCAGCAGTACGACAGCAATGATGATGATATAAGCATCACCATTTAAGCCAACAATGGCATTGGGTTACGTAACAAATTCAAATTTAATCAACCTATGTTTGATAAAGTCATATTTGGGCATTATAATTTGCGTACAGATCTGACCATGTGACGCACTTGTTGAAACAACATTTAAGACGACGGTATTAACTGAAATTGTTAACATTCGTCTAATCCTAGGATTATTGCATCGTGCACTACGAATTAGGATCCAATTTTAATCGGATATTTTCGTGAAACTGGAAAAAATTGATAACTAAAACGTTACAAAAGCAATAATATATAAAAAGTAACTCTAAATCAAATTAGTGAACATTATGGTAAACAATTTCGTCTCCTTCATCGTTTCAGTCGTCCATAGCTGAACAAAGGTTTTCTATATAGAGTTCTACTAGATTTCTAGGTTTAACAACATCTGTCAATCTACAAGGTTGGTAAAGGTACGTGGTCTCCACTTCAGAACCCCATCGGTTATCTATTCTTCACTTCACTTCCACTATGTGTCCTGCCACTCCATCTTATTAGTCCACTGGGCTATTTTGGTTACGGTTCATTCATCTACAGATCTCATTCCTGCTTCAATCTTTATTAACATAGCTTTTTCCATTATAATATATCCGCTATTGGGGGCCTCTCGTACCCCTATCTTTGGTGGGACAGGGACTTTACGGGCAATTTATTTTTTTCACATAATTATTTATTATTTCCATTCTCTCCTTTCGTTCTTCACATATTCTTTCAATCTATTCTTTCATGCCACATTTCTGCTATCTTTTCCTTTTACTCTGTGACCTTTCATTCCTCCCTCATTACATGTTACATTTTATCGTTATTTCCTTTCGTTTACATTTTTATCACATTTTATATCACATTTTGAGTTACATTTTATCACATTCTTTCTTATGGTCTATTTAAAAATTTTCTTATTCTCTTTAATTTTTATTTTTTTGTATCACTTTTTAAATTATTTCCTTGCAGTATGAGAGGAATTCTTCCCTAGTATCCTTTCCGCCTATCAGGGAGGCTAAGCTTTTTCCATTGGACGTCCGTGAGGAAAACAGTTAAAAGAAAAATATACTAAATTAAGATCTTGAATTTTAATTTCAGCTCGACAATACAGATAGATGAATAACAAATCGCCTACTCAGATAAACACTACAAGTATATACATATAAACACATGTTCATTGCAATCTATTCGACCGCTATTGAATTCCCCGAGGCTTTGCCCGGATTGAGTAGAGACCAATACAAGCGATTTCGTATTGGTCTGCACTCAATCCGGGTCTTTAGCACAGAGTATATTTATAGTATATATATCTTGTGGATTCGATTACATTTATATTTATACGAGGTCATTGTACACGACGTGGTTCTTGTACAATAAAAGTACAATCTATAATTTTAATTTGCAGATGATTAAATGTTCCATTGAACACAAAATTACAATAAGTTCGGACTCATTTGTAAAAAATGATCTTTGGTCTTATTTTGACATCGAAATGATTCCTTAATTCTTTCCATGACATGTATACAGATGTATACATCACATATAGACGTATATATACATATACCGGATAAAATGATAACTTCGAAAATGAAATATTCGAGAGGTAAGAAATATTTATAAGAAAATAATTGTTATATTCTTAGCATATATAATAGGAGTAAAGTTTTTTTTATTTCGTTTAATCTTTCTATTCTTATTTGTACTTTATCTTGTTTAATTAGAAAAAAGATTACTTTGCCTCTATCTTCTTAGCCAGAAAACTGAGGAAAATATTGAGAAAGTGCATTGCAATGATAACGTCACAGTACAATGTCAATTTAGATTTTTATTTATTTCTTTTGTTATCGCATTTTGGGGTTTAACAATATTGTTATATATTATCTAGATTTTCTTTAACACTTAAATGCATAATGATGTAAAACTGCAACATACCACTTTAACGTAAAATGAGTACTACACTTAAAAGTAAATGCATAGTGTTGTATATCTGCAACATAAGTTTTTTTTTTAAGTAAAAAAATATTATCCAGATATTATTTTCTATTTCCCTGCATTTTAGTACACTAATCTGCAAGATAAATATTTTTTTAAAAGTATAAATAAAAGTCATGCATTTAAGGGTTAATCTTTTTCTAACTCGATCTACACTAGGAGCCAGTGTTTAAAACCGAATAATAACACCCTGTAACACGCACGTAAATTAAAAAACAGAAAGATTTCTTTAATTTAGAAAGTGAGACAGCAGGTCCATATGCGTAATGGTTTCAGACAAATATTAAAAAAAAAGAAATATAAATTTATGCCGCAGGATGCCCATTCCTGAACACAGGACTCTCCTGAACATTTCCGACAAGGCCGGTCGGAAGCAGCTAGCATACTGAGTCTTCCGACGACCTGGCCAAGGTCATCCGTCATTTTCCGGTCTTTAATCCGGAGCCTAAGGCACTCTGTTCTGCGCGCTATGTGCCACTGCGTTTAATACCATCGTTATCTTCACAGCTGGATGCCTTGACCCCAATTCTCTTCACGCTTCGCCCATGAAGATTGGTGTCGAGAGAATTTAGTCCCAACAACTGGACTACGACCTCTCGTTTGCCAACGACTTTTCCACTCACCATCAGCCGCATCACATAAACACATCATACATTTACATAAGCGGACATATGTGATAAGGGTATACGGCAATCGAGCCACGACGCATCTTAGCGATAACCTATGACCATAATCTGCTAATATGTAAGTTAGTTGTTTACTTTTATGATTACGAATAATAATAATTATGTTTGCTTATCGAGTCAGAAATGAGATCCGCAGAAGAGACAAGGTCACCGACGTTGCTCTAAGAATTGCTCGTCGGTTGCAGTGGGTGGTGCACATCGTGCAACCGATGTCCGTTGGGGCCGAAAGGTTATCGAGTGGCGACCACGAGCAGGTAGAACCCCCGCTAGGTAGACCGACTATAGTTAAGGTTGCGGGATGTCGCAGGATGTGATCAGCGCAAGACCGGTCATCGTAGCGATCTTTGGGGGAAGCCTATACATTGCAGTGGACGTCTAGCGGCTGATATGATAATGATCTATTCCAGAGCTCCCCAAACTTTTTTGTGTTGTAGACCCCTTGCCTTGTTTTTCCGTGTTGGGTAGACCCCCTACTTACCTGATATTGATTTCCTGTAAATTTCTAACTGTAGTGAAGTTTAGTGTTAAAAACTTAAAGTAAAAACACATGTTAATTTATACATTTATTAATTGAATTTAAAACTACTCAAAATACTACTTCTAGGTACTTTTATAAATAATGTAAATGTTTTGATATTATAAGATATATAGATACTATCAGTGTATGTGTTGAGATCCACTATCGTGGACCTCCATTTTCATTTCATGGACCCCCAAATTTTTTTTCGCTGACGTAGACCCCTTGCAGGTTGTCAGAGACCCTTAAGGGTCGATATAGACCACTTTGGGAATCACTGATCTATTCGATCACTTTGTTGACAACAACTTTTCTGTGAAACCTTTTTATAATTTAAGCGTTAGTGCCTGTATTAAAACACTTCACACTTTTGTATCCAAGACATTACTTTTTAATATTAACTAAAATAATATAATGTACATTACTTTTACTGTCAAATTATAAATAATACACACTAACCAATAAATTTAATATATCATAAATAAATAGCGTAATAATAATAATAATATAAGAAAAATCGTTTACAAAATGTACCTCTGCTTATTTTGTACTGCCAGGAATTACTGGCTTGTCGCATTTCAACAGAAAAAAAAATAATGCAACATACATCAGATTGATCATATTATACGGAATGTTTGAAAATAGGGATAAACATTTCAAAACACTGTGCAAATATTGCTATATATTTACCCTTTTATAGCTGTTACATAATCAATCATCCTGTATTAATTATTATAATAATTATAACTGTTATATTTTTAATGTCTGTGTGAGAAAACAATTGAAGTATACTTCATTGCTTTTTAAATCTCGAACAATAGCGTTGTAAAGAGTGTTAAATATTACTGAATATGCAATTAATTGTAATAATAAATGATCTTTGTTGATAGGACAGCAATAAAGTTGCATGATCGACACGAGACATTCTCAAGGTTAATTACCACTGGATTTAAATTTCCCAGCGGTAATATTTGTAATAAAATTGCGAAAATTTATTTAACTTAAATTTATTTTTTATATTTACATATATACTCAAATATTTACGTCATATATTGCTAAACGCTTTTCTAAGGAAAATATCTACAGTGTAAAACTGAGTTGAGTGTATGTATAATTAGTGATTTCTTATTTTTTAATAAAATACGTTCAATGGTCTGGTCTGATTAAAGAATTATGACAACAAAAAACCATTCTGTATTTGAATATATACTTAAAAATTTAGGTCATATATATTGCTAAACGTTTTTCTAAGGAAAATATCTAAAAAAGATTTGAGTGTACTAATAAACAAAAGTGACTTTATCGTTTACGAATGCATTCGGAAACTTCCAGATTTGTAAATATAATTTTTTTTCCATTACGTGTCAACAACATCGTAAAATGCAAAATCTCAAAATATTATTTTTATGAAACGCAATTAACGGTTTTAATTTTTACAATCCAAATAAGCTCTAGATTACCTGGCTTACAATTATGTTCGTTAATTTCATCCTTGAGATACATTTCCTAATTTAAATTAATCTTTACTATTATTATTGTAATGTCACCTTTACTGTTGTTATTCAACTAGCTATGCCCGCGACTTTGTCCGCATGAAATTTAACAACACACGCACACGCGCACACACACACACAAGTCATGTTCAATACAATCAAGAGTGACCAATCCGAATTTAAATAAATCAAGACACACACACACACATGTATAGATATATATAATTTCGTTATATTATTTTTCTAAAATGTAAGTTAGCCTAAGTTACTCATTACATTAGCTAACCTGCCAGTAAAAGCGGTAATTTTAATTTTAGAAACAGACACTCCAATTTTATTTCTTCACATAGACGGACGTTCAAAACTAAATATTTGTTTTGTTGTATAAATCTAAAGATTGGATATACATTAGCCATGATTCTGGGATAGTCCAGAATAATACCATCTCTATCATCATCATTATTTCAGCCGAAGAACGATCTCTGCAGGACATAGGTCTCAGTCATAGACTTCCATTAAGGCCGATTGGCCGCTAGCCTGCATCTAGTCTCCCAAAGACTTCAACAAGATCGTCTGTCCACCTCGAGCTCCACCATCGATCTAGTAGAATAACAGGAAACTTAAACGTTTTACTAGATTTTAAAAAAGTCACTAAGGCTTTATGTTCATTTCTATGTGCCTCCCACATAGATTCCTAATATTATATTACCCGGTTGGAATTGGCCTCCATTCAACGACTTCGACAAGGGTTTACATATCTCCTTTCCCCCTACCATATGTACCATTTCTTTTCTCACAAATTCTTTCTCTTGTTCTTCATATTTTTCACGTTTTGATTTTTTTTCACACGTCGCCTTACTTCCCTCATATACATTGCTAATTACATTTGGTTCATATAACACTGTTTCTATTTATTTTTAGTGATTATTTACAGTTTTAGTTTACAACTTTGATAAGGTTGCCTGTCCAAATTTTTGGTGAACGGTCTATGGTGCGCTTGGTTCTCCGTGGTCTCTGTTTTTTAAATTAGCCTAGCGGCTACCTGCTCTGCATAGTATTTGGTCTGCACATAACCACTTTACATAACATCTGGATATGCAAGAATCTGCTATTAAAATAGTTCTTTTTATTTAAAACTTACACCACCCCTCTCTAGAGAGAAATAGTAGTCATTCGACTAATGATTTCAACGAGTAATATCTTAAAGGTTGAATATTACAGGGTTTACTATGAGAATATTATTTTTAAACAGCTTCTATTTCTGCTCTAGCCCTTTTAGAAAAGACATTTTTAAAGAGTTTCAGAAGGACCTTCTTATACATTATCTTAATTAAATTTTAATCACATACTGAAAAGAGAAACACATACTGAAAACATTAAGCAACACAAGTTTCACAGTATGGAACCTCGGCGCGTGTTGTCGCGAAATAATTAACACTAAGAGTGGGTGTACAGTGCGTAATAAGTACTGAATATTTCACGTGTCGTTGATTCGCGTAATTAGTTGGTTTACTCTGGAATACGAAGTTATATTTGTTTATATATATATATATATATATATATATATATATATAAATTACAAATATTTGATATTAAATAATAAATCATATCCAGTTGAAACTATTAAATATCTTTGAATGGATATTTACAATCGCCCAAGGAACACACACACCAACCAAGACTGGCACAGATGCCGTAACACAGTGCGCAATTATTTTTTCAAAAAGAGGTCATGATCCTCAGAAGTTGACATTGTACATTGACATTGAACTGAAGTTGTAATTACATCCTACATTTATACTCTTCCATATACAAAATATACTTTCACAACTAACATGCTTTTTAGCCTCTGTGTACTTCGACCCTTTAAATTTTTGTATCATATTTTGAATTGTTATCTTTTCTAGTAGTATTAATTGAAACACCTAACATGCCCGTAACATATTTTAATTCTAATCGGGGGTACAAGGCGTTACTAATTACTTTACAATTCTAGGTTATGTTATTGCGAACTGTATAGTGTAATAAATTACGTATAATTCAAAATATTAATTGTTTTATGTTAATAAATTAAAATTAATAATTTCTGCAATTTTATTTCAAAATTTACGACACTAGGCAAATAAACTATATAATATAGTATACGTCTTCATTGTATATGTATATATATATATATATATATATATATATATATATACATACATATATATCGGGCTATATTGGCTGAGGAGTGACTGTCTATATAGGTTTTCGATCACTCATTACCTTGGTCTTAAATGACAAACATGAGACGACAGAGTCCCGGATTTTCACATGGAAGTTATAAGGTAAAGGAATGATTTTTTAGAGGAAATCGGCTCAAGATATCAAGGAATAGGGACCTAGATTCTTATATGGGAGTTGAGATAAAAAAACACCTTTCGGGGAAAGAATGAGATTGATCTTCTTCGGAACAGACTGACGCCTTCCGGCTTTTTCATAATGTTGTCATATAGACGGACAGGGAACATTACGAAAACTCTAATGTAATTAAATCATAAGCTATCTATGATCTCTACTATATAAAGACAAAGAAATACTAGGACATAACATAGATGACGAGGCTATATTAATAAAAGGATTTAACATTGAATAATTTAAACAGTGCTACGTCACTGTACACTTCAAGACAAAAAAACTGAATTAAGAAAAGGACCAATATTTAGCCACATCCGCACATGCAGTGGTAGTCGTGCAACAAAGTGCACCGCCCGCCAGCCCGCTGATAAATGCTCATGCGGCAAACAATGCAAATCACACAACCGACACCGCCAAATTACTCAACACGTGTTTCACCCCTCCACGGGGCATCTTCAGGAGTTATGTTACAACGATTAGCGCCAAACACAGAAGTATTTAAAGCAGCCTTTTTCTCCATCATTAAGAACTATATATATATATACACACATATATATATATATGTATATATATATATATTATGTGTGTATCGTAATGTATATATTTATATGTACGTACATCTTGAACTGCCCTCTCCTTCATGTCTCTCATCTCCATTCAAAGGCTGTCTGGTAGAGATTGCCTCGAGCGATAAGACTACCTCTTGTGCCTCTTTATAAATTGTTTGTTTTTTTATTTATTGTCTATGGTGTACTAAAAAGTAATACATAAATAAATAGTAACTTCAGTCAGGGGTTAATGCAACTGATTTTCGATTTTCCAGAACATACACAACTGTAACGCTACATGTGAAACGTTTCCAAAATATTTTTGAACTACACGCTCACTTCATAGCGGGTCCAAAGAGTCAGCTTTTTAAAAATGTATCGTATTAGTTTGTAAGAACAAGTTGTAGATAAAATAAATAAAAACTGTTAAGAATTTTCAAGTAGTCAAATAAATGTATGAAGATTAAGCATATAATATAATTCACAAATTGTCTCACAGTACAATTTAACGAGGATATCTTGAACAACTAATAGCTTCGACCTCCGCAAAGGATAACACGAGCTCACGATCGAGGCCATTAACAGGATAAAAAAATATATTTCGTTAAATGTAATATCGTACTGTAGAGGCACTGCAAAAATCAAACAAAAATACCAAATTGTTGATGTAGACCAGTGATTACCAAAGTGATCTATATCGACCCCAGGGGTCTATGACAACCTGCAAGGGGTCTACGTCACCGAAAAAAAATTTGAGGGTCCATGAAATGAAAATGGGGGTCCACGATAATGGATCTCAACACATACACTGATAGTACCTATTTACTTACATCATACTATCTTATAATATCAAAACATTTACAGACTGGACATCATTAGCCGAGGAGACTTAAGATTAACCCTTACAAAATTGACGCCAAATGTTGATAATTTATTATTAAAGCATCAGGTTCATCCTTTTCACTAAAAATATTGACTTATTGCTTATGTTATTTTAGTTTATTTTATGTTTATTTAATGTTACGTATATTTTACATAACAGATACAAAATTTAATTTTGAGTAGTTTTAATTAAGGTTCAATTAATAAATGTATAAATTAACATGTGTTTTTACTTTAAGTTTTTAACACTAAACTTCACTACAGTTAGAAATTTACAGAAAATCAATATCAGGTATGTACCCCTTGAAATGTTTTTCCGTGTTGGGGGTCTACCCAACACGGAAAAACATTTCAAGGGGTCTACGACACAAAAAACGTTTGGGGAACTCTGATGTAGACTTATTAAATTTATAGATTTGTTTGAAGTAATGTACTAAAACAGGTTCTGGATCTGGATTTAACGAATTTTTATGTTTTATATTTACGAAATTTATTTAAATTATTTAAGATCATTGTTTAAAGATATCCTTCTAGGCTACCACAGGCGGAAACGAATTGTTTCACCTTCGATCACGTATGCATATTTAAAATTAGCAATTCTAAATTTTAATCATTTCTTTTAAAAATACACACTTAAATGTATAAACAGTTGTATCAACACCTTGCCTTGTCGATACCTTTTGGAGGCGCGCTAATTTTCGAAAGTTATAAATAATAATTACTACTATAGCATAATAAAATTACGAAAACTGGAATAGTGTTCCAACTGGCTCCATACTCTTCTATTTTGGCAATCACGGGTAATAAGAGTAAGCATTATTATTATTAGTATATTTTTTTAAATAAAAATGTTCCGTTGGAACATCCACGTTAGTCAGTTTCGCTGCATGTCATCATTGTTATTATACCAGCCGAAAGAACAGCAGTACTATTTGGAGTCTTACCCCAGCGTTCAAACAACAAAGTATATTAAGGATATCCAGATCCGTTTGTCAAACAGACCTTAATAAAAGTAGGAATACATTTACCCGATACAACAGCGACGAAAGCCAATTTCACTGCATTCACCAGCGACATTTAATACAAACGGGAAAGCCGAGAGCAATCTCGCATTCGCGCTACGAAACGTTTCGCGTCGTTTATATTTGAACAAAGTGCAAAGTGACAGAGCGGAGAATGCACCACATTACACCCGCAATTCTTTGTTTGCGAAACTCCAAACATCAGGTAGAGCAGGGAGCTGAGTCATAAGCGGAGAGCGGGAAGCTTGTTTTTTGTGACACTATATATTGTGTTGTTTCGAACTGAAATACACAGAAAAGATTTTTCATGAAGCCAACTTTAATAAGAGACTTAAACTTTCAATAAGTAAATAATAATTATAACTGATAACTAATTTGTATGAAAATACTTTTTAATATTTCATACAGATCCCTGAGTATGCTGGTTTTTCGCAAACTTACACGATCTTTGAACAATAAACACAATTTATATCTTAAGACATAATAGATCTTAAGACAGTCTCGCCCTACTACAGTCCATATGATTAATTTTAAATACTAAATTAGAAAACCGAGCTTACAGTGACCACTTGAAGTCATATTATTGAACGATCCTTTTGTTTATTGTGCGCAGAAATGTGACCGTTGATAATTATTCCTTCCAACAACGATTATTCTGATCAACAATGTTCGTGTCGTTTTACCCTTCATTAGCCAGTTTTATTACAATCTTGTCATTCACATAATGTGCATGCAGTATCAACTCTAGAAGGGTATATACAGCTCTTATATAATATATTATACATACATTATATTCGCTCGTATATGTACAACACAAAATTTAATACAAAAAGATGGCTGCCGGAGCCATAAGGTTGTAGAGTGGAGACCACAGAACCGCCAATTCAGTCTTTGACGTCCACTTACAAGGTGGATAGGCTTTACTAAGCTCTTTGGAAGACGATACTGCCGACCGATTTTATTGGGAATTTATGATCCCTGAACATCTTACGGCTGAAATGATAACGATATTAACCTAGTTAAATGAATTTTAAAAAATAAAGTATCTATTTCAGTCCATAGTTGCCTATTATATATATAGGCCTATCCAAAGATATTTGTGTCCCCCAAGGTATATGGTGGATATATCATAATCATCATGCTTAGCTAGGTTGGCAATCGCAGTGTGGTATTGTGGTATGCACAGGACGCTGCTGCTTATTCTCTGGAAACTTGTTTGCGAACACTAGCAATCCTAAATAATTTATGCACAGAGTGTGAATTATATACGATTGCATCGGAATCAAGTCCGCGACCGGTGATCGCAAGCTTCACTTACTTTTTAAAAATATTTACTTTCGTAGACAATTTAAAAAAAAATACAGCCCCGCTACCGCTTATGAACTTGAGCCAATACTAAACAGCTTCCCAGCACTACCATGGAAATCAAAGTATAATAGGTAAGGCAGATTCAGGTCATGTTTAGAGCATATAACTGTGTTAGCCGACATAAACCGATATTCGCGATGGCGTTTATACAATTCACATTGAATGTACGGACAGAATACGTCACAGGTATGTATATATCGAATAGTCGTGGCTTATTTACAGGCAGACTTAATCGAAGCTTCAATCAAAGCACTTTGATATATAACAAAAATTCTCATAGCCTCATTTATTTCATTTGTTTGGTCCTAGTGTAATGAAATTAAGCATAATTGAGATATATATCAATAATTATTATTTACAACATGCGTCTCTTATATATTTACGTCATCAATCTTATATAATTCACACTTTATCTATTTCCACTTTAGTGTACAACAAAACTCTATAATAATACAAAGTGAAATTTAACAAAATAATATAGATGACATATAAAAACAAAGAACCCATTTATATAGGTACAAAAGGCAGTATTATCGCTCGAGGCGATCTTTACCACACAACCTTTAAATAGAGATGAGAGACATGAAGGAGAGGGCAATTTAAGGTGTATGTACATATAAATACATACATTACTACACACATTACACAAATACAGATGTGTATATATTTACGTGTAAAAGATATTACACAAATACGAATATATAACAGATGTTACACAATATTCTATTTTAGAAGACAAGTAATAGTAATAACAATTACTGAAAGTCATAAACAAAGATAAAAGAAATCGGTAGAAGTTTTGAACTAACCAAGTGATATAGGAATTATTATTATATATGTACAGATACAACAAACAACAAACATACAAACAAAGTTTCAGAGAAGCAATAAAGGCGGGTAGTTGAAAAATTTTGAGCGCCCTTCACGTGTCAAGAGGTGCGCTCTGCATTGTGAGTATCATCACACACCTTCATACGTACATATGAATATATTTTTTTCTTTATAGACAGTACAAAAAAGGTTTTAACTTTAATAACACTATATTATACCGGTACAAGTTCTCATCAGCCAAGGCTACGATAAAGAGGCAGGTTCAAGGAAGCTCACCATCCTCGAGGTTCAGGGGCTGAAGAGCGAGGTGGTCATCGTTGTTTATCTAACAACAGACAACTTCGGGCTGTATAAGAGCGTTCATCACGCGGCGGTAGCAATATCCCGTCACACACGTGCGTGTATTGCACGGACGAGACTCAAGATGCGATCGCAAGGTTCATCGATGTGGCGAATACGGCTACCGCCTCACAGACACTGACGCACAACCTGAGGATGCCAATATAGAGTAGACACGAGGAAGTGGTCGCACGAAACGTAATCTTAAAAACTGGACATTATTAATACGTCGTCAAAAACAAACAAGACGCCAATGATTTAAAAAAATAATCATAATTATTAGTTGACTTCCACTTAGTTCTAAATAGTTTACCATTCAAGATAATATTATAAATATTTTAAGAGACTTAAACATTAATATTTTAAAAGGTGAGCAAAAAAAATATTAAACATAATTGTAAAAACAAAGGCACGGACGCTAATGTCTGCGTAATATAGATCCTAATAATAAAAATTGAAATGTATTTTGTACTATTGCATTAGTATTTTTTTGGAAGAGAACACATATTTTATAATCACCAGATTGTTTAAAATTAATTGTCGCGAGAGGAATATCGACTAGTTGAGGATATAAACAAATACGCATCGGCGGCATAGATATAGTTGTCGCTCGAATCACCGGAGCGCACGGATCTCTCAATATGAAACTATGTTTTATTGGAGTAAGAATTACAACTGCATTCAGTAAGTAAGACTTAGTTACGTAAGGTGAGGTAGAGTATGACCTCAGTATTGTGATTTATAAATAAAAACTCAGATACAATTTGTAATTGATATCAATGTTTACTAAAAAGAACAAAATAAAAACAAAATATGAACACAAGTCGTAAACCAGTTACTAAGTCTGTGATTGTAATGTAATAGTATAAATAAATCTGTGATATCTTGGGAATGCAGGAGAGGGATGTAAGAGGAAGTCTGAACAAATTGCAAAGAATGTAGGCAAGTATTGTGAAAACGAAACATGATGAACATAAGAAAATATGAAGCGCGAAAGAAGAAAATATAATAAATATCAGAACTGAAAACATCATTTACTCCTGTACAAAGTTCCTATCCACGTGTAGAAGTGTATAAAAGAATAATAATTGAAATAACAAGGAAATATCACCGATAAAATGTTTTTAAAGCACTATTTTATTAACAAGTTCTTATAACTATATATAGGGTGGAAATCACAATCGACCACGAGACAAATTCTATCTTTATTAGGTACGTCTTTGGCATAACTTGTCGCTGCAGTAAATTTATTTATTTAATGTACTTATTGTACATCCGTAAACGTCACACAAGAACATTTGTCTGTCTTATTGCGTCGGCAATTTCTCACAGAAAAATCAGGTTTGCATGAATATTACATGCCACGGAATGTATCAATCCAATCCCAAAGTTATTAGCATAAAAAACCCTCAAAGTAAAAGCTTCTTCATTGGTTTCCAAGACAGACTATGGTCTGGTATATATTTGAAAGACTAAGACTTGATGGCTAGAAACTCCTTCATAGCTAGAGGCTATGACGTAGGAGGTTTCACCATATTCTATATCGTTCACGAATGTACTTGCAACTTTGTACGTATTTGTTACGAATGGAGAGTACCATTTCTACCCTACGTCGTTGAAACATTGACCAGTGTGTTGGAAAAGTAGTTTCAGAAAGCGTTCCTGTAACTATAAGAGCAGATATTTAAAAATACCGTAAGGTTTTAGTCATGACAAGTCACGCAATGCCTTTTCTATTATCGCAGAATTAGGGTATGCATGTTTAAAATTTCCTCTCGTGAAAAAGCAAAGGTTTGATGACAAAGTCTAACATACTCGTGTAATCAACTAACAATATAAAATCAAATACATAATCTCTAATAAGAGATGAAGATACGAGACCAACATTGCCTAAAACTGTGTAGAAAAATTGCCAAAGATATTGTAAAACGAAATAAGACTTGAGAGAAATTGTAAAACCAAATAAAATATAAATTGTAAACAAAATAATAAATGTGAAACAAAATTTTGTAAAATAAAAGAAAAAGCAAAATTGTAAAACTGAGGAATTAGGTGACGGAAGAAAGGAACTGGAAAAGAGGGAAGATGGAAATGGAATGAAAGGGTAAGACAGACGAAATGTGGAAAGTAAGAAAAAGAACTTAAGATGAATGGATGTAGAGTGCTGAAATAAAATATGTTGCGAAAAAAATTTATTAAACGAAAATAAATGACCCTGACCCACAAGATAGGGGAACGAGAGGACCCTAATAGCGGGGGGCTATATATAAAACAAAACATACTCGTATCACGACTTGAAAAGGTTATTAGGATCTATTAAAAATGTGATTAAAAATTTGTAACGTAAAACCTGACTACCCTTTCCACGCATTAGCGCTGATGATATGAGAATTTTGCTCCCGGATTTTTCGGGTAATTACCCGAATCTGCAATTAATTTTATAGCAGCTCAAACGTAAACCCTTTGTAATTATTCAATTAATGTTCGGGCGTATTCCTAATTACTCGCAAAAGTCAAAGCACAGACTTCATTCAGAATCCAATTCTAAATCAAGGGAAATAATCAATTTAAGCAATTTAGTATCATTTTTAGCACGGTTTAGTCATAGGTTGTATTTAAAGCCTAGATTTTTATTTTCATGTATATCATTTATTTTATGTCCAATTTTAAATGTATTTTCATAATAATATTTTGAATTCCCCTATGCTAGCAGCAGTGATGTTTTAGAAATACTTACTACAGCAGTAGAAACTTTAATATTAAATCTTTCCAAGAATTGTAATAAGGTAATAATTTTCAACTCTTTTGAACATTTCTGATCACAAAATACAATACCATTGCATAGTGAACGACATTTATTGATTTGACTATTTTCTTACTTGATCATTTTGTTGGTATTCTTTCATCATCAGCTAGATTTCAGCTGCTTCATAAAATTTTCTTCCATAGATTACCGTTATGACCAATCGAAAGCGCCTGAATGCAAATTCAGGTCTTTTGTCGACTTTACCAAAGTTGTTTGTACACTTCTACATCCACCTACATTGTACGAACTCTTATCATTATTTGTTAATTTATTAAACATTTCATTATTTAAATTTAATTGAAACAATTGTCTTTGCAAGCTGTGGTCAACTATAATTATAATGCCACTTAGCTCTAATTACGTACAATGCGTTGATTCTTGGAAAATAAATATATAAACACAGGTTTATTCTTGATCTTATGTATACCGTAATCACCTGCAATGGTGGCAAATTTACATTAATACTTCACAGTGGAAAAACTTATTCTGTATATCACATCGGTGATCCCAGAATAAAAAAGATGGACGGAAGAGTTGGTCTATATACAATACTGGACGCGCTACAGATGAAATCACAATGATGATATATTTTTTCTCCATTTTCTAGCTACCAAGAAATCGACTGTACGACCTGGGATCATGAGAACACTGGCTAGGATAACCATAGCCCAAAATTACTAGTTCTAGAAAATTTCCAGAAGTCATCTACACTTCAGCTATAGAATTTCTATAGTTGGATATAGGCCTCCCCTTCAGATTTGGAATTTTTTGGAAGCGGCCTGCATCCAGCTTCTTCGGCCAACTTTTTTTTAATGGCCCTCGCTAAGGGGGAGCCATTCGTATTCCCTATCTTTGGGAAGGACAGGGTCATTTTATTTCATTTAATATTTATTTTCACATTACTTTTATTTGCGCGCTCTTCATGCATTTTTCTTATAATCTTTCGTACTTCATCTTTCTTTCCACATTTCTTCTGCCATTCCTTTTCATTCGATATCATTTGTTCTTCACCTCATTCCTCAGTTTTTTTTTTATTTTAATTATTTTGTTCCATATAGCTTTCATTTTTATTTTGCTTTATTTGCTATTTTATTGGGTACACTTATTCTAATTTTAACTTATATTTATAATGATTGCTTTTCTGCAATTTTCCTGCAAAGTTCAAGAAATATTGGTCTCGTTTAGTCCTCCTTTATCAGCGAGGCCTTTAACCCCTCGCAGATCTTCATGCCTAACCGGAATTTGCAGTCGATCCGGATTCCACCGAATGCGGGACAGTGAGCTACAAGGTGGGCCACGGTAAAGAGGGGTCCTTCTTGAGCTTAAACCGGTGAAGGTACTCGGGGAAACCCATGCCCATGAAGAGCTGGACGAAAACCGCGTCCAACCTTGACTATATCATCGATCAACAGTTAACCTTGCTAAACTGGATTTAGATGACAAGCAATTTCGTATCTCAGTTTAGATCTACTGGATCCGCGAGAACAAATAGATGAGAAAACGTGATACGTCCGATGATGCACAATGCGCCGCACGTGCAGTCGTTATCGACGCTGTAAAGATACAAAATGCATCAGCCGACGCCGTGACACGTCGCTAGGTGATTCTACTTACGTGACAGTTAATTTATCTTTACTTTACGTTCTTGTAATCACTATTGAGTTTTCTTTTTATAAATACATCCAAAACTGGTGACTTTCATACACTCATACTTTACTCTTTTCCCCCACTCCACTTTTCTGCTTAACATTTCAATTCCAGTTCATAATAAATCCTCACGACAAAACTTCGCTCCTCGAGCATTCATCTACTTAGTTGTTCCCCCATAGTACCGACTTTACTCACTCTTTCGCAATACATTCTATTCTTCAGAGAAGAAACGCTCCCCCTCGATATTAGGATGATCAGGAATCGTCAAAGCGAAGGTTCAAAAGCTGTTACTTGACAAGCTGCAGCTATTAGTATATTTATATAATGTTTGATTTCACTAGACAATTGAGTACCTTGATAAGTAACTACCATTTTTTCGTGAATAAGATTTTTGATTTCTACCCTTACTTTGTAAAGAATTCCATCACAGTACAATGTTGGGTTTTTTCATCATTATCGTATTAATCATTGTTGTTTTTTTTTTGTGGATATCTTGAGTACTAATCAACATAATTTCAATCTTAGGACATCAATTGCAGGACATGGGTCTCCACTTTTTAGCTTTTTAAATAGAATAGGACTGAGCGATGTCTCTCATGAGAGGCGACTGAGAGAGCACCTTCATCGTCCACTCAATGATAACCCGAAAAGAGTAGGAACTAAAAGTGGCCTCGTGTTTCTGCGGTGCAGGATATGGGCACGGCTATGTTCCGGGATGAGTCGGTATAGTACTAAGAGGTAACTGCGAATCCGGCGGTCGGTCAAAAGGTACCAAAGATTACTACATCTTTTGGAGAAGAATCCCACATAAACCTGTATTTCCCCCAGACTGCAGGGTATCTTGTGTCCGTCCAGAACATTTTCCCTGGATACTAAAAAAAGGTATCCATTCTAGCACTTTAAGGCGCCCATCAGCGTTGTATGTAGCCTTCACGTCGTAACTTTATCTAAGTCTAACTTTTGTTCGTTTCCAGATCTAGGCATTCCTGCTTCGATTTCGTAGACTTCCCGATCTTACCCAAATAGCTATTTTAAACCTAAAATAATACTGTAGCATTTTAAACTCTGTGCGATATTATAATACGATCCTTTCACAAACAGCAAAAGAAAAATTAATTTTCATCAAACGCAGGTGGTTCAGGGCAAGCTTTTAAAACGTCATAGAAATACAAACCGATGAGCAACCAACCCGCAGAGGATTATACGGAGTTACTTAACAAATTGTTGAGAATGTATTATGTAAACAATTTTAATTGATGTTAAATAGCTTTTTTATTTTTGTTATTCCTATTGTCATCATCTTCATAATTTTAACTACACGACGTCTAATTCTGGACATAAGCATCTCCTAAATATCTTCAATAGGACTCCTGCATCAAGCGTCTTTCGACGACCGTAAAAATTCGTGTTTCCCCCTTGTGGGCAGACGTTCTTCGTTGTTATCCGCCATGTGCTCTTAACTCCTGAACCCTAAGACCCTAACAACCCTTTGTCCTGGACTATCTGATTCTACTGCAACTTCAATTTACAATTCCACTTCGCTTTACCGATTACTTCGTTCGTCTATGGAACTCGTATTGTGATTTGTAAAATGGTAAAATTTCATTAAAACCTCATGACAATTACAAAGTAATTTATTTTTAATTCTACGTTAGTTATCTTTTGTTTTGTTTAACAATAATTATGGCTGTACTACAAGGATAACGCACGTTCAGATTGTAAACAGAAAACATAATGTAACAATTATTTTAAAAGTCCGGTTATTTTCCCTCTTTTTTTTATTGACCCACATTTTGATACATCTGTTTACATTATCATCGTGTCAGGTGATAGACGCCCACTGCAAGGTATAGCCCCCCCCCCCTCAATGATCGTCACGATGACAGGTCCGACGTCATCTAGCGACATCCCCCTACCTACGCCATGTCTACCGGCTCCTAGTCGCCACTTGAGACTTTTAGACGATGTGTTCCATTTACTGCCACTTCAACTTCGAACTACGTCAGAGACATTAATTCTTCTGCGGTTCTTCTCATTTGTGATGAAATCTTTCAGCTAAGCTCCAACCATAGCTCTCTGTATTAACATTTTATGTAGTAACACGCTGTTTCACTATGCAGTCGAAACAACTTTATCTGAAATTAGCGAATACTAAAACTTCCATTATTGAAATTTGTTCGCCAAGCCGCGGTTAGGTAATAAGTCCACACTTAACACGCAGTTTCCGTGCTCGACAAGTTAGCGAACTAACTTAGGTCATAAGTACAGGAATTTGCTCCACCGTTTAGCGGTTAATGGTCGGAAGTTAGGCACTCGGAGGTTAAATGAATTCCGACACTCGAATAACTTGAGTAAGAGGCTTAAGTAAGTAAATATTGATATACAACTTCTAGGAGGGAAAGAGGCAAGGATCGCTTCCCTGATGGACGAAGACAAACAGCGCCCTACACTCCTTGTGTAAAAAACGTGGTACAGATAACAATAAATAGGAATAAGACTCGATCCTCAATTCTAAGGGTCGGTAAGATGCGCACGAAATAAAACTGCCGATAAAAATCA
Source organism: Battus philenor (assembly GCF_028537555.1). NCBI lineage: Eukaryota > Metazoa > Arthropoda > Insecta > Lepidoptera > Papilionidae > Battus > Battus philenor. The sequence continues at coordinate 1,454,766 of NW_027181693.1, forward strand.
TATAAAAAGCCATACAGGCAAAATAACGAAAATATTTAAAAAAGGACGGGTTTAAAATCTAATTGTATATCCAAAAATAAGTGTATTATATCTAAAATGAGTCATAAAAATTTAAGATATGTAATGTAAAATTGTGATCAGGGAATGTAGGTGAAGGAAGAAAGGCTATGTATGGAATAAGATGAAAAAATAAGGAAAGATAGGACATGTTAAGTAAAAGAAGGCATAAAAGATATAGTTAAGGAAGGAATATGTAAATAAAAAAATTGAAAAACTTATTTACCCAAGATGTAACGACGAGGGAACGAGAGGTTTCCAAAAACGGGCACCATAAAAGAAAAAAAAATGTTAATTAACAAAATTAAGGTGAACAAATGTTACCACCAAGTTAAGGAAATAATGAGAAATAAAATTGACGTGAATTTAAAATCAATAGATATAAGTGAAATGGCAAATATGGCAAATATAGTTAAGACCGCAATTTTACTCATATATATAACGGGCTACCAATTCATCATTAAATCTGTGGTTTGGTTACAGTGGTCTGGTCTGAAAAGGTCCACACTATACCGAGCCCTTCTCCCTACAACGCGATGCACTCGGCGCCCGCACTGTGAATCTTTGGAATGCTTCTCTACAATGTGCAACGTGCCAGCATTCTCAGCATCGCGATAGTTACGTCTCTATGTAAATGTAGAGTAACTAGCTTTCAACAAATACACACGCAACATATTGTATTTGCCCGCTGCTATTATTCTTCTTTTCAGCTGATAGACGCAGTGCAGGACATAGGCTTCCCTCAGAGATCCCTTCACGCGAGCGTTCTACCCACGCTGTGTACCGGCTCATGGTCCCCACCACTGCCATTTCAGACGGGCAATTCTTCGAGATACATCGTTTATCTTGATTCTTCTACGGATCTCCTCATTTCTGATTCGATCTCGCAGCGAGGCTTCGAGCATAGCCATCTCCATTGCCCTCTGAATGGCCTTGAGCCTTCTTGTGAGGCCCTGTTGCTATAATCGGATTGTAATTGATGTGAAAGTACGGACCATATGATTAAAACAAATTAAATAAGAAAAGGACTAATATTTAACCACAACCGCACATGCAGTGGTAGTCGTGCAACAAAGTGCACCGCCCGCCAGCCCGCTGATAAATGCGCATGCGGCAAACAATGCGAATTACACAACTACCACTGTTAAATCACTCAACACGTGTTTCACCCCTCCACCGATTAGTGCCAAACACAGAGTGTGTTTCTCAATGACTCTGTGTTTGGCTTCCGCAAAATAACGCCTGATTCCATTAAATATATAACAAATTAAATATAAAATGTGTATCTTTTTATTTAGTTCTATTTAATTATTGGGAAAATAATATAACATGTACAAGCCATCTGTGTCAACTGTGCCCGCGATTGCGTTCACGTGGAATATTCAAAAAAATATTTAAATTACTTATTTATTTTGTGTTTGAGAATTTTTCTAAAATAAAAGTAGCGTAAGTTACTTGTTATTACATCACCTACCTACATAAATAAATCCCGTCAAAACCGTCCCGCCATTTCAGAGATTAGCCGGAACAAACGGACGGACAGACAAATTTATATGAATGTAATTTTGGTACACATTCCGTATATATTTATGCATTCATATGTTTATACTACATGCACACACAAAGGGATTATTTTAACTTTATAGACAGATAATTCAATTTTATTTAATAGATTTATATAGATAGTATTATGTACACATAAAAATATGTTTTTAAATTTAAAAAGCAACTGTTAAGTTTTTGGCCGGCTTATCTCAACGTACTAGTGTTCTGAGGTAGTTCCTACTACTTATAATGCTAAAATAATCAATGTTGCAAAAGCGCAGGTAAATGCTTACATGAATGAAGACATATTGAATTTGAATTAATCATAGCACTTTATCTTGCTTGATTTCTTGAGCACCTAGTTTAGCAAAGTTAAAAATTTCTTTAAGGATATGGGTGTACATATATATATTAAAGTTACACAAGATATCTTAGACCTCCTATTTCTTATATTTAAATGTAAAATTAAAAGTATATTATTAAACAAATCATAATTACATTCAAGAGTTTTTAGTTGATCGAAATGCATGGAACTAGGTTTGTTGACTTATTTACATGATTCATATTATAATGTACACATGAAAAGTTGTAAAATTTCGTTTTAAAAAGCAACTGTTGAGGTTCTGGGAGTTTCTCAACAGATCAGCGTTCCGAGGTGGTGGTAGCTTACTACTTATAATGTTCAAATAATCGATCGATCGATAAATGCCTACTTTTTTTATTAATTCTAATTTGTATCCCTAGTGTTTTGTTTACAATATTTTTTTCGCTTTTACTAAACGCAGACTAATAGGAGAGGGTTGCCGCTATTTGATGCGGATCTTTCTTCTCCCAGCTTCGAGTCACGACAGTGTTTTATCATCTTTTACAACTTTTCTTCTGGGTAAATACAGCTAAAATTTATACATATGAACAACACAATTTGCAAGTTTTACTCAATTATACATTAGATGGTACATTATTTTATTTCGAGTCGCTGCTCAAGCGCTACAGACTGTTAAATGCCTTGAGGTTTAGGACAATGTGCCGGGCCAGCTCATCAAAAGATTCTGCCGTAGATTTTATTCCACTGCCTACTTAAATAAAGAGCCTTATTCTGCGCGTTATGTGGCATGCCCACTGTTACTTTAACTTACAAATCGGTTGGGTTATATACGTCACCCGTGCGTCCACAGATAACATTCTTGAGTTGATCACACAAAGAGATCCCTTTCTATGGTTCGATGTGTTATTGTAACCTTGTTGATGATGTACAGGGACCGAGTTTCAATTTCATAAGCTATCACTGTTAACACGCATTGCTCGAAGTTTCCCGAAAGCTGATTGAGCCATCTCCATTCCTTTATCGGACTACCAGACGCAGGCAAAAGTTTCATCCATACGTTGTTGATATACCTAAAAGGCTTGACAGCTCGTTTTAGGCGAGAGTCGCCAAGATCTGGAACTACCTGCCTGGGTCTATTTTTCCTGATGAGTTGAACTCCGGAAGCCTTTAAGAGTAGAGTGAACAGGTTTCTTTTGAATGGGCGTGTACCACCTTCATCTACACTTTCCATCAGATGAGATGGAAGACAAACGCCTATTCCATTACAACTATATACAAAAGCTGCCCCGCCGAATTGAATTCAACATTTAATATTATTTTCGAAGTCAGAAATAATATGATAATTATAAATCGTACATGAAACGAACAATGAAAATATCTTATTACGGGAGGAAGATATTCCATCAACTTGAAATTACGAATATTTACAACCAGATAATGAATTTCTTTATATATATACCAGGTAAAAAATATTTATCAATAATTATAAACAGAATTTTAATTACAGTTTAGTGATGTAGTAATTAAATCGAGAATAATTAAAGAAAATATACAACTCGTCGTTTTGAAATAATTAATTACTTTCTCGTCAGTCTTTGTTATAATTAATGCAGTGTTTCTTAACGTGGGGCCCACACCCCACGGAGGGGCAATTCGAAAGTGGACTCGACATGAGTTTAACCCTTTCGGCGTAAAAATTTTAGAAAGGTTGAGGAGCATGACACAAAAAAGTTTGGATTATACTGAATAAATTCTTTTTTCTACCTAATCGAGAAGTCATGTTTTAAGAGAATCTATAAATTTCATTAAAACTTTTTTAATTCCAAAAAGTTTGGAATTGAGGGAATCGTATTTAATATATAATTTTTATAACGTGAATATCAATAATCATAATCATTTCCACCATAAGTCCACAGCTGGGCATATGCCTCCCACAGATATCTCCAATTGGCTTGAACGCAAAGGTTACTCTGCCTTAAAGTCTAAGAATCTATTACGCTGTTTGCTTATTGTTTTGTGTTGCAATGTTTTAAATAAAACTGATTCAAGATGAACTTATTAAATACAATGAAAGCCTTAATTATACGTTTTGCTGTTTACAGACAGCGTTATTCTAAATTCAAAATGTTTTTTCTTATCGATTCATTCTATATATTTAAATGAAACTACACCGAAGAGATCTTATTCCAATAAAATGTTTGATTGTATATGTAGAAGGTATAAACGCAGTGTAAACATGAGTTATTTTTTTTTTAATTTTTCACTTACAGTTTTGTCCAGAAGCCAGCTGGCTGGGAAGATCAGCGGTATATAAGTGATCATGTAAATCAAGGAAGTCCAGTATACGATGATGCTGCTAACTCCGTAGTACTTCACCACAGCGTCCTGTATTATGCTGTACTGGATCCATTGCATCGCGTTGGCTGCTGAATTGAACACGAAGATGAACAGCACCAGCCATCTGATCGGATATACTATGTATTCTGTTGTTGCCTTTTTTGTAGGCGATTCTAAGACGCCTCCCTTCTCTGCCACTCCATCCATCACGCTGCCACTTACTTCTATATTCTTAGAATCTCCCATTTTTATTTATAAATATATTTAATTACTGTCGAAATCTTTTGCAAAAAAAAATAACATAGGCCGTATCAGAAGTGTTATCTGTGCCCGTAATATTAAAACTATTATTGTCAAAATTTTGCGCGCGAATTTCGCGACGCGCAGTAGACGTGTGTCGCGCGCGGTGCACCGCAGTCGACTGTGTTTCCCTTGAATGGGAGGCTGAATGAATACTTCCTGCGCACCCTCCGTCCGCTCGGCGTGATGATAACAATGATACGATCAGACCGGCCGGCTCGGCGTAAACATAAGCGATTTGTGTTATGATACTTATATCCGACTTATGGACGAAAAAAAAACATTATCAATCCACTGAGCGGTGAAAATTGATTTAGCGATTTCCAAGAGGCACACATTTCATGTTAATTACATCCAAATTTCCATCGATCACATAAGTATAAAAAATACAAATAATAATAGAATATAAGACAAGTCTAGCAATGTATTAAAAAGTTCAAATCCAAACAAATCTGTGATATCAAAAAATAAAGATAAATATTGGAAAATAAAAATGTACATAGACACCTAAGAGTAAAAAAGATGAGGAAAGGAAGGCGATGAAAGCAAGAAGGAATGAAAGAACAAAAATTGCGAAATATTGTGAAGGATAAAAGGAAAGAATAAAAGAAATTGAGAAGTATGAAAGTGAGTGTCGAATAAAGATAAAAAAACTCAAAAAAATTATGTGTAAATAAAGTCCCTGTCCCAAACGAGATAGGGGGTACGAGAGGCTCCCAATAGCGGGGGCCATTAAAAAAAAAGTATATAAAATCATCGTGAACGGAGAATAGCGTATTTAACTTGACGCACACGGGACCTTTGAAAACATACGGCTTGACTTTTGTCCAACTTCCCCAGCCTCTCTCTCACATATATATGGTGACTATCACTTGAAGGACTTGTTCCAACAGATGGAACATTAGCAAATTTGTACAATATACCGACCTGATATATATAATGTTATATTAAAGTTAAGCGAAAACAACAATGTAAATAAACAGAAATAAAATTACAAAATGTTAATGTGTAACGAGAGAGGAATGAAAGGTCACAGAACGAAAGAGAATGAAAGAAGAAATGTGGAAGAAAACCGAATGAAAGATCTAAGGATGTATAAATGAAGAGTAAGAAAATAAAAAAGATTGTGAAAAACTAAATAATTTAAAACAAAAAGTCCCTGTCCCACACCAGATAGGGGGTACGAGAGGCTCCCAATAGCGGGGGCTATAAAAAAAATAAATACCGACCTGCTCTTCACGGAGCACGGGGGGTTCTCCGAGTGCCTTCACCGGTTTAAGCTCATAGACGACCCCTCGTGCTTCTGTGAACCGGGCGTGGACCAGACCGTGGTCCATCCGGTAGCTCACTGTCCCGCATTCGGAGTACTCCGCTTCGACTCCGAATGCCGGTTAGGCATCAAGGTTAGCGAGGACTCTATGGCCTCGCTAACCAAAATAAGGAAGCAAGACCAACGTTCCTAAAAATGTGCAGAACGATTGCGGAAAACGTGATAAAATGTAACAAGAGTTGAGCTCAAATTAAAAAAATTGTAAATATTTGTAAAAGTAGGCGATTAAATAAACAAGTAAATAAGATAATACATATAAAAATGTACCTAGAATAGAACAAAAATGTGATACAGAATAAAAACCAAGAAATTTTAATAGTTAAGGTATGAGGAGAAGAAAGAATGGTATCGAATAAAAGGGTAAATGGATATGAAAGGGAAAGAAAGAAGAATTGTAAAAAGAAAGAAAATAAAGGAATGAAAGATAGGACACAGGAGGAACGATAGAAGAACGCGAAAATAAAAAATAGATTAAATGAAACATAGTCCCAGTCCCACAATAGATTTAAAAATATACATATACCGACCTGTGTTTTAAAGAACTGTGATATATGTATAAAAGGAAAATGAAAAGAAAATCAGTGATATTATAAATAGTAATTAGACTTAACTACAGTGATTAAAGATGGATGAAAAGTTTAAAGAGTGGAAGAGGAAAATAGAATTAACATTGTAATGAAAGAGACAGAAAGATAGATATTGCGAGGAATGGAAGAAGAGAATAAAAATAATAAAATAAAGTGAAAAATTTAACATAGAAAATAAAATCACTGTTCCCACATAAATAGGGGTGAAACGAGTCGTCACCAAAAACGGTGGCCAATAAAAAAATATACCGATCCAGCTCACGGAAGAATCTCAAAAGCCCAGAAATGTTGCTGATGATCTCCAATCCTGGATATACTAGCTTCTTTTTAACCCATAGACGAACACTGCAAGGCCTCCAAAGATATCAATATGAGGATATACCACAATAATCACGCTTGGTGGATAAAACATTGTAAAGTTATGAAAACAAATCCGTGATAAAATTGATGTACACGAGAAAATAATTAAACCAATTAAAACTGTGATACTGTAATAGAAATGGACAACTGAAGTGTTTGAGGATGTACGAATGGAATGATTGAGAAAGGAAGATCGAATTGTAGAATGATAGAAGGAGGAAAAAAAGATACTGTGTACTATGGAAGACGAGAAAGAAAATAAAAATTCCAGTGAAAAAAAATATATTAAGAAATACAAAACCCTGTTCCCAATTAAATAGGGGGTGAAAGGGGAGATCCCCAATAGCGGGGGCCAAAAAAAAAGAAAAAAAAACACCCTTGGTTTGCGGGCTGGCGAATGCAGAGTGATATTATGGTACACAAATGACACAGCTGCTCATCCTTTGGAAAAAAGTTTATCAGTGGCAATCCTATATAATTAATGCAAAAATTGTGAATTATATATAAGACTGTATCCCGGGAATCCAACCTACGATCTACTATCGCAAGTCTCAGTCCTCTAGCACTGTGCTACCACTGCTATATAAATACATACTATAATACTTATAAGTGTATAACGAATTATACACGTTGCGACTGCCTTAAATGTGTGGTATAATAATATTTGACCATATTTCATACTTGTCAGCATATTTAAAATTTGTTGCCATTCCTGGTGTTACTGATAAATAACACAGTCACTCTGTGTTTGGCACTAATCGGTGTGACATAACTCCTGAAGATGCCCCGTGAAGAGGTTAAACACGTGTTGAGTGATTTGGCGGTGGCAGTTATGTGATTGGCATTGTTTGCCGCATACGCATTTATCGGCGGGCTGGCGGGCGGTGCACTTTGTTGCATGACTACCACTGTATGTGCGGAAGTTCCTAAATATTGATCCTTTTCTTACTTAGGATGGACTTCTGCAAGTTAACGCCTGATTCCATTATATGATAAATAAAAAAGAAATAAGAATCTACATTTAAATCTATAAGGCTGCGTAACAGTACTAATAATATTTTAACTGTGGACACGCGTAGTACGAAAGTGCTTTCTATCACCACTGGACTTATCTACACAAGTGTGAATGGCAAATAATCACGACTGTTTAAGTTATTTATTTATTCAATGATGTACCAATATTTTGTACATAGTTTTAATTAGACCTAAACCTATTTTATTTAATTACAATTTCTGATAATAATTTAAATAATAATATGGATCACAATTGTATCACAAATATGGGATGCCTCCTAAAATAAAAACTATTAATTTTATTTATTTATTTTATACCGCTTAAAAATACAGACAATGTTCCCTACTTTGTCATATATACTCTACATAAAAGACTATCTGTTATTTTTTCAATTTTTTGGTTCACAAAAATATAAGGTCTTTAAATATCATGCCATATATACTAAAATAATTAAGAAGGAGATTCTAGAGGACTGTACAATCTTTAGGATCCTAAAAGATAGTTTATTCATACAGTTATCTATTTAACCATCTGTTTGCATATTTGAAAATTCGTTCTTACATTTAAACCTTATTGTATTAACGCTATGTTATATATACGGTCAGGAAAATGTTTTATAAAAACAATTGGAATAAAATCTCTTTGGTTATACTGTTTATATCCAGTTATGATATTATTAAATAAAACAATTTACGTAAAAGCTACTCCATATAATTTTTTTACAGATTTCGACACTGGAAAATAATTAATGGAACTTCTAATTGCGATGTTTATTTTGTTATGTACATTTTAAGATTTTTTCAAATTTATCTTATTGTTTCGGAGTTATTTACTTGAGTTGCGGCATGACCAAACGAAATAGAGATGTATATAAAGACAGATAGATAAGACATGCTACATGATAAAACAGAGTTCCCCAAACTTTTTTGTGTCGTAGACCCCTTGCCATGTTTTTTTGTGTTGGGTAGACCCCCTACTTACCTGATATTGATTTCCTGTAAATTTCTAACTGTAGTGAAATTTAGTGTTAAAAAGTTATAGTAAAAAACATGTTAATTTATACATTTATTAATTGAATTTAAATTAAAACTAATCAAAATAAAAATTTTTGTATACTTATGTAAAAAATACGTAACATTAAATAAACATAAAATTTAATTTCATGGACCCCCAAATTCTTTTTCGCCGTCGTAGACCCCTTGCAGGTTGTCATAGACCCCTAGGGGTCGATATAGACCACTTTGGGAATCACTGTGCTACATGATAAAATAACATTAATTTCTTGAATTACCTTCAAGTAAAATAAATCATGAATTAGATACAAATGCGTACGTAATCTTCCCAGGTGATATCATTTCAATTGAACGGTAAATAATGTTATCTCGAATTCATTTTCATTCTGCAGTTTATCCAGTGGGAATTTATTACTAACTATACATGGTATAAACCTGTATACTTGTTAAATTAAACACTGTATTGTTCATATGTTGCATATATCGTCCATTTTAACCTGTTGAATACTGACCGTCAGTTCTTTTCTCCTTATTAACCTAGTTCATTCAATTGAAGTCTGGAAGAAACTATTCATGCGATAAGACGTTTTTGTACATTGCACTTGACCGTTTACATGTGATTTAATTTAATAAGGAGATCCGTAGAATCAAGGTCACTGGCATAGCTCGAAGGATTGCTCATCTGAAGTGGAAATCAGTGTGGTCTTTGGGGCGGAAAGATGATGGTGCGGCGAGATGATGGTGATCAAATGTGATTTCTTTTTATGAGTATAGAAGTACTATAAAAAGTTAAACCTGAGTAGACTTTGTTTTTCTCTATCTTCTATTACGGATTCTTATTTAATTGGAGAATCAATTGAAGGAGAATCCTGTACATTCACTGGGCGGAGAATCAATTGCTTCCATATATTTATCTAAAGAGTCCTTGACTATCTTATTATTATGGTCACATTACTCGCAAAGAGCAACAGATGATATAATACACTACAAACTTTTCAAGTACGATAACAATCCCGCAAAGACGAGAAGAACTTTAAGAAACTAATCATTATAGACCAGATCGAATTTATAAGACCAAACAATCACTTTGACAGACATCCGTAAAATATTGTTAAAGTTTTACTCAAGCTATAATTAAAAAACACCTTTATACACTACTAGGATTTTAACTAGAAATTCGACATAATAAAACAATTTTCACTATTATGTTTTATTTTGTAAAATTATTCAAAACATTTCTTGTGTTTTTTATAATTATTGCATAAAAAACGTTCGTATATATAGGCTGTTTAATCACAGGTACCAACACTTTAAAGGGGCTAATCTATAGCATATTTGTAGGCAAAAAGTTTTATAGCTATAAAACATGTTACTTTATTTTTTTCTCGAAACGCTACATGCAAGTAACTGCTAATACAAACTTGGAAGTGACAGAATATTAAATATTTTTTCTCCTTTTATTATCATTATGTGATTTATCATTATTAGAGAGGCCCGAAAGTAATACAGTTTACTCAAGTTAAATTCACACGACTACATTTTTAACGATCCTGTATAGTTATTATTCTGCGCCTAATTTTACAGTTGAGCAAAAATAAAAATACAAACTTTGCTATTCAATTATAAAAGGCGCTATAAGAGTAAATACTGAACAAACAAGGCACGCCATCTTAATTAGCAAACAAAAATTATTCAATATAAATTCCTAACACTGGCCTGCTGAATACAGATAACAATATAATCGCTTTATTTAAAAAAAACAAGGTCGTGTTCCCGCGGATTCGTCACCCGCGATATCCATTCACATAAGGTCACATACTAAAGCTATATCTAATTTCTATTCATGGTCGTTTGATTTAATTTCCTTCATTACATCATTTTCGTCATCGCGTCGCTTTTGTATCGCCTCCCTGCGATATAGGTTTAATCCTAATCCGTACATTATATTTAAATCAAATATCGACATGAACATACATGTGCTGTTAGATAAACATTGATATGGATACGTTTTAAGGTTCTCCGGCATATTATATAATTAATTTACGTAAGAAAAGGACCAATATTTAGCCACTTCCGCACATGCAGTGGTAGTCGTGCAACAAATGCACCGCCCGCCAGCCCGCTGATAAATGCGTATGCGGCAAACAATGCGAATCACACAAAGGCCACCGCCAAATTACTCAACACGTGTTTCACCCCTCCACGGGGCATCTTCACGAATTATGTTACACCGATTAGTGCCAAACACATAGTCCGCAAGGTAACGCCTGATTAAATAATAACATTAAATAATTAATTTACATCATCGTCATCATCTCAACCGAAGGATGACCACGGCTGGATATAGAGCTTGTCTCATAGATTCCCAAAATTAAGCGGCCTGTATCCAACCTCTTTCAAAGACCTAATAGATTCAAGATTTACTTTATGGAAGTCTATCCTTAGTAAGAAAGGGACTAATATATAGCTACTTCCGCTATGTAGCAGTAGTCGTGCAATGAAGTGCACCGCCCGCCAGCCCGCTGATAAATGCTCGTGCGGCAAACAATGCTAACTACACAACTACCACCATTAATTCACTCAACACGAGTCTCTTGACTCGATGTTGTGTCACTGGTGGGTGTAACATTACTCCTGAGGATGCTTCGTGGAGGGGTGAAACACGTGTAAAGTGCTTAACGGTGGTAGTTGTATAATTCGCATTGTTTACCGCATGCACATTTATCAGCGGGCTGGCGGGCGGTGCACTTCATGGCACGACTACTGCTACATAGCTGAAGTAGCTATATATTAGTCGCTCTTCTAAGAACCTGAAAATAAAAAAATACTATGAAGATAGGCAGTAGCAGCCTAGCGATAGAGGACAGAGACTTGCGATCTTAAGTCGCGGATTCAATTCCCGAAATAGTGTTACACGTAATATACACTTTGTGCATTAATTATATAGGATTGTCACAGCTCACAAACAAGTTTCCTTATTGGCAGCAGCGTCCTCTGCATACACACTGCGAATGCCAAGCACAAAGCGTATTTCTCTAGTAGATATTTTTGGGAAGACCTATGCCTTATAGTGGACATTTATGAGCTATATCAACTATAAAGATATAATTACATCATAAATAGTTTTGTAATTTAAGATATAAAAACCCTTTACAATTTTTTTTGTTGACACATTGAATCAATTAATGAAGTGGTCACTCCGAAATTCCTTTTATTTATATATTTATTCTACAGAACTGCGATAGGCTAATAAATTTTTAAACATAAGTATAACTAGATTTTCTTACAAAGTGACTTTAATAAATCATCTGCTATTACACCTAAATTGATTTTCCCTAATAGTCCCAGAATGCCCATTACTGGACCGGCCAGCGGGTAAGATAATACGAAATCACTGAGATTGATTAGATGCATTAATATCAGACGAGGAACATTTTCAAATTAAATTTGAAGTCCAAATTACGGTTCAGGAAGCTGACTTCCTAGACCAGATTCTAATTATGAATTCGTGTATTGTCGTCGTCGTTTCAGTCCTTAAAAGCCTACTGTAAGGCACAGGCCACCTACAGAAATGAGAATGGATATATCATAATCGGATATGTCATAACTTATAGTGGATAATAAATTCATACATTATAATTGCATCGATCTGAATTAAGGTAATAAGAACGGAAGTCCGAAAATCTCTACGTCAACCGTATTATATAAACATACAAAATCGCAAAAAAATATCAAACAAAATAGCGCCAACTTTCTATACTTTAATGTAAACAAACTTTTAAAAATTGTGTACATAGTTACTTTATCCATAAAAGTTTCCATACTTATTCATATAAATATCATCTGCGATAAATCGGTATTATACGAAAATCTTGATTAAAAAAAAAATTACGCTTACATTCAAAGGTATTTTAGCCATTCCGTTTCACCGCAAACGTAATTTATTACATCCACAAAATTCAAATAAAGAACGGAACAATTAAAAGGCGCTATCGGTTTTCCTGTAAAATTCCCGGACGCTCCCGACTATGAAAGAACTGATTAAAACCGGTTCAAAACCGCTAAACGAACGTCTCCGACGTGAAATAGTGCCGCGCTTTGTAAGCGTCGCTCGAGCCGGGATGTAATTAAAGTAAGTTAGTGTTGGCCCCTTATCGATACGATGAATAGATTTCGTTCCATTTTTATCTTAATACGGTTAAGCTTAGAATTTCATTTCAAAAAGGATTGGCCAGAAAATGTGAGTCTTCAAAAGTTACGTAACTTTTCTTTGCACAGCCGCATAATTTTGAACCCTGTAACATCAAGATCTTGGTTCAACAAGATAAAGCGAAAGCCCTTGTTTCCAATGAATCTTTAGTAGTAGTAAACGTAATGTCTAGTGGAAAACGGATATCGCGTCGAAAGGTTATTTCATCGCCTTCCCAGAGCCCAGAGCTGACACCATTGGAATCTTTACTGGAGGTAGCTCAAGCGACAAAAATTACCCTGGTCAAACACAATATTTAGGAAGAAATGTCCGATATACCATGAGTAATATACCAGCGAGGTTTAGATGTCACCTCTGTGATTAAATTAAATTTAATATAATTTTTCATATGCGCAAGAAAATATATACATAGTTTTATAATAGTAAAGAAAAAAGTTCTTCAGGTGGTCTTATCACACGAGACAATTTCTTCCAGACAACCATAATGTAGAAACAGTAGAAGTAAATAAATAACTAGTAGTTAACGTGTAAATATAGTCAAAAAATACACATATACAAACATACATACATACGTATATAGCATATTAACTTATAATCAATACGGTACATAAATTTTAAGTTGTAACACATTTCATAAATACAATAATAAATAAAAATATCAAACTGACTTAGAATGCACTTTTCTCAGAAAGAATAAAGAAACGGAAAAAGAAGTAAAAATGAATTAAATGATAAATAATCTTTGGTCTTCAAATAGTTCCAAAACCATTTACTTAATAACAGGTAGCGGTTTTAACATCAATACATATATTGAAGTTATAAAAGGTAAGTAATCCATATTTAATACACTCACTGTCTGATAGATGGCACTGTACCGTTCATGGAATATGATTGTTCAAAAATAAATCTTCTTTGGAGCTGATTTTGGTTTCATTGTATACATACAGTTTCCTATGAAATCCTCAGGACGTACTAATTGTACAATGGGATTCATTTAGTAATATATATTTTAATTTTAGATTTAAAATTAATAAAAGAAAGATTTAGAAAATATTTTGGAACAAAAGCCAGTAACAATACGAAAGTTGAATACGTATGAATAAAATCACTAACGGAGTGAAAAATGGAGCAAGAATTTAAAAACTTCGACGTTTCAACTCGATATTGAGCGCGGCGACGTCGGACTATAATTTCAACCGAAATGATGGTTTATTGCAGCATCGGAAATGCGTAATAAATGTAAACATTACGCATTAATTTCAACTTAAAATGGCAACTCTATAATGATCTGTTCTAACGTCATTATTAAATTAAAATACTGTAACTTTCAAATAAACATAAATTTTATATTTACTAAGGCCTGTATTTTACGCCTACAACTGGACATAGACTTCCGCATATTCTAATGGGGCCAGTTCACAACTGCCTGCCACCTCCTTTACGATTCAGTGACAATGTCTAAAGAAAATATGACAGCATCCTCTACCTTCCATAAGGGAGGCAACGTAGTCACTTTCCACACTTTCTTCTAGTTCCATTTCGCACTCCCATCTTTCTCTAGCAAATACGGGACGCTAATGCGTGCACCACGGTCTGGTCCACTGCTGGGTAAGAGATGCTCGAGGGACTCTTGGACCAGAATCGTATCTAGTTCCACAGTATGCAGTGCGCGGTAAGCCGTCGTCCGAGAACTTCCTCATTGTCGAAGCGGTCTTACCTTTCACATACAACCTATTCCGTTCGCTAAACGTAACCAACCTTAGCTGTCGCTTAATGAAGGAAACGGGACACTTCTCATATTACGGTCTTCTTTTAATCTTTAGAGCCGCGTCCTTGGCTACCGGATCCGCCCCTCTCATTTCCCTCTGTCCTCGCGTGCACTTTCACTCAATACAACTTTATATCCTCCCCGTGTTCTCTTTCACTATCAATGCTATGGGATGGAGGGTGTGAGGTCTTGGGACCAGCACTCCACACGTCTGGGGCGATCTACTACCTAACACAGATCTATTCAATTCTAAAAATCAAATCTACGCACATTATTTAGTTCAGTTCAGACTAGTTCATTGTGTGCAGTTCGAAACGTGTGCGATAATTAGTTGTGATTTTATAAATTTATTAACAAAGTAATCGGACATAATTTCCGCGAATGGAGCAAATCGGACAGCGTGCCGTCATTAAGTACCTCCATAAGAAGGGGCTATCATCAATGGTCAGTACATTAGGCGATTGTGCTCTGTCATATTCATCCGTCAAAAAATGGATAGCAGAATTTAAGCGTGGTAGAGAGAGTGTGAAAGATGAACACCGCTCTGGAAGGCCTTCGACGTCAACTACTGACGAAAATATTAAAAAAATACTTGATTTAATAATGGGAGACCGCAGATTGAAAATTAGAGAGATAGCCGAGATTATAGGCATCTCTTATGAACGAACTCAAAACATCATTGTCAACAAGTTGGTTTCCACAAGGTGTCTGCGAGGTGGGTTCCGCGACTGGTTTCAGTTGAACAAAAAAGGACGCGATTGACTATTTCACGCGACGACGAAGTTGAATCATATCAGCGTTAAACGCATTGAAACACAACGTTGCATGAAACCGTTCTAAAAATGCATATCTAAAATATATATTGACATTTTCGTTCAAATGACTGCACGCTTACAAAAGTTTAAAGTCAACTTTATATTCTTTAAGAGTAAGTTTCCGGAAGCCAAAGCCCGGACATTATTTCGCGTCTCATACGCAGGAGCGCTGCAATAACTCACTGGGTCGTCCGGATATATTGCTCTATTTATAAATTCTTCCTTACATACGTGTATTATATTTGAAGTAGGCAAATTTAAAACAGTAAGGATAAATACATTACGTAAATCAGGGAGGAGTCAATAGCCTCCCTGATAGGCGGAAAGGGTACTAGGAAAGAATTCCTCTCATTCTGCAAGGAAATAATTAAAAAAGTGATACAAAAAATAATAATTAAAGAAAATAAGAAAAAATTTAAATAGACAATAAGAAAAAATGTGATAAAATGTAACTCAAAATGTGATAAAAATGTAAACGAAAAGAACATGTAATGAAGGAGGAATGAAAGGTCACAGAGTAAAAGGGAAAGATAGCAGAAATGTGGCATGAAAGAATAGATTGAAAGAATATGTGAAGAACGAAAGGAGAATGGAAATAATAAATAACTATGTGAAAAAATAAATTGCCCGTAAAGTCCCTTACCCACCAAAGATAGGGGTACGAATAAAAAAAATACATTACGTACAATACACACTAGAGATACGAAATTAGGATGAAACAAAAAAATAAGTAAAGATTAAATAAGTAATACATTACAATAATATTATACACTGCATATAACTTAACTAAAACCTTCCGTGCCACAACAACCTTTGAAGGTTTTTCTTTCAGGCCGCGCGGGGCGTCTACGGCCCATACTTTAAAAATAAAAAAGTCAATTAACATGTGTGCTTCACACTTCTTTAATACTGCAAAACTATAATTAACGGAAAAAAAAGTTATAAATTTTAATATGCAATACGTACACACATAAGTGATGTGAAGTTATCTGTTCGAGCCTGCAATTCGTTTGTTTAAGTTTACTTTGTTTTTAAACGGTTTTATTTAGTTCGACCCGTACGGAATTTGTTTATTTGGGTCAAAATTAGAAATTGAAATTTAAGCACCTTCCCGTTGTCAGATTGATTTGAAATTTGGTACACACATTTAATTTAGATGACAATACAATATAATAAAATCAATATCATTATAAATCTAAGATGGCCGCCGATACAAAATGGCGGATTACATATTTTTCCTTAACCCCCCTCAATATGGGTATCAAATGAAAGGGCTACACTAGTAAAACACGATGATTATGTCAAAATTTAAAATTCAAGATGGACGCCGTTCCAATATGGCGGACTAGGTACATATTTTTCCACAACCACCACAATATGGGTATCAAAAAACCGTTTAATTTAAAAGTTTTTTAAATGCATTTATTTAGTGAGAACTACAAATGGCCGAAACTAAAAGTGCAGCGTGGGTCGTGTACGCCCCACATGGCATGGAATGTGCTGATGGAAGTAAACAAAAAAACTAGACCAATAATAAACACACACATTATTTAAGGACAACATTACTTAGTTGTATCGGGCGGAATAGTGCACGCGTGTGTGCGTGTGTGTGCACGCGTATAAGTGCGTGTGTAGGACTATCTTTCTCTGTGTAAGTATGCACACATTGTAGTTGCGTGTGCTTGGGTGCGTGTGTGTGTGGTAACATTGCAAGTTTACGTCCCATAAATCTTAGTTAAAATTTTAATCAAAAAATATAAACACGAGAAACATCTCATAAATCGCAATACAGCAAAAAATTGTTCAAACCTTTGGCGGGGAACGGTACATCTCAAATGGCGTGGGGTCGTGGAAGTGTGCTATTGGTTCAGCGGATATTTGTTTTTATAACAAACATTCCAATGCGCCCGCGCACCAGCCACAGCAATTTAAATCAATGCTCAACCAACCAATGCTTTACCAACAACAGCCTCTTAACGGTACAGTGTGTTGGTGTATATCTATACTATTTATAATCTGAGAAAAAACCACCTAGGAAGGAAGGATGGAGGAAACCAGAAGTTTAAGCCCCAAAGCACCGTAATCGAGAAGAGCCCAAAAAAACTACAGGATGATTAGTTACAGGTGTAAAATCTTTACATTCACTCCGAATGTATAAGTCATTTATTTTCAATCAATGCATGGTACAACCATTCCGGAAGGTTTTGCTAACAAATGTGCTATAAAATTACCCCTTTAAGGCTTTCATAAATAAAAAAACACAAACACACACGCACGCTCACTCACACACATTATACTTAAACTTCGTGTATACCAATTATATATTTGAACTTATGCATTATTATTTAGATAAAAAATATTAAATAGTAATTAAATATTGTTGTGGCGATTATAGTATATCATCTCGCAGATATCTTTGGGGGTGCGATTACGTCTTGCACTGGGAATTCATATGCAGAAATAATGATCAATCTTTTCTAAGCATTAAACCAAAATTAATTAATTTAAACATAATAATTGATCACGCAAGCAAGGTTACGACGGTTACTTTAACCCAACACTGGTGACCGTATGAGGCACGCTCCAGTGCACACATGTCCAGCTAAAGCAAGATTAATTGTCTTCGACGCTCGTAAATCAACGCGTGCCTTTCCGCAATCGCACGTCCTGCGACAACGGACGTTACAATGGAAACGCGACCACGATCATATCGACGTATGACCAAACTAATGCTTGTCCCGTGACAATGACTGAGATATTTGTCAGATCTGATATTAAATAGTTAGTTTTGTGGTTTTTTCTTTGTCACACAAAGCACACATAGCCCTGATCTTCCTCTAGAGGGCAGAAAATCTGTATCCATTTATAAGATTTTTCCCAATACACAAAAGTTTCTGGGCCCTGCCACCTTTAACCAATGGAAACTGCTAATGCCACTTGACCAGCAGAGAAAGTCAGATCCTAAACCTAAAACAACTCAATAAAATTATTTTTATTGTTCTATTAGATCTGAGCTAGCTATAAATGGAGACAAATTAAACGTAGAATTCACTTATAAGAATAGACTAATAAAAACATGTAAATAGCTTAAGAAAATAATTAGTGTAATATAAATAGGAGTTAATACTATAGGAATATTAGAAAATAGGCAAAAATATTTAGAAACTTAATTGTAACAGAGCCGACGGTGGAGGGTTTTAGTCAGTAAAAGTCTGACACTGCCTGGGCCCTCCATTCCCAGGCGTCCAATGAGGAAATTCCTCCCCCCCCCCCGTCTAGAAATTGTAATTTAGTAAATATAGGCTCTGACTACCGAAAAGCAATATTGTTTATGTATCGGGGGCTAAACACGTCAGAGCGCCGAACTATATAACTTTATCCATTAATCACGGCAGCGTGTGGTCACCGAACGAGACCTAATCCCGATAGAGTAAACGATAATCCCATGACTGCCAATCCAGAGGATAACATATGTCATCGTTGTATACAAGGGAATTTGTGAGAGTCGTATATACACTGATGTGATGTCTGAATGAATAATAGGTGTAAGAATTTGAGGGCGAGCGTAGCCGACGGGCAAACTTAGTGTGCCGAATTAGTGCAGCGAGCACATGCACGCACCGGTGACGCGGGCGCAGACCTTTTGTTACTTTTCTTTTGCGCCTTTGTTCTATTGCCCGCTTTCACTCGGTCGCGGAGCACAGTGCGCCCCAGAGTTCCACGACGAATGCACGTCCTTCTTGCTCGCACTCAAGCGCTAATAAAAATTTGTTCGTGTGTTAAATAAATTGATAAAGTGTTACAAACGTCTTTTAATAAACCACTAACTCTTTAAATTCTCTACGTAATTAATAATCGGCGGTGCAAAAGTAATGTCATAATTTGAACCGATAGCTTTATTGTTATAAACCTAAAAAAGAGCTCTGTTATTGAAAAAACAATATTTGAAAGTGTAATATTGATGGCATTAATTGTAAATAATTATATTTCTAAAGCGGCCACTTCCATAGTTGATGTATTATTGCGTTCGATTTACAATTGAATTGTTACTTGTAAAACATCGGGCTCCAATTGGCGATATATTTTGTAATGTTAGCTTTCAAAGCTTTATATATAGCTACTTTCGCTATGTAGCAGTAGTCGTGCAATGAAGTGCACTGCTCGCCAGCTTGCTGATAAATGCGCGTGCGGCAAACAATGCGAAACACAACTATCACCGTTAAATCACTCAACAAATCGGTGTAACATAACTCCTTAAGATGCCCCGTGGAGTGGTGAAACACGTGTTGAGTGATTTGGCGGAGGCGGTTGTGTGATTCGCATTGTTTGCCGCATACGCATTTATCAGCGGGCTGGCGGGCGGTGCACTTTGTTGCACGACTACCACTGCATGTGCGGAAGTGGCTAAATATTGGTCCTTTTCTTACTTAGGATGATCCGCAAGGTAACGCCTGATTCCATTAAATATGAAAGAAGAAAAGAATAAGGAAGAAGAAAGAAATAAGAATCTTTGTCACGCTGTCTTTATATATTATTAGTTATTCCTTGCTCTCAAAATATATATATTTTGCCTATTTGTTGATATGTTAGGTACAAATATCTTCTTTTCAGGTGATGGGCGCCCCCTACAAGGCATATGCCTCTCCCAACGATGGCAACAATAGCCGATCTTGCTCTACTCGTATTCAGCGATTTCCCGCTTCTATAACTATACTATATACTTCTATAACTATACGCATACACATATGGGTTGATTAGATCCTAAGGCCTTGCTAGGTAAGCCATACTAATATATATATATATATATATAAATGTAACGTATTTGAATAAATAACCCAACCATATTTATTAGAATTGATACTCGTGTAATTTTCCGGTTGTCGTATGTGTAATGTATCTCGTAAATAATCCGTAAAGCATTTTCGGAGGGCGCTGAAATACGCCACGTAATAAAACCAGGTCCCAAACGGTTTCAATACAACATGCGAATTTCGACGAGAGCATATACATCTGTATTCATCACGTACAATGTCACATCTCAATGTTACTCGTACATTGAAAAGAGAGTACTGTGTCTAGGATACACAAAATACGGAGACGCGAGCAATGTATAAGTTATAAGTTTATATTTTGTTACCCTGTGTAATAATTTTATAAAAAGGTAGTTTTATTTTTCTTAAATGGCAACACTACTCGACCCCGTATCTCTTTTGTGACAACTTCCGGTAAAAGGATTAAGAGTGGTGGGGTTGAAGCAGCGTTTTGACTATTGAGCCATTGAACAAGCATTTCCTTAGTTAACAACAAATGTTTTTCTGACTTATTAGATGGTTGTGGAAATCTTTATTAAAAATTTGACACAAACTTACGTACGGATGGTCAATTGACTTTCGGTTCAGCGACTTATTAATCATACTGTGTGTGATTTATTATACGAAATGAGACATTAATTATTGAACAATAATAATAAAAATAATAACTTTTAATTCACAAAATAGAGTAAGGTAGAATCTATGTGCATTAAAACTAAAATATACGATCGAATTCGTATACAAATATCAAAATGTTTAGTTTGCAATTAAGTTTGTTAGATATCCTATGTTTGCTATAAGCTTTTGTCTTATTGTGTAACTTTGTATATATTAATGTAGTATTTTATACATCTGTATGTCCACGTTAATCTTGCGAAAAGGGAAAACTTGTTATTCCCCTTACGTATGTTATCTATAATCATATTTTCAGCCTATCGACGCCCACTGCAATGCCTCTCAAGGATATCTATGGGTGGATATACCGTATTCGCCACGCTCGGCAAGTGGTTTGGCGATCGTTGTGCGATGGTATGGTACGCAGAGGACGCTGCTGTGTATCTTTTGAAAACTTATTTATTATTATTATCATACTTAATAAGTAGAACAAAATTAAAATAAAAAAAAACTTTTGGTAAGTGCAAACTTAATCTATGTTTCTAATTAGTAAGAAAAGGACCAATATTTAGCCACTTCCGCACATGGTCCGCACCGCAGTGGTCATGCAACAAAGTCCATCGCCCGCCAGCCCGCTGATAAATGCGTATGCGGCAAACAATGCGAATTACACAAATGCCACCGTTAAATCACTCAACAAGTGTTTCGCCCCTCCACGGGGCATCTTCAGGAGTTATGTTACACCGATTAGTGCCAAACAAAGAGTGACTTTGCACGATTACCACTACATGTGCGGAAGTGGCTAAATATTGGTCCTTTTCTTACTTAGGATGGACTTGCGCAAGGTAACGCCTGATTTCTTTAAATATGTTTTTAATTGCATAACTGTATGTTCCTGATATAAGTATGCATATGTACTCGTCTCCATCTCGTTTATAAATTTCTGCTTACATCAGAAACTGGTGCAGGAAGTGCTGGTGTAATTGAAACTGCACGCTACCTTGACAAGCATTAAAAACTTGAACCCGCCCAGCAGCTGGGGCGGTCGCGCTCGCCTCTAGTTCAAAAGTTATGACGCGAACTTAATAGAATTATTGCTTCCAACTTGAAATTGGAAATTACTTGAAAATTCCAATTTTGAAATTTGTATATATACTGTAAAATTGATAAGTACGTATTGTTAAAAGTAAAACATCTGATGTGATTGTTAGTCGGAACAAAGTCCAATGGGATGTTCAAATTAAACAACATAAGACATATCGAATTGTTACTCGCATGTCTCCAAATTGTCGATAACTTTAATGTTAGCTTTCAAGGCTTATAAGGTGTGAGGTTTCTAACGGTAAAGGCTTTATTATTCAGGCGAATGGATCACGACGACGAAATTCACGTTGCGTTAAACCAAGACACTTTTTTTATAATAAGCAATAAAAATATTTCCTCATTATTAAGGCGTGTATCGCTTCATAGCTTATTGAAAAATAATTTTCTATATATCTATATCATAAAAGTCAAAACGTAGTGACATTTAATGGAATCAGGCGTTACCTTGCGGAAATCCATCCTAAGTAAGAAAAAGACCAATATTTAGCCACTCCGCACATGCAGTGGTAGTCGTGCAACAAAGTGCACCGCCCGCCAGCCCGCTGATACATACGTATGCGGCAAACAATGCGAATCACACAACTGCCACCGCCAAATCACTCAACACGTTTCATCCATCCACGAGGCATCTTCAGGAGTTATGTTACACCGATTAGTACCAAACCCTTTCTCACTCATTCACTCACTCTGTGTTGGCTAAATATTGGTCCTTTTCTTACGTAGTGACTTTTGGCGCAATTTACAAATATTAAATCACGTTCACATTATGACATTACTTTTGCGCCACCACACAAACATTGTTTCCTAGTTGCCAACGTAATATCTTCAAGGACCTCTGAATGTGTTCACTAAATTCTCTGTAACGTAACATTATTAACCCGAACACAAGGAGCTATTCGTCTTACGCAGGCCACGACCAGTTTAAATTGAGTCGTCATCCGTGCTGATAAAGTTTAATTTTGCTTGATTTTGTATACTTGCACCCTTAGGTACTGGATTAATGTGATCATAGTCTGATTACGTAATAAATTAGTTTTGAATTTGTATAGTAGGGTATTAATTGTAAATAATTTTATCACTTAATTACATAATGTATTTAAACTAAATAAATATATTTAAAAAACTTTTAAGTTAAACGGTTTTTTGATACCCATATTGTGGTGGTTTTGGAATAATATGTACCTAGTCCGCCATATTGGAACGGCGTCCATCTTGAATTTTAGTTTTGACATAATCATCATGTTTTACTAGTGAAGCCCTTTCATTTGATACCCATATTGAGGGGGTTAAGGAAAAATATGTAATCTGCCATTTTGTATCGGCGGCCATCTTATATTTATAATGTTATTGATTTTATTATATTGTATTGTCATCTAAATTAAATGTGTGTACCAAGTTTCAGATCAATCTGACAACGGGAAGATGTTTAAATTTTAATTTCTAATTTTGACCCAAATAAATTCCGTAGGGGTCGAACTAAATAAAACCGTTTAAAAAGAAATGATACTTTTCAAATTGTCGAGATTCTAGAACGTTACAAGTAAAGGAATTTTCCAATAGATTTAACCGTCTAATACTATCTAACACATATGATAACTCTATCTTGTTGTAATAGCATTGGTAATCCACTAGAGATTAACATTGCTTTAAGAAGCATGTCTTGCAAAAGCGGGTTCGTTTTTTGGTAGTATATTTAACATGCAAAACAAAGTACCGTATTTTTTTATATTGTAAGATGTTTATTTAGTTGTGTTTATCGTTATTGGAGCTGTAGATAAACGGATTGGTTCAAATACCATTACGTAACAAACTATGAATAAGTCACTTAAATCCAATGTTTGACATAATCAGATATAGCAAATCTGTAATCTCATCAACGAACTATAGAATTGTTAATAATTTAATATAATAGAAATAACGAATAATTTTATAGATGTTTATATATAACACTAATTATATTTTACATTAGCTGTGCCTGCGGTTACGTCCGTGTGTGAATTTAACAAAAAAAATACTATTTAGTTTTTTTTTCGTTTAAGAATTTTTCTAAAATAAAACTAGCCTACGTTACATCTAATTACATCAGCTACCTGCCATTATAAATCACGTCAAAATCAATACAATTTCTGAGATTAGCCGGTACAATACCCGGCGATAAATATTGCACATCGACTTTTAGAAAGAGATAATGGTTAATTTCGGCTTCGTAGAGCGTTATCTTTGTCGCACGACTGAAAAAACGTCACATAGGTAGTGTGGGACAGGGATATCGCTCTACTAAGCCGAAATTCGCCGACTATCTCTTTCCAAAGGTCAATGTATAATACAAAACGTCGTCAGAGTCAATTCGGTCTCCTGTCTGTCGGTTAAATGGTAACGGTGATACAATTTCGATGCTCAAATTAAGAAAAAATTCTCACGATATATTATTATTTGACTAAGTATGTTCTATCCAAAAATTACTATAAATATTTGCCCATTATTGAACGCAGTCAATATATATCTTAAAGACGTAGAATCTATAGAGACAGAATCACAAACAGACAGACAAAAATTTATAAAAACGTAATTTATATATGTATCTTGTATATGTATACATATCAGTGTAGTAAAAAACGGTTATTTTAATATCACAAACATACATTTCAATTTTATTTATATACACATAAAAAGAAGATCATATATGTCAATGTGACCGCGATTTTAAGCCTCGATCGTTAAAAATAATATGTTCCAATCCTTTGCCCAATGTTAGGTGGGAAGGAAAATATAAAAAAAACTCCACTAATTTTTATTTGACTACCCTCGTTTTGGATTGGCGAGAGTTGCCGTGCGGATATAGCCATATCATCGCTACAACGTTTCGTACAAAAGTGCTAATTAGGCGCTTGTATTGTTAATTATTTTGACTAATAATTCGTGAGAGGCCGCGCTATTCGAGTATTATTTCCTTGCTGCTGAAAGGAACGAGCCACGCCCTGGTCTTCCACCTTTCTCGAGTGACTGTGGTCGAAAGAATAGTGGAGTCTTTGATCTCATTGGGCTGATTCATACAGACCGCTATTTATTAAATGCCAGCGATTACCAGCTATTTTTCGTACATCAAAAGATGTTGTATTGGAATCAAGTTTTGTTGTCGGCAATATACATTTAGGTACAACACTATAACCTTCATATTATATCGCCAAATCGCTTACCTACAAATCTTTTCCGACACCACTCTTCAATCAAAGATCTTTTTTATTGACAGACGACGTGTATCAACCACTGGCTAAAGTGTAACAGGAAAAAAAATCTGTGATAATTATTGTAAACAATTGTGATTTGAGAATATAGATAAACGACGGAGATGTAAGAAAGAAGATCTACAAGCTAAGAATGACAGATCGTATGAAACGTAAACGGAATGAATAAAAGATAATGTGAAGGACGAAAGAAAATCTAGAATAGAAATTTAAAAACTCATGTTATCAAATTTTAAACTTAACCGGCCTCCAAAAACAGGGGTCATTAATTAAAAATAAATTGCGACAGAGCTAGACCACACACGTCGGCTACTTGTACGAACTTTTCATGGCTTAACGTTTTTCAATTGATTTAAACACTTTTCTTAGAGAAAATTGCACACGGGAGGAACTATTTTGACATAAAGATCTCTCTGGTTGTCTACAGTCGTAATCCAGATATTTCCTCTTACGTTAAATCAGTCATCTTTTCGTATTTGATGTTTTTTTTTCACAACAATACATATGTTGTCTATAAAGGAATACATAACAACCAATATGTATACGGCAGCTTGTACGGTATTTTTAACTTACATGCGCCGCAGATCTGAACATATATAATACCAAAATAATACATAATAAACAAAAAAAATATATCTGCCTAATCAAATAAATAAATAAAAACATTATTCCCGCATACGAATGTGCAGAAAGATAGAGATTGTGAAGGATGAAAGGACATAGATGAAGATAAAACTTATGTATAAAATGAAAAAAAAATACCCGAATTGCACTACACCAGTGGGGGAACGAAACGACCCCACAAGGAGGGTCCATTAAATAGTAAAAATGGACTCAACACGTGTAGACCTCCTCAGCGCGATACCGCGGAAGAGTCTGGCACGCTGATCTTTTATCTCCGTTTTACAAAAATGTTTATAATTAAATAAAAAAAAAACAACTTGACTAACCGTCTTGTCCAACAACCAGCTGGCTGGAAATATCAAAGGCACGTACGTTATCATAAACACCATCGACGTCCACGACACCACTGTACTCTGCACACCGTAGTACTTCACCACGATATCCTGGATGATGGTATACTGGGTCCACTGCATCGAATTTGACGCTGAATAGGCTACGAACAGAGCTAGCATCATCCATCTGGATGGATACGGTTTATATTTAGAACCTGTTCTAGGTGTGCACCCGTCCATTACGCTTCCAGCTAGATTATTTCTGGAGTCGATCGCCCATGGTGGGTCGATCATCTTGGTGAAGCCTCTCTTCCTGTCGCTAAGCACGGACATTATCACGGAACTGCACGGGCACTCTGCATGTAGCGTAAGTATACACTGCGATATATAGCTTCTGCTGAGTTCATTGATTACCCGTATCAATCGTGCGATGAAACTTATCCGATTATCCCTGATAATAAACGTTAGATTGTTATCGGACATTACTGTTATGCGCTAATCGCGTCGGCAAATCGTGGATCAAGTGTTTAAACTCCTCTACCGCGTGCTCTAGTAAAATTAGATTTGAAACCTGACTATCTTTATTTGAATTTAATATAGTATAATAACACCACGGTATCTAATACCCCATGTCTAAACAGAAGCTATGTGTGTCTAAGCCGTGTATTTTGTTTTTTATTAATTTGTATCGTTAATGTTTGTTTACAATATATTTTTTCTTTTACTTACTAAGAGCAGACAGTTGGGAGGTTGCCGCTATTTGATACGGATCTTTCTTCTCCCAGCTGCGAGGCACGACAGCGTTACCTCATTATTTACAATTTTTCTTGTGTGCAAATACAGCTAAAATTTATACATATAAACACTACAATTTGAAAGTATCACTCAATTATACAATAATTGGTACATTATTTTATTTCAAGCCGTTAAATGCCTTGAGGTTTAGGACAATGTGCCGGGCCAACTCATCAAAAGATTCTGTTGTAAATTTTCCTGGGTAGAGCCGGTAATTTGAACGGAGGTGTATTAAGATTTTCACATTAGGTCACGTGGTTACGTCTTTTGGATTCGAATCGGGAGCAATGTCTGAATAAGTGGTGAAAAGTCAGTACTGTGGAGCCGTCACATGGGCAGGAATCGTTGTCGATTATTTTAAAACGGTGCAAGTACTGCTTGCAGTTCCTGTGCCCGCTTAGTAGTTGTGTGAGATGGAAAGATGTCTTGATGAGTTTTTGCACTTTGTTTTACGTCGGAGTGTTTCGTAAGGAGTCCTTTGTATATTTTTGAGAAATAAATTGCACGCACACAAATTGTAACTAACATTATAGATTGAGTAGGATAGAAAATTACTAAAAATAAAATATATATAATCAAAAGATAAAAGCAGATAATTAGCAATGTATAAATAGAAATTGATATTGACGCACATATATTGACAAGAGAGTAGATATAAACGTAAATTGTAAAATAAAAGCTATATTAAAAAAAATATATACTCTACATAAAAGGTTTCTGCTACCTGGCGGTCAAGGATTTCAGTTGACTTAAAAAATATAAAAAATAATAATTCCCCATATCATAAAATCGTCTCCCACAAATCACATTTTCTATTTAACAAAATATATGTATAAGCGTGTGTTTATATATACTAGGGGGATCGGATAGTAATGTCGCTTTCTTAAGTTAAATTCACACGACTACATTTTTAACAAGTTTTTATTTCTAATCAACGATATATTCACCTTTGTTATCAACAACCTTTTGTCATCTAAATAATCAATGCCGGAGCGGTAACGAATCAATCGATTTTTCTGTAAAATATGTCGACAGAACTTTCCTGTCCTTCTGATATTTTTTAAAACATTTATTTAAAAGTATATAATATTCTTAATTAATTTTTAGGTGTTTAATTTTCAATATTTACAACAACATACATATTTTGTACTTTAATTTATATGTTTTCAATAAATTTAAATATAATTTCGGTATTTTAATAACTTTTGGCTATCTTTTAAATACCTAGATATACGTATATATAAAAATTTCTCAAACTATCTGGGTTTATAACGTTATCGCAATCATACACGCATTTGTCTCGAATCCGCAATCTTTGCACAGTTGATTAATATTAAAGCAAGCAGATTACACAAATGGTACACTGACGACATTTTTCTAATGGATATCGATGTGAGGGAAAATAAGGCGCCGGTTGAATTGAAAAAGATTTATTAAAATATTTACTCGAATATATAGTAATATCTACGGTATGCGAATAAAAGGTATGTGGGATTCCTACCCACTAAACCCCCCCCCCCCCGGTGGTCGCCCTCTGCGCTATCAATGTAACCTAACCTAACTAAGCTACCTAACCTAACCTTATCAATGTCATTAGTAGGCTGCTTTCAACCGAAACCTTTTATATGTCTCTGAGAAACACCTGTGTGCAGCAACGAAAATCTTACCATTGAAAAGAGAATGATGATATGATATGATATGAAGGTAAAATTTATTTTTTTACGTAAGATGAAATCAGTACAGTTAGTCAATTGACTCATTGACGCAAACGCTACACGTGCACGGGACGGATTTATAACGGTGCTCTCTGGGACAACAAAGTTCAGCAAATACCCTTGAAGATTTCTCTCCAAGATACAACTTTCTGTTAGTTACTTCACTTCAACACTAGATGGCGTAACATGTAGATTGAATCGCAGTATCGACATTTTATGTGCATTATAACACTTTATCTGATTTTTACATTTAATAGTTTATATAGTTCACGAACTCTTCCGCTCCGTGAACTCAGTACCGATGAAGCTATAAAAGCCTTAGGGCTAACAGCATTAACATCTTCAGAAACAATAGATCTAATAGTTTTTATCACACGTATAACTCATACTCCGATGTTAAATGTCTATAATACCACTGATGTTACAGTATACCGCCGATAAATAATGCACATCGACCTTTGGAAAGATTATATAGATATATAAATATTTATCGCCGGGTGCTATACTAGCACGTTATGTATGTTATTACTTTCATTAAATTTATAACAAAAAAAATCCAGCTGTTGTTGGATTTTTCTCACATCCAGATGCATTTAGAACTATCCATTTTAACCCTTAGTAGCTTAATTTACGAAAGTGATTTTTTTTTAATATTACTGTGTTTGCTTGAGTGTCTAGACGAAAGGAAAATTGTTTTTTTTTTTTAATTTCGTTGGAAAGAATATCATACAACAGTAAAATACGTACAGCCAACCTATAAAAAAATAATAGTAATGTGAACATTCGGTTTAAAAATTTGGTATCAAAATTGAAACTCTAGGCTATTAAAGGTTAAGTTAATTGATGCCTTTATACCTCATATTGGCAACGCAATTTCATTCTTGTTTTTGAATCTAACTGCGCATTTATCCCGGCATTCATAATAAATGATCCAAACGGAATATTAACGTTTATAAATAAATATGCACACATGCAATGTGCAGCTTTAGATGAGTGAATTTATAGCTCTTTTGCTATCCATTATTGTATGGTACACCCTTATCAAAATCAGTGCTTTTAGAAATAATAAAGTAATGATGTTATATTAAGAAATTGTTTACTATCCATCCCTGCAGAATTTGTACAGCCAATGAATGTTATGTATTTCAGAGTAATCATATATTTGATGGACCAAAAAGTAATGTCGTTTCTTTCGACATATTTTACAGAAAAACCGATTGATTTTTACCGCTCCGGCTTTGATTTTGTATACTAGATGGCAAAAGGTTGTTGATAAGGTAAATATATTGTTGATTAGAAATAAAAACTAGTTAAAAATATTGTCGTGTGAATTTAACTTAAGAAAGCGACATTACTTTTTGGTCCCTCTAATACAAGGTGACGACAAATGACCCAAATATATAGTAGACTCCTTTAAAGATTTTATATTTATAATCAATCACCCTGTATTGTTTTTAAATAAAAAATAATATATTAGATAAACTCACCGTCTTGTCTAGCAACCAGCTGGCGGGAAATATGAGAGGCACATACGTTATCATATACACCATTGACGTCCACGAAACCACTGTACTTTCAACACCGTAGTACTTCACCACAACATCCTGGATGATGGTGTACTGGGTCCACTGCAAGGAGTTTGACGCGGAGTACATCACAAACAGCGCCAGTATCAACCACCTGGACTTGTGCGCTGTGTATCTAACTCCGCCTACTTCTTCGGCTAAGCCGTCCATTACACTTCCGGCTACATCCAGCCGGGTGGAAGAGTTCGTCTCGCAGAGCAAAGACGTCGGCTCAGCCGGATTCTCCATTACTTGTGATCTCTCGTCAATCATAACTCGATATATTTACTTCGGATATGTTCAGTCTTATCACTTTGGTCCCAACTATATAATTATAAACACTTTATCTATTGTTTTAATTCTTACATTAAATATTGAGTAATACTGATAATACACAGGCGATGCCTATATCATACTGAATGTTTCAAGGTGTCATAAAATAAATCCGTACGATCATTGAACCTATTGAACGACGTTAGAAAATATCGCAGTCTCTTTCTCGGCACTTTTTTTTAAATATCATCGACTACATCGGAACAATAAAACTATGGAGCCGTGTACGCAGATTAAAGTATATTTAACAAAACCGAATGTAAAACTGGTTGCGTTCGATGTTACTAATTACGTTCAGAAGTGGGTCGGTTAGTACGTAGCCGTGCTGATAAGACCGTGTGACGAAATATGTCCAATAATGAATTATTTATAGTAGATTTAAATTATGTTTCAAGTCCGCGAAGGTCGAACAAGGTTTCGACAAGAAATTCAATCGATATTTATAAACATTATTTGCTCTTTCTGCGATATGCTCTGGAGAAATTTATTCTCCTCACTTCGACATACTTTACTGTGGACGAATCAAGTGGGGCGCCTTTGAAAATCTCTTTAGATCTGTTCCAACGAAATGAACCATGATCATGTCTGCAACATGATGTAAAAAAAACATAGTTGATTTTTCTGAGGAAACATATGTGTTTCTGAACTGACTTTGAAAATATAGCAACTTTCTCTTAAGTTAAAATATTATATTACTAACTTAAGCAGTGACAGCTTAGCGGTAATGACTGAGACTTGCGATTATAGGTCGCGGGTTCGATTACTGAGATTTATTGTTAAATAATCCACAATTAATGCATTAATTACATAGTCACTGCTCACAAACAAGTATCTAGAGCAGTGATTGCCAAAGTGGTCTATATCGACCCCTAGGGGTCTATGACAACCGGCAAGGGGTCTACGACAGCGAAAAAAATTTGGGGGTCTATGAAATGAAAATGGGGGTCCACAGACTGGACATAATTAGCTGAGGAGATTTAAGATTAATCCTTACTAAATTGACGCCAAATGTTGATAATTTATTATTAAAGCATCAGGTTCATCCTTCTCACTAAAAATATTGACTTATTGCTTGTGTTATTTTATTTATGGTTTATTTTATGTTTATTCAATGTTACGTATATTTTACATAACAGATACAAAATTTTAAGTTATTTTGAGTAGTTTTAATTTAAATTCAATTAATAAATGTATAAATTAACATGTGTTTTTACTTAAAGTTCTTAACAGTAAACTTCACTACAGTTAGAAATTTACAGGAAATCAATATAAGGTAAGTAGGGGGTCTACCCAACACGGAAAAACATGGCAAGTGGTCTACGATAAAAAAAAGTTTAGGAAACTCTGATCTAGAGGATGTGGAGCAGCGTCCTCTGCGTACCCCAATACCACATTGCAATCGCCAACACGCCTGCCGAGCCTGGTGATTATAGTATATCCTCCCACAGATATCATTGGCGAAGGCCTAGACTTTGCAGTGGTCGTCTATGGGTTGAAACAAGGGCTATCTTTTCGACACCATTTCTAGACTTACTTAATGACAAAGTAAAATTTGCTTATAATAACTTTATATGAGATATGATACAGGAAGTGTAGACAATAGTTCAATTTAAAATTCACATAAATTTGTTCAAGTAATCATCATTATTATTTCTGTCGCAGAAAGCCCACAGCTGGACATAGACCTTAAAAATTTCCAATTAGTGAAACTACCCGCATCCAGTGTTTTCAGACGACCTTTAACAATGTCATCTGTTTACCATTACAGTTCTATTATAAGAAGGACACGGAGACGAAGAAATAAATGTGTACCAGTAAAATTGAAGGGTATTCTTAAAAAATATTATGATATTATAAATTTAAGGGTAGTCTTATGTAGGTAGGTGTAGGGTAATAATATATATGATGAAGACGTTATGGGGAATATAACCCGACATTTCCAGATTTTATTAGGGCGATGATACACAACGAGCGGTTCAGGTGCGCTGGTGCTTCTGCGTAAAGGTAATGTTGCAGAAGAAGAGAAAGAGAGAGTGAGATATAGAGATCATCAGAGACCAGAACGTCGGAGGATGTTATACCGCGCCCTTCTTCGAGCTTCATAACACGTCAGATTTCAGGTGATGCGCGTATGTCCTGGCCTAGGTACCAAACGAGCTGAACCTCGTGTGTTTTAATAACACGTGGGGGCTGTAGCTCTATCCTAGGGAGATGTACTAGATCACCGGCATTGAAACTACAGTAGTATTCGAAAGCGTTTTCTTAGTTTTAATAAATAACTTCGAGAATGACTTTCGTTGCACTCGCAGCGGAGAGATATACCATGCAAGATTTCTCGTATTAAAAAGAAGACCTATTTGTTGGACCAGCTGAATCACCCTAATTGTTGTTTAACATTAATTTGCTTAAAATTGCTCAATACTAATTTGATACATTGATTTTATTTTTTATTAAATAAATTTTATTGATCTCCAACTCATGGTACGTAAGAATACATAAAAGATAATATACATGGTACTATCAAAATATTATTGTTTTGTTCAAGGTTTATGCTTAAACACCTTATTGAGTATGATTCTTTAGTGGCGATGGCGACACACGGGACGGTTGACGCGGCGTGGGTAACCCCCCCCCCCTCCATCACCACCACCACCACCGCCACTAAGTGCACCGATGACAGAGTTACGGTGGCAGGAAGTCACTAGATGCGACCAGCGCTGCACCAGTCATCGTGTGGAGTTTTGGGAGACGCTTTGCAGTGGGTGCCTATCGATGACGACCTCATTGGCGCGAAGACATTCTTGAATAGTTCATCTTTTTCTGCATATTCGATGCAGTCGAAATAAAAAAGCAAAAAAAAAACTAACCAAAACTTTATGATAGCAGCATTTCTACTGTGACAATTCGCATTTGGGTAACGTTGGAAAAAAAAATTGACGAAAATCAAATTACATTCTTTTTACGGCTCTTAGAGAATGTCATTGCACCCGACCGAGCGTTTGCTACGATCGTGGACTAACCACTCAGCGGAAGTACCGAAGGCACGCGTGCATGTACCGTTAGCAGATAAAATGCAAAAAAATAGCGAATGCTTAAATTGTTCTAATTTTTTTTTGTAACAACTACAATCCGTACAGTTTAAAAATGCAGCGGATTTACAATGTGAATTAAATAGTTCTTTCGCTCTTACGTTCTATAGTATATCTAATAGGTCACTTTAATTTGACCAAAAAAATAATTACGAAAATTGAAAGTAAAAAAAGGCTGGATGGAACTTTCCGCCTTACTTATCTTGCAGTAGACGTAGTATCGGCTGTCATGATGATAATGACATGTTACTTCGCGCGATGCCGGCTCCGTACTCGCTTATAAAAGTTAATAGGGAGGAATCTCGCGCCGGCGCGAGTCCGGCCCATTATCGTACTCTCCGCGTTTTTCGCGTTATTAACCTAGTGTTTGCTTTACAGATTCCATCACTTAAACATTGCTAACTGTTTTTATTATGTACTGAATATATACAAATAAGCCAAGAATAAATAATAAAAATTATCGATAGAATTTTTTTTTGCAATCTGTACTTGTGCAAAAAAGTGTTCAATGAGATATTAGGGGGGAGTTCGTAAAATGAAACGACGCGACACTAACGGTCTAATCTTTCCACTCTATTTACCGACTGAGCATAGACGCTCAATTCGAATTTCAATATTAGTAACATTTATTTTAGTTTGTTAGTTGTTTTTTGTCATGAATCTAAAACTGTCGTGACTCACGGCTGAGAGAAGGTCCGTATCAAATAGCGGAAATCACTCTTCCAACTGTCTACGATTAGCAAATGAAAACAAGACCTTAGCGATATAAATTAGAATTAATAATAAAATATCAAAGAAATCAAACGGTTGCGGTTTACAACTTAGGCTAAGTTAGGTTACTTATCGCCGTATACCCTCGTATCACTTATGTTACCGGATTTAGAAGCCAAGTTCTTGGAGCGCTCCAAGATATTACTGACTTTAACACTTAGCTAATTACGTTTTCGTACGGCATAATGTTTCAATTAAAATTTTAATCATATAAACATTGTCTGCATAGAAACAAAGACATAAAATATAGTGAGTAACCCCACAAACCGAGGCAAGCGAAGACGTATAGAAGTGTGATTATTAATAAAATTATTTTCTTTATAAAGTTGACTATAATAGTATAAAATAAAAATTTTATTCTCTATCTAATGACTTCTGAAAGTATAAATTAAAATTAAAAATTCAATTTAAGTAGGTCCTGCTTACAGGCGTATATATAGGCGTATAAATATATATATATATATAACTATACTACCGTTCAAAAAGCAGATATTCGACACTTACTCTTTTTAAAAAGGCAAGAACGTCACATTAAATTCATTATATGGTTTTAATCTCGTAGGTAAGCGGAGCTAATCTCCCCAATAATCTTTGTCAATCAAATATAATAAGCGTAAAATATCCTCCTGGATACACACATGTTTAATCTTGCGAGAAATCGCTGGACGCGGCCATGGCTGGCCCGGCTATTGTTGCGATCGAGGCAGATGTTGATCTTGATTACTTGGACTTGCAAATATTTCTGTGCCAAAAGCCACTCTCTATATATTTATATTAGTACATATGACACATGATTACAAGTGACATAAAAAATACCACTTCTATTGCAACATATTAGCGTGAAAGTATTTTTATTTTTATATAAATACGTTCGCATTATCGCAAGTAAATCGACGCTAGAAATTGCAATCAACCTTTAATGTTTTTACAATCAATATTTTTATGTGTACAGAATGTTACGACGTTAAGACGTTAGTAGTTCAACAGATAATAAATCATAGAGCCAATAATAATCCCACTTGATTTTGTAATGCAAAATGTACCATATTTCATCTGTGATCATTGACCTTGAAACTTAAAATCCATTGTCTAATTAATAGACTTTTATTATTTGACCACCATAAATTTGGATTACAAACACGATCGCAGAAAAATTTTAAGTTTCTTTTTAACTTGGGAAACAAAAAAATATATATACACTTTCGGCGAAAGGCTAGACCACACATTTCGGTGAAATGTCCGTCGACAAATATTAAATTCAGATACGCGTCTAACTAGCCAAGTAACTTCCGTAAACCCTTCCTTCTAACGGAAATAGGATGGGTATTAAGACATTATTATTGATGCATCACATCAGTACCTATCTATTTTGTAGCCAGCAAAAGAAACCTATAACTGAATAGTGACACAATGTATTTTAAATCAATGGTAACAAAAAAAATCCGTTAAAAAAATAGTACCGAGAAAGATTCGAGGCGACATTTTAATTTTTATATATACTTTATATATATATATGAATAAATATATGAATTATTTACATTAAATTCACTGATATACTAACGTACGACGTATACTGACATACCGTATATACTCACAATATGTACAAACTAAAAACACTACACAAGAGCCGGGAGCGAATGGCCTATTCTACACGCGAGAAATACACAGAAACAAATTATGGCAAGTGGTCACTGAATTAATTCCGATTGTCGTCCGATGTGTCGAACCAATAGACATAAAGGCACTCACGAACACAATAAACTACGATGTTATTTATTGTTTTGAATTGGTCCTTATAGGTTATGGGAGACATGCCGCATGACAGTTCCGCGTCGACTGACCGCGCATGCGTTAGAATCGCGTGGATTACTTCATTTCTGCCAAAGATTATTATGACTTAATAAAAACAAAGAGATTAAAACTATTATTACTATTTATTACGAAAGTTTAAATGAAGTTATTAATTACTATATCTTTAATAAATAAATAAAGTTAAACATGGTAATTAAAATCAATTATTCATTTTTATTTTGGCATTTTAAATATGCTCTTTTCCGCTTCAAATTCTCCTTTTAGGATTATAACTACACAAAAAATGTTTTTGTTTTTTTTTAATAAGTATATTATTTATAAAACATTTTTTTTCTATCAAAAATTTACTGACAGTAAACGTAAAATTAAAAGAATATAACAACAGATAAAAAGTTCATAGAACGGTAGTTTAAACTGACTCATAAGTTACGCTTTGTAATTGCTAACCTCAAGGTAATTTCCAGATGATAATTACTGTTCTAATTTGTTAACTATGATTATGTTTGCTTAAGTTTTGCTAATATAATAAACTTAAAATAATTTCGTATACATCAGGTTGATAGGAAGAATGTTATTTTTATTATTTTCAGATATTTAAAACAGGTTTTACACAATGGACCCACGGCTACAAAAAGCCAGACAAGCAGGGGGATTCCGCAAATTTGTCATACACGTTTCCCTTGACGAATTCTTCAAGGACAACATGTTTATATTAAACTGCTGCAAGCTGTTAAGACAGAAACCTACCAAACAACAACAAATTAATATTCCAGATATTGAAAGGAAATGTTTATCTGTTCTAAAATAGAACATTAAATGTTTTATTTATTTATATTTTCAAGTTTTCAATTGTTATTTTAAATATCTGTGCGAATTTTTTTATAACGTGTATACATATATTTATTAAGTATTATAGAATTCCGATTGGTTTTAATTATACACGTGTCGACCAACGTGTAATTCTAGGTACGTAATACCTGCATAATTAATACAGCATTTGCTTTTAATGTCGCATTATATTTATAGATCTAAAGCATAGTAGTTAATTGGGATATATTATTGAAAATGGCGTTTTCTATTTCGAAGAGCCGACACAATTATTGTAAATTATAATATTCGTAAGGACGTCACCTTACCACTCCTGGAGAATTATTAAAAAACAATAATTAATTGTTTACAGCTACGTTAATATTTTCGGCATATTAGCTCACAGACGCCCTCTGTGGAGGCCTCCCCCGGGATATTTCCATCCATGAGGAGGATATTCCATAATCGTCACACTTGGCAGACAGGTTAGCGATCACAGTGTAATATTTTTGTACGTAGAAAACGCGACTGCCTGTACTCTGGAAGCTTGTTTTTGAACAGTGGTAAACCTGTATAATTGATGTACAAAGTGTGAATTTTATAAGATTGTATCCCGGGAAATAAACCTGCGACTGTGCTACGTAAGTCTCAGTTATTACCGCTGGTCTGCCACTGTTCTACCCATTAATTTTTTTAGTAAAAGTAATAAAAACGAAGGAAGTATAAAACGAAAGAAGAAGATGAAAACGAGTACACAATTAATATTAGATGATTAAAAAAATTAAATTAAACAATTGAACAATTATCTCAATCAGTTTATAGTTAAACAAACTGAGACTCTGTTCTCGAGAGATATTCAATTAGAATTATGCTCCTGTACATAATATGTACATATATTCGATTGGTCTTGTGCGCCGTTAGCTTCTGTGGATTTCAAAGCTTATTGGCACATACGTAACCATTTTATAGGCGACGTCCCCATGGATACAACTTTCGAAACTGGCGGGTGTTTTTGAAAGGATTTATTTTTACAATGACCAATTTGAACAATCACCGTTGAAGAAAATCCTTCATCTCTCACAATATTAAAATTTCCTTTGCTCAGAAACGATGATGGAATAAATTCTAAGTAGACTGACAGAGCCAAGGAACAAAGATATGTACGATACATGTATTACTTATCTGTTAATATTTGTTATCTACAAGAAGATGATCATAGCCTAGGGATATATCGCCTCCCTCACCGAAAAAAATGAAAATCGCCGTTATGATTTTAATAGGGTTTTTAAATATTTGCAATCTACGAGTTCCAATACACCTTGTCTATTTTTTCCATAATTTTCTGGATAAAAATGGCGGAGGTAGGCAGAGTTATATGTTTTTTCTCTCAATAAACAAAGGTAAAGTACAAGAATAAAAAGATTACACGACGTAAGTAAAAACATTACTCCTAATCGGCGTACTAAGAATAGATATAATTATGTTCTTATATATATTTTCACTGCTTTATGTAGCTGAAACTTTTGAGACATAACCTATATTTAGTTTTTAGTCTCATTTTTGGACTTATTAAATTATTCAGTGGGAGCCGCGATATGTATTTATACATTTCTCTATCTGACACAAATCGGAGCACTTTGCACATTAATAACCATGCTATATCCGCGTCAAATAGAGTAACACATATACCCCACGGTCTGTGGGAACGAAATTGTTTTAACTACGGATCACGCCGATAGATGGCGTTGACTGTCGATAGCCACACGTTAGTTTGACATTAGGTACAAAAAGCAGTACCACTCGCTTGAGTCGGATCTCCAACTATAAGTAAGTGTTGTAAAAATTTATTTCGTCTTTTCTTTTCCCAGTATTACGCTTCACAAAGTAGTAATAGTGGTAAACGTAGACATACAACAGTGCAAGCGGACCAAGCAGTATTATAATGAAGTATCGAAAAACTGACATTTATGTATATAATAAATATTAAGAATTAGCGCCTGTATATTTTGTATAGCAATTTTACGAAACATCTTTCTTACAAAATTGCTATTATAAATGGAAAGGCGACAAGTGCAATACTCAAAACGTAGTTTTCACTTCTTGCCTTATTGGAAAGCTCACGGTCGCTCAACGAGTTACGGTCACTTATGGGATTTTTCCACGAGATTAAACTCGATATAAAGAGATCCTCAAAGGAAATAAAGTCTTGTTTGTATTGGATATGATGCCAATTTAGATCATCTTTGCCAGACTGGATTTAACCCGATACACTAGGAGCCCCAAAACAATTGAAAGTCACCGATACATAGCGCATAGGACCTTAAGGTTCTGAAATGGAGCTATTGGAAAGCCAAGGTGGAGGTTTATATCTAGTAGTGAATGACTTACGGCTGAAATGATGATAATGATTTGTAAAGATAGGTGGTGCAAAAGTAATGTTATGTATTAGAATATGTATTAGAATAGGCAGCCATTTTGTTATAAATTAAAAATAAAGAGTTCGATACTTGAAAAAAGGTTACTTATAATACGTGTAATATTTATAAAGCCAAGTAGGAAAAATTATATCGCTCAAGTGGCCAGCTCCCGAATCGATAAATAATTGCACTAGGCTTGCGGCATCTTGTTTTGTTCCTCGCAAAACATCTGGCTTTAAATTGGTGATATGATCTTCAATGTTAGCTTTCAAAACTTATAAGGTGCGTAGTTTATTGCGGTAAACGCGAAATTTTAAAGATCTAAAGGAAGGTCTAACAATTGATTGACGAAATACACGCTGCATTAAAACAACAGACTGAAAATTTGTTAAACTAGCAGTCACAATAACTCCACGTTGTCGATGTGTGTATCGCTCAATTGTTTATTTATAACTAATTCTTTATATATTAACATCATAAATGTCAAAGTAAATTTTATTCAATTTCATTTGTAAAAATTAAGTCACGTTCACATTATGATATTACTTTTGCGCCACCTGTGAAAATGACTGTCAATCTTGGAAATGCGTTCGGATGTAGATAGATAAGGAATGCAGAGGTCTGCACTACTTAAAGAATGTGTGATGAATGTGGACTGATGATAAAGATAAGCTACATTTATTACTATAATCTCCATTCTTAACTTACTTAAAAATACTTATGTAAAATAAAACCTTTTGCGATAGCGTGAACGCCGCGAGAAAATAGAATCGATTTCATGATTTAGACTCAATTTCAGCAGAGTGCCCTAGGCTAGGTATCGGTGTGGGAGCAAACAGTAATGAGGTCAGGTATAATGGAGCGAGATCCGACACTCGGGCTGAATCTTCATGCATATTAATGAAAGTTACACTGTCACAATATAGTTTTATAGTAATAACATATTGAAAATTTTACAATCACTCAAATATGGGATGGAAATTTATGAATTTTGGCGACTGACTGCGGCATATAGAACCTCTTTATATATTTTCTTTGTTTTTTATACTTTTTATATTGATAGCTTGCGTCGCTAGGCGTTCTACCAGTTCGTTTGTTCTGTCATTCTATTGTTACGTATATTTTATCGTTACCTAGTTTTGTGAAGTTATAATTAAATTACCACCCTCATTTTCATTTATACAATCCGTTCATAGAGTCCACACGCTCACCAGTATTGCAGCACGAATGTTATTATATAAATAATATTAGAATCAAGCATATTAGAATAAAGCACTTATAGCGAACAGCCACATACTCAAGTATATATTTAATCAGCAGATAAGTTTAATTTGTAATTTATTCTTGCAATAAATAATTATAAGTAAATTGTTTTTTTTTTATCCTTCATTTGTAGCGATAGTAAATATCTACAACACGTCTGTTTTTATCGTTTTAAAATATCACGATATCTCAGCACTACCAAAATAAACTCAAAAATATTTATACTCTTGTTTCGCGTGGTGGGAATTCGTAAAAATTCGTTAGATGTGTACAAAAATATATCGCTGAGTCTGCATATTCGTTGGTATGAGAAATAAAATAACGTCACATGTTGAACACTTGGTGACAAAAAAATCTTCTTATTTGAAAATTTACATGATAGCTGTAGTCCAAGCTAAAGTAACTAATATAGTCCAGTGGAATTGCAACTTGAAGTAGCAGTAGGTAGACCACAGGACACAGAGTGGAAGGATACTAGGACTTTGGAAGTGAAAGTGCAAGATATGACTTCCAATTACAAGGTTGATAAACCCTGGAAGCAGACTGTTTCCAAATTATCCTATAAGAAATCTCGGTGAGGTCTATGTCGAAATGATGAAGATGATGGTTTTTATTACAGTTGAATAGCGAATTAATTACGTTCGGTCGCAAGTAATCACGGGAAATCCCCGAGTACAGGTGTTACGTTTATATCTTATCGAAGCGGAAGGAAAACGGAAACACAGCGCACGGAAATCCACGCGATCTAGTACTAAATTTTACTACTGTCACAAATGACTTTAAGTATTATATTTAACTTACTACTTGTAACACTTAAGTAATCTTCGAGATCTTCACACCATAGGCGTCATGGGTTGGAATCGTAGTGTATAGTTCTATGAACAATCTTTTATTCGTTGTAAAATGCTATTTGTAACGTTATAAATAAAAATTAAGCTTCTTTTAAAGAGAAGGTGCGATGCCAGCTTTATTACTTTGCTTGGTTTCGGTTGAAGTTGATGCTGTTAGTGCAGGGGCTTTTACAGCTTCATCGGAACTGAGTTTACGGAGTGGAAGGGTTCGTGAACTTTAAAAAACAGAAGCTGGACAGACGCGTTCCAGTTGTACGATGACGTTCGCACGTAGTAAACCGCTCTACCCGAGTAGAGCTGTGTAGTGTTGATGTTGTGTATGCGGCTTGGGACGGTAGCGTGGACCACAGGCGAGGCAAGGATGGATCCGGATCCAACCTCGGTTCGCCCATGCCATTCGCGATTAGGGAACGGGCGATCGCCCCCTAAGAATGGGTGTTATAAAGCTTTTATTATATATTTAGTTACATGTTTGTATATTTAGTTATGCTAGTACTCTCTCTCTCTCTCTCCTTGACATTTATTATTGCCATCTGATGATGGGGTCTGCCTTCTTCTTTCGCTTCCACTTCGCTCTATCTGACGTTTCATTTTCGGAAACATTACAGAACCGCTTGTCTTTTTTGGCCACATCCATCCATCTGGTGTTCAATCGCTCTCTGGG
Source organism: Battus philenor (assembly GCF_028537555.1). Classification (NCBI taxonomy): domain Eukaryota; kingdom Metazoa; phylum Arthropoda; class Insecta; order Lepidoptera; family Papilionidae; genus Battus; species Battus philenor. The sequence continues at coordinate 1,497,241 of NW_027181693.1, forward strand.
TCTGGAACCTGATATGCTCTTTTCTCTTCTCTCTTTCTCTCTCTCTCTCTCTCCTTGACATTTATTATTCACATCTAATGATGTGGTCTGCCTTCTTTCGCTTCCACTTAGCGCTATCCGACGTTTCATTTTCGGAAACATTGCAGAACCGCATGTCTCTTTTGACCACATTCATCCATCTAGTGTTCATCGCTCTCTGGGTCTGGAACCTGTTATGTTAAGATTGAATACGACGTTGTCTACGTACTCTGGGATATATTATTTACGTGTTCAAACCAACGTGGACTGCTTTCTTGAAGCTTATCGGCGATGTCACGTACACCGAGAATATCGCGAACGTATTCGTTGCGAATTAAATCGAGTCTCGTCACTACTCACATCCACCGAATTAAACCAGTAGTATATATAAGTTAAAAATTACCTTACAAATTGCCATATGAATAATGGTTGTATCCTTTGTAGCTGACACAGTATAAAACTTACTATAGTACCGGGCGATAAATATTGCACATCGACCGCACGAAATACGACTGACAAAACGACACATAGGTAGTGTGGGACAGAGATAACGCTCTACGAACCCGAAATTAGCCGATTGTCTCTTTCCAAAGGTCGAACTGTAAATACAACGTGATCGCACATAAGATAAATCTTCCGACTTACAACTTTAAGCACCCAGAGCTCTTGAAGTCAATTCTTTTGCCAACAACTAGTATGTTTTGTTGATTACGATATTATGTAACGAATTAATATTTGAATCGCTGAGATGTTGAACAAATTTAGATTCTTTGTCGTTTATAACCTCGATTATACTAGATAAAAGGGTTGCTGGAGTTTCTTTTGCAACTTCTACCAGTTCCGAAGTAATATTAGCCAGACAATAAAAACCGGCCATGCCGAGGTTCTGCCCACTGGGGCGCCCTCATGTAAGCCTCGTCTAAGCTGGTATTATCCGACGCCGAGGTTCCCATGTGGGGGCCCTTGAGTTTAGTCACTCCAAGGAATTTGCACCGAATCGATCTAAAGGCGCGGCGGCCTCCCAATCAGGTAAAATAGTAATATGCCTGAATCGAGGCGTCTTCGGGAACCTTTGAGCTTTGCTACCTTAGAACAGGTCTTAGGTCAGACACACATTGCGCTGATACCTCATACCCGCTAAATCTGCAAATGTCATTTGGGCAGCAATTAGAGTCCTATATAAAAAAATCTTTTATACGCACACGCTTCTTTTGAAAAATTGACTACGAAATAATGTGAAAATAATTAAACCAAATCATAATTCAAAAACGTAATTAATTATATGAATTTATGACAGTTTAAAAGAAATAAAATAGTTCAGCAGTGTAACTCGCGCAAGCCGTATTCACATTAAGTAGATAGTAATTATTGTGAAAGTAAGATTCATATCAAACCGTGTCTACGGCGTGGATAGGCCTGTTGGTAGACTGACGTCATAAACAAGTTCGCGGGAGCCACCTGGGCAGCGCAAGTTCGGTCACTCCAGCGACATTTGGGGAAGACCTAAACCTTGCAGTGGTGATATTGCCCTATAAAATATAGAGCATGGAAGGTAAACAACGAATCATTATACATTGGTATGGAATATTCAGTTTTCTTACGACATTTTCATTCAGTTTGTATGATGTTTTATTAGAAAAATTTGTCCTGGAACATAATTCGAATTAAACTATAAAATATTTTTATTTAAGTAGATATATTCACACACTTTTGAATCGTCAGTTATTTAACATTAAATGTAGTACTATACCCGGCGATAAATATTGCACATCGATCGAAAGAGACAATCGACTAATTTCGGCTTGTCTCTTTCCAAAGGTCGATGTGCAATATTTATCGCCGGGTAGTGTAAGATACTATTGACTCGAAATGCTGATCTGTCGAGAAGAGCCCGAGCAAAATTAAACAATGTTTTATGTATACTTTATATTTTCAACCATGTATATTAATCAACAAAACAATTTCTACACGTTTTGGTAAAATAAAAACTGTTAAGTAAGAAAAGGACCAATATTTAGCCACTTCCGCACATGCAGTAGTAGTCGTGCAATGAAATGCACCGCCCGCCAGCCCGCTGATAAATGCGTATGCGGCAAACAATGCGAATCACACAACCGCCACCACCAAATTACTCAACACGTGTTTCACCCCTCCACGGGGCATCTTCAGGAGTTATGTTACACCGATTAGTGCCAAACACAGAGTCATTCTCTCTCATTTATTTCTACAATCAATAAAACACTATATCCGTGGTCTAAGTTATATGAATAGATTTAAGTATGAAAAGGACATATAAACGTATAATTGTTTGCTTCCCGTTCCCACATTTCAAGTTAAATGCTTTAAGTTCTCAAGTGAAACTCGGAAGGACGTACCTTCCGACGGAATGTTACAATGTTCACTCGATTTCTTCTGTCGGTCTTGTCCATATACGAGTTCCGGGCACGTCGCTTAGTGACGCCATCTTGTGGGAACCAGCCAGCATTATATAATTGTGCGCTTATAATGTTATCATATACATAGTGGCTACTAATAATTTGATTTACTACGATTTGAACTTCGAACACGTCAGCACAGGGAGATTAATTTGATAATTTATTCTGTAAATTTGGCTTGTTTTATCCTGTTTTCTGTATTTCGTAAATAATGTAAATGAAAATAATTTTGTTAATAATGTCAGCCGTTGAGGCAGAAAAGTTTTAGGCTGGCGACCACGAGACGTGGCGTGGGTCGAATTAGTAACTTATTTGCTGCAAATAGAAGTCATAAACACATTTTACATGTAGATAATTTAAGACAAACATAGAAAAGGAATTGAATATGTAAAGAAGTAAATATAGAGAGATTAAATTTTAGCAATAAACAATCTGGGTAAATAACAAGTTAGAAATTATTTTTAACCATGCACATAAAAATAAATAAATAAGGTATTAGCGTAGCGAAGAAATGATAATAAATATAAGCAATATAAAAGATATCTGTCATTTGGCGGTATAGTATTATAGATGGCGGTAGTGTACATAAATAATATTTACTAGTTTTGACTTGATAAACTTTTTAAATCTGTTGCACGATTGTAGATCAGTACCAATTACTTTCATTAATTCAACATTTCGTTAAAACTTAAATAACAAAAATAACACGGACAGTCTTCCAAAATTTTCGTAACGGTATGTGGGCACGCCATCCAATTATACACAGTGACACACGCCAGATGTATATATAAATAAAAATAAAACTATCACTATATAATTGCCTCGTAGTGTACAGACATACAGTGAGTTCTTAATTTATTGCGTACGGTATATTTTTGGATTTTTAACCGAATTTAATTACCAGCGTTGGTAGTGTAGAATTTTTGTGATGTTTTGCAAGTTTTAAATTGCAAGGTTTAGCTGTACGTTATCTGATATATGGCAACATTTTAGTCTCACTTTAAAAATATTTTGCTACTGTTATTATCAATTTACAGTTTTAACTTTCGCATTATTATTTCCGTTATGTATAAATAGTTATTGGAAATATGTGTACACCTATACCCCGATTTACACGGTAGATACGTTCCTGAGAAAAACGTGTAAATGGAAAATTTAAAATTTTCAAGTCAAAACCGTGTAAATCAAAAAGCTTGCTGAAAATGCATGATTCTGCTATTTAATGGTTGTGACTTTTTTTTGTCAATAATTTTAGGTGTACAGAGGTATAAAAAATGCATTGACAAGTTAAAATATTTAATATATTACTGAAAATTTTTTTTTTTTTTATTTAATTACAACACATTAAACAGAAGAACAAAAAAGAAATTACTCTCATTCTTTTTTTCGGATCGAAGTTTCGAATTCACTTTCATTACTCGAAGTTATTTGTGCCGATTAGATGTTTGAATCAGAAATATTTACATTATGACAGATGGTAATAAAATCGGTTATTAAAAGGAAAAAAAAACTTATTTGGAAAACCGTGTAAAAGCGAAAATGTGTAAAAAAAGTACCGTGTAAATCGGGGGATAGGTGTACAAGTTTGGGAGTCCCCCGGATTTATGTCGCAATGGGCACAATCTTCTCGTCTTGAGCTTTCAAACAATGGATATCGACAAAGGCCAAAGGTTTGGCAAACTCAAGTAGCAGAAAGCAGGCCGTATAGCAAAGGAACAAATGGGCATTGGGTCCATAAGGTTCATACACATGGAGATCGCCGGAACACGCTGGTTACAGTCCGCGTCCAACATATTTTCTTTTATTAATTCTAATTTGTATCGATAGTGTTTTTTTTTTACAATATTTATGTTTCGCTTAAACTAAACGCAGACAGTTAGGAGATGGTTGCCGCTATTTGATACGGATATTTCTTCTCCCAGCTGCGAGGCACGACAGCGTTTTATAATTTTTACAATTTTTCTTACACAATTGTCTCTTATGGGTAAATATAGCTAAAATTTATACATATTAGCAATACAATTTGGAATACTCAATTATATATTAGTTGCCACATTATTTTATTTCAAGTCGCTGCCCAAGCGCTAAAGACCGTCGCAACATATACTATTGGAAATTAACAAAGATTGATAATGATATGCTATTTTAGAATATGTGATTATAAAATGGTCGTATAGTTTTCAAGAAAATTTACTAAAATGAATTGAACAAGCAACAAACAAGTTTTTCATCATATTGAAGATATAAGGTAAACTTTATCTACGTTATTACATATGAGCAAAGAGAATTGTCTCGTCACTCGACCGTGTCCCGTATAAACTAGAAATCATTGTCTCTCGTTTATTTCTCCACACATTATCACTTAAAATGCTGCAAACGCAGGCTGTACCATTTCACCTTTATTATAATGTAACGTTGCGTTTGGCGCTCATCAAACGCGAGTTATATTTCACTTGCCCGTATATGCTTTCTTTTCATTCATCTCTCTTTCGTGCACGGTGACCATGATTTTTGTCGACTACAGGATAGTTTTCTAAAATCTTCGTCGCAGTATCTAACGATGTCTTACACATATCATCTTAGTGCTACCAAATTCGGTGTACCGTGTATTAGATATACGCGCGACGAAATTGGGGGAGGGGATGGGGGAGTAAATATCGGCTGCTCTCTTTTTCCTGTTCCAAATTTGTCAGGCGTTACAAAGGAGCGGTATAGCGGTTTCGGTAGCATTTTGACATTAATGTTTATATATCATGGCTGTTGTTAATTTAAAAATGTAAAACAAGTTTATTTAGTAGTTTTAAATGTAAAAACATATACTATGTTTATATTATTAAGAAAATGTTTCTCAAACATGTGTTCATTTTTTATAAAATCAAACTAGTGTTATAAGAGTAATTGAGAGTTGAGAGGATTTTTAGCACGTAACATATTAAATGATTTTATAAAATCAAGCCATAAGTAACATAAATTGAAGTCATTAATGTTATAGATTATCCTAAGAAAAGAATGTTTGAAATATAAATATTGTTATTAGTTACGTAAGTAGCTTTCATTTCACTGTACAGAATGATTGGTTATAGGTATAATAATACAATTATGTTTTATTACCTGTCCCTGAATACTTTATACTACCTAAAATTAAAAAGTGTCGAATTTAAATGGAAAAAATAGATAAATGTTATATATTTCAGAGTGATCACTTTATACGGAGTGATTGTAAATAGTTTTTTTTTAAATGGGCCCCGTTATTAGGGATCTCTCGTTCCCCTATCTTGTGTGGGAAAGGGATTTTTAATTTTTTATTAATATATTCACACACTTCTATTTATTTTCATTCTCTTCTTACATAGTGCTTATTATCTCTTTCTTCTTCATTCTTTCTACAGTTTTCCCAGTCTTTCACTTCCATTCCATTATCCTTACATCCATCCTCAACCACTACATGCTAGTTCTAGTTTACAATTTTAATTTATTTATTATTTATTACAATTTCGGACCATTTTATTTATTACCCATTTTTATTTTACAAATTAATTAATTCTTTTACTATTTTTACTATTTTGGTGCTTTCTTTCAATATCTGAATCATCGATATCGTTTTATTTTTATTTATACCATTTTTGATTACCTCTTGGCAGTAGCTGAGGATCCTCTCTCCCCTTCATTGTAAATAGGTTTACACCTGTAATAATGTATTGTTTTCCCAATAATTAAATCGATGATTTCAGAAATAATAAAAGCGTAATAATAATCCGGATTATTTCATATTAAAATTAATTATTATTTACTATCTGTTGTTGCATAATTTGTTCTGCGAGAAGTTATTGGCTTGTTGCATACGAAAAGAATAATAAATTGATTTGACATATTTCAAAGTAAACATTTTTACAGGGTGATTAGAAATAGGCGAGCATTTACTCTTTATAGATTTTACACCTATAATCGATCATCCTGTATTTAGTATTTTTAGTTTCAAAACCAACTTTCGTTTAACTATAGTTGAATTATTAAAATGATTCATTGTCGTGATGTTAAGTGATTTGTGAAATAAAAAAAAAATAAATGAAAAATGAATGGAATATCCGTGAAAGTGTAATAATATGGTGACAGTATTATCAGTGAAGGCTCGTGATAAGAACCTTCTCGTCATCCGCGTTTGCGCATCGGCCTCGTGCGCCCGCGTTGATTTTTCATCTTTATTCACTAAGCTTTGCGCTATTTCAAACCTTAACCAATCTTAATAAAGTTGATAATTGGGTGACATTGATTCTGTGACAGTGATAGAAAGAATTTTTTTCCTTGTACCTTTTAGTGCGTGAATTTTGAAAACTCCCATGTGATTGTAAATGATTATAAAGGTAATATATCAATTGTCTTTAATGGTAGAATATACAAATCCAATCTCATTACTATGTACATAATAAAATATTTTTTTTACTTCGAAATAATCAAGTTTATTACAATGTTCATGTATTTTTTTTAAATATTTTAATGTTGCATTTCTCTAATCAAAATCTTATTTTTAAATAATTAATCACGTATTGACTTTTGTTGCAAAATTTAAGTAAAACATTTTTAATCTGTAAAGCATTAAAAATATAAAAGTAAATAATTTTAAAAAGTAGAGTTTGGCACTAATTTGACTTTGTTTCTTTCGATACTTGAGTTGTATTTCCTAGGTTGTTTACCGCGAAGGATATTTATGTACTGTTCAAATTAAAAATAAATTGTTCCAAATTCAAATTATTTTTGCTTTTAAGTAGACATTTATTTGCATTCGCCTTTTATTTTAACATTATAAACAGTAAGCTACCACCAGCTCGAGACGCTGATTTGTTGAAGAACTGTCATTAATTCAAGTTGCTAATTTAAATGAAACTTAACAATTTTTAATGTATACATTATCATGTAAATGAGTCAACTAACCAAGTTCAATTAAAAACTCTTAAATGCTATAATAAGATTTATTAAATAACATATTATTATTTTAAATTTTAAAATGGAAAATCTAAATTATATCGTGGAACTTTAATATACATGCGTACACCCGTACCCATGAAGGTTTTATTGACATTTTTAAGACGAATGATTCAAGGATTCTGTTTATGTAAATATTCTGATATAGGCATGATACTTAGGCAATTTGTGATCATCAATATTTCAGCCGTAGGACTGTCCTCTACTGGACATAAGCCTTTTGCATAGATTTCTAAGAGTAGCGGTTGTATGCTGCCTACATTCAACGTATTTTGACAACCTTAACAATGTCCATATCGCGACATCCAGACGCCCTTACCCTTGTCAACTTGTAGTCTTCACTCCAAAACCTTAAGGCTCTAGTGGGTTTCTTACCTCTTCTTGCCTCTTTTAAAATTTATATCCAACATTAAGGGTAGTTAAAAATAAAATAAAGATAATTTATTTATTCAACATTAACTTTTAACAGAACTCTTATTGTTTCTCTACTTTTTTTTTAATCTATTTTATTTTAGATTCTACTCTGTTTCGTAAGGCTTTATAGTTGTGAAAGACTACAGAAACTCTGCAACAACACATCTTTTAATAGTTTAACAACATAGATTTATGTATATGTATAAACTTTATTAGATATAGCCTTAATAAAATCAAAATATTCAAGCGACATCAATGCCAAGGATTTCATTTCAGGAGTCATTTAAATATTCGTTATGAATTTCTTATTTTTCTTTTAAGATTAATCTGTTAACAACTGTGTATGTTATTTAATAAACTTTCGTATAATGTCTATGAATTATCATGCAATACATTTGAAGTATTTATTAGAGAAAAAAAAAACTCGTAAAATATGTTTAACAATGAATGATTTTGAAATTACAATAAATCTTGGTAATTATTATTGCTATTAACTATTGATTTTAAAAAAATAGACCGAGTCTGTCTCTATTATCATATCAGGACAGGTTTGAAGCCCTCTAAGTGACATACTTTAAATCGCAGGTTGCCATTATGTGAGAGGTCAATATGATTCTAATTTTTATCAAAATTATAATCCTATAGGGTCCTCGATTTCTCACGGAGTACACGTTATCACTAAGTGATCTAAAGTGTATAACAAAAGACACACTTTTGGAATTGTTTTTACTTTAATTTATTTCTAAAGATGTAACTTTTAAAACTAATTGCAATAAATACAAATTCCTATCAACTTAATTAAATCACTTAAACTTACGTCATTCAGACGAAAGTTAAATATAAAAACACGTTTAATTTATCATCTGTATGCACCTTGTGTTTTATCTCTCTGCGTATAAAACTGAAATCGTACAACGTTCGAATTTCAAAACGGAAAAAAAAATCGAATGTAATGGTGAAAAATTCGCTATTCAAAGCATGCAGTTTCCAAATATCTGCGTAATGTGTGAGCGCTGATGTTTCGATTTCGTTTTTTTTCTGCAAGCAAATATATTTCAAGGCTTATTGTGGAATAGATTTGGACAGTTATTCCCAAACTTTTATTAAATCTTTTATATAAAAGTTTTTTTCTTAAAGTCAATGTTAATTTTGAAATAAACCTAGCATCTGAGTAAGGTATTCGGAAGTTGCAATGGGCAAGCAAGGTTCTAGAGTGGCGGCCACGAGAAACGCGGCGGATGTACGGTGCCCACTAGGTGGGCTGACAACATAGATAAGATCCCAGTATGTGGGCAGCTCTAGACCGGTCATCGTGACAATGTTTGGAAAAACCCTCTGCCGTGGTATTTATCGGATGAAAATAAAAAGAAGTTAGTTATAATAAAATTCATTTAAAACTACATATCATACAACATGATTAGATTTATTAATGTTTAGTTCATTTGAAACAAGTTATTCAAAAATCGATAACATAAGAATAATAATTTTCAAAATTCGAATCACTATGTTCTAAAATTAATTATTGCTTATTATTTATGTTATATATCCTTGCAGAGTCGACTCCTTGAAGCTATTGATCTGTCATATAACCAATAAAAATATATAAACGATTGATCACTTTATATAGGATGTACTATTTATAAAGAGGTGTGAAAATTTTAGGGCTTTTTGCTGACAAATGTACTATATATCTAGAAGTAAGTGGTATATTATAAAGTTATTTTTGAATATTTAATGGAATCAGGCGTTACCTTGCGGAAGTCCATCCTAAGTAAGAAAAGGACCAATATTTAGCCACTTCCGCACATGCAGTGGTAGTCGTGCAACAAAGTGCACCGCCCGCCAGCCCGCTGATAAATGACATAGCTGTGTTTGGGACTAATCGGTGTAACATAACTCCTGAAGATGCCCCGTGGAGGGGTGAAACACATTCGCATTGTTTGCCGTATACGCATTTATCAGCGGGCATGCATGTGCGGAAGTGGCTAAATATTGGTCCTTTTCTTAGTTGTTTTTGAAATACATATTGCGTTGCATTATAATAATGTTTATAAAACTAAACTGTCATTATAAATCAGCCATTAACTATCATGTGAATCTCTGTTTGAATGTGTAAATAAAAAACTTCTTCATAATGTAATAATAATAAAAGGTGCATTTTTTTACTTAATTTCTATACTAATAGTAAGATAATTGAAACTTTCTATTGAATGTTTTATATGTTATACTGTACCTAGTTAGTAAACATTACGTATTAAAATGTAAAACAGTGCAGTGGTAGTAAAACTGTAGAAACTAGATTTGCGATCATAGTTCACAGGTTCGATTGTCAGGATTCAATCTTATTTAGTTCACACACACAGCTGTCACTGCTTACAAACAAGTTTTAAAAAGATGAGCAGCAGCTACTTTTGCGTTCTATAATACCACACTGCGAAGGCAAACCCGCATGGAAATTATAGTATATCGTCTATAGATAACTTTGGAGAAGGCATGCTTATTATTTTCATCTTCTACGCTGACTGCAAGATATAATCCTCCCCAAAAGATCGTCATGATTACATGTCTAGCAACCTTGAATAGATAGTAAACTTAGTGCTAGAGTAAAATAATGCTAACGTGTTAATTGTACAGACGAAACAATTTAATTTCAACACTCGTGTAAAGATTTGCCTTTTCATCGTGTTTAGATAGACAAAACACTTTTTTGTCTTAAACAATGACGGGGAATTCCTTCACAGTTATAAATAAAACTTTTAATGAAGTTAGAGTTAAAGTAGTTGTTATTTAAAAATAAATAAATCTATAACAACAAGTTTAATATTTTATCGATATATTTATATAAAAATACATCGCTAATTTCCTTAAGGCACGAAAGAGGTTTTAATGTAAAGAAAAAAAAGGAGGTGATTATTAAAAACAATACTTTATATTTCCTATAGTCACCATAGACTAAATTAAACCACCAGTTCCAAATCACAGGTTTGCCAATACAAACATTAATCCACACATTTTATGGCTTACGGCATTTGATTTGGCACGTGGGTGAGATGGATGGGGCCAGAAGAGCATTGTCTTCATCGTACTGAGCTTCGACAGTTTGTTAATTATAATAGGCAAAGAGAAATAAACCAAACTTAGTGGAATAACTCGCACATATTTCCGACGTGCCAAATCATATGCCGTGTACAGTACCGCTTGTCGCTTGCCACATAAGAGACTTTAGGTTCGATGCCAGGTCCCACTGTTAAATATTCATTTTGGATTCATATTACGCGGTGTGTTTGCTTTGAATATATAAACTTTCGATCCACCTATTTGCATGGCCGCCGTCGTCTGAGTCCGTATTTACTTTGAATTCTATTAAACTTAAGATAAATTGAAAATTTATTTTTCCGTGTTTACGCAATCGGAAAGCGGTATATTTAAAATATAGTACAGAAACGAGGAGAATATTTGAATATCAAAAAACTACTTTCGCTGACTTCAAAGTTTTAAATGATATATCCAAGTTTTTCCATTATTCCTCACGGGAGCATTAGATGTTTCCTTATCGAAGAATAAATGTTTATTTATCAATATATATAAGTAAATAAAATTTTGTGTCTGTTTGTAATAATATATGTATGTATGTATATGTATATAAAATAGACTTGACTCGAGTTAGACCCTTTCACTTTAATATATATTTAAGGAGCATTAGTTGAAAAGGTAAGATGTTTTATGATTCAAAATTCGCGTGTTATTCATTTTTTTATATATTTACAAGTAGAATAACCCGTGTCTATCATAAAAATGTGTTAAACGACTATGTAAGAAATAAATTATCATGTCTAAAATTTACAATACTTTGTGACGTGTAAAAACACATTTGTGGGATTTCAGGTACGCTATTATATATTTATGGTTCCATTGTTTGAGGCCGCGATAGTGATGTACCACTGTAATCTGTACATTTAGAATATCAGTTCAGATATATAAATATGTTATTCTAACACACACACATATATATGTTAAATATATGTGTATATATTATATATATATATACACATATTATATTTATATACATATACATATAGATATAAATGCTTTAAAGGGTTGAATGTATACCTTATTTGCTGTCAATTTATGGCAACCCCTAACGAAATGTCAATGGTTTCAGAAGTTATAAATTACGTAATGGTAACAAAGTAATTTTTTTGTAAATTCGGTTTACTACATATTAAAATTATTGTAGACTACCCCTGTAGATTTTGTACTGCAAAAAGTTATAGGTCCGTCGCATTTCAATAACAAAAAATAAACTGTATATATAATCAATAAGAAAAAATAAATTGATGTGACATATTTCAAAGTGATCACTGTATACAGAATGATTGGACATAGGTTTACACGTATAATAATATACGCTATACCTAATAATCAATATCTATCTATCTATTAAATAATTTATTTACTTTCTGTCGCTGCGGACCAAGGGCGGTTTAGCCTATAGCACAGTGTGTGCAATGTACACGGGCGCCGCTGTCTCATGCAACGCCGCGGCGCTCCCTGAGACAGCTAAGAGCATCGTCTTGGACCACGGTGGCCGTAACTGAAACCATATATGTTATACCAAATTTAAAAATAGCTTGTTTGAATGTGAAAAAACTTTCTTGTTACGATGGCAAAGTTAATAGTTATAGCCGCGGGTGGAGGGGTTAGGGGTTAGGCCTAGGGGCGCCAGGGTTTCATTGCACACGGGCACTAAATGATATTAGAGCCGTCTCTGCTGCGGACTTTGCACTGCTACAAGCCTTTCGCATTGCAAAAAAAAAAAAAAAATTGACATATTTCGGAGTAAAAATTTTAAAAAAAAATGTCCAAATGAGCAGTATGTTCACCCCCTATAAACCTTTTACACCTATAAACAATCACCTTATTTAAATTTTAAAAATATATATATATAAAAAAAGGTTATAGGAAGATATTATACTCTTATAGTGTTGGTGTCATCCAGAATACCACCAGTTAAAACCCTCGTTTCTTCAGCAATTTATTGTTACAATCTCTTTTTCTTTCTCTATTCATTTCTCTGCTGAGGATCGTATTTACTTCTTGTTTTTTACCTCCATCGGTTTTGTACCCTTGCTTGACATAATGCAGGATTTATTGGCGGTGAATATTTTTTGGGGGTTGGCGAATCTTGTATACATTCTTGATAACTTGCCAATAATCTCCTCGGCGATCGTGAGTTTCTTTGCAGGAGATGAAATTAATTTGGAATAATAAATAAAGAATTTACATTTTATTAACTATATCAGTATTAAACCTATTTATTATTGAACAATATTTTAAGTATAGGAAATTTATTACAATTCTTCCTGATTATCATAACTACATTTTAATCTATTTAAACCGTTAAAGATATTATCGTAATTTCGAGTGGGAGTTCAGTTTTGAGTGCATTGTTTGTCGCATATGTCTTACGCAATCATCGCGCGCTGTAAATATGGCAATTTGGCGCGAAAACGTTTACCGACTCGAACACTATTACGCAGCGGAAGTAAAAATACATTAAAACACTAATCGTTACTCCGAGAACCTTCACAATTGTTTCATGATGAATGACAAACAGATTTTTGTAGTTTTTTTTTTCACTCGGGTTTTCTATTTAACACCGTTTTAATGGCGGCCATTTTGTTTTTGTTCTCAACATGTCTACGTTGTTAATTAAATAACATAAAAGTGAGATAATTAACAAATCAACTTATGAATTACATATATAATTTTTTTGGTAGTTTTAATGTACTTTTCACTTCACAAATACACTCAATCTTACAGTAATCCTATCTTTATAAAGTCTACATCTTTAACATATATTAACTGCGTTCAATAATGAGTAAATATATATATTAATTTTTGGATAGAACATACTTAGTCAGATAATAATATATCGTAAAATTATTTTTTCAATTTGAGCATCGAAATTGTATCAGACATATTGACGCACATTTAACCGACAGACAGGAGACCGAATTGACTCTGACGACGTTTTGTATTGTACATTGACCTTTGGAAAGAGAGATTCGGCTAATATCGGCTTCGTAGAGCACTATCTCTGTCCCAGAACACCTATGTGACGTTTTGCCAGTCGTCGTATTTCTTGCGACAGAGATAGCGCTCTACGAAGCCGAAATTAGCCGATTGTCTCTTTCCAAAGGTCGACGTGCAATATTTATCGTCGGGTACTGTAGTCGCCTGGTCTCGACATATTTGGGATGGTATAGCGATTGTAAATTTATTATTTGTTTCAATATATAACACAGCCTTTTACTTGCCTTTAGGGGATACAAACTAAGAAGTTACTTCTGACTGAATCCTTCATGCAGGTTTATATATAATAGAAAACCTTTGGCGTGTATGCACCGCCTAGTGATTATGATAACAGGTAAGTCGTGAGTGACATGTTATCATACGGCGACGCCTTGAGCATGTTTACATTGTCATAACATTAAAGACTTGTTTCGCGAAATTACCAACCTTGGCCAGTTGCTAGTGTTTAATAGAGAAATGCTATATTTTAATATATATGTTACTACACGATACACGTAATGTCTTTGCTACGAATTATCTACAAATATAATATCGCTGTAAAATGTATTTTTGGTGCCTATATAAATAATCTTCATGCATTTTTAAAAATAGAACAGTTGTGAAAAAAAAATGTATTTTAAGGTTATGTTTGGTTTCCACAAACACAAACACGAATGCCCTTGTAACTTATTTATCGACATTGCAAATGCAAGTTGTACTGAAAACACTTCTATGAAGTATAAGAAAACTTAAAAAAATATATAAATGTATAATGTAGTTTTTCTAAGTTATGGCGTCAATGTGTATATAGGAATAACGTGAGGAATGTAATATAACAACCTAAGAATTTAAAAAGAAAATAAAACTGCAACAACGTAATATATTTAACATTTTTTATTGATGTAAGTTTTTATTAAAAAGTACAAATGAAAACCAGTAACTAAGTCTGTGATTGCAAAGTAATGTGATAGTATAAACAAATCTGTGATATCTTTAGAATGCAGAGGGATGTAAGAGGAAGTCTGAATGAAATGCAAAAAATTTAGATTGAAAGATTTAATTTAATTATGAAGGACGAAAGAAGAAATTAAAAAAAATATCAAAACTAAAAAAATCATTTACTCGTGTAAACAAAGTTCTCAGTCCCACTTGTGGGGGTGAACGAGAGGTCCCCAAAAAACGGGGGCCAGTAAAAAACTTAATATTTTTTACTTGAAATAATCTTTTTTAACTTTATATTTTAAACATCATTGATATATTAGGGAGAACCGGAAAGTAATGTCCCTTTCTTAAGTTAAATTCACACGACTACATTTTTAACAAGTTTTTTTTTTAATCAACAATATATTCAACTTCCTTATCTACCTTTTTCCATTTAGTATACAAATTTTCAATGCTTTAGCTTAAAAATTAATCGCTTTTTCTGTAAAATATGTCGACATAAATGACCTTAATTTCCGATCCCTCTAATATATAGAATGAGGTTATTATAGACAGAAATACTGGAGAAATATCAAACAGTGAAAAGAATATTCTTGTTTTAAAATAAGAACCATGAAGTCAGTTCAAAAACTCTTCATAGCTGTCAAATATTAGATGTCAAATTAAACCTTAAAAAGCATGTATGGATGTTATAAAACAAAAATATCACACACCACTAACCATTATAATAAAAACACAATGATTATAATACTAAAGTCGCTGTGATCTCTCTAAAATATGTTTTTTTTTTTAATATTAGACAGGTTAATAATTCTCGCCAATACGAAGTCTATCAGCACAGTTTTTTTTAGTTTAATAATACGGTTCTGTAATTAAATCTCCAAAGCGTTCTTAAATTTACCCGCGAAAAACCTTCAAAGCTTACGTTAAGACAAGATTGATCATTTATTGAAGATTACATAGAATATAAACAAAAACAAAGTTAAAGTAAAATTTCACGTTACAAATAATATAAATAACTGGAAAAATTGTAATAATTGCATTAAAAGAATCAACTTTCCTAACTATGCATGTATAAATACGTATATAAATATCCAGACTTTTTAACAGCAAAGCTAATTGATAAAAAATTAAAATCGCTGTAAACTGTTAAATGCTATAATATCAGCTATAAATAGCATTAATAATTAGCGTTTATTCATTAAACAATTGACTTGGCATTGATGGTATATAGCTGCTTGATCCCATTCGCAGTGACACACTTCACCTCGAAGTTTGCGAGGTTCATGAACAGCCGCTGGTGGATCTCTCTGACGCATTTCACCAGGACATCGTAAGCCTCCTTTTCAGTCAGATCTGTTCAGTTACAACAAGTTTCAACATTAAGCCGTTTGCAAACATCTTGTTATTAAAAAGTTTGTGTTTGTAAATTTTCATACATACTTTAATCTATTTATTTATGTATTTATTTCAGAATACCTGCAGCTAAATAAAATAAGAACAAACAGTACAAAGTACAACTACCAATAAAACGATTTAGGAAATATTCCTATTTTAAATATGATACTTGTGACCCCATCAACAAATTGCTTTAACAGTACTATTTCATATTTTTGTTTTCTATTAATGCAAAATATTTACCGATTCAAAAGCTTCGCAAGTAAACTTAAAATTGTGTTCTTATCAAAATTTAATTGAAATAAATGGTTATAAAGTTAGGGCTTACAACACCGGGATCACGGGATCCCGAATACCGGAATCCCGGACGTTTTTTATCCGTTTTTAAAAACCGGTATTCATGTTAAAATACCGGTATTTAGTATTACATTAGTTGATAAAAATTAAATTTATGTACAATAAAAATCCTTTTTAAAAAAAATAATTACAAAAAAAAATTTTGGATATACAAACAATTTCATTGTATTAAAATCTATATCAGGCACATTTATTTCATCGAAATGATCATCTTTTATATTTTTCTACTCCTGACATAATATTAACAGGTAGAAAATGAATATGGCATTAAATATGCTTTTCTGAACTCTACTGTCATTGAAGCAAAATTAAAAGTAAAACTGTCAAGTTACTTGGTTTATAATGCTGGTCCAGGATACCCCAGCTGAGGTATCCGCCGATTCCGTGCGCCGCGTACGATATCGCATTACAGGAGGCCAAGAAGTCAATCGTGTACAGACGACATCCGTTCTCCTTATCCCATCCCCCAATTAGAATGTTCAACATGTTAGGGGTCTGTTGAAAGAATTCACATAAGTCCTACTATTGTTTTAGCAATCATTAAAATTACAAGATGAAGCGAGAGTATCCTAGAATTAAAAAGGGGTGTCAATGTCACACAGACCACGGTCCAACGAGTGTTGAGGCGTACGTTGCCATCAAGTGTTATTCTGTTAAGGAAGCTAAGTTAAATAAATACATTTAAAAAACTTTTAAGTTAAACGGTTTTTTGATACCCATATTGTGGTGGTTGTGGAAAAATATGTACCTAGTCCGCCATATTGGAACGGCGTCCATCTTGAATTTTAAATTTTGACATAATCATCGTGTTTTACTAGTGTAGCCCTTTCATTTGATACCCATATTGAGGGGGTTAAGGAAAAATATGTAATCCGCCATTTTGTATCGGCGGCCATCTTAGATTTATAATGTTATTGATTTTATTATATTGTATTGTCATCTAAATTAACTGTGAGTACCAAATTTCAGATCAATCTGACAACGGGAAGGTGCTTAAATTTCAATTTCTAATTTTGATCCAAATAAATTTCCTACGGGTCCAACTAAATAAAACCGTTTAAAAATCCAGCAAGAAATTACTGAATGTAGGGGGACCGGAAAGTAATGTTTCTGTCGACATATTTTACAGAAAAACCGATTGATTTTTATCGCTCCGGCATTGAAACTTTATATTCTAAATGGCAAAAGGTTGTTGATAACGAAGGTAAATATATTGTTGATTAGAAATAAACACTTGTTAAAAATGTAGTAGTGTGAATTTAACTTAAGAAAGCGACATTACTTTCCGATCCCCCTAACATAATGAGCTTGGTTTAAATGTGTCAGTAGTATCAATTGTAGGATATGTACAGATTATTAATGTTTTTAGACTAACAGTGATTTGAGGTTAGTGTAGATGAAGGCTTTGATTTAATCTGTATCTAAGCACACTAGATCCTTGAGGAGATCATAAAAACCTTTCAGACGTTTCATGAAGTCACTAAGAACAGATTCCCGAGAGAGAATCTCGGCTTAGTTTGTCACTAGATACGTCTTTATTATTCCGAAATCGAGATTGCCTGTGAGCCTTTGAGGTGACTGCCTAAACAACCTTAGAGCTTTGGGACCTCCCAATTCAAGTGAACAAACAAGTTGATTGGTTATAAATGTAAAAGAGTTAAAAATGTGAATTTATTGCTTATTTCTCCGCAAAAACCTTTCACTTTAGTATTTTAGTCAAGTAAATTATTTTTGGCAGTACAAATTTACAGGTACAGATAGTAATCATGATCACGCAGCCAAAAGACACCCAATTCAAGGCATAGGCAGTCCTAAGAGTTCCCCACGATGATCTGTCTAGCACCATTTGCATCCAGCCAATTTCAGCGACTTTCAATATTTTGTCAGTCTACTTAGTTATTTATTTTTGGATATGGTATTTATTCCTACACTTAAACCAGAGTTCCCCAAACTTTTTTGTGTCGTAGACCCCTTGCCATATTTTTCCGTGTTGTAGACCCCCTACTTACCTGATATCGATTTCCTGTAAATTTCTAACTGTAGTGGAGTTTAGTGTATATTCCAAATGTATTGCGACCACAAAGCGAATACCAACATCCTACAACTTACACAATTTTATAAACATATATAATAATTTTTTTACTTCATAGATACTTTTATAAATAATGTAAATGTTTTGATATTATAAGATAGTATGATGTAAGTAAATAGGTACTATCAGTGTATGTGTCGAGATAGTACGATAGTAGTATCGTGGACCCCATTTTCATTTCATGGACCCCCTAATTTTTTTTCGCTGACGTAGACCCCTTGCAGGTTGTCATAGACTCCTAGGAGTCAATATAGACCACTTTGGGAATCACTGATTTAAACTGTATGTCATCCGTGTAGTACCTTATAACCCTTACAACCAGGGCAAATAAGCAAGGATAATTAATTTTAATATATAGCAATAAAATTTTGCAAATCGTTTTTTTTAAGGTAATTATGATTAAGTTATTTGTTTTTAGATATGATATTTATATGTTCATTCAAACTGCGAGGTGGAGTAGGCCTCCATCAAAGATCATTACAACGAGACTTGCACTGCCCGCATCTAACGATTTCGATTTAAAAGGTTGTAAACACATATTTCCACGTTTCTAAAACTATTACACCTACCAACAATCATACGGTATATATATAAATAGAGCAAACAGTGCATTTAATAAAAGAAACATTCTTGGTGGTTTGTTTTTTTTTTTTAAATGGCCCCCGTTATTGGAGGCCTCTCGTACCCCTAATTAGTTGGGATCAGGGTCTTTGTTTACAAATAAGTTTTTCAGATTTTTCATATTTATTCTTCACACACTGTCATATTTCTTAATTTCTTTTATTCTTACCTTATTTCCATCACAATATCTTTCATTTTGTTCTTTCATTACTCGCCTTCCTTCCATCATCTTATTACTCTTAGGTGGGTAGGTACATTTTTTATTGTTTATTTTATTATTTACATATTCTATTTTTTTATCACAGTTTTATTTGGGTTGTGCTTTCTTAATACATTACTACACTTTTCTTATTCTATTTTTCCTATTATTAATTGACTAGTTGTTTTATGTGCAGTTTTGGTGGTTTGCGAGCAAGAACTTACCCCAGATCGCAGGGCTTCCTGCATGTTGTTCCTGGCGAAATGTGTGACAGCGGTCGTGCCGAGACAGTATCCGTTTCTCATCTTATAAAGCTGCAAATTCTTCGTCATGTACTGAGCGAACTGCGACGTGTCTCCTAAATTTCCATTTACCCCCATTATCATGGCATCCGATATATCGAATATTTTGTGACCGTCTAAAACATGCATTATTTATTTAATGGAATCAGGCGTTACCTTGCGGAAGTCCATACTAAGTAACCATAACAATATTTAGCCACTTCCGCACATGCAGTAGTAGTCGTGCAACAAAGTGCACCCCTCCACGAGGCATCTTCAGGAGTTATGTTACACCGATTAGTGCCAAAACTCTCTATAGACTTTGTGTTTGGCACTAATCGGTGTAACATAACTCCTGAAGATGAAACTCGTGTTGAGTGATTTGTCGCATACGCATTTATCAGCGGGCTGGCGGGCGATGCACTTTGTTGAGCGACTACTACTGCATGTGCGGAAGTGGCTAAATATTGGTCCTTTTCTTACACGCATTATTTATTGTGCATTGATTTATATAAAATGTACATCTGACATAACTCCATAGAGCATCCTGTACCAATTTACATTTATATTATACATAGTTTACCGTTAATATACAGGGTGTTGTTAAAGATTGCGTAACTAGCATGTCTGTAGCGTAGTGAACTTTTATATATATAACAAAATTAAATATATGCATATTTTGGTATACAAGCCATTTGGTATAGAAGGTACCTAGAAAATTTCGATGTATTTTTGAAAACTCTCTTAATTATATCTCCATTCATATATATAACTTACCTAGCGGGATTTTACAATAATTTGTAAATTTCAGAATTTGAACAGTAAAAAAGTTGTCTTATAATTTTAACCTTTGACGAAAGATATAAATAGTAAGTTAATAATATTTAACCTTCAGGTCACAAACGTCTACCGCTGCGTCGAGGAAGCTGTGACCTTGGCAAACGCCACTTATTATCACAGAGCTGATAACGTTTTTATCAAACCATTTTAAAATAGATTATCTCAATTAGAACGAATATACAAAATCTTGTATGTAAGACAGTGTGCATTTGTAATCATAATAAAAATTATTTTAATTGCCTAAGGCCTATTGTACACACGTTCGAATTAAAAATTGACAATTAAATAGTCTCTAGGCATGATAATCAGTGTACATTTTTAACTGTCTTACTCCGTTGACCAGATGGCATTTGCAGATTCCGAGGGTGCGAAGGGACATGCGCTAAAGAGGAAAGCTCGAAGGCGCCCAGGAAGCCCTGGCCCGGGCCATTACGTTCTACAATTTCATCGAAATGGGAGGCAGCTGAACTCTTAGATTGCTTTGGTAGACCTTCTCAAGGGCGCCCAAGAGGGCCACACCTCGTCTTTTAGAGATTGCTATATACATAGTATTCAATGATAATATTATTCTTGGAATAATTCACGGTGAACACCTGTAGTTTCATCATGCCACGTAGTGCAAGCCGTGTCGAAGTTAAGAAAGCATACCGTGTACAACAGGCCTAAGTGTTAACTATAGCAGCTTATTTTTCGTCTGTCTAGACACACCCCGAAATCAATCAAATTGTACACAGCGATCAGTTAAACACATACAAACGCAACGCCCAATTAGTAACAATAGATAACTCTATGCATTCTGTACAGAAATGAAAAACATTTTTGACAATATTGAACATGCGTAGTATGTATGGAGATTTACGTAGTTTTGTTAGCGAAGAAACAAAAGTATAGTAGTTCGACATTACACACACACAGATATATTTTCGCATTAGAGTTAATATAGCGCTGTCTCAATCGCTCTTATGTATGCATGTGGAAGGGACAGATGAATACCGCTGACGTTAACATTAGTAAATAAATCTAAAGATGCGTTCACATATTACTTTTTTACAAGATGTCCAACTTACATTGTTTTTTTATAAAAACGTATAATTCATTGGTTTCAATTAATGTGAGGAACCATTATTAAAAATTGTTGATTTCATAAATAATAAATAATATAATCTTAATATAGTAAAATAAAGCATTTTTAAAAATTCGATTTACTACCTATATATAAATATTATTTATAATCTGTCCTGCTTTGGTCCAAGAGCTATTGGCCTGTCGCCCCCAATAATAAAAGGAAAAATATAACGAATGTTTCTAATAACACGTTTAAGATTTATCACTTTATACAGGCTGGTAGGTATAAAAGTTTCAAAACTTTTAGCCGATAAATTAGGTATACATTTATCTATTTAGATATTTTACCTATAATCGATCATCCTGTATATCACAACGATATGCAAAATTATTTATTAATGTCAAAAGTAAAATAAATTCACCTTACCGGTTTTCAGCAATATAACATTTTGTGTCAGAGTTTGATCGGCCGCGATCATCACGAAGTCCTTGCATTGGATTCCAATAAGGCACTGTAATATTATTTCAGACATCCTGTATGAATAAATGTTAGATGAAAATAAAAGGAATGTATAATTATATTTATATATCAAAAGTATATCTACATGGATATCAAATAAAACAATTTATGGTAGTAAACATTATACGTCAACAATGACAGCGTCAGTTGCGTTCAGGAATCGATATGTATATAGCTATATAGTTTGAAAATTATTATTATAATACGCTATTAGCGGACGGAGTCGAGTTACTGCCATAGCACGTTGCCGAGGAAAATTATAGCCAAGAGTGATCGAAGATGTATTCACATATGTGCAAAGAGTATTTATATTTTACACGAAACTACCGCAACCGCAGCGACCTCATCATTGATGGGTAAGAATTTAAATCGGTGTTCGAATTTGAATTCGCACGCTCTAGAATGATTTCCAATAAAATTATTGTGGCGGTAGTGGCCAGTAACATAGATCATGAACGCTGCATCTTCATATTAATCATAGAACGTCCACAGTTGGACTTACGCCCAGCCCTTAATTTCCAATAGGACCAGTTGAAAGAGGCCTGCTTACAGCGTCTTCCTTAACAAATTCTATCATCCTGTAGGCAGACGTTCTAACATAGGCTTGAACATAAAGTCCAAAAAAAAAGTATCTTTTTTCAAGTAGATATTTACATGGGCTTTTAAATTGTCGGTTATTTTAACACTATAAGTAGTAAGCTACCAGTTCGGAACTCTGATCTGTTGAGAAACTGCCAGAAATTGAAAAATTGCTATTTTAAATGAAATTTAACAATGTTTGACGTTTACATTATAATATCAATCATGTAAATGAGTCAACAAACCAAATTCTATACATTTCCATCAACTTTAAACTGTTTAACACTATAGTAAGATTTATTTAACAATATGCTTTTAATTTTATATTTAAAGACTCTTGTTGAAGACCTTTTGTAGCGTTCATAAAGGAACACTTGGTATAGTTGGCCACTACGACCACAATACTTTGTTTAAAGTATGTTGCGAGGATTTGAATTCGAACGCCGCAAGTAATATTACAGTCCTCTTTGCATTTGGACTAGTATTAAAGTTAAGTTTTAAGTTTGCAACCACCCACCAAACACGTATATATACGTACAATAAGACCCATAAAAGATTTGTTAACTTTTTGAATATGAAATTTTGGTGTTATGAGTTTATTTTTTTTTCTTGTATTTATTAGGTGTCTGTCACTATTTTTATATAAGATTTTATGGTTGCAGCGGCCATTTGTTCTTCGTGATATCCCCCTCAACTTGACAATTTGTTGAGCTATGTCGTTTATACTCTTTCTTCTACGAATGTTTCTATTCTCCGATGTATTTCATGGAGAAATATCTCATATCTCTCCATGGTACGTATTATTACTGTGAGCTTACCAAAGAGGTGTATAATGAAACATTTAGCCTTTCTGAAATATAATTCACAATCTATGTTTCTTATAATTTTTATAAGAATATAATTTCAGTTTAAACATTTGTATGAAATCAATTAAAATGTAACTATGTTTAGTGTTATATATGAAAACTATTGTTATAAATTTTCACGTTTAGCAATTAAAAAAGTAGTTTACGTGAGACCCAATTAAGAACAGTTAATAATTAACAATTTGAAACAATGTCACAAAGAAAATCCAAGATGGCCGCTTCGCTTTTTCTTACCGCGTCACCTTTGGTTGGCATTATCTTTACGGCTTTGTTTGCACTGAGAGATATTGATATAGCATTATCACGACCATGTAATCTTCCTCTCGTGGTATGCGATATGGGGGCCCGTAATTTCTTTTACGTAATTCTTGAAAATTCTAAGGTAGATAATTATAAACTGTATTAAAAACCGCACGGTTCAATTCAAAAGATTTTTATAGATTGGTTTGTATATGTAAAGCTGGATATAAAAGTAAAAAAGTTTAAAGCTTTATACCTATTTCTAATCACGCTGTATAAAATGATGCTCTAAAATATGATACATTTTTTTAATTGGAATTCGATAGACCAAAAACTTCTAGCGTTAAAGATAATAAATAATAATAAATTTCAAAAGAATTATTTCCATTTTTAAAAAGTTTTACCTTCCTATAAAATATTACGTTATCTGCAGTTTCCGAAATCATTGAATTATTATAGGTAGGTATGTATAATAATTCTCAGCAAATGAATTAAACATGCACCTCTTTCAAGCCTTTATCTGCAACCAATCATCATTTATTACAGTTGTTTTTACTAGTTATACTTTATAATAAACGCTATTTGAGCTATTTGAATATTTTATTTCGATACTGTTTTAAAGTTACTTGCTAAAATAATTTCGGTGTTATGTTATTTGCTAAAAAATCTTGATCCAATTTTAATATTAAATCTTTTTTCTTTATTAACGAAAAGCAACATTTAAATATTGAAATGTTTCGTAATATTGTTTCATAAATATAATATTTTAATTTGAAAATAAGTAAATAGAGATTTATTTTTGTAAAAAGATAATTATTTTGTCACGTCTTCTACTTGACGTTTTACCTGTGTTGGCGCCTGGTAGCGTCTATTAAAGCCAGTTACACACTGTTAGCTATATCAAACAAGTATTAAATCTAAAGTCTCTTTTTGAGGAAAGTTTCATCACCATTATAATTTCAGCCATAGGATGTCCACTGTTGGACATTATCACACATTTGTAAAAGAGCCAGTTGGAACTATCCTGCACCCAACGTCTTCTGACGATCTGAACAAGGTCATTTGATCATCTTCTGAGCGGACGTCTTAGGCCTGTCTGTGATCACCACTCCAGAATCTTAAGGCCTTAGCGATCATCTGTTGATAGACGTTTCAGCCCATAGACGCCCACTGCAAGGCATACGCCTCCTTGAAAGATATATATGGGAGGAACATAATCGCCTGGCTTGGCAGCCAGGGTGGAAATTGCAGAGTGGTTGCCGCCCATCCTCTGGAAACTTATTTGTGAGCTGTAGCAATCCTATGTAATTAAAGCACAAAGTGTGAATAGCATAAGATTGTATCACGGGATTCGAAACCACGACCTACGATCCCAAGTCTCAGTCCTCTACCGCTGGGTTATAACCCATGACAATACATAGCAACACGTTTAGGGAGCGGCCGCCCGCTGGTGAACAGCGTGAGCGAACCGTGGTTGGTCCCGATCCCTCCTCGGCTCGCCTATGGTCCACGCTGCCGATCCAAGCCATGCACACAACATCGACACATTCAATACACAGCTCTACACGGGAAGAGCGCTTTGCTCCGTGCAAATCTTCTTACAACTGGTATGCGCCCTACTAGCTTTATTCTTTAGTTTTTAAGTTCACGGATCCTTCCGCTTCGTGAACTCAGCTTCGTTGAAGCTGTAAAAGCCTTCGTGCTAACAGCACTAACATCAACAGAGAATAAGTATAATATATTATATCAGTAATGCATACGCGAAACTTCAAACAGATGGTGAAAGAAAACGCAGTGAAGAAACTGACAAGATATATGACATTCTCCAATCTGCACTGAGCACGCGTATTGGATTACTGCGTGCATTACTTATAGAGAATTATTTCCCAATTGTAAGAATTGAGTCACAACTACCGCGTTTATACATATATAGTGTTGCTAATACGTATATAATATAGTCTTCATATATAAATAAATACTTACTTTCCATCGTCAATTTTTTCATATTCTTTCTCATAATTTGTGGAAGGTTATTATAGAATAAAAATTTCTAGTGTTTGTGCCATGAATCTTAAGAAGTACGTTCAATTAGCCAATTGTATGTTGTCTAAATCCACGTTGGATTATAAACTATAAAAAAATATTTAGCCACTTCCGCACATGCAGTGGTAGTCGTGCAACGAAGTGCACCGCCCGCCAACCCCCTGATAAATGCGCATGCGGTAAACAATGCGAATTACACAACTACAACCGTTAAATCACTCAACACGTGTTTCACCCCTCCACGGAGCAACTTCAGGAGTTATGTTACACCTATTAGTGCCAAACACAGAGTGCTATTTTTACTATTTACATCGATTAGTGCATGTGCGGAAGTGGCCATATATTAGTCCTTTTCTTGCTTAGGATGGACTTCCGCAAAAAAACGCCTGATTCCATAAAAAATATAAAAAACTTATCGATATTTAATGTTAATAGATGTTTTTATGTGTATATCAGTGAAATAATTGTTCTTAACTCTTTGTATTTCTATTTATGAATATAATCTTAATTATATTGAGTTATTATTTATAGAATTTACACCTTATTAATTAAAGAAAAGTAAGTTTTAACAACATAAACACAGTCTAATATTTAATCTATTTATTAATAAATTTTTACGAAGATTCATTTTCCATATTTTAAATCATAAATTTCTTCATAGATTCAGGTTCTTAATAGATTCTTCTTATCAAAAAGGCTTCGTGGATCTCCTGTTCTAGTTGAACAGATGAGCAACGATCTATCGTCAAAGATCAGCGTCTTTGACCTTGACATACGAAAGCGTTTACGTCATTTTGACAGCTAACGTCAAAGGAAGAATTTGAGGTTATGGTCCAAAATAACATTTAGTTACTTAAGTGAAAGGGTAAAAAAGAAAATTAATAAAAGAGGTTTTCAAACAGAAAAAGTAATAAGTAATCAATTGATCTGTTATTAATCAATATAATAAACAAAGTTCGAGCAGAGGTAGCCGAGCGGTAAAGACTGAAACCGTCGCGGGTTAGATTCCACGGATACATTCTTATATGCTTTACACTTTTTATACTAATTATATGAGTTTGCCATTACTCACAAACATGTTTCCAGAGGATGGGTGGCAACGTTTTCTTTTCTGCCTTTTTTTGGTATCGAGGGTGAAGAACAGGGTTTGATGGGATTCTTACTTATTAGAACCCTATCGGTAGTCATATTCAGAATCTTTGGAAGGACCACCAGATCTTCTTCGGAACTTGCAACTGCCCCTCAGTATTGTATCAAGACACAGGAAGCTGTACCTCCGTCGGCATCCTCACTATACCTCAGCAACACGAGACCACTTCGCGTTTCTACCTGGTTAGAATTGGTGAAGGCCTCCATTTACAGCCTGCCTAACTTGACGATTAGGGTATCCCCCGAAAGACATCTTTTGGGTAAAGTCTATGCCTTGCAGTGGGCGTCTATGGGCTGAAATGACCTCGAGAAAACAAAGTTCTTGTTGAGATAACTCTTTGACTTGTTGATATTGCACGACAAAAAAATTGTAGTACTACAAGTTTTGTTGCATAAGGTCGTTCTGTTTTTACTTTCAATCGAGCTTTGTAAGCTCGTCGGGTGTGATGTAAGTCGATACGGCTGGGAATTTTTTATACGTAATCAATTATTTGTATTAATTACAAATTACATTACTTTATGCTGTAAATAAAAATATTTGTTTTGTTATTCCAAGGTTATAACAACGTATGGCTATTATTACAAGATATGAACACTGAAAGGTCTTGCAATACAAAAAATTAAATATTGTTTTTTTTTTGTAAATAGTTCCCTGGTATACGATATATATATATATATATATATATATATATATATATATATAATATCTATAAATATATATATATATAAAAATACATATATATATATATATATATATATCGTATATATATATACACATATACCTACCTACACATAAATACACATATGTATATATATTCGCATAGCTATACCTATATCTATTGATTTTTATATCTCTTTGCCCGCTTTCCACTCTATTGTTGAAAGCCAAAGCCAGGCTTTGTATCTAGTTTTCTCGATACTACTTAATCTATCTTTATACAATTAAAATATTATATATATATATATATAGTATTTACACATATGATTTTTATGACTTAAATCCAACGACCATGATAATGATATTTTAAAATGTATTATTTATCTTTGCATTGTACGAAATATAAAAAAATATTCATAGGGACGTGAATATACTGTTTATCATTTTGGCGAATGATCTCTTTCTATAACTTGGACTTACCAACCTGTATGTTTAGTCCCTAGTATATACAGTCGTCTACAATTTCTAATCTACCAGCTCCGACAAGAGTACTAGAGTAGTCAAGACACGTATATTAGACAAAACTTTCGTCTAATCCATGTTTATTTTAAGGTCTACTTCCCGGATTCTCTACTGAGATCATCGAGCATTGTACCCAGATCTTCCATGGTCTCATCTATTATGACGTAACTCGATGAATTGCTCGTCTGAATTAGCAATGAGCTGGGCAATTTGCTCATGAAACCGATGGTCATGGTCATTGGGGCCGAAAGACGACCACGTGCCGCTAGAGGCAGCGTTAATCTTTATCTTTAAGAGAGGTTTATGCTATGCAATAGGCATCCATCGATTGAAAAGAATTCCATTGGTTATATCGCGACGAGTCAATACATGAGTGAAATCACTTATATATATGTATATCTTATATATGTTACTAGTGTTATTAAAATAGGCAAGATGAATGCTGGTCTTCGTACATCGGAGACTCGAGTGCAATGTGAAGCTTACAAAAGCCAAACGAATAGCGGCATATTGTTCATTAGTTGATATATCTTGATGACTTCGTCTGGGAGACTCCCACCGCGCCGCGACCCACTGCTGGGAACCATTGTTGGTCACGATCCCACCGAAAATTGTTTAGGCTTATCGCGTTGTGTTAAAATCACTTGTTTGTAATACACCGACTTAGTTTTATAGGGTCGTGTGAAGAAATTAATGTGATTGCGTGTAATATGCAGGCTTTGTGTACTCGATTTTGATTTTATTCATTTGTTCGTACTCTAAATTATAACAAACATCTAAAATTATATGTTAATAATTCATTGATTTTTTATACTCGTTTCCCTTGCTTTGTTTTGTGCAGGAACTTTACAATGAAGAATTAATATCTCTCTTTCTCCTTTCTTTCATCACAAATTCTTTATCTTTTTCATTCTTAACGTTCTGATCATATTTCACGCGTCGCCTTTCTTTCCTTGTCAATATTCCTAATTAAATTGTTAATGTGTTCTTATTTTGCAGTATATACTCAATTGTTTTCTTTACAATTATTGTTTACACGACCCTTTATTTTAATCTTTGCTTTTGTTTCTAGCTATAGTCTTCTGCACCACTTTTAACTTTAGATATGTGAAATGACATTTGTGGTCGGCCATGAATGAGGCGACATTTATTTCTTTAGTCCACTCAATTTCCATTCGCAAAATGTTATGTTTTTTGTATACTTTTTTAATGGAAGAAGGCGTTATTTTGCGGAAATCCATCCTAAGTAAGAAAAGGACCTATATTTAGCCACTTCCGCACATGCAGTGGTAGTCGTGCAACAAAGTCACTATTCACCCTGTTCACAAAGTTCACTCTGTGTTTGGCACTAATCGATGTAACATAACTCCTGAAGATGCCCCGTGGAGGGGTGAAACACGTGTTGAGTGATTTAACGGTGGTGGTTGTGTAATTCGCATTGTTTGCCGCATGCGCATTTATCGACGAGCTGGCGGGCGTAGCACTTTGTTGCACGACTACCACTACATGTGCGGAAGTGGCTAAAGATTGGACCTTTTCTTACTTTTTTGTATAGGTCTAGAGGAGAATGAAAGAAGAGTATAATTAGATAGTAAAGAGATTTACATTAAGCTCTCTTTCAGTGTCTTCTGAATACCCAAGTTCACCTGTCCACCTTGTGTGTGGAATTGCTCCTTCAACCTACCAATTTGATATGCCATGTTATTCATGAACTGATCTCTTTATTTCTTACGATTCAATCCCTTAGACACCTCGAGCATAATCCTCTCCAGGGTACGATAGTCGAATGTGAGCTTGCCGATAAGGCTCGAAGTGAGAGACCAAAATTCAGTGCCGTTAAACATCAACGGTAACACATACTGCCTTGCAAATCTGCTGCAAAAGCAGTCGGTTTGAGGAGGGACCTGGTGTAACCATTTCCGATGTCCAAGATTCCGAAAGTATATCGGAAGTTCCGACAGTCTATCATTCTCAGTATCCTCATTCTACGTCGTAAAACCTTCTTCTTGATCGTAAAACCCACTCATACCTACACTGTTATTCATTGATCTCGATCATTACAAAAAAAACAACAACAAATTGCGTGAGCTAATTTATGTAACGTAAGTAAACGTGATATTACGTAATGACACATAACTTCGGATATCGGTGAACATTTTAAATTTTTGACTTTCGAATGATTATCGAACTGCGTTATAAATATACGATAAACATTTTCAATGTTGTTTTTTTATGATAATAATGGAGTTAATAAAGTGTAAATAAGAAATATAAAGTGTTCTTTATTTGATCTACGCTACCTTATTAATATATAAAGATATCGCAGGTTTTATTTTTCTTAACGCCCATGTTATCGAAGCCTTTCGTTTCCTCTATCGAATTTAGGACGGATACTTTATTTAGCAATTTTTTTTCATTATTACTGTTTAATTTTCCTTCTCCCCTCTCTTCCATCATCATTTTTATTGCTACGCCCTCTTCCATTCCTCTCATTTTCTTTTGTTTTCTTTCTTTCAATCTCAATCCCATCACATCGTCTTTCTTCCTTCGTTACGTACTTTGATGTCATCTAGTTTACAATTTAAAATTTCTGATTTCAGTTTATTATTTAACATTTTTTTCTTTATATACCCGACCTTATATTTATGGTCTAATCTTATTTTTCTTTATAACCTCCTTGATAAATTTCATGCCAGTAGATAGTCTTCCCCCCTTCTTTTAATTACACTTCACATTCATATCTTTCTTTTGCGAATACGGGACAGCTCCTTAATGCGTGAACCACGGTCTGGTCCATCGGATATCGTGGGTTATAGGAGGTAGAGCACAAAGCGCGCTTAACCCATACCTTGTTTATGGATCATACCTCTAGAGCTCCCACAGCATCCACGGCTGAAGCCAATACCTCATGTTTAACTGCATTGTGAGTATGCCGATCTTTTAGATAAATTGGACAACGAATCATAGAGTGAGCCTGGCGAAAGGACCTCCTAAAATGAACTACGCCCTGAACGCTTCAGTATACGCATTGCATTCTGTATCAACGGCGCTGACACCTATCTACCTTGTTGCAGCTTCACTGCCAGTGTCTTGAACATGGGAGTCAGACAGAAGCTAGTTTTCATTTTTGTTGTTTATTTACTTAAAAAACTTTCAAGTATTATTTGCATATATATGGTAATTAAAATAAAAAAAAACGCGGTATAGATATGTTAACATGTTACATTACGCGATGCCGGCGCGTATAGGTTTATAAAAGTTGGTTGGTAAGCATCTCGCGCCGGCGCGAGACCGGCAAAGATTGACGGATAGCGTTGGATACTGGTTCTATTGCAGATCTATAAGAGAGGCCTATGTGCAGTTGACTTCCCATGGCTGAAATTTTGGTGATGAAGATGATGAATCTTTATCGTTTCCGTTTGTGGATTTTGTAAAAACTTTATTATTTAATTCTTAAATTACTATATCCATATAAAATAGAAATTTTTGTGCACTGTAATTTAAAACTCTTGCTTTATAAACTTTTTACCGTAGTTGATGTATGATAATGTATAATTATTTTCTTTCCAGATAATTTTATGATGGACAAGTCGAAAGAAAACTAAGGGAAAAGTTGTTAGCGGGAAGCGAAAGTGATTATAAATTGATAGAAGCCGGCGTGCGAGCAAGATGCCGGATACTCTCTCCCTGTCCACAGGCGTCAGCCTAGGCCTGCTGGCTGGCATCGTGTCTGGTGTCTGCTACTTAGTTGCCAACGGACTCTCCTGGCCAAGGTCAGTATTTAATTATTAAATTCAGTCAGTATTAAATTACATCTTATAATATCTTATTCCTCGTCTGATCTTGTCAGATTATTCCTGGCCATAATGGTTCAACCAATAATAATCTTTTTACTTTCACTGTGGTATATCTTTAAGGAAACTCTTCCGGGAGGACTTTCATTTGATTCGTTCTTCGCAAAGGGCGAACTTTTGGATCTTAAAAAATACTCTACGTGGACATGGGGTTTATTCCAAGTTTTGTAACATACTGCATAATAAACACCTGATTCGATTCTTAACGAAACACACTTTATGTAAATAATAACATCGATGCAACTCATAGAAGTAGATAATAATTCTTCTAAATGTGACATATATTAGAAAAATCAACTAACCAATAATCTAGAACAGGGGTAAATAACCTTTTTACTCAAGGGGCCAATGTAAATTTTTAAATTGTTTGGCGGCCCGCACATAAAGTAACAATTATAAACAACAAAAAAACTATATTTATATTAAATATCACAAAGTGTATAATTTAAAAAAAAGTAAATTTTTCATATATTTGTATTTCAATACCAAAAATCGCGCAAACTCGTCGCGTTCTTATTGCATGTTACAAACAAATCACTGTAGAAGTAAAATTGTCACAACAAATTCTTTCGATTTTATATGCCCTACTATTTTAATATAATAAATTTTATAACAATGTATGTATGGGAAAAAGTTGATAAAATAAATTCAACTTTCGAAATACTTGGCGTGTAGCATTATGTTAAAAGCGACAAGAATTATATATAAAAGAATGTAAATCCTAGTCAAATAATTACTTAAATATAAAATTATTCATGGGATTTCTACACCATGAATGACTCGTGGATGATGATCTGATACTGCAGTAGTTCAAAGTTAGTCAAAAAGTTATTCAAAAAGAAGTAAAAAGTATAAAAACACATCAAGCTACAGGATGTCTTCAAGTAATATTGTCGGTGGAATAACTGTATAACATATATAAAAAATGATATATATGAGGGAGGCATTAGTCCAGCTGTGAACGTGCAACGGTTGAAATGATTTATGAACGATTTCAATTGTAACTTCTGCGTGAGATGAACATATTTGTTTTAATTTAGTAAATGCGAATTGTCGAGTTATCATTGGATTTTGATAAATTTATGGTATATTGACCATCAAATTATTTTAAGAGGCATTATGGAGTCTTTTTTAGTTTATTCTTATGTGAGTAACACCTATCGATATATTTTGAAGACCGAATTTTGTTTAAATAAGCCCTATTCAGTTTTTAACGAGTGATGTCACTGGACATGGTCATCTGAAACACACCTCTAATCTAAGCATGTGCTGATCAACCTTTCTAATGTGCTGATACAAAGCCGACCGATGCAAAAACACTAAACACTTCGAATAGCCGGGAACCCTTCTAGCAATATGACTGTGTTTGACTAAGAATCCTCAGGGTGCATTAATACTAATGAATCGCTATAATATATCGCTCTATATTTAGAATATAAAAAATAATAGTACTTATCTTTATGTAAGAAATATAGATAACTAATAAATTTATAGAAAAGACAGTTTTAAAAAATTACATCTGTGGGAGAAACTGCATACTATCTACTAGTCTATACATGTCTTTCAATTTAGTAGTTTTGACTGTTGTTAATAGATGGCGCTTAAAACATTTAACGCGTCACTATGTCTCGTTTAAATTACGTTAAAATTAAAACGTAATATTACGCCAGTATAGTTCCTCTATGTTAATGTGTTACAATAGAACATAAATTTTATTTTTAACCTTCGCTTAAATAACACTTGTAAATAAAATCGTAACGCAGATACGATTATAACTATATTATATTTCATAATCCTTTCAATATATTGTTATTCACGACATTTTCTCCAATCAGGTAAAATTGTAGAATGAAAAAATCTGAGCCGTAGCTGTCCAGGGAACCCGGGAACTTCGTTAATATTAAAGACTTTTTAGGCTAAACGCTCTTTGTGATCTGCTCCCTAGAACCGGCGAAATCGGGAAATGCATACATCAGGACAAAAAAACTACGTTCTGTATAAAATGGTTTGGTATAATGTCTTCTAGCCGAGCTGTCCCGTATTCGTAAAATAAAGATATAAGTGTGACGTGGAGCTGAAGGGAGGAGTGCAAAGTGGCACCATAGCCTCCCTAATGGCAGATAAATAACGCTACCGCAAATTCCTAGATAATTACAGAAAAGTTATCAAGGAAACAAAACTACAATAAGAAAATAAAGATTAGATTAAAAAAAAACTAGGAATAAGGACTTTGAAATTGTAAACTAAATGATCTCAAAGAATGTGGTAAAGGATGAAGGAAGAGATGCGATGCGTGTAAGGATTATCAATGAAAGGAGGAGGAAGAAATAAAATGTAATGAATTAAAGAGGATGTAGCAATAGAGATTGTAAAAGAAGAGAGAAGAGAATGAAAATAGAATATTAACAATGGAAAAAAAATTGCTAAATAAAGTTCCTGTCCTAATTACGATATGGGGAACGAAAGATTTCTAAAAAGCGGGGCATCAAAAAAGTCTTGTAGCGAAACAAACGCAATTGTCAAAATGCTTTCGCTTATCTGTCAATCCATCGGTCTGCGCATGCGCATCTAAGGACGCGCGGCGTACCATCTACACGCAAGTAAATAAGTTCTGCCAACTTGATCTAAATTGGCATCATGTCCAATACAAACAAGACTGAATAAACCTAATATACACCCCCCAGCCTTTTTCGAAATAGATTAAAAAAAATTAAACTAAATATTTGTGATAAAATTCTAAAATTTGTAATTGGAATGAAATCGAGTGAGAGCGGCAACCAAATTCATATGTACCGGCGTGCATTATACGTGACGTCACATCCGCGTTGGATCCATATGGTATTCAGTGATATCACAACAAAGCGAAGAGACCCCAACCGTGACGAACCCGGTATAGCATAAATTATTTCATCCAAAATTATTTTGAGCTATTGCTAAATAATATCTGTGGTGAAGCAATCTTAATTTATTTTAAATTTGAATACGTTGCGAAAACGGTGTGATAAAAATTTGTCCAATGACCATCTCAAAGGAGATTCGATCCTCTCGGGCATTTCCGAATTGAAATCCTAAATGGGATTCTTCATTGCTAGCATTGTTTTTATTGCAACAACTCCCACTAGAGCTGTTACTACAAAGGAAAAAACTGATTTAGTTAATAAAAGATTACGTATTCTGTCGTGTTACATCCCCGATTTATTAATAAGTATATTTTTAATTTTATTATATGATCGCCAGCAAAAAATACATATATCTGACATATTGTCATATATAAGTAAATATAAATATGAAATTTTAATAGCAATGTCACATAGAAATTCTGTCTTAATATATATTTATATTAAGGCTTATATTTATGCCCCTTCCTTTTTGGAGGCCTTTCGTTCTCCCCTTTTGTGGGAGTGACGGATTCTTTCAATCTTCTCAAAATCTATAAACGTTTCTTCTTAAACACTTCACATGAGCTTTCATTTTACTCTGTTTTTATCCTCTGTATTTACAGCAAGTTTTATTCTTCCCTTCGCTTCCTAAATATCACAGGCGGTGCGCTAATATCAAAGTATTATTGCCTTATTTATTTACTTTCTTATAACTAATTTATTTTTTCAATTTATTACAGTTTTTAGTTTCACATTATTTATTATTATTTATCATAAGGTATTCAGTTTTCTTAAATGCTATTATGCAACAATTGTACTACAAAACGAGAAAAAGTTTATAGAAATGTAAAAAAATTCGAAAAACAACGCCCACGTAGCAAAGTCCAATGCGTCAGAGCATTTGGTCAAGTTTTTTTAATGCTTTCTTGTCAGCGTTTGACCAGGAACTCGCCTGATGGAAAGCAATGTCGAAGAAGAAGCAGACTCGGCAGGTTCATTTAGGTTCACTCTGATCTTGAAGAGACCTAGATATAATTTTCGGGAAAGAAGAAAGCCACCTGATCGTTTCATACTCAAGCTAACTACAACACACATGCTATTGTTAAATACTATCTTTATTGTATGGCTGGTGTGAAATTATTGGTTCACCTACCTTATAGTTCAAACTACAATATGCGCCTTTTATTAATTCCAAAAATTGAAAAAGGAATTTCGTTAACAAGATGTTGAAGAATACATCGAACATATAGTCGCAGCGTTCAAAAACATCTCTCTGCAACGATACATAAATAAATTGTCAAAGTGACTATTTAAAAAAAAATTGTTTTTGATATAAAACTTATTTTTCCTCTCGAGTTGTATATATAAATACTTCTTTGTAATCCTGTTAAATTCATTTTAACACAACGTAAAGAAAATCATAAAAGACATTGACGTCTGATTAACGGTTGTCAAAATATTTGTTAATATATTTTTTAATAAATCGTGACTTTTGAAATAAATATTTGTAGTAACATAGAGTAACAAACCTTTGATTTGTTGAAATAAACGCGTACGCATTATCGTTTTCATTTCTCCGAGACGGAGTAGTCACGTACGAGGATTCGTTTCGATTTCAATGGCGGACAAACAATTGGCGCCAAATGCCACTTTCCACCATTTTGATTTGTTTCTTTTTTTTAAATAAACTTTTAAATACACAAACAATTGCATTCATAAAGCCGTCTTGAATATTTTAGAGGTTTAAATAATTTCATTAAGAAACAATCTTTTTTAATTTTATTTATTTAAAAAACATATAATAAGTTTAATAAATAAATAAATTTCATTTAACAAAAAGTCATGCAGAGAGAATATGGAAAATTAAAATTTACAAATGTCAAATAAAATAACAAGGGAAACTAATACCACAGATACTACAAAAAGTAAAACTACCTGAAAAAACAAGCTTTATTCGTAATAAATGTATAAGAATTAAACTAGTGAATGTGTAATGAATTTATTAGAAAAAAGCTTTTGATCAGTCTGAAAGCTTTTATATTAATTTATTTTTTACTAAATGCGTCGGGTCTACAACTTCTGGTAGTACAAGTTTGCTTTTTATTTATATTATCGTTATTTATAATTTCTGAAACCATTTATTTTTAAACAGAGTGTACTATATATTAACCACCCTGTATACATCATTCTACATAAGTAGAAAATGTAACAATCCAATAATTCCTGGCAGTACAAAGTATGAACAGATAATAAATAATTATTAATTGTAATATATAAAGGTATTCGATTTTCAAAAACGCTATTTCCTATATACTATAGTATCATTACGTCATTTATTATTTCTGTTTTAATTTAATTGGCAGCAAATGTTCATCACCTATGTTGTGATCATCAAGGCAAATGCTACTACCATTTGCCTCGATAGCTCACCGTAGCCTTGCCTGATGATCCTAACGGCCTTATGTCGATCTAAATGCCAACCAAACGGTGATAGAGACTCGCCGTCAGTTGGTCTCGACCGTCAGACCGTTATAAACGCACCTGAAGGGTCAAGCGCTGAATGCCACAGTGTAGTGAAGATACGTAAAACAATTTACTAGTGAATATTTTTATTAAACCCCTAGTGTTAGATATTCTGTGAAGTTAGTGCTGTGTTGTGTGAAAATAAAATTAATCGGATACATTATTCATGTTGAAAGGTAAACATAAATTATATATATTAATTTACGCGCTATTTGCTACGATGCTAATGTTCACAGATATATACAATATTTAATATATATTTCAAGTAAAATACATTTAATTATAAGTTTAAATATAACAATCAGTAAAATAATAATTGTATTGCAATAAAGGTATTTAAATTGTAAAAATTACTATAATAAATATATCTATATACAGTCTGTATAACATTTTATGCTGTGTATTTCAAAATAATAATTTTTTTATTAATGTATAAACTTTATAACATATAGATTGAATAATATTCATCTTTTAGGTTAAGAGTCGAGGCATGCGATAGTTCGTTGATTCGATTCTTTTTTCATTAATTATATAGTATTGCAAACACAAACAAGTTTCCAAAGGAAGGGCAGAAGCGTCCTTTACGTGCCATAATATCACACAGCTATTGCCAAACTGCCTGTTAAATGTGGTGATTATGGTATATCTCCTTATCATTGAGAAGTCTTGTCTTGCAGTCAGTGTTTCTGGACTGAAACGACGACAACAATTAGATAAAATATATTACGACTATTACTCTATTTAAAATGATACACAGTCATAAATGCCAATCTTCAAAATTTCTGCAATAATACTTGCATCATTGGTCACCCCAAAGATTTCCAAAAGTCCCGGTTGGAAGTGGTCTGCATCAAGCGTTCTACGCCGCGCTTGCAGGTCTGTGATCATCACTCCAGATTCTTACTGTCACTGCCATTTCAACTTGTCAATCCGTTAGCCAATAACGGTAAATTTTTTTCATCTTCTAATCGGATCTCATAAATACTCTCTACTATTAAACTCTTTTTCTTTTTTGACTCTTTGTTTGGCACTAATCGGTGTAACATAACTCCTGAAGATGCTCCGTGGAGGGGTGAAATACGGGTTGAGTGATTTGGCAGTGGCAGTTGTGTAATTCGCATTGTTTGCCCCATACGCACTTATCAGCGGGCTGGCGGGCGGTGCAATTTGTTGCACGACTACCACTGCATGTGCGGAAGTGGCTAAATATTGGTCCTTTTCTTAATTTTAAAAGTATAACGCATTGTTCAAAATCGATGACGTCATTACAACAGTTATGAAGTAATTTATGTAATTACACAAGTGTATCTAACTATTTACACACCTGGAATTCAAGTCAGGGAGGAGACAATACCCTCCCTGATAGGCGGAGAATATAAACAATCATTCCTATCCCTTTGCAGAGAAATAGCGGAAAGTGCAATGAAAAGAAACAAAACGTAAATATAGGAAATAAATAAATAAATATACATTAAAAAATTAAAATAGAAAATATAATTATTAACTATTAAAATATATAAATCTGTAATAAAAATTATTATTGTATAAGAAACAAAAATGTGAAATAAAAATAAAAAAAAAGCTATTGAAAATGTAAAAAGCAAGGGAAGAATGATAGATGATCAGAGGAAAAGAGAAAGACAGACGAATTGTGGCATGAAAGATTAGAACAGAAAGAAAGATTATGTGAAGAATGAAAGAAAAGAGAATGAAAATAAAATAACTAAGTGAAAAAATTTAATGCTTGTAAAGTCCCTATCCCAACATAAATAGGGGTACGAGAGGCCCCCAATAGCGGGGGTCATAAAAAAAAAAAAAAAAAAAAAAAAAAGAAAAAAAAAAAACTATTTACACACGTTTACAAAGACCTCGCAACTTTAGTTCCGAAACAACAAACACGGCAGCGGATCATTTATAAACGCACGTTTAATTTTTTACTGGCCGTATCTATTCGAGTTCTAACGGCTTTTAAAAAAAAAGAAATCATCAAAAAAGGTTGATACCTTTTTTGCCAACTAATACTTTTTTTATGTAACCAATAGAAATGGTTCAATTGGTAAAATTTCAATACAATTCGATAAGAAGTTTTTTGAAGTAAATTAAACATATATTATAAATATGTATACGGGATATTCGGTTATATATGTAGAAGCTTTATATATAAGCAAAAAAATTGAACATATATTTCAAATCAACCTGTATCACATCTGAAAGTCTATTGAAATGCAACAGGTCAATAATTTATTATAGATAGTAAACAAATGATTGATTTTAATATGTACTAATCCGAATTTTCAGCTTTTTATTATTTCTGAAAACCATACATACGTTAATTGGCAGCAAGTGCGCAATAGATACTTCACTTTAAAACTTTTACACTAATAATGAAACACCCTGTATTATAATTATAATAAATACACAAATTTCTTTATAAGCAGTAGTTTTAAGTTGGAGTAAAATAAAATAAATAAATATGTTCACATTATGTTTACGTATTTAATTATTTAGGAAAATTACAACTGTACATAATAAACAACATTATACCTATTTTTATTTTTATTACAATGACTCATTTTAACAACTCTTTTTATATATATTTAAATATATTATACAAAGAATAAAAATAATTATCAAAAGACACAAATGATACTTATTTTAACGGCTCCTAATAGATACCAGACTGTTTGTATTGCGTACGACAGAGTTAACGCTCTTCGACGCCGAAATTAGCCGATTGTCTTTTTCCAAAGGTCGATGTGCAATATTTATAGCCGGGTACTGTAAAACGTACCATGTCAGAAGAGCTCGATTTGATTTCACATAGAATCAAATTGAACTCCTTCATAATGACATTGTTTAACATTAGATATATGTATAGCTACGCGAATACATATATACATATATACACATGCGTATATATATATATATCTCTCTCTGTGTGTGTACATATATATATATATATATATATATATATATATATAGAGAGAGAGAGAGAAGAAAGACAAATAGTCATAACTCTTCTAAAACATTACTGAGGTCATTTCTCCGACATATTATAGACATAATTTTCAGAAACTGTCAAATCCGATTACATATAGTATCTTTAATATCCATAACACGTTCTCTTTCGAGATTATATACAATGATTGGT
Source organism: Battus philenor (assembly GCF_028537555.1). NCBI lineage: Eukaryota > Metazoa > Arthropoda > Insecta > Lepidoptera > Papilionidae > Battus > Battus philenor. The sequence continues at coordinate 1,537,942 of NW_027181693.1, forward strand.
GTATATATATATATATATATATATATATATATATATATATTGGTGTATATATATATATATAGTAGTAATAAACAGAACTATAGAAATTATATATTACAAGTAGACAAGCTTTACCTTTTGAAAATAGATGGAGTTTTGGCTTTTCTTACCGACTACCATCTACCTAAAAAACGAACGTGAACAGTTATTTATTTGTCTAGACATATATTTTTCTTTTATTAAAATTGTTTCACAATTCTTTCAACAACTTGTTCACTTTCTTGACATAAAAATGAACGACATTCCAAACTGTTAATGTGTATTTATAACCTATATAAAGTAGATCATGTCAGTACTGTTTTTGTGACGGTGAGCTGAATGAATTTAGATAAGTCGAAGGCTGTGTTTTCACAACCTCACTCTGTAGCAATGGGGGTTCCGGCGAGAATGTGCAAACAGCTTATCAAATTCAACAATTTGTCATAGACCGCTGGAATATTATTTATTGCCTTGTTCAGGCAATAGTAGAGAGATAATTTTCAATATTAATTCTATTGGCAGTTTATTTTACAACATTGGAAATTCCTTTCCCATACGCATGTAATAAACATCAATTTTAAAATTCCTTTCTTGGTTAATAAAAGTTCTGTTAAAAGTTAATAGATCAATTGATATTTTCGTGAAAGATTAATTTGATTATATAGGTGATTAGTTATAATTGAAAAAGTGTTTTAAAAGAGTAAATGTTTGCTGTCAATATTTGGAGCGTCTTGCCTAAAAATCAATGGTTTCGAAAATAATAAATAACATAATAGTAATATAGTAAGAAAAAGAGTTGACAAAATTAGATTTAGTACGTCCATACAGACTTTATACTGCCAGAATTATTAAATATATATTAATAATAATTTCGTTCAAAATTAATTTGATTATATAGAATGATTGGTTATAGTTGCAAAGGTTTAAAAAGAATAGATGTATAGATGTATTGCTGTCAATATTTAGTACACCTTGCCTTACAATTAATGGTTTCAGAAGTTATTAAAAATGCAATGATAATATAATAAGAATTGTTTTTTTTAAATTAATAATTGTTAACTGAAAAAAATTGTAGTAAAATATTTCAGAGTAACATAATCAATACTTTAAAGCTTTCACATCTATAAACAATCATCCTGTATAACGCATTCAGCTACACGCGTATGAATTGTACAAATAGGCGATATAAAACTTGATTGACGAGTGTGTTGTTATCGTTTCTTATTAAAAACACGAATCGATGTGATATGATAAAATTATCGATTTTATGAACGGCTGTATGTCATGCGGGGTATCTAGAACAGTGTTTTTCAACCTTTTATGTGTCCCCCAACTGTTCTTTTTTTTTAAATTATTACGCTCTCCTATGTAACATATGTATTTTTATATTAGGTTTGAACTCGTGTTGAATCCACTTTCGAATTGCCCCTTTAATCATCATATTGCCCACCTGTTCGACATGAGCATTACGTTGGGGAACACTGGTCCAGATGTAAATGATAAATGCATATATTTACAATATTATGAAGAGTTTTACATCATCGTCTCTAAGTAAGAAAAGGACCAATATTTAGCCACTTCCGCACAGAGTCTCTGTTTGGCACTAATCGGTGTAACATAACTCCAGAAGATGCCCCGTAGAGGGGTCAAAACACGTGTTGAGTGAATTAACGGTGGCAGTTGTGTTATTCGTATTGTTTGCCGCATACGCATTTATCAGCGGGCTGGCGGGCGGTGCACTTTGTTGCATGAGTACTACTGCATGTGCGGAAGTGGCTAAATATTGGTCCTTTTCTTACTTAGGATGGACTTCCGCAAGGTAACGCCTGATTCCATTTAATATTCATCGTCTCTTTTACACGTTTGACGTTTACAGTTAGATATAGATCTTCTACGTATATTTATAAATAGGATCCATGTTTTCCAAGGCGATCGCCGGTTCGTGGTGTCCATTCCAGAACCTAAACACTTCTGTAGCTATCTGTTCTGCGATGTGGCCTGTTCGCTATTACTTCTTAAGTTTGGATATAACGTTAGCTATATAAGAAAGGAGATGATCATTTCTTCCATAACTGAAGGTCTTGTCCGTTGAAACACCATTTCGGAATCAATGAAAAGTTGTTTCCATGCTACACTACGCTTTCCTTAGGGCAGTAGTAATATAGAGTCCAATTATAATATAATGAAACTGCATAATACTAATAGATTACTGGATTGACATGAATTACTGGCCTATACCCTCTTTTAAGCTTGTCTCAGCAATCGGCAAATTATAACAATAATAATAACAGTTGTTAACAAATTTGGGCCGCGGATTCGAACCTTGGCCGTATTGTAATTATCGGTGTAATTAGAAACAGAAATCCGACGCGACAATCACAATCCGTAATGGACCCGCATAAATGGTTACAAAAATTCGGTAAAATTTGTAAATAAACATTAATGTACTGTGATTAAAAATATAAAGGATATATGATTCTAGAACTTTCGAGATAGTTCAGCAAACAATTTTAATAAATGAAAAATATATATCTAGACAAATAATTAACTGTTCAGGTTGGTTTTTTAAGTAGATACTATTCGGTAAGAAATGCCAAATCTTTATCTATTTTTCGAAGGTAATGCTTCTTTACTTATGATATTTACTATTCCTACAGTTCTGTTTATCTCTCTCTCTCTCTCTTTTTCTTATTTATTATCATTATGTTTATGTATTTTACCTTTGCCCACGACTTCGTCCGTGTGGAATTTAACAAAAAATAACTTGGTTATTTACTTTATTTTTACATTTAAGAATCTTTCTAAAATAAAAGTAGCCTAAGTTACTCCTTGTTACATTAACTACCTGCCAGTATAAGTCCCGTCAAAATCGGTCAAGACATTTCAGAGTTATATGCAGGTAGTAAAAAGCGATTATTTTAACATTATAAACATTCAACATCAATTTTATTTATTTCTGTAAAACTAATTATTTTTATGAGACATATATCAAAAGGTACTCCGAATTATAATATATATGCACATGTATACATTGAGAGACGTATATATGAAAACATATTAAGTAGTATATCCGATTGATAAACAACAAAAGTTCTGTTGAAACTTTTTGTATTTGCCAGTTCATGTATTGTAAATGTGTATGTTGTCGTTCGTCAACTTTGGTGATCATTTATCGAACACTATTTTTTTTTATTGGAATACGACATTCGACTTCTGGCAGTACAGTCTGTAAAAAGTTTATATATGATTATCGAATTAGAAAAATAAATTTTGTTTCATTGATCGAAGCTTGTTATTGTATTTTACACAATGACCTTGTCATATGATAAAAGGTATGCACGTAACTGTATTGAAAATAGAACAAATTGATTTAACCTTAAAAATTCGAACTGCACAAATTAGCAAGTATATCGTTAGAATACAAATTTAACGTATATTCTGAATCGTAATCAAAATATTCTTTATTCAAATTGGCTTTTATAACCACTTTTGTAACGTCAATCAACATAAAATGTCGGCATTGTTGCTACAGGAAGCTATCACCGCATCGGAAAGCAGTTCTGCTGAGAGCCGGCGAGAAACTCAACAGTTGCTCTTTACAAATATAGGTTTAGAGTTCACGATAATAATTAGCTTAGATATATATAGAAACTTTATTCATCAGTTTAATAAGTTAAAACTATTTTACTATAGATTCTAAATAGACTATAGATCGCGGCCATTTTGCAATAACATTTTGTACCGTGAAATGGCGAAAGACGTCGCAGCGGTGGCCGATTTTTTTAGTTAATTTTTTATTGGAAAACGCGTTAACTGTTAGAATTATAGATAAACAGCCGAAAAGTAACTGAATTACGCATAATTTTAACTGTTCTTTAAATTTAACCAATTTGTAAACGAATTTTAAAAAATTAGTAATTAAATTGCTTTGGAGAATTTTAATAAGGTTATTAAAATTCTATAACAAAATTTTAATTTTAAATAATGATAAATATCTTGAGAATAATGTGAATTTAACTACTGGCTACCTTCAGCGTGAGTTCCGGAATCCTTGAAGCTGTAAAATCAGCCAAGATTAATATCACTGAACAAAGCTACTGTTAACCCAGACGGCCTCTTATTAAAAAATATATGAAAAGTGGATAACCTTGCAGAGCGTATCCATCGGCTGATATGATGATAATAAAAGTTTTATATATTTATATACCTTAAAATCTATTATTTATAAGCTAATGACTTAAGTAACGCCGAAATCATGTTTCGCTTTCAAATGTTCCCCTTTATAAAAATTAACTTACAAAATAATATATACAAATAAATATATATAAAACATTAACCTGTTACATACATCTGAATATTTTTGATATTAATTTTATTTTAATCGTTTTTGGATTGTACTTCATGATTAAAAACAACGAGTAAGTATATGCCGGGTATTGTGTTTTTCACTAAATTCCTTTTTCTCGTCTCATGTTATGACTTTTTACTTAACTCATCTATTTCGCTATAAATAAAAGCTTCTGTGGATGAAAAGAAAAAAGAATATTATCTAACTTTCATGCATATATAATCTGTAATACCAGGGTAGCAGTATAACCTAAAAAATAAAACTTGAAAAATTAAATAAAATATACATTCGTTATCTGTATTTTTGTATGCTTAAGAAATACAAAGTTAAAGATTAAAAAATTATAGATTAAAAATTTATAGATTAAAAAAGAATATAAATAATGTCTATTCCAAAACAATTTATGCTCGTCATATAAATTTTTAATCACAGCAATTGTCAGATACAACAGATGTATAGAAACTAAACTTGAACAACATGCGGCCGATCCGTTGGCGCGTTGTTTTAGCGAAACGGTCTGTTGCGCATGCGCGACCAATATGGCGCACATCTTTTCAAAATAGTAATTTAAAATTATACGTACATTATAAGAATTTTTTTTAGTAAATGCTTTTATTTTAAAATCAATATAAAACAAAGAATTTGTGTTAAAATCATTTACTTTTGATTGATTTGGAAAGAACAAGTTTTTAATAATATAAATAGAAATTAATATTGGAGAGATATTAATCACAGTTACAGATGTTGAATATTTAATAGGAAATATAATCGCGATGTTGCAAATATTGCAGGTTTATGACATCATGAATTCTCAGTTTAAGTTTAACTTCTATTTATTAGTATATTAAAATTGTTGTATATTGTTAATGATATGGTCTGCGCAGAACTGATCAATGTAGCGAACCTAGGAGAAGACCTATGCCTTGTAGCGGGCGTCTATCAACTAGCATGAGGATGATATATTTCAAAAAAGGCTTCTCTGGTCAAAATAAACAAAAAATACTTGATGGTAACATATTGCAGAGCCTAGTTTTGATCATTACTTAAGGACTTACTCAAGGACTTATTTGGGCGTCTTTGTCTATGGTATTTGTAATATTTTTCTCCAACACCACATTAAAAAGATCATAACCACATGAAATACAACAAATTTAATAAAAATAAAGAAATTTATGATATTTAACAATACCGTAGACATATTAAAAGCTTTTATTTATTTATCTTAAATATTTACATGTGTTTAACGATTTAAATATATTTCATATTGAATATTTTTATTCTGTGGACAATTGAAACGTTTCCCCTATTACGGAAGTTAAGTGGAGCGTTCAATTTTGTGATATTATATGCCATATCAGCGCACTGACACAATTTCATGGCCGAGCAAGCAAAAGCTCGTTTATTCGTTACAACACTCACGTGTGTTAACAATGTTGATAAATACATAAATAAATATTAAATAAATACTGCTTTTATATATTTAAAACAATTATCGAAATGTCATTAAGCGCTAGTGTCAAAAAATACAACAGGATAAAAAGGTTAAAGAAAAACTAGTATTTTTTCCATTTTTATTACTTCAAGAATGGTATGTTAAGTTGAAAGCATTAAAGAGCCTCTGGTATTTTGTATTTGCGTAAATAATTAACGATTTCGAGCGATAAATATTACAGAATGACCACCTAATGCAAGGTATATTTTTGACAGCTTCGTCATTTTGAGGTAACATTGTCTTTTTATTATTTTTTTCTTTCATTGCTACTACACTACACTATTTCCTATCTTTAAATGTATTTTTATTGTCTACATTTTACTTATACAATTTGTACGACCTTGCTGCCGTGTATTTATAAATAAATAAACAAAAGATGTTACATTATGTTCGCTCTATTATTTACAGAAGAGGAATACATGAATATTCCAAAACACCCACCAAACTCATACATAACCTTGAACTTTAATTTACATAATCCAAAACACAAAACGGAAGTGACTGTCCGAGTCAACGCACTGCCTTTTTTATGATTTCCGAACGTAAAAGTATAGAGGATGGCGTAACGTCACTTGTCATTCACGAAATGGCGCCGATTTCCGGCCCACGCGCGCCACTTCCGCCGCAGATGTCAGGATCATTGCGCGGATATGGCGTCCAGCGCACGCATGTTTATTCATTTGCGACAGAGCTAAACGCGCTAATGTTAAAATTAATAAAAAGTTAAGTATTATGTTTATACAATAATTATATAATTTAGTAATTAAGTTATATTCCTGAATTAGAATCCAACAGTTATGTAAAAAATGTAATCATATATAACAAACACAAGTGAAGAGAGAAATATTTTTCTATCTGTAACCAATCATACTGTGTATTAACAATGAATCCTTATTTCCATTGGGTTTGACATAACTTGACCGATTTCATTTATCTTTATAAGTTTCCTAATACTCCATAGAAATTTCTTAGGAAAAAAAGGAAATTGTGAAGAAACTTGAAAATTTTATAAAATACACTTTGATATTTGTGCGTTCGTCTGTTTACTTTCTACAGTTTATGTAGTCGTTTAACAGGTGCATCATGGGTATACATCAATCACAAAAATTATGAGTCCGACTAATTATACATTATTTTTTTTCTAGTTATGCCTAACTACGTCCGCGTGGAGATTTAACATAAAAACTTTCTTTTTTTGTTCAATTTTTTTCTCAAATAAAAGAACTTGGCTTCCTCTATTACTGCTTATTACATCAGCTACTTGCCAAAATAAGTCCCGTCTAAATTATTTCAACCATTTCAGTGAATAGTCGGAAGAAATAGACAGACAAAAATTAAAAAATATATATATTTTTGGTATATGCACCAGGACATATTCATACGTGTGTATTAAAAAGTTTGTTGTTTTTTTTTAATATTACAGACGCTCCAATTTTATTTATCTGTGTATGCGATAGGCCAATAACGTGTGACAGTACAAAGTCTGCACGGTATTAAAAACTTTTTTAATTCACTATCTTTTTGTATCAATATCATTTCAGTCGAAACGTCAACTGCTAGACATTAGTCTCCTCCATTGATTTCTATTAGGATTGATTGAAAACTGCCTGCATCCAGTGTTTTCCGTCGATGTAAACAAGTTCGTCAGTCTACCTTGTGGTAGAAAGACCATCGCTTACTGATCTGTGGTCTCCACTTCAAAACCAATATTATTGTATTATTGGAGAATAGTGTATCGTCTTAGTCTATTGCATGAAACCGTGTTATTAATACGATTGCAGAGCTCATTTCTACCACCAAACGATATATTAGTACAACAGATAAATACCATTTACCTGTTGACATTCACAGCCTCTCGGTGCTTTTGCCTAAACTAACTTCGCTAAGTCTGAACCTCTTTTTAGTACAAACTGCGAGGGCTCTTCTAAAAACCTAAGTTATTGGGCTAGGAAGTCATCAAGCCTTGTAGAATTTATAGGCGCAAAAGCACCGAGAGCTATCGGCCTAGGCTGATAATCGAAAAGGCCAAAAAACTCGTCTAAAATGAAAAATAACAGTTTTGTATCATTAGTACGTACCATTTTTAAAATCAAGTAAAATTACGGGCCCTATAAAATATATTAACTCAAATAACAATACAAATTAACGCCTGTTAAAAATAAATAGCAAATATGTGTGTCGATATTATTGTATATTAATTAACTAAGGAGGTCGAAATATTTATTTCTTTTTAATAATTGGCTTAACCGATGTTTTACTAAGTATCACCGTGGAGATCTTGGACGGCGGTGATGTATGGCTGCTGTCACCTGTCATGTTGTACCTGATCTTCGCCTTCAGCTCCTCGTATAGTAGATTGTCGTGGTTGAGCTGTGGCAACACCGAGATTCGCATTTCACTTTCCTTAAACAAAACAGGACTTGGTAAATTATTTAGTTATATTAAGAATAGATTACATTTTATTACTATTCCAGATATATACATATTACATAACAAACATGAGAAAAAATATAAACGCAGACACGAAATGTTTGTTTTATTTATTTCTATAATTGGAGAATTAAAATAAGTTTTTATTCATCTCATTCAAAAGTTATGGTCAAGGTTTCTTTTTCTTACGGTCGAAATTCACGATATTTTTAGTTGCCTACTACATCATGTAGGTTAGTTACTTGTTACCAGTATTTTATAAGCTTTGTATATTAAAAGGTCTACCAATTAAGCCACGTGCTTATAAAGCTGCGTTTTCATACGATTAAATTAAGTCTTTGTCCTCGTTAAAATTTTTTGAATATAATAAATTTAAATAGTGCAAAAATATGAGTTGATTTTTACATATTTTTAAAATAAAAAACGGATTTATAAAGTTACAAGGTGAAAACATTTGAATAAGGAAGTTTATAGACTTCACTGCTTTTCGATTTTTTTAAGACTAATTTTTAATATACTTACTGATAAATTATATATACAATATATTTATGTCATTTCATTATGTCCTACGGGTAACTTGTATCATGTAACGCTGCTAATATAAATACAAAGTTTGTGCAACCAAAGTAAACTGTTCGTATTCTGTAAAATAAGAGTCAAATTCCTTGAGTTTTGTAAAAAATGTTGGTGCAGATCTCAATAAATATGGATGACTCGAACCACGATACAAAGGGTCTATAATACTGGCACGAAATAAACATAATTGGAAAAAAATAAATAAAAAGTAATACAGGCAAATGATGAAAATAAAAATTAATAAAACAAACAGAATGGGTTTTACTTCTAATTTTAAATCTAAAAATAAAATGAATTTTGTTAATATGAGTGTGATGGAATATAAAACTATTATCAGGGAATGTAGATGAGGGAAAAAAGCGATATATGGAAGGAGATATACAAATGAAAAAAGATAAAACATGGGAAGGAGAAAAGTACGGCTTAAAAGATATTGTGAAGGCAGGAAGGAACATGTAAAAAAATTAAAAACCTTAAAAACTTAATAAGATTATTTAACGAATTTTTGTTTAATACATTTTTTTTATTCTATTTAATATTAATTCAGGGACTATGGGATAATATTCTGAAAACAACGTTTCACACAAAAAGTTCTTAATTTCAGGAGCATATAGATAGGTAAAACAAGTTTGATTTTATTCTCTAGCACTTACCTTTTGTACATTGATTTTCTTATACATGTATAATTTTATTTATTTAAAAAATATCTATAAAAAATATATTACAAAAAAATGCAATGTCAAATACATTGTCAAGCGGAAATTGTCAAAATTATTTTATTAAGAAATAAATATACGTTATTCTTAAGTGGACATTAATATTGAAAGTTATTCTGCAATGAAGCAATACAGGTGATTGGTTATAGATCTAAAAACTTTATAAGTATTTTTTTATTTGTCAGTAATAAGCTTTAAGTAAGAAAAGGACAATATTTAGCCACTTCCGCACATGCAGCGGTAGTCGTGCAACAAACTCCACCGCCCGCTAGTCCCCTGATAAATGCGCATGCGGCTAACAATGCGAATTACACCTAACACCGTTAAATCACTCAACACGTGTTTCACCCCTCCACGGGGCATCTTCAGGAGTTATGTTACACCGATTAGTGCCAAACACTGAGTCTTGAGTGACTCTATAAGCTTTAAAGCTTATGCGCCTATTCACAATCATCCTGTACGATGTGATTACTCTGAAATATGTGATATTGATTTATTTTTATGTCGCTATATGACAGGGCAATAACTTTTAGCAGTACTGAAACAGATCGTTAAGAATAATACTTTTAATATGTAATTCCCCGAATTTTGAGAACACTTTTTCTTATTATATTATCATTACGTTATTCGTTATTTTTTAAACCATTGGTCTTTAGATAGAGCATCGTGTCAGTCAGACGAGGGTCAGACGACAAGGTTTACGCCACCCCCAAAGATATCAGTGTGATATTATGGTATTCAGAGGACGCTGCTGTCCATCTTTTGGAAACTTCTTTGCTAGCAGATGGAATCCTATAATTAATGCACCAAGTGTGAATTATAAAGATGCCAGGAATTGAAGCCACAACTTACAATCGTCTCATTATTCGATCGCTAGGCTAAACTCACTAAATTAAAAAAAACATATTAAACAATACTAGTGTACATAAGTATACATTGGACGTCTAACAACAATGATGAAATGAAAGAGTTTTAGAATTTTCCACCATTATTCATCAACATCTTAACTTGTGAGAGACGAAAGGGATCTAAAATCCGGTCATAAACATTTGAGTCACATACATGCGCATGCGCAAGTAGTGTGAGGTGAAAGTGAGAGGGCAGACGACGCCCGAGCCGGAAAACAACGCTGGCCTTGAATCTTTCACTATTGCATAGATTACAAATGCAGTAAGCTGCTTTGCGAGGGTCGAACGTTCTAAACCGCTTGCAACACTGGTCTGTTACTTAAACTAAAGAAATGGTAAATATCTGTTTTTACTTCGGACAAAATTAAGATGACAAAGTTTTAATGTTAAGACGAGTATTCTCGTAGCAATGCTCTCCGGTTTAAAAATGAGGCGGTTCGCTGAAGGACTAAGTAAAATAACGACGTAGCTCGAAGAACTGCTCATCGTGGCAGTGGGCGTGGCACGTGCAACCGGTGGCCGTTGGAGACAAAAGGACCTCGTTTGGTGACCATGTGCCTGTAGGCGCGGTGTGGGTAGGCCTCCTAGGAAGTGGCTGAATTTTGAGGGAAGTCTATGCCTTGCAGTCAATATCTATAGACTGGCATGATGATGACGAGTTATGCAGATAGTAGAAAAGAAAAGAGAACCATGCACATACTTCTTTCGTCTCTAATGTCGAGGAAACTAATACCAATTTTTATATATCTAGTACATATTACAAAGGCTATTTACAAACAACTGTCTACAACGATCGAATTTAAATCGGCGTCCAAATTTGAATATGGAACGAACAATAAAAACCTAACTCTAAAAAGTATCTATGCGGTTATTGGCCAGTAATATTGTGTATTCTTACTTCAACAGCTCAGGTCTATCAAAGAAATCTTTCACATGATAATCATCTCTCATTAGAAACTCTGGTATATTAATCAAGTCGCAATGGTGTCTAAAACCTAAACAATCTCTTTAAAAGGAAGCCTGCCTTCCAACAATGGTGTCAATACATTAAGAAATTTATCGATAACCCCACTAATGAGATTTAAACAATTCGCATTGACTTTATGAACTATTAAGTAATGTAAACATCGTATGACATTATCTCCGGCGTGTTTAATATCAAAACATAAATAACAATGTTTGAAATCAATTATTAACGGCGCTCATTTCTCTCTGTCGAGTATATTTTATTTATGTTGCCTGATATTTAAAAACGTGGGATCGTATACTGTTTTTGTTTGTGTATCTAAAATACTATGCAAAGGATTCTAAAGTACGTGTTTTTATATTTTTTTTCTCATTTCCTAGCTGTCATGCTATACTTTGTAACGCCAGGAGTTATTCTTATTTCCAGCTGATGGACGCCCACTGCAAGATCCCTGCCCTGCCCACATCCAGCGACATTCCTTCACCTTAACGTGTAGTCGGTCCACCCAGTGGGAAACCTACCCACAGCTATTGGTCGCCACTCGAACGCTTCAGACGAGCAGTTCTCCAGGCTACATCCATGATCTTGGTGCTTTCATCTGCTCATTTATGATTCGATCTCACAACGAAAATCCGAACATCGCCCTGTTTTTTTTATGGCCCCCGCTATTGGGGGCCTCTCGTACCCTTAACTTATTGGGATCAGGGACTTTATTATTCAATAATTTTTTTAGTGTTTTCTTTATTAAACACTCTCTTTCACGCGTCACAATATTTTCCATTCTTTACTTTCGTCCTTCACAATATTTTTCGTTTTGGTCTTTTATACCTTCTTTCTTTCCTCGCCTTTCTTCCATCATCTTCTTACTCTAAGGCTAGGTACATTTATTTTTTTTTTTTTTTATTTTGTTTTTATAAACCTCATATAACATCGCCCTCTTCATTGCTCTCTGGATGACCCTGGTTTTTATTAATGGTCCCCGTTTTTGAGGGCCTCGTTCCCGCTATCATATTGTTGGGACAAGAACTTTAAAACTTTAAAATGGTGGACGACATCGTCGCTCAATTGCAAGGTGATAATTCAACTCTCTATTTTTCTTCCATTCTCCAGCTGACACTCTGTATCACTTCTGTTTCACGTATAAAGATCACGTTAGCAACGTTCGTAACTAGGACAACTACATTTTGCAGGGTTTAGGTTCGAATAGGAGAAAATACTTACCGTAATATAATATATAAATGCTGGCTGGAGAGTTGCTTTTGTAAGAAAAGGACCAATATTTAGCCACTTCCGCACATGCAGTGATAGTCGTGCAATAAAATGCACCGCCCGCCAGCCCGCTGATAAATGCGTATGCGGCAAACAATGCGAATCACACAACCGCCACTGACAAATTATTCAACACGTGTTTCACCCCTCCACGGGGCATCTTCAGGAGTTATGTTACACCGATTAGTGCTAAACACAGAGTCGGCGAGGTAACGCCTGTTTCCATTAAATATTTAAGAGTTGCTTTTGTTTTTGCATAAAAAGGTGTACGGTTTCTCTGGCAATTGGAAAGAAACTAACCTGTCTTAACACAACTACGTAGTAAGTCTTCCTGTGCTCGAAGAAGTCAGCTGCATTGGTGTAAGGCGCGTAGGTGAACAGCCTCTTCAGGAACCCTTCCTCATCACAGAGATCGAACTGCGTGTAGATACCAAGTTTACACTTCTTCCGTATATACTCCAGCATAACTCTCACATGGCAGTCAGGGTTTAGGAGTAATGTTTGCTCAACAGAAGGATCCGGTTCTGGTTCAGAGGAACGTCTCCTCATCAACGATAGCTCCGGTTCGTCTTTGTATATTACGTAAATAAACATATTACCTTATGAATGTGTCAAGAAATCTTTATGCCATAATTTGTTTCATTGACACTAGATGTCATTTTAGATTGACAAGTTTACAAATAGGTTGTTTGAATAAGATAATGTAATGAAGATATAAATAAATTAATAATTTAATTATAAAAGAAATGAGTCGTCGTTGGGATCTTAAAGTTCTAGAGAAGAGATCACGAATCGGCATGCGCAATGTAGAACATTCGGACGAGAGGACAAGCTACCTTTTAAAGGTCGTCAGAAAGCGTTGGTTGTAAGTCGCCATCAACCTATACTATTTGGATGTGGGAGTGGCCTTGTTTCAGGTCAGTTCAAGGTCATAACAAGATTTAGCAGAATGACCTCACACCAACAAACCCTATAGATAAAATTGTACCTAGCCACCTAAGAGTAAAATGATGAGGAAAGGAAGACGATGAAAGCAAGTAGGAATGAAAGAACAAAAAAATTGCAAGATATTGTGAAGGATACAAGGAAAAAGGAAAGAATAAAAGAAATTGAGAAGAATGAAAGTTAGTGTAGAATAAAGATAAAACCCTGAAAAAAATATTTGTAAATAAAGTCCCTGTCCCAAACAAAACAGGGGTACAAGAGGCTCCCAATAGCGGGGGCATTAAAAAAAACACCCTATAGTTGCCCACCACTATGGCATCGTATACTAAGTTGTCCAGAGTGAAGCAGTTCTAGTCAGACCCTCGTTGTATCGACTACCTCTTTACATTCTATTTTGCATCATCAGCTTCTGCAGCTTGTCAGCTGTCCTCATGACAAAATGTCCAAAATTATCAAGCACTCGTATATATATATGTATACATACAGGAGATATATATAACCTCTTTCCTTCTTCTTCATCAATCTTAATATTAAGCAGACTATATGTTTTAATACCCAATACTGTTATATATTAAAAATAAATAACAAAACAATTTCGTAACTTTGCCAATGACCGGTCATGGTCGGTCAAAGTAAATGTAATCTGAGATTATTCCACAGACTTTAATTTTACCGTTTGCGTTTCTAATTTTAGATATATGTTAACTTGCATTTCTAGCGTGTTCTAGATACATATCTGAAAGAGAAAATAATTTATTTAATAGAGAAAAGTATTACGATTATCTATATAACAACACTACTTATTTATTTATTTATTTATTCTATTATTTATTTACAAGTTGTTTTTTATAATAGTTTTTTTCGCTAAATAATGGCTGCCTAGTTTTAATTATATCCTCAATGATTTATAAATAGTACGAAAAACACAGGAAGATCTACACTATCAACTTAAGATCGACAATAAATAAAAAAAAAGTTGAATATAAATACCCAGATAGTAAAAATAATATTACAAACTTGCAACATTATAATAAAACGTGTATTAGAATGTGGATTACAGATAACATCTATAAATAGAAATAATTAATGTGTTTTATTTTAATTACATATGCAAATATTGAACAAAGATAATAAGCGGTCGATAATATATTGTATATTATATAAAAACTTTCAAACTTCAAAAAAACAATAATGCGTTGTTCTGAAAACAGAGAAACGACATTATTTAAATTGTCGATTCCTTTTAAAAGTTTATTCTGCAATATTTTAAATTAAAACTGACATCTCAAATACAAACTGCTTTACCGACCGGCGACCGCAATGGATGACATCATAACATTATTAACAGCGCCATCTATGAAGTGACAAGGTGAAACAGCGACTGCTTTACCGATATGAAATAAGCGGCATAGAAAATAGAATTATTAAATAAACTAGTTTCTTTACGTATATAAATAGTTTTATATACCTTTTGCTATTTAATATTACATCTTGAGATAAATTAAAATCAACTTCAAATTAAAATATACAACATTTTGCTCAAATAGTTGTAAGATTATATTTATACTACTGTTAGTCGAAACACCTGGATTTACTTTTAGTATATTGTTCATGGATTACCAAAGAGGTTATAAAACTATATTATTTATTGGAATGCAATAGGCCATTACTTCTGGCAGTACACTTTTTATATATCATCTATATTATCATTACGCTATGTATTATTTCTGAGACAATTGATTTTTAGATAGGCTGCACCATATATTACTTGTGCCTTTTTAAGCATTTAGACATACACATGTCCTATTGCAAAAATTGCCTAAAGATAAGTACAATAAATAAAGATAAACTCTATCTTTCGTCATAATTTAGGACCTAGTTAATGGAATTATAGTAATGTATATAATGACTGTAGAACCATGTATAATATTACAATACAGTTAAGAAGTTTGTGACGATCTCTAGTACACCAATACCTCACTTTGCGTCGTAGTTACGTTCCAAAAAAATACGACGCAATTTGAAACGTCGCAAAGTGAATTATTTATTAAGATTTTCTATAGCAAACCATGTAAAGAACGAAGATAGGTTCCAGGGTTACGAAAATACTACTTTTTAAAAAGAAAATTTAACAAAGTAAACATTTAAAAAACAAAAATGATATGTCTCTGCCAATAAATAAATTGGAAAAATATTTACTTTTTTTTGTAACAGAAACAACACGTAAAAATTTTATAAATTTATAAAATTAAAATTAAAAAAGCACAACACACTACATTACAACACACCACGTAATTGAAACTGAACTCTAAATTTAGCAAAACAAAGTGAAAATAAAACTGTATATAAATTGCGTTGTTTTTAGTTAGAAAGGGAATCCCTGAGTTTTGATGGCATGGTTCAATTAGAAATAAAAGTGTTGCCGTCTTTTAGAAAAAAAAGAAAATTAAAAAATTAAAGATTCGAATCCAAAACAACGCAACCTCGAAAATCTAACGAGGCACAGTGAAAATTAGAACTAATTAAGCAGCGACACAACTTCGAAAAAAACGCAAAACGAAACGACGCAAAGCGAGGTATTTGTGTATAAAATTGCACCTACCTTATGCGACCAATTATTGTTAACAATAATTGGCCGCGTAATAATTAAGTAATAATTAAGTTAACTATAATTGTTGGGATCTAAGGTCAGAGGCCAAACGCACGCGCCCTTTTCTCTGCCAACTTATTTTGCAACTCATTTTGTGATAAGTTGATGAACACTAGGCAACATTACAGCATAGATATTACCGCGACGTGATCATAATATATCTATATATATAATATATCAAATCCATGTATAAATAATATAATAAAAATCATGCACTGTGAAGGATTTTCATTGATAGTAAAACTTAGAAACGAATTGCTCTACTAAGGTATAAAAGATGTTGTTAAAGTAACGACATAAAGAAAACACGTCTGACTTGTAGGTTTTTCTCAGCTCAGAAGGCGTTAGGAATCCTTGTATTTTTAAGTTATAGGTTGCTATAACAGGTAAACTTAGTTTGATTATAGTTTCTATCAAATTCAGCTGTTCTGGAAATATTCTTATGTGATATAAAAGGTAGACCGATCGAGATAGTTACTAGATGTCGCTGAATGAGGGTAGCGCTAGACCGGTTTTTTGGAAGGATTACGCCTTGCAAACGGCATCTATCGGTTAAAAAATAAGATTTAAAAATAAATAGATTTGTAATATTTCATTTAAATCATTCCTGTTTCGAATCATTTTAGACGTAAGACATCCACTGCTATATATAACATCCTGAGATTTCAACAGAATAAGTTTTTTTTATCTATTCTCACTGGATAAGTTAGTCTTTTGATGACTTTTAAAAGGTTGTCTGTGTAGTCTCTGGCTCAAAGACCCTTCGCTTGCCTGGCCGTGGTCTCCCAGAACCCTATGGCCGCTACTTCATATTGCCAATACGTATTATATTTCGCAAGTACGATTCATAATTCATAACAACACAGACAGATTACCCACTGCTTAGCCTAAATAGATTAAAAACTAATTTAAAAACATCGAAACTATGTTATCGTTGATATCAATAGAGTTTATCATATATACCTTCCGGTAATATGTGATCTACATTACATATTCGCTACATAACCCGTACCGGCTTATAGCCAGTGACCTATATCATGATATCTATTTAGCTAAAATAATTATCCGAAAGTATGGAGCCGGCTTCATTGTTTTACAAATATATGAATTAACGAAAGCAACTGTTTTTGAAATTTCAAGCTCCGCACAGGTTTATCTGTCTTACTCGCATAACAAAATAATTTTTATACAAAAATATTTTTAGTAACAAAAGTAGAAAGTATTTAAATTTTGATTTTATTTACTTTAAAAAAGTTTATTATCTTTATCGTAATTGATTACTTAACCTTTTGTAAATTTAAAAAAAAAGTAAAATGAAAACTTTTTTATATCCTTATCTGTTCCAAGTACATGGATGTGAACATATATGCATAAATATATCTTTCTATTTTCTTTGAATAAAAAATTATTTAAGTGCTAAACAGAAGTTTTGAATTAATAGCCAGACTAGAGGAAGTTTTTTACTGTATTTAATGGAATCAGGCGTTACCTTGCGGAAGTCCATCCTAAGTAAGAAAAGGGCCAATATTCAGCCACTTCCGCACATGCAGTGGTAGTCGTGGAACTATTGATGGCATTTGTTCTTTTCTGAACAAATGCCTTCAATAGATTTACAATAGTACGACTTCAGGTAATGAAGGATTTACGCTGCCAGATCATCAGGCTCCGCTGATTAAGTTTGTGTAATATAAATAGAAAAGTTAGAAATAGTACAACATAAATATATCACATACAAAGCTAATGTTAATTTTACTTAAAATATGGTTTAAATAAATTAAAAGTAAATTATTTATATATAGAGAAATGAAACAATAAAAACACAAACATACATGCATATAACATCATACTGTATGTGTGTATAATAATGACAATGAAATTAAGATTCACATAAAACAATGATAAGAGATAGAGATAGATAATTTGAGATAGTAAGAGGTACTACGAGGTCTAACAAGTTAGAGTAGATGTGTATTGCGACTAACAAAAAATAGGACAGCTTTACTTCAAGATGGGCCGTGGTTTCTCCTCTGGAATTTAAAGGCACTAGCGCTCATAAGTTAGTAAGTAGTCTGTGCGTTGTAAGGCCTACCCACTTAATTTTGTATCCATAAAATTCCTATTAATTTGTATGTTAATCTGTATAACCTCCTTACAGTCTTTCGTCACTAAACTAAACATCTAGATTTAAATATTACAATTGAAACGTAAAAAAGAAAATTTACTCATTGCAAAATGTAAATGAATGTTTATCCATTGAACACAATAATAAATAATTGATTCTTGTACAATAGCGTTTGTTTTTTAATTTTTAATCACCATAGAATGTCATTATCTTCGGCAATCATAAATTTATTAATCTTCAATAAAAAATGTTAATTTATTACTAATTAAATAATTAATATAATATCTATACGATAAACATATAACATATAGTATTGTATAGTTATCACTTTACCACTTTAACAGGTAGAGAACGCTTATAAGGAATTAAATCACAAATTACACAAATAAAAAGGATAAATAAATATGTAGATTAGAGGTAAAAAAAGCTACAAAACTAGACTATACAGTTTTGTAGCTAAATCTTCTTTTAAAAGTACCGATCTGAAAATGAATTGGTAATGTCATTTATTTATTTATTTAAACATACAAAAATTTATTTTTAATTTTTACTGTTTTACGACTATTATTTTTAATAATTTCAGAACGTACTTAAAACAACACATGTACTATATGATGATTTGTTATAGGCTTTTGTCAGTAAAATCAATTAAAGCCTTTACACCTATTTACAATAAGCATGTAAGTGATTACTTTGAAACATTCTACATTAATTGATGTGAAATGAAAGTGTACAGGGTGTGATATTAAACAGATAATTAATTTTAATATGTACTAATTTTGAAAATCTTTTTTTTTTGTCGTTATTAAAACATTGTTTATTATTTCTGAAACCATTTTGTACATAGAGTACCATAAACAAGAAATGAGCAATAATAAAAATTACAGCTACTTCCAATCGGCCTGTATAATAAATAGTGAACGTAAGTCAAAGGATGAGTTACTTTTGAAGCTGAAACCGCAAAGTAAATACATGAATAAGACTTTTTATTATTTATAATAATTGTTTTAAAATAAAAATATAGTTTTATATAACAATAAATGTGTAATGAACTGTGGAATAAAATAGCTATTAAATTTTTATAAACATTTATATATATTTTCTTCTCTATGGACTGCATATCGATGTTGGAGAAAAATAATAATCGATATGGTGAAAAAAAAAAACAAAATCGTATGTCAGATCGGTGGGACGTATTGCGAGCAAAGGTCAGTCAGCGCAGCGAGCGCTCGAGCGGCAGCCTTGGCCGCAAAGCGGTTGCGTCCAGCGTTTCCCAACGCGCGGGCCCGACTGAAACGATTCACATTTCACAAGCGTCCAGTGCGTTACAACAGTGCAGCGCTACATTGCTTGACTGCGCCTCGGCCAAGTGGCACGTCCGCGGAGCTCTATACGCTCGTAATATCGATAACTATTCGAACATGACCTAACTCAGGATGGCCTGCTCCGGAGTCTCCACCCTGGCGACGTACGTCGCCGCCTGGCCGCCCCCCGGACCTGCACCCACCTCCTTCCAGTTCCACCACCAAGGATCAAATTTCGCGATATTCGTAATACTATTCGCGCTGTGCATGATGGAGGTAGTGGTGCTGAAGATTATCACGGAGGAACAACGGGAACAGGGCTCCGGGAGTGTCACTTCCATGTGGTTCGATATGGACGATGACTGAAGAAACACAGCGCTGTGTTCCGCAATGTGTAGTGTCACAATCGACAGCCGGTTGCAAATGTTTGTTCGCGAACTTTTGAAATTATTTCACAAGGAAGTTAAGTGTTGAATTCTATTAGTGACAACGGCTACTATACAGTGATAACGGAGGGACAATGTTAGCAAAAACAAACAATCAACTACATTAAGATGTAAATTTAGTACAAATAATTACCAAGATTTAGATATAAGAATTAATAATGGTATTAATAAAATAAAGTACATAATATATTAACAATACGAAGTTTTTTTTTTAACAACAAAGACAACGTATTTATTTATATCGATAATATCTGATTGTTGTAATTTTCACATATTTTTGGTGTTGAAATAATATAATTATGTGAATTTCTGACAATGGTATCTGTTATAATATTTAGATAATTATAAAATATTTCCAATGAGTATAAATGTACTTGAAGAATTCTTAAAGAGATGAAATCAAAGTTCGTAATTATCATGTTAATCTTGAAATTTTCCCACAGTTGGGAACCAAGCTCTTTATAGAAAAATCATGAACTTTTTAATCATGGTATACATAGGTTTTATATGTTATCCATATGTGATATGACGTGACGCTTCTAGTCGTTTTGGTTTTGTACAGCTTCATCGGAATTGAGCTCTCGGAATGGAGGTCCGAAATAATAAGTTTACTCCGGCAGGTCGTTTAACAGTTACAATAATGATGTTTGCACGAAGTACTATACCTGTGCTGTACTTGTACATTGTTCTGAGTGTAGTGTAAGTTTGAGAAGCGAGAAATACTAGAATCTATAACCAACAATATTTATATGACCTCTTTAACCATCTACCATTGCTAGCTAATATTTTTAAATAAATCAAACCCTTCTACCACTTGACGGCCGCTAGTTCCAATTTTGTTTTTTGGTATATTAGTCCAAAAGTTTGTGTACAAGAGTAGGCCATTTGCGATAAGACCACCGTCTGTGCTAATTTTACCAGATTGATATGATTTACTCTGTTAATATAGAGTCAAATATATAAATATTAAGTTAAATTAAATTATTTATAATTGAATAAATCTATAAAGATGTTCATAATTACCTTTTTAAACAAAGTGTATTTAGGTGTGTTTAAACAGACTTGTAGTGTTAAAAGTAAATAAATAACATATTTCACAGTGGCTATAGATTTGAAGTAAAATTAATAAAATAGGCCGATAATTTAAAAAAATATATATATTCTTTTAAATATTACTAACAATGATATTGTATTTCCGTTATAACGAAAGTATTTTTAAAAGTTTTTATTGGCGTTAAATAGGTAATTGAAAGCTACAGACGACTATGTCCCTATTTTCATAATGTTTTATTTAGAAAAAAAATTACAATTGTCATTTATCTCCATTTTCCTCTACACAAATATCTCTTTCGAGCGTAAATGAAGATTTGCACAAAAAGATAGTGGAGTTGATTGAGCCGTTCAAAAGTTATGCGAGTTGGTAACACATTTGTTTTTATTTATCTACATATAAACTTAAAATGACAGAAATAAAGAAGAAGAAAGAAAAGAAGGTATATTGTTGACTTACAATTATTATAAGTAAACTACGCATCCAATTACCAAAATTTTTAAATTTATTTAAGTTTATTTATTTAAGCAAGATGTTATAGAAAAAATAACAGTATAAACAATATGGAACCTAAGTACTGCTGTAATGGTTAACCATAGTGTTGATTTTCAGTATGAGTTATCGGTAAAATGTTGCCAGTTTATTGGTTTCTAAAAACTGCTCACTGGCTGCTGAAATAATTCTTCCATGTCCTTCCTTCCATCGGACAAGACGCACGTGTTCACGACATCCATACATGGTTGAAATTCAAATTCAAGTTTTGCTAGAAATAAAACATAACTAGACAACAGTCATTGTAAATCTGATTGAAATAAAAGTCACTGAAAATAAAATTAAAATGCTATAACTAAAAACTGTGATAAAATGTGATATATACTGATGGAAAAAATGTAAATCAAAAATAATAAATCTGTGATATATAATAAATCAAATATAACTGCAGTGTTTGAAAATGGATGAAAGGAATGGAATGATTGAGAAAAAAAGATGGAAATGTGGTAAAATAGAGGGAGAAAACGAGATAATGTGAATGTGGAGTAAGAAAATAAAATGATTATGTGAAAAATTGATAAGAAATAAAAAAACCTTGTTCCCAACTAAATAGGGGTGGAAGGAGAGATCCCCAATAGCGGAGGCCACAAAAAAAGCGTTTTGCTAATACTTTTATAGTGCGAACAGCCAAGGTGTGTAACAACCTACCGGCGTTATTGTTTCCAGACGATTATAACTTAGAAGTTTTCCAGACTAGTGCGAATAGGATGCCACAAGCATCTTAGATCTTGGGACAGAGGTCAAATGCTTCGTCTATATAGGATGAAAAAATAACATAAGTAAGAAAAGGACCAATATTTAGTCACTTCCGCATATGCAGTCGTAGTCGTGCAACAAAGTGCACCGCTCGCCAGCCCGCTGATAAATGCGTATACGGCAAACAATGCGAATTACACAACTACCACCGTTAAATCACTCAACACGCATTTCACCCCTCCACGGAACATCCTCAGGAGTTATGTTGCACCGATTAGTGCCAAACACAGAGTCAAAAAGAGAAAAAGTTCACTTTGTTGCATGCACGACTGCATGTGCGGAAGTGGCTAAATATTGGTTCTTTTCCTACTTAGGATGGACTTCCGCAAAATACCGCCTGATTCCATTAAATAAAAATTAACATATCCGATGTTTGTCGTACGCATTCTCAATTAATGGATACGTATATTATAAATACACAAACATTTAAATTCGCAACTGAATGGTAAGTAAAAAATGTAAATAATATCGTTTCTGAAGTAGTAATAAATAAAATTTCTTATATCATTTACTTAAGGATAGTAATTGATTGTAATAAAAAACAAACGATTTATATACTGCTATCTTTATATTGTACAACTAATCATGTCTTATGAATAAGGAAACAGAATATAAATTGAATTTTATTGCAAAAAGAAATGTCAATGTCAAATTGGAGACGACGCCTATATTACAATCATTCGATCGTCATTAAAATAAAATTTTATATTTATTTAATAGCTACTTCATTGTAAAAGCTCGATAACGAAATTTAGCGATGAAAATAAATCTAATATATAAAATTCTCGTATCACGGTGTTCGAACTTGAACTCCTCCGAAACGGCTTGACCGATTTTTACCAAATTTTACATGCGTATTCAGTATGTCTGAGAATCGGCTACTATCTATTTTCCATACCCCTAAGTGATAAGGGTGGTCCACCCCTAAATTTTATCTTTAATTTTTCAGACAATTTTTTTGGTTTTTATTTTATTATGATACAAAAATTCATACAAACCTAAATTTTAACCCTCTACGATCAACCCTTATCTTACATTTGTTAATTAAAAACTTTAATTTTTTTTTTGCAAAACAACGTTTGCGGGATCAGCTAGTTATAATATAAAAAGTGAATTATATTTTTCTTTTACAAGACAAATATGTTGGCACTTAACCTAATTTATGAAAGTGCTTGGTTGAAGGCCACGAGAAATATCGACCGTCAAATATTCTTTTACTTTTTTTATCCATATCTTTTATATTTTATAAGCGAGGCATTTGACCTCTATCTCGTCTGATGTTAAGCGATGATCAGGTCTACGATGGTACATGCTTGACTAGAATAAACCTATCAACTCTTGTCTTGAAGATTAAATTGGAAATCTGTGTAAAATTTTTACAAATATGCTATAAATATAAATTAAAGCTTTTTTTAATCCAATTTTCAACCACCCTGTAATTGAACACCCTTTGTCTCTTTGATGTCATTAATTATGTTATTGTAATAGCGTGCTGAAATGCTTCCTTGGTGGGCAACAAAAAAGCCGCCCTTCGTTCCTAAAATTTAGCAAAGTGGTCGTGCAGATTGTAATAGAGAGAAATAAAACAAAGCAGCAAGTGTCGCGTATACATTATGACTAAGAAATTATAAAACTTGTATAAGAATGTAATTCAATTGACATATTGAAGGTATATTATCAAAGACAAGTTATAAAGGAAAAACTACTGTGATACTTTGGGAGCGAAGGAGAGAGAAAGGTGAGAGAGCAAGAAAGGTGATGTAAAGACGAAAACTAGTAAGCCAAAAGAATGTGACATAAAATGTTCTTATACTATACCACCTCGTTTCTATAGTTATCCGAAATACTACTGGTTACAATTTTAGCTATTTCCATATTTTTCTCGCTTTTTACATAATAACATACATTATATCTTTCTTAGTATGTGTTTATTAGTGATTATATTATTATATAATAGGCACTTTACCTACATAATAATTACTGGTTTATTATGAAGGTAAAGTATGTAGTCTTTTTTCTATTTCTACATTTACAGACATGTATATTGATTATATCTGAACAAATCCGTGTTGATTGGTAAAGAATGCCTATAACACATTAAGTAAATCATTACGTAATGTGTAAGAAATATAAATAAGTGAAATAAATGCTGTTTGCTTGTTGGCATTTTTAGATTTAAAACGTCAAGTGTGCACAGAAAGCGCTTAGCATAGACTTCTTTACTATAACTAGATGACTCCCTTAGGGACCTCGGATTATATTAGATATAAAATGTATACCAACATATAAACCAGTGTCTACGGCCCACAGGAGGGTAATGTAATTGTTAAAGGAAGCAATTCGAAAGTGAACCCGATATGAGTTTAACACTTTCGCTTTAATATAATAAAAAATGTTACGTTACATATATTATATACAAAAATGTTTAAAAATAAATAATATTTTTTGGATCAGACTGTCACTGCTTTCCAGGTGCATTTGTAGATTCCGCGGGGTTGAGATGGCAGTTGGCAGAGTTGTAAAATCTCTTTTAAAGTAGCGAAACGAAGCCTCGTTTTGGGTTCGGTCGGAGATATACTACTATTTTATCGGATTGGGAGACCGCCGAGCTGTTACATCACTTCGGTGAAGACTCCATTTTAAACAAAAATGTAACACTATGTATAAATAAATATTCTATTTTTAAATAATTACAACTTCGATTAGAAAAAATTCTAAATTCTTAGATGATACCTCTAATAGCACTTTCTACTTTGATAACTCCACGACAATTCTTTATAAGTACTAAATTATTATTTTTAAGTACATTTCGATATGAAACAAGTAGTAATAAAATTCTTTGAATAGAATTTAATTGCGAAAATTTTTGAAAATCCGCGTATCAAGGACATAGGCGTGTGAAATTTACAATTTATTTATACAAACCCGCTACTTGAAAACAATATAGAAATAGGCTTTTGTCAATTTCCACTTCTCTCATTTGAGAAGATTCATTAAAAATCTATACTGTAGGTAATAATCTTAAATATTCCGTGTATATTGTTATACCATTTTTTCAATATACACAAACTACACTGAGATACGTTTATACCGCGCTAACATTCTTGATACGTGGGGCCGAATCGGCCTGGGGAGTGCAGATCACTTGAACAATAGAGTTACACATCTGTTAAATTTAAAAATACTTTACTTCCATATAAACTATCGTCCAAAATATTGGAAGCAACGATGTAAAATCAAATAAAACAAAATTGAACGATCTTCATTTGTTCAATTCTTCAAATATCGATATAAAATTAAAAATTTAACAAAAAGTAAGTTAGACCAAAGAAAAAATGAACAAATAATGGGAAACAAACAAATTTTAGCTTCATCAAAGCGATCACCTTTTGCTTTGGTGATTTCAACACAAATTTTAGGCATTCTATTAACCAACTTCTTAAAATAATCTTTATCTAACTTGTTCCGTTCACTCTCTAACAACTGCCATAAATGTTCTAAGTTAGTAGGAGAGCAATTTTTCACTCTCCTATCGAGTTAATTCCAATTTTTTTTTAATTATTTAATCGAGTTAATTCCAATAATAAATTCTATTGGAGACAGATCAGGTGACTGCGATGACCATTTCATGTTTTTTAAAACCTTTTCATCTGTTTTTTTTTTTCTTCAAAAATGTTAGTACAGTTTGGATGAATGGTTAGGATCATTGTCTTGCTGAAATATAAATTCAGGACCAATCAGATTTACTCCACAGAATACGGCTATGTCTCGAAGAATTTTAATATAACCTTCTTTGTTTAATTTTCTAGTTATTCTCGCAAGATATCCGGGTTTATTGTTCCCGAAACCACAACCTACCACCACCATGTTTCACTGTTGGTACTATACACGCTTCGGAAGCTCTTTTATCTTTTGATCAGTGTACAGACCACACGTCTACTAGATCCAAAAATCTGAAATTGATTCATAACTCCATAGAACATTTTCCCATTGATCTGTATTAAAATTTTCTGTTTAATGAGAGCCAACGATCCCTTTGTTAATATGTAAACAGTAGTAAGAAGCTGCAAAGGTGACATTCGTAACAAATTTTTACCGCCTATATATAGCAGGCGTTGGTTTTTTTTGGCCAATAAAAGATATGCTTTCAGACTTTTGGACGGTAGTGTATATCAAAATAAATTCATATTTCCCTTAGATTTATTATTAATTTATTCGCGAATTCGAAAATCAAAAAATCCCTGAGTTCAACGATGCTGTAAAAGGAAGAAAGGCTAACAACACCCAACAACAATCGAATATAACCATATATATCGCAAGGGCAGTGTTTGTGGAATGAATATTAAAAACGTTTTTAACTGACAAGGAGAAGTAGCAATATTATTTATTTACGTTCGACAAAATTGAATTAACAATATAGTTTATTAAAAATATTAATAAATATCTTTTTATTTTAACTTTCGAATCTAACATGTTTACCTAAGACATCTGTCAGGTTTTCATATATAATTAAAGAAGTATTTTATATTTTTTGTCATTTCAGTCTACAGATGCCTTCTGAAAAAACATTTATCAGTACAAAGTGTATACAGATAGTAAAGAACAATTATTTTTACTATGTGGTAATCCGAATTTTAAAAACGTTTTTTCTTATTATATTGTCAGTACATTATTATATTTGAAACAATTGATTTTTAGA
The DNA here is from genome assembly GCF_028537555.1 of Battus philenor. Taxonomy (NCBI): domain Eukaryota; kingdom Metazoa; phylum Arthropoda; class Insecta; order Lepidoptera; family Papilionidae; genus Battus; species Battus philenor. Next base: position 1,565,191 of record NW_027181693.1, read on the forward strand.
TAGTTTTAAGCGACAAAGGCCTCTCTTAAAGATATCTGACAATGTGGAATTATGGTATGTAATAGAAAATCCCATGTAATTAATGTACATAGTGTAAATTATATATATGGCTGTATCCCGAGAACCGATCCCGCGACTTACATTCGCAATTCTCAGCCCTCTACCCCTAGCTAACACTGCTATACAACACTGGTTCGATATTGTAAACAACTGTATTATTAATTAATTATGCCTTTTACCAAAGATTTCGTATTACAAAATTAGTGTTGACAGTTGTATGTACTTTTGAGACGGAATTTCATTTACTACCAAATGAAAAATCAATTTGTATTATCAATTATATCAAAAAACAGGGATGGACATGTAATATTATTTTATAAGTATAAAAAGTCAAGGTTCCACCGAGACTTGAACTCGGATCGCTGGATTCAGAGTCCAGAGTGCTAACCATTACACCATGGAACCGATGAGTAAAAATTTAAAAATTGTAATCATTACAAAAATCATGACTTTTACTTTAAAAATCAATTAAAAAAAATTTTTTCTTCAGTTATATTTGACTTACTTGTTAGGTTTCACAAAATGATTAGAACAAGATACAATACATGATATTTCTTTAAAGTAAAATTAATTGAAATTTTTGAATATACTATTGTTACGTTTTAAATTAGAGAAAAATTCAGTGTTCGTATGTTACGTGTTACTAAATTGTAAGTGATTTCATAGACGATATCACCTTGGGTATGAAGTGTTCACTTTAATGTCACTTCATCATTATTTTCATCATTATTTCAGCCATGGGATGTACACTATTGGACATTTGCCTCCTTCATATATTTACAATAATATCGGTTAAAAACATTCGAAGGCCTTCATCTTTCGACAACCTTAACAAGGTCGTCGAAACTACGTTTGCTGATAAATGTTCTCTACAGAGGCCCTAGTGGTCATCTGTTCTTGACGCTGTACCCTGCCAACTGCTATTTCTACGTCTGTTAAATATATTGTCTCGCCGAATTTTTTTCGTTTATTCTCATCAGGTATGAGTTATTTATCATCAAAACATTATGTAGACTTGACTTGATTAGAGATGTAATCCATCATGTGTTAAATAAAAAATTATTAATTATGTTGCAAGGTATAACGCGAACAGTTATCATAGAATTAGTACTAAAAGCCTAAATTATAAGTAGCATAGATAGTGATAACGCCAATAATGTTTATATTATATATATATATATATATATATGTATATATATATATATATGTATATATATATATATATATATGTATATGTATATATGTGTATAAATTTGTTATTAGTTTTCCTATACACGGTGATTGGTTATATATGTATGGCTCAATAAATAACACATATATATTATAGTAAGAAAATATATTTTAAAATTCAGATTACTACATGTTAAAATTAAATATTGTTTACTATCTGTCCTTGCAGACTTTGAAGTGCCAGAATATATATATATATATATATGTATACGCCCCCTTGTCCAACTCAAACCGATCCCCTCCCAACTCCGATATCGATTCAGTCTGAAACGACATCAGAGAAACGTTTCACACCTTTATCCGACAACCGAATATATATCTATTAATCAATACGACAAGCATCTGACGTAAATTCTTTTTTAATTTATTGGCTTCGAGCCATGTGTCCGAGGCAGCTTTAAAAGCTAGAAAGACAGTGAAACAGTCATCGAAAGCCTTGCGTTGTTATATCGTATCATTCTAAGAAAGCTGCATATTGTGTAGGAATTTAAAACAAAGAGTTACTTAAATAATAACTCACACTTGTTATACATTCAAATATTACAAAATGTACGCGGAAGCTCTATTATATTGCAGATTCACATATCTCTTTATTTTTAATAGAATTATTCGACCACACATTTGATTGAAAAAACCGCCATTATATGGTAGTACTGGCAGGTCATTCAACCTGGTTCAACATGAAGTACGTCAAATTCGACATGAATGTCCAACATGTTTCTTACTACTTTTTAGGTGCCATCAATACGTTGTTATTTATTCTCACCAACAAGTAACTTCAAGTATTTAGCAGAACTTAGTAGAAATAACAATTAAAGTAATTATAACATAGTAAAACAAAGCATTTTCGAAGTTCAAAATACTACATGTATATATATTTATATTTATTTATATATATATAGATATATATATATCTATATATATATATATATATATATATATAACTACACTACTACATGTATATATATATACATGTAGTATTTTGAACTTCGAAAATGCTTTGTTTTACTATGTTATAATTACTTTAAATGTCATTTCTAAAAGAACTGACTTTTAGATACTTCTAGAACTTTTAGATGTGCTATATATTATTTTGATAGCAAATAAGTTAAATATCCACTAAATTTTACACTTATTATACAGAGGATGCATTATCAAAATTCATTTACCTTAAAAATTTAAGTAGATTAAAGTTCTTATGATTATCTTTCCTTGCTGAATTTGTGCTGCCAGAATTTATACGTATGTCGTATTCCCATAGAAAAATAAATTAATATAACATATATCTATGATGACTTTTTACAAGATGATAGGAAAATAATGTAAGGCAGTTTTTCCTTCGTCTTATTCATATTATATATGAAAATTATTAGTCCGTCATATTATAAGAGAAAAATAAATTAATGTAACATATTTCTGTGATCGCTTTATATACAGGGTGCTAAAATATTGCGATAAGACAGCAGTTTTTCCTTTGTCTTTGGCATATTTTATATCATTTATTTTACGTTTGCATCAGAATGAAGAGTTAAATAATGAAATAAGTTGTATAGCCCATAAATTTTCCCATTATTTATTCAAACATAAAATTACAAAAAAAAAATCAAAACCATTTTATTGCATACATTATTTCATTTTATATAAACCATTTGTGTCAATTAAAATCGTTTTGCTATATTTACAATAATTAGAACGATAGTATTTATCAATAGATGACGCGTGTAGAAAACCTTCTTTAATCAAGATAATGAACCGCGGACAAAGTCAGAGGACAAAACTATATGTGATATAAAACTTTATTGCTCTGTTTGTCATAATATCCAACGGTCACGAAGCGCACGATTTAGGTAAATAATTTTATATTGTAAATGCATCTTAAAGATCATTCTCCTCTACAGGCGATACTATATATAAAAGAGGTGGACAGGCCCCTTGATAGTTCGAGCCAGCCAATTTTAAATTCTGCGCGACCCGCAATATAATACGCATTTAAAACACGCAAACGAATATTTTTTTTAAATTTTTTAAGTACAAAATATGTGTATTGAATATTTAATGGAATCAGGCGTACCTTACGGAAGTCCATCCTAAGTAAGAAAAGGACCAATACTTAGCCACTTCCGCACATGCAGTGGCAGTCGTGCAACAAAGTGCACCGCCCGCCAGCCCGCTGATAAATGCGTATGCGGCAAACAATGTGAATTACACAACTGCCACCGCTAAATCACTCAACACGTGTTTCACCCCTCCACGGGGCATCTTCAGGAGTTATGTTACACCGATTAGTGTAACATAGCTAATCGGGCGGTGCACTTTGTTGCACGATTATATATATATATATATATAAGTCTAAAGTATATAATTATATAGTATACAAAGCATTCTATTAATATTTCAATATAGGTGAAGGTTGTCAGAGAAAAGACGATAAGCTTTTATAACTTAATATAAAGCAAGATGGCTGTGTTAAGAGGGTTCAAAAATGTAACTTGATTTTTTATCTAGTTTTACTATATATAGTATGATGGGTTATTGATGTAAAAGATTTAAAGGGATGAATGTATATTTCATCAAAGTCGATAGTGGGAAGCTTGCCCACGCCGTATAGTTTTTACAGGCAATTAATGTTTGGTACACCTTATCTAAATATCAATAGTTTTAGAAATAATAACGTAATTATAATATAGTACTACATATTAAAATTAATTATTGTTTATTATCTGTCGCTTCAGACTTACTCCCATAAACTATTGACCTGTCGTATTCCAATATAAAAATAAATTAATGTAACATATTTCAGAGTTATTATTTAATACAGAGTGATTGAAAATTGGTTCAAAAACTTTAAAGATTTTTGCTGACAAATGACCTGTTTTCATCCATTTAATAGTTTTACACCTTTAAAAAATCATCCTATATAGTATTCAGTAAAAATGTTTGACGGTCCAACATTGTACATTAGTAATTCTCGTAGGGTTGTTGCGAAATGTCGACTTGATTGCCCAAGTAATCACGCAAGACACGAAGCATTGTTTATACAATGTTGCTATGACCTAAAAATGGGTTTAAATTATAGTCATATTAAATCTTTGAGTTTGAAATTGTCGTTGGAAATAGTAATAATAAAACAAAAAAAATGGTTAACTTACTTATAAATTTAACTAAAATATGCACCATTCCGAATTCGCCATAGAGCACGCGGAACATATGACACCTTGAGCTATAGTTATGGGGTAGAGATCACGGAATGGAAATCACAGCGCGGAATATCCGCGGAATATATAATAAGCTGGATATACCATCTTGTCTAAGCCTAAAGAATATGGGTAAATTTGTTTTTAACGATCAGGTAACGGATCACAAAATATGAGTCTCATCATCAACAAATCAGTTCAAACATCACCAAAGATCCACGAAGATCGGTCTTGTTCTGCCTGAATGCGTTGATCCACTTAGGGAGGGAGCTCCTCTAGCACTGGCTCCAACTCCAACTTTTTAAATTAAATAACTAGATTATTCAATGACATTTGTATTTATACAAACTGTTATACAGCTATATGCTATATGCTATACGCTACACGCTATACGCTATATTTTATATGCTATATGTTTTATGCTATATGCTATATAGCACATGCTAGATGCTATATAGCTATTGTATACAGCTGTATTAACAACATTTAAACAATTATTGTTACAGTGACGAAGAGAGTATCAGAAATAATAAAAAGAGAAGCATAACTGACTCCCGGAAACGGAAGTTGTGCGGCCAATGCGGCGGATGTCTGGAGGGCGGGGTCGTACCTTGCATCTGCCACCACCACAGGTAACATTATTTATGTTTTTATTTATTTATATTTTATTGCGTATCATAATAAAAATATATACCTCTACATATAATATACCACGCAGAAAAGTGTCATAATATATGTTAAACAATTTATGCAGCTGTGGTATAAAATGCGGTGTTATCGCTCGATGTCTACTACCAGACATTTGAATAGAGATTTGAGAGCATGTAAAGGAAAAAGCAATTTCGGGGTATACATTATAAATACTTCACTCGTGTACGAGTGTGAATACTGAATTGTGAATTTATAAGTTACTTTATAAATTAAACTAAGACGTAATTAAACTAACAGTTTCAAACTGGAAAAGACAATAGAAATACACACACATTAATTGTATTTTAAAATTTAGTAAATAATTTTATTAGCAAATGATTTGAAAATATCTGAGAAAGTAGTGTACAGATATTAAATTTTCTCATTCCATGTGAGACGAATATTATTAAAAACAAACATGATTATAAATTTACATCATCATCATTACTCCACCACCTCCTCCTACCACACCACTAGACCTCCTCTATAGATTTCCAATAAGTCCAGCTGGAAGTGGTCTGCATCCATACCATAGTTCATACGACCCGATTTATGTTTCCTACTTGAATGTATGCAACATGGTTTTCAAGAAGAAAATTAAAATTTAATTTATTGTAATTAAACAAAATAGTATATTGACAAAAGTTCAAAATGGGTCTATCTACATTTCGGCGGACAGGATGTCAACCCTGCATTTGCCGGTCCGTCTTCTCTGTTCCAGAACCTTAGACCCCTCCCCCCCCCCCAACAATGATCTGTCCTGCTATGTAGCCTGCAACAGTACCTACAACTTCACAACCCGCTAGTCTATATCAGTTAACTTCATCTACAGACCTCCTCATTCATAACATAGCCTTCTATATTATGTTAAAACTAGCTGATCCCGTAAACGTTGTTTTGCAAAAAAAATTAAAGGGTTGATCGTAGAGGGTGAAAATTTAGGGTTGTGTGTATTTTTTTATGCCACATTATAAAAAAATAAAAACAAAAAATTTCGTCAATAAATTAAAAAAAAATTTTAAGCGTGAACAAGAGGTAGCCGATTCTGAGACCTACTGAATACGAAAATAAAATTTGGTAAAAAATCGGTCAAGCCGTTTCGGAGGAGTACGGTAACTAACATTGTGACTTGGAAATTTTATATATTAGATAGATTTAACACCTAGAGTCCTTTTTACTGCTGTCAATATCTTCAATAAAAAAGTGAGTTTTGTTGTCCGAGAAAAAATTTTACCTTTAGACCTGTCAAGTTCGAGTCTGGCGCGTGGTTTCTGCGTCAGGTGCAGCGAGCCCTAAGCCTCATGCCGTGGTCCATCAGTACCGAGAAGTTGGAGCAGATCGGTAAGTATCCTTCTCCAAGTAAGAAGGTTAGAGAACCTACATCCGAGGTTCGTCGGCTTTTCTTTCATCTTATCTCATTTTTTAAATCCCAACTCCTTATCATCATCATTTCAGGTTTAACACTCCCACAGCTGAACAAAAGCTTCCCCTATAGTTTTCCAGTAGAAAAGCCGATTGAAAGAGGCTTGAATGGGGCTTGCATTATATATATTTATGAAGAGTGAATATTTATTAATTTTGTTATACCAACCACAATTTGTCTTTGCACCTCTCTAAATTGTAATTATAGATAAATCATTAAGTCGAGCCAAAATGTCGGCATAGTACCCGGCGATGAATATTGCACATCGACCTTAGGAAAGAGACAATCGGCTAATTTCGGCTTCGTAGAGCACTATCTCTGTCCCACACTACCTATGTGACGTTTTGTCAGTCGTTGTATTTCGTGCGACAGAGATAACGCTCTACGAAGCCGGAGTTATCCGGTTGCCTCTTTCCAAAGGATACTGTATATTGTTAGATAAATTAGTTTTACTATATTGTTAAATGTCATTAATGAAATTTCTAACAGAGGAAGAATGCGAACCCAACGCAAACACCAGCGATGTCTCCAATGAGCTGCATACAATCAGGGAGTTCCTCGAGCTGCTCTCAGCCAAGCTGGCCGGAGGTCCATTGGAGAGGACCAGGGTTGCACCCTTATATGATCACCCCGCATGTATGTATAAACTATTTTTCAAAATACATAAATTGATAAAAGCGCCATCTAGGGAAATATTAACACATTATTACACTACTTTTACCGATACATTATTAACTGATTCCATAATTAAATTAACAGTGACAATTAGTGTTTTATTTTAAGAAACAAATATTGAAATTGTCTTTAGAGACAGTAACATCTATTTATACTAAGTCTGTTATTCTACCAAGGAGACCTTCATTTTTTACAACTAATTCAAATTGACAATCGCTAAATTTCGAGGAGTTTTAGTTAACCTTTTTCGTAAGTTAAAATAAAATTGAAGTCAGTGTTATTAAAAAATATATCACAATCTTCCCCACAGATTATTAAATAAAATTCGTTATTAAACGAATTAATTTAAAGTGTCTTCCTATTTTGATAATCTATACAATTTAACAACAGTATAAATAGTTATTTTATTTTTTATTTTTGTTGTAATTTATTTGGCCATTTGTTAAAGGTAAGAAGATATTGTAAGAAAATTTTCTTGGTCATCTTGAATACTAAAATTATGATTTTAACCTGTAGTTACAATATTTATATAGATTCCATATATAATCATTGCGTAGATTTGAGAATGTTCGAGAGACATCACAGACCACTGCGCTCCGCGCTCGCATCTCTGTCCATCGCGCTACAGGACGCGCTATCACGTAAGACCCGAACAGGGTAGAACATGGTTGGACACGGTTGTCCATTATAGCATGCACTTATCATGCACGTGACTTAATATGCACACAAATACCACTTTTAATCCTGTTAGCATAAGTTCTAGAATGCAGCGCATGTATAAATACAGTTTTTAACCACGATTGAATTCAAGTTTGACTTGTGAATGTTATTGCACGTTGCATGCATTGTTTGATTAGTGCTTTTGTTTTGTATTCAGTTTACGCTGCCTTTGGTGAAATATAATAAATATAATTTAAATTATCTCGATAAATTGAAAGCGCCTGATGTTGTGAAATAGCAAAACATTGCTCTTAACTTTGAGCAGGCGTTAAGGGATACTGTTTTCCTTATGGTTAATATTTTTAACTTCATTATAAGTATTAATGGGGAAAAAAGTTTTAATAGATATTTTCAGATAAAATACCTATACAGTTCCTGTTACCACAAAATCTTAAACGTGTAATATTATAAAAAAATACCAGAACACTATTATTTATTTATTATTACGTCATGTGTATAAAAATACTAAAGAAAAATTATCATAAATCATTCTGACATTTAAAGTCTTGATTGATGTCACCTAAGTATTTTAGTTGCAATTAATCACCGATAGATGGCGTCTTAACAAAAGTATTAACTTGGCAATTGGAAATAGAGAACAAATTTTCGTATTTATATAAGATTGTTTTTCTAATCATCATTTGTTTTTACTTTTTACTGGTCATGGTGTCCTCTTCTAAAAAGTAACATAATTTTACCGGCATATCATTTAAACATCTCGTAAACGTCCTAAAAGCCTGAGGGTGCGTGAAAATTATACCGTTTATGGCATAAACACTGTGGAATTCAACAGTTTACTCATACAAATATTATACTATGTATTGTTTACAATACGTAGTTGATAATAAATCATTACTGTTTAAAAATATTCTTGAACGTAACATTTTATTATGTTACATAGACTTTAAATGAATTATTTAGGGTTTTTGTGCAAGAGTCCCTTAACACAGTACTATTTTTTTTATTTAATATTCTTTATTGTACACATTTAAATAGTTTCACAATAACATATCAAGAATTACAAAGAGCGGTCTTATCCCACAAGGCAATCTCTTACAGACAACCATACTATGGAAATACATAACCATAGTATTGAAAACCATAATATAGAATATACTATATATATTTCAAAATAAAGATAGACAATAAATACACGGAAAGATAATTAAAAAGCTTAAAAGGGTACTGGAACGAAAAACGATTGGTTGTAACAGCTCTATGACAGTAGACAGTTAGAAACAAACCTTGCTGAGAACTTTGCAAAACGAACTAATAAATTGAACCCATGTAAATCGATAGGGTTCCAATAACCTAAGTGAAGATATAAGTTATTCTTTTTTACTCATCTGGTAATTTTTTGCGACAGACCGAGAACAGGACGGTCTCAAGAACTGGTTTTTTACTCGGCGCGTACAATGACTTGCGTCTGTGATTGATGCGCGTGAAGTCATCTCTGCGAAAACAAGAAAATATTTTCTTGCTAACGATTCGTAATTGTCTTTGATGATTATTTATTTGGTAATACATAGATATTTTTATTTACGGATCTATATACTTACGTTTGTACTACTAATTAAATGAGTATCAATGAATTAGATACTATTTATCATACATCATCATCACCGTCCACTATTGAACATAGGTTTCCCCCATAGTTTACCAATTGGAACGTTTGAAACAGCCTTCTCAATGAATATAGCGCCTTCCGACTATATACAATTTGTGAGTGGACATCCTGCGACACAGCGCTTACTGTTCCCACTGCAGAACCTTAAGGCTTTAGTGGTAAACCATTCTGTAATAATGTATATACAAGAAAAGACAGCCATTTTAAGTTTGTAAGTTTTTGGGAAAGGCCCTTTTAAATCGGTCTTATTTATGAGAGAGACTTATGTCTATCAGTGGATGTCATACGAATGAAATTACATTCAATGATGAATGAATGTTAAACAATTTTTCTTAGTAAGAGATAATTGTGATCTTATGTGAATATATATATGAATAAAGACCTGTGACTTCGGCGATATCTCAGTTTAGTAAGGTTAATATAAAAGATCATAGATTCCCAAGAAAGACTCTCTGCTAGATGAAGTTGAAGTAAAAACACTCTGCATTGGTAACCTTAAATCAAATCAATGAAATCACAAAAGAAATCTCAAATATTCTAAGTAAGAAAGGAACCAATATTTAGCCACTTCCGCGCATGCAGTGGCAGTGTGCAACAAAGTGCACACAGACTCTGTGTTTGGTACTAATCGGTGTAACATTACTCCTGAAGATGCCCCGTGGAGGGGTGAAACACGTGTTGAGTGATTTAACGGTAGTTGTTGCACGACTACTACTGCATGTGCGGAAGTGGCTAAATATTGGCGCTTTTCTTACTTAGGATGGACTTCCGCAAAATAACGCCTGATTCCATTAAATATTAATATCAAAGGGTACAGTACACCCGTCCAGAACAAGGGCTTATTTACGATATGTTTTGCCTCCACTGTATCTGACAGCAGTACTCATTAAAGTCATTACTTCGTGCGCGTACGCATTACCTTACTCTTCAAACAGGTTATGGTTTTGTAAGGAACAGTCACTTCTCTTACGTCATCAAAAACGCACTAACTATCCAATCCTCGGGATGCCAGGTAAGCTAGCTCCCGAGGCACATTACTTCTCGGGATCTAGCTTAAATTACACCCGGCAGGTATTATCTGGTATATACCTTTTGCTGACCAACCAAGTATCCGAGCTGTGGTAACTCGCTGGTTGCTAGCCAGCAAGTTACATCAAGCAGTTAATTTGCAAGACATCTGGATTTAACCACATAGCCACTATGAATTCTACACCAATACAAGCTACTGATCCTCGTTTCCAACTGGTTTTATTGGAAATTTATCAGTAAGGCCTGTGTCCAGTCCAGTTTTATTTATATATTACGATGGTGATAAACCATGTGAACAAATTATATGTTTATCCGACTTATGTATATAATAAATTCCTGGCAAATAACTTAGTTGTGTAGGCATTAAAAGAGTATTGTTAGACCGATGTCAACGACCTAAAACGTTACAGGTTGATATAATTAAATAAAATAATTAATGCAGTCATATGATAATTGCGACGAATGGGGCGTATCGGATGGATTTAATGAAGCGGAACTACAACATCGAGACCACCGCTTCATTGTTCTTTGTTTAATGCAACAAATATAATTATTTATTGTATTACTTTCATATAGGAAAAAGTTTTAGGCTTTGGGAACCTCAATATTTGTCCAATTTTTCCTCATGTAGCTAGTGTAGATATATTTATAGCAATTTCTTTTATTATATCCGATTTATTCAGAGACCTTTAAGATACAATGTAACTGTTTGGCCTAATGTCGTTAATTTTTTTCTTAAATTACCTGATTATTGAATCATTGCTATGATAAATTTAAAATATTGTCGAAATAAATATTATTTTTTAACAAGGGTAATTATTAACCAAGTGGTGAGGGTGGTAGGATGCTCAAAGTCGAGGAAGACAGAAATACAAATTTTTGTAACATATAATTATTTATTTATTAAAGCACGTATTAAACGCATACAAAGTGTTTTTTTAGAGAACAAAATTTCGTTATATCTTCGTCTATAAGACGGCACATCTAGCACATGCGCATCTTGTGAAGCCGCAAGCACTTCACTCAAGTACAAGATGTTAAATTATGTATTATGATTTGTTATCATAAAAACGATATTTATTTGTCATACATTGTTCACTTGCGGTCAAGGTGAGAGTTCTTTAAGCGTGTCTCGGAACAATGTATTCAATATACAAATCAAAACGTTTGAATATATATATGAAAACGAACAAATAGATAATTTTATATGTTCTAATAAAATAGTTGTCACTGCAAAAAACATATTAAAAGGTTATTATATTTATAAAAAGAGGTTTTTTTTTGTTTTTTTATGACCCCCGCTATTGGGGCCTCTCGTACCCCTATTTATGGTGGGACAGGGACTTTATTTGCAATTTAATTTTTCACATGATTTTTTATTTTCTCTCTCTTCTCTCATATTTTACTTTCTCTTTCGGTCTATTATCTATCTTTCATGCTACATTTCTACTTTCTTACCCTTTTGCTCTGTTCATCTATCATTCTTTCCTCTTAATTTTCTACATTTTTTCTTTTTACATTTTTACTTATTTTCTCTAATATATTGTCGTAATTATGTTACATTTGAGTTTTATTTTATCACATTTTATCACATTTCTTGTTGTATATTTGGATTTTTATTTTTTTGTATAACGTTTTTAACTATTTTCTTGCAACAAGCGAGGAATTCTTTCCTAGTTTCAATAAAAAGAGGTTAAATGTATGACCAACTTTCTGTCTATTATGTAATTTTATATCCTGTCTATAAATCAATATAGATAACGTAATAATAGTGAGGAAACGCAATTTCAAAATTGTAATTACTACATATAAAAATTAATTATTGTTTATTATCTGTCCTCGCGGTGTAAAAACTTTTTGCTGACAAATGAGAATACGTATACCCATTTGAATTTTTTACACCTATAACCAATCATCCTGTATACCAGTCCATAATGATATTTTAACTTTATTAAATGTTAGAGACTATCTGTGCTTAGTATAGCGTTTTATCGATTTTATCTAGTCTTTTAGTTGTTATTTTAATTATATAGCACTAAATAAATGTTCATATTAAATCAAATTTAAATTATAAAATCGAAGTTTTTAAGTTTAAATTTATATATTTGATCACAGCGTTAGTAAAAAAAAAGCTGTAAAACTGTGTTACAATGTAAATCGAAGAAATGCAAAACGAGCTCACACAATGGCTGTGGATGCCGAGTACTATAATTTTTTTTGCTATGACGTCCCTGATCTACACTCGGTGACACAAATATTGGGAGAATTTTTATTAATTAAATACACGTATTTATATACATTACACTTATCGTAAAACACGCTATCTAAATCCAGATCCAAAAACAAATGTTAACGGAAGTATATCTCACGGGTCACCTTGTAACACAAGGCTCTGTTTTGGACCCTTTTCTATTCATTTTGTATATTGACTTACATCATCTCTTAACGAACTTTGAGAGATTGAAATGGTTGATAAAACATGTTTATTTATCTAGGTTAACATACATTAATCTATAATTACCAATGTAAACAATACCTATAGGATATTATACATGTTTAGTGCAAATAACTTCCATTAAAGTGGTATTAAAACTAAATATATTAGAGCCTTTTCCTAAGTACATGAAACAAATAGAAATCAAGGCTTTGATGAACAATGAAGAACTTGAAGTGGTTTATACAGCTGTCAGGTATTATATAGGATAAGTAACAATGGGGTCAGGTTTAAAAAAATCTGGTAGACCAAGTTCAACAGCGTATGCTCTTTGAAAGATTAGGCAACTTAACAATGTTGATCCCGCGGGTTTGTTTATTTCAGCTATTATAAGTATTATGTCATAGAGTCTTTATGGTCCCATTTATTGAGGACCTTTCGTTTCCCTATTTTGTTTTTGGGACTCCCTGTTACAATATATTTTTCATTTAATTTTTCCATCCTTCGCAATTTCTTTCATTTTATCGTCTTTCGTTCTTCGCCTATCTTTCCTTCTTGCTACATATTTTTACATTGCATATATCATATAAGATATTTCGATATGAATTGTTCTAATTATACAGAAAAAAAGGTTATTGTTAAAACAATTATCCAAAAAAGATGTAAACTGCAAGTTTTATGTTAGTTTTTCTCGATAGATGGCGCGTTACGAACTAACGTAAACATAATTTTAATTTGACTTATATAAATGATTTGAATGATATATATATTGACTTGGATATTGACATAAATCAAAATTTATTATGTTTACTGTCTTTCCCTGCACACTTTGTACTGACAGAAGTTATTGACATATAAGATAAAAACAGATCGCGTTCTCTTGAGCTCTCATTTATCCAGATTTAACTGTTAATGACAAAATATGTTATTCTTATGTTATATATCATCGTACAATGTTATTGATTTTTTTATTTATAAATACTCAGAAATCCCGATGTAAGGCTATGAAAGCCTTGATATACCATCGTTCAATTGACCGGACTTCCGCAAAAGAAAATCTACAACGAAATTTTTTGACGGCACATTGCTATAAACCTCAAGGCATTTAACGATCTGTAGCCCTTAAATGAAATATTAATTTTTTTTTATGTAGAAATGTATTATTTTCTAGTAAAAAAATTATATATACATATATTTTTTTTTAAATTTTAACTTTCTTTACTGTTAAGAAAAATTGTATACAATAAAAGGCTGCCGCGTGATACGCAGCTGAGAGAAGAAAGGTCCGTATCTTTTTTTAAATCATATTTCCCCTGTCCTAGGTACACAGGAATTACTATTACAATCATAATTTCTATAAATTTCTCATTTCCATGCTATTCTTTTTCCATTTTAATGTCATCATTTCATTCCTCTTTAGTTCGTCAGAAATTTTTGCATCTCTTTTCATTCTTTATCTTACTTTCATATCTCGCCTCACTTACGTCGCCTTGTCCGTGCAATTTTATTGTCCGCGAGTGTATTTATGCAAGTCCATAAAATTGGCAAACATTCCCGATGCCGGCTGGGATTGTGCCATGGGAAGGTGGCGTAAGACCGCAGTCATGGACAAACAAAACCAACACGACGCTCTGTTCCCAGCGCGTTCTTCTCCATGCTGTGACGCCAGGATTAAGTGCTACAAATGCATTTCATTTAATCGATCAATTACATTATTAATCGATTTAATATAATCGATATAATCCATAGAGTACTTTCAACCACCTTTTATTCTTGTTTACAATGCATTAAATTTTGAATCAATTTATTTCGTATGTGTACGTGTAGATCAAATCTACGACAGAACCAATGTGACATTAAAATGATTTCAAACGAAATAACACACAAATATACAACACATATATACATACACAAAAATTCTGTTCGGAACAACTAAACAACGAAAATATTTATAATTATTTGTATTTATTTTATCTACTTTAATTACTTTTATAAATAAAACTAAAAAGCTAAAACATTACCAGATCAAAATTAATATTACGTACATATATGTATATATATTATACAGAAGAATATATATATAAAATTAATAAATGTAACAAAATTAAATTAATTGATAACTCCATAACACGTGTTCGTGTGAACAAATGGTAGGGGTAACTTGACAATTATCACAAAAGAAGACTTTATGAAATCGCGTCCACATCTCGAACCTAGAATCCACTATTTATTCCCATGGCTGTGAAATTTTCTCATCGACTTTCATACGACACATATTTCTGTTACCAACCATCTTACCCGCTTATTCGTGTTTGATCATACGATTGTGGGAAGTGCGTGATACGAAAAACAAATTTCTCTATATATAACCAGTCGATATCCGGTGCCGTATGTACATGTTTTACATTGTAAGAGTTCTCTAGGAGTATGACATAAAACAATAAAAACATAATAATTCTTATGTTTCTTTTATATCTGACGTATCTGTAGCAAGCCACTTGCAATACTGAAAAATTATTAATGGTCAATCGCGGGTCTTGGGTTCGATTATCGAGATACATTCATATATAATTCACTCTATGTGGATTAATAACATAGGATTACCATTACTTTGGGGAAGACATGTCATTTTTGCCTATGGCTGAAAAGGCTGGCGCAAAATAAAATGTGTTACATTTTTAATGTTCTAATAGAATATACATATTTTAAAACTTTTTTAAAATTACTTTTCGTGTACCTTCTAAATCCGTACTCAAACTGAAACAAGAACATTATTATCGTCGTCATATGAAATAGTTTAATTTATAATCTGTGTTATTAGGAAATTTGAAGATAAAACCGTAATTATTATGGATAACTGATACTGTAGCCAGTATGACAATTTTTAAACCATAATGGTTATATATGAGATTTGCGTGAAAATTTATGACCCAATGAGCGTTGCAACAGAAGTTTCATCATAATGACGGATTTGTTTGGCTCAAGCCAATAGAGCTGAGAGTGTTTTATACATTAATGGAATCAGGCGTTATGTATATATATATATATATATATATATATATATATATATATATATATATATATTCTATTACAAAATTATAATTCTTCTTTATTTATCTTTTGTCTATTCTTACATATATACTATTGTACCTAAAATAATTAGATATACATAGTAATTGGCTTTGGATGTATAGCTCTTAAGGCTTGAATATATAGCTTATTTGGTGTCATTTTATGATACACCCTATCCAAAGATCAATTATTCTAGCAATATTATATCACGTAATGATAATAGAGTAAAGAATATTTTTTAAAATTCGAACAATTTGTTTTTTATTACTATCCAAATGTTTCTAGCCAGTTGCATTATAATATAAAAAATTAAAAAGGAATAGATTATAATTAAACCCATAACTAACCATCCTGTATATACCCGATTTTATAGACGAACCTATATCAGTCAATTTGGTTTTTTTTTTTATTTAATTGACTGAAAGGTTGGTGAATTAAAATTTTCTGTAATATATGAATATATTTTTCATCATCCGTTACTAGGAGCGGCGTATATTTTAGGAGTGAAATAAAAAGTTAAAATCACTCATGACTCGGGCTAAGTGGCGCTGGGGCAAGCGGCCGCGGCCTAGCCCTCGGCAATAAGGCTCGGCCGCTACACCTGTCGCAACACGAATGCTCTTAACGATCACAGCCGGCCAGTCAGCAACCTCGCTTTAAATTTGCAACAATTTAAATATCGAATTCGTCATTCCAAATTTAAAAGCTACACGCTAGTCTATGTGTATAAATTTGTCATTCCAAATTTAAAACTTACACGCTAGTCTATGTGAATATATACTTTTAGTTCAGTAATTATTTGTGTTTTTTTTGTATTTAAATATCACTCAATCTGTTAAAAGTGTTTTAAGGCTTTTGTTGTTCTGTTGATATCAAACACCGGTTCCAAAACCTTTAGACCTCATCAGCCATCAGTTCCATCTCGGAAGTAGCCAGATTTAGAGGAAGTATACTTACTTCAACTTTAATCTGTAATCCGCTTGTGTTCGTTGTCTACGGATTTTTCCATTTCTAATTCGATCTAATAGAGAAATCCATAGTATAACCCAAGTATAATACTTTATTATAAAAATTTAATTATAATAAATAGCAAATTTCATGATTATCAATCAGTATTTTTATTAAAAAGGAAATGCTATACTATATAGTAATTTTACTAAATACAGCGCTATCACACCGAAACATAAAAACATTAATGGAATCAGGGGTTATTTTGCGGAAGTCCATCCTAAGTAAGAAAATGACTAATATTTAGCAACTTCCGCACATGCAGTCGTAGTCGTGCAACAAAGTGGACCGCCCGCCAGCCCGCCGATAAATGCGCATATAATAATGTTAACAAAGATTGGTAGTAGACATGAACGCTGTGATGACACCTAGGCAATATCTATGAAAGACTTCCAATGATTTCGAAATTTCTAGATTTGTCTGTTTAACTTCTTGAACATTCAGCACGGTTTATAAAAAGGCGCTAGAATTTCGATAAAGGGAGCAGAAAAGAACGAATAAAGCCACAAATTATGACATAATAAAGATGGCCGCCTGTAACGTGTAACGCACTGCCGACAGAAGAGTGAAGAAAATTATGGAGGTCTACAAAAAGAAGAGAGAGAAAGAGATGAAAAGGCGAGTGTAACTAAAAATATACAATAGACCACAGCACAGTGAACTTAAAATAATAATTACTCATTATTTAAATTTAAAAAAACGACGTGTTTAACAAGGTTCTGACATAAAGCCAAAAACATATGGAGCGTGTATCCGAATTGATAAAGTTTGGAACGTAATTAAATGTTAATTGTTCGAGTGTTATGTAAATTCACAAGTTCATTGTATCGTTAGATTACATGTGCGGCGAAGTGAAAGAAATTCATTAAAAAAATTAAGTTTAATCTCCACTTTCCATTTCATAAAATTAATATTCTGATTTATAAGCAATATAATGGAATTGATTATATTTAACAATCCTGAATTCATTCAAATTTATAACTCGTTATAATTTTTCTCTTTTTATATACAGGACGGATTGTAAAATCTTTAAGAGGATGAATGTATGGCCTAATCATTGTCTTGTACACCCTGTTCAAAAATAAATGGTTTATGTAATTTATATCTAGAAGTATGTTAAGCGCAAAACACGAGAACGGTTTTATAAATTCAATTAATTTATTTATTCATACTTACGTTATGTCACAGGGAATGATCATACAAATCATAGAGTAAAAATACCTGCCCTAACCTGTCAAACTATTGTTTGTCGTTTTAAATGATTTAGAACATTAAAACAATGAACATAGCGTTCACTTTTTAATACTTTCCATTCATTTTTAAATCAATTTGTCGGACTGCATTATGGCTGCAATGTTATCTTCTTGTAGCCTATGCCTTTCAGTGGGCGTCCATCAGCTGAAAGAAGACAAAGGAAATGACTTTTAGAAAAAGCCTTTAAAACTAAAATGACAATTGAAAGCAATCTTCAAAATTGCAGCATTTCAGTCCATCCAAAATTTCGACTCCGTTTTCTCATAATATATATCACAAATATTTGTTCATTACATTTAAACAGATATTAAATGTTACAATACACACTTATCTCGTGTAAAAGTAGTGTCATGGCCACACACCGAAGTATTTACAAAAAGTAAAATAATTTTGTAAAAATCATTTTTTTTACAAACCTGTCGACTGATTTTATCGCGTCACGATTTCGGTGTGACAGA
Source organism: Battus philenor (assembly GCF_028537555.1). Taxonomy (NCBI): domain Eukaryota; kingdom Metazoa; phylum Arthropoda; class Insecta; order Lepidoptera; family Papilionidae; genus Battus; species Battus philenor. Next base: position 1,584,065 of record NW_027181693.1, read on the forward strand.
CGGCCGGAATAATTAAATTTCAGGTTATCCGAACAAGTGTATCGGTTACGTAAGAGTCGCAGAAGTAGGCTTCCACAATTTGTTCAACCAGTATAACGACCGAATAACTTGGGTCAATAAGGTAACAAGTTATGTTTTAAGATTGGACACACATCTCTACTTGATTTATTTATTTAAGACCTTTAAGCATTTCAATAGAAATTGCACTTAAAACACATTGCTTTCACACTTCAGCTTTAGATTTATCAGCGGTGATTATCGTATCTGAAATATAATATGTTACATTATTTTTTCTATAATGTTACAATAACTTCTGGTAGCGCAAACTACAGAAAGAAACAGCGATAGATTGAAGAGGGTGCACCATACATAAATCTACAGCTATTCATTCACTCATTTAATTCTTTTATGCATATAATGAATCAACCTGTATAGCTATAACTCATAAAACCATTTCTCTCCTTTCCAATCTTCGTTGAATGTGATGGTATTCAAGCTTGCGTAACTCAACACTCGTATTCCGATCAAAGATCAATAAACAATCTTTAGATCTAGTACAATACCCGGCGATAAATATTGCACATCGATCTTCGAAAAGAGAGAGCTTCACCTAGATCGCTAATAATAAGCCCGGGGATTCCCCAGAAAGACCCTTGGGAGAACCCTGAAGCTCTCATCGTTTAGGTGGGCACTCATAGATGCAAAGTTCTCCGAGATGGGACATCGACTTCGAATGTCTTGGATTGCGTTCACTATGCTAATACGCAATAGCAAATTTGAAATTAGAACACTGTAAAATTGGCTAACTTTTTAATTATTCTTTAATTTTTTATTATTTATTAAACATAAATATTATTTATGATAATAGTAAATAGAAAAATAGGGCAAAAGATCTATAAAGATTCTACATTGTATAAATGATATCAACGTAAATAATTTAAAATACTTCATCAAATTTAAAGATAGAATAACTTTGTTTTACAAAAAATATTCAAATTTTACTCATTCAAAGATATCACCAAGTGTTTCATGTATAATTGTTTTATTATAATTGAGAATTTGTTCCAATAACCCTTCGAGATATACAACACTAATTAACACTAGTAATGAACAATCGAAATAGAAATGCAATGCACTAAGTGTTGACATTTAGAAGTGAAATGTGTTGCCTTACAAAAGCCCTGCGGTTACGTAAAGTCCGTCATAGTGAATACAGTTTAATAGCATATTAAAATTTTGTAAACATTTCCTCAATATTGCAAAAGTGTGTTTGTTTTCAACAACATTCATTATTACGTTGTTTTTCATTCCGATTATGTTCTTACGTAAACAAATATTTGGCGTCTTGCGTGCGGTAAACAAATAATTTAAATTTCGTATTTTAAAAATATAAGTCAATTGCAATTTACATCGTAAGGACTTACTAAATATATACACGATACATATGACCAGTTTAAAAAAAACATTGCCGGAACGACAATCTATAAAACCTTCTTGGTTATGACCTCTGTGAATAAGTGTTCCAATACTGTGAACATATAATCGAACGAATTACGAAAGCAATGCGTTGAGATTACATAATTTAATGGAATCAGACGTTACCTTGCGGAAGTCCATCCTAAGTAAGAAAAGGACCAATATTTAATATTACATACTCTTCACATGATCTATATTTCTTCTACTTAAATTCTACAATTTCTATCTTTCTTTTGCTTACTTTCTACCGTTCATTCATCGCCTCACTTCCTTCGCCTCGTTCATTACTATCACAGCTTTTGGTAATCAAATCATTTTTACTTTATCTTATCTTTTAGTACTTTATTTCTCTTTAGGTTACATAGTGTTTGTTTTATTTACTTTAAAAGTATTTCTTATAGTTTTTAGCTACTGCCTGTATTATTTTTGTTACCATTTATTACACGTTTTGCTATTTTTTTTTTTGGCTATAATCTAGGAACACTGGCCAGTCGGATTTTTCTTCTATCAATGAGGCGATGGTGTCCTCACTTATTTTTTTACTCAACCTGCTTTCGAAATCGTACTAAAGTCCTCCGAACGTGGGACAGTGGGCCACAAGGTGGACTACGGTCTGGTCCACGCCCGGTTCACATAAACACGAATTTGTTAAATGGTTGATAAGCATGAAGTTACATTCAATAGGTGAAAACCTACAATTGTCTACCCTTGACTTAATCAAGGCAGTGTTTATGATTTAAGGAAGGGTTGCTAGCTGTCCTTTACTTTGTAAGGATTCAAGTTACGACGACGAAAATTAAGTAAGGCCGTGCATAATTAGGCCTATATTTCATGTTTTTACTTAAAAATACAAATTTAATTAATCAATATGTTATATATATATAAATCATTACGAGTGTTTACCACGTCATATTATACATTTTAAATTATATATCTTCATCATATATATATATAAACCTATCGTTCCAACGGAACATGGTTATGTCGGGGTCCTATCGACTACAATTCAATGGTTTTCTTTGACGCCTTTTGTTAAAACTACGAATCATACGGACCACGAAAGGGATCTAACATCACATCCTAAGAGAAGTGACGTCACCAACATTAACTGTCTTCTTATAAAACTCTGTGTTTGCTTTTGCGGTGTAAAAGCTTGAAAGGGGTGAATATATAGCCTATTTGCAGTCAAGTAAGAAAAGGACCAATATTTAGCCACAGAGTGACTCTGTGTTTGGCACTAATCTGTGTAACATAGCTCCTGAAGATGCCCCGTGGAGGGGTGAAAAACGTGTGTAGTAATTTGGTGGTGGCGGTTGTGTGATTCGCATTGTTTGCCGCATACGCATTTATCAGCGGGCTGGCGGGCGGTGCATTTCTTGCACGACTACCACTGCATGTGCGGAAGTGGCTAAATATTGGTCCTTTTCTTACTTAGGATGGACTTCCGCAAGGTAACGCCTGATTCCATTAAAAATTCTTATAAAAGTCCATTTACAATAATTATTTAAAAAAAATTGTCTATTCTAATTTCTATCATTACGTGATATTACAACGCGGTCACGCTGACATATATATATATATATATATATATATATATATATATATATATATATATAAACTACACAATGATACGGTATAACAATATTATTATTATTAATATCTGAAGACGTCAGAAGACGCTAGATGTAAGTTGCTATTAACCGGCTCGACAAATCCGACGTAAGACGTATTTTGGAGATAACAGTTCTTCTAAACACATATGTACTTATAAACAAATATACTATCAACTTATTTGGTACCTAATTTAGATCTATATACATATAAATGTTCTTTCAATCTCTGTGCTTTCTATTTTTAAATGCGTAACAAGAAAAGAAGAATTTATTCTACGCACCAAATTTCTTTTGTGAGTTTTAGCGCAGCAGTGGAAGCGATGGAGCCACGCGCGGCGGACGTGGCGAATCGATTGCACCGCCGATATCCGATCCATCACGAAACTGCATTTAAAAAAAAAACATTCAACATTCATAAGCGTCGGGAACTAATTGGCGTTCGTTTTAAACGCGGCGTAGAATTTGAAATTATTTATTTAGTCTCCTGACGGACTCTGTGGATGGTCAAGTCATGATATCACTTATGAACCACATAGCTACTTCTGCTACCTGTTTCAAGATGTGTGGCCTGCCCACTATTACTTCTACTCGTACTCGGCCTATATTGGCTTCTTCTTCTTCTTCTTGAAGTGCCTCTCCAACTAGTGGAGGTTGGCTATCAGCTTCCTGCTCTCTTCCTTATTTTTAGTTCTGCGTAATAGCTCAGCAGCGCTGGCGATTCCGGTCCACTCTCTAATGTTACGAAGCCACGACTTCTTTCTCCTACCAACCTTCCTTTTACCAGCTACCTTTCCCATCATGATAAGTTGAAGGAGATTGTATCGTTGGTGTCGAAGAACGTGTCCCGAGTAAGCGATTTTCCTTCGTTTTACTGTGAGCATTAGTGCGCGTATATGGCCGATTCGTTTCAGAACTTCGTTCATCTACGGATCTCTTCATCCTAAAACAAAGCTTTGGTGATGAATTCAGGGTTACCTGCCGCACGTATGTCTTAGCTTCGCTGTGGCGCGTGAACTAATTCTGCTCGCGTCTTTGAAACTACAGTAGTATATGAAGATTTGATGAAAGGCGTCGAAGAAGACAAATATAACCCTTTCGTTGCCTTCTGACAAGGGCTACTAAATGGTTGTGTATATATTCCGTGTGGAATTATTCCACAAGAAAAAAAACATGTCTTTATGTGTGTATTCTTATAACAGTTGAAAGCACAAGGTTTTGGAAGAAATTTTGGACATGGATTAATCGATTCTTGGTCTTGGGTCTCCAATGAGACTACTTTCTCATGGCTCGCTATGTGACTGTCAGCTGGTATCAGTATCCCTATAAATCCTCGGTAAGCTAGTATTCTGGATACTACAAAAACTGCGTAATTAACTCATTCATGTGAATATAGAATCTTAGAAATTTTAACCACTTCACATTCTTATATAAGCACGTGTTTCTCACATAAAACAATATATTGTGTAACAAATCACCGATCATATTTTAAAGACCACGCGAATTTCGACGTCAAACGATGTGTCTGCTTTCACCGCGTTCTATGTACCGGGTGCTTAGCGCTAATGACAACTCCAGCGCGTAATGGATGACGAGCTATCGGATTGATTGTTGATACATCGATTATTATTCGCTTAGCGTGTATATCTCTATGTATTATGCAGTAATTTTGTTTTCACTCTCAAGTAAGATGAGAGTTAGATGCGTTACAACCTCTCTTTATTATTTTTAAACATATATTTAATTTTCAACCAACTGCCTAGACGTTATCCTGTGCTAGCTACGAGCTATAAATCAAACTGTGAAATGCACTGTTCCAATAGTTACTTTATTTTATGAAAAATTTCAGGTTTCATCAATTTTTTCTATGGGAACCTTCTACAAAGTAAAAATTAACTCATAAAGAAAGATTTATATAAATTGGTAAAGTCTTTCTCAAGTTATGAGATGAATAACAGAAATAAAGATTCATTTTTATTTACAGAATGTTTGGGTGAAAAAACGTGTAAATTTTTGAAGGGGTGATATCTCGTAGTCAATCAATGTACGGTACAAGCTGTTCAAAATCACTATGTATCACTATATAAACTAAAACTTTTTTGAATTAATCGAAGCTCTAACAATTTGCGACAATATGCATTTAAGGGTTAAATAACACACGACAGTCGATATAACTGTGTCATTATTGTAAATAATAAACATATTAAAAAGTCCAGTACTTTATTTCTTTATTTTAAACTTTAAATTGTAAAGAAAATTATTCTATTATTTTGCCTTTTTATGTTTAAAAAAAAACATACCCTTAACCGTCTAAAAAACGAAACATCGAGATAAAAAAATATTTAAATAAAGAATGGTAAATTTAATAATATTCTATCAAAAATAAAGATGTCTGAAACCGGTGTTATAAACATTCGAAAGTGCGCATCGAATTATGCAAATAAATTATATTTTTTTATTAGTTTTGATTAAACGCAATTTATTTTTAATATCCTAGTCGTATCTAGTAATAATAGTGAAGCATTATGCAATCAATTAAATACGTAGTTATAAAAACTGATAGCGTGATTTTTAATAAACAATAATGCTATTTATGGAAAACATCACGTTCTCGAAGCATGGCACCTTGATCTTCGTATCAGCTACGCGAGGTCGCGGAGAAATCAAAATAGATGACATGCACATGCAAGAACTATAGACAACAGATAATACTATATAATTACGTTTTTTTGCGAATTATCTCTTACACAACAACTTAATCACCTGAATTTTCTTAAATAAAAATAAATAGGTTAAATTAAATAATAATTAAAATAATCCTACTACATGTAACGACATAGCCCAAGTCACCGTGCATCGTGGCTTTATTTGGGTGAGACCTTTGCCTTGAAAAAAAAAAGTTATCATGTCATAAAAATATTACATATCATTAATAATCTATATTATTGAGCAGTACAAACAACTAAAATAGTCTATTACATCTTTTTTTTTGTATGAAGTTTGATTCGTACACTGAACAAGACATAATTATAGTTTAATCTTCTAATCATAGCACAGATAAGGAAAAAAGTAGACATAAATAATTTAAGATTTATTTACAACATTCGTTACATAGGCAGTACGTGAAAACTCTCAACAAAGTGTAGCACGTTCTCATCTAGATTCTGTGCCGATAAACCAACACAATAATGTAAAGAGAAATTAAACTTTTTTTTCAATGACAATCGTTTCCCAATTAAGAGGAGAATTCTTAATAAATCTTTTGCAAGTCGACAACAGCGTGAAGACGTCCCGGTGGCACCATACTTTAAATTTACTGTCTAATCAATTGATTAAACTGGAATTTATACACTAATTATGAAAAAACTGTCAATAGTTTAATTCATTCAAATTTTTTTCTTAATGATACTACGACTCAAATTAATAATAGATTGAATAAATCTTTTCTGCTGTAAAATATAAATTAAAACTAAAATTTTGAAATATCTTTATTTAATTAGGATTTACATGCGCGTTTGAAGTGTCAATTATTTTAATAATAAAAGTAATAAGCTACCAATAATTCGGAATGCAAGTCTTCATTAACAACTGTCTTCGACGTATTCTCGGTATATACTGGCCCGAGAAAGTCTTCAAGGTAGATCTTTGAAACGCTGCGGTAAGATGCCGATCGACCAGCAGATCAAACGCCGTAAATGGAACTGGATAGACCACACGCTCCGAAGGGACCCTAATCACATACCGAGGCAAGCCTTAAAATGGAAACCTCAAGGAAGCGAAGATGTGGTCGCTCAAAGCAAACCTGGTGGCGGACGATCACTACAGATGTGAAGGCAGTTGGAATGACGTGGAGCGAAGTAAAGCGCAAGGCTCAAGACTGCTCGGGATGGCGACGTACTATAGACGCCCTCTCTTCCATCTTGGGGATATGGAATAAATGATGAATCCGAAATGTCGATCAGCAATAGTTGCTATTTTAAAATTAAATTTAACAATGTTTGATGTGTACATCATTCATGTAAATTCGTCAATAAACCAAGCTCCACACATTTCGATCAAATAAATAATCTTAAAATGTATAAGTATTTTTAATAATATACCATTCATTTTAAATTTCAAACTTAGATCAGGATGATGTCACATATTATATATATGATATTTGTGTGTATATTTATATATAAAATGAAGTCCGTAAAATTCCACACGCGGACGCTAAACCAAGAAAAATCGACTGCAAGAACATCAACATTAGCAAGGTGGCACCGAGTCGGTTTCCACGAGAGTGAACTTACGCATTGAGCCTCACGACTTCGCACGCGACGCGCGCATCCAAAGCGCGCTCCGTTTCGCGCCATCGCGAAATTGCAATCCCAAACTAAAACCTTAAAAACTAACCTTCATATCCCCCCTCTCTTAGTCCAAGTGCGCAGTGATTAAAAAAAAACTGTCAAAATTTCCCGCCGTTTTACGTACGTGATGTGATATATACTTTTTTTTTCTCTAATTAGTGCGAGTGATTATATTTCTATAGTGCCAGTGTCGAGACAAATGAGTTTACATTATATTTAATCAGGTGAACGATAACGTCGCGTTCGTTTTCAAGGTTGATACAATTTCATGGCGTTTTTTTATATACATTTTATACTACTTTATTTATTTGAAATTCGTGGCGTATAAATTTTACTGACTTTATCACTTTACGGTAATTCTGAAATAAAAATTTGCACATTTTCCGCTCGTGTACAATAATTTTAAATACGATAAATATTTGGACATGGAATTTTTTACCTTTATTTTTCTTATATATTTGAACGAAGTAGATAAATCTAAACGTGATTGCGTTACTCAGAATCATGGAAAAACCTACAAGCTTTTTAATTACAATTATTCTTAAATCGTTTACTTATTTTTTCTAACTTGTCAGCCAGTGTCATAAATAAAAATGGAGAAAAAATTAAAAAAACCACAAAAATTATTTTACTTTTTTATTTGAATTTTGTATAGTTTCAGTAACAACGGTTGTAAATAATTTTATAATTCATCAAATATACAAATACTTACGACAGACAATATTTCAACTAAAATAAAAATAAAATAATAAACGATTTTGTATCTGTCAACTCTTCAACGTATCTATTAATCATATCACAGTTTTATATCAAAAAAGGCATGACCAATAAGAATTTGCGGATCTCTTTCACGGTTTACAAATAGTAGAAATATTATACATGGTTATATGTATGAAAGCCTTAAATGGAAGAATAATTATTTGCTGTCAATTAATGTAGTAAAGTACATCCTATCAAAAAACAAATGATTCCACAGATAATACATAACTTAATGATGATATATTAGTAAAAAAATATTTTCGAATTTCAAATTACTACATATTAAAATTAATTATCGTTTAATTTCTGTCTCTGCCCACTTTTGTACTGTCAGAAGTTACTGGTACGTCGCATTTGATTAGAAAAAAAAAACGTGATTTATTTCGTATTTATTTCTTTATACATGGTGATAGGAAATAGATGTAAAAGCTTCAAAGATGTCAAACCAATCACCCTGTATGATTCATAAAAACCAAGCATTTTCCGAGATTAGAACCCACTATCTATAATTGTAAGCACTGACCTCAGCTACCATTGAGGGATTATGAGTCAAAAATCTAGTCTAATCTAGCCTAGATTTTTAACAATATAAGGTATCAATACATGTACAGGCTATAATTTCTATATAAAACCCAATGTATGCCCTCATAACAATATTTATGGAAAAATGAGCACAGGGCCTGCCCGAGGTTGAAAATAACATGTTTCAAGACTTTATCTACGACATAACACTAGGCTATTAACATTGTTATACATACACAGATAATATAGCGTTGTATTTATCTAATATATAAAATTCTCGTTTCACGGTGTTCGAACTTGAACTCCTCTGAAACGGCTTGACTGATTTTTACCAAATTTAATATGCGTATTCAGTAGGTCTGAGAATCGGCTACTATCTATTTTCTATACCCCTAAGTGATAAAGGTTGTTCACACTTAAAAAAAATTATTTTTTTTTTTTACGAAATTTTTTGTTTTTATTTTTTTATGATACAGCATACAAGAATACATACAACCATAAATTTTCACCCCTCTACGATCAACCCTTATTTTTTATTTGTAAATTAAAATATCAATTTTTTTTTGCAAAACAACGTTTGCGGGATCAGCTAGTAGCATATAAAACCTCTTCGTACACTTTACTTTTACACCAACGAAAAATCTTATCATAAAATGGAATTAATTAATTTAAATTGTCAATAAGTATTATTGTTAAACAAAGGCACTTCTAAAAAAATACATTGAACAAGGCAGTTCCTTTATTATTTTTTCAATAATTCTAAAATTCCGCTTATCATGGCAGGAGAACTTCGCTGGATACGGGTATCGCAACACCAGTCTGGAGCAATAATTTGAAAAAGACCTAAGCCTTGCGATATGCGTTTATCGCCGGACATGATAATGATATATTTCAAATTTAGAACCTTTCACTTAATTACAATCGATACACAAATCCTAAACCTACCTCTTTTCAAACGTACGAAGCCATAAAGAGCGTTGGTCAACCTTATCGAAGCGGTTCTCACATATCCCGGGGTGCGTCCGACGAAAATATCTAGTCTAACCATAAATTCTGTTACTGGCTGCTTACAAACATTTAAAAAAAAACATTAATTTGAATTTCGAACATTAGCTTCTACGTTAAATATAGACTATACCAAAAATAACCACCACGAAATATCTTAAAGAAAGATCTTTATTTAAAAATACTAAGACACGATTGTACACCTAAAATATATACTTTTCAATGTAATAATACATATGGTTATAAATATATAGTATCTGTGGCAAATACATAGTGTCTGATGTAGTAGAAGACATCTAGATAGGTGCCAGACCTTTGAAAAGACCCCGTCTATATAGATATCCGATCTGTAGCAAGAAACGGTTTAGGTAATTTACAGGTCTGTGGCAAGGCGCCATTTAGATATATGGTAGATCTGTGGCAAAAAACTATCTAGATAGAAGACAAATTTATTGCAAAAATCTATCAAGGTATGGAACAAGTTTATAGAAGGACGCTGTTCAGACATTAATCGGGTCTATGCCAAAAGTGGTCTAGATCATTTACACCAAATCTGTGGCAAGTTGTGGCATAAATAGGTAGGTCTGTGGCAAAACACCATCTAGATTGGTAAAAATAAGTTAAAGTTAAAATTAATTTATTCAACATTGTAACTTTTAACAGAATCCTTATTGATCATCAACTATTTTTTATTTTATTTTTTATATTTATATTAGGAAGAAACACCACGTGTCTGTGGAATTTTTTCTTGCTTCCTCCACACGGGTGACAGATATATGGTCATGGTCCGTCTAAATAGATACTCAAATATGATATCTATTTCTATAATTTTTTTTCACCTTTTTTACAAAAAGGAAATCGCATATAAAAGTTTTAACTGCCTAGAATCATACCTGTGCGTTTTAACAATTGGTAATTGAACAACATGTGAGAATGAATGCATTTTTTTACCTTCTAACACTACAATATTTAGGCACGGAATTTTTTATCTTTTATATACATGTAAATTTACCAAAATATCTTTGCAAATTAACTTACTTGCATGGATATGCGAACAAATATGAACATTCCAGTTAATATCAGATCGTGAACCTAACGGTTTAAAGCAATAATATTTAATTACCCTTACTGTTATATAAACCGCAAGATACACAAAATAGATGATAAATAATTCTCCCGTTACTTCTATGCTATTGTATTTAACAATCAATATATGTATAATTGCGTAGGCGAGAATATTAAAAATAATATCGTATTTCAAAAAGCATTACCAAATACAATATACCTTTTAAATTACTTTTTTATTTATGAAACATACTATTTTATTAATTATACAGGATAACATTTATTGAATCAGCTAATACTTTATACAGGGTGGCGATTCGTATGTTTGAGGAATCTCATTTCCCAGTAAAAATCTTTAACAATTCTACTTCTATTTCGAATCACCCAACATAAAGTGATCACTTTGAAATATGTCGTTTCACTCCATTGATGCCTCCCTCAAAGATATCTATGGGGAGATATACCAAAATCGCCTCACTTGGCAGACTAATTGACGAGTATGGAATGGTACTCTAATACCTCGCTTTGCGTCGTTTTGTTTTGCATTTATTTCGAAGTTGCTTCGCTGCATAATTAGTACTAATTTTCACTGTGCGTCGTAAGATTTTCAGGGTGGCGTTGTTTTGGGTTCGAGTCTTTAATTTTTTTTTTTAATTTTCTTTTTTTTCCAAAAGATGGCAACACTTTTGTTTGTAATTGTGCCATGCCATCAAAACTCGAGGATTCCCTTTCTGACTAAAACTTAACGCAATTTTTATACAGTTTTATTTTCTCCTTGTTTTGCTTATTTTGGAGTTCAGTTTCAATTACGTAGTGCGTTGTAATGTATTGTGTTATGCTTTTTTTTTAAAGAGAATAATAAATTTACATAAATTTTAACGTGTTGTTTCTAGTTACAAAAAAGGTATATATTTTTCCTATTTATTTATTAGCAGAGTTATATTATTTTTGTTTATTAATGTCTACTTTGGTCAATTTTCTTTTTAAAAAGTAGTATTTTCGTTTCAATTTGCGTAATGTTTTTTTGGAACGTAACCACGACGCAAAGTGAGGTATTGGTGTATTATGGTACGCTGATCCATCCTTTGTAAGCATGTCTTTAGGCAGTGGAAATCCCTTAAAATGAATGCACAAAGTGTGAATTATATAAGACCGTCTTGGTCGACTCGACTTTGGAATCAAACCTGCGACCTACAATCGCAAATCTTAACTGCAATCTGTTATCACTGCTCAATTTTAATATATAGTAATTCTAATTTTGAAAATAAAGGCTTCTTATTATACTATCATTACATCGTTTAATATTTCTAAAACCAATAATCCAGTATAGGATTTTTAAAATATATATTCGAATAATCATAAATAACCTTTCATTTAAAATTCATTTTTTTTTATTTAAAACGTAAATAATTATTTTCTATTTAATGTAATAAGGCGTTACGCGGAAGTCCATCCTAATAATACTTAGGAAGGACTTCCGCAAGGTAACGCCCGATTCCATTAAATATTTAAGATCAGCATGCCTAGCTCAACAGGCGCGTTTGTACATCAAATTAAGTCACTCTGTGTTTGGCACTAATCGATGTAACATAACTCCTGAAGATGCTTCGTGGAGGTGTTAAATACGTGTTGAGTGATTTGGCGGTGGCGGTTGTGTGATTCGCATCGTTTGCCGCATACGCATTTATCAGCGGGCTGGCGGGCGGTGCACTTTGTTGCACGACTACCGCTGCATGTGCGGAAGTGGCTAAATATTGGTCCTTTTCTTACGTAGTTTTCATTACGATAGATATTTCAATTCACAACTTACTATATAATTTTTTCACTTTAAGAAGTGAATATATAAAATATCTTGTTATATATGCTCTTCAAATAACGCAATAAAAAACATGACAATCTAATTGTTTTGTATATCATGGATGCTATATGCTAATTTAGCATAATAACTGCTAATAGCTAATGTTAAACTATACCATAACAAGTCAGCTATTTTAATAGCTAATGTGAATTAACATCACCAGGATCTGATTTTAATTTAATAAACATATAAATCATTTAAACTAAGTATAAAATAGCCGAATGGTTTTTTTCTAAGTTATTCGTTAAGTATGCTATGTTTCTTCCTTGTAAGCGGCCTTTCCTTATTGCATTTGACGAAACATCCTTACATTTTCGCATATAAATATAGCAGAAGCTGCGTATCTATTAAAACTCATGCTTATTACGTATTAACACAATGAGGAAAATTATAAAATATAATTTGACCTTTACGGATTTTTTATTAACAAAAAACAAAACAAGTTTGTTAAGTTTGACTATGTTTTCAATATTTCTTAGTATTATATAATAATGATATATTTAAAACATACGATAGAACTATAATTAAAAACAAAAAGCAATTTTTATTACATATATACACAATTTATTTAAAAAAAGAAGGAATTAATGTTGTTTTTTTAATGTAATGTTATGTTGTATACATTCCTTAGTTGTTCTGAATGGAATAGTGTATTCGTACATATATGTGTATGTGTGCGATTATGTACAAAGATAAATTTTCATTTCGTACTTGAAATTTTTGTGTGGATAAATTTTAAAATGACCAAATCGGATACTTTTTGTTCAAGACAATACTTAGGTGATAAAATTTGGTTACCCCGCCGTGACGTCAGCTATGGCATCTTATCTTATGTTACGTGTGTGTACAAATCTAGTTGATTTTACGAACCTAGCACCGACCTTGGCTGTGTTTAACCTAGATAAAATATTGCCGTCTGAAGCCGGTGGTAGAGTCAGTATACAGGTGTCTACAGGATGATCGGTTATAGATATGATTTATACTTTAAAAGGTTGAACAAATAGCTCATTTACTGTCAAATAATGAATTGTAAACCCCATATACAAATCAATGGTTTAAAAAATTATAACGTAATGGTAATATAGCAAGATAAAACGTTTTCAAAAATGGAATTACTTCATATTGATTTAAATTATATTTAACTGTCTGTAGGTTTTTCACTGCCAGAACTAATTGGCTAGCCGTATTCTAAAAACTAAAATTGTGTAACAATTTTCAGAATCATTACCTTATACAGGCTGATTATAAATAGGTTTAAAAATTTTTGGTCACAAATGAGCTGTATATTTAATCCTTTTACTCCTAAAACCTATCACCTGTATCATTAATATTATTAGTTTAACAGAAAATTCGCTAATTCTTATCACACTGCTAGGACAAGTCTCTCCTATGGGAGCCCTTGCGTGTGATCACCTTATGAATATCCACAAGCGACTTAAGAACTTGAAAAACTTAAAAAAAGGTTAGTTTTGGCGTCCTCAGTGCCCTGCTACTTCCAATCTGCGTAATCATAAAATGCTAATGATGACAACTGTGACCTTTCGTCATAAAAATCTGGACAAATAAGATCCCTTTGTCTTGGTGGAAACAGGGGAGCTTTCTGAATTGTATATAACAAAAACTTGAAAGCAACCCATCGTTATAAAGAGAATCATTTATCCTTGGGTATGTAGTTCACGATTTTGAAAGAAGGTAAATAGAGAAGGAGTCATCTCTTCCGCAGGGGTGCTATATATGCTAATCTTCTGTGTATCGTTCCAATTTCATTATATGTACTGTCGACGCATGTCACGACCAATCGAATATTCGAACGCATAAGAATGATTTTACATAGTGTAAGTAATGTAGCCGTAGTGGCAATACAGAGCATGAACGCCATAGATGTATAAAAATCCATAAAATCATAGGTTTGTTACGTAAATTTAGTATACCTGTTTGCCTTGGGCAGATACCACCTTAAGGTTCTGGAATGGAAACCAAGGAATGGCAAGAAAGTTACGAGATTTACATCTGGAACTCGAAAACTGTCATAGACAAATTGGATAGCTCATGTAATAATAAATATTGGAATGAAGAAAACCTTTATTGTTCGGTATTGCAGAAACTAATACAGGGTACGTAGTAAACAAAACAAGATATTAAAGTAACGGCAGAATAAACATGAAAGATAATAACACTAGCCAAAGATATAGTAAACTTTTGATAATAATAGACAGAAAAATTCTCAAATGTCAAAAAAATCAAATGGCAAAAAGCTAGTCGACGCGGCATGGGAAGGCTTTTTACTAGATAGACTGATGACAGCTAAGGTCGCAGAGTCACTGGATAAGGTCAACGCATGACCAGATCTTGGCCACATTTGAAGCCCTGTGCCTTAAAGTATGCTTTTATCAGTTGCCATGGAAGGCACAACTTCCTCGGGATGTATGTTGGCATAATACTGAGGTGCAGCTATGAGTTTCGAATGAGATCCGGCAGTTCCTCCAAAGGTAACTAAAATGACTGCCAAGGAGATTTTAGTGTGAAAAGATCCCACATAACCCGATCTTTTCCCCAGAAGGCAGGGGAAATCCCCCCGATACCAAAATATGATGATGATGAAACCGTGTGTGTTTCTAGTCGAGTCGATAGCGAGTGATAAATTTAAATTCAGAATATCATAACAAAAATTCGTCTAAATAAATCTATGGCAGATTTAATAAAGAAAGAATTACCACGAAATCAACGTTGTCAAGTATGATGCGAGGTCAACGACCTTAGAGTTATTTTTTTTTTGGCAACCGAGCGCCGAAAACATTGAACCGCCCGGGCCCTGCGCGGCTCCTTCTTATTATGAGACGCTCATAAGGTAAATATTAATTGCGCCAAACAAAAACGAACAAGAAATCACATCGCCTTGGACTTTGTTCACATTAAATGCTTATTATTCGTTACAACACGGCGTAAATCGGTGAACCTACCTGCAATAACAATTTAATTGGATAAATGATCATCATGCCGGTTCGCGAATTGTTTTTACAAGTTTTCATAACCGTTTTTGTTGAGTTTAATCCGAAGTCTCTTATTTATATCTGAAAATTCGAATTATTCTTTTTTTGCTTTTGATACTTATCATTTTATTTTTTCTATTATTACCAGCCAAGCGTGATGGGAAATAAAATCATTAAAATTAACAATTGGTCATATTAAACTTAAAATACTTGTGTCAATTAGATCTTTACACAGAGTGCATGGTTCAAATATAAAAACTTGCTGGCAACTAATGCTACACGCTATAAAAAAAAACAATGGTTTCAAAATTCGAATTACAACGTATCATAATTAATTATTTTTTATTATCTGTTCCCGTGGACTTTATAGTGTCAGAAGTTATTAACCTATCGCATTTCAAAAGAAAAAAAAATATGACATATTCCAAATCGCCTAAAAGGGTGATTAGAAGGAGTAAAAACTTTAAATATTTTTGCTGTTAAATTAGCTATATATTTACTCCTTCCGAAAAGATCTAATATATAAATATAAATTTATAAAAGATTTTAGGTGTTTTAAGGCGCCATTTTCTTTCTAAACAATGATTGAAATAACTTGTATCTTGGATATAAGATGTAGACACATGTTGTCAAAAGAATATTCATGCTCAACGATATCCACAAAAAAAAAGGATATAATGAAGGTCAACTAGCCATTTTTACTCTATCAACAACAGCATATACTTTGAGAGGTTGTTTAAAAGTTTACTTTGATAAAACAACACTTAGACATGACGGCGCATGTTCGACGCGCGTGTGTCTTTGCACACATAGACGATGTTTCTTAAAATTAAACAGCAAACCATGTAACAAATAGTTCTAAAGAATAGTTAGAAATATTAGCGTTTCCTGGCAAAGTTTTGTTTGCAAATTTGCGCAAAAAATAGCGCTCCTTTTATAGTGATACTAATGGATTTGACAATTTGACAATTTTCACAACGTACGCCAAGACTCTCATAGATCGCTAATGTAAAGGAACTCAAATAAATAAAACTATTTCACATTATCTGTGCCCGTGACTTCGTCTACGTAGAATCAAACAAAAAAAATGATTTATTTACATTTTACTTTCGTTTAAGGTTTCTAAAATAAAAGTAGCTTTATATACTCCTAATTACATCGATTACTTGCTAGTATAAGTCCCGTCAATACGATTCTACTATTTCGGAGATGAGCCGAAACAAAGACAGACAAACAAAAATTTAAAAAAAAATGTGATATTGGTATATGTACCGGATATACATACATTCAAATGCTTGTAAATAGCGTTTTTTTTTTAATTTTAGAAACATAAACTGCAATTTTATTTATATATAAATGTTTGAATTATAAAATACTATCTGTTGAAAATAAAGTACCTCATTAGTCTAGAAGATTGTTCGCTGGTTCCAAAACATTCTTTAGGTGTTTTTGCAACTGAACAAAACTAGCTAAGAGGAAATATTTCCTCTAAAATATCCTCTGCTTTCAAATTCTATTCTATTCTATTATTTCTTCTACTTTCGACTCTTCTAGAAGGTTAATCAAAAATTCTTATATCATCTCTCTGCTGAAGTGTTTTTCATCCTCTCCGGGACAAACTTTTGCCATTATTTCTCTCGAGTCATGCTTGTCTCTTTTTAAACACTTTGTATCACGAGTTGTAGTAATATGCAACGATCATATCTGTAATATCTACCCAATATACAACGCTAAATATAAACAAATACACTATAACATCGGATTAACGGCGGTCGGCGAAAGATCTATTCAGTCCAATAAATACTGTCTCCACGAACCTAGATTTAGGTACAACCTATCTAGAAAGCAAGAGACACCAATAAAGTAAAAAACAAGGGTTGAAGGTTTCAGCGCAAGAGCCCATGAATGTCAGACCTTAATTATTATATATTACAAAAACTGGCTTCTCATTTAGCGTAGAGGAATAATAAGAGTACAAAATAAACAAAGGTAATCATCATAGGTTTTTCATTAAGGATAACCTTTTATTATTTTTTTAAATAGTCCTCTTACATAATCTCTTTTATTACAATTTTATTTTGTCCCTTAAAATCTCTATCTTTCTTCTCATTTAAATCGTCTCCCATGCAACACCTTCCGCGTATACATACGTAGACCACAGTATGTTACACTCATCACAGTTTCAAATGACCTTGACAAGGTGAGAGGGTTGGATGTGCGACGCTACGTTTGCCAGTTCGTGGTCTTCTCTCCCGAACCTCAAATCCTGGTCCATTGACATTACAACCTGCCAATCCACTGGCCTATGTCGGATACTTTCGTTCGTTCTTTCTCCTCATTTATGATTCTATCTGTTAGGGAAATCCATCGTAGGCCTTTCCCTACACCTTCCCACCTATGACCCGTTGTGGATAGCAAAGGTAATATCTTAAATCAATAGTCTATCGAAGAATCACAATAAATTTAATTACGTATTCAATATCACACGTGTGTTAGAAAAATACAAGATAAAATTCTAGGTCAAACGATGTTTCCGCGTCATTGATTACGTAACGTGCGTTTTAATTTGCCTTTCAAATGCTTATTGCTCGTCTTATATATGAACTAAGAAATAATAAATTGAAATCCATTGGTAAATAGACTAAATAAGGTTGTTTGGTAGAGATCGCTTCAGGCGATAAGACCGTCTCTTGTACTATATGGATTGTTTCTTTTTTTTCCTCTAATTATTGTCTATGGTGTACAAAAAAAAAGTGTTAATAAATAAATAAAAAAGAGGTTTAGACGAACCATGAGTAAATAAATATTGTTAAAAAATTAATAATTGAGATAATTTTACTAAGATAATTAACTCTTTACTTTTCCCATATAGTACAATTTCCATTATTCATCTTTTTTTTGCTAACACACATCTATTAGAGAACGTGACTTATCTTTAAATTCTTCATATTTTCTTTCAACTTTTGTGAATAGCAGTCGTGAAGGAATCTACAAGTTCATGTGAATAAATTTAGCAATTTAAGTTTTTTTTATTTATTGTGTTACCTGAAACTCTCTGCCGTCACAGGACAGAGACCTATATGGGGTAATTATTTCGTTTGGCTTTTAATTCACGAATTATATCCGTATTTGGTTTTTTTTTGTGAAGAACACTGGATCAAATATTTAAATTAAAAAAACAAACTTTATTGTAGGTTTCTAGACTTTGTTAACGCATGTGTTGGCAATTCGAGTTAAATATGACATATAATACAGTTAATATAATTAAAACAGTTAAATATTGCGTGAAATGATTTGCCTTACCTTAAAAACTTATTGATAGACCATTCTGGAATGCGGGGCTGTTGACAGTTCAATTAATTTTCTTCGTAAACATAAAACTTTTATAAGTACTCGTAAATAATACACCGGTAAATATTTACAAAACAACTAGTTTAGGAAACTCTTTGTTATTTACATGTTATATTAAATTTTGATTCACTCATCCATTTCCTCCGTTCATATCATTGATTAGAAAGTAATTTTTTTATTATTTAAGGGCATACGATAAATTTTCGACTATTATGGCCAGTGATCGAAATAGGTGCAGCCATTATGAAATGTTATGTAAAACGTATGTAGATCATAATATAGACAAGTCTTCCGGATTCCTGAGTTTAAATATAGAATACCAAAAACTCGATGTCAAAGGTGACACATGATTGCTACTCTTGTTCTAATATTTGTTTCGATTTACTTGAATATATATGAATTGTTTGCCGAGGATTTAAAAGTTTTCATAAATAGCCACAATGTATTTATAAAAATAAGGCATATCCACATTATGACTTCACAGTGCAAACAACATAAATAGCATCACCTTTGTGTATTCACGAGAGGAAGTCCATGGGATATTCTCGTAATCCGGGGACAAGGAAAGCTCCACGATCTTGGCTTATACCACCGTAGTTTCAACGGCGCTGGCTTTATCTTTAAAATGCGAGCAGAATTAAGTCGCGCGTCTCTATGGAACCAGGACTAACATGCGGTGGAACATCCCGGTTCGGTCAAGCCTTTGTTATGTGGGTTGAAAAACAAGACCTCCACTAACTCGAATATATATGGTTAATTTTAACTATTTTATTTTCGACGAAAATGAAAATAAAATTCTAAATTTATGTGACTTCTCATTCCTGACTTCTTTGGCAAGCTCCTAGTTGTTCAACGTGCCATGAAGACGGCTTCCCTCGTCATATATCTACGAAATAGAATTAGTAATGAGATCCGTAGATATTTAATGGAATCAGGCGTCACAGAGTCCAAAAAGTCTCTGTGTTTGGCACTAATCGGTGTAACATAACTCCTGAAGATGCCCTGTGGAGAGGTGAAACACGTGTTGAGTGATTTGACGGTGCAAGTTGTGTGGTTCGCATTGTTTGCCGCATGCGCATTTATCAGCGGGCTGGCGGGCGGTGCACTTTGTTGCACGACTACCACTGCATGTGCGGAAGTGGCTTAATATTGATCCTTTTCTTACTTGAGATCCGTCGACAAACGAATAAGCAAAATAGCAATGGGCAGGCTATATTTCGCACAACCGATGTCCGCCTGTTTCTTAAGGCACCACAGAAGGCTTCGCTGCGACTTACCGAATCGACACAATTTCGATAGATGGCCTTACTAAAGTCTTCAGAGACTTCAAGGATGGAGGCTTCAAACCGGTTTTTTTTTGGATGTATTTGAGGAATTTCTATGTCCAATAGTGGGCATCCTATAAATGAAATATGATAACGAAGTTTTAAATATACATATGGTTAAATCTTATCTCCTCCCAAGTTGATACCTTTAATTTCTCTTGAGTTTAACCTTCGTTATCTCAACTACAGACTTAGTTTCCTAATGTCTATCTGATGTCCTGCTCTCAACCTGTCTGGTCAATTTCTAGAATCTTCTTACTCATCAGTTTTCTTCGCATAGCGTGGTCATAGCAATGGGTTATATAAATAACTTTGAATATACCTGCAAAGGACGCCATATATAATCTTTATTTATATGGTAAAGTGTTCTTACAAAAATCCGGTATTCCAGACCTATCGCTATATACCGGCCAGAACTATTTCCTTGATGTAAATGTCATCGGTTGTATAAGGTAAAGTAAGTATTAACCTCCTTGGTTGAGAAGGAAATTACAACATTTTTTTTAATCATTGCTTAGCGCAAAACTCTGAAACGGTTGAACCGATTCGACTATTTTTTTGTACCTTAGTATAGCCATTAATATTGTTATGGGGATTTTTTTCCGAATTCAAATTGTAATGTAGTTACGTAATTATTATTTTTTTATTTTGTCGCCGGGTACTGTACGTAACCTGGTGATAAACGTTCCACATCGACCTTTGGAAAGAGACAATCGGCTAATTTCGGCTTCGTAGAGCACTATCTCTGTCTCACGCTACCTATATAACGAATTGTCAGTCGTATTTCGTGCGACAGAGATAAAGCTCTACATAGCCGAAATTAGCCGATTTTCTCTTTCCAAAGGTCGATGTGCAATGTTTATAGCCGGGTACTGTATTTATTTATAATTTAAAATCTCTTTCAACTTAAATTTTATATTTCATACGTCTTAAAGTAATTAGCTTATGATAATCAAGCGCTATGTCTTATAATAGAACACGAATAGGTTTATCATTTGTTTACCAACAATATAGTTCAGCATAGCACTAAAACAGGTTATGTCACCCGACAGAATATTGATGTGGATCGTTACCGGAAATTCGATTAAATTATCGACTTTTAATCGATGTTAATAGCATCCTGCTCGAATGTACTATTATCTTTGATTACAGCTCGTTAAAATAATAATTAAGATATAAAAATAACAATTAAAGATTGACAAATTACCGTCAGTCGAAAGAACATTCCCGCCATAATTGTCTGTCACAGAATCAATATTTTATTTATTAATTTTTATTTATTAACTGTGTTCTACTACTATTTAATGATAAAAATATACTATGTAATACATAATAATTGACAAATATATTTCCAATATATATAAACAACTAAATAAGTCTCATTCGTTGAGACATAAGAAAGTTTCTTAATTATAGATAAACTTAGAGAAAAGAGATATATTCATATATTTTATTTCATAATAGTTGACAAAAATTTGATATTAATCAAAACTAAATAATTATAGTCAAAATCATTCAGTGTACGAAATAGAATTTTTTTGAAAATAAGCATGTATGGGATCACTATTGTGATATTTCCATTTCAGCCATAAAACGTCTACTACTGGACATAGATTTCAATTTTCAACGGGACCTTGCATCTTCCAACGACCTTAAAAAGGTCCTTTGTCCACCTTGTGGACGTCTCACGTCGCGCTGCAGGGGCTGTTATCTCTTCTCCAATACCAAGGCTCCAACGGCCATTACTCCTTCGCGCCATATGACCTGCCGTCTGTCACTTTGACTTACCAATCTACTGGGCTTCACGCGCTTCATTTGTTTATCTAAGCATCTGCTCATTATGTAATACGTTTTATTCATTACCTTATCTATTGGATTATGTAAAAAAAATGTCATTGCTTTGAGAAGAGAAAAGTAAAATAGCTTTCTACAAAGTTCGCTCTTAAACGGTGCTGTTGCCTTATCTAGTGCAAGTAGAAATGTTTCCGCGGAAATGACAACTTAATCGCAACACTTTCCTTTGTAGATTGCACTTATTAGGTGTACGGTGTACTTATTACACGCGACTTGATAGTGTTGTCGTATTTAAAATAATAACTCGACAATTTAATAGCTATAAAAGGCGAAACGGAAGAAAAACTGTTAGATAATCTATTTATTTTCTTAATTAATAATCATATATCTAGAAATTTGCGATTTCTTATAGAATTTGAGTACGTATTTGTAAGAATTTTTTTGATTTAATATTCAAAGAAAGTTTACAATCTCAAAACAATTTTCTTTATTTAGTTGTAATGGAATAGGCGTTTGTCTTCCGTCTCACCTGATGGTAAGTGTAGATGAAGACAATGGTGGTACACGCCCATCCAAAAGAAACCTGTTCACTCTACTCTTAAAGGCTCCAGAGTTCAACTCATTAGGAAAAACAGACCCAGGCAGGTCGTTCCAAATATTTAATGGAACCAGGCGTTATTTTGCGGAAGTCCATCCTAAGTAAGAAAAGGACCAATATTTAGACACTTCCGCACAATTGGTAGTCGTGCAACAAAGTGCACCGCCCGCCAGCCCGCTGATAAATGCGCATAAAGCAAACAAAGCGAAATACACAACTACCACCGTTAAATCCCTTCCGAGTTGAGTGGCTAAATATTGGTCCTTTTCTTACTTAGGTCGTTCCAAATCTTGGCGACTCTTTCCAAAAACAAGCTGTTATACCGTTTAGTTTGACTTTTGGGTATGTCAACAACGTAAATTTACCAAATTTAAGTAAGTCATGATATTAAAGAATCAAAATGATAATTAAGAACTTTCTTAGTCTAATTATCACTTAAATTCCAACTGAAAATCTCACAACGCAACTGGCGCAAACGATTATTTTAAAAATATGTATTATGTCATTATCTAATCCATAACATGTTTCTATAATTTAAATTATTATTATCGTACTCAGTGGTATGAGAAAAAAACCTATTCGAAATTTAAATAGTAAACTAACGCTTTCAGATTGTTCGTACTCCATGTAGACTTGCTGAGTTACGCGAGTGATTTTTTCAGAAACATCCTGGATGTTTTAGCCCATGAATACCCATGCGATGTGCAGTGGTATTGTGGTACACAGAGGACGCTGCTGCTCATAGTCCGGAAGCTTGTTTATGAGCAGTGACATACCAATTAATGCACAGTGTTAATTTTATAAGATTGTATCGCGAGAATTGAACCTAGCGACTTACGATCGCAACCCTCAGTCTTTTACCGCTGTGCTACCAAGACTCTATAATATTCGCAATGTCTAAATTAAATTATTTAATAGAGATATGACAGTCGCTTGTTTTTTAGAAGACAATTACAACTCTCTAAATATTAACTTGTATAAATGCGATTGTTTTGTTTTATCAAAGTCTATATTCTTCTAAAAATATGTATTTATTGTTTTTCATTATATTTTCTAAAACCTATGCATTATTATTAATTTTTAAAGTAGTTTTATTAGGAAAAATATAATTTCCTAGAAGTCTTACAATGATTTTTCTTATTAGGAGAAGTCTATTGGGAAGTAAACTGTTACATTAATTTTACCGTTATTATTTAGTATTGGTAAAACAGTAAAACAAATCGGGTTAGTCGACGAAGCTATTTAACGCATACCGGCACGAGATAAGTCGTAACGTGAATAAGAATTCGGATTCGAGTATTCATGACCTACTCGAGGCATGTCCACGCTGTACAAGGTCGTTTGCGACTTTTAAACCAAGTAATAACTTGTAATACGTAATAACGTACGGTGATCATTTCGTTGGTTGTTCACGCCTTATGCGGGTGGCGGTGACCACCCGTGCTACTAATTATATAATATTTATTTGATATATCATTATAATATATCGGTAATTGAACTTAGTTAAGAGAGAGAAGAATGAAAGAAATTTTGAAGGATAAAGAGAGAAAGAGTAATAAAAATAGGTAGATGAAAAAAACCGTGCCCCTCCAAAGATAGGGTTATATGAAAGGACCCCAATAATGAGAGCCATTAAAAATTATCTCATTCGATGATAAAAATGTATACTGCCATTCGCTCCACCGGTGATGACATATGAATCTGAGGCGTGGTCGTTTATGCCTTGTTAGAAGGTTCAAAGTTACACAGAATATGAAAAGACCCTAATAATGGGAGCCATAAAAAAATTATCTCGTTCGATGATAAAAATGTATATTGCCATTCGTTTCACCGGTGATGACATATGAATCTGAGGCGTGGTCGTTTATACCTTGTTAAAAGGTTTAAAGTTACACAGAGAGCAATGGAGAGGGCTATGTTAGGAGCTTCAGATATGAGTAGATCCGAATAACAAAGACACCAGCTTGAAGAATTGCTCCTCTAGAGTGACAGTGGGTAGTTCTGGACTGAACCGACAACATAGTCATCGTAGTTTTATTAGGGCGGGGCAGTTGAAGTCTATAGGCTTATGTAATGATGATGATGGTGATGAAATTATATAATTAAATACATATTGTAACTATTGATCTTTGCACTTTATTCACAGACCTGTATCGCATGTCTCTGTGTTTACAACTACGATTATTTATTATTCTTAATTATTAATATTACAAAAAACTAACAATCATTAGAGGGGCCGGAAAGTAGTGTCGTTTATATACATATTTCACAGAAAAACCGATTGATTTTTACCGATCCGGTATTGAAAATTTTTATACTAGATAGCAAAAGGTTGTTGATGACGAAAGTGAATATATTGTTGATTAGAAATAAAAACTTGTTAAAAATGTAGTCGTGTGAATTTAACTTTAGAAACAGACATTAGTGTCCGGTCTCTCTAACATATATTTTACTAAAGAGTGTATATTTACGAGAGATAGAGGAAAGAAGAGGGTAGGCAGTAATAAAATAAAAAACAATGTGTTACATTATATTTCGTTCCTTTTTTAATGGCGAGGAAAATAAGATTTATGTGTAATCGAGGTATATGTTATATATATACAAAGATCATTTATAATATTGTAAATATTTACAATTTTGTCACGAAAAGCAATGGTAGCGTTTATTATAGGCATGCGAATTCAAATCGGCGTTCGAATTTGAATTCGAATAATTTAACACCTAAAAAATATTGTCGTAGTGGCCAGTGACACGGAGCTTTCTCAAATGGTTTGTTTGCATCAAGGTACTGTTAGCGTAATGGATTTTCGCATTACATCCTTGCCCTGCATACCTCACGTCGATTATCGGTCACTAAACGGTAAACCATTGTTAGATTGTAAGGATGGGTCGCCAACTGTACCCAAATGTATAATTCATCAAGACCGAATGCCAGTTACATAGAAAAATAGAGGAGGCAAATATCGCCTCCATTATGATAGAGAAAGAAGGCAGAAAAGCCTTCCTCAACCTCTGCAGAACAGTAGCCAAAACAGTAATAAATAGGAATTAATGATAAAATATAAAAAGGAATACAAAAATGTATATTAGAACTAATTATAATAGAAATAAATTAAATATGTAAATTCTAATATTGAGAAATAAAAGAAATAAGAGAACTGTAATATATAGGTATAAGATGTAAAATTAACTAAAAAAAGCTGTGACATATATAAATTGTATAAATAAACTAAACTGCAGTAATTGAGAATGGACGAAAGTATATAAGAGCGGAAGAGAAAAATTTACTGAATTATGGAATGAAGAACAGAATGATAGACATTGTGAAGAATGGAAGAACAGTATAAATATTATAAAAAGGGAGTGAAAAAATTAATTAAGAAACTAAATTCCTGTTCCCAACAAAAAAAAAATATATATTTCAATACATGTCAACAGATAAAATTACCACAATGTAATACAATCTCGTTACTTTACTGTTTTTTAACTGGTACATCTTACTTCCGAGAAGCATTATTGAGACGTCAATTTTAAATAAACGTTCAGAAACGTTCTTAAAAGTAAAATTAAAATTATGTCATACGAAGTAAAATAATATTGCTCAAAAATTTATGTGTATTATTTACTTCATTATCAATTAATATTTTTAGAAATATTTGGTAGCATATTAATATAATAGGTTATTAAAGTAAAAGTTTTAAAGAGCTATAAATAGCTCATTTGTCAACATAAAGCTATAAAGCTTTTATAATACCATTCATCCTGCATAAAATGGTCAGTCTGAAATAAGTTACATTTTTTTTATTAAAATGCGACAGGCTAATAACTTCTATCAGTACAAAGTCTGTAGGGACAGATAAGAAATAATAATTAATTTTAATATATTTTAATTCGAAATTTGAAAACTCTTTTGCTAACTACATTATCATTTCGTTATTTATGTTTTTTTAAACTATTGATTTTTATATAGGTTATACCTTATGTTATTTGTCAGCAAATATACCTAAATACCTCCTTTACACTTTTATGTTTATAACCAATCATACTATATATATTCATGACAAATAATATATTTTATTCTATAATGTAATTATTAAAATACAATATCACTAACCATAAATAATAAGTGAATTGTTAAAAAATAAATAATGTTAAATTTGAAACGAACACTGAACTTCGGCCAGTTTATTGCTTTGTTTATATAAACAGCTGACCGCCGGCCGCCATTTTGGATTCCGTTACGAATTACGCAGAACGGATTTCTTAAGAACAACAAACACGCAACAGCTTAAACAATCACTTTCAAATCCTTCCTTTTCATTAAACCTATTAACCTTTTGTTAGTCGGATTAAAAATTATTTCGTTTTTTAAAATAGACACCGATAGCATTTAGATTTATATAAATACCTAGTATATTAAGGCTAATAAAAGTAAGTCCAAACGCGCAGCGAAGAGTAAAAAAATATAGTAATAAGAAAAACAACTGTCAAACGTTGAAACTGAAAATAAATATACTCGTACATTATATGTTTAATGGTAGCCTAATTAAGACTTGCGATAGTTGGTCGCGTGTTCGATTTCCGGGATACAATCTTCTAAGTCATACCTCGTGAATAAATTATATGACATTGCCACTGTTCACAAAAAAGCTGCCAGAAGATATGCAGCAGCTTCCTCTGCATACCACAATACGATCGGCAACCTGAATGCCTTTGCCTCGTAATGGACTTCTATGGACTGAAATAACAATACGTTTAATAACATGACTGGAGATATTTAACTAGGATAAGACTTGACTCTATCATACAGACTTACCCTGAGTAAACTTGAGGTATACGTACGGTGCTTAAACTAGATTCTATTTTGATAAGAAGTTTCTTTTTTTTTATTAACTCACAATGACGTCTATTTGTCCAGACATACAGTCATATATATAAATATAACACAGTTATGTCACCTTTTTGATTCGAATTTTAAATTTTCGTATGTTTTTAAGCATAATGCGTTTGTGAGATATATTTATACAATTTTCTCATACCTGTTGAAGTAAAAATAAATATCAAAATCATTTTATAAGTAGGACGGATCGTCCACAGCTAATTTTACTTAATTTTTTTAGTTACCTCCACCGTTTTTGGAGACCACTCGTTCTCTCCCCTAACATGGTAAAAGTAACATGTTATTATTGTTATTCTCCTTCCCATCTTTCTTAATATCTTCTATTCGTTTCCCTTTTTTCCCTTCACAATATCTTGTATTACTTTTCGTCCTCTGCTTATTCGTGGGTTGTGTTCATTCACGTCTGGAATATAAAAAATCCTAGTTACAAAAGTCAAAATAAATTATCAGATGACCGCTGTGGACTCTCTGGTTCTGAAGCCACAAGGTGAACAGATGGGAGACACTGGATGTAGCCTGTTTCCAACTAGTCCTATTGGAAATTTATAGAGAAGCCTTTGTCCAGCTGTGGACCTCTTTCGGCTGAAATTATGGTAACAATTGTTGAAAATTTGTGGACTCAAATACTGGGGTTCTTCTCACCTTTAAGAAAATTTGTATGCCTTATCCATGAGACATAATGCGGCTGATAGCTTACAAAATAATTATGATTTCTTATACTTGATACAGGTACAATTATTACACACTAAATACTGACAATCTACACGGGCGTCGATGAAATTTAATGTAAACTCATA
This sequence comes from Battus philenor, assembly GCF_028537555.1. Classification (NCBI taxonomy): domain Eukaryota; kingdom Metazoa; phylum Arthropoda; class Insecta; order Lepidoptera; family Papilionidae; genus Battus; species Battus philenor. The sequence goes on from NW_027181693.1 coordinate 1,612,464, forward strand.
ACAGTAAGTTGCAATTGTAATAATAAAATAATGACAGTGCAAAATTAAACCAGTGAAAGTGATACCATGTTGAAATATTGAAAATGTTGGAATACCTGTTAGTTCTACTTATCGGGTTTTGGCTTGGTGTTGCCATATTCCTCTACGTCTCATGTTATTGGATTGAGGAGATCTTAGGTGAGTACTTCTCTTTATATTAAATTAAGATACATATATTATTGTTAATAAATATCATTATCGCACACCAACAAAATAATAATTAGAAACTGTTATATTAAACTAAATAATAAAATAATCTTTATAAAAATGAAATAAAGTTTTAAAATAGAACATGTGTACATATAATATGTATATATTATGATTAAAAAAGTTAACTTAAAATTCCTTTGATTTAAAGCATATTTTTCAACAATGCAACATAGTCGTAAAAGCTATGTAAATAATTAATAGCATTATATAACTATCGCTATCGCACAGCAACAACATTTTTTTAAAAATACCAAAATCAATTTAATCGCAAAATTAATAAATTATAATAAATTAACTGAAAATTAAAATATAAAGCGACGAGAAACATTTTCAGTTATTAAAATTCATTTACCCATATATACATTTTAATATAACACAACATAACTATGACATAACAAATAAATACAAACGACTAATTGATGTCAGAAAAGATTAAAAAAAGAAAACCATATGTCATTTAAAAAAAAAAAACATTAAAACTTGTAACAACATGTTTTTGAAATATTTATTACAATTTAACACAGATTATCTAATTTTAACAACTCAGTATAAGTTTAATGATAATAAATTCTTTGAACCTAATATAAAAAATATTTTTTCTCAACTGTTTTAACTCGACTGTAACGAAGTTAATTTTATTTCTTTAAATTACGAATTTTATGCTTTGTTGAGACGGTGGCATGAATTAAAAGTTATGTAACATTTTGTAACACGAACAATTATGATACAGAAACACATTTAGTGCCATTTATAAATTCAATTTTCCGCATTATATTGGCTCACTTGTTGCTTTTGTAATGACATTCTGTGGTTGCGGAATGACGTTTTGTGACAACTAAAAACAAGAGCATATATATTAAACCTTAAGACCACGGCTGGGCATAGGCCTAATTGATTTCCAATAGGACGATTTCGAAACGACCAGTATCCGATAAAATTGTTTATTCACCTTGTGGGTGAATGTTCTTCGCTGCCGTTGCCACTGGGTATCTGTTCTGCGCTTTATGTGGCTTGCCCAATACCACTTCTATTTACCAATCTGCTGATAAATCGGGTTTCATTTTTCGCCTATGGATCTTCTCATCATAGCCCTCTCCACGATCAATTATTCCATATTTAATTATACTAAAATTGTAAAATTGTTGGGCAAAATATAATTTAATGGAATCAGGCGTTACCTTGCGGAAGTCCATCCTAAGTAAGAAAAGGACCAATATTTAGCCACTTCCACACATGCAGTGGTAGTCGTGCAAAAAAGTGCACCGCCCTCCAGCCCGCTGATAAATCCGCATGCGGCAAACAATGCGAATTACACAACTATCACCGTCAAATCACTGAACACGTGTTACAACCCTCCACGGGGCATCTTCTGGAGTTATGTTACACCGATTAGCGCCAAACACAGAGAAATATCATTTGTTTATACATATATGTTAAGAAACTACTTTCTTTATTAATTCCATTTTGTGTTATGCCGCGCTTATTTAATGTCGGTAAAGCAGTAGCTTGACCTTGACACTTCATAGATGGCGCTGTTAATAATGGTGTTGTGATGGCGTCCGTTGTGATCGCCGGTCGGTAAAGCAGTTTGTATTTAAGATGTCAAAGCGATAATTTAAAATATCGCATAATAAACTTTAAAGAAGAAGCCACAATTTAAATAATAAACTTTGAATGTCGTTTATCTGTTTTCAGAACGACGCATTATTATTTAATTGAAGCATATATAATACATACCTACACAGTCGAGATTTATTTTGTTATTGATATGGATATATATATTTTGTTTATACAGCGTACTTTTAAAAATGGATTGAAATTAACAAGTTTACAAAGGTCGCTTGCGAGAGCAGTTTAAAAGGTATTCTAGAATGTTCGATCCGATCACTATATTTACGTTAGTCATACGACACTAAATACGTTTTTAATTACTACTAGTGAGTCGTTAAATATTACATTGCGGTAAAGTTCATCGTGGGCTTAATCTAAGGTCTCTCTGATAAAATGATTTATTGATATTAAATAAGTGGGCACGTAGCTCGTCCAACCGATGGTCACGGGGCCCCTTTAGGTGGACCAGCTATCCAGTCAGGGTCATGGGAAGTCGTTGGATGCGAGCTGCAAAAGATCGGTCATCGTAGCGATCTTTGGGGTAAAACCATGCCTTGTAATATGAAGAAAAAGACCTCTGTGTAAAAAGGATTTATTAATTATTGAGTGGGTGGAGCACATTGTTCGTGTAATCGACGTTTGTTGTGGTTGAAAGGTTGAAAAGTCGTGAACGCAAGCCGGCAGACGCGGGGAATGCACGAAGAGACTTGATACGGGTAGCGCTAAACGATCAACGAATGAGCTTCATTATTTGTTGATTACCTCTTGTTGTTGTATGTTGTTTGATAAGAAAACTGAAAATAAAAGCGTACGTATATTCTAGTAACATTCAACCATCTTTATAAAAATATTGTGTGCATAACAGGTTTGCAACAACTGTTATTTTAAAAATAGTTATTTGGTTTTTGCTTCATACACCTGGCAAATCGATAATAAACTGGTCCACGCAATGGCAATTTCGAGCCGGGCGCCATCTTTCTTTTTTTATTTATACTATAAATGTCAATCCTGTATAAATAAAACAACTATTTCATCTTAAACTTGATATTTAATAAATATGAATATTAAAATGTTGCGTAAATGCTAATTACTTTTTTATTTCTTATTGTTTTAACAATAGGTACTATATGTCAAACGTAAAAAAACAAAAATATGTCTAACTACAAATTTAAATAAATGCATTATACATGATTTTAAATATGAAATTACATTGCTACTAATAATATAATAGTAGATAATCTAATAATCATATACATTCAGACGTACAAAAGCTTGGAAGTGAATTAAAATATAATTATATTCAAATGTAATAATAAAAAACGCCTAGTAAAATTGTACTTTAGTAGTGATAAAGATTTTTTTTGTTTTTAAAAAAAACAATATTAAGATTTGAAGTTTGAAGCGTGATTTCCACTGCAGAAGTTTAAGACCAAGTGCCATCTGGCCCACTGCAAACAGACTAAACTGCAAAAAAACAAACTGAATTTGTTACCAATTGGTCTATATATTTTATTGCCTTAAACAAAAGATTATATATTTAATATTTTAATCAACCGACTAAAATAGCATCAGGCCTCGGCGCATCTAACTGGAAAATCACGCGAAATAACGTGCCACAGACAAATAATAATTACCGCCATTGTTTCCCGCCTAGGTCACAGATAATAAATTCTAATTGACAAAGTATTATAATAATTCTCGACTTCGGTAGAATATTTGTGTTTCTTAAAATAAAATCAAGGTTTCCTTTGACTACAAAGTATAATTATTTATAATTAATTAATATTCTTTATTGTACACGCTACAAAATGTATACATAGTTGTATAATAGTAAAGAAAAGTGTACAATGGACGGTTTTAACACACGAGGTAATTGTTATTTTATGTACTTCTATAACAGAATGCATAGACACAAAAAAGAAAAAAAAAACCTCTGAATTTTTTTTAATCTGCTAGATTGAAAAGGAAGAACTTTTTAATGTTTTAAGAATAAAAATATTATTTTATAACTGAATAACGTGACTCAAAAACGTAGGAGAATGTTAGGTTTTAATAATAGTAAAATGGTCTTTTCAAAAGTTTCTATTATTTATACATAGGATGTCAAATGTTGGACAGAGACATCCTTCATGTATTTACAATGGACAAGTTGGTCGACTGTTCATCTTGCATTTAATTTCAATCACACTTCAGCTGTAGGAGTACCCTTTGCTAGACATAGGCTACATCCATAGATTTCCAATATGACTGTTTCGAAGACCGTCTGTCCATCTTGTAGCTGTCTGTCTACGCTGGTCTCCACTCTAGAACCTTATGGCCACAGCTGCTATATAACTTACGGGCGCCTGCCCGATGCCACTACGACCTTCTTGTTCGTTAATGAATTTCCTCGTTATTGATTATATCTCGTAGAGAAATTCCGAGCATAGCCATCTCCATGGATCCTTGCTCTAGATCATGGCTTCTTAAACTATGGGTCGCGACCCCAAATGTGGTCGGAAGCAAAATTCTGGGGTCGGGAGATTTTAATGACAAATATTTATATATACCATTTTACTACTAGTTGAATACATTCGAGCGAATTAGGACGGTCAGAATCCACTTTTATTTTTAAAACTATAATAAATTAAATTTTATTATATATTGTGCAATTTTTAATTTGAGATTTTTGTATGTTACAAAACGAATTCTAAAACTATATATTTTCATGTGTATGTAGTACATTGCTACCTTATCAGTAAATCGTCAAAAAATATTAATTTATTTTTCTTTTATATTTGTATGGGGTCGTCAAGAAACTCGCAATCATAAATGGGGTCGTGAATAACTAAAGTTTAAGAAGCCCTGCTCTAGATCATTCCATAGAGGGAGGCACAGCTTCTTCCTATCTTGGCATAGTACTAAGAGTCGGTTTCAAGTTCCGGCAGCTTCTTCAAAGGTACCAAAGTCGACCACTGACGAGGTTTTTGTGCGTAGAAATCCCACATATCCTACCCGCAGAAGGCAGGGTATCTTGTGTCCATCCGAATGATATCCACCTGCACTTTCCATTATCATTAAAATTCATTCCATCGAACATCCGCCCAAGCGAACTAAGTGCTTGGTGGCCTCCCAACCGGGTAATGTGAATAATATACAGCGACCTCTTCCCATAGCGTCGATAAATTACCTTGTTAATCACCGGAAGAGGCTGTATATAGGCCACTTCTTACCGTGTACACTAGAATTCTATGGGAGAGGACTTTGTCCAGCTGAACGTCCTACTGCTGGAATGATGATGGTATACCTAGACGAGGCTGTCGAGGAATCTCTCGATCTTGCGTAATACAAGTGAAGTAACATAATTTATACATTCCGTATCAAAGAGTCACAGACCATAAGAAATAGATTCTTTAGCATGACTCGCTATTAAATCAGCTGTCATCTAATTAAATATTACCTTATTTGATATAATCATGTTTAAATTGCGTCATACTGTAGAAACGAGATAATGTTATTCTTATCTGAATGAAAATGATTGTGAGGGTAATAGACCGAGAGTCAAACATGTTTATGGTGGTGGTACTAAAATATATTTATAGATTGAATTCCCGTAATTGGCTTACATTTAAATCAGTTTGTTTATATTAAATAAATTAGATTAGATCAGTGGTAGCTCAGCGGTAGAGAACTGTGACTTGCGGTAGTTGGTCGTGGATTCGATTCTTCGATACTTCTTCTTTTTCAGCCGATGGATGCTCATTGTAAGGCATAAGCCTACTTCAGAGATCGCCACGATGACCGGTCTTGATCTGCCCGCGACCTGAACTATGTCCTCGGTCCAATTAGTGGTCGCCACTAGAGAACCTTTCAAATACAACCTTATACAATTCACAGTTTGTGCTCACAAACAAGTTTTCAAAGGATGGGTAGTACTGCGTACTATAATACCACACAATCGACAACACGCCAGCCAAGATTGACGACTATTGTACATTCTCCTATAGATGTCTGTGAGGGGAAGCCTTGCAATGAGTCTCTATGGGCTAAAACGACAACGAAATAATGTAATTAGATTTGGATTAATTTAGTAAGATATTCACCCCACAAGTGGACAGACGATCTTTATATGGTCATTGGCAGACATTGGACGTTCACCGCTTGCAAGTCCAATCGGAAATTAATAACAGAGCTTTGACCAGCAGTGGACAATCTGCGGTTGAAATGATGATGATGGTGATTACGTTTCATAGATAAATTAAATGCGACTAAATAAAATTTATTTTTATTTTAATTCCAGTATTTAATGTATTTTCTATTTAATATATTTTTCATTCTGATTATTGGCAAGTTCGTAACATTTTTGAAGAATATATAGAATAAAAAATTGTATGTCTATAAAATCTATATTTTAATTTTGAATAGTTTCTATTCGCAAAAACTTGTAAATTTCCTTTTTACATTCATGACTTGTTATTATATAAAAGCTGTAGTTTTTTTTCAAAATTAATAAATAAATTAATGAACTTATAATGTAAAGATGTATTTTATTTAAAATTATTTAATTATGCAATACTATATCGTGTATTACATGATATGTACTTATTATGTAAACACCTTTGCCGCAAAACGTAATAATGATGTGAAAATAAAAAAAAAAATTCTCCTGTCAGATTTACCGCCGCCGCAGAACGTATCAAGCGCTTCCAGCCATGCTGCAAGCGGGGCAAGCGGCGCGCACGCTCAGCTCAAGCGGCTCGTTGCTAGAGTCGTTGAAGAAGCTTCAGCGCTGCCAGCGCTCGCGCGGTACGCCGCCGCGCCGTCACCGACGCCTACCATCGAATCTTCTACATACGAGGATCTTCTTGCTACGGCTATTTTAAATAAGGTAAATTAAACATATAAAAGCCCCAGTTATTATTAGTGTCTTAGAAAGTCTCCGAAAGTCGCTTGTGCCTTTTATGATCAAAATCATTTCAGCCGTAGGACAAATACTGCTAGATATAAGGCTCCTCTGTAGTATTCCAACAGGATCTACATCCAACGTCTTTCGAAGTTCTTTACAAGGTCGTCTGTATGTTTGTTTCACCCGCAATATATCCATTCCTGAACACGGCATTCCCTTCGATTTCCAATATATCTAGTTGAAAACGGACTACACGTATCGTCTTCACGGACTCATCTTGTCGTTTGTCCCATCCGGTGAGGTTAACGGTTCGATATTTAAATTTATTTTTCTCAAAAACTATTTTATCATACCAAATGTCTGCATATATAGATAGGCTTACGTAATTTTAATTGGTAATTAACAAATCTCGTTTTTTATATAATCCAATCAAAATTACTAGTGTGTGCGTACGATAAATAGATCAAAACGGACAGACATTCAAATATTGCACACGGTATTGCGTTAAATATGTTTCATCATTGTTGACAGCTTAATGTAGCATTACGTCTTGTGTAAATATTGTTAAATTGCATGATATTTTTACAAATTAAACCAATTATAGCGAAGCATAAAATTCAGACGTTTCGGATCACAAGCAGGTCTGTGTTTCAATCATTTCATCACCACAATACGCCATAGCCGTTCCAAAACCAATTGACCACGCCAGAAGATTGAATCATGTATCATGTAATCCCGGAACATTCTAGATTGAAGCATTCTTGGAGTTTCCACTACTTTATCTTGTCTCAGTGATAACGCTTCCCGAAATGGTGGAAATGGTAGCCAGATAAAAGCAACCAAACAAGTCGAGGTTCAGTCTCCGGTCGTCCTTGAATGTTAAACGGGTAGAGCCAGACCAAGACTACTTTCAAGAAGACCCTTGAGTCCAGACATTCCATGCAGCGTCCGCCCAAGTCACCTGTAAGCTTTGCGGTCTCTCAATCAGGTGAAACTATATAATAGCCTGAACCAAAGCTCTCGAGCCTTGGAGCTTCACTACCGTAACAGTGGTTTTGGTAGAGCTCTTTATGCGCTGTTTTTTCGAACGCGGAATCTGTAAATTTTACTTTGGCATCAGTATAAGCTGGGTTACAAAAATCATTACCATCATTTCAAAGTTGTCCATTACTGAACGGCTTTCTCAGTATATTTTCGGTAGTGAATTCATATTTAAATGAATCCAAAATAAAACATTGTATATATACAAGCATTGTATATTATATATATATATATATATATATATATATATATATATATATATATATAATATATACATAATAATTGTATATATATTATATATATATATATATCTTTCGATATTTGTAATACATTATTAAATATATCAAACACAAAAGGTTTTGCCAAATTAATCTCGTATTGGTGTGTATATATTTCTCTGCACCAATATTTTTCACCTTAGCCTTTCTAAAATTCTTACTCGCCCCTATGTAACATATGCATTTTTTTATATTAAAACGGAAAGTTAAACTTGAGTTAGAGTCCATTTTCTAATTGACCCCCTCTTAACAATCAAATTGCCCCCCTGTGGGTCGTGGGCCTGACTTTGGGAAACATTGCTTTACACAAGCTTGAAGATAACGAAAACGCAGTACGGTTTTAAACATTAATAACAATTGTTTACATATTGATCAAATAAATATTACAACTCGATATTCCGTTTATTTTATGTTTAATATTAATTTTATTTTAATAAATATGTGACATAAATAAGTTTCATATAAAGATCAACACGCATAGAACTTTGAAAGTTACAATATTTTTAAGATATATATTTATACTGGTAACATTTATTTTTGACAGTACGCAAGATATAGACATCTCTTTTGTGGACAACTGTACACGGTATTTGTTCCATTATTGGGGACATCTAGTGTATTCCTGTGTTAGGTATACAGAGACAATATTTTCAATAAAATTTTCACTGCCTTTTTTATTTTTAACCTTATCTTTTATCTTTCACATTATCTTTTATACATCTTTATTTAATTCGTCACATTAGCTTCCAATCCTTTACATACTTTATTTTCCGTCCATACGTCATCTTCCTTACTTCGTCTTCACCTCCAAAGATTTTTATTCATTTACTTTTGCTTATTAAAAAATTTAACAATTAAATTTTTTAATTTACAATTTTACCCGACTAGGATTTGTTGCTTTTAATTACCTCACTTTCAATCTTTGTACAATACTCCAAGTAGATTTGGTGCCTTTCTTCTTTCTCTAACAGCTTGGCAATGTTTCCCTCCTCTTTTCTCTCTTGTAACATAAACTAGCACTCCATACAGTCGTTGATCAGGTGCGCCACGGCCTGGTCCATCGCAGGGTCACAGTAACACAAGGGACTCCATGCCCCGTGAACATCTGGACCAGAACCGCTGTACACGGTATTACAATACACTTCCAAGTTATGTATCTAAATGATAATATATTTAAGAAATTCATTAAACAAAAACTAGTAAAAAAAATACTATGAAAGTGTAGTGTAGAAAACTCTAACTTCAACACGAAGATATTGTGAATTTGTTGTGGTCTCTGTGTAGTTTTAAATAAAGATACCTTATAGGAGAGCTCAATCTGTTTATAGTTTCTCTAGAATTGGGCTTTTTGGACTTTTTCGCATTCATCTCATGACGTACGCTTGTGGCCAATTTAAATGATCCTAATAAAAATAAATATGAAATCAAATATATTTTTAATCTGTTTTATTTTTGGTTCGCAGTGTTGCTATCGATTTAATGATCAAACGTATCTGGTTATACGCGGTTTACGTTTATGTAATGACGTTGGCGGGAATCCTTACAGTTTTCATCAAGCGGCACCTGCCATTTGCGTTAATTTAGGGCTGTCAATCAATCTACTCTTACTTTTTTCTTTTAAACGTTTTTATAGGGTGATCTTGTACTAGTGTTTATAAGCCAGTAACCATAAAGCTTGTCAAGTCAACTTAGAGAAAGAGATCATTCGCCTTTTTTTTGGTTTCGGTGGGGGAAATATTCCGGTGTTCAAGATGCCCCGCCTCTGGGGGGAGGACAGGGGTATGTGGGATTCCTACCCACTAAACTCCCCCCCCCCGGTGGTCGCCCTCTGCGCTATACGGGGGACCGGGGTATCTCCCGGTCAGGGATCGCCACGCGGTCTTCCTTCGCGTCGTGCTATTTTCGATAGCAAACAGAAACAGAAACCCTCGTGGTTCTATCGAATGGTTCGACGTGGTCTCGAACTATCGTCCGCCTCAGAGTCGCCGAAGCTAGTGAGAGTTAGGGCCCCCACCCTAAACTCCCGCGACTCCTAAAGCCCCGTTTACGGTTAAGAAATCACTCGCCTAACTCAACTCGGATGGTCAGCGTTCGAATAGCTCCGAAATATGTTCACGTCCAAAATACCGCAATGCTTGACAATAAAAGTCTTTGACCAGTGCGTGTTGCCGGTGATAACTTATGGATCCGAAACGTGGTCGCTTACAGTGGTCTAAGGAAGGTGACAGGTCACCCAAAGAGCAATGTCCAAAGCTATGCACGGAGTTTAGTTGCGAAATAAAATGAGAAGATCCGCAAAAGAACCAAGGTTACCGACGTAACTCGAAGATATGCTCGTCGGAAGTGCATGATGGCGACCAAGAGCAGGTAGACCCCGCACTAACTGGACCGAAGACAGAGTTAAGATCGCTGGAACTCGATAGATGCAGGGAGCGCAAGATCGGTCATAGTGACGATCTTTAGAGGAAGTGTATATCTTGCAGTGGGCGTCTATCAGCCTGTTGTTAGCAGCCATGAGCAAAACCTTATTTAAGTTAAATGGAGAAGCTTATAGTCTCCCTGGGAAGCCCTGGCTAGACCGCGTATGTGGACGCTCCACGGAGGGAATAGGCACAAGGAACCCCACGAGATTACTTCGGCTTGAGATATCACGTTGATATACCCGTTTAGCGTTCCGATAATAGAAAGCATATGATAATAAAATGTAATTTGTAAAAATCCCTGTGTACCCAAAACAGAGGAAGTACTAAAGGCCTTCATAAACGGGGGCAATAAAAAACATTCCTACACATGAGCGCCCGTGAGGACAATGTGCAAACATTACTATGGTCTAGATTGAATATCGAACATTTTTACTTTACACCGAAGACAGGCCATTAGTGTATTAGATGTAAGTATGTCACGATGCACATGTGCAATGCATTATGTGTACAATGCAATCGTAACAACTCTCTTTCCGCGTCTGTCTTCGCACCTTTCGCCGGCCCGAGCTACCCATTGAAGCTTAGAGTTTTCTCACAGTTTAAATATGCACGTAACTACGAAATGTTGACCATTTCAAAATCATCGTATAATTGCGTAATTATGAGTGAATTCGTTAAAATTTTACTTGGTTTGTTTTCTCTTATTAGAAAGATCACATCTATTCTTACGACACTTCTCCCAAACGCTTTCCGAAGTGATTGTAGTCTTATTTGTTAGACAATAGCATCCGACCCAGCAGAGATTCAACCCATTCTTGTGTGAGAATCGTTATTTCAGCCCGGAGACGACTACTACAAATACCAAAGATATCTATGGGGATATATACCATAATCGCCATGGTTGGAAGGCGGGATTGTGGTCGCAGTGTTGTTTGGTACACAGAGGACGCTGCTGCACATCCTCTGTAAACTTCTTTGTGAACAGTGGAAATTATATGTAATTAATGAAAAAAGTATAAGTTATATAAGATTATAACCCTGGAATCGAATATTCAACTTACGATCGCAGATATCAGTACTCTACCGCCGGGAGTAAAAAAGAAGTATCCTTCTTACTTATCAGTAATCACTTTGAATTAACTATAATAAAACCTTTGAACTTGACTAATTAGCTAAATATAATCTGTAATTTTTTAGATAACACCAAAAAATCTTGAGAATTCTCATCTATAGAAACTACACTATAAATTTTAAATAAACACAAACTTTAAACACACAGACACTTATTAACTTGTGATCAACATACGTATAGATAGAATAGACGACAGTCAAAGAGAAACACGATAAATTATCTGTTCCCACATCAGAACCTATCTATATAAATGTGTTATCGAATGGGCATTGAATGCTCGGCGACCGAAGTTTAGTGATTCAACCGTATCAGTATAACTCGGATCCTCCGATAGCGCTTATCAACATAGCCGTTCGCAAGAATTATAAACAAATGGTAAGTATTAATGTACTTTTATGTTAATTAGTCCTCGGACGCCATCTTGGCATCGCTACTGTCGCACGCGCGCGAAATTTTCCCGCTAATGACGCGCGTTCCGAAACCAAGTCTCTCCAGATCCGCGAGTGTTGCTAAACTATAATGATGACGTTTTATATGTGTTTATTTGTGGCTTTCTTGTACTTCGTAGCTTGGGTAAGAATTTTTTTTTATTTATTTTAATTTAGCGTTGTGTATTTTAAATCGATAATATAAAATAGGAAGGCTATATTTAAATTAATCAATTATATAAGATTAATCATTCGAATAATACTTCAATTAAACGTATATTAATTTACTATTTCAACACATTTTGCGTTATCTGTTTTAAAACAGAAATTATATTAATACTTCATCGTAAAAATTCATGTCAATCTGACATCTGCTCAATCACGGATTTAAAAAAGAAGCAAGAATTTCATCTAATTAAAATAATTATATATAATTGAAGATTAAACACCGAAATATAAAGGAAAAAAATAAAAAAATACCGTCGACTGCCAACCCTGAAAACCAATTTCATTGCTATCAGCTGACATTCAGGGCGCAGTGTGAGAGTATCCGTTCCTATGGCTATCGTCTCTATGTCTCACGTTATTCTATTTTCACATCATTAACCAATAATTGTTCGTAAATAGTGACTATAATCGCTCGGCACAGCAACAACTTTTCCGAAGATGAACAATTTGTTCAGCAATATCGTGAGTTACTTTCGCTTAATAATTTCTAGTTGATTTCTTTAATAGGCAACCTTAACTGTATTTCTAGTACACTTTTAATGCTAATATTTTTTTTATTTATTTTATTAATCACTTCATTTAAAATATATAAAGGCGAACTCAATGTCGATGTAATTTTATACCACAGGCAGTGCAAAGTTGAATTAACAAAAGTAGGTAAAACAAGTGAATGTTATAAAAGAGAGAAAAAAATCAAAATTGTGTATGTTAAAATTGAAGTAATATTTTTTTTCAATGACATTATAAAAATAAAACAAAATGTTTCGAAACTTGTATGACAGGTCAATTAAAAAAAAATTAAACATTTTTAATCTACAGCGCTCTATGCGCCTCGTGTACATAAATCATTCAGTTTTTATTAAAAAATATATAAGTAATTTATCAAAGATCGAAGGCCAAGACGTGTCCGTATATATAGCTTATCTCCTCATTAAAAAAAAAATTATACCATTTAACATAAAAATTATCTTGTAAAATAACAGCAAAATTCAAATGAGAGTGAATGATTTCTGCTTCATAAAAATAAGAATAAGGCCCCTGGACCAGAATAAGAATTTTTTTTATATTTATACATGAATTTTAATATTATCTATGGCGGAAAATTGTCTTTCTACTCTCTTAATCTTTTATACAGAGTATTTATTAATAGTAGAAGTTTAAAATGAATAAATGTATGCTATATTTAACCCTTTGTCACCTACATACAACCATCCTGTATAAAGTCATCAGTAAATTTGTTATGTTAATTTATTTTTTCTGTTGGAATACGGCTGGCGTATAGTAGTAAGTTTACAGTGACAGAGAATTAGCTATAACTAATTCTAATATGTGTTAATAAAACGCTTTTTATTGCTATGTTATCATTATTTTATTATTTCATAAACCATTGCTTTTTGAGGCTGTACCATATGTTTTCTAAGCTCACTAGTTCCCAACGTGGGACCCAAGCCCAAAGGGAGGGAATATGATCGTTAAGAGAGGCAATTCGGAAATGAACTCGACATGAGTTTAACCATTTCGCTTTAGAGCATGGCTTAAAAAAGGTTGGATAATACTGTGTGGAGTGCTTTAATTAATATTAATAATATTTACAAAACGAAATTAATTCGACCGATGCTTATTATGTCGTAACACTGACGTTTTCATGTCATTCGTAGTACTTACAAATTTAGGTGACGTGGGGTTGACTACAACTGCTTTGGATCATATTTCGACTTTAGCAAGAGAAGCAAAAGAACATCTTTAATCAATTTATCTATAATATTACATACAGACAGCAAGAGTTTTGATAAACAATATCATTATATATACATATTAATATCGATAACGCGTCAGGGAGCAACAGTCTCCTCGAGCGAAATTTGATAAAGCTGATAATCGTTTTATTTAATTTCTGTTATTACGATAAACGAACCGATGATAATGTTATTAACCTTATATATATTATCTGTGTAACGACGATGAAAGTCTAAAGATATCATTTACGCGGTATATCCGGGTTTATTTTTTTTTAATTCAACAAAAATAATTTTAAATGCATAGATAAGGAACATGAATGAGTCATCTACGAATATTAATTATGAGTAGTGTCACAAATTACTTCGATAAATAGATCAATCGTCGAATTCAAATCGGATGGGCAGTGTTCAGACAGCTCTAAAACCTCTTTGTGTCCAAAATAAAGTAATGAAGACGAAGGTCTTTGACCAATGTGTGCTGCCTGTGATGACAAACGGATCCGAGACGTGGCTCCAGGTCACCTAGCAGTGGAGAGGGCTATGCTCGAAGTTTCACTGCTTGATGGAACCAGAAATGAGGATACCCGCAGAAGAACCAAAGTCATCGATGAGCTCGTAGAATTGCTCGTTTGATTTGGTAGTGGGCGGAGCACATCGTTCCTGCAGCCGATGGCCGTTGGGGTTGAAAGGTTCTCGAGGTGGACCAAGAGCAGGTAGACGCGATGTGGGTGGGTCCCACACTAGGTAGACCAACGGGTGGCGCATGACCGATCATCGTGACGATCTTAAGACATAGGCCTCCCCTATGTCTTGCAATGGGCGTCCATCGGCTAAAAAAAGGGTCACAAGTTTGGAATTTTAATGGCTTCTATTATTTTGTTCACTATAAATATTTTCACACGTTGATATACCGCAGTAAATGCTCAAAAATATATAAATACAATTTTCATAATAGTATTCATTCTTTTATATATGAAATATGTATCTATATATATGTACATATATATTACTCTAAATGATTATGTGTGGAATCATTTATAGTGAATCAAGATCAAATCTAAGTCCTCTATCACTGCGTTACCACAATACGCAAGCAGTAAATTACTCATATTAATAGTATCCATATTTATTTAGCCTTTTATACGATTTTGCCTAACAAACTTTTGGATGGAGCCTTATTCATAAGTGCCTGCACCCAGGGGACTCCACACTCATCATATTCATCATTTCAGCTATAAGATGTCCACCGCTGGACTACAGAATTCTGAATTTTAATCTTAAAAAATCCATCAAAAAAACCAGTAGCTTATAAAAGATATCAACGAATAATATCTGGCAACATTTAGTATATTTAAGTATTGATATAGCTCAAAATTAAATTACAATTATTTTCATGTAAATAAAGTAAATAATTGTCGACCTTCTTACTGTCCCATATATTGTAAATATGGCTTCTTGTTGCGGCACGGTGTAACATAGCAGTGTGATACGTAAACAAAACAACATCGGTGCAATAGAACTTGTTTAGCCTTGAAGTATATGTATCGATTGTTCTTCTTTTAGTGTACATATTTATGTATATATATATTTCATACTCATCATGTAGCCGAAAGACACACAAATCCACAAAGATCGCCACATTGACAACGAAGTCCCGCGATTTTGGCTATGTCCCGGATAGGCAGCGTTCAGATAGCTCCGAAACATTTAAACTAAAGTGCGTTCCAAGTGAGTGCTGCCTGTGATAACTTAAGTATATAAGATATGAACGTTTACAATAGGCCTTACAAGGAGGCTAAATGTCACCCACAGTGAAACGAAGAGTGCTATGCGGAGCCTCGATGCGAGATTAAATAAGAAAAATCATACAAAAACCATAAATTCAAAAATGCGGGGACGCCGTTTTGATACGATCAAGGAAATAAAAACCGAATAAAAGAAGGGTAAGGCTGTACCGAAAAAATATTATTCCGTTTCTGTTTAGAGGACTGAAAAAAGCTGAAAAGGACTTTAATTAATTTGAAAGGGATGGAATTGATTTTAAAGAATAAATAAATAAATTAACATTTTATTAACAAAATTTCTTAGCTTTTCATAACAATATTTATTACATCTATATTTATTGTTGTCATCAAGTTGACTCTGCTTTCTAGTTCAAATAATAAAGGCTTCAGACCTGAGACGAAAACGAAAGAGAATCTTAAATTTAAAGGAATTAAAATAACATGCTTAATAAACATAGAATTAGCCTGAGGAACATGTTTACAGTGAAGTAAATTGATGTTACTCTTACAACAGAAAGGTTTCTGCAAGCTGATTTCCGCAACCAACCTTGCTCAAGCCAACCCAACTCCTCGAGAAATCCTTGCAGACCTTTTGGTGTCGCTGGGTTCTCAGAAAGACATCTTGGTGATCAAAGATTGGTAGTGGAACATAACGTCATTCCATATTTAAAATCAAGGAATAGAAGCTTTTTGAATCCTGTTATCCAGGCAACATGAGATCCTATTATAAAAGCGATAATAAAAAATCGCACAGATAATTATTGTCAAACATTTTTCCCAAAAAAATATGTAGGCGGTTTCAATTAGTCGTAGATACATTAAGGAACTGGAACTATTTTCGGAATATCTACTAAGAAAATGTTATTTATCGTCTCACTTCCCCATTATCACCCTTTCATTTTCCATGATTTTTACGATACATGAATTATTTCCATATTAAGCCGGCACTTCTACTTTATTTATTTATCTATTTCCAACAGTAATACATAAGTTTAAATTAGTTTAATGTAACAAAATACAAAATTAAATATTTTTGCCTATAGTAAGTTTACAAAGCCCTGGCCACAATTACGCTTAACTTATATCTAATAGACAATAACTTAATTAAACAGTAAAAAAACAACATTAAATATCTCTCTAAATAATACAAGATATGAACTATCTATTGTATGTTAAAATGTTATGTTAAATTAGTTAAGATTTTATACATACTTCCATTACAGAGATATTAAAAAAAATCTTGGCAATGTCAAGTTCTGGGCATGCTGTTTTAAAGTCAACGTCATTCTGAATTTAAAAAGATTTTACAAACTTTTTTTTTCATTTTAAATATTTAACTGACTCTACACCGAAGAGTTTAATTATTTCTTAGAGATGATCGCTACTGTGTCCCGTTTTAATAAAACTATATGTTTGGTCGCTGCGTAAGTGCTTAAAGCGCCATCTATTGCCCTTTTTAGTTGTAGTAGCATTTGGTCAATATTCCAGAAGACATATTAGTATTATTAATTATATACAGGATGCGTAGACGAAGCCCATAAGCGATCGGTTTCTGGTGAGGGATAAATCTTTTAACTGTTTTAATAATTAATATGGGCAAAAGAAACATGCGACATGCTATAGTATGGTGTCGTGTTGTCAAACAACTACTGCAATAGATTTTTACTGTGTGTTAGTAATGAAGGTTTTTTAATGTATTTGCACATTTTGTGTCGCAGGTGATCGAGCGCTACCAGACCGAGGGGTCGGGAGGACGCAGCAGCGGCATCCACTCCGCCAGCGCCAGCCCGTCGCCCTCGGACCGCTCCTCACCAAGGTCTCTCAACTCGAGGAACACCAGAGAGATCAGTCCGCCGGTAAGTCACTCATAAATCTTCATTAACATGAACATAAGTCCTGAATTTTCGAATAGGACCTATAGGCCTGCATTTAGTTTCCTCCAACGACTTTAACAAGGTTGTCTGTCCCCCTTTCGGGTGGACATCGTACGCTGCATATAGCTCCATAACCTACTAGACACTATACTTAGGTCCCTTTACTATTACGTGATAGCTGAATGAAAAAACCATGTTCCAATAGTCGACTACATTATCCCCATCAATCTCGTCAAATAAATTTAACATTGCAACCATTGGACGTTCACTGCTAGACATAGGTCTTCCCCATCGGTTTCCAATAACCGGTTCAAAGTGACCTGCATCCAGCTTCTTCTGAAGACATTAACAATGTCGCCTGTTCACCTTGAACGTGTAAAGCGGTTGTTATGGCAACATAAGGCTGCTTTACGCGCTTTATGGCCTGGTCACTGTCAGTTCAGCTTGCCAACGCAGGGCTATATCAGCTACCTTCATTAATCTACGGATCTCCTAAATCTCGAGCATAGCCCTCTTCATAAATAATATAGACCAATGTTTCACCAGCGTGGAGCCCACGCCCCAAAGAGGGAAATTTTGATTGTTAAAAAATGGCAATTCGAATGAGTACACGACACGAATTTAACCTTTTGCTTTAATATAAAAATCAGATATTTCACATAGGGGAGGCGTAATAATTATAGAAAGACTATGGTGGGAAAATACTGGTCCAGATTAATTTTAGATCATTTGATAAAAATCGATTTTTTAAATTGATTTTTTATAACATTGCATTAACTATGCAATCGATATATGTAAATATCATCGTCGCCATCATTTCAGTCTTATGAGGTTCAATGGTCGGTTGGAAGCAACCTGCATTCATCATCTTCTTTAACTTCATCACTAACATCGACGTTAACTACTTTACCAAGTTCTAATATCTCAATTACACCCAATTCAGCTTCGGGAGGAAGACGACGTGTCTGACTGGGAGGAGGGCGAGGTCACAGAGGATGCAGTGGAGCTGCCACGACGTGTGCCGTTCCCTGAATTTGGAGGAGATATCGTGCACCAAGGTATACAGTAATTTTTATATATACACAATCTGAAATTTCATATCTTGGATTTTCTTCTTTTTTTCTATCCCATACATAATTCAGAAAACTATATTTAAATTGAATTTAAGGAAAACGGCAATGTAATGGCAAAGGTTAGCACAATAAATATATATAAGTTTGTTTTCCTTTCTCTAGACTATACGAAAATATTAGCTCTTTTGTGGGATTTAGAGTCTTACAATATAGTTGCATGTAATGTCTGAATTATCATGTATACATAAGAAGTACGTTAAACAAAAACTTATTGCAGAAGTTATTACAGATTTTGTAACCTTTGTATTGAAAATACATCATTTATTACAATAGAAATAGAATCGAAACTATTAACAAATGCTAGATATTTTTATAATAACAAAATATTATTGTACCTTGATAAATATAAAAAAAATAGAAAATAAATCTAACTTTCTTTGACAGACAATGTGGACCGCGACTTCGATGAAATATCGAGCAGTGACATACAGGCTGTCGACGGGTCATGGGAGGAGAACTGGCTCTTCCAAAAGAAGAAAATCAAAACCATACAGTCTGTTCCAGTGCCAATGCTGGTCCCTAATTCCAATACTGAATACCGCGCGCTCATCGGAGACAGAGATGCCGAAGATACGACAGACCTCTCCGACAACGCTAGCGACGAAGAGGACCAAGCAGGATTCAAAAGTGACATCAAGAAAGTTTTGGACTCAAAACATGTTATTGGAGGAAAAGTCAAAGTAGATGAAGCTCTTATAGACGACTTCGAACCAGACAGCCTCATGACTTTTGATGAGACAGATGGATTTGTTAAACAGGACGAATTAAACTTTAACACTAGTGATGTACATGTAAATAATAATTCATGCGCTGGTGAAAAAACTACAGAGAACTTCAATGAGGAAGAAAGAAAAGATTCCATACTGTTGCTCGACGTTGAAAGCGGACCGCCAACTAAAGCAGAATTTAATTTAAATGAAGAAATCCATAGATCTATGTTTAATGGCAATCATATCGATCAGTTGATAGATCTGAATGTAACAGACACGATAGCACAAGATAGCTTAGATGGAGTCGACAATGTGATAAATTCAAAAGGCAATGGAGGTAACTTTTTTCGATACTGTTAAAATACTGTGATCGGCACATTCTTGGACCGAAAAAGAGAAAGATAGACGGCCCTTAGGGCGGCGGCCCGCGTCCTAACCGCAAATAGCGTGGGCGAACCGAAGTTGGATCCGGATCCATCCTTGGCTCGCCTGTGGTATGCGTTGCCGTCCCAAGCCGCATATATACAACATCAACACTACACAGCTCTACTCGGGTAGCGCGGTTTACTAAGTGCGAACGTCATCGTACAACTGGAGTACGTCTGTCCAGCTTCTGTTCTATTTTTAAGTTCACGGACCCTTCCGCTCCGTGAACTCATTTCCGATGAAGCTGTAGAAGCCCCCGGGCTAACAGCATCTACTTAAACCGAAACCACGCAAGAGACAAGACCAACATTGTTGGTATACGAACTCGTAACCTTTTCTTATGGTTTGACATAACACGCCCATTTTACTTTTGTTTAAAAAATTACTATTAAGGAAATTTTAATTTATTTAAACTTGTAAGATATTACAAATATATAAACATTATTTCAAAAAGGTACATCATGTTTCCATAGTCAGTATTTTAATGACATTAAAACTTTTTCTATTGTTACAGATAACACAATAAATTCTTTAAGTCGTCATGAGAGGGTAGGTGAATATGAAGAAACTGTTTCCATACCAGTGCAGAGATATGCCGATAGTCTACGAAGACAGCATTTTGATACTGATGTTTTAGAGTGAGTAGCTGGAATAATCGTTCATTCATGTCAGTCGATAGATGCATACAAGGCATTGACCTACCCAAAGATCGCTGCGATCACCGATCTTGCGTCGCCCGCTTCCAGCGACCTTTATTATATTATCCTTCCACCTAGTTCACCGGTCCTTATATAAGTCATACAAACATCAATATCTGTTACTGAATAATAAATAATTTACATTTCTATTTCAGTAACATGACACACAACGACAATGTAGAAAGCAATAAGGATGAAGATTTAATACCCGGTGAGTGTAGCATTTAAATGCCGTAACACTACCACCCTAGAAGACAATTTATCAAAATGATTCGTTCTTTTTAGGTACGATCGCGTACAGGGAAAGAAAGAAATGGTTAAATTACGTCGAAATGCCGAATAACCCATATTCACCAGAAGCTATACAAAAAAGATTATCCTCCAAAAACGCATCCTCCCTATTCGATTCGTTAACATCTAAAAGCAAGGATGTTAACGAAGATAATCTCGGAACACCAAAGCACAGAGCAAAGAAAGAGGATGTGGAAGATAAGAAACAGAATGGATTGACAGAAGACATGATACGTAAAACGAATTCGTTGGATTTAAATGAAATTGGAAGAAATGAAAACAAAGAAGAAATTCCATCACCAAAAATGTTAAAACATGTTCTATCAGAAGAAATTCCTCAATACAAACGGTATTGTTATTTTATTATAGCTGTAGGCCTTTATTTTTAATGATCTTTAATATTTACGTTTCTTTGTGATATCTTTTTTCAGCTACGGCCGAGACTACTACATAAAAGAGGCCAAAACATCCTCGGGTGCCCGGAAATCAAACAGCCTGAGTGACTGTAGCACCATATCTTCGATGCGCAAATCGACCAGTTTAGATAATTTCGATACAGAGCTCGCGTCGCCTGTAAGTGCTAGCAGCTCGTTGAGCGACCTCGAAGCATCCGCTCTTCATCACAACATCGTCCGTGCCTTTCTCAGCCCCAGAAACGCCAGCCCAAACTTCGCCATAAACCCCATATTCGAGAACCCAGACAGACAAAGCGACGACACTGACGCATATGCGACAGACCGACGTAACGTCAGCCGCAACGTAAGACAACAAAGTAAAACTGTGTGCGGTCGAGGTGACGGTTATGTGGAAAACGAGGATATAGTTAGACTTAAAATACCGAAAGTACCCGAAATAACCGAAGACCTATTCGAGTCCTACACAAACGTTAGGCGGAGCAGCACGCTCAGGAGCGAAGACTTCTCCATTCGCTCCAAGAGACGATCAGGTCTCAACTATACGTTTGGTGGAAGCCTCAGATTAAACAGAGGGTTCCACAAAGACCTATGGTGAATAAGCACCTTCATTAAGTTCTAGTACTTTTCAATAACAACCTCTGAGCACTCCCACTGATCTTAAATGTAGATACGACTAAACCACAAACCCGACTGTACGAATCTCTACCTTTATGTTCGATACAGATGTAGACCTAAAACAAATCAGAACACATAGATTAAAAAAAAGGTTTAACATTAGACGTTAGGAATATTGACGAGGTGATAGATTAATAATATAATGTTTCTAATCAAATATCTTCGTTTTTGACGCGATTGGTTTGTCTGTACTTGTGAGAGTAAGCATGCTGTGTGAATTTAAACAACCAACAACTTTGCTGACTAACAGCACTCCGCACTTTGAGAATTTACAAATACCTGTAAAACCGCACTCATAGATTTGTGTCCTACTTTCGATTAATATTTTCAGTAATACTCCTACAGTAATCCGCAAAGTGATTAGTGGTGAGTGTTGTACGATTTTGGTGAATGACTTTTGACTAACAAAGATAGAGGGCTTGCGAATGAACTAACAAAACCTATCGATAGCACATTTTCATTGCCATCATTTTCTATTGCAGCGACCACTTCTGCTTCAGTCATACTCATTTAGGTCATCCCATTGCCGTCATCGCCACTTTAAAATGTTGTTTTAAGTACCAAATGATTTTGTTCTACAAACTAATCCTCAAATGCACTGTTTCTATGTATCTGAAAGATCACACTTGTGCTAACTTTATATCCAATGAAAAATTATTATTAAATTTGTAATACAGTCACGATTCAACCTAAAGTTTATCTTATCTTTGTAAATTCATGAAAATTTTGTGTGATTCATATTCGTTTGCAATTTACACATCGTTACACCGCTTTTCGTATTTCAGGGGCTATTAATAAAACAGTTTACAACTATAGCAAGTAACCAACATTACACAAAATTTGGAGGTAAGGATGATTTGCAAACATCCTTAACCACAACACCCAATAATAAAGATGAAATATTGATAGAGTATGGAGATATCAACGAAAATACGCTCTTCGCCGCTAAACCTGTGATAACGGATGACGACACCGAAAGAAAGTTTGAAGAAATTCTTCAATCTGCGTATAGCATGCATCCCACTCCATTAACAGTAGAAGTAACCCAGAATGGAACTTCAGACAAGTCGCCTAACAATCTAAGCATGGACACCTCGTTTTTAAGCTCTAGTAGTTTAGAAGATTCTATTAAAATATATAATGTACAAACCGGTGAGATTGTAAAATGTAAGCCAGAAGATAAGGTATCGCCGCGATATGATGAGGCTGGCGGGAACGACATCAAAATATTTGATAAAGATCTTCACGAGGAAACTAATGATACCGTTAGTGTGGATGACGATACCAACGGAGATACAACAACAGCGGACGGCACTGCACAACAAGATACATACAGTACAATCAGTGAGATAGAAGACATTCTACCGCAACTTCCGAAAGTAAAAGAATTGGCCAAAAAGTTTGTCAGCATGGAGAACATACATGAACCAGTTAAGGTAGGTTTTTGTTTAATAAATGTATCTAGTAATAAACTATACCACTCCAATTGGTCAACTAATGTGTAAACATTTAACTAAACATATCTTATAAAGTAAATCTAGATTATTTTAGCTTCATCTGCAGTTTTATCAGATGTGATATGTTATTCATATAGATAAAAATGTTTTAAAATTTTAAATAACAGTAATGGTTTTAATTATTTAAACTTAAATATCTTTTACATTTTACAGCTTTTGAAATTATTGTTTTATCGGATTATTATTTTTGAACAATCAGGTGTAATGTACATATTGATATTTATTGTATATTAAACAACAGATATCGAAAAACATAAATTTATTTATAAAAATAGCTACAATCATTACCATCAAATTATAAAAATTACCATGAACATATATTACAGCTTCCGCAACAGAACTTAAAGCGACGGAAAAGCAAGGATAATATGCTGAACTTCGACGACAAAACTGAAAAGCCGGTCAACAAATTAATCTACATGCACAGTCTCACAGCAAGAAGCATTTCAAAGGAATTCCGGGAAGAACTAAAGCTGTCCATGGCAACACCGCTCACAGTTCCTGGCGGGTCAAAAGATTTTCCCGAGGGCATTGAAGAAGTTACAAAAGAATCAAGCAGACCAGGTAGTCCTGTTCCCGAGCCAGGCACAATAAAAACAAAATTGGCGTTTTTCGAGAGCTTAAAATCAAAATTTACTAGTAAATAAACATTATATATAAGGCAGAACACATATTCGATTCGTGCAGAATATTTTTCGTATGTGATATTTATTAATAAATGATTGATTGTATCATATAACCTTAAAATAGATATTATAAATTTTTAAAAAATGGATATTAAGTAGTGCTGATGTTTTTATATCGATTCTATAACCATTTTTGAAAATAATCATTAGCATTAATCGTTATAAAAAGGAATAATTTTTTTTTTGATTGAATTAAAAGAAAAAAATTTGTAACTACATTTAGTTTACAATCGTAAACCAATTTGGTAGATAAATTAACAGTAATCTTTTTAGAAAATTAAATATTAAATGTGAAATAAATGTTAATAATGTTAAAATATTTTGTTCGACCTATAGTTACAAGAAAGCGTTCGTTTCAAATCATCGATCCGCCATTTTGTCATTTAAAAGTGCGGGAAATCATAATAACAGTAATTATTCGAATATTACCAAAAAACGAAGGTATTTGTGACATTAAGGGCCGTTGGTAGGGAATGGTTTAATAGGTTCTAATTGACATCACCGGACGGATAAATCATAACATTAGTTTATTTATGTCCACTAGAATAAAATGTAAATATTTAGGTGCCATTTTATATTCATTATTCGTGTATTTAGCTAATGCCAAAGTTGTGAGTAATATCAGTTATAATTGGTGTATAGGTTATTGAATTTTCTCTACGCGGGTTGTGTCGTTTTCATAATAATCATTGTAATTTAACGTCCAATTATATTTTAAGGCGTACTATATTTACCATCAGGTTAACAGTGAGAATTTAAAATTCTGTATTCGTTTGTAAATTAATGATTTACTTAAATGTTACCTTCGTATAAACATTGTAATATGTATCGTAAATGTATATTATTGAACATTCCTAAAATATTTATATATATTACGTAAGAAAGAAATCAATTGTTTTATTCACGTGTGCATTTGTTTCCCCCATTAATCTGAACCCTAAAACAGAATCCAGTGGATTAATAATTTAAAGTGGTATTGGGCAGGCCACGACGGCTGGAGGCATAAGGTTCTGGAGTGGTGATCACAGACCGAGAAGCGCAGCGTACGACTCACAAGGTGGACAGACGACTTGCAGACCGCTTCCAACTAGTGCTATTTGAAATTTATTGTTTGTTTAAATGACATTAATAGATTTAAGTGTAGTTTTGTAACAGGAATTGGTGACAAATAAATCTTCAGCTCTAGCTACGTTAGATAAACATTTTACACAGGTAATAAAACATATTTTTTCATAAAAGTAAAGAAGAGAAGAGTAGTATCTCACCATCAAAACCATGACACCTACCATTTGGCTTAACCAAATCCATAAAAAATTCCGTCGCACTCTGGGTAGCACTATGGTACTTGTTGGAAAGTTATGACAAAAATTTTTTTAAGCTAGTGTCCAAGTAGCATTTGTAGTTTTCGCGGGTGGCGTGTGAGGCGCTAAGGGTGCTTAGCCTTATACCTTAGAGCTCTTTAAGACTCAAAAGCTTTTAGGAGCTGTTAGGTTTAAGGCCCTAGGAAAGCTTGACTCACATACTACTATTTCCATGGCTTGGAACAAAGCTAAGCTCTTAGAAGTCTTCAACAGACACTCCATAGAGTGACAAGGCCCTAGGGCCCCCATGAAGGTATCTCTGCTTGGGCCATCTCCTCGAATGAGAAGGCAATTTATATTTAAAAATTATTATACAAATTTAGTCTTTTTTAGTCAAAATATATTTGTCTGCATTTACAATGTCCAATTAAAAAATGTTCAGTAATATATTCCCAAAGTTTTATGATATGGAATACACTCAACTTCCTTCGCATGTTTTCTTCTGTAACACCAGAGGAAGTAATCAATCAGACTTGAGTTTGGAACATCCACATTCAAGTCTTTCTCTTTTATCTTCTTTTCTATACTCTTCTTTAACAACTCCACTGCATGTATAGAGCAACCACGTATCTCCACTTCCTCTTCCGACTCACTTTCGAGAAGTACATCTGTAGAAAGATTCATCAGTTGAATTGAATCAAAATTTTAATGCTCACTTAAAAAAAAGTATTTGATATTAAATTTATTTTTTATCTGAGGAAGTAGGTAATAGTACCCATTCACCCACACCCCTAGTGTCATAAAATCTGTGCTTGGTCATTTTTACATGCCAAAAATATTTTCTAACCAAGTTTTATACCTATAAAAGCCATATTTTGAAAATATACTTTTAATAATGATTGTCTTCTGAACTTCTTAAAATCCATTCTAATCTAACCTCAACATGACGAAAGGAATATTCCCATCAAATTTCAAGTATCTTAACCTTATGGTTCCAAAGATACTGTGTTGAAATCTAATATATATACAGGATGATTGGTAATATGTGTGAAAGCTTTGTAGAGGTAAATATATAGCTCATCTGGTTAGCATAAAGCTTTCAAGCTTTTAAACTTATTTGCAATCACCTTGTATAATGCGATCTCAAGTGTAGGTAGGAAAAAGTAGTGGGTTATATGCTTACAAATGTTTAAGCAAATTATCCATTAGAGGATTAGTATATTCAACATAAAAAAACATAAACTAACCATTCTGTAACTTTTTCATCAATTCATCACTATAGCTCATGACTCCAAAGTAAACCAATACTTGAGGCACTCGGTAATCAGCAAACATTGTCATCTTATCAATGTCCACAAACTCTCCCCAACCGGTACCATTGAAGAAGTTCCACAGATCTGCCACTAAGATCTGTGCTCTCTTGTAGAATGAAACAGCTTGACCTTTATACACAGCTTCATCCCTGAAGCATGGGAAATTGTTAACCACAATATCCAACAACTTTATTGCTGATTTATTTGCTTCTTTAACACAAGTCTCAAATGTACCATGATACTTCTCAAGCAGTATAGCTCCGACTTCATGTAAAACTCTTAATCTTTCATCAAACAGGGGTATTGAGACATCATTGTCCCCTTTCATTATATCCCACAGCTGCTCCTTTGTTATTTTTGAATAAAACTCTGGATTGGCAATATCCACACCATTCTGTTCAGAAAATATACATTTAATTATTTCTAATCATACTATTTACTAAAGAATTATTTAAATACTAAGATAAAACAGTCAAAAAGTACATTATTTTTTTTACATTTACATAAAATTTTCATTCATATGTGCAATTTGCAATCTATAGTAGTCAATACAACAGAAGTAGTACATGGTGTACTTCTTCTTCTTCTGCTCAGTTGCTGTAAAATAATGTAAAAAAATCATTTATCCAACATAGGAATTTTTAACGGAACTCTTCTTGGTTGTTGACCTATTATTTTTTTTATTTTATGTTTGACTTTACTCCACCAGGTGTTATAGTTGTAAAGAAGAAGTAATATAGTAACAAAAGTAGTTTCAAAATTCATATTACTACTTATAAAAATTAATTATTATTTACTATTTGTTCCAACAGATTTTAAACTGCCAGAAATTATTAGTCAGTAACATTTCAGACATAACATATTTCAGAGTGATCACTTTATGCATGGTGATTGTAAATAGGAGTAAAAACTTTAAAGCCTATTGCTGGCAAATGAGATAAACAGTCATCTGTAACAAAATCATCCTGTATAACTTAGAAAAAGGCTTGTATATTGTTGTCTTTAAATGATTTTTCATTTCGAACTATCTGTAACCAAGCACCCTATATCCTAAAAATGGTAAAGTTAAAAATTAATTATAAACAATCAATAAGTATTAAGCCAGAAGGAAAGATTAAGAACCTTAACAGCTCTATTAAGAGCAGCTTCCAAAGCATAATATCCTGTGAAACCATCTACAACCCACTGCTCCTTTTTACTCCTTGACCAAAAACAGAAGTTCAGTGCATCTGTAATGAACACCCAGTCTACTGCTTTTGCATGGTCTTTTGATGGGTGGATATTGTCAGCACCAGTGTCAGGCATCACCAGCTGATTGGTTTTCACACTGGATAGTATCTGATACAATAAAAAAGTTATTATGTAATTTTTATTTGAAAAACATGACTTCAAGTACCAAAATTCGCAACATTTTTTAATTCATTATCATTTCAATTAATAGCTTATTAAAGCAGTCGCCAAAATTTCTCAACCAAAAAGCAGCTTCAGGTGGATAGTCAACTTCATCATCACACTGGATGCAGACTTTCAATTTGCCTTATAGGAATTCTATGTGGGAGGCCTAAGTTTAGCAGTGGCCTTCTTATGGCTGACATGGTAATGATGATACAATGATCTAATCTCTGGTAATAACATTTTTATCTTATCATGGATAAGTAAGTGGGTGTTATGACAAAATAAAGACTTGGTTTTCAATGTTTAAATTCACTAAAACTTTAAATACACATTACTATACATAAAAGTATAAATAAAAATGATTATATCAAAAAAATTTGAAAAGTAAAACTTACAACAAATTTCATTATTAACCGATTTATATTTGCATAATTATGAAATCTGATTATCGACATTTAATATATATATTGTTTTCAATTCTTTTATTATGTATGTATTCAATTATTTTAACATGTAATATTAAATATTAGCAAATAGACTTATAGCTCACAGTATTTATTTAAAAAGTATTGTAATTTCTCAGTTATTACAAAATAATTGAGATAAGAGTAACTACCATTATCACTGTACCTCATTGGTTAATCTCTCAAATGCGTTTTCAATAATTTTTACATGTTTGGAATGCTTAGCTATAAATTCTCCTGACTCAGCGGGTGATAATATTCCTTTTTGCGACATTGGTAATTTAGCTACTGTTCGTAATAAATTATATTATACACAATGTAAACAAGAGTTGAACACTGTCAAACTGACAATTGTTATTTTTTCGCATCATAAATATCGAGTGTTTTGGCCATGAGCACTTGGCATACAATCACAGGTAAAAATGAAATGAAATTTCGGCAAGAAATAAAAACAGCTAATTGACTGAAGATATTTACAAAAGCCAAATAAGATTTGTTGTATTCTGATAATTAATTCCGTGTCTATCTTATAACAATAGCACTTTTGCCACTTGAGTTTAGAGCCCAATGGCCTAATGGCCAAAATTAAAAGTTTACCATTTCTGTAATACGTACATATAATATTTAACAACTACGCGTAATAATATTTTATGAAAGCGTTAAATTTGTCACAAAACATTAAACTTTAGCAAAATGTCATTAAATTTTAAATAATGACGTAATAATATTTCAAGCTATATTAACGGAAATATTTTAATACAATTTATATATCATTAAATCATTGTCAAATTAAAAACCAATACATTTGACCATTTTTTATGTCAAAATGTTTTCTTCACTTAACAAATAAACTTTTTCAATCAAATTGCATTTATGTAACTTTCAGAATGTTAAAAAACATTCTGAAATTTAAATACAAACAACATATACATGATTAGATGAAATTTTAAATTTATATTGTATATACTTGATCAACTGTTTTATTGTAGGTAATTTGCTGCGTAGTTTTGAACTGATTTTTATGTCAACCGAGATCAGTTAGAAATTGAAGTTATAGCAATGTGCCCAAATGTCATAATTTTTAAAAAAGTTTAAAGTTTACTGAAGTTAACAAAAATATTTCATTGAAATTTCATTATTTAAATTCCGCAATGGTTACAAAACTACCAATAAACGTCGAAGGTACGTACGTATCTCAGAAAATTAATAAAGTACGATGGATACCTGAAGACTATGGCGAGTGTAAATACTTTTTCACTGGAAGCTGGGATGACGAACAGAATTCGATAAAAGTATGGACTTTTGATTATATCAATGAAGAAAGAGAGGTGCAGTACCCACGAGAACTCTCCCAATTTAATGTCGATGGTAATGTGACCGAAATTAAATTTATCGATAAAACCCATATTGCGGCATCAACATCAGAAGGAAGCGTCAGAATTTTACAGATAAGTTCATACGACAGACACACGCCGCTCAGACAAATATATTCTTGGAATAAATTGCATAATTATGGGTAAATATATTTAAAAACATAATGTTCAATATAGACTAGTATAAATATTTCCTATCACTAAACAATTTGGTTAATTTTTCTTTTTCTTTTTCAATATACAGAGACATGCTTTGTTCATGCACATCTTTAGATACCATGGAAGGCGACATTGCCACTGCAGGTGAGGATGGAACAGTAAAAGTATTGAGCAGTCGTCGAGGAGAGGTTATCAGGTCAATTAATGGAGCTGACAGTTGTTCGATACATTCTATTTGCTATATAAAGCACAATGAGGTTAGTGTTCCGGAAAAGAAAAACCTTTATGATTTACCTTAATAATAAAAACTTTGAGTTAATCTTTACAATTTATGTTTGCAGATAATCACTGGAAATGTCCGAGGTCATATGAAAATATGGGACCTTCGATCACCAGACAACAAGCCAGCTGCATCTTTCTTGTTTGCTGGTGATGAATTAGCTACAACCTGCATCATAAAACATCCAACTCAGCCTCACTTCATACTAGCAGGCAGCGAGTCCGGTGCCTTGGCTGTGTGGGATTTACGAATTGACACATTTCCTGCATCTTTACTGAAAGCGCATGCATCATGTGTCACCGAGATGCAGTTCCATCCGGAGAATCCAAAAAAACTTATTACATGTTCGGTATCTGGTGAACTTTGGGATTGGAACATGGAGGTGATGACAAAAAGAACTAAGACTTCTGAAAACTGGTTGCCACTAGAAGATAAAAATGCTGTTACAGTGAATTCTTTAATGCCACCTCTTCATAAAGCAATTAATACTTTTCATTGTGATAAAAGTAGGCTGCTTTGTGGTGCAGACAATGAAGCCCTATATTTTATTAAGAATTTAAAGTATTAGTATTAAGATATTCTTAATTTTGCATGAATATTGGGTTAAGAAAAGTTTTAGTTTTTCATTCATATCAATGTTTTTTGTGTTTTAAATCCTGGACCTCTTAAAATTGATATCATAATATCCAAACTACTTGATACTAAATTTTTATTTAATTGATGAATAAAGTTTTTTTTTTTAATTTAATTTTCTCCATGTAAATTCATTATAGTTTATGAATCCATTTTTATTTTCTGAGAGCTAAGATAACTTTATTGTAAATGTAACTACATGTCGTATTGTTGTATAAATAAAATTTCAGTATTTTGTTGAAACATATTTCTTCAGATAGTATTTTACAGTTGAGAGATTCTCTATCCTAACTGAAATGAGACTGTGCAAAGTAAACCGAATGGCTGTTGATAAAATGTGTGTAAATGCCAAAATGACATGGTTATTTATAAAAACCGAGGAAACATTATAAAGATTTCAGACCTTAATGTCATTGGTTGGTTGGGACCATATGTAAATTCAATTGTGACAGCTACAGTAACTGTCATTTATCTTAGATCCACAAGTAACTTGAATATTTCCTTCCTAGCCTTAGCTTCACTTCATCAGACTTGGATATTTTCTGATTCTTTGTTATTTTTACAATAAATTCTTACTTTTGCATATATTTAATCAATATTTGTTTATAACCTTAAAAGAACAGATTGCATCTTCTAAAAAAGATTGCATCTTCTAAAAAAGTGAATTTGAGATTTGGTGGCAACCCACCAAATCTCAAATTCACTTTTTTAGGGCTAAAAAGAAAGAAAAATAAATACATATGCTACATAATGAGATGTATTTTAAAAGATGCTGTCTCCTCTATGCCATGTATTTGAAGTTTTAGAAAGCCTTTCAAATTAACTCCTTTTGACATCACTACAAATGATACAGTTTAGATATTTATAAATTAAAAATATACTTGTTTTATGATTCTCATTTGATGGTACACTTCTTCTATTGTGTTCAGTTTTTAAAGTCATTACATACTTTTGACTTTATCCCCCTGATTGCTAGGTATTACTGTGTGTGATTGAGGATTGATGAGAACATATCATAGATGAATAAAATAAATCGATAAATCCCTAAGGAATTGCAAATTGAAATGGCAGTAGGCAGGTCACATAGGACACTAATGGCTAACCATGGATCTATAAGCGCAGCTCGGGACATTCATCCACATGGTGGACAGACAATCTTCTTAAGTTCATTAGTAAATGCTTGGCTGCAGGCCTTTAACCGGTCCTGTAGGAAATTTTTGTAGGTCTATGCCCAACAGTGAATGTATGTAATGCAATAAGGAAAATAATTCACAGTACATTAAGTATATTTTATTTATTGTGGAAAGTAAACATACTTATGAAATAATATCAATATACATAATAATACACAAGTCAGTCTTTGCTTGCCGAGTCACATTGGTAAGATATTTATACTCGAGGCCACACTACAAAACTATTTACAATAAACATTAGAACTGAATAAGGTTCTAGCGGTACTCGAGTTAAATATCATTTCTTGGGCAAAGACGGAATAATATTCCATCTAATGCTAATTCAAAATTCGACCAAATGTAATGGCACCAAAATCAAAACTCAAACATTTTACAAACAGACAGACCTGCATCTAGCACCTTTGAAACGAAATGTAATACTTGAATAATCAATAATGTATATTTGGTATGTTTACACATAAAATATTATTATCCCCACTGCTGGGATGTATCAACTTAAAATGTTACTTTCTCTAGGTTTCATAGAATTAGTAACTGTTTTGTGGGCATCTATGTATGGATATTACAACTGTAATTATTTTTAAAGTAAATCATAGAGAGAAAGATTTTTCGAGTAATAAACTAAAATTTGGGAATGTAAAGCTCCAATACTAAGCAAGCGCAAAGAAATATACCCGAGTATGTTGTGGGTTCTTAATAGATTAAGGAGGAAAGTGCCCTTTCATAGTTTCAAGTTGAAGGATACAATTATAAGGGAGCTCAATCTGAAACTAGTTTCTATTAAATAAGGCTCTTCGAGCATTCTTTGCAAATGATTCTATAATGACAAGAATAAAAACATAAGAGCCTCAATCCACCATTACTACTACATACAGGTAGATTTACTGATGAAAACCATTCTGGTTTATTCACATTCTTTTGTTTTTTCGATTTGTGAGTGCATGCATTATTTAGATTCGAACCTGCGACACATGACAATGACTCTTCCTAACTACTATTTTAACACTTATCAAACTTAATACACCACATTAAATGCTCTAAATGTATGGATTATATTTAGTATAGAGTATCAAAAATTTCAAACTTGCAATCTGTGGCTATAAAATCATTCAACAATATAAATTTTCTTTATAACAATGTAAAATTACAAGAATGTAAACGATATGGAGCTTTTAAAACATTATTGCGCTAGAAATTCTATGCAGTTTTCATAATTGTATAATACCACTTGTAATATCATTATTTTTAATAAATTTTAATAATCTCGACATACCATTTTGCTACATAGCTCTGTGTTAAGGAAATAAGAAAAATAAATTAATATATTTAGATAAACATTTCTAGATAGAAGATAATGAAATATAGGCTAGCTTGAAAAATATTCAACAATCACATATGTTTTTATATTTAAAATGTAAAAATCTAATATATGCAAAAGTTAATAATACACATGTATTGAATAATTGCTTTTTCCTTGCTACACATCTAATCGAAGTTATTACTGGTAATTGTATGATATTTATTTTCAAACAATTGTATCACATTCGCTCCACAAATAAAGATACAAATTAAAATCAAAAGACTTTCTAAAATTTTCAATAAATGACTTAGATTTTAATATAAAATTGATATTTAACTAAGAATTATAGTGCGGTTTAGATAAAAGTAACAGAATACATTTTTACAATCTATTGCATTAATAAGCAGTATGTCATACCGTCTCTGATAAAGGAATTTATTTATGATCGTCCTATAACACTCTTTTTTATATTAATAATTATAATGGCCTGCATAAATTTTGAAAGTAACATCGTACGAACGCATCCTTTCACTTTAATAGTTCTTGAACGCCTTCTTGTGGACGCCATTTTGACAATATGACAGTTGTCAAACTAATATCTGCCGTGTGCATCTTTTGGAGAATTTGACATTTAGATTATAATGACCTATTTACTAATAAAAATTTCAAATTAAAATGGCTGCTCTGTGACAACATTATATGGTCAACTGGAGTCACTCAAAATTTTCCCAAACTAGACTTTTTTTATTGAATATCTATAGCTCCTCCTATTGCACATAGCAACATTAGGTCGAATTGTTGTTTATGTTTCATATTTTTATTCGATATCTCAAATTTAATTTTGCACATTTCAGATATTGATTTTACAACGTTTTTACAGTGTATATATTTACATAGTTTTGTTGACACTGCAAGCTAAACTCACATCACCATATCGTCTTGCTAGTGTTCGATTACCACAAC
Organism: Battus philenor; assembly: GCF_028537555.1. Classification (NCBI taxonomy): domain Eukaryota; kingdom Metazoa; phylum Arthropoda; class Insecta; order Lepidoptera; family Papilionidae; genus Battus; species Battus philenor. The sequence goes on from NW_027181693.1 coordinate 1,647,062, forward strand.
GCGGAGTCTACTCGGGGCAGTTCCAAGTGGCGGGTGATGGGATCAGGTGTGCGGATGTCGTGGACGCGGCTTGCGTTGCGCTGCGGCCAGCAGTGAGGCCGGGACCAGCCACAGCTGTTCTGACCACCGCATCAGCGCCTCCGTCACGTGGCAGCTATTAGCTGCAGTCGCCAGCTGCGTCTCCAGGCTATCCGTCGGCTTGATCAGCAGACTGCAGTAAATTAATTTATCATATTGTAAATGGCAGTGGAAACCTGAATAATAACTAAGTTCACCGATATAGCTTTAAGAATTGCCCATGTGAATAGGCAGTGTGCGGGGTGGATTGTACAATCAGACGGCAGACAGCCGTTGAGGCCGAAAAGTCCTCGAGTGACAACCATGTTCCATTACACCTGGCGAGGGCAGACATCCCACGACATAGCTAAGGTAGCAGAAAAGCGCTCGATGTAGGTAGCACAACACCGGTCATCATGAAAGAATCAATGCCTTGCTGTAAGCTTTTGTCGGTTGATATGATGATGATTGTATATAGGAAAGTACGAAACATCTGGTCCAATATACTCATGGTATTTGTGTATTCTTGTATGACAGGGCGTCAAATTTTGGGGTTACGGGTTCCTTCTTCTCTTCTTTTTAGAGCGGGTAGGGCTAGTGTGGGGTTGTTTTAGCGATGGAGGTTACCTGGGCGGGAAGAGTGCGGGCGCGATGATCATGGCGACGTTGTGCTCGCCCATCTTGTTGTGCGTGCGGCACGCCACTACTTCGCGCACCAGCCGCAGCACGGCGCGCAGAGTGGCGCGCTGCTCGCTCGGCACCAACAGCACCAGCAGGTTCAGCGCGCGCGCCTGCGTGCTGCCCGAGAGCGCTGCAAACACAATAACACTAAACTCAGCAACCACGGGAATTACAACCATATGCTTGAATTATATTGGAAAACTGTTCCTATTCAATCTCTTATTGTATATATATATATATATATACACACACCCATCCCCTCGATTTACACGGTATTCGTTTTACACGTTTTCGCTTTTACACGGTTTTCCAAATAATATATATTTTTTTGTTTTTATCGCACTCTACTAAATGCTACCGTGATTGAACACGTGTGCTGTGTACACATTTCACGGGGAATCCCGAGCTTATGTGCTGACTTTGCTCAATATGAAGAAGTTTACAAAGATCTTACAAAAAGTTCGAAGCAATTGTTAATAACCGATTTTATTACCATCTGTCATAATGTAAATATTTCTCCTTAAACATCGAATCGGCACAAATAACATCGAGTGATGAAAGTGAATTCGAACCTTCGATTCCGAAAAAAAGAATGAGAGTAATTTCTGATAGTGATAAAGAATAATAAAACACCTTTGGTTATATTTTTTGTTCTTCTGTTTAATGTATTGTAAATAAATAAAAAAAAACAGTGTCTCCGTAATACATTAAATATTTTAAATTCTCAATGCATTTTATTTTTATTTCTGTGTACACCTAAAAATATTGAAAAAAAAAATCACAACTGTCAAAAAGGAAAATTATGCATTTTCTGCAATTTTTTCGATTTACACGGTTTTGACTTGAAAATTTTTAATTTTCGATTTACACGTTTTTCTCTGGAACGTATCTACCGTGTAAATCGGAGGATAGGTGTATATATATTATATATATATATGTGTAAGTTGTGCGTTCTTTTGAAGTCGTGGTGAAAAAAAAATTATACTCCCACAGATTATATGCAGGCATATAATATATTGCACAGTGTCTACGCGTGCATGTCCTCTATTTGTCTATAGTCTATAGATAACGAGATTGAGGTATATTACCGTAAGTGTGGTAGAAGAGCCGCATGAGGTCTTGCGTGAGCGGTGGCTGTGGCAGCGCGCGTAGCAGCCGCTTGTACACGGCGGCCAGGTCGTGGCCAGAGGCTCGGCGGAGGGCAGCCTCCACCTCCCCGCGCGCACTGTACCAGTCCCTCTCGATCAGCTGACACAACGCCTCCACCTGATATCAATTTTTCACATTAAACTCCTCATCTGACAGTACACACATATAACAAAATTCCATAACATATTCCAGAACTTCCTTTTCTTGGTATTAAATATAAAATTAAAAGTATATAATTAAATAAATCGTGTCACAACATTCAAGAGTTTTAGTTGATCGAAAAGTATGGAACTTTATTTGTTAACTTATTTTCAAGGTTCATATTACAATTTACATATCAAATATTGTTAAATTTCATTAAAAAAAAAACAAACGTTGAATTTCTGGCCAGCTAGCATCAGCAATGGAAAGATGGAAAGTTGGCTTACTTTAAGTGTGTAAATGTCTTTTCAAAATTAATGTTATGTTAAGTCACCTTATGCTTATTGCCGGGCACCCGTAGGAGGCCCTCATCGGAGCAGCGCTGAGCAAGTGCTGAGGACACGGCGCGCAGGACACTCGGCACAGAGCTCCAAGTTTCCTCCCAAAGTATCATGTCCTTGCGTAGCAGCGTCTCCAACGATACTCCGAACACCGAACCCTCTGAGAGAATAACAAGAGAAAAAATATGAAACAATAATTCTTAATATTCAAAACTTTTACACATATAACTAATCACTCTGTATAAATAAAAAGAGCCATCGAATGTTTAATTACGTGAAATACACGAGTACAACTGAATAATGAAATAATTTGACGATATAATTTGAATTCGGAACATTTTAATGGTGAGAAAATGGGTTCTATAGATTCTCACCAGACTCCTATCAGCAAATATTAAGCAGAACTAAGCCAATGCCGCTCTAGAAGCTCATTATAAAAATGACCTGATGTTAGTAATTGATATGCCAAAATCCTTCAGCAGGTTGTAAACGATATATCGCTATTATACCTCTCCCTCTTACCATTTGTAACCCAACAGTGGACCAGACAGTGGTACACATAATCTGCGGCTGTCAAGTATTTGACTCCAAATGAACGGACAGCCAGGTTCAGATGTAGAAAAGGATAGAGGAAAGTAACATCTTCTAGCTAGATAATCAAGAAGGAGAACGCCAGATCTTTCTGGAGTACTTTTAGGAAGATAATCAGTACAGTAATAACAAGGTAAGATCCTATTTGTCATGTTAATATTATTATGGTTTTCCTTTAAAGTTTGTTTCAATACAAGTGTGCCTGTCGAAACTACCTTCCACATTTTTAGGCGAAGCATTTGACCTCTGTCTCGCCTGATATTAGGCGACGACGAGGTCTACAATGCTACATGTTTACTTAAAAGAAATCTATTTACTCTTGTCTTGAAGACTCCCAAGTTATGATGTCAAGTTTAGATATAAAGAATAGAATATAAAATACCATATATAAAATGTATCAATTGTAATTGATAATAAGCAATAGGAATAAATGTGCAAGCCAAACATAAAAGAGAGATTTCGTATTAATTAAAATTTTTACATTAATTGTTAAATATTAAATGGTCTCTGTCATATGACAGTAGAGCATTTCTGATGATTTAATAAAAAAAGAAAGTTATTGTCTGGAAACGCCGTTAGGTTGTTCCACTCCTTGGCTGTTCGCACTATAAATGTATTAGCAAAACGTTTAGTGCGGGTGTAATAAATTTCAACTGTTTACGAATCTCATCTTGGTGTCCGATGGAAGAAATGAGACGGGGGAATTTCTTGGAGTAATTCTGCTACACATTCTTCAAAATGCTGTCTATAGAACACCGATAAATTGGCATCTTTTCGCCGATTCTCCAAGCTTTGAAGTTTGACCTGGATCGACAGGTTCTGAGTAGTTTTACCTAGTACGTTATACTTGTAAAATTTCTCATACTGCCTACCTTCTTTCCTCTTCTTCTTTGGCGGCTTCCTCTTATGGAAGGGCAGCGAGTAGCGATCGAAGAGTGCGGTGAGTTCCAACCATAACAGCGGCTGCAGCTTCTTCAGCGTAGACTCGCCCACGCTCTCTATGTCTACATTGCTGTCTTCTTCTGGCCACTCCTGGAACACACCATGAAATTTGAAGTAGAAACGTTGTAAAATACATTGACCACTTTTGCTACACTGCATACATATAACCTGCGATTGCGACTTTGTCTGAGTGGAATTTATCAAAAAAAAAAAATTAAGTAAGTCTTTTTGTTTAAGATCGTATTTTCTCTCTCTTCGGTTTCGTAACAGTTGTGTTTTTACGAGGGAGGGTACTTAGCCCTCCGCACAACCCCCAATGTGCTGGAGGACCACATCCTTCGTTGGTCAACGGGCCCTTCGGGCCTAGCCGGCTAGCTTAGCTAGGCTGTGCTACCGACCATCCCCCCAACCGCCACCCGGGGGACGCCCCCCTACGCTGTGAGTGAAAGTGGAAGTCTCTCGCTTCGGAGGCCAAGACCCACTTTGGGTCACTGAGCTAGCGAAGTAGTAGAAGTAGTAGTTTTGTTTAAGAATTATTTATAAGTAGCCTAAGTAACTCCACATCACATCAGCTACCTGCCAGTATGGGTCCCGTATATATTCAGCCATTTGAGAGATTAGCCAGAACAGACAGTCAGACAAAAATTTATATGTACCGCATATAGTAAAAAGCGGTTATTTTAATATTACAAACACACACTCCAATTGTATTAATTTGTAATGTGTAGATAAAAGGTTATATTCTTAGTCGATTGATCGTCGAGGGAGGCATATTCCAGGTCGTCTATCGACTGACGTGGTGATATCAAAGCGTCTTACCTCTTCGTGGTGCAGAACCTGTCGGTCCAGGTTGAACTTGTGCTCGAAGCTCAGCGGCTGCTGGGAAACCGCACTCTTCGCTCGAGACACTGGCGCATGTTTGTTACTGCAAAGATATCTTTGTTATAACATACTTCATAATTAAAACACATTAATGTTTAAGAAAAAAATGACTACATTCTTAAAGAACTGAGAAAAAGGATATTAAAAAATACATAAATAATTACAATGTGTTAAATGCGCAGAACTTTTTTATCATTTTTTTTTTCTAAAACTTACTAGATGGCCTAATCAATAAGCCGTAATAGACGTACTGATTTACCGACATTTTGTTCTCTAAAAAAACACTCTGTATAAACCTCCTGGACCTTAAAGAGCAACCCCTACCATCGTCTGCACTAAGTTAATTTCTTTCAGTGACTTTAATTTTGAATTAAAGGTAAGTATTTCAAATTCATAATATCTCCATTTTAGTAGGCATTTACACGCAATTTTGCAGGAAATAGAACGCGGCTAGGAACTCTGATATACTGAGAAAACATTAGAAACTCAACAATTGCTATTATAAGCAAATTTTACAGTGTTTGACGTATACATAAAAATTCGAAGCCGAAATTAGCAGATTGTCTCTTTCTGAAGTTTGATGTTCAATATTTATCGCCGGGTACTGTAATGCGACCCATAAAGGCTTCAAAATTTAAGTTAAATGTATCTATTTAGATACTTAAAAGCGAAAGAGTACTCACGTAAAAGTATCACTATCTTTGAGTATGGACCCGTTTATTCTCTCCTTTCCTATCCTCGGACCCTGGACGGTGCCGTATCTTTGGTAGCCCAGCAATTCGATTCCCTCTGAAACAAAAAAAAAACATACGTATACATATATGTATATATATATATATATATGTGTGTATACGTATACATATATAAATATATATATATATATATATATATACACACACACACACAGTGACATGGATCAATACACGAAAGACAAATATTCATATAATGACTATATTTCGACAAGACTGATATTGATTTATCATAAAAAAATTCTCTTAGACGGATATAGAACTATAAAATAATAAAAATTAACTTTACAATAAACTTTACATGTCATTACATTGTTTATATAATTTGCTAACGAAGCTTAAAGTATTTGTTTCCAGAAGCAGCGCTTTGTTTTATTGTACGATCAGAAAAGATGTCTAATAAAAAGTATATTTCCATTTAAAAACCAACAAAAATGGAAAAAAGTGCTGTACAAATTTGTAGTATTAGAATGAACGGATGGCACTATATAAATATATATACATTGTGTAAATTATATAATAACACCGAAATTAGTGTAAGGAAAACGGTTTATTATGAGAAAAATACCTTTAAAATACACGTGGATTGGTCTAAAAGTTTAAAAGGTGTGAATGTATAGCTCATTTGTCAGCAAAAACCTTTAAAGCTTTGAACCTATTTCACATCACCTGTATAAACTGATCACTTTGAAATACGTTACATAATTTACCGTACAAAGTCTGCAGAACTATATAGTAAACAATAATTAATTTTAATGTATAGTAAGCCGAATTTTGGAAATGCTTTTCCTATATTATCATTACGTTGACAGCAAATGTTCATGTAGCCAACACTAGTTCTTCGCTTACTAATTGTAAACTTCCATTTTTTGTAAACCCAATGTTCACCCCGTCGAGTCTATTTTAGATCCTTGAGGGTCCTGGACCATTTAGGAAAGAAAATCTGTATGCGAGTTTAGTTTTACAAGTTACTGACCAGTGTTGGTGGCGATGTCCGCCCAGTGCAGGTCGTTGGGCTTGAAGAGGTCCTGCATGCGAGGAGGTGAGTGCGGGGGCGAAGGCCGGGCTCGACGGGCCGCAGGCGCCGACGGCGTGCGTGCAAGCACACCATGCGCCGCGCCTGTGTAATTATCACTGAAACAAAAACAACCTTCATCATCATTTTTGTCTTAAGAAGTCTATGCGTGTGGACTTCGGCCTCTCCCATTGATTACCATCAAAACCTTCAGCAGGCTATAGGGAGAGATTGATCTGTTATCTCGCTCTAAACTTTACTTTCGTTGACTGGGTCTTAGAATTTGACAACCTTAGTCTTTGGGTTAATTAGTTTCCCAGGAAGCTCTGTGTTTGGCACTAATCGGTGTAACATAACTCCTGAAGATGCCCCGTGGAGGGGTGAAACACGTGTTGAGTGATTTAACGGTGGTAGTTGTGTAATTAGCATTGTTTGCCGCATGCGCATTTTTCAGCGGGCTGGCGGGCGGTGCACTTTGTTGCACGACTACCATACTATATACCATATATACCATACTGCATATGCGGAAGTGGCTAAATATTGGTCCTTTTCTTACTTCCCAGGAAGCAGCAATATAGCCCGAGGAGAGCAGTAATGTGGAGTGAACCGGGTGAGGCAAAACTTCCCCCGAGGTGTGCCTGCCCTTTCCAAAGGTACAGAAGATGACCACCGAGGAGGTTTTAATAGGTAAGAATCCCATATAATCCTATCCTTTTCAACTTACACAAAGTCTGGCGGAGTCGCGGCATCGGCCCACTCGGTGGGCGGGCTGCCAGACCCACCGCTGGGTAGGGAGTCAAGCGAGTCGGGGGTCGCACTGCGCGACCTAGGCTCACTGCCGCTCGAGTTCTGTAACGAAATAAACGGTTAATTAACAAATTACATTTTAAATAAAACAATGAGAAATATTTTTTTAAAAAAATTCAAAAATATATTTTTTTAAATATAACTTCTCTAATGTCGTCAAAACCAGTCAAACACAAATAGTACGGATAAAAGTATTTTTTTACAATTTTATATTTTTTTTATTTACGAAAACATTTTTTCTCAGCCTAATAGTAACATGAATTTTGAGAAAGCTTTATCCAACTATAATATCATTACATTATTTATTATTTCTGAAACCTTTGGTTTTTGGTATACCATAACATAATTTACAGAAAATGATCCTTTTAAAGTATTTACGCCTATATCCAATTGCCTTGTACATATAACGTGTTGACCACTCACATGCCAGGATTCGAACTCGTGATATACAGTCATTTGTCTTAAACTATTAGACTACAACTACTCTAGCATTATAAATAGCAATTAACATTTATTACGACCCAAATAGGCTTTGAAATTAGTGCAATTTAAGATTTTATTTAAACATATAAAATAAATCAAATAAAGCAAAAGAAACTCAGTTTCCTTTTCTATTTATGGCAATGGACGAAGCAAAAAATAACCTCAAAAATATTCAGCGCGGCATTGAACTGAACAAAAGACTGCTTTATAACATTAATGCTTTATTCAAATTTAAATTTTTCGAACAAAATCAAATAAAGTTTTATTTAAAATAAAGAATTATAATTATTAGTATTAACATGGAATCAACATATAATTAGCACTGAATTAAATTCGTTTTTAGTTATATTTTAACTAATTTATTACTGAAATATTTTGATTCAAAAGTAAAGTGAAATTTTCATTTTAAACTCTCGGGCATTAGGTAGGTAGGTTTTATTCCTTTTTGGTAGTTTGGTAGGATTGTCTATAACATTTACCAAGCGTCTGTTTGTGAAACGTTGGAATATCATTTGGCACCATCCAAACCATTTTTTAAGGATGAATTTTTCGGGAAAAAAGGATCAGTGCTGCTGATATCGTTCCGTAACCACCGTATTCGTCTGTTTTGGATCAGTGCGATTTCTGGCTATTCATCAAACTCAAAAGGAAAATGTAGGGACGCCGTTAAGACACGATTGAGGAGATAAGAACCAAAGAAGGTCTTGCAGGCTGTACCGGAAAAAGAATTTTGCAACGGTTTCACAGTCTGGGATGAAATCACTTTGAAATAATAAATAAAGAATATATATTTTATAAACAAATCAACCTTACTTCTTGATCACAATATTATATGTATCTAATGTTTTTGTATCATCCGATAGATGTCCACACCAAAGGAAAGCCCTGCACCATGAATCAGCAGCGACCTCCCGCGACCCTATATCGATGGTTCGATCTCTTCATTAACTAAACTTAGACTTTGTAAAGTAAGTAAAGTGCATCGCCCGCCAGCCCGCTGATAAATGTGTTTCATCCCTCCACGGGGCATCTTCAGGAGTTATGTTACACCGATTGGTGCCAAACACAGAGTGGTGATTTGGCGGTGGCAGTTGTGTGATTCGCATTGTTTGCCGCATACGCATTTATCAGTGGGCTGGCGGACAGTGCACTTTGTTGCACAACTACGAATGCATATGCGGAAGTGGCTAAATATTGGTCCTTTTCTTACTTAGGATGCACTTCCGCAAGGTAACGCCTGATTCCATTAAATATTTGTTAAGTTAGTTTTGTTATTTTTTAAAATACGTTTGATTGTTAAGTAAACTTTGCGTGGTGCTATTGCAGCACGCTATTTTTTATTTCGTTCACCGCTATTTCGCATATTGAGAGGGACAGTTTTTAATAATGTAATTTTTTTTCACTTCTATTTACATTTTTTTACTCTACTTTTTCCGTCACAAACCAACTCATACATTGCTCTATTTTTCTTAAGAGTGTCTTTCATTCCTCTGGCTTACTAAATCTTCTATACAAAACCTTTCTTGCTTCTCTCACCCTCAAAATATCACAGCAGGTTTCCTTTTATATGACATTGCAATTTGTCCGTCTAATTATTTCCTTATACGATTTTTATAATTATTAATTTAAAAAAATATACCCAACCCTGCTGAATCTTAGGAACGTAGGGGAGATTTTTTCGTCGCCCAAGAAGGCGATGCACCACCATTACAGTACACCGCTATTATAAAAACATTAAATAATAACTATACACCGGAGAGATAGATTTTCATATACGGGATGATTGTAAATTGGTGTAAACGTGTTAATGAATAGCAAATTTATGAGCAAAATATCAAAATTTTACAGTGATTTCCATATTATCTGCATGAAGTGAAACCATTGATTTTTGTATAGGATGTAACCAAACATTTCCACTTTTAAAACTTTAACACAATGTATATAATCTGTACTTGAATTATGTTTAACAAGGCGAATATATAAGGTGGAAGAAGTTTCACACTCCGTCAGTAGGTCAAGCAGGCGAGAGCTTGTCTATGTATGGGTTTACGATCGGATCCGGTTCCCTGCGGAAGCGGCTAGGGTCCGGACCTCTGCTCGTAGAACCCGCTCGGGCGGTCGTTTTTTATCGGCTGTGGTTTCTAATGCATTTATTTATTAGCAGAGGTAATGCTAATGTGTCTTTATACCGGAAGACACGTGTACTTCAAGAGAGTTCAACTATAATAATTGATACAAGGTTCTGTCCTCTTGGACACTATTTAACGGAATTCTAAACGCGATTATAATGACAACTAAAAACAAAGTTCTTTACAGGAGGCTTTTACACTCACTCAATGACACGTCGATGATATTTTTATTCTTTTACTCCAATTTATAGAAAGTTCGAGATAGAAGTCAATCGTCGAATCCTACCCGGCAGTATACGTAAACTATGAAAGATTTCCTTGTCCAAAAACCTTCACTGCCTAGACTTAAGACAGCGAGGACTACAACGAACTTGTGTTACCAGTGATGACTGAAGGCAGATTTATGGTCTTTCATTCCTGGTCTCATTGGAAAGCTTACAGTTACAGAGCCACGGAGAGGGCTTTGCTAGAGATCGAATCAGGAATGACGAGATTTGTAGACAAACGAAAGTAACACACACAGCCCAGTGGATTGGAAAGTTGGTTGAGATGGTTGATAAGGCAGGAGTGGGTACCACGGGCTACCAACCAACAAGGAGGATGAACTACCTTGTTAACATCATAGAATGCACTGGATGCAGACTTACTGCCGCTTTCAACCGATCCCATTGGAAATCCATGGAGAATCCTATGTAAAGGAGTGATCATCATACGGCTGAAACAGTGATGATGACAGTTGCCAGTAGAAAAGAAAAAAATATTACAATTTTTAAATACTACTGTTCATAGCCGTTTGCTGGATTATAGTATCAAGTATATATTTTTTTGAAATAAATGTAACAATTAAAATCGATAAAAACAATCGACGATATTAATATTTTTATCACTGACAACACGAGCTCCGGTTAGTGAAGGGCTAAAGGCGTATGTATAAATTCGAATCGGCTAATTCCCATTCCGAGCGACATCCGTAATATTAATATTCGAGCAGAGGGAACGCCGGGTGGGTTCCGAGTACACGCATGATTTGATTTAATAGCTAGACTACTGTTTCTTAGAAATATTATCAAGGGTCATTGGCCTGCGGTGCATTGCATCAATACATGTTTTAACTTCTTAACTAAAGCATATTACTGTCAATTACCGATATTACAATAAATCGATCATCAAACACATTTTTTTAGATAAATTCATCATAACTAGATGTTGACAAGTCATTGATGTTAGAAGCCCTGAATGCTATTTTAGGCAGCCATTCCCGGGGTATGCGTACTACACGCTACCCCGGAAACCCTCGCGGTGCTGGGTAGGGACCACATCGATCCAGCGTTCAGTTCAACACAGAGTCGCTGAAGCTAGTGGGTTCAAACATAACCTTTTTTTTCGGTGGGGGAAATCTTCCGGAGTTCAAGATGCCCCGCCTCTGGGGAGAGGACAGGGGTATGTGGTATTCCTACCCACTAACCCCCCCCCCCCCCCCGGTGGGGGAACGCGTTATCTCCCGGTTAGGGATCGCCACGCGGTCTTTCCTCGCGCCGTGCTATTTTTTCGATAGCCCGTCCCGGATCATGCGTGTATACGCTACCCCCGAAACCCTCGTGGTGCTATCAAGATGGTTCGAGACCACGTCGAACCATCGTCCGCCTCAGAGTCGCCGAAGCTAGTGGGAGTTTAGGGCCCCCACCCCAAACTCCCGCGGCACCGAAGGCCCCGTTTTTGGTAGGGGAGCACCATTCACCTAAAGGGCGTCTCTGCGCTGACGGCGTCTTCTCCGAGCGGGATCTGTCCTCTGCCGATCCCGTTCGGCCGCCTCCTTCTGGACCATGACGGTCTCACAAAAAGAGGCCACGACCCTCCACGCCGGTGACCCGCTCAGCATCGCCGACACGACTTCTGGCAAGGAAAGGTCCTGTCCGATCTCGTCCCCCAGGATCCGCCGCTCTGATAGTGTGTTCAAACATAACCTAACCTAACCTCACCATTCATAATAAAAACTATAGAGAATCAATTTTATTTGTATAGGCGTGCCCGAAAGATCGCCACGATGACTTGTCTCGCGCTGCCAGGTTACAGCAACTTTCCGTGACCTTGACTATGTCCTCAGTTCACCTGATGCTTATTTCTACTTTAATTATACAGACCACCAGTGTACATCTAAATAATAATGCCAGAAAAGACGAATTTAATACAAACTTATTAAACTCGTAATAACGTACATTCTTGTAGGTACCTAACGCGATTTGATCAGATACACACTGCAAACTTAGTCGGATATTTTATATGGTTATTAAACTCCTTGATGTTTTAATAAGAGCCGACTGTCGCCCACTGCAAGGCATATGCCTCTCTCAAAGACGCCACGATGTCCTTCTAACTCAGTGATTCCTAAAGTGGTCTATATCGACTCCCAGGGGTCTATGACAACCTGCAACGCGTCTACGTCAGCGAAAAAAATTTGGGGGTCCATGAAATGAAAATGGGGGTCCGCGATAGTGGATCTAAACACATACACTGATAGTACCTATTAATTTACATCATACTATCTTACAATATCAAAAAATTTACAGACTGGACATCATTAGCCGAGGAGATTTAAGATTAACCCTTACAAAATTGACGCTAAATGTTGATAATTTATAATTAAAGCATCAGGTTCATCCTTCTCAATAAAAATATTGACTTATTTTATTTTATTTATAGTTTGTTTATTTAATGTTACGTATATATTTACATAACAGATACAAAATTTTATTTTGAGTAGTTTTAATTTAAATTCAATTAATAAATGTATAAATTAACGTGTATTTTTACTTTAAGTTTTTAACACTAAACTTAACTACAGTTAGAAATTTACTGGAAATCAATATCAGGTAAGTAGGGGGTCTACCCAACACGGAAAAACATGGCAAGGGGTCTACGACACAAAAAAGTTTGGGGAACTCAAGACTTTACCATGTTCTCTGTCCACCCAGCGGTGGGCTAACGTGAGCTTTATTATCGCTTAATAGTTTATTAAAATTACAGTAAACTTTTTCAAAGTTCAGTCACAAGATTACATTACATGTTCACGTGTGACATGTAAATCGACAATTGAAGAATTGACCTCGCGTTCAAACATCATTGCGGTCACGGGCCGACGGGCGTCTGCGCAATTATAAAACGCTTACAGCGAATATAATTCAATGATAAACGCTGTTAAAACGCTGCGTTTTTACTGCGTATTTAACTAGTACTTTTATTTAAGGATAATTAATACCTGCAGTATTAATACCTATGACCTAATTTCTAATATTAACTGAAATATCAACATCCAAAGCATTATTACTTTAAAAATTCTATCATCACTTTTTTGTATCAATTCCACATATATTGGAATATATTGTGAAGACCGTCGGGAACAACCGACGAATTCCGCGATCGAGCCAGTCGGGGCTGACGGCGAGACATTAAAAATATGCAGGTACCTCGCAATATGGAAATAAAGTTATGTTACAGGCTCTATTTTGCGTTTCACGTTTTGCATTGGGGTGATGAAATAAATAACGGAATAACATAGTTTCGTCCTCCAGGAGGCTTTATTGTTTATTAACCTCCTGCCTAGCGAAGAACCGTCTTGAAATTACTGACGGATGAGGGCAGGTCTCAAAGAAGACCGCGAGTTTGTCGTGTCAAGTTTCGTCAGCGATAACAAGCGATAGGCGCCATTTACCAGTAGTATTAGTAAAGTTACGAATTTGCACGCAAATTGTGAATAAATACATTTTTTTAGTATTAGTGACATTTTAATTAGAGCTCCATCTTGACATGCACTAATATTAATTAATATATCTTTAACATAATAGAGTAATTCATTCTCAATCTATATATATATATATATATATATATATATATATATATATTAGCGGGCCCAGAAAGTAAAATTGCTTTCTTAAGTTAAAAGTTAAAGATAAATATTGCACATCGAGTTTTGGAAAGAGACAATCGGCTTATTTCGGCTTCGTACATCGTTATCTCTGTCGCACGAAACACAACAACTGACAAAACGTCACATAGGTAGTGAGGGACAGAGATAGTACTCTACGAAGCCAAAATTAGCCGATAGTCTCTTTCCAAAGATCGATGTGCAATATTTATCGTCGGGTACTGTAACAAGTTTTTATTTCTAATCGACAATATATTCACCTTCGTTATCAACCCTATGCCATCTAGTATACGTCTTCCAAGTACGTATCAGATATCGACATGCGCAGGAAATACTTTACTTTCCGGTCCCCCAAATGCAATAATTACATAGAAAATTTTTACACTTTCATTTCTTCACTGATAGTTTAATAATGTAAATCGCCGAAGGCAGTAAATGAGTTGCAACGGATGAAAAAAATTATAATGATGAGGAACGGAATATAATTGCGATGTAAAAGTGGGACGGCTGTAAAAAGAGGTGTGAGTGAATTGTTTTTAATGCTCTGCGAACATTAGCCGCGGTGTCACGCATGGAAGGCCCCACGGATTATCTTGCCGATTCGCCTCTAATAACCGCTGTCCGGAATAATTGGAGTCATTTTGAACGTTGTCATAATGTGGATATGCCTTTTTATATTATAAACTACAGGAGTAATTTGTTTTTATTGCAGTTCGAAAGAATTTAGTAAACTTTCTCATCACTTGGATCTTGACTTATTTAACACAAGAGCGGGTGCGCACTGACTGATCTTTTGTGTTTGATTTCCTTTATGTTTGCTTATTTATGTCATATTCCTTCATAAATATAAAAGCCTATTATTAGCAAAATTGTTTTTATCAATGTCATTATTATTAAAATGTAAACTTTATTAATAATAAATTAATAAAATAAACGATTTTACTCATATATTATAAATTTATACAACGCATTTGAAATATGGTTGACGGATATTTGTATGAGAGGGAATGCATAATCGCTTACGACTAGATAGGAAAGAATCTCCACAATGGCAAATCCTCTACTTGTATGTCAACATTGCATCTTTGTTTAGACATTCTTATATACAACGCAATAGAGTATGTATGGCATTTATTGCTCATCCATACTATTTTGATACTGATTATGTTATCTTAGTAGCAGAAGAGGTAATATTTCTCTGTCATATATATAATACCCGTATAATGAATAAATAGATTTTACCTTTGCAAAGTTTTATAGTTCAAAAGTACAAAAGGTTGACATTAGTTGGTCGAACCAAATTCGATTGAATCATGACATATCTCATGCAACGTCTACGATGCCAAGTAAATAAACACGTGGAGCAGCATAATGAAGCAGTTGACTATAGTTATTTATTATTTGTTTATTTACTTTATTGGAGATAAACAGTAACAAAAGGCAGTAAGAAAGTACAAGCTTAGAAGCTTAGAAATATAAAATTAATTACAGTTGTTACCCTATAACTATCTCACTGAGAATATATAATGATTTATAGTCAAACAATGAAAAAACAAATAAAAACATTATTAAACAGGGATCAACGACTATGGTTTACATATTTATTATGTTTATATGGTTTATATATTTATATTATATACTAGCTGATACCGCAAACGTTGTTAAGCAAAAAAAATATTTTTAATTTTCAATTTAAAAATAAGGGTTGATCGTAGAGGGGTGAAAATTTAGGGTTGTATGTATTTTTGTATGTTGTATCATAAAAAAATAAAAACCAAAAATTTCGTCAAAAAAATTAAAAAACATTTTAAGTGTGAACAACCCTTATCACTTTGGGGTATGAAAAATAGATAGTAGCCGATTCTCAGACCTACTAAATATGCATATAAAATTTGGTAAAAATCGGTCAAGCCGTTTCAGAGGAGTTCAAGTTCGAACACCGTGACACGAGAATTTTATATATTAGATTTATATTATGGTTTAAATTGCATTGTATGTACTCAATAATTTCAATAATTTATATGTCCAAGATAACATGATCCTCAGCAATAAGGATATTGGTGAGTAGAAGAGGACCAGACAACAATGTTCATCGCTTCAGTCAGTAGACGATCACTGTGAAGCACAAGCTTCCCTCAATGATACGGGGGATATATCATAATCGCCACACTTGGCAAGCGTGATGATTGCAGAGAACGCTGCAGTCAATCCTCTTGGCCCTAGTTTGTGAGCAGTGACAATCCTATATAATGCAAGTGTTATTTATATAAGATTCAGAAAAGGACCAATATTTAGCCACTTCCGCACATGCAGTGGTATTCGTGCAACAAAGTGCACCGCCCGCCAGCCCGCTGATAAATGTGCATGCGGCAAACAATGCGAAGCACACAACCGCCACCGCCAAATCACACAACACGTATTTCACCCCTCCACGAGGCATCTTCAGGAGTTATGTTACACCGATTAGTGCCAAACTCTCTCTCACTCACTCACTCTGTGTTGGCTAAATATTGGTCCTTTTCTTACTTAGGATGGACTCCCGCAAGGTAACGCCTGATTCCATTAAATATTTATATTAGATTGTATCCCGGTAATCGATCCCGCGACCTTCGGTTGCAAGTCTTAGTTCTTTACCGCTGAGCTACCACTACTCATGATGATCTATTAATAATAACTAGAATAAATACATAATGAATATCTCTCCAGCCTGCTGAAAGATCTAGGCCGCCTAAGAGCAAATATATCAGCTTATTTCTGAAACGGACTTCATAATTAGTATTGGTAGGATCATTTCATATTTAATGAGATAGATAGAAGAGTCTGATGGGTAAAGTTAAATTCCAATGCATTATAAGGAGTCCTCCTTGGAGCTGCAATACCCGGCCTTCACGAATTGACGGAATTCTAAAAACGTATGTATAATATGCGTAATAAGTTACAATTAATAAATGTAGGAAGTATTACCGCGTTATAAAGGAAGTGATAAAAAAGCCCATAAACAATGGTAGCAATGAACTAGATACAGGCGCAGAGGTCGGGGACGCCTTGCGTGCCGGACTGCAATCAAATTGGTGGTAGAAGTGAGATCGGCTCGATCACGAGAGCCCTAGCTTTGCCTTGTAAATACGCAAATAGAAAACTTTGAATGCTTCCTCTGATTGAAATTGGTGTACATTATAAGGTGAAAAATATGATTAATACATGGCCATTAAAACAATACATGCATTGTGCGTTTCAATATTGAAATATTTAGTTTACTGAACAATTTTCGTTTACTTGTAACTAATTTTTATTCGTCTAATCCAGTGATTCCCAAAGTGGTCTATATCGACCCCTAGAGGTATATGACAACCTGCAAGGGGTCTACGTCAGCGAAAAAAAATTGGGGGTCATGAAACGACAATGGGGGTCCACGATAGTGGATCTCAACACATACACTGATAGTACCTATTTACTTAACAGATACAAAATTTTATTTTGAGTAGTTTTAATTTAAATTCAATTAATAAGTGTAAAAAATAACATGTGTTTTTACTTTAAGTTTTTAACACTTAACTTCACTACAGTTAGAAATTTACAGGAAATCATTATCAGGTAAGTAAGGGGTCTAACCAACACTGAAAAACAATGCAAGGGGTCTACGACACAAAAAAGTTTGGGGAACTCTGGTCTAGTCGATCAAAATGTACAGAACCCGGCGATAAATATTGCACATCGATCTTTGGAAAGAGACAATCGGCTAATTTCGGCTTCGTAGAGCGTTATCTCTGTCGCACGAAATACGACTGACAAAACGTCACATTGATAGTGTGCACATGCATGGCGGTAGGTTAATGTTCGAATTTTCTCATTCGTGTTACATATTTAAAGTTTTCACTGGTATATTGATTTAAAATAGAAGTTAGGATAATTGTTAGTAATTTATTTGGCTGTGATGAATCTTAAAACATGGATACTACACACAAGCGCACATTACAAGGTGGATGCCGGATTACTCCGGCCCTGGTAACTAAAGGGTTAATTTCGAAATAATATATGATTTTTTTAAATAATTATTATTATGACTATTTCAGTCATAACACGTTTTCTGCTTGGAATAGGCCTCCACCATTGGTTTCCGTTTTGATGACGCGTCGTCGTCTGTGGACACCCAATGTTCATGGTCTCCAATAGGTCATACAGCACCTATTGGAAATCTATATGGTAAGCCTATATCTAGCAGTGGATGTTCTTTGGCTGAAATTATTATGATAATGGCATCATTAAACTTAAGACAGACAGAGGGTTTCAAATGCGTCGTATTATGACAACGCATAACAAACTTGTTTTTTTGTGTGTTGACTAATCACGTGGGCTCAGGAATCTTGGCTCAGGCCTATAAATTATTTCTATATCATCATCATTGAGGTCTGTGGTCTCTAAATCAATATATTGCGTAATGAGAGCATGATACTAATAAAAAATAATGAACATTCCCACCATTATTGACATTTGTAAGTTAACTTTTTTTTAAAGTGATAAAGGTATATTTTCATACAGCCACAAAAATAGTAAATTTTATGTATTAAATTATTGCATACCAAGGCGTCTATGTACGATCGCACCATCGCCAGACCCTTACAGCTTCCAAACTTCTCCCTCATCTTTACTCGTACCGTGTCACAGATCATCGCGGCAACACCAATCGCATCACAACACAACACAATAGCCACTGAACAAAGCAATAGCTCGCAAACCACCCAATTCAGTTTTGAAATTCGCCGGACGCGAGGCAATTTGTGTCGGCATTACGTCCGTCGGTGAACGCACTATTGTAATTAACAGACTAATAACTGAATATTTTTACTCTGTAATTAATAAATATAGCACTGGCACATCGTTGTACAGATTATAAATATGAAATTTTAAAATTCGAATCGATAAATATTATCGAATTTTCATGCGAATTTTTATGTCTTAGTTTAGACACGTACGCAGTCTTCAAATTGTAACTGTTTACAAAATTGTATTTGAAATTCCCTTTTTAGTCTTAATTGCATATTTATCTAATGAGTGACGTTCTCGCTTATCGTAACGTCAAATGGATCCATACGTCTTGCTAGGGTGCCCATCGGTTTTTAACTAAATTTGAGACATGTTTTATTTCGTCTCATAAATATTAATGAAGTTTCAGATAATTTAACTTAGTCATACGCATTGAATTAAATAAGTCGATTTGAGTCAACTTCTTTATCAATTTTCAAGTATAATTTGTCTATTAAATTGAGTAAGTCAATTCAAGGTTGCATTTAATATGGCAAGTGAGTAAACCTTTCGAGATATGCTAAACGTTTGGTTAACCTACGCAAGGACGATCGGCGTGTGTTGAAACACTCGAAACTATTTCCCACTAACACTTTAACAATTGTTTCGTTTGACATATTAAGTAATTACCGCACTTATATTAACCAGTAATTGTCCGCACCGTTTACATATCATAGTTACCGAAAGAGGTTAACAGGGCGCGAAAATGAGACACACACACACAGATTCGTGTAAATAATTTTTTTTTAATTTATTTTTAATCCATTACATTTTATTTTGTATTTCACGAAATCTACTTTTCATCACTTATCTTCTTCCATGCTTAGCCTTCCTTTCCGTTACCTATATTCGCATGTCGCAGTTTTTACTATTTATCACAGTTTTTTCATTATCACAGTTACTGACTCATTTGTTTAAATTATCTATATGTAGAATGTTTTTTAATAATTTTTCATTATTATATTGTGATATTTATGTTTACAGTTTTAACCTTTATTTTCTTAGGTTACTCAAGGAGAAAGTGATCCGAAAACGGGGGTGATGATTATACCCAAAGGAGGAGAAGATTATCTATATCCTTTTTTAGTTCAGCTTTGCCTGTTTGTGTATGTTCGTTTACCAGTCAACAAAGGACTCAATTTTTTTTCCTACTCTGTGAGATTGAAGGGAGAATTACCTCCGCATTGACTAAAAGTAAGGGTGCAATTTTTTGTAATTAGTACCAAGAAAAATTCAACAGTTTTTGATATGTAGCAAGAACACGCAGAGCTTTCAAACTTTCTAACAGTGCCATAAACGAAGAACAATAACTATTGGAAAATCATTTCTGGAAAGAAAGCAAGACACATCATGAACGAAAAATTAAGCATAATATCTGCTATTAGCATTTAGCTTCCATAAGCTAATAGCAGGCTAAGTGCATAGCTTTATAGAAACTAAATATGTCGGTAAATCGAATTGAAGTTTTACTTTATTATTTCGATTCTAGCATATATATACATTGGGCTAAAATAATGTAATGTAAAATAGTATTTAATTTCAGTGTGAAAGTAAATGAAAAAATTATTGAAAAATATAACTGTCCCAAAAATAAGATAGGGTAACGAAAGGTTAAAATTAAAAAAAAAACTAAATGTTTTCTAATCTGAACATGTAAGTTTCATTGCTTATACAAAATGATTGTAATCACAAAATGAAACCTTATATTTATAAAACTTAGGTTAAATTTCCACCGGACATTATGCAAATTTATTTAATATAACAAATCGCCTGTATCAAAAAACGGTTTGTAGAACACGATGTACAGTGACAGAGTGTCAGATGTCGGTGTTGTTTCTTTGGTCTGCTGTACATATCGGGTGTCTGTTTGAGCGTTAATAAATCACCTGTGACATTGTTTATAAATGATATTGTTACGTTTCGATGTTGCCGTTTTGTTAGTATATTTATTACAGTGCTGATTAACGTACGCTTGCGTGGTTTCGATTGAAGTTGATGCTGTTAGCCCGGGGACTTTTACGGCTTTATGCTTTACGGAAGGGTCTGTGACCTTAAAAATAAAACAGAAGCTGAACAGACGCGTTCGAATTGTACGATCATATCCGCACGTAGAAAACCGCTCTACCCGAGTAGAGCTGTGTGGAGTTATGTAGACCACAGGCGAGCTAAGGATGGATTCGGATCCAACATCGATTCGTCGACGCTGTTCGCGATTAGGGAGCGGGCGGCCGCTCCCCTAAGAACGGGTGTTGTGGCGATTAGATGTGTTGTTGTGGAGTTATTTCCTGCTACTTCTTCACAATTAACCTTACTAAATAGAGTCAAAAATAAAAAAAAAGTTGACGATCAACAAGAAATCTGTGAAAAGTTCCAATGTTGAATTTATAATTAATATGTATATAATTTTTTAATATCATATACAGAAAACCAAACAAAAAAATCAAATGAACTACAATACTACAATGACAGGTAAAAAATAATAATTTATTCCAGGGATGAGCAACACGCGGCCCGCGGGCCTCTTGCAGCACGTTAAACATGGCCCGCCAAGCGTTAATAAAATTTAAATTATTTTGTCAATTTTCTTTCATCAACATATATTAATAAAATTAATTTTTATAAAATGGTACCACCGATCAAGGCTGAGTGATGTATGATTAAAATACTGCATACTTGTAGCTACCTTTTAAATTCTGTCTAACACTGGCCGGCTTCAAAAAAAAACAGTTTCAAAATTCTCATTCTAAAATTAAAGTAAATTTGACTATCTGTTACTTTCTTATTCGTTTTTAAATTTTCCTCTCAAATCTCGACTTTTTAATATATATATTCAATTCTAATATTATAAATAGGTGTTAATTTTAATCGGCTTTTTGATTAAAAAGGTTGCTGACCCCTGATCTAGTACATCATGATTAAAATGGTTGACTAATTCTAACATCAAAATTAGTTACGGTCAACTACTAAGAATTTATTTATTGAACAATACAATTACAAAAAACTCGAGAGTATTCATATGAAGAATCAACCAAGGTCAGAGTATTGACTCCAATGCTCCATCCTAGATGTATCAGATAACGAACGAATTGTCCGCATAAAAACTAAATTACAATTACGAGGTTTTATTTCAATTAGTTTTAGAGGTCTAGTGGTTCCTGAAAGATGAGCACATTTATTTATGATTTAGGACACCGTATTAAAACGCTCATAGGACAAAAATTAATATTTTCAATATATGTCTTTGAGGCTTGGGTTCCAGTATCTTTGCCTTATGATGGACTCTGCAAAGCATAGGCTTGCCCCAAATATCGTCTTGATGACCAGTCTTGCGCTGCTAGACTTCTTCCTGCATTAGATATAACAGCTGAGCGAGGTTGTGGAACCTTGTGGGGAATGACATATCGTTACTAGGCTTTGTTAAGGCGTTGTATACATGGTATAATCTTCTGCGAAAAAGTGATGTGACAGAAGGAGGCTGCTGAGATAGAGAGAGACAAAGAACATCTGAGCTCCCCGTCCGCAGTCCGGAGACCTGGACGTCGGATATTATACCGCGCTGGTCTCCAACCCCCATAACATGGCCTTGTCGGCGGATTCGGAGTGATCCGCCGCAAGTACGTCCTGGCCCTGCCATGACACGTGAACTAAATCTAGCGCAAGGAGTTGAAGCACTAGGCCACCGCCGTAGTATGCGAAAGCGTTCCCGTAATTTCAACAAAAGGCGTTCAAGAAGACCGTGGGGTTTTAGCCGGTAAGAATCCGCCGTAATCCTTTCATTGCCCACGCAACAGGGGTGTGTCCTATACAGGATTTCCCCACAAAAAAAGTTCTATAACCTATCTCTGCAATAGAATTTATTTTTATTACAGATCAAGGGAACAAATAAATAATTGTGGAAGTATCCATAGCGTGTATACCGGCTCGTGGTCGTCATTCGATATTACAATATGCCGGCAGTTGTTACTTTTAAATTAAAACCTAGGGGAATCCCCGACCAAATAGACTTAGTGATTCAATTCCTTTATAGAATACGTGTGAATTCTTACAAGCTCGAATAGCATAGAGTATTCTAGACGTTCTAAAGAGATCACTAAGATTCATTTGTAATTTGGGATCGCGTATATAATCATTTTTTCATATCATTATTAACAGTGATGCCTCGTGTACATCATGAGAACAATTCTATACGAGACCAATTTGATAGAAACTAAAATCAGATTGAACTCATTTATAATAGCGTCCTTCGTTTTAAAGTTACCGACAGTTCCAAACGCAAACTAATCTAACAAGAACCTGCAACTAATTTAAACGAGTTTTTTGTGGTCAATTTAACAATATCCTGAACACAATAGTAGAACAATTTATTACCCAAGGTTTATTATCACTTAGATATATTTCATTGTATAATAAATACTAATTGTATGAAACATATAAGGTTAAACAAGCTAAAAAGCAAATCTCACCTCTAAATCCCGGAACACATCTCTGATGTCAGGTTTCTTGGCCCTGGAGGCGGCTCGCTTCCTTCTGACCGTGCGGTTCAGCCTTCGGACTCGGCGGCGGACCGCAGCCGCTTGCTCACGGGGCAAAGGCCTAACCGCCTCACCCAGCTGGGCCTCCGTCACCTCGAGCCCGGCTTGGAAGGGCGCCGCGAGGGAGCCCAGCCCAGCCGCTTGCAGCCATTCTGTTTCTAGTTCGCCTTCTGTAGGACAAGATGTAATACTATAAAATCATAAAATACGAAATTAGTTCTAATATCTTGAGAAGTAGTTTTATGTTATTCTTTGAAACAATTAAGGCAACTTAAAGCAAAACACAAGTGTTCATTAAGTAAATAGTTTGATTTTCGTACTTAAACTTTTGAGTTCACAATTTAATACAAAATAGAAAAATAATTACAACCGGATTGTTCGGTTATATTCTCCTCTATTTGTTTGTAAGTTCATTAAAATATCAATGAATTCATCTATAAAGTTTAAAAATAATTTGCGAAGACATATCTCAAAAAATTTGTAAGAGGCTCTAAAGGTGTTATACTAAAGAATCCTTTCTACTGATAATTTTAAACTAATGAAGCCTATGGTCGCATTGTTCTTTTGTGACCTAGGTAATCTTTCGCTAATGTTTTAAATATTTTTTAACTTACTGCTGTTTGTTGAGTCTCTAATTAGATGTCTATTCTAAAGTAGAACGCTTTGAACAGAGATATAAATGGTAGAAGTTAGATTTGTAAGAAGGACATGATGTTCGTAGATTTTTCTCGATTATGGTAGTTTTCCTACTTTAGTTTTTTGTACAAATACAACTAATTTTGCTGTCGACCAATGGACATCATGTTGGTTGTTGATGCAAATTGATTATACGTAAATTATTTTCCCAGCACACGGTGTGTGTATGTCTTCCGGCAGCAGGGCTAACAAAAACCGACTTCGAAGCAAAAACTATACGGTTATTGAACCTGCCTACGCCGGAGGTTATTCGAGTACAAAGTTCGTTATACACGACTTAATTTAAATGCATCTTAATTGTGACCGCTTTGCGGTTGCGTCATATATCTATTGTGTCATAGTCTAAAAATAGTGTAAGCATGTATTATTTATCTAAGTATAGTCATGCACGTGAATTTGCATAAATCCTTGACAGTTTGTTTGAAATGTATTTCTGTTTTGTTTTCGTTGCCGACGAAATAGATGAGGTGGCAGGAAGTGGACGAATCCGGGCAGGGCAAGATCGGTCATTGTAGCGATCTTTGGGGGATCTTTTCCCTATGCCTTGGAGTGGGAGTTTATCACCAGATGTGATGATGATGAGAGAATTGCAAGAAACTTTTATCATAACACAAATTCACAAAAAAACGACTTAACGTTTAACTAAAAGACAAAAAGACTTAATGTGTTCTTTCTGAAATGCTATCCCTACTCCAATTAAAATAAGATTTGATATTCATATGCAAACATTATAAAAATATATACAGTACCCGGCGATAAATACTGCACATCGACCTGTATATCTCTCTGGTCTAGGTTTACCTAGATCTGGATTAAAATTGTAAAGGTAATGGATTCTATGATACAGATTCTACAATACTCTTTCTAAATTCAAGGCCTCTAAAAATGTTTATACAAATGCTATATTTTCGATATGTATATCTATATATAGCTTTGTATCTCTTCCTTCGTCTCGACAAAGGCTCTCGTCAGCAGGAGATTCCTCATTCTTCACCATTCATCACCAAATTTTTGTACACTGACGTAGTTTCTACTAGTTTATATATATATAAATTTTTATTAGGTTATATATTATTTCTGAAAGCACTAATTTATATATAGGATGTACTATACTCGTATGTTAATTGACAGCGATTGAGTTATACATTCACCCCTTTAAAACTTTATCGGATCAACCTGTAGATAGATCAAAAATATATAAAGAACACGAAGAAATGTTTATTTGTCTGTCTGATTTCTCGTACAAGCTACACGGGCGCGTTTTGAACATCGCAGTGGTTTATTTGTGACGGGATTCTGTGCAGGATGTTGTTTGTTAGCAGGCCGCGCTATTTTCGGCCAGCCGGGAGTAACATCCGAAGCTGCACGCGACTTTACCCGATTCCAAAGGGTTACGAGAATACAAATTTAAACTGAACATAACATTTACATCGACGCCACCTACTCGTTCAATCTAAGTGTTTTTGAAATATAAAACACTAACTTAAATATATAACATAATAATATATTAAAATCTATGATAATGTTTACCATCATTGTGCCTATAATACAGGGTGGTTGATTATAGGTTTAAACGTTTTAAATCTGTGAATGTATGACTTGTGGTCCATCAATGTCTGGTACACCCAGGGGCGGTTTGTCTATAGTGCAGGGTGTGCAATGCACACGGGCGCCCCCTGAGATAGCTAAGAGCATCGTCTTGGACCATCATGGTACAACAATGATATGACAGAAGCTGCCAGCCAGCGCGGTGGCGGCAGTAGCATAAGAAAGGCCGTAACTAATACTCTAAGCTATACCTACTTATAAAATAGCTTGTTGGAATATGAAAAAACATTCTTCTTACGACGGTAAAGTTAATAGTTATAGCCACGGGAGGAGGGGGGGGGGTTGAGGTCTAAAAATCACTGGTTTCAGAAATAATAAATAATGTAATGATATATATTATCATAAAGTAAAAAAATTTGAAAATTTCAAATTTTCAAAATTCGAATATTAAAATGGTATCGAGCGGTGGTATCCGAGCGGTAAAGGAGCTATGACTTGTGATCCTATGTCACAGGTTTGATTCTTATGTAATTTGTAGACTAATTATAAAAGATTGCTCATAAACAAGTTTCTTGAGGATGAGCAGATGCATTCTCAGCTGACCATAATAAGACACTGCAATCGCCAACAGTAAAGCCTTTTTCTGATAAATGAGGTTTGCATTCACCTCTTTTGCACGCATAATTAACAACCCTGTATTCCAAAAGGTAAGGTAAAATAGATTTAAAACTTTTGATTTTTATAATTTTTGATCACAGTATTATTTTTCACCTTATTTCTAAAAGTTTTGTCTGTTAATTCAAGACGGAATCGATGTCTGTCTTTTCATCCTATTCTCTGCTTTTCTCAACAGACTACTTTACCTACAACCAGGCGTTTGTCTAAGTTATTTGGTTGTCTACGAAATGATCAAAGTAAAAAAACATGTTATGAAGAGCCAACTTTTGATCTTGAGCTGACAGAAGATGAATGTGTTGGTGCATCTTTCTATACATGGTACGTGGAACATTGTTTTCAGGTCTGCAGCGCGACTTTAGATGCCAGAGATATCACGACATAATAACAAACGCTATTTGTATTTTATAACACATAGTAACAACTAACATAAAGATTATTGCTTATATATTTACGATAAATATTAAGTTAACATAAAGTATACCAAAAAAAATTTTTTTTCTTAACTTACAGTTAAATATATTTCATAGTTAAAAATGAAACTTATTGGAAGTCTGAAATAATAACTACTTTTTTTTACTTTTACTTTTTATCTTACATTTATTTTACTTGTACTTTGTTTTTCATTTTAATTGGCTGGTCAGCTGTGATAGAATTAAAAAAAATATGTAGACAGATTTCTATTTATAAACTATACTATTGTACTATATATATTATTATAAAAAAATTAAAACATCCACGTTATATCTGACATAAGACAAATCTCAATATTCCTAATTTAAAAAAATCAATGCGTTCAAGATTGGGGATAAGTATCCGAATTAAAATTAAATTTATCTTCCATCTCATATATAAATCTTGCCTTCTCACTCTAAACGTCTTTCCGACAACAAGAAAACATATATAAGTAATAAAACAATTAAGTCGAACATAGAACTTGTTACGGAAGACAACGACTGTACTCCACAACGACGTATACCGTAACAGATGATGGCCTCGTTGATTGTCTGACGAGAAACAATATTCTGCCTTGGCGACTGAGTCGTCTTGCTTTACCTTGGTGACGTCACAAGGAACGGACCTTGAAGACCCGTGATAACGTGTCACAAGGACCCCAACACGTTTGTTCTTTTACTTCAAACACACTAAAGTGTAATAAAGGTAATTAATAGATTTTTTCTCTTTTCAACATTTAGCTCAGAGTTCCCCAAACTTTTTTGTATCGTATACCCCTTGCCATGTTTTTCCGTATTGAATAGACCCCCTACTTACCTGATATTGATTTCCTGTAAATTTCTAACTGTAGTGAAGTTTAGTTTTAAAAACACATGTTAATTTATACATTTATTAATTGAATTTAAATTAAAACTACTCAAAATAAAATTTTGTATCTCTTATGTAAAATATACGTAACATTAAATAAACAAACTATAAATAAAATAAAATAAGCAATAAGTCAATATTTTTAGTGAGAAGGATGAACCTGATGCTTTAATAATAAATTATCAACATTTAGCGTCAATTTTGTAAGTGTTGATCTCAAGTCAGTCGGCTAATGATGTCCAGGCTGTGGACCCCCATTTTCGTTTCATGGACCCCCAAATTTTTTTTCGCAGACGTAGACCCCTTGCAGGTTGTCATAGACCCCTAGGGGTCGATATAGACCACTTTGGGAATCGCTGATTTAGCTTCTAATTTTTTTTATTTATTTTGCTAATCCTGATAATCCAAAATGAACTTTGCGCCTTCCCTTTGGCATTGTGACCAAATATACGCCCCATATCAATTTGAACTATAAGGTAAATTGTATACAATAAAACGCTGTCGTGACTCGCAGCTGGGAGAAGAAAGATCCGTAGCAAATAGCAACCCTCTTCCAACTGTCTGCACGCAGTAAAACGTAAAAAAAAATCGTAAACAAAACACTAGCGATACATATTAGAATTAATTTTAAAAAAATCTCTCATTTCTTGTACCAAACTAATCACTGAAATAAATTTACGTTTCCGGAATTAATAAATCCGCTTCCATAGGTATGTTCATATTAACATACAATTGTCGTAACTTGATACAAATATCGCAACGCAATAAAACAGAATGATAAGTATTTTTTATATTGGATATTAGATAAGTAGTAATCTAGCATTAAACTTGAAAACTTGTGTAGTGAATTATACTAAATATATACTGTCAATCAGTGATTGATCAGTATTTGACTTGGTAAAAATGTAGATATGAAGTAATAACACACAACTAAATAATCAACGCACACCATTACGTCTAAGCTATTCCTGAATAACTTTATAAAAATCGAAATAGTAATATCTTATTGTATTTGGATACAACACGCCATAAATACACGTCAACCTAGAGTCAAAATCCAAAACCCTACAAGAACGGAAGTCTCAATACTGCAGCAATTTAGATAATTATCACTCTTTAAGTATAGCACAGATTTCACGAAGGAGAGAGAGAAAAAAGAGGTCTTATTAAATATATATATCAATTTTATAATATTAAGACAAAAACTCCTTTCGACGTCTAATACAAAAATTTGAAAATGGAATGCTTTATATATTACTAAGATTGTTACATTCTATTGCCAAATAATATTTTTTAAATATCGAATATAAATAAGCAATGATCAAATAAACATAGATATCCATGCTCAATTATCATAACGGAATCGCATTGGCGTTGCGTAGTGACAGTTCACGAAATAGCGGGCGTCTTGGATTCCGACCGCTATTAGCTTTAATTGCGAATGGATCGTTAAACGCGATTTATAACGGCGTTGAATTATCATACTCGTAAGATTTTACGAGCGCACATGAATTGACGCGATATGGGTAAACATTGATACGCATAATCTATCACCGAAAAATAAACGAAAAATTTTCTGAGGTCTAATCAATTTTTTTGACCTGCCTTAGGTTGCTATGCAATTGGCACATGCAGATTTCGCGGGCACGAGGAAGCAAGGCCCAGAGGCTAAAACCGCTCAGCCTAAAACTTTTTTTTAGTATCGGGAGGAAAATCTTCAAGATACTCTGCCCTCGGGGGGAAGGATAGGGTTATGTGGGATTCTGACCCACCGAAACCTTATCGGTGGTATTCGATACCTTTGGAGAGACCTAAAATCTAAGTAGGGAAGCTCAAAGGCAGCCATCGTTGTATTAGTTTAATCGATTAGTTCTACGAATGTGGGTATTTTAGGAAACTTTTTTTCACTTTCGGATAGTAATATCTATTATATTGTTAAATTCGCTCGTGTTATATAATTTTAAAACTTTTATGATGATTTTTTGAAAATTGGCGAACCTAAAAATAACAATTTTTTTAAAAGATTTATTGTTACGTAGGTAGTTTTTGTTTATTAGTTAACAGTAATTTTTCGTTCAGTTACTTCATGTACTACTGTTTAATGTAAAAAAAATTCAATTGTAAGTTTACCTATTCATATGTGTTTTCATTGTTCGAAAAAGTACCTATTATTTCACTCACCTATAACGTATTTTGCGTGAAATCGACATAACGCTCCCATAACACACATTGCAATCCGTTATATTTTTGGATTTTGTTTTCGATGAAATACAAAAAAAAACAAAGAGTACAGAGCACATCACATTGTTACGATTCACGGAAACACATTGTTCACTGATCAACCGTTACCGTTGCACTAAATTCAAAATCACGCGATCTTCGATTCCATTTATTTACGCGATTTTATTTGGAAAACCAATATCGTATTTATATTACGATTATGATAAGACATTAGTTGGCGTAAGATGAATCAACGGCACGTCATATACAATTGTCTGCATTCATTCAATGGAATGTTGGCGGGAAAAATTACAGGCTGTCTCTTTTTATCCTATTAAGAAAGAAAGGGGTGGGTGTTAAACACTTTTCGGGAAGGAAACGATGTTGTTTTGAGTGGGATTGGTGACGCAGTGTTCGCGTGAGTCGGTCGACGTCGCGTCTCTCACTGCGTGGGTTCGACTTCTCACCGCGGTCCATAATGGCCCTGTATTTATAGACACGATAGAAATTTAGTCGGAGAATGAAATATATGTTATAAAACTATCGGTATCCGATAGGTTGAACGACCTGTTTGGCAAACTGTCGAGCTACGACTAGTCCGAGTAGCAATGGATGTGACTCGTTTGAATTTCACATTAATACTAATAATAAAAATTTCGATAAAATTAACATTAATAACAGGACCGTCTGATAAACTGGTATTCTTTTTTCAAATTTTGATATCGACCTAAATATGGTTTACTTTTTTTGATATATTCTGTGTCAAGCCGGCTACGGATTAGCGGTCAAGGAAACTGGCCGTGACGAAATCATTTCAAACGATACTCGGAATCGATGCCCAAATTTATGCAAGCGATCATCCGGAACGTATAAACAAATAATAAAAATGTACTTATTTTGTATTCAATTTATTTTGAAATAAAATAATATTGAAGTGAACTTTAAAAACATAAAGTTACCTCCTCTAATTGTAAGCTTTGTAATTTAATTAAAGACCTCTATAATATTATAGAACGTCCTCGGAGTATATATTCCAATATGACATGTATGTATGTATATTATATGGAAAAAAAGAGAAAAAAAATATGAATTTTAATTCAAAAAATGATTGAAAATCGATTAGTGAATATCTAATAGCACTTGCTTATATAAAAATAGCACGTGCTCAGGTAGAAATTCCTTAGTTTTTTGTTAATTATTCTTTATATAATTCATTGAAGCCGACTCCATACATTCTTACCCTTAATATTTTATGGTTTTAATGAGTATGATCTGTACACAATCTATAACTAAGTCTTATTTTTACAGAGAAAGTACAGTCCGCACCCGCATGTTCCTAATTACCTGACGAGCGCGTTGAGTAATAATGACGCTGACTGTACATCGATATATTTAAACCGTCTAGACTTGTTGCACGTTGACATTAATATAGCATAGGCGACGGTCCAATGTTTATTTTTATTTTTTATACGCGTACAACTAGATGTACATGACAATAATTATTATGATTATCATTTTAAATAGAAATTCGGTTTATATGGGCCTGGGGTCTTACGGTCCGGGAGAAGAGACCACAGACAAGAGCACCAGACAGCGTAGCGTCTTCAGAAGACGCTGGATGCAGGCCATTCAAAACTGATCCTATATTAAATCTAATTGGGGTGCTCCTTGTTCAGTAGTGGGCGGTATTACGGCTAAAATAATGACATATGTTTTACTATCTATATCCACGACATCGTCCGCGTGCAATTTGACAAAAAATATATATATAGTTTAATTTCTTTCGTTTAATTTTTTTTAAATAAAGGTCTAAGTTACTCTTTATTACACTCGCTACCTGCCAGTATAAATCCCGTCAAAATTGGTCCGGCTATTTCGGAGATTAGCCGGAACAAACATATATGCAGACAGATAAAATTTAAGTAAAAATGTAATTTTGACATCGTGCCCTATATATATATATATATATATATATATATAAAATATATATATGCGTGTTGTAAAAAGCTGTTATTTTAGTATTATAAGCAGACTCCAATTTCATTTATTTGAATATATATTCTGTTTGTTTATACATGTATAATTATTAACCGTATATAAAATTAGTTTGTAGGTGACGATAATATCGGGTGGATTCGGGAGAAGTATCTTTATGTATACTTACCGTTTTTACAATTTACCTAATTGTCGATATAATATCTCTAGGCTCGTATTTCCTAACGTGGGACCCACGCCCTACAGTGGGCCAATTTGATTGTTAAGGTAGGCAATTTGAAAGAGGATTTACACAAGTTTAACTCTTTCGCTTCAATATAAAAATATATATGTCACATAGGGGGACGTAATAAATTTAGATGTGCTTGGATGCGGAATGGCACATAAAATATTGAAAAATGTTGATCTAGGCATTTTTATTCAATCAATCAGTCAAGTACTATAGTATTGTATTTTAACTATTACCTTCATGAAAATCAAGAAAGAATATATGGTGTATTTGAACATGAATACTAACTTATCGAAGCTTGCTCTACAACCACTGAGCCATAGATACCGGAAGAGAGCATACGAGTGGTGTCCATTCAAAATGAAACATTAGAAACCGCCACCAACGTCTCCCGACCCAATTCGTAAGCAGACGCCTTCCGCGTGCCCAACTAACAAGATTTATAACAGCTATATATTTACGTCGGAACGTTTAGACGACTTCAAAAGAGTTTATTTTGTTTAAAAAAAGAATACTTAACCATAAACGGTTTAATTTATGACCAGTATACCGACTTAACGGTACGAGTTAGAATCTGAAATAAAATCCAAAGGATAAGCAAAGTTACTGAACTAATTCGAAGAATTATTAGTCGGAAGTGGCGGTGGAGCCGATCGACCACATGATCGGATTCATTGGAAGTCGCTGGTTATTGTGGCGTTTCTTAATGGAGGCCTATACCTTGCAATGGGCGACTATGGGTTGACAAAAATGAATGCAAACTTTAATTATTTAGATCAGTGATTCCCAAAGTGGTCTATATCGACCTCTAGGGGTCTATCACAACCTGCAAGGGGTCTACGTCAGCGAAAAAAAATTGGGGGTCCATGAAATTAAAATGAGGGTCCACGATTGTGGATCCCAATACATACACTGATAGTACCTATTTACTTACATCATACTATCTTATAGTATCAAAACATTTACATTATTTATAAAAGTACCTACGAAGTAAAAAATTATTAATATGTTACGTATATTTTACATAATAGATACAAAATTTTATTTTGAGTAGTTTTAATTTAAATTCAATTAATAAATGTATAAATTAACAGGTGTTTTTACTTTAAGTTTTTAACACTAAACTTCACTACAGTTAGAAATTGACAGGAAATCAATGTCAGGTAAGTAGGGGGTCTACCCAACACGGAAAAACATGGCAAGGGGTCTACGACACAAAAAAGTTTGGGGAACTCTGATTTAGATATAGCATCGACGAGAAAGCCGAACATATAAGACGTATAGAGTATGGGTAAGACATATATTCTCTGGTTCTCTGGACTCTGCTAGAATTAATGTTATATACAAATGAATAATATTATACATTAGATTAACGAAACTGAAAAATAATTTAATTCAATACAAGTATAATTGTAAAAAAAACACACATTGATAACGTAGTGGTTAAAAGTTGACTTCGTCCTATACGTTACGGGTTCGATTACAAGCAAATATATAGACAATGTAAATTAATTAATGTTAAATTACGTAAATAAATATTTCAAACACTTATACAACAAGATTCATATATAAGTGCTTTAAATTGTTTAGCTATTTTTATCGATAAAATTATTTACCGTACCAGCAATGAAATGGTATAAAGTACATAATATGAACATATCGCTGCCAGAGTGTCATACAATGTGAGAGTGACATAAAAATATTTGTAATTTAAAAATAAGCCGTTTGCATATAGACACAGCTGCGGTGGTGTGGGAGTTAGTATATGTTACGTGAAATGAATGACGAAGTGCTGAGACATATTGTATTAGGTCAGTCAAGAAAAACATTTGCGATACAATAAGCTGTCGTCATTTCTGCTAATAGATGCCTACTGCAAGATATATGTCTCCCTTAAGATATGTATCACTCGGCAGATGGTTTGCCGATCGCAATGTGGTACTGTAGTACGTGGATATATAAGACGTCCACTGTTCTACATAGGTCTTCCAGAACCTTCCAACATCGGTTTGAAGAAGACATAGAGTGCTTTGTAACGAGCTTAGCTTTCATTCTGCCTACTAACTAGATACATAACTCTAAGTTTCTTTACTTTTTGACTATCGTCTAGTCATTGACTATCAGATCATTTGCAATTAATGTATGGTACAACCTATCAAAAAATCAACGGTTTGTGATGTAATAAATTACGTAATGATAAAATAGGAAGAAGTGTTTTTAAAATTCGAATTACTATACATTAATAATAATTATTGTTTATTATCTGTTCGTAAAGGCTTTGTATTGACAGGAGTTATTGGCCTGTGACATACCAATAAAAAAAATGTTACATATTTCAGAGTTATATATACAGGTTGATCGGGAATAGGTGTAGAGGTTTTAAAGCTAACAAAGGAGCAATCCCCCCCCCCCCGCCGCCCCCCAAACATTAAAGGATAAGTCCGAAAACGCAGCTTTTCAGAGATACGAATAACTAAAATAATGATCATATCTCAAAAGTTGGTACACTTAAAATTATAATATTTTTATAATTTGAACGCTAATTTAATATCGAAAAATGTTTGAATATTTATCCTTTTTATTCTTGTTTGTATTTTGCCTTGTTTATTTAAAGAAAAAAAAATAATAACATTGCCTATCTCAGCCATTTTTAGTCAGAAAAATATGAAAAAAATTGACAATATGTATTGGAACTAGTAGATTGCAAATATTTAACACTATGTACTTAACACAATGTATATTCTAATTAAATAACCATTTAAAAACTCACGATTGTTTGTAGGTAGCCATATCCCCTGCAGCTTGTACCGAAGTAAAACAACCATATTTATAATAGAAGTGTAAACGTAACATGAAAAGTTCGAACAGTATTTCAGGTCACTAGTGTCACTTGAGTTATATTTGTCACTTAGATCCATAAGGTCAGAAGTTACAAGTTCAGAGACCCTAGAACTCCCTTCTCCACCGCTGTGTTAAACTGAATAGTGGAAACTAGAAACTCTTGTTTAAGATAACGAGTAGAAAAGATCAACAAATGATTTGCTTAATAGATTTGCCTTATCGATCGATCTCATAAATTAAAAACAAACAATTCTTCCTAACAATTAAGGAACTAAATATAATTGTTAACAAAATATAATTTGTTAATATGCCGACTTTCAAAGAAAAATTAATTACATCATGTATATAAACAATATACTAATTACAGATTACAAAGGATGTTTATTTATAAATATACAATCTTTGAACAGGTTTATATATTGCTGATTAGCTGCCATCTTATACAAAAATCAATGTATTTAGAAATAATAAATAACTTGATTAAAAAGTAAGAAAAATCGTTTTTAAAATTCGAATTACATCAAATCAAAATTAATTATTGTTTATTAAATGAACCTGTACTTTGTACTGCCTGAAGATATTAATCTATCGCATTCGAACAGATAAAAATAATATTAACGTAACGTATTTAAGTGTGATCTCTTATACAGAATGATGTAAAGTAGGTGTATAACCTTTTTATTGAGAAATGAGCTATACAATCACAATAATCATTTAAAATGTTTAAACCTATAATCAATCATTCTGTATATATAGTTAACAGTCAGATGTTTATTAGTTCTAATTTATTTCGTAAACATATTATAACATAGGTATATTTACTAATAGAAGTTAGGGGTTATAGATTATCTTGTATAACAAGTGTTTAAGTTTTAAAAAAGCGATAGCTAAAAGTGCGTGCGACGGAGATGGACAAATGTCACGCAGTCTGTTGTTATATATCTCGTGTGCGTCATGTGAGACCACCGTCTTTCCGTTCAAATACTAAAGACTATAACTTCCGCGAATTATTCGACTTACAAGATATACGATTAAGGCGTGTTAAACATGTCGACGCGAAAATAAATAAAAAATGATTTCATAAATTTTTGCCATTATTGCAAATTGAAAATGTATTTATTGCGTATAATCTAAATTGTAATTAAATTTAAATTGTGTAAAAATTGTTTATATTACGTATAATGTTTGTTTATTATAAGTTAAAAAAATAAAAATCATGTAGGTGTTATTAAAAACGCAAATTATAAATTATTATCTAATAATTAAAAAGCGTGTTTCAGTCTATAGACACCAACTGCAAGGTATAGGCCTTCCCCAAATATATCTATGGGGAATATATCATAATCGCCACGCTTGGCATGCGGTATAACGATCGCAATCTGGTATTATTTTACGCAGAGAACACTGTTACCCAACCTCTGGAAACTTGTTTATGCGCAGTGGCAATCCTATATCTAATGCTGCACAAAGTGTGAATTATGTAAAATTCTATACCGGGAATCGAAACTGCAACCTATGATCGCAATACCCAACCCTCTACCATTGTTCAAATATTAGAATTTTAATTCAAAACGAGTTCAAATAAAACATCTGCAAGCGGCCGCAAATTGAATTAAACATTTTGTGTCCTTATTCAGTTGGTCAAAAATATATAATAAAAATTAGTAATATATTTTAAGTTGCATAACAAAAAATACTTACGAATAACAAATCCAACTTCCTGTGCTTCCAGTAACATGGCTTGATTTTTCCATTTAAATTTAAAAAAAATGAAAAAAAAATTAAAAGCACAAAACAACTTTTTTAATTATACCAAGACACCTTCACGTTCGGATACACAAATGGAAATGAATAGATATGCTCTCGTTATATCATTCGTATATATTTTTTTCTGATAACAGATGTAGGGCTAACGATGTGACAAGTTAAAAATAAACACACCTGTCACATAAAACGATGAAAACAAGATGTTTGTTCTCCATTATCTCTCGATAGGGAACTTACTGTATTGCGTTTGTTTGACGGAAGTTTCTTTATTCGAGTGGATATAAATCTTGTTTAATCTGATGAAATAGGTGGTTGACTGGCTTAATGCGTAATAAGATTTCCACATTGCAATTTTATTTGCATTATACGTGACGCTTATCCGAACGTGCACTTATTCATTGACATAGACTATAAACAAAAGAGAAAAAAAATGGAAGCGATCAATACTACTTAAAATAAATATTAATTAATGGATATTTGCTCTAGAACAGTATTTTTCTAAAATCGTATGCCGCCTTATGTAACATATATATTTTTTATATTAAAGCGAAAGAGTCCACTTTCGAATTGCCCCCTTAACAATCAAATTCATCCACTATAGGGCGTGGGCCCAACGTTAGGGAACACTGCTCTAGAACAAAGATTATATCATACATTATGAAATCAAACAATATAAACTGAGCAAAACTCTGAACGAAACGAAAGTAGTGTTCTAGTAGTGTCTATAAGATTTCTATTATTTACGTACATTTGTTACCTACATGCTTTTAAACAAAGATAAAAAATCCTGAAATTTTTAAAACTAGTTTAATTATCAATTGTGTAAAGATGAAATATAAAAAAAAATTATTTTTTCAACATTGAAACCTTATAGAATTATTAACTTCAACTTATTAATTTATTTTATTTTTCGCCAGGTGTTATATTTGTGGAGAAGAATCTGGAAGAAATTTTTCATTAGAAGAATCTTAGAGTTGACTAAAATCTGTAGTGTAGTAAGACGTCCACTCCTAGATATAGGCCTCCATCATAGATTTCCAATAAATCAGCCTACTTCCAGTGTGTTCCAACGCTCTTAGCAAGTATTTTATCCATCTTAGAGGTGGACGTCTTTCGCTGCGTTCGCTGGTCTGTAGTTTCCACTACAGAACATAAAGGTTCCAATAGTCATTGGCTTTACGCGCATTATGACCTGCCTATTGCTACTTCAACTCTTCAATCCTGAGAGCCCGAATGAGAGAAAAAAGAATCAAAGCTAGTTCTGATAGAGTGATATATTTTTTAGTTGTAACATTTATTCCACGCGTTTTGATATAAAAGGAGCCCAAAACTAAGACAGATTTTGAAATCATTTCACAAATTGAAAGTAACTGAGCATAGGAAATATAAAAAATAGTAACTAAAGAGAAACTGACATAAATTTTGTAACAATCGAATTGTGTAGCTATCAACAGTTAAAACATATCATTAATGTTGAACCGTTAAGTTAAAATCGCGGTCAAACTTAACCGCCTACACCCAAACGGGAACACTGTGTTAGGCGCCCGCGGACCTGACTTGAATCGATTAGGAGCTCTCGATTTTGCATCGATACACATTTAACTGTTTGTATGTGGCGGAAAACCACCACTAAAAGCTGCATGAATCTATATATAACACTAATCATACCAACACTTACTAGATACCCATTTTTACCTTGTATATATGAAATAAGGTCGTTAGAAAGGAAATAAAAATTAAATTTATTAGAATTAAACAAAATAGTATATTGTTCGGGTAAGCAACCAAATAAATAAGAGGTAAAGGAAAGAAAAATAAAGCTAGAATTAAAAGAACTGGGTAGAAATAATAAGAACCCAAAATAATGTTAGGTAAATAAAATAAAAAGTGTGAGAATTCATAATAAAATACTATATTAAATAAGGATATAAAATAGCACAAAATAAATGTAAAGTAAGGTAAAGTAATGTGATATAACCCATATCTGTGATATTTGAGGAACGTGGCGAAGGAAGTGAGGCGATGAATGAACAGAAGTATGAAAAAGAATAACAGAAAATCATAGAATGAAAGAAGAATAAAGTAGATCATACGAAAAATGATAGAAGAGTACAGAAATAAAAAAGTACAAGATAGGGAGCACAAGAGGTCCAAATAACGGTGGCCATAAAGAACAATACTATATTAACCATTTTTATTACAAACTCAAAAATAATGATTTTTGATCAATAGCTTAACGCATTTATTACATTTTCAATGCAAGAGTTCAAAATGGGTCACTTGACCTGTTATGGTACGTTTAAAGTGAAATTTGTGAACGTTTAAGTCATAGCAACACTCTGTGTACATGTCGGCATGCGTCAAGGCATGCAATTATCACAATAGACGAGAATTTTAATTGATTCAATAAAATATTTGAATAACTCACATCTGTCAAGCGAGCGATGTTGACGTTATTTGTTATCTGTGCATTGAAACATTTAGATTGTACTTCACTTGTTTGGATACATAATTAGCTGAATGGAGATAATTGTTGTGACATGACTGATCACGCGGCCAACACTGGACATTCACCCATAACGAGGAGAGACGACCTTAAAATCGACGGAATACAATGAATGGGTGCTTTTAACCGATCCTGTTGAAAATCTTTGTTAGAGGCATACGTACAGTGGATGTCCAATGGCTGGATTGATGATGATATGGAATCGAACTTGTTTGAGATTGTGTCCTTATCCACCAGGTTACAACAGTTCTATATCAGCTATGTAGTGTGAAGAATGTTAAGCAGCCAGCCGTTTTCGGCTTTAAGGAGCTTCATTGAAATTGTACTCTGGCATATTGCATCCCAGTTACAACGATGACTTTCGCACAAAGATGGACTACTTTGTTGAGGTGTTTAATGTTGTAACTGAAGGGCGGTGAAGATTTGCGAAGCAAGGACTACTCGGTAGTCTAAAGTAAGACAGACCTCTCCTGATCGTCGAATGTGATGCGACGACCGACGGGGGCCCGGCGTGAGATATCGTAGCGTATAATAGGAAAGGAGGATTTATTTAAATTCCGCTTTTAAAGATTTTTTTATGGCCCCCGTTATTGGAAGCCTCTCGAACCCCTAATTAGTTGGAATCAGGGTCTTTGTTTACAAATAAATTTTTCAGATTTTTCATCTTTACTCTTTACTCACTGTCATACTTCTCAATTTCTATGATTCTTACCTTATTTCCATCACAATATATTTCGTTTTGTTCTTTCATTCCTTCTTGCTTTCATCGCCTTCCTTCCATCATCTTATTACTCTTAGGTGGCTAGGTGCATTTTTTTATTCTTTATCTTTAAAAGATCAGAGACGTTACGTGGTTTGCAAAGAGGATACTTCGCGGTCTATATTCGCGAGTTCTGTATCATAATGTTGTCCCACGAAAGGCTCACCTTTCCACCGACGGTAATTATATAAATTTCACTACAAACAAACTTCATCATTGAGATAAGTTTAATAGCTATTGTACAATAAACAGTAGGTGCATTTCCCACGAGCGTGGGACTGCACAGTAGGCATGGGGGCCATTAGGCCTCCTTGCGTCTATGTATTTGTCATTGGCAACTGCTGCTTGCTACTTGGGTTAGCTTCTTTTTCGAGTTTGTGGTAGCAGAGCGTTAAAAGCACTTTACCTAAACCTTTATATAGTTCGCTTTCCTTGGAATTTCATCTAATTGGTAAGCCGCGATGATCTAAGTCGCTTAAGCTTACAAAATAGGGTTGTCACTCAAAACGCATTTAGCATTTCGAGAAGTTCAATCGAATGTTATTGACTTGATTGAATATGACTGTAAATCTTTCTGGCTTTTATAGCTTCGTTGAACCTAGCCCTGAGTCGCAACATCGTTCTTTCATCTTTTCCATAAGGAATAATAAGCAAGTAGGTTAATAATAACCGTTAACAATAGTTCAGTTTGCGATGAGACCACCGATTGTAATTATTTATTGTATTTTTATCTTTTCCCTATCATATGATTATTTTTTTTATTTTATGTGCTGATGTACAACAAAGACAAATGAGAATAATAATAATAAAATCAACCAGTGAGGATATAATAAGAAAAAAACATAAAAGACCTTTAAATTTAGAATGTTTTCACTAGCTCTTTTGTCTCATTGGAATTAAGGGCCGATGTCAATGCTCTGGAATCATTTATACATCTAAAAATGACAATGACAAGATTGCCAAATTTGGGTCAAATGTCTACGTATGTTTACTACTCACGTCATTCTATCTTCGAGACGTCAAATGTAATTACATATGACACATGTCCACACGACATACGCAATTAGTCGATTATATTTGTAACAGTAGATAAATTTGTGTCATCTTATTTATTTTAGTATGTACCCAAAGGTAGGATTTTGTAGGACGTTTGTAGATAATTTAGACGATGCTTGTACATTGTTTGCTACACCGGACGACCCGCGGGGAATTCCCATTCACTCGATGCACTCAATTGATCGCCAGTCTAACTCGGACCGCGGAGCGCAAACGTCGCGTGCTAAAGCATGTCATCCAAATACTATTATCGTTTTCTTATAATAATAAATTTAATTAAGAGAATTTCCAAAACAAAATGATTTCTATATGATTATAAAGCTTGAGAATGAATTATTATAATTAATAGATTGAATTTAATAGATTGAGTTCGTCACAGGACTTCATAGATCAAAACGCGTTTAATTTTTAGTCGACGAGATATTATTGTAGGAGATTCTTTATTGGATTCTACTTCATTACAATTTGGACTATTCGATATATCTACTCATGATGTACACAAATAGTCACTATAGATAATCCAAAAACAGATTAAGTCACTAGAAAACACTGGATGCAGGTCGCCTCCAACAGGTTTTACGGCTGAAATGTTGATGCTGATACAACATAAAAAAGAAAAAAAGGCGAATAAAAGCTTTCCCCTGTAAATTTTTATTTGATAAATTAATTAAACAGCCTAAACATTGAGTTCTAAATTAAGAAAGATAAGATATATGTTTAATGTTTGTGTTATAAATAGTTGTCAACCATTGTGCTAGAATCGAGAAATTCCCACACGAGCAGAGCTAATCGAGATATCGACGTCGGATATAATCGATCATTGAGTAAATGATATACGTATCAGAAAATCGATTTTACTGATGGAAAATATAGGAAAGCTAACAAGACATTATTCATAATTAATAATATATTAATAATTAATAATTTATAATGAAATTATATTACATAACATTGAAAATAAACCAATGAAAGAAAACCGCGTATATTAGGATATTTTAAATGACATCTAGTATTTTAATAGACAAAAATTCTAGAAATTAATTGTCAAATGATAAGACATGGCAGAGGAATAAAAATAAAACTGAGTCTATAGGGTTGGTCTTTGTCCAGCGGAGTCTCAAATTTGTTTTAACGAAAGGGTAGGGTAAGTTTACTAGAAGGAAGCAAAGACATATTTTTTTAACACAACTGTGATCTGCGCAAGTCACAAGACCGCAAAGTTATTCACAGATAAAAACAAACTACTTATTTAACTACCGCATGAAAATGTGTTAAAGTGTAATTCTACGAAATAACAGTATCCCGTTAGTAAGGATTATCCCTTCATAGAAACCGAATTGGATCGATCTAGAAGCGAGGCAATGCATTCATCAGGTGGATAGCAGTATCAGTTCTATGACAGTCGCGATACGAAGGGTTTTATGACTCGCTTATAGAAAATATATAGCGTACGATTAAATATAAACAGATTTATTGTTTCTTAAATGATCTCAGTCGACTGCAAGCGCGAGATTGACTTATACAGGATGATGGTTTATAGGTAAAAAACCTTCAAAACTTTTTCTGACAAATGCGCTATACATTTACCGCTTTTACACCTATAAACCTGAATTCTATCTTTACATATCTGAGACGACTCATCCTTTAGATCAACATTTCCCAACATTTTTTGCGCCATACCCCACCTTAGCTCTTCTAAAATTATTACGCCCCCTTGTATAATCTACATTATTTTTATATTACAGCTAAAGGGTTAAACTCGAGTCTACATTTAACCCCCCCCACCCCCATGTGGAGTGTGGGAACCTCGTTGGGACATCCTGCTTTAGATATAAAGGCTTCAATTCCTTTTTCTATTTAATATAGATTAAACCTTTTCATCTAACTCGCGATCACTTCTCTCTTCAATCCTCATTTAATCACTTTTCTGTTGAATAAAATATACAATAGAACCATTATTAATACGGTACCTTTTAATATAATTTAAATTAATGTGTACTGCTGGTGTATCTGAATAAGTAAATTATTTAAACTTAGATACGGGTGGTGATGGATGAGGTATCTCCTGCTGAGGAACGTCTTAAACGTGATAAAGGACATGCAACAAATCTACTAATAGTTTGGGACTGATTGTAGATAATCCTGCAAAAGTTTGACCATTATTAAGTCTAAAAAAGTAATTTAATTTATAACAAAGATTCTAATTCTAAGTTATCATAATATCAAAATGTTCCGGTAGTTAATATATATAATAACTATGTTAAAATCAATAAAATATTTAATTCTTTTTGCATGTGACGTGTTCATCTAGTCTGTGACGTAATCAACTAGACAGTGACGTAAGCACGTTGCGCCCGCGTGAGTGCGAACACATTCGCGACCATGTGTCGCGTCGAGGGAAAGTTAGAATTTAATGTGTGTCATAAATGTATGTTAGTGGCCAGTTTTCTAGTCAGACTGTTATTACACTCGGTTGCAGGATTTCCTTAGCTTACACTCGATGCCAATAAAGTGGTATAATTTACATAATTTATATGTCATATTTCCTGGGAGCTATATGGTTTTACTGGAATATTCGAAATTGTTTGATTGAATTCTATTCTAATCTCTAGTACAAATAAAGATGAGGAGATCTACAGAAGAAACAAAGTACAGTAATACCCCGCTTTACGCGCTTTTTTTACAAGAACGTAAACAAAACGTTACCCAAAACACAATAGATGTATTTTTCCGTAAAAAATAAGAGTATGTATTGCATAAAGTGTTTCTAGAATTAGTGATTGATTAAAATGATTTGTATTTTTTTGTAATAATTTTTGACTATGATTAATCATAAACCTCGTTATACGCGAATTTCAGTTAACGCGATTTTATTTGAAACGTATCCCTCGCGTAAAGCGGGGTATTACTGTAAACGACGTGGCTCGAAGAATTGCTCTTCTGAAGTGTTGCCGAAAGGTTCTCGAGTGGCGACCTCGAGCCTGTAAATAATATTCTAGTGCTTACCTTGAATATTCGCATTATTCAAATAAGTTTTTAATGGAGAAAAGTGAGACGGATGTTCATGTAGTTATTTATATCTTGATTGGATACGTATGTCTCAAGTGGCAGTTGGCGGGTCATATTGGTCGTGTAACCGATGGCCGAATCTTGAGTGGCGACCTCGAGCCGGTAGACGCGGCACGGGTTGAACCTCCACTAGATGGACCGACAACATAGTCAAGGATGCGTGATGTCTCTGGATGCAGGCAGCAAGACCTGTCATTGGCATCTTTGAGCTATGGTGATGATGAAATAACCTATGCGATTATAAAGGAAACTGTAAATCCATCGACTAGCTTCACGTCTGCTGTTGTTTCTACAACTACCCGCAAGATTTAAAACATTCGCATTTATAAATTTAAGTAAGAAAATGACCAATATATATCCACGTGTTTCGCGCATCCTTAGGAGTAATGTTACACCGATTAGTGTCAAACACAGAGTCTTGTCTGAGACTATGTGTTGAGTGATTTAACGATGGTAGTTGTGTAATTCGCATTGTTTGCCGCATGCACATTGCACGACTACTGCTGCATGGCGGAAGTAGCTATATATGGGTCCTTTTCTTACTTAGGATGGACTTCCGCAATATAACGCATCCATTAGATAAATTTAGTAGTGTCATGTACGAATTTAACTGATTCTTATTCTTGTTAATCCATGAGATTGGATAGCGTGATTACAGCTGTCGTTGCATATGTTGTCGGTTCCCCTAGTGGGAGACCTACCTACCCACGCCGCGTCTACCAGTTCGTGGTATAATTCGAGAACCTTTCAGCCCCAACAGACATCAGTTGCACGATCCATGTGCCTCGCCTACTGCCATTTCAGATGAGCAGTTCTTCGAGCTACGTCAGTTATCTTGACTTCACTTCGAATAATATTTATATCCAGTGCTTATGATTACTGCGTA
This sequence comes from Battus philenor, assembly GCF_028537555.1. Classification (NCBI taxonomy): domain Eukaryota; kingdom Metazoa; phylum Arthropoda; class Insecta; order Lepidoptera; family Papilionidae; genus Battus; species Battus philenor. The sequence goes on from NW_027181693.1 coordinate 1,691,857, forward strand.
TAATTTTTAATGCATCCTATATTGTTTATATATTGTCTTTATTGTTTTATCATTCACATTATCTCTGCCATTGTGTTGAGAGATAATGCTAAGACAAAGATGTTTATTTCAATATACGTCGTGAGGCGATAAGCGTGTGTTTACATATGTCGAAAATTAATCATACACAATGCATATGTTATGTGATTTATTGATAAATCAAAAGGTTTTTTTGATATTGTTTTATGTAATCTCTTAACGAGCAGTGGTAGCTCTGCGGTAAGGAATGAAACTTTCGAATGTAGTTGCGGGTTAGATTCTAGCAATACAAATATACATGATTGCTACTGCTTTCAAACAAGTTTCCAGAGGATGGGCAGCAGAGTCTTCTGCGTATGATAATACCACACTACGATCGCCACCGGTACATCCTCTTATAGATATCGTTGAAGGGGACCTATGCCTTGCAGTCAGGCGAAAGGACGAAGCTCTTAAATCAGTTCGTTGTCAGGGAACACAAGTTGTGTGATATGTTTTTTATATTTACACAAATACAATTCGTTTACATTATTTTGTTTTTTTTTTTTAATGTTCCCCGCTGTTGGGGACCTCTCGTTCCCCTATCTCGTGTGGGACAAGGACTTTTTATTTCTAGTAATTTATTCATATTTTTATTATCATTCTTCTCTTTCATGTATCATATTATCTGTCGTACTGTTTCTTTCATTCTACAATTTTTCCAGTCTTTCTCCTTCATTCCATTAGCCATACATCCATCCTCAACCACTACATTCTAGGTTTCCTTACTATTTTATTTTACATTATATATTAAAGTTAGTTGTTTATCTAGTAAAATTTGTAGACTTTAACGATTACAAAATACATAAGACTGTGATGCAGTTAACACCTAGGTAATGCTTGCGGTACGTGAGGTCAAGTCGGCGGCCAATCGACTGGAGGTACGGGTCTGATTTTGTCTGCCTATACAGGCCCTTATAGACACTCACATTTGTTCCTTTAAAAGTTTTAAAACACCATGTATCTTACAATATGTAAATAAAAAAATTGCTATTTTCAGAAAAATTCTGAAAGTTTTATACTTTTTAAATTTTTGTTCCTCCGACTATTACTCGGAGACAGTCCTCATTAGCGTGATGTTTAAACCTATACATCATCAACTACAAGAAGAACTATCATTCACAAGAATTATCATTTTTAATTCTCACAATAATTTTAATATGTAACAATTAAAAAGTTAAATAACAAATAAACTCGTAAATCATAAACAATTGATAAAGAAAATAAAATAAAAAAAATGATGTAATAAGAACCAAATTTAACAACGAACGTAGATGAGAAAAATAAGGTGATATGCGAAAGAATATCAAAACGTAATGAATGAAAGGAGAAAGATATATAAAAATATAAGTACTGAAAATAATTATTTAACCCGATATTACCCCTACCTCACACAATGCAGAACTAGAAGCCTCCAAAAACACGGAGCCATAAAAATTATATAGTTATTCGAATTTCTAGAACGCTTTTTCTTATTATATCATCATAAAGTTAAGATTTCAAAAGCCTTTTTATTTTTTAATCTGGTGTACTACACGTTACAGCTATAACTATGTATCTAATTTAAATTTATTTAATAGGTACTCAATAAATATTATTCTATACTATTGCCTTCTAAACCGTACCACAGTGTAGTAAAACAATAAATTAATATAAATTATTATATTTCATTGTAACGGTGTTTTTGAGTAGTTACATCTCCCACGCTCGACGTGAGGCGTGGGTTGGATTCGTTTGGACAATTGATCTGGTTTAAGTAGACCGTCTCCCAGGGGGCTCATTGAGTTGATGATATCACCACAAAAACGACCTCCCGGACTTCATTAAGCCGATTGGAGATTGACATCATATCTGATAAGACTACTTAGTGAGAGAAGATTTTTCAACTGTAAATATACAGTACTTATGACATTCACGTACAGACAGTACGTGAGTATAGCAACAAAGAGTTTTAATGTAACCTTTTAAACTCTGTGTTTGGCACTAATCGGTGTAACATAACTCCTAAAGATGCCCCGTGGAGATGTGAAACACGTGTTGAGTGGTTTGACGGTGGCAGTTGTGTGATTCGCATTGTTTGCCGCACGCGCATTTATCAGCGGGCTGGTGGGCGGTGCACTTTGTTGCACGACTACCACTGCATGTGCGGAAGTGGCTAAATATTGGTCTTTTTCTTACTCAGTTTTGGTAGACGCCAATAGATGGATCGACGATATAGTAAAGGTCATTGTCCGTTATCTTTGGGGGAGGCTTCCTTGCAGAGGGGTGCATACATACACCTCGTCTATAGCTTGTCGTCGCCTCTAGAACCTTTCAATAGTGTATTCGTTTTATATAATTGTTCCTAAACCGTATAAAAAGTATATTTTCAATGTATTAGTCAAATTTCCGCCTGACGTTGATTTATGGGACAGCACCATAGATGTCACAAGCGGACCTCAACTTTATACGTCTAGCGATGCAACGAAAACCTCCGCACCGTTACATTCCGACCGCAGCGGAAAAACACGTCGCGACGCGAGCGGTCGACGGGCGAATAAAAAAAAATAAACAACTTTCGTTATAACTGTGAAAAATGAGATGATACCGACTGACTCTCCGACGCGACAAAAACTGTACCATTTTTTTTAATAGCGCACTACTTTGATTTTTCAGTGCACCGTTTTGATCACAATTCTTACCTTTGACAAGCGACCAGGAAAATGAGAGAAATATGGGATTCCAATGATACGCAGTAAACCGGTCCGTAGCGGAAGGCCGCCATCAGAATATGAAGCCTTCAAGTCATTCATGTATGAGTCATAATGAAATGGAAATTCTCTACCATCAAGTCATATGGTCTTTGACGAATTTCTGCGGTAATGAAGGTTGCTACGCTGCCCTTCTTTAGATTCACAACTTAGCATATACACCAATGTTACTTAATCAACTAAATTATGAAAGTAAAATAAATTGTTGTAATTCTTAAAAATCAGAGCGAACCACTTCTTTCATATACTGTCACTCATGTGGCTGTTCGCTGTCACTTTAGGGTTCATTTCTGAAGTCGCTGGCATCGAAATCAATGGCGAAGATATATATATATATATATACACATGCATGTACACATCTTAATTCTACTACGGATCTCCTTAAATCTTATTCGATATCGCAGCGAAGCTTCCACTGCTCTCTGAGTGACCTTCTTATAAGGCGTACCGTAAGCGACCACGTGTCACAGCCAGTTTAATATTTAATGTGAAGAATCGCAGCATTAAAATACTCTCCTGATAATATGTAGTACAGATCGCGACTGTACACAATCCACACGTCATTCACTGTTCACTGGCATTTCACCGTTGCATTAGAATGAAAAACTGACTGCGCCGGTCACAGCTACGTTATCGATATGTGCGCGACTGTACCGATGTCTATTATTTTTAATTGCACATCTATTCCGTCTCTGACTGTACTTGTTAGTAATGTTTCATTATAACTGGCAAGGACTTCTCTGCTGTACTAAGACAGGGCACAAGGCTAAAACTTCTGTGACTGCGATAGTGTGTGATAAAATGTTTTCATAGCTTTAATAAAAAGACTCTAAAGACCGAGGGCTTAGATCGACAAGCAGTGACAGAATAAGTCGAAGTTCTTCCCGTACAAGCTAAATACGTATTATCCCATCTCAATCCTAGGCCCGCTCGGGGAAAGGCATTGCGGAAGTTATCCTATGAAGACTATTAAGTTACTTTATAAATGTTAAGAAATGTAAACCAATATTAAAATCAAGTCGCCAAATGTCTCTTCGGTCTTGTGTGTGTCAGCCAAATGGTCGCTAGAGAGAGGCAGCATCGTCTCCCTGATAGGAAGTGCAGGATGCCACCACAGATTCCTACAATACTGCGAGGAGATCATAAACATGAACAAAACCTTCGGATAAAAAAAGGTCGGATAATAATAAATAAAATAATTCTATCAGCTGAGACAAATGTAATAACAAAAATAAAAAAATGTTAATAATAAAAATGTAATATTGCGAGAAATGTAGTAATAGATAGAAGGCTATATATGAACAGAGTGTAAATAAAAGATATAGAGTGAAACACGTTGAGAAGAAAGGAAGAGAGTATTCGACATTACGTGAAGAATGGAAGAAAAATTAAGAATAAAATACTGAATAAATGAACGAAATATTCGTGAGCCAAGTGCCTCTTACAGACTAAGATTGGAAACTAGATGCTCTCCAAAAAAGGCGACAATTTAAAAAAATGTCTGCTATTAAAATGTTAATATAATCGATAGCAAATTCGAATAATTGATAATTATTGTTTCAATAAGCTATAAACATTGGAGGGTTAAGGGTAGTTTCATCTATGCAATTTTTATTCTGGGTGTCACCATCTTTTGTGTGTCGTTGAGTGATGTAATGCATCACTACTTGGTAAATGAAGCATCTGATCCGACTACCGTATGGGGCTTAATCCTTTCGGTCTCTTCTCTTTCCCGGACTTTAAGTTTTATAGTGGATACCACGAATCGGCAAGTACACCGTGGACAGTCAACCGAGCTTTATGAACATATTTGAGAGAAGTTTATGCCCAACAGTGGAATTCCTACGGCTAAACCGATTATAAACAGATATTAAAAACGATTTTGACGTTTATCAATATTCGTATAATATAATATTAAGTATGAATAAATCGCATTACATAATTTTCTCACGCGACTGTACCATGGATGTGACGAAAATCGTTAGCAACAGTTATGTTACAACTGGCCGCGACTGTACCGGTCCGTCGGCGGGTCGCGGGGTCAGATCCCAGACGGCTGGAGTTCCGCGATGCTCACGACGATTTGTACTGATCTAAGTTTAACACGTGGGTATCGCTTGTATGTTCTTCAATTGGTCGTTTAATGTTACATATCATGTAACTTACTTTACTTGCTGCCGGGAACAATGTCATTGGTTACGAGACGTTACAATAATTACAATTAGTAGTTCTTTTAAATTATTGGTGAAAATTTTATTTACAAAGAGGTGCTACATTAAAAATTTACAATTTTGAAAAAAAACCTTACATTTCTGTATCGTCGTTTTAGCCCATAGACGTTAATAGCAAAACATAGGCCCCTCTCTAAAATATCTATGGGGGATATCCCCCATAGACATGTGGCGATTATAGTATATACCATAATCTAATGATATCTAATGATATCTCTAATGATAGCAGTGTTGTATTATGTTATGCAGAGAACGCTGCTGCCCATACTCTGGAAACTTTGTGAGCAATCGTATATAATTAAAGCAAGCAGTGTGAATTATATAAGATTTTTATTGCTGGAATCGAACCCGCGACCTACAATCGAAGTCTCAGTCTCATACCACTGCTCATTTCTATTAAATTGACCGGAAAGTAATGTCGTTTCTGTTGTCATATTTTACAGAAAAACCGATTGATTTTTACCGATCCTGCATTGAATATTTATACACTAGGTAGCAAAAGGTTGTTGATAACGAAAGTGAATATATTGTTGATTAGAAATAAAAAATTGTTAAAAATGTAGTTGTGTGAATTTAATCGATATTACTTTCCGGTCTCCCTAGCATATACCACATGGATTATAATGACGTGAACATGAAAAATAGTAATAATGCGGTATGAGAATGCCTCCACTAGTTGGACGAGGAGTCGAAGGCAGCGCCATTGTGGCTATCATTGGTGAGGTCTAAGTCTTGTATTACCTTGTAGGCGTATCGGTAGACACGTATTAAAACGAATGTCTTGAATGTGTAGCGAAATAATCACAGTTGTCAAAATACTTTATTACTTCGCTTATCTGTCAATCCATCTGTACGCATGCGCACAAACTAAGGACTCGCGGCGTATGATTTGTAGGCGGTTGTCAAAACCGCGTCTCACGCCGAAAAATATTAAAAAATATAAAAATGGCGAACGGCGTCAAGTGACATATGTGTTATTGTTTGTGAATTTGTATTAAATCTTTAGTGCTGTGATGGAATATGGAATTAAATACTATCTTATATCAATTTTGAATTAATGTTTAATATTTACAAATGAGTGGTAAAAGTTTAATGTAAAAATTATTTCATTCGCATGACAAATTATTTATTACGGCTTTGATTCGTCTGAAGTTGTAAGCGAATGACTCTTAAAATAAATTGTGTATCTTTCATCCAAGCGTTTTGATTTTTTTGCTCCGGCTCATTAGGTGTTGTATCTAACATTGCCTACCGAACCAGTTAAACTACAAATGAAAAGAAGGAAGATGATAAAAGGCTAAAAAACTAAACAACCCTAGCTCACGTGGACATATACTGATTGTCCTAGCTACGGAGTCTACTAATTGCCCTTTCACTAGTCAATAGATCTACCTTTTTTATTATCACTTTCTATTTGATGTTCTACGTGACGGCTTCATTACGTGTTTTAATAACAGCTGACATCTGTTTAATGTCTCATTTTGTACGACGTGAAAGGTAATTTCTATTCCATTACATATTGATATACGAGCATAATTAATAACATATAACAAGTGATGCTAAAATATATTGAAACTATCAGCCTTCGGCGGTATATTTGAATGAATGTGTCGTTATTTGACTTCGTTATCTCGGAGCATTGACTTTAATATAGGGGAACACGTAATTAAATTGATTGTTATGAATATCACTTACAAATGGGTTTCCATAGCTAATTAATGTTCATCATCATTTTAGTGGTGGAACTGACCTAACTATAGATTTCCAATATGTCAGTTTAACATGGTCAAGTGCAAGGGCGGTTTAACCTATAGCGCAGGGTGTGCAATGCACACGGGCGCCGCGGCGCTCCCTTGTACAGCTAAGACAATGGTCTTGGACCATCGTGGTACAACAATGATATGACAGAAGCGGCCAGCCAGCGTGCTGGCGGCAGTAATCAAACGCGAGCGCCTTATGGGCAGCTTCTTTTTCGAACATTTTGTTTGAACTCGATATGAACCTTATTTCACGTAGCTTCGGGGGGGGGGGGGGTCAGGCCAAGGGTGCGCCAGGGTTTCATTGCACACGGGTGTTACACGAGCTATAGCCGCCCCTGGTCATCTGTCTACCTTTAACATGAAGATCATATGGTTGGGGATTTGTGGTCTTCATTTAAGAACCTTGAGGTCCAACCGGCCATCTTTTCTGCGCGTTACGTGAACTGCCCCCTGCCACTTCAACTTGCCAACAACTATGTCTGTTATTTATGTTAGTTTTTTAGTAAACTCCGACCATAGTCTGTGAGTTTTCCAATAAGCTACGCAATGAAAGACCACGTTTTAGACATTGAGATTTATACTTTTTATTACCTTAATAATCCTCGGTTTTGTTGGGCACTCGTTCCCCCTGCCTTATGTGGGACAGAGATGTTATAAATTAGAATTAATGAGTGTTCAATTTTTATTCCTCACTCTCTTTTATTGCTTCCTTTAACGCTTTTAATAATCTGTCATTCTTCGCTTGTAGATCTTCTTTCTTGCATCCCCATCTCTTATCTACATTCCTAGATCACAGTTTTATACATTAATTATCACAGATTATTTTTAATCTCAGACTCTTTATATTTATCATTTGGCACTACGTTACTACATTATTTCTAAAAACCTTACACTTTATATTTTTTCTTTTTACCTAAAATAAAGTACATATTATTTTACTGATATAGTATTTATGTTAATTACTGAGATATATTAAGCGAAAATATGTTTATCAGTGTTCCAAGCGCTGTCCAATGACGGGATAATATTGGCGAAATACCACAGATATACATGTCTTATATATGTGTGACTGTTTAAGCGAAATTATTATGCCAATTGACTATGAAAATCGATGTCAAAAAAAAGAAAAAAATATATTTGTAATTAGAACAGAGTAGGTCAATAAATAATAAAAGATTTGTTACAAAAATACTGCCAACTTAACAATAAGCCGACAGTATAGTCCGCGACCGTCTTCCGTTGGGTTTGACGGTGTTTAGGATTGAGGGACAACGGAACTTGGTTAATAATAGACTGTCAAATGACCATCAAATTGGTAATCGAACGTTGACTGAGGTTGTGTAAACCGTCATTTTGTGCCGCCCATGTTCCATTGTGACTGCAGTTAACAATAAATGTGACAGGTTTAACCCAAAAAAAAAAGTGCGTCAATTTCAGAAGTAATGTTATTATATCTAATGGATTCAGGCGTAAGGCAACTAGAGTCCTACTCTGTGTTTGGCACTAATCGATGTAATATTACACCTGAAGATGCCCCGTGGAGGGGTGAAACACGTGTTGAGTGATTTAACGGTGGTAGTTGTGTAATTCGCATTGTTTGCCGCATGCGCATTTATCAGCGAGCAGGCAGGCGGTGCACTTTGTTGCACGACTACTACTGCGTTACTTACCAATTAACTTATTTAATTTTACATTTGTTCTTAGTAAAAATATAACAATAAATAGTGGTCATTTACGATATTAGCGGGCAGAGATGACTTATTAGTGAGAGAGGATGATGACCATGTATGATCGAGGTGTGTTCATATGTACAGAGTATTTACAACTTAGACGAACCTAACGTAAAGGCAGCGACCGCGTCACTTATGGTTTCCAAATTTAAATCGGCGTTCGAATTTTAATTAGACTAGAATGATTTTACATAAAAGTATTGAGGTCGTAGTGGCCTGCAATACGGAGCGTGAATACTACCTTTATATGAATACGATAAAATGATCACTTGTGAACTATTCTACTGAGTATCAGAAGGCTCGATTTGATAGAAATTATAATCAAATTAAGTTCTATAACAGCATACTTAAGCTACAAGGATCAAAACTAATCCTCTGAGAAGAGCCCATAAAAAAGCCTGGCGGGTTTTTTTGGAGACATAATTACAATGTAAACAACTCATTACATACATATATATACACACCGAGTGTAAGACAGCCTTCCCCAAGACATATGTATGGCGGTTGACGATTGCAGTGTGGTATTATGGTACACATGCATCATCTTGTTTGTGAGCAGAGGCAATCCTATATAATTAATGCACAAAACGTAAATTATGTATAACACACGACCTACGATCTCAAGTCTATATATACAAGTATATATATATATATATATATATACACTAAGTGTACACAAAAGTCGGGTGTCAAATACATTGTTTTAATATTTATTTAAACTATTTATTTATTACACATTTAAACTATTAAGTATCAATAAATTGTCAAGTATAATGATTTTTATCTATTACTAAGAATTTCTATATTTGTTCCAAAACTTACAGTAAATAAAACCTCTAGAAAAGTCTTTCTTTTCATTGATTGTTAGTAAATTCGTTTCAGGCCATAAACGCTCACTAAGGCACGCCAGTATGCAGAGCACTCTGTTGCTTATCCTCCGGAAACTTATTGAGTAGTGACAAAAGTAACATAAGTACAAAGTGTGAATTAAAAAAAATTGTAGCGAGAATCGAATCCGTGACCTACGATCGCATATCTCAGTCCTTTTAAGATATATTTAAAGATATTTATAAAGTTGTTAATTATCTTTTTTAGATGGTTTACCAATTTACAAGTAACCCAAGTCATAGTTTACCGACCCTCGGTCATTAAGTTTAAACTTAACAAGTCCTATTCAATTCGGTCTAAGTATCTTACGTCACTTGACCTCTAGCACCGGCGCTGTAAGCTGAGTTGCGCAAGCGCAGGTTTCAGTCGGTGTTACTTCTCTATGGTTATGTTTATAACACTAGTCGCACATTATTTTAGGGTACGTTCACACTATAACGATAATGTTAACATCCGGGAGTTAATTTTGCGAGGGCAATGTCACACTGATGTGAGACGAATATTTTAACATGAATTTATAGAATTTATACAAAATAAATTATGATAAAAATTTAACACATTAAAATTATTGAAAGGTCATTTATTGTTTTAGCTTTAAAACCTCTGACTGCTGGAGATAGGCCTCCCTGAAAAATTCCTATTCAGACCGGTTGGGTGCTGCCGGCATTTTCAAAGTAAATCACTAAAATTAGGAAGTCCGGAAAATGAAAATACCGTATCCAGGCATATCAACAACCTTTTAACCGAGGTCTCATTTTTGGGACCGCCGGAGAGTCTTTTTACTTAATTTATATATATATATATATATATATATATATATATATATGTTACGTTATGTTAGCTTTTATTAGGAATATAAACAATTTTTACTAAACATTGACGTAAAAATCTGGCCTTGTGTCTGTCGGTGAAATGTCCGTCGTTATAATGTACTAAAATAATATACAGGGTGATTTTTTTTAGCAAAAATTTTTAAAGCGTTACAGGAACTTCTGCCACAGGGCAATAATTCCAGTGCAGACTGCACTGTAAAGACAAACTTTAAACAATAATTATTTTTAATAAGTATATGTTACTATAACGTTATTTATTAAAGGAAAAAGTTTTGCCATAGAATAATTGACAGTAAATAAACTATACAATCACCCGTTTAGAGCTTTTACACCTATAGGCAATCAAACTGTATATTGGAGGAAACCAGTGTGACGGCAGCCTAAGGCGAAAACCGATCTTAAAGTGAATTGTCAGTCTCAATAATTGTAATGGCGGCCCCGTCATTACTCGCACGTTATAATTTGATACCAATAAAACGAATGCTCCATTGCATTACTGAGAAGAAAGCTGTTTACGCGCAACCACTTCTGAGATCATGAGGCGTAGTGCAAAAACATTCAGTTCCTGCTACATGTTTTTTTGGCCCTCTTATTGCAGAACTTTCGTGATTTTCGGCTTAGTTACGAAGGGACGTTAGTCTGAATAAATTTTTCAATTACTTTTTTATTTTCATTGTCATCTGTTGTCCTTCACATTATCTTCTACATATCTATCTTTTATTATCTTTTTCAGGATTCTGCCTAGGGCCGGTAGGTCTTGAGTGTTTATGCGACCACTTCCTCATGCATCCTCAGGTTGTGCGCCAGTATCTGTACGGCGGTTGCTGTATTCGCCACATTGATGAACCTTGCGATCGCATCTTGAGTCTCGTCCGTGCAATACACGCACGTGTGTGACGTGATATTGCGGCCGCATGATGAACATTTATAGCCCGAGGGTGTGTAGCCCTCTTTAACTCCTAAACCCTGTGGATGGTGTGTTGGGAGGTCCACTATAAAAACAATAGAGTGGATATTGTTTAATATCTTCCAAAGTCTATTCTCGATGTAAAGATTGGTAATGATTTACATCAGTGATTCCCAAAGTGGTCTATATCGACCCCTAGGGGTCTATGACAACCTGCAAGAGATCTACGTAAGTGAAAAAAAATTTGGGAGTCCATAAAATGAAAATGGGTGTCCACGATATTGGATCTCAACACATACACTGATAGTATCTATTTACTTACATCATACTATCTTATAATATCAAAATATTTATATTATTTATAAAAGTACCTATGAAGTAAGTCCCAGTACGTATATTTTATATAACAGATACAAAATTTTATTTTGAGTAGTTTTAATTTAAATTCAATTAATGAATGTATAAATTTAAATGTGTTTTTACTTTAAGTTTTTAACACTAAACTTCACTACAGTTATAAATTTACAGAAAATCAATATCAGGTAAGTAGGGGGTCTACCCAACACGGAAAAACATAGTAAGGGGTCTATACGACACAAAAAAGTTTGGGGAACTCTGATTTACATCAACGTCAAAACGGAATTGTGAAAATAATATAAAGAATCTGTATTTTGATATCATTTGCATTTGATGTTATTATATATTACTTTGCCGATTTAGGCTTTTTGCAGTTTCATCAGATACAGGAAGTCCGTGAGCTAATATACACATAGCGATTGTATTCCCGTTACAGAGATGATATTACACGAAAAAGGACTATACCCGTGTAGGTGTATAGTTTAGTGAATGAAGTGTAGGTTTGCGACTCGAGGACTTCTCGGCGGTCGGAAACGGGTCTTTTCTGATCACTCGCGCTTGATGACGAGCGAGTTTTTGTCAGTCATCCTTGTTGATACAAGGCTTTTGGCTTGCAGTGTATTTATAACTAGTAAGCTATCTCTTAATGGATTATAAAAAAAAAAACGAGAATTTGAAAAATTTTAAGAGAATATCTTCATCATTAAACAACCTTTACCCACATGGAAAGTCATAAACGGAGGTTGCTTCCAAATGGCCTTACTGGAAATCTATTGGGGAAGGCTTTGTAGGAAAAAACTTGCATCCTCCTCGATTTCTCACGTTTGTAATAAAAAAAATACGAAAATCTCACAGTTTAATAATTTTCTTATCAATTGGAATGTCGATGGTTAAGTTTTCGCACAGCTAAACTAAATTATTCAAAACATTAAACACTCAAGGTATATTATTTGACATTTTTCTTACATTGTAATTAGTTCTTCAGTCACGAGGCCGTATTAAAACGTTGCATGCAAATTGCAATTTTCATAAGAGACACTAATACCGGGTCACATGTGCACATACTGACCGCATTGCTTTTGGAGTCCAATTTACATTTTACTTTTCAGCCGATGGACTTTAAACATTGATAGTGCAACGTGATTTTGTATTTGTCGGGTATGTGAAAACACATTTGCTGGCGCGCATTCCGCGAGAGTTCAGATCGCAGATTGCGTGAAAGCGGACAAGAAAGCATTCTATATAGTGCGAACGATTAGCATTGGACAGCCGGCATTCCGACGTCCCGGCATTACGTTGCTTTAAAACTTCACAAATCTGCTTCCATTTCAATCATCAGCCAGTATAATCAATTTATATCACGTATTTTTTAAGGTTAGTCAATCTTATACCTCCTACATAGACTTCCAAAAGGACCGATATGAGCCTGCATCATACGTCTTCCCACACTCTTAATAAAGACTTGTGCCCACTTGTGGACGTACCCTACGATTGCCGGTCCGTAGTTTCCACTTCAGAATCTTAACGCACCAGCGGGTGTTTTGCGCGTTGTGTCCAGCCCACTCCCACGTTGGCACTCCGCTGGGCAATGTCTGTTACTTTTCATTATTTCAGCATAGTAAAGTAAAATTTAAAATATCGATACGCCACCGTCTCCGCCACGAAACAATAGGAGTATTAGTCACATCATCACTATATTACTTATCAGCTTAACGCCCTTACATATACAAAAATATGATTATTACGTAAGATAACCTAATGTTATAAATTAATATATTATTAAAATTATTATAATATGCAAGTTAAATATTACCCATTTTTCAAAAGGCTAGTAAATATTGCGTATTTCATTAATCGATGTCTATATGATAATGTACCTTATACTTAATGGCAGAACGAACCATATGTCTTTGTCTTTTTGTATTTTCAATTAATATTATTCTCAATCATTAACTGCATAAATGTTATAAATTAATCGCTATTAAAATTCTATAAATATTACTCGTGTTATTTTGAAATTTATTTTTTATTTTCATAAATAATTTAAATTAATTTTAAACTATATTTCTCGAACTACGCGTCAACTCGATTGCAAATGGCGGCCAACAGGATGCATCAATGTTTATCAAGTACCTCGACATACGCTTGCATTGATAAATACCACAGCTCAATGTAGAAAGGAATAAATACATTTACATCAGTATAGTCTACCATGTAATAATATATTTATTCAATGGTGGGGCAGTTTGTTCAGAGAACAAATACCACGCGAAAGAAACAACAATGGATGTACACCTGTGCGTTTTTAATAATTAAGTTTCTCTATCTCTATCTGTTGTTTGTTAGTTCAACTAAATGTCAACGTTCGTTGCCTTTCTCACGATGTTTCTACGAGTTAAAAAAATATCTTTTTAAAAAAAAAATACTGAATGTTTAATTCTGTTTTAAATATGACACAATTGTAAAAGATTACGACAATCAAAGATACTTTAGATTATTTGGAAGAAATCGCCATTAGCGATAAAGTTGTCTGTTGTACATTATTAATTAATTACTTTTAATTTTTAATCTATGATTATTTTTACAATTTTTTTTTCAAACAAATTTTAATTTTTAAATGGACCACGTAATCATGTGTTGATTTTTATATAAAAAACGTTTCTGTAGAAATATACATGTGTGAATTTACATATGACAAAAATTTATAAACATTTCTGGGTTTTGAATTTTTTTGATGTATCAACCAATATATGATTTATACAATAAGTATCCGTTTTAAAATTAAGTAAGCATTTACATGCGCTTTTGAGTCATCGATTATTTTAACATTATTAGCAGCAAGCTACCACCGACTCGGAACGATGATTTGTAAAGAAGGGTCGGAGTTGCTATTTTAAATTTAATTTAAATTTTTTTCTCGTGTATACATTATAATATTAATAATGTAAATGAGTCAACTGACCAAGTTAAACACATTTCGATCAATAAAAAACAAATCTTACATGCTATAATAAGATTTATTTAATAATATACTTTTAATTTTTATGTTAAAACTAAGCAACGGATTGTCTAAGATATCTCGTGGAACTTTATTATACATACGCACATCCATAACCAAATTTGCAAAAAATCTGACGCACTGACTATTTTTTTTCCAAGTGTTAACAGGACACCAATACCTCACTTTTTAAAAAGAAAATTGAACAAAGTAAACATGTAAAAAACAAAAAAATAATATAACTGTGCCATTAAATAAATTGGAATAATATGTACCTTTTTTGTAACCAGAAACAACACGTAAACATTTATATAAATTTATTATTTTCTTTTAAAAAAAGCACAACACACTACGTAATTGAAACTGAACTTTAAAATTAGCAAAACAAAGTGAAAATAAACCTGTATTCAAATTGCGTTGTTTTTAGTTAAAAAGGGTTTTGATGGCATGGCGCAATTAGAAACAAGTGTTGCCATCTTTTAGAATAAAAATAAAATTTCAAAAAAAGACTCGAACCCAAAACAACGCATCTTCAAAAAAAACGAACGAAAAGACGCAAAGCGAGGTATTGGTGTATAGGCGTTCATGGTTTTACCTCAGCTAGTTCGCCGTACTTTTCCAAGGCACGGTAAAGCGGTTTCGGTAACATTACAGTAAATTATAAATTACAAACGAAATGTTTCATGATAATAGCCGCTATCAGTATGACAACAAGGTTGTAAAATCTATAATAGTTTTAATTTTATAATTGGTCCGTCCTTCACAGATATTTGCCGAAACTCGGCCGCGACCTTGTGACCCTCCTCCGTGTCGCTGCCAACCAGCGGACTCCCGTTACGGTGAATTTCATTCTGATATTGCTAGGGTGACCATTCTTTGTATTAAAATTTTTGGACATTTGGCCGAAAAATATTACAATAAATCAAATTATCTTTATTTAACTAGGCATTTACACGCACTTTTATATCGTCAATTATTTTAAACTACTATATAAACTACTATCGGCTCGGAATATTGTAAAAGCCGGCACTAAACTAGTTGCTCTTTTTAAATGAAATTTAACGTTTTATGTATACATTATGCCAGCCATGCGAATGAGTCAACTAACCAAGTCCCACATATTTCGATCAACTAATAACTTTTGAGTACTGTAAGGAGGGTGTAAGATATGCAGAGTTGTATATAGGTCCTATAATACTAGATATTTAATTTTAGTAGTGTTAGCCCAGCGGTAGAGGACTGAGACTTGTGATAGTAGGTCGCGGTTTCGATTTCCGAGATACAATCTTTAATAATTCACATTTTGTGCATTAATTATATAGGATTGCTAGTGCTCGCATATAATTTTTCCAAGAATGAGCAGCAGCGTTGTATGCGACCATAATAGCACACAGTGATCTCTAACCCGCCTTGTAAGTGTAGCAATTATGGTATATACCCGTATATTTTTGGGAAGGGAGGCTTTTTGTGCCTTACGGTGGGCGTCTATGGGATGTAGTCATTGCCTACAAATAATTTACCGGAGGATGGGCGGTAATGTCCTCTGAGTACTATAACACTACACTGCAATTGTCAACCCGACTATTCCTTGCAGCAAGCTTCATTTTATTTTAAAAAAGTATTGCAAATAACGCCGTTTAAAATTTTAACTGTATATTACTCTGAACAGATATTTATCTATCTATAATCTAAAATTATTGTTATAAAAATATTTAGAAACAGGACTGTCCCTATTGTGTTCAAAATAATGGTTCATGTAAAGATAACGGCTGAGACCGCATTATTGGTCGGACACATGCACTCCGTTGCCTCGCCAGAGTAAACACGGCAATGTACACGCAATTTGTGCCCGAGAGGTTTTTAGTGTACGCTATACACGGCTGCGTCTTCTAATTAACAGTGTATTGAGGAACAATGTTTTATACACTAAAACCCGTTTTAGTTTTGTTCTTTTTTGAGAGATTTTTGGTGATATATATGAAAATTTCAATCGAATTGGAATACACAGTACCCGGCGATAGATATTGCACATCGACTTTTGGAAATACACAATCGGATAATTTCGGCTTCGTAGAGCATTATCTCTGTCCCACACCACCTATGTAACGTTTTCTCAGTCGTGCGACAGAGATAACGGGTACTGTAGTTGCCGAAATGATTAAAAAATATTACTAAGGTGGATCTTGTATATTGACCACGCTTGTATGTGTCTGTAGGAACTTACAGAGACATATATGTACAACCGTCTAGTGAAAAAGTCAGATCACCTACTACATCGTAACTGAAAACTATAAAGGAGTGCGAGGTAGTGTCTTCGAGTTATCAAAGCGATTTTGAATAAATTTCTTCAATCGTTAGCAACCCGGAATATAGTACCAATAATTAAAAAGGTTTGTATTATATGCCAATTCACACTGGCGTTGGATTTATACCCAAAAGGTGATATAAGACCTTGTAAAGATTGACGGATGACAGTGGATGCAGGCTACCAACCGGTTCTATTGGAACATAATGAAGGTCGCCTATATCTAGCAGAAAAAGTCTTAGGTCTGAAATTATGACAACCGATCGTATTTAGAGAGGCTTGCTATGTGTAATTTATAAAACGTGTATTGCGTCTCCAATTTACGTACGTTGATAACAGAAGGCGCATAAGTAATGTCATAATGTGAACATGACTAAATTTTTACAAATGGCGCCTAATGTTATCGTGCTTTAACATTTATGATGTAGGTATAAAGAGAATTAGTTGTCAACTAGCGATGGAATATATACACACTACCGTCCAAAAGTTTGGAAGCAGCGATGTAAAATCAAATAAAACAAAATATAACGATCTTCAATTACTTATTTTTAAAATTAAAAATTTAACAAAAAGTAACTTAGACCAAAGAGAAAATTAATAAATAATGGGAAACAATTAAATTTTAGCTTCATCAAAGTGACCAAATTTTGCTTTAATGATTTGAGAACAAATTTCTGGCATTCTATTAATTAATTTCTTAAAAAAATCTTTACCTAACTTGTTCCGTTCACTCTCTAATCACTGCTATAAGCGTTCTGAGCTGGTAGGAGAGCAATTTTTCACTCTCATATCGAGTTCATCACAGACAAGTTCTATTGGAGACAGATCACAGGTGACTGCGATGGCCATTACATGATTTTTAGAATCTCTTTCATTTGTGTTTTTTAAGTTTTGGCACAGACACGAATGCTTAGGATCAATGTCTTGCTAAAATGTAAATTCAGGGCCATATAATGTATATAAACGAGAAAAAAAAATTGTATATTTAAATATATTCTTGTATATGAATATATATGCCACGTTCGTTCCAATGACCTTTTAAAAGGTGGGTGGAGTAAGGCAAAAGGGTTGCCTCGCTGTTGAGAAATCCGACGCCGATGTTGCCAGCATTGTTTTATCGATCAACATTTGCTCGGTGCGTTGGTCAATTCTTGCTTCACGGTGTACGTCGCGGAATATTAAACGTGTCGTTGGATTGATGGCTCGAAGAGGTAAAACTTATTTTATCTTTCGTATTACACGCGATTTCGTGATATTTTTTATTAGCAATGCTGTATTCATAGCACGGTCAAATGTTTTTCTTAAACACGGAACTATTTCGTCTTCACTGATTTATCTAAACCGATAAAAACATCGCTTTATGACAATAAGTTTTATTGTAGTTTTTTTTTCATCTTTATTTTAACACTAATGTAAACGTGAATGATTGGTTATAGCTATAAATAAATAAATATGTCATATATTTTCCGGAAAAAAAACATTAGAGATGTGATCACTTTCAATCCGGAATATGTTACATTAATTCAAATCAAAATGTTCTTTAATCAAATAGAATTTTACATGCACTTTAAATTAAATATCGGCATTGTTGTCTTTGGCTCGAAAGGCAGTTCTGCTGATAGCCAGCGAGAAACTCAACAGTTGCTCTTTACAAATAGTTTTATAAATAGTGCACGACAATAATTAGCTGCCTGAGCATCAACATTCGCATCAACACTCGCATTAACATCAGTGTAGTATTCTTTGTTACAACAATAAACTTTTTTTAAAAAAAAACCAATAGTAAAAAGCTGCAAAAAAAATATTCATTACAATTTTTTATCGCTTATTGCAGGTGTTGTTTCGTTTTGGTCACTAACTGATGTACTACAAAACTTTTGGACGGTAGTATATATATATATATATATATATATATATAGATATTTTCTTTGGTTAATTAAATGGTTTAAGTTTAAGTTACTGACCGCTCGTATATATATATATATATATATATATACTTAAGGCAGTTGCAGGAGCATTAAGGAAATGTTTTTTCGTGATATATTATTTTTTAAACCATTTAATTTTGGAATGGA
The DNA here is from genome assembly GCF_028537555.1 of Battus philenor. Classification (NCBI taxonomy): domain Eukaryota; kingdom Metazoa; phylum Arthropoda; class Insecta; order Lepidoptera; family Papilionidae; genus Battus; species Battus philenor. The sequence goes on from NW_027181693.1 coordinate 1,710,748, forward strand.
GGTACCATAAATTAATTGGGTGTTATACATTTACACTTGTAGACCTTTTACACTCACAATCAATTATTCTACATGTATAAGTCGTGTTTACAAAAGGATATTTTTAAAGTTATTTATATGTAGGATAAGGATACCTCTTTATACAGTATATCAGTTTCCCCGCATCGAATCGCAGTGACAGACAAGAGATCGAAACCTGTTCGCGCAGAGAATGCGGACTCCGATCTCCCAATACACGAACGCAATCACTCATGTACCGACTCGGCAGCATTTTCTTGCGGTCGAATAATCGATTTCATTACATCGCTGATGCGTTTCCCGCCAATACTTTAAAAAAAGATGGCGGCGCATTTCATGTAAAATCACGTGGCTAGCACGTTATAAACATAAATTACGGAACATATAATTTTTTTAAAAATAATTTATACGTAAATTGTTATTATTTATCTGGCATAATACACTACCCTTTGATTTTTTAAATTGAAACATTGTTTTTTTATTAAAACTTTTATAACAGAGTTACAATCATAGGCATAGATTATTAACATTTACTAGTGCACTTAACGGCGTTCGATTTTCAAATATCTAAAATATAAAACAGAAAAATCAAATAATTCGCGGGCGTATTTACGCTAATTGCGGTGCTATGTATCTATATATTTCCTCATTTATCATTTTTTTTTTCTACAAATCAATTGCATTCTTATAAATATAATTTACATTTTCTTATGCAAACTTAAAGCCATATTAAAACATCTTTATTATATAGGATCACTACAGTTACCTATAAATATCAGTTTAAAATTAAGTTCATGTTAGTTTAAAACGCGTCTAGTGAGAAGGACTAACAAGAATGTCAGTGGTGTTTGTATTTTTATTTCTAAACATTTTTATTCTAGATATATTCTGAAGTAATGATACGGCCTTTATTAGAGCCTAAACTTAATGATTTTTTTGAATTAACAATGAAATAAATTAACCTATGAATGAGTGTGACACTTTATGTATCGTAATAGCAGGTTTAAATTAATTTCTCGAATAAATGTCGAACCTTTTGAAAGATTTGCGGAAATTATAATTCCGAAGGAAGCTTATTTCAAAGTAAAAAGCTTTGGATAGGAAAAGAGTGAACGAAGTCAGATAGAGACAAAGTAAATTTATGTAGTTTTACTTCTTGTAACAAGTTATGGTGTAATTTTTGGGTGGGCCGACCTTGCACGAACCGCACTCCTACGGAGGCCCACAAACCAGTTCCACAGAAGCCTCTCTCGAATGTCCGAGTAAAAGTTACCACGAAATTTCTTTTCTTATTTAATTACATGTACTTATATAAAGGATAAAATTACACAAGAGAAATCTTCATAAATCAATACATATGCCTTTAAGATATTATACGCTGTTAAACCAAAAATATATGTTATGTGAAATATTATAATTCTCCTATAATTATTTTAAAATAGATCATTACTCATTATCGTTTAGTCTTATAATATAATATTTAAATTTGTACATTGTTATACGAAACTTATGTATACGTTTATTATGTTGTTATTTGTCGTGCCAATTTAATGTAAATAAAAAATTAAATCTTCAATTAAAACATTATTCGTATTAAAATCATTACACATTAAAAATATCTTATATACGTTTACCTAAATTATCGGGTGATTAAAAATATCATTACAAAATAACTGATAAATAAGTCTTATTACACACAGAAAATTTCATGAAAAACGTAGTAAAATATAATATCCTAACATCTTTCAGCACTATCTAACGGTGCATTTCATCGTTTCAGCTAATAAACGACCACAGAAATGCGTACAGGCCTCCCTCAAACATATCTATGTAAGAAAATACCTCGCGACACTTGACAAACGGGATATACGAGTAATAGGCGAAGAACACTTAGCGGGATTTTATATATATATATATATATATATATATACACATATGTATATATATATTGAATAATATCAAATCCATCATTCTCCAACAGTGCTATTATTATGAATTGACCCTTAACACAAAGTATTTTGAATTTAGAAATAAACCTATGGTACCTTTTTGAACATTATCTCTGCCAAAAGAATGTATTTATTGATTTATACCTTTACTTACGCTTAGCGCTGGAACTTTTAGCCAGTAACAACCGTCATTACCTCTTACAACAGATGTACCTTGGAAAAGCCGTGGTAAAGGTCCAATGGACCCCTTCAGTTGGTCAGATCGAATCCTCTCATCAATTGACATTAAACTTCATGCTCTAGTACACTATGCCAAATATAAGAACAAATGATACAGTGCAATAAAAAGTACTCTGATTTCAAGTGGTCAGCAATGAGTCGAAGGAATAGAGGGGGAGATATGCTACCTCTTAGATCGTGTCGCAATGGGTAATGTATGTTACGGCAATAGACCTTCATATAACTATTAAAAATGATTATTAATTAACTAATCATTTCATTCCGGTGTGTTGACCTTAATAAATAATTTTTTATTGCTCTTAATTATCGAATTAAATAGGGCAGAGTAAACAGCAAAGCCAAAAGTGGTTGGTCTCGATTATATAAGGTCATCTAGGTGGGAGTCACCTATTAATGAGTGTGTTATTGGGTGGTCATGTGGTCTACCCAAGGTTTTTTTTTAATTAACATGTTCTTTTTATGGCAACACTCAATTTGAACTGAAATACATTAGATGTCCTGATTGCGTTATCTCCCGCTTGCAGTCGCTTATTGAGTTATGTAAAAGAGCACTATTCGGAATTTCTTTACAAGATTGAATCATAATACAGCGAATTGGCAGTACGCTGGTGTCCATTTTTACAGTATCCTCATAATATATTTATGATGATATTTTGTACGTTTACAATAATAATAAATAATAGTGTGAAGGCATTTATCGGTCTGTAGCGCTTGGGCAGCGACTTGAAATAAAATAATGTATTAACTAATATATAATTGAGTAAAACTTCCAAATTGTATCGTTAATATGTGTAAATTTAACTGTATTTACCCCATAAGAGAAAATTGTAAATAATTATTAAAACACTGTCGTGCCTCGCAGCTGGGAGAAGAAAGATCCGTATCAAATAGCGTCAACCCCCTCCCAACTGTCTGCGCTTAGTAAAAGCGAAAAAAAATATTGTAAAAAAACACTAGCGATACGAATTAGAATAAAAAAATGTGAAGATTCAACTGCAAAAAGTCTCTAATTCTTTTGACTACAAAACCGTTTCCGTTTATTAAAACGGAATCATATTTATTAATTAGTCTTCCAAACATTATTGGACTACCGTTTACAAAATTTAAAACTCATATCAAAAGTAAATTAACGGAAGCGGCTTATTATTCAATAAGCGAATATTTAAATGACTAGAATCCTTGGCAGCGATGACGTCTGATTATTTTGATTCATTCAGGCTATATCTCATAAAGTGTATATATATATAAATCTGTGCTGTTATATAGCTTTAAATTGAACCTTTCCATGTCAATATATTTACTTCTAGAGCGTTTTTTATGTAGCACTAGCATTCTGCTGCCTGACTCGCGAAGTTAATGAACAACAAGCAGGCGTCTATGAGCTGGAATGATTGTGGACACTATTCACTTCTGTTTTCAAATTATATTTTTTATTCTGATACTCTTAGCTGACTATCTATATTATGGTTTGGTGTGCGTGCGATCTATTGTCAAAATAAATGGCGCTTGGCATTCTGTTGAACCGATTTTCATTATCAATAATATCTAATTTACGTATGGTCACTAATGCCCTAATATGTGTGTGTGTGTGTGTGTGTGTGTATATATATATATATATATATATATATATATATATATATATATATATATATATATATATATATATATATATATATATATGTGTGAAAAAAATAGTGCTAACAGTCGCAACCAGCCATTATTGTTTTTTTTACAAATTTTCAATGTCGTGGCGGTAAAAATCAGCCCTTTTTTTTTTTAAATGTCGACAGTGACGACATTACTTTCCGGTTCCCCTAATTTTATGTTTAAGTTGCGACTGTCATAGATAATGAAAGAGCTAAGAGCGAGATGTTAAACAAAATCAGTTGTGTAAACAAACCTTCGTAGTGATTGTCGTCTTCGTCATTGCTGTTGGCGGTGCTGATCTGCCGGCACAGGTCCTCGTACTCCGCCCAGTATGCCGCGAGCGCCGAGGGGTCCGGCGCCCGGGGCTCCAGTGGCAGCGACATGCGGACCTCCGGAGACTCCTGACAAAGAACATTGATTTTAATTCAAAATTGATTAAACTAATTGTATTGATAATCTTCGTCCAATCAAGTTATTGATCACGCCACGCTTGGCAGGCGGTTTGGTGATCGCAGTGTAGTATTATGATACGCAGAGGACACTGCTGATCATCCTCTGGAAACTTGTTTACGACCTGCTATATGATAAAATACTCCTTAACAGATTTTTTTTTAATTTTGAAGAAGAATGTACGACGTTCGAGCGTTTCAAAGTTAAGAACATTCAAGATTTCAAAGTTACTATTTGCAAATAACAAAGTATCTATTTGACAGCGACACGGTATAAGATCGATTACGCAATCGTCTGTCTATACGGCCTTTGAGAGAATTAACTAGACGCTGATACGCATCGAGCGAGACATTAGTGAACAATGGCGTCAGGTGGGCAGAATGCGTTGTTTACGAAATACAACGATAAGGACGCGCACACACTACACCTTCACATTCAACTATTATCATTATTTCAGCCGTATAATGTCCAGAACTGGATTCAAGCGTCCCTCATTGATTTGCAATGAGATTGGTAGCAAGCGGCTAGCATTCAGTGCCTTCCTAACTTGCTTGCCGGTTCATCAAATAACTCAGAAATATAGTACTGGAGAAAGATATTGCCACACTATTGTTCTTTATGAGCTCAAGTTCCTGCAATGTCTCTCGGCTATCTTCAGCTTTTATACAACACTTTCGAAGTTATGTTAAAAAAAATACGCTATGGAGAAACTTGTTGCCCAGGAAGCTTGTCTGTCCACCTTGTGGACGGAGGTCCTTTACTGCATCCTTCATATCATCCTGTACAGAAACGTTTCTGCAGTAGTCGGGCACTTCCTCACCATCAAACGTTTTCCAAAGTGTTAGTAATAGACAGGCAACTATCCGTGCCAAGTTTCGACTCTCATGTCGTAATGTGCCCTGAGTGGTAAAGTTAAAGGCGTATAGAGTAAATATTCAAGCCAAAGTCCTTCCTAGGAGGCTTTTTTGTCAGGACACTCCATGTAGTATCCGCCTAAACGATCTAAGACCTCGGCGGCCTTCGAACACTGGTAGTACGAGTATTGTAAGTGATGTAAGGATCATCTTGTAAACCTCAGCTTATCAGAGGTTTCCAAGGGAGCCCAGGAACTAAGCTACATGAAGGAGGTTTGGCTAAACCGTCCTCCAAGCTTTCAAGCCTGCGGAAGCTGTCATATCATGTCAAAAAGGCAATAGTGTAGATTTGAATCAAAAACAAATATCACATTTGACGTGTTAATTTTGTTAAAATTGTGCGTTATTCTATTTCTTGGCGTGAGTATGACGTCGTGGCAATCTTTGGGGTAAGCTATGTCTTACACTGTGCGTCTATCGGCTGCGATAATGATGATCTATTTAAACTCTTATAATTTTATATAACTCGAAGTTTACCTTTCAAAATTAACCTAAAATCGGTATGTAATTAGACTAAATTAATTTCAATAAGGAGGAGATTCACAGAAAAATCAAGGTAACCAATGTAGTTCTAAAAACGGGAATGAAAGTTTCTCTAGTGGTAGACGCGGCTTAGATAGGGCCTCCACTAGGTATACCGACCCAGTTAAGATCGCGGGAAATCGCTGGAACCGGTATTCGGTGATGATGATGATGAATACAAATAATATTATAATAACTTTGATATTTAATGTAATATTGACTGAAATTCTTAGAGCTATAGAGTATTTCGTTTCATCCTTCAAAATACATACTTTACAAAAGCTATAGTGTGTAGCCACCCTAAGCCTGCACTATATAGAGGACAATACATTACAACATATAAGTATTAAAATAATTGCACATTTATGAATTATGAAATATATATTTTGCAAATGTTACACTATGTGAACAAAGCAAACAGATCAATTAGACAACTTTTTTTCTTCAATGGAATAAAGTTTTTACCTACACCAATACCTCACTGCGTCGTGGTAACGTTCAAAAAAAAAACACGACGCAAATTGAAACGCCGCAAAGTGAATTAAGATTTTCTATAGCGAACCATGTAAAGATCGAAGATAGGTTCCTGGGTCACGAAAATACTACTTTTTAAAAAGAAAAATGAACAAAGTAAATATTTAAAACACAAATATAATATAACTTTGCCAAAAAATAAATTAGAATAATATTTACCTTTTTTGTAACTTGAAACAACACGAAAAAATTTACATACATTTATTAATCTCTTTTAAAAAAATCACAACACACTACATTACAACACACTACGTAATTGAAACTAAACTCTAAAATTAGCAAAACAAAGTGAAAATAAAACTGTATTAAAATTGCGTTGATTTTTATTTAAAAAGGGGATTACCGAGTTTTGATGGCATGGCGCAATTAGAAACAAAAGTGTTGCCGTCTTTGAGAAAAAAAAAGAAAATTTAAAAAAAAAGTAAAGACTCGAACCCAAAACAACGAAATCTCGAAAATCTAACGACGCACAGTAAAAATTAGTACTAATTAAGCAGCGACGCAACTTCAAAAAAAACGCAAAACGAAACGACGCAAAGCGAGGTATTGATGTACTGATATACGATATATATTATAATCAGATTTATTCTTAATAATTCGATATTTTTTCGAATCTTGTATACTCGTAACACTAAGTAACGACGTAATAAGAGACAAGTCAGGTAAAGTGCGCAGCTTGCATCCAACGATCGGCCATCGTAGCGATCCTTGTGTCAGGATATGCCTTACCTATATCTATCAGCTGACCTGATGATGATGGTGATATATTATTGAGACTTACATTTTTCTGCCTATAAGTAAACTATACTCTTTTAAAAAAAACAATTACCTATGATTAAAATAATAAAAATCTTTATTTTATTCCATACAAATGACTTAAAAATTAATAGTTTTAAATAATAGTTTGATGAATTTTGTTTATACCCTCTCAGGGTAAAAGACTTTTAATTTTTCTCTATCTTTAGTAATTTGGAGCCACCCGTGACCTTCCGTAGCCACGATCTAGTCTACCTATCATTACTAAACTTAAAATGGGATTTTACTTCTCAAATAATTTTAAGGGCATTTTATTTATGACGCGTCACCTAGTTTCAAATCTCATATACTGTTGTGATCAAAAAGTAAGATGAAATTGTCATTTAAATCTCCTGAGCAGGTAGTTTTAATTTCTACTTTGATAGGACTGTTTATAACATTTTTCAAGTGTCTGTTTGGAAGGAAGTTCTGTTAAGGATTTTTTGTGTCAAGTCTTCCAAAGTCACATCGTCAAAAACCTGACTAATTTCGTTCTTCGACCACCGTATTCACCTGTTTTGGTTCCGCGCGACTTCTGGCTGTTCAGCAAACTCAAAAGACCACCAATGCTGGGATATCGTTTTAATACAATTAAGGACATAAAAACCGAGTCAAAGCAGGTCTTAACGGTTATACCGGAAAAAGACTATTCCATCTGTTTCGATGACTGGAAAAATCGCTGGCAAAAGTGCGTTTTATCTGACGGTGATTACTTTGAAAGGGATTAAATTGATTTGGAAGAACAAATAAAGAATTTACAATTTATAAATAAATTCACCTTACGTTTTTATCATAGTATAATAAGCAATAATTTTCATGCACTTATAATTAAGAATGTCTCAATATTTTTTACAATATCGAAAATAATGTTCATCTCGAAATTAAGTTTTATATTGTCACTTCAACACTTACGTTTGAGTGTTTTTATCTGTTAAAGAAAAAAACATTGTAAGTGCACAACAAAAGTGATAAATTATTTAAGACATATATAATAATCATGCTATAATTCATTTCTTACATTCAAATATAAAGTTACTTCTAAAATATTCTTTATCTACAATATATGTATATTTCAAATTTAGAATATGTGCGAAAATTAGCATTGGCTTCGAGTCATCTAAAACGCTCAAAGAAGGTCGCATATGAAAAGAAATATATATATATTGGTCTAACAAATGTTTGTTTTTATTTCCGCTTTTATGTTACCTATTTAAAACTCTCGTGGATATAACGCAAAAAACGACAATCAACCTTTTAAAATCAATAAACTTTGATAAACACAAAAAAAACCTATTTCACACTTTATAATGACAGACTTAGTCATGAAGGTATTCTCTACCAGAATACGTATATAAAAATGTTTTGTTGTTTTAATACATAAATACCCAGTGCAAGGTGGAGGGCACCATCTGAATATTTACGGGGGGATATATGATAATCGCCTCGCTTGCTGGACGGATCACCGATCGCAGTGTGATATCTTCTCAAAATTTATTTGTGAAAAGTGAGAAATCCCATACTATTAATGCGCAGTAAATTACATATGATCATATCCAGAGAATCGAATCTGCAATCTACGATCGCAAGTCTCTGTCCCCTATCGCTAGACTACCACTGCTCTCGAGGTTGCAATAGTCATTAAATATATGTTAACTTCAATGTCAAGTTTACGGTGATTATTACTTTTCGTTATTTTACATATGGAACACTGTTCTACAGTTTTATTGGTTATAGATTTAAATATTTAAAATGCGTGAATATATAGCTTATTCGCTGTCAAATATAGTAGGCGATATCCAAAAATTCGATAGTTATAGAAATAATAAATAAATACGTTAAGAAACACGTTTTTATAATTTGCATTGCTGCGCCCTGTATATTGTATATTGATTGATCCGGTGTATAACTATAGTAATATATTCCAAACATCCCGTAGTACTACACTGTGCTGTATAAACAAACACCCTATGAAACATCAATACACCTATCCCCCGGTTTACATGGTACTTGTTTTACACGTTTTCGCTTATACACGGTTTTCCAAATAAGTTTTTTTTTGTTTTAATAACCGATTTTATTACCATCTCACATAATGTAAATATTTCTGCTTCAAACATCGAATCGGCACAAATAACTTCGAGTGATGAAAGTGAATTCGAACCTTCGATTCCGAAAAAAATAATGAGAGTAATTTCTGACAGTGATAAAGGTTTTATTTTTTGTTCTTCTGTTTAATGTATTGTAATTAAATAAAAAAAACAGTGTTCCCGTAATATATTAAATATTTTAACTTTTATTTTTATTTCTGTGTACACCTAAAAATATTGAAAAAAATCACAACTGTTAAATAGGAAAATCATGCATTTTCTGCAAGTTTTTCGATTTACACGGTTTCGACTTGAAAATTTTTAATTTTCGATTTACACGTTTTTCTCAGGAACGTATCTACCGTGTAAATCGGGGGATAGGTGTACCTAAATGTCGTTTCAACCTATAGACGCCTTCTACAAGGCATATGCCTCAATCCTAAGGTAAGTTATGTTTTTTTCTGGTATTATTTCAAAGTGAATACTATACAGTACACAGTACAGTGCCGTATATATTGTTGGTTCATTGGTTGCTTTGTGCGGCACATAGCGAGGCAGACTTATTATTCATCAATGACGCTTTGCAACGATCTAGTAATATCATTATACGTCTATTGGCATCACTCAGATTGTTAGACGAGTAAGTATATATATTTTTTTTTAAATGTCCCCCGCTATTGGGGGCCTCTCGTACCCCTATCTTGTGGTGGGACAGGGTCTTTTTTGGGCAATTTATTTTTTTCACTTAATTTTTTTTTTTTTAATTTCCGTTCTCTGCTTCCATTCTTCACATGATCTTTCATTCCATTCTTTTATACCACATTTCTTCTTTCTTACCCTTTTGCTTTGTTCGTCTATCATTCTTCCCTTTTTCTTTTTACATTTTTTGATTTATATTTTTACATGTAGTATATACATTGAAAGGGTACTCTTACATACAGGGACATAGGCTATAGATGTAAAATCTTTACTAGCGTTTTAGCGTGTTACTTCGCGCGATGCCGACGCCGTACAGGCTCATTAAAGTTGGTCGGTAAACATATCGCGCCGGCGCGAGACCGGCACCTAAGAATGAAAGAGTAACTCAATTGTCAGCAAAATCATTTGATACTATTACACTTGTAATAAATTACTCTATATAAAGTGATTTCTCATCTTATTACATTAATAATTTTTTTATATTCGAATGCGATATACTTTTAATGTGCAAATGCATTTAATTTCAAAAACCATTAATTTCTGGATATGGCGTACCATAAATATATTGACAGCGAATGAACTATACATTCTCCCTTTTAAAGCTCAATTATTACCAAACACCCTGTATATAGATTGTATGTGAGATAGTTAAATATTCAAGCACACAGTAGACGAAGCCTAACGGCAAACAGAGCTGCCACACCTTATGTCTCTTCGCCATTGGCAAACATTCTTCAAGGCAAGCGCATATTTCAAATTACAATATCATACAAATTTAAACTTTATCATGCAGCATTAAAGTTAATTTTTGTATTGATTATATATTTACAGCTATCGCGAAGCTTAAATGGTATGCAAGGCTAAAAACTTTATGTGAAGAGTGATTTGGAAAATGATAACGGAATATAATTAAGGGTGTATATGTATATAAAAGAGAAGAGCTCCCAACAGATGGATCGACGACATTATTTTTTCTTTTTTTATCTATAATCCAAAGACAATAGCTCCCGTGGCTTTATTTTTAAAATTACGTGTAATATTTTAGAACTTTTTATGGTCAAGTTTTTCCATGTTAGTGTTTAAGTCTTTAAAATATGGATGCACAGATCGCGGCCTGCACGGTGGCCCGACAGCAAAAATAATACTTTCGTACATTCGAAAAATATTGAATTCTATTCCATAATAATTTTAATAAATTATTATCAATTCTTTATTGTCTTAATTTACCTATACTTCAGGCGGCCGGCCCGCCATCAGTTCATAATGTGCCTGAATGACGACAGTGATTTCTTGAGCGATTCGGAAGCGAAGTTTGGACTACACGAAAGTATACTTAGTGTTAAAGTAGGGTGACCATCTGATTTGTGAATAAAGGACTCCTTGTGAACTAGTAATGTTTCATTCCGAGTCAGAACCCTCAGTATGTAACAATAAGTTACTGCTATATACCAGGAAAGGTCTGCTGAATATACGCTGTTATATATAACCGCGCAATAGTGCATAACCAAACAGGATTACCTGGTAATACGATACCAATTTGTGACTGGTATCGCGTACCACTTATCACGACGGCTTCCGGTTCGTCACATTACTTTTAATTGAAAATAAGGCCTTTATAACTCCAAGTTGAGATGAAGGTCGTCCGTCGCCTTTAAAATACATTCTTGAATGTATTGTGAATCGATTTACCGCGCGGCTCGGCGTGAAAAAGAGAATTCACGGTGCGTTTAGATATTGGTGTACAGCTGTTTCTCGCGCTTCAAGTGCATTTTTCCTTACAGGTATTAGAAGTGTTGCTGAAGTTTCTTCTGCGATTTCTTCTTTCTTTTTTCGGAAATGATGGATTTAAATTTACCTGTAGGCCTGTAGATGCGGCGTGCATCCAGTGAAAGGATTATGAATTTACAGATGAAGACCCTAACTTCTGTTAAAAGTCCTGTTTGTCTTCATTTAGCGCAGATGTTGGAGACTACAGAAATTTGTATTGAAAAATATTTAACATAATGAAATACGCGATCACCGGACGGAAGTGAGTTATCGCCCGAGCACGTTGGAGATGAAGATGATAAGCAAGTGTGATCGATATCATATGTATTACAATTCACATAGAGTAATTACAATTTAGATGAACATAACGCAACGGCAGCGACAACATGACTGATGGCGTCTAAATTATTTTTTATTAAAAGCGGCGTTCGAATTTTAAATCGAACGGCCAGGAATGATTTTATATAAAAGTAATGTGGCTGTAGTGGCCAGCAATAAAGAGCGTTAATAAAGTTTTTTTATGTTGTCTATACTATTTGGAAAAAACTTAAATGCGAATAAACCATAATCCAGTAATAAATAACGACAAGTTACTAAGTTAAAGCTAGTTATTATTACAAAAACCTATATCTCTAGATAACATTCGCTAAACATATATCTAGAAAGATTTTTATGCGTACAACACAGGTTCCGTGTCCCGTCATTGTTACCGCTATCAATTTATTATATATTTAGACATACATAGTTATATATTTATTAAAAATTTTCTTTAGAACAATTACGACTCGACGTTGATTAGTGGGAGAGCTGTATGTATGTGTATGTTAAGTTAAAAGAAAAATTTATAACATAGGCAGTAAGCCATTTAAAATACTGGCTGGTAATTCACGTCATATGTAATCTGTTACGCGTAATTAGTTTAAAAAATCTGTTCAAATGCTAAGCATTGCGAACACAATAATAGATTGTACATTACGTGTTTTATCTACCAAATTGTACACCTCTTGTTATATAAGAGTAATGACGTAAACGTCTTTTTATATTAGCTTTGTAATGATAAACACGTGAACATTTGTTTCTTTTTTTAAAAACAGCCTTTATCACGGAGACGACGTTGGGGAAAGAAATCAAAGTTGAGTTTAAATATGGAACATAGGGAACTATGCAATACGTCATTCGTCTATTTTTTTTATTTGTCTTTGTTTTTGTGCTACTTACTTTAAGTTTTTTTTTTTTAACAAAGAGCAACGTCAAAATGTTTTTTTTTTCTACATAATTTACGAAACAGTCAATCCCTGATATAGCGTATTTTGTTAAATTATGTTATCGTAAGAAAAATATATTACTATCAAATACATTCAGTATAGACTTCTTTCTATTTTTAATCGATAATAGAAGTAGGGAATGAATTGTTTTAACCATACTATTAAGAATATTGTGAAGTGACCTCAAAAATGACCCGTTCGTGAATGTCATAGACTCTACTCAGATCAAAATGCGTTTGGAACCCTTGTAGCTTTAAGTCGAAGAGGTAATTATGGGAGTTAAGCCTGATTCTAGTTGCAATAATATTGGGCTCTCCTGTCTATTTTCACAAATTGAACAAAAGTGGTCAAAATGATCCTTGTCGCCGTCTGAGAGCCGGTAGCTTCCTGTTGGGACAATGTCAACATTTTATGTTGATATACATTGTTGTTATGATTAGAAAGTGCTTATACCAGCCTATTCGAACAGAGAATATTTTGATTTTAAAATGATGAACAATGTAATCAACTTAAAACGTTTGAAGTACTGTGGCAAGCATAAAGAAGGTTGCAACAAAATTTTTCGAGTTCATTACGCATTTGCCTCTCCGGATATCAAAGAATGTAAAGGACGCTTACACACGTAGCGTTTTAACGTACAAGTTATAAAATATTTTACATGAAGCTATCAAAAATAAATTTATTTACGTCGTATGTCTACTAATTATCTTCAAATTATATTATATAAATTCATATATATAAAGTATAAAATGACTTACTAAATTCTCCTCATTTGACATGGACTATGCTGCTATCAGAAGTTTCTTGTCGTTCACGACACGTCCTGACAATTTTTCTTTATGTATTTCATTTAATATGTAATTCATATTTATAGGCTAATAATGCATATTTTTAATTTCTTGAATAGAAGCGTTTTAGACAGTTACTTATAATTGCATAGTGTGTAGGCGCCCTTATTTATATTGCGGGATTTGAGAGGTATGTGGGTGCATGATGTCACCGCCACACGCCTGAATCACCAGGCGCCTGTCCCGCGTGCGTTAACATCTAAAGCCGATAATCCGATTTTATAACAAAATTAAACAACTCAAGTTGGCCGGACAAAGGATGTATGTTTACAAGGTCTTTGCCTGCAAACCACGAAAAAAAAAACGACAAAATGGCGCGAATATAATTCAAGTCAACATTTTGTTCCACTTCGGTAGGAACTTATAAAATAATGTTTCTAATTACAGTTTAAGATTATAATAATATATATATCACGCTATTAAATAAGCATAATTAAAAATTAAATACATGTTCATTAACATATTTAGGTATAAAGTTCTTATCTATTTATATCATTACATTAAAGTTGTTGTATTGACTGTGTTGAAAACCTAGCATCATATAGCATCTATTTCATTACAATATGTGCAGTGTTACAAGTGTAATATACATATGGTATCAAAACAATGTAAAAACAACGAAAATATGGAAGAATTTAAAAAAAGAAAATAAACATGTTTAGATATATATACGCAAAAATCAAACGCGATGCATGGAAAGAGTGTATTAATATATTATTTTTATTATTATTACGATCCATTCCAGAGACATTACCTTTCGTACCTTTGTTTTACATTTACATTTAATATTTCCGAAAATTTTTCGCTCACGATTTTGCATGTTACACTGTTTTATAGGTCTCTTGATCTATTTTAACGACACCCTAACAATGTTCATCGCTTAGGTGACGAACAAAAGAAGGAATTTAAGAAAGAAAAAAGATTATGGAAATTAAAATTAAATAAAAGAGCCTGTCCTCAAAAATGATAGCGGGACGAAAGGCCTTAAAAACGGGACATAAAAGAATGTATATGAAATGTTCTAGTCTTAGACAGCATATTAAGTACAAATACTCTCCCTAATACGCTACCAATGAGTGTTAAGTAATATCTGCCAAATCGCTCACTCTTGATTTAATTTTTAAAAACACTGCTTTATAAATTTTTTTAAAAGATGTACTTTATAACTATAAGATCTAAAATCCAGATAAAAAATAAATAATGTCATTTCTCTACACCGCTCACCGATAAACACAGATTTTTTTTTAATTAATTTATTACATATGACAACATTCAGTCCAATTAACGGTTCGCTTTGGAAATTACGAGGACGATTAAAATAGTAATATATTACACCTGTATATCGTGACACATTATTATACCAAGAACAGATAAAAACAACTTTAATGAATGAAAGACTAAACTGTGGTGATCAAACGGTATTTAAAACTGGTTATGTAGAAACATCTCTAACGTAAATGTTTGTAGAAATTTACATAGCGGGAATACAATTCCACTTGTGAGGGCCTTTGAGTCTAGCGCATGGAGCGTCTTCATGAAGTGACAGGGTCAGGTAGATGATCAGCAGTGACTGTCCATTCGTAAGTTGGACTATAGGTGAGGCCTATACCTAGTGGTCTTACAGCTGATGATAATCTCAAACCTGTGAAATTGTTATATAGCAGCCTAGTTGAGATTTCGCCGAGAGCCCTGGAAGTTTCCTACCTCATAAATGTATTAGACTTAGCGTGCTCCACCCGCTATTCCACTCGAATCCGCGAAATCTAGAAATGCTAATAAGACAGCATTGTAAACCAGAACCAAAAGATTATAAATATATATATAAGAGAGAGAGATAAATTATTTTTGAAATATTACTCGTCTCCTTCAGTCGTGTACAAGATTTATCTCATAAATACCCCACAAGTGGGACATAAGTCTTTATTCACAGAGAGGGTTTGCGCCGTAATGCACTTCGTGAACCCTCCCCAATCCCGTCGTTTTGACAGAAGTTTATCTAAAGCTGAAAACGCACGGTTCGCGGTACGAACTGGACGGACGATTGGAAAAGTTTAAAGCACATTCGAAAATCAAAATATCGTCTTCATATATATCGAGTATTGAAGCCGAATTCGGAAATTTTAGAAGCATTGATAACAGACGCTGGAGTCTTCAGTAATTTCGGCTAAATTGCTCTTCTCGTCCCCCGAAAGACCTCACCAGAACGGCCTAATCTATATTTTTTAATGCCCCCCGCTATTGGGGACCTTTCGTACCTCTATCTTTGGGAAGGACAGAGTCGTTTTATTTAATTTAAAAAAAATTCACATTACTTTTATTTGCGCGCTCTTCTTGCATTCTTCTTATAATCTTTCGTACTTCATCATTCTTTCCACATTTCTTCAGCCTTTCTCTTTCATTCGATATCATTCATTACTCACCTCATTCCTCAGTTTTACATTACTTTATTTTATTTGAAACATTTTGTTTTATATACATTTTAATTTTATTTCCTTTATTTGCCATTTTATTGTTTACATTTGTTCTTGTTTTTTATTTTCATCTCTACTGTTCGAGGATGTTGGTCTCTTTTGGTCCTCCTTTATTTTGTAAGCACGCGGACCTCCTGTTTCCGCGGGCTCAATATAAAGCAGCACAAAATCTTAGCCGGTTTCCAAAATAAAGTCCATCACGCCACATACATACAAATCGCTCGCAGACAACCAGACAATTTCGATAAACTAATGGTTGTAGGTAAAATAAACAGTAATAGACCATGTTGGCGATCATCTTCCTATTACCGATCTTAAGCCAAATAAATAACTGGACTTTCCAAACATATACTATGTACTGACTTTCAAGAAAGCAGAGGATACGATAGAATGGAAAGATATTCAATCTGTATTGTATATAATAAATACTATTTTTTATTTATTTAAATGGCACCTGCTATTGGGGTCTCTCGTTCCACCCCCTATTTTGATGGCAATAGACTTTTGTTGGGGCAATAATTTTTCAGTTCTCTTTTTATTTTACAGTTTCTTTTCTCTTCTTTCGCTCTTCAACATTTGCTCCATTACATTTCTCGTTCATCTTTATTCCTTTTATCCGTCACCTTCCATCCTATCTACAAACACTACAGTCTAAGTCTATTTTATTGTTACAAACGTATTACATTTTTATTTAGATTATTTATATATACATTTATACAGTTTTATCTTTAGTTTTTTTTCATTTAGTGTTTTATTTACATATTGTTTTGTTTATTTATTTTAATATTTATTCACATTTATATTATTATTCACTGCCGACCGTATTAACCTAAGTTTTATTTCTTTCTATGATATTTTTCACAACCCTCCTGCAGAATCTGACGAAGGTTGTGTATACTATTACCAGCTTTCTGAACAGAAGTGAGTTTCTTTCTTCAAGGTTCTTTACACCGGTTGTTACGAAACTTTCATGCTCTGCTCGGCCGGTGCTGCGCGCACTGTAATCCCGTTTATGATCTCATTAAGATTTGCCAACGTCCGATTTTAGATCCGCTAATGAAACGAGATTGAGGTTCGTGCAGGCTTTGCGTGCAATAGCTTAGTGGCTAACTTGTACGAATAAAGGTCGCCACTTTGATATCCTACAGCGGTACAGATTATATATATTACGTTTTATCGTCCACTGGATCAGCGAACTTAAGTAGACCTCATAGCGATTTTCAGAGTTCCATGGCGTTCTCTGGCGTTCCTTTCATAAGTACTGAACCACCGAAGTGTTTATTAGGTTAGGAATCCCACATAACCCTGTCCTTCCCCCAGAAGACAGAAGATATCCTATCTTTTGTCCATCTAAAAGATTTTCCCCTGATATCGCGTAGAACAGATGGCCGCAGTGCCTTAAATTTCTGAAGGACGTCCACCTACAATGTGGAGAGATGTCCTGGTTAAGTTCGGTGAAAAAGGCCGGATTACGGTCTTTCAAGTCTTATTGAATATCTATAAGAGAGGTTTATGTCCAGCGGTGGATTTCTTACAATTGAAATTATGAACATAGTTGATTTCGTAATTGAAAGTATAATTTGTTTAATTTGCTATTACAAGTAATAATTAAAAACATCGAATATTTGTAAACACGCGATCACTATTTTTACAGCCACCCTCCAGGTTGATAGATGTCATTGTAAATGTCAAAGCACAGTGACATTTGGCGCCATTTGTAAAAATTAAGTCACGTTCACATTATGACATTACTTTTGCGCCACCTGCTATAACTAAGACAACATTTCAAAGAAAAAAGAGTTGTACATGAGATATTAAAACTCGCCTTTCGGTCAGTAATTTTTAGAGTTTGATGCGCAGTGTGTTTTAATCATTTTAATTAAAGAAACGAAAGGGAGAATTCGTCTAATTATACGTAATTACACTACTTTTACTTACGTAAACGCCTCTCGAATGAACGGAAATGACTACACTTTTATGAAACTTCAGTAATTTTAAATGCACACGTATATAAATGCACACATATTTTATGTATGTATACATTTTTTCGTCCATTATCCCTCAGTCAGGCCGTGGAGCACGCGATAATCAGCTGTGCCGTATGCGGAGGAATAAAGCTGACTGTGAAGCAGAGATGAGAGAAAATGTCACCAGGCAGTATAGCATCCGTCATGGGAGACAATGGAACCGTCACATTTTTCTGCGGTGTTGCAAAAAGTTGTTGAAATGTAACAAAATGGAACAAAACAGAGGGTAGATCAAAATAAACACAGGCAAATACAACTTTGATAAGTATAATATATATAATAGAAAGTTTTTAAACAATGTAAAAGTGAATGAAGAAAATTCTAAAAATTCAAATTGTAAATGTAAATATGCATGTACAGCAAAAGATAAAAAATTATGCATAAATGCAATGTGAAAATATACAAGAGTGAGAGATGTTATAAAGAAACAAAGAGAAAAAATGAAAGAAATTGTTGAGGATCAGAGAGAGAGAGAGAGAGAGAGAGGGTGAAAATTAAAAAGTAAATATCCCAAAAATAAGATAGATGAACGAGAGATCCCCAATAACGGGTACCATAAAAACATATCCCTCAGTGCATGCAGTCCATTTGCGTGGACTGAACACACTCTAGACTTCATTTGCAAGTAAGAAAAGGACCAATATTTAATTTAATATTGGTCTTTTTCTTACTTAGGCTGGACTTCCGCAAAATAACGCCTGATTCCATTAAATGTTCATTTGAGAGCTCACAATCAATCAACGAGCTGTGGAAAAGGCTTTCCTCGTGATTTTTCCACGAGATCAAATCAGCAATGAAAGTTACCGCCATAGCATAGTGGATAGGCCAGTTGAAATAAATGGCAGTAGCCAAGCCACATAGAGCATATACATACGAATCGGCAAGCCCAGCGTGGGACGCGTATACATAAGGTGTACAAACAACCTTGTCCAAAGACGATAGATGCAAGCAGCTTCTATATCCAATATCAGGAAATTCTTATGATAATCACTGATCCGTCGATACGTTCCACAACCAAACAGTTTTGTTTTTTTTTTCTCATAAGAGCACGAGGTAACACATAAAAACTTTTTGTGTAAAGAAAGCCCTTCACAATTAAAATAGATGAGTTTATAAATAAAATTCAAATGCAATTTTAACTGAAGCGGAAGAGCTGAGCAAAAAGCGGTGCCGCTCCAGATGGCACGCCGCGAGCGCCCGCTGGTAATTAGAATTACATCATTACGAGTTATAATCTCGGAAACATCTTTGCGAAAATTAAAAAAAAACGCGATGTCTTTAATTGTAATTTATTATTATGAATGTAATAATTCTTCATCCTCATGTCAATAGTCTAGGAGAAGCTAAAGACGAAAAAGATGACATCAAAGGTGTTACCATCTTCGGAGGTTCATCACCATGTTCATCCGCCAAAGATCATCACGATGACCGGTCTTGTGCCTCCCGCATCCAAAGACTCCCCGCAACCTTGATTTTGTTGTCTGACCACCGAGGACTACCAACGCAGCGATACAGATATATAAATATATATTTCTATTGATGAATAGTATATATTTCTATTGATGAATCATTATTTAAGCTCTTTACTACAAACTGTTACTATTATTATAGTTAATAAGATTAAAATTTATAACAATTTACCACAAATGTATAGTCGTTTATTAATTTTGACTTATTTTGATTCGGCTGTACAAGATTAGTTTGCGTATATTACTTTAAATAAGATATCAGTTTCAGATTATGTTTGTTCATATTTTATCTGTTTGTTATTTGGTTTTATGTCATTTAGTAGATATTATATCGAAGCGTATAAAATGAATATCATTTTTATCGGGTTTTTAAATATTTGCAATCAACGACTTCCAATACACCTTGTGAGTTTTTTTCATAATTTTCTAGCAAAAAATGGCAGAGATAGGCACAGTTATATTTTTTTTCTCTAAATACAGATAAAGTACAAGATTAAAAATATTATACGATATTAGTAAAAACTTTACCCCTATTCAGCATGATAGGAATAGATAACATTATGTTCTTATAAATATTTTCACAGCCTTATGTAGCAAAAATTTTTGAATTATCGTTTTATTTGGTCGGTGTGGCGATATATTGATAATTGTTACTACTTACAGTTCTACTATATTATAAAATACAAATGTTTGGCATTATATGAGTTTTTTTACAACATAGTGAAATTTCCTAAGCGTTTTTGTTCAAGAGGTACCTTTTCCAAAATAAACTGGTACTTCAGACCCCATTTTTAATTTCTTAGTAAACTTTCTTTTATTTTATTCCAATACACGTATTTGTAAAAATACTGAGATACATTATCTTTTACGAACTTTACGCTTATCGATTTCAGATGTTTTTTTGAATTACAACAATGATACATCCTCTTAAAAATATTAGTCATGCTTATATTTAATTGGTATACGTAACATCACTTGTGAAACATCTTAAGAGATTCAAATACTAAGTTGCGTTAATACGTCTAGTCGATACATTTTCGACCATCCTTACTTATTGCTTAGCCAATATATATACCAATACACAAAAGTAAGTCGCATATCGACACAAGGTACGGACTGTAATCATTAAAAACAATATTTGCGTTGTTATTTCATTGAATCACGTGAGACGAATTTTTCCACCACCAAATCCACAGCAACCGTAGCCGAGATAACATCTTAAAAACACTTGAAATATTGATAATAACCGGCCACCGTATGATTGATAGCAATGGGTTTGTCAAGGTGATGGTAGACGTGTTTATTGCTATCATTAATATATATACATAAATAAACATACACATATATAGTTTACAGTGTGATTGGTTATAGATGTAAAAGCTTTGAGGGGTTGAATGTATAGATCACTTTACGTCTAATAAAAAATAATAATTTTCTATATAATCAATAATTAATAAAGTAACAAAAATTTTAAACTCAAAATTATTAAATTATATTAAAATTATTATTTACTGACTGTACTGTCAGAAAGTATTGACCAGTCGCATTGTAATACAAAACATATTTAAACATTACGTTAAATAAGTTGATAGGTAATAGAGATAAACCTGCTAAAGGTTGACAAATAAGCTATATATTTGTTTCTTTACAGCAGTGATTCCCAAAGTGGTCAAGAGGTCTACGTCAGCGAAAAAAAAAATCAATCAAAGTCTACCCAACACGGATAAACATGGCAAGGGGTCTACGACACAAAAATGTTTGGGGAACTCTGCTTTACAGCATTTACACCTATAACCAATCTGCCTGTAGAATAATATCCCTGTAAACTACTTGAAACAATTTTTGTAACAGTCCGTAGTAATTTTTGTCAAACCAGATCTGTTATTCACAAATTTATGACTTCGCGATATTATTTAAAAATGATTTTAAGATGAAGCATTTTTACGTTGTTTTTTTACTAGCCTTACATAAGGGAACGTAGAAGACGCCAAGCCTAAATTTATTGTGAAGGTTGAACCGCTCGTGGGCTCTCTAAGGAGCTTCAACTCGGGCCGCTATGTACTACAGTTACACAGAAGTGAAGCTCTTAGATTATGCTTTATAGAGAGAAAAAGCTTGAAGGGACCTCGGCTTTCCCTGTCACTGATAATACCCGTTATATTTTTTTTAAGTTTGAAATTTTAACTAATAGTGCTAAAATAATTGTCTTCTTGAATGGAAACGATGTTGGCAGAATAAAATAAATTTTATATTAAAAAAAAAAACTTTAATAGATTTTAACCAAGACACCATTTAGTTGTAAAAAGAGATTGATTGTTGCTTCATAAATAAGTTAGAATAAATATAATAAATACATGGTCACTAACAAAATTGCGAACGTCAGAAAAATGAATAATTATATTTTAATGTATTAATTCATTAACATAAAAAAAACATGGAGGGCAATCTTATTACACTAAAGTAATTGCTCAGTGCAGTGCAGGCATAACTAATTGAGATCAAGGAAAATACTGCATAGCGTCTAGTCAGTACAAAATCAAAGGAAACCTTTATTTTTTTTTTAAAACTACAAAGTTCATCCGGCGGTAATGACAGCACCTGCACCTGTCAAAACGCCATATTGCCACAGATTATAAAAACATTAAAGATAATTTTTCGTAATTGTGAACGTGACCGGTGGCAGAATGTTAAAAGGTGTCATTATCGTTATGCATAAAAAGCGGGTAATGTAGTTTAGCTTTTGCATCATACGCCCGGCCAGTTAAACTCGTGTTTCATTATATGCGCATTATTATTTTTTTTTTGTTTCTTTTTTTTTAAAAACTCTAATGGCGATGATATCACCTTGGGTACAAAGTCGATTGTTCTTCATATGTATATAATTTAAAATAGCATCTTTTTTATTTGCAACTTGCGTATTTCTCTTTATTAATTATTACTTCCCAAAATATACATATAATTATTTTAATATCAGTTTACTAAGTTTTTAAACCAATGGAGATGGCGAAATGACGTTTCACTACCTTAAAAAGACTTAGTCGCCGTGATTAAAAATATAATAAATTGATTGTTGATTTGCCCTTCTAGATCGAATGAGGAGATCCGTAAGTAAAAAAAAGTAACAGACATAGAACAGATAGGCATGTCAACGGGCAGTATATAGCGCACAGAGCAGACAGTTCTTCAGATTGGTTCTACAAGTTTTCAGCCAGTGTAGAACATGAATCAACAAGCGCAGCCTATTACGCCCCGTACACAAACACACACAAAGTGAACAGAAGGCTTTGTTAAGGTCGTCGGAAGACACTGGATAACGTTTTACGGCTGAAACGACGGTTAAATACGATATTTTAAATAAAAGGAAGAAGGAAAACACGATAATCATTTACAATAATCGTTTACTGTATAATAAGTAGATAATACAATAATTTTGTCGAACGAAACATAGCAGGTGTATTGTGTAAATTCATCGAGACAATTCAGAAGTAGTTGAGTATTAATTTAATATAAAAACATCACTTATAAAGTCATCTGCATTCGGTTTTTTGGTGTCAGACTGATATCCATGCTTTGTTGGAAATGTGGGAAATAAATAGTATTCATATCTAGGATCGCCGTCGACGTCATTTTAGCCCATAGACACTCACTGCAGGGCGAAGGCCTTTCCCAAAGATATCTATGGAGAGTATACCAAAATCGCCACGTTTCGCAGACAAGCTGGCAACCGCAGTGTGGTATTACGGTACCCAGAAGACACTGTTGCCCATCCTCTGTAAACTTGTTTGTGAGCAATGGAAATTCTATGTAAATAATGCATCAAACCTACGATCTACGTCTAACATTGCTCATATCTGAGATACGTAACATTAAAGATGAAATGGAACCGGACTGGGCATGTCTGTCAAACAAATGAAAACATGGAAACAATGCTATCTTTGAATGACGAAAATGTCCAAGAAGAAAATAGATGGAGGCTTTAGCTGACATATCATCATCATGTGAGTCGATAGACGCCTACAATCAGACAGGTTTCCCCCAAAGATCCACGAATACCGGTCTCACGCATCCAACGGACATCATAATTATAATAATAAATCAATTACCAGTTATTTAAATAACGTTGTTACAAAGACAGTTATTGGTCTTACAAAATGCAATATGTTACGCAAATAATAATAAAAATCTAACCGAAAATTATTACAACGTAAAAATATAACCTCAAAACCGACACGGCGAATTAAAAAGCGCGCGAAACGTCCAATGATGCATAGATAATATCCGAACGCGGCGTGCGCAAGATGGCTTCTCACTTTCATCCGTACGCCCATTAATATTCTGTAATGTGTGATGCGATATAAGCGAAAAACTGAGAAATACGTGACTTGTACGTTTCTTCTCACGCGAGTAATCCTTAATAAGTTTTCAAATACCAGCTCTGTTAATATCACATTTGAAATATAATATAAATACAGTTCAAAATTCCTTGCAGTTATCGCAGCCTTTCTCAAAACGTTTGCCCATATGAAGACTATTTAGACAATTTCACCGACGTTGCGAAGAATTAATTGTCTGAAATGGCAGTAGGCACATCGTGCAACCAACGGTCGCTGGGGTCAAAACGGTCACGAATTGAGACCTCGAGCCAGTAGACGCGGTGTTGGTCCCCCATCGTTGTACCGACATCTTAGTCAAGACAGGAATACGGGTAAAGCGAGGCCGGACATCATAGCGATCTCAGGGTGAGGCTAATGTCAATAGCCTGACATAATGGTGATCAGACAGTTTTTTTCTATGTAAGGTTATTCCTAATGTTTTCATTTAATGAATCAAAATGAGTTTTCCATCATCGCGGTTTAAACTACGTCACGTATTATGTATACATACACGTATCTTCTTGCTTGAACTACTTTTATAATGAAATAAAAATGAAGTCGCATTAATTAGTTCATTTATAGGGCAGAAACCAAAAAACGTAATTTTTTTAAAAATAATAAATTTTTAAAATTTGAACATAATTCGATTGACAAAACAAAATAAAAAAAAGTAAAAATAAAACAAAACGAACTAAATAAATAAGTTAGACTACGTATGCACAATTTTAACAACTAAGCTAAACAAAGAAAAAACAATTAGCTAATAACAAACACGCACCAATGTTAATAAAGTGGAATCGAAGTAAACATACTTTTGTATAATTTTATTAAAGAGTGCATTGTTCTTAACAGTATAGCGTCAGTGTCTGTTAAAAATTAAAGGAAAAAACTTTGAAAGTCACGTCTCATGACATTTCCTAAAAGCAACGAAACACCGTTCGAAGACATCAATTCCAGCCACGATCTAAAACCGTCACTAAGGGAATTCTATGAAAATATTCGCGTGCAACAGCTTTCAAAAAGCTTCCCAGAAGGTAACCATAATTTAAATAGGCTCTCACACCTCCGTGAGATTCTAATAATTTCGCACAGGACAAAAGCTGCTCGTAACATCACCCAATTATGATTTAGTGGCAACTACGACTTTGTACCAGCACTGGACACGTTAGTTTACTTAACTTCACATACTTAATTATTAAAGCAAACAATAAAAAATAGCAACCTCTCTTAATTTTTATTAACATTGTTTTTAAAAACAAAACAGTCTAAGAACACTATGTGATGAGTATTTTAGATTAGACGCGAAACTTTCGACATAACCTAATAATGCATTTGACACCTAATATTTGGACAAAAATGTTTTTATTGGTATATATAATCATCTATAAAAAGTTTTATTAGTTCCAACTTTTTTTCAAAATATTTCCTTATACATGTCAAAGAATTTCTCTTTAAAAAATATTAGGGAGCAATTTAAATTTGGAAAAAAAACTATTTTTTTAAATAAGTAAAATTTTCAAAATGAATGAACTTGCCAGCGCTACATTAAAAAAATCGATAATCATTCTGAATGACATTGTAATTGTCCATACGTGTATAGGATTTATTCGATTAAAAAAGATGCAGGCAAATTACAATTTAGTTAACAGTGTATTAAAAAAATGCTTTTGCGACACCTAGTGACCAATATTGCGTATAACTAATCATAGCTAGTCGATGAGGATAAAGTATAAACTTGGTAAACACCACTGCGTCAACGGAATTTGTCAATACATATATATATATATGTACACATAATGTACAAAGTCAGAATACTTTTGACATTGCCACAAATGTTATCCATTTATGTTTACAAAAGCGATTGTAAACTCTTACAAAATTTTATTTCACATTTCAATTACTCAAAAGTTGACACGGGTAATAAAAATCTAACATTGATTACGTAAACAGATCGTTACATGTACCAAAATTGTCTAGAAAAAAGGCTAATGACGTCATAGACACGATGTCTACAAATAATAATTATCTATTATTTTCACTTCTCCGCTTAAGATACGACAACGTAATTATCTTATCAAAATCAGATACGTGAACATATTAATGAAACTGCAATCGTGCGCCATTAATTTGTAATTCCAACAAGATACGAAACAAACATTGTAATGTAAAACGCATATATATGACTAAACGTCATAACAAGTCAATGTTGAACGTTAATATGGTTTACTGTAATCAAAGTTTTAATAAGTAGACTTACCAGCTTCAGCATCGGCGACCCCGAAGCAATCAACACAGTCCTTTGTGGTGTAAAAAAGCCTAATCTAGTCCTAAATAAACCATCAGCGTCTCACACACTCACTTTTACCAAACTATTTAACCGCCTAACATAAAAACACGAGCTTAACCGCCTCTCAAGTGAAATATGATAAGTACATACAACTCACTGTTTTCACAACACTACAATTCGTTTATCGAAATAAGAGACTAATAATTCGTTTTGTTTATAAAATAAAAGCACTCGGAAACATCGACAGGTTTTAATAAACTATTACAGTTTTAACACAACATGTAACGCCGTCCGCAGTTGACGCGACACTGGCGAGATATCGAAATTGAATTGTGAATCGAGTAGACTCGCGTGTAGGGCTACCATGATTTACAGTGAACTCATAAATACTTTATTATTAAATGTAAAAAATCATATTGTACACTTATTTTTTGTAAATGTACTAGAATAATCAAGCATTCTACTACTTATTATAAATCAAACATATGTATTTTGACCGACCTGTTAAAGTTAACGCTGCAAAACACGATGTTATCGCATTTACAAAGTACTCTTTTGTAAAACATTGTTTTAAATGAAACTATTTACAAAAGCGACTTTCGAAATAATTGTGTTATTAAGTTTTTTTCTGGTGGCTAAGTAAGTAAAAAAAAAGCGTTCAAAAAAATTTATTTTTGTACAAAATATAAAAATGTAAACGATAAGTGTTGCTTGAAAAAGAAAATGGATTCTTATGATTGTAATAAATAAGTTGCATTTTATTATGACAATAAGAATTACATACATGGTATGTGAAAAAGTGACAACGTATCAGTATAGATAATCGCATGTTTTTACGAAACTCAAAACATCAGCTGACTTATACCAAATTACTAATTTCGTTTTTGTTTTTAACCATTGTAATAACAAATCAAACATAATATATTTAATAAAATGTTTAACAATTTTAATACGAAAGAAAAGTCTTGTAATTTTAGTAATGATGGAGTTCGCATTAACGAGCGATTGTGCCTCTCACTCGGCCGCTGTCTTTGTTGCGACCTCACGCAATGGACCTGCCGTTTCTTTTGCCGCCACTCCGTTTGAATTTCGAATCCCACGTTCATTTCATAGTTACAGACGTGCTTGATTTTATTATTTTCTTATTTATGTATATTTATTTTTATTAAAAATAATACTACATAATTAATAAAAATAAAACTAGATTAATGCACGTGTTTTTACTTAAAAACAAACTTTTAAATCTAAGGTCAAAGAGATCACTGTTTTTTTTTAAATTTTATGATTTTATTTTAATCGTTTTATTGAATCAAACTTTTATTAACTTGATTATGAGTACATTTTTTTCTATTTTAAAGTCGACAATTGTATCTATAATTTCAAACAATATATGACTCTGGTGAAAGAAAAAAAAAATGTAATATTGTGTATAGCAAACGTCAAATAAAGCCACGCGTAAACACTAGCATAGATGAATTTAGAAAAGGCTTTCCGTGTCAGTATAACGACGTTATGCAATTAGAACACATAATTAGTTGCGTTTGACATTTGCGTAATAGAATTAACATTGAATATATTATAATTGTATATATTCGCGAGTGCTTTTACTTGTGATGCAACATAGATGATATTATTTATTTTTAGTAATGTATTTAAATGCATTTTGAAATGAGAACGCGTTCCGTTGCGAAATGTACGAAGTGATACAACAATTGAATAAATAATGATTCACGCGTGCGCCGTTTCAAATGAAACTGAGAAATTTGATTGCAAATATATATTTTTTTGTTATGACAGAGTAAAAACGGATAACATTGTTCGTTTAATGAATAACTATAATAATCTTTCTCGATATATATATGCATTTAGATCTACTTTTGTCTTAATTTTTTTTTTTGACCTGGTTTACACTACCGACCAAGTGCCATTTGCAGATAACGCGTGATCGAGGTAACACAGCATAGACGGCGCTTAGTCTAAAGCATTATTAAGAAAGCAAAACTCAAAAATTTCCTGTGGCCTCGACTCAGGCCAGGCCATATTGCAGTCTCACTGGATTGGGATGCCGCCGATTACTTTGATCACTTAAGCGGACGCTTCATGAAAAGACAAGGCTCTAAGGTCTTCTCGAGGGGATTTTAGCTTCGGCTCTTACTGGTCAATGATACCCGTTTAGAATTATGTACCCAAGGAAGTTTGAAAGGTACGAACTTCTACTTGGTCGGTTACTAGATTCGAATCCAAAAGAGGTAACCACGTGACCCTTTTCAAAAACCTAGGTTTATCACCGTTTAATTTGCCGGACCTCCTCAAGAAAGAATCTACTGCAGAATATTTTGAAGAGCTGGTACATTGTTTACAACCTTGGCTGTATCCGAATGTTGATGCGCATTGTTAGCCGTTTTGGCTTTTACAGCTTCATCGGACTCAGGGCTCACGGATCCGAAATCCGCGAGCAAATAAACTAAAAAAAAAACCTTTAGGCATTTAACGGTCTATATCGCTTGCACAGCGACTTAAATCTTTAAAAAATATATATACCTGTACATATATATTAAAAATATGTCGCGTGACTCGTAGCTGGGAGAAGAAAGATCCGTATCAGAGGCAATCCATCTCCCAACTGTCTGCGCTCAGTGAATGCGAAAAAAAAACAATACATTGTAAGTAATACACCCCAGCGATACACATTAGAATTAATAAAAAAAATTCCAGGTTAATATTAATAATTCTAAAATTAAAAACCGATAACATTTTCGATTTTTTTTTACAAATACGACATCAATGAATTCAACACGCAACTTGAAAACTACATAAAAACAATTTATAATTAATGTATATACTAATTATGTGGTATTATATTTATAACTGGACATTCAGGTTTCATTACTAGTCAGTCTTAATGATTTTAATGATTAACTTAAAAAAAAAAAACAATCAAAAACATTTATAGTGTACATGCTCCTTTACGCCGTACTATGAAAATATAAAGATTAAAAAACGTTTTCCTTAGTTATTTTCAGATTAAAAATTTCTTTTGCCTTTTAATACTTAGATTTGTAACTTTGTAACCGTTTCTTTCTTTCTTTCTTATGTTATGTTATAAAGTCGATAATAGTGCTGATCGTGTAATAAAGTTTCTTTACTTAGCTTACTGTGAAACTAAGTTTTTCCATTTTTTTTATTTTGTGCATTTTTCTGTAGGTATTTTTTATATAAAATCGTTCAACAGAATATTAGGAAACATACAAAATTTATGGCGTGAACGTTCATTTTTATTTACGTAGAAGTATTACTCAAGTTGACAGGAATACTTTCAGTGTATTTTAGTACATATTCGCGTAATAAACACCCATCACACGGAACATAATATTGACGTATCAAATTCGTTTATCTTCCGTACGAACATTTCCTTTACGTTCGTAACACTATTATATATGCCTCTATACCTATCTCAATATATCAACTCTTATCTAATGTAAAATATAAGGATACATGCTTTACATTTATTTATACATTATAAAGACAACTAGGAAATAACGTTACGTAAGGATCCGGCTATAATCATTAGTTGAATAGAGATTTTAAATATAACTTGCTATGCGCACCCGTTACCGCGTCTGTGTTATCCATATAACTAAAAATCTGAAAAAAGGCAGTTTTGGTACCTCAAACATAAACTGATAATTAAACGAAAAAAAAAACTCTTACGATTTACTTAATTTTTAATTCATCGAGTACAGACAGACATAAACAAATTCATTTATATATAGATTAACGTAGATAATAGGAGTATTTAAAAAAAAAAATTCAATAATATGCAAACCAAAATATATATTATATAATAAATTTGGTAGAAATATTTCTATAGTCGCATAGAAGTCCGCTAACAACTGATTTTACGAAATTCCCATCCGCAAGAGTTTATGCGTTCATTAAAATACATTTACTAATTTAAACTGGCTCGCATCAAAGCTGGAGGGCACAGGAAATGTCACACA
Source organism: Battus philenor (assembly GCF_028537555.1). NCBI lineage: Eukaryota > Metazoa > Arthropoda > Insecta > Lepidoptera > Papilionidae > Battus > Battus philenor. The sequence goes on from NW_027181693.1 coordinate 1,741,111, forward strand.
TTCACGACTAAATCGGTATAGTCTAAACTTGCTTAAGATTCGATGGCAAATGACATGAATAATAATCGATCCCTACTGATACTTAAAATCCAAAATCGATTATTTCCCAGCAGAATGGCTTATTATGCTGATATCACAGATCGTGAAGTTGCAGAAAAAAAAAGAAAAAATAATAATTTAAACTATACCATTCGTATGTACATTTTTGACTGAATATTTTTTCGTAGCGGGCTGGCGGGCGGTGCACTTTGTTACACGACTACCACTGCATGTGCGGAAGTGGCTAAATATTGGTCCTTTTCTTACATACAATCTTATATAACTCACACTTTATGCATTAATTATACAGGATTTTCACTACTCATAAACAGGTTTCCAGGTGGTGATTATGGTATAACCACCCATAAATGTCTTTAGGGAAGGTATATTCCTTGCAGTGGGCGTTTACGGGCAGAAGCTACGACGACTACTTTCACTGTGGAATATCCTACGGTGAGCTTGCAGGCTCATGGTCTCCAGAACCCAAAACCTGCAGCGGTTCTTCGCGCTATGTGACTTCCTGACTGCCACGTCAACTTGCCAATCCACTGAAATATATCAGTTACAAGCATAGGTATATAAAATATTGAGATCACAGTAAAAAGCAAGGATACAATGCTTAGATCATCGTCTATTTACGTCCATATATCTAAAGGTGTCGGTTGAAAAGATAAGATTATCACGTAAATGGGGAAACTCCGAAAATTATTTCCAGATATATACGTGCAGCATATGCACGTGAGCCTTTTTGGTTTTTATTTATATGTATATTTTATATATATTTTTTCACCGATGGGGCTGACACTGCTTACAACCGCTGTTTTATTAATAAACGAAAGAGAAAGATGATTTTAGCGGGCGTCAACAGTTATTAAGACAAAAACTACGTTTCTTCATCAGTTTAATCATCAGCTGCCAGACCCTTCACCGTTAGAAATATGCCTTAACCACAAATTATCAACAGGATCAGTTGGAAGCTGCCTGCCTACATCCAGTGACTACTATTGACCTTTTGATTTCTTAATAAAATGCCACAAAACATTATTGGACTACCATTTACAAAATTTAAAACGCATATTAAAAATAAATTGACAGAAAAAAAGTTTATTATTCAATAAACTAATATTTAAATGACAAGAATCCTTTGCAGTGATGTCGCTCAATTTTTTTTATTTCATATAGGCTATACCTAATAGTGTATATCTGTGTTATTAAACATTATTAAAAGATGTCTTGTTGTGGAGTTTCTTCCTATTATTTCTCCACAACTATAAAACCTTGCAATGCAGAGTAGAGTCAAAAATAAAATAGATAAAAAAATAATAAGAGTTCTAAATAACAGTTTGTATTGCATTGATTGTATTGTTCAATTTAAATAGGTCTATGAAGGTTTCAAATTGATTAACAAACTAAAATGTAAAATTTACTGCATTAAAATTCAGAGATATATTATATTTTAATACTGTAATATTTTTGTATTTTTCAGTATATAATTATATATATATAATTATATATATATATATATATATATATATATATATATATGAAGGATTTTCTAAAGGTATTTTAACAATTCAAAGACAATACCCTGAAATCGTAAACATGTTTTTGTAGTGTTTTGTTCGTGTTTACTTAATCAAATGTTAATGGAAGAAATATCCCTTATCGTTCCATGACTGCTGTTGAAATTCATTTAATGGTCCCTTATCTTGTCCAATGGTTAATAAACCTTCCATTAAAAGCCTGTGTACGATGTAATAAACAAGCCTGTCGTTCCAACATGGCGGCATTTAGACAACGCTGACTGGAGCGAGTTGTCAAATTTTCTCGACGACTTTTTACTGTGATGTCGTTGAACCCGATGATGCTTCCGAGAATCGAATCCTCGCGATACATCGGTTAAAATAACATAAAAAATAAAAGATGTCTTGTTTATTCTTTCGTACGCGTGGCATAATGAACAAATGCCTTAGTTAAATTGGCTTAAAAAAAGTTGTTCGATTGCATTTAAATGACAAAACTCCACAGAATAAATTGAAACATAATGTATGAAAAACATCTTGAAATGTGGTTATTTAAATATTTCTTATACAAGGTGAAAGGCTGATAGCTTTAAAACGATGTATCAATACCTAATTCGCTGTTGATTAATGTACACTATATACTAGTATTTTTCAATATTTTGTGTCATGTCCACCTTAGTCTTTCGGATATTCTTACGCCCCCTATGTAACATATGTAATTTTTATATTTAAGCGAAAGGGTTAAACTCGAGTCGAGTCTGCATTCGAATTGCTCCCTTCAAAAATCAAACCGCCTCCCTGTGGAGCGTGGGCCCCACGTTGGGAAACACTGCTTTATGCAAAAGCAAATGGTTTCAGGTATGTCAAGGATTTAGTATATATATAAATGAATCCTTATTTCACTCGGTTACGTCATTAGTTAAGAATAACGACGGATTACATTAATTTTTTTTAATTTCTGGCACTATAGAAAAGTTGTATGAAATAAATTGCGCAGTTACTTGTAAAATTTCGGCAAATGTGTAGTGGCTGTTAAAATGTTTAAGAGTATACATTGAGATTCGAATTATTTATAGCTAAGGCATGATAACGTTTGATATTGATTAAAAACGACCTTTCTGTCTCTAAAATGACAACGCATTCTTTTATCATTTTTGTACAAGTACGCAATATTGTCTAGTCACATAAGATTTTATATGGTCACTGTTATTGGGGACCTTTTTTTTCCTTCTTTCATTTTCACCCTCTCACCTTTCACAATTTCTTCAAATTTTTTCTTGTTTCATTCTTCACATCACCTCTCACTCTCGCAGCATATTTTCACATTGCATTTATGTTTTATCTTTCATCCATCGCCACACTTTCCGCAATTTTACATTAACTTTTTAAATTAAAAAAAACCACATTTTATAATTTTATTTATTCAATATTCCATTGTTTTAAAACTTTTTTATACAACACAAGCTTATGTACAGTTAAAATCTTTTCTTATTATACTTATCACAGTTATTTTCGCCTGTATTTTTATTCGTCTTCTGTTTTGTTCCGTTTTGTTACATCTCTTTCACTATTTTTTTTCAAAACCGCAGAAAAATGTGACAGTCCATATCGTCTACCATAAGGGATGCTATACTGCCGCTATTCACATCAGATTACTTATACATAGATAGTGGGTATATTCTTATTTTGAACACAAACAGAATTGAATTATTTCGGAAGAGCATTTTCAATTTACGTATATAATATTTGAATTAATGATTATTTAAAAACAATCACAAACATTAAAACAATTCAATATATATACAGGACGATAGGCGACTCTGTGTTTGGCACTAATCGGTGTAACATAGCTCCTGAAGATGCCCCGTGGAGGGGTGAAACACGTGTTGAGTGATTTGGTGGTGGCGGTTGTGTGATTCGCATTGTTTGCCGCATGCGCATTTATCAGCGGGCTGGCGGGCGGTGCATTTCATTGCACGACTAACACTGCATGTGCGGATGTGGCTAGGTATTGGTCCTTTTCTTACTTGGGATGGACTTCCGCGAAGTAACGCCTGATTCCATTAAATACGATAGGAGATTGTATAAAAAAAATCTTTAAAAGGAAACAAAAGGGTCAATAGAATCTCATCGATAATTCACACCTTTAAAACTTTTACCCTATAATGTTTATCGGCTAAATATGATGGCTTTAGTGTGTACAACGACTCAGTACATCTGAAAGAAGTGACTTTCCGTCTTTTGTTTTCTGGGTCAATGGACTGATGTCCGTCACCTGTTCTTAGACTGCTCAGGGCAAGTTCAACGGAGGTTGATTTTCAAACTTTAATCCGTCGCTAAAGCTTAACGATAACGCCGTTAAATATATACTAAAGTGTAAAGTAGAAAATAAGTTAAATGTAGCTCGAAGCTGCTCGTCTGGAGCAGTAGTGAGCGGAGTATAAGTTCTTTTTCTTTTTTTTATGAAATATTTATTTTTGTTTTTTTTATTTATTTATTTACTTTTTTGGAGATAGACAGTAACAAAAGGCAATAAGAAGGTACAAACTTAGAAGCTTAGAAATATTAAATTAGTTGCAGTTGTTGTTCACTGAGAACATATAATGATTTATAGTCACACAATGAAAAAACAAATAAAAACATTACTAAACAGGGATCAATGACTATGGTATATATATTTATATCATGTTTGTTTATATATTTATATTATGGTTTAAATTGCATTGTATGTACTCAATAATTTCGAACGAAATTGTTTTTTTAAAAGATACGAGAGAGCACGAGAATATATCAATATCACTAACATATGAATTGTTGAGATCACAGATTCTATATAAGGGTGCACGTTTACCGATATTTGTCCTAGCCGTTGATAAAAAAGAGAGATCTAGAACGCGTTCTTTGTTCGTGTAACTAATGACTCTTTGGACCGAAAGGTTGTCCAACGGTGACCAGGATAGACGAGGCTTGGGTAAGGATCCCACTATCTGAACCGATTTAGTCAATGTCGCGGGTAGCCGCTGTGAGCAACGTAAGACAAGTTACCGAGGAGAACTATGGTTGAGGCTTATGCCTTGCAGTGCATCTATCGGCTGTGATGATGATGAAACTGAGAATTAGCAGATGAACAGTGAAGTGAACCCATGTGTAACCGTTATATACGTTTAATACAATAGACGTGACTCTGTTCTAAATTAAAATAACTATTCGTTCTTGGTCATAACACATGATAAAATAATTTCAGACTTTACCTTCGAAATCCAAAAGGGATACAAGAAAATTCAAATTTTGTAGTTATTAGTTGTAATAGGTGAGCCGTGAATTAGGTAACATTTCCGTATACAATAGTAATATAGGTACGACACCCTAATTATCTACTATTGTTTAATTTTAAAACAGATGAATACGTCAAGAAGAATTTCCACGAGGACAGACGACTTTGTTAAAATCATCGGAAAACGTTGGACCCCGGTTTCTACGAACCGGTCTTTTTGGAAATTTACTAGTGAGGTTTATATTTAGTTATAGACACAGACCTCCTTGTTTAATTGAAGATCCAGCGTTGGTAACCTTCATGGTGTCTACCAACAGAGTTCTACCAGCGACCTGAAGTACTAGCAGAAAATTGAATAAACAGTATCGACGTCGTATCCTGGAACAACTCGTTTCGCCTTTGTCGTGACGTTGTACCATAAACAATTAGTTAAATTACCGGAAAGTGCACAATGATGTTTATTGTCCGATGTGCGACGCACTTTGTTCGAATTACACTTTAAACTACCTGCCGCTTAATAATCACAAACCTTGTGATTGATTTGAAATACAGGGTGGGCTATAAATTTTTGCACCTTTGAAACATGTATAGAAATAAAAGTACAAATGCTATTTTGTTTATGATTTATTTACCGTAATTATCATTTAAATTCGTAATTTTGAAAAAATAAATTTTAATAATAACAAAATTTAATAACAAAATAGCATTTGTACTTTTATTTCTACACATGTTTCAAAAGTGCAAAAATTTATGGCCCACCATATACTAGGCTGTTATTTAGATATTCCGAAAGTATTCATTCTATCATATTGTTACAAACACTAGTTACAGAACCCTCTAAACAATAAACACGAAACCCTAGGATCAAGAAGTGCTGTAAACATACGTGACCTTAAAGTTATTTATAGATTTTTGTGTACGGTTCTCGGAAATTCTAACCGAGTACCATCGCGAACTTACTAGAACCTTCTCCGTAGTATAAATAGGTGTACTCCCCATGTCGACAGTTCAGTGTTGTTTTTTGAGTTATAAGATTAAGATTTCCTCAGCGATTTGGAAGCAAAGTTTGGACTAAGCGAAAGTATACTTAGTGTAAAATTAGGGTGACCATCTGATTGCTGAATAAAGGACTCCTTGTGAACCAGTGGTGTTTCATTCCGTGTCAGAATCCACAGTATGTAACAATATGTTATTGGCAGATAATCCAATAGACTAGACTTCTATTGTCTCGAATGAAGTGAATGCTGTTAGCGCTGGGGACTTTTACAGCTTCATCGGAACAGAGTTCACGGATCGGAAGGCTCTTTGAACTAATCGAAATAATTAAATAATACATTCAAACATACTATAAGTTTGAATGTATTATTCAAACGTACTATACGTTCGAATGTATTTAAATATTTTGAACATTCAAAAATTGTATTATCACATACGCAACTAATATTTATTTACACGTTTGTGTCAATGTGTGAATTGTTGTCGCTTGTCGATCTGTTGTCTCAACATTATTAATTTTTTTTGCGTTATTATTTCATTTGAATTAATTTAAACCATTTGTGCAGATTTAATAAATAAATTATTATTATTATATACATACATAAAATTAGGAATAAAATAACAATTTTAAACAAAATACTGCAAAACAAACACATCAGTTATCAACGCAGAGAATTCTGTGGAAGTTATTGCTTGTAATGCGTTGTTATAAAAAACACATTAAATATTTTTTTAAATTTGTTTATTTATAGAAAAGATAAATTGACAGGGATTTTATTAATGACCACTACTTCGATTTATGCAAAGATACCGCGTGATCATCGAAATCCTTTCACTATTTTTTTCTTTCAGCTGACACAGCGTATTTGTTTTATGGATCTTGATATAACTCTTTATACAACCTCATTAAAAGAAGAATGTTTTTGTATGAATAACTTCGTAATGTTGTTTATACTTTCGACTGAATACAGGCACCGCCTAGTGTCCACACGTCACGCGTAGAGAGCCGCGGCACGTCTAAGACCATTCATCACTGTGGCAACGCTTTCTGACCAAACTGTTATCATCAATCCCAGACGCCACTCTCCGCCCCGGAATTTGACTAATTAGGATTTTCTCTGTTAAAATTCATTTATTAAAACCGCCTTATATAATTCAACACTTTTACAATTCGATTGTCTTTCATTAAAATTTATCATCTTGTTCTTCACGCAACTTGATTAAATAATTGGATTGAAAATTAATTATAAATATCTAAATCTAACAGCGGCATTATAGTAATATTAGCGATCAATCATTTTATATATAAGAAAGTTCAACTAATTAAAGATAATGAAAAAGAAAATATTTTCTCAACATGGAAGGAACTCTTATCTTTTTTAATCTATTTTATTTTTAAATGTGCTTCGTAAGGCGTTTTAATTATATAACGAATCAGAAAGAAAGTCCACTACAACTTTATACTGATTCATACGTATATATAGTAATGTCGGTATATTAAGGATCATAACACTTAGAGATTTTGAATTTTGTTATTCGTTTCGCCGAATGGAAGTCAGCTGAGTAGAGTCAACGGATTTGGCGAGAAAACACGATGAAACATAAGATGCGTACTTTGGCATTATTTAATTTTATTTCATAATTTAAGAAAAAAATTGGGAGTAACAATAAATATGAAATAATAATCTTCAGTAGGCTAAAAGTTTGACGATAAAAAGCCTGAAAGTAATGTACTGTACTGTACTGTATCTGAAGAAGTTAATGCTGCTAGCCTTGCGGCTTTTACAGCTTCATCTAATTGAGTTCACGGAACGCAGGGGTCCGTGAACTTAAAAAAGTAATGTAATGTATAGATTTGTCAGCGTAAAGTTTAAAATCTATATCTGAACATCGTGTATAAAGTGATCACTCTGAAATGTTTCTGAAATATGTTGATTTAAGTAGAAAAAGGACCAATGATCACAATGCGAATTACATAACCGCCACCGCTAAACCACTCAACACGTGTTTCACCCCTCCACGGGGCATCTTCAGTAGTAATGTTATACCGATTAGTGAAAAACACTATTCTCAAACATTGACTAATTCGCATTGTTTGCCGCATACGCATTTATCAGCGGGCTGGCGGGCGGTGCACTTTGTTGCATGACTACCATTGCATGTGCGGAAGTGGCTAAATATTGGTCCTTTTCTTACTTAGGATGGACTTCCGCAAGGTAACGCCTGATTCCATTAAATATGTTGATTTAATTGTTTTCTATTGAAATGCAACAAACCAATTACTTCTGGCAATACCAAGTTTAAAGAGACATTTTTTCCTTGTTTTTTTTATAGTTTTCATTATTTCATATGGTAACATATATTCATTCATACACGTCAGTCTAAAATTGCTTTCTGCAAAGCGTATACCTACCCCAAAGATCGCTACGTGTTCCGCGACCTTGATTATTTCGACGGTCTATCGTATTAATTGACAGACAATGAACTATATATATATATATATATTTATATATATATATATATATACATTCACACCTTTTAAAGCCTTTGTAAACCTTTTACCAATCAAGCTATATGACCTTCAAACAAAATTGATAATAAACAGACAATGGAAATGAAACATCTCAAACATAAATGTTGACATATGAAAACATTAAATGTATTTTCATAATTTGCCATTATATACTAGCATATAATGTCGACGTTTCACCCCATAGACGGCTACTGTAAATCATATGCCTCCCCCAAAGATATCTATGGCGGGGTAAACCATAATCGCCATGCTTGGCAGGCGGGTTGGCGATCGCAGTGTGGTATTATGGTACGCAGATGACGCTGCTGCCCAACTTCTGGAAACTTGTTAATAAGCAGTAACAACCCTATATAATTACGAACCCGCGACTTACGATCGCAAGCCTGTCCTCCACCGCTGAGCTACCAAAGCTAAACTAGTATATAGTCTACATTTAATAGACGCATTACAGAGACACAGATAATAAAGTAGTCAGTAAAGCATTTGCCATGTCCAGGTGGACGCGGTCTTGGTCCAGCTCTTCACGGGGCAAGGGAGGTTCTTTTAGTACCTTCATCGGTTCGAGCTCAAGGAGGACCCCTCGTGCTTCTGTGAACCGGGCGTGGACCAGACCGTGGTCCACCTTGTAGCTCACTGTCCCGCGTTCGGAGGATTTCGGTACGATTTCGAAAGCAGCTTGAGTAAAAAAATAAGTGAGGACATCGCCTTATTAATAGAAGAAAAATCGACAGGCCAGTGTTCCTTGTTTATCGCAAAAAAATAGCAAAACATGTAATAAATGTAAGCAAAACTAATACAGGCAGTAGCTCAAAATAATAAGAAATAAATGTAAAGTAAATAAAACAAAAACTATGTAATCTGTGATAAAATGTAAAATAAAAGATAAGATAAAGTAAAAATAATGTGATATCCAAAAGCTGTAATAGTTAGGAACGAGACGAAGGAAGTGAGACGGTGAATGAACTGTAGAAAGTAAGTAAAAGAAATATAGAAATTGTAGAATGTAAGTAAAAGAAAGATAGATGATGTAAAGTATGACAGAAGAGCATGGAAATAAAAAAGAAAAGAAATTGTATCATTAAAAGTTAAAAACGTCCCTTTCCCATAAGTAAAATAGGGGAACGAAAGGCTCACAATAGAGGAGGCCATATAAAAAAAAGTATTTGACAATGTTTTCCTATTATTAAAAAAAAACAATTATAAATACCGCAGCTAAGCGTAAGTTAATATATCATACATCTATGCTATAATTGATTCAATACGCAATAGATTCTTCACGTCTTTATTATTATTATTATTTAGAGAGCCATTTAATATTTCTTTTGTTATATTAAGTCATTATTGTTTATATATCAACTAGCATAATTATGGCACACGCTCTGTGCGCCTACTACAGGCAAACATCTCTAATTTTGTAGTGGCGAATTGAAATACATAAATGTATAAAAATAAAATGTTAACAAATTCAAAACAACTTATTCAGCTTTAATGTTTATTTAAAGAATAATTCCAATAGGAAATTCGCTGATCTTGACGTTAAGTGAAGCAAATTGCTTCACTCCATTGTTATTAACCGAGCCCGTTGGCCTTGACCCGCGTCCGCCGGTCAGCGGTCAAGCGCTTTATGCGCACGAACTGCCGCGCGTGAACAAACCATTAGCAGCGGCTAATTTGCTACAGGTTCACGTAATTGTCAAAATTACACGTCCAAAATGGCGGTCATTCAAAATGGCAATTATGCGGTTATTAAATGCAATGTAAACATTAATAAAACTGAATATATAATACTTTTTGTAAATTGATTTATCATAACATAATTATTTTAGAATATATATTTTAAACCAAGCTCACTATGCTTGCGATTTTGTTAAGAGTTCGAATTAGAAATTTGAACATCCGTAGACAAAGGAAAATAACCGACAAGCCCAACTTATTTCGAACTTGAAATCGCAGTAGTTAGTCCATATAGCGCGCAGAACTGATGACCACTGGGGCATTAAGATCCTGTAGTACATATCGGCAAGCAGAGAGTAAGTAAGACATATATCCACGAGATGAATGAGATTTTTGAAAAACGAAATAGGCCGCTTCCAACCGGTCTCATTGAAAATCTGTGGGGGGGGGGGGGGGTATGTCCAGCTGTGGACATTTTTCCGCTTAAATGAAGATAAATAACTACTGGTCAATAATTATATTTTTGAGGTTAAGGAACTGTTCTTATGTTATCTTTTCAAATGTACAATATGTTTGATTTTTAATATCTAAAGGAAACATTTTTTTACAATTTAATTATTAAATATTTTATTTATTTATTTATGGACGTATTATCGTCCTTACAATTCTGGAGTAGAGATAACTGGCCGGTAAACGCGGCGTATGACGCCGATAAGTTTGACTGATGATCTTGTTAAAGTCATCGGAAGATGGAGACAGGTAGCGTCCAAACGGTCACATTGGAAATCTATGGGGTACGCCTATCTCCACAGTGTACAACATACATCTAAAATTGTGATGATACAGTTTAGTATTAGTTATACATCAATACAAAATTTATCTTTTTAATTTTTCGTTTTATTTCCTACAGATCACAGACATAAACGAATAAATACTCTTTAAAGATTTAACTAAAACCTTTTTAATGAAAGTATCAAGAAAAAAAAAATGTTGCTACTCACACAATCGGTGTTCAAAGCTCGCCATGAAATAAGACTGCTGGACCTACGCAGCGGTACGCGATCCCGGCCCGCACAAATCGTGTAGCTCTGCAACAATAATACAATAATTTAACACGGATCCCAAACTATGGTAGAACCAAGAATCACTAGGATGCTATGGTCAAATTTTTCCTTACATATATTGGGCGCCACCTAGAAGTTGGGACTGCTGACTTATGGTAAACACTTTGTCAAAATAAGACACGAGAAACACATTATTACAAATCTAAGCATCTTCTTATATAGTCTAAGATTTATAATATACGTGGTGATTGTTTATAGATGTAAAGGCTTTGAAGGAGTGAAAGTATAACTCATTAGATGTCAGTTATTATATGATACCTTTTAATAAAATGATTGGTTTCAGATATAATAAACAAAGTAATAATAACATTAAAAGAAAAAGCATATTCAAAATCTGATAACTACATATTAAAATTAATTATTGTTTACCATCTGCCCCTGTAGATTTTGTACTACCAGAAGTGATTGATCTATCGTATTACATTAAAAATAATAAATGTTAGTGAATTTTTTTTTTATTTGGCCTCCGCTATTGGGAGAATCTCGTACCCCTGTTTTGTTTGGGACAGGGACTTTATTTACAAATAATTTTTTCCATGGTTTTATCTTTATTCAACACTCTACACTTAGTGAAATATTTAGGATTGATGACTTTATACAGAGTGGTTGGAAATAGCTATAAAATCTTTAAAGGTTTTTCTAATAGATTCAGACGTTACCTCGCGGAAGTCGCACTGGTAGAGGCTTTGGTCAGTCTAACATCTCCTGAGGATGCCCCGTGGAGGGATGAAACACGTGTTGAGTAATTTAACAGTGGTAGTTGTGTAATTCGCATTGTTTACCGAACGCGCATTTATCAGCGGGCTGGCGGGCGGTGCACTTCATTGCACGACTACTGCTGCATAGCGGAAGTAGCTATATATTAACCCCTTTCTTAGTTAAACGTTTTTACTGATAAATGCATTCAACCCTTCATAGCTTTTACTTTCATAAATTATCATCCTGTATATATATAATAAAAACAATACAATTACCATGCAGAAGTACAATTGGTGGTCTTATCGCATTTCGCGATTTTTTACAGACGACCTTTTGAATGGATTTAAAATAAAATAATTTGATAGTAGTGGACCGAGAGATACATAAAAAGAGTTATATAAAGAATAATACAAATACAATAAAATTAACTCGTATATGTGGGTAGCGCAACACCGATTATCTTGCTGATCTTTGGGGAACGCCTTTGTATTGCATAGCGCGTCTATCAGTTGAAATCATAATGATGATGATTACATACAAATATAATAATGATTAAATACATATACCTTACACAGATAGTTAAAATAATGCATAATTATATACTAAAAGATACATAAAGGCACAAAAATACACTACAGACTAATATATCCGATGAAAGATACAATTGACGTGCCAAATCAAATGCCTGGTACTGTAACGCGACTGAAATAATTAATAATATGACATGCAGTATTAATATCTTTCTGCTATATAACCTTATCATTTCGATTCAATTATCAAAGAGTAACTATAAAATTTATGAAAGTAAATAAAAACGTGTTTAACAATTCGTCTGTTTAACACATTTCACAGTTCCGCACACAAGCGGCGTAGAGAAATGTTAACGGCGTAATCGGGCACACTTATCTCTCACCTTGGCTCGCTGCCGACCCCCTAACGACATGATGGCGTGACATATGCGCTACTTCCGATATACCTTCCGACACTAAATACTTCTATTCATTAACCGAACGGTAAATGACTAAGATTTACAATCATAAATCATAAATTCGTTTCTGGATACAATATTTTATAGTTCACACAGTCAGTGGCGTACCTAGAACTTTTGCCGCCTGGGGCGATCTCCAGTTTGCCGCCCTTTCTATTATAAGTCAATCAAATAGTGGTTTTTATAAATAAATAAACAACACATAAATAAATTATTAAGTTATTTAATCAATATTAATTAATACACAGAGTAATTTTTTTAGACATATATGTATGCACTCGTAAATATATTCATATAATATCTACTCTTTTAGCTTTCATACTAGAAAAATCGTGTACAATGCTCTCAAAATTTATGTTATTTGTAATTTCTTGTTCTATTGACAATATTGCAAGATTTTGTAGTCTTAATTGACTCATTGCAGAACGAAGATAATTTTTTATCAACTTCAATTTTGAGAAGCTTCTTTCGCAACTGGCGACTTTAGTTTTATATGGCATTGGTGGACATTTAACCCTTTTACTTGCAGGTATTTTTGAGCGTCCTTAATTTCCAAAACGACGGGTTCCCATAAATGAAGGTAACATAGAAAAGAAAAAGATTGCATAGAATTGAGTAATATTCCAGCATCTGATCTCGTTTTACTATTTTCTTCTTCTAATAATCATAATAACCATTTATTATTCAAGAAAGAAAATAAATTTGAAATGAATAAGTTGCTTTTTACAACTATAAGTAAATATAAAAAATGCCGCCCCAAGGTAAGTACCACCCGGTGCGGACCGCACCCACCGCCCCCCCCTAGGTACGCCACTGCACACAGTGTATTAATTACAAAGGATTGCTAGCTTAAAAACATGTTATAAGAGGATATTTAGTAGCGTCCATTGCGTACTATATAACTATACTGATCGCCAACAAGCCTGCCAAGCGAGGCAACTATAGTATATACCTTACATATCTTTGTGGGAGTGTTATGCCTTGCAGTGAGCTTTTATGGGTTAAAAACCAAATTTACTAGACTTATCATGTACTAATATTGTGATCAAAAAGTAGGGTAAATTTGTTTATAAAATATAAATTCTTTATTCACTCACATAAATCAATTTCATCCCTTTAAAAGTAATACCTGTTCGATAAAACGCACTTTGGCGAAGCTTTTTCCAGTCCTCAAAACAGACTGAACAGTCTTTTTCCGGTAAAGCCTTCAAGATCTTCAATTCTTTTTTTATTTCTTCAATTGGTCTTTTAAGTTCGCTGAATAGTCAGAAGTCGACACAGAGCCAAATCAGGCAAATACGGTGGTTGCAGAACGATATCTGTCGAATTTTTTAAGCTTTTTTTTTCCAAAATTGGACGATTTTGGCACCAATCAAAACTTACGCATTTGACAAAATACGTGCACTGTGATATAATTAAACCTTTTGACAGTTGAGACTGAGGTTTGGTAAATGTTATACACATTCCTACCAAATGCACGGGAGTGAATCATTTTAAATGACTTCCTCACTTTTTGTCAGTTTTAAGTTGCATGTGGTGAACTTTGAGGGAGGCCTGTGCCTAGCGGTGGACTTCTATCTGCTGACATGATAATGATCATAAAGTTGAACTAAACCACTTGGGTACTAATATCAAGACAAAAAAAAGGTTAATAAAATTCATAGGTATACACATATAAAATACAACATATATTATCTAACTATAAATCACATATCTAAATAGCAGGATAGGTTTAAAGTCTTTTACACCTATAATTGATATTTATTTACAGACTCAGTTTCGTGTTTCGCGCAGAACTGATGTCTGCTTGAGCTATGAGTAAGAAAAGGACTGATATATAGCTACTTCCGCTATGTAGCAGTAGTCGTGCAATAAAGTGCACCGCCCGCCAGCCCGCTGATAAATGCGCATGCGGCCAACAATGCGAATTACACAACTACCACCGCTAAATCACAACACGTGTTTCACCCCTCCACGGGGCATCCTCAGGAGTATTGTTACGCCGATTAGTGCCAAACACCGTTATAAGAGTGACCTATAAGATTCCGGAGTAAAGACCACGGGGCGTCTAACACAATCCAAATAAAAAACTAAAACAATCTAAAAATCGTTGGAAAATGTTAGAGATTATGTCCAGTCGTGGATATTATAAAGCGAGGATTACGTTGAAATATACATGTAACACAGTGATATAATAAATAGAACAATAACCTGTCAATCACAACAAATAAATAATGTTCAGACCACAGTTGTAATATGACAGTGACGTGAAAGTTATATGAAACGATAACGCGATATGAAAACTGTTTCTGCGACGCATCCGAATGTTTTCTGCTTCGGGTGAGACACCGAGTTAGTGCAGTTAACGCATTAAAAACGTGACGTCTCTGAGTTGAATGTTAAGAACGTGAAAGTGGCGAGAAAGCGCTCGCCCGTGCGCGTCCCCCGTCAGCCGCGACTCTGATAATAAAGATCATTCTAGAAAATCATAATTACGGAACAAATGGGCATAAAAATACATTCAAATATTTACTAACACGCTCTATGTTTAATGTTCCAAAGAGCTCTTATATTTACATTAAAATCTATTCGCAAAAAGTTACATTATGAAATTCGAAGTGTCTTTTTCAGTCGCATTCTATGTTTGAAATAATCCGTTATAATTATAGTTCTCTTTTCAAAATATGATTTCTGTAATTCCTCGAAACATCTGTCGGTAAGAGGTATCGGAAGTCCACCTATCCCCCGTTTTACACGGTAGATACGTTCTTGAGAAAAACGTGTAAATCGAAAATTAAAAATTTTCAAGTCAAAACCGTATAAATCGAAAAGCTTGCAGAAAATGCATGATTTTGTTATTAAACAGTTGTGATTTTTTTTAATATTTTTAGGTGTACACAGAAAAAAAAAGAAAATGTATTGACAAGTTAAAATATTTAATATATTACGGATACACTGTTTTTTTTATTTAATTACAGTACATCAAACAGTAGAACAAAAAATGAAACCAAATACGTTTTATTATCCTTTATCACTGTCAGAAATTACTCTCATCCTTTTTTTCGGAATCGAAGGTTCGAATTCACTTTCATCACTCGAAGTTATTTGTGCCGATTCGATGTTTGAAGCAAAAATATTTACATTATGAGAGATGGTAATAAAATCGGTTATTAAAACAAAAAAAAAACTTATTTGAAAAAACGTGTAAAACAAGTACCGTGTAAATCGGGGGATAGGTGTAAGTTAAAAATAAAAGTGAGCTTAATGATTATAGATATAAAAGCTTGAGGTGAATGTAACTGATTTGTTGTCAACTGTTTCGAAATTTAAACATTTAAAAATAAATGAATAATATAACATTTTTCATCGACATTTCTCACGCATTACTTCCATTACTAGATATAGGCCTCTCAAATAGATATCCAAAAGAACCGTGTGGAAATGAATAATTTAACATTTTCCATGGATATTTCAGGTACAAGACGTCCAGTACTAGATATAGGCTTGCCCAGAGATTTCCAAAAGGACCGTTTTGACAAGACCTCCAACCAGCGTCTTCCGTTTTTTACCTCTCCGTGGTTCCCATTAAGAACTGTAAGGCACCGGGGGCCATCTGTTTTGCACGATATGTGATCTGTCCGCTCCTAAATTTTACGAGAAAATTTAAAAACGTATGAACGAAGATTAAATCTCATGAATAAACATCTATTAACAGGGGATTCAGTATTTATCAGTATCTTATATATTCTAACATTACACGGCAAATTTTCGATAACACAAAACAGACAAGTGAAAATAGAATTAAATCGAAAAGAAAATAGAACAAAACACTTATAAACTGACAACTATGACCTCCGTCTCAAAATAACATAAGGACAATTGATAGAGCTATCAATCCTTTTATCTCAGTGTACTATATATTATAATACTAATGCATGAAAAGTCGGTTTTATAAAGTTATTATTATCTTGGAAAATTCTTAAACAATGTTTGTTTGAAATGACTATTTATTTTTATTTTATGACCCCGTTCTTAGGGCCTTTTGTTTTCTTTTCATTTTTAAGGACATAGATCCAAATTTTTTTTTAAATATATATTTTACTAGACGTCCACCGACCGCTTCGCGTGTATTGCAATTATTTTCGTGAGTGTCATTATATTATTATATCATAAGAATTTCTAAAAGAATAAAGCCTATGTTACTCCTTATTACACAAGGTAGCAGCCGGTGTAAAATCTGTCTAGTCATTTCAGAAATTAAACGGAACAAACCGACAGACACACAGACAAAAATGTTAAAATATGAAATATTAGTACATGTATTGTATATATATTTATACGCATGTAGTAAAAAGCGGTTATTTTAATATTACAAACAGACACTATAATTTTATTTCTTTGTATAGATTTATTTTCCATCTTCCATTCGTCATATTTATTACACGTCTACGCTCGTCGTTCCCTTTTTTTCGCACTCTATAACACTCTTAATTCTTTACTTGCATCGCCTGCCATCCTTCGCCACATTTCAAACTACTCTGTTTTCTATTATAATTTTATTTACGCTACTCGTCTAGTTTGTACCAATTAATATATTTTTTACTATTAATTGAGCATTCCAAATTGTATTTTTCATATGTTTAAATTTTAACTGTATTCCGCAAGAGAAAATTGTGTGAGAAAAATTGTAAAAAATTATAAAACGCTGTCGTGCCTCGCAGCTGAGAGAAGAAAGATCCGTATGAAATAGCGGCAACCCTCTCCCAACTGTCTGCGCTTAGTAAAAGCGAAAAAAATATTGTAAACAAAACAATAGCGATACAAATTATAATTAATAAAAAAACCGCGTAGTTTTAAAATAATAGCAATGGGGACGTCGTATACATGTATAAAAAGCAGACTAGCCCGCGTAGAACAGCGTTTTCCGCGCCCCACAGGGGGGCAATTCGTAAATGGACTCGACACGAGTGTAACCCTTTCGCTTAAATATTAAATTATATGTTAATTACGAGGCTGTAAGAATTTTAGAAAGGTAAAGGTGAGATATAGCACATAAAACATAGAAAAATACGTAGAGGGTTCGTCCGTGTTCCGGAAGCTTTGCTGGGATATCTTCCGCTACTTTTTCTCCAAGCTATAGAGCTTTTGATAGCGGTAGTAAAATTATGAGAAGCAGAACAGCAATCGATCAAATGAAAGTTCGGGTTAGGTTCTCAGTCAGGCTGCACTGTCGATATGTTAAACGTATGTTACAGACGATACGGCCTTATGTAGTTCGCGAAAACAAAATATAACACCTTTTTGTCTATCTAATTTAGTCGATGAAAGTTCGACATATAAGCAGTATTATTGGTTAAAGATATAAAAAGCATTAAAGAGATGAATAAACGTCTTATTTGTCAAAAAATTTTAAAAACATTTACAACTATTTATAAAACATCATGTATAATGTGATCGCTCACATCGCATGTTACATTTATTTATTATTTCCATTGAAATGCAAAAGGTAATTAATTTCTGACAGTATAAAATCTGCATAGGCAAGAAAGTAAATAATAACTAAGTTATATTCTAAAAATATGAAGTATTTTGAAATTGTTTTCTTCTTAGTGCGTTATCATTATGTTATTTATTATCTGTGAAACAATTGATTATTAAAGTGTGTATATTACATATATAAATACGTAAATTGACAGGAAATAAGCTAATATATTTAAAATTCAAACACTATACCAATCTATCTGCATAAATATTTAAATGTTATATACATTTGTTATCTTAAAACCTTTTAGCTGAACGCCCTCTGCGCAATCTACAAGACATGGAATCTACAAATTTCTCTTGTACGTCCAGTCTATAAAAATATGGGACACAGATAAACTAGAAACTCTCGCAAACGGCACCTCTGTTCTTCTGTTTAGCGGAAATAACCTAAAATTTTAGATTAAAATATTTAATGTTAGTCAGTTTGTGTTCTAGTTTTATTTTTTTATTAAATTTGAATTTTCTATAGGTAAAATCGCACTCACTCCTGGCAGCTAACAATAAGTTAATTTTTAAATTGACAACTAATCTTTAATTTTTTTTTAAATTAAAGTTTAACGTTCATTCAATTTTAAAATATTTTTAATAATAGTTTGAGTATCTGTGAATAACATTCCGTGTTCCCTGTACTTTTATATTCTGTGCACGTAGAACATATCGGAAGCGGTCCAAACTATTTTAGGTATGAATTAATTTTTATTTGTATGCCTGCGACGAAGTTGGTGTGTCAGTGAAAAGGACACAGCGCGCTGAACACAAAGCCTCTGAGGCCTTAAAGTACAGGAGTTACAATATCAAACATCCGCTTAAAAGGTGGACAAATGACTTCATCAAGATCGTCAGAAGCTTCCAGCAGGTCCTATTGGAAATCTATGGAGATGTCTACGTCCAGTATTGGACATCTTATGCTTGAAATTATGATTATCATAATTTATTTATTTACACTTTATTGTAAACAATAGGTATTAAAAAAGGTAACAATTTATATAGAGGTACAAGAGGCGGTGTTATCGCTCGAGGCGATCTCTACCAAGTAAGCTGTGGATGGAGAAAATAGACATGAAAGAGAAGGCAGTTTAGGGTGTACATATCTTCTTCTTCCTTCCCTTTTCCCTTTATTTGGGGTCGGGTCTCCTTATCAATTTGCGCCAGGCCACTCTATCCTGGGTTGTTCCTGCATCAAGTTGAAGGGTTTCCAGTTCCTTTCTGATATTAGACCACTACGTAGCTTTTGGACGCCCTCTCCCTCTTGGAAATTCTGGGAGGCTTAAGGCAGTTTTTACCACGTGGTCATCTGGTTTTCGTTGAATGTGGCCATACCATCGTAATCTTTTTTCCTGTAATTTGCTGGGGATCAGAGCTACCTTAAACTAACCTCTGATATATTCGTTCCGAATTCTATCCATTCTAATGACGCCTCCCGACCATCTAAGCATCTTCATCTCATTGACATGAAGTGTTTGCTCGTGTCTCTGACTTACAGTCCAGCATTCCGAGCCGTAGAGCATAGCTGGTCTGACAACTGCTTTGTAGACTTTACCCTTGGTCTTAATGGGCATACGGTTATCACATAGAACGCCTGACACTTCCCTCCACTTCATCCATGCAGTTTGTACCCTGTTCTTGACATCAGCGGTTGAGTCTGCATCGGTACTTAAGGTCGACCCCATATATACAAATATATTACTATACACACATATATATATATATAAACATAATGCCTACGACGCGGTCTATTGTTTTTCATTTTGTACGCGAAAAAGAGCATATTTAACATATTTTTCCACTTCGAAGACCGTATATTACAAATAATGCACCAAAAGATTTAAAACATTTAAATCTCTATGAAGATATATGTATGAGTTTGAATATTGAATACATAGTTCATTTGCTGTCAAATGATGTATGTATATCCGTAACATACACATTTTAAAAATCAATGATTTCACAGATAATGAATAAAGTTAATGATAACACAGTAAGAAAAAAGATTTTAAAATTATAATTTTAATACTTTATATTTAATACATATTAAATATAATTGTTATTTACTTTCTGTCTATGCAGATTTTATAATGTCAGAAATTAATTACCTTTCGCATTTTAATAATAAACAAATGTAACATATTTAAGAGCGATCACTTTCCATATGATTTTTTATAAATAGGTGTAAAATTCTTTAAGATTTTGGCTGACAAATAACTAGTACATTCTCCTCTTTAACGATTTTATATCTATATTCAATATTCCCGTCAAACTTTGATCGACTAAATTGGATAGACAAAAGGGCGTTTTATTGACTTCGCGCACGAAGGAGTCAATTTCAATACTCGTATCATTCTTTTGACACAAATAAAAAAGTAGCCAGACAACATCTATGCAACATTCACTTCTTTTATATGCGCAAATTTACTCCACTTTACAGCTAAGTAGACGATTTATTTGCAAGACGATCACATATATAAAAGCAGATAACGTTGAACGTGCGTTTTGTAACCTGTGAATCTGGCAGAAATAAGGTTTATATATAATATATAAAACAAAGCAAATATATCAATATTTATCCTACATACGGCCTTATAAAAAGGCTCAAGGTTACCTAGAGAGCAATGGACGTCCGGAAAACATCCAGGGAGATCATGGAGTACCGAAGTCACCACGTTGCTCCAAGAATTGCTTGTCTAAAGTTTTAGTGGGGTACATCACTAGTTCAACCGACTACCGTTGAGGCTGCAAGGTGGTTCATCTACGGATCTCCTTATTTCAGATTCGATCTCGTGGAGAAATCCATAGCACAGTCCTTTCCATGGCTCGTTGAGCGACTGAGAGCTTGTCTATAAGGTCTAGAGTGAGAGAGACGAATTTTCCGAAAATCACAATTGGAATATATTGGACGACAAGATATTTAGAAGTTTCCCGAACACTATCTAACCAAAATGGATGCGGCGATTTACCTCTTTCTCGAACTTATGTATACCTAGTTTGATTTTTTACCCTGAACTGATACTAAATTTAACTGTTCGACAATAATACGTAACACTTTGGTGACAGGTGTCACAAAAGCGATTGTTGGGATTTGTTTTTTTTTTTTAAATCGAACTAAAATTCATAGCTGTGAAAAGAATATCTGCCTTGTTCCTTTTTTGAAATTCAAATTCTAACTTCTCGACTATTAATATGTTATAAAAGACTGCTATATACACACAACTGTTTTAGTTAAAAATACGTTTGTGTAAGTTAAAAGTTTCAAAACAGTTTACAGTAAAACCTCCTTTATATGCATTTTGCAAATACGTCGATTTGACAGATTCGCTTAATTGAATCGACGCAAGCGTACGGTTTGCAAACATTGCGGTATTATAATAACAACCGCAACGCATTTGTATTGGGACGGTGTCGCCGGGCGTCCATTTTGTCAGCCGCCGTCGCTTAGGTCGCATTCCTAAATACTTCCTAGCGAGTCACACATGCTCTGCATTCAGTTCAGTCTAACTTACATATAATTACATAAACTGCTTGATTTAAACTTCTACAGAGACACGCTCCTTCTAGAATAAGTACGCTGTGCCTCAGCAGGTGCTGCAATGCGTCATCACCTTCATCATCATCGTTATATCATCCGTAAAACTGCCCGCATGCAGCGACCGCCTGCAACCTTAACCATTTCACCGTGATGTTTAGTATTTTTTTATTGCAGTTTCACGAATTAGTTTTAGCACTAAAAAAACGGCATTGTCTTAGACATATGATTATTCTGCTTGATGTATGTACGACATGAATTAAATTTAATTATTACGTATGTATTACGTGACTTTGTTGGACCAATGTATAGTTACTTCCGCCCTGCAGCAGTAGTGCAATAAAGTGCACCGCCCGCCAGCCCGCTGATAAATGCGTATGCGGCAAACAATGCGAATTACACAACTACCACCGTTAAATCATTCAACACGTGTTTCACCCCTCCACGGGACATCCTCACGAAGATTAACGGTTTAACACTTTATTGCACGACTACTGCTGCATGGCGGAAGTAGTTATATATTGGTCCTTTTCTTACTCAATAAATCTCAGGTATGGTGCGGCGTTTACAATGATATCTAGTCTATGTAGCCTGGTCTCCACATCTTTGGTATATCGCTATGTAGTTTCCGAAATGAAGCGTTGACTGATTAACTTGACAATGTCAAAAGATGCTCCTGCAAGGGATACGCCTCCCCCAAAGATTGGGGTGATGGGTCCTGTTCAGCAGGCTTCCAGCGATTCCTGCGATCTTATTTACATCATCGGTCTACCTAGTGTACTTGCATTATAATACATAGTAATTGTCAAGTTGAATAATCCAGACGGCCATCACTCACGATTCCGTCGTTTGGCGCAGAACAAAGGCTCTTTCAAGATTGGCAGTGTTATGGCGCGTAAAGTAACGCTGATTTATTATCAAAATTGGTATAAACCGAACAAAGGCCAATACGAGTTTATACAAAAATAATTTTCTTTATGGATATAGTTTTGCACTTGACTAACATGGTTTTGATTATGTATCTTATATACAATCTTATATAATTCACACATTGTGCATTAGTTATATAGGATTGCAAATGCACACAAACAATTTTCCAGATGATGGACAGCTGATGAAGTGTGAAGAGTGAACGATATGTAATTAAATATATATTAAGAAGCAACTGAAAAATACAGATTAGTATAAAACATCTCTCAGGGAATTTCCAACAATTAAATTATATATCCTGCACCGATCTTTTATGTAAAATAAATATAAATTAATTTCTGTGACATGACTCATAATAAAAAATCGAGTACCATAAGGCTGAAGCAGCCATTTGCTTTGCGCTTGCTTGGATTGAAGTTGATGCTGTTAGCTCAGGGGCTTTTACAGCTTTATCGGAACTGAGTTTACGGAGCGGAAGGGTCTGTGAACAAAAGTAAATCAGAAGCAGAAGACAGACGCATTCCAGTTGTACGATGATGTTCGTACGTATTAAACCGCTCTACCAGAGTAGAGCTGTGTGGAGTTATGTAGATCACAGGCGAGCTAAAGATGGATCCTGATCCAACCTCGGTTTGCCCACGTTGTTCGCGGTTCGGGAGTGGGCCGCCCTCTAAGAACAGGTGTTGTGGTGTGGTGAGCAGTATTTTGTTCTATTGTGAATGACTCGATGTCCTGTACGGAGAGTCGCAGGTGAAGTAGTCGCTGGTGCTGTGTAATAAGTGCTTCCAATGTTGTGTCTGCAGGGGGTGTGGTGTGGTGCGTGTTCGATGGGAACCTATCACAGTATCTTTGGGACGTCTATTGGCCTTTGCTGAAGTACGGGAGGAGTAGCTAGAAGCACTTGCTATGAGAGGGTTTGGGTGAGAAGAGGCCGATGTTTTGCGCGCCAAGTAGACTTCCCATTGTCGCTTCAATTTAGCATTCTATTCATATTACGTATCTATGCCAAAATTAGGCAAGAATTTACACAATCTGAGAAGACAATGATGGTTGACATTAGCAATTAGGAACTGCGAAATGAGGTTTTAGATCAATGTAATCAGATAAAAGAATGAATCTCTTTGTTCGTTGTTATCTTTTGAGATGTTATTGCAGTGAAATAATTAGTTATTTGCCAACTGACACATTCACAACATGCGTATGACATTGTTTTTGACTGATGCATAACATGTTTATATTTGAGATTAGTTCATTGTATTTTTTTGCCACTTGTCCTTTTTAATCTATTTAAATTAGCAAGTCAAGCCGTGAAAATGTTTAGCTCCTTCAGGGGTTTGAGTTTATACATATATAATAAAGTTCCACAAGATATCTTACACTAGTATTTTCTAACCTTTATTGTGCAATGCCCAACCGTAGCCTTTCTAAAATTCTTACGGCCCCCTATGCGCAATTTTTATATTAAAACAAAAAGGTTAAACTCGTGTCGAGTTCACTTTCGTATTGCCTCTTTAACAATCAAATTGCCATCCCGTGGGGCGTAGGGCTTACGTTTGGAAACAGCGTCCTACATCTTGCTTTTCTTAATTTTTAAAGTTAAATTGAAAGTATATTATTAAATGAGTTTTATTATACCATTCAAAACTTTTAGTTGATCTAAATGTTTGAAATTTGGTTTGTTGACACATTTGCATGGTCGATACTATATTGTACACATCAAACGTTGTTTTTAAAATTTTAATTCTATTTAAAATTCATTTAAAAAGAGCAAATGTTTAGTTTCTAGCCAGCTCTTAACAGATCAACTTTACGTGCAGGTGCTAGTTTGTTCACTGACTACACTTACGTTTTTTTAATATCATAAATAATTGACAACTCCAAAGTGTAATTAAATGCTTACTTGAATGAAGATATTTTAAATAAAATCAATTGGAATTTGAAACTGATATTTAGGTATTTCGTAGGTTTGTTTCTCTGCAACTACTGGCAAGTTTAAAAAAAAATAACATCTTATAAAATCATTTTAAAATTCGAAGATGGAAGTCTTTACGAACGAATCTTTTACGTATAATCATTCAATCATTTATTTTTACAAATGGCGGCAACTTGATAATGTCTGTTATGTCATCATTATGGATTTAACAATTTAATGAATGTAGCATATGGGCGAACGTGTGTACTGTATAAACGGATTAAATAAATGAAAATGATTGTGGTAATTTAATAACAAGTAGGTAACGGTAGACTTATACGTAACAATAAGCTGACAGAACAAAACGAACATGCAAAAATGTCAAATTAAAAAAAAATAAAAATACAAAGATATAAAGAGGTTCTATATGCCCCAGTCAGTCGTTAATATAGGGTTTTTTTTTACGAATTTCTTCCGATCTCAGTCATTGAATTAAATTGAAGCCTGATGGAGAAATTAAATTTCTCAAAAGCGTCATGTAATGTGCTTCCGAATAATGTCACAAAAAAATTCGAATAGTGTAAATTACAAAAATTGTTCTTAAATAAAAACAGCAGCTCCTTTTAAAACAAATCATCTTGACAATAAAATTACAAAACAGGCAAACGTTGCTTCCGCACGCACAGACGGAATCTTTAAAAATGTTTCAACTCTGCATTTTTAAGGCTAATTTATAATGTATGCTTTACGCATTCACATGAATCTCTTATCTACGCATTGAATTCTTAAATACAAGAAACTCGACCAGTGTTACGCAAATGTTTTGAGAGTCATAGAACAAGAAAATTAAAAAAAATGACATTTAGTTATATACTATATATACTGCGTAATATGTAATATATGTTCACTTTATACAACATATAACTGCAACCAATAATCGAACAAACACTACAAATATAACTCGTAAACTTTACCAAAATATTGCACTGTCTTATGTTTAGTGTTTCTCTTTTTACATCTACTTTCGTATTATTTTTAGTATAATTGATAATATGCATAGTACTTCATAGTTGGCGTAATTCAGAACGCGTATTTAAACATATCTGTCAACTGTGAAAGACCTCGAAATAATAAGTCAATAAAGTAATAAAATAAGTCTTTATTGATGTTAAACAAGTGTAAAATAATACATAATATCTATGTCTATGTCATAATATGTATTATCTATCTAATGTTATACTATTTAATATCTACACTACGTTTTACACATTATTAATTTATCCTACGACGATCGGAAGACAACGATTTGTCCTCTTAATAATTCCTCCCTCTTTCTCTTTCGCTCTGGATCAGCTTTTGCAAGGTGATCCTCCCATCATTAAGATTCTCTTACTTTCCTTTGTGAAACCTACTGCAAGGCAAAGACCTTTCCGAAGATATCTATGGTGGAATATACCATAATCACCAGGCTTGGGAGGCGGGTTGGCAATCGCAATATGGTACTGTAGTACGTAGATGAAGCTGCTGTCCATCCTCTGGAAACTTTGTTAGCAAAGGCAATCCTATATAATTAATTCACAAAGTATGAATTAGATAAATTTGTATCCTGGAAATCGAATCCGAAACCTATGATCGCAAGTCTCAGTCCTCTACCGTCTTTTGTATTAAAACAAATAATTACCGTAATCGCTAATACCTTCTTCAATTTTTTTCATTTCAGTTATTCCTATTATATACTATGTTATATCTGTTAGCGTTAATTCGAGTTACAAAGAGTCAAGTCTCAGAAGTAGCTATGTATCAGACGGATGTGAGGTTTACCTTTAGAGGGTCTTGGTGTTCTCTCCCCACGAAGACCAGTAGACTTGGGGAAGTAAAAGAAAAGAAAATTACTAGTCATAAATATAATAGACAAAAACTTAACTTGTACTTACGAATTGTTCTACGTAATTTATTCACAGTTGGAACACAAACCTACTCTAACGTTCATGACAGAAATGTGTTATAACCCGGATCTGTGGCATTTAAGGAACGAGGCAATGAATGAACGGAAATATGTATGAAAAAGAATGATACAAAATTTTAGAATGAAAGAAGAGGAAAGATAGATCTTACAAAGAATGATAGAAGAGTATAGATATAAAAGAAACAAATAGTGAAAAAATCATTAAAGAATATCAAATCCTGTCCTACAAGATAGGGAGTACGAAAGGACCACAATAACGGCGACCATTAAAAAAAACGTTCATCATTTTCGCCGCGTAGTCGCTACTTAAGGACATCGAACCTGATCACCAGATTCAATTGTAAAACACGGTTAAGAAGAAACTAAATCGGGAGATTACACTTCTAGCACTTTCAGCGTTCATCTCAAAACCGTCGATGATCAAATGCCGACGTATGAACAGTATTTGTGTATACCTAAAAAAATGCCTTTGAAATTAAACCTTTGTACGTTAAAAAACTAAAACAAATAATAAAATTAAAATATTCTGCACTAACTACATTAAAACCATTTGTTGCGATATTATGCAATACAAGGAAAACAGCGGCGTGAGAGTTTCGTAATAGTGCGACTTGGAGCACGGGTGTCGAAATCAAACGTCTTCTTTTCATTTCTTTTTACTTAATTACCGGCCTGCTTCCGTTCCCATCGGTGGTAATTAAACTAAAACCGTTTCAGAGATTACGGTCCGCTTGGCAGGCGCGGCTGACCGATGCCGCTTCATGCAAAACTATATTTCCTTCCTAGTATAGATTCAGGAAACCTTATTATCTAAGATATAGAGAGATCGTAATATTACGTAATTAATAAAGACTCGCTTCGAAAGATCCTATGATCACATAAGTAGGCAGTGTATACAAGCTCTTTCACACGCTTCGGAAACGAGATGGGATTATATAATATATATCACAGGAGACCTCAACCTGATGATACTAAATAGAAGCGTTGCTGAAGTCTCTTCCGCTACTTCTTCTAACAGCGTTAACGCTTTCGGAAATGGTAATAATGATATATACCAACCAATAGCAACGGACTGAGCCAAGGCCAAGACCTTCTCAGGCGACCGTGTTGTAACACTAGGCTGGTATTATCGATCGTCAATTAGCCAGGACCTTTGAGCTCACCTCATGGAGCATCCACCACAGCTATCTAAAATCTCTACGGCGTCCTGATCTGATGAAATAAAAGTATTTGGAGACCAAAGCTAAGGCTCTCCTGGATACCCACGAACTTTACTACTTTTAAGGAAGTCTTGGGATAGGCGTCGGTGCCCTACTTCCTCAAACTCTCCGGAAAACACTGGATGAAGACCAGTTCCAATAGGTCTATTGAAACTTGGACATCCCTATGGACATTCTATGAAAAATTTAGAGTCAAAGTATACTTGCGAGTTCTAATTCAAATTCGACTGTGATTTAAATTCGAATGCTAACGATGTTATAATCGTTGCCATTGTTTGGTTCAAAGTTTATAGATTTTTTTGTTTATAGATTTTGTATATATATAATATACAGCATATCAATCCCACCTGGCATATATTACCCACGCCATCTATGGTGTAGCGTTTATGTCCCATAGTATATATCTGGTCACTATGGCTACATTTTGTGTCAAATCATTCTTACACTTCAAATTGAACTTCGAACGCCGATTTGAATTCGAAAGCCATCAATGGTATGGTAGCTGCCGTTGCGTTAGGTCGTGTTAATTGCAAATACTCTTTGTACATTTGTAAATACATCTTCTTCAATCGCTACTGGTTTTCATCTTTCTCGCCGAAGTACTCGGTGGTAAAACATGCCCATCCGAAAATCGTGTATAAAGATATAAACACGTGCAAAGATGTTTTCTCACCGCATAATGCATGTAAATACAATGGGTATAACATATATACTAGACTTGAGTTACTAAAAATGAGGTATAACATCCTTTCGCCTTTAAAAAAAAACACGCATCGTCATAAAACGCCATTAAAAAAGAATATGACAGAAACTAAAACTCAACAGAAACGTCATTAAAAAAGCTTCAGTATTGAGTAAAATGTAATTAGAAAGTGCATGATGCACTTGTGTATAACAAAACATCAAGAATGAATAATGGAGGTTGTTTCTGCAGGTAAACGTGCTGTGAGAAAAATGAAGGTCATTAGCCATTATTACCATTTAGCCAGCTGTCATTATGGCTTGCTCGTTTTCGGCATCTAATTGCATCCCCACTGAACATCAACATCCACTGACTAATTACAAAATTCGACTATAAAAACAAGTCAAAAATTATCCTGTCACAGATAAAATATACAAAAAAAAAACGTTTGTTTTTACGTATCTCGACAAAGATTATTTTTCGACTAATATACACCATAGATCTGCAACCTTTTTGACTTGAGTAAACATTAACTAAAGTATAAGTATATAAACAGCTTCCTGTTAGAGCTGTTTTTAAGTTAACATTTATTTTTATATTATATGACGACATGACCACGTTGTACAACACGCCCAGATCTGAGAAGTGTCCATATCAAATGCAGCCGGGTTTTATGTGATCCGTTCGAAAATATCCTTACATCAACAATGCGCCTGCTGGTCTATGGTCACCACTACAAAACGTGTTGCTTTTTTACCATACCCGTGCTTTAAAAAAACACGATAAAAGGAAAAATAAACGAAATGAACCAAGATTATTAATTAATAATTATTCAAGTCCCTCTCGAATTGCATTTAGCGACACATTTGACGATTTATTCCTCATTATGTATGGATATATTTTGATGATTCTGCAAAATTCGCAGATTGCAATGATATTGCAAGAGCTAAATTATTTCATCGTTAGCGGCGCATCGAAAAGGGGAATTCACACAGAAATATAATTATTCATATACATCGGGCGAAAGAAGGCGCTCCACAATACTTCTCGCCGTGTGATTGGCACACGATTTTTAATGGTTGAACATGGTTTTCATAGTTTTAAATCGGTATAAATATGGGCTAAACTGGATGAATATACATACTTCTTCGAACTTCGCGTTATTATTACCTCCAAGGCAGACCGGCCCTAGGATAAAGAGCGTGAGGACGTGTGCACTCATAGGACATTCAACTGCTGGAGACGGGCCTCCCCTATACATTTCCAATAGAGCCGGATGGAAGCGTCTTTCTTCGATCTTAATAAAGTCGTCTGTTCGCCGTCTGACTGTACGTTCTATGTTGCGTTTTCCGATCATTTTTGCTTGTCAATATCCAGACTCTGAAGGCGGCCCACTGATACTTCAAATTGCCAATCCAGTAGACTAAGTCCGCTACTTTTGCTTGACATAAAACGACTTACTATCAATTAAGTATAACCTTTTAGACCCATTGTTACTTTTATGGTATCCTAATACTAGAAATCTTCAATAACAGAAATATAAATGTCAACATTGCAAAATGAATTTTATGCGATTGAAATACCGTTTATAATCGTTTGTAAATCACAGTTATAACATAAATACGTATTGACTAAGACCTTTGTTATGTAAAACATAATCGTCTAATTGAATAAACGCCTGCAGCTTACTAATGGATATTCCACATTCTTGTGCTGTTTTTACTTAAAAGAGGGCTTCAATTGTTTCTTTATACCATGTATGTATGGGTACTAGTATCAACATTATCATTTCAACTATAGGGCATCCACAGCTGGACATAGGCTTCATACCCCTGTGGTTAAATCTGTATTTCATTCCATAGAAGCTGCCTGCATCTTTTAACGACCTTAACAAGGTCATCTGCCTACCTGCATCGTCGTCCGAAGCCTCCCCTGTATAGGTAGGTATACACCAATACCTCACTTTGCGGCGTTTCGTTTTGCGTTTTCGAAGTTGCGTCGCTGCTTAATTAGTACTAATTTTCACTGTGCGTCGTTAGATTTTCGAGGTTGCGTTGTTTTGGGTTCGAGTATTTAATTTTTTTTAAATATTTTTTTTTCCAAAAGATAGCTACACTTTTTCTTCTAATTGCGCCATGCCATCAAAACTCGGGAATTCCCTTTTCAACTTAAATCAGCGCAAATATTACAATTAATACAGTTTTATTTTCACTTTGTTTTGCTAATTTTAAGAGTTTAGTTTCAATTACGTAGTGTGTTGTAATGTAGTGTGTTGCTCTTTTTAAAAAGAGAATAATAAATTTATATTAATTTTTACGTATTGTTTCTGGTTACATATTATTCCAATTTATTTATGTATTATTTTTGTTTTTTAAATGTTTACTTTGTTGAATTTTCTTTTTAAAAAATCGAATTTTCGTAACCCTGGAACCAATTTCGATCTTTACATGGTTTGCTATAGAAAATCTTAATTCACTTTGCGGCATTTCAATTTGCATCGTGTTTTTTTGGAACGTAACCACGACGCAACGTGAGGTATTGGTGTACTTACTTTCTTCGGATATATCATTCCAAGGAAATATTAATCTTTTATGAACGCTTATAAATACCAAGCTCAGTCTTTTTATAGTGTGATAAAGGTGTCTTCTTTTAAGTATCTTTTACATTTCTACCGATATTGGTCGTCTTGAAACGCCTTAATGCTATTTTCATACAGTCCTATCCTCTGCTTCCTCGAAGACAAAAGTAATAAAGAGTCCTGTTATTGTCTAAACTTGATCAGACCAGCGGGTAGATGATCGTTTAATTAGTTAGTTGTGATCACCAAAATGTTACCAACCTCGTCAAAGCTACTGATGCTAATTCTCCGTCAAGTATCTCGAAGATTACGTTTACACCAAGAAAGATTAACTACAAAGAAAGGAAAACCTATTTATTATATTCTCGTCTTTCTGTGATTACCACCGAGTAGAAAGATCATAAAAATCTAGACAGTTACGTGTAAATATTTCTAAGAATTTGACTTTGTTTATCAATTAAGTCAAATAAGACAGGGATAAACCAATTACTCATGAGGTTCGAAGGTTTATTTCAATCTAAATATTAAATTCTTGATAAACGTATGATTTTTAATATAAAATAACTACCGCAGGCTAGATTTAAGCCCTGAAATGGATATTTATTTGTCAATATGCGTAATGACTACACGAGGCAGCCATCTTGTTTTTATAAACCATAATTCTAAGTAAACATGAGATGGCGTCGTATTCATTTCTCTTTAAATGTATTTGTCGTTTATAGGAAATTTACTTATGGTCAGACAGGATATAAATTATTTATATATTAACATTAAATAGTGTTCATTCAAAAAATATTTGCTCACTTTTTTTAAGTGTTTATTTTTAATGTTACACATGCTATACATATTTATGCGATAGTTTTATTTGTTACTATAAATAATTAAGTTATTAAAAAAAATCTCAAATAAGTGTGTTCTGCAGAATGCGCTGGATTATTGATCCCTGATTGGTAATGTTTTAGTTTTGTTTGATTATTGTTTGACTTTGATTCATTAAATGTTCTTAGTGAGATAGTTTTAGGGTAATAATTGTAATTAATTTTACTGTTTATCTCTAATAAAGTAAATACATACTAACCAATAATGTACACTTGATAGATAGATAATATTATTACATCTTTATTCTTTATACAAAATTATTTTTGTAACATTTATCGCCCTCTCTATTAGATTTTAAATCATTTCCAACCAATGATTGTCTGTTAGATATTGATTAACATGTACTTTATTGTATTTAAAGGTCCAATATTATTATAAGTATAAAATAAAGTGTAAATGAGCAATGAAATAAATATAACCTTTAATTACCATCTATGTTTACATATTTTAAGATGCAATATGTAATTTTTTTTATTAATTCGAATTTGTAGAGCGCCGTATTCAATCTATTACATACTTATACCACTAATACATTATACACTAATATTTGACGGCAGATGCTCGGCATCCAACTCGTCAACGTAAGGCTGACATCATTCGTTTGATTCAATCATTGATACGACTCATTTGTTTTATACAGGCTGCTCCATTCTTGTTGACAGTTTGACAATGTTCTCTTCACTTTAAGCACACGCATTTATGAACTGTGGAACACAGTAATTTTTATAAAAAAAGTTTGGAATAATCCATAATTTGGTATAGTGAAATTTTTTGTATCTCAAAATCTCGTACATTCTCAATAACTAAAAGAATTATTAATTTCGTTATTCAGTTTGTAGAGTGTACAATAAAAAATATTAAATGAAAAAAAATGTCAAGACGCAGGCCAGTTCAAACCATTCTTATTGGAAACCGATAGAGGAGGCCTATGTCCAATAGTGGACTGCATACAACAAAAAAAATGAGTTAGCTAAATAATCAGTTTTAAGTGATAAGTGACCAGTGTGTTTCGTTAAGCGACAAATTCGTATGGTTTCGGTACAGTTATACAGAGTGGAACTTCTGTTACCGGGGAGGACAGACTGCTACAACCACTAAAATACTCTTTCTGGATACGATCACCGCTTAGAAGCGACCCGTAGTGAAGTAGTTGGAGTTCGAAATAGTGCTTACTCAGGTGTTCACGGGACATGTGGTTTATCTTAGTATCTCTCTAATATATAAAATTCTCGTGTCACGGTGTTCGAATTTGAACTCCTCCGAAACGGCTTGACCGATTTTTACCAAATTTTACATGCGTATTCAGTATGTCTGAGAATCGGCTACTATCTATTTTCCATACCCCTAAGTGATAAGGGTGGTCCACCCCTAAATTTTATTTTTAATTTTTTAGACAATTTTTTTGGTTTTTATTTTATTATGATAAAGCATACAAAAATACATACAAACCTAAATTTTCACCCCTCTACGATCAACCCTTATCTTACATTTGTTAATTAAAAACTTTAATTTTTTTTGCCAAACAACGTTTGCGGGATCAGCTAGTTTATGCATAAATAAATAAAGCCCACCGTGTGCCTGTGACCACGTGATAAGCCAAAGTATAATACACGTAATTACCGACTGACCTCTGTACAGAACAAGACACGATCTAGAAACAGAATTAGATATAAAGATTATTTATCTTATTTTCTATTTTTTTCTAGCTCTAGCTGTTTATAGCTTTCTTATTAAGCTTTCACAAATAATATTAAAACAGTACTTAATTTTTTTTCAATACAACGGGATTTATTAAAACCTTAGTTTATAACATTATTCAACTTGTTTTCTGTAAATATATTTGATATCTCGGTACGATAAATAAAACTTGGATAATATCGTCCTCGTTTTAGCCTATAGGCGCCCATTGTAAAGCTTCCTCCAGATGTCTAAGGGGTGATATACCATAGTTACCATGCTTGGCAAGCGGTATAATTGTACGCAGAGGATACTGCTCTTCTGCAAAATTGTTTATGAGAAGTGACAATCCTATAGGTACTGCAAAAAGTGTAAATTGTATCACGCGAAAACCCGCGAATTCCGTTAGCAAATCTCAGTACTCACCGCTGTTCTATCACTGCTCAGATATATAAGTCAAATGTACATAAACTTAGCAATAAAGGCACAATACATTTGTTTATAAAGTTCTATTAATACTTAGTTAATAAAATAATTAAGAGAAGCAAAAAAGTTATTTAGTAACCTGTACTTTATTCTTCTTTTCATTCGTGCACTATTGACAGAGTGGTCGTGGTCATGCACCCGTTGGTTCTAGTGGCCCTGGTGCTTTCGCTAAGCAGCTCTGTGTTCCTCGGAGTGAGAGCATTCACTTACGGACTTATTATTGAACGTTTGTAATGATGTCTGTCCACGCTGGAGAGCGTCCAAGAGATTGCCTTTTGAATATATATATATATAGACGATATACATGCCTAAGATAATTAAGATGATATTTACTTTTTAAACAGACATAACAAATGAGTTTGTCAAAATTAAAATTTGTTCAAAAATAAAACTTTCTGTTTGCAACAATGTCCCTGAATACAGATATAACTACACAAGTACAAAAATACGCCTGAAATAATGTCATTAAATATATATTCATAAATACACATCGAATCAACAAAGAAATTGATCACGAAAGACGTTTTATGTTATTGTTTTTTTTTCTATTGAACTGGAACAGATTAATAATTAGTTTCAACTCAAACTTAAACTTTTTTCGCAATTCCATCGTATCGGAAGCTGCTTCGCTTTTGCGTTAATAATGCCGCAGGACATAATTTCAAGAGGACACAAAAACACTCCTGCTGTGTGCTGGCATAACTAAAGGTCCAGGGTCGACGACCCGTCGCTTCGTTCATTTTGCGCGTCAGTTTTTATTACATCAATTATTTTGATTACTTTTTATCAGTACCGTCGCTCAAGGCACTTCGCTTCATTTCACCAGGATCCTGATTAATTTATTTTTTATTTTTCCCTGAATCAGCGGCAAAAAACTCGATACTTTTGCATCGTAACAAAATAACATATCTATCCCTATTTATCGATATATAACATATCATTTAATAGTTCCAAAAAAATTGCATTATCTTTAATTTCATTGTTTCATTATGATTACTATGTCAAACGATCGCCATGGAGACCGATCTTCATCTGCCCTCATCGAACGTCTACCGGCTCGAGATCTCGATCGTATTTATTTAATAAGAATAATTTAATTAAATTATTATCTGATTTAATTCACGATTATCTTCCACTTTAAATCAATTATATTTATCTTTTATATACGTTAACAGAACAACGCTAGAAGAGCTCACGTTATTCAAAACTGCTGTCAAATTAATCTACATTTATAAATAATTGTATCATCTTAAAATGATATATGTATAGGGATTACCAGACCGACCTTATTCTAGAAGAAACTTTTACGAATTCCGTCAAGATTATTATTTAATAACACTTTGACAAATTTCCCTAATCCAATAATAAGAGTATTTCTTTGAGAGATATTTTTTTAAACGATTTGTATAATAACTTAAATATTACAATGTATGGATAATGGAATGTATTGTAAAACCGTATACAGTTGCATATAAAAGCATAGGGAGCTTCCTAACGTGCCCTTACTTAAGAACAACCCCTAACAAACTCAGTCGTGTTTTTTGTGATATCTTTCAAAAAAAATCTTCAGTAAGAGCAATTCATACATTAATACATAGTACAGCTAACGGTTCTTCAATATGAATGTAGAATCTTTAAAACTAACTGGATAACGTACAATCTAATTTGAAATTGGAGTAAAAGTCGTAAAGGCTTAAAATGTTTTGCTCTTTTCTTAGCGAAAAGCACCAAACCTGTACACCTATAATCATTCATTCTGTACAATTAGAATAATTTCGCGCCATCATATAAAACAGGCGGATGGTGTTGTAAGAGATAAGAATCGATTTATGTTACAATTATATTAAACAAATGATATATAAAATAAATTATCATAGAACGCGTGAATCTATGAGCTTAAATAAAATTGTTTGGACAGTGTAAACACTAAAGAAAGTTCTAATCTCGGATCATTACCATTCCAACATCCAAAAAGAGTACATCATACAGAAGTACATATGACATGGTCTTTATTTTTATGCCTCATATTTTGAGTAGCATTTCTAAAACGAAAGAGTTTACTGCATTCTTTACTACTACCGCTTTAAAACACGTTATGGAATAGTTCATGTGAAATAAAATGCGTTTTATCAGATCTAAAAGACAGCCGTTTGACGCCGTTGCCAGGTGTAGGCCATAAATTGCGGTAAGTTTTTGAAAACCGTAAACCGACTATGGTTAGTCGAAAACATAACTTTATTGCGTCTTAAATTATCGTCGAACATTTTTTTTAAATAAATCAAGGGCAAGCCGTTACTATAAACAGTGTTGCTTATGGCCATTTCATCACCATCTTCATCCGCAGCTGGATATAAATCTCCCCAATGATTTCCAAAAAAAAACTATTAAAATAGTATACACATTACTTGCATCTAGTAGCATTAAAATTCAAGCAATACAATCCCTGGACATCCTTTTAAGGTGCAATAAGTCCCCTGTATCTCAATCAAGTTAAGGAACTCTGGCGCGAATGCAATAGATTCTTGTGGAGACACGCGTCAGGCATTGACAAACATGGACGACACAAGGTCGTCGCTATAGGGTTGCCACACTACTCAGATTTGTTAGGGTAAGTAATTAAAAAGAAAATGTTCACACATTAAAAAAATTTAAGATCTGTCATATTGTCTCTAGAAGTGCCGTCGCATATCCACACTTATCGGGGCAAAGATCGTTTGTCTCAAATATCGATTGCATCGATTAAAATCGATATTAAGTTCTGTCAATGTTTTACGATAATGCCACAGATAAGCTTTCACGCATCCACAGCCACAGTGAGAGCTCTCAGAAGAGAAAAATCTTCTTTCAAAATAAGCTCGCTGGAACCAAGCCTACTGCACTTCTCGGCCTAATTCAGGATATACTATTTACTCCTCCCTTCAAAGTAAAGATAGGATTCCGACCCACTAAAACCCCGTTTTGTATATAGCCATGGTTTTTGTTCACGTTACTCCTGGAACCCTCGTGTCATCACGATGGTTAGAGTCGAAGGTGGTGCGGGAGTTAACAGAATCCTTCAGTGTTAACTGTCACTACCCTCAGCTAACTATGGGTAGTTCTTCTACGGGATTTGGAAGCAGCCTTTTGCACCATGACTGTCTTACGGAAGAGGACATAGCTCTACACGGCTATCACCCGCCCAACATTGCCGACACGAATGCAGGCATTAGAAGATCCTGTCCAATAGGATCCGCCGCTCCGGCTGACATACCTGGCACTTAACGAGTGTATGCGAGACGGATAATACACCAAACCTACAAAATACATTTTCTGTATAAATGTATTCGATATATGAAAATGTCATTTCAGTAATTAGTATTTCGATCACATTCTGTCGGTTAAAAGTCCTTCGATATTTATCCGGACACGATTTAAAACGATATTTTATACCCTTCATCTTAATATCATTATTGTGACATCATGCTGTCTCCCAAAATTTTAAAATTCAAAATATCCTTTTTCAATTAATATTTATTTACATGCGTTTTTCAATTGTTAATTATTTTAACATTACTACCGCTATTGCGGCTCGGAATACTGATCTGCTAAGAAGAGCCGGCTAAAAACTCGACAGTAGCTCTTTTACGTGTATTATAACATTTTTTTTTTTTGAAAAATGAGTCAACAAACATATACGTAGTACATCCATGAAGGTATTGTTAACTGTTTGAAGACAAAATTAAGGTGTCACGAGTTTATTTTTTGTATTTACCACGCGTCTGTTACTATTCTTCATATATATTTTTTTAATTGTGTCGCGTAAAAAATATCTTATTAAAAATGTTTTGCAAAGCAACCGTTGAAATACCAATAACTTTAAAATATCCTCTCAGGAAATCAATACAATTTGTGTAATGGCGGACTTAACACCTTTAGTTAGTACTAGTCGGGATGACATAAATGATAAAAAGAAAAAATACCATATTTATATTTGGTAATTTTATATTTTCGTTCAATTTATTTAAATGTTGAAACTACTCTTTGTATCATTATTGGAAAATTCAAGAATATATTTTTGTCCATATTACTGTCTGTTTCCAATACCTCCGTGAAATAAAATTAAAAAAAATATCAGGTTCTTTATGGTTTTATTAAAAAAAAAGAAATGATACCAGCCCTGTCAATAAATATCAAAGGTATAAAACCATTCTCGCATTCTCACGTGCCGGTCGCACCAGTACGTCACGGCAGGACCTTGGCGTATGTTAAGGACATCCATAATCTAACACTCGAAGCGCACCATCGCACATAATTACTATCCGCACACCAACGTCATTTGTTTGTCACGGACTGTCTGACAAATAAGTACACATTACAATAAACATTCTTGCATTATTATGCAGAATTAGCGAAGACAAGATGGCGGAAGTCTTTATTAACTATACAATGAATATTATAAGTAGTGCACTTTAAAAATAACAATAGAATCTTCGTACCCATTTTTACAACTAATTAAAACAAAAGTACCGAAATGAATTTTACAGTAATGCCAACATAAAATGTATTTAATATTGAAAAATTATCAAAATAACTACCAACACGCAAAATTTTTATTCATAATAATAAAAAAAAAACTCATATTTGACAGATGTCACACAGACAGATCTGCGGCTCGATTTTCTTAATATTTACCTATAATATAACTGCCTATTTACAAAGTGATTTATTAAAATAAATTATGAATCTACTACAAAATACTATTCCTAAAAAAAAAATTCACCTAATTCATGTTGAAGATATACGGGAAATAATTTGAAGCTAGTTATTGCAATGAATTAAAAAATGAGATAAAAAATAAATTGTTCTTTTTTTAAAACGAGTCATTGTAAAAATAGAACACACGGAAAGTGACATTATGTAAAAAAGCGGGAAATTTAACGCTACCTGAAGATATTTAGTAGTCATAGAACATAATTTCACGAGCTAAGGGCGCTTACTAAATAAGCTGTTACACAATAGGACACATCCGCACGGAAGTCACGTGTGAATGTTACCTAATATGGTAATAAAAAAAAACAAAGGCGACGTTAAAAAGTATATGGCTGGCGTACAATGGCGGCATTGCGATTCGGGAGAAATTATGTGACGTCATAACAAATCGTAATTGTGGTGGCCAAACATTCAACATTACAAGTAAAGTACGTCAGGACAAATAACATATTTTATTAGAAAAAATTATTACGAATGGAGATTCATATAGATATAGATAATTCAGACGTACAGTACCCGGCGATAAATATTGGACATCGACCTATTGAAAGAGACAATCGGCTAATTCCCGCTTAGTAGAGCACTATCTCTGTCCCACACTACCTATGTGAGGTTTTGTCAGCCGAAATTAGCCGACTGTTTCTTTCCAAATGGCGATGTGCAATATTTGTCACCGGGTACAGTACATTAGTTTTTAATGTATACAGCACTTTATTCAAATTTGTTATTAACAAACAAACACGTTTTAAGCAGTAATGACTATAAATCGCTTTACTTGTATTATATGGTCGGTGAATTTTTTGTTTGTAGGTTTACCTTTAGGTATATTCGACCTCGTAAGATCTTCATCATCATTAACCGCACTTTAATCAACCATATTTAAGCCCTCTACCACATGTATTCACCAATTCTCTAGAACTAGATTCACAGAGGATTTTGATCTGAAATTATCAGTTCATTTTTAATAACAAACGAAGCACATTCATCTCATAGTTCGCTTCCATTTCAAGTTATGCCATTACCATCATCATCCGGTGATAATATATATCTCCCGCCTACTATGAACAAAAATATGTAATGTTTCCTACTTTATTTAAATGCCATTTTAAATTATCAAATAGGAAATCATGGCTACAAGAACAATGACTTCGGTGTTCTTGTTGGCTGTTTATACAGGATGATCGGTTACAGGTGTAAAGGCTTGTAAAGGGTCAATGAATATATAGCTTATTTGCCATCAGAAAGGTTTATAGATTTTGAACCTATTTTAAATTATCCATACGTCTGAAACATGTTAAAATAAATTATTTTTTCTATTGGAAAGCAAAATGTCATTACTTCTAAAAGTGCAGTCTGCTAAGAGAGGTAGTAAACAATAAATAATTTTAGTATATTGTTATCCTAATTTTATAATGTCAGAAACCTTTGATTTTTGGAATCAACCGTACATTATTTAGCAAATAAGTGATACGTGTACCTACAAAAGTTTTTGCTCTAAACCAATCATCCTGTATATATTGCTTTCTAACTCAAGTTTGAAGCAATTGTCAAATTTTGCCGCCTCACTTCGCCAAATAATGATCCTAGGCCGTAGAAACTTTCTACGCGGACTGTACATATAACAAAACTTGGGTCGCTTACGTAACGCCGTATCATTGTAGCAGTGAACATAAGACGTCAAGAGACAAAAACATAATGGGAGAATTACACAAAGAAGTTTTTCATTAACATTACATAAGAAACAAATTGAATATAAATGTTAGTGTGATTTCACGGATGTTTAATGTATAAAAACACAATGCATAAAATATATGATACATTAGAAATTTACTTTTATTACATATATTAATTGGTCACAGCAGATCACGGGAGGCTCCAAGTTGACGAAGATGGAGAAAAATGTAAAGCTTTGGAGGAGGCTTTTACGCTGAGGGTCCATAGAAACTTAGTACAAAATTATCAAAACTATTATTTAAAATTACTTTATTAATAAGTCATTTGTATGGAATATAATAAAGCTTTAATATTATTTATTATTGTTACATATACAAACCATTCAAAAAAGTCAAATTTAATAAACACAAAGTTGAAATAGATTCACAGTGCTATATATTTAAAAACGAAATCTTGCCAGAGACATTCGTAAGGAAATAATTGGTGTTACTTGTTATAATAAGAAGATTTGTAAACGAATTAAAGGAACTGAAATGGCTTATCGCATTAGCAAGTTGGAGTAGCAGTAGATAGAACTCTTGACTGCTGAAGATGGTTCCAGAATGGAAACCACAGACTGTCAAACGCAACGTATGGCGTCCATCTATAAAGTGAACAGACAACCTGGTAAAACCGTCGCAAGAAGCTGGATACATGCCGCTTTTAACCGGCACTTTTGGAAGTTTCTAGTAGTATCACCATCGCCCCTCTGATGAGGAACCTAAGATACTGCAACCCTTTCTTTCAATTTCCAAAAATTATAACAAAAAGATAATAAAAATTAATTAAAATTAAAAGATAGGCGAATAAATAAACAGGTATATAAAATAACCGTGGTAAAGAACGAATACACATTCAAGAATAGAAATTGTAAATAAATGCTTTTAAAAGAAAAATCAATTGAAAATTGTATATGAAAATGCAAAAGAAGTATATAATATTGTAAAAACTGTGGCGAGGCATGAAAAGCGATGCGTAGAAGATATACAAATATGAAAATGTCTAGGAAGGAAGAATATACAACGACAAATATTGTGACGAACGAAAATAAAAAAAAAACTTTACTAAAAAAGTTAGTGAAATCAATGTACTTGTCCCAAAAATGATAGGGGAACAAGCGGTACCTAAAAACGGGCGCAGTTAAAGGAAAAAATTCAAGCACTGACCGTATATAGCTAGGATGACGGCAATGATTTGATTCTTCATTTAATAATCAATTAAAAAAAGTCAAATGTCTATATATAAAATTGTATCGCTTTCTCTCCCCATAATTGCATCGTTCAAATTCAAATACATGGCTTTAAGGAATCAAAGCAATCCATGAACGGATCCACAACAAACACGAGGTAAGTTTTAAGAATTATTACTTTAAAAAATTGACACTACCCACTAAGGAAGTCATATTTACAGATAGGAGTAGATTTGAAACTATACATTGTTCTTTAAAGCCGAGTTTCTAAATAATTTTTCTAGCCTGCTCTAAGCATTTTTT
The DNA here is from genome assembly GCF_028537555.1 of Battus philenor. Lineage (NCBI taxonomy): Eukaryota > Metazoa > Arthropoda > Insecta > Lepidoptera > Papilionidae > Battus > Battus philenor. The sequence continues at coordinate 1,783,309 of NW_027181693.1, forward strand.
AAAATGCAGTTAGATCTAAAAAAAGATATTTGTTCGGTTGCTCTTACAATATAAACCGAAATCGGGATCCGCGAGCTAAGTATTAGTATATAATTAAATGATTGCGTAAAAGAATTTACATAGACATCAATTGCGTCTATCGGATGTGAAAAAATCGGGCGAATTTTTGGGCTTTTCTTCAATAATGAACGTGGTTGTAAATAATTTAGTCTTATTTCAAATCAGAAGATATTACATACGAATTTACTTTGATTCTAGCTTCTATAATATTAAGCTCTATTGGCATTTTTCCTTAGGCGTAAGTAGTATTTTTGGTGTCTGGATTGACGATTGTAAAAGTGATCACCAAAATAAAAACAGATTATAAAGTCAATGAATATTCTTCGAAGGTTTTCCACTACGTTGTTAAAGACTGTAAAAACGCGCTGGAACGAGTTTATATAGGATAAATATACAGCGAACTCGATTCCGTGTGATTTTTATACTAGACATATAACATTAGTCAAGTATATCTCAAAACACAAAAGTAATTTTCCTGCATCGAATTTAGTCGAAAATATTTTTAATCTATAGTTTCTGGAATATTCTTTTGAACAAAAAACAGATTAAAACTGTCAATTTAAGAGATCAGTTTCAAGCCAAAACTTACACAATCAGTGAAAGTCAAAATACATAGTTAAACAGTATATGTTATATGCAGTTCCATTATGAGAATACTTCAGCCAATATTACCACTGGCAATGTGTTAAAAGACGAACAAACAAACACGACCTTGTATTAAAGCAAAGCTGTATTAACACGTAATATTTCTCTATTTGTTAATTTTATGGACATCTTTGTTTAGCTTTATTACAAAATCATGTAATTTTAAGTTGGCAAATAGAATCAAGCAATATTCGCCGAGGGCCGCCATATTGGATTGTATTTATGTCTGCTTCTATTTAATTACCTATAGAATAAACAAGATACGGTAAATGAAGTGATTAATGCGCATAGTTTAATAATAAGTCTTTTATTACGTATGCAGGAAAGTAAGAAACCATTACATTAATGTCGGACGGAACTCTCCCATGAAACAAAGAAACAAATGTTTATTCTTTCGAATAGACTTTGATAATCCAGAACTCGGATAGGCAGCATTCAGGAAGCTCCGAAACCTTTTATCTTTCAAAATACGGCAATAAAGACGTGGAATCAGGCGTTACCTTGCGGAAGTCCATCCTGAATAAGAAAAGGACCAATATTTAGCCACTTCCGCTCATGCAGTGGTAGTCGTGCAACAAAGTGCACCGCCCGCCAGTCCGCTGATAAATGAGTATGCGGCAAACAATGCGCAAGTGGCTAAATATTGGTCCTTTTCTTACTAAAGACGAAGGTCTTTAACCAATTTGTTTTCCTAGTGATGACATACGGATCCGAAGCGAGGTCACTTACGACGGGCCTCATAGAAAGGTTCATGGTCACACAAAGAGCAATGGAGAAGGCTATGCTCGTAGTTTTGCTGCGAAATCGAATCATAAATGAGGAGATCTGCAGAAGAATCAACATCACCGACGTAGAGTTGCTTGTCTGAAGTAACAGTGGACGTGGCACATCGTGCAACCGATGGTGGATGGGAGCCGAAAGGTTCTCGAGTTGCGACCACGAGCAGGTAGACGAGTTGTAGGTAGACTAGGTAGACCGACGAGATAGATAAGGTTGCGGGAGATCGCTGGATGCAAGCAGCGCAGGATCAGTCAACGCACCGATCATTGACGGTGGCCTTTAACTTGCACTGGGCGTCTATCGATCGAAAAGAAGAAGTAGCACCTTCCAAGAGTCAAGATATTGATATAATGCATTCAAATGGACTGTTTTTAAACAGTATTGTTTTTCCCAATTTTCTTCATATCTCAAGGCTTATTTCCATCATTATCAGTTGCCATAAACTGCTTGGCCTCCATATTTTTTATGACTCGGCCTTTAAAAAAATATTCTAGGTAAAATATAGGTCTTATTGTATTATAATAGTATAAGCGGAACAATTATATATCGACGCGTTTAATATGCAATGCTGCAAGGATGCTGCGAATTAAGTGGGTTACTCGTAGAACCAATACTCCGATACTGATCTCGGAGCGATGACTCGCACATGTACAAGGTAGACTTTGCAGTTTTTTGGTCACATAGCTATAATAACTTGGGAAAACGTTGGAAAGGTAGATAGATGACGACTAAGATCGCATCAGAAATCAGAGAAGATCAGAATCGATCGGAGCAGTATACCACAGTAGCCGATGGAACATACATCGCCGAAGACCGGCACAGATGGCGTAATCAAGTCCGTCACAAATATTCCAAAAAGAGATACGATCTTCAACAGTGATTGTTAATATACTGAAAATGATGTTTAATTTCTTTATTTTTCTTATAGTTTCAATTAGGTTAATGTTTTATTGTACCTAAGCCTTGAAATGTTGTGCACATCTGTCATTAACGTATGCTAGTTTTCAGATCTACTGTAATGTTTTTGGTGTATGAAAATAATGATATAATAAAATAGCTTAACTGTAGACGAAAAAAAAAACAAAGACAAGTTATTCAATGACAATATAAAAGATAAGATTAGTGGCAAAGATTGTAGTAAGAAGAGAGAATTTTGTAACAGTGGCTCTGTTGACTCATGTATGGATATAAAACATCTTCGCATAAAATAATTGTAGACAGGTCACTAAAACAAAGATTCCATCTTATTTACTAGCACCAAAGCCAAGTGATTATTGTCAAATAGCAAAATCCAATTGTTGATTTGATTAAGACCAACGACGACGTAAAATGAATGCATTGCCGCTCAGTTGCGGAAACTAACTAGCTAAGACAAGACAAGAGGCGCTCATTAAGTGATAAAAGATTGTTGATCATCATATTTAAAGATAATATTGTTATTATAAAGGCACATTTAACCTTTATATATGCTAGAGCAAATAAATTTATTCAAAATAAGAAATACATACCTTTAGAGAATCAATATCACACTGAAGCATAATAAAAATAAAACAATTTGAAATTAACTTGTCTTTGTAACATAACAAAACGATTGCAACTGAAAATATAGTTGCAGATAACAAACACGTGAGAAATGACACACTGGGAGATAAAGGTTTAAGATAAAAGAGATGTTGATAATGAACATGGATGAAAAATACGCTATCGTTTTTCTGAATAAAAAAAAATAATCATGTACGACTGATTGTCGCCACAGATAATAATGTCACTGGCGGGGACTACGCAATTATGACACATGGCAAAGTCCCGCCAATTGCAAAATAAAAAAATAAATGCCGCCAAGGCAGATCAACTGCTTCAAGCATGTTTTCCTAATCAAACCACGATGGGTTGAGGCTGTTGGAAACCATTATTTACATGGGTAAAAAATACATGTTAATTCAGATACACACAAACTAAAACTAATGCAAAATGAAAAAAAAAGTAAATGAATATAATACAAATTATTTTTTAAGGTTAACATACGAAATGATAATGACAATTAAATGTTATTTGCAGACTAAGAAATGACATTGTTTATTTTTTCAACTGTTATTTCCTTCATATTCGAATATAGAATTCAACTATTTCAAATGGGTGGGACCGCTCCATATTACTGGCAACTGCGATGCAATTTTTTTTTATTTTGTGGTTGCGTCTTCTAATTTAAATTCGAACGCCAATTTTAAAGTGATATGGTCCCTGCCATTGTTTGGGTCCATAAAATTTTCTAAAATCTTTCTGACTGATCGTGAAAAGAAAAAAATTAAAAAAATTATGTTCGGGTTGAAAATATATATAATCTCTCCATATATGTAATATGCACCACTTCGATCACTCCTTGCTTTTATAATCCTCGCTATCAAGAAGGAACGGACCCGTGCATGGTAACACATCGCCAACTGCTTAACACGTATAATTCTGTATAATGCATTCAGAATCAGAGACATGGATCATCCTAGAGAGAATAAAAAAACGTTCCTAAAGTGTCTCCCGTGACTTTAACCAGTGCTACAATATTTCTAATATTTAATGGAATCAGGCGTTATTTTGCGTAAGTCCATCATAAGCAAGAAAAGGACCAATATTTAGCCTCTTCCGCACATGCAGTGGTAGTCGTGCAACAAAGCGCACCGCCCGCCAGCCCGCTGATAAATACGCATGCGGCAAACAATGCGAATTACACTGTGCATCTTCAGGAGTTATGTTACACCGATTAGTGCCAAACACAGATTATTCGAATGAAAGAAAGATATTTCGAATGGTAAGCAGGTAGTACCAACCAAATCCAGTCTGTCTCTCGGTGACCTTTGTAATGCTAAACGCGTATTGAATGACAGCCCAAGCAATTTAAGACCTCAGCTGCCTTCCAATCCGGTAATATTACATGACATTGCATAATAAGTTACGTAAACGAGGTTTAGTCTAAGCACCTTGTGAACTGTAACACTCTTTCCGCGGAATATGTAAAATGCACTATGGCAACAGTATATACGAGATATACAGAGAAAACAAAAAAAAGAGCAGCAGGAAGTTCTTTGGTTGTATAGCATAGATTCTAAACTTTTGACTAAAAAAGCGATAATAAAACATGAAAATAGATATCAAATATTAATTACAAGTTTATCATTATATTCAGAGGCGAGGTAGAAGAATTAAATTATCATCAGGTCGGCCGATTGATGCCCACTGCGAGGCATGGGTCTACCTAAAATATCTCCACCATAACCTTTTGGCCCCAACGAAACACGAGCAATGTGCCCTGCCCACGGCAACTACAGATGAGCGGATCTTCGTAAAACGTCTTAAAAAAATAAGCCATCACCGCCAGCACGCGTTGACCAAATATCACCATCTTCAGACAGAGGATGTTTCGTAGCTTCGAAACATCATATCCATCCGAGTTGGATTCAATGAGTGATCTCTTTTCTGAATTAAAAAAAAAAAAAAAAAAAAAAAACAGATTAAAAATAATTTCAAATTAAGAGCTGCATCAAATGTTAAAACTAGAGGCGATGCCTCTGAGTAGAGTAACAATGATTTTTATCTTTAGAACAGCCGGTTTTCTCTATGTTTTCCTTTACCTCTTGTGAATGGCAACATTCTATAATTTACACAAAGCGCGCGCGCACCGCCGGCAGTAGAACCTATGATCTACGATCGTAAGTTGCGGCCCTCAATCACTAGGTTACTGCTGATTGAATGACCAAGAATTTTTACTATCATAACCATAAAAATACATGCCATCGTTATCGAAGTCAAAGTCTTATACAGGGTGATTGGTTACAGCTATAAAAGCTTAAAAGTGGTGAATGTGCAGCACATTAGCTGTCAATTAATATATGGTACGAACTATCCAAAAATCAATGCTTTCAGGAATGACAAATAACTTAATGATAACATTGTAAAAAAAGAGTTTTCAAATTCGGACTATAACATTAAAATTAATTATTGTTTGCTATTTGTCCCCGCAACTTTTGCACTGCTAAGAATTTTGGTTTGTTGCTTTCCAATACAAAAAATAAATAAATAATGAAACATATTTCAGACTGAAATCTTTATAAAAAAGATTAAAAATGATTAATTGTATCTGTTGACAAATAAGCTTTTACAGCTATATCCAATCATCCTGTATGAATAAAAATAAATCGCCTAATACATTGCTAAGCGGATGAACGGCTCCATCATTAAGTTCATTTATATTTTCATTAAGGCAGGGTGATTAGAGAAGAAAAACAGCAAAATGATGAAGAAAATAGTTGATACAAAATATTAAAAATATTTTTTCGCATGGCAACAACAGAGTAAATTTTAACACCTATTACTGTTATATATTATATAGCAAAGAATCTAAAAATCAAGAAAAGTATAAATAGAGAAGATAATAAATAAAATCGTGTACTAAAGGCAGTAAAAAGAAATTTTAATTATATATTTACTAAGAACTAACAGTGGTAAACATTAAACTCATGTCATGAAGTTAATATCAAAAGAAAACATGTCAATTACGAACAGGTTCTCTCGTCTTACCGTACCAAGTTATTAAAACAAATCTATCTGGCAAGCGAAGCGTAATCTGATTTTAAACGCCAGTTTAAACCGACCGTTACGTTTATAATCTCACTGCATTAGCACGGCCGGGTTATCGCGCACGAGACCCGGTAAGGGGATCGCAAATAAATTCCAATTCAACCTATCGAGTGTTAATTAATGGTAAATGTAGTTTCACACTCCAACTTCCTCAAGTACTTCGCCTATATTGCACAGAGGATCAGCAATGTAAAAGGTTGATATCACTTACTCGTTGAACTGACGCAGTTACAAAAACACAACACCACCGTGCACGGCTACATAAAACCTAAAATAAATACATTTAAAAAACTTTTAAGTTAAACGGTTTTTTGATACCTATATTGTGGTGGTTGTGGAAAAATATGTACCTAGTTCGCCATATTGGAACGGCGTCCATCTTGAATTTTAAATTTTGACATAATCATCGTGTTTTACTAGTGTAGCCCTTTCATTTGATACCCATATTGAGGGGGTTAAGGAAGAATATGTAATCCGCCATTTTGTATCGGCGACCATCTTAGATTTATAATGTTATTGATTTTATTATATTGTATTGTCATCTAAATTAAATGTGTGTACCAAATTTCAGATCAATCTCACAGCGGGAAGGTGCTTAAATTTCAATTTCTAATTTTGACCCAAATAAATTCCGTACGGGTCGAACTAAATAATACCGTTTAATAAAAACAGAAAAGTCTATTAAAAAAACTGGTAAAAACAAAAACAACACAAGCTTCATATTCATAGATATATTTTGATAGAATTTGACGTTTTTGGTGTCAATCAATGTGCATTAAAACGTCAATACATTGTAACAGCTACATTAAGTCATCGTCATCGGCGTATCGAAAAGGGGAATTCCAGAGAAATATAATTCTTTATATACATCGAAAGAGAGCGCTTTATAATAATTCTCGACTTGTGATTGGCTTTTGGATTTGTAATTGGATTGGATTGGTCTTTTGTCCACTTTGTTGTTTGACGTGGACTCCAGAACCTTGTGCTCCGCTATCCATTCTGCGCATTATGGTTAACTTTTTCTTCATTTTTCCAATCTTCTGGGCCCTGGATCATATTTTCTACTTCGACTTTCAGTTGTCTCACTCGTTCTTCTCTATGATATATTATTCTAAATGGCGATGGATTCGCGCTCTAGTCGATGCTAATGCTTTTTTGAGAGCGGTAGTCAACTCAAAGACAAATGGAGACATTATCAAATATCTTTATTTTAATTTTATCTAGCCTAAAATGTCTTATTGTACAAGCTTAAAGCAATAATAAAGAAATTAATTTTAATTTATAAATAAAAGACAGACGCAGTTACTAACAGTTAATACAAAAGTTGCGGATTTAAGGATAAAATGAACAAAAATCTTTTAAATAAATTTATAGTCGAACAACCATTTTTTACTGAATCGATTGATTTATATGGAATACTATTAGACTATTGAAAATCGTGGTTCGAATAATGACTTCAATTCTTTTCCAATACATTCAACTGTCATAGACAATAAAAACAAACTCAAAATTTTTCTTCTCACATATGAGATATATTTTTGTTTGACTATGTATATTACTATTTGTTTTCTGAATTATACTATAATAAAATTAAAATATGCATCGTTGTTTTCTTGGTACTAACCGCAGTTAAAGCCATGCGATAGATGTTCGTGTGAATGAGCACTAAACTTTTACAAATTCCTTGCCATTTACGCCTCCCAATCTTCGCGAGCGTGGAGGAGGCCTACTAATTATAATGGAGCCCGGGCTGCCGACCCAGTTGAGCGCCGGCAATGCAAATGGACCCGCACTTCGCATTCTAAGCCCCACCTGCACTCGCGCACGCCTAACGGAGGTTTGAGCTATGCCTATTCTAGAAATTTCTTTAATTACTTCACTTCCGTATGTAATCTTAATGTTAATACTCCTTGTAGACAGATTTTGTTAAAGTCACCGCTCCAAAAACTTAAAATCCCATAGATCGACAGTTCCGCACGCTATATGGCCTGCTCATGATCATCGAAAAACCATGGAACCTTCTACAACGCTATGAACAACAAAACATAAGTCTTTGTTATTACGACACTGTCGTATTTCCATGTTATCAAACTAAATAGTGCATCATCTCATAATCGTTATGCCCCAAACATCGCAACAGTTACTGGTTTTACACTATCCGCAAGTAACGACTTCCCACGACTTAGCTTACATAAGAATGGTCTATCGTCTCGTGGTCGCAACTGGAAAACCTTTAGGCCAAACGGCCTTTGGTTGCACGAGCTATAATTCTATGATCTTATCACCTGAAAGAATTAAAATCGTCACAACAAAAATATAAATAAATAAAGGTAATAAAATAAAGATTTCCACGTGTCAATGCTATTGTATTGTAACAACACTTGTTATCCAAACAAACTATCATTAGTTACGTATGGAAGGAAGAATTATGAATATTATTGACGTAAAGGAAGTGTACGTGATGGAGAACCCTAGTCAAAGAGCATACGCATACGAGGAAGAGGAAAACAGGCGACCCGAGTCGATATTTGATCGATATATCAAAGGCTCCACTCGATTGAATGAATGCGACGGCTAGCGAGCAACCTGTCCTTGCTATGTACATGGATTATCAAAACTACGGATGCGGCATTATTTTGAAAGTTTCATCTTGAGAGCAAACAGACTGTAAAACTATTTTTTTTTATTTTGAGGCCTCCGCTATTGGGACCTCTCCTTCCACCCCTATTTTGTTGGGAACAGGGTTTTTTTTTTGTTTTTACAATTTTTTCACATGAATTTTTTATTTTCGTCTTCGTCTTCACAATATCTTTTCTTCTTCCTTCTGTCATTCCATAATTCCATCTTCCTTTCTCAATCATTCCATTCCTCTCATCCATCCTCAAACACTTCAGTTGTATTTTCTATGGCAGTATCACAGCTTTATTTAGTTAATTTATTTTTCTCGTGTACATCAGTTTTACATTTTTTATTTTAATTTCAATAAATCTATCTTAATAAGATTAAATATTTTATGTTTAACTATGTTTTATTCCTATAAATTACATATTGTGCAACAACTTTCCTGAAGAATTTGAGGACGGACTCTCTTGCATCCTTTTCCATTTTAATGGAGGCGAGTGTGGTCTCCTCAATCTTTTTTCCTATCCGGCATTCGGTCTAGGTGGATCACGGTCTGGTCCACGCCCGGTTCACAGAAGCACGAGGGTCTGTAAAACTATTTCACTGATATTTGAACTATTATTCATAATTATTATCATCTCAAATGATAAATGACTTTCCGGAACCTTGACTATATCGTTGATCCATCTACTTTGAGTAATATCGCAAAATTATATTAGAAATTTCATACAGAAATTCTGGACATAGAAATGAACATTTCTTTTTTCAGAGTATGTAAGGGTTTATATGTTTTAAGTTATATAGTTTTTGGTAAGAGTCTGAATTTGATTAACATATTAATTTTAAGCATCTGTTGTCTATGGTTATCAATTTGTATTTAGAATATCATTATTAACAAGACACAGACAATTCTAAATTATATAAATAAATTGGGTGAAAAGACGTGAAAACCAAAAGTATTCTTAAATTACAACATACGTTACAATATTGCCATCAATAACATCATCATCGATCCTCCCCCAAATCGACACAATCAACTTTGACTATGTTCTCGTTCCACCTACTTCCATCATTAATAACATATAAAATACATTTATTTAACATTTTTCATTCACATTTTTTATATAAAAATAACTTTAATTTGATTTATCACTTCCACAGATTATTAATCATTGAGAAAAGGCGCGCTTAGTTTCCCGCGCCTGCCACACTTCCGCGCGCCACTTCCCGTAAATGGCGCGGAAATCGACCGGCGCCCGACAGTAGGCTGACACGGTGTCACCCTACAAGTGTCAACCTTCTAACCCGTTCAAACATGACGCTACTGCCATGCATTATACACGTAACCGCATCATATTACTGCAACAAACAAAACATGAGAGGAGAGAGGAAGCTTCCTCAGCTACTGCCAAGACGTAATTAAAAATACTATAAATAACAATAAAACGATATAGATTCAGATATAGCAAGAAATTAAATTATAAAGAAAGCAGCAAAATAGTAAAAGAATTAATTAATTTGTAAAATAAAAATGGGTAATAAATAAAATGGTGCGAAATTGTAATAAATAAAATAAAATTGTTAACTAGAATTAGCAAGTAGTGGCCGAGGATAGATGTAAGGATAACGGAATGGAAGTGAAAGACTGGGAAAACTGTAGAAAGAATGAAAAAGAAAGACAGATAATAAGAAATATGCAAGAAGAGAATGGAAATAAATGGAAGTGTGTGAATAAATTAATGAAAAAATTAAAGACCCTGTCCCACACACGGGGCCATATGAAAAAAAAAACAAATAAAACATACGCTGCTGACAAAATCATGTACAGATCAATCGTGTAAAGCTAATTTAATGTTATTTGTGATCACATGTGATATTTGGTTAACTTTTTAACAAGCAATGTCACTTTAATAGCGAAAATTCAACCAATGTTACCTAATATTTATTGCTTAAATATTAGGTTGTCCTATAAATTTCTTCCGCGCCACGCTGCGTGACTCTTAATGACTGTGTTCATATAAACTTAGTGTCTCTTATCCGTTTATAATATGGGTGTCAGTTGTCTCAATTCTCTTTCAAAGTACGTGTCGTTGGTACAGTGGCGTACCAAGAACTTTTGCCGCCCGGGGCGATCTCCAGTTTGCCGCCCTTTTTATTATAAGTCAATCAAATAGTGGTTTTTATAAATTAATACACATAAATAAATTATTAAGTTATTTAATCAATATTAATTAATACACAGAGTAATTTTTTTTAGACATATTTGTATGCACTCGTAAACATATTTATATAATACCTACTCTTCTAGCTTTAATACTAGAAAAATCGTGTGTAATGCTCTCAAAATTTATATTATTTGTAATTTCTTGTTCTATTGACAATATTGCAAGATTTTGAAGTCTTAATTGACTCATTGTAGAACGAAGATAATTTTTTATCAACTTCAATTTTGAGAAGCTTCTTTCGCAACTAGCGACACTGATTGAAATTGTTAAAAAAATTCTTATTAAAATTACAATGTTGGGAACAGAATTTTCATTTATTATTCAAGAAAGAAAATGAATATGAAACTAATAAGTTGCTTTTTACAACTATAAGTAAATATAAAAAATGCCGCCCCAAGGTAAGTGCCGCCCGGTGCGGACCGCACCCACCGCCCCCCCCTAGGTACGCCACTGCGTTGGTAATAAAGAATCTTTCTTCATGGTAATACGATCAATGCTGAGGAACATTACAATCAACTGTATCAATTGAAAACCGATATAGCAGGAGAACTGCCATATTTGGCGAACCGACAAGGCGTCCTTTTACACCACGACAACGCAAGACCGCATGTTGGGTTTTGTCGTAAAGCATAAATTATGTCAGTTTGTTTGAGAGGTTCTAACACAGCGTCTACACTCCCCAGCCATACCTTGCTCCACCTTAATATTACTTGTTTCTTTGCTTAGAAAAAAACTATTCATGCAAAATCTTTCAAATCCATAAGCGAAATAAAATCGCACCTTCATGAAAATTTTGCAAATAAGATTACAATTTTGTAAAGACTGCATAATGAGGCTTCCTGATAGATTGAAAAGGGTTACAGAAAGACGGTTTATAAAATCTAATAGATTTACCTTAAAAAACAAATAATAAATATTTATTTTGTATCAAAAAAGGGAAAGTAAAGAGATACCTTAAATATATACGTTTTATATATAATAGATAATGTAATAATTTTCACGACAAAAGTCGCTGATGAAGAATACAGAGCAAGAAAGATGAATAGAGATTGATCAGGACGAATAAATCGTTGTCGTCGCAGACCACGCAAAATGACAAAATTATTAATTTATAAATAATATTAATTGTAAATTAATTAAAATGTTTTAAATTGACTTTTTTATTTTTAATTCGTGTAAACTATGAAATGCATATCTTATAAGTATTCCAGCATTTATGTGATCTGTATGTGTGAAAATTTTCCGTTTTTCTTGATCACGCTATAACTTCAAAACTACTTTACCTATTTCATTTATTTTAATACTTTATCAAGGACTTATGGCAAAATATTTAAAAACTATATAGTTTGTAATCCTGGTGATTATAGTCTGTGTAATTTAAAATTTTAACGACTATTAAGATCTCGCTTGTTTTACAGTTGGTTTGACAGTTCAATTTAAATACGCGCAGCAAATTTATATTATTAACAGGTGCGTCGAACTATACTCGGTCGGTATCAACCACAAAATCTATTTATTTATTTCTAATTTAGTCCATACATAAAAGGGTAATTCTGAATTAAGCCACTTTATTTTTTTTCTACTGGAATACGACGGACCAAGAACTTCTGACAGTTCAGTCTATTGGGACAGCTAGTAGCTTATAAAACTTTAACGTACTCTTAACCAACGACTTCACAGACACGTGTTTACATAAAAATTCTCATTAGTTATCATTCACAAAAAGATAACATTCGGAGCCAACGCAATAACATCTCCGCTCGGAAACTGTTTGTCAAATATTTCAATTTGAATGCGTCATAAACTGCACTTTGCCGTCCGCACGTTTCGTAAAAATTTATTCGCTTGGCGCCGGCAGCGATAATTCGGATTACTTTGCTTGTCGCCGGCCGTTTTTAACATTATTGGGAAATTATGAATTGCAAAGTTTTAATCAACTCATCGCTAGTTCAACCCTGTTCTCTAACTTTCATGAAATTTCGAAGATATACATACGTAAATAAATACAAAATTTGTTTGTTTTATATATTTGTTTATTTCCATTCTCGTTGGTATTCAGTATTTTTCTTCAACAGCAACAGAACTCAGCGATACTATTTTGCTTGAATATTTTTCATGTATTTTTAACATAAAATCTTACCTTTTTCGGCCGACAGTATTTTCGTATATTTCAGCACATCGCTTTAGGGGATATATTTACAATATTTTTTTTTTGTTTTTTTTTTAGTAAGTAAACAGGGCGATATGTATCGTATTGTGAATTATCCTTTAATTATAATATTTTATATAACTATATCTGATCAAGAAGAGAACTTGCTTATTATGTATCGTTTCGGAAGAAGTAGATGCTGCTAGCCCGTGAGGCTTCACCAGTTTCGTAGGAATTGTAATCCCGGAATTGCAGGGTTCGCGAATTTAACTAGATTTACTGATTCGTAGATTTGAGACGACAGCGAGGACTAGGTGGTGATCGTAGGTGGGATCTGGATCCTACCTCGGATCGTCCTTTCTTTATACGGTCGCGGGGGCGAGCGGCTATCCCCGAAAACAAAGCGGTTTGGAAGAAGTGAAGTGTTTATTCTTTTTGTTGCATCGCACGCGTGTTTGCATGCGATGTATCGCAGAAAAACCACTGCATTAAGGATTAGTGTTTACTCTATATCATAGTGTCTAATTTTTATGTGTATTCATGAGTTTTATAAACTTTAAACTAATTTAGATAAACGAAACCTTAATAAAACATTAGTTTGACATGCGTTCGGTCTAATTATCGGTGGGAGTCAATGCGTATACTGCAATACATACCTGAGTGATTTTGGTCATAGCTAAACCACTAATTAATATCTTTCTTGTATGTAAATAAACGTAATATCTTTAAAACCGTAGACAACATTGTATTTACCCGTTACTTATATGTGAAAATCAATGTAACTCGTATTATGTTTGTTATTGTTACGTAAGAAGTGAGAAGATGGCGGATTGACACTTTCGATTTCATGGTACAGGAGAAAGTGTGGTTGTTAATACAAGACATTAAGCACACAGAATGACCTTTTACAATGTGACTCTTGCAACAGAAATAAATCTCTATGGGATATCGTATTCTGTTTTGGTGCAACGAAACTGGGATAGTAGATGAAAATCGAACAGCCCGATATTTCCAATGTAGGTTGTTTGTCTACAAGGAGTGTGCATGAAGCAGTAACCTTAAATGTTTAGTAGGCAAGATTTGCCCAAGATTCCTAATTTTTTAATTTCTCCTTTTTTTAACCGATAGACGCTCATTGCAAGACATGCTCCCCTTAAAGATCTTCATGATGATGGATCTTTAGCTGCTCGCTTCCACCGCCTTCCTTTATCTCTGTCGCACGAAATACAAACAGTCCGGTATCAATTAGGAGCTGTTAAAACAATCCCACAATAATAGTTTTAGACCAAAGGTTAAGATCGAGCCTTTGGTCTAAAACTAAATTTCATACATTTATATGCTCAGTAATATCATCATCACAGCCGAACGTCTATTCCTGGATATAGGTTTCCGCAATAGTTTTCCAAAATGACTAATTACGAACTAAATAAAATAAACCAATTTGTGGGATTGTTTTAACAGCTCCTAATAGATACCGGACTGTTTGTATTTCGTGCGACAGAGATAACGCTCTACAAAACCGAAATTAGCCGATTTTATTTCCGAAGGTCGATATGCAATGTTTATCGGCGGGTATTGTAAAATGTCTTCGGAGGAAAGGATTACATCTTTCTCCAAAAAGCGAGTTTATATCATTTAGTCAATACAATACGTCAGGCGACGCATCTGTCGGAGATATTTTGGCTTATTAACTCGTGGATTTCTGATTGGAAGCTGTAAAAGCCAAAACAGCTAACAGCGCCCTGCAGCAATCGAATATAGCCAGTGTAACATGGTAAATAAAACAAATACATTTTTTAACGTTTTAATTCACATAAATTAGCACATAGTAAAGCACTAACATAACAAAATAATCACCTAACATTCCTGTCATCTGTAATATATTTACTCAATAATACAAAATGTCTGCATTTGTGACCGACGTACAAAATTTTATACAGATATCGACAATGGATAATAGATGGCGTTATTATTAACTCCTGTTATACCGGTTGCCCCATCCACGGCGATGGTCGTCTTTATATTCATCCATGTTACGCTGCCGGGCAAGTTCCTCAGGGTCGTCTTCCTCTATCAAACGCTCCTAATAAAAATCATATCATTAACATAAATCAAGGGTCTAAATGCACATATATATAGTAAGGTTCCATAAGATATCTTAGACCTTCCTCTTCTTAGTTTTTCAGCAGATCAGCATTCAGCATTGACGATTTCAAAGTACATGTAATATCAATAGTTATTTACCTTCTGTATCTGTTCCGCTTCATCAGGATCTGTTTCGGCTGTTTGTATCCTTGTATGTGGTATATTAGGGCCCGGAAACCTGACACAGAAGGTTTAATTAGCATTTTTTTTTTATTTTCTGTGCTTTTGTTTTTACAGACAATATTTCCGAATGTTCTAAGCTATTCTAGTCTCTTCTTAAACTATTTCATCTTTAATCTTAAACTATTTTATACTAAAGTGAATTAACTCATTTTTGTGATTTAAAATTTAGTTTTTTTTTCATTTGGTGAAATCATGTTTGTTTGTTTTTTAACGTCCTAGCATTTTCTAGTTTCTAACATTACGGGCGACGATGTCCTCATCCCTACTTCATACTACTATCTGCAGGCTGTTTGCCAGTATCTGCAGTTGTTGGAAGGTTTGACTAGTAGGCCCAACAGACTTTACTGCCAAAAGTAATTCGCTGTTCTTATAGAAAAGGTAATATTAACTGTTTCAGTGATCATTGTATTTATTGATTAATTTTAATTATTATTAATTAATATTAATTTAACTGTCAAACGAGCGCAGTACAAAGCAACCTGGTTCTATAGAAATATGTTTTCTAAAAATTATAAGCACAGTTGTCTTTATTTTTATTTCCATGGACATCTCTAACCACAATTGGATACTTTTAAAGCGAATGTAGTCAATATAGTCATTGTTAAGTTATGACGCGATTAAATTATTGATAAAATTTTAAAGACTTTTTTTTAAAAAATGGTCATGTTTGCAAAATCATAATTTAACCTTTCATAAAGCATTGATAGAACCAACGAGGTTTGTCAATAATACTTTAATTTGAATCACTTTAGTGTGGTTGTATAATAACTTAATAACAATGTAAATTTAAAATGCCTCTGATTGGACTTTCATAAAATAATATAAATCAAGATTACCGGTTACCCAAACTAGACAAGGCTTTTATCTTGGGCAGATTATTGTTTCAGTGAGTGTCTATGTCTCATCCAAAATACCAAACAAAAGCAAGAGATCGTTAAAAAGAAGTTGATTCAACATGAGGAATGAACATTGAGCTATCATCATTGATATTAATATATATAAATAATATTATGTATACTTATACAAATAAACTCACGTTCCCTCTTTAACCCGCTTATCATAAAACTCTTCCACAGTCATGGTGGGCAACGATGGGTAACCCGCGCCAAACACTGCCTTCTGAACAGCATCTCGAGTTATGATCACAGGCTTCAATGGGGTAGACTTCTCCTTCTGCTTTGCCTTCGGTTCTAAAATTTATTTAACCATGTACATGTACTTTATGTCTAAGCAAATTAAATTTATTGCTATTTGAATAGAACAGCTATACATTAAGGTATTTATTAAACACTTTTATATACAATTTATGTATAACGGCAAACCTAAAGTTGAAGGCTTTCTTTAACAATTAACCGATTGGACAGTGCAGAGATAAATTAATGAAGGTAGGTGAAACAAGATAATATCATAAAAGACAAAAACAAAGTAAAATCAAATGGAGAAGGAAAATAATCACCAAGATAAAAAAAACACCTTATACAAATATATTAATGGTTACTACTTACCATAATGTATATATTTGAATATCCACATATACTATCTATACTACTATATAGTATATAAAAAAAAATCCAATAATCATGATGATTCCATCAGTTTGTCAAGCAATAACATTCAAACCTTCTCTATAATAGTTTATTAAAACTACAGATTTAATATACTGGAACCGGGAAGTTCAAGACAATACCACAATTATTTATTATTATAATGACTAGCTTATAATTATTTACACTGAAAGTATCTTTAGTAAAACAGTATATTTCTTTTACATGGAACTGGCCTATCTCGACCACAAATTAAAAAAAAAAAAACAAAATAACATGATAATAAATGAAAGAATGTTTTTCGAGTTATTTATACACCCACACTGCAAAGCCTAGGCCTTTCTCAAAGAACATCATGATGCTCCGTCTTGCATTGCCTGTAGCGATGCATAGCGGAAGTAACTATATATATTAGTCCCTTTCTTTCTTAACTCTTTTGTTGTTCCACCTAGTGGCGGGTCTACCCACGCTGAGCCTACCAGCTCATGATTGACTCACTCAAGAACCTTTGGCTAGACGAGTGATGATACTGGCCTACTGCCACTTTAAAGAGGCCACTTTAATTTTTAAACAAGAACACTTATGTAGGTCACATAGGTGTCCTTGGTTCTTGTGCGGATCTCCTCGTTTCCGATTCGATCTCGCAATGAAACTCCGAACATTACTCTCTCTATTGCTTATGGGTGACTTTGAGCCTTCTTATAACCAATCATAAGCGACCAAACCTCGGATCCTCAAGATCACTGAGAACACACTAGCTTTGACATATTTAAGATGAACATTTTCCGCAGCTTATTAAATTTATCTTAACATATATTTAAAAACTGGACATAATTTTTAAAATAATTTAGCATTGTGGGTTTGAGGCATCCATTTATTTTGGGATTACCCATAATAGTTTTAAAATCCCTGATCTAGATGTCACTAAATGCAGTTAGTTGAGATATAATAAATTGTGTTTTTTTAGAATAAAAGGCTCTTTTATTATAATTAAAAATGCAAACTAACCTCTACTATGCTTTACCATATACTCTAAAATAGGTCTCTCCTGCTGAATACTGTCCAGCTCTTCCACCGCCTGGTTGATATAATTGAGTAACATTGTCTTAGAGTATTCGCGTTTGGTCTCATCATCAACACTAACCATTGCCATTGCTTTTGATAAATTTTCAAGTTTTTCTTTCAACTCTTTTGCCTCCTTGTAGCGTTTGATCTTGGCATCTCTTGTTCTAACCTGTAAAGTTGTATTTTACACTAATAAATGTTACGTGATTTAAGCGCTTTGTTGTAGTGAAATCAATTTATATATGCTATGTACAAAAAGTACAACTTATTTATACAAGTTCAAAGTGAACTTGAAGTGGCATTAGGCAGAGCATATCACTCATGACCCCAACGATTGTTTAGGAAGAACGGTTCTCCAATCCAGTCCTCCAGGGGAGATCTTGGAGATACAGTCAAGGTCACAAAAAGTCACTGGATATAGGCAGTGCAAGACCAGTCATTACGGCATTCATTGGGGAAGACCTATGCCTTGCAGTGGGTGTCTATATATTGATATGATAATGGTGATTAATTTAGCTAACAATATTCAGTATATAAAACAAAACAACAAATTAAATAGAAAATTTTGCACATTTTAATGTAGATACTATATTTTTAATGGCTAAAGCTTAGCATATACAACTTGGAAGTAGTAAACAAAATAATAAATTTTTCAAATAGTGCATAGCATGTTATATAACAAATTTTGAAATTTAATTTTTGATTTAACAGCAGCTATCATGTGTTTTGGTATTACTTTAATTTGGCTAATAAATAGTGGTGATCCAATCATTATTAATGGTTTAAATCAGAATGCTTGATCAACACACTTACCAGACTAGTAATCAAAGCTTGTTCACTCTGCGGCCTGCTGACTGTTTGGGTTTCACTATTGTTCTGTTGTATCTCAATATCTGTCAGTCCATAGTCTTTGCATCTCGATAGAAAATCCCTGAAACAAATTACATATATGTTACACTTCTTTACATTATGAAGTAAAACTAGATAAGACTATTAAAACAAAGTTCAGAAGACGCTGGATGCAAGAGGCTTCTGGTATACTAGTTCTAACGGTTCCCTTTGCCCAGCAGTGGACATCTTACAGCTGAAATGATTGACTTTTTTTATATTTTGTCTTTAAATCATAAAAAAGATATTATGAATTAAAAAATTGACAGAAAAATAATGAAAACAACATTTTTTGTGTAATTAACTTAAATAAAATGCATGTTTACATTTTAAGCAGTTTTATTCAAATGAATGATAAATGTGTCAGACATTGCAACTTCAGAATTAAAAAAAATTAAATGTTGTTTTGATTTCATTGCATTCAAAATATATCTATATTGACATATTAACATAAAACAAAGAGGTATTGGCTATATTATTTTTTTTAAAACAAATATGTTATAATACATTTGTACTATATTATTATATGCTATTGTAATAAAAAAGTTAACTTGATTAGTTTGTGTAAAATTTTAAATCACCTTTAGGCCCAAAGAAATCACTATGTTAGCTAGTTTTAAAAATAAAAACAAATAACATACTTAAAATAAACTTCTGCAACATTTATAATATCTTTCCTTGAGCGACCACATAACTTAAGTGTGAGCGTGCCAAGCAGTGCAGGCAGCAACAAGTACTGTATAGACTCTGTGGGCAACTCTTCAAAGCTCTCGTTCCTGCTAAACATTTCTGTCATTGAAACAAGGTTTGTAATCTTCTCAAACTTGGCTATTGCTGTTTTAATTGTCATCTGTAATACCATGTAATTATTAACTTAGAAATAAAATTAAATAAAATAGTATAATCAATGTGAAATTTCATTCATTTCAAAATATATATATATGTTCTGACATGATGAATAGAGTCATATCTGGCAGTAAGTGAAAAGTGCATAGCAGGGGTGAAAAAGCTACTTCATAATCTGGCCCATTTTTAAAAATTTGTAATTTTTCACAAGTGGTAATATTATATTAAAAAGTATAAAAAAATTTAACATAAACTATATTTATTAAAAACAATTAAAAGTGACAAATATGTATTGAATATACAAAAAATTGCTCTAATACCTCATATTTATTGTTCTTTTTTATTATATGTATGAAAGGATACTTTTTTAAAACATATTGGCACAAAAACAAAAAGGGATCTCTGGTACACAGGATTTCGAGAGCCACAAATAGTCCCTCAAAAAGCCGCAGGTGGCTTGCGAGCTATAAGTTGGCCTCCTCTGGTATACAGCAACATTAAGACCAAACTAGAGCTAAAACTTGAAACAGTACTACTTTTTATCCCAAAATTACATTTATCAGGGGGACTGAAAAGTAAGGTTCTTTCCTAAGCTAAATATCACATTACTACACTACTACTACTACATTTTTTACAAGTTTTTATTTTTAATCAACAATATATTAACCTTCGTTATCAACACCCTTTTGCTACCTAGTATACAAATTTTCAATGCTGGAGCAGTAAAAATCAATTGGTTTTTCTGTTAAATATATTGACGGAAACAACATTACTTTTTGGTCCCCCTAATATTATAAGATACAGGCACTTTTCGGTTTAGAACTACCTTTCATATGTGGATATAACTGCATGTAAAGTAGAAAAAAATTCTTTTAAAATTATCCGATAACAAATAAATGAAACAAATATGTTATTGGGTACCAAAGTATTTGAAATAATTAATGTCTTCAATATTATACTTAAAAAATTGGCTTTTCTTTCTTAATTGCACAATTTTGTTATAACATACCTGAACCGGATCACTATTGGTAGCTTCTTTTCCATTTTCTATATTATTGAACATATCCATAGCATTATCGAATAATTCTTTAAGAGTTTCATCGTCGGAGGTAGAAGACTGTACTATAGTGACTTGCGCCATAAGTAAATAGTAATAATTGTAAAACTTCAATAATGTTCAACAACTTATATTCTTGCGTAGAAAAATATTTTTAATATTTGACAATGACGGTAACCAAAAAAATAATGTTACTATGTTATAAACACAGAATTTCTTGACGTATGTGCTTGTTAACACATGGTAACTCTGAAATGTGTTTTTTTTTATTTGTACCAGAAAACAATAGAACTAATTTTTATTAAAATTATTTATATTTATTTAATTATACATTATTAACCTTAGCAATATAAGAAGTAATACGGAGTTTCATTATGCAAAACTGAAGACATCATGGCACAGGCGCTCTTAAAATGTTTCGTTTTATATTATAGATTACATTACCCTAGCCCACTTGACTTTAAAATGCAAAAACTAGTTATCTCAAACTTGTACCGACCAAAACCTCCACGATATTTCATCTTTGGGGCTATAAGACAAGCCACTGGAATATTTTTACTTACTCATTTTGCTCGCTAGTTCCGAATCCGAAGTTCAAAATATTCCATAATAAAATAAGATATATACTAGTAGATCATCATCAGTGCCAATTGTCACCACTGTCCCAGCTCTTTAAAAATAAATCTTTCTGTGGCTCTCCCAAGCACTATGCACTATAATCATAAAATTCAATTGCACCTACAAAATAATTTTAGCAAATGCTTCTAAAAATCATGTTAGCAGCGTAGTTATTACAGTGGATTAAGTTTCTTCGTCACGTGAGCGACTATTACAAAAATATTTATCAGAAACAGAAGAAGAAACACATTTTTAAGTTTTTTTAATTGTCAACGAATTCATTTCCTTCTTCATCTTTGTAATCTATTTCAAAATTTTTATTTCTTTTGTCATGATCTTTTATAATTAATTGTTCACAACTACTGTACAAACCAACTGGATTAATCATCAAATAAGGTGTATTAAGTTCATAAAAACAAAAACAATTTTTTCAATCAATTAAGATCACGATATTTTAACACTTTTATATAAGTAAGGCAGCCCAATTTCAGAACAAATAACTCTAGAAATTAAATGTACGAATCCAGCGTCTAGAGGTCGATTCCACCAGAGCAGCGAGCGCACACATGTTCAAACTTTCTCAGTTCTCTTTAGAAAATCTAATCGGCCGCGGAATATTCTCTTTCCCAATAAAAGCCTCATCATCACATATTCGTAGCGACGCCGAGAAGGCATCTCAATGTGCCTTCAATTCGTTGTAGTAGTCGTCAATTAGTAATTTTAAACAGATGTTTCTAATCTATCACATAGATGTTGGTTATGTACTGCTCAAAAAAATAATAAGGTATGTCGATATTTTAAATCATAATTTAAAATTATAATATATTTGAGATCTTTTTAGTAAGATCATGACGCCACCTGAAATTTTTCATCAATAACATACGTTTTTCACTTTTTTATTTATTTTCAGGGCACTAAAATTAAAAAGAAAGGAATTTATATAAGATAATAAGTATATTATGTAGTAAAGTTATCGATATTTTCTCAGTTCACATTCGCAGCACTAAATCATATTTCGATTTTCAAAGTACCAGTAAGAAGTTGTCAAGCGAGGAGAGTGCGCGTCTGCAGCGGTGTCATGTGAGTTTAATACGCCTTATACTCGTCGAGCCGGAAAAAAACAACAGACGCGACCTCGAATCCAAGTGCAGTTATATGAATATTGCATTTATTTTATAACCGTATATTGCATTTTGTTATTACATAAACAACGATATTGAACTTTTATGATCACTGAAATAGGTAATTATTTAAAAAGTACACGATTACGAGCGTTCGTTGTTTTTTTTAAACTTAACCTAAAATATTTGTATACAATAATTTATAATATTTATGTGTATTTAATTGATTTTGTTTAATTTTTCATAAATATATATATATTTTTACCATTTTCAAAAGAATTGTTTTGAGCGAATGCATTCATTTGGAACTGCGTATTGGTGTTCCACTGCGTATTGGCGTTACACTGCAAAACTTTAGAAGTATATGTTTATAGCTATATAAGGTTCAAGTTTTTTAATCATTGATAATACTATATTAATAAACATATAAACTTAAAAGGTTTAATGTTTACTTTTGCAACACTTGTTTACTTTTACGTAAGTAGAATTTCATTACGCACTTTTGCAATATGCGCTGCATTTTAGAACGAGCCCTTGTTATCTACGCAATCATTCATTGAAATAATACAAAGTTTATTTTCTTCAACAAGTCGAAAAGCGATTCTATATAAATATTCTATTCTCTATACTGTTATATTAATGTTTTTTTTTATTTCTTTTTGTAGGACATATATGGATGACATTACTATTTAATAATACTGATACAACATGATACTATATTTTTACACTAATGTTTTTAAGTAAAAAAAGAGAATGTTACCTTTCGATATTTAAATTTTAAATCCCTTGCATGTTACATGTAACTATTAACAGAAATATTACTTATAATTAGTCAAATCATTTTTAATTTCTAACAATTTTATGCTTCAATATTTCATAGTAATTATGTTATTATTTTATGCTTGCTGTCTGCATCCTTAGACTTAAAATACACATTATTTTGTACCGTATTTTCAATGTTAACCTGCAATTAGTTCTAGTTTTTTTTTCGAAGACTTTTTAAAGTAAGTTACTTTTATTTTAAATCCTTATATGTTATGGCTTCTTTATAAACGGCCATTTATAACAGACTTGACACCCGTCGCACTCGCGGATGACACTTGGGCAGCAATGCGAGTCAGGTCGGAACAAGTCCACACCCACATAGACTCCTCACGTGATACTAAAGGCATTAATTTCTTTATAGTGGTTTTATAACAACATAATTCTAGAAGAATAGATCACAAAGACACGAGATAGCTAGGGGTGTCACACTGCAATTATAATAATATTTATACCAAAAATTATATGTGGAATAACAAAGAGCGACATTTATCAAGTCACGGTGACATTTTATTTTTTTTAAAAGTTGCAATTTCCAAATAAATTTGTGTTTACAATTTTCAAATATACTTTGAATTAGGACCTGGATTTAACTCTTCTTTTTATATCTTAAAAGTATGGCTGAATTTGTGCATTTCTTTATAAGTAAATATTAGTAGGTTTTATATTTTTATTTAAATGGATTAATGACAAACTTGAAAAAGTAAATATATAACGTGGTTGTTGATTGATATATTTAAATATACAAGATGATTTATTACAAATGTAAAGGGTTAAAAAGGGGGAATGTATAGCTCATTTACTGTCAATTAATTTATGATAAAATCCCTAATTAATTATAAATTACGTAATACGTAAAAGCGTTTTCGAAATTCGGATAACTACACATTATAGTTAATAATTATTTGCTATCTGTCCCTGTAAACCTTGCACTACTGAAATTATTGACTTCTCAAATTTCAATAAGAAAAATAAATTAATGTAACATATTTTAGAGTGATCAATCTCTTTATGATCGTAATTATCTCTTTTTTTTCGATGGCCTTTGGTATTAATAATGCATTTTGAATTTATAAATGTTAGTCCGATAATATTTTGCGAAATTTTATTAAAAAAAAATCTTTATTATAAAATAATCAATTAAGATATATATATAAACGTAGTCTCTTAAGATGGGCCTTATGATGCTAAGAGAACAATGAAGTATGCTTAGAGCTTCACAAGATCACCAGTCACCGATATAGCTCGAGGAATGGTTCGTTTTAAGTGGCAGTGGTCATATCGCTCTAGTAATCGATGGTCATTGGGGCCGAAAGGTTCTCGAGGGGCGACCATGAGCCAGTAGACACGGCGTGGGCAAGCTCTCCACTAGGTGGACCGAGGACATGTGGGCAACGAAGGATCATCATGTCAGGTCATCATGGCGATCTTTGAGGGAGGCCTATGACTTATATAATCAGCTGAAAAGAAAGACAAAAAGAAGAATATCTTTATACAGGATGATTGGAGATATGTGTAAAAGTTTTAAGGTTTTTAACTGACAAACAAATCAGCCAGTATAGTAACTTACTTTATATCTTAACTTTTACATGTTTGAACTTTTATACATAGAAAATTATACTCAATTTTATGTTGCGTATTATGGTCCGGAGATGATATAGATACATTTGTTTTCCAAAAATATTTTTTGAATTGGCTTATGGTTTGTAAAACATGGCGGCAATAAAGACAGTAGTGTTAATAACTAAAGGAAAGTTGAATAGAATACTGGTAACACTAGTTATGTTGATTATAAATGAAAATTATAATTGTTAATTAACATTAGGTGAGATTATTTGTGTGAAAAATATCATAACATTGAGATACGTATTATATTCAAAGATTGTCGTAGATGGTTCGAATTTCGAAATTTATTTACAAATTTTTGTAGTCGTTCTCTGGAGTCTATAATTACTCAGCAAAAAATGAATAAATATTTCATTAATATCATTTTAAATAAAAATTTTTGTTTCTTTAACATTCGAAGCTACAATTAAACACTTAACCCTTACAAACCATTCAATGCTAGGCACAGTTAAACAGTATTGAAAGTTTAAGAGAGATGAAAGGAATTTCATTTTATTTATTTCATAAAAAGAATCAATTTAACGATTTAATATAATATTATATATCATGTAAAATTAAATACACAATAATCGATGATTTAATAAATTTATAAACAATTATTAAAAGGCTTCGTTAACGGACGAACAATAAAACATTGTACTTCGGTTCAATGAAAAGTCTCTGCCCTCCGAGTTTCATAGCCACTTTTATAAAAAAAAAAGTGCGTTGATTCGAGAATAATGACGCGACAATGAGTCAGTATTGTTTCATTGTCTAGAAGAGGTAATTTTCATTCCGTCTGCTATAATAATGAAATTGAGATTATTCATTCGCTGTTTACGTGTCTATTGTGAAATAAATCAATATTTTTCAAAATAAAACCTCTTTGGACACTTAATCCTGTTTAATACACTTACAGGTCCTCTGCCCGCAGCGTAATTATACATACAAGGTCAATATACGGGGATCTAGTTGCGCGCTATATTTAGCTACATAACCCATGTTTGTTGTAACTTGATCGCATCATTAATTATTTAAGAGGCTTATTTTGAATGACACTGGCATACAGTCATTCGAAACTGATTAAAAAATAAAAAATAAATGACAGATAATTGACATATGAAAAAAATGGTGTTTTTTTTTTAAATTTGTATGTAGCGTGAATATTAGTTATACGAATAAGTTAATAATTCCAATTTTAAAATAGTTAAACCCGAGCACAAGGAAACTGAAAGCCAGCGAAGTTCACAGTGTAACAAATTAAATGCAACTAAAACGGAATACGTAGTGATGACTCAATCGTTACGACGATCTAGCCATAACATCTGAGACTCTTGTACAATACCAATGACAACATGCAAGGAACAATTCAAATGTGTCACGCCGTAACTCACGAATGACTTTCCTAATTTTTATTTAATTCTCCTTATACTCTGTAAAAAGTTGTTATATGTAAAAAATTGGAAATTGCATATATATTTAAAATAACATTAAAAATGTGACAAGATTATTGAAACTGCGCATGTGTCATATTGTTTTGAATTTCACGCGATCGATATAGAAATATCTAGAAATTTACACTGTTGTTGTCATTGTGTATTCATCAAAATATTATTTATTTATTTTAAAATTAATCAATAACTAAAGAGATCACACTACAATATATATATATATATATATATATATATATATATATATATATAGTTATATATATATATATATAGTTATATATATATATATATATATATATATATATATATATATATATATATATTAATTTCTTTGAAATACTACAGGCTAATAACTTAAAAATACTTAAAAAGTATACAGCTATGTTTTATTAGTTTAAACCTTAATATCCATTCATCGGATCGAGGGGAGTGGGGGTGGGAGTGGGAGTTATTTTTGGTATTTACACCAAAAAGTCAATACGTGGATATTTAATTCTTCTTGTATGTTACAGTAATAAACGAATTAATTTATCATTAATATCACCATTGCGGTTATTTATCATCAATGTGGGGGTATGGAACTCTACTTTTAATTTTCGAAACCCTGGAGGGATATCTATATTGATATACAGGATGTTTGGTTATGGATGTAAAAGCTTAAATTGTTGAATATATTGCTGCACACTGTCTAAAAATCAATGGTAGAAGAAAAAATAAGTATCGTAATGATAATATAGTATAAAAAACGTTTACAAAATTCGAATTACTACACATTAAAATAATTATTATTTATCTGTTCCTGTAGATTTTATGTAATCAAAAATTATTGGCCTGTTGCATTCCAATAGAAAGAATAAATAATTGTATAATATTTCAGAGTAATACATGTAAAAGCTTTAAAACTGGCAAATTATTTATACATTCACACTTTTAAAGCATTTAGGTATAAAGCTATGAGTAACAAATCATCCTGTATACGTTTGACTCAATTTTCCGTAAATACTTATACTGGTCACTGTTGTAATACAGGTAACTTTTAATTTTATTTTTATGGTTCCTGTTTTATAAATAAAAAAGGATAATCCCCGGGATCAAAATTTTAACGTTTTATGCCAAAGACGCCATGTTTTAATTTCAACAAAATCATACACTCGTATCATCAAAACAGGTGGATTTAAAATCAATATACACTCTACCAATAATCCTACAAACATTACTAAAAAAAGCAATTTTTAGATTATAGGAAAAATATCGGATTATACGATACTGATATCACGTGAGAGAGAGCTTAATGAATGCATGACCTAATCACAGTGAGCATTGCTTCTGGAAAATTCTGGCGGGAAACGAGTTGTGGCGGGCAGCGCAGGATGGCGGCCATTACGCCGATTGTCCCGCCATTCCGGATTACGCATAATGTCACAATGGCGCGTACAATACACCGGCCGCGTGAGAGAATAACAAAGGGTTGACCTCGGACAGTTGATGGTCGAAGGGCAAAACAAATCAATCCAATTTATTTCGAATGTTTTCTGTGTTAATACTTCGTATTGGACAGTGTTGTATATTTCCTACTCATTATTTTGGAAAATTATAACGGAACCTAATCAAAGCCATTAGTTTTATTAAAAATAATAAATATTTTTACATTATTGTTCTACAATTATCAAGATTTTATAAATGTGAAATTATGACCATTTCCATATAACGCAATTAAAACATCGATTATTTATTTTGTATGTAAATATCACTCTTTGTGGTACTTAAGATCAACGGATCTTTAATGTTTTTGACCTCATTTATGTTGTCAATTTGTACTCTGTAAGATTAACTTATCAACCAATATAAATACGTGAATACGTGAAAACGTACACAAAATACGTGAAAAAAATGAATCGATTTTAGATATATACATTATTTTTTTTCCGAAACTATTACCGGAAAAACTATATCCATATTTTATTTATTATCTGTTGGCGACAGATTTTTCAACTTCTACAACCGTTTTACATTAAATCCCTTCATTGTGATTTTAAACCAATCGATATATAAACAAAACTAAAACTAGCGTTCTTCTGTTACATAAGTAACTTCCCTTTTCCGAAATAGTGTTACCAGACGTAATAAAAATGCGACAGGCCAGTAACTTTTCGCAATAAAAAGTATATCGGGACGGCAAGTTTGTTGGTAATAATCCTGCTTAGTATCCAGTCATCGAAAAAAAGAGGTGAGGGGGTATTGATTTGTGGTATTTACACCGTGAAGAAAAGTTTCTGAAATAGTGTTATTAAGGTAAGGTATCTAGACCTTAACAAATTTCTACTGTCTATTGTTATTGGTCCGCAGGAATATAAATCAAAAGTTTGCAAGTAAAGTAAGACAACAACCTTATCAACAACACCATCGTTTGTCATCTTGCAGTTTTCAGAATTATATCTGGAATTACCGTAATTACGGAGACGAGTCTGTTAACATATATGTTTGACATAATTTTTTGTAAATTACTCCTTATAATGATATATTTATTTATTACTCTTAATTGTCCATCCTTGATAAGAAATCATCATCATTTTCTACACCATTGTATTAGCTGATAGACGCCATCTGCAAAGCATAGGTTTTTTTTTACTCGGGAAATCCTGCATGGCCTGCATGCCTCCACTACGGGGGCAGCGAAAGGATTATGCCGGACTCCTACCGGCTAAAACCCCACGGTCTTCTTGAACGCCATTTGTTGAAAATACGGGAACGTTTTTGGATTCTACCATAGTTTCAACGGTGTTGGCCTGGTGTCTGGACTCCTTGCTTGCGGCGGATCACCCTGACTCCGTCGCCAAGGCCATGTCAGGCAAAGCATATGCCTACCCCAAAGAACGCTACGATGTCCGGTCTTGCTCTATCTGCTTCTAGATACTTTCCGCCACCTTTACTATATCGTCTGTCTCCATAGTAGGGGAGAGACAAAAAATAAATACCACAAAAAAAAATGACAATGGGCAGTCTTATTTTTTTTATTAATTCTAATTTGTATCGCTATTGTTTTGTTTACAATATTTTGTTCGCTTTTACTAAGCGCAGACAGTTGGGAGAGGGTTGCCGCTATTTGATACGGATTTTTCTTCTCCAAGCTGCTAGGCACGACAGCGTTTTATCATTATTTACAATATTTAAAAAAAAAATTCTCTTAGTTGGTACGTTATTTAATTTGAAGTCGCAGCACAAGCTCTACAAATCATTAAATGCCTGGAGGTTTAGGACAATGTGCCGGGCCAACTCATCAAAAGATTCTGCCGTAGATTTATTTATTGAGGAGGTCCGGTAAATTGAACGGAGGTATATTAAGGTTTTCACATACTCAAGAAAATTGCTTACAAACAACAATATTATAGAATTAGATTATACCATACCAAATGTAAAGTAAACATACAATACAACACATTAAAGTAATTTCCAAAATCTTTAAGTGTAATTGCATGCTAAGATTTAATTGTACGCGTAACAAACGCATAATTTGATAATATTTTTAAACTCAACTTCATTGTGTATGTATTAAAATAGCTTATCGATTGCAGAGATCACACGATCTAGTATTAAATACAGATGTTATCGTTAAATTTGCATCTGCATGCGATTGTTAGTGAACCTAATTATCGTGGCACGGCTAAACTTGACTTCTGATCGACTCGCCGCCATCTTGCGGACCATTTAGAGTAGCGCGCGCATTGATATACAATGTCCGGAGGTCAAGTGTGCAAATTTAGAAATATTGGGACCTATTACGACTCAATTCACTCCTATTACTGACCCCGTCCGAGTGTTGCCATCTGTGTGAAAATGTACCATAAATTTCAATGTTAACAATTTACAAATAAAATTTATTGTAATTTTTTTTAAGTCTTAAAATAATTTGAATGATTAAAATTCATTCACCTTCATCACCTCGGCTATAGGAGATCCACTACTGGAAATAGGCTTCGTCCATAGTTTTCTGGTGATAAGCGGTCAGCATCCAACGTCATTCGTAGTATTGCAATCTTCAAACTTTTTTTAGAGAAATTGTTAAAATTACGATATGATCTCAAGCATCTAAACACCTAGATCTATATTGCTACCGAAACAGCTGTACCGCGCCTTAGTTGAGACGGGAAGCAATATCGGCCGTTTCGTTCTGTCAGTCCGCCGTCAACACTTACTCTTTTTACCTCGCCGCCCTTTCCTAAGACGCAGTATATGTGTATTATTTTATTATAGATAAATATATAATATATATGTTATATTAAATATTTATTTATAGTAGAACTTTACCGTGTTAATCTATCGTTGATAGAAATTAAATATGGATTTCACGTACATTTAGATTTTCGCATAAATCAACGTCAATCAGAAATTAGGCTGAAGTTAATATTAATTTATTCAATATTTTTGCGCTCTACAAAAGTGACTATTTTATTTCAGGCAGTCGCATTCGCAGTTCATTCGCAGTCATTATAATAGAAATATTTGCTTGTCTTTTACGAAAGGGTTACCAAAAAGTAAAAATTTATATCAATAGTAATTGATAGGTTGAATAGATTGCTTTTTTGAAAATATCGAATGTTTTTTATGAATTTTCTGTGGTTAGCCACTTCATACCATGACCTTGATTTATGGGAAAACTTTTATGCAAACACGCATACATATATATGTGTATAACACCATGCATATAATGGGATGGGCCTCTAAAATATGAGTGACCTAGAGCTTGCATGTCTAGTTTAATGCTCATGATTTAAACGATATTTAAAATTTTAAACTTATTACCGTTTTGTTTCTATGCAACACCACATATTTATTTAAGACGCATTCCAAACCCATATTCGGCATGAAACTGTTAATAAAAGTCGTGTAAATTTCGACGTCCATGAATCACGGATCTAATTTTTGTAAGACTGTTTATATTGAAACAAATTTCCATTTCTATCGTTTTCCTTACTATGTTTATAGCAGGGTCGCTACAATGGTAAATAATCCTTTAATTTTGAATTTTATGCTCTCTCTCTCCTTTCTTTCCTCGCAAATTCTTTCTCTTCATGACATCCTTCACAAAATCTGATCTTTCACACGTCGCCTTTCTTTTACCCTCTACATTTCTACATTGGTTCTTATTTCATAGCATATATTTATTTATCTTATTCATTAACAATTTTTATACTTTTCATTTATTAATTTATTCAATGACATTTCCATCGTTTCCTGCAGTTCCGAGACATTTCCCGGAACACACCAATTGATAAATATTATAACATAAACGTAGAACGTGAAATTGACTTATCTTTTTGTTCCAGCGCACGTTACACCTAAGATGGGTGCAATGAAATTTTGAAGAAATCATTAACAAAGAATATCCAACATGGTTTTCCTCGCGGCGCTTACTATGTGCCTTCTCGTGGGCGCGGGCGAATGCTTCAACGGCGACAGCTTCGAACTAGAGTGCCCTGATGAATGCGACTGCCACTACTTCCGAATCAACTGGGTAACGGATTGCTCCGAGAGTAACCTCACGGAGGTGCCATACGACGAGCTGAGCATGAGCGTTTACATCCTGGACCTCAACGGGAACAACATCACCACACTCCATACCTTCCCGCCTGATATCAAGATGCGGAGGCTTCAGATTGCGAACAATAGGCTCACCAGGGTCGAGAGAGATGCCTTCAAAGGACTCGAATATCTGATTGACGTGGATCTGTCCTTCAATAATATAACTTACGTAGATCCGGAAGCGTTCTTGTAAGTATATTTTTAATCTGTTCCATTTTTAAAAAATATCAGACAAATCCTGTTTGTATTTTAAAGGATATTATGATATATGAATTAAAAAAATTAAAAGGTCAAAAAATCGAAGTACAAAAATTCAATTCAATAAATAGTTTAATCAGAGACTTGGGTAACTTAAGCACTTATCCACATAGAATAACTTAAATTGACCACTTATGTAGCGTCATGAGATAAACACTAGAATCAGATTGAACTAATAATTAGGTATCCTTCAACTTAAAGCTACGAAGGTTCCAAATGCGTCCTGATCTGAGAAAAGCCTGCAACGTAATCAGACGGATCTTTCTTTGTAACTTTACAATATTCTAATATAAGAGTATCCATCGTATCGTATATATAGTAGTATCGTATCCAAACTCTATTACCACTTAAAAATCTTTCACACTATGACAGGATTTTTTTACAAGTTTTTGATTAATGTACATCTCAAATTTATTACAAGATAAGTAAAGACATTGCATTCGAGTGTATTACACCGTACACTGTTGCCAACAAAAGAAATACCAATTTCATGAAGCCTATAGAAAGATTATAAAAATATATAAACACTGTGACACTCAAAAACAAGAATAAACAATGGAAATAATAATTAAAATTGTGACAGAAATATCATCTACAGACTTCAGATCATATATAAAAGTATACAGAAAAGATTCATGCGCAAGGGCAACGGGTGTTCCATAATACGTACGCAATAAAGACCTGCATGTTGACATGGAACTACCAAAACACATCCAGTTCCTTAAACAGATATTGATTCATTACTTTGTTCTTGCCGCTCCACACATAAATTCATTGATTGTAGATGTCGCCACCTACAATATGACACCCGGTACATTCAAACGCCTCACCGTTCTGAAACCGAGACACCTTCTCTAGTTTCCAGACGACTCGACGTCTGACACCCACAAAATATGTTTAGCCTGGAATGCCTGAAGTATCAATATTGATACACACAAAAACAGCATGATTTTCTTCAAACGTAAAAGTATTTTTATTATTCGCAAAAAGATAATTCGTCAAAGATATATCGCACACAACTTTTTGAAAAAGTACGTTTACTTATTTAATACGGCGGGAAAGCAAAATGTCATAGATTATCAAAGAATTTTGACATTCGACTTTTTTTTTTAATTTTGCTCCGTAGAACACCGTTCAATATTGTTATACATACAGTTTAATATTTAAAAAAAACTTAATTGCAAGATTACATTTGGTTTAAAAGTTCGGTATCAAATTTGGAACTTAAGGTATTTAAGGATTAAGACAAGCCATGTACAATGCACACCGGTATCGTCGCCATTATATACCCAACCGGTCGCGTCGAAGGCGGGGCGACAAACCCTGATCATACTACATAAAAGCGCGTTGCTGGAATTTCTTCCGCAATTTCTTCTCCCAGCGTTAAAATTTTCCAAAGTGGTAGTAGTGATATTAGCAAGGCATAAGCAACTGACCAAGCCCAGAATCGATCCTCGGGCGCTTTTGTGTTAGAATGCTAAGCGCGTATCATCGAAGAGTGACAGCTCAAGTCTAGGTCCCCTCATAGAGCCCGTGAACTTAGTCTCTGTATGAAGCAATCACTGAAGCGTTGTAAGAACTCGTCGGCCTCCCAATTCGGTAAAATAGTAGTATCATAACTGGAGCGGCATTTCCCTTTGAGAGACCACTAGCTACGCTACTTTAAAAAAGAGGCTAGGCTCCCTTTGCGTCCTGCCACCTCATACCTGCAGAATCAGCAAATGCCACTTGGGCAGCAGAGAGAGTCCTCTCAAAACGTACATGTATCATTGATATGGAATAAAGAAACAGACATCATATATAATATATTATGAATGTCGGACCTATAGATCCAAGTCGTGGTCGCTTCGGATGGGTCACCCAAAGAGCAATAGAGATAGCTATGCCCGGTGTCTTGCTGCGAGATCAAATCAGAAGTGAGGAGATCCCCAGAAGAACCAGTCACCGACGAGCTCCGTAGAATTGCTCGTCTGCAGTTACTCGTCGAATTAGTTAAATCGATTGCAATCATATACTTCGCGTTAACCTGATTCGAATACGGCAAATTGGATGTTTAGGATACAGGTCGAATGGCCACTCAAAATGTAAGTTGACAACGTGGACATTAGACATTAGACAGCTTACGCTAATAAATGGCCTGTGTCTAGTACAGCCATGTGTTGTATTTTTACAACTAAAAGATGTGATTCTATTGTCTGAGGAACAGTTATTGAATAGTCCTGTACCTGGCTGCAGTCGTTTGCCAGAGCCGACTTGACCCCACTTACAGTAAATGTCACCTAAGCTTAAATGCATTACAGTTTTGTCTACATTATAAAATGCATCACGAAGTACACGCAATTCCGTGTACATCATTCGTGAAAATTAAATTCGTTGTCGATAAATCGTTACTTTGGACGACGCCGATAGATGGCGATAGTAGTAGATTGCCTTGCGGTTTCGTTTAAAACTGGTATTTATATCTAAAGACACAACCGGCAGAGGTCATTTGAGTGTAGTCACTCAATGTAGCGCCTGCCGAAGCGACACGGTGAAATTGTAGAATGTGGTCCAAGCCGAGTTTCTCGAACCTGCGGAATCTGCAAATACTACCAAGCGACAATGTAAGCAAAGTAAAAAATTGTGTCCGGATTAATAAAATAATAAAAACCAACGGTTAGACGACGTATAGACACTATAGTCATAATAACATATTATTATACAAAAAAAACGGTAAAAAATTAATTTAATACATAATAATAAATATTTATGTGGGAAGATAAGATTGAAACTATTGGCGACTAATGACTAGTTTATTAAATAAAAGTACTATACAAATAAAATGCGTCTTTGTCTTTTTTCTACTTTTTTGACAGCTTCTCATTGGCATCTGTCATGAAAGGGCGCCAAAAAACTAAAAACGGAAAGCAAAGGTATCATAATATTCAGCCACATCCCATATGCTACGAAGCCGCTTTTAAATTTACTTATAATTTTAAATGTATTCTGGGGAATGACTAACAATTACGGTAGATAAAAAAACAATCAAAATTAATTAGTTTTAAAAAAGTAAATGTTTCTTAATAAAGCAATTACTTATAACCTATTATTTGCTTACGTGATATGTTTGATTACAAACAGACGTAGTATAATTTTGCGGAAATCAATGAAACACGAGCGAGCGACGTAGCGTGTTTCTGTTCCGCATTTAATCCCATTATTCCTTTTATGAACAACCTTAAACGGAAAGACTAATTAAGTGTTTCCGTCTGTTAATGTTACGTGAAGAACATTACAATTAGCGCACGTAAAGAAGATACAGCTTGTTTTTTTAGCAAATACATTTCATCGCATAATCAAATAGCAGCCTTTTTGTAAGAGAAATTGATTTATAAATCATTCATTATCAAAATTCAATGTTCCAAACAGTGCACACGTAATTATGTTGTACTTGTAAATTAAATCACTATATTATATATACAGAGTGATTGTTTATACTTTGGTGTAAAACTTTTAAAACCTCGTATTCCAATCACCATGTATAAAGTGATATCTCTGATATATATATATATATATATATATATATATATATATATATATATATATATAATGCAACAGGTCCATTACTTTTATGAAGTGATAGTGATAGTATAAAGTCTGCAAGGACAGATAGTAAACAATAATTATTTTTTATATGTAGTACTACGACTTTTAAAAACGCTTTTTATTACTATACTATTATTACTTCATTGATTATTTCTGAAACCATTCATTATTGGATATCATCTGTATAGTCAAATAAAAATGCCATAGGTCTTCATATGAATATGTTATTTTCTAGGCTAGTAAAAAGATAAAATGCAATACAGCCAATACAGTATAACGTTCGTTGTCTCAGCTCAAAGTCACCCACTATTAAGCATAGCTCTTCCCCGAAGATACCTTTCGGAGATATACCATAATCGATACGCTTGGCAGACGGTTTGGCGATTTCAGTGTCGTATTATGGTACGCAGAGGACGCTGCTGTACATCCTCTGAAAACTTGTTTGTGAACAGTGGCAATCCTATATATTTATTGCGCATTTTGAATTATATATAATACTGTATCTTGAGAATAGAACTTGCGACTTGAGATCGAAGGTCTCAGTCCTCTACCACTGAGCTGCCATCGCTCAAATATAACGATACTGAATTTAAATTATTAGCTATATATATTTATATATATATGTGTATACATATATATATATATTTGTGTGTGTATATATATATGTATATGGCTACATTACACATCGCTAAAGATAATATATAACTGTAACAAAGTTTTATATGTTATCTTAAATATACAAATTGAATATAAGCTTTGTCATAGCAACCTTGAGAGAGCGTATATACGTAATTTGATAGTATAGTAATAAAAATGCGTGTACGGAGGTCGCGTGTATAGTAAACACTTTGTTTACTTACGAGAATTGCAACGAAGTCAAATTCACTCAGACGTCTAAGCGAATGAGACGGTTATAGTTTCTAACTTATTGATTTACTCCTGTAGGGAACTTTAGGCGTAGAAATAGGTTCATTATCTTTATTGAAAGAAAAGTCAGTTATGTGAAATAAACTGCATGAGTCGTCTTTTTTTATTTATCTTTAAAAAAAACACAGGCATTCCATATATATTATCCCTATAAGTTATCTTCCTATTTCATTTCAGTCATTCCTCAAAGTCCGTCATCTGTCACCAAGAGGATTATTTTAGCGCCGGTCGACACCGGGTACCGCCGATAAAATTTAGGTCTAAGTAGCAGCTACAAAATGATTTTTTCATAATCATTACATAGTTAAAATTTAAAGATTTATGATTAATGCTAATAAATTAAAATAAATATATCCTTCGGATTACAACTTTATGTGGTATCATAAACACACTGTACTTAGAAGGGATTATTTGTCAAAATATAATAAGTATACCTAAGAATTCATTTATAATATGTCGGTCTAAAAGTGATTGAAACTTTTTTGTAGTAACTAAAAAGGTAGTAACTTTATTCAATACAAAATCGTTGTCTATTACGAAAATAGAGGAAAAGAAAACCTGAGACTTATTTAATAGTAATGATTCATTTCATCTGAATCCGTTGCTTTATCTTTTTAAAATAAGGTTCTAGAATAATCTTTAATCGCAAATCTGCCTGTAGCAACGATTTTTCTTATAAAAAGAAACAACAAAATTGTTCCAATTGTGACGAGACAGAACGCAGCCAATTGAATCAACTCGCCAATATTAGATAATGGTCGCGCAAAGAACGCAAATTGAATTCGCAAGCACACTTCAAGTCTTACACGAAACCCCTGACACACATTTGTAGGTCTTCCTCTTAACCCAATGTCAGAGACAACACAAACTTCTTAAATTAAATCTTGTTTTAGTGTCCGTCGTATTTATAAGCTCATTATTCAAATAAGGTTTACTTAATACCAATCATTACAGAGACTCCCGTGGACTCCTGAACGTTGAGCTACAGGACAATCCGATCACGACCGTGGACGGACCGTTTCTGATATCCAGCACGCTCCAGTACCTCGACATCAGCTCGTGTAACTTGTCCGTGATCAACACCCAATTCTTCGACAACATCACTTCGTTAACCACGGTGGACCTCTCTAATAATCCTCTTCGTACACTTGACGCAGGCGTCTTCGATGTCCTCACCAGTCTTGATAATTTAAACCTAAACGACTGTCAACTGACAACCATCAATGAAGGAACATTCTCTTCCCTGACTAACCTTAAAAAGTTGGAGCTCGCTGGAAATTATTTGACCAACACCAACTGGTCCGAAGTACTTGGCAATCTGATCAGACTGGAATATCTCAACTTGAGAAAGTCAGGCCTGACTTCACTAACCGAAGACACGTTTTCTAATTGCACAAATCTGGTCACACTTATTTTAGCGGACAATGAATTGCGCGAACTGGACGTTGGCGCTGTATTGGGCAATAGCGTCACTCACTTGGAGCTGTTGGACATGACTAATTGTAACATACAAGGACCGATCTCGGGAGAAGCGTTTGCCAACGCTACCAAATTAAAAGTCCTCTATCTTTCAGGCAATCCGTTGTTTGCTCCAGATTTACAAGAGGCACTTGCTCCTCTTCCTAAACTGGAAAGATTATTCTTAAGCAATTGTGGCCTCCGTAATCTCCCAGATAACTTTAATGTTTTCGATAACCTTTTGGAATTAGATATATCTCATAATCCTTTAGTAAATGTATTCACTAGATTACTTGCACCTTTAGAAAAGTTGGAATATCTTAATATGGGGTACAGTAATTTATCTTATATTGGACCGGACACTTTTGCGAAGATGACTTCGATGAAACGTCTAGTGCTCTCTGGAAACGACCTGCTGTCTCTCGAAGCCGGTCTCTTCGGGAATCTGACCCAACTAACGACACTGGAGCTGGAGTTCTGCGGTTTGAAGAGGCCCCTCAACGCAAACGCATTCTTTAAAAATCTGACGTACATGGATTTGAGAGAAATTCGTCTCAGCGGCAATCCGCTCGTTATCCCCGAGTCCGGCCCTGTGTTCCCGAAGCAGTTATCTCAAGTAACAATACTCGATCTCAGCAACTGCAATATCCTGTCATTAAATAGAGACGCTTTCAAAAACACTGAAAACATTACCGACCTGAATTTAGCAGGCAATCAAATCAAATCCGGCGCCACCAGTCTTGCATTCTTGGAAAGGCTTCATCACTTAGAAAAAATTAATCTTAGCAACAACAACTTAACGACAATAGAGCCGGAAGTGTTTATAAACAACCCTAAATTGCGTTCTTTAAACCTTATCGGCAATCCTTTCGTATGCGATTGTAAAATCGCTGAAATGTGGGACTGGGCGAACATGATAAAGG
Source organism: Battus philenor (assembly GCF_028537555.1). NCBI lineage: Eukaryota > Metazoa > Arthropoda > Insecta > Lepidoptera > Papilionidae > Battus > Battus philenor. Next base: position 1,822,495 of record NW_027181693.1, read on the forward strand.
GCGATTTGGACATGCTGGTGGGAGCCAAGAGTGCTGAGAAGGACATCGTTGTTAAAGGCAACAAGAAGAAGAAGAACCTTTACTGCCATTACAACGAGACACAGCTCCGTAACTTGACGCTGACAACCAACAGGAGTGTGCCCGGCAGAAGGCCGTTCGTGAAGCCCAGAGAACTGACGTACGCGAACCGAACCTGGGCGAAGTACGTAAGAGAGTCGGGCTGCGAGCCTGTTGTTAAAATATTGAGGCCCGTCGCTTTAGTTGCCGATTTGTTAGACGTCCACAACGGCCACATATCCACGGCAGCTCTGCTTCTGGCAGTACTAGCGCTGACGTTGGGCTTGTCCACTTTAGTCATGACTCTCAGGCTGTTCCGTAAAAGAGAACATATTTCGGTAGACACAGAGCAACGAAAGTTGAGATAGTAAAAAGTGAAAATTAATTAATAAAATAACCTATTCCATAGGTATTAAATTATTCCAATAAATATTTTTCTATCCATTTATAAGGTACATTATAATTTCACATGGAACTATATAAAAATATTTTCTAGTTTATAAGTCAAACGAAACAATATCCGCTTGTATTGAAGAATCGGTATTATATAGTTTTGTACGTCACTAGTCAAGGTGTTAAAGTGAGGTTATAATTCTCAGATGTGTAATATTTATTAAAAAAAAATCTATTACATATATTTATAATAACATATTTTAGATTTTTCTCAGTATTGATTTTAATAATAAAACTAAACCATTCCTTTTGTTATTTTTATTTTTCTCTGACATAATTCCCTATTATAACAACCGTATGACATCCACAGATGGACATACCCTTCTCATCCACAGATTACCAATAAGACTCTATGTTTATTATATTGTTTACCTAAGTATTTGTAATTTAGACATAAAAATCAAAACAATGAAATGTTTTACTTAAGCGACATTTTAACGTGAAAACACAATCAATTGATTCATTTTTTTTAGTCCTTATCTGCAATCAGTCTTAGACTGTGCAGATTTGTTTCTTTTTCTTTATCATGTTTAAGGCGCTATATACCATAAGATACCTCATCCTTCACTATTTGTCATCAAGTTTTTCTGTAGTTTCTTCTTTTCAGTCAATAGACGCTCACTATAAGGCGATGGTCGTTACTGCGCTACCCGCATCTAGAAACTTCCCGCGATTGTAACTATGTCGTTGGTACTCCTAATGGAGGCTCCACCCACACCGCGTCTACCGGCTTGTGATTGCTACTCGAAAACCTATCAGCCGGAACAGCCATCGGTTGCATTCTGTCATTTAGTGGTTGGTTAATTGATTACAAAATTGTTGAATACAAAGAAAACTTATTTATTTCAATTGCAAAAGCATCTATAAAAGAAAATATCTCTTTCACTTTAAAGATTTTTTGTAAATTTTTTTAACTACTTATACTCAATGTATGATTACGAACAACGGAACGTAATAGTTCTATGTTCATTACTGTTTGATTCGATTCTCTGTTGGCTCCAAAAACTTTTTTATAAGTATACCACGATACGAATTTAAAGAACACGTAGCTGAGGTTTCTTATGAACGATAATACCATCTTGAATTAGTTCTGTGATATTTCCACTGTTGAGACACAAGCGTTCTCAGATATAAATTGTCATCATCATCATCATTATTTCATCCGTTAGACGTCCACACATATAGGTCTCCACTATAGACTTTAAATGCGAAGCAGCATCTTCCTTCGATTTTAACAAGTTTTTTTTACCAGACTCTCACTGCTGCCTAACCTAACCTAACCTAACCCAAAGACTCTTCAAGTGACGAAGCACGAAGGCTCCCGATGATGCCTCGACTCGGGCCGCTGCATACACCAAGCTCTTAGATCACTTCGGTGAACGCTCCATGGAGTGACTAGCTCAAAGGCCCCGAGAAAGGTGACCGAGAGGACCATTCTTCGGCCGGTTACTATTTCTCTCTTAATATCACTGCTACCGCTTTTAAAGAGTTAGCGATGGGGTAAAAAGTGGTGGAAAGAACTCCAGCAACGCTTCTATCTAGTATGATCGAGGAATGACGTCCCCTGTAATATGCGATTCGACTTTGCTTGTTTCCGACGAAATCAGTTGGTTATCGAATAGCCTTAACAATTCAGTCGAATAACCTTGTACAGCTTCACAGCAGCCATCCTAGCGCTATGTAGCCTGCCCACTGTCATTTCAACTCGTCAATCTAGGCTATGTACTATCGTTCGTCTACGGATCTTACCATTCGTAATTCAAACTCGTAGAAAAATCCCAAACATAGCCCTTTCCAAAGATGGCAAAAGGGTAATCCATCATGCGGACCCAATGTGATACATAGAATAACAAGATCGAAAATACATAGCATATCATACACAAAAGTACACACCTTCAGAAGCAAATTTTAAATATTGGTCACCTGCGTTCGTCTTTATCATACCGCATAATAGAACAATTTATTTTCAGTATTACAGTAAGACAATAAATCGATTATTATTTATTTTATTTTCTCTGTATCTAAAATAACGAAACGATGACCTACTAAAAAAAATTCACTGCCTAGCTAGAATACGGTGGAAAATATTTCCAGATTTTGAATTAGAAAACTCCGCCACAACTTTTTTGCGATCATTACCTTGACATATATTAATATGTCAGTTTATAGCAGTAATTGCATTTGCACAAAAAAGTAAACAGTTAGCATGTATATGCTGCGATAATGCTTTATGTTTTGCGCGGTTCATTGTGTCGAAATTAATTTTAAAAAATAATGAAATACTTTTTCTTTATCTGTAGAACTCTAATAGAAAAACAAAATTGCTTAATTATGATAAACGTTGCAAATTCTATTTAATAAAGCAAAAAACATTTGGATAGTTTTTATCGATATCAACTTGTTTCAGCGTGCATAATCGTATATTTGGTAACACCGTCTTAGGAAACAGACGGAGGTTTAAAAAAAATTATAATTACCAAAACAATATGGCAACACTTTTATTATTCTCGGCATTCTTGGGAGAAAAAAGCAAGGGTAAATTCAAGGTTTAAACCAATGAATACTGTACATTATAATTTTGATTAGATATTTTTCTTCGTGAATGTTTCACTTGTCGGTCTACAGAATCAATTCCGCTGTCTTACGGAAGCGTGCAAAATCAGCTTCGTGTATTTTTTGCTGCCTTTACTACGGTAACCGACTCCACTGAGGAGTAGAGAAATTCTTATTTTGTTTTTATTTATAGTTGAATAGCGAAATGGGCACAAGAAATAGATCGCCTCACGTAATGTATTAACAGTGAAAGTTTATTGCATAAGAAACTATGCAATCACTTATAGGTGACAAATGAAATATATATAATTATTTAACAGTTTTATTTAACACTTAGCATTAACTTAAATAAAATTTGGTGTAATAAATAATGTTATCAGCTACTAGGGTTTACCGCCTGCCGTGGAAGTCTTTTTGATGTACCAATTTTCGTTAAACTGTTTTTTTCTAGTGCCTGGCTTTTCGTTTTCGGGGCTGACATTGCTAGCCATAGCTGCTAGTTCGCTATCAAGTAGAAGAGGTATCGTGGAGGGCTCGAAGCCATATTGGAACTGTGGTTCAACAAATTGAGTTTTCGTTTTATAACTTTGAAGCGGCCGAGTTCCATACGCCGTGTTGTCGCGAGGTGCTTCCTTAGTATAGTCATATTCGTACAATATCTTGGGAGATGCTCTGTAACTTGCGAACTGTTGCTTCGGTTTTTCTTGGAGGCCATAATTAAAAGAATATACTGGTAGAGCTGAATACTTGGCGTTTTGCTTTTCGTTTCCATCGTCACCGTTGTGGTTGGAACCGAAATATTCTTTCGGCTGATGTTTCTTGTACATCTTGTAGTATTCCACTTTATTGTTGTACCTGTCGATCATACTTTCTGGTTTATTGACTGAGTAGTCTAGAAAATAATCTTCCTTTACTTTATCCCGTGAGTCCTTGTAATTAGAGTGCGTCTGTTTAGGGAATTTATCACCTTCCTCGTAATATTGTTGGAATGGAGCGTGTTCAATATCAAACTGATTATGTTCGCGAGGCACACCATACGCCGCTGGATTGTAGATATCTTTTTCTATTTCTTCGGAATTAGATTCGTATGCTGGGAACCCAAACGCGGCGTTCTTGTAATCTTCCTCGAAATTTTCTTCATTATTTTCTTCTTGATCTACTGTTTCTGTGTTCTGTTTTTCGTTATGCAAATGTATACCTTCAGGAGTTTCATCCTTGATAATAACATGTTTAGATTTTTCGTGAATCTGTTGATTGGGTGTGTAAGCATTATTTTGTTCGTTTCTAGGTCTTTCTGAGGACGTTCTTTGTATGTGTTGATTTGGATCTACTCTTATATGATTGTTAGGCTTGTGTGTGGACAATGATTTCTCATTTCTATTATATTCAGGTGTAATAGGTTGGAAATGTCCACTATTTACTTGGGCGTTAATTAAGTCCATGAAAGATTTTGGGAAATCGTGGTGGGCTATATTCTCGTCTTGGGTTATTTTGTGATTGTTCACCTCTTCCCTGTGTTCCGGTTGAGGATGAGGAGGTGCATCTGCGAAGTGTTCTTGTTCTCTGTTATTGGATTTTTGTGGGGCATGTTGCGACGGGTTATCTGATGGATAATTTTGAGTGTGCCCAGAATTTATCGCCTGCGGCTTTTCATCTAGGTGATTTTGTCCATCGTTCTTATAACCTGTTTTCGATGTGTATACTAAATGTTTCGGTCCTTGACCTTTGTTTTCGTAGTAAACCATCATTTCTTGCTGCGGCGCCTTTGAATGTTGCACATTGCTGTATTGCACTGGATTAGATTGAACTTGTTTTTCATAAGTGTAGGTCACGGGTTCAGAATTTGTTTCTTTTTTATAACTGTAATGTACGGGTTCGTCCTGCGATTCCTTGTTGTAGGTGTAGTTGACTGGTTCCGACTTAGTTTCCTTGTTGTAGCTCACCACCTGTTCCTTATACGTCTCTTTGTAATTAGGTGAATTAATTTCATATGAGAACTCTGGGCTGGAATTGGGAGTTCCATGTACTGTAATTGATGGCGTCGGATGATCACTCTCATTTTCATCATTTTGAGACGGAGGACTCTTCTGTTTCTTTTTCGGCGCTTTATTTTTTAACTTTGGTTTGCCTATAACGATATCGCTATTAAAAGGCCGTGGCGCTTGCTGTTTGTTTTTTACTTGTACGTTGTAATTAGGCAATTTGTGATAAGTAGCTTCATTGATTCTCGGCAAAAAATGTTGCACTTGCGGTACCAAGGGATTGTCAAATGTTAATGGTTCGAGTAAACTGATGTCTAGTAGCGGTAAAGGCGGTTTAGTTTCTAACGATACGACAGTTTTTTGACCGTTAACATACGTGCTCACTTTACCCGGAGCTGCTTGCAAAGCTGCCTTCTGCGCATGTATTGCCTGCGGTTGGTTATAATTTTTATTTTCAAACTCAGCAGGTACATTTCTGGGATTCACATCTTCCTTAGGCGCCTCTTGTAAACGCTGAAACTTTGGTTCGTTTCTCAGCTTATTATATTGTTCGTGCGATTGCGTTTGAGTGAAAATTGCCTTATTACTTGTCGATTGCTGTTGCGCTACTGGGTGTTGGTTGAAGTTAGCTTGCAAAACGGGTGGACTGGCAAAATTTCTTATGTTTGCGTTATTTAAGATTGGATGAGACACGGCGTACCTCGCGAAGGGTGAGGGACTGGCTGCTTGTAAGCCTTGGACTCTAAATTGGGAGGGTGCGAAATAATGTGCTGCGCCTTGCTTAAAATGGAGTGCCGGTGCTCCGGGAACAAATGGCTGGGATAAATGCAACGGTAGATTTTGTAGTTGCACAAACTGTTGTGGGAACGTAGTCTTAAAACCAGCTGTTTGAGGCGTTTCCACGAATTTATTGCCATAAGAGTCCTTTAACAGGATGTTTGGGGTCTGTACAACGATACTTTCTTCGTTAACTGGTATAACCCGAGCGTCTTTCGCTGACACGACTGTGGGGACATGGTACGTGTACGCACCATGTGGGGCTGCACTAGCATACACGCCGACAGGAAGTTGTCGGTACAGACGAGAGGAGCTCGCTTCTCCGGCTTTGCTTTTGCCTGTATTACCCGATGCTTTGAGTATTAGGCAGCAAGCCAATACTAGTAATGCCTGGAAAAAAATATACACGTCAGACTACCAAATAAGTTTTATTTTTCCATTTGTTAAAAAATATCTCGATCAAACGTCGATTAACTATCTATTTTTATTTATTTATTAAACGATGATAGAAAATATAATTATGAATTCAATTCCGGAACAAAAATTTGATTTTCGAACTTAAAAAAGTGAAATGCTGTTATAAACAATATATTTTTTATTGTAAAACGTAATTGAATTTTGATTTTTCCCTAGATAGATACTGACACCACAATTGTTAGATATTAAAAAAATAATCAATAAGAGTGAGATTATTATTGGTAAATATGTAAACACTGAATAAACAAATTACAAATTCACTTTTACCAGTATAATACAAAATTGATTTAACTGCTAAACTTAATATTTAATTCGTTACCTGTCTCCCCATTGCGGGTGTTGGTTCAGAGAACGTGGGATCGGCACTGCATCGGCGCGCAACTGGAAATGCTCTTATATCGAAAAGCCTGCGAAGTTCGATCCGACATTTTCCGACCACTCCGCGCCACGTTATGTCATTCTTTAATGCAAACAAACAACAATATAAATACTATTATGTGATTCTACGTAATACGAACTGTCTCCTCTTATACTGTAGATTAGTAATTTCAGTTGATAAAAGAATATCAATTGAGTAAAAGGAAATAGGTAGTTTAAAAAAGAATTTGACTACAAGATGTCAGTGCACCCTCATTCATTGCGGTTTACGTAACACAGGAGACCGACGATCAATTACTTGCAAAAGAAAAAACTTTTCAAATGTAATTACAACAATTATTCGGTGTCTGGATTACATTGCAAACCCAGTAAAATTGTAGATAGAATAATTCATTGTAATACAATTTCACAAATAGTTTCAAAACAGCATTGAAAGTTTTAATGCAATTGTTTCATTTCACAAAATATGAAACTGTAAATATCCTGAAATTTATATTATCCGAGTTAATATAAATATAGTCTGTTGACAAATCTAGTGTTGCAAGCGTATGCAATTTATCAATTATTAACGAATCAAAAACTATCATGTTAAATTAAAAATATATATTCGTATAGAATAACGTATTTTAATTTAATATGTTTTATTGTATATTCAATTTATAACCTCAACAATGCTTTACAAATTTCGTGTTCTCATGTCTTGTGATGGTACGGTACCAAATGTGGAACAGTATTAACGCAACCTGAAATAATATTCAGTTTGACATTACATTATATGTTTAAATATATATAATCGTATATTTAATTCATCATTGTGAAGTCTATTCGTCTTAACTATCGATAGAAACTTATAGCATATCATCGTTCATCATCATACCATACCATACAGTTATAAGACGTTCACTGCTGGTTACAACCACATGTTTCCAATAGGAACAGTTGGACGCGGCCTACATACAGCAACTTTTAACGACATTAACATGTTTTTTTTTTCGTTTTTTAAAACCTACAACTCCTGCCTTGGGTTCATAGAGACAGTTTTGCTTAGTCATTTATTCACATTCTTTTTATTTTCTCTTATTCTTTTTATATTACATTATTTTCTATTCCTATCCATTTCTTCACCTTTCGCATTTTGCCTCTTATTCATCATCGTTCATCCTGGATTGCTATTTTACAATTTCGATTTCACATTTTGTTTCATTCCAATTACATATATTTATTATTTTAACTTATGTCTGTATCACAGTATTATCAATTAATTTCATTCTTTTTATTACGTTTTGTCACCTAAACAAAAAGTTTTCAATTACTACTGCGTTTTATTACCTTTTATTTATTTATTTACTACCTTTTGACAGTAATCAAAGAAGGTCTGGCGGCTTTCTTCTATACTTATCAATTACGCGATGTTCCCTTCTTCTATTCTCTCCTGCAACCGAAACTGGCATTTAACCAGTTCTACATTGACATGCTTGTCACCCAATAGGTGGATTTCCTACGTCGCACTAGCCGATCCGTGGTCTCCAATGTGCCTATTCAACTTATGGCTATATCAGTTACATTCCTTCGTCTTCCTATTTCCTCATACGAAATTCGACCTTTTTTTAAATACAATTACACTTTATGTGTATAATTCTGGAATCAGTAACTTTAACAATATATGACATTGTATAAAGGAAATGTTTAATAACTTGAACTAATTCAAAGAGACAGTGGGGACAGTCATGCGCTCTCAAATTTCTTCCTGGCCATGCCTTTTGTAAATTCTTTGACAAATACTGTGTGTCAGCATCATAGGGTTTAAGGTTTGAGAGTTTAGCGTAAACATCTAAAGCTGCTACTCCAGAAACTTTATACAATGCCCTAGTCTTTACCCGCGAATCCCACGCAAACACACTTTGAGTAAAGAGAGACCAATCGTCTTGTCAATACGCGACTATCCTTCAAGAGCACCGTTGCATGTGAATCGCGTGATGTCGCCTTGAAGCACCCGTTTAAGCCCATAAACCAAAACCACTGAAAAAAACCTCAAGATTGTTTACTATTTTTTATCTTAATCCCCCTGCTTTATTTAGGACAGGGAAGTTACAATGAGGGTGTAAATAATTTCTTCATTTTATTGCTGTCTTCTTTCTTTCTTTCCCACAAATTCTTTCTCTCTTTTCTTCACATCCTACACAAAATATTTCATCCTTCACGTTCTATCTTCTTTCACGCGTCGCCTTTCTTTCACCGTCTACATTCGTTATTTCGCAGCATATATTTTTTTGTTTTCTTTATTTACAATTTTGGCTTACACTTTTTATTTATTCAATGGCGTTTAAAGAGCAGAGAACTTTATGTGCAGTGAGGTTCACTATCTTAACTGAAATGAAACACTGTTGTGTGATAAACCGCATGGCTCTTCTATACTTGTATTAATAAAGTTTACATTGCTATTTATATACCTGCGGAATTACTAAAAGTTGTGGCGGTATTTGTCAACTACGTATCTTTCTTTTTCATATTTTTTTGACCTCCGTGTTTGAGGTCCTCTCGTATATTCCCCCGTCTTAGGTACGCAGGGATAATATGTTCGCAATAAATTTTCCACTGACTTTTCATGCTTATCTTATATGTTTCACATTATCTTCTACATATCTTTCTTTAATTCCTCATATTCTCTTTAATTTCTTTGCACACTTTATTTTCCCTTCTTACGTCACCTTTCTTACTTCGCCTAAACCTCCAGAGTATTACTTTTACTTTTTTTATCATTTAATTTTGTTAATTAAAAGATTTACATTTCATTTTTTTATTCTTTTTGTTTTGTTGAATTCTATATATATCACATACTATTACAGTTTGTTTTCTTATTCCAGTTTCATCTAACCAAGATTTGTTTTTTTCAATTACCTTACTTACTAACTTATTACAATACTCAAAGAAGATTTGACGCTTTTCTTGTTTCTCTAACAGCTCCGCAATGTTTCGATCCTCCGCTGTATCTTGTTACGCATTAGATTTTATTTGAAGTCTGTCGTAAAAAATACGATAATATCTCTTCGCTAAAAGTGTCGCGTCAGCAATTGGATATAACCATATATAGCAGAAGAGGCCAAGCTCTTTGATAGTGCAAATCATTTTTCGAAATTTGAATTTTTTGCGAGTCGCAATTGAATACGCATTTGAAATACGCAAAAGAATGTTTTTGTTACAAAAACCACATGTATTGAAATTATTTAAACAAAAATACAAAATACGTGTATTGAAGTAAGATATAATAGCACACGAATATGGCAGCATGATGCCGGTTAGTTAATTATGATCGGTGTTTGGATTTCGCTAATTTTATGGTGGAATAATAATAATTATTAATCACACCAGTAATTCGACAATCAATCGGAGCCAAAAATAATCATTTAAAGAGTCGCATGTGGCTTGCGAACCGCAGTTTGACCGCCCCTGGTATAGCTTTGAGCGCGACAGCTAAAGAAATTAATACAATGGAGATTTTCTTGGTTTAGTACAAGGTCGTCACACGATTCAAAGATTAAACCTTAGATAGAAATTTTACCCTGGCTCCAGATAGCCACCTCATATAGTGTTCATGAAGGTATCGAAATATTTTCCTGCCACCCGGTTCGGCGTTGTGAATTTTATTTTGGAGTCGTTTGTCTCCAGGTAAACCGTTGTTTTTTAACGAACAACCACATATATATCAAATACTTTAAATGTTGTCTTTCTTAACCTCCTAATATTTGGATTAATACATATATCAAAAATGGATACAGGTTCAAATTCACTATTTGCCACATTTTACTATTCCCCTAGATTAAATTAGTGGATATTCGATGCCAGGATGTTTTTTTTTTGTTTAATTTTTTATTTTGCATAAAGAACTCCCTCTCTGGGACGTCGAAAGAAATCATTATCTGATTTATTACCAGCCTCTCCTTAATCACTAGACTACTTTTTTTAAAGATATTCCTCTAAAATGATTTTTTTTTATATATATACAATATATACTCTCAATTTATAAAGGTAACAAAGTAAAAGTATGGTTTAACACGTGTTCATATGTGAGAATATATTTATTTATTACTACGTAGGTTCAATAAGAACATTTTAAAACTCTGAGAGCAGTACATCAATACACAGATCAATATCAACCATCGCTAATATATCTAAAACGTATGTACAATATTCATTCATTCATTCAGAGGCAAGTATTTGGCGCCAACCTTTTATTGTTCTACATAAAAAAAACATTGTTGGTTGCTTTTAGGAAAGTCCATTTAGAAAGTATTCGTTTCAGCCCATAAATGCGAGGAGTAGGCCTCCTCCAAAGATATCTACGAGGGTATACCACAATCACTGCGCCTTGGTAGAAGACCATCCACGGGGCGGATTGGTTCCAACGCAACGCAGACCTCCATAACGATCCTCAAACTCCCCACGGTCCAAGAGTTCTTTTTGACTTGCTCAAAAACTTACTTTGAGTCGACCTCCGCACATCACAATCCGTTAATAGCTAGCGCCTCACGCTACTCCCCCTGCACCTCGCACCCCGCACCAAGAGACGGCCTAAAGACGTACTCCTCGAGCCCATCAGAGGGTTCCCACAGAACCCTCGCCACACCGCACCTCCTGCAGATACTCACAACACTGAAAGCACAAACCACTCAGCAACAGCAACAACCACTGCACCTGCAACATTTTACACAGGTCGTCGCGTTCTACATAATAAAACAAAACATCACCTACCACGCCACAACACCCGTTTTTAGTGAGCGGCCGCTCGCTCCCTAACCGCGAAAAGCGTGGGCGAGCCGTGGTTGGATCCGGATCCCTCATCGGCTCGCCTGTGGTCCACGCTGCCGTACTAACCCGCAAGCACACTCCAGCAACACACACCGTCAAAGCTCTACCGCGAAGAGCCTTTCTTTTGAAACAACGTGCGAGCCTTTTGGTTTCTAGTTTTCAAATCTAATTCACGGACTCTTCCGCTCCATGAACTCAGTACCAATGAAGCTGTAAAATCCTTAGGGCTAACAGCATTAACATCTTCAGAAACAATAAAGAAGACCATCCTATGGAAACTAGTTTGTGGGCAGTGGCAATCCTATATTATTAATGTAGAGAGTGTGAATTATACAAGATTGTATCCCACGACGTACGATCGCAAATTGCTCTCCTCTACCGCTGGGCTACCGCTATTCAAGAAACAAGTGGTTACACATATATATGCTACTCAACGTATTGCGTATTACCATGTTCCGATTCAAGACGCAGAGACTTGAACCACCAGTGGCACTTTCCATCTGGAAGCGTGTATTAATGGTAGCTCATATCTGTTCCGTCAGACAATATGTACCACTTGTATCACACAATAATGTTTCATATGGGACAAGCTAACCGTTTGACATATACGCAGCGCTATCTCGCTTTAAATTTCAAGTTCAAACACCTTAAACGACGCCATTGCGCTGTGATATCTGCGCGTGAGCAAATATTTTGCTACTCGTTTTTGTAACGTGTTTTTAAAGCATAAATTGTGTTTTCATTCCAGAAGAAATATTTTAAATTTTTTATCATATTGAAAATACCTAATCATGTGGTTAAAAAATAAAAAAAAAACTTTATCTTACTTATATGATGATATTCAAATTATCTGTATCACTTTAAGAATGTATGAGGAATTTATAGATGACATTTGGTTAATATTTCAATTTTTCATTTCATCCGACTCCATCAGCATCACACTTAAATGCAGTGCTTGAATCTGATGCTCCATACTGGTATTTATTAACCAGATCTCCTTCATTTAAACAAACCAGTTTATACGCAATCAGACTTATGTTGTATAACTCCATTTTTTGGGTTTAAAAATCTTCACTGAAAACTATTTATAAATTAAATAACACAGAATTTCTTTATCACTTACATATATTAACAAAACTTATAATTAAACAAAAAAATGTGAATAGTACATTAAATTCACAATGTTACCATAAACATTATTTTTAATTAAAAGATAATTATTGCATAGTATGCAACAGAAATGACTTATATGTATTATATACAGGGATTTTTGATAGAAGCACGCAGTACCACAAATAATCTAAAAATTATTATAAGATAATATTATTTTCCTCAAAACACAGTGGCATTGGTTGGAGATAAATTTACAATAAATTATGGACTTACAACTTTCGAGAATTAGCGTGCCCCCACTATATTACATTCCTGCCTTTTTTGTTACTGCTATTTTGTAAATACATACCATGTATCATATATATGGTCATATTAATCATATAACAACAGAAAAAAGGTGAAAGAAATATATTAATAACCATTGATATAATCAAAGCTATATTTAATTTTTTTATACACACATAAAAGACATCTTAAAGCATCTTAAATGCTATACAAATATTTCCACACATATTGACTCCCATTGGACAGATTGCTATATACAAAAGTATACCAACAAATAAAATGTCTGTGGCTATTTCAAAAAATAAAATCGGTGTGATAAAATGATATCAAATGTATGCACTTCACAGTGCATGTAACAATTTAAAAAAAATATTTTAAAAATGCACTAACATCATATGTGCTATATTGAATTTTTGGACATTGTCTTCCCCCATAGATATACAACAGGACGTCTTCTGACAACCTGTAATTTATTTAAAATTTACATGTTGACTCATTATGGTAAACCCTTTTATGAATCCTGGGATGTGAATAGACAAGTAATTTGAAACTATGCCTGCTTGTGCGAGATATCAAACACCACTAGGCTTCTAGAAAACCTACTACTCCATAATTTCTTAACCTTAAAACTTTAAATATATATGCATCCGACTATCAGACCCTTAGTTATAAAATAATGTAAAATAAAAAAATGTAAAATTTAGTAGACTCACACCGCTGAGGTTTGTGTAATTCTGGTCTATGTGTAGGCTAAGATACCTTGAACAACCCAACAAAAAGTTATTACGTAAAGAAAATCAAACATGATACAGTTGAAGCTTATTTCTCTTAGTGTTCAGTCAATTTTTAAACAGATAATTAAATTCTTTTTTTCCCCACAACACAATGGCAAGGGGTGAAAAAGGGATACAAAGTGAAGAAAACAAAAGGGTTTGTATTTAATTATGCATACAGGTTTATATCACAAAATCACTTTGACTTGGGACCAACAATCTATAAAAATTATATTACAGAAGTATGTCCACTATTTAATGTTAAAGAAACACATAGTACCCGGCATTAGATTTGGCACTATGTAGTTATATTTTTTCGGAAATACATATCATTATGTAAACAGCATTGATAAATCTAAATGTGTTGTTATAAATGATTAATGATATAGATATATGTGTTTAGAAAAAAATATATACACTTTTTAAGTTGTTAATGTATACAAATTTGCAAAAAAAAAATAATTTAAACTGTTATTGCAAAAATAAGCAGACATCATACCACATATATTATTTATTATTTAATGTCACTTACTTGTTTTAATTTGCATAGCAAAAATAAAAAAGCACTGCATAGCGAAATGAGATACAAATTTTCACTTCCCGCACAAACTTTTAAAACATATATAAATAACCTACACTACTTCATACTCCCAACCTATTGAAAACGTTTCTTGTAACAGTCAGATCTTTCGTCTTCCCATTGCCCAGTCTAGACTTTACTCCACCGACAAAACCTTCGGGCATGCATAGCCTTCTCTCTGGTTTGTTGAACACCTGTGTAGGTTTTGGTGTAACAAATTTCTTCTTGATATTAACAGGTGCTGTTTTTGGGACGAATTTTTTTGTATTTAACCTATTATCTCTTATGTTTCTTATTTCTTTATACTCTACTCTGTTTGAGAATTTGACAGATTTAGGAGAAGAGAAAGCTAATTTCTCCTTGACACTGACTGGGGCCTGATCAGCCCTCATTGTGCCCACAGCTATCTTCCTTCCTCCATTGTTCTTCGTTGTTGTGACTGTGAAGACTTTATTCACAACTGGATTTCCTTTCAGTATTCCCTCGTACTTCAGTGCGTCCTTCTGTATCGGCAAACTCTGTGTACGTCTAACGCCATCAGTCTTTGAACCCAGCCGGGAGTATATCTTTTTTTGGGCAACTTTCGGCGGTTCAGCCATGGCACTCTCTGAGTTCCCTAAGCGTGAGAACACCGTTTGTTTATGGATCGGACCTGCAAACAAATTAAAATACTATAGTTTTTATGAGACAGCAATAACATTCTCCTATTATTTTATACTATAGTGTTACCGCAATCGCTATGACGCGCCTTAGGAAATAGTGGAGAGGTGGGGGCGAAGGATAAAAGATGTTGGGACAAGGATAAAACATGAGTTAGGAGGCTCTCATTTAAAATTGAAGATTTAAGAAACTAATGTTGTATTATAAATACCATCCTATTATAAGGATGGCTAATATTTTAAAAGTATGTAATATTTGTTGCACTTTTAAAAAGTGTTGTTATTAAAGAAAATGGTGTAGGTTTACTTAATAAAATCCATATTTTTTTTTCAAATTAATAAAAATATTTTCACCAAAAGGAATATAATTATAGATACTATTTTTAAAATTATGTGCCTATGGGGGTTTAAAGTATCAGTTAATATTGGAAAAGGCTCCCCTTGTCCATAATATTTTGGGAATCCCCTGTCCCGAAATCTAACAAGGGTTTCACAGGCTTTTAGGCAGTCTATTTCTACATATTTCAATAAATCCAATGACTACTACTTTTTGGCATAAATAAATACTTTGATTTTAATTTACCACTGGCAGGTTATTTGGTATTTAGAATTTTTTGACAATAATCAATGATAGCCCATGCTTTCTCTCTGATAGTTACATATCACTATTGGGACATATTTTCTAATTAAGGAACCCTAATAGCACTACAAAAATAAAACCCAATGTTTAACTCTTAATTCTATCTTAATTATACATTTTGTTATCATGTATTATACCAGAGATTCTTGGCATCTGGTATGTGTACCATTTTTTTTCCTTTTATATGTGAATAAAATTTATAGTACATGATATAATATTGGTTTTCCATTTATAAACATTGTCTTTGATGCTAGGACATGACTGGCTTTCATCTTCCTTGATCATAGATGGACTTTAAGAGAAAGGATACATATGTTTAAGAGTAGACTATAGAGTTATAAAATAAAAACAAAAATTTAAGAATCACTCAATGCCTTGGACAATAAAATATAAATTAGAACATGAAAATTTACATATTTATTTGTTATGAGTTACTATAAAATACACACATTTTATATATTGTGTGTAACATGAATTTTGTGTTAATATTACTAAAAAAAATTTAATATTGAAAAGTCTTACCTTGTTTAACTGAATTAATAGTAGGCTGTGCTGAAGAAGAAAAACGGATAAGCCGCGCTTTCTTGACATCAGCTTCACTTTCAGAACTGTAAAAAAAATAATATTATGTAATATTCATGTATGTCTTTTAACAGTTTAATCCAAGATATAGCAAATATTTTTACGTATTTAGTGTAACTTCACAGATAGATTGAATTAATGTTAGTGCACTGCTATATTCTGACACAAACCATTAAATCATCTAGTTGCAATACAAGGGTGCAGAATCTCAACCTATTCCTACACATCAAACCATTATGGTATCTACTTGTAGCTTTTTGCTGCACCTAGTTGCAAAAACATTACTGCATTTACTTATTTCCCACTAACTACATCTACTTCATCTCTAATACTACGTCTAATCACTACCCATTACTGCATGTACAAGTATCTCATTATTGCATCTAATTCCATTCTATCATGACATCTAGTTGCAATTCATTGTTGCATACTGAGTGCAAAATACTAGTTTCGGTTGCAGCAAAGTATAGAAGAGAACATTGGCTTGCTGGTGAATTGAGAAGGATGTTGCCAGACCTTCTTGGAATACTGCAGGAACGTTAAAGGAAAGGATCATGAGGAACAAATAAGTCAGATAAGAAATAGATATAAATAACTGTAAAAAAATTGTAATGTAGTATAGATAAAATTAAATTAGAATTAAGAATAAGAAAAAAAAACAAGAATCAAATTAAATAAATCTAAAAAATGACTGCAGTATTCTGTAGGTATAGTGAAGGAAGTGAGGTGATGTATGGAAGAAAAAATAAGAAAAGGTATGAAAGAGAATGTAAAAGAATCATGTGAAAAATTATCATTATAAAAAGAATTTCTGTTTATACACAACAGGGGGACTAATGAAATGTCTCAATAACGGGAGCATAAAAAAAATTATTCATTACTGCATCTAGTAGCGACCTCTTGCTGCATAGTCTCAACCCATTACTGCACCAAGTCACAATTTATTATTCCCTCTATTCACAATTGATTACTGTAATATTGACCTACAGACTACAAATACTCCATGCAAGGTATTTGAAAATCACTTACCTAATTTCAACAAATTTCCTCTTCTGATTCAATGCTATCACAGGCGAAGACTCCGACACTTGTGCTTTGCGCGTGTAGTGTTCCAGAATACGACTAGCTGCTGTAAAAATATATAATACTTCTTTATTGAATATTGAATTTAATCATCTTATGATCTACTTTGAACCATATATGGTGGTTGCTTAGGTAACTCAAATTCTTCTCAAAGAATGCCAAAAGAATCAAATTTAACAGAAATTATTGTCAACCCCATCATACCATCCCATATTTAAATTTATTCAACTATAATTAACATCTAACAAAAACAAACGAGCAAAACAGAATTATTATTCAGACTTCAAAATAATAATTCTGTTAGATCAAATTAATATATTTGTGCGCAAATGCCTTCAGATTTATTTACATATTACATATCGCTTGAATATATAGCATATATTATATACAATATCATACACTTCACAAATAATTTTATAAAAATATCTGATCCAAAATGCTGTCTATGGGGATAGTAATGCTTTTTTAGAGCTATTCATCCTGGGACTGGAAGGCAAATTAGGCATTATGTAATATCCCTTTTACCAAAATAAAAAACATTTTGTCTCGCCTATAATAAACAATTAAAAGCTAGAGTACAAATTCTTTTAGTTTAAAAAAAGATTCATATACTTTCCAATAGTTCACAAAAGATTGGGAAATTATAATCAAATGTCTGTTTGGTTTCACTGTATCCAGAAATTAATTTAAAATGAATTTTCATAAGAAATCGAAATCCAACCAGAGTTCTACTTACGTGATGCAGGTTGTGCAACGGTTGCCCTCCCAGCGACGGCTGCTACTGGAACTTTGGTGCTCACTGATGTCGTATTGAGCACTTTATCACGGGCTGTGCTCTCATGGACTTGTTTAGCATGCCTACAAGTAAACAACTTTTTACAGAATTTATATGAAAACATTTATACATTTCTAGTTCTTTATGCATGCACTTGTCTTCTCTATGTAACAGTACACTTGCAAAACCTAGACACTGCAGTCTCATACAAGGCAAATACCTAAGGGCCCTGCACTAATTTGTCTATCGTTAAAGAGCTCAGAACACAGACCCAACTATCCACTATCTATTTGTATAGAACACTCTGTCACTACCCATTTTCCACAAAGAAGTTCAGATAATCTAGAGAAACTATTCATTGTTAATGTGGAGTTTAATAGGATCAAAGGATGGTAATCTACTTGATGGACTGGTGCAATTATAACAGTGTGTAACTTCACCATCCATGGCTCCTTAAAACTTTTACAAAATAGAACAGCTTGGAAAAAGATGAAGACAGATACTAACAAGCTTGGCTGCAACCCTCGATTCTGAGGAAACAATGAAGAAGAGTTCTTTCCTACAAGAATTATCAGGGTAAACAGAAGTCTTACTTATTTATGCCCAACAAAAATTGATGAATTTGTCATATTTAACAAATTTTAATACTAGAAGTCCTATCCTGTATTCCTTAATTAACTATGGGAAGTGGCAATTACATATAGTTCACTTCACCTGCCAGGAATCAAATCTACAACCTATGATTACATGTCAGTCTACATGGCTACAATGGTTTCATAATAGCAAAGTTAAACAAAAAGTTTATAATGTAATGTAACAGATGATATTAAAGTGAATGTATAAATACATGAATTGAATATAAAGACAAGAAAAATAGCAAACTAACCGTAAAATAGCAATAACATCTCCCATTCTTGAAATCCCCATATCTCTGAGATATTCCTTATTCAAATCCAGCAACATATCATTCTGTATGCGGTTCTCTGTGAAGGTTAAAGCATAAGTTGCTGCCACATCCGAAGGGATTCCGGCAGCGGTGAAAAAGCTCACCCACATACCTGGTGGAAACAAAATTAAATTAATATATATAATAAACTTTTGATATCGATATAGTATTAAAAACCTATCAATAAAGAGGTTTCAACATTCTATAGTTAACAGTTAGCTGTTTTATTTTATTTAAGAATATAAACACCAAAAAGGTATGTATATTAATATCATATATATTTCGTTTAAGAATTTATTTACTTGTTCTACAGGAACTTTCAAAACTATAATAAACTGTACTTCAGAAATAAGCAAAATTTTACACACGTTTTTATACAAGTAACAAATAATATACCACCTGGGTCAATAATAAGATACATAGATTACCCACGGATGCTATTTATAACCAAAATCCTAAACCAAATTAAGAACCTGACACTACTTCCGATTATAACAAAATAGTTTTCCATACTCACTTGTAAGATTTGATTCCATATTAATGGTCTTAACACATTTATTTACCATCAAATAAAACACAAATATCAAATTTCATAAGTTCACATTTGACATTACTTCAACTGAGCTGTACGAAATATCAAAAAGCCGTAAGCAATGTTGCCAATATAACAAGTTGCTACACCCACATAATAATAAAATTAAATAATATTTTTTCATTTACTAATGACTATCATTAGCATAAATAATACACATTTATAAGGAAACCAGATACTAATAAAAAAAAATTCGTATTGCAAACAATGTCTTAACTTAATATTTTATTTCTTATCTGGCAGCATTACCTAGACGTATAAATTTGACCCGAAGAAAAAAAAAATTGTACTATTTTATTCTGATTTGTATGAATTCCTGCGTTTCATATGAATGGTGGCTGTTTTAGGCGGTTTTCGTTTAAATTGCAAAAACTTTGTTAGTATAATTAATTCAAGAATATTATATTCAGGTAAAACATAAAATAAACAGAAATATATTTAGGGAAAACGTTACTGATATTTTCTTTCAATAATTATATTTGTACATTGTTTTTTCGTATTTTATGGAACTAGGTATTCTCAGGGTTATTTATCGTATATTACAGCTAAAGCATCGAACCACTGTCCTAGAAAAATGTCTTCGCTTACGGAACTAAGCAATATACCAAAGGTAGACATCGATAAGTCGGGCGTTTTTAAATACATTTTGATTAAAGTCTACAATAAAGATAAACAGGAGGAATCTCCAGTGACTATTGTAAGAGGTTATGCACACTGCAACTATCATTCAGATATTTTGGACGAGGTATCTTTCATTTTTTGTACTAATTTAAAACCTAATTATTAATATATCATACAATTTGTTTCAAGGGTTTTAACACCAAATTAAGAATTGTTTTTACGTCTATACTTATGCAAAGCATAACAAACTATAAAACTCCTTGCTTCTTACTTTATCCCCAACTGGGGTGTATCTTGTAAAAATATACATTGCAAGCCTAGATTTATTTTGTGATTATATTTAACATCTATTGGAAAAGATTTAATTTATGTATATTTAAAAAAATTAAGTAAATGTTAATTAAAGTTTCCAAATATATAATGGTGGGCTTGTAGAAATTAAACACTAATTAATATACAGGGTTATTAGTAATGGGTGTAAAAGCTGTTAAAGGATACATGTATAGTAAATTCATCAGCTTCATAGCTTTTTACTCCTCTGATGTATGTTACAATAACTTTTTTTTATTATTTTGTGTCAAGCCAGTAACTTTTGGCAGTACAAAGCCTGTATGGACAGATAGTAAACAATAATCAATTTTATTATGTAGTAATTGGAATTTTAAAAATACTTCATTTATTATCGAAACTATTTGCTTTTTATATAGTGTGCATCATAAATAATTTGACTGAAAATGACATAAACATTCACCTGTTTTAAACTTTTACACCTGTAATTAATTACTTACCTGTTTAAAATGCCTTTATAAATTTTATTATAAAGTATACATACATGAGATGTTGGGTTTGTAAGAAATAGACATGTATGTGATGTGAAATGTGAAAACAAATAAACCTACTGTTGTCCTACTGTACATGAAATCAACTGTTTTCAGGTGCAAGATAAATTGAAACCACTGGAATGTGAAGTGTTAGGAGGAGGCCGGATATCACATGATGCAGATTTTAAGAGAATTAAAATTTACGGATATTCACAGGGCTTTGGCAAGGCTGACCATGAAGTTACAGCAAACATTGTCAAAGATGTCTTTCCCAATTACACTATTACAATTAGTGATGAAGGTTATTAAATAATAGCCATGATCTGTTGAACCCGTATCAGATGGTCTTTAGGGTCTCTGCTTACAACTATTTATATTTGTATGTACATTTGTGGAGAATAAACTTATGAAAAAGGTATATTGTGTATGTATATTCCATTTCAAAGAAATGATTTATGATGATGATTTATGATTATAATATGGTTTAATATGGTTGATAAATTGTAAATATTCTTAAAAAAATTGATATTTTTTTTTATTAATTCAGATATCAAAAGTCTTAAATAATTAAGATTCTTAATCTAACACCTATAGAACCAACCCTTTGTGTATAAGTGTATATTAAAAAACCAATAGAGCTCACTATGAGATTTGTTATAATTATTAACAATCACAAGAATGGTGAGAAAATGAAATCTTGCAATAATTTGTTAGAAAATGTATCCTTTTTTCTGATCAGACTTTCACTGCTTCCTACATGGCATTTGCAGATTCAGTAGGTTTGAGGTGGCCAGGCACAGAGAGTGCCTAGTGTAAGATCTTAAAATAGTGAATCTCAAAGGCTCCTGGGGGAACTATGGCTTGACCTGCTACCTACTACTATTTCACTGGATTGTGGGAGGCCTCTGAACTTTTGTAGATTCAGTGAATATTTCATGAGGAGACCTCGGCTATGACTTTCGCTCATTGAAAATACCTGCTTAGCATTCCGACTCGAGGGTGCCAGAGTACCTTTTTTTTATATATAATGGTCCCCGCTGTTGGTGACCTCTTGTTCCCCTATCTCGTGCGGGACAGGGACTTTTTAATTCTAGTAATTTATACATTTCTTTTTTTTTATTATTATCATTCTTCTCTTTCATATCATCTTATCTGTCGTACTGTTTCTTTCATTATACAATTTTCCCATTTCATTTTATTCCATTAGCCATACATTCATCCTCAACCACTACATTCTAGGTTTCCTTACTATTTTATTTTGCAACATTATTTATTTTTACCTATTGCATTTATTACGACCTTCCTGCAGTAGCTGAGGAAGCATACTCTCTCCCCTTCGTCTTGCATGATGGCCGAGATATTCCTTTCGCCGGAGTACCTTGGCTTAGCCAGTTGCTGGCCCAGCTAATATATCCTTTGATTTTGTATTACAGTATGAAACTGAGGATATATGTCTAAGAGGGGGTAGTTTATTGTGATTGTTTAATTGAAATATTAACGTAAGACAGTAAATTCATATATTTTTAACCCTTTCCACTGCAAGGCTGTTTTTGTTTTTATTCCACTACCTCCATGCTAAAATTATGTTTTTTAACTTTGTGTATTTTGTAAAAAAAAACCGATTTTTTTTGTTTAATATACTTTATGAGTAATTACATGATACTATATTATAATTCTTAATTTTAATCTTTATAATACCTTTTGGTATGGTATTTTTCGAAACAAATCCCAGGATGAAGCGAAGGTTTTGTCTCACATGTTTTGCAAAAATAGCATGTTTCTTTTCTCCCCCCTTTTATTTTTCGATTGGAACACACAGCACAATCCTTGTGCTTCCCCCCAGGTTGTAAATAAATAAAGTGAGGGGTTCCATCGAGACGTTGTTCTGCATCTGCCGCGACCTCGGTTCTGCAACTTGTTTCAGGTGCCCTAAAGTCTCCAATGAGTGACAAGAGCAAAGTTTGTCTGTACTTCTTATGACTCATTGCTACTTTTCCATTTTTTACACTCCAGTCTTTATACAACACATATGAATTTATAATAGAGACTTCTAGCCCCCAGAAAAATAGTTTTCTCCACCACTTGAGTGTTTTTCTTATAAAGCAGTATGAAGAAGTATATTGATCGGCCACATCAACACCACCCATGTATTCATTATAATTAACTATAACAATAGGTTTTTTTACTTCCGTTTGTATTGTTTTACTTGGCATATGACTTCCTATGTTTCCTCTTTTTGCTTTTGAAAGTCTCCTTTGGATAGTTTGTGAATCGGATGTATAAAAAGTGCTTAGCAATGTCACTACTCTCGTATCACACCAAGCTAGTAAAAGGGTATTGCCTTTGCGAAAAGCAGTTGTTTTTCCCCTCGGTAACTTGGGTTTTTTTATTTCTTGTGGTAGTCCCTTTCGGTTAGGCATAATTGTGCCAGTCAAAAAACATTTATTTTCAAATAATTCCTTAGCCAAAATTAAGTTAGTATAAAATCGATCTGTAAATATGTGATATCCTTCAGCTTCAGGTATAGACATGAGTAGATTATTGTATAGATGTAATACAATTCTACTGGTAAATGATAATTCTGGCCTTATTAGTCCATCAGTTGTTATTTTTCCATAATATGGAACAAAAGAATAGATGTAGCTTGTCTGGGAATCAGCTAACACATAAACGCGTAGTCCCCATTTGGTAGGCTTCTTTGGATTATATGCCGAGAATGAAATTCTACCCTTGAAACCTACAGTCGATTCATTTATTGATAAATATTTGTCAGGTACAAAATGTTGTCTACATTTGGATTCGATATACATAAGGAAATTGTTCACCTTTTGTGTTCTAGTGATGGGCCCCTGATTCCCTGTTGGTAGTGTTTCTAGTTGCAATGTCCAAAATATCTGCATAAATCTTCTTCGTGAAAAAATCCTGCCAAAAAATGGAATATTGGAATGGAAAGCTTGACTCCAATAATCTTGCAATTCTGGAACTTCAATGAGACCCATGTTGATTACAACACCCAAAAATGCTTTCATTTCAATTTCATTCACATCCATCCATGTTTTCCAAATAGAATATTTAGATATATTTTTTGTAGCTAAAATATTAGCAGCATATTTATTTGTTTCGGATACAATTTTCCTTATTAGTTCATCAGTAAAAAATAATTGAAAAAATTGAAGAGGCGTACTACAAAATGCTGGAATTTGAGGACCAGTAACTTTACTGCCTGTTGTAAATTCAATATTTGGATAATAATTATCTTGCTTTGAAACATCCACCCACGAAGAATGGTCTGCAACCAGATTATCACAAACACTTTCATCACTACTAATTCTACGAACTCTGGGCATTCTTCGAAAAATATCGTCGGAAAAATCCGAGTCTGTTATGGTGGTAGCCAATGATCCTAGATCAGATTTTCTCCTCCTCGATGGTCCAGGAACTTCAGGAATATTATCTTCATTTTCACACTCGTCTTCGCATTGAAAGGTTTCAAATACATTGTCCAACTCTCTTATATAGTCCTCATCGTCACTACTCTCAAATTCGTTTTCAATTAGATCTATATTTTCGGTTATTGACCTTTTAGACACCTTTTGCTCTATTTTTTTATGCATGACAGTATGGAGGGTTATTATACTTATATGCAATTATAATCGACCGATCACTACTTTCAAAACGCGTTACTTGTTGCACCATCAACCCGTGTCCGTGCTCCACAGCGAATTGATTCAGTCACAGTCGCCCATCCGATCCGATCCGCCAGGAAAACTCACACCATAGATGATCTTTCAGGTCTTTGCATGAAAACAAACACGATGATGCTCAGAGATAAGTTGTTTACGACGCGGTGCATATAACAGTGCGATAACAACTAGTTTAATTATGTAGCATCGGTAAAATTTAATTAAATTATAGTATCTTGCGATTTTAGAATATGTTTCATTCAATCGTGATTCAAACATTTTAGTAACAAAATTCTTTCCTGCTTCAAAATTTTCCGCAAAAAGAAGTATTACACCATGTCGAGTATCACTTGACAATTGAGCTTGAGGAAAAAATCAGTGTCGAGTGACACTCGAGACATTGGAGTGGAAAGGGTTAATGTCCCACAGCTTACAGCAGTTGGCATCCATTGTTGTATAAGATTCGAAATACTAGGATTTAAAAAAAAAACTCGAGCCTGGTTGAATGTACCTTATTTCTATTTTATAAGAGCATTTCAATAATATTGTGATCAAATAATCCATTGGTAGTTTAGAGTTATATTTATAAATTTGAAACTTCGGGATCCGCCATTGAACTCTTATTTGAAAGGTATTAAAATAAACTAAATATGGTAATTTAGACTTAAAATTAAAAGTGCAAAGATTAAAATATTAAAAATTAAATACATTTATTTCAAATATTAGATTCCTCGATAATTCTTTAAAATTTCGAATTTATTCTACCCCTCATTATTTTAATTTTCCGACGGGTACATTTCTCACATATCCTAGTTTTTCTACCTTTTCCTTTGTGATTTAAATACACGGACTTCATATTCTAATTTTTGTATCTTAAATTTTTAACTTTGAAGAGATTTTTATTACAAGTTTTTGATATTTACCAAATATAACTTATCAATATATTATTTAAATGGGTAATTACTTTAAATATTGGATAATGTTACATTAAGATGCAGATTTTGTAGAGAAAAATAAATATTGCAATTTTAATATGGAGAGAGCTATTGTATACTTGTGTGTATTTTGTGTGAATTTTTATTTATACAAAACTCAAAAGAATAGTAGCGATATAATAAAAATCTAATCTAATATTTGTAAATCGATTTAAATCAGTTAGTTATTTTAACGTTGCTCTGCACTTACAGAATATTATTCTTTTTTGACGTAAACGTAATTGCTGAATTATAATAATCTGCTGTTTAAATATGTCAAAGTGACGTCGATTAAGTATATGCGCATATATTATAGTTAATGTTTACATTGTTTCTTAAATATAAAAATGGCAAATCTAACAACCGATGGAAAAATATGCATTGAACGTTCCATTGAAATTTCAAACACCAAAAGAAACTTTGGAGACATAATTACTTATTTTGATATACCTGAAACATGTAAATGGATAACAGACAATAATTTTACGAAGGTGAATTGCTTACTTTAAAAATTATTATTTGGTTACTACTCAAAATATTGATTACAGTACTTCATTGTAAATACGCTAAACAATATTTGTAGGTATGTCTACAATTTCCTGATGAGCTTTTGGGCGTTAGTGCACAAATATATGAAGAGATAAAAAAAAGGGCTGATGTCGACCTTTACATCCTGGGAGACACTTCATATGCAAGGTATCATGTTATTGTTTACATCAAAACAGTAATTTAATCTAATATCAAGTACATAAACGTTCTCATGTACTGTTATTTATCTATAAATACATAATGACAATACCCTTGACTCACAACATATATAATTTTCAAGTTTAGTGTTAACTAGCAAATTTTATAATTTTTAAAGATGAAAAGTTTCATTTTTAAATTATACACTAAATTTGGGATTCCTTTATAATGCAATGAATGTAAAACTCTAGGAACAGATACTTGAAAATGTGTAATTTTTGCCTTTTAAATAAATAAATAAATAATGGAAATGGACTTATTCTTGTATTAGATATATATTTTTTTGCTATACCGGGTATAGCAAAGGATAATATTTATGACAGATTCAGTTGGTTTAGTTTAGTTTTGTAGAGTATTGTCATAATCTAAAGTAGTTGTAAAAAGGAAGTTAAAACAGTAGTTAAAACAGTTTTTATTTATAAAAAATTGATAAATAAAGCATCTGAACCTCCCATAGTTCCCTGAAACTTCTAGAGCAGACTCATAGAATGCATATGATAAGGTCTTCTTTCGCATAGCTGTCTGTCACAGTTGCATGACTCCATGAGTGCTGGTTGCCGACTCAGGGTTCTGTTAAAGTTGTGCAAATGCTAGTTGTAGAACCAGGAACAAAAATCTGGTCTAGAGCTGCATGATTAGAGAAGTGATCAGCATATATTGAAATCACAAAAATGAAGAGCAAAAATTTAAGAACAATTGGTTAATGTGACAAACTTGCATTCTGGATTTATTTGTTTTCTAATCTGTTAAATCAAATGCCCGGTGCTATCTAAATATTGTTCTTTTGGGGTAAAGGCAACTGCCGGCTATAAAAAGATTAATTCTTTGCAGTTGTTGTGTGGATTCAGTTGCTGCCATGCATGTACAGGGTGATGCAATAGTCCATTATGGCAGAAGTTGCTTCACCAAAACAAACATACCCGTGTACACTGTTTTACCGAAGAGTGAATTCAATGTGACAATGACAATGAAAAGTTTACAGGAAACTTTTAATACAGATGACGATAAACTTTGTTTGTTTTATGATGCAGAGTTTGAACATTGCAAAGGTACAACATATTTTGCTTGTAATGCTATCATATTACATTTTTTTTGATTAATGTCAAATCAATTAAACTTCTATTTATTCTTCTTTTCTATTTCATTCTGTAAATGCTAAGTAAATTATAATCAGAAATTACATATATTTTCTTGTATACAGGATGATAGATATGTGTTTCTGCATATATAACCAAACACAGTCATACTTTGAAATATGTTAATTTTTTTCTATTGGAATGGAACACACAAAAATAAGTTTTGGCAGTGCCAAGTCTGCAGGGACGGACAGTAAACAATAATTAATTTAAAAAAAAATTTCTATGTATATTTCTATGGATAGAGTGCACCATACATTAATTGACAGCAAATATGCTGAAAATTACTCTTTTGACATTTTTTGAGGTTTAAATTATCTACAGATGAATAAAACCTAACTTATGATCTGTGAATTATTGTTTATCTTTTAAATATATGATATTTTAAAAATTCATATGTTGTATCAGTTATATAGTAGTTAACCCCCAATTTTTTTAAAAAAATTGTGTGTATTTTTCTGTTTACAGATAAATTAGAAAAAGTTTGGTATGAGATGTACCCACATAGTTATATTGCCTATCTTGAAATGGAGGACAATAATAAAAAGTTTCACAGCCGTTTGATTAAAGATAAAAATGAAGAAGAATATAATGTTGATGTGCTTATGAATTGCATTTGTATTTATATTGGTACAAATGGGCAAACTTTATTTAATTTCACTATATCAATTGAAGGTAAGAAATTATTAACTTACATTTTAATTTGTTCTGCAACATATATTTTAACTAACATTTAAAATATTGTTGTTTCATTATAAATTAAGATTCATAATTGAAATTGGTGATAAATTGAGCAATTATGGAGAATCTTCAGGATTCTCAAATATCATAGTATTGTTTTAATTAAAAAAAAGCTGATGGCCACTATTCCTGTTTATATGAACGGCTTTAAAAATTGTATAAAATGTCCAGTGTTTTACTTTTAATATAAAATACCATCAACAGAAAAGTAGGCATATCTGTTACGTGATTTCATTCTAATTTATGTTCATAAGTCAAAGTAATATTTTTAGCCAAATACTGTTTTTAGAGATACTTTAAAATAATCATTATCATCATAATTCCAGCCGTAAAATATCTACAGATGAACACAGTCCTCTCCAGTAGGTCTCCAATGAGGCCTGTAGGAAGCCGCCTACATCCAGTGTCTTTGAACAACCTTAACTAAGTCTTCTGTTTACATTGTCGGTCGTTGACCTATGCTGCTGTTGCCAGTCCGCGATTTCCATTTCTGAATCTTAAGACCACAGCGGACATCTGTTATGCACACTATATAATTTAATAAAATTATTATTTACTTCTGTCAGCATACATTTTATGTTTAAAACATTTTATAGCAAATAAATGGATATCACTGAACCCATATACATTTAAGTTGGAAAGTAAAGAAGAGACTTCCTGGTTCAAACGGAGACGTCACTTGATTGAGAAATGCAAGGATGCTAACATTATAGGAATACTGATATGCAAACTAGCTGGGGAACAAACGAAAGACATTATCATCAGCTTGAAGCAGCTGTGCAGGGTAAACGGCAAAAAGAGTTATATCATATCTGTTGGGAAACCGAATGTCGCCAAACTAGCCAACTTCCCAGAGGTTTGTAGAAAAAATAACTAAAAAAGAATATTGTACAAATATGTGTTAAAAGATATATGTGACATATAGTAAATTTAGGAATATGTTCAAAAACTTCGAAAAAATTGTTGTGAGATAAAAAAAACTTAAAATTACACATAAACTTATGCAAAAGAAGTTATAATGAAATCCATATTACATAAGTATCTTTAAAATGAAAAAAAAAAAATCTTTTTAATAAAAATATTATTTAGTGAAAATTCAGTACAAAACAATAACACTTGATAACAAGGGTGCACATTTATTATGGACTGGATCAAAAATGCTGTCATCAGATGTGTCCATATATGTCTAGCACAACTGTTGGGTTCCAAAAAATGTGTGTTATTTAGAAGAAGAGATTTGGGTGTATATATGAAGTAAATTATAACCCAATGCTTAAAGACCACAGCACACAGGTTAAGGGTATTTCAATTTCTAACAGGCACTTAATTTATGTATAATATTACTAATATCCACCTTGTTTTCCTTTGTATTACTTTGGCTACAGTCATTTCAAATGGCCTGATTTTAAAGAAAAATAACACTATTATACTATTGCTTCAATTTTTTAATCCATTTTCTGGAGTTATTATTATTATTAATTGCCCAGATCACCCGATTTTAGCCAGATGTTGATTAATGGGACAAATTTATTTTATTAATTAACAGGAATTATTAATCTAAAGCCTCTGTTAGTAATTCTGTTTAAAACAGAACTTATGTGTAAAATTTGACACAATAATTGTTATGTAAATGTTTATTTAGTTTAAACTACAAGATATATTAATTGTAATTTAATTTCCAGATTGATATTTATGTAATGGTTGCCTGTCCAGAGAATGATCTATACAATAGCAGAGATTTTTATAAACCCATTGTATATCCGTTTGAGCTAGAAGTGGCATTAAATAGTAATAGACAGCCCTACTTCACCAGCCAAGTTACAGATTATGATGAACTACTCCCAGGCAAAAGACATTACTGTGCAATTGGTGAAGCTGTAGAAACAACAGACGTTAGTCTGATTACAAACAAGATAAGGGAATCTAAAGTTCACACAAACATGGAAACTTCAATGGATTTGGTAGAGAAACAGAATATGGAGTTGGAAACCATTGGTCAAAACTTACAGGAGCGAACATGGAGGGGTTTGGAACAGAAATTAGGTGAAACTGAAGTGAAAAAAGCTGAAGAGGGTCGCAGCGGAATACCTCTGCATTACAATAATGAACCAGAATAAATTACAAACATATATTTTTCTTATGTACAAACATGTTAAATCTCATGCAAATTTAATTCAACAATTCTGAGACTGATTTGACACATTAAATATGTTTCCGATCCTCTAACATCTTTTATTTAGTCTCATTCACTTTAAAAGCACAAATGAAAAAAATACACAAGAACAGTTTTGACATCTTAGATTTAATTTCAAATCTTCTGGTTCACTGGATTCTGCGGTGACTTGATCCATTCTTTTCTAAGCATTTGTTTGAGCTGTGACAGTCTTAAAGTGGGATTTTCAGCTTTCAACCTAGGCAGATTTACTTCTTCAAATGCTGTGAATGCAGCCTTCAAACGTTTCTCGGGATGTTTATCTAGGTCTGCCTTGTCACTGAGAAGAGTACAAAATAGCATAATGTTATTCCAATTACAGGTCATATTATTATAATTAACAAAAATATTATGTAATTTTTTTTTTGATAGTTCAGCGGTGGCTTCAATAAATTGGTAAAAAGATTTTGTTACAAATTATTTTCGAAGTCTGCCTACACACAAAATGGTGTAATTTACTGTTTCATTCAAAACGGGCAAATATCAAAGATTTTTTTTTCAATACAAAATTTCCCTAAGGCAATGTTGCCTTATATTCTTCTTATAAAAACTTAACATCATAAAACTTTGATTGGCTATACTACTAAACTATCTATGTAGTTTCCATTTTCTTGCATAAAAAAAATGTTGAATTAAATAACATTTACACAATTATATTTTGCACACATTTCACAATTATTTAAAAAAAAATTGTGTCTAATAATCAAGTAAAATGAGTGTTTACCTTAATATTGATATAGCCTCTTCAACAGACTGTGCCACCTCACCCTCCAGTTGTAGGCGGTTAAGATTTTCTTCAAGTGGAGGCTCTTCCACCACAACCCTCGAAGGCTATAAGAAACATCAAACTTTGTTTTAAACCAATGAATGTTATAGATGGAAGAAAATCATGTAACAAACTAATAAGTTACATAACTTTAGGAACATTAACATGTCTAGACATGTAAATGTAAGATATATCATGACCATTTTAACTGTTGAATGCGCACAACTAGACTTAGGTTTTCCTGTAAATTCCCAATAAGAAAAGAAGAAAGCCATCTGTATTCAGTGGTTTCCAATGACCTGATCTGTGCACTATCCAAAGTGCTCACTGCTACTGGAACTTGCCAATCTGCTAGGCAGTGTCAGCTCAGGAGTAGAACAGACTGCCACTGGGACTTTAAAGCTCTGGGAGTGGTGACACACAGGGTAAGACATACAAGAAGGTGGACAGAACACTTTGTTAATTAAGGTCTGAAAGATGCTGGATTTAAGCCACTTTCAATGGGTCCTATTAGAAATCTTTGGGGGTGGTCCATGTCCAGCAGTGAACATTCTATGGATAGTGATGATGATTTTGTGCGTAATAGTTTGTTTAGATATTTTGGGTACAACAAAACAATAAATTTGACTATTTTAAGACCTTTTTAAATGTGGAATGTAATGTCACAAAAAAAACAGTAGGAATTACCACAGGTTTCTCAGGCTCCGCTTTCTGTGATCTCTCTTTAATTTGTTCTATCTGTGCACGAGTAATCTTAGGTTGAGGGGCAGCTTTCACATTGCCTTTAATTGATTCCATCTCCTTTTCTAACAGAGCTTTAGCTTCAGCTTTCTTCTTCAACTGCTCTAGGCGCTTTTTCTCCATTTCTTCCTAAAATTTAAATAAATCATTTTCATTAAATGTTAAACTATAAGACCTTATCGTGATGTTCTGTATGTTATACAAAAAGTATATAATTTGAGAAACTCATATTTATATATGATTGTCAAAAAACAATTGTTGAGAGTGGTAGACAAATATTTGGAATCATTTGCAGGTATAAAAAATGATGCACCAATGACACAGAGAGGCTCATTACATGAACCACTTGTGTGTTCAGTTCTCTCATGACTTTGTTACACATTGAATACAAGAAAATTCTTCGAAAATTTCGTAATCACAAAAATTACATTAATAACGACAGCAAAGCTTACATTACTCTTTTGAAAAAACATTACTGCTATTTTTGTATAAATTTAACCAGAGTCACAAATGTACTTCGTATTTAGTAATATAAACATTGCTTTTAATGGATCCAGCAAAGACTGTAGAAAAAAATAACCTTTTTTTGCTGTTTCTTTTTTAACTTATCATCATCATCTTGCCAAGCAGAATCTTCGATCGTTTTCTTCAGTTTGTGCTCCTTTTCTAACTTAATAAGCTCTTTACGCTCTCTCGCAGCAACAGCTTTGCTGTTTTCTCCGGCAAACTTTTTCGGCATCTTCGTCTAAAATATTATAAAAAAGTATTTTAATCAAAATTAATCAATTTATAGTTATATGTCCACCAAAAAATAGGCTTTGAAAATACTCAATTTAAAACTTACAGTATATTTCTAACTATTGTTATTCTAATTTTTATTTCTTTTGATAAGATTTTGAAATCCCTTTACTGGGTATGAATAAAAATTGACGTTTGAACTTACAGTTCAATGAGATTTTTTCTTTTCGGATACTTTCGGCAAAGGAGTATGTTCCATAAAGTCTATTTTATTTGTATTTTAAAATAATCTGTTCTCACAGGAAATAAGTAAAAATTAAGATTAATGTAACGAAGATTGTTAGTAAATGGATCTGCACTTGGTTCAAAAATTTATATTAGTGACTCGTGCAGACATGATGTCATTACCTGATTTATAAATGTACATTAAAAAAATAGGCAAAAGACTGTCAATAATGTGGAATTAAGTTTGTGATGGTTTACAAATTTTGTTTTGCCTTTAATACACGATTCCTTTAACATATTCGTCAGTATTTATATATTAATAAGCAGATATAAATAAACATGTCTTTAGTTGCATATGATAATAGTGATTCGAGCGAATACGAAGACGATCAAGAAAACTCAATTCACAAAAACACAACAATTTCAGAAAAAAGTAATACTCATTACGATTTACGTTAAATTATATTTTCATTGTTGTATTATACACATTTATATCTTCTAGTTAATGAGAGAGCTGACTCATCGATCTCGGAACCTATAGTTGATACAGAAATTGAAGCTGAAGTTAACGGGAGTTTATTTAATGCTCTACCACAACCGTCAAACAAAGTGTCTCGTATCATTGAAGAAGAAGATGAATTTCTACATAAGAAAGAGGCGTCTAGTAATAACATAAAACCAAAATCAAAAATCTCTGTGCCTTCCCTTAGCGATGTAAGTAAAATCTTTGCGCCATATCATTTAGACAACTTCAGTCACTTGATACTTCTGCATGTTTTACATATTGTTTATTCGTAAATGAATGCTCTTACTTTTCCATATACCGAGTTACATGGTGACTCTTAGCAAGAGGAACAGGGGCTCCAAAATTGAACGAGACCAAGACCAATCTGACAGGAGTGCATGAATAAGAAAAAAAATCTAATGTATCAACTGTGTAAATACTTTTAATTAAAATCTTATCTTACATTACTTTTTTCCAGTTTAAAGATATAGAAAACACTGTACCCAGTGCAAAACCTAGATCCGTAAATGGCGTAAGTTATTTTTAATGTTTATTAAATATTATTTAAAATTAATCAAAAGATGAATAAAATGGTAAAACATTGATTTAACAGAAAAAGTCTGGATTATTAAGTATATTGCCTCAGCCAAAAAATGGGAGTGTGTCTGTCTCAGCAAAATCTTTAATACCTCATGTCCTAACACATAAACCTGTCAATGCTAATGTTAAGAAAAAGACACCTGCATCAACTTCAGTTATAAAACCAAAAGTTGAAGTCAATAAACTTGCAAAGGATTATTCCGATGACAGCGATGAAGATGATGTACAAAATGACTTCTTCTCTTTCAACAAACCTGTTGACATTGAAGAATCAACATTAGATGTTGAAGAAGATGCTGCTAATGTAACAAAAGCACCTGTTGAGAAAGCACCAAGAAGCCTAGAATCCTATTTCAAGAAGGACATTGAAAGTCATAGTCAATCAGAGCCAAGTATTACTGAAGAAGATGCAATGGAAACAGAAACTGCATCTAGCTCCAATAATGAGTCTATTGAAATACCTGATGATAATGTGGTCTTAGATGAAGAAGCTGTAAGTATGATCTTGTTTGTTTATGTATGTTGGTGTAGGTAATAAAAGAAAATAATAATAAGCTTTGTGTATACTGTAATTAAACAGGTTTGTAGGTGTAAAAACTTTAAAAAGTTGAATGATACATTCATATACTTAATACAGTTACATACACATAATATACTTCATACAGTTGCAATAAGCTTAAAAGTATTACATTTATTTCTAATCACCTGTATAAGATATTAATTTGTTTTTTCTACTGAAAAGCAACAGGCCAGAAATGTATGAAAGTACAAATTCTACAGGCGCAGACAGTAAACAATAAATAGTTTTAATATGTATAATATAATTATTTCAGGTCAGCCCCCTTTAATCCTATGTCTCTATTCTTGGTTGTGTTGTGTCATTTTAGAAATCTCTCCTGTCTGATATTTCACCTAATGAACATTATTAAACAAGTGCCAGAAAAAGAAAAAACATATAAGACAATAAAAAGCTTTACAGCTCTTACACCTATTTCCCAACAGCCTGTATAAAGTGACAACTTTGAAAATTTTATTATTCTTAATGGGATGCAATAGGCCAATAACTTCTGGCAATACAGTCTATAGTGGAGATGGTTAATAATAATTAATTGTAATATTTAGTTATCTGAATTATAAAAACATTTTATGCATTACATTATTTAATTCCGAAATAGTCTGTTTTTGAACAGGGTGTACCTTACATTAATTGTCAGCCAATGAGCTGTACATTCACCTATATAACTATTCACTGTATGCAAATTTATTTTAGATATTGAAACTTGTCGGAGCTCGAGGAAAACGTAAGAGAGAGGAAATCCAAATTGTCAATTTCAACCAACAAGAGGTTCTTGCTGAGGCAAGGCAGCTGTTACTCAAAGGTCTCATGGAAGACACAAGTAAGAGAGTTTCAGCAAGTAAAAAGAGAGGAAATGAGCCCACACATCTGCAGAAGAGGAAACACCAGATTACGTATCTGGCTCACCAGGTAAGTTATTTATTATCTTAAACCTTAAATAGTACTTGGTGAATTACTATTAAACATTCATGTTTTATATATAAAATGGTTTTGACTACTCCATGTACACAAAAAGCTGTAAGAGTACTAAGCGATAATAATAATAATTCTAGCCAATATTTGTTGCAAAACTTACTCTTCTGCCTGATGGTCCATGACACATTCACACAGCAAAATATTTTTTGTATATCTAAAATTGAATACAACTGTAGATGTAAAAAAATTACCTAAAAAGTAAATATATAATTGTGTAAATAAAAATATGCAGTGTCAATAAAGTTACAGACATAGCTTACCTAGCTAGGTTTA
The DNA here is from genome assembly GCF_028537555.1 of Battus philenor. NCBI lineage: Eukaryota > Metazoa > Arthropoda > Insecta > Lepidoptera > Papilionidae > Battus > Battus philenor. Next base: position 1,858,341 of record NW_027181693.1, read on the forward strand.
AGTAATTTTACTTAATTAAGTATTGTCATTGTTATTCCAAGCTTTTATGTATAAAAATGACTTTGAAGCATTGTGTTTTAAATTAGAAATAATTTTAATGTATTTAACAATTACCAACTGCAGTATTTGATATAAATATTGATAAATGGTGGAATTGACAAATAATTCACATATCAAATATATCGGTTTGACAAAGGCACTATTAAGTAGTACATTAAATGACTCAGGTTTCCTCATGTTGGTAAAAAAGCTTCATCTCTTAGGTCATCTTTTTTAAATTCGAATGTCATATTTTAGGAATTTTAAGTCCTAAGTTATGTCTTTAGTTTAAAGTTGATTGTGAATTTTTTTTAGTATTTGACAATCATTTTCTATTTCCAGGCCAAAGCGAATGAAGTGGAACTACAGAACAAATGGGCAAATAACAGAATGTCAAAACGACAAACACAATCCAAATATGGATTTTAAATGTTACCTTATAAGTTTTGTAAATAACACAATCAACAATGTTGGCAGATAAATAAAAAAACATGATTTATAACTGTGTATTTACTATAATTAATAGCTACATTAAAATATTTATTGATACAAAATAACTACAATCTTCTTGCTTTCCTCGGCCGCGGTGGATTCCATGAGACATGTGTGTTATCTGTGATGGACACTATGTCCAGGCCGCCCATTTGTAGACCTTTAACTGCAGACTGAAATAAAGTTATATAATATTAATATACTATACTCGAAGTTTCGCTGTGAGATTAAATCATAAATGAGGTGAATTATTAACTATTATTGTGTAGTAGTGTAGATACATTGTTCATGCAACCAATGACCATTAGGACCGAAAGATTCTCAAGTGGCAACCACAAGTTGGTAGACACGGTGTGGGAAGGCCTCCCACAAAAATCTAAATAGACCAACAAGATAATCAAGATTGGAAAAAGTCACTGGTATGCAGGCAGTGCAAGACTGATCATTGTGGAAATCTTAGGGGAGGCTATGCCTGTAAGCATCTATGCACTGATATAATGCTGATAAAGTGTGAAGTAAAATTAGAAGGTATAGAAGGAAATAGGAGAAATATTATACCAATCTGCCAGGTCCCAAGCCTCTCACTCTCACCCTGATTGTTTTATATCCTTTGTCTATTGCTTTCTGAAAATAATTTAATATTTCATTACAAATATAATAAAATTAATATAAAATTCATATCCATATGCCGCTCTAAAGCTTTACCGTGGCTATGCTGATTGCAGTGGTCTGTGCTGCAATATTTGTTCCTTTCTTTGTATTCTTAAAGCCTTCTATGCCACATGATCTGATAAGTTTCACCAATCCCACAGAATCAGTTAATGTAAATATTGTGTTGTTGTGGGTAACTCGAATGTTACAAATGGGTAGATCTTTATAAGGCACTCCATTAAATAGTAGATTGTCAGATTCCAATGTAGGGAATAAATTTTGTTTCCTGTTGATTACAATTGTAAAATGCATTATTTGTAATACAAATCTATATGTTAGAAAAGGGGTATGTTTTGGTTAGTCACTGGACTACATTGAAAGCTTCATTCTTTCAAAAAGGTTTTGTTAAACAGCAATTCACTCATATAACATACATTTAAATCTATCAAGAACTTGTCAAGACACTTACAAGTTTTGTATTTCTTAAATGAATCATCATGATACTAATTGCAAGTAAGTTTATCTCCTGCATAGATAATGAATTTGATTAATACAATAAAATGCTTTATGATCAATTTCAATAATTCTATAGCCATCCCTGTGGGTTATTCTAAATATAGATTGATAATTACCAATGAGTATAAAAATTTAGCATCTTGTTTACCTATGATAGTAAATTACAATTTATGACGCATAATAATTTCATACATATTCTTTGTAAAATTATATGAATTATTAGTAATAAAAAAATTAATTAGTGACATTATTGTTAGGCGTACGAAAATTGGTCTAAAACACTACAATTTAGCAAAGGATTTACATTCTTATAAGTATTACTTCTTGAACTTAAGATGAAATTTTATTCGACAGTTACTTTATTATAGCTATTCATTTATTACTCACGTTTTTATACCGGCATCCAAGTCGACAATTTTCTCTCCTTGAACACCTTCATCATCAGCAGGTATGCTTTTACGATTGAACTTTTCCGTAGCCTGCACACCAGTCGTGTATATGGATCGTACAGAATTAGTTGTTACTCGCACAGCGTTTCTTATAACACTAAGCATTGTGTTTTATTTAATTTAACTTCCCAGCATAACCTTATCTCAATTTCTAAATAAAATATATCGACTAGGAAACGACAGCTATAGTGTTGACAATGGTTGTCAAATTTGACATTAATCACATTAAATTTTTTTTCTCGAGCTGTCAAATATTAGACAAAAGTCTTGCGCGGATTTTAAAATATGACACTTTTTAAAATATGAATTAATTTTCTTTCGTATTATATGTATTAGTAATTTTAGTAACGGTGGCGTTGGTGTCTATCTATTAGATAGTAAGCAATTTAATTGTCCTCTCGAACTTCTGCTGGATGGATAGAACTATTATTCCGCAACTTATGAAGAGACGGTTAGTTAGCAAATTTAAAAATAGCCTAGTTTGTAGCTAAATTAAAGCTGTTTTGGAAATACGTGACTGTCATGTGCTATTAATATATCAAGAACCGTACCTAATTTTTTCAATGAAGGTATGTTAAAATTTAGATAAAGTTAGTTTAGTTTAACAAAACTAATGTTTTTTGTTAAAACTATTAATTACTTTTCAGGTAAAATAATAGACAAATTGACATTGATGTATAATTTAATAACTTAGAATAGTTATAGTATATGTGTAAATTGCATTGAAATAACATAATGAAGATTTATTGATCTAGAATTTCCTTAAAATATAACACCGACTCGGTGAACATGCGAAGTGGCGTAGGCACTCCAATAAGCAGGAGAACTAGTTGTCCAGCTTCGGCTATGTAGTTTGCTTTGTTGAGTTCTTCGGTAGCCCAGCTCGCATTGTACGGGTGCTCGCTGTTCGTCGATTCCTTCCTTACGATATAACCGACAATGTTCGAATACAAAGGCGTTTGTACGAGCGGTATGAATAAGTCATTATCAAGCAGCTCTGTGATTAAATCATCTTCTACTTCTAATTTTTTCATCGATTCCTGTGAAAACAAGATTTTTAATTATGAATAAAAAATACATATATCATCATAAAATTTAAGTCATGATTTATGTATCAAAATAATTTTGATTCTCTTTTTTAGGAATGTAACTACTATAGGAAAAAAATAAATTTTATTTAAATAACTCATAAAAATATTTATTGTAAATATTTGGACTAACGTGAATAATACATAGATACTTATGTGTTATAAGTGTAAAAGCTATAAAGACTTGATGAAAAATGAAAAATCCACCCAACATTTTACACCTATAATCAATCACCTGTATGTTATACGAGTATGAGGAAATAAAAAGGATAGTTTGTACTATTTTAATTGCGTAGAAATTATCTTAAAATATGTAGAATAAATGTAAATTACAATTCATCACTTAAATGAACGGATTTTCATTACACAGATAATTTTATTATTTATTGTATACAATTTACTTGTTCAATATACACATGACAGTTGATTATACAAGATTTCTTCTTTATGTTGTAATTATATAAAAATATTTTTTTTCTATTAATAATTTTTCGTTAAAAAACTTGAATTAAATTGTTTAAAAGATTCAATTTATATTTGGACAAGAGAAAGTTAGACTAAATGATACCTTATGTTGCTGCACAAGATGTAAGATTAGGTCCTTGGAATGCTCGCACTTATTAAGCAACACGATCCAGATTGCGTTCAAAACCGACTGCGGTGGTGTATTGTCGCACAAAACTTTCACTTCCTGAAAGCATTTTAATATATTTACGTGGGATGAGGCTGAATATTATGTTACCTTTGCTTTCTTCGTTTTCTTTATTTTTAGACGCCCTTTTATGACAGATGGCAATGCGAATTGTTAGTTCCCAAAGTAGTAAAAAATTAAGACCCATTTGGTTTATAAAAGGACTTTTTAATTGTAGGCTAGTGATTAGTCTATAGTTTCAACATATATATTTAATAATAAATTTGATAATTACATTACAGTTCCAATAAACAAGGTTTTACAATGCGGTCATGCTGAATTATTTATACTTGTAATGTAGATTTACATATTTTGAATTACATAATTTGAATGGTTCCAGGCTAAATGCATCTAAACAGTGAGATTACACATTTTATTGTTAGTTCTTGTTTCCTAAACATTTAATATTTAATTTATCCTGGCAACACTTTGTTTTCTGAATTCAATTTCATCATTTTGGTGACAATAGGCGGAGGTTTTGTGTGGAGTATGTCAAGATAGGGGTGGCTTCTAGTGAAGTCACTTCTTTTTTACAAAGACATTCATTCGGTCACGAAGCTTCAGGATGTTGTGTCTCATTAGACGTTTGGCTTATTTTACGATGTGAGAACTTGGGCAGTCTGGTTTGGTTTGTTAGCAATCTGTCGTTGGTACGACTTAGCGAAATGCTCTGATATCTTATTTAACTATTGCCATCTTCAAATGTTTATTGGATTGCATTCGATATAAGTTATATTTATTTTGATTGAAATCATCATCATTACAGCTGGAAATCTCGCTTCGGAAATTATTACTTTTTTTTAATTTTGACGCACCAAATAATAAGTCTATTCGAGAATTTAATCTATAAAATTAAATTTAATATGACTTTGAACATTAAAAAAGTATTATTTCAATGTATTCTAAAGATTTTTAACAGATCATTCCTGTTCGAAGTTACTCACCTCCTCGATAAGCATTGGTTCTCTAAGAAGCAACTTTATAAGGACAAGGGCTTCACTCAGATCGGTTGTACTGTTCAGCACTGAACGTAGGTATTCGCATTGCAGGGTCGGCGTGTCACTGCAAATAATATAAAATATTGTATTAATGATTTTTAAAGAGAAAAAAAAAACTATGTTCATCGTCAACATTTAAGCTGCAAGACGTCCACAGCTGGACATAGGTTTCCCACATAGATTTTTATTAGGATCAGAAGCATTCTGCAGATATATATATATATATATATATATATATATATATATATATATATATATATATATATATATATATAACTTGTTTATTTATATTGAAAACATACTTTGCCTTGACAGCTGGCCAAGAATTGAGGACGTTCAGCAATGCTTTCTTCTTTTGCCAGGTGTCGGACAGCTCCAGGAACTTGCAGAACACCTCGCGCCTGCCGTCGTCGGTCAGCAGCATGTCGTCTGCATGAACATATTTCATGTTTGTCTCACATTTTAATGTTACCTTCTAGGTCTTGAACGTTTATATACGAAACATCTTTTACCACAATATGTACGGTGAAAGTACTTCTCATTATTTGATATCTTGGCTGATAAATCAATTACTCTCATTAAAAACACATTAACCCATCGAAGATAAGGATAAAATTCATTAATAAACATTGGAACTTTTAACAGATTTCTTATTGATAGACAACTTTTTAGTGTATTTTATTTTTGACTCTACTCTGCTTTGCAAGGTGTTAAAGTCGTGGAGAAGAAGCAGAAAGAAACTCCAAAACAACACATCTTTTAATAAAGTTTAACAGTACAGATTTATAAATGTACGCTTTATCAAACATAGCCTAAATTAAAACAATCAAGCGATATGATTGCCGTGGTTTCTTATCATTTACATAATCGTTTATTGAATAATAAGCCTTTTCCGTCAATTTACTTTTAATATGCGTTTTTAGTTTCATAAATGGTAGTGTTACCAGCTTAAATTAATATTAAATTTTCTTTAAAATTAAAATCATCTATTTAATTACAAAAATGTATATACAAATACATTTATAATATTATTTTTCGGCAGCAATGGATGTAGGTTATTTACTAAGTAAGAAAAGGACCAATATTTAGCCACTTCCGCACATGCAGTGGTAGTCGTGCAACAAAGTGCACCGCCCGCCAGCCCGCTGATAAATGCGCATGCGGCAAACAATTCGAATTACACAACTGCCACCGTTAAATCACTCAACACGTGTTTCACCCCTAAACGAGGCATCTTCAGGAGTTATGTTACACCGATTAGTGCCAAACACAGAGTCACACACAGAGAGATTATTTAATACACAAAAAATATTAAAAAATAATTAAGATAATAATAAATTTTTGCCTTTTCAAAATATAAAATGATGGAAATGTATTTGCATTTTGTAAGTCAAGGGTATTGTTCTGTATTCTTAAGTAAATAACATTTAACAGTCTACCTAATAGTGCGGCACCAACGCCTTGTGGTCGCCGCTGGAGAACTTTATAAACTATAAATATATATAAATAAATGATAATGGGTAAATAGGTATAACCGGTAAGCAATTGTGCGTATTGGTGATCGGGCCACTCTTCGCGGAGCAGGTCTGCGGTGGAGCGCACGAGCTGGCTCAAGTCGGTGCGAGGCGCGCGACGGCTGAGCGACAGGAGCGGCAGCTGCCGGTGCGGCGGCAGCTCCAGTTCGCCCGCCCGCTGCAGCGCCGCCTCCACCAACTCCTCGGACAGCTCCGCCCCCTCCTTGTGATACTGGTACACACGACTCAGCACCGCCTGAATGTCGCTGTAGAACAGACACTTACCCTTTCAGTTTTTTTTTTGTTTTTGATAGTTATTAAGTTATATTGACGTAATTAAATTAGGCCAGTAGAAATATTTAAAATGGACCGACAGTTTACTCTCTGATATTCAATCGATTTTAGGAGCAGCGGCTAATTAATTAATCATACAATGTGATTAAATTAAGAAAAAAGATTCCCAACCCCAGACATCAGATAAAAAAAGTAAGTTTTTTTTTTATTTTAGAAGTAAAAAAAAAGTAAAATAATTTTGCTTGCAATATTTATATGTGACTGATCATAAAATAAAACAAATAAAAGGTTATTTATTCGTATGTACTTAGTCTGGCCATAAATACTGTTACTATTCAAAAAAAGAAAATATTACGTTTGAATTTGGAATCTGTCATTTTTATATGATTGCTTGATGTGTTTTCTTATTTTCGCGCCATTATATTGTTAAATATTTTGTTATATTAAAATGGAGTGGGGTGATAAAGAGAACCGAATCGCTGTGATTGCCTTACATAAAGTAGGTATGGAGAAAAGTGCAATTTTTAAAACCCTCCACCCGCTTGGTATTAGTCAAATGTTTGTTTACTGGGCTATTGATAGGTACAATGATACCTCCTCTGTTTGTGACAGAAAAAGATCTGGCCGTCCACGTACCGTTCGTGTGAAAAAGGTGATTAAAGCAGTTAGGGAAAGAATTCGAAGAAATCCTGTCCGTAAGCAAAAGATTTTATCTCGGGAGATGAAGATAGCTCCTAGAACCATGTCGCGTATATTAAAAGATGACTTAGGACTTGCAGCCTATAAGAGACGTACTGGTCACTTCTTAACTGATAATTTAAAGAAGAATAGGGTGGTAAAATCCAAACAACTACTTAAGCGGTACGCAAAGGGAGGTCACAAAAAAATTTTGTTTACGGATGAGAAAATTTTTACAATTGAGCAGTATTTTAATAAACAAAATGACCGTATTTATGCTGGAAGCTCTAAAGAAGCTTCGCAATTAGTAAACAGAGTACAACGTGGGCATTATCCCACTTCAGTGATGGTTTGGTGGGGTGTTAGCTATGAAGGGGTGACTGAGCCATATTTTTGTGAAAAAGGTATTAAAACGTCGGCACAAGTTTATCAAAATACCATTCTTGAGACGGTAGTTAAGCCTTTAACTAACACCATGTTCAATAACAAAGAATGGTGCTTTCAACAAGACTCGGCACCGGGTCATAGAGCTCGATCCACCCAATCTTGGTTGAAAACTAACGTTCCGGACTTTATCAGCACTGAAAACTGGCCGTCGTCAAGTCCTGACCTAAATCCATTGGATTATGATTTATGGTCAGTTTTAGAGAGTAAGGCTTGCTCTAAACGCCATGATAATTTGGAGTCCCTAAAACGATCCATTCGGTTGGCAGTGAAGAATTTTCCTCTAGAAAGAGTTCGTGCTGCTATTGATAACTGGCCTCAACGTTTAAAAGACTGTATTGCAGCCAATGGAGACCACTTCGAATAAACATTGTATATTTTTAATAGTTATATATTGATGTATTAAACTAACTCACTATGAAAGGAATAAATGTTACGTATAAAAAAAAAATCGTGCTTTTCTTTATAACAATATTTATGGCAAGACTAAGTATTATTAAATTTTATAATACTTTTTCCATGTAATACCTATACATATATGCATATATTTTATATGAATGGTTATGTGTATTACACTTTGAAATATGTAGTATATTTTAATGATTCTATTTTTTAATAATTATGTACACCCTAAACTGCCTTTCCTTCATGTCTCTAATCTCCATCCAAAGGTTGTCTGCTATATGGTTTCCTTTTTTTAGTTAATATTTTTGTAATTTTGTTACATTCACTTGTCATTTTTTCATCTAGAGTTTTATTACGTTTACAATAAGTCACTCAATGACCCATGTAGAGAGCTATGCACGGGTTATATCTATAAAATCCAAATCGGAATAATGAAATCTATAGAAAAACGAAAGTGGCGGTCAGATTGGCCAAATAGTGTGCAGAACGGATAACGACTGGAGGAAGTTCGATGAAAGATCGATCTTAAATGAAACCTATTAAAGATGCCTACGTTCTACGGGTGAAATAATAGTGATGATAATACTTACTCTAAATCGTGGACGTTATTCTGTAGAATGGTCTCGAAGATGCGCTGCGTAGGCAGATCGACGTTCAAGCAGTGCAGCAGGGAGTTGAGCGCGGAGGGGCGCAGTCCCTGCATCACCAGCCGCCCGGCAGCCGTCGCCGCACGCTCCGGCTCCCCGTGGCTCATTTCCAAGTCACTACGGAATAAAAAATAACACAAAAGGATTTAATGTGTTTAAGCATTCTACTAGTATATTTTAAAGACCTATCAGTTAATGGATTTGTTGTACGCCTCTTCTTCACCGGTACACAAGACTGTTTTTAAAGTTTTCAACGCACCAGGGAAATCAAAAATTGGTACCATACAAATTTAGTGCAAATTAAAAAAGTCTACAAATTAAAATTACACAAGAAAGAAATATACAAAAAATATTTATTAAAAAAGTAATACAATATATATTTACTTTCAAGACGTGTAACATGTAACCAAAAAATATTTTAAACTGACTATGGCGCTCCGTTCACAAAATCGATTATTTTGGTAATCTGTGCCTTTTAGTAGGCGTCTATTGGTTGACATAAATGAATGTATGAATGAAATGGTGCCTTGGGCATTCTTCTGCTTTGCCCGCCAATTTATCTTCGTTTGAGCGAATTTTAGAAACCTCACCTGATCTATCCATCGCAAAGGGTGAGCTTTGAATCTAAAGTTATTAAAGTCATTCTAAGTTATTCAATCTTGCCTAACAAATACCATAAAGTTGTCATGATTCATGAGTACTCTTATATATATATTCTCATCCGTGGTAATAGTGTATATATATATCTTACTCGATGGGGGCTTTACACTAGGTGGGACGTCGACATACTTAATGTCAAAGAAAGTCCCTAGACGAGGCCGTGGTGATCTATGGGGGAGGCCTATACCTTGCAGAGTATATCTAAGGACTGACATGAATGAATGAATGAATGAATAAATATTATTTTCACTTTTAGAAAGTCTGTAAATACATACCGCGTATACATCAGTATAGAGGTAGTAAGATACTCACGGCCATATCTGGTCACGTGGTATTTCGCTGGAATCGATGATCGCCTGCACGGTTGAAGAGTGGAAGTTGTCCAGGAAGCGCGCCCACCTGGTCAACTCCTGGCCCACTTGCGACCATTGCTGCTGTTCACTGTAGGGATATTATAATCATTATAGAGCTACCGAAACCGCTGTACCGTTCCTTAGGTAACCCGCGACGGGGGAGAATGTATCAGCCGTTCTATTCCACCGTCAACGCTTGCAACGGAGGCTCTCATGTTATAGTTTCTTAGGCCACACTTATATGCTTTACAGTTGTTACTACCATCAATATATATATATATATATATATATATATATATATATATATATATATATATATATATATATATATATATAATAATTTGGTCCGATAGTTATGGTAGAGCCGCGGTTAACACCTTTATACGATTTACATGAAATATTTATATCACAAGACAGACCATTTTTTCATGGAAATATTGTAATTAAAAACAAATTATTAAGGTTTTTAGGGATATTTCAGCTAAGAAATTTATTTCTCCTAATAAAGACATTTATGATCACAAAAATAACATGAATGAGTTTGTTGTTGGCGCTCGCTAAGACGTGTTTGAACTTTAACTTCAAGTTGTAAGATGTAAAATCGAGAGACTCAATTTGGTAGCAGTTTTTATTAAATTAGGCCCTTTCAGAATTTCTCTCATGACGCAATACATAAAGGTGATATTGTCATTCAAAACTCCCGGGCATTATTAGCAAGGCAAGGATGACTGTATATAACAGGGGTGGACAAACTGCGGCACTTTGAACGATTATTTTTGGCTCCGATTGATTGTCGAATTATTTAAATATTTAAATTTATATAACTTGTGTCAGCTGCTGGGAAATCGAAACAAATTATTGGTGTCAATTATTATTGTTATTTCAACAAAAATTAGCGAAATCCAAGACACACCTTGCGAAGCAGAGTAAAATCAAAAATAAAATAGATGGCAAGTTCCAAGGTTGAGTAAATTGATTTTATGTTAATATTTATATTAAAGAATGTTTAAACCATATAAGTGCTAACTTATGAAACTTACTTTTTAGTGGATTTAATTTCCTGTTCTTCCTCCTGTGTACAGTAGTCCACCGCTTGCATAATCATCAAGCTCCTCGTTCCTTGAGGTACCCTAGTGATATACAGAGTTATATTATTCATAACATTAGGATGCTATTTGCGGGATATCCTTTTATACGTGTTCGTCCTTGTGCTTGAGTGAGTTGGTGTAAACATTGTAACAGTGGAGATTTTATTTGGTACCCCAGTGGTACCTGCGAATGTATAGTCCATGGGTTCGATTCTCGAAATACAATCTTAGATAATTTATAGTTTGTGTATTAAGTAAGAAAAGGACCAATATTTAGTTACACCGATTAGTGCCAAACACAGAGTCTAGGCACTAATCGGTGTAACATAACTCCTAAAGATGTCCCGTGGAGGGGTGAAACACGTGTTGAGTGATTTGACGGTGGCAGTTGTGTAATTCGCATTGTTTGCTGCATGCGCATTTATCAGCGGGCTAGCGGGCGGTGCACTTTGTTGCACGACTACCACTGCATGTGCGGAAGTGGCTAAATATTGGTCCTTTTCTTACTTAGGATGGACTTCCGCAAGGTAACGCCTGATTCCATTAATTGTTTGTATATTAATTGTATAGAATTGCCTCTGCTCATAAGTTTCCAAAGGATGAGCTGCAGCGTCCTCTGCGTACCATAATACTATACTGTGATCGCCAACCCGTCTACCAAGCGTGGCGATTATGTTATACTCCTCATAGATATCTTTGGGACAGGATTACGTCTTGCAGTTTGCGTCTATGGGTTTAAACGACAAACATATATCACAGAAAATCAAATCTATAAACTACAATGTTGCCATTTCAAATGTCTCCAAATAATACACTATAATAAAAATTCCCTTCGTATTTACATAAAATAAACCGTCAGATGGTATGCCCAGAACAAACTTATGCTTTAGCTAGCATATATCAGTTAATTAATAAAATATTTTCTTAAAGCATCGTTATAGATTCTTGAAGATAGACGAAAATGCAAGTAAAATAGTATAAACATCGCTTTTCTCAACCCAAAATGCAGAGTAAATTAATCCATCTGTCATCAGCTGTCAAATGTGTAAAATCGATATAAAAAAATTACATTATTAAAAGTACTTTTATGTAGTGTATTAAACAGATAACTTTACAAATTAAGTCATCTAAGTTACGTAGGTAATTAAGAATAAACCAATAACTGGAATCATATCTGTGAAATACGTTTTATTTATTTTTTCTATTGCAATGTGACTAGACTATAACTTTTGATAGTACGCAAGCTATCAGGGGCTATATTATCAACTCATCATAGGCCCTATAGATTTAAATAAAAAACTTGTATCCAGCGTATTTAAATTAGTTTATCATTACAAATATTGATCATTTTATCATTATTAATTACATATTACAGATATAAATGCAAGCAGTCGCATTTGGAGATAAACAAGTGTTATAAACTGTACGTCTACCCATATTAAGGTAACTGGAAGACATTGGATACAGGCTGAGATACATACGCCCAGCAGTGGACTTCAAACAGCTGAAAAGTTAATCATGATGCAAGGGATATGGCAGAATGGACCCATCTAGTTCACGGACCCTTCTGCTTCGAGAACTCAGTACCGATGAAGCTGTAAAAGCCCTAGGACTAACAGCACTAACATAAACAGAGAAAAAGAAAGACCCAAGAAGGGTCGTCACTGCAAACCTCGTGATAGCTTCCTTGCCGAAGCAGGTCCTCTCGATGAATCGCAGCAGGTCGTCCTTGGACAGCTTGGAGAAGTAACTAGCGCACTGCCGGTACTGCTGCATCCATTTCTTGTTGGTAGTGTTATCGGACACCTGTCGTTATACGACACTACTTGTTTATAAATAGTTTTAATACATCAACACATAAAACTAAGTCAAAACCCTGGCAACGAATGCAACTAATTTAATTTTGTTTGGAAACAGTTTAAGTAGGTTTTATAGTTCTTCATAACACAGGCTTATCTAATATGAAGGCTGTATCTTTTCCACCACAGGCAGTGCGCAGAGGGCGCTTTAAAACCTCTTTTAAGATAGCAAAACTCGAGGGCACTCTGAAGAGCTTCTGCTCGTTCGGAAACCATTTCACCGTATTGGTAGGCTGCCGAGCTCTTTAATCACTGACTTCTTAGAGTGACCAGGCTTTTGAGCCACTTGAAAGAGGTTTTCGGATTAGTCTATCACTCTTCGATAACACCCGTTTAGGGTCCGGACACTAAGACTCCCGAGGCCGAACCTCGTCTTGGTCGGTTGGTACTGTCTGTTTACCAGGAGTGGCGGAAGAAACTCCAACATCAGTACCCATACAAGCTATCAAAGGTTGTGCATTAAAAATATTTGTTATATCTATTATGGGTGTACTATATCGGATATTATATTAACAACACTGTCATTGAGCATAGCCCAGAGTTATAGGATTGGGATTTTCGATCATAAGTTGCGGGTTCAATTCCTGGGATTCAATCTTATGACACTGCTCATAAACAAGGTTCTAGAGGATGGGCAGCAGCGTCCTCGGTGTACCATAGGGGATGCCAAGGCCTTGCAGATGTCCATAAGCTGAAACGACATATGAAGTGAGATGTAACGTATTTATGTTTTTATTAATTAATAAAAAAATCAACTCACACTAAAGAAGAGTTTCGTAAGCCAGAGCATATAGAGGGAGTTGACGGGTATAGGCAGTTTGAAAGTCGGCGGCAGGCTGCGCAGGAACTTGGTCACCATGCCCAGGTTCTCTGATGAGATTACGTTCAGGATATGATCCGTGAACTCTTCCGCGCTCGGCGGCTCCAACAGCAACTTGTAGTCCAAATCTAAAATAAGGTTTATATTTAAAAGTGGAAATCCATAATATCTCTATTCAGGTAGGCATTTACATGCACTTTTAAACCGTTGTTTATTTTAACATTATAAGTAGTAACCTACCACCGACTGGGAATACTGATCTGTTAAGAAAAACCGGAAGGTAACTCAACAGTTGCTCTTTTAAAAGAAATTTACCAATTTTTTATTTATATGTTATATTAACCATGTAAATGAGTCAATCAATCCACACATTTCGATGAATTAAAATATCTTTAATGCTGTAATGAGATTTATTTAATAATATACTTTTAATTTTAGATTCAAAACTAAGAAAAGGAAATTCTAAGATATCTTATGGAACTTTATTATGTATACGTACAGTCAGACTCATGAAAAATTTGTTAACTTTTTGAAGACGAAATTTAAGATTTTATTTTTAAATCTTGTATTTATCATATATCTATATACTTTTATAACATTATTAAAAATGAATTTAAAAGCAAAGGCCAGTATACCAATTTCTTTAAAGACATCTCAGGAATATCTAGGTTTTAAGTTATAAATAGCTCCTAAGAAAATTTTAAATAACGCGTTGCACTTCGATATTAGGATGATCAGGAATCGCTGCACATTTAAAGTGAAGGTTCCGATAGCTGTCGCTTGACAAGCTGAAGGAAACATCGCGATAATTCGATTTTATTACTTATTATATTTATATAAATATTATATGTAGATATTTAAATACATATCATATGGTATATTTATACAGTACAGTATATAAGGTATATTTATGTGATTATTTTCCTTTTCAATTTGATTTCACAATTTTATTTTATTTTCGTTTTTTATGACATTAACTAGTTTCATCTACTTTATCAATTTATTTCTTCACCGCCAAACGGTTAACTGGCAAAGAATGCTTTCGGCATTAAATTCGCCGTAGCATAGTTTTTAAATTTTTTTTGGCCCCTGCAATTGAGAACTCTCCTTCCACCCCCTATTTAATTGGGAACAGGGTTTTGTATTTCTTAATAATTTTTTCACTTGAATTTTTATTTTCGTTCTCGTCTTTCATAGTACACAATATCATTTTTTTTCCTTCTATCATTCTACAATTTCATCTTCCTTTCTCAATCATTCCATTCCTTTCGTACATTCTCAAACACTTCAGTTATCAATTTCTATTACAATAATTTCTATTAAAATAAATAAATATTGTATTAATTTCGGTAGTACTGCCTAGTAATAAAATGCCGTGATGATCTAGCTGCTGATATGATGATAGTGAGGGTATTGGGTGTAGTTACCAGGAGAAGCGGCCTTCGCTCGTTTGAGGAGCTTGATGTGGTCTGCGGCGGGCAGGCCGTACAGCTGCACGCGCTCGTCCAAGCGCTTCAGTAGCGTCAGCACGCTGATCAGGTCGGAGTGCTCGCTGCCGGCGGTCAAAGGCCATAGCGCCTCCTTCACCCTGTATCATTCAAAACGTTCTAAAACAGATAGACGATAATACATTCCGATAGTAATAAATATATAACACAAATAATAATAACTGTGATAAAATGTAAATTATCAATTTATTTAATGGAATCAGGCGTTACCTTGCGGAAGTCCATCCTAAGTAAGAAAAGGACCAATATTTAGTCGGTAGGTAGTCGTGCAACAAAGTGCACCGTCCGCCAGCCCGCCGATAAATGCGTATGCGGCAAACAATGCGAATTACACAACTGCCACCGTTATTTCACTCAACACGTGTTTCACCCCTCCACGGGGCATCTTCAGGAGTTATGTTACACCGATTAGTGCCAAACTCACACATTCTCTCTCACAAAGCTCACTCTGTGTTTGGCACTAATCGGTGTAACATAACTCCTGAAGATGCCCCGTGGAGGCTAAATATTGGTCCTTTTCTTTATTATTAATTTATTCCAAAACAATTTTGTCAACGCTTTCTCCACTTCTCAAAACAGTCGGTAATATTTTTTTTTAATGATATAGCCTTCAAGACTTCCGTTTCGGTTTTTATCTCCTCAATAGGGTCAAGACGGCATCCCCGACAGCCCAACCAAATTAGAAATATAATACCTGCCTTCCTAATGACAGTTGTATATAAGTTAAATAGATTTAACCACATCATAGCTTACCTATAACCCATCACCCAGTATAATATAGTATTGGATGATAGACACACTGTACATTACCGTCGGTGTGCGTCGCGTTGGTTTACTGGCAAGGCGTTCAGGGCGCGTTCAGTTGGCTTCGCGTGCGCAGCGTGCGTGAGCCACACGTCCAGCTCGTCGAGTGAATGCCGCCGCGCCATCGTGCACGCCGCCTGCACCTGTGCCTCATCCGTACTCCTGCGTACACGCACATGCCATTATTATACTGGTTACTCCAAAATTCTTCAACATTTAGGTTATCCTGCTTTTATATCGTTGGAATAGATCATGAACTAAATCGTTTCTAAAGTTAGGGCAGTGCTGTAGTTTGAAAATTTGGCGCTTAGTGTATACAAGAAAATATAATTTTACTGCAAATTTAAAACAAAATGGTGTAGAGAAATGTGTACAAATTATTTAAAAAAAAATTATACAACACTTATTTATTTACAAATGATGCAAAGTTTGAATTTAAAAAAAAAAATCCTCGTCTCACATATGCGCCGAGTCAGATAGGGAAAGACGATCGGAGACTTTGAGAAGAGCGTTTATAATTAACCGTGTTAAAAAATAATTAAAATTTTTTCAATGCTATTTCGATTTTTTTCTAATATTCCACTATACAATCGACTTCATATCATAATAATAAATATTTATTTAACGAACGAAAATAATTTTTTAACAAAAAAGTTATATGATAAGAACGTGACATCTAATCATTAAATTCAATATCTTTTGTATTGCCGAAATAGCTCAGTTGGGAGAGCGTTAGACTGAAGATCTAAAGGTCCCTGGTTCGATCCCGGGTTTCGGCAACTATTTTTTTTCTATTTTTATAATAAATAGGAAAATTAATAATTCATTGATTTTTGGTATTTTATCGTGAAAAAATATTTTTAAATTATAATATATTTTTAAATTTTTTCATTATTGTATTAATAAGAATAATTTAGTTAAAATTTTATATAACTTTATCCTCATCTTAATAAAGACATAAATAAATCATATATACAAATATTTATTATTCACATTTTTTTACAATGTTGCATGCAGAGCGTCATTGTAAGATGTATTATTTGCCTATAGGTATTTTATTTAATAAGAAAGCGATTAGGACGAGTAATATGGCCGAATTAAAAATTACCCTTGCAGTATTCCTGAGTACAAATAGGTATAACATGTCGTCCCATTTGTACTACCAGATTTAGTAATTCATCTTACTCGCTCTCTTGCTCCACGAAAGATTTTCTATATTTCAAATATTCTATACTTCATTCTACGATCATTTCATTGCCGACGTCGTCCATATAGAAATAATACAGCAAATAATAATTAAGTGGTTTGTCCATTGTGGTATCAAGTTCTACGACCTTATGCAATATATTCTTTCCAACGGTAACTGTCTTTTTTTTTCAATCTTTTTAAATATTCAACATTCATCGCACACACACACTATATATATATATATATATATATATATACATATAATAAAGCTTTGTGAACGGTTATGTGCTGCCGCTGAAATGAAAAATGTATATTTACTCTGCCATTCTGTATATGATCTCGCGACGGTAGTCGGAGTCTGCGCCAAACAGGAGCGCGTTCACGTTGATGCCGAATTCCCGCAGGATGGCAACGTCGCGCGCCAACGCGAGGCGCTGCACGCAAGCGCGCACCACCGCCATCTGTTCTTCAGTCGCGTTGTTCTGTTGTAGTGTTCTGCGCGCCATCTATCCGTTAACAATGAAACTAACTTAAAACTGCGCCATCTAACGGCGTACAAAAAAACTAAACTGTAGGTTCATTTTGATAGCATTACTCGTGGTTTCCCGCCTACTTCGCGTAGCCTGCACGGACTTTATTGGGTGAAGTTTTATAAAATCCAAATTTTTTTTTACATGTTGCTTGAAATAATGCACTTTTTTTAAAGAACTCGCCTTCAACCAAATTGCTTGGCTTTTTTGTAATGTAGTGATCTTAGCTGACTTCTGTTCAGCGAAAGGAATATTCCTACGAAATTTGAGGCCTCTAAGTTTTATGGTTCTAAAGATGTCGTGATCAGTCAGTACAAAGGAGGAAATCTCTTATATGTACCATTATATACAAATATAAATAAAACCAACTTCTACCAATATTGATAATCACTCCGAAACCCCCCTAGTGATATGTTGTAAACCCCCAGCTAGTGATATGTTGTAACTGATTTTCAGTTTTGTTCTATGATTTTGTACATTTGGACTTTGTAATGCATTATAACAAGTTTTTGTAAATTTTCCTAAGTTTAAAAAAACGTTATGGTATACGTTTATGGTACAGGTTTTGTTAAAAAATTATTCTATTTCTAGTATTTAATGATATTAACTAGTTTTCTCTACCTTTTCAATTTATCTCTGCACTGCTCAAACGGTTAACCGGCAGAGAATGCCTTCGGCATTAAGTTTGCCGTTATATAAAAAAAATATGATAAGTTATTAAATATATAAATACTGTTATGGTTTTAGAAATCAACAACCAGGAATAAACATGTCTGAATTTCAAAATTTATACTAATACCGATTTATTACCCTATTTCCGTAATAACACATCTGGCAACACATGCCCGACTCTACGTTCTATATTTTTAATTGGTACAGGTAATGGTACCTCTCGCGGTTCAGCCAGATAGACGTTGTCACGGAGTTCCGGGGAGTTGCACTTTAGGAGGACGGCGTAGAGGATGGCGCTGACTGCAGCTGAGGAGAGTTGCGCGAGCGCAGACCGCCGTGACTCTGAACAGTCTTGCGTCAGGCGCAGTAGGCAGGCCACGCTGAGCGGAGTGTCTTTATATATGATTTCTTCGACGCACTTCTGAAGCACTGTTCGGAAATTATATAACTGAGTATTTACTGAATCGATATAATAAGAATTGGGATGTTCACATGCTACATTGTCCCATAAATTAACGTTAAGTCTGAAAAGGATGACAAGGATATATTTTTTTTGAGAAGGATTTAACATATATATTAGCAAAACATTATATAACTAAAAACTGTTAGTACTAGAGAGGGCTATGCTCAGGATTTCTCTATGAGATCTAATATCAAAGGAAACACCTAGACCAAATAAAGTAAACGAAATAATCCAGAGGAGTAATAAGGTGAAATGTTGTTAGACAGGTCGTAGAACTCAAAACAAACTACCGCTGGAACCTGAAGGTTCTGAATTGGGCACCATAGGATGTTCATCCACAAGGTGGGCAGATGACCTTGTCAAAGTGATGAGAAAATGCTGGATGCAGGCCGCGTCCAACTGGTCTTATTGAAAATCTAAGGATGTTCCACGGCTGAAATAGTGGTAATAATGAAAAAAAAAATCTTCTCCGATGACCTCCATTACGCTTCATAATCTCTGAGACAAGATTAACAGCTTTACGTAGCTGTCGAGTGTAGTACCAGGCAATCATAGAGCTGTGTAGCACTGTACGCACCGTCATACTCGAGCTGGAGTATGTTCGCGTCCTCCAGCAGGGCGTGCGTGTAGTACCAGGAGAGCAGCGCGCGACCCACGCCGCCCGGCCCGGCACGCACCGAGAACCGGTCGTATCCAAACTGCGAGCCGCACACGCTGTGCTCCGGGTACAGGCAGCGGTAGAACTCCTGGCAGTGAACCGCGCGCTCCGTCGACGTCTGGCTCTCCTCACCGTCGCTTTATATACGTAATCCTCATTTAAAAACTTATAATCCACTTGAATATCTATTAGATATATAATTTAACTAAAAATAAGGTGCATACGCACATACATGCATATAGAACGCGAAATTATAAAACACTACTATTTAAAAATCGGCAATTCTAAAGGTATACCTGTATTCATATGCATGTTTGAACCATAAATTATTACAATCACAAACCCTTCTTACACCAAAAAGGTTCTTTCCCGGAATCGCATCTTGATACACTTATCAAAAAGAGAAAAAAAATCGGCGCTAATAAGTGTTTATGTTTTGACAACTTTTTCACGAAAACCCAACAAATTTATTAAATTCCGATAATGTTCACGCTGATAACATTATTCATTAATCGCTCACAATATTCTGATGAATAGAGGCAGACCTCCTGTAGAGTCAACAGCCTTTGGGGTCGAAAAGTTTTTTGAGTGGCGCCCAAGAGCTGGTAGCGCGGCGTGGGGCGACCCCCATTAGGTGGACCGAGGAATCAAGGTCGTGGAAAGTCGCTGGATACGGGCAGCACAAAACCCAGTCATAATAACAATCTTTGGCGGGGACTAATGCCGTGGGCGTGCGGTCGCCATTGTAGTACGTTGCGTATTAAAGAAATACTACATTTATAAGTCTAAGTTTATTATAGTTCAAGTACACGACACAGAAGCATAACAGAAGGTTACGAAGGAGTAGAAGTAGAACAGTACAGAGAGAACGAAGAAATAAACAGAAATCCGTAAGCGTTAACTTTTACGTAATTAAATTGCGAGAGCGTGGCCTCACGGCGTCGTGATGCTTTTTCGACTAGCTGCAGGTTTAAAACCGAGCGCGCCCAAAGGCGATATCGTTAGACGGCATCGGCGAACGCGCGCATATCAACTTATTATATATCCGACAGAGCCGGTAGCACGAAAAGGAGGTTTATTATTTAGTACAATGAATATGGCAACATCATCTATCAGCTGATATAACGATGATGTTTCAGCGACTTCCCGCGACCTTGATTCCTCGGTCCACCTAATGGAGGGTCGCCCCACGCCACGTCTACCAGCTCTTGGGCGCCACTCAAAAAACTTTTCAATCCCAAAGTCTGTTGGCTCCACAGGAGGTCTACCTCTATTCATCGGAATATGGTGAGCGAATAATGAATGGTGATGAATATATTAATACACTTACTTGAAGTTAAATTTCTCTTGGAACGTATTGACAAGTACGTCGAACGCGGGAGGCTTTTGTACCGGCACCATCAGATCTTTCTGTTCGATCGTCGGCTGGAACATAGAGCACTTTCATTCCCGTTGAGTAAAACAGTGCGAAAATAGATGAATAGGTGAATAAAACTGGTGGAATGAAACTCACTGTTGTAACGGCATCGGCGAAGTCATCCTCGGCGGAGGTCCAATGCGACAGGAATTTGTTGGGGTCCCTGAATGTTAATCCTGCTGCTTGCTGCAGACACTCCATTTCCAGATACAACCTGTGAAAATGAGTGAAATCGTAATTGTTAAATACATTTACATGACAAAAAGGTCCAATTAACAAGAGAATAAAAAATGTAATTTTAAACGATAGGTACATATCAAAGAAAAATAAAAAAAAACGAAAACATCTAAAACGTTACGTATATAAGAAGATAGATAATAGAAGTGACTTGATTTCTTGCTGACTGTACTCTGTACTGTAGTCGATTAGTTAATATTTATGATTTCCTCCATATGTGCCAAATCACGCCCCGCTGGATATAAGAGTTGGTTGAGAGCAGATTTTTGACTAACAATCTTCGTGAGATGTTGCCCATCGCGAATATTGTCCCCTTAGCCGGTTCTTACAGCAACAACGGGAGAAGAAGCTATACACTGATACCATTGCAGCAAATATCAACACGTATTATTGAAAAAATCTATGAGAGATGCTTGTGTCCATCAGTGATCGTCTTACAGTTAATATGATGATGGTTATATTGTAACAACCGCCGAAATATCTAAGCAGGTGGGGTAATTAAGGCAATAAAATTATTTTGGATTAAATGTGTGTTTCTTGCTTTATTGCATCTTTCACTGAAGCTGGTGTGCGGTGAGATGAAATGAACGTACGGATTACAATAGTCTTATCCTAAAGGTGGCTTTATTGTTTCTTTCCCTCACCTTCCCTGTGGTATTCAACGATGGGTCTCTAAGAAGGCCGGGATTTTTTTGTCTGACGTCTCGTCACCATTACTAAGCGATAGCAAAGGAGTAGTTGCCACTTCATCGTGGGTTTAAGTCTGATTTAGGTTAAGTTTACTGAAAGTTTTTAGATTTAATATCTTCTACATCATCAATGAAAAACTGACAATAATGATGCCAAGACTGAATTGTGTAAATACCTTGCCCCTAGCACGTCTTCCAGTAGAGCAGGCTCTGTGTAAGCTGCCGAGGCTGCTAGTAGCGCGCGTCGTGCGTTGATGTCTGCGTGGGCGTGCGCACGCGCAGCGACGGCCGACAGCAGATCTGCGGCGGGGGCGTAGCGCAACGCCGCCAGTCGATGCGACACATCAACTGCTACCGCAAACCCAGGTGGGTCAGCGTTTAGAGCCTGCTGGCCCACCAGGTGAAGCACGAGACCTTCGCTGCAAAAGACACACATACAGACTTAATTAAAAATATATCTTTCGTACCTGATAAAACATTTTTCTTAATATTAAATAATGATTTTTTACATTATCTGTTTTCAGTGCAAGTTTTTGTCTTTAGCTTTATCTTGGAAACTGTTTTGTATGTCCGATTGTAGTATTATAAAAATATTTATTTCATTTTATATCTGGTACACTTGGGTGTATAAGTGTATAATGTTAATTAAAGAAGTTATTACATTTGGCAAGAATTAAGCTGTACCTTCACACCTTTGGAGCTTTTAAACCTACAGACAATCATTATATATAGTGAATGAATATATGGTACACCCTATGTAAAAATCATTATAAAAAGCTCAGCAGTCACAGGCTCGGAATTCTGATTTACTGGGTTAAAGTCAATCCGAAACTTAACAGTTGCAATTTTTAAATGAAATTTAAGAATATAGGATGCTTAAATTATAATGTAAATCATGTAAATGTGTCACAAACCAAGTTACACAAATTTCGATCGACTAAAAACTCTTTAATTATATTGTGTGTATTGATGTGAGATTTTACTTCTTCTTATCAAATGATAGAAGACTACAAGGTATATGCGATATATAATTTTATTTTGATTCGATGCGGTCTGATATTTTTTGAATGTTGTATACCTAAAATTTTTAATGTTGCGACACCTATAAAGTAACACAATAGAATCGTTTTTTACACGGTAACTTTTATATTAAATTTTATATATATAAATTTTATATTCAAATATAATTACATTTTATATTTAAATAAATATGGGTTGTTTATATGTGATTTAAAGTAGAAAATCTTGAAAATGAATGGTTAAATATCTGCACGTGAAATGTGTTTTGATCCAACTACACCTACATTTTTTTAAACAGATTAAAAAAAATCTAAATCATAATATTACTTAAAAGAACGGTAAAATGCTCACCGCCTTGCGTCGTCATCCCCTGCGATACGGAGCAGCTTGGCTAGCTTCAATAGCTTGTCCCCGGCAAGGTACGCGTTTTGATTCAACGTCAAACACTGCTCTATCAAAGACAGCCTGTTCTCACAGAGACGAACTGGAACGGCGAAAAAAAACTTAAGTAAATTTAATTCTATTTATATGCATCTGTCGGAAATATAAAACATTTACCGTATATTCATACTTTAATATAATTTAAAATGAAAATAAAATTCCGCCTAACATCTCTCTCTTGATATTTTATAGAATCAGGCGTTATGTTGCGGAAGTCCATCCTAAGTAAGAAAAGGACCAATATTTAGCCACTTCCGCACATGCAGTGGTAGTCGTGCAACAAAATGCACCGCCCGCCAGCCTGCTGACAAATTCGCATGCGACAAACAATGCGAATTACACAACTACCAACGCCGAACGCGTGTTTCACCCCTCCACTGGGCATCTTCAGGATCTTCACAGAGTCAACAAGGATTCTGTGTTTGGCAATAATCGGTGTAACATAACTCCTGGAAGTGGCTAAATACTGGTCCTTTTCTTACTTATCTCTCCTTTGAATTAATATTAAACATCATCATTCATCATTTCAGCCACAAGACTTCCACTGCTGGACATAGGCCCCCTGGTTGCTTCCAGCATCTTCCCGCGACTACGACAAGATCTTCTGTCCACTTTGTCACTTCCTACGCTTCGCTTGCTGATCCGAGGTTTCTACTCCAGAACCTGTGGGCCCTAGCGACCATTTGTTCAGCGCACTATGTAACTTGCCCACTCTCTCTGTAAATCTCTAACCCGCTGTGCTATGTCGATTACTTTCGTGCAACGAATCTCGACGTACACCAATATCTCGCTTTGCGTCGTTTCGTTTTTTTTTTTAGTTGAGTCGCTGCTTAATTAGTAATAATTTTCACTGTGCGTCGTTAGATTTTCGAGGTTGCGTTGTTTTGGGTTCGAGTTTTTAATTTTTTTTTTGTTTTCAAAAGATAGCAATACTTTGTTTCTAAATGCGCCATGACATCAATACTCAGGGATTACCTAACTAAAAATCAACGCAATTTTAATATAGTTTTATTTTCACTTTGTTTTGCTAATTCCGGAGTTCAGTTTCAATTACGTAGTGTGTTGTAATGTAGTGTATTGTGCTTTTTTAAAAGAGAATAATAAATTTACATAAATTTTATCGTGTTCGTCTGATTACGA
The DNA here is from genome assembly GCF_028537555.1 of Battus philenor. Lineage (NCBI taxonomy): Eukaryota > Metazoa > Arthropoda > Insecta > Lepidoptera > Papilionidae > Battus > Battus philenor. The sequence continues at coordinate 1,882,794 of NW_027181693.1, forward strand.
AAAGCAGAGTTATATTATCTCTGTTTTACAAATGTTGCTTTGTTAATTTTTTTTTAAAAAAGTTGTATTTTCGTAACCCTCGAACGTGTCTTTGATCTTTACATGGTTTACTATAGAAAATCCTAATTCACTTTGCGGCGTTTCAATTTGCGTCGTGTTTTTTTTTAACTTAACCACGACGCAAAGTGAGGTGTTGGTGTATAAGCCCAACGACGTCTTCTACAAAGCATATGCCTCCCAAAAAGTATCTATGGTGGAGATATACAATAATCGCCACGCTTGGTATATGGGGGTAACGATCGCAGTGGTATAAAATTGTATACCGGGAATTGAACCATTCCTTACCGCTAGGCTATCACTCTACGAACCTATTCATTTGTAATTCCATCTCGAAGATAAATCCTTGGTATAGATGAAGAGGATTTATAGTTTGTCGAGCGACTTGAGTCAAATGTTATATATTTTTTTACATATTAAATATATCAAATACAAATAATTTAGTAAAGCTGTAGTGTTGGCTTGGTATGGAAAGCATTTTTGTAATAAAAACCCGGGTTCCGTATGGGCGAATGAAATGGAATACGATTGTGCGAGAGAGACGCAGATAGAGTGTGAAAGTAGTTGTTTTTTTTTTCGTAAGCCAACCAGTAACTTTACGTAAACTTGCATCTGCCCGTAAAAAAATAATTATTACATACCTTGTATAGGAATAATGGTCAATTTGAAACTACTGAATAGCGGCAGAGCGGTTATAAGGTCAAGTTCTTGCTGTATTTCCTCATTTTCATCTTCTATCAACGACAGACAGGATCTGTGTAAGGCAAATTTAGAAAATTAAGTTATTTTCATAATAATAATATATTTAATGCACATAATATACTCGACATTAATAAAACGGAATGAACTGAGACATACTTACTGGATATACGTATATGAAATTCCGAACAAGGCCCTCTCCATAGGCTGTTTTAAGCGATTGTCAGCTTGCTTCACTGTATATTGGTTATTTTTTTTTAAATAATCATCAAAATAGACTAGGTAAACTGACGACATGGTCAAGATCATGGATAGTCGCTGGATACAGGCAGCGCAGACCCGTTCATTGTGCCAATCTTAGAGGTAGGCCTATGTATTCTTGAAGGCGTTTATCGGGTGAAGTGATGGTGATATCAAAATCATACTTGGCTAAGTCCAGAGCGGGCTCTGTGAGGCATGATGCGGAGTTGAAGTATTCCTTGGAGACGTCGAGGATGAGCTCGACGGAGCGCTGGTAGTCGAGCGCCGGCGGTGGCTTCACATGCGCACGCGCACACGACAGCACCGCCGCCGCGTATCGGATGCTCGCGGCGTCGCCCGACGCCAGCAGTGCGGACGCGTAGATCTAGAAGGGGGGGTTAAAAACCTTGCAATGAAACACATATTTATTATTTCGAATAAGCTGTGTAAAGTGGACTCAGATATATATATACCGGTAAGAAATATAGACTTTAATATCTTATTTAAGAAAAGAGAAAAATCAAAGACCAGACACTCGGGCGTGAATTAAAGCCCGCGGACGGAGAAGGGTAAAGTGATACGAAAAAAATAAAAATAAAATAATCAAATTAAAATATACCTCGTAACATTGTTCCTTAGTGACGCAATCATTGAACAAGCTGCTCTGCAGCTCCAAGATGTCTTTGAGAAGATTATCCCAGTCCGAGTGCGACGGTTTCTCGTCCCTATGAATTATTCAAACATGAATTATTTTCACATACACACACACACGCGCATGAATTACTATTAATTCTTTTACGTTTATACGAAAAAAATAGATCGTTGTATGTGTTAAAAATCTCCTCAATTTTGTTTCGCATACACTTGACTAAATATATTAATAATTTATATTTTTTAAATCCTTTATTGTACCAGCTAATTGCCTTCTATAAATTTCAGCTTCTATAACTAACGTATATTATAAAATATAAACTATTTACATATTTATGGGGGAGGTTTATGCCCAACAGTAACATCTTTTGGTCTGAAATGATATTGACAAAAATGATACATTTAAAGGGATTTATATATAACATTAGGCTTACGTAAATAGGTATATACAACTGTATGAAATATTGAATCCTAGGATCTGGAAATTAACAAAGATAATATATAAATGTATCTTGGTTATCACTCGAAAATATTACATTTTTTCTTCCCCAAACCGAGACAATCATACCAGTACCAGCCGTAATTAAAAAATTGTAGTAATAGACAATATTTTATTTCCTCTTTTAGACAAGTCAGATCGAATTTTATAACAGATATCTAATGCAAATATTATAAGCAAATATGTTCTTTTAAATAAATATAGTAAAGTTGTTATAAAGTAAGTATAGGTACCCCTGCGGCAGGCTGCGCGCGAGGCGGGCTAGCAGGCGCTGGGCGGCGCGCTCATCGCCCATCATGTCGCGGAGCTCGCAGATGGTCACGAGCACACCGCGCCACGACGCCCGCGAAGCTCCGCCCACGAGCCGCTCCAGCGCGCCCACGCGCCGTATCAACTCGCTGTTCGATATGCTCCCATCACTGCGCACACGCACATTAATTTCACACAAGTGTATAAGTACATAAACCGGACTGTGAGCTTATACATAAACAGTTTCACTACTGACCTATTTTGCTAAACGCCACCTATTACCATCTACCCATTATCATCTAATTTAATTTTGAGGGGGAGTACAGTGGGAATCTTTCCCGGTACATTCGATATACACTGCTGTATTAGATTCCTATTCACTAAAACTCATCGTTAGTTGTGTATTTTAGTTTTGGAGGGGATCCCAAATCTACGGAACACCCAGGTACCCCTGAGCATTATGAAACATCTCTGGAGAAAACTAAACCACGACATTTTCGCTATACAGCAACGCAAGACTTTAAGTGGACGATGAAGGTCTCAAACTTTTTTCCAAGGTGGAAATCTTCTGAATTTGAACCAGATACCCTGCCTTCTGAATAAGGAGAAGGTTATGCAGGATTTCTATCCCATGAAACTCTTGTTGGAAACCTTCCGTACCTATGAATGGGCTCCAAAATCTACGAAATACACCATTGTCCCTCAATAATGTGGAACATTTTGGGAGGAAATGAACCTCCTTCAACATTCTCGATGTGTAGCAAGACATGATCACTTCGTGTTGCTGATTGTCCAGGTTCACTTTAAGTGGGCGATGAAGGTTCCCACCCTCAACGCCTGTGAACTGGACGCCATATTTACTCGGCTCTTGCGATAATGGATACCTTAGCTCATTTCTACAGGCTAGTATTCTTTCTTTTGACGTACGCAACGAATTTAAAATGAATAATGGTCATATTATCTTCGTAATATTGCTGGAATGTCCTAATAATAATTCACCTTTCTTTAAGTATGGTATTGAGTAGGTCACAGGCCATGTCCAGCTGGTCTGTGGTGGTGTGCGCTATGAGACACCGCTCAGCCAGCTCCAGGTGTGTGCGTACATCCAATTCGAATTCATTAGGTGATTGTAACACCTGCAACAAATGACGACTATTTTACGTACAGATCGAATGGTTAACATGAAATATAAACATTTATTCAAACCTTTTTTTATTCTTGTGTACACTATAATAGATGATAAAGATGCCCACTACAAGGCATAGGCCTCTTTCTTCCTTCCCCTTCTCTGACTTCCTTCCGTCTACCTTGACCATGTCGACCTTCCTGTAACGGCTCATGGTCGTCACTTGAGAAATCCTTGGTCGTCGGATGCATAACCGATATGCCTTACCAACTGCCACTTCGTACGAACTAATAACTAACTAATCTTTGTAAAATATAGGAGAAAAAAAATGAAAGCTTTCTAAACCTTTTCTGGTTCAAAAAGTAGAATAAAAGTAAAAGAAAAACTGTGTTTAATATATGTAAATAATAGAATAAAGCTGCAAAAGTGAGGTTTAAAGAAAATTGTAAACAAAGATACCTGGAGTGCAGTAATTAAGAATATATGGAGAATAGAACGGAAGTGAAAGACAGAAAATTGTGGAATGAAAGAAGTATAAAGAGATAGATCATTGCGACGAATGAAAGAGAAAGATAGTAAAAAAAAAGTGTGGAAAATCAATAAAGAAAATGAACGACCCTGTACCAACAATAGAGATATAAGAGGCCCTCAATAGCGGGTGGCATTAAAAAAAACATTTTCTAGAATGTTATTTTAAGAGTAAACATTTAAATCATAATTTATAACTAATACAGCTACTAACGACAAACCAGTAATTAAAAATAAATAAATTAAAATCAAAAAGGCCAAAATTTATGATTCTATAGATTTCCAATGGGACCAGTTGCAATCGACCTGGTTCCTGACTCCTACACGAAGCTTGACAAAATAAACAATAACGTTTAATATACATACGTAAATACTTACAAGCAATATAGAGGAAAGATCATTTATACTCGTGCTCTCCAGGTAGTTGATGAGGCCGTTCAGGCAGGTCTGGATGTCGTTGGTCAGACGCTCGTAGCGCTTCAGGAACGGCACCACGAACTGCCTCAAATCGGCCACGTAGTCCTCGGGCGCCGACTGCATCGTGAACAAAACCTTGAAGCTTAGGAAGAAGGCTTTGTGCTTATTTTACTGTATATAACAGGGGTGGTCAACCTGGGGCGCGCAAGCCACATGCAGTTCCTTCACCGATTGTTTTGGGCTCCAATTACTGACGAATTATTTGAATATTTTAATGTGTGTTACAAATTGAAAAAAAAAATACTCGTCTGCGTAAGTGCAATCCAATTATAGATAAGAATTAACTAACCGGCATCTGAAATAATTATGTATAATTTTCTAAATCAAATACATATATTTTGTACTTCTGATTACATAATTTGTTTAAAAAATAATTATACACTTTTGCATTTTTTAATTGCGTATTTAAATGCGGCTAGTATAAATTTTCAAATTTCGAATAATGGCTCCGACTAGCAAAGATCTTCATCATCAGATCATCTTAGCCACCCCTGATATATAGGATACACCAAACAGGATACAGCCAATTTGTGTTGAATTTAACAAAAACGAAAAGAAAACGTAGTATTGTTTTTTTTTTCGTTAAATATTTTTTCTAAAATAGACCTTAGTTACTCCATAATACATCCAGCAGGCATATAGTAATAAGCGGACATTTTAATGTTACGTTATTACAAACAAACACTTCAATTTTATTTACTTGTAAAGACAATTGTACTTTCTCTAAACAAAAATAATGAATTTATAAATTTAATTACAGGTCAGTTATTATGGTGACATCTGATGAGGTTTCTAAAGACTTACCAACTTCATCAATAAGGTGCAGGTTTCTAGCGGTGTCATCTTCTCCACTTCCTGAAGCGTGACGCCTTCCATGTTGATATCATATAAAAGTGTTCCCAACGTGGTCAGGTGGAACAGTATGTTGTCAAGTCCGTCGACACCACCACCCTCAGTTGCCAGCTTGATCAACGCCAGCGAGTGCGACACGAGCCCACAGCGCTCTTCTATCTCCCTCGCTCGCCGCTCGTACCACGGCCCATAATCTACGAACGCTGCGTCAGCCGCCTCCGCCTCCGGTGTCAGGTCCTCTGACCAATTCGAACTCCATATTGGCCTTCGCAAATAATTTTAATAAAATTAACATTACACCTGCCACTTAACACGGATATCCTAATAAAAGAATGTTGTATACCTATACATAACAAAGAAACTGTACCAACAGACTTCGTACTAGAAAAAAAATTGATTTAAGGCTTTTATAGTAAAACATAGTCGGCATTTAAGCCCGTGAACGCCCACTGCAAGGCATAGACCTCCCCAAAAGATATCGGAGGGGGGGGGGGGATATTTTGATACGCAGAGGAAGTTGCTGTTCATCCTCTGGAAACTTGTTTAGGAGAAGTGATAATACTTTATAATTAATGCGCAGTTTGATTTATTTAAGATTATATCCTGGGAATCGAACCGCTTAGCTACCACATTTCGAATTTATATCAAATATACATTACACGTATATCTGACATATAACAGTGGTGCCGTATTATTTAATAATTGTGACGAAAGTTTATATAACATAAAAGCTGCCCAAGTAGGTTTTGACAGATTTCGCATTATCAAAATTATAATGGGCATGTCGTAAGCCAGCAAAAAAAAGTTTTCAAAAATAATAACACTATAAAACTATAGCTACAAGATGATATTTTCATTACAAATTCAATAATTTGTACATTTTCTCCTTGATTACAATTACAATCTTTATTGGCGTAATTTTTTAGATATTTGCTCTTTTGTTTATATGAAAAAAGAAAAATAATTCCGGTACAAATTTTTCAATTATTTTTCTCCATAAGCAAAATCTCACTGCCGTAACAAAGAAAAGATGAAAGAAATTGACTGAACTGAAGCCGTTCCAGTGTTTTGTACTTAGCAACACATTTGGCAATGTTTACATTTTTATTTACATACATATAATAACAAGCAGTGGTATCCCGAGGGTTCGATTCTACATACAATCATATAAGGCATAAAATCTTGTATAATTCACACTTTGTGCATTAATTATATGGGATTGCCTCTGCCCATAAGTTTCAAAAGGATGTGGATGTGTTCATTGAATACTATAATACCATACTTTGATTGCCAATCTGCATAGATATCTTTGGGAATACCTATATCTTGCGACAGGTGTACATGGGCTGCAACGACGACGACGATGACTAGATATAATAACAAGTCTATTTATATTTTTTTTAAATAATTTGTTCACGTACATACTTTTTGGTTTAATGTGTGCACTATTGACAGATGACAAATTCAATTAAAGATAATAATTTTTTTAATTCTTGCCTGATGATAAGTGCTCTGTTGTATGTTTACAAAGCCATTGTAAAGGTATTTTTTGAAAGTAGAAATTAAAATTTTTATGGCTTAGAGAACAGATATTTTATATACATATAAATGGATCAGTACACTCGGGGCTCACAAGGAATATTTCCTAGTCTACTTTTCAAAAGAAAACTGTAATCGCTGGAGAAGAAAAATAAATCTAAAATTATGTACCTGAAAATTTCCTTCCTGCACCAATCGTGTTCTATTTGCAACGGCTCCACCTTCACAGGTGACTTATGTTCGAACATCTCCAATGGTATCTTGGTGGGCAGGAGATGTTGGAAGTCGAGCGGATCGATTGTCTCCGGCAGCTTCTCCAGCACAGCCAGTTGCATGGGCACAGTCTTTAGATGCGGCCAGAGGCAAGTGAGCGCTTCTAAACGGCCCTCTTTCGCAATCTCCACCGCGCTGTTGAATATGCTGTTGCTTCGGAGACGGTCGTACTGGTCCTTGTTGTAAGTAGATTTCTCGCATTTGAGTATAGACTGCGAAAATAATTTGTTTATACTTTATAATGCCAATTATAGACGCGGTGTGGGTGGACAGTCCACCAGGCGGACTGGTGATAAAGTCAAGGAAGTCGCTGGCTGCGGACAGAGAAAGACCAGATCATCACTGTTTTTGTGGGGGGCCTACGTCTTGCAGTGAGCATCTTTCGATTGATATAGTGATGATGAATGCGTACCACTAAATATTTTTTATAAGCAAAAATTCTTATAGTGTTTTACTGCATCATTTTTACAGAGCCATTTTATCATTGATTTCACCATTAAATCCCATACGAATTAAAAAAAAATCTGAAAAAATCTGAATTTATGCTAATTACTTACTGTTTTGATTAATAGAAAAAAAAGATTATAAATTGGCTTAGCTTAATACAGGCAAGATATATGAAATTCAACAACGGCAACGGAGATGAGATTATCGTAATTTCCTATCAATAATAAAGTAAATACACATTGCAAGGCATCAATTAATAATAGATAAAATAGTTTTATTATACAAGCGAAACAACAACTTTAATGGTAAATGATATATTTCATGAAAATCTTTAATCAAATACAGTTCTTTTAGCGATGTGTTTGAATCTTAAATCTTTATTTTTTTTAATTGCGTCAAAAATTATAAAAAAAAATTTAATATAATTTTGGACTTTGGACTGTAAGTTAAAAATTGCTATAAGATCCCTATTGCTTTATAAAGGGCGATTGGTCATAGATGTAAAAGTTTTAAAGAGGTGATTGTTTAGCTCTTTGCTGTCAACTAATGTATCGTAAAATATAATAAAAATTATCAATAGTTTCAAAAATAGCCTAAATTTTAAAATTAATAATTGTTTACTATGTGTTCCTGCAGACTTTGTACTACCAGAAGTTATTGGTCAAAGTCGAAAAAAATGGAACATATTATATAGTGATTAATTTTTTTTTAGTATAATACTCTTTATTGTACACACTAAGATACTTTTACAATACTAATTTTCATTAAATTAAATAATTAATTTATATGGGTTGATGGGAAAAATTTACATCTATTTAGCTTCAAAATTTGCTGATAAATAACTAATCATCCTGTATCATCTATAGTTGCGGTAAACGGTGATAGAATCGGTAAACCATGATAGCTAGATTATTACTATTGACCCTTCTCAAGTCATACTTAAAAACACTGCCTGCGTTTCACTTCTTACCAATATCTATAAGTAATGGGCTTTGTCCTACTTCCCAATAAATATAATTATAAATAATAAATTATTTTATAACTGCCTAAATGCTTTATTATTTGAAATAATCCAACAAACTTACTTCATACAGACTAAGCCTCTCCTTGTAGAACAGCATCACGTGCCTGCAGCGAAGGAGTTCGCTGGTATACGAGTTCAGATCCTCCAGGCCTATATAGTCCGGCTCCAGCATGTCGTCCTCGTTTTTATCCTTATTGATGTCTGATGCCATGAGAAACAAAATCCATAAATTACCCCATTGAATCATAATAGCGAGGTAAAGATGTGTTCACATGTACATCACGCGATGATTAAGTTGCACTAATATAAAAAAGACTTGTATGACACATGTATGCAACAAATATGTACTTTCGTCACTTTTTATAAATAAATATTGTAAGATTTTGAGTTTTTTTTTTGTTTAGAATTTTTTCAAAATTTTCAGTAAATTTATGAATGAACTGGCGCCAAAATTTGTTTTGCTCTGGACGTCTCTGCCAAAAGACATATTACTCTATTTCAGAGTACGTTCATACTAAATATGTTTGATAATGATGTTTTACTACGATAGGGTTGCCACTGCTCATAAAACAAAATTTTCATATGAGCAGCAGCATCCTCCATACCATGATACGACACTAATCACCAAACCGCCTGCCAAACGTAGCGAATATGTTATATACCACCATAGATATCTTTGGGGTAGGCATATCCCTTGTGGGCATCTATACGACGACGTCGAGTTCATGTGCCAATCTATATACCAAGGAAATTTATTTACATTATTACGGAGCGGAGAGCTTATTATTGCCGCCCACCAAAATTACCTGTCTCTTTCACTCGCTTGTGAAACTTCGATTGAATAGCACCGTATTATCTCTTTCCGGTAAATACACTACTTCCGTTAAATACGCTTACCATCCGTAATTCCGGTAAATACGCTTACCATCAAGGATCCTTTCATTGGTTAGCTGCAAACCGAACTGCAGTAACTCCTTAGCAGCTGACAAACTCTCTGGAAGCCTGTCCACGCATTGGTGCACTGCCCAGATCTTCTTCGACACTTTACTCTGGCATACGAGAAAAATACATTAAAATAAGTAAGACAAGTAGCAGGTGCTCAGCCGCAGCGCAAGAATCTGACAGATCGAAGGGGGGAAGGAGGAGAGGGATCACCTCAAATGCCAGCCGAGCTACGCCAATACTTGCAATAAGGAGTTCTCACGTGAATACTACACGTGTATCTCTATTAACAGTCCAACTGTTTTTCTTCCCATCATCATCAGTTCACCCGCAACACGTCCACTGCTGGTCATAAGGTTACCCCAGTTTCTTCCAATGAGACTGGTTAAAACCGACCCGCATACAATATCTCCGGACGAACTTAACAAGGCCACCTGTCCGCTTTGTTACTGGACGTCCGAAGCTGTGCTTCCTGGTCCGTCTTCAATCCAGAACCCAGCGGCCATCTGTTCCGCGCGCCATATGACTTGCTTCCTGCCGTTTTTACTTACCAATACGCCGGGTAATTTGAGTTACTTTCGTTCATATGCTAATCTTCCTGTTCCTGATTCGAATCGTAGAGATCTTCTTGTCAGCTGATAAACACCTACGGTAAAGCGTTCACAAAAAATCGGCACGAAGACATGTCTTATGCTCCTCTCACCTTAATTATGTTTTAGGCTCATCTAGTGGGGGGCGTACTCACGCCGCGTCTACAGTGGTATACCAAGATAAAATAATAATATTAATAATATATACATTTTGAATTAATTATTGAATGATTTAAAAAAAAAATTACCAGGTACTTCTCTATGGCTTCGGTGGAGACCGGATTCTTCCTCCACTGCTGCTGGTACACCTGGTCGCTGTCCAGCCCGAACGTGGCGGCCAAGGACAGTGCCTCGGTATAGTTTCCGCTGTCGATCTAACAAACATATAACCATAGACATTATTATCACTATTTTATTAATAAACCTATATACAAGGCAAATGTATGTTGTTGCTTTTCAGATTTGACATAATAAAATTTATGGTTAATGTCATGCATCCTTGCTTTGCCCAAAACAATGTTACTAAGTAATAAAAATATATTTGCTGCGATTTATATTATTTAGTGACAAAAATAATAGCTGATGTGATAAGAATGTAGTATGTAGAGTACTGTAATACTATTTAATGACAGAAATATTAGCTAATATGAGAAAAATATATACTTTTTGGTAATAGAAATATTAGCTGATGAGATAAGAATTTAAAGAAAATATTTTGAACTTTTACTGATACTCTTTATCAATCTTACCTTCCTGGAGAACAGTTCATTGGGAGTGGTACTCTTGACACCCAGAAGTCGGTATATACGGGACACCACCGTGATCTTCTTAGGCTTCGGCTGGAACGTCTCCATGTCCGTTATGGCGAAGAGAATAGTCTTAAATAATTCTTTTGTCAAATCCAGCATCGAGTCTTCTACTTCCTCTTCCACTTTAACAACCTCCATCTATAAAAACCAAAACATGGCGGACATAGATTTATTTATTATGATATTAAATATTAACGACTGCCTTAATATAAAAAAAAACATTGCTTCTATTAACGCCGTTGACATCGAGGCAAATTTATTTTAATTTTAACATAAACCATTTCCATTAATTGTGTTATGAAATCCAGCACACCGCTCCCATACTCTGCCAGACAGTGTTAATATAACTCTTTTTAATGGTTCTTTTATAGTCAAGTGAAAGGGACAGACGACGGTAGCAGGCGTCAACCATTGTGAAGAAATTTAAAAATGCGTTTACATGCGAGAAATCAAGACGGATCTTGGAGGCTTCGAAAGAATGCCGAAATTGAGACTTTAGTAGCACAGCCAAATATCATTGGCGAATATAAAGCTCAACGAATCCGCTGGCTTGGTCACTTGGAGCGAATGGGATCGGATCGGAGCGTGAAGGTAGCGTACCTGGAAAAACCGAGGGGTCGAAGACCAGTGGGTAGACCCAGGTATCGCTGGATCGATCGCGTTGGGGCAGACTTGCGCGAATTGAATGTCAACCAATGGCAGACGATGGCGCAAGATAGAGGAAAGTGGAAGTCTCTCGCTTCGGAGGCCAAGACCCACTTTGGGTCACTGAGCTAGCGGAGTAGTAGTAGTAGTTTACATGCGACCACTTTCTTAAAAAATATGCAAGTAATAATTTATGTATTGATTTTTTGAATTTTTTCATCATACACTTCTCGGTTGAAGAAAAATACTGTACGAATATCTTTGTAATATACTTTTATTACTTTTAATTTAAATTGTAAAATAAAGGAATTGTCAACATAAAGGCATAAGAACCCGTGTTCAGTTTTAATGACAAATGTATGTAAACGCATCCTTACCACATTATTACTAATCAATGAGATAAATTGTGCATTCTCTCGAAAGGTTTAAAGTTTAAAATGATCCATAAGAAAAAAAAAAACAAAAAATATAAAGAATTTTTCAAGTTGAAAATTATTGTGTAACATAGTATCAATCATTTCAGTATCTTTGCTCTAAGAATACAATATTTTAAATTATCCTTACGTTCCTTTCTTATCTTTCATGGTCAAATTCCAGCTTGCTTTTCTTCCAAACATTTTTTAATTCACGTATTCATTGCTGTTTTTACTTTACATAAAATTACCCTTACTAAGATTCTATAAACATTAATTCACTGTGATTGTATATGTAAAGGACTTACACTTTCGTCACTGCGTGATTTCATGGCTGGCAAAACGCTCGACTCACATTCTAGGGCCATAAACACACCATCATGGGCGCGAGTTACCTGGCGAAAATGAAATTTAATTATATATTTTTTAAATCGCTAAATTATAGTGAATACTTTAAAAAAAATCATCAAATCAAATTATCATCATTGTCTTTATTATTCATCAGAAGATAGAAGCACACATGCAAGACAGGATAGAAAGGTCTCCGCGATGACCACGTCACGACCTTGAATATGCCGTTGGTTAACCTGGTGGACTTGCCCACGTCGTCTACCGTCTCGTTATCACCACTCGAGAATCGGTCCCATAGCTCTTGGGAAGAATCCCAGAACCTTATTTCACAGAAACTATAATCAATTTGGACTCTTCTATAATGGCACAACCTAAAATACTTTGTTTCGAAATTTTCAAATGGACACTGATCTGAGAAGACCATAACGACCAACAATCTCCTGTGAACTATAATTGAACAAATACATTACCAGACTGTGTTATCACTCAAATAATCTAACTGTAGTTTTTGCAAGTTTTGACCAAAATTTTCAAAATTTTTAAAAAATACTACTAATATTTCTTGAGTCTATTAAAAACTTCATATACTAATATGTTATAAATAAGTTTTTAGCAAAGTCGACATACTTTTGTTTACATGAAAAAGGATATTTTATGGGATACATGGGCCATTTGACACATATATGTCGGATGCAGTTTAAAAAAAAAATCGAAGCAAATCTCATTTAAATATTTTTTAAACAAGTCCTTCGACATTTTACACTATGTTGTCATCTTCAACCAAAAGTTACCAAGTTATTTGTTGAATATACAAAACAGTTTATTACAGACTTTCAGTTCCATCATCATCATCATATCAGCCGTAAGACGTAGGTAGGTGTTGTGCACAAGCTTCCGTCATAGATTTCCAATAGGACCGGTTGGAAGTAGCCTACATCCAGGATCTTCCTTCGATCAGTCGTCTGTTTACCTTGTTGTTCAGTTTCATAACCTAATAGGACCAGTTGGAAGCAGAATGCGTTCAACGTTCTGAAAATTTGACCAAGGTAGGCTAGAATCCTTACAGGTGGTGTCACCTCATTATTCATTTCATCATCTCTTCCGATATTATAATATTATTATTTTTATATCTTAATACAAACCCGCGGCGTTCCCTGGAAGAACTCTGGTTTCTTTCCGAGGATGTTGACCATATCTTCGATGTCGCAAACGCTCACCGCGCCACTGAATCGCGACACGATTATCTCCTACAACATTAAACTTATAAATAAAAAGTATTTTAAAATTTGTCCACAGAGTGTTTGGTTATAGGTGCAAAAGCTTCGAAACGGTGAAAAAACAAATGCTCGTAAACAGCCAAATATCACATCATAGAATAACCGGCATTTTATAGACCTATAAATCCGTCAGTTGTGTAACATCTGGAAATTTTGAAAGTGGCTTTAAGGCCTTATTTAACTTAATTTAAACTTATGCAGGCTAAAAAAAAGCTTCAAGCTTTTACAACTACACCTATCCCCCGATTTACACGGTAGTTACGTTCCTGAGAAAAACGTGTAAATCTAAAATTAAAAAATAATCAAGTCAAAACCGTGTAAATCGAAAAGCTTGCAGAAAATGCATAGTTTTGCTATTTAATAGTTGTGATAATTTTCAATATTTTTAGGTGTACACAGAAATAAAAATAAAATTCACGGTTTCTTTTTAATTTATAATAATCTGAATTATGCACTCACTTCTAATTTACGAATATGGAAAATTAAATCTTTCTGAAACTGTGAAACTTTCACTTAAATACAATTTTCCGTAAATAAAACTTTAATTTTATGCGAAGAAATACAGACACAGTGTGCGTGTGCTGCAAGTCACTCGTGCTCAATCACAGTAGCATTTAGTAGAGTGCGATAAAAACAAAAAAAACTTATTTGGAAAACCGTGTAAAAGTGAAAACGTGTAAAACAAGTACCGTGTAAATCAGGAGATAGGTGTATTTAGAAACACCTTGCGTATAAAGAATATAAAATAAGCTATATAATGGAATACATTTTCATCGTCATGTAAATCGAATAACACCCACTGTAGGCACAGGCCTCCACCTAAATCGCACATGATGACCAGTCCTGCGCTGTCCTCGTCCAGCGGCTTCCTGTGATCTTGATTATGACGTCGATCCTAGTAGAAGTTCTACCTCGCGTGTACTGGAACGTGGTATATAACTCACCTCATTAGTCCACCAGTTGACGTCCGCAGGGTAATAGAGAGAGAGGTCCTTGTGCGGCTTATCGGCTGCGACGAGGGGGTTGCGGAGATCGAACTCGGGCTGACTGGCCAACGGCCAACGCTTCAGTAACTTGAGCAGCGGCAGCCGCCACACCGTGACGTCACCGTTGCAGTGCACGCACACCAGCTTCGTGTTGTCAGCCGACAACTCCATGCGGACTATGAAGTTCTGGTACACATATATTTACGATGCGATCACATCATATGCAACTGCTGCGAGGCTCAAATTTACAATGAAGTGTTGAAAAAAGAAATGAGGAATGAATGAAAGGTGATACAGAGCAAAAGGGAAAGACAGTAGAATTGTGGAATGAAAGAATAGACCGAAAGACAATGTGAAGTATGAAAGAAGAGAAAGAAAATAATAAAAAATTCTGTGAAAAATTAATTAAATTTGCCCAAAAAGTCCCTGTCCCACAAAAGAAAGGGGGTACGAGAGGCGAAAAAAAAAAAGTATTGAAAACAATTTTGCTCGAAGTGTATAATTCTTACATCAACATTAGTAATAAATGTTAAAAATATGTATACGTGGTATTTTTTCGTCATTTCAACCCATGGACGCTCATTGCAAGATATACGCCTCCCCCAAAGATATCCATAGGAGTAAAAAACCAATCGCCACGTTTGGCAGACAGATAGGCGATCTTAGTCTGGTATTATGGTGCGCAGTGGACGCTGCAGTCCATTCTCTGGATACATGTTTTGCGGCAAACCCATATAATTATTGCGTAAAGTGTGAATTATATAACATTATATCCCGGGGCTCGAACCCGTGATTTACGATCGCAAGTCTCAGTACTCTACTGATGGACTAACACTGCTTAATCTAAATGGGTATACTAAATATCACTTTGTAATATCGATTTAAATATTCGCATCAGCTATTTAGATAATTTGTCATATAAATGTTACATAAATATAGTATAGTACAGTACCCGGCGATAAATATTGCACATCGACCTTTGGAAAGAGACAATAGGCTAATTTCAATAAGAAAGGAAAGAGACAATAGGCTAATTTCATAAGAGAAAATAGGCTATTTGCCGGCTAACTCCGGCGCTGGTAACGAAAGGGTTAACTAGTCAGGCTTAACTAGTTTAAAACCATATTTATTTTTATTTATCTATGTGTGTACGTGTTCAAACTAATCATGGGGTTAAATCTACATCAATATATATACATATAAATGTATCCATCTTCGTGTTTATTTCTAGGTGGGAATAACATAAGAAATATATTACTATTACTCATTAATCTTTTTTGCCACAAGTTTCCTAAAACTTTGTAGAAATTTTCTGGAAATTTCGAGAAAAACAATGATGCGATATGACAGTTCACGTGTTGTAAATTTATATTGTCGAATAGCGACATAGAATATTATTTATTAATATCATATTTATTCAATAGATAATATGATCACTTCGAAATAAATTACATTTATCAGCAAGTGTGTTTATATATTTATGATTTGAAACACTTTATGTATCAACCTTTATTTAGTGATATGTGTGTCAATATTAAATAAATATCGATCGTTTTTGTCTATTTCATATCTTGTGTAAAATGCTCTATCGACTTAATCTTTGTAAGGACAAAATTACGTCATCATTAGCTAAGCATGGAAAAGGGGAATTTCACAGAAATAAAATTCTTCACTTAAGTCTAAATAAATACGGGAGAAGCTCGAATAAATGTACGCACTTCTATCTCGGCCTTCGTGTTATTAATACCTCAACCTACTGGTCCTAGGAAGAATCCCACACTTTTTTTTCTCTTTTACTCATTGGCTTAATTTTATTCTACTTTATTTCCATTCATTCAATGGTATTATTCTCCTACTTACCAAAGACTTGGGGGTGACAAATGGAATGTACAGCTGAAATCTCTCGTTAGCAAACTTTGCCTCCAGTTGATCGGACACCACTGACAGCTTGTAGAATGGGTCGTCGTTCAATATGCGCCACGCCGTGATTCCCGCGCTCAGTGGAGAAGACGGGTCCTACAAAAAAAAATACAATAAAAAAACTTATTAGATTTTTGATGAATCATCATCAACGATGGGAAAAAAGTGGAGCTATTTAAAAAAAATATTGACGGATATGTTAGTTAGGACATCTCTTAGAGAATCAAGAATTTAAATAAAGAATTTCTGAAACTCGACGTTTTTTTTTTTGACGTTGTTTTGAAGCCTTTGAGGCTTCAAAAAAATAATTGTTAAAAAAAATCTACAATATTTCGTTTTTATTCCCGTAAAACATATGCTTTTACGAATATTAAAAACATTTACTTCTTAACTCGTTTTTATTTTTGTTTTACGTTACTTAAAATGTCAATATGCTGTCTTCACAGTGCAAGTATCAAGAACCATCAGTCAATTTTTTTTTGCCAAAAACTTATTTATATTCAAATTTAAATAACATTTATAGATTGCATTTAATAGTAAAATTAAGTTAAATTTTAATAACCAAACAAACCACCCGTCTTATTGGAAATCAATGGCGGCGGCCTATGTCCATTAGCGGACTCTTACAGATAAAATGATTTTTATGATGAAAAGGGTGCAGGCATCTTCCAACCGGTCCTATTATAAATATATGGCTCTGGTCTATGGTTAACAGTGAACGTCCGACATAGGAAATGATGACGACATTGATGGTGAATGTACCTTGACTCCACGAGGTACTCCAGCAACGTACAACGCGTCGTGAGGTTGACAGTAAGCTAGAGCTGCAACCCCGGCCGGGAAACGGAAGCTGTGACGCAACTTGCATCCTTCAGTTTGAGACACCACGTATCCACGCAGACGTCCATCGTATGTTACCACCAATACTTCCCAGTTCCTAAACAATGTACATCGAGTAATGTTAACTTGGTAAAATATATAAAACATAATGAGAAAACCCCCGTTAATAGTCAATGTTAAGAGATATAAGACAATTCTGCAAGTTAAAAAAGGCTTTAGGCTTACAACACAGATAACACTCGAAAATTCAATCATTCCATCCGGAACAGTCATTCGGGCTAATTTACACAGTTTACTTTAGTCATCATATATCTTATATACGTTACAGAACCCTATATAAAATAAACACGGAACCCTAGAATCAAGAAAAGCCGTAAACACAAGTGACCTTTAAGTTATTTATAGATTTTTGTGTACGGTTCTCGGAAATTCTAACCGAGTACTATCCCGAACTTACTAAAACTTTCTCCGTAGTATAAATAGGTGTACTCCCCATGTCGACAGTTCAGTGTTATTTTTCTAGTTATAAGATTAAGATCTACGATCAGTAATAAAAAGTGACTATTTGGTAAATTATTCGGACAGTGATTTCTTGAGCGATTTGGAAGCGAAGTTTGGACTAAGCGAGAGTATACTTTGTGTTAAAGTAGGGTGACCATCTGATTGGTGAATAAAGGACTCCTTGTGAACCAGTGGTGTTTAATTTCGAATCAGAACCGATAGCACGTAACACTATTTAAACTTTATTATACACTAAAATAACTATGAAAATACAAAGGAAGGAAACGTATCAAAAAATAAATAGTTAATTACTATATATTAAACAATATATGCAGATGTGGTACTACAGCTGATATCGATCGATGCGATCTTTATCGGACAACTTTTGGATGAAGATGAGGATGTAACATAACTCCTCAAGATGCCACGCGGAGGGGTGAAATACGTGTTGAGTGATTTAACGGTCGTTGTTGTGTAATTCGCATTGTTTGCTGCATACGCATTTATCAGCGGACTGGCGGGCGGTGCACTTTGTTGCACGACTACCACTGCATGTGCGGAAGTGGCTAAATATTGGTCCTTTTCTTTCTTAGGAGGGTCTTCCGCAAGATAACACCTGTGTGTGTGTGTGTGTGTGTGTGTGTGTGCGCGTGCGTGCGTGCGTGCGTGCGCGCGCGCGCGTGTGTGTGTGTGTGTGTGTGTGTGTGTGTGTGTGTGTGTGTGCGCGCGCGCGTGTGCGCGACCAATGGCAGTTGGGGCCGTTCTCTAGTGGTTCGTCGACATAGTTACTGCCGCGAGAAGTATGTGAATGGCTGCGAAATCAGTAATCGTGTCGATTTTTAGGACAGGCCTATATCTTGCAGTGGGCATGAAAATGCTTTAAACTTTAACCATCTTTTTTAAATATACAACATATTCTTAAAAGATAGCATATTAGAAAGTTGTGTTCACCTTGAAAACTTTTTACACCTTAAATTACGAATGTGTGTGTAATAAATTTAATAAAAACGAAGAGGTATTTAATATTACTTTCATACTGTTAATCGAAAAATCACTATTTGTTTAACGAGAATTTCCTGCGTCGCTTTATATTGAAGTAGTTTTTGATAGCTTATGCAGCTTTACCAACTAACACATTTTTTGTATCTATGTACACTTTACACTACATTCATGTATAACACAAAATTTAATTTATTTACTTTGTAAGTGAAAAGTGTCTCTTAATTTTGTCCTTAAGAGTCCTAACTTTTAATTCCCAGGTCACATTACGTTAGAAATCTATTTTGTTAAATATCGCTGGAGTGAAATATTTTCGAATTCCCGCATAATAGTTCCTCACATATGGTGTCATACACTTTCCTTGTTTGACCTTTCTGGTTAGATATTTATATCATTGAATTTGTTTATGTAATATTTCTCAATAGACATTATATTAAATATGTATCAGTAACAACCGGCTGCATACATTACAAAAGTAATAGCGTTCGTATTTGTATATCTCTCCCTGTCGCACACATCTTCTGTCGCTCTCACATAAACGACACGTGTGATTGGTTATAAAGTAGGGATTGTGATTGGTTGTTAAAATAAAGCTAGTTCTAGGGAGTCATTTTGCTCTCTGCACTCAAGTTTTACTTTTAACTCCAAGAGACAGTATTCTAATAATGCATTCAAAGATTATGTACTAAAACAAATATTATTATTTGAAAATTCTTACCACTTAGTATCTTTAACTCTAAGAGGCATAAATATAATATCAGACACTGCATGAGTGTTGTTTGTACATTCCAATCCACCGGGTTTCGAGCAATCCTGCAACACACAATTTACATTTCATAATTTAACATAACATGATATGACATGACTAAATATAACACAAACCTAAAAATATTAAATTAAAACAATTATTTAGCAACAACATTTGCAATATAATTGCATTTCACTAGTTCCATAAATGAACATCAAGCTGGAAAGGTTTTTGCCAATTAAAAAAACTTTGCCAATTTTATTTTAAAAAGAAGTTAAAGACGATTTTAATTAGTCTGTAATATTAACTCTGTAACTATTTTAAATTTTTGTTTAACATTAGAATTTTTTTATTAATTACTTTAATATTTTAATTGATAAAATTAATCAATACAAACTACATTATTGTATTCTTTATTAACTTACCGCTGGAATATTAAAGAGATTAGAAGCGGTGAGATCAAAGAAACTAACAACGCCATTACCATATGCAAGAACCAAGAATGAGCAATCCGGACTCCATACCAGTTTACGCCATTGTGCATAGGGATCGCGACTAACTGAAACATTCATAAATTATATGATTTCCTTAAATTTGTTACTAGCTGTACTCTGAATTGGTCCACATGGAAACTAACAAAAAATAATTTTATTCTACATGAATTTTTTTTGTTTAAGATTTTTTCTAAAATAACTGTTTAACAAATTTTCTAGAACAGACACATTATATGTAATCAAAATCCAATTAAGTTTCAATTAATTTGGCTAATCCAGTCAGCACTTAAAAAACCATCCCTTAAGAGGAAAGGGAAGATTTAAGATTTGATTTTAAGCATTATGATAAACAAGCATGGATATATCATAACATTGATTGAATATTATGATATATCTATGCTCATGTCCATAATCCAATCAATATATATTGAATGACATCAATAAAGAAGTAAAACAGTAGACAATAATATCTATAGTTTACAACCAAATCAAGTATAGGTATTGATACTTCAGTGGTATCATTTCATTCCTACTTGTCTTCCATTGGAAAATACAGTAATGTTTAAATGGACTTACCAGTAGTTCTTGCTGCAATTGTGGCATATTCAGAACGCTTAGTCCTAATTTCCAAGATATTATCAGTAAGTACTGCAATCACCTTCCCTTCGTCACCAAGAGCGATATGCCACTTCTGCTGTTTCTCTTTATGCCTATAACATTGGACAAATGTTATCTCATACAATTTTAAAATAAATGTTACTGATATATAAATAATCTAATGTTTAAATGTAAACATATTGTTTAATTTTATACAGTGTGATTTTTCAATTCTCTTAACACTCAGAATTGCATGTTCCATGAACTTAATAATAGTTTGAATAATCAGGATCCAGGGGTAATCCTCTCCGAACTTTGTATACATAAATTAAAAAGCTTAGTTTTAATAAGCAAAATTGTTCTCATTATACAAAATACATCCTTTGTGAAGTTCCAGACATAGTTCAGTCCAAATAATATAAGGAGTGTGGAAAAGGTTTACTAAGATAACGTTGAACAATAACAGTATAATTATTAAAAAAAAAAGTTAACGATTATTTTTTTTTAAACTGTTGACAATTTACACTTACGCAGTTACACTATCAATTAGACTTTTTTTGGGACCAAAAAATTTCAACCAACGCCAAAACGCTGATATATTTTCTGGCAAAATTCCATCAGGTTTTTGCTGAAATAATATTAGAAAAAATTCTGAATAATACAATATGCTAGCAAGCAAATTAAATTCGTTGTTAAAAACTGACTAAATATTCCGGTTCGGGTTTCCATTCTGAAAAAACGTATAGCTCGTGCAAAATCGACTTATTTTCTGCCATTTCTTTTTTATATGACTGGCAAAAATTATTTAATTATTGAATAATCTAAAATCATTATCGACAGCAACATAACACACAGTGTCTTTATCACTTTGTGAATTAATGACAGTAGATTATTTTGTTGGCGAAATTATTGACGTTTTGTAATCGTTTCACGCATTTGTTTTACGGATAATAGATTTTATAACTTCATTTTACTAAAATTAGAACTATTATTCTATGTAGTTAATCCGAATAAACAGCTAAAGAATAATTTTCAAGACACAGAAAATGAATAAAGCTTTGAATTTATATTGCACAACTCAAAATCGGTTCAGGTATATGTAAATTCGTAACATATAAACGCTAGTGCAATGCCTTTAATGATAATAAGACTAAGTTGATAATTCATAGCACATTTATGTTTTAAGTCCAAATTTTTTGGGGTGACTATGTGTTTGCTTCCTAGTGCATTTGGCGGCTCTATGGTTTTCTGCCTTTGTCCTTTCTTATCAATACTCTCCGGCAACTTTTTGATTTAAAGCCTAAAATTGCAAAGACGTGTTTTTATAAACAATAACAACAAAAACAAGTCATGAATCATGAAATCATGCAACTTCTTCACATATATAATAAGGTAAGAATTTAAAGTAATTATTTGTTATAATTGATGTCCCAAGTAATCAATATATTCTTTTTTTTTAGAAAGTAACAGAAAATTCCGCAAAAGTCAAATTTTGGGAAGAATACATAAAGAAGTTGAAGGAAATAAATTTAAAAGAATTTTCTGAAAAACTAACAATACCAGTTTTAGTTCCAATTGGGAAAAGAATTTTGTTTCGGGGCGTATTGAGGCACACAAATGAAATAACGGTCTCAATGGGTGCAGGTTATTTTGCTAAATGTTCTGTGGAACAGGCAAATATTTTAAAACAACATAGAATTAAAGGTACTATACAAAATATTTTTCTAATGCTTTTTGCTAATATATGCAATTACTATGAATAGTTTACTTTAGTTTTATACAAATTATTTTGTCTTCATAACACAGAAACCTTTACTCTATATTATACAAACGACAGTAATGGCTCGATAAAAAAAATCAGGGCATTTACTCAACTTATTAACAATATTAGTAAAATCAATACATAAAATACAGTATATAAGAACACTGTTGACTGATTATTTATTTTGTATTAGACTGTTGGCTTATTCATTTTGTATTAGATTTGATTTAACATTAAAATTTCTATCTTATCATGCTTCATAAATATACAATAATCCATTTACAATATAAAAATGTACTTTCAAAGCTATATTCTTAAAACATCCTCACATTATGCAATTTTGGGTCTGATGACTAAAAATATTGATAACTATTAATATTTTATTACAGATGCAGAGTCAAAACTAGCTATTGTTGAAAGAGAAAAAGACTATTTACTGAGTCAAATTCAATTTTGCAGAGAAAATCTTTTTGGTAGTCCCGCACAAGAAATTATTGAAGAGTATAATGAAGAAGAAGATAGGGCATGGAGGGTCAAACACAGAGAAAACATGAAAAAATATTATAAAACAAAATTGAAAGAAATATTAAGTGATGATGTAATAAATCATGAAGACTTATGGATAAGGTTTGAGGAATTGGAACTACAGGAGGAGTTGAGGAATGAATTGTCCAAAGATTATGATGATGATGAAGAAACAGAAGTGTTCAGAAAAATAAAAGACAATCACAATGCTTTAACAGAAAAAAAAATTACGGAAGATTCTTCTCAGACCTCCATGAAGAATATAGATGCAAGTGTCTTAAAACAGATTTTAGATAAGCAAAATGAACTTCAAAAAAAATTAACAGAGTTGAAAAAGAAGAAAATGAATACCAGCAAGACGGAAGCTCATCTAATAGCCAGGGTAGAAGATATGGAGCAACTTGAGGAAGTGGAAGATGAAATGGACAGGTAATTAAAATTACATAATTAT
The DNA here is from genome assembly GCF_028537555.1 of Battus philenor. NCBI lineage: Eukaryota > Metazoa > Arthropoda > Insecta > Lepidoptera > Papilionidae > Battus > Battus philenor. Next base: position 1,906,305 of record NW_027181693.1, read on the forward strand.
TTTATTAAGTATAAGCATTTGTATATTTCTGGTAAAGTATATTGACTAGATTTATAGCAAGTCACACGCTTTGTGTGAACTATTAGAGGGACCGGAAAGTATTGTTGCTTTCTGAAGTTAAATTCGCACTACTACATTTTGTAACAAGTTTTAATTTCTAATCAACAATATATTCCCCTTTTTTATCAACAACCTATTGTCATCTACTATACAAATTTTCGATGTCAGAATGGTACAAATCAATCAGTTTTGTATAAAATATGTCGACAGAAATGATATTATGGTCCCCTTGATATTTCAAATTGTTATCCATGTGAGAACTGATATATCCTATGCCCAAAAGTCCGAAACTCTAACAAACTCAGGGCTTACATGATGGATAATGAATGATTCATACTATCTTTTAGAAATGATACTTATGTTCTATCTTTGACAACAACACTTAGCTAACCACAACCTAATTATTACTATATGGTTAACTATAATAAAAAGTATAATATAAATATATGTACCTAAAAGTATATTTTACTTTTTTTATTTATGATAAAAACACTACTATTTTATATAAAAATGCCTATATATAAAAGTGCCTATTGCCTTTTATATTTATTTATTTCATTATAATTTTTAAAGTTGTTATATAATTGGTAGGTAATTTTTATATAAAATTGAAAATAGTTGCAGAAATTTGAAAAATTCATTGAAATATAACAAGTATTAAAACTGCTTTTTTACTTTGAGGCTTTAAATATTGTTGTTTAACATTGAACAATATTTATCAATAACAATAATATTTATTAATTTAAACTTTGATTATTGAATGAAGTGATCACTCTAAAATACATTAATTAATTTTAATAGAATGTCATAATTATAAATTATTATAATGCATATATAAAATACACTCAAGTCAATCCAATGTGTGAACATAAAAATTTAAGAAAAATAATTATGAAATTGAAATTTACTTAAAAATTATTAAAAATTCTATAGCAATTTTTTCAACATGGAAAAATTATCATATTACATCTTTAGAATCTTGCAAAATAAATTTCTGATTTTTACAGGATAGATGATGTTATTCATAATCCCGATACAGAGGAAGACAATGAAGAGAATAGTGCAAGCTCAATTATAAAGAGAGCTGTCTCTTTTGCTGATGAAGATGAAAGTGAAACTTTGGAATTAAATTTCAAACATTCAGAAGTGGAACCATGCAAAACATTATATGATCCCAAGAAGGGAATATCAAAGCCAAGTGATATATATGTTGCATTTTCTAACCTTTTCACAGAAACAACTCCAATTTTAAGAAAAACTAACTATGTAATTAATAAAACGGTAACTAAAAGAGATCAAGCTGTTAATGTGAATTTGGATGCTTGCGAACATATTGCTGATATAAAAAATGTTATTGTAATTGATGATGTAAAAGAGAAACCTGTTGTAACCAGGAAACTGCCTACACCTGGTAATGGACGTAATAGACCAATGAGTATTTTCAAAAAGCGTCGACAACATAGATCTTAAAACTTCCTTTCAAACTAGTCAATAAGCTGATATAATAATTGTTTAAGATTTCAATGTTTAACTTATTAAGTAATGCTATTTTTAAGATTAAATGTATCAATTACTCTCTGTTGAAGATAATTTATTGTTACTTATCTTTTATGATTAAATGAGAAATAATAAAAGTATGGACTTTTCTTTTTTTCATTCGGTTGTTTAAATTCCCAGTTGACACAAAGGTTTAACAAAATCTTTAAATATCAGTAGTTATGTATGAAATGAATCTTATTAGGTTTCATATTTACTAAGATTAACAGTGCAAAGCCTAATAATCATCATATCTGCCCACTGCAAGGAAAAGGCCTGTAACCAGCGACTTTCCGCTGGGTTTAACTTGCGCCTCCCAAGGCCGACGGTTGTACGAGCGATGTGACCTGCCCCAACGCCTCTTCAAACAATTATACCTAACATATACCTCCAGTTGAAAAATTTTTTGACCTGTTGGCTTCATTATTTTTAAAAGAATGAACGCCGAAGACATGTATAATAAGTCTTTTATAATGCTCTTTATATATTTTGAGATTAGCTAAACATTAAAAGATGGATCAGACCTTGTCAGATTTTTAATTAGATCATAATTTTTCTGGTAATTTTACGTCACAATAAGTTAATTTTTAATGAAGTTTGTTAGCCAAAGGTAAAATAATCAAAGATACTATTTCTGAACGTTCATTTTTTGACATTAGGAAAGTAAGGTTATGTTATGTTCTAAATACAAGTTAAAAAATAGACAATAATAAAAAGTAGCGGTGTACAATAATGTATTCTCGTCATTTTCGTAACATTTGCAGGAGATATTCTCAACATGTATTTCGAACCACGGAAGCATCTCCTGTAAGTGCCCTATACTTTATCATGTTCTCTGAATTTTATTTTAATTAATTTATTTATTTTTCTATACAACCTTCTAGATGAATAAATGCTAGCGGGTAAACATACTTAAGGATATGTATTTTTTGCCACATAGTACAAAAGCTTTAGGCTAATTATTTTCTTAAAGAAAATTATGAACTGTACGTCATTTCAACAATTTTTATTTTCAGGTGCAACAAGGTGAAAATCATGTGGGATTGTTCTATACTTTAGATAAAAACTTATGTAATAAACTCTTCAGTCATGGAGGTTTACCAAAGAGTTACAAGAAACAGAATAAGACATTTGCAGAAACCACTTTGATGGTCCGAAAGCCAGCTCTAGATGTAATTGACTGTATAAAATCCAGTGATTTAAGTAAACCTGCCATCAGATATGTGTTATGTATCCTTTATAATCACATTATGTTATACATTATTATAATCTAAAAACCTATTAGTGGCGATCTTTGGGAAAGGGCTATTGCTATGCAGTGGGCCTCCATCAAAGTTAGACAGATAGAGGAAAGAAAAAGAAGAAGAAACAAATGAAGAGACATAATTATTTTTTTTGAATTTATATTGTCAGTGTCACCCAGAATTCAAGGTTAATTTTTTCAAATGACATTGGTAGTTTACAAAAATGTCTGCTTGTTTAACATATTGGAACTGCCCACAAATTAAAGCTATTGTAAAAAATAAAGGTGAATGCCCTTATGGCCTGACCAATACAAAATATATAAATATTACATTTACATGTTTTATATCTTTATAAAGCAGGCTGTTTCCAACTGGTCTCATTGGAAATCCTTGTCCATCTGTGGATGCTTTATGGTTGAAACAATGATGATATCTATGTTGTAAATTTATTGTTATTAGTGTAATTTTTTTTATAGTTGTTACCTGAAAAATAATTAATGGTGTATCAAAACATTGAAATGTAATAATGAAATTATTTTCATTACATTTACTTAAGTAATGTTTGCTGCATTTGATAATAATCATTTTCTTAACTGTATGCAAAGATGGAGAAAAAGGCACTGGTAAATCCCTTACCATAGCTCACCTTGTGCATTATGCACATGAAGATGGGTTTTTAATTGTTCATGTACCCTGGGGTGAGTACTGTTTTCTGATAATTTTTAACTTTTTCCTCTGTATTATATTTTATTAATATATGTGATTGCTATAGTTAGAGCAATACTAGTGCTAATTTGTGCCAGCAAGGAAGTGTTTGTAACACTCTACGGGTTTAATGTAGTTCAATTCTTGAGGCCACAGATGAAAGATAAAATGTATCAACATTTTATATTTTTTTATATATTATTTTATATAGCAGTAATTTTTTTATAGAGGATAGCTTTATCCTAGGCAGACTCTATCGCTATAAAGTTAAGGCCTGTCTTTTATCATGTTTTAGTAATTATAAATCTGTTTTGTCGATATTATACACTTAAATTCCATAAAGAAAGTTATTGATTGTATTTATGGACAGACTTTATTAAGACGGTATTAATAAAAATAATGAAGATTTTCTGAACCTTTTTAATATAATTAATAAGCATTGATTTACATTTTTCTGTAGGTTGTGAGATAAAAATCTATGAGTTTTGTGTCCCATGGTACTGTAAGCATATTCTTTTTAGATGAAATGATAATAGTTAAGGTTGCGAAAGTTGTTGGAGTGGGCAGCGTAAAATTGGTCAGTGTGACATCTATGGATTGAATTGATGACCATGACAATAGCCGTAAGGATATCTATGGTGATGTTCTATGTCCAGCAGTGGATGTCCTGCAGCATAAATAATGATGAAGATAGCCAAAACGATTTTAAAGCTATGTTCTAACACAAATTTAATTGGTTTACAGTAACTGAATGGCTGTGGAAAGTGCCACGTACCAAAGAAATGTCGAATTCACAGACCAGGGAGGGCTTTGTGGACATACCATTGGATGCTGCTGCATGGCTGCTTCACTTTAAGACTCAAAATCAGACTCTACTAAAGAGCGGAGATGTAAGTTAAATTATTTGTTTCACAAAACCACATAACATGTATATTATAATCCTTTTTACAATTTATGTACGGTGAAGTTAATGCTTTTAGGCATTCTTCACTAGTCACCCAAAGGTGGTGCTTAGATAATTAGTAAGCAGATGTCTAAATGTTACACAGAAAATAGATATATGATATATTAGATACATGCTGATAACATATGTATATATACATGGTAAATACTATATTTATTATATAATTACTAATAAGTGCATACTTAAATAAGCATGTTTATGTGTATATATAATGTATATATAAATGACATATACATATAATTCTTCCTCGAACCTTATTTTTGCGCATATACTGGTTTAATTATGTCATCTGCTTAGATTTGACAAACACTAGTTGTTCATTACATAGCGACGATTATTGGCTACATAAATACAAAACTAGGAGCGATGTTATATACACCTTTCAATCGCACACGTCTTCCTTCTCTCTCTCACACACACGGCATGTGTGATTGGTTATATAGGTATTATGATTGGTTGTGTAAATTAAGTTAGTTCTATTATTTCTTAATGTAGTTTTAAATAAAGAGTTTCAATAAATTCAGCTTACATTCAATTTTTACTTTTAACTCCAAGAGACAGTCTCCTAAATGGTTTTAAAAATAGCTAGGTGGGGAGCCTATTTCTTCCCTAATGTATTCTTGTGAATGTATCTTGTGTTTAGATGATTCTTGATCCATATCTAATAGAAATATACAGTTAAGTTGACTCACGCCATCTGTTTGGTTATTATGAAACCAATTATTTACTGTTATTTTATAAGGATTTGTCTTAAAGGTTACATGGTCTTTTATGATAGATCCAAAGTCTTTACATATATGCACCATAATAATAAACTGTATTCATACTATATGTTGCAAATTATGGCTAAGGTATTACATATATATATGTATGTATATATATTACTTTGATAGTCGTTTTTTCCAGTTACAAGTATCAAAAGATTATGTTTGGAGCAAACGAGAGACAACGCCAGCTGGTGCACCCCTCAGCGAACTAGTGGAGCAGGGTATATCGCGTGTTAAATACTCCTGTGACGTTATCGATGCACTCGTCCACGAAGTGAAATTACTGTCAAGTAATAAAAAGTAAGTGATTTTAAAGTTCACAAAAAATATAAGCAATAATAAATGAAGTAATAACATATCGGTGGATGTGGCATGGGTAATCCATAATCATTAGGTGGTCTGACGATTTAGTTAAGTTCGTGTGAAGTCGCTGGATGCCTATCATCGTGATGATATTTGGTGGAGGCCTGATGATGACGATGAATGGTAAATGAATTATTTTTTTTCTAGGTGCAAGACATTTGTGGCGATAGATGCATTCAATTGTTTCTTCTACCCACGAACAAGGCTTAGTACACCTACAAAAAAGGTTGTGATGCCAGAAGAAGTCACACTAACCACATCCTTTTTGGAACTTACTAAAAATGATTGGGTAAATTTTATTTCTTTAATTTTTGTTGAGTTTTGTAAAATTGTCAAACAATTTGTGCAGCTTAAAAAACTTCTTTTTATTCCTTATAATATAATAATAACAATAGAAGAGCTGTTTTTAGCTCTCTCGAATGAGAATGCTATTGGCATGTAGACAGCCCAAGTCGGCTAAGTTACCACAGAGATTCAGTTATTTGTGACCGGATTTACACTGCTGCCTACGTGATGGATTCCTCGGGTGAGAGGTGGCAAGGCATTGACGTCGCTCAACCTAACATCTCCTTTAAGGTAGCGAAGCTCGAGGACTTATTGAGAAGTCTCAGCTCGGGCCGTTACATACTACAATTTCAACAGATTAGGTCGAGGTTCAGGTCTAGAAATTCAGGACACTATCAACTTAAACTTGTTGAAGCTGTAAATACCAAAGCACTAACTACATTTGTCCAAGACATTGTAAAAAATGTTATTACATTTATATTATTATTTCAATTGTAGAATGTACAATGCTGTACCATAGTCCCTCTTCATAGATTTCCAATAAGACAAGATGGTAACATCCTGCAGTCAGTATTTCCTATCTTCCTACTTATTCAGTCCATGGCCTCCACTTCAGAACCTTAAGGCCTCAGGGGCCAATTGCCGAGCTATGTGGACTACTTTCCTTTACAGATCTGGCCATTCCGTTAATCCGCTCAAACTGCTAATAGAGGTTGATTAGTTATAGATAAACACTTTAAAACGGTGAAAGTGTAAATCACATGCTGTCAATTAATATATATTACACCCTATCCAAAAAAAATAATAATTTTAATATAGTAAAAAAAATAGAATTCAAAATTTGGATCACTACATATCAATAAATATTTTTGATTACTATCTGTCCCTGTTGTCTTTGTACTGCTAGAAGTTATTGGCATAAAAAAGTAGTACTTAAATAGTTGCGGAGACTTAGTAGTGTATCATAGCAGAAACTTGAGGAAAAAAAATTCGGAAAAATTAAGCGTTATTGTAAAAACAGAGCTGCAGAGGCTAATGTCTGTGGAAAAGAAAATTAAAAAAAATGTTATTGGCGTTTCATATTCCAATAGAAAAAAAAATGTTACAGTTCAGAGTAATCATCTAAAGTTTTTAGTTAATAAATGCACTTTACATTCATCCCTTTAATATATATATATATATATATATATATATATATATATATATATAAGTATTTTCATCTATAACCAATCAGCCCTGTATAAATAACACTTATTTAAATATAAAAACTTATTGTTATACAAATTATTTACTGTAGAATTTGATCAATTATAAATTAATCATCTGTTATAATTTTGCAGACAAATGGTGCAATAGTAGTAAGTGTGGACAATATTGCCATACCACGGGACCACCAAGAGAGCAACTTGCCCAGATATTTGCTATACAAAAAGGTACTAAAACATTTTCTGAAGGAGTCAATATGACAATTTTACCCACTACAATTATATTTGTGATTCTGATATGTTTTTAACTGTGTTGCAACTACCAGCTTTCTTTTTAAATGTCGAATATTTACATTTAACTCTTTTTACTCCATGGCAGGTATGTTCCTTAGAAAAATGAGAAAAAAATCCTGTAAAAAAATGTGTGACATATATAGTTCAGGGACATGTTCCAAAACCTTTAAAAAATCGGATCCCGTATAACCGTGCTTAAGGATTAATCATAAAATCTATATTACATAAGATATATTTAGAAAAAAAAACAATTCATTTTTGTTACAAAAAAAATTACATTAGCATACAATGAATAATCAATCTATAAGTACAACATTTAAGAATATTAATTTAAATTAGGAAAAAACGTAAAATTTGCAACTTTGTATCGTCATTTGATTATAGTATACTTTCGATTGAACTTAGTTGCTGCATAAATAAGCTTCTGTAAGTATTAAAGTAAGAACTTAGTAAATTTTTAAGAATTCATGCTAGAAGAAAAAGTTTGTCTCAACTAATATAGTAATTTTTCTTATTTGAATCATTTCATAAATGTGTGGAAAAAGAATTCGGTTTATATTGGTGGAGGTTCAAATATATTAAATGACAAAAAAATTAAACTCAAGATAAAATTTGTATTTACACATACACAACCAACATTAATTTGTTGAATAATGTGTTTGTGTAATTACCTTATTAACTGAAGTCTAAATACCAATCATGTTATTATAAATGAGATTATCATAAAATGCACAAAACATAGCTTGCAAACAGGCATATGATTACAGTATTATAAATATACTATATATTAAGATCTATCTAACTTGCAATTAGTTTATTGTAAACACATTTTTTTCCTTATTACAGGGTTTTGAACATTTAGACCCTTTTGTTCCTGTTGAAGTAAAAAGGTACTCTGATAAAGAATTCCTTTCTTGTGCAAGCTACTACAGGGACAGACTGTGGTTGCGCGGCCCGGAAGAACTTGAGAGTGAATTGAAGCTTGCCAGTGCCTGCAACCCTTACATGTTCATGGAGTTATGTGCACCTTTGTAATTTTAAAACAGTAAAAATAATAAAGAATTAATAGTTCACACATTGTTTTTGTTTATACACTATCTACTTATAAGAAAAAATTGCCTATAAAATTTATAAACAGATGTATCCCTTACTTGTACAACATTGTATCCAATTAAGTTATTATCTGCAATATGCTGTTATTTTTATTTATGCTAAAAAATCTTAAAACCAAGTATAAAACCTCCTTGATGACTATTGTTGCAGTACTAAAATTCTTGCATCCGATGATATTAACACAAGTAAAATATTGAAAATAAAAAAGTCATACTGATTAAATATTTTATTAACGAGAATGAAGTATCTACATGATTTCATTTATTCCTTATACGTTGTAGCCGACGATGTGACGTTTTCCAATGCATTCTCCCACAAAGAACCAGAAAAGAACCTCAGCGCCAACGAGAGTGTTAAGTGTTGCTTGTTTTACTGTTTGCTGTTTCCAAGAGCCATTCTTGGCACTCGATAGGAGCTTGGCAATACCTGCCCTGATCTGTGGGATTTCGCTCATTTTAGGCGGCGCTAACTCAACTCGGGCGTACTTCATAAATATATTAAATTTAGGCCTCGCATTTGCGATTGCGGCTGTAAAAAAATATTTTGTAATTAGCATTTTTACACTTATTCGAAACAGTCATGAATTTATAACCTTGATGTTTTCAATATAAATTACATAACTCCAAAAACACACACGACTCGTTAATTAAAATCAAATTTTATAAAACTTACAAGAAATCATCGCAGGTACTTTAGCAGCCGCGCCGGCCATGGTGAATTTTTTTAATTGAAACAAATGAAATATTCAGATACTACTCTGAATTTTGATTTCAGAATGAAATTTGTGGAGCCCAAGTACAATCGAATATGTCAAAATTTAATGTTTCCATTAAAAAAAATTGCAATCTCCATTACTTTTTAGGGAATTTTTCTTTACAGGAATAGAAAGAAATATATATTTGGCCTTTTTAATAAAGTTTATTGAAAATATCACGTTTTAATTACTACATCTCGTATCTGTTGAGAACTTTTGATTCTTTTCGCTAATGAATCTCATGGTATCATTTATAACGTATTTAGAACCTAGTATTTATAAAACAGCTTAAATACATTTGAAAATTTTATGAAATATCTTTAAATTTCAATGAAGACATTTATAATTAACAGGAACGTATTTAATCTACTTTCAGGTTATCAAACGATTTCGTAAAACTTAATGCTACGTCGTGCCTTTATGTCACTTATTGACGCCGGTGATCAAATGAAATGAATTAGTTTATTGTGAAGATTTTTATATTAAAATTAGTTGGATTATTCACAAAAGTTGCTGAAACACGAAAGCAGTGCTTGATTCGTGTTTTTGCAAAAATAAATATGTTTATCCGAGGTCAGTATTGTGAATACATAGCACATAAAGAATACAAAATACTCTCGTGCCTATCTTATTTTTATCCAATAAATTCTTTCTGGAGGCCCTAAAATTATATACAATTTTTATGATTACTATACTTCGTGCTAAATACGTTTATATACTGTTTTTAAAAATATTTCGTTTTAACAATTGTTTAGGCCACGTCATTGCTATACCGGCGTATAAGTATTGTCTGCAATATAGGTTATTTTAAAATTAAATAAATGTAAAACGTTTATATTAAATTATTTTGTTTCAGTGATATGTCTTGTCTTTATAAGTTCTGTAGCTCTGGCAGAATCCAATGTTCTACAGAGTACTGTTAATGTTAAGAAATTACAAGGAATCTTAGAAGATGGGCTCAAAAGTAAGGATGTTGGCGCCTTATATTTTGCTATTAAAGGCCTAAAGCAACTTAATGCGAACATACCTGCAGTCTGTGATGTAAGTTATTCCGATTATAATTCTAAATAAACAATAGCCCTGATGAGTTACCTTATTTTTCTAATATCATTTTTTTACAATATATATTAATTTGCAAAAATGTTATATCTGTAAAACATTTATACAACTCAAATTTCGATCTAAACACCAACTCTCGATCTATTCTCAACATCACCAAATGTACATTTGTAAGTGCTTCTTAATTTTTTTTCTTACAGGCATTAAAAAATTCAAAATATGATTTTAAAAATCTAGAACAAGTGTTTTACCTCACAAATGCAGCAAAATTGTCTGGTTGCCACAGTATATTGACACCAGATGTCTTGGCCACACCTACCCAAGCTCTTGACAAAAAAGATGCAACATTGCAAGAAGTGTATTATGGAGTGTTTTCTCTAAAAGCTCTAGGGAAAGGAACTGTTTATGACAAAGATGATGCTCTGAAGAACCTCATTCAGTTGTTGAAGAAAGATGATTCACCTGCTAAGTTAGTTTTTCCAATTATGATATATAATAATTACATACAGCTCATATCTTATTCTACATTATTTACATAACATTTAAGTGAGCTCTGTTGTAGTAACATGACTATGCTGTACAGTGTGCCCCATAAATAAACTTCATGCTAAAATCTAGCAATAGGGAATGTAGTAGATAACCCCTAAAACTCTTATCTTTTAAGTTATTACTATTCAAAAAAGTAAATGTGTGTTTACTGAAAGTCTAAGCCCTCCATATATACAACTAAATATATAGATAATCAGATATGGATAGATTTTGAAATTAAGTAATTTATTTAGAGAGTGATTGAAAAGTTGTTTTATTTAATTAGTAAAACAAATTTTCTTCCTTTCATATTTTCATTATTATTATGAATAACCTATTTATCTTGCCTTGACAAAAATATTTTATCATTTATATCAATATAATATGTTATGAAACATAATTTTTGAACAGCTATGGGTATGTGTTTGCACTGTGCGAGCATATTGGTTGCGAAACATGGACAGCATCACATGCTGAGGGTGTATTGCTGGCAGCTGACGAAAGTGACTCTCGCGCCCTCCACTTCGATGGAGGCCTGCCGGTCACCTCTCTCCTTCTCGGCTCTATCTTCAGGTGAGATGCTACAATGGACTTTAAAAATACACTGCCACATATTTTTTTAAAGTCCTCTTAAAATTATTAAAGTAAAACAAAAACTGAAATTATTTCACAATAAAAAAATTTTAAAGTTGACAAATTGAACTGGGATATAGATTGTAAGGCAAAAAAAAAAAAATCAGAAATGTAAATAGGTTATAGAAATAAATATACAAAATTAAACAATGATAATAGACAAATGTAATGTAGATGTATGATCCGGGAGAGATGGCAATGGAAATAAGGTGATTTATGAACGGAAAAATATAGAAAGGAATTCAAGGTATGTAACGGACAACAGAGGAATGATTAAAACATTTTAAAAAGGATAAAAGAGGAGGGGGAGAATGTACTAGTCTCCGTTCATATATGATAGGGAAGGTACAAAAGGCCATAAGGAATATTTCATCTCTGCCCATGAGAGTACAGGACAGCAGAGCTAAATTTATGTTAAATATTGGTGGATGCTTTTGTTTTTTATTGGAAGTACTGTCTTTTGTCTATGTATCTCTTTATCTTTAAATCAATCCCGTAGAGAAATCCTGAGCATAGTTCATATACAAAAAAGATGGATTTCAGAAAGTTAGCATGCCCCCAATAGAGGACTGATAAAAAAGCCTGCTTATCAATGAGGTATCAGTTGAAAAAGATTTGTTAAATGTACAATGTTTATTTAATCCAGAACATACAAAGGTTTGAAGAAGGCTTCACCTCTCAGTGAAGAACAACGGTATAAGTTCGCGAACTATGTCGCCGGCCGATCGGTCAGCACTCCTCGAGGTGCTGCCTTACTGTTGGAGGCTGCTATGGCTATCGCTGATGATGAGGTAAGAAATATTTTTTATAATGCGAGATGTCCTAAGCATTGCATTCATTAGCCTAACTTTTGTTTTACTATCATACTGAATAATTGTTTTTTTTTGCTTCCGTTTTTGGGGGCCTCCCCTATTATGTTTGAACAGGGTCTGTATAATATTTTTTACACATGATATATATTTTCGCAGTCCTTCTTCTTAGTATTTTCTACGCATTCTTTTTTTGTCTATCACAATATCTTGCATTCCTTTTCATATTTTTCCTTTCATACATCACCTTACTTTAATCACTATGTCTGAATCATACATTTATATTACATTTGTCTATTGTTTTTGTATATTTATTTCTATAACATTTTTACATTTGTAATTTTTTTATCTCATCTTTTTTTCTTAAAATATATCACAGTTCAAATTGTCTAGTTTGAAATTTTAACTCAAAAGGATGATTGGTTATAGGTGTAAATTCTTCAAAAAGGTGAATATGTACCTCATTTTGTCGACGTCGTTTTAGCTCATAGACATCCTCTGCAAGGTATGCTCCTCCGAAAAATAATAATAAAATATATAAATAAAAATATCTATCGGGGATATACACTAATCGCCACGCGTGGCAGAAGCGGGTTGGCGATCGGAGTGTAGTATTATGGTGCACAGAGGATGCTACTCCCCATCCTAATCTAAGAGAATAAAATCGGCGACCTAGGGTTACCACTACTAACGTACTGTACACACCATATTCAAAAATAAATGGTTTCAGACATAATAAATAGTAAGAAAAAGGATTTTCCAAACTCTGATTACTACATATTAAAAATGATTATTGTTTGATATCTATTCCTGCAGATTTACTGCTAGAAGTTATTTGCCTATTGCAATCTAATAGAAAACCCAAATCAATGTAACATATTTCAAAGTTATCACTTTATACAGGTTGATTGTCAATAGTGTTCATTTATACTTTTTCTAATTTTAAGACTCCGTCTTATTTAAATTTCGAAAATCTGTTACAGCCATCTCCAATCAGCATCACGATTAAAGGCAAAAAATACGTCACTTCCGAGTCTGATTCGGTTGAGTTCTCAATCACTGATCTCATCGGCCGAGCAGTACGCGGATTGAAGCCTGAAGAGGTCATTGCTCAGTCTGCGACCCGACTAGCTGATGACGTTGTTGTACTCTCCAAGCAAGCTTTAGTGCAAAAACCAAATGATCCGACGATTTTCGTTCTTAATCTGGGAAAAATTAAGGCACAGTATGGTCTGTACAAGATCTCCCTCAGTGCTGGAACTAAGTCTGCAAACATTAATGTAGCAGTATTGGGTGAAATTCAAGTTGGAAGTTTAGAGGTTGGCATTGGTGATGTGGACGGTACAACCAGCCCTAAGATAACTACAATCAACTACCCAAACAAGTTGACAGAGGTACTTCAAGCGGATCACTTGCAGAAGTAAGTCCGAAATTCAATCAAATACATTTGTATCACACCATTTCCTAAACGAAAGCTTATAACTATTAGCTATATAGCTTTAGCTAAAAATGAAGTTATGTACATAATTTTAAAATATATCCAGGCTTTCTTCAAAAGCTCCTTCTTTTTCTGTGCTACTCGCTCATAGGCATTGTTGTTGGCCACTACTTTGGTTAACATCTGTTTGTTCACTAACTAAGTTCGATAGTTGGATGAGAAAGTATAAAGTTCACTACTAAATGGTTTAATTTTAAAATTTAGCATAATACAGATAGAGATATAAACAAATTTTAGCCAAAGAAAAAAACAGTTAAATATCAGAAATACGATTTTATGGCAAAGCAAGAAATTATAATGCAAGGCATTACGTTGTAAATAAGTTGGCAAAATCATGGTAGCAAGCTCCTGACCATAGCTAACAATGGTGAGCCGTGTCCGGCGCGGGGATAACCGAAGTTCACCGATGCGCCAGCGCAGGCAATAAACGCTTGTGTAATGTAAAGTACGACCGAACATTCAGTGTGCGTCCTTTTAGGCCGTCTCACACACTTTTTAGAGTCGAGTCGAGTTTCTGGCCAGCTCTTCTCAACAGTTTAGCCTTTCGAGATGGTAGTAGCTTATTACTTATAATTATTTTAAATAATCGATTATTTAAAAGTGCATGCAAATGCTTATTTGAATAAAGATATGAATTTTTACATGTACTTATGCTTTGATGATCAACTGGTAAGCGGTGATTCAAGTGACAGCCCGTGACCTTGGTCTTGGGTGCTCTTGTAGTCAGTTATTGCTAAGTGAATTAAAAAGCATAGAGAACTCCCAACCTGGTAAAAATGTATGAGCTGAGGTTCCTGTGTAAACCCCTGAGTATAGTTACCATAAAGATGTTTAGGTTTACTGCCATTAGCTAAGCCATCTCAGACACCGGTAAAGCTGTGTAAATGTCTACAAACAAACAACATCATGTATTAATATTTACGCATATGTTCACTAATAAGATGTGTTTAGAGAAATGAAAAAGCGGTTACCACATAATATATTTTGTTCTGGCCATATACGGTAATATATAAAATGAATTAATACAGAATTCTTCACACAATATTCCTATTTATATATTATTTTTATATATATAATGCATTTCGTTGATTATTACCAATATAAAGATATATACAATATGTAGTCCTAACATAAAGGAAGTAAGACATTAGCTATACCCTAAGCAGTGCTCTGCGCTGCCCTTAGTCAGTATAAATTCATAAAACCCATTGGCTTGTTCATTTTTAATATGCCAAACACATATTCTAGTCAACTTTAATACCTACCTATAAGAGCTATAGTTTGACTGCATCAATTTTTATGAACACCCTTTCAAACCAACTTGAGCTAATAATTTCTTAGTCTTAACTCACATACATTCAGAGAAAATAATATTCTTTCCAAATAACAAGCCTTACAATTCCAGAAATATGACTAGATAGTATATAGAGAGAAATCTCTTATATATGCAACTATAGTGGAATACAGCATGTTTAAAAATGTTCATTACATCTGCAGGGTGAGTCTGAAGTTCAGCGTGCGCGACAAGTACAAGAGCCCGGTGACAGTGCAGCAGGCGTTCGTTCGAGTAGCGACGGCAGCACCGCCGCACGCGCTCGAGGCCATCTACGTTGCCGAGCCCAGCTCCAACACTTACCGGGTTGAACTGGTAAGTCATCATCAATATAAACTTACAACCTTTAAGTTTTGGATGCCTTACACCCTGTATGGTCCTCAACTATCCTCATCTAAAGCCTCTAATTGTTCCATCTCTCTGCTAGTCCTGTTGATTTGCAAACATAATCCCCTTTTACCGGTGTCTTTGATCATGTGCTGTGTGGTCATGGAAGTCTTCTAAATAATACTACATTTAATTCCTCCTCCTGTCTATACCCCGGGTCCCAAACTTTTTTCATACACCACATGCAAAATTCAGCAGGTTCCAGTCGACACCCATAGGAATACCTTGTCTTTGCACATTGTACTGAATACAGAATGTAAGTTTCTATATCCATCTGGACCACTTTGTAAATTAAAGGTCTAGACAGTAGACTTTTAATGTTTGTTTATCTAAAACAAGACAAGATATATATCTCAAATCATTACATTAAGGCTAAAAAAGTGTTAATAAGATTTTATTGGTTATATTTGTAAGAAAACAATTTTTACAAGTGATATAAAAATAAACTGTTATATAAATATATTTAGGTTATGAAATTTTAGAATAAAAAATATCTTGTATAGTAATGATAAAACAAAGTAATTGAAGGTTGTTTAAAAATACAAGTAATCAATATTCAGCTTGCATTTATATGTGCATTAAAATTAGTACGGGAAATCTCCACATCATATTGGATTTTTATTTGTAATATTTATTTTAAATAGTTTTTGTAAATTATTAACATGTTTATTAATGTGGCCTGCCAAAGAAATTTTAAATAAAAATTCTCCTGTTGATAAAAAGGTTGCACGGCCCTGATGGAAATAATATGATCGCATGATTAATTAGTTATATTAACTAGCAGTTTTCAATAAATAAAAGGCTATGTTTATACCTTTAAGTAATTAATCCTGAGACATAGTACAGTTTTTTTGCCAGTAATATCGATGGTTATTTTCTAAATCTTCTAATTCTGAAATTTTTTGCACAGAACGTGGGCGCGATTGCCAAGCACCTAGAACAGGCTTCGGGCGCGTACTCTATGACGCTGTACCTGGGCGACAGCGCGGTCTCCAACCCCATCGCCTGGGAGCTTGGAGAGATTGTCTTCAATTTTGGCAAGGATGCAAATGCAGTTGGTGAGTTTTATACTTAGAAACTTTTTTTAATTAAAAATTATACATACGAGGGTGAATCAAAAAATTCTTGGAATCAATATTAAAAAATGCAAAGATTTAAATATTAATATTTTATTTTTCTACATAATCTCCCTCCAATACAATGCATTTAGAATAACGCGTTTCTAACTTCCTTATTCCTTGTGAAAAAAAATTATTTTCTTGACTCTCGAAAAAGTCCTCTACGGCAGCTATAACCGCGTCATTATCGTGAAGTTTTGTTCCACGAATTTCCTCTTTTAATTTTGGAAATAAGTGAAAATCACTTGGGGCTAAGTCCGGAGAATATGGTGGGTGGTCAAGGAGATTGAAGCCAGCACAGCGGATTGCGTTGAGCGCAACTTCCGATCGATGAGTGGGAGCGTTATCTTGAAGGAACAACACGCCCAACGACAGTTTTCCACGACGTTTTTCTTTAATCGCTTCACGCACTTTCGGGATTAAATTTGCATAATAGGGTCCAGTAATCGTCTGGCCTTTTGGCATGTAATCAATAAAAAGGATTCCTTCACTATCCCAGAACACAGAGGCCATAACTTTGCCAGCGGTAGGAGCAACTCGAAATTTCTTAATGGATGGAGAGGATGGTCGTTTCCAAGACATGCTTTGTCTTTTAGTTTCAGGATCAAAATGGTGAAACCACGTTTCATCCATGGTGACAAGACGACGGCAAAAATTATCCGAATCACGCTGGAACATTTCGAGATTACGCTTGGAAATTTCCAAACATCGCTTTTTGTTTTCGTCGGTTAACATTCGTGGCACCCATCTTGCAGACACTTTTTTGAACCCCAGTGAATCAATTAAAATGGATTGAACGCTACTAAAAGATATCTTAGGATCTCAGCTATATGTTTTATAGTCACTCTTCTGTCTTCCAAAACCAGATTCTCAACCTTTTTGACATTTTCTTCTGTAACGGAGGTTGAAGGCCGCCCAGAACGCGGGTCGTCTTTACAGCTTGATCTACTTCTTTTAAATTCAGCCACCCAGTACGCAACCGTAGAATAGGGTACAGCATCACCCCCTAACGTCTGCTGAATGTCCAAAAAAATTTCCTTCGTAGACATTTTTTTCAAACTGAGATATTTTATCACCGCACGTAACTCATTTTTATCCATAATTTAGACTTTTTAGCAACTCGTTGCACAAAAAAATTTATTACATGCGAACGAACTGACAAAAACAAGTGACAGTCTGCATAAATATAGTGTGATAGACACTCTTTACTTTACTTTGAATATCGAACTTGATCCAAAAAGATTTCATATATATGCACTTCTAAGAACTTTTTGATTCACCCTGGTATATGAACAATGACATGCGAGAGAAGATTGATTTAAAAGAATGAGTAGTATAACAATATCTTAAATGAGTGTACGTAAAATGAAAACAGTATTGTAAATTATTGCAATACTTCCTGACACTACTAAATTCCCATACATATGCAGTAAATGTATAAAAAATATACTCCTAATAAAATCTAATTTTCTTTTCATAGAAATATTGGAAGGTTTATTGTACACTATTTATTCACATATTTAAAAAAATCTTTGTTTAATGTACTTTCAAGTTTAAATTAAATTTTTGTGAATAATATTTTATTTATTTATTACATATTACTCTTCACATTATTACAATTTTTTATTGTTGAATATGATAGAAATTCTATATTGAAATGGTTAATTAAGTTGTATCTTCCTAATTTATGTGACCCACAAACCAAGGTCACTGATGTAGCTCAAAGGATTGCTCGTTTGAAGTGGCAGTAAGAGCCGTAGGGGCCGAAAAATATTCTCGTGGTGATCACGAGCTGGTTAACGCGAGATGTGTTAGCCCCCCACTGGGTGGTCCAACTATATAGTCAAGCTCAAAGCTTTGCAGGGAGCGTCTATCAGCTGACATGATGATGATAATGAAATTATGTGACGTAATCGTTTACTTGTGTAACTGGCGGTTATTTAATAAATTTCTGTTGACAGGCGCCCCGGTGTCCGAGAGCGGTCGTGGGGTGCGGCCCCGTGGGCCTCTACCAGAGATCGCGCACCAATTCCGAGCGGCGGAGGCGCGGCCCCCGCGCGTCGTGTCCGATGTATTCGCGGCGTGCTGCGCGGCGCCGCTGCTGCTGCTGCTAGTGCTGTGGGCGCGACTCGCCCCGCGCCTGCGCCCCCCGCCCGTGCCTGCCGCGCTCATTTTCCACTTAGCGCTCGGAGGTAACCCTACGCTAGCATTGTCTCGTCCCAACAGGCTGGTTTCTGCAACCGAGCGATACTTCTGTCATTTTGTGCCGGGATTGATTTTAATCTAGTCAACCCAAAATTTCGAGGAATCCCAGCAGACTCTAGATGTCGCAGCCGATCTCGAGACGGCACCCTGTTGAACTAATTGGCCTTGTATTCATTAATTTTCCTTTTTTCAATTAGTTCCCAAAAATGTTAAGGTAGACGGCTGGAGGTCTGATGGCGACAAAAAATAGAAGCTCATAATACTTTTCTCCAACTTATCTCCTTTCTATATATAATGAAGAACTAAAATTATAGCTTGAGTCTATCTATAAATGTATAGAGATAATATTTTAACAAGCTCAGCGACTTGCACATTCCATATCTCCAAGAAATATATAATCTTTTGATGTAATCTTTCTATAATGAATTATGGTGAATATTCATTATAAAAGAGTATGCTCTTTTCTGATAGGAGGATAGTGATTCAACAAAATGAGATACAAATAAAATTAAATTTTTAATTTAACCATTAATTCTATATAATATTAAATATAAAGGTGAACATTAATGACGGTCTTATATGGATAAAACCCCAAATTAAAATAAAAAAACTCACCTTTAGTCTAGGAAGAAAAATGCGTTGTCCTCTTCTCAATGTTGCTGGTAATGTGCAGGTTCTCTGGGCCTGTATGTGATGCTGTGGCTGCAGCTGTCGATGTTTGCGACGCTGCGCTACCTGGCGCCACTCGCGCTGCTCACCTTCCTGTCGGGCCACCGGCTGTTGAGACGCCTCGCGCAGGACAAGCAGGCGCGCTAACTCGCGTCAGTCGATACACTTGCTCGTAGACCAGCATACACGAGCACCTAGTAAACACTTAGCAATATACTTATAATAATTCATTTAATGTTGTGAAGCTGCTGGTAGATCTCTTACAAGAAGCCGTCTTGACGAGGACCACCGCTGCTATTTCTGTAGTTAACAGATGGCATTAGACATCATCATTATGACATATAGATTCCCACTGCATGGTGGGACCGCACCTGCGTTGCCCACAGTCAGAGACTTCCAACAAGTGTGGGCCTATCTAAGCCGTGTTTACCGCTCTTGGTACCCACTCGAGAACTTTTCCACCATCCCAAGTGATGACCTCTCGACCCACAAAACCACTGGTGCAACCAAAGGGTTGCCCACTGCGACTAACAAACAAGCAGTTCTTCAGGATATAATTAATATCGTATTTCTGTATAAAACACCATAACAATTAATGTGCTAATGAAATATAAAGTTTGAATAAATTTTATGGTAGACCATCGATTCGCTTCGAAGTTTTAATAAAAATATTTTTCCTTGTAAGGGATCACTAAGATTGTTTAAAAATGTCAAGGGTATTAATGAAATATGTTTATATTTTGCAAATATTGTTTTTAATTCATAAATCAATAGTTTTAACTAACCAGCAATTGTTTCAACATTAAGTAAATTTTTAAAGTAAATCGTTCCTGATAATAAAACATTTGAGAATGTTTCAAAACTAAGTTGATTTTATTTTTTAAATAAATTTAACAGAACAGTGTTCACAGATTGCAAAACAGTTTTAATTCCTATTTATTAAAATTTTTATGTTTACTACATTAAACTATTGTGAACTGTATTTTTGTAAGTCAAATACAATAAAGCATGATGGTTCTGCACATGATAAGATTATTATTCCGAATGTTCACAAAAATTTCTACAATGATTTGTAATGTCGTGTTTATGTAAACAATAATATAACATAGTGTTAATTTTTAAATAAATGAATAAATAAGTGATTTTGTTAGAATTTTTATTTTATTTACTATCAAAAACTAATCCACATAAACACTTTGGGGAGCAACGAAGTTACTTAATCTTAAGTCATGATGTCCAAGCTTTTAAAAATGTTGACATGTAGTAATAATGTTATAACTTACTATGGCAATAACACCAGCTGTTGTTAGAACTGAAAGTTACTTAGTTGTTATTGGTGATATGAACAAAATATGAATGAGTAAAATTCAACAAATGGTTTATAAACTGTATTATGTAACTTCCATTCTGTGAACGCTGACTAGGTAGTGTTTATGAAATTTTAAAAATTATGATTGAAGACGAGACAATTTATTGTATACCTTTTTTGATGTTAATCTTATCATCGTTTTAACCTATAGACGTCCAATGCAAGGCAATAGGCCTCCCTGAAAGATATCTATCAGAGAACATAATCGCCACGCTTGGTAGGCGCAGTGCCTTTCGCAGTGGGGTATTATGGTGCGCAGAAAATGCTGTAGCCCATCCTGTGGAAATTTGTTTGGTTCTCAATGGGGTAAAAGGCAAATAATGTCATGGAATGCATTTATTATCATAATTTTTATTTATGTATGTAAAATTGATGACTTTCATAAACAGATTTTTTCTGGCAGTCTCTCGTCCATCATAAGGGATAAAACTTTGTTAACAAGATTTTTTCAGTTTTCTTTTTTCTTCTTTGGGGCGATGTTACTTGCCTTATAATTCTTTCTCCTAACTCTATCTCGAAAACCGACGTCTTCGAAAGAGGTTAGATTAAGTTTTGAGACATGATGCATTTACGACGGTGTTTTCTTATAAAGTTTATAAGGCGATACAAATTTTTACAAATGAAGAATTCCACTTCAATAATTATATTCTTTATTTCAATAAAAATTAAATCTATATCACAAGCATTCAATCGAAACATTCATTAAATTCACAATGATTCCATCATTACATTTATAAAGCTTATAACAAATCGCCTTAATATAGGACGAGTTTATATCACTGTTGGAAAAACCTGGTTACAATAGCATTTATAATTATTCCTAAAATAAAATAAGTAGGTGCAAAATTATTGTGCAAGCACACTGCCGTGCTGTTGTAAGGTAAAATATATATATATATATAAACACTATACAGCACCCGGCGATAAATATTGCACATTCATCTTTGGAAAGAGACAATAGGTTAATTTCGGCTTCATAGACCACTATCTCAGTCCCACACAACTTATGTGATATTTTATCAGTCGTGCGACAGAGATAACGCTTTTCGAAGCCGAAATCAGCCGATTGTCTCTTTCCAAAGGTCGATGTGCAATATTTATCGCCGGGTGCTGTATTTTTGTTGTAATTGAAAACATTCTACCAGAAGACCGGTAGGAAGTTAATTAGATGTAATATTAAAGGCATTCCCTAATACTGTCAGTCTTTAAAACTTATATATATATCCTTTAAAACTCTGCATCTAGTGTGAAGACATTGTCCATTCGATTCGCCATCACTCCCCACTTCTGGTATTCACCAACTTTCTTCTCAAAGAAATTTGTCTTACCCTCGAGTGATATCAAATTCATGAAGTCAAACGGATTCTTCGTCTTGTAATGCTAAAAAAATAACATTCATTAAGTTTTAAAGAATTAACAAAACATTTAAATTTAAAGAATAATAATATATTTACTTTTTCACCAATCAGATCTACGAGAAGCCTATCTGCAACAAACTCAATGTATTCGGACATGAGCTCACAGTTCATACCAAGTAGTCTGACTGGCAAGGCATCCGTAAGGAACTCTTGTTCGATTACCACAGCATCCTTGATAATCTGTAGGACGCACTCTTTGGACGGCTTTTGCACCAGGTGTTTGAACATTAAACATGCGAAGTCTGTGTGTAAACCCTGAAAACAAAATATTTTTAAATTACAATGCTGGCAGATATATAATTTTATATTGAACTTTTAAAAATGTTATAAAAAATCAACAGTAATTAAAAATATTTAAGTTTCTTTAAATATGTAAATATATTTCTATATTACAAATAAATAAAGATGGACAGCTGTAACTCTTGTACTGCACACAATTTGCATTGCAATACAAAGATATATTTATTTATTAATGAAGTAAGACATCTCTGCTTGAGTAGTGTAAATAAATATATGTAAATATATAAAATTGAAGTGTGGCTTTGTAATATTGAAATAAGTGATTTTACTACATTGCATATGAATATATATACAGTACATTTAACAAAGTTGAATTTTAAATTTTGTCTGTCTATTTGTTCCATAATCCTAATTACTGATTTTGATGGGACTGGCAGGTAGCTAATGTAATAAGGAGTAACTAACGCTAAATTTATTTTAAGATAATTCTTAAATGAAAAAACTATGCTTTCATAGAATCCATGGTATAACAAGTTATTTTGTATATATAATGATAGTTTCATAATGACTACTGGGGAAATTACACATGCTAGATCAGAGTTCCCTAAACTTTTTCGTAGTTCTTTGTCGTAGACCCCTTGCTATGTTTTTGCGTGTTGGGTAGAACCCCTACTTACCTGATATTGATTTCCTGTAAATTTTTAACTGTAGTGAAATTTAGTGTTAAAAACTTAAAGTAAAAACACATGTTAATTTATACATATTAATTGAATTTAAATTAAAACTACTCAAAATAAAATTTTGTATCTGTTATGTAAAATATACGTAACATTAAATAAACTATAAATAAAATAACATATAAGTCAATATTTTTAGTGAGAAGGATGAACCTGATGTTGATAATTTATTATTAAATAATAAATTATCAACATTTGGCGTCAATTTTGTAAGGGTTAATCTTAAATTTCCTCAGCTAATGATGTCCAGTCGGTTTCTTTTTTTCGTTAGGAGATTGGTAACAGCGCTGAACCCCCTTACCACTAGGTATGACGACGGAAAGGAAATTAAAAATTTCCTTGCTTTATTCCATAATACGGGATAAGTAACGGGTATGTTATTTTGCAGCTATAATTGCTGATATCCGCTTTTAAACTGAACCTTAAGTTCTTCATTTGTACTTAGTTCAGTCAGTTCAGTCAGTCACCATATGGATTAATTATCCAGGGTGGCATTACCATAGTCAAAATATCCTCAAACCTAGATTCAAAATCTGAATAGAGGGCATTTAAATGTTGAACGTAAGTTGAAACGTCGTCTTCCTGGCAGCTTGTCTGTGACAAATTGGGGGAACTGAGAAAATTCGTCCCATCCAATATTTTGCTTCATTAGTTTAACTCTGGCAAGAAACGCTGATAAGATTGATTTTGTTTTAATCAAATTTAAACTGTCGCCTTGTAATTGCAAATTAACCATATTCAATTTTGTAAACAAATCTGTTAAATAGGCGATGTCTGTTTTCCTCTTCATTAAATTTTCTTTAAAAATTTTATCTTTAGTATCCAGAAATTCTAAAATAGTCTCAAAAAGTGCAAAAAATCTTGTCAAACCTTTCGCCTTTCGATGAAAGTGTTCGTCATTTTCTTCACACAACTGCGAACAATAACCGCGTATTCAACGCGTTGCTTCGGATTCGGTTTACTGCATCAATGATTAAATGAAATGATTCATGCAATCTAACACTCAAATTTTTAGCAACTAAATGTTGTCGATGGATGATGCAATGTATTGCTAACACCCCTTACACATTTTATTTTAAATGGTTTATAAATCCACGATAACGCCCAACCATGGCAGGTGCTCTCTGTAGCTACTTACTGATATTATATTTGGTAAAGGAATTGCTTTTTCAATGAAGTAATCCTTCAAAACATGAAATATTGATTCACCTTTAGTGACAGTTATCAAAGTTCTTGCATAGAGCTTCTTCTCTTTTTCGTAGATTTCTTGATTTATTATAAAACGAACATATGCCAATAATAATGCTGCATTATTAGGTAAAGTTGACTCGTCCAGTTGTAAAAAGAAATGGGTCGTTTGCAAATAATTCAGAACTCATTTCATCAATACGTCTTTCAACAGTATTGTTGCTTAGGGGAATTCTTTTAATGATATCAGATGCAGGTTTGTGTAAAACAGTTTTAAAACCTCTTCAACGGCTGGCAAAATTAACTTCTCTCCGATAGTATGCGATTTTCCGGACTTTGCTATAAGTAACGAGGTATTGTAAGACGCCCACAAACCATCATCATTTCTTTGTGACGTCGAAGCGAACATCCTGCCCAGTGTAGGTCTCTTCTGTAGTTTATCTTTGAGTGTTTGAAAGTATTTCAAATCTTTCTGTTTTATCTGGGTGGCATCTTCTCAGATGATCTTGCAGTTTAGATGGTTTCATAGCGTCATTGCCCAAAACTTTGTTACATAGAACCATTATCGTGGACCCCCATTTGCAGGTTGTCATAGACCCCTAAGGGGCAATATAGACCACTTTCGGAATCACTGTGCTAGATAAAGGCTACGTGCTGCAGACATCACTGATATTTATGTTTGATATCTCATGTTGAAATAGGACATCTTATCTTGAACTACATATTCTGGTCCATTGGTTCTAGATAACTTATCTCTATAACTTAAATAAGTATATTTAGCATGTATGAAACTCATATCTGCTTATTTGCAAGATTCACTTTGAGATATCAAACAAAAACTTTCTTCTGTAAATGTAATATAATAAATATATAATCTGGTTGTTTCCAAGATTCGAGTACTTGTAAATAGTTTAAATCTATGCTATACCAGTGTTTCCCAATGTGGGGCCTAGGCCCCATAGGAGAGCATTTCGAAAATGGATGAAACTAGTTTTACCCTATCGCTTTAATATTGCAACAATGAATGTTACATAGGCGGCGTAACAATTTCAGAAAGGCTTAGGTGGGTCATGGCACAAAAAAGGTTGGGAAGCACTGCACTATGCTTTGTTAAGCCAGAGTAAGGACTAGCATATTTTTGAAAACCACAGAACAACCGAAAAGGTATAACACTTGGTTATATAATATTCTGTTTATATGAAAAGGTGATTTGTGAAGTAGTCAAATGAATTATTTTATATCAGAGGACAGACGGGACAATGGTTGGACAAAATATATTAACACCTTTCAAATAATATTACAAATAAACAATATTACTTATCATAACTGCACTATTTTAATTTTTATATAAAGTTTGCCATGTATTAACCAATTTTTACAAACACATAACTGACTGAAATTGAGGAAACTTCCTTTCCGAATGAATGGGTCACATCAGATTGGATGTGGCAGACATATATATATCTATATCTAACCATTTATTAACTAAATATTCATTTATAAATTGCTATTAATTCATCATCTACTTTCAATGATGTATTATTTTTGTTAACAGATCAATTATACAAAACTGCATCCTCAACATCTAAGTTAATGTTTGTACCTATATTGTTTTTTTAGTGTTAAGTGTTAAAGTTTGTTTATTGTTAAAGCATAATTTGGTTAATAATGGTTGTAATAAATATGGTATATGTTTTAAGAAATAACTATAGGAAAATGTGTGTATATCTCTAATGGTAGATATACTTGCTGGATACTAACTCCCTACAAAATTTTGGCTTGATTTTGGAAATTAAATATCACATACATGCTTTAGTTGCAAACCAACTTAAACACTATATTTTAGCAACAGGTTTTAAAGGTCTGCCACACATGTGTATTTGGTTTTGACTGTTTGATTTAACATTGATAACATATATTTACCTCGTCCCTTGAGATCAGTTCATTACTGAATGTCAATCCAGGCATCAGGCCACGCTTCTTGAGCCAGAATATGGATGCAAAACTTCCAGAGAAAAATATACCCTCCACAGCTGCGAAAGCAACTATTCGCTCACCAAATGTGGCAGACTTGCTTGCAATCCATTGCAATGCCCAATCCGCCTTCTTCTTAATGCATGGTAAAGTTTCAATTGCATTAAACAGGAAGTCCCTGCAAACAAGGAAAATGTCAATGATTTTCCTCACTATTTTTATATGGACATTATTAGGTGAGACTATTTAACAGGTGAATTAAACTTGGCAACATTTCTTTTATTGTACTATGCATGTACACGTAATTATTTACTTATCCATAAATTACGGTATAATTTTGCCACAAACAATTCACACTTCTAATAAAGTATTGTAAGAAGTCTTTACAAGAATGCAATAAAGTTAATATGTCTTCAATAGCTGTGTGTTGTGTACAAATGTTACTTACCTTTCCTGAGGATCCCTGATGTAGGTATCAATCAATAAAGAATACATCTCAGAATGAACATTCTCCATTGCAATTTGGAATCCATAAAAACATCTTGCCTCTGTAACTTGAACTTCTTGCGAAAAGCGTTCTACTAAATTCTCATTGACGATACCGTCGGATGCGGCGAAAAATGCTAATACGTGCTTAATAAAATGCCTCTCGCAGTCTTTTAAACTCTCCCAATCTGATAAATCCTGAACAAAAATAAATTAAATTTAAATAGGTTATATTTAAAAAAAAATGTTTACTATAGTTTTATAAAAGTTCCAAAATAAACACAGCACGTGGTAGTAATTAATAAATAAGTTATCATTTACCTTCGATAGATCTACTTCTTCAACTGTCCAAAAGGACGCTTCGGCTTTTTTGTACATTTGCCAGATGTCTGGATATTGAATAGGGAAAATGACGAAACGACGAGGATTCTCTCGCAATAGAGGCTCCAATTGAGGATCGAAAGTGGAGACTTTTTTATCATCTTCTTTTTCAATTTCCATTTTGCTATCGACAACATTCTCGTTACGAACGGCTAACACATTCTTCACGGGTGACTACAACCAATTTTACATTTAGAAATAATCTAAACTATATGACACAAATGTAAACAGTTGCTATATATTTACCATAATATGAACGTTGTTGATTGCGTCATGGAGATTTTCCTTGTTATATTGTGCCATTTTAAATTGTTTCTTTGAAAATATTTTTAACTATTTACGTCTTAACTCGAACAGTATTGTACACCCAGTAAATTATTTGGAGCAATGACACTAGTAATATAAATTCAACAATGGCGGGAAATTAATGTGTGTTCTGAAACAAGATCTTAACATAAAATGTGATTTAAATTGTATAAATTTTTAAGATTAATTGGAAATTCACGTTTGCTTACAAATCTCATTTAGGTATGGTTAAGTATAATACTTATTAAAAATCTACACAATAATTGTACAAAAAAATATTACCTTTAAGGTGGAAATTACTAGAAAATGAACTAGAGTTTTGAACTACTGTATGTGTGAACTGTATGAACCACTTGGTAGCGGGAAATTTTTATCCCCACTCCTTGAATATTTATTTCTGTTTTTTAAGAGAAGTTCGAGAACTTTTTGCATAGGTATTAAAATAGAAACATTAGTAAAGTATACATAATTTTATTTAAGTGGATAAATAATATTTTCTGCCATTAATGTGGATGAAATAAATTGTTTTTTGCGTGCCGCTTAATCAGGTTGTACATTTGCGTAGTTATTGGTTTGTTAAGTAACCAATGACAAGAGTTCTCTAAAATCAAAGAATTGCCAGAACATGAATTTATATAATGTAACTTTTATGTAGAGAATTATTGTAATAAGATTTCATGGGTTATTTTTAATATCACAATTTAAACTTAACATATATTTCTTAGGTATCAGGAAAAAAGTCACAAAAGTTTATAAGTAAGCATTTTAGACATAAGAAGTTTAATAATTAATGTTAAACTAGCAGTAATAGTCAATAAAGATTACGTTGCTACATTTTTTTAATCTAGGCCTTTCTAAATATATATATTTATACAAGTTTATACCCGTATATCACTGCAGAACACATTATACGATAATTACATTGTCTGAAACTTGTCTAATTCACTTTTAAAAAATTCGAGTAACTTTTCTAAGAGGAACGATTCTATTAAGTAACCATTTAAAGAGATGTGGTGGATAAATTAAATTTTAGTTTTTATATATTCGGCTTACATTATGACGAGTTCAATCTTTATTTTTTTTAACTTCGACCTTCATAAACATAGATAAATAAGCGTTCTAAAACATACGAAACAACACGATTAGAATTTTTAAAACAATTTTGGCGGTATTATGGGTTATAACACTATAAATATTTATCAGATGTGTGACTATAGCCGTTGGCGCACTTTTAGACTTATAGGTACAAGGCTTTATTTCCTATCTTTAGGAGAATGAATCTACGTTTGTCACTTGTCAGCTGTCAGTGAAAATACAAAAGTCCATACACCAATAATATTTTGATATATTTTAGGTTCGTGATAAATTCGAATTAGGATTATAAATTAATACACAATGTCGGACAACGACGACGATTACATGTGTGAAGAAGAGGAAGATTACGGTTTGGTGCGTTTACTTTAATTTCTTTCGAAAACATTACGGTTACAATTATTAAATTTTTAGTCGATTTTGCTAAAGGTTTCTTTATGTTTATTGAATAAAATACTTATCTTATTTATTTTGGTCTAATATAAAAGTAAGTAAACCACCGATAACAATCCAATTTTGTATGTATTTGTTATAACCTAATATTACTTAACCTACCTCATATTATTTACAAAAAATGGTAACAATACTTTGTATCTCGTATTAGAAACCGGCATGGGGAATAAAGTGTGAGTGAAATTCGTGACAATATTATTTATAACATATTTCCTGCTTTAACAATAACATAGACATCAGTTATTTGGAAACAAATGTACCTAAAGTTTAATTGTTGGGTTATAAGCACCTGTCCTCAAAACATCACGGGACACAAATTGCCGATTGAGACAGATAATACTAATAATGGCAAATCGACTTGCTAATAATACATGTTTGCAAGCCTACTGCAATGGACAGTAATTAAGTCTTTTAATGTATCCAATGTTGGGTAAACAATAAATAACTTTATGAATTCTTGTTTTGCTGATCCTAAATGAATGCAGTGTTGCTTGGTTTGCAGAAACCAGACACCTTGAGACCACACAAAATAAGAGTACAAACCTCAAAATATAATATTCTATATCGATATAGATCCTGTTATTCAATCTCTAATGATAATAACAGTGTATTTTATTTTATTTCAATATAGCAGTTAAATTTTTTTTTATCCATATACAATTTGAAATATTCCTGGACATAATTTACAGATAGTCTGTAATTATTTATACAACAAAATATTCCATTTCCTATAGGAATATTCCGAAGATAGCAATTCAGAACCTGATGTGGACCTTGAAAACCAATATTACAATAGTAAAGCACTGAAAGAGGACGAGCCAAATGCAGCATTGACAAGCTTCCAGAAGGTTTTGGAATTAGAAGGTGGAGATAAAGGAGAATGGGGCTTTAAAGCCCTTAAACAAATGATAAAAATTAATTTTAAGCTGGTAAGTTTTGTATTTGTGTTACAGGTTATATTTTATTATAATATTACAAAACCAATTTTTATAAAGTGGATATGACATAAGTGGCGAGGAAATTGTCAATTTTTCAATTTTTAAAAATAATGAAATTATGTTTATACAACCTTAAATCATCAGAGTCATGAATTTTTTCAATAAATAATACATTCTAGCTTAATTTCTAAGTAGTATGTAAAGTATTATCATATAGTAGACAATGATGATGACATAAGTATCCAAGATATAGTCACAATAGGTCGCGTGAGAAGGCTCATGGTCTCCTAAAGAGCAAAGAAGAGAGCTATGCTCAAAGTTTTGCTGTGAGATCGAATCAGAAATGTTGAGATTCGCAGAAAAACCAAGATGACCAATGTAGTGTGAAGTATTGCTTGTCTGAAATGGCAGTGGGCAGGACAAATTGCTCATGCAAACAATGGCTGTTAGGGCTGAAAAGTTCTAAAATGGCGACCACAAGCCGGTAATCCCGACATGGGTTAGAGGCTCACTAGGTGAACCAACAACATAGGCCTTGCAGCGGGTGTTCATAAGCTGAAAAGAAGACGAAAAAGGATATAATGATAATGAATTATAATAAATTATGTGACACTATGTATGTCATGCTATGTAATAATAAAACATTAAATAAATAGTATAGTATTAAATACTTTTAAATGGAGACACACCATCTCTTCTTCTTTTACTTTGCAACTTTTACTGTCTAATACCATTTTTCTCTCCACAAAGCTTTAGTCTGCTAAGAATCTTTGTTTCATCTAATGCTTTTGGAAAATAGAGATATTGTGTTGTGTCTTTTGGATCCAGAGCATTCTTCAGCACTACATTTTCAAAGCATTATTAATTTCTTTTCTTGTTTTTTGTCATTCATGCTTCTACACTGTAAGATGACTTAAAAAATTTGGTTTTTTATTCCTTTTTGAATTTAAAAATGTTACGATCTTTCAATTTAGACCTATGATATATGGCTATGATCTGTCTGATAAGATAAATTGAATCTTTATGAAAGAGCTGCTCTGTTAATTAAAATATTCTTTTTTGTTTTAGGGCAACTTCACAGAGATGATGGCTCGTTACAAGCAACTTCTAACATACATTAAAAGTGCAGTCACAAGGAATCATTCAGAAAAGTCAATTAATTCTATATTAGATTATATTTCAACATCAAGAAATGTAAGTATCAACTTTATGATTACAATGTAGATGTTTGTTTGGGAGATAATGTACATTATATTTTGTGACTTCAAGTAATAATATCTAAATAACTATTGTTAGATCAGAATAGATAGAACATAGGCATATTTACATATAGATCTCAAGAGTTAGATAGGCCTAAATTCAAATTTAGAATAACAGTAATCTGAGAGTAAACACCACAACCAAAAACAAGGAGAAAGTTTATGCTCTATGTTTTGGTTTAGTTTAAAACTCATAAATCATGTTTAAACTTTGAGTGCAACTTATTATATAATATCTTCAATGTATTGATTATATATAGGATAAACTAAATAACATGTTTCATTTAGTACGTTGACACATATTTATAATATATTTTATTATCTCTGGATTATGGGTAAATCTTTACAGTAAAGGTGCAGGGCCTTTTAACTAAATTTGGCCCTGGCAATTTTTTGTACAAAAACTACTTATTACATTTTAAAATATTTATTTCATCCCATTTGTACTACTGTTTATGAACTAAATTCTTAAAACAAGTAGTATTTCTTGGTGTTATAATGAATAATCTTAGGTCAGGGGTGAGCAACCTTTTTAATTGACAGGCCTACTTAATTTTTTTTAATGGGCCGCACATGAAATAAAATATATTGATAATTTACAAAACTTTAATAAAAATGACGATTCAATAATTAAATTTAAAAGCAAATTTAAAACAAACAAGGAAACAATAAAAAACTAAATTACTTGACATTTTTAATCAGATATCACTGCTTTTTTGATACAGGTTAATTAATATTAACCAGAATTAATGAAATTAGGTGGTCATTTTTGATTAATTTAATATTCCAAAATATTTTTTGAAAGCTAAAATTCCTAAGGACTCACATAAGTATTATAAAAAATTTCCATGTTTACTGAGAAAAGTGCATTTTTAATTCGGTATTATTCCACATTAATTGAAATGCAGTATAATATCAATTGAAAAATGTTTAAAACCAATTAAAAGTCTTTGGAAACTAACTAATTATATGACAGTATATTTTGATGGGAGAAAGTCATTGAAAATAATTTTAGTTATGCTTGGTGGCCCACTTTAACATGTTTAACAAGCCGCATGTTGCTCATTTCTGTCTTAGGTAATTCAAATCACACAGTCTCGACCTCAAATACTATTATAATTTTCAAAAGTTTGGAATTAGATTGTTGTCACCTAGAGATGTATACCTCTCTATCAAGTCTTTTTTTCAAGTAAGTCTTGATCACCATTTCTTTCTCGAAGCAAACTGCAGAACAATATGCTATTTGTATGTATCTGAAACATTTTCAAATCCATTAAAAAATTTAAATTTGTTTGACGGAATTCATCAGGAACAGTATAATATCTGTGAAGTACATGCTAATAGTATTATTGTTAATTTTTTTTTATTGAAATTGTTCATATTAGATGGAGTTACTTCAAGATTTCTATGAGACAACATTAGAAGCGCTAAAGGATGCTAAGAATGACAGGTTGTGGTTCAAAACAAATACAAAACTCGGAAAGCTGTACTACGACCGTGGAGACTTCAATAAGCTTGCTAAGATCCTCAAGCAATTACATCAGAGTTGTCAGGTAAGATCGCAAATAATTTAATGGTAAACGGACAAGTAAACAAAGCTGGCCTTGTAATAGTACACTTCATTAAGATATAATTTAGTCTTGTTTGGGTGAGCACATGCTGGTTCTAGTGTGAAGACCATGGAATATCAAGCACCTACAAAGTTGACAACCTTGTTAAGGTCATAGGAAGATGGTGTAAATGAACCGCTTTCTATTGGTCTTATTGAAAATCTTTGGCAGAACTTCATGTTAAGCAGCGCAAGTCTTATGTGTGCAATATGTATATATATGACAATGAGGAAAATAAATAAATTATATATATATATATATACAAGAAAATTCCAACATTTATACCAACATTTCACCATATCTCTGCAATCATAAGGCTTAAATACTTGAAACTTTTGACTTAACAAAAATAAATATTGTCTTGTGGTTTTTTTTAACATTGATGTAATTATTTCTTGTGAAATCTTGGAGAATTAAAAATAAATATTTCAGACCGATGAGGGTGAGGATGACCTGAAGAAAGGTACTCAGCTTCTTGAAATATACGCCCTGGAGATCCAGATGTACACGGCACAGAAGAACAACAAGAAGTTAAAAGCTCTCTATGAACAATCTCTGCACATCAAGTCGGCCATACCGCATCCTCTAATCATGGGTGTTATAAGAGGTATAGTGTCAATATATAAGTAATACTAATCAATGTATAACATCGGAAATAGTTATTTTAAATATGAATTATTTATTTGAAGTAAATATTTAATCAAAATAATTGTTCTTTATTTTGATGATCTCTTTATTGAGATCGGCATATGAACCAAAGTCTGAAGAGGCAATGGGCAATGGATCATTGCTCGTGCAACTGATGACTGTTGGGGTCGACAGGTTCTTGAGTGGCGACCACCAGCCGGTAGACGTAATGCAGACCCCCCACTAAGTAGACCAACTAGATGCGAGCAAGGCAAGACTGGTCATCATGGCTAACTTTTGGGGAGTTTTATGTCTTACGATGGTTGTCTGTCGGCTGATATGATAACTAAACATAAGTGAACATTAATTACAATTTATATTCTATTTTATATGTTACACTTTTTCATCTTTAGTATTTTCATGTTATAATAAAATTATTTTGATTAAATTATCTGAAGCAGGTAGACCAGCAGTAGAGGACTGAGACTTGAGGTGGCGGATTCGATTCCCTGAAACCAATCTTATGTAATTCACACCGTCCAAAGATCATATATGATCACAAAAAAAGTTTCCGGGTTCCGGGATGGTTACTAATGAGCTATGCTTTTATAATATTACATTGCGATCACCAACCAGCTTGCAAGGCGTGACAATTATAGTATATCCCACCATAGATATTATTGAAAGTGGACCTATGCCGTACAGTGGGTGTCTATGGGCTGAACGGTCGAAGTGACTTACCCACCAGTTTAAATATTTAGTTGTAAAGATGTCATGCAATTGGTACGAACATTTTAATTTTATTAAACACATTTTAAATAGTAAAAATATGTGTTATGAATGAATTTAAAAGTTTTTATTGTTGCCATGCCTATGTTTTATCTAAATCATTGTATAATGTATTTTTGAATGAATTATTGCAATATGTTCTGCAGAGTGCGGTGGCAAGATGCATCTGCGCGAGGGCGAGTTTGAAAAAGCCCACACCGACTTCTTTGAAGCCTTCAAGAACTACGACGAGTCCGGCAGTCCGAGAAGGACCACCTGCCTCAAATATTTAGTACTGGCAAATATGTAAGTATCCATTTACTATTTCAAAATTTATTTTTTTTAAATTGAACAGAGTTCGTTTGAAAATCGTTTACTCCTTTGTTTCATTTGATATATGCAAATAATTTTTTTTTAAATGTATGGAAATTTTTTTATGGTATAACACGGTAGAATATTGTCCAAATGGTCCACATTCATATGACCCTGAATAAATATCTATAATTATTGATGTTTAACTTTTCCTGTTAAAAGAGCTTTAAATAGAAGATATTTAGTTTAAGAAGGATTATAAACTGTACAAATCTTGGTAAAATTATACAGGGTACAAAAAAACTATACAGGGGGTTAACTCTTGTTTTACAAATAGCATGGATGACGTATTATTAGGAGAATTACTATATATTGCTTAATTTAAGAAAGTTTTAATTAGATATTGGTATAATAACAGGAATTGTTAAACAAAGATTTGTTAAAACTTATTTTTAATCTGAGCTCAATTTGTTTCACTTCATATAGTATGTGGGATCTTTCCAAGGAACAATAGGTCTTGAGGTAGTAACAACACGAAGTCCGAAGTAGAAGTGTTTATATTTATTCGAAACTCGCCCGTATTTGTAACGATGTAAATAAAGAATTATATTTCTGTGGATTTCCCCTTTTCGATGCGCCGCTGACGATAACGTAGTGTTGCTATTACAAGTATATTAAAAATATCTGGTGGTATTAACACTGGTGCTTGAGGTGGTTCATGAAAAGATTTAATTTATGAAATTTTATTTGCAATAAATTATGTGTGACTCTTTTAAAAAAAATATTTTGGAAGTAAGTTTATGTGTAATGATAATTAATTATTTCAGGCTCATGAAATCTGGCATCAATCCATTTGACTCCCAGGAGGCCAAACCATACAAAAACGATCCAGAGATCCTCGCCATGACTAACCTTGTGATGGCCTACCAGAACAATGATATCAATGACTTCGAGTCCATCCTCAAGCACAACAGGAACAACATCATGGACGACCCGTTCATCAGGGAACACATTGAGGACTTGCTCAGGAACATCCGGACCCAAGTTCTGATCAAACTGATTGGGCCATACACTAGGATCCATATCCCGTTCATATCTAAAGAGCTGAACATTGACGAGAAGGAGGTGGAGAATCTATTAGTCACCTGTATTTTAGATAAGTGAGTATTATTATTGTTAACCAAAGGCTTTTACTATTGCGGGTTACGGCTTCAGTTAAGATATTAAACTGAAACCACATGCATATCAATGCATACATGTTTCCTCATGAAAAATATTTATTTATGAGACACCAAGACTGGCAATGTTTCTGCTGTTTGATGATTATAACTAGTCTTGAGCCAATCTTATCAAAGTTTAGTAGTTCCCATTACATGGAAAGCTATAATTCATATCCAAAATCAAACATAATATTACAAAATCTCAGGTTAACGCAAATGCATAATGCAAAAAAAGAATTTATATTAATAATTAAAACATTTGAAGTTACTTCGGAGTAACTATCACATATAGATGTTTTAGATCATTTAAACTAAGTAAGAAAAGGACCAATATTTAGCCACTTCCGCACATGCAGTGGTAGTCGTGCAACAAAATGCACCGCCCGCCAGCCCGCTGATAAATGCGTATGCGGCAAACAATGTGAATCACACAACCGCCACCGCTAAATTACTCAAAACGTGTTTCACTCCTCCACGGGGCATCTTCAGGAGTTATGTTACACCGATTAGTGCCAAACACAGAGTGTGTCACTCTGCATTTTATTGCACGACTACCACTGCATGTGCGGAAGTGGCTAAATATTGGTCCTTTTCTTACTTAGAATGGACTTCCGCGAGGTAACGCCTGATTCCGTTAAATATAAAAGATCATTTAAACATCATACACATGACCATGGGATTGTCAGGATCCCCATTGGGTATGATGATTATAGATGTAAAAGTTTTTATTGGTGAAATTATAGCTGATTTGTCAACAAATCATCCTGTATAATATGATCATTTTGAAACTGACAGTACAAAATCTACAGAGAGGGATATTAATAAAAATTATATTTAATATGAAGTAACCTGAACTCTGAATACTCTCATTGTTACTATGTTATCATTAAGTTATTTTTTATTTCTGAAACCACTGCCTTTTTTTAGGTTTTCATTTATAAATTGACAGAAATTAAGCTAAAGATTCACCCCTTTAAAACTTTTACAACTAACCAATTTTCATAGTGGCGGTGAAAGATCAAGTTTTAACAGTTTACTTGTATGAACGTTGATATATTTTATAACTGTTATCATCTAGACAGTCAGTCATTATATTTTGTGGTCTTTAACAAAACCAAGACACATTTTGTTAATATAATTTTATAAAAATCTGCATTTTGTAAGTAATAAAATGACATTCTGCAGCACGATCAGCGGCCGAATCGACCAAGTAAACGCGGTGCTGGAACTGGCGAGCGGCGCGCGAGGCGCTGCCCGGTACTCCGCCCTCGACAAGTGGACCGCGCAGCTCGCCGCCCTGCACCACGCGCTCGCCAACAAGATGGCATGAGATACGGACAGCCCCTTCTCTGACATCCTCCTACATCCGCTCGACCATACACACGCCCATACAAGCGTTCGTACATGCGAACATATACAAGCCGGTTCAACCGACCATCCACACGCCAGTACAAGTGACCGCGCATGCCTACATGCAAGCGCCCATACACGTGACTATACACACGCTAGTACAAGTGACCATACATGCCCCCATACACGCGCCAGTACAAGCTACACACGCACCCATTCACCCGAACTTCCCTGCGCCCGCACATGCATCCATACAAACCAAAATTCCACACTGGATTATACAAGAAAACTATAATACTGTTGATAAATTAACTGATCATGTGACCTTGATACTGAAAGGACATTTACTGCAATACTGCAGTAAATTGCAGAATAATTATAATCGAGAATTAAATGGAACTTTAATGACTTAGACAAATACAGTACCCGGCGATAAATATTGCACATCGACCTTTGGAAAGGGGCTTCGTAGAACGGTACCTCTGTCGCACGAAAAATAACGACTAACAAAACGTCCCATAGGCAGTGTGGGACAGAGATAGTACTCTACGAAGCCGAAATTAGCCGATTGTCTCTTTCCAAAGATCGATGTGCAATAATTATCGCCGGGTACTGTACATATTAGCCATTTAAATATTTTAAATCTATTTCAGATAAGTCCAAATAATCGCCCGAATAACATTTAGCGCGAGATTAAAAATATTGTCTTAATTTTTAACTTCTATTATTGAGAAGTTCTGTATTGGTATATATATTTAGGGACAATGCATGTGTAGCCAGAACAAAAAAAAATTGTTATTTTTATTTGGGTGATAATTTGTGTTGTAACAAAGTCAGAATAATTTTAGTATATTTCTTGGATATGACAGTGTATAGTGTGCGCGAAGGTGCAAGTCACTTCCTGAGGTATGTGATCGGCAGGACGGGGGAGGAAGTCGAACGACAAGCAACCTGGACTATATCTCATGTGCGTCTTGTCACTTCGCGCAGATTATCATAAAAAAAATATGTAAGCACGGCTGTATGAATATTGCACAATAAAGCATTCATTTTAATATGTAAATAAATGTTCAAAAAACTCTATCGTTATAATAACCTCACCAACATCCTCTTACATTCATATTTTTAAGTTTAGTACAATTAATATGAAAAGCCATATGGTTTGTAACTACAAATTGAAGCTTAGCTTAAATAAAAAAAAATGTCTTTCCGTATACAGTTTTCTCTTCCACCATTTGCTACTATATTTCGATAATTAAAATCACACTGTATATAAGCTCGTGTTTGTTCGACACTTTGTCCAGTGTTAATCAGAATTAAATGTGTACTGATATATTGTATTTTTATTTACGAATCAAGCAACAGGAGGTGAATAAATAACAAAATTTAGTGAGATAATTGTGAGATATTTTAAAGATGTGTTTACATGCGACAATATTTTTGTGGATGCTAGTAGTAGTTTATGTATTTGGAATTTTTTATCAATAAACTTCAAGTCGTTAGATAGCTTGTTGAATGGTTTAATGACCTTAGTTAAACTATATTTTTCTATTATAACCCTATCTAGAGTTCAATTTGTAAAATTAAAAAAAAATTATTAGATATATTTCTGAGTTAGTCAAAACTAAGGTGAGACATGCACTGTTGTCCCATGTTTGACTTATGGCTGTAAAACATAAGCGCAAATCAAGTCTAAGAGAAAAATTTGCTAAATATTAAATATGGAACGGTAATAGTAAATATAAAAAATACCAGTATTTTATTAAAGTAGATATTATTAAAAAAGCATAAAAACTTAGTCTTAATAATATGTAATACAAAATCGGCCATCTTTATAAATTTGTCAATTATATCTGCCTGACCTTGTTGAAGGTATATATGTGGTCATCGCCGTTAGTCCTTAGTTGTCTCAGATCGCTGTCTATATATATGTTGGACGTGACTTGCATTCAGCGTCTGCCAACTATCTTACCCAGGTCGACTGTTCAGCGTGTGAGTGGACATAATAGCTGAGTGTGTGGCCCGTGGTCCTCCACAAAAATGGCTTCAGTGATCATCTGTTCAGCGCACTATATTCCTACCTACTGCCACTTCTACTTGCAAATTTGCTAGGCTATGTCGGTTGCTTGCGTTATTCTATGGATCTTCTCATTTCTGTATGGCCTGTTGAGAGTCTGAGAAAGCTTTTTTTTTCTATAATAGTTAATACCACAACAAGTAATAAAACACATCTTAATAAGTACAAATTTTATTACCTTCTTATAATACGATAATACAAAATTGGAGAATGACTTATATCACAGGTTAGCATATATCAATAATTGTTAATCACCTTTACTTGGTAAAGTTTTCAAATCGGAACTAGATACTTGAAAACATGCAATGTTTTCATCTATTACAGAAAAAAAATCATTTCAAATGAATTATAAGCGGTTACAATAAAATGGCACTATTTATATATTAGTAACATATAGCGGATGTCCAACTGTTGTTTGATAAAAAAGTTAATAATGATCGACTTTCATTGTAAAAATAAAAAGCACCTTCATACGAATAAATTGTATAATTTACAGTCATTTTATTTTTCTAAATACCTATATAAAAATAAAAGGCAGCAAAGTAGAAGCAATTCACATAATGGTAATTTTATATTTTATAATGTTTACTAAAAAAATGTCTATTGTATTGAAATCATTATTTCAGCTATACAACGTCCACGTCAAGACGATAGGCCAGCCCTATTGAGTTCCATGTTTTTAGTCAAAGGTTTCTGATAAATCAACGTTGATGGCAAGTGTCTTACCAGGAAATTGATTTCAAAAAAATCCGTCACGTATTTCCATTCCAAAAACTAAATCAATTTCATGCACTGTTTAATGTTTGTTATTTAACCAGAAATCTACACTTTTATCATTTTTTTAAATAAATGACAGACAAGCGTTCGTGCTATGCGATTTTAAAACAAAATAAAACTTTCGGATCAAACTATGTACACAATTATTTCCATATCCAAGTTTAATAAAAACGTAACATATATTTTAATCAATATGCTTTGCCACTATCTCCTCTATCATTCGATTTTAATTTGACATTGATTTTATGAAACACCCTGGATTTTAGCCAGAATTATGATTCCAAAAATTAAATAATTATAACATAATTATTAAAAAAAAAGTATTATCATAATGTCTGTATCTACTTTGCCGCCATTGATATGTGAAATATAAATAACTGTTCTGAAAATTATGCATCATAATCTTCACATAGGTACTTTTACAATGATTTTTATATTTAACAGACTATGTCCAATCACCACATATGGAATGTTGACACGGTTTTCTAAAAACCTTAGTAACTAAAGAGATTCTTGTAGAAATTAATTTTAAACTTGTAACATTAGAAATATAAGACTAAACATTATGTATT
The DNA here is from genome assembly GCF_028537555.1 of Battus philenor. Taxonomy (NCBI): domain Eukaryota; kingdom Metazoa; phylum Arthropoda; class Insecta; order Lepidoptera; family Papilionidae; genus Battus; species Battus philenor. Next base: position 1,946,988 of record NW_027181693.1, read on the forward strand.
AGTTATTTTATAACACATTGAAATGTTGATTTGCTGTATAACAATTATATATAGTTTATACTTAAGGACGGAGTCAATAAAAGTTTTCATAAACTTTTTATTAAAATTACATACTGTATATAAAATACTATAAAAATATGCCAGTTAAAGATTTATAATCAGAGATAAGATATATTAACTCAACTTCATCGAGTCAATTTTTTTTTATGGTCAATGTACTCGCTTTTACAATAGGATCCTGTATAAAATTCAGAAAACTTCTTTTGGTAGATAAAAAAATGTCAAAGAATATAAGGATTACTCCTTAGCACACAAATGTTTGTATAGTAATATACTGTGAGAAGATACACAATGATCTGTTTGCTTCTAGTTTATATCATTGTTTATTAACATATAGTTTTATATTATTTAAAAAAGTAAACACTGGCTGAGTTTTTTTCACTTGTTCTTTTCGGATTAAGACATTTATCATCGGAACAGGTGGTAGATTGAACTTGATGTCAATAAGTCTTGTAATTCATTGACTTTATTATGAAAAGCCTTTAAATGAATGAGTGAGATGAAAACTATACCTGCTTATGCAAAGGTAGACTTTGAAATTAGCTCTTACAGGTAATTTATAAATTACTCAAAAAAAATGATTGATTGTTAATATGTAAATATTTATCCAAATCTGTGATTATAATTTAATTTTAAGTATATTAGTTACAAATGAAAATCATTAACATACATATTATTTATAAGTTCACGATAATCGTATAAAAATATATATATCTTAAGATTGAATTATAATGGTTGAATTAACCAAAGGGCAGTATAAATGAAAATATAGACACTATACCAGGTGTAGTTATCAGCGCGGCTTGTCGTGCAACCAGGCGCGGAAGACCGGCAGCGTGGTGGGATAGTGGGTGGGTGGCTGTTCACCCTGTTCGCGGAAGGGATACGTGCCCAGCACTATCGGGAGCTGCAGCTTCACTTCCTTCTCTAGACTCTTCGGTTCGATTATGAACTGTCATGGAAAAATAACAAATTAATGGAAAAATACTGAAAAATAATATTTTTTTAAGCACATCAAGAACCGTCATCTTAGGCGACCGAAGGTAATTGATAAAGCGCTGGGGATTGCCAAGTTGAATTGGCAGTAGGCAACCCACAGCGAGTACAAGAGAAGGCTGCTATGGCCTTAAGGTGCTGGAGTGGAGACCACAAACCAGTAAGAACAGCGTAGAGTTTACAAGATGGACCGACTACTGTCTTTAAGTTGTCAAAACACGATGGATGTAGCCCACACTGCTGCATGTTAGAAATCTATGGAAGGCCTATGTACAGCAGAGAACATTCTATAACTGAAATTATGATATATATCTGTTTTATATATCCAGACAACTATGAAAAAGTATAGCACAAAGATCTTCTATATAAAATTAAAAATTCCCTACCACATAGGTACTATCTGTTGGTGGAATCATAACTCAGAAAGACTGTTTCTGGTGAGAGAGGATGTAGACCTGTCCAATATTTAAGAAATTATGGCGCGTGTCCAACTGTGCTCGGTTCTTCAGACAATCTTATATACCATTTACATGACCATCCCAGAAAGATCAGACAGAGGTAGAGTAATCAATTTGCTTATAGTATAAGACTAAAAAAAAATACAGCAAAGAAGTAAGTAAAAGCTCTCATATAGTGTACTGTAACACAGGCAATTGCAAGGTTGGTGAGGTTTTCCATCAGAGGAATCTATACTTAAACATAAAGTGGTAACAAAGCACCAAAATGCTATGTAATATCAAAACTTACATAGACGTCGTAGTGGACAGCGATAAGGTGGCAGCCGCGCAGGTTTGTGGGCGGCAGCGGCGGCACGTACAGAAGCTCACGGCGCCACAAGTCCGTAGCCCCTGGCCGTGTCTTCCCGTGTGACAGCGTAGCCAGCTCGCGCACCTCCTTCGCAGCTATCTTGCCGTGCGCCGAATATTGAATTGTCTACACAACGATACACTGTGTTAAATTTATACTGGCAATACACATTCAGTTCGACAAAGTGATTCTTTCTAAAAAATAAAACATTATTTAAGGCAGTGTCTACTACATAGCAAAACCATTGTATTGTTTGGGGGTTTAGCTTTTTTCCACGGCACAGGACTTTCATCCACATGAAAGAAAGATATCCTTGTTAAGGTTGTCTAAAGATGTTGAATGCATGCCGCTATCGATCAATTAATTTGAGATCTTTAAGGCAGGCCTATGTTCAGCTGTGAATGTCCTACATTTGAAATGTTGGTAAGAGACCTCAGTGAGCGCCGCCCTGGTGCACTTGATGGCGGTACGCGAGTTGTTGACGAGATGCGCAGAGAGTGCAATGCTTTCGCCGGGCACGTACGCGCCGCGGTCCAGCGTCACGCGGCACGTCACAGCGCCACCGCCCACGCAGCCCACGCCCACGCGGTGTTCCACGCTGCATTCCAACTCTTGCTGCACAACAAATTCACTATACTTTTGCATGTATAAACTGTCCTAGGACATTGCCACACATCAACCAACATAAGTTATTAATTCTTTTGCTGTACAAAACAAAACTGTTCATGCTTATAACACTGTCTAATGAAAGGTGAAATGGTTAAATTTCTTCTTGACAAGAATACAGCAAACTACTATAGTAAGAGACTAGAGAAAAAGTTTTGTTTGTAAAAAAGTTTTGTGAAAATAACATGACAATGGTATATACCATGTTTTTTTCACAGTTTATTCATTTAAGAATGTGTTTTTGTGAATTTTGTGGTGAGGACATATCATGGTGAAAACTGATGCAGTGTAAGGACATGGAATTTACACAGGTCTTAATTCTAAAATTGATAAAATCATAACAATGAAAAATATCTTCCTTGATTCCTTAAAAGTTGTTAGCCGTTTGATTTCAATTTCAATTTTTGTATGCCATAATTCTAGCATATTTTAAGGAACATAACATGAACAATATTATTATAGTTAATAATATGACCAACATTTGTGGCAAGATGTTACAATTATTCTACAGTTAGATGCACTTTTTAACTCTTAAATAATTTATATAAAAAAAAATTATTTTAAATATTAAAGTAGTTGCAAGCCATGGTATTATGTAAAAAATGTTGTTATCAATATATTCAACTTTTTTGTTACTTACAGACAAAACTGATGGTTCCAAGTTTAGATCAATAGGATTCATCACAATAAACACTTGCTGGTTCTTGTGCGTCAATCCACTTGGCTCCCTCAGTGCCGCTTTGCAATAATACTGGACCCAGCCATGTGTACCAAGGAAAGTAGATGGTAAGCCCATGGGGAGACCAAGTTTGAATGGGAAGCTGTGGATGCCAGGAGACAACAATATTGGTGTATGGCCTGAAATTAATACACATTTTTAAATATTCCACACTTACAACTTAGTAAAAAACTTAAAAGTAAAACACTAGCTCGCCACTACCCCACACGACAGTGTTTACTACAAAAGACATTTTGTAGTGGTAATTTTATAAAATCAACTATTGGTCATTTTAAACATTGTTAGAAAATAATAAATATGCATTTCTATTGAAAATATTTTCCACCCTTCATGACAAATGGTAGAATTTCATAAAATATAATCTTACTCTGATCTCTACTTGGTAAAAGGAATACTACTACCATAATTTTAGTTAAGAAACAGTTCTGATGGTATTGTAATGGGTCAGTATATAGCTGGAACTCTCTTATCTCTTTTCATAAAAACATTAATGAAAAATCCCTTTTTTCTCTCAGTTTATTTGGTGATTGAACAAAATAAATGATTATTTCATCTCATATTTAAGCTTATCTTTACCTGGTTCACCGAGGAGGCGCATCCTGAAGTCAATATAGTTCTCTTTGTCAAATAATCGTTCATGTCTGCCTGAGCCCACTCGAACCACTCCCTCACCAATTACATGAAAGTGTAGGCCTGTGATATATATTGTAAAATTAATTTTTTTATTACTAAAATATCATTCTTAAATATATAAATAAAATTACCTGACACTGGAGTGTCATCCTGCAATTCCATTAATACTTTGCCGGACAAAAACTGTCCGGGAAAATATAACAATGAAGTGTTATCAAACACAATCAAAAATTTTAATAAATTCCTTGGCATTTTTGCTTCTTATATTGTCTATAATATAAGAACAATGATCTCTAATTTGCATATAAATTTACACTCTAGTAACAATCAACATTCACGCGATTTATTTATGTAAATGTATAAAGATGCGACGTGCGTGGAATAGTCTTGTTATGTAGATATCACACGGAAGCACTTCACTAAAAGAAAAGTAATTCTAATAAAAATTTAAAGCTAAGTGTATAATAGTGAAACTTGAAATTACAAAACGCGTTATGTAAGATTGTCTAAGCTTCTTCTCACAGAATCCGTAGGTAGAATAAAGTTGAGAAATATATTACGCGAAGGCCATCAAGTTCAAAAAGTTTGTCACTACCTTATAAGAGTTGCTAAATATATGTTTTACTATTATAACTTTTATTATCAATCCGGTATTTAAATTAACCAATCCATCACAATCCATATAAAGTTATTTTATTCATTAAGCGGTAATCTGATTTTAATTTATTAAGCTATTAGCTTAAAACAAAACTACCTCTACAAACTTTTTATTTTGACATTGACCAAACCAAAATAAATGACATATCTTAAAACAGTGTTGCATGTGCATACATAATAAATTTTTATTTAAAACATAGTTAAAAAATTAATAAACTTTTCTATTAAAAATGATTATAATAGTATAAGATAGAATTCATATAGCGCTCTTTCTACGGCATTTTTGTAAGCAAGTCATAAGGACAAATGGATATATATATATATATGTACGATTCACTATCAATGGTTAGGTCTCTTAAATGATTTATTTAATTTTTAGATTTTGTTTCCATTTTTATATTCCGTCATATTTAGGTTCTTTCTCCGTCACAACATGTTAGACACAACTTTTCACTTTACATTTAATTTTTGAAACATATTGATTTAGTTATCGTTTTAAAGAAAAACCTAAAAGACCTTTATATGGAATGTACCTTTTTAATTGTGCAGACATTTATGCTAAAGGATTGAATGCAAAATATTGCTTGGTTAAAAGTTAAATTTATTGTTTTTGATTGCTTGTAATGTTTTGCCCTACTTAGAAATCTTATTAATTACAAATAGCAATAAATTTGATAGACAATATTTATTTACGAATTTTATATCAAATTGTTTAGTGGACTGTTTCCAGTTAAGAGCATTTTTTCTTCTTAGGCTATAAAATAACATCTGTCGATTTTTTCATTATTAAATATAGACTATCTCTTTGGTACTAATTCAAATACATCCTTATTAAGTAGTACATTTTCTGTAACAGCTCTATCCGGTGAACGTAGTGAATCTTAAGAATGATTGGTCAATAAAGTTTGATTTCGTTTAACTGAATTTTTCATTGATGTAAATTTGGACCATAGTTCAGTCTAACCAATGAGAGAAAAGTTTTTGACAGTGATGGGTTTGTTTAGAAAGAACAACAAATTATAAATGAAGGTTTCAACGAACGGCGGCAGGTCAAATAAATTAAGATCTTGTTAGATTTACGAATTCTTTTCAAGCGACGTGTGACACAAAACAGAATAAAAATGCCTAGTGAAATGATAACACTGCAACTCGGTCAATGCGGAAATCAAAGTAAAAAAATCATCCTTCTCAATGTTGTTTGTTTACGATTCAGTTAATTTCAAATATATATATTTGTCATAGTTGGGTTCGAGTTTTGGAAACAATTGTGCATCGAACATGGCATATCTCCAGAGGGGATTTTGGAAGAATTCGCTTCGGCAGGTTCCGATCGAAAAGACGTGTTTTTTTACCAGGCAGATGACGATCATTACATACCTCGAGCAGTATTACTCGACTTGGAACCCCGAGTTATACACACCATAATGAATTCTCCTTATGCGAAGGTATGGGCCAAGATCGAGAGTAACATTTATTTATTTGCTCTATTCTAACGTGAAAAAATTATTTTCGCTGCTATGTTGTTACTTTATTGTGTAAGATTCCCAGCTTCTTTATTCCTTAGTGACTTCGATGGCATATTATATAGTAGATTTGTAATTAAAACATGTCAAAATGTCTTTCCTCTTTTCATTTTCGTCTCAAAACTGGCATTGACTATATAAACAACAAAATTAAATTAAAGTATTATATATTTAAAAACCACATTACGAAGATCTTCTTTTTTCTTATTTGTTACGCTTTATTTTACATGCATATATTTAAGTATTTATAATCATGCTCTTAGTGAGAAGAAACTAGTTTGTAGTTTTTAATATCTAATGATTAGTAAATCTAAATTTCCATACCAGACCTTAAATATTTCGAAATAACATTTGTTAATCATAAATATTTATTAATTTAAATCCATGCTTAGCAATTATAGTAAATCAAAGGAATATTTTAGGCCAGCATCTTTAAGGTTTATCATTAAATTCTTATTATATAATTGTTAAGTAAATAAAACACATCCCAGAAGATTGGCAGCAAGAGCAGTGTAGGATATTCACTCATAAAGTGGATAGATAACCTTGCGAGGGTCAGCTGTCAAGACACTGCATCCAGACCACTTCCAATAGATCCTCTTGAAAATCTTTGGGAGATATCCAATAGTGATTGTACTATCACTGAAAATTAGATATACTATGAAATACTTTTATATACAATATCAACTTATTTATGCCTATCGTGGAATTACTATAGTTATGTAAATAATATACAATTGATAATGTACAATTTCAGCTTTACAATCCTGAAAATGTATATTTATCGAAACATGGAGGTGGTGCAGGAAATAATTGGGCCAGTGGATATGCACAAGGAGAGAAACTCAATGAAGAAGTATTTGATATTATTAACAGAGAAGCCGATGGCAGTGACAATTTGGAGGTAAAAAAAAAATAGTTTATAGATTCTATAAGTAATATATTAGGGGGTCCGGAAAGCAATGTAGTTTCTGTAGTCATATTTTACAGAAAAACCTCTTGATTTTTAGCTGTCTGAAGTGAAAATTGTATATTTGATGGCAAAAGATTATTGATAACATAGGTGAATATATGGTTAAACTTAGTAAGCAACCTGCTGAATGTGAGTTTGATCTACATTTTTATTATAATATCTAAAATATCTTACAGGGTTTTGTCCTCTGTCATTCAATTGCTGGTGGAACAGGATCTGGTATGGGATCATATATCTTGGAGCATTTATCAGACAGATTTCCTAAAAAACTGGTTCAGACTTACAGCGTCTTCCCAAATCTTGATGAAATCAGGTAATATTTATGATTTTTTTTTTACAAATTATGAATATTATATCTTATGAGATGTATTGAAAATATTTAAACCGGTTATAAAGAGTACTACTATTTTGCTAGAATATATGTCAAATTAAAAAAAAAGTATTTTTTGCATTAAAACAAAGATGGATGTTTAATTCAACTAATCACAAAAAAATTACATTAATACACAATGATGTAACTAATTATGTTAAAATACCAATGAGAAATAAAAAAAATCACAGTTATTGAGAAAAGTTGTTTGATTATTGTAAAAAATACTTCTGACAAGGTAACATATTTCATTTCCTTACTCTATTAAAAACAGTATTTTAAATAAATGGGTCCCTTATTGAAAATCTGCACTATGGTACAGTTATATAGTACAGTGGATTGTATTGCAGTATGATGCTGAATAAGAGTACACTTTGAGCATAATACAAACTTTTCTGTTTTAATTTTGAGGTGAGCCAACAAGAAAATCTTCTTTCTTTCTTTTTGTAAACTTTGTTGTGAAACTTCCACTCCTGAAGACATGGAAATCTACTATGTTGTATCAATACTTAACGAATTTATTAATATACTTACGATGGTATTGGTAGTGTATGTGTCTTAAAATATTCATTTAGAAATTACATTAGGTTGTTCAATTGTATACAATGTATGAAAGGTTCTCGAGTGGCGACCACGAGCCGGTAGACGCGGCGTGGGTAAGACCTCCACATGGTGGACCAATGAGATAGTTAAGGTCGCAGGAAGTTGCTGAATGCAGGCAGCACTATACCCGTCATCATGGCGATAGCTGAGAGTGGACTCTGCCTTGCAATGGGCATCCATGGTCTTAAAAGAAGAAGAAAGTATACATTAAAAATAAAATTGATTTTGACATATATATTACAAATTGAAATTGCATAGAATTCTTATCTCCTTGAGATGTTTAAGGGACACAAAATAATGTAAATTCTTAGAACTGGATGTGATTTTCGTTTAAAGTAGTAGTAAAGTTTGAAAACAGAGGTGGCTACTAAAAGTGGGACAATATGTCATTTGGGTTTACATTTAGTTATGTTCTTTTTCTAGTGATGTAGTGGTCCAGCCATATAACTCCTTGTTGACATTGAAGCGTCTTACGGAGAGTGCGGATTGTGTGATGGTGTTGGACAACACGGCTCTGAACCGAATTGCCAGTGACCGTCTCCACATACAAAATCCTTCCTTTGCACAAATCAACACTTTGGTCTCCACTATCATGAGTGCCAGTACTGCTACACTGAGGTATAGATAAAATTAAATAAGATTATGTATATGTTATATATAAGGTCTCTAAGAGGCCCTCTATGGGCTGACACTACGAAAAAAGATTTTATCATTTATAATGTTTCTATGTTATTTGTAATTTATTTGATTTTAGATTACAATATTTTCTTCATGTCAATTTTTCAAGTATTTATCATATTGTAATTATTTAAAAGAAAGTATTTTTTATTTATCAATGTTTTTTTGATAGAATAATATTCTTTTAATATTATTTATGGCTCTGATTTTACAATGTCACATGTATTTTTTAAAGTTTGTGTCTGAAGCCTGTTTTCAATGAAAGTACATCAGGATTGTAATTAAAAAAAAAAACATTTCAAAAATCTCTTCTTGATAGTGTAGAAAATAAAAAAAATATTTTAGAATTTAAAATTAGAATTCCCATCCAGAAGCAATATAAATATATTTTTCCCTAGCAAATATAATAACAATCTCGTTATTATAACAGACATTCTCTGGTTTTCTGGCTGGCTTATGACACAATTAATAATACTCCATGCTCCTTCATCACATTGGTTTTGTGATGTTTCTTTGTTGATTTACCTAGATATTATATGTGTTGCTTAGTTGCCAGCTGGTCCAAGCAGATCCTACCTTAGAATCATGTCTATCTTGACTTCTTTTTGCTTGATATAGCCCTTTACGTACAGTAACAAACATGATTTTTTTGTTAAAATTATTTATGTGTATTATTAATTCGAATCTATTGCAGATATCCATCATACATGAACAATGACCTCATCAGTTTAGTGGCGCCGCTGATCCCTACGCCGCGTCTCCATTTCCTCATGACGGGCTACACACCCCTCACGGCCGACCATGAGCTCAACGCTGTCAGTATATATAAATGCACGAAGATAATAAAATATACTATTGATATGGGAGCCGTTCATGAAATATATCCTTGAAATAAAAATTTTCATGACACTGGATATATTACGTCGAAAAGCTAGAAATATCTCAAATTTATGGAAAGTCATAATTTTTGTTTTGATATTTTAATAAGAATAAGGAATAAATATATTTAGCAAATATATATAATATCATAAATCAATATTACAGTCTCGATAGAACTAAAATATATAAACAAACATTGCTTTGAAACAGCTTATGTTCACCCATTCAAACAACATATGTCCACCCAAAAAGTTCAGTTTTAGCTTATCAGCTAAACTTTTTAAGCTAGCTAGCTATTTGGGTGAACATCTTGTTTTATAACAATTTGTTAATTGTTACTATGTGTTATGAAATAGTAATAATAACGATATTTTAAATAAATTATTATACATCTAAAATGAAATACAAATAAATAATTATTTACTTAGCTAATGGCAATTAATAAATAATTACTGTGTGTTCTTCGGCCCCCATGTCACCTCTTGTCAAACTAGGCAATCTCCCTTGAGAGTGAACATATTTCATAAACGGCTTCATATAATAGTATCATAGATATGTACAACAAAAAGTATTATAATCAATTATGTATTACTTTTAGGCACCAAAGATACGAAAGACGACAGTACTAGACGTAATGCAAAGACTGCTGCAGCCAAAGAACATGATGGTCTCACTCAGCCCGGACAGGACCAATCAGCACTGTTACATATCAATACTCAATATTATACAGGTAAACGTTAACACATACAGGGTGGTTTATTTTTACTAAGCTTGTAAAAGCATAAAACATTAAACGCCTAAACCAACCCAATGCCAATAATTTTTCCTGAAGTACAGTCTGCAGGGTCAGATGGTAAACAATAATTATATTAAGTTGAAAGTGTTGTAATTATAATATTTTTAATATTATTACAAGAATTATTGTACCTGAAACCTTTGATTTTTGGATATATAAAATATCTACCTATTTGCTGACTCATCACAATATCTCTGGAAACATAAGGTTATGGGACTTGAAGTTTGTTAGGAATGTTCCTTTTGCAGAAATAGAAATCAATTAAAAACAGATTTTATGTAATTCTTAGTAACCAATAAGTATAATTATTAGTAACCTGCGGGGATTAAAGGAGTGTTTTTTTAGGACCGCAGCTAATATTACATATAAGTACAATTTCTTTAATTTGTTATAAAATTAAGTTATAAGAAAACCTACTTACTTCCAATAAACCATGTTAATAGAATGTTTAATAAAGCGTATTTATTTCAAACGCAGGGCGAAGTCGACCCATCGCAAGTACATAAGTCGCTGCAGCGCATCAGGGAGCGTAAGCTAGCCTCGTTCATACCATGGGGCCCAGCCTCCATCCAGGTGGCGCTGTCGCGGCGTTCGCCCTACGTCCACGCCTCGCATAAAGTCTCCGGTCTGCTGCTTGCGAATCACACCAACATTTCCTCAGTAAGTCTTTTAACATGTACCGTCTCCTGTCACAGACATATATTGTTAAGGCTATCTTGGTAGCTTTTAGAAATAGAACTCCGGTGCTCTGTTTAAACTAAATTCTAAGATTTTCTACCTTGATTATGTAGTCGGTCCAACTAGGAGTTGGGGGGTCTACCCACACCGCGTCTACCGGCACGTGGCACTGTATAATAGAGATTCTTTCATGAAAAACATTAATTAATTATGTACTTATATCCTTAAAATAGGTAGATATGATATTTATATTTGAGCTCATAAAGGGAAGGAAGGGTTTCATACATAGGAAGCTGTTGTATGATTAAGATAAACAACAACTCACAATATTTTGAAAATATTCCAATAGTCCCTGAAATAAGAGATAGGTAAGTAACAAAGCATTCATAGTCCAAGAGAAAAACATGATGTCATAATTATTTCAGTCATTTGACATTCTCTGCTGAATAGAGGCCCATAAACTTCAAATTGAACAGAGAGAAAGCTGCTCAAATCAGCGTCTCCTTAGATATACAAGATACTTGTACTTAAATATTAATTATAAAAAAATCATGAATAAAGTTTTTCTGACAAACATCAATCATTCATAAGACAATAAAATTAATACGTGTTTAACCTTTGCATAACGTCGTCCATGCGTCATTAAGGTAGAAGCATTGACTTTTTGAGATAGGTTGTGTGGTGTGTACACTGATAATAATTTTGACTATGTATGATGCTAGTTATTAATCATTTGCTTGCAGTTGTTTGACAGATGTTTGCAGCAGTTCGACAAATTACGTAAGAGGGAGGCGTTCCTGGAGGTGTTTCGCAAGGAGCCAATGTTCAAAGAGTCCCTGGAGGAGTTCGATGAATCGCGCGGCGTAGTGGATGACCTCGTGCAGGAGTACCAGGCCGCAGCCACGCCAGACTACGTGCACTGGAACCCTGGTTGGGTTTAAACAGTTTACTCTCATAAAACTTTTGCTAAGTTACTTTAAATGAAAGAAATCATATAACATTGTGTTAACCATTTTTAAAACCGGGTGCTTGGATACTTTGGATATAGATAAACTAAAGCATGCACAAATGTTTTTTAATTTATTTTTGAATATTACAATGTCTTCAGGTATAACTGTACTAAATCATATACAGTTTTCCATTCTTTGTGATGTTGTAATAAATAAAGTGCATCTAAAAATGAATTGATCACAAGATAATTTTTTTAATTATTATATATCTATATGTCTGAAGTAGCCTTAAGTTTAATATTCGAGTAATTTTTTTTACATAATTGTGTGGTTGGTGTATGATTACGTTAGTTAAATTTAATTAAAAATTAATTTCAATCATTTTATTTTGAGTTTTTTGCTGAGTTTAGATTAATAGCAATCACAGCCAATCTCCATATTTCATCATGATATTCCAATTCAATATAATAAATTTATTGTATACAATGGATTGAATTGATACTTCTTTTAAAATACATGGTGACACTTTTATTATGTATATACTTTATATATTTTTGCAAGTTACTATATTCTATCATTATTTATATGCTACAGGTTCTTTGATCTTTTTGATTGACAATTTTTGTCTATATTTCAATTTAATGTGCTATCTGTGATAACTCTTTCATATTAATTTTAGAACATTATAGCTATTTTTATTTTTGACTATTAAAATATCCTACATTTTATTTTGACGTTAAGTATTTCAAAAATACTACTTGTAGTAATAATATGTCTTTTGAGACGTGTTTTATTTATTTCACATTAAAGTCCTCTTGTAGTATTTTATTATTCAAATAGCTTTATAGTTGCGGCCAATAGGAATAAGAGATACCGAGTCTGGCACAAGACTTATTGGTTTGGTAATATTCCCATTGTTGTGATTAGGTCATAAATTACTCCACTAACCTATTGTTGAATGTTGCAAATGTCCTTCAGAATTTTCCAGTAAGATATCGTGTTTTTAACTGTTAGCAGTGGTTATGTCATATAACTAACAAAATGCCATGGCCTTACTCTCATTACCGTCACATAGCCGACAGACCCACTGCAAGGCATAGACCTCCCCCAAAAATGGCGATGATGACCAGTTATACATCTGCCTGCAACCAGTGTCTCGTCATCGATCCATCATTACTTTACTTGACTATTATTAATTTTTTTGTTTCAGAGAGCAGTCAAATATAGCAAATGGCGAGGATGTGAAATGAAGAGTATGTCGATACAGTGGCGCGGTTTCTATTTATAGGCATTCCAAAGGAAGGTGGAAACCACATAAGTCTCACTCGGATATGGATTTGGTTGTTACATTTAACAAGTGCCATTTAATGATTATTAAACTCGAATTTGTTAATTCTCAAGTCCACACTATGCACACTCTCTCTGTTAACTAGAATTAACTATAGTTAGGTAATAAAAACAAACATTTTCTTATCAAGAATTTATTATTAAATATAGCTAACCCTAAACATTCCTTTCGCATATTCTCACCCCCTGTGCACAACACAATGTGGTTATTATTTTGCAAAATTAAATCAATAATAGATCTGAATTGTTAACAATTATGTATTGTGTACAGTCATGTTTATTTTAATTAGTAACTATGTGTTAAATAAATTACAAGAATAAAACTTTTGATATTATTATGACATTTTTCTTTATAGTTCCCACATTGTTCTACAGTTGTTCAAAACCTCACACTAATTCTTACATTACAATCACTTGTCAATCATGGCCATATATACAGTTAAATTTAAAGCCACTGTAATCATGTAATTTTGAATGAATTCCCGAAAATAATTATTGAAGCAATGGAAATTATGAACTATGCAAGTTTATGGTAAAACTATGTCATCCCTCTATAATAATATGGTGGGCAGAGTAATGATAATCTGCTTTATTCAGAAAAACAATTTTAATATGGCAACAAAAGAACCCCAAAGTAAAAGACAAAATTAAACTTCTACTCAGACAAAAGTATAACAGGGATGGCACATATACAAGTTAATAAAATAAAATGTGAACTACCAATATCTATTTTTTTACAGTGAAAACATTGGTATATGACAGTATATTAAAAAAAAATTCAATACAATTATTCATATAGGCAATCAACATGACATAGCAAATTTTGTGTTACCAGATAAATGGTTAGATAATGATGGACAACACCAATGTACATATATCTTCAAAACTACTAACATTATCTAAATTGTATACATAATTATAACAGTTGTTCTTATAAAGGTTTTTTTTGTTTTTAACATACTACTAGTTATGTTGAAATCACAATAGAGACATCGAGTTATTCAGTGATAATATGAGATGTCTGTTTACACTAATCAGTTTGCCACAGAAGGCGTTAACTTAATTTGAAAAAATTATGTAAGCAATTGCATAGTGCGATGCAGTAGCAAAATGAAATAAAAAATTGGAATTAACATAAGTTTTTCTGCCTCTGGCCCCTGGCAAGGCTAGGAGGTCTGACTTGGAGGCTGAAACTTGGGTTGTATGATAGATGTTTTCCTCAGTGGAACGGTGTCAGGTGTCGGGATTGCATCACCTGTTGGCAACTTGGCAGGCACCGCAGGAGCTTTAAACGGCGCTGCAAGGTTACTGGGCCTCTGTTTAGCCATTTGATAATCACCAGAATCAAAAAACTTTTGCTGGAAAAACAAATATTATGTAACATGAAGATGAAGTTTTGTATTTCGTAGTTTTAAAATATTACCATTATTAATTAAGAGTAGTACAAATATGCATCAATTTTATTGCATAGGTATTCAAATTGACTTACTCCTTTAGCTAATCTCTTTTGAAGAAAAGCTGAATGTCCACTGGGGCCCCGACCAAGCATAGCGTTTGGAAATTTCGCTTTGAGTTTAGCCTCTTCCAACTTTTCCAATTCCTTAGGCTGTAATAAGGGAATAAATAGAGTATTCAAGTTGGCATGCACTTTAGAATGAGTAAGCTACCACCAGCTCAGAATGCTAACCTGCTGAGATGAGCTGGCCCCTAGTGAATACAAATATCAAGTTCCATGTATTTTGAGGAACTAAGTTTAGATAAGATCATTTGAGATTTAAACTAAGAAAAATGTAAGAAACCTTGTGGAACTGTATTATGCACACCTGTCAACATTTTGTTAATTTTTTAAGACAAAACGACTTGTAAGTGTTAAGTTTTTGAATTTAGGGGGCATACATAATATTAAATATGTACTGAGAGGTAGGCAACTATCGACATACCAATTTTTTTAAGAATATCTCTTAGGCAGTATCAAGTATTTAACTTATAAATAACCCCACAGCTTCTTAGTTAATTTTGTAAAACAAACAGAATTAATTTCGGCTTCACTGCTAGATAAAAGAAACTAAAATAAAGTAAAACATTAAAAACTCACATCTTTTGGGGTTTCACTTTGATCCATTGAATCTGCCATAATGTAAGCTGTAAATATCAATTCATATATATAATAATGGAATTACAGTACAAGTAAATACAATATATAAATAAGTATTAACAAAAGTTGTTATTTCCACGTTGTTTATTAGTTTACCCTCCATATATAAAATTCTAGTGTTTAATGCGTGTTGAAAATTCGTAACTTTGTAGAACAAAATAGCAGCGGTCGTCCAAGTTTTACAAGCTATAATCAACATAAGATACAAATGCCTGTAACCATTATTTCCATAAATTTACTAATTATGTCAAATGTTACTAAATATACAAGGACTTTGTTTTGTTTACCCACAGTTAAACAAATAAACTTTTTTAGTGTTATTGATTTATACGATACTGATTCTTAAAAATGTAATTATGGAAGTCAAATAATAACAAACAAGAAAATATTAAACAAAAAGTATACACATGGCTAAAAAATATCAGCACTAAAATGTCAGTAGCATAATAAATGTAAAAGAAAGTTGTTTACCTGAAATCTAATATCGTTTTTAAAGAAAATTAATGACTTCTTCAAACTTTATTCAAAACAAGACGCCGATGGAAAATTCCCGAGCAATAATTGTAACCGTTGATATAGTGGTCAACAAATCAAAATTTTCTCGTGATTCTTTTCACTTCAAATAAAAAATGGCGTTAAAATAAGTATTGCCAGAATAATAAATTATGAATGGAAAGAATTTCTATTAATAAAAAATCATAATTGTTACAATTAATTTATGGAGACATTTAAATATATTTTTGATACAAGATATCACCTTTCATGTAATTATTGTATAAAATCTAATATATAATACCTCAACATCTCCCGCTCTGTTTATGATATTTAATTTAACAGCTTAAAGAGTCGCCAATATTTTAGGTCGCTTAGCCGTACGCTTACTCAATTGACTGGGTGCAAGAGAAAACTTTGAATTGGGCTGTTACTCTCAGGTAATTTATCGTCTCGATTTGAAAAATTATCTAGAGAATGAACTGTAGTATAGTTCATCAGAAAACACCGGAGGGTGAATTTGGTTGATCTATGTACATTAACGTTATAGATGTGGTGAAGCAGAAAAGTTTTATTTGCAATATTTTTAAAGTTTATGAAAACTACTTTACTGAATTCAGTAGCCCTGGTTCTTTGCTCAACTAATGGTACATAATTTTTTAAACTCTTTTATTATAGCTTTGAAAAATGATTATATTTCATTATTTACAAACAAAAAAACATTAAAACTTTATAAAGTGTAGGATGGTCACACTTTGTATTTCGTATTTGACCTGAGCATTTCAGGAATGACTTACGCACGGGTACGAGTATTCAAATTTTCAAATTGTATTTTGATAACAATAATTGAAAATCAATGAAAGCTCATATGTGCTTAAGGAATTTATTAAGAAGTTTTAAGATATACATGCTATGTTGAATTCTTTGTTATGAATCTTGAAATATGACCGAAGAGATTGATGGGTCAATTCATAGTATTCACGTCCGTAATTTTTTTTGTCATGATAATCTGGAGGTAAATTTAAATAAAAATGTTAATTTTATTGTTGGACGAAACGGTAGCGGCAAAAGTGCTATCCTCACTGCTTTAGTTGTCGGCTTAGGAGGTAGAGCTTCTGCTACAAACCGTGGAAGTAATTTACACTGTAAGTATGCTTCTAACACTTGTGGTTTGCAATTATTTGCCGTATGCTAACTTAAAACTAACATACGTCTCTAATAACATTTTGTAAAAAATTTAAGCAGTTCTTCAGTCTAATACATACTTATAATGTATTAGAAATTTTACATTGAATGTTATGGTCAGCTATTGCAAAAATCTGTATGTCGAACTAGAAATAGTATTTAAAGTGTTTTAGATTATATCAAATTATATAACATATTATAATTACATACAAGACTTGTAACACATGATACAGAAATGTTTGATTAATTAATACATTTAATTTTTAGCATTCATTAAGAAAGGTGCCAACTCTGCTACTGTGGAAATAAAAATAAAAAACAGCAGCTCAAAGGCATTTAAACATAGTATATATGGGGACTACATTACTATAGTTAGAAACATCACTGCTTCAGGAAGTTCTAGTTATAAAGTTAAATCAGCTACAGGTAAATATATTTTATATAAATAAGTGAATTTCATTTGTGAAGAAAGTGAGGTTTTAAAACATTTATTTACAGAGTTATTGGTTACATATGTAAAAGCTTTAAAGAGGTGAATAAATAGTTCATTTGATAAGCTTTTACACCTGTACCTAGTGAGTCAGTATAAAGTGATCACTCTAAAATATTAGAGGAACTGGAATGTTACGTCGCTTTCTTATGTTAAATTCACATGACAACATTTTTAACAAGTTTTTATTTCTAATCAATAATATATTCACCTTCTTTATCAACAACTGTTTTTCCATCTAGTATAGAAATTTTCAATGCCAGAGTGGTAACAAATCAATCAGTTTTTCTGCAAAACATATTGACAGAAATGACATCACTTTCCGGTTCTCCAAATTTTTTTTAAGTTACTTTTGTTAATATTTTATATTGTAATGCAACAAACCAAAAACTGCTAGTTTTAAGTCTAGAGACAGACAGTAAACAATAATCATTATACTTATCTAATATTTCCTGTATTCTCATCATTATTTATTAATTCTGAAATCATTAATATTTGGATAAGGTTTATAACACAAAAATTGAAAACAAAGAAGCTGTACATTCACCCAATTAAATCTTTCACATAGTGTCAAATTTCAATCCAGAAAGGCACCCTGCATCACTAAACTTGTGAAGTCAATTAATTATTCAAGATTTAAATTAGTGAACAAATATATGTCACAAATATAATTTGAAAACTCATTTTAGAATTTAAATCATCTATATCTATGCTTGTAAGATGCTTTGTTATGTGAAAAATCTATCGAAGTTGACTGAACTGCTTTTAATAAAAAGTATTCTCCCTGAAATCTCTTAAATACAAATATATTTACTATAAATCATTATAATCATTGATATTAGTAATTTTAAAAGTAAGTTAACATTAATTAGTTATAAGCCATTTATTAACAAGAATCTTGGTTGGGTTTGTAATATTGTATTAACATATTATCTGCTAATGGCGTCAGTGCTGACCGTCAGTGAGGTTTCCCTTTAGGCCTATTAAAAATCATAAATCTGTTTAAAATTTACTAAATTGTTTTTTGCTCATATGCTTTTACTCAATTGTTACTTAGTTTTAACAAAGGTCAATTGGAGCCATTATTTATGGATGGTTTTTTCAAAAAAATTCTTTGTGTGGTAATTGTTATTTTTCTAAGTTCTTAAATTTTTGAAAAACCAATTTGATATGGAAAAGCACAAGCAGTTAGACAGCACTGCCTAAAGGCATGTAAGAACAAAATGGAAACCCTCATAAAAAACGGTCATCAGTGAATGATGCGGCTTAAACTGAAAGTTTATATAGCAACCATTATTGACTGACACGGCCTGGACAGGATATTGCGTTTTTCTCTTGGCATAGAAAATGTTAACAATTTTTTTGTTCTGAAAATAGAATGATTTATTTCCTAACAACTTTATCTTTTTACTTGCCTGTTTGCAAAGCCTGTGGTTAATAAATGTTTTGAATTTACCACATCTTTTGAAAGTTTGTTATAAAACCTATGTATGATTTTATAATAATTATTTATTGCATTTAGGTGAAGTGATATCCACAAAGTTTGAAGAGGTGAATGCTATAATATTAGCGCATGATATACAAGTGGACAACCCAATTTCTGTGCTAAATCAGGATGAAGCGCGGAGCTTCCATGCCTCTGATGCCAAGAAGAAGTATTCTCTGTTCCGCAAGGCGACCAACTTGGACCAAACAGAATCAAATTATATTAGAGCACTTGAGAATTGTAAAAAGGCAATATCAATTTGGAAGAAAAAAACCGATGTGAGTTTATATTTTTTAAATATGGTCAAGAATTAGTTGACATTTCAAAAATTCTTATAAAAAAACCATTAGACATATTTAAAAATTGTTTATTTTTAAACATGTCTAATGGTTTTCACGGTTCAAAAAAGGGTAATGATAAGGAACGGAAATTTTCAAAAACTTCTCGGAAAAGAGACTGCAAGTTTGCTGACCTTTCTTCGTTTAGTTTTTCATTTAGTTGACATAGCGTATTTATTTTATGAATGTAGGGACGATTTTTTTTATAACACCATAAAAAGAAGGCTGTGGTTCCTGGGTAGCCATAGAATGTCGTTTCGTCTGGAAATCTTCGTATTCTTGCTTTTTGCTTCTCTTTTCGTGTTTTTTTTGCTTGCTTTTTTGTGGTTGGTCTTAATCAAGCCAATCCAACTCTTCGAGAAATTCCAGTAGACCCTAGATATTGCCGGCGAACTCGGAGAGGCACCTCGACGATCCGAGATGGATAGCCCTGCAGGGTGCTACACCTGTACACCGATGTAGTACGTGACCAGCAGTGTCGTCCTCTTCCAGGCATGCTCTACACAGGACTGTCCGTAACGCCTCATGTAAATAGTTGTTTGTTTAAAAGACTGTGACCGGTTAAGATCCCTGCCAGCATGGGCAGTCGGGGTCGCTACAGCCGGAGCAAGGCGTTAGAAAACCGGCAGCTTATGTTAGACATTGCCTCTTTTGCTTGTGGGCACTCCTCATGGCTCGTCCATTGCTCTCTGTGTTGACTCTTAGTACGCTCCGCAATTAGAGATCTGGCCGTACCCATTGATAGTGTGATGAGGGGCTCCGGGTCGTAAACGACCATGTTGGAGCCCCTCCATCATGCAGCATCGTTGCCTCTGGAGTCGCTATGACCTTTCATCCACTGTAGTGTAACAAGGTTGTTACTTACTACCTTCATTAGACGTCTGTGACACTCAAATATTAACCCAGAGTTCGTAGTGTGACTTTGAAGGGCTACTAACAGCGCTCTACTGTCGGGAAGAATTCGAATGGAGGAACCTTTTACTCTTCTTGCAGTCAGTGCGGCGGCCCGACGGACTACCACTATTTAATCTTAATGAGGGGTATACTAAATATTCCTTTGTAAGATATCTTTAAAGAAACTTGTTTGCAGCAATCTTATATAATTAATGAACAAAGTGTGAATTATATAAAATTGTATCCTTATTTAATTATGTAAGTGTATCGCCGGGCTACCACTGCTCTACTATTGGTATATCTATTATATAGTTTTGTGTTAATATAAATAAATGTTTTGTGAGGTCTTGCAACAGGTCTTTTATGTTTATAGGCATGCGCAGAGCTGGAAAAAGAATATAAAAAGTGGAAGGCTAGCTATGAATATCTACAATCAAGAGATGAGTTTGAAGTACAGAAGCAGGCGTTGCAAAATGAATACTACTGGAGTGAAATAGCCGAGTTCGAAAAGGAGGTTGCCTTCATTCAAACGCAGTATGATAAACAGAATTCTAAATGTGAGAAGTTGACAATGGAGTTACAAAAGATGGAGGCGCGTTTTGGCGGTGATAATGGGATAATTGAGTGAGTTATAATTAAAAGAGGTTGTCTTTCTTTATTTAACTCTGCAAAAATTGATGTATCATGTAGCTTTGGCATTGTATTTGCCAAAATACTATTAGAACTAAATATAAGTAATTTTTTTAATTGTATAGTAATTGCACTCTTTATAATAAGTTAGCTGCAAAATCTAAGAACTATTATTTTTTTAAATAATTTTGGATGGGGTCTTCGAACATTATAATGACGTACACAAGTGACGTCACTGTAAATGATCCAAGCTTGATAATAGCATGAATAAATAAATTATTAGATAGTTATAAAAACAGACGGCTTATCACAGAATAATGTTTAAACTAGGCAAGAAGTTATATCAATTTCCAAGAACTTGCGAAATGTGCTGTCTAGAAAGCAATATGCTAAAGTATGTGAAGAACATCGGATGGTCAGAGTCAGTTCTGGGTTAGGCTCCGGTGGAATAGCTACTCATCAAAGTACTAGCTCAAACTCGGAGTCCCCAAATCGACTTTTAAATAAGTTAAACAGAAAAATAAGACCTATATATTCTTGTATTAACGTTGTAAAAAATAAGTCTAGGATTTCTGAAACTTGACTAGATAGCACAAAAATTGAGTGAATTAAAAAGATTTAACATTGTGACTTTACAAATGGTAAAAGATATAAAAAACAATTCATTATATATACTTGCACTGGTTTAAGATGGTTTTTTTATTCGTTGTATCTTTTTTGTGGGTGGCCAGATTCTTTATTTTACATCATATTTTTTTCATATTACATCTTTTTCTTTCTTTTCATTCTCCTCCTTTATTTATCACTTTGTCTTTCTTGTTTATACCACATTACTTCCCATGCATGGCGTCTCATTCGTCATATATTCCTACAGTACGACAGATTATTTAAATTTTTGTAATTTTTTATATTATATTGCAGTATCACAGACTTAAGTTATAATTTTATATTTTTAGCGTGATGGACTGAGCTGGTTCCGGTAGATCCCCTGCAGAAAATATTTCTACCATTTTCCCCAAATTTGACATATTAATAGTATGCAAACACATACCACAAGTCGTTTTCTGTCCCATTTGCACATCATGAGGCGCTTTACAAGTCTCGACACGTATTGTATTGGAATAGGCAAGTTTTTACAATTATCAGTCGCTAGACTTATTAAAATATTATCTGCCTACATTTATAGGTGAAGTCAAGCCAACATTTTTGTTGTTCACTATGAAAAGCAAATAAATTTTCGTCGACGACTCTTACGAATTATGAGCACCAATTTTTTTCTTATGATAACTTGGACCTCTGTCGACTGTTAGGACGAACTAAGATTCTAGGATAAAAATTTTAAACTTATGCGACATTTACGTATTAAATGGACCCCTGGGTGATCAGACTTGTGTCTGGCAATATTACAAAGATTATTAGCCATTTACGAGGGTCAAACTGAAAGTTCTTAGAAAATCAAAAACTAAGCATTCTAGCAAATTATTAGTTTTATTATAACTTTTCAAAATAGCGTCCATTTACATCAATACATCGCTGCATTCGATGGAACCATTGAGAAAAGCACCTTGCCCACTCGGCCTTAGGGGTCTCTTCGACGGCGTTTTGAAACGCAGCCACTGCTTCTTCGGCGTCCATAAAACGTTTTCCTCGAAGTTTTTCTTTTATTTTCGGGAATAAATAAAAATCGCAGGGTGCGAGGTCGGGGCTATACGGCGGGTGACCCAGTAATTCCACGTCTGAGGTCGCCAAATAGTCGATCGTTTGCCTGGCGGTGTGCGACGAGGCATTGTCGTGATGAAGGAGGATCCTGCTGCGAGGTCGTTTCTCTCGAACTTTTTCCAAGACAAGTGGCAAACAGTTGTTAGTGTACCACTCTGCATTAACCGTTTTCTGATCCTCTAAGACAACTGTCGCGTAATGACCTGTCTTTCCGAAGAACGAGGCCACCATCTTTTTTCCAACACTTCGACCTCTCTTCACTTTAGTTGGCAACTCTTCGGAAGGAAACACCCACTGAGCAGACTGTCTTTTGGTTTCCGGATCATAACAGTAAATCCAGCTTTCGTCACCCGTTAGTATGTCGAACACAGCATTTGAGTCACCTCCGTTAAATTTTTGGATCATTTCTCGGCACCAATCAACACGGCGGAGTTTTTGAGCCTCGGTCAAATTATGCGGTATCCAGCGGGCACAAAGCTTCCTGACCGCTAAATGTTCATGGAGGATTTTGTGCACTTGACTCATACCTATGCCTAGACTTGTCCGAATCTGCTGATAGGTCACTCTTTTGTCAGTCTCTATCATACGCCGCACAACACTGATATTGTCTTCAGTCGTCGCTGTAGAAGGCCGTCCCTCACGCAAATCATCGGTGAGATTAGTTCGACCACGTTTGAATTCATTAAACCAGTTGTAAACTGTGGCACGAGATGGGGCTTCATCGTGAAAAGCCAATTGAAGTCTATCATAACTTTCTTGTTGACTTATATGACATCGAAAGTCATAAAAAATCATTGCACGAAAATTTTCTCGGCTTAAATTCATTCTGACGTGCACAGACAATTTTCAATTTGCCGCCAAATCGTAAAACAAATGACAAATGAATGAAATGTATACTCAATATTATTGGTAAAGAGTTCTATTTTCAAAATTTAAACTTATTTTTTTAATATAATGCTTTTAAGTTGCCAGTTCTAAAAACTTTCAGTTTGGCCCTCGTATCTAATATATAAAATTCTCGTGTCACAGTGTTCGAACTTGAACTCCTACTAAACGGCTTGACCGACTTTTACCAAATTTTATATGCGTATTCAGTAGATCTGAGAATCGGCTACTATCTATTTTTCATACCCCTAAGTGATAAGGGTGGTCCACCCCAAAATTATTTTTTTTATTTTTTAGACAATTTTTTTGGTTTTTATTTTATTATGATACAGCATACAAAAATACATACAACCTTAAATTTTCACCCCTCTACGATCAACCCTTATCTTACATTTGTTAATTAAAAACTTTAATTTTTTTTGCAAAACAACGTTTGCGGGATCAGCTAGTTGATATATAATATTTCAACAGGAAATTAAAAGCTGACTTAGAAGAAAAGACCAATGAGAGGATAGCTCTCGAGCAAGCGCTGCAGCAGATGGAAGGGGAGGTGCACAAGCTGCAAACCACTTGGCGCAGCGAACAGCATGCGGTCAGCAAGCTGCATGAGTTGCAGAGCCGCGAGAACAGAAAAGTGGTTGATTTGGAACGGGAAATTCGAAATATTGAGTGAGTGTATTTAATTACTAATCCTCTGTCTAAACCGACTTGCGATCGTACGTCGCGAGTACAAAATGTTAAATGTGAGTGATTTTAAATTATGCGAATTGCCTACTTGAAAAGTTTTTTTTTTATCAATATTAGTAAATAATAGTAATTTTATTTTCAAAGAGGGGTAAAAAATAAACACTGTCATAAGTATCACGTGTTTGTAAGAAAAGGACCATTATTTAGCCAAACACAGAGTCACTAATCGATGTAACATAACTCCTGAAGATGCCCCGTGGAGGGGTGAAATACGTGTTGAGTGATTTGACGGTGGCAGTTGTGTAATTTGCATTGTTTGCTGCATACGCATTTATCATCAGTCTGGCGGGCGGTGCACTTTGTTGCACGACTACCACTGCATGTGCGGAAGTGGCTAAATATTGGTACTTTTCTTACTTAGGATGGACTTCCGCAAGGTAACGCCTGATTCCATTAAATATCACGTGTTTGTTTGAATGTACATAAACTCTCTCGAGATACACCTTGTATATAACTAAAAGTGGTATATAAAAATAAATTATCAAATTTATTTTTGTTTCGTTTGTATTTTAACAAAATAATGTACAAATGTAGATGTGGGAACGCCTCCTCCCGGCGGCAACAGCTGGAGGCGGCTGCGGAGGCGGCTCGGAGCGAAGCAGCAGCAGTCCGGGCGCGGTACGAGACGGCGCAGCACGATGCCGCACAGGCGCGGGCCCACGCTGCGCACGCGCAGCAACCCGCTGACGCAGCTGCTGCGCGCGCACAGCGCCAGCGGGACGTACTTAGTAAGTATTGCACACATAATTGTATCTTCAATATTACAACTATAAGACATAGGTCTTCCTTATAGATTTAAAAAAAAAACAGTTGGAAGCGGTCTTCTGATTACCTTTACAATGTCGGTATATCTTGGGGATTGACGTTCTACCTATTTATAACGTAATTATCCCACCCGCACCTTTTTGTTGTCTCACCGTCAGCCCCGACTGGCACAATTGTAGAATTCCATCATTCCCGGCGGTCTCCTTTGTGCTAAATATTTGAGCATTTGTCATAATAATATGAACAAAATGTACAATAATATTTGTAATATTCATTTTTTTACACATCGTAACAATTTTTAAGTATATTTTCCATAAAAAGCTAATGTCTTAGCTTTTAATTAAGTTGCATGTAATTTAATAAACAGAGAGAGCGTTCATGGCTTCATTAATTCAGGGCAACTGAAGCAGCAGCTTCGCGAGCTGGAGTCTAGGGGCGGCGACTCCCTGGCAGTGTACGGCAACAACATGGTGGAGTTGTGCCAACGCGTGCGCCAGGCAGCAGATAAGGGACACTTTAGTGCGCCGCCGAGAGGCCCCATTGGTATATTACCTTATATTTTATAAGACCATAATTTTTTTCATGTTGTACATTTAGCGCTTCTACAGGGTGATTTGCTAGAGGTGTAAAGGCTTCAAAATGCTGTATACCCTATTCTAAATAAATAACGTAATGATAATAAAGTAAGAAAAGTGTTTTCAAAATCAATACATTTTATATAATTAATCTGTCTGTTCCTGCATAGTCCGTACTGGATTCTGCTGGAATATAAGACAGTTTTATATAGAAAACGGTCATCCGTTAGTAGGTTGTGTTCACATAGTTTTAGCATTAATTGAAAAAATGATAATTTTGTAACAGGTCACTTTTTGAAATTAAAGGAGAAGAAATGGGGTGGAGCGATAGAGCACATTCTCGGCGGATCGATACAGTCATTTTGCGTTAACACGTCCGAAGATTCTAGAAAGCTGTTCGAGATCATGGGACAGGTAGGAATTGCGTCATCATCTTTATCATCATACGTTACTAATAGGATATTTACAAGATCTTCCCACGATCCTAACAAGGTCGCCGAAACTCCTTGAACACAAAAGTTATACGCTATGTATGCTGTTCTGTAGTCTTGACACCAGAAACTAAAGGTTTAACCTTTAGTTTCTGGTGTCAATTATATTTCAAAAATCTGTAGAACATTTTGAAGTCGCTTTTGGCAAATCATCACAAATTGTGATGATGAAAAATTCTGACCATCGAATTTGATTCATGTCTTCAGATCTGCTTACACTGCAAACCAAGTGGCATTTACAGATTCGGGTGCAGGTATATGTTTAGAAGGAGCTAACTAAAATGAACATCATTACATGTAGAATTATTTTATATATTTTTACATTGACTATACATCCAAAAAAGAAATTTTTGAGATACATGGACCGTCACAATATTTATTCTGTCAGATCAGACCATTATAACAGGTTGTCAAATACCTCCCTTCCGCTTTTTTGCTCTTTATTCAATGCTTTATAAAAAGTGTTACAGTGATCGGATTTAGTTCAAATATGCGCCGTTTTGTTCGATAATCTGTTTCCATCTAGACGGCAACTTCATAATACCTCCCTCGTAGAAGCCCCCCTCCTTATTTGCGAAGAACTCGGACAGCCACTTTTCACAAACCTTCGTTGATTTTTGTACTTAACTGATTTCCGAAAAAAAAATTTAATTGGACTACACTACTGCTCAAATGACATTTCTATATATTGTTTCTGAGGATGGTAGTAACGTTAGCCGTGGTGGCTTTTTACGGCTTCATCAAGTTTGTGTTCACGGGACGGAAGAGTCCAACAAACAGACGTATTCCAGTTTGCACGCTCACGTTGGCACAAAAGTTATCTTACACTTATTGGTCCATAGTGGCGTGTATGTGAGTGATGCGGGTGGTATAGCAGATAGGACCACTTGGCAGTCTAAGGTAGAATACTGATCCTACGAGGGGAAGGCGGCCACTCCGCCAAAAAGAATCTGTTTGAAACTGCATTCCTGTTTTCGCGGGTTCAGAGGGCGATTATCCTTAAACCTGTTTGAAGGTAGTGAAGCTAGAGGGTTCTTTTGGGAGCTTCGGCTTAGGCCGCTACATACTACAATTTGATCGGATTGATGCGAGTGGAACAGATATAAACTGAGTTGATATGACAGGTGTACGGCAAGAGTGCGAAGCCGAGCGTGACGTGCAGCCAGTTCCTGAGCGCGCAGCACGACGTGCGTCGCAACAAGGTGCGCGCGCCTGTCGGCACGTGTGCACTCGACGCGCTCCACGTCGCCGACCCCGTTGTCGCCAACTTCCTCATCGACAACCTCGGTCTCGAGAGCATCCTGCTTGTTGCGGAACATGGTCAGACATCCTCTATCCCCACCATACACTAACAACCAAAACTATTTGCTTTCGTAGCGGTATGCATCTGGAGTATGGTGGTAGTTGTGGAGTGCAGTCAGACATCTTCAATCTCTGCCCGCCATTTATTACCAAAACGATAAAAACTACCATTTCCTTTCATTTTCGGCTTCCGCTTACATATTCCTCACTAAGCTTGTTTTCGTGTAGTCTCTGGAGCATTGTTATAATCGCGGAGACTTCGCCCCCATCTTCGCCAAACTAGCATTTTTGTTTTTGTGAAGAAAATATACTAAAATTACGCTATTATTGATAATAATCATAGAGATATCTATCTATATTTTTCCGCGTACTTTAATATATACATCGGGAGGTTACTCAAAAATGAGGTACTTGAGCACGAGAAAACTACTATCCTCCCACCCTATTGATTACCAAAAATAAAATATCGACTATTTTTGTATTAAAAGAATATAACCTGAAATTACGCAAGTACAAGTAAACACGCATTAAATAAGGAAATATTGCAACTGCGCTACTGTGAGAATTGTGGAGAAGAGGTATGGATGAAGGAAAAGTATGAAAAAAGTAGGGAAGAATTTGTGATGGAAGATTGAAGAATAAAGTCCTTGTCCCTTCCAAGATAGAGGTGAACGAGAGATAGGTCCCCAATAACGGGTGCCATAAAAAAGTAAACGCCTTTATTTTTTGGCTTAAAGGGAGTCTGATATATTTCATACATGTTACCTTTTTGGTCATTAGTGTCAATATTAATTAACTTTGGAATCCCTACTCGTTTTAAAATAACTAGGATTTACAAGAGTCATAAAATTGTTTTAAAAAAAACGCATGTGTTTATGTAGAGGACGCGATTCGGCTTGCTGATACGGAGAAGAATGTGCCGGAGAGATGTGCTAAGATCGTGACGCTGGACGGCACCGAGTACCATCCGGCACCCAACTACCGCAGCTACGGAGGTGCTGCACGACCAGCCCGCCTGCTGCACCTCAGCACCGCCGAGAGGAAGAAGTTAGTCATAATTCATCTTCATCATTTCAGCCGTAAGATATCTGGACATGGGCGTCTCCTATAGATTTCCTATACGTCCAGTTGGAAGCGGCCTGTATCCAGCGTCTTACGACCTTAACAGCATTGTCTGTCCTCTTTTCTCAATAAATTAAAACTTCGACGGCTTATTGCGGAATAATGCGTTAGCTAGGAAAGAAATATCTATATTTCTTAGATTTTAGTTCGAAAAAATATTTAAGCATCCGACGTGAGGGAAATCGGATGGTCATAGCATCGTTCTGGGTTAAGCTCCGGAGGAATCGCTGCTCACCAGAGCACCGGCTCTGATTCACAGAGTCCCTGAATCGACTTTTAAGTTAAACAATAGAATAAGAAATATATTATATTAAAGCATTTTTTTTTTTCAACTTGACTAAATATTAAAATTAATTATTGTTTACTAGTGTTTCAGAGTGATCACTTTATATAGGGTGACTGAATGTAAGAGTAATAGTTATAAAGCTTGGTGTTGATAAAGGAGAAATTTTAAAGCTACTTTAAATTACAAATTTGTAACAGACAAATACTCGCTGAGATCCAAGAAGCTGAGACAACGCTGAAAGCGTTGGAAGCAAAGGCCGAGGAGTTGAATCAAGAAGCTAGGAGGGCCCGCGAACAGGAGCGCGCTGCGAGTAAAGCTCTGCAAGCACTTCTAGCCGTGCAGCATGATAAGGAGGAGGCTGTGCGTCGCGCTGACGCTGCTCTAGACCAGCAGCAGGCGCCCCACCACGCTGTGCTGGTGAGTTATACAGGATGTTTCTTTTTCATTCATTTCAGCCGGAAGATGCTCAGGCATAAGCTTCTCCCTCAAAAATCGCCAAGAAGACCGGTCTTGCGCCTTGTATATGACGTCGGTCCACCTAGGAGGCTCGAAGACCGCCACTCTAAAACCTTCCAGCATCAACAGCTCCTACTGCCAGTTTAGACAAGCGATGCTTCAAGCCACGTAAGTGACCATAGTTCTTCTGTGGAACTAATTTTCTTTTCATTCGATCTCGCAGCGAAGGTGTTAAATAACTTATGTGTGCCCTTGCCTTAACTACAAGAAATATCCGAAGACAGACAAGTCAGATATCCAATTGAAGTAAAAAAAAAATATAACCAAATAAGTTTAACAGTTCCAAAGAAGAACTTAATGGAAAAACGAAAACTTAGGTATAGGAAAAATATCGCGCTGATGAGTGAAGAACAAAGAAGAAGTGTTTAGTTGCAGCATAAAAGTTAGACTCGGGGACACCAATGCCGGCCGCCCAGCAGTGGTCTTAAAATCAATCCGTGATATAAACTATCTTTTGAGACACCAATGTTTGTATATGTAGTTGATACATGTTTGTGTGCGATGTATAACGTATTGTTACTTTTTCTAGGTAGAAGAATTAAACGTGACGAAGGAGAAACTGCGAGCGTTGAACGCGAAAGTGGAGTCATGCGCGGAGAAAGAGAGTGAGATGAAACGGCAAGTGGAGCAGCAGAACGAACGAATGAAACAATTGAAACCAAAGCTCTCCGACGTCACCGCCGCATGCCGTGATCTAGTAGTGAGTAATGTTTTTTTTTCTCCTATATATTTATTAATTCATTTATAACTTTACCTCAGAGTTCCCCAAACTTTTTTGTGTCGTAGACCCCTTGCCATGTTTTTCCGTGTGGGTAGACCCCCTACTTACCTGATATTGATTTCCTATAAATTTCTAACTGTAGTGAAGTTTAGTGTTAAAAACTTAAAGTAAAACACATGTTAATTTATACGTTTATTAATTGAATTTAAATTAAAACTACTCAAATTAAAATAACACCAAGCGTATACCACACAAAGCGAATACCAACATCCTACAACTTACACAATTTTATAAACATATATAATAATTTTTTTTACTTCATAGGTACTATTATAAATAATGTAAATGTTTTGATATTATACGATAGTATGATGTAAGTAAATAGGTACTATCAGTGCATATGTTGAGATCCACTATCGTGGACCCCCATTTCCATTTCGTGGACCCCCAAATTTTTTTTCGCCGACGTAGACCCCTTGCAGGTTGTCATAGACCCCTAGAGGTCGATATAGCCCACTTTGGGAATCACTGCTTTACATGGTAATGCATTGAAACATCGTAGATAAAGATACTCGTAATTGTATTGTCTAAAGTTAGTCGCTTATTGCAGTCCAATCATCATCATTTTAGCAGTACGACGTTCACTGCTGGACATAAACTTTCTTTAGAGATTTCCTATAGGACCGGCTGGAAGCTACTTGCATCCAGTGTTATAATAGAACTTTTTTTGTAGTTATTTATTTGTATAGCTTTTATGTGTTAAAAAAAGTTTAAAAATAGTAGTATTTTTATAATTCATATATACAGCAAGACTTTTATAATGTTTAATGCTACACAATTAAATCGAAAACGTCTTTTTCTGATGTCTATTGACCACAACAATTTGACAGTAATAAACAGGTGTTTTTAATTTCATCTTTAAATTATAAAGAAATTATTTACTAATAATTACTTTTTTTTTTTTTTAAAAATTTAAAATATTTTAGCAATCCTTTGGTTCTATCTAGCGAATCAGTTTTATTAATTTAAACCTTCATTCTTCTCTAAAAATTTGGTATAGAATCTCTAATGGTGTTGCGAAAATTAAAACAATATATTTTACACCAGGACAAGTTAGAACAGGAGCAAATGAAAGTGGACCGGGGTCAGTCGGAGCGACGCACCTATCAGCATAGGTTGACGGAGGAGAGATCCAAGCTGTCGCAGATCGACGAGGTTCTCAAGGAGAAGCAAGCGCTGGTCGCGAAGAAAGTCACCGAGGCCTTGACTCTGTGTCCTCGGGTTGAAGATCCTAGGTAACCCCACTAATGAATATGGTATTATCCCTGCAAATCACTCGGTATCAGGTCCACTTACCTATATATATTGTGTCATGTCTTGATTCCATTTTCAAATAGAACTTCGAACCCCTAACTGAACCCAATTCTTCTCCAACACTTTCACAGGTGTCTCATTTTTTGATATACACACTATTATAAACCATTTATATAAAACACTTTATACCATACTATACCAGGGGTGGCCAAACTGCGGCTCGCAAATCACTTGCAGTTCTTTAAGCGATTATTTTTGGCTGTGATTGAATGTCGAATTATTTAAATTTATATAACCCATGTCAGCTCCTGGGAATTTGAAACCTGTAATTATTATTCTACCATAAAATTACCGAAATCCAAACACCTATTATAATTAACTGGCAGACAGTATTATTAGGAGTGCTGTCATATACGTGTACTATTATACTCGTATCTTACGTCAGTACACATATTTTATACTTTTTCATATGATTTTAATAAATATAATTAAAAAAAATTCGTGTACATGTTTTAAATGTTTCTGAAATTGCGGATCTCGGATAATTTCAAATTTCGAACAATGGCTCGAACTGTCTAGGAGCTTGGCCACCTCTGCTATATACAATATTTATTCTGAAACTTTATATACCTATTTTTTAAATCTTTGTATAACATTTTATCTTTGTAATTCTCTATACATAATATTTTTACAGTAACTTTTAATGTGTTCACTTTTTTTCTGTTACTATATAAATATGGGTATAAATAAATAAAACCAAAGGCGTAATAAAATTAAAAAGTCTTTCTAAGGCAACTGTGTACTGTTTTACAAT
The DNA here is from genome assembly GCF_028537555.1 of Battus philenor. Classification (NCBI taxonomy): domain Eukaryota; kingdom Metazoa; phylum Arthropoda; class Insecta; order Lepidoptera; family Papilionidae; genus Battus; species Battus philenor. The sequence continues at coordinate 1,979,270 of NW_027181693.1, forward strand.
ACTTACTAATATCAAGTGTCTGTATTTGTGGTTTAAACAAACATTTCAAAGAAATCCCATTAGTGCGAAGAATTTTTAAGTACATAAGGCTTAGAAATTAATTGTATTATTACTGTATGAATGATGTAGTGAAAGGAATCACAAAGAAAAATGCATCTGAATTTCATGAGATGGCCATGATGGTCGCTGAAAAAAATCTGTTGGTTTAGGGACAAAGTGTTTGTGACAAATGAATTGAAGAAGATCCAGTTGAAGCTGGGTTCGATCCGGAGTGATGGGTTGGGGCGTGCGGAGGTGGCTGAAAGGTTATCAATCGTAGAGCGGAAGTACCGACGCACCAAGCAAACACTTGATCGCCTGCGATATCTCATTGATGAGGTGAGTCAACCATGTGATGCCTGATCGAACTGCTACAAAGTTTTGGACCAATTAGTCATACAAGAACTGTCTCATACAAAAAGCGAATACAAATACATAATATTTGTATGGGGAATGTATATACGCTTTCACAATAGGATTCCAAATAATCTCAAATAGGTCGTTTCACGCGCCCATTTGATTCTACAAAACTACTTCTGGTAATCATTCAACAATACAATTTCACCCAAATTTATAATTTCGAAAATTATTTATTATTAAGAGAAAACATTAATCAATACTATATTATCGATACATATCCAAATGACAGGTATTCCCATCACTTGCATACGAACATAAACTATAATAAATTTAATAGTATTAACATTAAAAAAATAAAATCAATGGTAAAAAATATTTTTTAACTGTATTTAATTTAGTAAATTAATGTGAAAATATACGTAGAGAAAATACGCTTATTATTTTTTTACAATTTTCCTTGTTCGAAAATTGACATTAAAGTGTTGCCACTATCAAAAATATTTTCCTTAAATTAGACACCTTAATGTTGCCATAATTAATACATTTAATATACATTGGCAAATAACAATTGTATGTAAAAATATATCAAATATGCATTGATTGAATGTATTGCGTAGAGTATGTTGTAACCATTTCTCACCGTAGCAAAAGCTGTAGCTGATCTACGAGCGCTACGTAAAATCGTAGCAAATGATTTAAAAGTCTTGCCATAGTTTTTTGAAATGGGTTTGATTTGTATATTATATTTTAAATTATAACGTAAAAATTATACATAAATATCTATTTAATTAATGTTAATGTGATTATTAAATTGTACACTATGTAAATGATTGCCTTATATTTCTAAAATGTTTTAATACAATGTTGCCATAACATAAATGACATTTACTAGATATATATATATATATGTTTTATTTCACATCATTACTCTATTCCAGATAAAATCTACAACAGACAAGCATTTGAAGTTTTGTCACAAAATGCAAACTTACATTGCGCGGAGGGTGCAGTACTGTTTTCAGTCCATTTTAACTTTAAGGGGATATTCGGTAAGTAACTCCTTTGTTTCTTATCAATCTATTTTTATTTTTAATCAAAGTTGTCTGTTTAATTTTGTATTTTTTTGAAAATAATCATGAAATTTATTTTGCTTCATTTTTTTTTTGCTTGTTGGTACCATTCTTCTGACTTGACAGTTAGAGGTGCGTTTTGAAACACTTTTTTAAAAATTGTTTAAATAAATAGTGAAACATATTTTTAAAATTTTTTGGTCTTTATATAGTATTGTTACGTACTGTGAATTCTGATTCGAAATGAAACACCACTGGATTACAAGGAGTCTTATAATCACAAATCAGATGGTCACCCTACTTTAATACGCTTCCAAATAACTTACCAAATAGTCACTTTGTATACGTAACGTACGTACGGCATATCTATTTACCACAAGGATGAATTTCCTATACAGTCCATTTTACTAGAACTATTTTTTACTTGATCCTAGGGTTCAGTGTTTATTTTAGAGGGTTCTGTGGTTCATAACAGGTGTAACTCGTGCTTTGTAACGGTATAGTTGAGGTATTTGCATACGCAACGAGTTATTGAGAAAGGAACGTCGCTGAGCCTGCCGAGTAGTGACGTACATCTAAAGGCATATTTGTTGTGTGAATTATGTAACACCATTATTTATAATCATGATAATTTTTAAGAAAACTTTGAATAATAAGTGGAACTGTAAACCCTGGTGGGGAATAGTATATTAACAATGAAAAATTTCCATAATTCTTTTTCTTGTTTTATATTTTATCAAACATTTTAAATATGGTATTCTAACTTATTATTGTACTGCTAAAACAGCTGTACCGCGCCTTAAGTATAAGACGGGGAGGGTATTTTATTTTTTTTGCTCCACCGCTATTTATGTGGGAACAGGGATTTTATTCTGCTTTATTATTATTTTCTTTTTCAGTTTTTATTTCCATACTCTTCTTTTGTACATTACATGATCTGTCTTTCCGTTTTTTCACTCTACAATTTTATCTATCTTCCTCTTCTATTCTATTCCATCTTCAATCACTGTAGTTAGGTCTATTTACAATATGTCACAGATTATTATTTATAATTTTCTCTTATAAATATGTGTATCACAATTTTAATATATCACAGTTCAATTTTTATTAGTTCATTTTTAATTTATTCCTTATATAAGAGAGACGGGGAGGTTTGGCATCTGAGGCAACATTCTTTCAGTCCAAAAATAAATTAATATATGCTAATACTTTTAAGTGTAGTTCGATGGAGCTAGGAAACATAATTGTGATCGCATAAATAAATAAAAAAACCATTAGTGCTGCCAACAATACTTAACATTTGCTCATGTACCTCAGGAGGTGACACCTGCTATTATAATGATTTGAATGGTTTCGGGGCATGATGTTTTATTTCTTAATGCTAAAGGATTTTAGTTTCTCTGGTAAAACTCCCACTAGATGGACCAATGACATATTTAATGTCGCGTGTAGACCTTGGATGGTACTAAAACCGGTCATTGTGGCAATATTTGAGAGAGGCCTAATCTCACACAGCACCAGCAACCACTGCACCTGCGACACTCCTCACAGGACATCGCGACACCACACGATGACACCCGTTCTGAAACAGCGTGGGCGGACCAAGGTTGGATCCGGATCAATCCTTGGCTCGCCTGTGGTCCACGCTGCCGTTCTTAAGCCGCACATACAAAATAAACACTGCACAGCTCTACTCGGGTAGAGCGGTTTACTACGTGCGAACGTCATCGTACAACTGCGTCAGTCCAGCTTCAGTTTTTTTTTTAAGTTCACGGACCCTTCCGTTCCGTGATCTCAGTTCCGGTGAAACTGTAAAAGCCATGCTGTATTAATTTGAACCAGAACCATCATGGCATGGTGATGATGACCTAAGAACGTGTAATACATTGAAGGGTCGCATGGAGATAGATCAGGCGGCGGGTACGCTTGAGATCGTGTGCTCGGGTCGCGAGAGTGGGGAGTCTCGTCGTGCGGCATCCACGTCCTCATTGTCGGGGGGCGAGCGCTCCTACTCCACCGTCGCCTTCATAATGGCGCTGTGGGAGTGCGTCGAGTTACCATTTTACTTCATGGATGAGTTTGACGTCTTTATGGTGAGTCACAGTATTTATTTTTGTTAAACTTTCGCAAATGCAAGTCTTAATAATATCTACTAATTGTTAATTCATTGGTTTAACTTTTCTGTAAGAAACTAATTCTGAAGTAAGCTTTGTTTGTAAATAATCTTTTAGGATTTTTTTTTCAAATATTACCATTATACTCCTTTACCAGATATATAAAGGATGATTGATTATAGGTGTAAAAGTTTTAATGCTTTTGTAGATAGTTCCAATCACGCTCTATTCATCTATATAGTGATTACTCTGAAATGCATACATTAATATTTTTTTTTATTAAAATGCAACAGGTCATTAACCTCTTGCAGGACAATCTGCAGGACAGATAGTAAACAATAATTAGTATTAATGAGCAGTGGTAGTCCAGCGGTAAGGACTGAGGTTGCGGGTTCGATTCCCGGTATACAGTTATATATAATTCACACTTTGTGCATTAATTATAAAGAATTGACATTGCTAACGAGTTTCCATAGGATAGGCAGCAGCGTCCTGTGTGTACCATAATACAAAACTGGGATCGACAAACCACCTGCCCAGTGTGGCGATTATGATATATACCCTCAGAGATACGTTGGGGGAGGTGCTATGGTCGTCTATGGGCTGAAACGACGATGATACATTAACTAATATGGTTTTGGATTTCTATTTAATTTTATTTTTATTACTACACTATGGTACTTATAGTGTCATCAAACTGGGCGCGATGATACGGTGGCAGAAGTACCACTCGCTTCCTGATTATATATATTGACTGTATGTTCTTATTTTAAATACGGAACGAAGACATAAATATAAAGTATCAATTCTGCTTTCCTGTTTATATTTTGTAATTCTGTTTTTTTTTCTGGTGTGATGCTGTAGAACGATGAACGGTATATCTTTGTATAAATACAAGACAAATTCTCCACATAATATTCAACACTCCATTTTTCAAGTCTTTTCGTACAGCTACCCCTTTGGTAGTACTGTAATTTTTGTTTGATGAATTTATTGCACGACGGCACCTAGAATAGAGGTGCTTCTCGGTACGCAAGAGAACCATGGCTCGATAAATTGTAAATGTTATTATATAAAATAAGGATGCCATTCTCGCAGGACAACGTGAACCGCAAGATAGTCCTGGAACTGCTGGTGGACCACGCGCTGCGCAACACGAGTCGTCAGTTCGTTTTCCTGACGCCGCAGGACTCCTCCGCGATCACATCCTCGCCAAACATCAGCATACATTTGTAATTAACTATTCATATATACCTCGAACATGGTTGCAGCGCCGTTAGATGGCGATAGTAGTCGATTGCCTAGCGCCATCATTTGACATGAGTAGTGGCATTCAAAAGACATTCAGGATGATATAGTAGCTAACGCTTGCGGAGGCGATTTATATTTTTATAAAACCCACCAAGATAATAACATTAACATCATCAGAATCTATCAATCAGCACTTTATGACAAAAATAACGAAAACTGGACACACATTTTTTATTAATATATTTATCATTCTTTGTTCAGCATTTGACGTCCTATGAAAGAAATGATGACGATAACCTGTTTCAAACGGCACATGAACTTTTAAATATATCTATTAAATCTTATTTAAATAATATATGCATAAGTCTGGGCTTATAAAATTTGGATTTTGAGGTGGCAGGGCGCAGAGTGCACTATGGAATAAGACCTCTTTTAAAAGTAGCTAAGTTCGTGGACTCTACTATTTTACCGAATTGGGAGGCCGCAGAGTTCTTAGATCGCTTCGGTGAACGCTCCATGGTGTGACTAATCTCTACAATTTCCATAAGGGGGACCTTGGAAACTAAATTATCTCAAGTGGCACTTGGGATAATAGTCTAGGTGCGAGAGCGTGGGACCACTTAGGAAACCTCTTTATTAAGTCTGAAGGCATCCCCGGGAACTGGTTCGGTTCATTGCTCTATGTGACCAAATTGAGATATTTCGACTAAAACTGCGTTTTTGTTTCAGAATGGCTGACCCACGACCGTGAAGTTTTAAATTCTTGTTGCAATTGTGATATCATATTTTACATTTTGTATGAACTTTTATATACAGAGTATAATTGGATAAAAAAATAAAAATCTGAATTAAGTCATCAACACATTTTATTTGATACCATTCGCCGCGACATCCTAAATGTGATTATTGGGTGCATATTGCACGAATATGAACCAAATATAAAAACTATGGCTCTCCAAACTCTCTGAGATCGCCTCGTTATGGAATACATAAAAAAACAAATCTACCGTATATATATAATTAGTATTTTATATTAGCTTCCAATAAATTGATGTAAAAATCACTTACACTACAAGCGAGCCCTAGCTAACGAATGGATAAATTATCTGATATAACGTTACAAAATCCATCTAAGTCTTATTTATAAGGTGGGTGTACACCTTGCGATATAAGCGTAATCGTTCGACTTAATTTAATTTTCAATTTGCTAAGAGGAAATGACACCGGTCACGCCGGACTGACTTACATTCACACAATAAACCTACTATGAATAATTATACATTACTGTACACAAAGAATATGAAACTAATTAAAATGTGATTAAATGTAGTGTGATATTAAGAGTTAACATGCTCAATCACTTCTAAAACACAAAGCTTGAAGCTTCAAGACAAAAAAATATATTATTTACATTAAATATAAAATTATTGAATCGACACAGAACATATATAAATCGATTATATACACAAAATCCCTTGGCTTGGGAATGTACTGAGCTTTTCTTTCATGTTTATATCATAATCAGAGATCGCTTTTTAGATGCATAACCCAAAATAACCTAAAGTTGACAAGTTAACTTACTTTAGAAAGAACTTTTATATTTAAAAAAAAAAACACAATCACTAGACTTCGAGTGAGATGAGTAACCATACCACCTACTGATGCTTAAATAAACTTCTTTAATCTGTTAATGTTTATTCATCTACTAGTAACGCTTGGACTTAATGCCCTCAATAGATCTGATCTGGAATATAGCCTACCAGTATCTAAGAAAATACTCCTCACTGTCTTAAGAGATCACAACCTTCAGTGTTAAGACTCAAGCAGGAGGGACCCATCAGTCACCTCCATATTTTATAAATAAGTTATACCTTAACTTAGTGAAGGTTAAGAGAGATCATTAGACATTGGCAGCACAAGACCAGTCATCAAAGCAATCATTGGAAGAGGCCTATGGTTCGTAGTGATGATGAAGTAACTTTAGGTAAATTTAATCATCAAATATCCGATCTCTGATCACAACAGAATAAGACATTTGTGATATCAAATGGTTATGAAATAAAAATTTACATTAAGTTTTCATGAACATCTTACTATATAGCGAAACATTTAAAAAAATATTTTTGTAACACCTACACACCTCTACACTAAGTCTATATAATAACTATACACTTAAATTATTACAGATAACGTAAAACAAGAAATATAGATTTTTTTTTATTTTTTAGTATATTTTTTAAGATATAATACAATTTATTTACAGTTAAAAATTATTATGACATATAATGTAGGTGTTATCACAGCGCATATATATACAATGAAATTTAGGTTTATGGTATGTCTGTTTGTGTTATCCATTTAAATTATTACTCTCTATCTGAGAGATCATCAACTCTGCTTCATATCTGTGATTATTGTTAATAAATAAATATAAAGAAACCTTGAAGCAAAAAATCTATAGTAGCTAAAGTTCAACATTATAAATAGTATATCTTGTATACAGCATTCATATATTAATATACAGATAAAAATCAAATTATTATTACTTAGTTTTAGCTGTGCCTAAGATATTGTACTTTTCATGCATATAATTATAATAAAAATACATGTACTAAATCCAGTTCTAGTAATAAATATTTTTTTCTATACTGTCCAATATGGAGCAGTCTTTGGCTAAAAAAAGCTTCAATATTTTTTTTTTCTACTCGAAAGTTTAGATCACTAATTTAGAAACCTAGCAGTCAGTCTCAGGAACATTATTGTCAGAGATCAAATTTTTGGATGTTCATTTAATTTCATATGTTGGCTTACTATAGAAAGCATAGCGGCTAACTATGGCTGCTTGTGGATACAATCAATAGTTGATTTCATTAATTTATCAATCAATGACAGAGAAGCCTATAATGTCTATTAAGTTTAAGTAAAAATACATCCAAATATTTGATCTCTGATCACTAAGTTTTAGTAATATGAATATGCAATAAGGTACAATTTTTCTAACAATCACTAATTTTTCCCAAAATTTTAAAGAGATTTATATTTATATTTAACAATAGTGATTACTACAAATCATATAACAGACAAGTTTATTTTTAAATGATTACATATTAATTTTCTCGTTTAATAATGACACTAAAATGAAGTTTTAATTGAATGTATCGTACATATATATGGTTGATAAGTGATTACAATGTAACATACTGCTAATAATCAACTTTAACATATAGAAATAACTCTTCACCCATATATAGACCTCACCAGTGTCAGCGATCTATGAAGATCATGGAATGTTAAAAGAAAAAAGACCCCTACAGTTATCGAGATGTTATATGATCTCCCACGTCATATATAGGAACAATTGTAAATACTATGTTATAGTAACTGTTGAAATAGTTGATTAGTGTAAAGGATGATGAAATTGTAACATTTTGATGTTATAATGCAAATGTTACAGCCAGTTGAAGGGATTTATGGCTACATGTAGTTAATAAATCCCAAAGAGGCACTTATAGGATACTTAACAAGTTCTATAACAAAAATCTTTATGATAACAACTACATATTCAATTTGATATTCAAGAGTTCCATAAACATTAAAATAAAATACATATGAACTGAGAAGAAATTATTGATGATGTGCCTTGGTAAAATGTCATTTTGATGTATGTCAACCAATGATAAACTCAATTAAAAGACTCGAAATAGTCTTTTCGTTATTGTATTATATAAATGATATTTCATAATGCACACAAGTGTGGTAAAACAAACTTCATGTATTTATATATATCAAACGGTATTGATTCTGAGAAATGTTATTAGTGGACAAGAAACATAATTCTAAGTTAGTGTGTTAGTTTATTAATATAAGCTACAATCACATTAACTCACACGTTGCATGCATTGTGTTATTTTTTTCTCAGAATCTTAATATACTTAATTTTTGATAGATTATCCTGAAAATTATCACTATCCCGCAAAGTTGATTTAAAAGATTCATACTGTATATATGATTTTAGTAGCAATATGTCTCCTTTGTTCGTTCAATAATATCACATAAATTGTAATTTCTCATAACACTTCCTTAATATTTCTTAAAAGATTATTGTATAGATTATATTTACTGATGATAAAATGATAATTATTGTATGTAATGTTTAAAGTTAGAGGAAGATATATATATATATGAGAAAGAAATGATTGCCAATGTAATGATATGATAATGAATATAAAATATTTGTAGTGTATGTATTTATGTAAATTCTTATAGAAACCATTTCAACAGTACTTCCCCTCATGATGCATATATTAATGCATGTGTTCTAATTTTATTTTTTTGTCAGATGTCAAAGACACTACAATCTCATTCCGACTCAAATAAACCTGAGGTATGTTAAACTGTCCGCAGACAGATCTACAATCTATATAGTCTATGTGTTACATGTACACACCTTGTCACTTCACGGTTCACTCAATTTCTGAATGCAGTCTTATATCAGGTACGGGCGACAAGTGTCTTGTGGACGGTGTCTTGGTGGCGGGAGTCATGGGGCTCTTGTGGTCGGACTGGGGCGGCGTCGGTGGGTAGATATGCTCGGCGACTTGCGACGTTGGTTCCTCTGAGCTCGTCGTTTGTGATGATGAACTTTCCAAAAGCTGCTGGTAAACTTTATCCTGTTGAAGGAGATAATGTATAAGTCATTACATCAATACAATACAGGCTGTACTAAATTTAAACAGAATGATAATGTACTTTAATTATATAATAATTGAATTATTTTCACAGCATTATGTCTTATTAGTTCTTTTATGATAATAATACTACTAAAATAAAAACAAAAATTTTTTTTTTATTATAATTTTATAAAACACGGTTGTTAAACATATTTTAATTTTTTAAATTTATTATGAAAAAGATACCTTGTTCATTAAAATAAAAAGAGTATAGATTGTGATGATGGAGTTGGTTGGTATTTCTTTAACTTTTGTTTCTGAAGACTGTCGCCATAAATTACTCCTAAAAACACAGGAGGGGGAGGGCGAAGGGGTATTTTTCTTATTGATCTAAATGTAGGGAGATGGAGGTGGTGATGTGAGTGGTGTGTAAGCGTGAGGCGCGATACTCACGAACATATCGAGGCTGACGTTGTGCGACTGTATGCGGTGGCTCTCGTCGGGGTTGAGGTCTGGGCAGATGAGGTGCAGGCCGGCGGCGCGCTGCAGGAACTCGCCGTCGCCGCCTCGCACCACACCCACGGCCCCGCGCGCGCGTATCTCCGCCGCGAACGCGCTCAGCCACGTGTAGCACCCCTCCAGCGCCTCCCAGCTGTACCCTGCAGGTACCACATCACTTTACACTCACGTATACATTCGTATTTTAATTTTTCTAACATTCATAATAATAAAGCTTTAATTTCATATAAATTTTTATATACTTCCTAGTTTTATTAGCACTGTTCAATTAACTTGCGATATGATCTTGGTCAGAGTAAATGCCTCCTCTGACTACTTTCTCACTCTCATATCATTATCTTTGTCCCTATAAACCTTCCCAACGTTTAAATGTGGTTGAAATTACTATAATTTGTTAACATTGTAACAGTGAGTCAGTCAAACTGTTAGTTTATATGCGGTGAGATAAAAGCTGCAATTTTACAGTACTTCAAGCCTGTGATAATAAAAATACCACACTAAAATTTTATGCGGAACTGATCGTCAACACGGTACAAAATATTTATCTATACAATGGCTCCTTACTAGTTATACAACCTAAACATAAAAATAGTTACTTCAAATATACGCACCTGACACCCTCAGAGCGAGTTCCTTAGTGAAGGCGTGCGCTATGGCGGCGGCAGCTACGGTGCTGTAGGCGAAGCGGTTGACGTCCACGTGCAGCACCGCCAGGTCTACCAGCTGCCCGCACACCACGAACTCCAGCGACGAGTACTGCGGGAACACGAACGTGTAGCCGCGCAGAGCGTTTGCCCCAACATCGCTCTCCCCCAGCAGACGTCGCTTCGCCCCACGAGCCTCGCTCGCCAGCTGCATGTATACATTCAGCCAGCTGTTGATGGTTATCGGCGTGATGCTCCACGACAGTATCTTCAGTATGAGCAGCTCCTCCAGGAGAATCTCGTCCGTGGTGCAAGCGCCGTCCGTCACGTAAGCGAACTCTCCAATCTTCGGCGGGTACACCTCTTCGACTTTCGCCGCGATGAACAAGCAAGTTATACCTGAAAGGATTTTATTGATTTAGTAAATGTGAATCTAATTGTTTAGTATTAAGTTTTTTGTGCGTATTCGATAGGTTTGTCGTCTCTATTTTTTTATTATATCTATAACTTGGCAACAAATACATATAGCCATTAATTTTTACTTTTTCACCACCAACTTCCATTTTTAATTGAGCTTTCAGTATTGAAATAATTCACAACTTTATTTCGATAACTGATCAACTATGAATAGTCCTGGTGGTGTTAGAACGAAGCATGTCTCCTGTATTTCTCACACAAAAAAATAATGATAGGCAGTGACCCTGCAGCTTTCTACTGTTATTATTAATTACCAATCGATCATAGCAGTGTCGTTTTACTTTCTAGATTCTTACGTTAATTCTATTCTATATACATAATATTTTATTTACATTTTATTAATACTCTGCGAAGATAGTTTTTATCATATCAGCCCTAAGACTTCTCATAGAAATTTTCAATAGGACCGGTAAGAAGTGGCCAAAGCCTTGTATCTTCTAATCTTGTTGGTACTACGCGGGGGTCCGTGGTCTCAACTCCTGAACCTCAGAACCTCGGCGGCCATCAGCTATGAGTGCTTTATGGTCCCCCATTGCCACGTAAACACGCTAATCAGTTCAGTCAGTGGTCTCATGTATAACATTACAGAACACATCACACAATACGTTAGAAATATTTTATTTAATAATTAGCACAAAAATTTACTAGAAAAAAAATTTATGTAATGTAATAATACATCTTAAATATCTTTGATAAACATACATAGCGTATATATGTGAGGGGTGGGTCTAAATGATAGGCGATAATTTAGTATTACAGCTAATTTTAATCGAGAAAAAATCTTAATACGTCTTTCAAAATGGCGGCGTCGTCGTGTGTGAGAGAGAGAGAGCTTTACTTCCGCATTCAACCATCTCTTTCATACAGGCGTCGTTCAGAAATCATCTTACCACTACGTTTACCAACTATAACACTACATTTAGAACAAATTTTTGTCCTATATGTTAGTCACCTATGAGTTGCAGCCGGCCCTTCTTCACGTCGTCGGTGTTCGACAGGTAGCGGTCCACGTAATCCACGGTGAGGTGGAATGTCTCCCTGTGCAGTTTGTATACCTCGCAAACCTGAAACACAATGACTGTTGAAACACACCATACGTACTGAAAATAAACAGACGACCCATCTGGAAGTAATATATATGTACATTTATTTACACTTCATGCAGTGGCAGAATTGGAGCCTTATTTGTATTACCAATCAATCGACCTAGAGTGGTGCAGAGATAACATGTAAATGAATATATTAATATGATAGAGTAATAGCATAAACATATAATACCATACATATATAACATACAAACAGTGAGAGATCTACCCCGCCTACTTCGCAAACTTTATCAACGCTTCCATAATCCCTTTTTGTGAGTGAAATTTCTCGAAATCAGTTCTAAGCCGACTTATTCTCGGGGGAAATATTCCTACCAAAATTTCAAACCTCTAAGGCTTTTATTTCTTTGGAAACCTCTTATTTATTTATAAATAAATCAAACCATAATTTATATATAATTTAATTAAATATAATTATGTGTTTTATCAGACAATAGCTCTGAAATCTTCTTTATAAACATAAACTATTTTTTTTTGTAAAAGCTACATCGGGGTGCAGAGTGTGGAGGATGCATTCATAGCTTATAGGTTTTCTTATGATAACGATATTTTTGGGGTACTGGAAAGTAATGCCGCTTTCGTAAATTATATTCACACGACTACATTTTTAACAAGTTTTTATTTCTAATCGACAATATATTTACCTTCGTTATGAACCTTTTGTCATATGGTACACAAATTTTTAATGCAATATCAATGGGTTTTTCCGTAAAATATGTCGACAGAGATGATATTACTTTCCTGTTCCCCTAATACATAATAATAATATATTTAATATAATATTTTATAAGCGTTACTTTTGAGACGCAAGTTAAAATCTAACCGGGTAAGAATTTGTCCGGACTAATTAGAGCCGGTCATTATTGTCCGCGGCATTTGTTCACGATAAGCGGCGCGAAAAGGATTCGACTGTCGGCCCGTTACGTAACCCAATAAGCACCGCGGGTCACCGAACCGGCGCATATCTCTTACTCTCATTAGATGAACAAATTAGGATCGCGTCTCTGCTTGAAAGCTCAATACGCATGTATCCCGAGACTGCGGTTAGATTTCTGACAATGTAACATTAAAAAAAATGTGAATAAAAATATAATAAACATCATGATTAGTCATAGATGAAAAATATTTATTTTTTATTTTATATATTTATTAACGATTTTTTGTACACCGTACACAATAAATAGAGGAGAAAAAAAAATAAACAATATGATACAAGAGGCGGTCTTATCGTTCGAGACGATCTCTACTTTTTGAGATGAGAGACATGGAGGAGAGGGCAGTTTAAGGGGTACATGTATACAAATACATTCATATATACAAACATACCTATACACCTATCCCTCGATTTATACGGTACTTGTTTTACACGTTTTCGCTTTTACAGTTTTCCAAAAAAGTTTTTTTTTGTTTTTAATAACCGATTTTATTACCATCTCTCATATTGTAAATATTTCTGCTTAAAACATCGAATCAGCACAAATAACTTCGAGTGATGAAAGTGAATTCGAACCTTCGAATCCGAAAAAAAGAATGAGAGTAATTTCTTTTTTGTTCTTCTGTTTAATGTATATTGTAATATAAATAAAAAAAAATAGTTTATTCGTAATTTATTAAATATTTTAACTTGTCAATTCATTTTATTTTTATTTCTGTGTACACCTAAAATTATTGAAAAAAATCACAACTGTTATTAAATAGCAAAATCATGCATTTTCTGCAAGTTTTTCGATTTACACGTTTTTCTCAGGAACGTATCTACCGTGTAAATCGGGGTATAGGTGTATATATTACATAAACGTACATACATACAAGTATATTTACATATACACATAGCTACATATTTACGGGGGAAACGTACTAAATAAATACGAATAATTAAAAGATGCTGCAAAAAATCCTCTTTTAAAGGCGAAGGAAGTGCTCTAAAGAGGATTTAAATTTCTGTATAAAGTAATCACTTTGAACATGAAACGTTTATTTTTTTTATATTGGAATTCGACAAGCCAATAACTCCTGGCGTTTCAAAATTTATGGGGGAATTTAGTAAACAAAAGTCAATTCTAATATGTAGTAATACGCAATTAAAAAAAAGTATTTTCACACGCGTTTAAGTCACCGCTGGCATGGTTTCACACACACCGTTTGTTAATTTAATCTATAAGTTTTTTTTTAAATGGCTCATATCATGTTTTTATTTTTTAAACACAACTTAACACACACGAATATGTTACCCTAATATTAGAACAAAACATCTGTGGAATTCCTTCTTATCTACCCTAATTTTGTAGTAACTTGAATTATAATAATACATGAACCATAAAAACAAAATTTAGAAGACAATCCACGTACTTATTAAAAATTTTGTGCAATAAAGATATTTTATATTTAAATGCACATTTGACGAAAGTTGACCCTGCTGGAAAGAATTTTTAAATATAAAAATCAGAATACGAATATGTTAGAGCGACGGATTAATATACATGTCTGCTTGTATATCTATTAGTAACACATTTAAATAGACTTCATAATATTTTAAAAACTGCGCACCTATGCAATTGAACAACTAATCTCTATTAATAAAAAATAAATATTGAAGAAATAAAACAAAAATCAGGCCAAAACGTTTGAAATAATTTAAAAAGATTTTTTTTTATTAAATTTATTTGTGACTTTCTGATACTATTTCAAAGATCAGAAGACATTGAGAAGATCATATCATGGTAATCAGGTTATAATTTTTAATGCTGAAAAGGCAATAGTGTAGGTCCAGAACAGAAGAGATCCGGAAAAAAATCAAAAGACGAATTTAAAAAAAAAATCCTGCTAATAATTCGATGGACCTTGTCACCCTAACAAAACACTCCTTACGGGCCCATAAAATTAGAAGTTGTAGTGCCCCCAACAGAACAATTATGTTTATTCCTTACGGCTTGGTGGCATATGTGGTTGGGAGAATAAAATATTTAGCGATATATAAAATATCTTTGAAACTCCATGATCTTATATCACTACCTTAGGACCTTCTTCTTTTACATTTGTTGTGACGAAACACACTCGCAACTCATCCATGTTTCTCGAGGAAGTTAATTATGTTTAAGTGACAAACGTAATTAACTGTTAATAATCAATATGTTACTATGATCAAGTCGTGTGACCATCAATCTCGGGTTCCGGAACTGGTAATTTGCTTAGTCATTTTCTACTAAAGTAAATGGTAACCTCATTCTGGATAGACGAATATCAAAGCTAAAGGACTGAACAGAATTTTTATTAACCGTTTGCCTGCTACGCGGCGCAAAATAGCTGTCTTATTTCGTCTCAAAAACCGCGACGCATTGTGTCTATGTTTCTCTCGGTTGTGTTCCTCCCCCGTTGCTACACCCATAAAGTATATTTTAATTTATTTTTCGCCACATCACTACCTGAAACCTAATTATTAAAAATATTTGATATTTTGTCTAAACAAAATTAATTTCAGTGAAAGCAAAGCAGTGAAACGGTTAAAATTTTTTGTATTATTTTATTTGCGCCTTTAAGTTCTGAATTAGAGACCACGGATCGGCAATCGCAGTATAGAACGTACAATCTTGTTAAGGCATAGATGCACAGACCGCGGCCCGCTGGTCGAATATTGGTGGCCCGCCGACAGCAAAAATAATACTCTCGTACATTCGAAAAATATTGAATTCTATTCCAGAATAAACTCAAAAAAATAATTATTTACCTATACTTCTTGCGGTCGGCCCGCCATCAGTTCATGATTAGCCCGAGTGGCCCCTAGTCTTAATAAGTATGTGCAACCATGTTTTAAGGTCATCGGAAGTTCTATTAGTAATCTAAGCGGGGGGAGAGGGGGGCATGTCCAACTATAAACTTCCTACTGCTGAAATGATGGTGATGATATTAGTACTCTATATGTCTCCATTAATAACCTTGTGAGAGCCGAAAGTTATTATACAGAAATTTATAATCTGTTTCCAAATAACTATTAATCACATGATCTCTGACAAATATAATCACCCGTTGACGGTATTTGACACCGAATTTTTTATTTATTAAAATATACAAATTTAACAATAAAGAAGTATGCATTATATACCACAACCGCAAATATAAATTCAATTAATACACCGCCCTTACATCCTCTGAAATGATTTTTAAATCAATGCTATTCATATGCAAAAGATTCTTAATATAGAATTACCTATATAATATTGGCAAAGTCAACAGTGATTTTTTAACACTATTTCCTCATCAGTTACATCGTGTAGATACCACAAATAACGTTTCGGCGGTATTAAGAAAAAATGGTCAAGAACGAACACATTTTGGTTCCAAAAGGTTCCGTACACTTTAAATTTCATTTTAATATATTTATTCACAATTTTTTTTCTTTAACCTGTTCTATTATTTTTATAGAAAAACAAAAATTATGTTAAGGTTATATCATAGTAATTTCTTTATAGTTATATAAACAGATTTCAGCGGCGCATAATTCTAAAAATATGTCACTTCATCGTCTTACCGACAATTGCAAATAAATGAAAATGTTGTCTGCATTTATTGAAATACAAGACGCATTTATGACCTATAACTTGCTGAAGGAATTAGATTTCAAGAGCCAATATTTGTTTCTGGACCGGGTATTTAAAGCAATATTGGTAGAAATGTTTCAATATTCTCTATGGAGGGTGAGGGAGGAGCTTGACTGGTGATGGTGAACGCCAGTACATTATAAAGATGCCTTAAAAGTGCTACGAGGGTCGTCAGCCCCGATGGCATGCTAAGAATGTGTGTCTTATATTACGATCAAATATATTTGAACATTACTTTCCGATTGTAATTTTTATTTATGATTAAACATTTCTATCTCGTGATAGCAATTTTCGGTTACTCTTAAAATTTTTCGCTTTTAAATCGTCGATTATTTTAACATTATAATTAGTAAGCTACCAAAGGCTCCGAACGCGGATCTTTTGAGAAAAGCCGGCTAAAAACATCAGTTACTCTTTTAAATGAAACTTAATTTTTTTCAGACGTATTCTACAGTAAGATTTATTTGATAATATACTTTTAATAATTTATAAGCTAAGAAACGGGAGATCTGAAGTGTCTTGTAGAACTTAATAATATACATGTTATTACTATCACTTGAGTCGTGAATGTCACAGTACGGATTACATATATTTGAAACATTGTGGACATTCCCTAGATTTAATGCAGATCTATTGAAAAGTTAAAAAAGGGTGGCGTCACCCCAAAAAATATCCGCGCACTGCCATAACATGAAATGCCCGACACACTACCCCACTCGGTGAAAGCCGTCGTCACCTGCCTATTTCGACAGCGAATGCGCATGCGCAAATCCTGTCACGCAAAACAGTATCAATTACGTTAACGTACAGGCTCACAAATCTTACATTTTAAAATGTAAAAGGAAGTTGAAAATGGTCCGACAAAGCTGAGATTTGGTTCGTTTGGACCCAAAAACACTATGAACCATCCGCCTCCAGACATATGCTCCTGCGGAAACTTTCAAGCTTAATTATTAAAGTCTAGGTTAACCTGCTCAGAGCACTACCACCTTATAAATGTAGCATTTAACCAACAAAATTATAATATTAAAAATAAAGATAAGTTTTTTATACCTTCCTTTAGGCTTAATAAAAGTAGTAACACCTTTGTGGGTAACTGTGTAAAGTATTACAATACACTTCCGTATAATGTCTCTGAATTATCACATATTAAAAAAAATCTATTTTAGTGTAAAGATTTTTTTTTACTTTAATATTCCACGAGTACTGTTTTAATGAAATTATTAAAGTGATCATAAAAATAACCGTATGCGTTTATCGTGGTGTCTTCGCTTCGGCGCGTTTAAAACCATCGCATTTTTAAGTAGAAGAATGCCATAATATTGAAGCTAAAACTGATTCTTGTTTCTATATATAATAAATTGAGCATAATTGGTAACTGAATATCTTTAATGAATAATAACACGTAATAATATTATATTCCCGGAAAAACACGAAAAGCTGTGCAACTTATCTTTTTATTTTATTTATATACTTCATTGTACACCAAAACTACATAAAAATCAAAAAGGATGTGTAATAAAAAATAGTGTATTTACATAGAGGTAAAATAGAGGGTCTTATCGCTCGAGGCGATGTCTACCAGACAATCTTTGGACGGAGATGAGAGACTTGAAGGAGAGGGAAGTTTAGAATGCTTTTTTGATTTTTCTCTGATGATGTTAATGCTGTTAGCCCGAAGCCTTTTACAGCTTCGTCGGTACTGAGTTTACGGAGCGGAAGGGTCCGTGAAGTAGATTTAAAAAAAACTAAAGCTGGTAGGATTCCTACCATTTCCACGGTGACGTTCGCACGTTGTTAAGCCTTTTCGCGGTAGAGCTTTGACGGGGTGTGTTGCTGGAGTGTGCTTACGGGTTAGTACGGCAGCGTGGACCACAGGCGAGAAGTTTAGTGTGCAACTTACAAGTTATTCTAATTTAAATGTAAATTTTAAAAATCTTTATCGCGATATAAGATTCGACTTGCGGAACCCTAAATATATTAAAGTCAATTAGTCTAGCACTTGGACGGTATTTTCATCTCGATCATCTTTGTAGAGTTGTATCTTTTTATGAATACGGTGCCCACTTTATCGAGTTGGAGGCTACGTTTTTTTTTTTTATCGAAGTCTTTATGCACGTTTCGGAAACACCCAGAACAAATACTATCCGTTGTAAAAATAACAAAAAAAAAAGGTTAGAATAACACGATAGCCGCCTGATACACGACGAACTTTTTTTTTTAATTAACAAGCTTGCGAAGTTTATTTTTAACGGTTTTGTGGTCAATGAGGTGCAAATGGAATGATCATTTTAACTTAAAAAAAATTGTTTAAAAGAAAAATACAACAATAGTTCTCTATCATCCTTTTAGCTCAGACATCCTCTGCAATGCATAGGTCAAAGATGTCCAGGATGGGATTTATCATATAGCATAATCACCACACTTGACTGGCGCGTTGGCGATCTCAGTTTGGTATTATGGTATGCAAAGCGACGCTGTTGTCCGTTTTTAGGAAACTTGATTATGAAAAGTGTCTATACTATATAATTAATGTACATAGTGTGAATTATATAATATTGTATCCCGGGAATCGATGCAGCGACTTTGATTACAAGTCTTAGTCCTCAACTACTGGGCACTATTCGACGGTACGGAAGCCACGAAAAAAAATTCACGAGAAAAAAAAAAGTGGAAAAAATATGAAAACTACACAATACTATTCTCATACAAACAGAATAAATTAAAACACTCATTACTATCTGTCAAACATTTGACGTGAATCGATATCAAATATGATTAGTGTAAGGGTTTATTAAAACGAAAAATTTCGTGTAACGTCAAAAATTACAAACTGTAATCACATTACGATTATCAACATCATCAACCATACGACGTTCTCTGTTGAACATAGCCTTTCCTTATAGATTACCAATAGGAGGGGTTGAAAGCGGCATCTTCCAACAACATTAACAAGTCTATCAGTCCACAGTTCATCTTTAGCATTATTTTTTAAGTTTTAAGTTATTC
The DNA here is from genome assembly GCF_028537555.1 of Battus philenor. NCBI lineage: Eukaryota > Metazoa > Arthropoda > Insecta > Lepidoptera > Papilionidae > Battus > Battus philenor. The sequence continues at coordinate 1,999,124 of NW_027181693.1, forward strand.
ACAGCTGAACGTGGGCATCTCCTATATATTTCCAATAGAACCGGTAGAAAGCTGTATACATCTATCGCCTTTCGACGATCTTAACATCTACGCCAGGGTTGAGCAACCTTTTTTAATGTCAAAAAGAGAAGGAAGAGCGTTATCTCTTTTTTTCGTTTATCTTTAAAAAGTTGAGATTTCTATAAACTGTTAAAGGATTTACGTCTGTATAGAACTAAAATCAGTTCATTTCCTTATCGGGCTACTAATGTAGTATTTTTAGGTTTATATAAATTGAATAGTAGTAAAAGGTAATATGAGAGAAGTCTGATCGTTGAAGGTGGATCGCTAATGCATAAAAACACTTCCTTGAACCTGCAACGCGGGACATCCCCGAGCTAGCACTCGCACGGTAAATTAATGTGACACTGTGAAGAAACGTCTTTACTATCTATATCACTATTTTCCAATCTTTTTATGCCATGCCCCACTTTAGATTTTCTAAAATTCTTACGTCCCCTTCACACATAATTTTCATATTAAAACGAAGGAGTTAAACTCGTGTGGAGTCCACTTTCGAATTGCCCACCTGTGGCGCGTGGGCCCCGCGTTGGGTAACTCTGATATGTATTAAAATGTAAGAAAATAATTCATTTTTAAATAGCATTTATGTTTCAAAACAAGAAAGTCTCTATAAACGTGATACGCGGGACTTCCCCGCGTACTGAACCTGGCCCTTCTTGTGTGCGATTGACTTGGCACTCGCGCGGTGAATCCGTTGAATGCTAAGACATCTCAATCCTCAATAAAACACATTGTTAACTTTATCTAAATGAACCTATGACGTTTATATAGCTTTAATAGTTTCTACGTATCAAATTAATATTTGTGTTACAACAAAAACTTAACTGTTAGTCGTGAACATTTTGTTTATAATTAGATTACACCCGGTTACAAGCGCTCGCGATAATGGCGAGCATTCGCTATTTTAGTAATGTACCACGCGATGTTAGCGAATTACAAAAATAAATTTAACGCAATTGTTCTTTCTAGAAATTTAAGAAATCTTTATTTGAATAGTTCAGGTGTCAACAGGTAACGGAAATGTTTATTTAGAAACATCTTACGCAATGTGTAACGGCGAATTTAATGCCGAATGCATTTTATACTAGTCAAGGCTAATAAAAGTAGGTGAAATGAGTAAATGTCGTCTGCTAACGATAATATATAAATACTAGCTGATCCCGCAATTGTTGTTTTCCAAAAAAATATTAAAGTTTTTAATTTACAAATAAAATATAAGGGTTGATCGCAGAGGGGTGAAAATTTAGGGTTGTATGTATTTTTGCATGCTGTATCATAAAAAAATTAAAAACAAAAAATTTTGTCTAAAAAATAAAAAAAAGTTTAGGGATGGACCACCCTTAACATTTAGGGGGATGAAAAATAGATGCAGTCCACGAAAATCGGTCGAGCCGTTTCGGAGGAGTTCAATCACGCACACCGTGACACGAGAATTTATGTCAGCCAATAGGCGCCCACTGCAAGGCATAAATTTCTCCCAAAGATCGCCACGATGACCGATTTACTTCGACTTTAAATATGTAGTCGGATCTACCTAGAAGGGGTTGACTCTTTGACTTGAGAACCTTTTGACTTCAACTAATTTTTTAATACTATTGTAGTAATAATAAATGTGATAGTCACATTAGCTCATCATACAAAAGCATTAGAACCTTCCGATTAAACGATTCTTTATTATCCTAATAGAGGGGGCGCGTTCTAGGTGAGAATAGATAGTATTCCAAATTGAGTTAAGTTAGCTAGTTGAGGGACATTTAAGTAAGAAGTGTTCTTGTGTTTGTCCACTGGAGTTGAGATAAGTAGGAAAGTGGAGTGAGAGAACAGAGAATATTTACTTAAAGAAGAAAACTTTATATAGAAAGTAATTTGAAAAATATTGTTCGAGTTAAAGCGATACATATCCTTATGCGCAGGTAGACTAGGAATATAAATAATTTTGTTAAATTTATCTATTAAAGACGCTTCCATAATTTGTCACCATCATAATTAATAATATCTCTGATCTTGAAAACATGATCATCTTCATTTATATCAGCCGCAGAATGTCCACTGCTGAACATGACCTTCATAGATTTCGAATAACACCGTATGGAAGCGAGGGTTCAGTATACTACGAAACTTTAATAGTCATCATTTGTATATCTTATGGGTAGTGCTATACTAGGCTTCCCGTTCCGTAGTCTCCCCTTCAGAACGTTAAACCCACTAGATAAGTGTATTCATCAGGTTCTATTAGAAATATAAGGGCGATGCCTGTCCATCAGTGAACGTTATAAAGCTGCAATGAAGACGATAATGGAGTTAGGAAGCGTATCCTGAACGAGTTTCTCCACATCGCAAGGAACATTTTCAATATGACTAAGTAAGAGAGGTGAACATGTCAGCAGTTGAGCAAACTCAATCAAGCCAAGTGTTTTGTTCTGTTCGCAAACATTAAGCTAATTACCGATGGTCATATACAAATTATAATATTTAATTAACGGATCTTCGGATCTAATAGCTTACTTCTCGGAAACAATTGAATAATTATGTTGTTGTTATTGTCTAAAAAAGTATTTTTAATATTGTAAATATAGCTGGCTATATATATATATATATATATATATATATATATATGTAATATAAAGTTCTCGTGTCACGGTGAACGTGATTGAACTCCTCCGAAACGACTCGATCGATTTTCGTGAAACTTAGCGTGCATATCGGCCAGGGTGAAGAATCGGACATCTATTTTTCATCTCCCTAAATGTAAAGGGTGGTCCTCTCCTAATTTTTTATACAACATTTTTTTTATGATACAGCATACAAAAATACATACAACCCTAAATTTTCATTCCTCTACGATCAACCATTATTTTTTATTTGTTAATTAAAAACTTGATATTTTTTTGCAGAACAACGGGATCAGCTAGTATAATATATATAATTCACCATTTGAGTCATACAAGGATTACATTAAACCCAGATGGTGACGGTTTGAAACGTTACATTTTTTTTTGTTCTAGCCAAAGGACACCCACTAATCTCCGCCAAAGGTGACAACAAATGACCGGTGGTCCTGTGCTGCCCGCATCTTGCGACTCCCCGCGATCTTAGCTATGTCGTAGTCCACATAGTGGGAGACCCACGCCGCGTCTACCTGGTCGATGTCGCTACACGAGATCATTTCGACCCCAACAGGCATTGGTTGCACGAGCGATATACCCTGCCCTGTCACTATAGACGAGCAATTCTCCGAGCTACGTACGGTTCGATCTCGCAACGAATCAACTAGCGTAGCCCTCCAACCTTGAGCTTTCTTACGAGACTTGTCGTTATGTCTTTAAATATAAATGTTACATAACTATTGGAAATCTATTGAGGAGGCGTATTGTGACGTAGTTAACGTCTTACGGCTGAAATAATGTCATAATATATTGATGTTGTGTCCTATGAGACATAGTTTCCTATTGTGCTACTTTTTTCACCGTTTGTATGATCTGATGTTAAATAATTTAAATCGTAGCCCGCCAGAAAAACGAACTTGCGGCTCGTTACATACCTTAACCAATAAAGTGAGATAGTCTGGGTGGTTAAAACCACGCAGCTGTTAAAACTAGAAGTCCTGGTTTCTCGGTGATAGATGATGAATTTACTAGAATGTTCATCATTACCATTTCAACCTAGGGACCGTCCGATTTCTAATAACCGGCTAAAAGCTACCTGCATCCAGTCACTTCCAGGATCTTTAAGGTAGACATAAATACTTGGTGGGTCATGGTCTTCGCTCCAGAAACTTAAGGCCCTAGCGGTTATATACTCTGTGCGTTATGTGAACCGTCTACTTCCACACAACTTACCAAACTGCTATTACTAATATATCACTATTTATTCCTTTGCAGGTTAGTTATATTGTTAATGCTGTTGATATCGATACAATTTTTGTAATGCAGAGGATAGCTGTTCGTGTACTTTATAATAGGAGATCTAAACAGTCTCCTAGAGCCGGGTCATGTCTTAATTATTACGAAATTTCATGTAACAAATTCATTAAAATCATATTAGAGTAAAAACATTTTTTTAAGTAATAACTAAGCTCGGATATTAAATACTGTATATTAATTAGCGATATGTGTAAGTAAACACTAAAAAAATGTGAGTTTTTTTGTGGTCTCCTCTCAAACCGCGATGCGTTTAGAATCTATCTCTCTATCTATTTAGACGCTATTGCAGGGAAACTCAATTTCATTCCAATTTCTACAGGATTGCGTTGTTCTTGTAACTCAAGACGCATACAAGTTATCACTATTAATGATCCAAGTTGATTAACAATATTAATCTTATATTAAGAACGTTCTCTAGTTAGTAATTTAATAATGCTTCGTATGTATGCAGACATAATGAGTATTAATTATCATTGTGACCATATCAGATCGATAGACGCCCACTGCAACGCGTAGTCCTCGCCCAAAGATCGCCACGCGTGGGCCTAACAAGACATCTACCGGCGCGTGGTCGCAGGTAGACACTATTCGGACCCCAAGGTCTGACAGCTGCACGAGCGCAGTGGCCCTTTCTCTGCGACTTCAGACAAGCAATTCTTCGAGCTACGTGCGTGACTTATGTTCTTCTACAGATCATCTCATATCTGATTTCAACTCGTAGCGAAACATCGAGCATAGCTCTTTACATCATCAACGTAAACCGATCACGTCTCTGATCCGAATGTCATCACTGGCAACACACATTGATCAAAGACTTTTATCTTCAGACACTGCGGTATTTATGCATTTCGGAGGCCTACCCACGTCGCGTCTACCCGCTCGGTCAATATCAATATTTATAAATAAATCATCTTAAACAAAACATAGTTTCATCGCAAAGCCATTATACTTAGTTACAGACTTTAGATAAAATATGTATTAAAATAAAAAACTTAACAACATTGTCTGTAAAAGGATGCGCTGCATAAAACGATACGTACTGAATACCCGATTAGATACCAATTATGTATCGATCTGGTATTCAGTACGAATCAGGTACTATTATTTTGACAAATGTGTCTTGATGAATTTAACTTCGACCCGTGACACACAATAATATAATCATTGTAATATTTATAAAAACTTATCATTGTTCAGAACACTTTCCCAATAGTGGTAAAGTCGACTTCGAATCATAGCCTTAATCCACGTGGTAAATTTAAGTATCGGAACTTCAACCATAAGGTGGACTAATATTTGTTAATGTCACAAAAGACGTTGGATGTAAGCAGCCACTTTCTAATGAAAATCTTAATGAGGGAGATCTATGTCCAGCTGTGGGTGTCATGAGATGACGATAAATCGGCCTTCGACATTCATATTATGAAATTTTATTTCGAGATTTTTTTGTACCGACATTATAAATAAACTTCAAACAAAATGGCCGCCGAAAGACCGAACCCCCAACCCTCTATTGTAACATATAACTTTCTCAAATACTAGATTACAATTGTATTTAAAATCAATTTGTAACTAATAAATTCTTGTAATGTCAACTCGACGCCTCGATTCGGATAGTAACAAATACGACGAAGAATTATCAATAATCAAATTTTTTCGAAATGATTTATTACACAAAACAGTTACTTTCGACAAAGGCAAACAGAAACAAAAATCCGTTTAACAATGCCCAGACCGCGATGTTTGTGCCCGCAACATTTAGTGCAACTACAAAATTTAAAAAAAAAAGAACCAACAACTCAACGATAGATTGCAAACGCGATGATTCTGAAGAGGTCATTGAACAGTGCAAAAAAGAGGTCAATGCCCCTAATGTTAGTTACATCACTGTCCCATATACACAACATAATTTATGTGCACAAAATAGAAACCTTTAAAACATATCTACAATTTATTACTCACCTAATATGTTTCCATCACTAATGGACAGCATGGAAGTAAATAGAATATAAATCACTTATATAACTAATACAATATAAAAACTTCATATACAATACAAAAAGTACATACCAATTAACATATGTGACATACATACAAATGATTAGAATATATCAACACTAAATATCCTGTTTGTATTAATATTACTGGCAAGTTCTTACATAAAAAATTTGTAAAAAAAAATTACTCACCTCGTTTAGCCAGTCCAATAGAATAGCTCTCATCCTCGGTTGAAGATTCGGATGATTGTCAAACATATTAGGGTTCTTCTTCATACTGGATCTAGCATCACACTCACACATACTTCTCCACACATCTGTGGGATCTGCCCAGGAAAGTCTTGGCAAGGGACACTTTCTTTTCGGTGGTGATGGACACTGAGGTTTACTTGTGCTGCAAATGAAGCAGCTTGTATAATATAGAAATTATACAATATGTTCTGGAGCTGTTAAGAGCAAGCCTACAACACTTCCTTTTGAACTAAATAATAAAGCATTGGGTATGTAACTTACCTTGGCCTTTTGTTGGAGTGTGGGGTGGAGTCACCTCTAGCTACATTTTGTAAGGGGCTTAGAACATAATTAGGAAGTTCAGGTATACTCGGTGGGCTTAACAAACTATCAGGGTTGTATTCTAAATCTGTGTACACGCTCCTGGGTTGCTCTGTATTTTCACAGTGGGAACCCTCATCCTCACTGGAGCAGGGCGAAGATTCAACTACAACATTATGTATCGGTGGGTCAGTTTGCTCTTCCACTGCTGTAGGTGATCTCTTCACCGGTGGCATATTACCTACATCCTATAATAAATAACACATTCATTTGAAGTAAATGACTATTAACAACTTTCAATAATGTAGACAACACTTATTTGATGCAAGTACCTCATCATCTGTTGAATTTCTCTTCCGTTTGAGACATCTACGGTTTTCAAAGGTCACACAGGAGGCACTGTAAGCATATGTGCAAATGTAAACAAAGTTCAACATGAATAATCAGAGTCTGTACAAGATCTTATACATACCCTGTTTGTGCCATTGTACAAGGAACAGATCAGCTGGCAAAAGGTTTGCAGTGCCTGAAATGTGTTCCATGTTTAATAGATTATCGTAAATTCAACCTAAATCACGAAAGAGCCTAATCTATGAGCCTAAATTACCGCATGTCACGACGAAACCGCAAAATAGGGTTATGTCAGTTGACAACTGTAATTGAGGACATATTTCCAAATTTGTAAATGTTTCACAAATCTAGAGCTATTTTTAAATAGATGTATTACCGAAAATTTTAAAATTATAAGCACTATGATAGTATTTTAGGCTCACAATTACACAGCGTGCCCCCTGCAGGTTGGCGGGAGAATTTTTTTCGGAACCCCTTTTAAGGCAAAACTTGGACGAAAATTTAGTTATTTTATCATTTTAAGGAGAGAAGAATAGACTCATAGTATGTTCATAACGTAAAAGTTAGAAAAATAGTCAATCAGCTGGTAAAATAAGTGCCACGAATCCGTCACATTCGCGCGCGAAATTCTCCGTCACCGCCATTAGACACGTCGCTAGCTTGGGTTTCTCGCCCCATCCACTTTAGGAAATTGATAAAAATAGCACATTAGTGATACTCTATTATTGTTGTACACATACTTTTTGCAAATCCTCCAACAAAAACTGAAACGGAGACCGTTTCAAAAGGATTGTAGCTGGCTGGGTAATAGGCCGAGCTTATCGCTAACCAAAGGTTTATAACCTAATATGGGCCTAATTTGATATTTATTAATATGATTTTTCATTTCAGAAGACTCCTTACATTTTTGAGAAACTATATAAAGGTAAAGAACATACCTAGTCATTCACAAATGAATCCCAATTCCACAGGACAAAATTTCCTTAGTAATGAGATATCAGTTCTCAAATTTAAACACAAATTCACTGTATTTTTCACTATATTTTACACTTATGATATAACATCAACCAAATAAATGACTAAAATGATACTTTTACAGTAATTAGCCACATTTACATGCTTCTTTTCAGCTTTCCACGGCTCGATAACGCCCGGCTTTCCGCGCGAAAATGTCGCGGTAAAACTTCTAGTCTCCAGGGGTGAATATGCGACTAACTTCACTTTTGTTTCTTCTGAAAACCTACGTCATTATCATATTCGTTCCATTATGCGGAATCCAAAAATAAAGAAACCGTAAACTTATCATGTCAATTTCTAATATTTAAAAAACTATTGAATTTTTTAATATTACAGTGATTACATCTTATGTAAAAATTTGATATTGTTGATCAAAATTAAAACGTCTTTACAGAGTAATTCTTAAAAAGTAAAAATATTACGAACGAATGAATTTCTTTATTAACTATTCTATTTTCCATGTTCCTGCGCCCTATTTTATACTTACGTATAAGCAGGGAAATAACTAAGTTATATAATAATTAGATATTAGTACGTACCACGGAATATGAAGAGAAAGCTATTGCATCTTCTCTGATTGGTCCGTCACAAGGATCAGCGCCATAGTTTGATGGCTTGGCAACTTTGTGTTCTTCTTTAAGTTGGTAGCACTGTATTCAACTACCTTCACATTACTGTACAGCTGGGCGCCAGCTGATAGGAAACCTGCAACAAAGTCAATAAGAGACACGCTATCTGCATTGATAACATATAGATCGAATAATATTTGTGTATTATTGTAATGAACAGGTGCAAATCAGTTCAATAAAATGACACAACAAAATCTAGCTGTAAAACTATGCGGTGTACTACAATCTCAAACCGAAGAAGGTGAGGCGTATTAATAAAATTACATTGTATTACATTATCAAAGGGCGATAGTTATAATAACGAAAATAATCTTATTTACAGAAGTAACGGCCCGTGAATGGCGTTTAATAGGTCAAGAGCAAGACGGGTCTCAGCTTTTTAGTTGGGTGTCGAAGAAAACTGACGAGGAAGTCATGAACATTGGCGTTTATAATAACAATACTAAATCTCTCACTGTATTGCATACTTTTGAGGAGAAACTGAATATAATACAGGCTTCTGTAAATTCGACGCATAGCCTATTAATTTACGTTGTTAAAATACTTCCTAAAGATGACGGCGAGGTGAAAGAAGCTCTATATTGTCCGTATTTAATATCTTTGCTTCCCGATAAAATAAGCGAACCCGAGGAAGTGGAAGAGAGTTCAACCAAACAGATCATGGTGCAATATATATATGGAAAGAGTAACAAATATAGCCCTGGCATCCGAAATGATAGATTTCTATTGTTTAAACATCTTGAATGTAAGTTTTTTCCTTACAATTTCTTTTTATTTAAGTTATGAATCGAAATTTGCTGTAATTTAATTTATTACTTGTCTGATAATAATGATGGATACAGTTTGCTAAACCATGTGCAAATGCTTAATTCAAAAAATCCTTTTATCTCTTTCACTAGAATTTCAAATACATTTTATACATATACAGAGTGATTGGTTATATATTCAAAAGCTTTAAAGAGATGATTGTGTAAGTCATTTGTCATCAAAAAGCTTTAAAGCCGTTACAACTCTTTCAAATCATCTCATGTAAAATGATAATTTTTAATGTATCCAATAGAAAAATCTATTGGATTGTGACAGGCTAATAGCTTCTGGTAGTACAAAATCTGCAGGAACAGATAAACAATAATTAATTTTAATATGTAATAATCCAAATTTTGAAAATGCTTTTTCATATCATTACATTGTTTATAATTTTTGTAATCATTGATTTTTCGATTTGGGTGCTTCATACATAAATTAACAGCAAACAAGCTGTACATTCACCACATTATCCTTTACACCTATATCCAATCAACCAGTATAAAGGAATACACAGGAATACTAAAATATATAGATGTAACACATTTGAATAAAGTATAAAAAGTATTATATTTCAGTAATTGGTAATGCTTGTTAGAACGCATGTGCTAGTTACATGTTATATATCTAAATATTTCTTTTAAATCCATATGGATTATTGCATGTTGGCATCATGATCTTAATGGGCTTTAAATAATCTTTTGCAGGAAAAATTAATGTTTATTTATTTATCGTGTTTGTAATGATTAGCCTACAATTGTTTTCACTTACTAAAGAGTTTACAACAAGCATAATATATATTTACATAAGTGCAACATTCCATTACCATTAAGCCAGTTACTCATCACAAATTAAAAAAAATGCTTTGAATTACTTTATTAATTATCAGTGCTATTTGAAACCATTTCATATTATTATCAGTGTTCCCAACGTGGGGTCCACACCCCCGAAAATAAGGCAATTTGATTGTTAATATAAAAAATATATGTATGTAACTTCTTACAACCCCCTATGTATACATAGGGGGTTGTAAGAATTTTAGAAAGGTTAAGGAAGGGCAAGGCAAATAAGAGTTTGAAAAATACTGATCTTGACTAAGAATTCCACTATTTTGTGCTATAGGCTCTATTTTTAATTACGGATGGATACCACAAATTACTTTTAAAATCCTAGATTTTTAAAACAGTATTTTTAAAAATTATGTAGTTTGTTAAGCGAATAAGCTTGATAATATTTTCTCATAATTTTTTCTCTATTTTCATCTTGTGCATTCCTATTCACTTATGAAAAATTTTATAAGTACAAAAACAATACTTCCTTCGAAAATGTTAGGTATTCTTTTAAAGTGTCCGGTGACAAAATTCGGATTTCAAATTAAATAAAAAAAAACTACTGTAATTTAACATAAAATTCAATAACAAGTAAAAAGAAGAATTGTGCGGATTTTATTTTTAAAAAATTATGTTGTGTAAATACTGGCTATCATGTCGGGCACACTCTTGGAATCTGGCCTTGATATTTCTTGCTACTATATAAGTTATCATGGGATAGTACTAACCTCGCGAACGATTTTTTTAAGCTCTGAGATGGTCATGGGGTTCCTTTCATAGGCTTTACCCCTCGGATACTGTCACAAAAAAGACCATGGGGTTTCCTACTTGAAAAAAGCTTCTATAGTAACTTGAAAGTTTAAAAAAAATATATGCCTTATTGATTATTCCATTTTTAAATCTATTCAACCATATTAGTTTTTGTCCATATCGAACCTTCTCTAAAAACATTCATAAAAAATATCAATTCCTTATTTATTACCTAATTAATATTTTTAATTGACAGGCATCAAGATTTACAGGAGTCCAATGTTCCTTAATGAGTGTGATGATGGAACTGACAAATGGGGTTTCGACGGCATATATCCTGAGCCAGAAACTGTGGTGAAGGTGTTCTCTTGGGCGCAGTGGAATTGTGCCAATCAGGTATATAGCAACATAAAGATCTATACTTATTTTATATCTCCAAATTTCATGTTTACTTAGTGATAGTTAATGAAGTATTTATATTATTATTCATAACATGCATATTTAGTTACATAAATGTTAAATCCAAAATTAAAAGGGTATGAACCTTATTATAAATAGCATATATAGCAGTCAACAGTTTTAAGTTGATTGAAATGTTTGGAGCGCGGTTGACTCATTTACATGATTATTATTATAATGTACACATTAATAAAAAATTGTTAAATTAACAGAAACTTGTAATTTGCGTGCTTATGTTGGGGAAACATTACGTCATACTCAGCGGCGCATCAAAAAAGGGAATTCCACAGATATATATTATATAAGATATATATATATAAGATATTTTTTTGTTTATGGCCTTCGCTAATGGGGACCTCTTGTACTCTATATTGTTGTGGACCAGGGTTTTCATTCCTCTTTTATTAATTTTTTTCCCATGTTTTTTTTTTTTTGTTCTTCTGTCATTCATCTTAAGATCTATTATTCCTCTTCTTTCATTCTACAATGTTCTTTTATTCTTTTCCATAATAATTTTGGTTCATTCATCGCCTCACTTTCTTTGCCTCGTTCCTCAAATATCACAGAATTATGCTACATTTTTATCCTACTTGTAATGTGCTAATTATTACTATTTATCACAGAATACCATTTTTTTTGTTTTATTTTCTTCACGTTTAATTCTAATTCTACCTCCTGATTACTTGGTGGTTTAACCGACTTGTATTAGTTTTATTTATTTTTGTGATATCCTTCACTACCCTCCTGCAGAACTCGAGAAACGCTTGCATGTCATTATTATCTCCTATTAAGGAGACGATACATCGGCATTATGGGATCAACATTATGTCATCAGCAACGCATCGAAAAGGGGAATTCCACAGAAATAAGATAGTTAATTTACGTCGATATAAATACGGGCAAAGCTCGAAAGAACATCACGGACCCCTTCGTTCCATGAACTCATTTCCGATGAAGCTGTAAAAGCCGCAAGGCTAACAGCACAAACTTCACACGAGACAATAGACAACAGAATGAACATACACACTTCTTTTTTGGACTTCGTGTTGTTACTACCTCAAGTTCTACCAGCCCTAGGAAGAATTCCACATTTACATATCATACAGATAATTCAAGTAAATATAATCTTCCATGGGTCTAGGAACTCTCTGGTGCCTAAGACGCATGCTAGGTCTAGAGATAAAAGAGAAAATCCGATATGAAAGTAACAGACAAAAACTGACAGGTACTTCATTTCAGGTGTTATTCTACATTCACTACCGTCAACCGGCGCAGAGTTTCGCAGAAGGAGAGGAAGTGAAGTCTCCTAGTGAGCCGACGCCAACGCTTTCCGCTTTGCAGTTTCACGCGGATTTGCCTCACGAAACTGTGGTATGTTTATTAGGCCACATTTCGAAGGGGTTAAGACCAGAGTACCTTTATTCAGCTCCATTCACGTTTTGTTGGACAAATTTGGCCGTAATCATGCAGGGTTTGCTTTTATAGGTCGCATACAGCATAGACTGACAGACCCCCCCCCCCCCCTAAGATATCTATGGAGGGATATACCCGCCACGTTTGGCAGGCGGGTTTGCGATCGCAGTGTGATAATATGAATAAAGTGTGAATTATATAAGATTGCATCCCGGGAATTGGCCCCGCGATCTATGACCGCAAATCTCAGGCCTCTATCGCTGGAAGTGGTATTCAACAATACGACATAAATATATATTACTATATTATTACTTATATTATTAGATATTCCTTGAATATACAGAGTGATTGGTTATTGGTCAGCGTTTACAATGGACTGACGAAACGGGGAGACGGATACTCCAATACGTTTTGCTTCGTGAAAATTTAAAGGGCGGTACAGCTATTTCGGTAACGCTATAATTGAGCTAGAAAATTACTATTGTGAGCACCAGGAAAAGGTAAAAATTACGATTATAGATAAATTTTACAGATAATCTACTTGTCCGGCATAAAAGATACACCTTATGTATAGGCGTGATCACGTTCTAAAGTTACGTATTGAAAATTGATTATTGTGTTAAAAATATTTTTTGAAGTTAGACGAATATTTGTAAGTTTTGTTCGTTGTCGTCGTTTCACCCCGTACACTGTGAGGCATATGCCTCTCCCAAAGATATCTTATGGGGGTTGTACCATAATCGCTACGTTTGGCAGACGAGTTCGCGATCGCAGTGTGGTATTGTAGTACACAGAGGTCGCTGTAGCTCATACTCTGGAAACATATTATAGCAGTCGCAATCCTATATAATTAATGCATAGTATGTAAATTATATAAGGATTGTATCTCCAGGATCGAACCAGCGACCTATGATCGTAAGTCTCAGTCCTCTACCACTTTGCCCCCACCGACGTTACAAAGATAAGATACTTGTAATTTAAATCACCGGAGCGTTCGGATTTATAAAAAGATTGTAAACTGTGTTGTATTAAAAGTTTGTTGAAATCGTTAAAATGATCTTATTGGTGTCGACAAACACATCACAAAACACCACTGAGTCTATTTCTCCGACATATATTTTAATTTTAAACCATATTGTTTAATCATTGTTACGTTTTAAATTATTTGTGCAGATGTTTCACATGACCTATCGCTAACCACTGTCGTATATAAATCACACGAGAGACTAACATAATATTGATTTTTTTGTTATGTACACCCACCTTTTTTACACAATTTTTTAAAAAAAGTGGTTCATTAATTAGAATAAATACTCTTTTATACGAGTTTTTTTGTTTTAGTACGAATCCTTAATTTTTTTAAGTTTTTATTTTGTCAGTGCGTATTGAAACTTATCTATATAAAAACAACATATAATTGTTGAAATACCATAACTCCTCGTATTAGTATAGTCCAATATCAATAGCGATGTAAAAATAGACTTTTATTTGTGTTATTATAAGTTTTGTACTTAGGCCCCTCGCCCCTACTTTAGCGATTCTTTCGCAATGCAAACGCGATATTGTCGCAATGCAAACGCGTTACTGTCGGGAAGCAAACGCGATACTGTCGCAATGCAAACGTGTTATAGTCGTGATGTAAACGCGATACCGTCGGGATGCAAACGCGTTACTGTCGGGATACTAACGCGATACTGTCGCAATGCAAACGTGTTATAGTCGTGATGTAAACGCGATACCGTCGGGATGCAAACGCGTTACTGTCGGGATACTAACGCGATACTGTCGCAATGCAAACGCGTTACTGCCGGGAAGCAAACGCGATACTGTCGGGATGCAAACGCATTACTGTCGGGATGCAAACGCGATACTGTCGCAATGCAAACGTGTTATAGTTGTGATGTAAACGCGATACTGTCGGGATGCAAACGCGTTACTGTCGGGATACTAACGCGATACTGTCGCAATGCAAACGCGTTACTGCCGGGAAGCAAACGCGATACTGTCGGGATGCAAACGCATTACTGTCGGGATGCAAACGCGATACTGTCGCAATGCAAACGTGTTATAGTCGTGATGTAAACGCGATACCGTCGGGATGCAAACGCGTTACTGTCGGGATACTAACGCGATACTGTCGCAATGCAAACGCGTTACTGCCGGGAAGCAAACGCGATACTGTCGGGATGCAAACGCATTACTGTCGGGATGCAAACGCGATACTGTCGCAATGCAAACGTGTTATAGTCGTGATGTAAACGCGATACCGTCGGGATGCAAACGCGTTACTGTCGAGATGCAAACGCAATACTGTCGCAATGCAAACGCGTTACTGCCGGGAAGCAAACGCGATACTGTCGGGATGCAAACGCATTACTGTCGGGATGCAAACGCGATACTGTCGCAATGCAAACGTGTTATAGTCGTGATGTAAACGCGATACCGTCGGGATGCAAACGCGTTACTGTCGGGATACTAACGCGATACTGTCGCAATGCAAACGCGTTACTGCCGGGAAGCAAACGCGATACTGTCGGGATGCAAACGCATTACTGTCGGGATGCAAACGCGATACTGTCGCAATGCAAACGCGTTATAGTTGTGATGCAAACGCGATACTGTCGGGATGCAAACGCGTTACTGTCGGGAAGCAAACGCGATACTGTCGCAATGCAAACGTGTTATAGTCGTGATGTAAACGCGATACCGTCGGGATGCAAACGCGTTACTGTCGGGATACTAACGCGATACTGTCGCAATGCAAACGCGTTACTGCCGGGAAGCAAACGCGATACTGTCGGGATGCAAACGCATTACTGTCGGGATGCAAACGCGATACTGTCGCAATGCAAACGCGTTATAGTTGTGATGCAAACGCGATACTGTCGCAATGCAAACGCGTTACTGCCGGGAAGCAAACGCGATACTGTCGGGATGCAAACGCATTACTGTCGGGATGCAAACGCGATACTGTCGCAATGCAAACGCGTTATAGTTGTGATGCAAACGCGATATTGTCGCAATGCAAACGCGTTACTGTCGGGAAGCAAACGCGATACTGTCGCAATGCAAACGTGTTATAGTCGTGATGTAAACGCGATACCGTCGGGATGCAAACGCGTTACTGTCGGGATACTAACGCGATACTGTCGCAATGCAAACGCGTTACTGCCGGGAAGCAAACGCGATACTGTCGGGATGCAAACGCATTACTGTCGGGATGCAAACGCGATACTGTCGCAATGCAAACGCGTTATAGTTGTGATGCAAACGCGATACTGTCGGGATGCAAACGCGTTACTGTCGGGAAGCAAACGCGATACTGTCGCAATGCAAACGTGTTATAGTCGTGATGTAAACGCGATACCGTCGGGATGCAAACGCGTTACTGTCGGGATACTAACGCGATACTGTCGCAATGCAAACGCGTTACTGCCGGGAAGCAAACGCGATACTGTCGGGATGCAAACGCATTACTGTCGGGATGCAAACGCGATACTGTCGCAATGCAAACGCGTTATAGTTGTGATGCAAACGCGATACTGTCGGGATGCAAACGCGTTACTGTCGAGATGCAAACGCAATACTGCAATGTTGCAAACATGATACTGCAATGTTGCAAATGCGACTACAATGTGTTAGTAGCGTTTAGTAAACACGCGACAGCATTTCTATATAATGTCACCGTGGGCAAGTGTATTTAAATTTCACTGAACAATATTTTTTTTTGTAATAAAAATGAAATGTTTTTCGTTTTGCAAATACCTATGTAATATGGATTTCATTATTACTCCTTTAGAAGGTAATTTCGCAAAATTTATTCTACCACAGGTCATTTTTTTAAATTAAAAATTAAAATATGTCCCCTTTTTTGCACTCTTTACACCATGTAAAAAGGGTTAGGTGTATGTAATTTCAGAATTTTTATTATTGTAAGATCTACCCATATATGTATATAACCAGACGGAATAAACATTCTACCGCGTTTATTGGATATGTTAAATTATTGCCTAAATTACTTGACACATTACTGACAGTCTGTACTTACAAACACGCAATGTTTCGTATGAAAAACTGTGCCGATATTTCAACCCTTTTTATATCGTCTGTACTTTCGGGATTCAAAACTTCAATTATTTGTTATACATTGCGTTTAGTCTACTGCTATAATATACACATACGTATGAGACGTTACTTCGTCGAATTTTCGAACTTCGTTGATTTACTATTCGGGTTCTCGGGGCTGACGACCCGGTTTAAAAAGGCTTTGCAATGTTTAAGTGTTTACCTTCAACGACAAACTTCTCTTCTTACCTAACGAAAATATTGGTTTGACAACAAAATTATTCAATACACATGAACATTTTGATTATTGTTATAATGTCTGTAAGAGTTATGTTACTCAAAGCATTGTCCGGTACCAACGCATAAAAAAATCTGTAAATTTATGACAATTTTAAAATATTACAGAAAAAAGTTTTTATTCCATACTTGTTGATTTGGACAGACTTTGCAATGCTGGAAGTTATTGACCTGTAGAAATCCAATAAACAAATGTGTGATTTAATAATAAACAATGTTTACTCAATAATTATTGTATTTTGTACACTGTAAAACTTTAGTACAGTAGTCGGCCATAAACATTGCACATCGACTTTTGGAAAGAGACAATTGGCTAATTTCTTTGATTAATTGCTTTGCCGCATACGCATTTATAAACGGGCTGGCGGGCGGTGCACTTTGTTGCACGACTACCACTGCATGTGCGGAAGTGGCTAAATATTGGTCCTTTTCTTGCATACAAGACTAACACTTGTTAAAGAGAATAGTAAATGTGTATGTTGGTTATATGTGTTTATATATCATTTTTGTTAGCTGAACATACCGCTGAGCCTGCCCCAAGCAGCGGGAGCGGGTGCTGCTTGCGGCTCCTACGAGGATGACCCGGTGCCCCTCCGAGTGCACGACTGCGGTCTTGACCTCCACATCGTCTGCGACTCCCGAGGCTTGTTGTGCATCTGTCATCACTATCTGTATAAAGTAAGAACTGGTATCATATTTAAATATAGTCCTTACAAATAGACTGTGATACATTGGTACATATATACCTAGACTGTGATAATAGACGAGAAGATGAAAGGCGATGCAAATAAATTAAGAATGAATGACAATGTTAGATGAGTGAATGAACGATTACGCGAAGACTGGAAGAAGAGACTGAAAAAAAAGACACGTGAAAAATTTAAGGCCCCAGAAACGGCGGCCATTAGAAAAGAAAAACAAAATAATAGTGAAATTTAAATTTTGAGCATCAAAGAATTGTTCGACCGTTTCTACAATACCCGGCATTTGATTTGGCACGCCGTAAATGTACTACGTATACTGGCTGTGAGGGCACTACGATAGACTCTTCGAAACCGAGCCCAGGCAATAATTGACGCTCCTGCCCGAAGTACCAAATCAAATGTATATGATATTTTTGATCTAAATTAGTGCTTTTCAACCTGTTTTCTATGCCTCTTAATAAAAACATTTATATGTACTGGTATTTATTCAAAATATTATGGTTCATTTACCACTTGTGTACGCAGTGAGAAGAATTCCAGGAGAGCCTAATTTGTAAGAAACTTCAAGGTAATAGGATTCCAAACACGCTCTCATTTGAGACGCGCCCACAAACTTAGATGAGTTTTTTTTTGTGGTTACTTAGTTATCATTAATACAGTAGAAGAGCAATTCATTCCCACTTATAAAATTATTGATAATATTTAAAGTTTTTTTTTTTTAGAATACCGTACCCTACAAGATTCTATTACATTTTTCTACATCATCACATTTCCAATCTCGTTTTCCATCAACTGTTATGAAGTTGATAGTTACGTTATCGATCATAGTAAAGATGGTTATATTTTCAGCCATTAGATGATTCCACGACCTCGTTGGTGCTGGAGGACAGCGTGGAGCTGAAAGAGTCAGGCGTGAACTTCGCCTACTCCGTTACTTTGCTGCACCATGGATGTGTGGTGCATAGCGTGGTTCCTGATCTTCCGTGGAGTCTTGCCAAGTCACTGCGACCATCCTATACTCTTTACGAAGGTAGTGTTTAGT
The DNA here is from genome assembly GCF_028537555.1 of Battus philenor. Lineage (NCBI taxonomy): Eukaryota > Metazoa > Arthropoda > Insecta > Lepidoptera > Papilionidae > Battus > Battus philenor. The sequence continues at coordinate 2,018,020 of NW_027181693.1, forward strand.
ATGTTTGCGCATTTTGCGTAAAGCACTTTGAAACCATCCGTATTAAATGGAATAGAATGTGACAAATAAAAGAAAGATGTGTGTATAATGTGAACGATAAAAGGACGAAAATAAAAAATGGGTCCTCAATAACAGGAGCCTTAAACAAATAAAAAAACATCCGTATTTCTTCCTTGGTGAGGAAAGTAAAAGTATATGTATTATAAATACAATTTACAATGAAGATTGATCTAACAAGAATGACAGCGACACTCATTCTTTCAACGTCCAAATTCAAATTTTAATTTGAAAGAGCAAAATAAATTCACTCCAAAAAGTTTCCATAGCTATAGATGGCCAGTATGTCCGTAATATGGAACGGTATCAATCACACACATGTTTAGACTGTTTGGCTTCCGGTAGTTGTATTAGTAGTGGAAATGAGGAGATCTGAATAACCAAGGTCACTGACGAAGCTTTAAGAATTGCTCATTTGAAGTGGCAGTTGGTGGAGCACATTCTTGCGACCGATTGGGGCCGAAAGGTTTATGGTAGAGAGGTAGTATGTTAATGGTAGAGTGGCGACCACATGCCAGTAGATGCGGCGTGGGTAAGTCCCTCCCTAGGATGGGTGGACCGTCGATACGGATAGGGTTGCGAGAATGGTAAGCGTAACACTGGTCATCGTGACCATTTTCAGGTGAGGAAAGTAAGAAGTGGTGAGCAAGAATTTGAGGGGGGGGGAGAGGTTCAATTGGAAAGAAAACCGCACTGCGTCGGTATCTTTTAATTGTGTGTTTAATTTCCGATAGATATAGTTATACAAAAGTAAGTAATAAATGCTGTTAGTGAAGGTTTTTTTTACAGGAAATAAAATATATTGTTTTTACATTTCACTATAGTAGAAGTAATATTCATTTATATTTAACTATGAAACTAATTCTGGACAATGACTGTTTCTTCGCGGTACTTTGATTATACCTAATAGAATGTTCCGGAAGATTTGGAAAAATTGGACCGCGCACCATACATTTATTTAAAAATAATCCTTGTAGGCAATATATTGTCAAGACAGTCACGATGCGTATATAAAAAATAAGCTTAATGTGAAAGATATAAAGTTCCTTTCTCTTTATAGATCTGATTGTTGAATATTTCGTCCTCATATCGCTTATAAGACGTAATAATAAAAATTCACAGAAAATCACCTCCTGGTGAACATCCCGATGCTCTTCACGCATTTGATAGACATCAGCCTCCATCACGAGCCATGTGCTCACATCGTCATACCGATGGAGGAGACCGAAAGTGGGCCAAGCCTCGCTCCACTGCTGGGCTGGGGCGCCCACACCATGGTGGATTTGAACACGCTGGACGTCGTAACAATGAACGTGCCTGAAAAGGATTTGGTGGCGACGTTTAAAAGCAACACGGTGGTCGAAAACAAGCTGGCGATTATTCACTATCTGATACAGCACGAGGGGAACTTGGATTTGGCTGAAGAAGTTAGTATCCATATTGTTAATACTTTTACCCTGTGATGAAACTACGTTGTATGTTGAGAATGATGACGTCACTATTCGGTTTTTTTTAATAGAAATACTCGTTCGCCCCTATCTGGTGAGTGACAGTCTTCTTATTGTGTAAATAATTTTGTTATTGTTCTTATTTTTATTTTCATTCTGGCCATTCTTCACAATAATTTTTATTCGTTCTCCTGGTTTAATTGTCTCCTTATTCACACCACTTTCCTTCCTTTTTTTCGCTCCTAAAATACTACAGTAATTATTTATATCATAGTACAGTTTTATCAATTGTATTTATTCCTCCTTATTTATTCCATTTGTATACTTTTTCATTATTTAGTCACTATTCAGTCTGCTTTCGATTGCAAAATATGAACTACAAGAACTTGTAAACGTGTTTGCGTAAAAACCGCTAGGTGGCGTTGTTGATTTGGGCAGGGCATTTAATTTCGCGTGATAAAATGAAACACTAACAAACTATGTTAAATTAATTATAGAGTACATTATATAATTTCGGTCTATAGGTTAATCTATGGGAGGCCTGCGTCCAGCTGTGGACGTCGTGCGACTGAAATGATGATGATAGAAGGTACTGTTTTTGGTGATGTTTTGGTGATTGTCAATACTACCAAAAGCTTCCCTAGTCTGCGTTCTGTATGGTTCAATTAAGTTAACTTATCGTCATCCTCAGTGGCGCATCGAAAAGGGGAATTCCACAGAAATATAATTCCCAAGACCTACCGGCCCTAAGAAGAATCCCACATTGGTGACCCCGATATGACAGAACAACACGAAGTCCGAAGTAGAAGTGTGTTGTATGTTCATTCCAGCTTCGTCCGTATTTATACCGATATAAAGAAAGAAATATATTTCTGTGGAATACCCCTTTTCGATACGCCGCTGACGACGACGTGATTTTGCTCCTATAATAGAAGCTGAAAGTGAAATATTATTTGGCTCCTCGGAACTGAGATTTATCGATTTGATGTTGTCTCGGGGACATGGTTTTGAGCTAGATTGTGTTGCAGCTGATGTCGTGGATGTGCGTGAACCAGCGCGACGGGTTAGGAGTTCAGCGTTTAATGCAGGAGTACTTGGTGGCGTATACCTACGCTGCCACCAGGCGCTCGCTGCCGGCCTCTGCGCTCACTTTGCTGCCCATGCTGCCTTTCACCCTGCACCTCAAGTTCACCGATGTCAAGGTCTGTTACCACCACTTAAACACTGATTAAGTTTTCACTTAAATGTATACTTAACATTTTAATGCCTGATTTTTGTTAAAGATATAATTTATTTTTAATTTAAAAAGAAACGTACTCTTGAGGAAAAAAAGTAAAAAAATCCAAAAGTGATTTGTCATGTGATTAAAAAAAAATAATTTGGGTACATATACACAAATATTTCGTGTACGTTTATTTATTACCGAGCAGTGGTAGCCCAGCTGTAGAGGACTGTGGCTTGCGATCGTAAGTCAGGGTTTCGATTTTTGGGATATAATCATATGCAAACAAAGCATGCATGTATGCTTTGTGTAATAAGTAAATATTATTGCTACTACACAAATAAATTTCCATGGATGGGCAGCACCGTCCCCTGCGTAATATGATAACACATTGCGATCGCCAACCCGCCAAACGTGGCGATTATGGAATATCACATTTATAGATATCTTTGAGGAGACCAATGCTTTGCAATGGGCGCCCAAGGGCTGAAACGACGACGACGAAAATATGTATTGAATAATTAGCGAATCGGAATTCGACTACTTGTGAAACGCTATCTATAAGAGGTTCACAAGCAAGAGATAAGTAGTAAGTGTTAAGTAGAACGGTAATATAGAAAAATAGCTTATAATGGTGAAAGATAAATATCAAGATTGGTTTTCTTTGCTTTCAAATTGTTCATTTGATAATATTCGAGTTTGTAAAATTATACGAATTTGTTTTTCAATCATGAACTTCAGGTTTAATATCATCATATCAGCCGAAAGATGGCCACTGGCCTTCATGGGCTTCCTCCAAAGTTCATCACGATGATCGGACTTCCCGCGATCTATTGTCGGTGCATACTGGAGGTCCTACCCACGTCGCGTTTACCGGCTCTTGGCCGCCACTCGAATACATTTCGGCCCGAACGGCCATCGGTTGCACGAGTAATGTACTCCGACCATTGCCAATTCAGACGAGCAAGTCTTCGATTCTTCTGCGGATATCCTCATTTCTAATTAGATCGCGCAGCAAAACTGCATTGCCGACATTGATGTAATTTTACAAGGATTTTTATCCAATCTAACCGACATGTTAATTAATGGGTTGATCGTATAAAATTATTTGCGAAATAAATCTCATTGCTTAATGTTTGAATTCAACTCACACATATTACACTGACATATCAATTTATAGTTGCAAAATATTTTAAGCAAATACTAAATGTAACATAAAATTAAGGACTGTGAACATCCCCCTTATAAATGAATATAGCAAAATTAAATTAAATTAAAATATCGATACTTTATATATATATCTACGGGGGAGGTCTATGTCCCACGGCTGAAATTATGATGATACTTCATTTTATGAGTTGGTGTTTCTGGGTGTCTTTTTTTCTGAAAGTTTTTCTGCATATTTTAAATAATTTTTTGTAATCTAGGCGGGTGAGACTTCGGTTCTGGTGAGCCAGGAGAAGCTGTGGAACAGTGCGGCGGTGGTGCTGGCACCACGGCAGCGCGTGAGCCAGTTCGCTGAGGACACGTGGACTCGCCTGTGGTCAGCGCTTACCGCCACATCACGTCGTCGCCTTCGACCGCCCGACGTGCTGGACCGTCTTCGTGTCTCCTTACATTGCTACCAGGTTACCATGTTTATTGACTCCTGTATTCCCACTACTTTGTATTTAAACTATGAAATAAATTTATTCTTTCTGACTTTGCTGAACATTTTTGTAAAGTCAAGACATTGATATAAGGTAAAATTAAATATTTATATATTGACTATACAGTAATAAATTTACTGATTAGAAAAAAATATGTTGCCTTTAGAGGAATAACAAAGACGCAGGGCATTCGTCACGAGGAGAAAAATTAAAATTTAAAAGTGGGGGACATTGCTTAGATAGAAACTGAAGATAAGAGCGTTAAATGGCCATTAAGAAGAAGTTTACACATGCAGTGGACAAAAGTGCCAAAGTTAAAACATTAGTTGGTGTGAAGATTCGACCATTCCAATGGTTGTACAAGCTAGAGGTCTCTTCTGATGCGGAGAGAGACCCGAAGCTAGATCCACCAATTAACAATGTTTCTACACCTATATGAAACAAGTTACGTTTCATATTCAACACATATTTACATATTTCATCACATTATGCTGCTACTGTCAGGTTCAAAATGGTTCTACCACATATCTACCATATTCTTATATGTCTCGATAGTTACCAATTGCTAATTTAAAGAGTCTAGATATTGGTGTTATAAGTCGGTGATGACTTTGTATACACTAAGTCTGGAATCATCATCAATTCAGCCTGTAGCGGCATGCGTGGTCCACGCTACCCTCGAAACCTTCGTGGTGCTATCAAAATAGTTCGATACCACGTCGAGCAATTGCCCGTGTTAGAGTAGCTGAAGCTAGTAGGAGTTTAGTGGGTAGGAATCCCATATATTCCTATCCTCCCACCAGAGGCCAGATTTCCCACCCGAAATCACAAAAAGACCTTTTCTTAAGATCGCCACGATGACCGGACTTCTGCTGCCCGCTTCCAGCGATTTCCCCCGATTTGAATATATCGTCGATACACCTAGTGAGGGGCATGCCCTCACAGCCTTTGCCGGAACGTTGTCGCCATTTAGCTACTTGCCATTTCAGACAGGCTATTCTTCAAGCTGCATCGCTGAACTTAGTAGCATAACTCTATAAATTGCTTTCTGGTTGACATTGAATCTTCTATAAGGTTCGTCTCATCATCAACTGTCCATCTAAACACATATGTTTGATATAATTATGTACAAGAAACTGAATTTAAAGAATGGGGTTTTAGTTTAAAATTCGTGTTCCGTAGCCGGAAGCGCTGTCTCGCTGCAGTACACCACTGTCTCCTACCGCAAACGCTCCCATGCCCCCTCGTCGACCGTCGTTCGCGCCACAGGACGCGCTGCCTTTCTACGAGCTGGACGTGTGCACTGCCAGTAAACAGGAACACGTTGTTGCAGCGGTGAGCAAATACCTTATAACTATCACAGCAAAAAAAATTAAAGAGCTCATAGAACCTAATTCAGTAAATGTTTCTATAACATATTTAATAAAAAATATACCTTGAGAATGTATTACTTTATCTTACATTATTAAAAAAGTAAAAGTGATTCATTCAAATAATTATCCATATAGGATTATTTACAGTGTCATCACCTAGAGAGCCTAATTTGATACAAATTGGAATAAGGTTAAGCTTTAATTGAATTCTTTAACTTAAAACTACGATGGATTATTATTAAAAATTATTATTTTAGCTTTTACTAGGTGAACCACTAAATAGTCGATACACTTTGCGTTTGATTTTTAATGAAAATACTAATAGAAATGTGTTGGATATACTGGTCTTGTTTTCTTTTTTTTTTCTCACGCCTTCTCACCTCTGGCAGAGACTTTTTATAATATAGCAGGGGTGGCCAAGCTCTCTGATAGTGCGAGCCATTTCTCGAAATTTAAAATTTTCTGCCTACCGCTATTCAATACGCAAATGATTTTTTTTTCCAAAAATAATTTTTATTGAATTTACTTACACAAAAGTACAAAATACGTACATTGAAGTTGGATATAAAACTCCTAATAATACTTGTTATGCCGGTTAGTTCATTATGATTGTTGTTTTAATTTCGCTAATTTTATGGTGGAATAATATTAATTATTATTCACCCCAGTAATTTGTTTGAATTTCCCAGGAGCTGCTTAAGTTATATAAATTTAAACATTGAAATAATTCGACAATCAATCGGAGCCAAAAATAATCGTTTAAAGAGCCGCAGTTTCGCCACTACTGTAATATAGGGTTAATAATTTTTCGTTTTAATTTTTAATAATTACTTGTTCTGTCTCATTTTTTTTTCCTGATCTGACCTGTTCTTGGCTCTATTGTAATTCCTTTACATTATTATCATAGTCTATTTTAGTCTTGTCTAATTTCGTATTATTATTTAATTTAACCTATCTTTATTTTTACATCGTTGTTCTCCTTGCCTCCTTTCCAAACTATTGTTGAAAGCCTTCAGGCTTTTATTTTATATATATTTATTTTTAGGTAAAGGGTCAAAGAAATTTAAATATAATTTATAGAAAAAGTGTAGATCAAGAAATTTGTATAAAAAATCGTTGCCCATAGACAATAAATAGTGTGATGAATATAATAAGCATATATTTATGGAGAGAATAAAACATGCGATATCTTAATTGGCGTTTGAGAAAATGGCAGAAAAAAAATGTAATCCGCAAATATACGAAGTGGTAAACTTCGTAAATTTGCAGATTACATTAGGCCAATTTTTGGTTTATCTTATTATTTTAAATTAATTCGTAGCATTTGATAATATCGAAAGAATGAATTTAAAAAAGGATTGAGGATGTAAAAATCACCACTACTGACAGCTGTCATTCGGTTGTCATTCTAGTTGGCGCGTTCATAAAAGATGCAACAGATTATATTCTGCTGTATAGTTTATAACTTGGCTGCAGTTTTAATGATTAATCATTTTTTATATATTACATTTTATCATGAAGACTTTAAGGCGATGTACTAAGGGTGTAGTCGTGATGTGTTGGCAATGCGCATGCACAGAACCTGCGCGCTGTGAGCGTGCACGTGATGCGCGAGGGCGGCGCGACGGGGGCTGCGGGGGCCGAGGGCGGTGTGCACGCGCTCGCCACGCGCTGGGCGGCCGCTCAACTGGACGCGGCGCGCTCGCTGTGTCGCGCAGCTTCCCGCGCCGCCGGCGTGCCCTTCTCCCACCAGCGCGGCTTCGCACTGGTGTACGATACGAGGCCCTCGCTCTTATATAGCGTTTTCTCTTTTTTTTTGTATCGTGCCAGTGTTTGTTCTTAATTTAATTTTGGCCAAACAGCTTACTGTTGGGTTCGCTCGCTTATTTTGTTTTGTGTTCGATTTTTTAAAGGTTCTCTGGTTTTATTTTTTTAAAGGTTGTGTTATTGGTTTTACGATTGACGGAGGTTTTTGTTTTGCTTGGTTTTATCACGGTTTGCGTAGTCATTGTTTTGTTTTTAAAGTTTGGTATATGGAGATTTTATTTACACATTGTCATCATCATCATCATTTTAGCCAAAGGACCTTTACTGCTGGACATGGGCGTCCCCATAGATTTCCAAAAGGACGGCTGTGTCCAGTGTCATCCAACGTCCTTAATAAGGATGTTTATCCAACTTATGTCTGGATGTCCCAAGCTGTGCTTGCTGGTCTGTGTCTCCACTCAAAAACCTCAAGGCCCCAATTATCATCTGTTCTACGTACCCACTGCAACTCCAACTTGACAATGCGCTTATTTGTTTTTTGCTGATTTCATAAACAAAAATTATTATTCATTTGAATTATTTATACCATAGAAAACCCATAAATAACTATTACTTCACGTTAAACATTTATATATGTTATCATTTCATTATTCATTAGTACATATTGGTATTTCAGTAATAAACTAATTTTTTACAAAAAATAATTACAAGGTACGAAATATTTATTAACAGAGATGAAATGGACCCTACGCACGCGATGATACTTTTCAAAATCCTGGAGCAGTATTACCTCGCAGCGGAGTCTGTGGCTTTCCCTCTGCCATCAGGCTTCAGTTCTTTCTTCACGTACCTTGGGTACCGCACGCTGCCGTTCCACGCCTTCATGCAGCATGTCCATCGTAACGTCTTCGAACTTCAGATCGACGTGCTTAAAGCCATCATTACAGGTAATAAATTCTCTTTGTGACCTGTGTCTTATATATCTATGTATAATGTATCTCATTAATAAATCTTTTCTTTATGTTCAAATGTTGAGATACAAGTATCCGGTAAGCGGTTATTACTACGCTAATTATTCGTATAAAAATTCTATACTTCTTTTTAAGATTCGTCGACCTTATTTTAACTCACAGAAGCACACTGCATACCATAGACCTCCCTCATAGATATTTACAGGGGGATTTACCGTAATTGCCACGCTTGGAAGGCGAACTGGCCATCGCAGTGTGGTATTTTGGTGGTGGAGGACACTGCCCATAAGGTATATTAATATGGAAATAATATGTTAAATATCTTCGTCGAATTTATGTTTAAAAATTATTTATAAATAGTATTTTCATGGTTCCCGTTATTGGGTACTTCTCGTTCCCGTATCTTATTTTTGGGACAGGGACATATTTTTCAATAATTTTTTCATTTACTTTTTTTATTATTTTCACCCCTCCCGCTCTCTTTTTCTCTCTCCTCCTTCATAATTTCTTCTTTCGTTTTTGACACTATTATTTTCGCTCGCGGCAATTTAACATTTTAATTTACGTTTTTTACAATTTTCTTTATTCAATATTTCATTGTTTAAAAACTTTTTTTATACAATACAACCTTATGTACAATTAAAATATTTGTTTATTATACTTATAATAGTTGTTTTCGTCTGTATTTTTATTCGACCTCTGCTTTGTCCCGTTCTATTACATTTTCCACTTTTTATTGCAAAACTTCAGAAAGATGTGACGGTTCTCACTGTCTCTCATGAGTGATATTGCTATCTGCTGGTGATTATTCCTCCGTATACAGGACACTTTGTTATTGCGTACATCATGATCTATATAAGTAGTGTTAAAATCACAGTGAAGGACGAAGAAGACAAGCGGACTGTAGCAAACAAGTTGCGGCTGGTGCAGCTCGCTGGGGAGGCGAGGGGACGCCGTGCGCTGGCCGCCTGGAGGCACCCGGCAGCACTGCAACTACGTGCACGCGACCACGCCGCCGCCCTACTCAGCGGAGGACACAGCGGCACGCATGAGCGGGCACGACACTCTTCACTGAGAGACACTGGTTAGTGCTATGCTATTATCCCCCTTGTTGAACAAGTCGATGAAGGGTACATGGTAATTACATTCTTGTCATTGACAATTTTCGTTTTCTCATTGACATCCACAGCTTTAAAGACTTAGAGACAGCGCTGACAACATTTAGACTTTTCATAGATCCCTTTGAACTGGTTTGCTTCGTTGGCAGTGGTCTAGTTACCCAAGGTAAAGCTTGCCATGGTCGCCCCACAAATATAGTGGCGCTGGGTTCAAATTTTCTTTAGTGTCGAAGCCGAAGACCAGATCTTTAGGAAGCTGAGAATGGCTAGTACATAAGAGTACTCACTCTCTTTTTTGCCTTGTCGTCTGAGTGAAGATATCGCAAGAGTCCGTTGCTCGCATTAGATGGAAAGGCAGAGAAGCTATATATGCCAAGCTCTGGCATGTCTTAAAGAAAAAAAAATTTCTCCTTGTGATGGAGTTGCGAAGGCGGCCGTTTCTCGTGAGAGACAACATGAGTAAGCGGTATCAAGGACCCATGCTATAGTAATTACATTGGAACATCGAGGGTTTAGTCCATGTTGGTCATAAACCGTCCACCCAAAGTTGAATATGAAAAGGCATTTCGCCCAAGTTAAACAGTCGTTAGAGCCAAACAAAAACACAATCAAACAAAAACCAAAAAAAAATCATCCGAATATAACTCGCGTCTTACGATTCCATATATAAATTCTTTACGATGTCACTGATATTTGTTTATGTTAAACTAAATTATATTTCGGGACTACAATATCTATAGTTTAACTAAGGTTACTGTATTATTTAAGCTAGTATTCTTTGCGTCGGAATATATCTATAATAATGTTTTGTTTGTACGCAAAACATCCAAAAATATTAAAAAAAACATTGACAGACATGGTGTTAATACAAGGAATAAAAATAAGCCGTGTACTCTTAGTTTATGTCTTCAAAAGTTAAATAAGTCATTTGCACTTGGTGTAAACTATACTTTTAAAGAGCAAATGTTGAGTTACTCGCCGGCTCTTCGTAGCAGAACTGCTTTCCAAGCCAATGGTAGCTTCCTGTAGGATTGACAATGCTGACATTTAAGTTTGTTTGGCGATTCTAAAGTGATTGTAACAGCCTATTCGAATAAAGAATGTTTTTTTATTTAAATGTATAAATTATTTTTAATGTTTTACTTTTTTTTATTGATCAAAATGCTTCACAGCTGACAGAGCCAACTCAATACTATTTCCGTCAACAGCTGGTATAGCCGCACTGCCGTCAGGGGAGCGACTCTCTCCCCTCGACACCTTCTTGGACCTGCTAACCGCAAAGGCCAGCCTCAACGAGCTGGACTTCAACCTTATCATAGAAGCCACTCTCACATTGGTGCAGCAAGAAACTGCTACTTAAAATCGTAGTATGTTTGAAAGCTACTTTCATTATTACATTCCTTATTTAGTCCAATAATTTAGCCAAATATTTCGTACTTTAGATTTATGGTAGTAGTAGTATTTATTAATTATTGTCTTTAGATAAGACACGGCATTGTTGTTCGCCATGTTTATGACTTACTCTTTAGATTAAAATAGATTCACCATTCATTCCTATGTATTAATACATTGATCTCTTATGTTTAAGATTAAAAAAAAACATTAGCCTGGCTTTGTTGATAGTGGCACAAAGTATTGTCTAGGCCAAAATATGACCATAGACAATTTTAGAAGAAAACATGATTTATTTAAATGGAGTGTAATTTAACTTAATTATTTGTGTAGTCTACTTGGCTGATTTTAGTTAGTTTTAAGGTATTATGAAATGTCTTTTTTTGGATGGTCAAAGTTGTTATTATTTATTATTACAAAGATAGCATAGTGCATAGTTGTAGTAATAAAACTTTTGTGTGCAATTTATTTATTAGTATTAAAATAATCAAATATATTAATGAGTTTTATTTCTAACATTATCTATATATACAATTAATTATAGAATGGATTGTATGTAACCCAGTGTGCCCTTTGTTGGTTTTGGTCATTCTTGTGAGATGTGAAAATAGATTTGTACACTTCACTACTCTGTGGGTCTTTGGCTATACTGTAATCTTTTTTAGTTTTTTTGTATGATGGATCTTCCACAAGTCCAGTTGGATGTGCTCGTTTCGAGGAACCAAAATGACCTCTTGGCTGCTTATTGGGATTAAACTTAGGCAGGGACAATGGAATTGTGTCCATTTCTTTCTTCACAGCTTTACTGCTGCCAGCTTCAGGCTCTTCATTTTTCACATCTTTAGAAGTAGAAGCAGTTTCTTTGGCACTCTCAGATGTAATTGTTTCAGGTTTAACTGTTAACACTTCAAGTTTCTCAGTCTTAACCTTTTTGCTTTTCCTATTTGCAAATCGGATGGCCATCTTTTCTTTTAACAGTTCTATATCTTCTTCTGTTCCATTGAGAACCACCACATCATTGTCGACGAAGGGTTTTTGGCACTAGAAACATTATATAAATTTTATTATAACATTGAAAATAATTTTTAATTATTTTGTTATATATATGTATATATATATTATGTATGTCATGAGAAGAAAACCGAAGGAGCCTACTCTGTTAGAAATTAAAATTAAATTGAACTTCCCTAAAAGCCATCTTTTAATTATAAGAGTCCAAAACAAACTCAGAGGGGTTCTTTAGTGGTCTCTTTTACATTTGCAGCAACTAATCGTCAAGCTTTTAATCCTTCACACTATAATAAGATAACACAAGTTTTTTTTAATGAACAACATTAATATATTACAAAATAATTTAGATACATTACTTGAAAGTATATTGTATTAGTTTATTGTGTTAGTTTTCAACAAAAAAGTTACCAATTTTATGAAAGCCACTACTTTGAAACTCATTTTGCACTTGAAGATGTTTTTGCACAGACCAACCAGCAACTCGAAATGTTTCAGAAAACTTTTAATGAATTTACCTCCAAAGTAAAATAGTTACACACACAAAACTTTTATATTTTAGTATCTTGACATCTTTAGAAACAAAATTTCTTCAACACTAGTCTGTGCAATTTGGTTTCATATGATATGAAACAATTGTCGAGATATTTGCCTGGGCTTTTAGTACAGGTATTACAGTAATATTTTGTTTAAAGTTTTCCGGCATGTTGATTTTGTCGCAAGCATATTTTGCAATCTTTCCTTTTCCTTATTGGAATGATATGCAGCTTTACATTTAAGCAAATGTTTTTGACATTTCTAAACCTCAAAAAAATATCTTTACGCCACCAAACTTTGCCACAGCTATTAAGTACATAGACCAAAACCGCATCAGGTTTGTGGTTATATAGTAATTTAAATAAAAAAGTCACACCTTTGTTTGATGGGATATCATTTTAACCTACATAGGATTATGCAGAGTAGGAACTTGCATTGAAAGAACAAAGCATAAAGAACGGTGTGAATCTAGTTACGGCAGTGAACAAAGTGGTGAGTAAGACTCACCTCTTCAGTGCAAAGGGTTTTTGTATGTTATACACCAATGTGGCTTATTCACCAAAGAAATAGTATAAATCTCACCATATGACATATATTTTGCTTAACTTCTTTTAATGCCCGCTCAGCCAGGACACATCCACAGCTCCAAAGGAATATGAACCTAAATTTTCCAGTCATCTCCAGACCACTGATGGGGCAGATGAAAGGTGCACTACCATCTCCTACAGCACCATCTGTGTGATCTGCATTTGTGTAGGCAGGATTCTTTGTCAGATTTAGATCTTTTATATCCTGAAATTAATAAAGTAAAAATAATGAAGGAGGTATAACAAAATTAAGTTTTTCTGTATTCAATTTGTGTTTGATTAAATGAATTAAGATTAATAGACATGCAGAAAGTCAATGTCCAGCAATTGAAATGATGATGATGTCTTGTCTCAGCCACTTGGTTTCCAAAAGCAAGCACATGGTGCTCATTTTGTATCGGTATGTTGATGGTCATGTTTTATTTGTGAACAATGAGATTTATTCCAAGAAATAGCATAATACTGAATACACTTCATATTGACTGGATACCAGCAGAACAAGATTAGTCAGTGTAGCAATCTTTGGGATAGGCTTATGCCTTGAAATAGGTAGCTTACAGTATTTTGAAACAATATTTATTTCAAGCAATTACAAGAAAGTAAATATCTTACTGTAAGCTACATAATACATATATATACTGTAAAATAATTCAAGCTCATCTCTATTTGATGTGAACTAGTTTTAGATGTTTGCTTATGAGGGTTAACTTTTTCTTCTATACTGCTAACAGCCATTGGGGTGTACTTTAAAAAAATATAAATGTAAAAGTTAATTGTTATTCTGTGGTCACACTGGAACCAGACACATGTTTGTTAAAAAATAACAAAATAATTACCGAAATTCTCTTTCATATTCTATTTGTCATACTAGCCAAAAAAGAAAGGAATTGCTCTTACCTTCATGTTTTTAATATGACTTATTGACTCTGGTTTAGATTCTTTGTCTAACAGAGACTCCAACACGGAACTCTTGCTGTATAGTCTACCTAAACCGCAGGCGACTATAGGCTGTTGGAGAGGTTGCTGCGATAACGCGCAATTACGCCATTTGAAAGCACGCTCTGCATCTTTATCTTTCTGCAATAAAAATGGAATGTTAGGAAATTATAAACAACTGCAAGGTTGTCGAACTAATAGTTTTACTTACCTGTTCAGGTTTCTTTTTCATCCGTACGAGTTCATCTCGACGTGGAATAGTGCCACCATCGCAACCCATATTAGCGGTAAATTAAAGTTTTAATTAATATAAATACGACTATTGAAAATTGGTTAGAAATGTATTACTTATTTATGTTTGGACACAAATACTTCTTTCGTGACGTTTTGTGAAATTACCACAGCCTATAGTGATGTAAAGGAAAACTGTAAAGTTTTATTGCCAGATCTAAAAATGTCCCATCAGTAAAAGTAAATACAATGCCATTGAATAATATTATTACCGATATTACACTAGAAAAAAAGACGGAAACAAGTTGATTTCTATGGTTATAACTTAAGACTTTAGTGATGCTTTAAAAAGAAAATATTTATTACATAACGGTTTAAGAGTAGAAAACCATAGATGTAAAGAGAGTTTTCTATCCTAAATAAAATAAAAGAATATTGGGTGAAGTAAACCGCATGCTGTTCCATAGAAAACATTACAAACGTATGCTTTTATTTATTAGAGTTACAAGGATATTTATACACTGGTGTGAATAAAATCGTCGAAAGTTTCCATAGTTGCGCGACGCATAAGTTATCATCCTGTTGCACTTCAGCCGTTGCTTAAAGTCCGTCTTTAGTCAAGAAGATGATTTTTTTGGCAACGGTCGAGATTCGCGGGTTCGCAAGCGGATGAAAATATAAAGGTACTTGCTGTAATTACAACGATATCATGTTTATCTTTTAAGCTCGGTTAAAAAATTTACTATACCATGAAATGATCACTATAACTGTGACGTTCAAATTATATTAATTGAAAAATGAATAGTTATCATTTACTTTAAAATAATTTTTTTGCAGTAGATCAGTTCTTATTAATTCTTCATCAAATATATCTCCACAAATAAAGTCTAGAAACATTACGTTTTAGGAGGATCTTTACGTAATAGTTACTGTTTTCTTAAATGTCAAAAAGTGGTGTGTTCTATACATTACCATGTGATGTAATGTATTTGTAACTAAGAATTTTACAATAAAAACGTTATCATAGAATGGGGTTATTAAATCTTAATTACTTGTAGAAATTCTGACTCAAAATCTTTCAAATAATTAATATATACCCAACACCTCTATGTGTAGTCTTTTCTCGCTGGGATAAATGTTTTTTTTTAAATCTACTCTGTACTGTCAGTGTCACTGTCTCATGGTGTTTAACGTCTAATAACTCATTAATATTTTGTTCAACAAATTAATAACTGCATATAACCCTCTTCAAAGAAAGTATTTTACAATGCCTGAGGGTGATAGTGACAGGGTGCCGGAAAACGGCTCGGCCTGCGATTCAGATGTGAATGAAAATGAGGATAATCACTCGGATTCAAACACAGGAGTGCTTAAAAAGAAAATAAAAAAACGTGGAATTGTTTACTTATCAACAATACCTCCTTTCATGAACGTTGCTAAGATCCGTGAAATATTTACACAGTTTGGTGAAGTAGGGAGAATATATCTTCAGCCAAGTACAAGTAAGTGCTAAGGTTATGTTATAAATTTGATCCTAGTTATTTACCATTGGAAATGTAATGTAGATGTTTAATTTATTGATTTTATATTTTATAAATACATACTATAAATAAAACGAAAAATTGAGAGGTCCTAATTTATTTTGAAACATCACTAAATCAAATTAATGATACTTAATTATAAAATAAATAAAAAATAATTAGCAAAATATAACGTGAGTATTGTCTATTTTCTAGAGCCTGGAGAGAAAAGAAAGCGTGTTCCTAACCAGTTCACAGAAGGATGGGTTGAATTCCAAAAGAAAAAGATTGCAAAGCAAGTGGCAGCAAACCTGAATAACACAAAGATAGGTACAAGAAAAAAGTCCCGTTACTATGATATGATATGGAATATTAAATATATACCGAGGTTCAAATGGGTGCATTTGAGTGAGAGATTAGCATATGAAAGAGCAGCCATGAAACAGAGGCTGCGTGCTGAAATATCACAGGCTAAGAAAGAGGCCCATTACTTGCAGAGCAATGTTGAGAAGAGCAAAAGGATTAAACGGAAAAAGGCTTTGGAAAACTTATAACAATAAACATACAACGAAATGCTTGTTTTATTTTCCACCATCTGTTACACTTCTGTGTTATGTATGTAGAGGTCACCATAGTTATTTCATAAAAAAAGTAATAATAGGTTGTTTTTTTAAGTTTTCCTGTGAATAAATTTTTATTTTAGGTCTGATTTTAAATTTCACAAACCTATAAATGCCATGAGGTTAAAACCCCAAATCATATTTTTCAGTATATTTTGTAATATAACTTATAACAAAATAGAGCACAGAAACAGGTGTATAATATATACTAATTAGTAAAATATTCCTGTGTTCTCATTTTGTGTATTACACAGTATACTTTATTGTTCTACGAATAAATTAAGATGTATCATAATTTTATCTGATATCAAAAAATTGTTTAGTTTATGATGGCAAAAATAATATTGATTTTGTCTTAAAAATCACATTCTTTTAATTACATATGTAAAGACATACATGTCAGAATATATTAAAGAAATAATAATTGAATGAATTGCTTCATATTTTATTATTATACCTTATGGTTGTTGATAAGCTGATTCATCTAAGAGTCCTCTTACTGTATTGTCCCTTTAGAGTTTTTTTTGGAGATTTTGGCTTGGGGGTTATATTGACAGTACCAACTTAAAAGACAAAAATAATTATCTTGGTTTTATTTGCTTCTATTAAATTATAACGAAAGTAACTAACTTAGCCCAAAAGGTTATGAAATTGTAGTGGCAATAGCAGGTCTCATAGCATACAAAACTGATTCTGGAGTGGAAACCACAGATCAGCAAGCATAAACCTGTTAAAGTTGGTGGATGCAGACCACTTCCAACAGGTTTCATTAGAAATATGTGGCCTATGTTTAGTAGTGAATGCATTACAGCACAAATGGTGATTGAAATTAGTACTTATATAGATGTACAATATTAGGCTGAAATTTGTCTGTAGTATATGAAAACATTATTTTACAAAACCAACACCTCTATTTATTATTTCTTCAACTCTCATTCTTTGGTGGGAATTCAGAGGGTCAATGGACAGTTTTTGAATGTACCGTCGCGGTGGGATCTTGTGTGATAAGATGCCTTGGGAGAACTCTCGATGCACTCTAACACCGTCTAGAGCATTAGGTTGAAGTCGTTCGAAGGAGTGAAGTTCTTTCATGAACTGCTTATGCTGAGCTACTTTTGCCCAGTGGTAGCGATGGCGGCAAACAACTAGACTAAAAGGAAAATGAGATTTAGTTTATTTCTAATTTAAAAAGGTATACATATGCCCATACCAAATTACATAGCAGAGGCAATAAAACAAGAGCATCGAACTTACTAAGCAAGAGATAATTTTGTATAACTAGGATAAATGCTGACATCTGAGCGTGCCAACTCTGGAAATCCAGGGTAAAGAGGGACTCTTCTTATCTTTTCAGCTGTAATGTCTGGTTCAGTTGATGCCATCTCTGATTGCAAGATGTAGTTATATTGCACAACAATTACATAATTTCCAATACAACAACTACTTCCAAAATGTTTCCATGGTAACAAGTTATTGTCTTATCAATCAGTATGCACTTAAAATATATGATGGAATGATTATAGTTGCCATTTATATATTTTTTTAATACTGTCACTGTACTTTATTAAAAACCCTAACATTTTTAAAGATTTCTTTTTAGATGATGAACGCCGACTGCAAGGCATAAGCCTCCCTCAAATAACGCCCCAACGACCGGTCTTGCGCTTCCCGCATTTAGCGACATCCACGAACTAACTATGTCGTCGGTTCACGGATTTAAGTTTTTACGAAAAGGTCCAGAAGCTAAACATACATATCAATGTTTTATAAGTTTTTTAATCATGGCAACATAATGGTTTTTAATAAAAAAACAAGCTTATTACTGTATTGGGCATAAAAGAAGATTTTTGTAACTGAAATTATTTCAGAATATTGGACAATGTGCACTTGTGGATAAGATAAACAAAAATAAGATAAGATAACCAGTTTATTCATACAGCAATAATAATAATTAAATAGGTCTACGTCTGAGCAGTGCGGCAATAGTTAGGCTCAGATGGATGCATGTATCACTATTGTCGGTTTCCCCTTGTATTTACACAGTACAGCGCTTCTAGGATGTTGCAGATACGGCTGCGATCCGACTCTTGCACACACAGTCATTAAATTGATTCACTATCACTGAACACATTAGTGATTTGTTGGGGTTCGCACTGTAGCATTCTAACACCTGAAAACAAAGTAATGTTATCATAAATTTAAATCATTAAATAAATATTGAGATATTTATTCTGCAGGCAAGCACATCATATATCAAGAAAAGTCAACTCTTTGAAGGATTGTTTGTGGCTCTCAATAAATGTACATGATTTCCCTTTTTATTTTTGTGTTATATTTAGAAAATTACTGAGAAGTGGTGTAATGTGAAGCAAAATAAATGTTATATTTCAATATTAAAATTCCATATTTTCGATTTTTAGTTGTATGTTGTAATAATAACTTAATTTTGGTGGATTTTTGTGATACCATACCACATTGTATATCTTTTAAATATTTTAAATTATTTAAGTAATTTTGTTTAGATACAGGTAAGGGAGGAATAAAAAAACTATTGCGGGCATTACAATGATTTTATCATTGGTTATTATTAAGACATTAAATCTATAATTCATAACTTTGAAATACTAATAGAAATGTTCACTAGTACTATTAATAAATGTAAAGTAATAGTTAAAATCTGGATAACCATTCTGGAGAGGAAGACAAACAACCTTGTTAATAAAGTCCTCTTCCAATTGGTCTTATTGAAATTCGATGGGGAAGGCCTATATTCAGTAGTTGTATGCAAACATTGGCATAGTAACAAAAATATGTTGCTCTTCTAATCATTACCAAGTTAACTAAAATGAATCATAACCTTAATGGCTGAACATGATATAAGATTCCTTGCAGAGACCATGGACAATCGAACATGTTTAAGTGTTATCTTTGTTGGTTTCTTAATAGGCCTCTAAGGAGCTTTCTTTTACAACAAATTATGCATTATAAAGCAGACACTTCCACATTAGAATAGAAAGTAAGAAGTAGGTTGCCTTCTTCTTCTTTTCAGCCGATAGACACCCACTGCAAGGCATTTCTACAATCTAACTATGTCATTGGTCCTACCTATCTATGCTCCGTCTACTGGTTAATGATCGCCACTAGAAACGTTTCCACCTCATAAGAGCCATTGTTTCTATGAGCAATGTGCCCCATCCACTGTCACTTCAAACAAGCAATATTTTGAACTATGTTTATGACCGTTTTTCTGTGGATCTCCCTATTAACGAAATCAATATTGCAGCTAAACTACTTATGCCTTGATAAATAGTGAGTAATATTTCAGTTCATAAAGATCCATGTGGGATGACTTGTAAGTAACATATTCAGATGGCAAAGGCTTAGGCTGTCCACTGTCCCGATTGGTCTAATGTTTTGTGTTTATGTTTAAGCATTGGACTCTCGTCCTAAGTGCATAAAGCAGTGATCAGAAAAAGTGGAGTGATGTTGGTAAAACATTAATACCCATCTTTAACAGGAAATAAAAATTGTCAAAATAGGTATGCTAAATTTCAAAATGTGGATAATTTCATGAAGAATTCTTTTTAAAACTTAAGAGTCCCAAAGCCATATTTATACATAATGTTTAACATATTTACACATGATATATAAGAACTACAAATAGACATCAAGTGTCTGTGGGTATTTCTCATGGAATTGAGTTGGCTTGAGTAAGGTTAACCTTGACACAAAATAAGTGCAAAATGGTGTGATTGCAAAAACCAGCCCGCAGAGACAAGAAATACAAATAACATTTTATCTTAGCTTTTCTCTAGATGTTACAAAAGTATTGATTCTTTTATTGGCAACTGAGTATGATATAACAATACACTCTCTGTGATGTCTCAAAATTTAGATAGTAATAAATTTGCAAAAGATATTAAACTAAATCTAGTAAAAAAAATTGATTATAATGTGTAATTTTCAAATGAAAATTAAGCTTGGAAATGAATTGCTCTACTTCAGTGGCTACAAAATAAAATCCATCGGAGCACTAGTTAAGTTAACAATGCCTTAACAGAGGACTTCAATCTGATTCTTGTCATATCAAATTATGCTTTTCCAGCATTCTTCACATGACAATTAGTGAATGTAAATAACTCTATGTGGATAATATGACTAAATGAATGACATTACCTTAGCTTTTTCTTCTTGGCATGGTGGTAATTTATTAGCAATTTTGTCTCCTTGTACCATGTTGAAAAGCTCATTAGCTTCCTTCAATGTTTTCTGATACTCCACTTGCATGTCAACGTTTATCTTTTCGTGTGTTCGTTTCAGGTTTTCGATCCTCTGTGCCCAATAAGCTTCTTCTGCTGCGTAGTCTTGATGTTTCACTGATTCGTAAATTGGGGGAGGGGCGTACTGAATGGGGGGTGGCAGTTGCGGCTGTTCTGCTTGCTGTAAAATCAAATACATGATTTTTTAACAAATTAAATAATAAGCTTTCTGGTATTGTTTTTAGAATTTACTATCTAGTTATGAATAGTTACTGGTTTAAAATATCCTTAAAATTAGCATCTGTGTTACATTTGTTCATTCTAATTAAGAATTTTGTTACTGTCACATTGTACACTAATACCTCAAGTGAAAAGATTTAAGAATATAAAGATAAATTAAAGGTTTTGTTTTTCACATTAACACAGAGTGCTTGATTGTTATAACTTTAAAAGGGTTAATGCATAACTCATTTGTTGTTAGTTAATGCATAGTGCACCCTATCTAAAAAGTCAATATTTTAATAAGTACTATATACACGTGATAGTAAATAGGTATAAAAGCTTTACAAATTTTTGCATCCATATTCAATCACCTTTTACAAAAACTCATCTTAAATTTCTTAATTATATCAACTCTCAAACTGTTTTACACTTGTTAAGTATTTATAAGTGATATAAAATAGAAAACCACAAAAAGCACATATAGCTCAACTTGAAGAAATTAAAGAAGTTATCAACTATTTTAGTTCCTTTTTCTTACACCAAGAAAGGCTTGTAAATTCGACGAAATCCAATTGTAAACTATATCTCAACTAAGAGGATGGATCGGTCATTGGTTTATGTTAATCTTCCTAATTTTAATGAATACATAAACGTCATTAACCTATATACTTTTAACTCGACTCAGCTGGCAAAAACACTGAATGAAACGTCCTAAACCAAAAACGCCTTGTTTATCTTATAACAAGACTGAAAGAAAATTTAATATTTTGTTTTAGTGCTTCGTGACATTGATAAAATTATGTAATGAAGAAACATAATTACTTTAGCAGTTAGCTGCGCCTGTATCCGGTCGATTGCTTCTTGAGAAACTTGTATAGCGTTCTCGTTATCTACACTTAGTTTTCGCGTACTTTGCGAGCCTCCCATCGTAAGGAATATCTAAGTTTTCACGTAATTTCATCGGCAAACGCCGTCAAAAAGACATCTTTGACATATCACGCACTGTTTCAAATTTTGTATTGTAAAATTGTCCATGATAATTTCCACAGATAACACTTTTCATAAACTCGAATTCAGTTAAACTACATAAAATTAATTTTCAAATTACCTTTGTTTTTCACAAGCAAAATAAGAATAAAAAAGTTGATAAACCTATTAAACATACAAATTAAAATAAATATTTTATTGTTGCAGGATTTAATTTTATGCGTGTATACTACAACAAAGTATATAATTTTAAAAAGTATTTATGATATTAACAAGATGGCGCTTTATCGTATTATTAGTCGAAGTAAATACCAGAAAAATATCTAGAAGGAATCACCCGTAACTGTAATTTTTCAATTATATTCGGAGGAATATTTTTCAATTGTTTTGATAAGCGAAGGTCCTCCTACTTTAGACAAAATATTATAAGTAGTCAATATTACATAACTAAATTCCAAAAACTATAAAGTCGGAAGTAGGTAAGTTTACCATAGGTAAAGGGGTAGTAATAAATAATAAAACCCTTGTGTCACTGATATTAAACAATTACTGAATTAAGTTGTTAAAAAAGTAAAAGCATAGAATGAGAAAGAATTTTCTAAAATTTTGGATATAATAACGCATTTTTATATTATATTGATATTATTTGTTAGCTATGGATTTAAAATTGCCAAAACGTTTCCTTTTGTAACAGCTGACATATACTAAAAATATATGTCTTTTTCATTTACTTTGAAAAGTGCATTTGAAAAAGAGCTATTTATTCTGATCATTAAAAATAGTATTTTTTTAATTTCATTAATTTTATTATTAATGTCCAGTTTTTAGACTGTCATAAATACCAAATATTTAAAGTTAAGTACGTTATAATTAGGCAGACAACACGTGTAATAATTTTACTATAGATAGTGTCCATTTTCTGATATTTTAAATGCAGATTTTTTATACATTCAAAAATAGAAATGAACTTAAATAAAATATTATTACATTCACAGCGATGGATTTATATATAACTTAAGAGTAATATCATTTATTATCTGCGTGTCCAATTATGTCATAACGATTTTTTCGTAAACTTTTGCAGGATATTTTTCTTCTTGTTTTATTTTTATTAAATATTAATGGTTAGTTTAGAATGATCCTTGATTATATACTAACGGCGGGTCATTGACTGGGCTCATCGCAATTTAATATTTTTTTCCATTAAAAGACTGTCATGTTTTTAAGTTTTAATTATAGTACTGTAAAACAAGAAGGCGAATACTAAATTCTATCAGCGTTTATATGTAGGATCGTAGTAACTATTTTCAAATTGTTGTATTTTTATTAAAAAGTAATTATAAAAATATTGTCAAAATTTGTTTTAAAATTTATTAAAAATCAGCAGACAAAAAAAAATGTCCATATTTTTGTAGGTTATGTGAGACACGCGAATGATAATTTGTCATCTGACGTAGTAACATAGTCACGATTTACAATTCAATTCGGGCTATACATTTATGTTAAATGAAATTAAAAATTGCATAGATTAAGATTACTAACAAAACTGACGACTACTGCAATAGTTTTCTCACTTGTTTGAAAATTAATACTCATGACACATTTTGTAATCAAAGCTGTTTGGGGGAAAGAAATTTATTATATGTTCTTTAGGCTTCATAAGATTAATAACTCTTTTGTGGGTAACCGTGTAGTGTACAATACACACCCGCTTAATGTCTTTCAATTAACTTGTAATAAATTTAAGGAGGTCGTTAAACAAAAACTTGTAAAAAAGACCTTTTATAGTATGAAGGGTTTTTAAGCCATAATCTTGTAAAACTGACCACAAAAACAACTGAATTTATTGTGGGCTCTTTTCAGATCATAGCGCATTTGGATCACTTGTATCTTTATAGTGAAGGATGCCATTTAAAGGCAGTTAAATCTCATTCTAGTTTCTATTAAACTAAGCTCTTCTAGAATTTATTCCAAGACCTATACATGTTATTACTATAAACGATCCTGTGTAGATAATATTATGCTTATATAAATAAACGGTGTAGCTAATTTTGGTACGAAATGTGAAAGATATTTTGGCGTGTCGAAGTCTTTATTCGTTCGCGGAACGTTCGCAACGAGGTGTCCGGGGCGGCGGGACGGCGGTACGACGGGGCGGCGGGGCACGGCAGGGCGCTGCGGGACGGCGGCGGGGTGAGCGGGTACAAAAACTGACCACAATGGGGTTTAGCATAACCGGTCCGGCCGGTCGCAGCCTCCGCCGCTATCATCCCGCGCCCGATGTACTTTCTTCTGTCTGATCGGTGCGCGATACGGCTCGCCAGTCAACTGTATATAAATATTTTCACACTAATCTTCAAAGTGGAAAATTCATAACTTTGTGATTTCGAATAAAATTACTCCATAATTAAAATGTAATTAAAAAAACATGTAATTTTAGCAATGAAAGATCAATGCATAATTTTTAATTACATAGTGTAGTAGTATTATTATATAAAAATATGGTTAGCAAATGAGTCATATTAAGAAATACTTAGCATTATTTAGCAGACATTGCTTTCAAAAATATATTAAAACGAATAAATTATTATTCATTCACACGGTCATTTTGTTTTTTGTTTACTTTTCAATATTTAAGAAAAACAAGAAAGAGTTATCTTTCAACATGAAATATTTAATAGTCGATAATGTTGTATTTTAGAAAAAAAGGTAAGCCACCAATCGCACTTAACGTCAAAACGACCACAGAAAAGTTGGATGATTAAGTCTGAAAATGTTAAAATACATAAGCCTCCAAGAGTAAACGCAATTGTTGATCCTGGTAACATGATCTCCAATAAAAAGCGTGGATGATTTTAAAAAAAATTGTTAAAAGTTTTTTGTCGTAAAAAGTATTGGACTGCGTGCCGGAGCGCGCCACTCGACTGTAGGACGAGCCCATTGCTCTTCATACCAGCGCTCCACGAGACCGATTCGTCGATACTATCAGTTGCAGGCCTCCAGTACAAGTTAGGCATTCGATAAACCCACGCCAAATTAACTCTTAGCACACTGCACACAGGGAATAAAACAGCGTATAAATGATAATTAAAACTTTTGTTCAACCGCAAATTGCCTAGCGCTTGAGACTAGCGTTTACGAAATTATTCATACGATTAACATTTTCTGTGGTTTTAAATACTAGTTATCTTTAAATATCGGAATCTGTACTATGTATGACCATTGTTGGGACAATTGTTAAATTCAAATTCAAAATAACTTTATTCAAGCAGAAATTTTCACGCATTTTATAATCTTTGATTATTTTAACAGTATAAGTAATAAGCTTTATCTGACTTGAAATGCTGATCTGCTGAGAAAAGCCGATCTTAAGCACAGTAGTTTTTTAAAAAAAATGAAATTTAATAATATTGGATATGTATTATAATATGGAATTTCATTATAATACATTATGAGGGTGTTAAGGATTGACAAATACAAACTTTTAGAGTTTATAAGTTCGAATTGTTAATTTAAAAATTGTCAACACAAAAAAAAAAACGAATGTCAAATTATTGAGAAATACAACTATACCGATTGTCTGGTGTGTTTTAATATTCGTAGCTTTAAAATAAATAGAAATTAGAACCGTTCATTACAGAGGGGTAAATATTCAAGGTTTTAATTAATGCCTATATTTCGGTTACGAAGTTTCCATGTCCGGACATAAAATCGAAACCGATATGTCCGAAACACCAAAATCAAAATTACGTTATTACAACAGACAAGATGTCGAATAATCTTTTTATCGAAAATATTTATTATATGTATTATGGTATACATATTTATGTATACCATAATACATATAATAAGGTAAGGTGAATTTTTTTATTTATCACGTTATTTTATGTCTCATAAATACGACATAAATATTACAATATATAGAAGTATGTACATGACGGAAGACAGCTAACGGTCTTCGATAACATATTGGCAATCTATATGGAATCTGTAGGGATGTGTCGACTTGTACGAAAAAAAAAGTTTTCTATGAGGTATTAAAAAAAGATGTCGCTGACTACTAATAATAAAAATATTCATAAATTGATAAAAAAATTCTTATTGAACCAAATAACCGGTGTTATTGGGAATCTATGGGAGACATGTCAATCAGCGGACTTATTTCGTCGGCGTAAAATTTTGGTTTCTGTCTCCGCTTTTGAACAATGGCGATATTATACAGGGCGATGACACAAATCACAATCAATCAGTTACAGATGTAAATAGTAACTTATTACAACTTTCCTAGACTTTAGTTATTGGTTTGTTGTGTTTCAATAGAAAATATAAATAAGTAACATATGTCAAAGTGGTCATAATGATTGGACTCACAGATTTTTTCTGACAAATGAGCCAACCATCAACTTTTAGGCTTTGTAACCAATCACCCAGTATACATTCAAATACTTCTGTATAATCTGTTTATTCTTATAATTTTTTTTAAAATAACGCATGGCTGGATCATTTCGATTTAAATCCGATTCTAATTTTGATTTAAAAATGAAAAGTGTAAAAAAATACTTTATCTTTAAAAGCTATATGAGTTTTGATTGTATCAACAATCTGATAGAATTAAAGAATACAATCAGAATCTTGAGATTGAATACTCTCGGTTTATTGATACAATCAAATTGCGCGTCTTATATCTCTCAATAAACATGTTAAAGCTGTGGGCGGTGGTGGGCAGAGATCGTTGCTCTTTGAAAATGCTTCCTGTATTTTGATCGCGTACTTTCCACGAATTGTTTTAAGATATAAGATTTTATTTGAGTGCGTTCTAGACATTCCTTCCAACAAGTTTAAATTTTAATGCTCTCTCTGAGTTACGTAACTGTCACAACTGTAGTATATTAGTATATAGTATATAATATGTAACACGTCATGGCATGAAATATGTCCGCAGTCTATCCGGAATGTGTCCGAAGTCTGTCCGGAGATAGTCTGGAACGTGTCAGGAGTCTATCCATAACGTGTCCGGAGTGAGAAATTTCGATGTAACATATTTTTAGGATTTGGAATTGATATGGGTTATTGTAATAGCATTTTGAATTCCCTGTTTTCTGAATAAGCGAAAATGCTTGTCACAACATATAATTTATCCCTACTTATAATAAAAAGACATGCGATGCGAAACGATAAACCGATGACATGAATGTGGAAATCATTTATTTACCAATTTTCTTTACATTAATGAAGATAAATGTAAAAAGATTAAACAAAATGGCCGTTACCTTCAATTGATCTGTATCCGTATTATTGTAACGCTTTATAAATATTTAATTATAAACACGTGAGTTTTATAACCAAAAAATTACTTAGCAATAGGCTTTGTCTATGGAGTTGTAGTTTGTAATATTGCTTCACAATTAACCGCGATCCGATAGCACGCGAAATAGCTGCTTTAAAAGCTATTTTTAATATGTTTAGATTTATACGTTTTCTTTGGTCTAGACTAACATAGTTAACCGGTGAACGAAATGTTCTAAAATAATAAAGATTGAATTTTAATTATTAATAAAAAATTAGTAATGGAATCAAGCAGTCTGTATCCTTATGACTGTAACATTCTACAATATTTAACTAAAATAACTTGAATTTTATAATCAGATAATTTATTCGTTATATGTTATATACACGGCGCTAAAGTTTTTATAAGATAAATAACCGCGATTCGATCATATTTTGTCTATGGGAGTGATACTGTCAACTTGTGACCAAACTTCTTTTAATTAGTAAAGATTTATTCCTTTTATCTTCGTGGTACACTTTTTTGCTCTTAGATTTCAGTTTTGAGAGATAACCTCAATATTACTATTGTTTGACAAATATAATAATTTTATAACTTCTGCACATTGTAGTTCATGTCGGAGTCTGGATATTTATTTTCATATTTAAAAATAAACATCAAGTAATAGAAACACGTCATACATTTCACCCTGCAATATGGCGGAATGTGGGGTGTGCGATAACCACAAACCGCGCCGAACCTAATTCCAGCGGCGGAATTGGAAATCAAATTACAATTTCAAAATCCACTTGTAGCTTCGCTCAATCAAGTTAACACAATAATCTACCGTGTCAGCTACACACACCCTGTTTGAAAAGGATGGGGCCCGAATTATATCTGGAATATTATTATTTATATTATCATTGTTATTGCAATCAATAATTTTAATTTTTTAATTGAAATTTTAATTTTTTTTATTCCAAATGAATTTTCTAGAGTTACGATCGTTATACGATGTATGTATGTAATACGTTACGAGTTGTAAATGTAATATAAAATGTCATACAGTTGTATTAGAATAGTGGAATTTTGAATTATATAAATTTTTAAAAGTAAAAAATAGCATTAAATTTATTTTGTTAAGTATTAATTGATTTTATTTAATTGCATATAACTATTAATAATTCGTTCATGAATCCATAAAATATTTATATGTAAACTTGACAAATCAAATATATGAGTTGTTAATATCTCCCAAGGAAACTCTTCCAGATATCCTGTGTTTAACAATGTCATTTAAATTTTATTAATATTCTTAACCATAAATACTACATTATTACTACAATTAGCAGCAATTTTAGAATATATACTCAATGTATCATTTACTACTAATTAGAGATGATATACTCTGCCAAAGATATCTATGGAGGGATATATAATAATCACCACGCTTGGCAGGTGGGTTGGCAGCAGAAGACTGCTGCTATCCTCTGGAGATTTATTTGTGAGTAGTGGCAATCCTATACAATTAATGCACAAATTGTGAATTATTTAAGATTTTATTCCGGGAATTGAACAGTGATCTACGATCGCAAGTATGTCTTCTACCACCAGACTACAACTGCATCAACGTAATATTGTGAAGGATAATTTTAAATAGCTTTTTTGTAAGTCACAGGATGTTAAATTGGAGTCGTATGCAATCCTTTGTGTAGGCTATAGTTAATAATAATACTTGTGGAATTTTTCGGACGTCATTCCGTTCGGTTGGTATCGAACAACAATCGATTTCCTACCTGCTCACTCAGGTTCCGACGGTGGACTCATCTTCTCACCCTTGTACGAGAAAGAAGACATTAAAAAATATTTCTCAAAGCTACCTTGCTAATCCGTTATAAGCTTTAAAACAATGCCATAAGGTTTAAACGCAGATATGGTTAGGTTTTTATTTTTTTTTCTCATCCAAAAAAAGTAACCAGTCATCGAAATTATCTCGGGCTAAAGGTACAGGTGCTTGGTCGAGTGAAAAAGGAGACGAAAAAATCGAATCCCAACAATTAATACAAAAATAAGGCTCGGTATAGAATGAGCGTAAATGGAACCATAAAGATCGTAACGTATTTTATATTAGAGGTTTTCAAAGTTGCAATAAATTACGTATATTATTATTAGCCATTGTTAATTTATATGAAAATTACAAAGTGTTGTATATGATTTGGTGTTATACAGGTTAGCGTTAATTAAATTTGAATACACCCAATCAATCTAATCAAATTATTATATATTAAAATTAATTATTGTATATTATTTGTATGAGACTTTGTACTGTCTGAAGTATTTGTTGTCACGCATTCAAATAAAGAAAGTAATTAAAATAACACATTTCAGACGCATGTGTAAAACCTTTTGAAGCTCTTTGCTGACGAATGCTATGTAGCTATATATTGTCACCCTTTTATAGCTTTTATACCTATTTCTAATCCTCATGCATGTGTATTCATTAAGATGGGTTATTTTAACAAAAAAGACTCAAAATAGAAAGACAGATAACTTAAAGAATTACAGGTCTAATACATTTATATATATATACTTTTAACTCCTATTTTAACAACTCAGGAAAAGTTTAATAGATCATAAGTTGTATGTTTATGACGTGAATATAAGCATGATACTACTTCCAGGTATGTTTATCATTTATATAATATTTGAGCAGTGGTAGTCCTGCGGTGGAGAACTGACACTTGCGCTCGTAGGTCGCTGCTTTTTTTTTTGTTAAATTATCCCCCGTTTTTTGGAGGCCTCTTGTCCACTCCCCCCCCTCTCTTAAATCTATGACAAGGACTTTTCAAATAACTTTTCAATTTTTTTTGGATCGCGTTTTCTTCTGTCATTCTTCACAAGTTCCTTTACTATATGTTCTTTAATTTTTTACATTCTCTTGTATACTCTTTTATTTTATTTACAATTTTTACACATCACCTCTTTTCCTTCGCTGCATACTTTTGGTATCATAACTTAGTTCACAAATGCTTTATCGGGTTCGATTCTGGGGTTGCAATTTTATATAATCCACACTATGTTGTTTGATTAAATAAGAGGATTATGATAGCAGCAGTGTCCTCTTCGTACTATAATACCTCACTTTGATCGCCAGCCCACTCGTCAAGTGTGGCTATTATGGTATGTCTTCGAGGGAGGCCTAAGCCTTGCAGAAAGAGACTATCGGCCGAAAAAAAAAAGAGAGACAGAATCTCCGATTGAGGCTTTATTATTAATCTTATTTATTTAATCAGATACACCAGTAGTACACCTAACTTAAAAATACATTAAATATTGTCTTATAAATAATAATATAGTTATTTGTTCCTTTTAGGTGACGCCTCATTAACCAATTGAGCAACATTTAAAATTTATCACATACGAAATTACATAAAAAAGAAAAACATTAAATACGGAGAGAAAAGTGATCGTACGTAAGAGGAAACATCTAACTTACTTTAGATATCAAAATGTTTCTTTCGACGCGAAAACTTAAATTTTTCATTTTGTTTTAACTAAAAATAAGTTTAATAATAGTGCAAATTTGTGCAACGTGTATTATTTCTCATAAGTTTGAGCACCACTCTCTAGGATGTTATTTACAACTCGGCCGGTCTCGTAGCGCGATTTATGGCCAGGAACGAAACGTCTTAAACGTCGGAGCTCATTAATCACCTGCGGTAAGTCGTTGTGTGTGAAATACAAGGCAATTTCTTTCAAAAAACGCGAGTCCAGTGTCAATAAGTTTTCAAAATGTTTCACTTCCATTGCGACACTTGTAACTACGTCTTTGTCATGTACAGAGGGACATTTATTTATTTTTTAACACGCAAAACGGACATGTTTGTTATATATACTCGTTTGTTTTTTACCTATTACACAGTTTTAAAAAGTTTTTTTCATCACATTTTCAGCAAAAAAGCTTTAAAGCTTTTGCCTGTATATAATTATCACTCTGAAATATGTTACGTCAATATTTTTATTTAAATATGACAGGCCAATAACTTTTGGCTGTAGTCAAGTGTAAAAAAAGTCTGCAGGGACATAATAAACTGTAAATTATTTTAATGTGTGTAAATTCAAATTTGGAAAACGCTTTTTCTTACCGTATTATTATTACGTCATGTAATATTTCTGAAACAGTTAATATTTGTATGCTATACATTAATTGACTTTAAATTATCTGTTCTCTCTCCTAAAATTAAAGCTCTATATGTAAAACCAATCACCCTGTATAAACAAACAAACACACATTTGATTAAATCTATTATTTATTGTTGTGAAAGTACATAAGGAAACGAAAAAATTGAAAACTTTAATGTAAATATAGCTTTAATAGATTGTAATTTCAGAAATCTGTTTGCCGCCATTTTGTAACGCTCAAGACGTATGTGTATTTTTGCCACCAGTTTAGCTTCTTGTCTTTTCGCCTACCTTACGGCATAAAAATAAGCAATGTGATTGCGCTGCTGGAAGTGTATGTTTGTTTTATAACGCGTGAGATACGAGTTCTCCCAACGCGTGCGGTCGATTCAAATATTTAACGGTTACATATATTGACAGAACGGTTTCCCGCGCTTTATTGACCGGCGGTGGTAAAAGTTGTGTGAGAAACAAGCACGCAAACATTAACGTGAATACGAACATACGAACGTAGTAACTTAGATAGTTTTAGTACAGAACTTTCTGGAAGACAAGGAATTGATTAGGATATTCTTTTCAAAGAAAATGTTGAAGGTATAGTGGTAAATACTAGTAATGCTTGAATGTATAGGTCATGTGCTTCAGACTTTATACTGCCAGTAGTTATTGACCTATCGAATTACAATAGAAATGAATATATATTTCAGAGCGATCACTTTATAAATGGTGATTAGAAGCTGGAAATTAGAAATCTGCAGGAAGAGGCAGTCAATGGCAATTGAGATTTATATACGATAATCGGAATTTTGAAAAAACCTTTTCTTATTATATTCTTCTTTTCAGCCGTTGGACGCCCACTGCTAAGTACCTAGCCCACGATGACCGGTCTATCGTGGGTCCACCTTATGAGGGGTCTGCCCACGCAGCATCTGCTTGCTCGTAGTCGCTGCTCGAGAACCTTTCGGCCTCAATGGGCATCGGTTGCACAAGTTATATGTCCGCTCATTGCCATTTCAGACGAGCAATTCTTCGAATTAAGTCGCTGACCTTCGTTCTTCTGCGTATGTCTTAATTTTTTCTTCGATCCTGCAGCGAAACACCAAGCATTGCTCTCGTTACTATGTTTTATATTTTTTATTTGTACATTATCTTTGTTGTTTATTCTTTCTGTAACTATTGATAATTGGCTAAAAGAAATAACATTAATTAACAGAAAATTAGTTGTTTTTTATTAATTGAATTAATTTTTACTCCTATAAAGCTTTACACCTATTCGTATAACTAATTACCCTGTATTAGTGACTTCTATTATATACGTGTTAAGACAATAAAGATAATTACCTGTCACTTGACTTAGCCAAGACGTTGATGAGACATTCAATTGAATAATTGACAAAAGATATGTTCAATGGTCAACACGGTTAACGTTCATCATTATCATATTAGGCGATAGACGGTCACTGCAAGGTTTTGGCCTCCTTCAATCATTGGAACTGATTCACGGCTATCTAATGGGTAACAATTTTACTTTAACTGAGTAAATATAATATATATATATATATATATACATATATTTATATATATATACATATATTTATATATATGTATGTATAAATAAGTGGTGGTTAAATGGATCCAGCTATTTCAAAGATAAGCCGGAGTAGACAAACAGACAATGAAATCTAAAAAATCTAATTAGTGTACCGTATGTTCATATGCATGTATTAAAAAGCGGTTATTTTAATATTAGAAACAGACACTCCAATTTTATTTCTTTACATAGACAGACGTTCAGAACTAAATATTTGTTTTGTTGTATAAATCTAAAGATTCGATATTAATTCAGCCGCAGAACGATCTCTGCAGAACATAGGTCTCAGTCACAGACTTTCATTAAGGCTCATTGGCTAACCTAACCTAACCTAACCTAACCTAAACAAGATTGTCTGTCCACCTCGAGGTCCACCAGCGCCATACGTGTTAATATATATATATATATATATATATATATATATATATATATATATATATATATATATATGTATATACATATAATAACACGTATAGCGCACGGCATTTGATTTTACCACGAGGGAAATACCCCTGATAACAAAAAAAACTACCATAAACGAAATTGATTTTAACTTTTTTATTTACAAGTCAACGACGCTCTACCAAATCAAATATATCTAATATAAGTTTATTCGTTACACGTTAACCAATAGACGCCCACAGCATTGGCCTCACTCAGAGATGCGCTACCCGCATGTAGCGACCATGATTATATAATGCCTAATGTTTGTACAGTCGTGTAAAAAGATTATTGTATTTCTGAATCCAGGGTGACACCATTTACAATATGTAGAGAGTATGTACTCGTTGATGAAAGTTTGTCATTGACTAACGATTTCTGACCCTTTTCATTTACTCACGTCATTTTTAGCTTTATATTATTTTAATCGATCACAAGAGAAAGATGCAAAACAAGTTAATTTTAATGAAAATAGTATTTAATACAGATTTATTAGAATGGTTAATATTGTAATTTCAATTGTAGTTATAAATGCAAATTGATCTGAATAGATTCAAAAATTGACTCAATTGTCCCTTTTGATGACTGTAATGTTTCTGGTACTGAAAGAGCATAACTTCGCGAGAAGGCGCTGGATGCGGGTAGCGCTTGGCCGGTGGTCGAGGCGATCTTTGCAGGAGACCTGTCTTGCAGTGGGCGTTCATCGGCTGAAAAGAAGAAGAAAAAGAAAGAAAGAATAGAAAACCTAGTAATAATCAGAAGGAGAATGTACTGCCATTGCTTGGTACAAACAAGGGAAACTTAACACATGAGTTATTGATTTACTCATGTGTGTGATACAGTCTTACCTGCAACATTGCCATAATTGATCAAAATGCTTACAACATTCCTATACATATTTACATATAATTTATTACAAATTAATGTCACGAAAGGTTGCGCATGTTGACATAAAGAAACCCTTAAAACGATATAACCAATAAAATACGGGAAAATTCGGCATCCATTGCATATCATGCCGTGGGCCCGAATGTGTATGAATTCTCAAAAGAAAAGATATAAAATTAGGCTATAAATACATTTACAGCAAATGTGCCGAGCTTTTATAGCTCGGTAAGGCGAGGTTCGCAAATAATTCGCATGCTGCATAAATATTGTTCAACTTTAGGTGTCACTCCATACGACGAAAGCTATTTGGGATTCGTTCGTTCGGTGTTATGTTATTTCACATATTTTATTATGCGATTATGGTTTTTCTGTTTATATCGAGTAAATGGAATTTAATTTCAAATAAGTTGTTGATACTAACACACTAATCATTACTCATTTATCGTTCTTCATCATCATCATTGTCACAATATCACCGTAAGATGATCGCCAGGATGTCTGGACTTCCCGCGATCATAACTATGTCCTCGACACTTGGGATCCTTTCGGGCCCAACGGTCATTGGGTGCACGAGTGATAAACATGTTCATATGTTTAGTGTATACTAACACAGGATATACGTAAAAATCAGATGAAATAGGCAAAAGATGAAGGGTTACACAAACGCCGTGCGTACACGGGAAGTCATCAGCTGATAGAAAGAGTTGATAATAGTTGTACATATATATTATATAGAATCAGCCTTAGCTCTCCTATAAAGGCATCTTTCAAAGTAAAGCTATGAAGGTTATAAATAAGCCCTGATTTGGAAAGAGCCCTTTACAAACTTTATTTTAGCTAACTTAACTTTTTTCTTTTATCAATTCCACAATTTACTTTCCTTAGAAGTAGAGCTATCTATCCTCTAGCTTTATAATCACTTACAAATCTTTCAAACTGTAATTGGATTTTGTTTGTAATGTTTTTGTTTAAGAATTGTTTTAAATTTATTACATAATAATTCAAAAGATATTGAACGGGAATGCATGTTGATATTATGTACTGTTACCGACATAAGAGTTCCTAATTTTATGAAAGGCATAACAAACTTACCTTTATTTAGTTATAAACTATTTAATATAATATATTATTATATACGTATAATCATTACATCGGTATGCCACGTAAGAGTCGATAACAGACGCTAATCGTGAATATGAACCAAATAAACAAATTAAAATGGATTGTTTTATGTTAATGAATATTCACATTATTCATTCCATTATATGACTCCGACGAAGTACACATAAACTGGATACTCGAACGATGTTATTGCTTAAGTTGGATTTTAATAAAGGCAATAACAGTAACTCGCGAAGACTGCGAGTAAGATTCGCGTTGCCGAGCTGTAAATCTCAATGGAATTAGCCTTTTATTGCAATGCAAAGTTATATAAAGTTGCCAACACACTGAGGGTTATGAAGTCGTTATCAATTTTAATAAGAAACTTTTCATTTACAGCTTCAGGTGTTGTTTTTATAACGAGGCTATTTTAAATATCGCATCTAATGGTTTTATTATAATTAACATAGCGAACGCTTTAAAGAAGCGATTATAGACTGTGTCTTTGTGCTCTCAAGTTCATTTTAGTGAAACTGGTCGTAGTTTGGAGTTGACGTAGTAGTGAGTGAATTCAGAAAAATAGAGACCATTGGGGTAGGCCTGCGGCTTCCAGTGAGCGTCTATCGACTGAAAAAAACAAGAATAGGCTATAATAATTAAATACAACGTGGGGATTCTGAGACATCGTCGTTTATGCCCATACACATGCACTGCAGGGCACAACTTTCCCCTAAGACATATGCGGGGGATTTCGACATTGCGGGTTGGCGATTGAGGCACTGAGACGGTACGCAGAAGAAGCTGCTGCCCATCTTCTCGAAAGTTATTTGTAAGCAGTGGAAATCGTCGTTTGTATACCAGGAATAGAACCTGCGGCCTTCTATAGCAAGTGCTACGTGCTGCCACTGCTCTTAACTTATCATTACGCAATATTTAATTCGGTATTTTCAAGTTATATATAACTGGTAATTTGGTTCGCCGTACGTTGTTGGCCACTTAGAACGCGGTCGTAAATAAATTATGTAAACATAAATTATTACCTGGATTGGTACAGCTTTTTTTGTTAAACAGTAACAGAGCCACAGAGTTGTGATACATTTGACGTTAATTGTTAGGTTGAAAAAAACGTCAGATTTATATATAGATATATATAAATAAGAAAATTACTAAGCGTATATTTGTACAGTCAGCTAGAGTGCACAAACATTGTCCTGTCTTAGGTTTGAATAATTAATATGAACCTTAATAGAAAACAAGGTATTTAAAAAATATGGTCTCAACTATAATACTTTTAGAAACACAACATTGTTAACTCTATTTTATAATAATATTGGTGTTTCACCAACATGGGAATAGGCGATGAAAAAAGCATAGGTTTTAAAGATTAATGCCACATACACTTAAAGACTGCTCTGCAATTCTCAATTTATTACGTGACTAAAAGAAAATTAAATAAAATTTTATAAATATAGATAAGATTCTAGCGATTATGTTCAAATTGAAATTCAAAATATGTTTATTCAAGTATGCACTTGCGTTTTTGAATTGTCGATTATTTTTAGTAAGCTAAACACCGGTCCGGAACGCTGATTTTGAGTTATGATTAGTTAGTACAGGTCTTTTATGTAAAATAAATAAAGATTTAACATGCACAGCACTGCCCCATAAAAATAAATGAAGTTAGACTTGAATCAAGTACATTTATATTGATTTAAATGTAATTATAATTTCAATTACGTATACGTCACCTTATTTTATATTGGAAAGGTATAAACATTATTTACTTACGCATCAGATAATGGAACTAATATAGAGTATCAAAAAGTATTAAAATAATAGTTTTTTTTAGATTCGAATAGA
This sequence comes from Battus philenor, assembly GCF_028537555.1. Lineage (NCBI taxonomy): Eukaryota > Metazoa > Arthropoda > Insecta > Lepidoptera > Papilionidae > Battus > Battus philenor. Next base: position 2,055,253 of record NW_027181693.1, read on the forward strand.
TTGACAAAGTTTGTTTTGTCAAATAAGATAAAATAAAATATGAAAAAAAAATAATTTTATTGTTATCTCCTGTCTTGTGTTAATATGAAATTAATATATATATAATAGTCCGTAAAGGTAATTCCCCTTCCACTGTTATATTCATATGTACTATCTAATATTAACATCTATTCATTTTTCGAACGCTAATATACGACGTCATGCGGTGCGCCAACGCATTATGTGCTCGTTGATGTCTATTGTATGTAGAAGTGCCATTGAACTGGTATATGATGTTTACAGTACAGTACATATTGTTCTAGAAAAACTATTATGAATACGGATCGACTAAATATAGTATTAGAAACTAGATAGATTATTTATATTTTACAATTTTTTTTCAACACCATCATGTAGAATGTTGAGACTTATTTTTAAATTCGCCTCGCTTTAGTTCGACATTTCGGACAGTTATATTAGATCACAGGCACTTCTTTTTCAAAACACCAACTTCGAACTCTCAAATCATATAATGTACATTTAAATATACATTTATATATAGTGTAATTAGTTACCATTTTGTTACTACTTCTGGGAAGTTGGGAATATTGATTCTTTCAAGAATCCTTGTAAGGCTACTATAGTGCAGTATCCGGCGATAAATATTGCACATCGACCTTTGGGAAGAGACAATCGCCTAATTTCGGCTTCGTAGAGCGTTATCTCTGTCTCCCACTAACTATGTGACGTTTTTTCAGTAGTTGTATTTCGTGCGATTGTCTCTTTCCAAAGGTCGATGTGAATTATTTATCGCCGAGTACTGTAAGTTATATTGTAAAGTCGCTTTTGTGTCTTTTGGATAAAAACCGTAAATAAATTAAAATAGAACTAACTCGACCCATCACTACCCACGTCATTCCTATTTCTAACGTCATGTAATTACAATCGAAATAAAAAAAAAACGAGGAGAAGCCGGTTGCCCGGGTCCAGTCGTAAACCGGCTCAGTCGAAACGATTTTAAAATAAAAAGGCTTTATAGAACGTTATTAGGGCACCGATGATCAGCGTGAGTTAGTCAAAAGCTGTTTAGGAAGAAAAATAATTTAACATAAAAAACCGGTGATTATCAAAAACGTTGGTCGGCCGAAGGAAAATTATGCTTGAAATTCTGTTAGTCATGTTTATATTTTGATAATATAATACTATTCTGTAGGTAAAAGAAAACATACAGCATGTTTTTTTACATGTAAAAGCTGTAGAAGGCCGAATATAGAGCTCAATTTCAGAAAAAAGTTTTATAGTTTTTTATATATATCTTTTTCTATTAAAGTATTATTTAAAGGCGTAGGCTTCCCCCAAAGGTTTTGGCGACTTTTCGTGACCTTAACTATGTCGCTATTTGATTTACGTTTTAAAATGATCTCTTCTGGTATTATTTTCATGAAGTTCAAAGTGATTAATTCATTTAGTATAATTCTAGGTAGAAATAAAAAATATGTAATAAAATAAAATGAATAAGTGATTAAGTATATATAATCTACACACAGGCATATGGAAGCATGTACTCGAAATTTCAACGTTTACCTCATCACAAACAATAGCGAAATTACAAGTCATCGCCAGAATTAATTACCTCCTTGCATATCATAGCGAGCTACGCAAACAGGACTACATACACAAAGGCTTCGCGACGATGAGACTCATTAGGTAAACCTAATCGCCTCGGCGACACGTTCCTTGATATGCAAAGTGTATGATATGGTATACAGTCAAGCGTTAAACTAGAGAACGGCTTGATGAATTCGGCTAATTTAACACAAAAAAGGTTTTAATGCCATGAAATAATAATAAAAACTATGCTTTTAAATTCTTACACGAACACAGAGCAAATTAAAACACATGTCCTTAACTATTTATGTGTGTATTTCGGCACTGCTTCTGACTTCATTTCTCTTATCTCAGATTATTTATCTGCTGTTAAACATCTCAATAATAAAGTTTAATGTATACAGTACCGAAGACAGTTAATTAAAAATAACGTGATAGAAACTTTCAGAATATTAGAAGTAAATTTAAAAGATTAGGAAATGTCGAATTACGCGACCAAAACTGATCGACATATGTTAAAGTGACATTTCCAGATTCCTCGGATTTAAAGGGCGCAAAGGACGCTTAGTCTAAAACCTCTTTTAAGCCCGAGGGCTCCAAGGAGCGCTCAAAGTGGTCGCCGAGTGCTAACATCACTTAAACTGACGCTTTATGAATCATACAAGAATCGAACGAAGGTGATATAAACACGATACATGATTAGAGAGAAAAAATTCAAATGGACCCAAGCAGTGACGTAATGGTGTCCAAAATATGGCAAACGAAATCGCAAAAGATGCTTTACAAGATGGGTAAACAAAATAATACAAAGTAATAATCAAAGAGAAAGAAAGATTGCGTAAAATACGATGCAATGGAAATCGTTAGATGCAACCTATGTCAAAAGATACAGCAGCATTCGATAATTTATAAATATAGCTATTATTATTAACTGAATGTTCATCTGTATTTCAAAGTATTAATTCTAAAGCTCACTGAATTCTTCGTCATTATGCTTGTAGAGGTAATATTTCAATGACGGCGTTTGTATGTGAATGTACATAATAAGGTTTGCGTATGTGTGCATAAAAAACGGTATTCCTTTAAAAGTGCGCAGTTTCCGAGAAGGCTTACTACCCCGTTGGTTTTATTGAGCTATCTCAATCACGAAGCTTAAGCGTGTGATATTTATCAATGTGTTTTGAAACGCAACGGTACATCAAGGTGTTTGTTGATGTTAACATTTTTAAGTGTTTTTTAAGCGAAACTCGTCAAAGATTAAATGTTATATGGGTAACAAAACAATTATAAATTACTTATGCAATTTTTTATTTACGTTAGGCTTTCTAAATGCGAATACAAAAATAAAGAAATGTAAAACTGAGGAATGAGGTGAGGAATGAATGATATCGAATGAAAGAGAGAGGCAGAAGAATTATGGAAAAAAAGATAAAGTACAAAAGATTATAAGAAGAATGCAAGAAGGGTATGCAAATAAAAGTAATGTAAAAAAATTAAATGAAATTAAACATCCCTGTGCTTCCCATGGATAGGGGTACGAAAGGCCCTCAAAAGAGGGGGCCAAATTAAATAAAAAAATGCGAATACATGAAACTTAATGTTTATACAAAACAGAAAATTTTATTCATAGCATATTTCTACATTCTCTACTCCTTTCACTTCTAAATAATGCCATTACGCTCCATTTGATTATGGTTTAAATCAAATCGGGCTCTTTGGCATTCTTTTTCGGACTTAAATAAGATAATTAATTAATACAAAATAGAAAATAATTTAATAAATAAATTCAACGATCGCCCTAATTTTCTGTGGTAAAAAAGTCAATACAGACAAGATCGCCGTTCTTATGTCTATATTATATGCTTTATTTTTTTTCTTATGTGTGCTGACATACAAATAAAGTTATAAATAAATAAATAATCATTATTTATTTATTACAATATTCGATCTATTAATAACTTTATTAAATAAATAATTAAGAGCTTAATATTTTGCTTCGGATAATAAATATTCTAGAGTAGTTAATACTGATTATGTTTAAAAAAGATTCTTCTTTTTATTTTTAGCCGAAACGCCCACTACAAGCTTTGGCCAAAGATGGCCAAGACGACCGTCCACCTGGTGGGGCCTACTAACGACGGGTACATGGTCGCTACTCGAGGTCTTTTTAGTGCCTTTGTGTACCAAATCAGAGGAGCAATTCTTCAAGCTAAGGTCGTAATCTTGATTCTTCTGCTAATTTCTTCATTTTTGATTCGATGTCGCAACGAAACTCCGATCATAACCCAAATAATAAGATTAATGTAACAAAATAACATGCTAGTTATCTGCTGTTCTTTGTACATCAGATAAAGTGATAGTTCGTGAAATATGAAATCATAAACAACAACGCTTTTAGGTACGTCAACTCAAATTTCTATAGTGATGTTATTTGACAGTAGTCTAGGTCTAGCTAATTTTAATAAATTAAGGCTACTATCTCTTGCAATTTCGCAATATCGCCAAGAAAAATATATTACAATGTGGTCTCTTAATTCGGACCTCACTGGTAGACTGCTCAAAGAGCCACGAAGAAGTATTTGTTCGGGGTATCTTCTCAAAATTGAATTGGGAATGAGGAAATCCTTAGACGATCGAATGTAACTGGTTTAGCATAAGCCCATTGGATTGGCATATTAAATTGACAGCGGGCAGACCACATAGAGTGTAGAACTGATAGCAGCTGGGAAGGTTCTGGAGTAGAGACCAAGAACCGAAGGTCGTCAGAAGACGCTGGATGCAGGCCACCTCCTAAGTCCTGCAGTGGAAATCCTACAGCTGGAACAATGATGATGGAAGCTAATCTACATTTCGTATTTCTAAATATAGAACATAATTAAATATACAGGTAAAATTAATTAAAAAATTAGGTAAAAAATAAAAAATTAGAAAATTATTTATTTCTGTTTATTGTTTAATCTATGACAATTCAAATTAAAGAATCGACGTTTGAGGTGCGGGCAAATGTTGTTCGGAAGCATTTGTGGCACGCTGCGAGTTCAATAAGCGTTATTATTTGAACTTTTGAATACATTAGCGTGATCAGACAGCTGCGAACGCCAGCGCTGGAGGTCAACGACCGTCTGAGCCGGTAGGTATTTGGCGAGCACTATCCGCGAGTGCCGCAGTCCTATACAATCATCGTATAGCTGTTTATGAGCAGAGATAGCATTCGATTTAGCGCTAAACGTTTTTCGATTGACCATTTAAATAGTTTATATAGCTTTGTTCATAGCTGATAGTAGAATACGTTTTATCTGTATACATTTATTTTGTTTTTGGCAACGTAGTTGACATGCTTTACAATATTACGTTTGCTTATAGGCCGGGGACAAATTATCTGATTTAAGCTCATTGTTTTTAAATGTACAAGTCATCTCAATTGTCATATTTAATCTGTATTATTTAAATGAAAATTTCACATTTCTAATTTTTAAAAAATTACGTCGTTTCGTATTAGATCTCATTGGTCTATCATGTTAATCATCACACTAGGCGTTAAATAAAAATATCGATGCGTGCATATGTAGTAGTGTCGAGTGTTTTTTGTAGTTAATAGAATTTCGTGTAAATTCAAACATGGCGGCATTATTCACTAGTAGTTAGTGTTATTTCGGAGTAAATTAACTATTGTAAAAATACATCTTCAGCCGCAGAACGTTTGTTGTTGTGCACAGGCGTTCCATACACATTTCTCATAGGATCGGTTGGAAACGGCTTTCATCCAACATCATCCCACAAAATAAATTTGTCTTTCAATGTTACTGCGCAGGTCTGCGATCTCCACTCAATTTTGACGCCACAGCGGCTATTTGTTCTGCTCGCTATTGGCCCACTGCTAATTCAAATTGCAAGGTCCAATCCAAGGCCAAGTCTTTAGATTGTTTACGGATCTCATTTCGGATTCGATATTGGAAAGAAACTCGAGGATAGTTCTCTACGTGGTTTGTTGAACGAATGCGAGCTTCCTAATGAGGCCTGAATGAGAGACTACGTTTCAATGCAGTAAATCATTACTAGACACACATCGGTCGTAGACTTTCGTCTAAAGACAATGACGGGTATTGGATGGGATGTTTTGTTTATCCAACGTAATATAAGCTAAGAGATTATGGAAACAGCTTCAACGAGTTCCTGGTAAATAAATTGTTTTTATCGCATTTATTGAAGAAGATATATGTAATTCTCTCAGTGCATCCGGGTATACTTTCGATACGAAAGTGGTTACCACAAAAATCATCCACAACTAGAGATGTATGTATGAAACCAGAATAGCTGTCAGGTGATTAAAATTTAAAAGAACTTTGAAACGAATTGGGAAATGATATTTTTTTAAATAACGCTCCACTAACTTTTTTAAAGTGAAAAAAACACATAACATGACTTCATCTTGACCGGTCAACGCGTACCGGCCATTGCGTCAAGTACTTCTTTCATACACAGAGTGTACAGATGTTTCATTTAATATAACATTAGTAACTGCTCTTTATAATTGTAGACATGATTACGAAAGTAATTTTTTATCATAGAGTATTATCGTTAAGTTGACCAATAAGATTACAGTAAATTAGAGAGTCGTGTTCACATTGACCAGTTGAAAGAAGTCCAGAAAAAACAGACGAGTCTAAAGACAATTAAAAAAAATAATGAAACGAATATTTGTTTTTTCAAATAGGCTTTGTTAAGTATCTCCGAACAAGACATCGATATAATGTATATTTAAATATATATATTTATATGTAGTATTATTGAACCCAATTATCACCATATTCTCTGTCTGGTTTAGAATAGCGAGAAGACTCTCGTAAAAAACTCGACGGTTATTCTTTTAATGCTAATTTCACAATTTTTCCTGTTATAAATCTTCTGTTCCTCACTTCAAAACTAGGATAATACCTACCATGGGCATATCTATACAATCTTTAATTCAATAATATGTTTTATTGATCAATATTACCATAATATAAGATTTGAAATTTTCGAAGATAAATGTATAATTACTTTTTTTTTTTCAAAAAAGTATGAACCAACTCCTTATGTACAAAAACAGGGTGTTTTAATCATATGTTTTCTTCTTGCATTAACTTTTTTGACTGCTCTGTATAATTGTAGATATAACAGATACGAGAGGTAGGCGATTCAGTTAATTTAAATGTAGTATTCGAGTTAAGATAACCTATTAAGTTACAGTAAATAAGAAAACTGTGTTTACATTGAACATTTGAAGGAAGTACGCTAATAACGCGTCAAGTTTCGTAGAAAAGGTGATAATGTTGTGTCTTTGTTTTTTGTCGCAAATACAGTTTAATTAAAAAAAATTATGTCGGAAAAATATGTAGCGAAATAATGACAGTTGTCAAAATGCTTTCGCTTACCTGTCAATCCATCGGTCTACGCATGCGCAAAATCTAAATACGTGCGGCGTATGATTTGTAGGCGGTTGTCAAAACCGCGTCTCACGCCGAAAAATATTATGAAAAATAATAACGGCGAAGGGCGTCAAGTGACATATGTGTTGTTGTTTGTGAATTTGTATTAAATCTTTAGTGCTGTGATGGAATATGGAACTAAAGACTATCTTATATAAATTTTGAATCAATGTTTAATATTTATAAATGAGTGGTGAAAGTTTTATGTAAAAATTATTTCATTCGCATGACAAATATTTATGGTGTTCTTGTGTCTGACGTGACTTTTAAAATAAACTGTGTCTATCTTTCATCCGAGCGTTTTAATTTTTGTGCTCCAGCTCGCTAGGTGTTGTCTCTAACATTGCCTACCTAACCTGTTAAACTCCATCACAAATAAAAGACAGTGCTAATAGATGGCGCTGGTAGTGTATAGAGCACCGCCCGTTTGAATCAAAATTAAAAGAAGACTACAACTAATTAAGCGAATTTAAGGTAAGTAAAGTATTAATTACTTTGCAGACATTTGCAAACCAATGAGGTTGGATCTTATATTATACCATACCCTCATTATGTGATATATATAGATGCGTTGCCAGAGTTTCTTCCTCCATTTCCTCTTCTAGCTGTAACGTTTTCAGTTGTAATAATATTAGGTAGTTAACAACCAAGATGAGGTTCAGCTGTTTCAGGCGTATTTGAAGCGGAATGCTAAAGGAGTATTGAGTGATAGTCCAAATCGAGTTCTCTTGTTGGCCCTTTGCCTGGTCACAACATAGAATGCCCACCTAAGCGATATAACAGCTTGGCTATATACGGTAATACGACAGTGCGTCATGGCCAAGGGCAGCAGTGTAGTCCAGTCAAAAAATTGAGTAAAAATTTATTAACAAAAAAGAATGTAACGTGTAATGAATATGTGTTTTTATTTCATATTGAGTTATGATTAGAAAAGGTAATACAATGCGTATTGAAACAATTGTAAAAACTATCTTTTAAAGGTTTACTTAGACCCAAATATTACTTACGATAATGGACTTTTAAGTTTACCAGTATGTTACTTTTGCATGGCATTTAAACACGTAAAATTCTGTCAGTATCTGATGCGAGATAGAGACTGGAATGCAACGGAAAACTCGACATTAAGATCCGAAGCCAAGATCTAATAGCAATGAATCATATCTTTTACATAACACGACGTCGGACGGGAGATTTATAGCTAAGAATATTCTAGACGCTCTTTTATTAATAACGAGAGATATTTACAATGCTAAGCGTCTCCGTAATTTTAATAAACGGACAAAAAACATCAAATAACAAAAATTACAGTTGACTTTTTAATATACCAGTTAAACTGTGCGAATGAACATTCTAAATATAGATAATAATTACTTTGTATCTTCTACGAATAAAATTTCACTTCTTCAGCTAGCTAAAACGAATTAAAAACAAACTAAATATATTTACACGACTTCAAACTTTCTGTATACGTTTCATATTTGGACTCCGTAAATATGAATATTTCCTTATTTTGCGTTAAGTTCTATTGGTAATCTCTACGGCTTCTTCGGGATACTCATATGCTATATCTACTCTATAATAGTTTTTTTCAATCCTCACACTTCCTCTTATCTCAAATCTAGATTTGTAATTTACCATTACACATGTGAAAAATCGTTGTAATCAATGATAAATATAAAAAGTAAAGAATCTGAGGTTTCATATTATCTTTATATCTTTTATCATACAGGCCGTTCAATTTTAAAATGTGTTACCGGTAAATTTAAGACGGAAATCTAACACTTGATCTATTAATTCAGTATATTTTTAGTTTTCTTTATTCTATCTCGGGCATATGCGAACTTATTTACGACAATTTTAGGTTTTTATTTATAATTATGTGTTTAAACTTATTTGTTATAAGTATATATGAACAATGGTAGAGATCTGCGGTAGAGTACTGAGGGATACAAACTTACATGTCACAATTTCATTAGTTATATATGATTGTAACTGCTCACAAACAAGTTTCCAGAGGAGCAGTAGTAGCGTCTTCTGCATACCTTAATATCGCACTGCGGTCGCCAACCTGTCTGATAAGCGTGATGATTGCAGTGTATCCCATTATAGATATCTCTGGCATAAGCTTAGCAGTGAACGCCTATGGGCTGAAAATACGACGATATTTCAATAATATGTATATATATATTATATATATTTAATGGAATCAGGCGTTACCTTACGGAAGTACATCCTAAGTAAGAAAAGGACCAATATTTAGCCACTTCCGCTCATGCAGTGGTAGTCGTACAACAAAGTGCCAAACACAGAGGCACTAATCGGTGTAACATAACCACTGAAGATGCCCCGTGGAGGGGTAAAACACGTGTTGAGTGATTTGGCGGTGGCGGTTGTGTGATTCGCATTGTTTGCCGCATACGCATTTATCAGCGGGTTGGCGGGCGGTGCACCATATATATACCATACTTTATTTTTTTTTATATATATAAGTACACGTTGACTACGCGCCCGTACAATAAAGAGTGTTGTTAAGCAAATAAATAAAGCATTAAAACTAGCTTGAAAATCTATACAATTTAAGTAAAATCTAAAAATAGTCCGACTAGGCCTGATCGATACAACGCAGAATGTCCATGTAGAATATGGTAAATAATTTAGTGAAATATGATTAAGTGATTTTAGTTGACGATTGTTTTTTATTTATGTGTCGTTATTGTAAGCTTCTTTGCTTTAATATAATAAAAATGAGAGATTAAGTTTTTGTTTTGTTTTTAATTAAGGCTTCTGTTTTTGGGTGCCTCTCGTTCTCCTGCTTTGTGTGAAGCAGGAACGTTACAGTATCGGGTTAAGTAATACATACAGTGCTTATACAGTATTATTCGGGTATCTATATTTTTATCTATCTTTCTCTCCTTTCATTGTTAACAATTTCTCTTTCACTTTCCTTACATTCTTCATAATTTCTTTCATTCATCACATTTTGATATTACTTCGCACATAAATTTATTTACCTCATCTACATTCCTTGTTAAATTTGGTTCTTATTACATCATCTATTTTATTTTATTTCTTCAGTTAATAATCTTTAATTCGCAAATTATTAATTTGAAATATTTCTTTTCTTTTATTTATTAAATAACATCGATTGTTGACTTGATCTTTTATAACATTTTGTAGTCTTGTAGTTTGTTTTATAAAATCTAATGTTGTATTTAATGATTATGCTGTATACTCTGTGGTGCAAGTCGATGAAGGAAGTCAGGCACGTCGCGAGGCACTCGACGGCAAACGTAAATATCGCCAGCGCATTCTGTTTGACTCACTCGTGACGACGCTGTGAAAAGAAAGGAAATTGTCATCGAGTTGGATTACTGGTTATGGGATGTTTACGAGTAATTTTAGATCTTTATTCTGAAGGTGACACGATACGAACAAGCTTTAAGGATATTGTAAAGTGATTTTTATTTGTATACGTTATACAGGGTGATTGGTTATGCGTTACAGAGGTAAATTTGTAAGCAAAAAGCTCTAAAGATTTTGCTCCTATTTTTAATTACACTGTATAAAGTGATCACAGTTTTAACCAATAGATGCCCAATGCAAGATATATGCTTCCTCCAAAGATATCTATGACAGATCAATACATTTTTGAAATTCAAAAATTGTTTATTCAAATAGGCATTACATGCATTTATGAATTTATTTTAAAATTATAAATAGTAAAGTATCTTCGGCACGGAATACTAATCTGCTGGGAAGTGTCGTTCCAAAAATTTACAGTTATTCGCTTTAAATAAAAATTAACAATGTTTGATATATTTTGTTTCTAATTAGTACAAATACGCCTACTGCAAGGCATAGGTCTCCTTCGAAAATATCTATGGGGAATATACCATAATCGCCACGCTTGGTAGGCGGGTTGGCGACTGCAATATGGTATGCAGAGAACGCTGCCGCCCATCCTGGGAAAACTTGTTTATGAACATTGTCAATCCTGTATATATATATATATATAAATATATATATATATATATATATATATATATATATATATATATATATATATATATATATTACATTGCATCCCGAGAATCAAACCTGCGACCTATGATCGGAGGTCTCAGTCAATAGCAGGATAATGATTAGTTTTAATATGTATTAATAAGAACATTTAAAACGCTTTTTCTTGCTGTATATTATTTCTGAAAACATTGATTTTTCGATAGGATGATATATTGACAACAAAAGAGCTATACAAACATTCAATGATTTCACACCACTGATCAACCTGTGTAACTGTTGTCATAGTTCGTATCGACATAAGATGACGCAGTGCAATACGATAATAAATAAATACGACGTTTTCCAGGGTGGTTATTTAATAATTATTATTTAATTAACAACGATACTTGTCTAATGTCATTTTATTAAGATTGTAATAAAAAAAATTATCAGCGGGAGGGCGGTGCACTTTCTTGCACGACTACTGCTGCATAGCGGAAGTAACTAGTTCCTTTCTTAGTAGGGATGGACTTCCGCGAGGTAGCGCCTGATTCTATTAGATATAAAAAATGTTTTTTATTTGATTTCTGGTCATTTGTCGGCGTTAAACTGGCTGAGATAATATATCCCGCTGGGATAAATCCCACTGTCTGGAATACATCGTTAAAGATTTTTGATTACATAATTATTGAATTACATCAGCCGCTGCGAGATCGAATCAGGATTGAGGAGATTCAGACGAATCGAACGAATTGCACGTATGAGGTGGCAATGGCCGTTGGGGCCGAAAGATTCACAAGTGGCAACCATGAGCCAGCAGCCATGGGTCTCCGCTATGTGGACCGAAGACATAGTGAAGGTCGAGATCCTTGGGGGGAGGCGTATGCCTTGCAGTAAGCTTCCATCGGCTGAAAAGAGAGATCAGTCCTGGGAGTCATTGTATATTAATATTTGTATTACAGTTTGTGAACAACGGCCAATGAAGTATACCAAACGACTTTTGTTTATAATTTTTGACTTTTGTCTTTACCAATATCGTATAGAGTCTATATTATTTGGCCGATACCCTTGGTTATTTCTGCAAACCTTATCTGAAAATGTATATTAATTTTTATTAGATAGTATCAAAGATTTTTATGAGAATAACATTACTGAGTGAAATAATCGTATTATTTTAAAATATTAGTTAAATAATAGTTAGTGGTAAAATATTAGTAAGTATAGTAATAATAGTTAGTAGTTAGTAATAATAAAGATATTGTATAAAAAATGTCTATATGTCATACCAAAGTGAGGAACGTATCGTCTTACTCATTACCAGGAACACTACATGTGAATAAAAAAAAGTAAGTCGATGAAATTGCCAGTGCTTTAAATTATTTTATTTTCTCAGAGTTGCTGCAACAGAGTTGTAAGATGAAAAACAAGAACCATGTTAAATATTTACCTTCCCGTACGAGTGATCAAACATGGGCCGTAGACAAGAATGAACATTTTTACGTTTAATTTGGAATGTAATGAGCTAAGTGGTGCTAACAGGCGTCCGGCTACGAACCGGTCGCTGCGCGCGTCGGCGGACGTCATCATTAAATGATAATGTACGGAGATACATTGTCACACGGGCACAGGCTGCATTGCGTAGGTAGATAGGGGTAAATTCCATTTTTAAATATTTAAAAAAAAATTAATTACGTCGATGTCTTTTTGTCAGATGTTTCTCTACCTTGATGTCTTTTATGTGTGTTTGATGCAGACATTTCACGTTTTTGTCATATAAAATAAGGTTATATAGGGTAACGTAGGCATAATATTATGATTAAAAATATAAAATTCGTTTATAAAATAAATTATTCATTTACTTTCCAAAGTCAATTTCAAATTTTGCCCTAAAAATAATCCCCGACTGTTAAAACGCACTTTTGCCGTTTTTTTTTAGTATTCGAAACAGCCAGTAGTCTTTTTTCAGTAGATTCTTCGAAACCTTTTTCGAGTCGGTTTTTATTTGGCATTTTGAGTTTGCTGAATAGCCAGAAGTCGAACGGAGCTAAATCAGGCGAATACGGTGGTTGTGGAAAGAGATCATTTTGGCACCAACCAAGACTTGACGCATTTGAGTCACAAAATTTCTTTCAAAATGTTTGGGTCAAATGATATTCTAGCATTTGACGAACAGAAATTAGGCAAATGTTATAAACAGTCTTACCAACCTAAGAAAAAAATATCTGTCTTCATAATGCCCACGAGTTTTAAATGACAATTTCACCTTACTTTTTGGTCACAGTAGTACAATGGAGTACATCAAAAATGATTGTATATTAAAACTACTACGAGATAAAAAGGCAAGCACACAGTCGCTCGGAATTTCTCGAGATTAAATCTGTAATCAGGAAATCCGTAGATGAACTAAATTAACAGTCATAGTTGGGTGTATAGACAAGTTGAGGTAGCAGGGGACAAGTTACATAGCGTGCCAAACATAACCACTGGTGCCGTAAGTTTCAGGAGTAGAGATCGAGGACCGGGAATCGTAGCGAAGGATGTCCGCAAAACACCAAAACTCACAAATTAAAAAAAAAACATAATCCAGACGATTAAACTCTACTATGCTATATACTCATCTGCTTGTGTGTGTGTGTGTGTATGTATCTGTGTGCGTCAGTGTGTGTTTGTATATCTTGCGTATACTAGGTAAGGGATTACGCTTTTAAGAATGTGTATGTATGTTTGTAAGAGTAAAAATGTCCTAAATGTTATTTAGTCTAGATTTTATCCAAAACAAATTTCAAGATAAATCGTAAAAAGTTGTTTTAATTGTTGTTAAAATAATAACAACATTAATGAGCATCAATTAAAAAGCATTAATGGAAAAATATTTTAAATCGGACGATCGAAAGAAACGTTAAATTACTTAAATTCACGAATTATAAATTGTACAATTTAAATTGAACGATAAAACACTTACGGTATTAACGAGATATGATAAACGTGTACAGGTTCATTCGAAATTATTTTTGTATGAGTCAGTGTTTTTTTTTTTTCGGTTTAAATCTACATTGTTGCCTTGTTGGCATTTACGAATTCCACTGGTTTCAGGATGAGTATGGAAGGGGCTTAGTATAAACCTTGTTTATGTGACTTAGGATATGTATAATTATATGTACATATATATGTATAATTATGTTACTGGCAAGTTAGCTTTTTTAATTTTAGTATGGCGATTTTCCTGCCACTATGCCAAAGTGCGCAGAACAGATAGCTGCTTGAGTTTTAAGATTCTAAAGTGGAGACCAAAGACCGATACGTACACCGTAGAACGTCCACCCACAAGTCAGGCAGACGACCTTGTTAAGATGGTAGAGGGACGTTAGATGAAAGCCTTATTGAAAATTTATGGGAGAGGCTTACTGTTATAATATCACAGTGGTCAAAAAATATTTCGTACGTTTTGGATAATTAAACTCTAGAGGTCCCTCGGGAGCCTCGATTAAGGTCCAAGTCTATCGCCTTGAGGAATGAAAGAAGAGAATGGAAATGAAAAAATGAGGAAAGTGAAAAAATTATCGAAAAAATTGTAATCTCTGTCCTTAACCAGATAGGGTTGGAAGAAGAAGTCGCCGATAGCGGGAGCCATAAAAAAGTCAAGCGTCTGTATGACTGTTAGTTTGATGTAGCTGAAGCTGTAATACCACTATCATTTATATATATTTATTATCTTAATTTTTCACATTCAATCAAATATTGTGATTACTTATGTATGTTAAAATAACAGACAGAGAGCCTCAATATGATAGAAACTAGTATCAGATTGAGTTCCTCTTTAAGGACCTAAACTTAATTTAAATATACGAATTTAAATTTTCAAACGCGCCCTTTGAGAAAAGGCTATAAAAAAGTCAGTGGAGATTTCTTTTGTAATAATACAGTGGCTTGAGAAATTAACTGTCAAGACTAACTAGATTTTGTTTGATGAACTTGTTTGAATTGTTTATATTATGATTAGTTTAAGTCGGAGAAGAGTCACAAAGGCGAGTAAATAGTGGAAAACGTAGGAAACTTTTGCGAAAGGCACCTGAAATCAGAGACATTTATGGTAAGTTTTATGTGTGAATGTGAATAAAGTACGAGCTTAATAATAATACTTTCATATCACGCTTTACACTGGTTCGTACAACGGTTTATTTGTTTTAAATGAATCCCTTCCGCGGTTTCGCCGTCGGAAAAAGAAACTTCGCCGCTCGACACTAATCTTCCAGTTACCTCCCGCAAACAATCTTGCTGTACAAAACTGGTTCTTATCACTTGTTAATAAGAGCTGTGTAAGTCGCGGTTGTGCGTTTATAAGGTTGCGTATATGGAAACATGTCGCGGGTGGAGGCAGGGGCGCGGGTGAGGGGCTCAAGAATGCGGTTCCACTGAGATATCCCAATGGTTATACGCGGTATTGATAGCTGCTCATGTATACTGGATGCGACCACGAAAACTACGGTGCAAGGTTCTATTACAGAGATCATCGAAAAGTATAAGGGCTTCGATTCCTAAACCTTAAATTTCCACCATTTCAAACAATGATTAGGCGTCAATAAGTAAAAATATCGATGATTGTGAATGTAGCAATAGTGTTGAGTTTTTTGGTAGTTAATAAAATTACGTATATTTGAAAACATGTTGACATTACTTAGTTATTTGTGAAATTTCAGAATGAATTGGAATTGATGATATCTTGTATATTGATGATAGAAATTGAAACGACCTGTCGGTATCAATTCCTGATGAGTTGAATTCTGGAGCCTTTAAGAGTAGAGTGGACAGATTTATTTTGGATGAGCGTGTACCACCTTCGCCTTTATCTTCACTTTCCATCAGGTGAGATGGAAGACAAACATTCCATTACAACTATATATAATAAAAAGAATTAAATTATAGCAAAAAAATACCACCACCATTATAATTAGCCGTAAGACGTCTGCTACCTGGACATAGACTTCCCACATAAATTTCCAAAAGGACCGGATCTGAACTAGTGTCTCTCGACGATCTTAATAAAAGTCATCTGTCCACTTTGTGGGTATTTCGTGGTCTCCACTCCAGCATGTTTAGGCTCCGGCGGTTATTTGATCTACTCGCTATTTGATCTGCCGATTACCATTTCAACTTGCTAATTGTGATTTATAACTAACATAGAAACTTTCACCAATCCTTAAAAGTATAGTGAACTCATTAAGGATTTGAAAAAAAATTAAAACTTCACATTTTACAAGCATACTTCTCTCTGTATAACTTAAAATAAAAACGTGCTGTGAAGAAAAAGAGCAGATGCTGAGTTTTCTGCCGGTTCTTTACAAAAGATCAGCTTACTGCTTATAATGTTAAAGTAGACAGTTAAAAGGTGTGTATAAATGTCAACTGTAATAAAGATATTTTGAATTTGAAGTAGATATTTTTTGGCACTAAATTTTGACTAAAACAATTATTCGGTAAAGTCCACAGTTATTGTAGTGTAACAGCAAGACATAAAGTGTATGAGCGGTCCCGCCGTGGCACAGCAACCACGGGGAGGTAGTTTTTTGGTCGCTGCTGCCGGTCGTTGACCCACCGGAAACAATTGCGAACCGAGCCTTCGTATGATCGGCCTTGATTGCCTGTTGCCACCGCATACCCCGAATTAATGATCAACAAGTATAACGAGCACAGAAACTTTCACAGACACGCTAAAGTACGGTGAACTCGTCCAGGACTTTTGTGAAAACAGAATCTTTACTATATACCTTCTCCAAAAAAGAAATTCAATACACACCTTAAAGCATTATCACATAAGTAATACTTTGATATATAAATCTTCTTCTTTGAATGACTCCTCAATCTAAAAGATCGATGCTAATCTTTCTCTCGTAATTTTTTCCGTTAAAAAGTTTAGTAAATTTCATATAAGGTTAACGAGATAATAATATAGTATTGATGTAAGTATTATACTGCCGTGTTTTTAAAATTTTGATAACGCTGCATGTATACAGGATGATTGGTTAAAGGTGTATAGATTTAAATGAGAGAATGCATACCTTATTTGCCTTCTATTTATGAACCGTAACAACATGTTCAAAAATAGATGGTTTAATAATAAATAACGTAATGATTGTGTAGTGAGAAAGTGTTTTTAAATTTCGAATTACAAGTCTCCCTACAGTCTTTGTACAAACAAAAGTTGTTGGCCTGTCGATTTTTAATAGAGTTTCAGAGTGATCACTTTATAAATAATAAATATAAATCCCTAGAGCTTTTTCGTGAAAAATAAGCTTTAACTTCATAAAGCTTTCAAACTTAACTATATGACCATTAGAGATAGTCTGCAGACTTAGTACTGCTAGAAGTTATTGGACTGTCAAATTCGAATAGAAAAAAATTTAATATTTTAAAAAGTGATCACTTTATACAAGGTGTTTAAAAATAAGTTATTTTCAAATCTCTTGTTAAGCTTTAAAACTTTATACTTATATATTAACCGCTATAAAGCTCTACACATATTTCGAATCTTCCTTTATAGATTGGATATCATGTAAATTTTTGAACGAGTAAACGTTTGAAAAGAGAACATTTAATTTGCACCATCTTTTGCTGTTTCGTTTAGTAAAGTTAGGATTAATATTTATACGTAGTGTTCGAACCTATTGTGATCTCTACTTTCTAAGACACAGCGAGTGTAGCAATTAGGTTATGTTTTTAACTAAGATAGGTAAAATACCGTGAACTTCCTCTAAAGTACTGATAACTTTAGTTGATAAGATTCAGAACTAAACTTGCGTGGAGAGACACTGGATGCAGATTAATTCCAATCGGCATATTTTACATCTATAAGGATACTTATGTCCAGCTGTGGACGTATCTGACTGAAATGATGTGATAAGTAACGATGATGACTTTTCGTTTCTATATCGATTACATTAGTTGAGAAATTATAGAGGTTTGGAACATTTCTGTAGTTTATACCATTCAAAATGACATCAAAATCGATTCTATATTTAATAGGTAATAATCGTAACAAAAATGCATTCGAATTTCAAAATCGTAAAGGCAATTCGATCGAAATAGAGAATATCATGTTTCAATATGGAATTAACTTTATCGCCTGCCCATACGTCTCGGGCGTTTCGTGAGTAAGAGACACGACTCTGATATGCATGAGACGTGAGGTCTAAGCCGTTTGCTCGTTCTGATCACGACTGCCTCCGTGACGTTATCACTACATACACACACACACATAAATTCTCGTATAAAACCATAATTCGATTTTTAAATCGGTTAAAGATTCGACTTTTGAATATATCATATGAAAACATAACGTTTACTTTATAAAATGTATTGGGAATTGAATGTAAAATGTTTTTCGTTTTGAAATAAAATTGCTGATATGCTAAACGTTATGTGCTTCGATTCAAATGGTTCAACTGTTAATGACTGATATGTTTATGCTATCTCCTATTTTATACAAATTGATGGGTTTAAAGGTATAATGATTTAATCTTTTGAATAAGCGAAATACAGGATGATGAGCTATAGATGTAAAAGTTTTAAACATATGGATGTGCAGCTTATTTTTTGTATTAATGTATGATATACCCTAACTAAAGACCAATTTATATATGAGATTTATATAATAGGAAAAAGTGACTAAAAAGTTTAGATTAATACATGTTAAAATTAATTAATGTTTACTATCTCTTCATGCAGACTTTGTACAGACGGTAGTTATTGGCCTGTCGAATTGTAGAGATTCAGAGTGATCACTTTATATAGCTTGATTAAAAATACGTGTGAAAGCTCTGAAGCGTTTTCGTAAGAAATGAGCTGTATTACCTATCTTTATAAGGCTTTTAAATTTACAGCTATTCATCTGTATATGTTATATTGATATACCTATAGAACGATATATAAATTAACGTAATATATTTTGTTTTAATAGTTAAGATAGGATTAAATGTTATTAAACTTTCAAATCATACGGCATGTAAAGGAATTTAAAAGTATTATTATGAAGGTACCGTTGTATGGGGCTCCAGTTGAACTATGTATAATTCAGGAACGTGTAGAGGCGGCGCCGGTGGCGCAGATCTACCGCAAAGATAGCGCAGTGCCACGCGAGAGAATGCACTAATGGCCCGCCATGCACTTTTTCTTAAACACGTCCCAACTTACACTGGACCGTTGGCGGAGGACGTGATTAGAGACGTCTGGGCAACTAGCGGAGCGTGGAGAATACATTACTGCGATCCTGTTAATTGTATTGAAATATTTAATCCGCTTCACTTGACAACTTCATTTAATTAACTACATGATAACTTCATTTCTCTTACTCTACCATTCCTTGTAACATCCAGCATACGTTTTTATTTATTACTAGCTGATCCCGCAAACGTTGTTTTGCAAAAAAAGTTTTTAATTAACAATTAAAATATAAGGGTTGATCGTAGAGGGGTGAAAATTTAGGGTTGTATGTATTTTTGTACGCTGTATCATAATAAAATGAAAACCAAAAAATATAAAATATAAATATAAAATATAATATAAAATTTGGCAAAAATCGGTCGAGCCGTTTCAGAGGAGTTCAAGTTCGAACACCGTGACACGAGAATTTTATATATTAGATTGTATTTATACTGTATTTATTATAGGTAGATACGCTTTATACAGATGTACGTATGTTTATATATGTATGTTTTGTACCCGTTATTTATACTTGTACTGTTTCCATAATATGATTAGTTGGAAGAAATTGCCTCGTGTGATAAGACCGTCGATTGTACTTTTTTATTTACTATTATGAAACTATGTATAAATATTCTTGTTTGTACGGTAAATAATATTAAATAAAGTAAAATCAAATCCAGTTTTTATTTGCCCTAAAGTTGTTTCATCCTTTTCGGGCAATGTATACGGTTCTATAATAAAAATTACAAAACTATTTCACATGTTTGCGAAAAAAATCAAAGCTCATATTAAAGAAAGATTTATCAATAAAGTGTATAATTGTATTTAAAGTTATATACGTGACTACCGTACCTGCGGTAGTACAATATGAAAAGAATGTAAAATTGTTGGTAAAATATTAACCATTAAGTTTCCTTGTTTTCGATAGAATCAAAACTTCTAAACTGGTATTTAGAGGAAATTGGGACCGATAACACTATGTATCAATATGTATACATTATATCATTGTCTTTATTGTTCGAAGATGCTTAGCAAAGTATAAAATTAGTGTTTGTATCTTTAACAAGATTATTTTTAAATTATAACCACCTGCAACAAAAGGCTTTATACTTTCCAGTAACAATAAAAATAAATGAAACATGATTCTTACAACTTTATTTATAGGTTTAATATCTGCAAAATAAACAAGATCATTAAGTGAAATAAGTTTTCTATTTTTGTAAAGTTTTAATGATGTGATAATATATTTTTAACCACGCCCTTGATATAATTATGAATTTTTCCGCAATAAACCAATTAAGATATCTTGGATAATCCGGCTTGTCTGAGTCAGATATAATTCATATGTGTTCTTATTAGAGTCGCGAAACATGAAAGAAAAAATAATTTCGAAGCCGAGAAAAAAAAGAAATATTTATTCACAAAATCAAGACGATTATACGATTTATGATTTTATTATTCATAAAATCATAATAATTACATTAGTTTTACAAATTGTAAACTGGATATTAAACACAGAGTAATGCAAATATAATATGACAGCCGTTTTTATGAAACATTCAAGAATGTAAATTTAGCAATTAGTAGTTCCAACACGTTTTTACATATATTATTTTGTATATTTTAATCTAGCAATGTCAGAATTATGTTTTATGTTTCTTGTTTGGCGATTAACAATAATTGAAAACATTTTGGTTCCTACTTATAAATTTTGTATTTGTATTTAGAACGGTGATGAATTAAGATGTAATTCAATGTATTTTATTATTTAAGAGAATCGTAGGCAGTTTTAAAAACATTTTTTATATACGAATTTGATAGTAGAGGAAATAAGTAGTGGTAAATGGAGATGGCTATGCTCGATGTTTCACAAATGAGATCCGCAGAAGAACAAAGATCATCGACGTAGCTCGTTTAAACTGGCAGTTGGCGAGGCATACCGTTCGTGCAACCGGTGGCATTTCAGGTCGAAAGTTTCGTGAGTGGCGACAACGAGTCGGCAGATGTGTTGTGGATAGGTTCCCTACTCGGTAGACCGACTGGATGCGGGCAGCGCAGTAGTGGTCATTATGACGGTCATAGGAAGAGACCTATCTCTTGCAGTGGGCGTTTATCGGCTGAAAAGAACAATACAGTAGACTAGAAAAATCTGCGTCGTCTATAATGGAATAGGTAAGACATTTTGTGGAAGGCTGAACATATGATTCCTTCTGTATTTTTTTTTGAAAATGTGATTCCTTGTGATCATTGTGTATTTTTTTTAGAGAAATTTCTAGAAATCTGTAAACATTAACATTATTATTACTTTAGCCCTTGGGGGGGTATACCATATTCGCCACCCTTGGCTGACGGGTTGGCTATCGTTGTGTAGTTTTACGGTACTCAGAGGACGCTGCTGTCTATCCTATGGAAACTTGTTTGTGGACAGTAGCAATCTTAAGTAATTAATGCACAAAGTGTTAATTTATATAAGATTGCATCCCAGGAATCGAACCCGCGACCTATGGGTGTAAGTGATCGTCCACTATCTCTGGGCTACCACTACAAGTATTATAGTTATTGTATACATCAAAACATTAATATGAGTTATTTTATTTTCTCTTACATGATTCAAATAATTTAGGTTTATAAAAAAGTGCAAACGATTATGATACATTATTGTTTGCATTAGGCTTGCAGCAACAAGCCTATGTTTCAGAGATCAGGTTGGTTACACTTTCCCGTATATATAACTTATTTATTATAAAACGTCTTATACATTACATAAAACTAATAATTACATAATTTTCGACATGAACTCAACGCTATGAGTATGAAAACAAACACAATGAAAATATAATAAATGAGGTATAAAATTACATTCTGGTGGACTATGAGGCTCTGTTTGAAATGAGGAAAAATAAAATTTTTAAATTTAACCGAGAATGTGCTGTGAATGTGTTCCACATGTTTTATTTTTCTCCGAAATACACCACTGCACTGGAAGTAATCTCTCTCGGTTTTTCGTAAAAATCTCTAAAGAATAATTAAAAGTTTTCGCAAAGAAGATTAATGATCGTCTACAAGCTTTCTTCTAACTAATGCATAAAGATAAATTGTTCTTTGTAAATTAAGAAAATTCTTATGTGAGTAAAATAGCCGAGTCGTCATTAAGTTTAGTTTTTATTTCGATTCACTAATGAGGAATGATAATAACAGACGTAGTTAATGAATCTGAGATTTTTTTACGTTATTAGTTAACAAGAAAGGAGCTTATTGTGCTATGATAAAATATTTATCTAGTCGTGGCAAAATTTACACATTTCTAAACTGAAAAAAGAAATGAATTGCTTTCTGTAAAAGGAACATAGATACATATGAGATGCTTAGTGTGCTTTAAACCCTTAAATGCATAATGATGTAAAACTGCAACATACCACTTTGAATATAGTGTGCAGTAAATGCATAGTGTTGTATATCTGCTACATAAGGTTTTTTTTTAATAAATAAGTATAAGAAATATGATATATATATATGTTTCTCCACTGTAGTGTACTTATCTGCAGGATTTTTCTAAAGTTTAAATAAAAGTCTTGCATTTAAAGGTTAAAATGTAAAAAGAAATTAATTTACGTATGGAGTTTTTTTCTACTGTGGAGTTTCTTTCTGCTTTCTCTGCTCAACTATAATACCTTATAAAGCAGAGTAGAGTCGAATAAATAGATAATAAGTTGACATATCCATAAAGTTCTGTTCAATCTGTTAAAAGTTCCTATGTTGAATAAACGTATTTTATCTTATCTTTTATAACATAATAAAGTTTTTTCTTTACATTGAATAGCCTTCATAGTATTTGATTATTGAAAAAACACGAATTCCTTTATCATATGGTCTGGATATATTTAATTTCATTGATTCATATTATTATATATTTAGTACAATTTGTACGTTTGTCATTCTTTTACTGCCCCAGAATGCCTTATGAGCTCAATTAGATAGAAACTAAAATCTAATTGAGAGAAAATCAAACGCGTACTGGTCTAAGAAAATACTACGACAAACTCAGACGAGTTTGCCTAACAAAAGGAATAAAAAATAAAAAATCTATTCGTACGGAACAATTGCACGATTGTAGAAATTTGAATTGCAATAAATTTGTTTCGATGGCTTTGTGATTTGCAGTCCCGATGAAACTTCTTATCAGTTATGTATATTTCTGTTAAGTGACAAAGTTCTTAATATATAAATAAATAATAGTAATATTCATTGCACTATAACTAAATCGAGTGAAACGCATTGTTATCACAAGAGCTCGGTACACAAATTGAATGATGCGCGTTGGTCTGTACTATTTAGAATGTACTCAAGAATAGTTCACAGCGAACTATAAATTGCATCCAGCGAATGTGGGTTCGGTGTATCTAAATCGCCTCGGTAAATCTCCGAGCGAGATGCTGGAGAAATTTCACGATCTGCGACTTAAATGACCCGCTCCGTCTCGGTCCACTTTCAAAGTGTCTTTGTGAATTGAAACACAAAACGTTTTTTTGCGGCATAAGTATTTTTATATGGTACGATTACGTTACATTCTTACACATTCTTTATCGAAATTTATTTTAGTGTGCTGTAAGCTAATTTGTTAGAATATTTAATTAATAATATGAATATTTATTTATTCTGAGGCCCATTAATGTATGTAGATGGAGGTCTTTGACCGATGTATTTTGCCAATGTTGACATATGGATCGGAGATGCGGTCATCCAGAGAGCTATGGATAGAGATATGCTCAAAGTTTCATGCGAGATCGGATCAAAAATGTGTTATACAGGTTACAGACGTAGCTCCGAGGACGGAAAGACATATCACTCGTGCAACCAATGGCCGTTGTGGTTAAAAGGTTCTTGAGCAGCGACCACTAGCTAGTAGACGCGGCGTGGGCCCACTTGGTGGTTCGACGACATAGTTATGGTCGCGGGAAATTTCTGGATGCGCGCAGTGTAAGAACAGTCATCGTGATGATGTTTGGGGAAATATGCAATTATACACAATTTTATACAATTCATACTTCGTGCATTAATTATATAGGATTGCCACTGCTCACGAACAGGTTTTCAGAGGATAGGCAACAGCGTCCTTTGCGTACTATAATACCACAATACGATTGCCAATTCGTCTGCTTAACTTGACGATTATGTATCTTTGCAGGAGGCATTTGTCTTGCAGTGGGCGTCTATGGGTCGAAATCAAAGAGTTCTAATTGAATTTAAAAAAAACTTAACATTTTAAAAAAAGAACAAAGTAGTATCATAAATTTTACATAAAATAGTTTTTATATTATTAAAAGTACGAAGCGTTCTTGCTTTCTTTATCTTCGCGTTATTCATAGCGGCGAGATCTTGTTTCGAAAATCGTCTACAATCTAACAACTTAGTTTGCTGCCTGTTTAGACAAGACTAGGGCATACTCGAACAATCCTGTGATTCATACTTGTGCAAGCTTAATATAACCAATACAGAAATATCTTAAACTGGATCTGTACTTTGAATTGATAATTGTAGCTCTTTTGTCTATTATTTAAAACATAAATACCTTACGTTGTCGTTTGCTATGAATAATTAGTTTGAATAAAAATAAATTATAACTTTCTCTACATGCAATGTATTGTTTTTTGTTGAAAAATCTTGTTAGTATTAATTTCTGGTACGTAAATAAATGACGATCTGTAGTAGCCCAGAGTGGAGGATTGATACTTGCGATTGTAGGTTGCGAGTTCGATTCTCGGGATAAAATCTTATATAATTGACACTTTGTATATTAATAATATAAGATGGCCACTATTTATAAACAATTTTCTAGAGGATAGGCAGCAGCGTCTTATGTGTACCATAAAACCATGAACCATGTTATGATATATCCACCCATAGTTATGTTTACGGGAGGTCGATGCCTTGCAGTGCACGTCTATGGGCTAAAACGTTGAAATAAATAATGATAATTCTTTTCCAATACGAGAAAAGGCGGCATAAAATTGGTCGTATGAAAAACATGAATTTTTTAAGATCGATGCCATAAACACTCAACAAATGGCTTTAGGATTTATTTAACAACACTGAAATTATTTTTCATATGAACCTTTTACATAATATTAGAAAAGTTATGAAAAATATTAATGATTTAAAAAAATATAAATACGTTCTCAATTTACGGCGTGATTGAAAGTAATATGAATTCTATTCTAGGTATAAATCGATTATTTGTAGATGTATAAGCTTTAAAATGTTGTACATATTACTCATTGGCTGCTAATTATTGTATGGTACACACTGAACCCAAAATCAATGATTTCAGTAATAATAAATAATGTAAGAAAAACACATAATAAGTTTAATCATCGTTTACTATCTGTTCCTTCACACTTCTATTACAATAAGTTACTGGCTTGATACATTTTTATATAAAAAAAATCATACAGAATGATTGGAAATAGGTGAAAAAGCTTTAAAGATTTTTGGTGACTTATGAGCTATACATTCACCATTTTAATTACATACATTTATAATCTATTACCATGTATATTTGTATTAAAGTTGTTAACGTGTCTAAAAAAAATAATGAAAAATTAAAAAAAAAAAGTAAATAATGAGAACACTATGAAAAAGGTTTTATATGTTTACGTTTTGCATTGGATTGAGAAAGTCAGACGACTTTTGAAAACACGAATTCATAACACGGATAAAGATAAAAGCTCTATACTATTGAATTAACAGAATAGTGAGTGTGCCTGAGGATGGGTAGCAGCATCTTGTGTGTACCATAACATAATACTGCGATGGCCAACTCGCCAGTCAAGTGTGGCGATGATGGTATATCACTCCATAGATACCTTTGGGGTAGTCTCTATCTTGTCTATGGGTTGTAACGACAATTCCTAACTATACACCTAACGTTTTATTTATATTTATGATATTGAAATATTTTGAGTTATTTATAATATTGAAAATAAATCGTTGTATAGAAAATGAGAAAATTTTAATAGTATTTTATAAAATAATACAAAGTAGAAAAATTTCAGAAAATAAAAATAGTCAATTGGAAACGTAGATAATTAAAATTTTAAAAAAATGTGGCGGGGGATGGGAGGCGATGCGTGAATTTATTGTAAATGAATGGTGTGAGGATGATAGAAAATATGAGGAATGAAAGAAGTAAGAAAGAGAAACATTGTCAAGGACGAAAGAGGGTTAAAAATAGGAGAGTGAAAAAAGAGAGTTTGTGAAATAATCATCGTAAAATATACTCCTGTCCCTTAAATAAGATAAGGGAACGACAGATAAACAACAAAATGAGCCATAAAATGTGTTATATGTATTACGTATCTATATTTTATTAATTATTTTTTTACTTCACTACATATTTATAATACATGTTTATAAAATATATGAATTATTTATAACACCATAACTCATTATCATAAATAATTATTATTACTTAATTATAATTATTTAATATAAATAACGACGGCTCGCTAGTGTGATATATTGATATGTTCGTAGAAGGCATATTTTTTTTTACTTCGGTAGCAATATGATACACGTTCGATGAATAAATTGAATATAAAATGAGTGAAGCTATTCAAAGATAATTAATTAACAGATTATAAAGTAAGATATGAATGTCACTTACACAGATTATAGATATATGCCGAAATTGCCTTTAAATTTTTTTTTACTTCTCAAAAGACGGATTCAGTTCTAATTTCAAACTGTTTACATACGGTTTTCCGTATTTAAAAAAATATTTTTATTGTTTACTTTATGCTTATCGATTGCGCAATAAATATTAGATTTGTGAAAACATCATAGCTTTTACCATTCCAGTACATAAATGTTCATATATTCATTCATTATTAGTCGATAGACGGCCTGTGAGTCATAAGGCCTCCTGCTAAAATAGCCACAATGACCAGTCTTGCACTGCTATGTCGTCTGTCCACTTACTGGAGAAAGGAGGTGGTTGGGTTTTGTTATTTCCCTTAAAACCTAATAAATAACTCGTGGATAAGTAAGAAAAGGACCAATATTTAGCCATTTCCGCAAACACAGAGTGAAACACGGAGTCTCACCTGGCACTAATCGGTGTACCATAACTCCTGAAGATGTCCCGTGGAGGGGTGGAAAACGTGTTGAGTGGTTTAACGGTGGCAGTTGTGTAATTCGCATTGTTTGCCGCATATGCATTTATCAGCGGGCTGGCGGGCGGTGCACTTTGTTGCACGACTACCACTGCATTTGCGGAAGTGGCTAAATATTGGTCCTTTTCTTACTTAGGATGGACTTCCGCAAGGTAACGCCTGATTCCATTAAAAACTCGTAGATACACAAGAGTGTAGAATTAGTCCGTCTGGTCTTACTATCTGATTTTATAAAAGCATATAAAGAATTGAATTGAAAGCGGTACGTTATGTCCGCGTTTCCCGAACGCGGGCATATCGTATCGCGTCCTCCGGAGTATTCAGATGAACAAAGTTCTGGTCCAGATGTTCACAGGGCACGGGAGATTCTCGGAGTTCCTGCACAGGTTTAAACTCAAAAAGAGTTCTTTGCGCTTTTGTGATCCCGCGGTGAACAAGACTGTGTTACACCTGGTTACCTGCTGCCAAAGGTATGGCGGGTCAAGGTATAATTGTGAAATGAAAATGGGCGTCCACATACAGAAGAATAACATCTCTTCTACTCTAGACGACGACTAGTGTCGTCACGTATTTTTGTAAGGTAAACGTGGGGCCCCCAAAACGGAGGCCAAAGAAGAAAAAAAAACCTTATATCGATTTTAGCTCTTAATGCATTATGTACGCGTCAGAGAATATATTCAATTAATCTCCCGTTCAATAATGTCGTATTTCATTCGAGCAACAGCAATAGCGTTTAGTGTAATTGATTTAATGAGTAATAAATCGTTAACATGGCACCGTTTATGCGAAACAATGACGTTGCGAAAACCGTTAATTGCTCATGTAAATATTGTGTCTGTTGTTTTGAAAATTAAGTCCTTTTTATAAATGTTAAATGGTTTCGAATATATTGCATTATTAATTGGCCACTAAGAAAACGTACTCCAGTTTGAATTTTCATGAGGGAATTTTATGTTTGTTTCGATTGAAGTTGTTGTTGTCAGCCCGAGGGCTTTTACAGCTTCATCGGAACTGAGTTCAGGTAGCGGAAGGGTTAACTTGAAAATGGAATTTTATGACGTAGTATCCTTTCACATTAAAGCAGATTAAGCACTTGCTGCTTTTGCTACTTTTGACCTTATTGTATTTAATTGATATCGAGTTTGGAATTGGAAATCCATCACTATATATTACTTAGATTATAGAAAATTTAAAAGACGCGTCTATGTTTTCTGATGTCTACCTTATCTGGTCAAAGTGAACTTGGCTTTCTAATTTAATTGATCATTGGGCTCGGTGCCGGCGACTAGTGAACCACTTACGAGTCTTCGAAGGATTATTTGTGGCTGTCTGTAAATGTACCCGAGTTTCCTTTTAATTTTTGTGTTCTGACATTTAAAATATTTTTATCTTTACATAGGTATTAAAAAATGTTTTTTTGTGATAAGTCAAATATTTAATATACATAATTTCCACTTATTTGTTCTCAATATAATTTCTAAATCAGTTTTTAGCGCAAGAAATATGTATTTAATTACAATAATTCAACCGCGAATTTTTTTTTTTATAATAGTTCGGACTATCAAAAAGCTTGGCCTCCCCTGATTGTTTTATCAAATACGTTTGCTTTGTATTTGGATAAATTAAATTCATGTGCGTTATTCTATTTCTTAGTGTAAATAAGATTATTTGTGTGCAAAAGAATAGAAAATCACATTTATAGTTTTGTAGAATAGAAAACGTAATTTTGGTAAGTGTTTTAGGTGCACAGAGAAATCAAATTTATTGGTTTTGCGTTTGTTGTATACGGTATTGCAGTCTACAAACGCCCGGCACTGGTAATCCCTCACCGTAATGGCTTGCCTGATTTGATACGTATCCTATGCCGGAATAGGGTTGTCGATCTTGACGAGCTATTCACTTATAATTTTTTTATTTCTCTTTGCTTTGTTTATGTCTTAACTTGGTAGTAACTTTACTGATTTTGTTAATCTTAATAAGTTCTTTTAATGCGTTACTTAAGGTTCTTTTGTAGTCAAGTTATAGCGTGACAAAGGTAAATAAAGTTTTTATTTCTATATATAGATACGAGTATATTCAATAGTAGCACCTTATTCTTTTCAGTCGATACACGCCTACTGCAAGGTGTAAGCCTCTCCCAAACGTCGCGGTCTTGCGCATCCAGCGACTTCCGACATCCGCGACCTTAACCACGTCGTGTGCCCACCTAGTGGGGGCATGCCCACGCTGCGTTTATTGGCTCGTTGTCGCCACTCGCGAACCTAATAGCGATATGCTAAGAGTCTTTACACCAATACCTCACTTTTCGTCGTGTTTACGTTCCAAAAAAATATGTCGCAAATTAAAACGCCGCAAAGTGAATTGGGATTTTTTATAGCAAACCATGTAAAGATCAGAAAATTTAACAAAGTAAACATTAAAAAAATATATATTATTCTGCCAATAAATATATTGGAATAATATTTACCTTTTTTGTAACCAGAAACAACACGTAGAAATTTATATAAATTTATAATTCTCTATTAAAAAATGCATAACACACTATTATCTTTTTTTAAAATTTTATCATAAATTGACACTAAGGAGTGGTGATAACTATAGTTTTAAATATACAATATGTCTTAAAGTAAAGGAATATTTTCTATAGTGTTGTATAAAAGTCCAGACATAAACATTCCATGTTCCTCAAACTGTAACGTTACTATGTTTATATTGCATTTAATAAAGCACCGAGATGTCATTCGTAGACTTGATATCATAAACCGGCTATTTGACCGATTTATTGACAAGTTGCTAAGATCAGTTTTTTAACGCGCTACAAACCCGAAACCTATACGAAATTGCTCAAGGTACTGGATTAGATATATTTGTAACCATCAAAAAATTCGACTGAATTTATTGTGTGTCCAGATTTAGTGGTGTTTGAAATTTTCATAGCCATTTATTTTAAGTTGAAGGATACCATTATAGAGCAGCTTAATTTGATTACTTTCTATTAACCTGAGTTATTCAGAGATTATTGAAATTACCAAATATATACAAAAGTCATTAATAATATGTACAAATGAATATTATATGAATAGAATACTTCAAAGATTTTTCAACGTTAGGGTATCGGTTTATTTATCTCCTGCGCTCCTTGAATTGGATATTGTTCAATTTAAAATATTACTATATTAAATTCATAAAATCTTTTTTGAGACATTGATTATTATATACAGTTCAATAATTATCATTGATTACGAGGTATTTTAAATTTGAACATAAGAACATAAACAGAACATATGACACATATAATCATAAACTTTAAAAAGTTTTTTTTTGTAATTATTGTGCAAAATAGCAGTGTTATATTCTGCCGCTATTTAGCATTTAGTTTGAAGTTATTATTTACCTAAAGTATTATATAATTACAGAACCTGATGAGGTGAATGAGCGACACACATCTATAACCCCTAATATTTAATTTTTTATAATTAAAGTATTTATTTTATCATAGTCTGTTTTAGTGTAGTTTCATGTATTTGTAATTGTTTTTATACCTAATTATGTGTGTGTCATTGTTGTATGTAATTAAGAAAGATATTTCTCCCTTCCTTTTAATAATACAATGTTAAATATAATTTTTAATTTCCAAACCATCTATAGAATTTAGATTTATATGTTTTATTACAAAGACTTTAAATATAAAGTTTTTTCGGAATAAGATTTTTGACAGCCCTACAAGTAAACCAGTTATATCCCTAAGGATCATCAGGTTTCTGTTCGTAGATTGCAAAGTGGACGGGCGGACATGAGAGCAGCGCATTACTATTATATCAGACGGGCTCTATGTACGAATGCCTTTGCCTCTACGGATGTGATTAATGTTTCAAAAGTACACATCATTGAATGATTGATCATTTTTATCTTCGATATAAAAGCTTTATAGAACTCGTTACATTATTTTGGGGTTTTACTAAACAATACCCGAGTAACTTGTGTGGGCGTACGACCGATATCCCCTGTGGTCTTTGAGATGTGTTTTTAAACTCAATATCCCAATGCTTTATAAAATATATTGCGTAAATTTCAATAACAAAAATACGTCTTTTTTTCTAACAATTTTAATTTTCCCGTTTGCATTTGACTTCTGTTTCGTCTGATATTAAGCGATGACGAAATCTGCGATGCTATATGCTTGCGTATAAGAATCCTGTTGTGTTGTGTTGAAGAAACTCTTGACTTGAAGCTTCCCAAGTTATAACTAGCTGGTTAAAACGTTGGTTGTTCTATAACTTGGCTGTCGCACTATGACATTAGTTTCAAAAGGTTTAGTGCGAAGGGATTTCATCCGTGTTTTTATCTCGTTATTTATTGCATTAAAAGTGATAAAAATGTATCAGTAAGCGATAAGAATAAAATATTAGGTATTTTTTATTTTATCAATATGCATATATTTTAATTTAGCTATGTTTTCTTGCGTGCACTTTCTTCGTAAATTTGGAAGAGCGAAAGATATGTGTACAACTGTTTCCTTGGTTAAATGTATTATAAGGACGCGTCTACACCTATCTGTTATTTGTAAGGTTTAGACTTGTTCTTTTGATCTTATCTTTATTATTCTTGCTTACCTTACGACTTGGTATGTTTTTAGAATGATTTCTACGTGTATTTCGATCAAACGAGAGATTTCATTTTTAAATTTCGGTCATAATATTTTTGGACATCTATTCGATTATTTCAAATTATCCACTACATATAAACTATCTATTGTGTCATCGTATTGCAATAATAAATTTTAATATTTTTAGCATTTATCAAATAAAAAAAATTGGCTAACAAATCTAGTTTTATTGTTACTATTGCCATCGATGTGGGATTACTGTAATACAATGTTATACCAAATGTTGACCTTAATACAATTCTGCGGCAAAAATGTCGGAACTGTAGTTTTAGAGAGCCTAAGTAGGAAGTCGTGTAAGCAGCGGTGAGTGTTCGCGGTTTGGTTTGGCCCTGTTTGTTCTGACGTCCCTAACCGAGCAGCTTAATTACGTTCTGATTTATATTTACTTACATAGATAGATCTCTCTCGGTTTGTAATTTGTAGTAGCAGGTTATCTACGAAGCGAAGAGGAAATTACATGACAGGTGAGGCTAAGCTGGACTTTCTACGGATGTCCTACGTACTTGCCGATTCGTGGTTTCCACTCCAGAACCTTGAGGTTACACTCTGACCACTGCCACTTCAATTAGCATATCCGCTGGGCAATGACGCTTTCTTTTCTCCTAAAACTCCTTATTTCTGATTCAATCTCGTAAATAAGCTAGAGCGTAACTCTCTTCATGGCCCTTTCAGTGACCGCAGGCTGGTCAATGAAGCCAGAAGTACCACCTAGGTCATCAATTCCATGATGTGAAACCATCATACATTAATGAGATAAAATACAGGTCATAATGAATTTATTAAATCGACAATATAAAAAGGTCTGTTATTCCTCAAATCATTAAGAATACCAGTAAATGTTACTATAGAACTCTATCAATTTAAAAATAGCTTAAGAAATTAAAAATGAATCACAGTTAAAGTATTCAATACCAGTAAAGAACTTTCGAGAAACGCCTGAGTTTTACTACATATTGGAAAAAAATTAGGGGCAGTTCGTTTCGAGGAATCAATCTGTAAATTCATTAACCGGTTTTCAAGAATTTAGTACAGATCGTTTATTGAACATTCTGTTGCAACCGACACTTTTTAACTTTCGAATATTCTTGTTTTAAAATTATTATTGTCTTTGCCTCAACTATCAGTATCTGAAAAAAAAACTTTTATATTAGTGTAGCCGTCTCTTATTTAATATTTGTCAAACAGACATAAAAAAAAGTTTTTGTTGAAAATAGTCCTTGTTATATAAAATAACTGTAATAAACCTAAAATAGATATTATAAGTTGTTTATTTTTTGTTCACAATTAAAAAAAAAATTAATGTTATGACAAACTGTATGAAGCAGTATGAAGATCTGTCTTACATAAAACAAATAAAAATTAATAGATAAATGTGTTCCCAAGCGGAATACTTGAGAACATCTCAACCAATTCGGTATATTTTTTTCATAATTACATTGAAACACAAGAAAGGTTATTGTGTAGAAAATAAATTAATAATAAATAATAAAAAATAATGATCAAACTTATGTTACGTTAATATAATACTAATTACAGCTAATATAAGTACAACTATAATTTAAAAAAATAATTATCTTCAAATTAAGCAAATTTTGACAGATATTTTAATAAATGTGCGGGTACAGTTCGTCAAATGACAAATGTCTATATCTTAATCATTGCGATAAGAGAATTTTTAGCAAAATTAGTTCTAATTTTCTGCTATTAATGTACCAGATGAGACGGATCTATAAGATGCTTTAAATGTATAAATATCGATAGAAATAATTTATGTCAAAATTTATGATCTTCATATCTTCTAGTGAAGAGCGGCTTTAATTTTAGGTTAAATAATTTGTCAGTGTAATTTCTCCAGCGACGACCACGAGCCAGTAGACGCGGAGTAGGCGGGGGGGGGGGTACCCTGATGGATCGACAACATAGTTAAAGACGATGGATGGATGGACATTGGATGCAGGTAATGCAAGACCGATCATCGTGGCGACCATTTGTGGAGGCCTTTGCCTTATAGAGGGCGTCTATAGGCTGAAAAGAAGAAGTAGTATATTTTTCAACTCACGACTAAGATCTTTGTGAAGAGAAAAAAAATGGAAAAATTACGAAATAAGTAAAAGCAATAATTTTGTTTTTTTTTACTATTAGTGACAGTTTTTAAGCTAGTGGTTTAGCTTAAAAACTATCTGTGTACTGTGTAGCTTTAAAACAATGTTAATTTTAACGAAAAACAATGAATATTAGGGTTATCTCTGGTTAATTGCGTTATTATTAAAGTTTTGAAATATACAATATAATTTCTTTTATTTATAAACGCTTTTATTAAAAGTTAATTATTTTCATACCACTTCACAACTCCCGTATGGTCTAGTGGCTAGGATACCTGGCTTTCACCCAGGAGGCTCGGGTTCGATTCCCGGTACGGGAAAGTACATTTTTGATATTTTTATTTATATTTGTATGTAAATGAAATTTAAAATTATGATACGTATAAAACATCATGTGTTTTATTAACAATTTCCTGCTAAAATACATTAAAATTTTAATGATAATTTATTTAGTAATTTTAAGTTATTTTGGTTTCCGCTGCTAATTTAACGACTTTAAAAATAAATATTATCTGGTATTTTGGTATTACACTTGTTAATAAGGTTGACTCATATTTTTTGGTTAATATTAATATGACATCATAGAAAAGGATATTGTGGCATTTTATACAAGCGATATGTAACTAAAGTCTTTCTTGTGTAAAGAAATTCAACATAGGCGTGTAAGCGAGAAATAGAATGATTATATAATAGAAAATTATATAAATGATCATTATTTATATTTAACTTTGTTATTCTCGAAATTTAGTCCTTTCTTTACAGAATTGATGTAATGTAAAACTAAAGTGCACATCCGAATATTTAATTAGAAATATATCAAACTATCCATTTGACAACATAAAATTTAGTTTGAAAAAGAAGTTTATTTTAAAATAATTAGTGTGTGTGTTTGTGACTTGCGTGACGTAGTTGTTTACGGAAAGTTTTATAAAAAGGCTCATGGTCACCCAGAGAACAATGGAGAGAACTATTCATGGATATTTCGCTGCAAGTTCGAATCATAAATGAGGAGATACCCAGAAGAACCAAGATCCTTGTCGTAGCTCGAAAATTGGTTTTCTGAATTGGCAGTAAAATCCGAAAGATTCTCGGGTGACCAAGTGCCGGTAGACGCTGCGTTGGTAGACCTCTCACCAGGTAGACCAACGATATCGTTAAGGTTGAAGGAAGTCGTCGGATGTAGGAAGCGCAAAGGTATTCGTGGTGATTTATGCAGGAAGCCTTCGTTTTGCAGTCGTCTATCAGCTGATAAGAAAAACGAAGAAAAATATTATTATAGTTCTTAACAAAAACGCAAAAAGTTTTTGCGTTTTTGTTACAAAATTAAAATTTCTTTTACAAAATTAAAATTTCTTTCCACAAGATAATTTATTTATTGAGCTCTCATGTAAAGTTTGTACCGATTCGCAGAAATTATTTTAAAAATGTGGAAAGCTTTTAACGAAACATAAATTAAAATTATATACTTATATTTTAAAAGCCTCATTTATTATGTTCGCTGTATTAAAATTTAATTTGATTTTAATTTTTTACTAGCTGCCTCGACAGGCTTGTGACTATTTACGTATATAAATGGTTTATATCACATATTTTTAGGTATTGGTTGACATCTATTTTTTGACAGATAGAGAAAGGTGTTTTAATTTAATCTGTGGTTTGGTTACAAAGAGAAAATAATTTTATTTTTCTATTTTTTGAGCCACTTCTTCTAATTATAAAAATCTATCTTATGCATTAACGGAAATATGAAAAAAAATATGTAAACGAATTGGCCATTCTCTCAGAAAGTAATTTTCATTTATATATCTATAAAGTACAGATTTAACAAGACGAATTTTTTTACATGAATCATTTTCCTCGCGACAGCCGCATGCGTTCTCAGAATCTTATCCGTTACAGTGGCGCGGCGTTCAAGGAATGCGTTCCGTCTGTGCGAACCTTAATGAAATGACTTGGCACATGTCTACGTATATATTAGTCACGGTAAATCGACACAATTGTCCTTTGATTATCTACCTGCATATCCTTTTTCAGTTTGCCTAAGTAAGAAAATGGCTAATATATAGCTACTTTTGCTATGTAGCAGTAGCAAACTCGTTATTTGGCACTACTCTTGTAACATTACTCCTGAGGATGTCCCGTGGAGGGGTGAAACACGTGTTGAGTGAATTAAGGGTGGTAGTTATGTAATTCGCTTTGCCGCATGCGCATTTATCAGCGGGTTGGCGGGCGGTGCACTTTATTGCACGACTACTGCTACATAGCGGAAGTAGCTATATATTAGTCCTTTTCTTACTTAGGATGGACTTCCGGAAAATAACTCCTGAATCTGTTAGACAGTTTGCCTAAAGTACGAAGGTAGGTGAGGTCTCGACAAATTAGTGGTAGGCAATGGAGGCTATTTACAGTAAATACTTTGGCCTTCGCTTCTTGTTAAGATCATTAAAATACGGCTATGGAAGGTTGCTTCCGACCGGTCTTATCGGAAAATTTCGAGGGGGGTTTATATCTAGCCGTGTGCACGTCTTAAGGCAGAAATGATGACTTCTTTTGCTTGACATAGAAAGCCAGTACAAAGATCTGTGGAAGTGTGGGTGGATGCATTTTAGACCAAGTTCTTAATTAACAAGAAAAGGTTAGCAACACGAAGTGGTCTTGTGTTACTCTGGCGTAAGCATGGTGACGGAGTGTTCTCGGTATTTTCTATGTTGTACTTTGGTATGGTATTGAATTTAAGCTCTCTACAATTCTGAATAACACTGTCATCCCATCGGAGTACAGAGTGTCTTGTATACAAAAGATTTTTCTATCCAAATAAAATAATAGTAAATTTTGAAAAAGCAGAAGTCATCGATTCGATGTTTTGAATCTGATTAGTAAGTTTTATTTTGAGTGTAAGTAACAAAGCACCTTCGCATAGACTACTCGCTTTAACTGCCGACGTATTTGCTTCTTTCGAGACATAGTTACACTGTTACTTGAAAATGAATTTTTTCGAAACCACATTGTTTTTGAAATTTTTTGTGTGTCAAACCTAAGTAAGTGTATAGTACTTTTAAAATACATTACCGCGGCCATTTCTTCTACAGATATAGTAAAATTTATTCATCTTATTATTAACACCAGATCACTATTATTCTTACTAGTTTTAAGTTCTGGTTTCGTCCTGATATGATGAATAGGCTAATTTATTATATATTTATTAATTTATTTATTTACTTTATTGGAGATAAACAGTAACAAAAGGCAATAAGAAAGTACAAACTTAGAAGCTTAGACATATAAAATTAGTTACAATTGTTACCTTATAACTATCTCACTGAGAACATTTAATGATTTATAGTCAAACAATGACAGAACAAGTAAAAACATTACTAAACAGGGATCAAAGAATATGGTTTATATACTTATATTATGTTTGTTTATATATCTATATCATATATTTATATTATGGTTTAAATTGTATTGCGTGTGCTCAATAATTTGAAGAATAGACTATTAAATATGAAGCAGCAATAATCGCAGAAGTAGTCAAGTGCACGTCGCATACTTTTACAGTGGACATCTCGTGAGTTGCAGAATGCTTTATAGCATTAGGTTCATTGTTCATGTTCATTTTAAGTTTGGCCTAAAGTCCGTTGAATGTGATTTTAGAATACATTTCTCTCCAAAATGTAGCTTCATTTATCTCCGCGCACGTGAGGACGTAATTAACGAATTAATTAGCACTGTAAAGGGTTTCAGATTAGTTTACTCGCATGCCGTGAATTTAAATTTTGACGATACAACATCGCTGTGACTCGTTCGAATGTAGCCGTTAATAAAATCTCAGAGAGATGGTAGTTTAAACGAAGTGCACGGGCGAGATTCGGTCGGACCGGTTCTTTGGATCGCGACCGGCCGAGTTTTTGCAACATAACTCCTTCCTGTCCCTGCCCTGGTCTCGTATGAGCTCTCGATATCGCGCCACGTTGATAACGATTTTGTACTCTCACAGATAGCAGAAGCAAAATGGCTATAGGACATGGTCATTCAAAATTATATTAGGTATTTCAAATTCTAGTTTGGTCACA
This sequence comes from Battus philenor, assembly GCF_028537555.1. Classification (NCBI taxonomy): domain Eukaryota; kingdom Metazoa; phylum Arthropoda; class Insecta; order Lepidoptera; family Papilionidae; genus Battus; species Battus philenor. Next base: position 2,093,521 of record NW_027181693.1, read on the forward strand.
AAAAGATCGCTAAGGTCATGCCCTCTACTTCGACTTTTTTTTTAGTTTCTCAATTAAAACCTAGAATGTTGATTATATATGTATTTATTTGTAAGACTTGTAAACATTATAAAAACTTTAAAGCTCTTGAAAATTTATAATGTTTATTTCATCATCTAGTCATCATATTTTTAGTCGTAGGACACCCATTGCTGGACATAGGCCTTTCCTGTAGATTTTCTATAGGTCCAGTTGAAAGCGACCTGCCAAATAATAATCCAATCATAGTCTCTTTCCAATACTTGCGTTAAGACACTCTGTAACTAATAAATGAATAATAATTGTATAATTTTATTAACCAGCATTATTATTTCCTGATATACACAAAATTGACAGATCGTTTTGGCACCTACTAATTTTATTAAGAACTAGTTGTGCCCGTGACTTCGTCCGCGTGGAATTAAAAGGAAATTTGGTTAATTTTTTTCCTTCAATTTTTTTTTAAATAAATGAAGCTTAAGTTACTACTTATTACAACAGCTGCCTGCTAGTATAAGTTCCGTAAAAATCAGTCCAGCTATTACAGAAATAAGCCGGAAGAAACAAACAGACAGACAAAAACCTTACCGAGTTCACCTTTGATAAAGAGTTATACCTTTCAGTTATCATGCCGAGATATAGAACCTTAAAGCTATCGATCACAGACGTGTTCATGCTTTTGGCTATGGTGTTGGAGAAGATTGTAGTGAGTTTCTTGGACGACGAATGATAAAAATTCCGATATTTGTGATTAAAGTGGTTTTATCTATTTATTTATAACGAGTTGACGTGATGTGTAAGTGGTAGTAGGATGGCTATAAAACGCTCATAGCAAATAAACTCTGGGGCTTCAAGGTTTTGATATGGAGACCTCGGACTGGCAAGCACCGTGAGGGATGTCCATCTCCACGTTGGATGCAGGTCGTCTCCATAACTTCCCATTGGAAATCCACGAGGGAATCCTATGTCTAACAGTGGATGTCTTACACTTAAAATATTGATGATGAAGAGGATTTTGGTCACATCAATTAAAAGGATGAAAGAGCTTTGAAGTTTGTTATCATTAAAAAGATCAATGGAGAAAGGAGTACTGTAATTGAATAGAACAAAATAAAACAGCAAATCATCGATGGTGTAAATGTTGTGAAAAAGAAGTTGATCCGTGGGGCTGTGACCATCATCACGGAAGTTAAGATCTTTTATGCTTGTTACTATCTACACCTAACACTTCCATCATCCGCCAAACGTTACTTCGTAAGTTTTACAGTTTCTTCGTTAGATGGCGCTGTATGTAGTATTACTGACTAAGATATTCAATTGATTCCAGTGATTGAATCTAAGTATAAAACTTCAAAGTAGTGAATGTACAACTTATTAGATGTAAAGTTAACTTATTATACTCCCAAAAATCATGCTTTCTGAAATAATAAATAACTAAATGAAAGTAAAGGATGAAAGTATTTTCAAAATTATAATTATTACATTACATGCATTATTCTTTGCTGCCAAATAAGCTATAATTCAATCCTTTATAGCTTTTACATTTATTTACAATTAAATGCATTGTTAAACTAAGAGAAAACTTTGTACTATTATTCTGAAAAAATAAATGAAGCAATGAAGAAAACTTACGCTTTAATAAGACAAGGTGCAATACGAACAAAATATCTCTATACCTTGTGTTACACTTGTGTTGCTGTGTGTAGCGTGATTGTGACCACGTCGAGGGTGTAGTGTTACTCTCCTTTTTTGTGAGGAATTTATGCATGGGATACCCCTCCGCTGCGGGGGAAAGGAAAGGGTTATGTTGACTCCTACAGGCTAAAACCCCACGGTCTTCTTGAACGCCTTTAACTACGGGAACGCTTTCGCATATTACCGTAGTTTCAATGGCGGTGGCCCAATGCCTCAACTTCTTACTTGCGGCAGATCACCACGAATTCATCACCAAGACCATGTTAAGAGGGTTGGAGAAAGACGCGGTATATCACTCTCCGACGTCCAGGTTCCCGACAGCGGATGAGAAGCTCAGATGTTCTTTCTCTCTCTCTCTCTCCGCAGCCTCCTTCCTTAGAAGTGTCACTCCTAATATAATTAATTTCCAGTGTAAAAGATCGATTGACAATTATATAATTATTTTTTGATAATTATAGCATTGAAAGTTTTGTAACCGTGTTACTTACTCTAGACACCTCAAGTGCCATAAAATAATAAACTCTAGAAGTTTATGGCAGCTACAAGATCGCAGCGGAGCTTATCCTTGATTCTCAAAGATGGTTGAACATTCGACTTGTTAACATAGTTGTTGGCATTTAGGACGCAGACGTTTCTATCTTATCTTTAAATGCCGTTGGTAAGTGTGTAAAAGGTTATAGAGATCCTTTGGTGGACTTGATTTGAATTCAGTTTAGTTTTTCAGAACAAATAGAAATTAATTTTTATTTTTAGTTGCTCTACTATTAAATATTAAATCAAAATTTATTTACGAATTAAGAAAATAAATTACCAAAATGCATATGAAAAGCGTTCTTACACTTTTGTAAGCAAGTAAGTGGGACAGAGGATTGCAGCGTAAGTCACCAATTTTAAATCTAAAGATGCGTTTTCACGTGTTTACTTTTTTAAAATATGCGCAGTTTACAATTTATATATTTATTGAATTTTATTCACACTTCTCATTTGACCAAAAATATTTGTCCTATTTTCTTTGTTATAAAGTTTTCCCAGAGTATATCATTTGTAAAATACACAGGATCACAGATAAAACAAGAATCAATGAACGTCAGAATACAGATTAAATAGTGATCTGTCCAAAACCATGTCATGTCTATGGTAAAAATAATTGCTTAAAAGAAAAAAAAATTAAAATTTCCTGGTTGTGTAAACTATTCGTAAATTATTACAAAACGTGGGAAAAAATTGATCTAACGATGCAGTAGATAGAGCAATTAGTAAAAATATTTATGAACGTGATTAGAAAAAATTGACTGATTTCGTTGCGGCCTTTCAGATCGTTTGATCTAATCGTGTTTGCAACTTTGTGTCTATTTATTTTAAGTTGAACTATATCATACCGCTTTGAATAATTGCTTTCGATTTATTTTCAATCTCCGCTAATGAGACCATATATCTTCCTACCGTTCTCAGCTAAAATGGCTGCCTATCTGACAGCGCCGTTCTTTGCGTGCACTGACTACATTTTTTACTTTACTCTTTTCTCTTTCTTCACCTGTCCACTTAACTTCTCGATTCCAGTTCTTAGCCACACGAAGAAACACTTCGCTCCTCGAGCAATAAGTAAAGGTAGAAGTACTTAGATACCTCCGTACAGTACCGACTTTACTCAATTCTCCTTTGCAATACAATTTATTCTTCGCTGGAACGCGCTTCCCTTCGATATTAGGATGATCATAAATAGTTGCGCATTTAAAGCGAAGGTTCTAAAGTGTCGTTCGACAAGCTAACGGAATCGTCACGATAATTTGATTTTATTATTTATTATATTTATAAATAGTACATGTAGATATTGAAATATATATCATGATATATTTATATATAATTATAATAAATAGTGGAAATTGGTATGAGAAAATAATCACATAAAAACACCTTATATTTATATAAGGTATAATGATTATTTTCTCTCTTAATTAGATTTCACTTTTTTATTTTATTTTTAGTTTTTTATGATATTAACTTGTTTCACCTACCTTTATTAATTTATTTCTGCACCACCTAACGGTTAACTGGTAGAGAATACCTTCGTTCGGCATTAAGTTCGCCGTTATATATAAAATGTATAAAAAGTGTTTTAACTAAATAAATCAGGGTTTTGCTGATATTATTATGCTAATGTATGCTACTGATAAGTGATCCAAAGTGTACATAAAGAATGAAAGAGATCAACGAATAATCATTCAACATAAGTGAGATAAAGCGGAATATAAACGACTAATGTACATTTGACTGCCATGTAAAACTCCTGTACTGGTTATTGATAAGTTTTATCTTGGTGTATTAACTCAGTGCAGAAAATTCAGTTTTGTTAAATTACTAAAATGCACAATACCCGGCGATAAATATTGAAAATCGACCTTTGGAAAGAGACAGCCGGCTAATTTTTATGTACGACTGATAAAACGTCACATAGGTAGTGTAGGACAAAGATAATGCGCTACGAAGCCGAAATTAGCCGATTGTCTCTTTCTACAGGTCGATGTGCAATATTAATCTCTCTGAAATATGCTACATTAATATATATTTTTATTGGATTTCGACAGTTTAATAACTTCTGGCAATATAAAGTCTACTGAGACGGCTAAATAAAAAAGTATACCATAATTAATTTTAATCTATAGTAGTTCGATTTTTAAAACTGTTTTTTTTTCATATATTATCATTTCATTATTTATGTATAGTGTGTATATTAAACCATTAAAGCCTTTACATTTATAACCGATCAACAAGTATATTTAATAAAAAATCCAGTCTAATATAATAAATATAAAGGGAATACACGATCAAGATATTATTCTTAAGTTATAGATATTCTATACAGAAGTGAAGCCATAGTATAACAATTTTACAATCGAAATAAGATCTTATTACAAAAGCAGTAAGCGTCATTTTGCTTATACCTGTAATATTTACCCATCTGTAGACATACAAGTTTCCTTAGCTTTGATTTTTAGTTCATTCGGCGTCCTAGATGGAAAATATCAGGTTGCAAATTATTTATATGTTAAATTTTATTCGGGCCACGGCTCTATTTCCACGCTGTCTGCATCGAGTTAACGGTTTTCACGAGGATTTTACGTCTTCGCTCGGCACGACTCGACTCAGATAGCTATCGCAGGCTTCATTAGACCGGTAGCATGTACACTAAATATAATAAAATATATCTCAATAACACGAAAGTGGACTATTACGAGATTAAACGAACCTTTCATTCGGATGTCTAAACGAATAAATGCAAATATTTAATACGCCCACGTAAGCAGCGCGTAGGATTTTCACCGATCGGACCGGAGATTTTATTTCTAATTAATTCATCAATACTTTTTATATATTTTAAAAGTGACAAATTATTTTTAAATACACACTTCAATGTAAAAAATGGATTTAGATCGATGAACTTTAAATCTAACAGTGATCTTTGATTCACTTTCAACGTAACAATGTAATTTCGTATTCTTCTTCTTCTTTTTAGCTTTTAGATATTCACTACAAAATATAGGCCTCTCCTAAAGCACGATGGCCGGTCTTGCACTGTCCGCTTCCGGCGACTTCCTACGAATTTCCACGACTTCTCACGAATTCCCGCGACTTCCCACGAATTCTCGCGACTTCCCGCGAATTCCCGCGACTTCCCGTAATCTTAACTATGTCGTCGGTCAACCTAGTTGGGGGCCTATCCACGCCGTTCACCGGCTTGGTCGCCACTCGGTAATTTTTCGTTTCCACCAGCGATTTTTTTGGGTTATAGTATATCGATACGAAATTGAGGAAGTGGTAGTAAACGGGGCAAACAAGTCGTTGGGCTGTTGGGATTGAAAGGTTCTCTAGTGGCAGCCACCAGCTGGTAGACGCGGCGAGGATAGGCCCCCACTAGGTAGACTGATAAAATAGTTACAGTTGCGGGAATTAACTGCATGCGGGTAGCGCAGGATTGGTCATCGTCGCGATTTTTCGCGACTTGTCTTACTCGTACAGTGGGCGTCTATCAGTTGAAAAGAAGAATCTAAAGAAGAGTTCTCTTTTATTACTGGCCTCTCTACTGAAATAAAGGTTGTTTTAGCCTGGGTTCTTTTAGAATCACACATTACAGGCATTCATAGATTTTGACTTTAGTACTAAATACATCTCAATAACGAAATATTAATTTTTTTTGTCAACTTTCCTGTATGTAAAATATTTTTGTTTGTCTATTTTAGAAAGGTTTAATTTATTATCCGTTTGTGACGAAATATTGAAAGTAATTTTATACAATGTCCCGTATTCGTCTCACGTGGAAACACTTTAGATCTAGTTCCACTATATATGGTCACAATTTACTCCGCGTCGTCGTGTCGTCTCACCCACACACGGCCAGGTCTGTGTCCTCGTCAAGCTGTCCCGATTAAACAGATGATTTTTATATATAACGACAGCTAACAAAATGACGGTTAAAATTCGCGGTTCAACGGTTATTTTAATAATCCACTTAATGAAGCCAGTTTTTGTATTTAGACAAGTCATTCTCGACTCCATTGAAGGTTTTTATTGCTTCATCTTATAGTTCATTCTAATAAAAATAAAGAGTGATCCGTTTTGTGATTAAATTAAGGTCTTTTTTATTATAACATGCATACATATATTTGACAGCGAATTGACGTTGAGATATGTATTCTTTTTTATAAATGAAATAAATAGTAATAGTAGACAGTAAAATAGAAGGCCGTGTGTACATTGACCAGTTGTAGCAAGGCTTTCAGAAGGTACGTTATATCTCGTCTATTGATTAAGGAGTTTTATTGAAAGGCCTAGATGATTAACCATTTTTTAACATGAATAAACTATAAGTCAGTTTAAGTCTCTCTTTTGTTGTCAAATATCAATCAAAGATTTTATTCTATTTTGATATTGTGGCTACATTTAATTATTTAAATATATGTGTTTATACATATAAATGTATTTTAAAATTTCGGTGAATAACATAAGACACACTTCCAATATAACACAGTTTCAGAGAGCCTTCTTATATTCTATTTACAGCATAATAACTTCTTGAGAGATCCTATCACTCTGACGGTTCTTGATTTAATGTCACCTATGAAAACTCTCTCTTTTTCTTCTACAACTCAACAATTGATTTTTAACAGATAAGCAAATTTACAATGTGGTTATACAGATATATATTCAATATGTTTATATTTCTAAATACGTAAACGTTTTTTTACATATTCATTGGTTTATTTCGGGAGTTTTTTGAATACTTAAAAATATCAATTTTGGTTTTAAGATCTTCCGATGAGATTTATTATAAATGTCGTTGTCGTTTCAACCCGCTCATTTTAAGGCATAGGTCTCGCAGAAAGATATTTATAGGGGATATACCATAATAGCCACACTTGACAGGCGGGTTGGTGATCGCAGTGTGGTATTGTGGTATGCAGAGGACGCTGCTGTTCATTCTTTGGAAACTTGTTGTTGAGTAGTGGCAATCCTATATAATGTATACACCAAGTGTGAATTATATGAGTATGTATCCAGGGAATTGAACCCGCGACGATAAATGTCTTTTATAAGCGTATGACTTAATAATAATTGTTGCTACAAATACATAGTTAACAGATATTTCCGTACAAATAAAAATAGGTGAATAAATTTACAAAAATTTCATATAAATGTGAGGTTACTTCAATTAAAACTTAATTGATAAGTGGCATAATAACTTCTAACGAACCTTGTTAGAAGCTAGGCGTTGTTAGCCTTTCCTGCTTTAACAACTTCGTCGAATTTCGAAAATTAGAAACTTTGTTCTTCTAGTTAATTGTGGCAAGTGTTAGACGATTTACTTCCAAAAGTAATTAGTCTATCGAAATTTAAAGAATATAATAAAAATATTTGTAAAACGTGTTTCATAGTGACCAGTAGTAGTATAACATAACTCAAACTATTTATTTTTGTTTGATCACTCACTATTGGGGGCCTTTCGTACCTCTATCTTTCGGAAGGACAGGGTCGTTTTATTTCATTTAATTTTTTTTAACATTACTTTTATTTGCGCGCTCTTCTTGTATTCTTTTTATAATCTTTCGTACTTCATCTTTCATTTCTCATTTCTGCCTTTTTCTTTCGTTCGATGTTATCACTCAAACTGTTATATTAATTATATACAAGTAAATAGTGGTCCATTGGATGTACTGACGACTTGCTTGAGATAGTATAAAGTCGCTTGATGTTGACACCAAGATCCACCAGGCGATCTTTAAGGGAAGTTTATGGTTTGCAGTGAACACCGCAATGCATATACCTCTTCCAAATATATCTATAGGTGGATGTACTATAATCACCACGCTTGACAGGCGGGCTGGTGATCGTAGTGTGGTATTATGATACGCAGGGTACCCTGACACTCATCCTCTGGAAATTAGCTTGTGAGCAGTGGTAATCCTATTTAAATAATACACTAAATGTGAGTTATGTAAGATTTTACTCCGGCAATCAATTTTGCGATCTAAGAATTCAATTCTCTATTCTCTACCTCTATTATTGCCTATTACTGCTCGATGTAGTGTCATTTGGTGATGAAGGTTAAATAAGGAGTAGCTTCTGCTGAATCTTTTTTTTAAAATATTAAACGTTTTTAAATTGATCACTTTAAGGAATGATATAACATCTTAATAACTTTAAACGGTTAATTTCAGAAATACTTTTTCCATATCGTACACTTGCAGTCTACTTAAATAATGTATTTTTATTTTCACTGCAGTGTTATATGGCACGCGATATTCTTCGTTTAAAATCATCGTAACGCATTGTTTTTTGGCTTGATTTACGTCAAGTGTTTGATAGACAGAGTGGTGGTAGAGATAGTGTGGTTTATATTATCCATGCAACATTTTTTTTTTCTTTATAAGAACCATCCTTATGCCTTAGCGAAAATCTCTGAGTTAATGGTGCCGTTCTTGGGTTTTGAGCATTGCAACATATTTCAGCCGAAGGTGGTGTACTACTGGACATGGGCTTCCCCCATAGATTTTAATGGGATCGGTTGGAACCACCTCGCTCTATCTTCTGACGACGTCAAGAAGTATGTGGTCTCCATTCTAGTACCTTGTGGGTGGTATATTCACGAAGGCATTTGCAGGCGTTTTTAAGCGTCAATTATTTTAAAATTATATACAGTAAGCTATCTCGGGTTCGGAATCCTTTCGTCCTGGGAAGAGCGGGTCAAGAAATTAACAGTTCGTTCGTTAATAGGTCCATGGACACCCACTATAAAGCATAGGCCTGTCTTAAGTATATCTATTGGGAGGATATATCATAATTGCGGCAGGCAGATTGGCGATCGCAGTATGTAGTATGCAGTATTAAATATGGTATGCAGAGGTCGTAGCTGCCCAACCTATGAAAACATGATTTTGACCGATTGCATTCCTCTCTGATTATATTTAAGACTGAAGAGAATCGAACACGCGACCTACGATCGCAAATAACAGTCCTTACTGATAGGCTATCACTGCTCATGTTTGATATGTACATTGAAAGATCAAACTTATATATGTATTTTAAACATGCGTATTCTAGAATTAAAAAATTAAATTTGGATTATAATAGATAACGTTTTAAAAAAAAATCCACCAAAAATTCCGCGTTCGAAAAAAGAACAGTGTAACGTTCGTTAAATAAAAACAAAAAAGGAAAAACCGTGAAGGCGGCGCGGCCAATGGAAACGCGGCGTCCACCCACACGCGCTCCGCACGCCCCGCCGGCGCGCGCGCGGTCACGACGCGGCCCGCGATTGTACGAAGATTGTCTTCTTGTCTAGCCTGCCGGCTATGTATCCTATATAGCGTTAGTGCCTATTGTTCCCAATGACTGACTATTATTATTCAGGCATTAAAAATATTTCTGCTCGTTAGCTTTGTGTGCGCTGATACCTGTTGCCTGTCGGAAATACCTATTATTTACTACGGACTCTTGTACTTTGGTTATAAAAGTATTATGCGCCTTTGTTAACAACGATCTTATGTTTAAGACTAAAAATATCTATAGTTAATGAACAGTATTTATATTTTAGCTCTTAACCAAGTTCCTGTATGATAGCTGTCCGTTATCCGCTTCGCATGGGTCGAATCTGATAAAATTTACTGTCAGTGATATCTAACATGGTCAAAATACTACCTATAAAAGTTTTAAAATATGCATATGCTTTAATTCTCTGGCGGATATAATTTCATAAAACTTATACTTGCTTGCCTCTACTTGGCAATAGGAATATTCTTAATCTCTGAGCCAGAGTGAGTGACTGTGTGTGTATATAGATGGAAATATCTTTTATTTATATATTTATGTGCAAATATATAAAGATTAAAATAACGTATCAGTGTTATAGACGGGAGCAATGCCCCCAAAAATTTACTTTTGATGTTTTAAGATTTTTAAACAACGTAAGACGTTGACGACGTATCCATACAAATCTATACAGGATGTTTGGTTTTAAGAGAAAAAGTTAGGGGTGAATGTATTCGTCAGTAAAAAGCTTAAAAGTTTTTACACCTATTTACAGTCCACTTAAAGCGATCACTCCGATATATGTTACAATAATTTATTTTTCTATTATAATGCGACAGAATATTAACTTTTGGCAATATAAAGCCTGCAGGGACATAAATAATAATTAATTTTATTATATATACGCCAGAATTTTGGAAACAATTTTTTCTTTATTACGTTATTATTTTTTTTCTAACAATTGATTTTATAATACTGTATATGTCTGTATCATATATCGAATGAAGTTTATTAGTACGGGCAACGTTACATATACATGGTTACAAAAAAATTAAAAGATTGGAAATAGGTATAAAACATTTAAAAGGGTGAATGTGTATCTCATTTGTTATATGGTACACGCTGTCCAAAAACGTTATAAAATGTGGATTCCTAAAAATTAAAATCAATTATTGTTTACAGTCTGTCCCTGTAGACTTTATACAGACAGAAATAATTAGCCTGTTATGTTGTAATAGATAAAAGAATAAATGTGACATTTCGGAGTAATCACGTTAAACATGGTGATTGAAAATAGGTAAACAAAAAGCTTTTTGTGGACTAATAAGCTTTACATTTTCTCGTTTATAGCCATGATAAAACATCCTGTAAAACATAACAAACCTAACAATGAATTTGTTAAAAAGAAATCCTTTTTTTAATATAGTTGTATTATTTTTAAACCTAAAAGACTTGATTTCATTTTGATTTCCCAGACTTCATTTTGTCAAAAGCTATTGTCATATTTCTTAATAAAGAAATACACCGTATTTCAAACTGGAATTCTTATTAATAAATATTTTTTCATAAAAATGAGTGTTTAATGTTTTACATTTCAAGACAAAAAATAATATAATTACACACTTTTTCATTATTATACTTTATGGTATATGGTAGTGGTAGCCCAGCGATAGAGGACTGAAAGTTGATTTTGTTGGTCGAGGATTCCATTCCCTGGATACAATTTAATAAAATTAACACTTTGGGGATTCACAATGTAAGATGGGCAGAAGTTGACTCTGCGTACCATATACCACAGTGCTATCGCTAACCCACCCGTCATGCGTGGCAATTATTGCACATCCCCCATAGGTCTCTTTGGGAAGGCCTATGCCTTGCAGTGAGCGTCTATAGCCTGAAATGACGACTTTGTGATAAACTAAGTGGCCAGTGTTATTTTTTCTCTGTGTTTTGGGACAAGTAGATAGCTACTTTATTAAAAAAAAATTGCGTAATTGATGCAGCCGTTATCGAGTTGTGAACTTTGCAAAATATTTGAGGAAATTTCGTGAGCTAAATAATATTTATTTGAAAGGAATGAAAAGATAAATTAAAATTTACTGCTAACATTCCTCGGGTCGAGTTGAATGGTAAACAGGCAGGAGGATAAAATAATTCACCTCAACATTCTCTAAATAAGCATGATTTAGAACGGCCATAACTCACGAGAGAAAGCTGAGTCACGGCATCCAGCACAATGCCTGCCTAGACATGTACCTAATTACCTAAACACGAAATTGTATAGCAGTCTCACCCACTACGCTATTAGTCAGAAAGTGGGACGTGGTTGCAGGAAGAGAGAATTATTATTAGCAATTAATTTTCCAGTATAAAAATTTTTATTTAAAGAAATATGTTTTTATTAGCTTACGCATGTTTTTGTAAAATTAAAAATCTTATTTAAATAGCAAAAGGACGTTTACTGAACATAGGCGTGGCCCATAGACTTTCAATAAGATCAGTCCGAAGCGACCTAAATCTAGACTTTAATCTTGTGGTTAAATGTCCTATGTTACGCCCGTCTCTCCGTAGGCTTCACTCCAAAACCCTAAGACCCCAGTGGCAGTTCATTCTTCGCGCTATGTGGGCTGCCAATTCAAAAAAATACATCGTAATCTTAAAATATTACGACTAGTGTTCATATATAAAAAAATATGATATTATACAATATTTGCGAACAACTGGCATCATGGCTCTTTGAGTGGAGACAATAGACTAGCAAGCGCAGCGCAGGACTTCCATGCATAAAGTGAACAAAATACCTTGTTAAGTTGGTCAAAAGTCGCTGGATGCATGTCGCTCATGCCGGCTCTAATTAACATCTTAGGAGTAGATGAAGATTAAATACAATGTAATATATTTAAAAAGTTTGCCAAATAAAAAGTCAAAAAAAATATTATTAGCATGGAAAAAGTTTTATAGGTCCATAAGTCTCTACCAAAGATATCTGTGGGGGATATACGTCACGCTTGACAGGCGGTATGGCGGTCGCAGTGCGATATCATGGTACAGAGCACGCTGCTTATCCTCTGGAAACTTGTTTATGAGCAACGGTAGGTCTTAAAATAAACCCATAGATTTTTATTTCATGATAGCTATGGAAAAAAGGTTCGAAAAGTGGAGCCAAGAGATGGTAGACTAGGTATGGCATAGGGCAATATTTATGGAAGGCCTATGTCTTGAAGTGGGCGTAAAAAGAAGATGTTATGGAAACCATTGGTGCTTTAATTTTGTTTCTATTACGTGTAATTTAAGAATTTTGTATTTTATAACATGTCAGTGTTGTCTCAAGTATGATCATGTTAAAATAACCGCTTTGTGGTAGACTTCGTGAAGACTTCGTGGTTAGAACATTCTAGATCTTTAAAACATGGAACTCTATTAATTTGGATATGGTCGTATTTATCTAATTACTTTATTGCAGACTTCGTGAAGTTCGAAACGCAAAGATTGTTGGAATAGGCTGTTGGAACATTCTAGATAGAATGATTCATCTGGTGGCGACAGCGTCGGAGCGCGGCATCCCTCAACCCGTCGCTGGGTACGTTAATTGACAGTTGAATCGGTATCGAGTTCGAATTAATCGGTCGTACTGAATTATTTATATCGGCGTGCGCTGAGCGTCGGCAACAGGTCCCGCCGTGGGGAATGTCGGGATGTAAGGGATGAGGACGCTAGGGCTGTCAAGTTTGTTACTTATTGTTATGTTTTACTAAACTTCCACTATTGTCTAACCTAATTCACAATACGAAACAGTTTGTGCCTGTTTGAACAGTAAGTTTTATTTTAATTTCAGTGTTTGGAAATGAAAATGACTATTACACTTCGGTTTTTACTTTTAATGAAATTAAAAAAATTAATCAATCCGTAAAGTATTTTTCAATTTTATATGCACATGAATTTACTTAGTAAATACTCTATTGTCAACAGGATACAGTTCTCTCTAATTTCTGTTCCCTGGACACGTCGCTTTACACTAGGATATTTTACCTCGCTGTTCGTAAATAGTGATGGTGGTATATATTTTACATAAACTGTTCTAATGAGGAACGGATTTGAAAAATAATTTTCCGATCACTAAGTTTTTTCTTTTTTATCTCCTCCATTTTTTGGGGACCACTTAAAGAAAGTTACTACCATGTGTAGGGGACATTACCAATCGGGTAAACTATTTTTTTCATTTTATTCTTTCATTTCACTTTCTCTTTTCATCCATCACAATTTCTTATTCTGTTATTGTCTTTTCTTATTCTTCTCTACAGAGTTCTGAGTTCAGTGTTAAATTAAGAAGAGCTATTGTCCGTTATCCATTCAAAATAGTGCTACCAATGTGATGGTTAGTAGCCTGAGGCAAGGCTCCTCAAGTAGGTCTGGACCTTATCTATCTTAAAAGAAGTTCTAAGCGCCCTCTTTTTCTCGCCCGTCGAATACATGGAATCTGCTACTAAATGCTACTTAGGCAGGAATATAAGACAAATAAAAAAATACAGATTAATAGTATCGATCTTATTTTATAATACTGTAATGCCAAAGATATATACATGTAATTAGGTAAAAACATGTGAATTTTTGCTGGCCTCGTCAACCGCTTTTGATCATCAATACGGACAGCGAATAAATTAAAATTTAATTAAAGCTGAAGGTAAATGATTAAAAGCACTTAACTGTAATTAAGGTGTACCACATATGTCATTCACGCCGCAGTGTATCACGTGAACGTAAATGTAAACCTTCACGACTGAGAAAATTTAAATACTTTCCATACATTAAGGAAACGCTTATAATGCGTTCCGATAACTGCAATTTTTTTTTTAAATAATTTTTATAACCCAAAAATTATTAAGAATGCACCTCGAAATATATTTTAGTTTTGTTTGTTTTTCATGTATCTATTCGAAATTTAAAATACATATATATTTTAAATTTTATGTATAAAAGATAAAACAGAAGCTAACCTCTCATCTTATATCTTTATTTAACTCTTTTATTACACATCAAGAGAAAGAAGTAAATATAATAGGCAAGCGAAAGAAAAAGTACAAATGGCGGTTTTATTTCAAAATATATTTTTTGAGACAACCTTTAGATTTACTTATTAGTCAAGATGAAATAGGATAGGCAGTTATCAAATAGGACAGCTATTAGAAATCTATCGTTAGTCGTCACTGGTAAGCGTCCTACGGGTGAAACGATAATGGCGATGATTGAAATATGCGAAATTGAAGCAATCAAGATAAAGCTTTTTGGACATTTGAACGCTGGAAAGTGTTGAAGTTCAAATATCTATGCTTTGAATCTGTTAATCTTACGTGGTTTGCCACTTGTCCTTTTGGAAACTTACGAGGGAGGTTTAAATGATGGTATTTTACAACTATCAACTATAGATGCAATACTTTCACATAGTGCCATTCAGTGAGGTTTTATGTCATAAAGACTTCGATTCACTCGGTAGGGAGACGCAAAATGTGTATTATTTTATTTACGTTGTAAACGTTAATTACGCTGTATTTAACTGTGTACTTTTATATATACATTTATTTTTTAATAGATTTAATAGTTTATTTTTTCACTTATTGTTCTATTTTTAACTATCTTAAAATCCTTGGTATCTATTATTGTTGTCGGTGCTTGTATATATAAATAAGAATAAAAGGAAGCTTATTATCAGCGAACTAACCTTTAATGTTTAAATATTTAAAATTTGTTATTATTCTGTAGGCTTTCCTATAATTTTAAACATTAAAAAAAATGCTGTTCAGCCAGGATTCTGCAACCTGCTTGTTATTTCCAACAAAGGTGTATAAAATAAAACGAACTAAATGTGTATTTAAATGCGTTTTTGCCACCCCTAAGTGGAGCATCGGAGGCGGCTGCGGGGGGAGAGGTCGCGGGGCGCGGGGCGGGTCCTGGAATGCAGGCTCTTGTTCGTTTTGGGGAGCGTCTGCGCAGGTAGGCGCGCTGTGGCCGCCGCCTCTCCGCGCCGGCTCGCCCGTTGCTAGGCGATACAGGTTTTGTAACGCTGTACTGTTCGTTTTTTTTTTAAATTTCCCCCCACGTCCAATTTCGCCGGCCAGTTACGTTTACTATCGATCGGTGGTATCGTATACTGTCTCTTTGATATAAAATTAGATTCAACTTATTTATTTAAGAGTACATAGTATACACAAACGAAATATTATCTAGTGACAGTATTTATTTATTCAGACACTTGTTACAAAATTTATAACGGCGGACTTAATACCAATGAAATTAATTTCTACATAATTATTTGGACAGTGCTGACATAAGTTAATTAAAATACGTAAAATATGTAAATATTACGAAAGAGATAAATAAATTAAAAAGATAAAAAAATAACATTAAAAATTAGATATAAACATCTTCATAACTTAGTAGTAGACATTTAGATAAAGACGTGTTCTTCATCTAATATGAGAATGAATGAAAATATGAAAATGAAATGAAATTAACCCCGCTGAGAGGAATCCCACTGATCCATGAACAATCAGAAGACTGTTCGTGACTGTAAGTAGGAGACCGTCGTTTTTTTACACTCACTAACTGTATGATACTACGACCTGAGTTCAAGCTTCCCTAGCGATTGAGTTTTAAGTTACCTCAAAAGAGGTTTTAAGCTAAGCGCCCTCTGTGTCCTGCCACTTTAACCCGCGGATCTGCAAATGCCAAGGAAACCAACAACATTCTTAACATATTACTTTATATTTTATATATAGATAGCTGTTGGCCCTTCGCGTAAAAGGTTTCTTAGATTTAGTGCACTGATTTGTTATAGAAGTAAACCGGGGTTTTTCCTTCTGAATGACTTCTTGATTGCTATAGACGATATTTATCTTTTACTCGGGTTGAAAGTATATAAAAATATATGTTTTCTATTTAAACATTTACCATGACATTATCTATATGTAAACCAATGTAGTAGTGTAACTGTAAGCAAATTTATTTATTTACTAAAAATATACCCTTTCACAACTAGAGTAATGGCGGACTTAATGTTAGTACAGGCTATAACTGTACTAATTAAACCAACTTTTTCTTTTTCAAATTAGGCCAACCGATTTAAATGGAACTGAAGTTAAACATGATGAGCTATTTGAATCTGGAGTATAAAACATTTTTAAAAATAGATTGTTATGTGCCGAGTAATAACTAAAAAGGTTTATAGGTCTTCTTTTAACCCGAGAGAATTAAATATCGATTTTAATGCATCAATATTAGACCGGCTTACCAGTATAAAACATTGTAATCTTTCTGACATTGTAATAAAAACATTAAATTTAAGTTTACTGTAGTCATATTTATTTGTAACAAAGAGTACCTTTAAAACGAATGTATAATAAAATAGTACATATTTCTAATATAACAGCAAAGATCCTTACTTGAAATTTTCCTTTAAATCCGGTTTTTTTGGTTATGTCATTATTATTCCAAAGTTTTGATCGTTCGAAAATCAAAATATTTGTCATAAAAAGTTCTAATTCAATTCAATTTAAAGCAACAAGTTCTTGTATTTAAAAATAAACATGCAAGGTTAATTGAAATAGAGAAAGATCGAAAGAATAGATAACATTTAAGACTAAGTCCGTATTTACTCTTACCTCAAGGTATGGGAGTGTTCTGTTGTGGAGAAAACGAAAGAGCAATGACGGGCTACCTCTGGCTAAAACCCTTTGGTCTTCTTTGCCTTTTAAGTTATTAATAGTTACAAATCGCAACGACAGTGGCTCAATGTCTTCACGTCTTAGGAGCTCCTCATCCGTTACCACAAGTGAGAAGAATTAGCTCGTGCACCACAGAGGGGGCAGGATACGTGCAGTGGATCATCCCAAACCTGCCGTCAAAGGCCTTGTTCTAGAGGTTTCAAGACAACAGGGTATAACCTCCTCAGGTTTTCGGATGCAGATGAGAAGGTACGATCATCTTTCTCTCTTTTACTTCTCATTCGGAAACTACGAGAAATCCATTCTCAACAAATTCAAAATCAAGACAAAGTTCTTCACAATATGTATCCAGTGAAATTTAAGTTATTATGAACATAAGCTTCCGATACAACTTGAAAAGTTTGTCTAGTTAAAGGAATATCACGAGAATAATCACTTACCCATTGATTTGATCAAATCAAGTGTATGCCTCACTATTAAGTCATTGAGAATGGTAGAGGATAGAATGTCATAGAAATAGTTTGTGATTGGTTTCGTAAGTAACACGACTGTACACGAAGAAAAGTTTGCGAAGAAGAGTCACTTGATAAGTGACTATGAAGTTTTAATTTAGTGTTTATTGCAAGGAGTAGATATTCCATGTATTCCTTATGTACAAGAGACGCATTCGAACTTTTTTAATTTAAGTAGATGACATCTGGCAGGCTGGTTCCACATCGACTTTGGTTGATTTTATTACGTGAAAGATTCCAGAGTTCGTAGTTGATGCAGTAACATAAATTTAAAACGAATAATTAGGACAGCGGAGTCTATAAATAAACATAACAAACTTTTTATTCTGTAATCTCAAAACGGACATTAAAAAAAGAAGCGACGGGCGTCCGAGGCGCATTCGGTTCAGCTTATAATGAAGCTTAACGTCTTTGCGACCGAAAATAAAAAAAAACGACCGCGTGTAAGTCGGCTATAGGGAAACAAAGCTTTTTATTTTTTAGTCGTTCCTTCGCCTGGAGGTCAGTCGAGTAGTAAAAGTAAAGTATTGCCTCCAAATAAAGGCGCACGACTGCTCATGGGAGTCGAAACCAGGTCATAAACAGTGCAACCACTTATACTACGGTCAAAAACTTTGCTCGCTATACCAAAGAAACTGTATTTATTCTATTAAATTTTCTAAAACGCGCCGTTGTAGCTTCGCGGTAAATTTTAATCTTCAAATTCAAAATAATTTTATTGAAGTAGTTGCTTTATACGTACTTTTAAAACGTCAATTATTTTAACACTGCAAGTAGTAACAACTAGTACTACCAGGTCAGCCACTTGCTCTTTCTATATGAAATTTGATAATGTTTGATGCAAACTTTATAACATCAACCATGTTAATGAGTTGACAAACCAAATATCATATATTTCGATCGAATAAAAGATTTTAAAGGCCCCATCATCATAAAGGATTTACGATCGCAGGTGATAACTTCGATTTCTGGTAGCCCGACCGCTTTATAGTGAACGAAAATATTGTAATACGTAAATAGTGTACACCGACATATCCTAATATTATTAAAAAGATATTATTCATTCACTGGTCGGCATTGAATATGTCGTAGACAACAGCCTGTGCTTCCATCAGGTCTTTTTAAAACGGAGGCTTGTGTTTCAGTAGTGGGAATCATAGATGGCCAGTACCTAAATATATATGCATCAAAAACATTTTTATTTTATCTATTAAGATTAATTAAAAGTACATTAGTTACCAATAATACTTTAATATTAAAAGTTAAAAAGAATACCAGTTTAAATAAAAATTTGAAATATAGGCAATTGCATCATGTGCTAGGTACAAAGAAAAAGATTAAATATGCAATAATTAAAATGTGATCTCCAAGTACAAAATTCAGATTTAATTCCTGTGGCAGATTTCATTTGCTATCCCACGATCACTAAAGGGAATGGCATAAAATACCAAGGTCAGATTCCAAGAGTTTGCATTTAGGTTGGTTAACATTTAGATAATATATTTGTAAAAATATAATCCGCACAATTTTGTTTTCATATTTTACTTAAACGAATAAATATTTAAAGCAGTTTTTTTTTCTTATTTAAAATCTAATTTCTGCCACTGGACATTCCATAACGAAACTATTTTATCTCCATACAAATCTAGGTGACAAAACGTAATAAATAAATGATTTTTATTAATTAAATATATTAGTTATCTATTTATTTAAACACTGTTTTGATAAACTATGATATAATACGTAAGTCATCCAGTCTCATCGTATATGTTAAAATTGTTATAGATACATTGTATGGAAAGTATTTAAATAAATAATTTTGTGCACTAAAATAATAGCCTGAATAAAAAAAAAACAATTTTTTGTACGAAATTTAAAATTAAAATAACGTATCAAAAAGGATTAAAATTAAAGTATAATATATTTTTAATATCAATAAAGTTCACAGCATAAGTGGTTAACATGCGAAGCGGGCGCGGCCGAAGTGGTAAATCGGATTGTGCATTATTAAGTGCTTTTAAGTAAAATTTTAACTATATCAGTCCATTTGAATGTATCTTAACAGGGGATTAGGAGGCGTATTAAAGGGGACAAGTTTAATCTGCTTACCTATTTGTCTCAAAGAGGCGTCTATTCATGGATGTTAAGAATACATTATTTTTCAACCGTTACATTGATAAATATTAGTTTATACAAATATAGTGTTCAGAGCTTTTATTTTCTTAGTTTCTTTTGTTACTATATAAAAATTCAGTATGATTGTGGTAAATAAAGTATATTTAAATATCGATTTTGTAGTCATTATATAGATTTTATTGTAACGTGTTACTTTATATTTTAAATGTTTATAAATATTAAAAAAAATTATTCTTTTATATATATTTTGATTATGTTATATATGTCACCATTGATTACTTATGCAACTAATTTTTTCTTTCTTTCTTTGTTTCTTTATTTTTTTCCAAGTCTAGTGCGATTCAAGTTAGTTTGATGTATTTGTTTATTACTGTATGTGTAATAATGTAATATACTGTATTTATTATAAATATATATTAATTCACATATGTATTTTTGTCTATACTTATTCATTCGTATGGTTGCGTGAAAGAAATCGCCTCGTAAGATAAGACCGTCCACTGTACTTTTTCTTTATTATTTTGCAACAATGTATATATTTTCTGACGCGTACAATAAAGAGTATTAAATTTAAAATATATATATTGTCATTTCAACACATATTCAAGCTTGGTTTCCTGTTGATAAATAAGATAAAAATCTTGATTAATTTTTAGATGTCTTTTTAATGAGGCGAATACATTTATTTGTGTCAATTCAAAAATGTATTTATTTATTGTTAAACATATACTCTAGAAAGTATTCGCCATCAGATAATAATTTGTGCCAAAGTTTTTTTTAAATTCTCCACGAAGTCTAAAAGATTTTTTGGTTAGCTCCTTCCTCGGTGTCGTTTTTATCTCCTCAATTATAGCTCTTTAGTTTCGGTAAAAAAGTCACAGCGTGCCTGGTCTGGGGAATACGGCGGCTGAGGCATCATTAGTGTGATGTTTTTAGCTAAAAATTCGCGCACACGCAATGATGTATTATGGTACAAAAGTCAATTTATATTTTTCTACATAATTGGTAATTTTTGATAGATTGTTTTGCGCAACTCGCTTATAATTTGAAGGTAATATTTATAGAGATATTTACTCTGTGCAAAGTACATATGACTTTCATATTCTGTCTGATTTGGGCACTTTTGTCGATTTTTGCTCATATGAAAGCTTCATCGTATATAAATTATTTCGAAAGATGTTATTAATACATTTCTGATCGTTATCTTCTTGCATAATTTTTAATTTATTGTATACTGTCTCTCTGTCAGTGTCTATAAAAGTAGACTACATAAGTCTTTATTACATCAACTATTGGCCTGTATAAGTCCCGTCAAAATCGGTCCAGCCATTTCAGAGATGAGCCGATACAAACAAACAGACAGACGAAAATTTTAAATAATATAATTTCGGCATTGTACCGTATATGTGTTAATATAAATGGATTAAAAAATAGTTACTTTAATACTACAAACAGACATTCTAATTTTATTTATCTGTATACATGCCATGAACATTACATAAAATACTTAGTCTGGCCATAAATACTGTTACTATTCAAAAAAAGAAAATATTACGTTTGAATTTGGAATCTGTCATTTTTATATGATTGCTTGATGTGTTTTCTTATTTTCGCGCCATTATATTGTTAAATATTTTGTTATATTAAAATGGAGTGGGGTGATAAAGAGAACCGAATCGCTGTGATTGCCTTACATAAAGTAGGTATGGAGAAAAGTGCAATTTTTAAAACCCTCCACCCGCTTGGTATTAGTCAAATGTTTGTTTACCGGGCTATTGATAGGTACAATGATACCTCCTCTGTTTGTGACAGAAAAAGATCTGGCCGTCCACGTACCGTTCGTGTGAAAAAGGTGATTAAAGCAGTTAGGGAAAGAATTCGAAGAAATCCTGTCCGTAAGCAAAAGATTTTATCTCGGGAGATGAAGATAGCTCCTAGAACCATGTCGCGTATATTAAAAGATGACTTAGGACTTGCAGCCTATAAGAGACGTACTGGTCACTTCTTAACTGATAATTTAAAGAAGAATAGGGTGGTAAAATCCAAACAACTACTTAAGCGGTACGCAAAGGGAGGTCACAAAAAAATTTTGTTTACGGATGAGAAAATTTTTACAATTGAGCAGTATTTTAATAAACAAAATGACCGTATTTATGCTGGAAGCTCTAAAGAAGCTTCGCAATTAGTAAACAGAGTACAACGTGGGCATTATCCCACTTCAGTGATGGTTTGGTGGGGTGTTAGCTATGAAGGGATGACTGAGCCATATTTTTGTGAAAAAGGTATTAAAACGTCGGCACAAGTTTATCAAAATACCATTCTTGAGACGGTAGTTAAGCCTTTAACTAACACCATGTTCAATAACAAAGAATGGTGCTTTCAACAAGACTCGGCACCGGGTCATAGAGCTCGATCCACCCAATCTTGGTTGAAAACTAACGTTCCGGACTTTATCAGCACTGAAAACTGGCCGTCGTCAAGTCCTGACCTAAATCCATTGGATTATGATTTATGGTCAGTTTTAGAGAGTAAGGCTTGCTCTAAACGCCATGATAATTTGGAGTCCCTAAAACGATCCATTCGGTTGGCAGTGAAGAATTTTCCTCTAGAAAGAGTTCGTGCTGCTATTGATAATTGGCCTCAACGTTTAAAAGACTGTATTGCAGCCAATGGAGACCACTTCGAATAAACATTGTATATTTTTAATAGTTATATATTGATGTATTAAACTAACTCACTATGAAAGGAATAAATGTTACGTATAAAAAAAAATCGTGCTTTTCTTTATAACAATATTTATGGCAAGACTAAGTACATAAATACAACAATAAAAGAAACAGAAGTACAATTGATGGTTTTATCATATTACGTAAATTAAAGATATTAATAGACTTACTAATAACCATTGGATGGATAGAAATATATTTTAATTTGTATTTTTTCATATAGGTTACGTTTAAAGTTTGTATTAAATATTTCCATTGTTAACTAATATTTCAAAAAACATTAATTCAGTCACAGAACCTCCACCGCTAAACATAAGTCTAACCCAGAGACAATATTCCGTACTTTGGATTTTTTAAAGAACGTGTATAAATCGTTCTGCTTTGTTTTCATTTAAAATCTTTATATTTTCAAACTGTTAGATTATATATATTATATATTATGTAGTGTATAATATTAAAATAATTATAACATATGTTATTAAGTTGGGCATAAATGAAACCTGCTTTTGTAGTTATCTTAAAGGTCCTTACGTGTTTTCTTGATTATAGTACTTACTTGATTAGATGTGATAATAGGTATTCGTTGATTAAGTGGCTGTGATATATTGATGTGTATATCTGTAAATATAATATTTATTTATTTTATAACACGGATTTTGAAATATACAACATAGATATAAACATATGTATCACCCATCTCTTTCCAGTACTCCTTTCGTTTCTCTTTCACCTTCTTAAATGCACCACAAATTAGCTGTCACCTGTCACTTTATAAACGTTGTGGTTCCATTGTAAAATCACGAAGAAATTTTAACTTGCTTTTTTATTTAAATTTTCTTGAAAATTTTAACCTACTTCGCACACGTATAAATATTAAAAAATATATTTTAAGATGGATATGTAAATGTTGTATATATAATAACATAAATGTCAGTAGTGACGTCTGTAGATATCCAAAGAGTTGACAGAAGGAGGACGGAGCGTCGAGCATCAAGTCGAAATGTCCGACCGTCCTTCTCTCTGATGCTGTCCGGATAATATTTATACGCTTGTCCATTTGAAACGGGATTCATAAAAGGAACGTTTCTCTTATTTGAAAATGGAACAATCTATTTCTATTTTCAACAAAGCGTACCCTTTTCGTAATATGTTAGTCGCTTGAATGAAAATTTTAATAAGAATCTGTCGGTTAAGCGTTTCTTTATTACTTTTAATCGCGTTCAAAATAAGTAGATAATATATAATCCATATATTAGAATAATTACATTAGTGATGTTTAAAAAAAATCAATAGAACAGTTTTATCTATCTTCTGTAAGTATTATTTAAATAAATAATTAATATATATTAATACATTTCATGTTGCGTGACCAAGAGCAATTAACAAGTGATAATATGTTAATATTTATAATAATATCTGAATAAATTATTTAGAATAATATCAACACTTTTGAAAAGGATAATACATGATATTTATTTTACGTAGCATAGAACGGTATTGTGAAAATAATCGAAATATTACTTAATAATTTGAGATTTTAAAATTTGAGTTCCGGATCTGCACTCGTTTCACCCGTTTATTAAGTGTGGATAAGTTTTCTTTATGTATTTTTAGTTTCCTTTGTTGTAAAATGCAAATAGTTTTTTTTAGCTTAACATTGGAGCAATGTCTTCACATACAGACGACCCGGTTAAGATAGTCGAAAGCGACTGATTACAGGCCGCGAACCAGTCCTATTGGAAATTACTTGGAGAGGCCTATGGCGTGACGTCTTATGGCTAAAATGATGATGATGGTGAATGCCTCCTAATACACCAATATTTCGTCACTAACTAAAACCCACCATGATGTTAATTCATAATCACTCGGCGGGCTCTGGGAATGTTTTGCAGGAGTGTACCGTCTCGAGATAAAAATCTCACCCGGAACCTTGCACACTTTATTTCTCGGCCTCTTCATCTAAAGCAGATCACGAACTTCCACGTGTCCACCACCCATAGGCTTAGAGTACCAAGGGAACAAGTACTTACAAATACAGGCTCTTCACAGACCTCTACGGCAGACAGATATGGAGCATGATTTACCTTGGAAGATATTATCTCCCACTGCCCGACCGTGAAGGGTAGATAGAGCGGTACATCGCAATATCCACTCCTCTTCCTCCAAGGCTTTGTGGGCTCGAACAAGCTCTGCACCTCAGGCCGACCATGTAGAATATCCTTTGCTTCACTGTAAGTGACCAGGTCACGTATACTGAGCTCCGCCGGAATGTCAAGGTTCAAAAGGGCAACATCTGGTCTGTGTTATTATATCGCGAAATAATTGCTAAAAGCGTGTAAATATAATGTACGTATATTTACACGCTTTTAGCAAAATCAACTCAACTGAAAGTAAAAAGAAAAGCATTTAGAAACCACAGGGTTAACGCAAAGAAATACATCGGCGATTGTAAATGAGATAGAGAGCAAAAAGTTCCATTAATCTTGTTTTACGTAGAAACAGCGCGGCGGTTCTGCTAAGCTGTAGTGGCGTTTAACTTATTTCGCGGAGCCGTTTGTTAGCCTTAAATGGTCGCGCTGGATTTTAACGTGTTTTTGCTGCTCTGTGACAACTATTGGGCCAGTAAGCGTATCGTCGTAATGTATATTCGACGCAAGGAGGTTTTATACCTTTTGATCTCATTAATGTAAGTGACATATTACGCTTTTTATGAGAAAAATAAGAGAAATTTATTAATCTCCTTTAATTTATAGCGTGTTTATAACGACACGAAGTAATAACGACTTGAAGACGATAGATAATCTTCCAAAAAATAAAACAATAAATCATAAATCACAAACAATAAATCATGGTGACGCTCGTGAATAAAAAAAATATTTCTTTATCGTTAATCGCCTTTTGAGAAATAATATATTAAATTGTTGTATCTTAATAACATCAGTATAGCACGCATTTTATTCTTCAGAACTTTTGTCTCCTCTGATGACGTAGTTTGTTTTCCTATTTTTTTCCTCCACTTTGTTCTACTGAATATCTTTTTGTGATGTACCATAGCTTCTATGTACCTCTGCGTTTACCGTGTATGTCAAGCTTGAATCTGCTTCCAGTGACTTCCGACGACTTTGACACGAACAATGCATCAAGGTTACGATGTATATTTGTAAGTTTATACGTCTTTAGTTAACATGCGTCGCTTTAGGATATGACCAATAGTGAGGCTTATTCTTATCTACTTTAGAAAATAGTTTAACTATTATCATTACTATTGCGTTCTCATGGTCCTGGAGCAAAACTGCCAGAACAGTGTAGGAAGTGATGACCTCAACAAGGTTGTCTGCCTTGTTGAGGTCATCGAAAAACGTTGGATACAGGCTGCTTTCAACCGGCAACATTTTAAATGTATACGGCAGGACAATGTTCAGCAGTGGACGTCTTATTGCTGAAATTATGTTGGTAACGATGAATCAAAATGCTTTTTTACATTTATTATAACTTGATCACAAAATAGTAGTATATAGTAGTAGTTGACTTAAACTAAAGATTTAATTTTTTAAGGCACGGACGCTGATGTCTGTGGAATATAGATCTTAATTATATTAAAAAAGGATCACAAAAAGTTGGTTTAAACTTAGCTATATATATTTTATGATTTAAGTTAGTAAATAGATTAGGGGACTTAGTAAACAATGTGCCATATAAAACCGCGAAAAAAAAATTCGGAAACATTTAACCTAAATGTAAAAACATAGACACGGACTCTAATGTCTGTGAAATATAGATACAAAAAGAACATAAAATAAGTAATATGCTATCAGAACTTTATAAACTTAGTTTAAAAAAGTTTGGGCTCTAACAATTCCTTGCTAAAAAATTGTGGTTTATTTCAGATCTATGTCATGGTGCTTACAGGCACCATTAAAGTTATTAACACTTCTAGTAAATAAATTCTTAGGTTAAATCAAATTTAAGCATCTATTTGGTGCGACAGATTCGCTTTTAAATGGCTATAAAAGTTTTAATTAAAAATGCTAATCGGCTTCAACACGTGATTTCTAAAAGTTTACGACTAAACCACTATAAAAGCCCGGATCCTTGAATATTTTAATCGGGTGTTGTAAATGTTAGCAATTAAAATGAAACTTGAAATAACGATGTGACGTTGGACGGTTAAAATTATAATTTATTGATAGAAACTTTAACATGCATTCTTAAGGAAATTTTTGTTATAGTACTCCTTGAAAGTATTGGTATGGTGTGATGTATTGCAAACCCCTGCTGAATGTTTTAATCATCTTGGGAGAAAGATCACACCTTCGTTTCCCAAGGAAGAGTGCACCGGAACCAAACGCACTTTACTTTTCGACATCTTTACCTAGCACGAGTAGCGGGTTCCCTGAGTCTGTCTCCCGGAGCAACCTAGGAGATTAAGACACGACCTGTCTTGGGTCAGGTCTTTTGCTCTACTTCCAATTATGCTACCTCGGAGACTATGACTATCTCCTTCAACACTATCGGTGTATCTGCAGTGTGACCCTGCTTAGTCGCGGAGGGTAGGTAGACAGGTATTCGTTTTCCTATGCAAGCCTTTCGACTCTATGATTATAGGCTATAGATATAGGTTCCTCATAGCCTTATCATGGGTTAACAGCCTGTAGTGCCTATTGATCTCTTTCGCCGAGACAAAGACGGAACCAGTTCGAGAGAGAAATGAGGAGATCCCCAGAAGAATCACGATCACTGACCTAGCTCGGAGAATTGCTCGTTTGAAGTAGCAGTGGCCGAGACGCATCGCTTTAAATCGCATTAAAACCGATGGCCATTAGAGCCGAAAGGTTTTCGAGTGGCGATCACGAACCGGTACACTCAGCGTGGACAGGTCCTCCTAGATGGACCGAAGTCATAATTAAGTTAGCGGAAAGTCGCGAGGCCTATGCCTTGCAGTGGGCGTCCATTGTCTGAAAAGAAGAGTGTCTTTGGTGGATTAATTAAAAAAAATATGTTAATTGTAATAAATTATTTATTCTAATTCGGAATTTATGTCTAATTACAATATTAATAAATGAAGTTTGCTTGAATAGGCCAGTGGAGAATAGTTGACAGCGTTCCTGAATAAACGTTTTGAAACAAAAAAAAAACGTGTGCAGCGTTCTTCTGTCGTATTCGAATTATATTATTTGAATAACTAGAAAAGTTTTGCAGTTAACAAACCAAGAAGTTATAAAAACAAACATAAACTTTCTTTAGAGACAACATTAAAAATTTGAATAATTTTTATTTAACAACTTCGATTTTAGTGACAAGAGTGAAGGTTGTGGTCATTTATTAAATTAATAGCTCAACTCCTTGTTCATATAATAACTAGATCGACTTATGAATGGATGCTTTAGTTATTTCTGCCGTCACAAAAACTATGCGTTTGCTACAGCCGTCGAGCACTAGGGCACACCATTCGCTACTCTATTTTTATATTAAGACCATCTCTACTGCGTCTGCAGTTAACTCACCAGTTTTATTCCCAGAGCAAGATCGTATTTGTCATTTTTTATATTCACATAATTGCTTAGCACAGAACAAGTTTGAAGTACATCTGCAAGTGGAACGGAAACCGTTACTAAATATGATACATTTAATCGACGAAAGGAAATTCGAAATTCGAATGTTTCTCGAACCTATTTAAATAGTTGAATGACTTACGGTCAATTTCTATGTTCAATCATAATAATCATCACGTAACTATGTTAAAAACAATCAACTCGTTAACTTTTTTCAATCTATATGCACAAAGTGTATTTTCGATATTTCTTTTGGTTAAATAGAAAGGAAAAGTGGTGACAGGCGGAGACCACAAGGCTGTAGCCACTTATTCTGGACTTATAAAGTCTATAGTACAATAAGACCGGCATATACGCAATAAAATGGTGCGAAAAACTTTCCAAGAAGGTTCACGACCTTCGAGAAGAAACCTGCGATGGGTTTTTGAAAGGTTCGTTCAAGAAAAAATTTCAAATATTTATTTTAATCTGTGACTCAAAAATTGACGTCAACGAATATTGTTTTCTATTATATAAACTCGTGACATACTCGGACTTTTGTAGCAGATCTAAACCACTATGCTAGCACTGCACAGTAAATATCTTGTGGTTGATGTTTTTGTAGTTACTACTAAGACTCTTTGCTACCAAGAATCAACGCGTAAGTTTTATAATGTTTAGATTTACGGATACCTCCGCTTACCAGCTAGGGGTTTACTAAAATTATTTAACATATCAAGATCACATTTAACAAACTCTCTGATATTGACATATTCGTTTGTTGTAATTGTTTTTGGAAATACTTCTGGCTATATTAAAATCATAATATTAAATTAAATGTTCCCTGGCATTACGTAATTATTATAATTATTTCAGACGTAAGTTATCTTTTTGTGAAAATTTTGCTAGATTGTGTTTTATGTAGTGCAAATGTTTTCGTTAGTTTATATAAATAAAATAAAAACTGTTATGCAATGACATAAAGATATATTACATGAATTCGAATTCGGAAGAAATGATGAAGATTAAAATCGGTTTTAAAATGCATTAAATCGCTTATGGAATTTATACTACATTTTAATTTTTCATACGTATTCTGTGAAATAACTAATGCTATACAATATCCCATTAAAAACATGAACGCTAAATTGGAGAAAATCTAATAGCGAATTAAAAAAAATACAAATAAATTTATCAATATATTATTATCATAAAGGGTTAAAAATAAGAACGGAAAAAAAGTATAATCATATTGATAATATTCCATCAAAATGAAAATAATTATTTTTAAAAACAGTAAATTCGTATTGTATTACGAATCTGGGCATTCTTGAATCGAGAATTTAGATATATTCAGTTATTGAAACATAGGATTGAGTGGTTCGCTCATTTGAACGCAATTCGCTGGGCCTTCACTAATTTGTCTCACAGTTTTGCATATAGCAGACAACATACAAGATAAACATATCCAGACGTTGTTCGCTATTCGGCTTTACGGATATTTAACTCAAATTACTCCCGTTCGTAAATCTGAGTAGGCAGGGCAAATAATTACTTGCATCTGAGGCGGTAAACTGATAGTTTAAGCATTCCAGCAAACAAATAAGCATGTACGAAGATTATTAAATTTTGTTTTGCCTCTATTATAGATAGGGTTTCCAATCAAGATATAAACTATCATTAGAATGAACAGTTGAAAGTGTTTACAATGATAATTCTGACCGAGTTTACGGATTTCTTCTGTAGAGGCATTTGTAATTTAGATTTATTTTAAGATGAGAGATCATCAGCTTGTCAAGCAACAGCATTCGAACCTTATCTTTAAATGCGCAATGATTCCTGATCATCCTGGAGCGCGTTCCAGAGAAGAATATATTGTATTGCGAAGGAGTGAGTGAAGTCGGTACCATGGGAGACATCTAAGTAGACGATTGCTCAAGAAGCAAAGTGTAATTTCGTGTGTATTAGCTACGTAATGGAATTGAAATGTTAAGTAAGCAGATACAGGTTTTATTTGATATTTAAGTCATTAAAAAGTACAATGAAGTGTAGTTATTTAGCCTAGTTAGAGATCTAGCCGTTTACCACGAATGTTGTAGTTGAATTTATTGGAGAAACTTTGAAATTGAATGCTAAATAGTAGGCAGTGGTCATTAGAGAATGTATTAGCGCAGTTCGCGTAAATCTTGAATTATAATGTAAGCATTAAAATGCCGTTAACATCACTCGGAGAGAGAACAAAAACTCTGAGATCATTTAGCCGTCCTCCATCCTGTCTAGAGAAAGTAGGCATCTTGTCCGCGTGCATGGGACGGCAGTGACCTTTATGCTGTGAGTAATTCATTTCGATATATCTCCGATCTCTGCGGCCGCGGGGAGTTTACAATTGCTTCTACAAATATTATAATTTATAATTTACAATACACGGTACGCATGCGCCATAATACATACATGGATTTTATCAAAACAAAACATACAGTATCCGGCGATAAATATTGCACATCGACCTTTGGAAAGAGACGATCGGCTAATTTCGGCTTCGTAGAGCATTATCTCTGTCCCACACTACATATGTGATTTTTTGTCAGTCGTGCGATTAGCCGATTGTCTTTTTCCAAAGGCCGATGTGTAATATTTTTCGCCGGGTATTGTATATGCGTTTCAACCTGGTGATTGGTTATATGTGTAAAAGCCTTAAATTGGTGAATATATAGCACATTCTACTGTCAATTAATTTATGTGTGTTTACTGTCAAATAATATATATTATAAATCATATCCTAAAATCAAGGATTTCTGTAATAAGAACGTTATAAGTAAGGAAATGTGTTGTCAAAATTAATTTTGGTTGTATATATAAGTATTGTTGTTTACTATCTATAGTTTAAGACTTTGTACTACCAGAATCTGTTGACCAGTCGCATTCTAATAGAAAGAATAAATTATTGTAATATATTTCACAGCGATCACTTTATAAAAGGTGATAACAAGTACAAGCTTTGATGCTTAATGCCTTCAAATAAGCTATAAATAGTTTTTTAAAGCCTTTACACCTATAATCAATTATCCTATGCAAAATTATGTTACGTTGTAAAAACCTTGTATCGTATATTAAATATACCGATAATCATTAGGTTAATAAACAGTCATGTGCTTAATATGGAAAATGGAATGTATTGAATAAAACTATGGAGTGGCTATGATAATTTTTATTACACTACAGTGTGTTAAAACAATTTTCTCATTACTTTATTTTTTAAAGTTTTTTGTTGTTAAAAATGCTAATTGCTCGTTGGCTTTGACAGCTTCACTTAATTTGAAGTGTCATTGGTTAGAGGCATTTAGCATTTTCATTTATACATGTTATTTTACACATTCCATCATTTGTAGTAGTCAATTATATATACGATGAGATAAATTCGAGAAGAGCTTTGTTTGATAGAAACTAAAATCAAATAGAGCCTTATGACAACAATATTTAACTTGAAGTTACTTAGGCGGGCGTTGAAGACACTCTCTGGTCTGAGAAGAGCTCGGAAGACGCTCCGGTTTTAAAATATCCCCTTTAAAGATTTTCGGCTCGTTGTAAAGGGGCGGCTTACTAACCGCAGTCTGCTTCCACATGATCAAGTTAAAAGAAACCTTTAAGGACGGCCTAGGGTCAAGGCTAGACCGAGGCGGTTACTTTGCGTGGACTACCCCCCGTTACTTATCTGAGCCGTATCGAGGATGCAACGGCGGTGGGACCTTGGAGGTAATAGTCCTCTGAGGCTGAATATTAGTTGGCGACGGAATCAAAGACCAAATCCATTGGCGGCTCAGAAAAGCCTGTAGCCTGGATTCTTAAGAATAAGGCTAGGGTACCTTTCCGAAAGGAGAGTAGTGTTAATATTACGATGTGTCTCTCTCCTAAACTTTCGCAAATAAGCCGATATATGAAACAGTAGCAAGCGATATGTATGTTAAGTCATGTATATGAGATTTTGGCTTTGTGCAGTATCGTCGAAATTGAGCTTTCGGGAACAGAGATCCGTTTAGTCTGGTAGATCGCGTTCCAATTACAATAACTATATTTGTACGAAGAGGGACTATACTCGTGTAGGGTTTTACACTCTTGTTGCGACTGAAGTTTAGTGTAAGTTTTCGAAGCGAGGACATCTCGGCGGTCGAGAGTGACTCGGGCAGACCCTGAACTACTTCGCTTGAATATGGGTGAAGCGAAAGCGGCTGCCGGAGCCGGGAATACTAGTGTGATGAGTGTGCGGTGCATGGAGCCAAACGGGGGCCCGATATGAGGTGAGTGTTGTAGATTAGGAATGAAGTGGGGAGTTTATTTTAATTCTACGTTAAGAGCGTCAAGAAGCGCCTTATAGTTCGCAACGATCAGAAAGCGCAGATGGACTGAAGGCTTTGCGGCTTTGCTTTAATATTGATATTACATCAAGGTCTATATTTGCGAGTATATAAGACATCGATACCTATACTTTATGTTTAAATTTTGGTTACCGACGGAGCCAAAGATCAGATCTATCGGCGGAAGCTGACAAAGACACAGGCCTTGAGAAGAGATTATTATCATTGGCTGTCTTGGTCGCTTTGTCTTTGATTAATGTTTTTGGATGAGCTCGTTGTCTACGTTAAATATTTGCTTGAAACAGGCTTCGGTCATACATTTCTAATAGGATCAGTTGAAAACGCCCTACACACGTGTATTTATATATACGTATAAATTTATCTATCAAGACAATTTGTAATTATATAATGACTAAAGTCTTCTGTAGTTATTTTTCATGTTTCACAAACATATTATCTTCTCAGCCCCAAAGAAAAAGATTGAGTTTGTCTATTTTCATCTTCGCATGTATACGATTTGTCGGTGAGAGAGAGAGTTGAACTTAAGTTGAATACAGGAATGTAAATAGATTCATTTGAATCTAAAAAATATTGTTCTCCTTCTATTTTAGCCAATGGATGCCCACTGCAAGGTATTGATCTCTCTTTAAGATCATCACGATGACCGGTCTTGTGCATCCAGCGACTACCTGCAATCTTAATTACTTTGTCGGTCCACCTAATGGAGGTCTCGTGGTCGCCACTCGTGAACCTTTCGATCTCAACGGCTATTGGTCACACGAGCGATGTACTCCACCCAATGCCAGTTCAGACAAGTAATTCTTCGAGCTACATCGGCGATCTTCGTTTTTTTTCGGATCATCTCATTTCTGTTCCGATCTCGTAATGAAACTCCGACCATGGCTCTCTCTATTGCTAGGTGATCTTGAGCTTTCTTATGAGACCCGTCGATAATATAAAGATATTCTATAAATTATATTTTTTTTACTTCTAAAGTTTATTAAAAAAATGCCGGTAAGGAGAAGAACTTTAGATTGAAACGGCTTGACACGAGTATCGTGGTACGAGTATAAGTTGAACTATATTGTAATCTTAAGTTTGCGAGTTGTGCTTTGAAGGTACTATATGATTTTTCATTGTAACGATAATAGAAAAATATAAAAGGAGAAGAATGCTTGGTGCATTCACATGCAAATTAAAGGAACTTTGCACATAATACATTTTCGTTAAATTTCACACGCTTCGACTGCTTTGCAGTATTCCACTGATCCCACTCAAAATTATTCACAGAGTAATATTCCGGAGAGTTTTAAAGTCAGCTCGTAAACTTAAATCCACTGTGCACTTACCGACGTCGGCTGAAACAATGCGTCTACATTCCAACCGCATATGCATACAGTACACAAAGTTATGCCACAGAGTAATTAACAAACAGAGATCTTATATTAGTATCCAATTTATAAATTCTCTGATGTTCGCAATATTTCATTCATATAAATACATAACGAATTTAATTAGATTCAAAATATCTTTGTAATATCTTTGTTGTGTAGGTATGTACATGAAGTTATAAATCATCGATTATTTTTATATTATAAGCAGAAGTAGAAGCATAATCTGAAATGTTTTTAAATTAGATTGAACAATTTCTATTATAAATATTTGCGCAGTGGTAGCCTAGCGGCATAAAGCTGAGATTAGCGATCGTGGGTCGCGGGTTCAATCCCCGAGATACAGTCTTATATAATTCATACTTTCTGCATTAGTTATAAAGGATTGTCACTGCTCACAAAATAAGTTTCTAAAGGATGAACAGTAGCGTCCTCTGCGTATCATAATACCGATCGCCAACTCATCTGCTAAGTGTGGCGATTATGCTATATTCTCTTTAATTATTTATGGGGGATACTTATGCCTTGCACTATGCGTTCCATACGTTTAAATTAACTAAAAACTCTTGCTTTAATAAGATTTATTTAATAATATACATTTAATTTTAAATTTAAAACTAAAACTAAAGTTTAAAATATCTTATGTAACTTACTTTTTACTTACTTTCTACTACTTGACTTACTAGATATTTAACTGTTACGCGTTTATTTTTATTAGTTATATTTATTATATGTTAGTCAACAAACTTTTAAATATGTATTGAAAAGAAATATATATTTAATAACAATTTAGTTCATTCAATTTAGTTCATTATATATTGTTTATGCTACACGCACAGATAATATTGAGAAATTATATCCGTAATTATTTTCTACGCGATAAATTACAGATTTAATTAAATTTTCAATGTACTTATTTAGTACTTATAAGCAAAGGTTAGTGCTTATCTTATAACAATAAATTAATGTTTAATCTTATATTATGTTATGAATTATTTGAATTATTGTACATTAAACATGGTATTAATTTGATATACAGAACTTATAATTTAAGCAGAAAATTTTAGTTTAAATTTCATTGAAAATCTAATTATAATGTTACATAATATTTCATTATGTTCGAAAGTAGTTACTAGTTAATATCTAATTATTATAGGTTAGTTTAGCAAACATCTACTTTATTACTTGTAATTTATTACCACATTAAATGTAAAGATATTAGTATGACAATATACACAGATAATAATAAATATATACATATTTTTAAATATAATTACTTCGTCTCTGTTAGATAAAATACATGACGGCGAAGTGAAAAAGCAATCTCAGTTTAAGATATGCGTACGGGCCTCCGGCGGGATTTTTTTTTGCAAGTTTTTTACGGTCATCGTTTTTGCGACTACAAGAGGGCCGTTCGTGTTTGCGGGCGTGGCCGCCTGTTATCGATAGGTATTTTAAAGTGTTTATTCGATTTATTGGCTTATCGATATCGATATTCATCTAATTAACGATTTTGTTATTTTTATTGATTTCTTTCTAAAAGGTTTGAACGATAACTGGTTTACTATTTTGCCTTGAAATGTTTGTTACGAAATAATAATTACGTAGAAACGGAGGTATTGGTTTATCATAAATTTACGACAGGAGTTCAGTAGAAAGTGTGAATATATGTTTGTAATAAAATATTGCATCTATCGTGCACAATGAAGCAGTTTAAACAAAAAAAGTAAATGTGACCTTGAATATATAAGTACAAGTAAAAATAGAGGCGTTGCACAGATAATAAAAATTTTAAACTATAACACACCTTACACTACTGTTTTAATAGGTCCATATGTACAGATATGTATATATTAAAACAATAGTATAAAGTGTACATACATACATTTAATACAGATGGTATAACGCGTAGGAATAATTTAATTACTATACTAATTATTGTACGGCATTGAGGCGTTAGACACTTTCAGAATCGATGACATAATTGTAGCTTTCGAAATGTAGGTAAAGAAGAGAAGACTGCGATAAAGTTTAAAATGAAACATTGTTAAAGAGCGTGAAGAAAATATCAGACGTGTTATGTACAATTAAGTAAGACGATATTATATTTAGATCACATGATGAGAAATTTAAAATACGAACTACTACAATTTATAGTGAGTTTTATATACACGGAAAGCGAAGTGTGGGCTGAAAAACATACGCTAGTGATTTAGAAAGAGCACCCTTTTACTTTTCAGAGCTGCGGTATTAAAAATTTAAATTACTCTTATAGTCGCCGACCTTCGTTAGAAGACGGTACTTTAAAAAGAATAATTAATAATTGCTTACATCAAGAAAAATCAATAAATACAACACACGTTGGTCTTCAAGCAATGGGGAAGATGTATTTACACATATTTCTTTTGGACGGGACTTTCACTGCATTTTAAGTGACATTTGCAAATACCGCGGGTTCGCAGTAGGGATGCATAGAAGACGCTAAGACTGAACTCTTTAAAGTATGTGTATCTTAAAAGATGTCCAAAACTTGGCGCCTTTCGAAAGCTTCTGGGAGAATAGGCTTGGGTATATGCTACTATTTCATTGAAATGGGAAGTCGCCGAGCTATTAGATAGGCGAATGATGATAGAGTAAGTACGCTTGAGGACCCTTTCGATGAGATCTGGGCTTCGGCTGTTACTCATGGTACATAGCTGAAAAAAAGTGTTACGCTTCCTTTATTTAAAATTAAAAAACGCTAAATATTGTTCTGTAATTAGGTTTAAATTATACAAAAGTAATTAATGTTTAAACGCGAATGTCAATGGTATATTCCGCGTATCTTCGTGACAATAAGCAATACAAGTTTTGTTCATACGAACATTTTTTTATATATATTATAAAAAACGATGACATTGCGACGCGTGAATGACTTCATCTAATATAATATAAAAATAAGACCAGAATGGAATAAGTCTAGATTCAGATTAAGATAACTTTAACCTTGTACAAAGACTAGAATAAAATATTTCACGTCGAAATTGTTATAACCTGTTAGCATGCCGTGGGCGTCCGATAATATCAACTATTATTTATTTCGTAACGTTATTTTTTTTGATAAAGTTATTTGCTATATACGTGGGTAGTTCGATACTTTTTCGAGATTATCTGGATTCGGATAAGAATTATATTTTCTGTCAGTAAATGATATATTTTCTTTTATTTACGAATTTTTCCTTTATATCTAATACTGATAAGATGACTCGATATGCGTTTAATGTTTTTATGAATATTGTCACCGATTGTCGACACACTTTTTAATTTTATTGTGCGAAAATAGACATACACGTCTGAGATTAATATATATATAAAGGTTACCACATAGAAAATCGTTTATTTAACGCTATATTTATTGTCTTTGGTAATCTATGTGTGTTATATGTGTATATATTTGTTGGCGGTAAAACAAGGTGCGTCTTTTAGCAGAAACTAGAATTAAATCGTGGGATTTACATGAGATATAATGTCATGACCTGAAAAGAGCTTACAACAAACACAGACGGGTCTGAAAAATTTTTAATCTTATTATAAATTTTATGAAGCTAACATATTAATAAATCACATAATTAAGAGACAAATACACGGGAGTGTATTGTAAAACCAAACTATTAGGGGGACCGGAAAGTAATGTCGTTATTGTCGACATATTTTACAGAAAACCCGATTGATTTTTACCGCTCGTACAATAAAAATTTGTAAAGTAGATGTCAAAAGGTTTTTAATAACGAAGGTAAATATATTGTGGATTAGAAATAGAAACTTGTTAAAAATGTAGCCGGGTGCGAACGCGACATTACATTCCGGTCCCCCTAATATTAATAATTGCTATAATCTCTTCTATTATTTTTAAGACTTCTAGCCTTATAAAAATTCAACTTATATATTAAAAGAGCTTTGAGAGTTTTGGTTACATTTATGTCGAAAGAATACGCTAAGGGCACATAAATTAATTGCGAATTTTAGATTTTAATTATTTAGTTAACTTGATTGAAATTATAAAACAAATATTTGTTCTTTCAAAAAGATATCGGTAAGCACTTTCGAAAAAACAAAAACTTCGAAAAAATAGACTACCGTCTGAAATAGGCAAAAAACTCGTTAATTACTCTTTTAACGCAAGTTTTACAATTACTTCACGCTATAAATCGTGGATTTGTTACATGAAAATTAGCAATTACTAATTATGTAATATAATATGTAATGTTCCATGCATTAACATGAATTACTGTCTAATCCTATTTTAAGAGTTTTAAAGTTTTTTGCGAATAAATTTTTAAATATTTAAAGCAATGTTTTAAGAGAAGCCTTTAAGTAAGTAATATAATAGAAAAAAGTAACTACGTATATTCGATATTAGTCTTACATTTTTATGCCTCGTCTAAAAACCTTTCTATAATAAGAGACCATTACATGCAATTTGTTTATCTTTTGACGATTTAAGGATTACATATTTTATTTTATGCTCGCTTCAGACGTATTATCGAATTTATATGAAATTTTAATAATTTTGGTGTTATTACGTGTTTCAATGCATTATGTAAGAAAAAATTTAAAATAAAGTTTGGTGTATAAAAGTTATTATTTTATTAGTATTTTTTTTGGGCCTAGCTCTTTTTTTTTCGTCTTCTTTTATTGAGTGACTTGATTTTTTTAGGCATTGTCACTTACGAAAAGCATCATGAGATGGGTCAAGTTCACTCAGAGAGCCATAGAGAGGGCTATGCTCGGAGTTTCGCTGCGAGATCGAATCAGAAATGAGGATATCTGCAAAAGAACCAAGATCACCGAAGTAGCTAGAAGAATTGCTCGTCTGAAATGGCAATGAGCGGAGCACATCGCTCTTGCAACCGATGGCCGTTGGGGCCGAGATTTTCTCTAGTGTCGACCATGAGCTGATTGACGTGGAGTGGGGAGGGTCTCCACTAGATGGATTGACGATATGGTTAAGATCACCGGAAGACGATGGACGCGGGGGATCCTCGTGAGAGGACAATGTCCTGCAGTGGGCGTCCATCGGTCCAGAAGTAGAAGAAGAAGTTTTCATTTATAAGCACAAAGTACAGAATAAATTTTAAGCAATTTTATTATGTCATTTCCTTCGTTACTTCATTATTGTCGTGAGTAAGAAAGAGACCAATATTTAGCCACTTCCGCACATGCAGTGGTAGTCGTGCAACAAAGTGCACCGTTTATCAGCCCGCTGATAAATGTGTGGGCAGCAAACAATGCGAATCACACAACCGCCACCGCCAAATTACTCAACACGTGTTTCACCCCTTCACGGGGCATCTTCTGGAATTATACTATGAATTATACTATATGGTACTAATCGGTGTAACATAACTCTTTTCTATTCGTTCACTTTGTTGCACGACTTCCACTGCATGTGCTAAAGTAGCTAAGTACTGGTCCTTTTTTTACTTAGGATAGACTTCCGCAAGGTAACGCCTGATTCCATTAAATGTTATTGTCGTATATTCGTATGTATTGGGCGTGTAGGTAAAATTTTTCTAAAGGTTAATACCCTGTATTTTCACTACATTATTTGTGTACTGTAGAATGGATAATTTATTACTTTTTATGACATGAATAGAATGACTTTTGTTGCGCCAATAAATCATACCGATAGATGATCTTATTCCCCTAACGAGAAATATTTCACCCGCTAAGTCTGGGCGTCTTTAGACCTGTTTGAGATTTGCTGTGAT
Source organism: Battus philenor (assembly GCF_028537555.1). NCBI lineage: Eukaryota > Metazoa > Arthropoda > Insecta > Lepidoptera > Papilionidae > Battus > Battus philenor. The sequence continues at coordinate 2,133,153 of NW_027181693.1, forward strand.
TTATTATAACTGAACAAGTTATTTGTTAGTTGGGATGGTTAGACTGTTTAAGAAAGATTTAGGGTCTTAAGTCCCGGATTCGGTTCTCGGCAGGTGATACGATAACAACGATACGAAATTATTGTTTTAAATATTCTAACAAAAATATATTTATTTATTCTTAATAGACAAATCAACTGCAAAAAATAAAAGTCATTTTACATTGCTTTCGTATAATATATTAGGTCGACTGGAAAGTATTGTCGTTTTTGTGTACATATTTTAAAGAAACACCGATTGATTTTTACATTAAAAAATTGTATACTAGATTGCAAAAGGTTGTTGATAACGAGGATGAATATATTGTTGATTAGAAATAAAAACTTGTAAAAATGTAGTAGTGTGAATTTAACTTAAGAAAGCGACATTGTTTTCCGGTCCCTCTACTTGTACAAAATTAAATGTCTTTACCTCATGTGAACAGTTTTGACGACATGCCTGGCAGTTATGCTAGCTTATAAACGCTAATAAATTAAAAAAATATGTTAATCAGCTCTCTAAATAACAATAAAACTAAATATGAACAATATAAGTTATTTTAATATTTGCCAATATTTTATACTTTTGTTAAAGTCAAAAAGAATTTAATAGTACGCCTGTCATCTTCCGATGCTCCGAGATGCGAAAAGCGTTATAAGAAATATACTATAATACATATCAGGCATTAAGGATATTTTTGTATTGTAACGTTAATATAATCGAAGATTTAAAAGTCCATTTGAATAAAGATATTTTGAACTTGAATTTGAATTTTTCCTATTATTTAAAGGCGATAAAGTGTGGAATGTATTTACTAAGTTACTCCGTTATGAGTCATTATCGAATAAGGTAGAGTACCTGTACTTACGCGTCGATGTTAACGTATTTACCGCGAAAGTTCACGACACCGAATGCGATCATTTCCAATGACTGTACCGTTACATTTTGAACCGGAACTTGCAACTAATAACTATCAAGTTACGCGAGTCTCGCGGTCCGCTGCACTTAAAATTTAGATAAACAGTTATGACTTTACTTTAATACACGTGAATTTAATATCTTGATTCATCTCTTCTATCTCTTTTATATATTTACTAGCTGATCCCGCAAACGTTCTTTTGCAAAAAAAATTGGTATTTTAATTTACAAATAAAAAATAAGGGTTGATCGTAGAGGGGTGAAAATTTATGGTTCTATGTATTCTTGTATGCTGTATCATAAAAAAATAAAAACAAAAAATTTCGTTAAAAAAATTATTTTTTTTAAAGTGTGAACAACATTTATCACTTAGGGGTATAGAAAATAGGTAGTAGCCGATTCTCAGACCTACTGAATACGCATATTAAATTTGGTAAAAATCAGTCAAGCCGTTTCAGAGGAGTTCAAGTTCGAACACCGTGACACGAGAATTTTATATATTAGATAAAGAAATTTAATTATAACATCATTTCACGTCGGTCACTGCACTATTTCGCTTGTGCTGTACACTAGATAAGATCCGGTTTACATCTACATTATTTTTAGTAGCTTGAGATTTCTCTGGATCGAATTATAAATAAGATGATCTGCGGATGTACTAAAATTTTCGACATCATATAGTCGATTTGAAAGTAAATAGTCTTTTGGCCTCGAAGTTTTGGAGTGCATACAGACCGGCAAGCGATGTTCAGGATGATGCAGGCCACTTCCAACTGGTTCTATTGGAGATTGGTAGACGCCTATGTTCAGCATTCGATAATTATGATGATGAACTTATAATTGATTTCTGTCTGTGTGTGTGTTTATATTCTGTAAACTATAAAGAAAAATAATTTAAGGATCTTGTAAGCGTCTTTAAATTTATATATTTTGCCTTTTTACAAGTTAATATGCGTAATTTTCTATTAAGTAAGTAGTTATTGCAAATATCTGCTACATTTATTCCTTTACTGGAGTCGACATGATAAAAGAATGAAAGAAAGCTATGGTTTTTAAGTCAATATGTATACTATTAAGATATCGTGAAATTAATATCTTACTAAATTGATATCGTTGTAAAAGATATTTAAGGATAAGGAGATACGCTGTAAAAGATAAATACGTCAAAGTTTGTATAAAAGAAATTATATTTTGGGTAAAGGTTACATACGGTTAATGATATAATAAATACTCCGACGCTCTTTCTCGGAACAAATATTCGTATATTTGTATTTTACTGTCTATTCTAGGAAAACTTACGGGTATTTTAAATTGTAATGAGAGAACATAAATAAGAGGAATTCACATAAAAGAAACCATAAATAAAAAGTTAAGCTGTCGATATCATTTCAAATGTTTCACTAATGTTGACTTACCAATCATCAGAGAAAAGATATATATATATATATATATATATATATATATATATATATATAGTGATAAAAGATAACTTAATCAAAATCTGCATTATACCAACTACTTTATAGCGATTTATAATCATAAGCAAACTTTGATCAGTCTCGACGAGTCAGCACTTTAGCACTAATGCTGTCGGCGTATGTATTTAACATTAGCTCCAAAATAAGCTTCTCCGCTAACGTGGGTAGACGTTAATTTCACTTATTAAATCGATATAGAGTTTCTAACGTTTTGACGCAATAATTATAGCTCGGTGTAAGTTTGCCTTACATGTTACGATGGTGTGGGTGTTTAATTTACTGTCTATTATATGGTTACTGTACTTGTTAATGTGTGGGTTGTTGGAATTAGTCTAAGCTAGCCAAAACAGCAATAAATAGGAACAAATATTAAATTAAACAGTGTAATACAAAAATGTATATTAGAACTAATTACAATAGAAATAAATTAATAATGTAAAAATAAATATTGAAAATAAGAGAAATAAGAGAACTGTGATATATAGGTATAAGATGTAAAATTAACTAAAAAATCTGTGACATATATAAATTGTATAAATAAAGCAAAATGCAGTAACTAAAGATGGATGAAAGGTTATAAGAGTGGAAGAGAAAAGTAGATTTAAATACGGAATAAAAGAACAGTAAGATAGATATTGTGAAGAATGAAAGAAAAATGGTAATAAAAAAATAACAAAGAAAGTGAAAAAATTATTAATAAAAATAAAATCCCTGTGCCCAACCTGATAGGGGTGGAAGGAGAAGTCGCCAATAGCGGTGGAAATTAAAAAATATGAATCTAAGCGTTTTAAGTCTATACTTAAATGCACTGCACACGATACACGATACGTAACAATTGTAGAACAGTTCGACACAAAATTCGCTCACTTGTCTTTACTATCCCTATCACAAACGTCGCGATACCGAACTATCTGATAATGAACCTCACTCAGCGTCTGTCTGCAAACTGCTTACGATGTATCTATTTAACTCTTTATTGTATATCACCACCAGAAAATTAAATTAAATCAAAAAAGGCAAAACGTAATGGCTCTACCATTATGATGTTAATGTTCAAAAGCATTAAGTCCGTTGTTACATATTAAATAAATAAATAAAATAATGTCTGAGAATGGCGGTCTTATCACAAACTGCGATTTCTTATTATATATATATATATATATATATATAAGAAATCGCGACTTGAATTAAAAAAAATAGATCTTTCTATTTTCTGTTTCTATTCTGTCTGTGAATTCTGTCTATTTTTTTATCTAGCTGTCGTCAAAGTCTAAAAGAGGTTGGAAGTTTAATGTATGTAAATATTAAAATGCATACTGTTTATAATTTTATTATTATTTTGCGAACATATCATTGTTTAATAATATTATAATAATATATTATATATATTATAATATCCTTGAGGCCTCTGTAAGTAACACTTTATTGTACACCAAAAGTCTATATAAAAAATCAAAAAGAAAATGTAAAAAAGTGGCATAGGTAATACTAAAAAAAGAAATAATTTATATACAGGTATAATATGCGGTCTTATCGCTCGAGGCGATCTCTACCAGACAACCTTTAGATGGAGATGTATATAATAAAAAAATATTAAAATATACACATTTCAGAAAGCCTTTTCTTATTTTTCAAGTTATTTTTGTTTTTAATTGGGTAGAACAAGAGATATCGGTCAAGAAATTGCAATACTACTGAATAAGAAATAGAGCTTCAGATTTATCAAGTTCTTATTTAAACGGTAGACGTGATCGGAAAACTTTCTCCGGGACCATCGGTTAGAATAAGCGCAGGGCAGGGTTCATTATTGCGTCCTTTTTATTTCTCATTTATATCAATGACTTGCCTTATCTAGTAGGGTACAACCAATGTGATAATATACTTTTTTTATATATTTTTGCCCCCGATATTGGGGGCCTCTCGTACCCCCTATCTTTTGTAGGCCAGGGACTTTACGGGCAAATTTAATTATTCATATAATTTTTTATTATTTACTTTCTCTTCTTTCATACTTCACATTGTTTTTCGGTCTATTCTTTCATGCCACAATTCTGCTGTCTTTCCCTTTTGCTCTGTATCACCTTTCATTCATTCCTCTTTTCTTTTTACATTTTTATAATTACATTATTATTTTATATCACATTTTTATGACTTAAATTCTATAATTATTTTATATCACAGTACTGTATATTATTTAGCTCTTATTTTGTCTTCATTATCTATTTATTTGCAATATTTACGTTTTATTTCTTTCTATAGCATTTTTTACGATTTTTCTGCAGAGGGTGATGAATGACCGTTTGGTGTCTTTTTCGCTTATCAGGGAGGCTATTGACTCCGAAAATATACTTTATAAAAAGGCTGTGTGCTATATGTAACTAAGGAGCAGTGATTGCCTAGTAGAGATTCAATGTTATATCCTTCACTCTTTGTGCATTGATTACATAGGATTGCCTCTGCTTACAAATAAGTTTTCAGGGGAGGGGCAGCATAGTTCTCTGTGTACTGTAATAATACGTTGAGATCGCTAACACGCAAAGAATGGCGATTATGGTTTATTCCACCATAAATATCTTAGCTGGAGATCTACGGTTTGCAGCGGGCGAGTATGATTTAGACGCCGACGGATAAGTGATAAGTTTAATATTCATTCTATTGTTCATCTTTTACTCATTTGTATATAATGACAAAGATTCTTTTTCTCTTCTGTCTTCACTCTTCACTACAGTTATGTTCGTAAAAGTCAATATTGTCGAACAATTTTTTTTGTTTTGTAGTCTACAAGCGATCTTATTACTCTCACAGGGTTGTACGGCAGAAAATATTCCAACTTATTCGGCCTATTTTTACAAGGCAAATCTATGAAAGTTTCTGTTTTAATATTAGCTAAATACTTGATCTTAAACTGCCAGAAGTTAAATCGAAAATGTTGTATTGTTAAAATAACTTAAGAATTGTGTATTACGAAAAGAAAATCTATCTAAGAGGTATAATTGACTGTATAAATCGAAGTATAAAAGCTGGTAATACATAAGGGCTGCCATTAGATAAATTGTTTATGATACAGGCGGTCGTTGTGTGGCCGATAGCTATGGCTCGAATTGTTAATGACGCCTCTATGGAAACAAGAGACGGTGCCGCTAGGCGTTCACGATTCAATGAATTTTATTTTTTTTATTTACAAGTAGTACGTATCGTTTTGATTGTTATACGGATTATTTTTTGTCATTAAATAACTGCGTTACTGGAATGAACAGGATTATGGAATGACCTGGTGTAAAGTTTACTAGGAGAGAACCTCGACTTCGACAGTCATACAATAAGCCTTTTTTAGCATTTTGACTCAAGAACGCCCGAGAGGGCTGATTCTTGATTTGGTCAATTCCTATTGCCTGGCTAACTAACACCGTATTAGAAACCGTTATCGATAGTAGAATAAGAATCGAGGAAATAAGTAGAAACCGAATAGAAGAGTGACCGTTGCGAAGGTGACCAGATTTGTTGCCTTTTCATGTTTGTATATGAACTTCTGAAGAGTAAACAAAATATTTCCTGAATTAAAAGAAACCATTCGAGAAGAAATGACAGCGGTTCAAAGAGCTTTAATTTCCAGGCGTGTTGTTGTAAATGTTAGGTCATTTGGAAGAATGTTCTAGAAGATATGGCGGAAACCTTGACAATATAATTCCTATAAACTTATTTGTAACTTATTACTTTCTTATATAATAACAAATATACATACATTAAAAATATACTTTATTGTGACCTGCCCTTTATAAAAGTCCTGTTTGATGGTAAGTCCTGAGTGTAGGTTGAACAATTGAAAGGACGACAGGAGAGAAATACAACTTATCCTACGCAATCTATCACACCTCAAAACTTTCGTATCAGATTTTACTCCGTTCTAAACTTTGTGAAACTTCCTTTTGTTGATTCAATTATGTATACCAAGCGAGTGAAGATGGATGAAGTGAATTTATTTTCGCTTTGTTATCAGTTTTTCCGATATCTGACGGTGTTTATTTAGTTTTCACCGAGTTTATTTTTAATACGCTGTTATTAGAATATAAGAATATTTGGCTCTTATAACTTTTGTAATAATAACTTTCGAATTCGAGTTTCGAATCTCCCGACAGTTTATGTGATAACTTTTTTTGATCCGGACTCCAATTGACATTTCTAGATTCTTTTTATTTATTTATTTTTGTTTCCCTTACCCTGTTTGTGGCAGGGACTTTATATTGTCGGATAATTATAAAATAAATATTTTTCAAAATGTTGATTTTGTTCATCATTCATCCTTCTCAATTTCTTATATACTTCTAATGTACTTCACAATCTTTTTCTTCTTTTCTCTTTCATGTCTTCTTTCACACACCGCCTTCTTTCCATCTTTCTCATAGCCAGATCACAGATTATAACAGTATCATAATTTATTTGGCCCGTATGTAAATTTTATTGACATTTTAATTTTTATTTCTGATTAATATTTTCGTTTCAGTAAAATGTTTTTTTTTTATATCTAAACTTAATAATGTTATTTATATATATGTTTTTGCTTGCAGGTATAGTTCCCCGTGGATCTTATCAAAAACTTTTGTTTTATCCCTGAGTCTTATTTTTTTATTTATCGTGTACAGTACACCGTTCTACTGATGAAATCTGTCGTCGCCATGGGTCCTCGGCTTGGACTGTTTCTTGTCGATAATACATGTATAGCTCCAGGGCATCTTAGACAGCTTCTTCTTTTCTTTCTTCAACTTGTTCTTGGTTGCCTGGCTTGGCTAATACTCTTGTGAAAGCGTTAGCTCAAGGAGAATTAGCGAAAGAAAGATCAGCAATCTAGTACGGTGTTGACGTTACTTGTGATATGGTCTCGACGCCAATGAGACCGTGCATCGTTATATATACTCTCCAAAAAGACATGAAATATTAGTCCATTCGCAACAATTAACTTTCAACAATCAAGCGATATTACAACACGATTACGTAAACATTTATATTTATATCTGAGCTTCTAATATTCATTATTGTCAATGGTTCAATTAACTGAGATTCGATTTCCACACCAAATATATTTGCGCGTTTCAAGTGCTCTCTATTCATTGATTGATTTAGGATAAGTACCGGCAATACAAGATTCAACGTCATTTAAAGACCTACCTTATTTTATTTATTGCTTATATTCTCATAATTAATATCTTCCGTACATAATATTTTTGTCTTTGAAAGCTTTTTGTCGGTTGATATTTACAGTTTCAGCTGTTTTTAAAATTGTGGAACCTCAATTCGTTGTTAATATTCACTAGAGATGCTAACAAGCTTTTAATTACTTATGGTAGATGTTCCACGGAGTTCCTTTACTCAAGCGCACATAAGAGAGTTCTTCCACATAAGGTGATAGAAGATATATATGATACGACGAACCTATTTCGGTTCGAGGGAGCCCTTTAGACTCGGATATATCTTATATCCGAGTCTAAAGTTTAGGTCAGTCAGTTATTTACATGATTGTATTAAATTTTACTAATTCTTTCGATACCTCTTCCATTTAAATGGTTAGCTAGAAATTTACCTAACTACTTTCTGTGCTTATGGAGAAACATAACTTGTTTGAAGAAGATGAGTTAGTTCTTTCTCGAACGTTCCACAGCCATTATTTTGGCCGGCGCTATTCAATTCTTAATTTGTCATGAGTTTAAATGACTTGCGTTTTTGGAGATACAATATTAGTTTTTTTATTATTCCTACAATTTTTATGAACTTTTTTGTTGTTTAACAGAAGAAATATGTTTATATAAAATCATTAAACCGTAAACGTGGTTTGTTGGCGAAAATAGACACTGATAAATTATCAATATAAAACTAGACAGATATTTATTAACATAGACTACGCGGTTACTTTATAAGCACATATAAGCGTATACACAAGACTATTTTAATTTACTATAGAATAAGTAGTTTGAGAAATAAATATCAAGCAATAAACTTTCAAGAAATTATAAAGAAAAAATAAATCTAAGGCTTTTCTTAAAAAAATGACGAATCTTAAACGTTACACGCATAAATTCAAAATGAAATGAAAAATATAATTAAGTACATAAGGAAATGACGATGTATTCAAAAAAATAATAAGCATTTGTATTATTTTATATATTGTATATATTATATATTAGTATGAATGTATATGGCATTACAACATGATGCTCGATAAATTTTGGAAACCTCTTATTGTTATATTTAAGAAAAATAAAACAAAGAACCTTTATAAGCCAAGAATTCTTCTTTTAAGCCGATAGACACCAACTGCACGGCATAGGCTTCCTCCATAGATTGCCACGGCCTTGCACTGCCCGCATCTAGCGTGTTCTCGCAACCTTAACTATATTAAAAAAAGTATTATCCGTTGCTCTAAGGTTTACTATATTGTCGGTCTACCTAGGGGGGGGGGGGGGGTTGACTTCTCCTCGTCCACCACCATGTAGTCGCCCCTCGAAAATCTTTCACTTCCAACAGCTATCGGGTTACTTCACGGTAAATTCAAAGTAGATATCAAACTTAGGGAATAGTATGCTTGCTTACAAGTAATTTTTAATTCACCACTCTATATAACGATTTATTTGATTCAATTTCCGTGTAGGAGATTTATAAGTAAAGTCGAAGGAATAACATAGTGCGTTATATTAACTTGAGTGGTTATTTACCTCATGTTGAGCGGTAAGCTTTTAGCGCTGCTCTTAATGGGTAAATCGTTTGTCCTTATCCAACCTAACTTTCGGACATCTATTACTTTCGATTTACTGTACCCCTCGGGAAATAAACTTGGATAAATGGACGTACGGAAGTCCTAATGGGGCTTACTACTGTATGTATTGAGATAATTAAGGATTATTTGTAATCTGTTTTATAGCATTTTAACTAATTAATGACTTTTAAAATCTGTGTTCTTATGTATTTTGTGGTACAAAAGATAGCATAATTCTAAGTAACTCTATACTTTATATGTAGTGACTAATATGCGAATTTAGAGATATGGAGAAAGTTATGCTCGGAGATTCGCTGTGTGATCAATAAGGATATGTGCAGAAGTACTAAAGTAGACACAGACTAGCTGGAATAATTGCCACTGCTGGAATAAGTGACTGTGGGCAGGATTAATCATTCCCACTCATCGGTGGACAGATAATATAATCAAGGTCAAGGAAAATGGTTGTGGTCTGCACAAGGCTGGTCATGGTGGTGATCTTTGGGGGATGCCCTGCAGTGGGCGTCTATCTGCTGAAAACATGAAGAAGAAGATTTCTTGACATACTGTTGCATACGATTTTTTATTTTTTTTAATCTAACAATGGAAGCATTCCAAGATTTATCTGGGAACCATTTATAATGCTGCATACATTGCCAACTGAAATATTTGCTAGTTTCTTACCATTAAGGGCATTGGGAGGCCTTGCAGCAGGCGTCTATTGGCTGAAATGAAAGAATAATGACACGGAGAAGTGGTCTATATCGTATGCGATATTTCCCGTCAAAGAGTAGTCGGTAAACTTTACAGATTTCCCGTTAAACTTCTTAGTCACTGTTATTTGTTCCAGTTTGAAACCGCAAGTGAATATAGTATACCGTACATCTCACACGTAAGCAAGTGAAGAAGACTAATTTTAAGTGCCAACAGTATTTGAGAAAAGTAAAGATGCGTTTACACTATGGCTACTTTTAAAAAGTGCGCAAGAAACAATTTAGCTTTTTTAAATATAATCTAGATAATAGAAACGCTTCAAAAATTGTTCAGCGGCCTTCGTCATTATAATAATTCGTTATTATTTAAGGTTTTTTTTTTAGTTGTCACCACGTGTTTCGATTATATTTTAAATAGAAACAGTCAACAAAGATAAATATTAACATAAATGGGAATAATTAATAGGTGTATGAAAACGCCTCTGCCCTGTGCAAAGATTAGCTATAGACTAGTATTTTGTCATCGTGTAGACACATCTTTAGCTCGTATTAGTTAGGAAAAAGTAAAAACAGTGTAGTGAAATTAATAGGCTAACTTCGATGTAATATTTCATTTTTATTTTTTAAGTAGACGCATTAGACTTGATTTTGTACAAAATTCACAATGTATTGTATTGAGCATTTTACAATGGACCAATCATACCACTTATTAATCAATTGATCATGCTATAGTCAATTTTGGTAACGTTTTTGGTAGGATTTTTTGAGATGTAACATAATATCTAAAAGTGAAAGTAAAAAGAAATAAATCAAGTAATTCTCCCCATCTTAGAATAGTAAAAATAGTTTTGTCGTCTAAAAGCACTTCGCAAAGGCAATTTCAGAGCGCTCGCTGCAAATTCCTATTGTTCGATAGATAAACCGTTAACGAGGGTGTCCTGACGCCACCGAGATATGCTGGTCGATGGGATCGTGATAAAATACAGGGGGGCTATTAAGTAATCGTGCGTTATTGACTGTCGTGCGACATTAAAAATTTTATACTATAATAGTAAAGTATTATACATTTTACTACGAAAAGTGTTAAAATGTCATCATTTAGCGATAGGTCTTTTACTATTAGATATAAACATACGACGTAGGTATCTAATAAGACTGGTGGTGACAGGACATCCTAGATTGCTCTACCTGACACGTGGTCTCCAGTCTTGAACTTTAAGGCCTCCTGCTGCCATTTTTTCTTGACGTTATGTGATCTACCTACTGCCACTTCTACTTATCATTTGCGAATTATAAGGAACACAGAATAAATTACTTTTTTTAGTCCTCGAGAGTACTCTAGACTTATTAATGCTTTTAAAGAAAAATTAAACTTCAGTGCATAAGTACAAATATTTCTGTATAATTTGAAATGCCTATCGCCACTTAAATTTGTTTATCTGTTGGACCATATGTGACTAAACGTAGCAATTTTAAAAAGATATATAAAGATAGATGAATGAAAATTTATAAATGAAAATTTAAAATAAGCGAGCCATTAACTGTATCCAGATGTTAGAGGCGTACACTTTATTATTATATCGTAACGTGACACAGATCGGTGAGACGGTCGACGATTCGAAAGTCGAACGAGTCCGTGAATAGCGCGCCTTATCTCGAACGTTCATATAATCACAGAGCTAACTCCGACAATGGCCGCAGCTATCTCATGGACGGACCGCTTCGTACGCTCCACGGAGATATTATCTTGAGGTCTATTGTTCATTGGAGTTGACTTTTGCTCCACCTCCGTGCTTGACGTCTTATCGTAAACATATTTAATAATAATTAATAAAGAATATTTATTTAATGACCTGCTTCCTCGAAAAAAATTATATTACCAATAAAAGCTTGTGGAAGTCCAACAAAAATATTTAAATGTATATCGCTTTATTAATTGAATTAACATAACTCATACGCATAATTTGCGGAAATTTTATATTTTATGATATCACTTCACGTTAGAAACGGTAAATTTCGTACACTGTGATTATATAAACTGTGTTAAAATTAGATGTCTCAACAGATTTTTTACAGCTATAATTTAATAGTCTGTCGATTTCCGAAAGAAAAAATAGTGTAGCATATTTCAATGATTAGGTGATTGCTTTATGTATGGATTAAATCGGAAATAAATAAATAAATATTATGTAGAATGAACAATAGGTGCAATTTTTAGCCAACTTAAACTTGCAGCGCGCGTACCGACAAACGCGCGAAGTTCAAAGTGAACTGTCAAATGCGCGAAGTTTAAAACGAACTGTCAAATGCACGAAGTTCACAACGCACCGTCGAACGCTCGAAGTTCAAAACGCACTGTCATTTGCATGACAATTAATATATTTTAAAATATTATATCATAGACGCATACGCGATTAGCGAGCGGGAGTAAGTTACCGCCCGAGCGTTATCAGATCTACGCGTTTAACAAGTGGAAGAGATTTTCCACCCGAGGACATTGAACATATTAGCCAAGATTGGTCGAGAAGGTGGATTCACATATGAGCAAAGAGTATTTACAATTTACACGACCCTAACACAACGGCAGCGATTCATTACTGATGGCGTCCGAATTCAAATCGGCGTTCGAATTTTGAATTCGAACTCCCAAGAATGATTTTTCATAAAAGTATTATGGTCGTAGCGGCCAGCTATACGGAGCGTGAACGTGATAGATGGATGTTATAAAAATGCACGTCCATCTTTGAATTAGCATGCATTAAAGAGAAGTTTATAAAACAAAAACTAGTAATAATTTAGCCTAATAAAAGTTGTCAATAAATTGTTCTATTATAGTTAAATATATTAAGGATATTGCATTGCAAAAGTTGTCATAAAAAACCTGAGTTCGGTTCTTCTTATCAGAGTGCATTTGAGACAGTCATAGCTTTAAGTTGAAGAATATTATTAAAGGAGAGCTCAATTAGATTCTTCTTTCTATCAAATTGGGCTCTTGTGGCATTCTTCTCATGACGTTTCAAATGGTCACTGTTAATCATCCTATGTAGATAGTAATATGAACAAATTAATCTAGGATTTCGACCCAGTGCGTACGGAGACAGTGGCGTAACGTGTTTATATTCGAACTGTAAACAACTATGATATTACATTAATTATAAAGTGTGTGCTTTCCGGGAATCGAAGCTGTAATACACGATTAAAAGTCGCTGACCTTAACGAAAAGGTTACATGTTGCTTATTATAAACAAATATTCAAATTAAATTATAATACCTTCCGTATTAAAAATTATCGGGATATGTCATAATTTTTTTTAATTATTTGTAATTAAATTTAAATTGGCTGGTTATTTGTATTAGTATTTAAAATATCATTGATAACTTGTTGTATCTTGTTTTTAGTTTATTTATTTTTGTAAAAAATCATTTAAAGCGTACAGTCATTTAACGAGTTACGGAGCAGGCTATGTTGATAATTTCTCTACGGATTGGGAATATGGAGATCCGTAGACGATCAGAAATAACCAATTTAGCCCAGTATTGAATAAGTAGGACTGGGAAAGTGAAATGGAATGCTGGGTCCATAAGATTCTGAAGTGGGCCCTACCCTGACTTCCATTCATAAGGTGGACAGCCGACCTTCTTTCGGTCGACGGTGACCTTCGTTCGGACGCTTGTCGCTTCCTGTCATATCGGATACCTATGGAATAGGCCTGTCTCCAACAGTGGACACCTGGCGTTTGTAATAATTATGTTGATGACATTATCGTCGAAATTATATCAGTAGGCAGTACACAGTATATAGTACATATGGCATAAAAGTGATATATAAACAATTTATACTTTTATTTATTTTTTGCAAAATTAAACACGTTTCTTTAATTTTTTTTGTCGGAGTATCGAGTGGTACCGAAAGAGTGTAGAAGGTAAATGTTTCTGAAGCCATCAGATATCATCTATTATAGAGAAAAAATAAAATGCATTTATTATTACTGTGTATGTTACGGACTGGAACACTAATATGAGACTAAGATTTAATAGTTCGTTCTGAAATATGAGAACTGTTTATTACAACTTTGTAGTAACTTTTTATACTTATTCTTCTTATTATCATCCTATAGATGCTTACAGCAAGGCATGGGCTTCACTTAAAGATTGTTAATGTGACCAGTCCTGCGCTGCCCGTATACAGCGACTTACAATGCAACATCCAAGCAATTCTCAGAGTTGCGTTAGTGACCTTGGTTCTTCTTCGGATGAGAAGCATTTTATGATAAAATGGGGAGCATTTATGATCCGATCTTGAAGTGAAACTCCAAGTATAGCTTGAACCTTTTATGAGGCGTATTGTAAGCGACCACGTCTCGTACCGCAAGTCATTTTTTTACCTATTAGAGGTTAAGTTTAGGTCAAAATCGTATTACATAATGAACAAAGAATTTAAAATATTATTTAGGTAACTAATATATTTATAATCTTTGTCATAGATCTGTCTGGTGGCTTCGCGAACTCGACCACGCCCCACACGTTGTCACCTAAGAGGAAAAGTCATCGGAAAACGTTAGTTTAATGTAAACACCAACCGGATTCTGTTTGAGTCATGTTCTTTAAGCAAAGTTCACTCGCCTTCACAGGCGTTGGTGTGTTATCGAATTGTCAGAGAGTCGCTAATTCTCATCATGCGGTTCAATTGATAGATAAATATTTTCCCATTTTTTTGTTGTTTACTTCAGTAATACACAATTGTTAATTAACGATTTCGTGCAATGAAAAATGATTTTTACTGCGATATCTTCGTATAAATCGTAAAAGATCTTTGATTATATTTGTATAAAGTGTTATCAGCTGATAGAGGCCCACTGCAAGGCAAAGACCTCACCCAAAAATCTCCATGAAATCCGGTCTCAATTTGCCTGCATCCGGCGTTTACTCGCGACTATAACTAAGTCAAAAAAGTATTAACCATTATGCTCTAAGGTTTATATATATTGAAACAATTAGAACAAATTATTTTTAGGTTATGTTTATGCTCAATTTATAATTTCTACAAAAGACAATCTCTACGTTACGTATGACACAATTTAAAAATTGTCACCTTTAGTTTAAACATTGTTTATAACTGATAAGTGATTGTAATTGCATTGCATTTTCATTTTCTCTGTAGAAGTTGTTGCAGTTAGCCCTAAGGCTTTTTCAGCTTCATCTGAACTAAGTTCACGGAGCGGAAGGGTCCATGAACTTAAGAAATTGCAATTGCCTATCATGACCTTAGTTAAAAAATAAATAATCTAACTTGCATTAAAGTAAATAAATCTTACAAAATATGTAATTACATACAAAAGTTTGGCAATCCATTAACGGACTCTCCCTAGGCGCGTGTACTAATATTAAGTTTTGTTATAATATTCACTTTGTATATTTAAAGCAATTAAGATTGAAACTAAATAGTGGATCTAAATTTATTAGAAAACGAAAAGCTTTTTCAGCGTTTGATCCTGGTAAATGAATGCTTTATTTATTATTTAATTATTTTATTTATAACCTGTTTTTAAATTTGAACAATGCTAACCTTTATAGTTGTAACTTTGATTCCTGAGTGGCGCCATCTGTATAATATGTCAACATCACTCTACATAGGTAGTTCAAAGTACAGACCGTGATTTATGCAGTATATTTTTTATGTACACGGTGATTTGTCATATGATGATGAGTCAGTATATAGGTGAACATCCTTTTAATGAATATAGATAAATACTACTACCCGCCGCGCGCTTCTCCATTTTAAACAATGCTCTATCAACCCTGTAAATTCCCCGACCCTTTCGTTCCGTGAATTCAGTTCAGATGAAACTGTAGAATCCTTCGGGCTAACAGCATTCACTTCAACAGAGAATAAGTTTATCAACCTCTTTGCTGCTTGAATTGCGCAAAATTCTTAGCTAACTTCTTTTTTACGAAAGTAATATACGTTCTTAATTTTCTATACCTTATGGTTTCAAAGATATCGAGATAAAGATAATGATTAAATGAATGAATTTAAAATAGAAACAAGTTTTTTGTATATTTACTTAAACCTGATCACGGGTAATCCACAAAACTGTCGACTAACTGACGAAAGATCGTATTTGAATTAACATATATCGGACTTAACTGGTGTACGCATGTGGTTATGTTCTCTATGTATGTGCTCGAGGTCAGCTATGTTTGCGAACTCATCATACATATCAAAATATGTTCTATTTTTAAAGATTTTTCATGCAAAAAAAATTTAAGAGTTCTGTATACTAGTTTATTCACGCGATTTCGTCGTCTTTTTTATTTTTTTTGACCCATGGTCCACTAGTAGACATATGCCTCCAATAGGAATAACTGGAAGCGGATTACTTTCAGCATATTCTGATTATAGCATATTAAGCATATTATGTGCTTCTTGTGGGCGGTCGACATACACTGCACTTGCTAGCCTGTAGTCTTCTTTGCAGAACCTGATTAAATGTTCCTTCTATAGTACCGACTTACTCACTCCTTCTTCACAATACAGTTTATTCACCGCTGGAACGCGCGAACCTCGATATGGATGATCAGGAATCGTTGTGCATTCAAAGCGAAGGATCGACACCTGTCGCTTGACAAGCTGTCGGAATCATCATGATCATTGGATTTTATTATTTGTTATATTTATATTAACCAGTAGGTGGCGCATACATAAATTAATAAAGGTAGGTAAAACAAGTTAATATTTGAAAAGACAAAATAATTAAATAAAAAAGTAAAATCAAATTCAGAGCAAAAAAAATTATTTAAAACCACTAATATAAATATAATAATGGCTACTACAATATCTATATATACTATTTATATAAATATGAAATAAATGGTATGTTTTTAAATATCTACATATTTATATACGTATATATTATATGTTATATTTTGGTATATTTATATGAGGTGTTTTGTTCTTAGTTATAACTTTAATTCTCATTTATAACTTTAGTTTTTTTTTGTTTTTATGATATTTACTTATTTCTCATCTCTGTATCTTTATTAATTTATCTGTCACGGCTCTGCACGGCCTAAACGGTTATCTGGCCTAAGCATTAAATTAGCCGTTACATACATTGTATGAGTGTTTAAATAGGTAAATAATTGTTAACGAAAATTCAAAAAATTTTTTAGGAAAATTTAATATTATAGTTTATTCACGATTAAAGATAAATTATTAATCGTTTCATTAAGTTGAATAATATTTAATGGAATCAGGCGTTATTTTGCAGAAGTCCATCCTTAGTAAGAAAAGGACCAATATTTAGCCACTTCCGCACATGCAGTCCTACCACCGCTAAATCACTCGTGAATATATCATTTCTTTTGTTATGCCAAAGTTCATATCATCGTCATGTCGGCCGATAGACGCCCAATGGGCAGTCAGTCATTATGCCTTTCGTGTTCTGAAGATCCATCAGGAGGATCTAACTTCGACCTGATTTTTCTATTTACAGACCACCATCACTGTCGCTTCGGAAAGTGACATCGCAGACCATCCTGCCGCATATTTAATCCAGGAGTTGACTAACAACGATAAATACCAGTTTAATCATCGTCATGACAGCTTATAGATATCCACTGCAAGGCATAGGTTACCCACAAAGATCTTCAGCTTCAGTCTAAAGCGGCCCGTATCCAAAGCCGTCTATCGAAGTGGTCGCTAATCAAGAACGTTTCGGACCAGACCTTGGTTGCACGAGTGATGTACGCCCTTACTTTGTGCAAGCAATTCTTAGATCATCTAATATATGAAAAACTCAAGTAACATGATTGTTTCGTCTTTATCAAAAAGGAAAATAACAAGTGTAAGATAGGTTATGTTCTGTATTTTATTTTATTTTATGGCCCCCGTTATTGGAGGGCTCTCGTATCCCTAATTAGTTGGGATCAGGGTCTTTGTTTACAATTAAGTTTTTCAAATCTTTCAAATTTATTCTTCACTCACTGTCGTTCTTCTCAATTTCTTTTATTCTTACCTTATTTCCATCACAATATCTTTCATTTTGTTCTTTCATTCCTTCTTGGTTTCATCGCCTTCCTTCCATCATCTTATTACTCTTAGATGGCTAGGTACATTTTTTTTATTCTTTATTTTATTATTGACTTGTTCTATTTTTTTATCACAGTTTTCTTTGGGTTGTGCTTTCTTAATACTACACTTTTCTTATTCTATTTTTCCTATTATTAATTGACTAGTTATTTTATGTGCAGTTTATTAGGTACTTACTTATATATACTGTTTTGTTTCTATTAACAGTGTCACTCACCACCCTACGTATGTTCTGTATTTATAAGTTGCTTGTAATGTGAAAAGGGCCAGGTAAATATATTTAATTTGAATAAATTTAAAGCATTCGTTAATAATAATTGGAGACATTCTTAAAGTCATTGCATGACACGCGAAATGCACGGTTTCTTCGAACAACGCCCACACGATTTGTACAAAGTTTTCGCATCAAAGTAAGAAGTTTGTCACAATTATTGACGTTTATTTTATACGGATATAACCCGTACGCAGTTTGTAATTAGATCTAAACTTCCTTGAACTATACTCTTTGCAAAACTCGACAAAGTTCTGCTTCTACTTAGTTGCTTGGTTAACATAATGGACTGGCGTCTCTAGTGGCAAATATGTATTATCTGTAAGCCGTATAAATTATTGCTTTTGTTGTCAGGCAATAAAGAGTTTATATATGAAACAATCTTCGAGATTTTTAATGTCTATTTAATGTTAAGCATTCATTTTATTTTTCATGTTACTTTCTGATTGCTTACTAACATTTTTGTATAAAATAATTAAACATGAAATAAAAATGATTTTGAAAATAATTTTTCATAATTTTTTGAACAATTCAACCTCATTAAATACGCAATCATACTTTTTAATTTATTATTTTATACTGATCATTTGTCTAAGTAATAGTGTCTGTAATAACGCGTGGGATAAAATTTTATTAATTTTTTAATAATTTTTGGTTGTCAGGTCACTGGACCCTATTTAAAGCATTTAATGCAGGCAACACTAAATAATTCTGCTTTTTTATAATTGAGATAAGATATTCCTTTTTTGATTTTATTTAAAAATGTTACTAATTATTAATTTGAATAACTTTGACAGTTTTATATCTTTAACTTTGAAAACTAAAACTAAAATAATATGATGTTGGCTTTGAAAATTTTCTGGTATAATAATGTATACTATCCCGCACTTTCTTAGAAGGATGTGAAAATCAAAATGGCGATCATTTGGATGATATTATACTTTAAAAACAAATTCCAACCAGATACCTTTTTTGTAAATAAACATATTTTAAAATAGAAGTAACGGTTTTTTTAATAAAAAACTTTCAAATGTTAACTATTTCATATATAACAGAATAAATACGGGAATAAATCTGAAAGAAAATAATTTTTTTTTCACGTAATTGAAATTATTTTGACAACAATAAAATACCACATCTAAATATATTTACGATCTGACAAATGCAATGTCTCGGATCCGATTCTTAAAAAAAAAACTTTTAAACGATTGATAATAATACAGATTACACAAAACAAATTGTAATAAATGACAGCCATTAGTGAGAGAGAGGAATAAAACGCTATCGCGAGTTCATTGTGGGCCAAACGCTCGACCGGTCCACCCAGGTCGAAAATTCTAGCGAGTACACCTTACGTCCATATAATTTATAACGACTAATCTAATTTAACCGGGGTCGACGACTCCAATACTCGTTTGGCATCCTACCAAACACCATACACACTGTAATAATCTTGTAACGTAACAGAACACATTTAATATTTTTATTTATACTACCTTTGAGTAATTTAAGTAATATACAATTTACTTAAAGTAAATTAAATTGTTTTTCCTCCAGCTATAAACAGTATAATTCCATATAAATGGTGATTGATTATAGAAATAAAAGTTTTAAAAGGGTGAATGTATAAGTTATTTATCATTAAAAAGCCTTAAATTTTATACATTTATTTCCAATCGTCCTGTATAAAATTATCATTTTGAAAAATGTTATATTAATTTATATTAGAATCCGTCAGGCCAATAACTTCTGGAATTACATAATCTGTAGTGACAGATAATAAATAATAATTAAAAATTAAAAATATATTACTCCGAGTAGGCATTTACACGCACTTTTGAAACATCAATTATTTTAATATTACAAGCTATAAATTACAACTGTCTCGGAATGCTGATCTGCTGGGAAGAACCAAAAGATTCAAAATTTGAATTTAAATGGAATTTAATAATGTTTGATTGAAATAAAAATATTAAATGTATTAATGTTTTAACAAACTTAATTCCACATACTCGTATTACGAACAATCAAAAATTTTTGAATGTTGTAATTATTAATTTTAATACAGGAATCTCACAATACTTAATAGAAAATTATTTATACGTTCACACATTTATAAATAGCTTTTACAAATACTAACCATTAGTATACCATTTAATCTGTATATGTAGATGTGACTACGTGGTCGACCAAACTACGTGGTCGTGAAAGTAAAAGATATCCCGTATATATTTTCGTGAGCATGGTTGAAAGAAGCTATCCTGGACTCCGAAAATAATAGCTGAGGAATGTTCTAGATCGGGCGCAAATAAACATAAAGTAACTGTGTTATTGTAGTAAAGATAAAGAAGTGTGAAATAAAATTTTTGTCTATTAGAACCTGGAAGAGGCTCTCGAAGAAGAATTGATATTTTTTTTATTTTGGATGGGACAGAGACTTTATTGTTTAATTTAATATTATTTTCTGTAATTTATTTTGTTTAATTCTCCTCTTCTATCAATCACGTTTTCTTTTCTTCATTTCATCTGTTTTCCATCACAATTTATTTTGTACTTTTTTCATTCTTTTTCTTCAACATGCTCCACCCCGTATTTTATACTCCACAATTTCGATAGTATCGCAGTAACAATTTTTCTTTATTCTAATTTCATTGATCTACTTTGTGTATCACTTTACTCGTAATCTTTTTACATTTGCATTTTTCATCTAAGTTATTTTTGGTGTTCTCTGTTACATATATAATATTTATTTGATTTATGTTATAATCGAACTTACCCATATCCCAGGTATGCCATTGCTAACAGAAATCTGTTATTGTACTAAAGACTATCGTCTCCATGGCGAACCATGGAAAAGGGTATTCTGGGGATTTCTCTACCAGGTCCAATAAGGAATGACGTTGAACGCATGAGCTAGTCGTGTTTCCAGTAGAAGCGCGGCTTAAATTATGATGATATATTCCATATTCCTTTTTTGAATATAACAAAACGTTTTATCAATAACAATTACGTGATTTTCCCTAAATTGAACGACTACAATAATCAAATCGATACAGGTTTATAATATCAATCGTATATATGATATAATGCCCGTTATCGTTTAGACTATAAAGTTTAAAATCGCGTGCGTACATATGAACGGATTTAAATATATTATACATACCGTAAGTAACCGGATTTAGCAGGCGAACTAGTTCCATTAAAATAGCCACTGGATACTTCGATGACGAATTGAGATTGCTATAAAGAAATAAATTAATTACTTCATTATGTCTTTCCAATTGTAAATTGTGTTATTTGATTAAAAGAATATAAATGTGTGTTAATTTAAAACGATAAAACATTCTAAATTTTATAGATTTTGTTCGTCCGGTGATGGAATGAGATCAAAAATATAATATATTCCATAATTCGCCAGCATCTTTTAAAATTAATATCTTAAATCCTAGGTTAATTATTCATTTAATTATGTTACACATTAGGCACTCAACAAGGCATATTTTCATGAAATAACATGACACGTGATTTTTTACACAAATAATTTAGTTGATTTTATGTGTTATTCACAGTTGTGAAACCAGCTTAAAAAAATCGTTGTTATTCTACTATCAACGAAAGACATTTTAACAATACATTTTTCTCGAAGTAAATGAATATTGTTTTTGTGTCATAAACACACGTAAGAAATGATTTTAGTATTTATAATGAATCGGATTTTTTTTAACACTGACCAAATATAAATAAACTAATTTATCATTAGAATCGAAAGTCTGTAATATATCTTACGAATGAACTGCTCTTTATTAAGGATATTTGTGAAATTAATCATAATAGAAATCTGTCTAAGTTTATTGTTGGCTCTCTTCAGATACGGACGCGTTTTAAACTACATTTGATTTTCGTTTCTAACAAATTAGGTTTATCTTTAATTCATTTGACGTACATTATATGTTAAGTATTTGTTTTATAATTTACATATCACTTGAATATATAATTATTGCTCAAAATTTGTTTAGTCACCTTCCTACTGTGCTAGGTGTACCTGAGTTTCAAAAGTCATTATCCATTTTCGTACAAAACAATTCAACTTTAAAACTAAAAATAATTTTGTCGAAAAAAAAAATTATATACAAGCCTTCGCAACTTTGCAAGCTTTATAAACACCACCTTAACCCTTTGTGGATAAAATTTTATAAAATCCGTTCTTAACTAAGCTCTACATAGTAAATAAATGATTACTACTAAATTTAAAGCGTGTAAACCACAAGGTTTTAGAGATCTCGTGATGAACAAGTATATAGGTTTAAATAGTTTAAAAATTAACAGGATTTCTTGTACATTAAAAGCAATATAAGCTATGTAAGTATCTATAAATGAATAGATATTTGATATTATCAATTTGAGTTTATTGCTTGATCTCGTTTTGAGATTATGTCGCGGGCTGTGCGCTTTCGTTCCGGCCGGAGCTTTCACCGTTCGTGGGTGCGCCGCCTACAAAGCACTAGACTTAAGCCCTAGGTCCGCTGGATCATTCTGGCGCCATGACTCACACCGGCCCACGCACTAGGATGTCGCCGCCATTGTATGCAAGTGTGCGAATGCTATTTATTTTGAGAACAAACACGCCGAATGAATACATATAACTTCGATTATTCAACAAAGGTTGGATTCAACGGCGCATTTATCCTTGGAATATTTTTTTTTTGCGGAAAAACGACTAGACTAGATCTTTACGATTTTAGTCTATGCCGTATGAGATCATTGTTTTATACAAAAGGTCATATTTTTTTTTACAATTTACCTGTACTCTACATGGCCTTTGAAAATGTACCACCAACATATTTGTTATTTTATTTTGCTCCTACATTATTATTGATAGTATTTCTATAAATAGTTTAACAACATTAGAAAGAATAACATAAGAGTTATAATAACTTAGAAATGGCAATGGGCCATCTTATGTCTCGAAACAATTTTAAACACAGACATTTCATTTCGAAACATTTTTAGAAATAGAAGCAAGTAGTCGAAGTGTACATTGTATGAGATAGTTTTGAATATTATAAATATATAATGCAATAAAAAGACAAATAGTTGATAAATTTACACATCATCTTCATCACGTCTGTCGTAGGAAGGCTTCTAGTACTATCTTCTTTCTGTGGCGCTACAACTCTGTGAGTCTTGGACTCTACCACGATCTTCTTCCATCTCACTCCTTCCTTCCTTCGCCGTTCTTTGTCAAGATGTATTCCTTCCGATACTCCTGAGATCTTCCTCTACACATTCCGTCCACCTCTTTTATGACTCTTTTCTGTTGCAGGATCCACTTGGAGATGGTATTAACAGCCATGGTGTGGCTTCTTCTAGATATAAGTCTCTCAAATTTCCAATAGGGCCAATTGGAAGCGGTTTGCATCCAGCGACTACCGATGTCCGTACCAACATCGTCTGCCCACCTTGTGACTGGATATACAACGCTGCACTTTTTGGATTGTGGTCTCAAATCCCAAATTTTAAGACTTTAGCGGCCATCTGTTGTAAGCGCCACGTGATTTTTCCAATGCCACTTCAACTTGTTAATCCACTGAACTATGGCGATACGAAAATCCTACCCAATCAAAATATAATGTTCATAGATACCCTGATAACAGAAGGTTATATTGTATGCATATATATATGTATATTTACTATTGTTCATTTTGTGCGAAAATTAACAAATGTAGTTATGTTTTTGTTGTTCTAAATATAAATTAGTTAAATTTCATTAAAAGAAAAATTTAAAAGGAAGTGGTGGTTTTCAAATAGTTCTCCTCATTCATGCACTCTTGCAGAGTGGTTGTGGTCGTGCTTGGTCGGTTTTGGTGGCCCTGCTGCTCTCTCTAAACGTCACCATGTAGCTCGGTGTTTAGCGGACAGAGATCGATCGTTTAATGACTTATTTGTGACAATTTTGATAGTGTCTGACCATCTCGTTGTAGAGCATAGCGTGTCTTCCACTCTTCCTTGTACCACCAAACGTTTTATTAAGTCCTCATTACGGGAGATATGTCCAAAAAACTTGAGGATTCATATTTTCACAGTCGACGATATCCACTCTTTTATTTTGAGTACTTTGAGGAAAGAATCATTGATTCACACGGGATTCTGAGCATCCGTTTAAAAGAAGTAGGCGTAATAATTTTGTGTAGAATATTCTTCGCAGAAAACACCATATTTACCTATCTTCTTTTTCTTCTATCATTCTTCTCTTCAATTCTAGTTTAATTCTTGAGAATTTTAGATGTTTCATCATTATCATCATGACAGCCGATAGACCCATTGCGCATCAAATAACTTCCCCAAACCATGTCTATATTTTGTATGATTATCATGTAAAAAAAATTGATAGTTAAATATTTTCCCCTTTTTTTTCTAAGTAAAAAGTTAGTTGTTGTTACGACTCTTATGTTAATAAGAGCGGTGAATAAGTGAGAAATTTGGAGTAATATTATAGTGTGTCACGCTCGTGCCCTCGCGCGAGTTCATTGTTTCGTTGCGATGTTTGTGCTGGACTATCCCACGAGTACAACTAACTTGGTGTCGGTGCGCCTCGATTAGGGTTCCGCGATCACCTCAGTGAAACCAATTATTAAATAAATGAAATTGCAAAATAATTAAATACATTCAAATATACTACATAAACAATAGAAAATTGAGCTTAAGTTAAATTATGTTAATGTTGTGTGTGTGAAAGTTTGAATGAGTGTGGTAAATTTCCTGGTACATTATAATTTCTTTCTTGGTGCTCATTCCGAACTTTTCGATTATATTTATTCTTGAGTGACTACATTTCTTCCACATTTGATTGTAAATAAATAGTAAGAATTACATTGAGATATTTGTAAAGAAATAAAATAATAGTATATATATATTATATTCTTTAACGAATTGTACATGATTTCGCTTAAATATTTATATATATCTCGTGTGTGTTGAACAGCAGCTAAAAATCGTGTGTATATAAAATATAAAATATCGATAGCTTTTTAATTTTCCATATTTTGCATTGGCTTTTGTAGCGTTCATTTTATATTCTTTTCGATTTAAATTTATCAAAAGCATTTAATGCAAACCGTATAAAATGTGTGGCTACAATTCGCTGTAATATTGCGATGAAAAAAATAATAAAAAGGTTGGTACAACAAACACAGTTTACTCACTTTGTAGGCGTATGTAACAAACTTTCGTTTAAATTTAACTTTTTGAAATTAATATGACAACAACAACACTTTCTTTTTAATTTTGCTTCCATTAGCGATTTAATTCAACATTTTATTATTTTCTGAACATTGCAGAAGGTTCGTCTAAAAATACAATTTTCAGGTTTCAATTTGAAATATTGATAAGTGAATAGCTGTCGTTGAGTTTTTATAGCAACAATCTGGAAATCCCTGTTTTTCACGTGGTTAATTTTATCTTAATTTAAAAAAGCATGAACTTTATTTATTTATTTATGATAGCTCATAGGTACTTAGACTTGTGATAATAGATCGCGGGTTCGAGTCCAGGGATGCTGTTCTATATTTCATTCACACTTTGTGTGTTAATATTAAGGAGACCGGAAACTAATGTCGCTTTCTTGAGTGAAATTCAAAACTACAATTATAACAAGACTACATTTATACTACTACTCCGCTAGCTCAGTGACCCAAAGTGGGTCTTGGCCTCCGAAGCGAGAGACTTCCACTTTCCTGTATCTTGCGCCATCGTCTGCCATTGGCTGACATTCAATTCGCGCAAGTCTGCCTCAACGCGATCGATCCAGCGATACCTGGGTCTACCCACTGGTCTTCGACCCCTCGGTTTTTCCAGGTATAACATTACATTTATAACAAGTTTTATTTCTGACAACAATATATTCACCTTCGTTATTAACAATCTTTTGCCATAAACAAATTTTCAGTGCCGAAGCGGTAAAAATCTATCGGCTTTTCTGTAAAATGTGTCGACAGAAACGACATTACTTTCCGGTTCTCCTAATATATTATACGAAAGTCACTGTAATAGTAAAGGAATGCCACTGCTCATAAACAAGTTATTAGAAGATGGTCAGTAGCTTTCTTTGTGTATCATAATACCACACTGCAATCGCCAACTCGCCCGCTAAGCGTGGCGATTATGTTATATCCCCCATAGATATCTTTAGAGGAGGTCGGTCTATGCCTTGCAGTGGGCGTCTATGGGCTGACACAACGAAATATTATTTACTTATTCACAAGAAAAAACTAAGTTTATTTTATTTCACTATCTGTATTATTATATCCAATAAGCTGTATCACAATGTTCCGTACTACGTTATAAGTATGTTTATAATTAAAATTAGAATTTGATTTTTGATCTATTAGCAAAGATAACGGGATTTCCCTTTCAACATATGGAATAAATAGTAAATTTTATTATCAAATAAAAATATACTTATTATTCGGTATGTATAGTTTTATATTTAATTAATAGTTTCATTATTTTGCACACGGATTCTTTTTAGAAATTCGAAACTGATTTTTTATATTTATACATATATTTTACTAGTTTTTTAACCTTTACATGTTGTACGGAACCCTGAATGTTTTTATGGAATCCCCAAAAGCAGGGCAAGTGTACCGCATCGAAGTTGTAACGCCACGCGCGTCTCCCGTGACGACTTCGCTTCACTCCCCCCACTTTACCGCACCGATCCTTCGCACACGCTAATTTGTTATTCTAATACGCGTAATTACTGCTTCGTCTATGAAAATGTTGAAATTTGTGTTTGCGAAGTGTTTTCAACTGATATAGTATTACCATATACCATTTGTATTTGGTTTCAACAGAACACATGCAGAATACCATATATAATAGTACCAATGAAACAATGAAGTTATTTCAAATAGGTTTTATTCGCAAACTGTTAATACAGGATGATTAATTATAGGCTTTAAACTTATAAATAGCTCACATGTCATCAAAACATCTTCTTGTCCAAAATACAGCAAAGCCTGAAGATGAAGGTCTTGATGCCGCGATAGTCCGCCATATTGGAACGGCGTCCATCTTGAATTTTAAATTTTGACATAATCATCGTGTTTTACTATTGTTGCCCTTTCATTTGATACCCATATTGAGGGGGTTAAGGATAAATACGTAATCCGCCATTTTGTATCGGCGGCCATCTTAGATTTATAATGTTATTGATTTTATTATATTGTATTGTCATCTAAATTAAATGTGTGTACCAAATTGCAGATCAATCTGACAATCCAAATAAATTCCGTACGGGTCGAACTAAATAAAACCGTTTAAAAATTGGAGAGGGTTATGCTTAGAGTTTTGTTCCAAGAGCGAATTAGAAATGAGGTGATCCACAGAAGAATCAAGTATCAGTGGGAGGAGTGTTCGTGCAACCAAAAGGTGTACCATGAGTGGCAACCACGAACTGATAGAGAAGGCGTGGTTAAGTCCTCTAGTAGGTGAGCTGATGACATAGAATTGCGAGAAGTCACCGGAAGCGGTCAGAGCAAGACTGTTCATTGTAGCGATAGCTGAAAGACCTATGCCTTGCCTTACGCGTTTATCGGCTGAAAAGTAGAAGAAGAATAAAAACAATGTCAGCCAAAAACTTTACAGCTTTTACGCCGATTCAAAATCGCCATATATGAAGAGATTTTCCCGAAATAAGTTACACTATTTATTTTACTGAAATGTTTTTTTAAAACCAATAATTTTTGGACAAGTTGTTCTAGAAATACCATATATATTGCGAAATTGTGCACAATATAGTATACTATAGTTAGTGGTATTTATGTATTAGTGAACTATGTAGTTTGTGTTAGTAGTATTTGCACACAGTCTATATATAGCAGAAGACGAAGCATTAAAAGTCAAAATGTGATAGAAAATTTTGTTAAAAAACTTCAGTCTTATAAGCCGGTTTAATATTTGCCAAACCTTTTTCGTTGATTTTATATATGAACTCTTTGATTCAATTGTACATGAGAAACAAAGTATTTGTTGAAATGCTTCGTTCTTTATACTTGAATATTTGTTGTAATAAAAATCTTCTGATGTAATGTGTCCATACTTATGACAAATATCACTGAAAATACTTTTTATCCTTTCATTGCATATTGCTGAATAAGTTTTAAAAACGAAAAACGTAAATATCCTTGTATTGTTAGTCATTCAATGTTTTTTTTTCCTGTCTTGGTTGGAAAATCAAATAAGACAGAGATACAAGTTAAATTATATGAGTATTATTTATTGTACATTCCAATATGTTCACGAATTATTTAACTTGTTATGTTTAAATATAACATATAGGCACAGTAAGATCTACGTTAATAAATAGCTGTTTCCATTGTTGGGATCATCTCTCATTTTGGAATATAACCAGTCTCTCATTTAAGAAAGACCAAGGATAGCAACTCATAAACTGAAACCATATCTATTAATATTAACATTGAATTCAAGGCTAAATTTTAATTACGTCAATAAAATCATCAAATCATTGATTTTAATATTGGCTAAGAGTACATTGAAGTACATAGACACCCACTGCAAGGCATGGAACTGTTCCAAAGGAATATGGAAGATGAATCATAATCGCTACGCTTGGCACGTTGGTGCTCATCTTCTGGAAACTTGTCTGCAAGCATTGGTAATCCTATATAATTAATGCACATAGTGTGAATTATCTATGATTGTATCCCGGGAATCGAATTTGCGAACTACGGTCGCATGTCTCAGTCCTCACCGCTGAGCTATCACTTCTCAATTAATTGATTTCTTTATATTATTTTTATAGTGCTAGGAATATCTTTGTTGGAAATTGATCTGTGGTCTATTATTGAAGTCACAATCCTTAACCAGTATGTTGTCATCATCATTTCTGTCGTTGGAAATCCATTTTCCAAAATAGGCCTCCTCAATGGATTGCCATTAAGAACTGTTGGAAATATTTTACATTCAACATTTTGCGACGGCTTTAATAAGGTTTGTCCACCTTGTCTGTCTGGTCTAACACTTGCCGATCCTGTTATCACAGATTGAGAAATATTTAATCATGTAAAATATTGTATTTCTAATGCAAATAAGAATAATATTTTATAGTGTTTAACAAGACATGTAGATTACTTAAAACTATTACGTAAAAGCAAAAAAAATGTACTTTCCCGTACCGGGAATCGAACCCGAGCCTCCTGGGTGAAAGCCAGGTATCCTAGCCACTAGACCATACGGGATATGTAAATCACATTAATACTGAGTATTATATCTTCCTCATCACAATATTTATTGAACATTAAGGCTTTGAGACTTAAAATTTGGTAGGAATATTCATTTTATTAATCATAGGTCATATAGAAATGGAAATTATGTCATTCAAATCGCAAGAGGAGTTAACTTCTATTTATATTTATAGCATTTTTCATACAATAGGTCTTATAGATAAAAAGTTGGTCGCGATATATCTTTAGGCTTGTTAAAAATTGTAAAGAATGGTTTTTATGAAATTATACCCACCTATGCGGACCACGCGGCGCGGCCGTAGGGTCCATTGTACTTCTGTGTTTTAATTGTGTTGATTCATTTTATGTTTATATTTTTATCTGAAATTTGCAATAAATAATTAATAGACAAATAAATAAATAAATACGATTTAATTCCATGCGCTAAAAGTGTGATATAATTACGTCTGTGGGAACTCGGCAGACAATTGTCTAAGCGGGTGAGCCGACGGTTTTTATGTGCAAACATTTTTAGGAACGTCTAAATCGGCGTCTTTGTGTAACGGCCGACGTGGCCTTGCCCGGCCGTGACTCGGCTCGCAGCTCGCATTTCACACGGACCCACTCGTCTGATATGAGTTTTGACACCTTGGCTTTTTACAAACCACAAATAGACGATATTGTAGTTGTCAAACCAATAACTCCTTTTTTTATGATCAATTTTAACATTTCCATCTGCAATCGGCTTAAATGATGTCCGTGTACTATTTAATTGATATAAGTACTCATTCTCGTCCTACTTAAACGTAATACATTGGAAATGATTGTTTGTCAGAACAAAGTCCAATGGATTGTTTACGCTAAGAGTATTTATTTAATGATGTTTGTATAATAATTTAACCCTTTAGGGCACGTTGGTATTTAAAATGTCCCACCTTTTTGATGCGTAATAACGCATGGTGGGATATTTCTCGACCCACCTAGAAATATTGGAATAGTTGCGCGTTCATACATTTTTTATTGAACTTTATTATTTAAAGTAATTGGCAACACCATCAGCAATTGTTAAAAATATACTCGATTGCGCTGGCAAGGTTTAGCATCATATGACAGGTTCATCAAGTGTTGAAACCGAAAATTTTTAGTAGTTAATAAAAGATTTTTTTTTATATCATTGGATATCCTTATTAATAATATCACACCAATTTTATTATGAAGCGAAAAATGAGCGAAATAAAATTTCTGTGCAACATGGGTATTTTTATTTTCTAAAATTCCGTGCCTCAAAGGGTTAAGCGATTATAACTAGTTCTTCACCACTTAGGCTAGATACTCGCTAGGGTATGGGCTCGGCTAAGGGTCGACACACCATAGGACTCCTTTCGAAACTCTCCGACATAAACGAACTGCGAAAACTCATCAAGACATCTTTCCATCTCACACAACTAAACGTTGCGGGTACTGCATGCAGTTTTAAAAAACGATAATTGATCATGTGACGGCTTCGCAGAACAGACTTTTGACCACTTAGACACTATTCCCGATCCGAATCCAAAAGACTTTGACGTGACTTTATGCGAAAACCTTTATATACCTCCGTTCAACTTACTGGATCTCCTCAGGAAAAAATCAACGGCAGAATGTTTTGATGAGTTGGCCCGGCACATTGTCCTAAACCTCAGGGCATTTAACGGTCTGTAGCGCTTGGGCAGCGACTTGAAATAAAATAATGTACCATTTAATTTATAATTGAGCAAAACTTCCAAATTGTATTGTTTATATATACAAAATTTAGCTGTATTTACCCATAAGAAAAATTGTAAATAATGATAAAACACTGTCGTGACTCGCAGCTGGGAGAAGAAAGATCCGTATCAAATAGCGGCAACCCTCTCCCAACTGTCTGTGCTTAGAAAAAGCTAAAAAAAAAATATTGTAGAAAAAACAGTAGCGATACAAATTAGAATTAATAAAAAAATCTCTCAATTTTTAGTAAAGGCAGTCCATTCGTAACAGCATTATACCTAGCTTATAGTTCAGTTTCTAATCAGTCTTAGTTAAAGTTTTGCGACTAAGTGTTCTTTCTTTGCTATAGATATTATATTTAATGTGACGCTGTGCAGTTTACATTTTCAATACCTCTTCCGGACCTCTGAACATTATATAAGCAGCCTTTCAGGTGACTTTTCGTCAAGACATATGCAATCTGTGGATCAATTATCTGTCTGTCAACGTTCTTTATTAAAAATAAATTGACAGAAATAGCTTTTATACAATAAACGAATATTTAAATGATTAGAATCCTTACAGCGATGTCGCGTGATTATTTTGATTTCATTTAGGCTATATCTCATAAAGTGTATATGTATAAATCTGTATTAAACTTTAAAAGATCTCTTGTTGTGGAGTTTCCTGCTTCTTCTCCACAACTATAACACCTTGTAAAAGCAGAGTAGAGTCAAAAATAAAATTTATTAAAAATTAAATAGATAATATGTTGGCAATAAATAAGAGTTCTGTTAAAAGTTCTAATTTTGAATAAACAAATTCAATCTTTATATTTCTTTATTTATTTATATCTTTTTAACTCATACATCCAATATAACAATAGTTTTAGGATCTTGGTGGCTGGCATTTGGAATTTATAGAAAACATATTTAACGCTTCTTCGTCCAGACTGAGTTAGAACTAGTAGGTTTTTAAAATTAATAGGTTGGTTGAAAAGGTCAGTCGAGGTCTGCAGTCTTTTAACTATCTTTGTCTGTGTACGACATTCGCGGGAGTACAAATAAAACACGATTTACTATGTACTTAATTAGCACCTCGTGCACAGAGCACATTTTATGGCTAGAATAGCTTTGCATCCACACGAACCGGTTAATATGGCTTACTACACGTCTAGTCTGACCGGCGTTTAGGTGTCTTTACACGTCACGATATCTTTTTTTGTATATCTTCATAGGTTACGATTTTATTTTTAATGAACGAACCAAATTTACATTTAAATATGTAAGAGACATTTTTATACTTACACAAATGTTTTCAATTCAACTACGAAACATCGTCGTGTCCAACAATGCCTAAAACGAGTCGACGTCCGATGTGCGTTATCAGCGGTGGCTCTGTTGGTAGTTACAGAAACGTGGGCTGTCGTTTCTGGCCTTTTTGGTAAGCTGACAGCTGCTCAACCAGCCATAGAGTATACTATGCCCGGGATTTCTGCAAGAGATCAAATAGAAAATAAAGAGAAACGAAGACGAATGAAAATAACCGAAATAGCCCATGGGATAGGCAAGTTGAAGTAGTAGGTAGATAGACCACAGCGTGAAGATCAGATGGCTGCTGAGATCTGATGAGAGAACACGGACTGACAATGATCCACAAGGTGGACAGACGAACTTCTTTAAGTACTTACACTGGATCCAGGTCGCTTTCTACTGATTCAACTGGACATCTATTTGCAAGGTCTATGTCTTGCTGTGGACTTATTACGTCTAATGATAATGATGATGAATGATGACTAAGTATAGTAGGTCATAATTCACTCAGTGGTCGCAACACGGATGTTGAATCATGACTCTCGATGAGCCCGTCACTGGCTGTGACGTCACGCGATACGTTAAGAAATCGTCATGACTAAAAATCTTTTATACCTATTTACTACAGACAAATATTATTATATAGCAAACCAATGCTTACTCAATGCCGAAAGGCTTGCTTTAAGATTCATTACCCGTGAGTAAATCGAGTTCGGTTCCCGCATATTTGGTGCAGATATTTGCAATTCGTAGTGCTGAAAAAGTTTCATTTCGGTGTATTAAATATACAGTATGATTTTTTTATATGTGTAAAGACTTTAAAAGAGTGAATGTACATCTCATTTGCTGTCTATCGATGTCCAACCTATGAAAAGATCAATGGTTTACAGAAATAATAAACAACGCAATATAAATACAATAAAAACGTTTCTAAAAGTTGGATTGCTTTGTAGTAAGATTAAATATTGTTTATAATCAGTTTCTGCAGATTTTGTGCTACCAGAAGTTATTGGCTTGTCGTATTTCAATAGAAAAAAAAATAATGTAACATATTTCACAGTGATCGCTTTATAAAGGTTAATTGACATCGATGTAAAATCTCTAAAGCCTTTTTAAAATTTTTACACTTATGACTTAATTTTTGATTTAAGTAAATTTAAATGATAATTTCTGTTTTTTAATACAATTATGAAAAATTTATTTGACTGTACTACGTATATACGTATATTGTAGAGTAATAGTTCAGCGGTAGAGTACTGAGCCATGCGATCGTAGGTCGCGGATTCGATTCCCTGGATACAGTCTATAATTCACAATTTGTGCATTAATTATATAGGATTGTCACTGATCCAGAGGATAGGCAGCAGCTTCCTCAGCGTGTCATACTATCAGGCAGTTGCCACCCTGCCTGCCAAGAGTGGCGATTGTGTTATATCCCCTTATAGATATCTTTGCGGAAGGCATTATCTTGCAGTGGGCGTCTATGAGCTGAAACGATGATATAGTACGTCTAGACATCTAGGTATAACTATGAAGTCGCATATACATCAGTGGGAGGCTTGTATATAAAGATAACTGTACACTATCTGGTAATATTTTATTTAATCATTTGACTGTTAAGAAATTCTTGTAGGAACATACGAAAACTGCCGGAATATCTTGACTTCATGTTGTCAAATAAAATGTTTATTTAGATAAATGTCAATAAATTTTAATATTTTTTTTCATACGAGATTTTCTTACGATGGTTTCAAGTCATGTGGTAAAACGAGTACGTACCATTTCAACTTGGATTTGACGACAGTATCTTAAAGTTTTGAACTGGAATTCAATAGATGCATGGTCACCCTTTCTAGTAACAGCGTGATATGATAGATATATGCAATTCCTGATATATTATGTTACAGAATAAATATTACTCTATGCATTGTCTGTAAGACGTTCACTGCTGAACAGAAGCCTCCTTTATATTTACAATAGCATCGAAAGGAAGAGGTTGGCGTCAAGCTTTATTCGAAAACCTTAACAAGGACATCCGTCCTTCTTATAAGTGATCTCCACACCATAATCTTAACTTTGTAGTACCAATGGGAAATTTATAGGAAAGGCCAATGACAAGCAGTGAACGACTTATCGCTGAAATGATGATGAAATCATAAAGCCGAGTTCAGACTAACCAGATAGTCATTTTAAAAATTAAAACCCTTTTTTTGGTTTCGGTGGGGAAATCTTACGGACGTTCAAGACGCTTCGCCTCTGGGGGGAGGACAGGGGTATGTGAGATTCTTACCTACTAAAACCCGCCCGGTGATCGCCTACTGTGCTATACGGGGGACCGCGGTGTCTCCCGGTCAGGGATCATCACGCGGTCTCCACTCGCGCTGTGCTATTCTAGATAGCCCGTCCCGGGGCATGCGTGTATGGTTCACGGTAGCCCCAAAACCCTCGTGGTGCTATCACGATGGTTCGAGACCACGTCGAACCATCGTCCGCCTCAGAGTCGCCGAAGCTATTGGGAGTTTAGGGCCCCCGCCATAAATTTCCGCGACTCCGAAGGCCCCGTTTATGGTAGGGGAACATCATTCTCTGGAGGGCCTTCGCGAGGCCCTGCGCTGATAGCGTCGTCTCCGAGCGGGATTTGTCCTCTGCCGATCTTGTTCGGCCGCCTCCTTCTGGACCATGACGGTCTCATAGAAGGAGGCGAAAAAAATACCTCATATGACTTAACATGGCCCAATATTTTCGTGACACGAATACACTATACAATTTTTGTTTAAAAATAATGTCACGTGTGAACTAGACCTAATAGCCTATGCAGTTGCGTATGTAACTTTACACCTTCATTAGTTATAATTATTGTTTTGAACCTAGCACCTTTCCACTTGTAACTCGATTGTTTGCACTTGCGTTATAGTGATTTATAAATTATTACACTACCGTTATTCTGTGTATACAAGGCAAATTAAGTTTAAACTTTTAAATCGGTCAAAGAGTCTTTAAGTTTTAAAAATACGAGAGGAGTGATGGAGCAATTTATTTTCGCCGCTGTAACGGCGTGTGTGTTTTGACTGTGGGGGTCGAATTTCCGAGCGGCTCAAATCGTTCTTCGTGCCGAATTCTACAACAATGGAGTCTTAATGGCGATAAAGTTTCGTTGTTTAGCGTACGCAACTTCGAAAGATTGATTTTTGTGTCACGAATATGTTATTATTCTCAGGGAGAATAAAAAAAATTTTTGTGGGTATGACCTGTCGATGTTTACACGATAAATGCATTTAAAAAGATGAAAAAGTTATTAAAAAAACTAAACTCTTATTGTAATATATTACGTACTTGCTGATCTATTCTGATTGTCTTTTTTCAGCTATGAATAATCAATTTGAAACGTTAAACAAAATGCTACTTCAAAACACATAGTGTTTATTCTAATGCTTTATATACAGTGTCCTATAATCTAAATTGAATTTTAAATAAAGCGGCTTTTCCAATAAGGGAACAGGTGAGATACAATTGGTGAGATAATACTGGATTTTTAATATTTGTCATAAACAATTAACGATAGTCCTTACGATTAATTTACCGATATTGCAATTGCAAGACACTGTAACTGGACTTTTTTCCGGTATGAATCTTTTACAGTGTATTAGTGAATTTAACCCTTTCGTTACCAGCGCTGGAGTTAGTCGGCGTCCACTGGACGACCCGTGTTTACCAGCGCCGAAATTAGCCGGCTTCCACCTTGTAATGTTGGCTTATGTGTGGATCCCTGTTTTAAAATTGATCACAGACAAATAAATTACTAAGAATTATCCTAACTTCTATATTTAATTAATATACCAGTAAAATCTTTAAAATTGTAACACTTGAGAAAATTCGAAAATCAGGTTACCGCCATGCAATGCAGTGTAGTCATTTCGGCGGAATGGACTGCGGTAAGGAAAGGGTTAAAAAAGGTGGACGGTTAAGTCAATCAAACTAAGATCAGTAGCCTTTACATAACTTTAAATGTTAAAAGTAAATAATATTATAGACATGT
Source organism: Battus philenor (assembly GCF_028537555.1). Lineage (NCBI taxonomy): Eukaryota > Metazoa > Arthropoda > Insecta > Lepidoptera > Papilionidae > Battus > Battus philenor. Next base: position 2,169,705 of record NW_027181693.1, read on the forward strand.
ATATTTAAACACCTGGTTGTTAGAGAATAATAATTGAGGGTGGATGAATACGAGTAGCTTGCTTGGAGTTTAAATATCGAAGCACCGATGGCCCCAAAGGAGGAGTGGCTTGTTAAAGAAAATTCTTCGAAACTACACTACACTACTACATTGGAAGTGCGTTGTAATCACTGAAATAATGTTGCAAAAGTCAGAGTTTGTGGTCCCTTTTTTTAAAAAAAACAAACACAGTGAGAAGAAAGATTCAGTATAAAGTAGAGATAAACGTAGTGGTGGAAAGTGACACTATTTCTTCCCTAATGGCAGATAAAGAACGTCAACGCAAATTCCGAGATTATTGCAGGAAAAATCTCAAGGAGGTTACAAAGAAAAATAAAGACTAGATTAAAAATATAAGTGCAGGTATAATAAGAGAGAAATGTAAAATAAAAAAAATAAAAAACAGGACTTGTAAACTAAACGATATCAAAGAATGTGGAGAAGGAAGAGGGGCGATGTGTTTATGGATTTTGATTTTCCTCTTGTACTTTCCCTGTCTTGGGTACACAGAGATATTATAACGATAGTAATTTCTTCACATAATTCTATTATATATATATACATCCTCATTATTTTTCCGTATTAATGTCAATTATTCTATCTTCTTTTATTCCTCCCATTCTTTCATTCCTTTTTATTCTTTCTTCCATTCGTACCTCACCTTACAGTTTCATAAGTTTTACTTGTACTGCTTTACTTTATTTTTTAAACATTTATTAGTTTATTTTAGGTTTTTGTTTTTATTTATTTCTACTTTTTTAATTTCTTACTTTTATTAATTCTATATCTCAGTTCTATACAGATTTATTTTATTTATTTATCTTGCCTGTTTGTTCTTCTTTATAACATGTATGAATTAGGAATGAGAGGAAGAGAACAAAAGAAAATAGGGGGAAACAAATAGGATGTAGAAATAAAAGTCGTGAAGGAGAAGAGAGGAAAACGAAAATGAAATAGTAACAATGAAAACATTTTTGCTAAATAAAGTTCGTCTCCTAAAAACGACTTAGGAACGAAAAAAAATATAACAGGTCATTTTTCCGACATATTAATGAATAATAAAAATTGATGATTTGAATAATTAATTGAATAAAGTAAAACACTAATAACAAATGTACGTTTATTTTGTCGTCTTTATGGAAGGTTAAATATTAAAGTAGATGAAAAAAAAATACACAACTCCATCGATGCTTTTAGCAAAACGATGTCCGCAAAATTTCCGTTTATAAAGGTCACCGTAAGCCGAGGCACCGCTGCGATACCGGTAATTTAGATACCTATAAAGTCGACTACGTTTTTCCACGGCGGAGATTCGTTGGAACTAAAAAAGTCTAGAAAATTGGCGCAGTCTTTTTTTTTATTACCTGTAATAAGGCATTCCATGGATTGGCGTAATTGTATGTTACTTCGATGAACGTACATGTGTATCGAATGTGGGAAACGACCTCATTTGTGAAGATACTGATAGATGCATCTCTGTTACTTTTATTTTATGATATACGAACTATTCTTTGAGAAGAAAATATATTTTTTTTCAAGTCAGTTCATGGCGAAGAAATCGGTGTGGAATATAAACAAGCTAATGTTTTTTTTCTTTAACCGTATGCTAAGATGTTTAGTAAATATTTCGACACGCATGTTTCGACACACATACCACAAAACAACACGCTGTAGGCGGGGCCGTATCCTAATAGAGTGTCGATGATTACGTCAGCCGATAATAACAATAGTCATTTCTCGGAATGACTCTCCAACTCGAAATAATTGGGAGGAGGCCAATGTACAGTCGTATCCGTAAGTTATCATACAAAGATATTAAAACCTTTATTTTATTATGATATGATTGAAAAATATTTATCAATGTAAAATGAATGCGACTGTACTTTTACAGAGTTTAATAACATAGGCCTTTTATAAAGAAATGGATTCTAAAAATTTTAGTAAAATTGTTTATGTATATGAAAATCACCGTAGCGGTAAAATTCTTTTGCATTATAAATACATTTTTTATAAAGTTTTCCATGGCGTAATGTACGATGTCGCAGATTTATTTTTAAGCCTTGTTTCTTCCGCTAATGAATTACAGGTAGGCATTCTTTAAAAAAGAGTAAAGTCCGTAAGCCACTATGCGGTCCGAGTGCGGATTTTTTGGGCTTGGAATATGCCAATTATCTTAGCATATTTATTTTCAAAGTTTTTGCGCAGTCGGATGAGTAATATTTTCTCGCCTTTTCTTGTATTCTGGAAGTAGTAAGAAGGACCGAGTAGGGTAAGTGAGAAAAGGACCAATATTTAGCCACTTCCGCACGTGCAGTGGTAGTCGTGCAACAAAGTGTACCGCCTGCCAGCCCGCTGGTAAATGCGTATGCCGCAAACAATGTGAATCACACAACCGCCACCGCCAAATTACTCAACACGTGTTTCACCCCTCCACGGGGCATCTTCCGTAGAGTACTCGGGGCTGATGACATGTGTATTAGGCTTAAGATGGCTAACTTAAACTAGACCTGACTCCTCTCCCTGTCTAACCAAACTTTACACAGTCCTACCAATGCTGCTTTTCAAAAGTCGCTTTGAAAACTAGCTGATAGTCACTCTTGACTGGTCTAAATCCTTCATCTCTAACTTCTCCATCCACCGCATAAAAATTCAATTTAAAATTATTCATTATTATATTATTGATCAGATTGTAGTAGTTACCTAAGCTGCATGGTTTTCAGGTATATTTCTTTTCCACCAGGTATGATTTCCTTTAATTTCTTTCTTTTGACATATCTGCCAGCGCTTCTCTTGCATTCACCTTCCTTTATAATTTAATAATAAATATAAAAAATTGAATTTAAATTTCCTATTTTTACACTAGATTTATCACAGATTTAATTTTATTTAATTATTAAAATAAAAAATGCAAAACAAAACAAAATGTAAACTTATAGTATCCTGATGGGAAAGCGATATATATGGCAATATATAGGCGATATATATATGCCATGTATACGCGGAGATACTATTTATAACAAATTTTCGTAGGATTTTGTTACTTCCGCGCTTCTCTTTTGTCTTGGTTAAGGTCTTTCATTTATTTTTTTACTGTCATTCTCGTTCTCTTTCATTCCTTTCGTTATCATGTTACCTTTCATACATCGCTTCTCTTCTTTCGCCTTCTCTCCATAATACTGAAACGATTCTATTTTTTTTATTTTATTTTGCAATTTATTATTTTAAAGTACATTATTTTTACTGTCTATTACTTAATTCTTATATCACAATTTTATTTCGGTTTTATCGCAGTTTGTTTAGTAATGTTTATTTCTCTTTCGTACTGTACGTTAAGAGTTTTATTTGAAGATAGACCGCTTTTCCAAAGTAGGTCTTACTTAGTTTAACTGTTTGTCCTAGATATATATACGAGTTTTGGGATTTCTTTGCCCGAACTCAACGCGCCTAGCATATTTATGTCTCGTCGAGCGACTTTCTGGAAAAATATAACGTATACTATTTCATTTTGGTCCATGTATTCCGAGTCAATATTTATACGTAAAAATCTATTTTCCCTTTTATTGAAGCGCGAAAGATATACATAAAATGCGGGCGAAGTATATCGTTAGAGATATGTCAAAGTATACAACATTCATTTACATGATATCGCATGTTTAGTGGCCGTAAGCGATGATCTTAAAACGGCATTTTGATATCTATTAATTTACTGGCGATTTGAACTGCGCACTCGGTCGTGAGCTTTAGATAAAAGCTGAGTGGGGAACACAAACCGATTTATTTCGACTGGATCGGTCGTTTGACATAAGTGATCATTTGCTTTAACTGTATTTACATTCGTAGATAATAAATGTTAACAATGCTATTGTTAAATATTTATTACTAAAATTAAATTATTTTATGAGATCATTTATATATTATATTTCACAACGTGGACAGATGACATTTGTTAGGTAGTCGGAAACACTTGTTGCAGGCCGCTTCCAATCGGCTTTTAGATATCTATGGCTTATGTCCTCCTACAGCTGAAATGTTGAAGATAACCCAAAACAGTTGTTGAGTATTTTTAAGCCGCAGTCTTGAAGAAGATTATGCACCGGAGGAAACACTTTCAAATTAAGAACGCTTTTGTATCTAGTCTTAAGCTAGATGTTTCTTCATACATATTCTCTGTTAATGTAGGTGCTGTTAGTCTACGACGGAGACCTTAGAACCGGTCTTTCTGAGGAGGGTAGTAGATACTCTTTTTCCGGAAGATCGGTCAAGTCCCTCCGCGCACCCCCCGGCACAGCCGTGGGAGTGGATGGATGAGACGAGGGTAACGGCGCAGGAGCTGGATCGAGCCGTGAGCCGTCTCAGAGCGCGAAACACCGCGCCGGGGCCCGACGGAATACCGGGTCGGGTCTGGGTACTTAGTCTGGCGTCTTTGGGGGGTAAGCTGGCGGAGCTTTTCACGAGCTGTCTCCGCCGAGCCACGTTCCCCACGCCTTGGAAGGAGGCACGATTGGTCCTCTTGAGGAAAGAAGGCAGGGCCGTAGAATCTCCCTCTGCGTACCGTCCCATATGCCTGCTGGACGAGTGCGGCAAGCTGTTCGAAAGGATACTTGCCGCCCGTATCGGCGAGCATCTGTCTCGCGTCGGCCCCGATCTTGCCGACAGCCAGTTTGGCTTCCGTCGGGGGCGTTCGACCGTCGACGCGATCATGCGCGTTCGGTCCTTGTCGGAGCAGGCCGTGTCTCGGGGTGGTGTAGCGTTGGCGATAAGCCTCGACATCGTCAACGCTTTCAACTCACTGCCCTGGGATGCGATAAGGGAGGGACTGATCCAGCATGAGGTCCCTCCCTGCCTGCGAGGCGTCATCGGCGATTACTTGCGAGACAGGTACATCGTGTACATGGACCAAAACGAAAGGAGTAACCGGAGGGAGATCAAGCGCGGGGTGCCGCAGGGGTCGGTCCTAGGACCACTCTTGTGGAACCTCGCGTACGATGCGGTTCTGCAAGTCAGTCTCCCCGCCGGAGTGAGCGTCGTTTGTTACGCCGACGACACGCTGGTAGTCGCCAGCGGAGACAACTTCGAGAGGACCAGGGAGCTCGCCGAGCTTGGGACGGAAGTCGTCGTCGCTAAAATACGCGGGCTGGGGTTGGAAATAGCGCCAAACAAGACCGAGGCGCTATGGTTCCACCGGTTGCCTCGAACGAGGGAACCTCCCGACTCGCGCGTTCGCGTCGGTGGGCACGATGTCACGGTGGGGCGGTACATGAAGTACCTCGGCCTCACTTTGGACAGTCGCTGGGGCTTCGAAGAGCACTTCGATCGCCTCGTCCCCCGGATTGAGAGGATAGCAGGTGCCATGCATAGACTGCTGCCTAATCTCGGGGGACCCACGGAGGAAGTCCGCCGCCTCTATGCAGGGGTCGTACGGTCCGTAGCCTTGTACGGGGCGCCCGTGTGGGCAAAAAGGCTGGCGATTCGACGCTGTAGAACTAAGATCTACAGCGTCCAGCGGAGGATGGCCATACGGATCGTACGCCGATATCGCACGATATCGTTCGAGGCGGCGACAGTCCTGGCGCGCTTTCCGCCCCTGGACATTCTAGCGGAGTCGGATGCGAGGGTCTACGACCAAGTCCGCACCCTCCGCCGAGACGGCGGTGGCGAGCCGAACCGTGTGCACGAGGCGGTCAGACGGCAGGAACGGCGCAGGGCGCTCGCGACGTGGCGCGATAAGCTCTCGGAAGAGCGCTATGCGCGCAGACGCGTCGTTGGAGCGATCCTGCCCGTCTTCGAGGCCTGGATGCAGCGACGAGACGGAAGGCTCACCTACAGGCTTACGCAGATGATCACCGGGCACGGTTGCTTTGGTGATTACCTGTGTAGGATTGGTCGCGAAGCGACGGCGAACTGCTTCCACTGCGGAGGAGCCGCCCAGGATTCCGCATCGCACACGTTTGCGGTCTGCCCGGCGTGGCAGTCGGAGCGGCGGATTCTGGCGGACGAGATCGGACAGGACCTTTCCTTGCCAGCAATCGTGTCGGCGATGCTGAGTGGGTCATCGGCGTGGAGGGCCGTGGCCTCTTTTTGTGAGACCGTCATGGTCCAGAAGGAGGCAGCCGAACGGGATCGGCAGAGGACAGATCCCGCTCGGAGACGACGCCGTCAGCGCAGAGACGTGCCTCGCGACGGCCCTCCGAGGAATGGTGCTCCCCTACCATGAACGGGGCCTTCGGAGTCGCGGGAGTTTAGGGTGGGGGCCCTAAACTCCCATTAGCTTCGGCGACTCTGAGGCGGACGATGGTTCGACGTGGTCCCGAACCATCGTGATAGTACCACGAGGGTTTCGGGGGTAGCGTATCCACGCATACCCCGGGACGGGCTATCGAAAAATAGCAAGGAGCAAGGGAAGACCGCGTGGCGATCCCTGACCGGGAGATACCGCGGTCCCCCGTTTAGCGCAGAGGGCGACCACCGGGGGGGGTTTTAGTGGGTAGGAATCCCACATACCCCTGTCCTCCCCCCAGAGGCAGGGCATCTTGAATACCAGAAGATTTCCCCAACCGAAAAAAAAAAGGTGCTGTTAGTCTGAAGGCTTTTACAACTTCATATGAGTTGAGTTCACGGAGCGGAAGGGTCCGTGAACTTAAATTTTCTTCTAACTTGCCATTACTTTTCTATTCAATCTTTATTGTTTTAATTTATTTCGATGCAGTGCAATGTTGTATAAAGTAAATTTTTAATATTGTGTCACCTATAAAAGAACAGATAACCATTATTTAAACAGTAACTTTTAATGTCATCTTAATTTGTATGTAATACCTAAATAAGTAAATAAAAAAATGATGATGACTATCTACATAAGACAATTTGTAGTAATCACCTATACTTTTGTAGATACACAGGAGTTTTGATGGAAACAAGAATCGAAATTCATCTCCCCTGTAATGGCGTTATTCAACTTGAAGCTTCAAGAGTTCCAAGTCCACGCTCTGGGAAGAGCCCACTAAAAACTAAGACGGGTAGTTGGAGCAGGTTATTTCCAAGCTGGACTAATTAAAATTGAATAATTAAAAAAAAAATAAGTTTTTTTTAAATACTCTTTGTTGAATAAAGTTTTTGGATTATTATGTGACCATACAGAAATGTTATATGTGGTTACATAATTGACCAAAAAAGTGTTACAATTTCTTTATATTTATCATATTAATATTAAAACCGGAAAGTAATGACGCTTTCTTAAGTAATATTCACAAGTTTTTATTTCTAATCAACAATATACTCACCTTCGTTATCAACAACTTTTGCCATCCAGTATACAATTTTTTAAAGTCGTAGATATGTCGGCAAAAACGATATTACCTTCCGGTCCTCCTATATATTTAAACGCATTAAGACTTATTGAATACGTAGTGTTATTTTTTTGATTAAAACTTTTTTAAAATCAAATTGCACGAACATGTCTCTTTTTTTGCACAAAACTTGTATTGATGTAGCATTACCCAATAAAGTAACTAGTAGGCCATATACTGTGAAAATAACTGTAACAGCCTAATCGTACTGTGGACGCTGACAAGAACATGATCTGCGTATAACTTTTTTTTAATTGAGTCTAATTTTTTTCCTTTACTCTCCTGTGGTATTATTTTTTTTTAATAATGCAATGTCGTTATTTGAGAAATTGTTAGGAATATATACCTTCTTCTTCTTTTCAATCGATAGACGATCACTGAAAGGTATAGGCCTCGGTCTCAGCGAATTCCTGCGTCTCAACTATGGCGCTGGTCCATCTAATGGAGGGGGGGGGTACCCCACACCGCGTCCACCGGCTCGTGGTCGCCACTCGACAACTTTCCGGACTCAACTTCCCTCGATACAATCGAGGGAAGTTGAATCGAGCGATGTTTCCCGTCTCTGTCACTCCATTCGAGCAACTCTTCTACCTACATCGGTGGTCTTCGTTCTTCTTCGGAACTCCTTATTTCCGATTCGATCGACAAAATTGAACCGACTTCATTAAAAACGCAAGTTAAATTCACAATCGTGTAGTGTATAATGAACCACACGTTTAAAAAGGCATACATAATGACACACAAAATTCATTCTCGTAGTGAATTTAAATATTTCTTTTTACTTTTTCTCGAGTCGAGTCAGCAAGAAAGGCGAAGTTCTTTCAGGCTATTGTCGCATGCCATTCCGTATTTGGTTGGTCCAGCTATCCGAGCCGAGTATGCACGCACCCCGAGCAATGTTGAGGTGAAAACAGCTGCCCGGCCGAGATAAGCCCGCCATTGCAGAGTCGAATTTGCATGCTCCGATACTGAATGAAGATTAAATGCTAATGCGGTTTCATTTTATACTTAAACGATACTAGATTCTGTGAGTAGTACAGCTTAATTTTCTACTGAAATATTTTACATTTTATACGTTTAAATAACACCATTCTACGTTTAGATATATTACAGTATCTGGTTAATGACATTACAAATAATAAAATATTAAAATAAAGATTTTATATGAGCATCATTATTTTAGTAGTTGGCCCACTGATAGAAATAAGCCTCTAACCTATAGTTCTAATAGAAACAGTATGAAATGGTTTGCGTCCAGCTTCTTACGATGACCTGAACAAGTTCTGTCCATCTAGTGGGTGGATATAACACTGCCGTGGTTTCCACTTCAAAACCTTAAGGCAGTATTCTTTTCTACTCGCCGTGTGAGCTGCTCATTACCATTTAATTTGTCAATCCGTCGTCGGTACCATTCCCAGAATACAATCTCAAATAATGCACTCCTCGAAAAAACGAAATTCCAGAGGATGGACAGCAGCGTCCTCTGGGTAGAATAATACCACACTGCTATCGCTAGCCCGTCTGCCAATAGAGGCATGGTAAATCCCCCTCAGATTTCATCGTGAGAGGCCTTGCTTGCAATACTGCCTACATTCACAAGTTTCAGTCGTCTACGCTGGGATACCATTTCTAATTTTCAATGTATTAACACATTTATGGTTTCTTATATGCTTTCTATATACATTTTCAATTTAAACCAAACTGTCAGAAGCTATAAATGGTAGTTGTGCATCTATATTTTCAGTGATCTTTAAAAAAATACACATTTCAAACTTTTTTGCCTTAAAAGTAAAAAAAATATATATGTCTGCACGGATTATACAGAAAAAAAAGAAAGAGAAGATCTATATAAAGAAATGAGATAGGTATAATTAGGCTAAAGCAAAAAAATAACGTGTTTTTTTGTAAAAGTCGATATAAGAATGTTATTACGAGTTTTCTCAAAACTTCCTTTTTATTTCCAAGCGTCTGAATCCGGCAATTTAATTATTCTATGATATCACGTTGTCTAGCAGTGAAGTAAGTGTTCATCGACACCGCCGCACCGTCACGTGTGTGCGGCTATTAAAGGTACCATTACACCGACCGGCCATCTAGTGTGGTCGTTACATTGTGTTCCAAAACATGTGCATATGTATTATAAAATGAATAAGAAAACATATAACATAAGACACGGCTTGCGGCAGAGAATTTGATCTACACCCACTGGAAGATCACGGAACGCTACAAGTTGAATGCAAGTTTCAGTTGCAGGAAAGAATAAGCTAGGACAACGTCGTCTCCTTAATGGAACAAGAGGAAAGCCGCAAGACTTTCCTGAAATATTGCAGAAAGGTGATAAGTATAGTAATAAAAGACAAAAAAACGCAACAATAGTCGGAAAAAGGTAAATATATATCTGTGATAAAGAAATATGCAATAAAAATCGTGATAAAAATATACTTTATAATAATAAAAGAAAATAATATTATAAAGCAGAAATGTAAAAAAATAGATAAACAAGCAAAAATAAAAATATTTCAAATAAGCAATCCACGAGGAATATATATATATAAATATTCTATATATATATATATATATACATATATATATATATATATATATATATATATATATATATATATTTATACGTATAATGGAATGAGAGGTACGAAAGCAGAGCGTTGTAGTGAAATTGGAAATTTAATAAATCATTTAAACAATTGTTCCTGTATATCTAAGACAGAGAAATAACGGAAGCCATTAAAAAAATCCACTTTAAATTTGAGTTTATGTAACTACGACAATGACAAGAAGAAAATTTCTCTTATGTACAATTATCATTTCAGCCGTAGGTCATTCAATACTGAACATAAGCTTGCAAAAATATAATAAGGTAGGTTGGAAACGGCTTGAATCAAGAGCTTTTCGACGACCGTAATAAAGTCGTCTGTCCAACATGAACGTGGACGTTCGATTACGAATCCGTTCATTCCAAATTTGATCTCATAGAGACAAGATCAGGTATCAATCATAAAAATATCCCGAGCATAAGTACTCTCCTTGGTACGTTGACCGACTGTCAGCTAGCCAGTGAGATTTGAAATGAGAGACGTAAACATGGAATAAACAAAAATTGTAAAGAGAAAATTGATATCAAGAACTCTAGAGAGGAGCTGTGTTTCTCCATGCCATCTATTTAAGTAATAGATTGCATGCGCACAAATTGTAAATGAATTTAGATATAAAGAATAGGAAATAAAATATCTAATAAAAATATAAATAACGACAAGATAGGAAGAGAGATAATTAGCAATGTATTAATAGTAATTGATAATAAGCAAATCTATGAAAAAAGTAAATAAAACAAAAGTAAATGTACAAGTACGATTTGGGTGCACAGATAAACACAAATTGTAAAATAAAAGATAAATGAATAATTCATTTAACCTACATAAATGAGGGTTTAAGTGGCTTTGTAATAAAAAAAAATGAGGCACAACATATCTGTGCTGTAAGTCATATGGTAACACACATTGGTAAGAAATTATTTCGTTGGTTAACAGTATAACTCTAATAAGTTTAATTGAATCCTTTACATTGTAACATTGCTACACTTGAAACTACTATATAACTTACAATGCTGCGATGAAAATGTACTAAGAGACTTAAAGATTATTTGATAAATCTGACATTTTTCTTTTTTAAAAGAAAGTTTTAAATGTGTTGTGTTTAGTTGTGTATCTCTCTGTGTCTCTCTATAACCTGCTGAAAAATTTAAGCCTTTTAAAGGCTAACATCATAATAGATTTAGTTGGATCATTTAAAATTTGGTTAAATAGCGAAGAGTCGAGTCGGTGAAGGTAAATGTACTGGAAGGAAGCCGCCTTAAAACTGCTATGCGGCCTTTCTACCGATAATTCGATAGGCTTGGTACCCGTACAGTTTTTTTAATTATTAATTAAAAAATAAAATAGGTAATGATTAATAATAAATGTATCATAAACTATAAATTAAGTTATTTTGTACATCCTTTTACATCGATTTTCGTACTACCTTTTTTTATTTATACAACTGGGTTAGTAATTAACAATGCAAAATTAAATATTTGGTTAAATAGGGAAAGGAGTCGGGGTAGTGAAGGTGAACGCTGATATATTGGGAGGCCTTTTTAACCTGGCACGAAGGTCGTCAGCCCCGATAACCGTACTCTCTCTAGAACGAGATGGATTTGCTACGAACGTATGTACATGGAACGCTGAGATTAAGTAAATCATTATGATTTTAAAAGTTATTCAGTATTACATAATAACCTGAAGAATGCAGTTTGTAAAGGGTATTTGCAGTGAAATACTTTCGAAACATTCTTTACGTACTGAACTTTGGAAAGGTTCAGTATTCCGGTTGCTGCGGATCTCGTTTATTGAACTTTAACTAATGATAACAAGGGTCTGCAGCGGAGAATTCAATTAAGATCTCCGGAATACTTGTTAACCAACGTTCGGTTCTCTGCGAAAATAGTAGATAATTAATTACGAAAAACATAAAAGAAATACAACAACAACACTTGGTTTGTGTATTTTTGTTAAAACAGTTTTTACTTTTAAATACTCAAATTAAATTTCTGATTAAAAAGAAATAATATGCTTAGATATATTAACAACTTAATATTTCAAATTCACGAAAACTGTAAATAAAAGAACATTAGATAAAAAAATTATAATAATACGCAATTCTGTACCATCGGAAATCGCGGAGCGTAGACATCGCAAAAAACCGAAGTTGCACCTTCGAAATTTGAATTCGTGGCGGCCGGTACTTTCGCGTTTGGCTAAGCTCACATCACGACCTTCTCACAGTGGTCGTTATAATCAAAATGAACGCGGGTTCAACGACCTCCGACAGCAATGCAGATGCGTTGCTCGTCGGTTTACATGTAGCTACAACCTCCCACGTGATATGGCTCCGTGTTATAAACGCTCGGCGGAATCCTACATCGATATATTTAAATATTGCTAATAAATACATTTTTAATTATTAAGAGTTAATGATTCATTTTGGGTTATGTAGATATAAGTTTAGTCTTCTTCTTAGTCTGTTCCTCATGATTGAGGGTCGTGGTCAAACATGTCATTCAACGGTACCATTTTTGTCCAAGATCAGATTTTCTAGGTTTCTCTGAGTATTGTGGCCGAAGTACTAGAGGATTCTAAGCGTACAAACTGTGGATAGTCCAGATGATAAAGCTAACAAAGTTATTTAATGGTTGTTTCTTTTAACAAACTTTTCTTATACGCGGTGCATTCTTGTTAGAGTGGTCGCAATCACGCCCTGGTAATTCAACTTCGCCATATAGCTCGGAGCTTGGCGGAGTACACTTTTGTTGATGTCTGTCGATCTCATCAGAGAACGTCCACGAGATCGCCTGCCTTCCACCTTTACTTGTACCACTAAAAGTTCTATCGAGTCTTATATATATGATGTACTGTTTAAATATACTGTATCATAATTGCATTGGACTTAAAAGTTAAGTTCCAGTTTCAGAACGCCGAAGTTAGTGAATTAAAATGATGAAAAGATTAAAAAAATGATGAAAGAGATGCAATGTCAAGAAATGATCTGTACAACCGTGTTGTTACAGATAAACCGTGATTGTAAAAATTGTTATGTCCATTAATAGTTTTTTCTCGCCAGTTTTTACATTAATGTCATTATATAACAAAATTTAGTAAAAATAAATCTTGAAAATATATAAAAATATAAATGTAACTGTTAAAAAAATATACGATTCGTTAAAATCGCTAAATGTCGTAACTTGTACCAAACTCAACTGAGAAGTTCGCCTACACAATGAGTTCTCGAACTAAATCCGTGGTGATTTGGGAACTTTTTTGTTGCTATTCAAATTGGGTGGGTTCGTTACGAGTCGGCTCGCGCCAACGGACAGCGCTTGTTGTAAGCGTTCGCAATGCCATTTGTTTTTAAAATTTCCTCGCGAACCTTATTCACGTAATATTATTCATATATATAATATTAGTAATATATGGAGACGCATATGACTAGATCTTTTAGCAAAAAATATAATAATTATTCATTTGTACTCTCATATATATGTTTCGTAAATAAAATTCTGCGGATACTGGTACTTTAAGTACATAGCTTCGATTGTTTATTTTACTTTTTTGTACTTGGTACAATGGCGGACTGAATGCCGGGAATTCTCCAACAGTTAACCTATAGTGGTGCAGAGATACCAAGCAGGCTAGCGAAATTCTATATACAGGGTGATTGGTTATGGGTGTAAAGTTGTAAAAGGTTGATATACAGATTATTTGGAGTCAATTAATGTACGGTACAACCGTTCTCTGTGGCGATATTTAAGGGAGAACTATGCCTTGCTATATGACGATAATGATATTCCCTATTATAAAATTACTAGTTTCAGATATAATAAATAACGTAATTATAATCTTCTTCTTCCTTCCCTTTATTTGGGGTCGGGTCAAATAACGTAATTATAATATAGAAAAGAAACTTTTTTAAAATTCGAATTACTACGCATTTAAATCAATTATTTTTTACATCTGTCTCTGCAGTTTGTACAGCCAGAAGATATGTGTCTGTAGCATTCCAATATAAACAAATTAATGTAATATATTTCAGAATTATCACTTTAAATACGGTAATAGGAAATTGGTTTAAAAGCTCTGTAGATTTTTGGTGACAAATGAATTAAAAATTTAACTCTTAAAGCATACATATCATATATACGTATATACATACGTAAATAATATAATCTTTACTTATTATCTAATAACTACTAAAGAGAAAATTTATCCATTCATAAATTACACAAATATGTGCTCTATACTATAATAAGTGTGAATGGTTATCTATTATGCATTCGTCCTCGTTTATGGTCAAATATTTCACCACGCAGGCCGTTCGATTGTGGAATGACTTTCCGCTAAATATAAGACGTGTTTACTCACTACCTATTTTCAAGAAAATGGTTAAGAACTATTTACTACATCTATGATTATTTCTTTGTTCATTCATTTCTTTTTCTTCCTCTGTTTCTTTCTGAGGCAAGTGCGATCGAAATCAGTAGGAAGTTTTTATTTACTATTGTAATATATTTATAATATGTATTATACCTTAATTATTATAAACATATATGTTATGTACATATATATGTATGTTTAAATATGTATGTTTTATAACGTAAACTACCCATTATTAGTACTTCTACCTTTTCCATACTATGGTTGTCTGTAACAGATTGCCGTGTGTGATAAGACCGCCCTTTGTACTTTTTTGGATATTATCGTGAAACTATTTAAATGTATCCTAACGTGTACAATGAAGAGTATCAAATAAAAAAAAAATTCTTCAGCCAATAGGTATATAGAACCTTATTTTTTAAACATAACGGTTTATTGACTCTTTTAAGACGAGAAGCTTTATTTATGCATGAAGCAACTTTTATAATTTTATCTATGTAAATAAAAGTATATTTGTAAATTTAAAATATTTAAACCTGGAAGTAGCAATAATAAATGAATGACTTTAACTTCCGAGATTAAGAACAAATACATGAATGATAAATTAACTTTCATATGTCTGTACATATAGTTATATAATATCAATGTATTAGAAAAAGAATTGTTAATAGCATGTCGAACGAATAGACAAGATGGGGCAACGCGAGAGTCGACTGTTGGGAGGGCCACACTCACGATTGGTTACCACGCCCTCTATTGTGCGCTGTAGAAAGTTCCGATCCAAATGTACTGAACAGAAATGTATAGATTAAATTATTCATACACCGCGTTCACTATGGGCGGTTCTTGAATCTTTTTTTTAATAAAAACAAATCAGTATCATACAAAACTGTAGATAACAGTTGGTTTTGTGTCATATTTAAATAATATAAGATTTAGTTTTATTGTAAACATTTTTACAATATAACTTTAATTATACCAGAGACATAATAGTAATATGACCTATACCGTGTTCCCTCTGGGAGCCTTTAAGATTCGCTATTTAAGGTAGGCGCCTGGAAATGTTATTTACGCAGCAGTACAGTCAAAAAAGTCTGAGATATGAAAAATTTAGCAATTGATTACATCAACAAACTTTCTTTTTTTTCCAAAAGATAACGTTTTTGCTATTGTAAAACATAATGTCATCATCAAAATGATTACAGCTATAAAACGTCCACAGTATAATAGGCGTTCCATAGAGATTTTCTAAAGGATCGGTTGGAACTGGCAGGCATATAGCATCTACTGATGACCGTAATAAGATAGTGTGTCCACATTATGTGCAGATGTCCAATCCTTCAGAATCAAAAAGCCCCAGTGCCTATCTGTTTTGCGTACGAAATGGCCTGATTACTGCCACTTCAATTTGCCAACCAGCTGGGTCGTCGTCGTATCGGTAACTTTTATTTTCTTACAGATCTCCTCGTACCTGAAACGAAAGGGTAAAGAAATCCTGAACCCCTCTCCGTATTTTATTGAATGAGATTTGAGCGTAGTTTAAGTCGTTGTAAGATCCTGGATGCACGCGCATCCACCTTGTCCGGCAGTGAACATCTTAAAGTTATAATGATGATGATAAATTTAAAAGATATGTCTGTAGTTTCTTAAGATTTATTATATTTTTTACTTAATTAACTTAAACTGGTCAAATGCGTAAAGTTTGTTCTAAACACACTTCAAAGGCAAAATATAAACAAATAAATGAACACAAGGCAATTAAAAACAAGTTCCCGTCTGTCGAGAAGAAATATTTTCATTTATTTATTCAAATCGAGTAATACATGATAATTCAAAAATCAGACACACTTTTCCTTCTGTCTCATTCGTAACTCCAGACTGGAATTAATCTGGCGTTATTGAACGGTCGTAGAAGTTTCTCCAACTGTGCGAAGTCTCGAAGCAATACTCGGAAAAAAGTTCGAAAAAGTTTTTGGCATAAAATCAACGCGATTAGAATTTTAATCGGGACATCTGTTATATAGTTACGGAACGTCTACAAAGTTGTTAAAAAAAGTTCAAAGTTTATTTTTGAGGGGAGAAAAATTATTACCGGAAAGAAAATTCGAAAATTGAAAAGAATACTCTATTATTACCAATTTATATAAACGTGGTCTCTGGATCTACAAATTTGGGTTTCAACTCTAAGTGTTTAAACGGCCTCTTCAAAGTTGCTTGCGGTTAGCACAGCAAACTTTGCGTGGGCTTTGACACAAAGCTTTCTCGTTTGCTAAAAGCTTCACTGCACACGACGTACTGTACGTCGTGTGCAGTGAAGCTATTCCTTAAAGATGCACCTTTGAGTAGATTCATTAATCAAATGTTTGATTAAAATACGTGTTGTCATAGTATAAAACGAGATTATATAAGTATAGTGAATAAAGAGAATTTGGCAAAGGACGTTAATATAAATCTAATATGTTATAATATAAGTAATTATACCTTTTTTATTGGATAAAGGCAAAGCTTTTGACGTCTGTTTCGCCTGATGTTAAGAGTTGACGAGGTCTAGGATGGTACATGCTTGGATAAAAGTAACTTATTTACTCTTGACTTGAACTCCCAAGTTATAGTTGGCTGGAAATAACGACGACGATAGGTTGTACCATTTCTTGGCTGTTCGCATTATAAAAGTAGTAGCAAAACGCTTAGTGCTGTTGACAGGATATCAACCGTGTATGGATGAAAGAAAGAAGACGGGGAAATTAATTATGTAACACCGATAAACTGGCAAGCTTTTATTACAATTTCAAGACATTTGGCGAGGCATGGGATATGGTGTGAGAATGAAAGAAAATATATAGGACGAAAGAAGGAAGAAAGAGAAAAATTGTGAAGGACGATAGACAGAGGGTGAAAAGGATAGGATAGAATAGGAAAGGTTGTAAAAAAATGATTGAAAAATACATCCCTGTCCCACAAATACGATGGGGGAACGAGAGTCCTCAATAAAGGAAGTCAATAAAATAAAAAAAATAAATGACAATTTTTTTGTTGCTGTATTAAAAATTATTTTTTTATTATACATGAAGATAAAAGAACAATTAAGTCATTCATTTAATTAGGTATGAGGAGATTGGTAGACAAACGAAAGTAACCAATACACATAGACTGTAAATGTTCGCTAGGGCCTTAAGTTTGGAACCTTATGGAACCTTCGTAGCTGCAAGTTAACGTTTGCGATTACACGAGAGCTCTTTTTGATACTACTTATCTGAATGAGATTCTTTTGGAATTTTGTACCTGAAGCAAAGAATCAGTATAAATGATGCGAAGTGGATAGTAGTATGAATTGACAAATTAGAGTTTTTGATATCTTTAATATTCGCACTATCATTGGGAAAATTATTAAGATTTTTATAATTTGTTAGTGTAACATTTGAACTACTGTTTACTTATGGTAACGAAATATGACAAGAATTAATTGACCAAAAGTATACTTCATTGTTTAACTCAACAACCTTGGCTATGAATCACCCAACATATGTAACAACCAAGTCGTGATTCGAAACTACCAGAATTTTTCCCATGCTTAGACCGTCTATCCGGTGCACTTGCACCCAATAACTACTTTGGGCGTCCGTCCAAATGAGTTCAAAATTTTGTTGCCTTCTTATCAGGTGGAATTACTAACATAATAAAAGAATGACCCAAGTCAAGATTAACGCATGAATCCTCGAGTAAGCAGCATTTTTTCGACCTGGCTTCAACTACTGTCCAAACGGCATTTGTAGATTAAGAGGAGGGTGGCGCAGAGGGCGATTAGTCCAAACTCCCCTTTTAGGTTAGTGAAGCTCGGAGGCCTGCTGACTTTCTTTTTACCGAATTACGAGATATCCGAGTTCTTGGGTCGCTTAGGTAGACACTCGTTAGTGTGACAAGGCTCAAGGGCTCCGTCGACGGCACCTTGGATTAGGCTGTCACTTGTTGATAATAGCCGTTTAGCATTCTGTCTTGAGGGTTCCAGAGGGGGCAAAATTTCAACTTGGTTGCTATTACTTGTCTAAAATTACAGAACTAACGTCTTTAGAAGACGCTAGAAGTTTCTGTCTAGAAGGATCTGAGAAGCAAATTATGCCAAACCTTTTTGCTATGCTATACGTAACGGAATGGTGCGTATGACATTGAAGAATTGTCACGATTTATCTATTGAATTTTATTTCCAGAGTCCTTAACAAGCTGTGCTTTCTACGAAGACTGATCTTTGTTATTTGAGTTTTATAACGTCTTTATAACTGCCTTCAAACCGCGTGATTCCCGATTAGCCACACTGTCTGGCGTTGGAATATCACGGCCGCCATCTATTGGTAAAGATTTTTTTGTCCATCGAATACATCGTTTCCTTTCATTTGTAGTAACTACGTAGTAATTTCCGAAAATCATTATATACAGCTTAATTTTTTTGTTAACAACTTATGGTTTCATATTTAACATTGATCGATCTACCCGCGTTTTACGTTTTAATTTTTTTTGTTCTACTTCGTTTCGCGTTTATATTTAATAAAAATTAATCAACCGGTCCAGTCAGAGCGAGTCAAGGATTTCCGAGCTGGTGAACTACTTGACGTAATAAGTGTGAGTCGAATAAACGACTTTTTAATTTGAATCGAGCCAACCGCCGGAGCAAGATTGTTGCGAGATTTCGAGTCGGCGTCATGTACCGGCCGTTCGGAACCGGTTGTCTCAGTGCGGCGAAGCGGCCTGCGGCAGCAGGACGTACACTTTTCTTACTATTAATCAATACGAGAGGTTTTGCAGAACGTTCGCGAAATAACCCCGAACCGGTCCGCGGCGCCGCGAGAGCGGCCATTATGAATTTTCGGCCATGTTGGCGGCGGCTTCGGCGTCGCTCGTATCTCGTAGTTCAATGTTGTATTGAGCGTTGTAAATTCGGATTATGTCTAGATCGAAGCTAGGTTTAAGGTTCGGGTGACGTCAGCGGGAGGGAGGGCGCGCGCGGTGGGTCGGGGAGAGGAGGGGCGCGGGGCGGGGCGGGTCGCGGCTGCCTGCGCCGGCGCTGCCAGTCGCCGGTCTCCCGCGCACTGCGAGCCGCGCATGCGCCGTGGCTGCGTCCCGCCAAGGGCCAGGGCCTATTTCACAACTTGCGGTCGCGGTGTCCGGTGCGGTGGCTCGCGAAACGACCCTCGTCCGAGTTCAAATATCGTGCACCTCGCATCGCATTCGGATCTTCGGATGCTTCTACATTTTGTCTGGTGGTGAGTTGATATTTATTTTAATGTTACTATAGAATATAAATTATAATTTTATATTAAATACATATGAGTCGCTTTTGTCAAGAAAATAATAGAAAAGATTAAAATGGAGAGGTAATTGGATAGACGTGGAAATATTCGTAGCCGCATCCGGGTTCGCGGTAGATTTGAAGCGCCGCCCACGCCAGGCCTTGACCGCTACGAACCCGCGCTGCGTACGCGGGTGTTACGACCGGCGCTAGAAAGTATGTCGGCCTCTTGACAGCTTAATGAATAACTTGTGAAACACACGTCGTTAGCTGTGATTAGGTTATTTTCTTGTCGGCGTTCCGTAATCTCGGCTCTGCAGAGATTGCTTTTTACGATACAACTTCACCGTTAAGTGATCCTTTCTCTATTGACTTGAGCACTGAATTTTCCTTTAAGATTTGTAACTTAAAGATCATTGTACAATATTCAGTAATGGAAAATTTTTATAGAACGAACGCGAGCACAATTTTTTTTCTTTGCCTTTTGAATATGGACATTTTTGTAAAGTAATGATAAATACTTAAAATTTAAAAAGCTTATCCTTTTATATGTAACTCGACAATGTGTACTATTTTTTTTTCTCTAAATCCGATAATAATGGGAGACCTACTTTTGAAGCACCCGTTGATGTCTAATGTTGGGAAAAGCGGGAACTTTTCTTTGGTGCTACGGTTTTGTATCTGCGTAACCAAACTTTTTATATATTATCGGATTTAAATTTGAATTTCTCGTAAGTCTTTTTTTTTCAATTTATTGTATAAAACCTTACCATAAGTTAACAGCCGACACTTTTAGTTTAAATATAGTGGATTTATCACCTTTATATTCTGCCAGAGATAACATAATATTTAAAATTCTGTATCATAATATATTTTTTAATTCCACTTTAATGTTTAGTAATTAAATTTTAAATGATAGTTTTAGCGGTATATGGTTTAAACTCTTTATAATTTAAAGAAGTTTGAAAATTTACACCGTTTATGTTATTAAACTATATCACTTGATGTAATATAATAAATTAATAAAATTGAAAATGAAAACTTAAAGGGTATTTTGATTTATAGGTAATAGTTTTTGATACAATTTTCTTCGTAGATAACGAATAAAACTCTTTAGGATTTTTATCGGAAAATAATATAACCATCTTGGAGTAGTAAAGGAGAAGCGTACGCTTTGGCGGGCACTTAAATGCGGGTGTGGTTTTTATTCTTCTATAACCACATCCTATTGATTTTAAAATTATTTTTCATCCAAAGTTTTACTTGTTAAGCACATTACTAGACTTTATGTCATTGATAGATTTTTTTTAAATGATTTCGTTCCCTTACGTTTTTATATTATTTTTTTACTGCAATTATGTTCGGTAACATTTGATGTAGATAAAACTTAAATAATTATGCATTATATTTACTTAGCAAAGAAAGAACTTTTCCTAGGAATCATCAATCTATTTCTGTGAAGTTTTTAAATTCCGCGACCACTTCGCTTTAACTTCTCGAACATCTTTTACTTTACTTTGCCCGAGGGCTCCCTATAGAATCTCGGCTCGGGCCGGAGAGGGCAGTGAAACTCCGGGAACGCATCTAATATGCCCGTTCTACACAATAATTAATAATCTGTTTATAGTTTACGAAAAAAGACAAAATAAATATACATGCATTAACCACAAAGTAACTTAAATTCAGGTATATCTTAATATCAGGTTCAATATCTAAATACAACACTTTTCCATGATTAAGCCTCAAAGAAATAAATGAAGTGGACATATACTGTAATATCTATATATAGACCCATTTAGCGCGATGACGTGTAAATGACTCAAGCATTTTCCTTGTAAGTTATTTAATTCAGATGAATAATAAACAAAATAAAACACTTCATATATCAGCAGTGGAATAGTTGCTATAGTGTCTTAAGATCCCACAACATTTGTTCAATGTATGAGGTATAGGCCTCCATTAGAGATGTCTATGGGAGAATATACTATTATCGCCACGCTTGGTAGCCAGGTTGGCGATCGCAGTGTGGTATTATGGTGCTCAGAGGATAATGCTGTCCATCCTCTGGGAACTTTTTTGTGAGCAATTGCAATCCTATATAATTAATATAAGATAATATTAGATAAGATAATATTGTCTCACAGGAACTGAACCTGCGACCTACGATCCCAAGTCACAGTCTTCTACCGCTTGGCTACCACTGCACGAACTTAATGTGTGATAGACCGACTGAAAATACAATGTACTTATAAATTTCAATATTAAAATAAAGTGCACTTATAATACATATACCATACATAACTTTCTTCGGAGTCGTTTCTTTATTTTTAAATGTCATGTCCGTTTCGAAACACCTTGACGGAATCGACGACAAGGTCTTTACATGTCAATCTATTATCCGCTTTCCTGTTGCCGTAGTAATGGAGAATTCAGAGGTTTAACTTAATTAAACCAGGGGCTAGGTGATCGTTCACGTGATCTTTTTTCATCTATTTTCTATACAACCTGTATTATGTCGAAATTATGTTGTTGTTCTATGGACGATGTGACTAAAATAACTTAGGACTCGTTGGTGGCATATTGTGAACTACTTGATCATAATCTTTAGCTGGTGGAGATCTTCAATACCACTTTTCAAGAGCCTTAGATCTTTATCTATCTACTGCGCGGATTGACCATGATTCACAGCCGTATAGCCTTACTTTTAATTTTAATATACATACATGCATATGTATATAAAATGCAGTTCATCTTATCGATGAATAGATGTTCGACTTTCTTCAATTACTTAAAAGATCAAAAGAGGAAATTAATTTTCGATGTCTCTAAAAGCGTAGCGTTGAGACATGTTAAAATTAAACAACATTTTATTGAAGTTTTGATTATTTTTTATTCATAATATAATTAATACTTAAATATTTTATTAACATTTATTAATTTTGTCATTAGGAGGGCATTTAAATGTCTTTTGTGAATATTAAAATAAGCTCTATTTATTTTTTAAAGTTATAAAATGACGAATACGAATTCTACGAATCGACTTGTGTTGGTAAAACTTTTAATTAGTGTAAGTACTCTATTGTACTGAATAATACAAAAGCTTTTTACATTTTATTGTTAAAGTAATTTAAACGTTAAAAAAGATAAAGAGCAATAAAATATCTATACCGAAATTCCTTAGCCATAACGAACGTTTAGGATTTCAAAAGGGCTTTGATAGATTTGTTTTGAAAAGAAATTTCGATGATTTTTAGAATTTTTAAGATTTCGTTGGGGATTATAATATTTTCTTTAAATTATTTCTTTGTCTATGGTTAACGTAAATTTATAAATCGTTATACTCTTTTTTAAATTTGGAACTAAATAACAACGCAAAAATTAAGGCAAAGGAATTATTAAATATTTATTTCTTAATTGTTTAGACTTTGAGAACAATATTGACAGGAAGGCTTTTATCCTGTCGTTATATTAAGTATAACGTTTTATGAAGGAAATGCCGCCAATCTTATAGACTATTTAATGGGAACGATATCGTTCTCATTATGTACAGTTCAATCATAATTATTGTGTTATCAATCAGTTTACCTTTTGCTTATTAAGATCCATCTTGATTTATAAGCTATCCTATATTTTGTTTTGAACATTTATTTTAAATAACGTAATTCCGCTTTATATAGGATAGACGGTAAATTAGGTACGAAGCATGGCAATACCTCCTTCGACCAAGGTTTTCGGCTGTGCAAGAGTTTTCCTCAATTTCGTGGCCTATAATTTCGTGTCAGTGTATGTATATCTGCTCGAGAGAGTCTCCTTTGGGAGCCCTCGAGTTAAGCACAGCTAAGCACCTCCCGCACTCTACTTCTTAAAACTCCTACAATCTGTAAATACTAATAAACTTACAGTGTATATAAATCCAGCTAAAAAAGTCGATTAATAATATGATAATTCCTAATCCCTCAAAATAACAAAAATTTATAACTAAGAAATATTTATTTCGTTCAACATATATCTCCCACAGCTTACTATCACTATACTACATTATACATAAATAAATATAGTAAAAATTTATAATTGAAAGGTTGAAGCTTACCAGAGACATAAAATTTTTTTTCGCTCTCTCGTAAAAGGAGTACTTTTATTTTGCTGATAGAATAAAGTACACAGTACAATATTATGTAACAAAAAGTTTTTAATGAGTTATTGATATTAAATAAAATTCAGCTAGTCTTTATCTCCATATATATTTAGGATCGAAAGGTTCTCGAGTTGCGACCACAAGCCAGTAGACGCAGTGTCGGTACGCCTTCCACTAGATGCACCGGCATAGTTAAGGTTACAGAAAGTCGCTACCAAGTAGGGAAAATAAAGAAGTAGATGTAATGATGACGTTATGTTGATGTCTGTGAAAGGTAATTCCCCTATTCACACCGCTTGAGTGGTTACATCGAGTGTTGCCACACTTCCACGTTTGCGAAACGCGAAATTAGCCGCGAGACATCGTAAATCTCGCGATTAATGCGAAATTGATGGGGATTACCATAAAGTCCGACGTGTCGACATAGATTGCCCCCCCTCTCACCCGCACCTTTCCCCGCGATGCAGATATAAAGAGCATTTCGACGTGCCGGTGTTGCAACTTTAATATCTAATAACGTCATGTTTCCACTTACGTCTCAAGGCAGTTAAAACTAGTGCTAATACAGATTATCAACCAGCCAAAGTAACTATATATATAATCAATCCTCAAGTGTGTTGCTAAGCACAAAACTCTGTATCGGCTCAGCTAATTCCGCAATTTTCGTAAATCATATTTTCGATTAGGCATAAGGAAGCTTTTATATTGAGAGATAGTGTAAAAATTGTATAAAAAACGACAATCAAAAATCAAAAGAAGGCGCTTTACGACGTAAAATGAAAAAAATATTATACAGCTCAGTATAATAACATATGTTTTAATGACATTGTTACCTAAGCCTTATTTTACATAAGATAGAAAACTTATATATCTAAATAATCAACGTTTATTATTATATGGAATTAAAAAAGCGATCACTTTGAAAGGCATTTAATTTTTTTAATTGGTCTGCAACTGTCTTGCACTGTCGCTTACACTAAAATATAACAATGGATTACTTGTATGTATATATATATAAATTGGGAGTATATGAATAGATAGAAAATAAACCAAGAACTGTTAAATTGTTTTATTTTAATTTTTGTTAAAAATAGGGGTTGATCTTTTATATATAATATACTAAGATATTGTTATTTACAAAATTTTAAATGCCAATATTCACCTGCCAATTTCTTTATTGTGTAGAATGTAAAAGAAATAAATTACAAAGAATTGAAGTTCAATGGCATTGTTATAAACGAAATAATTTGTTTAAAACAAAGTGTTAAAACTTAATAAACATTGGTTTTAGTATTAAAAAGCTGTTGTCTAAATTACCACGATGATTCACCGTGACACGAAGCAATTGTTTTGTGTGAACTTTGCTCAACAGATATATTTTTTCCTTAGTGAAAATTTCGTAGTCGCTCATCAAGATAAAGATAACAAGTGGTTAAGTCGAAAAAGTAACGTCCCGTTACTCTATTGTTTGAAGCCTGTAATAATATTCTTCGAGTTCGAGAGACCGCCGGACGAACGTGTTTGTTGGTGTGTGTATTCAAATTCCTATTTACATATCCACTGACCGTGAATGTGTGAGTGAGTGTGCGTGTACGAGTCCGTGTGAATCCGCCCGTCGAAGAATGTGCTTGGAAAAATCTAACAATCTGTACGGTGACCACACTTTTGCACAAAAGAAATATTAAAAAATATTGAAAATTAACATATAAAGATAAAATATTAATATTCATTTAAATGAAATACACGTTTATAATAATATGTATTATAAAAGTGTATATATTAATCGTACATCGTACTACATATTTATTAGCACATAGTTAATAAAATATTATATCTTTATTTGACATAAGATCGAAAACTTTTAAGTATCTGAAGTGTAGTCTATTAGTAAATAAACTCAAAATAAATTTATATTATTAATAATAAAAAAAACTATTATTATGTTCATAATGTTGCAGAATTAACTTTAAAAATTTTTTTAACGATTTAATTGCAAATAACATTTTAAAAACTTGGAAGATAAACCAGAAATATAACGTCTTAAACCGCATTTCAATTCAAAATTAAAAAGAAAGATCCATGACAACGATCCATTACTAACCATTCCTTAATCTGTCAAAGTTGACATTGACGGATGGCGTCCGAAAATTAAGAAAGTACGTTTTACGCACAACTCAAAATATAATCGAGAATTAAATTCAATTTTTTTTTGTGGCGTGTAAAGTCGTAGATATAATACAGACATCAAATTAAATTTCGTAAACTGAAAATCATGAAGCGAATCCAGTTCATAAAAAATACGTTTTCGTCTAACTTAAGAATTAGTCACTCGTAGGTTCTCCATTTACAAAGGCAGTGAGCGTGAATCGCTCGTGTGAACGGCGGCGCGGCGGAGCGACGAAGCGTTCAGAAACTCTACTGCATCATTTCGTTTTATTACTTTACCACGAAATTAACTTAAGAACAATTCGGCGGTTTGTATCCGAACGAACACGTCTCCTTTATAAACCGGGCATTTAAATTCTTTTTTAAATTTATTTATTTGAGACGAACTGTTTACCTGATATGCGATATGAATTTATTTGGGGTAGATACTATCATCATCATAATCATCACAATTAAAAAAAACGTTCACCAAGCTTTAACGCTTTCCGAAGTGATAGTTATTCAATGATCAAGTCGCGGTTCAGCCTTTTCGTTTAAAGGGTGTTCTTGAATCTAAAACACTAGGTGACAGCCCTAGCTGTGGTCTTTCGCTTGGTCACTCCATTGACCGTCCTTTCAAATCAACTAAGAGCTTCATAGCCTCCATATTTGGTAGCGGCTCGAGCCAAGGTTATTGAGGGAGCCATCAAAATTTGCTACCTAAAAAAAAAGTCTAGACTTCACGCCATCTATAACCTACTCCGTCCCATCCATCTTCTAATAACAGAAGAACGACAGGATTAATCCAAAATAAAATTGGAGCATTCAAATAGTACAAAGCAAATTATATATTCTAGTCGAGGCTTCCGAGGGGATCTCTGTGCTTGATTACTACAACAGAGCTTTACGCTGGTCATCTTCAACGACAAACAGTGACAATCTGTCGAAAAGAAAACTATGTCTTTTTGATTTCTGTACAAAGTACTATGTTATTATCAGAGTCATTACATTAATACAAGGGATCATATACTGTATATGAACGATAATTTTAATAGCTACTCCGCCATCAAGTATGGAGACAATAATTCAGATGAACCTCGGCGTTATGGTAGATCTTAACACAAGCGGTATATGCTTCTAGAAAATGATTCTGATTTCTAGGAAAATAGTACATTCATCTGATTGAAATGAGATATGTAGGCAGCGTAAGATTGATCTTTGTGGTAACCTATGAAGAGCTCTATTTCTTGCATTAGGCATCTATGGGCTGATATGATGATGGCGTAAAGTACCAAGAGTTCGTGATGATTTTAGAAGTGAAGAAATATGTGTGCTTATTCGGGAAATGTAAAATGTTACTTTTTTATTACAACTACATATGAGCTTTAGTTATTATAAAAAGTGTCATTTTTCAACGGAAAGTTCAGAATATGAAGTTAATTTTAAATTATTAAGTAGTCCTCGTTTAATGTTCCAATCCTTGGTTACCCTATTAGGAGTTATAACGAAGTGCATTAGGAGTACACTCACGAGCAAACGCCGCGCCGTACAACCACATCTGAGCGGATTGAGAATGGTCGTGACGAACGCTCGCACGCCCGTATACACTTGCAACACAGTGATATATCTCTTATAGACAGGCTCCATATTGGCTGCTATTTACTTCAACTTATGTAATAAACAGTAGTGAGAATAAGTGAAACGAGTTACGGAAAATTATTTACAAAATTATATTTATAATATCAAAGTTATTAAGCGAATAAATCACCGCTAGATGTCATCTTGTTTATGTATCAATTTACTCTGAAATTAGTATTAAGACTATGTCAATAGGATTCGTAGTATAAAGGATTATCTCCTTTTGTAAACTACACGGTAAGAAGGTCTATTTGTGTTTTATTGAATGGCCACTAAACGTAAAAGATTATGAACGAGACTCAGAAGGGGCCCTATTTAGAAGAAACGAACCTATTTTCGAGTTTCATTACATTTTAAATTTCCGTTCTTTATTACACAGAATAATTTAATTAAAATTGAACAGTAGTTTATTCTAAAAAACTACTCGCCTAAGATGCTATCTAATCTATTATATATGAATGAATTACTTATCAATAAACAATCAAACAATGTTATTAGGCATTTATAATTAATGAATGGGTTACATTTAAAGTCATTTTATTAGTGTTTGCAAGCATCCATTTGTAACAAATTACGTGAAGTCGAATGAAGCAATAGAAATCTCGTCAAAAATGTAAATGTAAATAGATAATTTAAAAATGCACTTAAAACTCTAGAGTTATGTACACTTAGTCACACAAGTTTAATAATTTTTCCAAGAACTCAATTTACCTGAGTCCGTACAGGTCTTGTCTTTGTTAAAAATTAAAAGGTACGTCATTCGGTGCTTAACTGTGAGTCGCAAACAAAGGCTTCTTTCTTTCGCACAAGAGCAGAATCTTTCATCTATACAAAAAGAATCTTCAAAGGCATCGCTGTTTCACGACGTAAATACCACGTTGAATAGTTTCGAAGTCATTTATTATAAAAATTTCTTTATCGAGGATTTACTTATTTAAGAATATGAATTGTTTTTGTAATATTATTATTACTCATATAACTTAACTGTTCATTTCATTGTGACTAATTAATAGTACATAAGCTTTGTAATTTTTTTACTGCATGAGAGTGTATGAGTAGTCATGTCTTGGATTTATAGTCCGGAATATGAATGAGTATGACATTTTAAGTAGCCGTAACATGTTGGATATATCCTCACGCATTCATTTATAATGAGGTCTGTTGTAAGCGGTCTATATGCGGCGTTTTCCGACGGTTTCAAAAAGGTGGTTTAACACACCTTGATATTTTGCTCTAGCTGATCCGTGGCCTTCACTCTAAAACCTTAAAGATCCGCCAGTCTGTTCTGCAAGATGTGACACCTGCCAACTTCTACTTCAACTTGCTAATCCAAGGTTATTGGTAACTTTCGTACGCAGTGTACTTCCAGGAACTATGATCCGTGTACATATATATTTACTTTCGTTAAAAAATTGTGAAATAAATTCTAGATAAATCGAGCAACTATACTGTTACCAACTAATGGTGCTAAAACATCTTTTAAAAGCCAATACTGTCGGCTTAGTGTGTTCACAATATTTGAAGTAGACGCGCATTACGGCGCTTTAGCCGCATAAGCTTTTAGCGGCTATAACTTGGACATTAAAATGTCACAACACAGCGACCGTTCCCTACCTCGCGACGTGTAAACCGATTTACTTTCACGTACTCTTTTTCCTGTACAATCAAGGCTACTTGACTACCTATTTACATCGAAATTGCTTTCGATAAGATTTTACAAAGTTAACACGCTTCGTGAATATAATCTCTCTGTCATCAGAAGTACAGAAATCGTATTTTGTTTCGATGCAAATGAGTTTGTTGCAGTCTTTAAATATATGCGAAAAAATGTATTAAAATTATAACTGACAATCGTATCATTTTCTAGCTTTTTATGAGGATTGTGATATCTATTATCCAAAGATTTCATTGTAAGATTTTCTGCCCATAAAAAAGCCACAACTTTGTCCAAAGCACCAAAATTAGGCACATCCATATATTCATATGACTTTGTGCTTTTTCTGCATTAAAAATCTCATATGACGAATATTTCTTATTTTGACAATAGAGAATTTTCTATTCGATGCTTCGTGGGTAGTTATCGACGATTTAAATCGTAAAAAAGAGAGACTAAGCGTATTGTGTAATTGCGTATAATAACCTATTCTCATGCTTAATGGTCCATGAAGGTTTAGTTGGTTTAAATTATCCTTAGGGACCTCGTAGTCGGCTATTACTATAAAGTAAACGGTGAACTCATTATTGGCGATTTATCTCGCACTAAAAGAAATAGATCGGTCTCAAAATATTAAATATTTCTTTATAGTGACTTTTTACCTGTGTATACATAGATATTTATATGCCACGTGATATATTATGTGACAAAATTGTTAAGTTTTTTTTATTTGTACACATTTACTTCTTACGACGAAGTACACTCCCCTATTTCGTTTCGACTAATTAATTCCGTCGCAGGAACCCCACCGCAGGTAGTTTTTTTCCATTCTGTAACAGGTAAGCCGATGTCAGACACCTGCCTATTTACCTTCTACGTGCGGAGGTCGAGATGACCCTTCGGAGATATTTCATTTTCCCCTCTATCGCCCGTGCGTGTAATGAGCGCGGGGGGAGGGGTAGCTCGCGTGAGCTGGCCGCCAGTCTCGCTCGACCACCTGTAGGGCTTGCACGGTGTTTTTTTTTATTGTGCCGAAAAGTGCTTTGTTGTGTTGAATCGCATCTGCTGTCCTGGTAGTATACCTTATATTATTATTATTTTCTCGTCACGTTTGCATTCTGTTTGCGATTGTACAAAGATTTTCGACTTGTACATCATTTACATGTAATGGGTTTTACAATATATTTTAGACCTTCCTTAGTTTTAAAACCTGATTTTAAAGTAAATTATTAAATTAATCTTATTATAGCAATTAAGAGTGTTTAGTTGATCGAAATGTGTTTAAGTTTGTTTCTTAACTCATTTACGTTGATAATATTGTAAGGTACATATCAAACATTGTTAAATTTAATTAAAAAATAGCAGCTGTTGAGTTTCTGCCGGATTTTTTAAGCAGAGCAGCGTTTAGAGTCGGTGGTAGTTTACTGCTTGTAATGTTTAAATAACCAACGATTTGAAAGTGCGGGTATCGAAAGATATTATGAATTTGACAAAACGACAAAACAAAACGCAACGTCTAAACCACAAAAGGAGTGTAATTATAACGAGTGGTAATTTTAAACTCTAGCGCGTCCGCATTATTCAGCGATAATGCATGAATCGATTATGTATCGATTACTTCTGGTATTACTTTGTACGAAATCGATAAATCATAATATTTTACTTAAATACCTGTACGAAAATATTTTTCTTTTTTTTAATATTTTCAATATTTATTGTATTTTAGGGCGACATAGAGAGTATATAAAGTTCAATTTTACATTTAAAATTGCGTATAAATATATTATAAGCTATCAATAGCATGTGTGAAGGTATGTAGTAAACTTAAACGTCTTCTTTGGCGTTTATCTTTATAGCTGAAGGTCGCGCCCTTCTTGGAAAGCCTAGGCCGAGGTTGCAAGAAGTTGCTTCCACAAGCCTCTTTGACTTGCTGTTCTGGATGCTTTCGTCATTAAGATGGCCGTCACCACCTGCACATAGTTGGTAATAACCCTCTTAAAAAGCATTGTAAGCTTAGTCTGGAGTATTAGACACCTTAGTTAGTTAATTCTATTTCTTATGTAGGCTGGTGTTGCGGTTAAATACAGAAAATAAAAAAGAAATTTTTGTTACGTATTTTTAAAGCTGTTCATTAAAAAAAGAGTAAATGAATTTTATACGCCCGTTTCTATTATTTTGCTAACGGGTCTTTATTTTTATTTTACTTGTTATTTTACTTGCTATGTTACAGCCAGTAACCTTTCTGTAAACGATAAACAATTCTATTACAGTACAGGAGGCTCTTTGGGTAATTGATTTTTATTCGTCTTGTTCGCATTAGTATGGCTACAAATCTACATAATTTATTTTTCTTAGTATTAAAATCAGTCAAAATAGCATTAATGTATAAGATCATTGCAATCCATATAATCGTCAGTTGAAAATTAAGTTTAAGTTAGTTCGTAACGCCTCACCTACTAAAAATTAACAAAAAACTCCGTGGGGTAAGTAATTTTCTTTTCGATGACTGTAAAAAAAATTATTACTTAAAATACTGTAAGAATTGTATCATTTATAGATAGATAAATATTAATACAGATATAGCCCGATTTTGAAAATAGAACTTTTTGTTAAACCAGGTGCTTAAAATTATTACTTTTATTTTTTTTGGGTTAGAAACTACCTGCCTTATCTAACTGCAGGTAGTCCTAACGTTGATTTATGGAACAGCACATATAAAAGTTATACCGATGCAGTTTGATATATATGAATATATATTAGTATGTGATATTATGGAAAAGTGTATAATAAATCAGACTATGTTTTCGTAAATGTGATTTACTACAAAAGCTCACCATTCGAAATCAGAGAGATTTGTACCGGGAGGTTGACTCGTTCGAGTTTTGTAGGGATCGACTTTGATCTCAAAGCCGGGTGTTAGCGCCCTCGGAGATTGAATTAAGGGATAACGAACCTGTACTCGCGTTTGATATGTACCTGCATGTAAATTGACTTTCTTTGAGTTTTTCCTTTATACCATTTCGTATTTATAGTCGATTTTTTTTTACTTGTATTATAAATACCAATAAAAGATGTCTATCGTAAAATTTCATGGAATATATACACGTAAATCGTGTTGAAAATATAACTTGATATGATAAATTAAGACATCATTTTATTTGTAATTAAAGTTTTTACTCTTTGGTGTGTATTGCTTTTTTATTGTTCGAATAATCGCACGACGCTGCGACCACGTGGTCGTTGTTTCATCGACTTTCCTTTCAAAATTACATACACATATTTATTTAAATACATCACCAATATATTGTATTTAATTGCTATTACAAAGCTTCGTTTCAAAAAATATTTTTCGTATACTTTATTATTACCAATAGAGTATTTTTAACGTTTCGTCTATGGTCATAGCCCTCCTGTTCCACGCCAGTGAACGTGATGCAGGGTCTCGTCTTCGTCAACCGCGTAGGCGTCTTATATTACATTCCACATTTCTATACCTTTGGAAAGTTTTTCTGCGTTCAAAATGGTGTCAATATTCAGCGTTAGAATAAGTATCTATATTCAAGTATTACAAATTTATTTTCGAAAGGAAATATTTGTGTGTATGTAGCTTTTTTATGGTCCCCGCTATTGGGGATCTCTCGTTCCACCCCTATTTTGTTGGGAACAAGGTTTCGTTGGGGCAAAAAAATTTTACAGTTCCTTTTCTTTCGCTCTTTAAAATTTGCTTCATTACATTTTTCATATATCTTTATTTCTTTTATTCGTCACCTTCCATCCTATCCTCTGTCACTGCAGTCTATGTCTATTTTAAATACATATCTACAGTTTTATCTTTAGTTTGTATGTAGCTTATTACTACACTGGTATTTTTAAAAAAAGAACGTGGGCCTTAACATAAGTGGAGCGATTACTCATTAAAAATGTGGTGCTGAGGGTAAACGTTACGAATGTAGTAAACTGCTTGTAGAATCAACGTATTGATGTTAATGGACCTAACGGTGTCGACTCATTTTTCCACTATGTGAAAAAAGCGGAATTTTAAGTTTTTCAATTTTAAAGTCTGCTAAAAACTAAGCATATAGTTCGGGAGCGGCTTCACCAATAATTTATTTTTAAAGTTCTTTTATTCACTAAGTAGGTTTTTATGAAAAGAAAATAGTAAAAACGTAAAGCTCCTTTTCTTAACTATCAAAAATATTACTTCCATCAATAGCAAAAAGGTCTTTTAGAACGTAATGTAACAAAAAATATAGTGTACCATTAGACATTATACATAGTATAAAAAGTAGGAAACTTAGTTTTATAAGTAATCGTTATTAACTATTAAACTATATAAATAAATAAAGTAATAACTTTGAAATACGTGTGATATGCCGAAGTTAGACGGGGCAGTTAGTTCAACTTGTAAAACTTTGTGAACGATCCTGAAGTTTCCTTTGCGGCTATAATTTTATTAAATTTTCTCTTAGCTGATTTTAATTTAGCAAAATAAATATTTCTGACAGAGTTTTAGTTTTTAAACCATATAGTATCAGAGATATCGTGATGAGTCAATACGTATGTGGAAATTGTAAGTGATGATAAACTTAATGTGCAATTGTTTAAATGAACATGTCGCGATTGAATTTAACATAAAATATTTTATTAGAATGTTTTAAGAATCACTTAGTTTCCGATGCAAGGCACAAACGTGATTCAGAAATACCTACGATGTCCGACATCGCGCATGCAAAGTGTTTAAAAGCTACGTGGATCAGACAGTCTGTAAATAACGACTGTAACCTGTTTATTCGATGTTATAAAGTCCTGTATACTTAATGTAAAATTATAAATTAAGCACGTAGTAAGTATTGTGCGACTGTCATAGAGTTGGAATAAAAACTACATACCAGACCAGTTCCAAAACCGACAGGTGTTCCACGCGAGAGCACAGAATTACAACGCAGCGTTTCTAAGAAACGTGAGTGGGTCAAGATCCTGACGGAGAACGCACAAGGATGTCGAAAAAACTAGTGTAGACGACTACGCTCGATGCGAAACGCTTCGGTATCTCGCATCTGCGTCCGTTGCGAGACAATTTGCTTCTTTTTGTACCGGCCTACTCTAGATCGTGATGATTTGCGTGTTCGTTTCACCGGGTCTAGAACAAAACGAACAGTACGATGACCTCATGGTAGCCAACTCAAGTACAGCCTATCACGGCTTAAGAACATCACGTCTCTGTTCTACTTGAAATATAAGATTGTATATCTTATGTGTGTAGGTAGGTGTGTAGCTAGAGAGACCAAGCCTTTAGAACGGGGGTTAGTTCTGACGTCGTCAACAGGATGTCACGACCGTCTGATTGGACGTTACGCATTTCGTCCTTCGCCACGCGTGAATTGTGTGTAAAAAGAATCGATTTGAATTCGATCCCGTCCACCGCCTCGTTCCGTATTCAAAGATGCGTGCGACGTTTGAATAAAGGTGCTTTTGTCGTTTCTCTTCGGAATCGCCTAGCGTGGACGTGACGCGGACGAACCGTGGGCCGGTTCACAGAATTTTGGGCTTTATATGTCTCGTTAATATTTAGTGAATAGATTTTACAGTTGCTTGTACCGAAATTGTAGAATGTGAGCGACGGTGTGGCAGCGAGGTCAGTTTGCGGCTGGCGCGTGACTCGAACTGCCAATAAAATTCTTGAGACGAAATATACTTTTAAAATGGTTTAATATTTGTAAATCGACACCAAGTGTTAACTGTTGAGGTGTTCTTAACTTCGGCTATGAATCAACAAGTATTATTTTATACTTTATCAATATTTACATTGCGTATTCGGTTGATATTAACGTATATATAAATAGTTTTAATTTGATCAGTAACTTGCAGTGTGGATCTTAATCTAGTAACAGTGTAGCATGTGAGTCTTATTATATTTCTCGATTTCTGATTTCAAGTAAAATTAATATCATTCTAACAATTATAATCTGTGTATGTGTTTTGTTTAATTCATGTTAATAATTCTAAAGTACTATACTATTGATTTGACTATATTTACTTCTACGCATTTTATTCTAGCTACGTCTTAAATTATATACAATGATCAGATTATTTCAAGGTCTGTTTGAAAAAACAATGACCCGATAATAATTTGCGTCGTAGTCTAGAAAAATGTTTACAGGTTGTTATTATAGTTTTCGTATTTAATTAAAACACAATTAAATTATATACCAAATTTCATTTAAATTCGATTAATTAACTGTAAATCATTTTTAAATATTATTGCATGTAATTTTTTTTCTGCAAAATATTCACAGTATGCGTATAAAAACATTTTTTTTAATTTATTTTAGTATTGATTCATTTTATATTTATAATCATTTAGAAATCTATTTAATTATTCTTTTAAGGCACTGTCAGGGAATAGATAGGAAAACATATAAATTTATACAATGTTATATAAAACCAAGGTAGAATTTATGTTGTTCTATTTTATTTTATCATGCCGACTAAATAAAATAGAAAAATATTTTGAGAGCAGGGTTGTCTGGTTTTGTTATATCATCATCATTTTAGATGTGAGACGTTCACTACTTGACATAAGCCTTACTGAACGTAAACTTCTTCCTTCCCGATTTTAACAGGGGTGTACTTTATCGTCTTATTTATAATATTTAGATAGATAGATTAGATGTAGATTTATTTCTCGCAAAAATGTGTCAAGAAACGTATTTACAAATAACTAAAATAGCACCGATTTATTGAAATATCTGTCAAGGAAACTTACTTTAATTAAAAAAAATATTGCCAATTCACGAATAAATAATTTGATCTCGTATATACAAGAAGCATTGAACTCATCTATTTCGTTTCGTGTACGTCAACTAGATTACTTCGTACGTACGTTTTCTGTCCAAATAATAGAAAACAGAAATAATATTTGTCCGTCGCTTCCTCAACAAAGAAGCGTCCGTGAGCGCTAGACGAGGTCATTGGTGTTGCTTCGTAGCTATAGATCATTTTATCGAATTTTTCGTTCGTAATGTGAAGAAAATTATTTTTACAAGTTTTAATTTTTTTCTATTATTCTTCTTTTTTTTTCAACATTATTTACATATTTACATATTAGCAGTTTATATTCATTTGTTTTTGTTATGTGTGTGCTATCGTGTAAGCTATTGTGGTGTAAAAGCATTTTTTATATATCATATTATTTATCATTTAATATCTCATTCACGAACGAAAACATTTCTTATAGCAATTACTGTAACACTAGCAATACGCTGATATTAGTAATAACGAAATTCTACAACAACTTCATCAAAAAAATCTTTATGTAATGTATGAATTTTTTTATCATGATATATTTTATCGAAGAAGTTTTATATGAAAAATAATTAAAATCAGTATAGTAATGTTTAAATGTAAAATTTTTATGTATAAATAATATTAATAAATATATATTATAAGTTTCTTTCGTGTGAAATATATTAAAGAGCCTTAAGAGATTTTTATTAAAGAAAATGTTTAGGAACTAAAGAGTTATTATCGTTAGTTGCTATGAAGTGAAAAATACATATCTTGGAAAATTTCAATTATAATAAAATTCTATAGGCTTAGTAGGCATTACTCAGGTCTTTTCAAAGCACTGGATGCACGCTGCTTCCAAAGGAATTTATTGATGTTATTGAAGTGTTTGTTAATGATGGAAATTTACTTAAAATTAATTTCTAAAGTATATTTTGTTTATAACCAATGTAATCACAAAAAAATATGACACTCGACGTAGCTCGACTTGTTTGCATGAGTCTTATTCAAAAAAATTAAAAATCGCTAAGAAGTGGTAAATATATTTAAACAGTTACACGGAGAGGAAGGAAAATTCAACGTTGACGACCTGCGTGTATGTTTCTAGGTTGCTATTTCCTACGTTGTTCACGGTCACGTGTATCCAACGTAACTTGGCATCTTCTTTCTAGGTAAAATGTCAATTACTTTTTGATTTATTTCTATGTATTAATTCATGTTATTATCTAATTAGTATTATATAAAGTTCCACATGTGTACTTAATGAGAATAATGTCAGAAAAATATATATAATTCGATAGAAACAAGAAACAGATTGAATTCTCCTCTAAGACAACTCGAAGCTACTTGCATTTCTATCGCATTTTGTTACAAGAACCGCCTATAACAAATTCAGAATGGTTTTAAGTGCAGTCACATTAATATCCTTAATAAGTAGATAGAAAAATTCAATCTAAGCTCTGTAATCACTTTTCTCACTTAGTGTTAGTTTACGAGTTGTATTTTTAAGGTGTTTTTTTGATTTATTACAAGATATTCTAGTGATATTACATTTGAGTTGAGTCGATTAAGACAAAAATTCAATCTTTGATATATTTAATTATATATTTTTGAGTAGTTTTTAAAGAGAACAATACGTCGGTAAATCAGTGCTACGTCTAAGAGGCTTTTCAACTAGCGCCATCTAGTAGATGTTCAGAGAAAATATGATAAAACAATAGTGTGTATTTACAAGGAGTAGTAATTTTATCAAACTTAGAGAATAGTGTTACAAGCTTTTATTTATTTCTAGTGTAACTTTATGTTATTTTATCGGACTGTGATGTGCGATGGGTCAAGATGAATTGGATACTGTTTTCATACAGTATAAAGTAAAAACGGTTCTGCGAAGTCAACTAACAGATATCTTTACTTAAGTCATTTGCACTAAGGCGCGCGCGGTGGTCGAGTTGTCTTGTTTGAAGAGCCTATTTTGAGAATAAACATGACTGAAGCATTTTGTGTTTGTTTCTATGTTACATTGACGCTGTACAACTGATTATAATTTGTGATTTGTTACAGTAATATAATTAAGCTATTTTTTCAAAAGAATATAATTGAATAAAATGAATGCTAGGCATTAACCCAAGAATTATATAGGATTGTATCCTGGGAACCGAACCCGCGACCTACGATTCTATGTTTTAGTTTCCTACTGCTTAGCTTACATGTAAAACGATTTATGTTATGTAATAAATTTACATATATATATATATATATATATACTTTGTTTTTTTTTTTACTATACGAACTGGGATAGCATAGATACTACTCTTATCTACTATCTAAAAATGTTTACTATCTTTCTTAAACATGTTTATTGACTGCGAAAAAATGCTTGGAAAAATTGGTAAACATAAAACAATATTTAAGTTACATGCTTCCATTTTATCATTATAAAAGTTCGTCGAACTTGTTCTTAAGCATGTTTTCATATAAAATCCGTTTAAAGTTTGTCGGATTTTATAAAAATAATAAAAAAACCCTATTACTTTAACAAATAGGATAGTTCAAAAAGAAAATTGTATAGGCAGTCGAGTGGAGGTAAGTCAATTTAAATCTGCTTGAAAATAAACTGCGCAGAAGAAATTCTACATTTTATGCAATGTAAATGTATTAAAATATTTAATGCAAAACTGTTACAAGCTAAAATGAACCTATATGCTTTGTGTTAAGATTCATTATAATAATACTGAGATATAAATACAATATGTTTTTATTTAAAATTATAATTTATTATGATTTAAGGTTAAAATGGGGTTGTTTTAATTTTATAGCCTAACATAC
Source organism: Battus philenor (assembly GCF_028537555.1). Lineage (NCBI taxonomy): Eukaryota > Metazoa > Arthropoda > Insecta > Lepidoptera > Papilionidae > Battus > Battus philenor. Next base: position 2,208,535 of record NW_027181693.1, read on the forward strand.
CGTTATACATGTCGAAAACTGCAAGACGGAGGAGATAGACAAACTTCAACTCGTCTTTTCTTAAATGTTACGTGTGCGTTATGTTCATATCTCCCCCTTTCGTCTCACCCCTCACATACCTTAGGCGATGTCTTGCACTTCCGCGCTTATTATAATAAGATATACTGTGGTTCTAATAATCACAAATCATATATTCCATTTCACGTTTTGGACAGGATTAATTGTCTTCATTTATTTCATTTCAGATGTTTAGTTTTTTCATGAATTTGTTATTCTGTTTTAATAATTTTTATTTAATATCATTTTCAGGTCTGAATGTATAACTGGCTGTTAACAAGACGCTGAAAGAAGAAACATAAGTGATGTATTTTATTTTTATATATAACATTTAATATTTTAATAATAAGTTTACTTTATGTCATTTAGAAATATATTATTGTAAGTGATAATAACAGAAGAGCGTAATTTAATAAAAATTAATATCAAATTGAGTTGGCCTATGATAATATTAATTTAAAATATTTTCAAAAATATTTTTGTTACATACATCGCAACCTATGTTATCACTTAAAAATCTTATATTACATTATATTAAAAAAGTATTTCAGTACTAATTTTTATTTGTACTTATGTATGTCAATAATTATTACGTAATTTTGTTGTTAATTTACAATACTGCAATATGAATTTAAATGTAAACGTATATATCGTCGCAAAGAATGATTAATAGCGGAAAAAAAGTATATATATGTACAATTATACATATACAGCTTTAAAAGTTAATATGTGACCGCATTATAAAAGCGTTTGCTTGTTAGTTGTTTATAAGAAAAACCGCCTAAGAATAAAAGTCATGTTAGGTGTAAATCGTGACACATTGACAGTATAAATAAAGAAATATTACTTGAAACACCAGAACGTTCGTGTTTTCCAAGAAATTGTTACTCTGTCAGTCGAATATAAGAGAAGTATTTATAAGTGTGTTGTATTGGAAGTGTGTAATCACTCAAATAAACAGTACTAAGCCTATTTTTGCGATATATAACATAGATGTAATAGTAATAATATTTGCATAAATTTTATTAAGAGTAAGACCGAGGCATCGATACAAAGAAGAACGAAGGGAAAAGTTTTAAAGAGCTACAGACAAAGAAGAATGGCGTAGAAGAAAACAGATTGGCTAATTATCTTTGGTTATCTAGCTGTATGAGTATTAAGACATCATAAAGCTAGGTTACCGGAGTTAAGTGCCGTCTGTGACTACTCGAGCTAGCGACGTGACCGACCTCAAGCAATTCGCAGCGAAACGACTATACCATTTCCTGGTACAGGATTTGGAAGTATTAAAATTTCAAGGATTTTTTTCTTTGTTTAAATATAGTTTCACGATTTGTTATTTTATGCCGTGTTTATATTTAAATACGTTTTATTTGTAATACTTCAATGTAGCTAAAATATTCATAAAGAATTTTTTTTTTAATTTTGTTTATAATGTAGATTTGTCGAAGGGTTGTAAAATGTCGTATATATTAAATAAGTTGCACATTATAAAGTTTCAGATAAGTAATATAATTTTGAACTTTTTTACAGTAACTGTTTACAGGCTATATCGGATACAATATATGGCCGCTAGGACCTTAAGGTTCTGGAGTGGAGACGACGGACGGATAAGCGCAGCGTAGAACATCCAAACAGAAGTAGAGTAGAGTAGAAGAAACATAAGTGTAGAAACTACCTTGTTTAAGTTGGATGAAGTGAGATGCAGCCGGCTTCCACCGCTCCTGTAAGACTTATATGGGAAAAGTCTATGTCCAGAAGTAGAGTAAGATATCCTCGGATAATATGATGATGGTAATCGAGGGCATCTTGCTGAACCTCTGCTCAGACTGTTATATTAGTTAAATATTACATGTAATAAAATATGTCAAAATTTTGATTAACGTCGTGTATTCGGTGTCAGAAAAAAATATTTTAAGTGATTAATAGTATTATATAAGATCTTGTCTGTGCAAGCTGGTTTCCGCAACTAAGTGGCACTGCGCTCATTTTGTTTTTATATAACATATACCGCAATACGTTACAGATCACATAATCGTAAGATTGAGTTATCCAAAACAATATTGAACACAAACTTCAAGTCTTATTTCTTAAATAAACTAGTGAAAAATTTGAATGCGTGTCTTTAATCGTAGTGCCTCTCCAAACAGGGGATTTCCCATACTCTTCCATATGTTTTCATTCATTCTTTACTGTTTGGTTTTAATACCTTAACTGAAATAACAAAATTCAGACATAAATTGTATTAAATGATAATAAAATAGAATATAAAACTCAAAAATCTGTGATAAATTAGAAAATAAGTTTACTGTGATAATATTAATGGTATGTAAAAATAAAAACGAGAGTCATTTTTCTTGTAAAAATTAAGGAATGAGGGAAAAGGCTGAGGCGATGAACGAATAGCAATCAGAATGAAAGAGAAAGACAGATCGAAATGTGGTATGAGAGAATAGAATAATAGACTATGGGTAGGATGACAGCTGAATGAAAATAAAAAGGACTGTGGAAAATTAGTAAAGATCAAAAACAACCCTGTCCCAAACCAGATAGGGGTGGAAGCAGAGGTAACTAATAACGGGGAGCGTAAAAACATTAATTATTTAATAAATAATTATCTTAAATTATCTATAATCTAAAAATAGTAAAATTTAATACTTAATTATATGAAATAAACGAAAAAATGTATTAACATCTTAATATCTTAATTAGATATAACATCGTTGAAATTACATTTCTGAGCTAACATGATTTATCATCATGTGCCAAACTTGTTAACGTAACAATGTATTGTATGTAATATTTATATTGGATATAACATTTTCTATTAACTTTTACACTATATGAAAATAAAAGAATAAATAATCAATATTTAGAGTTATTATGGAAGGCATTTCGCGTATTGCAAATTTCCAAAAACCTTCGAGACTGATATATTTTCAGTAATCATAATTATCAACAATAATTTCAGCTTTGAGTCTTCCATTGTTGGACATAGGTCATAAATTTCGAGTAGTAAGTCATCTTTAGTACACTCTGTGTCCTATCCATTGACTAAATAGTCAATTAGCTAGGCCTTATTAGTTAGTTTTGTTTGCCTATAGATGTCTCCTCATTCCTGACCCGATCTGGACAAGAAATCCTAAACCTACCCCTCTCTATAGCTTGCAAAGCGACTGGAAGCTTTTCAATATGGTTCAAAGTGTACTGTCATATTTCTGCCGAAAATCATGACGGGTAACCCACATTAGTAATATACCTTCCTCTTCATTATATGTCAGTCGACATATGCCCACAAAGATCGTCATGATCGTCTACCCATGTCCAGGAGTAACTCGTAATTGCCACACCAGAATCTTACGTTCCAATCGGCCGCATGTTGCACGAGCTATGTCCCTCATTCACTGCCACTTCAGACAACCAATTGTTTGAGCTACGTAAGTGATTTTGCGAATCTCTTCATTTTCTAAAAGCAAATAAATATATCACTATTTATTTAACATGAGTATGTAAATAAATATCGCACACGATGATGTTCACAGTGTTAAATTATAAATGTATAAAAAACGTTGTAGTCTTTTGTATAATAAATTCATTTTTTTTCCTTTAATGTAATCATTGAATAATGAGATGTAGGCAATTTAATATACACAATATTCTCATGTCATTGCATGTAATATTAATTTTTTGTTTTGTAATATTAAAAGTCTTTTGTTATTAAAGATACTGTTTCAATATAGGCATTTACGACTTTGTTTAACTGAGCCAACTAAGCATAAACTTCATTGAAAATCCGTCTCAGTACATATGTACTTTTCTGAGATCTGGACACATTAGGATAGTTGAAGTATGCTATTATTTTTTGCTATCGAGGACATCAATTTCATTCTGGAATCTTCTGACATTCACATCCAAAGTGATTCTTATCCGATATGAATTAATAAAGTAACTAAGTTCTGTGACATTGGACGGAGCGTGAGGGGTCCCGAGAGAAATCCTCGCTTCAGTCTTACTCGACACTCTTACAGAACTCTCAGAATTTAAGAGTGCTCAAGAGGGCTCAACAAAGTGCACCGCCCGCCGGCCCGCTGATACCACCGTTAAATCACTTAACACGTGTTACATCCCTCCACGGGGCATCTTCAGGAGTTATGTTACACCGATTAGTGCCAAACACAGAGTGTACAGATAGCACACTGTGTTTTGCGCATTTATCAGCGGGCTTGCGGGCGGTGCACTTTGTTGCACGACTACCACTGCATGTGCGGAAGTGGCTAAATATTGGTCCTTTTCTTACCTATAAGTTTCTCCTATTGGCTTGTCATAATAAAGGTCGCGGACAATCGCTGGATACGATCACCGCTAGACCAGTCATCGAGGTGATCTTTGGGGAAGTCTTATGCGTTTCAGTGGGCGCCTATCAGCCGAAATGAATGAATGAATGAATGTAAACTGAATTGAACATGTAGTGAATATTAAATAGAACGCTTCGGTGTTGTATGAATATTCTTATCATTCTTATATATTAAAGGAATGATCTTAAGTACATTATGGTATACTTTGTCGTAGTAACCGTTTGATCTGTGGCGAATTTGAATTTAAATTTCGAACGTATAGTTGTAGTACTGTACTGTACTTCCATATGATGAGTCTTTCTAGTTTTTTCTCCATTGCTATCTTAAACACTAGGTTATTCTTTTTCTCACACGTGTGAAATTTAAAATGCTTCGGTGAAATCTGCTTCTAATCTTGTGTTTTCTTTCTCTCTCACTCTTGTGCGTTCGCGCATCCCGTGTGATAGTTTATCTCCTTTTCCAAACTCCAAATTAAATTTTTAATAATTGTAAATTTTGCTCTTTCTTTCTTCTGTTCAATTATTGAACTTACATTATAGTTCTTTACTCACTACGCTAATTGTCTCCTTATCTCTTTTGTGAAGTTTTTAAATCCACTTGATGATAGTCTTTTGCTTCCACAACTTTTTAAGCTAATTCTTACAAATTACATTCTATAGTTTTGCCTGCTTTTGTAATCTTTCACTTTGACTGCTATTTTACTATAATGTGAATTTAGTTGTTCCTTTGCAGTCTTAAACGTGACCATTCATAGTACCTTCTGGACTTTTGCTTCTGCTTCACTATTCGGCGCATCGATTAAGACAAGTGACATTTGCGATAAGTGGAAATGGAAGTCAAAGAATAAATTTCCCGGAGGATATAAGAAAAAATCTAATAATTGTCGCAATTTTATTTAGAGACCGATTTAATTTTAAACGATAATAATTAATTATTAATGATCGTTTTCTCACGTCGGTTTAAATTTACATTTATTTTTAATTTAGAATCAATTCTACTTGAGATATCGTTAGTATATTTTTTAATTTTTATCCATAACTTTGTAATGCTGAAAGTTGTTGGCCAATCGAATTCCGTTACAAAAAATGAATTAATTTTACGTATTTATGAGTAATTATTTTAATAACTAAACGTAAAATAATTAAAGAAATGTTAGAGAAAATACGTATAAGTAATATAATAGGTAAAACATAATAAATGGCAAACGCACGAAGTTCAGATGTAACTGTCAAACGTGCGTAGTTCATAGCGTTCAAAGCGAACAAATTTTTTAATCTGTCATTATATTGACCTTATCATATATCTTCTACAAAGTAATAGGAAACTTATTATATATATGAAAGAAATCGGTAAAGTAATTTTTAAGTTATGACCTATTCAAAGGAAATATACATTTTTATATATATTGTTTTATGGAGTAGTGAAAAAATGTAATAATTATATACAATTAATATGTAATAGATCAGTTGATATAATATTTAGAAGACTTTAATAGTAAAATAAATGACACGTAGCTCTCATCCATGAAATGATACGTATTACGAACCTTCTAGAAAAAGTGTTTACACTTAATTAAGAGCAGAATTTTTTAAATCGTTCTGATAGGTTTACGTCGTTAGTAATATAGATATTGTATGGCGTTAAGATGCGGCTTTTTAGTGTCCGAGTTATAATAACAAGAAATAAACAAATTTTTCAATAAAAAATAAATAATTTGATTAGACTATCAACTGCTTCGTGTCTAAAATGGCTCTTCTAAACCTTTATTGTTTATGTTTTTTGCTTGGCTTACACAGCTGTCGGGTAAGGCGCAGAGTATACTTAACTTAAAACTTTTTTTAAGGTAGCAAAGCTCAAAAGTCCTGGTAAATAGGCTCGTGCTGCTACATACTATAATTTCGACGCATCGGGAAGACGTCGAGCTTTTAGATTTGCTTAGGTGGACGCTCCATGAATGACAATCTCAAAGGCTCCCTCTCGACAGGACCTCTGCTTAGCATTCCGATTCAAGGGCACCAGTGAGGGCTGAACCAACTTAGACGGTAGCTATTATCTTGGATATATTACAGCCACTTCGGAAAGCGTGACAAAAAAACTCCTACAATGCTTGCGTCATAATGATCGGGGTTAGCGATCCCTGTGGTACACGAATCGGTTGGTCTTCGCGCGGCTTTGGCTTGTTGGTAATTTCGTCAAGTAAGAAATGTGAATTAAACGATGAAGAAATTTTTAATACACGTACTTGTCAAATGAAGCTATTCAGTATATGTTTCTGTCCCTATATTTATTAAACATGTCGAACATATCAAAACTTGTTAAAAAACTTCGATTTAAAATAAAAGATTTTTAACACTCTATCAAGCGATTTTTGTCTCTATCTATATTGAGTTAATCAAATTCAAAAGCTTCTATATACAGGCTGATTGGATATAGGTGTAAAAAATTTGAAGAGGTGAATATATATTCATTTGTCGGCAAAAAGATATAGCGCTTTTACACTTATTTTCATTTTCTCTATATTTAGTGATAAGAAAATAGGTGTTAAATTGAGATAGAGAGGGTGATCACTTACTATGAATTATGTTACATTACTTTTTTTATAGAATTTCAACGAGAGGCTTAAGATATCAGTTAGTACAAAGTTTGGACAAGCAGTAATAATTATTATGTAGTAATTTGAATTTTGAAAAAGCTTCTTATTATATAACCAATTAGGTTATTAATTATCTATGTAACCGTTTAATCTTTAATTGGGTTTATTAAATATTAGAGCAAATAAGCTATACAACACCCTTTTACCTGCAACTAATCTGCGCAGTGTAATAAATAAAAACAAAAACTGGCCACTTGAACGGTTGATATGAAATAAAAAAAGAAATACAAAATATAAATTAGCCGAGACGTTGGACAACATGTTTAGTTGTTTAAATATTTATGAGCGTGTACAGTCGTCGACGTTTCCAGTTAGCCGCCCGTTTGTCAGAAATGCGCGCGACCGGGGCGCGTGACTTGTTTCACTTGAGGCGTGCTCCGAGGCTTATCCTCAGAGGCACGAAATTATTTATGTCGAATAGTAACGTCGCTTTATTGTTCTAGACATGCAAGTAACAAAGAAATTAATTTCGATTTAAAGTAAACCGTATTCACATAAATGTTAGGTCTATTTTGCAAGAGATGGTCTAGGATAATACAGCGATGTCTGTTTCTGACACCTAACAGTAATTGATAGTCTTCATTTTAGCTACAAACGCACTCACATACTGTAAAGAGTGAACTTTACTGGCTTGTCCACCTATATACAGTGTGGTTAATATGTTACCGAAATGTATGAACCGCGTCTTAGGGAAGCTTGGCAAAGGGGGCAGAAGAAAAGAGCAAGGAGGCAAAATTTCGAAACGAAGCGTCTAACCCCCCCCCCCGTTCCGCCCAGCCGATATCCAAGGCGCGGTACAGCGGTTTCGGCAATTCTTTCGTAGGTTAATAGTTTCGTCGTTCCGAAATTTATCGGATTTCGCGCATTCGCATGTAATACTAGGTTTATAACTAAATTTACTGTCGTCGTGATAATTTGTAAAACACTAGTAGACTTTCTAAAATAAATAGCTACATATTTCGCATTTCAAACGCCACTTCAAAAAAATTCCTATTTTCGTGAAAAAAAAACCGTACGCTGAAAGCTATTAGAGTGTTTGTAACACTAGAGCTTTTAACATCTAAAACCACTTTCCACCTGGCTTCAAATACACATGAGCTTAATGTAGACTTCAGTTAGTATTTTGGCTTCTGCTTCATATACTTATAAAAAGCTTTCTTACTTGTAATCCAGTCGTACCTTGTTGCTTTCGTGGTCCCATGTTCACGTCAACTAAGATAATAGATTGAACGGAAGCTTTGTAAGAATGATTTGGGCGTAATTTATTTGATCATCGTGTAACTTAATTTAGAATTTTAGAGAAGTACAAATTTATGTTGTATTAATTGTTACCGGGCAGATCATATTAGGAACGACAATATCCGCAGAGGAACGAAAGTGGATTGGCAAATTGAATTGGCATTGGCAGGTCATGTTGCAGATTACATGACCGATGAACTTTAAGATTAGGAGTCTAGGAACGAAGAACACAGCGCAGGACGTCCACCCACAAGATGCACAGGTGTTTTTTTAGCTGATGCTGAGAGATACGCAAGTTCTCTCCTAGTTAGACTGGTATTCCATCCATTTTTGTGCCATGCGCCACCTCAGTCTTTATAAATTTTTTACGACTCCCTATGTAACATACATAATTTTTATATAAAAGCGAAAGGGTTAAACTCATGTCAATTTCCAAATTTGAATTGGCTCCCTTAACAATCTAATTGCCACCCTGTGAGACATGGGCCCACGTTGAAAGACGTTGGGTCAGAATATCACTTCAACTTCTGTGCATTTCAATTTGAGGCGCGCAGACAGCTGAAGATTACTTAATCGAGTGCTTTTATTAGATTGTTGAAAAAAAGTGTCAGGCTTCGTTTTCTCTCGTAACTCTATGGTACCTTGCAGACGAAACCTTAATCGAATGTTACGAATTCCGAGGATAGCTCGTAGAACCAACTCATCGATAATGATAGAACTTGGAGTGTCCAATCGCCTTTCCACTTACGCAAAGTGGATTTTACCATCACATAGTAGGGAACGAAGATAATAACTTTGTTTTAATTACCGGAATGTATAAAAATCTCTCCTACAATTGAGTTTCAAATGAGGGATATAAAAATGTATCTTCATAAAGTTCAAAGAAAAAATAATATCTCGAGGGTATAGCAAGTGAAGAAATTGTATATATATATATATATATATATTAGGATTAGGATTACGATTAGGATTATTAATTATTAAGATTAATACTGACTAATTAATAATAACTGTCTGCGATATTCACTAAAAACTTCTACTTCGTCTATTTTTATGCTATTTTTATTAAAAATAACCCTTATTTCAATGTGGTATCTTTTTTATTATTTGAATGGAACAGTTTTAATATTATAAAAAACTACATTTGGACTTAATTGACCTCTCGCTGCTGGGCGTTGCTAATGTCAAATGAGAATGTTGTTTTACTGTTCTAGACACGATTTATGTCGCTAATGCACACATACATAAATACCGCCCAACCTATATTGCAACTTGAGCTTGGAATAGACTTGTCTAGAATTGAAAATTAACTTGTTTAGAATTATGAACTAGATTTTTTTAAAGTATGTACGAAAATTCTTTTTAATAATTAATTAACTAATTTAGGTTTAACTTTCAAATAGTATATATATAATATAAAAAGAATAAACAACTAATATCCGTATACGTAGTTGAAATTTAAATAAAAATAAACACGGAGACAGAGTTCAAAGATATAAATAAACATGACCGAAACACGAAAATATCTTTTTATTTGTTAATCTTATATAAGGCCATTCCGATTATAGGAAAGCTATATAATAATTATTATCAAATTCTTTCTGTTTCTTGAATAACGTCAGGGTATAAACCCTATATATATAATAGCATAAGCTATGCATCACACAGTTCTCGGTGACTTTCGTTCCTGCAAAATCCTTAATATAAATAAGGCAAAACGCCAACTCCTAGCACAAAAAATGAGTTTCGTTTTTATTGTTCTTTATCTAATGTGTGGCGTGTATAGAAACTGAAGATAAAAATTTTAGAAAATATTTATAATAAAATAATCCAAGCTGTAAAATTGTAATACATTGTAAATAATAAAATAGGCCTAGACTGTAGTGATTGAGGATAGGATGAAAGATGATGGACAAAAGGAATAAAAACAAACAAGCATAATGTAATAGTGTAAATGTTAAAGAATGAAGGAAGCTAAAAATGATTGTAAATAAAAAGAGAACTGAAAAAATTATTGCCTTAAAAATTCCTGTAACCAATAAGATAGGGGTGGAAGGACAGATCCCCAAAAACGTGGGTCATAAAAAAATCTACATACACATCTGTTAATTAAAAAGATACCAGAAAATAATTATCATCCTTTTATCAATTCTCAAAACATGTGAAGATCACGCGGCTTAATTGTTAAGTTTGTTTCGAAAAAATATAATTATATCCTGTCAAGAAATATTTAATTACATCTAATCATTTAATTAATATCTATTGTTAAATTTTTTAAATCAGTTCCATTTTATAAGCTGTATTCAAAATTAATATAGTATTTTATATTGACTTTCGGTCGCAATGATTGAGCTTTAAATTTATGTCAATCTGCACTAAATGTCACTTTTAATTTACCGTCAAAATGGCGGCTACCAACCTTCGAGGCGAATTTTCGTACACACATTTACAATGTAAGCTTGTTTTGTATTTACAATTAATAGCTTATAAGTCGTTATATAGAATTCCGATAGTATGACCGTGTCTGCCGGTTTGTTTATTCAGAAGTAATTTTGTGCAGATAAATGATATATTATGACGGTTTTCGGCTCTTAATGCGCCCTTGTAAACAGTGATTGGATATTGATGTAAAAGATTTAACAAAAGAGGTTTTACACTAAGTGCGCCCTGCCCCCTTGCACCCGCGGAATCTGTAAATTCTACATGGCGGAATGTCAGGTAAAGTGCAAGTCAGGTGAAAGATTTAAAAAGGTGAATGTGAACTTGGTACATCTTATTCAAAAATCTTTTTAAAAGTTTTTTAAAAATTACGATTAATATGGAGAAGTTATTGACTTGTCGCGTTTCAATAGAATAATAAATATAATATCAATAAAACTATAAAACGAATGAATGTAACATATTTCAGAGTGATCGCTTTATACGGGTGATTAGAAATTGGTATAAAAGGCTTAAAGATTTTTGCTTTCAAATAAGCCATATATTTGAAGATTTTGCACCCATAACCAACCTTCATGTATATGAACATCGCAGCATTTTTTTAAAATTTGTTCGAAAAAAAATCGATATTATTTAAAAATGGAAGCCATCATCAACCACTAAGGAAAATGTTTTTTTGTCCTTAATTTAAGCGTTAAAACTTCAACAAGGACATGCGATCGAGGACAGACAAGTTGCGGAAATTATTCGACAGCTAATTTCTGTAGTATCACCTTTTTTACTTTAAAAAAGACGTACTTAAATAAAAAAGGAGGAACATAAAATGAAAGTATCTGCGATAATAACAACGTGACATTAATTTACTGCAAGCAGTAACTGGAATAACGAAAGCTCTCCCAGCTTCAATTAAGTGGGGATTTAAGAGTTCGTGAATTCATTTCGTTGATTGCATTCTCTTATAAACTGCATGTCATGGTGATTAATCAGTTTGCGTTATAATTATTCGTATTGAATGCGTACACAAAAGTGTGTGCATTATTTGACAGATATCAATTCAGAATGAATTAGAATAATTATTTGTTGTGATATATTTCGTACATTTATTTAAATACTTTAATATTACTTCTATTATCTGTTAGTGTCAATCCTTCTTTATCTTACTTCTGAGACCATCTTTTTTAAATAACTCATGACTATTTCTTTTAGTTTAACTCCTTATTCTCATTTATCAATCTTTAGTTATTTTAATGTATTTCATATTTCTTTCAGTTTAACTCCTTGTTCTCATTAATTAACCATTAGTTCCTTTAATGTAATTCCTATTTCTTTTAGTTTAACTTTTTATTCTCATTATTTAAACTTAGTTCTTTGAATTTAATTTCCATTTATTACAGTTTAACTCCTTATGCGCAATAATTAACTTAGTTCTCTTCTTCTTCTATTTTTTTACTTCAAATAATAATTACTTTTTTTCAACCTTTAGTTATTTTAATGTAACTACTATTTATTTTATTTTAGCTTCTGATTTTTAATTCTCAACCTTCGATTTTAACTTTGTTAATGTCATTGGATGACCCTTAATTGAGATCGTGTCCAACTGGTGGTATTGAAAATCTATGGAAGTAGCAAAAGTCTAGCAGAGAACTTTCTACGGCTGAAATGAAGATAATGATCTGTCAGTTCTTTATAATGTAACTCCTATTTATTTCAGTTTAACTCCTTATTCTTATTATGCATCTTATTGTTATTATTTAATCTTTACTTCTTTCAATGTGACTTCTAAGTGTTTCAGTTTACTTTCTTTTTCTTCAGTTTTTTGTTCTTTAAATGTAACTTCTATTTCTTTACATTGTTATTCTCCTTTTTCAATCTTTATTACAAACCGTATATGCTTTTAATTAATCTTTGTTTGTTTAGATTAGCCTTTTACTTGGTTACTTTAACTGTTACGTCTTTTATTGCAACTCTTACTTGTTTAAACCGAATAGCATGAAAATGTAACGGTAATAGCGGATCATTAAAAAAAAACTTCATGATCTGTTCGATGTTTTTGCAATCGATCGGCTGTAAGAACGCGCTACGGTGACGTATATCGGAGGTAAAAGTGCCCCAGTTTTAATTGCATTTATACCAGCTATTCAGGTACAATGTAACCAGCTCCGACAGCCGTGATCGTCTAGTGGTTAGGACCCTACGTTGTGGCCGTAGTAACCCAGGTTCGAATCCTGGTCACGGCAGCGAACAGCTGTCGCGGCGGAGCATGCTTTTTATATTTTTTCTATTGCCTTCACGCGTCGCCTTTTATATTCACTATTCAGTATTTTTATATCTATAATCGGAGTTAATAAATGAATATCTCTAGTTTGCTAACTTGACTAAATCTAGTCAAGTTAACAATAAATTTAATAATTAATTCTAAATCGATATATTTAAAGATATATCCCTGTTCTTATTAAATCATCATGCATATAGATTTTAAGTTTTTTTTTTTGTTAAGCCTAATAAAACTTCATCATTATTATCATTATTTCTGCCATATGGCGTCCACTGTAATTATTATTAAAAATATATTAAGTTGAAATTAAATTTCTAGTTTATACCTTTGACTTTTAGCGTGAACCAATTAGCACTTAATTTTTATAATTACGTAGCAATTAAATATCTAAATATAACACCAAAAATCTTTGATTTTATTTCGCTTTACGTATTATTACTTCCTCTTTTTTATTGATTCGGGGTCTTGCAGTGTAATTCTGTTACTTTTTTTGTTCTGTGCACAGTAAAGAGTATATAATTATTTTTCTTTTTTTCTTACATCATTGCATTCGTATTTATTTTTTTGTTATGTGTATCAAGTAGCGGAGCAAGGGATTTACTCTACATTACGTATACTGAATAGTTTATAATTTATATCTAGCTTAAAAATATTTTTCCTAGTGATCACACAGAGATTTAATGTCTTAACAAAAAACAACGATAAGTTACAAAATCGCATACTGTAAGATTAAGTAATAATTTTATTATATTTATTATGCTACTTATCCATCCGAAACGTGGTAGCTGAGCGGTAGAGAAGAATTTGCGATCTTATCTCACTGGTTGGATTTAAGATTTTATATATTTCACATTTTGTGAATTAATTATTTAGGATTGCCACTGCTCAGAAACAAGGTTCCTGCGATTGATTAGCAGCGTGCTCTGCGTACTGTAATACCACACTGCGGTCGCCAGCCCGTCTGCCAAGCGTGGCGATTGTGGTATAATATCTCTTCATAGATATCTGGGCTGGCCTATGCCATGCAGTAGGCGTCTATGGGCTGATACGACGACGAGAAATATTTCCATTTGATGGTTGACCCGACTTGATCTCAAAAAGAGATGTGATCATCGTATTTTGAATAAAGAATTTTAAAATTTTGAATTGAATCATTATTTTGTCACGGTAAGCTATACTCTTTTTCCTGATCATTTCCTTTTATGCCTCTTTTAACAGATGGCACTGGAGCCTAAGGTTTTGAAATGGAGACGCTTCCAACCGATTCTGCGGAAATCAACTAAAGGTTTTTTTGAAATTGTGGACGTCTTACTACTTACGTGTGTCTTAATTTATTGAAAGCAAAGATAGATTTGTTATACCACTCGTGTGCCTCAATGGTGTCATAAAAAGAAAATTAGCCGAATTTTGCGCTACGCAATATATATAGTAACGAATAGATATGAGAAAATTAGCTGTTCTCTCCGCAGGGGAGCTAAGGAAGTCCTACTGCGACTTAATTTTAAAACAACCATAATTCCTCTGTGCCGGCGTGTTGCGCTTCATTAGTGTTTATGGTTTTCAGCAGCGAAAGCATTACTCTAAAGTCATTGCTTTGACTGTTATTTATAACAGTAGTTCGTAATGCAAGTAACAATTGTAATTTTAGTCTGTGGGCAAAACGAGAAAATTGTTGGAAAATTAATATTGGTATTCTGTCTTCTGAAAACAAAACGTCCGGTAGCAAAATTCGATTTTAATTTAATTTTTTAAAAAAAAATTAGTATACGATCAAGAAAGAAACTGTCATAACTTTACAATTTGTGTGGGTTTTTTAATAATGTAACATTGGACGGTAGAACAATACGCATTCGTAATCGAAGCGTATTAAAAAGCCAAAATTGGCTCTTTGTTTTACAATCTTGTGAAAACATTATAGTCTAGTTTGAAGCAATCATTTTGCAAAAGCAAAATCCCTTTAATATAATTTAATAATATAATATTTAAAAAAGTATTCGTTGTCTTTTGATTTTGATAATAACGACACAGAAACACTGGTGAAAATCCCTAAGAACTAACGACTTACCTACATACAAAATGTAGATAGAGAACGCATAAAAAAGGTCATGAAAAAATTTCAAACACAGAGAATAGTTTTCAAGGATTCAAAAAAAGCTCTAAAACTTTATAACTAGAAATTGCTAAAATATATAACAGTTATCCCTCGTGTTATACGCGAGCTTTTATGTAATAAATTGCTTCAAAATAGCTTCCGTGAACATAGTTCTGATGAAGCTTTTAAAGTCCCCGGGCTAACAGCATCAACTTCATCAAACCAAGAAGAAAACGAAGCTTTGGTCACTTTAGATAATACGTCGCACTCGTTAAGCTTTTTTTTTCAGTTCTCGGAGTTTGTAGTCTGTGATCAATTTTTGCGACGACTCTTGCTTTACTACACATGCAGGAATAATGTCGCAATGTTCCCAAAGTCGACTATATAAAGTTCGTTGTGGTAGTGTTTCTTAACTCCTGTCCTGTTACACTTTACGCGTCAACGAGATCTTCCTTTGTTTCTTTATCGTCTCTTGTTGGCGGCCTCATTTCTGTTAACAATTGGGTGATAAGATACGTAGATTCAAATTTGGCAGCTACAATAGTATGTAACGACCCATGCCTTGGCATCTGAAAAAGCCTACCAACATTACTACTGAACTATTTTTTTCTAAAATAACCCTCGTTGTTGAGAGCCTTTCATTCTTTCTGTCTTGCGTGGGCCAGAGACATTACCAATTCGGGTGAAATGAATTTTTCAAATTTTTTTCTACGTTCTCTTTCGTTCTTCACGTTTTCTTTTATTCATTCCTTTTACGCTTCACAAGGTCTGTTTTTCTACTTATTCTTTTTTTCTAAAAACCTTACTGTTAATACTTTTTTCTGAGTAATAAGAAAGTAGAGAGAAAGTAGAGACAGAGAGTAACGACTCTGTGTTTGGCACTAATCGGTGTAACATAACTCCTGAAGATGCCCCGAGGAGGGGTGTAACACCTGTTGAGTGATTTAACGGTGGTAGTTGTGTAATTCGCACTGTTTGCCGCATGCGCATTTATCAGCGGGCTGGCGGGCGGTGCATTTTGTTGCACGACTACCACTGTATGTGCGGAAGTGGCTAAATAATAGTCCTTTTTTTACTTAGGATGGACTTCCGCAAAATATTGCCTGATTCCATTAAATACTTCATTTTAGTTTGTTCTTGACTTTTGCAAGCTCTACCCTTTTTTATTCCTGTGTCTGATTTCCTTTTGTTGCTGTCTGCACTACTTTTCTGTCAAATACTAGGAATGATGGGCCCAGGTTGTCGTCGCCCATAAAGGCGATACTTCCTTCCTCTATCTTTTCCCCTAACTCAACCTCAAGAGTAAACAAAAGTTTAGGCTAATCATCATCTTCGCCCTCCCTCCACGAAAACGACAAACAAGAACTGTAAAACTGCGCTGAACAGAGTTAAATTTGTCAAAAAATAATATAGCCTTACGAATTATTACAAGCAAATTTTCTTATAAATTTTCTAAAGTGCTTCACGATTTGATCAGGCGTTAGCGGCATCTTGAATATAAATTCAAGTTATTTTGTACTTGAAAAGAATATTTTTGTATCAATAAGCCTCTTATTATATTTTGAATTTGTAGATGTGTTTTAAATATAAAACTTTAAACTTTTTTGTTTTAAATATTAAACGTTTCATATGCAGGAGTGGTGAACTTCCGGTATCTAGGCTGCACCATAACGGATATCAACACCAGAGAAGAGGAGATCGATATCCGTATCCAGAACTCGCTGAGATGCAGTGCAGCACTTTACAAGGTTCTAGTGTCTAGGCTCAGCAGAAGTACAAAAGTCCGTATCTACAAAACCGTAATACGACCAATATTGATGTATGGCTGTGAAGCTTGGACGCTAACTTTGAAAGAAGAACAAAAACTGCTAGTGACGGAACGCAAAATCATGCGGATGATCTTGGGACCAGCGAGAATACAAGACGGATCTTGGAGGCTCCGAAAGAATGCCGAAATTGAGACTTTAGTAGTACAGCCAAATATCATTGGCGAATATAAAGCTCAACGAATCCGCTGGCTTGGTCACTTGGAGCGAATGGGATCGGATCGGAGCGTGAAGGTAGCGTACCTGGAAAAACCGAGGGGTCGAAGACCATTGGGTAGATCCAGGTATCGCTGGATCGATCGCGTTGAGGCAGACTTGCGAGAATTGAATGTCAACCAATGGCAGACAATGGCGCAAGATAGAGGCCAAGACCCACTTTAGGTCACTGAGCCAGAGGAGTAAGTAAGTTTTAAATATAAAATTATGGCACATTACTTTTCAATTCTGGTGAACGATTATGATTTTTTCAACTACGTATTTTATTTGTGATGATTATGATTTTATATGTGAATATAATTAATACATCATTTTTTGGCCCACATTTATGAGCTCTAAATCAATCGTCATCACCAATACAGATGTAAGAAGTCCACCGCTGGACTATCACTGAAATTTCCATAAGCAGAGCAAATTCAACGTCTTCAGACAACTTTAATAAAGTCATTTGTTCACCTTGTGGTTGGAACTATTATAATAAGTGCAACATAGGTCACGTTGCGCTAGTCGTGTTCCCCATTCCAGAACTTTAAGCGCAAAAGCGGTCATTCGTTTCGAGTTCTTTGTGGCGATGGTTCGCTGAGCTCTCGATTATTTTTCTTCTCCAAATCAATAAAAAAGAAGTTCTATTACCTATTCATAAATATTACTCTGTCTTTTTATTTTTCTTGTTGTGATAAACTTGTCTCTTAGTAATTGACAGCCCAGGCAGATAGAGATCTCTACTTATGACCGGAATTGATTCTTCATAGGTGTATAATCTTCTTAAAGCAACCGTAATCAAATGTCGACCTAATGCAGAGTAGTGGATACCATACATACTCAGGTTCTCTTTTTACCATAAGACCTGATTTCTTATGATGTTTTTAATTAGAATAGTTTCTTGTTCGTTTCTTAATAATCATAGGTAAAAGTATCTACTCAAAAAAAAAAAAAATAATAGTTAAATTAAATTAAAAATGTAATACGTCGAATACCGTCGGTGTCGAAACGAAACATTTAAAGATTTAGGAGAATAGACCATAAATATTTCAACCAATGCACGTACACTATCAAGGCTTAGATAACTTCAAGAAACTTGTTCTCTTATATGCAGTTTTGTTCTGCAAGAGAGTTCAAGTAATTTGTAACATATAATCGACCTAGCGCAATATTTAGCAACTTTAAATTTAATTTAAATAGATCCGTTATGTTTTTGGCAGGCTTTCTCTGTAGATCAGCAGTCACTTCTGAATATTAGATTTTTTAAACAGATAGCTATATAAGTAGTCGAATCATAAGTGCATATTAATAAAGATATTTTGAATTTCAATTTGAGCTACATTTTCGTTAGTCATCTGTTTTGGTCTTCGTAATTTCTACTTCCTGCTGGTCCTATTGGAAGTCTATAAGGAAGATTTATGTCTAGCGGTGATAGATATATTTCAGCCCATAGAGATCCACTACAAAGCTTAGGTCTCTCTCAAAGATGTCTATGGAAGGATATATCGAAATCGCCACGCATGGCAGGCGAGTTGGTGATCGCAGTGTGGTATTTATGTACGCAAAGGAAGCCGCTGTCTGTCCTATAGACACTTGTTTATGAGCAGTGGTAATCATATATAATTAATACACATAGTGTGATTTATGTAATATTGTATCCTGGGAATCGAACACGTGACATACATCTGTAAGTCTCGGTTCTCTACCGCTGAGCTAAAACTGCTCAAGGCACCGATGATTCTCATTTAGACGATTATATCGGGGTAGACATATATACTGGTATGATATTGTAAAATTTAATACGGCCTCACAATGTTACGAGATAGTCGTTTTATAAGAAAAATATTTACAATCTTCTTGTCACATTTAGAACCGTTTTATGGTTCTTATTGCATCGGTTTCAGTGCGGTGAGTTATATCGTAAGCAAAAACGGTGAAAGTGCTCCAGTTTTAAGCGCATTTGTAGCAGCTATTCGAGTACACTGTTACAAGTTCCGACAGCCGTGATCGTCTAGTGGTTAGGACCCTACGTTGTGGCCGTAGTAACCCAGGTTCGAATCCTGGTCACGGCAGCGAACAGCTGTCGCGGCGGAGCATATTTTTGATTTTTTTTTCTTCATCCACACATAATGCATATCGATATCTCACTAGAACACAATAACTTTTTATTGTAAATATTATTAAGAATACAATAAAAGTTTTAACAGCTAAATTAAAAATCATAAATACAATATCTATAGTCATGTGCGAATTCATTTGATTTAATCGAGCAAAGGCATCTGTAAATATTTTAGTTAATTATTTCTTAATCTTATTTAAACTTTTTTTTAATAAAATTAATAAATAATCAATCAAAATGGTAAAATTCGAATTTTCTATATTGTTCTTTTAGGAAATATGTGTGATGATAATAAGTCACGACGTCTCATTAAATGTGTTTTTTTGTGCATTATTTTATTTCATTTACATTTTAGTGTAATAAGTATTTGATTATTGGAACAGTGGTAGTCCAGGCGTAGAGGACTGAGACTTGCGATCGCAGGTCACAGGTTCAATCCACGAGCTACAAACTTATAGAATTCACACTTAGTGCATTAATTATATGAGATTGCCACAGTTTACGAACAAGTTTCCACAGGATGGCTAGCAAAGTATTATGCGTTCCATAATACCACACTGCGATCACCAATCCTATAGCCAAGTATCTTTGAGAAAGGCCTGTCTTTTAGTAGTAATCTATAGGCTCAAACGACATTTTAATTGTAATTTTTTAATACATAAATAATACTTATAATTTGTATGATTAGAAACCTCCCTATTAGCTCTTAAATATTATTCAATCCTTTTTCAAATATTTTGATATCAGCAAATGTTTATATTTCTTTATTTCTAACTGTAAATATCATTCTTACCTTTGCTCCAGCGATTGATCTATCTAAATAGCCGGTAGAGTTCGTAACGTAACGTAAGATATCAAGTATTCCAACAGTTCATCAGTTTATACTTTGCCGAGCTGTACAAGATGGTAATCCGTTGCTTAATTTCACCGCTACAACAAAAAGGCTTTATTTGCATTAAGCAAATTACACATCGTCTCTACCGCACAGAGAAAAGGCGGCTCCCGTTTATAAACACCGCGGAGAATTTTCTCCGATAATTATGAAACTTTCGCGGGTTACCGGAGAACTCAAGACGTAATTATATACTTTGTAGCACATCTATGTTACGTATTATAAACTAATTTTATAATAGAAATAATACAAAAACAATAAGATACAAACACACAAAAAGCGAATAGAAGACCCAGTCTAAGATGTCGTAAGACGCTTCTAACCTATCCAAGGTCGAGCATTTAATGCTATAATATTTTTTTTTAAAAAAAAACTTCAAAAGATCTTCAAAAAACTTCAGAAGATATTGTATTTAGAATATTGTGTGATCATAGAAAAACCTGTATGAGTTTGTTGTTGGTTCTTTTAAAATCAGCGCGCGTTTTAGACACTTTTGTTTTGTAAGATGCTATTATGGGAGACTTCAATTTAATTCTAAATTTAAATAAATTACTCCTTTCTAGAATTCTACTCTTATGAGAAATCACTGCAAATATCCTTAAATAGATAATATTAGGGGGACCGAAAAGTAATGTCGCTTTCTTAAGTTAAATTCACACTACTACATTTTTAACAAGTTTTTATTACTAATCAACGATATATTCATCTTCGTTATCAACAACCTTTTGCCATCTAGTATACAAATTTTCAATACTTGAACTGTAAAAATCAATCCATTTTTCTGTGAAATATCTCTACAGAAACTACATTACTTTCCGGTGCCCCTAATACTATTAACAAATGAATTGATTGTGTTCAACGTTATTCATGTTTAAAATATGATAGTTTTGATGTATTTAAGTTAGATGGTTATAGCTGCTTAATAGGTACGAATGTATAGCTCATTCCCTGTAAATTAAAATATGGTACACCTTATCAAAAATCTATAGTTTCGGAAATTTAAGTTGGTCTGTTGCAATCCATTAGAAAAAATAAATTAATATAACATTTTTCAGAGTGATCAATTTATACCAATCGTTTTGTATATTTAAAGCAGTCGCACACTTTTTACCGAGACTCATAAACGGTGAAGAAAAACATCGTGATGAAAGCAGCAAGTTCCTGAATCAAATCGGAAAGAGATATCCAGTCCAGTGTTTCTTAACGAGAGGTACACGCCCCATAGACAGGCAATTCAAAAGTGGACTCGACAAGAGTTTAACCCTTTTGCTTTAACTTAAAAATATATATGTTACATCGGGGAGCAACACATTTTTAGAAAGGCTGAGGTAAGGGGCGTGGCACATTAAAGGTTGCAGAATACTCCTACAGATCCTCCTGGGTCTGCGCGATAGATCATGTGCCCTCTAAAAAGAGGCTTGTGTCACAGTAGCTGTAACATTGTACAGCTAACAACTAAAGTGTTTAAAAGTTTTCATTGCTATCATCTGATCTGGTAGGGATATTTTGACTTCCTCGTATCGTTGTGCTGTTTGGTGACGGCAGTGATTCTCTAGACACGAAGTGGCCTTTGTCTTTACTATACTGTGCTTGTCAATTATTTAACCCTTACGATACTGTAGGTATATATGTCCCATCAAACATATGGACTGTTGGGACATAACGTCCCACTGAATTGTGATGAGAGACTGCTACGTCAAATTTATAAGCAGTTTGGTTTGAATGGACCCAATTTAGTCTTTACACTCCTTAAATCTTAGTTAAAATTATATGTTTATTGCCAATTGGCACAAATAAGTACATTCACATGCCTGAAGTAAGAATTAAATATAATTTCAATTTTAGTCCTGACATACTATTGTACTGCAGTATCTAAAGGGTTAACGCATATGGTTTAAACTATAGTATGTCATTAAAACATCTTGTTCACCCTCGACTTTTCCAGTCACCGTCAGTTGTCAAAGTTTTTACCGTCCATTTTGGATATGTGAACAAAAAATTCTAGTACTTTTGCACGCTGAGAAGCAAGAAACCTAGTCTTGATTTTGGGTTCGTAGAATGGATTCTTTGGTGCGTAGTTCACAGTAAAGTTTCTAAGTCTGCGTTTACTGAACTTGCAAGTACTGTAATGTACAAGTGGCTGTTGTAACTGCGCTGTGACGTCACAGTTTCGTGAAAGTGTTACAATATGCGCCGCTACTGTATCTGCGGTCGACTAACACTGTAACAAGCTCCGACAGCCGTGATCGTCTAGTGGTTAGGACCCTACGTTGTGGCCGTAGTAACCCAGGTTCGAATCCTGGTCACGGCAGCGAACAGCTGTCGCGGCGGAGCAAACTTTTTTTTTACCATCCCAATGTATATCGACACCCTTTCGTTTACATTCAGAACTCTGGATTATTATTTTTTTTCTTAATCTTGGCAATAGTTTACATATTTTATAGCAGTAAAATAAATAAACAGTGTTAAACCAATAAAAATATACAAGCCGATTGGTGATCGGTGTAAAGGCTTTAAAAAGGCGAATAGCTCATTTGTCAGCTAAACGCTTTAAAGGTTACTCTGAAAATATGTTACAATAATTTTTATTTTTCTATTGGAATACGCAAGGTCAACAACTGCTAGTACAAAGTCAGATAGTTATTAATAATTAATTTTAATAAGTAGTAATTGTGGTACTAATAATGTCTTTTCGGTATTATTGTTAAATAACATTTCTATAAGTATTGATTTTCGGAAAGGGTGTTCCTTACATTAAACATGATTTCGATGTATACTTTTTCTTGCATTGTATCCTCCATTACTAGGGACCTCTTCTGGAAAATTTGTTGCGCATGCGCAAGACATCTATGCCAGTTTACGGCAATATCTACTGCTTCGGGTACTGTAGGTATCGAGAGTGGTTTGTCAATAATTACAAAATCTGTTTTCTATAAGAGGTCACTATTTTTGTAGTCCCGTGGGGAAATCTTACAAGCGATACTCTACCATTGGAGGGATGGGTTCTATGCGGGCTTGGTGCAGGTTTAAAAAAATTGAGAAATACTTTTCAACACGCCATTTCAAACCCTCATGTCAGTTGAAGTAAACCGTTTAGGTACTGCAGAGGCGTCTTTTTAATATACTGTGTTATAATTAAGTGGCGATTTAGACAAAACGGTAAAGACCATAATCCACCACATAGATCCAGTTTGAATTTCTTTTTTAATTTCTTATACAATACAATTTTCTCACGATATCTTTTTTTGCTATTTGAACGTAGTGATTTATTACATAAATAAGTGTGTGCCTTTTTAGGTAACTTGATTTCCGGGTCACCATTGTGAGCATTGTAAAAGGTAGCAAAGAAAACACTCATCCCCAGCAGTGGGCGAGCGATATATATTACACAAAAAAAATCTAACTACATGTTTGTATATTGGTTAGTATCATAAGTAAATAAGCCTTTAATTTTAACCGTTTTGAATTACAAAACATTTATTTACGTGTAGACATAGTAATGTAATAGATGTTAAGAAATTTAATCATTTTTTTATATCGAATACCTTAATAATCGTCTTGCAAAATATACAAAGTCTACTGTGAAATACAGAATTATCACATTTAAATTTATGTTTAGATGATCCAATTTTTTTTTTATAATTCTAGACTAATTGTAATGTTTATTATAAACAAATATTATGTTCGTATTGAGGTCCAAAGTCAGGGTCAAATGTCCTGAGGTTGAGGTGAGTCCAGACAAGCTGATATAAGGTACCTATTGTACTGGTCTATACTCTCTATCGTCGATCATGCTGATGTGAGTTGTTTCGACCTGAACGCAAATCTCAACTAACTAGACCGTATTTTCAATAACTGCGTTCGATTAGTTTTTAGTTTTCACAAATGCGATTACATCTTTTCCATTTATTTTACTTTATTGGAGATAAACAGAAACAAAAGGCAGTAAGAAATTAGAAACTTAGATATATAAAAGTAGCTACAATTATTACCTTAAAACTATCTCACTAAGAACATTTAATGAGTCGAAGTCAAACAATAATAAAACGAAACAATAACATTACCAAGCAGGGATCAATAATCCAGAGCATTCTGCAGAACAGTAATAATTACGAGTCACAGCAAGCAGTTATATTCCAGTGAGGTTTAAATTGTATTGTGTATTGAATAATTTCGAATAAAATTTTCTTTTAAGAGATACAAGAGAAGACGAGTCCAAAGCGTACTGCTTTACAATTAATAATATTACCCGTCATAATAAGAGAGTCAACAAATCATTATATGTTAGGGAAGACGGTCACCAAGTGACAAAAGATGTTGGAATTGTATGTATGTATATATTACTTATAACAACATATATATATATATACATATATATATATATATATATATATATATATTTAGAATACAATATATAGCTACATATATATAGTGATAAGCTGAAAGATACGTCTCTACTTGTCGATATAGTTGAGCTTTACTAGCTTTTGTAAAACCGGTAAAGATGTAAGTCATCATTACTACATCAGTAATAGAACCTCCACAGCTGGACAAATGCCTCCTAGATTTCAAACAGGACCGGTTTGAAGGAGTCTGTGTGATTATTGAGGTCTAACCTCGTCTCATCTTTTCTCGTCTCTCGTCGCCTCTCGTCGTCCCTCGTCGTCTCTCGTCGTCACTCGCCGTCACTCGTCATGTTAAAAACTTCAATTACCTTTGACACATGTGGCATATTTTCAAAATAATATTTTGTAAGTCTCCTTTTCTTTTGGTCCAATTGATATAAAAGGATTGGGCGATTAGCGATAGCTTAACCTATCACGAAAGTTGCGATTTTCTCCTAGTCGAGATCTCATAAAAATGTGTAAGCTAGACTATTATGAAAATACCCAACAGTTGTGATATTGAAGATATCTACACCTAGGACTAAGGCCTAGATGTAACGCTACTTCATCAATATATGTTGGGTAGGTATTTTTTAGGGTCTTTTTATAACATATGTATCTATTATTAGGGCAGAAATTATTTTATTGTATGACTAACCTTTCTATTTTTTTAAATGTCTGACGGCGACGGAAAATAGAAACTTTCTGGTGCCAAGAATGGAAAAAGAAAGCTGGAGAAGAAGGTATTATCAACTCAAATTCACAGCACAGTATATACTTTTATCCCACTTTTAACACTTTTATCGGCCAACTAGCATAGTTTCCACTAGAAAACGTATCACCTCGATGATTACCGAACGACTGATTGAGCTCCTGACTCAATAATTAAAACGCTGTTTCAACCTCATCACTCTCAATCCATTCACTGGAAGTTGTCACTTAAGAGTGACGGATTCGCGTAGTGTTGCCATTTAAGAAAAATAAAACTACCTTTTATAAAATTTTACAATGTCTAAAAAAGGATACAAGTTCAATCGAAAAGTTCATTATTCGACCAGGGACATCTTCGGAAGAACACCGAAACCAAGATTCTTCGACGCTGCTGCCACCGTCCTTGCCGCCAGTGCCTTTGGTTGTTCAAGAAAGCGAGGAACCTCCTTGTGCGAGTTTTCCCGGATAATACAATAATACAAGAAGAGATAAAATACGAGAAGATGTATTGAAGGATCTCGCGCTATGGCTGAAGGAGTTACCGACAAACAGAGGACTTTTTAAGTGCTGCGTAGACCAATACAGGTAATAAAAGAGAGTTTTTATCCTTCCAATAGTTCAAAATTATCCTTATCAAATGTCTATCATACTAAGAAAATGTCTAAAAAAGAAACCGTTTTAAGAGACTGGCTCGTCCATACCAAATCGACGGATTCCGTTTTTTGTTTTTATTGTAAACTTTTTCACGATGACTTATCTCCTTTTACTGGTAAAATAGGTTATTAAGATTGGCAACACTAGTCTATAGCTTTGGAACGCCACGAAAAGAGCTTAGGGCACTTGGAATGTGTTAAACGTCAAATCACATTTAAAACTATTGTGTTAGAAGAAAAGTCCGGATATTTCTTGCATCAAATTGAAAGTGAACCGGAAAAAAATCGTTGAGTTGCAGTGCTACATTAAGTCTAAAACCACTCTTAAATACACGATAGGAGAGCAGGGCAGAAGAAGTAAAAGCTCTACGTTTTAATCTGGGAAAAGAGTATGATGCCTTGCCTTGCCTTTCAATATATTCCGATTAGTTACTGATGAAAATTAAGAACTTTAAATTCCGCGATCTCGTCGGTTTCGGCGCTCCAGGAAGAAGCCTGCGCATTGGCCTGCAGCAGTACAGCCTTCGGTGACAGCAACGCCGCCATTAGCGTCGGCACTCAGCCCAGAACACGGGAGCTGATGTCGCCAGTAAAAACAGGACGTTAGCACGGCCTGCGCCCGGTCCCTCGTTATCGAGGTGCTTAGCCAAAGACGAGCCGTCAGCGGCGTGCCCATCTTGGAGATCAGTGGACAGGAGTGCGGCAAAAAAGCCGACGACCTCGCAGCGATCCTCGCAGGTTTTGACGGGCAGCAACAGCAGAGAGGGCGGTGGGAAAGTCCGAAGACAATTCTTCCAAACGCTGTGCGCAGGAATTCCTTGCATCGGGTTGCACGGCAGCGAACCTAATTGCAAATCAGCATCAGAAGCGGGAAAGTCGGGAGACACGTTCGAATGCTTCAAGCGCTGAACTCGCAATGGTGAGGTAGGTCCACCACGATGCTGGTAAGTATTTGGACCGAGCATTACCTTAAAGAGAGCCGCGGTGGTATTTGCATTATACTTTTGCTTTGATCTGGCTAGGTTGGATTTTTTTATTCCAAGTTACGGTTTCTTCGCGTTAGTCGCACCTCGTCTCTCGTCGTCTTTCAAACATAACTAACATACTTAGTTTACTATTTCTCATAGTTGCAACAAACATACACGTGACAAGAAGAGTCAAAAGTCCAAAAATGGCTGATTGCAACGGAAAGCTTTCCTCCACAAAACTGATCAATTGGTTAGGGAATACTCCATGGTCACCGAGATCACCCAACATAATTCTACTGTATTTTCTATAGAGCTACCTTAAAAGAGAGCTTACAATAGCAATTCTCGAACTCTTGTGAACTAAAAAGAAAACATTATGGCGTAGAACATAAGACTTCGTTATGACATTCAGATGACATACCCCTTAAAAATAAAAACCGCATTTCCATTCTATCATTCAATGCTTTTATAAAAACTATCTATAAAAATACATGGTTTATTTCATTTCAGTCAACGTTAGAAACCAAAAAACCCAAAACGTTACCTCTCAACATTGCATTAGTAGGTAGGGGCCGGGGCTTAGAACTCGCGAAGTAAATAAATTTATAGTTATATTCAAATTCAAAGTATCTTTATTCAAATAGGCATTTACATGTATTTTTGAATCATCAATAGTTCTTACTGCTGAGAAGAGCCGGTCGGAAACTGGACTAGGATTTTAATTTTAGATTTAAAATTAAGAAAAGTTTTATGTCGTATGGCCTTAAAGTATCTTATAAGATTTTATTACATATACTCACACTTAGATTCATAAAAAAATCCTCCTTGCAATGCTGTGTAACTTTCGAAGCAAGCCATAGATTTTTTAACGTAAAACTAAAATTAATAGAATTTAAAAGAAAATCAATTGAAAAAACGCATATTAGCAAATAGGTGCTTCTTAAACCTGTTAATAAATTATATGAGATTCTGTATAAAAACCTTTTAAAATGAAGACGTTAGAGAAGCCGGCATTAAGCGACTTGGATTTCTTTTCAATTGAATTTAAGATTTATTTCGGTCCCTTCTTTGACTAGACGTCTCATAAATTTGAACATTACATACTTGAATAATGAAACGTAAAAATTTCTATTACATATTATTTATAAAAGATATAACAGAAACTTAAATGTTTGAGTGTAAAAAAAATATTACATAATAAAACAAGTGAATATAAAATGTGGTTTTTAGATTTATCAAATGTGTTTAAAGCCTATCCCTCTATTTGGACAAGTTATATGGTAAGTGATACTGGAAACAACATATGCATGTACATATATTATAAAAATTACCCATAAAATTAAGAAAAATAGGTGCAAGATTACTAAAAACAAATACACATATATATATGCAAAAACCACAATAATTTTTAATTTTTTGATAATTCCGTCACCGTGTCAAGCACAAAATAACAAGCAAACCTTCTTTTTGGATTTATAATTATTTCCGTAACTATACGTAAAAGAAATGCGTATAAGAATATATATTTAGTTTAGTTAATAAGCGGGGAAGACCATCGGCGTTGTTCTTTACCATTATACAAAATAGAAGCGTTGTTAATTAATAATTAAATTATAAAATGTCTGTTAATATAAACAATTTTTAACAATATCACAAGCGCCTGCTAATTTACTGCGGCAATGTCTACGTTGTGATTTTTGTTATAAAGGAATGTCAGGTGTTCATAGCATTAGTTGGCAACAGGGATTGCATTTTGACAAAGTTGAATTAAAATTTCAGCTATTTCTACTATGATGACTCAAATTTAAATTGTTTCCTTATTATTTTTTCTTTTAATAAATGTTAAATATGGAGATGGACATATATGTAATCTGTAGGATATATTTTTTTAATTTTTTAGTTATATAATTTATTGCATTGTTTTTTTCCCGGCGTGTAAAGAAACACTTATTAAAAATTATATAGCTTGCTTGTAATATAGTTCATTAGTAAACATTTGCGCAAAGCAGGTGACAGAAGGGAACCAGCCGTGCTTGCCAGCTGTTTGTACTTTCTTCTATGGCGAGCAAAATAATAACCGAGTTTGTTCGATGTGCTGTATCTACATATTTATAGATGATTTTTTACAAATTATAATTTTAGCTTAAACATAATGACAGCGATTATCTATATGTTGGCTTCCAAATTCAAATCGGCACTCGAATTTTGATTCGAACGCGCAGGAATAATTTTCCTCTAAAAAGTATTGTTGTCTTAGTGGCTAGTAATACGAAACGGAATTATAAATATTTTAAACAAAATTTATTATTTTTATCCCAACTTATCAGAATTATACTAAAATTCCGATAATAGAAATACTGAATAGTGAAAATAATAGGTGACGAATCTGCATGTGAATGCAAGAGAAAAATATAAAAAGTAATGCTCCGCCGCGACAGCTGTTCGCTGCCGTGACCAGGATTCGAACCTGGGTTACTACGGCCACAACGTAGGGTCCTAACCACTAGACGATCACGGCTATCGGAGCTGGTGACGGTTAAGCTGAAACTTTAAAGTGGCATGAAAAAAGTAGTCCAATTTCACAATAACCGCAAAGCGCTATCGTGTTTTTATTGTTGTTACGTTTTCTTTTTTTAATTGTAACGTAATACCGTAATAGCCAGCTATTTAGTACAATATAAGACTAGTAAATTTAGTAACATATAAATATACTCTATTGTATATTATAGTTACTACATTACTATTATTTCATAGCTGCTTTCTGCGGCCGGAGATGGTAGGTGATCACTCAGATTTGTGATCCATGGTCGCAATAAGCCATTTTTGGATTTTTGCCTGTTCATGTAACCTGTATATTTTTGCGGCTATGATAAATAAACTGTTTTACTTCAGTGCTGTATATATGCCTCTCCTATAGATTCCGAAAAATGGCCAGTTGGAAGTGACTTCAATCCAGCTTTTTTCAACTTTGACAAGGTCTTCTGTTATTGGTAGACGTATTATGCTCCGCTTGACGAACCGTGGCCTCCACACCAACACCTTGAGGACTAAAATGTCCACTTGTTCACTTCCACTAACGCTAATCCGCTGATCTATGACGGCTATTTACGTTTGTTACGAAAGTCCTGGATTGAAGTTATGCTTTTAATTTTTTTAATTATCTCTTTGAATTAAGATGTTTTGAATTTGAATTTAATTTTAAATTTATTTACTTCGCGAGTTCTCAGCCCCGGCCCCTCTCCTTACTAATGCAATGTTGAGAGGTAACGTTTCTGAGTTTCTTGGTTTGTAACATTGACTGAACTGAAATAAACAATGTATTTTTGTCAGATAGTTTTAATAGAATCATTGAACGATAGAATGGAAATGCGGTTTTTTTAAGGAGTATATCATCCAAATGTCACAACTGAGTCTTGAGTGTTCTACGCCATAATATTTTCTTTTAAATTAACAAGAGTTCGGGAATTGTTATTGTAAACTCTCTTTAAGGTAGCTCCATAAGATTACTCATTACCTCCAATGGACCTTCCATTGGAGGTAATCAGTGACCTCAGGATATCCCCAAATCAAGTAATCAGTTTTGGAAAGCTTCCCGTAGCAAATTTTTTAAAGCTCTGACCGTGTGTGCATTCGCACTATTCTATTGCAAACACGTGTGTCATAAGTACTAAAGATAAGCTTACAGGTACGGCAAAAATGAATCCGTAATCAAGTGTAACAGTGGTAGTCTAGCGATAATGACTGAGGCTTGCGATCTTAGGTCGCAGGTTCAACTTCCGGGACACAGTCTTATATAATTCACACTTTATGCATGCATTATATAGAATTGCCGCCGCTTATAAACAAGTTTTCAAAAGATGGGCAGCGGTCGCTGTATACCATAATCCCACACTGTAATCCTGAACATGTCAGCCAAGCGTGGTGATTATTTTATATATCTCCATAGGTAGCTTTGGGGCAAGCCTATGCATCGCAGTAGCCGTGTATGCGCTGAAACAAAGATACTTAAAAATTTAATTGCAGTCTGTGGTTTTCTTCACTATATAATATATTTATTTGACACGGGGTATAGTGTTTTTCAAGGTTTTTAAGTTTTAGAGAAAACTATAATTTGTTGACACGAATAAACAGTGATTATGTTATTGGTTTTCTTTTATGGCCCCGATTTTTGGGTCTCTCGTTTTACTCCTATCATGGGAGGACAAGGTCATATATCATAATATACTTTTGGTTTTTATTTCCATCCTCTTCTTTCGTACTTCTCTATCTCATTCGTTCTTTTCTTCTTTATTTGCTTCACAATATCCTCCATTCCTTTTTTTACTTTTCTTCCATACATCGCCTAACTTTCTTCGCATTCCTTTCAAAGTTCTACAATTTTACGTTTTATCTATTTTTATCATTTTTTACCGACTTATTTAATCTTATTTTCCTACTATTTATATTGTATTTGATTTACATTTCTATATACAACAAATTTATCACTCTCGTTTATTATTTTATCTGGTATTGGTTTATGGATTTTTTGTTATGAGGTAGATAAAAAAGCTCAAAATTGTTTTTTTATTAATAACTTCGTCAATTATGTCCTAAGTCAATAAAATTTAAGGAAAACCGCACAAAAAAACACCGTACATAAATGCAATTGAGTGTATTTATATGAACGAAAATCGGCAGACATACTGTGTTGTAATAATTCATGTGACCTTTTTTCTTATTTTAATATAAAGCTTTGCCCTAAAAATGGTAACGGGAAAAGGATGGCTATCAATATCATCTGTGAATATTTAGAATGAAACAAATTCGAATTTCAAATGTTTTAGAGCAATTTAGCAATCATTTTTTTTTAAATAATTACAGATAATACATGTATATATATACATATATATAAATATTCGGTGATGTGATTACTAATAATACTTGTCGTATTTAATCCTATATCTATATGTTATATATCCTATTGTCGTATTATATCCTATATCTATGATTTAATTATGTATTTATTTAAAAACTTGTTATACATTTTCGTATAGCGGCGAACTTCATGCTGAAGGCATTCTCTGCCAGTTAACCGTTCGGGCGGTGCAGAGATAAATTTATAAGATAGGTGAAACTAATTAATATCATTAAACACGAGAAGTAGAATAAAAATGTCAAATCAAATTGAGAAGGAAAAGAATCACATTAGAACACATATGAATATGATAATGGCTACTACATAATATAATTATAAATCAATGTACCATAACACACACACACACATATATATATTTTTATACATATATATACACATATATATATTTATGTATATATATATATGTATATATGTATATTTATATGCATATGTATATATATTACTATAATGACTTTTATTTTAGTTTTTATCCTGTTCTAATTTTAATGAAACATTATGCTGATAAATATTACAAACGGTCAGAGGTTGTGACTGCCTGTAACAATAATATCAGCCGTAGCATCTCCACCGCAGGACATAGACTTACTTCATGGATTTCCTATGTGTCCGGTTGGAAGCGGCTTACAACCAATGTCTTCCTTGGCTTCCGTGTTAAAGTTCTGTGCTATCCCGGATTTTATAACACAAAACTTTGTGTAATGTTTCGTCTAATATCACTCTGTACCTCTCAGGTGAACCAACTGAACCACTACCGACCTGTAAATTAGATTTCGTAGATTGATGGTCGAAACATTCATCTGTATATCCGCTACTTCTTCAACGGTTTTCTTCTCTATTTAACGCCTACCATTCTTCTTTTTTCTCTTATTCGGAGCAATATTGGGTACAAGGTGGCAACCTTGCATGCGGAACAAATGCCCGATAGAAAGCGTAACGAAAAAAGTCCACCGACAAGGTGGAAAGACGATATTGTTAAGTAATCCAAAGAGGCCAAATGACCCTTCTGAAATACCAATCTTATATAATATCACTTGTTTATAGATACGCGAATAGCAATGTTTACTATTTATTTAAACGCAGAAAGTGATTAAGACGAAAGTTTAGTAATCTACTTGAAAAACTCATTAAAAGTTGTCTGATGTGACTGGCACGCAGTACGTGGAAATATACCGTTCAATATCAACTTCTGTTTTGTTTTGTTTTCATTTACACATATAGGATTAAATATCATTATTTATTTATTCATGATTCACAATGTGAAGATATTGTTTAGAAAATTTAGGGAAAAAATGAAAGGTATTTAGAAGAAACAAAGGACATCGGATAAAAAGAAAAAAAATAAGTAAACAAGGACCCTGTCCTCCCATGCTAAGGTTAAATGAAAGGCCTCAAAATCGGGACGATAAAAGAAAACCTATAATAGTATCACCCTTTATTCGACCCAACGAATGATGATTTTGGGTAACACTCAAAAACTCTAAAAAACCACATCCTGTATTAAATTTTTAAATTACTTTAAATAATTGTCATTTCAGCCCACTGCAAAGCACAGTTTCTCCCGAAAGATATCTATGGGGTGATATATTTTAATCACCAAGCTTGGCAGGCAGGTTGGCGAACAGAGTGTGGTATTATGGTGCGCAGAGGACGCTACTGTCCATCCTTTGGAAACTTGTTTATGAGCAGTGGTAAGCCTACATAATTAATGCACAAAGTGTGAATTATGTAAACTGTATCCTGGGAATCGAACATGTGACCTACGAGCGCAAATCCCAGTTCTCTGTCGCATGGTTACCACTGTGTTTTTCAACTCACTGCAAATTAATTGTTTATACTATCCTATTAAAATAAAAAAATACTAATTATGACATTATTTAGATATTTATTAATAAAAGTCATTGAATTATGCTACATGACAAAATGGAATATGCATGAAATTTCAAAAATCTTGTGGGAAACTTTTAGAGTTTATTGAGCTGCAGGTTGCCTCGGCGCCATCTTGCATAGGCCCCATTATTGGACAAACCTTAGGTTACACTCTCCTATTTCACAAACGCTTCTTCAAAACAAAGTTCTTGTAATAGAATTTTTGAACAATTGCCGGTCGTCGATATCTTTCGCGAATCTTATTAACTTTAACCATCTTAACAATTTAATGTATCCATAACAGATTTTTAATTTTTATTGAGTTTTATGCACTTGAAGAAGAGTGTACACTGGAGGAAACATTTTTAAATTACGAGCACTTTTGATGTCTGAAGCCGTAAGCCAGATTTTCTTTTCTTTTCTTATAGCGTGGGTGAATCGAGGTTGGATCCGGATCCATCTTTGGCTCGCCTTTAGTCCACGCTGCCATCCCAACCCGCTTATACACAATATAAACACTACACAGCTCTACTCGAGTAGAGCGGTTTACTACGTGCGAACGTCATCGTACAACTGGAAGTCCAGATTCTGTTTTATTTTTATTTTATGGACCCTTCCGCTCCATGAACTCAGTTCCGATAAAGCTGTAAAAGCCCCCGGGCTAACATTATCAACTTCAACCAAAACCAAGCAGCAAGAAGCTTTTATTTTATTTTGATGTGGTCCGATCTTTCGTTCTACAATGTCGTATAAAGTAAATTTTTAATGTTGTGTCACCTATAAAGGAGCACACAACAGAACCGTAATTTAAATGAACTTTTACGTGTACTGTTGGTGTTAAATAAATAAATAAGTAAACACAGCTTCTTAGAAATCACGGTTAAAGATATAATAACTATTCTTTCTTTAAAAAAATAAACACTGGCAGTGTCTAATGACAAATTAAAATTAAAAAATAACACGACGCTTCACGCTTGGTTGCCTTCGTACCGTTTATAAAATGTACATCAATTCAGCGTAGATTTTTGATCCTTTTAGTGCTAGCTCCGATAGCCGTGATCGTCTAGTGGTTAGGACCCTACGTTGTGGCCGTAGTAACCCAGGTTCGAATCCTGGTCACGGCAGCGAACAGCTGTCGCGGCGGAGTTTTTTACACCTGTCATGGGTATTTTTGCTTCTTTTTTATAATGAAAACATATATCCCGTATATATGTTTTCATTACAGATTCATGATTGTTTATAGGTATGGCTTTTAATGAGTAAATGATATATAGGATGTAAAATTAAGCTGTAAACAATCTGTGATACATTGTATGCAGTATAGTTAGACCTAACTGTAGTAATTGAGGATGGATAAATGATAATAAGAACAGAAGGGAATGACAGATAAAATTGTAGAGTAAAAGAACAGAAAGATAGATCATACGAACAATGAAAGAAAAGTATGAAAATAAAAGAAAAAGAAAGTGGAAAAATTAATAAATGGCGATAAAGTTCCTAAAAATGAGTAAATGATAAAAATATCACATTTGTCGATAAAAAGCTTTAATCTTTTACGCCTACTTTCAGTGACACTGTATAATGCGATAAACGTGAAATGTGACTCTGAAATATATTGTTACCTTGTTCTATTGGTATTCTGAATCAACTGCTGGTAGTATAAAATCTACAGGGATAGATATTCGGCTGTAATTCATTTTAATATGTAATTATATAATAATATTTAAATTTTTTTCAGAATCTGGTGAATCCATAGAATTTAAGTAAGTTAGTAACAAAATTTACTTAAAGGCTATATTAGTTATGGATCAGTATGTCATATAATTTAACTATAAAACTAATTGTTAAAAATGTATATATATTTTATATACTTTTTCTAACTTTGTTATTATTAAGTTATTTATTATTTCTAAATTCATTTATTTTTGGAAAGGCTGTTCCGCATATTAATTGACAGCAAACGAGCTTAACATTCATAGCTTTAAAACTTATGCCAACTTATGCAAACCTATCACCCTGTATATATTACTTCCTTAATAGTAAAACGAACTTGATTATTTTATTGTATGCATATTTAATTTAATATCTCAATTAACTTGATGCTCGAAAAATTTTCAAGTACCACAACATATAATAAAGAAGAAAAGGAACGGGTGAAATTTTCATTATTTCAAGTAACACTGGAAATAACTGCCAGTGTAGTTTTCTTTTCAATTAAAGTTTTTAAAGTCATGTTTCTAACCTCCGCGTGCCGGCCACGAGAAATCTAATAAAACATTAATCCAAAAGGAGTTAGTTTCAGTGGATTCCTTTGTTCTAAACAATAATTAAATAGGAAAGTTAATTTTAAATTTTCTTGAAGGTTTTTAAAGAGGTAACATACCTCTCTCTATTTTTATCCCTTATTAGTTGATTATACTGTGCCGAATGTTAGGTAATACCAATGTGAACCACCAGTGCAGAGTGGTATCGGCGTAATATGGATGTCCATAGCGACTTCAAACTCCCAATAGTCCAAGAATTCTTTAAGGCTTGCTCAGAGACTTATTTTGAGTCGACCCTTTCTCACCCAAACCCTCTCATAGCGAGCGCCTCTCTAAACTCCCTTCGTACCTCAGCAAAGGCTAAGAGACGTCCTAAAGACGTTCTTCTCACACCTATCACAAGGTTCCTACTGAACCACTGCAAGCGCTAACCATATAGCAACAGCCACCACTCAACCTGTGACACTCCGCACAGGAAATCGTATCATTCAAAAGAGAACCAAACAACACCACACCACAACACCCGTTCTTAGGGGGCGGCCGACCGTTTCCTAACCGCAAACAGAGTGGACGAACCGAGGTTGGATCCAGATCTATCCTTGGCTCGCCGTTGGTTCACGCTACCGTTCCTAGCCGCATACACAACTTTAACTCTACACAGCTCTATTCGGGTAGAGCGGTTTACTACGTGCGAACATCATCGTGTAACTGCAATGCGTCTCTCCAGCTTCTGAGGATAGGATTACCACTGCTCACAAACAAAATTACCAAATGATGGACAGCAGCGTTCTCTACGTACCATAATACTACACCTGGATAACGACCCACCTGTCAAGCGCGGCGATTATGGTAAGTTCCCCCATAGATGTTTATGTGGAAGGCCTATGCCCTGAAGTGAACGAAACGAAGAGAACATTAATATAATGAGACCTCTTATAAGTTTTCGAACTTATAAAAAAAAAAACTAAAAATAAACTTAGCTGTTAAAATATTTAAACATAGTTCTAAGTTGTAATAAAGAAGACTGTAGCTAAAAGTTAATAATAAATTACATTTGATTGAAAATGTTTAATAATAAATAAATAAAAAGCGTTTATAAACTTACCGGCATTGGCAGAATTTAATAAATTTTGCTTTTCCTCATGATTTTCTTTTTCGTGAAAATCTGTTTTTCTTATTCTTGTCACGACCCAGATTCAGTTAAATCTAGGATGCGTCACGTACGCTAAATGTCATTGACCTTTGCCTTGAAACTTTTATATAAAATTCACGCTCGGATATCTTACTTGATAATTGAATTTATCTCATTCCGTTTCAAAAATAAAGCCGATAAAGTCTTGTAAATGTGTTAGTTATTTAATTGGGTATTCACCATCATCATTAGTTAAGCTATAAGACGTTCACTGTTGGACATCGGCCTGTCCACCTTCTGGGTGGATGTTCTACGCTGCTCATCCCATTTCGTGGTCTCCCAGAACTTCAAGACCCCGACGGCTCTCACCTGTTCTGCATGGTATTTGGCTTCTTCCATTTCAATAGGCAGGGCTATGTCGGTCAATCCTAAAATTAATAATTAATACATAATTTAAAATTATAATAAATTATTATTATGGCAGTAGGTATGACTTTTTTTTTTTAAATATTCATACGTTGTGTCGTGACATCCTTTTACGTAAAGGAAGATTACTTGGCAAATGATATGGGTAGGCTTCCACGTCCTACAGGATCAGATTATTCGGGGATAGATTTAGTTCTTACTGGGTACCTTATACCTTACTGGGTATTTCCTATCCCCTGAGACTCTGTATTTACATCTTACAGTAGATATGACCCTTTCGGCCCAAGGCTTTTCCTTTCGCAACCGGAGTCAGGTCCGGCATTGGTGAAGATTTATCTTTTTATTACATTAATATTTATGAAAATGAATTATATGCCCATGCTCTTAGCTTTTTGTAAAAAAATAATATCTTAATTTAAGACATACTTATAATATAAATTTACTTTCGTATTTCATGAATATTAAAACTAAGTATCATTGCCTAAATAAGTATCATCGGACACTTCCCAAACTACTTCGCGGTTATTCTTAAACAATTTTATAAACACTATTCCGAATGATAGGTTATAGGTGTAAAGGCTTTAAAAGGTTGAATTTATTGTAGACCTAATACAAAAATTAATGGTTTCAGAACTATTAATAATGTAATGATAATATAGAATAAAATATACTTTCAAATTTCGAATGACATATTAAAAATTAAAAAGTATAGCAGACCGTATACCATCAGAGGTAAATGGTTGGTCGCATACCAATTGAAAAAATGAACTAAAAAATAATTCAGAGTGAACACTTTAAACAGGGTGATTGGAAATATGTAGGTGTAAAAGTTTTAAAGGTTATGACAAATAAGCTATGTCTTCACCCTTTAGGGATTTTACACCTATTTGCAATCATTTATAATATAATAGAGCTATATTGGCTGTTATTAAACGGTTTTATTTAGTTCGACCCATACGGAATTTGTTTATATGGGTCAAAATTAGAAAATGAAATTTAAGCACCTTCCCGTTGTCAGATTGATCTGAAATTCGGTACACACATTTAATTTAGATGACAATACAATATAATAAAATCAATAACATTATAAATCTAAGATGGCCGCCGATACAAAATGGCGTATTACATATTTTTCCTTAACCCCCTCAATATGGGAATCAAATGAAAGGGCTACATTAGTAAAACACGATGTTTATGTCATAATTTAAAATTCTAGATGGACGCCGTTCTAATATGGCAGACTAGGTAAATATTTTTCCACAACCACCACAATATGGGTATCAAAAAACCGTTTAATTTAAAAGTTTTTAAAGTAGTAAAGAACTAACGTTAGTGAAGACAGTCGACTTTTCGTTGCGAGGTAAACCCATTTTTATCGGAAGATAGATGGATAAGAACTTTTTTTACTTAGAGCATGTCCCATATAAAACGTTCCAATAAACATTCTTCAGGTTATATATCGACTGAAATCAGTGCAACTAAAACTCTTTTATGTGTCGAAAGACTGGCTAAAAGGAAATAAATCGGTTTACGATCGTCGCTAGAAATCAGTTTAGAAATAAACGATTAGTTTTAAGGTCGATCGTTTATTGCGTTCAAATGTACTTAGTAGTTGGTTTCTATATTACGTAATAATAAATTTATCAGGACTACCTCTTCCAAATTATATATTTTTTCGTTCTCCTTGCCTCTTGTTGAGGAAGTTACGAATTCGGGTAAATTGAGCTTATCAATGCATTCTCTTACGCCTTTCAAATTATCTTTTAGTCATTTCTTTTACGCTTGACGTGATCTGTCATTCTTCACTTGCAGATCTTCTTTCTTGAACCTCTTTCCTTTCTTCATCTACCTCTACCTATCTTCCTTTATTCCTAGATCACAGTTTTTTTGAGGCGGTAGCGGAATGAGACTTACGATCGTGAGTCGCGGGTTCGATTCCAGGGATACAATCTCATATAATTCACACTTCGTGTATTAATTATATGGTATTGTCACAGCTTAGAAACAAGTTTCCAGAGGATGACAATCAGAGTCCTCGGCGTACCATAATACCACCAATTTTCAATTCCAGTGCATCTTTTCAGAGAATAGAGCAGGCCGAGAAAATTGGGCGGCAGAAAGCTAGTGTGTATATAAAATTTTTAATAAAATTAAAAATAGTTAAAATTTCGTAGTGAAAAATTAAAACAATTTTAATATAAATTCTCGTGAAAATGAGTCTATCCGGTAGGTGATGTGTTAATTTAATGCACGCACCGCTGACTTTCAAAAGGCCGTCTTTAATTAAATTTTTCATGGAGCAGGTTTGTTAACAAAAATCGTTGGGCAGTAAAATCTTACATCGCACGAGACCCCGCGACATCACGTCGTAAAACTTGACTAATTCCCGCAAATCGTCACTTGGCTGAGCGTGTGTTCGTGGATCGAACTTTTATGTCCTTCCTGTTGACCCAATTTCGTTTCTTTTAATGTTAGAAACTTTACCTCGAGGATAAAGGCTATAAGGAAAAGCAATTTGAAACCACTAAAACAAATCTAAGAACTAATAAAGTTTAGTTAATTATAACGTGAATTTTTTTAATTTTATTACTTTCATCTGATTTATACACCAAAGGAAAGTATAAAATTATTATTTGCAAAGTGCCATGAATACGTTCGGGATTTCCGTAAGAGACCAAATTTGGAGAAGAACGAAAGTAAGCGACAATGCCAAGCGGATTGAGAAGCTGAAACACCAGTTGGTAGACTATCTAACGCGCAGAATATACGACCACTTGGTTGTTAAGATTCGGAATGGATATCTTGAGAACATTGACCGGCAAGCTCTGTGTGGAACGTCCACTAACAAAGTAAGTATACGACCTTTATTCACAAATGGTTAGCTAATAAAAATTGGGTAGAAGAATCGTTTGCGGCAACATCGCTTCCCCCTTGGAAGATGAAGAGAGCCACTGCATTTTTTTTTGCGGTTTTGTACCAAGGTGGTGAACAACGAAAATTAATATAGAGTAAGGAAGTTCCTACGAAGTGTGATAAATAAATTAAATAAAAACTATAATAGGGAATTGTATTATACAGTGTGTTATATAGAAGCATGTAGATGTTTTGTAGGTGGATGGAGTTAGTCTATACAAATATTATTTAGTAATGACACCATGGTGTAATATGTTTTAGTTCTTTAATTATAATGAAAAAATCGGGACGCTGTAAAATTGATCTTTTTTTTTGAGATATTTGTTAAATAAATAACATATAAGATTAATATATACTATTTTTATCACTTTTTAAATTAACACATAATCCGCAATAGAATCAAAGAGATTTAACCCAAAGAGACTTATTAAATTGTATCAACTTAAGTTCGTCTCTACAAAAAAACGTGGTATTGAAAAACGATACAAATTATTTAGAAAATAGGTTTGTCTTTTTCTCTTTCGTATGACGTTAAAAGCAAAAAGATACATCTAGAACTTACAGAGATATAAAAAAAGACAGATATTTAAAATGGAGTTTATTATGTTTATTCTCACTGAAGTTTAAAATGACTTCCAATGGAAGCACATGAGATGATATTAGAAGCATTCCGTACTGTTCCCACAACTAGCGTGCTTAAAGTTGTTAAGCAACTGAACGATGAGAATCAATTAAAATTGTCAATATTTAAAGTGTGGTCTTTAGTCCATAGGGATGTTAAACCTCCATTCCACTATACTCCTGCACCAATAAATACAGCATTAAGATATTGAAAATGGATACTTTTTGAAGCGAATACTCTGGACCGACCAATCAAAGTTCGACGGTACTGTCATTACTAATTTCTATAATCAAAATCAACGGCTTTATGTCCAAAATAAAAGAACACTAAGTTTTAAATATAAAATAATAAAACATCATTTATTTTGTGTCGTCATTATCATCATTTTAGACATAGGACTTCAAATATTGAACATGGATTCCTCCATAAATTTCTTATAACACTGATTTTGGTAAGTTAGTAGGTTGGTAAGTTGTCAGGAAACACTGCAAGGCGTCCAATGCTTCCTTACAACCTACCAACTACTAATTGCGTGTTACCTCTTTATTAATATATTTATTATATTATTGTAGCTTTAAAACTATTTTTATGTTTTACAAAATAAAATGAGATTTTAACGTAGAAGACAAATTTATATACACTATGTGATAAAAAGCAAAAAAAAATGCTCCGCCGCGACAGCTTATTCGCTGCCGTGACCAGGATTCGAACCTGGGTTACTACGGCCACAACGTAGGGTCCTAACCACTAGACGATCACGGCTATCGGAGCTGACGACGGTTTAATCAAATCGCTGTTATAAATGCGTTTAAAATTGGAACACTTTCACCATTTTTGCCTCCGACGGTGACGTATACACTGTACCGCACTGATCAAAGCTTACGATAAAAACTACGGATCGATTACAAGTGAAATAGCATACTGGTTATCTAATAATAGTCTATTTTTATATCAATATGGGGAATTTCGCGATGCTATATTAGTAATAGGTCGTCCTTGCTTACGGTCTAGGTTGATTAAATTCAATATCTGTGTAGTAGTACTAATAACATTAATATATTCAAAAATCAAACAAGGCTAGCTACTACCAATTTAAAAATAAAATTAGAGCAAGTATATACAATTATAATAAACTAATCGAAGTTTAAAAAACGTAGGCTAGTAATAAATCCAATCATACTAGATAGAATCGTCGCTATTTCTTTCACGTCTTCTTCCAACATTAACACTTTCCTAAATGTTAGAAGTGATATTAGCCAGGCAGTAGTAACGGGTGAAGCCGAAGTTCGGACCTCTTGGACGCCCTTGTGTCGAGTATTATCGACGAGTGATAGCCCAAGCTGGGGTCCCCTCGTGCGAGACCTTGAACTAAGAACTCGGCAGTCTCCCAATCCGGTGAAATAGTAATAAGTATATGCCTGAGGCTCCACCAGGAGTCCACTAGCTTCGCTTCTAAAAAAAGGTCTTAGATTAGGCGCACTCTGCGCTCTGCCACCTCAAACATCTGCAAGTGCCATTTGGACAGCAAAAAGAGTCCATTAAAAAAAAAGTAATAAATACACACAATACTTAAAAGAAGATATAAGTAAATAATTCTTAGTTGTTATACCTATCACCGATCGCAAATGCATCAGAAATAATGAAAGTGATACAACTTGTCGGCCTGTAGTAATAACATTATACGAGATAACAGCTAGCATCCGCTTGCATTTAATAAATTAGCTATCTGTATGCTAAATAAATAGAAAATCTTTGCCCAGTTTAATGGGAGAAAAGACTCCACAACCCATGTAATCACCATGAAAAGGTGGAAAAACAGGCTTCGAGGAAGCAGCAAGTACAGCGAGGTATCATTATCCACTGGATTATGATTTATGGTCCGTTTTAGAGAATGAGATTTTCTTTAAATGCTATGCTAATTTCGAGTCCCTAAAAGAATCCATACATCTGGAAGTGAAGAATTTTACTGCAGAAAGAGTGCGTGCTGCTGTTGATAACTGGTCTCAGTGTTTAAAAGACTGTATTTCAACTAATGGAGACCACTTACTTTGCACATGCAACATTAATATAAAACATGTTTTAAACTAGCACGCTATAATAGTAAATGTTATGTATAATAAAAAAATGTTTTTCCCTGTATGATTGTATGTAGTAAAACTATGTATTAATACTACTGTGAAACGTAATAAACGACGAATCGGTTTGCGTTAAGCGACAATCAAAAAACTGTAAAAATATGCTCCGCCGCGACAGCTGTTCGCTGCCGTGACCAGGATTCGAACCTGGGTTACTACGGCCACAACGTAGGGTCCTAACCACTAGACGATCACGGCTATCGGAGCTGGTAGCAAGATAAATGAAATTCCTGTACAATTGTCAATGATTGCAACACTTTCACTTGTATCTGGTCATGGTCCATGAACCACACGGTCATCCGAAATAAACGTCACGATTCATTGCACTCAGTGCTGCAAGCTGGCGAAAAGACCACAAATGCTTCCTTCAATCTGTTTAATTTTTAGTGAGTGTATAATAATAGATTTTCTGACGGTAATGATTCTATAATATTCCAGTTAGCGAGGATCATACCAGGTACAATTTTAAAGTTTTGAGAGTTATTGTTGTTGGATGTTGTGAATTTATTGTTATCATAACTATGATCACAAGCATCACCCTTGCTA
Organism: Battus philenor; assembly: GCF_028537555.1. NCBI lineage: Eukaryota > Metazoa > Arthropoda > Insecta > Lepidoptera > Papilionidae > Battus > Battus philenor. The sequence continues at coordinate 2,252,216 of NW_027181693.1, forward strand.
ATCAATATGGATTAGGCGAAAACTAAAAGTCTAAATGCTACTAGAGCAGCAATGCAAGTCAGGTCAAGAAATAACCCATCTTTGCAACCAATTTGTGTTTAAACTAATATCATTTGCAGACTCCATTTTAGAAGTAATTGAATCGTACTTTCAACAGGATCAAACAGTTAAACTAGGTAAATGACGTAAGAAGAAAGTCTACGACCAATGGGTGTAAGTAGTGAAGACTCACACCAGAGAAACATGGTATCTAGCTGCAGGTGAGCCTCATGGGTATGATCATAATTACTCAACGGGCTATAGATAAGACAATACTAGGAATTTTTCTACGTCATCAAAACATAAATGAGAAGTAACGTGGATGAATGAAAGAAACCGTAATATCTCAGCGGATGAACGTGGCGATGGCGAAGTATCTTTATCTATAGAACACATGGCCTTTTCGACCTTAAGTTTCTGGAGTAGTGACTACAAATCAGCAAGAACAGCGAACGACGTCCATTCACGGATCGTAGTGGATAGACAGATGAAGGCAGATGACTTTGATAAGTTCGTTGGAAAACGCTGTATCCATATCGCTTCCCGTCAGTCCTTTAAGAAATCTGAGGGGAGACTATTGGGCATTGGCCCACCTGTGGTCGTTCTAAGGTAGAATTAATGATGATGACGAACTTTTTAACGCAGTATATATCTCAGTGCTGCTTTTCCCTAAACATGATTACAGCCTTTTACTTGAGAGCTTATTAAATATTATATCTGATAAATTTCTTCATATAAAACAATATATTAATGAAAAATATTAATTAATAGTTATTCATAGAATAATAATTAAGTAATATATTTTAAATTAGTTTATTTTTTTATTTCAAAATAATTTTTTATAACCTAGCGCATGTTGTAGTTGCCAGTAATTGAAATTGCAGTTAATCTTGTATTTTGACAATTGCTTTGTATTTGCATGTAATGGTGTAAATTTTGTTAGACATTTATGAAAATAAAATAAATGTAAAATAAAATAAAACAATATTAATTTTAATTAATATCTAATAATAATTTCATTGAGGTGGATATATATATTAAAGATTTTTTAATAAAACTCGAAGGCAATGGAAATTGGTTGGATTCATTTTGATCAATTTTCGATAATAAATCGACGGATTAGGTTTATCTAATTTCACTTCGTACATTTTAATAAATGGATCGAGAATTTCGCTTCTACGTTCGAATAATGAACGTATTAGTTGGACATGAAAACGGTTTGAAGATGACTAAGCCGGTTCTGCTACCCTTGTCTATTATTCTATGCCAATAATTGCATAAGTTATTTGTAAGTAAGACGAATTGGAAGAAATTACTATGGATTTTTATTAGATACCAATCGCTGTCCAATAGTGAAACTATACATCTGAAACGTATTTTGGAGGGATTTAATTATTTATATATTTAGTGACTCAATAATACGTTACGGTTATTAAAAAAATAATTGAGTAAGAAATAATAACCCACAAACGGTTTTTTAGCTTTATACGAGGCAAGTAATAGTTATTGACAAAGTTTACTAAAAGTGTTTATAATAGCATCCGTTTTAAATATATGAATGATATTTTAATTTAACATATATCATTTAAATACGTATCATATTTTTTTTTTTAAATTACATTGATATACACTTATATTATTTGCGACATTTATATATGCTATGAGAGAAGTATCAGGCTCAATACAATGAAAAGTACAAAAAGAGGTTAAAATAAATATAGCTACCTATAAACATAATATTCACCGAGTTATAACTTGATTACTAAAAACAAAAAAATATTTGGTTTCGTTTAGAGTGAAATTTATCAAGCGCCTACTTTCATACAATAGCAATTTTCTATATAGACACGACGATGTCAACAAAAATTTTTAGAATATCAAAAGTTATAATAAGTTTTATTTTTAAAAATAGTGCCCTTGACAATTTATACTTTCGTCCACTGAGCATCTTTTCCATGGCTTTTCGAATCATCGCTGTTTTGGCATATCTACATAGATTTTCATGTTTTTCTGTCTTGAAAATAAATGCAAATTGTGGTAGGTAGTGACTGTAAAGGGTACATATAAATTCCACACCTGCCATAGTAGACAAGTATTCCATTGTTTGTTTGGCAGAATGCGTTGATTCGTTGTCCGGAAGAGGACTCTTCTTCTTTATCTTTTGCTTTTACTTTTGACTCTACTGGACATTTTTATGAAACTTTATCCAAAACTGATAAACAATTTTTAGTGTACCACTTAGTTTTTAATAGATTTCAAAAACATTTGTTGCATAGTTCGATCGAGGCGATCACCTTCATTCCTTCTCTGCTTTCTCTAGTGAATTTCATTAGCAATTCTTCTAAAAGAATAATCATATTATCAAATAAGCTACTATAATTGATATAAAAATTTAAATAAATCTAAAATAAAGGGAATAAACGAATAAATTAATTTACTGTGTAATAATGTGAAGCAAAATTATCTTTTAGCGGAAAGTTGCTATTAATTTACGGTAGGCGATAATTTTGTTTTGCATACAAAAATGGTGGAGAAATAATAAACTGCAGTGGACAATTAATGAAAACGTAAAAGTTATTTTATTTCATAAATATTAATTAAGATCGTGCGGAAAATGAAAAATAATATATTTAAAAAATATCAAGAAAGTATTTTCTTTCCACCCGCAAAGAAATGATATTGATGGAAATTTTTATTTCATTCCACTAACGCTCTTTCACAAATACGACTCCGATGAAAGCTTTGAGCGGCTTGTATGATAGGATTTGAGAGACATGCGAAATCGTATCGGGAGATTTTTATATTTTTTGTTAAGACTCCATACGAGTGAAATCCTTTGCAAAAGAAATTATAATGTTTACTCATTACGATAATGGAAAACGTGTTTTAAATCTATCAAGACATTTTCGAATTAAATTTAATTTTTTACTTTTTAAAAAAGGCCATGAAAAAGTTGGATTTTATTGCCAAATATAAACAAAGCTTGTTTGTTTGGTCTAGTTTTTTGTGTTTTAAATGTATTTATGTTTTAATAAAAAATCATAAATAATATGAAAGGTCAGTTTTTTATTTTTAATCTATACTTCAGTGTCCTCGGTAGTATAGTGGTAAGTATCCCCGCCTGTCACGCGGGAGACCGGGGTTCGATTCCCCGCCGGGGAGAACTTTTTATTGAAATCCGAAATATAATCAATTTACAAAAATAATAACCAACAGACATAATATTCACAAATTTAACTTCTTATCTTATAACTTAATGTAATACTACGTTATATTATTGATTAAATAATACAATAACAAATGAATATCATTTATTTTATTCTGAGCTTCATTGGCCAGCGCATAGTATGCCAATGAGTATACAGCTGTGCCGATTCGTAAACAAAAGTGCCTATTATGTTATATAGCCCAGCAAAGTGGCAGTGGATAGACCAGACGTTGGGTGCAGGCTTCTTACTAGTTTGACTGCAAATTTAGGGCGGAAGCCAATTTACGGAAGTCGACGTCGTATGGCTAAAATTATATTGATATTCTGGATAAAGTCAAAACTTTTCTTTCTGGCCAATAACAAGGTACGTTTTTATACTGACCAAAAGCCAAGAAGTTAATGCTTAAAGCCGCTTCTCCTACGGGTTATTTTAAAATAGAGGAAAAATGCGACGTACAGGTTTTATCTCATGTTAATTACAGTTTACAACGGTTCACGTATAACAAAGACATAAATAACACATTAAATAGATATTTTATTTGCATCGAATATTTTAGGAACTTCATACTTAATAACTAGTATTAAATATACATTGAGATATGAAAACTATTTTCCTATTTAAATGTTTATTTGTAAAACGAGGCAGGGAAAGAAAAATAAAAGATGAAATAGCAGAGAGCGATTTATTTCAGTCAGATATCGGATGGATTTTTTTTGTTAGAAGTCGAAATAAATCGGTCCGTTATTAATAATAGAAGTGGTTTATAAAATGACATACTGAAATTGAAAAAAAAATTGTGTCCCTTTATCAAACTGCCAAAAAGTTCTCCCCGGCGGGGAATCGAACCCCGGTCTCCCGCGTGACAGGCGGGGATACTTACCACTATACTACCGAGGATATATCTAATACATAAAATTCTCGTGTCACGGTGTTTGAACTTGAACTCCTCCGAAACGGCTTGACCGATTTTACCAAATTTTACATGCGTATTCAGTATGTCTGAAAATCGGCTACTATCTATTTTCCATACCCCAATAAATTTCCAATAAATTTCATTTTTAATTTTTTAGAAAATTTTTTTGGTTTTTATTTTATTATGATACAGCATACAAAAATACATACAAACCTAAAGTTTCACCCCTCTACGATCAACCCTTATCTTACATTTGTTAATTAAAAACTTTAATTTTTTTTTGCAAAACAACGTTTGCGGGATCAGCTAGTATACTATGTAAATTATAGTTATATATTATAGTAAAATTGATGACTATCTAAGTTGTGCCTATTTGAATAACTGTCGGCGGTATTATGTTAAAAATTGTAAGCACTAATACATACCTAGAACAAACCGTCCAGCTTAGTAAGTTCAAAATACATGTGATCACTCGCCGAATTCAACTCTGAAGGTAGAGTTCGGGAAGCTCCGAAACATCTTCTCGTTCCACATACCGTAAATCCTGCAAAACACAGAGACCAGTGTATGCTGCCGGTAATGTAAAGATTTGAGACGTGGTCGTTTACGGTGGGCCTTATCCTAGGCTCAAGGTCACCCAGAGAGTAATGAGGAGGGAGAAGAGATAGAGATCAAATCAGAAATGAGAAGATCTCCAGAAGTGCAAAGGTCACCGACGTAGCTCGATGAATTACTCATCTGAAGTGGCACAATTAATGTCGAAAGGTTGTCAAGTGGCGACCACGAACTGGTATACACCCCAGTTTAGTTGGATCAATGATATAGTTAAAGTCATTGAAAGTCGCTGGATACGGACAGCTCTAGACTAGGTCATCAAGGCGATCGTTAGAGGTTTCTTGTGTCTTGCAATGGACATCTATCATCTGATATAAAAATGATTATTATGATAAATGTGTTATACCTTTTTTCAACAAAGCAAACTTTATTACGTTTCTCTCTATCACCATCTATTATTGACCATCTGCTATAAATAAATCTACTACCATTATTCACCATCTGCTATAAATAAATCTAGGTTACTTCAGGATACGTAGCTTGAAGGCAATCAAAAGCTAAAAGTGGAGATAAAGAGATCAAGAGGGCCACCACCATTCCGATAAGAAGACTCTGTGCGAGAGGTGGCAGGTCACATGATATATATATATATATATATATATATTATATAAATAGATAGAGACCTATGGAGGTAACTCGTGGAATCCTCGACGAAGGCTTTCTTTTCAAAGACCAAGAAGAACACTGTATTACAACAAAAATAATAAAAAGGTGTTATGTGGTAAAGAAATGTTTGAGTGCTATATCATTCGAACAATGCGTAAGTTCCGTAAAGCTCAAACCGCATGTCTGGGACTTAAATATTCAATTTGTTGGATAATGATGCCACTATATATGTTTGGACATATCTTTCGGTTTTTACAAACTATCGAAATTAAGGCTGACTAAAGCTATATAGCTTTTCAGTATTTTTATACTCAGATAATAGTGTTTTATTAGAAAAAATTTCAGTGGACTTTGTTAAGTTTTAGGTGATTTTCATTTTTGATTAGAGTAAATTCTTATTATTTATTTATTTACATCATTTGTGTACAATATAATCACATTATATTAATTGATTATATATCGCTTCCGACTGGCATTTATAATAGACTTGTGCGACTCTCGTTAAAGATTATTGATCACAAATTATCAATTTAACTAAAATTTAGTCTAAAAATTTGAACAAATTGTAATAAATTTCATTCAAAATTTATATTCACTTAAGATAACTGTTTTAATGGTCATGTCATTAATCAAAATGGCTATTTCGGATGCAATGACAAATATCAAAAGTTTTTTCTTGATTGCCAATAAACTACAGTGGATTATGTCCATGTCACTGTTAGAGATATCATTTTCATAATTTCAGCCGTAATACGGTTAAAGTTAGATATAGGCCTCCTCATAAATTTCCAATAGGCCTGGTTGGTCTGTCTACCTAGTGGGTGGACGTTCTTCGAAGCGTTTGCCAATTCGTGGTCTCCACTCCAGAAAACTAAGTCTACAGTAGCCATCTGTTTCCCGCTCCATGTGGCATATCTACTGCTACTTTACTTATTCAATGGAATCAGGCGTTACCTCGCGGAAGTCTATCCTAAGTAAGACAAGGACCAATATTTAGCCACTTCCGCAGAACACAGAGTTGTGTTTGGCACTAATCGGTGTAACAAAACTCCTGAAGATGCCCCGTGGAGGGGTGAAACACGTGTTCAGTAATTTGGCGGTGGCGGTTGTGTGATTCGCATTGTTTGCCGCATACGCATTTATCAGCGGGCTGGCGGGCGGTGCACTTAATTGCACGACTACCACTGTATGTGCGGAAGTGGCTAAATATTGGTCCTTTTCTTGCTACTTTACTTTGTAAATCCGCTGGGCTATTTCGGTTTCCTTCGTTTATCAACGGATCTTCTTCCTAATTCGATCTAGTAGAGAATATCCGAGTTAGTTAAGTGTAACATCAAAAGAAATATTTTTCTAATTTAACTAAATATGGTGTTTTGATAAGTTGCATATGTCCTCGGTAGTATAGTGGTAAGTATCCCCGCCTGTCACGCGGGAGACCGGGGTTCGATTCCCCGCCGGGGAGAACTTTTTGTCTATTTATATTTGACATCACTTGTATAATTTTGAACATTACGTTCAGAGAAACCTGACATTACATCTATGATTGTTAAAATATACATATGTTTCTTAAAGTTAACAAAATAATATTAGAGGGGCCGGAAAGTAATGTTGCTTTCTTAAGTTAAATTCACACGACTGCATATTTAACAAGTTCTTATTTCTTATCAACGATATATTCACCTTTGTTATCGACAACCTTTTGTCATCTAGTATGTAGATTAGATTTTCAATGCCGCAGCGGTAAAAATCAATGGTGTTTTCTATAAAATATATCGACAGAAACGACATTACTTTTCGGTCCCCCTATTAAATATGTAATTTATTTGTTGTACTATCCCGTTTATTGACATACACACGCTATTGCTTTTAGTTTTGTTTCTATATAGTTTAAATTTTATTTATTTATGCGCATGCACACATTGACATTGTTAATAATGTGCCATCGTTATATGGAAGCGAAGTCTTCTAAAACAAGTGTTACACACAAAGAGCATATACCATAAAATATTATAAAACTGATACTTGGTTACTAATCCAAAACATTGTTATAATACACTGGCAAACGCAGCGTTGGATGTTCACGGCGGTCAGATAACCATATTAACGTCATCGGAAGACGCTGAATGATGGTCGCTTCGCACTAGTCCTATAGGAAACATTTAGTGGTGGCCCATGTCCAGCAGTTAATGTCCTGTAGCTAAATTAATGATGAATATTTAATAAAATATTAATTCGTAAAAGTCAGAATTTATTATTTAAATACCAAAAACTTTTCAGATTTTTTTTGTTAATAACATGGTGTCCACGCTGGTTAGTTCTTGGTATAAAAGCTTTAAAGGTATGAATGTAAAGCTCTGTGTTTGGCACTAATCGGTGTAACATAACTCCTGAAGATGCCTCGTGAAGGGGTGAAACACGTGTTGAGTGATTTGACGGTGGCAGTTGTGTAATTCGCATTCTTTGCCGCATACGCATTTATCAGCGGGCTGGCGGGCAGTGCACTTTGTTGCACGACTACCACTGCATGTGCGGAAGGGGCTAAACATTGGTCCTTTTCTTACTTAGAATGGTCTTCCGCAAGGTAATGCCTGATTCCATTAAATAGTAAAGCTATTTGTCAGCAAAAAACCTTTTTCACCTATTTCTAATTGAAGTTAATGAAGTGAGCACTTTCAGATATGCTGTTATAATTATTTTTTTCTTTTGGAATGCGACAGGTCAATAATTTATGGCAGTGAATTTGCAGGGGCAGATTGTAAAAAAGTTACTTTTTATAATTTGAAGTAATCTGAATTTTTCTGAAAAAAAAATTCTTTATATATTATCAATACGCTATTTAGTATCCTTAAAATAGTTCATTTTTAATAGGGTGTACCATATGCAGTTATGTTAAAACAAATGATCTATACTTTTACCCCTCTAAACTTTTATACTTATAACTAAAAGCGTTGTATAAAATGTAATCGGAGAATTTTCTCTTCTTTTTAGCTGAAAGACGCCCAGTGCAAGGAACAGGTTTCCCTCAAAGATCTTCATCGACCGGCCTAGCTCTGCTCGCATCCAGTGACTTCCTTGTCCTTGGAGAACCTTTTGGAGAATTCTACTGATACTATATTATATATTATTGATATATTCAGAGGGATCATAGGGCAAAGTGGTCTTCTAATAAAAATGAAGGGGAAACATCTTCAGTAGTGTTTTGCATGCGAAATCAGCATAACTTTCATAAAATAATTCGATGTTAAAAACACATTTTCAATCCAACACAATATGGAAGGATATTCTTATATTTAACTAACAGCGTAAAAACACCCAGAGAGGCTCAAACGCTAATTCAAGCGATAGATCCTTTTTGCTGAAGGATGTCATTATTCAAGACCATCTAAGACTTATTAATATTTATCCATTCTCAATAATTAAGTTACGAAGATGTTCAAACCACTTTTACATTTTTATTGAAGGGATTTCTAAATTTTTCATAGTGCTTAATAAGTGAAGAAAAATGTTACACTCTTTTTATATATAATTCTCCAAAAATGTTTTCAAAAATAAAAAAAGTAATGCTCCGCCGCGCCAGCTGATCCGCTGCCGTGACCAGGATTCGAACCTGGGTTACTACGGCCACAACGTAGGGTCCTAACCACTAGACGATCACGGCTGTCGGAGCTTGTGTTGCTTTAAATGAATATTTTGTACTCATTAAAAACGTAAAAGCGTTCAAATCTAGATCAATTTCACTTCTAATTCGTTACACTCAATGCCAACAAAAAAACGACCGAAACCGTTACGTAAGATTGCTTTGTACAATAGTTCAATTGTAGCCTAGCATCGGGGATTAATTTCTATTGTACTGTAAATATTTTTTATGTATTGTTAATATTTTTTATCGAAATACCCACATCATATTTAAAATTTTCAAGTAAGCTTATAAAATAAAATAAGTAATAGATAGTAAAGCTTAAGTTAGATACAAGTTAAACTTATTTAACGATATTAAGGAATTGAAAATACCAAGAATAAAGATAATAAAATACAGATATGGAAAAAATGTTTGGGAAGTTGTTGATTGCGGGCAGCGTATGGACGGTCATTTTGACTATCTTTGGAGGAGGGCAATGCCTCGCAATGGGCTTCTATAAACTGACATGAATGAATGAATGAATGAATGAATGAATAAATGAATAATTGAATTATTGAATGAATAAACGAAAGAATGAACGAGTGAATGAATGGTTGGATGGATGGATGGATGGATGGATGGATGGATTAATGAATGAATGAATGAATGAATGGGTGGATGGATGAATGGATGGATGAATGGATGGATGAATGAATGAATGAACGAATGAATGAATGGAAAATTTAAAACACAAATTTAAACAAGAGAGTACAATTGGAGTTCAATATAGTGTCGTTACTTGTTCATTACCATCATTTCAGACAGAAGTCCACTGCTGGATATAATTATCTCCCACAGATTTATGTTCAGAAATGACCAGCATCCAGTCAGTCGTCTGTTCACTTTGATGACATTCAGTCTCCACTCCAGAACTTTAAGGCTCTAACAGCCATTTGTTCTTTGCGTTATGTGAACTGCTCATTGCTATTTTTACGTGACAATCCGCTAAGCTATGTCGGTTACATTTATCTTTGTACCGATCTCCTCTTTCCTCATTCGATCTCGTAAAGATGTTCCTAGCATAGCTTTCATCATAGTTCCTTGAGAGGACCAGTTAAATGCGATCAGAATACAAAACCTTATCACTACCTTAAAAAGATAGTGAGTCCTTTTCCATCTTGTGGGTGGACGTGGTATACTATGCTTGCCGGTTCGTGATGTCCAATCTAGAACTTGGATAAATTAAAAATCTATTTATACGATAATTTTCGTAGAACCGAGGTTGGAACAAAAATTGGATACGGGCTTTTTAGAGGCAGTTTGGGCGCCAAATTACTTATTAAAAAAAAGGCGCTATTGCTAGTGTACATGACACTCGGGACTATGACTCAGTCGACTTATGAAAAAAAAACTTCTAAATGTATTTATTCAAGTAGGTATTTACATGCGCTTTTGAACCGTCGTTTATTTTAACACTATAAGTAGAAAGCTACTACCGGCTCAGAACGCTGATCTGTTGAGTAGAGCTGGCCAGAAACTGAACAGTTGCTCTATTAAATGAAATTTAACAATTTTTCATATCTATATTGTATTACCAATCATATTAATGAGACAATCAACCAAGTTCCACACATTTCGATCAACTAATAATTCTAGAATGATATAATAACATTGATTTAATAATATACTGCTAATTTTAGATTTAATGACTAAGAATACGAAGGTCTAAGTTATAATTTGTAACTTTATTATATATGACTATGACTCATTAATTTGAATTTTTGTAAAATATAACGATCATCACCGAAGGATTACTACATACGAATGTTATACAAAACATGTGAGTTCCTCGCGGGACCCCGTAGCAGACAGTTATATATAGCTATTAAGGAATCAAGACAGATTATTCAGACTTAAAAGCACTATAGTAAAAAAAATTGGGCTAATAATGGAGTTCTCACTATAATTGACACGGTTCTGTTATGGGTGGACGTAATATTTCACGTGTCGTAAATATTTGACCATTTTCCTAACAATTTTAAATATACACAACTATCGGTATATTATGAACCTATATCCATTATTCTATGTCAACAAACAAATTTGTTTAAACAAAAATTTCTTCATTATCTGTAAATAAATAAATAATAATGACAATATTTGTTTATTCTATGACGTCATTTGTTTATAGCAAATTTACTGACAAATGAATGTAGTTATAAATTTGGCAAGCGATGTATATATCCTCGGTAGTATAGTGGTAAGTATCCCCGCCTGTCACGCGGGAGACCGGGGTTCGATTCCCCGCCGGGGAGATCCTTTTGTTAGGTATGAATTTGGAATAGTATCTTTTTTCTAAAATATCATTACAATACTGATCGGTGTAGAAATATAATAAATGTGAGAAAATAAATAAATTTTACGCTATCGCTAGCTCTGATATTAAAAAAAGATTTGTTAATATCTACTATATTATGTCTTCTTTTAGAGCATGGATGCACAGACCGCGGCCCGCCGGTCGAATACTGGTGGCCCGCCGACAGCAAAAATAATAGTCTCGTACATTCGAAAAATATTGAATTCTAATTATTATCAATTATTTATTCTCTTTAATTACCTATACTTCTGGCGGCCGGCCCGCCATCAGTTCATGATTTACCCGAGTAGCCCCTAGTCTTAATAAGTCTGTGCAACCATGTTTCAGAGATTATTATAATTTATTTATTTTATGCAGGTAACAATAATGCAATAATATTAAACGAATACTGGCGCCCATAATCGGATTGGTTTTCAAACGCCATCAAATTAAGCGATGTTTTCACTGTTGATTAAAGTAGATCTACGATGATTTATTATTTATAATAAAATTATAAGTTTAATAAGTGAAATGTATCATTAAATGTCGATTCTATTTTTAAATACAAAACATTCGTAATACATACTATGCGGGTTACAAAGGTTGTATTGTTCGTAATAATAAAAAAGTTTCACGTTTATTGAAAACAATTAAATCTTTGTCAGTTACTACGTTTTAGTTCTAATCAATCGATGTGTATATTACATCAATTCTGTAAAAATCTTTGGAGACAGCAGTGACCTAGTGTATAATGGAAACCGTTAGTAAATCCATCGACGCATGGTTAGTAGAAAATTTGAATTACTAGTTTAGTACTTTAACATATCTTTTTCATTCTACATAATCACATAAAATTTTTAAATAATATTTTTTTTAGAAATTAACGGATATTTTCTTTGTAATAGAACTCATACTTAAACTAGGTGTATGAAATAATGAACTAACAATTTTTGATTTGCATATTATAATATCAACAATGTAAATGAGTCAACCAACCAACAAAAATACTTATGATATGAGTTTATATTTTATTCAGAAATAGATTTATTTATTTCTGAATTTAATAAATGGTATAATGAACATATATTTAAAATTTCGTCGATATTTAAAATTAATTACAGCATAAAATGTATGTAATTAAAAAAAGATGTAACGTTATAGATTACATTTAAAATGGGCGTAAATATTAGAGAAGGATGGAAAAAAAATGCTCCGCCGGGACAGCTATTCGCTGCCGTGACCAGGATTCGAACCTGGGTTACTACGGCCACAACGTAGGGTCCTAACCACTAGACGATCACGGCTATCGGAGCTGGTGACGGTGTTAAAGAAATAAATGTTGTTATACCATTAAAACCAGAGCACTTTCACTTGTAATACAGTTGCTTAGAGAAAAATATATCAATATAAAATAAACTTTAGCTGAGTTACTATAAAATATATTTTACCATAACTTTCACGAGGAGCATGCGAAAAAGACAGATTCATGACTTAAGTCTTGATGTTAGATAGAGATAATATTATCGTAATTGAAAACTAAACAAATAATCTTTAAAAAATGATTAGCACCAGCTCAATTTGTTGACGAATCTTTTTTTTTTTTGGAAAAGACTTTGTCGTGTTTAAAAGTTGAATACCAAAAATATTAGATCGTAGAGTTAATAGCTGTTGACGAGCGTATGGACTGTAAAACAAATTAGATAAATTCAAATGATGGTGGTAGTTTAAATAAAATTTCACAAAAAAAGAGTACATTGACTCGTAACAATAGACTGGCCGAAACAGAAGCACTTGTAGGACGCTTAGCGACAAAGACTGTCAAATATAAAAATTATAAAAAAATATAAAAAGGTTTTAAGCGGCCCAATCAGTTGCTAACAATAGCTGTCAACCGATAGAAAGAGATTCAGGGAAATATGAAATACTGTTAATAATTTTATAGGTAACGTTCACTTGTGTATGACATTATAACGAATCCAATAATCTAATGTACTAGCTAATTAAGCTGCCCTTTAACTTCACACACTTCTACTTGGAAGAGTTTTTCAAATGCTCTCTTATCTGAGAATAACTTACAAGAAACACAGGCGTAAGTCAAATTAACGAATAATTAACAAAATGGAATTCTAAATTCAAAATTAATTTCATGGGAATTAGTTATTCATTGGTTTTCACGCTTCATTCAGTTCTGACATTCCGTTTGCAATTATTACCTAAAATGTTACGTAATTTTAAATACGAATTTCATTGTGGAAACAAGACTGCAACAACTCAAAGAATCGATGATGTGAACGTACTAGATACAAAGCTACTAACGAATGCGGTTTTAAGTTCAACATTTCTGTTGTGCTAATTTTGATCAAGCAGTTCAAATTACCTTTCACTCCCCCTGAGGTTTACTGATCTTTCAAAATTGCATTTCTACGTTTCTAAGTAATATTTTTTTCTTATGTTTCCGTAAAGATAATTATTAAGTCGTTAAACAAAGTTGGGAATAAATTGTAAAAGATTTAAAATTAACATGGATAATAATTAACTTTAAGGAAAATCATTGAGTATACTAGCTATATATTTATTATATAGATATAGCTACTCTATCTTATTATATTTTATTATCAGTATGTTTTTAACTAATCGGTGTCATCAGATGGTTCAATCACAGCCATTTATCCACTAATTCTTGTCTGTTTTTAAGTTCAAGTGTTATTACAGCAACAGCTTCAAGTCTCTCTTTTATTCTTTTTTGTGGCCACCGATTTTGGTGGACCTTTCCTTCCACTCCTATTTATGTGCAAACAGGGATTTTATTTTCTATATTAATTTTTTTACTTTCTTTTATTATTTTTATTCTCTTCTTCTATTTCTCACAATAAACTTTCTGTCATTCCATTCATTCTATTTTACTCTCCCGCTCTTTAAACCTTTCATCCATCCTCGATCACTGCAGTTAGGACTAATTACCATTTATAATATCACATATTTTATTTTCAATTTTCTTCTTATACATAACAAGCTTCAAGTCGCTCTTTCTCTTTTGTGGTGTTATAAATTACACATGATAGTAGGGTTTTAATTTTTGATTCTTCAGTACAACGACCATGGTTTTAGCCTAACGGCTGTTACTGCTTTATCTAAATCTGGTGGTGCCAGGGCTTGTGGTGTATGTGGCACTAAAGTTTGATAGCACGCTCGAGGTAGAGTACGATGTGATGTAGCTAGAGTAGTTCAAGTGGTGTTATTTGTGTATTCTGAGTCCTGAAAGGCCTTGAGAATCTGAATCCCTGAAAGAGGATCAGCTAGGGTGTTCCTAGGAGCCTACTGGACTTAGATAAAGAGAGGGAATTTGCCAAGATGCGTTAATTATGAATGTAAATATTTATTACTGGATATGATCGACAGTAAGTAATGCCTGCAAGCAACAACAGGTATATTAATAAGGTGACTATTTAAATATGAAAAGAGAAGAAAGAAAATTATTGTCAGAAAAAAATGTAAATATAAATTACATTAGAGTTAAATAAATTGTGACACAGTAATTCTGTGGTCTAGGAACAAGAAAAAGGGAAAAGAGGCGATGCAGGAAAGTATATAGAAAATTGAGAAGAATGAAAGCAAAATGATGAATAAAATTATAATATTGAAGAAAAAAAAAACAGATAATGCCTTTGCTCCAAACACTGGAGGAACATAGGAAAAAAAAATTATGAGAGTATTTCCATGGGAGGTTGAAGCATTGTATCCTTTGGCCTGATCTTTCTCTGGTCTTCATCAGATTGATCCAAAACGCCTTATGTCTAAGAATACATTAGACATGGAAAGATGTTCTGAGACCTTAGAAGATTTTGACTCCTTTCTTCCACTGTAATATTAGATTACGTCTTTGTATCAGACAAGAGATATGTATAAAACGAAAGAAATAACTTTATTAATATTTTTGATAAAAATATTAATAAAATTGTTCATACTTTTAATTGGAATAAGTCTAAATAGAATATGTCTTTTATGTTATTTAATAACTGCGAAATTATGTTTGTTGGAGTTTTATAAAAATCATTTCAACGTGTACCGTATGTAACTAACGACTTAATAAAGGAACGTGGTCGTAGAAAGAGCGTAATTATTAAACTTGAGACTACCGTCTTCAGAAAATTGCCATATTACTGTGACATTAAGCTCAGGACCGAGCCTTTACTTGTGCTGATCTGTTACTTATATATGAGGAGAACCAGTAAGTAATGTCGCTTTCTTAAGTGAAATTCACATGACTACATTTTTAACAATGTTCTATTTCTAATCAAGAATATATTTACTTTCCTTACCAACAATCTTTTACGATCTAGTATATAACGTCTTCCAAGTAGGTAATGAGCTACCAAATGACAAAAAATAATTCGATATAAATGACATTACTTTCCGGTCCTCCAAATATAATCTAATGTCATGATAATTGTATAGATTATGGCCTTACTTAAACTGTCTTTTTTAACATCAAATTTAGTTATCGGTGCTTTATGATTAGAGGACTTAAGGAGAAGAAGAGAGGTTTTCTATTCTAAGTGAAATGAAAGATAGTTATGTGATGTAAACTGTATGATTATTCCATACGGAACAATAACTAAACTAATACTAAATATTTGTATTCACAAAGTTACATAGCTATTTATCGTTGTCATTTCAGCCCATAGACACCCATTGCAACGCATATGTCTTCCCCAAAGATATATATGAAAGGGATATAACATAATCACCACGCCTGGCAGGCGGGTTGGAGATCACAGTGTGATATTATGGCACCCAGAGGACGCTGCTGCATCCTCTGGAAACTTATTTGCGAGCAGTGATAATTCTATGTTATAAGTGCACAAAGTGTTAATTATATAAGAATGTATCCCGGGAATCGAACCCACCACCTAGAATCGCTCTGCTCCATGGCTATTTATACAGTTGGTTTGACAAAATCATGAAAAGGTTCAATCACACGATCATTCAGTGATTAATTTCTATTACCTGGTGTATCGTTGGTAGAGGCTCGCTGGCCAGCAATTAGTTAAAAAAAACATATATAGGTTCAAGTGCGATAGATATTATGGTTTAACTAATGATCATGTTATATATGATTAGTTTCCACCGTAGTTTGCGCGTCTCTCTTTTTTGTGATATATAAACAAAACCGCTTCACTCATATACGGTGCTATAAATATATATATATTGAAAAATTACCCGAACACAAAATTTTTAAAATTAAATTTTGAATAAGTACCGTAATTATTATAATTTTAAGTAAAATTATAATATTCGGATCTGATTGGTCGACACACACAATTGCAAGAGAAGGTAATGGTTTATTCACTAGTATTGTTGATATTTGTTCCGCGAGTGAGTTTTTAAACCCAAAACTAACTTTTCTGTCAAATTCTGGTTGGCGAGCTTCGACGCCGAGGAACATATCAATGGTTACTTTGGAGATAGAGCTGGTATATCACGAATATGAGCTCCTGTAGGTCCATCACTACACGATTTTAAATAGTTTAGGTTGAATAATAGGAGGGACGGTCTGACTCACGTAAAACACGTTAAGATGCTGATGAATTTAAAGATTGATATAAATCTCTATTGCTTGTGAGAATAAATCTTGTTTTGGTTTTTCATAAGTTGAGGATATTATCAGATTAGACAGGCAAAACAATGCTCACTCGTCACAAATATCGGATCTATTTTGGCTACAACAAAAAAGAGCGACGCTTGGATCCGAGTGGTAGGCACTACTACTACCCGCCCCACTGGATCCGACTAATGAACACTGTGTGTTAACAAGTAGTTTAAAAAAGATTCGTCACTATCAAGAATAATGTCGTGTGGTGTTTTAAAACATTTAATAGTCAGAGATCGAAATTTGATAATCGTCTTCTCTTAGTTGAATTAACATATAAAACCTTTTTGCAGAAAACCGTGTATATATGTGGCACCTTCCACTATTACGTAATTGTTTTGATACGTGTACATGTTCGCGGAACATATTAGAAATTCTGTTACTTTGACATCTGTTCTTCGTACAATTGCATCCGACATGAAGTACCTTTTTCGACACAATAACTATGATTATCTGCGCAATTTTGCGAACATCTGGCATTCTTAACAAAAGTATCCCATATTAAATATTTAATTTCATTCAAATCCAAGCAAACTCTATAATTGTTAGATTTCATAATTAAAATAATTTTTAAATTTAATGCATTACTGTTTGCATTTTATATCGATAATAATTTTTCTCCTATTACGACTAAAATTATGTCAAAATATATTCGTAAAAGTTCTCATCAGAATGTTCAGAAGTCTCTCAAATAATTATAAAACATTTACGTAAGTTTATAAAAAGCTCAGCTCGTTATATTTTTATTTCTCTCTCTTACTATTTATAAATTAGCCCAGTATTAATTTTAAATTTATTTAGCTACTGCAAGCTTTAGTATGATATAAAAGAAAATTTATAAAGGAATTTTCTTAACCGTTTATATTTTCCTTTGTTAATTTATAAAAGAATGTCCGACAACAAGAAAATATTGCTTAAATGATAAAGGCTTCTAGTCTGGGCGGAAGCCAAGGTGAGTCAGACTAAAAGACGTCTTAAAAGAAAGAGAGTTATTACTTTTAAAATTTTACTACTAAGTTGTTAAAAAAAATGTGTACAGACTATAATTACACGACGGAAAATATATATATTTGCCTACTAGCTACCTGTGCCCGTAACTTCACCCGTGTGGAATTTAAAAAAAAATTAGATTTTTTTTTTGGTTTGAGAATTTTCTGAAATAAATGTGATCTACGTTACTCCTTATTAAATCGGCTACCTGCCAGTATACGTGATACCAAAATCGGTATAGCCATTTCAGAGATTTGCAGGAATAAACAGACAAACAGAAAAAAAAATTAAAAAATGAAATTAATATATCAAATATTATGTACCGTATATATATTCATAAAGTAAAAAACGGTTATTATATTACAAACAGACACTCTAATTTTATATATTCGTTTTAATAATGTGAATAGACCACCTTGTCAAAGTCGTTAGAAGCATCGAATGCAGGCTGTTTTCAACTATTCTTATGGGAAGTCTATGGCGGAGGCAAAAGGTTAACAGTGAACATCCTATGGTTAAAATGGTGATGATAAAGTAATAATGATAATGGTATTTAACTACTCTTCGATTTCGTTTTTAAAATGCGGTCTAAGTGATAACAAATAGTCTTTTAATCACTGGTTTTAAGGAGGTCGTAAGCTTTAAAATGACTTTGATAATATTCTTTGTTTATCGATGGTGCTACGTATAATTATACGTTGCAAAATTGCATGTAAATCTACGTTATTATGTAAAAAATAAATCGCACATAAACAGTGCACTACTTGATTCATTTAGTGCACTTTTTTATGATAACAATGGCCTTTAATTGTACTTAACGGTCCTTTGTTTCTATTTTCAGTTTTGTAAATTTTTCTCTATTATTAGAAAGATGTAATGTATGAATGTATTTATACATTATATCATACTGAATGAAACAGTAGCATATTTATTAAGCATCAATGTAAATATCAACACAACACGTACATAAAACTAATGGATAAATAAACGAAAAGGCTACCATGGTACCTGTTTCGTACTTAAATATTTATTTTTACTAAAATAATTCTAAATGAAAGGAAATAAATATTAAAAGCACCGCGTTCCTTAACGGTCCCCTTGTAAAGAAGTAATTGCTAAGTTAGTATAATTAACCTAATTACGGCGGGAAATTAAGTTGGTTTTAAGACTCCAAGTTAAAGGAAGTAAGCGATAGACCGCGCGAAAATGTTCTCATTTGGATAATTATTTTAATCGTTCTCATTAGCTGTCGCGCAGAAGCGAAACCTTTCTCTAATTTGTATGTGACGTTTGTGTAAACATTGTAAACTTTTTATACGTGTTCAGAATCGCTTTATTTGTCGGAGAGGTTTTTTTGCATTACTTTGTATCAATTTATTAATATTAATAATAATTGAGTAGTACCTAAAGATTAATTAGTTTTTTTTTTATATGACTCTCAGTTAAAATAACATTTAAAATATTGCACTGATCTACCGCGATTGTGCTGGTCAATGTTTTTTAAAATTGTTAGGTGCTTCAAAAATCATTGCTCACTTCTAAGCATAAAAATTTAAAGTTTTTACTTCTATTTCCTATCACCCTATATAAAGTGATCACTCTGAAACTTTATTAGAATGCGACTGGCCAATAACATCTGTCAGTACAAAATCTACAGGCACAGATAATAAACAATACTTAATTTTATAAATAGTAATTCGAATTTTGAAAATGAAACTGAAATAATAAATTAATGTAACATATTTTAAAAGCTACTGCCTTAACGTTTTGAAGATGTAACCACAGACTAGCAAGCAGAGTGTTCTCATTGAAGACTTTGTTAAGTTTGATGCCGAAAGATGCCGGAAGCGTCCATTTCTAAACGAGTAACTTTTGGATATCTCTCTTGTTTCTAGCAGTGAACGTACGGCTGAAATGATTTTGATGATTTACTAGTTATTGGAAACAGGTGTAAATGCTTCATAGCTTTTTGCTATCATATTTTTAATCCGATGCGATAGTAGCAAATGACTCTCGGAGCTTAAAGTTCGACGATCGGTATGATCCTTTAAATCGGTCTTGCAAATAGCTCATAACCTGTGAAATGTTTTATTGCGTGTTTGGCGGGTGCGAAGAAAAACGTTTGCAATAAAAATGAGTGTTGTAGTCGTAAAATTCTCAGTGAATGTACACTACAACTCTAACACTTATTAAATTATAGAGACTGTAATAAATTTATACAGGTTGAATGTATAGTTCATTTTGGTCACTTAATATATGGTACACCGTATCCAAAAATCAATCGTTTCAGAAATAATAAATGACGTAACGATTATATAATAAAAAAAGGTTTTTAAAATTCGCATTACTAAATATAAAACTATATTATTGTTTACTTGTGTATATATATTTGTATAATATGTCATACAACTTTTTAAATCTTTTATATTTATAACCAATCACTCTGTATAATATTATTAATAATCTTATTTAATGCGCCCCATCAAAAACTATACGATTGCTATAATTATAACGAGTTCGTTTTACATATATTCCATATATTTTACTTAGAAAGCAGCGTGGTAAATACTTCTCATGTTAAATTGAATATGATTTGAAATTCGAACAAGAAAAAACAAGTCGAATTTAAATGGAATCTAGTAAAATATTGGTGACTAACTGGCGAATTATTACTGTATTTTGTATTCAAAGTCTATTATGTTTCCAACTCATGATTTTCCGCCTCCTAGAAATACTCCGTTATTTTTACGAAAGATAATTAATACCAGGAAATGCTAAACTTATCTCATCAGTTTCATCAACAAGTTAAAGATGCGGTTACAAGGAGACAAAATGTCAGGCTTCATTCGAAAATTATAGAGTCCCAAACTTCACCTTGTGTTTACATATCTGTTAGAAATTGCGTATGCCATGATTTCTATAGTGTCACTGTTCTGCCGAAACCGTTGTAACACAGTTTAGGCCAATTAAAAGAGTATATAAATAGTTATGTTACTGTAATATTTAATAAACTGAGGCGAAGTGAGAAATGCTTGTTCAAAAAAGTCTTAAGAATGATAGAAACTTCGAAGAAGAAATGAAAAAATGTAAGAATAAAAGAAAATATAAAAAATTATGGGATAATATAGAAATCAAAAACTAAACTGAAAATAAAATTACCAAAAATGTCTCAGTTTCACAAAACACTCAAAAACACTCGAAACGAGTCAATAACTGTCGCCAACGCTTGCTGCGGCAGCGCTTATGATAATTTTTTTACCACATCTCACGCAATATCTCGAAGCGCAGTAAAGAACTTTTCTAACTTTTTTTTATATATATATATATATTTATATATATATATATATATATATATTTATATATATATATATATATATATATATATATTATAAATAGATATGTGTGTAGGTTGTTTAGTAATGTATGTATTTGCATGTACGTATAAACCTATTTTTATTTAAGATAATGCTTTCCAAGATTTCAAAACAATTGCAGTGAATGTTTGAACACTGCCGGATTAATCTTGTCTCTCTTCTGCAATCGAAAGTGATTGAAACTTGTATATACTATCTACGACATCACCTTATTGCAAACATAAGAATCTTTTAGATCTATAAACTACTGCATTTTAAAATAAATGAACTGTGATTTTGTCTATTTTTAAAAATAAGCGGAGCGAAAAACCGTTTTCAATTATTATAAAAAAAGTATTTGAATGGAGCTTCTCTACAATTTTGAATGTATGTGGGCGTGACTGTACGTGTAGTAATCAGTGTCCATTGTCATGGTGGAAACTGTATTTAAAATTCAGGTAGCAAATGGTAAAAGTTCACGGTAGTAATTTGTTTTAAAACTATAACGTTTTGAAAGTAATTTTTTCGCATCAGTACTTTTAAATTTTCGTCATCGTCGTCATAATTATTATTTTAGCAGTAGCAAGTTTACCGGTGGGTCTCTTCCATAGATTTCCAGTATGATATATACCTTAACAAGATGAAGAGAAGTCCTCCTTGTGGGTAATCAATGGGGTATTGACTTTACCTGAAAATAGCAATCGACCAAGTTTATGTATGATCCTCTTGGGTGTCTTTCAGCATTGATAAACGCGTATTAAGTGACAAATCTTGGTGGAGTTCCACTTTGGGGTCTTTACGCAAAGTTAATAGCCGGTGTAGCGATCCGACAGTTCAACGGCCTTCCAATTCGGTAATATTACATGTTTTGTATGAGCCAAAATTCCCAAGATAGCTCTCGAGATATGTAACATATACGAGGCGCAGGCCTTGCTTATTCCGTGCATGCTCTTTTTAGCCCAGAGCATTTGTAAAAGCCAATAAAGCAACTTGAAAAAAGAATCAGCACATATAACTGAAAAAACGTGACATCCACATCAACATACCTAGGCCTAGTGGGGGGTTTTAGTCAGTAAGAGTCTGACACAGCCTGGGCCTTTCATTCTCAGGCGTCCTATGCAGGATTTCCCCCTCCATCGAGAAATTGTTAACAGAAATAGAGGCTCTGACTATGTTAGAGAAAAACTTGTAAATAAAACATAAAAAAAACATTGGCCTAGTGTTCAATACCTTCGCTTTGAGATGAGACATTTAATCCTGACATTTAGAACATAGTGAGGACGCTACAAAAACCTTATTTAGTTCTTCATATTCAAATAATTCGGTAATCTTTTAACTATCTATTATTCCATAGAAACTAAATTGTAATTAAGCTTTAGCTTACGTTAAACATTTGCTTACAGTATGTCCTATAATGCCTTAAGAGTCATTATATAATAAATTTAGATGTACTTTTGAATACTCTAGAATAGAAGTAATGTAGAGGACAGACTTACGATCGTTGATCGCGGATTCGATTTCCTATGTAAAATCTTATATAATTCAAACTTTGTGCGTTAACTATATGAGATTGCTATTACTCACAAACAATTTACAGAAGATGGACAGCAGTGTTCATTGCGTAACATAATACCACACTGCGATCGCAAATCTTCAGTTCCGGCGTGGCGATTATGGTATATCCACCCCATAGATATCTTTGAGAGAGCCCTATGACTTACAATGGGCGTCTATGGGCTGAAACGACAACGATTCATAGTTTTATTTTAAGATAAAGTTCTAGATCAGTGATTCCCAAAGTGGTCTATATCGACCCCTAGGGGTCTATGACAACTTGTAAGGGGTCTACGACAGCGAAAACTTTGGGGTCCATAAAATGAAAATGGGGCCACGATAGTGGATCTCAACACATACACTGATAGTACCTATTTACTTACATCATACTATCTTATAATATCAAAACATTTACATTATTCATAAAAGTTCCTATGAAGTTTATTCTATGTTTATTTTACGTTACGTATATTTTACATAACAGATATAAAATTTTATTTTGAGTAGTTTTAATTTAAATTCTATTAATAAATGTATAAATTAACTTGTGTTTTTACTTTACGTTTTTAACACTAAACTTCATTACAGTTAGAAACTTACAGGAAATCAATATTAAGTAAGTAGGGGGTCTACCCAACACGGAAAAGCATGGCAAGGGGTCTACGACACAAAAAAGTTTGGGGAACTCTGTTCTAGATACTAGTTTCAAAATGGGCTCTTGTAGTATTTTTGTTATGACGTTCAAAATGGTCCCTGTACATCGATCGATCCAAAGTATATACGTGATATTTTGTGTGTATGTAAAAATATCGAGATGAAATGCTATCACGAAGAGAGATATCGAGTGTGCATGAGTGGCGGCACTTCGGATACGATTCTCAAACAATGGAGGTGTCGGAACAATAGAAATTCTGGTTCATCGTATTCATATAGGAGTTATTTATTGGCATATGAGATTTTTCCGTTCGTCAATGACACAACAATGGCAGAAGGTCGGACGTTATGCATTTCGTACGTTATTGAATGAAAATAATTAGTTCGTACTTTAATCCGTATTGTATTGGCAGATATGTAATTACGTCTCTGTGTATGAAAAGATATAGAGCATAGATAATTTTTTTGAATTGATGTAAAATGTTTTACATAAATCCGTTTTTTTTTATTATACCATAACGTGAGAAAAGGAAAAGGGCGTTCACTTAAGATAAGTGCTTTTAAAACTATTTATACATATATATATATATCTATATATATATACATATCTATATATATATATATATATATGTATATATTTAAAGATGATAAAGATGATGAGGGAGATATATATATATATATATATATATATATATATATATATATATATCTCCCTCTTTAGAGCATCTACATCTACCACAAATTTCCTAGTAATTATATCTAGAAAAAGAAGAATTTAAAAAAAGTTAGTTGTCATGTGAATATGATTGCACATTTAATATTGTATATAACATATAAGAGAATTGCTTAATTGCTCCGTCTTAAGTGGCAGTGAGCGAGACATATCGCACGTGCAGCCGATTGCTGTTTTATTAATTAATAAATATATTATAATTAATAAATAACAATTTAATGTCGTGAAAATTCATTTATTTAATTTATTCACATAAATTCTGTAAGAAAAATCGATAATTATTGACTACAGAACCTTTAAGAAAATGTAATTTAGACAACGGTTTTCTATTATACGAAAGAAAACAATACAAATACTTGTCTTTATTTATGCAGATAATTTCAACAAAGGCGCGTAAGTTGCAATAATTAAATGATACTGTAATTGGTAATAAACGAGGCTATTTATTAGTTCACGACCCGTCGGCACGAAGGTTCTATTAATTCTGTTTATTTAATAATTAACGAATTGAATTACAAAGAAAACGTAATGGATATTTGATTCTTCTGTTAATTGTCCTTTTACCTTCCTACGTCATTAGTTCACCATCATCATTTCATCTGTAATACGTCGACTACTGAACATGGGCCACCCCCATAGGTATCCAATAGGACTGTTTGGAAGTAACCTTAAATATTTAATGGAATCAGGCGTTACCTTGCGGAAGTCTATCCTAAGTAAGAAAAGGACCAACATTTAACCACTTCACCCCCACAGACACTCCGTGTTTGGCACTAATCGGTGTAATATAACTCCTGAAGATGCCCCGTGGAGGGGTGAAACACGTGTTGAGTGATTTGACGGTGGCAGTTGTGTAATTCGCATTGTTTGCCGCATACGCATTTATCGGCGGGCTGGCGGGCGGTGCACTTTGTTGCACGACTACCACTGCATGTGCGAAAGTGGCTAAATATTGGTCCTTTTCTTATTTGGCAGTAATCTGACAACAAGAAGCACAGCCATCCATCATTTTCTGACGACTTTGACAATCTCCTCCTATATCCACTTTCTGGGCAAAAATAAATTTAATTAAGATAAAGATGAGGATAACGATAAACGTAATGATAAGTACGATAATGATGATAATGATAATGATGATAATGATAATTCCAATAATGATACTAATGCTGATTATAATTATGACAGTGATGATAATGATAATGCAAATGATTTTGATAATGCTGATGCAAATTATTATGATAATTATGATTACAATTATGTTGATAATGATAGTTATCATGATAATGATGACGATAATAACCATGATGAAGATATTGGTGATGATACCTAAATCTTAAGGGTAGTTAGTTATAAGTGTAAAATTTTTAAGGGTGTGAATGTGTTGTTCATTTTGACAAATGAACTACAAATTTTCTGATGCAAAAGGCTTTACACCAATTTTCAATTACTATATACAGAGGGAAGTAAGTTAATATTTTTTGTTTAATACGGCGTCTAATAAATATTGAAGAAAGTCAGCAGAAACTGTTATTTAACCAATAAGAAACTGTAATATGTAGAAATCCGAATTTTGAAAATTCAGTTTGTTACTTTGGTTATTTTTTATTTATGAAACCATTTATTTTGATACAGTGTTACATATATCAATTGACTGCAAATGAATTATACATTAATCGATTTAAAACTTTTACACCAATAACTAATCAAACTGTAAAGGATTTTTTTTTCAGAAAATTCAGTCATTATATGTTATCCCATCTTACTTATTATTATAAGGTTATTTATTACATCTTAAAACATTGATTTTTGCATTAGGTGTACCATACATTAATTTATAACAAGAGTAATTCATTCACCTATTAAAACTTTTAAATCTATAACACTGTGTATGTTATCTTCGCTCAACATAATCTTTCTTATGGTTGCCTATGTAACCCATTTAAGTTCTTAATAAGCTCTCTGAAACTTGTACGGGCCTTATATTAACTTCGCGGTAAATTTCAAAGTAAAGCAATTAACCCCTAAATTGAAACTCCATTTAAATAATTATTATCATGTAATTAAAATTAACAAGGTTTATTACATTTTCTACACGAGAGTAATTGTCTAGAATGCGGTGTCGAAACTCAAAGTCAGTTTCGGCTTCGATCTCCCTGGGGATTTCGACACAAGGAAATTAAGAAAATAACTTTGTCACAAATACGTCATAGGGAATAATGTCTAAAAGGAAGGAGGAGTGATAGCTCAGTAGTTACTATGTGGGTCATGAACACATGTAGCGGGTTCGAAACTCAAAGTTGTGTGATTTATGCTTCGTCTTAGTAGCTTTTTCTTTTCCTTGGCACTTCACACGCATCCGTTCCGATGCGAAACCTTGAGGACTTTCACCTGTCCCGTTTACTGATCAAAAATTCTCTCTGTAACAGAGGTCAAACTATCTCGCTACAAACGGCTTTTTAAGAGGTTATTAGTGGACCTTGATAAGTATACCCGGGTTCTCTTTCCATGATTTATATATGGAATACGAATATTTTTAAAAAACATTCATGGAAACACCTATTAGTATTAACTAAACAGCTTCTGAATGAATTACGGAGAAATACTATCATCAATTATATGCCAAATTGAAAAAAAAAAATTAGAGATTTATGTGTTTACTTTTTTATTTTAAAATTCAATACACATTTTATACTTCTAAGGTTTCAATAAATAGAATTCGTGTATTATTATTACCTTTTAAATACGTATTTGATTGAGGCTTGCGAAAAATTACAAATTTCGATAAATTCACATTAACGAAGATTTTGGCCACTGCGGCTATATAGCGTCGTCTTTCTTTCGTTTATTTATATGATATATATTATTGGTGAATGAACGATTGACAAGAAACGTTACTCGACATTGAGCTTCTGGAGAATAGAACCTGTGTGATGCTAACACCATGATACCCTCAATATTCATCTCCAACACAATATTTCTAAGGCATAAATGCATTGATTCTTTCTCTTTTATCGTCCATGTTTCAACGATATTAGTAACAATAAGGACTTACAAAGCGTCAGTAGTAACTAGTATTTGCGAGAAGGTAATTTCCCAAAAGGGATATAAATAAAAATTTACCTTCAACTCGTTTAAATTATAAGGTAGAAGTTAGAATTAAATTACTACCAAAAAATACTACCAAAAATAATACTAAAAATACTACCAAAAAGAGGTTCGTCAATGTCATCATCATTTCTACTTCTTCTATTTTCAGCTGCAAGACGTCTGCCTCCCCCGTAGATATAAATTTGGGGGGTATATGTTCTACATTACGCTCGCCAGTTCTTGTCTCTACTTCAAAACCTTAAGGTCCCAGCGGCCTTCTGTTTTGCGCGCTATTTGCTTTGGTTATTACAATTTCAAGTCGCGCGCAAGATCTCGCACGGTTAACAACTGCTTGCATTGTAAACGAACCTGTAGAAAACGTCTACAGGTAATATTCGCTAGTGTTGAAAGTTGTGATCGCAGTAATTTGTTACATATATAAATCAAAGCGGATTCGTGCAATGAACAAGACGATTTAAAATTATTTTAGATCTGTCAAAAAATAGATTGTTGTTAAAGAGGTGAAAGTTCAATGATATAGTAAATAAAAAAACTTAATGAGGTACAAGGTATCTGCATTTTTAGGGTACGGGTGTATAGCAACTATAAATAAAAAACAATTGCAATTTCAATTGGCCAACCTGCTGTGCGGTTGTTTTTGTTCGTCTACAAATTTTCTTATTCTGATCGATCTCATAGCGAAATCAAGACCACAGCCCTATCTATGGATCGAGAGATTAATTAGAGCAAATGTGACACAGTGTGTTTTCAATCTTTAATCTATTTCCGTTGCACGTGGCTCCAGACAGACGGCTAACTTTGGCAACTGCACAAGTTTTAACTTGAGCTCTTAAATTAAGACAGCCAATTTAACTGATAAGAACTTATTAAGTGCGCTTCCAAGCAACATCGTTTTAAAATGATTTACACGTCTATTTTAAACAGCCTCAATTGATCACTTTATCGCAAAGTGATAGTTTTATTTTTCAATGTTTTATTTGAGTTAGGGGTTTACGTATATGATAATTGTAATATATGTAAAAGCTTTAGGAGTGAAATTATTGCTCATTTGATGTCAATTATAGTATTGTAACTCCACTTAAAAATCAAAGCCTTAAGGAAAAATAAATAACGACAAATAATGATAATATAGTAAGAAAGAGTGTTTTTAAAATTCGAATTTCTAGTTATTAATATTAATTATTGATTACTATGTACGTACGTACATGCCGACTTTGAACTGCTAGAAGTTATAAACCAGTTGCATGACGAAAGAAAAAAGAAAAATTATATACACATCTATTTAAAGCATCTACATCTATAACCAATTTCTAAGTAAACATGAAATAAAAAGAAAAAAAAAAAACAAAAAATTTTTATTGCCATGTTTTTATTATATTTATTATATTTATATATTTATTGCACATTTAACATCGAATACATCAAAGGATTAAGAAAAGGACCAATATTTAGCCACTTCCGCACATGCAGTGGTAGTCGTGCAATGAAATGCACCGCCCGCCAGCCCGCTGATAAATGCGTATGCGGCAAACAATTCGAATCACACAACCGCCACCACCAAATCACTCAACACGTATTTCACCCCTCCACGGGTCATCTTCAGGAGTTATGTTACCCCGATTAGTGCCAAACACAGAATCGGTGTAACATAAAGTAAGGGCGGTGCATTTCATTGCACAACTACCACTGCATGTGCGGAAGTGGCTAAATATTGGTCCTTTTCTTACTTAGGATGGACTTCCGCGAAGTAACGCCTGATTCCATTAAACATCAAAGGATTGGTCGTTTAAAGTGATAGTTGGCAGGGTAAACGGACGTGCAGCCGATGGGTGTCGAAAAATTTATGAGCTGTGGTAGACGCAGTAGCGAGGGCATTCGGTAGATACGGACAACGCTAGCGATTGTATCCCGGGAATCGGTCCCGCGAACTTAGATCGCAGGTTTCAGCTCTCACACCACTGGCCTACAAATGCTCAACATAGCTCTAGGGGCATTAGTATTATCTTACAAAGTATGTTTTGGTTTAGTGCAGCTTAATTGGAATGCAGGAAACAAAGTATTTCGGAGTATCGTGTTAAGTTAGGATGTACCGAATGTTATCTATCGAACCCTCGAACCAATTACCGTTATTAAAAATCATTATCAAATATATTACTAATATAATAAAGCATTTAAAATGAGAATAATCAAAACATAGTTAAAATTTCATCTCCAGAGAATTAAATGTAGATTTCTCGTGCGCCGTAAAACGAACGAAATTTCACTGTAGATAAAAGCATCTTATGTATTACTTTACAGATTTTAACCACATTCTGCAGTCTAGACGACGACATTAGCGAGCTGTGTTGCCGCTTGCAATGTGCTGTTAGAAATGCTATGACTGTTTTGTCTTTGTTCATATACACTTTGGATATATTTTTTTAAATAATCTAATATATAAAATTCTCGTGTCACGGTGTTCGAACTTGAACTCCTTCGAAACGGCTTGACCGATTTTTACCAAATTTTATATGCGTATTCAGTAGGTCTGAAAATCGGCTACTATCTATTTTTCATACCCCTAAGTGATAAGGGTGGTCCACCCCTAAATTTTTTATCCTATTTTTTATACAAAATTTTTTGTTGTTATTTTTTTATGATACAGCATACAAATATACATACAACCCTAAATTTTCACCCCTCTACGATGAAAGCCTTATTTTTTATTTGTTAATTAAAAACTTTATTTTTTTTGCAAAGAATCGTTTGCGGGATCAGCTAGTCTTTTTATAAATAATTGTGATTTTGTTTACAGATTTATGCTAATATTGAATACTTATTATATATTGTTTTCCAAAATACAATATCTAATTGTGTTACGGCAGTAGTAGCCCAGAGGTTGAGGATTGACTTACTAACGTAGATCACGGGTTCAATTCTCGTGATAAAATCTTAGATAATACACTCTGTGTATTATTATAGAAATGCCACTACTCATTAACAAGTTTCTACAGGACGGATAGCGACGGCTTCTGACCATAACATCACACTGCAATTAAATTATAAATATAAATTATTGTAGATATCTTTGGGGGAGGCATATACCTTGCAGAAGGTATCTATAGGCTAAAATCACAAACATATCAAACAGTTTTTTTTTTAATTATAAATAAATGATGAATGCTACATTCCTAACTGTATAAATGCATTAATACACTATATTTTCATTTATACCTGTCAGTTTTCATTTTGTATGTGAAGTGACAATAAAATTTTGGAACATTCAACCATTATATAGTATTGAAAATATACATATAAGTTGAATCAAAAAGTTTTAAATATTTCTTACAACATATTATTGATCTTATTAATGTATTCGTGGAAACTTCTAGAAACTCGGCTAGGGGAGGCACTTCAAGTTTAATAATTAGTTTTAAACTATCAGTATACCCATTAACGTCTTGATTGGGACAAGTCCGCACTTGTCTTTGTAATTGACGCAACTAGATAGTGTAGATCTTATTACAAGATATCAAAGCTGTTATCTAAACTCATGTGTATGAGTTATTTAATTACAAGTTCATGTAGTTTATAGATACAAACCTAGTTATATAGTATATTATGAGATCAAAAGAGCATTCCTGTTAAGAATTTAGAGAGAATATACTATACTTTACCTTATTAGATTTTAAAATAAAAATTTACATTCAACAGTTAATTAATTTACGAGGTTATTTTTATTAAATTTTCTACCGCCGAAATAATTCTGTTTGTCATTCTAAGTAGTTATATGAGAAATTCAAAAATGGAAATGAGTGGTAACGCAGTGGTAGAAGACTGAGACTTGCGAACGTTGGTTGCGAGTTGGATTCCCAGGATACAACCTTATATAATTCGCACTTTGTGCACAGAGCTGCCTACCAAGCATGGCGATTGTTATATCCAGCCTATAGATATTTTTAGAAGAGTTTTATGCCTTGTAGTGTTGCTGTGTGTCCATGATTTGATCGGTATTTGTCGTCACAGGTCTTCCGCCGGCTGGCTTATCCATGGTGTCGTTTTCGCCGGCTCTGAATCGTCGAAACCATTCCTCCGCGGTTCGAAGTGATAGAGTACCTTCCCCCAAAACACCATTAATCTCACGGAACGTTTCTCTAGCGGATTTGCCTTTAACGAAGGAAAACTTTAAAATAGTGCGAATTTCGTCGTTAGTGAACTCCATGTTTACACGTCTATAACTGTTGAACGCAATATCCAAACTAATCATGCATAGCGTAGTTTTGTAGGTTATGTCAAGACCTTTCAAATTATGTATAGTATTGCCAGATACGAGCTCTGTAGCGCTTTGTACTTAGCCGCGAGATTCAAAAGACAAAAAGGCGGAAGGAAGATATTTGACAACCTATTATTATTCATACGTGACTACGATTCATCCTGGCCATTTTTCAAAAATTAAATTTTTGCGTGACGCCATTGAATATATATTCTACAAAAACGTTTTACTTTTAACAGAAATTTCAATCTTAAAAAAATATAAATAATAATCTAAGATAGTATCTTAAATCAATTTATATACAATGTTTAAACACAACACTAATATTATCTTTTTTTAATAATTTTCAATTATTTAATTCCAAAAATTTGGTTAGTAATTGGTTTCAAATCTCCGATACGGGTTAGTTATATTGTTTCATATAAGTACGTAATAAGAATATTAAAATAATCCGATAATGATTACGTCGAACTCATTAATAATTCTTCAAAGATACTCTTCAATATATTATTATAATTTATTTAAAATTTGCAAAGATATCTGTTATTTTTTAAAATAAATTGTCGCAGGTTTTGTATTCAATTTTCTCGTCGCAAAGTTTACTTGTCAACAACTGGTTTTCGTAAGTCTAGACAGGAAAACTAGATTGAGTCACGTTTTATTCTTCCATACATCTTTCACCCGTCTGGATTTATGATGAAAGTTTGAGAATTTTAAACAATTTCTTAAAATTATTCTACAAACTAACTTTTAACTTTTTATAGGAAAAAAAAAGCAATTTTAAACTATCACGTTACTAATTATTTTTTATAAGCTCTTTAAAGCTGTTTTAATGAAAATTATTTTCAGATAGAAGCTCTTAGAGACTTCGAAACCATTTTTGTACAAGTTAGTTTTGTTGTGGTAAATTTAGGTTTATTTATTTAGACTTCTTGTTTAATCTGTATCAGTGCTACCGAAACTGCTATACCTTTTAGCCGCTCCGTTCCGCGAGTGCGACACTCGAGCGTTTTTACTTCGGCTATACCTAAGGCGCGGTACTGCGGTTTTGGTAACATTACATCACATACCATAGACAGTTATTTTGTCTATGGGTGGAAAGGATGATTAAACAATAAAAAGTAGAACACGGGGCACTGAGCATTCTATAGACTCCTTAATAAATGACGAAGAGAAGAGAAATCACGGCAAAAGTAATAAACAGAAACAAAAGTTGAAATTTAAAAATAAAACGCAAATAAGGTAAAATAAAAAGAACAAAATGTGTAAAAAATATAATAAAAGATAAAGAAATGTAAAATTGAGGAACGAGGTGAGGAATGAAAGGATCGAATAAAAGAGAAAGGTAGAAGAAATGTAGAAAGAAAGGAAATGTACGAAAGAGCATAAGATGAATGAAAGAAGAGTGCGGAAATAAAAGTATTATACGACAAACTTATTAAAAGAAAATAAAAGCCCTTGTCCCAAAAATAAGATAGGGATAAAAGTAAAAAAACCTTCGAAGTTAAATGAAAGTATATATTTTATTCCACATGTCGACATTTTCAAAACAATTCACGTAGAATGACGTCACGTAAAAAATAAACAGGAAAATATTTAAATGAGATCGGTGACGTCACAATTTGGCTGGATTTATAGCACACGTTATCTCATTTTGCTTGACAAATGCGCGCTCTTGTTGGTGAGACGCGGCTGTAAATATGAAATAACACAAAACAGATGTATGCTCTGTTTTCAGACGTGAACAAAAAATATAAACATGAAAAATCTGTGGTATGTAACGTTCAAAGATATATAACGAACGAACATATAAAGGGAACACTTTCTAGTAAATAATGGTCAGATTTTGTATGATGATGATAGTATCATCATTAAACTATGGGACATCCTGCTGAACATAGCTTTCAACAATACCGAAAGGTTTCGGCCAGTCTGCCCACTTTATGGGTCATCATACTACGCTACATTAAGCTCGAGTTTTTAAGTGACTTTAATATGCCAGTCCGCTGAGCTATGACGGTTATTTTCTACTAATGTCCTCAGATATCTTCAGGATAGTCGAGGTGGCTTGTTGGGCAACTAATAGCTTGCCAAAGAGGCGGTTTCCGTGTTTTATAACCCTATGTCATCACTTGTGTTGTAGACGATATTCGTCTTTAAGCACAATTTATCATATATTTATGTACATGTTTTCTTGCATATATGTATGTATATATAGTAATGTATATATTTGTATGTACGTTTATATATACATATATATAGTTGTATTGGAATGTTTGTATATATGTATGTATTTGTACATACACCCTAAACTGCCCTCTCCTTCATGTCTCTCATCTCGATCCAAAGTTTGTCTGGTGGAGATCGCCTCGAGCGATAAGACCGCCTCTTGTACCATATTAATTGTTTTTTTTCCCTTTCTATTGTCTATAGTATACAACAAAGTGTTAATAAATAATAAAATGTCTATAAAATATTCTCTTCCGATATACCTCTGCGCTAAATTATAATTCAAATCAAAGGAATGTTTAAATAAGCTTCAACTTTAAATTGTTTTTGACTCATTTGCAAGTCTGACTGCTGACGACTTTCCTAAAGTAATTAATCCATCCGTTCTTGTCCGATTGACAAATCGCTTCTTAGGATTCGGTTTCTTTACATTCGTCGCCGGCTGTTTCCGGAATAGGTAAAGGTTAAATATTAATTTCCGGGTAAATTATACAATCGGAAATTTCAACAATTACATGTGCAGTTATCCTCCCATAACACAGTAGCAAAGTTTTTAGTTATAGATAAACACGTTGTAAAGCATTCTCGTAAACGACACATTAAACCTATGAAGATAGTTATAAATTTACAGTTTATTGGGCTGCAGGTTCCGTGCTATTTTGACGCCCTATGAAAGCCTTCCTGCGTGTGCCCCATTATCAGATAAACGTTGGGTTACACTCTACTACTTCAAGAATGTGCAGAATTACGTGCAGAGGAAACATTTTCAAATTAAGATCTCTTTTGGTGTTTAAAGTCGTGAGCCAGATGTTGCCTTTTACGCGCGATCGCTTTTCTCTTCATTCTTTTTTCAATCAAGTTTTTTTTTTGGTTTGATGTGGTCTGCTATTTCTGCAGTATCGTATAAAGTAAATTTTTAATGTTGTGTCACCTATAAAGGAACACATAACATAACCATTATTTATACTGAAACGTTTATTGTAATTTTAATTTATATGTGCCTAAATAAATAAATATTGTCAGTAATGTATTGAAAAAAACAATGATTTTTGATAGATAAGATTGTTGAAATATTGATTTTGCTTAGTGTACATCGCTTGTATATTATTTAATATATATGGTATATACGTGAATCATCGATAAACGTTGTAAAGATTGTATAAATATGTTTCCCATGTGATCTCTCTCTCTAACTTATCTAGGTCTCATTACCAAAGCTCAAAGTCGCTCAACAACCCACTGAGCGGATTTCTCTTTGATATCGAATCAGTAATCGATTTATCTCTGTGAGTAGGCATGCCATGCGGGAAGCACAAAGATTTTAAAATTCTGGGGTAAAAATCACGGATTTGTTAATGAGTGTAGGCTGTTCATCCACATGGTAGCCCGAGGATATTGTTTAGGTCATCGGAAGATGGTGTATGCATGTTCCAACCGCTTCTATTGGAACAATATAAGAAACCCCTTTGATCACTATTGGACGTCTTACGGCTGAATTGATTATGTTGTTTTGTTTTAAAATACAGTCAAGTTAATTTGTTTATGTAAATATTCTCCAGTGAGATCTATTAGCGACATAAGAGTGTGTAACGATCTTATGTAGTACTTACGCACGCAAGTCGAGGAGATGAAGGGTTCCCTTCGGAAGCACCTTGTTAAAAGGGGATAAGCGTTTTCCACGCGAACGCTTTCGCATCCCAATTGTTTGGTCCGAAACGGTCGGACGACTCCAATTTTTCCTTTAAACGGATTTGTCTCATTACGTATTCACCTCACGAGATATCTTTCAATATTCCTTATGTTAGAAAATCTACTTTTCTTAGAAAAGGATAAATTTCAAAGGATAAATATACTTACATTTTGTTTCATCTATTTTACTATTATTATTCATGTTTGTTTTTTTGGTAGAATTTTAACTAGCTCAGTGATAGAGGACTGAAAATTGCGATCGTACGCTCTTTCACATTTTATGCATTAATTATATAACCACTCCTGACAAAAAATGTTACTCTATTTCCAGAGAATAGACAGCAGTGTCTTCCATACCATAATACCACATTACGGTCATCAACCCGCCAGCTAAGTGTGACAATAATGCAATATCTACCCATAGATATCTATATCTAATGGAGGAGAACAATTTAAGCCTAACAATTGTTCCTAAGTTTTATAGTTGCAGAGGTGTCGTGATGAGAAACATAGGTTGGAAGTGTTTATCATGTATACGAGCAGAACCATATTTTTGCAATAATTTTTTTTAATTATTATCTCAATATATGCTCGATGATTAGTGAAAAGTTGAACTCTGTGACTGTCGATGGACCAGAGCAAAGTTTTTCTTGACTCGTCTCGTCGTGTTTTGACTATTGAAACCTATTTTCATATATATGAAGTACACACAACAGTATTAATATCAAATACTCTATTGTTTTTTTTTTTTTATAATAAATTTATGATTAAATTCTGACGCATCCAGCACGTAAACACAATATAACAATTTACACATCGTAGATACTTTGTTTTTAAAGGCTTTAAACATGTTATATGCTATCAACTTTAATAATATTATTTGTATATGTATACAGTGGTATGCCAGCAGTAGTCTTGCGCTGGCAGGTCTTAGGTACGATTTTCGGGATTCAATTTTTATATGTAATACACGCTTCATGCATTAGTTATTTAGGATTACCAATGGTCACAAACTTGTTTTCAGAGGACCACACTATGTTCGCAAACCTACCCGACAAGCGAAGTGATTACGGTAAGCTTCCTTAGGTATCTTTGAGAGAGAATTATGCCTTGCAGTGAACGTCTATGATCACAAACGACGACTACACGTATTGTCATAAAACGAGGCCATATATAAAATGAAATGAAAAACTATTTACGATTATGTTATGGTTTTTAAAGTAATTAAATGCATGAAGAAAAGAAAGAAATAAAAATTTTAAAATTCGTGAAGAAATGTGAAATAAAATTAAAAGTAATTGCACGAATTCATTCTGAATTATTTTATTACGACATTATCATAATAAAACTTTGATAGAGAGCTTCGATATCAACGAGAAAATCCTATGAGTTTTATAATTTTTCATATTCAAATGTAAAAAAGGTCACAGGAGACCATTTTTTAAAACTTAACAGCCACAAGTCTAGACGATATCGCCATTTTGAAATTTGCGTTTCACTCGTAACGCGACGGTTATGTTAGAGATTGCTCTTTAGAGCGATATAACTGCTAATAAAGCTAAAGTATTTGACGTTAGTATAGACCATATATAGCGCACTGTTATATTAATGTAATAAATTGAAAATAATTAAAACAATTGGTAAACGACAGCAATTACTGTCGTTCTAGCTGTCGACAGAAGTTGTTATTAAATTTTGTGTTTGGGTTTTCTCTCTAAAATAAGATAAGAAATGAACAGATCGATAGACAAACGAAAATAATCGACTAGATGTCATTCAAAACAGATAGCGGCTTTTGTCTTAGGTCTGTGGGGTGAAGACCGCCACCTGACTAGTACAGCCTACAACGTCCATTCACAAAATGGATAAATGACTTTGTTAAGGTTGTAAGAAATCGTCGATTGTAAGCCGCTATTGAATAGCAATAAATTTGCTGCGCATTAACAGTTCATCGCGCGAATATCAAAGGGAGCTTTAAATATTTTTAGAACCTTCTAGAAATGATTACGACTCTTAAAAAAAGGTAAACGAAATCGGTAGTCTTTTTCGAGACATGCGTTATCACAGGCTATTTAATTGTTGCTGTAAAAGTGTGAATTAAAGATGTGAATGTAATGTTCACTTTCTGTCAATTAATGTAGCATACTTACTGTTTAAAAGTTTCGGAAATAATAATTAACGTAATGGTAACACACTAAAAATAAACTTTTTCGAAATTCAAATTATTTCAAAATAAAATTAATTATTTTTTACTAACACTGCAGACTGTACTGTCATGAGATATTGGCTTGTCGTATTCCAATAGAAAAAATAAATTAATGAATCTTATTTCAGAATGACCTCTACATAGGGCGACTAGAGATAGGTGTAAAAACTTGAAAACGTAAAAGCGTTATTACCAAATATTCTGTAGAAATTCATGATTATTTTTTCGAACTTTTATTTTATTTATTTATTTATTATGTGTATTTATACAGGATAATTGGAAGTAGGTGTAAAAAACTTTATAGATTTTTGCTTACGTATGAAATATATATCAATATTAAACATCCTGTATATAGATACATCTGTTCATTTATGTATTTATATTCTTTTTATAAAATTCCTTCCCGAAACTAGTTGTCGGAATATGTTGAAAAAAGCTCGCTTGCATTTGGAAGTCAAGGCAACTAGCACTCACGGGCTTCGATTCATGCGCAAATTGCATTTTACTGTAGTAAAGCATATGTAAGTATGCAAAAAGACATTCAAATCTAAGCCATCAAGATATCATATAAGTCAGCTGGACTTTTAAGTGATCATATAATATTTAAAAAATATTAATCAGACCAGAATTTTGAAAAATGAAATATTTTCATGTAACGATAAATTGAGCTCGACAGTTAGTGTGTCTTATTAGCATGTTAATTGCAATAAGAAATATGTACTTATTACCGCGGTAAGCTGAGCCGATTATTTTTTTATAATTAAAATCTCTTTC
This sequence comes from Battus philenor, assembly GCF_028537555.1. NCBI lineage: Eukaryota > Metazoa > Arthropoda > Insecta > Lepidoptera > Papilionidae > Battus > Battus philenor. Next base: position 2,290,765 of record NW_027181693.1, read on the forward strand.
AAAAAATTCCTTGACATTATACTTCAACAAGTCATGTATTCGATAGATCGCTAGCGGTCATAACATATGCGAAATGAAACGTTGGATAATATGTTATACATCGGTAATTAATATCAATTTTGCATACTTGTAATAGACACATAAACTAAACTATTCAAACTATAATACATTTTTTTCTCATTATTATATAGTAATACATAAGCATTTTGGAAGTACCTTATTGATCCGATAAAGTAAATACTAGGTAATTATATCATAAGGAATATATCCCCATATCAACTTCCTCATTATGGAGGGTTGAATCCCCTAGACACTAAATAATTTTATTTCATTATGCTACTCTACCTGTTCTTATCTTATAAAACTTGTAAGTTGTGTACCGAACGGATTAGGTGGATCAGATAGCTCGGTAGATTGTCTGATTGAGCTGGTAGTAAGGAGGCCGCATAGGAAATAAATTGCCACAGGGCCTTAAGGTTAAAGAGTTGGGACCTCGGAGCAGCAGTAGAATGCAGGCTGTTACATACCGATCCTACTGGAAATATTTTAGTGAAGACGTCTACTGTCGGAAATATCCAGGAGCTGACTGCTTAAATAATGATGATAATGTTGGTGATGAATTTTTGTTAGATAATTATAAACGTAATTCTCATTTCGGTATTGTTTTGTACAATGCGGTTTTCTAAATACGTTTGCAAACTTTTCCTCGTTATTTTATAACTTGAAGTGAGATGAACGTACAAAAGGCAGTCTAGTCGACACACGTAAAAATGTTTCTCTCTTTATAATTAAATTATCCTCGTCACGATACGGTCCTCTTTGCTTAATTAATTTGCCAATTAGGTTGAGTTTAAAGTAAAAAAAGAAAGTCAAATTATATTTAGGAGAATATTTACCGGTTCGCAATTTAATTAAGTCGAGTTTTTCAATGCTTTATGTTTAAAAATTTTTTTTCTTATGATATTTTTTAATTAAATTCCCGCTTGTATGTAATATTGCTACATAAAAAGTCGCCATATTTGAAAGTTCCCGCGGACGTCGTCACAACGCTCAACCGTTTGCTCGTCTCGTCCACTCGTCTCGCTCACTCGCACGGCGTGCACTATACGCACTCTTGCTTGCGCCTTGGCTACCTGCCAAGGCGCAACACGTGCGCCAGCGGCCGTTACAGTTCTCGGGGAGTCGGATTTGAACTAGGGAACGATGCGCAACCTCTCGTAGGCGCATTATTCATTTTCTAGGCACAAATTATGTTAATTATTCAATAAACGTTTTTCAACATCACACGCTTTAATTATTTTAATTAACGGTTAGTGAATGGTTCAATTTTACCTTAAGTGACTTAATTTAAACTGCTTTAATTCGTACAGGTATATGCAATGTGAGTTGGCCTGCATTAGGTGAGCCGACGACGGTCACGGAAAGTTAGTAGAGATATATTACTTGCAGTGCGTATCTATCAGCTGGCTCTATGATCAATTTGTTAAATAGAAATTTCTAGCAACAAAATAGTTATGAGATGGAAAAACAGAAAAATGCACCAGTTTTTTTTAATTTTTCTTGATGCTAACACGCGGACCTTTAAAGAGGCCAGACAGGAATCGCATTGATGCTGTTGGAGTGTGATTTTATAGGCGAATGTAGCGCAATGGCTGAACTACACGACAAATGTCTCTACATATATAATGGTAAAGCCATCTGCCTGAAATGAATGAATATAAAAAATAATATTACTGTAGTAACATATATATATTATCTAATCTCATGAAACGTTAAATTGCCTTAAGGCGAAACGTCTGGAGGTAACACATTTTCAGATTAAATTAAATGAAAACCTACCTTTGATCCCTTACGAATAAACTAGCTGCGTAAGAAATATTTGTTTATTTTTAATTAGTCGTTTACTATTTGTATGACTTTTTGGAAGTGAACACTACATGTATAATGAGTCAAATCAAGACTAAGTTACACTGTGATTAATAATAAAATATTATATATAGAAGTAATAATACTTAGTTTCTTAATTTGAGATATTTTAACATTAAAAATGTCGATTTCTTTAACTGTTGTCATAAAATGTACAAATAATCAGGCAAGCCAAAAGTCACCCTGTTATCCAGACGGCTATTTGAACGATGTATATTGAAGCGAGGTATAGATGAATTATGTTTTTTTTAGTAAATGAGGGCTGTCATTGTTAACGTAAAAATATAAAACTTTTGATGAAACTTGAAAATCTATACATGTATATATATTGTTACGTACTGTGGGTTCCGACTCGAAATGAAATACTTCTGGTTCACATGGAGTCCTTTATTCACAAATCAGACGATCACTCTAGTTTAACACAAATTATACTTTCGCTTAGTCCAAACTACCAAACTAAATCGCTCAAGAAATCATTGTCTAAAAACTTACCAAATCATCAATTTATATCACTGATCGTAGATCTTAATCTTATAACTCAAAAAACAACACTGAACTGACGACATGGGGAGTACACCTGTTTATACCACGGAGAAGGTTCCTGTAAGTTCGCGATAGTTCTCGGTTAGAATTTCCGAGAACCGTACACAAAAATCTATAAATAACTTCAAAGTCACGCGTGTTTGCGGCACTTTTTGATCATAGGGTTTCGTGTTTATTGTTTAGAGCGTTCTGTAAATCGTTCTTTATAACAATATGTATAATATTCAACCCTATTTTCCTTGATAACGCCATAACTTGACAACGATTTTAGCGATTTTATTTACAATCTTTATAGATTTCGTAAATATTAGTGGAATGAAATGAGATAAATGAATAACAAAACAGTTATGCAGTGTTTGCGGCATTAATTTTGAAAAATATTTGTCTTCGGCACGGCCAATTTTATATCGCATGTTTCCCACACATAAATAATAAAAATAGTTGCTACTACTTACGATATGGCTACTATAGGATATTCATATTATTAAGCCCATATCTTTCATGATAATCAATATTATTTTTCTTATAAGAAAACAAATGAAGGAGGAAACGAGAATAAATATGGTATCAATAAAATTTTCAACATTCCAAATACAAATTGTTTTTAAGATTTTTTTTTAAATAAATCTTTCTCTCGTTTGCTACAATGATAAAAATTAATTTCTTAGAGAATTCCAACCAACGAACTGTTTACGCAAAGAGAGCGGTGCAATCACAGGGTAAATTAAAATTTTTAAATTAATACTTGCTTTATATAATGACTTCGTAGCTGTGTATTACAATGAATTATCATTTATAATGAACTATTCTTGCAATATATTTATAATAATGTATTATATTTATTCGCCATATTTAAATATTTATATCAAAAATTGGGGCAGACACATGATAAATAAAAAAAATAAAAATTACCTCGTGTCGCATAAAATTCATTTCATGGTTCTAAGCCATTTCTTTTATTATTTTTTAAATCTAAAACTAAAAAGTATATTATTAAATATATCATATTACAGTATTCAAGAGTTTTCACTTGACTGAAATGTATGGAATTTTGTCTGTTGATTCATTAGGAAAGTTGATGTCATAATGTATATACATAGTGTAGTGTATGTGTATGAACGCAGCATAGACAAATAGGAGGGATAGATTTGGATGCTCTATTGCAAGGCGGCGCTTATAAGATGGCGACAGCGAGTTTGAGACAATTTTAAAACTTATAATTAACAACGTAATAAATGTTGTGTTCCTCCAAAAAGTGTTTAAATAAAATTACATATAGATCATTATTAAATTTCATAATAAAATAGCAGATCTGCATTCCGACCCGGTGGAACCTTACTACTTATAATGTTAAAATAATTGCCGATTCAAAAATGCATATTCGCTTGATGCGTTATCTACCTATTTAATAAATAAAGAAAGATGTGGAATACAATATAATAAATAAATAAATATAATATAATAAGCTGGTGGTCACGTGGTGTTACAAAATTGAACAAATGTTTGATTCTACTTTTTAGGGTACGATGTGGGTTTCGTTAGAGTTCTAAAGGAAGCCATGTATCTGCATTCGTTTACGAGTTCGACTTGGTTCCATGTAATGCGAATATTACCAATGTGTCAACGGACCAGTCTCATTATTGTATATTATTTAAAAACTGATCACAATATACGCGAAATACTTTTGATTATCGAATGTGTACAATAATTTACGAGGGAGATAACAAAGCCTTTATTTGTCCAATAAGGTTTACATCTTATTTACTAAGTGATTCTATATTTCAACGCTTACTATTATCTCAGCTTTTACTTAATGACTTATTCCTTCTATGTTTGTTATATGTTCGTTTTTCTGGATCTGCATAGGCTTCCGGCTTTTTGACCCTGCTTACAGTGATGCACAAGTGGCATTTGCAGGTTCTGCGAGCTCAAGGAGGCAGAGCGCAGAAGTCGCTGAGCCGTAAATTTCTGTTTAGGTAGCTAAGCTGGATGACTCCCTGGGGGGCCTTTTTTGGGTCACTAAATGATACACAACACATCAGATCAAGGGACCGCAAAGCTATTAGATCAATTAGACGGAAGCAATGAAAAAAGGAAATGCTGTGAAGTTGTCTCAAGTTTTATTTTTGTTAATAAATTCTCTTTATTTAACTTTATTATATTTAATCGTTTTATATTTATGTATATTATTATAATTTAGATTGTTATTTGTTATTGTATCGTTACTGATAATTCGTGCAGGACTGCAGACTCCTTTTTTAATTATTTTTTATTTTTTATCGCTGTCGCGGGTTATGGACGTCCTCTTCCACGGAGACCAGCGGTATTGGAAGACTACATTCATTCATTTTTTTATAGATCTGTGGTCTTTTATGACAATACATTGAACTGATAATATTCATATATCGTTCTCTAATAAAACTTGATATTATAATCTATTTTATATATAACCTCATTTCTCTGATACCACTGTGCATCTATTTCAATTATGTTTTCAACGTTTGTTTATTTTAAACTACATTTTCTAACGTACAGAGAAGCGGATATTAATTTGTTTTAAATGCATATTTACTTTGCTCTGTACGAACTAAATAAACATTTTGAGATTAAAATCAAATGATTAGTGTGTACAGTGGTCATAGACTTTTATCGAACATTTACAAATGGACTGGTAGGAAGTGATTTGTACCCAGCAACTTTCGACTTCGTGTGACTGCCTTATTAGTGAAGGTATAACGCTGTGATTTCCAGTCTATGGTCTTTATCGAAACTTGTGGCTTTGGCGGCTTGCCAACTGCCACTTTAATTTACCAATCGGCCGGGCTATTCCAGTAACTTCCGTTCGACTACGTAACTTCTCATTCCTAATTCGATTTCATATAAAAATACCGAGCATACGCGTCTTTTAGCTGGTCAATGAGACCCAAAGTGAAAGACCGTGGTAATATGTATTTTTTGTATATTATTGTAGCATACGATAATGAAACCTACTTTATTATAACAATCAATAAATCCCAATTAATTTGAATTCCGAATTGACAGTTGTTTATATGACTACGCGCGAGTTCATTAGTCGCGCGCTAAATTTAAATCACTGTCACGACATTGTTTTCAAAGTTAAACAGTTTATAGAGATAGCTTCTGGTAAGAGGAATATTCTTAGCAAACATTTTCAATTACTTTATGATTAACTGTTCTTGTTAAGATAATTTCGAACGAAACTCCAGCGGCGCCGTTCAATAAAACTTTCTCGTTTAACTATGATTACTTTGTTTTGTCACAGATTAAATTTTAGCTCTGTGTTTCTTTTTTTTAAATATCAGTATACTAAGAGATATTGTTGAGGTTTTATATATTTCTATGTTCTATATCTATCGAGGGTGAAATAAAAAACACTTAAAGATAATTAATTTCCGACTCAACCGAGCGGTGCCTTATAATACTACCTGTCAAACTATAGAGCTAGTCAGTCGACTACTAGCGCCATCTATGCGCGCTGTCTGAATTTACAGCGTTCCAACATACATACAGGAAATTGATTATAGGTGTAAAAACTATGAAGATGTGAATGCTATTTATCTGACAGTAAAAAGCTTTACAGCTTATATAAATACTTCTGATCATCCTGTAAAAAGAGCAGAGATGGATATTAAACTATAACTAATTATAATCTGAATTTTAAAAACACTTTTTCGTACCAAATCATCATAACCTTATCTATTATTTCTGGAATCATTGATATTTATATAGAATGTACCATAAATTAATTATCAGCAAATGGGCTATACATTAAATCTTTTAAAGTTTTTATTTATGCAACTAATCAGCCTGTATATATTATATGCGGTCGTATTTTGTAATAACAAGAAAATGGCGTCATGACGTAAGCGTCAACAGTTCCTCTATCTATTCTTATCATCAATTAAGAGGTCAACGAAGTTTGAGCTTATTATAATCAAAGGTCTAGACTATAGATACATCATCGTAGGTGTATGAGATTATTTTACAATTCTATTATTAAAACATGCCCTAGTAATATTTATGGTGATTAACGTAGGTAGTTCTAAAATTACGAAAAAGAAGTTTTTTTCAATGATTTATTTAAAGAAAATTTTTTAACATTATATAAAGGAATAGACGTTTGTCTTCCATCTTACCTGATGGAAAGTGTAGATGAAGACGAAGGTGGTACACGCCCATCCAAAAGAAACCTGTTCACTCTACTCTTAAAGGCCTCAGAGTTCAACTCATCAGGAAAAATAGACCCAGACAGGTTTTTCCAATTTCTACACACACATCTCACACCAAAAACGAGCTGTTAAACCGTTTAGTTCGACTTTTGGGTGTGTCAACAACGTACGGATGAAACTTTTGTCAGTGCCTTTTTTGCAATAAATAAATTTTATGTAATAAATTATTATTTACTATTAAAGTTCGAATTGATTACTCATTGCTAAAACAAGATAATGTTCATAAAATATATAATAATGTAGTTATTATATGATTGTTATTAAAATTTGAAACATGAAATATATCCTCGGTAGTATAGTGGTAAGTATCCCCGCCTGTCACGCGGGAGACCGGGGTTCGATTCCCCGCCGGGGAGAACTTTTGAAGTTTATATGTTTAAAAATTATTGCTACTAATTAGAGAGAAATATTAAAAATATAGCGGCTAAGTCTGAACATAGATTTTAAATAATACACTTATATCCAATTCATTATTTAATAAAATCAACGCCAATTTTTTTAAAAGGTATATATATAGTTTTCAAAATTATAAACACTCATATAAGACCTTTGATAATTCATATGAATGTCTTAATCATCTGCAAAACTTACAAAACGGTGATAAATAAAAAATGAAACGTAAAAAATATCGCTCCGCCGAGACAGCTATTCGCTGCCGTGACCAGGATTCGAACCTGGGTTACTACGGCCACAACGTAGGGTCCTAACCACTAGACGATCACGGCTATCGGAGCTAGTGACAGACCCATTCAAAATTAGTTACCAATTCGTCTATACCCCGAGTACATTCACCTGCAATTAGAAATGCTACGTAATATAATGCCATTGAGTTGATGCCGTTTCAGATTTCTTATTTCGACAAAGATAATAAAGTTTGGTCTGACTACCTGGCACACGTATAACTGGAGATTTTAGAGACACTAAATAAGAAAAAATATTACACATTGTGAGATATGTATTATATTATGGTATATGTATATCGTATACAATATAAATACTGAAAAAAAAACGAATATTTTGCACCTAAGACTGGACCGCATTGATTATTTTTAGGGTTCGAATTTTTATTGTTAAGTAACATTTGCAGATTTTGCAAGTTTTAAGTGGCAGGGGGCGCCTGAGGACAGCGGTCTCCCCTGGGAGATTCAGCTCGGAGTGCTACATACTACTAATGCATTGGATTGATTGATTTGGTAGACCCTTCATGAACTGAAGGCTAAAAGGATCCCATGGGGGGACCTCGACTTAGACTTTCACTTAATCTCATTAAGTTAACAAATCTTTCTATAGGCGTTTACAATAGGATCCCTAAGCTATACAAATGAATAAAATTGGATTCTTTACTCTGTATATATATAGTAATATACCAAAATTACAATTTTTAAATTCATTTCTGTCTGTCTGTTTATTCCGGCTAATAACTGCATATACATTGACAGGTAATTGATGTAATAAGGAGTAACTTAGGCTAATTCTATTGTACTTAACTAAATAAACTTAATATTTATTTTGTTATATTCTGCGCGAACAACATTGCAGGCACGGTATTAAATAAAGCTACTGTTTATAAAAATTGTCAGACAACTTAGATTGTATACTAAGAGTACATATACACTTCAAATGACTTCATAGAAGATAGGATAACTTGAGACTATGTTTATTAAAAAAGTAATTAAAAACATTATCTCGCTGAGTTTCTTTCGCCTGTTCTTTTTAAGTAGGAGGCATATCAAGCGACATAAAGACTCAAGTTGTTTTTATTTAGACTCAAGATATAATTTTCACGATAGATTAATAATTTAGCATTTTTTTTTCTTTTTAAAATTCGTTACATTTAAGATAGACGGCTAATTACGACAGACTATTATTGCATAAGCTTATTATTATAATGCCAGTTAGATATATGTGTGCCTTAATCACTTATTTTTACTCACGTTGTAGAAGATTCTGAGCAGCAGTAGAAAAATGAGGCATAGAGTAGCAGCGTCCTTTGCGTATTATAATACCATACTGGGTTCGCCAACCCACCTGCCAAGATAACATTAGGGGTATGCTCTGGCTTTACAGTAGGCGTATATGGGCTGAAACGAAGTAGAAGATTCGTATTTGGTTACCACATTCCAACAGCACGTATGTGCAAATGATTTAACAAATGTATTAATAACACTAATACATTAGCTGATTCTGTATATTGTTTTCATTACAATGTTCTTAATTTTCTACCAGATTGAATCCAGTTCTAATCAATAGTACACCACTAGAAGAAATCACTAGGATATTTTTTTGTCACGCTTCACTCAATCTTTATGGTTTGTGCTATTTGTGTTTGTTTTTGTGTAAATTAATGCAGTCGCTACTATTTATATATTGGTTATAGTGTAAAAGTTTCATGGGGAAAAATTAATAGCACATTTAAGCTGTTTAAAGCTTTTGTACTTATTTCTATTTCTTTTTTCTCGTTCTACCCTCTATTTTGTTGGGAATAGGGATTTACTTTCGTTATTAAATTTTTCATTTCCTTATTATTATTTACATACTCTTCTTTCATTCTTCACAATCTCTGTCATTCTGTTCTTCATTCCATAATTCAGTCAATTTTCTCTTCCGTTCTAATATCCTTTTATTCATCCTCAATTATTGCAGTTAAGTTCGCACAAAAGTTTACACAAAAATAATTCTCAGCTTTTTTAGTAAATTTTACATCTTATGTAAGAAAAGGAGCAATATTTAGCCACTTCTGCACATGCAGTAGTAGTCGTGCAAAAAACTCTGACTAGACTCTGTGTTTAGCACTAATCGGTGTAACATAACTCCTGAAGATGCTCCGTAGAAAGGTGAAACAAGTGTTGAATGAGTTAACGGTGGTAGTTGTGTAATTCGCATTGTTCGCCGCATGCAGTATTTATCAGCGGGCTGGCGGGCGGTGCACTTTGTTGCACGACTACCACTGCATGTGCAGTAGTGGCTAAATATTAGTCCTTTTCTTACTTAGAATGGACTTCCGCAAAATAACGCCTGATTCCATTAAATATTTACATCTTATACCTATATATAACAGTTCTTTTATTTCCCTTATTTTCAATATTGGTATTTACATATTTAATTTATTTATATTATAATTAGTTTTAATGTATATTTTTGTATTATTCAGTCAGTATAGAATGATCACTCTGAAACTTTATTAGAATGCGTCAGGCCAATAACTTTTGACAACACAATTAAACGACAGCAAATGAGCTATAATTTCACCTCTTTATGGTTTTTAAATCTATAACCAATCACTCTGTATAAAAATCTTCGTGTATATAAACTTTAAGTGTAATCTATAAAATAAATAAAATAAAAATAACTTATCAGGCTATGTAGGAGGCAGAACAGAAGGCCATAGTAACCTTACACTTCGCTGGATGCACACCATTTCTAAGTAGTTTAACAGGACATTTATGGAGAGGCATATGTCTATCGACGGGCATCCTGCAGCCAAAGTCACGATAATGGTCATAGTATAGGCTTACATGTAGGTCCTGTTTATTCAATAATGTCACTAGTCAAGATGTCCTTTGGCATACAAAGTAGATCTTCCTCAACAGCTGAAGACTATTTTTACAATAAGTTACCACATATTGTGCCTTAATAGATATATTATGAGGTTCGTAATAAAAACTTTGATAGTTACGTATCATAGCTCCACAGAATATATGGCACAGTTTACGTCGATTTAACGATTGTCACATATGTTCGAGATAATAAAAATCGCTGCGAATCGATTAATAGATTTATGACTTTACTTTTAGTTTTGAGAAAAGGATTTTATATATTATACATTTATTTTACATCTCATTCATAAATTTGCTGATACTCGCCATGCTTGGTATACAGATTAGCGAGAATATTTTCTTTTATATCAGATGTGTTTGGGAAATACTGGTGCCAATCGTCTCTGATTTTTTTTAACCGACTCTTACATTAATAAGAGGAGGTGTGGGTAGAGACTATTGTATGCGTCAGTATCTTAAGGTTGTCGGAAGACGGATGCAAGCTGCTTACAACTCGTCTTCGAGTGCCGGTCTGGTGTAAAAATTAGGGAGGAATCAATAGACTACCTGATTAGAGAAGAGACAACAAAGAAAGACTTCCTGCGGAGTAATAATTAGCAAGGTAATAGATAAAAATAAAAGCTCATACAATTGTAAATAAATAAGATCAATAATGTAAAATAGTGAAAAATAATAATGTTATATAAAGTAATAATACAATATAAAGAAATTGTAAAAGAGAGAATGAATGAAAGGCGAAACAGAGCGAAAGAGAACGAAAGAAGAAATGTGGAATGAATACCGAATGGAAGATTATAAGATGCATAAATGAAGAGAGAGAAAAAAAAGGTTGTGAAAAATTAAATATATTTATGTTAAAAAAAGTCCCTATTCCACACCAGATAGGGGGTACGAAAGGCTCCCAATAGCGGGGGCCATTATAAAAAAGCTGCTTACAGTCAGTCCTATGGGAAATCTATGATGGAAGCTTAAGTCCAGAAATATATGCAACGTATAACTAAAATTATGATGATATATTATATATTATTTATTGCATATTTTTATGCTTCTACTATTATAAAATTGTATAAATTTCTCGCTATTGAATTCCCTAATTGCGAAAAACTTCTTTAAATGCTTCTATGATCACTGTACTTCTAATATTGAAATCAATAGCTACATCAACTCAAGGTCAAGAAAGTTCTACACTCTTTAAAAGTTTCTTAATGTTGTATTTAATACATTTTTTTCGTAATTTTGTCGGAAATACTATTCTGGTTGTTCTCTCTTCTCCATCCGACGGACGCTCACTACAAGGCCTCCCTTGAATCGCTACGATGACCGATTCGTTGTCCACTTTCAGCGACCTTCCGTGAACTTATCTTTTATCGGACGCCACGTTTCGTATGCTTAATTCTCACTAGGTTGTAGTTATTTTTAATAAATATGAAAATAGATGTTTTTTTATTATTCATTTCAATTTAATAATTTTGTTAAAAAAATATTTATTTTCTGAAAAATTAATACATTTATTTATATGTATTTAATATGTAGTATTTTTGAAACAATCTCCAACATGAGGGAATGGTTTTCTTTTTCACGTTTCACAATAGTATAGCGTTGTTTTCCTTTCTCCAGGCTACTTACGATTAGACCATACTAATTAGTCGTTATGTTTTCCTCTACCATCAGGTTGCAAGATATGTAGTTTCCCATCCAATCTCCTCATATTATCTGAAGTTAAAGATACTATTAAAATTAATAAACATATTTTTAACAAAAAAAAATTCAAACACTCATTATCTGATGTTGAAGACACTATTAAAATTAATAAATTTTATTTTTTATTAAAAAAATAATTCAGACGCTAAAAAAATTACTGATATGCTGCATAAGGTAAATGCTTTGTTGGTAATGATAAACTGAAAAGACAGTTGTATGCGCATTCAATAGACGGCTAGTTTCATCATGATCCAACTTGTCACCTCACACGTGCCATACGACCGCTGTAGAGAACTACCGTTGTCACGTCACAAGTGATTTGCGACTGATAAGGATTAACTATGTCATCTTCCACCTAGAGGCCTATTAACACCGCGTCAACCAGCACGTGGTCGCAACTCGAGAAACGCCATAAGTATATCTATTTCATTAAAATGTTTACCTTGACATTGTAGATTAGCATTATTTATAATTTTAGTAGATATTGATTCATAAAAAAGCTCTACAAGATATGTACTATTAAAATAAATTCTTAATATTTTATGCGTTAACATAACCTATTACGGTATAGGTAACTAAATATTCACGGCTGAATAGACAAATTGGAATGTCTCATGATTAGGCACGCTCGACGTTGCGGTCGAGTGAACGCAATTTGCGCGGCCCGTCAATACATCATCGGTTATAACTGAATATGAATTAGTTATTACCGATAAGTTATTGGAAATTGATATGTATTACTTGACATGTGCCTTAATAATATCTATTTTTATATATACTACTCGTCTTGTATATGAATCTTTCTAATAATGAATTTCAATAACTATTAAAAATATTTAATGGAATCAGGCGTTACCTCATGGAAGTCCATCCTAAGTAAGAAAAGGATCAATATTTAGCCACTTCCGCACATGCAGTGGTAGTCGTGCAATAAAGTGCACCGCCCGGCAGCCCGCTGATAAATGCGTATGCGGCAAACACGACACGACTACCACTGCATGTGCGGAAGTGGCTAAATATTGGTCCTTTTCTTACTATTAAAAATAGTTTAAATTATATTTGTATTGTATTTTATTTTCACCGTTTAGGGTATAAGACATCCGCAGCTGGATATAGGTCTCCCCTAGAGACTTCCGAAAGGTTCGGCTGGAATCTTCATGCATTCAGCGCCTTTCGACGACTTTGAAAAGTTCATATGATCAACATACAGATGGACGTGTCATGTCGTATATAATTTTAAGTCTATATCAGCGACACTAGCCTTGATCTTATATATAAATATTGAAGAGAGTGGCTAATTTGCAGCCCTCGCCTCGTATTTACGTTATTCAGTGCTTTTATCTAGCACCTTCTCTCTAATTAATAATTTTAATAATTATTGCCCGGTTCATTTATTTTCCGACGTGATCTACATTGTAACCTGAAGGCTATTTACAGGTTTCGCGGGTTTAAAAAGGCAGAACGTAGAGAGCGCTTATCGTAAAACTACGTTTATGTGACGTGTTGGCATTCTCGGGAACCTCTGCTCTAGTCTTTGTATCGTCAAATATTTTTGTACAACTTTATAGATTAATAGCGCCATCTATCGGCGCTGTTAGAAGTTTTTTTTTTTAATTAAAGTATTTCTTATGTCTATAATATAAATGGTCGGTATCATTGCTAAGTGTCACTGATGAATTTATAAAATTGTTTTATTACAGTGTATCAGGATGAAGGAGGTTGTATATCAAGTCAATGTTCTCAAATCTCTTGTGCGTCGTAAATTGAGCTCTTCTATCTTGCATACCTCAAGCGTTAAATAGCACATTCGCATACACAGTTCAAGACTGCCTCTTTTAATCATGACAATGCTTCGTTAAAATGTTAATTTACGGAGATTTCATGAATAACACCTTGACACTTGATTATCTGTCATTGACTACACATTAGTTTCAGAGAAGTACGTCTATTTTGGTTGGTTTTGAGGACACTTTTGCTGTTAAACAATATAACGTATTCTGTTTTTTTTTTTGTAAAAGATATCGTACATTTTTTAAAGATTAAATATACTAATTTTCCATAAAAGTATATTGTTTTCGTCTCAATGTCAACACAAACAATTACAAATTTAGTGTAAAGCACACTTCTTGGAATAAATTATTGCTATCAACCTGAATTTCGTGTGTAATTAATTTTTGCTCCACAATATACTCCAAATTTTTATTTTTATATTTTTCGCCTAAGACTTCTACTATTTATTTATGTTGTTAACCTAAAAAAAACTTTTTTTTATTGTTTATAGGCAGAGTAATTGATTTTTGCTTCGCCTGATGTTGAGCGATGACGAGATCTCCGATGGTACATGCTTGCCTAGAAAAAACTAATTATAAATTGAATTACGTTTAATTTTATCAACAATAAGCTGAGAATAAATACAAGCAGATGTTTCTCAGACAGATTTTACAATATAAGCGCAAAGATTTAGCATTTCTTGTGAAACGGATGTATCGAGCCACTCTGTTCAAATAACTTGAAATCCCCGACAGAAGTTACTTGAATTGTTGTCTTCGTTACGAAGAATATTAACTAATCTGGAACGTTTGTTTTCCAAAGTATTTATTCTAAATTCATTTCAAATAATAAGCAATACCACGTTATTGTATTATTAAAACGTTTCTTAAAGACAAAATATTAAAATTAGACCTTTTTATATTTTAATTTATTTTTTATACTTTTTATATTGACAGTTTGAGTCACGATGCAGTTTCGCATGTTCATTTGTTCTGTCAGTCTATTGTTACGTAATATTTTACTGTTACCGAGCTTTATAAAATTATAATTAAATTACCACAATCATTTTCATATATTTAATCCGTTTATACAGTCCACACGGTCGCCTGCAATAATAACAAATAAATAAAGTAATGTATATCACATACACAAATAGGTATTTGTTTTTCGTTATTCTGAAACATTGAATTATTTTGAAATGATAATGTTGAGTGTGCTTGTGCGTCTTAGAAAAGCAATAAGACACTTTGGACAAAGGAATATATTTTGTAAAAATAAACTTTACGAGTATAATACTTCTCTGCCGACAAAAGCGATTTAGAAGTTGACATTACATAAGAGTTGTCTTACAGTAAGTTTTTAAACAGCAATATAGACTCGTCGTAGACTTTTAAATTTCTTTTTCAAATTTATTTATACTACACTACAGTCGACTGTACAAGTAAATAAAGTGTTCTTTCAACAGCAAATTTTTATAGCAAAGGAGAATAATTCTTAAGAAATATAAAGATGTGTTTACATTATTTCACAATATTTACATCACATCATATTTAATTTCTTATTCCATACAATATTATATAAGCTGCATTTTAGTAGGTGTACAAGTGACAATTTATGCATTGAAATTATTTCTGATTTCTTCCAAACATAGGCTTCCCTTAGAGATATCTATGGGGGATAAACGATAATCGCCACGCTTGGCAGGCGGGGGATGGCGATCGTTGTGTGGTATTATGGTACGCAAAGGTCGATGCTGCTCATCCTATGAAAAATTGGTTGTGAGCAGTGGCAATTCTATATAATTATCAAATCCAAAATAATTCCTCAAAGTTTAAATAAGATTGTATAATATAAGACCTAAAATAGCAAGTCCCATTCCTCTACCCCTGGACTCAGAATTTCTCTACGAAATCAAGTTTGGTACGAAGAGATCTATAAACAAACGAAAGTAAGTGGCAGTAAGCAAGCCAAACAGCGCGAAAGACATATGACTGATGAGCGGTTAAAAGATGACCTTTTTTAAGGTCCCCTTTTTTGTAGGCCTTTCGTTCCTCTATCTACGACAGAGGCTTACAAAATTTTTTTTTCAGAATTTTCTTCTCACTTCTTTCACATAATCTCGCTTTCTCTCTTCTTCCTTCCTTCACGTTTTCTTTGACTCTGAAAATAAGCTCGCTTCCAACCGATCTTATTGATATATATGAGGGAGGCATGTGTCCAGCGGTGAACGTGCTATGGCTGAAGTGATGATAATGATCGTCTTTTAAATTATTTTTTGTCGACACCATTGTCATAAAAATCTAAATACATTTAATATGATACACGATAAATACTAATCGAATAGAGTGATAATTAAATTACAATAAATAAAGAAGTTCTTTATGGAGTCTTATTCCATTCAATTCGTCAATTATTCCTGCAACAATTAAAACGAAGCAGGCAATTAAGTTCTTATTTAATTTGTAAAAAAAATATTATAATCTACGGTGGAAACAAAGTAGAAATCTGCCCATTAGGGAATTACTTTTTGCCCTTTTAAACTTTGGATAAGTCTGTCCCTAAGTAGACTATAGAATATTTTAAAATAAAAAAAGAATATTTTAAAGGAGACCATTTAATGTTCTTTTTAGTTTCGGTTTAGGTTTCCATGTATATGTATTATATTTCCCGGATGCCATCTCAGCCTACCGCATGCTCCGAAGTGTCGAGGTGGACGCAGTCTTAGTCCAGGTCTTCACAGGGTACGGAGGGTTCTTTGAGTACATTCACCAGCTTAAGCAAAAGTTAACTAGATATATAGAACTGGAATAAATTGTGCTCAGAAGATTCCGAACAGAACTTTACATTGTAAGTAAGAAAAAGACCAATATTTAGCCACTTCCGCACATGCAGTGGTAGTCGTCCAACAAAGTGCACCGCCCGCCAGCCCGCTGATAAATGCGTATGCGGCAAACAATGCAAATTACACAACTGCCACCTTCAAATCACTTAACACGTGTTTCACCTCTCCACGGGGCATCTTCACGAGTTATGTTACATCGATTAGTGCCAAACACAAAGTCTAATTACCTTAAAATAAACATTTGAACGCGATAAACCGACGACAAGGAATGTTTTTAATTAAACCACTGGTTAAAAAAAAAACGTGTCGAGTATTCGGATGCGTAATATCGGATAGCGCTCTTTGTGTCGACGTAAAATAAACGTAACTAACGCTCGTCTATTTTGCGATACGTGAAAGCAAATATTTTGCTTTCGTAAAGTTTCGTGTAGCGTATAACGAGTTGATAGAACGATTTTTTTAAACTGGGAAATAAAAAGCGTGAACCAGTAATATTACATTGAGACGTACGATATGATCTGTATTATTATAGTGTTATTGAAACCGCTGTTTAAATTCACTAACAACGGATGCTCCCCCCACTTTGCCGTGGTTTCGGTAGCAGGCATTGTCATTTCAGTTCCTATCATCCACAGATAATAGTTTT
Organism: Battus philenor; assembly: GCF_028537555.1. NCBI lineage: Eukaryota > Metazoa > Arthropoda > Insecta > Lepidoptera > Papilionidae > Battus > Battus philenor. The sequence continues at coordinate 2,308,000 of NW_027181693.1, forward strand.
TTTCCTAATCATTTGTCGATGTAAATATTTCCGTTAACGACTAAGAAATTATAAAAAAATATACATTTTCGTTTGTTTTGGCTTCATTACATTTTCTTTACTTTTTTTGTAATAAAATATATTCGTATGTATGGTAAAAAAATCATACACAAAATGAAAAAAAGTGCAATTTCGAGACTGTTTATTATTTTTAAGTATTACTTCAATTTTAAAATACATTTATACTTCTTTTCGAAATATAATTATTGATTGAAAACTCTACAACTCTATAAAATAAAATTAATGTTTTCCTTATATAATTGTCGACTCATAAAAGCCGTTGTATTTAAAACAAATCATGTCTTGTGTTATTTATAATTTTTTTTATGATTTTTATTTTATTAGTGTGTTTTTGCTTCACGTTTTCATTTTCTTTATTTTTATTTTGTAATATAACATACTCCTACACGCATATGGAAAAAATCAAGCACGAAATAAACTAGGTAAAATAATGGTTGAGTCTGATTATTATTTTTTATTATTATTTCAACTTTAAAATATATCTGTACTTGTTTTCGAAATATAAATATTTTTATGAAAACACTTCAACTCTGGAAAATAAAATAAAAGAGAAAGTCAGTAATGTGTAAAAATAACTCACATTTTACGTAATTTAAAATAGAAATAAATGACTAAGGTTTCACTTCATATAAGTTTACGTTAAGATATAAAGTTCAGTGATTATTGAAAACGTGCCTTGCACTGTTTTCCTTGGCTCTATTATTAATTTGAAACGTTTTAAGTGGATCCTAGACTAATCAAATGTTTTAAAATTTCATTCATATTCAAAATTAATGAAATAACAAATAAAAAGAAAAATGCTTTTTGTAATATCTGTACTTTATCTGCCAATTACAATATGTTTATCGTAGTTTTATTAAAACAAATCTTATAGTGAATTATATTCGATATAAAATTTTTATTACGATTTATAATAGTGGATGTAATGTAAGGACTTTTGTCCACGGCATTTTGACAACCGTCAGTTGTGATTTTTTTATATAAAAAACTCAAAGGAAGAGTAATAATGCGGCTTGCCAAGGATCACGGCGTTTGCGGTAGAAATTTCGTTTTCATTTATTTGAACAAGCAATCATAGTGATTAGATGGCCCTTTTAAACAGAATAAAGATATTGTGAGCTTTTAAAAAAATTGAGCCTTAGTCAGATTATACGAAAAAGTCAAACGGAAGCTTAATTACAGCTTATGACAACTTTTTCAGCAATCTTATTAGTCCTAAAAGCCATTGCTAGATTGTAGATTTTATGTTTATAGTTTATACGGGTAAGATCCTCATTGTTACGAGTCTAGTTTACAGGCAGATAATGACGACAGAAGATGTGACAGTGTGTGAGTTGGCCGCCCATCATAGAGATCATAGTGCTACATTATTTTTAAAATAATTTTATAATTTTTATCATAGGTCTGATATTATAATTATTTAGATACAATTTTCCATTATCTCAATTTTTTCAATATTTATTTCGTTTCAGACACTAGACACCCACTAAGAGGCACATGCCTACCCCAAAGATATCTGTGTAAGATATACTATATTCGCCACGCTTGGTAGGCGGGTAGGCGATCGCAGTATGGTATTATAGTACGTAGAGGACGTGACAATTATAATCCTATATAATTAATGTAAATAGTGTGAAATTATTTAATAGAATCAGGCGTTACCTTGCGGAAGTCCATACTAAGTAAGAAAAGGACCAATATTTAGCCACTTCCGTACATGCAGTGGTATTTATGTTACACCGATTAGTGTTACACACTATATAACTCCTGAAGATGCCCCGTGGAGGGGTGAAACACGTGTTAAGTGATTTGGCGGTGGTAGTTGTGTGATTCGCTTTGTTTGCCGCATACGCATTTATCAGCGAGCTGGCGGGCGGTGCACTTTGTTGCACGACTACCACTGCATGTGCGAAAGTGGCTAAATATTGGTCCTTTTCTTACTTAGTGTGAAATTATTTGAAAGATAGTATCTCAGGAATCGAACTCGCAACTTACGATCGCAAGTCATTTACCGCTAGGCTACCACAGACTGCAATGAAACATGAGAAAACCCTTTTGTTTCATTATAACTTATTACATTACTATATTATTCAATTATAATTATATTAATTTAACTATTACATTCCAACTCTTTTCTACGTCTACATCTGAGTTTGACTATTAAAGAAATCCGATAAAGCCGCCAGTATGCAATGCGTAAAAGGAGTAAATAAATAAATAAAAATATCATCATCATCTCGGCTATAAGACATCCACTGCTGGTAAATAGCCTCCTCCAGAGATTCCAATAGGATTGGAAGGAAGCGACTTTCATCCAGAGTCTTCCGACGCCTCTCAAGGTCTTATATTCTTCTTGTGTGGATAGAAGACTTCCTAGTGAATGGATAGAAGACCTCCTACTCTGCGTTTGCCGGTCCGTGATCACCACTCCGGGACATTAATGTTCCAGCGGGGTCTGTTCTGTGCGCTAGTAGTAAACTAGGACATCGTTATCTTAACTAGTAACTAGTGTGAAAGGTACTTTAACCGTTCCTCTCAGAATAAAACGACCAGAAAGTGTTTCATGCATTTTATTGCTTCACAGATATTAATCTCCATAAAATCTCAAACAACCACGTTTATAACGACGAAACGAGCGGCTGACCGTAGTCTACGTAGGCACTGAGAGACAGGAATCACAGATCGACAGAGCTTAGAAGATAAAGGATTTCAGTATAAAAAGCTAGAAGGAGGCGGGCGTGGAGAGGGCGCCGGTCGGGCAAGCCGGGGGTGAAAAGCTCCGAGCGCCGCTTCGTTAGTTGACGAGGGCCTCTCTTCGCGGACTCGGAGTTGAGGGATTCGCCAGGCGACGCACGCGGCAGTCAATGCGTGCCTGTTCAGGACCCAGTAGGCTGCTGCGTTCAGAGCCGAGTGCGCGTGCCCGAGTAGCAACGCATACTGAGCCACTAACACAGGCGCGTGAACACCAAAAGCGCTTGATATAACTATCGCTGCATGGGGACACCAGCATCCAGCAAATATAGCTCCTATCGCAATAAGAACATTCCCCAGACGTCGTCGTGATCTTAGCGTCGAAGTCTGCGGCTGAGGACCTAACAGACTCGGTTGCAGCTTCTTCTTGTTCCTAGTATCGCCGACATCGACCGCATCCCGTCGCTCCCTTCCAACTCCAGCCACTATGATCACGTGCGTGGGGCGACGGATGAGAGGAACAGGAAGCGGGAGTTCCCCGTGAGCGGCCCTTGCGGTTAGTGACAGCGCTGTGAGCTTGACTCGAACCGCCCAGTGGCAGCGAGTCACCGCTATCACTGGTACGCAGTAGGTGACCACTGCGTGTGCGGCCGCCAGCGGAGGGCATGACACGCAGGTCGCGATCATTGACACTGCGCCTGTATACGAAAAATACTTAATGAATAACTTATTTATTTTTAAAATATTCCTGCCGTTAATCTAATTGATATGAAATCTAAATTCCAATATCCATAGTAGTATTACATTTTAATCAGGTTATTAGTGTTATTTTTTCACTTCTTTGAGAGTCAGTGCATTTTTTTAAAAATTACTGTTTAACAGGTATATAAAACTTTATAACAGATATTACATTTATTTACAACATATAAAACAAAATATGTGTAGTTAATTTTAATATCAAAAATTAAACACACTTTACTTATTTCTGTAGCAATTTTTTTGAAATTTGATAAAATATTAATGACAATGCTTGTTTAAATTTCACCATTTAAAATTTTAATAAAATAAAACAATAGTAAAAACCTCAGAGTCGCATTTGACTTGCGGACCGCAGGTTGGCCACCTCTGCCTAGGCGCTGGTGTGCAAGAGAGCTTAGTCTCGACACGATCGAAAGCTATTGCCTACTTAACTTAGTATACTTACCCAGCATAACGGCTGCAACCCAGACGGCGGCTACTGCCACATACGGTCTCGCACACAGCGGGTTCTCTCTCCCCCGCAATACAGCGCCGCATCGGTCCGTTGCCATGGCGACGATCGAGAGTGTACTCGCCGCCACAGGAAATGACTGCAATGCGATCAACTTTGACAACACATCTCTAACATTCGTGACAATTATAGCTATCCTACTATAATTATCTTTGAAGGAGGCCTGTGCCTTCGTCCTGACGTCTATAAGCTGAAATGTCTAAACATGTAACATGACGAGGTATAAACACAAATATATGTATATGTATTGTATAAGTTAGTAAAATAAACATTTATTGATAAACTATATGAGGTAAACCTACAAGTTATATGCCTCTCAAAATTTTACAAGTTCACTAGCTGTGCCCCACGACTTCGTCCGCGTGTAAAAAAAAAATATTTAGCTTGTTTAGTTTATAACGTTATCTTTTTAATTATATTAGACGGACATGAATTTTACAATTTATATAGTTTCTTATGTCACCCACAACTCAAAACGTTTCTCTTAAAATTGTTTTCGTTTCAATGTAACTCAGTATGAACAGAAGAGGCAATATATGAAATTCATTGATAGGACAATGGCGGCATCTGTCTAAAATTGGCCAAACGAAGTTAGAAACCTTTGTGGGTTTATGCACAACATTTTTTTTAGAGGTCATTATATGATAAAATGCATAGTTTAAAATTCTATGAAGGACATACAGACAAACATTCATTTTAACATAACATTCATGTAGTTTATTATATACATTAACATATACATGAAGATTGTCTACATACGCATGCATACGAATAATTATAATTGCTCATTTAAATATATTATTTCGAAAAGTAACCGTAGTTTCACACGCATTTGGAAATGTAATCCATGCGTACATTACATTACTCCACAACAATTAATTTTCAACAATTATGCGATTTTGCAACTTGGTCCGGCCGATATGTGTAATAATGTCCGTTATAAATTAGACAAAATAACAATGTGATTAAATTTAAAATTAATAAATTACGTGGTTATTTTATGTTAATAAAAAAATATTAATTTAAATTAAATTCACTGCATTTACATTTTTTAAGACACTCTATATTACTGTAATATTGTTTCTTACCAGAAGTCTCTATGCTGTGTTTTTGAAATGATTTCACCCGGAACAAGGAATATACATACATATATATACACACAGAATAACTGGTTATATGTGTGTATATATATGTGCTTTAAACGGGTGAATGTATAGTCCGTTTGTCAGTAAAAAGCCTTAAGGCTTTTACACATATTTTCAGTACAAAGTGATCACTCTGGAACTCTTCTCGAATGTCACTAGCTTATAATTTCTGCCAGTATAATGCCTTCGAAGACGGATAATATATGATTATTTGTTAAACTATTCATTTTTGGGGAGGCTTTCCGATATATTACAGAAAATGAGTTATCTATTCTTCCTTTTAAATATTTTTAGCATGTAACCAATCATACTGTATAAAATACACGTTATTTTAAACTAATACGAATCAGACTTGTTTTAACTGTTACAAGTTTAAAAATATTTTTAAGCTATCAAAAATTTTTCCACGTTTAATAAACATAGAATTAACTCGAATGAAATAACTTGCCGAAACAGCGCGCTAGCAACTCTCTAAATATAAACTTGTTCCGGCTTAAATTTGTAATCGGCTAAGCCAAAAATAGGTGACCAATGAAATAGTGCCTCGAAACAGGTTTACAGGTTTATCGATGCTGTATTCTCAATTGAATTTTATAGCAGTTACATATTCTTTTTGAAGATAAACTTAACACACAAACACACACACATATATATACACACATACACACACACATATATACAACTGTTGTAACCTAGCGCTAGAGGACTGAGACTTGCGGTCGTAGGTCGTGACTTCCATTTCCGGAACGCAATATTATATAATTCACACTTTGTGCATAATTTATATAGGAGTGCCATTGCTTATAAACAAATTTCTAAACGATGGGCAGCAGTATTTTCTGCGCACCATAATACTACACCGCGATCGCCAACCCGCCTTTCGAGCGTAGCAATAATGGAATATCCCGCCATATTTCTTTGGGGAGGTCTATGCCTTGCAGTGGTCAACTATGAGTTGTAACGACAATATGTTGTATACCAAGTGTATGTATGAATTTGTTCTGAGTTTATTTTTTAAAAAAATCAAACAATTTTGCAGTTCTTTTTTTAAACTCATTGAATGCATGCATTGAAAAGTATGCAGCATAAAAAAATACTTAGTTACATGTCATCATCCTCATGTCAGCCGGCCTTTGGTTGCCCATATTCAGCGACTTCCTTGGCCATAACTATGTTGACCGTTTTACCTATAGATAAAAAGTAGGGTTTGCTGCTACTTTTCTTCAATGTTCTCTTTGTTAAGAAAAAATAAACACCTGGTTATTCTAAATGTACGTTTGGTGGAACATAAATCCAACAAAAACGGTAACAGGATGTGATAAATTTTTGAATTAAATTATAATACTGTGTTATAGACACAAAAGAAGAAAAATAGGAAATTAGCTTGTAACAAAAGGTGAAATTAAGCAAATAAATTAGTGAATCGAAATTTTAAAGTAGCAATCCAGGAGGACCTGTGAAACATAAGATGCAGGGTGTGAAAAGAAATGGATAAGAATGCAAAATAATGTGATGAATGAAAGAAGAACGAATAAGCGATATTACGAAGGACGTAAGAAGAGTGAGAAAATAAAAAGAATGCGAATAAATGACTAAACAAAACTGTCGCTGTGAATCGAAGACGGGTGTTGTACGTGAAGTCCCCAATAGCGAGGGCTGTAAAATTCGTAAATCCTTTAACAATATCTTAAAACTACAATACTAAAAATAAATTTAGTGTTTGAATAAAATGTATTTACTTCTATGTAATTTGTCACATGGCAAGGGAGCTGGTGTACCCTGGCTGCCCTGGTGGCTGCCAAGGGAGCGCTGGCCGCGCATACCAGCAGATCGGCTGCGCATGCGCTCAGCAGTTGTGGCGTCCGCAATCTTGAAGCGCCTCCGGAAGCCAGTGCCGCCATCAAACTGACATTGCCTGTTTAAATGACAACATTTTCTACAATAAGTTTATTTAAAATTAAATTTTAAAATATTGTAATATATAAACCATTATAAGTTTTTATTGTAATAATAACAATAAGGTTTTGCACAATTACGTGTTTTTTTTTCAGTTTAATTACATTTTGTGTCGTTAATGAAGTCACAGATTAAAAAGATTTAAAAGGCTACAATCAACTCTATGGCTCTTTATAGACTTCTTGTTTAATATAGGTCAGTAAATTATATTCTAGAGGTGTAAATCATATGATAGAGGCGACCAATAAAAAGCTATATTCATGAAAATTTACCATAAGTAATTTTCACCCAGAAATTCATGAAAAAGACATGTGGTATATGGTGTGACATGTAAAACAAAGTAGTTTCTTTTAATATCTTAAATAAATAACGTCTATTTCATTCGGTTCTGAAAAACAATGTACCTAAGTATATACGAAATATGAAATTGTATTTTAATTTTGTATTGTGTTTATTAGATATATATAAGCGAGAGTAAAACTACAATAGTTAACAATAACTTTGACAGCCCTGAACAAGCTTAACTTTGCTATATCTATTTCTAATAGCCGTCTGAATAACAGAGAAACTTATTAATTGCCAACACGGTAAAACAATTACGTTTATCGTAATTAAGAAGTATAAATTTTGAATAATCTGTTTCCTTTATTTTAGCCGATAGAGGTCCACTGCATGGCGAAATCCTCTGGCGATAATGACTGGTCTTACACTGCCCATATTCAAAAAGGGAGACCCAAGCCACGTCTACCGCCTCGTTGTCGCCTCATTTGGACCCAAACAGACATCGGTTACACGAGCGACGCGTCCCGCTCATTGCCATTTCAGATGAGCAATTCTTCGAGCTAAGTCGGTAACCCTGATTTTTGTTGTTTCTCAAAAAAGAGAATAGAAATAATTACATCTATTCATAATGCCCAATATTCAAATAATCACAGTGTAACTTAGTTCTTATTTTAAATTTTTCACTTGCAGAATGTCGTGTACTTAATTTGGTTTCATATGGATACTTTGTATTTACAACATCAATTAAAAATCATCTATTCTTTAGTCAGAACGTGACCTTAATTACTAAACGGAACTAAAATGTGACGTCACTGTTTTGCCAAACAATCTGTCATCGTGTTTGTTACTGGCGTCGGAGAGATTTGAACGAATTCCAAGAACCCTGTCATATGGAATAATGCCAGGAATTATAAGAGAATCATGAAGAAATCGTTGGGAATGATTTATGATGTTTTGTACTAGCAATTGTTGACGCTACGTGCTACGTCGTAGCGTAGCAATGTGCTACGGCGTAGTCAATATCGACAAAAAAATCGTAGCACGGAATAAAGATACTTATGAACTGTCGATTTAAAATAAATAGATTCGTTTATTTACAGAAATATTACATATCTTAATATATATAAATCTCGTGTCACAATGTTTATACTCAATGGACTTCTAAACCACTTAACCGATTATAATAAAATTCGCACACCATGTGCAGTTCGATCTAACTTGAGAGATAGGATAGTTTAAATCTAAAATTTTAGTCGCAATTTTAATTTATTGCTAATTATTGTCTGTTATTATTTGACAGTCACAATTATCTGTTAACTCCAAATGACTCTAACAGATGTCGATACCTTTCGACTGGGTTGAGTAAGTAATCAATAGATGGCGCTGCTATGGTAAATCTACGAACGTGTCATATAAGCTACATTTTAACAGCATAATTACCACGTGTTGTTGACGCTATAAAATTAATTAAATTTATTTTGTAGTGAACGAAATACCGTATAATTCAATTATTTCCACTTTTTAAATTTTCACAGCAACGCGTGGCCGGGTCAGCTAGTATGTTATATAATAGTAAAGGTTTACATACTGAGACATTTTTTGCAGCAAATGATATTTTACGACCCTTAATAGAATGATGGTACACAGAGACAAAACATTTTGCAGAAAAACCACACACTCTCGATTAACCTTCGTGTTATATGTTGCAGATGACTTGTCATTACAAAGGGATCCTTAATCTATCAACCACGTTTCTTCGTCTGCTTCGTTAGTATAGAACAGAACATATTATTTCGCAAATTACCCATTTCGTCATAAATTATGTATTCTATTTTATCATTAATTTACAATGAAATAAAACGTATAAATAAAAACAAGCGTAGTATTCATAAGGATAGTGTTTGCATCTATATACAGGGTGATTGGAAATAGGAATTAAAACTTGAAAAGAGTGAATGAATAAGTCATTAATCAAAAATGAAAGACTTTTAAATTTATTTTTAATCACTCTTTATCAAGTGGTCACTCTGAAATATATTATAATAATTAATTTTTATTTTTTCTATTTCAATGCGACTACAGGGATAAAATAAATAATAATGAATTTTAATATATTAATGTGGATTATTTACCACTTTTTCTTACTGTAATATCATTACATAATTTATTATTCCTAATATCATGGATTTAACAAGGTGTTTTAAACCATAAATTAATTAATATACAACATCTTTTTAAAGATTTTACCCCTACAACCAAACACATTGTATGCGTATGCGAGTATTTGTATGTATACGTGAGCATTCTGTGTGCATTCTTATATCTAGTATGCATATGTGAATGTGTGCGTTATAAAATTGTATGACCAGATATGAACAAGATTTAAATATCTAAACTTAGCCGATGTTTGACATGCTTTGTTGTCCATTGCTTGTTATTCTACGTACCAATGATACCGATGATTGAAACGAACACGTATAGAACGATCAACACGACGATATGCTCCTGCGCCCGTGTTGCACCAGCATCAGCCTCGTCGCTGGCGTTACCGTACATCACGCTACATCACTGTTCACTGTAACAAATAACCAGAGTATGGAATATGGGCATCTTGAAACAATAAGGACAACCATAAATACTATAAAATAAATTTCTAAAGGTTTTTTCAACAACCATTTTATATTTGATATAAAGTCTAACTTTAACTTATGTAATAAATTATTAAAACTTTTAGTGCATTAGAATAAAAAAAGCTTATTCAATTGTTATTGATGCAGAACTAAAATTTAATGACCGTATTTTAAAAAAAAGTTTCAATATCTAATGGATTCAGGTGTTATTTTGCGGAAGTCCATCCTAAATAAGAAAAGGACCAATATATAGCTACTTCCGCCAATGCACTCAACAATTGAGTGATTTAACGGTGGTAGTTGTGTACATCGCATTGTTTGCCGCACGCGCATTTATCAGCGGGCTAACGGGCGGTGCACTATATTGCACGACTACTACTGCATTGGTGGAAGTAGCTATATGTTGCTCCTTTTCTTAAAAAATTCAACTCAATTATCTTAAATTTTTGGGACTGTTTCATTAAACAATGAAATTTATACCCGCTTTCAATCAAAACTTTCAGTGGATTTTAATACCTGTGATCATATTACATGAACGTGAAATACAGGTTTTCATTGCACGTTGCTTTCATATGTTCACGTTGTAAGCCATATGATTTGTACATCCTTATCTTATACTATTATTCACTCATTTTACTAAGGCTTTAGGATTTTGTTAACAATTCCTACAGCATGAATTGAAGAGATGAATAGATTCCCACTGTGAAAAATAGGCTTCAAATATAATTTGGTTAAAATAAATGAAAGCCAATTCATAATGACTTAAAAACATGATAGATTAGCAAGGTACTTATCGGCGCGAATGCTTATCGTACACGTGCACGTGTAGGCATTGGCTGCACTGTCAAGTTTTCACAATTCGTGTTCGTTCATGTTCAAGCCATCACACTGTTATTTTGCTAACTGCACCTGCAGAGTATCATTTAATTTGCCTATATAAACACGAAATTAAAATAAAATAATAAAAACCCTTTCAGTTTTCTTCTAAATATTGAACGTAGCAAGTTATCGATAAAAAGGTTATCTTGACTTCAGCAGTGCTGACATCACGCTTTTCATAAACATTTCTTGGTTTACTACCTTATTGAATATAAAAAAACGTATTAGTGTTGACAAAGCTGATATATAATAAATGTTCTAAAAATATTACTGTCTCGGCTATTTTACTTCTTTTCATTGAATTGAATCCTAATGAAAGTTTAAACTAGACTAGGATAATGATTGTTAGAAAAGATCCTTCATTCGATATACTCATGCAAGATAGAAACTATATAGTACAAAGAACAAATAGAACGATAACAGAAACGTTACGAATATAGTTCGGAAACAAATGCAATAAATATTCCATGAGTTGAATAAATTATATATGAGGCGGAATGCATTAAGATTTCGTGAAACGTTTGCGGTATTACGTGAATTTTAAAATAGTTTTTGTTTTCCGTTTGGTTTATGTCTTGCTATCTGCTCAAATAAATTCTGTTTCATCTTGTGATAATGTATTGACCTTTTCTTATATCTTTATTTTAGCCACCAGCGACTTACAATAGTACCGATTGAAAGCTGTCTTCATCAGCGTCTTCCAAAAACCTTAACAGGGTAATCTGACCATCTTATGTGTGGACATCCCGTGATGAGTTTATATACATTCTTGGTCTCCAATCCAGAACCTTAATGCATCAGCGGCTGTCTGATCTGTGCGTTATGTAGCCTATCCTTTGCCACTTGAAGTTGTAAACTAGTTCGTCTACGAATCTCCTATTACTGATTTAATCTTCTGAAGAAAATAGAACTGGTTGAAAGTCGTCTGTATTTAGCGTATTCATTGTCAGTCATGTGCTGCGCTTATACGTGGTCTCCAACGCAGAATCTTAAGAAACCAGAAGCCATTTTACTGGCCGCTTTTACTTGTCATTTTGCAGAGAGATGACAGATACGAGTACATTCGTTCATCTACGAATCTCCCAATTATGATTTGATTTCGGACAGAAAATACGAACATACCCCTCATCGTGGCCACCGAGGGAGTACACAAAAAATATAAAATTAATAAAACGTTTTTCAAAAAGAATAATTAATGTTTTAATATATAACTATGGAGGAACACCATAGTACGCAATATTTTTTGTTTGGTTAAATCCTAACACGATTTTATTAACATAAAATGCTAAAAAAAACAAAACAAATATTTTATAATAAGGTCCATAAGGCAAGTTTTAATTTTACTATTTTTCTTGCAATTATCTTATCTTTTTTGTTCGCGTGGAATTCAACAGTAATTATATTTTTTTTAGTTCAATTATTTTTATAAAAGTAGCCTAAGTTACTCCTTGTTACACCAGCTACCTGCCAATGTATGTCTCGTCAAAATTGGTCCAGCCATTTTAGAAATAAACCGGAATAAGAAGGTGGACAAAAATTATATACATATATATTCAAATATATGTAGCCAAAAGGAGTTTTTTAATGTTACAAACAGACACTCATATTTTATTTATTTATATAGAATACAAAGGACATGTGGACAATACAGATTATGGTATTATACTATGCGATATCATGTTTATGTATATGTTCATACGACAGTAAAACATCGTTGTCTCAATCCTTTAAGGACTAATAAACCTTTTGCATAAATTGTTAGGAACACATCAACTAACACAATACAAACTGAGTTCCTAATCTGTTATTTAATATTCACCACGATCATATCAAATTTAAGCTTATACAGGGAGATTTGTTTAGTTTGAAAAAGGATTAATGAAGTGAATGAACATCTTATTTGTCAGCAAAAAGCTTTGACGCTTTTACATCAATTTCCGACCACTCTGTAAATAATTAATTACCTTGTTATATATTATTAACTTATTTTTTCTTTAGTAAATGATAGACAAATAACTTCCAGTAGTATAAAATCTGCAAGAACAGATAGTAAACGATAAATAATTTTATTACATATTCGTCATATGCATAGGCCTTCACAGATATCTACTGGCGATCGTAGTGTGGTATGGTACATGGAGGACGTTGCTGGCGATCCTCTGGAAACTTATTTTCGAGCAGTGGCAATTCTATATAATTAATGGATATTTTGTGAATTACATAGCATTTTCGCAAATGATCGCAAGTCACAGTCCTCTGCCCCTGGGCTACTAGTGTTCACTTAATATGTAGTACTTAATTCTAATTTGATTACGTAGTTAATTTTTTTTTTTTTTAAATAGGTTGTACTGTACATTAATCGACTACAAAATCAGATGTACATTGGACCTTATGAAGCTATTATACCAATAAAAATCATTCTCTATATATTACGTATATTAAAATGGTGATAAGTATGATTATTCAGTGCTGGAAACGATTGAAGCGTAAATGGCAAGGCCAGATAATTCTAGACGGACGGACCTTTTTGTCATGCTCTGTATTAAAATAATTTTCCCAGTTGCAAATCCCGGGAGACCAACAAATTGGAGAGACCTTCGCCATTCGTGTCGGTATTACGATGAAATTACAAATGTGAATTACGATTATGTAAATAATCAAATTTAATGTTTAATATATTTTTGATTAAAAAAAATATTTTATCTTATATATTTTTTTCACATTTGTTATACGAAAGTAAACATATAGACATGCCATTCTCTACCAGTTAGCATTTTGAAAGATGTAGAAGAAAATTAACGGCAAAAAGAAATAAAACAAAAGATATTCTAATAGTAAAATAACTTAAACGAATTTACAATTATATATACATATACGTAACAAATACAATCATCATTATTTCAGACGAAAGTAAAAGGAACTTTGCAAAAGGCCTTTTTGATGGCTTACAATGACATCCGATTACTTTGTTAAGGTCGGTTCTACTTATTTATATGAATAATGAAGCATCTACTTTATTTATTATTTCGTATTGATGTTGATTTATGATTCGAAATACTCCTATAGTCAAAAATACAAAGACGACTAAGATGCCATCAGCATTAATCCAAAATTAAATTACAACTTTAATTAAAAGTCAGTGGTTTTTTAATTAAACTTTTGTACACTTTGTTTATTTTAAATTAGACCACTTAACTTTTTTACTTTAACTTACCTTTTCAACTTAATTTATTAGTGAATACATCTCTGTACTTTATAATACAACAAAGCAGTTCAACAATGAAAACAAACTTTAGCGGTCAATGCAAACATTGCGCTTAGGATTGAAACTACGTCTAACAATTTAATGGATCTCAATGACTTTTCACACAATCGTTTTAGACGACAATTAGATATTAAATAACATTTCACACTCTAAATCTTAAAGATAAATTTAAAAATCGAAATTTCTTTATTCAAGTAGGCATTTACCTGCGATTGATTAGACGATTATTTTAAAATTATAAATAATAAGCTACCACAAGCTGTAAACGCTAATGATGATATTTCTCATGTAAATGAGTTAACAAACCAATTTCTACAAGTTTCGATCAAATTAAAACTCTTGAATGTAATACGATTCAATTGCGATATAGTTTTAATTTAAAATTTAAAACTAAGAAAATTTGGGTTTAAAAATCTCGTGTAGCTTTGTTATATATAGTTACACTCCGACTAATTAATAATCTGTTATTTTTTTTTTTTAAAAAGCAAAACGTTTCCGGTTTTTATTTCTTTTATTCATCATATGTCAATCGCCATATATCATAAAAGATTTCAAGTGATAGTATGAAAGAAGACGCTGCTACTCGTTCAAACTTATTTGTGAGCAGTGGCAATGCCAAATAATAAAAGCACATAATGTGAGGTTTATGTGCAGAATCGATTAGAAATTTCAAGAATTAAAATTTATGACATGTTTCGATTTTTCTTAACATTAATTAATATATACATAAAAGTATTTACATATTCTTCTTTCAATTACATATATATATATATATATATATATATATATATATATATATATATATATATATATATATATATATATATATATATATATATATATAAAACACATAACATATTTTGTTTTCGTATCTTCTTCTTTTCAGCCGCTTCATTTTTTTTGTTTATTTATATTAATTACACTCACTTGGAGTAACTGACATTTCTCGTTAGCTTAATTATGCTTTAAACTGATTGCGAAAAGGACCTGTCAAAAACAAGTCATCATCTGAATTGTCCCATCATCATCATCATAATTAAGCACCACCACTAAGCATAAGCTATATTAATAAATTTCCTATAAGGCCTGTAGGAAGCGACCTGCATTCTGTGACTTCCGACGACCTAATAACCAACGACAATTGTTTACTTATCTATATTTAAGAAATATATTATTATTGGTTGCTTTGTATACATATAGAATGTAATATACTCGAAAGTTCTAGAAATCCAACTATATTTTGAAAATCGTAATCTGAGAGATAAACAGTTTTAAAGAGATTTTTTTACTCTTATTCAAAAGATAATATAATAGATTATTGTCTATCATATATGATATACATGTTTAAGAATCTTAGATTTTAAAACGTAGTATTAACGGATTTTTACAGTATTATATTCTTATGTGTAATAGGAAACAATAATAAATCAAGCTTGAATTGAAGTTAGATGTGAAATTAAAAATTAATGTTTATTGAAATTGTCATTATTATTAATTAATTATATATAATAATAACTAATTGTCATTATGAGAGAATTAAAAAGAAAACAAGCGACGTTCAAGACATTCTTACCTTTAATTAAATCCAAATATTATACACTTTATATAATTATTCTTATAATTAAATTTTCAGAAAATAGCCCATAACTTTAATGTTTATTTATAAAGATTTAAAATATTATTCTGAATTTTTAACACTTAATAGGATAGTACATATAGAGACAAAATTTTAGAGTAAAAATATTCAAGCACTTAAAAAATATTTGAACTATTTACATTTTTACACAAAAATATATTTTTCACTGACAAAAGTTCCGGGAGAGTTAAACCATTTTATTTACTCCGTTAACGGCGTGTACGGATGATAGAGCTACATGAGCGAGAAACGTCCGCACCGGACTGACGTCGCGGCGACACTGAAGGAAAAACCTTTGAACACTGACGTGTGTGAAATATCCTAAGCACCGTCGTCCTCTTGTCTGAAAATCCTTATGTTATATAATATTACAAATATACGTCATTTTTATGACCCCGGCAATGAAGACAGTTTTACGATTCTCATCTTACCTAATGACTACTTCATATACCGATCACCACAATTTTTATTTTACTTTTTATTAGTTATTCAAGTGCTGACAACCAGTACAATCTGTTAGAAGTGTTTTATTTTTATTTTTAATATGGTCTGTAGGTGTAGGGTGGAAAATTTGGCAATATTTCTTTTTAAATAATCACTCAACAGACTATCTCTGCTCTACATAAATTAAGCTTCCAGCATTTGATCGCTAATACCTGATATAACGTGGCGATTAAAAATCTGAAACGTTGAAAAACTCTCACGGTGACTCACGTGATAAGTAGCTAAGATCATCGGAAAACTTAATATTTACGATAACTGTTCAATTTACTATATTTAATAAGAAGCAAAAAATCGAGCAATTTTTAAAAAGATAGCAAAAGAGCACTTTCTTGGCCTCTAAATTATAATATTATATAGCATTTGTAATTTTTTTATATTTATGTTATAACATAACAAAAAGTATACTTTTTCCACGTGTACACGTGTTTAATTTATACGTATATATATGTTTTATATATGTATATTTACCCTAAACTGCTCTCTCCTTCGTGTCTCTTATCTCCGTCCAGAGGGAGTCTGGGAGAGATCGTCTCGAGCGACAAGACTCCCTATTATACCAGTACATCATTTTTTATAGTAATTATCTTTGTTACTTTATTACATTTCCTTTTTGATTTTTATATAGACTTTTGGTCTACAGTAAAGTGTGAATAAATAAATAAAATTTAATGAGTAGACCTCTCAAATTTTAGGAAATTATTTACTAAAATATCACAGTGTTTTAAAAGATAAGAATCATCTAAGCGAAATCATTTCGTTAGACATAATCAATATAACCAAAAATCTTTAATTTTTTTTCCGGCGCAGCTAGTTAGCAAGATTTATAATAGATATGGACAATGACTAAATATTTTACAAACATACATAATATTTTTACAAATACATATGTATCCATACCTATACATACTCCAATGACTTTATCATTTTTATCAGTTACATGTATTTTTTTTATTTTCAAACCCATTACCCCAGGTTATAATAAACAATATAATATGGATAAAGATTAACAGTGTCCCCTAACATAAGTATTGCTATACTTAAAAGCAGACACAAAAACTTGTTAATTGATGACTTATTTATTTCATCGATTCAGCCGATAAACGCCCATTTCAAGGGCCGCCCTCAGAGATATCTATAGGGAATATAGCATAATCGCCACAGTTGGCAGACGGGTTGATGATCGCAATGTAGTATTATAGTACGCAGAGGACGATGCTGTCCATTCTCTGAAAAGTTGTTTATAGGCACTATCAATCCTACATAATTAATGCACTAAGTGTGAATTATATAAGATTTAATTCCGAGAATCGAACCCGTGCCCTACCATCACAAGTTTCTATCCTCTACACCTCACACTTAAATATGTAATATTATAAAAAAATCAATAAATTAAATATCTCGTACCAGCCCAATATGGTTAATCTGCAAGCTAAAAATGACTGATCATGTGAAGCGTAAAAATATGATTAAGAGATAATATGAAGAAGAAAATATGGAATTAAAATAAAATAAAAACTTAAAAATTCTTTTTAAATAAAGCAGGGGAAACGAAAGATTCCCAAAGACGGGGTCCTTTCATTAAAAAATAGTATGTTTATTTATATGTATGTTTTGTACATGTTAACATGGGTAGTTATTTGTACTTCTTTTTTTATACTACGGTTGTCTGTAAGAGATTGTCACGTTTAATAAGACCGCCTTTTGTATTTTTTTTTGTATATTATTATGAAACTACCTAAATGTGTCCTAGCGTGCACAATAAAAAATATTGAACAAAATAACTTGAGAGCATATTGAACTGAAAATGAAATCGAATCGAAGTTCGTAAAAGTAATAAAAATCAAGAACTTGCGTGTTAAACCAGAGAGTTTTCATAATGAAATATTGACTTTCATAAAGAATATCAATCAAAATGTCAAAGCCTTGGATAACTTCCGTACTTTCCGTAAACCATTATGGATGACGTAACTATATTAAAATGTTAATGAAAAAAATCATCTATTATGTATTTTAATTTGCCAACGTTTAATTATTGTAGTAAAAAGTCTTTCACCGCATCAGCATATAAAAATCACTGTATTTCTGTTTGTAAATATCTGATAATAATACTAGGCCCGTATGATTAATCTTATGTTTAAAAGTATGAACTATAACTTATTTATTGTCATGTAATAAATGGCACACACAAAAATCATAGGTTTCAGAAATAATTAATAACATAACAATAACATAATATCAAAATGTGTTTTCAAAATTCGAACCACCATGCATTATAATTAATTATAAATTATATAATTAAACTTACTATCTTGTATAATAAGTCGTTAACTACCAACATGCTACGCTTTGTATTCTTGTCAAATACTTTGGTCACCTACTGTGTTGCACATGAGACGCAATAGAATAAATTATTGTGTTTTGTTTTAGTGTATTTTACATGTATTTAGTCTATAAATTTAAATCAGATTAAGCAATAATTTTTCTGGAAACTTCTTGAAGATGTATTGAGTTTTACTGTTAAATTATGGAATTTTTTTTTAATTAATTTCACCAAAACAATAAAGCTTCTGTCTAATTGTAGAAATCTTAACTATGTATATGTATATACATATATATATATATATTTATATATATATATATGTATGTATATATATATATATATATATATGTGTGTGCGTGTGTATGTATTTTAACAATAGCTTTAATATCGTAGTAATGTAATGATAACAACTCATTTCCAAGTTTTATTGGAACTTAATGAAAGGTATAACAAGCTTGTTATAATTTCTTAGGCTAACCTTTATTACATTTTTAATTATCTTAAATAATTGGTATTATTAAAGGCATACTTTATTTGTTATTATTTATTATAAAATTAAAATTCATAATATCTTCATTTAAATATCCATTTGTCTTTTGAACCGTCGATTATTTTAACATTATAAGTAGTAAGCTAGCACTGGCTCGAAATGCTGATTTGTTAAGACGAACCGGCAAGAAACACCACTGTTGCTCTTTTCAAAATAAAATTTAACAATTTTTGTGTGTACGTTGTAATATTAATTACGTAAATGAATTAACAAACCAAGTTTCATACAATTCGATCAACTAAAAACTCTTTATCGCTTAAATAAGATTAGTTCCATACATAGCAGGAAGTTCTCGGATATCAGGAACATTATTATACATGTTTACACCCAGACCCATGAAGGATATGTTTACTTTTTGATGACGGAATTTTTTTTATATTTTTATTATTTATCGTGTGTCTGTCACTATTATTCATAAAAAATTAACAATGGCGCATCAATAATATGTTATTAAAAATGATAATATAAAAAAATATTTTTAAGCGTATGTTAAATTAGTTCAGATATAGTTTATTAAAGAACATAAACTGGCTGTTAAAATTATGCGCAATATATTTGTCAGTTTGATTCCGGTTTGAAAAAAATAAAATAAATTTTATTATCCATTTCAAACCTTAATCATGTCCCGTAGACTGTAACAACTAATGCTGAGCAGAGGAAAGAGATTTAATCAATTCATTCCATAAAGAAAATTCATTCAAAATATTTAATGGATTGTTCTCGAATTCGGAACACGTATTTGAAGCAAACAACTTGTTTACAAACATGTGGGCGGAACATTGAAATGATTAATTGCATAATTTCAAAGGATTGGAATTTTTTGCATGTTTGCATTACGGCGTATAGTGCTGTATTTGTGCTGTTTTCTAGTTTAAAATGGTTTACAAAAATAATATACATAACTGATATTAACACAATCACAGTAAAAATAAAATAAATATTGGGAATAGGAAGGGGAATGGGGAGTAATAAAATAATATCAAAATTCGTTACATTCTATGGTTCTTAGCGTATGCTAAATTTAATGTTGGTATGTCGCCGTCTGTCATTATAGCCCAGAGACACCTGTAAGATATATGCCTGCCTTCCACAGAGATTTTTATGCGCGGATACATTATAATCACCACGCTTGGCAGGCGAGTTGGCGATCACAGAGTGGTATTATGGTAAAATTAAAGATTGTAGAAATAATAACAACGTAATGAAAACTTAATAAGAACATTTTGACTATTAATGGATGTTATAAAACCCACAAAACGCAGTGAGGATCACGCGAAGCGGACAGAAGTCAATTAGTCTTATATATCGGAGAAATAAACTGTGTAGAATTTTTATATATAGTGTGACTCAATATTCCTCGTAAACATGTCTGCCCCAAGTTAACCTGGATCGGCACTATACTAGCAGAAGTGAAACGCATGCTCAAAATATGGAACAATATAAAACACGAAGGCCATGACATATTGAGTTAACTAAATATTCACTGTGGACGCCATATTTATAGAGAAACCAATGTCATACGTCTTATCAAATGTACCCGTCAAAATGCAAACAAAGCTTCCGTATTTCAAAATAGTATTCCTGAAACTCAAAGTTACTAAGACGGATGACTTCTATCATTGTGCTTGCCTATCCAGGATGATGGGTTATAGATATAAAAAACTTTTAAAATAAATTTCAATTGTTTCATAAATAATAAATTTCATGATGATGTATTAGTAAGAAACAGCATTTAGTTTTGTTAAATAATTTTGTTTTGTCCCTTCATACTTTTAGTTAGAAGTGATTTACCTGGCCGAATTTCAATAGAAAAAAAAATAAAAAAAATAATTTGACATATCACAGGAAACCGACGTGATAGTTAAGTTCGCGGTAAGGCGCTATATGCGGACAGCGCAGGACAGGTCGTCGTTGGGATCTTTGGGAAGGCTTAGATCTTGCAGCGGGCATCTATCTGCTGAAAAGAAGAAGTTCTCTTTATACAAGTTTGGTTGGAAATAGTTGTATAAGCTTCGAGGGTGAATGTGTACAAACAAATGACAAGACAGACCTATCATTGTTTCTAAATACAGTATAAAACGCTCCGTATTTAAATAAATAAGTTTTAAATTTTTTCAATGATAAATTAGTTGATTTACCTTTTAGCTTTTACATATACACCAAAACCTCACTTTGCGTCGTGGTTACGTTCCAAAAAAACACGATGCAAATTGAAACGCCGCAAAGTGAATTACGATTTTCTATAGCAAACCGTGTAAAGATCGAAGATAGGTTCCAGGATACGAAATACTTTTTAAAATGAAAATTGAACAAACGTATAAAAAACAAAAATAATAAAACGCCAATAAATAAATTGCATAAATATATACCTTTTTTGTAACCAGAAACAACACGTTAGAATTTATACAAATTTATCTCTTTTAAAAAAAGCGCAACACACTACATTACAACACACTACGTAATTGAAACTGAACTACAAAATTAGCAAAACAAAGTGAAAATAAAACTGTATTGAAATTGCGTTGATTTTTAGTTAGAAAGGAAATCCCCGAGTTTTGATGGCAAGGCGCAATTAGAAACAAAAGTGTTGCCATCTTTTGGAAAAAAAAAGAAAATTCCAATAAAAAAAATTAAAGACTCGAACCCAAAAAAAAAACGCAACCTCGAAAATCTAACGACGCACAGTGAAAATTAGTACTAATTAAGCAGCGACGCAACTTCGAAAAAAACGCAAAACGAAAGTATGCAAAGCGAGGTATTGCTGTATCATCCTTTATATATCAAAGAAGTGGAGTAAGCTTCAGTGGTATTTTAAAACGTGTGTGATGTCATCTGTAAAGACACTAATATAAATTTGGTAACTAACACATACTTGTAATACAAAACAATTTCAGAGAATCAAGAGAAAATGGATTTGATCAATATACTACGCCTTGATAGTAAGTAATGCAATCTGCATATGCACAAGCTTAGTTATGCAATACCTATGCAACACATCAATCTACGCTTGTCGCTGACGCAGAAATCGTATGTTCGGCTGAATATTTAGCTAAAATTGTTGGCTTATAATGGAACTTTTTTATAAAAACAAAACTCGATATGAGAATTGCATTAGTTGAGATTGGATTGCACATACACTGCACTTTCAAACTAAAAAAAGTTGATGTTTTATAAAAGATTTTTTATTACAAATACTGCTATAGTAACCGGCATTTGATTTGACACGTCGAGAACAGTAAAGTAAGCATTAAAAATATTGATAGTGATTTCTAAATATGTATATATATTGAACTGTTAAATTGATTGTATGAATTTATAACATTGATATTTTTGTTGTAAGATATCTGGAATAACGACGTGCCAAATCAAATGCCGGGTACCATAATAGTATTTCACATCAGTATTACCGCATACCCAGGTGACCTCCGGTATTTGACATCATACATTACATACAGAGTCTGTTTTCATAATATTTTTTTTAATATATAATTTTTAATGATTTTTCTAATATGCCTTTGTTTTCACTTAATTGATAAATGAACACACGTATAGTTATAATGTTTTCAAGGTTTTTTTTTCAGATTTTCTTAAGAAGGATATGGCATTTAATGAGACATGAAAATTGAGTCTAAACAGTTTTACGTCATATTAATAAATTGCAGTCAAAATAAATGCGGAGCAAAAATAACTGAGGTAATTTAACAACAAAGTTGATTTCGTATTTCGCCTCGGGTTTTTGCGTAGAGGGTCGCTTGTAACGATGCCAAACTTTGTACGTCGCCTGTTCTGCGTATTTCGTTACAACATTCGAAATTAACATGAAATTCTCCGGATTGTACATCATACACATTAACATAAATATATTGTTACGTTGTTAGTCGTGTACGTAACGGTTTATTTAATAAACCATATATATGAAAATACTCCCCAAGCCAACTGGTCCTCGTAGGGGATAGAGACACACAACCTTCCAACAACAAAGGAAAAAAAACTTCATAAACCGTCAAAGAAAATCAAAAATATATGTTGCAGCTTTAAATGTTCTCACTTTTAAAAAAACCAGAAGTAACATAGAGTAGAATGGCCAGAGATAAAGTAGAATGGAGTAGGTTGGAGGAGGCCTTTGCTAACAGGCAAATAGTCTTTCAAAAAACAACAAAACAAAATATGTGGAAAAAATTGAATTTAGTTATTATATATAAGTGTAGTATTATGTAAACATTGTTATACTTTTTAATCCCGAAAAAGGCTGTATTACTATTATTAATATATGAAAATAAATCGACATTTGCCTAATTTTTAACAAGAGAACAGGTCGTCTGTTTCCGCTATTTTTTTCAAATTTACATTAAGGTACGATGAAAGTGTTTATAGAAAATCTTATTTCATCTTTATCATAGTTATTTTAACCATAGAACATCCATTGCACGACATAGGCCCCCACAAAGTTTCTTATTACACCGATATGACCGGCTTCCACCAGGATGCCGTTTCCGACGACCTTCTTCCTTGTAAGGTGACACCCAATAATGCGATGGTCGATCCATGGTATCAACTCCATAACTTTAAGGTACCAGCAGCCTTCTCTTTCCCTCGCGTTATTGCTAATCCGATTTGCCAAATCGGTAGCTTTTGTTCGTTTTCTATTTTTGAATTTAAGGAGACTTTTTTTTAAATATTGTCTTTTTATCTCAAGAAACTATAAAATCATGCACAGAGTAATAATACCGAATATAAAAGGCTTTCGTCTTTCATTAATATCAATAAAATTTTCTCCCAAAAAAAAAAATATTCTAAAAATTATTATAAATGGAGATTCGTGAATTCGTTTTCAAGTTAAATATTTTCTGATCTACACATTCTGTTATCTTTGTATTACTAGCTGACCCGACAAATATTTTTTAGCTATATAACTTTTTCTGTAGTCAATAGTTTTGGTAGCTTTATGAAAAATAACTAACTTATTGTGTTTGGGAATGTGGTCTGTGCTGTGTGATTTTAAGAAAAAACTATATACACTGCAATTGATAATAAATTCACTACTGAAATATAATTAACATGGTAATTGTACTGAGAAAGTCAAATAACAGGTATTATCGTTATTTCTACGATCAATACAAACAAGTAAAAATGTCTGAAAATTGTATACGGAGTGAGAGAAAGCTAATCGTGTGAGAAAGACAGGAGACTTCTCCGTGCTATTCGCTTTAGATCGGCGATAACAAATCGATTAATAAATGATCAGTTATCGACCACTGACAATTGAAAATTATTGTAATAATAAAATTGCTATAAAAATTTTGTTTGACCATAAAATAATTTTTTGCTGAAATACCTAAAAAAAATAATTAAGTGAGCCTTATCACTTAGGGATATAAATAATATCTTAGGACCAACCACATATGTACAAAAAAATCACAATAATCTTTCAAGAAGTGGGTTTTTTTTAACCCCCTATCTAGTTTGGGACAGGGACTTTATTTACACATAATTTTTTCAGAGTTTTATCTTTATTCGACACTCACTTTCATACTTTTCAATTTCTTTTATTCTTTCAAGCAGTGGGTTATTTATGGTAATTTTTATGTGTATAGTAAAATAAAAAGCTTATATTTTAAAAGAAAGCGGTAGTTTTGATAAGGGACACCCAATTACGTAGGGATTAGTTTGAACGTGATAAGGGTTGGATGTAATTTGAAAGTTGACAGAGATTAATTAGCAATGATATATCCCTGGACGGATACAATCTACTAGTGATTTAGAAAATTAATTATACTTCTTGATTATACATTTTCATTTCAATTTTGTTTAATTTGTTATACATACAAACTAACGGAAAACTTAATGACCTAAACTCACATTTAATTTAATACATTTCATAAATCAAATGATATTTAACATTAAATATAGTTTAGTATACTTGTGTGTACAATTCGAGCCTCGTTGGCAAGCTATATATATATACATATATATATTTATATATATATATATATATATATATTTATCTATATATATATATATATATATATGTATATATAATGTTCATTGAACTATAGATGTTGTTATGCCCTGTTGAACGAAAGTAGTTGGCATAGTCTAGTGAATTGACAAGTTAAAGTAGCAGCAGGTTGATAACAAGGCACACTGAACAGACGATCGCTTTGGTATTAAATTTCTGAAGTGGTTGCCACGCAAGCAAACAAGCAAGCAGCGTAGTACGTCCATTCACTAGTAGCACATACGGCTTCTTTAAGATCGTTGAAAGACGCTTGACTTCTGGTTCTTTTGGAATTCTCTTGGAAAACGCTATTTCCTGCGGTGCATGTCTTGTGAACTGATAGAAAATAAATATGAAAAAGGTACGGCAAAAACAGTAGGAGATATTTGTTGATTTATTTATACTATCTTGTACACCACAGTCATAAAAAAATACATTAGTAGAACACTGTGTCATGTTATGTTATGTAAACACTCTGTGTTTGGCACTAATCGGTGTAACGGTGTTACAATTGTGACAAACTCCTTAAGATGCCCCGTGGAGGGGTGAAACACGTGTTGAATGATTTAGCGGTGGTAGTTGTGTAATTCGCATTATTTGCCGCATGTGCATTTATCAGCGGGCTGGAGGGCAGTGCACTTTGTTGCACGACTACGACTGCATGTGCGGAAGTGGCTAAATATTAGACCTTTCCTTAAATACATTAGTAGCACAAAAAAAATTATAAACTAGAATGTTTTTTCTGGATGAAGTAGTTCAGTTATAAAGGTATTTAAATCAAACAGTCTATGTAAACTGATAAAGTATAAGTAGGCCTCCCGTTGGGAGTATTGTGTTCGAAGTTTTGACAGATTTTAACGCATCGACAACTTTATCTGTCTTACAAAGTGTAGGTGTTTATCTCCCCAACAGTTAATAATTTAACAATCAAGTTATAACTGCCACTATAGAAACTACATACAATGGTTCATTTGTTCGCACGATTCCCTACCAACAGCTCACTTGAGAGAAGGGGGAGTCATCATTTTATTTATTATTTGTTTCTGAAACTTCAAGTAACGCCTAGAGCAGTTTTTCCTAACGTGGGGCCCACGCACAACAGGGGTGAAATTTGATTTTCTGTTTGACTTGACAAGAGTTTAACCCTTTTTCTTAATTTTTTTCTCTCGTTCCCCTATCTTGTGTAGAACAGGGGCTTTTTATTTCTAATCATTTATTCAAATAATTTTTATAGTAATCATTTTCCTCTTACATGTATCATATTATCTGTAATACTGCTTCTTTCGTTCTACAATTTTCCCAGTCTTTCGCTTTCATTCCATTAGCCATACATCCGTCCTCAACCACTACATTCTAGGTTTTCTTACGATTTTATTTATATCACATTTTACATTTTTTTTGCAATATTACATTTATTGTTTATACATTTAACACATATTTTCTTTATAATTATCATATTATATTATAGTGTTTATTGCACTGTTTTTGGTACTACTTTATTAATTTTCTTTCTTTATTTTAGTGTTTGCTTCACTTTTTTATTCATATTCAAGTCTATTTGAATCTATAGCTGTGTTTTATTTTTACCTATGGCATGTATTACCACCTTCCTGCAGTAGCTGAGGAAGCACTCTCTCTCCCCTTTTTTTTGCATGATGGCCGAGATATTCCTTTCCTCTATCTTATTGCCCATCCAGCATTCGGAATCTGGGAGCTGTCTTCCGAACGCCGGACAGTGGGCCACAAGGTGGACCACGGTCTGGCCCACGCCCTGTTCACAGAAGCACGAGGGGTCCTCCTTGAGCTTAAACCTGTGAAGGTACTCAGAGAACCCACCGTTTTTATATGTACACGTTTGAGGTTTTTGAGAACTACTGAAAATTAAAGATTAATTGGTATCACCCGACGCTTCTCGTTACACATATTTTTAAATTGTGAAATAAATAAAATTGTAAGTTGATATCACGCTTTTATAATTCCCAATGCACCGTGGAATACATTTATATGATAATGAGGCTGATAAAAATTGCAATGGAATGCTCATTCTAGTGACCTCAATACTTGTATTATATTTAATTATTCAGACACGTCCCTTTTATATTAGTAAATATTATACGGGACTGATTGGAATAGTGTTTAGCTTTTACACCTATTTCCAACCACCCTATATAAAGTGATCAATTTTATAGGATTAGAATTGAAATATCTATATAATATTTGAGGGACCGGAAAGTAACGTTTCCCTCGACATATTTCACAGAAAAACCGACTGATTTTTACCGCTCTGGCATTGACAATTTGTATACTAGATAGCAAAAGGTTGTTGATAACGAAGGTGTATAGCTAATTAGAAATACAAATTTGTTAAAAATGTAGTCATGTGAATTTTACTTAAAGCGACATAACCTTCCGGTCTCCCTAATATACAAATTTATCTATCGTACTGGAATACGACAGCTCCATGCCTAGTTGCCAGACTGGCAGTACAAAGTATAAAAGGATAGATAGTAAACAATAATTAAATTTAATATGCCGTAATTCGAATTTTAAAGGCGTTTTTCCTTATTTTATTATCGTTATTTATTATTTGTAAAATTATTGATTTTCGAATAGGATATACTTTACATTATTTGACAGGATATGATATATACATTCACCCTTTTAAAGTTTGGTTAAATGTAAAAACACAACCAATAATCAAATCAAACCTTTATAAAACAAAATTCAAATCAACTTAGTATATTTATGACGTGGAATTTAGAGAAGTGTACTTTGCTTTTAGAAAAAGACGGTAAAATATATAATTTACGTACACCACCCGTATCGTTATCGAGAAATGTACGACGAAAAATTGTGAAGCGTAAAATAAATACTGCGATGTTTCGACAGTCGCGTAGAAATTTGAATTAATAAAACGAAACGTAAACTCTTGGCTTTGTTATTTCTTGAGATTTATTCGAAATTCGAATTCTCTGGCTTTGCTTAAAGGCAAGAATTCTATTTAGAATGTCTGTTTTTAATAAATTATTTTAGTCTATTTACAAATACGATATTAAATGTGTGTTTATCGACTCTGGATATAGATAGCTTCCAACTAGTTCTATAGAAAATCTATGGGGTATGCCTACTTTTAACTATAACCGTCTTATGTGTTAGATGATCATGACAGTAATTGTTGTGGTTTTAAAGTTTTGTAAGTCATGTAGAGCAGGGGTGAGCAACCTTTTTATTGAACAGGCTAATTTAAGATTTAAATTTGTTGGCGGTGCGCATATAATGTCACACTTATTTTTAATTTACAAGTAAGTATTCAAATATTAATTCCAAATAAAAATAAACAAGATAAGAACCAAAAAACGCGCATATTTGAAAATTTATATGAGAAATTTTGCACTGGATTTTCGATACAAGCACATATATACATACGCAGGTTTATAATTATGCATCACGCAGTTTTGATTAGTGTTTATTATTAATTATTCGTTTCGGTTTAGTATGTACTCCTATTCATTACAATTATTTTATAACAATATATTCGATAAAAATTAATCAATTTTAAAAATGCTTGGTGGGTCGCATAAAGATATTTAAAGCGGGCCGCGTGTTGCTCATCCCTGGTGTAGTACATAAAACAACGCCGGATCTATCACTTACCGCGAAAACCTTTAGATCTCACTACGTTAAATTGTTAATCAAGTTAAAAAGTCCCCGGAACTGTGTGTTATTTAAAAAAAAACATCAAATTTATGGTAGCCAAACCACACATAACGCTTTTAAAAAGCTCTAGGTTTCCTGGTTTATCATATACATATATGTAAACTGGAACAGGAAGTCGATTACTATGTAAACTATATCTAATATAAATAAAGATTGTTAAAGTTGTGACCACAAGGCAGTTGACGCCTAAGGAATAGGTAGACCAACGAATTAAAACTATATAGGCTGACATAATTGAATGAAAGATTTATTTGTTTAGCTTAAAGAAAATTCACACACCCTTTTACGGGAGTAAAGACTGGTTAATGGGAGCTTTCGACTCTCTTAACCTATAAATATAATCATCTATATTTTGATAAATTAATTTACTCTTTTTATATACAGTAACTTGAACGATTTACTTATATCCTCGGTAGTATAGTGGTAAGTATCCCCGCCTGTCACGCGGGAGACCGGGGTTCGATTCCCCGCCGGGGAGAACTTTTTTCTTTTCATCTCATATAAAAAGCTTTTATTATAATTTGCGGTACATTACCAAGTCTTTAATTTCTCATCGTTGCTTTTATTCTTCTTGGAACATAAATATAAATCTTTTTGTCTTTGAGAGTCCCTCGGCGCTTTTGAATAAATAACTCTTTCAATAAAGCTGTGTCTGAATTAACAATTGCTTTTAACTCCGTAACGCGGTACTTTGTTCTTTGAATTTCTCGCAATGTTTTTTCTTTAACGTTTGTGATATAATACATATATACATTTAGTTATCACAGAGCAGTAGCTCTACCCAGTGGCAAAGGACTTAAACTTGCGATAGTATCATAATATAGGTCACGGATTCGATTTATTATTAACTCTTAAATTATTAACACTTTGCTATTTATAAAGGATTGCCAATGTTCACAAATTAGTTTCCAGAGGCCGGGCAGCAGTGTTCTCTGCGTACCATAATACTATACTGCCATTGCCAATCCACCTGCTAAGCGTGGCGATACTGCTGTAGACTATGGGCTGAAACTTCGATGGTTAATAGATGGTTTGATTGGTTACAAAAAGTTCATTGTTCTGCCTGTCCGGAAAAGGAGAGATCGATATGCTATCGTATACTACAATCTCGTACCATTAATAAATTCTTGTTAAAATTCTTTACTTTCACTGTGAAACATGGTTAATAAGCTCTCATTGCTTTAACAAAAAGGCCTAAAACCAATATGTATTACTAGTGATGACTTACGTTAGTAAAACTCCTAATTCAAAACTCCGAGCACAGGCACTCCTAAACTATAGTTATAGCTACATTTCATAGACGGAGTGCCCCTACCGTGCGAATATCTCAATTGTCTTTGCTAACAAATTCAATTAAGCCCAAAATCTATTTCGTAAATCTGTTATCGAAGATTTATGTGAATCCATTTTCTTATCTATCTCCTGTCGTCACGGCGGCCGGCGACGTCTTCGGTTCTCTTAAATTATAGAAGCAGAAATATACCTTTTCGAGATAAGGTTTGTTTGAAAGTGGTGGACGGTTTTATGGCATTTAATCTATTAAGAATAAGCATGTATTATTCAATACACCTATCTCTCGATTTACACGGTGGATACGTTCCTGAGTAAAACGTGTAAATAGAAAATTAAAAATTTTCAAGTCAAAACCGTGTAAATCGAAAAACTTACAGAAAATGTATTATTTTGCTATTAAACAGTTGTTTTTTTTTTCAATAAGTTTAGGTGTACTCAGAAATAAAAATAAAATGCATTGACAGGTTAAAATATTTAGTATATTACGGAAAAACTTTTTTTTTTTAATTACAATATACATTAAACAAAAGAACAAAAAAGAAATTAGTCTCATTCTTTTTTCGGAATCGAAGGTTCGAATTCACTTTCATCACTCGAAGTTATTTGTGCCGATTCGATGTTTGAAGCAGAAATATTTACATTATGAGAGATGGTAATAAAATCGGTTATTAAAATAAAAAAAAACTTTTTGGAAAACCGTGTAAAAGCGAAAACGGGTACCGTGTAAATCGGGGGATAGGTGTACTTACATTTTCGTATTTTCGAATACAACAATATTGTAATGATGTGACAATTTTCACTCTTTACTTGCAATTACTACCCATCTAGACCTTACTTTTCAGTATTTGTTGTATGGTGTCGGCATAGCAAGTTTAAGGAGCACTTTTTGCAATGTATTGACGTTTACCCTTACCGATTAGACTTCTCCTATAAAATTTGAAATGACTCTACCAATGTTCCTTTGAAAGCTAACAATGCAATGATGTCTGCTCTTGACAGGTCTAAATCCTTAAGTAGATCTTTGATCAAATTTTGCCCAAAAATTTCATTAAAATATCAAAATTTTAATATGAGAACGGTGGATCTGTTTTAGCTGGATTTTATTTACGAGATCTTTGTAAGTAAAATGTATGCAGAATAATTACAACATATTTTTATGTAAAATAAAAAGTAACGAGAAATAGCATTTCATAACAGTTATAAATTAAAAAAAAAAAAAAAAACTGTGGTAATGACGTCATTAGAGACTCAAAGTAACGAGGAACGCTAACGAAGCACAGGAAACCTTATATTTACTACTCACCTCTTTAGCAATAAACCCATAATTTGTTTTTAATTAAATTTCTACGATACCCTATAGGGAAATGTAAATCTAGCATTTAACTCTAACTTAGCGAATAAATTTTGATTTTGCGACTTCAATTCTCGGCAGACGGCTTACCACACCATTTTTTATGTAAATTACTTTATCATGAATAGTTAGAAATTCATTGATTAAGATAAAATGTACCACAAGTTAAAAAAATTGTATCAAAAATAAAAAAAAGATAAAACAAATATAGCAAATAAAAATTATACAATCTCTACCATACTACCTACCTATAGAAGGAAAAGATTTAAAAAATG
This sequence comes from Battus philenor, assembly GCF_028537555.1. Taxonomy (NCBI): domain Eukaryota; kingdom Metazoa; phylum Arthropoda; class Insecta; order Lepidoptera; family Papilionidae; genus Battus; species Battus philenor. The sequence continues at coordinate 2,339,822 of NW_027181693.1, forward strand.
GAGCAGATTAGAAATAAATAAAAAATCCGCAAGAACAATAATTACAAAAATACCAGATTCTTTTTATATATTGTGTAATTTTTTTTTAATTGTCGTTTTTAAAAACATTAATTTGCCAACAGACACTCACATTCACATCGTCATTGAAACCATAGAACGTCATAGAACAGCATAAAACGTCCATTGCTAGACAACACTGGATGCTAGTCTTTCATTGTAAATCCGAAATACATATTTAATGGAATCAGGCGTTACCTTGCGGAAGTCCATCCTAAGTAAGAAAAGGACCAGAGTCAACTCTGTGTTTGGCACTAATCGGTGTAACATAACTCCTGAAGATGCCCCGTGAAGGGGTGAAACACGTGTTGAGTAATTTGGCGGTGGCGGTTGTGCGATTCGCATTGTTTGCCGCATACGCATTTATCAGCGGGCTGGCGGGCGGTGCACTTTGTTGCACGACTACCACTGCATGTGCGGAAGTGGCTAAATATTGGTCCTTTTCTTACTCCGAAATACATAACCACTATTTGGGAGAAGATTTGCATGTATTCTTTATTATTATCCTAAGTTATAATGGTTTTTGAATCTTTATGAGTCTGCCCCGGTACTGCAGTGCATCGGGCATTATTGTTCAGGCAAACATAAATATCTTCTTTGCGATTGAATTCCAAATCTCATTATTTACCGATATGACTCATCTCCTTTGATGTCATTGTGTGCATAAATTTAAAAGTCAGTATGGAAAACGTAACCATTAAGTAAAAATTGTGAACTAACCTATGGACTCGCTGAATTAGAAATTACTTTTTTTATATTATTGTTTTTCGGGAGAAAATTTTACAATTAACCTTCCTAAAAGTTATATTATTACTAAATTACTTTAAATAATAATAAAGCTTTGGTATGAATTACTCTAACAACTAATGATTACAAAAAAAATTGGAATAATTTTTTTGTCGACCTTTCTTAGGCCAGTACACATTTTTAAACTAAGTGCCGTGTATTTTAATTCTATGAATGCTATTATAATGGAGGTCTAATTTTTAACCTATTTGGCTCTACCAAAATTCTCCTTATCGTTAATAAGTGAGAAACACTTTTGTGAAACATTCATGTTTTTCTTATCCTTAATTACAAATCCACCGTGAATTTTTTTTAGTCTTTCTATTTTCGAATGTAGATCAAGGATCTAGATACGTTAGAAGTACCTGATAAAACTTCCTGAAATATGTTCATATTTACAGTAAATTTTGAATTATACTATATGCAAATACTACAAAGTTTTCCCGTTTGTGAAGGTGCATACACTACGTTAACCACAGAGGCTAAAATGGAAATAATCAAAACCGGTAACCAAATTACCGGTGCTTTTCGCTTGCTCACACCTGCGTTGTAAACCGTTCAGCTGGAAACGTCGACCCTCGCTCCTTATGATTTTCCGTAATAAATCCAAATTTGATTTTCTTTATTCAGATTACCTGCATTTTCTTTAGTTCACAGACCATATAAATTTTTTAAGCATTGAAAACAATATTTTCATGAATTATTTTAAGCGTAAAAAGGATTGCGAGCGCTATATTTTGAAATAAAATTATAATAATACCGTAAATTTCTCTAAAACATGACTATAACAAACACAAAGAAATAGGTCGGAAATATTACAATAATCATAGACCTCATTGATTTCCATTAGGCCTGGTACGAAGCGGTCATCGTCCAATGTCTTCCGACAACGTTATCAAAGTCGTCTTTCCACCATGCGGGTGGACGTTATTCGCCACGTCTACCGGCAAGTGGATAACACTTGAGAACCATTCCGCTCAAACGGCCATCTATTGCACGAGCAAAGCCCGCTGCCACTTTAGATGAGCAATTCCTCGGCATTCATTCGTTTGGAACGACAGGCGCCAAAAGGGCTCCAAGAAGCTTTTAAATCGAGATTTCATTTTGTACAACATTTTTTTCAGACTTTGTATTATGTTTCTCTCCTTCTTCTTTTCGCTACAATTTCCATTTCATTACAATTTCTTCTACTCTTAATTCTTTTAATTCTTCACAATTTTGACACTCTTTTGCTTTTGAACATTCGTCACACATATCGGTTCTCTTCCTTTATCATATTTTCTAACGTATCACAGTTTATTACATTTTGCCCCTCACTAGGTAGACTGGCAACGTAGTTACTGGATGCGAGCAGCGCAAGACACATCATCGTCGCTATCTTTGGATAAAGCCTGTGGCGTTCATTTGAACACACCCAAATTTATTATCTGTGAACGCATCTGTTTTTGGCATGCCCCTTCTTACACTCGGTACATCTCGCCCTCGCTTCAACCACTGTTCAACAAAGGAAATACTTGTAACTCAGATTGAGATCTATTGTTCTGTGATATTATAAGTTTAACTATCCGGCAAGTGTTTTTTTTTACATCGAATTATATATTACAGGACGAGGGGCCCGTATTAACGACCACCCCTCAAGCCTATGCCTTACAGTGACCTTCTATCAGCTAAATAGAATCGCTTATTTTCATATAAATAAACGTATTTTATATTCAAGGTTATTGGTTATAGTAAAAGCCTCTAAAATGCCTTTAAAAGGCATGCATGTATAGCTTATTTGTTAGCAAAATTCTTTAAAACTTTTTCCAATCATCCTGTATAAAGTATCGCTCGAATACGTAACATAATTTTTATTAAAATGCGTCAGGTCAATAACTTTTGAATGTAAAAGTTCTGCAGGGAGAGATAGCAATAATTGTTTATGATATGTAGTAATCCGAAATACAGAAATTCTTTTTTATTTCTATATTATGTTATTAATAATTTTTTGATATTGAGATATCTATACCACCTTTTTAGATTACACCTTTAACAATTCACGCGGTATATCTATAATTACTTTATTTATATTTAAAATCGAATGCAAATAAAATATAAAACGTACTATTAAAGATAATAAAAAGGTTGATTAATCATTGATAGATATTTATTGAATGAAAGCAATGCAATAAAAATATTTTCAGTGTCTGATTGGGTGAACTCATTCCATGCAGACGGAAACACTATTCGTTCGTTGAAGAATGATTGGATGGGATGAAGCAGCCGTCTCTCGGTTCCGACATTATTGAAATATTGCAAGTAGTTTTAAAAAATGAAAATTCAGTTTACATTGTGTGCCTTTATTGGATGTACAGTCGCGTTCATATTACAACATTGTTCCATATTTTATATTGTCGCATTATTTGTTGTTAAATAGTTTTGTATAACTAGAACATGATAAAATTCCTTGGTATTCACCTATTTTTTTAAGTCAATAAAAGGAACAGACGATGGGATTATAGCGATAAAGAAGAAATCTTAAGATGTATTTACACGTGGCCACTTTTTGTACAATATAATAATATATTTTTCATTCATTATTAACATAATTATTGGTCAATTTTTCCATGATATAGTCCAGCGTTGATCAAGCTCCTTAATAGTCTAAGCCATATCTCATAATTTGAAGAGTCGCTATTGAATACATATAAAAAAGTTATACAGAACAATTTTTTAAGGAAATTACATTTATTGAAATCGTGTAAATAAAAGAACAAAATTAATTTGATTATTAGAAATCAAATACGTTTATTTTACTTCTCTTGAAATAACTTGAAATTTGGTGAATAATTCATCACGATGACCGGTCTTTCTCTGCCCGTATCCCGTTCCAGGTAGTGGGGGGCCTATCCGCTTCGCGTCTATCAACTCGTGGTCATTACTAAAGAAACTTTCGGCCACGATGGTCATTTGTTGCATGACCTTCAGCCGAGCAGTTCTTCGGGCTAAATAAGTTTCCGATTTGATGTATTCATTCTTTCCATTACATTTTTAATCATTAAAATTATTCATCTTTTAATTGCTTTGTGACAATCTAACTTTCGAGTGTACAAAGTCTTTTGATATAACAATAATTATTATAAAAATGAATGTTTATTAATATGCCATTACTTTACTCACACTAATGCTCTACATGGATTTGCAATAATGTTATATATACACATTAAATGAGAACGAAATAACACAAAAATATGCCTTTCAATATTCGGCACACTAAAAGGTTCAATGAACTGTCGGCGGTTATATTAACTTGTTCATTGTACTCGTTTTTTCGGCCTTGGTTACATACTGAGTAATCAAAAACAATTCATGTTTATAAAAATATAGAAGCATCGGGAAAATTACCATAAAGACAATAAGTATTATAAAACCAAAAGCAAACATTACCATCATCATTACAGTCATTTCAGCCCTAGACCATCCACTGGACTTTGGTTTCTTCCAATGAACTTAACAACATCGTATTATGAATGTAATAATTAGTAATAGTCCAGCGGTTGAGAACAGGCTTGCGATTGTAGGTCACGGTTTCGATAGAATCTTACATATAATTCAGACTTTATGCATTATTATATAAGATTGCCATTACTCACAACACATGTACTCAGAGTATGTACTGCAATGTCCTCTGCGTACCATAATACCACAGTGCTATCGACAATCCGACTGCTATTCGTGCTGATTATATTTCCTCCGATAGATATCTTTGGTGGAGGCCAACGCCTTAGTGTGTCTATGGACTAAAACAACGAAGTATATAGTTATATCTACTTTTTAGTATTCGTCATGAACCTAAGTCAAGCTAATTCGTTAATAAAGGAAGGAGGCAACTGACGAACTGCAGTAGAACTTGTTTTAAAGAGATTTACGTCGATTTTTAACAATGTATGAACGTTTATACATGTAAATATTGTCTGTAATAAGAGAAATTGCAGAGCAGTTGACTTCAGGTTCAGTAGAAACAGTGTAAACTGCTTAGAGGTTTTTTTTAAAGGTCCCTGTTTTTAGGGGTCTGTCGTAGACCCCTAGTTTATTGTGAGAAAGGGGCTTTTACATTTTTCATAAATTTTTTCCAGTGTCTTTTATTTTCACTTTCTTCTTCCAGTCTTCACATAATCGTTCATTAATTCTTCTTACATATATCACATAATCAAACATTCTTAATTTCCTTCTTTGGGTTACCTTTCATTCTCTCCTCAATTATCACAGTCTAGGTCAATCTGTAACAATCTATCAGTATATTCATATTTTACTAAAGCTTCAGTTATTTATTTGTATTACTAATGTGGTTAGTATTTTTATTCACATTTTTATTTTACCACCTTATTCTGTTACTTTATTTGCTCTTCTATGTTTTATTCTCGTTTTGATTAGCCGACTCGATTTTAATTTTCGATTTTATGTTTTATTCTTCACGATTACGTTCTTGATCAGCTGTTTGGAGGTTGGAATTAACCTGCTTATGTAAAACCGATAAATATATGAATTAGTATATAAATTCTATTTTCTATTGCGCCTTTTGAAAAAGGTTTACCATCACTGTCGTAGAGACAGAGACATATACCAGATACATATAATATATATAAGTTTCGACAGATAAAGTTTCCCGACACATAACTACAATATAATAATCTCGAAAGAAATTTAGCAAGAATCCTGTAAAAGGAATCCAATTTCAGTGTAATTTTCCACGAACCCGGCTCACTGTGAAGTATCATTATATTTATAGACGTGAACACGGTGTAGTACTGATTTCGAAATGTTATTTTCTTTTACCACCGATTCGATATTTTCTCTTTCATCATTTAATGTTCAATTTCGTAGTGGAACATAATATAACTTCTTAACCTCTAGACATACTAAACTTGATTGAAATTCAACTGTAAAATCAGTGATTCCTTTAGCTAATATATGAACCGTACTAATTTAATGAAAGAAACATATAAATGAATTTAGATTTTTTTTCTTACAAAACAACGATATAAATGCATTGTTATTTAAGACATAATTGATTAAACTTAAAACAACAAACTAATTATTGCGAATCATTAACATTGGTTCCGTATTACTAGCCATTACGCCCACAATATTTATATTACAAATAATTTTTGCGCGTACGAATTCTAATTCGAACGCCGATTTGAATTTGGACGCCATGAATGATGTTTTTTTTCCAATCTTTTTTATTTCATTCTCAGCTGCCAAGCTTCATTCTATTCTTTCATACCACAGTTCGATCTGTCTTTCTCTTTCGTTCCGATTACCATTCGTTTATAGCCTCATCCTTTTCCCTCATTTCTTAGTTTTGACAAGAAAAATATATTACGATGATGATACTTATTTTCTACTTTATCACAGATTTTTGGGTTTTATTTTCTATTAATATCATTTAATATAATTAATTTCTGCATTTGATGTTTCTATTTTCCGATATTAATTTCATTTATTCATTTTAGTTACTTGTTTGACAACCATTTCGCAAAACTTTAGAAATGCTGGCCTACTGTGTCCGTCATACATTATTGATGCAATAGTTTCATGGCTTATTTTAACGCCCAACCGGTATTCAGTCTCGATTCGGGCCCTCCCGAATGTGGGATAGTCAGCAGCCAGATGGATCACGGTCTGGTCCACACCCGGTTCACAGAAGCGTGAGGGTTAGCTCAGAGCGCTCAGGGAAGGGGGTAGCTCAGAGAACCCCCCCCCCATGCCAGCCCCAGGCATAAATCATGTGGTGGCTGCTGTTACATTAGAGTCGTGTAAAAAAATGTAAAATTAGCGCTAAAGGAATAACCATAGAGTTTCTTGACGGACTCTTCTCGATAGAATCAACATTTCGAACTTGCCAGTAATTTATTTATAAATACATATTTATATAAACATTATATCAATATGTTCACTTTTTGAAAGTGCTTATTAAAGCCTATTTGAAAGAATAAACATACGTATCATTAAGTAAGAAAAGAACCAATATATAGCCACTTCCGCACATGCAAGTCGTAGTCGTGCAATAACGAGGCATCTTCAGGAGTTATGACACAGACTCTGTGTTTGGCACTAATCGGTGTAAAATAACTCCTGAAGATGTCCCGTAAAAGGGTGAAACACGTGTTGAGTGATTTAGCGGCGGTAGTTATGTAATTCGCATTGTTAACCGCATGTGCATTTATCAACGGGCTGGGGGCGGTGCACTTTATTGCACGACTACAACTGCATGTGCGGAAGTGGCTATATATTGGTCCTTTTCTTACCTAGGATGGACTTCCGCAATATAACGCCGGATTCCATTAAATATATGTATCATTGTTTCGATGACTATACGACCTGCAATATGGTCTGATGTTCATAGATTTGTCTTATTGGATTGGTTTTAAATCTTCTTTCTATACTTTAATGTCGATAATGATAACAAAGAAGCGAATGTACCGCTTTAATATTAGCATAATAAACATGCAATCGCGGCATAATGTATCGATTTTCATATGACCTTGAATATGTTATCAGATGTAAAAGTATCTGATATCGGTTACGGTCTCAGAGGACTGACACGGCGTATTGTATATTCAATATATATGTATCCATACAAATCACACAGCAACATATGTTTGTCATTTTTTGAACTTTTTTTAAAAATAATCTTTGCAATTTTTGATACAAGATTGCACAAAAAACCTAGGTTTATATTTGTGCTAACACTTTGATTTAAAATAAAAAGAATATTTAAAAATTTAGTATATATAATCAATTGGGTAAATTCAACGAATCAACAGCTACGTTTCAATGAATGAAAACATAATTTTGATGTAAAAGAGGAAATCTTTTTACATTTTCCTTTCAAGCAAAGGCGTAAGAAGTGATCTTGATGAACTTTCAAGGCGGAGTAGTGAGATTAGCATATTTTATACGAGTTTTGCTTGAAGCTTCTTCGTCTTAGTATGATGAACACTTAAAGAAAACTTTTTATATTGATATTAATGTACCGTTAAATTTACAATTAATTTTAATTAAATGATAATTTTTTTTTATTATTTAAAAATTGTTTGCTTTTTCAAACCAAATTTGTTTTATTTCGGTATATTTAATAACCAATGACACTTCATCAATATAAGTGATTAGGAGACGAAGGTGAGTTATCGCCTGAGACAGAAATAGATACGTTATCCTTGATGGTGAAGTCATGGTCACACGAAGACGTTAGCGAGGAAGATGAGAGCCAGTAGATTGAAAATGTATTTACACTTATAGTCTTTTTACAGGTGTATACGATAGCAACCACACCACCGACTGCGTTTGAAGTCGAATTCGTTCGCGCAAGAATAATTTAACACTAAAAAGTTTTGTTGGTGTAGTGGCCAGTGACAAAGAGCGTGCACGCTACACCTTAATAGAACTATACTTCACTCGCCGAGTAGCTTGTTTACTAATAAAAGTCATACCGTTGGATGCATCCTTTACATTCAGTATTAGATTGATTTAAAATCGAACTGTTCTCATATAAATTTATATATTTTTTAATTTATTAAATTGTCTACATTTGTAAGTTGATACGTTTTCGTATTTTTGATATTACTATTTACAATCTAATTACATAAGAGTACTCATGATATTAATTAGAAATAATGTAATTATCTAATTTAAATTGAATCAATCACATTTGATTTTTTTAAAATTTCGTTAGTTTTATTAGCGTTTGTACATACAAACGCTAATAAAACTATCACAACATGTGATCTCTTGTTATTATGGAATTTTTATATAAATCGACAAAATGTCGGTTTATAGTACTCTTTTGTTTTTGGACCGGACTACAGCGGGTTTCTGATAGCACAGCGCAAAGAGCGCCTAGCCTTAGATCTCTTTTAAAGTAGTAAAAATAAAATCCTATCGGGGAACCCCCGGCTCTGGCCAATAGATACTACTATTTCACTGGATTGCTTGAGTGGTTAATTGCACTCAAAAATTGACGTTTATTTCTCGTAAGAGATCCTAAAATAAATAAATAAACAGGTATCGTGTGTGTGCTCTAGGTTGACTGGTAGAGAATATCTATAATATTTTTATGCCATTGCAAAATATGTGTAAAAATGTAAGGAGTAAAAATAAATTTCTTAGTGCGAATTTCGTTTTAAAATCAAATTTATCAGAAAAACATCCTGATATCAGGTAATAAATGAGAACAATATCCACTTGAACTTGTAGTATACCTCTTTACAGGTAAGCATCTCAAGTTAAAGTTAAAGCTCTTCTATAAAGGAAACCCCCGAGGTCGATTGTCAGATTATCTTCTGATTTGAAGCGTTATGAATAAGTTACTTTGGAGTAGGTTCTCATAAAACCGAAAATAATATTATATTGCGAAATAACATGGAAATTTTCCGAAAATATATTGGCTATAGAAAATTGGCGCATTTGAATATGGAACGCACTTCGAACGCATTTGTTGCACATTTAAACAATCTAAAATAATAATATGACATGCGTTAATATTTTTATTAGAATGATACAGATAAATAACTTCTATTCGTAGCTATATTAATATGCTACTATAGAACATTAACGAACTTTAAAATGAAAGATAACTTTGAATTACTAGGAAAAAATACTACTCTAAATCTCTAATTCATTTGTAATAAACGGAATAAGATTTTTTAATAAAAATCCGCAAAACGTGATATGAATACCAATAATAAAATTCAAAACGCATATTAAAAGTAAACTGATGGAAAAGGTATTATTCAAAAAAAAATATATTTAAATGGATGAATGAAAATCTATTAGGAAGTGTGGATTTATAAATTCTATTGTTAAGCTTTTTTAAGAGATGTGTTGTTGTGGAGTTTCTACCCGATTCTTTTCCACAACTATAACACCCTGTGAAGAAGAGTAGAGTCAAAAATAAAATTCATCTTAAAAAAGTTGGCGAACTGTGCGCGTTTTGTTAAAGATCCCATATTAAATAAATCAATTATATCTGTTATGTATTAAATTAATATACTTCTATTTTTAAGTTCTTCAAAAACATTCCACAAGTAAAACTACTCAAATATCAACATGAAATTATCATAAACAAAAATTAATATTTTACGTCCCGATACTTCTAATAATCAGGTGTTTAAAATTAGATAAAGTATTAGGTTAAGCATGAGGTTTCCTGGCTGAACTACGGGGCTAGCCGTTGACGAAAATGTTAGAAATAGTGTAACATAAATTGATAAGCAAATTTATTATATTTAGATAAGTAAAACTAAAATGAAACGAACAAATTATTCCATCATGATATCTAATCTAATCTAATAAGGATCAACATAAAACAATCATAAGAGATAGAGTTAAATAATTTAGAAGTAAATACGAAACGAAGAAAAGAAAAATCAAACTCTTAATGTGGTTGCAGAAGGTCTTTTATGTTTTAGGACAGAAGTTTATGGCAACTATAAGAAAATACACCCGATAGCTTTTTAAATACCATAGTAAAGATTAGAACGTACTCTAAAGCCCTATGACATTTCTGTAAATCACAGTTGACTGTCAACATAAATGCCAAAATACCGATCGACCTCTCATTATTAGTGTGCGTTCTATGTTGTAGGAATAAATAATTTTAATCCTTTTATGTGTGAATTTAATGTGATAATATTTATCGTAATTAAAGATCATCTTGTTCTGTATACATTATATATTAGCCTCAATTTTTAATAGCTGAAACTCAAGTATAAAAATTAATTGAGACATAACACAAGCTTTACATATTTTTTTATAAATAGTGATTATTTACAAGCTTGTACATTTAAAAAATTGTTGTATAATTAAATTTACGGTTAAATAAAAGGCTCGGCATTCGATTAACATTTACGTTGTTATTGTATTAAACAAATTCCGGAGTAACTCAAAGGAATTTCGTCCCGCATTTTGCTTCCTTAAAGATTTTCCCCCCAGGAATTCTTTTGGACAACGCCAGAGTAAAGGGAATTTAAATCTTTAGTGGTTTTTTTGTTACCCGCTTCGCTTTTCCAATATTTAAAAAGGTCAAAGATTGGATGAGTTAAAATTTTCTTTTTCCCTTTAGGGTTTCTGTTTTATACTTTTTCTTAGCTACGATTTAGAGCTAAATCTTTTTTGTTATCCAGGTAATTTGTGAGATTTATATATATATATATATATATATATATTTATATATATATATATATATATATATATATATATATATATATATATATATGTATAATTTAATCAATTATCGTTTATTGTACACTTTAGGATATATTTTAATAAATAAATATTTTCATAATAATATTTTCAATATTTTCACAATAATATACAAAAACAAGGCAATCTCTTACAGACATAGTATAGAAAAGGTGCTAATAATGGGTAGTTGAATTAAATATAATATATAGATGTATGAGTTATCACGTATAAATCTATTATAACATTTATTTACAATTTTTGAAATCTAATTAAAATATCTGGTTTAGCTTGTGAGTTTTCGCCTACAAATGTATGGGTTAAAAAAGCGCTACATTCTTCCATGAAGATAGTTTTTTCTCAGTTACATTTGGAGTCCAGATTCATAGCATAATATAAGTATAGTAGTGCCTACGAAACCGCTGTAACGTGCCTTAGGTATGCACAGTGACATGAGGGGTACTGGCTTCTTGCTTCAGCGCCCACCTCGCTGTGCTTTCCTCGGGCGTGGTACATCACTTTCGGTAGCACTGTAGTACATTTACCCCATAATTAACACAAGGTGATTTGTTATAAATGTCAAAGTTTTAACGAGACGGATGTTTTGCTCATTTTCCGTCAATTCACGTATCATATATAACTTAATGAAAAATCGTTTTCAAAATTCGAATTACTACATGTCAAAAATAATTACTTCCAGAAGTTACTGGCCTATAGTATTCTTATACAGAGTGATAACTTTAAACAGGTTGATAGCAAATAGGTGTAAAAACTTAAAAGATTTTTGGTACAAAATCAGCTAAACACGTACCCTGTACAGCTTTTGCTTTTATAATTAGTCACCCCGTAGATCATTAACGGTTTGGTTACATAAGTAACTTGAAAACTTGCAAATATAAAGATCTCGTATCTTCATTATATAAAAGTAATCACCTTTATCAAGCCACTTTAAGAATTTAGTTGATTATTATTCATTGGCTTCCCGCGCATAACTCTGCGGCAATAAATTGCCATTTCGCGTTATTATTATGCGAAGACAAAGTTTAATTATTATCATTACACATTCGTGATTTTACTGTATTTTGGTTTCGCTCCATCTTGTATAATTAAGTATATTGTTAATCTCAGCTAGAAGTAAATTACTCTAAGCACCCAAGTGTTCACGAATAGTAAAATATCGTACTAGAAAACGCCAACCAGCACATAATTTATATCTGATTGTACTACACAGAATTTTGTTATAAAATGTTTGATTATATAAATCAATATATTAAAAAAACTTTTAAGTTAAACGGTTTTTAACGGATACCCATATTGTGGTGGTTGTGGAAAAATATGTACCTAGTCCGCCATATTGGAACAGCGTCCATCTTGATCATTTTAAATTTTGACATAATCATCGTGTTTTACTAGTGTAGCCCTTTTATTTGATACCCATATTGAGGGGGTTAAGGAAAAATATGTAATCCGCTATTTTGTATAGGCGGCCATCTTAGATTTATAATGTTATTGATTTTATTATTGTATCTGTATTGTATTGTCATCTAAATTAAATGTGTGTACCAAATTTCAGATCAATCTGACAACGGGAAGGTGTTTAAATTCAATTTCTAATTTTGACCAAAATAAATAAACAAATAAATTCCATACGGGTCGAACTAAATAAAATCGTTTAATTAGTGGTTTTTCGTGTATCGATTTTGTCCGTTAAATAAACTTTAGGTAGCTATTCACTTTCTAAACCTAAAGTACAAATAACGTATCAACTCCACGTCACATTAAATTTTAAAAACATGTACCAGAATTGAAAGATAACAAATGCGTCGAGCTTTGAGCTTGTAACAAAAGAACACAATGTATTGTTATCGTTAAAAGTAAATTTCGTAACAGAAAATTCAATTTTAATTTAATAAACAAAGCCTATTTGAAACTATTGTTTGATGAAAAACGAATCGTCATAACGAAACCTGTGACTGTATATTTTAATTCTTTACAATGAACGGAGTATGGGAGATTCTTTAAGTACCTTCCCATGTTTAAGCTCTAGAAGAGTCTCTGGTGCTTCTGTGTGCCAGGGGTGGACCAGACAGTGGTGCACCTGGTGGCCAACTGTCGGAGAACTCCGATACGATTCCGAGCTCTTGCCAGGAAAAAAAGATTAGTATTAGTGAGGAGAGCATCACCTCATTGATAAACAGTGATGAAGACAGGCCTGCGTTCTTCAAATAATGCAGAGCGATAATTGAGGAAGTAACTAATATAAATAAAAGTGAAAATATTACAGACCGGGTAACAAATTAAAGGAATAGCCAAAAAACACAAATGTGAAATGAATGAAGCTGAAATAAACTAAACAGATACCTATGTAAATATGCAAAAATCGTTCAATAGTGAAAGTAAATAGGTATTTTAATAAGAATGAAAAGTAAACAATTCATCCGACAATCGTATATTATATTGCTTCTAAAAAACACTATTATATATCTAACAAATAAAGAAGTCAACAAGGAGCTTACAAGTTTTCCGAACTACTGATATTACAACTTTAAGTTTTCGCGTCGGAGTCAGAATAAAAATAAGCTTATTAAGAAAGCTTTGTGATGCAGAGCTTTGTGTTTTGTTAATAAACTTATCTTTCTTACAAGAAATTATTTTGTCTTAAGTAAAGTTGTAAGTAAAGATATAACCACTACAATATGTTCACCGCCTTTTCGTTGTAGTTTCTATAATAATATGTTGTTAGCTATGTTATTTGTATATTTAACAAAAACAGTCTGCTAACAATTTGGAAACCTAACTCTAACTGACAATGAGGTACAATCCTTTTAAATAATTCAATAAAAACCTATTTAATAGACAGGCTTTAAGACAAGAATAATGTAAGGTTTTTTAATCATATAACTAGTGATGTTTATGACATATAAAATAATTGTTACGGGCTTACGATTCGGGATTGGAGCAATTATGTGTGTTTCAACTAAATATCTGATTTAAATACGAATAATTCAAGAAGCATATTATAAATCGATTGACGGAAAAAGCTTATTATTCAATAAACGAATATTTGAATGATAAGAATCCTTGGCAGTGATGTCGCCTGGTTATTTTGGCGTCAAATATTTAATGGAATCAGGCGTTACCTTGCGGAAGTCCATCCTAAGTAAGAAAAGGACCAATATTTAGCCACTTTCGCACATGCAGTAGTAGTCGTGCAACAAAGTGCACCGCAGAGTCTCTCTGTTATGTTGTTTATCTCTGTGTTTGATACTAATCGGTGTAACATAACTCCTGAAGATGCCCCGTGAAGGGGTGAAACTCGTGTTGAGTGATTTGACGGTGGCAGTTGTGTGATTCGCATTGTTTGCCGCATACGCATTTATCAGCGGGCTAGCGGGCAGTGCACTTTGTTGCACGACTACTACTTTATGTGCGGAAGTGGCTAAATATTGGCCCTTTTCTTATTTTGACGTCATTTAGGAAATATATGATAAAGAGTATATATGTATAAACCTGTGTTAATCTTTGTTAAAGATAAATTGTTGAGGAGTTTCTTCCTGCTTCTTTTCGACTACTATAACGCCTTGTGAAGCAGAGTCAAAAATAAAACAGTCAAGAATAAATTGACGATCAATAAAAGTTCTGCTAAAAGTTCTTAAGTTGAATAAACTTATTTTATCTTTATCATTTAAACGTTCTTGCTATATATCCTGCGAACTTGTAGTTAGTTTACCCGACCCTTTATTTTAGTCCATAATACTGATGGTCTGCGGCACTACTTCCTTACAGAACCTTAGACATGTATTTGGCATTTATCGTCGCCCATGAAGGAAGCGACACTTTCCTTTTCTATTTTTCTTCCTATTTCGACTTCGAGATCAATCATTTCTTCGAACACAGGACAGGCGGCGATAATGCACCACGATCTGATCTCCCTACGGGTCACAGTTGCACGAGTGATTCCCCTTGAAAAAAAAAAGGCCGATGGTACTAAAACCAGTTTAGCTGTTTTCCCCAGATATATATACGAATTCAAAAATTTCAAGAATCGAGCTTGCAAATAATGTTAGGACACACTTATCCTTCGACAGACGTAATGTCTGTCGTTTAATAGAGACTAAGAGACATCTATTCGGTTGTCAGAAACAGGTATGAATCTCTTCCCCGATAACCTTCACCTGTATCTATATCTTATTTGGGAGACAATCGCCTGTGAGTGCGACATAGTGGTATATAGGCTTTTTCCCTACTCAGATAACATTACCGACTCTGGCCCAATGTTCAGCATATCAAATTGTAATACCTTACGTTGTTTAAAGATGTGCCTTAGCTATATGACCAAGATTTGTCACTATTTCGCCGCGGAAACTCATTATAGGTGCCCTATATTAGAACGGTTGTTATGAAATAAACCGTATATAGTCTTGTTAAATATTATAGGTAGAAAAATGATTAGTACTTATATCGAATCTCGGTGTACCCGACCCAATTAAAAACACCCTGCGGGATACATTGAACATTTTTTATACAAGTCCCTTATTATACGGCTCCGGCCGGGGCGAGATGATTCGACCCCGAGAGTACATGACCCAACTTTTGTTTAGTTTTTACATTAAGCCAACTGCTACGAAAACTTGGACCCTCGGCTTAGTTAGTTGTTTTGTCGATAGTTCGCAATTTGTCCTCTTTGTATTAGAAAATGTCGCATCGTAAAGAATTTTTTACGTCGCTATCAAATTTAGGGGGAAAAATGGTTGATAAGTCAGCGAACGTGCTTATTCCAAACACGCTTAGTTTCTTGGAGAGTTATAGGAGTTTAACTTGTTTTAAGGAAGTACATTTTTTAAGTACACAGAATGATTTGTTATTATATAAAAGCATTGATGGGTAAATGTATAGCTATCGCTTATGAGTGACATAGGCATAAAGTGTCACGTGTTACATTAATCTATATTCTGCCAGTACAAAGTCCGTTTCGAGCCCGAGAGATGAAGCTGTAACAGCCCTACAAGGAAAACAGTGCCTACATCTAACAGAAACTAAAGAGAGAGAGAAAGTATGCTTGGACAGTAAACGATTATTAAATTTAATATATAGTAATCAAAATTTTTAAAACGCTTTTCTACTTTTTAGTATATTATTATTACGTAAATTCGTAGTCGTTTCAACCCATAGATCTATTTGCACTCTTAATTAATTATATAGAATTGCCTCTATTCAAAAACTAGTGTACAGAGGATGGCTAGCTGCGTCCATTTCGTACCAAAATACAACACTGCGTTTACCAACCCGCCTGCAAGGCGTGGAGATCATGCTATATCCACAAATATCTATATTTCTTTGGATCATATCTACGTCTTGCAGTCTATGAACTGAAACGAAGGCGACAAAGTAGGTTTTGACCATAATAATTGATGCATATTTAAATAAATAATCACTTAATTTGCGATTTTAATATTAAATCTCAATTATAAAACATAATAAATACATACGTTCAGAAATCATACGAAAAAAAATGTACAGAACGAGAATAAAGCATAAAAAAAATTAATTACGAATATACAAAATTTTATTGCTTTAATAAATGTAACAATCCTTTACGATTGACTTAAGTAAATAATTAAATTGTCATTTTGTCGATATCGATTTAATTAAGCCTTTGAAAACATTAATGGACAATTTGACGGGTAAGAATTTTATAGACCCAATAAATGTTTATAACACTCCGGAATAATTACATTCAAGTCGAGATAATACGCTGTTATTTTCTATATTAATCGATGTAGAATTTAATTTTTAATGTCTACTTTGGAAGTATAGCTTATTTTCGTTTATAGCTTTATCGGGTTTGAAATGTTCGAAGTGCTTAGGTTGAATTTCTATGCTGCTATCCAGCTTGTAGGCTTGGGAACTTCTGCTAATCGTTACTGTTGGTAATTCACTTAGCAAGCTTGCAAACCATAAGTCTTGGCGTATAATTAAATTCCAACTAACTCAAGTGACAGCCCGACAATCGTTATCCTTTTTTATTTTTTTGTTTCGGTGGGGGAAATCTTCCGGTGTTCAAGATGCCCCGCCTCTGGGGGGAGGACAGGGGTATGTGGGATTCCTAGCCACTAACCCCCCTTTCTGGTGATCGCCCTCTGCGCTATACGGGGAACCGCGATATCTCCCGGTCAGGGATCGCCACGCGGTCTGCCTTCGCGCCGTGCTATTATTTCTATAGCCCGTCCCGAGGTATGCGTGTATACGCTACCCCCGAAACCCTCGTGGTGCTATTACGATGGTTCGAGACCACGTCGAACCATCGTAATAGCACCACGGACACCATCGTCCTCAGAGTCGCCGAAACTAGTGGGAGTTTAGGGCCCCCACCCTAAACTCCCGCGACTCCGAAGCCCCGTTTATGGTAGGGGAGACCATTCACCGGAGAGCCGTCGCGAAGCGCGACCCTGCGCTGACGGCGTCGTCTCCGAGCGGGATCTGCCCTCTGCCGATACCTTTCGGCCGCCGCCTTCTTGACCATGACGATCTCACAGAAAGAGGTCACGGCCCTCCACGGACAATCGTTATCCTGTCTTAACTAAGAATATGAATTTAAAAAAAGAATTTATTTCAAAAATAGAATATTTACTGTTTAGCTTTTTTACTTTCTTATTTATGATTGTCTCGCACAGGCGGTGTGCAATTAACAATCTTCTTCTTCTTCTTCCTTCCCTTTTCCCTTTATTTGGGGTCGGGTCTCCTTATCAATTTGCGCCAGGCCACTCTATCCTGGGTTGTCCCTGCATCAAGTTGAAGGGTTTCCAGTTCCTTTCTGATATTAGACCACCACGTAGCTTTTGGACGCCCTCTCCCTCTTGGGAATTCTGGGAGGCTTAAGGCAGTTTTTACCACGTGGTTATCTGGTTTCCGATGAATGTGGCCATACCATCGTAATCTTTTTTCCTGTAATTTGCTGGGGATCGGAGCTACCTTAAACGAACCTCTGATATATTCGTTCCGTATTTTGTCCATTCTAGTGACGCCACCCGACCATCTAAGCATCTTCATCTCATTGAAATGAAGTGTTTGCTCGTGTCTCTGACTTACAGTCCAACATTCCGAGCCGTAGAGCATAGCTGGTCTGACAACTGCTTTGTAGACTTTACCCTTGGTCTTAATGGGCATACGGTTATCACATAGAACGCCTGACACTTTCCTCCACTTCATCCATGCAGTTTGTACCCTGTTCTTGACATCAGCAGTTGAGTCTGCATCGATACTTAAGATCGACTCTAGGTACCTGAACTTAGTGACGGATGGTATTGGAATGCCACTGATGTTCAGATTGCTATGGCCTTGTGTTGGTGTTGGTGCAAATGCACAGTGTGCAATTAACAATGTGATGAAAAATATTCTTTATTCAAATAGGCTATTACAAGCACTTCCAAATCGTCAATCAACATATAATATCAATATTATCACCTACAAGAAGCTGGAGAGTAACACAACAGTTGCTTTTTACAAATATAATTTTACATTAAATCCAAGGCAAAAATTAGCTTCTGTGTGAGCACCAACAACTTTTAATTCTGCACATTAACATCAGTAAAGTACTCTTGGATTGAATAATATACTTTTTTTAATGATATATTGTAATTTTTATTTTTAATTTCTCCAGTTGTAGATCTGAAATTACTTGTGGCATTTCATTGTGTTGTACTAATGTTTATACGTGTACAGATAATTCGATTTTACTATCACATTGCTTGTATCAATGGCGTCATAAAAGATTTCACTTAACACATCGTGAACGAAATAAATTCGTTAAAAAGCCTCTTCGGTTACGCTCGTACACGCTCAAGGAGTCCTTTCACAAAAGTTTAGAACATATCCACTTTACGAAGCAGGTAATTGAATGCAGAATTTACGTATTCAAATCTATACGTAAGGAAGGTTCCTTTGGGAGTTGAAATTAATTCAATTCGTTTAAGTCACGCGCTAGTCGGCTTTCTGTTGATATAACAAATTTACGTCAATATATTCATTACATACATACATATTTATTCACACATACATAAATTTTTATACATATGTATATGAATACATATATAAAGCAGTGGTAGCCTAGCGATAAGGACTGAGACATGCGATCGTGAGTCGCGGGTTCTATTTCCGTTATAAGATCTTGTATAATTCATACTGTGCATTAATTATATTAGATAGCCACTGCTCAAAAACTAGTTTCCAGATGATGCATTACAGCATCTTTGTGAACCACGATACCACACTACGATCGCTAACGCGTTTGGTAAGCGTTGTGATTATAGTATATCTCAATAGATATCTTTACAAGAAGCCCGTGCCTTGTAACGGGCATTTATGGGCTGAAACGTAAATCACTATGCCAGCCGATAATAGTCCACTGTAAGCAGTTATTATTAACATAGTATATTATAGAAATCGGAGTTATGTTCTAAGTTCAAAATAAAGATTTAATGGAATCAGGCGTTACCTCGCGGAAGTCCATCCTAAGTAAGAAAAAGACCAATATTTAGCCACTTCCGCACATGCAGTGGTAGTCGTGCAATGAAATGCACCTCCCACCAGCCCGATTAGTGCCAAACACAGAGTATCTCAGAGATGACTCTGTGTTTGGCACTAATCGGTGTAACATAACTCTTGAAGATGCCCCGTGGAGGGGTGAAACACGTGTTGAGTAATTTGGTGGTGGCGGTAGTGTGATTCGCATTGTTTGCCGCATGCGCATTTATCAGCGGGCTGGCGGGCGGTGCATTTCATTGCACGACTACCACTGCATGTGCGGAAGTGGCTAAATATTGGTCCTTTTCTTACTTCAAAATAAAGGTTGTCTTTGAAGTTACAATGGGGACACATCGATTACAAAAGCGATCTTTTGTATTAGAGAGGCATCAATTAGGTGATACAGTAGTAGCGGCCTGAGCGGTTTCCCTAACGAGCCTTTGAACTTCGCTACCTATAAAAGAGGTTTAGGATATGCACAGTCAGCGCTCTTCCTCCTCGAAGCTGCGGAACCCGCAAACAACATTAGAACACCAGTGAAAGTCTGGTTTAAAAAAGTTTTTGTCCGACATATATGACAGTCAACCAGAGTCGCATGAAGTTTAAAACCCGTAAAAATTAATAGCGTTCGACACCAATCGAATATACGTTGACGAAAATTTTTATATTTCCTAAAATCTAACCATATATCAAATAAACGATTCATTGTTTTCAAAATTATACTCCTTAATAATATAACAATCGACGCATTCTGTAAACCCATAGAGAGAAGCAGTGAGCCCATTCCTCTTTTGAAGATTGTTTCACAGTATCTTTGAACTTTATTATCACTTCATCTGTATCTTAGAACCGTATTTCATAAGGTTTTTAGGGAAATAAGGGAAAATCGCCTGTTGCATGGTTGGAACTGTATAAGAGATGGTACAACAATTACACACCTACTGTATTGTGTAGTCTTGCATGTGTAGAGACATCTATTTCCAGCAGTTATGTGATTTATTATCATTAGGTTATTTATTTATGATGAAATTATTAGTTTATGGATAGGGGATATATTAAACCCCTAATTGTGTATTTGTGATCTGTATGTCTGTTTATTCATCTACATCCAATACCGCGGCGTCAGTTGAAACATTTACGTGTTATGCTAGTGTAATATTTCACGTGAAGTTGTAGGGGCAGTATTTAATAATTCATGAGTCATACGAAATTATCCACACTGAACGCCGAGCAAATCTGTTAAACTCCACACGGAATAGCAAATGGGATGGTATAATTAATGCAGAGGTCCATTTACTGTGTCTTTAAGGATTACCCACACCACTTTATCCACACATCTTTATGAAAATGGTGAAATTAGTGGGAAAAATTTACATTACTTTAAGTGTATTTTTATGAAAAGTAGTTTTAATTTTATCATACTGTGTCGTATCGTGTCGTGTCGTATGGTGTTAAGGCGCCGTGTCGTATCATATTGCATCGTCTCGCATCGCAATTCCTGTCGTAT
Source organism: Battus philenor (assembly GCF_028537555.1). Classification (NCBI taxonomy): domain Eukaryota; kingdom Metazoa; phylum Arthropoda; class Insecta; order Lepidoptera; family Papilionidae; genus Battus; species Battus philenor. The sequence goes on from NW_027181693.1 coordinate 2,360,919, forward strand.
CGTGTCATATCGTATCGTGTCGTATGGTGTTATGGCACCATATCATTTCGAATAATCGCATCGTGTCGTATCGTATAGTGTCAATTCGTTTTGTGTAGTATGGTGTTATGGCACCGTGTCGAATCATATCGTTTCATGTCAATTCGTGTTGCATCGTGTCGTATCGTTTCGTTTCAATTCGTGACGTACCGTTTCGTATGGTATCGCGTTGTACCTCAAACTCGACATCTTTAGCAAAGAAACTTTTCAGACTGGAACATTCTTTCCCATTTCTATATTCATCATGAATCCAGTAAATATTACACGAACAAAACTCTCTTGCTACTCCATTATATTCCCCACACGGATGCAATCGTATTTTTCACAGCTGAGGAAATAAAGATTTGTATAAATTATTCATGTGAACCTTCGCTCTTATAAATAATTCTATCAGAGTCTTTTTCGTATTGATAATGAATGAATATATAAACATTCGTATATAAAATAACTTTTACCTTATAACAAGGGACGACATATGCTCATATCGACATATGGACTCTGTGTTTGGCACTAAGCGGTGTAACATTACTCCTGTAGATGCCCCGTGAAGGGGTGAAACACGTGTTGAGTGATTTGTCGGTGGCAGTTGTGTAATGTAGGGTCTTCGACCCGCGAGCTCTGAAATCGACAAAGTTGTAAAAGCCTCACCAGGCTAACAACGGAAACAACAACCGGAATACAGAGAGTCATGTAATTCGCATTGGCTATATTCTAATGTTGATGCGTGCTGTTAGCCGTTTTGGCTTTAACAGTTTCGCATTGTTTGCCGCATACGCATTTATCAGCGGGCTGGCGGGTGGTGCACTTTGTTGCACGACTACCACTGCATGTGCAGAAGTAGCTAAATATTGGTCCTTTTCTTACTTACGACATATGCGTTTTGAGGTGACTGAGCAAAAACCCTGCGCAATGTTTTTTCTTACTTTATTTTGAGGAAATATAAACCAGTTATTATGAACAACGATGGAACTTCGATGCAAAGTAAATCAGAAATAAGGATATTCGCAGACGATACGTCTTCACTGGTAGTGGATGTGCACATGCCTCGTGCATTTGACGACTCTTGGTGCTGAAAGGTTTCCGAATGGTGATCACTAGTTGGTAAACGTAACGGTATGAGTAAACCTCCCAAAAGGACAGCTGATGATATAATCAAAGTTGCGGGTAATCGCTGGATGCGAGCAGCGCCGGATCGGCTATAAGGACGATCTTTAGGATAGGCTTATTCCTATGATGATAATAATCTGCTGTATTAAAAAAATGTTGAATTTTACTATCAATTCTTTGTTTTATTTTGAAACTACTTTTGTTACGTAAATAGACGTTAGGTGGACCAACAACATAAACAAGGTTGCGGATTGTCGTTATATACGGGCATTGAAAGACCAGCCTTGCAGTGGGCGTCTGTCTGTGGAATTGCTATATATATATATATATAAATTAATTATTATTTAATGCTAGAAGTTATTAGTCTATCGCATTCCAGTAAAGAAATGTAACTTATTTCAGAGCGATCAAATTAACTGATATATATGAAGATTGAAAATAAATAAAAACTTTAAAGCGTTTTACTAAAAACGAACTACATATTCACCCTTTTAAAGTCATACATATATGTATACATTAAAACTACCAGCATCAAAACGTCTTTATCACCAAAGAATTATATATCCAAAATCCACCATTCAAAGTGTCAGAAAAATCATACGCTCGTAAACAATCTTTATAAAAATAGAAGTAGATATTTACTCGGGAAATTCAAACAACAGGAGAAACAAACGAACTGAGGGTGCCTGAAGAAAATAGCATATTTACCTTTGGTACCTAAATAATCAAAGAGCACTTCGACAAGTCCTTCGAGATATCGCGATGTTAAAGGAAATTTTCTAAAAAAACTTTTAACATTTTCTCTTTTATTAAGTATCTTTTTAATATTATTTCCCTGGATTATTACCACAATTGTATTAAACAACGAAAGCTTTCGAAATAATTTACATTGTTATTTATTTATTACACTCACTCATAAATACAACTTACGCCTAATACAGAAGAAAAGCACTTTTCATTACAATATATTAATTAACACTAGTTATCTTTTACTACATTCTTAATATTACTACGTATAAAACAATGGCCTTCTGTGGGCTTAGTCAATGAGCACGAAAACAAATCTACCCGACTGAGCACCGCGTTAGGAATATGCCCACGCCCATGCGTGCTCGAAGGTTTCCTTACTTTTTTCCAGTATGGATTTACTCTGATGCTTTATTTAAAAATTCCATAGGTTTTACGTATCTTAGATCATGGGCTCTTTTGTACCATGCCCTGTTACAGCCGAAAACACCGAACTCTTAGTTTGCCAAGGCACCTACATAGGTATGTATAGGTTGCATGGAGTGACTTGACGCAAGTAACCCCAAGAGAGGATATCGGATAGAGTTGTCACTCGATACGCATTTAGCATTACGACTAAAGGGCCTCCGTGCCGAACCACTACTTGGTTAATTACTATTGCCTGGGTAACGTTATTAGCACAATGTGATATAAAGTGTGATAAAAATGTAAATGAAAGAAAAAAGATAAAATGTAACAAGTAATGAGGGAGGAATGAAAGGACACAGAGCAAAATTGAAAGAAAGCAGAATTGTGGCATAAAAGAATAGAATGAAAGATTATGTGAAGAATGAAAGTAGAGAATGAAAATAAAAAATTATGTGAAAAAAATTAAATTGCCCCTGTCCCACCTAAGTACCCCTAGTACGAGAGGCCCCCAATAGTGGGGGCCATAAAAAAAACGTTATTAGCACTACTGCACCTCCACCCGTATTCCACGCAAGCGCTATTCACATAGATGTTTAATGAACTGTAACATGACACTGTTAACTCCGAAAAGAAACACGCAAGACAATGCAGTAAAGTACCAAGTTAGTTAACTTTAAGCAACGTAAAAAATACGATAACCAAGTATTAACATAGGCATAGGTTGCATGGAGTGACTTGACGCGAAAACCTCCAAGAAAGGACATCGTATAGAGCTGTCACTCAATAGGCATTTAGTATTGCGAAAAGGCCTCCGTGCCGAACAACTACTTGATTGATTGCTATTGCCTAGGTAACATTATTAGCACTACTGCACCTCCACTCGTATTCCACGCAAGCGCTATTCACATAGATGTTTAATGAACTGTAGCATGACACTGTTAACTCCGAAAAGAAACACGCAGGACAATTCAGTAAAGAAACAAGTTTATTAACTTTAAGTAACGTAAAAAATACAATAACCAAGTATTAACACTACACAAAAACTACGACTAAATATTACAGACTAATTATGATATGTTACGAGTTATCGTGTCCGAGAGAGAGTGCCTTTAGTGAAGGTATACATGCCTCCAATTACTCGGACTTGAGCGCTGGTGGCGGAGATCTCTATATGCGGGATCCGAGGTGGGGTTCCACGTATGCCCGCTCTGCGCAACCAACCGTTTGTAATAACTATTTATACCCGTGTGATAATAGAATATCACACGGGTATAAATTACCGAGTTTAGTCCAATTTTCACTTTATTTTTATTTTGTGTTTTTTATAGCATGTTATGCAATTTAATCTAAATTTAATTGTAAAACTGGGACAACTGAAAAGAGGCCTAAATTAATTTAAAAAATATCGATTCCTTAGAGATAGTTGCAGATAAAATAATTCTTTTTTTAAATAAAGTAAACGTTATATAATAACAAAACATCACAAGTATTATTATACTGGTGTCATTATATTAACCATTACAAACATCTTCCAGTTTTTCGTAAATCAAAAATTATTATCACAATGTTTCGCCCACGATAATGCATAGAATACAAAATCCTTCATCCCTGCGGTTCTCCCTTTCCCCTTCGTCTTAATTCATTAACATTAGATCATGTCTCAAGATGAATAATTTGATTAGTCCTGAAATCTGAAACAACTTTTTCATACAAGACAACCTATTAAAAAAAATCGCACTAATTTATACTGAATCACGCTTGGCATCCAACAATAGACTTAAATTAACAAAGTTTATCATAATATCTGATAGCGCGTTGAAGAAATTATCAATTTTCTTTAATTATAAGACACGGGAGTCAATCTACTTGTAATTAAAAGTTTGAACGCAACGCCCTCTGTTAATTAAAGATGTCTTTGTTATAAAATAAATTATACCTCTTGTAAAAAAGAGATAAGCTTTATTCAAAATTATCAAATAATCAATACTGGGCCTTACGTTTTATGAATTATAAAATTGTGTTCTCCATCGATAGCCAAAGATAATGTTTTGAGACACACACAAACACACACATATATAAACTAGGATCACGGATTTTAGTTGGGCGTCTTTAAAAATAATACATAAACATTATTATTAGATTAGGCAGCCCATACACGCATACTGTAAAACAAATCTCTTCTAAAGATATCTATGGGACATGTACCATAATCGCCATGCTTTGCAGACGGGCGATCGCAGTATATTAGTATGGTACCACAAAGTTGCTGCTATTCATTCTCTGGAAACTTGTTTTTTATCAGTGGTAATCCTAAATAATTTATGCGCAAAAAGTTAATTATATAAGATTGTACGACGGGATTTGAACCCGTGACCTACAATCGCAAGTCTTATTCGTTGTCACTGGGCCACAACTGTTGGTCCATATTAGATAAGTTATTAAGAGTGCATTCAACTAAATTACAAAAGATAAGTATAACTAAAGCCCTATTGCTTGCGTGATTTAATGGACAAAGTCAACGAAGAAACTCCTGAAACTACGTACAATGAGTGTATGTGAAGTCTTGTGTTGTAAAATTAAAAATATTATGTTATACTGTACATTATCTTTGAGTTCTTGTAAATCGAACTATGAGTCCTTCTCTCCACTCGCGACACACACACATACACCCATACAATCACACACACCATGGGCACACATACACTTCTATAACATTTTTAATTTTCCACGTCAGAAATGTTTATTTTCACACTGGAGTTAGTTACCGATTCTTATTACGAACAACATCAGTTATGCCGAAGCTAAGTTGATAAATCAACAAAACACAACAGAGGGGCATCCTTATCTAATAACAGCGAGGAATAATAAATAGCAGATCGCATAATTTCCCACTGCGTGCCACTAATTAAACAGGATCAAACTTGATCCCCCGTGATCTTATTATACAGGCAAACGTAGTTGCTAATTTATTTATTGAATTCTTGTTTATTTCAGACGTATCTATTTATATATTCTGTTTATTAATAATGAAACCTCCTAAACTAACAAATTCGTTACGCACTACGTTACTACACAACCACATTCTCATTTATCAATAATATCTCTGTAATGATGTTTTATTAACTTAAATTATTTTGTTTACAATTAATAGAGTATTTATGAAAATTTATTCAACTATTATTCAGACAGTGTATGTTTTTTTTTAAATTGTCCATATGACAGAAATGTTTTTAAAATATTCAATATCTAATGGATTTAGGCGTTATTTTGCGGAAGTCCATCCTAAGTAAGAAAAGGACCAATATACAGCTACTTCCGCCAATGCAGTAGTAGTCGTGCAATAAAGTCCAAATTTTACAAACACCCTGTGTTTGGCACTAATCGGTGTAACATTACTCCTGAAGATTCCTCTGGAGGGGTGAAACACCTGTTGAGTGATTTAATGGTGGTAGTAGTGTAATTCGCATTGTTTGCCGCATGTGCATTTATTAGCGGGCTGGCGGGCGGTGCACTTTATTGCACTACTACTACTGCATTGACGGAAGTAGCTATATATTGGTCCTTTTCTTATTTAAAATAATCAGTTTAAAATTTAAAATTATGAAATAGTTTTAATTTATCCATCGCATTTAAAAATTAGTTAAGAATTTGAATCTTGAAACATAAATGAGGAAATTCCTTGAAGATAAGTCTTCAGTGGCAGTGAGCGAGGCACATCACTCGTACAGACGCCGGCCAATGGGCACAGAAGATTCTCGAATGTTTACCACGAGGCGGTTCGTGTGTAATTTACTCACCAAACGGACCGACGACATAATCAAGGGAAGGCACTAGATGCGGTCATAGTGACTATGACTTTTAAAATTCGAAAAATGATTTTCCTCAATCTTTTCAAAGTAAGAAAAGGACAAAAATTTTGCCACTTCCGCACATGCAGTGGTAGTCGTGCAATAAAGTGCACCGCCCGCTATCCCGCCGATAAATGCGTATGCGGCAAACAATGCGAATCACACAACCGCCACCGCCAAATCACTCAATTGTTTTGCTTTTCTTACTTAGGATGGACTTCCGCGAGGTAACGCCTGATTCCATTAAATATTTCAATCTTTTCACCTCATATATTTCATTTATTTTCAATGGTAAGCATTTGATGATGAGCTTTATGTCGTGCTATTTACAACTGATTTAACTAGTTTAAACGTGTGCATATTAATTTTCGTGATAACACGAGGGACCTCTGAACTGCGATTGCTGAAACGAAGTTATACGGGTCATAATCAAGTCTGATGAGATTTAACTGTCAGCAAGCTTGAACAAACTTAGGCGTTTGTTTGTATTGAATTCAAAGTGTTTTACACGATCATTTAGTTGTTTCATTTGGTGATGCACATCCGCCCATAAGGTGCCCATCTTGTTAAGGTCCTTGGAAGACACTGGCTGTTCTATAGGAAATACCTGACATGTCTAGATAAGTACATCCTATGCCTTGAATGATTATGACATAATACGTTGCATAAATCAACAAGGGGACTATTTTGAAAAACAATAAATCATTCGAAAATTGATACTAACTTTTTTACTATCCTAAAACCATAGTGTCACCTCACGTATAGGTTAATATTATTGTAATCGTATAGTTTTAGATTAGAATATAACAGCTTCCGTACCAAACTACAGTTGAATTAGTTTTTATTACAGTAAACAATACAAACGGTTAAAGTTTCGACCGTAAATTTGTGGTATGAAATATCTCTCGAGAACTAACATCGTTTTTACTTAATGATTTATAACAGAACAATGTTGTATAATTTCCTGTATGAGGTAACTTGTAATGTAGATTTATTTGTAGCCAATTAAAACAATTTATGTAAGCAAGCTACGAACTGCAAAATGACCATCATTGGACGTCTTCAGTTAAAATTATGATGACTCAAACAACAAAAAATTTAATACTTAACACTAGAATCGAATTTACACTCTTTCATATTCATTAATTATAAAAATATATACATCAAGAGTATTTTAACTGGTACAATTTTCTGCATACCTATTTACTACCGCTAAAATAATAGACGTGATAAATAAATACTATACAAATTTGTATTCAAAATCAAATTCTTCTCCAGGTATATTACGGTAATATTCATTATCATAATTTTAGCCACTTCCACTTGCACTTCACTGCTGTACATTAGCTGCGTTTCCAATAGGCCCAGTGGTTTGAGTGAAAAGAAAAGATAAATGAAAAATATAAGTACTGAAAAATTTATTATAGTTATCTGTGAAAACCTTAATATACATCCGTTCAACTTACCGGACCTTCTCAAGAAAAAATCTACAGCAGAATCTTTTGATGAGTTGGCCCGGCACATTGTCCTAAATTTCAAAGAATTTAACGGTCTGTAGCGCTTGGGCAGCGACTTGAAATAAAATAATGTATCAACTAATATATAATTGAGTAAAAATTCCAAATTGTATTGTTAATATGTATAAATTTTAGCTGTATTTACCTATAAGAGAAAATTGTGTAAGAAAAATTGTAAAAATTTATAAAACGCTGTCGTGTCTCGCAGCTGGGAGAAGAAAGATTCGTATCAAATAGCGGCAACCCTCTCCCAACTGTCTGCGTTTAGTAAAAGCGAAAAAAAATATTGTAAAAAAAAAACACTAGCGATACAGATTAGGATTAATAAAGACAAAGCAGGGGCAACGATATGTCTATGAAACGAAGGCTATGATAAAAATAAAAAAAATAGGCCTGTTGTAAAGCGGCCTGCAAACAGCGTCTTCCGAAAACTTCCTCTGTCCACCTTATTCTTCAGTCCATGACCTTCTACGCTTCACTTGCCGGTACGTGTTGTCCTGAAACTGAATTAATTTTCTTACTGTTTAAACTAGTCAACATTTTCTGAGCCATGGCCCTCTTTCAAAAATTCTTACGCTCCCTAATGTAACATGTACATGTATATATATATATATACATATACATATACATATATTATACTGAAGCAAAATGGTTAAACTCGAGCCGAATCCTCTTTAGAATTATCGCCATTAATAATCACATTGCCGTCCTATCGAGCGTGGGCCCCATATTGGGAAACACTGGTTTGAACAATTATTTAGATTGGTTTTTCTGTCAGTGTGATCGCGTTGTAAAATTGTAAAATTATAGTAGGAGATCGATACTTATGAGGAGATACAGATATTTTTTTTTATTTGTGGCACCAGCTTTTGGGGACTTCTCTTTCCATCTCTATTTGTGTGGGAACAGAGAATTTATTTTTCTTTCATTATTTTTTTCAAATTTCTTTTTTTATTATCATACTCTTCTTCCATGCATCACATTATCTATCTTTTCATTCTTTCACTCTACAATTCTATCTATCTTTCTCTTCTATTCTATCCTAATCATCCATCCTCATCACTGCAGTTTGGTCTTTTTTATTAGTTTATTACAGATTTTTGTTAATGAATCTCTTATAGGTATATTTATCACAGTTTTAATACGTCACAGTTAATTTTATTACATTTTAATTTATTCCTTATATAATTTTTGTTTATTTTTATTTTTATTTACATTATTTGTTTGCCTGTTTATTCCTTGTTTCTATTTATTGCATTTATTGCCACAACCCTGTAGAATCTGAGGAAGGACTCTCTTTCTTCTTTTTCTGCCAAAATTGAGGCAACAGTGGTCTCCTCTATCCTTTTTTTCTATCCAGCACTCGGTTTTGGAATGGAGTTTAAACTTATGAAGGTACTTAGAGAACCCCCCGTGCCCCTTGAAGAGCTGGACCAAGACTGCGTCCACCTCAGGAGATACATATTAGAAGACATACGATTGTTAAAAAATTATTAAAGAATTTGAGCGAATGTGTGTCATTTTGTTGAGATATAAGCAAAGAGAGGTGTCGCTTTAACCGCGACAACGACGAGTGTTCAGATCTCTGAGTACGTTGTTACACTGTCAGTCGAATAAATATAGTTTCATTAAAACTGTGTTATACTAGAAGGTTTATATGTATTACCAAAGCTAACCTCACTCTTTTGAAAACACTCCAGAATTTTTTTCTCCGACACCCATATATTATTTGGATAATTTTAAAGACTAAATTGCAGTAATCGTTTATTTATTGTTTACGAGGAAATTTGAAATAAATGTATAATGAGCAAAGTTGATTTTTACATCAACCTTAGAAACACCATGCCATGTTAGTTGTAAATAAAATATTACATATTGTTTCGGTACATTTAAACAGTCACTTTACTTCGTAGCACGCCAATACAATATCTCTATACGTTTTCCGTTCAAATTTGCTCAACATAGTTCGCCTCGATGTCGGCAACTTTAATTAAATGAGGAACGATGGCAAATACGAACAGTTTCAGTTAACGTTATTGTATTCTTTGCTGCGGAGACCCCCGGACCAATCTCATTTTCCATTATACATTTTCCCGTCGAGCAATTACATTATTTCACGTTTACAATTCCTTATGAGTGGCAAATGTTTATATAGCATATCGTTTAATTTTGAATTTGGAATGTTTTTATTCTTTTAAATTTTTTGCCATATTTCGTTACATGTTAGATGTTTTTGCTATTTGATTAAACAAATATCCTTAACGAATAATGTTATATTTACATTATGTATATACATAAAAAGAATTTCTTTCCCCCTTGATCACACCATAACTCGAGAAAGACTTAACCGATTTTATCATATTTCTAAGTTTTCTAGTACTTACTTTGAAGGAGGTTTTTATATAAAAATATAAATTCCACAGATACTTAAAAAAATAGCTATTAATTTTTTTTAATATTCGAATGTTAATAAATGCTTTCAATTCTGTAGACTTTGATGTCCTTCTCGCTATTCTTCGCTCTCTTAACGTCTCTCCTCTTGCTTTGGCGTGGTTTGAGTCTTACCTTCGTGGTCGTTCTCAGCGGATCCACTCTGATGATGTCTCCTCAGACTGGTGCGATCTCGGTGCGGGTGTGCCGCAGGGTGGTGTACTGTCACCACTCCTGTTTTCCGTTTTTATAAACACAGTCACCACTGTAATTTTGTCTAACTTCCATATTTATGCAGACGACTTGCAGATCTATCGGCATTTCAAAATCTCTGATCTTGATGATGCTATTGCTCTTATCAATGCCGATCTGGAGCGGATCTCTACTTGGGCTAAGTCATTCGGACTAGTAGTAAACCCGAAAAAGTCACAGGCTTTGCTTATTGGGAGCGCATATATGTATAAGCGTCTTGGCGCTGTCACTGCTATCCGTCCATTGCTTTACGATGGCGTTATTATACCTTTTAGCAAATCTGCAAAGAATCTAGGGGTAATCATCGATTCCAATTTGTCTTGGCTCCCGCACGTCAATGAGGTCAGCAAAAAATTACATTTTTCACTTCACTCGCTCAAATGCCTCCAGAACTTTTTACCTCTGAAAACCAAGATCTCCCTCGTACAGACTCTCCTTTTCCCCATTCTTGACTACGCTGACGCGTGCTACCTGGATGCCACTGATAAGCTTCTAAACAAACTAGAGCGTCTCCAAAATGTATGTATTAGATTTATTTTCGGTTTACGTAAGTACGATCATATTTCCCAGTTCCGATCGCAACTCAAGTGGCTTCCAATTCGTCACCGCAGGAACGCTCATGTTCTTTCTACTCTCTATAACATCCTATACAATCCCTCTGCTCCTTCTTATCTCCGTAACCTCTTCCACTTCTCCCGGGCCCAGGACAAACCTTGTCGTACGAACGTAAGGACGTCACTGGCCATCCCCACCCATCACTCTGATTTCTTTTCCTATTCCTTCACTGTCCATGCTGCAAGATTATAGAACGCTCTCCCCTACGAAGTACGTGATTGTCCATCATTACCTGTATTTAAAAAGCGAGTCAAAGAGCACTATTTATCGCTAGTTGTCTAGTATATATAATATTTTTAGTTATATATGTTATATATGTATTTATGCTTATATTATGTATATATATTATTTATTATGCTTATTTATGTAAGTATCTAATATGTAAGTATACATTTATGTTCATGTTAAGTATGTAATTATGGTCAAAAGTCGTATCTATTGTAAATATTTCAATTTAATTATTGTGCACGTTGTGTCTGCCTTACTTTTTATGAATCTCCTTCCGTAGGCCTACTGGAAGAAATTTCTGGTTAGAAATAAGTAGTGCCTGTTGTGTCAGTTATATTTGTATTGTTACTTTAGTGTTTTTATTGTGTACAATAAACTGTTAAATAAATAAATAAATGGTACAAAATTCGAGCGTTTGACAGTTAGACAAACAGTTGGTCAGTATTTATTGATCAAAAAATTTAATAATTTATTTCCCATTTTATAAATAAATAAAGTGACTACTCTGAAATACGTCGTATTAGTTTATTTTTTCCATTTGAATGCAACAGTCCAACAATCGGTAGAATAAATTTAAATTTATTCATTAAGGACCTGTCTAGACAGAGGGTCAATAGGCAAATTGTATAATTGTTTATATTATTTTTATAATACCTGGCTTACTTTATTATCGACTCGGTAAACAAAAGCTTCTTTCTGACATCATATTGTTATTTTAAAAGTCGGGATTTGTCATTAAAAGTCACCATTCTCAAAGTGTCTGCCCATTAACGTCAGATAATTTGAAGCTAAGGAATCACCTAAATTGTTGTGTATTTTTAACATAGTGTGTTACAAAGCACGAGTTACAGAACCCTCTAAAATAAACGCGGAACCCTAGGATCAAGAAGTGCCGTTAACACGCGTGACCTTGAAGTTATTTATAGATTTTTGTGTACGATTCTTAGAAATTCCCGAAAACCGAGTACTATCCAAAACTTAAACCTTCTCCGTAGTATAAATAGGTGTACTCCCCATGTCGACAGTTCGGTGTTGTTTTTTGAGTTATAAGATTAAGATCTACGATCAGTGATAGCTTGTATCTACCTAAACAATCTCGTCTGATCAGCTTTTGGGTGGACGTCTTTTACTATGTTATCCAGTTCGTGGTTTCCAGAACCTTGAGACTCCAGCGGTTATCAGTTCCTCACATTCTGTGGCTAGCCCATTGGCACTTCTAGAACACGTTGAAGCTTTTTCTGGTGTAAAGTACACAGTTGAGAGTATCTACGATAATAATCATAATGAAAATTACAGTAAGTTTCCAACTCTTGGCGCCCGAATTCCAATCGACGTTTCAATTTTAATACTTGTATATTTAAACTAAATATTGTTAATAGCTGTAATGACCGGTGGAATTTATAAAGTACTATACTCAAAATTTCTCTGAGCGATCGAATTAAAAATGAGGAGATTCGTAGACGAACTAAAATAACCTACACAGTCACAGCGGATTGACAAGTTAATGTGGCAATAGAGAGGCCTAATGGCTTGCGACAGATGACAACGCAGGTCGTTCACGCACAAGGTCGACTCTTCTAACCGGTCTAATTAGAAGTCTATGAGAAAGCCCTACGTTCAGCAGTGTACTGTTTAATTGGAGTGCTCCCACATGAAAGCTACACGATCAAAAATAATCCCACATTGGAGGTACTTTAACATACACAAAGTACATAGACGTTTAATATGATAGGCATTTAGATGACCAAGGAGATAGGTTTCTCAGCGCGATGAGAGAGTAATAGGCAATCAGGGCTTTGTCAACGACGTCGGCACAGCCCTGCAGATCGACTTTATTATCTACGTAATAACTCTATCTCGCTAATCGAAATTGTCTCGTAATTATACCACTAGGGTTGCTGCTTTTGCGAAATGAGAAATGTTTATTTTTTCTCTTTTATTTGCAAAATGAATACCACCTATAAGGTTCTAAGGACTCTGTGTTTGGCACTAATCGGTGTAACATAACTCCTAAAGATGCCCCGTGGAAGGGTGAAACACGAGTTGAATGATTTAACGGTGTCAGTTGTGTAATTCGCATTGTTTGCCGCATGCGCATTTATCAGCGGGCTGGCGGGCGGTGAACTTTGTTGCACGACTACCACTGTATGTGCGGAAGTGGCTAAATATTGGTCCTTTTCTTACCTATAAGGATGACAGACGACTTTATAAAGGTTGTCGAAAGACGTTGGATGCAAGCAAATTCAAACTCGTCATATTAGTAATCTAAATAGGAGGCCTGTGTCCCGTGGACGTCATATAGTTGGAATGCATGCTTGTGATCACCGGAAAAATGGATGGATTACCAGGGGATCACGGATCGCGAGGTCGCAGCCTCATGCTCTGGTCCGATTGGGTTTGAATCACGCTCAATATCACAGTAGCCAAAGCAATATACACCGCCAATTCTGGCTCTGATTTCACAATCCTCAGTAATGATGGAAACGATACAATGAGAAGGAATAAGGCGTTCATTTTGTACATCGTCAATGTTTATTAGTGACCAAGAATTATGTAACTGCTCTCAATAATTTTGAACCATCAAAAAATCTACTTTATAATTTATAAAAATGTATTTTAAAGCTTTATAATATCTGAATTCATGCCATCATATACTCTTTAATGTTAGATCATTGTTTACAACACTAGTCAATAATCAACATGTGAATAGTTAAACCCGACATATATTGCCTATGTGCAATCTTTCCTCCAAATTTTGTTATAAGCGCGCACACACACACGCAATCACACGCCCTAGCATACACACATGTACACGACGAAACACACATGCAATCGTATACACACATATTGTATAACCAACTGTGAGCAGCGAAGTCTCTTTCACAACACAAGCAATACATTTTGCTTAAAACAACAAAACTTTATATTACGATACATTTCAGCACAGGGACCACGCTGCAAGGTATAGATTCTTCCAAAGACATCTATGAGGAGATATACTTTAATCGCCACGCTTGGCAAGCAGGTTGGCAATTGTAATGTGATTTTTTTTGGCACTAATCGGTGTAACATAACACCTGAAGATGCCCCGTAAAGGGGTGAAACACGTGTTGAGTGATTTAACGGCAGTTGTGTAATTCGCATTGTTTGCCGCATGCGCATTTATCAGCGGGCTGGCGGGCGGTGCACTTTGTTGCACGACTACCACTGCATGTGCGTAAGTGGCTAAATATTGGTCGTTATCTTACTTAAGATGGACTTCTGAAAGGTAACGCCTGATTCCATTAAATAGTAATGTGGTTTTTATGGTACGCTTAGAAAACTGCTGCCCGTTCTCTAGAAACTTGTTTGTGAGCAGTGGCAATCCCATATAATTAATACTCAAAGTGTGAATTATACATAAGACTGTATCGAACCTACGACCTACGATTGCAAATCACAGTACTCTAATACTGGGCTACAACAGCTTATAATATAATTGTTAATTTTTCTTGACACTAGATTCAAGCTGACTAGACTTTTTGGAAGTATGTAGATCAGTATCTAGCAATGTTTGGATTAGGGCTGAAATTATAGTGATAGTGATGGTGATGTTAGCTGTTAGCTTTTTAATAAATCAATAAAAATGTTATCCGTTATTAATAGCTTTTATGGTAATCTTCAATATGATTCTTTATTTTTATTTTACGTTATTATATAAGATTGAATTAAGAGATCGAGAATCGAAATCACGACTTACGATCATAAGTCATAGTACTTTACCCCTATGCTACTGCCCAAAATTGATATTAGAAAAAAATATTTTTTTGATTAAAACTTTTCAAGTATCCGTACGAATATAAAGAATCTGGTGTATAAAATAAAGATTTTTTTTTTAATAGTCGAACTTAGAATCTTTGGAGGAGTATGAAACTCCTTGTTCGCAACTTCTTTACTCAAGCAATTTACGTAATTTGCTACACAAAGCACCAATTTGTGTTCCATGCCGCACTTATCTAATAGTCTTACAAGACTTGATATTTAATACCTTTGTGGAATGCTTAATAAGTATTTCTTTGTTCAAAAAGAAAAGGAACGTTAAAAAAAATATTTACAATGAAAATTTCGTTGAAAAATTTCTTCCGCTCCCACAAACGACAAAAAGTCAAAACGCGCGGTTAAATCATTGGAAATTCAGAAGAGTTTTTTTCTGCTCTCCTCCCTTTATAAACATTGTTTGTAAAATCTTTTCGGTACAAAAAATATAAGCACAAGTTAAATAGACAAAATTATTTGCGTTACAAAATACGTCCCCAAAAAAATTGTAGGATTTTTTTTGTTTGGTTTGTTAAAAGATTCCAACTCATATCACATATTTTATGAACATTCATTTACATCACCATTAGAACTGACAAAATTGTATTTACCAAGTTTATTATTTCCTATCGTATTATAAGTATATATACTGATGTAATCGCGTTGTGAATTCTCTTGTTTACAGTTATCAATCGAACCATCAATCCATTCCAATGTCTCAACACATTGTTATGCTATTAGTATGTTAAAATTTTTCTATTAGTACTTAATACTTAAGATGTAACTATTTATAATTGCGTATACTTACGAGAATTTCACTTATAAAAAATAAAAAATAATTTAATAAAAGATACGCTCTTTTTTGATTGACGAACGAATTCATACATTTATACCTACACGATTGTTCAATATATATTTTTAAAAATATAGTAATTAATAATATAGTAAAAGGAATATAAAAATTGAAATATTAAACTAATAATTTTTTCAGACAACAATTTATTTTTAATTAGATTACATACACATTTTTATTTTAAAATGTATTCGTATATTTTATTTTATTTTTCATGTCTAATTACCGACTATATATAATATAATCTATGTTATAATAGATATCAATATTGAAATGAAAATAAACAACGTCCTTTGACCTAAAATCTATATTATAAGAGATAAAATATATATAAGAGTGGAGCGAGAATAATAATAAGTTAATTGTCTATTAAATGTATTTTTTGAAAGACTGTCTCTTCTTTAATTAAACTTATATGATTCTAAGCTGGAATATATTTAACATCACTTTTAAGTAACATAGTTAAGAACTTAGGCAACCAATGTTACATCAAAGTTACTTAGACATACAAGGTTAAGTTATAGTTATAACTTTAGTAATGTTGACAAACAAACGAAGGTTTTAAACTCTAATGTGGAACGTAGATAGAAAATCAGGGGCGCGTACAACAACGTGTTCGAAGTCCATAAACGATAATCTCCCGTCTCCATCAACATCTGCCTCGTCGAGGACACTCGCAACTATATCATCGCACTCCTGTTGATGAAGCTCTCCCTTTGTGAGAAGTCGAGTTGCCTCCAAGAGGTCTTCGCGTCCTATATACATATCATCGTCGAGGTCGTATATTCTAAATGCGTACCTGCCAACAAATGTAAATTTATGTAAACAATGACTATTTTTAATTACATATCCTATTATACTATGGTGACCGGAAAGTAATGTCGCTTTTATAAGTTAAATTTACACTACTACATTTTTATTTCTAATCAACAATATATTCACCTTCGCTATTAACAATCTTTTGTTATCTAGTATACAAATTATCAATGGCGAAGCGATAACAAATCAATTAGTTTTTCTGCAAAACATGTTGACATAAACGACATTACTTTCCAGTCCCCTAAATATATTGAGAAGTTATAGAAAAATATTTTTATACATAAACTGTATATAAAAAAAATCCTATTATATTATAAAGGACGTCGTAAGTAATAAAAGAACTTGGAAATAAATTTGTTTTAAGAATGATGTGTAAGTGATCAAAAAAAACGCGTCTGAGTTTGTTGTGACTTCTTCTCAGTTTAGGAAGCGTTTGGAACCTTCGAAGGTTTAAGTTAAAGGATGCCGTTATAGGAAAGCTCTATCAGATACTTTTTTGTAACAATTTGGGCTATTCTGGTATTCTTCTTATGTTGTTTACAAGTGTTAACTATTAAAGATCCTACATGGTTAATATGAATGAATTTTTACATAATATTTAAATAATTAATTTATTTTTTAATAGTAAAAAAATATATTGCGTGTCGCGAAAAATATGAAATGTAATATAAATGTGTGTGTGTTTTTTTTAAATTAAAAAGTATTTAATTTTATTGAATAATTTAAATACTTAAATGAAACAAAGTAATAGAAACTTTTTAAATATATCACAGTGAAAACTAAGTATCACCAAGCTTTAATATCCCTCGGAGCTGCTTCGCTGAACACCGACATCATGTCTAGAAAATCCTCGAACGTGAGGTTCCCGGATCCGTCGTGCGAGAATACTTCGCATATGCGACGCTTGAAAGGATTCTCCTGGGGAACAAATTTAAATTTATAACGTCGTGTACAAGACATTTTCATATGAAATTCTAGTTTCATTGGAAATGAATATATTATTTTCATATATTTCCCGCCCTTAGAGTCGTATTTCTATTGCGTCAGTAGGTTTCCGGCTGCTTGCATAGCCTATTTAATTTGTTTTTCTCATATAGGGTGTTTTCTCAGTCTTGACTTTAATCATGAACTATTTATTCATAACATTATCCACAAAGGATCATTTAACGTGGTCATTTACGACGGATCTCATAAAAAGACTCACGGTCACCCAGAGAACAATAGAGGGCTATGCTCGAAATTTCGCTGCAAGATCGAATTAGAAATGACGAGGGAAATGTGAGAGAGTCGGAGAAGTGCTCATCTGAAATAGCACCTCTCTCATGCATCCGATAGCGTTCTTTCGCCAAAGCTCTATCATCACTTATAAATCCTTTATCGAATTTTTTTTACAAGTTTTTTAATATTCATAAATTTAAAACAAAATAATTAATAGACATTACATAGGAGTGTATTATATACCGTAAACAGCTGTCCACAAAAGAGTTACGTGTTTTATAAAACCTAAAGATACACATAACATACTCTTATTTATTCCTAGTAGTAACTTTGTATATATTTAGTATTTTTCTAAAATTTATTAGAGTTTTTATGTGCATAAACCTGACTGTCATATACATTGACTGTGTAACGTCATAAATTTCCTTTTCACTATTTATTCTATAGAAAATTCCCTATCGCTAGTTTCAAACGTGACGTGATGTAGGAAAAGCAACAAATTTGTTTTTTTTTTATTGAGATCACTTTTACAAATTACTTTATGGTATTGTTAATAATATATACTAACATTATAGTGTATCACAATGTAATTATTTGTTAATGCTAAGATACCAGGAAAGTTTATAAGTAGATACTTATTGTATGTATGGGGAGATATACCACAATCGCCTCGTTTGGCAGGCGGGTTAGCGATCGCAGAGTATTTGTATTATGGAGAACACTGCATAACAAACCAAACACACACAAAGAGTAATATATATATATATATATATATATATATATATATATATATATATATATATATATATATATATATATATATTATACCTATAACTTATCGTAGATTCAGTCCATAGACGCCTACTGCAATGCATAGTCCTCCAAAAAATGTATCTATGGGAAGATATTCCATAATTAGCGCCTTATGAAAAGTCCGTAGGTCAAATATACATATACATAGCCCTATCCGGGAATCGAACACGAGACCTTCGATCGCAAGATTTAGTCCTCTACCACTAGGCTACCGCTACTCCATTACATAAGGCTTGCTAACAGGTATAACAAGCTATATATCATAATTTTTATTTCACCAACATTCCTGTAAGAAAGTATTTGATATATTATAGATCGCATAAAGTACCTTCTTCCGCAGTAAAAAAGAATCAGTGCCAGAAAAAAACATCCCATATATGTAGCCTGTTGTATATGTTGTGCAAATAATAAAAACTAACTATACCTTTCTGATTGTAGTTTACTTTCGATATTGCCAGTGATAGACTTGATCGGAAAATATTACCAAATTATTCTTCCTTGTGTAATTTAAGGTGACTGACTCACCTTTAGTTCAGGTAGTTTTTCGATCTCCTCCACGGGCACTGCTATAGTATGAGCTTGGTTTTCCGTCATTCTTCTAGGCACGAGATCGGGGTTCACCTCACGAAATCTCTTGAAAACCCTGACGAATGTCAATACTTGAATTTTATTTTTATAACCAAAAATCTGAGGAAGTGCTGTCTTTCTCTCTCTCTCTCTCTCTATACAAATATATATATATATATATATAGTCAGCGGGCTGGCGAGCGGTGCACTTTGTTGCACGACTATCACTGCATGTGCGGAAGTGGCTAAATATTGGTCCTTTTCTTACTTAGAATGGACTTCCGCAAGGTAACGCTTGATTCCATTAAATATTCTTTTTCTAACTTTATTATCATAAGGTTGTACCATATATTAATTGACAGTAAATGAGCTATACATATACCTATTCATTTTGTATATAAACCGTTGATTTATGGATAATATATTAAACACATACATATGCATTAATTCATATATTAATTTATGTCAACCGAGATGCACCCAATAATACATATATTAATTAATAAGCAATGCAAATGAGCTATATATTCTCCCTTTCAATTCAAATATTATGGTAATCCATAATGATATAGTTTTAAAATGAAATATCCATTGTATTTGGAATATCATTCGTTACAAATGGTCCGTTCAAGATACAATCCGAACCAATAAATGACAGCTGTCAGAGACATTTGTGGAATGAAATACGCCTTTCAATATTGTTCATACGCATTGAACGTTTCTGAACGCGATTTACATTTCTATATGTGACAAAATGAAAATATTGCTTTTATTGTCGTTATCAAAAATCATTTACACAATTATATTTACAAAGCATGTAATATTTATAATCTCTTATAATTAGATATTTGATATTATTGACGTTGCGCTGCTAGCCTATTTAAGCTATGTGCAGCTTCATCGAAATACTTCTCAGAAACAGGAGATACGTGAGTTAAAAATTATACACTGCCCAAATATATATATATATATATATATATATATATATATATAACGTTTGTACGTGGCGGATTATACCCGTGTAGGTGTATAGTGTTTTGACTGACGTGTAGTTTAAGCTTTGCGAAGCGAGGTCTACTCAGCGGTCGGGAGCGACACGGGCTGAGCCTGAACGCTGTCACTTGAACTCGAAGCGGACGCTATCGCCGGTGTCTTGAGTATTTGTGTGATGTTTTTGCGGTGCATCGTACGCCACGGGGACCCGATGTGAGATAAATACCACAGCGTTATACCACAGCGAATAAAGTTGGGAATTTATTTAAATTCCGCTTTAAGAGCAGCGAGGACATCACAATTTGTACCAAATTATATGTGAACTGAAGGAAAACATACTAAATTAACCTGCATAAACTGGCATACCAATAGTGGGAAACGTATAAGGTTAATACAGTACGCTATATTACAATACAACTGTATATTTGTATGTATGTAAAATTATAACAAAGGAGATAGATTCAGGAATGAGATCAGTAGACGATCGAAAATAATCATGGTTAGTAAGTCCAGTGAATTGGCAAATTAAAATGGCAGTGCACAGACCACGTAATGCCCAGAATAGATGGCCACTGACCCCTTTAGGTTCTTTATTGGAGACCACAGACGACAAGAACAGCGTAAGATGTCTCACAAAGAGGACAGACGAACTTGATAAGCTTTTTAGCTTTCATCTGGTCCTATTAGAAATCTATGGAAAGGCCAAAGGCCAAACAAATATTACCGTGGTTGAACCGACGTGTACACTAGCCCCAATCATTTCCTCCCGTTGTTGCCGTACGAGCCAACTAAAGCAAAAATATTCACGGACGACAGAATTGATGGGTGTTCGGTAGTACGGGGTCCTCGTCCCGTAATAGATAATTCGATGTAAAGAAAAACACTTGCCAGATAGTTAAACTTATAATATCACAGAACAATAGATCTATAGATGTAAGGCCGGTTTAAAACGAATTAAACCAATCGGTTTAAAACGAAAAAAACCGTTTAAAACCGAAAAAACCCATTTTTTTTCGATTTTAAACGTTTAGTGTTGACGACTATGTTTTTCTTAAATATAAACATATTATCTATTCCAAGCGTAGACATTACCTAACTAAGTTGAACAACTATTACCTAGTTAACTATATTGGTTACTTTGAAAAGATTTATCAATCAGTTTCATTCGGTTTAAAACCAAACTCACACACTTGCACTTCTCACGCGGAGAGACGTCAAGATGCAACGTTGCCAGCTCGCCTACTCCACAACACACACACACACATACATAGCGTGTTGCGTGCGGACATGTCAGTGTTGCCAGTATTGTAAAAAAATGTACAAATTTGGATTCAATATAAAGGTACTCGTGCCAAATATGCCAAACATTACTGAATAACTAAAATGTAATGAGCTGTTATAAAATTAGATTATTAGGTACCGACTTTTTCTTGAAAGTTAAAAAAAACTGGCTAATCTTATACAGTCCACTCGACAACATGATGATATAATTTTCATGACTTTCTTGACATACAGTCATGAAAATTTATAAGCCATACCATACATACATACCATACCTAACGTTGTCTTTTTCATGTGCAAGTAAAACAGAGGGCATTCACTGTGTGTGTGTGTGTATGTGTGCATAGCAGTCGGCGGTGGCTCTCTGGCGGCAAACTCTTTGAACAGAAATTGAGGAGTGGACCTTTGAGTAGACCTTAACTACTTGGAAATAAAGGTCAAAACTCCTATCCACAATTCCTTTATGATTTAGGTACATATTTTAATCTATTTTATGTAATATTGTTTCTTTATAATTATAGTACTTTATATGTAATATACTTACCTATAAATATATTACATATAAAGGTATAAACTGCATAGATAACTAACACAAGAAAAAGTATTGTCGATAATGATGTGTAAAAACACTGTTCTTATATTTTAGTAGGCGAGTTTTAAACCGTTTAAAAAGATTTATTTGGGGTTTTAAACCGCCACTTTTGGTTTTAAACGTTTTAAATCGGCCTTTTTACATCTTTAAATAGATCTCAATCTGAGTTACAAGTATTTCCTTTGTTGAACAGCGGTTGAAGCGACACGTCTGCTCGGTAGACGGCGCGTCAGAGAGAGGGCGAGTTGTATCGAGTGTAAGAAGGGACATGCAAAAACAAAACGTTCATAGATAATAAATTTGGGTGCTTTCTAATGAACGCCACAACAGCATGTCCAGCACAGCATTTAAAAAAGCGCTCAACTACCCATATCCCACGCGTAAAGGGACACAAATTCCCTATGATAATAATTCTAAACTTCCACTCTCCAGCTGCTCCGCTGTTTCTGGCGGACAACAACGATAATGGTGAAGCAGGGAATAATTATTATCTACAGCAGACGTCCAGTTGACGACTTTACCGGTACTGTTGAAAGTCATCACCTATAACCAGCAATAAAGGCCCTGCAGCTAAAATGATGATGTAAATTTAACATGTATTTTACGTAAAAATAATACGATTTTTTTTTAATAAATATCCAAAGATGGACAAATGCAGGCATTAAAACAACATTTTCACTTTGTAACAAAAATCGATTTCTCGTTCTTGTTTGCGACGAACTCACCGAAATAGGAAAACTTCTTGTGCAAACGTGTACACGACTGTACCTTCTGTATATTGGTGGACTTACTATTTCGTCTGTAGAATGATTTGCACTAGAACGCTTTTGAATGCAATGAAATACAGAGTACACCAGAGGCTGTATTCTATATATATTTATATAAATTTAGTAAATTTTGACAACTAAATATTAAAATGTTTAGAAAATGTTTTTACTACAACACTTATTAAATTAGCTAAGTCTCCTCTTGTATCTCTTCCATTACTACTGAAGATCGTGAAGCTTTTTGGAAAATTCGTAGCGCATTTCCGTCATCTGTTCCTGTCTTCTGTGGTGTGTTTTGTTTCAGCTTTTGTGGTATCGAATGTGGTTCCGGCTTAATATGACCAGCACATTGAACTGCAACCTCGTGATCGCCGTCCGATTAAAGGTTTCTCCAAAATTTTCACCGTATTTTCTGGCTACGTGAACAAAAACTTCAAAAATTCGCCGTGGAAAAGCGAAATAACTCTTCTAGTTCCATTAGTATCATTTCGTTGGTTCTACGACCAATCCATGGAATTGTCGGTGCATATTCGTTCCGCTTTCTTTAATCTCCAAGCCTTAGTACTTATAAAAATATAGTGAAGATCGGCCTAATGGTAAGCGTGTTTTAGTGTTGTTGAAGACGTTTCTATCAATCCACAATGCAGCTGACACATAGCCTTCCGATAGTTGCGGAAGCCAATAAATATGGTAAAATATCAATAAATAATTTTAAATATAAAAACTGAGATATTGTGGTTTTCTACAGTATGGTTTTGATATAAGATCTGCTGTATTTAAGAAGACAAGTTGTTTTTAAAATGTAAATATCACCTATTAAATTTCTTTCTATATAAAAAACAATGTCAGTTTATATTGTAGGTATATACAGCAGACACGTGTAATTAGATCTTTTTTATTAACGCGTACTTCATGTTGCAATTAATCTAATTACGTTTAATCAAATCCAATAATACGATACCTAAAGTTTTATTAAGGTAAAAAAGTTAATAGTTTAAATTAAATTATAAATCTGTATAGTAACAAATCTTTAAGAAACTGTTACATTTCCACTACAATTAATTTTTATTATTGATTAACGTTTAATAATCATTATCCGCAGAACTTCTACTGGACATCGCCCTTAGTATAAGAACTAGTTGGAAAAGGCCTTTAGCGTCTTCTGATTCAAAAGGTACCCTACGGGTGGACGTCATGCACTACGCCTGTCAGTCAGTGGTCTTCACTCCAGAACCTTAAAACGTCAGCGGCCGTCTGTTCTTCTCAAAGAATCCGACTACTTCAACTTGTCAATCAGTTTAACCATCGACCTTTATAGCTGACCTGTATACTACTGTTGCTTTGTAACAATTTAGCCTAGACATAAAAGAAACTTCATTTAGGAATATTATGAATATTTTACAGGAGACAAGCACTTAAATTTCTTAGGCAGACACTTCTTAGTTTGGGGAATCCCGGGAATAGACCTCGAGACGTATTTAGTAATCCGAGAAAGCTTGCGTGGGTTAAAACTCAGTTATTTCAATTACTCTTCTCAATTTTCTTAACGGAAAAATTAAAAAATAACACCTAATCCTCTGCGACCAACTGTTTGGCAACTTAAAATTTGGGACTACGCCGATGTTAACGTCAAGCCTAAATATAAAAGAGCAGTTAGGCAGAAATAATTGTATCTACCGTTAAATATCAACGCTATTAAGAATAAAACTTACAACATGGTACAGTCAGCGCACCTGACGCAGTAAGTTTGATTAGGTAGGATTAGGGCAGTAGAAGTCCATCGACATTATTTCTTCAAAAAAACTACCGCTTCTTCAAATTATTTAGAGAAGTTCACTTCAACATCATCATTTCAGCTATATATACTCACAGTCTACCACTGGATAAAGTTCTACCCTACAAAATTTTAATATTACTTAGAAGCAAGTCTGTATTTAAAGTCTTCTGACAACCTTAAGAACCTTATATCTCCGCTGCATTTGCCATATAATAAAAAAAAACAACGCAAGGAGAAGCTATGAAGTTGATAAGTTCAAAATTAAAAAAAAAACATGCCTGTAGTATATAAGGAAAAAGAATCATGTTACGAAATCGCACAAATTCATGTTTGTATGGCTTTAATATGTGGTACGGGAAAAAGAAACCATATTAATGATTACAAAGCATTATTATGTGTTTATCCTCATGGCTAATAAAGGAACACACGAGTTGTCAACCTAATGACAGTAGCAACAGTGTTGCCATCACAAAGAGCAAATGTACATAAATATATAAACATTGCATTACTTTAGAGACTACAGCTGTGTGGAAGTGAAATTACACGACCATAACGCCAACGCATTTCGGGCGTATATTTTATAACCAAAAAGTTTTCATAAGACTTTTTGTTTAACATATTTTACACTGTTTTATTAGTGGCAGCTGGAGGTGACTAACAACGACTGTGTAGGTTTGAATTTCGAACTAGAATTTTTCTTAACAACTCTTTTTATCATACAGCCCTGCAAAGTTCCTTTCGCATGTTCATCATACTTAAGGTGTTCTCCATCCGAACAGATAACTCATCTGGATATCAATAAAAATTGTAATCAGAAATCAACATACGATAGAATAAAAATCTTTTTTTAATTGAAATTTAAATATACTAACCATTTATCTGCTTTGGTAGTAACTCAGATAGATCAGAAGACGCTGAATGCAAACAGCTTCCAACATGTATAATTGTAAATACATGGGCGAGGTCTATGTTCAGCACTAGACGTCTGTCCTATGACTAAGGTGATGATAATTAACAAAAACGAAAGCCAAAAATCTATCGAATGTAAGTAATGATTTTCCTTGTTCCTTAAATTTTACAAAAGAAGTTATCTCTAAAATTGATTAAAAAGGTACTTAATAGTAATTCTAGTAACAATTTTATTCCTATTAAAATTTTATGTTAATTATAAATCGTTGTATCTGTCAACGAAAATGCACCGCATGGCATAGGCCTCGTCAAAAAATATCTATGAGGGAATATACCATAATTGCCACGCTTGGCAGGCGGGTTGGCTATCGCAGTGTGTTATTGTAGTACGCATAAGACGTTACTACCCATCCTCTAGTAACTTGTTAGTGAGCTGTAGCGACCCTATATAATTAACACGTTCACTGCGGGCCCAATTTTGAAGAACTTTCAGCTGGTGCGGCTGAGGTCGAATCAGCCTCAAGCTAAACTTCCTAGTAGTGCGGTTGAGGCCTTTTCTGCCTCATGTTCATCAATATTTTTTTACAATATTGAGTCAATGCTTCGCAGACATAAAGAAAGCTATATTTGTCTTTGTCATACCTCATACGGTTGAGTGTAAACAGCCGCCGCACTAGAGAGAAAACACGAGTTTTACGCGCCGCACCAGTGCAAAGTTTACCATGAGGCAGAATCGACCTCAAGCCGCAGTGAACGTGTTAAAGCAAATTTTGTGAATGAAATAAGATTGTATCCCGGGAATCGAACCGTAATAAATAATTTATCGCTAAGCTACCACTGCTAGGAACTCTGGTCAGTATAATTTTATTCATTTAGAATAATTTCTCAGAATAAATATTTCTTTAAGCTTATGAGTAGTAGATGAGATCGAATCGTAACCCCTTTGCCGCCGATATGAAAATAGCCCTTAGCGAGCAGAATTTTTACAACGCTACTCGACCGAGTGCTGTCTAGAATTCCATAATACGTTTAATATCTTTCACGGATAATTTATTAAATTTATTTTGTAGTACTATTCGTAATACTGTAATAGTTTTGTCTGGTTATTAAATTAAACTCGGTCTCTTACTCCAAGCAAGCTCACAATTACTAAACGAGCCATGGAGAGGGCTGCCCTTGTGATATCTCTACGAGATTGATAAGGAATGAGGAGATACGTAAATAGACAAAAGTAACCGATTTCCCAGCGATTAGCAAGTTGAACAGCCATTAAACAGGCCACATAGGACACGTAAGAAAAAAAAAAACAAATAAAAAAGTTTTGAAGACCACGGTCAAGCAAGCGTAGAGTAGGACATCCATTCACCAGGTGGATTGATCAACTTATTAAATTTGTCGGAAGACACTGTTTGCATGACAATTTCGACGGGTCCTTTTGTACAGCCTTGGACTTTTTTTTGTATTAATTATAAGTAATACATTATTGTGTGCAAAATTTGTGAAAGGAAAATATCTCATTGATTACCTTAATGTTATTTTTTAATTACTCAGAGATGACACGAGACGCAATCCACACTTACGTAATGAAACTTCAACGATACATATGTTTAAATTTCATTCTAAAGTTTAGTTCAGCCAGTGTGCCTTTTAGGAATCAAAATAACCAGCGACTACTGTCACAAGATTTAGTATTAACAATATCGAAGGATGTCCATCCAAAAGCTCATTAGACAACCCTTTGAAGCTTCAGAACACAGGGTACAAGCCTTTCTAAAAGGCCTTATCGGAAATCTACAGATAAAGGCTATGCGGAGTTCCTACGACTAAAACGATGACGACGACGACAATAACGACTTAAATTTTTATCTCGCTACCAATTTATTTGTTATTACTATTTTAAAATAAATTTTATTTATTTGAAAATCGAACACGAAATAAAACAATCGAAGAATATAAGTGATATCTTACCTTAGAATTTCCTTCCTTGTGAAAAATGTACAGTCCTGTTCATAAATCGAATATCGATTCATCAATTTTCAACTAGAACATTAAAGTGTTTTGCACGTTAAATATGTTTACTGTCATCACACATATTTTTTTTTATTTTAACACTAAACCTTGTTGAAGTCATCGGATGATGGTGAATTCTAGCCACTTCCGGGAAATCTATGGGAGTGAATTATATCCAGCTGTGGACGTGTGACTAAAATAATTATGATGATCATACTATATCATACATATAATAGAAGTATAGTATTGTTGTATTATACTTGCTTGTATTATAATATCGTGGCTTTGTTTTTACAATGATGTTTAATATTCCTGATTTTTTTAAGCGCGTTTAAGTCTCTTAAACTGTTTACTAATTTAAATCATAAACTATTTAAAACTAAGTTGAAATCAACTAATTATTGTGATTATTTTTTTTATTCTTTATTCTCTTGTTTGTTTTTAAAGACGCCCTAACAATGTCCATTTTCTTAAAATAAGGTACTTGTGACCACTTCCTCATCCCTACTCCATATTGCCATCTTCAGGTTGTACGCCAGTAGCTGTGCGGTAGATGCCATAATCGCCATATTAATGAATTTTGCGATCACATGAGTCACGTCCGTGTAATACACGCACGAGTTCGTGTGACGTGATATTGCTACCACCGCATGAAGGACACTGTTATACAGCTGGAAGGTGTCTGTTGTTCGACGAACAAAGGTGATTGCCTTGCTCTTTAGCCCCTGAGCCTCGTGGATGATAAGCGTCTATGAACCTGCCTCTGTACCGTAACCTTGACATATGAAACCTTTTTTATCGGCTTAGGTGTAACTATACAAGATGTTTCTATTTTTCAGGATATTCCCCCCATAGCAGGGATACCTACTCAGGGAGTGCACCACCGCATTGTTGATTGATAATGTATGCACCATACAAATATAATTAATATAATTACAAACTGCGTAAATATTTACACACACTCCAGACGGTCGGCATTTGCATGTCCGATGTCATTTCTGTTATATTGGCTATATTTAAATCTTTTCAATCAAAATTAAACCCTACTGCTTAGACAATAAGGTTCAAGATATAATATTTCAAATTACCTGATAATCTTCAAGTTGTTGTTCAGTGAATGTAACAATTTTGTTACCCATCTCCGTTGTTCAGTCTGCGAGATCAGTAATTACTCTATGTTTTGTACCATAAGAGATTTTAATATTATTAATTATATATTTATCGATGTTGAACACAGCCTGTCGCGGCGATAGCCACTAAACACTGGCGGTTCGAGTAAGGTATTCATTTCGGATTAGGGCGTGACGATCATAGAGTAATACAGAACAGACATTACTTTTACAGATTAATATATTGACTATAAAGGTATATGTAGCCGCCATTTGAACCTTCATATATAGGCCGCCTGCTAATCCATGTTGCTACAATAGACTTTAAGCAACGACTGAAATGCTTCGACAATTACTTATGCGCGTGCGACTGTGAAAACTTTCCAAGGTACCATTCCCGCAGATTTGTAAAGCCATATAATTATGACAAACACAAACATCTTATAATGGAATTCCATATGAAACTGTCATGTTTACTTACCCTATTTTCTTTTACTTTATTTAAGATAGAGATGCTCTCTCTACACCTAAGGTCCTGTTCTCCTAAACGAACCGAAGTAGCCAGCACATTGGCAAATTGAAATAGCTGAAAGACAGTTTCATGACGAAAAGAACAGACGGCCGTGGAGGCTTGAAGGTTCTGGAGTGGTAATCACGAACTGGCCAGCACGACCATCCTCAAGGTGTGACAATGACCTCATTAAAGTTGCCAGAATACGCTGGGTGCATGCCACATCACATGGGACCATTTTCAATCGTATTGTCCTTAGATATGTAACTGTATAATTTATATCCAATTACGTATACTATTTATAAAAAATATATCTGTAATCACTAAATATATAGATTTTGAAATAATATTTGTTTAAAAATAGTTTCTTTAGTAAATACACAGTCTAGAAATCGAAGAGGGCTAAGTTTCGAGCTTCACTGCGAGATCGAATCAGTAATGTCCCCATTTCTGATTCTAATTCGTTCTTCTGTGGATCTTGAATCAGTAATGGGGACATTACTGATTCTAATTCGTTCTTCTGTTGATCTCGAATCAGCAATGTCCCCATTACTGATTCGAGATCCACAGAAGAACCAAAGATAACTACGTAATATGAAGGACTGCTGATTGGGGCAGTGGGTGCGGCACATCGCCCCTGGGACCGAAAGATTCTCCAATGGAAACCATGATCCGGTAGACGATGCGTGTGTGGGTCGTCGCCATACTCAAGGTCTCGGGAAGTCTTTGGATGTGGGCAGCGCTACACCGAGGCCCACGTTTTGCAGGGGGCATCTGTCGTGTGACATGATGATGATATTGACCAAATTCGAGTGTCATGGCGGTTATCAAATAATTTCTACCGAATGAATTACGTTCCACGTACCATTGGGACTGATGTAAGCACACCAGTCGATCTTATATTTTATCGAATTCATTCTTAATCAATTTGTACATCCGTCAACTATCGAAGGAATCAAGAGTTGACAACACAAATTGCCTTCAGGTAATTTTCTACGCCGTATTACCAAAGAAACCTGTCTCTCTAGACATTAACGTTCCTATATTATTTTGTAATAAATAATTCACTTTCGCCTCTATTAACATCATTACACTTTAATCAGAGTTAGGCGGGTCGGTTGTTAGCAGCCGCGCCCCTGACTCGTCGTGTTCTCCACTGTCAAGCAATTTTTATGGGTTTCTGTTCAAATATTATTTGGCTGAATTTTAAATGCTATTGTCAAAAAAAATCAAATAGCTGACACATCTGTTCATCTTGTTAGGTTGTTGTTTGGATCATAAAACTTGTCACTACGCCGGGAAACATACTACTTTCTTTGTCCTAAAATTCGCGCATGGGAACATTTAAAATGACCACTTTCATACGTCATGAGGAGACTGCTAGAAGAGCCCCATGAGCCCTATTTGATAAAAAGTAGATTCAGATTAAAGTCCTCTATAAATTATCTTTCAGTTTAAAGCTAACATTAAGAAGAGTTCTCAACAAACTTAGAAAGGTTTCAGCAGTTATACGAGTAACAATGAATTCCCGAGCTCTTCTTACTTAAAAAATCCTTTACATTTTGATGGATTTAAAGAATTTCTTTACAAAATACTTTAGATATATACCTAAGCGTTGGTAACCCAGCGGTAGAGTACTGGAACTTGCAATCGCAAGTAGCAGGTTCGATTTCCAGGATGTAATCTTACATTATTCACACATTGTGCTCTCATTAGTTAATGATACTGCTCACAAACAAGTTTTCCAGAGGTTGAGCTGCAGAGTTCTTTGTGTACCAAAATACTACACTGCGATCGCCAACCCGCCTGCCAAACGTGGCGATTATGGTATATCTCCTCATCTTCGATCAAGTCCCCTTGCAATGGACGTATACGGGATGAAAGAAACCTAGGAAGTAGCCTAGTGTACAGCATTCAGTCATTTTAACATTAAATATTTTCTAATTATATGAAGAGTAGAGAAAATTACAAGCTGTTGTTTCTAGTGCTAACCTAATGTATTTTAGGTTACTTTTTAATTTATTAATGTTTTTAAAATTGAATCATAGCTAAGACAAATCACAAACGTCTTAAATTTTTAAATGTTTTTAACGGTATAATAGTTTACATATATTGTTTTTTTTTATCCTCGGGTGTGACACCGCTTTTGGCAACAATCAAAATTTTCTATAAATAAAATAATTTGACACAGATTCACAGATTATTTTGTTTTTTACACGAACTATCTTTTCTCAATATTTTGTTTTTGGACGATAAATACGCGTACTAAATAAAATCTTTCTGTTCATGAAAATCGAATTCAATTGTAATCAATATTTTACAAATGTCAAATTCTAGACAAACAAAGAAATGTTGGGAAATTGGAAGAATCAATAAATGTAGAAATCGATTTTACACTTATTCAGTTACTTCTTATAACACTAAAAAAATTACTTCCACTTGAAATGATTACAATGGACTGAGACTGTATTGCTGTTAGACAAATATAACTCTTGCTGCCTTAACATAAGATTCATTTTATGTGTTTCCGTAAGAAAAATCTCATTACATTCTTTTTTACTACTGCAGAGTCATGTCCGAATAAAACTGTAACAATGTAATACTTTTTCCGCTGTCCGAGCTATACAGTTACAAGATTAGATCTGGTGTATACCGACCCCGATAGCCGTGATCGTCTAGTGGTTAGGACCCTACGTTGTGGCCGTAGTAACCCAGGTTCGAATCCTGGTCACGGCAGCGAATAGCTGTCTCGGCGGGGTATATTTTTTAACAATTGTTTTGTTATAATACTTTATATGCTTTTAAAATAGGAACGTAAAGATTTTAAATTAACGTTTTAACTTTTTTTTCTGTCAAATTTATCCGGCTCAACGGAAACAATTTCTGGCAACACTGAGGTTTTGAAATCTTAATGTAAGAGAGAGCGTTATTAACATACATATATGTATTTCTAACTGTTCTGTGCCCACCTCGCGTGACGTATAGATATAATTTAAAAAATGTATAATTCCATTCTTGTGAATTTTAACACAAAAAAAACATTCAGGCAACATTTACGCATATGCTAGATATTGTTTGAAAACATTTTTTTTAAATAAACGCTCCCTCAGTCCCATAAAATTTCATAAAATCCGTTCTTAACTACTTACTATTCAACAGAAGAAATATTTTTACCAAATTTAGATAGAGATATAAAAATGAGTTAGGTCGTAGGTGGTAATCTCTTCTCTCGTCGTCGTCGTTTCAGTCCATAGAAGCCCACTGCAAGACTTAAGCCTCCCCTTATTGGAAGGATATATCATAATCGCCACTTTTTTGTTGGCTATGGCAATTATATCTCTCGACCTATGATCGCAAGTCCTCTTAATTAAAAATCTCTTGCTTATTATTCTTCTTCTTCTATATATTCTTAGATTATTGCTTAACTATTTAATAAATTAATTGTTTGGTTTTATTACATGTATATTAATTATTGATACAATTTAATGCATTAATAATGTCAATCATTACGTCTAGCTTTAAGCTCTCTATCGCACTCGTCTGCGCACTCTTTGTGGCTGCTGTAGATGTTGACATTGTTCCCGGGCGAATCGCACTCATCGGACCACCTTATCAAAATGCAGGTCTTTGCCGCCTGGTCGTAAGCGTACCTGCAAGTCAAATAAACACAGTTTGAGTACGTACTACGTATCCTCACACATCATTATCATGATTTGAGCCTTAGGACGTCCACAGCTGGACATAAGGCTTTCCCATAGTTTTATTATAGGAT
The DNA here is from genome assembly GCF_028537555.1 of Battus philenor. Classification (NCBI taxonomy): domain Eukaryota; kingdom Metazoa; phylum Arthropoda; class Insecta; order Lepidoptera; family Papilionidae; genus Battus; species Battus philenor. The sequence goes on from NW_027181693.1 coordinate 2,393,896, forward strand.
TGATTAGGAATTGGCTGCATCCAGCGTCTTCTCATCAATGGGGAGAAACGTGAGATCGTTTAACCACCTTGTCGACTTGTCTGGAAATTGTAAATAGAAATACAGGCTCTGACTATGTTCGACGAAATTTTTGTAAAAATAATTAAAAAAAAAGGAAAAAAAACACCTTGTCGGCAAGAGTAGGATGATGATGAAAGGAAGCCGATGAAAGAAAGAAAGAAAAAATAGATATTGTGATGGGAAAACGAAAAGACATTAAGACGAATGAAAGGGAGTGATAATAAAAATTTAAAAAACTGAAAAATTCATTTACCCGATAAACCAAGTACCTGTCAACATATAATAGTGGTACGAGAGATCCCCGTCATTAAAAAAAAAACCACCTTGTCGGCGGAAATGCTACGTTGTGCTTACTTTAAAACCTTAAGGCTCAGGACATCTGTTCTGAGCACTGTGTATATTATTCTTTATATATATCTTTAACATAAATATTAATTATCTATGTAATAACATAATTATTAACTATTTGAATTAGGAATGAACATACCAGGAACTGAATGTCGCATGCTCTGGGACAACACATCTTGTTTCAACATTCGAGTTACATTTCTGAGGATTTACTTAAGAAAAAATATTAATGTTAGTAAAAAATGATAATTTATTATGTTTCAGTTTTATAAAAGATCAAAACTTACTTGCTTCGCCGTCGTAAATTATCAACGAAATTATAAACGAGAAGTAGAAAATCAAAAACATTTTGTCGACAACGTTTTATACGTTATCTGTGTTATACGTACCGTCTATATATATAATCTTAAGCCTGTATAAAACCAATATAACAGATTTAAATTAAATTAGCAACGCATTGAATAAATTATCACATAGTTAATGTGAGAAATTGAAAATTTAAATTTTAAATATTTAAAGTTGAAAAAAAATTTCAAGGTGTGTTATCAATAAAAAATCTTTATACTATAGTAGGAAAATTATTTATGTTTGAATAACTTATTAAATGTAAATTTGTGACATTACGGGAGTATTTATTTTAAAAAAAATTGCTTGTAATAATAAAACATCTTCATTTGAATATTTAAAGGAATCAGGCGTTACCTTGCGGAAGTCCATCCTAAGTAAGAAAAGGATCAATTTTTAGCCACTTCCGCCTACTTTTCTTATCTTCATTTGATATGAGTCTTATAACAATAGCAGTAGGTTTATGTAACAGTAATAAAATAAACTAGAAGATATCGGACTTTTACTGTTAGCAACACTATGTCGACAAACAAGTCAACGACTCTAGATACTCTGCTTAACGTTACACAAAACACTGCAACAGCGCAGTTCTTCCGAAAGGACCTTTTTGATCAGCGCCTGCGACCTTACGGCAGTCGTTTTTTTTTGTCTAATATCCGTAACATCAAATATATAGCTTCTCGCATATTTAGCAATATTTATATGTATAATGTACATATATTGAAAGATATAATTAAAAATATGTACACTCAAAGATGGGGGGATTTTAGGGTTCCAAAAATATTTTCGTCAATTTCAAGATGGAAACAAAAAGACAGGCCGAAATGGCAATATACTAAACATTAAATTTCACAAAGTTACAAATGCAGATAAAAATTCATAACTTAGAATGTGATACGTAGATAGAGCGACAACGTTAATGATGAAAGGTAAAAATGAATACAATTCTTGAAAAATATATCATCCAACCTTTTAAATAGTAGTAATGTTGTGAATAGATTTGTAAATATGCCAAAAGTAATGTTATGTAGAAGATCTACATATATACAAATAAATGCAATTGTGTTTAATATTAATATAGCGAATGGGATCGGTTCGGAGCGTGAAGGTAGCGTACCTGGAAAAACCGAGGGGTCGAAGACCAGTGGGTAGACCCAGGTATCGCTGGATCGATCGCGTTGAGGCAGACTTGCGCGAATTGAATGTCAACCAATGGCAGACGATAGCGCAAGATAGAGGAAAGTGGAAGTCTCTCGCTTCGGAGGCCAAGACCCACTTTGGGTCACTGAGCTAGCGGAGTAGTAGTTTAATATTGCAAGGCAATATTGTCTACATTTTGAGAATCGTCGCTTTGCCTTTTCCAATAAATCTTTATTAGTAAAATTTTGTATCCATTTAAAGTATTCTTTTAAGCTATTTCACATCCTTCCAATTTGATAAATATAAACTACGAATAATGTACTTTTTAACCATAAAACCCTTTTTGACTTAGAGTTTTTTTAGATATTTTTCTATTTTGAGTCATGAAACGTCCAATACTGGGCATGGGCTTTCTCTATAGATTTCCAAGGGGATCCGTAGGAAGTGGTCAGCATCGAGCAGTCATCAAGCGTACGGTACGTAACCTACAGCTAAAAGGATGACATTATTTTAGCCAATAAACGTTCACTGCAATAAACCTTTCCTAAATATGTCAGTGGGTGAGTTTTACCGTAATCGCCACGCTTCGCATGTGGTTTGGCAATCGTTGTGTGGTTGTGTGGTTGTATGGTACACTGCCCATCTTCTGAAAACTTCTTTGTGAGCAATGATAATCCTATATAACTATTGCACAAGATGCGAATTATATATTTGACTGTATGCCGAGAATCGAACTGTCTCAGTTTTCTACCGCTGGGGTGTTATTGAAGTAGGAGTAAATTAAAACACGAAAGTGTAGTTATTTTTTTAATATCCCTGCAGTTATAAAAATAACAATAAAAGAAAAACATTTTAGCCGCTACCCTTGCATTCACTTAAACAAATATCCATACTCGTAAATATGTTTGAATCGACTTCAGGCGAAGCACATTTCGTGTCCCAATAAGTTTTTTCACAGGTCTGTGTTCCAAAATCATAGACATACCTGAAAACATTAAATCAATTTATATATTGCTATTTTATAAGGAGAGATGATTCTCTAAAACTGTAATGAAATACTTTTTTGTGAAGTAAGCCGCATGATTGTTCCATACGGAATGATTATATTAACAATGTTACATACACCTGCGGATATAATATCATGAAGTTGGGATCCCATAGTCGCGCGGAGCTGTGTGCTAGCCTGTGACGATATTAGTCAATGCCATTAGGAGGCAGTCGCCCGATTCCTAACCGCGAACAGCGTGGGTGAACCAAGGTTGGATCCGAATCCCTTCTTGATACGCATGTGGTCTACGCTACCGTTCCAAGCCGCATACACAACATCAACAATACACAGCTCTACTCGGGTAGAGCGGTTTACTACTTCTTGTAACTTCGTGTAACTGAAACGCGCCCATCCAGCTTCGTTCATTTTTAAGTTCACGACCTGAACTCAGTTCTGTACAAGCTGTAAAAGCTCCAAGGCTAACAGCATCACCTTCAACTGAGAATAAGTAAGTCAACGCCGTGTCATATTACACTTTTTTCATTTATCGCCGTTATTTTGGACCCCCATTATTCCCATATCTTATTTTTGGTATAGGGATATATTTTTCAATATTTTTTTCACATTGACATATTTGCGCAGTTTTACATTTCACATTTGCATTTAAAATTTTTGGTTTTTTAACATAATACAAGCTAAGACATAAGCTTGTGTTACACTTTAGGACCTAGTCGAAGTAGATCGTTTATTCATGAAGCGATTTTTCTCTTTACACATAAACTGTATCAAAGGTTGGTAGACGGCAATGAACAATTGAATGATATTATATATAGATTCAAACTTAACAGCTAGAGAACCGAACACAGTGGATAAATAAAAATTTAAGTAAAGCATAAAAACAGATTAAGTTATTACATACTAAAAAACTTTCCATGATAATATTACATTAATCATCATCGTTCCAGCCGTAAGATTTCCACTGTTGGACATAGCTTCCTCCCACCCCTGTAAATTTCAAATAGAGCCTATTGTAAATTCTTACAATCACCGTTTTTCGACAACCTTAACTTAGGTCGTCTGTCCACGTTGTGGGTTGACATGCTGTAATATGCTTATCGATTCGTGATCCCAACTGACACAACAGAACCCAAAGAGTCACTGCCATTTCAACTTGTCAATTCACTGGGATACGTCCAATACTTTAGTTTAGTTAGTCTACTCAAGGTAAATACGCACACACACAAGCATCACACATAAAAATGCACATAAATACAATTACGTATATATAAAAAAAACTGTACCAAAGAGAATGCGGCATAGACTCCTGGACAAGGCACACTTTATCCTTTGGCTTCATATTACATTTTTGTGGGTCTACTGCAGAAAAAAAAAGTTTATATTAGCTTTATTTAACAACTATTTTTTTACTCCAACATGCAACCCTTTTATTGTTATTTTAAATTGTGATGTTTATTATATTAAAAATAGTGACCAACTCATGATAAACAAGAGAATTAAAAATAAACTTATAAAGCCTAAATTTAATGTTGAAAATATAATACTATAATAAATACATATCTACGTATATTTATATTTATTTATTCATCCATTTTACAATTTATTTAATGGCGGATTTAATTTCTTTAGGCATTCTATACCAGTCAAGGTGGGGCAAAGATAATTAATAGGTACTCGCCTACGATTGCCTATAATGCTGTTATATACGATATTCAAAAGATTTAGTTATATAATAAGTTCCACATACATATGTTGGACCTTCGTTTATTAGTTATAAATCTAAAATTATATGTATGCTATTAAATAGATCTTTATGTAAAAGTTTTTAGTTGATCTAAATGTTTGTAAAACTTTGACCCATTTACATAGTTATTATTATGTATATATATACATATATATACATAATAACAGTGGTAAATTATATTTAATAAGACCAACTATTGAGTCTCTGCACAGCTCTTCGCAAGTCAGCATTACGAGCCGATGGTAGCTTATTACTTATAATGGTACGATAATTGTAGATTTAAAAGTGTGTGAGAATGATATTTTAAATTCGTTGTCAATTCATTACTTTTTAAATTTTACAAAACGGAAGTGTTCAATTTTCTTATTAATAAACAAAACTTACGCGCTTCTAAATTCAAAAATAGTGCTGATAATAAAACCAAGAGACAAATAGTCTTTAACATTTTTTTCGTCTGTATTCGCTTATGGTGAATGAATTTATAATATTAAATATAATATTAAAATAAAAGAATTATAATAAGAAAATTTAATTTGTCGCGTTTTGAAATGCGAGCGAGGTTAATCAACAAAATTAAAATTGTGTTTCTATGCGAAAACAAATTATATTTAAAACAATGCATACAAAAAGGAAAACTGTCTGTCATACATTTATGACTTCCATGCAATAAAAGGAAACTTTTGGAGACACAAAATTAAGTAAATCATATAGTCAATATCAAGTGCTTAACAAAAATGTTTAAAGTTTAATAACTTTAATTTATTTTCAATAAAAAATCATTTTTATTTAAATTTAAAAGTTTTGTGTGATTTCAAAGAATTAATGTTATTTTGTTACAAAATAAATAAAATTTAAAAAAAGAAAGTCCCGCCGTAACAGCTATTAGCTGCCGTGACCAGGATTCGAACCTGGGTTACTACGGCCACAACGTAGGGTCCTAACCACTAGACGATCACGGCTATCGGGACGATGAAAGGTTAACTGAATCATGAGATTACAAACCAACAAAAATCGATAAAATAACGAAATACGTCACAGTCCATTGAACAAGCGATTTCTCTTTCAATGCCATTGAAAAGTTTTTATTAAACCTTAGAAAAGGAAATGTTTTTGTCTCTTTATAGAACCTTATAGTACTAAAAACTGTTTTCTGTACATATATACCTAAGTATAAAGCATGTACGTATATTAATACTGTAAATAATGGCTTATTTTCATAAAATAAGACAATTGAGAGAGAAAAATTATTTCTCTACCGAGTGTAAATTACTTTTACTAATTACTTAAAAAAGGTATTATTCAAATTGAAAAAAAGCCTGTGAACAAATTTCCTTTGGATCATCTTCTTTATTAAAGTCCATAATGAAAAGTAATGGATCCGACGATATAAACTATACATACAAACTTTACAATGTAATTTTACAATAATTTTGTTTTTTGGCGGTCATTTTAACATAAAAAAGTAAATGAAATGTGTAGGAAAAACAGCTCTTACAATATTTATATGAATAATAGATAGATTAGTAACTTATAATGTCACATTTAACATACTTTTAGTTTTCCGTAGTTCATTATAAATTTTGTACATTGGTGTATATAAACCTTCGTACTGACGGAAATCAAATCACTGGTGTTATTGGTGAAGTCACCATAAAATAATCATCGTGAACGCAACAAAAACCCTTTTCATACCAAATCCAAAATATCTTTATTCAAGAAGGCAATTACTTTTGAATCATCAATTATTTTTACATTTTATTTAGTAAGCTACCGCAATGCTGTACCGCTGAGAAGAGTCGGCCAGAAATTCAACAGTTGCTCTATTTCAAATGAAATTTAACTATGTATGTATATACATTATTATATCAACCGGGTAACTATCTCAACAAACCAATTTCCACACATTTCGATCTACAAAATACTCTTTAATGCTGAAATCAGATTTATTTAATGATGTACTTTTAGTTATAGATATGAAATTAAGAGAAAGTAGGTCTTAGATATCTTGTATAACTTTATTATATATACGTTAACTCAGAATCGTTAGAAATGTCTTAATTTTTTAAAAGTAAAATTAAGGCGTTAAGATTTATTTTATTTTTTTTTTATATATCATGTGTCTGTCACAAGTTTTATATTAATATTAATGGCAGGAATGTAAATAATAAGTATAAATAACGCAGGACGGAATGCGAATAATGTGTCCTCTAAGCATATCCACATTATTCTTTCTGTTGTCAAATACAGTCGTGTTTACATTGATATCTCGAAGATATTATTCTTTCGTGCCAAAGTCGATTCCCGATAATTGCGTCTTATCGCACGATTCAGATTATAGTACGCGAGATAAGTGGTTTCATAGTTTTCTTACGGATTTTCCTTTACGTAGTGACCTTCAAAGGAAATTTCTGTATTATTTAACTAGATTTCATTTGCTTATTAAACGTTGTTAAGTAAGAAAAGGACCAATATTTAGCCACTTCCGCACATGTAGTGGTAGTCGTGCAATAAAGTGCACCGCCCGCCAGCCCGCTGATATCAACGACAAAACTATTACGGTACACTCCGATCACGTAGAGAAACATTTAACATTCATGAGATACGTATAAAAGGGCTTTATATGTGTAGACGCCATCTCTCTGAGGATCAACTGTCGCTGCAGTTGACCACTTATACATGTATTTGTCCAGTTACAAACGGAATTTATTAGAGTAGTCTTATACAGATTAAACCGAGACACCGGTACTTTTAAAATCTTCATTGTTAATAAATATTTCATCATTTAGCTTAATAAAAAATGTAGAATTTAAATATAATAATCGCATATGTAAGATTAAAAAGAACTTTGTTGAAAAACAGTCAATGTTTAAAATTACGTTGGGTCTAAGTCTAACGTTACAAATACTTGTCTCGGTTCTTCGACTTCATTCTCGGAGAATCTTTAAATTCACACCACAATTTATATATTGTCTCACACCCCCACGGGGTAAGTTTTAAACAAACACTTTTAAAAAGAAACAATAATATTAAGTAGCGTATAGTTATAAGTCAATGCTCAACAATTTTTAAGGTATTTACGAAATATATATTTCAAATAAATATAACGTTGTGGATTGTTTTACTTTTTAGTCGACTAACTTATATTTAGATATGTTTATTTAAAAATCGTTACAGGCTTTTTACGTATATCTGACTTCATATTTAGCGATAAGAAGGTCTGCGATGGTAAACGCTTGCCTAGAAGATATCAAGTTATATCTACCTGGAAACAACGACGGTAGGTTGTTTCTTTCAATGACTGTTCGAATTTTAAAAGTACTAACAAAACACAAGTGAATGAATGTCGTGAATCCGTTAGTCTTGATGTCCGATGGAAGAAAGGAGATGGGGAAATTAACTCATGTAACTCGGACACTTTTCAAAATGCAGTCTATAGAACAACGATACTGGCAACTTATCGCCGATATACATACCAGCACATATATCTTACATTTACTATATCATCAATATTTATACAATTTGTAAAATAAAATGCTCTTTAACTACATCAGAATGACTAATATATTAAATACTTTGACTTATAATTTTTTTTATATTTTGACAAGCGGCCTATATATTTAACACATTTTAAAATTTTATATACAGGTAGTTTTTTTTTTTTTTATTAGACCGTTACTGCTGCCCAAAAGGCATTTGCAGATTCCGCGGGTACGGAGTGGCAGGGCGCAGAGGGCGTGCCTAGCCTAAAACCTCTTTTAAAGTAGCAAAGCTCGAAGGCTCCTGGGGGTACCTCGGCTCGACCCGCTCCATGTTAATATTTTACCGGATTGGTCAGGTAGTTCAAGAATCGAAATCTCTTTTGAATATCATTTGATACAATTTTCTTCGTTTGCTATTACATATTAAGTTTAAATCTAAATCTTCAATAATTTTAGGCAAGTTACCTAATCCGTCTTTATTATCGAAAATAATTAAAAAGTAATATATTTTTTGCTTTTTCTCTGATTATGTTAGTGCTGTTAGCCCTAAGGCTTTTACAGCTTCGTCCGTACTAAGTTCAAGGAGCGGAAGGGTCCATGAACTAGATAAGTAAGTAAGTAATGTATAAAAGAGGTTATGCCAATATTTAAACAGATATATTATAAAGAAAATTTAGACTACTAACAAAAGGGTGTGTGACGCCATATAATAATAACAATAGTGCCTTATTTTATTATATTAAAATTTTAGATAAAACTTATATTAAATTTGTATGGACCCCTTCAGGGTAAAAGCCTCCTCCAAAGCTTTCCTTTCATTCCTATCTTTGGCAACTTGAAGTCACCCGAGATCAGCCGTAGCCACGATCACGTCTGTCCATCTGGCATTAGGTCTGCCTCTCGCTCTGGCACCTCGTGATCCCGTCTGTTTTATAACTCTTTGTGTCTAGCTAACCTCGCCACGTGACCTGCCCAGCTCCATTTTCTTTTGAGAGAATAAATAAGTGCATCTCTTATGCACGTTTTTAGCGGACATGGCCATGACGACATATAGTAAGAAAAAAAAAGGTGGTCGAACATTGTCAGATAAGACTAGAAAAGATGTATAGTAAAATTCCTCTCCTGGTGAAGCGACAAGAGACACAACAAAAATATTTTTGTGGATATTTCTTATATGTAAGTTCGGTACGCATACGATATTTTCCAAAACTGATAGATATTGTGATCCATTTACCACAAAAACTTTTATAAAAACATTGCAAAAATATCAAAATTTAGTTGTCACATATTACTATAACATGTTAATCATCAATATAGATAAACTTCTGCACCCGCTACTTCTCTTAGCATAGACCGCATGCGATCTCGTTTCAGTTGTAACTAATTCATTCACAACGCAATTTCGCATTATCAACATGCTTAAAAACAAACCACTCACACGTAGAACATCGATAACCTTTGGATTTGACGCCATGTTCAAACTCTGTTCGCTTATCTTCTTGTCCGTGATTGTGATACAAACAGAATCGTGTAAGTAATAAGTTTCTATACAACACATTATTTATCATCTTTACAAACTATTTTCGAGAAACTAAACGAACAAAACGAACTATTTTTTTATTTGAAAACTTTTTAACAATGTTTTCGTTATAATATATAAAAATCTGATGTAAAAATTTAGATACAATTATAACACATACATAATTAACAAAATTTAAACTTTTCATTGAAGCATTAAAAATATGACAAATTTAGTCATTTATTCTATAATTTCAATAAGCCTAGTGTAGATGTAAAAAAGAAATATTGTTTTTTCATAAAACATCTGTAATTAGGATGTAATATATTTAATTCGATAGACGTCTATCGCACGGTACGTAAGAGTCATTTTAAAATGGCGCCATAGATAATCAAATTATAAAGCTACTGAAATATACTTAACATGTAACATTTATTTAATCATTCTTAAAAGTAGTGCACAAGATTTTTATATCAAAAGTCGTCCGAATCGTAAGGTTCTCTTTATGCGAACGTCTTTGACATGTCGATATAAACTTTCTGCAACCTTGACTTTTATTTTTACAATCACATAATTTATATTTAATAAAGAACAAAACTTTTTTATATATTTGTTTCTAATTTAATGCAAAATTTGTTATAATTATTTTTACAACATTTTATTATCTTTTTAGCAAATTAATTTGATCTAATCGTTTTAATATAATTATTATATCGGTATGTTTTTATTAATTATGTGTGTGTATTTTCTTAAAGTAAACAACATACGCTATTAGTTTTCAAATTTTTGGATCATTGATTCTAAACTTCCTGACAGTGTGAGCGCGTCAAAAAAGGAGAGAGTTTTTGAAACACTTCTGTTAATAATAATAATTTAATTTTTTTACACTTTATTAAACACAAAATAAATATAGGTAATAAACAAAGGTAAAATAATTTATACAGAGACGGTTCAACAGGCAGTCTTATCTATCGCTCTTGTAGATTTCTACCAGACAACATTTGAATAGAGATGAGAGAGATAGAGAAAAGGGCGCAAATAATAAAAAAGGACACGCTTTGTATTTCACAATATAATAAACTCAGTACATACACTTACATATATACATAAACATTTATTGCTGTACACACACAAACTTTTACATGCATGTGTGTGAACATAGCAACTTTTACAAGAAAAAAAAACCTAAACTACTTTTTTACAAAATAGTTAATTGTACAATTTTTTTTGCTTTCCTATATTTTTGCAAATAACTCATTTTATTATTAATTTACGCCATATTAATATAATAAATTTATCAAAGAGATAAAATGTAAAGGGAGCAGTTTTCGATATAAAATTGGTAACACATGATATAGATCGATGTGAATATATTAATGCTTTAAAAATGTTATGTTATGTAATGTATATTTTAATGGTTCGTAAATGTTTTACAGTGGACTCTGAAAAATGTAAAATATCACCTAAAGAAAGGCACTGCATAATAGAGTACGCGTCAAGAGATAGATGGAAGCATACTGAGCGGTATAATTTCTTGTACTATATTATCATTAAGTTATTTATTATTTCTTAAACCATTTCTTTTTATAAGAGTGTACCGTACGTTAATTGTCTACAGATGACGTATAAATTCACCCTTTTAAACGTTTTACATCGATAAGCAATCAACATGTATATAAATGAATGCCTATATCTTATGTCACACTATAACATAAGAACGAGGAACGAATATCTTTTTTTTAACTTTCCTGATACTTTGCACAAAGTTTTATAGAAAAAAAAAGAAAGTTTGCCGAAAAGAAATTTCAGAAAAGAATAATCACTATTGCTATTGCAAACACAGCGTAAGGCGTCCACTATTCAGATGGAGAGACAACCTTGCTAAGGTTATTGGAAGACGCTAGTTGCAAGCCGTTTTCAACTAATCCTATTGGAAATCTATAACGGGCGCTTGCACCCAACGTTTTCGTGACCTTCACAAGGTTGTCTGTCCAACTTAGGAGTGAACGTCTTCACTCCACTCCAGGGGTAATGTCTCATGGTAAGTCCTTCTAAGCTGATCTAAATTGGTTACAGGGGGCGAATAGTAAGAATCTAATCATTGTATCATCATTAAGTTAGTGTTTAATAGGTTAAGATAAATGAGCTACACCTTAATCAAGTCATTGGAGTGGTGCCATGGAACCTCAAAGTCATAGCTGCATTCCGCCCTTCGTGGTATATGGCCTTTCTGATGCCGCTTCAACTTACCAATCCTCTGTTTTCTAAGGAAGCTCCTCGCTTTTAATTCTATCCCGGGCATAGCGCTATAGCTCGTTGAGCAACTATAAACTTACAAATGAAGCCCGAAGCGAGACCACGTTTCAGTGCTGAAAGTCATCTCTAGTGACATATTGGACATAGACCTTGTATTTAAGCCATTAAAGATTCGATTGATTCCTACGGGATTGTAAGTGAAGTTACCAACCTTCTTTTTTCAGCTACTCCTTCCTGTGGGATACGCAAAAGTGCATCCTTATAAGGTGGGCAGATCACTGCGGGCCTGCACCGCCTGGTACTAACAACTTCGGAAGCATGCAAGAGTGTATTAACGAATGTAGTGGATGGGCTTAATAATACACAAACACACACAATCTAGCTTTCTTCCTTGTTAACGATTGTATTCTTTATAATACGATTAAACATATAATTGTCGATATTTTAGTTTTAATCTGTTCACCATTGCGACTTATATACAGAGTGATTGTTTATAGATGCTTTAAAGAAGTGAACAAACGACATCTAAAAGCGAAAAGTCTTATACCTTTTTCCAATCGCCTGTATAAACGAACCACTTTGAAATAATCTTTATTAGTTTATTTTATCTATAGAAATAAGACAAACCAATAACCTCTAACAGTATAAAGCCTGTAGTGACAGAAAGGAATCCAAATTTTTAAAATGCGTTTTCACACTATATTTTCATTAGGTTATTTATCATTTCTGGAACTATTGACTTTTGATTAGAGTACATATTAACAGAGAAGGAACTATATACACAAATAATCAATCACCCTGTATATAAACAGAGCTATTCTTTCAAAACTATATAGATCGAAACTACTGATGTCTGTATTCACAGTTAAAATAAATTTATATATTTGAAATGTAAAATTTTTATTTATAAGTGTAATTAATAAAAGATATCTTTAACCCAAAATAACAAAAGGCGCATATATTAATAAACATATACATGTCTGGATATGTATATTATACACAAATATATATTTGTGTTATAATATTATACAGATTATTAGTATAAAGATTATACAATCATGTTATACAGATAATATATGCATACCTAGATATGTATATTATCTGTATCTATGAAATAAACGTAAACAATCTTTCTAATTGGCAAGGAAAACGAAAGCCAATTGTGATTATATCTGATGTGTATTAAAAATTGTATTTACAATAATTATTGACACAACAATTGAATTGCGGGGAGTATCATATTGCCAGCGCCCAAATTCCAATTTTGTTTTGTTGGTGGCGTAAATGTTCCTAATAAACAAGATACCTTTAAGAAGACAGATTTACCCAGAACCTACTAAACTACGCCCATTTTGGGCACTATGTGATAGATTAGGGTGTGTCTATTAACATTTTTTAATTACTTCGACAGTCTTCGTTACGCCACCTAGTCCCTGGATATACTGCTCCTGATACCCTCGTGCAATCACAATTGTTCAAGACCACACCAATCCATCCTTCACCTCGGAGTCGCAAAAACCCGCGACTACAAATATCTCGTTTGTTGTATATGAAAACCGTAATGCCAAGTGCCGTCATGAGGCCGAATTCTAACCTAACCTAACCCAACTTTTAAATCATTATATAAACATTAAAAAGTATTGTGCGTCCAGTATGTAATGGAAAACCTTCATTCAAAAGCTACACATTCTAATAAGAATTCAAGCCCCATTAGACTTATATTTTACGTCATTTTTCATTTACAATATTAAGATAGCGATGTCTAGACCGCCGTTAGTGGAGTAGGGATATTTTTTCTCGGATAGAACAGATGTGCGCAATGTAATGTAAGTAATATAAGACTTTGTTCCCTTTCTTCTCTGTAACATATTTTTTTTCTTATTTGTAACATCATTATTTCTCTTTTCTATTTTTAAATTATGTATACAGATATTAAACCAAATTACTGAGACTTATTGGCTAGTTTGTGATGTGTTCTATATATATATGTATATAACTTACGTGCAGAGGTGATGAAATGTGTTCCTCTTTAGGAGAAAGAGGGGAGTTTCATCCACTTAAACTACCATTACGTCATAACTTCGTCAGTTGTAGCAGGGTCTCAGAAACGCTTTCACATACAAGATGATTCCTTATAGATGCAAAAGCTTTAAAAGATTGGGTCAAAGAATGTGCCAATTAATGTATGGTACACAATATATGGTAAAAGGAAGCTTGGTAGGAGAAAGAAGTCGTGGCTTCGTAACATTAGAGAGTGGACCGGAATCGCCAGCGCTGCTGAGCTATTACGCAGAACCAAAAATAAGGAAGAGAGCAGGAAGCTGATAGCCAACCTCCACTAGTTAGAGAGGCACTTCAAGAAGAAGAAGACACAATATATAATAATCAATGGATTTATAAATAGTAAATTACGTAATGATAAAATATCGCTGGATGCGGGCAGCGCAGGACCGGTCATCGTGGCGCTCTTTGGGGAAGGCCTATGCCTTACAGTGAGCGTCTATTGGCTAAAAAGAAGAGGCAGAATTATAATATATTAAAAAAAAGTTTTCTAAAAGTGTGTTCAAAATTCAAAATTCGAATTGGGACATATTAAGTTTAGTTATTGTTTACTATCTGTACTTGCAAGAGTTCGTACTGCCAGAAATCATTTGCCTGTTGCATTTCAATAGAAAAAAAAATAATTAAACATATTTTAGAGTGATCACTTCATTTATATTATTATATATAATTATAAAAAATAAAATCAGGCGGGCTGTTATTAAGCTTTATGCTAACTTGCACTCTTTTAAATCTTTTACACATATTAATCAACCTGTATATATACAACGTTATTAGTGTTACTGTCTAGCCCACCGTTTTCCTGAGAAGCACAACCTCCCCGGACGGACGTATACTCTTACCTTAATAAGTCAAGTATACTGAACCCTTCAATTCTCCACACTACCAACTTTGAAAAAAAAGATAAGTTATCCTACCAAAAATAACTTTCTATGCCATGCATCTGCAAAAGAAACTACTTTTTTATCTTTGTCTTAGACAAAAAAGAACATCACAAGAAATTATTTTCAATTTATCACGTAAAAATAAAAGTACAATACAATAAATCAACTGTATAAATTTTAACATATTTGTTAACTTCGCTGTGAGTTTACAATTAATAAGGAATATGCTATAAAAATGAGAAAAGCGGATTCTTGCAAGAATATTAGTTATGATTATAGAATTATCGACATTCGAATAATTGTTACACCGATGGCTGTTGGGATTTATAGGTTCTAGAGTGGCGACTACGAGTCGGTAGACGCGGCGTGCGCAGGCGCACCACCAAGTGGACCTACGACATAGTTAATGTCACGGGATGTCGCTAGATGCGATTAACGTTAGACTGGTTTTCATAGGATCTTTAGGCAGGCTATATCTTGTAGTAGGTGTTTAACCGTTGACGTAATGAAAAGTATAAACAACTTAAAATAACAGTTCGCAGGTTCGGTTCCCGACAAACATACACGTTAAATAGCATAACCAAGCGGAATGGCAAGTTAGGCCGTGGACAGGTTGCATAGCGAAGAACAGATAGTCGCTGATCGGCAATCGCAGCGAACGGCATCTACCCATACCTTGTCAAGATAATCGGAAGACGCTGAATTCAGGCTGGTTCCAGCAGGATCTGCTGGAATCAGCCTGAATTCAGCGCCTTCAGTGTAGCCAGGTGACCATAGAAACTTACCGTCATGAAGTCAGAAGGTATAATAATAATTAATCATTTTAAAAAATAAATAACATAAAATCGCTTACGCTTCATTTCTATGTTAGAGGCTAATATTCAGTTCGTAATTTTAATTGGAATTATTTCGCTGTAATACTTCTCGTGGGTGGCGTGAACGCTTTCCGACAGTTATTCCGGATAAGCGCTCGCAATGTATTTCGTATATTGCGGGATGTACGTTCATTTAAAAATCAAATATTCTGTTCAACGTTTGAAATAACTTTACGTATTTCCTGTTTTTCCAGATTTATGTATTCAATTGAACAGATTAAAAATAATATAGTAAAATATAGGTTCATAATCTGTATAACACAGACGACATTTTAATTTAATAACTGTTGGAGTAGGTAACCAATCATTTTAAAATTACCAGTGTCGTGTCGCTCCCGGATTGGTCAGCGCAAATATTACAGATCAATTGCGGGACCCTAATTTAAACACGTCAAAATAAATGACAATGTTAATGTTGAATCAATAAGACAACGCATAGTCCCGAAAATTAGTAATTAATTGTTGTTTTATTACTTAACACGACAGCGGAAAATTCCAAACAATAACTTTTCTATTTAATATTGCAAATGACTTCGTTTAAAGTCCAGAATTACGCACTAATCAAACTGCTTTTAGGCCACGAACACTAATGTATCCTTTGCAACAGGAGTAATCTCCTTGTGTGGTTTGAAAACATTTAATGGCCTTCCTTGTCACTTTGGTTTTTGACATTTTTAACACTAACACATTAACTCTTATATGGCACTTTTTAACTTTTTTTTGTGTGTTTTTTGTTTCTTTACAAATGAGCATCTTGTTTTTATCACATTCCTATTTCCTATTAAACACATATATTAAACTTGTGCGTAAATATTATAAGTGAAGTTGCCTGTTATTAGCAATCTGTTATAATTGTTTTTCTCAATGCAATTTTATTGGTAGTCTCTAGCTTTTTTAATAATAAATAAAAATAATTCCTGTTATCAAAAATGTTTTTGGTCATTATTATATAGGATTGATGATTTTATGGATGATTGAAGCTTTTAGCCTATTTCCAGTCAACGTTTATAAAGTGTTCGTTCTGAAATATCTTACATTAAATCATTTTTTCTATTATTAAACGATCAGCCAATAAATTCTGGCACTATAACGTCTGTAGGAATAAATAGTAAACAACAATAAATTTAATTTTTATTAATTCGAATTTAGAAATATCATTTTCTTATATATCTTTACGTTATTTTTGTGACGTCTTGTTCTGCCTTAAAGACGGTATATAGACGACCGCCCATCCACCTTGGGCCCAAATATTAATTTACACTTCTTCTTTTAAGTAATAACTTATCAACATCGAGCAGTTCAGAACCAAAACTTGCGATCGTAGGTTGCAAATTCGATACTCAGGATACAATTTCATATACACTTCGATCGCTGGATCGAAGTGTGGCATTATGTTACCCAGTGGGTCAGCACCCACCTGCCAAGCGTGGCAATTATGTCGTATCCCCCCATAGATATCTTTAAAGAGATCTATACTTTACAGTAGGCGTCGATGGGCAGGAAAGAATGCCAAAAGTGCTCACTTTGATAGAAATTATAATTAAATTGTTAATTTACATACGCCGGGTATTACGATATTAAACGCTGTTTAATCTTAAGAGACATTACGACAAATAAATTCAGGTTTATAGTGACCTTCCACAAACTTATTTAATACAATAGTCAATTCAATTCATTTCTAAATTAAAAAATCATTAATGTCATAGTAAATACTCTATTTTCTTTGAAATTTTTAAATTCATTGCGTGGTAATTCAGAAACATTAAAAGAGAGAGAGAGAGAGAGAGAGAGATTGTAAAAGCGTACAAAGCAGTCTTGAAAAGAATCACTAATCTTATAGAGCGTAGAGAAAAATATTGCCAGCTTATCTATTTCGTACATCGCTATTTTTCTTACATTTATCAAGAGTTTTAAACACATACACTTATATAAAAGTTTCGACACCTTAATTAAGTCATCTAACAAAGGTATTTTTACCAATTCTAATCCCAGTTCAGTTTATTTTAGATAGAAAATAGATAATTTAAATAAGAATAATATTAGCAATATTCATGTTGAATAAGAAAAACCTTTAAGAAAATAGGAATCCATTTATCTTCGGCGACGACAATCAATAAATGGGCGTTAAAGATAAGACCAAACAATTGAGAGCGACTTTGGGTTTCTTATTTCCAAGGAATGGAAGTCTATTTATCTTTCGAAGTCCGCCATCTATCTACCTGTCCTCCGTCACAATACATTAAAAACCTTATATTAACTTACGGCGAAGTACTTAAGAAGCTAAGAGCTAGTATCCTATAGACATATATATTATATATTAGTTAATAATAATATATTTATTTATTTCCCTAAAAAAATGTGAATATAAATATATTTCGTTCTATTTTACACTAGATGGCGCTAGTTATATATTACATCACGCAATCTTTTGTACGCTATCCGTTACGTAAGCATATTAGAGTGACACCCAGTTTAATGGGGACCCACTCCATAACCGCGAACAGCGTGGGCAAACCGAGGTTGAACCCAGATCTCTTGGCTCGCCTGTAGTCCACGTTGCCGTCCCAAGCCTCATAAACACAAAATCAAACACTGCACAGCTCTACTCAGGTAGAGCGGTTTACTACGTGTGAACAACATCGTACAACTGGAATGCGTCTGTCCAGTTTTTATTTTTAAGTTCACAGACCCTTCCGCTCTATAAACTCAGTTCTGATGAAGCTGTGCAAGCCCTCAGGACAACAGCATCAACAGAGAATAAGCTAGTTTAAAATAAATTTAAACATTTACTTAATTGACTTCCTCCTTAAACGCTTCCACTTTTCGTATCTGGCGTAATAACCACACTCTAGGAAGAAGGAAAAGGAACCTCTTAGTTGTTGGTTCACACAACTAACTGCACCAAATAAACCTCTCTCCTAATATCTGTTTGTGACGTTTCTCCATATACCGTCACATTCCCTTTTACACTTATACATTATTTACAGTTTAATTTTAACATAACATTGTCATCACTGATTTGGTTCTGTATCGTTAGCAATGATTTCTTTTTAAAAAATGTAGTCTCGCTAACCTTCTTTAACTTGTTTAACTCAGGTCTGAGAGATTTATTATCCAAGCACGTGCTAGACTCTTGACATCGATAAAAGTGTTTCCCATCCTGTGAATTTTTGAATTTGAATTTGATTCGAATTCGATATTGGTCGCTCAGCGAATGCTGACACAAAATTGTTACAGCGGTGACATTCAACGCAGCCATCCTTGACGTACACCCCTGACACATGAGTTCTCAGATTTAATAATTTTGCAAGCCTTGCTAGTAAATATTTCTTATACCAACATATTGAACTCATATTATTATTTCTACAACTACATTATATCAGTCAATTTCAGCTGTAAATAATTAAATTTAAAAAAATATTTCACACTTAATCGATTCCTAACAATTTAAAAATCGAACGCTACTCATAGCGCTGTTATAGATCTACTCCTAACAATTGACGCCATGTTAAAAAATTTCACCGTTTTCTTTTTTTTAACCGTGATGTTGACTCAGACGGAGTCTTGTGAGTACTGTCATATATTTATTTTAAAATAAAATATTTTTTTTATTGAATATACACAAAAAAAATCTTTATTTTCTTTAAGCACGCAAAACTTAAGAACGATTTTACTGATTCCATTCATCTCCTACTAATACTTCTTCAGCCTCAACTTGAGAAATTTCAGTAAAAATTATGACGTTTTAAACTCTGCGCATATGGCAGTTTAATATGAATTTCATTTGTTTGACAGATCGCTTTAAGCTTCGCTCATTTGACAGTTTACTATGAATTTTATTCGTTTGACAGATCGCTTTAAACTTCGCTCGTTTGACAATTCAAGCTGCAACTGCAAATTTTTATTGTCGTTTTGCAACTACATCCGTCATTATTCATCGATCTCAAATTATTTATTTTACATTTAAGGAATAAATAGAGTAATCTCTGAAAAAATGAAACATTATATATATATCTTCTCTTGGAACGCGGTAGGCCTATACTTCCGACAGTAAAAGGCTAGCACTATGTTATTTATATGTAAAAATCTTATGCTCATAACATACTCTCGACGACATAGCTATGTAACTTACAATAGGTGTCCAGGCGTATTGACCCATCGAGGACAGGTCGATAGCCATTTTACTAAAAATAGTAAGTTTGACTAAGGTATTTTCAACATCATTTTAGTCGTAAGACACCCATAGCTGGCCTTCGCTATAGATTTTGAATAGAACCGGTAGGAAGCTACATGCATTCAGCATCTTCAGATGACCTTAACAAGGGCGTCTGTGCACCTTGTGTATGAACTTCCTACGCTGCACTTGTTATTAAATTAACCGTTATTAAATCCAATAATGCTATTTAAAGGCATTGATGTAAAAAAAAAACGAAAACAGTAATTAATATATATCAAAATCTCAATTCGATATAGACAAGTCACCGCAATTTTTAATCCTCTTCCAATATATCTGATTTATAAAACTAATAACCATTATTGAGGCGCGCTGTGGCGCGAAGGCTCTATTTACACTTTATTAATATGCACGCATTGTATTTACAGTTCATTCATTTTATTTGGAAAGCAATGTGCAAGATAATGGCAATGACATTTCAAAGTGACAGATGTCAAAAATATTCGGAGCGTTAAACAATGTTTTGAAGTGTCGAAGTTTTTATTTTTCAATATTAAATTTAATAAATATAACTTTTTTCATCACAGTGGATTCTGAAAGTTGTAAAATACTTCATCGGGAATGCTTCATTACTTACACGCAAAGAATTCGATATCCACATGAAGAACGGTAAGAATAAATGTTGTAAAACCATTTTATACACAATTTGTAGTCATAACTATTTTTCGCACGGTTTCATTTTAATTGGTATACTAAGTTAAATTTAATATGACTTTTACAGATAAAATATTTGGTTATATACCAAAAGTTGAAGTGTTGGCTATTCATAGCAAGATCTTTTGTATGAATAATTTCCTAGATGCGAAAACTGGATGAAATGGAAAACTTTACTTGCTTATGCATAAGTAGACACTGCTAAAATACTTCGTTTTGTTAAATTACCTAATAGGAATAAGGGATTATGGATGCCATCAAAGAGTTGTTAACAGCTTTAAGGAAATAAAAAATACAAGAATAACCGTTCTCTGACCATAGTGCATAGATGAAAATTTTAATAAATTAATCAAAAAGATCAATTTTTTAATTTGACATTCATTAGTGTAAAAAAATTCCTGCATGTGGATTTCACGACGTAGAATTGATATAATTTTGAAATAATATAAACTCTATTGCATAGCTTGAAATTTTAAATAACCGGTATATTTATGATAATATCGAAAAATGCTTTCATAAAATTTTAAAATTATTTTTCATTTCAGAACTTAGCCTTTCATAATTTGTACTTGCCGATCGCCGAGGGTACTTTGCTTAAACCTCGTTAAACCTCGGATTATTCCAACGGGAATTTAGCCGACACTTAAAAAATTGATATGACATTTTTACAATTTTACTGCCACTCATGGATTTCAACTTTATAAAAACATTAGGGCGTATACAAAACTAATCTAACCTATATATATTTTTTTTTTTATTAAAATAACTATTCCAACTTTTACCAATGAAAAACTTATCATTTTGAATATGTTATCTGTCGGCCATGTATCTTTTGACATTTATGTTACTTTTTTCTATTTTATTTTATTTACGACAGGTTATAGATAGTGCCTATTAATTAATATTTTATTTTGCAGATACGCTTTCAATTGGGACACGCAATCATGTATGTTCGTAAGGTGGGCGGACAAATGTGGTAAAAATAGAGTCAACATTTTTAATACCGTTGACGAGTGCGTTCGCGAATGTAGTGGATGGGCTTGACGCCACTTATATACGCTAAAACATAATTATATGCAATTTAATTGACTAATTCTTCTTTGTCAATAATTTATCTAATGATTTCAAATCTTTTATTAATGCTACAATTAGTCTGACCTTTTCGTTTTATTTATTATTTATGTAACTGTACATAAGATATTTTTTAATATTAAATGACAAAAAAAATTACATGTTATGTAGTATGCTTCAACAAACCGCCATAATGAGTTGGCCTTATATCATGAAGAGAAAACTTTCTTTTATAAGACAGCAAGCTATCCTTTACAAACAATTAAGCAACTGGTATCTTTATAAAGTATACTGTAACCTCTAGACACACAAATGCACAACTTATTGCATTGTTACTGATACTAAGATTGTTTCGGATGAAGTTAGTAAGTTGTTAGCCCTGGGGGCTTTTACAGCTTCATCGGAACAAATTTTAAGAAACGGAAGTGCCCGTGAACTATTCCAAAATTTAAAATAAGCTATCGTACTTCAGCTGCAAGTACTTTACTGATAAAAGCTAAGGATACTCTTGCATAGAGCGAACAAGTTCAGTCACTATAATGAAAACGGCGTAAAAATGTATCTGTCGATGGCACGGACGCGATCTCTTGCTTATATGTTAATACATAGTTTCTGTAATTACGGATTGATACGCATAATTTAACCTATGATTGAAAGCTCGTGAAATAGTAAAGTCAAAAATTAAATTCAAGTGCCACAACAGAAACAATGTTTGATAATTATATTGTTGTTCATCGCTACTAATTAATTGATAGTAAATCAGATGAGATGTATTAACGAATTTCTGTATCTCTAAAAAATCAAATTCCTTTTCGCACCCTTAAAAAAAGGAGCCATGTTAAATTTATATATTACCAAGAAAGTTTACATTCTGAAATGAATCTTGCATACGATTTAATTCCAACAAGTTACTGTATATTCTATGGATTTTTTTGATCCTCAATGTTTCATAAACTTCTTTATAAAAATATGAAGCAAAATCACTGGTTGCCATAAATTATAGCAACTTTAGTTACAAAACGGTAACGTAATTGCTAGAACTGTCACTAGATGACGCTTTTTACAGTAACAATTTAAAAAAATATTAATTATTGATTTTAATAACAATTGCGCCAAAATATTGTAAATATGTCCGAAGATTTATATGCGATATTAATTTTAAAAAAATATTTAAGTTATATAACATTAATACTATTTTAATTGATAATCCTAACAAACGATAACGTTATAAATAACCCATATTTAAAAACATCGCTTATACTGTATTATAACCTATGACATTGTACTTTTAAAAACGACATATATATATACATATATCAACACAAAATAAAATTAAAAATATCGAAGTGTAACTAATTCACTACAATAATGCAATGTCACTGTGTATCTTATATAATATCATAAAGACAACTTTAATTTTGTTACTGTGTTTATTACATATATTTAATACAGCAATAGCTAATTAATTAACGACAAACAAATTTGAATATAGATATGTGTGATTTTTGTTTTAAAACAGTTACACTTTGAAAAAAATACATTTTATTCGAAAAAAAAATGTCTTTCATGACTACCATATCACCATATCTAAAACTACTAAAACTTATTTATATTCTATAGCGTACTCGTGACTTCCAATAATTTTCGTTTTTTTACAAGCTTATTAGTTTCCGTTAACGTTTTATTAATAATTACTGAAATTACTTTTTTCCTTATTATCCAATAAATATAGTTACCTCTAACTAACATGAAAATTAGAATTCTTAACTTCAATTTTAAATATTGTTGTAAATTTAGGATGTACTTAAAAATTTTATATACAAATTCCATTTTGTAATGTTAAGGGTATTCATTGTCATTACGCTGGGCTGCATGACTACATATTTTGTCTCTACTTGTCTATGAATAGCATTAGACTTCTCTATGGGACTATGGTCTACATTGTCTATAGTTGAAAAAATTGAAGTTGGTACTTTACCATCGCTTTTGTGGTCGCGTTTTCAGAAAAGCCACGGCTAAGATGCTTTTGTAATTTGTTGATACAGAAATCGTGCCTCAGAGATCGCTACAAACACGTGCTGTGCAAAGACAATTGGATATTTTTTACAATTATATGATTGCCTGCTTTCTTTTGACAAATTGCGCTAGACCGCATATATAAAATGGCAGCCCTACCACGTAGAATAATCAAAGAGACACAGCGGCTCATGCAGGAGCCGGTGCCCGGAATTAGTGCGGTGCCCAGCGAGACTAATGCCCGCTACTTTCACGTAATCGTTACCGGTCCTGAAGACTCGCCCTTCGAAGGTGGACTTTTCAAATTAGAACTTTTCCTGCCAGAGGATTACCCTATGTCGGCGCCTAAGGTTAGGTTTATTACGAAAATATATCACCCGAATATAGACCGGCTAGGGCGTATATGCTTGGATATACTGAAGGACAAGTGGAGCCCCGCGCTGCAGATTCGTACGGTGCTTCTCTCGATTCAGGCGCTGCTTTCGGCGCCGAATCCCGACGACCCGCTGGCTAACGACGTAGCAGAGCTGTGGAAGGTGAACGAGAGCGAAGCGATCCGAAACGCGAAGGAGTGGAC
The DNA here is from genome assembly GCF_028537555.1 of Battus philenor. Taxonomy (NCBI): domain Eukaryota; kingdom Metazoa; phylum Arthropoda; class Insecta; order Lepidoptera; family Papilionidae; genus Battus; species Battus philenor. The sequence goes on from NW_027181693.1 coordinate 2,418,165, forward strand.
ACGGAGGTACGCCATGGATAACTGAGCTGCCGCTCGCCCCACGCCGCCCGCGCGCGGCTTCCAGGGGACGAACGTAAAAGTAATATCATGATTCTAAGAGTGCAAGTTAAGTTTACATCCTAGGTCCAGTAACTTGTGAAGAGACAATTGTGAAGAGATTTGTATTGACGGCAGACGCCTGCCCTCCACCTCTAGCATTTCTACATAGCCTCGCCCGTGCCCGCGCCGGGCCTGCCCCTCATTGTTTACCCCTCACTTGTAGCTTCGTTATCATATTAGGTATGCATATTTTTTTACTATAATTAAAATAATGAGTATGGAGTATCAGGAGACTTAATGTATATATTTCATGGTTATCAAATTTGGTTAATTTTATACAAAGGAGAGTGTATTGTCATAGTTTGAAGCCTTTGTAAGAATCTGATCACTTGTATTCAATTGCAAGACCCTGTGGAATATAAAATGAATATCAGTTTGCTGATCTCTAGTTACATAGTAAACATTTTATTTTGTAACAATTAAATCATTAGGTAATTTATTTTCTTGCAATAAACTCCCATTAACTCGATCATGATTTTATGTACTGTTTGTGTCTTGTATAAAAACAAATTGTATTTATGTAAATTTACTTTGGCTTTGTGAGCAAACTTCAAAATACATAATAAACAAAAGCTAATTACTATTTTATTTACAACACTCAATTCTTGTTGGATACCTCTGAAATTGCATTAACACACACATTTTGACCTGAACTTCAGTAACATTATGTATAAATAACTACATATTGTCTATAGTTATTATAATTCTTCCTAGACTGCTGTTTAATGACTTGCATTGAACAGCTAGTGATTTTCTCTTCTGCCATGACATTTAGTTAACCTATAAAAATTTTCCTCCACTAGATTCTAGTACAGAAATAAATTCATTTAAACTTTAAATAATATACCAGTGTAATTGAATACTACAATTACTTCAGTACAAGCATTTTATGATTGACATTTAAAGTAAGAGGTTATCTTTTAACCCTTTCCTCTGGATCACCCACATTTATTTTAAAAAGGTAGATAGTTTCTTTATATTGAGTAATCTAATTTCAGTTTTTCAATATGAACAGTACCATGGCACTTTAAGTTCCTAGAAGTACATTGGATACAGTAAATATCAGGTAAATTTAATTTAAATTACTTTTTTTAATATATATTACGTAATAGATAGTAAAATAGAAAAATTTATAATAAGCTGTTCTTTTAAACAAACATGACATTGACTTTTGGTTTAATTACATTAATGTGTAATACAAAACTGTTTTGTATTTGTATCCCTGAAAGGAAGCCATCAGACAATAAGTATAATTTAATCAAATCAATGTAACACTGATATCTATAGTAGCCTTAGAGTTTCATATATCATTTATTAGTAATGTGTGTTACATTGAACGCTTATAGAAAAATATGCAATGTTTACTCTTAAATTATATAATTTATGGCCTGATTGGAAACAGGTTCAAATGGAACCATTGAAGTATAAAATTAGTGTCTTCAACATCATTGTCTGAATCAACTTAAATGATTTCATATTTAATAGCAGAAACTTCTGGAACATAGTTGTAGAATTATATATATATCACAGCCATCAGAGTTTAATTATCTGCGACTTCGTGAAATGAATTGCCAGTCAGCAATTTTGCTATGAAGGGATTTTGTTGGCATAAAAGCAATGTCTTTGTATATCATCTTAATATCAATATATAGGGTCATTCTAGGATAGTATTTCTCAATAATGATCTTTTCAGCTTTCTTAATGGTGTTAACAAAAATTGTAGTATTCACTTGACAGATAGTAAAAAAGAAATTTGTGATAACGCACATTCTTTTTATATCAGTAAAATGAAGAGTAAACTGAAAATAGCACAGAATTCAAACTAGTTCATAATAGGGTTGTAAGCTACTTTGTATATACGACTATAGAAGACCATAGTAATCACAGACTAATCCAATTAAACCTTATAAATTTGTTAATAATAATAACCGAGTATGCTGGCACATGTTTTCTTCCATCTTTGTGAGCAGTGTTGTGGTTATTCGATGATTTGCCTACATTTTAGATTGTACATTTAAACTTTAATTCTATGTCATTTGTTAAAAACTCAAATATGATACATTAATATTTTTCTTGAACTAAATAGATGATTTGTGTGAAGTATGTTAAGGTATAGGTAAGTTATATATTTTTTTGCTGCTGAAATGAAACTTATGGCATAGCAGATCCGATATTCCTTTTGGTTAAGGCATGGCTCTGGATGATGCAATATTATACCAATTATTGGATTCTCACTTTATTATCACTAGACTTCCAGGACACCATTCTTATTTTACACAGAACTACATCCAATTTTACAGTTTTTGAATCTTATGACTCTTCAGGTATTTAGCATAATATGCCGATGTTAGAATTTGGGTAGTCAACTGGTTTGTATGGTTAGCAAGCCGTTGTTGGTAGGACTTACCAAAATGTTTTGATCTCTTTCTTGACTGTGCCGTCTGTAGATGCTTTTGGATCTCAGGGTTAGGTATGTACCAAAAACACTACATCTTTATGTATAATATTACAAACATGTTGGATAATGACAAAATAGTAGTTTAAGTTCATATTAACAGGAGTGTTATAAGTCATAGACGCCTTTGACATTATCATTACTAAAGATTTTGCCATATCTGACGAGCCATGGTGGTAAGTGACAGCACCTGCTTCCATGCAACTCTTCTTTGCATAAAAGATTAATTAGACTTTTTATAGATCAATATAGTTTGACTATAAAGCAGTATTACTATAGATGGGATAGTATTGAAGAGATAATCTATAGCATTTAAAAATAAAATATGCTTTCAAGCAACCTTTCCATTCTATTCTCCTTATAAGTTCTTTTATGACATAAAACATTTCAAAGTTGTAATTTGTGTTATCTGAACTTGGAATTTCCAATGTTATTTTGGTAAACAAATAGATTTTTTAATCATGGGTTTTTTATTGTATTATTTAAGGAAAAAAGGAAAGACTTGTACAATCCTAATTACTATAGATGGATAAACTTTGATGGTTCATTGAGAAAATGGTCATTTGACCTTTGCCTATATTTTGTGGTTAAATTTATGTTTGTTTTACTATAACAAGACTAGCATAGAAATGATAATAAGTTACTTACTTTACAATTAATATGCATAGTAATAGTAAAGGTTCACATATCAGTAAGGTAAATACTGGGAGCAATGGTAGCGTCGCTGTAGAGGATTGGGACTTGGCTTTGATTCCCAGGGTACAATTATATATAATTCACGCTTTGCGCAATATTTATATAGTTCGGAGAGGATTGCAATCGACAATTCGCCTTCCAAGAGTAGCAATTATGGTATATCTACCCATAAGTATATCTGGGGGAAGCCTAGTTCCTCGCTGTTGGTGTCTATGGGTTGAAATGACAACAATGAAATATTGGGAAGCAGTGACTGTCCACTCTACACATTTTGATGATAATTACCCCTTATTGGGTCTGTAGTTACTAGATTCGAGATAAGCATCCAATGTGACAGCTTCAAAAGGCTATTAAAAGCTATTGAAGAAAAAATTCCTCAGCAGTCATGAAAGCAGCTATTTTTAAATGCTATTTATTCATGTTGGATGTCTTTTTGATATTCACAAAATTTATCATTTACCAAAAGTTATTAAATTAGCAACTATTATAAAGAGATAAAGTTTAAATTAATTTTCTTAATTCATATATCATCTCATCTCATATTTTTTCTTAAATCGCTATACCAATTTCGGTCATTAAATATATGAAGTAACTGCTTTATTTGATTTCACTATTAAATTTTTTAAAGAATGAATTGACAGACAAACATTGATTACAAATATTTGAATTAAGAATCGTATGTGCTCCGCATATATTTTTATTATAATTGCAAACGACCACGAATTTTCAGTGTCGTGGTTTGAATGATTGATGATGAAGTCATTTTTATTAATAAATATTTCCTAATCACTGGAAACGTACAAATTTATTGCTAATACAGGCTGATCGGGTTTAAGTAAGAACGGAGAACTATGTTCCATAACGGAATAAGAAAACAACTAGTTTAAATGTACAAGATGATTGCATATAGATGTAAAAGCTTTATAGGGGTAATATTATACATTTGCCAGAATAGCATTAAAACTTTTTCACCTATTTCCCTCAAGCAAAGTGATTGCTTTAAAATATGGTAATTTTTTTTTTCTTTTGGACTGCTACAGGCCAATTGATTAAAAATAGGTGTAAAAGCATTTTGCTGATAAATGAGCTATACATACATACACTCTTTCAAAACTGTATATGGAAGCAATATTCTTAAATATTTGCAGTTTGCAGAGTTTAACATTTTAATAAGCCTACAATGTTACATGATGAAGAAAAATATATTTAGAAAATCTACACGTACCAAAAATCCGGTATGCGATTTCCAGGAAAATGCACTGGAACTGCGTGGTCGATTATGACACGCATTTAAATGCGTACTAAGGATTATATATATATCTACACTTACATATGTGCATATATATACTTTAAATCAATGCTAGAACCTCATTTTTTCTCACAAATGACCTTTGAGGTCGTATCCGTAACATGGGCCCAGTGCTTATTGGTGGATGATACATCTTTTCCAATTTACGATCTTCATGCTGTTCTATGACCTGTGTCTTCACGATGTATATGTGTTGCCAAGTATATAAGACATCGTTACATTTGGATGACCGTTTCCTTGTTGGCATTAGTTACACCAGGTCGAAAGCCTTCGCTCGGTCTTTTATTATGAATGGATTTGTTAGTCATCGAGCTCCTAGCTCATTAGGGCGGATCATACCTATCGCAAAGCGAGGTTCACTACGAAAACATTTCCACTATGTTATTCTATGCAATTTCGAGATTTTTCACACTGAAATCGTGTAGAATTTTGAGTAAAGTATAAATCTATGACAATTATTGAAGAGCCAGAATAAAGAATAAGACGATAGGTACTCCATTAATGTCGATCGATTTTAGCTATTAACAGTTATGATCTAGAAACTAACTAAAGTGACTATTATATTCTACGATATGCAAGCGAAGTCGCGGCAATAAGTTAGTTATGAATATCGCATACGTCACCGAAGTTGCGACGGATGCAAGTATATGAGAAGCCATTGAACGTCTGTCTACTGCAACACACGAGGCATTGAAACAATTATTCCATTTTATATAATACACCTTGTGTGGCACTATGTGATTATAAATCTCTGTTTAATAGTCGACGTGTGTATATATATATATAGGCACGGTAATAGATGTCAACTTTTTATAGGGGTGATTAAATAGATCACATCTCAGTAAAAAAATCTTTAAGGCTTTTATACATAATTCTAATAACAATTAGTGATCACTGAGATAATTTAGTTTTTTTTTTCTATTGAAATACGACAGTCCAATGACTTCTGGTAGTACAAAGTCTACATATTTAGAAGTATAGATACTTAAAAAAAATATTTGGGTGACCAGAAAGTAATGTCGTTTCTGTCGACCTATTTTATAGAAAAACCGTTTGATTTTTTCCGCTCCGGCATTAAAAATTTGTATACTAGATGGCAAAAGGTTGTTGATAAGAAAGGTGAATATATTGTTGATTACAAATAAAATCTTGTTAAAAATGTAGTCGTGTGAATTTAACTTGAAAAAGCGTCATTACTTTCCGGTCACCCTAACATATAAAATATTCCGGATTTTGGAAACGATTTTTCTTATTACTCGTACATCTAATCTATTTTGTATCAATGTTACCTAAAGTTGTGAATTTCAGATGTAAGATAAAGTGGTCGTTCTTTATTATATACAAACAAAAGCAAAGTTGCGCTCATTAACCAAAAAATAAGAAAAAAAATATTAATTAAGAATCTATATTTAAAAGTTACTAGTGACTCGAAAAAAATGTTTATAAAAAGAAGAAAGTAATGGTTCAGTTTGTCATGTAACCGTACTAATGCCAGGTTCGAATCTGAGCTGGCTGGTACACGACGGCTTCTTAGTTTAAAAAATAAAAAGGGTTTAGTATAGGAATACATTCTAAATTCAAAATATCTTATAATATACTTTTCAATGTCTGTATGAGTATATTTTTATGTATGGTACTAATTAAAAATACTTCATTTTAAAAGGTACAATAGTAATGTAACATTTAAATTTTTAATTGAAATGAATGTACAGACAAAGAGAAAACTCTATGAATAAAGTTGTCGTTGCGTCCGCTTTGTGTAGATATCGCACCGATTCCGACCGATAATGCTGCTCTGTCCTTCGCTCGGGGTCGTTTACTCGACTCCGAGGTCATTCATAGCGCGGTCCGGTACGCAAACACTTCGACTACGCTATTGTATGCAATTGACTTATTTTTGACGTTTCTCGTACTGAAAACGTGTGCGAGTTTGTATATTTATAGTTTAGCATATGTGTGTCAATTGTCGAGATTGAATCAAGAATGAGGAGATATATATGTTAACGAAATTAACCGACAGCACAGCTGATTGATAAGTTTAGTTGACAGTAGGTTACATTGCGCCCAGACGTCCGCTGTGTCCTTGAGGAATGGAACTCGACGGAACAGCTAACGCTAAGGAAGTCCACCCAAAAGGCTAACAGATGCCCTTGTTAAGAATTTCAGAAGAAAGATACTTGATGCAAGCAGCTATATATAACGTCCTATGTCCAGCGGGGGACTTCTTGCTGCTGAAATGATGATAATAATGTGATTTGCATTTGTCGTATATCCTTTAATACACTACAACCTCTTTACATCAAGAAATTAAAACACAAAGTCAAAGTCAATCATTTTTAAAGACGCATTCCGACTGTACCGTCCCCACTAGATGGAGCCGGTAGACGCTGCGTGGGATGGCATAGTCAAGGTCTCAGGAAGTCGCCAGATGCGGGTAGTGCAAGACCAGTCATCGATGATCTTTGGGGGAGGAGGGGGAGGATAGCCGAAAAAAAAAAGATGGCCTTTCTGTTGACTGCAGAATTAGAATTTTTAATTGTGAAGCTGCTGTTCTGTCAGAAATCAGTTATATACACAACATGTGTACACGCTTCTTTATATCTGTTGATACTTATAAACAACCTATTACGTCACACACATCAAAAGCATATTCAGGGAATTAAATGTACATTTTTTAAAAGTAATGACTTTACTTATAACAGGTTCACAACGGGGGCGCCGCCCATTAGTGGGCGCTAAAGTTATTTTAGGGGGTGGCAGCGAATTCAAAGACTAATGGGGGAGCGTTAAATAATACCTCTATTTTCATAAAAGATATTTCATTTAGGCGTCAAAATTATTTATCTCATTATTGTGGTGTAAATCGACTTTTCCTATGTACATCATCACACCTGAAACGGATTACTTTTTTGGATAACGTTACAAATGGATTTCTAATTATAGTGATCCTTGCTATCCTTTTAATTAATCCAAAATTTAACTAAAAAAGTTAGTCTAAAATTGTTATTAAATTAAGTTTATAATTTGAAGAATATTGCAAAAAAAACATTGAAATATTTATTAATATAAAGTAATTTATTCTATTTTTTTGGGAATTTCGGTCACAAATTCAATCACAGACAAAAACATTTTTATTTTAGATACCCATTATTATTAAAATCTAAATAAACATAAGATATGTTCAAATAATATTCTTATCGTGGTTAAACGAAAATGTTATGCTACTCAAAACTAGCACAGTCATAAGTAGGTCAGAAATTTTACTAATGTTTGCTTTATTAAAATTCCGGCCGAATGTCTTTCGTGGAAAGCGGTTCAGGAAGTTAAGCATATCCAAAGTTTATTATTAACTGTTATTTAAAGTTTATTATTAACTGCTATTATAATATACGGTAATGTATCTAGCATGGTTGAAATGATTATTTTCACCTTCACAAAGTCGACCGACGACGTATTGGAAGACGCCGTTTTTTTTATTAAGTGAATCGAAATCTTCTGCCAAATGGCGGAGACCTTTCATATAATTTATTTTTGCATTTAGCATTTATTTTACAATTAATGTATCCAACTAATTTTATCTGTTCAATCGTCCAATGCGGGATTTGATATTTATACCTATTTATTTCTTTTTCCTAGATGGTTTATTATCAATTACTATTTGTACATTGATAATTATCTACTCTTGCTTATCTTTTCGTTATTAAAATTTTATTTTTGATATTTTCTATCCTATTTTTTACCATCATTCATTTATTCCTATGTCCCCAAGATGGGGCAGAGGGCGTCCACAGTACGTCGCCATCCCAAGCGGTCTTGAGCCTCGCGCTTTACTTCGCTCCACGTCATTCTAACTGCCTTCACTTTTGCAGTGATCGTCCGCCGCCAGGTTTGCTTTGGGCGGCCACGTTTTCGCTTTCCTTGAGGATTCCATTTTTGGGCTTGCCTCGGTATATGATCAGGGTCTCTTTGGAGCGTGTGGCCTATCCAGTTCCACTTGCGGCGTTTGATCTGCTGGTCGATCTGCATCTCGCCGCAGCACATCCTATTCTTTATATATTATTTTGGTGGTTTTATGTTACAATTATATGTATTAGTTATTCATCGTTTCTACCTTGTCTTCTTTTTGCTTCTCTTCGTATTTTTAACATAGAATCTCGTTTAAAATTTAACTATTACGTAACTGACTCTACTAGACTGGCATTTTCTAGCGTAAAGAAAGTTAAATATTCACTGTGTATTTCTATTAAGGAAATAAATTTATTATTAGCATAAATAACTAAATAAAAATGTATTAAATATAATTTTTATTTGCATGAAAAAAGACTTTCTGCGATCTTGTTCAGGTTTTAGTTCAATTAACGTTTCCTCTTTATATGCTACGTTTACAGTAATTATAATAAATAAAAAAAATATTTGACTTCCACAGTGTATTTTTAAGGCACAATGAATTACTGGCTGTACTAATATTTCGACTGCAATAAATCTCTAATTCATTTTCAATAACCCCATTTAGATTTTTAATGAAATTCCGCAAAATTTTATATTATATATGGTTCAATAAACGAACATTTTAATGACAGATATCCTTGATTATTTTGTTTCTGTTTTAGCTATGTCTGACAGAAAATGTATATAAATAAATCAATATTGTTAAACTTTTTCAAATTATACGTAGTTGTAGAGATTCTTCCTGCTTCTTCTCCATAAGTAAAACACCTTGCGAAACACGGTAGAGACAAAATAAAATAGTCAAAAAGAAGTCGACAATCGATAAGTTCTGTTAAAAGTTTCAATATTGAAAAAAATATTTTATCTTTATTTTATAAGATGGTCAATGAATCTACTATATCAGGTGTAGAGTTATATTTATCGTCGGTTGAAATCTTTACTACACATATAAAAATATAATCTAAAATTGTAACAATTATCATCTTATAAGACTTGTAATCAAGAAATAAATATGAAGGGATAAAACATATATCTTAGATAATCCACAATAATCGGTCAATACTCATTGATTGTATATGAAGATAGAGTAAACACTACTTGTTGTTCCAGCACTAAGCCAAACAAGCAAGTGATAAAATATGGCCTAAAACTCTGCCTAGATTTACTTATTTGCTATTGCAATTTAAGCTTTCCTTTCGCCCGAGAATGTGTTAAAATCTCCCTGAAAACAATACCAAATCATTTCCCCAAAGATTGCTTTTGTTTTATGTAATACTGCCATCTAGCGAGTTTTTTTAAAACTACAACGAAGTTTGAAAAACTAATTTTAATCCCAAAATAAATTTGTTATTCACACTGAGTGTAAACGGACTCGATGTAAAAACATGCAATGTCTTTATTAGATTATGACGAACGTACCATTTTAGATTATTCAGCTTTTATGACATGCAAACAATTTCTCTGGATATTTTGTATTCTCTCTTCCGTATTGAAATAATGTTATAGCATTTATGTTTTTTGATTTACGATAATATTATCTTAAAAAATGAAGTACTAGAGTTCGAAGAAGTTTTTGGACAAAAATGCATCTAGGTGTCAAAATCTATATTATTTGCCTAAGTGTTAGTCACTTTCTATACATCAACCCAACTGACACTAAATCAGTCTTCTGGTTCCGTACTTGATATTGCCTTTAGATAACACTTAGCCCCATTTATGATAACTTATATATCATTAACTTAATGGCACTTTCACTTATTGTGCGTTAATTAATGGTGTTTCAATTGACAATGGAATTTAACGTCAGATTCTCTTATTATATTGCTTATTACATCGGTAGCCAACTGTTGCCTTCAGTACATCCTATCTTTGCAATTAAAAAAAATAAGATAATCAGTGTTCTTTGTTACGGTTTTTTATTATAGAGCAGTGCCGCCGATGTTAATACTGTATTTATTGTACAGAAAAGAGCAATACAGGCTATTTATACCTTAAAAGCTAGAGATTCCCATGGAAATGTTTTTAAAGAAACCAGTATTATAACACTTGCTTCGCAAAACATTTTTCTAACATATTATTTATACGACATAATATAAAATATATGAAAAATAGTGGCAGACACATGATAAATACTAGAAAGAAAAAAAACTCGTAAGGCCTTAATTTCGTCTTCGAAAAGGTTAACAAATTCTTCATAGATCTGAATGTATATATCTTTGACCTTCCGTTTCTTCGTATATTATTAACTAAATCTTTTTAGAGCATTCAAGATCTTTTAGTTATCAAATTGCGTGAAACTTGGTTTGTGGAATCATTTACATGGTTAATATTATAATATATACATGAAAAGTTGTTGAATTTTATTAAAGAGTTTCGGGCCGGCGCTTCTCAACAGATCATTTTTCCGAATCAGTGGTAGCTTCATACATATAATGTTTCAATAATTGATGAAAGAAATTTTGAATTTGAATTCTCTTGAAGTGTGTCATTGGTTGAGACTAGTGTGTTAGCAAATGTTATAGGGATGAGTAGGCCCTTCAATATGTAGACCGATGACATAGTTCAGGTCGCGCGAAATCGGTGGATGCGGGCAGAGCAAGATCTGTCATTGTGGAAGGTAGATGGGCATCTAGCGGGCTGTAAAGAAGAAAAAGAAGTCAAATGAAGAGTGGGGGTAGATATCAGTCCTTATTGAATGGTATCTACTTGCATACTTCTCTAGACAATTTCTAAATGGAGCGATCCTACACCAGGGTAGGCAATAAATAAAACATCAAATATCAGTTTGTTCAGTTTATTCTTAACTTTAATGCAGACTAGAATAATACTCTTAGAAATGAGAACAACTTTAGTTATTTCACATGTTACAGTGTACCTACCATATACCAGCTTTCACGATAAACGCTATTTATTATCTGTGGTTTTATTCAATTTAAATTAATCTTATTCACAACAGCTAGCAATACAAAATTACATGACAGATTGTTCATCTAAAGACATTTGAAATTAAAGCATAGGAAAGAAAAAAATGAAGGCGTGGCCAATGACAAGTTTTTTTTTAAATTTTTATCATATGTTCAAGCTAAGACATTTTTATTACAAAATTTTTAGGTTCTCTAGTTACATAGAAAAAAAATATATAGACATTTACCAAGTACTAATAAAAACATTGCTAGTTATTTGTCATTAATAAATACTGTTGGTTAAAAGCATTAACAATTTTAAGAAGGTAGTAGCGAACACTGAAGGGATTTAATAAAACAATAAGGGAAAAAAGGTATTAAAATTATGTCACCGGCCACTAGATCGATAAGAATGTATGACAATAATAAATGTAATTATAAATAAAGGTACCTAGACGATTGGAAAGCATTAAAATTTTATAGGATAAATAGACACAAGCAGTTTTCCGTAAGAGGGATACGTACAATACAACTCCTTCCAAACATAGTTTTTTTTCTCACATATAAATAAATATTAGAAACTCGTCCTCAGAGCGCTAAGCTTAGCTAAGAACAGGACATACATATATAGATTATATAGTAACGCTATAGCCACACTATAAAATTTACAAAATATGACATATCTTTTGAAATGCTACACGAAATAATGCTTTATTTGTTATCAATAACTACTAATCAATTCATTTTATTTAATACCATCACTTCCCGCAGCCATTTTTTTTTTCAATTTAACATTTTGATAAACTGGCAGATACGCGTTAATGTTGCCAGTTTTGAATCCCCGCATTGATGACTTTAAAAATGACATTTAAATTTTGTCACCAAAAAAAAAATGGTTTTCTCAATCTGTTGTATCAAGTCAACATTGCAAGGATTGCAACACCTGGCTGTATATCTATATTCAGCTATACACCTTATACATTTAGCATGAGATGACTTTGAACTATGGTGCTGACAATGTGTTACATCGAAATCAAAACATAAATAATAAAATATGAGAAACTTTCAACGAAATAATACATGTACATCTTTAATAATAATATGACTAAAATGGAATGGATTGAAAAGAATAATGGACGAAATGTTACTGAAACTTAAATTTATATTAAAAAAAACATGGCAACAATTTTATATAAAATACTTAGGGGCTATATAAAAGCATATATCGAGATTGTACATGGCAAAGATGGCTTGCTAAATGATACTTATAATAATTCAGACGATCTCAACTATTGTCGACTTATTAACTAAAAAAACTGATGGCAGAGAATTAACTATATAGTATAACATAGTACCTAAGCAGATATGAGTGGTTTTTTTATATTTAATTTATAGATACAATCAATTAATGGAATATGTGACGACGTCGTGAATATTTTTTATTAACTTATTTACACTTGCTATCGAAAACCAATTTATGTTTTACATTAAAAAAGGATAAACATATTTCTATTACCATTATTTCAGCTCTGGGATATCCACTGGTGGATATGGCAGTGGCTTGCATCCAGCTACCCTAACAAGGGCGCCTTTGTTTACTTTGTTATGGGGGAAGTTCAATTTAATTACATTTTTTTTTAAATATGACAACTTTTCTTTTAAAAATAATAGAAATAGAACTACAAATAGAACCTATGCTCTGATTGCAAATAAATAAATATCGTGACAGATAAATATTACAAGTGGAAAATGTTTGAAATATCTGATTTTTAAATTTCTTTATTTATAGACATTTTGTTAGCATATAAACGTATTTTAGAAGTATATAGCAGGTGTAATATTATTGAAAAACCTTTAAAATAAAGATATAGCAATCGATAGCAAGTACAAAAAGGGACTGGAGAGATATACAACTTACTAACTAACTTATGTTTAGCCATGTAAGCATTGTAAGCGGTCGGTTGGAGACGCCGGTTCCCGAAGGCTTTACTGAGTATTACCGACGACAGCTGAGCCCCTGATTTGAACCATGGAAAACAGTATCGGAATATCTCATACAAAAATAGCCCTCCATCATTTCCCATACATACGGCAGGGGTGCGAAACATTTTTATTTTATTTTATTTTTTTAAAATTATCGACAGAGGTATACCGGTCACGGTTAATATTTTTTGGGTTATTATCAATAAATATATTAAATTTGAAAAATATACCTCACGTATATATAAATAATTGATGAATATGAGATTTATTTGATTTGTAAAATGTTTTATTATTGTATTAAAATCGTCTGATATTTATTATTTTTAAATCAATTAAAAATATTAAATATGTAAACTATATCCCACATATGTAGTAGTTTATTATGGGATCTTTTTTAGATTTAAGGTTTTACAGGGTAACCAAAAATTTATGGTTCATACTTTTAAAAGTTCATATATAAGAATATAAATAAAAAATTCTTTACACAGGCTCAATGTATGGTTAAGAGAGCTCGCACGTTTAAATGAGTTGAACATCGTAGACATAGTTTTAGCGCGTAGATGCCACGTAGCATGAGGGTCTACGCAGCGCATCGTAGATGGCCCAGCTGTCGCGTGCTACGGAGCGCGTGTGAGTAAGCAGGCACTTTGTGTTCGCGGCGCGGCGCGCTTATATGAACACGGGGTTCTCCTGTCCGGTCAGCAGCCGGAACATCGACGTGGGCATAGTCTTCATGAGGATCTGAAAGAGGACGCACACTTACATAGCACCTTGTTGAAGACGATCTAATTGGTTTAAACTGCGACTTTCTGCCACCAAGAAGTAGAAGTATAATATTGCTTCGAAATTGCGAAAAGTTACTGTACAGGGTGATTGGTAATAGGTGTAAAAGCATTAAAGGTGTGAATGTATAGCTCAATTACTGTCAATCAATTTATGCAAGTCCAATCCAAAAATGATTTCTGAAATATTTAAAAATATATTAACGATATAGCTAGAAAAAGTGTTTTCAAATTTGTAATTGCTACATATAATAATTAATTATTGTGTAATATCTATCTTTGTAGAGTTTGTGCCGCTACAATTTATTAGCACATCGTATTCTAATAGTTTCCGAGTGATCACTTTATTTGGGTTGTCTAGGAATTGGTGTATATAATTGAGCTATACATTCACCCTTTTCCATTTATTCCCAAATACCCTGTACATGCATATATGTTTATTTTGATATACGTGGGTCTTACAGTGGAAGAGACAATAGATACGACAAGATACTTCAATTAAGTAACATGTTTTTTTTTTTTATAATCGTCAAATAGCATCGAAATAGCATGTTTTGTGGAGTTTGCTTGTAGCAGCACGTGGAAGTGTCGGTTTTAAACTGTCTTAGCAAGCGATTGTAAGTCAAGAAGATAGCTCACCTCGCCCACGGAGGTGGCGAGTAGATTGACGATGCGCTCATGGGGTACGGCGACCACGCTCTGAGAGTTTATCTCGATGATACGGTGTCCCACGCGTACTCCTCCACGCTCCGCGATCCCACCGCGTAGAAGGCTGCAGATCTACATTCAGTATAAGTATACAACCTGATGACCATGAAACCATATTTAAACATATATTATCAGTTTCTGAAAGGCCAATAACTTTCAATTCCCAGTTAAACGTTGATTAAAATGTAACAAATCCCTGAAATACTTAAATAAATTTAATTTGTATTTGGTCAGCGATTAACAAACGATCAATAGAAAATTATTATCCTAAGCGTTTTCTTTGCTTGACTTAAAAAGCATTGATTACCTAATTGGTGAAATTGGCCGAATGATATAAATTTTTCTACCTAAAATCTCAGTTTTTATCTTTCTAAATATGTCTAATATTATCACCACTGTGTAAACAAAACAAATCGAAACAGTGGAAAGATACATAGCGGGGCTTCTTATGTTCATGACTGTATTTTATACAATCTTGCTCGAGGCATCCAAAAAGCTCCAACATATGCAAGCTTCATCTATGAGAGAGTGGTAGGCAGAATTCACCCATTCCAATTAAGGATTTTAATTTACAGTTTCATAGCAGCGTATGTGAGCAGTGATTATGTTATATAATTCACAATTTTCATATTACAACGACCACCGCCATCTATCGACGCTGTCCAAAGTTACAGCGTCTCTAACGCCATCTTACTTTGCGATATATTTATTTGTAAAAACACGTGAGTAATGTATAACAGTATTTAACAATTAGTCTAGCTTTCAGTCATTCATTCATAATCAGCCATGTTTAGTGCTAATCTTAATGGATTTTGTAAATTTTGTGACCTATGCCTCTATGGATCCGAAATTCGCGAGTTAAAAATTTACGTAGACAAATTATTTTAATTTAAAGTTTTATAACAAAAGGTCGGCAGGATTGGAATTAAAAGAATATGATTATATGCCTTACCACGCCGTTCTGCACGCTAAAGCCGAGCTGGTACTTGGTGTCGGGCCGTTTAATCTTCACTTCGACCACGGGCGCGCACGGCACCACCGTCAACTTCACAACCGTCTGGTTCTTCGAATTCTTTATGTACGTCTGGCAAGTGGACAGCGGCAGTCCCACAAGACTCACGCCGTTTATTGCTATTATCTGGTCTCCTGGTAAAATAAAATTAATGTTCATTAAGACAACTGTTATATTTCTATAATTAGCACTATATTAAATGGTCCAAATTTAATCAAAGGACATTATTTAAACAAATAGGAATCAAAAGAGTATCATATTTTTCGCGAAAAAAGTTATACAATAATACCTAATTTACGAAAAACAAAAGCTTTCACATAATGAGACATGAGTATGAAAGTTCATAATTTTATAACAGTAAGCAACTTTTTACTTTCAAAGTAATTACATTGCTTTTTTGTTATTTTGGCACACATTTTATTTTTTCATTTTTTTTAAAAAAGAAACGTACTTTTTCCCTTTTTAGATATCTATGGGCGATTGCAGTGTAGTATTATGTTACATTTCTGGAACGAGTTTCTAGAGTAATATTAGTAGAATGATTTAAAATTCGGTAAATAGGTAGAGTAGTTTTGTTTGTGAAGTACTGTACCTAGCCTTTCTCTACAACGCGATGGACCCAGCATTCGCACAGTTAATCCAAATGCTGAGAAGTTACTGAATGTGAATCATTGTCTGGGTCATCATGTCAATCATATATCAGCTAGCTTGTTATAACAACGTCTACACATACCGATCTACACCACAGTGTGTCCTAACCTCCCACTAGCAGCTTGCTTTGTTTATAACAAGAAGCAACAAAATGAAAAAAAATAATAAAGGCGAAAACAGTTGTTATAAGTATAATAAGGAAAAATGTTAACTATACACAAGCATATATTGCATAAAAAAGTTTTTAATCAACGTAAACGTAAATTCGAAAGTTGCGGAAAGTGTGGTAGTGTCAAAATATGCCGCTAGAATAAAAGATGATGTGAAGATTGGAAGAGCAAGAAATGAAAGAAATTGTGAAGGAAGGAAGGGTGAAAATAGTCATTAAAAATAAATCCCTGTCCCAAAATTTAAGATAGAGGAACAAGAGGTTCCCGTAAACGGAAAAAAAAAACTAGAGACGACAGACGGAAATAATTATAATTTTATATGCACCACTGCAGTTACGTCTTTAAATAATTTTAAAAAGGCTCAAAATTTTGACTCACCTATATTAAGTTGGCCGCATCTCGCAGCTGCACCGGCCGGAGCGAGATTGGCGATTACGACAGTTGGTAGCATGGATCCCCACCCTGACTCCACCACCACGACACCAAGAATCTCTCCCTTCGTTTTAGGCACCACCACTTCCTTCTGTAGTTCCTTCTTCGCGAACATTTGCAGCTCGTCGCCGAATATCTCCTGACTATTCAGCACTTCCTGGTAGTCCATCTCCTTTACAAAACTATGATCTTCTATGCCGTTAGCTTTGAGAAATTCCATATACGCCACTTGGAAGGCTTGGCCGATGGATTGAGCTATAAATTGAGCCTGGAAGTAATAACGAAACAAACTTTAAATTTTGCTGGATGGTTATATTTAAAAAAAAATGTATTTATTTATACACATTTTTTAATTCCTTCTGTGGGGCCACAATATGGCTAGACAATAAGCTTTTTTTTGGAACTGGCCACTGAAGTTTACGAGAGCTCGATGCTCTAAATGTTTCACTCACACTAAAATGTTTTGCAAGTGTCGGTAGCTGCAGAAATTTTATCTATCTATGTAGGGTAGTTACAGAATCACAAATGCTGTTAGATGTGTTTGATCGAGTCAAAAGTTTTTTTGAGATTTTTTGTAACAAATGTATTCTCTGAATGAATAAAAAACGGCTTTGTTGTTGAATGACTTTCATCACATCTAAAAATAAAACAAGATTTTATTAATTCCCCTCAATTAACATTTTTTTTTATCTTCTTGATAAGCACAAGATGCCGAAGAAACCACAAGGTTACCTTTGGTGGTCGCCTTCGTACCTTTGAAAGGACATTTGTTTCCCGGCAATATAGTGCTGACAATACCGACATTTTATATTGATTGACGATTCGAAAATGTAATAGTCCATTTGAATAAAGAATATTTTGAATAATATAATGTAGCCAAGGTCGCGGGAAGATATTCGACGTGGGCAGCGCAAGGTACATTTTCGTACCTATGCCTTGCAGTGACGATCTATCAGCTGCAAAAAAGAAGAAGTGATGTGACTCTTTCAATTCTCACCTCCTCGCTTTCGAAAACGTGACATATCATCTTAGGTGTGCGGTTCAATTTCGGTTGATCGGAGTCGTTTTCGTGTGGAACGAATCTTCTTCTAGCCATAAGTACAACCAAGTCGCCTATATCAGCGATGTAGGAGATGGTCCGCAGCGCGTGGTCCATCATTATCTCTTTCAATTCCGTGTTCAGTACCATGATCTTTTCCGTCGAGATGAACAAGTCTACTTCTGTACTCGGCTGGTTCTCGCCTTCTGGAGCCTGGAGCCAAATATATATATTTTTTATGTGTTTTATTTTAATTATTTCTTCTGACCGTTAAAGATTCCATAAGGCGGCCATCGTGACGTGAAATTTATGTCAAAAGGAATTTTCTCTTTAATTTAAGCGATCAGTGAAAAATCTCGTAAAAGCCATAAAAGAAAAATTAACATGTTAATAAGGAATAGCGTACATTTATAACAATAAATTAATTTAGCAAACAATTAAAACAACAATAAGTTATTTTTTAAGTTTCTTTGTTAATATTCACGTTATGTTTATATGCCTTTTTGGAGTTAAAATAAAAAAAATAATTGAAAATCCCTATAAATTTTTTCTTACATTTAAATTTTTCATTTTCTTACGTTATATACACGTTTTATTTAAAAAAATATAATATTTATAAAACGACGTAATCAATTTTAAATAAATAATAACTATTATTGTTATATGTATATTTGATTCATTTCAGTTCTATAATATCATTATATAATGTAGCTTTAAAATTATAAAATAAGAAAAATAAAACTTACCAAAGCCTGTTGATATCCATCGATAGCGAAGGGAAACGAACATTGAATAATTAGTAATGAATAGTGATATTTAAAAGCATTTTATATTTCGAACTAATAGTGATGGAGAAAGCCAGTGAGATTGTTTTATTTTGAAATTGAGTCCATTATGTGTGCAGTACATATGCTGACATTAAAATAATGTAGGTAATCAAATTTGGAGCTTTTCGTACTTAAATCAATAGCTATCGGAATAGATAGCGTTAAGAAAATTTGTGTAATATATATTTATGTGAACATTATTCGGAATTCCGGAAATTCCGTTACGTCAGTGACTCGTGACAGATGTTATATTTTATTGGTACATATTTCTTGTTATTGAACGTAACTTGCTTATTATTTATGACATTATAAGTTTTTCTTTTACTTCAAAAATAACATTACGAACAAGGTAATCACCTGACTAATTTTGAGTTGAACAAGTTTTTGTAACACAAAATTAAGAAAATCTATTTTGATAATATTTATAGATTATAACACATTTAAAATAATTATTGTTTACTATCTGTCTCTACAGACAGTACTATTAAAAGTTAATTGCTTGATGCATTCGAATAGCAAAAAGTAATATATTTCGGAACGATTTATACAGATTGATTGGAAGTAGGTGCAAAAACTTTATAGATTTTTGTTGATAAATGTGCTAAACATATATCTTTTTATGGATCGTACTGCCGCTGCTACCTAAATGGCATTTGGAGAATTCGTGGGTTAAAGTGGCGCCTAGGCTCGGGTCGCTACACATTATTTTACCAGATATTTTGCCGCCGAGTTCCTAAAACTATTCCGTAGACCCTCCATAGAGTGAAGGACCACCGCGAAGGAACTTTAGCTTGGGTTATCACCCATTGATAATACGATTATATAATCTCGATTTGGTCGGTTACTTTTAGTTTTTGAAAAGGTTAGCGCTGTAAGAAGAAATGGCGGAAGAAACTCTAGCAACGCTTCTATCTAGTACGACCGAGGGTTGGCCTCCCCTGTTATACATTCATCACTTTAAAGTTTTTACACCTGTAAACAATCACTCTGGGATATATTGGTGACAAGCGCCATCTTTCGCATAGTATTTGTTTAAAAGATGTTTATACAAGTGTATTTATTTTTTAGGGCGTGTATGTGAACACATCTGAATGATTTGCATCTCTATACGTGTCTTTTTTATAATAAGATGTGATTGGTGGCACAATAAAGAATTGTAAATATTGTCAGTAGACGTAACATCGAATAATTATATATACTAGTCGTTATAATTAGCGTGTATAGATATGAATGTCATTCGCAACCTTGATTTTAGTGACCGCCTCCTCGACCATGTGCTTTTTGGGCCGTTTCTTCCTGCGCCGCGAATCCTCGTCCACCTCGACCGAGCCGAGGAAGGACAGGCGGAACACGGCCGCCGGGGCAGCGTACACGCCCGAGTACGGCCCCTCGCAGCCCCACTGTTGGGACAACACCGGCTAACCTCCTCGCTTTATCCCACTCGCCGACGCTTCTCACGATCGCGCGTCTTTTGTTTTGCTCGCTCGTTTTTTTAATTTATGTTCACTCATGTCAAGTTCCGAAGGTTAAAGGCATCAGATTGCAGATGGCGCTCAGCCTAAATCTGGTTTACTAGCAAAGCTCGAGGGCTCCTTCACGAGCCTCGGCACAGGCTTCTACATACTTCTATATTACCAGATAGAGGATTATAGTTTCATAAATTGAATCGAATTAAATTTAAACAAAAATTATTTCTCATTTGATGCATTCCCAAAATTTTAATTGAAAATATGTTATTTATGCTTATATTTCGTAATACTTTGTATTAATATTTCGTGTTGGTATATAAAAAAAATATATTTTGTAAATCATTGGATACGGTTACGTTCTATCAAAAGGGTTATTCGTACTTATAACATGCGCACTGTTCATCAAACCAAACATTCGACCATCAAAAATTTAAAGCCAATATAATATCAAAACGAAATTACATAAGCGCCGATTTGTGACGATATCATCAAAAGCAAAGCATTGATATGCCAAATAGCTTTAACGCTAGATTGAAAGGCAAGTTCCCTCTTCTACTACAGTTACAGAGGTACACTTCTTAAATATCTCTTATATATATATGACAAATTTATTTTATATTTAGAACTTATTTACGATAAAAATGAAACAATCGATAACTAGTATGTATTTTAATAAATATTAGGGCGATAAATAGATTCCAAAAACTCATTCCCATTCAATGAAAAAAAAAACCTTATTTCTTATCCCATTACAAACTATTTGCAACGCCCTGATTCTTTTCAATAAAAAACACTGTCCGGTCAGTATTCGGCGCAAAAGCAAGCAAAACAAAATCCGAATAAATCACAAAAATCGACAATGACGTGAGAAGCGGGCGAGTTCCATTTCCTTAGTATGAAAAGCGGAGACCTAACAAAGTCAACTTTAAAATTATAACCATAAGGTCTGTTATTGTGCGCAGGCGTAAAAGCTAGGCCCATGTCGGTGCGGTCCTGCGTTGTGTAAGGCCACCTCAGCCGGTGTGAATCGGGTCCTCTCATGCTGAACAAGCTTTGATAGGTGTGTGACGTCGGCAACCAAGCGTCTGATGCGACTTCAATATCCAAACGTTTACAACACCACGATGGAATTAGCTTAATGATTCATTAAAATAATATAATGACAAAATTGTGTACACCAATGAGGCTATTTAAACTGAAAATCATTACCACCGGCAGTAACGCAATGTTTATACTATACACGAAGAAGTATTTTTTTTATTCTAGAAAATGAGATGTAAGCCTTTAGCGTGCACAAATTTATCCTGCGTTCATGAGTACGGAAGAAATGCGACGGCGTAGCCCGAAAGCCATGCTGTAGAAAACCATTATAATCAGTTCAGCAACTGTACTCATACCTTACCTGTCGTCGAACGTACAAACACATCACAAAGCATGGCACAAAGCGTTACAAGCGAAAAACAAACATATCCAGAGGAGGCTAGCCGGCCAAATACGGGATCCGACAATCTTCCTGGGTCAGGTCGAGGGGTGAGGAGGACACTGAAAAAAATACTCTAGTGCGATGTCAATACGAGCGTAATTCGTCTGCGTTCACGCGCATCGTTCGACTGGTACAAACATTTTAGCATTCACTAGGATTCATGTCCTAATCTGTTCACTAATAGTTTTATTGTTGTCGGCACATATTTCAAGGATGTAAGGATAAAAAGGATATCCCACTAGCATTCTCAAATCACTAATCCTAATGAGCATAAAATTACTTACATTTTTTTTAACTAATCATATAAATTAGCAAATTTAGACTTTAACCCGTTACAATTAAAGTTCAAAAACATGTGCGTATACCCACCTTTTTTTTTAAATTGTGCTCACATTTATGTGAATTGTTTGTACATGTGCGAAGATAAAAATTAAATAATTTTACAACATTGGTTGATTCAGTTGGCGCAAATATATTGCGCTTTGGTTCAACCGAGCGTCATAGCCTTGTGTGCAAACAGTACGTAATTTCATGCTCATAAAAACAAAACAACTACGGAAATGTGATATTTGTATATAAAAGTACCGATTCACACTGGCAAACGGTAATTTGCCTTCAGTATTAGGACAACGCGTGTACTAAAATTATTACTTGTTATTGTTATTGTCTTGTGTTAAGATGAAAAATGAAGATAAAAATATTATTCATAAATGTTATAACGAATATGTTACAGTAATATTAATATATAATATAATTAGAATAATAAAATGACATTACTGTGCTACATAAAAAAATGAAAATGAAGATAATATTCAAGCATTATTTAATTAGTATTAAATATAATTAACAAACCTACAGTTGAAATTATGAATGAAGGAGTTATAAAAATATTATTTAATAATGGCCATAAATTTGGAAATTCTGTTTTGTTAAATTTAAAAATAAATAATCGAATAGTAAAGAAGAGATTTCACTTTCGTAATCTTCTGTGAGATAACACATGTAATTTATAATATATCTTAAATAAAAATTAGTAATAAGTTAACATATGTCATGTAAAACGAATACAGACTATATATTATTTATTTATGACGTATTTAAACAATGTTCGTACAGGTTTTTTATTAAATTCAAATTCTTGGTGTTTTATATTAAAATAGAATTATAAATGCATAAAAGAGGGATATTTATTAAAGAGATAAAATTATTACCTTAATCCTGGATACGGCTTCTTCTGCTTGAAGCATCCTGGTGGCTTTAGTAGGTTGGCCCTCGCAGGCCAGTTGAGTAGAGCCGAGGTATCGTGCTCGGAACAACACGCCCTCTATCAGCACTGATGGGTCTGGAATTATGTAAATATTTAATCTCAATTTAAATTGGTCTCATCTTAAATATAATTATTAATTTATGATCATTTTAACGTGGTAATTAGGCATAAGCTTCCATTAATGACGCTAAGATAGCTCAGTACATATTTAACAACGAAAATATATATGTATATAGGTACACATATATAAATGTGATCGTGTGTATGTGTGTAAATAGTAACAGACACAAAATCAACACGACAAATAAAAATTATCTCCTAACTCCTAAATTTGGACTTCTATACTAGTTAACAAATCCTACAAGGGTTTGAAATGATAAAGTTCCAAGAGATATCTTAGAAAATCATTTTCTTACTTTTAAAATTTGAAATGACTAGTATATTATGAGATAAACTTATTTACTTGATTGAAATACATGGAACTTGGTCTGTTGACTCAACGCTGATTTGTATAATAATTTATTAATCAAACATAGTTAAATTTTATTTAGAGCAACTGTTAAGTTTCTCTCCGGTTGTTCCTCGTTGTTACTACACTGACCTCTGAATAGCAGTAAAGATATTCTGAATATGAAAATTTAATTTTCAGGCCATATAATACCGTTTGAAATTTTATAGCCTATATATGGAGAGATATGTATTATCTATATTGCCTAATTTATATTCGTCTGGATAAAGTCACGTACAGTGAACAAAGGCGGCCAAATACAGCGTTAAAAATAACCTTATATTTTAGTTTACTGTAGTACTAGTACGTTTATTACTCACCATAATATTCCACGATAGGAAGCAAGAAAAATATGGAAAGTATAAGTAAAATTATTTATACAAGTCAGAAAAAAATATTAAATTCTCCTTAAAAGTTTATGTTACGCCTATTAGCGATGCCTTAAGTGTTAACACAGTGTTAAGTTCTTTTTATTATTTCTATTATAAGCTTTATCATCATTTCAGCTGCAGTATGTCCAGAGCTGGACATAGGCCTCACAAATAGATTTCCAATAAAACCAGTAGGAAGAGGCCTGTATCTAGAATTCCGACGACCTCAACAAGGCTGTATTTCCAGGTAGACCACGAACGATACTGTAGGCGGAAGTCTTACTTAAAGACTTAGTTCTTTAAACAATGTGTCTGCATATTTGATGATAATATGGGTGGTGTACTGGGCCATTGCGGCCAAAGTGCGGCGATGTTGCAAGATTTGATGAACTGATTGAACCCCTCCCTCGCGTTCGATACACCCCCTCCCGTCTTGCTGCAAGCATGCCTAAGGCGTGGCATAGCAGTTTCTGTACTATTATAGTGGCAGTATTATTATTGCCCATTAAATTATATAAAACAGAATAATAATTCCATCTCACCTTCTTTATTTTTGCTCTTCTTCTTTCCATCTTTATCCTGGAAAATTAAATAAAATGTAAGCCTTCATCATAATATGATACCGAGTTAAAAAATGTCGTTACACAATATATTAATTTAAATATTTCATTTAACATGCAAGACGTCGTTACAGGACACTAACGCCCTCTGTAAAGCATAGGTCACTCCTAAGAATATCTATGTACATGTCATACCATAATCGCCAAGCTTGGCAAAAGAGATGGCGATCGCAGTGTGGTATTATGGTACGTAATGGACGCTGCTGCTCATCCTCTGAAAACTTATCTGTGAGCAGTGGCTACCTTATGTAATTAATGCACAAAGTGTAAATTAATTCCCCTAGGCAACAATTGCTCGTGGAGTCATTAATATCCCAGCAATGTAGACGTAATACTCCTGATGTATTTTATAATGCATTCATAAGATAATACGTCTCGGCGTTTAATGTATTGGCGTCTAATAAATTTTAATTAGGATATGTTCATTAGTTACTATCACAATATTCAATAATATGTTATAAAGAAATTATTACAATCGCGTAATAAAAGTGGAGCATGGGTTATTGAAAAAGATCAACGTAAGGTATTTTACTGCAATATAAAAGTATTTTCTTTTTTCTTTTGGTCCTGCAGAATGCTACTGCGTCTCTTTATTTATGACAAGATCAAAAAGACTTTAGCCGATAGACGACCATTGCAGGGTATAGGCGTCTTCCATATAGATCGTAACAATGACCGGTCTTGCACTGCATCCAGCGACTTCCTGCGATCTTGACTATGTGATCGGTCTACCTATTACGGGGCTCATTCATATCGAATCTACCGGTTCGTGGTAGCCACTCGAGAATCTCTGCGCCCCGCCAACTGGCACTTCTGATGAGCAATTCTTAGAGCTACGTCGGTGACTTTGGTTCTTCCACGAATCTTTTCATTTCTGTTTCTATCTCGCAGCGAAACACCAAGCGTTGCTATCTGGGTGATCTTATGTCTTCTCATAAGGCCACCAAAAGAGACCACGTCTCTTAAAGTCCCTAATTAAGTAAAGGACCAATATTTAGCCACTTCCGCACATGCAGTGGTAGTCCGCACATGCAGTAGGAAGTGGCTAAATATTGGTCCTTTTCTTACTTAGGATGGACTTCCGCAAAATAACGCCTGAATCCATTAAATATATAAGTCCCTAATTATTACATATTATTCTTAAGCCCAATACAACTCGTTTCACTGACAGAAATTTTCCCGTTTACAGTAAAATCAGTATATAAATATATAATTTAAACATCATCAAAAGTTGACGTTCATCATAAGATTTTGTAAAGGTCATTGGAAAACATAGAAGGATGCAAGCCCCTTTCAAAATTCTTCTCTTGGAAATCTCTGTGGAAGGCGTGTATCTAGGCAACGGACGTCTTACGGCTGATGATCATAGCCCAAAGAAGTTCATTCACAAGTTCGCTTTTAGCTTACGTACGCACCTTGACGGCGTGCGCGTCGTCGTTGACCGGCTCGTGTGCGTCGTGCGAGTGCGGCGAGCGGCCTCCGCCCCCCGTGCTGACTGCAACGCCGCCGCCGCCCGCCGGCATCACCGTGCGCGACTTTGGTTTACGCCATCCCTGACCATAGCATCCACATTAGTCTTAACGTGTATCAGCAGATTAGTAAGTGGAAGTGTCACAGAGAGAACAGATGGCCGCTGAAGCTTTAAGGTTCTGGAGTGAAGATCACGGACTGGCATGCCCAGCTTAACACGTCCACCAGCACATAAATAAATAGTTGTGTATTATGTTTATTTTATGTATTCTTAATTTAAATAATATCATTGGGATTTTAGGTCTTATTCACACGCTCTGTAACTCAACGAGCTATAGAGCAAGCTAATGTCCGGAATTTCTCTACGACCTCGTATAAAAATGTAAAAGATCCGTACACGAACGTAACCGACAAAGCCCAGCAAAATGGCAAGATGAAGTGGCAGTGGAAGAGTGAGATAGCATGCAGTATATGTGCTCGCTCGGATTTAAAGGTTCTGGAGTGGAGACCACGGATCTGAAATCACAGCGTATGATGCTTGGGTCATCGGAATTTGTTATATGTAGGCCTACCGGTCTTATTGTAAATATATGTCCAGCATTAGGCAATAATGTCAAAATAACGTAAAATAGCTGTTATTTAGCTGATACCGCGATTATTGTTCTCGTTTATGATAAAAAGCAATATTGAATAAAAACAGTAATAGTACACGTAAATCAAAAACTCTTTCTTTTAACTACTTTAACTCTGTGTTTGGCACTAATCGGTGTAGCATAACTCCTGAAGATGCCCCGTGGAGGGGTGAAACACGTGTTGAGTGAGTTGACGGTGGCAGTTGTGTAATTCGCATTGTTTGCCGCATACGCATTTATCAGCGGGCTGGCGGGCGGGCACTTTGTTGCACGACTACCACTGCATGTGCGGAAGTGGCTAAATATTGGTCCTTTTCTTACTTAAAAACTCTTTCGACAATTTTTTATAATGGGAACTTCGAAGATCTTCCCAAAAGCGATTAGAACTCCCTTAGATTCATATGTATTTTGATTTTATGTTGTGGACTAAAAATTAGAAGCGGAATTAATATTTAAATTAAAAGGAAGCTCATTTCATCTTCGTCATGATCACCAATTAACCCCTGGCAGTGCCATTTAGCACGACGGAATTCGGGCCCAAGTATTACGCGTGGTAAACAGATCAGACTGATGCGCAAGAAAGTTCACAATACGAGCCGAAATGTAAATGCCTCTGTTATATACACTTTTGTATGATACTGCTGTTATGGAAGTAATGTCTTATACCTTATGTATTTTTTATTTATTAGTAATCGATACTAGTTATAAAATTATATTTCAGGAATTCAATAGAACAGTTTAATAGGTCAACGGAAATCCTTACATATTCAAGAAATGTAATAATGCCATGGCACTAAAATAAAATACTTTTCGTGTGACTTTAAATAGGAAAGCTTTAAATCTTTTTGCTGATAAAAGAGCAAAGGTAAAAGTCTTCTATTTTCGTTCAACGGAAATTATTAAGCAAATTAAACTCCTGTGATAAAAGCATTAAAAATGTAATTACCTGTGTATTTACACATCGTATATATAAATAAGATATCTCTAATACTAAATTACGTACTTTGGTTCAGACGCATATATGTAAATCGTTTTACTAGGGACACGTGAAGGCACACAGTGCTCTTTAAGAAATTTTACAAAATATAAAAATTTCCCTACAAGTAGAAAAAAAATCATTTCGTTTACTTTCTGAAAAAAATTTTTGTCTTTATGAGCCAAAATTATCAAAAATGATTTTATTTACAACCAAATTATGGTTTTATACATCATCAAAATGTTTTCCTCCTATTTTTTCATTGAAACATAGTGGCAAAAAGGGGAAAGAGCAAAGAAAAAATTATAGAATTGATGTCAATTTTTAATAAATCGTTTCCAAAAAACGTAAATTTTCACATTATAATCCAATGAATATATGACTTTTGAATGCGAGTTATGTAATGGCCATGACACGGTCAAATTATTCTTAGACTAAAACAATCGATAATACGAATCAATCGATTTATTATCGACATTTATTGCTTCAAGGTTTTAAATTTAATGTTTCTTAATTAAACCGCGAGAGAAACGCTGGCCATTGAGAAAACTCACGTGAAACGAAGTTAAAAGAAATTTTACACTTTATAATAAATAATAATTTATAAAAGTAGTTTAATAAAGAAAATGAAAATAAGTAATTACAGCTGTTATAAAAAGTTACACGTGAACGCCTAAACTCTTAGTTTCCTAAACTGGTGCAAATAAATCCCCAGGGACCCTTGAGTAACTCCAAGGACGTGACAAAGAATTGGGGGTATCGTCCACGAAAATTTAACTGCTTTGAAGAACTAAAGTTTTGGCTTGAGACATATAAATGTCATTTCAGCCCATAGTCGTCACTGCAAGGCATGGGCCTCTCCCAAACATATCTATGGGAGGATATACCATAATTGCCACACTTGGCGAGAGGGTTGGCGATAGCAGTATGGTATTATGGTACTCAGAGAACACTGTTGGCCATCCTCTGGAAAAATTTTTCTGGGAATAGAACCCGCCACCTACGATCGCATGTATATAAACCAACCTATAAATGTAGGCAGATAATATTTTAAGAAGCTTATTTTATTCAGTACACCGCAAATATTCAGAGTAAGATTTAATTTGAACATTTAAAAAAAAATCTGGAAATCGGTGAAAAGTAACTACACCCTTAGCTGGCTAAATTTTGAAACTAGTCTATATTAAAATCTGAGGACCTATGGTCTAAACAAATCTTATTAAGAATTTATAAAAATAGAAAAGTAACCTCTTCGTCATCCTTGTTAGAGTGCGACTCATCATGCAATATTACATCATTCACAGGTGATGTTTCTGCATGTTTAAAATTATTTTTTTCACTTAACTTTTCCTCAACTTTTATTACCTCGTCCGCTAAATTTACACTATTAAAATCACCGGTTATTATATTATCATTCACATCACTAATGTCGTTTAACGTAACATCACTATTGTCGATATTAATATCATCACAGATTGCCAAATTTTTATTGTTTACTTCACTTTCTTGTACACAACTGTCGTTTAATGTTCTATTTTCAGTCATTTTAGATTAAAATTTAGTTTTTTGAGCACAGGTCACATAGTTAACACTTAACGAAAATACACAAAGGGAGACTTCGTGGCTCGAAAAATCGTGAATCGGACGGCGTGACCGGTTTCCCTGGAGATAAGCGCGTTATCGAAGTAAACACGCACATGTGTTCAAGGCGTTATGATAATGGACACTGCCCGACCGTCTACTGCAGACTTAACATATGATATGCCATAGAGTAGTTACCTAATACACTTCGCAGAACGTTTCGAACTATTGTACCTAAAAGTGTACTATTTATTTATTAAAGAATATACGAAAATAAAAAATAAGTATGCGCCATATTTAAAAATAAAAAAAATTAAAAGGCTAAACCTCCTCCCCTCCCTTCGTCATATCCTTCAGTACTGAAGATAGTGACCTTTTTGAAAATTTGCTCACGCACGATATTATGCCATCTATGCTGATCGGTTTTCAGACAGCCTGTGGGTCTAAATTCCTCAAAAACTTAAGCCATGGAATGACTTGAGCTGGAATGTTAGAGCCTAAACCATGTCATGAGAAATAAAGACAAAGCTGTATTGAGCACTCTTGTCCAATGTGGTATCAATATAGGTTGCCAGAGGTTGCTCAGCTCTGTATTGGTCGAATCAAGGTAGAACACTCGTAGATTAGATCTTGAATGTACATGCCGGTTGCTTCAAGTGAATAAGATATATATATATTTATTTCTATATAAATATAAATATATTAATTGTCGTAGTAGCAGTGCACAGGCCACATACCACACAGAAAAACGGCAGTTGGGACTTTAAGGTTCTGGAATGGAGATCGCGGAACAGCAAGTGCAATGTAGAACATCCGCCTGCGATATAGACAGATGACCTTGTTAAGGTCATTTGAAGACGCTACATGCTTCTTCAAACCGACCTTACTGAAATCTACGAAAAGACCTGTGTCCAACAGTAGACTTATAACAACTCTATAGTTTAATTAGAAGTCATAAATTATAAAAATAATAGAATCACTATATATATTGTAAAAAAGTAATATATTTAGTTCTAAGGTTACTATTAAATATAAGCTAAAAGGATAAGACAATTAAATACATCTAAAATTATTTACTTTTTTTCTGTAAAATCAATGTAATAAAAGTTCAAAATCTTTTCTATATTTAATGTAAAATATATATTTTTTAATTTATTTACGTTTAGACTTAAACTGTGCGAGCTAGTTATGTGCCAAAGCATTGTACAAAATACAACATACAAAAATATTTTCATTTGTACAATGTTATATGAAACCAATGTAAAACTATTTTATGTTTTGCTGCTGGCATGCCTATTTAAAACAAATAAATAATAGAAATCATTGCATTTTAAACACTTATACATTAAGAAGTATATTTATGACGCTTACATATATTAATATCTAGTTTAATGATATAAGTAAGATAATCACGATTTTTATTTTGTAATTTGCCTCTCTATTCTATGTTTAATCTTTGGCCGTGCGCGGTAAGAGGGCAAGGTCGCGACGGTTGTTAATATTTCGAATGCTCCAACGCAGTTTACAATTAGTTAAACGATTAAACCGTTCATTGCATTGCCACCGTTAAGTCTATAGTAATAAGGTCCATTTTAGGAAGAAAATTTTACACGTGTCCTAATAAGGGGCATAAACGTATGTATCAACGTGTATAAATAATAGTATATATAGACTACATTATACCGTAACTGAGTCATTTAAAAAATGTATTTTATTATACATATACATATATATATATACATATATATATACAAGAGACTGCACTTTCGTGTTTAATAATTAGTCATAATGCACTCGTTCTACGGGTGATTAAAAATAGTTGTTAATCTATAAAGTGTTGAAAAAATGACTTATTTACTATCAATAAATGTATGATAACATCCAGTGGCGTACCAGGGGGGGGGGGGGGGCGGTGGGTGCGGTCCGCACCGGGCGGCACTTACCTTGGGGCGGCATTTTTTAAATTTACTTATAGTTGTAAAAAGCAACATATTCATTTCATATTTATTTTCTTTCTTGAATAATAAATTAAAATTCTGTTCCCAATATTGTAATTTTGTTAAGAATTTTTATAACAATTTCAATCAGTGTCGGTAGTTGCGAAAGAAGCTTCTCAAAATTGAAGTTGATAAAAAATTATTTTCGTTCTACAATGAGTTAATTAAGACCACAAAATCTTGCAATATTGCCAATAGAACAAGAAATTACAAATAATTTTAATTTTGAGAGCATTATACACGATTTTTCTAGTATGAAAGCTAGAAAGAAGAGTAGATATTATATAAATATGTTTACGAGTGCATACACATATGTCTAAAAAAATTTACTCTGTGTATTAATTAATATTGATTAAATAACTTAATAATTTATTTGTGTATTAATTTATAAAAAAACACTATTTGATTGACTTATAATAGAAGGGGCGGCAAACTGGAGATCGCCCCGGGCGGCAAAAGTTCTTGGTACACCACTGATAACATCCTATCAAATCGTTTTCAAAATTCGGATTACTACATGTTTGAAAATTAATTGTTTATTATCTGTCTGTGCAGACTTTGTGCTGCTAAGTTATTGGCCTGTTATATTAAAATATAACATACAACTTAATGTAACATATTTCAAAGTGATCACTTTATACAGGTTGATTACAGATAGCTTTTACTATATATTTTCAATCACTCTGTATGAAATGGTATATACCTATATACTACATAATAACTTTGAGATATTAAAAATTCATTAATAAATAAAAAATTTGAAATACACATTGAACTTATTTAAAAATTTTCTTTTCTTTAATTTTTTCTCAAAAAATTATTAACGTAGAATATGTTTTAAGTGTGAAATATCGAAATTCTTTCTTTTCTAAATTATTATCTCTATTTATATGAATAGCCTTGTAATATTACAAGACAAACTATGCCCGCGACTCCGTCCGCATGGAATTCACAAAAATAAAATTAGTTCAATAAGTTATTTTTAACTTTTTTAATTTTTTTAAGTAATATAAGTCCCGTAAACACGGCCCGGTCATTTAAGAGATTAGCCGGATGAAACAGACAGAAAAAAAAGTGATTTTTGGTATATGTACTTCGTATATATTTATATGAATGCAGTAAAAGGCGATTATTTTAATATTACAAAAAGATACTTTAATTTTATTTATTTGTATAGATTTATACATTACGAGTAATAGTTATATTGTTCAAGAACTAATACCCGCTATTTTCCAGTATTATTACTAAGAAGCATATTTATAATTTTTTTTTAAATATAAAACGATCAATACGTACTTTATCATCAAAGAATCCTTGGTCGTCTGTTCTCTGCTGCCCGAGAAGTCTGTCCGTTTCAAGGTCGGTGTCGGCTTCGTCTGAAATACAAATATAAAGAGTATATTATAATTTATTTCAAATAATTGAATTGCCTCATTCGCCTAGAAAATTTTCGCAAACTATCTCGCATTTTTATTAACAAGTGAATGCGACAGACGCTTTTAGTGAGAGTCGACAATTGTATAAAGATGCTTTTACATGCAAACTTTGTTTTTAAAAACTAACAAAGTATTATTTCTTTTAAATAATAATACAATACATCATCTTATTCACTTACATATTAGTTTCTGAGTTTCTTATATTAGCAATACTTTTTTGGTTTCCATGTTTCAGTTCACCAGTTAAAAGGTGAACTAAAACCAACATCTTCCGATGACACTTGAACATGCCAATCAGCTAAGCTTTGTCGTTAACCCTCAAATGTCTGTCTATCTCTTCGGTCCTATTACAATTAAAATTACAAAAGAATTCCACGTTATTGGACGAAGTGTTTCGTAGTTTTAAACATATATGAGTTATGGTATTATACAT
This sequence comes from Battus philenor, assembly GCF_028537555.1. NCBI lineage: Eukaryota > Metazoa > Arthropoda > Insecta > Lepidoptera > Papilionidae > Battus > Battus philenor. The sequence continues at coordinate 2,451,422 of NW_027181693.1, forward strand.
AAATATGTTAAACATAGGAATACCTTCATCGCCGCTCGCCGGCTTGATTTCTACTGACTCCGTGCTCTGGGCGGACGATGGTCTTTTTCTGAAATTTTAATATATACCTCATTACTTACTACTTTGAAAAATTATTATTTATAAATTATTATTTACAAAAAATATCTCATATAATATCTTACATAGTAATATTTTATGTATGTATTTATAAATTAACGTCATTATCATCATTTTAGTCATAGGACGTCTATAACTGGACATATGCCTCCCCCATATAATTCCTATAAGACCGGTTGGAAGCGAATTCCAACTAGCGTTTACCGAAGACCTTAACCGTGGGGGAAGACGTGCTGTGCTGCCTAAACCGGCCCATTGTCTCCACTCCAAAACTTTAAAGCTGCAGCTGTCATCTGTTCTGTGCGTTATGCTGCCTGAACACTGCCCCTTCGAATTGCCAATCCGCTATATTGGTTACTTTCGTTCGTCTATGTATCTCGTCATTTCTGATTCGATCTCTTAGAGAAATCCTGAGCGAGGCCCTCTCCGTAGCTCGTTCAGCGATTGTGAGCTTCCAATTGAAGCTGAGAGAAATTCACTGGTAGGACAATATATACAATGCGATTAAAATAAGAATAGGACGGGCTCTCGGCTAAGTTCACTCATATAAGTACGGTCAGCATTAAATATATAAAATAAAAAAATAATAATAATTGTTTTTGTTGATTGTTTAATTTGTTCTACAATTTGCTCATTGTGAGGTAGTGTTTTACATCGGCGAGCTCGAGAGATTATCAGCAATGTTGACAAGTACTTCGAGGAAGAGAAAAAACGTGCCATTATGTTGTTGGACCAGTTAAAACAAGCAAGAATTGTACCAGGGCCAGATGGCAATATTCATATATCGCGTGATGTATTTGGAAGTTTCATTAAGCATTTGGAAACTGCTTCGAAAGTAACCGAGCGAGTGACTTTAGCCACTGGTATTATTTTTTAACATTGCTTTTTTTGCACACTATACCAAGTTCCCGTTGTGACGTCACAACATGGCGCTAGGCCGGTCCTATTCTTATTTTAATCGCATTGTATGTATGAAAATTAGTGTTTCTTTACCGCGGGTATACGTCGTCGTGGGGTACGTGCACGTGCGGCGTGTGCGTGCCGTGCGTGGCGTGTGCCGCGTGCGTCGGGTGGGCTGCATGTGTCGCATGCGTTGCGAGGGTTGTGTGCTCTGCAGGTGGTCGATGCGGCGCCGGCGCTGGTGGCGGTGGTCCTGAGCACGCTATCGCCAATACCATATCATAGTTAAAGATAACTATAGCTTTCAGATAGGACACAGGTTGCGCCCAAAAGTAATATCATAAAAATCGAAAAACTGAAAGAAATGAAAATTTTGAAAAAAAAAATATTTTGGTAAACCTCTGTCCTTTTAGAAATTTATTTTTATCATCATCATCATATCAACTTCCAGACGCCTGCTGTAAGACATAGACCTGACATACAGATCGCTACGATCTTTTGTCAACTTTCAGCGACTTTAACTATGTCTTCGTCTACCTAGAGTGGGCATACCGCACCGCGTCTACTGGCTGGTAGGTGACTAAATTATTTGTAAAGACTCCACTTTTCCTCAAAACATTATGAACTTGAGTTTATAATAATAAAAGACCAAAATATAACAAATTTAATTTATTTCGCAAATCTTTCTATGGAAAAAACTTGCAACAATCGAACTTTGCGATAAGACCGCTTTTATGGTTCATGTATTGGCCTATTTCATCCAATTTCCCTTTATATTCTTTGTTGATGAACACTTTGCAATCTGTAAGGGGGTCCTCCCCCTTCATTTAATGCGACAGGAGCCGTCACTGTGTACAAAACGTGACGATATCCTTTAAGATTACAGACAACTTAAAATATTTATAAAACCCACGGCCCTGAGAACAATAAAGAAATATTTTGTTTTTAATCCCGAATATTTATCGAATTTAGTTCCCTTTTTAATAAATAATCAAAAGTATTGTATGGTTAAACAGTATTTATAGAGATGTAGAGTCTAGTTTCTGTGATGCAATATTTCCAAGCTCCCCCTGTGTACGGAATACTCGCAGAAAATGTGACGTGTGAAATCGAGTCATTTCGATAATCCAAATTTCAAGTGACATGTTTTATCAACGGCCCCTAAAGAGTACGTAAATAAATAAATAAACTTAGAAATATAATCGATGTAACACAATCGGATGTATATCACACATGTAAAAGTTAATATTAAGTAAACTATAATTAAAACAAAAATTTTACCTAGTGGGTCCAGAGAGTGTAGATCAGCGTCTGTCAGGATAAGAGGATCAGTGTTGGTTCCGTTTTCAACTATTTCTTCTATAATTACCGAGGAATTCTGTAATTGTGTTTCAATAGCGTTAATAAAAGTAATGAAAGCATTGTCCATACAACATGCAATCTGTGAATACCATGGCAGTCATAACATGTGCCTGAAACACTGTATTGGTTGGAAGGACATCGTAGCCTTTATTGATGGAAATAGGTGTATATATATATATATATAGAACCTAAGTATATATACTATAAATGTGAAAACGTATGGAAGGCCTCTTGTTTCTGTTTTATGAAATATTGAGATGCATGTATGTGTGTATGCATGTATCTGTTAAATAAATAATAAAGCCCGCAGAATCTCCGTTACATCAAATAAAAAGTACTTCACCTGGTTATTGTTGTCCGTGTCTGATGCGTGACCAGAAGAAAGCCCGTCTTCCACGATCGGCAGGTGGGTGACCACCACTCTGTTAGAGTCCAATTGCACTAAAAAGATACATTAGGATATTGTGTAAGTATTTGTTGGTGTAACAATTTTGGATCCCTTCACATTTATACAGGATGATTGTTTACAGGTGTAAACGCTTTAAAATATAGCTCCTATGTCAGTAGAAATCTTTAAAGCTTTTAAGCTTTTTTAAAAACATCCTATGTAAAGTGTTCCATTTGAAATAATACTGTTTACTGTTCTGGTTCAAGTAACACTGAGCAAGCTATATAGCATGCAGAGAAGATGACCACTGGGACCTTGAGGTTTTGGAGCGGAGACAGCTTCCATCCGGTTTTACTGGAAATCTATGGGGGTAGACTGTTGCAACAGTTGGCATCCTAACGATGAAATGATAATGATGATGTATAAAGATGATGAAAAAACTGTATTAATTCTCACCTTTCATTTCCGATAGTTCACTCTCCATGATAGCAAGCGATAGATCACTGGCAGAGTCGCTTGCTGCAGACGAAAGCGCAAATGGCAGCCGTTGTTCGCGAACATCAATGTGGTCTCGAGTGTCACGGGAATCTCGGGGGTCAAGAAGATCACGCAAGTCGCGCGGGTCACGTACATCACGTGGGTCACGAGAGTCACGTACATCACGTGAGTCGCGTGGATCTCGCAGGTCGCGAATGGATGTTCTCGGTGCGGGCGAAGCAGAGCCGCTGTCCGGGGCTCCGGCTCTCAAGGCTGACACATCTGGTGCTGGATATCTCGCTGTCTGTTGCTGAAGTGGATACAAGAGTATTTCAGAATCTCTAAAGGCTATCTAGGAGCATAGACCATAAATTCTGTTATAATTAAAAATAAAAATATTAACTTTTTAATTTAGAATATTTCTTTTTACATGATTGTTCATAGCGTTTTCTTATTTATATATTGTAAAATATTTTGAGCAGAGTAATAAAGAGAACCCGATCGCTGCGATTGCATTACATAAAGAAAGTATGGTGCTAAATAGAATTTTTAAAATGATCCATATGCTCGGTAATAGTCAAATGTTTGTGTACTGTGTATCTCCTCGTCCACACAGTGTTTGTATGAAAAAGGCGATTAAAGCAATACAGGAAAGGATTCCAAAAAGTCCTAAAAAAAAAGGTTTTATCTCGGGAGATGAAAATAATACTTAGACCCATGTCGCGCAATTAAAAGATCATTTAGTGCATGCTGCTTTTGATAACTCTGGCCTCACACTTTATTCGAAGAAGCTTTATGTATATTTTATGGATTTATTTTAATGTATTAAAGTAACACACTGTAATAGTAACAAATTTTACGCACAATAAAAAAAAAATGTTGTTTTTCTCTAGACCAATATTTATAACAAGAATAAGTAAATCCAAAAAATCACTTTATTTCAAAGACATATTCAGGCGGCGGCAGTGAAGGTGTTTAAAACTATTCTAAGGTCCGGTTATAAAACCTCTTTTAAAGAAACTTACCTTTTACTTTCGAATTACAATCAAAGTGATAGACGTCGTACGACTGATCTATGTTCTAGAAACAACCAGACTACTTAGGACCTAACTAAAATGTACTATGTCCATTAAAAAATACTAGTCTGACTGTGGCTTGATATAAAAGTGACTAGATATTGAGTCTATGCATGTAAAAGAAAGAGAAAGATGGAGACTGCAAGAAGAATGTACGTGTACGTAACGGTATGTCTTAAAATGGTGAGTTATATACCTGAAGTCCCAAGAAGTTGGTGTGGTTGTGGGCGGTGTGCGGCGAGTCCAGGGTGTCCGTGACTTGCGGCCAGTCCGACTCGCTCCCTTCTTCAATACCGTTCTCAGACGGACACTCCTGGGTCTGACGTCTCAATTCGTAATCCAAATCCTGAGTTAAATAAATAATGTCATTAGCACGACAATAAAGATAGACAGAGAGATACTGGATGTAGGCCGCTTTCAACCGGGTGCTCTTGGAACTCTTTGGTGAAGGTATGTATCTAGCAGTTGACGATCCGTGGCCAAAGTGATCATGTTGATTAAATTTGGCAGCAGGAGAAAATTACGTACCTAACAATGCTTAATCGAACTAAAATCTCGATATGAAATACCTTATAATGTTTCGGAGACTATAATGCCGTTTGCCATCGCCTTTTTTAGTATTTTGGTCATAGTCATAAAAAAGATTAAGACATAGAAAAGACGGAGGAAAATCCAAGAATCATCTTTCTCTAACGACATCGAAGAAAACCACAAAAATACACTCAAGGAGAAAGAGATACATGTGCATACAAAAGCAAAGGTAAAATATACTTGGTAAAAAGTGCAACCTATGACATAACAAATTTTAATACGAATTTCGAATTTTGAAATCTATTTTATTATCACTTCTTTATAATTATCACTGAGACCATCGATTTTTCAAAGGGTGATCCACACATTAGTTGACAGCAAATGAGCTATACATTTACTTCTACTACTAAAGATTTTACATGTATAACCCTGTATATGAGCTTTCATTAAATACTTGCAACTGGACTTATCAGAAAACCATGATGGGATGCCCAACAGTGGACGTCCGACGGCTGAAATGTTGAGGTTCGCATCAGCTCGTTGACACCTACTATAAGGCATAGGCTGACGTAAGAGATATCTATTGGTAGATATGCCATAATCGCCACGCTTGGCAGGCGGTTTGGCGATCCTTGAAAAGTACGGTATACAATTATATCCCGGGAATTGAACCCGCGACCTACGATCTTAAGTCTTAGTCTTTCACCGCTGTGCTACCAGTGCGAAATGATGATGATGATACAGATATGACAAGTGAGAATCTGGGTGAATTAGATATGTCCATGACATAAGCTATTAAACACTTATAAGGAATAAGAAGTGATGAAACTTTATAGTATAAAATAATAAGCACTTGAAAGTTGACGATCTCGTCGTTGGCGCTGAGCTGCGTGTGCCCGGGTACAGCTGGACAGCGGAAGAACTCCTCGAGCACCTTGCGCGTCTCCGAGAACTCGTACAGGTAGTCGAAGGCGGAACTCGGTGGTGGCGACACATCTCGGCTTTCCGTCACCACTCTCTGAAATACAATTTTTTTATCTGTATTTTTATAACTACTTCACAATCAAATACGGTTGTATCTAATGACGATATTACTATAGAGCAGGTAGCATTACATTCAAAATCCTTTAATAATGCCTCTTATTTTATTAATAGAAATCTAAATAATAGAAGTATATAGAATCTAAATCTTATTAATAGAAGTCATGATATAAGGAAGTTATGATTTAAGGTATTTCTGTAGTTTAAACAAAAGGCATAAAAGAAGTCTATTAAGTTTTAGCCTGTAAGAGTCCACAATATCCCTTAATCCTATAGGATTTTCCTACGTGGCTAAGAAAGGATAAGCATTATTTGCATTTTATATTTAAAATGTATTCATCTATTATTTTGTCAGAGTAGCAAACATTACATATAATCGGTCGTGTAGTTATTCTGGACAGGTCTCTGTAGTTGGAAATACCTTGGTTCCTATGCATAGTATGTTATTGCTGTATCATATATAATTAGGGTAATTAAACATACTACCATTTTTATAGGAAAAAAAATATTTACAGTAAAAACTCCTTTTTCGCGCTTCCTTCATTTACGGAGTAAAAACTACGATATTATATACAAAACTGTCAAGCAAGAAATAATTATAAAATTCTTCAACTTCAACTACTGTCTAAGCCTTAAAATAATCAAAATTAAGAGCTTTTATTGTGTACACAACGACTGCAGTCTCAACTAACAAAAACCAAAACCACTATAACTGAAAAACACAATTAAACCTAATAAATAAAAATATAAAACATTTTAAGTCTTTCCAAAATTCCGAGCAATATTTCTATTCTTTGGAATCCTGGTCATTTTTTAAATTCAATTCACAGTACTGTTGTACAGTAATAAAATAATTAGCAAATGTCTTTTACAACTTCCTTCCACAGTTATTGTTATCTACAAGATGTGAAAACTATTATTATTACATCGGTACTTTGTTTTTTTTTATTATTCATTATATCACCATCATTTCAACCATATGACGTCTCTCACTGGACATGGACCTCCCCCATAGATTTCCAATAGAACGGGTTTTAAATTAGCTTAGAGCTTTACGGAATCCTTCCCAATGCTTATAGATTAGCTACGGACCTAACAAGGCAGGACCTAATAGGACAGGTCTGAAGCGGCTCGAATTTAGCATCTGCCAACAACCTTAACAAGGTTGTATATCCCCTTGGTCGCTATACGCTGCGCTAACCGGTTCGTAGTTTCCACTACAGAACTATTGCAAATATTAATATAAATTCTGATTATAAATTAAATTTGGCTGTAGTAAATTAGTAAATTCAGATAATTTAATAAATGAACGTATACATTTACATTACGAATTGTAGCTTTATTACACTAAAATAAAATTTCACGAACCTGTGGAAAGCCAGGCCTCGGCGATCTGTTACTGGTCTTCTGACTGCCCAGGCCGTACCTCCGCGGGGAGCCCTCGTACTCAGCGATCGGGAGCTCGCCTATCACCCTCGTCACCCTGTGCTTGTCCTCATCCCCGGAGAGCCACACCCCGCCGGGGCTGCCCTCACTGAGCCGCCCGCCCTCCCGCGACGCGCAGGACTCACTGTCGTCACTCAGTTCACTCCTATTGTTCAGCACGTCACTGTCACCGTTCTTCACACCGTCTAAAGTTCGCTTTACACTCGTATCGATATCATCGTCACTCACATCCGGTTCCATCCTCAAACCTAGGGACACAGAATTCAATATCACTGAAAATAAAAGGAAAGAAATGAATCGTTAAGGAAACGCTCGGAAAATAAATAAAAGTTGGTACACTACGAGGAAAAATTAAATTTGAAAAAACTATTAGGTTGCTCAGGTCATCGGAAAACGCTGGATGTTGGTCGCTTCCGACAGACCTTATTGAAATCTACGGAAGAGGCCAATGTACAGCAATGAACATCTTAAAGTTAAAATTATAAAGCATTTGGCAATTTATAATATAATATATATAATTTTTAGTATGTATGGATTTGTTGTGTGAGAAGCAAGATAAAAAATGACGTGGCTTTCTTAATTATTATTTACAAATTAGTTATAATTAACAAATACTTCTTTTTTAATTATTATTACCAACACCTACGTAATTAAATTGAAATTTGATGATGTAATAATCGAGTCTTCTAAACATGTCCTAATATGAGAAGAGCCCAAAACAAACTCAGATGGGTTTTTTGGTGGTCATTCATAATATGTTAAATACAGTCGTAGATGAATTAATTTCCAAGCTTTATTATATACACTATATTAGGATGTTTGACAAGGTATTGTTCAAGGTAGCATGTAAGAAGTTTAGTTTAAACCTAAAAAAAACTACAGAAAAAAATGTTATTTACAGTAACTACTAGCTGGAGGACTCGAGCTTTTAGATCGCTTAGATTGGAACTTAATAGCGTGACCAGAAGCGAATGACAACCAACGCTGTTACTTGCTACAACTTTGGCATTCAAAGAGAACGTCGAAACACAGTAATTCTTTTGACAAATTTTTGATTTCAAAATTATGAAATTATTGATATAAAAAGTTCGATAATTAGTTTTGTTGTCTCTCTTGGTGTTAATTTCAAATTGCTTTAGAGTAGAAGCGGTACATTGACTGGGCCTCGATACCAATTACGAATAGTGTTATAGAAAGTACATAAAATTAATTTAGACTCCAATATGCTGAGCGTAAGCTGAAAGTACCTAACATGGGTATAAATTATGTTTACACGGTGTCACGAGGTCCGGACGACATCAAACCACGATGGCTTAATAAACTTTGAGCCGCTTCATTTTACCCCCGGCTTAAAATTAACGTGCGATTAAGGGGGAGTTTCATGAGACGTTGATTGCAAATAACTTTTGAATTATTCAATTATTCCGGCAAACAGTATTAGAATCGACATTACGTGCGCTTTATGAACAACGCTACCTTATTTAATGTAACTCAATGGGTTATAATTTATTTATTTATGTAATTTCCCATTACGGCAAATTTTATGGTGTATAATTGTAATCGCCATGATAAGAATGGGAGAAGAAACTAATTTGATAGAGAGAAGTATCTAAATGAGCTACCCTTTAAAGGCATTCTATAACTTAAAATACATGGCTACAAGGACTACAATACACGAGATCATTTTCTTTAAAGTAGTCATTTATTGTCATTACTTGTGTATGTTCTGTGAATAATGCTAGAAGAGCCCAATTTAATATATCGTCGTCGTTTCACACCATAATCTGACCACTGCAAGCCACACAGGACTTTCCAAAAGATATTAATGAGATATGTCTGGTGTATGGTATCTATCGCATTGTGAAATTATGCTACGAACCAGCCGATTCTCGGGCGAAAGCGCACCGACATATATACATTTTTTTAACTTATTTAATATTATGATATACATACAAAATATCATTAGTATGTTAAGGCTATGTACATTATCAAAATTTAGTTGTCGATTTGTAAGTCTACATCGCTATTTCTCATAAACGACGAAGGAATCACTGCGAGGAAACCAACATATCCTAGGACCATATACAAGCAGAGATTGCGGTCACAGGTTAGGTGTGTGAGCGGTGACACGTGACAGTGGTCATTGACGAAACGCACACGAGATATTAGAGAACAGACGGCATGACGTTACTTCACTTGGATTTTACCACAAATGATTTGCACTGGGATTTAGCGATAGAAGGCTTTGTACAGATTTCAATTCAAAGTATCTTTAATCAAGTTGAAATTTTATGCACTTTTGAATCGTCGATATTTTTTATATTATTAGCAGTAATCTATCGTCGTACTCATCTGTTGAGAAGATCCAATAGTTCAATAGTCTTTTTTAAGTAAGAAAGGGACTAATATATAGCTACTTCCGTTATGCAGCAGTAGTCGTGCAATGAAGTGCACCGCCCGCCCGCCCGCTGATAAATGCGCGTGCGGCAAACAATGCGAAACACAACTACCACCGTTAATTCACTCAACACGTGTTTCACCTCTCCACAGGGCATTCTCAGGATGTTGACCGAGTGATCTCGGTGTTTGGCACTGGTCGGTGTAACATTACTTCGTAGCTATATATTAGTCTCTTTCTTACTTAGGATGGACTTCCGCAAAGTACGCCTGAATCTATTAGATAGTCTTTTTTTTAATTAAATTTAACAATTTTTAATGTGTACATTATAATATTAAACAGATAAATGAGCTAACAAACCAAGTAATACTTATTTCGATGAACCAAAAACTCTTTAATTCTAAAATAAGATTCATTTAATAGTATAATTTTAAATTTAGATTTAAAACTAAGAAACGGAAAGTCTAAGAAATCTCGAGGAATTTTATTATGTAGCCATACCCGGTCAGAGTATTCGGATAAAAGGCTTTTATCCAAAAAAGACTAATAATACCAAAAACTTTATAACTAAATGAAGAAAAAATTCAGTTAATTTTTTAACGATGTTAAATTGACGGTTATTAAAGTCAGCATTACTTAATAAATTGGAGTTAAAATATAAGATTCTTTTACCGTTATAATCATGATTAGTTAGAAAAAAGTTAAAAAAGATAGAAGATAAATAAGTTAGAAGATTGATGACTTTAGTTTTAATTTTAATAAAGACGTTATTAAAGAATAAGTCTGTACGTTACAACGGAGAAAGCCTTAACCGTTTTGATGTTATTACCTAAAAGTTGCTTACACTTTGTAAATCTAAGTAAAAAGCTCTGTGTAACTTTAAATGTATATAATAGTAAAAAAGTGCAATGGTGTTGCAATTTTTTGGATAGCTTCATTCTAAATTTAAATAATATAGGACTAATATTATTGGACAAAAAAAATTGTGACGTCATGTTGAAAGATTAAGTAAGTCTTATTTACAATTTCATAACAATTTTAGCGTAGAGGACATTTAACTCAGACAATGCACGTATGTGGTAACCTAAATTCGGATTGTTACATTAGTTATTTCACATTGGAAAATCGCATGCAGTATGCTTGAGCGACCGCTCCCTGGGGCGACTAGGCATAAGGATTGGTTTATCACCCGACACGCATTTAGCAATCCAACTCGAGTGCACCCGACAGCACTGAAAATCCAATCAATCTGTTTCTATAGTCGCCATAAGCAAACTTCACCTTAGAGAATAGCGAGAACTTCGAGGTGTATTTATATTATTGACCGTTTGTATTTTGTGATGTATTCGATATATAGATATAAACGCGAAATGAATGCTAAATTTACCTTTCCAGTCGTCATTATCGTCGAACACCACGACCTCCCCATCGGCAACGACGGCGATGGGGCTACTCTTGGCGCTGACGTCAGTTGTTTTGTGCGGGTCCAGTATGGGGGAGCTGTTCTTGGGGATGCCCATGGTGTTGGGCGCGTTCAGCGACTCCACTACCACGTCCCGATCGCCGTTCGTGTACGTGGGTGACGTATGGCGGGATATCATTTTTTTCGGCTCATTGATAATTCTGTGTAGTGATATCTGAAAAGAAAAGGAATAAATAAAAGTTTACTAACCAATGTATACACGATGAATAGTTATTGGTTTGAAATCTTTAAGGGCGTTAATATATAGCTTTTATTTAATGTCAATGAACGGAACAACCAATCAAAAAATCAATGAGTTCAAAAATAATAATTAACGTAATAATGTTGTAATTAAAAGCGTTTTTAATATTTAGTTTATTACGTATTAAAATTAATTATTGTTCACTATATGTATTGGTCACTTTAACATCTAAAATCGTCTATATTAAACATCAGAAATATCATAATTAAAATATCTTAAGTAGTAAAAAAATCACCGATATTTTTACTTCAAACGCACCTTCTATAAACGTACGATTAGTTTGCATTATATTCTATGAAGGTGTCGATTTTACTATACTCGTCAAACCTGTTGAAAATTATAGCCTTAACGATTTTTAAACAAAAAATATTTAAATTGTTGCGATATATTATTACACTTTAAATAATTATAAATCAGGGGTGAACAACTTTTCATCAAATATTTAGCGGGCCGCACATAAAGTAACAATTAAACAATTTTTATGTTAAATATAAAAACTAACACGAAAAGAGCAGAAAAACGAATTTACTTGAAATTTTTAATGAAAAATTTGGAACTGGTTTTTTACACGCTGATCATTATCAGACGGTATTTATGAGATAGGTACGCACAGATTTATAATCGTGTATCACTGTGTTGATCGGTGGTCATTTTTAATTAATTGTTTCGGTTTAGAATGTACTATCATTGTATTATAATTAATTTAATAATAATGAATTGATGAGAGAAAGGCGATAAAACAAATTCAATTTCAGAAATTATTGTTGGTCCGCATAAACATGTTTAACGGGTCGCAAATGCCCGCGGGCTGCGTGTTTGATCATTTCAAATAAAATTATGTTAATCTATAGAATGTACTAGATTTTTTTCATGACATAAAATTCGACCTGATGATAGAACATCCTAGGCATGGCATTTCAAGGTTTCCGCTGCAGAGTCATAAGTCCCTGGTGGTCATCTGTTCTGCGCGCTATGTGCCTTACCAATTGACTATCCGTTAAACTACGTTGGTTAAATTAGCATACGGATTCCTTAAACCTGATTTGATATAGTAGAAGAATCCGAAAACGATATAGAGAAAGTTATCTCCATGGCTCGTTGAACGAGCATGTGTTATACATATAGTCGTTACGTATATCGTAAATCGTCACGATTGGCTTGCCTATATATTATATCGTTGGTCCATCTAGTAGTGGACACAGCTCGAGAATCATTTGGCCCTAAAAGTCGTGGGTTGTAAGAACTATGTGATGTCTTCATAGATATCAGGATAATACCTCATTGTTGATGTTCTCCGTATAGTCGCCGGTGTCCTTGGCGGGCGGGCGCTTGTTCCGCAGGTTGTGCTTATGCGTGGCGTTGTGACGCAGCTTTCGTGCCGCCTTCGCGCGGCTCTGCGAGTACAGCTCGCGGCCGCCCGCTATTTCGATTATCCTGCACGTTAATACTTCGTTATTTTCTACACAAGGATACATTCAAAGAAGATATCGGAGTAAGTATTTTTAAAATAAATATATATATATAACACAAACGTTATTACAGGAGCTTATTGTTGTTTATATTTAAACTAGCTGTCTCCTTACTGCTTCTCGAACACAACGAAAGCCCCTCAATTCCTATAGCAATTTTATAAAGTCCATTGGTAATTTTTAACAAGATAAATATAATTGAAACCAAGTTTAATACCTATACTGACGATAGTTTAAAAATATGAATTATTTTTAATAAACGTCCGCCTCGAGACCCCTAGCGAGTAGACTTTCGTAAATTTCTACTTATCTGTCCTCTACCTAAAGGATAAGATAAAAGGAATTTAGAAATTGTAATAACAAAACTATAAAGACAATCAATATCCATAAAAACTATAAAACTAATTTACAATAGTGATCACTTAAAGACCTATTTCAGAGTGAACACTAATTTTTTATTGATTTATTTCGGAAAATGAAAAACGATTTGCAAGGAAGAAGAAAAATCTTTTCGATTTTTTTCATCTATATTTTGTGTGTTTGGATTTCGCTTGCAATATCATTTGTCTGAGACGACGAAATGTTAGTTACCTGTTGGAAAAAACAGTAGAATAGAACTAATGAGAAAAAACTTAGCGCGTCTACGATACCTGGAGTCTCTCAATTTGTATGTGCCTCCCTTAGAGTTGAGAATGACCAGCTGGCCGTCGGTGCCGCGCTCCTCGTCCGAGGACAAGCTGTTCGCGTTGTTCATGTCGCGGCCCTCGACGCCGGAGTTCAGCCTGGAAACCGGTTCATCATCATACACGTAGAATAATCCATTACCGTCATCAAAACCCATTTTTAATGGTTAACAACAAAAATCATAACATAAAGAATTTTTTAACCAAAACTTTGCTTTCTAAAAGGTTTCGATATGGCAAGCCACACAGCCTCCGATACAATTAACCAATTTCATAAATTCACTGAATTCAGTGGTTAATTGGCCTCACATAATGGAAATTACACCACTGGATTATTTCCTCCTTAAGGTCACATTAAATAAATATGAAAGTCGTATCGTGTAACGTTATAAATAAATTTGTTTATTAACGTACAGTCTCTACGATAAATTTTATCCGGAATTTTTATGAAATAAAAAAGGAGTACTTACCATATTGAATAATTATTATCTTATTGTATCAATAAACAAAAATACAATAAAATATAATTTTTTTTATTTATGTACTTTTTTTGGTGTTACATGTATTTGGAAAACAAAGCTGTTGTTGAAAAGTTGTATATTTGCAAGCATAACTAGTACATATTACAAAGCATTTGATAATCAGCCGCCAGAAGCCAAACAGTAAGAAAATAAAGTAAACAATACAAAGCTGCAATTATAATAATACTTAAGAAAGTCAGTTATTTATCAACTAAGCCTGCAGATCAAAAAGTTAGACTTAACCCTTTCCTTACCGCGGTCCGTTCCGCCGAAGTGACGCTACTGAACCGGGCATTTGCGCCGCGAAGTGTGTACATTGCATGGCGGTAATCTGGTGTTCGAATTTTTTCATTTGTGTTACATATTTAAAGATTTTACTGGTATATTAATTGAAAATAGAAATTAGGATAATTTTAAGTAATTTATTTGGCTGTGATAAATCTTAAAACAGGAACATATGCTCACATTACAAGGCGCTGGTACACAAGGGTCGTTCAGTGGACGCCGGCTAACTCAGGCGCTGGTAACGAAAGGGATAATATCTCTAAATTACGTAACATTGATGAAATATGTCATTGAAATGTGATGTAAAATTGAGCAGCAGTTAAAGATTGTGATGTGCCTACATGAAACTGCGAACCTACCCTTCCTCGGAAACAAGCATGTATCCCTAGTACAACTTGAAGATATTAAATCTAATAACAATGTTATATCGAAACAATTTCCTTTAAAAAGCACGCGGAACATAATAAAATGTAATTGTATCAATGTACCTTTCATCTATCGATTTTCAATCCTTTACTAACACCACGCAGAGTCAAATCGTTTCTGCTTAAAGCAAACACTTACTATACCGAGCTACCCTATGATGACCAATAAAAATAACTTTAATACTCTAATGATTTCCAACACTTTCCATGTTTGGTATTCATTTTTAATGGTTTTAAGAGTACTCATAAGGCATGCAGGAGGTTCTGTAAGCGTGATATAGTTATCCCCATGCAATAACGGTTCACACCACCCTACCCTCCGCTTGCATGCTTATATGATACCGTACAGACTAATACGCGTCCAATAACACTCATAAACTTTAGTCCTATGTCAATATTCCTTTAAACAAACCGATTTATTTTATCGAATGTAAAAAGCGTGCGGGGAGTCCCCCGCGTGCTATTTGACAACCAAGTTAACGAAGAATAAAAATTAACATAGACTAATGTAATTCAACACTTCCCATTTTTTATGTAAGTTAACCGAGCCAAAAGTTAAAATCTTTACGACCCATTTCACGTTGTTAGAACGTAAAGATCACGCAAAGGCATGGTTCAGTTTAACGGCGCCAGTTTACGTAATTCAACAGCGATCACGTGACTCTACGCTGTGAGCAATCGGAAGGCACGCGAAATGTCGATTACGTCACTATAGCGCCTTCCGTAAATCTATTCTCGTGCTTTAAATTGTACTCATTGGACAAACAAGGAAAAAGCTAATGCAATAGTAACAATAAATCATAGTGAAATAACATAATACCATCAAGCCAATAAGGCTATTAAGTCTGTGCTGTGTTAAGAACTGTGCGACTTAGAATTGTATAAGTCTGTTCTTCAACTTGGGCACATGACGTTATTAAAATGAATTATATTTCAATAAAAGCTTCTCATAAACCGATTAAAGATGTCAAACTGACAAATTAGTAGTCCAAAGTTAAAAAAGATATGAGATATTCAGTAACCTTACTAGATCATAGTAGATCCATCCGCACTTTCTAAAATGTTACTGGCAAATCTAAATATGTAAAAAATTTTGCCGTAACGCAGTCGTCTCTAGCAAAGAAGGTAAAAAGTCAATCGACAAAAATAATATGAATAAGTTAATTTCGATTTTAAGTACATTTATTTCTTATTTCGTGTAATTTTATTATTGTTATTTTTATCCATAAGTAAGTTTAAATAAAATTAATTAATTAATTAAATTACAATCTTCCACTCTACTACTACTTACATACGTACTACTAGTTTCTATATCACTATTCGAATGCAAATCCACAAGCATTTCTATATAAACGCAAGAATAGCGTAGCACTGGTAGCGTAACTGCTAAAATTATTCTTCTTTCAGCCCATGGACGCTCACTGCAAGGCATAGGCCTCCCCAACGATCGTCACGTAAGAAACGGACTAATATCTAGCTACTTCCGCTATGCAGCAGTAGTCGTGCAATGAAGTGCACCGCCCATCAGCCCGCTGATAAACAAGCGCCAAACACCGAGTAGTTGGCGGTGTGTTTGGCGCTGGTCGGTGTAACATTACTTCTGAGGATGCCCCGTGGAGGAGTGAAACACGTGTTGAGTGAATCAACGGTGGAAGTTGTGTAATTCGCATTGTTTGCTGCATGCGCATTTATCAGCGGGCTGGCAATATTAGTCCCTTTCTTACTTAGGATGGACTTACGTAAAGTAACGCCTGAATCTATTAGATATTAAAGATCGCCACGATATCCGGTCTTGCGCTGCCCGCTTTTAGCGACTTTCCGCGACTTGAACTATGCTGTCTGTCTATCTAGTGATGGGTCTACCCACGCCGCGTCTATCGGCTAGTGCTCGCCACTTAACATTTATCGGTCGCACGAGCGATGCGCCCTGCCCGCTGCCACTTAAAACGAGCAATTCTTCGAGCTACTTGATTTGATCTCGCAGCGTAACTCCGAGCATATCCCTCTCCATTGCTCATTGATTGAACCTGAGTCTTCTTATAAGACCTACTAGTAAATTTTACTAGAAAAACAACAGGCAAAGTTATTGGATTAATATACCTTATTATTTTGTACTAATATTGTTAGTGCAATATATATCAAACATGACAAGATTTTCCGAAACTACGTTGTATTAGAAGTGT
This sequence comes from Battus philenor, assembly GCF_028537555.1. Lineage (NCBI taxonomy): Eukaryota > Metazoa > Arthropoda > Insecta > Lepidoptera > Papilionidae > Battus > Battus philenor. The sequence goes on from NW_027181693.1 coordinate 2,468,448, forward strand.
GGTTTAATACGGAAATAATGTGATATTAGAGCCGTTTAAATTTTTAAGAGATATCGGATACATGACATAGCATAATTTATGAACCGAATTATGAGTATATATGTCGATTAATCTGCACTGGGCCTCGGAGGTATATTTCAGAGAATGCTATTTACTTTCCCATAATAGAAACTTTAAGAAGTAATTAACTTACACATTAATATACTAACGCTATCAAAACTTGATATCAATAGACTAAAACGCGAATCGCATGCGATGAATATAAGCTATTATTAGCATTTTAATATAACGTCCGCTAAAGTAGTATGGAGAGGGGACGAGGATCGGTTTGAAGCGGCCTTCGTCCAGCGTCCGACGAATTTAATAATGTCGTCCGTTCACTTTGTGGGTCCGGAACCTTCAGGCTTCAGCGGCCATAAGTTCAGCGAACTATGAGACTTTCCCATTCCCACTTCAATTTCCCAAACTTAAGTGTTATTCTTTTAATTAACCTGTACGATTAATTAGCTATGAATAACCCAAAATGAAATACGTCTTTGTGGTTTTATCATCAAGTGCAAAAACAAGTAGTCATGTTTTTTTTTAATGTTATCAGGTTTGAAATTGTAATAATTACGCAAATGTTTAGTGAAAATTTAAAATTACAATTTAAAAAAATACTTTTATAATTCCATTTTAGAATGATGTACAATTAAATAAGTATGAAGATTAATATGAGTAAGCAGACTATGATTATAAACTACCGCTTATGTTCGTAGATAACATATTCAACGCTGGCAAACATTAAGAAAGTATAAAAAAATTAAAAAAAAACAATGGCAGTCCAAAATTTTTTTCAAAGGCAAGCATTAGAAGCAGGTATACGGGTATACGGGTCAAGCAAATTACCAAATCAACAAAACATGCAAAACTTCCACAATGCTATGACAAAAATCGAAACATGATATTACAAGTTAAGTCTTAATATATAACTTGTGGTTTAACAATCAAGAGTTCAATGACCTCAACCGTCTTTAGTAATAGGTTACGAGTAGTGACGAATATAAAATAAATGTTATACAGGATGATAGGTTATAGTGTGTGAAAGCTTTAAAGAGTGAATGTATTCATAGCTCATTTGCAGTCAATGGTTTAGGGAATAAACAATAACATAGTAAATGTAAAGTATAAATATATATTTATATATATATATATACACATATATATATATATGTATATATACATATATACATATATATATATATATGTATAACTAAATATCTCTGGAGAATTCATACTGCGAGTAGCTTTCAAACAGTCACATTCCAAAAGAATAAATAACTTAATCTGACATAATTCAAAGTAATAGAATGTAAATAGATGTCTTTTACACAACTTAGTTTTTACTCTTACAACCTTTCTATGTGAATACATTAAAAATAAGCTTATCTTATTTAAGTTCATGTCTTAGATTACAAAATAAAAGTGGCGACAATTTTTAAACTTGAACAATTAATTTACAGTTTCGTACTTCACTAATTCGATTTTTAATTCCAGAATCCAGAAACTATTGACGAATTTTCGGCAAATCCTCCCCTCACCATTGGCCATAAGAAATGATATCTAGACGATTCCTTACAGGAAACCTACCAGAGAGCTCTGCTCGAGGTTTTTAGTTTTTTTAACGAGATCAAATTAATAAAAAAGTGACCGACATAGCCTAGCGGATTTGTAAAATGAAGTGGCAGTGAACAAGCTACACAGAAGACCGCTCCGGCTGTCTTGTTTTTGGAGGACTTCGCTTGAATCCGAGGTCGAGATGCAAAGAAAGATGGATGCAGAAATTTAAGACGCAGATTGTCCGCCTCTCTAATGGGCGATGACAATCAGCGTCTTAAATTCCTTGAGTATTAAAAAAAAGTGGTGCAAATCACAATAAATAGGAACAAGACTTCACCCTCGATTCTAAGAGTCAGTAAGACACGCAGGAAATGTACAAAAGCCCGGTAAAATAATATAAAAAGCAATAAAGGGAAAAAATTAAATTAACAAGACTCTGACTTTTAAAATTATAAATAAAATGTGTTATATAAAAATGAGCCATAACAATCTGTAATAAGTCATGTAAAATAGTGAGCAGGAAAAATAGATGAAGAAAGAAAAGCGATGTATAGCAGAATATTTGCAACTGTGAAAAGATGACACATGTGAAGTACAAAAAGGAAGGCTTTAAAAAATATTGTGCAGGAAGGAAGCAGTATGTAAATAAAAATAAAAAATCTGAAAAACTTTACCGAAATGTAACATTCCTGTCCCATATACATGCAGAGGGAACGAGATGTCCTCAAAAACTGAGGCCATAAAAAGCAGAAGATTGCTGTGACCTTAAGGGTTTGGAGTGCAGATCACGGATCGGCAAGAGCAGCATAGGAAGTAGGCCACGTTGTGAACAAACAATCTTGTTTAAGTCGATGGAAGACGTTGGAAACGGCCGCTTCCTATCGCTAGTATTGTAAATCTATAGGGCCTATGTCTAGCAAAGGAAGTCTTGAGGTTGAAATGATGATAAAGATGGCTATATATGATACGTATTTCACAAGTTTACTCGGTTCACTGTATAAGCAATCAACAAGTATCTACGAATGTAATATACGTATAATTTATTAGACCAATTTGACATTGTAATTGTTCTGCACTGAGTAGTACATAGTTATATAAAATTATAATTTAAACTTTCATAGTGTAAATGTATAGCGTTGGCAGTATATGTGAGTAAAGCGCGTGACGCATCAATTGGCGATGTGTGCGTGATGTATATAGATGTGTTGGGTGTGTGTGTAAGCTGTAAGCGCGGGGCACGGTGCGCGCGGGGGGGTGGTGGTGTGTTACCTATCGTGCTGGTGCTGCGTGTTCCGTGGGCGACACTTGGGGAAGAGGCGCGTGATGCGCTCGCCGCCGTCGGAGCCCGGCGTGGAGTCGCCCGCGCCGCCCGCTCGCAGCGCGCCGGCGCTCATCGCCGCGCCGCGGTCACACCGCCTCCGCCTCTACCGGCACACGCCTCCCGCTTAGCGACCCTCTCCTCACACTGGCCCATGTACACACAGCACAAGATCCCTTCACACGCTCGCTGACCATTACCGCATATGTATTGAGAAGTGTGCTTACACTATACAATGTCATCAAATCCCGCCAGATACAGATAGTGCAGCCAGATAGAATTTGTTGCACGTTTATAAATACTGTTTAAAAAAGACTTTTTCCCAGACCTTATACATCAGTGATATGAATTTCCCTTTTTTGGACCACCTCGAAAATTTTAAAGAGAAACAAATACTCATATACTCGTGGTCTTATAACTCTTAATCTGAGATGTGAATAGAATGAATTAGGGTTTATTTAATTTTTATTTCATCAATTATTGCGATTGAAAATTTTGTTAAAAATACTTTTGTAAGTTTGGCCGTAACGGACATCTGCTCAATATCATCATCATTATTTCCGTTAGAGGACGTCTACAATTGGACATGTTTTCTTATAGATTTAAAAAGCGGGACTACAACTTTTCATTGTTACCAAACCTTACTATAATTGATAGAAAACATTAAATTATTTTCATACAAATTTATTATTTTATTTTAATTTATAACACAACTTTTAATACCACTTTAAAACAAAAACATCGTAAGCAATGATTTTTTCTCTATTATAACATAAGAAACGGAAATCTGTCGCAGGTTTTAAGAATCGTGGATTCTGGAGTCATGAGTTCTATACACACCGCCTGCCTAAAGAAATATAGACCACTATCACGCAGTTTTGCAAAACATCACTCTTATTGACCACTGCCTTTCAATGACGCTACACTGGCGACTTAAAAAGGATTTCATATTTAATATTTAAATTTCGAAAAACTTTCGTAAGCCATATTTTTTTTGTAAAATTATTAAAAAGTAATACTGAAGAAACGAGAATCACAAAGCTTTATTGTGTCAAATAAATACAGATTATATAAAAACATTTAAACAGTCGTGAATGTGAAAAACGCTTCGTTAAATCTTGTAAATGTATTCTTAATTTAAATATATGTGCATAAATAGTAACACTGAATTAACCACATATAGGTACATAAATTCTCAGTATATACGATCTTTTTCGAACTGTTCTGATTGTTTATATAATCTGTATTTTAAATGTTAAATGTGTTTGTTGTGATGTAGTACTGTGGGTGGAAATTATTTTTCTTTTAAATCTAAGAGGTCTACTGTCAATTAAGACAACAACACTTTTTCACTGTCCACCGTGAGAGCTAAGACATTTCTTTTTAGAAGCTTTCACTCAACACCGCTGTTGTAATATTGCCTCCAACAGATTATACTATACTATACCTAAATATGTACTATAACTAAATAACGTGTTGTTTTTGTTATTTTAATTTTTTTGTGTTGTTATTTATGGAATAAATTTCTATATTCAATGTTATTTTTGTTTTTTAATCTTTTTCCCTTTTTCTTAATACGATGTGAACCTTCTTAACACGTTAAACCTATTATTGTAGTTATTATTAGAGAACATAGTGTTGTACACAATTTGTTCCAAAATTAATACCTTTGTAACTTTGTAACCAAATCCTTTTAGGATCAGATGAGAAAGAAAGTAGCGAAGAAGACGATATAGATAAACAAGTCGGATAAACTTGTTGTTTATCCAAAAATGAATATGTCATTGATTATTATTAAATAATTTATTTTAACACTACTATGTGGTGTGTAATATTGTGCTGCTAGCCAATTTGACTTTGTGCAGCTTCGTTGAAATAGAACTCACGGAAAAAGGGGCATGTGACCTAAAAATAATTTCCGTATATTAAAATATTTGATGTAAAAATATTTTTGCGCGATGCAGACTACCATCAGCGCCATCTATCGACACCGTTCAAAGTAATACCTTTCCGATATTATTTAAACATTCTCTTTTTAAAAATTATAATAGGGTCAGTTTTATAAGTCACAATAACGGGTTAGATTAATTTTAGTAAATAAAGATTACAACGGTTATTTCTTGACTCAAAATAATTTACTGGTATGTATAAATAATTACTTCAAGCACGGACTCGGAGTCAATTTCTTTTATAAGGTAGTACGACACAAAATACGTGTTCGGACTTACACCATTGTACTCGTATGTAATCAAATGACTGGGCTAACGAGAGGAATCATTCGTAGAATTTACTTTTCAGCATTCCTTGAATTTATTGTACGGGCGCCGGATCGGATACGCTGTTCGGGGCTGCCGACTCTTGTAGCAGGTAGGGAGGCATCATTGCAATGTATTGGCGTTCACCTTCACCGACCAGATTCCTCAACTTGCTTTACAAAACGAAGCCCTCTCCAGAAATGAACTGATTTTCGCTCTTGGCAGTCATAAAAATTACTTCCAATTTGTTACTAGTAATTTTGTTGCCAAGGTAAACTTACTAGTTTACCTAAGTTGTGTGGACTGTAGGTATATTTATTCCCCCGGAGCAAGTTCTACTGGTACCACAAGTTTCAATGTTCTGGTGAAAAGGAAATAAATCAGATATCGAAGCTTGTATATGTATGTACGTAGATTTGCAATTCAAAGCTTTCCTTTAAAAATAAGAAAAAAGAAAGATTTCCTTTAAATTGTTTTTGTTTACTCTTCCAAATATTTTATAAATGGTTTTTGTAAAAAAAAAGGATTAATAAGTGCGCAGAAACTTGAAAAATTTATTATTGTAATTTTTTTGTTTTTTTTTTGACAGTTCTCGCGCATGACACTATGAAATGTACATCGTCGTTTAACATGTGCATCGTTTTAAATATAGTTTCAAGTAAATTGCCGCTAAATATTTTCAAAACAGCACACATTTTTGTGCTTTGAGATTATGTATATAATACGAATTCAGAAGCACAACTACATAAAGTACCTTTTTAGTTTCTCAAAGGAGTTCGTGATACGATTTGACATTAGCCGGCGGGTCGTGGGGTGGGGGTAGTCCGATGACGTGTGCCGCATGGCACGGACTGTAACCGCTGCCAAACTACCAGATCGATAACACATTAGCGATGCGGCCAGGAAATCAGCAGTTAAAAGGAAGAGTCGATGCTTAGGAAATTGATGAGACGGTGGCAAGTAAAGAAGATAAAATAATATTCAAAAAATTGGACCAAAGAAAATCATTTTATATTATTCGTATTATTAGCTTAAATATACTATACATAAAATATTTTTAACTTTATAAAATTTTCCGGTAATATGAAGTAATTATTACTCTGGAACTTAATATCGGACCCTAGATATCAACTGTATGAATATCTTCACTGACTCAGTATCATTTACCTCAAAACACGCCTTAATATAAGATAAAGACCGTATAAAGTTCAATATACACAAATAGTTCAAAAATAACGTTTCATTAATTTTATATCTTCTTTATTTAAGTAATAATTTTTAACTCCGTATATTAATATATACGTGGAGTTATTATATTTCTCATATTAGATATACATGAAAATATTTTATTAGCCTTATTGTGTGTTTTAAATATTTGTAAGAAAAGCTAAAGAACGTAAACGCTTTAATTTCTTTAAAAAAAATAATTAGTCAACAAACCAATAGAATAATTTTACAGAATATCGCCATTCGTTTCGTGGCCACACTACAAAAGCACCGCCACGCAAAACCCGATGGGGGACGCCGATGCGACTCCTTGCGAGTTTGGATCTATACGAAAGGTTTTATTGCCCGGGACGCCTTCTTCTCACCACTCTTTCATGTGCCTTTTCCAAACTTATTTATTTCAATGGCCGGATGTGTCGTTCGATTTCAATTTGTTTGTCTCGACGATTTCCTAATGGGTCCGTTTACTTTCGATGTGTCGTATTCCTTTTATTACATTTTATATATTTCCAGAGTACTTTTCTTGAAGTATATGAAAGGCGACCACGAAGCAGCGTCCCATTGATCTGAGCAAATTTGAACAGATCCAAACTACGCTCGATATCACAGTAGCCGAAACAAATAAATACCGTAATATAGCGCTACAAACTTCCGAAAAAGGGTCACGATCCGCAATAGTGAGGGATACGATGCAAGTAGGAGGAGTGAACTTTACTGTGATCGCCTTTGTTTTAATAAAGGCCTCGCTCGCCCTCCGTTCGTAAAGTTTAGCAGTGAGGTAATAAAAGAGGCAATAAATGAAAATAAATCAAGTTAGAAAGGGTCAGGTAAGACTGAAGAAATTAGAAATTTAAAATGTGAATAGTATATTAAAGATCTAGAAACTAATAGAAAATAATAAAAAAACGTAAAAGTGAATAATTAGAACAATTAAGATAGGAGAAAAAAATACCAAAGATGAAACAAACAACTATCTTTTGGTATATAGAAGTAACCTACTGAAATATTTTAGGGGAGGAAGCGAAGGAAGGTGGTGTTTATAAGGATACAAGTAAGCTAAGAGAATGTAAGATATTGTCACGATAAATAGATGACGAATGAATCAAATTGTAAAGAATATAAGAGAGAAAATGATTTAATACAATAAAAAGATCCTGTCTCTCTTAAGATAGTGGTGAAAGAAAGGTCCCTAATAACGGGGGGCATATAAAAAATAATTAAATAGATGCTTCGGAAACTCTAGTTAAAAGTATAATTCACAGACCCTTCCGCTCCCAGAAATCATGTCAAATGAAGCTGTAAGTCTTAGGGCTAGTATCATTAACTTCTTCGAAACAGTACAGTACTTTGATAAATAAATAGTATATTTATATACAAAGTTTGGTTCAACGTCTCGTCAGATCTGAATTGATTGCAATTTTACTCTAAATTCAGAGAAATAGAGGTATTGTGACTTATAATAAATGACTAAGTGGAATCTTTCGATAGTCGCAGGGCATTTGTCGACTTCAAAAATAAAATTTAACAGGTAAACAATAGATTACACTTTCCTTTGATTATCTTTAATTGAACGAGACGGCAGGTCTTTTGAACTGGACAAAACTCCTCGTCGCCTTGCCAATTAAAAGTGCGCGGCCCCGAATTCTAGTTGCTTAATGATATTCGGAGAATGGCCGACACTTCAGAGTAATTAAAAGCCCATTTTTGGGAATGAAGAGCCCCAGACACCCCTTACACCTTGCCATTGTCAACTTAAATAATTTAAATGGCAATTAATTTGAAACTAAAAAGGGATAACATCAATTTCGTTAAAATTGGCTCTTCAATTTAAAATATACATTTCTTTCTTTAAAGTAAAATGTGACTTTTTTCATTTGAAAATTTTTTAAAAAGAAAACCTTGAACTGCACTTCTTCTTGTTGTTTTCAGCCGATAGACGCCTACTGCAAGGCAAAGGCCTTCTATAAAAACACGCGACCTTAATTATGTATGTTGCTGGTAATATCTAAAACAATAGCATATGTAAATATATTTATTGTATACAAGATGACTAGTTCAAGTTCAAAAGCCTTAAATGATTATTTGTATAGCTAATTTTATGTCTATTAATGTATGGTATGCCTTATCCAAAATTAATTCAGTAAGAATAAATAAAGTCATGATAATATAGCAAGAAGTTTTCAAAATTCGGATTACTATATTATAAAATTAATCAATGTTTCCTATTTATCCCTGTAGACTACGCACAGCCAAGTTATTGGCATGTCGTATTCAAAAAGTTTCATAGTGATCGCTTTATACAAGGCGATTGAAAATAAGTGTAAAATCGAGTTGAAACAAAATGTTCGAAAAAGAAGCCGCCCATAAGTTTATAGGCGCTTTTGATAACTACCGCCACCGCGCCGGCTGGCCGCTTCTGTACTATCATTGTTGTACTATAATGGTCCAAGACGATGCTCTTAACTGTCTCAGGGAGCGCGCATCCGTGTGCATTGCACACCGTGCACTATAGATCAAGCCGCCCCTGCGTTTACACCTGCATACAATCAACCAAAGGCCCCAAACGCGGATGCGAAAAACTAATCAGTTACGAAATTCACACGTTTCAAACAAATCTCTATTTTACTACTAAGATTATATTTTTTATATAAATTTATGTAATATATTTATATAATTTATTATATAAATCAATATTCAACGCCTAGCTGGGTTATTGACATCAATGACCTAACCTGAATAGTTACGAAATTTCGACTCTGTGACATTTGGAGTTTGTAAATATCGCCATATTAAACAGGTAACTCAAATATAACCAGATGGTCTATATCTCACCATAATAATTAGTTGCCCAATGAGTTTATGAAATTGAACAGCTTAAAAAATACTAGTCCGAGAAAACTGGACATTGTCTTCAAAGTAAGTTTTACAGCCCACGAGAAAACTTAAATGTTTGACATATGCGTTTTTCTCTGTACAGAACCAAAGTTAGGACGGCTTTGGCTATATAGCCAAAGCTTAGGACAACACTAAAGAAGTCCCAAATAAATATGACCGTATATCAGGAATTGAATCAGGTGAACAAATTACCTTATTGGGTTCTTCGGAAGACACTGGATGCAAGCTGATTCCTAAGAGTCATATCAGAAATCTAGTGAGGATATATCTATAAGGGGATATACTATAATCGCCACGTTTGGCAAATAGATTCGAGACCGCAGTGTCATTTTTTATATAATTAATGTACAAAGTATAAATTACATAAGATTGTATCCCAGGAATATAACTCGCGACCAACGATCGAAATCTCAATCCTCTACCGCTGTACTTGCTCTGCTTAACTTCCACTGTAACATTATTTTTTAAATTACAAATAAAAGATTTTGTACATTGAAATGTACATCTTTGGTTTGATTAAACATTTAGCTGAGGTAAATAACGTAATCAAATTATCAGTTCAATATATGAAAAATCTAGTTAGATATTAAGCTAATGTCTAGAAATATATTCAGGTCAACAGCGCTAGTGAGCTTTTGTTAGTGCAAGCGGTGAGAACAATGCCGTCTTAGCTATTTTGAAACGTTACGTAAAAAGTTATTTTGATCCAATTTTATTTTATTTTTAGAAAATATTAAAAGCCTCTAAGTTGTGAATGCTGGCAATTTATCTGCATGTACGTTCAATACTTTACAGCTTTTACATCTATAATCTTCCACTCCGTATATGTTAGCGTGATTGCATTGTAAAACCGCGTATGGCTGAAAGTTGATTTCTGTATACCATAGATAGACATTTGCAAACACTTGATTTGTTAACATGTAATTTCTGGTGGAAGAATAATTGTGCTGATGGGTATAAATAAAGAAGCACCTATAGAACAAGAGAGAGAGGGAGAGAGAGAGCTGTTGCTAGACCTCTGGTGTACTTGAGCTTTGTTATTGGATTATTAGATTCTCCAAAACCGTATGGTTACCGTTATAATGTTGGTTAAATTTAACAATTAAAATACTGCCGCGTCTCTTTCTTTTCTATACAAAAAATATTTAGTTCGAAACACCACTCAGACTTATATTTGTGCCATAACTTACGAAAAAAATTACAATTGTTTTTTATTTCAGCTTGCCAGTTCGCTTTTAGGATCTCTCCTGTTTATTGGTAACTCCTATTGCCTTCTACACTAACGTACCTAAAAATTGTTTCTCTTGATTTTCTATTTACGCACACTAAATATATAGTAATGACGTCAAAATTCGATTACCAGTGCTTCTTCTTTTTTAGAACAAACAGCCTTTTTTGGCGTGTGCTGATGAGGTTGTTGGACAGAAAAAATGTTATTACCATTCTCCACTCATTCTCCAGGAACTGACAGGAAGACAGTTGTTCTTTCGAGGTGGAAGGAGTGAATGACGGAGCGAAAGAGATAGTAATAAAGAGAGAGAAAGAAACAGAGAAAGAGAATCGTGATAGAGACGGAAGAAGAATCAACACATGTACATGTTAATTTTTAATAGATAACTGTGTTATACTGGAGTTGTTATCGTACTTGTATTGTTGTTTTACATCTATTCAAGAAACAATATTTCCATTAATAAAGCGATGAAGTTTTTATGAAAGTAGTTAAGTTAGAACTGAAATTCATTCATGTTACATCTTTCATGAAAAATAAAACGAATTTTTCGAATTTCATTAAGATTTGAGGTTTGATCTCGAACTTGGCTATCCGGTTTATGACAAGTAATAAAATAACCTCGCACTGAACATACGTTGTGGCGTAGTGAGAGCAAAACCTGTGGAATGACTTACACGAGCCAATCGAGTTTAATGTTTAATTCCGTTTCTTACGATGATAATGTGACTCTAGCATCTGTAATTTTTCCATTCACTTTCTCAATTAGCGATCGTAGTATTAAAGATATTCTTTCTTTTGTACTTTAAATAAAATGTAAAATATAATGTTTTCATCTGTGTGATAAAATAAAAACGGTCCTATTTAATATTTATATAGTACACTACGTGCAGCTGTGGCGATCATCACGATAGAGTATGAAAAATAGTTGTTATTTTAATAATTAGTTAATGTACCCTCCATATATTCTGAATACACTTTTTTATACATTGCTATCCAAGCATCAGAAATACAAAATCATATCGCTCATGGAACCAAAACATTAGCGCGTTTAATATTGAACGCAATAAACAGTTAATTTATGTTTTAGCTATGGACTAAACTAACTAACTAAACGGAACTTCGATACCGATCTTATGTATTGAAAGTAAAGATTTTCTTTAAATACTATTTTTGTTTTGTCCAAAATTTAAATATATAAATCCTTAATTCTCTTAGTCACGCCATAAATTGAGAACGACTTTACCAATTTAATTCTAGTCCTTCTTTCCCTTTCATTCATCTATATTTTTAAGTTTCGTTATACTTTCTAGAAGGTTCTTTATGGGAAAATTAATACAATACCCAATTTAGCTTGCATTTACCATGTTGCAAGGACTTTCGATGAGTTTGTAGCACCAATTTTAAAAATCCACTTTTTATACATGGCCAGTTTTATGTCACCTGTTGTTTTTTTTACATTATTTACGCATTAGAAAATATAATCAATAAGACTATGTATTCAAAAAAGTATAACGAAAGTTTTTTAATTTATTAATGTTCTTATTGATTGTTCGTAGGCATGAACTGACAACGTGTTTCAGGTCAGCTGGTATTATCACAAATTAATTTGAAATGTCACATTTTATACATTTTGTTTTATTTTATCTGTATTCATTTAATATGACAGGATCTTTAGTGTAACATAGTGTCAGTACCAATGGTCCAAACTTAATCAATGGTCTTGTTATATTTCTAAACTTCCTAATTATCTTGTTATGAAGAATGAAGATGTTGATCAAATGGTAAGAGATATGGCTTTTCCATACCTATGCTATCTACATAGAATGTTTACATATTAAGTACATGAAAAATATAATCTACGTTCTGATACAAGGATGATGTTTGAAAAATAATCCTCTAATTAACCCAGTAATTACAAAAACCACAGCGTTCTCAAATCAGAACGCCATTTTGAGTGGTTTGGCGTAGAAAACTAAATATATGAATATTTTTCCATTTTAATAATAAAAAAAACTAGTTAAAATTGCTATAAATAACCTAAACTAATAACTATGTCATCCATTAAATTTAACATCTAAATACAAACATTTGCTACGTAATAAACTTTAGACTTGTAACTAAATTACGGAATAGTAGTGCATGCCAAGTTATCTACGAGTTTGTATTCTAATTCCCTAATTCATGCGACAAAACTTGTGTTATATGGTGTATTGGTGATTTCGACGTTTGTACTTCCGATTCGAAATCTAAACTACAAGACCATATTACTCTAATTTCTCTTAAACTTATAGTACAATTTTGAAACTAATTGATTTATTTTGTCGAAACATTTTTCACCGTATGACTACTAATTTGAAGGTTCAATTTGTGAAATAAAATAGGTAATGCTTCTCAAATAGTATATATTGTGGTTTTAAAGATTTGTGATTTCGTTCTTCAGAAGAGTTTTAAGCTGATCGGGCACTTGGCAGGGAAGAATCGAGATAAATCAGAAACGCTCGAGCGAATACGAGTCGAGGCACGTCACTTTCGATAACACTTCAGACGGCGGGTAGAAGGAAGCTAAGAAAATTGTAGCAAATGTTAAAGTTTAAAGTGTTTTCAGGAGATTTACAGCCGCGGATTTTCATTGATACTTCAGGAGCTACCTTCTTATATCTTTAAAGTGGGAGAATTTACGTGTAAGAAGTTGCATGCTTGTATATACGTGCACATGCATTTGTTCATGTATGTTATTTAATATTGTGTATTATGTATAAACATCCATGTATTTGTTTACTGTCGTATGTGTTGGTGTCTTTTTGGAATAATGTTTTCGCAATTTTTTTAAGTATAAAGATTTTACAAATATTTATACTATTGAAACTCAAGAAAATCTCGACGTTTTGAATAAATTTTGTGTTTTTTTTAAGTTGACTTTTGTGTACGTTAATACTTTTACATTTTGTGTATACATTATCATTAAAAATTATCTATAAATAACTTACTAATTATTGCATTTAATACTCATAAATGATTATACCTTTCTTCAACATTGTATCCGCTCTAGACCTGAAACAAATAAGAAAATAAATATATCACTATTTCACATTAAATAATACCTAAAAACTAGGAGTAATTCCTAATTTAATACCCTTATAATTAGGTCGATACGTTGTCGAACATCATTACTTTATAAATACATTTAAAAAACTTTTAAATTAAACGGTTTTTCGAAATAATAAATATGGGTATATTGTGGTGGTTGTGGAAAAATATGTACCTAGTCCGCCATATTGGAACGGCAGCCATCTAGAATTTTAATTTTTGACATAATTATCGTGTTTTGCTAGTGTAGCCCTTTCATTTGATACCCATATTGAGGGGGTTAAAGAAAAATATGTAATACGCCATTTTGTATCGGCGGCCATCTTAGATTTATAATGTTATTGATTTTATTATGTTGTATTGTCATCTAAATTAAATATGTGTACCAAATTCCAGATCAATCTGACAACGGGAAGGTGCTTAAATTTCAATTTCTAATTTTGACCCAAATAAACAAATTCCGGGTCGAACTAAATAAAACCGTTTAATGAAAAACACGATATATGCTCTTCCAATTTTGTAGGAATCTAATATTTTGTATAGTGAAATGTAATTGTCGCAATATTTTACTTCTAATAAAAAGTATTTTGATAAAAGCAAACATAATGTATTCTTCGTATATATTATACGCATTACGTATTATTAATCAAAACATTAGAGTAAAAAATATCATTTAAACATCTGTAATGACATTGTTTTTGTTTATCCTTGTGCATTATGCTATTTATAAGACGATGGTAAGACGATATCAATTAATTTACAAATTGATTTAATCACGTAAACAAAGTAAAAAAGTTTCTCCAAAAAGAAAAATTGTTCAAAATCGAATAAATATTACTAAAATATTATTTTTCATTTGAGGTTCGTCTTGATTTTTTTACCGACTTTTATGTAATTATTTCGTTTAGCGAAAAAAGCAAATTGCTGCTTAAGTTACCCGTATGTGCGAAAGTTCGACAAGACAATGTACATGAAAGATATAAATCAATTGATACTCGGGAAGCGCTCATTAATTTACGGAGCCTGCATTTGATAAACTTGCTTTTCCTGATATAAGAGTATAACAAAACAAATTAGATTAAATTTTGTAAACAAGTAAACAAGTTGAAGTAGCCATGGCCAGGCCAAATGTTTATAAACGAAGTACAATATAAAAGTGTTTACTGTCTTCCAATAAACAAATAGCTAGAAAATTCAAAACAAAGTACCACGTAAACCGGAGAAATGGGAAATAAAAATATTATGAATAATTCGCGTCGCCTTGTCCCAATTCCGAATGCAGCCCTGACATCCTCCCCTTGTTGCGGAGACTGCGCTTTAAATTTAGATGCAAATTCGCCAAGTCGAGTGCCGAGAGAGTGGAAACTTTGAATGCGCCGCGGAGTAGGTAGTAAAAAGAGAAATGCAGCGCTTTGTGCTTCAAGATACCGTGACAAGAGCCCGAGTGCGACACTTTACTAGTGGAAATTCAGTTTTCGCGCACTCTCGAAGGGTCCTCGGTAAGGAAACACTTGGCGTACGGATCACGCGTCAAAGGCGGTGCTTATCCAGAATATTATTCAAAGTTACGCGACGACGCCGCGTCACGTGGAAACACTTTGTTATTCTCTTCGCATCTGACCCGGGGTATCTTTTCTTCGGCCCGCGTCAAACAAAGACGTTTGCGAATGATATTGGAATTTAAGTAAATGTCATTGGGACCTAGTGAAATGGTGTCTTTGCTTTGTATAACGCCGACTTTATATTTTAAAAGAGGAAATACCCGGTGCGCATTCTCCACACGGGTAGCAGTTGTGCTAACGCAGGCAAGTGTTTAAGTATAACACACACATTATTTACTGCGCGTACTTTTACACACTAACATTTTGATCAATTAATAGTCGTTATAATATGTTCTACTTTAGTGTAAGCTACACTTTGTGTTCCTGTCAGTTTTAACTTTCTCCCATCTATTTTTTGGGTATAATAAAATGTCTAATATTTTGGTACAGATCAAATGTTTATCTATCTATTTATCTATAATGAATACAAACAAAAATCTTTCCAATCGAAGTAAAAGATGACTATGAGAGCTTTTACATCTATATCCAATCATTCTGTGTAATGAAATTTCTATAAACTGATAGGAAATTTATGAAAAATGTTAATTAAAACGGTAGAGATGTTCTTATGTGAAGTCCAAGAAAAATCAAATTATTTTTTTAAACTATAGATCACTTTTTTATTTTAAACATAAAAATTAGTTGAATAATTTATAACGTCAACACTTATATTCACGTTGTTCTCATATATAACCCAACAAAAAAATTAAAACTTAAAAAAGTCTCTTGTATTATATAAGCACACTCGCCGAAAGGTTTACTGTAACAATTCCTTTTTCTCAGACATTAATAAACAAAGAATTCCCGTCGCACGAACTTTAACGTAATGAAAATACCTCGGGGTATGTAGACGACGATTTTTAACATACACAGAGAGATGTAAAGGACAAAAACAAACCGTATATTTGTAGTCATTTTGGTTGTGGTTTAAGTTAGCGAAGATCAGCCTAATGTTATTATTAATATATACAAGAGTATTGTTTACAGTATAAAACTTTGAATGGATGAATGCATTGCTCAATTGCTGTCAATTAGTATATGACACATGCTGTTTAAAAATCAATGGTTTCAGAAACAAATTTTTGATATTTTATCATAAATGTCATTTCTGACTTTGTACTGCCAGTTATAAGTCAAAATATAATTTATATTTATTTAGTGATCGCTTTATACAGCGTAATTGAAAATAGGTGCAAAAGCTTTAAAGCTGATAAATGAGCTATACATTCATCAAACTTCATCGATTCAATAACCGTGTTTAAATAATTTCTATACGGATCGATGTACGATGCTTAAGCCGGTTTTTTTAAAAGTAACGCTGTATATTGCTGTGTAAATATGATTAATAAATTAAAAATACGCTATCGCTTGACACTCGCGCCGCATTGCACGCGGCCTAATTTTCCGCGCACTGGCGCCCGTCCGCGGGCGGCCGTCTCCGGTCAGACATCGCTTTATTGCAGCGCACGGGGGATGTTTTAATATTTGCCACTGTTCCCGGCATTAAGCCCGGATTATTTCCATGTTTACTTTGCGAGTAACAAAGCGCTCAACTATGCCGTTATAAATTTCGCATAGTGGCTTTGTCGCTAATTAAATTTAAACAAACTAGACCATACACCATAAAACCTATGAATATTGCCTTATTTATGTGTTAAATCCAGAGATCCGATATTCTGATTAATATTTAAATCAAATTAATTTTAAATACAATGGAGGCGGTTTCAATACGTTTTTAATACTGTATTGTACTGTATACGGTTTTACAATAAACTCATTTAATGTTACTATCACGTAAATAATTTAAAAAGTTACATTAGATAAGATAATCGTTTATTTCACACCATAATGACACACGCAATTACACATACGAAATAATTATAAAAACAACATGACAAACATGGCACTTTATTTTATTAACTTACGAATATTAATCGTAATTTCTATAATCTTTTCTTACATGAGTTGTTTTCACGTGTCAAGATATTTTTGAAGCATTAACTTGATCTTGTTGAATAGACTTTTAATTCAGTTACCGTGGCCTATTGCAAAATGTGTCAAAAGTTGCTAAGCTATTACCGTGACCAACCGCCGATCTTTCTATAGAGAAATGTTGCTAGAGTTTCTTCTGCCATTTCTTCTTCCATCACTAACGCACAAAGCATTAGTAAAGTTAGCCAGGTAGTAGCAACCGACTAAGTTGCGGCACTGTTCTTTCGAGCCCACTTGCGCAGTAATACCTTAACGGGTATTATCGATGTGTATGATCCTTCATAAAGCGAAGCGTACGCCCATGAGCGTAGGTAAATCATGGACCGTATGACTGAACAATCTAAGAGTTAGGAGGACCTCCAATCAGATGAAACTCTCTGCAGAAGACCGAGCTCAAGATTCGAGACGAGATGTCCACCCACAAAGTTAACAGATGACCTTGTTACACAAAAGACGCTCGATGAAGTCCACTTCGAACTGGACCAATTGGAAATCGATAGGACAGGTGTATGTTCAGCAGTGATCTATGGTTTCAATGACGATGAAAAGAGATTTTAGGCCAAACGCATCCTCGCTAACTCGCAGAATCTACAAATGCAGTATGCCCGAGAGGGCAGTTAAAATTAGGTCGAAAAAATTTCGTGTTAATATAGTATTGGAGTGGAAAACTGAACTTTTACATGTAAGTCTTACTTCAGCCTTTTAATCCGTAGATTGCACGTGATCTCGAAAGTATTCGTTGACTATAAAAAAGTCGTTTGAGAAAAGGCGGTTTAATGAGGAGTGCTGCGATCTGGGTTAATGGTGCGGTCCGCGTGCGCTTTAATTTCTTATTTCAGCTCTCGTTAGCGTACCTTTTAAATTTCCAACGAAATCCTGAGATTTTTTTAATAACTATTTTTCCGAGAGCGGCGAATGAATTCGTAAGCTGTGGTTATTTCGGGTTAAATAGCTGCATATTCATGTCCCTAACACATTTTAAAAACTATAGTCGGCTTTAATGGTAGATATATATTATCTATACCACTCTAGTACCTAATATTAATTATCTCGAATCCAACTTTTTAAATTCCAGACAAAATTTTATTAATAGATCCCTGAAACTAATTTAGTAATAATGATATTCAGCGATTAACAGAAAAATATCTCAAACGTATATATTAATGTGGACATGCCTGTGAAATTCGTAGAAGCTATTAAAAAAAGAGGTGACAAATTTATTGTTGTTATTTATATTATCTACCTACTTATTGGATTTAGAGCCTTCAAATTTAGTCGAATACTTTCTTTTGCTGAGTAAAGGTAAGATAAAATTTAATTTTACACAATTTCATCCGGAAGGGGTTGATGAAACATTCATCATGCAGATGCATATTTTCAAACTAAAGCCTTTAAAGCTAAATATTTGGATAGAATATTTTTTTCGGTTTGTTAAAATCAACTATGAATGAATTTTATATTAATTTATTTTATTATATTATATAATTACAAAAGTCAGTATATTAGTAGTTATTGTAATAAATTTATAATTAAAAGTAAACTAAATGTCAAAAGCCGAAATTAGTGTTCTTTAGTCAAGGTTATTTATCATCTTTTTTTCAAGCAAAAAATAAACATGACTTGTCCATATTATTCCTTCACACTGGAAATATAACAAGTCACTTTACCTATTGAGTCCTTATATCGCTTTGTGATGAAGGGAAAAATTCTTATTTAACTTGTAAAAGATAAATATGAACGCCTGTGCAGCACGGGCGTTATATATGTACATACAAATAAATATATATATATATATATATATATATATATATGTATGTATATACGTGTATATATACACAAATACATAGTGTCTATATGTATATATATACTTATTATAAACTTTGTTATTTTATTCGCAAACCGAATATTTATTAATGACATACGCTTCTGACCACATAAAAAGGTAATAAATAAAAAAGGCTTAAAATGCTTATTTAAATTTTACATAAATGACGAAAGTTTAAATGAAAGCTTTTCAAAAATTCCTCCATTAACCTTTTAGGAGAGGCCTGCCGTTCAACTGTATATAAAAAGGTTTAAGTGCTTTGTGAGGCAGTGATAAGAACCTCCCATATACAGGACATTTAAATCATCCTTTACGATGTATGACAACCTTTTTTTAAATGTACACCCTTTTTTAAAATCTTCCAAATAAAAAAAACGAATTTCTTCAACTATATTGGAGTTCCAATATAACGGTTGCGATTTTTTTTAAAAAAAGGTGACTATTCTAAATTATTGTAATTTTTAAAGAAATCTGTCTTTTACTGTTGCTCAAGTGGCATTTGCAAATTCGACTCATGTTCTAAAAAAGTTTT
The DNA here is from genome assembly GCF_028537555.1 of Battus philenor. Taxonomy (NCBI): domain Eukaryota; kingdom Metazoa; phylum Arthropoda; class Insecta; order Lepidoptera; family Papilionidae; genus Battus; species Battus philenor. The sequence continues at coordinate 2,488,010 of NW_027181693.1, forward strand.
AGTCGTCAACATTCCAGCCGCAGGATGTTTACTATTGTGCATAGGCTTGGCCATAGATTTTCAGTAAGACACAACAGAATATAGAACAGAATGTTTTAGTAATAAACGTCATTTCAAAAATTTTGACTTATCTTATAAACACATGGTAAAGCTTTAGCTATTCATTGCTATGTTAAAGAAATAGCTATCTATGCTTTATTTGTGTGAGCGCTACCCGGATGCCTTTCATCGGCACAATAACGAATTCTTGGCACAGATCTTTAGATTTTGCAGTATAGGAATCTATAAAATAGGTCTCCATATCTCCCTAACTCCATAGCTCTCTATACAAAAATAGCTATTGTAATAGCTATCATAATATGAGTTGCTATAATCGCTTTTTTAATTTCATTATAGTCACACCGTGTATTTACTTTTTGATAAACAACTGTTTGCAAAACAGAATAAGTACATTTTTTCAATGACGATGAGAGGTAATAAATGTAAAGAATACATTAATAATTTAATTATATAAGCAAACACTAACACATTATTAAATTTCATACTCAAGTAGCACTTATCTGTAAACTTAGTATCTTTAAAAACTATATTTATTTGTGACAAGAGAACAAACATTATGCGATTCATCTCTCTTTTACTAATGAAAAGTATTTTTATAGTAAATAAAATAATGCGTCTTCATCTTTTCACTAATCTTTTTGACAAAACCTTATTGATTTTTTTTATAATTTCACTAATGGAATGCGATGACGTGGTCAATAATCAAGCACGCAGTATCAGTATCTTTTCACTCCTAACTTAAAAAGATCTGGGTTATAATTCTCGGGAAATAAGAAAGCTCGCAGATCGTTCCGTACTCGGGCTGAGCGGATTAGAAACTTTCAATCGAAAAAACAACAAATTTCTGTCAAAAAGAAATACTCAAAAATTAAAAAAAAATTAACAAAACATTTAGTTTTACCCTACATTTACTTTTATTTTATAACATACGTATTAATTACAGCCTGCTCCTAGATATTACCACTGCTATATCGGGAGACAGAATTTTATACGACGTAATAACACGAAAGCTTTGCATACAGAGTACTGCGAGCTGGATATGAGGTCGTAAATAAAATTTCGTCGACTTCCCGCGATACCTTATTCTGCTCTACTTACCACGCTTCCCATTCGTGTTATGAAACCTAACTAATGTATTCGACGATATCAAGAAAGTCATACTTGAAAATTAATTACTATGTACTTTAAAACCAATTCGAAAAAAACATAAAAAATGGTCAGGGTGAATATCTGTAAAGATAGAATTAGCATAGACATATGCATTAGGTGTTCCGCTGGGAGATCGAAGTAGAAATGACGAATCCGCAGAAGAATCAACATCATTAACGTAACTCGATGAATTACTCGTCAAAAGGGCGGGGCACATCACTCGTGTAATCGATGGCCGTTGAGGCCGAAAGGTTCTCGAGTGACGACCACAACCTGGTAGACACGGCGTGAGTAAGATCCACAAGGTAGACCGACGACATAGTTAAGGCCGCGGAAAGTAGCTGGATGCAAGCAGCAGGTCCAGTCATCGTGACGGTCTTTGGGGGAGGTGCATCCATCGGCTGATATTCTCCGTCTAGTGTACTAAAGTTCGATAATGAGACTTGTGACGACTCCACAGTATAGACTTTTCATCACTTACTCAGACACTGCTCCCGATTCGCATCCAAAAGACTTACCCATGTGACCTTATGTGAAAACCTTAATATACCTCCGTTCAGCTTACCGGACCTACTCTAGAAAAAATCTACAGCAGAATCTTTTGATGAGTTGGCCCGGCACATTGTCCTAAATCTCAAGGCTTTTAACGGTCTGTAGCGCTTGGGCAGCGACGTGAATTAAAATAATGTACTAACTAATACATAATTTAGTAAAACTTCCAAATCGTATTTTACGTACGTTAATATGTATAAATTTTATCTGTATTTACCCATAAGAGAAAATTGTATAAGAAAAATTGTAAAAAATTATAAAACGCTGTCGTGCCTCGCAGCTGGGAGAAGAAAGATCCGTACCAAATAGCGGCAACCCTCTCCCAACTGTCTGCGTTTAGTAAAAGCGGAAAAAAAAATATTGTAAAAAAAAACACAAGCGATACAAATTAGAATTATTAAAAAAAAAAGTGTACTAAAGTGGTAGTGGCACGGTAAACGCAGTTGACCAGACGTCTTCTTCAAGGTCCTCGAGAGATATTGAATGACGACGGCATCTAACCAGTGTTATTGGAAATCTATGAAGGCCTATATCCAGCATTGAACGACCTTAACATCAGAAATCGCTTGATACAGGCAGCTTCCAACGGGTCCACTAATTGAAAATCTATGGTGGAAGCCTATCTCTAGCAGTAAACGAGTTTAGGATGATATGATGATGTGTCACTACATGCCATATATCTAATACTCTTAAGTCGGCTGGCATATGGGCACCAATCTAACAATATATGTAATATAGGAGACTCTTGAACTAAGTAAACTAGATTTGGCTAGGCGCTTTTTGCTCTCAAATCTGAGAAATTTGTCAATATTATTAAGGTAAAGATTAGATCCAGACTAAAAAACCACCAAACCATTTAGAGGTAAAGTTCCCTGGTCCTTATATCTTTTTTGTGTATACCCATGCAATTCGCCAAAAGATTCTAATTTATTTAAAAGACCGCATTTAAAAGACCAATTAAAAAAAAAAAACACTCGAAGCTCCAAAAGCAGAAAAAACGTTACGAAAAGCTTCACACGATAAATAGGTTCAAATGGCTTTTTGTCACGTGAACATTCGAAGAAACTTTCTGTAACGATTTTTTTCAGTTACGTATCTATTAGCTTGTTTCGCAAGACACTAGTTATATATTCTTATATTCCGAGCGCTCCTTAAATTATGTTTCAATTGGATTTAAATATTGCCCGTAGTACGTTGTAAGTACAGATAAAAATGTTGGAATGCGTACCAATAGTACAGGCACGAACAAATGACGTTACTCAAAGCGTTCTGCGCATCACTGTATTGAAGCGGTATGTGGTTTAGATACAATCAAAGCGCCTGCAATATACTGGGAATCCAATTTAATACAGCTCCGGATCATTTTACAGTGTTTTGGCAATATTTGCCGTCGGACAAAGAGTTCGAGTGGCCAGGTCCGCCGGGAGTTTAAAACTAGAGCACTGCCAACTGCTGATAGCGATGAAGCTATCGTGCTCTCTCGTTAGCAAATATATTTATTCGATATTGCAGCATTTAAAGGCCTAAATCGAAAAGTTTTTTTTTTCATTTTTCTTATTTATTTACTCATTGAATGATTGTTTATAATAATATAAAAATAGAGATAAATTGAGCTTTCCTATAATGATATCCTTAAAGTTTCAAGGGTACCAAACGCGCTTTAAATCCTAAAGCAATCCTAAATCCTAAATCCAAGCATACCACTGCGACACCTCAACAGCTTGAACATCCATTCTGTTATCCCAGTTCTTCGCTTGTTAACATTTCATTTTTCAACGTTATTAGAAATTGCATTAAAAAATAATTTTATATATTGGTAAACCATAAAGTTTGATTATTTTAGTTACTTCGTTTATTTTTTCCAGTACTTTTCTGATTCCGTAACAATTATACCTAAAACACAGATCTAAATACCTACTTTGACACTTTTATCAAAAATCTAGACTAGATGATTTTACTTAATACTTATTTTTCTGTACAGCTTCGAATATAATATAAAATTAATGTGTTTGTTTACTCCGAATATGTTTGTTAAGCATTTGTTAACCATGTTAACAAATGGTATGGTTGGTTCGTTGCTAGATTTCGCTTACTAATAAATCGTATGTTAAAATGATAATAAAATATATGAAATAAAATTGTCATACTAGCTACGGCTAATGTGGAACAGCAATGCTGTCAAGTATTATATCAGTGTGAGTTGGTGGCCACAACGACAATACATTCGCGTCGTAGGCTATACAGGGACCCACCCGCCAAGCGGCGAATGAGGAAAGCAGATAAAAAGAACTTTTAATTGCATGCCACTACAATGATCTTTTTTAAACGCAAACGAACAATTAGAAATAATATTGAAGTGTTAAGTAATATTAATTAAAACGAGAGAAAATTAAGAGCTATTTGGATATACGGTTTCTTTTTTTCAGCTCATGGAAGCCCACTGCAAGGTAAAAGCCTTCCTCAGAGATCGCCACGATGACCGGTCATGCACTACCCGCAACCTGTGATTTGTCAGCAAACAGCGAATGTTCTTCAGAATCTTAAACTATACATTTGATCATGTGACGATTTTTAGCAGTCGTTTTCATGAACCCACGGTTTTTGTTGGTATGACCATTTTTCGACAGATGGCGCCTCTGTCGTTTCGAGATATGAGTGACACGGAATTTATAAAAATTGTGAATTTTATAAATTCCGCATTGTGATTAAGCATTTAAGTCTATTCATGTTAAAAAAATCAATTGGCAATTTAAATTAGTAAACCGTGTTCACATAAACCAATCGAAATCTTTTAGTAAATGTGTAATAAGTGTATATAAAGTAAACTCCTAAAGTAAAACCTCAAAATGAAGAGTCACTATTATTTAACATAAATGTACTATAAATATGAATGGTTCAATATACTTCATGTAATAAGTATCGATGAAAATTAATGTTCGTAGAATTGCTACGCAAGTTATTGCTCTTGGCAATGGCTTGTACGGTATGCGTACAGGACGTCGGCGGGCGAGTCGCCAGCCCAGGGCACCGCCCATCTCTCGACTCGGCCACTCCTTGGCTCGTGGACGCAGAAATGTAATAGAAGTTTTTTCATTGTATATTATACATAACAAAAGAAGTGGTGGGGACAGTTCATAAAGTTCGCGAAGTGGGTAGATGATAGCAAGTTATATATAAAAATGAATAAGTAATTTCATTGGAATTGCCATAACTTGAAAACGACTTTACAAAATTTCATAAATATTTTGTAACTTTACCAATACTTCGCGGAAGGTTCTTATGGAAAAAAATACAAGTTAGTAGTCCTTAAGTTGTTTCAATGTTGGAAATTTATTTTTTTCTCATGGCCAATTGTACATCCCCTGTTTCCTTGTTGAAAAAGGATCAAAATTATTTACGCATAAAAAATATAAAATACATTTTTTAAAGAAAAAGTTCATCATTCAACGCTATGATTTTAAAATAATGTTCTGTTTAAATTTAGATTAGAGTTTAAATTTAGATATTCGAGCATTTGCTCGAATTGATAATTCATAGGTAAGACAAACTTCTTTTGGGTTAGCTAGTAAATAAATAAAAAAATGTATAATGTTTTAAATAATATACAATGGGTTGATGAATTATTACAATATACAATACAATATAATGTCTATGTCCAGCAATAAACTGCTGAAATTATGATATGACGGTGATGAATGGACGAATAATAATTTAAAATTTAGATAATTATTGTCGCGTCAACCCATTTATGTCCACTGTAAGGCAAAAGGTATCCCCCAAAGATATCTATGGGGGATATACCATAATCACCACACTTGGCAGGTGGGTAGGCGATGGCAGTGTGGTACTGTGAAACGCAAAGGACGATGCTGGCTATCCTTAAGAAACTTGTTTGTGAGCAGTGGCAATCCTGTATAATTAATGCACAAAGTGTGAATTATATAAGATTGTATACGGGAAATCGAACCCGCAACGAACGCTAGTCTCAGACCTCTACCGCTGAGCTGACACCGCTCGTTAAGTATATTTTAGCGTATTTCTGTTGTACTATGACAGACATGCCTAAGGAGCACATCAATTTTATTTATTTATTTAAATATGAATTGACGGATTGTACCAAAATGACCAGTTTTCTTTAAGCATATCTTAAATTAACAGAGAGTCCGCGTATCAGATTTTGATCCACACCTCGCTGCGGGTAGTATAGAAATTAAAAAGGTCACTAATACTTTAAAATTGAGTATTTTACGGATTTTCGATGACTTTGAATAGATAATATTCAAAGCTTTGACCTAATTGTGTGTCAAACACCTAATTTTTTTTCAATCGGGAAAAACCAAAGTTTTTATTGTCAGAAGCTGTTTGGATTATTATTATCATTACATTACAGCGATAACACGTCCGTCACTGCAAGACATACAAGACAAAGAAGCCGGCTGCATCCAGCGTCTTCTGATAATCTTAAGAAGATCATCTCTGGTCAACTTGTAGGTGGGCGGATGTCTCACACTACACTTGCGTGTGCTATAGTGTGCAACAATTCACCTTGTTTCGATTTTGAAACGAGACATGATTTATTTTATTAATATTAATTTCAGCTGCGGACTCCAGATTCTGTGATTACATGAAACTGCAAAATGCGCAAAAGTCAATATCACGACTACAAGCTAAAACTGGAATTTTATAATAAACGATAGTGACGATTTAGTATTTTTTTTTCAAAACTTTTCCAACAAAAAAATTAATAAAGCAATGTTTTTAAGTAAATAAAACAAAGTTTACATTTCCACTTGCCCCAGCGGGCCTGACCGTGTTACGAAGCTGTCAAAGTTTGACAAAGGTTAATTACTTGTTTCCATTATCTTCAGAATTTTATAAGAAATAAGTAACGTCTAAGTTTTGTTTTTATTTCTCCAGACGTAATTCAGTTGTCATGTGGACGCCTTTTTAAAGTACAAAAAATACATTTATTTATTTACATTTTATAATACACGAGAATACCGGAAAAGAAAATAAATAAGACGCTATAGACAAAAGAAGAAGTTCAAGTGGCGATTTTATCGCAGCACACAGCAGTTTCTTTTACAAAATCATTGCATGTATTATTTATCTAAGAAAAAATAAACCGTTAAAATCTTATTTACATAAATACAAGGATGAAATGTGGTAAAATAGATATATTATAAACACTAAATACCATAAATTACGAACTTAAAACACAACATGACATCGCCACACCGCCTCTGCACGGCCCTGCTCCGTACAACACAGCGGCTTTTTATTCTGCCTTATGTTTGCGTGTTAAGGTCAAAACTGCGTGTTAGAAGTAGGTTTGATAGGTATGCGAGAATAAATGAAATATATTTTCTACATATCACAATATATATATCTAGTGATAAGCAGAAGTTTATAGATAAAAAATTACAGTAATGTAGTAAAAATTACAGCTGATTAATATTAATTATGGAGGAGGTACAAATATATTTATATAAAAATCATTATTCTGATGATGAAATTAAGCTGGCTCTTCTTAGCAAAACAGCCTATTGAGTCAGTGGTAGCTTCCTGTAGGGCAAACAATTCTGACATTTTGTATTGATGGACGATTCGAAACTCCTTGTAACAGCCTATTTGCATTCAGAATATTTTTATTTTTATTTTACATGATGATGTTAATGATTTATAAATTATCTCTTCTTTTAACCCCCATAACAGAATAAGGTCGTAACTCTCATAGTCCCATGACTGCCATCCATACGATTTGTATCACGGTATCCTACTCTCCTTCTAGTCCTTCTATTGCTTGGACGTGTAGTCTCGTGATTATTTTTTAAATGATCTTTTGTAATCTCTAGAGATATATTTGATATACAAAATAATTTATCATAATTGACAAAACTGGTACGATCAATTCTATATTTAAAGACTTCTTAACCATCATGAGAACTAGTAAAATCGTTTATATTCATTAAACCAGCTGTAGATAGAAGCACGAGATGTAGCTGTGTTACAAAAAGCTGACCGAAGTCTTTCGTGACATTATCGATGATTGAGACCGCAAAAAAATCATACAACCAAAATTTTCACGCGTTAAATCCATAACGACACGTAAACGTAATTTTAAAGTTTCCGCCACTTTTTGAAAATAAATGACATAATGATGTAATGTATGTAAATGTGAAATATACGCGTTCTATTTTCGAATTTCGAAAACATGTATTATTTTATTTATCTTAAAACTGGCCAGTACACGTCACCTACTTTTATTTAATTATAATTTTTCTTTTATATTATTATAAAGCATGCTATTTAACAATTATTACTGCGCACTTGGTGTAGATTGCTATCAAAACTTTCAAAAATTTAATATTAATGGCGATGACCTATATTCAACTTTATATTACTAAACTGTTTACACCATTTTTTAGATGTCATTAGTCTTTATTGTAATAAGTAAATAAATATTTTTCTTATTAACGCTAATCTTTCAATTTAAAGTTCTTTAACGATGAATTCATAACCAAAATCCGGCGCCATATATTTTATATGTCCTTAGTATGCCGGTTTAATTATAAGCCAACACCCTGTATAAACGTCATCTCGCATACTCGTATATCTTGGTACGCATCATATCAAGCAAAGCTGCGAGTGACGTGACGTCACTGTGACAGCATCTTCAACTCGACGTCGTGTTGTTAGTCCTCATCTCATTAAGCATTCCTCGCCCCTCGCAGTTCGCAGAATAATGACGGCTTATGCCAACAGACGAGAAATGTTTAATAATAGCTCTGGAGCAAACTAACAGATACACCATTAACTAGTAATAGCCTGTGGCTTTGTTTGTATTAACATGAATTAATGATGAAGTTAAGTCCTAATGTTTTTGTCTAAGGATTACAATATTGTACCAAGGTAAATTAGTTCCGCTTTATAAGAAAAGCGTCTATCGTGGGCAGATAACCTTTTTGATATCACCGGGAAATTTTGGATGCAAGCCGCTTTCATTCAATCGGAGCTCTATGGACAATATATGGCTGAGATGATGAATAGACCTCGCATAACGCGTTTTGTAGTTTTAAAATATAACACGAGGTATCTCCATGTATTGCGATTCGAACCGCGTAATATGAAAACAGCTGTGATGCCACCTTGTCATCGGAGAGATTTCTGTAATTCTTAAAGCAAATTTCAGTACTTTTGTATAATTATTTTACGTATTCATGTTTGACTGTCCTTGTCGATACCAACGTAAGAAGTTTTGATTCATCCTAGATATCTTTCGCTTTGAAATAAATTTCAAATCGGTCCACGTACAACAACTACATGTCTGATGTGATTTCAAAGTGGCGAATTTTTTCGCCGCTGTTATTTATACTACTTGCTGCGCTATCACAAATCCTTCGTCGTATCGTCGTATCATCGCCATTGCATTTAGCATATATAAGAAGCAATTTCGGGGAGAATTAATAAAAAAAACACCACCGCGAACAATGTAATATCCCAAGAATCTGTGAAAACAACTCGCTACGTCTCCTTAATGCACTGCGGTTATAGGCATGAGTGCGTTTCGATTTGAAGGCGCTATACAAAGAGAAATAGCTGCGTTAGTGATGATATTCCAAAGGGTTATTATATATAGATATTAACGGGTATTAACGGTATATTAATATTAACATATGAATGTAATTAATGTCAATATTTAACAAATAAAAGTAAATGAATAAAAATAAAATGAAAAAAAAAAGAATGTAAAGTAGCACTCTGGATGTGAAGGCGGAGTGAGGAAGGTGACGTAAGAAAGGAAAATAAAGAGAAATAGAAGAGAATGTAACGAATAAAAGAAAAAAGCATCGAAGATAATGTGAAAGATTAAAGATGAGGTTGTAAATAAAAAGTCAGATAAAAACTTATTGGAGACCATATTGCCTAAGACAGGGGAAAGTACAGGAGAAAAAAAAAAGTTAACAGTTATAGGCTGGTCATTGAAATGCGTAACCGGAAATAATTTTCGATGAAAAAGGTTTCCTGACGGAACTACGGCGCGGTACGTGGCCGGATTACCAGGTATCGCTGATTACTATTGTATCATATAAACAGGAAAATTAGAAATAGTATACCACAAATACAAAACATGAAAAGCTAAGTTAGTTATGTATAAATTTGTAGTTTAACGCGCTCGCTGCGTCAACATTTTAAAAGAAGATTATCATCATTTTCTTGTATTCCGTATGAGATCTGGTAATCCTCTAGTATTTTTTTACTATGCCATCGAATCAAATTTAACGGAGGAAGTAAACATGTATTTTTGTTAATTTATACGCAAGAAACTTAGCTTCTAGTCCAAAGCGTGATACAATTTTGTTAGTCTCATTAAACCAAAATTGCAAGGTCTTTTAAATCTCCTAACGCAATGAACGTTTTAATATTAATCCAATAGACAGGTGGTGATGGCACGCTAAATAATTAAGACCATAAAATTAATAATCATATACAATTATGATATTCATTTATTTAGGTACACCAGCATAAATGCGTAACGATAAAAGTTGCCGTGTAAGTAACGGTTCTGTTATGTGCTCCTTTATAGGTGATACAACATTAAAAATTTTCTTTATACAGCATTGCAGAAAGATCAGGCCACATAAATTCAAAAATATTTTTTCATTTAAATTGATTGAATAAAGATTGACGAGAAAAGTGATCGCACTTAGGAGGAAACATCTGGCTTACGACAATAGACACCAAAAGAGCTCCTAATTTGAAAAAGATTCCTCTGGAGCGCAACCTTCTTCAAGACTGTGTGCTTAAAAATACTCAATTAAAATTAAAAATCTGCTATTCATACAGTGAATTATAAAGATTGTTTCTAAAGATTGTATAAGAGTCGCGACTGATATCAACGTCACGCAATTGTTCAAATATTCTGTTATAAGAACTGCACATTCGTGAGACAGGAGAGTGTAGTGACGATAAGAGGTAAAGTAAATCAATATATTAACTAGAAAATTAAAAAAGGAAATAAAAACTGTAAACAAGATAGAGTAGGGTCTCTGTCGCTTCAGTTTAGAGGTGTAAGGCAACTAATAAAAAAGTCATTAAAACAATAAAAAACAGATGAGAAATAATCACAGATGTCAGAATAAGTTTCAGAAGGTAAATAAGAACAACGATATGTAATTAGAGTAGAAAATATTACCGCAATAGAAGTTAGAATGGGCAAGTGAGAAGCCGTCATGATTAAATTCGTTCATGTTTGTGCAAACGGTGATAAATAGCGACATTATCTTTGAATTACCTCCTTACACGCTCGCACGGCGCAGCGCTCCCAGACGGAATGGAATTTACAAACTGTAATCATCCAGTTCAGAAGTTATGTCGAGTGTTTAATGGCTGACAATTTTACACGTGATAATTTACAGGTGCTGTTATTGAAGCTGTATACACTGTCTAACCCACGTCACCTCATTGTGTGTATAAACGTCACACAAATGAAATTACCTTTATAATGTAAAGTAATATATTTCAAGATGTCGATTTCAAGCGAGAACGCTTTGTTCGTCTTGTCACAACAAAAATTTAATAAATTCAGTATAATTTAAGTTTAATGTTAATTCATCTATAGTAACCGTATGAATATTGCACAACCTCCGCTAATCAACTAATCACCATTATATAGTACGACAGCGAACAACCAAAAAGGTGGATATACGACTTTGTTAAGATCATCAGGGTACGCTGGATACAAGCGGTTTTTAATCTATGGAATATTGATTCGAATTCTTTAGTGAGGCCTAACACTAGTAGTCAACTTCCTTGGGCTGAAATAATGAGGATGATAAAAGTCAAAGTGCAATTGTTTTTAAAAATATTTTACAGCGACGAATTTTCCGGAGTAACGCTAACGACTGACGTATCTCTTTCCTTCCTCTATTTCATAACTTACAAGCAGTAATCTAGAAGAAATGAAACTTAATTTTGAGAAAAAAAATTATAAACGAAAATGTTATGAGATTATTTTTTTATGTTATTGTCAAAAGGAAGATAAAATATTCCCAAATAAATAATTCTCTACCTATCGCACGACCAGCACAAAAAGTTAACAATCTGTCCTTAATTTCTAAAAATTGTTACAATTTATTAATATTCTATAGACTCACTGAATTTAAAAAAAATAAATAAATGTCGGTATAAAAATGTTTTTCGGTACCGTACATGTTCATAACAGCTGGCATTTATTACTCGCGATATCGCTTACCTGTAACAAAAATAATACGAAATCAGATAAAAATTAGACTTTAGTTTTTAATTAACATAAAAAATATTAATTTGTATGTTCTCGTTCGATATCTTTGTACTTACAAAATAGTTAGCAAAATGCTATTAACATTAAGCTCACCCGTTGTTATAGTTAAAATTATTAAAAAAAATAATAATTAATCTAAAAACTTTCCTGATCATGATTGTACGATTAAATATTTAAAAAAAAATACTACAAGTTGTGTACATTATATGTATGTTACAAAATGGTTTTATTTTTATGATCACGTTAATATTTATATTTTGATATTTTATTTTGACAATCTCAACCCCACTCACTTGATGACCGCCCACTCTAACTTCCTCGATTAAAAAGTTCATTCAATGGTTGTCGGGAAGAAAAAGTCATTCGACAACACCGCTGTTTGTACTATTTTATGTAATTTATTTTCTTTTCCTATCTTCATGTAAACAGTTTAATAAACAAATACGTACACATAGATAAAACCAGACGGTCCTCTAGTCTAGCACTAAGGCGAGACTGCAGCAATAAAAGGATGCCTCACAAAAGGGACACAGGAGTCGTGGAGCCGTTAAACTGCGTTATACGAACCATTTAAACGGGCTCCGCTAATGCGTTCGCGAGTGGCAATTTTGCAAGACCATAGAGAACCGAGACGTGATCTTGCATCCTCGCTGCCGGCTGTCTCACTAACGTTTCTCTTTTCAATCTTGGGTTCTCGTTTGCAAATTTTAAAATACTTTTACCTCAACATCGTCACATCGTTTTCCTCATTTATAGAGTTCGCAATCTCGTTAACCCGTAGTCATTTTACTCTTTATTATGATTAGCAAACTATTTCTGTCTTTGGCACAAGACAAAGTTGAGTGGTACGTTCGTTCCGACCATCTTATAAGTCTGCGATGTATTGCTTGCTACTTTACTTAGAAATTGAATACTACATACTGACGCAAATAGCTTCTAGCCTAGTCTATTGGAAATCTAGGGGACAAGCCAATGTTGAGCAACCTATGTTATAGTGACTGTTAATGTAGCCGAAAAAAACTCTAGTATTTGCAGGCACTGAACTCTAGCATTACATAGCGAAGGCATGTGTACGATCTTGATCTTCTGTCTAAGATTATTTTCCTCTTCTAATCTCATTGACGTTCCCCCTGCGGTGTGAGTGGTAGGAACCTTGCATTTCGAGGAAATAAGTTCATGAGTTTTTTTTTTATTTATATACTCCTCTCCTTCCTTCCTTTCTTCACGATATCTTTTAATTCTTCCTTTTGCCCTCTACGTGTTCTATTCCTCCATCTCTCTTCTTCCATACATCGCTTATTTTCCCTGATCATCATTTTACATTACGTGGGAAGTGCTTTGGAAGGGTAAAGATGGAGATTACATGACAGGCTAAGAAGAAAATTCCTCAAAAACGGAGACTCTTGGCTGTACACGGCGTAGTACTAACATGAATTATAATGAACTATTATAAACTGAAAGTGATCAGACCAAAGGGCTATCAATTTATATTATATATTAGTAGATTCATACTCGTTAATGGCTTTTATGGGAACACTTTATTAATCTTCAGTAATATTGCATGCCCGTGTGAATTTTGTTAAAAAGCAGTAAATAGACGAACACAATATCGATAGCAATAACAAAAATTAAATAACGCTATTTATTTTGTGGATTGACTTAGGGAGTAATACAATCTATCTAGCTATAAATAAATCTGGAGAAATTAGTAATAACGCAGAGTGACCTACAACAGCGAATACCAACTTGCGATGCAGGAACCCTGCAAGTTAGCGGGGTCCCATTCCTTGATAAAATTATTGGTAATGTCCCAAGCATTATGAATTTTTTGCTGTTAGGATTAACATTAAAAAGAACTCAGGGAAGGGATACATTTTTAGTATTCGATACGCCAGTCACAATAAGGAGAAATTCATTAATGAAAATTATTATTATTGGGTGAAAAAAAGTTGGGAAGCACTGTGCTAGTACATACTAGTTGTACGCCAATAAAAATATACATAAAGAATAGAAACAATATAACATTAGATGGACAGGTTACATATTAACATCATCATCATCATCACCATTACAACTGCCGGAACACAGTGCTGGTTATACACCTCACCATAAAATTCATTTAAGAACGGTTAGAAGGAACACGGTCGCCTGTTCGCCTTGTGGCTTCCTACTCTGATCTCTCTTCCAGAGCTTCAAGGCCTCAGGTGTCAACACTGCCACTTCAACTAGCCAATTCGCTAGGCTACATCGAGTATCTTCATCTACAGATCACCTTATTTTGATTTGAATGAGATAGCGGTTGTTAATTTACAAAGAAACATCTTCATTCAGGTCAGGATAATTCCTAAAAAGACATATTATTACATGGTTTATCGCTGCCAGCATTAATTATCATTAAAACGATAACGTGGGCCGCCCGGTGAGATGAGTTTAATTATGATTTGTGTTCAGTGGAGGTGCGTAGCTGTCTGCTTAATGAATGAACGCACCGCGCTGTGGAGGTTTTTTACTAATTAGAAAAATGTTTTAACTTCAAAATATTATACAAGCTTCTCTGATATTCTTACGAAGGCGTAGTATATAGCTTGAGCGACCGATGGCATAAAGATTCTCAAGTGGCGGCGACAACGAGCTGTAGACATGGCGAAGGTAGGCTTCTTACTAGGTGTATTGACGACATATGTAAGGCCGCGGGAAGTAACGAGATGTCGCGGGAAGTCGCGGGAAGTCGCGGGAAGTCGCGAGAAGTGGCAAGAAGTCGCTGGATGCGGGTAACGCAGGAGTGGCCATCGTGACTATATTTGGGTGAGGCATATCCTTGCAGTGGGCGTCTATTGGTTGAAAGAAGAATATATTCTTATGATATACATAAGCGAGCAATATAAATGACATAATATTAATAACAATACGAGTTAATAAATGAATTACCAAAAGGCACTGTTTACGTAGTATCTACTTGGGTATATGTCGTTGTCGTTTCTTCTCTCTTTCAATACAAGTAAATAATATCTCGCTTGCAAATTTATATCCTGCATTTTTTTTTATTTACATCGGGGGTGATTCAAAGAACCGAACACAATTTCTTCAGCTAACAATACTAACATTTCTATAAGAGTTAATGCTGCAAGAAAAACCTACCAGTTATGTGGAGACATCGCGTATACCAGGCTGATTGGTTATATAAAAGCTTTAAGAGTGAATGTATAGTTCATTTATTGTCAATTAAGGTATGGTTAACCCTACACAAAAATCCACGGTTTCGCAAATAATAAAATACGTAATGTTGATATAATGAGAATAATAATCGTTTGCGAAACTCGTTTTACTAAGTATTAAAATTATTTATTGTTTACTACCTATCCCTGAAGACTGTATTGCTTAAAGTTATCGGCCTGCAGCATATCGTTAAATCGAAGAAATAAACTATTGTAAAATATTACAGAGTCATTTCAATATACAGGTTAATTGGAACTGGGTATAGAAGCTTTTAGTGAAATGTGCTATATATACATTCACCCTTTCACAGTGTCACACTTATAATCAATCACTCTGTAGAAAACAATAATTTTTATGTAAGTAAAACAAATTTCAAAGATAAAAATAAATTAACTCTTACAAAACAACATCGAACTTCTCAAACAAAACCAAGGGAAAAGTTGGGTAAGTTTCCACAAGTCTAATGATACGTAATATGAAAGCTGCCAAGAATAGAATATTCGCTCGTGCAACTTTAAATATGTTACGCAAGAAACTGCTTTATCACTTTCCTGCACGAATTGCTTTGGCTTTGGGGAATTTTCGGTCTTTCCATTATACACCGTAATCCAAAACTTTACAAAATATTGAAACCTCAGTGGTTTCTGTAAGAACCTAATATTGTAATACTACATATGTACTTACCTAATACATTTAAGGAAAAAATTGATTTCACATTTTTGTAGTGCTTTTATTTAAAGTCGTTTCAGCCCATAGATGCTCACAGCAAGGCACATGTCTCCCCAAATGATATCTTTAGAGGGACTTACCATAATCGTCTAGCTTGGCAGGCGGTTTGGCGATCGTATTGCGATATTAAGGTACGCAGAGGATGCTACTGCCCATCCACTGGAAACTAGTTTCTTAGCAGTGGTTATCTTATATAATTAATGCACACAGCGTGAAATATATATAACACTATATTCCAGAAAACGAACCCGAAACTTACGATCACAAGTCCAGTTTTTTACCGCTGAGCCTACCACTGCTCGATATTTTTTAAATTAATTTACAAAATTTTTAAAGGTACCATAAAATTCATATTAATATGTTTAAATATAAAAAAAATATAAAAGCGTTGAGGACGACTGTAATTAATAACAAAGCTGCATTCTGCTGCTGTTTTCTTTATAGCTTCTATAAATTGTCTCAAACTCAAAATTAGTTATAAATCGTAATTACATAGTGATTTTTTATAGTAAATAAATAATTTAAAATTTTATTTCTGAGAGCATTCTATATTTCTCTCGTTGTTTTCCTATTTACGTAAACTGCAGATTATAATCGGTTGTTTGAAGGATTGACATCTTCATTATTTCAGTCATTAAACGTCCACCACTGGGCAAAGGCTTCCTCCACAGATTTCCAACAGGTGTAAAACACCTTCTCTACTATGTAAGAGTGAAACCGTATAATACCGTAAATTTAATATTATATTGTCGCTGAATGTATTGCTGTACACAAAACTCGACCATTACGGCTAATTTTCTTCTCAAATTTTCATTTTGGCTCGTGGAACTTTTTTCAATTTACAGATTTAATTTACAATAACATAACAAAAATATCCTTCAGCTACCCAGTGCAGTCAAAAAATAATAAAAAGGTTTTATAGGATAATCGTACCATAAAAATAACATATCGCATACCATTAACCACTACATTGAAAATATAATCTCTTTTAATTACTAGTCCCACAGTGAAAGATAATAAATAAAAAAAAATGATTTTGAATTTGAATATTACTTTATATTGATATAATATTATATATATATATATATATATATATATATATATATAATATTATTATTTTTTTCTATTGAACTGTGGCAGGCCTTTAAAATTTGATAATAGGTTTGTAGCAGTAGCTTGTCGGGTTTAAGAAATATAATACAAGAAAATGGTAACATTGTTATGTACCATTGTAACTAAATGAAGCGCTAACTAAAGGTAATAAGACCTTTTTGATCTGAGTGCAATGACTTTTAAAAATGGTCATAGCAGTACATAGTGGTACATTTATAAGAAAATACAGAATTCAAATTTTCCATAATACTTGTGTAATGTATTTTATGCGATGCATGAGTACTATCTCTATAAATAAATTAAAGACGGCCTAGATTTAAAGTTTTATTAACTCTATACTTCAATCTGTGGCGTCCGCTTCGTCCTAATGGAATTAGGGTTCGTGTATATATT
Organism: Battus philenor; assembly: GCF_028537555.1. NCBI lineage: Eukaryota > Metazoa > Arthropoda > Insecta > Lepidoptera > Papilionidae > Battus > Battus philenor. The sequence continues at coordinate 2,505,525 of NW_027181693.1, forward strand.
CACTCGCTGCAAGGATCCCGGTCTTACGAGGGCACTGTGGCGAATGTATGATATTTGACAAAGCTGACATCACAAACATAGTTAAAGTGATTGCAACGCAGTTTCTGAGTTCTCTTATATTATAAACGATGTGACGTTATTAATAAAAATAAGAAAAAAATTTAAAAAATTAAAAAAAATGTGCTTTCCCCATAAATTTCCAATAAGAACGGAACCCTGCCTCCATCCAGCATTTGTCATCAAAATTCATGTTAAAATTTTTAGATAACAGTTCACTATTAAAGCTCCAAGCATTTGGCACATAAACTTTACGAGCAGGTATATATTCTGCATTCAGAATATTTTACAATATAGTTATCTGCTGCCTTTAATTAGGAAACAAAAAAATTTTTTAACTTTATATATCATTGTGCTTCTGACCAGGGAGGGCTAATAAATTGCGTAGCAGGTATAGGATAACGTTCTTGCAATGCCTTGTCATTCAACTTCACTGACTAGACTCATTTCTCTACCTCAACAGATTTCCTACCAATGTTGTTTCGTAAGGACCTATTATGCAAGAATAACTCGAAGATATTTAACAAAATAAATTTCTTACGAGATTTTACCAATCACCTACGTGTGTAATTCTGAAGCTTAAGAGATATTTTTATCCTCATAAGGTAATATAAATAAATTCAAACTTTCACATATTAAATAACTGCATGTTAGTGTAATTCATGTATCTTCGTTCAAATAATAATGATATATAAGTACACCTATTTTCGCTAAAATACTGCTTATGCAGTTTGGCGATTTTGTGTGTACTTTTTGCGTGAAAAAAAAAGAGAACTCGGTTTAGAAATAAGCCTAAATCCTTCAGCAAGTTTAAGACAGACATCAGTTATTAATATGCGCAGATAATTACACAGTTTTGTGGTAGAATAATCTTGATTTCTAGAGCTGCCTTTATTCGTAACGTATGACCCGGTAACTTGACTCCACATGCCCACCCCTCCCAAGCGGCGGTGGCAAATCACCTGACAATGACACTTGACAACACCGGCGGTTACCCGCCGCTGGTCAAACGTTGCCGAGATTTCGGAAAATTGTATTCGCTGTCGAGGGCAATAATTACAGCGCGGTTATCGTATTGTCGGTTTACAGAATTTAAATTCATATTTACAGTGATTGTTAGTTAAAATACAAAAGAAAGTAGTTTCTGTTAAATTAAGTTTCTTATCTCTCACATCTCTCATTTTGACATAATTCATGAAAGTTATTTGAGGACCCAAGACACTCCGTAGGAACCGAGGCTCCTGAAAGAGTGTTTGAGCTTAGTTGCTACGATTATAAAGGTTTAGGCTACGCGCTTTTGGCGGTGTCACGTGAAACCAAATGAACGCATAAATGCCAACAGATAAATACTCGTATTGGTTCTGTAACATACTCCACGAGAACCGATAACAATACCTACAAAAATTATAAATTATATTTACATTATATAATTGTATTTATATTATAGTGATACAAAAATGTATTACTTAGTTAACAACATTTTAAATAATTTTTATATTCATTAAAATGTTTATTATATATCAAGATGAAGGAAAAGAAAATAAATTAAAATAGGCGATGGAAAATACGTGCAAATAGCGGTGCTCCAGTCATCTTATACTTTAACTAATTTATTTTATTTGATAATTTTACACTAGATATTAACAAATTAAATATTACTTAGTTATTACTTATTTATTTATTTATGTTATTGTTTTATTTTTCCTTTACCTAAAATATTAATGTAGTAATATACAAGTAATTGTTTCATTTCAATAATTTCCCGCGCTGGGTCCCCTAGAATTATACATATATTTAATCTGAACTGTCATTTTACTGCTTCGTCTAATAAAAGACTTACATTCCTTAAAAGTAAAATACGGTAATAATTTATTACTGCATTATTCATGTACAATTAACGATATAAAACAAAACACACAAAAACGTATCAAAGATATGAAAATATATGTGAAGGCGGAAACAATATTAAAACGGAAACAAAACGAGGCACACGCAGACCGCAGCGCGAAGGGTTCGTTAGAGGTTCGCCGCAATTGTAATAACATTCTGTACGTCGTTATAACAAGAACACCATATGTGTAACATTCGTGAAAATTATTTAATTAAAAATTTCTTTATAATAACGTCTTTAATAACTTATTATTTATTCATTTTAAAAAAAGAACAGTATATTGCTACGTGCTACAATTGTGCTACGAATTGTCTACGAGTATTGGCTTTATCGCGTAGACGTAAAAGTGCATTATATTTTTTTAAACTTTTTACAGTGATTCTTATCATTATCACTTCAGTCACACTGCTGGGTAAAAGCCTTCGCCCGTAAACGTCTAATAGGACTGGTTGAAAGCGGCAAGCATCTAGTTTATACCAACGATCTTAGCAAGATCATTTGTAAGTGAACGTCCTGTACTAGGCAGTGTTTTTGTCAATAAATCAAATTTCTTACAATTACGGGAATAAAACTAATTATCAACGGATTACATGGCGACTTCGTTTCAATACTTTTATTTTTCTTTTTTTTACTAAAATATTGATGACTTAATCGATCAATTAGTATACAATAAAATTTGAGTGTTATTGCAATCAAATTTCCAATACTCATTTAGAATTCGACTATAGATTCTTAAAACAGCATTAAACGACCATTGGTCTTAAGTGCGTCAGCGTTTTGAATTGAAATTGATTTTATCCGTTCAATGTGGTTTGGTACTCAGTTCTATGAATATAATACCTTAGACAATTTTACTTTTATTAATAATAAGCAATTAATCAATTTAATTTTCTTTTTTCTTAATGATAGTAATTTAAAAATTGTTTTTTTTTTACCTTGTCTAGGATCTCCTTCGTTATCTTATCATCTTTCAGTATTAAATATTACTTCGCACTATCGAGATAAGCTGTGCCTTTTTCTTCTTTTCGGCTGCTAAGATTCCCACTGAAAGGCATAGGCTTTTCCTGCTCGCATCCCGCGACTTCGCCGCCTCTACCTGCTCATGATAGCTATTTGAGCACCATTCAGTCCCAACGGCACGAACAACGTGCCTCACTCACTGCCACGTCAGTCAGATGAGCAATTCTTTGAGTTACGTCCGTGATTTTAGTTTTTCTGACACGACACTTACATAGTAACCTCTTAATAAATTTTGTTTCTAATTATTAACTAAGTTAAATGTGAAAACCTATAAATGGACACCTGTTTTCGGTAAAAAAAAAGATTAAAAAAAACATCGATCTTCTATCTTAGGTTTTTTTATGGCGCCTTTTTTAGGGTCTCTCGTACGTATTGAATTAAGGACAGGGACATTTTTAATAATTTCTTTTTAGTTTGTGGTGTTCTTACTCTCCTCTTCTTTATTTTGGAATCTCTGTTATTCTTCTTCTATTCTTCACTCTTCACTCTTCATTCTCTTACCATTTATTTTCATTCCATTCACACTTCGCTTTTCTTCCTTCGCCACACCTTTTTGGTATATCACAGTACAGTAAAGATTTTTATTTATAAATATTAAATATTATGACAACATAATATTTGATTACATTTACATTACAACAAAAAAGATTATTAATGACGTTATAACACGGCATTACTATAATAAAAACAAATTTAATTCGTTAAAAAAAAGTTCATGTTTGACGTTGAAAAAGCTCGCGTAAAAGCATCTACTCTACAACTGTTAACACGTGCTCACAAAGATATAAACACTGCGAGTTTTCCACACCACACAGACACTATTCACTTTGTCGCGTTGAAGTAAAGGTTATAATTTGCAATATTATACTGCAAAAATGTGTAGCATCACAGTTAATATGTAGTTCTCTGCATTTTTTAATAACAAATATACTTTCAAATTTGTTTTTGTGAGATGAAAAGAGATTGCATAACGAAATTTGTGGTGGAAAATGACACAAAACATAACGGTTAACTTGTTTGAAATAGCTAACGTCGTATGAAGAATTAATCTCTAACATAGGTTTATCATAAAACCATTAATCAATTCATACGACTACAATTGTTACATTTGTAAACAGGTTGATTAACAAGTTTCGTACCACAACAATTTTTGAAGATTTTCCACTTAAGCCGCGTGGAGCATATGCGACCCACACTTTAAAAATTAAAAAAAGTCGTTTAAGACACATGTTTTACACTTTTTCAATACTGCAAAGTTATAATAAACGGAAAAAGTAATAAATTTTAATATGCATTACTTATGTGCGTACGTGATCTGATGTTATCTATATTCTACACTACAATTAGATTTTTAAGAAGCCTTTGTTTTTCAATGAGAACTGCAAATGGCCTGAACGGAAAGTGCAGCGGGGGTCGTATACGCACATGGCATGGGACAAAAGTTTTGAAAGAATAAATGTACAGCTCATTTGAAATCAATTGATGTATTTTACACCCTATCCTAAAACCAATGGTGTCGGAAATAATAAATAACGTAATGTTAATATGCTAAGAAAAAGTGCTTTCATAATTCGAATTACTACGTATAAAAATTTTTGTTCACTATACCTATAGAACAACTGACGTCGCGGACGTGTTTCACGCGAATCATCACAGAGCTTGCAAAATACATGAAAAGATTATTCAACAGTTCTTTTTTCGAATTTGAAAATATTTTTAATCAATAATTTTAAACTGGCGACTTTTAAAAACTTTTAGTAACACCAAAGAACACTGTAGTAAACGGTTGAATAGATTTCGCCACTAGATGGCTTTCCCACAATAAATAATGTTCATGGGTAATCGCTTGTTTAGAAGACTTCTTTACAGCTGAAGACCCCTACAAAGTCATGAAGACAACTATTGTGCTGGCAACATGAAATAAACACAAATACATAAAAACTCGTTTCACAATCATTAAATAAGTTAATGGATATAGGAGTTAACAATGATTTCCATGAAACTATTCATATAATAATATATTGAATAATTGAATAGTTTTTCATAGCTGCAATTGCAATCTATCAACGTCACATAAATCATTACCGAGCGCGGCGGACTGACGCCACCGGCTAATGAATAGGCAGCCGTAACTTTTAAATAAATCTTTTACAATTGCTTTTTAACGTTCAAAATGTTGCCACTAAGCGGGATGGGATTGTAAGCGTTTTGTAGCTTTCAGATTTTGTATATATACAAATACATAAACGTGAAGTATAAGGATATTATATACACAAAGTTTACAGCACATTGACATTCTAAAGGCTTATAAAACCTTAAATATAATATTCAGTAGTTGATTTTAAATTCCTCAGATGCGTACGGCCAAAGGATATTTCCTGCCGTAGAGTAATGAATAATTTTTTTTTTGTTTTCGGTTGAGAATATCGTAAGTAACGAAACCCAGAAAGGAAAACCAGATGACCACGTGGTAAAAACTGCCTTAAGCCTCCCAGAATTCCCAAGAGGGAGAGGGCGACCAAAAGCTACGTGGTGGTCTAATATCAGAAAGGAACTGGAAACTCTTCAACTTGATGCAGAGACAACCCAGGATAGAGTGGCCTGGCGCAAATTGATAAGGAGACCCGTCCCCAAATAAAGAGAAAAGGGAAGGAAGAAGAAGAAGAAAAAGAAGTTTGAGAATATCGTAAGTAGAGACTTACTTGATTAAACCTGATTTTTTGTAATAAAAATCGATATACTAATGCCACCTAACATCATACGAATGTCCTGCTAAATTAGTCAATTTTTTTTAAATTTTTTCAGTCGATAGACACCCATTGTAAGGCATAGGTCTCGCTCAAAGATCGCTAACATGACCGGCACTTTGCTGCCCGCATCCACCGACTCCCTGCAACCTTAACTACATAGTTATATGTCGGTACTCCTAGTGGAAGGCATACCCTCGCCGCATTTACCGGCTCGTGGTCGCCATTCAAAAACCTTTCGGCTCAAAAGGCTCAATATACCCTCTGCTATTAAAGTCAATTATCAAGTGTTGGCAAAATAAATTTATTTTAAAATAAAGTGAGTCAAGAAGTACGCGACGTAGCTATCCGCTACGCCGTAGCAGTTGTTTATGTCTGTGTCTTGCATTAAATATTCTACGGCTGAAATAACGACAATGAACCTGATGGTTTGATGTTGCGACTTACGATCGTTTATTATTGTTTCTATACCCGGTTGCACATACTGTTTCAATTATACAGCAACACTGCAGACAAAACAAGAACATCATCAGGTAACGTACTTACATACACATATACATTTCTATAGACATTTACAATACGCGATAGGCCAGTACTTTTAATCTTCTTAAAATAAATATTGTATCTGAACACTGTTACACACAGTATAGCAACAAACAATTAATCATTGTGATCACAAACAAAAACAATTATTATAAATAGATTACGATCACGCAATATAAAAGCATCACGAACTTAATAAGAATCCGGAGTAATTAACTATTTGGCAATTTCTCTTAATATAAAAAGCATTATTATTTTTCTTGTGTACTAACTCCTTTATATCCTTATATGACACGACTTCTATTTGTGTCTTTTATTTGGGTTGATTTAACTTTTCCGAGACCTTCCGGTATTTGTCCCTACTCCGGTAGTGTGCGAAGGCATTTTCGTATTTAAGATTTATGATAAGAAAACACCGTAGGATGTACACTTTACGAGTCTGGTATATTATAAATCGCTGTTCATACGTATCCATGTTACATTTTAAGATATTGATATGAGGGTCATCACTTTAGTGAATATTCATCTCAAGCAGAGAAAAAATTTAACAAACCTTCATGGGTTTAAATGTACGCATATAAAATAAGTTCCACAAGATATCTTAGAACTTCCGTTTCTTAGTTTTATATCTAAAAGTGTATCATTCAATAAATTTTATTATAGCATCTAAGAGTTTTTTGTTGATCGAAATGTATGGAACTTGGTTGTTCAGTAATTTACATGATTGATATTATAAGGTGTGTATGAAAAAGTTAACATTTTAATAGAGCAACTGTTAAGTTTCTGGCCGACTCTTCTCAACAGATGAGCATTCCGGTGGTAGCTTATAATGCTAAATAAATCGACGATTCAGAAGCGTATGTAAATGTCTATCAGACAGGTCAAAGGCTTCGCCTATAAAAAATAAAAGAAATCAACGAAAGGGCATTTAAATAAGTTCTTTAATTTTTAATCTTTCTTGACTACAATAACACCTGTTTAGCAATGGAGATAGCTTTTGTTAGCATAATAATCGTCTCTAAAATTCTATCTTTTTTGGTACATGCATGGTTTGTTTAGAACATATAATATAGGTGCAAGCCTCTTCCAACCAGTCCTTTTGGGACTATATAAGGTAGGCCTAAGCCGGCAGTGGAAGCTCTATAGTAGAAACGTTGATGATTGAAAAAACCTTTTTTAAGTCTAAAGAAAACATACTCTCTATCAAAATATTGTTTACAATTTGGCAAACCTAATATTCGCTTTTATTTTCTACATATAAACGAAAAATAAATAAAATTTCAAATTACATTGTTATTGTAATGTTTCTATGTTTTGTATGATAGGTGTACAATAAAATTATATTAATTGTTAACCATAGCTTCAGCACACGGCACAGTGCTAGTACGAGAAATTTAATTAAATTCTTATTCGTAAGCAACGCGCGTTCGTGTAGCAATAGTTTATAAAAGCATTTCACACACAAATAAGATCCACCGCTTTAGTATTGCGTACACGACTTGGTGATAAATTTGTGAAACACCGTCTCCGCGTATACATTGCGGCCGGCGCCAAATTATTATTAATAATGTCAACGTATACCAACTAACCCAAAACCTTCTTAAATAAAACTGAACATTATTTGTTTTGGTTATACTGAGTGACGATAGCCTTTGTTATACAATCACCTGTTACACTGTTTACACTTTTTAAACGTGTTTAACAATTTTTATCGTATTAAAAAAGAACTCATAACACCCGTCCGGAACAAATCATAATGAAATCCATATAAGTACAAATACAATGAAAAAAATTAATTCATAAGTACAAATTTAATTTTTTCGTAATATTCATAATTATAAACGATCTTTGTTGGTTTGTTTGTTGTTTTTTACTTAACTAAAGTTGCTTATATAACTCGTGATATCCAGCTGCACTAAACTTAAGATTACATTGATGTTTTTAATGCACATTCCATGTAAGTTCAAACAATATTTTAAAGGGATTTGTGCTAGAGAAAAAATCGTGAATAAAGTTTATTTCTTATTGTAGATGAACCGCGTTTTTCTAGAACCGTGTAAAAAAAGTCAAGTACTATTAATAGCATTATCTATTGCATTATTTTTATTGATCACAATACTCACGAGAAGAATTTAAGAAGAGCCAATAATGTCCAGTTTTTATTGTGATCCCTCAATACGATTATAAATTCAATGCTCTGTTATCATTCAAAAAACTTTTTCTACTGTAATGGAATTGTATACATACGAGGGTGGATTGAAAAGTACTCGGCCTAACACAGATCCATTCAATTCTAAAAATCCAATCTATCCACATTATTTAGTTCAGTTCAGACTAGTTCATTGTGTGAAGTTCGAAACGTGTGCGATAATTAGTTGTGATTTTATAAATTTATTAACAAAGTAATCGGACATAATTTGCGCGAATGGAGCAAATCGAGCAGCGTGCCGTCATTAAGTACCTCCATAAGAAGGGGCTATCATCAAAAGCCATCCATGATGACATGGTCAGTACATTAGGCGATTGTGCTCTGTCATATTCATCCGTCAAAAAATGGATAGCAGAATTTAAGCGTGGTAGAGAGAGTGTGAAAGATGAACCCCGCTCTGGAAGGCCTTCGACGTCAACTACTGACGAAAATATTAAAAAAGTACTTGATTTAATAATGGGAGACCGCAGATTAAAAATTAGAGAGATAGCCGAGATTATAGGCATCTCTTATGAACGAACTCAAAACATCCTTGTCAACGATTTGGGTTTCCACAAGGTGTCTGCGAGGTGGGTTCCGCGACTGCTTTCAGTTAAACAAAAAAGGACGCGATTGACTATTTCACGCGACTGTTTGGAGTTATTTGAAGCCGATGCAGATGATTTTTTGAATCGTTTTGTTACTATAGACGAAACATGGGTTCATTACTGTACACCGGAAACAAAACAACAATCAAAACAGTGGAGAAGACCTGGTTCACCACCCCCTAAAAAAGCTAAGTCGATTTTGTCGGTAAATAAGGTGATGGCTTCAGTATTCTGGGACTCGAAAGGTGTGATTATGACTGATTATCTTGAAAGGGGTCAGACTGTAAACTCTGATTACTACTGTACCTTACTACGTCGTTTACGAGGGGAAATAAAAGAAAAACGTCGAGGAATGCTCAGAAGAAAAGTGCTGTTTCATCAAAATAACGCCCGTGTTCACACGTCAGTACAGTCAATGGCTGAAATTCACAACTGTGGCTTTGAACTGTTACCGCATCCGCCGTATTCACCTGATCTGGCACCATCAGACTTCTTTCTGTTCCCTAACCTAAAAAATTACTTGGGAGGTCAAAGATTTTCGACAAACGACGAGGTCAAAGCAGCTGTAGACGCATATTTTGACTCTAAGGAAGAATCATTTTTTTTCAACGGTCTAAATGCTTGGAAGGGGAGGTGGCAAAAGTGTATTGAACTTAATGGTGATTATGTAGAAAAATAAAAATATGACTGATTTAGTATGTGTTTATTTTCTTGGTTAGGCCGAGTACTTTTCAATCCACCCTCGTAGATCGTGTTTGACAATTTATAAATTAATTGCAAAATAATTCAGAGTCATTACACGAAAGTTTGTTTTAAAAGCATAGACAGTTGGGTACAATGTTCTGTAGTAACGTAATTGGATTCTTTCGTTACTGATCTTAATTTATCATATAAAAAAGTGGTAATACTAAAACGATCATCGACCATGAAAAATGTCGTAAAGAAGTATGACATATCCTGTGATGAAAAATTCAGGAAATATATCCAACTGAATCACCTTAGTACATTACGACATGTATTATTACAATATAAAGCAATCCACGTAACAGTGGAAACATTATTATTGTTATTTATAGCCATCTAGTTTTGTTAGTCTATTGCAACTTAATTTTAAATTAACTTAATTAAAAGATAATTAAGTATAAATGAAAACATAATTTGAATACCGCCTCATATGTATTTAAATTTAACAAATGTAGTTGCGAAAGACTTCTGCCGACTTTTACTGTCGATGAACTTTTCCAAAGCAACATCAATTAAATGACAGCACCTAATTATAAAATAATTTTAACACATTCAGTATCCTCGACGTATCGAACAAACATGTTCGAAATATTCCTACAACATCAAAGTTATAAGACGTGAAAAACCTTTTGACATTACAACCTACTGAATAATCGAGGAACGTACAGTAGGTTCTTCTACGACATTGATACAAACTCATAACAAATTCCTCTCCGCAAACAATTTGGAAGGCGGCACCAAGTTTCATAATTAACACATTAATTCATTAAGTTCGTAACAAACAGCCATAAAGCCGGGCGAGTGACGCCGCGGGCCGGGGACCGTCAAATATCAACTCCGTAAAGTTTCCCAGTGGATGGGCAAATTCGAATTGATGTAACCATCAAACAAATTAAAATATTATACACATAACACAGCATTTCTCAATTTGAGTCTCATTGGTAAGTCTATTCTAGGGATTCCTCTGCAAGAACGAATTGGTAAGGCTATTCTGAAGATTCCTCTAAAAGATCGTATTGGTAAGAATTTTCAAATTCATCTACAAGATCGAATTGATAAGGCTTTTTTCGAGATTCCTTTACATGATCGAATTGGTAAAGTTGTTCTCTGGATTCCACTACAAGATCGAATTGGTAAGCCTATTCTTGGGATTCTTCAACGGTAATTAAGAGATCCGAAGACGAACGAAAGTAACCGACATAGCTTAGTCGATTGGGAAATTCAAGTAACAATGAGCAGACCGAATAGCGCGCAGAACAGTTGTCTCCTGAGGTGCTAAGGTTTTGTAACACAGTAGTTGACCGGCAAACTCTTTTCTATACCGTCCGTACTGACCTACAAGGTGAATGGCTATGTACAGATAAGCTTGATAAGGTCGTCCAAAAGCGCTCGATGTACCAACCATGTATTATTGGAAATCTGTAAGGGATATCCAGTGGACGTCTTACAGCTAAAATTATAGAGATAAACAGTGTGTCCTGTCTACGATAAGTACTTAAAAGACAACGAAACAGAATTAGTTCTTACAAAATTTTCCCACGCCTTAAACAGTATCTCTCTGCTCGAAAAACTATTTTATTACGCATTAAAGAAAACACTTAACAAATTTTAATCTAAAACGAGCTTATTTCGACACTTCTTTGAGATAAAGGGCATTTGAGCATTTGTTAATAAGTTGAACCTATTATTCAAAAATCTAACTCCACGTTAAGTTTAAATCATATTATCAAAAAATAGATGAATAAATTTAAATTAAAATAACACAACCAAAACAATTTCAAAAGCGACATCATAAATTATTGCCTGTAAATGTATGCACGAATTATTTTTACCGTTCTTCCAAAAAAGAAACGTACAAAGTAAAAATATTTAAGAGACCAAAAGATAGACAAATCAATTTCAATCATTTCAATTAGCGAGTACATTAAAAAAGTAAAAGATAGACAAATCAATGTCAATCGTTTCAATTAGTCAATACATTAAAAAAGTAAAAGATAGAAAAATCAATTTCAATCATTTCAATTAGTAAGTACATTAAAAAAGTTTCATCTTAAAGTGGCGGTGAACACTTGAGAGAGCAATGTTCACGCGCCAGTCGTTCTCAAAGCCCGCGCCGCAAGTGAACCCGACGAACCGTAGCAAATCCACTGGCGTCAATCATCTCTGAACAGAACCGATTACCATCGCACCACTCATTTAAGTAATTCTGATCACCTTGACATTTTGTAATTGACTCTCAAATATTTAAATAACAAATGTATTTCTGATATTTTAGATCTACTAAAACGTTTCTTATTACTACTAAAATTTTCTCTGGTATAAACAAACGGTTGATTGAAAGATTTTAAGTCTTCAAATAGGCACTACCACTAGTGTAAGTAAAGTGTTATTCCCCGGTGATGTTTTAAAAATGGGTACCTGATATCTATTTCAAATTGAAATTTAGCTATATATACATATATACAAATTTATTTAAATATACTCCCGGAAAATTTCTCGCTCGAAACGCTCTGCCGCATCATGTTTACGCAAAGGACTGAGGTTTAGACGTCTACATATCGCCATACTCAAGGTTGAAGGTATCTCGGAATATAACCCGTAATACAATCTGTTAAAAGTTTTTTTTTTTTTCATTTATATACTCTGTATTATTCCCATATCTCGATATTTATACATCCTACTTGATTTCTCTGCTACGTACCTTGGGTTGGTAATTATTTTAGCTGTAGGACGTAGACATAGACCTCCTTGACAGATCGCCAAAAGGAACAGGTGAAAGCAGCTTGCATCCCATGTCTTCCAACGACCTAAAGGTCATCTGTTTACCTCCTCAGCCGACATCCTACGCTGTGCTTATATACAGCACTGCCACTTAAACCTACCAATGTCGATAACATTCGTTAGTTTACCAAGTTCTCTGCTAACGCGGTCAGGCCTGACCGTCAGTCAAGTACCATTTAAGCATCACAAATCTGTATAATTTTCTACATAGATTTTTGCGTATATGCAAATATACGCAAAAATCAGTATCAAGTATATCTTTTACTCAAATGTTACTTGGTTATAACAAAAGCCAATTTGAGCCATTATTTATGGGTGGTTTTTCAATAAATTTATGGTAATTGTTGTTTTTCTTTCTAAGTTCTTAAATTAAAAAAAAAAAACCAACGCAATACGGAAAAGCTAGAGGGCTACGCGGGTCAATTGATGAGATTTAGTTTGACAGCACTGCCCAACGGCCTGTAAGAACGAAACGAAAACCCTCATAAAATGCGGTATCCACTAACTGACGCGGCTTGAACTGGAAGTCTATGTCAACCATCACTAACTGACATGGCCTGGACAGGAAACTGCGTTTTTTTTTCTCGTCATAGAACGTGTTACAGATCTTCTCAATCCTATATTTCCTATTACAGTACAATATCTCCAAAGTTAGCACAAACATGTCATCATAATCATAATTTCAGCCAAAGAACCTTCCCAATAGGACCTGTTGTAAGCGGTCTAAACTGAAAGATACAAGCACCATAACCCCATATACTAATTTAAAAAAATATCTGTATCGTATAGTACTGTTTTATATTTAGAATAAAACGGATCTAACTGCGCAACACAAGACCATTAAATATTAGGAGCGCTTGCGCCAGAGGGATTGTTGTACGTTTATTGCTTCATTTGAAGGGTTTTCAGGCAGATAAGTGCTTTTAGCGAGGCGAGGGCCTTATTAGATTGTGTACACAGGGGGCGCGTACCTGCGACGGACGGAGCGATGTTATTACTTAATGCTTGTACGTACCGCCCGTTTATCACGTATTGTTTGCGGGCCAAATGTCGGCGCATTTAATTTGATTTATCTGAAAAATTCTACGCGTAAAGGGTTTCTCAACGGGAACTTTGTATTTAAAAACACGTATATACACTCTCCGACTTACGTTGTTTGGTTTTTTAACGTAATAATGTTTCTGTGTTATATTTCTACATTTATATTGTTCGAAAAGTTTTGATAAATAATTGATGTAGATGAAATGAATTATAATTTACGTTGTGATATCGCGTAATTGTAGGAAATTTGACAAATATAAGTTGCTAGTTGGAAAGTACATATTTTAATTTTTAATGATTCCATTCCTAGATCCTCTCGTTCAACCTCTAACAGGGTCATTTTACATATTTTTTTCTTTTGTTTTTATTTCTATGATCCTTAGCCTTTCTCAATGTATTTCATTCTTTTCTCTAATTTCCTTCACAATATATTTTACACTTTGAATCCATACATCGCCTCACTTCCTTCGCATTTCTTCAAGACTTACAATTTTTTGTTTATTACAAACATATGGTATATGTGTTAACCGAATATAAGATGATTCTCAAAATTAACGAATTCCTTTTTATTGTTATATCTCATTTTTCATAAAAAGGATTATAAATATTTTTACTGAAGTCTCAATATCACGTCATTGTTTATTGAAATAAAAATTAGTCCTGTTTCACGAGTAACATTGGCATAAATAATATAGATCAATATTTATTTGATTTTCAAATTAAAATGTGACAAAGAATATACGAGGAAATCATTCAACGTTATATAAGAAAGAAACATTAAATTTTGGCAATATAATTTGGAAAGAAACTTAAGGCTCCACTACAACTTGCCATTCCGGACATAGCCCTGCCCTTTAAGTTCCCAATAAGTCCTGTTAGAGGCGGCTTGTTTCCAGCGTCTTCCTTTAAACAGTAGTTTTTCTACTTTCTAGGTGAAAACCTTAAGGCTCCAGCGACCACATATATATATAAAAAAAAAACTGTACGACTTAAGGCATTAGCTGCTATCTGCCCAAAAAGAATGAGCTGTCTCTGGCCTTTTATTTTACCCACTTTAACTTGCCAATCCGCTTTATTTTCGTTCGTTCATAGATTTCATATGGTCACGGTCTTTAGTTTTAAATCCGTTCCGCACTCAACCGCTCTATTAAAATGATGGAAATTTGATAATATCTTGCATAGCTACAACAGACGGTATTGTCCCTCTATAGTCATCTACACTGAAACAAACTCCGTGCTAGTCGCATCATATAAAAGTTAAATAAAAATCAGCAAATCCTGAAAATTTGGAACATAAAACCCGCGTCAGTAGATACAGAATACTACACAATAGTATCAACAGAAAACTTCAGCTAAGCTCACGTGCGTTATTCGGTATACGTCACTGCATCTTTTATATCCGCGCTTC
Source organism: Battus philenor (assembly GCF_028537555.1). Lineage (NCBI taxonomy): Eukaryota > Metazoa > Arthropoda > Insecta > Lepidoptera > Papilionidae > Battus > Battus philenor. The sequence continues at coordinate 2,520,553 of NW_027181693.1, forward strand.
TTTGTAGATATTCAGTGATTTTGTTAAAAACTTATAACATTTGTATATAAATATATATACCACCAACCAGCGGCTCTCGATTTGAATCCGAATTCATTTTTATTTTTTTTTAAATATTTTATTTTAAATATAAGCTCTACGATTAAAATTTAAGTCAAAGCCGATCATTGGATTTTTAAAATTGGAATCGAAATATGCTGAACTAATAAACGCTGCTTGTGGACTTATTTAAATTTTCAGACCGACGTATGTTCATCATTTTTTTATCTTTAAATATATATGAAAGAATTTCTGAATAGTTCTGTCTCCGATTATTGACCGAATTTAATCACATGTTTCATTTATGTCATATTATTAATTAACATTTTTATAACTTTTGAAATGAGTAATTCAAAAGTCGCACGCGTGAAACATTAAATTTAGAAAAACAACTCATTTATCAATGAGCTTGTCCACCCATGACAGATAGTATGCAATTTATAAAAGTGATACAAAACGGAGAAAAGTAGTCAAGAATTGACATATAATGCTTTCTTCGTTCATATAGACGTGTAGAGAAATAATGTTTTTTTATGAAGTACATTGTTGCGCAAACTGTCACCGTACATCAAAATGACAAGTGCAGAGACGGTGATATAAAGGACGTCATCAAATAACATATTGCAGATAGTGTCATAACACACGGATACATTACTTTAGTATATCACACCGGCATCGTTGCTTTCTTAAAATATCTAGTTTTTGTCTTAGCATCTTTTTATACATCTGGTTTAAACAAAAAAATTATCATTGTTACCCAAATAAAGTTTTATATACTGATTGTAGCGCTAAAATAAAATATAATTATACTATTTCAAATCAAACATCAAGTACATCACACATATTAGTTATATATATATATATATATATATATATATATATATATATATGTAAAACCAATATGCATGTGTGTGTCTGTGTGCGTGCGTGAATGTGTGCGTGCGTGCGTGTGTGTGTGTGTAATATACAACAATATAATATGAAGACACGCAAAGTTCGAACTGAAACATAATAAACTTAACTATTGTTTACTATCCGTCCGTGCAGACTTTGTACTGCTAGAAGTTGCTGTCTTGACGTATTACAATAGAAAAAAATAAATTGGTGTGATATATTGCAGTGTTCTCTTTAGAAGTTATTAAATATATATGTAAAAGATTTAAAGCTCTTTGTTGACGAATTAGCTATACACTCACCACTTTAAAAGGCATACGAAACTGTTTTATAAGCGAAGTAAATATTAGATGAGGCTAAATTATTAAAATACTTCTTATTATGTTAAATAAGCGCAAATTATGAACAATTTGAAGCGAGTCAGATTTCATGGCTCGTCCAAAATTTTATTATTCAGTCATCACGCGTATTGTGCTATCAAAGTAACCCCTCCTCTCTAAGTTTTATTACTTGCAAGAGCTTTTATTATTTTATAAACTGTTGGCCATATTAGCTATAAATTTTACATCTAAAACTATTCTTTATTACGAGATCAATTAAGAGAATCTAATATGGAAAATCGAAGAATTCTCAGCTAAAAACATACTTTATATATTTTTAAAAATAAATATTTTTTCTAAAGGCTAACCTTTATAAAAAATAGATTCTTTTCATTATATTTATTCTGTTAAAAAAATTAAATTCGAAAATGGAAAACAGAAACTTTTTTTTAATAAATAAATTCTTTAAAGGCTTATTTAAAAATAGAACGTCTGTCGAATGCTAGTACCGTAAGGAATTTAATTTTCATAACAAGTTTACGTCCAGTGCAACAACGCCTTGCGAAGTATTCCATCCCTTTATGTCAAAAGAGCCTTATTTAATTGTCTTCAGCGGAGAAAAATAAAAAGCTTATTCGTTTAGCCCATTAACCCGCGTGTCGTTAGTAGGCCCAAATTGCATTCATAAAATAGCTCCCCCTCGCTCTTAATTAACGGGGGAAGTCCCGAGCTGTAAACCATTAAAGTCTTATATGCCTAAGAAATAACTTTAAATGAATCCAAGAATTTTATTTAAATGGAGAATAATTATTCTAAATATATAAACCCAGTTTAATTATTATTGTGATAGAAAATATAAAATCGAATTCAAATATTTCGCGGAGCACTATGTAAACAAAAAATTGTCGTATTGAATAGGCTTTCCTAGTTACCTCTGAAAAGTCAAGGTATTATTATAACATACAATTATGTATGTTTCTATGCATAGACCACCGCTACTAATACTACTAATACTACTAATACCACCACCACTACTACTACCGCTACTACTGTTGCTACTACTCCTAGAGAAATAAGACTGTGATCGTGGCCCCTGGGTTCGATTACCGGAATACAATCTAATTTAATTTACACTACCAATATACTCTAATACAGCAGAGCGTCCCCTGCGTACTATAACACTATATAATGATCACCAATCCACCAGCCAAGCATGGCGATTATATTGGAGGATGCTTATACCTAACATCTATGGGATGAAACGACGACGACGTTATTACTAGGTGGCCCAGCAAACGTTCTGTCTTAGCTGACAATAATAAATGATTTTCAAAAAGATACATGTTTGTTGTACTACACATCACAGGTAGAATGTAGTAACATTTTTGTGCAGTTAGCAATAATCAACCTTACCTATGTACATCTTTGCACAAAATAGATAAATATTTATTTATCTGTTTGTTTACCTTTTAAGGAAACGAAAAACGCCATGCATATTTTATGAGCAATGGTACACTTACATAAATATAAAAGCTAAAAGGAATAATACATAACACCGTAATAAAACGGAGGGTCCGAAAGCGTTTCTCACGAAATTCTTTCCACGGTGAACGCCGAAATATTTCGGGAGCGCGACAATATGTATCAAGGGGACGCAAGCGGGATGATATTATAACGGAACGTATTATTTTTATATAACGGTCCATACTGCATCTGAGGAAATGTATATTAAGTTTTAGTATCTAAAGGAGATTGCGTTCTTAATTAGCATTTGATATGAATTGATCTACGGTGCATTCTCATACTCAAAAATCAATAGTTTCAGAAATAATAAAATACGATAACATAGTATGAAAAACCGTTTCCAAAATTAGCATTGCTATATCTTAAATTTAAATAATGTTTACTACATGTGCCTGCAAAATTGGTACAGTCAGAAGCTATTAGCCAATCATATGATGACCATGATTTGGACACGTTGCATGCTCACCCTGGGATCCTGGACAGATGAGGTCCAGAGTGAATTACAAAGTCGACCTGTTCTAGGCATCATTTCACTTTATGACTTGCCAATGTATTTAACTTTGTACCGGTGTACCGCGCCTTAGGTACGCGCGCGGCGAGACGGAGGGGAGTAACAACTACTTCGTTCCATCAGTACGTCAGTGTATCATGATATTCTAGTAAAAGAAATAATGTAGATATCATTGGTTTAAATTTAGAGCGTGACCTTAATTCGCGTAAATTCAAGAATCAAATTCCAAACTCGGTTACGGAACAAGATAACGATTCGCCGGCGGGAAGATACGAAAAAAATTAATAAATAATCAGCGTCAGAGAGACCGAGGATTACTGGCGACAGCTGTGTAGGGTGCCAGAGCTAGTAGTGCTGCTGTTGTAAATTGAATTTTAATCCTTTTAAAATTAAACACATTTTTATACGCACTGCCGCAATTGAAACAGGCTTTAATGTAGTTATTGAGAACGGAATTGTTGTTGGTATTGTTTTACGAACATGTATGGCATTGAAATAACAGCAAATTTTACTTTAAATATGTATTTAAACAGATTCTCTTTGTGAACTGATGTCATAGTAAGTCGAAAACGATGGATGCGAACAGCATAAGAGACTTTGGGGATGACCTATCCCTTGCAGTGGTTTATTAGATGAAGTAAATTGATAATTATGAAAGAATATTTGGTATGATCAGCAGTATATTCAAACGCTTGTATGTCTTCAACTGGTCATTGTGAAATTTACTTTCTAAATAGGTATGATTTGACTGTGGGAACGTGGATGAAACAGTTTATAGTGGACTGAAGGTAATCATTGCCTATTAGAGTGTAGCGCTGTAGAAGTACAGAAACTGTACCGAGCCTTAGGAGAGCGCGGCTCGGTGAAACAAGGCAAGATCTAAAATTGTGTTTGTTAAGCATGGAATAACATAATTCATATATTCATAAGTACATATTAATAAGTTAACGAACTGCCGCAATTGCATTTATAGTTTTCGTGGGTTCGTAGTGACAGGATGCAGACGGGCGTTATTTTGAACTTCTTTTGTTCTGCAGAGCAAATCTAGAAAATTCTTTATGGTTCACGACGCGGGGCCTCTATGTACACACTGTATTACTGGATTCGATGGGCGGCGAATTTCTAAATGGGTTAGGCGGACACTCTGTGAACTTATTAGGCACAAAGGCCACTGAAAGTTTCCGACGAACTTAATAAGTTCGTCTATCCACATTATGCGTCGACGTCTTACGCTGAGCTTGTAACGGATCGGCCGTTGTCTCCTTTCGGAAATCTTTAGACACCAGCATCCATCTGTATTGTATTTTTAATAACAATTTTTTTAATGTATTGCACTGATACGTATACAGTAATGTTGAATAGTCTAATTTTAATAAAAAGAATGCAACATGTTTTAAATAAAAAAAAAGTTCGAATACAACAATAGGGCCTCGAGAACTTTGCACTAGCTCTCAAAGTGGAACTATTGCTCGATATTGGCACGTATTGCAGTTGCTTACAAGTGCATTGCAGATAGACTACGATCGCAAATACGTGTTTCTAGCATTTTTTCATTTTATTATTGAGAAATTTATTACTCACAATAACAAAATATATCTGTTAACCTTGTCATATAATGAATAAAGTGTTTGCAAAAAATACATCTTTATTATAACCCCCGAGATTGTTATTTCCTGATAAACAATAAATTATGTTAATTCACTTTTAAATCAGAAAAGCGAAAAACAATTGGTCATGTGAAAAATGTGGATATTTAAGAAGGATGCCACAGTCAACGACATAGCCTTTGGCATTGAAAATGTAAGCTTTTTAGATTTATTTTTGCCAGTTTTAGAAACCTATAAAAATTTCTTGAGTTATCACCTTACTAAATGAAATAGACTTGTTATATTTATACTTTTTTTTTAAATATAAATCTATCCTTTTGTCGAGCCTTTAAATACCAAAGAGGTTCATTGAAACAGTACCAACACGAGCACCGTAAAAAAGCACTCGCTAATGAAGACCGAATGGTTTGCGGCATGCGCTTAAAAATCAGCAAATTACATTTCGCAACACCGATCTTGCATTAACGCCGCGAACGAAAGGCGAGATCTCGTTATCGGATGACCTGTTTCGACCTACGCCATCGATGACATATTTTACTTACAAAAAAAGAACTACACATATTTTTTTAATAATTTAATAAATAAAAAGAAAAAAGTAATTCATGCGCTAAGAGATAAATGGACAAAATAAAGCGATCGACATAGCTCAACAAATTGGCAAGTAGTAGCGACACATTGTGCGCAGAGCTTCAAGGTTCTGGACTTACAAGGCGGACACGACCATCTAAATGAGGAAAATAGATTCAAGCGGCAGCAGGTCTCTATCAGGTCTTATTGGAAACTTAAAGGAGAGGCGTCCGTGTGTCAAGATTAACAAATGAAAGTGGCTTTCGGCAGGCCAAAGAGAGCGCAGAAATTGACTGCTGAAGCTTTAAGGATTTAGACTGGAGACCGCGAAACAGCTGATGCAGCACAGGACGTTCACGGACCGGTTCTATTGGAAATCTATGAGGTAGGCCTGAGTCCAGCAGCTTACATCCTAAGGCTGAAATTATAAAGGTAAATTACGTTTCAGCTTTGTATTTCAAATAGTCCTTCACAGATGAGGATCGTGACTCCCTCTATCCAATGATATCATTTTTAGTGCTATCTTTTTCACTATCTCCTACTTTTACTTGGCTTTGGAAAAATGTTGTCTAAAGTAGCGAGAACTCGATTTATCTATTCGCTTTTTATGTATTCTCATGGTTTTTTTGATAAGGATGTTCTAATAATTTTTTAAAAATAATACTTTTTAATTTCAAACTAAAACTCTATATGTAAATTGTTAAGCTAGACAAAGCCAAGATCTTCAGGCATGATTTTTTTTAATATTACTTGTTTGTTATATTTTATATGCGAAGAATGGTCAATGGCAAGAAGTTTTAAGCATTATTAAGTAATATTTGATTAGCAGATAGTAAAGCCTGTATATTTAACAGGTGTCTGTATAGTAGAACGTGGAAGCAAATTCTAGTCACCTCTTTGGGAGCGGCAGGATGCATCACAAATATATCGTAGGTATCTTGTCAATTGCATACGCCCTATCTCAACCAAAAACTTATTAATAACTAATGTTTGAAGGTGCAGGTTACCTACTCTGCCTCTCGCTATAAAGACCTGGACCACTTCGGAGAACTTAGTAATAATTTATTGGCAGTTATTAGCGACAAAAGAACAAATTTAAGTAAAAATGAAAAAAAATACGCCACCAACTCTCACGTGCCTACGTGACTTTTTCATGTGAGCATTCAAAATTAGAATTATCTTCTTTTTTGAAAACATACGTCAACTTGGCGACGAGGAATAAAAGCGAGCGGCTGTCGAATGAAAGACCTCGCGCTGCGTGCATTGCGCGCTACGGGAGGATCGACGCGTTTTTATTGCTTCATTTGAAAGGCTTTGAACGAAATGAGTGCTTTTAGCTCGCTAAGGGAATTACGATCCCGAGTGTGTGTACTACCCGTCACCGTTTTCGATTTAAGGTATTCAGTACTTCTATTGTTCTTTATTACCTTGATTTTATTGTACTTGTCAATCTTTCGTTGACCTTTTATACAATGATTATGTATTTCTAGAACAAGCGGTGGTAGCTATTAAGAGATAGATTGTGATTAAAATACAGAGTGATTGTTTATAGGTGTAAAAACTTAAACGGGGTGAATCAATAGCCTTTTTGCAGTCAATTAATTTATGGAACATCCTGTCTTAAAATTAATGGATGCGGAAATAATATAAATACGAAAGAGTTTTACAAATTCGGATTACTACATATAAAATTAATTGTTGTTTTTTATCTGTCCCTGTAGAAAAAAAAATTAATGTAATTTAATTCTAATGAAATATTTGTAAAAGCTTAAAAGGTTTTTGCTGATAAATGTTTATATTTACCCTTTCAAAGCATTTACCTATAACCTATCGTCCTGTACATATTTTTAAATAAACGCTAAAGAAACAACACGTGAGACCGTTGCCCGGGAATGTAATAAACTCGAATTGCCTTAATAACGTTACCGGTCCAACTTCTGCGGGGGTTGTTTACGATTATAGTTACTTATGTGACGGCTTCGATCGCATGAGAAATGTTTGCAGAGAAAATATACCACGGAAAAATGTAACGTAGAAAAATTCAAAGTTATTTTATATATAAAATGAATGTATGTCTACATGTCCTTCATAGAATCGTACATTATGTATTCGATCACTTGATTATCTTTAGCAAAGTAGTGCACAAGCACACGAAAGTTTCTAAGTTGGTATGACCAATTTCCGACCGATGGCGCCACTGTCATTTCAATGCTATCATATATTGCCCTGACAGTTCAAAATGATTTGAATTTAAACAAAAACAGTGAACGAATAATGACGTTACTAGTTGTGAGTGACATAAGAATTTATGTAAATTGTGAAATTCATAACCGACTCACATAATGAAAAAAAAATCAATTTTTTGTTATATTCCACGCGGACAAGATCGCGGGGTACAGTTAGTTAGTTCTATTATTACAACTTACTTTTTTATCTATACACCTTCATTAAAAACAAAAGTATTTTTTATTATTTTTATTTATTTATTGTATTGTTATTATCGTAGAACAGACAGGGACAGATATAGGCATTCCCTGTGAATTCAATAGGACTGGTTGCAGCAGTTTGCATCCACCGATACCCTTATTATAGCGACCTTAATAAGGTCTGTTCACTTTGTAGGCGGACGACGTCCTGCCCTTGCGCTTGATGACATGTCGGAGTATCAACTGATCTTCTCATTCCTGATTCGATCTCGTTAGGAAATTATGAATATAATTCTCTCGCTGAGCGGCTCTACGGTTGCTGATGATACCCGCAGTAAGATAAACAACCAAGACGTAGTATATATTTCGACAATAACAAGAAAACTAAATAATCGGTATTTTACAACATAAAAAGTTACATGACACGAAGATAATCTTTCACATTCTTCAATGTCTGGTATCAAATGCGTGTCGGGTCGAGTGCAGGATTACATTTGTACTTAAAGGCTTCAAGGAGATAATCTGTAGACAGACAAGAAAGAGGCAATACTACCTTCAACCTACCTCTTTAAATACGTATATCACATTACCACTTTCCTATTGTACTGAAATTTAACAACAATCAAATACAATCACGTATCAACATAGCAGTTTTATGCTAGTGGCAATGTCGGTATGACTTTAATTCACGACACAGGTCTGACCCATAGACGCTTTATGCATATTATTATATCGCCATTTAAACATAAAAAAGTCTAAACAATATCCTGTGAATACTTTCAAAATGTGGTTTTGAATAAAGATGCTTTAAATTCCTTGGACACCTGTAACCCTGCAGTGGACCTGATCATAAGCTGTCCCGTATTTGGCACACTAAGAATGGATTGCCAGTTTCGGTTGCAACAAGGGGTCGAAGAAATATCGCATCACTTATGGACAATGAGGAGAGTCGCGGGACCTTTCTAGAGTACTGTAAAATGGTCCTAGGACATACCATTTAAAAGAAAAAGCAAAAAAAAATATAGGACTAGTCAAAAGAAATACCAAAATTAGTGTTAAATGTAGTGTGCAAATGTGAAATTAAAAATTAAATTATGAAGGAATGTAAATGTAAGAAAAAAGTAAACAATGAAATGAAAATAAAGCCAATCAAAATAAAATGTGAATACCACAGTGTTCTAGTAGAAAAGTGAGGTAGGTGATGAATGAAAGGATTAGGAAAAAAAAATATAATTTCTGGAGAATATAAAATAAATGAAAAAACGACATCAAAAACGTAAAAAAGACGAGAACGCAAATAACATTATGAGAAAAATGTATATTTTGTAAAAATAGTCCTGTGTGCCCATGTCAGAAGAAGTACAAGAGGCTTCCAAATATAGAAACAAATTAAAAAACGTTGGACTGTATTCTGCACCAATTATTCCATTGTGTGCGATAATATCAAAGCAAGGCTTTACCATCTGCGCTGACACGAATTTTTCCGCCATATAACTCGAAAGGTCAACCAAAACCTCGAACTACTCTACTCACTATCACTTAGTGACCGAATTAGACGAGAGCAAATGTCCTTAAAGTCCTAATTCTATTATTCGGCTGGGCCAAATCTGCCTGTCTCTTGATATCCATGCGATTACGTCATAAATTAAGACAAAGAAGTGAGATGGATATCTTCACGGCTTACAAAAGAAAAACGCCTAGAAACCGGAATATCTCATAACGAAACCCCACATCTACAGAATCACACAGAGTGCTCTTGCTTGTCTGTATAAATATGTATAGTACAGGTAAAAAAGTTAAAGAGTAAGACGAGTGTAATCTGATATCAAAATTTCGGCACCGAGTCATATAAACGGTTGCCGCCGTCGCACCTGCAGATGATGGGCCAAGTTTCTCTCGCCGGTGGAATTACTCCATTCCCTTGTTTTAATTAGCCACCTCGAATTGTCTTTTGTCTGTGCTAATACTTTCACTTTCAAAACAGTTAAAAACTAAATAATTTTAAAATGAACACAACACATAATTATAAGATACATTACAAAACAACATGTATCTGAAGTAAAATAATACACGGTATGCATTACGTAAAACAAAATAAGATAGTCAACAAATATATTATGCAATAGTAACGTATAAAATGATTAAAATATAAGTTAGCATAATCTATTCACGCTAAACAAAACACAACTAAAAATTAACACATGAAATACACTACTCATTTACGTTTTTAAATTTTTCATAAAAAAAATTAAATTATCGAAAAGAAACGCAGAAATTTAACATGGATCTATAACTAAGCGATAAACCATGAATATGTAAATATCTTTATTAAACAAATTATTTAAAATTCAATATCAATTATTTGTTATACACATCCATTTGTAATCTGCGCTTACAAATCTACTATCACTAAGCGACCGAAATAAAACATTAAAAAAATGCCAACATCGACCTTTCTATATTACCAACGTCATTTTAAGTTAAAAAGTTGTTTCTTATATTTTCAATCCGATTATATTAAGACGACACTACACCGAAGAACGTTGTATAGTTCAAATGACGTAATCTACTAATAATACTTATAATATATGCAATTTGATTAGTAATAGATAAAAACTTAAAAGAAATGATTTTTTTTGATTAGTTGTCAACTAAAGTTTAGTACATCCTATGCAAAATCAATTGTTTCAGAAATAATATATATAACATAATAAGATATGTCGTAATCCATTAAAAGAAATAAATTAAAGTAATATATTTCAAAGTACAGGTAATTAGAAATAGATTTGTAAAAGCTTTCAAGCTTTTTGTTGACAAATAAGTTACACATTCACCCCTTTAAATCTTTTATAACTACAACAACAAATGTATAAACCACTCTGTAGCATCACGATGTTTGCTTGCTAATATTAATTAATAATAATTGAAATCTAAGCGATGAACAGACCGTAATGTAAATAATTTCAATTTTAACTTTCTGCTTACAAAAACTGCGAAGGCTTTGATATGTTAATTTCGGAGAAAACTTGTCCCTTCAAAGCTTTGAAAATTTAAAAATGACATTAACGTGTGATAATGGTATCGTATGAAAGAAAGTTCATACACTCGAGTCTAGACGACATCGGGTCCGGACGCCTAATTATGCCCGTTCGTAAATTACTTAATATTCGCGGTGGGACTCGAAACTTTGGCCATCGTCTGCAGGTGCCACTGGGGAATTCCCCTACCGTAAGGCGCCAAGTTTGAATATCCTCGATATGAATTATACCACAAACGTCTTTCGTAGAGGACGCGTCTTTATAGAACTTTTAATACACACATTACTTATAACTTGAGATATAAAATTCTACGCCTTTTCGGTTCAGTAATTTGAAAAGTTTTTAGCAGAAATCGACAAGGCTTACCTAGACGGTATTAAGGTAAAAAGACCTACGTGATATCATACATAATATATATTTGTTGGCGCCAACATATAAAACCGCGTAGTGGTTCCAATTCGTTTATTGTAGGTTGGTCATGTATTTTGTAAAAACTGACTATTAAAAATAATTTGAGGATGGATGCACGTTTGTACGTCTTGTTGTAGCTGGCGAATATAATGACACATCAACAGTTAAGAATGAGTTTGGGTCTCAGGAGGCTGTTACGCTGTTAGCTGATTAATATTTACAAGGAGATTTTTCGAAACTATGCTGTGATGACCTAAATAATGTGGATGATTTCAAAGCTGCTAACATCATAAACACTAGTGAAGCTCTTTCTCTGACAACTGACGACTATTGTTCCATCATCGTCATTAATTCAACCATAGGACATGGATATCGTTTTCAGACTACCTTAAAAAATCATTTGTCAACCACAAGGTAAGCGTTCCACGCTGCGCTTGCTGGTCCCCCCCTCTCCAGGACCTTAAGGTCTCTCACTGCCACTTCAACTTGCCAATCCTATGGGTTATGTCGCCAGTCTAATAGATCTTTCTGTTCCTAATTCGATCTATTAGAAAAGTCCCGAGCATGTCTCTCTCATGAGATGAAGTCTTGATATGATAGGAAACATTTTTGCGTCGTACGTTATTACTGATAATATACATCGGTTGTAAACTTTTCTTGAGGCGCTACAAGATATTGGACGAAACATTTCTTAGATCTACGAACGCAGCCCAGTCAAGTTGGATTTTGTAATAACTTATACGGATATTTTTTTAAAATTGTTAACGATATTTTCATTCAAATTAAAAAAAATACTCCGTGTTGACTGCTCAAGCCAGCAAAGGTTAACATATAAATAATCAGAATAACATATAGTAGCACCATTCTTCACCAGCCTGCTACTTACCTGAAACAAAAAAAATAAACATGTATTATATTCGTTAAAATTAAATTTGTAATCATAAATAGTAATAGATGTGATTTGATTGGCCGCCTTTGGATTAGTCAGTTCTTAAAATTTTATAATTTCTCATCTCTACACACAACTGATACGATTAAAGAAAAAAATTGGAACAAAACGACCAGAATTAACCAATAGAATGAGTTTTTTCTTTAATTATGATAGCGCTTGACCACATACATAACCTCTTAGCAAAATTAAGAGAAAGGGACTAATATAGCTACTTCCGCTATGTAGCTGATAAATGCGCGTGCGGCAAACAATGCGAATTACACAACTACCACCGTTAATTCACTCAACACGTGTTTCACCGCCACGGGGCATCCTCTGGAGTAATATTACTTATTATGTTACTAAGGATGGACTTCAACAAAGTAACGCCTGAATCTATTAGATATTTAAAATTAAGAGAGTTTGACTAGGAGGTGATAATGCAACCGCTTTATACCACCTTCTAATCTACACCTTTTTAAAAATCTTCAGAATTATCTGTTTTATCAATATCAGGTTAACAAAAAAGAAAGCACCGCCAAAACTATGAATCTTGTTCTTTTGACTAAAAGTCACAAAACTTTCTACAGGTTCGCTTGTCTTGTCTTGTACAGATATCAATGACTACACGATGGCATAAGGTGATTGTGCAATGGCATCTACATACTGTCATCATCATCCTATCACCTGATAGACGCCTCCTGCACGGCATAGGTCTCAATTATGTCAAAGGTCCATCTGGTGAAGGACCTATCGACTTGTGATCGCTACTCGAGAACCTTTCAGCCCCAGGGGTCATTAGTTCAACAAGCGATATGCCTTGCTCACTATACTATAGTTAAATGTAAATAAACATAGAACAATATATGTCAAACTTTTTTCCAAAAATATAAGGACATCGGGATAAATTAACTAATAAGATTTAACTATATATATGATAGTTGATTACAAAAGCAACGTAGATATTTAAATCTCGTAAAAAGAAAGCGCCGGCGAGGAAAAAAAAATACCTCGCTTTGCTCTAACTGAATAATCATGAGGAGGCATTCCAATTGCACTTCATTAGCGAATGCGTGGAGAATAATACACACGAAGCACGAGGAGCGGTGCATGCGGTGCATGCGGCGCATTGTGCCGGGGTCGACGACCGGCCCGTCGCCGCGCTGCGATTGTTTTCAGAATACAATGCTACGGCAACCGACAAGACTATTCGTTCCTTGAGTTTTCTTTCGCTTATATACCACGGAGATATACAAAAAGATACGTCTGCTAGTTCATTTTCGGTTTTTTGCTCCTACGACAATGCTTACGAATTCTTAATACAGAATATCTAATAATATGCTACGTCATCCATAAAAGTATAAATAAATGCTAATAGCTTCTTAATAAAGTAACCGACAGACAGTACTATCAAAAATTAATCCGTCGCAGACCAAAAGAAAAAACAAACGTAAAGATAAATATATAATAAATTTATTCAACATAGGAACTTTTAACAGAACACTTTTTTAACGTCAAATTATTATCAATTTTTTTTATCTATTTTATATTCGACTCTACTCTGCTTCGCAAGGTTTTATAGTTGTATAGAAGAAGCAGGAAGAATCTCCACAACAACACATCTTTTAATAAACTTTAACAGAGATTTATATATGTACACTTTTTCAGATATAACTGCTAAAGGTTCTTATCATTTAAATTTTCTTTTATTGAATTTTCCTGAAAATTATTAATTTAAATTTATAGCTTTTTCCGTCAAATTATAATTCTCAAAACGTTTTCGAACGAATAATGTTTAACGATTACTCACTAAAATAAGTTTACATTTCGTTGTGGATTTAAAAGATATAATTTCTGTTCGTTTAACTGAATTATTGATTTATATGAATATTTTCGATAGGCTGTGGCGCCACATGCTTAAGGTTTCCGGAAGTCGATGGATGCGGTCAGCGCATGACCGGACGTCGTGGCGGTCTTTGAGGAAGGACTTGCAGATAGGCGCTGCCAATATACAATATCAAAATAAAATTTTTACAATAAATAGTTTGAGAAACTAGGTCGTATATAACTTGCGAGAAAATTTATTCGTGGCCGTCGATATTATTTCAACATTTGGAACAACGTACTGATGTAAATTATTTTATCGGAATACCGCTATTAGGTAACGAGCATTAGAAAAAAATATTAAGAAGTGCTATCTCTAAATATCAAATAATTAAGAACAGAAGCAAAACTAATGTGTTAAAATTAATTACTTTTTAATTAAAAATACATATTTTGTATTGTACTATTGAACTTTTACATACGTAATAATGCACACGCAAAAAATTTAATTTGTTAATGACGGCACGATATCCTAAGAAGATGCTGATCAATGCTACATGTATTACCCGTTTTAAGTTAATATAAAATTGATCAAATTCACGACAAACGTCTGTGAGTGTTTATCCGAACTTTTGTCTGCCTTACAATAACTAAGCACAGGCAATATAAGTAAAAAGTAAACACAGTCGCCTGGATAAATAAATAAAATGTCCGCCGGCTAGTGAGCCAATTTAATCGACATCGACGTCCAGCCCCGCCGGGCGGGCTGTCACCGCGTGTCAAGGAATATTTGCATACGTTTGGACACTTGCTTTTATTTACAAAGTTAATAATCACGTCAAATGTCGGAGTATATATAGTAATAATTTACCAAAATAGGTTTTTTATACTGTTTTTGATTGATAAAATTTACGTATGTACGTTATGAGTTGAATGCTAGTAGAATCCAATTTATTGGATCTAGAATCAAATTGAGCCTCACTATACTGGAATTCTTTAACTTATAATACATATCTACGATTCCAAGAAAGTTAATCAAATATATTTTAAAAAAAACCATTTATTCACAATTAGAACTTTAAACATAACTCTTATTGATCTTCAACTATATTATCTGTTTATTTTCTTAATATATTTTATTTTTTATTATACTCTGCTTTGCAAGGCGTTATAGCTGTGGGAAAAACCCGGAAGAAATTCCATAACAACGAATCTTTTAATACAGTTTAACAAATATTTATACAAATGCGCTTTATCAGATATAGCATAAACTAAATTAAAATAAATAGGTGACATCACTGCCAAGGAATCTTATCGTTTAAATATTCTTTTATTGAATAATAAGCTTTTTTTGTCAATTTATTGTTAATATGCAATTTGAATTTTGTTTATGGTAGTCCAATAACTTTTTGCAGCATTTTATTAAAAAAATGTTTAAGTGTATTACAAATGAACCAGAGACTTTTTGCAGTTTTTCACGGTGCCTTGTAAATGCACTATGGACGTCCCTCATTTTAATTTATTGTAATTATTGTAAATGTACAAAATATTATTATAAATATATTTTGAGGCCACTGTAAGAATAATGACCTCTTTAAAGCTCTAGGAGCTACACGGTTCTAAGCCGGTTATAACTCGGATGACTCGCTTTTGTAAAACAAACAAACTTTCAATATCCGCACCTGTGCTTTATAGCATCAATCAATAGGATATAATGCTGTGGAAATAACTAAAATACACTGTCCTCGCACTATCAATATGATAGTAGCTAGGAGGAGATAGCCAGACTCTACAGAGAAAGTATACACAAAGCTTTTGAAGTTTTAACTGATAGTTTAATGTTTTATTTCTATAATACATATTACCTTATTTTTATTTAAACCAAACTTTTTAATAGTTACTATTAAACATAGAATTATTTTTTATAACAGTGATATACTGGAATTATATACATGCTATATCAAATTATGCGAGTTATACTTAACTTTTATAGAAAAACAATGTTTTATACTTAGGAAACTGGAAAAATTGCATGAAAAACAATAAACACGACATTGCTTTTCGCATATTAACCACAAATTAAATTAAAATACCTGTCAATCAAAACCTAAAAAAAAACATTTTTATGATTTTTAAAAGAAAAAAGATGAAGCTTATTTAATGACAATGACACTATCATCATCATCAGTCATAGGATTATCACCGCTGGATATAAACCTTCACTATAGATTTTCAATAACATCGGTCGGCCGGTGGCATTGACAAAGTCGTCAGTTCAGCTTGTGGGTGAACGTCTTACGCTATCCTTGCAGGTTAGGTTCGTACGCTCCATTCCAGAATCTTAAGACCCCAGGGCCATCTGTTCTGCCATCTATGTGACTTGCCCCACTGCCACTTAAATTTGCCAGTCCACTGGGCTATATAGGTGACTTTTGTTCGTATACATATCTCCATAAGTATCGTGTCATACCATAATGTGAACTAGACGAGTCTATATCATTGTGACATGAATTCTAATATAGCCGGTCGCGATAAATTCCCCTGATTGCAATCCGAACAAAGGTATTAACACTGCGAGGGTTATTAAAACTAAATTACGCGCCTCTCTAACAATTGTGCGGATATTGAAATTCACATTTGAATTTCAGATCAACCGGTGCAATATTCAAATATTAAATGCATTTCCGATTAAAATTTTAGCCGCCGATATTTTAGCTGGAATTTCACAATTCTTTATTTAAAACATTAAAATACGGCAATGAGATTATTTATTCAATGTGTTAAATATGTATGTACTTTGAGATAGTTTCAAGACTAATATTGTATATGGGAGACTGTTATAATAAGTTGAATCTTAATCAGTAAAAGTGTGATATCATTGGTAGCGCAATTGTTCCTCGCCCGCAAATCTACTCACACATAATTAACATGTAAAAAGTCGAAGCTAAGAAACCTACTTGACAAAAAGCTCCCTATAGTTAAAGGTTAATAAGCCTTGTGAGGTTATTACAGTTACAAGTTTTGTGCTAATATTAAAATATATCCTACTAGCATTTCTGCTCGTTCTGGCTACTTGAATGTTATGTTTGGCGTGTATGCGACTTGGGTAAACTATTTCTTCAACCCTCCGAGTAGTGTCCGGGTAGCAATCTTCGTTCGTTTTGCGCTATTTCTGTAGCTTTATATGTTGAAGTTTTCTTCTTCTGGCAGCCCTCTTCCATAGACGATTAGTGTGCTAATTCAAGTTGGTGGATTATTGACCTTTCTGGGTCGGTGCAACGAGAGGGTAAAAAGCCTACAAACATTATTTCTACAGTTTTTGACCAATGTTATAGCTATTGAATTCGATGTATTGTCAGTAAAGTATTATAAAATCTTTCTGAAAGTTATTTACATACAATTACTAATTATTTTCAAGGTATTTATTCGCGGTATATATAAGTCCATTCTCACAGAGTTTAACAAGAACTTGGTCAAGTCAAAAATTTAAGATACATATAACATGTAAACCGATTATTTTAAAAATAAAAACAAAAAAAAAAACAACAGTACGCGGACACAAGCGATGCATATACCGAGTTCTTTCTGTTCTAATCGCGAGACCGTTATAGATAGACTCCTAAAAGAGTAAACGTGTGTACTTGTATGCGTGCGTGAGTGTGTGTGTGTGTGTGTGCGCGCGCGCGTGTGTCTTCTATCATTTCAGACGTAGGCCTCCACCACAGTCCATATTCAGGTACTATCAGCGCAATTCTAACCAGTCTAATTTATATCTAAATGGAAAGTCGATGTCCTGCAGGGGACATCCTGTAGCTGAATTTGTAATGATGATGATTATTTATATTGAATCAGAATAGATAGCCTACGTATTATTAGCTCGGCAAACATATAAATAAAAACGGCTTATATTTAACACTATACATCAAATCTGTCTGTGAACTTTAAAAATAGTTTTAATTTTTGAACATTTTTCGGCGAACTTCATTGCCAAGATTTTCCAGTCCACGATCGTCACTTATATGACACACTTAAGAGTTATCTCCGAACGTACGAAGAAGTGAGCCATCAGCCCGCTTGACCCAGATGCATGAATAAGTACAACCTACACATTAATTTTCCTATGTCAGCTTCATACGATATAAAATTAAAACGCAAATAAATGTTATATTAATACGATCTATGTATACAAAAACACTGATAATAAACCTTATTTGCGTCAATTTCAATTAGTCTAGACATTAGGGTCATAGAAAAAATGTTATAATGAAAATTAAATTAAAGATTAAAAGGTAAATCAGTAATTAATAATTGAAAAAAGTAATTATAAAAATAACACTTAACATTAACAACTAAGTAATTAAAGTAAAATCAATTTACAGCAAAATCATACGAAAAAGTATATATTTAAAAGAGGAAATATCCTGAAAATATCCTTTAATGTTTAATACTTATAATAAGAAAACAAGTAGCGAATTAAATTTCAGCCTTGAAAAGTTTTGATAATAATGATCAAAGCAAAACCTAAGAATAGCGGTGAAAAATCTCGGAAAAACTTTTGATCATCGGAAACGTAAACGTATGAGGATGCAGCCTCATACGCTGATACCACAGTAGCCGAAGCATTATGCAACGCCGAAGACCGACAAAGACGACGTAACAAAGTGTACGAAACACTTTTCAAAAAGTGTCACGATCCTCTTCTCTCGTGACAATTGACAAAATTAGAATTTTCTCTATTAGACATTTACACGCTCTTTTAAATTGTAAATTACTTTAGTTTTATAAATAGTAAGCTACCAACGGCTCTGAACGTTGATATGCTGAGAAGAGTCAGCTAGAAACCCAATAGTTGCTCTTTTTAAACGAAATTTATCAACTTTTGATGTTTCCATTATAATATCAACTTAGCGAATGTGTCAACAAAACCAAGTTCCATAAATTTCAAAAACTTAAAAACTCTTGAATGCTCCAATAACATTCATTTACTAATGTTTTAATTTTAGATTTAAAACTAATAAAAGGAAGTTCTGTAATATCTCGCGAAATTTTATTATATACGTGTACACTTAGAAACAAAAGAAGAATTTTTTTTTCTTCTAAGAAACAATTTGCGTTTACGTATTCAGAGTGCTAGAATTATAGATCTAAGGATATATAACGCAGAGGTCTATTTATATTTCATTTAGAGATCTAATGCAGAGGAAACGCTTGTGATCTGTGATGCACTTTCGTTTATCCACTGAAAGGGTCGCTGAAACAGAGCTCACGAGAGCTCGCCCGCTTACGCTCTGATCCGCCCCATTAAGGTGCGTCGAACTGAACACGCCGGCGACTGGGCAAATAAACTAGACGGCGCCGGATAAAAATAGAAGCTAGGCTTTAGCGTTCGCTGCACATGATTGATCGCATGAATGAAATGTTTAAAATTAAAGTACCCTCGATGTCGCAGGTTTTTATTTCAATCCTACTAGCTATCCTGCTCTGTTTCGCGTAGACTGCCTTTTGTGGTTGTGGTCATTTAATTTTTGGATAGAAATTATTTCTTGTAAAAGCGTTACATGTTCTTATTTTACTATAATAAAACCTGTTATTTTTATGTTTTACTGAATTACACATACATACATATATAAATATATATACACATAGATAGAAGATGGAAGAGTGTTGATATATTGCAGGTGGATAGTTAGTCTACACAAATATTTTTTTTTGTATAGGCACCATGATCTGATATGTTTTAGTTTTTCAAATATAGTGAAAATACCGATTTCCTGTAAAATTGTTCTTTTTTAGAGATATATTAAATAAAAAACATGATGTAAGATTGCTAAATATTCTTTTTATTTTTTTATTTTTAAAGGTAAATAAATCAGGGAAAAAATGAAAATGATGAAATACAGAAATCGGCAAAGACAAATTTATTCTCACTGATGTATCAAAATAAGCGCTACCATTAGGAATACAAGCTCGCGCACGTCTTCTAGCCTCGGTTGTAGTAATGCTCTTCTATATGACACCCAGTTTATATACAGGGTGTTATACATGACTTATTTGTAAAAAGCAGAGCAGAGTAGCTCGTTGCAATTAAATCGTTGTTGAACTTAACAAATCGGGCGCCGACACCGTTCCACCTCGGCACGGTCAAACTCTTGACCTGCTGCTTGCGCTGCTATGCTAGCCAATTCTAAGATTATAGCATAGGCAACGTACATGGTATCTTGATAGATAAACTTTATTTTCAATAGGTGGTCATTAAATCTTATTTTACATAAAGATATGTAATATTTTACGCATGGAATTACTCTTAGGAATGGTAATTCTCCTTATAACATTATATATATATATACACACACACACACACACATATATATATATATATATAATAAAAATATTCTTTCGTAAATAATGCATTGTATGATTTTTAACATTTTCCGATTTTTAATATTTTCATGTTACATTTAACGTTAATATATTGAAGCATCAGGAATTACATTATTGACATATGAAGTACTTTAAAATTTTGAAAAATACTCGTCATATTACCGAAACATGTAAATATCTCTCTCATCATAATTATCATCATTTTAGCGATAGGACGACCACTTCCGGATATAGGACTCTTCTATACACTTTAAATAGGAGTAAATCTATGCAACCTGCATCCGGCGTCTTCCTTGATAAGTTCATCACCTTATAGGTGAACGGTGCCCGCTTGCCAGTCCGTAGTCGTCGCTTCAGAATTTGTGCGCCCTGTGTGGCTTGCCCAATGACACTTTAACTTGCTAATCCGCTTAACATCTTTCGACAGCGAATCTCTTCATTCCTAATTCGATTTCGTAGAGAAAACTCGAGCATGCCACTTTCCACGTTAGAGAACGAGACTGCTGTCCATCCACTACTAAGGTGTACAGGGGGTGGCACCTTACAGGACTATCCATCTCGGATCACCGAGGTGCTTTCCCGAGATCTCCGGCGACACCAAGAGTTTGCTGGTATTTCTCGAAGTGTAGGTTTTGTTTAAGTAAGAATAACCCCGAGGCAAATTGAGCGCAGTGCCGTATAGTTGCGGAAACCAGCTCGCAGAGACTAGATAAGAAGCATCACTGCCAGTATCTTTAACAAAGGGGTCAAAAGCCGACTTTTTTTTTTAATTTTTAAAAAGTATTCAAAAGTTATTTATTAACAACCGTTTACATATAAAAGGTAAATTAAATAAAAAAATACGTTACATACACGATACCATGTTACTTAGCGCGATGCCGGCGCCGTACTAACACATAAAGCTTGGTCAATAGACACCTCACAGTACACCTCGAATCTCGCGCCGGTGTGAGACCGTCAGCTAAGTTGTTAAGCGACTGAGCTTGCTAATGAAGCCACAAGTCACCTGAATAGTATCATATATCTTAGTGTCCAGTATAATGCAGCTCTGACCGGACCTTGACATTGGGCCAGTTGCAATATGTTTAAAATTCTCACTTATTCTTTTGAGACAGGTAGCAGAGAGAATAACACTGATTTGTAGTTTCTTGAGTACCCGTTTGATCGCGACATCCAGCCAATTAGCTTCCTCCTCTAACCTCACAACTTAATGTACATTAAAAAAACCCATCACTACACTAAAACAGCGGAAATATTTAAGATTTTAATCGTATAAGCTATTTAAAATACACGTGGTTGAGATTTGAGTAAATTCGTCCGACGCAGTAAATCGATAAACACAACCTGATCCGCTCTAATGAACATTCACCTTTGATTAAATTTAGTTATTCCCCTTGTGGTGTACACGGCACGCACCGGCTTATAATTCAGAGCTGGCCCTTTCATGTATGCTCATAACAACACGATACGAAATAAACTTTATTTGTTTTAAAATCAACTTTCTGAACTATCTCTTCTATTAAAATTACAATTTATTGAAAACTTTTCTAAATGTGTATATAGACAGCGAAAAATTAAGCGGAATTTGTCAGTCTTCGCAACAAAAAAAAAATTATGATAAATTTATTTCAAATATCGGGGTAAGGTAAGGGTATCGAAAAGTAATGTCGCTTTTTAAGTTAAATACACACGACTTCATTTTTAACAAGTTTTTATTTCTAAAAAACAATTTATTCATCTTTGTTATCAAGAACCTTTTGCCATATTGCGTACAAATTTTCTATGCCGGAGAGGTAAAGATCAATCGGTTTATCTGTTAAATATGTTGACAGACACTACTACAGCTTTCCAGTTCCCCTAATATAATACAACTTTGAGAGAAATAATGTGTTCATTATTGCTACATGCCAGAGAAATTTAACATTATCTTTTTATTTAATATTATATATATATAATGTTTGTTTGTTGGTGGGTATAAATAACGAAGCGTAGACAGCACAGAATTAACTTTTAGTTTTGAGTTTTCGCTTCAACCGCCCCCAGTTTTCGGATCTCTCCAGAGGTTGTTACGCTGTTGGTCGAACATATTTCAACAAATTGTGTTGAATTAAATGTGTGTTATAATCGACACAAACTTGACAGTGATTAAACATTATCTTTTAAAAAAACAATCTCGGCTAGTTTCCATTTTTTAACCTGGTAAAATTAAAAACGTCCACAAAGCGATAAAAATCGTTGTCTATAAAAGTCCCTATACACTAACAAACAAGTTACGTAATATAAATATATATTTTTTTAACATTTAGAATGTCTTGCCGTAAACTTTGAGTAACAAAGTTCCGTTATGTTCAAACAGTTTTGTGTAACAAAGAGATGCTTATGGGCCGGCCTTTTATGCAAATTGCCAATATGGCTGCCGTTTGGTACGCGTGGCACGTGTTGGTACGGGGCAAACATTTCAGCCGGGATTGCGTTGTTAGGGTACATCGTGAAGTTATAATTAATAGTGGCGCCTCACAATCCTTCCATGGCCAGATGGCTTGTGTAGAAACCTTTAGACGATCATAGAAAATTATTTTCAGATTTACCGCTTACCAAAATTAAAAAGGCTAGTTAATGTATGACGGAAATAAATCTCTCACAGTTTAACAAGAACTTGGACATGTCAAAAATTTAAGCTACAAATAATACAAAAACCGATAATTTAAAAAGTAAAAAAAAAAAACACTAATACGCGGATACAAGCGGTATATATAACAAGTTCTTTCTGTTCTAATGGTGAGATCGTCATTGATAGATGACTCATAGAAGAGTATTCGTAGACGCGATTATTGTACAGTGGAGATCACAAAGCTCATTCTTAGGGTCCGACGAAACGTGTGTGTGCGAGCATGTGTTTACATATACATATATATATATATATATGTATATATATATATATATGTATATATATTTATATATATCCCTTGGTCAAAGACACAATAGTCATTACATTGTTTGTTGGATGAATGATACAACAGTCACTCTAAATTTTTGCAATAGTTCCTATGAACTGAAACACACTTCTGTTTGAGAGATATGCGGTTTCTAGTAAAAACAATCGACCTCAGTTATTTCATTAGAATACCATAATGAAAATGAGCGAAATTAATGATAATAATCATTTCGTACAAAGTGAATTATGGTTATATATTATATTATTATATGCACCATTATAAATTCATAGAGTTATTCGATATAACGTATTTAATAACTCTTAAGAAACAAAGTGTAGCGTCCGCATAAAGTTATACGCTTCGCG
Organism: Battus philenor; assembly: GCF_028537555.1. Classification (NCBI taxonomy): domain Eukaryota; kingdom Metazoa; phylum Arthropoda; class Insecta; order Lepidoptera; family Papilionidae; genus Battus; species Battus philenor. The sequence goes on from NW_027181693.1 coordinate 2,544,327, forward strand.
TAAATTTGAGTCAACGGTTTTAATCAAAATTTTAAAAAAGAATCCTGTTTTAAATAGTCGGGGTATCAATAGAAAATAATGTATATTTAATCAAAACATCGTCTTGTTAAAACAGACTTCCAGTGACCAAATCATGATGATTATTTAATAGAAGTCACGATTTCGATGTCCGAAGAGATTACATGTTCCGTGAATTTTATAGCAGAGAAATTATGAAATATCGCAAGAAATTATATTTAATTGAAATAACAGAGATTGATTGGTTCTAGGTATAAAAGGAGTGAATGTATAGCTCATTTGTCAGCTAAAATCTTTAAAGAGTTTACGTCTATTTCCAATCATTTTGTACAAAGTGATCACTTTGAAATATCTTACACTAATTTATACAATAAAACTTCCGACAGTACAAAATCTACACAGACAGATAGAAAACAAATCCTAATTTTAATACAAATTTCAAATTTTAGTACTGCTTTTTCTTACTTTAATATAATTATATATATTTAATGGTTAAGAACTATTTACTAGACCTATATTTATCTATCTGGTAATTCATTTCTTTTATAATATGTATTAAACCTTATTTATTATAAGTATGTATGTTATATACATATGTATGTATGTTTAAGTGTGTATGTCTATGTATGTTTATGTTAGTTTGTTTGTAAATTTGTATTTTTTGTACACGTAAACTACCCATTATTAGTACTTTTACCTTTTCCATACTATGGTTGTCTGTAAGAGATGCCTTGTGTGATAAGACCGCCTATTGTACTTTTTTGTATATTATTGTAAAACTTATTAAATGTATCTTAACGTGTACAACAAAGAATATTGAATTAAATATGTTATTCATTACTTCAAAAACCATTAATTTTTGGATAAGTTGTACCTACATTTATTGAAAGCTAATAATTTTTAAATTTATCCCTTTAGTGCTTTTCCATCTATAATTAATCACCCTGTATAAAATAAAACATTCGAGTCTCCAGAATTATCCTGTGTATGGTAAAATATCGTCGTCCTTATTTATGGTAGAGACCCAACAATTACAAATGAAGTTATTAAAATAATTATTCCTAGCGGGCGTTTTATATGAATAGCTAATATGGGTATGTGCAAGTGTGTACACTGGTGTACACAGAGCAAACAACCCGCCCAGCTCTTGTTAACAGGCCGCGTTATGACGTCATAATCACCATTATAACTGCGCGAGTACATACGGGCTTAGTGCCAACCGAAGTCACGAGGGGCGATTTGAATGAGGTTTTTAATTGCTCACCACGCTTTGATGTAATTTTCAAATGATTGAAGAAAAAAGGGAATTTTAATACGAATTTGCTCTTTTTATCATGTACTGTTTCGACACACTTTATACTGATATAAGTAATTGGACTGTCTTAATCTGATAGAAAAATCAAATTATGTATTCAAAAGTCAAAATTTATTTTTTATTAAATATACATAAGCTAATTTCGTTATCGATAACAACTGAACGAAAGAAAACGCAGCTGTTAAACACGCAAAGTACAAAGTGAACTGTCAAACTAACAATTTTAATTTTAAGAAAATTTCAAATTTGTTTGTTCAGTTTTCAACATTTTTTTTTCAATAAAATATGTAGGAATAAAATTGTGAAGTCGTTTTCTAGTTAAGACCAATGCAAGGGAAATCAGTATTAACGTTTTATGCATGGTCGTCGTCATCATTATTTCAGCCGAAGGATGTTCACCGTTGGACATCTGAATCCCAGTGTACTTTCATGTAGCTCTTTATAACTAATACATTGTCATTATCAATCTTTAAAAGGTTAACTTTAAATCAAATTTAAAATAAACACTGAATTATTTAAATTTGTTTTAATTATTACCAAAATAAAGCATTACCAATATTCGAAATTTCAAACGAAAATGGTTGTTGATCCGACATAATCTTAAGTGTAAAGATGGTATTGTATTATAATCTCTTATGCTAGAACCTTATAAAGTACTAGTAAAAAACAAGATTACCTTACTAGAAAGGCGCTGCCTAATAGAACTGTACACGATGTCTGCAAGAGTGATACGTGCCCATGACATTGAAAAACGAAAATGGAAAGTCGTGGGGTTTCATCCGATAAATTAAATATACACTGTCCTTTCATAAAGGTGTTTATACACTGTTTTTTTAAGATTTGAATATAGGTTATTTGTGCTTTTTAATTTTGCATGCTTCAAAATTAATTAGAAAAATTATCATAAAGGATAATATTCGTCAGCAAATATCTTTAAAGCTTTTGCACCTATTTCTAATCACTTGTATAAAACAAATATTCTGATATATGTTGTATTTTTTTTCTTTTTAAATGCGACTGGTAATTAACTTATGGCAGTATAAAATTTGCAGGAACAGATAAGAAATAATTTGTAATTTTAATATGTAATAATCCAAAATTAGAAAACGCTTTTATAACTATATTATTACTACTGATGTTCAAACAGGATATACCAATCAACTTGTATATAGTTAATAAAGTAATTTTTACACACAGATTAGTTTTAATTGCTATACGAAAATCTACAGTCGAAAAGTGATTCAAATATTTTAATTTTGGCGGAAAAGAGGCCGCAGTCCTTGAAACCGTGAAGCACTTGACCCGAGAAACGACGCGAGGTACACTCATCTTCAGACAACTTTGCGACATCATATTAATAAGTGTGTCACTGTACTGTGCTGAAGTCACGTACGTAATATCTCGTCAAGCGCACATTCTGAAACCGGTCTCGACTATTTACGTAACTGGTAATTACAATTAAAAGTTTATTCATTTAACTAATCATAAAATCAGTTCATGGTACTACAATTACGTGGTTGTAAAAGAATAAACATCCGATACTACAGGTATACAGTGCAGTGATTACAGCTGTAAAAATCTTTCAGGGGGCAATTTATATTTAATTCTATCAACAGAAAGCTTTAACGCTTTCACACTTATTTCTAATCACCTCGTATAAAGTGATCACTATTAAATATTTATGTTCTGCGTTACTTATTATTTTTGAATAGGGTGTACGATATTGTAACAGGCAACAAATGAGCCATCACCTTTAAAGATCAAAGCTTTTACATTTTACCAATAAACTTGTATTCTCTCACTTTATACACAGGTATTATAAAAAAAGATAGTAAACGTTTCTTGATTGTGCGTTATGTCTGAAAAACTAAGCCTTCAAATTAGATATAGTAGCTGAATCCGATATTTTAACCAAACTTTCTATTGTAACTTTAAAGTTTATAACGAAAACGCTAATTTATATAAAAGAATACTTAAAAAATCGCGCAACGCTATTCTGGCTACGCTGATATATCGATAACTAAATTTGTGGTCGTCGTTTCAACCCATAGGCGCTCACTGCAAGGCATGAGCCTCCTCTAAAGATATCAATCAGAGGATAGACCATAAGATACAATCGCCACGCTTGGCAGACGGGTTAGCGATCAGTCTGTGATATTATGGTACGCAAAGGAGGCTGCTGGGCCCATCTTCTGGAATGTTTAAGGTGTGAGACTATCGCAAGTCTCAGTACTCAACCGTTGAGCTAACACTGCTCTAACTAATTTTGTACATAACATTAGTAATAACATGTATGTAATTTTTTTAAAACACAATTAAAGTAACTGTTAAAAATCTTAACACAAATTAAAGTTCGCAGTGAAACAAGCCACGAAACAACCAACAGAATTCAATTTAAATTTACAGCGTTCTAGAATTCTAAATTTGAGCAACATTCCGGTATCGGGCCGTTAATCTTGTAACAAGTGACCGAGCACGTGTTAAGCAACCAGGCGACCGCCAGCCAAGCACGGGCTCGCGCTGCAATCACAAACTTTCTGCTAACTAACGATCGTATATCGTTTAGTCAAATCCCTTATTGAATTTCGTTACAGTTAAACTAACTATTCTTTTTTTAAACGACAACATATTAACAATTTACATACAGAATAATCATATAAAGGTCGCTAATAATATATATCAGCCGTATGTTATGATATATCTCACATATAACCAAGCAGACCCCTGCAAGGATTTTGGTATTCTATTAACTATATAGCTGTTGTTATTCTTATGCAGCTCTATGTAATTAATATACGTTCGTACATATACAGATTGATTAGATCTAGGTGAAAAAGCTCTAAGGGGTAAATAAAAACCTCATTTTCTATCAAATGATGTATAAATACACCCAATTCAAAAATCAAGTTTCAAACATAATAAATAACACAACAATAATATGGTAAAAAAACGTTTTCAAAATTAGGATTCCTACATATTAAAATTAGTCCCTGCAGACTTTGTACAGTCAGAAGTTATTATCCAGTAACTTTTATAGTAAAAGTAATTATAAACACACACACACACACATACACACACACACACACACACACACATACACACACACACACACACACATACACACACACACACACACACACACAAACATATATATATATATATATATATATATATATATATATATATATATATATATATATATAAGCATTAGAACTTATTGCCGACATGGCCGTTTACATTTTTCTGTTTTTTTTTCTTCGTAATAAAGAAACAAACATTCATGTACGCTTCCGACAAAGCAAATGTATCGGGTATTGATTTAACGATTCCCCTTTCGCACTCAACTCCCTCACTACAAACGTAATAAATTTACTTTTGTGTATTACAAACAAAGAAAGCATCGGAGAAGTATTATTTATATATTCACATATTTAACGCCAACTGGTGAACTGTTCTCAATAAGAATTTGTATTGTAGTTTGAATTACAAAAATTAAAATATTTACATAACAATATACAGTCAAACTGTTTCTGCTAAAAACCTATGAATGAGGTCTATGTCCAATAGTGGACGTCTTACGAGTGTAATGATGATGATGACAGTCTTTTCAATTGGCTCGAAACTGTCGTTTCCGGACATTTGATCTTTTTTTTAAATGTTGTAAAAATATAACTTTGTTTTAATTTGATTTACATTACAATAATCTAGTAAGCTATATATATAATCTAGTTCTATAATAATAAGACTTTTAGTGGATATCTGAACTAAGCTTGCAGGCCTGTATTATTAATTTAATTATAGTCTTAAAATTTTAACCATACTAACTATTTTTTAGGTTTTAAATTTATTTATTTCACCATACACCTTCCCTCATTGAGATATAATTACTTAAGGCTGATATTCGTTACTGCAATATTAGTTTCGTGTAGATTTTTTTTTACTATATAGTTAGCGTAAACATGATAGCAGTTTAGATATTTGTAGAATAAACTATTAAAAGTAAATGCCGTCGTATGTTTTCTTGAAATTTTTTCTTTAATTAAAATTAAAAATATGTTTAATTGTTTGCATTTAACTTAATGGCTTCTATATGATTTGCAAGTCACATTATAATGATAAACAAATAAAGTAAAAGACAAGTTACGTCTTACGCCCATATCTCACCATCTCGTTTTTCTATACGAGTAGGAAGTCAGCTGACTACCATCCTTACACCGTGGACTTTCTTTGGAGGCTGGTACGCCTTAGCGTTTTAACTCAACCTTTCTGATCCGGTCAGTCCAAGTATGGTACGATCTGAAGGATTACTTATTTCCCTAAAATTATAACCCAGGATTCTTTAGGATCAGAATGAAAGCTACCAACTAAGTCTGCGTACTTTATCTCCGATCACATCATAGCATTCAACAAGTCAAGTTTGTAGCCAAGGTATGAAAGCGTAAAAAAACGTGAACTGTTCCAAAAGTTAATTTCGCATATTTCCCATTGGTTCGAATAATAAAAATTATTTGAAGTAGATTGACGGTTATATTCGAACGATATGATTCATCCGAATCCCTTGGTAGGGGACGAACATAATCCCGCGTCGTAGAGATTTTGCATTGGATAATACAGGGTGATCTAATAGCAGGACTGAGTGCGGGAGTTTTAAATTAACATTAATTCGGCAATTGATTTGAAATATTTTGAAACGCCATAGAGTCAAAACCACCCTGACAATATCTTAAACTTATATAAATACAGTATATATGTATACAAAAGATTTTATCGCTAAGGGTGTTGGTACCGTTTACGAAATAGAGAACTTAATTCTTAAGATATCCTTGTTTATATTCAAAACATTCATTTGAAACACCGATTTTTTTTTTCTTTAAAAACGCAAACTGGAAAGTTTATAAAATTTTGATATTACATTTTTCGAGAAGTGGCTTGAAAAAAGGCCTGCGTATACAAAATACGTACGAACTCATATGCGCCTATGTGGTCACTTATAACAATGTTGGCCACTAAAGTATTGGTATAATAAGAATGAAATAAATAAATACGTACATTTTAAATAGCATTGGTTTTTTTTTACTTTGTAGTATAATTTAAAAAAATAAAACTCTATACCATAATAAAATGTATACCAACAAATTTATTCAAGCATACTTGGTTTGTTACATACCAAAAAGGTAAAAATCACATTTAATAATTTAGAGAAATCCGGAGAAGGTGTCGGGCAAAGGAATTAAAGTAAGGCTGCCTTAGAAAGCATTACGGGTCATTAGCATGATTTATTCTTTGTGTTCAAATTAAATCAAAATAAAATCTTTCAGAAGTAAAGAAATTAAATTTGGAATGAAATTGAAAAAAAAATAATCTTAATTTGGAATATATTATGTACAGTACCCGGCGATAAATATTGCCCATCGACCTCTGGAAAGAGACGATCGGCTAATTTCGATTTCGTAGAGCGTTATCTCTGTCGCAATATTTATCGCCAGGTTTTGTACATATTTTGTTACGTTAAATCGTCCTTGTTAATCAATATTTTATTCATTCGTTTATTTTAATTAGACACGAGCACAGCTAAATTTTTTATATTTTCGCAAGTTTCACATAATTTTTCACAAATTTAAATAATCGCTTATTCCACACGTAATAGAATTTTAAAAAGATTTACCGTTATAACTATTACAAGAGTGTACTTTATATTACTAACCAAATCTTTAAACATAAAGACTGAGATTAAAATGTTGTTTTGATTAAAAAATAAACCATAATTTTCGTGTTCATAGAATAACACATATTATTATCCATAATAATCAATAGATTTCATTGTAATTAAATTCAAATGTTACAACATGTATTTATTTATTTTGTAATAAAAGTAACAAACAACTGTATAAATTCAAAACAACATACGTATATGGTTTGTCGAAGGGGCAGTCGTCATCGATTTGTACAGTCCCCCCATCAAAGGGGCGAAGATAATCTCAAGCTGGACACATAATGAATGCCATCGATTAGCAAGGGGCTAGCCGCACAAGGGAAATGCGACAAAAACATAGCTAGATGAGACAACAAGTCGAATATAAAAAAAATAACTGTTAAACTCAACTGTCACGTCTAGATCCTCGCTGTCGAGATTAAAGATAATACAAAGTTACAAAGCACTCGATCTTCCCATCTCGCAGCTGTCAAGGGGAATTCGTCCATTAACTTCACATAGCGATGGAAGTGTGAATGAATTGCGGAAACTCTCCTCTCAGGGGACGTCAAGTGAATAAAATAAGAATCTACGTTACATTGGATTCTTTTATACATATGATTCTTGTAACAGACGCAAAACGCGACAGATTTACACGTATAAACAATGCCAGTACATACAATAAGACTAAGACGTATCGAGCTTCATCCTTTCAATATGCGACGCTTTTATAATAAGATCCGTGATAACGTTAAGAATGCTCCGATACCTTAAATAAAAAAAATGTCAAGGAACGTGCAAACATAGCACACCTTGGGAACACATTCGCTTCCATGTTATTTAAATTTTAAGGAAATACATAATTTATTTTCTTTAAAAATACATCGTCCTGTTGATTGACTTTCTATTTACGTGCATGTCTGGTCTACGGAATTTATCACTCAAACATCGGTTAGACACATATTGACACCTATACAAACAATTTTAAGTTGAATATTGAATACGTGGGTTGGTTTATTAAATAAAATTATATATATCAGTCTACAATAGCACTATACGTTGCTAACATAATTCGTTAAACAAGCCATAGAGAGACGTATTTTCGATATATCTCTACGAGGTCGATTCAGGAGTATTTACTTACTTTCGCAGACGGATGAAAGTAACGGATGTAGCCGAGCGAATTGGCAATTTGAAGAGACAGTGACTAAACCTCATAGCATGCAGAATATTGACTTTGGGTCGAAAAGATTCTTAGGTGATCACAGACTGGTCAACATAGTGTCGGAAGTCCGACCACAAGGTGGACAGACAAGCACGTTAAGATCTTTTAAAGACACTGAATTCTTGTCGTTTCCTACTTGCGCTATTGGAAATATGTAGTGGAGGCCTATCTGGAGATAGCAGGGAACGTTTCATAGCTGAAGTGGTGAAGGCCATCTTCATCATTTTCATACTTTTAATACTTTACCTATAACAATGTTATCGATTTATGAGCGGTAGGATGTTACAATGTTTTACTTCACCGTGTGTAAGCGATGATTATGTTATATTAACTTAGACGTCGCATGGGACCAATCCATTTTGGATCGACGACATGCTCAAGGTCGCAGGAACTGGGGTTTTTGGTAAAAGCCTACGCCTTGCAGTGGGCGTCTATGGGCAAACATTTTGATCATAATTATGGTAAACTGTCAATACTGGTATAACGAATTTCCATTGAAAAATAATGTAAATGAAAAAATAACAATAACAAAAAGATCCAGTACGGAAGTAATAAGTCGCGATTAAATCCGCTTCGATATAAAATTCGAAACATACGACTAAAGAATTCCTCGTAAGCCGCAGCAGCGAACCAACGAATGAAAGCGGACCGCAGACAATCGCTAGGTGAGACAAAGCAGCTCCGCAATTACTGCAATACCACTGCGAATGTGTGAGCCAGATACATTGTGATATACAGTATGAACGATATAATATAACGTACAAAGAGATGTAATATTTTTGGCGAACATACGTGCACTCTGTCGTTGACGTCGCTTTATAAAGGATACAACAGATGACGCTACGGCTTTATCCTATAAATTTTAAACTATGCTAAGTATATTCACACAGTTATTGTTTTCGTTTTTAGTATACTTCTTCAAAATTCATTTTATTACTAACTTTTTCTCTCTAGGAGTCATTGCTTAATATGTAAGGCGGTGTATGTAGTGCAACCGAAACATCTGTACCACGCCCACATGTGCGCGGCGAAGTGGGGGGATTAAACTCTACTTCGCTTCCTACGGCTCGTTATAGCAGTTCACAACACGCTCAAGCAACCAATGGCAAACGTGGACAGTATTAAAATACTATTATATTAAAAAAAATCAACTGGTCTAGGTATATAATAAACAATTATGTAAAAAACGGCGTTAAATTGTTTTGCGTTGCCCGGTTTTCCATAAAAGGAACCAATGCCCTAAAATTAAAAACACGACACGTAATCAAATACAAAGTCAATAGCAAGCAAAAAGTTGATCACCAGCAAATTATACAATTTTCGATATAAATAAGTTAAGAAGCTATTATTCTTTGATTTTGAATCGAGAACGCTTTTTGATACAAAAAACTAGTTTAATTTGCCAAAATAAGCATTGCACAAAATAGGAAACTATTAAAAAAGGCATATAAATCCCCTTAGAAAAACTTACATATATATAGCAAGTTTTTTTTAAAAGTAAGAATTTGTTAAATATTAACATCTAAAATAAAAGAGAGAAGAAATATAAACAGAACCGAACACAAACTCAACCGTCTCGGCGCTTCGGTAAGACTAAACGCAAATACTACAATTGGTGCTAATTTGTAAATTAAAGAAGAGAAGAAAGAATTTTATTAAAACTTCTAAACGCGAGCACTTACACCGTGGAAGCTTTCGTAATGAAAAAGTTTCAAAATGTTTAAAATTATTCTCTTCAAAATTAGACAGATCCCGTGAGAGAATTCCCCTTCGCACAAAATGAAACTTGAGCTAGACAAATATTGTAAAGCGCCGTCTACAGTAAAAAAATATATGTTAACATAATTTTCTCAGTCTAATTTTGATTAAATATTTATTAAACGCTTCCAGAATATTGCGATCAAAAGATTAAATCGAGTACCAGTGCGAGATTTCTTTTTACATTACTCAATATGGTTAGTTTGAATAACAAAACATGTACTAATATTATAAAAACAAAAACTCTAAAAAAACATATTGCATTTTATTATTAACAAGAAATAATTACTCAAAATATACAGGGTGATTCGTGATTTTTAAACATTCAGTATAGCTCTTTTTATGTGTAATAATGTATGGTACATACATTTTATCCAAAAAAATAATTATAATTTTATTATAAAGAGATAGTACACAATTATTAATTTTGATTTGTAGATATCCCATCGGCAGAAGTCAGACTTGTGATCGTAGGTCGCGGGTTTGATTCCCGGATTTAAATTCTTGTGATACAGTCTTATATATAATACACACTTTGTACATGGATTATACAGAATTGCCACTGCTGACACGTTTCCAGAGGATGGGCAGCAGCGTCCTCTACGTACCATAATACCACACTAGCGATAAAGGTGTATCCCCCCATAGATATCTTTGGGGGAGGCTTATGACTTCCAGTTAAAAAGATGTTATTACGTATTCGTTTTCTTACATCGGTATAACACGTAATCAAAATTATGTTCCGTTTTGACGTTTAAAAAATGTGGTTAGAAAACGTTCCAAAAGTAAAGAATTTTTATAAAATAATTTTTTTAGCTTCGGTTAACAAAGCATACCGACTTAATCTCTCTGATTAGGTTTTCCCCTCTACTTTAAGTCGTAATATAAAAAAATAAGGCAAAGACACTTCAATTCACAGGATAAATTGAAAAACACTTCAAATGGAAGCATGACATTTAAATAAGCGAGAGAACGCGTCCATGCCTTTAAAAGGCCTGATATACATTTACGTTTGAACTTTACGTGTAGACACATCTTTACCAAGTAAGCACGCACCGAGTTCTACCTTTTTAGGTTTTTATTATTTTTCCAGATTTTTTAATTTCAATATTCTTTTATATCTCTTTACATTTGCACACCTACCTATCTGGTTATCTTTGAACTATTCCATGTTGACTGGTACAAATGTCCATAGGGCATTATGTTCCTGTGTGGAAAAATTGTATATAAATCAATAAATATTACTGCATGTAACAACGGACAATCTCCTGCCTCGACGAGCACAGTTTGTGCTGCGCCGGATATTGTCTCACAAAACCTTGTGCAGCTAACATTACACTGTTACGGCGTTTTTGTATAAAAAAAGCTATAACCTGTTATTAAATGAGAAATAAAAATATCCAAGGAGGTTTTTATGTCCATGAACTAATAACTATGTTCATAAATTTAGCATTTGTTTGTAATGATATGTTAATAGCACAGAAAATGGATTGTCTACAAATCGTTACAAAAACGGAAGAATGTGAACAACAAAGAATAGAATGCCGCTTTTTTACAGTCTTACGTAACTACATTCTAACAAAAATGGTAATGGAAAGGTCTAGAATATATAAAATAATTTCAAAAATTTACTTAAATTATTTAATGGAAACATTATTGAATACTGCTACTATTTGGGACTTTGTTAAATAATTACATAGGCCCAAGAAGTAAATAAAAGTTTTTAATAAAATTAAAAATGCTTCGGTAAACACAGCGTGATCGTCTATAGATATAAAAGCTTCAAAGGGGTGAATATATAGCTCATTTATCAACAAAAACCTCTAGCACCTATTTCTAATCACCATGTATAAAATGATCACTGTGAAATATGTTACATTGATTATTTTTTTACTATTGAAATGAGACAAGCCATTCGAATTTTGAAAATGCATCGCGTTTTTAATTATTTCTGACATAATAGATTTTTGGATCTTCCTGTACGTAACAACAAAGAAAACTCTTGCGCTTAAAACCAATCACTTGTATACAACTTATATATAACTTAGAACAATTATTATAAAGAAAATTGGCCAGAGGAAACGTATCCAATCATGTTGTTAGCTAAGAGAAGTAGCAAAATATAGTTTTTGAGCATCGGGAAACAACGATAAACATAATTAAGATTATCTTGGTTGTTATAATATTTTGTAAATGAACTGAATACATGTTTCACCCAGCCTTTCGGAATGATAATTGTCGTGACGTCAGCTTGTCTGATATCTCTTAAAATGTACACCAGAGATGAATCACCATGACAAGACAATATGACAGGCTGAGTCACGCATAATGCGGTTTGTCCGGGATATGGGGGATAAGGTTGGAGGGGTTTCTTTGCTGAAATGAATCTCTCAAAACAGTTAAAAGTAACTTACACTGGTACGAAGTAGTAATTATCTCAAACGTAAAAACAAAGGCGAAGACGCGCGAATAAGATAGGTGCGACATGCCGTGTTGAAAGCCGAACTGACTGGCGATACAGCTGACTATTTCACCGCGCGGGTTTCCTCGCTACATTTTTGGGTCTGCGTTTATGTTAGTGTTTGCGATGTGTTTTTGCTCGTTTTACTGTTAACTTATCTGTGTGTACGTGTAATAAATAAATATCGTGGTCGTATAATTATTATTATATTAATTATATGATAGAATCACTAATTAAAGAGTTATTGTATTATATACGTTCTTAAAGGTAACGGAGCAGTGGTATTCCAGCGATAAAGGACTGACACTTGCCATCGGTCGATTCCCGGTAAGCAATATTATATATTTCACACTTTTTACATTAATTTTATAAGATTTCCACTGTTAACAAACACGTTTTTTTAAGTATAGGCAGCAGCGTCCTATGCGTACTACAATACCACACTGCAATTACCAACCCGCCAGCCAAGCGTGGCGATTATGGTACGAAGACGAAAGATAATGGTTATAAAACATGCATATGTTAAGTTTGATCATCGTTATAATTTTAGCTTTAAGACATCTGTTATGCCTAGTTCTCTCTACCATATATGTCCAATAGGATCGGTTGAAAGCGGCCTGTATCCAACGTCATCCAACGACTTTAAAAAGGTAGTGTAATTATATGTAAAAAACTCTAAATAATTCACTTCATACTGTGATATAAACGGATAGGTGCATTAAAGTGGATAAATCTTATAGACAATATGGTCGAAAGGAGATAAATCTTTGTATATACATATGCAAGGCGCTGCAACGTATTGAAACACGCAGATTAATTAACGCGGCAATCAAGCGATTGAACGCATCGCTGACTAAGATAAATCACTATGTCGCTGAACAACTTTAATACGTTACATAGCACCGCAAAAAGTTAACGATACATAAATGAGTTCATATAGGTATAAAAATATTTCAAGAAATTTCTTTAATTTAAAATAACTTAAAATAACTGATATTTATAAGTCTACTAGCTGATCCCGCAAACGTTGTTTTGCAAAAAAAAAAATAATGTTTTTAATTAACAAATGTAAGATAAGAGTTGATCGTAGAGGGGTGAAAATTTAGGTTTGTATGTATTTTTGTATGCTGTATCATAATAAAATAAAAACCAAAAAAATTGTCTAAAAAATTAAAAAAAAAAATTAGGGGTGGACCACCCTTATCACTAAGGGGTATGGAAAATAGATAGTAGCCGATTCTCAGACATACTGAATACGCATGTAAAATTTGGTAAAAATCGGTGAGGCCGTTTCGGAGGAGTTCAAGTTCGAACACCGTGACACGAGAATTTTATATATTAGATTATCCAGTAAGCATCATGTTAAGTAATAACTTATATACGTTGTGAGAAGAATTCGAAGTAGCCTGATTCGACAGAAACTAGAATCAAAGTGAGCTCCTTTACAATGGAAACCATAACTTAAAGCTACGATGGTTGCAAACGCGCATATGAGGACAGCTCACAACAAACTTGAAAGGTTTTTTTAGTCATCACTTACAGAACATTTCATTCACTCTTTATCATCATAAAAATCTTTTATACTGTAACAAGTTGGTGGATTTTTTACGAGATTTGGTTGATAATAAACCCTTTAAAAATTTTACCTCATAATTAAGAGATATTACATGATAAAGGAGCTCAGAGAAATGTAACATGCGTCCCCAAAGACATCTATTAAGAGACATACTGTAATCGCCAAGGTAGACAGGCGAGGTGGTAATTGCATTGTTGTATTATAGTACGCAGGAACGTTGCTGTCCATCCTTTTCAAACATTTCTTTGAGCATAAATAAAAGTGTGAATTATTTAAGGTTGTATCCCGGGAATCGAAAACGCGACCCACGATCGCAAGTCTCGTTGGACTACAATTGCTCAAAAATTACGGACAATTATATCGACTATGAATATCTTTTATAAACCAATAAATAATGCTATTAATTTTAAAAGAGCTTCATTGATATATTTCTAATATCATATAATCTCTAGGTCTATAAATCTAATACGTCCATAACTTTTATAAATTCTATCAGGGCAACTAGTAAATAATAATATTCGAGAGTAATGAAATGCAATAACAAGTGTTTGAACTATTTACTCCACTCCTCCGATGAAGCGAGATGGCACAAAAGTGCTTTGGCTGCCACCCTATAAAAGTTTTAACGAAAATTAGCAATGACTCATAGTAGGAAAATGTCCATACCGTCGCATAGGGACATCCCCCTATATAGAGAACCAAATTTAATTTATAACGGGCGTTATAAAACCGATTGATAAGCGAGGGCGGCCACTAAATTGTTAGGGGGAACGCAGACGTGCTTAGTTTAGGGATGAGAGCATTAGCAAAGAAATTCTACTATCGTCACTCTACCAACTCTTATTTATGTCATGTAAATATATTAATAATTTCTTTTACGAATAGTACATTTGTATCTTTATCGTAGAAATGACTAAAAATAATCTCGGAATGCAATTTCGCTGTTGAGAGTACCGCCGATATATAAACTACTGTTAAATACGTATTTCATGTTAAATATTTATTTATAATGCACGCGATTTGTCACCATTCAGTCAACTCACCATACCGGGTCCATCGAGATGTAAACAGAAGCTGGATAAAGAGGTCGGGTCTGAAAATCCACGTAGAAAGTTTAGAAAGACCTCCTTCATAGAATTAGCGTTCACCGACCAAACTTCTACTCAACCAAATTTTAAACAGTATTTAAAATATTATAGTTATTATTTAATATAAAAAAATAAACTGCAGTTATTAAGCTAAACGTATTACAGATGTTATTTTTCAATGTAGCTTATTATAAAAATGGAGTGCGCATAAAAATAAAATGGAAGTTTTATAGTTTAGATATAAAACTATGTACGAATTATAAAATATTTCCATTTGTCAGAAATTAAATAAATACACCAAGAGGACATTAGTATATCTTATATAAATCCGAAACATATGTTAAATATCCCACACGTTACCATTTTTATGTATTAAAACAAATCGCTATATTCTTTTGTTACTTAAAAACGATCTCACAAATTTCATTCAAAACTTTTTAATGGATTTTTTATATCTAAAATATTACAAATAAAACGGAAATTATAATTACTATTGAATCTCGTTTGCATGCGCTTTTCATAGTTTGCTTATATTATTAATTGTCAATAATAAAACCGGATATATTGATGTTGTAAAAGTGATGACAAAAAAGCTGCGTTATGGTGGGCTCCCCTTAGATAAACCCACGTTGATAACCCTTGTAGCTTTAAGGTGAAGGATTCCGTTATAAGAGAGCCTTATGTGATTCCAGTTACTACAAAATCAGATTATTCTGGTGTTATTCTAGTAGTAATAGTAGTAATTAGTACAGCATACACTAGTGATAACTATAAATGAATTTACGTGGACAATTATGAGCATAATTGAACATGCGTCGCAATCTGCAGCAAATGTACAGCTTAATTCAATTAATAATAGTATTACAAAATGGAAAAGACCACATTTAATACATCTAATTACGTTTTAATAAATCACAATCAAAAATACTATGAAATATGTTATTTTTTATTTAAAAAACGACTTGAGATAAAATTACAGCACTATCATTCAATTAACGCTGAACGGCAGCGATACAATTCGATTAGTACGAAGGAGAAAGACTCGACTCGACTCAATAATTTTCAATCACTACCCCTGCCTATCGTCTGTCACTCTTTAATTATGAAAAGACCAAAAAAATTAAAACACATTTTTTTCAGTCACTTGATCAGATACGACGAAACGTGGTCTCTCTCTCCGAGCCTCATTTAGAAGGTCATATTCACTCAACGAGCAATGAGGGCTATACATGGGATTTCTCTACGCGGTAGAAATATAAAATAAGACGATCCGTAGACAAACAATAGTAACCCATAAAACCCTATAGATCAGCTAGTTGAAGTACCATGTCAGATAGCGCTGAACAGGTGGCCGCTAGAATCTTATGCTACTGGAGTAAAGATCACACATTGGCAAGCACAGCGTAGGACGTCAACCCTCAAGATAGACAGATGGAGTTAGTCTTTGAGAGACGCTGGATGCAAACCGGTCCTGTTGCTAATTGAGAGGCTTATGTCTAGTAGAAGACAGCTATGGCAGAAATGGCCATGATAAAAAAAAACATATCAAATTTTATTACCAAAATGATATTACTATGTGAAATTAAAACACTAGGTAAGTGTGCACAACAGATATGCAAAAATATGAGAACACAACCCAATTAAGGATGTCATTAATACCATCTCGCATCTTTATCAGATTCGTCCCTCGCCAATTTGCAAGCGTAACCTGAGAATGACGAAATATAATTCACCAATTAGCATACATCGGATTCCGAGGGTGCTTGAATACATTCAACGCGTCTGCTTTCAAAATTCACCTTTGTGTTATTAACTCGATATGAAATGACGTGAAAAACTTCGCTCAATTCGTTTAATCAGTTTTTTTTTTAATAAGGGAGGTTCCATTTGAACACACAACTTTTGAATATACAAGCTTATGTTTTTAAGGCCATCATCATCATAGCTTTAGTAAAGCATAGGCTTGGAAAGATCACCAAGATGACCAGTCTTGCTCTGCGCGTATCTACGACCTTCCGCGACCTTATCTAGTCGCAGTAGTATTTAAATGTAGCCAAACACATTGTTGTTTCACTTTCGAAATAATCTTGAGGTATACATGAATATTCGAAATATGTGGCCAAGGAGTGAATGTGTAGCTCATGTATCACTCTAAAAACTTTACAATTTTTTTTTGGAATTTGAATACGACAAGCCAATAACTTCTGATATTACAAAGCCTGCAGAGACAGATAGTAAACAATAAATAATTTTAATTGGTACTAATCTGAATTTTTCAAATCGCTTATTGCTACTGTATTATCACGACGCTTTTTATATTATTCCTGAAGCCATAGTTTGTTGGGTACATCATATAATAATTGACAGCAAAGTCAAAGTTAAACCACCTATATTCAGAGATACTTATGGGATTATTTCAATCATTAATAGTCGTGATCTTTAAATAAGGTTTTTTTGAAAATTTTATTAACAATTTTTTTTGCCTAAAAATTAGAAACAATTTATTATATTTTCTAACATCTTTACCATAAACATACTCCGAAATAGAGTAATATGCCTCTTACTAGAAACGTTTTCTTAAATTATACATTAATTTCTTTATTTTACAAAGAGATAAAAGAATTGAGAAAAGTGCTATGTACCCATTTAAAACTTTTCTATTTGCAATTACCCTGTATAAATAGGTACACTTGCGGCATCGCAAACCGCGGCGGTACATTTGTCAGAAGAGAAACGGCGTATCGCATTTGGGTTTATTAGAACTCGTATTCCAGACGGCCCCTTTCCGCTCTCGATCGTGCCGTGAACATAAATAGGGTCACGCTCGTTTCCTTTCTAAGGCGGAGGTTTTTTTTCAGCATTTCCTTTGGTTCAATTTTCAGTCTCGATCTGATTACAACATAGTTCTATAGTTCAACTATACAATGTAATTTCTAATACTATCCTATGTTTATCAAAAAAATACTTATTACATAAAATTGTGCCGGTTTTTACATAGAGAACTCCGTCTTTCTCGCTTCACGCGAACCAACTTACATAATAACTATCAGTAATCAATTTACAGGTGTTTCGATACTTTTCCGTAAGGTTAGTCGTAATTAAATAAACATATGTATGTTCGGAACGATGACCTGTTTAAGCACATTTCACATAATTCCCGAGTCATCGGTAGCAACGTGTTACATGACACCGAAACGGATAACTTCGCTGATAACAGGCCGGATAAATAATTTAAAGCTATAGCTCTGAACATGTAGTTTTGAGCAGATGATAACTTACATGACAAAGGTACTAGTTGTTTACGCAACGGCATCCATCGGATGTCAGTCACCGCATCACAATAAGCACTCTGCTATTCACACGCTATAACACGTTAAAAATAACTAACTCGTACGTCACTGCGGCTGGGCACGGGCGGTGAGGGACGTGCGTCCCCAGGGCTGCGGGCCGACGGACTGCGGAGGGCGGCGGTGTAGCTCGCGCATGCGTGACAACCCTGCGTAGGGGATGGATTCGCATAATGCTCGTGTCAAACCGTTTCTTTTTCCCGAACGCCGATATAAGTGCGAATATTCGACACTCGAAACTTAATTAAATTCTAGAAATCTTTATACATTTATTCATATATACACATTGCACCAAGAACGCAAGAGCTCAGTTTGATTTAGTCTACAGTCAAGATGAGCTTCCCCGTAATGGCATTCTTCGACATGAAATACGTAGCTGGAGGGTTACGAGCGCGCCTTTATCTGAGCCGAACTCAGTGCGAATAGCTGTTGTTTTTTGTGATCTGTTTCACAAATGTGATTTACAAAGGTTAGAACAATTTATTTCAAATTAGAAATATCTAATTATATAAATATCAACATTATCATTCTAGCCATAGGAAGAGAGCCAGAGTTTTCCAATAGGATCGCTTGGAAGCAGTCTGCATCGAGCGTCTTTGGAGGGCCATAACCAGATCATATGTCCATTTTGTAGGCGGATGTCCTACTCTGGACTCGCCGGACCATGATCTCCATTCAATAAAATCAAGGTCTATACGGCCAGCCACTTCAACTTGCCATAACGATACATTACAACCGAACGTTTGCATACTTTGATCACGTCGTCCGGCGCGAACCGATTAATCCGGACAAGCTGATTGTACTTGCCGATCTCGAAGGCCAAACGTGGCAGAAAATAAAGCTTAATTGTAATAATGCATTGATAGGATAAAGATAAAATTCATTTATTAACTCTGGAATTTTGACAGAACTCTTAACGTTGATCGTCGACTTATTGTTATTTTTTAATTTATTTTATTTTTGACTCTGCTTTGCAAGGCGATAAAGCTCTGGTAAAAATGGAGGATGGCACAACAACACATCTTTTAATAAAGTTTAAAAATACAGATTTAGATATAAATATATATATATATATATATACATACATACATATATATACTTTATCTGATATAGCCCAAATAAAATGAAAATAATGCGACATCACTGCAAATTCTTGTCATTTAAATATTCGTTTATTAACCCTTAATTAGGCGCATTAAGAAAATCACTCAATTAGGCGCATGGGGTCTTAAATGACCCCAAAAAAACATTGGGAAAGGAGTATCAAAAAGGAATAAAATTTAATGGATTTCTATAGTAATTAATAAAGTTCTTTAATATACTTAACTTTAAGAAACAAATGCTTACTATGTCATTAAAAATATAAAAAAAAACTAAAACAGTAAACCTCTCTTTAAACTAATTTTTTAGGCATAGCCGAGATCAACTTAAGAAATAAAGTTTATTCAGCCTCATCAGCGGATTCTTCTGTTCTGCATCCGACGCAGTATATCCTTGAGTGTTGCTGACAAATAAATTTACGACACTTGAAACATTTTTTTGGCACTTTTTTGTCGTCCTTTCTAGGACACGATGAACAGCGCCCGCGCTTAGCTGTCGATTGATAAACCGCCTTGTTCACATTATAAACTTCATGGAGCCGTTTTTTTGTTGTCGCTGGTACAGCACGTAGTTGCATGCGACCATTTTGGTGATCTTCCACAAGTGCCGCAGCTATTTTCTACAAGAAAATCCGTCTTGAATATGTCAAAGTCTTCTCTTCTCAATATTCGCTTTGTGTATGACGAATGCCAGAAATGTTTATACTCCAGGTAAATGTAAAATAATATTTTGTGCTCAGGTCCTTACTGCGTTCGATGGTGGTACTTTACACCATTTCACTTTCGGGCCATTTCTCCGAGTATGTCGAGATAAAAAATATTTATCTTCCGTCTTCAAATGTCTTGGATATGTTCAGAGTCCTCAATTTCGCTTTCTAAATTATGAGCACTATCAATGACAGCATCGTTTAAAGTTTCGTCTTGCAAATCCGAAGCAGCAACATCTTGCTCTTCATCAAGCACTTCATCCAGCCATTGCAATATTTGTTTGTCGTTAGGCATTTCAATTCAAAAAAAAGAAAAAGCATAGAAAAAACTCAAAAATACATAAAAAAATCATACCGTATCTAAATACACACATACAAAGATAAATAGTAAACAATATACTAATATAAACAAATAAAAATCACAAAAGTAAAAACTTACCTTCGCCAAAAAATGGAACGTAACTAGGCGCATGGGGTCAGCTCTCTAAAGGACAGCGATGCATGCATATGCGTTAATGTTCTGGATGTGACTAATTCGCGTACCCCGGGGGGAGTGAGGAAGCTAGAAAGAGCGTTAGTACGCTCTGAAGACTGTAAGCCATAATTTTTTGAATTTCAAGTGGCCCTGACCCCATGCGCCTAATTAAGGGTTAAATAACATATGAGACTTTTCCGTCAATTTACTTCTAACATGCCTTTCAAATTTTGTACATGGTAATCCTATAATGTACGCAAAATTTTATTAAAAAAGTCTGTTTCTGTTGATTAGTTTGAGACTTTTTGCAGTCGAAACATTGATATAGCCAGTTAGTAAAGGATAGTAATTATCAGTATTATAAATAGGTGAAGGTATAACAAATAATGCTTGAAAGGCAAAAATGTCACGATTAGAAAAAAAAACTAACTAACAGTTCAATTATGAAGACAATAGAATTATATATGAAAGGAATAGTAAAATTGAAATATTTAGATACTTATAACGGCTATACAAACTTGTGTGAGCCATTTGATTGATGTCAGATAGATCTTAGAGGGCCTTCGACAGCGTAGTATCAAGTGGATGAGGTGGTCAAGGAGAACTTACTTTATATAAAGTCATAAACTGCAAACAAGAAGGAAGAAGTGAATACAAATCAGAAAATGTAAAGAACAGGTTTGCAAAGTACAAACAAAAGAGTCTCGCGTGTGAATGATAAGAACAAGTTAACACCGCGCGAACGAAGCCGGTGGAAACATTTCAACATTTCTTACACGTACGCCGCACAATGGGAGGATTGCACGCACTGTCACTTTTAGACGCGTTTTCGTATGAACACACTACACATTCATAACCTTATTCTAAGGGTTTTATAAAGCATCAAAAAAATTCTTATCAGTACAAATATTATGTAAACTAATGTGATCGGGTTTACCTAATCTTTCTTCTTCATTTAAACAAAATGCTAATATGTATGGTATGTTTCTGTAATGCATTTATAAAATAATAGATTAAAATTTACTTACAGATCAATAATGCTAGGAACATACATCTTTCTTTATACCATATGCTTTGCAATATTATACTATATCTAAACAAATAATTTTAAAATCAAGAAGAACATATGGGTACTGAGTTTTATATACATAGTCTAGCAAAATAGACCTAAGAATAATTTAAAATTTATAGATATTTCTATCCGCTTACAACCCTTTATAATTTACACTTGTGTACAATAACTTTAACTTTATTCCACGGTAATTCAAAGACATTATACAGGACAGTATAAAACCGTGATGTTTCTCATACAATAGTCATTAATTTTATAAAGAAATTTATATTACCCTATTAACCATATAATATGGTAGACTTATATAGTTTTTGTACTTTAAGAAAAGACGCCGGCTTACTCGCAATGTTTTTCTTCATTGATATATAGCTGAGATAAAACAAGTTTTCTCTCCAAAATCGGATACGCGAGATCGGACACTAGGCAATAAACTACCAGTGTTTTGGATCTACATAAAATTATTGTATATTTACAAGATCTTTTTATTATTACCAAAACTTAACCAATGTGGAAACCACAAACCGACAGCGTAGAACATCCACTTACAAAGATAACCTTGTAAAGGTCAACGAAAGACACTAGATGCAGGCTGCTTCCAACTGGTCGTACTGGAAGTCTGCAGGAGAGCCTTATCACTGTCCAACAGTGGACATCTTATGACTGAAATAGTGATTATAATAATATTGTTAACTACTCACATTTATTTAGTTAATTCACTCCACAAATACCACTAATTATTGGCTCAGTATTTCATCAGGTTTCAACGAACATTTGGTCATCACGTGTTATATATTTGAATATGTTTAATGCAGGTTGATAGGTTATTATTTGTGAGCAAAAGACTGTACAACTTTTACAATTACTTCCAAACATCCTGTACATAGGTGATGACTACTCTGTAATATGTTGCATATTTTTTATTTTTAATATTTAATTGTTTTCTATTCGTGCTTACAGTGTTCAGAGATATAGAAAACAACAATTTATTTTAATATGTAGTAATCCCAATTTTGAAAACGACTTCTCTTGTTATATGAAAATGTTTCTGTTATTTCTGAAATTATTGATTTTGTATCCATACAACAAATATGCTATACATTCCTCTTTAACTTACCCTATGTTATTACTATCTCGTATGAAAAAATATACCAGCGGTTACAATGGATAGTTTGGATGGTTTAAGAATAAAAACTACGCTTTGAATAAGTTAGTTACGTAATTGTTTAATTTCTAATAAAATCTAGAAATCATTGTTATTAATAGGAAATAAAAAATATTTTTCAAATTAATTTGAAAATATAATGGGGGTATATCAACAAAATAAAGATCATTGTAAAATATTCGATAGAGTTTCACATTCACTAAGCATAAAATTCTTGTGTTAATATTATAGCAAGAAATTTCTTTATCATTTATAATTTCTCTTCTTCAACTGAATAAAAGACGAATTGTCGACGGCGGGGCGAAATCGTCCGAATAACTGTCAATTTAATACGAGACCGAGGCGCTTTTGATATCCACTTCGTAAGAAACTTGTAACACTTTTATAACGGGCTTGAATCCACTGAATGTAGAAATAATTTTATTGGCCATTGCTTTCGTATTCTTGGGCGTTATTAAAAAAAAAAATCTTTTCTTATTTTAAAAATAAAGTTACTTTTTCGTGAAAGGTTTTGGAGTTATAACCATGAACTAGAAGACGCGACATAGTAAGGCCCCACTGGATGATCTAATGATATAGACAAGGTACGGTGGTGATTTTTGGGTGAGTCCTTTGCCGTTGGCGTCTATCAGGTAACATGATAATGATAATTTTCCGGCACTTAGAGAATTTTTTTGTTACACTTAAGATTAATGCTTCCCATTAGACTTCACTAAATTAAATTGAACGCAAGACGTCCACCCATAAAGGTTGTGAAATAAACAGTATATATAATAACCTCGTCAACACTGACGAAAGATGCTGGTTGAAGGCTTCTTTTAACTGGTCTCATTCTCAATCCATTGGAGAGGCCTATGTCTAGCAGCGGATGTCCTAGAGCCGAAATGTTAACAATGTAATTAAAGGTAAAAGAAAAGACAAGCTAATGGAATGAAAGAGAAAGACTGAGAAAATTGTAGAATAAAAGAAACAGTACGACAGATAAGATGATACAGAAGAAAGAGAAGAATGATAATAATAAAAAATATGAATAAATTACTAGAAATAAAAAGTCTCTGTCCTACACGAGATAGGGGAACGAGAGGTCCCCAACAGCGGAGACCACAAAAAAAAACATATCAAACAACTCAAGTTACAGTTTAATTAAATTAATATATCTAAGGAAATAAATCTATTACAAATACGCCTAAATTCAACATTAATAATTTAAAAACTAAATGGATACTTATGAATGCAACCGGAGGATCGCGGAGGCCATCATTAAATAGCCAGTATTTACGCAAACCAATTAACGCTTAACTGTGCTATGAACCACAGATACTCTCCTCGACACTTTCTATATGTACGTAATGTTATCCGTATTATTGTCGTCACAAAAAATGTGATACGTACCGAAGAACTTAACCACAGTCCAACCTAAGCGTTAGTACCACATTAGGTGATACGCGCTTTCCTAACAAGTCGGACGTTAAGATACATTGTTACGCGAAGTTTGGAACACTAGTAGATACATACGATGAAAATCTTCATACTTTATTATTATTAAAATTTTTGTAGCAAAGGTATGATGAATTGCCTTTATTTTTATAACCACAATTTTTGTACATTTCGTACATTGTTACTATCAAAATTTTTGTAGCTACGGTGACAAATTCTATACATTATTACACCACTACAAATTTGAAAGTTATAATGATAAGTTTCAAATAGTTCTTATTATCACTATTTTGGAAGCTACGGTGATGCATTTTGTTCATGATTACGACTACTATTTTGGAAGATACGGTGATGCATGTCCTACATTATTAAGACTACAATTTTGGAAGCTACGGTGATGTATTTTATTCATAATTAAGACTGCTATTTTGAAAGCTACGGTGATGCATTTCATACATTATTACCACTACAAACTTAGAAGATATAGTGACACGCCTCATAGTTAATATTACCACTACTATTTTTGGAGCTAAGGTGATACATTTCATTCATAATTACGACTACAAATTTAGAAGCTACAGTGATGCATTTTATTCATAACTACGACTACAACTTTGTAAGCTACGGTGATGCATTTTATTCATAATTACGACTACAACTTTGTAAGCTACGGTGATGCATTTTATTCATAATTACGACTACAACTTTGGAAGATACGTTGATACATTACATTCATAATTACGACTACTATTTTGTAAGCTACGGTGATACATTCTATATATTGTTACCACTACAATTTTTAACGCTACGGTTATGCATTTCGTACATTACTACCACTACTGTTTATGTATTTACGGTGGTACATTCTACACATTGTCAAATTCTCAATACATAAAATTACGGTGATACATTTTAAATATATCTACTAAAACAATTTTGACATTAGGGTTGCAATAATTGTGAATAAGTAGAATAAAAGTTGTTCCAGAATGTCCTCCATTCTGACAATAAATAGCGAGGTGTCCCTCGAGGAATGGAAATTTTTGGAAAAAGTCTTAGTCGCGGGACAAGCTGTTACAAGTATCCGATCGTATATTAATAAATAAAGAGCGTGTAAAACGTAATGTAGATATTAATATTATATAGCTAAAACATTGTTGGAGCTATTGTGTATTACTGTGTCCCATTTTACAGCAGTAGACTTATTTTGTTTTTATTATACTATTTGTTATGGTGTATAATGTAACATTGTTAAATAGTTACAACATGAAAAGGGGTTAATCTTTATTAGGCAATGTACAATCAACTCACGATATGTAAATCGTAAAATGGATTTTACATTGCGTTTTATCAAAACAAATGTAAATATTAGTATTTTCACATAAATATCTATATATAAATAGTAGGCAGCAAAGAGCTGCGCGCTTTGTCGGACGCGGATTGCAGCGAATTTTTGGAATTTTTCAAACCGTTCACGGCCTATGTGAAATGCAAAAGCGGTGCCATAAAAAGCATGACGAAACAAGCAATTAATGGGAAGCACGTGTTAGTTTTGTAGAAACACTTCGTTTTAGCTCTTTGTTTTAGCGGTTTTACCGCAGATATGATATTAACGAAATTATTTTTATTTAAGTAACATTTTTTGAGTAATTGCTCAACGAGAGATGATTATATTAGTAAGTACTTTTAATCGCCTAAGGTAAACGACAATTTCTATAAACAGTGTGGGTATTGGCTCGCTTATTTATTTATTTACACTTTATTGTGCACTATAGATAATAACTAAAAAAAAAAAACAATTTATATTTAGGTGTAAGTGGCGGTCTTATCTCACGAGACGATTTCTACCAGAAAACCTAAGGATGGAGATGAAAGACATGAAATAAAAGACAGTTTTGGGTGTACACACATACAAATACATATATTACTATACACAGATACAAATATACAAAACTACTTATATAAGGGAGGCCAGAAAGTAATATCGTTTCTGTCAACATATTATACAGAAAAAACGATTTATTTTTACCGCTCCGGCAAATGGTAGTTGATAGCGAAGGTAAATATATTGTTGATTAGAAATAAAAACTTGGTGAAAATGTAGTCTCGTGAATTTAACTTAAGCAAGCACATATTCATGTATATATAAATATTTTCGTGGAAAAGGTATTGGGACTTAATTCTTACGGTACAGACTAAGTTAGATGATATTATTAACCGTTTCTTTAAGTATTTGCATTATTTAAATAATTATAAGCTTCCTAAACCAGAAGCAGAACGGAAATCAGACGAGTAAAACATAAAAGCTAGAGGGGTGAAAGAAGTTTATTCACAAGGTATTATAGATAGAAGTCTTTGTTAAAAGATCGTTGTAAAAATGAAAACATTAGCGGAATAATAGCCCAGTGATATGGTGAGTTGAAATTGCTACTGTCACTTGCAGACAGAACAGATGACCACTGGGGCCTTAAGATTCTATCGTCGACACCTACAAGGTAGATAGACAACCTTCGTAAGGTCGACGGATGACGCTGGATGAACGCCGCTTCCAACCGCTCCTTTTCGAAACGGACGTCTTACGGATAAGATTATAATCATAAAAACAAGAGATGTCGTGCAGTTAATCTCTCAAAGACAATTTATAGTTATTAGAATCGTAACGTTTACATTTAATGGAATCAGGCGTTACCTCGCGGAAGTCCATCCTAAGTAAGAAAAGGATCAATATTTAGCCACTTCCGCACATGTAGTGGTAATCGTGCAATAAAGTTGATCTCTGTGTTTGGCACTAATCGGTGTAACATAACTCCTGAAGATGCCCGTGGAGGGGTGAAACACGTGTTGAGTGATTTGGCGGTGGCGGTTGTGTGATTCGCATTGTTTGCCGCATACGCATTTATCAGCGGGCTGGCGGGCGGTGCACTTTATTGCACGATTACCACTGCATGTGCGGAAGTGGCTAAATATTGGTCCTTTTCTTACGTAACGTTTATGTCAATACATATTGAAAATCAATCTAATACGTAAGCTGAATAACCAAAATAGCAATCTTGGACATTATTAATGAAAATTTATCTAAATTATTTTATTATAAGAACGAGCGAATGATTAATTCCGCCATTAACGTGATAAAAGCTGCGGGCAGGTTCGCCCGGCAACGAATGCGTCACGGCACGAGTCGTTTGTCACAATCTGAACCCGACAATGCACTGACGTAATCCCAGGACTTATTTTATAAACGCTGTCCATTCATTATCTTTGTAGATCAACAAAAAAAATTAAAAGTCATGTGGTACGATATGAATGTAAAATACTCGAATAATATTGGACACAATAGCATTTATCTTTAACCGTGTAAAAAAGTAGACTTTTTAGATTAATTTTTATAGGTATTACTAACTGTAACTCATAATTTAGACTTGACGCTGATTTATGGGAAAGCCTTAATATGTCTGAGTAAAATGAATTTCGTCTCTTTTGAACTTTCTTTTGTACAGGATGATTAGTCAAAAGGTTTGAAGATTTTACACTTATTTACAATCAACCTATCTAAAGTGATCACCCTGGAATATGTTATATTAATTAACTTTTTCTTTTGGCATTGCAGTCTAAAGGAACAGATAATACACAATAATTATTTATCGTAGAAATTTGAATTTTTAAAAATGCTTTTTTAATATATTCCTATAACTAATCTAATATATAAAATTCTCGTGTCACGGTGTACGAACTTGAACTCCTCCGAAACGGCTTGACCGATTTTTACCAAATTTTACATGCGTATTCAGTATGTCTGAGAATCGGCTACTATCTATTTTCCATACCCCTAAGTGATAAGGGTGGTCCACCCCTAAATTTTATTTTTAATTTTTTAGACAATATACATACAAAATACATACAAACCTAAATTTTCACCCCTCTACGATCAACCCTTATCTTACATTTGTTAATTAAAAACATTATTTTTTTTTTGCAAAACAACGTTTGCGGGATCAGCTAGTCTACCTATATAATTCATAGAAAATGCACATGCTGGAAATCGAACCTGCAATTCAAGACTGTATGAAAAAAATGAAGTTTTTAGCACTATAGTTTTCCCGAAATTCACTGTAGCAACATAAAATTCCCCTATTACTCGTCACCGGCGACCCAGCTTAGTAAAACCCTTCTACGAGAGATATATCTCTGTCTTACGTTTGATATCCTGGGATAAACATAATATCCTTCTAGTAGTAAATCATTTTAAATGTTATATTTCAAAATAACATTACATTTACATACATATTATAATTGAATGTAATGTATTTTAAATAAGAATACATCGTACCAAAATAAATCAACTGCTACAACTTTTAATGAACAAAGTAATATACTTTCCCTAGGGCTTCCCGGATATTGATTGAAAATCGTAACCGCGGTGATGCGTTAAGGCCAATAACCTTTACGCGTTCGTAAAATTGAGCACAAGGAAGCACAAAGTCTACACGAACGCTATAAAACGTATGAATCCTTTTAATATGAGAGTAATCAACATTTTTGTTCTTTTTGAAGAACAAATGCTTTAACTATATAAACTGATTTATTATACTCGCCTGAAAATGCTACAATAACCGTAACCATAAGAGTAACCACAAACAGGATGATCTCGCACAGACGTAAAATGTTTACAGTAGTATGTGGTTACCCAAATTTTGAAAACGATTTTTTTCATTATACTATTATTACGTTATGGATAGAATGTGGTCGACGTCGATATTTCAGCCCATAGACATCAGCAAAGACATCTATAAGAGGACATACTATAATCGTCACGCATGGCAGGCGAGTTGGCAAATCCAGTGTAGTGTATGCAGGGGACGGTGCTGTTCATCCTCTGAAAACATTGAGTAGTGTTAATCCTATAAAGTATGAATTATTTAGGATTTTATCCTGGGAATCGAATCTGTGACAAATGATTGTAAGTCTCAATCCTCTACCGTTGGGTACCACAGCTTACTTTTATTTAATAGTTTTCTTATGATATCGAAATTTTAATTGCTCGTTTATCTTATTAACCTAAAATCGTAAAAATATTGTCATGAATGAGTAAAAATGTTCTTTATTATGAAAACATTAATATGGTAAAAGAGCAAAGAGGATTAAGGGTACAAGGTCAATGACCGGACAGCGAGACTGATTCCGAGTCAACTACTTAACCTTGTTCCATATCTATGGCAGACTATGTTCAATTACATGTTTGTCTTTACTATATAGAATTAAATATTTTTTCAACATTTCTTACTATGTACTTTGTACCCGCAGTCTCGGATTCCGAGCGATATGTAACTTATTAACATATCTATTAATTTATAGTGCGACTAAATATTATCGTGTGAATTTGGATTTACCGTTGGGGCCCAAAAGTTCACAGTGGCGACCACGAGCCGGTAGACGTGGATTGGGAAGGCCCCTCACGAGATCGACCTACAACATAGTAAAGGTAGTGGAAAAGTCGCTGAACACCGGCAGCAAAGGACCAGTCGGTATGGCGATCTTTAAAGGAGGTCTTTGCCATGCACTGGCTGTTTATAGGCTGAAAAGAATAAGAATTTGAATTTCCATATTTAAAAATTTTATCACTCTACACATACGTTTCTTTTTTATTCTTTCAGCCGGAAGTCTCTACTGCATTAATTATTCTTGATCACACAAGCAATAAATCAGCACGGGAAATCGCAGACATATTAAAAGTAAATATTCATTGTACGTATTAAAAACAAACAGTACGCGTATTCAGATTTAATATAAAATATACGTATTTAAAGGTAAACCTGCATTACAATCGGAACAATGCATAGCCAGCTGTAAATACGGCGCGCCAGTTATCTCTTTGTAGTTATAAAAAAAAAAACTAAAGTATTTTCTATTAACACGATGATTGCAAACTGCAGCAGGCGCTTACTGTTCCAACAAAGCCCTCGATTGTGAATTTCAAAAGCAAACGAATGCCACTAGCGCAAATAGAGGGAAAAATTTCCGCAGTATCTTCTATGCCACCGCACAATGGATGAAATTCGCGTTGTCCACTTTTTTCTTGTGCCTTTTATGAATATTAAAAACCACGCTAGCGTTCATCTTACATATGGCCGGCTTTTTTAACTTTTCAAAGTATATACGTACAGGTTTGAAAAATACTCTAAGGTATCTTGGCTTTGAATGGCACATTTAAAATGGGCACATCATTGTAAATGAGTTCTCATTGTGCTATTTTCAACCAAGTAGCACATCACTCTGGTTGTCGCCTAATTTTTTTTTACTTTTGATCCGATATCTTAATATTATATTGCCTCGAGCATCGACTTATATTAGGGGGATCAGAAAGTAATGTCACTTTCTTTGTTAAATTCACACGTCCACATTTCTAACGAGTTTTTATTTCTAATCAACAATTTATTCACTTTCGTTATCAAAAGCCTTTTGCCATCTAGTATACAAGTTTTCAATGTCGGAGCAGTAAAAATCAATCGGTTTTTCTGTAAAATATGACGACAGAAACGATATTTCTTTCCGGTACACCGAATATATTAATATCTCACGTCATCCACAGAATTAATGGTTTTGGAATACAATTTCGGTTGTTGCTTATGTCGCTGGAGCAGAACGACTCATTAACAAGAGTAGTGTAACAAAATACAAAATTTCTTACGTATACATTTCTCGCTGCATTTTTTTTTTAACAATAGAGGCCCGTGTCCGTCGCCGCTCGGCCGACAACTGCGAAGCTCTACATGACGTTAATTTAAAAAAACATTTTTCTCGGGGATTTTTAGCTTCTACTCTAATACTACAATAATGAACGGAGAGAGTAGGTCAAGAAAGTCTTTAGAAATGTCTCTTCTCGCGTCTTAAAGATTTTATGCAGTTTTAATAAAGTAATGAAGGTGATAGTGTTTGTAAAAGTACGTTATTACGCTGTCAAAATTTACATACAGGTTGATAATAGGCATGAGAAAATCTGAAAGGATGTATAACCCATTTGTTAGAAAAAAATTAAAACTTTAACATTTATTTCCAATCATATCAAGTGATCACTCTGAACTATTTTGCATTAATTCATTTCTTCTTTTAGAATTCAACGGACCAATAACTCCTTGCAGTACAAAGTCTGCAGCGACAGGTAGTAAATATTAATTAATTTTAGTATGTGCCCGAATTTTAAAAACGCTTTTTCTTCCTTTAGTACCATTACGTTATTTATTACTTCTGAAACCACTGATTATTAAATAGGGTACACGATACATTAATTGCTGGTAAATGAGATGTACATTCACCACTTTAAATCTTTTTTTATATGGCCCCCGTTTTTTAAGGTCTGTCTTACTCCTTCTGTTTTAATTACACAGGATAGTCCCCGTTTACAAAACAATTTATTTACGGGTGTTATTATTTGCGTTCTCAACTTTTTCCTTCTCAATGTCATCAATTATATATTCTTTATTCACACTGTACAAATTCTTTCCTTACCTTCATTTTTTCTTAATCCTTTCATCCATCAGAATTATTACAGGTTCACATTTTGTTCTCTTTTGCTTTACTTTTAATTGTTTATTTATTTTGCTATATTCTTACATTTATCACAGATTTAAGTATTATGTCGACTAGTCTTACTTTAATTTATTTTTTTGCCTACTTGTTTAATGGTCTCCCTTCTATAATCTTTCTGCAGTACTCAAAAAGGTCTCACGACTCTCCTCGTTGTCCATAACTGATGCGATGTCGCTTTCTTCGACCCCTGTCCACTTTAGATCTCAATCAATCACTACATACACAATAAATACAACATTTAATTATTTTTATAAATTAACTAATAATTTTATCTACAATTTTAAGGTCTGCCGTTAAACAGTGTCAGTGAATACTAAACAAAGTTATAAATATCAAATAAGGTATAAATAAATAAATGTGCTGTTACAACAAAGGACTGAGTTTGAAAATGCGTTTCAGTTATAATAACAAATATTATAACAGTGACAAGACTACATCTTATTAATAGGTATAAATTACCAATTATAATTTCTATTAATTTGAATTAAATCTGTCGCTTCCGAAGTTTGTTGACGCAAGGCAAACTCGGTTAGTGTAACAATACTAATGAAATCACTAATGTATTCGTGGAATTAATATGACACGCACGTAAAAGGGGGTGGGTAGCGGTCGGCTTGGCGCCGGGGCATCGATCCTCGCGGTTTCCGTAACGCCTCGCCGACTTACCCGGCTTTACTTTACACAAAAGCATTTTAAATACCTTCATTCGTTGCTTAACAGATGGTAGTAAACATGTAACAACATAAATCTTTTTTGGTATACAGTATGATTGGAAATAGGTAGTTAAAACTTAACCCGCTTTATGTATAACCTCTGTCAGCAAAAAGCTTTAATTAAAAAACCTACTATTTTTTTCTAAAATCCATGTTTATAGTTATCACTCTAAAATATATTACATTAGTTTATTTTTCAATTTGAATGCAACAGGCAATAACTTCTAAAATTAGAGCCTTCGGGGACAGATAAAACAATTGTTTTATTTATAAAATTATATATTATTTACGTAACTATGGATTTTTGGATATGGTGTGCCATACAATAATTGACAAATGAACTATACATTAACTCCTTTAAATCTTTTACACTTATATTTATTGTTCTTGTAATATACTTATTGCACACAATACACAAATTAAACAACTAAGGAAACAAATACAATTTAAAAAAAGAAAACGAGCTGAAGTACAGATTAAATAACTAAACTAGACCTAATTTATAATTATATTAATTAAACTAATCAAAGTAGAAAAATGACTAGTAATAAAAACACAAAGTAAACATTCACAACAAAATGTACTTTACCGTAATATGTATTATATCGTATTTATAAGAAAATATATGCTATATACATATGTACGAATGTATGTATGTATATATGTATGTTTTTATACACGTCAACTACCCTTTATTTATTATTTATTATTATACTCAAACAAAGAAATTTCTTTCAGACAACCATAGTATGAAAACAGTAGGAGTCTTATCACCCCTTGTGTGGTAAGACCATTGTACTTTTTACTTTATTATTATGAAGCTAAATATTTTCCAGCGTATACAACAAAGAATATCAAAACAAATTAATACTACTTAGTTGTCTAAGTAGAAAACATTATAACACAGATTATCATCTTTCTTTAGGAAATTAAAAATATGCTTATTGTATTTTAGCGCCAAAAAACACTTAACTATACCCTGGATAACTAATCTCTTCTTAGTATTTTGAATAACGTGGAAGAGTATTTTACTAAATTTGAAAGTTCTTAATTAGCTAGATTGTGGACTTCTAGAGAAGAGAGACATTTCAGTTGTGGTGAATAAAAGACACTTTTTGTGTTAAAAACAATCGTACAAACAAGCAATATATTGGATTTTCTAATAAAACCCCTTTTTTCTCGGATTATTTAAAAATATTCATGGTTTAAATCATTGGTTCCGTATAAAATCTACGATAAGAAATAAAAACAATATTTTAAAATTCTATGCCCATATGTAAGTTTTAGTTAGTAATTTTGTTTTTAAATTGTTTTTTTTTATGGCCCTCGCTGTTGGAGACCTCTAGTTCCACCCCCTATTTTATTGGGAAAAGTGATTTGCTCTCTTAATTAAATTTTTCACTTTCCTTTTGTTATTTTCATACTCCTCTTCCATTCTTCACAATCTCTATCATTCAGTTCTTTCATTCCATAATTTATTTAGTTTCCTCTTCCGCTCTAATATCCTTTCATCCATTCTCAATAACTGCAGTTTAGTTTATTTATACAATTTATATATCTCACACCTTTTTAATTAATTTTACATCTTATACCTATATATGACAGTTCTCTTATTTTTCTTTTTAGCAATATTAGTATTTACATATTTAATATATTTCTATAATATTTTAAATTTTATAATATTTCTATAATATTTTAAAAATTTATAGGTTATACAAGTCTAAGCAGTAGCGCACGTTCACCCACATTTTTATATGTAGCTGTAAACAAAACCATGTGTACAATTGGGGTAGCTGTGGCATCTGCAATATTCTTCCCTAACACCACATTTCTGTAACATCAATGCTTTTTCTCTCTCTTTATTTTATGTCATCGTTGCTTCCATTA
Source organism: Battus philenor (assembly GCF_028537555.1). Taxonomy (NCBI): domain Eukaryota; kingdom Metazoa; phylum Arthropoda; class Insecta; order Lepidoptera; family Papilionidae; genus Battus; species Battus philenor. Next base: position 2,578,944 of record NW_027181693.1, read on the forward strand.
CGTTACGATCTCTCCTCTTATATTTTTAAATGCATGCAATAAATTATTGGAAAATTCTCATATAACTTTGTCATTGAATTTTCCCCACTGTTACTGAAATGCGTTATACCTTAGGCAAGCGTCATGACTCCTTCATACAACTATATAGTAAATCATTGTTAAAGGAAGTGAATAACGATGAAACAGTGATATCTTTATATCGACCGTGGGTTTATCATTAACTTAGTCCAACTATTAAAGACGTGACAAATTTTAACTTATTTAAAAATTTACTTCAATATATCTACTTTATATATAAATAAAGTGATCTACCTGAAACAAGTTACATAAGATCATTTACCTACTGAAATGCGAAGGTCAATAAACTCTGGTAACATAGACATAAAAATAACGTGACAATTTTGTATATAGAAAAAATAAATATTTTAATTAAAAATATCTTTCTAATGAAGTATTTTAAAAGCCTTCATAAATTAAGTTTATTTCAAACGGCCACTTCATTAATTTTCACGTCTTTAAAGAGCAAAGTAAAATACTCAGTGCTCTCATAACAATGATCCGGGACGCAATTATTTTATCGCTTCTCTCTAGGACTGGCAAAAAAAGCTACAGAGGACCGTTTGTAGAGCTAGACGAGACAGTTCAAAAGACTCCCTCGACCTACTCTCCCGTTCATTACAGTAACTAGAAAGGCGCGCGACAAAGACGTTACGAAAATTAAAAAACGTCATTCCTTAGAAACATCATAAATTCAAATGACATCGTCTGTGAATTCGCGCGTTCGAAATAGTTTTTTTTATATGGCATATTCATCTGTAGTTTATTCGCCTTTTATACACTTTTCCTCACTCATGTCTAACACTTTGCCTTACTACTTGACCCCATACTTAAAATTCCTTGACTCAAACCGTGAGAAAAACCTACGGCCGTCAAATAATTCTTCACTTCTTCCTTCTGATTTTAGTCTTCTTTTCCTATCTAAAGCTTTCTGCTTTGGAATACACTTCCCCTCGTAATTAAACAGTCAGCAAACAACATGTTCTAATAGGCGACCTATTCGTACCGTCATAACTCGTATTAAAGATACGAATAATCTACATATGTATTTTTAATATATTATATATATATATATATATATATATATTCCTCCTCTTTAAGTACGTGTATATAAGTTATTATATAACAAGCATAGTATTTACCATGTTTATACATATTTTATTATAATTAATTAACACTAAAATATCTGCCTATTAATTAGTAGTCTCTGGGTCACCTTAGGTTGACCGATGGAGAATGCCTAAAGGCATTAAATCCGCCTTTACACAAATTGTACAAAGGTAAATAAATGAAAAAAATTGTCAAATATGTATTGCCTGTCCTATATAAACATTACATTTACCAATATTATTGTATTTACACGACGAGAACTTTTATTATAACCCTAGGGATCTCCATTGTCGTCCATGTTCGTCTATTTCGACCGTTTTATTCTTCATCAAACATTCACAAAGAACAACAAATCACTGGAGCCGTTCCGTTTGCAAATGATAGCTGCATAAACTTGCTCACAAATGATTTGAAAGAAACTTCCGTGTCATTGACCCGTCAAATGGACCCGATAAGACTAATCCCGAACCTATTTACAGTGAATTCGATGACCAAAGTGACATCTACTCGGTTGCTTCAAATGTTCTTCGATGTGAAAAGGTAGTGTAAAATAAACTTTACGACTTCCTAAAGGTGTTAAATAGAATTACCTTCATGCTGAGTTTTACAGAAATTTTTCCAAAACAGAGACAGGCAAATTTAGTGAACAAGTTTGATTGCCTGTTAATTGAGATCCTTAGTTACAGCAGAGGTTCGAGTGGACCTTCAGGAGTCCAAGATAACCCCCAGGCATAAGCGTATGTCCACGAAAATGTATATGCTTTCATTAGTGTAAAACTAAAATGTTGGCTTGACTTTACCTATCAATGTAAGTAGTTTATATTCAAATGTAGTTACTTGTAAAACTTGCATATTCCGTATTCAGTACAAAATTTAGAGACTTGAAAAGCAAATTTTGCCAAGTTTCTGGAATATGGTAAACATGTAGCTGCAGAGGGTCCAACGGCAAAAGCTAAATTTTGAAAGCGGTCTATTAGAAATTAGCCTAAACCCATGATTTAGATCAACCTGCGACACATCCAAAAATGTTGTAATAAGAAAACAAAACATGCAATAAAACCAAGAATTTTGAGCACCTTCTTTACAGGTGGATACCGCTGTATTACGATTTAGTATAAAATAATTATAATATATCTCCGATATACAAGGTGAATAAAATTTATTATACTAAACGTACAGTGTCTGAAACTAGGAATTAAATACAAATTAAAAATGGACATAAAGACTTCGATGAAAGATTGGATCCAGGCCGCTTTCAACTGATCCTATTGGATATCTGAGGAGGCCTATCCTAAGCTGTGGACGTATGAAATGATGACAATGATGTTGCATGTATCAAATTAATATTAACATATTAATTTGATTGGAATATAAAATCAATTTTAATGTCGTCTCAAAACCCTTAAATATTTCATCTATTGTTCGGTTCCCCAAAGCCGGGACACTTTTTGTGCAAAAGAAAAAATCTTTGATACAAAATTTAAATATATGTAACATCGACCAATTCGCAAAAGGCTCTCCAGGGGAATCATGACCCTATCTGTCTTCGAAGCCTATCTCGATAAAAGGAACATAAGACTAATACATATAACATGCGATAGATTTATCCAACATTTATAACGATCCATTTAATGGAATTTGACACGTCCCAAATGCTTACCTGGTGGTTAATTATGCTTTATTATAAAGGTGATGCTTATAGTTGTCAGTAATAACCTTTAAAGTTTTTATACCCATCGATATAAATTACATTAATTACTTGTTCTATTGAAATGCGACAGAACAATAACTTTTGTTTGCAAAACATTCTGCAAGGACAGATATGTTCTATCTGTCCTTGCAGTTGCAATTATTAACTTCAATAAGCAGCAATCCGGATTAGAAAACGTCTTTTCTTACTATATTATCATGACGTTATTATTTTAGAAACTATTAATTATTGGAAAGACTATATGTTAACTGTCAGCAAATGTATTCACCTCCATAATACATTCACCCCTAAAAATCATTTACAGCTACAACCAATCGTACAGAATGCTATTTTAATCCCAGTCTGACAATAAATAATACATAAAAGTATGTCATATTTACATTCGAAATCGTTAAAAAAAAACGCTGTTAAAAATTCACACCCATGTTTCCAATCTAGCCTCGGCAATGAACAAAATAACTTTACCACCTTGGTGCATCAGTAGATTGTATTTCGAGTAATTAATATGGCGAGCGTGGTAGCAGGAAGTGTGAGGGGGAGGGGGTGACTGGTGCCCGAGGGTGGTGGCACGGGGGCTGAGCGGTCGTCGTCCTGGCGCCGGGGCATCGATTCGAACGCGGCACCGCTCGCTGACCCACCTGCGACGGTGCACCGCCAGCAAAGGCATGCCCCCGTAAAACCTATTTAAGCAAATTTACGTTTGCGTGCTACCCTGCTCTCTGATATTTTTAATCAATCTCGGCTTATTCGAAATTTAAAAAAGACATTTATAAATAAATGAAACTAAATCTCTAAATATATTTTTTCATACTTACATTATGGCACGAGGAAAGTTGAAAAAAAAATGAAAATTGCAATATTTGTTTTCTCTAGGCAGTCAATCGTATGACATCTATCGAAATCGAGCATGTTAGGATTTCAAACCTAAAATATCTTGTAAAATTACACATTATAATAAAAACATAATCAAACAGAATTACTATATATATTATTATTATATATAGTCTTGCACTGTGCGGAATCCTCCTAATGCTTCACAATACATAAACATTCATCTGCATTTGCTTTACAGTGCATTAACATTCACCTAACTAAATTTTTGATGATCTTGTTTTTAAATCCTGTTCCAGAAATGAGGTGATGTTATCTATAGGCAGGCTTAAGGCACTATTATACCTCTTGCTGGTACCTCTACCGCAAACAAAGTCACTACTTATTTATTCCTAGTTATTTCGTTGTCATTTCCACCCATAAATGCTCATTGCAAGACATAGACCGGCTTGCAATGAGCATCTTCAAAAGATATCTGTCGAGGAATTTATCATAATCTTCACGTCAGGCAGGCGGGTTGGCGGTCAAAGTGCGGTATTCTCTGGAATCTTATTTGTGAGTAGTAGTTATCCTATATAATAATTGTACAGAATGCGAATTACATACGATTGTATTCAGGGAGTCGAAATCGCGACCTACGATAACATGTCTCAATCCTCTGTCGCTGGACCATCATCGGTCAGATATTTTGTTGATAAGATCGCAATGCATATACGGGTTAATTGCATGATTTTTGGGTATATTTATTTTACAGGCAATGTAAAGTTCTATTATTAAACTTTTCCATTTTTGTCAATATTACAATAAGTCTTAGACTTGACTTATGAACATGGTTGTCCGCAATATGTCTTCGCGATAGCTTTTATGTAAAACGCTCACTAACAACCTTCACATGAATTGGTGCAAGTGTGAAATACTACTTTAAAAGTAACGGTTTAAAAAATTATATAGAAGCTGTGTGATACAAATTGTGTAAGAAATTTTAATGTTTTGTAATAAGTTCCCATTAAAGATGAAGAAAAACCTAAGTTCCGGTTTTCGATAGATCCTAATGATGTTCACCATTTCACACCAGATCCGCGCAATGCATTACGGCACGCATCATATTTTTCAACGATTATGCACAGTAGATTATAGTACAAACATAAATAAATCGATTATAATAACAAAGTAAAACATAACAACCGTTAAAGATATCTTGGGTCGATGAGCACAAAGTGGCAGGAAGAAACATTTGCATTTGTCGTACACCGGGGCGGTGAGACAGCGCTCGGGTGAAGCGATAACATCACAATATATTCCATCCCAAGCAAATACAAGTTCATAAATCAACTAAATAATACTATTATGCTGTTAAAACAATAATAAGTTTGGCCTAATTACAATTTTGGTGTGTTTCGCACGGATACGAAGTATTTTTACATCTTTTCTTTCTATATCAATTGTATGCAATTTATAATTCCGCTTATTTAATTATAGCATATAATTACGCTTTCCTTTTTTAACTTGTCTTACCTCTACTTTTCACTGAAATTCAGTTCTTCTTACACTTGTCACCTGTACTTTTACAATCATTTTCTAATCTAATATAATCCTTTATACACTTTTTGCTATAAATTCTTTATTACTTATTTTGCGATTTTTTCCATATTTGTGTCTACGCTATAGAAAGAAATCGTATTTTAGAAACACAACGTAAGTTATTCGCTGTACAGTTCAGTCCATTACAGACTAGTAAATTAGCTTTTTCACTATTAAGTTACCATTATTTATAGAAAATATGAGTTACATTAGATTTTTACGATGAATTTTATAATGTCAACAACATTATGTGCATTTGATGTGATATAGGTTATGCTACTAGCAGACTTAGGCTTTGTGCAGCTTCATCGACATTCAACCCGCGGAAACAAGAAGTCCGCTAGTTAAAAAACATTACTCTGAGTGATTGTATCCCAGTTACATTGAAAACGTTCTCACAAAGAGGGACGATACCCGTGTAGGTGTCTAGTTTTGTGACTCCAGTGTAGTGTATGTTAGTCCACGAATATAGGTTGAACTGATTTGATATTATAAACAAAAAAAATATCAGACTCTAAAGGAGTCTAAACATAAGTATATTTCTCATGACAAACCATATACAGATTATAATTGGTTTTAGATTTTAGCGAATAACTATAAATTACTGTCTCAGATCCCCGTTTGAAATCAGAAAATCACACTTTAATGTTTAATGGCGAAGATAATACATAGCTACCTCAAGTAAATTACAATACACTACGCAGCACCACGATACGAACGAACTCATTTATTATCAATTCGCGTAACTTAGCGGAAATTTCTTTATATATGCAAAATTGTTATCAACACAGAATCCACGATAAAATACTACATATATTTGTAAACTATCACTGCTAATAATCTCAGAGAAAGAAACTCCAAAACATCGTTGGATTATTTAGCCACTTCATTTTTAAATTCTAATCCTCTCTGTAGTGGTAGTAATGTTAGCCATTCAGTATCAACCGACCAAGTTGAGGTTTTTTTCCTCTCCCGACTGAAATACGCGTATTGAATGACAACCAAACCAAGGTCCTCTTGCAGGAACCCTTGCGTCAGGTTACTCTATGAAACACCCGCCTAAACTATCTTACAATTCAAAGGATTTCCTATCTGATATTATTATTATATATGTGATACAACGGCCCAAACTGAGGTTTTCAGGAGAGCTCTCGTATTCCGTAATCTGACTCCTTAAGCCCACAGAATCTGTGAATATCAATAATGCAAATCCAGGTCGAAAACCAAAAGAGATGCAGGTGATAAAAATTGTATTTTTTTGTGCTTCAAAATAGTGTTCTATCTAAAAATAGTCAATTCTATGGTAAATTTAAAATAAATGACATGTTATTGCAAATCAATTTTACATAAATCGTATACGAATTGCTATATTACAGCAATAAAATTTATAAACAGTTCCGAGGAAGAAAATATGACTTGGTAAAAATCGTACTAAGTTAAATGCAACATTTTACGCACTCCCTATACTTATTCGGTGCTCATGGGACGTGATCAATTCATGTCAATGCTATGCGAGTTATTGCTTATGAAATAAATATAATGGAGCGCGTCGGGTATTTTGAAAAAATTGAGGAGTACCCATGTGTATTAAATACACAGAAAAATAAAATAAATATTGTCCTACAAAACCAAATTAAAGCAAAATACATATATGTATTAATTTACTGATAATAATTTGGTTTTAGGATACGCCCGGGATACGAGGACTACCAAAATCACGAATGAGATCCGCAGACAAACAAAAGTTACCGATATTGCCTAGCGAATTGGCAAGTTAAAGTGAAAGTGAGCATTATTGGGCATACATTTTTTATTTAGATTTTAATAAAACGCACATAACCATCTCATTGAACAAGAAACGTTAAACATGAATGTTTTGTACTAGCGATACATATGATAATGATATATATTAGTCCCTTTCTTACCTACTAGTGAGTATAGTATATACTAGAGTATAGAGTATATTATAAAGGACCCAGAAATTAGTGTCGCTTTCTGAAGTTAAATTCACACGACTACATTTTTACCACGTTTTTATTTCTAATCAACAATATATTCACCTACGTTATCAACAACCTTTTGTCATCTAGTATACAAATTTTCAAGGCCGGAGCGAAAATATGTCGACGGAAACGACATTACTTTCCCGTCCCCCAAATATACGAGAATGGAACATTTTTTTCCATAACGCTGATCTAAAACAAACGCGTTATAAGAGTGATCACTACACGTTCTGTAATCCTAAAAGTAGGTCCCCATTCATTCATGTACATAAAAATTAATCTCCGTTTGCAAGTCTTCAAAGCATATGCATGCATACGTGTGTTGATATAGAGATCAATACTCCATGGCCTATTTATCGGTTGCGCAACGATCTCAAAGCGAGTCGAAGGCAGGCTGACGTACATTGAATTTTCATGTGATCAGAGAATAAAGTTACTTGTTATTTGACATCGGTAACTTTGACATGTTATACGTGTAATATTGAAGTTGATTTTTATTTCAACAAATCGGTATTTGGTTTGGAATAAATTAGGAGCAAAGAGATCCTTAGACATATGACAGTAACAGATAATGCCTAACGGATTGCAAGTAAAAAGCGCAGTGGGCAGGCCACATAACGCGCAGGAAATATGGCCGCTGGTTCCTTAAGCTTCTTACGTAGGAGGTCTATCTACACGATTAATAGACCAACTCGTTAGAGTTACTGAAGACGCCAAGATCTACGTTACAACGACCGTTTCTTAGTTTATTCCTTGTCGCAAACGTCGCTGTAAGTCAGTTCACTTAATACCTGCTTTATCGAGAGTTCGTGTAGCTTCCAGCCCTGTGTAACGTATGCCGGGTGAGCATTGAAAGGCAGAGCCGCGCAATCAGTGCCATTGTCAATATTAAGCGAATCAATAGTTGAACTTAATCGCTTTGTGCTAAAGTCTACTTGCTACAAGCGCCCATTAATTTTATCCTTTACAACCAACCGTCCTGTTACATTCACTTAACAGGTATTAACAAAATTTATGTACATATAAGCGTACAGCAGAACATATTGAGGCTTGAGCCTTAAAGTTCTGAAAGGGGACCACGGACCAAACACAGCAGCGTTAGATTCTGAATATATTCTAACAAGTTATCCGTGGTGGCAGTTGCAGGATACATTAATTGATAGATTGGTTGATAATCATATTAATATAATACATAATAAAATCGAATTACATAAGCATAAAGCTAAAAAGGTAAAAAAGTTATTCGATATTGACATATTTTTGTAAGTAACTTTAATGACGACGTGCACTGGTAAAAGTTAAAAATAAACTATTTGTAGTAATATCAAACGCAAGCCGAATAAAACCTAATACACTAATGTGATACACATTTTTATACAAAAAAATCTTAGGTTATAACAGTAGTGGTCAAAAAATTTAAAGAATCAACAAATTTTCGCTATTGGTTTTTGAACGGTTTTCGTTCATTGAAATAAACTGCTTGCTTACACGTATTAACGGTACTCTGGAATACCTTTTGAACTCCAAAATTGTCAACCTACGCATTAAAAACGACAAGAATCATCTGCGCCTTATATTTGCTTTAATCCAGTATGAAGGTGATTGACAGACGGTGTTACGAATTTTGTAGAAATATTGACATCCTTTAGTATACCTTTAATTGTAGGCATTATTCAATTTTCATTTTTCACTATGTAAATGTAGCTAACCGTGCCTTGCTGCTCCATGATGCCAACGGGACAAGAGGCGCAACGTAATGACGACGAAGTTAACTCTGTATCAAGGTGAACACGATCTTCAATAATGAGGAAAAGGATGCGTGGAGAGGGAACTGCACTAATTTTAAACTTCGGACCGTTTTAACCTCACAAGAACATAGAATAAATTGCTTTAGAAGGTTTTTTATAATTATTTTTTAAGAGTGCTGAGCAAGTTTTCCCTCTAAAATTACACCCAGACTCGCCCAAAGCAAAAACTAATTTTACAGTGGGGACTGCGGCATCAAAAAAACTGACTATGGGGGAAAATCCGGGAGGATATTCAGTGTATGATTGTGTAGACCTCGTCCAAGAAAATAAACCAAAAAAGCCTATCCATAGCAAGTTATTTAGGATCGGACTAAAATTCTACCGCACTATTATTAAAACGGATTTACAACGTTCCTTTATATGTATGCGCTATAGATAGTAAAAAAAATTAAAAGATGATGGCCGAAGATGTTATGAATTTGAAAGCGCAATAATAATTTAAGTTCGAAAAATATTGTGGCCATAAGGACTATTAATACGGGGCATTCTCACGTGAACGTTTTCGCCCATAGACGCCCAATGCATGGCTCAGGCCTCTCCCAAAGGTATCTATGGGCGATATTCCATAATCAGCACGCTTGGCAAGCGGTTATGGAATATCGGTGGTATTATGGTATACAAAGGACGCTGCTGCCTATCCTCTGAAAACTTTTTTATGAGTAGTGGAAATTATAAATAATTTTTGCTTTAAGTGTGGTTATATAAGATTGTATCCCGCGTATCAGATTCGCTACCTCCGATCGCATGTTTCAGTCCTCTACAGCTAGGCTATCACTGTTCACGTGAACGCTATGCGTTATACAATCTTTAGGTAGCTTAACTTCAAATGTGGTAGCTACAAATCAAACATGTGACTAGCGAATGTCGAGCTTTATATGACATTGTGTTAAAACGTAAATGTAGGAGCGAATCTAGAGTTACACAGGATATTGTGTACGTAAATATAATTTACTTCATCAAGTCGATGCTATAAAATCTAGTCATCTTTTTTTAATATCCTATCAGGCAAAGCATCTGTCCCCTGTCTCACCTGATATAAAGCCTCCAGAAGAAACCCATTCACTCTTGTCTGGAAGACTCCTATATATAATACTACTAACTCCTAATTATAATTGTCTTGAATTAATGACGCCGGAAGGTTGTTCCACTCCTTGGCTATTCGCACTATAAAAGTATTAGCAAATCGCTTAGTGCAGGTAGAAGGAATTTTAACAGTGTTAGGATGTCGCGAACCCGTACCGTATGTTGTCTGATGTGAGAAAGGATATAGGGAAATTATTTGGTGTAATTTCGACGAACACTCTCCAAAATGCAAATCTATATCAATAGTTTTCATACATAAAATGAGCTAAAAACAAAAACAAGCGAATAACAATGAGATAGAAATAATACATGCCGCTATCAGAATGCTCCGCGCTCACTGATCATTTGTCAAATGGATATTACAGCCGGGAGTCGTTGCGAAGTTCAGGCGGCTCCATTAAAGGGTCAAGGCCCCAGACGGAAGGGAACGCCTTGGCCATGTCGTAAATAAGAATATTAAGTCTACCCAAAACTTCTAGACAAAGCGTGCCTCGAACTAAATAAAATGGACTAACCAAATATTTTCTTGCAAAACTTTTCATGTACCGTAAATATTAATATACTTCGTGAACTGAACTCTTTGTAAATAAAAGCTAATACAACAATTTAAAACGTCTTTTATTAGTAGATATAAAAATAACTTATCTATCACTACCCTTTGGACACCGACAGTGAGACCGGTTGGAAGCGGTCTTGTCTAGATCTTCCAGCGAATCTAGATAGTATACATATATATGTAAATATAAATCGCTAAATGTCTTGCTAAACGCAAAACTTAAGGAAAGCTGGATTAATCTATTTTTTTCATATTCTCTCTAAAATATTTTCATTAAGAGAAAAATCGATAAATGTAAACATAAAAAGCAAAAAAGAAAATGTAAAAGGTATGTGTTCACATTTGTGAATGTGATGGCTGTCGATACGGAAGCACAATTAATATGTTTCAATGATTGAACAAACTGAATATTTAATCCGTGCTTCCGTTTACTGTGGGTTATGTACAATATCTGTTTGATTAGTGCTTAGCAGGCGTTTTTATACATTTTCGGGATTCTTACTGAGAACATTCAAATTATGTTTTATAAACTTTTTATTACTTTACTGCTGCAACAATTTAATTAAATTATATTTTTTTTCTTTTCAGCCGATGGACGCTTTCCGAAAATCGCCGATCTTCCAGTGCATTTCGTAACGTTAAGTATATCGTCGATCCACCCAATGGGAGACTTACCAACATATAACGGCCATCAGTTGCACAAGCGATGTGATTATTAATATTAAAAATAATATATGTTACAATAGAGGGGCGGGAGGCAAAGAAATTTTTATAAATTCTAAGGTGGGGCATGGTACAAAAAAGGTTGGGAAACTCTGCATTAAATCAATACATAAAGTAATCACTTTGAAGTACGTATTCAATTTGACTTTGCCAATTTGATTTGCCAGTACGAAGTCTAACAGGGCATTTAGTAACATGTAAAAATCTTGAAGGGCTATAATGGCAACAGTTCAAAACAGCTGACTTCACAAAGAGTGTAAAAAATCGTTCGCCATTAAATTTTCATCTTTATTAAAAAGGTCTTCCCAACAGTAATCGCAAACAAAACGCGCACTCGCGAGCCTTTGCGAAAAAGTCAAGCCGCACTTCATTATGCGCTCGTCGAGCTCGACGATTAACCCGAACTTCAATGTAATCCTGCGCTTCGTGACTTAAAAGAAAAAGTTATAAAAGTTAATATCCATAAAGAGCTCTTACTAAGCGTCTTTAATTAATATTCAGTGTTTTTGGCTGTGTGCAAAAGTTTTGACAACTTTTTATTTTCAGCCAATGGATAACAGATCGCCATGATCTACGCTGCCTCCTTTTAGCGCATCTATGTCTTCGGTCCACCTAGTGGCTGGCATTACCCACGCTGCGTCTACCGGCATGTGGTCGCTACTCAAGAACCTTTCAGCCCCAACGGCCATGGGTTAAATGAGAAATGTACCCCGCTCATTACCAATTTAGACGAGCAATTCTTCGAGCTACGTCGGCGATTTTGGACTGCAACCATAACCCAGTCCATTGCTCTATGGGTGACCTTGAACCTTCTGACGAGGCCCGTACTGAATGACAACTTTTCGGATCCATGTCATCAACGGCAACACACATAGGTTATGACGACTATCAAACACATTTCATCCTAAATATTTAATGGAATCAGGCGTTACCTTGCAGAAGTCCATCCTAAGTAAGAAAAGGACCAATATTTAGCCACACACACATTGCATGTGCGGAAGTGGCTAAATATCGGTCCTTTTCTTAATTTCATCCTTTTAATTATTTAAAAAGTAAATTTATGAAATTAAAAAAAATGTTTATTCGTATTATGTTCATTCATCTGCTTCTAGTCATTTATAATGAACACTTGTGAGTACAGTGAAGAAAACGTGTGTCACGTCTCGTTGCACCCTTTCGCAAACTATTAAAAAACTACTAAAAAGAGAATGAAATCCGTAAAGCCGTTCTCAAGTTATAGCGTGACCGAGGCAAATAAAATATACCTTTTATGTATAGACTTGTCGCATCGTCGGACTTTTTACGGTTAAAAGTTATTGACCTGCCATAGTCTAATAGACTAAATATAGTTCAATTTAATTGAATGAAATTAATACCATTATTATATATTTTATAACCTAGTTACAAACACTTAGGCTTGGAGATAAATGCACAAGCTAAGCAATAGATGAACTGTATTTCTTAGATTTTGAATTGTAAACATCCAAACAACAACGACCTGTCCTAAAATAAGTTGACAACTTGAGGGACATCAGATGATGATTGATTTAGTTTCAACTTAGAATCTGAAGGAATCGGTCTACCGGGGTCTAAGCTTAACGTCAACTAGTGAGTTTCCATTAGAAGAATCCAAAATCGTCTCTTAATAAATTTAACACATACATTACGACATAATAACGAGTAATGAACGTTGATTATCTTCATAATAATCAATGAATAATAAAAACATGTTTCCATTTCGTAAGCAACAAGAGTGTAGCACTCGTAATAACTTGATAAACGAAGGATACACTAACGCGCCATATTTGTTTTAACATCAAATAGGAACATGTGTTTTAATTTCTACAATTTTACTAATAATTAAATGAATTACTCGTGTTCGTGAAAACATAAAAGTGTTAAGCCGAATTGAAGGTATGTCCTGTTTTTCGAGTATAAACACGTTCAACGATACACTTTTAATTCTGTAGACATTTGTAATTACTTATTGACTAAAAGCTACGTTTCATTCTACGTACAGAAAGGTATTAAGACGCTACTCTCATCCGAGAATTCTCTTTACCGTCTATATCCCACTTACGGAGCATAAGTCTCGTATCAAAGAGAGGAAACAAGGCGTAATCCGTTCTCGGACACTGCCGATTGGTGGATTTTTCGCTTTTGAGATGTTTTCCTTTACCGTTATTGAATAATATCTATGTCATAAATGTTACGCAATGTATAAGCTTGTCGAAAATAGAACTTCAATTTACATAAGCCAATTACTAGACTGCCAATATTAGTTTCAATGTATTAACAAATAAAAAAAACTCTTTAACTGCGTGTCGTAATCGAATAAATCTAATCATCGACTGCTGAACATAGGGTAACCTTTGTAGATTGACAATAGAACTATTTGAAAGCGACCTGTATACAGTCTTCCGATCACTTTAACGAAGTCATCTATCCAGGTTTTGGTGCCCTGCGCTGGTCTAACCAAGCCGTAGTCTCCACTAAATAACTTTAAGGCACTAATAGCTATCAGCTTTACGAGTTATGGGGGCCAGCTAACTATCACTTCGACTTGGCAATCCACTAGACTATGTCGAAAACTAGCAAACGTATACTTTCTCGTTCATTTTATTTAATAATTAAAGCCTAGCTTTTTGATAAAAAATATTTAATAAATGTCTCTTTAATTGCAACATTATACTTACCATTGACAACAGTTTTTGATAACAATGTAAACAAAATAGTCTAACACATAACGAGACAAAGTAATAAAATGAACCTAATTTTTGTCCGACACAAACTCTATCCAATTGCCTCGATTAACAATAACTAGTATCTATCGCTTAAATAGACATTAACTTCCTTCTCATAAATTGTTATTGCTCCAATATAATTACATGCACGATATTATTGCTCTATATGTATGTATATCTTCAATACTGAGAAAAACATATAATTGCGAAACGCTAAACATTTTTTATTAGTAAACTTTACCGTCGTTAGAGCGCATAGACGCCATCTACAAGGTATAAGTCTATACCAAAAATATCTATGGGAAGATATACAATGATCGCCACGCTTAGCAGCGGGTTGGTGATCGCAGTGCAGTGGTACAGGTACAGCAGAGGACGCTGCTGCCAATCCTCTGGAAATATGTTTGTCTGTAATGGCAGCCTTATAATTTATGCGCAAATTGTGAATACAACCTTTGTCCGAAGGCCCGTGGGGCCCGAAGGTTCTCGAGTACCTACCACGAGCCTGCAGACGTGACGTGGGTTGACCGACTAAGTTGACCAATGACATGATTAAGGACGCGGGGAGTCACTGGATCGAGAAGCGCAGGACTATAAGCATATGTCTATCATCGCAGAAATGGTAGACTACTGCAGCCTGTGCTGTGTTGCTAGTTTTGATTCCGAGCAGGCGCTTACAAATGTGCAAGGAAACTAAGTCTTTATAAATATATTCATTTAAAGAAATCTAGTGTCGAATCAGACGGATCGCTGTAAAATTAATACAACATTAAACATAATTTTGAATTCAAACGTAGTAGAGTTTGTACCAGACACCGCTCGGTCTTTCATACGTAAAGTTACATAAAGCTTTTAAAGTTTGAGAAGCGCTAAGTTGGGACAATTTTTTCCATTTCACAGGCGCTGCATTTGCGGGCACCGCGAAATTTCGCCACCGGGGTAGAGGATGAACAAGTTTCAAATATCAAAGCAGTGCCAGCGAAGAATTTTAATCGCATGGGTCGATTCTACTTCCATACGATATACTGTTAATAACATAAAAAAAACAAACCTGTTATTATTAATAATAGATATGGAACTCCATTTAATTATACAATAACAGGTATTTGGGGGTAAAACTAATAACTACATATTCCTTTCATTTACAAATATACGTTGGTTTGTTTTTGAACAACGATTTGGGTTATGTTGGACCCTCACTAACAAAAACTTCCGGTCTCTTTTTGAAATTGTTGCAATTTTTAATTTCAAAATAATCATGTTTGGTAAAAGATGTTGGCAAAGTTGACATTGTTTTAAAAAAAGAACACTACTGCGTCTATTTCTCTGACATGTATTGTTAGCAACCATTAAAAATAAGTGGCTTATCACAAACACAGGTGAGAGTACAAGATAATTATTGTTAATTTAAAGGTAATATTGAAAATAAAAGTAGTGGAGGTTATGTGTTAAGTTTAACATGTATTAGGTTAAATGAAGTAAACACAATCGCTTTTGAATTTGAACGTTCCCGTAAGCACTTTATCTATTCAAAAATATATGTATTTTCTTACATATGGTATGGTTATCACAATAACATTACTTCCGGAAGTTTTATTGTACACTCCAACATTTTTTCTTTTTGAAAAATATATTTACGACTCCGTATCATGACGTCGTGGAGGCTTGCTTCAATGTTGGTAAAATATTCGACTAATTTTAATACCAATTTCATGTATAAACATTTCGATATGGTCTTAATTCAACTCAAAAATAGTTTATTTTGAAAATAATTTCAATTTCCTTTCCCAGAGTATTGCATTTCCGAATGATTTCGCAGCATATCCACTGGTTTTTACCTTACTAATATTTGGTTAATATTATAAATGGAAATTTTATGTGCTATTTCCTTTTCGCATGAAACTCTGCACTTGGTGTTAGATGGTTGAATGAATTTTACTGATTATTCTGCCATCCTCTTCGCCCTTCCACCTTTTCACTTATATATGAATTCGCCTTATACTACCGCGTAAAATACGGATTTCACAATTTTATATACAAGCAACTGTCGCCCGCTAGGTTTGCATACCCATTCTTGGAAAACTTTTAAAATAACAGAAAAAATTATGCAAAAGTTTTATGTCTATAAAAGACATTCAATGAAAAAGTTAGATTTATTGAATAAACGCCCCTGAACCTGGATTTTCATGAAAACCGTTCTTAGTTGACCTCTACCCAGAGAATGCAATATTCCTACTAAATATCATGTCTCTTAACCTTACGGTTACAGAGATATCGTGATGAATCTGTGCATGGGTGGATTTATCTAATATTTACATATAAAAAATTCATACAATCTTTCATGAAATCCTATACTTGCCTATAGTTACATGCAATAAAGAATACAATACGTTGAATCTAATCCTCTCGACATAAAGTTCAGTTTGCAATAAACGAACCTGCAAACGATCGTACAAAACAAAATGGTAAAATGTAACCAAGTGAGTGAGTTGCGGTGTACCTTTGACAGCTGTTATGATATGGGTCATTTGTTTGGTTATCCCGGTGGGTTGTGTAAATCGAACCTGGTGGGTGATATATTGAGAGATCACACCGAGGCATACCTGATATTGGATGTTTCTACCTTGATAAACGTAACAAAGTGTTACTTCTAAATCTTCGAGTGACATGACGCAAAATGCTCCGGTGACATTTCCGTAACCTATGTTATGATTTTATTCTAAAGTTATACATTTTTTTAATTAATATAAAAGACCTTAGATTAACATTTTTTAAAAAAACAAGCACTAGTAAAATCGTTTGGAAAAAACCAGTATTTAATATCTTCATACGATGCGCTCGCCCATCCGTGGTGGCTCCAGGATCTACAGGCCCTGGCCATCAATTTTCCGCACTATGAGGTCTGTCCAATGCCACTCCAACTTGTCGATTCACTAGGCTATGTTAATTACTTTCGTTTGACTACCGATCTTCTCATTCCTAATTCGTTTTTGTAGAGAAATCTCCAGCATAGCTCTCTCGTTAAGCGACTGTGAACTTTCCCGAAGTAAGACACCACACTATTTTTATGGCCCCCGCTATTGGGCACCTCTCGTAAAACCCCCGTCTTATTTACGCAGGGACAATATTTTCAATAAATTTTTCACAGACTAATTTATGTTTTTCCTTATCTTTTATCCTTCAAAAACATCTTTCACACATCTTTATCAAAAGAATAAAAAGAGAGACCACGTATCAGTGCCATAAGACATCACTAGTTACACAAATTAGTCTTAGACTTTCGAGTTAAGGCACTGAGAGAATTTTGTTTAACAATGGGTCATAGGGTAATTGAATATAAATATTAAAATTTTTCATTATACATATATAAAAATACATAAATTTTCCGAGCCTTGTATGTGGTAAATATCCAAGTATCATAGAATATATCCGAGTTAACAAAATCAAGCACTTGGTTGGTATAATAGAAGTCTCCACACTTCTCGCTCTAGTGTGGATGACACTAGAACGAGAAGCAGTCCTAATGTCAGTTTGGCTAACGAAATCGTGGTTACAGCAGGTCGCAGGTAGCTCCAAGTTGCCAAAGATGGAAAAAATGGAAAGCCTTGAAGGAAGCCTTTATCCTGAGTCTAATCTTTATTTACTGCATGTTACTTAAGTTATTTGTATGGAACAAAATAATACATTGTTTATTATTATTATTAGAGGTTTAATTAATGCATATTTGAGTTTAGAAGAGGCATACCTGCAAGTCATTATGTATATTAGGGTGTAATGATGATATATGCACATATCAAGCGCTGCAAGGATGAAAATATGAACTTTCTAGATATATGTAGAACTAAAATTTTAATAATTTTACATACTTACGTGTTAATTAACTGAAGCGGTCTCAGAATCACATTGATTCATATACTATCACGTTGGATTTTCTAACAAACTGCAATCGCCGAGACCTGTGAAAAATATTTTTTTTATTTACAAAGAAAATATATTTTCCATAATAAATAATTCATTTATCTAATAATAATTATTATTTATTTACTATCTATAATTTCTTAACTGTCAATATCAGAGTCAATGACTTGTGTCAAATAAATTTTGTAATTTCTCATAACCTTTAATCTTTAATCACGAGAACTAATGTTAAAACCAATTAATAGGAGTTTAATGTTTTGAATTTCGTTTCTTTCATTTCAGGTAATTATGTAAAATTTGTTTACTTGTATTAAATTTGTGTGCTGTACAAGTATTAAAGAAAATAAAACTTTCATTCCCGAAACAAATACTGCGTTTGACTCCAAAAATATAATAAAGCATTATATTTTTACATAAACATTTATGTTTTTACGCCTGAGCCTAGGTAGACAACAATCTCTTGATCTATAAAACGGTGACAAAACCTACATGGATTTATGGAGATGAGCTTTTGGGGCTCGGCCTGTGGTGTGCTGAATAATGTTATATGTTAGTTTAGTTATTTTAAAATACAAAATCCTGGGCAGCATCTCTAAAGACTTGGTTAGTAATTCAACAGTTTAGTATTATTTCAATAGTCAAAGGGAAATAGACAAAGCGAAGACACAAATCTGCAAAGGTGAGCTTCCGCAGGAAAAGTTTCTTTAAACTTACAAAAGGTCAACGACCCAGACGAAAGCTAGGATTTTTTTTATTGGGCCCCGATATTGGGATCCTCTCGTAAATTCCCCTGTCATACGTACGCAGGGAGAATATGTTCTTAATAAATCCTTCACTGACTTTTATTTTCATCTTTAATTTTTATTCTTCTCATTATCTTCCACACATCTTTCTATTATTCGTCACTTTCTCTTCCATTCCTTTCCATACTTTATTTTTCTTTCTTTGTTACTTCGCCACCAGAGTATTACTTTTACATTTTCTTTTTTTGTTTTATTTTAACAATTCACTTTTGTTTATTAAACATTTTACATTCCTACTTTTAAATTTAAGTTTTTCCTTATTGCTTTGTTAAATTCTACACCACATACTATTACAATTTGTTTTCTCATTTTAGTCTTATCCGGTCGAAAGCTAAGTTAGACTCTAGGTATAATAAATAGAAGAATCTTTTTAAAAACTACATTTGCTATTAATTCAGCGAGATTTTCACTTTGCGGAAATGTCCACAAAAGCTTTATAAATAAAGCGGCGTTAAGTGTGATTTACACCAGTTTTATTGTCAAGTTGGCTCATAAGTCACGGCTGCTACGTGATTATTTCCTATTTCTTTTTTAAAAGCCATACTGCATTCTTTTGACAATCACTACTTCTGCAAATATTCGTGACAATAAATTTTTGTTTAACTGTCTACGTTTAAAATCTCTTTTATAAAAGCGTTTCTAAGACCTGATTTATGAGTAAATGCTTATTATAGTTGATACAAAAAATTACGAGGTTATAACGACTTTTGAAATATAATAAAAAATCGACCTATGGATAGATTTTTGACCTATTCAACGTTGTCACGTGTAGAGCATACTAATCAACTTAGAATTAATATTACATCCGCCTTTTCATATATACAGGGTGACTGATATGAAAGCTTTAAAGGGTGAATATACACACTTACGTTACTTCTTAGCAAAAGCTTTACTGATCTTACTCCTATTTCTATTCTCCTTTATAAGGTTATCACTCAAATGCGCCAGGTCAATAACTTCTGGCAGTACAAAGCCTTGATTACATTACATCTATACTAAATCAATCACTACACAGGTGTGGTATAAGGCTGTCTACGATAAATATTTTTATTTATCTACATCCTAAAAGAGAGCCGTCAACATAAATATATATAAATCTTTTAAAAGGTTAAAACTTTCCGTTACTACTCGTATTTTTAGATGCATTAAAACACGTTGCCTAAAGTGAAAAGTATGTTATTTTGTTTAGAATCATTTTTACCATACTCCCCTGCTCATTGACCTGCGTTAAAAATAATTTAAATAATAAATGTATAAAAATAAAAATTATTTTAATTTGTTTCTCAAGTAAAATTATTCAAAAATGTTTCTTTCTTCTCTGTCATTTTCCCCATTGCCGAGGGTTAAAATTCTCTAGACACAGTAATATTTGCCTTAACTATACTGCACGACCTGTTCCTATTTTTAGCATCGCGAAGAACAACCTGAAGTTTCGTGAGAACATAGAACCTGTTTTTGGGTGTGGTGGCCACGTAGTGGCTTCTTGATTCCTTCTAAAATCAAATTCTATGGGGGACTTAGGCTCTCACGGCTATGGAGACGGTGTATTCAGTGTGCATAAAGGTTATTCTTCGCCGCTTGAGATTTAGCGTTGTCGGCTTTTGATAGTCATTTTTTTAGATATATCGATCCCCCCTACTTTTTTTTCTAGGATTGGGAGCGGCAAAGACGAAAAATTATTAATTATTTATAATTTACTATATGACGATATATATATGCATATCTATCCACATATTCTACGTCTATTTATTCACCACAAGTGTATAATAGGTGAAAATTTAATTGGAAGCTCTTGGTCTTTAAAGGCACAATTGCTTAAAGCTCCTTTTCAAGCAAGTGTACCATACAAAGTTATATTCACTGTTTAAATTACTCATTACCTATGGCGGAAAAAATCTATTGTTTAAATACATCTCCGCACCCATGTTACGAAACATATTTATTGTACAATCGTGTGAACATATAAAACTAGCCTGTTTTTGACATAATTGGTTGGAATACAGAATTGTCGATCGCGCACGCCTGTACCTGATTTCCAGCTGTGCAACTGATATTGGCATTTCTTATTCAAAGTTGCTTTAGAATTTATAGCGCTTATTCCTTCCCTGTTTCTTTTATTTCATTGTTTATGAATAATTTATTACAGATAGTCCTTTATAACGTCGATAAAATTAATTTACATATTTATTTATTTACGTATATACATACTCTCATATATATATATATATATATATATATATATATATATATATATATATATATATATATGTATATATGAGAGGACCGGAAGGTAATGTCGTTTCTGACAACATGTTTTGCAGAGAAACCTATTGATTTTTACCTCTCCGGCGTTGAAAATTAATATACTAGATGACTAAAAGGTGACGAAGGTTAATATATTGTTGATTAGAAATAAAAACTTGTTAAGCTTAACGAATTGGCTAGTTGAAGGGCTAATGGGCAGGCCACATATCGCAAAGAACTGAAGGCCATATTATATCCTGATGTTCTGTAGTGGCGAGTGTTGCACGACCCTAAGGTTGTCGAAAACGCAAACGTGCCTTGCAAGCTTCCCAGCGGTCCTATTGGAAATATGACACCCATGTCGAGTAGTGGACATTTTAAGGCTGAAATGACAATTTCAAATCAAATTATTCATAAAGTTTAGCAACAAATATTTCTTTGTTTTAAAGTAAAAGAAGTTATTTCTACTATATTTCTATAGTTATGGGGAAAGTAGAAAAGACCGAGAGACCGGACCAGATATCGCAAGAGCACATGATACCAATTAGTAGTGCAGTACATCAAACAACAGAACCAAGCCGACAGACGGTTGACGAGTTAGGAGTCACTCTCCTCAGAGTAACAACACTAGAAAAAAACAAGTCATTATCTATGATTACGCGATAAAGTTTTTCGGGTTAAAATTGTACAAAATATATTACATATCGTTCGCCTTGTAAGCAGAAAAGCCCGGGAACGAAATAATTCTTCTTGAAATTCGACATTTGCCTATACAGCCTTGGCAAACACATCGTTGTAACTTTCCAAAAGCATAATTTTTCATATTTTGCAGGCTACATGTTTTATGGGTCCCTAAAAACCTTTTGTTTAAAATAATATTTTATTATTGCATTTAATTATATTGTTACATAGTTACGTGCCAATAAACTTTTAAAATATTTTTTTCATTATTTGTCAAGATGTTAATTTCCTAAATATCCGGATATTTCAGACGAATAAACCTACACTCAATTCAATTAAATTCAAAATATATCAGGTAGGCAATGCACACTTTTGATTCAATTATTTTAACATCAATGAAAAATGCGGATTAGGTAGTTGCATGTATCTATCAGCTAAAAAGAACAAGAATGAGCAAATATCCAACATAATTACCATAGAAAAGAGTCGTCTAGATACCCAACAATTGGTAATTTTAAATGAAATTTAACAAACATTAATGTGTATATTATAATATTAACTATGTAAACGAGTCACCAAACCAAGTTCAACATCATGACGTCATCGCCTACGTCACTAAATGTAGAACTACCACACAAAATAACGAGAGCGAAAAAAGCTCGTTTATAAGCTTACAACATTTAACACCGGATGAAGAATTGCATACGAACGCAAACAGCGGTGGCACCGACATTAAAGCTCTTAATCGTCCGTAAGCACTAACTCACACCTCTGCTCAGACGCGTGCTTTAATTAAGTGCTCGCTTAATTTACAATGTGCTCGGAGTGCTACCAGCACACCATTGAACAGGAACTTGCACGTAATCTGTACACACATACACACACCGCCGCAAGGCAGGTACGCTCTGTTTGAACATAATAATCTCTCGAACTAGTGAACAGATTTCGTTCTAGTTTACACCTATCCAATCCACTCGGATAATGTAAGATAGTTTTCAGTTTATCATACATCCATTTGATAGTGCTTACATAGTATCTTATAGGTTAAATTAATTAAAACTAAAAGAAAACAAAAACACATTGAATATAAAATATATAACTATTTGCAATAAAAAAAAAACATATTGTTATATAATAATAGTTATAACAATAGTTAAGGATTATGTGGTGGGATCGCAGGCCTCAGGATCGAGTCAATTGTTAGCAAACTATTCGCAATAATCAAATGATTTTATAACATCGTCACATCGCATCCTATGTATTTAAAATAATCGTGTGATTTGATTTCTGTCACTATATTATATCACTACTTAAAATAAATATTTTATAATAATAAATAAAGGTTCGAAACAGGACCAGAACCAGATTCAGTACCTGCAAGTGAAGTACGCAGGTAAGTGTAGAATGTTCACTCGCAAGGTAGACAGGACATGCAAGCTGTTTTCAACCGATCTTATCAGAAATCTATGGGGTAGACTATTATCCGGCAGTGAATATTCTATGGCTGTAATGATAAGTAATAATAAATATAAAAAGATATTCTTTTTAACAAGGTTATACGCATATAGTGAATAGGACTAGGTTGATCATCGAAATAGTTAAGGTTGCCGGAAGTCACTGTCAATCATAGCGATATTTGGTGGAGGCCTATGGCTTGTTGTGGGCGCATCCATCAGCTGAGCTGAATAGAAGAAAAAGAAGATATGAATATACCATATATTCCAGCCAATGCAATAATCAAAATTAAATCAAGCACATTTAGTTTTGATATAATATCAAGGAACAGGATAACACTATGAATTAAAAGAAGATAAACTTGCCGAAGCAGTTGCCTTTAGGGGCAGACGGCTCCGTGAGTATCTCCTTCGACGTGAATATTGGACCGGCTAATGAAGCCCGATCTAACGTTGTTACTGGATGCAAAGGATACGAAATTGATTACTTGCCCCTTCGGCCCGCTGCGCAGCGGAGAACTTAATGAAACAAAGTAACGATATTCGCTCCAGTAGGTAACTTGTTTGAACTTTTAGTTAACTGTTTACTAAGCTATTATATCTTTCGTAGTTTGACGCGCAACTGTATTGCCTTTAGTTACTCGCGCTTATATTAATAAAAAATATATACAAAAATAAAAACAAAAAAATAAACTAATATTGAACAATTAAAAATTATCTAGCTATCCTCAAGAGATGTTAGTCTAACATATCCTGAGGATGCCCCGTGGAGGGGTAAAATACGTGTATAGTATATTAACGGTGGTAGTAATGTTTCGCATTGATTACCGAACGCGCATTTATCAGCGGGCTGGCGGGCGGTGCACTTTATTTCACGATTACTGCTGCACAGCGAAAGTAGCTATATATTAGTCGCTTTCTTAATTTAAAAATTATCAAAATAAAAAAAAATTAGAAAGAAATCAAAGAATTCTTGCTAAATATACTCCTCTAACACAAACGTCCTTGCTACTACTTTCAAAACTAGCTTCATTACTAACAAACGCTTTTATTAATACCTACCGCCTCTAACAAATCGTAAGAGAAACAACTACAGCTGATGCGAAAGGCGAGTGAAGCTAAGAAATCGCCATTGTAGTTAGTTTTCTTCTTCTTTCAGACGATAGACGCCCACTGAAAGGCATATGCCTCTTTCAAATATCGCCAAAATGACCGGTCATGCGCTGCTCGCCTGCAGCGACATTCCGCGACATTTACTTGTAGTTAGTAATTGCAGTAAATTGACTTTTTTGAATTTGCCCCGGTAATTAAAATTTTATTTTGCAAATTTGTATAATTTTTTGTTCCTCGAGCGACATGTGTATAGTTTAACATAACGAGCTATTTTGTTGACTTCTAGCACTTCGAAGTTTTTCAAATAAAGTAATTCTAATGTTACCGGTATAAACGCTGTTACTACTTTAATAACAAATAAATTCAAAATAATGAATATAAATACTACACAAGTTTCCGATAAATTATAAAAACAAAACAACGCCACGAAAAAAAATATGTAAATTTAGAAAATATCGGAAATTTAATATAAAAATAAATTACCACTAAAATATTTGGATATTTTATAGAATTTTTAAATAGATGCCCCAAATTATTCAATTTAATTTTACTTACAATGATATGAAGTTTTCAGTAATAAAAAAATAACGTACTTTGATTTTTACTTCAAAAATCTGTTTTACGGAATGCGGCAGGGGTCCAAAAATGTATTGACTTGAACTTTCAAAAATTAACGTTTTCCCAAAAAAATGATTTTAAGACTTACAATACTTACAAAACGCATCAAAAATTAGTAAAAACAGAAATTAGTTCTAATGTGGTTCACATCTATTGCCTCCTTCATACGGAACCCTCAGCTACAAGTAGTAAAATAATCTTAATTAATAAATTTACTATAACACGTCACGTACATTACGGATATAATTACAAAGACATGTTACACGCGTTTAGTGAATAAATTCAAGGAAATTTATTCAAACATATCTATCAGGTTGTAAGCGGACGCCGTGCACCGTCAATATTTGTCGTCTGGAGAATATTGAACCGGTTGATCACAATGTTAGACCGTACGAAACGGGTAACGAGATATTTGAGGGCGTCTGCGATATTTTAGAGTACAAAAAACGAGAAGATAAAACTTTTGCAGCCGAATAATAAGCCAGGAATACAATAATATTTCAATATGACTTCCGATACAATACAGATTAGGTTAATCTTCTTACATTCAAGTAACAGTGTTAGGTCTTGAAAAATTTTGTCGCTCTCGTCCCTCCATTAATTATATTAATCAACTCTCAATAATTACTTTTTAATGACCAAATGTTAACAAAATGTGATTGGCAGAACCCCAACCTCTAAGCTCGTTTCTCTATAGCTCTTAGATCGCTTCTCCAAGCTCTTCGTTCGCTTCTGTCAAGCTCTTCGTTCTCTTTTATTAAATTCTTCGTTCGCTTCTGTCAAGCTCTTCGTTCTCTTTTATTAAATTCTTTGTTCGCTTCTGTCAAGCTCTTCGTTCTCTTTTATTAAATTCTTCGTTCGCTTCTGTCAAGCTCTTCGTTCTCTTTTATTAAATTCTTCGTTCGCTTCTGTCAAGCTCTTCGTTCTCTTTTATTAAATTCTTCGTTCGCTTCTGTCAAGCTCTTCGTTCTCTTTTATTAAATTCTTCGTTCGCTTCTCTCAAGCTCTTAGTTCTCTTTTATTAAATTCTTCGTTCGCTTCTGTCAAGCTCTTCGTTCTCTTTTATTAAATTCTTCGTTCGCTTCTCTCAAGCTCTTAGTTCTCTTTTATTAAATTCTTCGTTCGCTTCTGTCAAGCTCTTCGTTCTCTTTTATTAAATTCTTCGTTCGCTTCTGTCAAGCTCTTCGTTCTCTTTTATTAAATTCTTCGTTCGCTTCTCTCAAGCTCTTAGTTCTCTTTTATTAAATTCTTCGTTCGCTTCTCTCAAGCTCTTAGTTCTCTTTTATTAAATTCTTCGTTCGCTTCTGTCAAGCTCTTCGTTCTCTTTTATTAAATTCTTCGTTCGCTTCTCTCAAGCTCTTAGTTCTCTTTTATTAAATTCTTCGTTCGCTTCTGTCAAGCTCTTCGTTCTCTTTTATTAAATTCTTCGTTCGCTTCTGTCAAGCTCTTCGTTCTCTTTTATTAAATTCTTCGTTCGCTTCTGTCAAGCTCTTCGTTCTCTTTTATTAAATTCTTCGTTCGCTTCTCTCAAGCTCTTAGTTCTCTTTTATTAAATTCTTCGTTCGCTTCTGTCAAGCTCTTCGTTCTCTTTTATTAAATTCTTCGTTCGCTTCTCTCAAGCTCTTAGTTCTCTTTTATTAAATTCTTCGTTCGCTTCTGTCAAGCTCTTCGTTCTCTTTTATTAAATTCTTCGTTCGCTTCTGTCAAGCTCTTCGTTCTCTTTTATTAAATTCTTCGTTCGCTTCTCTCAAGCTCTTAGTTCTCTTTTATTAAATTCTTCGTTCGCTTCTCTCAAGCTCTTAGTTCTCTTTTATTAAATTCTTCGTTCGCTTCTGTCAAGCTCTTCGTTCTCTTTTATTAAATTCTTCGTTCGCTTCTCTCAAGCTCTTAGTTCTCTTTTATTAAATTCTTCGTTCGCTTCTGTCAAGCTCTTCGTTCTCTTTTATTAAATTCTTCGTTCGCTTCTCTCAAGCTCTTAGTTCTCTTTTATTAAATTCTTCGTTCGCTTCTGTCAAGCTCTTCGTTCTCTTTTATTAAATTATTCGTTCGCTTCTCTCAAGCTCTTCGTTCTCTTTTATTAAATTCTTCGTTCGCTTCTCTCAAGCTCTTAGTTCTCTTTTATTAAATTCTTCGTTCGCTTCTGTCAAGCTCTTCGTTCTCTTTTATTAAATTCTTCGTTCGCTTCTCTCAAGCTCTTAGTTCGCTTAGGCTCCCACTCCATTGAGTGACTGTGTGCTCTTGCCCCCAAGACGAATCATATTGGGTTGTCACACTATTCACGTTGGTCATTTCTATTGGAAGTGCCTTAGGGACAAAACTAAGCTGGATCAGTTGCTAAAATCGGATGACTAATGTAAGAAAGTTTTTCCTATCCAGCCGCTTTGAATTTTCCAACTATAAAGAAGAAGAAAAAATTAAAACGTTATTGTATTCGACATTAAAGCAGTATAAAAATTATTTGTATTCTATTCAAGCTATTAAACATCTGTCTTAGGGATCAGGATGAAGTTGGGACCCGCTGTGTCGCATTTAGGTTTACAAGCGACGGCCATATTTCTTAAACGAGACCCCTCGGTGCGCCGCCGCCGGACACTGACATTTTACTTAAACGTACAATGTAAGTATAAATTGTTGTTTGATCGAATAAGAGTATACAATGACCACTACCTTGAACTTTCCTATAAAAATATTAAGAAAAAACATCTAGACTACTAATATTATCATCATTACTGCCGTATAAAGTTCACTGCAAGACATAACCAAAAATATTTCTTATAAGAGCTTTTGAAAGCTGCTGGTATCTATAGTTTGCTGACAACCTAAACAATGTTGTTTTCGCATTATATTTTCTTGCATATTTTAGATTAACATTTCGCGAAAAGGCACCTTTTTCACTAATACACGCTAGGATTATATACTTGAAAACATTCATCAACATGGAGAAATATATCGGTAGCTTGTTCATAAATTTGTTTGTAATCGATACGCGAAATGATATACTAAATTATAGACATCAGCTTGTTGTAATCTTCACAATTAGAATTATGTTCAACTCTATACAGAAGATGATTATCAACCCTATAGGCAGGCGACTCTTTGCGGTAATGGGCCTCGCAATAACAGAAGCGGAGGATTAACGGTGTAGAGGCAGCTCGTCAAATCCTCGACGGAAACATTCCAGAAAATGTGCGGCCTTCAGCAATGAACATAGAACAACCAAGAAAGAAGTTATAGAATGGAACACAGCAAGGTGAAGCTACCATCGAACGTTCCAGAAACCTATGGAGGCAACTCGTCGAACCCTTCATAAAAGTTTTTTAGGTAGTGTGTGACCTTGAGCAATGAAGATAAACATCCGAACAAAAGTTACAAAATGTAACACAGCAAGGTGAACCTACCATTAGACGGCGAAGAGATCTGTGGAAATCACTTCTCGAATAATCGACCAAGGCTTTTCAGGAAGGGCACGGCATTCAGAAATGAACATAAACAACCTAGAAAAAGTTTCAGAATGTCGGAAAAGCAAAGAGAACCTACCATCAGACGTTATAGAGACCTGTAAATTCAACTCATCAAATAATCGACCAAGGCTTTCCAGGAAGGGCGCGGCCACCAGCAATAAAGATAAATGACCAAGAATAAAATACAGATTATAACGCAGCAAGGAGAACCTGCCATTGAACATCTAATTAACTCAAGACAATTTACGTAATAGTGATTTTTTACAATCACGTAAACGCCAAGAGAAAGATGTAAGACATACGAGTACAGTGGAACTGTAGAAAACACAAACCAATAAGCCGGGCGGGCGTTACAAAGTTTCATTACTGGAGGCATCGGAGGAGTAATTGCGGACATTAGCTGCTCAGGTCGGCGCGGTGTCGAAGCTGGATTTATGTGCCCGATACAGTTTATTGGCTCGGCCCCGGCGGGTGGCGACATATGGACAGATGCTTCACTTTTATTTACTGACTTCAATAGAAAATCTCTACTACTACACGTGTATACTACATATGTCGTCGTGATGGGGTTGTAAAATTATTTGATTGTTGAAATATAATCATTTAGATTGAACACATTTTTATTACAACCTGTTTGTTGATCATCGAGAATACAGGAAAGTCTATTGGGGGGTAAAAATAACGACGCACAGACAGCAAAACAACAAATGTCGCTCGATACGTTTGGATCTCTCAAGATATGGATATGTTGTTAGCTAAATATGAGGAGATTATCAGAAATTTAAAGATATTTGTGACGTAAGCATGTTATTAGTAGGGAGATTAATAGAGAATCCAATCCACATTCATTTCAAAGTGTTAATGTTGCCAGAATTCCTGATCACGCGCTTTAAAAAATATAAACGCTACTTAATGTGCACATTCACACATCACTCTAAAGAAATATTGTCGTCAACCTCACTAACATGTTTTTGACTACTCTTCTTCCAATAAATCTTCAGATAATCTTATATTTGGCTAACAGCATAAAACTCTTAAGATATACGAACGTTGCGTCATCTCTTTCGTCGAGTCGAACAAGATGCAATATCCAAATCATGTATCCTTAACAATTCGTCGATGTCGTCGTTGTTGCAGCTCATAGAGGCCCACTACAAGGCATAGGCCTTCCCAAGACATCTATGGAGGAGTATACCATAATCGCAAGGCTAGGCAGTCGGGTTTGGCGATCGCAGTGTGGCGTAATAGTAAGCATAGGAAGCTACTGCCCATACTCTTTTTTTTCTCGTTCCCCTCCCTGTCTTTGGGAAGGACAGGGTCGTTAGTTATCTATTTTTTTTTCCACTGTCCTTTTCATTTTCGTTCTCTACTATCATTCTTCACATAATCTGTCGTTTCATTCTTTCTTTCCACAATTCATTCTATTTTTCTCTTTCGTTCTAATTCTCATTCATACATCGCCTACTTGTTTCACATTTTTATGCTTACTCTATTACACTGTTTTACTTGTTTATTCTTGTAACATGTTTAACTATTATTATACAAAAACTGAGAATCGATTAACTAATTTTGGCATCTTCGAACATAGGCGATGTTTCCCTTTATTACGCCCAACGAGCATTCGGAGTCGACCCAGTCCTCCGAATGCGGAATAGAGATGGACCACGATCTGGTCCACACTCCCCATCCTCTGGAGATTTGTTCGTGAGTAGTGGCGATCCTACATAATTAATGCATAAAGTGTGAATTATCAACCTACACAGGACATGCAGAAGATCTCATCACTTCTTATTTTCGACCGATGGACACCCGCTGTAAGGCATAGGCCTGCCCCAAAGACCGGTCCTGCGCTGCTCACATCCAGCGACATATTGCGACTCTACGTCGTCGGTCCACCTAATGGAAGCTCTACACCCACGCCACTTCTATCAGCTCGCGGTGGCCACTCAAGAACCTTTTAGTCTCACCACGCGATGAGAAAAATATATTTACCCTCCAAATATTTTTTAACAATCAAGTAATTTCAGAACGCGATTACGCATTGGCGTATATTGATATACATACATACTAATGAGCTACGACGTAACATATGCGGTGTAGTAACCAATTACTTCATGATTTTGTTTATATTTAAACATATTAATCATATATTTAGACATATGAAATAATCTAACATATAAAATTCTCGGTGTTACGGTGTGCGTGATTGAACTCCCCCGAAACGGCTCGACCGATTTTCGTGAATCTTAGCATGCATATCGGCCAGGGTGGAGAATCGGACAACATCTGTTTTTCATCCCCCTAAATGTTAAGAGTGTTTCATCTCTAATTTTTTTTTCTTCTTTTTGACAAAATTTTTTGTTTTTATTTTTTTATGTGACAGCATACAAAAATATATACAACCCTAAATTTTCACCCTTCTACGATCAACCCTTATTTATTATTTTTTAATTAGAAACTGTAATTTTTTTTAAAACAACGTTTGAGGGATCAGTTAGTACCTTTATATTCTCCTCGCATGTACTCTAAAATCGAAATAACAAACGCATTACACGTGACAACCCATTCCTTCTTTAGAGCTTCTCAGGCTTTCTAGTCATCCGAGGGAGCTGTCATGTTAAGTTACTTTGAAAATATTTAAGCTAAGCGTAATATTCAGTCTGTTTGTTTTTATTCTTATACAATTCGAATACTGGTTGTATTCGAATTGTATAAGAATATACAGTTTGTATAAATTAAGTCCATATTTATAAACTATTCCCATAAGAAAAAACATAAGTAATAAATTTATTTTAACCTTTTTTTATATAGAGAACGACACTTGAAGGTGCCACTAAATTGCTTTTTATAAAGTCGCACGCGATATGAAGTCACGTAATTTATGACGGTAGCATTTTAATGGATTTCTCTGGTAGTCACTCGAAAGTGACTTACTTTAGAGTTTATAGTAAACCTGATATAACCTAATTTATTATGTTTTAGTATCGTTGTTAGTCTTGTAAGGTATCCACTGTTGAGGATACCCATCTTGAATCAGCTAATAGAAATTACATAATTTACAGATTTTTAAGAGATAATTTAGACATTAAAGATTTTAGGTTAACTGATAAAGAATCATTAAAGGCAATAAGTCCGCAAGATTTTTAAAGAGTAAGTAGGATATTCGTCTTGAAATTTATAAGAAGTTGCGTTATTATTCAATAGAAACAAATAATAGTATTATTTATTCCAGACTATGAGGTATATATATATATATATATATATATATATATATATATATATATATCTTAATATATATAAATCTCGTGTCACAATGTTTATACTCAATGGACTTCTAAACCACTTAACCGATTATAATAAAATTCGCACACCATGTGCAGTTCGATCTAACTTGAGAGATAGGATAGTTTAAATCTCAAATTATAGTCGCAATTTTAATTTATTGCTAATTATTGTCTGTTATTATTTGACAGTCACAATTATCTGTTAACTCCAAATGATTCTAACAGATGTCGATACCTTTCGACTGGGTTGAGTAAGTAATCAATAGATGGCGCTGCTATGGTAAATCTACGAACGTGTCATATAAGCTACATTTTAACAGCATAATTACCACGTGTTGTTGACGCTATAAAATTAATTAAATTTATTTTGTAGTGAACGAAATACCGTATAATTCAATTATTTCCACTTTTTAAATTTTCAAAGCAACGCGTGGCCGGGTCAGCTAGTATATATATATAGAGAGTGAGAGAGATCGGAGGCAGAAAGTTTCTTAACAGAAGACCAAGAGCCGGTAGACGACTCGCAGCGTGTAGGCCTCTCACAAGGTAAACGGACGACAGAGTTAAAGTCACGAGATGGTGCTGGGTCGGTGGGCACAAGATCGGTCATGGTGGCGTATTTGAGGGAGACCTATGCTTTTCATCCTCTAAAAAGGAGAAGAAGTCATACAAGAAGACGTTATTCTTTAACAGTTATAGTAAAATCACTGGTAAACTCAGATCGATTTGTATGACAACCGCAAATGTGAGATTGACTTTATGAAAGCCAATTGAGATACTATGAAACAACAATAAAAATACTTGTGTCTCAGACATAGCCCTAGTAGAGTATTTTAAAAAAGAAATGTCATCTTTGACTAAATAACTAACATGTCGGATGACTACAACACACTTCCGAAACAAGACAGTATATAAGAATATTTTCATGCTACATTTTCTGAAAACTTTTACAACATATTCACTGATCAGCGAAATAACTCGCCTTTGTGATGTTGGTGCGTTGTCGTTGCCTTCTAACAGATAATACACCCCCAATAATTACTTTTTAACAATCAAGTATTTATAGTATTTGAGTCTACCTACGTATAATATGCATAATCAAATATTAATAAATATCACAACGCGATCACGTCGACGGGTAAAAGATATAGGAAAAGATTACATTGAAAAATCCGAACAACTATTTAAGACTATCTATCTACCTCAGTTTTTCAGAGAAATCCGAAGATATTTATGCGACTAAAACGATTATATAAATTGTACCGAATCCATTACTGACTTCAAAATCACGAACGCCGCGCTCAGCGAAACTTTTAAACGGTCTTTCTTCAATTCCAATACAAATCCATTACTTCGCTATTGTTGCGGACTACTTTTTCTTTTGTGGGATACAATGCTGGATTATCTGTCTATTTAAAACTTTTAATTTTCTGATTTCGTGTATAATTAAATTGGAACTAGGTTTAAGTACTATGAATCAATATATTAATGTATATATCATCATTGCTTCTCATAAGCTAAACATACCTTAAGACAATCTTGGAGATACATAACAGCCACTAACACGTCTTGTAACTAGACTACTTTCCATACTCCATACTTTAATATATTTTATTAACCATCACGACCGCCATTTATGATTACAATCATAAACATAAACACAATTGTAAATTGTTAACAAATTATTATTACTCATAATAATACTACAAAATACTTGAAAAAAAAAACTAAACAAAAGCTTGAATTGAAATAATAAGGAAAAGATAGGTGATAAAAAATAACTTACTATATCTCATTACTTCAAAAATACTTAGATGCATGAGTCTTAGCGACATCAGCTTTGTCGATATCATTAACACAACTATTGAGGTTACAACCAACGAAGAAACCTAATAACATAGTACTAATAAACTATATAGTTTCAGTTCAGTATTCGAAAAATTTTCTTAAACAGGAGTAACAAATAAACTTAAGGTTATCTTATATAATTCAAACGCTCCGGTGGTTCAAGTGGCCACTCTTTCAACCTTTTATTTTTTAAGCCATTTCGTTACATAGACACAAATCACCAACAACATTATAAACGTAAAACTAAATATATAGAATTAAAAATCAAATGGATATCGTTTTAGCAATGATTATACCTCAGTGAAGTGCTTAACAATGTACCGCAATACCTTTAGGTACACAAAGATATATTCCCCGCTGTTTTCATTCCGCTCCTATTCATGTTACAATCGCGTATTTACAGCCTTCAACTCTTATCTCTTGATACATTTCAGATATACCGATATAACGTCTTTGCACCGGATTATCCGCGTCTCGTATACCGACCGTTATGTTATATACAAAGACTTGACTGGTTGCAATTACTTGACTATGTGCCGTAGTTGTACTATCGTATTTCACCGTTCCCATTTTATCTTTTAAACTTGAATCGAATATAATGTTAACGGGATCTATTCTATTGTTTTATATCTACACGATTGAATGATTTCTTTGTATTAAAAATAATTATTAGACTTTGCTTACAAGAGTGACATTAAGTAAAGGAAAGAAATGGTAGATAAAATAATATTTATGCCTTTAATCTATTCCAAAAGACGTAACGACGTGTTTTTTTGCGAAAAACCTTGATATACCATTGTTCAACTTACTGGACCTCCTCAGGAAAAAATCTACTGCAGAATCTTTTTATGAGTTGGCCCAGTACATTGTCTTAAACCAAGGCATTTAACAGTCTGTAGCGGTTGACAACGACTTGAAATAAAACAATTCAGAAATTAATGTATATATGAGAAAAAGTTTCAACTTATATTGTTTATGTGTATAAATTTTAGCTTTATTTGCATATAAGAAAAATTGTCAATGATAATAAAACACTGTGATGACTCGCAACTGGAAGAAGAAAGGCAAAGATCAAATAGCGGCATACTCTACGCTCAGGAAGACGCGAAAAACAACACCTTAGCGATAAAAATAAGAATTATTTAAAAAAATAAAAATATCGAGTTTTTAAGCCACTACATCACTTAGTCGAGGAAAAATCCTGTTTACAAATCGACAACGGCTTGGAATTGACATATCGCTCGAAGCTCACGTGAACTTCGGGTCAAGCAGTTACATTAATGATATAATTTTATTTGTAAGCTGTACAGTTCCTATAATTGGCGAATAGGCGCGTGGGTGCGTGTGTGAATGTATGACTTTGATAGTATTTATTCGAATATAAGAATGAACATGGTATGGATCCTCCATAAGAACTAGAACTTATATAAGTACAAAAAAATTAAAAAAAAAAACAGTGCTACTGGCATTTAAAATACATAAACCTGCATGAAAACATGTTTACTGCTTATCGACTCAGATACCTATTTATAACCCTGCAATTTAAGTATATAAGGTGTCCTTTAAACCAAAATACATGTTGGCAGCGATGAATATACTAAAGATACCACACGATCATCTTTTCCATTTTTAATTGCTTTTTAGAATAATTGTATTTAAAAAGTTAAAACTGACACCAGACACTCTGTATCTAACATAGATTAGTCGATACAATAAAACTATTTTTCTTTTACTTTTAGAAATGTAATGTAACGTAGCAGCTGATAGTCTAGATGCGTAAAATATTGTTAATAATGAACTTTAAATTAGAGAGAGCAAGTACATATAACCTTAAATTCGAAAATATTCCTCAGACTACGTATAAATTATTTTTGAAAGATCAATATGCAATAATAAATCCTTAGAAAGGTATTCTATAATTTTTTTTAAATATCACAAGTTCAATGCAACTCTACAGTCGTCGACATTGTACGTTCTACTACGCAAGCATAGAATTGGAAACGTGTTTGTACCTAGATCGTCCAGACTAATTCCCGGCCCCTACGTGAACTGAATACTTACGTTAGCATTCTGCGCGGATGTTTCAATGTATAGATAATACTTTTAATACATGACTATCTAAGTAACCTATACTAGGGTGCATATTATCCTGTTTGGAGGACTCCGCCTTGATGTCGAGGTAGAAATGAGTTAAAAAATTAATAAAAAAGTGTTGCCGCTCTTATGAGCTCCGATAAATGTCGCCCTACATTTCTCAGATTTCGTGCGATTTGTATTTAATTGATTTGTATATAGCCCGACTTCGTGATAAATGGATAAATACAAAATTGCTAATTAAATAAATAAACAAATACAAGAAAAAATAAAAATTTGTAAATATTTTCTTTTATTAAACAAAACTTTAAAAAAGAACCTGTAAACAACCAAATGTTACTAGGAATGTAAATGAGGAAAAAAAGGAATGTGTAAAAGAGGATTAAAGAAATGAATGAAAGAAAAGGTATAATGCCAATGAAGGATGCAAGGAAATAGAAAAAAAATCGTTAAGAAAGAAAGGACAAAGATTAAAAAATATATACAAAATATTTTGCTGAACCTGCATCATCCCTGCCCCGCATAAATATACAATATAACTATCACAATCTAAAACAAAGTTTTCGTACCTAAGACTCGACTTCATGGAGTAAGCAAATTTTTTGGTCTATTTATATTCATAGCATATACTTATACAATAGGTTTCCAGGTAATATTCAGAAATCTTCGATTGCAAAAGTTATAAACATTGTCAAAGAACGTTTGTATGTTAAGCATTACAATACTATTAATGATTTCATATAACATATCACACCTTGAGAATGATGCATATTAAATATGTAATTATGTATTATTTAAAAAAAACTCATGTTTTGCTGAGTTTATTTCTCCTTTTCTTTTCAGTTCTTGGGCATTATCATCTAAAACGCTTGCAGACACAACTTTGTAGTTGTTGAAAAGGAAATTTCTAAATTTCAATTCGAAAAAGTAATCATTGAATTTTAACAATTTTAAATAAATTCAATTGAAAAGATTGGAATATTCTTTTCCGTAACTTATACCTTATGAGGGCAATGTTGCTTAGGAAATCATCCCGTTATGACAATGATAATCACCAGTCGCTATTTGATGGACAGATTTAGTATCGAAACAACTAATTTCATTAGTTTGTAATAACAAGCTAAGGAAACGTTTACAAATTACAAAAAGTTAGTTTACATTCGTCCTTATGATTATTGTTCCTGTCTAATCTACAACTTGGAGACTGACTTTCATTTAACCTCTGATTAAAATTACGATATTTGTTAATGCATTTCTCACGAACTGGTTCCCGCTTTGTCATAACGGTGATCTCAGTACTCGTAACCTTATCACCCACGGTGAAGCTAAGAGGAACCTACGGTCTGAAATGCTGAACTAGGTTTGAAGCGACTCTTCATATCTTCGTGGTCGCAGCCTATAGACGCCCACTTCAAGTCATAGGCCTACCTTAAAGATGTTCATGAGGGCATCATAGTGTTGTATTATGGAACGCAGGGAACGCTGTTGCCTATCCTCTGAAAACTTGTTTTTGAGTAATAGCTATCCTATATAATTAATGCACAAATTTGAATTATTAAAGCTTGTTTGTAAATCGAACCCAAGACCTAAAATCGTAAGTTTCAACCTTCTACCGCTGGGTGATAGTGATATCACTGCTTTTTTGGTTTATTCATAGATAATAATAGACGATCGATATTGATACATTCAGACCAGTTTTATGAAAATAAGAAATTACTGAAGCATTTTCTCTAAATGAGCAATCTGACCAATTTTAAAATTTAGTATATTTATATAACAAAAAAGTAATCTCCGTTCAACTCACTAAAGTACATTTACATAATTTATTCGCGAATTTTAGATCATTCAGAAAATCCACTCGAAAATCGAATTCGATAAATAATTCTTTAATACGTTTCAGTGACAACCGAACGCTGCCGATTCGCATACATCGGATTAAGTATTGTGTGAAGCTTTTAAATAAAGCAATCGAGCGTGGAGCTCGCTGTCAGTTACGCTCACGCTCGGGAACTCGATGGAAGGAACGGCTGTAACCGTATTACATAACAAACTGTCGCCTCTTGAAGCATTCGAATTCAAAACGATTCGAATAAAATATATTCCGAAAATAGCTGGCATAAAATAAAAGACATCATTATTAACAAAAAAAAAAATTACACTTATTGCAGGACATTAACATACGTTACGCAATTGGTCCCTAGTGTATTTAAGTCGGAAATAACCTTTAATTTCTAAAATCGCTGTTATGAATATTAAAAGGAGCGACACAATACAAGCAACCACTTTAAAATATCTGTCGTTTTTAAACGTCTAAAAATGTTCTAATAAATTATACACATTTTATTTATTAACATTATTATTTCGAAACGTAATCTTAAAAACTGGACATTGTTATGGCGTCATTAAAATAGATTAAAAGACTTACTTTTTTACTTAAACACATACAAAAAGGTGAGCTATAAGCTCACCTATATTAAAGATCCTAATAAAAAAATTGTTATCCACCATAGACCATTTACAACGACCTGAATATGTAATGTGAACAATTTGATAGAATCTAGAATTAGATAGTTTCTTTACAATGTCAGTTTTCAACTGAAAGCTACAGGTGTTCACATACGTTGAATATGAGCAAAGATCGAAACCCACTTGTGACATACATATGATTTTATGCTATAAAACGGAAAAGCCCAGAGATAAGTTTGTCTTGGTTACAAGGTGCGGCGAAGAAAATAAAACAGAAGAAAAACATCATGGATATAATTATTAATTGCTTAGAGCTGAGAAACAAAAATGATAACCAACCCTGGTGTAGTCAGTTCAACATTGTACTAGGTAATTACCACAATTACGTACAAACGTTTGTACAAACGGCACAAGATCTAGAAGAGTAATCTTAAGTTAATTTTATTCTTTTCGGTATAAGTTGACATACAATTTAAATAGTATTAAATTATAATACATACGTGGTCAGTTCAACATAGTACTTGGTAATTACCACAATTACGTACAAAAGTTTGTGCAAACGGCCCTAGATCTAAAAGAGTAATCTTAAGTTAATGTAGTTTCAATTTTATTCTTTTCCGTATAAGTTGACATACAATTTAAGTACTATTAAATTATAATACATAATTCGAATTATAATTGTAAGCGTCTTTAAAAGTTCCTTCGGCGCGATGAAAGAGGATTTCAAGTGGCTTTAAAGAAGTGAAATTATTTTGAGTGATGGGCGCTCACCAACATATATTTCCAAGTCGGGGATTCCCAAAGCGATCGACACCTTAGCTCTAAATCGGTTATACAGAAAACTATTCATAGGGGTTAACGAGGCTACAATCGGTCTTACAAAAAATCCATGGAAGATGAATAGGTTCAGCAGCGAATGAATGTCTTACGTCTGAAATGTTGAAGATACCTGCATTCTATGCTAAATACGTAAACAACATGCAAGAGCCAACTCTTTGTATTATATTTTTATTCTTGTACAGTTCATTTTATTCAAACAAAAGCTTAGTACAAGTGGCTAAATATAATATATTTTTGAAAATTTTCCATCATATCATAATTGGGTTTTACTCTTATCTCTTATTAGAAATATCAAATATCTATTCGTTACGTAAGTAATATTACATAACTATGCTGCAACTGCTCCACCGTGTGTTAGAGATGATTGTATTATTCATCTATATATGATATATATTCACATTTATGTCGAAACGTTTCATTGACAAAATTATTCTAATGTTGCTTCAAATAGAAGATTCGAGATTCGTAAATAAAATCGCGTGACAAATACAAAGTAGACAATGAAAGTATATACAGTCGGAATGTAAATGTAACAACGTTAGTCCATCGCGCTACACGACAAGGGTCCGAACGTAGGGTTAGTCTAGACTAGGCGTTTTACTTATGTATGTGTTGCTTTCACCCTTCGTCCCCAAATGTCAATCACCTTTACGACCGGAGTTATTTTCCAACGTAACTACCAATCGAATACCTTTTTAAATATTACAAATGATATATCATCATGCAAGGTAGACAAAAATAAAACATTAAAAACTAATCGTCCTTTATACGAATAATCGTTTTAATTTACACCTTAAACAATTTTTTTAAAATTGAATAAAATTAAGATCTTCTATAATGAAATCATTCAACTTATAACAATGCAATGGAAGTTACATATTACAGTTAAATACACCCTATTTTAAGAGACCACAAAAAACCCAGCAAATTCTTTTTTGTGAGCACTTAAGAAAACAATTCTTCTGCGAGCAATATTATACCATAATTTGTTTTTATTTCTTATTTTGTTAAAATTACAGGATAATTATAAACTGTATTACAGCCGTCAAGGTCCTCTTAAATAGCGAAATATATAATTAATACACTCAAATGACCTTGCGATTTTGGGACGCACGTTCGATTCCCGCGATGGTCACATGTATGTTTCACACTTTTTGCACTATGCGCATTAATTATATAGGATTTCCACTGCTCACTAACGGATGGGTAGAAGCATCCTCTGCGTACCATAATAAAACATAGCGATAGCCAATCCGCTTGCTAAGTATGGCGAATATGATATATCTTCCCTTAGACAACGGGAGGTCTATGCATGCAGTAGGCGTCTATGGGCTACGAAACGATAAGGACGATATATACTATACAATAAAAATAAAATCAGTTTAAGATTATCCTGCTGTACAGCTTGATAATGATAATTGCGAAAAAATTTTATTCACAAATATAAAAATAGGTTGATGTATATTTGAATTTATTGTATGATAATAAATATTTGTAAAACAACACAGTTACCTATAAAGAAATTACTAATTTTATGAAGCGTAGAGAAAGGTATTTACTGTAATAACAAAATAACATAACATGACAAATTTAATCTAGATATTATGTTTTGAAGTTCATGTAAATAAATAGAATACGCCATCAGGTTTAATACATAACAGATATATAAACATCGTCCAACGTCGAGGCAATAGCAGAGCCGATTTGAGCGACACGTCCCATTTGGCACGACAAGCATACTGCTAACAGCCTCTGGACGAGAACGATAGACGCCATTTTACTTAACACTACGAACTAGTAGCACAGGGTTATCGGAAGCTTTCAAAAGTTTAACACTTATAGATATTTAGAAAAGAAACGGAAAACATTTTATTATAAACTCTCAGTTACATATTAACTTACTAATTATACAGTTGATTACAGAAAGCTGTAAAGGAAAGAATGTTTAGTCGTTGGTCAGCAAAAAACTTTTAGAAAATATTTTACACCCTTTCCAATCAAAACCTGATGACATTTAACAGACTGTAAGAGTCGCTTAGTATAAATTAAGATATCATATACAAAAGGTGGTCGTAAACGCTGGATACAGTCCGCTTCCTATTGGTCATATTCGATAAAGATAAAGATAGAAAAGGTAAAATACATAAAGAGGAACTTTTAACAGAACTCTTATTAATCGTCAACTTATTATCTACTTATTTTTTAAATCTATATTATTTTTGACTCTATTCTGCTTCGCAAATTATTATAGTTGTGGACAAAAATCAGAAAGAAACTCTACAACAACACATTTCTTAATGAAGTTTAACTCAAATTTATACACATACACTATATCAGATATAGCCCAAATGAAATCAAAATAATCAGGCATAAAATTTAAATCTATGGGAGAGGCCTATGTTCAAGAGCGGATGAAAATTATCCAACTAACTTATTTAGAACATAATATAAAATTTCGAGTGACAATTTCAGTATATATCAGTATATATTTTAAATAAATCACTATGAACCAAATATGTGTTATAAAAAAAATCTCTCACTTTATTTCGTATGAATCAATCACTTGTGTACGCGAATGTACAAATAATTCTTACGTATTTCAGACAGGTATTCTAATAACAAGTTCATAAACATTTTTCCTTAAAAAGGGCCACGTAGGTTTTAATCGCAAACAGGTCGACTTTGAAATTAAACGGATTTACATTCTATCGCAGCGACGAAACCTATTCAATCAGTTATCGACAGCGGGAGAGTGAGAGAGAGGAATGGAGGGGAGGGTCGGAAGGCGCGCGTGACGCTACCAAACGAGGGCAATCAGTGCGGTCGACGTACTGTGAAATGCTTTCTTTCCAAATTCATCCCTCTTCAAATTCTTCAAATGAATTATTAAAAATAAGATATTTTAATGCATTCCTAATATACCACTTTATTATAATTAACAACGATTGTAATAGAATG
The DNA here is from genome assembly GCF_028537555.1 of Battus philenor. Taxonomy (NCBI): domain Eukaryota; kingdom Metazoa; phylum Arthropoda; class Insecta; order Lepidoptera; family Papilionidae; genus Battus; species Battus philenor. The sequence goes on from NW_027181693.1 coordinate 2,620,933, forward strand.
GTGTATTGTTAACAGAGCTACGGTAACACATCCTGTGAAACAATTAATGTAAAGGTCTAAACCAGTTCTAAAAAAGTCCCGATATTCCGATGATTCTCAAAAAAAGGTAATCCACGCATATCGAGCGATATTCGTTAAGGTAATATTTCAAGGGATCCTTTTCGAGCGTCCGCTTCCTGCTTGCAGCTTTTGCGGTCTTTTAATCCGTTTTCAAAAATTTCGCTGGAACTCCTAAACTTAATTAATGTGAAAATGTTAGAGGCACTTTGCCATTAAATCTGGCACTAAACTAAAACTATAAATTCTAATGGACATATAGCTTTGGTCCAAGACACAAAACCAAGTGGTTACTTTGATTTATGATGGCAGAAAACTAAGTTAGTGATGGAAACCGGTAATGATATAGTTCGATCTATGTGTCTACGAGACGGAATCAATCGAATATTAGACTCTCCGAAATTGTATTATGTAAGAAGTGTATTGTAATCCTTAAAATTATATTAGTAAAATTCATCACGATCTTTTAACAAAAACAAACCGAGGCTATTTCTTCGACATGTAAATCATATAAAAAAAAATATAACAATACCCTTATGTAAAGTACTAAAATGCCAATGATAGCTTTTTTAACAAATGCTACTAGCTACATTACGTCATAGTCAACGGCGCATCGAAAAGGGGAATTCCAAAGAAATATAATTCTCTATATTTAATGGAATCAGGCGTTTTCTCGCGGAAGTCCATCCTAAGTAAGAAAAGGACCAATATTTAGCCACTTCCGCACAAGCAGTGGTAGTCGTGCAATAAAGTGCACCGCTCGCCAGCCCGTCACGACTCTATGACTCTGATACTCTGTGTTTGGCACTAATCGGTGTTACATAACTCTTGAAGATGCCCCGTGGAGGGGTGAAACACGTGTTGAGTGATTTGGCGGTGGCGGTTGTGTGATTCGCATTGTTTGCCGCATACGCATTTGTCAGCGGGCTGGCGGGCGGTGCATTTTATTGCACGACTACCACTGCATGTGCGGAAGTGGCTAAATATTGGTCCTTTTCTTACATAATTCTTTATGTACATGGGTCAAAAGGATGCAGGAGTGACATTTCGATGCAACGTTGACGATCATGTAATGTAGCTTGTACGTTGTACAATTATTTTGTAAAAAGGGTCTTCATAAATCGATGGAAGCCCATGATTTAAACCATGAAATAAAATGTCAGATTATAACAACCTTGTTTGGAGTAGCAGGTTGAGGTAACTATTAACTCTATCTCTTTCTATAAAACGTCCACATATTATCCTACACAGCACTAACCGATCCGTAATCTCCTCTCCAGGACCTGAGACCTGTCTACTGCCACTTAAACCTGCCAATTCGCTGGACTACATCATTGGTTACTTTCGTTCGTCTACAGATCTCTTTATTCCTGTTTCAATTTCGTAAAGGCTCTATTGCTTGTTGAGTTGGTGTCCTTGTCAATATGTCCTAGATCACGAAACTACGTTTCAATGTCTACAATTTTAACGCCCAGGATTTTTAAATACAAAATCCGTGATATGACTCAAATGTTCATCATAAAGAAGGTATGTTATTAGTCCAGTAATTTTACTAGGTACACTATCATCCTTCTTCGCATACTTTTTTATCTAGATAGTGGATTTCCGAGATAGAAAGAGACAATATTTGTGATAGAAAACAATAATAGAGTGAAGTGCGAATATGCTTAGCATAGTTAAAAGTATAGGATATTGCCCCAGCGACGTTTGCTTTATCCTTTATAGAGCAGACGTCACCGGCAGAATAGTTGGGCGCGATAAACCGGTAAACCGGATTACGCTGGCGCTTTTGTGGTCTCCACTAGCGGGCGTCCGGTTTTTTATCAGCACTCATTTAAACTAGCTTTTATTCCCTTATCAGTTTTTATAATGTAAATAGTATTTAGTTAAATGCTAATTATGGCATTTATAACAAATACTACTCTTTAAACCTATTTTAATAAGTAATATTTTACAATAGTATTTCAATAAGTTCAAAAAACAGAAGCAAAGAATAAACAGTCAATAGTGCAAAATAGCACATAATCTTAATTAAAGTGACTAATATTTAAGACAAAGTTTAAGCAATACTAATAAAAAAGATAATTCCTAGGAAACGTGAGAAGTACATATATATAGTACGTTATATAAGGAAATAAGGATTAGATTATACCATAGACATAATTAGATTAGTGCAAAAATTCAAGTAATGTATGGTTATTGCTCTCTATAGATTAAGTATAGAAAGCGGTGCATACGTAACAGGAAGTGATCTGGGAATAAAAATAAAGGCAGAAAAAATGAATCATAAGTCCTAAGATAAGTTATCTAAGTGTTATAAGTCAGATATAAGTATATATAGAAAATAGTGAACGTATGATTTAAGAAGGAATGGTACCCAGGTGTAACAAATGAGTATTTCACCGTGTATAAATAATCAACTTCATCCAAGTTAAACTGTGAAAGGTCTCCGCCAATTCGGAAGAGGATTAAAAAGCGCGATAAATAATAATCCAAAGAGTGCTGATAAAACTCAATACCGTTTGTGATATCAAAAGGATTTTTATAGGACACAATGTATATAGTATTTATTTTCTCTTTATACATACATAGCGGACTTGATTTCTTTTGGGGGAAAACTTTTTTTAAAATATTTAATGTCATCATCATCATCATTTATTCTTTTATCCCTAAGATGGGACAGAGGGCGTCCACAGTACGTCACCATCCCGAGCGGTCGAGAGCCTCGCGCTTACTTCGCTCCACGTCATTCCAACTGCCTTCATTTCTGCAATGATCGTCCGCCGTCAGGTTTGCTTTGGGCGGCCACGTCTTCGCTTTCCTTGAGGATTCCATTCTATGGCTTGCCTCGGTATGTGATCAGGGTCCCTTATTTATTAATATGTAATGTCAAGTCTTCGTTTATTCTGACCAAATAATAAAAACACGGCAGTAATCCGGTTATTTTTTGGGTTGTAAAAATCCAAAAATATAAACCTTATATATTATGATCGAACTCAAGGTACGCAAAACCTTGTTCCAACCAAACCGAGCACTTATATGTGACTACTCGACTCAAACCACAGCACGAGGCAATCGACTTCTAACGCCGTTCAAACATATACAAATGTACTATACCAAGGTTTTTATATACATACTACATAGTATTTTCAAAATTTTGCATTATTTTTATATCACACTTATACACTCACTGGTATTATGACTCAATTGGTATCTTTCCACACTAGGTTGACAGTTACAGAATGCCTACAGTGCTTAATTCACCCGAACTCCATAACAGTGTAAAAAAATAAAGTAAACTTTTTTTATTGAGAGAAAATATTTAAAAAGGCACTCTAGTATTTAAAATCACTTAAAATTTAATTAAATAAATTGCATACGAAAACCAGTTGAAAATATTGCACATATGAACGCGGTCAAATTAAATTTTATACACATTTCTAATCAAATAAATACATTTCGAAATTGATTGAAAGTGTATATATTTTGTGTGTAAATATACAAAACCATTCAATCAGAGGCCGTACATCTGCGCTGACGTCAGAACAGATAGCGCGATAATTAATAACAGAGTTCGGGATAAATTACAGTCCGCGATGGCCCAGTCAGCGACTCGCTGGAGGCGACATTTTAATTTGGAGAGCAATAATATGCAAATGTGTGCTATTAATTATCCACTCTCTTCACATCAACGCCAGCTCCCGTGCAGATTCTCGTGTCGGAGAAGTGGCGGTCCTATGTCATAAACACACATTGAGTCTTCATTTGTTCAGTGTACATATCACTGATATTCACAAAAAGTATACGAAGTGTACTTCAAATGTATTACTATAATATCTCTTCTAGCGTTCATTAGATATAGGGGAGGTTTATGTCATACAGTGGACTTCCTACAGGTGTAATTATGATGATAATTTACCACGTAAATATTATTCTCTTATACTTAATAAGCTTGAAAGCATCGATGTACATTTTGAAATAATATTTTGGTTATTAAAAATGATTTTATTTTTTTATAATGACAAACAATGTTTAAATATACGAGTAACTTCCTCTCCACGGAATGCGAGTGTCGGCTACGTGTAAGGCACGTAACCTTTACTGTCCAGAAAGATATGGATTTTATATGTTCAGCGCATTGGGCTTCATATCCGTGGTGCTTTACTTTCGATTTTTCTTGAAACGATAAGTTTATTTTTTCCCTGTCTTACCAAAATATTCGAGCACAGGTTTGAGATTGAAAAGATACCATCGTGGAAATACTGCCATAGCTTTGAACTAATAATGTGACATCTCTTCTTCCTATCAGCCGATGGACGCTCGCTGCAATGTATAGGCCTTCCCCGAACATCTCCACGATGAACGGTCCTGCGCTGCTCGCATCTACCGATTTCACGCGACCATAACTATGTCTTCAGTCAAACTAGTGGCAGGCCTACCCACGCCGCAAACTTATTTCTATTTATTAATTTATATTTGTAATTATACAAAAATGACAATAAGATATGACAATAACAGAAATAATTAAAAAAATATCTGAGAGAGCGTAAAAGCTATCGCAAACACAAAAGCTTCGGTATTAATCACAAAGTACGGGTGTAGGAATGAATGTTCGCGGCGTACCTTCGCAGCACAGATACGGGCACGCGGCCTGATTAATTAGAAGCCGTGTGCATCGTGTGCGTGGTGCCGCGGCCGCTGCACCGCCTCTGATTGTAAAACAGACTAACATCGCTTGCAGGCCTCGTACTGCGCCTTACGGAAATACGTTGTTTACTAGAATATGTATATATTCTAACTCGAATTTTTTTTAAATATTGCGCATATAATTCGCTCATCTAACTGAAGATCAAGAGTAGACTCTCTGCAATTTGGGAATATAATGGGACTTCCCATTTTTTTTTAATGTCCCCCGCTATTGGGGGCCTCTCGTGCCCCATCTTTGGTGGGACAGGGACTTTACGGGCAATTTTTTTTTCACATAGTTATTTATTATTTCCATTCTCTCCTTTCGTTCTTCACATATTCTTTCAATCTATTCTTTCATGCCACATTTCTGCTATCTAACCCTTTTACTCTGTGACCTCCCATTGCAACTGTCTTGACCAAAGCAATAGAAAAGTGTCATTGATATAGCTCGATCATCAAGGCCTTTCAATATGGACAGGACTCCCTGCATCCTATTCCTAATTTATTGATTATACAGCCCCTAAAATTCCCAATCGTAAGGTCATAACAATGGGGACAATATACCTGACCCAAGGCCTTGCCTCCACCGCCTGTAACAGTACTCTTTACGCAAACCCTCATCAGTGCCTCGTTCGCGAACACACTACCTGACTCACCATGCAAGTGATGTGCTTCTAAGACTCATTTAAGATACGTCACCAAGAACGCAGTAACGATTATGAACGGATCTGAATAATAATTTTAATATAAGTTCTAACCAAACCCGCTGAACCAGAACCGGTATTAACCAGTTTTGGAACATGCAATACAGGGTTGCATGGCGCGGTATGCAAATATGCTATATTAATTATACAATTGCAAGCCGTCATCTGCATTCGCCGACAGCTGAGCGGCTGTCGTGTTCGGCCAGATTTAATATAGGACGCATACGATAAAATATAACGAGTTATGATTTTGAAAAATCGAATACTGATATACAGATATACTGAATACTATATTCGTATAATAGAGCCATGTCGATTACATCAAAACATATTTATTTATTTATTTATTTATTAACATCAACACGATTTAAAAATAAATCGGATTAAAAAGGAAAAGATGAAGTAAAAATAAACTTCAGTTACTAACTACGTAGTAGTTAGTTGAGGGTATCTAAAAACTTGAGTTATTAACAAACATTTTTAACAGTGTACTTTACGATATACGGCTATGTCCCATGAATCAACGACAATAAAAAATGAGTCGATCGAAGTATGAATCTTGTCTGTAGTAAGTTACTGCGTGTCCCATAAATCAACGACAAACCTAAAGCAGGCCTTTGAAGTTAGACTTTTGTTCGTTGTAAGTCACTGTACGTCGCATAATCAACGACAATTCAAAATCAGACCACTAAATCTGAATTTTGTCTCTTGTATACACAGAATATAATCAGTTTCTGTGGTTTTTACAAATAAATAAATTTAAGATATACGCTATTATTCACGTTGTTATATATAATTAGACTCATTTTAAAATTAGATTCGTAAGACTAACCCACGTCGTACCAATCTTTTTCTTTTTAATTATTGATATCGTAGAGTCCATTCCTATCGACTTTTCCTATTTTTGTCGGAGAACCGGGACTTCTTTCTGGCTTTGTCTATCTTCTGCGAATCTTCCTCTCACACTACGAGCTAACGGGACTTCCAATGTTCTTAGATAGAGCTGCAAGCTCAGATGTTTATTGCGTTTTTTTAGTGAATCACGGATAAGTTTTCTGACCTAAGCCGAAGCTACTTCTGCTTATTTTCATTTTATTTACGTACGAACCAGTCTCGGCAAATCTTTTAATGGTTGATTGCACAGCACATTTCAAACAGGTTACATACCATAACACAGCTATTTCTCATAAACACATATGAATGTATTGTTCTACGCACATTCTCATGTGCATGTGTTTTTGAGCAATTAGAAATGTAACTTTGTAAATTAAAATCTAGATTACTCGCATTAAACATGATTACATTGTCTTTAATACATTGCGACCTCTGTTCAGTATAGTGAAAGTTTTAGTAAAATCTGATGAGACATCTGCAGCAAATGAAGGCATTAGTACATCACGCCCCATTTCGCACGACGATGTCACCACACAGTACCGGCCAGGCTATGCAAATGACAGACGCCATTACGTTCTGTTGTTGAAAACTAGACGAGTATATTGTACTCACAGCGTTTTTATTTAGAATATATAGAACATGTCGATATGTTAATATCCATTATACGCAAATAAAATATACAGCACAGACTAACACGGGATATTTTATAAAATACCAGTTGGCCATAAGTTTGTAATAAATGGTTCATTTATTTTTTGACTTACTTATATACTTATATTTATGACAAGAAACCACGCACCTGCGACCTTCACGTAGTGTAAATAATTATAATGCTTACTTCTCGAAGGTGCATATAGAGTATTATATATATATATATATATATATATATATATATATATATATATTGCATATAGAAGAACGATATAAATAGAAGTACCAAAACCGCAGCACCACACCTCACGCAGCACCAGCCACGGGCGGGAGACAGAAGAGAGGGTCGGCTGTTCCTTTCCGTCAGCCCGACACTACCGCTCACGCCTCTTTTTTCTTGGGCTCCCACTACGCCGCGACTTTTAAAGGCGAGGTACAGCGGTTTCGGTAACATTACAATAATTTCATTGTCTATGGCGACTTTCAAAACAGGAAGAGAGTGACACGCGTGCAATTTTGTTACAGAGCAATTATTACGCCTTAGAATAGGCACTAACACTTTAAAATTGTTGTTGGATTTATTACTTTCTCTTAAAAAGGGGTTACAACGCATTCACCTCGCGCAGAGAATACAGAATATTTCTTTTGGTCCGGAATCTACACTATTGTACTGCACTTAATGACATTTACGTATTCCGCGGGCTTGAAATGAAATGAAAAGAACTAAAACTAGGTCATCTGCCACAAATAAAACGTTTACAAATAACACACTTAATCTCCAGAGCAATAAGCTCGCTTGTTCAATGAAGCCAAACCATCTGCTGTCAAACTGTAATCCCGTCTAAATCCAGTTTAAGCCTTATGATTGCGGAGAAGGATTTTCGCCCGGTTGATGCAACAGGAATCGCCAAAGTGTCTTATAAAGATTTAAGCTCATTAAGTCACCCGTACTCAACTTTTTTGGTTTGGTATACTCGGGTAATATTAAAAAAAAATAACTTAAATGCTACAAAAAAGTTATAAATAAAACTACCAGTCGATGACTGCCCATTACCGGGTATTCCCCAAATATCGCTATTGTCTTGCGTTACCCGCATCCACCGACTTGATTATATCGGGGTCTACCTGATAGCGTCTACCGACTCGTGGTAACCACTCAAAAACCTTCCGGCCCCAGCGACCATCACATTTTCAGACGAGCAATTCGAGTTATGTCGATGACCGTGTTTCTATTGCTGATATCATTTCTGATTCAATATCGCAGCGTAGCTCCGAACATAGCCCTGTCCATTATTTATAATTATTTACTATTATAATATTCTTTATTGTACACCCTAGAAAACATATAAATAGTTTCATAATAATAAAAAGTGCAATATTCGGTCTTATCACACGAGCCGAGGTGATTAGGCAAGTGATTGTTAATTGTTAGAAATTTAGGATTATGGATCTTGAAAATAATGGTAATTCTAGAAGAAAATAGTAGCTAATAATAGCGAGCATTTATGTTGCGGAGGTGAGTGTCTTGAGGAGGGCGCTGCTATAGTGTTATTCTGTTAAGAAAACTGTACATTGAGCGCCTATCGAGTTTAATGTTATTAATTCAGTACATGTATAGCTTTTCATGAAAAATTGTATTTAGAGAAACATTCATAATACCGCTATTAATAAAGCTATATTATACTACTATTATTCCAGGAGTTCAATACTGTAGCTTACAGGAGATTGAGATAGATTTGATACCCTACAAGTGCACACTTTATATGAATTGTAACATATCTGCAGCGACAAATCGATGAAGGAAAAAAATCAGAAAATCACTTTCGGAATGTCGCCTTTCATTGGTTCCTTATGTTGCTAGAGTGCTTTTATAAATAACGTCTTTACAACTACTTTTTCTTGTATACTCCAAAAAATCTAGATAGAAATTAAAAAATATGTATAATATATATTATATGATAGAGAAATATTAATAGTATCACTGTTTATCAAAAGTTCATATATGACAACATTGCTGCGTATAAGTAGTCAAAGGTAATTGGAACTCTTACAAATGAATCAAGTTAATCAGCGAAGTGAAACTGTTCCCGATAAGTAAAACTTATTAGAGGCAGCCTTATTTAGCCCAACAACCAGGCAAGTCGTTGTCGAGAGGAAATTAAATAGCAATTTTCTTTGTTCGTTGCGAAAATATACGCGTCTTTTCACCTCGATTGTACTCGCTCCAAATTATATCTCTGGTTTTTCCTTTTTAATTTAAAATTATGTTTTTCTTTATTTAAACGAAGTATTCAAGAGGTGAAAAATAAAAATAGAACAAACTTAAAGGCGCATTAACTTACGAACACCAACTCTGACTGTACCTGAAACAGAAAATATAATATTAATTCAATAGAACCATATCGTTAAAAATAATTACGTATAAAATGTATACGTATTATGTAACTTCATACATTATTGAACATACCATTATATTTATATCAATGGTACTATTAGCTCCCTAATTTTAAGGTGCGATCATCGTCAGTAAAATACACTACCTTAGTTATGTCATACAATATTCTTGTCCATATAAGATATTATCATCGAGTAATAAAATTCATCAACAAAGAGATGAAGAAAATCATAAGCAGCATGTGGATATTAACAAGATCGAAGGAAACAAACCACAAGGTAAAATCCTTTTACGCTGAATAGACGAAACATGCACCACACCGTACAAGGTTCAGGAGCCCGGAACCCATAAATAATGATGAAAAATCGTGAAAGATAAAGAGTAGAACGCGAGAAATAGGATAAGAACAGATTATTTAGTACTTGAACGTATTAATAGTAAAGTTTGCTTAAAGCAATAAAATGTTACCAATCCTTTACAGACATTAACAACAAAACATTCTCAACTCAGGTTTGTTAAAATTCCTCGTCAAAGCGCATGTTTAGTAGTGGGTGTAAATGTCTACGCTTATTTATTTTAACTATCCAGGCTTAGGAGTGCTAGTGATTTCCATACACAGACCTTGTGTTTAAAACGTAAGTTTTCAACATTAATACCCTTTGTAGAACAAAGGCTGCGTACGGTGCTCGTGGCTGGCTACCCACTTAGTAGGTATGACTTTGACTCCATAAGCCAGACCTAGCTCAAATTTCAAAACTATATTAGAAACTCGTAGAAAAAAATATTCTCATATTCTGCTTAATTCTTAAGCAGATTATGGAGATTACGCTATAATAGATGTGATAGTTTTTGATGATTCAAACATTTTAGACTTTCTCGTATAATTATCATGTTATATTGAAACATGGCGCAATGCACGAATGTTAGGAGATAAGCAAATGCTTTAATTTAGGCGGAGCGTTGAATTGAACATCGTCAGCGGCCCCGGAGCGGCAGTGTCGGCAGCTGCCCGGCGACCGACAAACCGGTTAACTCGATTATTGTTGATTTGCGGTTCCCTTTCGCCGAGAGAAACGACAGATCAGTTTCAGAATTACGATCTTTGAAATGTATTTCAATTGGCTATACTTATGTGTACAGGTAGATTGGAAATAGGTGCAAAAGTTTTAGAGGAAGATGAATACATAGGTTATTTGCTGTCAATTAATATATGGTACAAAGAAAGTTAAACGAACTTACCAAATAATAATAGAATAAAGGACAAGTCTAGCAATGTATTAAAAAGTTCAAATCCAAAAAAAATCCGTGATATCAAAAAATAAGACTGGAAAATAAGAATGTACCTAGCCACCATAGAGTACAAAGATGAGGAAAGGAAGGCGATGAAAGAACAAAAACTGCAAGATATTGTGAAGGATATAAATGATATTGTGTGTGAGTGTCGAATAAAGATAAAACTCTGAAAAAATTATGTGTAAATAAAGTCCCTGTCCCAAACTAGATAGGGGGTACGAGAGGCACCCAATAGCGGGGGCTATAAAAAAATATATGGTACACCCTATACAAATATCAATGCTTTCATAAATGACAAATAATGTATAAAAAGCGTTTCCTAAATTCGAGCTATTACATTTTAAAGTTAATTATCTATGTTATTTGTTCGATACATTTTCTACTGTTTACTTTAAGAGGCTTCAACGTTCTGACACCAAAAGCAAAAACATTCGGAAATATGAGACATAATTGTGAAAATAAAGGCACGGATGCAAATATCTATGGATTAATGATCCTTATTTAAAAAAAAAAAAAAAAACTGTTACGATACAAGTTACTTCATAAAAAGAGATCGTGCCGTCATGTTCATAACACATAAGCCTACTGCGGATTATTCATCATATCACGTTCATAAGAAGTCCATAGCAGGACATAGTCTCCCCTATAGAAATACAATAAGACCGATTTGAAGCGGCCGGTATTGTATGACTTTCACCCATCTTTTGGTTAGACGGACATCCTACGGACTCCAGCTGCCATCTGTTCTTATCACTATCTGGCCTTCTAATTGTCACTTCGACTTGCAATTAATTCGGCAGGGATAAGTAGGTTCCCTTAAATCGTCTACGGATCTTTCTTTTCTGATTTAAACAATATGTGTTGATTGATGGGTCACATATTTAACGATTTTGGTTACGCCCATTACATAGCATACCAAAACGGATACCCACATGCAATCATTGATTTTATGAATCACTTTTATCATCAACACACATATATAGAATTCCAAAAACAAGAAAGTTACTTCCAACCATTAGTCCGGTTATCATATACATAAACATTTTGAAACAAGAATCTTAGAATAAGATTAAAAATGTAATACCGTTACACTATTTTGCTAGAAATAAATTTTCGAGCGCCGCCGCTTCTAAATTCTTCATAGCCAAAAACACCCTTCCACGAAAAACTCTAAATTTTTTCGAGACGGCGGTAAATAAATTGTCGAGAGTGTATACGTCACCGTGGAAAATTTTCTAGCATTGTGATAGGGATGCCATAATAGTTAATTTTAAAGGGAAATATAAATTACAAAAACTTTAAACACATTTTTGATGTAACTATATATATCAAAATAAAATATTTCAAAGGAAGTAAACACGACTACATACATTTATACATTTCTTTATGCTAATTAAAAAACAATAAATGCTGCCTTTCCTACAAGTATATTAGAAATTTATGGGGATGCCTCTGTCCAGTGGAACGGTGAGATTCTTCTCAACACAAAATTAGGTTAATGGTTACTTAATTATCACAATTATTCCATACGAGAGACACCCAATGCTAAGCATAAGCCTCGTCCAGAGATCACCATGATGAACGGTCATGCTCTGCCCGCATCATCGACTTCCCAAGACGTTGGCTATGTCGTAGGTCGACATAGTGAATGGTCGCATACCCACGCCGTCCATTTTTAATTACTAGCTATCCAATGGTAATTCGATATCACGTCACACAAACTCGTGTATGTATCACACGGACGAGACTCAATATACGATCGCAAGATTCATCGATGTGAGGAAAACGGCAACCGCTGTATAAATACTGCCCTATAATCTAAGGATAGCAATATAGAGTAAGGATAAGGACTTCCTTACCGGTTTGTAACAGTTTGTAACCTTCCACAACCACTTGGTCGCACAAACCGTAACGATACAAACTGGAAATTGTTACTTACATTTTTACTTAAACACACTACCATGTAAAAACATGAGCAAACACTGCGGCATTAATAAACGTAAAATATATAAAATAAATATAATAGTAAAATAAAGGCACGGACGTTAATGTCTATGAATCATCGATGCTTTTTTTTTTTAAGTAAATATTGAAGTATTCTGCGGTCCACAATATGGTATTCCTGGCAACGTGCGCTTATCGGTGACAATCATAATATGTCGAGTATTTGTAAACGTAACAATTCTAATAAGGGACAACCCTAGCGGTAGAGAGCACAAAATATATTGGCAACGTAAACTGGTTACAGCGCCGACAGAAAAAGGATAGCGTGGCGGCCGGCTCGGCGACGCATGCGCCTTTGTTTTAAGCATCCCAGTCGGCGTGAACGTGCAAAGTACTTTACAAAATATAACATAAATTATAATAAATCAGGAACGAATAATAATATCACAGGAAATTGTTCATGAAAAAACATACACGAGACTATTTTTCACTGCAACGTTCACGGACTCTAAACATACATAAAAGATTAAGGATTTCGGCTTTCTTTTCTCCGTGAACTGCTTCGCACACATTCGTACAGTAAATGGCGTTAGTCTTATGCCTCTATTTAGACGAAAACAAGAGCTCTCAACTGTTTATAATGAAATGCACACGAGAGTGTTCTGAAGTGTGGGTTGGGGAACGTCATATATCTTTGACATGCTGGTTTACTCGCAGTTTCTTGCACCGTTTGTGAGTATCGGCGATGTTGTATGGGAATGAACATTCGATACCTTTTCAAGTGCGCTTGAACCGAATGCTAAACGGTTATTGAAGCCTCCCAATCCGATAATATTACATGTGATGTAACGGCTCGAGCCGAGGTCCCCGAGAGAGCTTTCGAGCTAGGATACGTTAACAAGATTTCACGCTCTACCCTCTCAAACCAATATGTATAAATTTTAGCTGTATTTACCCGTAAAAGAAAATTGTGTAAGAAAAATTGTAAAAAATTATAAAACGCTATCGTGCCTCGCAGCTGGGAGAAGAAAGATCCGAATCAAATAGCGGCAACCCTCTTCCAACTATCTGCGTTTAGTTTAAGTGAAAAATAAATTTTTTAAAGAAAAAAAACACTAGCGATACAAATTAGAATTGTTTTTTTAAAAAAAACCCTCAAACTAGCGAAATTCATAAATTAGTCGGTCGTATTAATTTTTAACTACCAAGAAAAATACCACATACTATATACTACATGTCTTATTGTCAATTAAATACATATTCAACAGTTTTCACAGTTCAGAGCGATGCCAGCGCTTAGCCTAGATTGTTTTTAGCTACGATTTCTTTGCCCTTTTTTGGTTTTGGTAGGAAATCATCTATAAATTTAAAAATTAATACCGCTGCCCCTGAAGCGTGGACAGATTTATGTGGTATTCCTACCTACTAAAACTCTCCTGGTTGGTCGCTCTCTGCGTGATGTAAGGAAGTTTAGTAACTCTATTAGGAACTTTTTAATTCTTTTCACAATCCCTAGATGTGAACCATTTAAGATAGACCGTCTAAGAGTATACGTTACTCACGCTACCCCTTAAACCCTCATCATTTTTTCCGCCGCCGTGACTGCTACGCAAGCGTGTGTAAGACGAAATTCTGAGCCGTCCCACCGCAGTTGAAGAAGTTTGCTTTTTCGTAACGTCTAATTTTATTATTATTTAGTCTTAATGTCCTAGAAAGTCTGAAATGACATGTTTTTTCATTACATACACATATACACGTGATATCATACAATGGAACTGAATGCCAGAGGTAAGAGGAAGTTATAGATTTTAAAATACATCGTAAAGAGAATTAAGTAGTAAAATTTGTAAGTAGTTTAGTTTGTTAGTTTTTTGTATCTAGTTTAGTTAGTTTTGTATCTAGTTTAATTAATTTTGTATCTTAGTTAGTTTTGTCTTTAGTTTAGAATTAAGTAGTCAACTTGGTTTGTCAACGTTTTTCATACACTGAAGATAAATTTTAATTATCATTTATTAAGTTAGCTTACCTTGAGAACATGAAAACGTATTCAAATTTAATAAAAGGAATAATTAAATAAAAAAAAAAAACAAAAGGACCATAGACAAAAGAAAGTTAATTTTACCACTTTCAGGCGAATGGAAGCGGGGCCTTTCCTCAAAGCTAAAATCTACGGGTTGCTGACATTTCGCAACATAACAAGTGGGCATTATGAAAGAATTATGGGGCAATTTGTTTTATCCGCTTTAATAACCTCTGTTGGCTTATTACGTTTCCTTCTAATTTCGTTTTTAAATACAAATAAACTTAACTGCTATTTATTTCGCGGGTTGCGAAACAAATTCCTCTATAATTTGTGTAAATTCGTATACCATAATGAAAATAAATATTTACATTTCTCAAATTTACATCTATATAACCGATCACCCTGTATATTTCATAATGCTATTACTTGAGTAAGTAAGTGGTAAACGTATCATCTACAATGATGATGTGCCATTAAGGCTGTTGAAATATGGGTGTTATATCGTATTGGGTCAGAAATGAGACCTTAGTTTAAACGTTTCAGTTAATTAAGAAAAAAAAGATTATAGAACATTAAAAATTTAACTAAGTATGAACTTGTAAAAAAATATAGATTTTAAAAATAATTACCTTAATAGTACATGCATCGTTGCGTTCTGTACACTCTGTCACTGATGTGTCATTTTTAAATTGTCGAAATTTTGTGAAAATAAATAGCAGATGATGTATGTGAAAAGATTAGTACAGATTTCTGACAATGAATTTATTAATTTTTTTAAAATTTTTTAAACGAGACCTGTTTTACAATCTTGTCATCAACGTACACGTAAGAAAAGGACCAATATTTAGCCACTTCCGCACATGCAGTGGTAGTCGTGCAACAAAGTGCACCGCCCGCCAGCCCGCTGATAAATGCGTATGCGACAAACAAGGCGAATCACACAACCGCCACCGCCAAATTACTCAACACGTGTTTCACTCCTCCAAGGGCATCTTCAGGAGTTATTTTACACCTATTAGTGCCAAATACAGAGAGACACTGGCACTAATCGGTGTAACATAACTCCTGAAGATGCCCCGGAAGTGGCTAAATATAAATTAATAAAAGGATGGACTTCCGCAAGATAACGCCTGATTCCATTAAATATCGACGTACACGGCATAAACACTGATTAAAAAGTATTTCTAACCAAAAAAAAAACATACGCATTTAAAAATTGATCTAATACTTCCATCGTAAGTGCTCCCCTCGTTTTACTTAAAGTGATCATTAAAAATACGAATGTAAGACCTTCGATATTATTTTGTTGGTCTTTTCGTCCCTATTAACAAACCAGTCGAGTTTCAAAGCAAAATTTAATGAGGGTACGGACATACGCAGTAATTCTTTTGGGATATATTTTTCAGCTATTTGTAGATACAATCTTACTACAAGGTTGAAAGGACCAAGCACCGGACACCGGAATAGATACGATTACGAACATTTGAGAATAGATAGTAATCTTCTTAATCGAACAATTGTTACGTTATTTCAACAAATGTGAGATACTAGTTACTTTCTAGGTATACATACATAAAGTCATTTATTAACGTAGAACAATTCATTCCCGGTCTGTATAGTCAATAAAATCATTCACACTATACTACGGAAAGTTATAATAACTTTTATTAATAATATTTTAACTAATTAAGATTTTAAGAATTATTACACATCCATTTTTTGTTAAATTCAAACTGTTGTAGTATTATTAACTATTTAAATTCATTTCAGTATAATCTTGAACTTTCATACATCTCCTAAGGATGCTCCGTGGAGGGGTGAAACACGTGTAGAGTATATTAACGGTGGTAGTTGTGTTTCGCATTGTTTACCGAACGCGCATTTATCAGCGGGCTGGCGGGCGGTGCACTTCATTGCACGACTACTGCTGCATAGCGGAAGTAGCTATATGTTAGTCCCTTTCTTAATTAGAATGGACTTCCGCGAGGTAGCGCCTGAATCTATTAGATAATCTTGAATCATTGCAGAGAAGTTTAATGTAATAAAGCTTACACAGTTTCATTGCAATGAGAAACTTATTTATAATGAAAATAACAATAATATGTTGTTTATATTTAGTCCTTTACTAAAAATCAGCGCTGTGCTGTACTGCAGTACGTAGCTGAGTTTTCGATACTCTTACTGTATTAATTGTGCTAAGCAATCAATAAAAAATATTTGTTTTCTTTTGAATGAAAAATGTTATAATTGAAAATTAAACTGATAAACTAACTAGCGAATAACGGTAAGTCCGTTATCCTTGCTTATCAGGGTATATGGCGACGTGTGGACATAATTGGCTGTGAACTGTGTTATAGAGTCGTTAAAACGGGGGATATGACTACCAGATAACGCCGCCAGTGACATTTAAGTGTAGTTGTTATGCTCTGCAGTAACGTGTGAATCGAATTCATAATATTTTCGCAATTCAAAATCGTCGATGTTCAAATCGGAAATCGCTTTTTTTAAATAAATCAATAAAAATGGCTTGAAGATCAAATTTTATTCCTTTACAAGATCTTTAAAAGAGGTATATACGTAGGAGTGGGCGTCTATCGGCTGCCATGAAAGTTTACAAGGCAGTTAAAATATTATGTAAAATTGATAGTTATAGAAAAAAATTACTAGATCTTCGGTTCCTGCACTGTTATGCCACCAATGAAAAACAATAAACGAATAGGTAGTTAATATTTTTTTTAATATTTCGAACCGATAGATATAGTCTACTTGGAAGATTCTTCATATGAATTTAATGCCACACAAAACAGGGACATATGATCTTGGCCATATTTCGCCTTGATAATTTAATATTTCTGAAATTCGATTCGAAATTCAAAAATCCTGGAAGCTTACCAATTCTAACATATCCGTTTGACAAAATTGTCTGCAAATCGCATCGTGTATTTCAAATAAACAGAAATTACACAAAATAATTAGATTCATTATTTATTAATAACATTCAATAAGCTTATATTGACGTAATATTTATATGATAATTAATTAAATAAAAAATTCATTAAACTATCATAGGTACATTTGATCCAGCATTATTCTTTTTCATATTGTCAGCCGACTGACGCCTACGGCAAGGCATTTCCCCACGAAAGATCAGCAATTTCCAGCGATCTTAACACCAACAGCCGTGACTTTGTCATCTGCAGATTTCATTATTCTTGATTTGCGAAACTCCGTGCATATCTTTCTCCCATTGCTATGTGGGTGACTTCTACCTTTGATATAAAGTTCATCGTTAGCGACCACGTCTCGGATCCGTATGCCATCACTGGCAACACAAATTGGTAAAAGACGAAGGTCTTCTCTTCTCTTCAGACATTGAGGTATTTTAGACAAGAAGCACAATTAGTGTGACTTAAAACATTTTTATTTTCACTAATAGCAGCGATGTTATTTACAAATATTTGTTTATATATTTATTCACGTCTTACAAATGACAAATACATTTAATCATTATTTTCGGAAAACTTTCAGGTAAACTAAATAATAGTAAACGAATAAAATATCAGAATCTAATCGACTATTCTTAAGAGTATCGTGAATTAGAGATGACACGTCATAAAACTATATTAACTATATTTTCCTTCACATGAAATTTATTCTTATTTTAAGAAGCCTATACGTGCACAATAACTAAATAATAAAACTACAAAAACACGAAAAGTTTAATTAAAAAAGTATGATGTTTGATTAGCTTTCATTGATTAACTTATTCATTTCATCTATGCAAGGTAATTAGTTATATATTTAAATATTTTAAGAGGTGAATTTACATCTCATTTGTAATTAATGTATAAAAATAAGTATGGTATTAAAGTATAAAAATTATGTATGGTACATCAAAATGAAACGAAAATCAATGATTTCAGAGATGATAAATACCATCATGGCTATATTGTAAGAAAAATCTTTTTCAAAATTCTGATAACTACATATTAAAATTAATTACTGTTCACTATCTCTCCTTTCTGAAGTTGTTGGTCTGTCGCATTCCAATAGAGTTCTTGTCGCGGAGATTCATCTCTGGTGTACATTTTAAGAGATATCAGACAAGCTGACGTCACGACAATTAACATTTCGAAGAGCTGGGAGAAATATGTATTCAGTTCATTTACAAAATATTATAACAACGAAGATATATTTAATTCAGTACATCGTTGTTTCCCGTTGCTTAGAAACTTCTTTTAGCTAACAACTTGGACGGGTAATTTTCCACTAGCCATTGAGCTTAAAAATAATTATTCTAATTTCTACATTAAATAATTTAAAAATAAGTAAAAGCTTTAAAAAACGAGCCTTACTAATCTTTTATATCTATAACCAATAACTCTGTATGTATATATACCTCTAAGTTGGAATCTTAAAACAAAAATTTTATTTAACAAAGTTTGTTAAATAAAAAGATGCGATTGAGAAAATCGAATTGCCGATATATATCAGGTTTTATCGCTTCTGCATCAATTCGAAACGTGGCCCGGACCTAATTGCAAAAAGTAATACCATTACGCGCTCCCAGTCACCGCTACATTCAACTGAGCAATTTATTGTAAAACAACATAAACTGATTACTCTGTACATACAACGTAAGTTTAAAATTTATTAAGATAATTTAACTATCATAATTTAAAAACCATTTTTTTTCACTGCTGGAAAAATGTCTTCAAATATTTTCATTAACACAGCTTGAAAGCAGCCTGCGACCTATCTGGATATCCACGTTATGTCAGGATGTCGTACGTTGCGCTTGTCGGTACAGGGTCTCTTTTTCAGAAAATTAAGGCTCTTGCGCTTTTAAGCTCTATGTGTCCTGCAAATTGCAACTTCAACTTGCCAGCTACATCGATTATTTTTATTTTTCCATGTATCTCCGTATTCTTAACTAGATCTGTACATAAAATTCCGATTATAGCCCACGTTGTATGTAGGCCGCTTTCTACTGGTCCTATTCGAAATCTACAAGAGAAGCCATGTACAACAGTGGACTTTTATGGCTAAATGATGATGAATATCAGTCCCTGAAGATTAAACGCTTTCAAAAGTAAAAGGCCTGTCGCATTTGAATAGAAAAATCAACGAATGTGACATATTTAAAAGCGATCACATAAAATAGGTGTAAAATATTTAAAAGCCTTTTTTTACACCTATAACCAATAATGATCTACATAAAAACACGTTAAAATCTCTTTGGTTGTTTATTATCTGGCTGTTTTGTAAATTATCAAATAGACGACATTTTATATTAAAAAAAATAAAAAGTATTGCTTTCCGACATTTTTCTATTGTCAGTGATTAGTATAAAAAAAAACTCGTAGTAAGACTCAAAGGGAATAATTCATTATGGAAGCTTCGCAACTGCACCTTTAGTGTCATCGCATCAGCGATTCCATTACTTGCACCTCCTACCAAGGCAAAAGAGGTCTTAGATAAATGAGTTTCACGAAGCGTTCCCTGGTAAACTATCAAGAGAGCTTCCCCGGCTCTACTTTTAAATTAAAATTGCAAATTCAAATGAGAGAATTTACTTCGTCGCGGTGAGGACTCGATGTAACAACTACTGAAGTGTTTGCACTGCCTCGTGATTAACTGGAGTTGTATAAAGAACGTGATTCAATTGTAATTCATGTAACACTCCGGTGAATTATTTTGTGAGTTCACAAATTAGATGAGAATCTTTTTGCAACTTGACTATTGACATCTTCGTTCTAATTTTTGTCAGGGATGTTTATTATTGATGTAGTTAAATCATGTGTAGATACCGATGACTGACGAGTGAATGCTGCGTCAGTCATCGGAGACTGACGCACCGTATCCGTTTCCTTAATACCTTTAGAAGCAATTTCTCTTTTATGAAAACACAATCGTCCTCTTCTTCGTATCACTCTCTTTCTCTCTCTCTTTGACAAATCTGCGGCATTGGTTACGGATGTCGGCTACGTATATTACATCGTAAATTATACTGTCTACAATGAAACAGATTTTATATATTCGTATTAAGCCCTTCACCTGACTTTTACATTCGATTTTGTCTGAAACAATGAGCTACTCGAGGTTTCCTTCTTTCTAACCAAAATACTCAAGGCCTGCTTTCAGACTGAAAAAAATGTCATAATGAAAATATTGTAATTATAACCTTGAACTAAGAATGAGCCGTCGGGCTACCATAATTCACGGTCCGTGGTGGAGTGTGGGTTGTAGTATACTTGTGAGGTCTATACTTAGAAGACCTCTGCCCCTGCTGTGGGAAAGATACAAAGCCATTGTAAATTATTCCGAGAGGTTGTATTACTCTGTTTTTGATTTAACGAAGCCACTATAGATCATGAGTTTATAATTATATACTTATAGTGATACCGGAACCGCTGTAAAACCGTGTTAAAAACTGAAGAAAAATCCTTGGATTTCATTTAGGTTAGACTTAGAATGTAGTATGCCAAATTTTTATATGGGACTATCACAAATATGGTGTTTCAATTTTTAATTATATTTAAACGGAGCTACCGAAAACCTGCGCCCCCCCCCCCTCCGATCTCACCAGGCATACTTAAGACGCGGTATAGCGGTTTCGGTTCCACAGTAGGTTTTTCAAATATATAGTCACGAGGTGTAAAGCACCAATTAGCTTTTCCTTCACAGCCCTTTGCCGTTAATAAAGGTCATGGCTTCGATTCGTTCTAAAGCCCTTGCACCAATCCACCCCATGGAGCATACTTCCCAGCCACCTAAGATTATAGGGATGTCTCAACCCGGTTAAATAGTATAAAGGTCTGCGCCGAAGTTCCTGAGGATCCAGGTCGGTTACTATAAAGAGCTTTAGGCGAAGCGAGTTTGCCGCAACGCCACCTAAAACTGCCAAAGGGAAAACTACATTTGTCCTTTTCTTACTTGTTTTTTGTTACCTAACGCATTATTCAATCCGCGTTGAACGAGCTTGACTATCCACACTCTATGAAAAAGCTTGTATTGCAAACGTGAAAACAAGGCGAAATCGCATATTACACTATGCGACAAGTAAAGTAGAGGTACACTCTGTACGTAAAGTTGTTTTAATCCACTTAAGAGTTGAAGCGCTCGCGCGACAAGGCGTTGAAGGTTCGCGATACGACACCGACGCCATATTCAACCCTGCAAACAATACATGTATGTACATTCACGCACATAAATGTACTTATCTGTACTTTATTTATTTTAACGAAACGTTATTTTTAAAAAGTTAAAATACATTTACTCTTCATTGGAACTTTTAAGAGTATTGTAATCGATCGTCAATATACCATTTTTTTTAAATCTATTTTATTTTTGACTTTACTCTGTTTCATAGTTAGTCTTCATAGTAGTCATATTTGTGAAGAAGAAGCAGGAAACTCCACAACAACACATTTTTTTATAAACGTTTAAAAATGAAGGTATATATATATATACGTTCACATTTATTTATATAAATACATGCATATATATGTATATACATTAATGTGTATATATATATACATATATAGGTAAAGTGTACACACACACACTCTCACATATGTATATATGTAAATAAAATAAAAATCAATTTAATAAAAATAATCAAGCTGCCAAGGATTCTTGTCGTTTAAACATTCGTTTATTGAATAGTGAACCTTAATAATTTAGAATAATATGGGCCTAGTACAAGGCTTTTTCATTTGATCTACAATAAAGTCGGAAAAATGGCCTCGGATAGTGTTTTTATATCGTGCGAGGTCAGCTTTGTCCAAAATATAACTGAATATAACACAGTTTCTCTAGAATCTTTTTAAATTAGAAAATATATGGAGAGATCCGAACGCCCTCGCAATAAAAGCAATAATTGTGTCTGCTATTGCCGCGTGTCGTTACTTACTAAATCACTCTATATGTCAACATTTCATTTTTATATAGATCACTACTATATAGATAGATAGATAGATAGACAAGGTCACGGGAAGTCATTGACCTATTAAATAATATAATGTCAAACAAATAAATCATTACCAAGCAATTTTTATTTATTAATTATCACTTAAAATTGTATTACACAGTAGAAAGATTTTATTGAAACGTTTATATAAAACACTAGTAACCCGTTCACAGGCCGGACCGCGCAACGCTTTCAAAACATCACGAGAGCTATCTCCGCGGGTCAGCTGCGAGAATCGGATTCCGGTTCACGGTACAACTGACACGGTTTAATGAATGAGGCGATTGCTCGCGGGCAGAGCTCGCCGGATCATCTCCGCCCCCGGGATCTGTGCTCACAATTTAATAATAGCATAATATTAAAATTACTCTTCACATTATATTATATAAAATTTATATTAATTTGTAATCATATGAGCCATCGTAGGCCACCCCCATAAATTTCCAGAAAGACCGATTGGAAGCGGCCTGTAGCATTTCTACTACCTTAATAAGGTCACTTATCCATGGTAATCTTGTGGGTAAACGTCTTACGATGGACTTGCGGTTCCGTGGTCTTCATTCCAGAAATTTAAGATCTCAGCGGTCATGTGGCCTGACCCAGGCCACTTCAATATACCAATTCGATGGGCTAAGTACTTTCATTCATCTACGTGTCTACCCTATGCTAGCCTTTCGTCTTCGTCATTTCAGCCCGTTGACGCCGACTGCAAAGCCTTTCCAAAAAAAAATTAGTCAAGGGAGAATATACTTTAATCGCGACGCTTGGCAGGCTTGCAATGGGCGTCCATAGGCTGAAAAAGATGAAGAGAAAAGTTTTTTGGTTCAATTTTTAATATTATTTATTCATTCATGTTAGTGGACAGACTCCACAAGGCATAGGCCTCTTCTCAAGACATCTATAAGATATTCCATTAACGCTGCGCTTTGCAGACAAGTTGGAAATCGCAGTATAATATTGTGGTGCGCAGAGAACGCTACTGCCCATTCTCTAGAAACTTGTTTGCGAGCAGTGGTAGTCCTATACAATTAACACACTAAGTGTGAATTATATAAGCTGTTTCTCGGAAATCGAACCTCGACTTACGATCGCAAGTCTTAGCCCACCACTGGGCTGCATTTAATACCCAAAACTTTGACAAAGAAATAATTAATAAACTCTACATATTTTTAAAACCGCGCGAGAAACAACTGGTAAATTTCATCAAACGTAAGTGGAAAGTGCTTAAGTATGCAAGACCTGTATTTAATGCGCTTCAACAAAAGCGCACTACGCGCCGCCTTTAGAACCGGAATCGCATATAAAACTTACATTTTTTATTAATTCCATTTTTAAAGTAACACCGTTATTTTTGTTTTTGTAATTAGAATAATTTGTTTTTAAATATGGCAATTCTTGTGTTTTTTGTTACTTGTATTATATATGCTGGAACACAAGTCCTTCTATCAGAATTTGATAAAGTCTTCTAAACCGTAATGAAATATTATAATTGCGTTACTCACTAGGAGTATCCTTTCTAATATTTATTTATTAATTTCTTACAATAATCACTTGTACGCCATGAAAATGTCAAAAAATCCATTTTGATAGAAACTAAAATCTAATTGCGCTCATTCATTAATGGAATTTGGACTTTATGGTTCCAGAGTGGGGCGACGTTTTACAATCGAAATAATGATGATAATGGAATCCTTCAACTTAAAGCTACGGAGGTTCCGAAATTATCCCAATCTGAGAAGAGCCTACGAAAAACTCAGACGTTGTTTTTTTGTGTTCTATAGTAACAGAGATATTTATTATTAAGATGTATTTTCGCTTACTTAAGACTATAATAGTGTAACAGAACTTTTTGCATTGTATTTAAAAACGAGTGTGTTTTTAAGCGGTTTTATTTAGTTCGACCCGTACGGAATTTATTTAAGCAAATTTAAGCACCTTTCCGTTGTCAGATTGATCTGAAATTTGGTACACACATTTAATTTAGATGACAATACAATATAATAAAATCAATAACATTATAAATCTAAGATGGCCGCCGATACAAAATGGCGGATTACATATTTTTCCTTAACCCCCTCAACATGGGGATCAAACGAAAGGGCTACACTAGTAAAACTCGATGATTATGTCAAAATTTAAAATTCAAGATGGACGCCGTTCCAATATGGCGGACTAAGTACATATTTTTCCACAACCACCACAATATGGGTATCAAAAAACCGTTTAACTTAAAAGTTTTTTAAATGTATTTATTTATATCATTAAGGTGTTGTAAGACATGTTTAATTAATGCCATTCGAACGACAGCGTAACGGCGTTTTGAATATGTCCGCATGTCCGGTTGATGATGATCAGTGCTGTTGTATTTATAGGGATTCATCATAAGATGACTTGACGAACACGAAAACAAAAGACGAATATTCTTTCACTATAATCACTTACCACCTCTTGAAACTATCTTAGGATACCTTTGATACATTTTTTATTCATTTATTCCGCTTAGAATCATTCAACGTGTACATGAGAAGAATTCTTTGCTCTAATTTGATACAAAACGTAATTAGATTGAGCTCTCCTATAACGCATCCTTTAATTTTTATATACGAGGATATCAAACTCGCCCTTAATGTATTCCCAAACCAAAATACTATACAATTTTATGGGATTCTTCCTAAGGCTGACAACAATATGAAGTTCAAAGTAGAAGTGTGTACATTAATTCAAACTTTACCCGTATTTATAGCGACGTAAATAAAAAAAAATATTTCTGTGGAATTCCTCTTATCGATGCGCCGCTGATGATGATATAACTTTGCCCTTACAATTCATTTCAGCAGAAGATGCTGTTGTGCACTCACAGGAACCTAATAGGCGTGACGTATGCCCTAAAGAAGATATACGAAGGCATATATAATAGTCCAAAGAGGCACTCCTCGAGTAAGCATCCTTACTCTGGGGAGAATATCCCGAAACCTATAAGCACACTGTACATATCTCTACCCAAACCGATAAACAAGCTCTCATTAGCCAAGGCTATAATGTAGAGTCTGGTTCAAAGACGCTCACTATCGTCGAGGTATAGGGGCTAAGACGCTCACAAGCTGTAAACAGTGTCCATCATGCGGTTGTAACAATATCACTTCACCCGAACTCGTGCGTGTACGAGTATCACACGGAAGAGACTCAAGATGCGATCGCAAGATTCATCGACAACAAGTGGTCGCACGAAATGTAATTTTAAAAACTGGACATTGTTAGGGTGTCGATGAAAAAGATTAAGATACTTAGTAAATGCTGTAACATGCAAAAACGCAAGCAATTATTTTTTTTTTTTGTAAATATTGAACGTATAATAAAAACAAAGGCACGGACGCTAATGTCTGTGGAATGTAGAACCTAAAAAGTAAAAAAAAAAAACAAACAAATGCCGGAAACATGTCCAAACAATTGATGATAGCACTGACATATTTAAAACATAACACACCTCTTGTTTCATTCATCGAAGGGCTCGGGCGATGGAAGTGAAAATAAAACGAAACGATCATCAATCGTCGAGAAGATACGATATAAGACAAACATAAAAAGAATTCTTCACAACGTATCCTGAACCATGATCCGTTAGTTGACAGGTAACTAATGATAAGAATTGATGAAAATAAAACTTTCCCAAGTTTCTTATTCTCGTTCTTACGTGCACGTGATCAAGTTTGATTATTTTAGTAATCCTTGTTACTACTAAAATGTTTAATACGCAGTTAAATTTATTTACAATAGATGAAAAAAATAGTAGCAGATGTTTGAGGATTTAAACAAATCAAATCTCAAACAAAATCTAAAAGTATAAATAATGATGAACAATAAAGTACATAAAAGTCCACCATTGTACATTTTTCTGTTCGTAAATAGTAAATAAATAAATAAATAGATAAATTAATCAAACATAGTTGATGACCAATTGCAATATATTTGTCCAATTACTAATTCAATTACGTACCGAGTTCTGTACACTGATATTAATAATTCTCATTACTCGGTTAGCAACAACAGAAATCTATTAATGTTAAGTTTGCTATTGCATATTTTAATAGCCGATCTATATAAAATACTAAGGTGAACAAGTTTAAAAGGATTCAACAAAACTGACAGAAATTGTCAGAGTAAATATAGTGGTGTCTTTTATACAAGGTGGAAATCTAATTCGGATCTCCAAGGGAATAGAATAAGTTAATTTTGAGTGACGTCACTTTTCTTCGCTGCATCAAATCAATTACTGACGCTTTCAAGAACTGGAAATGCTACGTAAATGAACAACGAAGTTGCGCTTTTTTCACCTGGAAGTGTCATTTTCAATTCGTGCCTTTTTCTATGATAATATTTTTTTTGCTGAAATTAACTTCAGAACGCATTTATTTATAATTTTTATATCATACTCCTTTAGAATTGTTATTTCAGGTTGCTAAAAAGTATCTATATCAAAGAAAGTAAGCAATTCATTGTCCAAATTAAAAACGAAAAACAAAAGAGAAGTTTGAAAAAAAAAGTGGGACAAAGGGGAGACCTTAATTCGTACCGCCTGGAGCTAATTATCTCCGAGCATACGCTATTTTTCAACTCCTCCCCCAACGTCTGGTACAATCACACTTATCTCTGCCAATTATATATTTTTTTTTAATATTAAAATTAAATGTCGTACTAATTTTAACATACGTTTTTATTCTCTTACAAACCCGTATAACTAATAAATAGCGACCGGAAGATCGGAGTGAATTGTGATAATCACACCCAAGTCATAACATATTTATTTGCTTCTTTGTCTGGTATTTTTTTCTCGACTTCTAGAATCTTCTTAAAAAGCATAAATGTCAGCTAGGTCTTTAAATTTTTATCCGTTAGGTAGACTAATCAAATCAATCGATACATAAACAATAAAAGAGCTGTTAACATTTTTCTCCGAAATTTTATTTTTTCGGTATTCCGGTATGTTCATATTAATGTACATGGTTGACACCAATCTGAACATCGGATATCTTATTTCCCTTATTTAATATATTATAGATTAAGGTAATCAATTTTATTTGCTGTAAAAACACAATCGTCAATGTCAAACATTATTATCTATGTACATAGGTTCGTTCCAGTTCCAGCCTGATCCCGCATTCTCTCATCGAAACAAAATATTGACATTACTCCTTCAGTTGAATAAACGGCCCATATCCTACTCAATCAACTAAGTGTGATAAATTACTTCTATAGCAATTTATCAAATTTGTCTTTCCCACCGCGCTGCATCACCGGCACCATTATTGACACCTCGAGGCCGGTGGGGCGATAGAATCTTTGATAAATGAATTTCACAAAGAGCTCACCCGCTGGCATCGCTCCGCGGCGCATCCCGCATCGGAATTAAATTCTTACTATTCAATTTTAAATAAGTTCAGATGGAAAATTTACTCAAGAATTTCCTTCATATTTTTAATGGATTAAAAACTCAATTCTGTCGCCTCTTCTATATTAATTATTAAAAGTTACATTGTGATTTAATAGCAGTCCACTGGGTTAGTCAGATGAAGTCTAGACC
Organism: Battus philenor; assembly: GCF_028537555.1. Lineage (NCBI taxonomy): Eukaryota > Metazoa > Arthropoda > Insecta > Lepidoptera > Papilionidae > Battus > Battus philenor. The sequence continues at coordinate 2,649,133 of NW_027181693.1, forward strand.
ACGCAGTCTAAGTTATACACACTACTTAAGATCAGCACAGAAGGAGTAACATATTGCGCCACAAATTTGACAGAAAGAGTCACAATCTGCAGTGAAATACGCAAGGACGAAGAGGACCAGCAAACATAGTTTATTGAAATTAATTTCTAAAATCGCAGGTTACTATCATTTACGATGTTACGCGGCGAGTTTGAAAGTATTGACCATTTAATGTAAATAATTAAACAAGAGCGAATCAAGAATGAGAAGATCCGAAGACAAATGAAAGAGAAGGCAACTTATTACGCCTAGTAGATGACCACTGTGCCCTTAAAGTTGCTTGTTGCTTGAACCTTGATATATATATCAGTTGTCAGAAGGTATTTGATGCAAGCCGCTTCCAACTAGTCTTATAGGACATCTAGAAATGATGCATACGTCCAGCATTGGACGTCGAAACTATAAACATGATGACTATATAACATCACAACTGCTTAAAAACAGTGAAATTATTATAAGGAAACCAGCATATTCTAGGGCTGAAATTTCTAATGTGTGAGATTTGCAATCCATCGAGTACTTGTGTTCCCATGAGCATTAACAATACAAGGTTAACAAATATTTTTTTTTAATAAGATAAAGTCTACAACCTGAAGATGTCAATTTAGAGTAGGTATAAGGAAATGATCGCACGAAACGTAATCTTACAAACTGAACATTAAAATAAAGCTAGTAAAATAGATAAAAGACTTAGTAAATACTATAACACACAAAAACGTGATCGAAAAAACATTGGAAATATTAAACGTAAATGTAAAACAAAGACACGGACGTTAATGTCTGTTGAAGATAGATTCTTATAATAAATAAAATAAGAAAATGTCTTTTATAATGCCAATACATAATCGTTTAATACTTTAACAAAAGAGTTAGTTAGTTTGTGATTATGATAACTGATAATTCAAATGAGAGAGAGAGAGAGATGAGAGTTCAGTCAGCGGAATCCTGTCCCAAACTTTTGCGAGCGATAATTAGAACCGCTCAAACTGCACTAAATGAAAACGTTCAAACTCGGCGCTGCACCGCTTTTGTTTGCACTGTAGCGCATTTTAACTTTGAGAGCTTTCGGGAGCTTTCAGCTTCAATCTGGTGAAGTAGATTTTTTTCTCGGCTAGATGGTAATCTATGTTTTCAAAGCGTTCAAAGTGTCAATGGAACGCACTCGACGTCGCCTGTTTTGCGCCTATCCACTTGATATAATCTTAAATATGATACGCCTAACGTTCGGTCTCATGCGTGAGATCAGTCACGATAGCATAAATTCCAGTCTTCAGATTTTTAACAAAAGATTTATTATCAACCATTCAACAGTATCACTTCATTAAATATAAGAAATTTCAGATAATTTATTTCCTGAAACACATGTCTAATATGGTAATTACAAAAGAGAATAAATAGTCCAAATGTCATCTGTCTAGTGGCATACATATTTTGCGTAGATATATAAAAAAAGAATGTCAGTTGTTTGTTAATATTACAATCACAATAGTCACTATAATAAAATATCGAAATGAAACTAATTAAGTTAATGATAATAATACAAAATACAAGATCTAAAATAATAATTTATCATTTTAAAAAATAGGTTATAAATAAAATAATGTATTTATTTACCAGTTTCGTATCGGAAAAGGGCCTTTTTAAAACATTTACAAACTATTTATTAATATAAATGTAATTGTAGCGTCATAATATGAAAAAAAAAATTAAAATACATTTCACTTGACAACTTCGAGTTTTTAAATAGAGTTTCTTCCGTATTTACTTATTAAATATCACTTTTATAGCATAGCATAAGCAATGACAAAAACAATTTTTCAAAGACATAAAATTGTGTTATGGTAATTTTTCAACCAATATTTTGTATTAAATTACATATATAATATATATACAATAGTACTTTTTTAAAACATAAAAAGAGGCGTACGACTAAACAGTTTACTTAATTGTAAGTAACATCCTTGTTACCAAGTGAAGTAAGATAGGATTAACGCTAGTAAGCTTCTCGCAACCGCGACATTTTAACGTTTAAACTAAAGTGCAGTAGTTTAAGTTCAATAATATCTTCTTTAATATATCTTCTGTATCTTCTTTAATATCAATAATCTTCACATAAAACTTTGACTCTTAGTTAGAAGATATACAATGTTTAGATAGATATTCTTTAGCTGCTAAACGTTCACTGAAAGGCATACACCAGTACTACAATGTTTGCATATTAAATATTAGCTAATGCGATAAGAGACGATAAAAATATATCTCTAGTATATTTATATAACGCAAAACCTAATACATCTATCAGAATATCCGTCACAATGATAACGCGCAACAAGAGTAATAACCGATACGATAATTCCTCCACTTCATGCCAATATCCGACAAATGATACGATAGTAGATAATGTCCGCGTGTGTTCATATATGCGCACATTACAGCACCTATAAAAAGCAGACATGATCTTATTCGGATATCAAATATGATCATATTTCCGAGCTCCATGTTAAACTCAAGTTATCCGGCTTCGTTGGAATGCTCGTATATTTTCTCTACTCTACGGGATGATTTTACACCGTGATTTTACAGGGTAATTTTACAGGTTGATTTTACAGGGTGATTTTACAGAATGATTTTACAGGGTTATTTTACAGGATGATTTTACAGGATAATTTGACAGGATGATTTGACACGGTTATTTTACAGGGTGGTTTTACAGGATGATTTGACACGGTTATTTTACAGGGTGGTTTTACAGGGTGATTTTACAGGATGATTTAACACGGTTATTTTACAGGGTGGTTTTACAGGTGATTTTACAGGATGATTTGACACGGTTATTTTACAGGGTGGTTTTACAGGGTGATTTTATATGGCGATTTTACTGGATGATTTAACACGGTTCTTTTACAGGATGGTTTTACAGGGTGATTTTACAGAATGATTTAACACGGTTATTTTACAGAGTGGTTTTACAGGTGATTTTACAGGATGATTTGACACGGTTATTTCGCAGGGTGGTTTTACAGTGTTTTTTACAGGATGATTTTACAGGGTTTTTTTACGAGGTGATTTTACAGTAGGATTTTATAGCTCGTTTGGTGTCAATTCGTAGTTGTTCATCCTATGCAAAAATAATCGCTTAAGCAAGCGTCTTTTAAATTAGGATTACTAAAATAGAGGAATTAACTTTTTTTAAGTCTCTGCAGACTTTGTGCTGTCAGGAGTTATTGGCCTGTCGTACAACAACAGTAAACACAAATTAATGTAATGTATTCTAGAGTAATTACGTTATACAGACTAATTGAAAAAAGGTGTAGAAACTTTAAAACTTTTTGGCAAGTGCTAAATATATAGCTAGTATATATTCACCCCCTTTAAAGCAATCACTCTGTATACCGACTTTTAATTGTACCACGATCAAAGATATAAGTTATTTTAAAAAAGTAACGAAACGAGACATCTTTGATAAAAGAACAGAGGCACTTAGAAATCAAAGAATTTCTCAAATGAAAGGTTCATTTTGTCGATTTGACGTTTGGCGTTGCTTATAAGGGACAGAGATTTTACGAATCGTTAATATTCACAACGCCCCGGGGAAATTTTATTTTATAACGGTTATGGGCAATTGCTTGAATGGCAGGAATATTCGTTTATTAACCAATACTTACTAAGTAACGGTATGCGAGCATTTAGAAATAAATAACGTTTAGAATTTTCTTTGGATTTTCTTAACAAAATTTATACCGTGTATATATATTATCACTTTTTTATCAGCCTTTTAAGTATTTGGAAAGAAAAAAGTGTATTTTTAATAAACACATACATTTATGTGCGTACATACCAGCGTGTGTGAGTGCGTGTACAGCCGCATTATGTATAATTTAAAAATAATTATATCAATTTTGGCGACATCACTAAAATCGTTCTGTTAATTACGTTTTCAATAGAACACAGTTTAGTAGAATCTTCTGCTATTCAACTAATTGCTTAAAACCGTCTTCAATTACAATCCTCTGTAATTATGCGACGTCGGTGCGGTATTCTGAATATCTAGTAACAACATATTCATCAGCTAAAATAATTACTTTCTAGCAATGAGGCACGAGGTCATTTAAAGAGCAACGTAGCTCGAATAATTGCTCATGTGAAGTTGACGGTGCACATCGCTCGTACAACCGAGGGCTGTTGAAGCCGAAAGATTCTCATGTAGTGACCACGAGCCGGTAGACGCAGCGTGGGTATGTTCACACCTTGGACCACCGATGACATAGCTAAGGTCGGAGGAAATCGCAGGATGCGGGTCGCGCAAGACCGATCGCGATCTTTGTGGGAGGCTGGATAGGCCCGGTATAGCCAATGGTAATATATCAGGTATTTACAAAATATTGACAATAACCAATTTAAAAAGTATACAGTATAGTGCGTTCATGCAGACATTCATTATTTTGTTCTTTTTTTTAATTAATACTCATGTGTACGTTTATCGAAAAATTCGGTATTAATAATCAATAAAGAAGGCCTATATTCAACAATAGATGTTCTACGTCTGAAATAATGATGAAACATCGCGTGAGTTCAAGTCTGATTTATAAGCACAAAGAGTGTACCACATATCCATATTATGCACCATGATGTATAGAAGCATAAAATAATCGTGAAACATGAACAGCGATATAATTCTAATAAACCAGTAAACAATTATAATATCTCAAATGCCTATAGTATTCCAATTTATTCATATACGGATATAGAATCTCTCCAAAATAGACTATTGTCTCTCTTAATTGCTATTTATAACAATCGCAACGGGCACAATGGTCTCGACACGAACAAAAGTATAGAAAAACTACGCAGTTATAAAATCCATTTTTGTTAACAAAGACTTGAATCCTGTATTGTAAGGTTGAAACCTAAAGTAACCGAGGCTTGAACGCAATTAGTGAGTATTAAAAATGTACGAATATTAATATTAAGATAAACACACTGCCTTTACAAGACACGCCGAAATATGAAAATTAAAAAAAATCGTAAAAATACGTGTATATTTTACTTACTACTGGTTTGGAATCTATAATTACAATTTTGAAATAAGTTAGCAAGTTAAAAATGCATATTTATCCAGAATATACTTTAATATACCTTGCATTTTCCTTGATAAATCTTCTTAGTATAGGCAAAATAGTTTTATTATGTCAGCGAGCAATAATTTTAATGGTGCCTGTAACAGCACGTCAACCTTTTTCGACCGCCTTTACTTTATCGAAGAGGTTTTTGAGCCTTAAACTTTTTAAACGAGGCCGATAGATTCTATTTTCTATTCGCGTTAAAAATGATAGGGAGGTTCAACGAATAGGTTGTTAAGAAAAGTATTAAATTTTTTCAAATACCTTGTACTTAAAATTTACTTACTAGATCACGTAACATATTCATTCTTAAAAAAAATGAAATTAAAAATGCATATATTATACTAAATTATGAAAAAAATAAAATTATGAAAGCAAATGTATGAACAATTTTTTTTTTTTGTTTAGTCATCTACATCGTTTTTCACAAGTGTAAAGAATAACATAAAGTTCATTGTGCATATATAAGTTAAATAAAATTATGCAGTCGCCAACATAATTATATTTTACATTTAATTATAACAGTAATTATGAAAGTGATCGCCAGAAACAAAGGACGTCTATGAGCGAGCCAGTCAGGGCTGACGGTGCGACACCAAAAAAATGCAAGTGGGGTTATTAAAGCAATAAAGTTATTTGGGCTCCATTACGCGCCTCTTGCTTTAATGCATCTACATATAGTCTACAATAGAGGAGTTATAGTCGAGTGATGATGTTTGTAAGCAAAGTCCGTAGTCCGTATAAGTTCATGCCTATGTTTAGATTTGGCCACTGAGAAATAACACATATTTTGAATACAAGTGGTATTATTATTCGAGCTCCATCCTGACACGTAACATTATATTAATCCGCACTACAAACCCGCTTATCTGGACCAGTCGCTAACTTGCTAACTATAAAACTAATCCTGCGAATATTTCCACAAAAGTTGGAAGCTAAGTGATATCAAAACGACATTAAATAAACAGTGTACCATTTTCAACGTCACGACGTCGTCCAAGATCTCAAAATTAGCATCACGCCGAGATGCAAGTTGACTTTAGCAAATTGAAGTGGAAAGCGCTTAAATATTGAAGCCCTCTGCCGTTAACGTCCCCGCCCGAACAAAAGCTCGCGGCGCCGGACACTTCCGGTTCCATTCGGAGGCTTTCATTTCGATTACAATTATGACGAGCACTCTATTTGTACAGCACTAATGAACATTTTTTTTTAATTTATATTCTACCAAATATACATAATTATAATTACGTGTATTACGCCTTAAAAATATTAACATTAGTATATTTAACGTATTTAATGCCTTGAAATTCAAAACTCTTTATAATTTAAATAAAAAACCAAAAATAAATCACTAAAATTTTATATATTTATATTTTACTATTACACAGTTATTAATATTTATATTATTATTACTTTATAATTTATCTTCTAATTTTTAATTTGTTTTTCTTATGATTTTTATACTTCAAAACTTAACAAATTATTCATGGGATTTTGTGTACGCATATGTAACAATGTACCAATAAAAAACGGAACATCTAAGATATTTTTTTTAGACCTTCCGTTTCCTTTTAATTTAAAATTTAAATTGAAAATTATATTATTAAATAAATCTTATTAAAGCATCCAAATGATAGAAGCTCGTGGTTCTTGATTTGTTGACTCATTGAAATAGTTAATATTATAATTGACAAACGAAAAATTGTTAAATTTCATTTAAAATATCAACTGTGTTGTTTCTGGCCGACTCTTCTTGACAGATCAGCGTTTCGAGGCGATGGTAGCGAGCTCATAACGTTAAAAGAATTTGAATATCAATAAATATTTGCTCATATATACTTTTATTACTTCTTTGTACTGTATCTATTTATTTAGTTTACTTAGTTACTTCAAGATTAAGTTTTGAGTTTTTTAAGGTTGACTTAATAAATTTCTACAGGTCATCATTATTTCAGCCGTATGACCTACTCTATTAGACGTAAGGCCTCTTCTTAGATTTCAAATAGAACCGATTGAAAGCGATCTACATCCAGTTGTCAGTTTAAATATAATAATGTTTACAATATTTATAATTTTATATTTAGAATCACGACCGAAAAAAAAAACGGTTTGTAATTCCTTTCTATTTAGAGTAAAGGGTAAATTATATTTTATACGTTTTACATTAAATTAACGAAAAGTTTCAGCAAGGAGATTTAATAGCATCCAGAAAACCCCTTATTGCATTTCCTTCGTCAGAAACGTTTGCGAAAGTTAATTGCAAAGAGAAATCTTGTTAGCGGCCAGGTCAGAAACTCTGCCCACGTGATATAATCGTCCGTGCTTCGTTTTTTCTTCACAGCAGTTGTAATACAACCGAATTTTTAACCGAACTCTTTAGTCAGTAAAATAAATACTTTTTAGTGTTTTGCAACTATAATTATATATAATTTTTGTTATTGTATTATTTTATTTAAAACTAGAACTACTACATTTTTTTTAAATCTAACAAAACTTAATTTAATTTAAAATATTAATCAGAATTTTCAACATTATTTGAGGGTTGTATGTAAATTTACGTTATATGGTGACATATAAATGAACACGATACATTTAACAAATATTTTCGTGTGTTATTAAATAAAATAAAGAAATTTTAACTTTTTTTTTCTCGACTAATAAAATGTCACGTGTCACATAATGTGTCACTTTGACTTGGTTTGATCATCAGAACAAACTGTGTTTGTAGACGAGGCGTGAGTACACCCCCCTAGGTAGATCGACGACTTAGTTAAAGACTTGGGAAGTCGCTAGACGGTGGCAGAGCATGACCGATCATCGTGGCGATCACCGCCTTGCAGTAGACGTTCATAGGCTGAAAAAGAAAAAGAAGGAGAGAAAAGTTTTTTGGTACAATTCTTAATACTATTTATTCATTCATTCCTATCAGTAGATAAACGCTATGCAACGCCTAGGCCTCTCCAAAAGACATCTTTGGAATATTCTGTAAACGCTGCGCTTTGCAGGAGAGTTGTCCATTACATGTCCATGGTTTTGTAATAGTAGTTTAGTAATAGAGAGAGACCCTGCTACCCATACTCAGGAAACTTATTTGTGAGCAGTGTCAATCCAGCAAGTGACAAATATAATTAATACACAGTGTGAATAATACATAAGATTGTATGTAGGAAATCGAATCCGAGAGCTACGATGCAAGTTTCAGTCTATATGCAAGGGGGAGAGAGGAGTAACACAATTTACACATTTTTCTTTACTTTTATAACTAACTTGACAGTACAAGTTATAGCGTTGTATAGCTTGGTCGTTTATATATATATATATTTATATATATTTATATATAAGAGATTGCCATTCATGTTAGGATTTATCACGATATCTCGCGAAATATAACGCATTAAGGTTTGAAATTTGTCAGAAATATTCCTATCGCCGAGTAAACGATTTTATTAAATTACAACCTCAAAATGTAGTGCCCGTCATTTGAAGCAAACTGACGAGATTTGGTTGGGAAAATAAATAATATTTGTTCGTATATTTGCGTCGTAGAAAACGAATAAAAGTCGACCGTAAACGAAGTGACTTTCGATATAATTTGATTGCAAGCGTTTCATTACAACAAACCGCTCCGAGCGAGCGTACGCGACCCCGCGAGATAACAATATAGAAATTCGGCTGTACGCACCGCTCTCGAGTGCTTGTCGGAAAAGAAACGAGGGTAAATATAATTTATCTTCAATTCCTTTTTTATTGTGGCCAGCTCTAGATCAATTCAGAGCTGAAAATGTTATAAAGGTTAAATATACGCGGTTTTTTATATATTTTTAATACCTCGGCGTTCTTACAGGGGGATTGGTATGGGTGTAAAAGTTTTAAAGAGGTGAATACATAGCTCATGTGCTGTCAATTAAAAAATAAACCTTATCCGAAGATGAATAAATTTTCCGAAATAATAGATAAAATAATAATAGTAAAGAAACAGCCTTTTAAAAATTCTGATTACTATATATGTTATATTACTTAATATTGTATCGGTCTATGCAGACTTTATACTACGAGAATTTAATACCCTATCTCATTTCAAAAGAAAATATAAAACTATGTCACATATTTCAGAGCGATCTCTTTATACATGGTAATTGGAAATCGTGGTGAAAGCTTTAAAGGTTTTTTATTACAAATATATTCACTCCTCTTATGTCTTTGCACTCTATAATTTTTATAATTTATAAAATGATTGTCTGTGAATATAGTATAAGAAAGGTATACACAGTTAAAAAAGAAAAATATCAAAACTTTTTTGCATTATTATAATGAGGCAGTTATTAAAACTTTGATAAAATATTTTCTTTATTTAGACCGATAAGATCAGCGTCTACGGAAAAGGTGGTTCAGGTTCATCGGAAAACGCCGAATGCAGGCCTCTTCCAATCGGATTATATTTGAAATCTATGGTAGGCTATATCTAGCAGTGGATGTACTACGGTTGAAATGATAATGACGACACAATATTTTTTATTTTCTTTTTATGGCGTGCCAAAATGGTATGCCATTTTGGCCATCGATTTTTCGAGATTTTTCGCGGCTCTTATATAAGTCTCTTGTATAAGAGTCTTTATAAATCATGTTTATAATTCACTGTATCCATAACCAATTTTTAATTTTGATTAAGAATTTTTGAGTGCACAGCCTTGAATATCTTGCACTGGAGGAAACACTTTCAAACTACGAGCTTTTTTATGTTCCAAGTCGTAAGCCACATGTTTCGGCTTATATTTTCTCTTATTTTTTCAATAATTCTTTTTATTCTATATGGTCTAATCTTTCTGGAACGCTGCATAAAGTAATTTTTTACCGTCGCATCACCTATAAAGTAACACAACAGAACCATTATTTATATGGTAACTTTTAATGTAATTTTAATTTTTGTACTGCAGGTGTACTTTAATAAATAAATATGCACGAGCATAACCGTTGAAGCAAAATAATGTTGAATCATTATAAAATACATCGATGATAAAAGCCTTTTACGTACAGTAGTAGACAAGTGTATTTGTGTTCACACAAGTACTACAAGAACAAGACACATGAGATATTTGGGCGACATGCCATAGAAGACGAAAGTCGAGATATCTGTTCTCAAATGTCTCATGTGCATCTTGTCAATCGCGATCTCCTCCATCTATTGTTTACTATCATTTCCTCGAACAATATAATTAAGCTATATGCATGTATCTTAGTATAATTTCCCTTGGAAACTGTTGGAGTAGTTAAATTGGTTAACGTCAGGCCCTGTCGGGTCGGCTCGCAGTCGCGTGCCAATAATCGCTTTCGTGACTCATCGGGTCATAGACCGATACAGCGCTGCTGCTATTTTTAAAAAAGGTTCCAGTCTGCTTCGTGTTACATAATACCGGTTTATGGTTTTTTATTCAACCAATATCTTATACACGCTTTCGTTATTATGACTATAAGCGTAATGCGGGTGTGATTGAGGCGGTGTACATTACATACATACATACACTTTTTTACAATTTTGACACGAAAGCAACTGTAACAACTATCTCACTAAGAAAAGGACCAATGCGGTACAGAGACTGTGTTTGGCACAAATCGGTGTAACATAACTCCTGAAGATGCCCCGTGGAGGTGAAACACGTGTTGAGTGGTTTAACGGTGGCAGTTGTGTAATTCGCATTGTTTGCCGCATACGCATTTATCAGCGGGCTGGCGAGTGGTGCACTTTGTTGCACGACTACCACTTGTGAAGGAAATGGCTTAATATTGGTCCTTTTCTTACATAGGATGGACTTCCACAAGGTAACGCCTGATTCAAAAGTTTTGACCATATTATGCTATAAGATATCCAACCTCACAGTCACAACCATTTCTGTTTGTTGTCACTTCATGTACCTTGTATATGTGTTGCGTCATACATATGTGGTGTGTAAACCTTTTTTTTTTTCTTTTAAATAATGTATGGAATCCTTCGAAATAACCTAAATCTTAAAAAATAAACGCTTATTCAATTTTAAGCCTACGGAAAAAGTATCGAACTTAATAATTAGACTAATGGCAAAATATGTCTAGAAGTGCTTTAACTAAAAAATGACGGTGATGAAGGAATGAATCTTTACTATAAAGTACCAAGTCTGGCCGCTTGCAAATATTTAAACAGAAAAAAAACACGACTTTTAAACTAACCAGTACAACGGTTGCAGTAAGTTAAATTAACACAAAGTTGTAATAAAACTATTCTAAATGTAAATTTAAATAGTGGGAGCGAAGTAAAAAAAAAAGTTGGTCGCCGCTGCTGTGGGTCCAACAAACAACTTTGCTAATTTCACGGGGCGAGCTACGCCGCAAACTTGTCCAGGAGTACACGAACAACGGCCTTATAATTTGTACCTGGGATGGCTGGATCGTAACTACTAGACTGAATCTATTTAAACATGTTCTTGTTATGGTCGCAAGGTTCTCCTTTTGGTATAAGTTCTACTATAGCGTAAAGGATTTTAAGTTAGAATGCTAGTGCAGTTTACAAATTAGTTGCATCGGTAGGTATTACGGCGTTTCATGAACATGATCACAAGAATCGAACAGATTCCTGTATACTCTTCTTGGATCAGTCCACGTATCAACTCATAGGTTTAAATTTATGGATGTAATTAGAGAGTACCACAATTTGATTATCATCATGCCTCAAAGATTTCCAAAAAGACCGGTTGAAAATATCCTGCTTCCAGCGTTTTCTGTCGAACTAAACAAAGCTTGTCTACTTTAGGGCTGGACGTTCTACACTTCACGTGCCGGTGATCCCCACTCCAGAACCTACAGACCCTGGCAGTAACCTGTTCCGCACGCTATTGCGAATTCAACTCGCTAATCCGCTGGGCGGTTACTTTCGATCATCTACGAAACTCCTATTTATTTAGTTTTTTTCTTCTTCTTAGTTTTTAGAAAATACACTGTTCTGGATTTATTTTCTCTACTAAGAAAATAAAATTAATAAATTAATAATTATATACGACAACACGGTAGTCCATTGGTTAATTAGCGTGCTTTCTGTAAAAAGCTCAAAGCTTATAATTTAAGTGTCATTGCAACTATTTTGAAATTATTTTGTACGTATAATGTACAAACTAAAGGTATGTTAGTATACAGGAGTATTGATTAAAAGAGCCACCTCTCATGTATAGCTCATTTGTTATCAAAAAGCTTTAAAGTTTTTACACGTATTTTCGATTATACTATGTAAATTGGTCATTCTGATATATGTTACATTAAATTATTTATTTAGTGAATTGCGTCTGACCAATAATTTAGGAGTACAACGTCTGCAGGGACATATAGTAAATAACAATTTTTTAATTATTTTGAATCTGATATTTAAAAACATCATTCTTAGCGTATTATAATTACGTCATTGATTATTTCTGAAACCAATGATTTTTCGATAGTGTGTACTATACATTAATTGGCATTAAACGATCTACACATGTAAAATAATTAACCAATCACCATGTAAAATAAAAGGTTAAAGCTGAGGGCACTATAGTATATAGTCGACGTACCATTAAAACGATTAGAAATATTTAACATGTATACGTGATTTGAAAAATAAAGGCAGTCCGCATCTCGCTCGCGAAGCAGAAACCGGAGTCAAAGAGTTCGATAACGAGCCCGCTGAACGTGAGGCTAACCGAGTTAATCTCGGGCATCGGATAAACCTGCCGGCGCAAGTTATACGGGTTCCATATATACGACACCTTTCGTAACCCACCTTTAATATGAGAAGTATGTTATAACACAAATATAACATGGAAAGTGGGGACCATAACTAATGAACGTGTACAGTATAGACCTAAAAATATATTGATTTCGTCAGTAATAAATTTCTTATCAATATTTTCCACGGCAAACTGCTAGTGACGGAACGCAAAATCATGCGGAAGATCTTGGGACCAGCGAGAAATCAAGACGGATCTTAGAGGCTCCGAAAGAATGCCGAAATTGAGACTTTAGTAGCACAGCCAAATATCATTGGCGAATATAAAGCTCAACGAATCCGCTGGCTTGGTCACTTGGAGCGAATAGGATCGGATCGGAGCGTGAAGGTAGCGTACCTGGAAAAACCGAGGGGTCGAAGACCAGTGGGTAGACCCAGGTATCGCTGGATCGATCGCGTTGAGGCAGACTTGCGCGAATTGAATATCAACCAATGGCAGACGATGGCGCAAGACACAGGAAAGTGGAAGTCTCTCGCTTCGGAAGCCAAGACCCACTTTGGGTCACTAAGCCAGCGGAGTAGTAGTAGTAGTATTAGTATATTTTCCACGGTCATTGGCCAGAGATAGTTTCGACCAGAAACCGGTAGATGCGGGTATGCTTCCATTAAGTACACTGACGACATAATCCAGGTCGCAAAGTCGATGCATGAGCGCTCCCCTTATGAGCAATCGTCGTGGCGATCTTTGAATGAAGACATGATGATAATGGTGATGTTTGGACCGAACTAACTGTTGGAACTAGTTTCTGCAACCTACTGTTACTATGGCTTTTTACTTATATTACATTTTACATATTTAGATCAAATAGGTCTTAAGAAGCAGCATTTAGGCCGCTTCCTACCGGATTTACTGTAAATCTATGGGGTCAGTCTATGTCTAACCGTTGACAAACAAAATTTAAGGACTTGATTAAGTCCTTATTAAATAACTTTATTCTGTAGCTTGTTACGAAAAAAAATACGCTACGCCTTCAGTTTTATGGGCTGCAAACGATAATGCAGCCGAATCATACTCTGTTTTTTCTGATGCACTGACTTTTACAATAATAATACGCATGCTGCCAAGGATATCAATTTTTAACGCGAAACATTGTGTGACAATTCGAACGGTTCTGATATCAATTAATTATTTATTGTCAATCAATGTCTGGTACACTCTATTCAAAAACCTAAGGTTACACAGAGACTCTGTGTTTGGCACTAATCGGTGTTACATAACTCCTGAAGATGCCCCGTGGAGGGGTGAAACACGTGTTGAGTAATTTGGCGGTGGCGGTTGTGTGATTCGCATTGTTTGCCGCATACGCATTTATCAGCGGGCTGGCGGGCGGTGCACTTTATTGCACGACTACCACTGCATGTGCGGAAGTGGCTAAATATTGGTCCTTTTCTTACTTAGGATGGACTTCCGCGAGGTAACGCCTGATTCCATTAAATATTTGAGTAATTACTTTATACAGAGTGATTTAAAATATGCGATAAGACTTTTAAGAATTTTTACAAATGAGCTATATATTTTAGAGCAATAACAAATTATACTATAAATATGTAAAAATTAAAATCAATGTAGCTACATAATACCAGAAACTTCTCGTCACAATACGTAACGATACGGTAGTAAACCTTGGCATTTGTCGCGTCGACTGTACCAGGTGGAAATGGAACATTCTAGAACCGGACGCGGCGGCCTGCTATTGCGCGAGATAACGTTCCGGACGCCCCCGCTTCCGTGATTACTGCGATGTTCATAAGTACAGCAACAAACAGGAGAGATAAGAAAACAACTTGGTTCCGTTAAGTTAATTAACACAAAGAGTTTGGTATTTTTAGTTAAAAGCGCATGAAGTAAGATTTATAAAAGTTAAAAGCTAAACGCGATATGATATGATCATGTGGATACAAATGGAATTGTTTCTATATTATGTATCAATTTAAATTTTTAAATAGATCTTTTTCAAAACATTTTTTTTAAATTTATTATATGAATAAGTTTGACCTCCACCAGTAATAATTTTATTTTTTTATAACGCTTGAGCATATATTTCACTCAAGTAAATTATTTTGTCCATCTGGAATTTAACATATAATTATTTTGTTATTTTTTGTTAAATAACGATTTTTTTAAAATTATATGCCTGCGTTATTTCTTTTAATGTCACCTACCTGCTCGTCAAAATCGGTCCTGCTATTTCAGAGATTAGATTGAGCAAACAGACATAAAAATTTTAAAAAAATGGAATTTTGGTAAACGTACCGTATGTATACTCAAATGCGTGTAGTCAAAAGCAAATATTTTAATATTACAAACAGACACTCCAATTTTATTTGTATAGATAAATGGAATGTATACCTTGTCGTGTTTTTAGTCATAAAAGAATAATCATTGATTATGTCAACGCAGATTTTATTGTAACAGATGACCAATAGCGCACTGTTAAACCAAAGCCACGAGGTTACTCTTCAATCTAACACAGTGATTCCTAAAGTGGTCTATATCGACCTCTAGGGATCTATGACAACCTGCAAGGGGTCTACGTCAGCGAAAAAAAATTGGGGGTCCATGAAATGAAAATGGGGGTCCACGATAGTGGATCTCATCACATACACTGATAGTACCTATTTACTTACATCATACTATCTTATAACATCAAAACATTTACATTATTTATAAAAGTACCTATAAAGTAAAAAAATGTTAATATGTTACGTATATTTTATATAACAGATACAAAATTTTATTCTGAGCAGTTTTAATTTAAATTCAATTAATAGATGTATGTATAAATTAACATGTGTTTTTACTTTAAGTTTTTAACACTAAACTTCACTACAGTTCGAAATCAATATCAGGTAAGTAGGGGATCTACCCAACACGGAAAAACATGGCAAGGGGTTGACGACACAAAAAAGTTTAGGGAACTCTGATCTAACACATCGACGTTTGCAAATTTGGGAATGCGTAAGACACTTGACATGTTATTATTTATACCGTTCGAAATCTACAGCCTATGTTTTTGGATTCGAGCACTCATGTATTTATAATAACAAGTACATAAAAAAGTACTACAAAAAATACCAATAATCATAGTATACTTTATTGCCACACAATGTTTGATGAATAAAACCTTGGTAGGCTTAGTAGAATAAAAAAGCCGATAGGAAATATTAAGCGAAAGAAAAACGTACAAATGAAAAACCCATTTCCCTATTGAGTAATTTATAACTGGGTCATACCGGTGCGGGCTAAGTGAAGTACATTACAGAGCGCTCTCGGTCCGGCGTCCCTCGAGCACAACACCACCGGGACGTTTCAATGTTTAACCTGAATATCGATAATTTTAACTACGTTTTTGTTTAAAAAATCATTTCACTCGCAACTTGTTGCATGAGGTGATTTGATTTTGTAAAAGTTAGAATGTTTAATGGAATCAGGCGTTACCTTGCGGAAGTCCATCCTAAGTAAGAAAAGGACCAATATTAAGTGGAGTAGTGGACTCTGTGTTTGGCACTAATTGGTGTAACTCCTGAAGATGCCCCGTGGAGGGGTGAAACACGTGTTGAGTAATTTGGCGGTGGCGGTTGTGTGATTCGCATTGTTTGCCGCATGCGCATTTATCAGCGGGCTGGCGGGCGGTGCACTTTCTTGCACGACTACCACTGCATGTGCGGAAGTGGCTAAATATTGGTCATTTTCTTACAAAGTCAGAATGAACACGCAGTTTCAAATTACACAATAAAAATGTAAATAAAAAGGTAAATTATTATAGGTCTAAATGCTCTAAATAGAAGAACTTTCTGTTAATCAATGTGTGGTCGAGCCAAGAGGTTAATAGGCTTTAAACCTTGAAGCATCGGCGAAAAGTTGCCACTTTATCAGTATTCTACAGACTGCATTTTGTAGAGTGTGCAGCGGAATTACACCAAATTGCCTCGTGTTCTTTCTTCCATCAGACAACAAGAAGTTGAAATTCTTTCCACTCGCACTAAGCGTTTTGCTAACACTTGTTAGTGTGAATAGCCAAGAAGTTAGGATCTTCCGGCGTCATTGTTTCCAGACAATTATAACTAAGGAGTCTTCAAAACAAGAGCAAATAGGTTTCTTTTCAGCAATCATGCACTACGGGACAGACGTCAAATATTTTGCCTATAAATGATAAATAGTGGTCCACAAATCATAAATCAAATATTTCTCAACGTTAATATAATATGAAAAACCGTTTTAAAAAATTGGAAATGAATGGAAATAGATAAATCCTTTAAAGTTGTTTGCGAACATAAAGGTTGTAAATTCACCCCTTTGAAGCTTTAACAAAAGATTTTATATTACAGGTATAGGTGTAACAATAGGACGTAGTTATGCAAACAAAATCCAACTCACAAAATTGACAATTTTTTATACATAAAAATAGAAAATCATCTATTCATTGTTTAAACATAAGTACAATTTACAATACGATCCTAGAAAACTTCCATTGATACGAACAAACTACAATTAAAATAACCAGTTCTCTTTGGTTTTCTTATTTTGTACTCTTAACAAACAACATATCTTATTTCTTTTTATATATAAGGTCATTTTGAATGTGGATATATCGAGAGTATAATGTAAATGGGTTAGCAGGACGTATGGCTGCTTATAGCGTATTCTAATAACTTAAAAAAGGTCATCTGTGCACCTTGTCTCCACTCCAAAAGCTTAAAGTGCAGAATCTATGTGTTAGTTTATATCTTTGACTTTGTTTCTTTTCACCGTATTATTTTGTAAAAAAGGAAAAGGAATATAGTGTGCATGAAAACGCACAATCAGAACACGCACTCATATATAAAAGAAACACTGCATTTAAATACGCGAGTGCACTTAAAGCAAATGTTTTTAAAACAATTTTACGTTCGCTTCGAAAGTAAAGTGCTGTCTAATGAACAGTTAAACAGCGGAGTTTTAAAGAAATTATAATCGACAACGAATTTTATGAGATCGTCGCCCCCTATTTTGCGACGCAGTAGTGTTATATTTAAAATACTTCGCATACTTTTTAAACTGTATTGGAATTTCACATTTAATGTGACTGTTATCTTAGTAATCTAACGTAAAATTTTCTCTATTTCTTTCCTTCTTTTAAGAGCACCTTCATTCTAGAAGAGTCTTAAGCAGATAGAGCTCGTCAGAAGTTACCACCGTCCACTCCTTATAATTGGTAGCAATTTCTTTGTATATTCAACGTCATCTGTCTCTCGAAGTTGAATGACATACCTGTCGTGTTAAACACATGACAAAAATAATCTATCTTGTTAATTTTTAATAGTCTGCATTATTCATTTTTCATTTTATTTTATTTTTTTTACAATGTAAATGACAGATAATCTCTTAAAACCTTGAGTAGGTTTATCAAGATCCAATTTCACGAATTATTTGTTACTGACATCGAGTACACGCGACAAATATGGTAACCAAAACCCGAGTCCAAGCGAGCGGACTGCAGGTTAGTAACACAAAGAAGTTTAATTGATCCAATCTATGTAACGATTTATATACATTTACCTTCCATTTCCATACTTATATGTGCCTATATATACACATTCTTGTACATACATTTACATTAACGCTTATACAGGGATACCACTGTTGACCTTGTATTATTATTGCAACTGTAACCATGTAGGATTATTTTTCATGTATTAATAATAATCTTAGTTTTAGAAAGACATCAGACATTAATAACTGTACCATTAAAAACTAAATCGATAGTCTTGAGTTTAAAATTTTGTACGTAGGGACGTTGTAACTTTAGACGCTGATAGATGGCGCTAGTAGTCCAATGTCAAGCTTTATTATTTGAATAATGTAGTCGTATAAAAGGGCATTCAATTGAGTCGAAGACCCGTAATATAAAAAATATAAACATTTTTTTTAATTTTTTTTTGTGAATAATATAATTTCTATATCGGCAGATTGTCTTATCAAATATGACATATATATGTGACATATTCGGAATAAAATACTACAATTAAAAATCAATAGATTGATGCAGTAAATATAATCTGTAGTATCCGATAATAAAGAATTAAATTTTGTCTTATACACGAGTCATTCAGCTCGTTTTTACGTTAATTCCATAATGAGATGCAGTCGCCGGCAACTCAGTCTCAGTGACTTCCATTATCCCTTTTTACAAAAGGTGCATATTACAACTATACCGAATACATTAAACTCTCACGTTAAAAGCACTCGGAAATTTTAAATCCCTAAGCGACGGATGAGAATGTAAAAATGTTTAAAAACTATTTTAAATTCAACCGCTTTGTTACGATAGAATAGCATGGGTATATCCCATTGTTCATTCGACGGTTTTATAGTTATTAAATTTATAGATTATACGTTATTGGAATGTGAATATTTGAGACACACGGCAAGTTAAAAAATATTTTCTGTTAGTTATATTTTTTGTCTGTTTAAATCAATTTATTTGAATGAATTTTAATTATATGGAACTAGAATAAATACGCTCCCAAATCAAGGCCAAATGTTGAGATCTTTTTTTCTTCATTGTACACTAAATTATTAAGTATATTAGTAGTACCAAATTGTAGCAAAACTTTCCGAGAGGCGGTAATCTGTCCCTACGTACTGTAGGATAAGGATTTTACAGCATACTTGTTACGTACACTCAAAAAGACAATTGTTCTAAATGGAAAATAGCGGAAGGAGCAATTAGGCAACGGGATGGTAAGTGGTCTTCACTCCCCGCGAAAGTCCGTAGAATCTTTTGACGAGTTTTAATGCAGAATATTTAAAAGACTTTTACAGGGATACACTCTAACTGTAACAATTACAACTTAAATAGTAAATGTAGGATTTTTAGCAACACGATTTATTAAGCTGTTTTATAAATAGCAACGTCTCTATCGCATAGTGATTTCTTTCTAAATACTAGGTCTTTAAATGGGAACACTTTTTTAAGTGAAAAAACGAAGAGAATAAGTAAGAAAAGGACCAATATTTAGCCACTTCCGCACATGCAGCGGCAATCGCGCCACGAAATGCACCGCCCGCCAGCCCGCTGATAAATGCGTATGCGGCAAACAATGCGAATCACACAACCGCCACCGCCAAACCACTCAACACGTGTTTCACCCCTCCACGGGGCATCTTCAGGAGTTATGTTACACCGATTAGTGCCAAACACAGAGTGAGAGTTAGTAGTAACGCCTGATTCCATTAAATAAAATGAAGAGGATGTTTAATTATTTGTTACATGATGCACCCATAACATTTAGGCAATATAAATTATTTATACAATACAGTTTGCAGCTCCACATGACTTAGGACCGACACTCGCCCCTGACTACATTCTGGGCTATGTGTACAATTTTGAAATTACCCCTACTTCGCTGCGAGATTAAATCAGAATCGAAAGACGTAATCGATATAGTTCGAAGAATTGCTCATCGGGAGTGCAAGCTTAGTAGCCACCACTAGCTGGTAGACGCGTCGTGGGTATGCTCGCTCAGAGTGGATCGACGAGATAATTAAGATTGCAGGAAGTCGTTGGATTGAAGACCAGTCATTACGACGATCCTTGGGAGAGGCCTTGCAGTGATAGTGTCTATTGGGCTGATGTGATAATGACAACGGGAACATTCATTTTATAATGAGCGCCCTTGTTTTGCCAAATATTTTTTGGAAAAACACAAAAGCTATACCTTATTTAGCAAAAGTATGTTGGAAAACGTGCTAAGATACAATTGTTACTTATATTCAGCTCATTTGGATGACTATGCTGTCGACCCCATGTTTTAATGGTATTTAATGAAGTCTAGTCCTGGAAATTTTAAACTTGGTTGTCACTTAAAATATTATGATAATCATGTGAAACTTTATTTTATATCCAACTATAGCATTTCATATGTATTAAAAGTTCCACGAGACATTAGACCTGACTTTCTTATTTTTAAATCTAAAATTGAAAATATATTGTTAAATAAATCTTATTGCAGCAATCAAGAGTTTTTAGAACATTTAAATGTGTGTAACTTGGTTTGTTGACTACACAAGGTTGATAGTATGTAAGAAAAGTATCTTTATTCTACAGACATAAGCGTCCATTACTTTGTTCTTACATTAACGTGTGATAATATAAATATATTTTTTGCCCAAGTTTTTGCATGTTTTAACAGTATTTATTAAGTCTCTCAATCTAATATAACAACGCCCTAACAATATCCAGTTTTTAAGATTACGTTTCGTGCGATCACTTCATCATCCCTACTCATATTACCATCCTCAGATTATTCGCCAGTATTTGTGCGGTTGTTGCAGTATTCACCGCATGGATGAATCTGTTAAATTTTATATAAAAACCTGAACTATTGAATTTCTGGCCGGCTCTTCTCAGCAGATCATTACACCGAGCCAGTGGTAACTTACTAATTATAATGTCAAAACAATTGATTTCCAACTCACTCATTCTTCACTATAGCGTTAGTTGCACACTACAACTCTATTGCTCATTCAACCTGATTTGTTTACCTTGTGAGCGTTATACCACATGTCTAAATATCCTCTGTTCTTTCTTGCACTACCAAACCATGTTAAGCCATAATATTGAGCCAAAACACTTGACCAAAAAACTTGAGCGTTGTCTACTATCTTAGGTAGTAAAGGTAAAGGTATTACCAATAAATCATTTCACTGAAATTAACGTTATTTGATTTTGGCAATAAGTATAAAATTACACTACTACACGGTTTAATTTTACATTAAAACAGGACTGGCCATCAAGTGAGTTTGGGATCAAATTTCTCGAAACACGAACCGACCTGTACAGTCGCCTTTGGAATTCTGCGAAATATTAACAAAATAATACTGTTGTATTATTTATTATTTTATAGAAAATCACCCTCTATACTATTCTTATTTAATTGATTATACATACTGTCTCCAAAGTTCCAAAACTTTAAGTTATACTAATGGGTACAATTACTTGCCCGAGAGCGGGGACATATTACGGTAAGGTCTTGCCTCCACCGTCTCCGACAGCAGTACTCATTAAGGTGAATGCCCAGTGCGCGTACGCACTCCTCGCTGGCTCTCCAAGCAGATGATGTACTTGTAAGGCACATTCTCTTCCCGTACGTCACGAAGAACGCACTAACGATTTAATCCTCGCTCCGGACATCAGGTAAACATATTATCCGGTGATATCGGAGTTGTTGATACAGTCCTCCCGATTCCCTTCACGAGATCAAGCCTAAAATACATTCGGCTGCGGTTGGTATTATCAAGTATATACTTCTTGCTGAGCAGGCAATTACCCGAGCTGCTGTAACTCGCAGGTTACTGAGTTACAACCAGCTACTGCGAACGATAGCTCGTAACCATGCGATCACTTACCAAGCGGCTAGTACGCAAGACCGGTGACGTTACCACTCATTCCACGCCACGCCGAACGCTCGGCCACACACTAAACCAGGCACACGGACATTTTGTTTTTCTTTATGGCCCCCGCTATTGGGAGCCTCTCGTACCCTTGTTTTGTTTGGGACAGGGACTTTATTTACAAATAATTTTTTCATGGTTTTATCTTTATTCTACACTCACTTTCATTCTTCTCAATTTCTTTTATTCTTTCCTTTTATCCTTCACAATATCTTGCTATTTTTTTTGTTCTTTCATTCCTTCTTGCTTTCATCGCCTTCCTTTCCACATCTTTTTTACTCTTAGGTGGCTAGGTACAATTTTATTTCTAATCTTTATTTTATTCTTACATTTCTATCATTATCTTTTGATGTTACAGATTTGTTTAGATTAGACTTTTTTCTTTTACATGTGTTTTATATGTGCATTTTGGTTCAAGTTTTCCTATTTTGTTTAATTATTTTTTATTGCATTGGGCACACGGACATTTTCGAAGTCTGGAGTTAATCACAGAGCCACTATGAATCCAACACCAATGACCAGTTCCTACCGCTCACGCAGTAGGCGGGCTACTGGTACTACTCTAGTCCAAGCAACTGAGCCTGTAGTTCCGCTTACGATCCGACTGGAGCCGAGTGTCTCTCCAGTCGGAAATTTTGTTGAAAGCAGTGGTAGTTTAGTAGATAAGTATTGTGACTGTATTTATTCAAATAATATCATTTACAGTGACACTTATATACGACATTAGAATAATATCACAATCAGATCGAACTTCGCTATAATGGCATTCTTCAACTTAAAGCTACGAGGGTTCTAAACAGCGCCTGACCTGAAAGGAACTCACGACAAACTTCGACGAGTCATTTTACAATTCCCTTAATATAACAAAACAGGAATTAATTTTCAAAATTCATTATCACTTAAAAACACTTCACAAGTGTGATTTTTTATTTACTTTTTAAATTTAATATAAAATAATTAAGAGACATTACAGTATAACATCGCCCCGATAAGTCTAATTTTATGAAGTTATGATATAACAAGCACATCTTTAATTCTAGTGGTAACCTCATATCAAACTATTTTTCTTACAATTATTAGAATTTTTACATACATAGTCTAGATTGTAACATAGAGTATATATGGTCATATTTTCTTAACTAAACTTTTCTCTAAGAAAGTCGACGTTCAAAGATTACGAGTTATATTCCCATGATATTTTTGATTTCTTATTTTTTTATTTTTCGTACCTTACATATGCGAATTATACTTAGTTACTAAAATTTGAATCTTTAAAACAAAAAAAAATACAACCAAAAACAAATTTCGCTTGTTACTGACTCCCATGTTTAAGAAGCTGGCTATAAATTTACGTTTTCACTGCTCACAAACATGGAATGAAATCTACAACGACGATAAAACATTCGTAAGATATTTAGGCCTATAACCCATGGTAAAAGTACTTTTCAAATTAGTATAAGTCCGTGTTTTCCATTAGATCTATACCTGAAAATGTCCTAGATTCGTTAATTCAAATGTCATAATATAAATATTTCGTAATGTTTAATTCAAAAATCATAATTGCCAAATAGTTTATTCTGGTAACTTAGCATGTAACAAAATTCATTACATACATATATCTTTATTATACATATAACAGACAAAAGTGCTTTATTTCATATCTTTATTTATAGCGACTGACGGCACTTAAGTGGTTATCAAAGCAGTGGAAGTATAGAAACCGCATTTTCCATTTAGTCTAGACTTTAGAATGCCCTAGGTCATACGTCGACAGAAATAGAAGTTAATAGCAAATTCTATAGTATTGCGGCTGTTTCTTTGCACGCAATCTTTAGTAGTAACATTTTGAAGTAGACACAAAAATATCTATGAACAAGTACCATTTATAAAAAAAACTCTATAACCTGTTTTTTATAAAATTATAATTCGAATAAATTCCTTGTACACTCACCTTGTGTTTTCAAATTCCAATTTCAAATCTCCACTAACTGTAAACAAAAAAAATATATAATTAATATAATACGTCTGTTTGATTGTAATAATATCAAATTCTTTTAAATTTATTTCGACATTAAAGCAGAATAATTTAATATAATGTATAAGGTTTTATGTTCTAAATATTATGGTCTGTGTAAACCTTTCAAACATAAAACGAAAAATTTATTTTAATATAAGGTATATGTCGTATGTTTAGGCACTTTATTGGGAAGGTTCTTTATGTTCATTATTTTTATATATATGGACCTTCAATTATATTTAATAATAATAAGATTACATTTTAAAGAGACATATCATCGTTTCAGGCCATAGACGATACCCCAAAGATATCTTTGAGAGGATATACCATAATCGTCACCCTTGGCAGGACGGTTGGCGATCACAATATTATATAGCGATACGCAGAAGATGCTGCTACCTTTCGTCTGCAAACTAATTTAAATGTTGTAAGATTATATTACGGGAATCAAACCCGTAACCTAAGATAGCAAGTCTCAGTACTTTACCGCTAAGCTCGCGATACAGAGATCTATAAATAAATATGAATTATGACATAAAACAAAAACATACATAAAAATAAAAATTAAAGAAATTTCAGAGAAGGGACGGTATTCTTAATTTGATTTCATTTGAAAAGACCAGCTCTAATTTCTTAAAATTTACCTAATTTGCCGCAAGATAGATTTTTTTTCCATTTCTTGGTCGTATTATAGGATTACTGCGTAATAGAACTGCGTAAAAACATAAGTATATACTCGTATAACGTATATATACATATACTCTTACGTTTACACTTAAATATCACTTACGTACGTCTTAAATATGGTAGAAGAGACTTATTTAAAATTAAATTCATTTGTGCTTGCTCTCTTAATATAACATACTTAACATGTTTAGGGAGCCGACAACAATTTGCTATTTTATGTTTTTTCGTAATGGCTTTCAAAGTAAGATCAATTCAATCCAAAGGGTTGTAATAACTAAAATTACATTTAAATACTCTAATAGTTTTTCTATGGAAGTTATTCGATTCAACACATTCATACACGTAGTCTAATCCGCACAATGCCAAAGCGGACACAGAATAATAAAGTCCGCATTAATTTTCGACGACACCGTCTTTTCGTTGCGGTTTAGAACTGAATCATTGTTCTCTGTGTTATATTATAATGTCTACCATGTCAGCTGCAAGGACAAATTGCTACTAGATTTATTTTGTCCTTTACATTTTCTTTATTAAAGAATTATTTTTTACAATAATTCGTATGCTTCCTAATACATATTTAATAATATCAGGAAGAACGGAAAGTAATGTCGTATCGACATCGACATATTTAACAGAAAAACTGGTTGAATTTTTTCGCTACGGCATTAAAAATTTGTATACTAAACCGAAAAAGGTTACCAATAACGAAGTTGAATGTATCGTTGGATAGAAATAAAAACTTGTTAAAACTGTAGTCGCGTGAATTTAACTTAAGAAGGCGACATTATTTAAGCATATTGTTCTTACGCCAAAATTTAAATACTTGTATAAATAGAACTGGCAGACACATGGTAATTACAAGAAGTAAAAATAAACTCGTAACGCCTAAATTACTCGAAATTTAATTAAAGTGCCGGTCATCTTTTGCACCTACATTCAATCACTGTGTATACAGTTAGAATTATAATATTACTATAGAAGAATTATAATTATTTTACTATGCAAGTAAAATATTATTTTAACTAATTTAATTTTCGTCTGTGGTAACGCCTGTTAGCCAGCAGTCAGGGGATTAAGCTTTACACTCACAGTTTATCACTTTACTCAGGCATAATGGCCGCCGTAAAGAAGTTTGTCCAGTTTATTAATTGTATACTAACATTAAACTGTTGTTTTGGAACATATTAACGTACTTCATAATTCAAATTCAAAATATCTTTATTCGAAGGACATTTACACGCACTTTTGAAATTTTCAATTATTTTAATATTAAAGTACCACGGGCTAAAAATATTAATCTGCTAATAAGAGCAGACTAAAGACTCAATAGTTCATTTTAACAATGATTCATGTGTATATTATAATATCAACCATGTAAATGTGACAACAATCCAAGTTCCACGCATTTCAATCAAGTAAAAACTCCCTGAATACTATTATTAGATTTATTTAATAATATTTATGTGGGAGTGAATCACGCAGGCGAATAATAGATGTTTTTAGATATTTTTTAAACACTTTAATTTTTCACTTCTTACATAGTTGATACAAACCGGCCCATCGCCATCTTCCCAGAGAATGCCATAATTCATTCCTACTCTTCATTCATTCATCAATCAATCGCTCACTTCCTTCACTCTTACGTTCCGTTCCCACATTTATTTAATAATATATATTTAATTTTATATTTAAAACTAAAAAACGTAACGTCTAAAATATGTCGTGGAACTCTATAATATATGCTTCTTCACAAAATCATGAAAGTTTGTTCAACTTTTACAAAGTATAAAAAAAAAATTCAGGCGTTCTTCTTTTCAGAGGATGGACGACCAATACAAGACTGCCCGCTGGTTTTGCGCTGCCCGCATCCAGCGACTTTCCGCAACCTTGGCTATGTCGTCAGTCCACGAAGCGAGGGTCCGACAATTACGATCACATGCCGGGTATACTAGCTAGAGGTCGCTACTAGATATCCTTTCTATTTAATGGAATCAGGCGTTACCTCGCGGAAGTCCATCCTAAGTAAGAAAAGGACCAATATTTAGTCACTTCCGCACATGCAGTGGTAGTCGTGCAATAAAATGCACCGTCCGCCAGCCCGCTGATAAATGCGTATGCGGCAAACAATGCGAATCACACAACTGCCACCACCAAATTACTTAACACGTGTTTCACCCCTCCACGGGGCATCTTCAGGAGTTATGTTACACCGATTAGTGCCAAACACAGAGTGACAAGATATCCTTTCGACTTCAACAGCCATCGATTTCACGAGCGATGTGCCTCGCCAACTACCTTTTTAGACAAACAATTCATCGAACTACGTCGATGACGATTCTAGGGTATATATTAGGTACTCTATTTTAAAAATAGACGTTGTGTTTACTACGTTTTAGGAATTACACTTTTTGATGTAATCTAGTCTGTAAGATTTGTGTAAAATCCGAGTTGTGTCTCTCCGTTGTGGAACCTAAATTACCGCTCAAGACATACTTAAAATCGAAGGCTGATAAAACAATGTATAAATTAAATTATTTCTATTTAGTATAGGAGAAACAGATACCTTCGAAATATAAAAAAATCATTACTGTCTTAAATATGAACTATGCAAATTAAAATCGATTATAAATTCTAAGACAATAAAAGAAATAAAGACAAGGCGATTACGTCTACAGATTATTAATTATTATTGGCATACTTAATAAGCTAGGCCCAAGGTAAATCGATGCAATGAATCATTTATATTCAACCAGTTACAATCGGGCTCGCTTTAAATTGTATTGTGACATTCGACACAAATCCCCTAAGCATTGTACGACAATATATTTAAATATAAACACTTTTGTTTAAATAATTAGATCAACGCGATAAAGAAATTAATTACAATTATTTTAAATTAATTTTAACTAACCTAACCTAATTTTAGATCAAATAAAACCAGTAAGTCGTCTTTTCACGTCTGTATTTAGACGGTCGACCAAATGTCATGTCTGACAGCCGGATATAATTAGTTATCCAGACACGAAAAATCAAGTCAGAAGGTATTTACAAAAATTCCAAAAAAAAGACTTGGTAAAAAAATTTACATATTTTTCAATTAAAACATATTCATGTTTACCGAACAGTGCTCCAAGTATATTTGCAATCCCTTTGCAATCCTATCAATCTTGTAAAGTTTCGTTAGAGATCTACTTACGTCAAAGCATCGAACTCACGTCTAGTAGGAGCTATAGCGGCACTTTTAAATAGCATATTCAGCTATGACATTAACGTCAATATTTATAAATATTATGATTTTGAGACATAAAAAGGAATCTTCCTTCCCTTACCCCTTTATTTGGGGTCGGGTCTCCTTATCAATTTGCGCCAGGCCACTCCATCCTGGGTTGTCTCTGCATCAAGTCTCTGCATCCTGGGTTGTCTCTGCATGAAGGGTTTCCAGTTCCTTTCTGATATCAGACCACCACGTAGCTTTTGGACGCCCACTCCCTCTTGGGAATTCTGGGAGGCTTAAGGCTGTTTTTACCACGTGGTCATCTGGTTTTCGTTGAATGTGGCCATACCATCGCAATCTATTTTCCTGTAATTTGCTGGGGATCGGAGTTACCTTAAACGAACCTCTGATATATTCCGTATTCTATCCATTCTAGTGACGCCACCCGACCGTCTAAGCATCTTCATCTCATTGACATGAAGTGTTTGCTCGTGTCTCTGACTTACAGTCCAGCATTCCAAGCCGTAGAGCATAGCTGGTCTGACAACGGCTTTGTAGACTTTACCCTTGGTTTTAAAGGAACATAAAAAGTAATAATGATGTTAATTTAAAAAATACATTAATAATTATCAACAATAATTAACAAAAAACGCGAGTCGTTCAAGCACAATGTACATATAAGTCACACACTGTCTCTGTTTCAGTGTATTTGGTATGTAACCTTTTTTAGTGCCTTTATAATAAAATTAAGCTAATCCGATCGAAAATCGCATAAGAAAATATATTGAACTCCTTTCTATTTATTATTTCATGAATCGCTCCAGAATATCAAGTTTCTAAAAATTATTTCGATGGTGCCTTATTTCGGATTAATATGTTGATATGTCAACCAGTATACATTCGTGTAATTTACCAGACACGACACGTGATCTAGTCTCAATAGACGCTAAATTCCAGTTTGATTTTAAAAAAAAATATTGCTTTAATTTAAGTATAATTGTTAAGGTCGTTGGAAGATGCTGAATAGAAGCCGCTTCCAATCGTTCCCAATGAAAATCTATGCAGGAGGCCTACGTCCAGCTGTGGACAAAGTTTCTGGTCACTTCCTAAGGCGGCAAGACTGGAGAAGTCCGTTAAGCCGTCAGCTCTCAAATATCTCGTGGGCGTCCTATCTTTCGCGCCATTCCTTGACTGATCGCTTACATACGACAAACCGTGACAAGCTCTTTCACGCAAACTATAAATCAATGTTGATAGTTATTTATACATTGATATTAGGGGTGTTATTGCCCTTTTGAAATTATAATTCGAAGTATGATATATATAGAACATACATGTATACGAAGTAGGATATATATAAATTTATAATATATATATATATATATATCAATAATGACAAAAAGGGTTCACGAACGTAAATCCCGTGCAATAGTTTTACGAAAAACCAAAGCCGAAGGTTCAAATGAAAAGTCTCGGACATAAATTTGGACATTTCACGACATTCATTCCGCGGCGACGGCGCTGGGATTCCTCACGTATTAGAACGGATGACATTACTGGACGAAGTTTTACGACGGTGTTGTTGAAACGTTGTTTATCGCGCTATTTCCACGCAATTCACCAACATTGAATACACAACTTTTAAAGCCCGTTTCGTTTCGTACTCTTTAGCATTATATATATATATATATATATATATATATATATATATATATATATATATATATATATATATATAAATACATTTTATTCCCGAGCCATTTTTTTTAATCACATGACTAGATGAATTAATTCATTTACTTTATTTATAGGCGATTTAAAACAATAATAAATATACAAAAAATCTAAAAACAGATGCAATGTGTTGACTTTTTAAATAAATAAATTTAGTACTGTAACTTATTATACCATGGATGGACCTAAGATTGACAAGTTGAAATGGTAGTGTGCAGACCACATAGCGTGCAGAACTGATGGTATTCTGGGATCTTAAGATTCCGAAATAGAGCCAATGGACTAGCAGCGTAGAACATCCGCTGACAAGTTAGACATGTAAGCTGCTTCCCACTGGTCCTATTGGATCTAAGGGCTACCCTGTGTCCAGCAGTGGGAGTCCTATGGCTGAAATGGTGGTGAAGGTTATGTTTAATGTTCAAGCGTAATTAACTTTTAGAGTACAGTTTTATTTTCACAAAAGAAAGCCATCCGAGCTATTTACGGCTTAGGGCCGCGAATCTCCTTGAGGAAACGGTTTATAGGGGTCAATATTCTTGCAGCCTCACAATATATTTATGCTAATTTTTCGTAAGTATACGAGTACCCTATACGTACTATATAAGTACCCTATACCTTCATAGTGTATTTACAAGGCACCGTGAAAAACTGGATGTACCAAAGGTTAGACAAAAAGTCTCGATTTTATTTGTAATAAACGGAATATGATTTTTTAATAAAATTACGCATGCATTATTGGATTTACATTAACAAAATTCAAAACGCATTTTAAAAGTAAATTCACCGGAAAGGCTTATTATTACATAAACGAATATTTAAATGAAAAGAATCCTAGGCAATGATGTCGCTTGATTATTTTAATTTCATTTAGGCTATATCAGATACAGAGTATGTGTGTAAATATGCATCATTAAACTTTATTAAAAGATGTATGGTTGTGGAGTTTATTCCTGCTTCTTCGCCACAACTATAACATATTGCAAAGCAGAGTAAAGTTAAAAATGAAATAGATTTAAAAAAATTAAAAAATAATAAGTTGACGATCAATAAGAATTCTCTTAAAAGTTCCAATATTGAATAAATGAATTTGATTTTTACCTTCTCTTAAAGTAATTGAGTTATTATTATTATTATTGCAATTGAAATCGTTGGTTGATTTACTAGATTAGCAGGCTTGCACGGAAAATTTGTAACCATCCGAAACCTACCTAACGAACTCTCAAGATCAATGGTAGCAAGTCTACAGAGCAACACGTGGTACGGCTCGCTTAGGCCCATTTGTATCGGAATGTAATGCGCAATTAGTTACAGCCTAAATCCATCTGGGGGCGTTCTTTGCCATACCTAGCCTAGGTGCCTTCAACGCCTCGTTCCGTCAAATCCGCGGAATGTTTAAAGGCAACATTTTAATTCCGTAAAAAAAAAAAAAACAAAACTTAATTTCAAATTCGTTCAATACGTAATAATAATAAATATAATATTTGTATAGTTGACATTTATGTAGATAAAATTCACAAACTTTTTACAATGTGCATTGCGATTAACAAGAATTGACTTGTCAATGACGGGCTCGATTTATGACAGCTGTCGAGTAGAAATCGTTTGACGTTTGCGTTTGTGTATGATATGAGAATTAAAATTCGAACGCAAGCGATCATATTTATATTTCAATACGTTACAGTTCTATATAAAGGCGTTCAACTTAAACACTCTTTATCTGTTACTAGGCGAAATCGTTCAACGGAGGATTTAATCTGTAGTCATCTATTGACATTTTGAATTACTTAACTTTCCCACTTAACCCGTACTTGATTAGGAGCAACTAATATAAAAAATCCTATATTTATTATACTATATGTGTTGATTTCCTATGAAAAATTATTTCAGTTCTTTATTAACACGTACTGTAATTTAATTGCATTATATCGTAGTAGTCTTGTAATTTGTTAGGACACATGCCTTCTCCAGGGTCAATATTTAGTCTGTAAAATAAAATATTCTTCAACATCGCAGCCGTAAGACACCAACTGTCTATAAGCCTCGCCCAGACACTTCTATCAGGATCGATTAGAAACGGTCTGCATCCAGCATTTTCAACATGAGGCAAATACCTTCTCATTTTTGACAAGCACGTAATAAAAAATATATCGTTCATAGTGTAATCACTTTTGAGAATCGAACCTGTTATGGTTGTAACACTTTACTTTAGCACCATCATCATTCCCAAATCAACTTTTACAGACAAAATTAAACCACCTTAATTTCACAAGTGTACCTTTTCACAACACTGTTTGCTTTGTTCCGTTATAAATACGCATCGCTATCCAAACTTAATAGTGGGTTAGCGCTACAAGTCTTTGCACTCGACCGAGAATGATTAACGCGTATAAAGGGGAGCCGAATGTAAGCAGTTCTCACCCTCTGCCATCTCTCAAAATAGCGGATATTTATTTAAGTGCCCCATCTATCATATTCTTGCTGTCCATACATTTATATGAAATCTCGCGACAGAGTACGGACCAATTGACAATAAAACGTATTTCTTATGACTCTCTTTAACTTCATTGTTTAGGCAGGTATAGCTAGAAACCTCAATCTGAACTAGTCCTCAATACATTCTTTGTATTCCTATTAAGGAGTGTTCACGAAGGTCAAAGCTAGACTGGATCGATTATAATTGTCAGGCTAATTTCTATATATTTGAAAATCAAATTACTTTTTATTCTGCTAAATAATAATTTGTGTAAGGATAGAATAGACGTTTATCCAGCCAGTGACACGGCACACCTAAAATTATGCCATTGAGATGCTATATATTATTATGAAATATAAAATCTCTCTTAATATCACCATAATGTTCGATACCTTAAAGTTATCGATAGTTCGTTACTCATAATGACTTTGCTATATATTATCGCGGCACGCTGTCGGCATTATGTGAAGTAATATCACCACAGATGTGACTGTGGAGTTTATTTTTTAATTTACATCCGTAATTTTCACGGTATGAAATTCTCATGTTGATTCTTGTCCCTGTCGTGATCCTATGACTTGGCGTATTTTGAACTGATTTCTACATAACCTTTGATTTAAATTTTCTTGCATTGATTTTCGTTAAATATGTTCTTTTCAAACAACAGTGGAAAATAATAGATTATAAACTCCAGTAAAACAAGGAAGGCATTTTTCGTCAATTGATGACATACAAAGAAATTTAAATTAATTGTTACTTGAACACCTTTGAAAAGTAACAGCTTGTAAACGCATCTTTAAATTTTACAATTATTACCGCCCATTAATCTCATCTGTCCCTTTCGCTTGCGAAAATGCGGTTGAAACATCGCTTTATTTGTTTTATACGGCGAATAATATATAGCTACGGTTCACTGAAACCGGATTGCTCACACATAAGTGCATAAAGTAACTGGTTAATATAAAAAAAATATTTTAACACATTTACGATTAAATATTTGTTTATTAATTAAGATAAAACACTAGAAAAAAATGTGATTACGATATTGAATAAAACTGACAAATGTTATTATGCAGACTGACTTCGTCTAGACATAAGACTTTTACATAATTTAGAACGTTAATAAAGGAAACGAATACATGATAAGATAGACAATATGATTATACTGAAAGCTAAGCCACGAAGAACCGGGATGAATCATTTATCCAAGATGCCCTAATAACTGTCTTATACCACTCTAGTTATATAGTGTTAGAAGAGAGGCGATATGTAACGAAATTCTTCTGGTTAGAATTCTGTACGAATTATTACATCAATTTCTACTGAGATATATAAAACAAGTTCCATTGGAACTATTTCTTGCTAAAACGCTATTAACTATTAATTGCTAAAATGCTTTATCATCCTTTGACGTGAAGTACTCAAATGTATATTAACTGTAAAAAAGCTAAGTGTTAGCTTATTATGGAAACCACTCTTTAGTTAAAAAAATGTAGGATGTGAATGGGCGATTGAATCGAAGACTTATTTAAGCTTGCGACTACAAATTCTATCGATATCGATAATATTGCTTGTGATGTAACGATTCGAGTTATTCCAAAGGGAGACATCGAGGTAAGGTACGTAAATGAAGTATAGGCCTACTGCACTTTTACTTCTTGAATCTCTGCCAACAAGGCAATATAGATCTAGACTGAAAAGAGTTCAGCGCTGTCCACCTGTATAGCTTCCACAACTTTGTCGAACTCACAGGGAACACGCGCACCAAAAATCCACGAACTGGAATGAGATACTAGAAGAAATGACATATATGTAGTATCAGTTATATAACTTTGAATAAAATTAAGATATTACAAAATAAGCATAACTCTTTGAAAGATATACGATGAAAGAGCGTGTAGGTTTCACACGAGCTTCCAGTGTGAAAGGGCCCTAAGGTTGCGTTATTTAGACGTTATTTATCGTCCGCGCCCCGAGCTACGCCACCTGCCCTGTATTTCTCGCCAATTACTTAAACGCCTTATTCCTTGCGCCGAGATAGCCGGCGAATGGAAATTTCTCAGATAAATTAGGATAATGGTTGCGCGGTACCTGCGAGAAAGTTCGATAATTACCATTCTCTTTTTGCATACCTAATAAGGTGTAGAATTAACAAACCAATGTATATATAAAAGAACTTTTATATTCCACTTGACGATTTCCAGTATTTTATTTGATTAAATATATACTCGTTACCTTTATTTATTAATTAATAAAGCTTTTTCCATAATTTTTCTTATAATTTGTTTAATTAATCACCATCTTTTAATTCAGAATATCAATTAGTTCAGTACACAATATTGGTAAATTCAGAAAGCGTCTCCCTACATAATGTCTTGTCTTGTCTCATATCAACTCAAAGCAGCTTTTAGCGCCACAGCTATATGAAAATGACAGAGAATAGCATTAAATATTTATTAGGTGTTATAATTGAACCACGAACCGGCAAACAAATACTAGGGTTGGAAAAAAGAGGAATGATTAGGAGAAATTGGAAAGGAAGAAAGAAAAGTGAGGAAATAAAATAAGAAAGTGAATAAATTATCTGAAAAATTGTAGCTGTGCACCCAAGACAAGGGAATGTACGGGAGACCCTAATAACAGAGGTCATTAACAAAAAGCAAAGGGTACGATGTTAACCTACAAGTAGAACTGATGACTTTGTCAAGGTCCTCAAAAGACGCTGGATGCGTGCCGTTTCAAACTGGTCCTATTGGAAATTTATGAACGAGACCTATGTTCAACAGTGGATGTATTACCGCTGAAATTATGAAGATGATTGTAATAAAATTTTGCTTTACCCGAGATTTCTTTTTTTAATTCCGTCAAAGTACAAAATTTTATACGTAAACTTTTTAAAATAGGTAAGGCTTATTTCACCTATTATATAATTAACGACATGTGCTGCGGTAATAAAGAGAGTGAGGTATTGTACCTGAAGGCGATAAAAGCACACGAAGCTATTGAAAGCGTCCGAGGTAATTTAAAAATTCTTTACATTTTACTAAACATTTTTAAAGCACCTATTTCAATGGACGTATATTTAATGCTCCATAAATAATAAAATTTTATCTAAAATTTTGCTTTTCATGACCATGTTTGTGTTCATAAATAACTTCTGTTTATGTATATTTCTCGAGGTATTATGTTCTGTATTTTTACTTTGAAATAAATTGATTATACTTTGTTCTTAATTTCTGAAAATACTTGATGTAATTAGAAGCACCAGTCTAAAAAGTACTATCAGAAATGAAAAGTATTATGAGAAATGCCTTATTCAAAAAAATTATAGATTTGTTTCATTTGTCAGCAGAAGGCTTTAAAACTATTACATTCATTTTGAATCACCGCGTATAAAAATATCACTCTAAACTCTATTCGAATATCCTTGCCAATAACTACTGGCACTATAAAATCTGCAAGCACAGATAATATACAGTAGGTAATTTTAATGCGTAGTAATGAAAATGTTTTTTTACTATATTATCATCACGTTATTTATTCTTTCGGCGATTGCAAAAGGTCTATTCATTAAACTCTTTAAAGCTTTTACCTACAACCAAACATCCTGTATATTAGATCAGGCAGAGAGGATTTTTTTTTAAATTTCTTAAAAAAATCTTTAAATGCTTGTGTTACTTATTGTAATCGAACTTATTGTATTATGAATTTATGATAATAAAAATCGATTTAAAACCTAAATGTAAAATAAACACAAAAAATTTGCAAAAATTTGCATGTATATCAAATAACAATATTGAGAATCGATTCAGAAATACAATAACCGGTTCACATACAAATAAACAAGGCAAAAAAAAAACAAGGCAATCACTCAAGAAAGCGTTTATTCATCGAAGCGTTAATTTTCCAGACATGTATTCTCAAATTTCGACGTTTCAAAAGAACAAAGCGAACGCTCTTCCGGAAATTGTGTAAAACAATCAAATACTTAATTTATGTACGTTTTTGTTGAATACAGAAGGACAACTTTATAACAAGAACAATGAGTTCGTTTAACGAATTGCGCTATGCCTATAGATAATTAACATCGATGCTGCATGAAGACTTGACTTTAATATCTAATGGAATCCATCCTAAGCAAGGAAAGGACCAATAACAGGTTGTCAAATATCTCCCTTCCGCTTTTTTGCTCTTTATTCAATGCTTTATAAAAAGTGTTACAGAGATCGGATTTAGTTCAAATATGCGCCGTTTTGTTCGATAATCTGTTTCCATCTAGACGGCAACTTCATAATACCTCCCTCGTAGAAGCCCCCCTCCTTATTTGCGAAGAACTCGGACAGCCACTTTTCACAAACCTCTTTTGAGTTCAACTTTACACCACCAAGGGCGTTCGCCATGGACAGGAACAGGTGGTAATCACTTGGCGCTATGTCCGGGCTATATGGTGGATGTGATAAAACCTCCCATCCGAGCTCCCGTAGCTTCTGACGAGTCATCAACGAAGTGTGTGGTCTGGCGTTGTCCTGGTGGAACACTACACCCTTCCTGTTGGCCAATTCTGGACGCTTCTGGTCGATCGCCTGCTTTAAGCGATCCAATTGTTCGCAGTAGATGATAGAATTAAGCGTCTGGCCATATGGGAGCAGCTCATAGTGGATGATTCCCTTCCAATCCCACCAAACACACAGTAAAACCTTCCTGGCCGTCAATCCCGGCTTGGCCACTATTTGGGACGATTCACCGGCCTTCGACCACGACCGTTTTCGCTTGATATTGTCGTATGTGATCTATTTTTCGTCGCCAGTCACCATCCGCTTCAAGAATGGGTCGAGTTCGTTCCGTTTCGGCAGCATATCGCAGGCGTTGATTCGGTCCAGAAGGTTTTTTTGCGTCAAATCATGCGGCACCCAAACATCAAGCTTTTTTTTGTATCCAGCCTTCTGCAGATGGTTTAAAATGGTTTGGTGACTAACTCCCATCTCCTGGGCGATGTCACGAGATGCCACATGCCGGTCTAACTCGATGTAGTCCATGATTTGATCGGTATTTGTCGTCACAGGTCTTCCGCCGGCTGGCTTATCCATGGTGTCGTTTTCGCCGGCTCTGAATCGTCGAAACCATTCCTCCGCGGTTCGAAGTGATAGAGTACCATCCCCCAAAACACCATTAATCTCACGGAACGTTTCTCTAGCGGATTTGCCTTTAACGAAAGAAAACTTTAAAATAGCGCGAATTTCGGCGTTAGTGAACTCCATGTTTACACGTCTATAGCCGTTGAACGCAATATCCAAACTAATCATGCATAGCGTCGTTTTGTAGGTTATGTCAAGACCTTTCAAATTATGTATAGTATTGCCAGATACGAGCTCTGTAGCGCTTTGTACATAGCCGCGA
Source organism: Battus philenor (assembly GCF_028537555.1). NCBI lineage: Eukaryota > Metazoa > Arthropoda > Insecta > Lepidoptera > Papilionidae > Battus > Battus philenor. The sequence continues at coordinate 2,687,036 of NW_027181693.1, forward strand.
AATTCAATAGACAAAAAGGCGGAAGGGAGATATTTGACAACCTTTTATTTAGCCACTTCCGCACATGCAGTGGCAGTCGTACAACACAGTGCACCGCCCGCCAGCCCGCTGATAAATGCGTATGCGGCAAACAATGCGAATTACACATACGCCACCGTCAAATCACTCCACACGTGTTTCGCCCCTCCACGAGGCATCTTCAGGAGATATGTTACACCGATTAGTGCAGCTGACTCTGTGTTTGGCTACCACTGCATGTGTGGAAGTGGCTAAATATTGGTCCTTTTCTTACTTGACTTTAATATGTAATATTCTACGCACAACATATTGATGATCATCATCAGGTCAGTCGACACATGCCGACTGCAAGACCTAGAGCTTCTACGAAGATCGCCACAATGACTGGTCTTGTGCTGCCAGCCGTCCCCCCACTACCTGTTTATATGTCGTCAGTCCACTTAGTGAACCTTTTTTGGCCCCGAAAAATCTTGTATGGGTTATTGCAACATTACTTTTTTTAAGAAGGTTCTACCTCCATGACCACTCGTTCTGTACCATCGCACTTACTTCGGCTGGCAATGAGAGATCAATCCCCACAATGCCCTCACACGCGTGCCCGTCATCGCTACCATATTATTGAAGGGTCCCTACTTACGCAGGTACAGGTATTTATCAGAGCATCCATGCCCTGAAAGCATTTACACCAGTCGGTAGGTTAGAGCACCATGTCGCCCGTCATCCACTGTTATGTGTAATGCTACTGCCTGCTCTTGGATTGCTTAATCTTTCTATCATTTCAACAGCCACTGTTAAGAGTAGTAAAGAACTAAGTGAGAGGACTGCCCATGCTTGACGCCCATAATACTTGCTTACGAATCGTGGCGTATAAGTTTGATAGCACCCTATTAAGAGTTATTAACTGGTTTAACACTTACTCTAACTGAAAGTTTTTTTTTTCTTGAAAAGAACTCATTCTGGAATAAGGTTTTAATATATATTTTTTATAATCTTCTCAGCTCTATTTTGTCCTTCGAACTTGACCAAATTATCCCACAAATCTAAGTGGCCCCTCTACTTACAGCGCCACGTGTCAAGCGCTATACGTCTATTAATCACCCGGATGTTTCCTAAAACAATTTATTAGGAAGTCAAGCGAACGCAAACCGCCGCCCCGGCTAACCGGGGAAGGAAAGATCAAGTCGCTGTAATGAGACGCGGGAAATAACATTACTCCACGCTTAATTTAATTTGGCGGCATCCGAGTTTCTGAATGATTCTCAAAGGATTCCTTTTTATTATTATCCTTACCTATCCTTTTATACCTTTAATTTAAATTCAAATATAGACATAATAGGCGTCTTAAGGTTCCGGAGAAGAGACCACGGGCCGGCAAGTCATTCGTAGCGCTTACCTGTAGGTGAGTTTAACAAGATATTGATTATAAACAAAATTATACATGACACCTTTCCATTTATAACAGCCACCTAACTTTAATATCAGGACTTACATATTAAGCTAATTCAAACCAGTATTTTAAAATACCTAGTCTTTTTATAGCATTGGTCTTTTCAGAACTTCTCGAAGAAGACAAAACAGATTATTTTGAAACTCCTACAAAACTAGAACCTTTTGTTGTATTTTCTATGCTCAGTCTATTGCTCAAATCGTATTAAGTTACGGGTAAAATTTAGTACAACGATGACGGACGTAAAAGTTAGACGTTAGACGGATATAAATAAATAAACCGGTATAATTTAAAAAACATAAATAAAGTAATTAAAAAAACTGTCAAATAATAATATGATTACTGTACTAAATAAGTAATCTGTTCCGGATAATCTTCGTTTAATAATATACGCCTTTATTCAGAAAAAGTTCACACATACGATTTTACAATATTAAATTTGCTATAAACAAATACATCGTCAACCTTCTGTTTGCCTGTTGGCAAAGGCCTCATCTCTCTTAACCATATTTGTGCTGTCATTTTTATTTCATCCTCCCATCGTCTAAATTGCCGGCCTCTGTTAATCTTCCCATTCCTGGGGTACCAAGACATAATTGTCCTACTCCATTTTACTATTCCTCAGGAGATATACCCAGTCCATCGTCGATCTTCGTCTAAAGATGCTTAAATAAAAATTCTAATTTACATTACCCACTCAGTACTACGCATTACAACGATGTCATACTGCCAAATACACTTGGATACGTTCCAGTATATTGTCGCTTGCATTCCAAATAAAACTAGAACATAATTTTAGTAGTTATTATTCTTTGAACGAATTAACTAATTTAGTTCAACAGTATCGACTGATTCTTGCGATCGTAGGGCGCGGGTTCGATATCCGGGATGCAATCTTATATAATTTACACTATTTCCAATGATTATATAGGATTGCCACTGGACACAAACAAGTTTCCACGGGCAGCTGCGTCCTTTGCATACTGTAACACTCAAGCGTGATGATTATGGTAATCCCCCCTATTGATACCTTTAAGGATAGCCAATGCCTTAAAGTAGGTGTCTATGGACTAAAATAACGAATGTAAAAGCCCAGCGGATTGGTAAGTTTAATTGGAACAGAGTAGGCAACATGGCGCGCAGAACAGAAGGCAGCTGGGTCCTCATGGTTTTGGAGTGGAAACCAGAGATGGGCAAGCGCAGCGTAGGATGACAACCAAAGGAAGACACTGGACGTAGACCGCTTCCAATAGATTTTATTAAAAATAAATGTATTTAAGAGAGACCATATTAATCAGTGGACGTCTCACTAAATGTTCATGGTGATTTTTCTTTAAGCTTGTATGATTTCATTAAATTGTTCTAATTGTCATCATTCTTACTAAGCGTTAAATTGTAAAGGTAAAAATAAACATGAACTTTTACAATTACTATAAAAAAACCTTTCAGAAGATATACCTAATAATTTACCTAATCATTACGGCGATTGCATGCATAATTTTTGAATCTATCAAATACAGATAGACAAACAGAAACACATTAAAATTTTTATGTACATACAGAGATAAAAGTAGATATGCGGGCAACAAATTCTGAGACAAAATAAATCTTAATGAAACCTCTTCCACCAATGCGCACGTTTGCATTCCAACAATAAAACATTATAAAGTCCCATCAATAATTTTTGAATTACCTATCACGCGGATATTAATATAAATATGAGTATTTATATTTAAAAAAACAAGTCTATATCATAAACGTAATTTGGCCAATAAAACAGTGAAGGCCAATAAACTGAACAACTATCTAGATCGTCGCACCGAAAAACTCTCATGTCCGACAGGAGGACGATGAAACAACGATGTACCCGGGAAAACGATACCCCTAGTATAAAATACAGTTAAGGTCATTTAAAAAAAACCTTTTAAAAAGCTCTCCGAGGGGTTTGTTAGCGCAAATTGCTTTGTCTCGAAAATTCAGAAAAATTCTTCGGACAACGGAAAACATTGTTTAAAAGGGTTAAATAAGGAGTAATAATGTTTTTAAATACAACGATATACTCTCCGTTATCTATAATTTTAACAAACCAATTATGTAAAAACGGTTTAAGACAAACTGTGAAATTAGTAAATGTATTTTATTACGTCATTATAATTTATTCGCCTTAAAAATATCTTCTTGTCGTTCATCTTATTCAAGCCTCTTGGTTAAATAAATTTGAAAGTCGTGTTCACATTTACTACATATAATCGCTAAACGATCCGTAGCCTATTCTCAGGACGTATCACGAAAACAAACCTGGGATGAAAGGATCCGTATACAAATAAAAGTAATTAACTTAAATCTGTGGAATAGCACATTGAAGTTGCAATCGAAGGCCACATAGCGCATGGAAGAGATAGCCACTGGGACCTTAAGATTCTGGTGTGGAATCCAGGGGCCAGAAAGCACAGCGTAGAAGGAGGCGGAGAAAGGTCAAACATTTGTACCCATACAGATGTTTAATCTTGTTAAGGTTGTCAGAAGACCCTGGATGCAGACTACTTTAAACCAGGACCGGTGTAAAGCAGACAGTACTTTAAAGCTTCTCCCCATTAGTTTCCTATTTCCAAAAGTTGAAACCTTCCAGCTAATACGATGATAATATATCCCATTTACCGTATCCACTACTTAACTATCATTATTAACATCATTTAAAATTCTAATACTTGACTATCGTACTATATGAAAATAAATTTAAAAATACTTTTTACTTATTATTGTATATTGAAATGATACACCAAGTTAAAAAGCTTTATAGGCGCACGCAAGCTCGCCCATAAAACATCGTTATCTCTAAACGTTTATCAAAGATTTACTGTCAGTGCTTTTCACATTACCTGTTCTATTACGAAAAATATTTAATATTATATGAAGCTCACGCTTTACTGGCAATATTGTTTAAATAAAATAACAAAATAATATCTGTATATACATGAATTACATGATATAAACGGAGACAGAACGTCACATAAAAATGGAGGATTTTACGAAGTTCTATTCACAAGGGAGTTAAAGAGGTTTTCATTAAAAATTCATATTTCCAAACTATAGCTCTTATATGTAAAAAACATGTCCGGAATAGTTTATAGGCATGATGAAAGTATATGAAATTATACCTATAAAAGGTAGAGGAGACACGCGAAGCGAGCGTTGACAACCAGTATATATATATATATATATATATATATATATATATATATATATATATATATATATATATATATATATATAAGTGTGTAAATCCCCTATGTACTTGAATCATCACGATATCTCTGGAAACATAAAGCGTAGATACATGAAATTTGGTAAGAATATTCGTTACTAAACACTAACTTACTGAGTAATGGTCAACATACTCGTACAACTAATTTTAAGAAATGCACCAGCGAAGCAAGAGAGGATTAGTTTGTATGTAACATATATGGTAAAAAGTACGAATAAGCTACATTTAAATATAAGAATAAAAAAGGAAAAGTAATTAGTTATAAAAAGTATTTTAAAAATATGGAACACATTATCAATCAAGTTGGAAGTTATAACAGCTTCACAGAGAGCTGAGCGCATTTAACGGACCCCACCAGAACGCTTCCGGCGCATAGTCTATGCCTCTTTACAGTAACTAAACATGAGGACTTGGCTTCCTCAGCAATCACGGCTCATGCTTAGATCTAAGTTCCTAAGTTCGCTTTGGAGATGGTCCTTCCTACAACATACGTCTTAGACTTGAACTATTACTATCATCATGTCATCCGATAGACGCTCAGTGCAAAGCTTAAGTCTCCCCCGAAAATCGCTATTAAATTGCACATTAACTGTCGAACGCTTAAAATTATAATTCGAGGGCACCCGAGACTACCAAAGCATGCCTCTCCTTAAGTTATTATAGTAATGCACTAACTCATTACTGAGGCAATTAGGCAGATTTTTGCAGCAAGTCTTATAAAACTTAAAACGTCGATATCAAATGTTTACATGTTCGTTACCTCGGAAACCATACAAAAGACTTTTTAACCGTGCAAGCTAAAACATTACCCTTTGCCTAATTGCTTTGAAAAGAATTTAAAAACTAATTTAACTACATTGTAAGAGAAAGGTACACTTATGTAATACAATAATTATGTTGTACATGTATACGTATTCGCCGTGATTCACTTAAAACACGATTACATAAAACAAAAATATTTTATTACTGAAGAAACATTAAAGCCTTTGGGTAATTTAGACTGACCTTTAGTGGAATCTGTAATAAATTTATATACATTAGATGCTTTAACATTTACGTAAAATTTTACAATTCGTTTTTAATTAAAATTAAAAAAATATATTATAAATTTAAAAGGTTTTTTTTTGCGTTGGCGTTACACGATATATATTTTTAGGATAAAAAAAAGGGAACAGTCAATAATATTAATCAACATCTAGTATTTGATTTGAAGAAGCAAATAAAGCCTGAAATATTAAAAACAGATCTAAGAGCTAACCTGTTAAAATAAACATCAAATACTGTCTATTTGTTTTAAAAAAAAGATTTTAAATATCTATTATTAATATAGTAAATGGTTTTTAAACTTTTGCACCTACAACTTGTATATAGATTAGGATTTTGGGTGTTGTTTTTGTATTTATATACGACATTACCTGACAAACGAGCTATATATTCTCTCCATAAAAGAATATACACATATAATAACCCATCTCCCTGTACTAATAATAGATATATACAAGATTTTTGTTCTTAATTCATATTAATTAAAGCCTTCAAAATTAGGATGTAAAGAAGAATGCTGAGGATATCCTGGAGAGATAGATACAATAAAAATATTAATGTTACAATATTGGGGCCATATGATGAGAAACTCAAAATACGAATTACTGCAACTTATCGTAATTGGTAAGATTTACGAAAAGCGAAGTGTTCGTAAAAGATGAACATAGCAGCTGAAAAACTTACGCCTGTGGTTTGGAAAGAGTCCTGTACAATCTTTAAGGCTGCGATGTTAAAAATTAAGATTGCCTTAATAGTCGCCGACATTCGACGGAGAAATCATTTTCGATTCATTTTAGTTACATAAACAAATACATAACGTCAACGTGCCACAATCATATTATTATTGCTCTCATAGATTACGGAAAAGAAATAAAATATAAACAAAATATGAAACGTGTCGAGGCTAAAATAAAAAAACAGTCTAAAATAAAAATATGACACACTATTTTTTAAAATCAAATCGAATTTCCGCGTGACTGAATATCTTTATTTAACTTCATCTGATTGAAAATTTTTCGATTGCTTTGGCAGTCTGACTGAACTGAATGCTGGGCTCAAGACTTGTTTAACATTCGCAGTTGCCCAAGAGAGAGTAAACCTTGTCCCATTTGTTTGCTATTCATCAGCATAATTTAAGCCGAAGGATATCCACAGCTGGAAATAAGCCTCCCTCGTATATATATCCAATAAGACTGGTTGAAAGCGTCTTGAATTCAGTGCCTTTCGATGTGATTAAAGGTAATTAAAGGACCTTATAAAGGTTGACCAGGACCTTTAATCACTTTGTAGACATCAGTAATATATTACACACAATTACATGTGAAGAATACAAAATAAATATAAAAAAACGAGCCATTTTAAGCATCCGAAATTATGCTTCACATTGAACATCAAATAACGTGCACGGAGCTTCGAGCGGACGTCGCAACAAGCTCCGTCTTTCCAGTGAATTCGCTACTTAAAAGTTTGCAGTCACTTTACATTACTTTAAAGTCGCTGAAATTTCACGAACATGCAACGGAACGAACGCTCATAATAGTTACCGTCCGTGAGGAAGCGAACGTAACTTAGATTAGTAAACGAAAAAGAAGTATTAATTATTGAAACTTACATAAAATTTCATACAAAATTTTGCAATATGAAAATATAATACTATTACGATAAGAGAACACATCAAATGAATGTTATTGATTAAACAGAAGATTATAACAGACGATCTTCAACTGGATCGTCTGTTATAATCGGAAAACGCTGTAGGGGCGTGGATTGAAGTTGAAGGAAACCATTAAAGAGATCTAAATTTGATGCCAGTTTGTATTTGGAATCTTTTATTCACTTATGACATATGATCCTAAATGTAGGAGCAGGTGAGAGGAAACGGTCGCACCAAACATAATTTTAAAAACTGGACATTGTTAGGGCGTCGTTAGAGACAAACAGGACGCCAATGATTTAAAAAAAAATTATAATAAAAAGTAATTAATTGGCTTCAATTAAGTTTTAAATAGATTAAGATTTAGTAAATAGTTTAGGACACTTAATAAACACTGTAACACCGAAAAACGCGAGCAAAAAAAAAATTGATGATAAACGAAAATATTAAATGTAATTGAAAAAATAATAGCACAGACGCTATAGTATCCGTGAATAAAGATTCTAAAATAATCCGTAGCGGATAATACGACAAAATCGTAATACGATATACAAGTGAATAGACATACGTTAATTAAAGTAAATTAAATTAAATGCAAAACTGCAATATTTAATTCAAACTGTGTTATTTTTTAAAACATAAAACACTAGTTTAACACAGTAAAATTATAAATTTAATAAATACACTGTGTAGTGTATTTATTAAATCATAAATTTAATAGTTTTAAAGGAATGATATTTAAATGAATAGATCATTTAATGTCAATTATTCTATGGTACACCCTATCCAAACATCAATTGTTGATGAAATTATAAATAATTGAATACTACATAACAAATTAATTATTGTTTATTATCTCTGCTGATACTTCAAAATAGGTGTGAAAGCTTTCAAGCTTTTTGCTGAAAAAATGCAATATACATTCTACCCTTTAAAGCTTTTACATTTATAACTAATTGCCGTTTATGAAAGATTCCTTTTTACAAATAAAAAAGGAGTATATACCGTATACTATACAGAGTTGGTAAATAACATTATAAAGTTAATACACCATACACTAGACCATAAATCAAGTCATTGGTTTATTCAAATGAAAAAGGTTATTATGATTAATGACATCGAATGCGGTCTTTCCCATGTACTTAATAGAACGTTCCATCTAGACAACGATCGCGTCATTTGATTCTCTAATGACACGTTATCACCATATGACTGCTATTATATATTAAAGAGGCAATTTGCGAATGTAATTTTATAAGAAGTTATAAACACATTAAACATATCGAACAAGAAATATGTTTAAATAACAACGCAATTGACTTGTATTAAGTTGCAATATTTTTAATTATCACGAAAAAAGTAGACGTTCCATGTTAGTGAAACAACATGAAAGCCTTTTCTTTTGAGCCCATGGACGCTCATTGCAAGGGCATAGGCCTCTCTTAAAGATTACCACGATGACCGAGGTCTCGTGACCTTAACTTTGTCGTCAGTCTCCCAAGGAAGTCTTTCCACTACGCGTCTACCCCAACAGACCTCGGTTACACGAGCAATGTGCACCGCCTACTGCCATTTCAGGCAATTCTTCTAGCTACCTCGATGACTTTCATTCTTCTGCGTATCACCTGATTTTTGAGTGGGGGGTCTACCCACGCCGCGTTTAATGGCCCGTGGTCCCCACTCGAAAGTCTTTTACTACACATTAATTTCGATACAAGATAATACAAATAGTTCGCTCGCTTCACTATCAACGTTTATTAATTTCAAAGTGAAGTTATTGCTGAAACGAAGGTACCTTTATACCTTTACGTTACACATTTGACTGGACCTAGCGGAAAAGTCCAAAATTATTTTTTATTTTTTTTTTTTTTTTTACAATTATTAAAATATTGTATTGATCAATAGCAATACGTTAATTTTAGTTTTAAGTGTATTCATTTATAATTGATGAATGATTATAGTTTGTAATTCAATATCAAAATACCGATGCTTTTATTGAAACGGAATCAGTAATTCCTGTCGATTTTTTTACAGAATAAGAAATGTAAGCTACCTTACTATTTGCTATAGCAGTGTAGCAAAATATCTAGTCAACTTTGTTGCAAAACAATTTCAATTGTTTTAATTAAAGGCTTGTTGTACTCCGGCAATTTAAGTTGTTCGTAATATATCAAGTTTCGCATTTAAATCATTACATTAAGTACATAAACCTATGAACCAAACCATCGTTTCCATAGTTTAGACAAGTCTCACCAACGAGATAGGGCTTTGAATTGTTAAAACAATTTTAGAACGTCATGTTGAAATCTTGAATTGGATGTAAACGTCGGGGAAACTTTGACCGCGAACTACTTTGATTTCTAGGCCGACGTAAACGATGCTCTGCATAGACTATTTCTTGTATATTAGTTTCCCAAGTATCGCAGACTAACTTTAGAACTAAATCAAATCAAGAAGTGTTAAATTATCACTTGATCAACATACGCACTAAAAGTTTACATATGTTCATTATAACCTATATTAATTCTTTATGTATATATACATATTTTTTTATTAGATCCTCGGAAGGCACTAGATAGAACCTATGTCCAAGTATGGACGTCTTAGGTATAAAATTATGATAACGATTTTTATTTTCTCAATAAAAAAAAATCAGAATCTAACAGTTATAAAACGGATACTAAAAATTTTAAAAAATACAATTTATAACAAAAAACTGTAAATATATTATATTAAAAATAAAAATCTTAAATTACATATCATTTCAATTTGACTTCTACTCACGTTTTTAGTCATTGTCATCGCGTTGTTTTTTTTTATTTAAAATATATCTATTAAGTCGATATATAAATAAAAAATACATATGATGTACAAACACACAAAAAAGACACAATACGACATTTGTTACTATACTCAAAACTTAAAGCGAGCTTAATCAATTCGGTAATTTGTATTTCATATTTTCATTAAGGCACGAATAAAATTCACATGGAGAAAAAACATGGAAAACTTTTGAGGAAAACCGTAAAAAATTGCTAGCCTTTTCGTTTATAAATCAAAGTAAATTAAAACACCATTCCATGCGTGTACCATATACTATTTCACTAAAGATTTAGGTCTTGCAGTGAACGAAATAAAGAACTTATTTACATTAATACTCATTATTTATTTCTAAAAAATTACATCAATAAATAAGAATATTTCTGAAATGTGTCCACGTAATGATAAAACTTATTGGCCGCAAAGATGGCTTAACCCCATTGGGGAACATTTTGTTCGGAGTTATGTAAAATCACTTTTCTATTTAAATGTACTAGAGGAAATTGAACATCTGGTAATTTTGGAAACATTTGTTTATTGGCCAAATACGTCCGCATATGTTACTATTTGACAATTGGTGTACAAGATTATGCCTTGTATGCGCCAGCTGTTCCGGTCACATGGCCGAAATCATATTTAAACATTAATGTTAAAAAAGTTTCTATTCGATAAAACTCATTCAATGGCTAGTACAAGAAAATTATCATTTTTATTTTATATTATTTATTTTTTATCGAACTGTGACAGGCAAAGTATTTTTAAGTCTATCGGTGTATGTATTTTAAATAGAGATTCAAAACAAAATTTGATAGATTCTTACAGGTCAGTTAATAACATAACGGGTCAAATGACCCATTTAGAACCTTTAAAAATGCACATATCATCTTATTGATTTACACATTTGATTTTATGACTATTTCTTTCTAATTAATCTATAGTTATTACTGTAAGTAAAACTCCGTTGTCTACCATATTTCATACATTCAAGCAGGACATAAAATCGGGTTATTTAACCCGCTATGGTAGTAATAGGTATCTAGTGAGTGTTATTAGTTTTGGTAACGAAGAGATTTCGTAGATTTCTCTTCTTTCTAATCTTTGAATCGTGTTGTCTATTGTATACATTCACCGCTAACGATACAAATTAATACGAAATAGAATCATTGAATGATTTTATTCCATCTACGATATTCACAAACAATTCTGATTCTACTACGTTCACTCTTAACACCCGTCAAAAGCTTCACAGCTATTAATCTCGCAGATGTTTGAAACAATTTATCATGCCGTGAAACAAACCCCGACCGCCGTCTTATTCATTTGAGCCTCAAAATTATAACAATGACGTCAAGAAGTACATCGTGGAATCAAAGACGAAACTTAACCTAAATATAATTGCCTTTACAAATGCTTTAACTATAGTGAAATTTTCACCTTTGTTCTATTTATTATATATTATAACATACTACTGAAACCATAGTACCGTGTAAGGCTGAGGGGCTTCGAAAGGCGCGGTACAGCGGTATCGGTAGCATTGTACATAGGGCAGCATAACCGGACTTACACTGTTATATATTGCTACTTTGATTCTGCCAATTTGATACTTTTTAATCTAATTATACTTGTACTGTGACCTTCGTACTACTAATCGCCGTGTTGTTATTTAATAAATTACATAAATGTATTTTTAATAGCCGCTGGTCACTAATTGCGCAGAATATGCTTCTACAGTTTAATGAAGCCAAGCTAAAAAGTGGTTTAGCCTAAATGTCCTTGTAGTAACTAAACTTGATGCCTCCCTTAGGGGATTCTCGAATCTTTACTTGTTTTAGGATACCTGATCGGACTCCAAAGTCACTTAGACAATCGTTTCATTGACTCATTCAGTCATAGGTTCAAGGTCGAGTATATTACTTAAATTTAAATTTCGAATTTATTTGTTACTTTTATTAAATTAATATATATTTATATTCAGTAGTTTGCGTACGCTATGAGAAGAATCATAGAAGAACCAATATTGTTATGTCCTTGCATCATATTGAGCACTTTCATAAAGATATCCTTTAAATTAGGGCTTAGAGAATTCCAGAGTATCTATGCAAGTGTTATTGAATAAAGGCTTTCAATAAAATTATTTTTTTTAAATTAGTCTATAGTTAATGTTACATTAACTTTGTTAATAGAGAATGTAAATAATGTATTGTTCTTCAAGAAATGACTTACAAGTTTTCATATTACACCCTCTTACATACGCTTGTGTTCGCAAACCACATGCCAATATTAATTGCATGTGCATGACTCGCATGAAATACGGAACCGATGGGAGGGGGGGACAAAAGTTTAATTCTCTCTGCCTATCGAAGCCTCAACCACAACATGCCACGAACAACCGAATCTATTAATCATGTAAATACTTTAATTCAAGAACAGACTAACACCTTGTAACTTGAGAAAATGTTTAATAGTCACATACTCATTTACGACGGAAAATCACAAATTCGATCCACAATAACAAACAAAAAAATAAAAATGAGGCTAAGATATATTTGCTGTTTACAAAACCGCATTGGAATCCCAGATAGATACCTCTCTATCTAATCTTTCTTTATTCAGACATGTATCCGTTTAATAGTGACATTAGTGAGCTCATATAACTATATATTTTTTGGTTGTATATCTCCAAAAGTGCAAAGCGAAGGCAAACTGCAAATCTGTATTTATTAGCGAAATCTTGTCTACCTGTGTGCCTTTCGCCTGTAAACTTGTTTGGAATTAAACTTTATATATGTGTTCTTTCTCAATTAAATTATGTCTAAACTATCATCATGCGAGCGTGGTCATGTAGCTTGGTGTTTGGCGGAATGAGAGCATACATTTTTTTAAGCCATAGAATGGCCCTTAGAATTACAATCAAAATATATACTCGATATTATTATCAAAAACCTAATTACTTGTCTTAATGACGAAATCTAAAGATTTAGGCGAATATAATCAATTATTTAAAACAAAATATTTTTTAACGAATTTCTTCACTGCCAAAACGACAACTTAATTAAGAATATAGCAGTGAATGACTGCTCTCGAGCGTTTTCATATAAATCCAAAGAATCAAACAATTACGATGTCATAGTAATATATGTATAATTTAAAAACATTAGGAAAATAGTTTTCAGCATTCCGTAAATTTGTTCCTCTTTACTAATTTATAGTTTAGAGCACTTACATTTACTGCATGAATTTCCAAAATAAACGTAAAAGGAGTGTACTTGATAAATAATTTCATAATTATATTAAGGATTGTAAAAGGAGGTCGTTAGCTGTGGTTACGGTGAATGTCACTATATCCACTTTGTGAAAGTGAATAGGTATTTAACTTATCCAATAAAACAATAGGAAATGTACCGCATAAAACATTAGCAAGTTTTGTTCAGGTTTGGTAACTTTTAACCAACTATAAATGTGGTCGATCGTTCGTCGATGCGGGAGTTATCTGTTTACAACTATTACAAACATACATACTATACATGTGTATAGTTTTTGCCAGTTCTACTTACCTTCTGAGATGTGTGATATAGAGGAATATAATTTCCATACTTCAATTAAACAGTAACGTCGTTATCTGAGGATTTATCTCTTCTTAAATATCTTATGTGCGTCTTGTTAGTCGAACTCTTCATGTTTTACCGCCCTACCTAAAACGTTAATTACCACCCAGCTGGCACTTGCTATTAGAGTAGCATTGGGTTTTTCAAATCAAAATTAAACAAAAAAAAATGTAAACAATTTTACTATTTTTTTGTTTTGTGGGTCTATCTGGGCACCGGCGCCTGAGCAGGTTGCTTCTAGTTATGTGTGTCGCTCGACCGGACTAGTAATGCGCCACATATTGATTAAAAAGATTAAGTTTTACCTACTTTGAAAATAGCAGACAAATTTTCAACGAGAATAAGCCTACACAAATGTCGATGCTTTAATTGACATTTTGACTCACATTTTGGTATAACTTCGGATTTGTTGTTATTCGAGTCACCAAGTTTTAGTTTTAAGGCTGTAATCGTGTTCATGGCGAAGGGTTATAGGCCTTCATCCTGTATAAAATTATCACTCTGAAACTATTGGACAGCGACGCGCCAATAACTTCTAGCAGTACATAATCTGCAGGGACAGATAATAAACAATAATTAACTTTAATTTCATCATTTCATCATTACGTTATTTTTTTCTGAAATAATTGATTCTTGGATAAAGTGTACGGAACATTAATTTACAACAAATGAACTGTACTGTGTAAGTTCACAAATTTTTACATATATAATTAATTACTCTTTCGTCTCTACCTTTAACATGTAAATCGCATGATCGTACCGTCAAATTAACAGCTAAATTCCATGAAATATAGTTTAAAATAATTTTATTATTACAACACCTGTGTATGTGACTCTGTGTTTGGCACTAATCGGTGTAACATAACTCCTGAAGATGCCCCGTGGAAGGGTGAAACACGTGTTGAGTAATTTGGCGGTGGCGGTTGTGTGATTCGCATTGTTTGCCGCATACGCATTTATCAGCGGGCTGGCGGGCGGTGTATTTTATTGCACAAATACCACTGCATGTGCGGAAGTATAAATAAATATTGGTCCTTTTCTTACTTAGGATGGACTTCCGCGAGGTAACGCCTGATTCCATTAAATGCAACACCTGTGACATGTGGGAACGTCCTGTTGAAACCACATATCAATGTACGCATATCAAACATAAAACAAAGTTTATATTAAAAATCCTTAGTTGAAAAGTACGTTTTGTTAAAATAATGATGGTAAAAAACAAAAAGCTAAGTCTAGAGGGATAATGGTTTATTTATATTCCAGTCGGATAACCGTTCGGAAAACGAACAGAGCGTGCGGCACCTGCGTCTGCGCTTAAACCACATTTAAAACGCCACTTTGTTTAAGAGACGTTCTCTCCCTTGATATAACTTACGAGAGTTGTTTAATGCGTTGCAGTAATACGTTTACATAACTCTTAAAGCTTTATTATTAGACTTGTAATGTGACAATGCTGTAACTCAAGGACTCTTCAATGAAACTCCATGTCACACATATCTTCAATCCTAGATTATACTGATATCCTTACTGTGTTTTCTTTCGATGGTTATAATCGTTTATTAACACGATCCGTGCTACGGCAATTTTTGAAGATTTTCCATTCAAGCATACGTATACGACCCACACTTTAAAAATTAAAAAAGTCGTTTAATCCGTATGATTTATACTTTTTCAATACTGCAAAGCTATAATTAGCGGGAAAAAGTTATAAATTTTAATATGCATTACGTACGCGCGTACGTGATGTGATGTTATCCATATTCGACCCTACAATTCATTTGTTTAAGAATCCTTTGTTTTTCAATGAGAGCTGCAAATGGCCTGAACTAGAAGTGCAGAGGGAGTCGTCTACGCCCCACATGACATAATATGTGTTAACTGAGACATCTTGTATCGACTATCAAACTTACAAGCTAGTAGTACCATCACAGTTCTTCAACCCTTAGGCACCAACTGCTAATGAAACTTCTATACGGAACGAATATTATTTCAAAATTTAAAAGGTTTTACAAAGTTTTTATGTTTTACTAAGAAGCTGCGATATTTTCTGGCATGACACAATGGGGCATTTTTAAAGGCCTCGTTATTATAGACCTTAAACATTATACTTTGGAGACATTTAATTCAAAAGGTGTGCTTAAAATTCTTACAATATTTGTATAAACATACACGCTGGTATTTATGTTACACAGCAGTACGAACGCAGCGAAAAATAAAACCCAATAAAAACTAACAATACGTAAAGACGATTCATTACATTAGCGTCATTATCTTTATATATAAAAATTAATACTTTTTCTCTTAGTGACGTCATAACTTGATAACGAGGACATATTTTTTTATATTTCAGATGTTTAATAATAACTTCCAGACGGGTCTAATGGAAAAATAATAGTATATTGCGCAAAAACTTATAGAACAAGCAATAAACTTTCAATATAAACAATAAAGTAAATTAAGAGAAATCATTTCATTGACTAAATGTGAGTTAGGCAAATTCATTTTGTAAGCAATAAATACTGACATTTGCAGCTGTTAAACGACATAGCAAATGTTAATTTGAATTTTGACAGTTTGATTTTAAATTCAAAAGTTTAATTATTATTATATCGTTTAATATTGGTTATAATTATTGGTTAAGTTTTTCATTGAAATGCGACTGGCCAATAACTTCTCGCTGTTTAAGGTCTGTTGGTACAGCTAATTTTAAATATAATAATCAACCTTTCTAGATACTTCTACGTAATTTTCTGTGAGAGGTTCTCCAGGAGGAGAAGTTTATTGACACGATTCTCGAAGAATGACTTGCAATATCTAATTTAATATTAGTTTAGTTGTAAAAACATTACGTTATTCGATTTCACGCAAATTAGTTTCAGACAAATTATATACATTAAGCATTGGGAGCCACTTCATTCCATAATAGCAAAGTTTTGCCGGTACGTGCAGCGGGGGAGCGAGTGTAGGTACTACTCGAATTTTCGGAAAACTCTCGGAAATTTAGATTAAGACATAAAATGCTATGCTTAAAAGAGAAAGGAGATAAAAGTTTTGCAGTTTAAAATAGCAAGTAGACATTAATTTAAAATAATTGTACTTGAATCGATTGAAGTCGTTCATATTCCAGAAAGTGTACCCTTTTATTGAATAACTTATATTGAGTTTATAAACAAATTTCTTTTAATATGGAATAAATATTTATTAATAATACAAACCATAGGTATGTCATAGCAAATCTACTATCTGTTAAATGTATAACTTTGTAATTAAAAAATCACATTCCCTAGTTTAATTTGAAAAAAGAGTTCTTATTCTAACTTCTTTTCAGTTGTGTAAGTAAATGGACGCCCACTGCAAGGCCGCCACGATGACCGCATCTGGCGACTTCCCCGCGACCTTAACAATGTTTATGTAAGTTGTCACAAAACAGTATTCCAATGCGAATATTAAGTTCTCAGCGCCTTAATAACCAAATCAGCGACAACATTTCATTATCGGTACTTACTTACGGTATTCCAAAGCCCACAGTCGCTTAACTAGCCATGGAAAAGGCTATGCGCGGATTTCTCTGAGACTTGAAACAAAGGCGTATACAGAAAGAAAATTGGCAGCCGGCGCCGATCTACCAGCGCATATTAGAACCGGTCAGCTCGAGCAATCTGCGCTGGTAGCAAGCGCCGAGTTTTTATACGAAGCACAAAATCAGCGCCGATAAGACTGGCATGCCAAATTAAAATGGCAGTGTACAGACCACATAACGCACAGAACGGATTGTCGCTGGAACCATAGGGTTTTAGACTGCTAACACATACCAACAAGCGCAGCGTAGGATATCCAACAACCAGATAAACAGACGACTTTGTTAAGTTTGTTGGAAAACGCGAAATGCAAGCCGCTTAAAATTAATTGTTGTTTACTATCTGTCGCTGCAGATTATGTACTACCAGAAGTTATTGTCCCGACGCTATCCAATAGAGTTCCAGAGTGATAATTTTATACAGGGTGAAGTGAGCTGTAACAACACCTTGAAAGATTCAGGCGTTACCTTGCGAAAGTCCATCCTAACTAAGAAAGGGACTAATGTATAGCTACTTCCGCTATGCAGCAGTAGTCGTGCAATGAGGTGCACCGCCCGCCAGCCTGCTGATAAATGCGCGTGCGGTAAACAATTCGAAACACAACTACCACCGTTAATTTATTCTACACGTGTTTCACCCCTTCACGGATCATCCTCAGGAGATGTTACACCGACCAGTGCCAAACTCGTCGATGCTGCTTAGCGGAAGTAGCTATGTTCTTCGTGTAGTACCAGTGTAGGAAGAATGGTACTGTATGTGTACAAGATGTTCGTTGGACGATTACGAAAAGTGTTATAATGCTGTTCAGGATTGTAAATATGGAGTGTTACGAGTATTTATTTTTTGATTACCATGTCGAGTTACTAGTATATTTTTATTGTACATACAACATAAGAACAAATAAACACTGTTCACAGTTTACCATAGTGTATATTAGACCCGGCTTGTGTTTTAGAGTTTGAGCAATTCAAATACCAACATTAATTGCACGAGCGTGACTCGCACAGCGAAATACACTCAGTCTGGGAAAGTTTTGATAAAACGATGCCCGGCCCTGCTCTGTCCTCTAGCGGCTTAATTGACATCGCGGGCTTACTTTTGTTTTTATTTTACTAAATTATAAGCCAATGAAACTGTGTCTAAAACCTTAAAGCTTCTTCCTTGAATAGTGTTAAATAATTCATAACAAATTAAAATTTAATTACGAGCTATATATGTCATAACTTTAAACATGAGTGGCCAGAACGTGATCGAAATCAAATTAATAACAGCTAGGGCTCTAAAGATTTAGTAGTACGCTGATGAATATAAGCCTTCCTTACAGATTTCCAATGGAGTTGTTTACATATAACCAAATACTCCATAAAAAATATATATGATACAAGTGAATCGATTATTCGTTGCTCTTAATAAAATCGATAGGGTGTTAGAAAAAAACATTTCAATATGATCTACTAGACATACTCGCTATGTACTAAGAAAAAAATTATAAACTCCGTATACACGCGGAGGTGTATTCGGTTGCGAAGTTAAACGTGAAACGTATCTCGCAGAGTATCACGAACCCCGCTTCGATTTACTGGAGAGTCGCGTAAGATGACGGTATAGAGGAAAATATCTATTGAATATCTTCACGGTAAGTCGCGCGATGAGACACCGTACTGAATTGTAGGTGATAGGAATGTACTATTTTTTCTTATATCGATATGAAGTAATAACTCTAAACATATATATTAATAATTTAAATTCAAAGTATCTTTATTCGAGTAGTCATTTACACGCATTTTAAACCGTCACTTATTTAAACATTGTAAATATTTAGTTTTAACCGCCTCGAAGTGCTGATCTGCTGAGGCAAATAATACCAAATAAATTTGGCTGTATCACTGTTGCCCTTTTGGCATTTAAACATTCTGCGAGTTTGAGGAAGGGCGCAGAACGCGCTCAGCCTAAAACAACGTACTACTTTTATATCGGTTTTGGAAGCCGCTAAACTCTTAGTTCGTTCAAGACCAGACTCGTTTACCTCATGAGCGAGAAGGTGAACCTCAACTTGATCAGTTGCTATTACTGGCTAACATTATTGCTACTTCGAAAAGACTATGTACTTATACAAAGAGGTACAAAAAAATTCTAAACTCAATCACTTTTTTCCCAAAATAAAATAAAAATAATGATTTCATAGTCTAAAAGCTGAGCGTCACCCAGAGTGTAATGAAGAGATCTTTGCTCGGAGTTTCGCTGCGAGATTGAAAGTAACAAAGAGAACTACGGAACAACCGATGGCCTACGTAGGTCACCGAAGTAGCTCGAAGAATTTCCCGCTTACATTGCTCGTGCAATCGATAGCCTTTGGGGCCAAAAGGTTCTCGAGTGGTGACTACGAGTCGGTAGACGAAGCGTGGACAAGTCCTCCACTAAGTGGACCAACGCTTCAGTTAAGTTCGCGGGAAGTCACTGGATGCTGCAAGCCGCTGGATATTGCCAGCACAGGACAGGTCATCGTGGCGATCTTTGGAGGAGACGTATATCTTTCAGGGGACGCCTATCGGGGGAGAAGTAAAAGAAGCTTCTTCTAAATTGTTTCTTTCATTAATTTTTAATATCACTATTAATATCTGTAATTACAACTATTCCAATTATATATACAAAGATCGACCCACTCAATAAATTACACTTAATAACAAAATTTATTTCCCGTCTATGGAGACTGATACAGTTGATCTGTATATATGTGTTAACATCTAAAATATGCTTTTTCATTACTACTGTCTTATTTTACTTATTTGGTTGAAATAACAAATTAATAGCAAAAAATTTGTCGATAAACGCAGCGACATCACTAGCTCTGAACATAGACTGAAATTTGATTTTATCTTGAAATTGACAACAATGATAGTTTGTAAGAGCTTTGACATATTAAATTTAGGCCAGCTAAGGTCGTAGTAAAATTCTTTATAAAATGTATTTAGGTTCATTACAATTTTGAAACAGATAATAACTACACCCACAGGTTAAAAATAAATAATACGTCGATTTACAGTTTAAATTAAAAAGAGAGTAATCGAATTCACAATAAAACATCTTTAAAAATCTTTCCGTGCTTACATTGTGTGGCATGACAAAGGTGGATCAATTCCAAGATTACAAAAAACACATAAAAAATGTTCCCATTACCGAAACGCTTTGTATCGATTAGATGGAACCAATACGAAGCGGTTTCAATGAACAACCCGCATTAGTGTACTTTAGTTCAAAAGCGAAGCGATACGAATATTCAAATTATTGAGTACATTTAAGGTGTTAATAATTGGAAGTTAACTCGACCCGCCGCTACCTTCAAATTGACAAAAAAAGGGTCGTTAATGGTACAAATCATTAGGATCGATTAATCATCAAACATGAAATACAAATATTTAGCGAGAACCGCACACCGAAGGCGGTTTCACAAAAATATTGCCTTCCGTAACGGCTAATGACCCTATAATCAATTTTTCACAGAAATATTTTACTATTCAATAAATTTTTAAATCTATTTATTTTTTAATATACATGCTTTCACAATTCATATTATATTCAATAAAAAAGATAATATGACATGTTTTAGAGCGAACTTTCTTTTATGTCTAAATATGAAATAAATTTATTAATAAATCTATAAATACTGACTAATATGTTAAACTACATGAGTGTGCTGCAGATTTACATTGTAGTTTAATCTCACGAATTTCAAAGAGAACTCTCAAAGGCGCGAAGTTCAAGTCGAACTGTCAAATGCGCAAACTTTCAATAGTCCTTATGTTTTTTGAAATTACTTCAGTTTTTAAACAATTTATATACTTCCGACCTTTCTGCATAGTATAGTTCTATTCTTTCTCTCCTTAACTTTCATGGTGCCTTAGCGAAAACATGAAAAAACATGTTGAAGTGGACAAGTCTTGCTTTAGTTTTGTTTTAGCAACATTTGACCATACATTTTTTAACATGTAGCACGTTACCATTTTGATAGGTTTTATATTACTAACGAATCGTCTTAAACCTGAATATCGAATTAGCAGAGGCAATCATTTGATATCGACTCACTTGTCAAAAATACAATGACATTAGTCGACATATCGACGAAATATTGATATTATATTTCTTGCCTTTATCTAGTTAGAGCAAACTCCTTTAATATTACAGAAAATAAAGCAACTAATCCTATACGACTTCGACGATTCGATTTGTAACTACTAACTCGAAGCTATTGTGCTGTGTTATTCAGTTTATATATAAGTTTCTAGATACGCCTCGGTGTGCCGTATGTTATCATGAACTAAATACGATATTACATTTGATCTATTAGCAAAGAACAGGAACATCGTCCTATACTACACAAGTCTCTGTATCATTTCCAGAAGAAATGTTACGTTAAATATGCAGAATGATTTGCTATAGGTCTAAAAGCTTAAAAGCTGTGAATATATAACTCATTTGTTAGCAAAAAACTTTAATACTTGAACACCTATTTCCGATCACCCTTTATAAAGTATCCGAAATATACGACAGTCCATGGACAGAATGAAGCCATTTATTTACAAATCTTTAAAAAATTATATTTACATTAATGTTTGTAATGTTTAGTGTTTGCTTAATATTAGTGGTTGGTATTGTTAGTAAATTTGATTTGGATCCCTCTTTGGAAATAGACCTCCTTCAGCGTTTCCCACGCATCCATCCCTGTCTTTTGTCTTGTTTATCCATTATCCAATCCTTTCCTGTTATTTTCAAAATATCATCTTTCCATCTTTTGTATCGCCTACTAACTTTTCTTTTGCCAACTGGACCTTTTCATTTCGTTGACAGCAGTGTTCACCTTTTATCTTTATAGCGCTCTACGTGGATCTAGCCTGGGTGAGAGCGTCATGATAAAAAAGATAAAAGAAATTTATTCAACATAGAAACTTTTAACAAAACTGTTATTGATAGTTGACGATCTACTATTTATTTTTTAATCACTTTATTTTTGATTCTACTCTGCTTTACGAGGTGTTATAATTATGGAGAAGAAGCAGGATGAAACTCGTGAACATTGATAATACGTCTTATATCTAGTAATCTGAATTTATGGACTCTTTTTATACCGAGTAAAAGACCATATTTGACTACCACAGTAGACTAGGTATCACATCACACACGTATCAAATACTATATTTTTAGGTCTATGCTGCATTTTCATCTCAAAATAGTAATCAATCATACATTTTAATATGTAAGAAAAGGACCAATATTTAGCCACTCCCCCACATTATATGTACATCATTACATGTGCAGAAGTGGCTAAATATTGGTCCTTTTCTTACTTAGGATGGACTTTCGCAAAATAACGCCTGATTCCATTCAATTCAAACATTTTAATATGTAGTAATTTGAATTTTGAAAACTCTCTTTTTACTATATTATTTGTTGATCATAATTAATTAAGAGCAAATGACGTATTTATACATTTACCCCTTTAAGGCTTTTACACCTATTACTAATCACTCTTTATCACATATGAATTTGCTACGGACTCTATAATTCATTTTAGGCCATATAGAGGGCTACGCTCTCTACGATACGATTTCTCTACGTGATCGTATCAGAAATAAAATCCGAAGGCGAACGAAAATAACTGGCACAGCCCAGTTCTTCTCAAGAAAAAATGTACTGCAGAATCTTTTGATGAGCTGGCCCGGCATATTGTCCTAAATCTCAAGGCATTTAACGGTCTGTAGCGCTTAGGCAGCGACTTGAAATAAAATAATGTACCAACTGATATATAATTGAGTAAAATTTACAAATTTTATAGTTAATGTGTATAAATTTTAGCTGTATGTTTTCATACACAATTTTCTCTTATGGTTAAAAATTTTAGCTGTATTTAACCATAAGAGAAAATTGTGTATGAAAAATTGTAAAAATTATTAAACGCTGTCGTGCCTCGCAGCTGGGAGAAGAAAGATCCGTATTAAATAGCGGCAACCCTCTCCCAACTGTCTGCGCCTAGTAAAAGCGAAAAAAAATATTGTAAAAAAAACACTAGCGATACAAATTAGAATTATTAAAAAAAAAAAGATAAGCGAGTTGAGGTGTCAGAGAGCTACATAGCATGTAGAACGGTTAACCGGTAATTGGGGCCTTAAAGCTAAATGAAGACCACGGACTGGCTACACCAGCGTAAGTACACTCCCAAAGTAGACATATGAGCTATAGTTTATGTCTTCCTAATGGAAATCTATGAGGAAGGCCTTGTCTGGTAGCCGATGATTGATTTGGAGTTCTACATTCTAAAAGTTGTTTTAAACTAAGTTTTACTTTTTTTTTCCATCTTCATTTTATATTGACATCGTTATATTTGAAACTATATATAAACTAAAATATCGTGTTATGTTTGTATACGAAGCACAATGTAAGCGAAGCTTCGAAACTGATCAAAGAATTAACGATCCGTAAAGATACTATAGAATGATAAGATAGTTTGGCAATTATTGTACAGTTACGCATTGATCAAAGCGTCCGTATAAGGTCGCACGAAAAACAACGCTAATGTTTGTAGTCTACAAATTCATTATAATACCTCTCATAATCCAATAATTAATTTCTCATATTTTATTTGACCTAATAGTTAGTTAAAATGGACGATGTATGTTTATATATTGATCCATTTCAAATTTATACAATCCAATTCACGAAAAACATATTAAATCTTTAAATCCAAAATAATTTTTGTGCAATATTTATGTCTTTTATATGGAGTTGCAGACATATAACGTATTGCGCACCCTTTCTTTATGTTATTTTGTAGTATACAATGCGTTGTAAATAATTTGTAATTTATATAAATTATGTATTCTGTAAATTCCAAAAATACGTAATTTAAGACCATTAAAATGGAAAAGACAAAACTAAAGTAAACCTTCCATGCAACTAAGCTTCCTGTGGTTTAAGATAAATTACGTTTATACTAAATTCGAAATGCCAACAGAATTGAAAAAACACTTTTTATTATCTCCGTGTCTTGTTACAATCGCCGGGATGTCTAAAAATGAAAAACGAGACAGCTCACGAGCCGTGGACAACGCCGCAAGAGCGACATTCCACATCTTAATTCCATTTTATTTATCTTGCGAATTTAAGATTGCAATTTTTAAACTGTCTTATAATAATCATTACATTTCCTCTTATACTTACGATTTTCAAACATATGAGTATATTATTGACATTGACTATTATTACTATTATATATTATTATTGACATATCATTGACTTTTCATTAAATATTTATATCGATTTTAAAATAAATACACATATAAATCCAATTAAAACAGAATAGTAACATAGTACCAGAAATATTCAATATAACCTAGCTGTCATATAAGACATGCATATAAACAGGATTCTTTAAAAAAATCCTTTAAAAATGTTTTCTAAATATAAAAATACATACAAAGGTATAAACATAGGTTTGTATTTTAAATTTAGTTATACTATTATATTTGAATAGTGTTCATTTTAAATTCCTGCCTTGTATATTCCTTTAAATAAAATATCACTAAATATAACTTTTTGATAGAGGCACAGCCTATGATAGTAGGATACCGAACTGAATAAAAATAATTATGTAATTAACATCACATCAAATAATACTGTAACCATGTATCAATAGTAATAAAAAGCTCATACCAACAAAACAATTACTTTCTTATGAGCTTTACTTTTTTGTATATAATGAGATTAATTAACCATGTTAGGGATACCAACTTGATATATAAAACCTCTATGACTCCTAAAAATATAAAAATAATTGACCATAACTGAACAACAATACCATTGTAAACAATCATCATTGAAAACAGTACATAAGAAATAAATTATCATAAGTTTATATTAAAGGTATTTTTTGTAAAACATAAGACGGGAGTTGTGTGGCTGGCCAATACATTACTTTAATACCTTCATGTATATGTATGGATACCTATTTATTACAAAATACATAAATAATCCCTTTGCCTTCAATTAGTATACTATAATTTTCTCTCAAAAACAAGTCCCAATGTCTTAAATAATCTGACATTAGTAACAAAGTCTCTTTTCTTTAGAGTTGAAGAGAGCTTGAACAAGCTATGATGTCAATGTTGTTTGTTCTGTATAATTAATCCTTATCTTTATGCAATATAGTATATGTTCAATGAGGAGTAAACTAATAAATTTACCACCATACATTACAATAATATATGTGTCTAGCCAGAAGTAAAAAATAATCCTTTAAATTTTTAAAACAGAAATAAACAACTGTACTACATTACCAAGAGGCAAGGTATATTCATGATGAATATAATCAACTTAAGGTTGCTTTAACTAATGATTATTCAACTTATGATCAGATTTTTTCACTGGGAGGCAACTTACATCATCTTGGTCAGACTGCTTTACCTCAAAACACTTGTGCAATGGTATATAATATTTAAATAGTTTATTTCAGTATAATGTTATTATTTTTTGTAATTCAACAACCCAAATATCAAAAACATGTTAATTATGAAATTTTGCTTTAATTCTGTACATCTGAGATTAAATGAGCATTAAAAACAAGATATAATTATTAATATGGGAATTTTAAATTAGTATATAGAAGCTCATTTCATCAGTAATAATAAATAAAGTATAAAACCACAGTTAGTAAAGTAAAAATATAAAATACCACTTTGAAAGTGGTATTTTATATTTTGTTATGTTAAAAGCTGACCTACATTTAAATTTTCTGATCATTGTATTATTAAATATAACACTATATTGGTAGTTTGATAATTTCAAAAATAAATAATGTATATTTGATTTTTTTTTATTTCTTAAATTATCCCTCATGGATATAGTATTCATAGAATTATTGTTCCAAAAAAAATAATACTTACAAAAGCCAAATAAATTTTATGATCTCGAAAGTGTTTATTAATTATAAATCAGATAGACTGTACTTTGAAGCATCACATTTGAATGAAGAATGTAAATTATCTTAAGAAATATAAATTATATTAATTAGTAATATATTTTATATACCTTAGAACATGTTTTACTTAAAAAGTAAAATTGTCAATGTTTCAAAGCTCAAAAGCACATCGAAAGCTCCTGTAGTGAATGCAGAGGAAAATGAAAATGTTTGAAACAATAGCCGGATATTTAATTTATTAGGAGTCTTAGTTTAGATTGTTTAAAAACTTATTTAATAATTAAAACAATTATTTTTTATCGATCGACTGTTTGTATCACACTGCGCTAAAATATGTCATTAGTAACTTACTTTCACACTGTTGCTGAAACGCCTAAAAATTCACACTATTTGTTCAAAAAACATATAAAAACTAAATAAAATAAATACACATACACCACAATGTTTTTAAAAGTTTTTGTTTTTTGTATTACAAAACACTGTAACAAATTACGAAAACGTAAAACATTAGGGTGGCGCCACTATCGACATAGCGAGAAAACACAATGCAAAGATACATTGACAGGTTAAATAATATATATTGCCAGTACAAATACTCAGAGCTCTCACATAGTTTCGCCTAAAAAAAGTTTTAATGTACGAAATGCCAGTATCCTCTTTTAAAAATTCCTTTATTTATATATACAAATACTTAACATTTTAATTTACCTTTTATGTTTTTACCGAACGAGATATCCGCGCAGATTTGACGACTTCGAAATACATAAAACCCCGTTAACCAATTAATCATTTTCAAATAGTCTATAACACTAACGGCTTTAACACAGTTTTGTTTATTGAGTTTAAATGCGTTAACATCGTTTCAAAAATATGCGAATATTCTATGAGAATCTGCGTGAGGATGATTGTTCGGTCCCCGATATTCCGCAATAACATTGCGCCCACACTCTGCGCTACGAACTTCCCAGATATTTTGCTGGAAATATTTTAGGATATCCGCCGTGCAGCCCTGATTTGAAATTCATCTTGTTCTATAAAATTAAAAAACCAGTTCAAGGAAATATAGTTTCAATGCTACAAAATGTGCTAACTGCAAATCTGCAATCGAAAAGGCCATACAGAAAGTACCCACGGAAGAACTGAAATTATTTCTATCGGTTGAAGCTTTGTATTAATGTTAATAAAAAGTTATAAAATTAAAACGCGGTTGTAGCTTTCTTACATGAACGCTACGAATGAATTCAAATTTAAAAACTGATTTGAATTCATTTCATTGCTCTCCGAGTGGCCTTGAGCTTATGGTGATTAGTTGTCATAAATCAACTAATCAAATTCCAATGTCAATATGTAAATAGGTATGTAATGTAACAAAAATGTTAATAAAAAAGATGTAATTTCTAACAGTAAAGAATTCAGTGTCATTGACTCTATTCACTCTTATAAAATAAAAATACTTAATAAATGTAATAAATAAGTAAAACGAACAAGAAATAATTAACATCGGATTTTAATTACGAATTTAAAAAAAAATTAATTCATGAGTAAGAAATAAACGCAAATCGGACTTTATCGTAAAACAATTGATTTAACATGGTAATGACTAAATGACAAAAATAAAAAAAGGAAGCATATGAATTGATTTATTAATATTTAAAGCTACTATTATGCTGTAACATTCAAGCTACAATACTTTAACAAATATTAAAAATTCGGTTAGAAATACTCTGTTTTGTTTTTACCTCTCATATTTATTTGGGGCTTTTTTTTAAATCAGCAAAGTTTTTTTTATTTTTTTTTTAAGTGATAAACAAAGATTTATCTAAAAAAGTTTTTATAAATTTTTTGTAAAACCATATTCTAATTTATAAATACATACACAGGTCACAGACCAATAATAATGTTGTTATTAGTAGTTCTTGATTAAAAAAACATTTAATATTATTATTTCTTAGAAGATAGCTTTATTACAATATCACCAGGGATCGAAATAGATGGAGCGATTTTTTTATACTTTTTTTATGTGATGTCATAACATGAACATAACTAAGATTTTATTAAGAAAATTATTTACAGTTATGCTCCAAATAGTTACTTAAGAAATTCGTTTTTAAGAGATATTAAGCAAAAACCAAATTCAGGGTAACAATAGAAATTATTAATAAGAAAAATTAAAAGATAAATGACATGTCACAGATAAAGTAATAAACTTTCAAAAATTTAAAAGTCCGTAAATAATTTTTAGATCCACCTGTTATGAAAATTAAATATCACATTGCACATAAATTCTAGATAAAGTATATTAGTTAGGAAAAAACGACGATAGTCATTCTTTACAAATATTTAATACAGTATTTAAAAATAATTTAATACATTAGTAGCACAATTTCAATTGTAGCTTTAATAATATATAAATATTTTTATTCCACTATACTGCAGTCAAGAAATAAAATTTACTATATTATATCTAAAATCAGTCAATGATGCAGCACTCCAAGATGTGTCAAAATTTATCTACCATTATTATTAATGCATAAAATTAACAAAAACATTTACTAAAACTTTAGATTCAGTCTCTGTAAAAGTTTCAAATTAGATAAATATTTATTTATGAAAATATCTGTAAATATATAAAACAACACTTTAGTACTATTATTAAGGTTATTAAAAAGACAATCAAAACTTTTTTTTCAGAGCCTCAATCTTTTTAATAAAAACTTTTTAAATTATTTAGAGAACAGATTTGTCAGAATTTCATAATAATTTTGGTGTTATCTTCCAGCCTCTATTATCACATAAAATTATCAGAACTGTGCACTTGTTCTTACAGTAACAGTTATCTATAAATTATTCTAAATATTTTTAATTCGGAAAGGGCTTAAGCGAAATCGACACCTGTGTCCAGTAGATCCCTTATTAATACTGTCGCTTTTCTAGGAAGTATTCTAAGGATATGACCAAGATAAAGTAAATGCTTAGGAACAGATGCCTCGGGATAGTTGCGACGTACACTGTCCAAAATTGACTTGGCGGCCTTTTCTGGTGTAATTGTGCCAAAATAACTTGATATTCTGTAAGTAAGAAAAGGAATCACATACATTAATGTTAATAAATACATTACATAATTAGCGGTAAGTCTCTTTAATAAGAAGCTATCACGATTAAACATGGTTCCTATGCATGTGCATCATTAAATTTGGTTAGCTAGATAGACTATATCTGTCTGTCTGATCTTTGTCTTTAAAACTGGAGAACAAAAACAAACAACCTTTTTTCCATGGAGCTTGGCTCTGTACATTTGAAATGATCAGTTTTCTGCCACCAAAAGGAATCCCAAAAACAAACTAAGTTTCAAGTTAAAGACAGTATCAGCATCATCATTTCAGCTACAGGATTCACTGCTGGACATAGACCTCTTCCATAGATTTCCTATAGGTTTTAGTTAGAAGACAGCAAAAATGTCACTTAGTTATGGACCTCAGCCAATTGTAACAATGACAATGAATGTAAGATACCAAACTGAGGGAATGATAAGCCACTATGCAGTACAACTAGGTAATAAACTTGGAGCAATGTTTACATTGTTATCTGCATTATGTGTTTATAATTGTAGAGATTATAAAGCTTTACAAGGAGTAATTTACGAAGAGCATGAATTACATCTAATTTCAAAATAATAATAAAATTAAACCACTTAAATGGTAAAACCATATTAAGTATAACTTACCTTAATCTTAAATTAGAGCTTTCTTCCACAATAAAAGGGTATATATGAGTCAGTGTTACATAAACCCCATTAGTCTTATTAATTCTCAAGTGCTCCATAAGTGATTCAGCAAGACCCTGGACTGCAAACTGCGCCACACTCAGAGGCATTTGATCCTTAATGTAGCTCAAACCGGCTACAGAAGTCAGCGCTACTATATGTCCATGGTTTCTTGCTTTCATTTCTGGCATGAATTGTTCAATAAGCTGAAACAATACACACAATGATTTTAATTCTTAAAAAAACACTAGTTCAATTTTTTTATAAGTATAAGATTTATTATTAGATATTGAATATATGTTTATCTAAGTTGAAATTTTAGCATAATTTGGAAAGGACTTTAAGGAAAACTAAACAAGAGGACAAGGTACTCCTGGTATACGTTGGTGCAGGTAGGCTGAAAATATATTTTTGTTAATTATTCATCATCATTGTTATATCAGCTAATCCACACCCTCTGCAAGGCCTCTCCCAAAGATCACCAAAAAAAAGTATGGGATTTTATCAAGCCATTACGTATTTTATTTTATATATCTGTATCCGCATATCCATCTTAATGATCTAATCACACTAAATTATAGAAAAGTAAATATTGTTATAAAAAAAATTCTCACCCAAAAGTATGATGTCAATGTTAAATCTAATGTTTCATGTATATCTTGTGGTGGTTCAGTCATCAGTGACCGAGGACTCGGAATACCACAACAATAAAACAACATGCTGACAAACCCAACATCGTCTTTCACTTGTTCCGACATTGTGGTGACATTCTCTTTTCGTATTATATCACATTCATAAATATAAGCTGTTCCACCCCTGCTTTTAATATATTTTACAGTGTCCTCATTGTTAGTCACATTTTTATCAACACAGAGAACTATAGCACCCTGATCAGCTAGCTGAATTGCTATTTGACGCCCTACTCCTCTTCCAGATCCAATTATCTGAAATTTTATTACACAATCTAATTTTGTTAACATATATTGATTACAGAGAACTATTTATAACAAAGGGTTCATTTCTTATTAAACCCACTTATGTGTCAATAATCTGATAAATTATAGCACATAGAGCTTACATAGCATTTATCGTTTGTTTCATTATTGTTTTTGTTTGTAGGACCTCCATGAAGGATATGGGCCTGCCCCCATAGATTTTCAATAAGACTGAAGATTCGTGGCATATTTACTATTAACTTTTGCCAGATCCTTAAAATTCCAGGATTGTAAAGACATTATTCATGGCAGCAGTGAACTGTTTCAGATAGATATCATTGCATTTCTTTTTTAATATTCCGATTCTGTACCATATATTTTTTGGTTGTGTGGATCCAATTTAAGTAAGGAAATCCAATCCAATTTAAGTGTCTATTTTTAACTTTTTATACAGACTATCATAATGTATAGGCATTACAAATGTCTTATCCATGATTTAGTTCGCTTTGTACTTTGACCTTTAACATATATTTTAACTTCTCAGACAAAGTCAGTGATTCATACAATCATTCAACATCGACATAAACAATTAATAGATTTTTTAAAGTTTCCAGTTGTTTGCTATGATAAATTTTATTCTCTGATAACAATGGTAACAATTTATATTATTGCATTATAGATAATAGAAAACTCATTCAACACAACTTTAAAGCTATTGGGTTACTTACTACCTTCACACAATTCAATTTCGTACTTTAGATCTTATCACTAATATATCTATTCAAGTTTATTAACCTTTAATGAGACTAAATCTCATAGTCACATAAATATTAGTCAAATATTAGAG
Organism: Battus philenor; assembly: GCF_028537555.1. Classification (NCBI taxonomy): domain Eukaryota; kingdom Metazoa; phylum Arthropoda; class Insecta; order Lepidoptera; family Papilionidae; genus Battus; species Battus philenor. Next base: position 2,718,980 of record NW_027181693.1, read on the forward strand.
AAAATTAGAAAAGAAAATAATGCTTACCAGAGCAGTCTCAAGGTGCAATGATTTCAATTGTGGAGGGTTGAAAAATCCGTAAATAGCTTGTAATATTGCGTAATTTGTATTAACAACGACCCATACCACATCTACCACCAAAATACATAATGAATATGACCTTAGAAGCATTTTTATAGGAAACATAGGGTTGAATACAGTTCCAATAGTATTCCCCATTAGTTGTATTACCTGGAAGTATAAATCACAAAAAATATTAATTGCATTTTATGATTGATTGAGTTATAAAATGGTGTATATACATAATCGTTGTGTACATTTTTTGCAACACTGGATCTGATTAATAAAGAACAAGACGCTTTACTTACAATTTTTAATAATATTGCCATTTTCAACTTAATATTTCGAGGCACGATCGTTATTAATTATAAAAAGAATATAACTACCTTGTCTGCGTATAAATTTTATATGAACTTTAGTATTATCGGCCGGAACTCGGTTGCATCACAACGGCTGCTAACATGTCTGTTATCAGCTAAGGTTTATTTGATAAGGACAACAAAATTTCAATGTTAATCTTAGTAACCGTCCCAGACTGTTATCACTACCTAAACACAACCTAATCAATGTCAGTTATTACAACAAAATATAAATGTCAAGTGTCAATAGTACCAAAGTAAGTTTTACTGAGTACTTGTTCAGTCAAATATAACAAATATCTTTAGAATTAAATGTCTTAACATTACATTTTCAGATTGCATAAGTATGTAATAATAAAGACTACATTTTTTCCAAACAAACACATGATGAGAAGGGAATTCACTTAAAATTTATAATTTGGATATTTATGATAATTACGCCATAACCTTAATACAATGTTAGCAAAATAAATTTGATTAAAATTTTTAAGATAGAACGTATTTTACTTGTATGACTAAATAACAAATAATTTTGTATTTCTTATTTGTAACAACTTTTTTATTTTTTGTTGCTATGTTGGTACGCTTGTATGTAAACTATGAGTATCAATATTGTCAAGAATATGTCAAATTCAGATATCTTTGAATATTTATTTACAAAATAAAAAATAAATTATAACACCTTTTACTTATACCATCATTTAATTGTCTTATGTTAACGTTTGCTTCTAAAATATAATAAAAATGGCATTTGTTTACCAAGGTGATTCAGAATTGGAAACAAAAGCCAGAAAAGGTAAGAGAAAGAAAATATACGCTAATGAAAAATATTTCATGTTAAATAATTAAATGTTGACTAATGTAAGTAACAAAACAATTTCAGCTGCTGAAAGAATTTCGGAAAATATGCATATAGTAGCCAATGAACCGTCTCTCGCTCTATACAGACTGCAAGAACATGTAAGAAAAGCACTACCACCAATGGTAGAGAGACGAGTGGAGGTTACTCAATTACAACATGAACTACAGGGAAGATGTTACGACGTTGAGTATGCGTTAAGGTAAGAAATTAAATAACATTATTTTGTTTAAACAAGTTTTTATGAAATTTCCTTATGTACAATTTTGACTAAAATTAACCTTTTGTTTTAATATTCCGATATTGAAGCATAACAATAGACAGTAGAATAGCTTTTACTTGCTAATTTTCTGATAAATCTGTAATGGCAATATCAATTGACCTTTTAGAAACATCATTATAAAAAAAAAAATTATTTGCCTTCATTTTCCCTGTTTTAGTTAAGTCTCTTTTTAGTTAAGAATCTTTAATTAATATCAATTTCAGTGCTGTCAAGTCAATGGATGGAGCTGCAACCAGTTTCAAGAATATTCAGGAAATGCTGAAACAGTCAATTTACCTTAAGCAACAATTGAAATATGAGGAAAATAGAAGAAATAAAAAAGATACAAATTCTGTCTATAAACGTCTCTCTGCCCACATAGTTTTAGATTTGCCAGATCTCTCTGATTTCTCTATGGTCCGTGAAACAACTAATCGGTTAGAAAATATTATGGCACATGCCCGAGGTTCAAACAATGAATTGCAGAGGTCTCATACTACATTACATTAGTAATTCAACAAAAATTAGGTTTGTTAGTAGTAATTATTGTATCAATTTAAATGTTTCTCTTTTTGGACCTATAAAAAATATTTAGATGTGATTAATAAGAAGAAACTAAGACAATTGCCAAAGGTTTAGAGGTTAAGTTAAAGTCCTACATTTGGACATTAATGATAGTTTATTTTAATAGATTCTGTAAAAATATGCCATTGTCTAAAACTTTTTAAAGTTGCATTTTAAACATTTGTTTTGTAAGGAGTTATAGATTTAGTTACAAGTTCTATTTTCAACAGCTTTACTCTTGTACAGGTCAAAATTGTGTGCTTGAGTGTTTTAAGGGTTTCTACTGTTAAAAATGTGTAGTTTTGCCTGACTGATTATGGATCTCAGTAATCTAAAATATACTAAAAAAGAACTTCAGAGCAAATTAAGCTACAGAACATTTTTCTGTGATACTTGGTGATATAAATAGGTGAAGTGATATAGCAAAAATTATTTTAAACATGAACATTAATATGGACATGACTTAAGAATGTTCAAATTCCAAAATCATGTTTAAATGGTGACAATTCAATAAACAAAACATGAAAATCCATCTTATAATTATGGTCAAGTCTCAAAAAGAAATCATATCCATATTATTGTTTTGCAGTGCCAGTAACAAAATTGCTTTACCTATTTAATCACTCGCTCTACAGATATGATTGTGTGTAATCAAAAATGGGACTTTACTGATTTTAAAATCAAATTGATGACGAAATTCAATATTAACTAGATGGTAACTTTAGGTAAAGTTACCAAATGAGTTTAATTTTGTGTATATGCAGATGTTTATAATTTTATCTAACTGGTGTATCCACAGGGAATTACTTTTATTGGTGGAGCTTTAATATGTAAAGTTTTTGCTTTTTTATTATGTATCTGTGGTTATGTATAAATTATGCTTTTGTGGTGCAATTATTTACATTTGTCATGCCCTTCTCAAAATAATTGCATTGGCTTAACACTGTCATACATTTTTTCTTATTTATTTGAGGATTGCAATAGTTAAGATATAACATTTATTGCACCAAACAATGCCCTTTTTTCTTAATACTTGCTGATTTTTTAACATTACATTAAATGTTAAGAAATGTTTATTAAATAATAAACATTTTCATTACCATAATATATCTTAACATCACTTGCACTGTTCCATCTTATGTTTATCTAGTCAGTAAGAATTAAATAAAAAAACGTCAAATTAAATATGCAATAAACTTTATTTATATAAGATAATTAACTATTGCTATTTTTTCTTTCCTTGCTGGAAATAAACAGCTTAAAATTAATTATAAGCTTACGCAAAATACTAATGCTTGCTAACATGAATGCATTCAAGATGTTTCATAAATAAACGACAAGAAATTGGATAATATTGGTTAGGTCCAGAAAATCATTAAAAAATTTGTGACATATTACTATCAAACAAGCAATTTAATAGTAGGCATTCCAGGATCTTTCATTCTATTTTTATTACTGGAAACCTTTTGAAAACCGTAGACAAATTCATGTATCAAAGATCTAATTTAAAATTATAATTTTAGAGAATTTTTTTTGCTCTCAACCGTTCTTCAAATGAAAGAAAGAGACAAATGATCATAGCGCATAAAAATTGGTATCATATCGCATGTTTTTGGTTATTTGACGAAAAATCCCGACCCTATATATTAATTGCTGAGTATTTGTACTAATTTTTCCGAGATACACATCAAGTTTGAAGATTAAACATGAATCATGTGCTCAAAATTATTAACGTCCAAATTTACTGGAAAAAAATAGTTTTGCAGATTTTTTAAATAAATTATCTGGAGTTAACCACTTCCTGCTATTTTAACAGACTCGACGTCGATTTATGAAGCATTCTGAATATAAATCAGCATTAACAATTTATACTGACAAGTAGTAAATTGACTATATTTTTTATCTATGGAATATAACCGACCACGGGAGTTCCTTCAGTTTAGTAATATTATACTTCGGCTCCAGAGGGATTAGCTTCCTAAGCGTATCCGGCGAGGGTCTTATCTTAGGCCGAGGCGCGAAGAGATTCCTTATGAACGAAAACGTTTCACGCTCTTTCACGGCGTACCGTGTCTCGTTGACAACGATCCAGTTGTATACGTAGTCTATAGGTATAGCGGTTACGATGTATGAATACACCGTTTTGTTCTCCGCAACGAGTAGCTCCAACTTCTCGAATATGGTCATCCAGGTGAGCTCCTCGTCTAATATCTGAACGTTTACAAGAACCTGCAAAAGGGTGTTAAGTGGCTGGTAATTCTCAAAAGATCTATAGAAATTAACTACTTGGTTATAACCAGACTAGGAGTAGAGAAGGTTGCTTCTTTTAATCGAAACAAAACACTATTGTGTGAAGTAGTAGTAAGTAAAAGTCATAGAATGTTCTAACAGTCGGCGTTTTAAATGGCACACCGTTGGTTGAGGCGCTGATTGTTAGGAGTCTGTTGCAGCGGCGTTCTTAAAGGCGAGTGGTGTGTCGAACATTAGTTCGAAAGGAGTCGTCTTTGCACAAAACGTGTCCTCTTCGGAGGACCACCGTTCAAAGAGTTTTGCAATAAGCATGTAGCTTTTCCTGGGCAGCTATCGAGCATGAATTGGAAAGCGAATGAATCGATAGCTCCCGTTAAGTTTGTCTTTCGGAGGCTATTAGACCTGAATGACCTAGAACTACTGACCTTCGAATCTGATTGTAACATATAATACTACCTGAGCCTGAGTAAATAGAAAAACTAAGCCAAGCTCCATCAGCGTTCTACCACCTCAAACTCGGTTATGCTGTAAATGCCAGCGAGCTAATCATTACTTCAGCCATAGGATATTCTATGCTGGACATAGGTATCTTCAAATTTTCAGTAGGACCTGTAGAAAGCGGTTTACAACTAGCACCTTCCAACGACCAACAATCATATCCGACCATAATCATATCGACACTTGCCAGGTACCTATTTCTACCATAGTGGGTCAAAAGACCCGATAACGTTTCCTGTTTTTAATGTATGAAATATGTCTGACGGGAAAGTTATAAAAATTAAACTTATTATTATTAAACAAAATAATATATTGACCATTTCTATAACAAACGCAAAAAATAAGTTTTTGTGATCCATTGCTTATAGTGTTTTTTATGTTATCAATTCATAAGTTCAAAATGGGTTATTTGACCCCTTCACTAAACATACTGATAAAAAAGTGTCGTGTTTCCACGCTGTAAGCGGACGTCCTATGCTTCGTTTACCGGGGTATTAGTATCTGTCAATGACTAAAAAACAATATTGGTACGTAATTTGGAATTAAATACGAGAGATGTCACTGTATATATGAGTACATTTAACAAAGTAAATCATTTTAGTTTCTTTACTGCAAGTAACTTTGACGTATCTATAAATTCATGAATAAATCGTTATTGATTTAACAATGACAACACATGCTTTCTGTCTTAATATATAGCGAGCCGATATCAACACATTTCTCGTGTCATGTATAGTAGGAAATTTCTTGGGCTTACCTATATAGAATGTATTGAACCTATAACTAGTAACCTAAACTTTTTAATTCTAGGCATTACCATATCGCAAATATACGCAACCTATACATATATATCGGAAAATTGAACGTTTCATTTTTTAGACAGCAACACTGTTCATAACTGTCATAGTGACAGAACCTTAGGTTTTGTTACTTAAAACTGCCAATACATATTTATTGTTCAGAAATTATCTTTTAGTCGACTCATGGTTAAAACAATAGTTAAATTTAGAACAATAAAAAACTTACTTCGGACGTGTCATTTATGACAAAGAACTTGAAGTATCGATAAAGCATTTCCTCAAGGCGAACTTCGTCCTTGAGATGGAGGACGACGGTGTATCCGTTTTTACTATACCGGTCCACTAGATTGTCTACGTTGTCCATGTCGTAGATGATACCGTTCACGAGGATGGCCAGCCGGCTGGTCATTGGTAAGTGGCTTTCAACACTGAAGAAAAAAATCGGAGAGTAACTTATTCAACTCCTTTTTTATTCTAAGTTAGGCAAAAATAAAAAAAGCGATTCGGTGTATGATCCGACAGGTAACCGGCCACGCTGATGACAAGGGTTTTTACTAACGAAAATAATAAACTGTTGTTAAAAAAAATATATGACTGAAATTGCATGTCTTATTTAAGTAAGTTCAGCATAGAACTTACTGTAGACATTACTACAATATATCAGCTTTTAATTAGATGAAAATTACGATTTGCCAATTGCATCTTAGTTTTATGAATTATCGTCATATTTTCTAAAACTATTAATTTATTTATCTTTTACATCTACTATTTTTAATTAGCAAACTGAAAATGGTTATTAAAATGACGAGAGAGGACAACATCAGACCTCATCATCTTCATTACTGAAGCCTTGCATCCGCTCCACGTCACCATTTGATAAAGCACGTGTCGACGGGATTCCCCTAATCTTTGTTTTTGTTCCATAGCCATCCTTAGGTACATAGCCCATAGAAAAAGTAGAATAAAATTTGCTAATACTCTGGTTATACGTTAAACATACCTACTAGAACTAATGAAAATAGCATGACCCCGCTGTCTCAGTTGACGAAGGATAAAATACATGGCTCGCCGAACGGAATACTTCTGGTAGGCGGTGAATTCGTCCAGGACGAGAACAGGCGGCGCTCCGACCACTGCCGCTGCGAAATGCACTTTGCCGCGATCACTGATTTGTAATTCTTCAATGACCGTGCCTGCATGGTCGCGTAAATCTGAAAACATTTACTCTTTTATATTCTCACTCTTTATACAGCTTATGTAATAGCACACTTAGTGCCTTTAGGTCAGTCAGTCTCTACCTGACAACGCAAGGTGGTACAGAGATGACTAGTAGAGTAGTAGTAGAGTTTCAGACAAAAACTTCCTTGTAAATGGTTTGGGTTGAACCAACTAATATTAAAACTTTTATCAAACAGATGCTTGGAAAATATTATTGACAGTCCTACCAACCTAGGAAATAATTTACCTGACTTCCTAACGTCCAAGAGTTTTATATGACAATTTCAGCTTTACTTATCGATCACAGTACTACACGATAGTAGTAACAAGCGGTGAAGCTTTACTGGTCTCAGTGAACTTATTCCATAAGAATGCAGCCTGAACAGTAAATTATTTATCAAAGAAAAAGTTGCAGTTGAGTATTTCTAATTTTCGATTCTCTGACGATCGTATCGTACCGACAGTAAATTGAAACGGTTTCCGAAATCGTTTTTTGCCAACACGGTCAATGAACCGTCTGCAAGAAAAGAAGACATTTGTCAAACACTTACCGAGTGAATCAATGTAAATCATAACTTCACTTTTGACGTGTTTGTTTGGCACACCGCGCAGTATTGCTATTAATTTGAGTGCTTCAAACACTGTCATCCAAGGCGGTAGAGGGTTTCTATCTAAACAAAGCGCAACTTGGCTGGCGTACTGTACACGGAATGATAATTACGTTACATTAGTTTGTATTAGACATGTTTCCTTAGATACAATTAGAGAGGGAATTTTATTTAAACCAATTCGTCGGTGGCTGTTTTTTTAGAATTTTTTTGTCCATCGATATGCCGGTTCACTTAATTTTTTCCACTGTCTCTGAGTATTAATAAATATGGATAACGAGGTGAGTCGCGGGACCATTAAAGACCATTTAAAGGAACACATAAGAAAAAAATAAAAGTGTATAACTAGTCAAAATAAATATTTTAATCTGTGCATAAATGTACTCTAAAAATAGGAAAAAAAAATTAAATACAAATAATATGATATACATACATATATATATATATATATATATATATATATATATATATACATAAATTTTGAACATATAAATTTATTTTACTTTTGAAATGTTGTTATGTATATTTTGTAAAAACTATTGGTGTGCTTTATAACCTATTTAATTTAGACATTGACCTCTAATTGAGTGTTGACCAGCGATAGTCTTGTGCACATCATACAAAATGTATGGCTCCCAGAAATCGAAACTTTCACTGACGTTTGTATTACCATCATCATTTCAGCTGTAGGAGGTCCATTGTTGGACATCGCCTACTTCCTATAAAGTTTCCAGTATGACAAATTGCAAGCGGCTTATATCCAGCATTTTTCGTCAACTTTAACAATGTAATCTGTTTATAATTAGGATAGTTCGACAAGTATTTATTCATTTTTATATATGTTCTTCTTTTTCAGTCGATGGACGCCCAATGTAAGGCATATACCTCCCCCAAAAATCGCCTCGATGATCGTTTTTGCGCTGCCCGCTTTTAGCGATTTCCTTCGACGTTTACCATGTCGTCGATTCGCCTACCTACGCCGCGCCTGCCGGCTCATGGCCTCCACTCGATGATCTTTTTATATGTAATCCCATGAAATGTTATCGGATTGGTCACTTTTACGTCATAATATCGCTAATGTTAACAAATAATGAAATAACGTGAACCAATTTGAGACAAAAGACCATAAATTTCTAATATTCTCGAGTAAATTCTTTTAAAACAGGTGTATCATCAGCATATCAAGCGTAGAAATTCACTGCTGGGCATAACCCTCCCCCAAAGATTCTCTTAAAGAATCAGTTAGAACCTGATTGCATCATGTGTATTCTGACGTCCAAAGCTAGGGTTACCAGCCTGTGGTTAATTAAGACAACAAAAAAAGTTGGACCGACTAAATGTTAACCCTGATAACAATACAGATACAGAAATTAATATTATACCTTATGCGGATCTTTTCCCACTTCCCAACGCGACATTGCCCACAGTTTACCCTTACTGGGTATTTTATATCCGGCTAACAGTTCACAAAGTTCTCTCCTTCCGTGAAGTAGGGAGCCAGAGAGAGCCTTCACTTCACCCTTGTCGATACCCAAGTGTAGGTGGCGAATTATAGAAAGAGAATTCTCTCCAGCGTTGTCTTTCTCCACATCCACTGCTAGTAAGTATTCTCCAAAAGTATTAACCATTAAATCTAAAAAAATAATCCTTACTTTTAGATCAGTTTAGATCACTTTTAAACAAAACGATGCATTTAATCCACCTTATAATAAATAAATATCTGAGGTATCATCATTTCTATAAAATAAGTAATTCTATATTGACAATAAATTGGCAATTGTGATGAAATACATACTACGATAACATTTTTTTAAATTACATTTTAGCAAATTCACCATTGAGTTAATCCCGTGACGCATTTCAAGTTCCTGCATTGATTCTATCTTTAATATTGTTTGTACTTGTTAAACATCACAACGAACTGATCGTGCTACTAACTCGCTTGGACCAACCGGGTACTCGCTTAAAACTGCCGTAGTTGCCCAACACGCGATTTTGATAGCTAGCTAGTTTTGAGACACCGTCGCATTCGTTGTGAAATTTCAAGAAGTTTGACGCAAACTTTAAGGAAAACTAACATACACAAATGTGTCATAGGTTCTAAACAATATGTATTTTTGAACTAAAAAATACCAACTCTTTTGCGAACGTATGATCTTCTGTTTCTCTATAGCCTCCTCCTTTTCCCTCTGCACTGCTAATGCCTCCGGATGAGGCATATACTTGACATTACGCATTCTCTTAGTACAAGATATCCAAAGGCACTGTATGAATCTGTACTCCCAGAGCAGCAGCACCGTCATGAACATACAAGACGTGGTGGCAATAGCAACTAGTTCCATCACGATGCCGGTCTCAATGTCGAAAAGGTATGATTGCCTTTTAAAACATTTCTGGAGGACACCACATTTCTCTGCAAGGATTTTATATATTTTATAATTGAATTATCGAGTTCTAAATTATGATATTAAATTTATATTATATAACAATAAAGGCCAACACGCGTGGTAATCCATCGGTTTCCCAAGGATTGCGATTCTTGTTTGTTGGTCACAGATTCTTTTGCAAGCGTTCACATACTTTATGTTTACAACCGGTGGATAAAAATATCGAGAGGAATCCATATATGCATCTATAATCATAGGGTAAATCGAAAGATGTCCAACATCCACTAACCTACAAGCCTGCTGTTTAGACTTACCAATTGAAACTATTTTTGTATAGCAATAGTAGGAATATTACAAAATTATTACACAGCTTGAACAACGGCCAAGTGTTGTATAAAGCCTCCTCCTCCTCAATAAATCCTCTTCGGATACACTACTTGTATCTAGCTGGTTACGATGACAATTAAAAAGGTTGCATACATAATAAGAAATATGCATGTCAAATTTGGTACTTTACTTTAGTACTTTGTACTTTAGAAAAAAATGCTCGAAAAATTTGTGGCTTTATGAACTAATTAATGAACCAAACTAAATGAATAACTCTTACCACAGCATTTATGTAAAGTTTTTGACGAGCAAAGATTCTTCGTTTTGAATATGACGCACTCCATGTTGTAGAGGAATATCTTTTTTATTTTGGAGTAAGCATACGCCATATTGAATTGCGGCGAAAAGCTCATGAAGTGCATGGCATAATTCCAGGCGTAGCCGTAATGGATTTTAGCGATGATTGCCGTTTCACCTTGAGACAATGTCATAATTTATTTAAAACTAATCAACTGTGTTTTAAAATCGCTTAATTGTTATAAAATAATTATTTTTGGGTAGAAAGTCTTGTAAGGTTTGTATAAAGACACCGGCGCGTCGGGTGGCACAAGCCCAAACCGAGCTCCCGATCTTCGCTACCTTAAAAGAGATTTTTAGCTAAGTGCCCTCTGCGTCCTGCCTGGTAAAACTCGTGAAATCTGTAATTGCCACTTGGACAGCAGTATAGGCCAGGCCAAAATAAAAGAAAAAAATGGTATAGTTGTCGCTTGAAAGACAGGAACAAAAAGCTTATTCTCAACTCTCAATGCCAATATAAATGAAAATATACTTATAAAAGAGTAATCACTATGCTGATATCGAGAGTTTTTTAAAGAACTATATTCTCTGTCATACTGGTTTCTCCATATTTCTAACCTAAAAATATGTATGTCAGTTACAGAAACGTATGTTATTTCATATTGTATTGTCAGATAAACAAAGCTAGAAATCAGTAAATCATTATTTAGGAGTATCATGCAGCTTTGAGACTCACCTTGTGGTTCTTCTAGGAAATCTAAAATTCGTTGCGAGAGACGATTGCAAAGCTTTGAAACCAATACAAAATAGGTTTATAATTCATGACGTTATGTTGCTTTATTTTATTCCTTTTGATGACGCATATTAGATATTATGATGAAATAACATAGATTGTAAACTTATTACTTCACTTACCTAACATTATGTTGACTATAATAAAAATCATTGAATTCAGCGCGGCCTGGGGACCAAGGCTGAAGAGATACGCTTGTGGAATGCAACCCGCACCGTAAACGGTCAGCAAAAGTGGAAGAATCGCTGGAAGGTCACGTCAAATAATTTTAACAAACAATGTTTTATATAACAACGGAGAGACAAATAGCGTAATTTATTGAATATGTAATTCTAGCTCAGAAAGATACCCTTTGTCTTGAGTCCAACTCTTTGTCTCTGTATGTGAAATTGTTTTAATATTTAACAGGTGTATCGATTTTTTCACGAAGTTTTATGTGCACATTGTTGTAATTTCTCACAATATCGCGTTGCAAGCTATTAACCTCACTACCATTCAACCGATCCATAAAACATCTAGATATTACTAATTTCAATAAGTTCACTGATAATGAATACGATTAAGAATGATCTGTAGTTATTATTTATATTTGATGGTCGTATTCAGCCATTTTAATGAAACACGTTATTATAGATACAGATTAAAAACAGCTAGAAATATATTTATAAATCTATTTGTCTCCCAATGTGTGATTAATTAATAAAAACTGTGTAAGTTACGGTTATGTCCTAGATTTCTCTACGACATCGGATCAGGAGATCATTTGTATATGAATGAAATGACATAGTACTGCGGATTGACAAGATGAAGTCAGCAGGCCCATAGTACAGAAAAGGTGGCCACTGGAGCTTTAAGGTTCACAGACGACTTTGATGAGGTCGTCGAAAGACGCTGGAAATTGTTTCCAATCTATGGTGAGAAGGATGTCCAGCAGTTGAAATGTTGATTATGAAGTTGATAATGTGTGCGTTAAAATGAAAAAATAATAGTAAACATAATCTATGGTGTTAACTAACGGGACAATGTCCGCCGATTTAAAAGATATACACAAGATAGGGTATATTTCACTAACCAAAATCCTCATACTGAAAAAATGGAGACGGAGTCACCAAGTAAATGATGGCGATGATGATGGCTGTCATCAAGCAGACGAGGAACACATATAAAACGAAGTCACAGATGAACATCGAGAACCAGTAACACACGGGTGAAAAGTTCAAAGCGTGTTGCTGTGAAACATCAAATAGATAAGTAAACGATAAGAAAAAGTAATAATATATAGCTACCGAAGCAGCTGTGCCGTGTTTTAGGAAAGCGCGGCGAGGTACGGGAGGGATTAGCGCATAACGGAGCTCCCGATACTTCACCACGTCCCGGCGCGCATACCTATGGCGCGGTTAGCGGTTTCGGTAGCACCATAATCATTACTGAAAGCGATCTTAAGCATTTATAAAATGATTTTTTTCGTTTATTGTTTCTCACTAACTGGACTAATGTGTTAAATTCGAAAATTCCTTGACGCGCATCAAAAACTGTCTTTTCATTAGGTACACTAAGTTGATATTAAAACTATGATTTGAGAAAGCATACACTAGAAATAGAACAAGATATATGACTTTCTATAAGTGAACGCTTCATGCAATTAAAAGTTATTTTACTTTTGAAGTGATCATTTGAAAACTAAACTTTATAAATATATGTTATAATTCAGAGCTCTTAAATTGAGCTATTTTAACGTTATAAATATCTATTTCTTGAATCCTATTGTTTTTGGATACACACATACGCCAAAACGGCAAGTCGTGACCATGATTGGTTTGCTGTATAGGTAAGTTGGAATTCGCGGTTATGCAGACGGCTTTTATAACAAGACACAAAGCTAAATTTCCACAATTTTGATTTGATAAGAAAACTTTGTAACCCGGCCATATAATTATCTAAACATATGTTTGTTAAGGAAATTTCGTAGAATCAAGAACGTTTGTATCTGTGAAAGTCAAAAAATGTCATTATTAAGTATCGACAAAATGGCGCTAGAGGCAGAGAAATGTCTTGCCCTATAAATATCTATAAATGGATATGAATTATGTGAGCTTTGGAGACTGTCAAATTTGAAAAGGAACATATAAAGGCCAATCTTCTTTACGTAACTTATGTCGAAAAAGCATTCAAAGAAGCAAAGAGTCGATAAGGTAAGTGTTATAATTTTATTACTGGTGATTTTTAAAAAACCAAAAAAGGTATTGATACCTTGCGAGAATATAAGAATAATTTCTGTTGCTAATTAGCAGTGTCAAAAACAAATTAAAAACAAAATTTTTACTTCACTATTACCTGCATATGCCTTATCAAGCCATGTTCTTTTGAGGGCATGTGAGTGATGTGCAGAATGGTAAGAGTGAGCAACAGTTGCGTTAGCAGAGGAGGTTCACCCGCGTAAATCAACCACTGAAAAGCGTTAAACTCAAACTTACACTACAGAAGAATAACGAGAAACAACAAAAAAGGTTTTTATTATTGTAATTTATTATAGTAAAAGTGTTGTATTTTCTATATAAGATTTAATCATCAATTGTAGTTATATATTAGGGGGACCGGAAAGTAATATCGTTTCTGTCGTCATATGTTACAGATAAACTAATTTATACCGCTCCGACATTGAAAATTTGTATACTAGATGGCAAAAGGTTGCCGATAACGAAGGTGGATATATTGTTGTAAAGAAATAGAAACTTGTTAAAAATGTGGCCGTGTGAATTTAACTTAAGAAAGCGATAACCTAAATTATACTAACAAGCAGTTAATTCTGATTGAATAATACTAAAGGTTAAATTTAAATCATTCATGTTATTTATTCCTGCATATAATCTATACATGTAGTATAAAACACTTCCATCTATGTACTGACTCGACACGTTATCTCTGGAACCCTAAGCCGAGCGTAGGTCAAAGTAGAGGTCCAAAAAGAAACAAAAACATATCGCGCGTTAGTTATAAGATATTAATTAATGACTACATAAAATTATTGCAGGCATGATATTATATTCGTGAGAGTACTAACAATTGAAAGCCTTTCTTAGCAACATACTGGACTAAAGTTTAACCCAAACCAAGAAGCTTTTAGTAAAGTTCCTAATTGTAAGATTTCACCGCACAGTTAAATAACACATGTTTTAACGATCCGTTTAGGTTGCGATAGTGTTGGCATTAATTGAATAAATTACTCGATGTATTTGCTCTTCAGGTAATATATATGTTACAGTTCGACATATATAAACATTCGAAATATGAATTTAAAAAATGTCAACGCAAAAAGAAAAAAAAGAAATGTCAAATTACTAAGAAATACAACGTGGTAATTGTAGATTCATCCATTACAGTGTGTGTTGTTTGATTTTCAAACGTCTTCGGACTGTACCTATAAACTGACATGTTGCAAATGTAAAATTGTGTTCAACATATTTTTAGCGATCACGGTTTATATTAGTAGGATCCTATTACATTATTAGACTCAATTTTGAATATTAAGCTAATGATGCTAGTCGAACAGTTTAGTAATTTCCAACAATTGTTCATAGCATGAATTCCAGAGGTAAACGTTATATCGTTGAAATGATGATGGCTGTAAAGACATGGACATTTTGATTTTGGTTGTATTTTTGTTGACTAACTTTGGTGAGGTCCAGTCCTAAAGGATCATCTGTTACTTGTATAGTAGCGTCAAGGATTCCGGTGTAGTGGCGTATAAGGGCCATGTAGGCGCGTGCAATCGCGCGGGGCGCCGTCCACGAATCCTGATGTAAAGGGCTGTACAATACGCGCACCTACAAACAAGCATAATATTTTCAGAGGTTTCGTTTTTCATTTGTTAATTTTTACATGTAAGTAATATAATGGATACTAGAGTAGTATCCATTATATTACTTACATGTAGAATGTAGTAAATAAGACTTATTTGTTATACACGGCGTCTTTACACTCTGGCTTACAAGGCAAATTACTTTCCCCACTAAAATTAAAAAAAAAACTTTATTTAGCCTACGATGATGTACGCCTCGGACCCGAGAGAACAGGCGAAAGACTCAGCAAACCTGTATATATATATATATATACATAAAGGGAATCTATGTATCTATGTGTATATATATACATAAAGAGTTCTGCTATCTTATATAATACAAAACACTAATTTAGTGAACATTGAAATAGCTACGAGGCAAATAAATTATTCCTGAGGTGCTATCTTTTACAAAATTGTTTACAGCATAGCACATACACTTAGCACACAAATGTTATTAAGTATTAAATAAGTGTGCGAATATAATATTTCTTTTTAGGTATCCTCTTTAGTGACTAAGGTAGTTCTAATTTTGTAAAAATTTGAATATCAAACACTTGTGGTGGAACATGCTGTTCTGTTTTTAAATTTTTTTAACATTTAATAAATATAATATCCTGTAACCATGTTACTAGCAATAGAAATATTATGTTGTTAAGTTTTCTTTTCCCCTAATAAATAGATTTACAAAAATACAATGAGAGGAATGCTTACACTCAGGTTACCATTTTTGTTGGTCGAGACATCGATGCCGTAGGCGAACAGTGAGACGAACATTTGAGGCGAGTCTATCGCACGCGTCACCAAGTATTCCGTTAAGCTCTAACGATTAAAGTTATCATGAAAATGTTGAATTCCTAATAAGACCGGTGATTGCGGCAATATTTAGGAGAGTCTTTAGGGTCTATGCCTTGCAATGGGCTATCAGCTGGTGTGATGATGGGGACACAAAGTGGACAAACGACAATGCTAAGATCACCGGACGATGGATACAGGCCGTTTCCAACTGGTGGATGTTCTACGGCTGAAATGCTGATGAAATTATAGGTTCTATAAACAGTAATGTATTTCTGTCTATATTTGTTTTTAACATACGGAAATTAGACCACTTCTCTGCTCGTCGATTGGATCTCAAATGGATGCACATCAGCGAGCGGATAAATATACGTGTTTTATCTACCCTCTATTCTTTACTTATCTCTAATACTTCGCCTTCCTACAAGGTATTGCAAGTATGAGGAGGCATGGAGGTAACTCCATGCCAGCAATACCTTGATTCAAACCATGACAGTCTACGATCGTCAAATAATCCTTTATTGCATTGTCCTTCGCACAAATCGGACTTTGTTCATTCTTCCTTTTCCATCCAAAGTATTTTGCTTTGGAATGGACTTCTCCTCAGGATTAGTAATCAAACTAGTAAATGTTTAAAAAGAAAGAACGAGACCTGTTGGCGAAAGAATCGTCATAACTATCTAATAACGCACACATATATACGTCTTTATATATAGTGTATAAAAAACCATATATATGTATAACTTATTAACTTCTTTATAAACATATGGTCACCTGACGACTTATTGTATTTACACCACCACTTGGTAGAGAACTCTTAAAGGGATTTGTAAAAAGGGCAAGTAAATAAATAGATAAATATATACAGATTAAGGAAGGAAATTATTTATCTATATCTAGATATAAAATTATTATCTATATATAGTTTTAATTTGGTAAGTAGTAGAGTTTTTTATACCTCTTGTTTCGCTAGAGCCGTGTATTGAATTTTTTCGATCTCCTGGGCCGTTGAATGTGTTTCCGACAGGACATAACTGAAATACACATAGTAATAAATATTTTTTTAATTTAAATAAAAGAAATATATAATAAGAAAGAAAAGAACCAATATAAAGCCACTTTCGCTATGTAGCAGTAGTCGTGCAATGAAGCGCACCGCTCGCCAGCCCGCTGATAAATGCGCATGTGACAAACAATGCGAATTACACAACTACCACCGTTCAATAACTCAACACGTGTTTCACTTCTCCACGGGCCATCCTCAGGAGTAATGTTACACCGATTAGTGCTAAACACAGAGCTTAGACTCTGTGTTCACGACTACTGCTGCATGGCGGAAATAGCTCTATATTGGTCCTTTTCTTACTTATGATGGACTTCCGCAAATAACGCCTGAATTCATAAGAAATATATAACATACTTGTTTTTCGTGTCAATTATAAACCTTTCGAAAAGTAAATAAATAAATAAATAAAGTAAAACAAAGTTAACATTATAACAGATAAGTAGATAAAGCAAATAGATTCTGCTTCATTATCACTGTAAATAGACTTAAGTACTCTCAAAGTTGAAAACTACTTTTTGGCAGCAGATGTAAGAAGGGATAGAAAGAAACTGCGGAATGGAGTAGTGAATATGGCAGATACTGCCCTCCGTCTAGCCGCATATCTAATATACTGTACAGCGGTATCAGTAGTAATAAAGAAAAACATTGGCTTTTCCGAGCTTTTCAACTTGTCTTTATTTCCATATGAAAAGTTACAGTTTCCTTATACAATTTACGTCCAAGTTATAAAAATTCCGCGTGTAAATTTCTCATTGCATAAAATGTATTATGCTACGTTTAAATATTCATTTTATTTAATAAAAATATGATAAGTTTAAATAGCTGTCGTAAATAAATATATAAACAAACCTGTTAGCTACAGAAATAGCAGCGCTTGAATTATCGAGGTGTAGTACCAGCGTTGTGTTTTTATCGGTTGATTCCACAGTCAAAAGCTGTTGATAAATTGAATATAAATTTTGAAAGGCTAATTAATAATGATTAAACTACAAACAAATACCTACATATGTGAGAAAAAGTAGCTCACGAAATATGAACTCCTATTTTTTTGTGGCAACATCGCAGACCCCGTTGATTCTCCTGTGGGCCCCTGGGTGTGCACCAAGATCATCTTAGGAATTAATGCTCAATAGCATAATGTTTTAAAACACCGCAATACTCCTTACAAATCAATCTACGGCGAATCGGCATTACCTATTAGGGATTCTCTTGTACGAAAAACCTTCTTCTATAAGAATGCATGTCTCGTAGTAATCACTAACAATTTATCATTACTAATTGCCTTAAAAATTCATTACTCACTTCACCGTGAAGTATCCTGCCTGTAGCGTGGTCCTCCTCCAGGTGCACCAGTAAATTGGACTGCGATATTCCTATTGTAATTCCGGCAAGGATCGCGGACACCATCTGTTTTTTTAAGCATATTGTTACAAAGCACGATTTATAGAAACCTCTAAACAGTGACCACGGAACCCTAGGATCAAGAAGTGCCATAAATACGCGTGACCTTGAAGCTATTTATAGATTTTTGTTTACGGTTCTCGGAAATTCTAACGAAGTATTATTGCGAACTCACTGGAACCTACTCCGTAGTATAAACAGGTGTACTCCCCATGTCGACAGTTCAGTGTTGTTTTTCCAGTTCATCAAGATCTACTATCAATGATACAAAGTGACGATTTGGTAAGTTATTTGGACAATGATTTCTTGAGCGATTTGAGAGCGAAGTTTGGACTAATCGAAAGTATACTTTGTGTTAAAGCAGGGTGACCATCTGATTTGTGAATAAAGGACTCCTTGTGAACCAGTGGTGTTTCATTTCGAGTCAGAACCCACAGTACGTAACAATATTTTGAATGAAATTGAAACTTTATTACAGGCTTATAGGCTAAAGACGTAAAAAGCTTTAAAGGGTTACCACGTATAACTGAGATTTTTTGTAAGGTATGTCTTTTCCAAAAATTGATGGTTTCAGAAACAATAAATAACGTAATGATAATGTGGTAAGAAAAAGCGTTATTAAAATTGGAATTACTATATTTTAAAAACAATTATTGTTTACTGTCTGTCAGTGATGGCCTGTTTTTCTTATAGGAAAATAAATTAATGGAGCATATTTCAAAGAGATCACTTTGTTATAGCTTTTAAGCTTTATGTTCACTTATAAGCTACACACATTATTTATATTTTATTCTTTATTTTAAGATGTTTTGGAAACGGACGGAATATAACAGATGTAAATAGATAAGTAATGTGTGACAAAACCAAGTCAAGTTTCTTTATAAATGACTCGGGAATGAAAAGTGGACAAAACCAGACTCTAAAATATGTTAAAAAATGACCAGAATAAAACAAAATCTTACACTAAAACATAAATATTATTACGAAAAATTATTTGAATAGTTGGGTCGAAAAACTTACAGATCAATTTTTATCTAAACATGTTATAATAATCTTTGAACTTTTTAAAGATTTGAAAATCGGTATCTTAAAACCCTTGTTTGTAAATTAAAAAGTTTATTAAACATATGTGTTTATTTATATTATAAACTAGATTGTTACGGTGGTAAAAATTAGTCGATTATTCAACTTGTCATTCTTCTATTTTTCTATTGTTATATGTAAGAAATCGCTAGTGATAATAGCGCCTATTGTACTTTTTATATATACCTATGTTTTTTTTGGTTATTATTATTTTTTTTATTTCTTTAGTCATGTTGATATATGTACTAGTTTTAAATTTAAAAAAAATTATTAAATTGCAGTTTTATAATAATTTTGATCTATATAATGCAACTTGCAATCGCGCATGATTTCCCCAATTGCTACCATCTACCCCTGTATCGAGCCAAGCATGGCCACAATGGTTCTGCACCTCAAATGTCATCAGACAACCGTCTGCAGATTTTGCCGCCAATTATGCTAGATTTTGTTTACTTGGCATCTACTTCTCTCAATATGTGACCTAGTATAATCCAGTTTTGCGAGTTTTCTCAAGTCCTATACTATCAATATATACAAAAGTAAAAATTAAATAAAAAATGTAAGCTCATAATTAACTAAGAGGCGCTATAAAATATTCATACGTTACCATCATTATAAGGTAGATTTTGTAGTAGACGTAAAATGTGAAAAATTTCCTTGCAAATACTTTTATCTGTGATCCACCGCAGCCTGCCTTTCGTTTTCTTTTCCAAAAGGGAAATTCTGCAATCCCACCAAGTAATAATAATGCTGGCGATAAAAAAAATTTAAACAGCTTTTATATAAATACAGTGCTAGAGCATACTAGGCTGTTTTATTGACAGATACTTTTACATTGCAAATAACTTCTGTTGCAATGCAGTCGATCGCTTACCATTAGATCATTGGTTCCACAACCTTTAATGAATTATCGCCTCCTTATTAGTTTTTTATTTGTTTAATTTAAATATGTATTACGTAAGGAGTAAGTATTATTTTATTACTTACACCTTACTCAATACATATTTAAATTTTTAATTGTTTATATAAGTCACAATAAAAAAAATAAACATTTTAGTTAAGGTAAAATGTTTTAGGTGCTTCATAATCCTTCCATTTGCCACCCACTACCGAACATATGAATTATATTCAGTGCCATCTAGGTTTTCGTTGGAAAACTATTCTTCAGATAAACATGTTTGAGCATAAAATTATTAATATAAGACAATTTTCAAATACCATTCAAAATAATACAACTCCATTTCTGAGACAAAGAGATTCTAGAAAAAAATCATTCAAACTATTAAGGGAAGAACATCTCTTTCTATCCAGTTTCTAACGAAATGGTCATTTTACAATTTGTATTAAAAACAACGCATTTTTCGCGACCTAAATATATTTTCGAGAAATCTAGCTGTCAAACAATCAGAAGTCAACGGAGAATGAGTCAATTTATGTAATAAATGAAATACTTGCCTGCGACTTGAACCAGAGCACTTTTGGATATGTTCTGCAAGAGCATAGCCTCTTCCAAGCGCGGTCTTGGTTTGGAATCGTGAATAGCCCTTATTCAAAAGAAATTATGTGAATTAATAAGTAACATATTGTTTTGTTTTAAAATAATCTTAATAAAAGCAGTTTAATACAAGTCAAATAAAAGCTAATAAAAGCTCTCGATTAGATAGTTACGTTTAAACCTATTTATTGTTATTAATCAAAATGATGCGATGACAATATGGAGTAAGGATGAGAAAATGGTCGCACGAAACGTAATTTTATAAACTGGACATTGTTAGGATGTCGTTAAAATAGACCTAGAGACTTAGGACATTGTAACATGCAAAAACGTGAGTAAAAAAAATTTCGGAAATATTGAACCTAAATATAAATCAAAGGCACCTACACTAATCTTTAAAATACTGATCCATAATATAAAATTAAAAAAGCAAAATGAGGCGCAAAAACCAAAAAAGTCAATCTGTAATTTTCTTCTTCCAACTATCTTCATCGCACCAACATCTGTGTAAAAATATTTGTGAAAATAATAACAAATAGATCGACGACGTTCAAACCATCGTATCTTAATTTTAAATAAGGAAAATGCCATAAAAGGATGCCTTAATTTGATTCTAGTTTCTGTTAAATAAGCCATAGATGGAACGTGATTCTTTGCCTTTTACAGATTCTACGAAATGGAGCTGATAGCTTAAATTTAGCTGGTAGCGACTTTCTTGCCAGCTTAATATTTAATTATTAAGTAGGCAAGAAAGACGCTGTTCTATGTTCAATATTCAATGTCACTCTTTTAAGTACGCTACTTGTAGGCTCACGACCCCCGCATTGGAAATATCGAGCTGTTATATTTTATTGTTGATTTATGAAACATACATTACGCGTAGTGTTAAATAAGTCTGCGTCAACTATCCTCGTTTCATTATACGATATACCATAAGTTTTTAGTATATAAGTTTTTAGTAAAAAGATTCGTATATTTTTTATAAGTCGAAGTGGATTCTTCATGGAAGAATTAGGTGCAAAGGCCGAAGACTTCTGCACGGATTGTCGCTCACTACGCACTAAGCATAAAATTTGCTGCTCCTCGAGAATGTTGAAATAATTTACTACTACACAGGTTACTATACTTATACAGGTTCGCTATTTCAACTTTTTGTTATTGACTCGGGAATATCTGTGAATCAGTATACAGGTCTAACAAATCTGTACTTGAACCTCTGGCGACGACCTCCAAAACTCATTGTAAATAACAAAGTCGACAATAAGGGAACAAGGAAGCGTAGTTATATGCGCTGGTCCGACCAAATCCTCACAACTTTCTACATAAATATTCTTATGCCGTTCACTGCATGATTGAGGTCATGACCCTCGGGGTCGTTAGGGAAACGACGCTTATGACACCTGTTTATGTTTACATTGATTAGAAACGTACTAGTGACGTAGTAACTAAAATAGAATACCTATTGTAAACTTCCTGAGAATCTGGTACGCTGATATTCATGGAGGTGATACCGTATATTTCAGATTTTTCGGTGAAATCTTTCACCAGAGCCGCGACCTTGGCGGTGGGAAACGCGGGCACGCGCAGGATCAGCAAAGAACCGAGGTGAGCGCGAACCTTAGCCCCCGCCTCGTGAGCTTTGCCCAGAATCTCTGGCATCGCTTCATTCTCCAGGCTGCCGCAGTTGAACGTCAATCTCAACCTATATTCCCGACCTGTCATAAAAAAAAAACAAACAAAGTTGTAGAAGAAAATCCTGATGACTTGCTTTCTCTGTACAAAGGCTTGGTAACGGTTGTTAAAAATACGTTTATTAATACAAACGTATGGCAACACAATTTCATAAAAAATCGCTCTAAAAAAATCAACGATTGTGCCTTTTTAGAAGCAACAAGTCCATTTATAGAAATCTTACGTATTTATATTTGACCAAAGGTAAGTTTTATAAAGCTTTATAAAGTTTAAGCTTTATATAAGCGTGTTAATTGATTTTAAATAAAAAAATCATACCGTATTTAAAGAACAGGTAGGCGGGAGTGCCTCCGAAAATTAGAATTTTGTTGTCGAACAAAAAAACACGGTCAGCAAACTCCAACTTAATGCTTGAGAAACAGAACTTCACAATCGTGATGTACTTCTTGTAGCGCTGCAATGTAAGTAGTAATTTGTAGATGTTTGTAGGCGTTACTTGGTTAAATTTATTTTTGTCATGTTTGTTGTTGCGTGTAACATTGTAACATATTATAAATTTCAAATGCGACAAGAAAATAAATCAAAATAAAAAAAAATATCTTAAAGTACATAAACCATAGTAATCTGTCAAAAATTTTACCATTATCTTGTCTTTAATTACCGCGTCGAACAAAGGCATCGAGGTGCTACTGTCCACAATAATAATCTGAAATGCGTTCATGAATATTATAATCATATATTAGTAAACAGACCAACACAATATCGCGCAGAACAGATTGAGAATAATGTTCTGGTGTAGTGACCACGGATCGACAAGATCGTTGGTCGTGAACAGACGTGCTTGTTAGCCCTTTTAGTGCCAAACATATTTTACTGTAGATAATTTATATGAACAAGAAAAATCTACACCATTTCCTTTATAGTACACCAATATTCATAATTTTTACAATATTCTATTCAGAAGATTTTATACTATGATCATAAACAAAAAGAGTGAATATTTATTGACAAGGAAATTATAAAAAAGTATATTGAGAATGAACAAGATTTATTCACAAGTGTGTTTTCCTACACAAAAACCGTGCTGTGCTTTTTACACACCTACGCGCGCCAAAACTGGATTATCAAAAGGAGCGCTATCGCGACGCTAGCATTTTTACAAGCGATAGGAGCGCGACGGCGCTCCTAGAAAAGGTTAAGGCCGTCGAAAGACGCTAGATGTATGATGCTTCCTACCGTTCCTAAAATAAATAAATGAAGGTGGCCTATGTCCAGCTGTGGATGTCCTCCGGCTAAAATAATGAATAATAAATAAATAATTAGCAAACATAAGGGCCAAGGTTTGCGACTCTAGGGCAACTTCGAAAGGAAATGTTAAACAAGTCTTAAGCCCGGCTCTTGCGTTCAGTCACACTGCCAAAACAATCGAAGAGCTTTCAATTAAATGCAATACATTAACGTAAAGTGGTCACGCGGAAATTTGAAATAAGTAATTTGATGGTGCACTGTTATATATAATATACAAAATTACACGATTGAAATTGACACTAATATTTTCGGAAGTGATATTCAATTTTAATATTTATAAATTCGTTTAGTAAACTCGGTCAATTGCAGTAATTCGCGCAAATGTAGGAATCAGATAAACAGTATTATGACTCTATTTTGTAATTAGAATATCTCTACAGATTATACACTGAAGTGGCTAAAAGAAAATAAAGTTACTCACCCTCGGCTCCAAGAGTAGCGCTATGGCCCAACATAACTGCGCCTGGTAGTACATATCCAGCTCTTTAACCTTCTTATTTTTCACTCTCTCGAGGTCGCTTTCACTTAATAGTTTTGGCAAACGCACCTGACCGTAGTCTGTGACAGTTTCACTGGACTCGTACCACAGACAAATCTATTCAACAAAATGTAAGGTTTAAACAAGAATTCTCACACATATTCAATATTTGCATTGCCCACTTCTTCAGAATTTCATTATAGTTAATTTCTGAGCATCGAAATATCTGCGCTTGTCATAAATATCACTCTTTGGTAGGACGACAACACGAAAGGAATCATCTCGCTAAGCGCACAGCGAGGGACCGTAGTAGATTGCGATTGCGCCTCTCCCCATGCAAAGATGCAATTTAGAGGGAAATCGATGCATCTTGTAGGAGACCTAAAGGCTTTTTTGAAGTAGTAAATAAGAATAGGACGGGGGCCTTAAAGTTTTAGAGTGGAAAATCCTATCGGCGCAATAGAGGACGTTCACCCAATAGATGGACAGATGATATAGTTAAGCTTATCGAAAAATTTGTTCAGCATTGCACGTTCTAAGGTTCAATTGATGAGAAAAATGATAGTGATGATTATGAAATATGATCATCAAAGGAGTAAAAATCTTACTTCAAGGTAAAGAATGAGGTGTTCCTCTACAGTGAGGTCTTGGAGGAGGAATTCGTTCCGATGACAGAAGCCGGTCATGTACGGATGGTTCATGAAACTCGTGTTCGGCCTGAGCTGGTGACCGAGCACCGTGATAGAGCCCCTTTCAGCATATGTTAGACCTGATAAGTTTATTATTAATAAATTTATTTATCGTATATATGTAAAGTCAAAGGACGTCCGCCCGTAAGGTTGACAGAGGACCTTCTCATCGCAAGGCAAACTATTGGACTACTCTGGGGGAGGTGGATGGCTATTAAAGGATATCTCATTAAGAAATGAAATTAAATCCTACAGCGACAGTTGCGAAGTTATTATAACTAAACATAAAATTTGACATCAAACCAAAGACTATGGGTATCATTAGGAGTGGATACAGCTACACATTAATTTCGTAATAATAAATTAAATAAAAAAAACATTACTCAAATCAAACAAATAATTCAACAACATAATTATGGATAAAATATTAAATCCGTAATTGAGCGACATAATTATGAACTGAAAATAAAAACAGTCTTGATATCAAAAACTTTAAAAATATGGAACTAAAAGTTGCGTTTTACGTTTCTATTCCGCGAAAAAAAACGTAATTTTCGACATGGATAGTCTTTGAAAACGAAAAACTTACCTGTAGCTTACAGTAAGACCATGAAAATATTTTTTTAAAAGAGCTACGACCAATACTGAGATAAAACTCATAAAAGCTTAAAAAACAAGGACCTAAAAAAAATGTAGTTATTATAATCATTATTACCGGTGATTAAATCTTCTATAGTGAGTATCATTTTCTGATGGACGCGATCTGCGAATAGCATTGTAAACTCGCCGCGGTAAATGTCGAACGTTAAATTGCTCAAAACGTAATTTCCCATGATGCACTTAAAAAAAACGGTAATATTAGCATAATGAGTAATATTTTATATTAAAATGCTATAACTTAAATAGCTTTTTAACAGTAAAAAACTGAGCTAGTTAGCTATTAAATTTTGTCTTTGCTATATTAAATATTGCAAAGACAAAATTTAATAGTTTTAATATTAATAGCGTGCCTAGATGGCGCTATAATAAAAATATTTAATTTAAAATTATACCAATAGATGTCAGTATTTTAAACTGTAGTGTTAATGGAATTCTTTTAAACGAAATTATTTTAGTCAAATTGCTATTTATAATATTTTTAGCTGTTTCCGTAGCAGTATTGAGATAATGTTATGCATGTAAAATAAAAGTTAGTATCTAAAATTAATTGTTCATACCTTCGAAACGTTTCGAAAACTTATAGCTTTAGCAACCAGGTCATCGACTTCTTGGAGTTGGTCTCTTTCGTTCCCAGAAAGAGCCTCGATACGATGCAATTTGTTTAGATCCTATAACATTTTTAAACTTAGACGAATTATTGATAGTCGAACCTATTCTTTTTTCATCGCATCTTTGTAACCTATATCACATATCATCAGTTATTATAAGTCAAATTGGAGTTGATGGAATGAGATAGAATAGATGACAGCTAGGATCTTGGGGTTCTGGAGTGAACACCATGGACCGGCAAGTCTTTCGACGACCTTAAAAATGTTAAGAAGGAAGAGGGTGGATGCATATTGCTTCCAACCGGTCCCATTGCAAATCTATATCTTTGTAATAATTTGTAATATAATCTTTGTGCAACAGTGAACATCCTATTGTTATAATGATGATGGTGATGATAAATCATGTTGCAATTTCGCAAAATATTATTTTACAGTTTATAGCAAGAAACTACTTACCGCAGATTTCTTAAATATAATAGATTTCCACGAAACTTGGCCACCAATTGCCCTGTCGGATCCAAGAGTTCTTTGCAACAGCATCAATATCGAATAGTAGAATATAATCAAGAACACCCACGACACGATGGGGTAAGCCAATGATTGTAGATTGTCGAATTCACCTGACGCAATGAAGAAAAACTCATTACATAAGTATTACTTATTATACATACATTTATTATTATGTTTATGTAACATTCTAATGTTTCCGTTACAATTATTTCTTTATGTTATAATGTTTTGTTTTTATGCTCGGTGTCTGGTGGCAGATTTATATTTTCAAGTTTAAATAAAAATGTAACAATTGCTACATAGTTTTAATAATACCATTGAACGATAAAATAGAAATGCGGATTTAATTTTTAAAGAGTATGTAATCTAAATATCTACAACTGATTTGCACACACTGTTCAAAACGTAGCTACAGTTCCAATAAGGATTTTTGTTATACTTAATTCAAATGGAGGTGTTATTCATATTTGCCATTAACATCCTCCTCGTGTTGTAACCCCCATTACTGGGAAATCTCCTCCATTGATCACTGTCATATTAAAGATTTTCTTGGGATATTGTTAAGCGGTGGATCGCCGCGTCCTTCTACAAAACTTTTAGGATCATTTAGCTCCTATGGACCTCTGTAGTCGCTTCGGGCTGTTAATAACGACATAGCTGACGGTCGAGTTACTTGATCGCTGCCCGATTGGCGTTGACTATTTAATGACCGGGTTTAATCTATCTCTGACCAATTGCCATTCTTCTGCATCCGAGAATGGGACTGGTGAAGGATATTGTCCTATTAATCACCTTTTACGATATCACAGAGTGAGCAAGTGATTTTTTTTTTGGTAGATCGGCCATATATACATATGAATAAATAAAAACATTAAAATAGCCCGCAGGTGAACAGTGATGTGTTCTCTCTTTGCAAGGTGTGCTATCTTATATGAAATCCTTCACAGATTAACCCTTAGCAAATAAACTTTGGCAAAAGGAAATTTTGGGACGTTTGGAATCCTATTGTATAAAAGAATACATTACCTATTTTCTAATTCCATAAAGCCGAATGTTATTCATACAACAAATCCTTAAAAATCAATAACATTTTTTGTGGTGATACGGTATATTTTAATGCTTGTATCGAGAAGCAAAAGTTAATACTTTATAGCAAGAGTAGTGGAGCTATTCTTTAATGTGGACCTATCATTAACTTATTGCACCAGTTTTAAAAATTACTGCAACATTTTGTATATGTTTGTGTTTAAAGTAATATGTATGATCTGCTTTAAAGTAACTTACGTCCACTTTGCAGCAAGGCAAATTCATTGAAGGCATGCACAAGACCCAAAGGCGGTAAGATCACTTGTAGGAGGAAGGTGAAAGCCTTGTTCTCTATGTCGAACTTGTGGTACACTAGCAACTCCGATATGATTGTCTGCATCAACGTGAACAGCATCGTCCACGTGCAGGCGACCCAAGCTGTTTAATTTCAAAATAAACTTGAAATCTTTTATATCCCATCACTGGCTTAGACGTTGGAAATTACTATTATTATACTTTCTTTACAGAATGAATATAAGTTTAAATATCGCTTTAATTTATTTTAGTTTAAACTGAGAAAAAGCTACGAGGGGAAACATCGCTCGTGATGCCCTAAGTTGTTGGAGCCGAAAGCCTCCCGAGAGGCGATCACAAACCCGTGGACATGCCGTGGTCGCGGAAAGTCTTGGAGGAGGTTGTCTTGTATCTATCGGATGACATCATTATAAATAAAAGCCTATAGCCCGTTCACGTTATACATATAGTGGATAATCAATATCCGTCGGGCTAGCCACGCTGCATAACCATTCAAATCGTTCCTAATTACCCGTTGCGTTTGAAACCTTCAACTGGTCACTGTGAACATGACTTTTAAATTTGGAATTCATTCTTAATGCCAACGAACTGTAAAAGTTTAAAATACTACTTGCGATCGAAGCTCTACATATTGTAATTTTATACTTATGTAGTAATTTTATTTATATCAAATATTCTTTGTTTATAAAATTATAAAGGAATTGGCAAGCAAACAGTTTTTCTTCCTTTCTTTGAAAAAAAAATGTAGTGATCTAAGCCATAACTAAGATAGCCTGCGACTTCCAATCCTCAGTTTTATAGTGGTATGGTATAAAATTTTCTTTCGTAAGATAATACAATAGGATTTAAAATAGCAATGTGCACTAGAATAAATTACCTATGAAACAAGCTACATTTCTCTAGGTTTAATAAAAAATAATAGCCCTTTTCTAGGCAACTGCGTAAGCGTTGCAACATACTCCTATGTAATATATGAATTATGATACTATCAATTTTAACACAGAAGATGTTTTTAAGGTTGATGGAAGACGCTGAATGCAGGCCGCTTTCAATCTGTAACATTGGAAGTCCCTGTGAAGTTCATTTCCAGCATTGGACGTCTTATGGGTGAAAGGATGATGATTAAATTAAAAAATTTTGCTAAACAAAAACTACAATAATCCTTTTACAGTGTGAAGGATTTTTAAGTGATGATAAAACCGCCTAAGCGTTAAAAAGAGTAAAATAAATAATTATAATTTTAACCAGATTTAAAGATATATGACATTTAACAATGTAATATAGTTGTTCTTTAAATATTTACCTTTATTATGAAACATCGCCATGATGAAGGCAAGCAAGATAAGAACGGTTTTGTAAGCCAGAACGGTGAACAAAGCGAAGAGGAGATGAACCCAACGGAAAATCAGGGTGACGGTGATCCCGGCCAGCAGGCATATTGGCAACGCCGTGAAGTACGCATACATGATCCAGCCGAAGTAGATCGACGAGAAAGACGCGTAGCGGATTCTAAGCGCGCGCTGGAATCGGAAACTTGACTTTAAAAGACAGGTATACTCAACTTGAGACTCTCCAGGCTTTGGCAGGCATTTTTACATACTACTATTACAAATAAGTTAGAAAATAAAATAGATTATCATTGTAATTATCATTTTAACCATAGGTTCAGAGGCGGCTCTAGCTCGTGTAGCGCCCGTATGCAATAAAACCCTAGCGCCCCCTAGGCCTGATCCCGCCCGCGGCTATAACTATAAACTTGGCCGTCGTAACAAGAAAGTTTTTTCACATTCCAACAAGCAATTTTATAAGTAGGTATAGCTTACAGTGTTGTATTAGTTACGGCATTTCTTTTTATGGCGGCAGAATAACACTCATTGTTTTTATGGCTGCAGCACATCTCTGTTGAGAAATTAGGCGGCGATAGATTCCAAAACGATGCTCTCAGCTGTGAGAGTAAAAGCTGTGTGAGCGCCGCGGCGCCCCCAGAGACACCAGCATAGGTTGTTCACTGCTGTACATAGGCCTCTCTTATCGACTTCCAATAGAACCGGTTAGAAGCGACTTGCGCCCTACGTTTCTAAGTCGTCCGTCTACCAGTCGGTGATCGACCTAAAGATACGCTTGCTGGCACTGCTGTTCAAGTGTCTACGCTATAGATTTCCAAAGGGACGGGTTGAATAAAATGGAATGCTAGAAGTTGTGGCTAACAAAAGAGGAATTAATCGATGACATTAGGGGTGACATGGGTAAATTATTATTGTAACTGCTATCCCTGTGTACCTACGACAGGGGAAGTATATAAGTACGGAGAAATAGCAGCGGCCATAAAAAATAAGGTTGTAAGCCCTTAAGTTGTAAGCCTGTTAAGCACCTTGTGTAACACGACCTTAACCAGGCCTTCTTTGCACTTAGGGTGTGGACGTCAAAGGAAGCGCTTGCTTGAGGGATACCAGCGCTTAATACAAAAAATAACTTATTTAAAAAAAATCATATAAAACTTATTAAACAATATGGACATAAAAATTAAATAATTTCTGTGTGTAAATATTTACTGTGGCAGCAGATGGTAGAATCAACATCAATGAAGAAGACTCGACAACGAGATGTCAAACATATATATATATACATAAATGTTTTATTGAGTTCTAGAATAATTAATTGTTAATAATTATCTAGCATAGCTTTAAGTCACCAATTAGCATATTACCGACGTAACGTTATTGGATTTCGCTAAAGCGATCTCTTGCACCCGCTGACAAGTTTAATATACACGATTAATGCAATAACAAAAGTGTATGTGGTATTAAAGCGGTTCCAATATTTTAACTATTCCATACAAAAAGAGGTACGATATTTTTTATGAAGGTCATTAAAATTTGCATGTATGCGAATATTCGATAAAAGCATTACCGTGTTTCTATTAGATCATTGTGTATCAGAATCTTTTTAAAGACGAATTATTTTCCCACGAGGACATTGAAAAGTTTACATAAAATATAGGTAACAAAATCTTATATTTCTATTCCTGAATTTTTTTAAAAAGCATTTTTAATGTAAATCATGATATAAAAACAGCAAATATAGCTTGTTATATTATTACTACAATATAAGATTATTAAAAACAAATGAATCACCTTAAACCGTGTATTAGTTTCATTTAGAACCAGCGCTTCAATTTCCAGAACAGGTGGCAGCAAAGCTATTGTGAAACACAGGAGTATTCCCGCTAGCGCTTTCTTTACAGCCGGTTGCTGCATCAGAGCAGACTTGGGCATCGAAACCAAACACATCTGTTGATGGAGGAACAGTACTTAATATTCTATGACTTATAAATTATGTGCAGGCTTAAATTATTAAGCTATAAAATTAAATAAGTTATTACTAAACTATATTCTTAAGGAAAATGAAATATTTGACTTTAAAACATGTATTCTATTTCCAAATTCATCAGCTAATAAGGCAAAAACGTCATATCTCATTTAACATTACTCTAGTAATGACGCCGGCAGCATCTTAGTGTTTGCATAAGGTTCGTTGCGGTCGATTCGTAAATTAATATGTGCTTTTAGTAAACGGCTGGATTTGCACATTTCAGGGCCAAACGGGTTGCATAACATCCGCTATTGACGAGTGAATATATGACATTGTCACCTGAGACAGATATATTGGCATTATATAAATATATACTCTTGGGAAAGCTCCACTAATAGGCGTAAAAATTTTTTTATACGAGTGTGATATGAATTAATTATTAAAAAATCCTCGACAATTAAGTTACTGTTCACTATTTTACACATAAGTAATGTCAAATTATGCCTTTTGTAATAAATAAAACATTCCAATTTCTTTAGCATCATGTTGCAGACTTTCATCGTTCTTTTTCGTGTCGCCATCTATCGTAATATTTCGACAGTAGCGTTCGTAATAGTCACTATTTGACATATACTCATTTAATGATATGAAATGTTTATAAAGTTTATAAACATGTCTTGGTTATTATACATATGTTGCAAAAATGTATCATTTAGTTATATTTATGTGTAATATATATAAAGGTTAATACAAAATTTAAACTTCTAAACATCAGCCGAAATAGCTCAGTTGGGAGAGCGTTAGACTGAAGATCTAAAGGTCCCTGGTTCGATCCCGGGTTTCGGCAAATCTTTTTTCATTTTTTACTTTTACTTTTTAAAATTTTCTGTTTATATTCATTTTTTAAAAATATTTTAATTGCACTTTACAATTTTTCTCCTCTTGTTATTAATTGTTTATTAATTAATTTCCGCTTGTAATAGTTATTATAATCACTATGAGTCTAGTAAATGATCTTTTAAGCCCCTGACTTACTATAAATTTAATTCTTATTTATAAACTGCTTGAGCCGATCGCATAAGATTGTAGAAATATATAAAGATATAGAGTCTACACAATTCTCACTACATTAATCTTCTTATCAACAGACTTTAAGAAAAAAAAAACTGTCTATTTTAACTGATTACAAATATTTGTCTATTTAAATCGCATATAAATTTGTAGTTACGTCATATGTCGGAGGTGTGGTGGACACTTGTTCGAGGATGGCGTGGCTGACCGCCGTCTGGACGGCTAGGAATCCGGTGCTGAGGTGATGGTCTGGCAGGAAGATCTCTTCGGGTTCCACTTCTAAACGCGCTCGTTCTGTGCTCTTTATGCTGAGCTTCCACATGGATTTTTCCTAAGTTTATAATGATAAATAGAAACTATAAATATACATAGCAAGGTAACATACATAAGTAAATATACATAGCAACATAACGTCCGAAAAACTATAACTTCAATAAGTACCGATAGATGGCGTTAGTAGTCGACAAGCTAATCTTGCAAAAAAGTTTCGTTAGTTTGAGCTGGTTTGATATGACAATTGGAATGAATAAAGAACGTAGGTTCTGCATATATATTACCTAGTGTAAATACTAATTATTATGAAAAAATTACATATAGATACGCATTTAATCACAATACTCCATGTGGCGACCAGTTCAGATTTGTAAACTTTTATTCGTTAATTATATAAACAGAAATAAACGTTTTAAAAATATTAATTTTAAGGGAAACCAATAACCCATTTTATCATATTAAACAAGTGTTACTGGAATTTTATTTACACATTATATAAGAATTTTTAAATATATATTAAAATTCCTTCAAATTACCTATTTTAAATAATTATAAACTATTTTATTATTTTGTAAATTACTTTTAAAATAAATAATAATAAAGAGAATAGCATCGCTTTTATTTAATGATACGTTTATATTCTGTCTTTGATATGTTATTTTTATCTATTGTTAGCTTTATTGTCGCATCATTTTAAAATAAGAGAAGTCGTCCCGTCTCATTAATGCAGTAATTTCTTGTTTACGACAGCCTTTATTAACAGACAGACTTAAGTGACTAAGCGTGGCTCATCAACAGGGCCTTCACGAAACTATGCCTCGCAACTAGAAATATGTTGTAAATAATTTTATACTAACTTTTTTCTTCCAAATAATCCAAATAACAGGATTATTTAGTGTAGAACCCCTTGAACGGTAGTACAATTTTGTGTTGAGATCGTCTTCTGAACTACCTTCTAGCATTTCTGCAAAAACACATTTAAACACATATAATATATTTAAAATAAAATTATAGAAAAGGAATATGATATACCTAATGAAGATTTTGGAAAAATATTTCCACATATAAAAACTTTTTTGTCGATTAAAATCTACTAGTTAAGGATAACTAAAACGAAATCTTATTCCACTAATTTAACGACAAGTTGATCGAGCTTTTGAGTGACACAACAAAACTTTGATTTGTTTACTATGAAATTGTGTAAGATAAACTGGTATCGCAATTTTTAGTTTCTAATAATCATCCTGTATAAGTAGGAAAGAGTTTTAACCCTTTCAGGACCATAAGGTTACGGTACCTTATTTAATTAATTTAGCTAGATGTAATGAATTAATAGGCATCCTAAAAACATAATTTATACTAAAAATTCAAAAAAGTTTTACATTTTTTTTTGGAAATTTATGGGACAAATATGTCCCTATGGTCGCTAAGGGTTACTTTCTACATAAACTCTAAATTTTGGTTTACTTGTTGGTAAGTCTGTTTTGTTGTAAATAATGTACATTTGTTACTTACTGTACTTTTTTTTACTTGTTTATGAATAATATAAATATAATAGGGCAAGTTATTTGTGGTACTCGGCGAAACAATTCCTGTTGTTAGATGATTGGTTAGTGATTAGATGGATTGTTTTTTTGAGACATTGAAGGTTCAGGTGATTCTTGCCGTTGAAGAGTCGTCGTCTCTTCAACCTCGACATCAAATACCCCTTGGTGATCATCCTGTACTAGAAGTCTTTGGTCTTCGTCATCAAGCACTAAGTCATCTTCCTCATCGCTATTGTCGCCCACAAAAATTTGAAGAATTTTATTTTTTCGAAGTTCAAAAACTCCACGTCCCTTACGAAACATATTCTGAGAAAAATATGAGTAAGAAAATGATAGCATTTTGGTATATCACCAGGCCAAAAGTTAAGAAATTCCGTATAAAAAGTATCCCTTTACGCCGACAGGGACGTCCGTGTCCCATAATCTTTATAACGATTTATCACAGAATACAACATAAATACATTACTACTGAATATTTAGAATAACAATTTACTTACCAGGTAATGATAATTTGACACTGTAAAAACTTGAAAAGCACTTTTACAATATTAATTATTTATTCCAAACAGCAGATCATTCGCGTCAAAAGAACTCTAACGTTCCGATGACAATAAACAACAAACGGTGTTAGTTATCCTATATTGCTAGTAAAAAATAATAAAAAGGTACTTTCCGAAATATTAAAACAAAAAAATAATTTACAATGGTTACGTAAATATTTAAATAATCCATAATCCGTGGTCGTGAAAGGGTTAAATGGGTTCTGTATTAATAAATGTTTTATGGCGAAGAATTGTACAAAATCATAATCGTTTTGATGCTTTTTAATACGAGTGTTCAGCACAATATTTCCATTTCAGAACTTTGAATACAATGAAACAAATATTTATTCTTTCAAATAATAATCATCTTACACAAGAAGTGAAACAGTTTTTATATAGATTCTGTATTAATACAACATATATTTTACCGGCAAACAGCTGTATACAATCATTATTGCTTTGGAGCCTTTTAATACAAAGTGTTCAGCACAATTTTTCAATTAAGAACCTTGGATGCAATGAAACAAATATATGTATATTCATCTAATAGACTTCGCTAAGAACCCTTGAGATATTGTCAGTGCACATTTAAATATGTATTTATAAAATGTATTATTGGACAAAATTTTGTCTACATATTACAGGAAGGTCCGGAATGATTCTATCAACTAACCTGACTAGAAACTCTCGAAAGTCTATTTGTCACATGTTGTTGCACATTGCAATAATCGTCGGTTTAAGATATAAGAACTTATCAAGATTCAGATTCGTCATTTAAAAACCTTACCAATATTTAACAGATCTCTGGTTCTTCTCATGATCTTATCAAACGGTGATTTGTTAGGCGCGTAACCGAGGATGGTGTTATTCTGTAGTGAGGAGAGTATGTCTCTCGCCTTCAACGGCCTATCGGGTTCGGCTTGGATTGGAGCAAGGAATACCGGCTTGGCGATGAATATTGACGACAGGAAAATTATTCCGGCGAATAATGTTTCTGCCATTAAAATTGGCCATCTTCTCCTGTGAATAGATAATTATTTTAAGCTATTGGTATTCCTACACCTTCTACTTTAGTTTAGATATTGCTCTTATATATTTTCATAAATTTGTCAAAATATTTTTGTTATTTTGTATGTTCCAAGAATAGTTATAACCTAGTTGTGAATGGTATAGTGTGGAATGTATGTAACTACAAATCGGATGTAGTCTTATGATAATAATGGTGAAGCAACAAACAAACTTGGAAGCTATATTAAAAATGAGAGGTAAGAACAAGTTTTTCTCAAAACGCTTTTTAATAGGATATTATTTAAAAAGATCTAAAGAGAAATCTAAGGAGCCACCTGAAAAAATCGGGTCATGGGTTTTTGGAAAAACGTTACTGATATCTAAGATGGATATCTTTAATTTATAACAAGAAGTAAAATTTTGCGAGGAACATTGAAGTAATTATCTCAAGAAATTAATGAAAAGCGGTGGTAGCCCAACTGTAGTAGACGGGGATTTGCAATCCTTGGTCGCGGTTTCGAAGCCCAGAACAATCTTATATAATTCATACTTTGTGCATTAATTAGGTAGGTTTGCCACTGCTGACATAAGTGTTTCCACAGGATGTGCAGCGGAGTCCTCTGCGTAACTTAATATCACACTGCAATCGTCAACCCGCCTGCCATGTTTGGTGATTATAGCATTTTAGATATCTTTAGGAAGACCTGTGCCTTGTAAAGGGCGTCTATGGGCTGAATCGACGATTGTCGAAGTGATTTCATACACGTTCCTTATTCTTTTATGTTTTGAGTTACCACTGAAAACTATCATGGTTTAATTCCATTGGGTTCAAAACTTAGTTGTTATTGGAAATAATACAAGCATTGTAAAAAATTTCATTAACATCTTTTCTAACTCACTGTCTCTGTAGGTAAGACTTCCAAACGAGGAGTTTTACGTGTCGCTGCATGCGACTGTGTGGTATTTTTCTGCGTTCCATGGACATTTTTATTGTACAAGTCTTAAAATTTTAGAACAATCAACTGTTATTAAAACGTATTACTATTCTAATGTTTAACTGTTTGACAATTAAAAGTCATTGGATTGATAGTTTTTCATGAATGTCAAAACGATGAGGTTTAGTTTATAATACATGTTTTCCTCTGGTGTTTTTTATGGGCTCATTTGCTAGAAAAAACTTCTTTACTCCGCGCCTATTTACAACACAATATTCTTTCTATCCCCGGATTATTACGATATAGTTCTAGGAAGGAAACGGAAATAATTCTAAATATAATGTCGGCGTGATAGCATTATTAAATCGTAATTGTTAAAAATTGCTACATTAGTGTAAACGCATGATTGTAAAAAAAAATTTTTCAGTATGGAGGAGTGTAAATAAATTGTTTATTGGTGGGAGAATTGTTTAGTGGAACAAAGGAGACTAAAAACGTGATTGTTATCTTGTTGATTTCTGATTTGTTGTTACGCTATTATTGTTATTGATGTTGACATATCAGGCATTGTGTTAAAAAAAACATTTCCGAGTTGGTCACTACTTATTGGTGGTCACTAGGCTTCAATAATTTTATGTTAAATCATTCTTGGGCGGTTGAATTCGAAAGCATTCAGTGATGTGTAGACTGCTGTTGTGTTAGGGTTGAGTAAATTGAAATACAGATATGTATAAAGAGTATTTATAATCTATATATTTTTTTGGAATTTTCATCACCCCCCTATGGAGTGATGAAAATCCCAAAAAAACTATCAGGGGGACATTAAATTTAGGCAACTGAAACAGGAAAACAATAAAAACATTAAACATTACACCACAAGAAAAGTTCGGTTTACAATAATTATACAATAAATAATATGGTAATTACAAATAAAATTGTCGATTTTCTTCAATCTTGATCCTTTTGTTTTACCTAAAATGTGAAATCTACACTTTTGTCTTTGCTATGTTTTTCGGAAATATAAGGTTGATTAGTTTAAAAATTTTAATCTTAATTATTCATTTGCTAAATTCACTCGCACATGAACTATCTACAAAATAAAACGACCTTCATTATCTCAAACATTCCTTTTCTGTAAAATTTACTTAACACGTTCACTGCGGGCCCAATTTTGAAGAACTTTCAACTGGTGCGGCTGAGATCGAATCAGCCTCAAGCTGAACTTCCTAGTAGTGCGGTTGAGGCCTTTTCTGCCTCATGTTTCAATCATTTTTTTTTACAATATTGAGTCAATGCTTCGCAGACATAAAGAAAGCTATATTTGTCTTTGTCATATCTCATACGGTTGAGTGTAAACAGCCGCCGCACTAGAGAGAAAACACGAGTTTTACGCGCCGCACCAGTGCAAAGTCTACCATGAGGCTGAATCGGCCTCAAGCCGCAGTGAACGTGTTAAAATACTTCTGTTTCCTAAATCAACGTCACAAACAAATATTATTTTAAATGTTAGGTAATTCCCATTCACCGGAGCGTCTTTGATGCACAGAGTAAAAAACGTAATTTCCCTCTAATTTTATTTAAGTGTTTTACACTCATGTTATCGTCTATAGTATGTTTTTATTATTTTCATAGCCCGTTAAGTGTACCAATTTTTATAATTCTTAAAAAAAAATCATGATACTATTTATAGTCTCTCGAGTTTGTTTTAAATGAATAAAACAATTAGATAATAAAGTAAAGGAAACGTGTGTAGATAATTGTTTTACAGTAGACATAAGTTAAAATTGGGTAAGATTCGAGGTACGCGGGCCGAGCCAGATTGACGATCGGCTGAGGTCCGTGTGACGTCATTATTCGAAATTCTGTTCTTCTTCTAAAAGCGTTTGACGTGAGCGAAATACCCTTCAGCGACATCCTTAGCCAGTTAGACCAGATATTTGCATAATGTTAGTCAAAGTGTTAATAATAATGGAACTCGTGCGGGCGTATGATAGCGGTATGGCTTCCTAGGGAACCTCGGCCTGAATCACTGCAATATTATATAAATCTATATGGTGGTAACGAGGCACCATCGGCCATGTCCGCTAGGGTCACGTGGTTTTGGAGAGAAGACCACGGACCGGTAAGTGCAGCTTAGACAAAGTCTTGGGAACGCTGGATGTAGCTCGCCTCCAATTAGTCTTATTGGAGATCTATGGGAGATGCCCATGTCAGGAATGGACGTATATAGCACAGATTTATTTTCTTATATATATCTTTGATAATTAATAAAAAAATCCAAATATAAAAAGAGTGTTTTTTTCTCTGATGTCTCTATACGTTAGTTATCTATGTTTATCGCAAAAGGCTCGAATTGTGCTAATATTCTCTATACACCTTCAATTGTAACACGTTGTTGTCATATATATAATGAAGTCAAATTGTATCAAAGACTGTATTACAATTGTGTTCACTACAGATTCAAGATGTTTCGAATAATTTGTCTGTATGGAATCGTAGTCCTCTTTGCTCTTATGGGAGTGGATGCAGGTACGTGTGCTTTCGTATTAATTAATTTATTTCTAGTTATTTATATATTTTAATAGAAGTTAGAAATTATATATAAATATAACTTTATATTCGGAACAATTCCAATTGTCATTAATATTTTTTCAAGTGTTTTTTTGGATTTTACATTGTTATTAAATGCCTTTTTTTAACAATAATTATATATATATTTTTAATTTGATTATTACTGTAAATGCGAAAATTTTAAGCTTAAACTTTTCCTGCATTAATATCATAATATCAGCTGTATGACGTCTGCAACTTCGCTGATAGTGTCTACCTTGCCCACTTTATATTTTTTTTCCGACCTTAATAAGGTCGTCTGTCAAAATAATAAGTAAACCAAGAAACTTCGTAAATTGGACAGCTTTTGTTATAATAACCATGTTTTGCGATTGTTAAAGAATAATGATATAGTTTAATGATACATACATTACAATCGCCAAAGAAAAATCACATTAAGAAATTGGAATATTATAGAAAACAAAAATCGAAAGACAGGTCTTTATCATATCAAGATCCACTGCTAGACCTTGAACTCTCTTATAAATATCGAACAGAATCGTGTAAGTGGCCTGCCTTTATAAAAGTATCGTATGTCCACCTTATGAGTGAACGTCTTAAGTTACGCTTGTCGATTCCCGGTCACCACTCTAGATACTTAAGGTCCAAGTGGCAGCTGTTCTGTATGCCAAGTGGCCAGCCTTCTGTCACATCAGCTCACCCATCCGCTAGGCATTTTCCTACATGTCGTATAGATATTATAATATGTCATTTAGACATTAAGTTTGGCAGCGAGGCGAAGTGTGTGAATTTATTTTTCATTCACACTGAACAAGGACACCATTGTGAGCTGAGACTGTAATCTTGTATTCATTTTAATTATAATTGGTTCAATTTTTTCCATTGTATGTTTTTTATACCTATCGTTATCTATCTTAAAATTCTGAGTATTTATTATTTTTGTCGGTACTTCCTTATGTAGATAAGAATAAATGGAAGCTTGTTATCAGTAAAAATGTAGTCTAAATAAAAGATTTATGTATTAATAGTCTATAAATTTTCCTAAAATGATAAATAAAGGTTAAAAAATGAAATATAATAAATATTATGTTTCCCAGGAACTCGTGTGATCCGGTCACCCCAATTTGGGTTCAGTGAAGCGAACGCTCAGGCGAGATCCTACGGTGGAGGTGATCCGTACAACTATCACCACCATCATCACCACCACGGGCCCGACTTTGGAGGCTACGGTGGAGGATATGGAGGCCGAGGTTTTGGTGGTCGAGGATTCGGCGGTGGCCCTGGTTACGGATATGGCGGTGGCCCCGGAAATGGTTACGGCGGAGGTCCCGGATATGGTTTCGGCGGAAATCCTGGTTACGGTCAGATACCTGGAGGATCTATCAGCATATCCAAGAGTGTCAGCATTAACGCCGGCCCAGGCGGTGCGGCTCAGTCGAGTGCGAAATCTGGCGCATACGGCAAATGAACGATGAAAAACTAATCAACCATAAATTTATTTATTGAATAATATGATGGTTTTTTTTAACAATTTCTATAAATAAGAATGTAAATCTATATTGTTTGTAAATAAATGTGTTAAACACAATAATTTACCATTTTACTAGTAGTTTTTTGTTACTAGTGGTAAAACTCTAAAATTCTTGCATAGTAAGTACGGACCAGGTGATGTTATATAGGTACGGGCAACATTACTTCATCGTCAGCGGCGCATCGAAAAGGGGAATCCCACAGAAATATAATTCTTTATTTTCATCGGTATTATGGCAGCAACATAACGTCATCGTCAGCGGCGCATGAAAATGGGGAATTCCACAGAAAATTCTTCATTTACTTCTTCGTGTTGTTCATACCTCAAGACCTACCGGCCCGAGGAAGAATCCTACAAATACCATTAAAGATTTCGACTATTTTCCAACAACTGAAGTGTAATTTTTTTTGAACATATATTTTTCTAAGCAATATTTTTCATTATTACAAGATTCTTTCTTCTATTATTGCATATTGTCACAAGATTCTCTCGAATGTGTAAGAGAAATTTATTAAAGTTTCATTTAGAGGGCAGCGCTTTCGAGATCCTATCAGTAATGAGAAGATCCAGAGGCAATTGAAAATAACTGATATTGTACAGTAAATTTGCAAGTTAAAGTAAAAGTGGGCATGCTACTGGAGCCTTAAGATTGAAGAGGAGTGGACACCACAGATCGGCAAGGGAAGCTATTTATTTTTTCTTTTGAATTGCGACGGTTAATAATTTCTGACAGTAGTAAGTCTGCAGGGACAGATAATAAACAATAAAAAATTGAAAATAACGTAATTCGAATTTTGAAAATACATTTTCCTACTACATTATATCTTTGTTTTAGTTATTATAGAATATCTTACATTATTGGTTTTTGGATAATGTGTACGATACATACATTAACTGATAGCGAATAAGCTACACTTTCACCCCTTTAAAACTTTTATTCGTATAAATAACCAATAATATTTAAACGAATATAGTTATAAGAAATACATATTAGTACAGATGCGACATTGACTTATGTAAACATTAAATAAGTTAAAGGTCACGACTACACGTCTGCTTAGTCCTCTGCAACAGTTTAACTTTTAAAATATACCCAACTTAAAGACTGTACGTGTTGTAAGTTTAACATTCCAGACCACTGATATGTCGTCTTTTAATCAAAAAGTAAACTTTTTATTTATTTATTTTCATTAAAAGGTAAATAAATAGTAGTAGTAAATGTAAATAGTGTAATATTATCTTAAAAAAATACTTAAAATAATATTGTAATTAATTTTAGACAGCTCTGAATTCTAAACGATATTCAGATAACTTATTACTAATAAAGTTATTCATAATAATAACAGTTTGTTAAAAATTATGGGCGCGAATAAGAAAAGTCAAGAATTTTACTCTCGGTGTAAATAATCGAAGCAAAACTTGACCTGTTAACCTAATTGACACTTAGAATTTTGGCGTTCGTTATTAAATCTTTTTCGCATTCATTTACCGACATAGGATTATTAACAGTTACTAATTGTATGTGTTCGGAGAAGGTTGCTCGAAGGGCCTAATTTAATTGAAACTAGAAAAGTTCAGTTCCTCTGTATGGTCAAAACTTGAAGCTAGTTTTCCAAATGGGTTTTTATTTTGTAGTCACTTGCCATTATCAGATCGTTTCTAAAATTTACTATTACTAAGTGATTTTATCGATTTAATGTACGTTCTAACATAAGTAAACAGGATTAGTGTAATGTCAAAGAAAACAAGTTATTTTTAGGCCAGTTTAATCATACATCGGTTTACAACAAAGTGGTTTAAAGTCATCGTCGGACGGGGGTCGTGTATTTGGATTTTGAGTAGCGCTGGGGTTGTAAGAAGGAAGAGAAGGCCTGTAGTTGGGATCGTCTGGTGCGACTGCACTTGCGCCGTCAGGCACTGGAACGCCTAAAGTTTATTTTTCACATTTTATTAGTTTTTCTTAAAAAAATATTCCCTGTTTTAAGTACAGGAGACAGGAACTACAGTATAGTTATTATACCAGATTCTGAAGTTCCAAATCCATTCTAATTTATTACATAAGCCTGTGTGTTAGAGCGGTTTACAATAAATATTGTATAAATTTCATCTTCTCTAATGTAATGTTAGTTACTCAGAGAGTTTACTATACGAACGCAATAACAAGTAGTAAGCAAGTAAGCAAGTTTCACAACACAAGTGACACTGACTACCAGCCCTCTCTTCCTTCTAACGATCCCAGCGCTACGCAAACTCCAAATCCTTACATCCTACCTAACGGTTACGAACCACCATGTTGTAAACCATGATTGAATTAGCTTAAGAAAACTGCTCTTTTATTACTATTTAATTTATCTCTAATATTTGTATTTCATTTATAGTATACAACCATTTGTGTAAATATAGACATTTTTATACCAATCATCATAGCAATTGTCAAGAATTAGAGGTTATGTTTAAAGTGATGCAAATATATGTATATATTGTACGGGGTATCGGCAGTATTATCGTGGAGTGCCATGAATAACCGTGACCTTAGAACAATGCGATCAATGTGTTAATTAAACTATTTTTAGAAGTATCCATAAAAGTTTTTAATTGAGCATTTTACCATTACGAGATCATCGGGTTTCTAAAACTGTAAGGCAAATGTTTTCTATTAATTGGAATCACTTTTTTCTCTGTTTTTTATTTTTCTTATAACATTAGCTGCTTAATCTTTACACTGCCTAAGTTCGGACCTGCATGGAATACACCTCTTGGACGGTGCAGCTAAATATCATCTGGAAGCTTTTGACTCAGTTTAGTGAAGATCCAGTAGGATAATTAACAACGAAAAGCTATAGCTAGCTATCGGTTTTTTACAGGATGCACGCACTTAGGAGAGTACTCGAAGGCTCTTTTAGAACTGACTGAGCCATCTCCATTTCTTTATTGGACTACTAGGTGCAGGCAAAAGTTTTATCCATACGTTGTTGACATACCCAATAGTTGAACAAAACTGTAATAATTAAAATATATTACTGTACATACAAATTCGCATCTACACGGCGTTTATTTAGTTATTTGCATAAGTAAAGAGCATAATATGGTGATACGAGGCGTTCCTAATAAAATGTGGTTTAACAGTCTTCAATTCTGGCTTTGATATATGAAGCAGCCCGACTTATTAGCTAATATGAGATTTCTCATTTTTTACATTACCTTTGGCCAGTCAGTTGGTTACTGGAAAATAAACCTGATACATATAAATAATATTTAATTTAACTTTTGTGTACTATCTGTTTTTTTAATTTGTACTACCAAAAGTTACTGGCCTGTCGCATTCTAATGGTTTTTCTATTATAAATCAGTATTAAAAATCTCATAGTGATCTCTTTATACAGGTGATTGAAAGGTTCAACACTTTCTGCTGACAAATGAGCTGTATACTTACCTCCTTAAATCTTTAAAACCTATAACCAATCATTCTATATATAAAATAACACATAATATCAATAAGTGAAATACGTTATTTCTATTTACGCTAACTATAGCAGATATGTACTAATCCAGCCTATAACTTTGGTATGACGAATGCAGAGTGAGGTATTTCATCTCAACAAATCCAAACATCGCTAATACGGATCTACCTAAAGTAGCAAATCAAAAGCCAGGTGCAGTAGTCAAATGCCTCCCATATTTGAGTCACTTAGACCAGGAGTCGTCCAACCTTCAGTCGGAAACCTCATGGGGTAGTCTACCTGATTTTATACGGCCTTTGTATTATATTTAGAACAGAACATAAGTTAAATTTTTCTAAGATTTAACTACTTTTACTATCCAAGAAAGTTTTAGAACAATATTCACATTAGACTTCATTGAAATTTTATTCAGGACACCTAATATGAATATGTATTCCGGTGCTGGTTGTCGCTAAACATTTATATGATAAATTCTAATAGTACATTACATAAATACATTAC
Source organism: Battus philenor (assembly GCF_028537555.1). Taxonomy (NCBI): domain Eukaryota; kingdom Metazoa; phylum Arthropoda; class Insecta; order Lepidoptera; family Papilionidae; genus Battus; species Battus philenor. Next base: position 2,763,978 of record NW_027181693.1, read on the forward strand.
ATTAAAAAAAGTACATTATAAAAATCTAAAACCTTATTGATAAACCTTTGAAATAACTTAAATCTTATGTTTCATATGTTAGTATCTTTTTACATATAACAAGATTGGCGGTCGCTAACTTTGGTGATAAAATAAGTGAATACGAAAATCAACAAAAGTTACATAAACTCTTTAGGTTTATTAATAATAAATTTCAATCGTCGGCAAACATTAGCTGAATTAAGTTATTAACAAGTTTTTTTTCCTTAACAGATAACTTTAACTTTTGAGAAGTAGTCAAAAAAAAAATAAAACAAAAAATAATAATCGATAATCTCGTGTCACGCAAATATAGGTTCTATTTCATAAAAGTTAAAGTTCACTTATCAAGTTTGTTTACATAATTATTAACGGTCGGTATATAAGGCAAGACATTACAACTGTTAGTTATTAGCGCGCGATAAGTCGAGCGGTCACTATGCTGTCCAAAAGCTTCGCACTCGGTCTGCTCCTGCTCTGCTTGCTCCAGCTGACGACCAGTAAGTGCCCACTTACACACTCACTGTCCATCTAGTTCATCGCTAGTTATTACTGCATGCTTCATTTATTGCAGAATTGAGTCGTTTTCGATACATATTATATATTAAACTCATTGCAAACTTTATCTAACAAGTCTATTTATAAAATTTATCTTTAAATGTCACCTTAATAATTGTTCTTTGCATATCTTACATAATTGTCTTCAATTTTTTATAAGAACATTACCTAAGTTTTCTTTCGCACATGGTAAACATCTATAAATATAGTTGTAACAGCTTTAAAGAGATAAATGTATAGTTCATTGTCAGCAATTTTTTTTAACTATTTTATATCTATAACCAATATTCCATTTTACTTTATTAAACTTATTTATTATCTGGAACTTGTTACTACGTTCATATAGTAAATTCTCTGAATAACTAACATTACATTAGAGAAGATGAAATTTATACAATATTTATTGTATACCTCTCTAACACACAGGCTTATGTAATAAATTACAATGGATTTGGAACTTCAGAATCTGGTATAATAACTATACTGTAGTTCCTGTCTCCTGTACTTAAAACAGGGAATATTTTTTTTAAGAAAAAATAATAAAATGTGAAAAATAAATTTTAGGCGTTCCAGTGCCCGACGGCGCAAGTGCAGTCGCACCAGACGATCCCAACTACAGGCCTTCTCTTCCTTCTTACAACCCCAGCGCTACTCAAAATCCAAATACATATTCCGCGTCCGACGATGACTTTGCACCACCTTGTTGTAAACCAATGTATGATTAAACTGGCCTAAAAATAAAAATATAATAAATAAAATAATAAAAAAGATATTAATAAAAATATTGTTTTCTTTGACATTACACTAATCCTGTCTACTTATGTTAGAACGTACATTAAATCGCTAAAATCACTCAGCAATAGTAAATTTTAGAACACGATCTAATAATGGCAAGTGAATACAAAACAAAAACCCATTTGGAAAACTCGCTTCAAGTTTTGACATTACAGAGGAACTGAACTTTTCTAGTTTCAATTAAATTGGGCCCTTCGAGCAACCTTCTCCTGACATATACAATTAGTAAGTGTTAATAATCCTATGTCGGTAAATGAATGCGTAAAAGTTTTCATGTAAATTCCTGACTCACGTGATCAACTGAAAAAAACTGTTTTTGCTCATTTTCCTTATTTGCGCTAACAATTTTTTGCAAACTAGTATTTTTATGTATAACTTTATCATTAATAAGTCATCTGGATATCGTTTAGAATTCAGAGCTGTCTAAAATTAAATACAACATTTTTTAAAGTATTTTCTTAAGATAGTATTATACTATTTACATTTACTACTACCATTTATTTACCTTTTAATGAAAATAAATAAATACAAAGTTTACTTTTTGATTAATAGACGTCATATCAGTGGTCTGGAATGATATATTTACAACACGTACAGTCTATAAGTTGGGTATATTTTAAAAGTTAAACTGTTGCAGAGGACTAAGCAGACGTATAGTCGTGACCTTTAACTTATTTAATGTTTACATAAGTCAATGTCGCATCTGTACTAGTAAGGGGTGAAAGTGTAGCTTGAAGAAAATGTATCGTACACAATATCTAAAAAACAATAGTGTAAGATATTATATAATAACTAAAACAATGGTATAATGTAGTAGGAAAATGTATTTTCAAAATTCGAATTACGTCATTTTAAATTTTTGGTTTTGGATTTGATTTGACATAAGATTATTAACAGTTACTAATTGTATATGTCCGGAGAAGGTTGCTCGAAGGGCCCAATTTAATTAAAACTAGAAAAGTTCAGTTCCTCTGTATTGACAAAACTTGAAGTGAGTTTTCCAAATGGGTTTTTGTTTTGTATTCACTTGCCATTATCAGATCGTGTTCTAAAATGTACTATTGCTGAGTGATTTTAGCGATTTAATGTAAGTTCTAACATAAGTAAACAGGATTAGTGTAATGTCAAAGAAAACAAGTTATTTTTAGGCCAGTTTAATCATAAATCGGTTTACAACAAAGTGGTTTAAAGTCATCGTCGGACGCGGGACGTGTGTTTGGATTTTGAGTAGCGCTGGGGTTGTAAATAGGTAGAGAAGGCCGGTAGTTGGGATCGTCTGGTGCCACTGCACTTGAGCCGTCGAGCACTGGAACGCCTAAAAAAATTTTTTTCACAATAAAATCATAAATTTTTCATAAAAAATATTCCTTGTTTTAAGTACAGGAGACAGGAAATACAGTATGGTTATTTTACCAGATTCTGAAGTTCCAAATCCATTCTAATTTATTACATAAGCCTGTGTGTTAGAGCGGTATACAATAAATATTGTATAAATTTCATCTTCTCTAATGTAATGTTAGTTACTCAGAGAATTTAATATACGAGAGCAATAACAAGTTTCAGATAATAAATAAGTTTAATAAAGTAAAATGGAATATTGGTTATCGGTATAAAATAGTAAAAAAATTGCTGACAATGAGCTATACATTTATCTCTTTAAAGCTGTTACAACTATATTTATAGATGTTCACCATGTGCGAAAGAAAACTTAGGTAATGTGCTTGTAAAAAGTTGAAGTCAATTATGTAAGATTTGCAGAGAACTTTTACTGAGGTGACATTTAAAGATAAATTCTATGAATAGATAGACTTGTTAGATAAAGTTTGCAATGAGTTTAATATATAATATGTATCGAAAACGACTCAATTCTGCAATAAATGAAGCATGCAGTAAGTAATAACTGGCGATGAACTAGATGGACAGTGAGCGTGTAAGTGAGCACTTACTGGTCGTGAGCTGGAGCAAGCAGAGCAGGAGCAGACCGAGTGCGAAGCTTTTGGACAGCATAGTGACCGCTCGACTTATCGCGCGCTAATAACCAACAGTTGTAATGTCTTGCCTTATATACCGAGCGTCAATAATTATGTAAACAAACTTGATAAGTGGACTTTAACTTTTGTGCAATAGAACCTATATTTGCGTGACACGAGATTATGGATTAATATTTTTTGTTTTAGTTTTTTTTTTTACTACTTCCCAAAAGTTGAAGTTATCTGTTAAGGAAAAAAACTTGTTAACAACATAATTCCGCTAATGTTTACCGACAATTGAAATTTATTATTAAAAAAACGTAGAACGTTTATGTAACTTGCTTTGATTTTATATTGCATAGAGTTTCATCTGTTTTTACAGGGATAACAGTAGTAACCTATTGGTCCTGACTATGACTTCATTCGGCGATCTCAATTTCCGTCAGTCAGTCGATTTAGAACGTGTATTCACTTATTTCATCACCTAAGTTAACAAACGCTAAACTTGTTATATGTAAAAAGATACTAACATATGAAACATAAGATTTTTATTTAATGTATTATTAGAATTTATCTATAAATGTTTAGCGACAACCAACACCGGAATATATATACATATTAGGTGTCCTGCATAAAATTTCAATGAAGTCTAATGTGAATATTGTTCTAAAATTTTCTTGGATAGTTAAAGTAGTCTAAATCTAAGAAAAATTAAACTTATGTTCTGTTCTAAATATAATACAAAGGCCGTATAAAATCAGGTAGACTGCCGCACGAGGTTTCCGACTGAAGGTTGGACGACTTCTGGTCTAAGTGACTCAAATATGGGAGGCATTTGACTACTGCACCTAGGTTCTGATTTGCTACTTTAGGTAGATCAGTATTAGCGATGTTTGGATTTGTTGAGATGAAATACCTCACTTTGCATTCGTCATACCAAAGTTATAGGCTGGATTAGTATACATCCGCTAAAGTTATCGTAAATAGAAATAACGTATTTCACTTATTAATATTATGTGTTATTTTATATATAGGACGGTTGGTTATAGGTGTTAAAGATTTGAAGAGGTAAATATACAGTTCATTTGTCTACAAAAAGTGTTGAAGCTTGCAATCATCCTGTATAAATAGATCACTCTGAGATTTGTCATACTGATTAATAATAGACAAATTATTAGAATGCGACAGGTCAGTAACTTTTCGTAGTACAAAATCAGAGACAGATAGTAAACAAAAGTTAAATTAAATTTTATTTGTGTGGTTTATTTGCAAGTAACCAACCAACTGGCCAAAGGCAATGTAAAAAATGAGAAATCTCATATTAGCTAATAAGTAGGGCTGCTTCATAATTCAATTGAAGACTGTTAAACCACATTTTATTAGGAACGCCATGTATCATATTATTCTCTTTACTTATGGAAATAACTAAATAAACGCCGTGTAGATGCGAATTTTTATGTACAGTAATATATTTTCTAATAAACATTTTTTATGTAATTATAATAGAATAGACGTTTGTATTCCATCTCACCTGATGGAAAGTGTAGATCAAAACGAAGGTGGGACACGCCCACCAAAAATAAACCGGTTCACTCTACTCTTAAAGGCTCTAGAGTTCAACTCATCAGGAAAAATAGACCCAGGCAGGTCATTCCAAATCTTGGCGACTCTAACCAAAAATGACCTGTTAAACCGTTATGTTCGACTTTTGGGTATGACAATAAGGCATGGATAAAACTTTTGCCTGCACCTAGTAGTCCGATAAATGAATATAGATGGCTCAGTCAGTTCTAAAGGAGCCTTCGAGTACTCTCCTAAGTGCATCCTGTAAAAAACCGATAAGCTCGAAACTCGACGACGATGCTCAAGGGTGTGCAGTCTGCCATTTGAGACCTTTTCCTTGTTTATTATTCTACGGAATCTTCAGTTAACTGAGTCCAAAGCTTCCAGATGATATTTGGCTGCACCGCCCAAAAGGTGTACTTCATGCAGGTCTGAACTTGGTCAGTGTAAAGATTAAGCAGCTAATATTATAAGAAAAATAAAATACAAAGAAAAAAGTGATTCCAGTTAAAAGAAAATATCTGCTTTACAGTTTTAGAAACCCGAAGATCTCGTAATGGTAAAATGCTCAATTAAAAACTTTTATGGATACTTCTAAAAATAGTTTAATTAACACATTGATCGCATTGTTCCAAGGTCACGGTTATACATGGCACGCCACGATAATACTGCCGATACCCCGTTACTGTACAATATATATAGATTTACATCACTTTAAACATAACCTCTAATTCTTGACAATTACTATGATGATTGGTATAAAAATGTCTATATTTACATAAATGGTTGTATACTATAAATGAAATACGTATATTTCAGGATTATTAGAGATAAATAAAATAGTAAAAAAGAACAGTTTTCTTAAGCTAATTTAATCATGGTTTACAACATGGTGGTTCGTAGCCGTTAGGTGGGACATAAGGATTTGGAGTTTGCGCAGCGCTGGGATCGTTAGAAGGAAGAGAGGGCTGGTAGTCAGTGTCACTTGTTGCGTCTGCACCCGATGACCCGTCAGACACTGGAACGCCTGCAATTTATATTAATTTTCACATAAAATATTCATTTTTATAAAAAATCTTTTTTTTAAGAAAAATACAGGAGAAGAGAACTGTGATTATTATTCTAGATTTCGAAATTCTAAATCCATTCTGATTAATGACATACGCTTGTGGCTTATTCTTAAAACTACTTTCAATAAATATCGTATAAATCTACTCTCGTCTAATTATTTAGAAAACTTACCATACGAACGCGGTAACAAGTTTCAGATAATAAATATGTATAAATAAAAATTTGCCGATTAGCTATCGCTGTAAAAGCGTTGAAGCTTTTTTCTGATAATAAGCTATACGTTCATCACTTTAAAGTTTCTCGACCTATGATTATATGTAATGAAAACTTGGGTAATGTACTTATTAAAAATGTAAATCTTGTTTGTTTTGATATAAGTTAGTCACTTATTGCAAACAACGTTCGAAATATGTGCAGTGAAAATTTACTGAGGTAACATTTAAAGAAAAAATCTATAAATATTTTCAATACTAGGCTTGTTAGATATAGTCTGTAATATGTTTTAATAAGTAATATTTATCGACAAACGACTCAATTCTGCAATAAATGAAGCATGCAGTAATAACTGGCGATGAACTAGATGGACAGTGAGCGTGTAAGTGAGCACTTACTGGTCGTCTGCTGGAGCAAGCAGAGCAGCACCAAACCGAGTGCGAAGCTTTTGGACAGCATAGTGATCGCTCGACTTATCGCGCGCTAATAACCAACAGTTGTAATGTCTTGCCTTATATACCGAGCGTTAATAATTATGTAAACAAACTAGATAAGTGAACTTTAACTTTTGTGCAATAGAACTTATATTTGCGTGACACGAGATTATCTATTAAAAATTTTAGTTGGTTTTTATAAGTGCTTCTCAAAAGCTGATCTTCCTTGACAGGTAGGCAAGGAAAAGACACTTGACAACAATATAATTAGAGCAAGGCTTGTTGAAAATTTGAATTTGCTATTAAAAATCCAGAGCGTTTATGTTTCAACTGTTTTTACACAAATAAAAGTGGCAACCTGTTGATCGGTCGATTTTGAAGGTGTATTTACGCATTTTGTCACCAATAAACGAACAGGAGAAATACATAGATGAAGGCTCTGTTATGTGTTTATTTTTAGGTAAATAAACATTTAAAATTTATTACATACAACATAAAAAAGTTAAATACAAAGAAGAAAGTGATTGCACTTAAAAATGTATCATCAAAAATTATTATTACATTGTCCTCGTAGATTTACGCGAGCTTTTGTTCTCTCGTCTTTTCAAGTGATTTTAATTGTATTTCAAGTATTATTATAATCAAAGCACTACGAATTTCATATTTTTCCTTATCTACTTATAAAGAAAAAATGTAAACTTACACTATGTCGTAATAATCAAGTATCAAATATCATTGGCAATTAGTTACTATGTACGAATTTGACAAAATTGTTGATGAACTATATAAATATTAAACATTTTCTTTTAGCCGTAAGCCAAACAATAACCTACCTTATACCGTATAGTATTAAGACTGCTAATTTATTAAATAGTCTAGTGTACTTGACCGTGACTGCCAGAAGTGTATTTGTTTTGATCACGTGACTTGGAACAATTTGGACGAGGTTTAAAATGTGTTTTACGTCAATAAGCCGCTAATACAGACGGAAAACTTTAAAAGTCAAGATGTTTTTAAAGTGTGTTGTTCTTGGTATTCTTATGGTGTGCATGATTGAACTCAACGCTGGTAGGTTGCTAGCCTTGTTTTTAATACGCGTACTTTTTTTTTTATATCGACTACTCTCTCTAAACCGTAAGGAAGCCCTTATTTCCTAGGACGACGAATTTGAGAAATATGTTACATTCTCTATTCGCATATTTCTCTACGCACGTTTTAGTAAGAGCCTGAATCCTGTCTCCTAGACGTGACTTGTGCCGACTAGTAGAAAGACAAGAACAACGTCATAACAATGCAACAAAATAAGTAGTCTTCCGCGTTGAATAAATGGTATTTATCTGCCGTTAACTTTTGTTAATGATTTGACGGGAAATCAAAGTTGTGTAGTAATCCTAACTTATAGTGAGTAGGACCCCTTTGGTTGTTGTCCTTTTACGGAACTCGCAGGAAGTCTGCCAAGGCACATCCCGTGGACAGTTGAAACTCCGGCATCCGCACTGTGCCGCTTACATTAGATCATTTCGACACTCTTTAGACACAATGCGGTTTTAAAAGTACCTTTTTTATGTCCTTGATTTGAAGTAGAATTAGTAAGCGAATTCTAGTTATTAACTTCGTGACATATTTCACTTTTTGTCTTTTTTAATTAAACATTGGCAACCTTTTCAATACGTTCAATTTACACGTATAATTTTTAAATAATATTGACATTTCCTTTTGAGGCGTTCCCGTGGCGATGCCCGCTGACTCTGGTTTTCACCCTGAACCGAGCTACCCTGCAGGATTCCTAGGACCCTCGGGATCTTCACAAGGTGGACAAGCTGTTCACCACCACTCGTCGTCAGCGTCAGATAATCTTCGACCTCCATGTTGTAAAGTTTTTAATAAAAACTAAATATTGATATAAATTTACACGAAAAGACAAATGAAGAATAACATTGAAATAGGAGTATTAATTACTTCAACTAATCCGTAATTAATACACAAATATGATTATATCAAATACACATTTTTTTACTTCACTCATTTCTCCTTCGCAATACAACCCTTCGTTCTCTTGGAGACGCTCCCTGTCGATAATACGATGACCAAAAATCGGTTTGCATTCTAAGCGAGAGTTTAAATGCCGTTGCTGAGGTGACTGAACCATCACCATCAACATATATATATATGTGAATAATAAATTATGTTATGATAACATACTAAAATATTTTAAAAATTCAGATCACTACAAAATTTAATTTAATTATTGTGTACTGTCTATCCCTGCAAGCTTTGTGCTACCAAAAGTTATTGGCTTATCGCATTACAATAGAAATAGGATTAAAGGAATATAACTTACGACAAATTGATCACTTTACACAAAGTGATTGAAAATGGGTAAAAAAGCCGTTACGAAAAAAATTCAACAGGGAGTGCTCTGTTTAAATTTAGAACGGATGTTAGAACAGAAGTCGAAAACATGTAATGAAACCGATATTATTGTTATTAAAATGTAAGGATTGCAACCCAAATTTTCTCACTAGGCAAGTATATTTTGTTGACTTTCTGCTAAAAATACTTGCCCGTCGTGGTATAAACAAAAAATGCATAAAATAAATTATATATTTCACAGTGATCACTTTATTTATAAATTTATTTTGTTAATAATAAACAACTAGTATCTCGCCAAATCTCGAGGCGTTAGCAGCGAATAATAACTGCTCCGCGTTAAAAAAATCGAAATATCGGGTTCTAGTCATCCGATTTTGACGAATCAAGTGTCCGTGTGTGCATCTTAACGCAATCTAAGTGTTGGTGTTTGGTGCAAGAACGTGACACAATTTTTTGGATTGATTTGAACGTTTAAAGCGAAATTTTGAGGTTAGTTTTTACTATTTCGGTGATAACTCGGGCCTCAGAACTCGGAGACTCCTTATTTGTTCACCGTTCGGGAGGTCTCAAGAAGCTTTTTAATAAGCAAGAAATTCGGAATTTGCAACTCGTTGGATGACGTCACAAAGATCAGAAAACCGAACAACAAAAAACACGTGGTAGCAGAAGGAAGAGTTTGTCGACGGTCAAATTTTACATGACAATACACCTAGGTGTATACATCAATTTTTAATAATAAAAAAAAATTTTTGGACTTATAGTTTTGGAAAAATTAATTATTAAATTGTTAAAATTTGGAGGGTCATAACTCGAAAACTAGATCGAGGACACCCAGTTTTTAAAGTGAATTTAGCTGCGCGCTCCGCCGAAGATTAGAGATACAAAATTACAGATTTTTCTCATCAAGAAAAGTACCCCCCCAGCGGAAAAAATCAAAAACTTAGATTATTTCTTAGATTCCAATATAACTTTAAGATTTTTCTTTAATTTATGTTAAAGTACACAATTAAGTTATTTTTGAAAAAATTTTCAAAATTTTTTGGTGTAAGGTTCCGGAGATATTAAGATCTGAACACATTTTCCTATAAATTACAAATAAAGGTAAATAAAATAAATTAGACGCAATAGTTCACTTTATAGAATAGTATTTAATAGGAACAGGCATTAATTTTGGTCTCCTAAGTTAAAAAATTGACGAAGTTGTGACTGAAACCAATTTTGGTTACAAGACTGCAAAGTTCAACCCTTGATAACTCTGGAATTATTTCGTATAGAAAGCTGGGGTTTCAGTCCCGTACAGTACCTACGATTATATTTGACATTTGAACCGCCATCTAAAAGTTTTTTTTTTTTTTTTGTGAAAAAAAAAAAAAAAATAAATAAAAAATTGGACATCTCGGTAACGGATAGTCATACAGATCTCTAGGGCGCTTACGAGGGGCAATCCGAGGAGCCCAAGAACGTTGAAATCGGACTGGTGGTTCGGGGGATATAGCTTTTTAACCATTTTTGGCGGCAATCTCCGATTGAAACCAGAAATTAAAAACCGGGTTATTCTCGGAACCTTTTAGTCTGAAGGATCGTGTTGGGGCTCGTTGGAGAGAACTTAGGGAGCGCTACTAGATAGAGTCATCGAAGTTTAGTACACATTGTCTTAGAAATTGATTGGTTGTAAAAAAAAAAAAAAATTATTACCTGAAAGGGTTAGTGTAAAATAAGTACATAATTGAACGACTCCAGGTAGAGTGAATATTGTTGACGTTATACTATAATCTTAAGTAAGAATTGGGTAGGCTACTATTTGTAAGACTCATTTTATACACAGGTGTTTTATAACACAGACAAATTATTTTAGTTAAGACTGGCTTTTTTGAGCCAAATATAAAGCGACAGTAAGAGACTCTAGTGAGCTCGTACTATTGTCTAACACAGCACTTTTAAGTGATTAGACTAAATGTATCGCACACCGTGCAAAATGGATAAAGTGGCATCTGCAGACCAGTCAAATCAGACGGAGACGGCAGGACCGTCGAAGTTAGACGAAACATATGACTTTGGTGTTGTGACTGAAAGAACCAGGGGTAAAACTGACCTTGAAAGCCACAAACCAACAAAGGTGAGGAAAAGTATAAATGACTGGGAAGCGGGAGTTCCAGATGCCAAACAAACATACTCCCCGGAGAAATCTTTTCCTTCAGATCCTTCTAAAGTGAAATCAAAAACAACGCTCTCGCAGGCTAAAAGCATAGGAGGGAGAAGACCTTCGGCAGAAACAGGAAATTCACCGAAACAACCTAGCACAAAGTATATAAGCAGAATCTCAGAAGCGCGTGCCTGTGCTTTAAAAGCAAAAATGCAGCTGGGAGCTTCTAGAAATACAAAAAGAGAGATCGTTGCAGAAGTACTGAATGCGGTTGAAAGACTTGTGCAGTTAGTCAGGGAAGCGGAATCGGAGCGTGGTGCTTCTGCCAAAGAAAAAGAAAAGACCTCAAATCAGCCGATCAGAGGCGATAAAGTAGAGGAAGACCACAGCCTCGAACCAGAAGAACACCAGGATCTAATAAAAAATACCAACAGGAAGTTGGATGAAGTTATACAGATTCAGCGGCATGAGTTCGAGCAACAAAAGCGTATGACCGAAGCTACAAGCAAACGGCTTGACGAAATGAAAACACAGATGACACAGATGCTTTCCATACAGGAAAAAATCCAAAATGAACAAAAGCTATCTACAAACGAAAGCTCGGGAGAATGTAATAGTCAGCTGAGGGAAATCAAGTCCCAGATTAGAGAATTTACGAATATCCAGGAAGAGATACGCAAAGATATAAACACCACGAGAAATAAAACGGTATCATATGCGGAAGTCCTTGCTGGTAAAAGTGCCGCACAGCATACTCCTTCCCAAAACCCCAAACACACGATAATAGTGTCTTCCACAGAAGGAAAAGACACCAGTGAGGAAGTATTGGAAAAGATAAGAAAAGCAGTGAATGCCAAAGGAGAAGCAATCCAAATAGATCGCATGAGAAAAGCGAGAAACGGAAAGGTGGTCGTTAGCTGCAATTCGGAACAAAATCTTAAAAAAGTCACCCAAAAATTGCAAAGTAACGAGAGCCTTCAAGCACAAAAAGCCCAAAATAAAGATCCATTAGTAATTATAAGAGACCTCCTGGCTTACAACACAGATGATGATATTATAACAGCGCTAAAAAAACAGAACAGCGACACTCTTGCGCATATACCGGAAGAGGAGTACAGAGCAACTGTAAAGTACAGACGCAAAGCTAGAAACCTTCACGAGAACCATGTGGTCTTGCAGGTCTCGCCAAAAGTCCACCAAAATCTGATAGCTGCCGGCGTCGTCTACATAGACATTCAGAAAAGAACAGTCAAGGATCAGTCTCCTCTGATCCAATGCACAAAGTGCCTCGGTTTCGGCCATGGCAAAAAGATATGCACATCTACGGAGAGTCTGTGTAGCCATTGTTCTGGTCCACACCTAAGGTCAGAATGTCCATCTTGGATATCAGGTGATGGACCCAGTTGTAGAAACTGTTGCTTAGCAAAGATGGACACCAGTAACCATAATGCGTTCGACTCTGAATGTCCAGTGAAGAAGAGATGGGACGCGGTGGCGAGGAGTAGTGTAGCTTACTGTTAAAGGCGTCCAAATGGAAATAAAGTATATTATAACACAAGCCAACATGGAGTTCTGCACGAAACTAGAACGGGAAAGCATATGCGACGAAATTTACAGGGCACTTAATAAAACACATAAATTAGAAAGGGACCAAATGCTTGTAGCGAACGGCAGTCAATTGAGCTCGAAAGAGTCAGGGAAGCTGCTCGCTAAAAAATTCTACCCTGGTGATAATGAGGAAAGGGAAACATCAACAAAAAATTTTCTCTCGAACGCTAGAAAAACGAAAAAAGCTGTTAAAAATTTAAAATTGGACCTTTCATTGGTCCAAATGTTGACAGGTCAAGGTGGTTTCTCCTCTTACTATATAAGTAGGCTTAGATGTAAAACAGACCCAACGTGTATCTGCGACCCGGACGCGGAGGAAAATGTAATCCATTTATTTTGCTTAAAGATTGGCCATAAGGCGAAACAACACGAAGAGATTTTACCGAATACTGCGTCCGGGTGGTGGAGGACGCTGTGCGTAGAAATTAAAATGAGCAAGAAAGATATGTAAATTGTATATATTAGAATATATACAGGTGACATATACCAGATTAGTGATAAGCAAAACGTAATAAGTATAAGAAAAAAAAATAATATTAATAAAAAAATAAAATAAAAAGAAGGCCAGAAAAATAAATAAATAAATAAAAAGAAAAAAAAAAGAACCAATATAAATAACATTTATAACAAAAACTAAGGAAAACGACTATCGTAACCATAGTCATAAAACTTAATAAAAAAAAAAGAAATAAAAAAAAAAAAAAAAAAAACAAAGGCCAGCACAGCTAATACTAGAAGTAAGGTATAACAAATAAGTAAAGATTTGAGGAGACACCTTGACCTGGAGATGTACACATAGAAGGATCTAGAAAAAAGGCATCGACCTCCATGTCGATGGACTAACTTGAAAAGAGGGGAGATTGGCAAATGGGGTTTTTAGTCGGTTAGAGTCCGACACTACCTGGGCAACATTCCCAGGTGTCCATGAGGATTTTCCCCATTTGCCAATTAGCTCGAATATTATAAAAAAAAAAAAAACAATAATAAACAACTATTATTTAATTTCTTTTTAATTTCGGTGAACTGTAACGCTTCAGGAGTGGTAGTAATGTTAGGTAAGTAATATCAACCGACCAAGTTGAGGTTTGGACCTCTCGGGCGCCCATCAGAGGTGAAACTTTAGAAAAACGAGCACTGCATGAATTTGTAACAATAAGGAGTTTTTTAAATTTTTTATTTATTTATAATCAGTTTTCACCCAATAAGCAATATGATAAAGCACTCACTCCGAGATATGTTGTTCATTGATAACTTTATGTTAATAAAATATTCTTGTGATTTACTTATTACTACCTAATAATATATATTACTAAATGATCCCGCAAACGTTGTTTTGCAAAAAAAATTAAAGTTTTTAATTAACAAATGTAAGATAAGGGTTGATCGTAGAGAAGTGAAAATTTAGGTTTGTATGTATTTTTGTATGCTGTATCATAATAAAATAAAAACCAAAAAAATTGTCCAAAAAATTAAAAATAAAATTTAGGGGTGGACCACCCTTATCACTTAGGGGTATGGAAAATAGATAGTAGCCGATTCTCAGACATACTGAAAACGCATGTAAAATTTGGTAAAAATCGGTCAAGCCGTTTCGGAGTTCAAGTTCGAACACCGTGACACGAGAATTTTATATATGTTATTAGATTTTGACATTAATTTATAATGTCGTGAGGCAGGTTAGTGTTATTCTATTGATGGCCGATTGCTATAATAAAACTGCTGAGTACGAAGAAATCCGCAGTATTGGACATTTGGTTCATGGACTTGAGCGGCTGCTGGTGTGAAGCTACCATTCCCGGGTGAGCGCCTAAATGCCTCTAATGCTGATCCCAGCTTAGCCGAATCCGGCAAGATATGCCCGCTATGGAGTTCTGGAATTCAAGAGTATCTAAATAATGTGACTCTACTAGTCACGTCGCATTTGTGCGGCGAGACGTCGAGACCTATTTTCAATCCCTGTGAAATCGGTGCAATCGGTTTTAATACGTGCACTACGGCACCTATGAGCCAACACTAACCTCAGTTCGTTGACGGATTTCGAAATAGTCTGTCGACGAACCGCGTTTTATGCACTACTCTTTGTTTCATTATTTTGTTTTCCTTAATTAAATTATATGGGAATGATGTAAGAAAATTCTTATGTAACTAAAGTATTGTTTCATTTTGTGTAATCAAAGGGGAAAGATTAATAAATAAAGTACCCGCTGTGCGTATTTCTATACCATTTTAATTATCACATAAAATCTAAAGCAATATTTCATTTAAGAGAATATGTACTGCAACTGTTGTTGACCGGATGAAGATTGAGCATTAGATTTGGCTGAGCCACCTCTGGAGCCTATACAGGTTTATCTAACCCAGGCCCGCCAAATCCAGGATGACCATATCCAGGTCTTCCGAACGCCTGGTGGCCAGCTCCGGGTGGTCCAAATCCAGGCCTAACAAACGTAGGGATTTGATCTCCTAGGATTGATTTCCCGAAATAGGGATCTCCGTACTCAGCAACGTATGGAAATGGTTCACCTGGTGAGGTTTTAGCTCGACCGGTTGCGTTGTATCGATATATACGAGCGCCTGGGAACAATTTTTTTAAATTATTGATAACACATGTATTGCATGGTTTTCCACACAACAAGTACTTAGTTTTTTGGAATGTTTACAATGTTGGTGTGCTAACAGGTAAAATAAAAAGATTTATAATAATATTTTTTTTCTCTCTCGGTATTAACTTTATAATATATACGTATGTAATATATACGTATATAAATATATACGTATTGAACCCGCATGAGAGAGATGGATCTTATACCCCCTCCTAGAAGAGGTTGGATGCAAGATGTGCAGTGAAAATTTAGTGTCGTCACATTTAACGATAAATCCTATAAATATATTCAGTATTCGAACTGTTAGGTAAATTTTGTAGTGAGTTCAATTATTAGTAATTCAATAATATGTACCAAAAACGACTCAATTCCTCAATAAATTAGGCTTGCGGTATTTATCTTCGATAAACAAGACAGACAGTGAGCGTGTAGTCAGTGAACACTTACTGGTCGTCAGCTGGAGCAAGCAGAGCAGGAGCAGACCGAGTGCGAAGCTTTTGGACGGCATAGTGATCGCTCGACTTATCGCGCGCTAATAACCAACACTTGTCTTGGCTTTCCTTACATACCGACCGTTAATAGTTATATAAACAAACTAGACAAGAGAACCTTAAGTTTTGCGCAATAGAACCTATATTTGCTTGACACGAGATTATTTATAAACGTTTTTTGTTCGTTTTTATGATTAGTTTTCAAAAGCCGGTGTTATCTGTCAAGGAAAAAAACGCTTGATAACAATATAATTGAAGCAATGCTTACTGAAAAATTAAGTTTATTATTAAAAAATACCGAGCGTTCATATGACTTGCTTTGATTTTATGTCGCTTAGATTTTCATTCGTTTTTACAGGGATAACAGTGATAGCCTGTGGTGTCAGTCGGTCGATTTAAAAGGAGTATTTACTCATTCCGTCACCTAAGTTAGAAACCGCTAATCTTGTTATATGTAAAAAGAAACGAATACGTGAAATATATAAACAATAGTTTAGCTATGTGTTCCTTTATAAGTCACACGACGTTAAAAATTTATTATAAGCAACAACATAAAATGGTCAAATAGGAAAAGAAAATTGAACGCATTTAAGAACGCACATCTTTCCTACAGTTTTAGACAGTCGAAGAGCTCTTATTGTTAACTTGTATCCAACGGTGCGCAATATTCTTCAAGAAAAGCGCTTAATATTATCAGTAAAAATGTATACTATTACTATATTTTCAATTTTCCCTTTGAGTACTTATAAAAACAAATAGTATATTCTACACCTAGAGAGTCACGATAATCAAACATGGAATACGATTGACAATTGTCGCATATATATCAATTCGACAGAATCATTGATGAACTTTATAAATATAAAAATTTTTCCTCAAACCATTTGCCAAACAATAACATGCTTTATGAATAATGAAATTAAGACGGCGCAAACATATTTACGGATCTTGGTAAAATGGATTGTACCATGACTTCTAAAAGAGTATTTTTTTGTTAACCTGTTTTAGAACAGTCGGGGCGAGGTATAAAAATGGTTTTATGTAAATTTATCGGCAATACAGTCGTAAAACTAACTAAGGCAAGATGTTTTTAAAGTGTATTGTTTTTGGTATACTTATGGCAGTTGCTGTTGATCTCACCGCAGGTTGGTAGCAAGCCATAGTTTGCTTTTAATAAAAAAAAAAATATATTTTTAAGCTTGTCGACCTTTCCTATTGCAAATCTTTAGGGAGGCCTATGTCTATCAATGGACGTCCTGTAGCTGAAATGATGATGATGGTGAACAGTGTCAGCTTGAAGATTGAAGATAGTGATGAAGTGAAGTTGTTCTTTATATCTATTATATTGCATCTACTTAAAATCAAATCCTAGAATGAAAACCCAAGAGTTATGTAACATCATCAGATCCGTACTGGACCCACGTGTGGGTGATCAAACGAGGCTTGTGTCCGAATAATAAGAAGACAAAGACAAGGACAAAGTATCAACAACAATCTAAACTCTAGATAAGACGGTATAGCGTGCATCGTATATTTTAATTTCTATATTTTGTTGTAGACAGACGATTTCCAACTTCATACTTTATAATACTTTTTTTTATCCTATAATTACTAATGCAATTTGAAAGATTAGGAATCCTGACGGAAAAACAAATGAAATTAATTATTTTTGAAATTTTTAGGCATTCCGGTGGCGTCGACAAATGACACGGGTTTTCCTCAGCCTCCGCCATTCCCTTTGAATTACAATCCCATTAGACCTCCAGGACCTCCAGGACCTTCAATAAACGTACCGGCTCAACAAAACCACTCGACGTCATCGTCAGATACTCTTAGACCTCCATGCTGTAAAACTACACAGCATGGTTCCAAGCCCAGATTCTAATGATTATGAATAAAAATGTTTACGAATAATAAAAATAATGGGTGTTAATAAAACGAGTTTGTTGATTTTAACTTGCAGATAGATACATAATTGTTACACTACATATTTATCTGATAACTTGACTTTTCTTTTGTACAACGCACTTTCTTTTGATATAAATTTGAACTAGTATCTTTGCGCGTTCAAAGCTAGAGTTCAAACGATGTTGCTTGGGAAGCTCACAGAATATTCACGTCTCTCGTGTAATTCTATTACAGCTATTCGGTTAATTTTATCTTCTTAGTCCATGTTTATATTACAGAAATATTGAACCTACTTTGCCGTGAAAATGTTTAGCAACATAAATTCATATAAGAAATATGTAAAATAGAGTTTTAATTAAATTGTAACAGTATTTAAGGCCGGACTATGTATATAATATTAAATATATATTTGACATGCATATGATATGAGGGTAAACGTTTATTGTACGTTAGCTCAGATGGAAATGCGTTCGTTGCTGTATTAAATAATAAGCAGGGAAAAAGAAGTTTTCCGACAATTCGTTCTAAAATAAAATTCTTTGTGGTCAGAATTTTCAATTAAAAAAATACGGATCATTTGTAGATATTGACATCGTTAGGAGATTATGGTCTATTAACAACGAAAAGTAATTTTTCCAGCCGACTTCTGCACAATTTATAAAATAAAAATTCTCTCTCTATTTTATTTTATTTTATTTACACATATAAACTAATTAATTTTGCATCAATTAAATAAGGTAAACCCATTTATTAATTTTACAATTATTTAAATTAACTTATTCCGCCTTTTTAAAGTAGATATAAAACTGTTTAGTTTTGTATAGCGTCGTTGGTATATAGTGATTCAGTAGGAATCAGAAAACCACTTAAAACAGCGTGATGGTATTTAGTGGTATAATTTAATTTAAATAATAAAAACGAGAAAGCTATATAGACATGTACAATAGAGACATATTCAATATTACACACTGAGATTAAAGATGTATGCCGTGTCATCATTAGCTATCATTTTGATAAATCGTACAACTGTTTTATTACTTTTTATGAGTACTTCCATTGCTGTGACGCCGTCCTTCCACGAGCAAAACGCTAACAGTTGCAAACAATATTTTAATTAATTATTTAGAATTTAGCATTAGTCTACAGCCCTTTATCGGTCATTGATATAGAGAATCGGTAAATCTATATACGTTCGAGACATATCTGTTGAAGAATTTTTCTAATTTATTCTCCTTTGTATATTTGTTTACTCATGATTAAAGAATATATATTATTATAGTGTTTTAAATATACTCTACTATTGCTTACACTCTTTCTTGACATTTGCACAACGGCCTGTAAGACATATCTACGAGAATCCGGGTTGACAGATGAAGTATGCCAAGAAATTATATCCGCTATTCTATAATATATATGTATAAAGTATGTAAAGTGTGAAATAAACAATTAACCTATACATGTACGGTGTAATGAGCAGTTGTATCCCAGCGATAGAGGATTGAAATTTGCTAATGTAGGTCGCGGGATCGATTCTTGGAACACAATCTCATGTGATGTGAATTATTCACACTTTGTGAATAAATTATGTAGGATCGTCACTGCTTATGAAATGGCGGAGTTACCTTATATCTCTGCACCTGTGGAGCCGTCTGCCACTTATAACAAAATTAAAGCCAAAGTTAACGGATTATTGTAAACAACGTTTGGCAATCCATTTTATAAAATAATTCTGTCTGCTTATCTATAGATATTTGCTGCTAAATATATTAAGAATTACTATAATAAGAATAAGTTTAGTGTCTAATATCTATCGGAAAATAGGCAAATCTGTAACGTGTAAGGCATTACGGGAAATAAACAGCGAGCATGTAAGCAGTGAACACTTACTGTTCGATAGCTGGGCAAGCAGAGCAGAAGGACACCGAGCGCGGCTGTCGTCATGTATCGGCGTTTCAAACTAGTGAAATGAACCCTATTCCATTCGAAATATAATATATATTTGGTTGGCAAAAAATTGAATAACCTTCTGTAACAATTAATCGTAAACAGCGAGAAGTTTTTCATGGAAAATTACTTTAAAATAATGTCAAAGTTTTAATATGGCTTGTAATGATATTATAGGAACTATTGACTAAGCAACATCACAACATCGTGCGTCGTAGCCCAGTTGTAGAGACCCGGACTTATGATCGTAGGTAGCGGGTTCGATTACCGGAGTAATATCTGCAACTGCACACAAACAAATTTTCAGAGGATGGGCAGCAGTGTCCCCTGCGTATCTCGCTACGCTCGCCAACTCGCCTGCCAAGCATGCCGATCATAGTATATCCCCCCTAGATATACCTCGAGAAGGCCTATATCTTACAGTGGACTTCTATGGATTGAAACGATGACGACAACCAACTTCGCCAGAAGGTCTTCGCTAATGCCCTTTATTTCATTTACCCGCTTTGTCGAGAATATCTAGACTAGCTAGACTTGTTAGTATTCGAAAAACTATTCTGTAAACGGCCGGTTTGTCTATTATGTCTTACTAACTGCTTCTTCAAACATTTTTCCTTGAGAATATTACATATGAGACATAAAAATGAAATAGATATATGTAACTTATAATTATCAAGGCATTAATAACAATAAATAAAATCCGTTTATTTCGAATAGAATATTATGTAGAATCATCGTCACCATGGAAGCAGAAGGATGTCCTCAGCTGGATACAAGTTTTCCTCATTGATTTCTAGAAATGATTCAATGATAATAAACAGTTTTGAAACTCTGTTAAAAGCTTCTCTAATAAAGATTTTAATAGACTTTAATCACACACTGCTTTAGCAAATTTAGTAACCATTATAGTAAAGCTTTTCTATTAAAAATGAATTATTACAAATTACTATGATCATGTCCTCTTAGTTTTAAGCGAACTTATGTGCTCTCGTCTTTCAAGTGAGTTTTATTTTTTTTTAAGTTTAATTACAATCAAAGCACTACAATTTTCCTATTTTTCCTTATGTACTGTAAAACGCAAACACACTATGCCATGACAATCAAGTTTCAAATGTCACTGGCGATTATTTACTATGTACGATTTTGACGGAATTGATAATGAACTGTACGAAATTTAACATTTTCCTTAAGCTGTAAGCCACACAATAATCAACCTTATATAAAATAGTATTAAGACTGCAAATTTAATAATATTTACTTCCAGAAGTAAATTTGTTTTGACCACGTGATTGGTGGCCCAAGGTATAAAATGGCTTTTACGTCTATCGCTAATACAGTCGGAAAATTTCAGCAGACAAGATGTTTTTAAAGTGTGTTGTTTTTGGTATTCTTATGGTGTGCATGATTGAACTTACCGAGGGTAGGTAGCAAGACTTGTTTTTAGTTTTTAATACGCGTACTTCATGTGTTTTATGTAATAACTGCTCTCTCAAAATCGTGAGGAAGTTCAATTATATCCTAGGACGAAAAAGTCGAGACATATGTTACATCCTGTGTTCAGCAATGCTGGGTATGTTTAGTATAAACATTTAGTACTATTTTTAGGAAAGGCCCTCTAAGATGAGACTTTGCCATCGACTAGAAAGGCAAGAACAACACCATAACAAAAACATGAGTAGTTTTACCCACGGTTAACCTATTTTGAGTTTGGAAAACAATGTTATGTGGTATTTCTATATAACCTCACTATAACCCCTTCGTCCTCCCACGGAACTCGCAGGTGCCTCTCAGTACTATGTCAAGTCACATTCTGGGGATAGCTGAAGCTCGCTTACATTAGATCCAGTACCATACCTGTACTCTTTAGACCAGTGCTCTGCAACGGGTGTGCCGAAGTCGGATAAAAGTGTGCCGCGGTAAAAATGACTAAATTGATGAATCTTACAATTTTTAATTGTACATCTTTTGTATCTGAGACACGATGGTACTTCACGTTCACTCGTCTCTCGAAATCAGATTTCGATGTGCCACGAAATTCTAGGAAAGATTTTAGTGTGGCGTAGATGTGCAGAGGTATGGAGCACTACTTTAGAGATACTGTTTTAATTGTATCTTTTTTATTTTTACGATTTGAAGTAGAATTAGTATGTGAATTCTAGTTTGTGACATTTTTCTCTTATAGAATTACGTATTGAATCAGGAATATTATTAAACACTGGTAGCCTTTTGAAAACGTTCCTGGTACGAATATGATTTTCAAATAATATTGAATTTTTAATTTATAGGCAATCCCGTGGCGATGGCAGCTGACTCCAGTTATCCTAGACCTCCATCCTACCCCGTACCGGGCTACCTCATAGGAGTTACGGGACCTCCAGGACCTTCACAAGCTGTACACGACCACTCGTCATCAGCGACAGAAAATAATCGACTTCCATGCTGTAAAGTTTATAAAAAAATTTAATCATTTATATTAATTTATACGAAAAGACAAATAAAGAATAATATTAAAATATGAGTAAACGTTATTCGAACGAATACATTAAAGATACACAAATATAATTATAACAAATACACATTTTTTACTTCACTCACTTCTTTGCTAAACAACCCTTCGTTCTCTTGGAGGCGCTCCAGACCAAAAATCATTTCGCATCTAAAGCGAGAGTTTAAATGCTGTTGCCTAGCTGACTGTGCCATCACCATACTTCGACATAAATACGTACGTACAACAAGATATATATATATTTGTACGTATGTTTGAACATAAGTATTTTGTTTTTATTTTTATTTTACGGGGTGATAGGTTGCAGGTGTAAAAGCTTTGTAGTGGTGAATGTATAGCAAATTTGTTATCAATTAATGTGTAGTAATAAAAAATCAACAGTTCCAGAGATAATAATAATATATTGACAAATTAAAAAAAATAAAATTCGATTCACTACAAACTTAAATTGGTTATTGTTTACTATCTGTCTGTCCCTGCAAACTTTGTGCTCCCAGAAGTTATTGGCCTGTCGCATTAAAATAGAATTGATAAATTAATATAATGTAACATATTTAAAAATGAACTATAGCGATCTCTTTAAAAATCATGCGTCAAGACTCAATTGGTCGATGTTATAGTGCATTTGTTCGTCGTGATTTTTTTGCCAAAAACTCGACTCATATCGTTCCGCTGAGACTGGATTTGCCTGCTTTGGCTTCGTGCGACGGGTTATACATCTAACTTAAAATGCAAGATCGCCGTTTAGACACGATTGAGGATAAGGCCAAAGCGAAGGAGGTCTTGAAGGCTATTCTGGAAAAAGACTATTCCGACCTTTTCAAGGATTGGAAAAGAGCTTTAGTAAAAGGGGATGATTTGGAAGAATAAATAAAGAATTTGAAATGCATGTTATAAACAAAATCACTTTACTTCTTGATCACAGTATAATATATTGTATAATACACAAAAACAGTCTTAAACAAGTGACATATTGTTTTCTCTTAATAATTACTGCGAAATATGTTCACATGCTTTCATGAACTAAGGGTGGCAATTCTTTACGAGAAAAAAAATACCTCTCTTTATGTAATACTTAATCATATCAGTTTTATATCCATTCATGTCTCGTCATTTTTTCGATCTTACGTCGAGTGATGGATATTAATATCGGCCCCCTAGGATTATAAACAGTATCGGTAGGAGGCGGCCTGCATCCAGCACCTTGCGAAAACTTTAACAAGGCTTTTTAATGACCTTTTTTTTGGAGCCATTTGTTCCTCCTGCCCATGTGGCGGAAGGACATTACAAAACTGGGTAAAATCGGGTCAAATTTCATTCTACATTGTCTTTCGTCGTTCACGTTATCATTTATTCATTCCTTTTAGGCTTCACATGATTGGTCCTTCTTCGCTTGCAGACCTTCGTTCTAGCATCTTCTTCCTTGCCCATCTTCTAATTATCGCATATTATTTTTTATCACAGACTCTTTATTTTTTGTGTCCACCTTGTGGGCGGACGACCTATGCTGCGCTTACCAGTTTGTTTGTCTCCACTCCGGAACCGTTAAGACTTAGGAGACATCTGTTCTCAAGCTTTGTTACTAGGCAAGATTGTTTAATTGAGTTATTGATGGCCGGTGCAGTACGATGAAAACCACAGTTTTGGACATTTGGCTCATGCTCTTGAGCGGCCGATGGTACAAAGCTACCATCCGCGGGATTATGCCTTTAATGCCGAAGCAATCCTAGCTGAATCTGGCAAAGATATGCCCGCTGTTGAGTTCCGTAAGTCTAGAGATTCTAAATAATGTGTAATCTTTACTAGTCACGCTGCATTTGTGCGGCGAGACGTCGAGACTCGTTTTCACTCCCTGTGAGATCGGTGCTATCGGTTTAAATACGTGCACATTGCACCTAGGGTTTAAGACTAACCACATTTCGATGACAGAGTTTGAAATAGTCTGTCGACGAACCACGCTTTATGCACCTCCCATTGTTTCTTTATTTAGTTTTCTTTCATTAAATTATATGAGAGTG
This sequence comes from Battus philenor, assembly GCF_028537555.1. Taxonomy (NCBI): domain Eukaryota; kingdom Metazoa; phylum Arthropoda; class Insecta; order Lepidoptera; family Papilionidae; genus Battus; species Battus philenor. The sequence continues at coordinate 2,788,194 of NW_027181693.1, forward strand.
ATATAAGAAAATTGTTATGTAGCTAAAGTGTTGTTTGTTTTATAATTATTTTGTGAACAGTATAAGGATAAAGATCAATTAATAAAGTACTCGATGTGTGTATTTCTATATCATTTTAATTATCACAAAATTGTAAGCACTATTTCAATTGAGAGAATACGTATTACAACTGTTGTTAACCGGATGAAGATTTAGCATTCGATTTTGCCGAGCCACCTCCGGTGCTTATACTAACGCTCTTCGCGATATTGATGCTTCCTCCAGGTCGTTGTCCACCGAACCCAGGTCCACCAAATCCAGGACCGCCAAATCCGGGACCACCAAATCCAGGGCCTCCGAAACCTGGGCCGCCGGCTCCGGGCTTTCCAAATCCAGGTCCACCAAATCCAGAACCGCCAAACCCGGGGCCACCAAATCCTGAACCTCCGAAGTTTGGTTTTCCGAAATTTTGATTACCGAAACCAGGACGGGGGAATTGGCCTGGATGTGCAAATCCACCTGATGAAGCTTTCGCGCTAGCTTGACTGACTGAGCCGAACTGAGGAGAACGGGATACACGAACGCCTGAAAATTTATATATTTTTTTATAATATATAGCACGGTTTTTCACACAATAAGTACCAGTATGTAATTCGTAACACAAAATGAGAAATAACATACACAGTCTCAAACATATACTTGCTGTATATGCATAGCATTCGGAACTAAATGAGTGAACTAATTTATGATGTCATAAAAGCATTTCATGTAACATATTCAGAAATCTTGGTAATTCAACTGCACATTTATTGTTACTTAATTAATGCTTTTTTGTTTTGTTTTTGTTAATTAGCTTATAGATTCTAACAGGTTTCATTTGTTCCTAGTTTAATCATCGTGCGTTTATAATGGTTGCACTGGTTTTAAGATTAATGGTAAGTTTTTTTGTATCGTTTGCAATATTGTCGCGCCAATTTGTAAAATAAATAGAAATAAAATAATATCTATCAATATTTTGGTTAAGAATTAACTTTATATTAGCAACTAGTTATGAAAACCTAAAGAAAATGCTTCATTTTCATCTTCACCTTAGCTATTTAAATTATAACAAATTTTTAGTGCTAAAGAAACGATAATATGGTACAATGATTAGGGAAAATGGATCCAAACTCACCTGCGTTGATTTCCACCACGCATGCTAACAGAACGGAGAGAATGAAAAATTTCAGAAACATTGTGAACAAGCGAAACCCGAACTCCTAATAATTCAATGCAACCACGGGAGCCAATTTATACGAACACGTAAACATTGGATGTTAAAGCAAATATCGTAACGCAAATAGCGCTCGGTTTGGACACGATTATTTTGTTAAAAAAATACTGACAATTTAACTGACCGCAATAGTAAGTTTTACGCATGTTTTTATAAAATCTAAAATCGAACGACTGGACAACATATTAAAAAGGAAAACATAGCATATATGTAAAAATTTTATTCAAATCAAAAAAATATGTTACTATTTCCGCAAATAATATATCTCTTACGAAAACTTTTACGCAAAATTGATAAAATGATGTAATGACATAATCAAATATCGCCAAAACAGGCACAGGATATATTTTAAAGAATTTTCAAACTGTTTTGGTACTCATCGAAAAGACTCACGGTTCACATGGCCACATGACAACAAGACCTTGACCCTTTAGTAATAATAACATGGTAATACAATACAAACAGTTTGTTTGATTTTGTCGCTAAGTGCAATAAATATTTCCTCATTCCTAAAATCAAAGATGCAAATACAAAGCAAATAAAAAAAAAACCTGTGTTAGGATTCCCTTGTGTTAGATTAATTGTCAATAGTGATTTGCGTCATTGCGATATTGGTGAATAGTGAGAAATGAATAATTACAGCTTCTTTAATATTATTGGAATTCCCCAAATGGGGCAGTCGGTACTTGAGGTATTTTACTGTTTACATGTACATTTATAAAATAAAATATTTACTTCAATATTATGATGCAATATGTCGGATTAGTTTTGCCGAAATGTGTTATGAGATCATTTTATCGTCATCATCATTGTGTCAACTTATTGTCGCCTTCTGCAAGGCATAGGCCATTCCCAAAGGTCGCTACGATGACCGGCCTTGCACTGCCCGCATCTTGCGACTCCCTGCCACCTTGTACACTATCTCATTGGTCCGCGTAGTGGGAGACCTACCTATGTCGCATCTGCCGACTCGTGGTCAACACGTGAGAGGCCACACTGTCATCTACAGTGTAGAACTTCAGAGAAACTTGAATCAGTTTGTGCTACCATATAATAGCATTATTTAACGTAAAGCAACAAGAGTTTCAAACGCGCCCTGATTTGAGAAGAACCCATAACAAACATGAATGAGTATTTTAGGTGTGATATCTCTAACAGTATTCTTCATAAGGTAGTAAAGAAATAGATAAATAGAAAAAAATATTTTATTGTTCCTCTGCTGGGATACATGTGTTTTTCCGAAAGAGCGTATTGATCGATTTCATATACCTCATACATCGAGCCCCCAACGGGCATGATGCACCGAACATCACACGACAACGAACACACACCCACGACATCGCCTAGTCCGAGTTCAAGCGAGGGCGTTCAGGAGAAGTCGGTGTTGCTCCCGACCGCCGAGTAGTCCTCGCTTCGCATAACTTACTCCACACTATAGTCACAACCCTATACACCTACACGGGTATAGTCTCACTTCATGCTAAAGTGTGTGTGACGATGTAACTGGAATGGCCATCGCCTAGAGTAAATTTTTTTTGCTAGCAGACCTCCTGGATTTGCAGGCTATGTATGGATAAAGCTGCACAATGCCTTAGTCGGCTAGCAACATAACGTCAATCACATCAAATGCAATGAATTTCATTTAAGTATTGTACTTTTTTCTTCACCTAAATACACATTGCACCAGGTCCCTAGCTCAGAGTTTTTTTTTTTATTAAAACATTAAATTCTGCGGCCAGTAATATATGACGAATAAATTTTATAATAGGAAAAGAGTTTTCTATTAATAATTACACCTAGATCAAAACTAAATTAACGACTTTGAAAAAAAATTATGAACTTCGGGTGCGGCAGCAGCAGATATAAGTGTAATACCTGTATAGCCTTTTGGAGGATTTAATCCTGTGATGAGCAAACATCAGCTCACGCATGGAACGGCCTTCCAAAGCAGCATTGGATCAGTTAAAATTTAGTTAAGTTAAGAGAGGAGTTTGGTCGGTAAAGGTGAAAAACGCTTCCTGAAATCCGTTACAAGAGCCGTCAGTCTCGGGCGCCGTACCGGGCTCTACCCCCTACAACGCGATGGACCCAGCACACGCACGGTGAATGCATGAAATATATTATCTATGTTATATACAACATATTAATTATACAACTTATTTTTTTATTATGATATCGGTGTTTGAAATATTAAAGTAAATATCAGTTTCTCCATTTGTAGTTAAAAAAAAAGTTTGTAAAGTAAACTGTTTTATACTGCTTTAATTTATGAACGATATTAAAAAAGAATGTGATTACGTCACTGCAGCGTGATCAGATACTTCAGACTGTTATGGCAAATTCACAGTCAACGAACTATAGAGATGGGTATGCGCGGAATTACAAAAACAAAGGTCACGACGGGCTTGAGATTCTAGAGTAAAGACTGGCAAGCTAAGCGTAGGACATCCTCCCACGAGGTGAATAGACGACATTGATAAGGTAGGCGGAAAACGCTGTTCCGTGCCGCTTCCAGCTGGTCTTAATGGTAACCTATGGGATGGAGGTCGAAATAGAATAGAGGATTGATGTAAGGAACATCTCCTCCTTGGTAGACGACGAAAAACGTTGCCTTTCGTTCTTAAATTCAGCAGAGATCGAACAGGTTACAATAGAGAGAAAAAACAGAGCAATAAGGATCGCGTAGGTATTATATAATAACTATAAAATTATATACATTGTTTAAAAATGTTATTAGATAGACAAATAGGAGGTATATAACCAAAGACAAGAATTAAATTGTATTGTCATAAAAAAAACCCACTGTGATATTTAGGGAGCGAAAGAGAAGCAAGAAAGGTGACGTATAGAAGAATACTAGTTAGCCAGAGGGATGTGAGATATTGTGACGGAAAATAGAGGAACGTATGACTGAGATTGTGACGAAAATAAAGAGAGAAAGTAAAAATGGAAATGAAATACATGATTAAATTGTAAAACCCTGCCAAGATATGGGTTAACGAGTGGTCCCCAATAACGGAGGCCATGAAAAAAAACCTATGGGGAAGGCCTATGTACTTCTTACGGCTCAAGTGATGTTAGAAAAGAATAATCAATCTGTTTTGGCTCAATAAAATGGTTTTTATGCTTTCAAAAAGAAAGTGTGATTTTTGTAGTGACTTTCGTAAGATGTAATGTTGTTCATTCACATTATTTGACCAATGATAGAAGTCTTCTAGCTTACAAGAACACCGCTATGCCAGTTGTTTCTTTTTCGAGTTATAAGGAATTGCAAATACTTTAATTGTATAACATTCGAATCAAAACACAATTAATTTGAAGCATCAAAATCTCGCATGTTACGAAATAAAAAAAATTGTTATCATTTTCATCATTGTCTTCATGTTATAAGTTTACGAAACTTCTAAACAATGCTGATAAATAAATTATAAAAACAGAAAATATATTACGCAAAATTACTAACAATTTTATTTTCAGAAGCGCCTGGCATTAAAAGTATACTAAATTTAAATTTCATGCACATATGCTAATCATTTCCAAAAGGCAAAAAAAAAACTACAAATCCGTAAACATTTTTCGAATCCTCAATAATTACATTTCTGTATTGTTAGCTAATATATTTTAAAAAATATGTGGTAAAGGGTGACCGAAGAGTTAAACCTCTCATCATTAATGCAATATTACTTTTGAAGAGATGAAAGATATGAATGTTAGATAAAAAAAATATATTTATTTTCGGAATGGAACAGTATGTTGTTGACCAGTATAACTTGATATATCGCTGACCAATAAATTTGATATAAAGGATAATCATTGTTAAAGAAAAGAAGAATACAAAGAAATAGAATTTCTGATATCTTTTAAATTTGCCATCTCGCTTTTTGGCAAGAATTTTGTTAATTGTAATAACATGATATTATCCCGGATCTTAAGCGATACATTAAATAACTTAACATGTCATATACTAATGGTAAGTGTGAATATAATGAACAATCCCCACAAATTCCTAAAAGTAGCGCTAATATTTATGTTTACATTACAATTTGATATTTCTAACTAGTTGGTAAGATTTTTCTTGGAAAAAAACTCTACAATTCGTTTATATAACACACGTTCGATAATTTTCAGACAGAGTAGTTTCATAGCTTCGAGATGGCTAAAGCATATTTAATTTTCATAGGATTATACGCCGTTGTGGTGCACGGCGCGCCAACTTCGAGCACGACTCCTCCGCCAGCAGTTCACACTCAGCAATGGAGCGGTGTCACTCACAGCAAGGACGGGCAAGGAGTGTTTAGTGGTGCGGCAGCTGCTATAGACGGAGGCGCGCAGACTGGAAGTGAAGCGTTCTCATTAGCTTCCACCGCTGTTGGTTCTGGCACCAAAGACGATAAAGCCAAACCAGTGGCATTAGCCAGTAGATTCGGTGGAGATTTTGATGATTTTTCTTCAGGAGGTAGTGGCGGTTTCGGAAGAGGAGCAGGATACGGAGGTGGTGAGAAATTTAGTGCAAGCAAGAGCAGTTTTAAAGAATCACATTACTCTTATCAAAGCGGCGGTGGCAAACAGTACAGTTATGGTACCGGTGGAGGTTTTCAGAACGGTGGTGGTAAGGGTTCTGGTTTTCACCACCATCATTTCCAAGGCTATGGAAATAACAGAGGGGCCTTTGGCGAACGTGGCTTTGGCAATGGTCAAAGTGGGTACGGCGCAGGATCAGCCTCCCAAAGCTCGTCATTTGCATCAAACGGCGGCAGTGCAGGAGATGACGGATCAGCTATACATTTTAACGGTGAAAGTTCCAGGGATAAAGGCGACTACTTCCAACAAGGACAATTGAACCCTGGATCAGGCTATGGATCAAGTAGTAAAAGCTCTGCATATGCTGGTAATGAACAACTTCAACAACAACAACAGCAACAATTTCAGCTGGGATCGCAAGAAGGGGGACTTCAATCTGGTGCCGGAAGTGGTAGTGCTGGATACGGGTCGGCAGGAGGCTACAGAGGTGAAAGCTCTGAAGGATATGGAAGCCAGAACGCACAATACGGTCAGTCGAATTCAGCATCAGGGTCAAGCGCGTACGGTAAGAGTGACGGATTTTATGGCAACGAACAACAACAACAACAATTACAGCAAAGCGGCTACGAATCGGGCGCTGGAAGCGGTCAAGCTGGATATGAATCCGGATCCAGTTCAAAGCAATCCGGATCGGCCTCTCGCGGTTACGGTTATAACCATCATGGACACAGTGATCTGCACTCAGGTTTAGGCGGAGCCCTGCAGCTCGCTTCACAGGGTTTGCAGCAAGCTCAGCAGCAGAACAGCGGCTGCAGTACTTGCGGTAAGAGCAGCTACGCGCTCAGTAACGCCAAGAGTCACAGTGGTTCAGCTATAGCTCTGTCCGTTGCCGGTTAAGCCAGAAAAATCTCCAAAGGTGTAATCATTTACAGTGTAATATTGTTTTGGTATAGAATAATTTATTAAAGACTTATCAACTTAAAATATTTTTTCTTTATTTCACACCTAAATTTTACCCACATTTAAACTACGGTGTAAAATATTAACATTTTTCATTGTTCAGACGAAAACATATTTAAAATTTGATTTTCTAATGTCCTTGTCATCTGAGTTTATACCTAGTTCAGTATCTGATGGTATTTATTCTGTACAAGAGCGGAAACGTAAATAAAATTGTTGTAAATATTGTCACACGAAAATCACACAATAAACTTAAAGTGGTATGTAGGCTTTTGGTGGTAAAGCACACCAATCTCTTAGCATCCTGTTTATTCCTTGACCGAACGAAAACGTCATGTTTAAAAAAAACAATAGTGAATTTTCTAAATAAAGCGAACTTAACACGCCTTATACTTTGTGGACGATACATAAGACAAGGTTCATGTTCAATTAAAAAAGGCCTAAATGCTTCCATGAACAATTGATTCCTGTTCATATCTCAACAAATGATTATTTATAGCAGCAACATAGGCTCGAATAATACTGTTTGGTTTTTATAGCGAGTTAAAGATACCAGAGAATCAATTATCACATAGTCCGGATGCAATCTGAGGCTGTAACTAAATCACGTTAATGTTTCTTTAGTGTTGGAAATTACGTATAGCGTTCATTTGTTTTTAATATTGTATAATTACTGTCTTTTACGTTCATTGCTTTTTAATTCGTTACATAGGGGCTAACTTACGGCACAAAAACAAAAGGATAAGTCCAGCCATAAGAAGTAGCCTATACCACGTATACCCCGGGACGGGCTATCTGAAATAGCACAGCGCGAGGGAAGATCGCGTGGCGATCCCTGATCCGAAGATACCGCGCTTTCCCACATAGCGCAATGGGTGATAACGGGGGAGGGGGGCGGTTAATGGGTAGGAATTACACATAACCCTGCCCCCCCCCCGGAGGCAGGGCATCTTGAACGTCCGAAATATATTCCCCTCAAAACCAAAAAAGTCTTGTCGTTAATCTGTCAACGATTAAGTAATCCGGTAACTTTATCGCCATTTAAAATACGAAGCGGTTACAGGAGCCCAGAAGAGGTGAATGGCCATAAAAATTTAAGTGGAAGGAAGCCAAAACCCACCACTTTAAGCGTTTTCTAAGAAAAATGTTTTCGTAGTTTTATATTTATTTTGTATACGCATAATAAATACAAAGTATTAGGAAAATAATAAAAGGTGTTAAATAAATCGGTAAAGTCGTTCTCATGTTATGACGTAACCAAGGAAAAAAAAAGATTATGATATATTTAACAGGATTTTCTCAGAATTTATGTCATGCACATAGGCAATTAACACATAAACATAGACAGATGCAATATTTTGCAAGAAATTATGTCGCGCGATAAATATATATTTATTTGTTTAACCTTAATACTATTTCCGTTACAAAGAAACCCCTAGAGAAATTTCTGTAATTCCCGAAACCAAATGTTAAATTTAATAACTTAACATGTCATATATAGAAATAGGTAATTAAGTGTGAATGTAATAAACAATCTAGATACATCTCTTAAAAGTAGCGCTAACATGTATGTTTACATTGTAATTTGAAGTTTCCGAAGGGTAAAAATGTTATTCTTAGAAGAACACTCCTATCTTTGGTTATATAACGCTTGTTCGATAATTTCTAGACAGAATAGTTTCATAGCTGCAGCGAGATGGATAAAGCATATTTTATTATGATAGGCATATATGCCGTTGTGGTTCATGGCGCGCCTACATCGAATACGACCTCTCCGCCTTCAGTTCACACGGCGCAGTGGAGTGGTGTTACCCACAGTAAGGACGGGCAAGGAGTATTTAGCGGTGCGGCGGCTACTGTTGACGGAGACGCGCAAACTGGAAGTCAAGCGTTCTCCTTAGCTTCCACTTCTGTTGGTTCTGGAATCAAAGACGACAAAGTCAAACCGGAATTATTAACCACCAGATTTGGTGGCGATTTTGATGATTTTTTATCAAGTGATGACAGTTCTGGTGACGGATTCGGTGGAGGAGTAGGATACGGAGGAGGTGAGAAATGTAGTGAGAGCAAGAACACTTTTAAAGAATCACACTACTCTTATCAAAGCGGAGGTAACAAACATTACGGATACGGTAATGGTGGAGGATTCCAGGGCGGCAGTGGAAGTGATTCTGGTTTTCATCACCGTCATTTTCAAGGCTATGGATACGGCGGAGGTAATTTTGAAGGAGGAGGTATAGGAGGAAATGGTGGAGTAAGCTTTGGTAATGGTCAAGCTCAAAATGGTTATGGCGCCGGATCATCTTCCCAAAGCTCCTCATTTTCTTCAAGCGGAGGCAATGTAGATGATGGGTCTGCTGTACATTTTGATGGTAGGACCTCAGGACATAGAGGCGACTACTTCCAACAAGGACAACTGAATTCGGCATCAGGTTATGGATCAAATAGTAAAAGTTCTGCATATGCTAGTAACGAACTTCAACAACAACAGCAACAACAGCAGCTGGGTTCGCAAAGAGGTTTCGAATCTGGCGCTGGAAGTGATGTAGGAGATTTTCAAGACGGAGGAGAAAGGCATTCAGATTTTTACCACCACCATTTCCATCGCTATGGTCATGGCGGAGGTGATTTTGAAGGACGGGGTATTGGAGGAAATGGCGGACTAAGCTTTGGTAATGGTCAAGCTCAAAGTGGTAACGGCGCAGGATCATCTTCTCAAAGCTCTTCTTTTTCTACAAGCGGCAACAGTGCAGGAAATGAAGGATCAGCTATACATTTCAACGGTGAGACCTCTAGGGATAGAGGCGACTATATCCAACAGGAACAATTGAACTCTGGATTAGGATATGGATCAAGTAGTAAAAGCTCTGCATATGCTGGTAATGAACAACTTCAACAACAACAACAGCAACAATTGCAGCTGGGATCGCAAGGAGGAGGTTTTCAATCTGGTGCCGGAAGTGGTAGTGCTGGATACGGGTCGGCAGGAGGCTACGGAGGTGAAAGCTCTGAAGGATATGGAAGCCAGAACGCACAGTACGGTCAGTCGAATTCAGCATCAGGGTCAAGCACGTACGGTAAGAGTGACGGATTTTATGGCAACGAACAACAACAACAATTACAGCAAAGCGGCTACGAATCGGGCGCTGGAAGCAGTCAAGCTGGATATGAATCCGGATCTAGTTTAAGCCAAATCGGTGCAACCTTTGGCGGATACGGTTCTAACCGTCATAGCCACAGTAATCTGCATACAGGATTAGACGGAGCCTTGGAGTTGGCTTCACAGGGCTTGCAGAAAGCTCAGCAGCAAAACAGCGGCTGCAGTACGTGTGGTAAGAGCGGCTATGCGCTCAGCAACGCAAGAAGTAATAGTGGTTCAGCCATTGCTCTGTCCGTTTCCGGTTGAGCCAGAATTTTTTTTCTTTGTAACATATTGTTGTGTTATCGAATAAATTAATAAAGACGCTAAATCTCTTAAATTATATTCCTTTTATTCATCTTCAAATTGTACGGTTTTTCTACAATGTAAAAACAAAATATCAACATAACTATTTAACTTTTTCACAACAAATTTTTTTAATAATTATTTATTAAAATGGTCTTAGTTGCATTTGTGAACGAGGGTATACTTTATTCAGTCTCAAACAGGCTTCGTACAGCATTGAGTCTACAGATAAAAATTACACCTTTTTTTAAAATGTCAATATAGACACCAGTTGTGTAAGACACAAGATTGTTAAACTTAGTAACTAAAGTTGACAAAGTATATTTAATTTGTAATAAAAACTAAGAGTACGTTGTCCAAATAAACCAGACTTTTTCATAATTGGAAATATGAATTAACTTTTTTTATGATCGAAGTAAATAGCGTATCTTAATGTGCCAAAGAACTCCATCTAAAATATATATTACTATTTTTATGTATAAAGAACCTTTCAAAACCTTTAAATTTTCTTATATTTTCAAAAGAGCATACTTTGGAAAATGAGATATAATAAACATAATGCTTCCACCTTTCAAGGTAGACGATACGACACATTTTGCAAAGAAATCATTTTTTTAATTAAAAAAAGCGGCCATTCCTCTCCCAAATGTCTACGTTTTTTAAACGCGAAAAAATATTGTTAAAAAAACACCCTAGCGATGTTAATTAGAATTAATAAAAAAATCCTTTTTTACTATTGGAAAAACATTTTACATCAATAATAGAAAAAAAACTTTTCTTTTTTTAAATCCAATTGCTTTTAACTACTTAATTGTACTGTACGCATTCTTGTAAGAAATGAGGTATTAATCCTCATTTTTCTATAGTTATTTCTATTATATAGTCATTTCTCTAGCACCGTTTAAAGCTCATCATAGGTATTTATGGTATTTGCATTAATTTATGTGGTAAATAAAATTTGCCTTTTAATATTAAATATATGGCTATCTGTAAGGACGCCTGAGAATATTATCTAATAAATGAGGTTTCAATTTACCTTCATCTACCCACGTGTTAACTTTAAAGAGTTTTTTAAAGAATTGAATATTTAACTTAAAATATTTACGTAGATTTTTTTCTTCTTAATATACTTTTGATATTAATTGAGATTCGTTTTGAAATACTAATTCACAGGAGGTATTTTACTGAAATAGTAATAGTAGGTACGATTCCACTGAAGAGAAATATTTTCTTCCAAATATAAATAATACAATTGCTACTTTCAATCCAGTAAAATTAGACATGTGACATCACGTCCTGAACTGAAGTTCCCTAGCAACCCCTCAATGTCAGTAACGATAGATATCAACTCCCTGCTGAGCCTAAAGATAAGATCCAGACCGTACTTTCTGAACATGACGAGATTAATTCAAAAGGAACCATACCGAATAGGAATAGTTACAAAAAGGAAAAATTATTACAATGTAATATAAGAAAAAGAGCAAAGAACAAAAAGTCAACACTAAAGACAATCTCTTTATTCTCTTCTCTAGGCTTCACGAAATCGGAAACTACTTTTAATGCACCTATGTACACATTCACAAAAAACTCTGAAAAAGAACGACTGAAAAAGAAAGAAAAAGAAGAATGTAGCTTGTAAACGTGGTAATGAAGTATTTAAAATTTTAAAAATTTTGTTCGTCGTGGATTATTTTTAATGCAAGTCTCTTTACTAGCCATCATAGCTTTATTTTAGATTGCATGATGTCATTATTTAAGAGGAACTTGATATTGGTTTCTGTCGAATTAAGCTATTCTTATTGTTATTTAAGACAATGAAGTTTACTTAAATAAATGAGTAAGAAGTAGTAGCCCAACGGTAGAGGACTGAGATCTGTTAACATAGATCGCCAGTTCGATTCCCGCGAAACAATGTTACATAATTCGTACTTTGAGCTTTAATTATATAGAATTGTCAATGCTCACAAACAAGATTTCAGAAGATGGGCAACAGCGTCCACTGCGTACTATAATACACACTATCGCCAATCTGCTTTCCGAGCGTGGTAATTGTGGGGATATGCCACATGTACAGATACTTGTGGACTAAAACGAAATAAAGAAATTAATGATGAATGTAATGGAAAAACTGATGCAGCTCATAAAGACAAAATCGTTACGTTAATTATAAAAAACAACATTACGTAATTGTAAGCAATTATGCTATTCACTGGGAATAACCTAGTGTCGTGGTCCGGCGTTGATTTCGCACCTACTTATAAGTCATCGCTACTCATTATCACATCTATCCAGGAACTGATTCTCAGTATTTATGGCCAGTGTGTTTCATGTTTATTCACGACAGCTATAAAATTGTAACATGATACAATTGGTGTCATTAGGTCTATCAAAATGTTACGGAAGCTAGCTCTACTCTTGGCTGTATCTATTCATCCAGCAATTTGCGATACTGATGTACAAAGTAAGTATGTTTGTTCTGGTAAACTTTGACTAATAATATTATGTAATATTTAATCTTAACAATTAAATATTTAATTTTAGACTTTGGTTTGATAAAGGAAATGTTTCATCATGTATAAATATATATATTTTTTTAATTTTATAAAAAGTTCTGTTAACGTATTTACTATATTGTCTGATGATAAATTTCGAGCATTTATTGATTGACAACTAATCTTAATAAATCTCCAATACTTGAATACTCATCTTGAATAGTTGTAGACTCATTTGTCGAGTCAATTTATAACCGATTTGTTTTTGATCGTTACATTTATTCTTCCAGATGATTTTACCAGGATAAAACGTGCACCGTACCATTGCGACTATCCGCAACAATTTGAACCACCTCCACCGCCACCGCCGCAACCACCAGTACCACATCCGCGGGCGTTCATGTATCCAATACCTTCAAATAAGGACTTACGCTGGGAGCAGTTCATTAAACGACAAATGTACAATGAAAGGAACTTAGAACATCAAGAATATTATGATTCTCGAGAACCAAACGGATATCAAAATCAATTTGATAATTACAATGGAGATGGCAACCGGCCTTGTGCGAAGTGTGCTAAGAAGAACCTGGCTGTCAGTAACGCCAAAAGTGACACCGGAGATGCAGTAGCGGTCGCTATATCTAACGGAAACAATGGCTAAAAGTATCGGCAATACATCGCTAGATCATATCAATAAATTACTTTAAAATCATCCTATTTATTTATAATGTTATCCAGTTTATTTTAATTTTAGTAATCATAAGATCATCAATGCAAGATAATAATGCAGGAAGAGCTTTAGTCTTGTGTTTTTTTTCTAACACATACATAAAGACGAAGTGTGAAGGTGAGTACAATCAGGCTTGAGGGGATTTATGACCTGCTCCCCGAACTCGGCTTACTGTGTAGAAATTAATCATCTGCAAGAAGAGCTTAACTAAATATAGACTAGAATCATCATCATATCAACCTATAGAAGCCTATAGAACAAGGCATAGGTCTCTTATAGTCTCCATTACCTTTATTATGTCTTCGTTCCACCTTGTAGGGTGCCTTCCAACTACTAGTTTCTCGTGGTCGTCACTCAAAAATTAATTGGCCCCAATAATAATTGGTCGCACTAGCGATGTTCCTCACCTACTGCTACTTCATACGAACAATACTTAAAACTGCTAGGAGGTGACATTGTTTATTTTGCGGATCTCCTCATTTATGCTTCAATTTCGCAGCGAAATGATGAAATAGTGACTGTGCTTCTGTTGTTATAATGACATAATTCAATTCATAAATAAGCTACGTGGGTTTCAAACGTACTGATTTGCGAAGAGCTTATAATAAAATCAGACAATATTTTTTTTGTGATAATTTTTACAAATTTACAGTATTTAGAGCATTTCCGAACTGTACACGTATAATATTTTTGAAATTCATCTTAACGACAAGATGATCTTAAATTAAAAAAAAAAACTATCTTTTGTATTTTATAAGAAATCGTGGAATAGAGTGATAAAATTCTTAAATACGGTAAAACCGGTTACGACACAACCAAAGTCTTCAGCGAAGTGTCATGTACATGAATTTTAGTTATATTTAAGAACATTTTTATCGAAACACGTTTTAATAATTATCTATCTATTTTCAAAAAGATAATTTAGGTTCATTACGTGTCATTAAATTTTTTTTCTCTATACTTCTGCTCATTGCTGGATATATGTATACATTTTATTACAATCAATACTAATTTAATTGGTTAGTACTTATTTTCACAATACACGTAGTTTAAGTACTCTATATCTTTATATAAACTCTTAACGTCAGCCTAAATTTCATCTAATGTAAGAAATCACCTCTTGAATAAGAGCACTATTACTTCTTCTTTTCATCTCTTTTATACGATTTATTGAGTTTTACTGTCTTGATGTGGCATAAGAATTTTAAAAAAATAAGATTTTTTTACAAAAAATCATGTAGAAACATCATTATTTATATATTAATTTATAATAATGAAAAAAGAGATAAACTTTTACTTAAAAATTTAATATAAACGAATATATAGGTACTGGTTATAGAAAAATAATAATATTTTTTTTATATATAATGGAGAAGAGAGTTGTTAAGTTTCTTTACCATTTTTTTGGATATTTTTTATACTTAATGGAATCAGGCATTACCTCGCGGAAGTCCATCCTAAGTAAGAAAAGGACCAATATCTAGCCACTTTCGCACATGCAGTGGCAGTCGTGCAACGAAATGCACCGCCCGCCAGCCCGCTGAGACAAATGCGTATGCGGCAAACAATGCGAATCACACAACCAAACCACTCAACACGTGTTTCACCCCTCCACGGGGCATCTTCAGGAGCTATGTTACACCGATTAGTGTTCTGTGTTTGGCACTTTTTTATACAGTTTAATTGGATATCAATTGAATTTTACCTTTACACGTTTTGATCATATTTAAAAATTTTCAAAATATACTGCACTTAAAAAAGCTGTGGCTAGACCGTCTAAAGACCAAACGGCAATGACAAATCATTACTTTGTTGTTGTTAGTGGGTCTTTAAGTAAAGAAAATTAATAACTTAGTAAGATTTACTATGTAATGTCTCTATGTTATATTATAGAAAACTTGATATAGAAAAAACTCATTAATCAACTAAGCGCTTAATTTTTAAGGTAGCTGTGTAATTATAATTAAGCTACACAGCTTTGATAAAAATAACAGTAACCACAATAATCGACGGCCTTATAATATATGGAAAACTTCACTGTCTTAGTAATTGCACCATAGAATGTTGAAGATATATAAATATGTGATAGCACACTTTCTTTTTAATTAAACCCGAAAAACCAGCAACATAAACTGTACAGATGATAAAAAAAGTTGATTTATTAACTGACGAGTTTCTATTGGGTTTTTCTATTATTCAATGTGTTTTAACACCTCTCTAGGTTTATTGAATGATAAATAATTAATTAGCGTTGAATTTGAAATTGGAGCGGTCCAAACCGTTATGTAATTAAAGACTCATAAATTATGTGTTGTAAATGTCAATCCTATATTGACTTTTTTATTACAGGCCAGTATTCAACTTTATCCTTCATGGAGGTTCAATGTTTCCGCGTTCGTGTTACGATAAACTGATTTCATACGTGTTAAAATAAATATTGAAATAAAGGAAATATAACATTTTTTATTGTCGTCTTGACCAAAGAATTTGTAGAATTTAAGCAATTTAACTTTCAACCTTAAAATTATTGGAATACGTTATAAAGTTCATCACAGTCGATCAATTGCTTTAAAGTAATAATAACGCGATAGTTCGGTTTCAAATAAGTATTTTATTTTTAAAACGAGTATTACAATTACTAAACTAATATTGAAATTTCATTACAAATGTTTATATATAACTTTAATAATTATTATAGAGTCAAAGTTAATATTCGCGCCCTAAATTTGGTGCAATAATTAACAATTCATAATTATCATTATTTCAGTAGTTGGACGTCCACAGCTGGGTCTCTCGTAGATTTGCAATAAGACCGCTAGGAAATGGCCTACATCCAAAGTCTCATCCAAACAAACTTAACGAGATGGCCGTTTATCAGCGATCCATGGTCTTTTCTGCAGAGCCTATTATTAAACCTTATTTTAACAATATAACAATTATGCCTTTCGATAACCATATGATAAGCAATAAATATTATATTTAATTAATGTTAAATTGTTACTGCCAAAAAATAAGACAAAATCATTTTTTTAACACTGGAACTTTTAACAAAACTAATTGATCGTAAATTTTTTTTAATCAATTTTATTTTTGAATCTACTCTGCTTCACAAAGTGTTATAGCTATATTTTCATGTACCGTTACTATCCTGGAATTATATCTAGTATTCTAACAAAAATCTTTCTTCAGTGTATACGGCGGTACTTTATGCATTGTCGTTTCCACGCATGGACGCCCATTGCCAACATAAGCCTAGGTATACCATAATCGCTAACGCTTGGCAGGTGGTTTGGCGATCGCAGTGTTGTATTATGGCAGAGGACGCTGCTACCCATCCTCTAGAAACTTGTTTGTGAGCAGTTGCAATCCTATCCTATATAATTAATGTACAAAGTATAAATTGTTAATAGGATTGTGCATCCGGAATCGAACCCGTGATCTATTATCGCAAATTTGAGTCCTCTACCGATGGGCACTGCTCAATACTTGTATATTTCATATCGATCGCTTCCAAAAATTATTCTATACATAACTGTGAATAGTTGCTAGTTATAAAAAAAATTAAAAAAAAGAATATTAACTAAAATAGCAGACTTTTAGAAATTTAAAAAAAATGACATTTCAACCTTATCTGCGTAAAATTATATCATTGAATTTTTACTTAAATTTTAATATCTTATTTTAGCTATATTAGTATAGGTTATTGCCAAATTAGCAAATTTTCGATAAACAACACCATAATAAAATGCATCCTACGGATGCTATAATCCGGTGAGAAATTCGCGAGAAATATCAAATAGCGGTAGATTCAAGCTCCCATTTAATTTTATTACCGAATATATTATGAATGAAATATCTTTAATATGAATTTCGTATGTGAAAAATAATATTTGCATATTTCAATCTGCATGTTTATATGCAGTGTTTTCATATGAGAACTCATAACTCTAATAATTGATAGGATGTATCTCGCTAACAGTATATACAGCAAAATTTTGATGTTATATCTCTATGCAAATTTGCATTCGAATTATTTTATTTAGTTTCTATGTGTAACATTTTTTGTGTATTTAAGTAAGAAATCCAATAAAGAAAAGAAATTTCAATGTTTAACTTTTATCTCAAAGCGAATCGCTTTGAAACGAAGCCTTGTTTTTCTAGAGCATGTCAATAAAAAATAATTTGGTTTAAGTTTTTTTTCGGTCCAAACGGCTGTTAATACCTTCAAAGACGAAGAAGGATTATTAATTCCTTTCTCACAGGTGCGTCTTACCGACATTTAAGTTCGACATTCAGTTAAGTTGAATTCTTTTTAATTAAAATTAATATCAGGATCTTCGGTAGTTAAATTCAATTCTTTTTAATTAAATTTAATATCAGAATCTTCCGACCATTTAGCTCGTCTTTAGTCACTGGTTAATTGCACTTGTCCTGCTCGCTAAATAAAACATCGAAACTAGAAACTCTTGTCATGAATTCTTGAAGAAACCAGAGTGTTACGAGAATGTTTATATATTAGTCAGAACTGAATAGAATAGAACAGTGCAGGCTCAGTGGTAGAGGACCAAGACTTGCCATCATATATCGCGTGTTCGATTGTTGATTTACATTGCTCACAAACAAATTTCTAATGGGCAGCAGCGTCCTCCCTCTGCATACCATAATACCATACAGCGATCGCCAACCCGTTCACCGTTCATCAACCGCTACGATTATGGTAAATCCCCATATGGATATCTTTGAAAGCGGCTTATGCCTTGCATTGGCCGTCTATGAACCTATCTTTAAAATGACGACGACAAACTGAATTAATTTTAGGTAGTCGTTTTGAAAAAAAATTGTTGGCTACCGACTACTAGCGCCATCTATTGACGCCGTCCAAAGTAACAGCTTTTTGACGTATACTTGACCATAAGGCTTTGTTCTCTTTTCTAAAATATGCCATTGAGTACACCACAGGAATTGTCGGTCTTATTGATTTTGAAAGAAATGCTAAAGACTGTACTCGTAGATTATTATTAATTGAAAAGTGAGATGGACAAACATCCTTAGCCCTAAGTGTAGTGTATGTGAATGAACGCAGCAAAGACAAATAGGAGTTGTGTCCCTCCAAGAAGTGTTTAATTAATATTACAATAAGATCAGCAATAAGCTCGATGAATACGGTTTGACTACATTTTATTACTATAACACCTCTGATAAAAAGACAATACAAATGTATAAAAACAAACTTTTTGTCTTTTAATAAAGGCAGGTACTGTAGGTACAGTTAGTGCATATAACAGTACAACATACAATATAATAACATTACAACCAGATGTTATAAAAGAAATTTTAGGATAGGTAATAAATTAAATTGTAAATATCTTTCTACAAAAAAGATGGTTCGTCAATCTATTTATCTTGTCTGATCTCGTGCCGCCCACACACGCTTGACCCTGTTATCTCCGTATTTGGCAAATTTGCAGCCAGTATGCATATCAGTGCTATTTCTTATGTTATAAAATTTTTGATTCTACTTTTCGTAAATCATCAGTTTTATAGTTCCTATTTGTATATATAATTTATTAAAGAGGTTATATAGGAATTAATGATAATAAATTTTGACAGAATATAAAAAAATATCTCATCTTATGTAAAATATATAAAATGAATATCTATTTTCTTTTGATCACGTCATAACTAGAGAACTATTTTACTTAAACATTTCATTCATTCTTTCTTAATATTTAGTAGTAATTGGTTATTGAAAAAAATGCATTAACATTAATTACGTATCAGAAAATAGAACTGACAGTGTTTTCACATATTTTTTTTAAATTGTTTTTGTTGTTTTTAAGGTTCGTTTTAATTCTTAAATGGACAATAAAAATTTGGGCAAGTGAAGAAAATATTGATAAACGCTATTTATTTATTGTTTCCTTACGATTTCGTTTCTCTAGGAATAGAATCTCATTTTTCTTTTCAAAAAAAAAAATTAGAAACTTAACAGTTAATTTCTGTTTTTTTTTTGTTTTAATTTCTATTCTATTAATCCAAGTGATCGTATCAAGCCAACCAACCAGAAATAAATACAAGAAAACCTAATTTTACAAAAAAGTATATTCATAAAAAAATCGTAGTTTTCGGTGTTTTTTTTTCATCACTTTTACAGACGTCTTTCATATAGTAATAGATAATCATTAAAGCCGTAGGATGTTCACTGTTGGACATTGGGCAGGCAGAGGCCATACCGGCGCCTGAATAGTTCCCACTCTTTTCCCTCGTTGTTACCGTAAATGTTAAGGGAGAAATATTCACGGACGATAGACAGCGTGTCCCAAACATATTTGATATAAAAAACTCGTAAACCCGCATGTCAAGCGTGGCAAGAATCTGCAGGTATGACACTACATGTAGCGTGTGTTACGGTTGCTAGCCATTACAGCCACAATATTTTTTGCTTTTTATACATCATTGCTATTGCCTGTATAAAAAAGAGTTTGTCTCAGTGGGAAAAATTTGCAAAAAAACAAATCATTTACTGTTTTGTTATATCTGTTATCTAAAACGTCATAATGACTGTAGAATTACATCATACGACGAATTACTTACCGAATCAAATAGCGGTCGATGAACTCATGCTCCACGCCTTATAGTTGTAAAAGAAAAAAAAATACTATAAAATAAAGCCGGCACTACATCTGTATTCAAGA
The DNA here is from genome assembly GCF_028537555.1 of Battus philenor. Classification (NCBI taxonomy): domain Eukaryota; kingdom Metazoa; phylum Arthropoda; class Insecta; order Lepidoptera; family Papilionidae; genus Battus; species Battus philenor. The sequence continues at coordinate 2,808,289 of NW_027181693.1, forward strand.
AACAACAATGTCAGACATATTTATTATCTATTCTCTTACTTTACTGCTTCTCTTAATACAGATTTCTCGGTAATGGTTCAACGGGGACTTCTAAATTTAATACGTACGGAATTTAGTTCTTGAAATTCGCGGACTTTCCAATGTAAAGTTGTAGTTGTAAGAATCGTTATTCATCGAGTGACACAAATTAAAAGCGGATTTTATCGCATGCCCGTCAACGGTCTGACAGATATGTTCTATACAAAAACTAACTAAGAAATTTCTCACCATAAAACATCAAACTCGCGAAGTCACCTGGCATTCTATGATTTTATCTATATCATTTATTTGATTTTTTGAATATTACTTCTCTTTCAGAAATAAATTTAACTTAAGAAATGTACATTTTTGTAATTGACGATAATGAAATGTTTAATACATCCTTTATGATTGCTTTTTGTAGTTGCGGTCGTAACTCTAAGTGATTTATTTTGATTGAATTGTATATGTTATGTAATCTGTTACGAACAGTGGCAGTCCAATGGCAAGGACAGACTTGTGATCGGCGGTCGCGGGTTCGTTTCCCGGAATACAATATAATAATAATATGTAATTCACACTTAATACCTTAATTGCATGGAATTGTTAGTTAGCAATTGCAATCTCATATACATATAATTAATGCATAAAGTATAAATTATTTAAAACTATATTAGGGCTATCGAACCCACGTCCTATGATGACATCTCAATCCCCCTCCGCTGGTCTGGCTACAACTGGTCACCTTTGTGTATATTTTATGATATGATTTCAACTTATAAACGGTAACGTAAAACGGAAGAATGTAATATAACACAGTAAGCTATGTTAATATACAATATTTAACATATTAATTAGACCAAATAAATAAGAAGCATTTAGCATTCTATATACGTTTTTCACAGTAGAGATCGTTTCCAAACTTTCTCTTTAAGAGTGACACAAGTTTTGATTTTATTATTTATTTATTTTTATTTACTGGTTAAATATAATCTTACAGGAGTTACACCGAATTCGATTGCATTAATCATTTTCGTCGAATTAAATTCAGTTAGAGATAATTATATATAAGTATTTCATAAAGTCGATAAATGATTAACTTGTTAGAAACTATCATCTTAATGAGTTATATACAGTTAAAATATCTTTATACTTCCTGACTCCATTAATTATGTAATAGTACGATATAACGGGGTCTCGGCAATTATTACTGATTAACAAACTCTCTCCTACATTGATTTTCGACCCTGTGTTTAATATAATAAAACGCGGCGGAACTGGAATCGATGGATTATTTAGTATACCTCATAAAAATACACAAGTTCCATAATATGCGGCCAATGCTCCGATTGCTATGATTGAATCGTTGTCATTTCAGCCTTGAGACACCTAAATCTATCACTAAAAAATCCTAATATGTAAGCGGATTACAAGAATAGACTCCGTACCTTTTAATTTTACAAGAGACGGTCTTATCGCTCGAAGCGATCTTTACCAGACCGTCTTTGGATGGAGATAAGAGATATGAAGGAGTGGGCAATTTAGGGTGTACAGACATCCAAATATATACATTACTTTACATATATATATATATATATACATATATATATATACATAAATATATATTATATATATATACATATATATATATATAGAGAGAGAGAGAGAGAAAAAGAGAGAGCTCGTCGGTCACCCAATTAGGCATCATGGAATGTAGCGGCCCGAGCCAACACTCCCGAGGGAGTTCGCGAGTTTTGCTATCTATAAAAGAGATATAAAAAAATTAAACAGCAATGTAAGTCCAAAAAAAGAAAACAAAACCTACCAAGTATTTTAATGTTTTGTATTAGGAAGACCGAAAAGTAATGTCGCTTTCTTAAGGTAAATTCACACGAGTATATTTTAAAAAAGGTTTTATCAACCATATATTCACCTTAGTTATCAACAACCTTTTGCCATCTAGTATACAAATTTTCAATGCCGGAGCGGTAAAAGTCAATCGGTTTTTCTGTAAAATATGTAGACAGATACGACAATACTTTCCGTTCCCCTAATTTATTGCAAAGCTATATGCTATAACAATATACACATACAATAAGATATATGTAATTCAAAGGTTACAAATCACATGAACAAAAGAACAATATTACATTTGAATAAACAAGGTTTAAATCTTATCAAAAGCGGCGAAGCTATGAAGTTGTTTGTCCGCAATTTCGTATAATAGCTTGCGGTACATAATTTATGAGAGCTATAATTAAAAATAAAACGTGTAAGACATTATTCTTTCTGACAAAATGAATGGTTCACGGTAAGCATGTAGACGTCATTCTTTCTTTCGCGGAATATTAATATTTGTTGATTATTCGTAAAATTTTAATGGGAATGATATCAAATATATTATTTTTAACTAATTTATTGTTTCGCGAACCATATAGACAGATTATTGACGCTAAATAGGATGATATATATAATAATTTATTAAAAATTCTTGGGTTTAGAATGAGGAAGTTATAGAATTCTAATCTAATATATAAAATTCTCGTGTCACGGTGTTCGAACTTGATCTCCTCCGAAACGGCTTGACCGATTTTTACCAAATTTTATATGCGTATTCAGTATGTCTGAGAATCGACTACTTTTTAATTTTCCATACCCCTACGTGATAAGGGTGGTCCACCCCTAAATTTTATTTTTAATTTTTAGACAATTTTTTTGGTTTTTATTTTATTATGATACAGCATACAAAAATACATACAAACCTAAATTTTCACCCCTCTACGATCAACCCTTATCTTACATTTGTTAATAAAAAAAATTAATTTTTTTGGCAAAACAACGTTTGCGGGATCAGCTAGTGTATATATATTATTGACTACACGGGTCAACATGAAATTTGACTTTGATTGCAAAGCATTAAATTTCGGTAGTTTAGGTCGTAATAAGACGGAAAAAAAATATATGACATGAAAAACTTTGCTTTTGTGCTTAGAAGACTGATAGAACGAAATTTTTAAAAATCTCGGATTTTAATTTTTGATTGAAAATAAAATTATTGAAATAAAAATGTTTATTATTTTTATTAAGTTTTACTATCAAATTAGCTTACAGAAAAGTGGAAAATAACTTAAAAGTGCACACTTTTACTTTTTCTTTTATGTTCATAGCTACTTTCTCTCAATAAACCCCAAATATCGCCCATCATGTTTTCATTGTATTGGCCTTGATCTTAACATCATCAAGCAAATTCCACTGTTTTAACCGAGAGTCTAGAAGCTCTGCTTTATTTTTTGGCAAATTTAAATCTCTAATTAGATCGTTAAAATCTTCTGAAGTAATGAGATAGTGTTTTGGTTGTTCAGGTGTAGGCAAAAACTCCTTATCGGAATTACTTTTATAAGAACTAAAAGATGAGCTACTTTTCTGCGATAATTTTTTTGGTGGCTCAGGTACTGGTCGTGTCAGGTCGTGAGCAATTGGAGCAGAAGAAGATTCGAGGTCAGGATATTCAATAGGTTTTGCATTTTTACCTCTACGTCTTTTACTCGGATTCACCATACAAAAGTAGCAGTCAGTAATATGGTCTTTTGATTCTCGCCAAATCCTTGGTATTGTAAATTTCATAGACCTTTTCTCACCTCGATACCAAAATAAAAATATAAAAATTAAAATTAATATGTTTTGATTCATCGCTTAATTAAATAAAAATTGCTTACCTTCCAAACACCTTTTACAATAACTACAAGCAACATGTGGAGCCCATGGCTTATCTTGATTCCGTACAGGACAGTCAAAATATGCTTCATAGGCTTCACAGAGAACGTGAGATGTCTTTAGTTCATATTTCACGTCTCGAACTTTAATAAATTGACCACATATAAAACAAAATGCATCAGCATCGTATTTGCACTTTCGTGACGACATTTTAAGTTATTCTGGGCTTGTAAATAACACCTGATGGTTGTTTATCACTCGGGTGCCATCTAGCGGCACAGTGTAAACGTTAATACCCCACTCTCACCGCGCGGTCTTTTTAAAAATATTAAAATCAATTAAAATTTATGAAAAAATTGAAAAATGAGTATTATTATTATAACTATCACAAAAGCAAACTTTATACAGAAAAGAGGTATTTTCTTTTCGTTTTTGTGCATAACTAACTAGAAAATAATAGTATAAACTTTAGGACAAAGAACGAAATTTTTTTTGTAGAGTCGTGCTATCGGTGGTCACTGATCGACTAAGGCCTTTCTCACAGATTTTCAATAAGAACGGTTGGAAGCAGCCTGCATATAGCGTCTTTCGATGACCCTTACAATGCCGTCTGTTCATCTTATCTGTGAACGACATATGCTACACTTGCCGGTCTGGGCCCTCTTTTGTTAAAAACGAATGCATATCCACAATACGGACTACGTACTTACCAGGCAGAGTTTATTATACCCTATTTACGATAAAAGAGTTCTAGAATTTTCTTCACCTACTTCTTCTGCTAATGTTTTGGAGGTGACAGTAATGTTAAATTTAGAAGCAATTTTTTAAACGCAATTGTCTGATAGCCGAGTTACAGAATCCGTCTAAACGTCCTAAGAGTTTTGTAGGCACACAATCCGATGTAATTGATGAACAGTCTGTGTCGAGTTACTGTTCCTTAGAGAGTCGTTGTTCTGAGGAGGGTTAGTGTAAGTATCACTTCTGGTCTTTCAAAATCAACAAGATTCATTAAAAATCTTTTAAGCAAAAGAAACAGTGTCTATCTTTTTTTAAGCCCTGTTTTTGGAACCTCTCACTCAACCCTCCATGTGAAATTGGGACATAGTTTACAGAATTTAAAAAAAATCATGTTGAAATATTAATTTACATTTTAATAATTCTTACAATTCTTCTATTCTTTATCTTTCCTGCATCGTGTAAGTGTTAGTGCGACTAGCTTGCCTATATCAGTCGCCAAAGTAATAAGCTGTCGTTCGATTTGTAGTTAATATAGCTAATGTAATTGAGGAGGTAAAAAAGCATATCTTGGATACAGGCTGCATACGGTGAACTGCATCCATTCGGTATTATTATAAATCTACGAAGAAGGCCTATGTGCGACAATGGACATATTGCAACTTATGTAGCAGTAGCCATTTAAATAAACAGCTATGGGTAGACGTAGTCTTAATTTATCGTGACAACACTGCGATGATAGAGAATGGATTATGTTTTTGCAGGCCATGAGGGGCGGCCGATGTGTTTTTAAAAAAATCTAGTGCAAATTTTTCAGCACAGAGAATAGCCACATATTTGTTTTTATTGTTGGAAACCCACAAAAGTATATTTTTCCCAATAAAAGGCACGGTATTTTGTGGACACTTAAATATTTTAGGATATGATAATAACCATAAATAGAAACTGGGGACCTCCCATTCCCCTATGTTATTTTAGGGACAATTGTAAATAATATTATAATATAATATATAAATGTAAATAATATTATAATAACAAATAATGATAATTTTGGTTTTCACGCTCTCTCTCTTTCATCCTTTACAAATTCTATCTTTTTTCCTTCTTTCATCCTTCACATTTTTTCTCATTTTCCACATTTCTTAGACATTTTTTTACTTGCATTTTCATTTACTATTTTTTTTAAATTTTTAAAATAATAATTTTTTTTAAAAATAATTTTTTATAATAATGATTTTGTTTCGTTTTATTACGTCACTAACGACCTTTCGACTAAACGACAGGAAAATATGGCGGCTCTCCTCGTCTTCCAAAAGGAGTAAGGTTAAGTCATAGGTAACTTTGTTAAGATAGTCAGAAGACGCTGAATGCTGGCGCTATCAATTAATCCTATTGCAAATCTGTGGAGGAAGCCTAAGTTTAATAGTGGCCACCGTATGACTGAAATAATGTTAATTATTGAATATCATACTAATTCATGTCAAAATTTTTTTAAAGCGTAGTTCAGAAGAATAAGCACACTATTTTTCTGCGGCTATGATAATAAGTGTACCGTTAACAAAATAGGCATTTCATCCATAAGGAAGATAGAATTTTAGGCCTATAATATATTAGGAAGTATAAAATGAAACAGTACTAAAAATAAGATATATAGTTCATAGCAACCATTAAGCGCATGCGAAACACATTAAGCATAGCAGATTGCGTAGATTAGTATCACTTCCGGATGTCCAAATAAGGGAATTTAAAATTAGTAATCGTCAAATCGTTTCCGTAGGAAATACTTTTTTGTTGTTTCCAATGTCAAAGTGCGTGGGTTAAGACCTCGGTTTGACCTATAAATTGCTTAACATTGCAAAAAATATAACATATTCAATAACGGAATCATCGCTACATGGCAAATATGAAGTCTTTAGTTTTTACCATAATTATTGCCGGCCTGTGCCAAGCCCTAGCGGAAGGTTATAATTATTTAATTCTAATATTAACTTTGTTGAAATTTCAATAGTGATGTGATGTGATTTATTTTATCGATATTTTAACGATACCGTTATATTTTAATTTATTAAAATTAATTATAACTTTTTATTGATTATTCTTGTTGACTATCTAATTGGCTGATATTAATTACATTTTTATACTGACCAGAATAATCTGATTCGATAATGTTAACAATGTTTATATATGAGATCGTAGTCATTGGTTCAGCAATAAGACGTCCACTGTTGGGCATAGGCGCTTCAAATGTTTTTTAATGGGACTGATTTGAAGCGGCCTGCATTTTGTGTTTTCCAGTGACCTTAATAAAGTGGTCTATCCCCCTTGTGGGGGGATGTCTGCCGGTTTGTGAAGTCCATTAATATTTTTTTGAAGGTAAATTTTTAATTTGTTTTGTATATACAATTTCAGAAGCAGGCAACGATTCTTCAGATAGAGTGAAACGTACATTACATATAAAAAATAAATTATGTTACAAATTTGGACTTTGCGGTAGCCATAGTGGTGGCAATCACGGCAGCTATGGGAGCTACCAACAGTATCAAGGAGGGTATCCCTACCCACCAATAAACATTGGAATCAGTCAATCACAGTCCTCGTCAAACGCAGGAGGCGGTGGCTTTGGAACAGGTTACTACCCAAATAACTATCAGTACAATGGTGGATACCCTAACCACGGTGGGTTTTCAGGCAATGAAGGCTATGGAGGCTATGGATTCTACGGCGACAATAAACAAAGACCAGGCTATTTCAACGGCTATGAATCGAATAATAACCAATTTAACGGGAACTATTACAATAGTGGTGGTTTTCCGAAAAAAGGTTATGAAAATTACAGAGGGCTTAACAGCAATTCTTACGACGGACATGTTGACAACAAACCGGTATATGAAGACGTCAATGAGAACGGACCGAATGATAATGACTACGACTATGGAAGTATTTACGACGGTAGAAGTAGTCATTAGGATAAACATTTTGATAATCACTGTGATTTTAGTCAAATATCATAATTTTTTTTTTGTATAAAGTCATTAAAGTTATTATATTATAAGTCAAATAAGTACAAAAGCCTTCGGCTTATGTATAACATAGCTGAAGACCTGTTTTAAAGTACCGAAGAAGGAGAGCTCCCTGAAGAGCTTCAAGCTGAGGTTGCTACTTACTAGTTACTACCATAACGGATTGGGAGGCCGCAGAGCTTGAAAACGTGAACGCTCCATGGAGGCTTCACTAGACTTAAAGGTCATCACGAAGGGACCCGGCTGTGGCTGTAACTAGTGGATAATAACCGCTTAGCATTCTGGTATAACTGCGCCCAAGTGTACCGAATGTCGGCTTTGTCGATTGCTGCTGCCTGGCTACTGCCACTTTGGAAAGCGTTAGCGCTGGGAGAAATGTCGGAAAAAACTCCAGCAAAGGTTTTATCTAGTATGATATAGATTTATGGGTTGCAGGAGAAGATATTATTTAAAAAAAAACGACATTTTGACTAAGCAACCCAGTTAAGCTAGGGATTTTTAGTAAGATAAATAAAAAGTGCTAATAATAGTCAAAATTATGACACCATTTAATTGTTAAAGTATGCAACTCTAAATAAATAGCGGTTTTATAACACATCCTAATATTTTATATTTTATTCAATTTATAAAAATGTAAATAATTGTTGATATAAATGTTTCTTGTTGTAAATTTTCCTAACGACTTAGATATTCTAATAAACGTGTGCTAGTAATTGTTAAATATCTAGTGTATCCATACAATTTTAAGTAATAAAAGTTTTTTTTTAAATTTTAAAACTTTTTTATTTTAGCGTTTGCGTAGTGTATAAAAATTAAATTTATCTTACAGGTCCATGACCTTTTTAATAGAACCACTCTCTCGATAAATGTATACTTAATTTGAGTTTAGAATCAAATAAAAATTTAACTGGATCACATATTCATTAATTCCACAATAATGACAGCATTTAAAATGTAAATTACTTAACTAAAACAGTCTCCTTTCAATAGTTAATTAATAATTGTTTATTGCTTTTTTTTTCTGGAATGATTCATAGGTCTCGTACGGAAGGAATACATTGCAGCAAATTTTAAGAGAATGTAATATGAGTATGTTATAACTACACAACTGATTTGAATGTAATTTTGATATGAGGTGATACGCTTATTTTAATTTCTAATATGTGATAGAAATGGCCAAGTATATTATCGAACCAACTAGAGAAAAAGCAAAAAGAAATTTCAAATTAAAACTTTCAAAACTTTAAATTTATTTATAATAAGATAGCCATTTTTTATTATTTTTTAATATTGATCATTAATACCAAAATACAAATACTGTGTTCACAAAGTTATTCTTAATTTAAAACTTTAATAATAAAATTTCAATTTACACTTTCTTTACACTCTCCGAATTCGCCGTTTATCGAGTAATATATTTTGCATATGTTTCTAAATTGTCGTTTATAATCCTTAAAAGCCGACAGTATCATTACTAATTCATTAGATCTATTTACTAAAATTTATGATATTAGAGGATCGGCGCATCAAATTAGTATACCGTAAGTTTTCGAGATATGTTTATGGGTGTCAACGTCTTTCGGGTGGATATCTGTGACCCAGTCAATATTGGTAGTGGGGATATTATTTCGAAGTATATATACTACGCGATATGGTTCACGGTCATCCACTACCCGCATCGTCGAAAGCATCAGTTGTCCTTCCAAGAAATACAATGGCATCGAAACTTATCATCCTCGTAGCGGCTGTCGCTGCTTGTCAAGCAGCTCCTTCGTGGACCAGTAAGTTATATTGTAATCGACACTTCCGATATTTAATAACAATGTAACATACACCTATTTTTTATTGGAAGAAAACTTCGAGCTGTACTTTAAAGTTCATTTGATGATGACATTTCAGCAGTGGGATGGCTACAGCTTGACATAGGCCTTCCCCGTAGATTTATGGGCGTGTCCATGCTTAGTTATACTCAACTTGTACATATATCTATATACATAGGTTTATATTCAGCCAAATAAGTCGAGGTTTACCGCCTCTTACATTATGGCTTACACCTACAGCAACACGTCACTTATGAAGTACACATAAGCACAAGTTAACAGTTTTAGATTGAATTTGAAGATCGGTTGAAAATTAATCAAGAATTTAATTTTATTTTCAGATCAATACCCAAACAATATTTTCCAGAACGGTATTCCACCCAATGTTGCTTACGGTTTCGGCAGCGGTTTTGCCACTAACGCTGGTGGAGTGAACCAAGCTAGCGGATACGGAAGCTCATTCCAAAGTGGAAACTCCGAGGCTCTGGGCGGCGGGTTGGCTAACAGCGGAAATAGCTACGCAAGTGGCGGCAGTATTTCTCATGCACCACTCATTCTCGAACAACACGACCCTATTGACACCTCAAATAGTCACCAAACTGCTCATCCTGTGCAAAAAGTTCCTTCCGCCCAACAGCAACACTCTGCCAGCCAACAGCAGAACTCTGCCAGCCAACAGCAACACTCTGCCAGCCAACAACAGCACTCTACCAGTCAACAGCAACACTCTGCCAGCCAACAACAGCACTCTACCAGTCAACAACAGCACTCTGCCAGTCAAGCACCTCGTCCTACCAACCAACAGCAGCACTCTACCAACCAACACCAAGCATCCAGCGCTCACGTTAGTGGTTTGGGAATCCCTCACATTGTACACTACCCAGCCACTCACCAATTCTCTCACGCCAGTAACTTTGGCATCAAATACCCCGTTCCCCTTTTCATCGCGCCTTTGAACTATGGATCGGCGGTCGCCTCTGCTCAATCCCATAACGGTTTCGGTTCTGCAGTATCCAGTGTTAACAACGGCTTGTACCCTCACCAAACGGCTGTGTCCTCCGCTCAGAATTACCACTTAGGTTATGGATCAGCAGTGGCATCTGCCAATTCAAATGGATTTGGCCAAGGGTCAGCAGTGTCCTCAGCGCAAAACTTTGGTAACCACGGTTCCGCCATTTCATCCGTCCAATCACTTAATGGAAACAATTTTGAAAGTGCGTACGCGGCGGCACAGAACCTCGGGAATTCCGAATCAAGCATTGCCCAGGTCTTCAACCAAAAGGCTGGACAAATTCAACAAAGTTCCGCCTCCAGCCTTAACGCACCTGGCGTCCAAGTTGCCAATTCTCATGTTTTTAACAATAGGTTATATTAAAATTTAGTAGACTTTATAAAAACTAAATTGTACCTATTTATTTTAAATATTTAAACATATTTGATAATTTTAACTTAAATCTTATGTGTCTACTTTAATATCCATACATTTCAAATAAAGACTGTCATAAATATTTTTTTTTTATTTCTTAACGCCTTATAATCATATGGTTTATATTTACGCAAAAGTTAATAATAAATCTCTGTATGAAACGAGGGACATGAGATCTCGATTCTCGTGATAAGATATGATTCGAAAAATATTATTTGTATAAGAAACCACCTTTTGAGTGTAATCTACTAATACTTTCATATATTATATATAACTACAATTAATTGTCTTTTTAAAATTGCTATTCCTTTTAAAACAAATTAAGTGAAGAAGAAACACTAGAAAAGATATTGATATGTGTTTATAATTATACAGAGGGCTACCAACAGACTTCTCGAAATTTTGTTGAGTCATATCACAAAACTCTAACATTGTGGTTATACAAAAAATATTTTAAATATAAAAGTCTTATTCAGTACACATAAACTAAAGGTGGAAGAATTCGATCCAAAACAATTATATAATCCAATAGTTCTTTGCATACCATAATATGTTTATCTTTACTTTTGGACACAGGAAAGCGGCATGCAAGTAAAATTTGTCAAGTCAGATTTATATTTACGAATTCAAATTTGATAATGCAATAGGAAAAACAGAGGTAACACTTTTAAAAGAATAATGTACTTTGTTTTTCGAAAATTTTTAAATATTTCTTTAACAAGTTATAATGGGTATATTAAGCGTCACGTACGCCCAAGCAACCTAAGGGCTTGGCGGCCTCCGAATTTAGTAACATAGTTGAATGTATTGCAGTGGTAACCCACAGGCTTTGCTATCTAGAAAAGAGGTTTAGCGTTAAGCACTGTTCGCGTTCTGTCTATTCAAACTTGCGGACACTGCAAATATAACTTGAAGGTCGTGTTTGTCATATATAAAACAACACGAAAAAGAAACATTTAGCATACCTGTTGGTCTAATTGGACAAAGTGTAGCCAATGAGAGAAAATTCAAAACAACTAAATAAGTAAAAAGCTCGTTTAAAGCTTCCTGTACCTTTTACTACGTTTAAGCGTACGTAACTGTTTATTTTCGAATATCGTTTTGATACATTTTTTAAAATAATTTTAATGTTTCTCTTATACTTTGCGTTCTATCTTTAATTCAGAGACATCAATAGCAATTGTATTAATTGAATTGTCTTTTTCATGTTGTTGACCCCTTTAATCATAATTATAAAAAATTTAAAAGCTTCATTTGTTATTTATAAATGTTTATAAGTATACGGAGACATAATTATACCAACAGACTTCTCGAAGTTTTTTATTACTGGTGATGTATATTTAAAACATAAAAGTAATTAAAACGGTAATTAAATTTTATGGTTATTGAGATCTAGTTATAAGATACGTTCTGCCTAAATCAATGTATGAAAGTATAACAACCGTTATGTGGACGTCATCTCACTTAGCAACAAATAAGGACTACTCAAGTTTTTGATCACGTTTCATAACAAATTGGCGAGGAGGGTCGCGGCCACTTGGCATGCGTGCAAAATTGCGAATTTCGATGAAGATTGACACATTTATATTTTGTAAATTCTAATTTCAAAAAGCTTGAAAGGGTGATTTTTTTTCATTTTTCAGCGCCAATTTGCAATCAATATATAAAGTGATCACTCAACTCGATTGTAATGCGAGAGGCTTATAATTTCTGACAGTACAAAGTCTGCAGGGATAGAGCATCATCGTTGAAATCATAGGACGTCCAATGACGGATCCTATAGGCCTCTCTCATAGATTTCCACAAGGATCCGTTGGTGAAACACGTGTGGCATGATTTTACAGTGGCAGTTGTGTGATTCGCATTGTTTGCCGCATACGCATTTATCAGCGGGCTGGCGGACGGTGCACTTTGTTATACGACTACTACTGCATGTGCGGAAGTGGATAAGTATTGGTCCTTTTCTTGACTTTTACAAAGTCGTCTGTCTTTGTAGGCTTATATCTTACGCTGCGATTGCAAGTCAGTAGTCTCCACTTACACCTTGAGGACTAGAAAAAATAGTTTTTTCGTTGCGAAAAAATTAAAAAAGGAAGTAACTAAAAACAATACTTTTCTTTTCCCTTACAAATCCCCGTCCCCAGCTGTCACACGACGTTAATCTAAACCCAAGAAAGACGTGTTAGGATGAATCCGAACAATACATGTTATGTAAAAATAAAGTATTTTAATGAAAATATATTCCAAAGATTACTAAAGTATTCTTGTGGAAAACTAATTTTTGTAAGTCAACATTTCTGCTATAAGACGTCCACAGCTGGATGCAGTCAAAGATTACCATTAGGTCTGGTCAATGACCTTAACGAACTTAACAGGATATATCTTGCGCACATGTGGTCTGCCCACTGATATTTCAACTTGCCATTCTGCTGGGTTCTGATCTTCTCATTTTTGGTTCAATATATATATACGTGTATGTATTTATATGAGTAATTATAGATTATTAATAAAGCATTAAATAAATAATGATATCACTGAGAAAAATGTTTTTTTTTCTAATGGATTGGACAGGCCAATTCCTTTTACCGGTATGAAGTCTGTTGTGAAAGTTTGCAATAAAAAGAAAGATTAATAATTTATCCTGCAGTGGTGTCGACTGAATGTCTAGCCGGTTCCTATTTGAAAGCTTTTTGACACTTTTTTTTTAAATTCAAGTTGATGTTAATATTATGTACCATTAAATTGATAACGATAGTTTTATTTTAATTTAATAATGAGCCGACATTACGATATCTTTACGAGGTGGCCAGTTACATTAATTAATTTAGGAATATATCTATTTAAATAAATTGAACTGTTATTAGAAATTTTAAACAAAAATAAGTTTGTTTTTTTTTTCTAAGTTTTTTATTCTTAATGACGTAAACTTTATCTATTTAAATGAATTTCAATTGAAAACCATTTCTAGTGCGAGTGATCTCTTTCTCGAAGCTGGACGGTTTGTCTCAGACATATTTAATTATCTACAACTTCAAGAGTAGCACCTCCAACAAATACTTGAGTAGGCACGACACCAATATAATATCAAAATAATAGCACTCATAAGCATCGCACTTTGGGCAGTGCTTTTCTCAAAAACTTTTATGAATAATTTATAGTACGATACGTGTTGCTTATGGTCAAAGATTTAATTATAGTATTTACTCTAAGTAATCTCCAACCATTCACTAATTAAGATAACTTATAGGATTTGTCGTTATTATTGAAGATAAAAAAATAAATCTATGATTGCATCATCATACGGTATACAGACATCTGAGAATTGGCTATTCATTGAATGCAATGGAAATATATTTAGAACTAGTTTATTTTAAAATATCTACACATTATTATAGCAAAAGTTTCTAAGGATGGCAATACACTGAACTAATTCGAACTTGAAAAATTTAATAAAATATTATATGATATCTCATTCAAATTGAGCTTTTATTTATATTATAAAGTATTAGTAGAAGATACTGGATATAGGCCGCTTTCCATTGGTCCTATTTTAAATATATAAATGATTATTCAGCATAAATCTCCATCATTGGAGTATCACTCCTATGGCTGAAATGATACAGAAAGTTGCTAGCATGTTCGCTAACCGACATGATTTATTCCTGAACAAGCATTTCACACGATAAGTAAATATAGATATTCATCAATTACAATTTCTTTTTATTTTCTCTCATATATATATATATATAATAAAGATATAAATGTTATATATATGTTGCCTTAATTTATTTTTTCAATAGGAAAATTACTTCTAACGGTGTAGTCTACCGCAGCAGCCAGTATATAATAAAACACAAAGTAAACCAAAAAAAAAAAACGACTTGTGCTACTGTTTATGAAGAAATAAATATTTTAATACATGTTTATTTATTTACGTGAATATATTTTTTCCTCATTTTAATTTACGATGCAAGTTCAGTTAACAAAAGTTTAACCTGTTTTTATTAACGCTTGTTTCACATTATACTGTACGTTTGCATACTACTTAAAGATTATACTATATAAACATGTAAAAAATTAATAGCTTTTTCATATTTCCACTGATACATAAATAATTTTTTTGAGCAGTGATACCTCAGTGGTAGAGGACTAAGACTTACGATCGGTGGTCGCGAGTTCGATTTCCGGGATACAGTCTTACATAATTCACATTTTTTGCAATAAGTATATAAGTAATAAGTAGGCAGCAGCGAATTCTGCGTACCATAGTAACGTACTGAGATTATCAACCCGCCTACCAAGTGGTGATTATGGTATATTCCCCTATTGATATCTCAGACAGAGGCATATGCATTGTAGTGGGCGACTATGGTCTAAAACGACAGCGACATAAACTTGATATTTTAGTCAAGCCTTGGCTATCATGAAACAAGTGTGAGTTTAAAAACTTTCTACGTTTATCGTTAATATAATTGCTTAGTGTGTATCAGACCTAAGACCATAAAAGTGTTAAGTCGATATTTTAGTTTGGAATATAAAGAGAGAGAGAAATGGAACCTGGTTGCATTTTATATTGTATATCATTGAATCGTCGAATTCTTATGTACATCTTACATTGCATTATTTCGCGCGATGTAGTTACTGCTACACTGGGGACTTTTGCAGCATCATCGGAATTGACTTTTGCAAAATCTTAGGGTCCACGAGCTTAACAAAATTTACTGGCACGGCCGTATACCAGTTAATCGATGCCGAACGTACTAAACTAGCAGACTGCACATGTGTAAGTATAGAGCTTAGTAAAAGTAAGTGTGCAACTTGGGGTGAATGAGAGGAGTGCTCTGCGATCGAAGGTGGGATACGGAACTTACCACGGATGGCCCTCACTGAACTCGAAGGCGGTGTCGGGCGGCCGTCTTCGGAAGCGGAGCGGAAATATTATATCATGTATAGAAAGTGTTATTAAAAAGAAAGTTTTAAAATTTAGTGTCACAATTAAAAGGTTTTAAGAAAGATGCGCTTTTAGCTCAATAGAGGCATTATTTAATATTATTATTTATGATTCGAATGACGTAAAAAAAATCGTCTCTACGAACTTTTTAGCCGTTTATAAGTATTGTAGACAGACGCGAAACTAACATTACAAATGCCTAAATAAAGAGAACATTTTATTTTTTAGGTTCTTGTCGTATATCAAATTGTGTATCCATAAAGTAAAAAAAATACCAAATTATTTCGATATATTAATACAAAGCTTATGTTTAGTTAATAATATATTAACGTAAGTAATTAGTATTATAATAACAAAGACCGCTTAGGAGTTAACTTTTTTCTCAGCGCTAAAGTTTTCCGTCATTAGAATACAGGTCTGCACCAAAAGATAATAAATCGATTTCTAGCTAACACGGAGTCAGTTTAGCGATGTGATCTGATTTTTTTTTTCAATTTAATGATCATCGTAACTGGTATGAAATATTTCACATTGACGGAATAAATAAAAAAAAAAAATTCAACACAAAATGATGTTATTTTTCGATAAAAATTTTAAAGATGGTGTTGCGATAGATTTTGTACTTATGATCCTAGATAGCAACGCTTTGTGAAACAGCGCATTTTATTCATTATTGTGTCAACTAAATAAAGCTAAAAACAACTAAAAAGAGCTAAAATCAACTAAAATAATTTCAACAAGTTTTGTAATTTGTTTTTAAGTATAGCAATTTTTTGTTAGGAGACACTGATCTCTTTTTTACAAACGCAATTTTTAAAATATTAGAAAGAGACCGATTAACAATTAATTGACATTTAATGTATATAATATAGAGGTATGAATATGTGTGCATAAGTTTGTTTGTTTATTAAAATAATGATAATTTTTTACTATAAAGGTTCATTTCACAAAAGTTTATTAAAGAAAACGTATACCATAGGTATAAGTAATGCTTATACAAAAATAATATATTATATTACACATATCACCAATTAAATACGATGTATTTTAAATTCTGTTTAACAATGTTATTATTTAATACATTAATTTTAATAAAAATAACATGATCAAATTTTTTTTATTCGATCTTTTTTTCCTATAATTAATTCTTGAAGAAAATTCTATTAAAGGCATTATATATAGTATGCAACCATATGATTATAATAATTAAAGTGTTAGTTGTGCAGTCGAAACTAGCACGTCTTTTTATTTATCATATATATAAATATATGCGGATCTTACGTTACCGCTATATTTTATAAACTACATAACAGTGTGCATGGGAAGAGCGGTTTTAATTTATTAAATATAATTCGTGCTAAATTGATCAGTGTAAACTTATTTTTAAAGAACTTGGATTTGCGACAAGGATACGGGTTCGATTCCGGATAGGCTCACTGTATGAATTACATGACATAGCCACTGCATTCAAGCTTTAAAAAAAGTAGTGTAGACACTGAAAGAAGAATTTTGAAAGGTGTTGGCATCGACTAAATAGTTCAGCCCTCGATAATTCGTCGATAATTTCTGACCGTTATCTCACTTCTTGATATGAGTTCATGCTACAAAAACATTACAAGAACATTAACATAGACATATAATACTAATTGTAGCAGATGCCGGATGCAATCGGTTTTTTGACCGACGTCCTATGGCGGAAGTGATGATGTCGATGACATAGACTGTATTGTTATTATGTTAGTCGTAGATATATACTCAGTAGTGTTTTTAAAAACGCTATATCTGCATTTCGCAAAATGAGATATAGTTTTATGGATATAGTATTATATTCTCTTATATTCTAAACAGCTTAACAATGGCTTCAGAGATCAAAGATATAACTCTGTCTCTTTGTGCCATCCGTACGTCATTATTTATAACCACTAACAAATAACTTATATTCGTCCAACTTCAATAATACATTTTCAATATTTACGAGTTGTTGCAACGCAGTTATTCGGACATACAGTAATCAAAAAGTAAGGTGGAATTGTCATTTAAAACTCTCACATATTAGGTAGGCAGGTAAATTATTTTTCCTCTGTTAAAAGGACAGTCTAGGACATTTTCCAAGCGTCTGTATAAATTTGGTATATTATTTGACTAAGCCCTAAAGATTTTGAAGGATGTTTTTTCTCAAACACCGCAAGCCTCGATTAGTGTCAAAACCACTTATTTTTTTGAAAAGAAGCATTAGATACTTAAGTTATATCGTTCCGCAACTACAATATTCACTCGATTTGGCCCATGCAACTTCTAGCTATTCAGCAAATTCAAAAGGGCGACGCGGTTTTGATAAGATTGAGGAGATAAAACCGAAACGAATAAGGTCTTAAAGGCTTTAACGGAAAAGACTATTTCGACCGTATCAAGAACTGAAAAAGCCTTAGCCAAAATTTGTTTTTTGGGACGAGGATTACTTTGAAGGGAATGAAATTGATTTGCAAGAATAAACAAGTAATGTTCATTTTCATTCCAATATCAAAATTACAACTAAGATAATTACTTTTGACTTAAAAAAATATTTGTGAATGTCTATTGTAATCTAAAATTCAAGTCAGATAACCTTTATTATTTGTTTTAAAAAGCCATTGTTAAATCCGCTGCGCCTCTCACTATAGTCGGGCAGTTTGAAAACATAACATCACACGTACATTCACCGGACGACATGCTTATGTAACTAGATCAACTGACTCACGCAGCTTTTACACAGACAAAATAAAATAATAATAATATAAAAAATCTATATTCTCTTCAATTTTCAAATATTTGATTTGTGTTACGGAAACTATGATATGGTCTCTAGTACGTTTTTTTTAACAAATTTATACACGTTAATTGAAAATAGTTAGTTGATTAGCTTAGCTTTAAAGATGAATTTGTAGTTTGTAGTTTCAGGTCATAGATATCCACTGCCAGGCTTTCTAGGCCTCCTCCAATGTCTATGGGGGAATACACCACAATCGCCACGCTTGGCAGGAGGGTTGGCAATTGCAGTGTGGTGATATGAGTGATATGATATGCAGAGGACGTTGCTTCCCATCCTCTGGAAACTTCTGTGAGCAGTGGTAATTCTACACAATGAATGCACAAAGTGTGGATTATTAAAGATTATATCTCGGGAATCGAACCCACGATGCACAATCGCAAGTCTGAGTCCTCTTTCGCCGGGCTAATACTGCTCTTTATATAAGTATAACTCATTTTCTGTCAAATAATATAAAGTACACCTTATTTAAAAATCAATGTTAGAGATATCAAAATGAAAATCCCTTTAATAAAGATTAAAAAGTACTGTCTAAAAAATTGTTTGTCTTTTATTTATAATTCAATTATTTTTGTGTAGTTCACTAATTGACAAATCATAAAAGATAATTTATTACCACAAAAAAGAAAAGAAAGTGCATTTACCAGGTAAGGTAAGATACGGAATAGTAAAAATCATCCTGTATATCCAATGATAAGCAGAGGCTTAATGATAAAATATTACAGTAAGAAATAGTAAAACTTTATTAACTTTTTACTTTAATTGGTTTTTGACTTTGCCGTCACTGGCAAGATTCGCGATCGACGTAACGCACTGTAAATAATTAATATTTTTTTTGTATTCTATTTTTAATTTAATTAGAATTCGATTAAGTATGTTGCGTTATATGGTAGGTTGAAGTTGCAGTTTGAAGTTGTTAGCCGATTGGAAAGGCGTTTGGGTATGGCCCTACGTTGCATTACGAGCAGCCGCGAGCCCAGTGTGAGGCCGTCCGTCGCAATGCGTACTCCACTACTGTTCACGATATAATGGTATTTGGCGGCCAGTTTGAAATATTTAACTTATTATTAAAACATATAATACTTTAAAATTGAAAAGAGCGCGTAGTGTTTAGTTATCTTATAAAAGATCGATAGCCCAACAAAGGTTGATAAACCAGAGTTATAGACCATTGTATTCAACTTGTTTCTTATTGGTAAAAAATAAACTTTCGTTCCAGATGTAGACGGGAAGCCGTACGTCGAAGAGGTGGTGGTGGAGTCGGTCCTGCACGTCCGTAGGCCATCAGTTGCTCGAAGTTCACGAACCGACACCAGGACAAACTTGAAAGATGGATCCAGGATTACCGAGAATAAAATTCTTTGAACACTTTCTTACTTACATTAGATTAAGGGGAAGATTTTAATTAAATTAAAATGTAACCAAAATTTTAACCGAGGCTGTATTCTTAAATGAAATAACTTAATTAATAAACTAAAATAATGATTTATAATTGCTTTGTATATTATTTGATAAGTATACAGTAAGTTGGTTATTTCTTATAAAAATACTAATCTTTTTTAGCATTATTTATATATTTTAGATTTAGACAGATTTATGTTACTAAATAAAAAATAAATAAAATTATTATCAAAATTGATACACTAAAATGTAATACTAAAAGGGCCATTACTAAAGGGTCGGCGTTATTATATTAACACAGAAGATACATGATGTAAATACAAAATATTAAAATTTTATAGCAAAGGAAGAGGAGACAGAATAGAAGAAAAAAAGAGTTGTGGGAGACAGAGCTACGTGTTAATAAATAAAGACTGGTCGATGTGAACTCTACAAATGTCCTATGTATAAAAATTCTTATGTATACAGAAAAATAATTTAATTAACAACTGTAAATGGTTTTTATTATATTTATGGTTATAGTTATATTAGTATAATTGATTATAGGCGTAAAAGCCTTAAAGCTATTTTGTAAACAAAAATGTTTCTTAGTTTTTTGCCTATTTCCGAATATGTGATGTTAGTTTATTTTTCTATTGGAATACGGCAGAGCAATAACTTGTTGCAGAACAAAGTCTACAGGGAAAAATGAACAGTAATTCAGTTTAATATTTAAATTTAATTTGTATGTCACTATATTATCATTACGTTATTTATTATTTCCGAAACCATTGATTTTTGGATCGGGTATATTAATTGACAATAAATCAGCATACATTTCCCCGTGCAAAGCTTATATGCCCATAGTCAATGAACGTGTATAACAATGATGGATTTTTTAAATATCATTATAATAAATAATAAAAATAAAGAACTTAGTACCCGATAGCAGACATAAGTTAAATTTGTTTTGCACCAATAGACAAATACAAATATAAAAAAACAAACATTTTACGCTTGTGTACACTTGACAGAACGTTTAAAAATAAATATTGATTTAGAGCCGAGGTCAAGTCGGAGTGCATTCTTAGTGCAACGTATTTTTAGAGTTAGACAATAAAGCAAAACCTCGACGTATAATAATGTTTGAAACAATTTTATTTATACGTAATTCCAATAGATTACTCATTAGAATCAATCTGCGGCAGCTAAAAAGAAATACCTGGGCACTATCATCAGCAACAAATGATCCTGTGGAAAAAAAAAAACTTATTTAGGTGCAGCCAAAACCAAAATCTCGAAGCTACACAAAATAAGGAAAGATCGCATGCTTAAAACATCATAGAATTTTGGTGTCACAAAGTCTTTAAGTTTGATAATATATAACATTAATCTGCAATATGTAATTATTAAACTCAAATAAAATACTTACCATAAAAACATGTACCATAAGAAATCAATCATAAAAACCAGCCTCGTTGAGAAAACTAAGTTATTTGGCATAGGATCATCAGTAGTCGTTGTGGATAGTTTAAAATAAGGCCCAGAATATACTAGGACCGGACAGAACATGTCCATGCGTGGGGCTATTAGAGCTCCGTGGTTCATGACTAATGAAAACATGCATGAAGACCTGAACCTATAAACTATAGTTTAGTTCCATCGATTACTTTGACTATGTCGTCACGCATCAGAATTCTTCATGGACCTTTAAACGCCGCGGCGTACCAGTCAAAAATAAACTATCCTTGATGGTGAGGATCTGATAAACTACAGTGAACAATCCCCAATTATTATACATGGAAAGCGATACTAGAGTTTCATCCGTTGCATCTTCTCCCCGGACTAAGGGGTTTTCGAAGTGGTACTAACGTAAATAAGATAATAGCAACCGATCAAGTAGTGTTTGGGCTCTCTCAGGCGCCGATCCCAAGGTGGGTTATCCTCTCGGGGACACCACCAGTTCGCCTCTCCAGGGAACGATCGTCCAAGCGAACTTACGTTTCAGTGGCCTCCCAATCCATGTATTAAGGATTATAAGTATCCAACAGAGACTTCAGAATGAACCTTCGAACCGTGCTACATAAAATGAGATCTAAGTCTGCCTCTGTACTGTAAATTTCCGTCAAAAAAGGAACTGTAACGTTAACCCTCGCTATTATTCTGTATCAAATCTTAGATATGAGTACTGAATTATATATACTGCTATATATCTAAAAGTTAAATGCGACATTGTTTACTCTGTAGGATACCTTAGACACCGTTGTGTTATAATAATTCTTTTATGTACAATTGAAGACAAAACTAATCGACACTACTTATATTTATCTAAAATGATTCTTTCTGAATAAAACTTTTAAAAAAAAGATTATGTGTTATTAGTAGGGGATTAATGATTTTTTATAACATTTATAAAAATAATTAATTTTGATGTGCATAAATTTACTACATAATAAACAGATAAAAGTGTTAATAAACAAAAGTTTGGTAATATTCAATTATTATTTACGTTTTTTTTTACAATTCTACATTTTTACAATCTATGCATTTGATTATACACGTGGGATTTGTTTGTTGGATTTGATTCACAGAATTCCCGATTATTTAAGTGCAATTTAAATATTATGCTTCCATGAAGGTCGTATGTACTTACACGTGCGTACAGGGGTGTTTACACAGCCCGCTAGCATATTGCTTGCGGCCCGCCTCTAAAATCTCTGAACATTGGCGAGTGGGGACACGTGAAAAGCATGCAAATCATTAGTGAAGCGTATTAGCATTGTCGCAAATTCGGCAAACGAATTCGAAAATATCAAAAGCCTTAAATACGCCGTCAAAGAATGCGCCCGTCGGTGTATATCATAGATTAAAAAAGTGCTAAATCCAGTAATGATATTCATAGACCGCGACGCGTTCGGCCGCAGCAATGAGATGGCGACGCGTGGCGAATTAAACCTAACCGTCGACCTGTACAGGATGATCCCTTTTTTCATTTAATCGTCAATCAATCGACTACCGCTCAATTTTTAAAAATAATAACAAATGTCAACTTTTAATTCACAATAATTTTTGATCGAAATAAAAGTATATTAAAAATAGGTATCTTAGAGGCAGTTCAGGATTTATTACCATCTTTTTAATGGCATCTGCTATTGGGGGCCTCGCGTACCCCTAATTAGTTGGAATTTTTTTTCTCTTAATTAATTATTTCACATATATTATTTTATTTTCCCACTCTTCTATCATGCATTTTAAGATCTTTCATTCTTTTCTTTCCTTACTTCATACATTTCATCTGTTTGACCCTTTCATTTCATTTTCCCTCTTTTTCGATGCCTTTCTTGATTTATAACGGCCATAGCTCACAATTTAAAAAAAAAAACGTTTTGCGTGGTGGTTTACACTTCACACCTTCTCTCAGAGAAGGTTGGGTACCGAGAGTGGACACAATATTACGTAATAATTCACCGTAATGTTTTAAAATTATAGGACAAACTTAAAACAGCAAGATATCGGCAACTCCGACGTCAATGACACTATTTTAGTGTAATACCCATTAACAAAATATTATCATAACAACCACATAGGATTTGACGAAATTCGAACGTCCTGGCGGTTCAGCTACAATCATTTTCGTGCTGCCTAAGTGTTGTCAAAATCGTGCCGATATATACCTATTTTAATAATATCGTTCAGTAGCTTCAGTAATAAAATATTAAGTTCTTACTTCAGTTACAGTTTTAGATCTGTAATCTGCTAGTTTCGACTAACGCCACCCTTTAAGCGGAGAGTAATAATGGTTTTGTTTAACAGGCAGTTTAGAAATGTCGCCACAACGAGTCACCATATTTCGCGCGATTGTGGGAATATTATTCCAGCAGGTTTATAAACAGCTATATAACTATCAATACAACCATACCCAAATTGCCTTACGCATGAAACAATCATGCGACTTACTTCACACAAAAATCTTTTAATTAAATTAAGATAGAGCACCCTCTCTTCTTCTAAAGATCTTTTATATCTTCATTATAAATCACTTGTCATAGGAAGCAAAAAGGATATAGTTGGTGTGTTGACATTATTTTACATGTCAATAGTAGAGACAGTAAACACGCTGTATAAATTACCAGAATAATACCATATTTGAATACAATCAGTCGGACAGCTCAACGCGTCACCGTTAGCGCGCGCGCTCCATCAACCATTACTTATTTCATACGTATGCTTAGAATACGGTTACAGCTTCTCAGAATATGAGATTTTCATGCGCGAGATGTCATCGATGGGCCGTCATGTAG
Source organism: Battus philenor (assembly GCF_028537555.1). Lineage (NCBI taxonomy): Eukaryota > Metazoa > Arthropoda > Insecta > Lepidoptera > Papilionidae > Battus > Battus philenor. The sequence goes on from NW_027181693.1 coordinate 2,832,460, forward strand.
ATTCGTCCTTCGAAATCAAACTTTGATATGCAGAAAGGTTGCACAAACAATATCAACTCTGTACAGTTAAATTCTAATTAACCTGATATAGCTGAACCACAAATAGACTGGAAATATACGACTTCTATAATTTAAGTAAAAATAATTCGATGTAAATGTTGGTAAGCAAGAAACGGCTTGACACAATACGTATATTTTTTCATATTTCGATTATGGCACGATGACAAAATTACGATAAAAGTATTAAAAACAGTGGTTTTTACAGGAATAAATTAATTACAGAGTAATAAATTAAATCGCTTACACCTAGCTGCCAAACATTAGTCTATAAAAATAAAAAAAATTATAAGGAAGTAATCGCAATTTTTATTAACCTTGCGGTGTACGAAATACTTGTTTATATAAATAATAAATGTATACTCTTTAGACATTACATCAATAAATGACGTGATTACCATCTTTTTAAAGTGCGAAGGCTGCAGAGGTAGGTAGTATAAATATTACAATTACAGGGTGATTTGTTATAAATGCAAAAGCTTTAATGGTATGAAGACATGGCGATCATAAGTTTAATGAAAATTCTCATTTATTTTTATTCATTTTTACATTTTGGCTCATTTGTTTTCAATTAATCAGAATACGATGGTTTTGATGAAATAGTAGGAATAGAGGTTTTCTAAATTCGGGTTATTACATATTAAAATAATCATTGTTTACTACCTTTCCCTGCAGACTTTGTAGGGCCAGTAGTTATTAACCTTTTTCATTACAATGGAAAAAATAAATTTATTCATTTTTAATTATAGCTTAGATATGACGCATTTCAATAGAAAAATAAATTAATAAAAAAAATAATGTGACATATTTCAATGTGATCACTTCATATAGGGTGATTGGAAATACATGCAAAATCTTTATAGATTTTTGCTAACAATTGAGCTATTCATTCGTTCCTTTAAAACTTTTACACCTTTTACCAATTAATAAAGTCGATAAAATAAAATAAATTTTGTATTACCATTTACCAATGTAAAATGTGTATAATACGAGAAACTGTTATTTCTCGTATTCAAACATAGTACCAATTTGTTTACTCCGAAGGATATGCGGAACGAGGAGGGAGGGGAGACAACAATAATAAACGACGTAATAAACTTAATCGTAGGACAAATATAAACGTTAATTTGTAAGCTAAGTAAATTACACGTGACACGCTTTACATAATTTAGATATTAAACACCTGCGTATTTATTTTTCCGTCCAAAAATTTGAATATATATAAAAAAAATAATGAAATATTCATTTAATTGCTCGTTCCGTGTTGCCTTTGTCTTTTAAAAAATTATACATAACCTATATTGAGTTCTATTTTATAAAGGAATTCGCGAGCGACCTCGCTTTGGATTTATATTCTGCCATTATGCTATTTGCAGTTCTACGAGCCGAATTTATTTCATTGGTGAACGATAAAGATATCATTGCATGGTTCGCATTCTAACATAATAAACATATTGGATTAATTAACTTTGAAAATTCACATCACTCCTGATCGATTTTAGTGTGGCGCCATATTGCTTGTTGCTAGGTTATGTCTCTGATCAGATTTTAAACTAATAATTCGACTAAAACTAATGTTCAAGGTTGTCGGTAGTAAATGTAAAGAAGACTTTTGATTCAAATAAGTTTTTATTTAATAACATTAGACATTTTAAAAGAAAATCATATACATAAACTTCAGATATTAAGTCGAAATTTGAGGCGTCTTTTTTGTAAATAGAATCAAAACGACTTTATTCTATTCTAATTTATTCATGGTTTATTAACAATGTAAAAACATTACATGATATCATAAAACTAATGCATGCATTAATCTATGAGACACCTATGTCCAGCTGTGAATCCTGCAGATAAAATAAAAATGTTTTTACACGTGCGTATGTATATTGTCTGTAAAATATTTGAGAATATTTTATAGATTTTAGTACATATTCAAAGGTTGTCTGGAAAATCCTCTAGCCATCACCTTTTACCACCGTCAAGTAATTTACATACCTTTCGTTTATTACAATTATTTTTATATATACTTCATATTTTGTTTTTATGTTAAAAAATAAATAGTTGCCTCCGTGTTTTGTAATCAAACTAACTTCTGTCGTCTCATTGAAATGCAAAAACAAATATGGAATTCGATTTTCATTAGTTATAGCTCTCTGGTATTCCCGCAAGCTTTGAATTGAGATTAATCACCCGAGACTGTATCGACTATTGGTAATCAATGACATAATCGATCTCGTTTGGACCGGCGCTTGCGTCATTTGGCTCATAAAAGTGCTGGCCGCAAACAAACTATTGAAATATACAATGACACACTGTCTCAGTGAATATTTTTTTGTAATAAGAAGGTTAACAAACCGACTCATATGTTCCTCACAATGAAAGTCAATTTCATTTTTTTTAAAATTAATATCTAATGGCATTAAAAACCAAGATGTACTACAGCTTGTGTTTGTAAGTAAATAGAGGAGAAAACATACATCAGAATGTATGGAATTTCAAATAAACGCTTTGAATTGGAATTCTAAATTCAAATTTAATTGAAATTAAAACTACAAGACAAATTTATTTTGATAATCCGTTTTTCCACTTTGTGGGTAGATGTCCTCCGCTATGCTTCCGTTAGTGGTCTCTATTCATCCGTTTTACACGCAATGTCGTCTTAATTCCAATATAAATATTCTGTTCTAAATTTTACCTAATTACCAGTTTTGGAATTTACAAAACCACGTTTAAACTGTTTAGACTTCTCAGTACTTTTCTAGCAAAGGAATTTATGAATTTACTTTAAAAATCAGATGTCATATGTTCATTTTGGCTAAAGATTGTCGTATTTTAATATTTCGATATAAAAAACAAATTTATTTTACTGGATTATACGTGTACAATCATTTTGACCAAGAGATGCATTAAAATCATTGAATTACGAGAATACTAACAAAACCTTACATCCTTTTTCTATTCACAATAGATAACATAATTTACGCAGAGAACACGTGCTTCGATGCTATTGATAGTGTATCTCTTTTCCGCAGCTTTATAAACAGTAGCACTGAAAGAGGAGAGAAGCAATTACATTCATTTAAATTCAATAGAATTAATTATACTAGATGTGTATCGTTAAGAGTCCATCGACTTTCAAATGACTTTACTTGTATCCTAGTATTAAGTCAAGGATATTTTTTTGTTACAATCGAAGACATCAGTAGGTTAATAATACAATCTAGATCATAGATTTATTATAATAATTAGTTATAACGGTTACAAATTATTGTTATTTTTCATGAGTCCGGATGTCAATCTGCTATATGAAATTATTATTAAATTTACTATAAACATATAATATAATAAAAATATTACCCAAATAAACATTATACTTCGAGGTAATGTTATTCTTTATACATCGTTGAAAAAACAGAGCACAATGTACAACACCAACAAAATAGATACAAAATAAAATCAATATTATATATAGTATCATTGTGGTGAAAATGTACGAAAAATCTTCGAGAAATACTTTGTAATTTAAGTGTTGTATTTATTTAGGTAAACCAGTAGTAAACATAAGTTAAAAGTACTTTAAAATTATAAATAATGTGTAAATGGATACACCTGTACAGGCGATACAACATTGAAAATTTACTATATACAAACGCTGTAAAAAAATCAAAGTATATTAAATCCAAAAAAAAAAAGATTGAAGAGTAAAGTGATCGCACGTAAGTGGAAACATCTGATTGGTGCTTGCTTAGTTTTGGTTAAAGTAGACACTGTTTACAGCACAAGGGCTTTTACAGCTTCATCGGTACTGAGTTCACGGAGCGGAAGGATCCGTGAACTTAAAAAGGAAACAACTGGCTTACGACTTTAAAAACTAAAAGAACTTTTAATTTGAAAGTGTATTCTCTGTTTCTGTATTTTAATTGATGCTTAGTTTTAAACTGTTCTCTCATTCACTGAAATTATACTCTGTGCTCATGTGTTATATTTTTAACTCGTGCTCTCGTTTTATGATATCTATGCCAGTTTCATCATTACCATTTTAGCGGTAATGCCTCCACAGTTGGATGTGGGTATCTCTCACGAATTTCCTATAAGACTGGTTCGAACCGCTCTGCATCCAGCGTCTTCCGAAGACATTAATACCGTCGTCTGTAGATTTTGTCCACAGTCCTTCGCTTCTCTTGGTCCAAGCTCTCCATCCTGGAACCTCAAGATCCGAGCAGCCATCTATTCTTACTTACTTAGCACTATGTCCTGCCCATTCACTCACTTCAACTTGCTAATCCGCTGAGCAATGTCGGTTAGTCTCCTTCATCTATGTCAATTTTTTCGCAACTAATATAAATTAATATAAATTATTTTATTTATCAAGCCAGGAGAATAACGTTTGATTTAAAATGTTTTTTTTTTTTAATAAAACGTAAACATGAAGATTCTGCGCAATTGTATAATTTAATATGAATAATGTAAATTCTATTTTAATCCAATAACTTCATGTATTCTAAAACACAAAATCGAACAAGTATTTTGCATACCAATGCATAATGTACTAATTCAACTCTAGGCAATATTCACGTGGATAATTGTGATCGTACGCATGCGAAATACCAAATTGATGCAAATTCTGTTTCAATCATACCAAGGCCCGGGTACCCGGTAACGAAGTGCTTTAACACCTGTTGCAAACAACGTTATTTTAGTAAATTCACGTGAAGTCGATTTCAAAAACGTGACAGAATGTTTTTTTTTTTTCACGCAACCATAAAACGGTAAACAAGATAATACAAATGTCATGGAAAAATCGCGATACCAAAATTGGTGATTGTCAAAAAACTACGATTTTGACAGCATTATTTTTTTTCTATACCCGACAGGTTGATTTGATTGGTAGTAAAATAAAAAGCTTGAAAGTGATGAACGTATGTTAATAAAACGCAAGGGCAGTCGTTCAGTCTTATGCCGATAACGGCAATAGAAGATAAAAGTAGAGTTCTCTATGAGTGGACTGAAAAATGTATTGACAAACATAAGAACACACAGTTAAACGCCTTTGTATTATAACTTTTGGTATGGGATATTTGTTATTAGAAACTCAAGAATTACTTTTGAGGCACAGACTTTTTGTAGATAAAACTTGCGAAATGAAATCCAATTAAGCAAAATCAGAACATATCGGTAAATATGTAATGCTTCTGGTAATGTGTTTTCTTACATGAAGCAAGTGAGTTGAACGAGTTATATCGAGCTTGCATCAACCACACTCACTATTTTTAACCATCATCGCTTTATAGTGGGAGAATGCTATATGGAATTAGAGGTAGATGCTTCCACATCTGCTCCGCATTACACCTGCTCTTTAATGCAAAGGCTTATTGGCCCCAGTGCAGCCGCCTTGAACTGCCCACGAAAGTTCCTCGTAGAGTAACTGTTATAAACCAAACCGCTGAGCTTTAAACAAGACATTAGACTGTTCGAGGTGGATATGTAGCCCCAGGATAAGCTGGTTTAATAATGATATTTTGTCTCCGTTCTTTCACTTGTTTAATTCATCATAAATGTGTATCTTTCAAGAATAGTATCTGACAGCTAAGATTGTAAACCAGTCTTTAATCACTGTGTTATCGCTGTTAGCGAATTAGAAAGTAAATAAAGAGGCGTAGACGTTTGAATGTAACTATTAATTTAAATTAATTAAAATTAAAATTATTTCAACCAGCAGTTAATTAGACACGTGTTAATAAATCGAAACGGGCAATGTGAGTGTTTTACAACTCATTTTCCTTCTACGGTTCATCGATGCAAATGACTTAGACAGGCGACAGGCATTGAGGATTCCGCGCTCGTTGCAATGCAGACTATTGACATAGGTTAATGAGGTTGCAACGAGTTCGTACGTGAGTATTATATCACAGGATATCCTTTGTGTACCTTCATATAACAAAAGGAATTATAACGATCTGGAATCTGTAAATAAAAACATCTATCGTGAATTTAGACACGTAGTCGCGGCTCGGGCGATGTTAATACTGCAACTGGGGAATACAAAGAACAGGAAAATGTCCGATTTGTCTACGAGTAGTTGAGGATTATTTTTTTTTATTTTCGTGCGTATTGTTCGTCGCACGTGGAACGAAATCGTTTACATACTGCTACCCGAACTGCACTACAGCGCAGTTATACAAACTTGCTACCGCCTTCCACTTAATGCATCTAAGAATGTCTTAAACAGAAAATCTCTTCCAATATCATGAAACTGAAGTCATTTTCTTTGACGATGTATTTTTCGTATATTTAACATTTTCGATGTATAGGACATTGAGAGTAATTGATTATAGGTGGAAAAGCATTAAACCTTCTATGCTCATTTGTTAGTAAAAAAGTTTTAAATACGTTACACCAATTCCCAATCAGCAGCATTTACGCATTGTACAGGGTGATTGTTTATGGGTGTAAAATCTGAAAAAGGTCATTTGAAGAAAAAGTCTTAAAGTTTTTACACCTAATTATTAGAATTACTGTTTAAAATAATCAGTCCAAAAATATAACATTCATTCATTTTTTGTAATGGTTTATGACAGGCCAATAATTTTTATTAGTATAAATCAGATAGTAAACAATAATTCGTTATAGTATATAGAAATTCGAATTTTTCAAAACTCGAACGCTTTTTCATAACCTTGATTATTACTTCTGAAACCATTGATTTTTAAAAAGGGTGCGCCATATATTAATTATTTTAGAGACAAGCATACGGCTATGGTACTTATTCGACAAATCATTGGAACGCCAATATTTTTATTTTTTTGATGTGTTCGGCCATGTTGATTTGATTATTCGCTAACAGATTACCCTTGTAATATTCATTATATTGTATATTACAAAAAAACGGTTGGAAACGTATTTAAATTGCGTACTAGTTTATTTGGTTCTAAATCTAGTATCCGCACAAACCAGGACTAGGTTTTGAGATGCTGTTGAATGTTGAATGTTGCATGTTGCATGTTGAAATAAATTTATAAAAAATATCAAATCAAAATGTTGAATACTACTTCAATTTCATGTTTCTTATAAACGATTTGAATAAAACTCTTAATTTAAATAATACGTGATAACATAAACGCATCGTTATGTCAACCGAATATTCTGAATATTTTAAATTATACAATGACGTCAAGGAGAATATGCATTCAATAGGCATTCAGTGACAGGTAATACGCACTTCGTGCTTTGACGCAGTGGGACTACTGGAAAGTTGCCCGTGGGAAATGACACGGGACATTTGTCACCCAAAATTTATTCCATCATTTAAAAATTAGGCTATAGTTTGATGATTCATTTTAATTAATAAAACGACCAACAGGGTTTATTAGTTTAATAATGCTTACGCTCTATTAAAAATAAATAAAATATTTGTTATAACGTCAACTTAAAGTGGCAGTGGTCAGGTACATAGCGCGTAAAACAGATGACAGCTAGGCTTTTTACTCTGAATCGTTGGACCAAATGTTAGCCTTGGCAGCTTTATCGAACTCATCAACTAATTACACCTCCTGGCTCGTCGATGCCCTACGTAGTCCTCGGCGCGTTGCCGTTGTCTCCGCCGCTGCTCGACGTTAATTGTCCAGGTGTTCCTCTTCTTCTTGGTGTCTTCTTTTCGGTGGGCCCTCTTGCTTGGGCGTATCGAGTCACTTTGTAGGTGACTTGTCTTGGGTGGTCTCCCCTCCTTTCATGATCGGTGCGTCTTGGTCTAGTAATGCGTGGCGTGGTCGGCGCTTTTTTATAGTCGGTTTGTTTACTGGTATGTAATTGGTCGTTTGGGCCACCAGATGATCCGGGCGGTGTACGGCGTCTTGGAACTATGTCCTTGACGCCTCTCCAAAGTACTCCGTTATGGTCGGGAGGTTTCTCTGGATATGTTCCGCTCCGGTTGCTTTGGTTTAGAGCACTAACTTTCTGAGTAAAAGATGCGCCCACAAGACGAACGGATGACCTTGTTAAGGTCGTCGGAAGGTACTGGATGCATATCGCTTCTGGTTCTATTGGAAATCTATGATGAAGCCCAAAGTCCAGCAATGTCGTTCTACGGCTGAAACGTTGATGATGACGATGATAAGAAGGATGTTATTAGGTCATGGTGATGCGGCGAATGTTTATCAGTATTTTTAAGGACAACATAAAGCAATGATGGAATATAATATTTTGACTTATTTATGAACGTATTACGTTCGTGTACATGAAAATCAGATAGTTCGAATCTTCTTGAGAAATGTTGAAAATTATTAAGTGATAGATGATATTAAATATTTTAAAACATGGCCAATTACCTGTAGATACTTATTTCGAAGTAAGCAAGTTAAATATTAATGTGGTATTTATATTTATAAATAAGAGATATGGTTGTCTGGAAGAAATTGCTTCGTGCGATAAGACCGCCTTTTGTACTTTTTTCTGTATTATTATGCAACTATGTATATAGTTCTAGAATGTAGAATAAAGAATATTAACTAAGGAGAAATGTAAATTGATAATAAATAAACCTCTATGAATATTTTATACCAAGACGAAAGGCAGTTAATTGTCAACTACCACAATACTACATTTTGTAGAGAGGGCATATAAACCTTCATTATACACGCATATATCAACTAACGGAAAATTATCTGATGTAACAAAAGTTGGTTTATTAAAATTAGTCATACACGTACAAATTTAATATATGTATAAACACTCCAACATAAATTTTTAAATTCACCAAACTGGGTGGCTGTCTATTAGACATACGAGGTTAACGGTTAAGATTTAAGAGGTCCTTGCACTGTAACGCGAGTCCTGCGGTTATCGTGCCATCTGGCCGCGGTATCGTCGCATCAGACGCGCGTATCGCAGTCGAAATGTCTGCCGGCGTAAATATATGCAACGCGCGGAATTGTTACAGAACCAAAGGGAAACACAAAACGCGCCAAAGCGGTAATAAACCGTCGGGAATGTACATTTATTGCGACTTAAATAAACATAATAGCGATAAAACGTCTCCGCTATGGTGTTGCGAGGAATAAAATTGTAAATACTTGTAAGGACCCTGGGAAAAATGCGTAGCTTCTTTTCTTACGTACGTTAAAGTATAACGATCCTTTTGTTTACACAAATTATTTCAAACTAGGTTTGTGAGTTTCTTTGGAAACGTAACATGAGGCGACGTTCTTTTAAAATGCCATTGGTATCTATATCTGTTATAAAACTGACTCAAGACAAATTTACAAATAGGCTACAAGTTATTTCGAATCTTCAATCGAGTAGAATATCGGATTTGTTGTCTCTACATTTAGTTAACAGAAACCATGAGTTAACAAGAGATCAGAAACTATAGGATTCGAAGACGAACGAATGTAACCTAGATAGCTCAATAGATTGGCAAGTTTAAATAGCAGTAGGCGGAATGGACACAATGGAACGGTAAGCGCAACTAGGACGACCAACTACAATGTCTGACAAACTTGTAACGGTTACTGAAAGATGTTGGATGCCAATCCAACAAGTCTTGCTTGCTTGCAAGCTTCTGTTCAGCAGAGTCGTTCTATGCCTGAAATTATGATGTTCATCCTAAGTAAGAAAAGGACCAATTTTTAGCCACTTCCGCATATGCAGTAGTAGTCGTGCAACAAAGTGCACCGCCCGCCAGTCCGCTGATAAATGCGTATGCGGCTAACAATGCGAATTACACAACTGTCACCGTCAAATCACTCAACACGTGTTTCACCCCTCCACGGGGCATCTTCAGGAGTTATGTTACACCGAGTTATGTTACACATAACACCTGAAGATGCGGGCGGTGCACTTTGTTGCACGACTACCACTGCATGTGCGGAAGTGGCTAAATATTGGTCCTTTTCTTACTTAGGATGGACTTCCGCAAGGTAACGCCTGATTCCATTAAATATGATGTTCATCATCAATAAAAACCCGTTATACTTCGAAAGCAGTAATCTTATGTAATTACGTATTATTCTGAATATGATAGTGCTTGTATAGTAAAAAGAGAGTGGCGTGGACTATGAATAATATTGATGCGATCTCTATGTATCATTTCCAAGGAAACATTTGTATTTTAACAGTGAAAATTATAATTCCGATGCCGTAAATGATTGCGCACAAAATACGCTGGTTACACTAGAATTTGTTTTTTTTTTCCCCGATACACATGCTCGTGTTCAATTTTAACAATACGATGCTCTTCAAAATTATTTTATCAGCCATTAGATTTTATCAAGTGGTACAAATTTATTACTTCGACGTGCGCTTAGCTCCACGCGTTCGGTTGGGAGAGATTTTCCTTGATACGACTGTCTCCTAGAAATAATGCATATTCCGTCGGCGAACGGAAAATATTTTTAATGTATTGTACATTAGTGACAGATGCGAGGTAACCCTGCATGACAAACCGAACCTTCCTCCTAGAAACAGAACGTAAAAGTCACTGTACTGAATTTATTGCGTTCGAATCCGAGGCCTATTCATTCACATGAATAGAATATTCTTACGTCATAAATAAATTTATATTCTCACGATGTTAAACAAAATTGTTTTATACCATAGAGAGAGTCAGATTCAAAATAAACAAGTCTGTATGTAATTATCAACGATAATACAAACGTGTAAGATACACGTACAAGGCAAATGATGTAAGCTTATTTCTCTATGATGCATATAGACTAATTAGCGAAAGAATCAAAGAATTGCAAAGGTAATAAAACAACTTATTTCCAAAATTTGAAAAGACCTGAACGATATTAATAATAAGTTAATATGTCATCATCAATATTTCAGCGTTAGAAAATCTACAGGGATATAATCCCAACCCATAAATTTCCACTTGGACCGGTTGGAAGTGAGAAGCTTAACAAAGTTATCAGTCCAGCTTGTGGGAGAACGTTCTTCTCTACGCTGGCCGGTCCGTGGACTTCTGTTCAGACCCTTAAAGCACAAAACTTTCTGTTCTGTACCCTATATAGCCTATATTTCTTTTCGTACGTCTATGCATCTCGTCATTCCTGTTTCGATTTTATTGAAAAATCCCTTGCTTGCTTAATTAAAATTTAAGCCAGAGTCGGATCGGCTATAAGTCGGATTTTTTGTTTGTTTTGGGGGGGAAATCTTCCGGATGTTCAAAATGCCCTGCCTCAGTGGGGAGGACAGGGTTATGTGGAATTCCTACCCACTAAAAACTCCCCGGTGATCGCCCTCTGCGCTATACGGGGGACCGCGGTATCTCCTGGTCAGAGATCTCCACGCGGTCTTCCCTCGCGCTGTGCTATTTTAAATAGCTTGTCCCGGCATATGTGTTTGTGATCCACGCTACCATATAAAATGCAAATTAATTATTGAAGTGATATGTAAACATATCACTTCAATAATTAATTTGCATTTTTGATGATTTTCTTTCATTATTAACCTCCTTCGGGTCTTCGCGAAAAGCTAATTTCTAGAGTTTTTTAGAGTTTTTGTGCTGGCAACACATTTAGCTATGTTATTTATACAAATGGTATGTGTATAAAAACGGTAAAAAATATTGTAAAAACATTATAGTATCAAACGTAACGCGGCAAGAGTAACAGAAGAGACAACAGTGATAGACTCTACGACGTAATCAGTACATTGTGTGTGGGATAAATCCTAAAGACGTGATAATATCGGAGCCAGTGTGGAACATCTGCGTGAATCAGTCGGCACCGCCGGCCATACTAATGCGCGGAACGTTTCCGGCAGTACGTACGACGTGCGCGTTCACAAATTTGACTGTTATGACCATTTAGTCCAGTTTATGTGGTCTACGCTGATTGTATCGGGAGAGGAGAGGCACCGGTCCAAACGGACGCCCAGGCATCGCCATCGTGTTCGCCATACTAAATTAATTTTTCGATTCCAACGATTCGCGGGTCAAATCAGTAGCCGCTACTGTTTGACATGTGGTTGCTTTTATAATTATTCAGTTCGTATGTAAGACGAGACGATGTACACTGCTATTAATATTTAACAGTAATCAACTTGGTCGTTAACAGATTATTCGCCACGATGCCAGAAGACCGCCGGAATGTTCATTAGCATGTGTTTTATTTAAAATAATTACGTAAATATTGAAATAAAACATTGAATAAAACTTGCTACTGGCGGTTTAAGATTATTTACATATAACCTTATTAATTTTTTTGTTTAAAAATATCTTTAACAAAGAATTCGAATTAAATCAAAATTTTTCTATATTAGAAAAAAATTTACTTTCTACTAAAAAGAGATATGACGTACACAAATAGTCAAATAATGAGTTTTGAATATCTCTTTCACTATACCATAGTCAATATGGTTACCCTGGTCTCATAAATAACTTAATAATACAAAATAAACAAGAGATTTTTTTATTTAAGCTCGACTTCTCTTAAAACAAAAAAAGTATTTAAAGTCGTTAAAGAACAAAACGATTAAAATTGTTGATAATTTTCATAATTCCATCATAACCATAAATATTATTATAATAATATTTTATACTTATTATAAAGATTTATTTATGAGTTACGACCATGACAGTAGACTTTTTAAAAATAATCAAAAGCAAAAAAAAAATCCTAATTATACATAAAAATGTGGTCTACAAATTCATATCGAAAGAAATAAATTTAAAGCACTTTTTCAATACGTAGGTCGAAAAAGGCCTAATCAAAAGTCATGAACCCAAAGCAAAGAAAAAATAATCTTTACTAAAACAAAAATAAAATTTAATAAGAAAAGACCGAATTGCATTTTTTAAGTATCCACTCATATGAACTTTCTAAATAAATTTATAATCAAATATTCTACTTGCAATTTCTTAAAAAATAGTTAATGCATTAAAATTTACAGTATGTTTATGTGTCTACATACTATAATGAATAGAGTACAGAACATAAATAAATCGTAAGTGTAGTTTTTAATTGCAATATTTTTAACTGTCTTCAAACATAAGAGTAATACTGGCGAACAAGTTGCCAGTATTTTTAAAAAATTAAGCAATCGGTCGGTTGGCTACTGGTGCCTTAATATTCTAGAATGGAGAATACCAACCAGCAAACGCAATGTAGAACGTCCTCCCAATAAGTGGACAGACGACCTTATTAAGATTATTGGGAGACGCTGGGTCGTGGCCGCATCCAACCGTCTCTATGGGAAATCTATTGTCACCAGTGGAGGTACTACGACTGAAATGAATACGTAGGAGTCCGCATATTTTTCAAAATGGCGGTAATTAAATTCGATACAGAAATAGAGTTAATTGTTATTTAACATAGCAAATTGGCAATCGTCGAGGCAGCGATTTATTGAGGATCCTTATTGTCGCTCATTATCTTCGTATGTTCAAAACTTATTTTTATTGCACCGGTTTTAGATGGGCAAGCATATGCGACGCACGGACGAGTGTGCGTGTCTCGAATGTTATCTAGTATCGAGATTTCAAGAAGTACGTACGCCCACGATGTCACTGACGGCGTGACTTTGGGCGATTTCCATTTTGCATGCGGGAACTTAATTAAAAATGTACACCAAGTTTGTACGATGTGTTTAAGTTTTATTTGAGTGCGTATAGATTTTTTGAAAACTCTAAGAACATTTACTAAATTTAAGACAAGAACACAAACAAAACATACACGCATCCATGCTTTCTCTCAAAAGGATGTTTAATAGTAACATTGTAATCAGCAAAAAAATTTCCGCAATTACTGGTCTAGCATAAACTTGTTTAATACTATACCTGCACAGAGAAGAAATGTTAAAAAAAATCAAAAGCATTCATTCGCGAACTTGCTATGTATCAAGTTAATCGTACATCACTGACAGAGATCATTAGGATTGCGATGCAGCTGTATCGTATCACTTCCAAGAAAACGTTAAAAGTCGAGTAAGCTTTATAAATTGGCTTGAATGAACCTCCTTGTCATTCTGCGTCGCCTGTGGAGTGCTTTGGAGACTTGTTGGCATTTTCATTGCTTCTCATTTTGTTTATTTATAGCATTTAAATATCACCCTAAGTAAACTTATTTTTACCTGAATATGATAAATTATATATAAGTTAAGTTATTATCATCTTGTTATCAACGATAGAAGGTCTTGCATTGCTCGCATCAAGTGGCTTCCGGCAACCCTTAGTCATAGGTCTACCTAGTGGATGGCCTACTCACGCAGCGTCTACCGGCTCCTGGTCGCCACCTGAGAACCTTTCGGCCCTAGCGGCCGTAAATTGTAAGAGTCAGGTAAAACGGTAAAACCGAAAATTGCACAGAAATCCTATCAAAACGAATATCTTTTTTCTACCTGTCCACTACAAAACTGGTCTTAATTCTCCTACAGGTAAAAAGCAGAATATGATATTCTCTCAACCTTAAATCATCTAGTCTTGACGTTTTGTTACATCGATGTGCAGGTTCTTAAAAAAAAGTTTAGACACACTGGCTTGATAAAGATAAATATAGGTCCTATTCTCTTATTCTCATTTCACTAAAAACGAAAACATAATTATAGTCACCCATAGTCAGATAGAATTCTATGTTTGAATTATTTCTAGGTTTTTAAAATGTTGAGTGTCATGTATTTATGACTTAAAAGTGCTGCAATTAACAAAATGATTTTATTGTTTTTAAATACATCATTAAATATACTAGTAGATATCAAAATTGTACACTTGATTTACATCGCTTGTATACGTAAGTATTAATTATCAAAAATGTGGTTGCTCGTGAAATCAGAAAAGTTGTTTTATTACGGTGAACAATTATATCTCTTGGTTCATCATCATAGACGCCCACAGCAAAGCATTAACCTTCTTCAAAGATTGCCAGGGTGAGCGATCTTGCGCTGCTAGCATCCAGCGAATCTCTGTTAACTCTAGTAGAGGCCTAGTCACGCTGCATCTACCAACTCTTGGTTGCCCCTCAAGATCCCTTCAGTCCGAGTACGAAAATTATGCTTCCTCCGCTTCCATTTCAAACGAGCAATTCTTAAGTTACTACGTTTTTATTTCTTCGATATGTAACATAAAAATAAAGTCTCTTGAACTACGGACTATGTAAAACTATTTACAAAAACAAACATTACTAAATGAAAACAATAAAATAGTGTTGAGATGTCTGCTTACATTATCTATTCCGTCTCGCATGGTAGAATAAGAAAGGTGTCGATCAATCCGAATGTATTGTCGTGTTAGGCGCCTTACCCAATAAATAAACTAAGGGTTTGACTGAATCTGCTTATGCTAAACGTAGGATTGCAGTCGCCAAGCTCATGTCGATATGACCAATAACTTTGTCTGCAGATGAATTTGTAGAATCGGATGGAGTAGAGTATACTAAATCAGAAAGATTTACTAAAAATGTATTGCACAAAAGTAAGCAATGACACCTGAATTATGAAATTTCAATAGAGACAGAGTTAGAGAAAGGTTAAAAAGCATTCATTGGTGTTAAAGAATGAGACAAGGAGACGCATAAGACGATTCCGAAAATGGAAAATAATTTCTAAATATTAGCAGGAAAAATAATATATTGTTAGCAATAAATAGGAGACAACGGAAAAGTAGTGTGACTGTTTGAGACAAAATATCAATCAAAAGGACAATCGATCTAAATCGAATATTAATCAATTTAAGAAATATAGTAAAAACCTTATGGTTTCATTCCTTGTTTTTTCTATTTTTTATGGCGTCCGTTTTTGAAGGCATGTCGTTCTCCCTGCTTTGTGTGGAGCAAGGATGTTACAATTTCGAATTAAACATTTTTTCCCCTTTTAATATTTCTAATCTTTCTGTTTTCTTTATTCACAATTCCTTTTTTTACTCTCTTTACCTCCTTCTCATTTTCTACCATTCGCTGTGTTCTGATTTTCTTTCACGCATCACCTTTTTTTACTCATCTTTATGCATGGTAACAGTGAACTTATGGTTAGCACCAAAGAACTACAAGCAAAGAACTACAAACTTCAAAGCATTTTTACGAAAGAATTTATAGATTAAGTTTGGTATGTTTAACAGTAATTATATGCCTTCATATAATTAAATTAAAAAATGAACATTAATATTATAAAAAGTAAATCATATTTATAATATCCGGAACATTTATATCATGTCCATGTCGATCAAATGTCTCCTTGGCTAGGTATCTTTCAGCAAAATGTAAATCGGTATAGTTATAACTTGGTTGTTAATTAAACACAGAATACAGTTTTAAAAATAGTACAGTTACTTTTTTATATCACAGGCGGTATACAAGAAAAAAACTTTTTTATCTCCTGTCCAAATTAATACTACATTACGGCAGAGTATAATTTCAGTGTATCGGGAACAAAAGCTTCTTTTCGAAAAGCTTACGAATCATATCCATGTTTGGACTCAGGAATAATCCGTTTCCTCATATCGTATTCGTTTACCGTTGCTAAGCTGTAGCAATATAAAGGGATGCCCGTAATTAAGAGAGAGTCCGTAGTTAAAAAAAAATCAAAATCTTTTCTTTAATCATAAAGCAGTTTATAGAAATCAATCCATAAGCACTTTTTTTGTTTTGTTCTGCCACTTATTTTAAACAATCACTAAAGGCTTTTTTGTATGGCCCAAACCTCTACTTCCCGGTCTCATATGAGTCATCGAGTTCAAGTAAAATTCGCATAAACATAGCCGATACAAAAAAGTCAAACGGTTCGCCAGATAGACGACGTGTTGAGCATTCCCCATCTCTCACTAGGATGTCCAATTTCCAATAACGGTGGAGAACAGCGCCGAAATGAAGCGATATTACATGCGCAGGCACACGACACGGTCCGTGCGCTGAATCCTAATGAGTCCCGGCCGTGTGGACTATATAACGCGACGCCCGGGTCTCATCAGCACAAACTCAACAGCCGCGAACAGTACAACTCCCTTGCAGACTAAGGGCAGCAGTGCAAACTTGGAAAAATGAAATACGCGGCACTCCTCCTCGCTTGCGCCCTCTGGGGTGTCAACGCTTACCCATACCACTACTATGGAAGCAACATGGACACATGTGAGTAAATTGAATATAATAAATAATTTAACCCTATCAATATCAATTTATCTCATTGTAAACAGCAAAGAGTGAATTGATAGTTTGATAAATTATTTTAAATTATGATACATAATAAATATTACTTATTAGCCGGTAAGGCCTACCGGTGTGGGTAATTACTCCGCTAGGTGAACCGATGACATAGTAAGGGTGGCGATAAGTCGTTGGATGTAGGCAGCACAAGAATAGTTACCATTACAATCTTAGAAGATGTGAAATTGTGATGAGGACATCTCAAATTTAACTGTTAACAACAAATATTTTATGTGTTCTCAGTGTCCTACGGTTCAAACGACAACGCTCACGGTGGAATGGTACTGAGCCGATTCTATAACCCTTATTACAACCAACGCACTCCCTCCGGCGGCGGCATGGCCGCTTTCATGTTCAAACCAGAAGAGCAGAGCCAACCCCAGACCAGCCAGTACTACCTCCCCGACAGACGCCGTCAAACAACCCCGGAGGCCTACGCCCCACCTCAACAGAACGAAGTCTACTACCCACAGGCTCCTGAAAAACCTTTCGCCACTGAACCCACCGAGCTCGCTGACCCTCTCCCCACTGAGAAGGTAGAAGTACCAACGACCGTAAAAGCAGTAGCAGTTCCAGAACTGACCGAACCAGAAATCGAAGAAGTAGAAGAGCCAAAAGAGGTAAAAGAACTCGCCCCGGCACCTAAGAAGAGAGTGACCAAGAAGAAGCAGGTTAAGAGGCCAGTAGACGACGACGACGAGGAAGAAGACTACCCACCCAGGATGCCCAATGGAGCTTTCTTCCCGATGTTCTTCGGATGGGGTGGCGGCCGTTCCTCTGGAGGAGCACCGAATGGCGCCACGGCAATCGCTAATGCCTTCAGCACCGGCCGCGGAGGTGTTGCAACCAGCCACGCAACCGCCTATGGACCACCTAGACCAGAACCCAAACTGCAATAAATCCAACATCAATTGATTTCGCGATCAAGAAGCGATCTTATAAGTATATCCTCATTCATGACCATAATGCACCTCGGTACCATCTAGCGAATGTGTCTAATAGTGACAGCAATCTAGTGCGAAGTTTGTAGTGATTCTCACATGGGACGCCATAATACTCATATAGGTATAAATTAAAAGAGATTTTTGTCATCTTATAACTCTTGTTTGTATATGTTAAATAAATGTATGACTTAATATAATTATTTCAGTATTGAAATGATTCATTCATGTCTGGATAAATGCCAATAATAAAACTTTAAATATACCATTGTTCAAAATATTAAATGATTTTATTACATAACCTCAATCAATATAACACGAAACATTAATACAAACACCATTTTTTACAAAAATATGTACGATTTCATTAAATTTAAGACAATCTGTTTCTATTTCTGATCCTTCTATAGCAAGACTTGAAATTTGATGATTTAGCTTTCGTATTGGTTTCAACAGGACTGCATATAATAATAAATCTTTTTAATTTAATGATTAATCATTTTAAAAAATAAATGGATATAAAATAATCCTCATCACTAACAGTTTTTTATAACATCGAAACTTTTCTGGTCTTATATAATTTCATCTTATTTTTTTTTTTCGATAGTCATTTTCTTGGCTCTTTGGTTCTCATTATTGTTTAGTTATTCCAACGATTAGTTTGGTTTTCAATTTATTTCAACTTATTATGGGATCCTCGACTGCCAGGCTCACGACAAGCAATTTATCCAAAGTATACAAGAATTTTTTGAAAAAATCGTATCAAATCATCAAGTCAATATAAGAGAGGAGACAACTAATATTTAAAAATTTTCACATGAAAATATTTCTCGTTTATAGTCATCGTGTATTAAATGCAGGTCTTATATAAATATTTTTCACCGCAAATACTTTGTCAATCATTACCGAATCACTCTTAGGAATATATTATAAACCTTTTTTCAGTCAGCTTATAGATAGTGTATAAATATATCAATCTGAAATATGTTACATTATTTTAATGATTATTTTTATTTTAATGAGATAGACTTGTAACTTCTGTCAGTATAGTCTGTGACAGATGGTATATAATAAATAATTATTTTTAAATACAGTAACATAAGTTTTGAAAATTCATTTCCATGCTATATTATCGTAACGTAAATTGTTATTTCAGAAACTATCGAAATTTCGTTAAGGTGTACAATACATTAATTGGTTGCAAATGTGTTACAGATTTACCCCTTTAAATCTTTTACACCTATAACTATACACCCTGTATATGCTTT
The DNA here is from genome assembly GCF_028537555.1 of Battus philenor. NCBI lineage: Eukaryota > Metazoa > Arthropoda > Insecta > Lepidoptera > Papilionidae > Battus > Battus philenor. The sequence continues at coordinate 2,851,855 of NW_027181693.1, forward strand.
TTCATTATTTTTACTTTAATACCAACTATACTGTACGCAAACCTTTTTGTTAGAGATTTGTAAAAACAATATGTCATTTCACAATCTTATTACAAAAAACATATATAGTCTTTAGAATATCTTATTACTGATGGTAATATGGGAATATCAAAAAACCCAAAAATTAATTAAATTACATTTTAATTCATTACTTTATAAAATAAATGTGCAAAATAACAGTTTGTGTTTACTCTATCACGCTGTGTATAGATCAGAGGTGGCCAACCTGCGGCTTGCGAGCCACGTGCGGCTCTTTGAAGGATTATTTGAGGCTCTCAATGAATGTATCGATGCTCCCTTTTCATTTTTTAATCATTATAAAAAATGTCGTAAAAATCAAACACAGGCCAGTATTAACTCACCATCGTTTGAAAAAATTACTAAAACGTATTGTCACCAGTTATTCAACAAACTTTAAAGAATTATGATGAGAAATAAATAAAAATGATTATTATTTAAATTTTTTTAATTACTATTTATAGAACATTTTTAAATTTTTCGTTAGATACCTTACGCATTTAAACGTTTTAAATTTCGTCTCACGAAAAATTACAAATTTTAAAAAGCGTCCGTACTATCAATGAGCTTGGCCACCCCTGGTAAAGATAATTTATAATTAATTAATCGTAATTTATATTGAACTTTGACTGAATCCTATCATGTGCACGTTATTTATAAATAAAAAAAACTAAGTTAATAATAATCTAAAACATCCAGACACTAATTGGATTTACTAGGCTTGCGAAGTTTTTGTACTTGATACAAAATAAAATTGTGTACATTCTGCTAAATTTTAATTTCAATACATTATCTATTATGTACCTCACTTAAATTATTGTTAGATAAATGACACTTTGTGGATCAATTATATAGGATTGCCACTGCTCACAAACAAGTTTCCAGAGGATAGACAGCAGCGTCCTCTGCGTACCATAATACAACAGTACGATCGGTAACTCGCCGGCCAAGCGTAGCGATTATGGTGTATCCTTCCATTGATATCTTTGAGGGTGGCCTGTAACTTATAGTGGAACGACTAACGGATGAAAATAAGATTAATTATGTGACCCTGTAATAGAAAGATCGAAAGTCTATGGCATCAAGGCTGCCAATAATCAAATTAAATTTTTACTAATAACATCTTTGTATTTGGTTAAGACTGAAGAACAATATGTATTTGTTATGTCTTAGGTACTTATTACTCAATTGACTACAACACATGATGTACTTCAGTTTCAGCTTTGCTTCTTTGGCTATACAAACAGGTTGATCGGAAATAGGTTGTATATAACGGCTAGGTATGCATATAGGTAATAGTAATAGAGTAAATATATAGTATTAACCTTTTTAAAGTTTTTCCTACTTATTTCCAAATCATAATGTATATAGTGAACCTCTCGAAACTAAAATAACTTCTCATCGTACAAAGTTTATAGGGACAGTAAATATTAATAAATTTATTTTTAATGCACAGTACGCCATTTTTAAAACGTGATTTCAAAATTCGAACTACTACATAGTAAAATTAATTATTGTTTACTACCTGTCCGTGCAAACTTAGTAATGCCGGAAGTTATTATCCCGTCGCAACCATAAAAGCAAAATAAATTATTGTTACATACTCGTATTTCATAGCGACCACTTTATACAGGTTGATTGGAAGTACGTGTTACGTATGATCACTTCTTTAAACCTTATACATCTATAACCAATCAACCTGTATATTATTGATAATCGACTGCGGTGTATATAATACCAGATGAAAGGATTCCAGGCACGTAATCTTTTTTTTTAAGTTTTCATTTATTGATAATGGTGACATTGACAACTTAATTTCCAGAACATAGTGTAGATAGATTTTTTGTTGTTAGTCCAGTACGGTATCGTTACCTGCCAGGATGCATTTATCTAAGTTAAATAAATGTCAGATGTGAGTTGGTGTCGAAAATTAAAATTTATTCACTTTATTGTCAACTTCAATAAATAGAAATATATTGACAATTTAAATGAATTCAACTGTAATTTATAACCATTTTAACGCCTCTTAATTACGATTCTGTCGCCCTCTCGTTACAATTACAAGATATTTTGTGATGACATTATGAAATTTCATAATATTATATTCATTAATTTAAAATTTTTAGTTGATCTCCTGTTAACATGAGCTTACAATAATGGAAATGAAAAGCAGTGTAAGGAAGAATGCAAGTTTTACCGATGTATTTAAATATCTGAAAAATTTTGTCAGCAAAGCTTTATGTTAAAAACTTTGCTGCTCTCACAATTCAAGGCGCTTGAATAAAAAATAATAAAAGATTCGTTTTCATTTAAATATAAACATGTGATAGTTTCAAGTACCTCTACATAGATTTACAATATTGCAAGTGTAAATAAATATATTAGGGAGGGCCGGAAAATAATGTCGTTTCTGTCGACATTTTTTACAAAAAAACCGATTGATTTTTACCACACCGATATTAAAAATTTGTATACTAGATTGCAAAAGATTGTTGATAACAAAGGTAAATATATTGTTGATGTTAAATAAAAACTTGTTAAAAATGCAGCCGTGTGAATTTAACTTAAGAAAGCGACATTACTTTCCAGTCCCTCTAACAATACATTGCCTGTAGTAAAATTTAATTCTAGAAAATTGTCAATCTTTTTATTTCATTATCACTTCTTAAAATGTATCATAATGTGGGACATTAAAGAGAAAATTTTGTCATACTCATTTTAACATGTTCTCTATTATATATCCCAAATTGATGTGCTGAAATTATTTAAATAATTACTCGATAACCAACTTTATATTTAAAGAAAGTATAATTGTTTTTATATTACTCCGTATTAGGCTGCTAGAACCTAAATCATTATACATTAGACCACTACACCAGCTTGTCATTTTAATATATTTTGTTATAAAACATAATTCCAAATGGATTATTTCATTTATTTAAAAAATAGATGATTTGATACAGAAATTCTTATATTGTTCAAAAGTATTTAAATTTGGATTAATATAAGCGTCATCTTTATTTCAAAGCATACAACACAAAGTTAAAAAAAAAAGAAAACAGAGATCAACGTTAGATGGCACTGTGTAAGTAAAACACATTTTTGAGGTATTTTATTACAAATTTCATTATTAAACATAAATAATTACGTTACTTCTCAACTATTTTAATTAATATTTTTGTATGTAACAATGCACGCAAATAATAACACCGAGTAATTACAGGGTATGAACCTAAAATTTAAGTTAAAAAACAAATTAACAAAACGAATAAAAAGCTGCTTATAAAAATCAAATGCAAAATGCAGACGCCATTATGTTTTTGCCGCACCAGACGTAACGAACAATGGTTTGGAAGAACAATTAAACTGGCGCGGTTTTTTACCTTGTTTCAAATTGAAGCGAAAACGATGTATCCTCTGTATTTAGCCTAAAATTTTTGATGACCTAACGCTTAGTTCTATATATCAGGGTGATTGTTTATAGGAGTAACAGCTTCATAGAGTGAATGTTTAAATCATTCGCAGTTAATAGTATAGTAGTATACACTTTACATTACACACATCGGTACAATCAGACATCAGTGGTTTCATAATATAATAATTATAACATAGTAAGAAAGTTCTTCATCTCAGCCGATGGCGACTGCAATTCCCCATGCATTCATTCCTCCTCCAAACATCGTCAAGATGACCTGTTCTGCGCTGCCCGTATCTAGACTTCACGCCACTTTAATTATGTCTTCGGTCCACCCGGCTCATGGTTTGTCACTCGAAAACCTTTCGGTCCCAACGCCCATCAGTTGCACAAGCGATATGTCCCACCTACTGCCACTTGATCTTGATGATCTTGTTACTTGTGCGGATCTCCTCATTTGTAAATCGATCTCGCAGCGAAACTGCAACTGTAGCCCTCTTCATTGCTCTCAGGGTAATGTGCCATCTTTTGATGCCCAACGTAACTGACCACGTCTCTGATCCGTATTTCATCACCAGCAACGTACATTGGTCAAAGAGCTTCGTCTTCAAACATTACGATAAGAGGACATTTTCAAAATTTTTATTACAAAATATTAAAATGAATTATTGTTTATTATCTGTCCCTGGAGACTTTTAACTGCTAGAAGTCCAATAGAAGTAAATTAATTAATATGACATATTTCTAAGTCATCACTTTATACAGGTGATTGGAAGTAGGTGTAAAACTTACGCTTTAAGCTTTTTGCTGGCAAATGTGGCTGCTATACGTTCACCCCATTTAAACTTTATTATGGTGGTTGAAAGACTCTGGATGCCAACTGCTTCTTTTGGAAATGCATGAAGAGACCCTATGTCCATCTACGACGAAAATGACGATGGTGAAATTATTCAAAACTTAAAATTACTTACAAAATATTATTGACTAAAAATAAATAAAGTTGTTATCGAGTACGTCCCTAATTGCATTTGATTTCATAATAATGCTACTTCAATGATTATTTATGGTATATTTTATGGGATACTTGCTTCATACAGACAATTACCTCATTATATCCGTCCCATTTGTCTGCCATACCATATTTATATTTTCTATTTCAATACAGAGGTCGTAGGTGCGTTTAAGATCATGCAGTTCTAGGAATAGAACGCAGCGTGCCTAGATGAACCTTGTCATTTAATTTTGACCTTGTAACATTTGTTCATTGCAACGAATCCTTTCTGACGTCGGCTGTGACGTATTTGTTTTATTTTTCAAATCAATATTTACAATAGGTGGATTTTTGATTTTATATCATTGAAATAAAATCCTACTCATAGAACTCGGTATATATATATAAATATATATATATATATATATATATATATATATATATATATATATATATATATATATATATTTCCTTCGTCTTTATGTAATAATAAATAAGATTATTGCAATGATCATGTAGCAATTGTCACACACTTCTAAATTATCTCTCGTCTTCTTTGGGACCTTGAAACCGGGATTACCGTGGATTTAATCAGTGCAAATCTGTCTAAAAATATCACAATAATATATATGCACACAGGTAACTGACCGAGCAGGGCAATTCGGCAAGATGAAATAGTAATTGGCAGACCACAAACCATACAGAAAGATCGTTAGGGCATTTTGAAGTTAAAACCACGCACTAGCGAACGCAGCGTTCACCTGTAAGGTGGACAAAGGACCTTATAAAGATCGTCGGAAAACTCTTAATACATGCCACTTCCAACTGATTTTATTGAAAAACTTTGGGGAAGGCCTATGTGATAACTAAAAGGTGAGTTATGACTAGTTACTCGCAATATCTAAGGGAAAATCTAAGAGAAAGAAGTCCATTGCGTTGAATAAATAGTACAAACAACAGAAAACCACGGAAGAGGATTATCTTGTGATAAACAATATAAAAGTACAACATATCTATTAGTCAACGACCGGATGTTATTAGGGCTATTGGTGCCTCGGTTGATTTATTATCTGCCGCAGCGAATCATGACACGAATTGCAAAACAATGACGACAAACTGCATTGTAATAACGTTGCTTACCCCATCGTTCATGTTTCGAATAATTAGCAATTGATATTTATTGCGAATATGTATATATTCAAGTTTATATTACTCATTGGTCTGTACCCAAACTATTTATTATTTCTGATCCTTGATGATTATAAAGTCGTCTTCGTAAGATCTTAAAAAGATCGACTGTCCCTGCGGAAGGACGTCCTGAGCTGCGCTTGTTGGTCAATTAGCGCCACTCCAGTAACTTAAGGTCCCAGTGGCTATCTATTCTGCAAGCTCTGTGGTTTGCCCACTGCCACCTCGTCCTTCCAATTCGCTGGATTAAGAATCCTCTAATTCTAGATTTAATCTCATCAATTCTTCACGGGATATTTATAAATATAGAATCCTTTTCAAACATTTAACTGTAATAATATTAAAAATAATTTCGAATAGACGTTCATTAATAATAGCAATTAAAATTTGACTCTATAATCTGTATAACCATTTTTTTAATGTTCCCAAAACGTTTGCGTTTGTTTCTCAAAACATCATTTAAAAAAATTTATTGTTGCCTATGATCCAAATTCCATCGTCGATTCTTCCATTGACATCTCAAGCGTCTTTAAACCAAAAAGTATGCTCACCTATATAAAACGTTTTAAGGTATACGTAATGTAAAATTTTAAATCACAAGGCGACAACTACGAGATTTTCTTCTATAACATCCGTGGCTTATTAGATGAGGCTTTTATGACAAAATACTCTTTTTTTTTCTAACGACGAACGAATTCAAAATAACAAATAGAAGAAAGAAGAGAGAAGTTTAATATTACTACATAATACTTTGTATTTAAATCATCTGTCGCCTGTAAAAATTCCGCTTACTCGCGCTATGCATATCAACGACAGAACTAAGCGTTTGTTCATTTCTTTTATTTCATTGTAATCATAGAGATTGAACCATGACGGTTTAAGGAGGGCTTCCCAAAAAGTAATCCAGATAAAACCCCGTACTGTTTACATACCCGGCACGTAGAAACAATGTGTTTGTAACTTGCGTCGGAAATCCCAGTCAATAAAATACATTGACCACACTGAAAAATTTCCAAGGATATTCACAAATATTTTTTTTGGTAAACGATATCTATTAACATGAATAAGTTTTAATTTCATCTTAATGTCGACATTGATACACACACATAAAGAAGCGCTAGACTTTTTTAAATTAATGTTTCTAGGCAGCGGTTTGAAATCAACGCCGACTTCCTGTTTGTTATATTCTAATCTAGATCCTCTTGGGACTATTTGGAAAATACATACCGATCACACTTGATGATTCTAACAATATAAATTAATCATGTTGTTTTCTGTTTGTCTGCTATTCGTTTAACACAGGTTACCAAATTGTCAGACTTTAACCTTCCCAATAGTTGTCAATTAAAGTTTTGTCGTAGTCCATGGATGCAAGCAACACAAGACTGGCGATTGGGATGATTTTTGAGCGAAAGCTATGCCTTGCATTGGGTATCTATCGGCTGAAAAGATGAGTTTTTGTTTCATTCAGATAGAAAGAATTACACTTAATCTTAAAATTAATTAAAACCAAAAAAAAAACAGACGTTTATTTGAAGCACTCTAACAAATGAAAGCGTATGCAATGTATCTAACCTTTCATAAACTATTTCTTTAAAATTTATGGTATATTCTTAATATTATCTATTTTAGAATTTACGATGGTCTGGCAAGCAAATCACTGGGATTAATTTTTCGATTCATACGTTATTAATGTTTAACAAAGCCATCTTTATGTTCTCATTGTCGAGTCACTTAGGAATTCTGTTTAATAATTAGCAACAATCTAAGTTATACTTAATCACCACATATATATTTATGCGAAAATCTTGTTTGACCATTTATTAATTGATTTTATAATACACAAGATGTTTATATTCTGATAAAAATCACACAATGTTAAAGAAGCCTTGTAGAAATCCACTTTTTATTGATGATATTCATTGTTTAGTAACTGGCACGTGAGAATGTAATCTATAAAGGGAGTTAGTGTTTAATTCAGTATGATTTATAATTGTCTTCAATGTGTCTTGCTTTTACCATTTAAAGCAAAGCGAACTTTTCCTAAGGTTTAACTAGCGTGATATATTGTTTTTAATTACTTATATTATTAAGATTTTTTTTGAAGTAATAATGCATTATATATTATCATAGGTATTTTGTTCAACAAAGTACGGCCTATGCGCTCTCCTTTTTTACTTAAAGTTAAGTAAAGTACTCTTTAAAAGGAAAGTGATAGATGTAAAGACTTAAACAGAGAAGAATGAAATTAAAGAGAGAAAAATCTCCTTCACAATATAATAAGTGTATCATATACAATTTGATACTAAAATAGTAAGATAACAAATACATTTTTTTCACACCACAATTACATAAAGCTACTCTTAAACAGAATACGTGGTATAATATGGCATAATGAAAAATGATACTTAGTTATAAATATTCTGCAGATACAATTAATGTGTCGCAATCATGTGAAAAAATCATGCTTCAGTGATAAGAATCACGCAATGGGCGAAACTAATTTGCAAAGATATACAATTCTTCTCTATTAAATTTCACTAGATGAGACTTGTCCGTAAAATAAAACATTGTCACCCTAAACATAGACCCGGACGCGGTTTTTTTTTTATATACAACGAGATGCACTTACAACTTCGTGACAAGATTGAACATTAAACGTTGGTGATACATAGAAAATCCAACCGTGAGTTTAATAAATAATAAACGATGTCTCTTTAATATGTTTGATCTGTGGCGACTTGCCATGGTTTAAATCTTACAATGATCGCAGCCGATCCCTAAATTATGGTAACGACCAACATTACATTGTAAAGCAATCGTTCATGGTTGTTTATATACCGATCGTCTTAGCTTACGGAATATAATAAAACGTACTGTTTGTCATAAACCGATTTATACCAATTAGTGTAAATATTTCTTTCTAGGCTCTAAAAGCTCACTTTCGACGGGCCTTATACGAAGGACCGAGGTCACCTAGAGAAATTGGGCTCCCCCAAAGATCGCTTAAGCCTTACAGTGAAAAGAACAAGGCTCTTACACTGTGTTTTTTTGTTATTAACTAAAGTCATTAAGTGTCTTTATAGAAAGTTTTTATATGAATATGAAATGAAATATAAAATGAAGCCTTTGGTCACGACACAATTTGAGAATGACTTAGCCGATTCCTTTCATCTTTTTAACAATGTTTAAAAGTAAATAACAAGGGCAATCGTTGAGTGTTTGTGGCATCTATATCCATGTTTCACATGGTCAATTGCATGTCCGTATCCGTGTTGGAAAAGATAAACATTATTTATTCACTTACCTGATAAAATAAATAACAACAATGTGTATAATTTTAATATTAAAAAGATATACAATAAACGTAATATAATTTAAATAACTTCTTTTATTTATTAAGTTTCGGAATGATTATTCATAGTTGTTACAAGACAGAAATGGCGGTTCGGCTATGTATCAATAAAATTAATGATGGAAATTACGGATTATACACACGAAGTTCATGTGAAAAGAATTTTTGTCTTGGGAAACTCGACTTTATTTAACTTTTTTTACATAACACGCAAGTATAAAACATGCTTAATATTAGATATTAATAATAAGTAAGTCTAATTATGTATTTTTTCATATAGAGTTATTTTAACCACAGATTATACAAGAAGTTATCTGGAACTTTGATTTCTGTGAAAAGTAAGAAAAACTAAACTCAATTATATAATTAATCGTTATAACTCTTGGATAGTTATTAAATCAAAAACAGTTGAAAACTACTTAATTTTACTCCTGTGTACTAATTTTAAATTAGAAAAAATATTTAAATGATATTCTTCCTTATCTCTTTCAGTAATAAAACGACCATAATAAGATAAAGGTAATAAAACTCATGTCCCCCGTCTGCTTATGGTAATTTTAACGTGCAGGTTTTTTTTATATATATATATATATATATATATAAATATATATATATATTTATATTTATATTAAACCCGCTTTCGGGTATAATATCGTAAAATTCGTTCTTAGGTAACCTTTATTTAGCAAAAGAAATATTACTACCAAATTATAAGTTTGTCAGCTTTATGGTTCTAGAGAGACTGTGATGAGTCGGTACAAAGATGATTTTTGTAATAAATATATATTTATCTATACAGATATTTTCATTACAAGAAATCATTCTAGAATTTATTTAAAAAAATATATCGTGTTATATATAATATGTTCTTGGAAAAGGTGAGCTAATATATTCCCTGACAATACCACAAAATCACGCGAAGTAGCCACAAATGACAGCTTCCTTAAACCCACAGCGTGATTAAACTATAAAAACGGAGTCACTGGTAACAATTATAATGCCGTGAAGATACACAAGCTGTATTTAATTGTTTCTTGTAATTAATTAGAAAGTCCAATAATTGTTTGTAATAACCAGACGAAACTTCCTCGTATATATTTTATCGTTCATAAACACATAGTATTCATAACATGAATATAAACACTGATAAGTAAGTTGAAGTACTTTGTAACGGATACAGTGAAGAGAATCTGTAAATTGTCAAGAAAATTATTTAAAAAATGTGTATCAAACATTCACACAGGAACCCGTCCTCAATCTCAAATTAGATCCGTTCGTTCATTCACACATTCTCTCGTTTATTACCTCTTACATTCACTCAACCATCCGTGCCAATCAATCAATCTTTTGAGACTTTTAGATACGTTCAGAGAATTTTCTTGGATTGGACAACAACGAAACAAAGTCTTCGAATATCGACCAACCAACTCTTGCTATTGTGGTCGGTGTATCGCTATATCGACAAACTATACTAGTCCATCCTAATAATTCCTTTTAAAGAATCAAATGTTTACACAACATCTCTATCTTACAATAATCAATTTATAACAATTACGCAATTTTAGAACGTAATCATTCCCACACAGATATACGTATATATACAGGTGTAACATGTCCATGTGTATCTAACAAGGTTTAGGAATGGGGTACCGCAATACCTACCCATTTCGCACCCGTGTGTGTTTGGCAATTATGTAAAATCAGAAATTTGACAATTGGAGATTTTTTTTAAAAATATTCTAATCCTTTAGTGACCATAATGATATAATGTAACTATTGAACCTACACTTGTTTTTCTAACTAGCTGAATACTAAACCTTCTGAATCACGTAACCGCAGTTAATCATTGACGTGTAGAAGGTTAAATTACATTAAGATGATTTTTATTAACAAAGTTAAATGTAAATATTAGTTTTGAGGGGCTGTAGGAAAAAAAATCACTTAACACATTTTCCAGCCTCTCTTAAAAATTACTAGAATTCGTTTAAAATAATTCCTGAATTTATTTTTGTTAGCAATATTCTAACACGTTTAAAATGAAATTGAGTGAAGCAGGAACAAAATTTAATCATTTAAAATATTCGAATTGTGCGTTTTTTTAGCTTATATGTTTACAGCAGATTCGATCCTGAATTGTTAGATCAAGGAAAAAGTTTAAGTGAAAAAAATCTTCGATCATTTTAAAGCTTTTGAGAAAGCAGTTAAAAAAATAGACGAAAAACCTCCAAGACTGCAAAAAAAAATAAAAGTTAATTTTGACATTAACATATTTAAAACAATATTATTTTTAACATTAGATAAATATGATATAAAGGTCTCTATTTTATAAACGCAACAGGATTTTTAAACTCCGCCCATACACGACGTTGCAAGCAGAATAACCCACTAAAAATCATCCGTGACCACAGAGTGTGTATATACGGTATGCTGACTTTTTTTAATAATGGCTACGGTATCGATTACTATAAACTACAGTTAGAATACGAATGTAGTTATATTATTAGCGAATTAAAAGTTTATGTGAGGGATACTGGTTTCCTTTTAGAGAACGAATACGACCCATAATTCAGATGTTTCAAACTTTTCTTTCGTCGGATGTAAGTAGTAGCGCTCACACAAATCGCCCGAGATTCGAATCTGGAACCATCTGTGAGGCATAGTTTCTAAACAATATATACAGGGAGGTTGTAAACAGGTATTAAAACTTTACTAGGGTGACAACAAATAGCTGTAAAGATTTCCAATCATCAGTATATTATTATAATTTATACATCTATGTTCAATCCATAAACCGATCACTTTGATATATGTTACATTAAATTATGTTTTCTATTAGAATACTACAGGTGAATGACAGACAGTACAAAGTCTGCAAGTAGTAATACGATTTTTAAAAACGCTATTTCCTTCTTTTTAATAATTAATAATGTTTTAATTTTCTATTTAATAATTAATTAAAAAAATTATGTTAATTAATTATTTCTGATGCCTTTGATTTTTCTCCATACAATAATTGACAGAAAATGAGCTATACATACCTCTATTTAAAGCTTTTGTCGTCACCATCTTCGTTTCAGCCCGTAGACGACCTCATCAGAGCATGGGCTTCCCCCAAAGATGTCTATGAGGAAATATCTTCTTCTTTTCAACCCCCAAAGATCATAACGATGACCGGTCCAGCGCTAACGACTGCCCATCACCCTATTCATGCTATCGGTATCACCTAGTGGATAAGCGAGAATATACTAACGGTATTATGGTACGCGAAGAACGCTGATATCTATCCTCCTAAAACATATTTGTAAGCAGTGGCGATCCTTTATAACTATTGCAGAAAATGTGAATTATGTAAGACTGTAATCCAGGAATAGAACCCGCGACCTACAATCGCAAGTCCCAGTCTTCTACCACTGAGCTACCACGGCTACCAAAGCTTAACCAAAACCTTAAAAATAATGATTACAATATTTAATATTCAGAACTTTCTATGAAGATTATATTTTAACATTTTGACGGAGGTGACATAAGGCTAACTTCTAAGGCTTTTCGGGAACCTCGCCACGGGACGTTATATATATTCTTCAACGGGTTGGGAGGCCGACGTTACGTGCCAGTATGTTCGTTCATAAGCTTAATATGAATATACAGTAGAAGTAACAAGTTAACAATTGAAATGGAATACGTGGTCAAAATTTAAAACAGCACAATAGAAATGATTCCACGTTTTATTATAAAGCATTTTGTACACGCGTGTATCGAGGTTTTCCTGTTTTTTTTTTTCTTAAATCATGTAAAAACTTTTCGGAAATAATTATAATATTTACTACGGAAAATTTGATATAACATTTGTTGATTTATTAAACTAAATGTGTATTATACGATACGTAAATTGTTTTTGTAATTAGGCTTTTAAAATTATATTACTTGTAATAAGTAAGCATAGTTATGAATAACACGAAAGAAAAAATTGAACTTGAACTCCGGAAGAAAATTAATTGATATGTTACAAATAGTTAAAATAGGGTTTTTCGAAAATATTTCTGTGATTTACAAATGAATATACGGAAAAATTATTAGAACATTTATTATACTGCCTCATGTATTACAAGATAATTGTTTTTTTTTTATTACGATCTTAAAAAACATTCTTACTTTTAATAATAGAGAAGTAAATACATACTATTGTAAGTTATGTTAAAATTTAATATCCTTAATTTGAATTTGGAAGTATATTTATTAATAATACAAATAGAATACGGTTAGATATATACTGTGGCAGAAGGTCAAGGCGACGTTTGTACCGCCTGTTGCGGCAAAATATGATATCCATTGTTATCTATCTATCATATCAGAAAAAAAATCTTTAAAAATGATAATCTAATTTATTAATCCGATAAGTGAACACTGAATATTGAATAGACGTTTCTGTTTGTCCGTTAAATCTTTTTTAAACTAGTAATGGTACTAGTAAAAATAAAGTAAGTGTCACTTTGAATGATTTATAATGATCGCTTGAATATGTCATGATAATAATTTCACGCGAGTCTAATTTTAAACTGAAATAGACTAAACTTTTAAATAATAATACTAATCAACTTTTGAGATTTGAGAAAAGCCCACAAAACTTAGTCGGATATTTTTTTTGTGTTTGCTTTCACAAAAAGTTTTTATTTGCATCTATTGAAGAGATAGCCGATAGAAGTGACGTGAGTATACCCCCCACTAGCTGGACTGATGATTGCATAGTCAAGGTCGCGGGGAAGTCAATGAATGAAGGCAACGAAGGACCAGAGAATTGTTGACGTGATGATCATAATATTCCAGAAGTCTGCGACAGTCCTGTCATCAAACGCATTTAAATATCTATTAGCTAATTCAACGCACTTTATACCATTCCTTACCTATTGAACCTCATTTACAAAAATTTATTCTAGAGCTCTGGTAGTTTTGCTTGATAAATAAATAAACACCTTCGACTAAATTTCCTATTTGAAGTAATTTTTCGTGACTTTACGTATGTTTATTTCGTGAAAAACTTAAAACTAATCCATTAACAAGGCTGGTCTTCGTTATGCTTTTATGAAATCGAAAATAGCTGTTCTATTCTATACTTTAAACCATTCATAAATACAAAACCTGATGCATAGTTATCTTTATAAGATCGATAATATCTTTTATAACGAGCAACCTGCAACAATCTTGGGTAATTGTCTGTAAAATAAATTTGTTACTTCAACAATCACCTATAGGTCAACACGTATCATTAGATGGTTAGAGCGCTGGATAAAATGACGCTCCATAGATATATTGTCTAGAAACTTTTCGAATATTCTTTAAAACGGAGAATTTGAATGCCTGATTAAGAATGCTACCGAATGTTACATAATACTTTCTAATAACAAAGTTTATATTTGCGCGCAAGAGCTATGCCTTTATCATCATTACTCGAATTTAATATAGATAACCTTCGAATCTTCGAATTTAATATAGAATACCTTGTGTAATAACTCTTTTAAATTAAATTCTGACATGATTAAAAATTTTGGGATAACAATCAAAGATTAAAACCGAGCAAGTGGAAATTTTACAAGGATTACTAATAATAGGCTTCGGTTGAACTATATTTTTATCTTAATCGTCTCGAAATTGTAGCAATATAATAAAAAATATAGCTCACTGAAGCTGCGGTCGCAATAAATTGTGAAATTTGTGCTCAGGAGTGGACGTTTTAAAAATTAAATAATTAAAATAAGGTTATCGGTAGATAATTTTCTTTATTCGTAATTGCTAAACTCAAACATTAAGCTGAACAAATACGAACTTGCTTCTTCAATACTGATTTACAAACGCAACTTCAATGAACGAAAAGGAAAATACTAAACTAAATAAGTCGAAGAATAGAGCAGACTTCAATTCATTAGAATCCATCAAAATAAATAATAAATTAGATTAAGCATTAGTTACATTTTCATTTAATTATCTCAAATGATTTGTTTTGTATGAGTTTCGTAGAACGTTATCGAATATGGAACTTTACAATTGCAATATTATAGTAAACATTATGGTTTTTATGCACATTATTTATAAACATAATTGATCAAAAGAATTTATTAACGTTTATACTAGCTACATGTTTTTGTTTAGATGACCTAGGATTTCTCTAACGTACTTATTATTAGGAAAAACCAATACCATTACTGTAGTCATAATATGTTTACACTACTTTTACGTAGTGCAGCGATAGCCCAGCGATAGAGGACTGAGACTTGCGATCATAAGTCGCGAGTTCGATTACGAAGATAGACTTGTAAATTATTCACACTTTGTGCATTAATTATAAAGGATTGCCACTCCTCACAAATAAGTTTTCAAAGGATAGGCAACAGGGTCTTCAGCGTACCGTAAAACCACAGTGCGTTTGCCAACCTGCCTGCCAAACGGTGCTGTTATGCCTTACTGTGGGCGTCTATGGGCCGATACAACAACTTTTACGTTTATTACCGTAAATATATTATTACCAAAAAAAAACTTCTTCAATGATTATATAATCAACTTTTACTAAATAGCCAAATTTCATTCAATATATGTTAATATAGATATTTAAAGTTTTTAATTTCAATGCTATTTCCCAATTCTTCACTTTTTACTTGACACATGACTTCTCGATATTATTTTCGAATTTTTCATTAGTTTTTATGACCCAAATCAATGAAATAAGGCGACGAACAGTAGCCCACATAGTTCAGCGGACTAGAAAATAAAAATGGCAACGGGCAGGCCATATAGCTCGCAAAACAGAAGGCAACTGGGGAATTAATGTTCTGGAGTGAACACCACCGATCATCAAGCGCAGCGTCTGACGCCCATCTACATCTTGGTGGATAGACGTCATCGGAAAACGCTGGATTTAGGTTACTTTTCAATCGGTCTTGTTGGAAGTTTATGGAAGAGGCCTATCTCCACCAGTGGACGTCCTTAGACAGAAACTATGATGATGATACTAATTCATAAAAAATAGTTTATGCAAAGAGTATTTATAGATTTTAACAAAAAAATCGAATAAGCCGACGAAATGAATGGAATCCGATCAGAGCCAGCTGAATTGAATTTTGTTATCGATGGATTTGTTATGAAAATATCGATAGAAAATGTAAACTATTGCGATCAATACACAATAGCTATCGTTGTGCGCAGGCCTGTTTAATTGGTTGCATTTTTATTTCCGTCTCGAAGTTCACTACAAATTCGATCGTGCAACAGTCTTTACATCGTATAGAATTTGAAAAAAGAATTTGTAATTACTTTCATAGTATTTACTTGAAATAAAACAATTTAATAATTTGAGGCATTTTTTAACAGATCTAAAAATAATTCACGTCTAAAGTCGCGGTGCATGTCTAGTCGATAGAGGCGATTGTTTCCGAGTAGTCATAAATGCATTCCCGCAGACGTCCGCGATTACGTCGCTCGTAACCCGTTAAGATGTATAAAAGGATTATGCGTATTAAGTCATCTTCAGTTAAGTGAACGAACAGCAATGAGACGGGGCCTGTGCTATTTTGGATTGGTGTCCCTGCTTGCCTTTGGCGATGCGTCAGGTAAACAATAATATATTTGTTACGATTCGGCTTAACCTATCTTTATTAAATTTAATTTCACATTAAATCAAATATATATATAAGCACTAGTAATTTATAATAATAGTGCTAGACGTACATGTTTTATTTTACATTAATTTGAAATCAAATAATGACAATAGGTTCAAAACGCATCCAGATTTAAGAAGAGCCCACAAAAGGCTTTTCGGGTTTTATTTTATGATCATTTTCAATAAGTTTCTTAACTTATACCTACGGGGGTTCTAAACACACTAGTCTAAGAACTCACAATAAGTTTAGTCGTATTTGTGATCACTTTACTTCACAATATTAAGAATATCTAACTATTGAGTAAGCAAAATTAATTCTAAAGTTGTATTATAACCTTAAAATTATGTTTGCTGTAATAGGATTTTTAACTATAATTTATTTGATAATCTTTCTAAATTTGGCAAAGAAATTACTAACACTGAGTTAAAGTTTAATTTTATAAATTTTAAGAAAATTTAAGGTGTTTAGATAAAAGTAGATTACAGTCGACATACAACGACTCTATTTTATGAATTTAATTAGGTTATTTAATTGTGCTATGTTACGTGCTCGTTATAAGCAAGTATTAAATTATACCTGTTTGCTCTATAAAAACAGTAATTACTTTTATTAACTAAGGTTTCTCAACTGTAAAATATACAAGAAGTTACGAATAGGTTAATTCTATACTGCGACATCATTATTCATTCTTTGCTAACGACTACGCAGTTTTTACACGTTTCCTGTATTTTATATGTAATAGACATTTTTTATACATTTAACAATTACGAAAATAACTATAGTAATTTTATTTTACATACTGCTATGAAATATCAAGTAAAGAGGGATATTATTACTTTCGAGAGAATTTGAAAGAATATATATTTTAGATTCACGATAACTTGTCTCTTATATAAACATTACTTTATTAATACATAAATAAATTAAACCAGAAAATAACAGCTCCAGTTGAATATGAACTAAAACACTTTTTACTTTAATTAACTTTTAATTATATATTAATGTTAATGTTTATTAGTAAGTGTTGTTTTCCCAGAGTTCCCAGCGATTACTAATAAAGTGGCGAAAAACAGATTTAAAGCACCCTATACCTTGATTCACAGAGAGGTTTCGTCGTAGTGGAGGCTACGGCGGTGGCGGCGGCGGCGGTGGCTTCGGGTTCGGAGGAGGTGGCGGAGGAGGTTTCGGCTACGGTGGAGGGGGAGGTGGCGGCGGCGGCGGAGGAGCAGGTTTCGGGGGCGGCTTAGGTGGTGGCCTAGGCGGTGGGCTCGGCGGTGGACTCGGCGGGGCCCTTGGAGGAGGACTCGATGGAATCCGCCATGGAGTAAACGATATTATCGGCAAAGTACACTCCGGTTTGTCGCATTTGGGTGGAATCGGAGGAGGCATCGGTGGTGGAATCGGCGGAGGTCTCGGAGGCGGCGCTGGCGCTGGTGGTGGCGCTGGTGTAGGCGCTGGAGGAGGTGCTGGAGGCGGTGCCGGAGGTGGCACTGGAGGAAGCAGAGGATTTGGCGGAAACGATGAAAAAGTGATATACACGAAATCTGATGATGGTAAATCTGGCGGATTTGCCTTCACTGGTACATTAGATAGTGGAAAAGGAGGATACGGAGGAGGTGGAGGATACAGTGGCGGAAGTGGAAATGGAGGCTATGGCGGCGGAGCTGGATTCGGTGGCGGCAGCGGTGGTAATGCCGGTAGTGGCACAGGCTCTGGAAGTAACCATGGAAGTGGAGGTGGCCTCGGCGGTTCTAGTGGATTTGGTGGAAGCGGGAGTGGTGGTTTCGGAGGAAGTTCAAGTGGACTAGGAGGAGAATTCGGAAGTCAAGGAAATAGTGGAGCTGGTGGAAACGGCGCTGGAGGGCACGGTGCAGGAGCAGGTGCAGGTCTTGGAGGGGGTGGTGGATTTGGAAGCGGTGGTGGATTGGGAGGAAGTTCCGGTGCAGGGTCAAATTCTAGAGGTTCCGGTGGGTTTGGAGGATCGGGTGGAAAAGGTGGATACGGAGGAAGCGCAGGTGGTGGCCTTGGGGGCGGCTTCGGAGGCGGCGCCGGATTGGGTGGAGGAGGTGGACACGGCGGGGGAAATGGTTTGGGAGGCGGTTCAGGTTCAGGCTTGGGCGCAGGAGGTTCCGGTGGTTTTGGAGGATCAGGAGGAAAAGGTGGTTACGGCGGAAGCGGAAGTGGTGGCCTTGGGGGCGGCTTCGGAGGCGGCGCCGGATTGGGTGGAGGAAGTGGACACGGCGGAGGAAATGGATTGGGAGGCGGTTCAGGTTCAGGCTTGGGCGCAGGAGGTTCCGGTGGCTTTGGAGGATCAGGAGGAAAAGGTGGTTACGGCGGAAGTGGAAGTGGTGGCCTTGGCGGCGGTTTCGGAAGCAGCGGTGGACTGGGCGGAGGCAGCGGCCACGGTGGCGGAAGTGGACTGGGAGGAGGTTCTGGTTCAGGCTCAGGCTCGGGAAACTCCGGTGGATTTGGAGGATCAGGTGGAAAAGGTGGTTACGGAGGAGGTGGAAGTGATGGCCTTGGCGGCGGTTTCGGAGGCGGCGCCGGATTGGGCGGAGGCGGAGGACACGGTGGCGGAAGCGGACAGGGTGGCAGTTCTGGATCAGGCTCAGGCTTCGGAGGTTCCTCGGGTTTTAATGGGTCAGGAGGAAAAGGAGGCTACGGAGGAAGTGGGGGTGGTGGCCTCGGGGGAGGTTACGGAGGAGGCGCTGGATTCGGCGGTGCCGGCGGACATGGTGGAGGAAGCGGAATTGGAGGAAGCTCAGGTTCCGGTAACTACGGAGGTTCTGGTGCGATTGGAGGTTCAGGAAAAGATGGCTACGGAGGAAGTGGAAATGGTGGGCTTGGAGGTGGACTTGGAGGTGGAGCCGGTATAGGTGGAAGTCTTGGCTTAGGCGGTGGCCTTGGAGGAGGTGCTGGTTTAGGCGGAGGTCTTGGAGGAGGAGCTGGTTCAGGAGGTGGGTTAGGAGGCGGCCACGGTGGACTTGGAGGAGGTGACGGACTGGTTGGTGGTGGATGTGGCTCCGGATCATGTGGGGGATACGGGTCTAAAGGTGGTTGTGGATCTGGGGCTTGCGGAGGTGGTTACGGAAGCCATGCCCACAGCGGAGCTTTCGCATCAGCGAGCGCCCATGCCTCGGCGTCTGCAAGCGCCAGTTCTTACGGATAAATTCCAAAACAACACTATATTTAATACATGGAATGTCGAATTCAAAAATTAACAAATTTAATTTCATTGTATTGGCAGCCGTTGTCTTTAAACTGCCAGCTATTGAATTATCGAGCTAAGCTTAAGTTAATGTTAATGTAAAGCCTGTTCGTCATTCTGTTTTTAGCGACTGTGATTATTTTTGTAATAACTGTTAAGTGAGCTTATTAATAAAGTATGTTTTGTACGTAAAAATCTTTTACTTTTAATTTTAACTTCATATCTCTTTTTCTTTATATGTATTCACTTTCGCTATGTGACTTGTTATTATTTACATTATAGCATCATTTGTTCTTTGAACGTTTAAATGATCTCACTTGATTTTTTTTCCTAGTGATCATTTGTATGGAGAAGAAAGGTATAATTTTCTTTGAAAATAAAACCCAAAAAGTATAACCCACTTGTGAAATAAGCATTACAAATTAAATTAATGTGGTTGACAAAATTGAACTTAATATACAAGAACTTAAACAAGTTGATTTTAATACATGTATCCGTCTTTAGAGAGTATTGAAAATAAAGTGTAGGTCGTAAAGAAATCCAAAAAATTATTAAAAATAAGCTTAGTTTAAAAAAATAAAAATTAACATAGAAACACATAAATTATACCATCTTTCGAAAAAAGTATGGGTAACTATTAATAATTTTCTTTTAAATAGCGGTAAAAACAAAACCATGTTCGCCTTGAACAGACTCTTTCGATGCAGCTAAAAATTGAGAATAAATATTTATTATAAGAAACTTATTATGTAATGATTCTTAGACTGCCTATAATTATTGTAATTGTCTTCACAAACGTAGTGTGTCAGAGGAATAAATAAAAACGTGTGATATTTATCATAAAAATATCAAATTTGTTATCAATAACATTCATCACGGCAAAATTAAACTAACAATGGAATTCATATTAAGTGTTAATTTTTCTATAATGCCATAGTTGTTTAAAATATCCTTTATAATATAAATTTATTATGATGTCCTTTACAATAGCCTTCGGGATTATTTGAAGGTAATAACTTGACAAAAATTCATTTATCTTCAATAATAACAAAACTATTTAGTACTATAAGATAAAAAAATATTTTACATAATTACAAAAAAATTAAATAATTCCATTATATTACTTATTAATTATAATTAGAAATAATAGAATGAAAAAATCGTATGATATTAATAAATGAGAAATTACATTTGTTTATATATACGTAGAAATATTACTTTCGCCCAACTCGCTTAACTTCGCTGGCTGAGAATTTGGATTTTACAAAATCTCACAGAGCGTTCATTAAAATTGTTTATTGGCCAGAACATTGTTTTTGCCATGTTAAAACTTAAGAAGAACGCACTTTATAAAAATATACCCATAGTACAATCCACGCAAGGCGAGCGGAGGACGTCTAGCATAATATATAATGATATATATTATATATATACATCCATTGCTACACATTACAACCAAAGATAACATTAATTCCTGAGGTTAATTGGATACTTTTAGTATCGCGTTTGTTTATCCGTTAGCAATCAACTGCCAGTATACTATTGATGTAAAACAGTGATAAACGCACAACGTTCTATTAACATGTTCATACAAACCCATCAATGGATCAAGAACGCGATTAAGCATTTGTTTATTTACACTACCACTAATACACAGATTTTTATTATAGCAATTTTATTGATATTTTTACTTCATGCACAAACATAGAAACTTCTGCTAAAACGTGTATGTGCAAGTGGTCCAGATTAGACTAGACATTGCGATTAAACTTTTATAAAATAAAATTATTATTTGTAATTAATTGAGTCATCAGTCTACTCGAGAACGGGAATGCTGAAGGCAATTCTATTGACAGCATTCTCTGAAATATCCTCCAAGTGCTCTTGAGTCCGGGCTCTCCAGAGAGCCTAAGAGACTTGCCGGCCTCCCGATCTGAGGAAATTAGCAATATCAAGTTAAGGATGCCAAGGGAACCTACAAGCTATTGTTATTAATTATTTGTTACTATAATGGGATGGTCTAAGCGCCATCAGCGTTGTATGAATCCATATAAAAAGCAGGACAATTTCTTCGTTTATCTGATCCTGTTTATCGTACTTTTTATCATGTCGACCACGTTGTTTCAGCCCATACACGCCCATTGCAAGGAAAAGGTTTCCCCCAGAGACATTTTTGGAGGTATATACTACAATCGTCACACGTGGCAGGCGGGTTGACAATCGCAGTGTGGTATTATATGACTTAACCAAATTTTTGTAAGCAGTGTCAATACTTTATAATTCATACACAAAGTGTAAATTATATAAGTTTGTTCTCGACCAACGAACGTCCTATACCGTTGGACTACAACTGTCGACCACAAATAAGATAAATTATTATTAAAAGAATGTATCATAAATAATCATCTATTTAAATTACGTACCTTTTACAATCAATTCTTATTAAAATCTACGTGAGAGACCTAGCACTGTAATGGTGATTATGATAATATTCATCTGTTAGCATTTTACGTAGTACGACTCATGGTTTCTAAATAGATGTATCGTTCTTTTATTATATATACTGCTCATTATAGACATCAATACTCGTTATTTTTAATACACTAATTGTTCTAGACACGGAAAGGGCTATGCTTGGGATTTCTACCAGCACGAAAATCAGACATGAAAGTAATGAACATAGCTCAGCGATGGTAATTGGTAATTTGAAGTGGTGTTGGGCTGGTTACATAGCGTGCAGAACTGATTGCCACTGGGACTTTAAGTTTCTTGAATAGACACCACGGATCGGCCACCAGTCTAGGAGTTCCGCCTCACAAGCCGAATAGACAACCTAGGTAAGCTCGTTAAAAGACGTTAAATAGAGACCGCTTCTAAATGGTCTTATAGGAAATCTATGGGAGATGCCTATATCCATTGGACGTACTGTTGCGAACAATTCATAATCATTATCTGAGCTCAAATTCGATAGCTGGTAGGAATTTAGGCGCTGATCTTACTCCTCTGCACTTCTCACCGTCATTTGATCACTCCGAATTCCCGAAACGTGGCTCTCGTGGCTAACTTTAATGTCGTCATAAAAATCCCTTTCTGTGCCAAGAAATCAATTTCATCATCAACATTTCAAGCAATAGAAGCCCTCCCCCCCCCCCCTCCCGCTCACGGTCGCCACTCGAAAACCTTTCGTCCCAGCAGCCGTCAGAACCAATTTACATTGGAATTTATGTCGTATACCTGCTACATAAGTTTAAATATCGTTTCATAAAAATGAAATCTTTATAAGCTTTATTCTCCTTTTCAATAAATGATTCCAGTATTGTGTACTTTCATATACAAGAAGAATATGATATGTCGCTAGTTTAAATTAGTCGTTAATATAAGGTAACAAAATTAAAAGGAAAGGATTAAAGAAATATTTATGAAAAATTTACTCCACGTAATGCATAATGATGATAAAGCACGAAGGCTCTCAGTGCAATGCTGTACTTCAAACTTCTTCCTTCTTTTATATTATCACATTTAAGGAAAAAGTCAATTAAAATATATTGGAAAATAAAGATCTTATCTCAAATGTATTCTATATTCCGAGTATCATTAACATTCAGTAAGGAAAACATGACCTATTATTTAAATAACATTTCGCTGAAATAAGCCAGAAAAAAATATAACGATCTACACGAAGTTCACTTATTAGATCGGTAATTTTATCTATTCAAATATAATTACCAAATAGTATATGTTACGGTAAAAGATTAAAATCAGATAATAATAGATAGTTACCGATGACAGTTCATAATTATCATATAATTATTTAATCTATTATAATTGAAAGATAGTTAAAAAAAAACATTCTCGATATGAGAGAAGTCGTCGTCGTCGCTTTAGAAAAGACTCCCATAGGGGGATATACCATAATTGCGAATTGGCGATCGCAGTTTGGTACTATGGTACGCAGAGGACGCTGCTGCCCATTCTATTAAAACTTTCTTGTTAGCAGTGGCAACCCTAATTAATGCAGTGTGAATTATATACGATTGTAACCCGCCAACCCTAGCATCTCAAGTCCCAGTCTAACCCCGAGCTACCACCGCTCATGAGAGACATAATAAAGGTGAACAAGTAAATTATTTCAGTATTTGAACAGATAAGATCAGAATGCTTTTGTAACTGTCGTAGTTTTAAGTAGAAGGATACCTTATAGTCCTGCCCAATGGTATCTCAATCTGATTGGCATTCTCAAGATGTGATCAAGTGGTCACTGCAAGACATAGGCCTCCTTCAAAGGTCGGTGCGCAGGTCTGTCTTGCACTGCCAGCGTCCAGAGGCTTTTCGTGACCTTAAGTATGTCATCAGTCGACCCAAAAAGGTGGCCTATTCATACCACGTCCCGACTCGTGTTGGCCACTCGAGAAACTTTCTGCCCCAAAAGACATCAATTGCACTAGCCATGTTAATGTATATAAATACCTATTAATTAATTTTTCCGCATAGTGTAAATGAATGATAGCCGTTTTTTATGTATAGTTCTATTATTGTAGTTGTTATCAGTTATTCTTAATTTTTTAACCGGTGACGATCTACAAAATGCAAATGTTATGTAAAGCATGGGCTTAATGAACTATTTAGTGATCTTAAAATCTATAAAGGAATCTATATATCTATTACGCTAGAATCTATACGATAAGGCGGAAGATAGAAAAAATATAATACGTTAAAAATAATTTCAAAAATAAATAGTTCATTTCCAATTAAAAAGGCGGTTTAATATTTTACTAAACGCTAATTTCAGAACGGTCGTTCAACTCGGCTAATTTATTTTATGTAATTAAGACACGAAGAATTCCTATTAAAATAGTACAACCGCACTTGCACTTCTCATATACAAATCACATAGTAGACTAAAATACCTCTCCTCAAAGGTCAAACAATTTATCACAATTCAAACAAAGAACCGCTTCCGCCTTTATATCGAGGTGGAAATAGCAAAGAGGATAGAAGATGATAGCGTCACAGCCTACGTGGATGAAGTTAAATGTCGCCCTGCCACACAAAAGAGAAGAACAAAAGTAAGAACTAAAATAAGGTGTCGGGTAAGCCCGAAATCAAAAAACCAAAAATTAAATGTAATAAAAGACTAAGACCAATAAGCTATGAATGATTGTGGAAAAAAATAGATACAAAGTATAAATAGCAATTTTTAACTAATATTGTGAACAAAGAAAAGAAATAAATATACACTGTGCAAGTAGCAAATGTAATCAAGAATATGGATATGGGAAGTAAGGCGATGTGTGAAAGAAGATCAGAACGTGAAGAATGAAAGATTTTGTGATTGGTGTGAAGAAAGAGAGAAAAGATCTGTCAGGAAAGAAAGGAGCAAGTTTTAAAAAGAATAAGTCTGAAAAAATTACTTATATCCGAAATGTAACGTCCCTACCTCACACGTAGCAGAGAAATGGAAATAAAGGTATGTAAGGATGTCATAAAAAAACATAACCATAAAACAATACAGTGATACATTTTCACTGTTGTAATTTTTTTTTTATTAATAAAGCAATAAATCAATATAAAAAGTAATTTATGTATTGTACTGCAACTGGCTTATATATAACTTCATACAGTACAAAATCAGCTAGTAATGAATATAAATGATTTTTATATGGTGTTAATGACGTTAATTCATTTATTTTATTGTTGTATTAATTTATTTCCGAGACTAATAAAAATAGACCTTAATGAAACATAATTGGAAAACAAATTATGGTTTATGACGTTAATAAGTCCATAAAATTACTATAAAAATCATTTGTAATTATCTAAGAATCTATAAGAAGAAATATTCTATGCTATCATGGATGTTTTCTCACATCGTTGAAATAATTGTTTAACTGCCAGCAATTTCTATTCTCGTGTGCGTTAGAAAAACCGGGTATTTGAATATGATATTAAGGGTACCAAGAACTAATGTCGCTTTCTTAAGTGAAATTCACACGACTAAATTTTCAACAAGTTTTTTATTTCTAATCAACAATATATTCACCTTCGTTACCAACAACCTTTTGCCATCTAGTACACCAATACCTCAATTTGCGTCGTGGTTACGTTCCAAAGAAACACGACGCAATTTGAAACGCCGCAAAGTGAATTAAGATTTTCTATAGCAAACTTTGTAAAGATCGAAGATAGGTTCCAGAGTTACAAAAATATGTTTTAAAAAGAAAATTGAACAAAATAAACATTTAAAAAACAAAAATAATATACCTCTCGCCACCCTTTTTTGTAACCAGAAACAACACGTTAAAATTTATATATTATAAATTTATTATTCTCTTTTAAAAGAAAGCACAACACACTACGAGTACGTAATTGAAACTGAACTTCAAAATTAGCAAAACAAAGTGAAAATAAAACTGTATTAAAATTGCGTTGATTTTAGTTAGAAAGGGAATCCCCGAGTTTTTACGGCATGGCGCAATTAGAAACAAAGTGTTGTCATCTTTTGGAAAAAAAGAAAATTTAAAAAAAAAATGAAAGACTCAAACCCAAAACAACTCAACCTCGAAAATCTAACGACGCACAGTATTTGTTGTAATTGATGTTTTGCTGCTAGCCGGACTAGGCTTTGCACAGCTTCATCGAAATTGAGCCCGTGGAAACAGCGGTCCACGGACTAAAACGACGCACAGTAAAAATTGGTACTAATTAAGCAGCGTCGCACCTTCGAAAAAAACGCAAAACGAAACGACGCAAAGCGAGGTATTGGTGTATACAAATTTTCAATCCCAAAGCAGTACAAATCAATTGGTTTTTCCACAGAATATGTCAACAGAAACGATATTACTTTCCGGTTCCACTTATAATTTATTATATATCCTTTGATCAAATCCTCTTTTTATTTCAGTTCTAGGAAATGCTTTGTAAAGTATAGTTATGTCAAAATATCATGGTTGCTTTTAATGAATCTGCAGATCCACTAACACCTTACAACCACCGAAGTAAAACCGTCTCAGAAGAAACTTCTTTTCTCGCTCTAAATACAGTTAGTGAACTCTTTCTCTACCAATCATCTCTATGCTAAAATAACTGAAACCAAAAGTAATGTCTAAGATAAACTTATGAATAAAAATTCAATTTAAAAGTTTAGTTTTTGAAGTCACAGATAAATAAATAAATAACCTTACATTAAGTACCTTACTAAGAGAAAAAAAAATAACTAACAAGTTCGATTATGATGATCGAAACTGAAAACTGTAAAAATTTTTTTACGAAAAAATATAACATAATTTACTATAATAATTTTATACTAACGAAATACAATAAATAAAATATAGAAGTAAGTACGAAAACATTATAGCTGAATTAAATTATGTCATAAATGTAATTAAAAACAAGCAAATGTGTAGTTACATCACTTTTTGCACATAAATAAAGACGGGATGACAATTCATTGAAATGTAAATGGCGTGTTAAAAGCTTCGTGATATTTTTTTTTTCATACGAAGACTAGAGTAACGTGTAGATACGTCATAGGGCTCTTCTGATTTCCGATTAATAAGGTTCCAGCTAACACGCTTCTGCATCGGCACAGTCCAGTAGCCGTATATAAGGGTGATGTTTTACGGTTCATTCGTAGTAAGGTCAACAGGTAGACATGAGACGAACGCTTTGTTGCCTCGGTGTGAGCTTATTAGTTGTTTTGGGGGAAGCGGCAGGTATTGATCAACTTTACATTAATATTCATATTTATTTTATGATATTTATATGTGTAAAATATTATAAATTATTTTTAATTTTAACTGTTTATAAATAAAACGCCTGAAATGTAATTGCGTTTATATTATACGCAATTCACGCATACGCATGCATAATTATTTAAATATATAATCAATTAAAGATTAGAAATTAATTAAATATAACATACACCGTGATGGACACATTGATTGAACTAGGTTCGATTTTTAAAAGATAAACACGGTCAAGCTGTCAAGGGTAAATTTAATGCTTTTAGACCTTATTCCAATCACCCCTATAAAGTGTTCACTTGTAGTACTACATTTTTTCTGCTGGAACGCGTCAGACTAATTACTTTTTCCGTACAAAGTATGCAGGAATAGAAAGTAAACAATTTTAATATTTGGTAATCTGAATTTTGAAAACACTTTTTATTTATATATGTATATATATATATATATTACTAAGAGCCAATAATATTAAATTGTGATATGATATATATATGATGTAATAATATTAAACCAATGATATTATTGTGTTAACATATATAATTTTTTTAACGGCAAAGAGGCCCAGACAACCTTGGAACGCACTGCCACAAAAACTGGAGCAGGTTATAAATTTTTTTTCTTTGTGTCTATATAGGTGCTATAACAAATAAATTAATTTGCCCAGTCATTTCTCTTAATGGATAGCTGCCAGCGGTCACTCTGTTTTTTAAAAAATAGTTTGCACTTTTAGCGTAACTATTAAAAAAAGTCTTACCTGTCATATAAGTATGTTTTTCACAAGTAATTACTTTAGGGTACAAAACAATTGTTGACGGATTTAATCCTTTGTGCGTTTTAATAAAGGAAATAACTCAAATTGATTAAAAACAATTTTTATCAGCACTATAAATAGTCGGAAAATTATTTCTTCTAATTCACTATTTGTTTAGATTTTACAAATGTTTAAATATATTATTGTATCACTTCCAAGTAGATAAATAGTGTATAATTTCTCAAATATTTTTCACATAGTCCTTTACTATGTTATTCTGACTTTTATATTTATATTCGTATGTGAAAAGCAGCCTATTTGTGTTTTATTCCTGTACTCGCATAGCCATATTTAATAAAATCCTTTATCTATATCATGTTATTTGTTGTAAGTATTGTTAACAAAGAAAATCATAAATTTAATATTCTATGTTTTCTGTTTCTAGTGAGATATCGCCGCAGTGAAGGTCATGAGGCTTTTGGCGGTGGAGGCGGAGGAGGGTTTGGATTTGGCGGCGGCGGAGGTAGTGGATTCGGCTTCGGTAGTGGTAGTGGCGGAGGCGGCGGCGGCGGTGGAGGAGGAGGCTTTGGCGGAGGCTCAGGAGGTGGTTTTGGCGGAGGTTCAGGAGGAGGTTTTGGTCATGGCTCCGGCGGAGGCGCAGGAGGAGTTTTTGGTCATGGATCTGGTGGAGGATTTGGCGGTTTAGAAGAAATCTCCAAGGGCATCAACGGTTTCGTTGACAACCTACAAAACGCTGCGCGAAACAATGGAAAAGTAATCTCTACAAAATCCGATGATGGAAAGTCTGGCGGATTTGCTTTCACCGGAACAATTGATGGAGGAAAAGGTGGATATGGTGGTGGCGGCGGATATAGTGGTACTGGCGGCGGAGCAGGATATGGTAGTGGAGCAGGTTTCGGAGGAGAAACAGAAATAGGAAGTGTAAATGGATCCGGTGGCGTTGGAAAAGGTGGTAGTTCTGGTGATGGCACTGGTAACGATTCCGGAAGCAGTACCGGAGGTTCATCGGGACACGGACACGGCCATGGTGGAGGCGCAGGTAGCGGTTCAGGAAATGGAAATGGTGGTTCTTCCAGTTCAGGCAGTGGCAATGGATCCGGTGGTGCTGGAAAAGGCAATGGTGCTGGTGATGGCACTGGAAATGGTTCTGGAGGCGGTTACGGAGATTCAACTCGACGTGGTTCGGGTATAGGCCACGGTGGAGGCGCAGGTAGCGGTTCAGGACATGGAAATGGTGGATCTTCTGGCTTAGGCGGTGGCAAAGGATCCGGTGGTGCTGGAAAAGGCAGTGGTGCCGGTGAAGGCCGTGGTGATGGCACTGGCAAAGGTTCTGGAGGCGGTTACGGAGGTTCAGCTGGACATGATTTGGGTACAGGCCACGGTGGAGGAGCAGGTAGCGGTTCAGGAAATGGGAATGGTGGTTCCTCCGGCTCAGGCGATGGCAATGGATCCAGTGGTGCTGGAAAAGGCAGTGGTGCCGGTGAAGGCCATGGTGATGGCACTGGCAAAGGTTCTGGAGGTGGTTACGGAGGTTCAGCTGGACATGGTTCGGGTATAGGCCACGGTGGAGGAGCAGGTAGCGGTTCAGGAAATGGAAATGGTGGTTCTTCCGGCTCAGGCAATGGCAATGGATCCGGTGGTGCTGGAAAAGGCAATAGTGCCGGTGAAGGCACTGGAAATGGTTCTGGAGGCGGTTACGGAGATTCAACTGGACATGGTTCGGGTATAGGCCACGGTGGAGGCGCAGGTAGCGGTTCAGGACATGGAAATGGTGAATCTTCTGGCTTAGGCGGTGGCAAAGGATCCGGTGGTGCTGGAAAAGGCAGTGGTGCCAGTGAAGGCCGTGGTGATGGCACTGGCAAAGGTTCTGGAGGTGGTTACGGAGGTTCAGCTGGACATGGTTCGGGTACAGGCCACGGTGGAGGAGCAGGTAGCGGTTCAGGAAATGGAAATGGTGGTTCTTCCGGCACAGGCAATGGCAATGGATCCGGTGGTGCTGGAAAAGGCAATGGTGCCGGTGATGGCACTGGCAATGGTTCTGGAGGCGGTTACGGAGGTTCAGCTGGACATGGTTCGGGTATAGGCCACGGTGGAGGAGCAGGTAGCGGTTCAGGAAATGGAAATGATGGTTCTTCCGGCTCAGGCAGTGGCAATGGATCCGGTGGTGCTGGAAAAGGCAATGGTGCCGGTGATGGCACTGGCAATGGTTCTGGAGGCGGTTACGGAGGTTCAGCTGGACATGGTTCGGGTATAGGCCACGGTGGAGGCGCAAGTAGCGGTTCAGGAAATGGAAATGGTGGTTCTTCCGGCTCAGGCAGTGGCAAAGGATCCGGTGGTGCTGGAAAAGGAAGTGGTGCCGGTGGAGGCCATGGTGATGGCACTGGCAATGGTTCTGGAAGCAGTTACGGAGGTTCAACTGGACATGGTACTGGAAGTGATCATGGTAGAAAGGATGGTAGCAATTCAGGAAATGGCGGCGTAGGAAAAGGCCAAGGAGGTGGTTCTGGTGGAGGCTATGGGAATGGCGCTGGAACTGGTTCTGGAAGCGGACACGACGGTTCTAGTGGATTAGGAAGCACTGGCAGTAAAGGCTATGGCGGTAGTTTGAGCCACGCAGACGCTAGTGCCAGTGCACATGCAAGTAGCAGCGGTATATCTGGATATCACGGGCATCAAGGTGAACTTGGGCCCAACAGCGGCTGCAGTTCATGCGCGAGCAACAACCCAGGCGCATTCGCGTCTGCAAACGCACATGCTTCAGCTTCAGCAGGTGCTTCTGCTTATCATTAAGTGAAATCAAATTCAATATTATAAATCAGTGCAATTCTCTTCTTTACATTGTTTTAATTTAAGGTAATCTATGTCAAGCCTTACTTTTAATAATTCTTAACATTTTTTATTATACTATGTAATTTTATACTGTACGTGCTAATAAAAGAAAGGATTTTCAAGTACGAATTGTTTATTTTCGTCGCAATGATTAACCATAATACTCTTGAAACTTTTGAAAGGCTGTCCTTACTACAAAAAACCCTGTATGATTTTTCTATGACATGAGAAACATCTTTTTCCATAAAGACTAGTTGACATGTTTTCTAATTAAATATTATGTTTTAAATTATTATTTTTACACTATGTAATATGTAGAATCATTATCATCTCTTTCTGTCCGTTTAGCATATGCAATTGTCATATACCTTGAGAGTTGTTTCCATGATGTTATGAATAATTTTAATCGGTTAAGTGTATATGTCAAACTATTAATATATAACGATAAGATTAATTATGCATTCCGCGTTCATGATCCGTTTCTAGATATTATTGATACGTTTATTGAATAAAGATTTATCTGCAATTTGCCTATTCAGGATTTACTTCAGAAAATAAACTCTTAACATATAAGACAGTTATAAAGTTATAAAATAGTATAGACAACAGGATGCGCTATTATATCAATAAATAATCTCATGATTGCATTGTCACGGCAATGTTGTTCTTGGAACATTTTACAAGATACACTTTATAAGATCAGGACTGTTGCTCTGAAATACTCTTCGGAATACAACGATATGTTGTCAACAGGCATATTTCATGGCACCATCAAAACTATGGATGACCAACGAGCGTGTCAGATGAATCTTAGAAATCTTTTAGTAGAGAAACTTAGATGCAAGGGTTCTCTATCCTACCTTACATACTGTTGTGTAAAGTAAAGCAAGCATAGCTTTTCCATACGAAATACCATTACGTAATTCTAGTTACAAAGGCTATTTATACTCCAGCGGGCTAGGTATCCCAAAGACTAGTGACTCATTAATGTGACGTTTGTGAACGTCATCTTGCACTTTAGCCGTTATTTGAAGTCCATCAGCTAACAACAAGATGGTCGTTTTCTCATCGCGTAAAATCTGTCATCGATTGGTACTCCCGGTTTAGCAATTGATGTGATTTAAGTTATTCTCTTGGCCTATTAAGGCTTTATGCAGCCTCATTTAAATTGCGCTCATGGTCACAGCGATTCATGAGCTAATAAAATAACTTTTTCGTATTTTAGTTACAACTATAAGGTTCTATGAGGAACTATACCCGTGTAGCTGTATAGTGTGTTTTGTGTAGTGAATGGAGTGTTTTAAAGATTACAATGGGAGGACTTCTCGGTCGTCGGAAAAGACACGAGTCTCTCCTGATCACCCTCGCGGGAGAGGCGGTCGTCAGTGTTGTGATACAAGAGTTATAATTGTGTAGTCCATCGTGTCCGCCTGATGTGTGTTGTGGGAAGTATCTCGTAGCGAACAACGTGAAAGGGAAGTGAAAGCGATAACTTATGAAGGCTTTAATGTTGTAACCACTCTTTTAGAATACTGTTCTGCAGTGTCGTTCTTGTAGTCCATAGAATATTCCAGGGTACACTCAAAACTTCACGAACGTATATCTGTGTATAAATATCCAAAAAGCCTCTTGTAATACATTTCGTTTCGAATATGAAAGATGCACTAGATAGAAACTAAAACAAACGTGGCGGTCTTGTGAGATTAAATTCGCAAATCATTAACGCAGATAATTAAGCAAAAAAATATTATTACATAGCCAGACAAAAATTGGTAGAGATTTTTAATGATTACTTTTATTAAGCACTGAAACGACCAATGCTTTGTTGGACCTTGATGCAGTCTTATTTAACGAATTTTCTTGTACATTGTAATAAATCATGAGGACATGAAGTAGTTACTGGTCACGTAATCAATTTACGGTAACAATCGCTTTGTTCTCATGTCTTTTAATGTGTAACATCACTTAACCTCTGGACTGATCATTTGACGCTTTACCCTCATAAAAACAACATTGTTTTGTTCTTTTTAATTACACATAAAGATGTAATTAGGTGAGTAAGGTATTTGACGTAATGGAATAATTCGATGGGAAACAAATCGTAATTATAGTAATTAAAACGATAGCAAAAATTATTTATATTTCAGCGCCATCTATTAAGCAGCTGAAACATCACGTTGTCAAACCTAAGTTCTATCATTTCAAATTAGTTTCTGAAATCAAACATTTGGCATTTGGCATTCATAATATAAAAAAGCTAAAATGATACATAAATTTAATTGCAATATTTTCATTTGGTCAATCCTTCATCATAGTTGCAAAGGCTGATAAATAATTAATAAGTAACATAATATTTTTTTATAACTCGGAATATTTTACTGTTTTTCGTTTTAAAATTCCAACCATAGACAAAAAATTTAAAATTTTAATTAATATAAAAGTGATAGCATATTTTAATATGGTCGAAAATATCATTTGCTTCGTTATAAACAATTTTTTTTTAATTTAAAATTCTTAACGGATTGCCATAGACAGCTTCTAGAACATAATACAGTATATTAAATATATAAATCATTCGTACGTCACTATTCATGCAGGTTTATATAACAATCTATTTCTTTGTCATAAAACAAGTATATACACTAACTGATATAATCAGAAATATTAAAATAAGTGATTAAGTACGCAGGCGAGTTTAACTATAAGAATTTTTCCGGCGGACACATTTGAACAATGTGAAAATAAACAAAAATATTAATTGGCATGTAATGTATCCAATAAACAAATTAGATAAATATACACATCATATCCTCAT
This sequence comes from Battus philenor, assembly GCF_028537555.1. Lineage (NCBI taxonomy): Eukaryota > Metazoa > Arthropoda > Insecta > Lepidoptera > Papilionidae > Battus > Battus philenor. The sequence continues at coordinate 2,885,876 of NW_027181693.1, forward strand.
GGTGTACATATTTAAATATATTCGTTTTTTTATAATTTAGATGCATGAGGAAAGAATTTTTTTTTATTTCTTTCGTAAAGTATCTAAGTATCAAAAATTTGGAAGTATCGAAAGGTTTTTTTTATTTAAAAAGCATGAAAATATCATACTTGTGTTCACTTTATTTTAACATTATAACCCTAAAATATTAATGTATTTTTGGCATCAAAAATTACTTGCAAGAATTCACTTCTTAAGTATTTATCTTTCACGAACAAATCGTGATAGGTAATTAAAAAATCAATTTATCTAATTACATCAACAATTATTCATTCGTTGTCCTCAAAATTATAAAATGTCAGATAATTATCTATGTGAGTACTATATATAAACAATTTTATATCTAAGATCACGATTTATCTGATTTTCCGGTTGCAATGAGAAAAACACGACCGCTCGCATCGAATCTATTGTTAAGCAAACATAAATATTACATTGTAATATTTGCAAACAATTTGGATGCACTCATCTATTCACTTTTGAGGTATTGTTTTGTTGTTTCAGCTGCCCTGTGACCGACGAAGCTGTTTCACAAGCCCCATAAGACAAACAGCGTCGCCAATAAACAAAAACCAATTATTGCTTTGTTGATATTTGGAATGAAACCTTCTCTTAGGAAGATAGTTGGTCTTTATTTACGATGACCCAACGGGTCTGATTTTCTTTAGTCACGTGCATGACAGGATTGTCAGTTATCACCTATACAGTTTAGCCATAATAATTGCTATAGTAAAACTTTTCTACTATACATACCATTTATTATTTAAATGTATGATAGTATATTAATAAAAGAATTTTAAAATATATGAATCATCAAACTTTAAGTTTCCAAATGGTGATCATTTGAAGCATTCGGATTCTTTGAAATTGAGGCCAGATATGGATACAATCACACAATATTTTTTAAAGAAAATACTTTAGGGACTTCAAATTACCATAAGGGACCATAAATATGAGTAGTATCAAAAGGTTTCATTCACTTATTTCAAGCGTAGCGTACGACACACAAGGCGGATAGATGATGTTAATATCATCGGAGGACGCCAGATGCAAGCTGCTTTCAAATGGTACACCAGTAGACATCCTAAGGCTGGTGGAAAAGGTCTGCTGGGATTTCTCGAGGAGTTGGAGTTAGAGGCTTTATTAAGACCAACCACGATGCAAAATGAGCGCAGTGCCGCTTGGTTGCGGAAACTAGCTCGCTGAGACAAGACAAGTCTGGTAGAAAGAACAAAACCACATCCGTTACTTTTATTATTGGAGCACGTACAAAGTTTTGGGACAATAAATGATACATGTTAGAGCAAATGGTAATTGCAAGTCATAAAGCGCCCTTCTAACTTCATTTACTCTAAAACAAACCGATTTTATAATAAAGTAAATAATATCGACGTCACATTATTCAACATACGGCGCCTGTAATGCATTACTAACACGATCGCTGCTCGATAGATCTAGAAATATTTATATTACAATACATAACCATTACATCGCATAACCAAAAGTGACTTTTTATTATTGGACATGTGTTTTAAATAAAGTATGAAGGTGCTAAAAAACTATGGTGAAGTGCTCAAAATGGTGTGATGAAATACTGGTCAAATAAAAAACCAATGTTAAAAAATATTATTAAAAAAATATATTTTTCTATCCGAGATTAAGTACTATACTGATGTTAATGCGTGGACTTGTTGATGCTCACTCAGGAAGCTAATTATTGTCAAGCACTTTATAAAACTATATCTATTTTAGCAAAACTGTCTTCCGTGTTGCACTGCAGGGCTGACAATGCCGACATTTTATGTTGATTAACGAGAAAGTGCTAGTAATGGCCTATTCGAATAAATAATATTTTGATTTGATTTGACTGTTGAAGCTGTTGATAATTAATTAAAAATAATTGTCATCACAATCCAACTTTTAAACGTATCAATCACTGTCTTTATTGGAGAAGTTAATAATAAATCTAACTAATTCCTTAGTAAACGTTATGCATATGATTTTTATTATATTTTTCATATTGTAAAGGGCCATTATAGGGGAGTTCAACCTGATTCTAGTTTTTATCGAATTAGACTTTTTAAGCTTTCTTTATATGTAATAATATGCATAAATGTATATCATTTTCTAAAAAATTGCTCGAGAAAATAATGATGCATTCGATTTTGGAATGCCTGATGTCTTACTTTTGGACACAGACTATACAGAATAATAAATGAAATAACAAACGTCTTCTATTCAGTTAAGATATGGAAGTAGTTAAGCATCAAACTGGTTAACTGGCCTCACAAGCCTGTCCTCGCTTCGCTAATTTATGTCCATACGACAATCACCTCCAACCACGACCTGGACAAACACACTCATCTAACTCCACATTAACATTTTAATAAATATCTGCTAACGATAATTCCACCGCATAACCAGCCTTGTCTTTAAAAGGACTTCGATCATTTATGTGTTTAACTTGCATCAAATAAATCATGTCAATTACAATGCATGATTTTAAAATGTTAATTATTTACGTACATTCGTGGTGATTAAAAGTGTAATAGTTTTAAACAGGTGAATGTAGTATATATCTCATTTGTTAAAATAGTACAGTGTACCGTACTTTAATTAAAATAAAATCAGCTGGACATCTGCACCTGTACACCCCGAAAAAGCTTTTAAATCCATAACTAAAAACCTGTGTATTCCAGAATACGGTTTACTTCTCAGGAAATCGAACCTACCACCATAAGTTACATTCTACCATTTAACTTAACTGCAACCTCAACCTTATTACTAATCTTATTTTACATAAATTATAAATTATAGTCAGTCAATTAACAGAACGAGTCGACTTGTAACAAAGTAATAAATGTGAACATGATTTTCGAAGGTAAGGTTACCTGGATAATTTCATAGTAACAGCGCATAGAATAGTCTCCACCGTATCCTACCGTAAGATCAGGTAAAAATATTCACGGATTATGAGCTGCAACATCACCTAAACACATTTGAAACTAAAAACTGCGTCAACCAATCCGCATGCCTACTACTGCCTGTTTCGTATTATAAATAAAAAGGACAGGCTAGGTCCCCTATCTACGGCAATTCCGCCATTCCTCGTGGAGCAGATTGCTCAGCCCCTGACGCCCCCACGACGACTTCGGGTCATATCGGAAATCTATGTGAGAGGCCGAATTGACCGACTGCAGAAATTACTATGATTTATTAAGTAATATATCTAAATATGTATTATAGTTCTTTAAGATTTCATTCTTCACGGATGGTTTATCATCTTATCTTAAGGAGCCATCAGTTCATATAAAAACACAAAGGAAACTGTGCCGGATATTTATTATTCTCTGAAATAATTAGTGATACTCGTTAAAATTGTAATTAAATTTGATGTATTTTTAAAGTCATGCGTCACACCGGGGTGAGGGTTTTCCGAAAGCAAGTAGTTAGAAAAATCCAAAGACATCTTGGGTTTTCATATTATTTCGACGCAATTACCGTAAAACAAAAAACTTTGAAATCAGATTAACACGTACATATTTCCTTATATCTTTTATTACGTACTTATTTTTACAGACAAATTTTTTAATGCTTTTTATATTCTTGAGTCATGTTCAAGATGTTTATCTATTATTGTGTTAACTACTCTATTATAAAAATATCTGTTCATTACATATCAACGGATATTTGGACACGAAAATCGGAATGGATACCAAAATTTTTAACATCGTGTTCACACTTAACAGAAGGTGTCTAGTTTTTTTAGTTCTTCTATGATAAACCTATCATAGGACTTTTGTTTCAGTACATTTATTATTAGCATTCTCTTCTGTTATCCTTCACAAGTTCTCTTATTATATCTCTTTTCATTCTTTACGTTTTCTTGTATACTCTTTTCTTTTATTCACAACCCTTACATATATCGCCTATTCTCCTTTGCCGCATTCTTTTACTATCACAATTTAGTTCAAATTTTTTTTCCATGTTTCTTTTAATATTCTTTGTTATGAAGGTGTCTCGTTAGACTAGAACCATTCAATGTTCTGATAATTATTTTACTAGAATCAATAACTACAGTTGTTATTGTTGCGACAGCTTTACTAGACATGGGTCTCCTCTAAAGATTTACAACAAGATCGGCCGAAGCAGCCTGAATCCTGCGTCTCCTGAAGACTCTAACAGGGTCTGTCGTTCTGGACGGAGCTTTTCACTCCAGAACCTTAAAGCCCCAGCCATCTAATTTAAAATTATTCTTAACATAGAGATATTATATTGACAACGAGCATCCGTACTATCGTAAGCAGATGTCAAAACAATTTGTTATTTCTATCTAAATAAACACAAATGATGTAACACAAAAACATTTCTATATCAACGTCATTCATTTTGTCCAAACTGATCATGTTTATAGTATTTACTAATAAACAAATATTTGTTATAATATTTGTTATGATATCATAATAGCATAATTAGTTCATTCATTGTTTGATTGTGTTAAAATATTGCATTACGTGTTGATTATAAATCATAGTCGTCATTTAAGCCGTAAAACATTCACTACTGGATGTAGATGCCTTGATATATTTCTAATAAGACTCGTTGGACACGGCCTGCAATCAGCGCCTGCTAACGATATCAAAAAGAAGATTTCAGCTGATGGACACCAACTGTAAGGCAGAGGTCTGCCAGTCTTGCGCTGTATTTAACGACATCCCGCGACTTCATCTGTGTCATCGCTCCGCCTAGTGGGGGGCCAACCCATGGGACGTCTACGGGCACGTAGTCGTCACTCGAGAATCTTCCGACCCCAACCACCATCGGTTGCAAGATATGCCACCCCCCACCACCACTCACCCATGCCGCGTCTACCTACTCTTGGTCACCACTTGAGAACCTTTCGGCTGCAACGGCCATCGGTTACACGAGCGATGTGCCCCCCCCCCCACTCCTGCCACTTCAGAAAAGAAATTTTTTAAACTACATCTGTGATTATGGTTCATTTGCTGTTCGACTTATTCTTAATTCGATCTCGCAGCGAAACTCCAAGTATTACCCGCTCCATTGCTCTCTGAGTGACCGAGAGCTTTTACTTATAGGTTGTAATTACTGTTATGTTATCCAACAGTGGTAGTCCAGTGATAGAGTAGTGTAACTTGCGTTTGTATGTCACGGTTTCGATTCCCGGAATACAATCTTATATAAACCACACCACCTTATATAACACACTTTGTGCATTATTAATATAGGATTGCTACTGCTCACTAAACAAGTTTCTAAAAGATGGACAGTAGCACCGTCTGAGTACCATAATGCCAAACGTGGCGACTATGGTATAACCTGTCATAGATATCTTTGGTAAAGGTTTGTGCCTTAAAGAGGGCGTTTATGGACTCATATGACAACAACGATTTTATTAAACTTCATGTTATCTTTTGTTTGTTTGTTACTACACTTGTAATTAAAAAAGAGAATTATTTGAATTTGATTCTACACTATAAACGGCGTAGGTGTAGCCTCAGGTTACCGATTACAATTGAAAATGAATACATGAAATACTACATCACTACATCCGTAACCTAATAATTGTAAAAACATTTATTATTACAAATGTCAACAAGAAATCCACCTTGAATATATTTAGAACTGCATTAGCACATCTCCGATGATTAAAATTGAAATAGATACGATAAGTATAAATACAATTTAAAAGTAATGTAAGTTGATGTAATTCTCTTCATCATTATAATTTTATTTTATTCGTAGGATGTCAACTGAATGCAGGCCTATTCTGTATATTTAATATTGTAAGGCTGCGACGATTTGCATTTGGATTTGTAGTTGGACATTCTACGCTGCGTTTGCCGTGGTCTGAGGAAGCTTAAGGCCCCAGTCATCTTTTTTTTTCATTTTTATTTCATGTAACTTTAGACATTACAGTAATAATTATACATACAGTAGTAATTGTCAAATAGTAGTTAAAAACTGCAAGTTTACAAATATGACCCGAAAGCTCAGTTTACAGACGCTAAACCTCAAAAATATAAACTAAAACATCAACTCTTATGTGTATATATATATATGTTTGTATATATGTATGTATTTATGTATATATATGTGTATATATATATGTGCGTGTATATAAATATAAGAGAGTTATATATATACACATATGTATTTTGCTGGTACTCATGGAGATGCCGTTAAAAAAACAAATTAGTGAAATAAAACTCTACGAAACACTATTAAATATTTATGTCTGTGCTATGATTTGACATCGTAGACACTTTTTTTAAGGCTTTAAATTAACATTAGGCTACCGTCAGTATAACTCTGATATTTGCTGTTTAATACACAATTAACATGAACCCGAGAAGTGTTCGAGAAAATCATAAATACACAGCCCAACTGCCAATACGATTCGCAGAACTAAATGCTCAATGTATCGAGTATTATTTCCTCTTGCGTCTCGTTTGTTATCGAATAAGGCTAGGTGCTCATTTATACTTAACATTTTAATATATTCTTTCAAAGTGTTATTCCTTTAGAGGCAGTATATTCTTACTGTCAGTTATTAAAACATTTATACAGGTTATATTTTTATTTTATCTGAACGTTCTTAACACCGTTACATGAAAATATAAATAAATAAACAATTTTTAGAACAAAACATTACTTAGTTTAGTATTCCAAACACATACTTTTCCACAAGTAATTTAAAATATTTATAAATCTTCGTAATCTCATTATGTGTATAAAAATGAATCTCTGTTTTCTGTTGGTCTCGCTATAACATAAGGACTTTGTAGATTTATAAGATCTCTAGTAAATTAAAAAAATATATATTGGTGATTTGTTTAAAAAGATATAATGACTATTTATACTGCGAGTTCGACAGCTGCCTTGCAAATATATTGTCATATAACAAATCCGTCGGTCAAAAATTACAATCACTTATATATTATATATTTAATTAATAAATAAAACGATCATTCTGAAACGTGTTACATTAATTATTGTTTTAGACGTGGCACGGAAAGGCTCCCCACTGGTGGGCCAATGACATAGACAATATTTAATGGAATCAGACGTTACCTTGCGGAAGTTCATCCTAAGTAAGAAAAGGACCAATGTGACCAAAGAAGTGTCTAAATATTGGTCCTTTTCTGACATAGACAATGTCGCGGACAATCACTGGATACCAGCAACGCAAGACAGGTCATGATGGCGATCTTTGAGGAGATCCATGCCTTGTAGTGGGCCTCTATCAGCTAACATGATGATGATGATGTTTGTAATACATCAGGCTCAATAACTACTGGCAGTATAAAATCTGTAGAGAAAGTAAAACAAAAAATACACGCAGTACTTTACTATCATCTTATTTTAATGGTTAGCCTCTGTGAGAGTTTCACTTTGAATATCTTGTATTTTGATTCCAATTATTTTCAAATTTTTGCGTTAAAATATACCAGTACGGTTTTTGGGTCAAAGTTAGTTTTATATTATAAGATTAATTATCTTAAATAATTTTTAAATACACAACTTCTTCTGAGAGCACTGTAAAAAAATTCTTACAAAAGTGATCATTCATAACACGTAATTAATTACTTCGAACACCTGTTCACAAATAGTTTTTCAGCGAGTAAAAGTTGTCAAGGTTAAAAATATTAAATCAATTTTATAATAGTAACAATAAAACTACTAAAGATTTTCAACTTGATATGTTTGGCCTCCGATTTAAACGTAGAAAGCTTACTACCAACTAACTTATCTATTTATTGATCAAAATTACATTTCAAAATTGCTTTTAAAATTTATTTGCTTTTAAATTAACGTGCAATGTTAATATCGTACTTCCTTAAGGGGTCCTAGTGTCAAGAGGTAAATTATTCCAGTCAAATTTATATAAGATGACTGCCGACGACAACAATGATAGAATCTAATCATCAATTACATCTTCAATCTTGAAAACATCATAAAGCTAAGTTAATTTAACTTAACCTTAACCACAAGCAATATTGGAATCGGAAGACTGCGCCATAAAAATGTCGTTCAATACCATCTCTGGGCAACAAGCCTCTCCACAGCGCCATCTTTCTTTCCTATCGTTGTCAACGTATTTCAAAATTTTAAGGTGATTTTGATAAAATATCATATTAGTACTTTTTAAACATTTCTGAATAAACAGTTTATTATATAAACTATTTAACAATAATTTACACTATAAGTCTGTAAAAAAAACAAACACGCACACATTTGCACTTAACACAATAAATTTGAAAAAATTCGTCGACATCAGCCCGTAGACGCTCGCGATAAGGCGTATGTCTCCCCCAAAAATATCTAAGGTGGGGATATACTATACACTATACTATACTGTACACAAAAGACGCTGCTGCCTATCCTTAAAAAAAACTTATTTGTAAGCAGTGACAAACTAATTAATACACAAAGTATGAATCCAGGAATCGAACCCGCGACATACGATCGCAAGCCACTTTCCTCCACCAATGGGCTGCAGCTGTTGGATGACATAATTACATTGCAAAATTTTAAATTAAAAAAGTCTTTTGAAATAGTTTTATATTAATACATATTTTTGATTTATAAAATCAATGAGTAACATCTTACGGAAAAGCGCAATCTTCTAATACATGCAATAATGATTAAAAGCAGGCTTTATCAAATATTTTGTAAACAAAAACCTTGTAGAAATAATAAACAGAAAAATTATTGAAAGTATCATTTATTTTCAACTCGGCGCAGACAGGCAGTGTACGTGGGATTTCATTTCTTTTTAAATGTTGTCACACCTGGTGATAACCTATAGACGAACGATAGGAATTGACATAGTTCTGTGAATTGGCAGGTTCAATTGGTCGTGCAAGTTTGGCAGGCTAGCAGAAAGCTTCCGCAGCATAGGATGTCTACCCGCAACGTCCTGTGCCCAGGACCCACATTGAAATTTAAAAGCTTTTATTACGTTAAATTTGCATGAATTATGTAAAATTAGTGGCAGAAGGCAGGCCACATAGCGCTCAGAACGGAAAGTCGCTGGTGACTTAAGATATTGGAATGGAGACCACGGACCAGCAAGCGCAGCGTCTGACGTTCATGCAGGGTTCTTCCAATCAGTCCTATTAAAAATCTGTATAGAAGATTATATCCAGCGGACTCACTTCGGACTCGGCGAAAAATTCATCATCGTCTTCTAAATTCAAATTCGATGGAATTTGAGCATAGTTCTCACCCTTAAACATGTAAAGGTTTCTTCCTGCTGTCGCTGCAAACCATGGCAGAAGAATCTCGAATTAAAATCCCATAGCGCACTTTAAAGCCGTCTCAAATATTCCAAATACGACGCATATGTAAAGCAGTGGATATCCTACGGCTGAAATAATAATTGGTTATTCAAACCAATTAACAAACAATACTTTGTTTCACAATCAACAAGCAGAAGTAACTTATACTAGTTAAAATTATTTCATTGAGTTTAAATCACATAGTATATGAGAGATATAACATAATGTATACACTTCTTTAATAATTCGAAGTCCAACACAAAAACTAATAACAAAAAGCACCACTAGCAGTTCACTTCGGCCAAGGATAACTCCCCGGTACATACGCGATGCTCGTATCATCGATTGAATCGCTAGAAAAAATGCTCTTACATATAACTCTCAAGCGAACTAATGACACGTACGACAGTGATTTTGGCAAGCCTAACATCATATTCGTTTAGGGAAAATTAAAACTTAAACATATAAATAAGTTGTCTAAAAATCATATTCAAATTTAATCAAATCATTATTCTTATTATTATCATACAAATATCTAAAAACAAATTCATAATCATCATCGAAATACTTCGAAATATAATAATTAATTTTAAACGTGTCTTTATCAAGATTGTTAGAAGGCCCCAGATCTAAGCTGTTTCTATATGGTCTTATTTGAAATCTCTGGAGGTAACCTATGAATATTAATGAATGTACTACGGCTGAAATAATGATATGTCACCTTTTTGCTTAAAATAAACGGAAACGATATTATTTTTCACTTTATGTAACAAAACCTCTAATTATATCTACTGTTATGGTTTGGACATGCTAGTAATCATTAGATAGTCTAACCAAATACAAAATAACGTCCTTTCATTTAGTAGATAGAGAACCTTGTTTATGTCAGTAGAAGACGCGGAATGCTATCCCTAAGTCCTATTGGAAATCTGTGGGAGAAGACTATTTCTCACAATAAACGTCATACGGCTGAAATATTGATGATGACGACAATCATCAGAAAATTAATTATCCCCTTTTTTGTTCTGAATTAAACGATATCAAATTTTCACTTTGTATAACCTGGGTAATTTAATTTATTAATAGGATAATAATAAATTAAATTGGGTATATTTTATATGTATATTTGAGATGAAAAATCAAAAAATGATGAACATTTATTGTTTTACTCTAATAATATGCCAAATTAAATGCCGGGTATTTTACATCCCCTTCATAAGGAACACTGCGGTTAGTGAAACTAGTTGAATGTGCATCCTGTCTTATTTATTTTGTAATGAGCCAGAATATCTTATCATTACAAGATGTTTCCAGTGTCATCACTGTGTGAAAAATAATGCATCTAAACTGATAGGAAAGAGCATAAAATTTGCTCGTCTTTTTAGAAATAATTATTTTAATGTGTTCAAATGATAAAAATATATAAGTAACATAACTTGTTCTGACGACTCTATTATTACTAACAAGAAATAAAAAAAATGGATTAATGAAACTATCGATCCCGGAAATGCTTTGTCCTGACATTTTTGTGTAGTTTTTTTCAGTGTATGCATTTTCTCGGTAGTAAATTTCAGTTAACTGTTATAACGAAAAATCTGTGATTGAATCACGTTGCAACTGACGTCGTTGTATATGGACTATAAATTTTTAAAAACAATTTGGGATGAATAATTAAAAAAAAAAAAAAGATTTCTTAAAAAAAAACACATAAAATGGCGTTAATACAAAATTTTTCTTCATATTTTTCATATTGCTAACATTAAGTACATGAGTATTTAAATCATGTATTATATATAATCGTGGTCAATTCAAGAACATTTAAAAATATGACAAAAATGTCTCTGGTTTTTGATTTTAAAAAGAATTTATATAAAAGAAGCTTTTCAACTGCTGTTTGAAGGCTATCCACGTAGATTTCTAATAAGGGTGATATTTTTTTTTACTGATGCATAAATTTAAAATCTGTTATTTTGTATAACGTATATGATTTATAAAAGCAAAATAAAAATCCAAAAAAATATATAATATATTTATATATAAAAATATCACTTAATAAGGACGTAATACATCTAGGAACATATTATATATGTGTATGTATATAGTGATTGGTTATAGGTATATAAGTTTTATAAGGGTGAATGTGTAGTTCATTTGTTAGTGTAGTAAGATTAACCTAATCCAAAAATCAATAGTTAGATAAATAATAATTAACTTATTGATAATATAGAAAGGAAATCGTTTTCAAAATTTGTATCACATAATTAATTATTGTTCGCTCTACTTTTGCACATTTTGTACTGTCAGAAATTATTAGCCTATCGCATTCCGATAACGAAAACAAAATAATGTAAAAAAAAAATAGTTTTAAAACTTTTTCCTAACAAATGGTTATACATTCACAACTAGACTTTCGCACCTATAACTATTTACCCTGCAGACATAAGTTTATAAAAAATATGTAATTTTTATATATATACATATATTACATATATTCATATATATACACATATATAAATATGTATATATTTAGCAGAGGGCAATTAATAACTATCTGTACGCTTTATCAGGCGCTTGATACAATCAATCAGCAACATCATGTTATTCTACGAACTGTTTATCCAAACGTTTGCCTTCCGTAGTAAATTTGCAAAAACTAAATCAAGGAAAATATAACTTGTGTATACGGAGTTTATTTATAATAAATAATGATAATCCGTAACAATTTTTAATTAGGACGAGAAAAGAGGTTTCGTATTTCAAAAAAAATATTTAGAAATTTGTTGTAAAATCTTTTAATACAGTTTTCTTCTGGCTGATTTCGATTTTTTAACTTAAAAATATATGTATACGTCACATGATTGCAATTTTAACTCAAATATTTTTTTATAAATAACCATTTTATGTGAAAATGCTGAATAATCACGATGCATGTTTGTACGGAATTATTACTTATTAGTCTAAAAAATATCAAAAAATAATCAACCGTTTTTTAAGTTTGATTTTTGGACAGGGTCATACATTAATTGACAACAAATGAACTATATACTCATTCCTTTATTGCTTTCACACCTATAACTAATCATGCTGTATATTTATGTATAAATATATATAACATTATCATTAAAAATATTAATAATTGTAACAAAACATTTTTAAAAGTCAGCATCTAATCGGCCATATTCAAAAAAAAAGCACACAACTTAATTTATGTCCCGAAATAACAGGCTTTAGATCAAGCCTTCCCTGTTTCTATCCGACAATCTTGTATACTCATCGTTCATCCACCTTAGTTTATTATATTCGACGATCGTGGTGCTTTAATAATGCCGGTCGGAGCAAAAAAGACGCCGGAAAAAACATAGGGTCACTGTAAACACTTGTTGGATCGTGACATAAGCTGCGCCGTATATAAGCAGAGGCCGGGACAGCGTTCGACACAGTTAAACGAGATGGCTCGTCTTGCAGTAGTCGCACTGGCCTTTGGCCTGTTTGTTTGCATCCACGCAGCGCCAGGTAACCACGTTACTTTAAAAAAATATCAAAATTATAAATGATCTGTATATGTATTAATATGTAACTTTGACTTGTTAATAATAATCATAAACATATTTAGGTTATGGCGGCGGTGGAAGCAGCGGAGGATACGGCGGTGGTGGCGGAGGCGGCGGCGGATTCGGAGGCGGTGGCGGATTTGGAGGTGGCGGCGGTGGTGGCCACGGAGGTGGCGGCGGACTCGGCGGTGGACTTGGCGGTGGCAACGGAGGGGGCGGCGGATTAGGCGGAGGTCACGGAGGCGGCGGTGGACTCGGTGGTGGCAATGGAGGTGGTCTCGGAGGTGGACATGGAGGTTCCGGCGGCGGTGGTTTTGGCGGAAACGGCGGCGGTCACGGTGGTGGAAACGGAGGAGGCCTAGGCGGCGGACTCGGTGGTGGTAATGGCGGTGGTCACGGAGGCGGACTTGGAGGTGGTAACGGCGGTGGTCTCGGTGGGGGCCACGGAGGCGGCAACGGCGGCGGCCTCGGTGGTGGTCACGGAGGCGGATTAGGCGGTGGCAATGGAGGCGGACTCGGAGGATCTGGCGGCGGTGGCCATGGTGGCAATTACGGCCACGGTGGCAAGGGCTACGGCGGTTCCAGCGCTCAGGCCAGCGCCAGTGCAAGTGCAGGCGCTGGGGGCTATGGTGGCCACAAAGGCGGTTATGGGTAAGCCTGATAACTTTTCCTATTGAATTCTAATTTAATTTAAGTTTTATATATACATAAGACGTAAATATATTTTTCTAGACATCGAATCTAGAATCCCAATTGTTACGGAACTATTTATAACATACTTATTCTTTAAAACTTATATTTTACTAACACAATGTTCGCTTATAAACACTATATACCTGCACTAATATCTATATATATAAATATATATATATATACATATATATAGCAAGGTAATACATCGTATATATATGACTTAAATATTGCATTCTTTTCCGTCTGCATCCATGATATCTTTTATAACTAACATATATATATATATATATATAAAATTTAATAACAGTGTCAAGGATTTTAAGTGATAATAAAGCTTAGTAATTTGCCCTTACAATTGATTTTAAGACATTAGTAAAAGTGATAGCCAAAAGTAACTCCACTGAGTTTGTGGTAGGCTTTTGCTAGATCAGGACATGGGGCAAAGCCTAATAACCATATATTTAAAGTTAGAAGATGCTATTAAAGGGTGACATACACGCATGGATAAATTGTAATATGATTAAACGAACAATGAAATCAATCAAAAACAGTGTATAAACATCTCAAAGATATACATTTTACAGAGAACAGTTAAGATAAAGTATGTTATTATAATCTAATTACTAGCTATTTATTATTATATGTTAATGTGATTATATTAATTTTAATGTCATTAGTACTTTTTATTCGTTATAACTGTACTATAATGTTTTACCTCATTATATAGTCGGATTATTGATAATAATTTTAAATATTTCTGCATTATTCTCATTAATTATCTGTTTTATCTGAAATAATAACAGCAAGATAATTAATTTTTATATTTCTATTTGTTACAGACGTTAAAACATCATCAGACATTGACAGCTGAACAGAGATGCAGCAAGATTGGTTTAACAACTCGAATTGTGATAATAGATATTCTTTTTTATTTGTGTACATTTTATGTATGTAAAATATAGCTTATTGTTTTAATAATTGTTATTGTTTTTCTTAAAATCCTAATATACATTATAAATAGAATTTATGCTCCTTAATTCTCGAAGGTTCTACATAGTATAAATACACTTACTTTATCAACTCTATCGCTGGTCTAATAATGCATTTAACAAAATATATCTCATACTTCATATAACATATTACATAAAATCATAAATTCCATCCTGCGACCAGCTAGCTACCCTTGTCAAATTAGTTTAAGCTGTAGTGGCATTAGACACTTGAGTTTTAAACGAAGAGATGTAAGTCCACTCATTGCAAATGGATTGATAAACTCAGTAAAGCATTAACTGGATGAAAATAGAAATAAAATGTTGGAAATTTTTGAGAAAAATCAATACGCATTAAAAAGTTTGATCCCAGTCGAATACGCCGAGCTTCTGATCGATTCTAAGCTGGTCACATTAAGATATTTATGCATAAGACATTCTAATACTAGTGCCATTAACATGCAGCATATCTTCTTTTTAATAGTTCAGATAGGTTGGTACGTAAAAGAGATATTTCTGAGCAAATATTTCCGTGAAGATAGAACAAATAATAATAGAATACGCTGGAAACGACGAAAACTTTTATATATAAACCAAAATATTATTTCCGGTGAATAATACGGGTATTGGGTTTTAGCAATGTAACTTTTATTGTGTTCTGAGTCGTAAACTAAAAATACGTACTGTGCACAGTCTTAATTTTACAAATATCTGGGTAGCAACGATTTTTAAACTAATTAATTGTAATATTATAGAATCATAACAATGACGATTATAACTAGAATATTTAAAAACAAGGAAATAGGTAACAGGGAAGGTATAAAAACATAGAAACTTCTGTCACAGGCGAATTATTTATTACCCCAGTATCAGTGCTAAATATAACACTAAATTACTGTAATAACTTATAACATTTTGTTTTTATTGGTTATAGCATAGCCCAAAAATACACATTCTTCAAATCCAATAATATGTGAAAGTATTACTTATGCGTAAAAGTTTTATCTTACATTCTACACCTGTGAGCAGTATTAGCCCAACGATAGAGACATAGATATCTTTGGGGTGGCTTATACCTGTAGTGAGCGTCTATAAAAATGGCTGAAACGCTCTATATATAAACCCTGCACCATCTTCTGCATCCATTCCTCCACTCTGCTCGAAGAGAGATTGGAAGAGAATGTCATCAGGCTTTATATACATCTTTAGCACACATTACAATAATATTTCGAACAAAAGAGTTACAATTATAAATAATTTACACTTGTATATAACCATAATTCATTACGTAATTGTATCCAAGAATAAAATAAAGAAAACAAGACATAAACTCCCACGCAGAAACATTAATTAAAGCTCCATAATCAACAATATATAAATAAAACACAATTTTAATTTATGTTAATATATACCTTGATGCGAAGCTATTCTGAACGTGTCCGCCGGGACGGGTCTTCCCCGTATTTAATTGGAGTAATTACACCTATAGCAGACTGGTTCGTAACTTTTATTTTATAAAACCTTTTCCTTGCTATAATAACTATCATAATAAATATAAAATTGTTTCCATACTCGAGTTTCATGAACATATTAAAGTCTAGAAGCATTTATTCTCTACGTGTCAATCCGGGCCATTAGAGCATCTGGAATCGAAACGTTTCCAACGACATCTTATGCCGTAGACTCTCTTCGAGTGCTTTGCAAACAATGATGCATCAGCCAAATCTACAGGGTCGTAGCTTGCCAGCATTCTATAGGCGCTGTGTCAAACGTATTGCAGGGATATAGGCTGTGTACAGTGGCCAAGTTTAACGACCCCTGTAACAGATTAAGAATGGTCTCCTGGCTATTCATTTTACCTCACCAGACTCCTTTGCCATACGTGACCAAATTTTAAATGATCCTACCAATGTTGCTCTAGAAACAAGTTCCATATACTGATGTTCGCTTTTGATAATCCTAAATCCTTTAGCTTAGGATTAGAAAAAGATTTCCTGTTTGATTTCCTTTCGCTCATATCTCTTTGGCATACAAATTCATAATAAATTATTCTTATTCATTTCGTTATTTGGCTTAGTTTGCGTGGTCTTTAAGCTTAATTATTTCAAAGGCTTTTCAAGGTCCGATCTAGAAGACTTGCCGGCGATTATTAGGTCTTATTGAATGGATTTTCTTGATTTTAAATCGCACTATGTATTAATAGGCTTTGATAATATTTTTTAAGTATGCACACTGGCATTGAAAGTGACTGATGAAGCCTAATATTCCAGCATATTGGCAAGTTGAATTGACAGTGGGAAGACCACATAGCGTGCATGATGGGGCCATGAGATTCTAGTAGGTGAGGTTGATATCTAGTAGTGGATATCCTGTGACTGAATCGATGATAATATTGAAGCACACTGTCTTACTGGTATTTACAGATTCCGCGGGCTTGAGGAGCCAGAGTGTAGAGAACGCTTAGCTTAAAAATCGTTTACGTAACTTAGCCTGAGGACTCCCTTGAGAACTTTTGCATTACATGCAATATTACCAGATTTAATCGACAATTAAGTTAATCTACTTCTAATAATCTATTTATTCTATAGTTAGTAAATCGTCATATTTGATTAGATTAAACATTCTCAAAAAAATTAAATAAAAAGGTGTTTTAACAATTATTAACTACGAAATGATTTCTGAAAATAGGGACAGTATAAAATTAAAAAAGTAAAAATAAAAGTGGACTATTTAGATTATACTTTTTCAACGTTCCCCAAAACACTGAAAGTGTGGTCACATAGCTCCTGTACTTAAAACTATTTATAGGAACATCTTTGCTGATACTTAATATAAGAATTGTTAGCACAATATAAAGTAGATACTCGATAATTTTTTATATCACACTCTAGGTTTTTGCATACGAAATGATTTCATTTAACCGCAAATCTGTTCGCGCATTAAGCAAGGTCGTGACTACGAATATAACAAAATTTATTGAAATCAACACTAACACGTTTAGTTTACACACAGCAAGAGATTCATAGACCAATTTTAATGTAATTCAAAGTATAATATCTGAATCGACCAAAAGATCGGTCTTGACAAGCGAGAAATTGCAAGAAAAAATTTATATACCATTCAAGGAGCTAAGACGAAGGTAATGAGGTGAGTGTACGGCATAACAAAACTTGATTGAGTTCGCAATAAATGCATATGTTGTAGCCTGGGCGTGCCTAATGTTAGACAACAACGATATTCTACACACGAAAAAACATTTCGCTCCTCGAGAAATCGTTTACTGAGATATCCCCCCATAGTACCAACTTTACCCATTCCTTTTCAATACAAGCCATTATTTTCTGGAACGCGTTCTCCCTAGATATTAGGATAATCAAGAGTTTTTGCACATATATAGCGAAGGTTGGAAAGCTGTTGCTTGACAATTATCACAATAGCTGGATTTTATTATTTATTATATTTAAATAAATAGTATATGAAGACATTTAAATAGATATGTACATACATACATACACATATATAAGTATATATATATATATATATATATATATATATATATATATATATATATATATATATTATAAGGTAAATTTATATATAATTATATTATGTAGTAGCTATTGACATATTTATGTGTTTCATTTTCTATTTCTACTATTTTAGGACATTAACTTGTTTCACCTATCTTTATCAATTTACCTGTGCACCGCCCAAACGGTTAACAGGTAGAGAATGCCTTCGACATTAAGTTCGCTGTTATACGAAAATGTACGACTCCGTGAAATAATCCAAGCGTAAACTCTATTGCTTCTTTCTACGACTAGGCATATGTTCAAAGAGTAGTTAATTTCAATGGCTGATAACAATAACAAATGTACATATATTCCCTATATCAATAACCTTGTCGGTCATGCGTTGCGGCCGAAAACACGACAATGTCACCCGAATTAAATTGACGTGACGAGTTCATCCTGTAACAGTCAGGTCCTATAAAAGATGCCACCGGAACAATGATGCATAGTCAGTCAGAATGACGAAAAAAATCACTAGCACGGTGTTATTCGCCATGCTAACGGTCTACGCCGTTGCTAACCATGGTAAGTTCTATGAATATCTTATATAATAACTAGCTGATCCCGCAAACGTTGTTTTGCAAAAATAATTAAAGTTTTTAATTAACAAATGTAAGATAAGGGTTGATCGTAGAGGGGTGAAAATTTAGGTTTATATGTATTTTTGTATGCTGTATCATAATAAAATAAAAATCAAAAAAATTGTCTAAAAAATAAAAATAAAATTTAGGGGTGGACCACCCTTATCACTTAGGGGTATGGAAAATAGATAGTAGCCGATTCTCAGACATACTGAATACGCATGTAAAATTTGGTAAAAATCGGTCAAGCCGTTTCGGAGGAGTTCAAGTTCGAACACCGTGACGCGAGAATTTTATATATTAGATAATATACATCAATATATAACTAGCTTTTCCGACTTTTTAGGCTAATGACAGTCCAATAGTAAAATAAATAATAAATTGTAATAAGATGAACACTTTATTTATAATGTTGATGTCTTCAAAACAAACAAATTATTACATAATGTGATATTTTCATTGCATGTTTTACGACACACGATATCTTTTTTTAACTGAACATGCCCGTTTTGGTTTTGATAGACGTTAGTTAAATTTTGCACAGGTGTACATAAAACTCAAAGTGATCGAGGAGTCATTTGTTATTTAGTAAATGATATCGGATTTTTTTACTTTAAACCTAAATTTTAAACCAGTTTTTGTAATACATCTCACAATTATTATACTAAAATTAAAATAAAGACTTTTCTTATTTAATGTTACATGATGTTATTCTCATCGCGATTTTAGAATTTTTTTCTCTTCATAAATAGTGTGCCTTTAACGAAATATAAAAAAATAACCAAAATGTCCAAAAATTTAGTAATGCGCGTAGCAACATATTTGGCGATTCAATTTAATCATTGTAAATAGATTTGCCCTGCCTATCTTTAGTTTGAACACGGAGTAGTTAAAATTTTTTCGTTTCCATATTTTTAAAAGGATATGGGGATATGCATTTTTGCTCAAATGTATATGTGAATTATTTTTAGAATATAAATTTGGTATATAACTACATATTAACATAGGAGGAGGAATTATTGCTTTTTTAATTATTAGCCGTAACACCATAAGCTGACGGATTAAAATGCGGTAAACTAATGAAAAATTTCTTCCAAACTACAAAGTACAAATACTGTCATAAAAAATTAACAAAAAAATACATATTTAAAATATGTTTCAACTCAATAGTTTTAATTTTAATTTGTTGTTGTACTACAATTACGAATTATATGTAGGTAAATATTTTAAAAAATGTATTTCTTTTAATTTAAAAGAAAGCCTTAGAGCACTTGAAAAAGGCGGAGACATAGAAGGCGATCAAGACTATAACGACAAAAGCGATGAAATCGAAGCGAGTGGCAGCATCGAGAATGAAAGCGTCGGTTGTTTAGACAACAGGTTAGTGATAACTTTGCTAAAAATTAAACAGACTAGAAGAATAACTGTGAAAGAAATCAGTGAATATTTATCATAGAATTTAAGTTATTTAACTACGTATCTTACTTCCCAAATAACGGCTCATGATAACGTTAACAAATTTAAACCAACGCTTACTATGTGCACATTTCAGAAATGTGGATATATATACCAAAAAGATAATATTACTAATCAAATATTCATATAAGCACTTTGCCGCCATTTGCCTATCCACAGCCACACACTTAAGGTCCCAGAGTGGACATCACGGCCCGGCAAAAGCAACGTAGTACATCCACCGACGCGGTGGTAAAATAACCTTGCTAAAGTCATTGTAACAAGCTGAATGCAGTTTGCGTCGCCAACCAATCCTATGGGAAGTCCATTAATGACGCCCATATCCAGCTGTGGACATTCACCGGCTTAAATGATAGCTGCGTCTTCGATAAACCTTAACAAACGTCGTTTACTTTGTGGGAGAAAGTCCTGGATACGTTTGTGGGCCCGTGAATTCTGGGCGCCATGTGGCCAGCCCAATGCTGCTTAAACATGCTAATCCTATAAGCTAAAACTTCAAGATTACTTCGTTCGTTTACGGGTTCTTTCATACTTGATTCGATCTCGTAGAGAAATCCCAAACATAGTCCTCTCCGTGGCTTGTGTACAACTTTGAACTGGCCAATGACGCACAAAAATATTTCTAAAGAATCAAATTTATTTCTATAAATTATTTATAATTTTATACTGTCTATCTTACAGAAATACCCACGGTGGCTATGAAAGGGACGGGTCTTGGAAAAGAAACCGCCACGTTGGTTACTCTGCTACAGCATCCGCTGCCGCCTCCGCTGACGCCTCCGCTAACACTTATGAACATGGCCACAAGGACGCCGTCTACTTGTAAACCACTAAATTCATTACAAAATTTTAATCTGTTTATGTAGCAAATCTTTATATTCTGCAATAATACACAGGCATTAAATAATAAATAATTTTTGTTGTTTATTTCTTATAGAAACATGTCGTAAAATGGCCTAATTGGAGTTTTTAAAAGTATACGTAACGTCAACTTTACCAACATCACTAATAAAATTTTCTTGACAAAAACATACTTCCAATACAACGGTTCCGAAGAATCTTCTTGTATTCGACTTAAAGCGTTACGTTTTGAGAGATCCAAACGCTTCGACGGATCAAGCGGCACCCCTCTCTTTAACTTCATTAATAAGACGAATACCTTTACTACAAAATAATCAATTTTTAACAATTACATGAATTTCCAATACGATCTGCGATTCAAATTTAAAATATTATTATTCAAGTAGGCATTTACACGCACTTTTAAATAGTCAATTATTTTAGCATTGTAAGTAACAAACTTTCGCTGTTTTTAAATTAAGTTAAACAATTTTTTGTTTACATTATAATATCTGAGTCAACTAACCACGTTTCACATATTTTGATAAACTAAAACTCTTAAATGAAATTGAATTTTAATAATATACTATTAATTTCACTGGCATACAATTCATCATTTTTTTATCATCATTAAGGCCTCCAAGGTTTTGTGCGCCCCGGGCAAAGCAAATTTGACGCACTTCACTTACTGAAACGTAATAATTTATTGCAAAAAAGGAAAAGATGGCAATAAATGAAATTTACATAATTAAGAACTGTATAAAAATATTTATTTAGAAAATAATACAGTGATCATTTATAACCTATCGCTAAAAATATTAATTTCTTTTAAACGAACTCGATTGTAATTTCAAATAATGTTCTTAACTTGATTTTAACTAAGCGCTGTAATGCACTCTCTCGGTTAGTTTAACAAATGAATCTTTTTTTTTCATGGCCCCTGTTGTTGGTGATCTCTCGTACCCCTAACTTATTTATGGGTCAGGAACTTTTATTTCTCTTTAATAGCGTTTTCATTTATATTTTTACGCTCTTTTTCCATGCATCTTAAGATATTTCATTCTTTCCTTACATTCTACATTTCATCTTTGTTACCCTTTCATTCCATTTTCCCTCTTTTCTGATGCCTTTCATCCATCACCTCGGTTCTGTTTTTTACAATTTTTAACGAAATTTATTTATGTACTTATTATTTTGCTAACATTCCTTTTATTTTATTTACGTTTTTCTTGGGTTACTGACTTAGATTTCTTTTTATTTACACACAAAATAAATAAATCTTACACAAACTATGTTCAAGGCATCGTGTGTATATAGTGATCTATTATACGATATACACAAAACTGTAATAGAATTTAACTAGGTAATGTTCTCATCTATCCCTTAAGCAATAGAGTCACACATCTGTTGTTTTAAAACACCACGCGTTCTACAAGGCACATATTTTGTTTATATCCTAGTATTTCCTTCATTATCGATTTAAGACTCTAAAACC
Source organism: Battus philenor (assembly GCF_028537555.1). Lineage (NCBI taxonomy): Eukaryota > Metazoa > Arthropoda > Insecta > Lepidoptera > Papilionidae > Battus > Battus philenor. Next base: position 2,908,417 of record NW_027181693.1, read on the forward strand.
AAAAAAGTTAAACTTAGATCATTTATATATAACGCGTTATAGTATCGAGGATTACATGAGAATACTCGAACCAGCATTTTCCTATAACGCGTAAATAATCTACCGTGTTATAGAAGAGTTACTGTAGATTGATTGTTATTATATGATGATTTATATCGAGACATAGATTAAAGACCATGTTGAGTGGTGGTGGTTGGTCTCTAGAAAAGAGTATGGAGGATATTTCCGGATCAGTAGTCCGGGCTTGTTTGCTGATAGCCTACGATGACAGGTCTACCTGTTTTACATGGGCGCCGTGCCTGGGTTTCTGCGACTTCTGCGTAACACTGGGTGTCCTATGGTAAGGGCCGATGTGCTTAGGACAGTGGGCCAACTTTTTTCAGGCGATCCGTGCCCGGATATCTGGTACTCCTGGGTGGATCTAGGTGTTTCACGATCGGTGTTACCCTGTAGTGATGTGAATTGGTAGACAACAGTGGCTGGAACGACTCTGGCAGCAGGCGTCGTTAGGTGACTCCTGGTACGAATGCGTGTCAGTGTGGGTTCGGTTACATGAGTTTACATTTGTTGTGTTTACATGTGTTGAATCTTGATTTCTCGGTATACATCAACGTGGTTCACCTTTTTTCACCAATTTGATTTTCTATTTGAACTTAAACTTGATATGCGAAGCAGATTGTAGATTACACTATATTTGACAGTACACTTAGTGTAGTGTTCTTGTACAGCGTAATATGTAACGCGGCGACATATTATAATGGTCAACATCCTATACTTTCGTCACTTGGTTTAAAAATATTTTAGGATAACATATAATATTTATTTAATCAAAAAATTTGCATTAATTCTTGAGCAATGAGGTCAACAACACGTTGTATAAACTACAATAAAATTTATCAAACTTAATCGAATATTGTTTTGTTATATTTCAATAGCAAGGTCAATTCATAGCCGTCGCCTCTCACAATTTCGTAGAACGGTTACGTCACTGCAACCAAATAACGCAGAAAATGTTATTTATATATTCAATCATAAATGTACTAACACTATCATATCAATATTTTAGATATAAAGAAACTTAGGAATAGACAGAGGTTCTCTATACTAAGTGGAATAAAAGACTATTGCATGAGATAAAGTATTCCATACGGAATGCTTATATTGAATATGGCTTCGGATAAAGTTACTTCTGTTAGCCTTTGCGGCTCATACATCTTCATATTATCAAAAATTAACAGCCAAAGTTAATGTCGGTGACTGAAGACGTTCATGTGCATAAATAAATCACGTCTTAGTGATTAGTGTGGTAGTGGTTTAGAATAGAAGTTAATTGTAGCCTTATCTAGGTATAATCAATACAAAAATTAATATTATATTATGAAAGAAGTTATTTAAAGTAACATAATGATTATTGTAATATTTTTTTAAGCCGGTAGACGCAGCGTGGATACGCTTCTTGGTGAACCGAAAACAAAGGTAAATATCGGGAAACCGCTCGTTGCGGGCGACGAAAGACCGCTCATTGTGACGCTCTTTGGGAAAAGAATATGCCTTGCAATGGACGTCAATGGACTGAGGAATTTCTAAAAGTTATTGGCCTGTTGTATTCCAATATAAAATAATAGAGAATCATATTTCAGAGTCATAACTTTACAGAATGATTGAAAATAAATGGTAAATCTTTAAAGCTTTCTGCTCTACATTCAGCCTATATACGACTAAGATTAGTTTCCACAAATTAGAATGAATTTAACTATAAAATAATCAAAAAAAACGAACTGTACTTTGCAAGACGATATCAAAGGAAGGTAGTGCAAATAAAAGAAGTTTTTTCTCAATAAAGTTTTTATTTACAAATAATTAAAAAAAAATATGTGACAAACGTCACAGTAACAAATCTACACGGAAACTATTATTCATAATTAGTACAAAATAGCAGTACCGGAATTATAACCAGAGCAAAATCGTTCTGTATAAATTAAACAATATCATTCCATTAATTGAAAAACTGAAATACATTACCATACTAAGAAATGACAACGTTCGTACGTAACGTAGTATATAGTACATGCAAGCATTTTTGGTAAGATATGCAAAAATACATTTAGATATAATTATATTAAAACTTAATTTACACATTAAAACTGGCGTTATATAATAAAAATTGTTTTTATCATAAATATTTCCTTTTTTTGGGATAAAACATACCTATCGCGAGTTTAGACAATTTATTAAAAATATGCAATACATCGGTAAAAAATTATAAATTAAAATAAATCACTGTCCACAATTCAAATTTACAGTTAATGGTTAAAAATTTACAAATTATTAAATTTGCCAATTATTAAAAGAATAAATTGTCTATCAGTGTATTAATTTAAAATTAAAATCTTACACGAAAACTATTCCAACGAACAGTCTTCGCGGTCCTGTGATATTTGCTTATTCAAAAGTAACCACAAATATTAATATATCTAAGATCCAGAGGTATTATTCATTAAAACTAAGTCGTAGACTAGTAAAATTGTGTTTAAAAAAGATATTTTCGAATACACTGAAAAACACATAACAATCAACAAATTTACCTAGACATTGAGACATAACTACAGATAAGAACAAATAATAAAGATTAAAAAATTTACTATAGCTAAGTAATTAGCAACGAAATGTTCATTAAGATATTTAAGATATATGAAAAATTATTATGACTACATTTAACATTTTCCATACAATTATAAAAACGACGACAATTTTAATTTTACATAAATTACGTTTAGGGTGTACACAATTCTAATAAATAATATAATAATAAATTTAAACATATTTCATTAATATATATTTTTCCTAGAATTGCACAAATTTAATGCACATTAGCGAAATATTTATAAAACCAATTATTATGCATTCATTAAAGCTCACAAGCACAGAGGGTATATTTTTCGTTGTTGTGATTCTATTGAATTATTTTGGTCAGACAAAGTGTTTGTTCAACATGGCAGTGTAGCATCGTTTCTCAATGCCTATTTCTTTTAAATTCAGTCTATTACAGTCATAAAATATTTAAAAACGATCATTATTACTTTTTTTTAGATAAAATACTCTGAAAAAACCATGCAAATATACATGCTGTAGCAAAAAAATAGGCAGTTTGTTGATTAAAATACGACATTACAGATCTTCGTTAAATATTAATTGTGATGACCTTTTAAAATTTACGATATCCTAACCTAATTACCGTAAATCAAAACGTATTACTAATTTCCTTTTACACACGACCCAGCCTTTGATATAAAAAAAATATAATTACACGAGAGCCATGAAGCCATTCAAAAGTGTATGGAATAAAAATGTAAGAGTATACTGGCACCAAACAGTTTTATATAAAAAAATACAGATTAAATATAAACCTGATTGTGTTTAAAAAAGGAATGGCTCACAGGCTCAAGTGTACCTAAATATTAATGAAGTAAATTTGTATAATTATGAAATATTATTTAAATACAACAGATTAAAAATTATCTAAATAAAAAAATGCCTAAGAAGATAGATTTATTATGTGATTATATGTTTTATTATCATATATTTACAATTATAAAATAACTTTAAATGTATAAAAAAAAAACTTGTTCTATGCTAACATAAATGTCTAATCACTAGCCATGTAATTCGCGATAACCGAAATGTTTAACTGGGCTCGTTTTACATTGTAGAGCATATTTTAACTTTGGTTTTACTGTTCATATTGTCATTACAAAATTTTATATTCAATTTTTAAGTTAAAATGTTTAATAAACATTACAATTGAAAGAGAAATATTGATAACAATATATTGCAAGCCCAGTCTTATAATAAGCTCAGTTCTGGGTAATGTGATACTATGTAATATAGGCACGCCTTATTTTCAACTAAAATATGTTTTGTATATATAGATATATATTAAAAACATATCTCATAATCAGAACTATGTTATCGTTCATAATATACTTATTCCTTATTTGCTTCTAGCATTTAAAAACAAATTCATTTTAACGTTTTAGGGAACGTTGATTTAAAAAAAAAACAATCGAGACTAAAAATGCAATTGTATACGAAATTTTCTTTACTTTTACGCACACAATAGTGTCAAAATAAAATGTACATTTCATTTATATTTCATTATTATTTAACGTGTGATGTTTATATGTGATTAATAAGGACTACTTTGGCATACATGGTTCGTAAAAACCATAATAAAATATCGACAAACAATTGTTCGAATGAAGTCGTTCGTGGACAAATAAAGTAACTTTAACAACCTATGATTTTCCACTGAAATATATATCGAAATGATCAAATAGCAATTTAAAGTTCATAACGATACATTAATTGATAATTACAGACAGTAAAGGTTCCTTTTGGAGTTATTTGAAAAAATCTTTCGTTTAACTGTACTCATTCAGCTGCGGTCATACATATATAGCGGCCAAAAACCAAACTCATATTCCATAACCGTCTTATAGTTTTATATAGGCGATCAAAAGGAACGGAGTAGTACAAATGCAAGCGATTATCTACCACCTTACTTCCCTAATTGGTCCAGATGGAGTCCATGGAGACCCCGAGAGAATCAACGAGGGTCTGTGTTAATATGGCATAAAAATGAAAATGTATCTGCTTTCTATAGTGAAGAACTAAAATATTTCCTGGACTTCGATGTAGGTAGATGATATTTTAAGTTGCTCAGCGACTGTTAGTTATAAAAACTTGCATGTTACAGTTACCAATTACGGATGCCTAAGATAGAAGAAGAAGAATAAACATTACTTATTTGTTAACTATTATTTCGTGATTGGAACTCGGCCGCAACTTTCCACAGTAAGAACTAATATTTACATTTTTTGACGAGTTTTAGGAATATAGTAGAAATCCAAGAGTTCATAGAAACCAGTTAAATTTTGAAAATAATCCATGACAAAAAGCCTGGAAACCAAAGGTACTGATAAATTCCCTTTTTTTTATAAAAGTAACAAGTCGTGGTAGGAATTCCGCGACGTAAATTATCATAATAAGCTCTAATTTTTAAATTTTTTGACGAGTTTTAGGAATACGATTCAAATTCTGATGTCCACTGGTATCAGCTTAAATTCGAAAGAGGTCGATGATAAAATATGTCTGCGTACCTTTGATACTAATCAAATCTCAATTATTTTAAACAATTTACCATTACAGTTTTTGGGAATATGGTAGAAATATAGCTCCATTGTGTTCACTGAAACTAGTTAAACTTTGAAAACGGTCTATAAGATTTAAACGTCTGGGAACCTTTGGTCTACCGTATGGTAGTATTGCGTACATTTTAAAGATGTGACTCGTATTTATGCAGGGGTCAGAGTTGCGTGTCAGTGGGTGTCCGAGCCCGGGCCAGGGGCGCTGCATCAGGCGCAGGCTCCCCAGGGTTCATATCGATGCGGCCCGCTTTGCTCCACACCAGCATATCCATTATAAACGCCAGGAACATTAGACCAGCTGATAGACCTACACAGAAAAAACATACCAACATATCAAATTACTGATTATTGGTGTAAAAGCATTAATGTAAATGTACATCTCTGTTGCTGCATGTACACCTAATTAAAGTGATTTTGACCTCTCGTAAGGAATCAAGGTAACTTTCCAACAGTGAATTTATTGAAAAAAAAATCAAAATAATTTCTTTTAATAGCGCAGTACATCACTTTAGTTATATTATAACTGAAATTATGTATTGCGCTATGCTAAAATAAAATGCTAAATGTAATTTTTTCACCTTCATCAATGTTATATGTCATCTGTTCAACTTATATATTTATCGCCTATATTCTATATGATTTACGTAATCTACATGAACCATAACATCTACAAGATCTATAATATCTACGTAATATAAAGGATCTACATGATCTATAGGCCCTACCTATGTAATGTTTATTACATATATATTATCTATATGATCTCTGTGATCTGTATTATATACATCATGAGTAGGTACATACCGAGGTAAAGGTGCCTGAGGCTGTCGTTGTCGTAGGATGCGCAGGCGCCGACCAGCCCACAAGCGGCGTCGCGAAGTCTACACGCTGCGTCCACCGCCGCGCCGAACAGGATCGGACACGGCACGTTGCCGAACACTCCTATCGCGAACTGGATCACGCCCATCGCCATCGCTTTGTCTGTTAATAGGTAATTTAATTTTAAGATTAAATATTCAAAGCTAAACCCAAACTATTTATACAAACAAACCAACTTTACAATGGATTAGAACCGCATAGAAAAATTGCAGTAAACTTCAGGAGTGCAATGCAGTTTAAAAGTTTTTTTTTTTTAAAAGGGACCACATAAAAGTCTTCTAACTCAAAACTTACTGCAACACCAGGATTTGCTTATACGTATCACTATTTTCCATAGTAGTATAACCACTTAATTTTAGCAAACTCCTTCAAAATAACTATGTCACATAAAAACACTATCACTCACTCGATTAGTTACATATAATCATTGATCAATTTTTGTTACGGCCGCCATTTTACTAGATGCTTGTCTATGCTTCGGTAGCTGAGATATACGAGTACAAGATGTACAAATTTATTTTATTGATATTTTTGTATATTATTTTTCAATTTTCAGTTAAACCCCTGCAGTTACATTTCTATGATATTTCCAAAACTCAACAAAAATGTGAGGTTTAGATCTAAATATTTACCTTTTGAACCTCTAAACAAGCGTTTAGTACGACGGAGATACTGCAAATCTGTACATGTGATACTGGATATTAAATATGCTAGGTTTTTTTTTGTTACGCCAACGAAGGCTCTCGTCAAGTCTCCTATGAATTCTAGAGGATCCATCTAGACCATGGTTGCACAGACTTATTAATACTCGGGGCTACTTGGGCAAATCATGAATGATGGCGGATTGGTCGCCAAAAGTATAGGTAATTAAATTTTTTTGGTTTTATTCTGGGATAGAATTCAATATTTTTCGAATGTAGGAGAGTATTATTTTTGCTGTCGGCGGGCCATCAGTATTCGACCGGCGGGCCGCTGTCTGTGCATCTATGATCTAGACCATCTGGATTCAACTGAGAAACTGAATGTAGAGAAACAATCCTGAACCGGCAAGCCTGTGAACTAATTGTAATGTGATGTTCGTACCGTGTTTGTCAGTGCAGCGTATGATAAGCAGCACAGCTCCAACCTCGCCTGTAGCGTGCACAAACATGGCGGCCGCGAATATTGCGACGAACACATAGATCTGCGCACACGGACCGCCACACTCGCCGCTCACGGCAACACCACCGCCCAGCACCTGCGACGAGTTGCCCAACGCGTACCGCTCGATACTACGCAACCAACGATGGAAATATTTAGTTAAAAAACAATCAACAAAATAATTCATTATCAAAGTATTCATATGACACGGATTGATTAACTTAGAAATATTTAACGTCGTTCAGAAAAAACCGCCTGCCTATTACATATGATCATATTTGCTGTTTACAGGATGATAAGGTATAGATACAAAAGTTTTAAAGGGTATAAAGTATAGTACTTTTTAATGTATACTACTTTGGTTTGATTTTTTGTAGAGTAGCCACGTATTTTGTAAACACTTGATTGTTATACATTTATTATTAATTGACAAATATTTGTAAGTCACGTGTGATTAGTAAATACGACGCATCGGTAGTCTACTAGATATAGCCTACCCCTAAATATTTAAAGAAATTGGCTAAGCATTCAGCATCTTCCAACAACTGCCAACTTTATGGTCGTACGTCTTAAGTTGCGCTAACAATCTCTTGTTGCCCTAAACAATGTAATATCAATTATTGTTAAATCTGTTTATTGAACTCACGTGTTGATCGCCCTCTCGCCGCGCTCGTGTTCGTCCACGCAGGAGCAGTTGTAATACAACCACGTGGAGTTGTCCAGCTGTTGACTCCCCGTGCAGCCTGCTTGGCACGCCGACACGTACGTGAAGGAATCCTACCCATGCAAACACATGCATTTGTAAAATAAAAAATAAAAAATAAAATAATAATAATATAATTTGTAGTATACATAAGTAGATTCAGACCCCTTTTAAATATAGGTGACATTGTGTTTGACGTATATAAAACAAAGCTAGCAACCTGCTCGGTAAGAACGCCTCTTGCATTGTGATAATGTTAAAGGTAATGTTATTATTGAAAGTTATACTCGTATTTATATGACGATACCGACGATACTTATAGACGATAATCGATTACTGGGGTAATTCCAAATAAAACTTCGACTCTTATTTAAAAAAAACATTACTACTCAAAACTATTTAAAACAATCTTAAAATTTGCCTTTTGTACATTCAAACCTACTTTAATTAATTCATAATGTTTGTGGTTTCACTAAACATCGCACTGTTTTACATATATAAGTGCTGTTAAAGATGTTCCAAGAAGACAGTCAAAATATTCACGAACGAAGGGAAAAAAATCATCTCTCGAATATATTTGAAATTAAAAATCTACGCTCGTCAATCCACGTGCTTCTTGTATCGTGAAGACAATTACCATGTACCCTAGTGTTTCCAAACGTGGGGCCTAAGTCCTCCTGTGGGCAATATGATTTTTAAGGAATGTGCAACTCGAAGGTGGACACGACACGAGTTTAACTCTTTCAATTTTATATAAACATTATATATGTTTCGTAAAGAGGCATGAGAATTTTAGAAAGAGACAAGACAATAAAAATACTGACATATAGGGGTATGCGAGTGAAGATAGCAACACCTGGTTCGCAGTGCCCACAGATTAATTATTACTGGCAGGAGTAACGATGGAACAGGGGCTGTTAACAATCTTAGGCAGCCGCTTTCAACCAGTCTTAGTTCAAATCTATGGGGGAGGCTGTTTCCGGCAGTGGACATGCGAAATAATGATTACAAATTACAAAATGACAAAATACAAATTGGTGTAACATGTTGATTCATTCTACTTGAACTGGTCTTTATATAAGAGCTTACTTTTAGAACTCCTTATGAACAACTCCTTGCTTGTAAATAAGTTGAAGTGTCTCACCTGTCCACAGACCGGGCTGTAGGGTGCACCGTCGCAGTGGCAGTTGGAGCTGCAGGACAAGTTGCTGATCGCGCCATTCTCGCTCAACATCCTGAAGCTTTCTTCTGGACAGCTGACGAACATCAACAGCACCATACCTGCAAATTGCCTTTTTTAATAAACTTGAAAGATGACCATATATAAGAAAGGAACATCGCATCACTTACGGACAACGAGGAGAGTCGCGGGACCTTTCTAGAGTACTGCAGATGGGTCTTAGGAGAGACCATTAAAAGGAACAAGTAAGCAAAAAAAACAAGTGTTTAAGACTAGTCAAGATAGAAACTTAAATCTGTGATAAACGTTGTGTGAAAATAGAAAAATTATAATTAAATTATAAAAGTATGTAAATTTAAGAAAAAAGCAAAGAAATAAGGAAAGAAAATAAAACAGAACAAAAAATATGCCTGTAGTATTCTGGTGGGAGGGCACGAAAGTGAGGTGATTAATGAAAGGATGGATGGATGGGGAAGTTCCCTAGTAGTAGGCCTCCAAAAACGGGGACAATTTTAAAAAAAATACAGTGGTATTTCACTACAAGCCTTATCGGCCAGCTCCCAGTCACTCGATTGGACATGTAAAGGCTATGCTCGGAATTTCTCTACGGGATCAAAACTGATGTAGATGACTACATAGGAAGTCAAAGGAAGTCATAGCAGGTACGTTACACAGATATTTTAAACGTGATAATTTTTCTTTTAATTATGCCTATTTTTTACTAGATTTACATTGCTGTCCAAATGGTAAATGCAGTCTCTTCGAGTGCGAGGAAACAGATCACAGATGGCTTTTCCTTCTTATCGGGCCGCTACATTCTACTATATTACTATATTAGAGAATTCTTTGTAATAGTCTCTCAGAGATTGTACAGCTCGGTAACCATGCTTTATATAAGGATATTAAAACTACGGGTGTAACGGTTGTACTCTGAAAGATGTAGTTACAAAATAAATTTGTTAACTCACCAGCGCTGTACATGGCGGCCGAAGCCGCCGTCCAAGCGGCGACCTGTCTTGCCGTCGGCACCACTTTCAATATCACCACGCCCGACGTAATTATTCCGAGGCCCATTACCAAAATACCACCCAGACCTGAAATAATGATAGTTGCCATGATTAATACAAAGAAATAACTAAACCTAACCCTTAAAATTTTGCTTATTAAATACAAGTCATAAAGTTGCAAAACTCAAGAGGGAATGGTTCAAAAAACAAGATTGTTGGTGGAAGCGCCTACAGAAGAAAGCCCAGGAAAGGCGACGATTATGATAAGGCGATTTATTTATTTTTAATAGGGACGCCAACAGCAAAAATAATAAATGTTTATATAATGTTCGTATAACATAGCTCAAAATTAAAAATGTTTGCCTATTTTTTATATCCATACATATTACCTTTGATGGAAACTTATGCCTTGGAATTGGCGCCTATGAGTTTATATTTTAATCACGCCATTTAAGAGGGTCTCTCGTGCTTCCCCTGTTTTGGATACACAGGAACTATTTTTATAAATTTATGTTCCACATAAGATTTGCGTTCTCGTCTTTTTTTCCTTAAATTCTTCACAATAAAATTTCAATTAGGATAAATGTTTGTCTATTGTAGACGTTCCTATCTATGACTATGCTAGATTAGCAAAACGTTAATAAGTCAAGAATAAAAAAAAATTTTAACTGCTCTCTGACAATAAGTAATAAAAAAGACACAAATTATTTGTCTTTTTTATTACTTATTGTCAAAGTCTTAGTGAATACATGATTTTTCATTTTCATTACAGTGACATTTGAAAAAAAAAAGGTGGCAAAACTTTACCGAAATAATTTATCCAAGTCCAGGATAACGCACAAGTTTGTTGCCGATAAGTTTCACAAAATAAAATTGACCGTCCTTTAAAAACGGGACCTCGCTCGAAAATACACGATGCGATGTAACAAAGTATACAGCTGCAAAAGGCTTTAAATCTTTTACATCTATTTCCAATCATTCTGTATAAAGTCATCACTTTAAAATATGTTACATTTTTTTTCCTGTTAGAATGTGACTGGCCAACAACTTCTGGCAGTACAGTCTACAGAGACAGATAGTAAATTATAATTAATTATAATACATAGTGCTTCTAATTTTGAACACGATTTTTCACCAAACATTGATTGACAACAAATGATATATATTCACCACTTCAAAGCTTTACATCTGCAACCAAACACCCTGTATACAAAGGCATTTCAGCGATGTAATATGAAAAAAAAATATTAATTGAAGTGTCATGTCAGTCACGTTATCAATATGCAGTGTGAGTAGTACCTCACCCGAGACAAGGTTGGCGTCGTGCGTGGGCAGTCGGAACTGCTTCTCCAGGTACTTGGGCAGGAAGCTGTACACGCCGCTGATGGGCATCAGATGGAGAACGGAACTGGCCGTCCGCCACATCAAGATGTCGTTGGTCAGCTGCCGTTTTATCGTCGCGAAGAAATCTGAATAAGACGATAGAGGTATATTGAAAAACGAGAATAAAATGTGGTAGAGTATAATAATAACCTTGCAGTGTTTACACCACAGAGATAATTGCCACCTACCTGACTTGGATTCAAAAATTTCATGTATTAAATTGGTCATGGATATAGCAAGCATTTTGGTGCGTTTTTATTTGCAATTTATAGCTTGCGGCAATTTCATGCGATTCGACCTAGAAATATAGCCATAACTACCAGGCTGTCCTGTGGTTGAATAGAAACCAAAATTATATTATTCATAAACTGTTGGTCAAGTGTCGATTCCGGGACACTTGATCCTTAGGATCAGTCTTAATCGACTGCCGGTTCTCTGAATTTTTAATTGAATAGACAGGGTAAAAATTATTTCTGTTACCTTTAAAGAATGGTTCGCTCTTCTCTTTACTCTTCTTCGGCGGCAGAGGCTGCGGACTTTGCTTGATTTGACGCGGGAAGAAGAACATCAGGATGGATAGGATTACAATGAATCCTGCGATGAAGACCATACCTGGAATATTTACAGAAATTATTATATAACAGCAATATGTAAAATAGTATTTTATTTTATCTACATACATTTATGTACACATACATATACGTATATATTTATACATATATACATACATAAGATACCAGCAACACAGCTGTGGCAGACCTCTCATCAGTTAACACTAAACATACCATAACGAGTCAAATGACCAATTTTGAACTTTTGCATTGATAACGTAAAAATGCGATTACCTAATCAAAAATTCTTATTTTAAACGCTTGTAATAGAAATCGTCAATATACTATTTTTATATAATAATAAGTATAATTTTTACATCCTTTAAAACAACTGTATTTCTTACATTAAAGCAGAAAACAAAGTCGGGTCATTCGACCCGCTGTGGTAGTAATAGGTACATAGTAAGTGTTGATACGATTACAGTTAACGATGATCCAGAAGAACCTGAAAGACAGTCGCTAAGGCGCAAAAAAAGCGCAGAATACTGACCATCTCCAGAAGGGATAAAATTCAAAAGAAGAATCTTAATGTATTAAACTACAATTCATGATAATTATAGTTTATTTATTTATTTAATATACTTTATTGTACACGCTATGAAACATTAAAATAGTTTCATAATAATAAACAAAAAGGTACAATGGGCGGCCTTTTCAACATAGCCATCTCTTACAGACAATCATATGGAAAAGGAAGAAGTATAAATAAAGGGTACAAAACATACATACTTTTAAAAACTAAGATATTATACATATTACGATATCATACATATTATAAATATAATACCATAAAAAATAAAAACAACAAACTGATTTGGACCGCTCTTGCCTCAGAAAGAATACGAAACAGAGGAAGAAAAAGAAGTGAATTAACGGACAAATAATCATAGGTCTAATAAATAGTTCTTAACCATTTTCTTGAAAATAGGTAGCTAGAACGTCTTATATTCAGCGGTAAATCATTCTACAACAAGTCAAAACAATCAACTAGAACAACCTGTGGTAAAAGATTTGGCTTTAAACGAAGAAGAATGCGCCGGCATTTTCATTCCAGATTCTCTGATGATCTCAAAGAAATGTCATGTGTCATGAAGAAATTGAAACTTTGATTTGAGATAATATGGAGTAAACGGATTGAAAAGAATATTATAGAGTAGATAAAGAACGTTTACCATCACTTCTATTTAACAAGATGGTGTTCAATGTATGTCTTATATACAATGTGTGACCACCATAATTCATATACCAAAGATATTGATATATTCTCGTGCTCTCTTTTATATTTTAAAAGACAATTTCATTCTAAATTATTGGATATACACAATACAATATAAACCTCATTGTAATATGACGGGTTGATGTGACTTGTAATTATTACTGTCTGTCTTGCAAAATGCACTGGATTATTGATCCCTGTTTAGTTATGTTTTTGTTTTCTTTTATTATTGTTTGAATTTGATCCATTAAATGTTCTTAGTGAGATATTTATAAGATAACAATTGTAACTAGTTTTATATTTCTAAATTTGTAATTTCTTACTGCCTTTTGTTTCTGTTTATCTTTAATGAAGTTAAATAAAAATAAAATAAAACGAAATTTCGCGGAAATGTGGAGAACGATATTAAAAGAAAAAAGTAAAGAAGATTACGTATTATCAATAAAACAACTAGAAGAAGGCGGATATCAAAAGGAGGATGTAACCGTGTGAAATACATTGCATTAGCATGAGATGTAATGTCGTATACGCATTAAGAATTCCCACACGAGTCTCCTACGCGACATTCGACATAATAACTGACGATTGCTTTACAACTTCTAAATACATTTGTACTCTGCAGTGGTTAATTAATATAAACATGTATTGTATTACTATATATTTAAGATGAAGGACCCAACCCTGTGAAATTATATAAATCCTTTGAACTTCGCTACCTTAAAAGGGGTTTCAGGCTGTCGCGCTCTACGCTCTACCACTCGCAAATGCGCAATAAAACAATAGTTTTGTGCTAAACGCACTTATTTATTATTTATTTTTTATTTCATTTATTTATTCACAATTTTTTTTCTTTGCAAAGTCGGACTTAATGCTTTTAGACATACTCTACCAGTCAACATTAAAGTACATGTTATGAATATAACATAGAATATTCAGTTAAATACAGACATCCTTTCGGTGGCTTGGAAAAGGTTTTTTTTTATAATTTATATAAGATAGCTGCCCCCTATCTTCGCAAACTTAATGACCGCCCCCTTTACTACCATTCAAGTTAAATTACGTAGTTTTTTTTTCTTAGCTGATTTGTTCTTGACAAAAGGACTATTCCTACCAAATTTCAAGTTTTTCAGCGCTATGGTTTTAAAAGTATTGTGATAAATAAATACATTGGTAGAAATTTCGTTAATATTAAAAAAAAGTTGTAACTTCTAGTCCAAAATTATGCTATAACATATAAAAACATAAAACTCATCGTGCATTATCTAAAAAGTGGTTTATGTTAAAAAAAAATACAAGGTCGCAAACCAAAACTGGAAATGAGAAATCTACTTTCGACTTCCGACATGCGAACTTCAATATGTAATATGTAATTTAGTTTTATAATAAGAATAACAAAATTAGATTATTATATCTAACCTCTTTTCAGCCCTTAGACGCCAACTGTAAGACGTTGGCTTGTGACAGAGATATCTATGGGGACATATACCAGAAACTTTGCTAGAAACTTTAATTTGTGAGCAGTGTCAATTCTATATAATTAATGCAAAAAGTGTGAATTATGTGAGATTGTATTCTCGGAATCGAACCGTCAGTTTTCTATCATTTAAGGATTGATAATCTGCTATTAAATAAACGTTACATGAACTGTGTATTGTTACAAAATCTCTTTGCAAAAGGGTTAAACCTTATTAGACTAAATGCAAGTAAATTTCGTCGATAAACAACTATCATCTTTACAGCATTAATTACCAGTTACCTATAAATTATTAATTCGACCCAAAAACATTGATATGTTAATGTGAACATGTAATAGGGGACAGAAAAACAAAAGAATAACACTATGCGAAAATTTACAAGTTTAAAACAATAACCCAAAAAAAACCACAATAGGTAATGGCAAGGCGTGACGAAACATTTTTTATGTTAACTAGTCTCAATACTGTAGAGTGAACCAAACGATTAATAAAACTGGCTGAACGAAATTAAAAAAAGTCTTGTAGCCAACGAACACTTTGACATTTATTTTAAATTTAGAAATCAACAGAATTTTTCATAAACAGTATATGACAAAAACAGTGCATGAGTTCACATTAAATTCGTTATGTCATTTTTATACCCAATTTGTTACACCGTAAAGGAATCGGATAGACTAATCCAGAATTTCACAAGCTCACGATAACATATTCCAAATCAATATTAATCATAGCGCTAATCATAACGAGCATTCAACCGCCCTCGAAATTTGCACAAGAGGTTATAACGCTGCAAATTTTCTAGCCCCTATTATCTAGACGAGAATGAATCTAATTAATTCTGAGCATAGCGTCGGCCGATACGTGCAAAGAAATCCATACGGACGCCATCGCGAAAAAAAAAATGCTAATGAGCAAATAAAATACGAGGCTAACATTGAAGCCAGTCATCCATTGTTTATTCAGTACATCGAGTACGGTATATACTAATTATAACAATTATCTGAAGTCAAAGGGGCACTACTAGGTGCAGACTAATCTTATTGTGAAAGAAAATATCTCTCACAATATTTATAATTCCTTGTATATTTTTAAATACACTGTTGTATATAATTTCTATTTGATGCTTTAATCAAGTGACTAGATAAACAAATAAAATATTATATTTAACGTAGTTACTAGTAATTTTATCACCAAAATTAGTGACCACATAGATTTACAAAAGGACCAATATAAAGCAGAATCTAGTGTCTTTAAAAAACCTAAATGAAATCATCATTGAACTTGTGGATGAACCTCCATCGCTACGCTAACAGATACATGGTCTCTTCTCCAGAAACTCTAGCCGCTATCTGTTCTGAGTGCTATCTGGTTTTCCCGGTTTTTATTTTCATTCATGATTCGATCTTGTAAAATAGTCCATAACATAGCTGTCTCCATGCTTGCAAATATGATTTTAGACTATTACTCACTTTTAATACAAGCTGTACAAACAAAGATATGCAATCTATCATTCGTTTTCAGAAGTATATATTGTCTATTACTATATTACTTAGCTAAATTATATAAATAAATATATATATATATATATATTGAACAGATATACCGAGAAGCATGAAATTGTTTCTTTAATAATATTATCATGAATAATGTACATCTTGCTGATTACTACTATGTCAATATACATACTTTAAGATTAATGCAGATGACAAAAGATTATAAAGCAACTGTTTTCGTTTCGGCCATTTTTAATTCCTCTTTCTTACTTTATAATCACCTTTGCATGCCATTTTTGGAAATTTTATTGTGCACTATTTTACGCCATATATGCCGGAGTTCTGCGGTGTGTATTGCTTTCGCCATTTTGGTATCGAGTTTGGCTGGAACCTGACCTGGTCAAAGCATAGGGCTGCGGATTCGAAGTTGCCGTCCAACCTTTCCAATGATCAAAAATTTTTCCAACTTGTCACCGCTTTTCCTGGATATGTCGCCAAAAAACTCTAAAATCTCCTTTGTGTATATAGTAAAAAAGCGATTAGACAATCCGAGTTCCATCAGTATTTGATTTATGTTAAAATACACAGTGATCACGACCGTAAATACATTCGCGACATTTATAAATTATTTCCATTAGATTGTGCGCACTTTTTATAAGTGTTGATTTGTAAAAGCATTTTAGTGTTCATATTACTACCGTGTGCTAGGGCTCCTTCGATGAAGGCGGTCACTATAGGTACTACCTACGGTCTATTGTCTAGAGCCAAAAGTTCCATTGTCACCGTAGCTAGTACAATTGCAATTGTGAATAATATTTTTTTAATTGTATAGAAAATCTTTTTTAAAAACACGTAAATAGTCTAGAGAATAGAGAGGGTTATGTAGGATTCCGGCTTGTGTTCGTAGATGATGTGTTTCTTTCCATTAATTCTTCATTATTTTTATGGTGAGGCTAGATTTTGTACTTATAACGTTTACACTTTGAAATAAGTTTTGTAAATTTTTAAAATAAAGTCTAGATCTTCAGAAGTTTGTAAAGCCGTATATAATAAAAACAAACAGAGCTAATATACAGTACCCGGCGTTAAATATTGCATATCGACCTTTGGAAAGAGAAAATCGGCTAATTTCGACTTCGTTGAGTATTATCTCTGTCCCACACTACCTATGTGACGTTTTGTCAGTAGTTGTATTTTGTGAGAGATAACGCTCTACGAAGCCGAAATTAGCCGAGTGTCTCTTTCCAAAGGTCGACGTGCAATATTTATCGCCGGGTACTGTACTATCTTGCGGTACTTCTTGGACGATATCAATACTGTCTTCGTCAAATTGATTCTTCGTTATTTCTACCATTAATTATATTAAATATTTTAGATAACATTTACATTATTTTTGAAGTCTAGACCAACATTCTTAAGGATTACAATGAGATAAAGAAGATCCTTGTACAATCCAAGTTATCGTATAAAGTAACTATTAGGTAAAAATCACGCTCAATAAGTGGATTTAAAATACATAATGATAATGTGTTTATAATGGCATTCAATATTCTTTCTGTAATGATAGTTTGGAGTAATAAAAACATCTTGTACCGTGTTATACACATCTGTATATCACGTGGTCTTACTCAAACAATTTTTATGATCTTTGTTTATTGTATATATCATAAATTTAGTTTAATTCGTAAGTTAAATATTCAACATAGCTTTAAATTACGTAAAGTATGTGTGAATTTCCAAAAATGATAAAAATGTCCAGAAATAATATTGTATATATAACTTATCTGTGAAGTTTGCGGTCATGGTTGAGCAAAAAATTGTTGGAAATTAGGGTGAACAGTGGTCCCCACGCGGAAACCTTGAAGCGTACCAAAATATTTATCGCGATAGATTGAAACGTAGAACATTTGCGAAGTCCAAGGTCGTCCGGTCGGAACACAGTCAAGGGCGTTCGCTAGACGTAGTACATGGCGATTGCGAGTAGTTTATATTACGTACAAATCCATTGTTCACATCGCTATCTAAGGGAAAATAAGTCACGATTTATGGAGCTCTATAGTTGAAATAGAATGCGACATAGGTCAACGTCGTACGGAAAGTAAAAGTGTGCCGGCGGTCGCGTGTCCACCCACTAAATCCTCATTACAGACGCGTCGACATAATTGTCTGTAACAAGGCGCGCAGCCTTGGCCGTGACCGGTGGATAGAGCGCTTATTTTAGCCGCGGTGACGGCGCGTGATGTAACAGGCGTTATGTAAGCCGACGCGCTCGTGCAGCGTGACGGTTCGCGTGGAAAAGCGAAAGCCGAGAGAAAATCGCCCCGCTATCATTACACTAGATACAATAACGCATGCAGGCATATACTGGAAACTTGCTGTAACATAACTCCCTTACGGACGTACGAAAAGATATTCATATTTTATTAATATAACCTCCGCATGCAGTACACTTAAAACCATTCATAGATACGAATTGATAATTATATTTTTAATAATTAATTACTGTTATATTGTAACATGAATAAATATGAAATCAATTAAATCATTAAAAAAAATTTCATTTTTCAATACTTGTACAAACCTAAAAATAAGTTTAATATATTCTTTATAATCGTATTCAAAGCCTACGAGTAAATATAAGATTAAAAAACTTGATGAGTGATATGCGAGATTGTTTTTTTATATTTTTTGGTAAAATAATTTTTAAGAATTAATATTATTTGATATTGCAATAGTAAACATATAGTAATTGTCAAAAACAATACAAAGCGGTTCTGAGTTAAAGGTTTTATTTGTATAAAAAATCTATAATTTCTAACTGCCAGTTTTACTCTCAATCTTCTATGCACATATCATATAAGACAAATTAAACTTATTAGGAAATAAACAATAGCGTAGTCTTGCAAATTAAACAACATTTAAGCTATGTTACTTATGTATATTTTGAAGAAATTGGAAAAGACCACGCGACTGCAATTTATGCTGTATAAAAGGAAATTATTATAAAACTCAGCGATGTAAATATATTATATACCAACATAGGCTAAATAATAAACTTACATTGTTAATAGCTTTTAATATAAATAAACATATTCTCAATCGCAACGATTTCTGCAATTTTTCCAAAAACAAACAGTTTTACCGACCGCATTGTAGTATCACAAGTCTCAGTTCCTACCACTGGGCTACAACTGCTATTCCTTAAGTAACACGCTTACGTATTGAGAAGCAGTGATAGCACAGTGGTTTAGGAATGAGACTTGCGATCTTAGGTCGCGGGTTTGATTCTCGATGTATAACCTTATATATTTCACACAGTGCATTAATTATACAGTTGTTTCACTGCTCACTAACTTGTTTCTAGAGGATGGACAGCAGCGTCATTGCATACAATACAGCGATCGTCAACTCGCCTGCAAAGCGTGGTGATTATAGTATTGCTCATCATAAATATTTTTGTCAGAGGCCTATACTTTGCAATTGCGGTCTCTGGGTTAAAATGACAATTGTAACCAATGGTGAATATTTTTATTTCTTACACTGTATTAGACTACGTAAACTCGAGTAAAATATATTTATAACAGTGCGTGATGTAAACATAGCTAACGAAAGACATCGTTACACGAAATAACCCCCCTCCACCCGTGAAAACATAATCACAATGTCGATTCGGATTGGCAGTGAATGCGGGAAATAGCAGCCGATATATTTACATATTGGGCCACGAGATCTGTTCGCACAGTGCCGAGTGCATTGAATCAATTTGTTGTTACGCAAAGTGCTAAGTCACTGCGAGACGGTTACCGCTGGTAATGCGCTCAAAGATTGCCGCGCGGTAAGTATTTATTATAACAAGATCGTGCGACAATTCCAACATTACGCTAGATATCGAACAATAAACGAAGATATATTACGTTTAATTATTTTTCGTATAGTGTACAAAATTTAAAAACTTTGACTAAGCTAGCTTAAATTTAAATGTAAATAAGTTCTATTGTTTCTATGTTTTCGCTGTTGGCCCGGAGAGTTTTTACAGCTTTATCGAAACTGAGTTCACGAAACGAAAAGCTCCGTGGACTTACAAAAAAATATTACTGGACAGACGTATTCCAGTTGCAAAATGACGTTCGCACGAAAATTGTGTATGTGTGTGTGCGAAGACGAGGACCACTCGGCAATCTAAGGTAGAATACGGATCCTACCACGGATCGCTTTCGCTGTCTTTGTTGAATTAATTAAAGCTAAAGTTTTATACTTTCGTTACAGTTATATTTCATTTCTAAATTCTTAAAAACGTTTCCTGAGTCTCCAAAAATGACTAACTCGGATATTTTCTGCATTAATTTAGTCGTATATTATAAAATTAGTGGTCACCAGGTAGTAATCGTCGGGAATAATTCTGTCGACATATTTTACATATACCGATTGATTTTTACCGCTCCGGCATTATAAATTTATATACTAGATAACAAAAAGTTGTTTATAACGAAGGTGAGTATATTGTTGATTAGAAATAAAAACTTGTTAAAAATATATTCGTGAACTTAAGAAAGCAATATTACTTTCCGTTCTCCCTAATACCTTACATAGAACAACATCCTAATATAAACACGTGAACGCAGCCCAATATGGTAGCGCGATCACATCCGCACCACACTTGTCGACTATATATGACGTCATACAGGTGGACAACAGTCAGGATTGATAGCATAACGTCACAAGGAAGCTAGTGAAGTGAAGTTACAACCCTCATAGAATGACTATGTGACATATACATTAATTAAACATTTTACCCACTTACATAGTATTTAGAAAAAAAATTCATAGTGATATTGCTAACTGGCGGGCTTTAGAGCCGAAAGGTTCACGCGACGTGGGTAAGCCCACACCACAAGGTGAATCGACAATATAGTCCAAAGTCTCGGGAATTCGCTGAATGCTGGCAGCGCAAGATTGGTCATCGCAGCAATCTATATGGAATATGCCTTGGACTAGTCGTCTATCAGCTTATATGATGAGATTCATATCCTGATGATTTAAGGCAGTGAAGCAGGGTCTTTTACTTCGGGTCTCATTAGACTCAACGAGCTACGGAGAGGGCCATGCTCCAGAATTCTCTACGAAATCTAATTATAAATGAGGAGATTCGTAGATGAACGAAAATAACCAACGTGGTCCAACGACGTGGCAACTAGAAGTCACAAAGGGCAAGCCTGACAGCGCGCAGAATAGTTGACCGGTAGAGCTTGAAGGTTCTCAAGTGTAGACCATAGACCAGGTGAAGGACCTCCACCCGCAACGTGGATAAAAGACCTTGTTAAGATCTAGATCTAGAGCCAGATGTCTGGAAATCTAAAGGGGCGGCTTATGTCCAATCGTGGACATTCTACGGCTGAAATAAATAAAATAATTGTCCACCTAGACGACCTCCCACAAAAGAGGCCTCACGTGCGTTTCAGTTATAACGATGTTCAAAAACAAATTCAAATTTTAAAGTTCAATTCTCCATTCATTAGCTCATAGCAGTTGAACAATAAGGAAATACGCGGAAACCATTCAATGAGTGTTTGCGAATTCTACATTGCCAGTCGAGGCATGCTCGACTATTCCCCACTTCGGGTATTTGCATGCTTTTGTCACAGGATTTAGAACCTTATTGTAATTGTATTAAAAAACCGTTTGTATGTTTGAAATGCAAATTTCGCTTCGTGGGCCGCCACACGCGTTCGATTGGCACTTAGGTCACGTGCGTGCTTTCTTCGCGAATTTCGCGCGCAAAGCCGTCGGTGCGAACGGCTGCGTAACGGTAGATGGCAGTTCCGCGATGGAATGCCTCTGAACTGAAGCATCGGCCCGGCTTGCACTAACAAAGCTGCTACAACGTATCGACAGAATTTTTATCACGGATGTAAAAGACCATTTATAGGTTGTCCCAAAATCCTCTGTCGATCTAAATAAATTAATATGAAATATATTTTCTTTGCGTTTAAAAAAAAACTTAACAGTTTGTTTTAGTGATTGAACACGCAAAGTGCATAAATTCTATTTAATTTTTAAAATTTGAAATAATATTAAAAACACATAAGATTTTTTTTCAACAATTCTTTTGAAATTAGCGCCTCAGAAGCCTGTAAGATCATTTTTTGCTATTTTCTACTTTTTGGACATTTTGGTGAAAAAATAATAATCTTCTTAGTTATTAAGGATAGCCCAATATTGATTCAATATCTTCTGAATATATTTTATAATAATTCCAGAAGCCATTACGAATAAGTCTACCTTCTATCAAAGTTTTTTTACATAAATTTTTTATCTTTCCTAGAGTCCTAGAACTTAAAAGATGCTATCATTATTTCAATAAAAACTTACGTTTTTATTTACACACCTGTACATATTTTGTTTTTTGCAGAGTTTACACTTCGAAAAAATACTTTATAAACTTTTGTTATTAAATTGATAAACCAAGAATTTTAAAAATGTATCAAAAAATATCAATTTTCTCAATTTTTGTGTTTTGGACTTAATCCCATTGGCTTCTGAGCGGCTCAATTTACGTAACGACCTATACATGTACAATCGTTGACACAAATGAGTACTGATAGCATGAAGGGAATTTTTTAAATATTTCAAAACTTTATCAACGATTGAATAACATTAAAGTTACAAAGTAGCATCGCGGTAATTTCGCAAGTTACTTTCCACTGCGCCGCTGATTTATAGTCGATCGGAACCCTTCTTACAAGCGTCGTACAAGCGCCGCAGCAATGTACGTATTTACGACCATAAAGCCACATAAAACTTTAAAGTCAATAAACTTGTCGAGCTCACATATATTATTCTCGGCTTGTTACGTTCCGTTTTACGAAAAAATAAAACGCACAAGGCTCAGGTATTCCTATACGAGTTCTAAAATAAAGCTGCATGAACCTTTGTTACAAGAGCGGAGGTGCAACTATGTATGTTCGACAAGTTAATTAACACAACATGAACTACACACTTATATACAAGTTATTTATGTTTTTGCTTCTTACAAGTCGGTAAAACTATAACATAAAAATTTCTGAGATCACATTACTCGGTAATTGTCAATATTTGTAAAAGCTTTATAGGGCTGAACTTAAAGTTCATTTGCTGTCAATTTATGTATAGTACACCCTATTCGAAAAACAATGATTTCCGAAAAATTGAATAAGGTAACGTGTAAAAATAATTTACAAAATTCGGATTACTACACATTAAGTTTATTATTTTTAAATAAATGTCACCGTAGACTTTGTACTGCTAGTAGTTACTGGCTAGTCGTACTTCAAATGAAAGAAATAAAGTAACATTTCAGAGTACGCGAATTGTAAATAGGTATAAAAAAAGCTTTAAAGCTTTTCTTTGACAAATGAGCTATATATTCATCTCTTTCTAGCTTTTACACCTATAATAAAACAACCTGTGTATCACGAACTTTGTACTGTTCCCGTTGACGGTGCTAGAAGCATACGTTAGTATACGAGCAAATCATTATCATCATTATCATATCAGCCGATGGACGCCCCCTGCAAGGCATAAGCCTCCCCATACCACCTACGATGACAAGTATAACGCTGCCAGCACCTAGCGACGTTCTGCAACCTTGACTATATTGTCGATCTACCTCGTGTATGGGGGGGAGGGGTGCTTATCCACGCCGTATGTTCCGGCTTGTGGTCGCCACTAAAGAACCTTTCAGCAAACCTTTCGGTTATCACCAACATATCAGCCGACAGACGCCCACTGAAAGACAGACCTGTCGCAAGAACGCCACGTTGACAGGTCCTGTGCCCACCGTATCCAGTACCAACCCATGTCTATTGAAGGTCATAGAGCGAAAGAGAATGAAAGAAGAAATGTGGAATGAATACCGAATGGAAGATCATAAGATGCATAAATGAAGAGAGAGAAAATAAAAAAATGTTGTGAAAAATTAAATAAATGTAAACAAAAGTCACTGTCCGACACCAGATAGGGGGTACGAGAGACTCCCAATAGCAGGGGCAATTAAAAAAAAACCATGTCTATTAATAATGTTTTCATATTTATAATCGTTTACATTTTACAAACCAGTGCCGACTAACATGTTGATAATAAAAATTAGCTCTTTATATAGATACGATTTAAGATAACACGACTCTTCAGTAATTTCATTTTCAATAATCCCTTTGTACCCGGAACGTTTTGGAATTAAATTTGAATCTACAACCAAACATGAACATCTGAAAGACTCGTTTTCTAACTACATATTCTCTTGTCCAGCAAGTAGCAAACAGCAGTATTAAAACTAGAAGGAATCTTATCGGTTCTAAAAAGGTAACTGTTCTATGCAGCCTTTTTTTAACTAAAAGATAAAGAGATTTGATCGGATAAATCAAGTAAGGACATGTAAGTATAACTTTTTGTGGCAAAAGAAAACAGTTTTCTATATTTTATTATTTATTATCATAAATTATGATAAATAATGTGTCAAATAATAACATTCTATTGCACGTTAATGTTTTTACAGTTAAGTCTATATTGCCATAAAACAAATTTAATTATTTATTACAAATTTGTTTTAGCAACGACACAACGAGATGACTTTACAAAATCGGCTCTAAGTCTCCGCTTAGTTAAATACCGAAATAAAACAAGTGTTTAGCTATGTGCATTTAAGGTACAATACTGTACTGAAATGTTTCTCATGGAATTTTACGTTTCACCACACTCCACTTATTCACCTTAAACATTTTTCTTTTATGAATAGAGAAATCTAAAAAAACTTAAAAAAAACATTTAATGTTTTGCTTGTTTGGATATCCAAAAGTTTCTTAAATACTTCGAGTCTTTTAATAGGTCACTGAGACCCCAAAAGGGGAGGTTCCTTGGATCCTCGTGCGTCCACCTTCAGGACGAACTTATTTTATGCGCAGCCCTTACAAGGCAATAAATAGAAAATAAAATAAGGTTGAACCTGCAAAGGAAAAAACTTACCGAGCCACCAAGCGCCGACCCATCGCGGGTCTGTGTTGTCGTAACCGGGATTCGAAAGTGGGTCCACGTAGACCCTTGTACACAGCGCACCCAACAGGAAGCCCAGAGCTGGTCCAATGACTCTAATACCGATTGTGATCGCTGCCAACAATAAAAATACTTATTAGTTATTTGACACAAAAAGTAAACATGTCTCTATATAACAGCCTTCATGATTAAATTATGTATACCATCATCATTTCAGCTGTATGTCGTCCACGATTGGACATAAGCCTCCGTCATAGATTTCCAATTCGACTGTTTGAAAGTGACCTACATCTAAGGTCATATTTAGTGCTTTAATTCAATTTAAATAAAAATAAATAAAAGCGACAGATAAATAATGACATGTTACTTTTAAACTTTAACGCAACCATGCACTTGAATTACCGCGTTTATTTTATGAACTGTATATATTTCAACTAATATAACATTTCGATACTATTAATATATACTCTTTAATTACGATAATTGCAAAATGAATATAAAACAAAAAGATTCATAGGTACCATTACAATATTCATTTGAATGTTAAGAATAAAATAATTGTAAGTGCTTTGAAATATTTTGTACCTTTATAATTACTGCTTGAAACTGACTAACTATTTTAAAAAATTACATTTCCAAAGTATATTTTTCGCAAACAAATTATTTATTTTTATTTTCAGCGCTAAGATAAAACGCATCAAGATTTAAGGAAGTATGGATATTACATTAATGTCATGTCATAATAAAGAATCTCTAGTAGTATACAAATTTTTCAAACTGGTCTATGCTCTAATAAATATCAATTGATATTTTTATTCACACGGACGTAAAAACCGCATTTTTCATTACTTATATACAATTGCCATTGCTGACGAAGAAGTTTCTTGAGAATTGACATCAGCGTCCTCTGCATACCATAACACCAAACTGCGCTTGCCATTCTGCTAACCGAACCTGGCAATTACAGTATATATAGCTATGTATATATGCATGTATATATATATGTGCGTATGTGTATATGTGTAAATATATATAGTAGTGTATGTATTTGTATGAACGTACACCCTAAACTGCCCTCTCATTCATGTGTCTCATCTCCATCCAAAGGTTGTCTAGTAGAGATCGCCTCAAGCGATAAGACCGCCTCTTGTACCATATGAATTGTTTCTTTCTTTTTCCTCTATTTATTTTGTATGGCGTACAAAAAATTGTTAATAATAATAATATATCCCCTACAGATATCTTTGCAGTGCGTCTATGCACTCTTATGTAAGTACGCGAGAAGTATTTAAATAATATTATTACAAAACCTTCCGACATTCCTTGCGATGTTTTATTTACCGTTAAACACGTGTGTAATTCCATAACAAAGATTTTATCTTTCAATTATCACTCATTACTCTTTTTACCGGTGAGTCATCGCTGTAATTATTGCTCAGGTACTAAAATATTTTTTTAACTTCAGTGTAATATACGTCCTAAGGCTAAAGGCACAATTTATACAGCGTGTTTGATTATAGATATAAAAACTTTAAAGGAGTTGATGTATAACTCAATTTCTATTATTATTATATTTTAGGATCTGTCTTAGTCCGGCATAGTAAGTATTAAAATATCGTACGTATATAAAACAAAGTCTTGTATTAACACCATTTATATAAAAATGTTTATGTTTACATGATAAATAATTAACAATTTAAAAAGTTATCATGAGAAGAACTTAATTCGTCGTTTTGGACTATCGCCCACTGCAAGGTATAGGCCTCCCCCAAATCCTCTGTGGGGGGATACCAAAATCGCCACTGGGTTTCTCTTAGCAGGTGGTTTGGCAATCGCGGTGTGGTATTACAGTATGCAAGACTTTACTTCCCATCCTCTGAATACTTATTTGTGAACAGTGGCAATCCTGTACAATTAATTCAGAAAATGGTAATTACATAAGACTGTATCCCGGGAATTAAACCTGCGACCTCCGATCCCAAGTTAAAATCCTCTAACGCTGAGCTAGCAATGATGCAAAGTTTATTAAAACTGTTTAATTTTAATTTTGCATAAATTAATTTGTATTGGCTGTTATGCGTTTTTTAAATTCGAATTACAACATATTAAAATTAATTGTTGTTCATTATCTCTCTCTGAAGACTGCGCTACCTGATGTTATTGGTCTGTCGCATTACAGTAGAAAAAAAATATTGTTCTATATTATATAGTAATCTCATATAGGGTATTTGAAAATAGGTAATATACAACTCACAACCAATCATTTTATATGTTTTCCATAAGAAGTGTTGAAAGATCATACGTCTGCAAAATGAAATTGCCGTTTCTTAAATTTCAATTTTTTATTTGGTAACAAACCTTAACGAAACATACACGTAAACAAACATTTGTAAAACTTATTTTTAACTGCATTATAATGAATACGGTATGCTATTTTACGTTACGTGAGTACATCATATACAAATGTAAGAAAATATGTCTTAACAATTGTTATAGCATTAATTGTATTTTGTTTACTATATAATATTGTTAATAAAAACGAATTAATAACTGCAAAATTATGTAATTTATTATTTGTTACTCCTGCATGATAAGTAATATGATTTTCATTAAAACACAGCCATGTGGGCGAAGAAAATAGATGGAGTAAATACTTGTGAAGCAAAAAAAACACGGTTATTATGTAAATCAAAGTAAACAATAATCGAAGTAGAGCCGATGGTCTTGTAGATAGGGATGGGAGGGCTGCCGGAGCTTCAATTGAGGGCCGTTAACCCGCCGACGACAAATGATTAGTAATTGTGACTATTAACATTCCAACAGTTAAATTATTAAGCCACAACTGACATCTCGTCGCCGACGTTAAACTGTTCCTAGTTAGCGAGCCCCGATTTAACCAACGTACGGGAGATTACAAAACCGGACAGAGGGAAGGTCGATGACACGCACCGAGAAAGAATTGTCCCAGTTTTCGTTATAATATCGAGTGTAATAATAAAAATAACAAAGGACAGCGTCAAGGGTGACTGACCGAAAAACAATCAAGTACTTAGGTCCCGAATGTAATCTTTCTTCGAAATCAAACGCAACGCTTGCCAAAAAACCGAACGCTCGTCGTGGCCCCACGAAATGAATATAAAATATATATTCCTATTATCATCATACGCTTTTGTAATAAATAATGGTCTTGTCAGGAGATACTCGAATCATGTTCGGTACCGAGTTTTTATTCTCGAAGCGAACACAATTCTAAAATCGTACACAATGCAATGTAACCTTTAACTGCATAGCTTAAGATTGAAAACAGTTCATCAACATAAATTGTAAGTGCGGCCGATCGTATAACCGTCTTTACCGGTCCCGATGCAACATGACTCGAACACGAGCGCTGCATCTCCGAATTTACGCTTGCGGATTGTCAAAAATGACGAATTGCGTCATTATATCCGCCTCAATGTTGAAACTTGTTTTAAGAGTTTACTGGGTGAAACATACTCGGACTCTTTATATTTTACATTTGACTTTACAGTCTGTTTCCAACCTTACTGGATAACAAAAGAAGGATAGATAGACGGACGATATAAGGAAGAATAGACAATGAAATTTTCCCTTCATTATAAAAAAAATCATCATATATTGTTCTCGTTATGAGATTAATTTTTGGACATTTCTTCTTAAGTATGTAGATACGTTTGAGCAGATTATAAAACACAATCACATCAAAATTTATCTAATAAGTTTTCATATTTAAGACTTGCTGTGCCCGCGACTATGTTCGCATGGAATTTAACAAAAAAATTGTTTAGTTTTTTTAATTTAAGAATTTTTCTATAGTAACTAGTATTACTTAATCCTTATTACATCAACTACCTGCCAATATAAGTCTCGTTAAAATCGGACAGCCATTTTAGAGATTAGCCGAACAAATAGAAATCCAGAAAAATGTTCAAAAATATTGTAGTTTTGATATATGAGCCGTAAATATTATGTGTGTATATATATTGTCCCGTATATTGATATTCATGTCGTGAAAAGCGGTTATTTCAATATTACAGGCACTCCGTTTCTATCTATTTATGTATATAGATAAAGTATAAAAAAATTCATCCGTGGTATAACAATTTGTACCAGATGCACAAAGTACAATGAATTTTTGAACTAAAAACAGATATTAAACCCTTCGTTTAGTGTTTATTTAAATCCAAATTCAAATTTTATTTATTTAACATAGAATGGATTACATCTCTTATTCACGCCAAGACCTACTTGTTTGGATCTTAAGTACCTGAGAGGAGCAGGTGGAAGAAATTCCGCGGGACCATGTACCTTTTTTAAAATAATAAAACAACTTATTTAATTAATATTGAATCCAAGATGATATCTTAGCTCAAAAAGTTCTTTAACAGTACTTTTTAAATTCAACAATAGGCCCTTTTACATTACGTAGGCTTAATGTAAAAACTATTACGTCCATAGAAATATTTAAATGTTAAGTATTCAAAATGTTTCTTTTTATATCCACATTTTGTATACGACACGAGAAAATTAGTATTGTTTCGTAAGGAGACAAGTCCAAATCATCCCAAATCGATCGTTAAGATATAAAAAGATGCTAATACGTACAATAAATTCATTTACAATAATTTGTAATTTTTTTTTAAATGAGGCCTCCGCTATTGGGACCTCTCCTTCCACCCCTATTTTGTTGGGAACAGGGTTTTTTATTTCTTAGCAATTTATTCACATAATTTTTTATTTTCGTCCGCGTCTTCCATAGTTCACAATATCTTTTTTCTTCCTTCTATCATTCCATAATTCCATCTTCCTTTTTCAATCATTAATAATTTGTAATTATGCAAGCGGTCGCGAATGAAAATTCAATTCACAATTGCATTTACGCGTACGCGATTAAATTCGACGATCCGATGCATAGTACAATGCACTGGTTACAAACATAACCGATATGAAAGGCAACAGGGCTTGTACAGATAACCTTGTAGCGTCCGCTTCTGCAAATAAGGTCGTGTGTGTCACAATCGTTATATTAACGTACATACACATAAATATTATTTATATATAAACATATTTAAATAAAGATATAACTAGTGATACTATTTAGTCTACAATTATGAAGGTTTACACTTGTAGGCAAGAGGATATCTGTTGTTTGACGAACAATGGTGATATTTTCTAATTAAATAATTAATATTAACATCCTATGATTGAAAATCTAGACTATACATGACGTCCAATCCTTACTGATAAACCTGGCTCTGCACAGTGAAAACATCACATACTAAATAAATGACCTGATATTAATAACAAATTATATCAGTAGAAGTTAATTGTACGACATAAAACAGACGATGTAGTTTCAGCCTATAAACGCCAACTTCAAGGCGTATATGCCTCCCCTAAAAGTATATTTAGGGTATATCATAATCGTTTGGCAAGCGGATTGGCGATCGCAGTGTGGTACTATGGTACACAAAGCTGCTGTTTATCCTCTAGAAACTTGTTTATAAGCAGTGAAAATCATATATAATTAACGCCTAAAGTGTTAATTAATTATTAAAGCTATTATCGCGGGAATTTAACCCGCCTACGATCGCAAGTTTTAGTTCTATACAGCTGGGTTACTACTTGAACCAGACATGTATTTAAAATACAAAATCTTTAACATTACATATCTTCAACAACTCTACACAAATAAATAAATACGAACATTTATAAGACTTCTTGTTTAACCTTAATTTAAATAAAACGCTTTTCGCATTGTATATATATATATACTAATGGAATTAAAGTTAACCTTACTTGACATTTTTTTAGCATAAAAACGCGAACTTAAAAGGCGTCATCATCAACATTATTTTAGCCGTACGACATCCGCTACTTGAAATAGGTCTCCCATTTAAAATAGGACTGACAAAAAGATGTTTGCACCCAGCGTCTTCAGACGACCTTATCAGTTGCAAGTCATAATGTAATATTTAAATTGAAATAAAACAGACAAAACGATAAGGCATTGATAACATGAAAATGTAATACTGAAAAAGAGCTTTAAGAATATAAATACGTTGTAATAATGTCTCTATTCTTCAGGAGCATAAGATCAAAAAACGCGGCCGGCAATTGTTCACTATTATTAAAATACTTTGACCAAATTATGTTAAGACGACGCTATGAAGAGACTTGTTCTCCAGAGGAAAAGGACTCAGGATTGCACTTAACGATGGTCAGATCGAAAAAGGTTTAATTCTATGCGTGCCATGTACCGGTGGAGAGAGAAAGAAAGAGACTGTAAGATAAGCTGCGCAATATCTCTTATGTTAATGACTAGTATACTAGAAGAATATGTCTAAGATAACTTTTTTCTCGTCTTAATAGTAAAAGATGTGGGCATTACGAATGTCATGGTGGAGTTTCTCCCTGCTTCTTCTACACAACCATAACACCTAGAAAAGCAAAGTCAAAAATAAAAAGATTAAAAAGATAAATAGATAATAACTTGACCAAACAATAAAAGTTCTCAAAATTAACACAATAATTATAATAAAGCTTTATTTCATCCATACTAATTTATTAGTACTAATTAATATTAGAAATTTTAAATAATAGTTTTGATAATTTTGTACTAAGTTTTTATGAAACCCCTCAGGGTAAAAACCTTCTCCAAAGCTTTCCATTATTCTCGATCTTTGGCAACTTGGAGCCGCCCGTCACCTGCCGTAGCGTACTATCTTTTATCTTTATCAATCACAAGGAAGACGTCAGACCCAGGTATCTTCCTACTGAACCTCATTAAGATTTACTATGGAGGCCTGTGTGTAGTGTTTCTATTGAACATAATAAAGTAAATGTTTTCAACCACAGCGCACAATTATTTTTCTAAAATGTTTTACTTTATGATGATATTATCAAATGACCGCAGAGTTATCTAGTATAAAAACTCACAGCTTCAATGCTACATTAATCCTTCAGATGATAAGCGAAAAACGAATTGAACCCTGTTAATTAAGCGCCCATAAAAATGGTAAAGATGTTAGAACATGGCGGTCATTTACCTCTAAAGATGTAAAACATTTTTCTGGAAGTATGACTAATTCGTTAATTTTTATGAATAGATATAAATCTGTCAGTTCTAAGAACACACCTGTCTGACGCGAAATCGCCTCAATGTCTCGAAAGTACCAAATTAGATAAACTCAACTATAAAAAATAAACTTTCGATGAGAATACTAATTAGAGATTGGTACTATGAAAATATAGAAACTCTTTAACCACTAAACATTCTCTGTTAAAAATATATTTATATATAGTAGTAGGTTATAGGTGTAAAAGGTTTAAAGAAGTAAATGTGTAGCTCATTTACGGTTAATTAATGTGTTTACCCTTTTCAAAATGGGTTTCAGAATTAATAAAAAATTAAAAAACGATATGATAATACAGTAAGAAAAACCGTTTTTAAAATTCGAAGTGCAGCATATTAAAATTAATTATTGTTTATTGTATATACTTGCAGATTTCGTAATGCCAGAATTTACTAGCCTGTTGAATTGCAATAGATAATATTAATTTTTCAGAGTGATTATTTTAAACATGGTGATCGGAAAAAGGTGTTAAAGCTACAAAACTTTTAGCTGAAAAATGAGCCATACATTCACACTAAGTTTTTACATTTATATACTATAAGCAACAAATTACTCAAATTTTAATCATAAATTCGTTTAAAAAAGACGACGTAAAAAAAATCACATTTACTACTTTCTTGTATATCAATGACTGAATATTCATTAGGCTATTAACTGTGTATTTTTACAACTGCACGGTATAGCCCTTTCCCAAAGATATCTTTGGAGGATACATCATAATCGCTACGCTTGGCAAGCGGGTTGACGATCGCAGTGTGGTATTATGGTACGCAGAGGACGCTGCTGCACTTCCTCTGGTCGGCTCTATTGAAACAGTACACACTATTAAATATATATTAAACATAACGCTTATTAATAAAGAACGGTTATATCAACTTAAAATTATAATGTGTATATTTCTTAATTAAATATGAACGGAGTTCTTATAAATGTGCACATTTATTGTACGGTATTTGTGCAGGTGTATCTTAGTTAGTAGACAATCTGTAAAATGGTAAAATTTTAGACAACAAGCGTTAAAAAGTTTTCATGAATTAACTCCACAGTTTCATAGTACACGGGAGTTTGGATTCGTGAAAATCTATATGTTTCATATCATCGACTTTAATATCTTATCTATCATTGGTAATCTAATCTGAGTATGGAGCGATGTTGGGAAACTGACCTACGCCAACTGCCGCAACAAACGATTACAGTGTAATGCGATAGGCTCGCGAAAAACTTGCATAAGTGCATGTTACTGCTCAGAGCTATAATCTGCGAGAGATTACGTACGCTCGTTCTACATTCACGCGACGTCTGCTATGAAACGCTCCACCGGAATCATGTAAATATGGCTAAAGAAATCAAAAATCAAGTCCACATGATTAAAATTTAGAATTTCAAAAAGACTTCGCTGATTATTTACTTTATACAAAAATGTCCCGTAAATCATTGCGAAGACAGAGTCAAATCATGACTAACCCCTTTTATGAAGTAAATAAATTTACGCACTCTATATTATTCTTTAAATTACTATCGTAAGGAATATTCTACTTGCCGTACACAGTGTCCCATAAATCAACGTCAAGCTGAAATTAAGTATATATGACGTATTTACAACATTTTAAAAATGAAATGTATTTTATAGACTCTGGTATGTTCTTTCTATTACTATGACTACACGTCAATATTTTTATATATATACATTAATATTACCGTCGGTAAATGTAAATAAAAAATAAAAATTGAGATAAAGATTTATTAATCCAAAGTTGTTCACTCAAAATATTACTAAACACAATACGTGTTAAACCGAAATAATACGTAAATAATTAACGCGATAGACGGAAATTTAAGTCAACAGTAAATATTAATATTTGACGATCGCAAATGTTTGACAACTAAATTTATAAGAAACTAGAGCAACGAGTGGAATGTTTTTGGTAAAATACGCATCTTTACGAATTCACTTAACTCGAAATGATTCTAAAGTATTCGTGAGTCATATTAAGGAAAATCGTATCTAAATGCTAAACAAGACCAGTTTAGACAAAGAAACATGGGGCCAGACACATTTTTAATAGCGCAAAAAACGCAGAAATGAAAAAGATAAACAATCAAGAAACGGATTCAGGAAACGAAATAAATTCCTTAAAATTGATCAAATGTAATTTTGAATTTAGTTATATAATTATATAACAGAACGATTCTTTTATTTCACAGGTCGATTTGCAGCGTTATGTGGTTTAGGATAATTCGTATGTCTTCCTTCGCTTTTCAAATATCTGTGCGTTTTTTAAGTTTAGATAAGATTGGATATTTAGATAATCAGAAATAGTTGAACCTTTAAAGCGAAGGTTCGAAAGCTGTTGCTGACAAACTGACGAAATCATTACGATTTTATTATTAAATATATTCATATATATATATACCTTTAAATATGTCTACCATGGTATATTTATATATAAGTTGAAGCCATTATTATATTCATATAAGGTGTTTTATGTGATTATTTTACCTCCCAATTTGATTTTACTTTTTTTTTTATTTTTTGTCTTGTATTATATTGACTACTTTCAATACCTTTATCAATTTTTCTTTACACCGCCTAACAATTAGTTGATAGACAATGCCTTTGGCATTAAGTTCGCCGATATACATAAAATAAATAAAAAATGTTTAAATAAATTAAGGTTCGTTATGGGTTATGGGACAACTTGTATGCGTCATGAGAATGCCAGAAGAGCCTAATTTCATAGAAACTAGAATCATATTGACCTCCCTGGTCATAAGCATCTTTCATCTTAAAACTACGAATGTAATAAAATAGATAAAGTTTCTAGTTCATTTGTATTGATTTAAATGATCTTATTGTTGCATTGAATTATTTGCTTGCAAAGAAGTACTGTTCGAGGTACTAAGTATAACAAACCGTGTATGTTGAAGCCTTGTACACATTTGTGATGAATATCACTAATTCAAAGTGATCTTAAATCTGTATTTAAAAGTTCATGTCGTTAAGAAATCACATGAAAATATTAAACGCGAGACTTTGTTTGATATAAACCTATTATACGATTTTAGTAAACAGTTGTATGTTCTTCTAGAATGTTATATGTTGTACCAATGCTGGAACACAAACACAACCAAAGGGAGGTGGATGTAACATATATTTTTCTATTACAGGTTCTGGAATATGCAATGACTTACTTCGCTGTTTGAAAACCGTAGATATGTTATATACTTCCCAAAGTGTGCCTCTGGGGAATAGAACTCTTGACTTACGATCGTAAATCGCATTAAATAATCAATAGGCTACCACTGCATACACTATACAACCTATACGAGACGATTGATACGGCCTTACGAATAAATTTCTTTGAATAATGTATTAAAATTTGTGAAAGTAATTACAAAATAAATCCACTGATTTTATTATGAACTAAATTCAGATCTGTGCGTGTTTAGAACCATTGTAACTTAGTATATTACGTTGTAGAATACCATTCAATACAAGCACAATTTTTTTCTCTTTTCTACCAAATAGAAGCCGTCTTCATGACGTACTTTAATGATCATTATAAATTATCAAAAATGATAATAGTGAGGAAAAATATCAAAAAAACAACATAGCTATAGCTACAAAAATAAATAATAATCGGTCTATTACTCGATAGAAGAACACTTGAGTTAAGTGCGGTATTCATTTCACATGATACAGTGCAAGTGTTGCTATCATTGAAGGCGAAATGATCACCAGGATGACGTCGAGCCGTCGAGACGTCCCGCCCTACTGACACAGATGCAATGGCATACTGAAATAGCCACCTCACGAGCGCATGCAATGCGTCCGATCTGTCGTTCACATATACTAAATCCCTTATCTCTATCTAAAATGTACTATGCTTAACTATCACTGTCTTCTTGTTTTAAATCTAATAATGCTATAGTATTACTGTTGTCTTGTTCATCAAATTCTCCAGTAAAATGTAAACCTCCATAAGTATTCTATACTATGGTTGTCTGTAAGAGATTGCATCGTGATAAAACCGCCCGTTGTACTTGCACTTTTTTATTTATTATTATGAAACTATTTGAATGTATCTCAACATGCACAATAGAGTATTACAAAAAATTAATTCATGTTTACCATCGAACAAAGCTATAGTAAAATGTGTGTCATAAATGTAGTCACATAATGTTTAGATTTTACTGTCTTATAGTTTACCATCAAATAATGCTTCAGTAAAATGTAGAGCTCTAAAAGTTTAGTCAAATACGCTTTAAGTTTTTTTTTATTCAGTTTGAATCTACACTGTCGACTTATTAGCATGTACTCGGGAACCTCGGTTCGAGCCGTCATGTTACCATATTGGATAAGACAGGCATCGCTCAGAAATCCAAGGAAGTACCTTACAGGGACAAATTAGGTATATAGTAAGAGGTTAAGTGAATGCCAGCTCAACATAAATAGCCTTTTACAAAATATACCATTAGTGAATCAATAAGCCAACTTTCAAAAACTATTTAATTTAATTTCTAACAAAAACATTCTCAAAGACTACATTGAGTCACCATCCTCTATATTTATCAATCTAACATTTAATTTCTTGTCGACCGAATCAAAGTCATTGTGAAAATAAATTTCGCTGCGACACTCCTTCATAATCGAAAGTGAAAGGAAAACGTAGAATTTCTCTAACAAAAGTACGCAGATATTGCAGATTGCGAATGACGTCGGTCGGTTTTCTAAGAAATCGAAGTTTTCAAACCGTCGACATACGTATTGCATCAATTTTAAACTTTTAAAATAATAGAGCAAACAAGAAACAGTATTTGACATACGCGTGATTGATTAGTTGGCTTCGTACTGCCGCAAGTTATTCGCCAGTCGCATTTCATTAGAAAAAAAATGTATTATATTTCACAGTGATCTCTAATTAGAAATATGTGTAAAAGTTTCAAAGCTTTTTGCTGACAAATGCGCGATACCTTCACCTCTTTGGAGCTTTCACACCCATAACCTATTACCTTATATAGATTATACCTCCATAATGCCCAGATCTGGTAGCATTCCATCAAATAGTTTTGGATTTATGAAGACAAAACGAAACTACGAAAGTAAAAGCAAAAAGTTCTTGGATTGGAAAAAGTCTTTGGATTTACATAATAGACTGTTAAACCAACTATGATATTGGTGCTTGTAACATTATACTGATGTACCATGTAAAGAAGAAGTAATATTACAGGAATTTATATTTTTGTGAGTACAGGTAAATCATCATCATTATTACAGCCTTGAGCTTCCTATAGCCAATTTTTTGAGAGATACATGATATTTTATTTACAAAAAATAAATGAACATTAATAATGGATATAATACGAGTATATTTAGAGTCATAACTCAGAGTTAGAGTCTAGACATATACATATGCTTTTGTATCGTTTATTTTAACATTACATGTAATGAGCTACCACAGGCTCGGAACGCTGATCTGTTGGGTGGGGCCGATCAGACACTCAACAGTTGCTTTTCTAAAAATTAATTATTTTTGAAATTTAACAATTTTTCATAGACGCATTATAACAACGATCGTACGAGTCAATAAACCAAATGTCACACATATCGATCAACAAAAAACTTTTGAATGCTATTAATAAGACTTATTTAATAATATACTTATGATTTTAAATTTAAACCAATAAAAGAAAGGTGTAACATCTCTTATAGAACAATTATTTTCGATTGGCTTAAAGAAAAAATAATTAAATAAAGTTTATAAAAAAATAAATGGATAATCTCTAAAAAAAATATACGTGAATATTAAGACGATGTAAAGTCGAGTCATAATTTTGGCCCGGTTATAATAATAGCAACCTACAAACTGGTATTCCGGACACAGTAATGCTCGTTCATTACCTATTGAAAGAGATAAGACTGTGGTGATATCGACATAAACGGTCTATTGTTATGGGAACTCAGGACAAGTTGATAAAAATCCATACCGTATTAATATAATAATAATATACCTTTAAGTACTTCATTTGTATAATGTAATTAATAATAAAAATCACCAGATTTTTTTGTGATGTATCAAAATCATACGTAACTAAAAACGACCTAAAGGTGCGTTCATATGTTGATAACATTTTAGGTTGTTTGCAGTGCAGACGCATTATTTTAGTCTTACGTTGATTTTGCTACGTATCTTACTTGATAGCTTTATTTGATTTGTTTGTTATGAAGGTCGATAAACCAAAAATTAATGTCATAGACATTATGACAATTATTTAAAATTTACAAAAATTTATAAAAAACGTGCAACTTTTAAGAAAATATTCACATGTAAATGCATCTTTATTAATCAAGGTCGCTGAAGTCGCTTGATGCAAGCAGCGCAAGATTAGTATTGTAACAAACCTTGGTGAAGGCTTATGTTTGCAGAGGACGTCTATCAGCAGACATGGTGATGATGATGAGAGGGCTCTTTAAATGTAAACACACAAACATCAAAATCAAAAATCGTTTGGTATATTTTTTACAAATAAATATTTTTTAACTATTTGATAACTTCTATAGATTTCTTAGGTTATTCTATTCAGGACGAAAAATTAATTACAGTGAAAACCTTAAATCGATGTCATAATTTGACATATCAAGTGAGGTCAAATGCGACTCAGTCATCTCACGAACAAGAGCGACCTATATCACGAGTTGTGATAAATCAACAGCGGAATGTGTGATAGTCTAATTAAGGTCAATAAATATTACAATGTAATTATTAATTAAGGGCTACTAATTGAATAAAACGGTTGAATATATTATCCGGTTACAATTGTAACTGTGGTTAAAGAGACCTACAACAGCGTTGTAAAAAAACAAGACCACTATAATAACATAAACAAAACACTAAATTTAAGTTAGGAAATAGGTTAGGAAAGGACTTAGGAAACTTATAAAAGTAAAAACTGACACGCAAGAACAAGAGCAAAAAAAGAGGAAAAAAATGTCAATATTGAAAAGATCTAATAAATATATTTATTTACACTTTGTACACCACAGATAAAAAATTAAAAAAAACTGTTTTTATACATGTACAAGAGGTGATGTTTTCGCTCCAAGCGATCTCTACCAGACAATATAAAGTTTATATTTACACGCATAAAAAATACAACGCTAATCAATGCAAACGCATTTCGTAAATAGGTTACTACCGTCGCATATGAATGTAACTATCAAACTCGAAAGGAAACAGCGTTTTGTGTATTTGTGTCAATCGTTATAAAATTATATGCTATGTTTGTTCGTATATTCAGTTGCACATTGCCATTAGACCACGCGTGATGTGCAATATTGTCATATAATCGAAAAAAAAAACGAAAATTGTTACAATATATTTATAATTATTTTATGTGCTTTTTAGGTAACTTTTTATTATTAAATATCTCTAATTTATTCAACTCCGTTTTTGCCAAAAAGCATATTACTCTACTTCAAAGTATGTTCACGACAACAATGTTTAGAAATAATATGTTATGATTTTAAAACATCTTTAAGAATATTATTACAAATCCTCGAGTTTCTTGCTAAATTTTCGCAGTAGGTTGCGCGTTACGGCGTAACTGACGGTAACTTAATTTTAAGCTGACGATAATAAATGATTTAATGATCGCATTTAATAAAGCTATTTTGACTTTTACTTGAAACTGTTGCTGATTTACCCCAAGTTATTTGATATATTATGAAAAGCCTGTAGTAGGTGTTTCAATCATTTTTAAAACGACTGTACTTTAGTAGTTTTGACGCTTCGCATCTTTATATTATGTAGTACAATTTTGAGCTAAATTTTTGGCTTATTCAAGTATTATTGCTGGTTACTCCTAAAAAGACTTAAAAGTTATTTTAATAACATACTGCTGTATGGAGATTAAATAAATTATGGGTATAGAAATGTACCGAAAGTTTTTTAAAATATTCTTTTTTCAATTTTCTCTATTTGTAAACAAAATTATATTTGTTATGTATACAAGGTATGTATCTACCCCTTTCGCATTAATTATTATTCACATAACAATCCCACAGAGGTGATAATGAAGAACGAATGTAAAGTTGTTAAGTTCCAGAACATTCCTTGGAAGAAGACATTCAAGACCTTGCTAATTATAATTGGTGATGCTTTAGATTATACAACAAGAGAGATCCGTAAAGTTTGCATAACAGACGAACTCGAGTACTTTAA
Organism: Battus philenor; assembly: GCF_028537555.1. Lineage (NCBI taxonomy): Eukaryota > Metazoa > Arthropoda > Insecta > Lepidoptera > Papilionidae > Battus > Battus philenor. The sequence goes on from NW_027181693.1 coordinate 2,949,111, forward strand.
ACATACTGTTTTATCTTAACACGACTCCATAGTTTTGTAAAACAGTAACGTAAAATAATAGGTTATCCACTTAAGATATGGAGTGTCTCATTTTCCTAGTAATTACTCATCGAAACACAATGCTTATGCAAGAAACGTTTTTTTCTTTAGTCTCTTAGAGTAGTTGTAGTACGTAATAGCGCGACCTTTGTCACTACTCCAAATAATGTCTTCATTATTTCTGTAGCGACTCCACTTATGCCCTCACTTGATCTGTCAATCACAAAGTTAGTTGATTTCTCTATAGTCCTCGTATAGCATAGGCAAAATATTTTAAAATTCTATTGTCAACGATTTCCGAAAGACATTAACATTACTTGAACTTAAAGTTGAAAGATCAGCAAGCGCAACACAGGACATCCAAGGAAAAACGACCTTGTTATAGTCGTTTTAAGATACTGGATACAACCTGCTGACAATCAGTTTTATTGGTTATCTAGAAGGAAGGTCTATGTCCAACAGTGGGCGTACCATGGCTGAAATAATGATGATGAACTCAACTTATTTGCTTCTGGAGAACAGAGTCCTCAATTCACCGGTGAATCCTTAATATCCACAAAATTATCTCTATCCATAAATTCTCTCTCTTTCGATCTCTATTATTTTTTTATTAAGTATACTTCTTATGGTATTTTTATTACAAATCTACCTCTCAAATAGAAAGACGGTGAACTTAGATTATAAAATTTACTTTTTATGTATGAGGATGTTGGATGCGGATTACTTCCAACCATTCCTATCGAAAATCTATGAAATGTCCAATGCAATGGACCTCCAACGGCTAAAATTATATTGACAATGATGATTCTAATATTTATTATTTATTATTACATTTAATGTAATCACCTTTAAAAACAAACTTTCTATTTGATTGGAAAGCAGCTGATCTTGTATTTGGCTTAGGCGGAAGCTTCGCCAAGCGCAATGGCCCTCGAGAAGATTGTTCGAAATTCAAAAATGCCCTAGAGATCGTACTAGATCAATTGCTGTTGTTGTGCTATATATATATTACATGTTATCTCAGCAACATCGCCTCCCTAATAGCGGACAAAGAATACTACCGCATATTCTTACGATATTGCAAAAATGAATAAAGGAGATTTTTCGTGTTAATAAAAACCATGGTCAGTAAAGAAAAAAATCTATTTTAAATAGATTTTAATTAAATTGTAAAGTCCAATTATTTAAATAAGATATAGAGATAAATGCGCATAAGGACGGCGATGCATGGAAGGTATGTAAATATGTATTATCAGAGTGAGAGATATGTGAAGGACAAAAAGGGGAATAGTAACAAAACAACATCATTAAAAGTTATTTAGGTATACATGTTGTCCCTATCTCAAAAAATGATATATATACGAGAGGACCTAAAAATAGGGCGATTAAAAAATGTATGAAATATGACGTGAATAAATACAGGTACAATAAAACCTTGAGTTTCACTAATGGCTCGCCTAGTAGTAAACTAGAAGCAGTTAAAATATTTAATATACGATATCATAACAGAACAAAACGTTTCGTTCTACGTGATTAACGAATGCAGGCGATGGTATCGTGCGGCGGGTCACAAGGCACTGGCTGCTACCGGCGGTTAGACTCAATGATCTTAACACTGATCTGTTATTAACAACACCTGCTGCTTCGTACATGCTTATAACTAACTATTTTAACGAGACATAATTTTATACAATCACTTTATTTCTACAACTTAGTCGTAAAGCAAAGGTAAAATTTAAACTCTAACAAGATTATGCTCTCATAAAAATTAGCTAGTTTACAATCCATCAATGAGCTATGGAGAGGACTAAATGCTCGGGATTTTCGGGTTGAAGTGGCAATTGTCAGAGCACAGGTGGTCACTAGGGCCTTAAGCTTCTGGAGACCACGGATCGGCAAGCGCAACATATAACCTCCACCTACAAGGTAGAAATACAACCTTGTTAAGGTCCTCGAAAGACGCTGAATACAGGTCGCTTTCAACCGGTTGTATAACAAATATATGGGGGAATGTGGACATCCTGTGTTCATGTTAAAATCACGCTGTATATAGTAAGCCGCCTCACAGCAAGGCAAAAAAATATTACGTAAAACTCATACAATAATTGATTAATCTTTACTTTCACATTTTTTTTCCTCGTTTTGTTTATATTGCGTTTATTGTTCAATAAATGTTATAATATTTTCATTAATATAAATAGGAAATATATGTACGTTTGTGTAATGCATTATATGTAATTCAATACGAATTATAGCGTGCATTCTTACATGAGTTATTCCGTTCCCTTTCCGTAGTATCAGTTAATAGCGAGAGAGACATTATCTCGGCTTCGGTACGAACTAAAATAGAGTCCGCGCCCGCAGCTTGCGTCTGTGTGGCATCGTCACAAGGCCGTAAAGTTGTTTACTCGTTAAGTTAGGTCGAGTCTATCGGCGCGGCTATTAATAATGCACTCCGACGCGTAAATATTTACCAAATCTTCGGAAAGGCGAACTTTAACTCCTATACGAAATATATACACGCTATTCGAGTATATTGTACAAACTTAATCATATAATTTTTTTTATTTTCAATTATATAATTAACAAAATAATGTGTACATGAAATAAACATAAAATAAAGTTAATTTATTCAACATTGAAACTTTTAACAGGTCTATTATTAACCGTCAACTTTCTTTAAATCTACTTCGTTTTTGACTACTCCGCATTGCAAGGTATTATAGTTGTGGAAAAGAAGTAGGAAGAAACTCCACAACAATAAATCTTTTATGCAGATACACTTTATGTCAAATTTACATAAATAAAAACGAAATAATCAAGCGAAATCACTATCAAGAGTTCTAGTCACTTAAACGTTACGAATTTTATAAATGATAGACCAATAAATTTTTGACGGAATTCTATTAAAAATCCTGATTATATATATAGAAATGAAGTAGATATTTTATACATGCAAAATTTTTGTAAAGCCAGTTTTCACGATGCCATACAAAATCGCCAAACTGTTCACACTGTTGGCGAAAGAGTGCCTCTTATAAAGTATTATTATTAAACTAGTATGCATTAATATATTAAAAAGCTATGCAATTACGTTATAAATAAAAAATTTTACTCGCTTATAGGAGATTTTTACAGCAATATTGTGTACATAAGAAGCATCTCTTAAATCTGTTCTTTCGAAGATAAGGTATTTGGTCACATTTAATACTACTTATCTATATTTCTAATTCTCGTTAGTGGGTGCATATAGCAGCAGCGCTTTGGTGACAGAGAGTGTCGTTTTACTTGAACATTACATTTTCACCAACAGTGTTATATCGGAAGTTCGTTGTAATTACCATCTTTTTAAAATAACACTGCTGATGCTATTTCTAATAAAGTCCTTACGTCCTTAAAAGTAAATTCTGGGAAAGACTTTCGATTATTAGATAAATTAAACCAATGACAATAATAATAAAATAATTCAGTAAAGTTGTAACTGGCAAATGACCAGTATCATTTTTAAGATGAAAAAAAAAAATAAAAAAAATGATTCCATAATCAAAGATATCATAACTTTAAAATAGCTTTACAAAACTAAAGAAAATATATTTACGCAGTACAGTCGTACCTGCATCTGTCTTCCCTCACGTACGCACTCACACATGTTTCACCCCACGCATAAGAATACATATTCATTTTTTTTCTTTTTTGAAACTACCACGTCTGTTTTTGTTTAAATTTAAAAAGCTGTGTTTTTAAATTACATTTTTATTAAATTATGATAACATCACTGTTATTACTCCCCTTATGATAAAATAACTTATGAATTTACATATATTTATATTAATAGTCCTTTATTATTAAAAATAAAGATACCTCACTATAAACCCCAAAAAATACTTAAGGATTAAAACATAATGTCTCTTTAAGAGTACAGTTCGTAATAAGAACAAATTATAATATTGATTTTACGTCCCCAATTTAAAAATGTCTTCAACAATAAAATAATGTACAACAATGTTTGCGGAATTTTAAAAATAGAAGTTCCAAAAAATAATTTTTAGTTAAAAAGTAACATCATATAAAATAATTACTATCAAATTTGTCGTAATCAATACCTAATTATCGTCAAATGATACAAATATACTAAACCAAAGACTGTACCGTGTTAATAATAAACCACATGTTTATAATTCATAAAGTTACATATTTTATGTTATTATCAAAATAACAAAATTCTTAACGGATTATTATAAAAGAGTCCGAAAAAAAAATTTTAAATCGAAATTATCAGAAAGACGTTAAAAAGATGTAAAACCAAAACTACAAAGGCATCCCCATAAATCGACATTACTTAAGGGAAATTTGAAAAAAATATAAACCGAAGCCAGCATAAAGTTGTTCATAAATGCATGAATTACATCTATCAAAAATATCTAAAAAAAATTCAAACAGAAAAAAATTATAGTTCGAAAAAATTGTAAAACGTAACTATAACAAAGAAGTTTATAATCTATTTATCTGTCAGAAGGATGAAGAACGTATAGCGGTCGATAATAAATCGACCCCGGTCCGAAGGCAATAGAAGTCCACGGGCGGGCACGCTAACGTGACTGCAGACGCCGCCCAGACAAAACAAACTGCACACGATCGTAAATGCGCTTTTTATACGAGCCAGAACCAGTCGCGCGACCCAACGCCGCAATTATTTAACGTAACGTCACGCAATGCCTAGAACTTCATCACTAACTCCGACTCCAAAGCTTATGTTACAAACAATAATATTTTACTTTAAAGGTCTACGCAATCACAAATCGTCGCACAAACTAATAAATGCTGTAATAAATCTTTCGATATTTCATCACTGTCTACTATAACTAGTTTACTAACGAAATATTTAAATAAAGACTGCTATACAGGGTGATCAGTTATACGCTTTAATGGTGTGAATGTGTAGCTCATTTGCTGTCAATTAATATATGGTAAACCCTGACCAAAAATCTAATTTCAGAAGTAATAAATAACGTAATTATAACATAGAAAAAGTATTAACAAAATCCGAATTATTACATTTTTAAACCTGTTGCATTTCAAATAATATATCTAAGAGATCACTTACATCAAATGTAATAGGTGTAAAGATTACTAAGCTTTATTCATAATCATCCTGTATAACATAACACATACAGCATGTAGTGCAAAACGGTCAAATACTGTAGTAATAAGGTTCAAAATGCTACGTCATTTAAAGGGTCTATGCTTGACAAAGTTATATCCTACTAAAGATCGGATTAGGGTAGGTCACGGCAAGTTTGCATTGAATTACAAAACGAAGAGACGAATGTTTTCGCTTTGTTATAGCAGAAGATATTAGAGGGGTCCTTGGACATTTATTTGTGCACCGGATACACTTTGTGACCCCATGTTGCTGGTATATAAAGCTTCATGACATCTGTAGAGCGACAAAAATAATTCTATATTAAATGTGTATTAAAAAAAAGTTGTAATCATATATTGTTTTGATTTATTTCGACCAAATTTCCTTGTGATTTAAATGCGTAGTGGAATATACAATGAATATTTCATAAAACATATAATTAATTACGAAAAGTAAACCTCGTATGATAATCTTAACACATTTATAACACTTGACGTCGATGTTATAGTTATATATTTGATTTGTAACATTGTTCAACATTGACACGAACACGAATAGTTTATTCAAATAATTGTGGAAACATATGATAACGTTCAAGGTAAACTGACTATAAAAGTTTCTAGAAGTTTCTCTCGGTGCGTTTGAATAGCACAAAAATTGGATAGCCGGAATAGGCAATTGGGTTTGATTAGGAACACGCCTCGTTAAGTAGTCTCGATGTCGGCTGCGGCTTCTCTAAGGGGAATCGTACGTCGTCTATATCCATTAATCAAACAGAATATCAAGTACTGAGATTTAACGTTTTGTTAATTATCCGTTCATCACTGGATATAATGGCAAATAAACACACCTCCACCTAGTAGTACAACAATAAGGCAGCGAGCATAGCGAATGGTAGGCGTGCCGTGGGCGGCATAACTGATTTATAAACTTAATATTGTACACCAATTCTTCCGTGCAATCTTGACGGAATTTATCGACTCGAGAGATTTATATGTCTACTCGCTCGGCCGGTGCACGCGGACCGGTGCCGGTGTACTTGATATTTTTATTAAATAAATACGTAAAATCCAACTCACCCATGTAAAGCGGCGATTGTCTGCTCCCAACGTTGTCATCGACGTACGGAATGCCCAAGGTGGCGATTCCGGTTTGTCCGACGCCGACCACGAGCAGGCAGATGAATAGCCAAGGTATCACAACCGCGGTTATAGACGATCTAGTTTCGGTGCTCTTCACTTGCGCGTCGTCGCATTTGATCTGTGATGAGTTCTTATCGAGGGCGCAGACTGGGCCCGCGCCCGCCGTGTGCGAGTCTAAGTGCACTTCGAGCAACTCCGTCCCATAGGACATGTGCGGCATCATGCAGCCAATCACTCCGACGGCGAGAACAAGCATCATGCACGCTATCCACCTCGGCCGGTGCCCGCGCCCAGCTAGGTACGTCAGGAAGAGCGCCGTACATATCTGTCCGATCTCTGTCGCCGCAAGCAGCGTGCCGGTTGTCTTCGACTCCACCTTAAACAGCTTCTCTATCGTCGTAGTCACGCTCACAAAGTACGTAAGGAACATGCCCTGCAGCACCCAGCCCGACAGGAACACCAACATGAAGACCCGAGTCGAGTGGAAAGCCGAACGCGGTTCCGTGTCCTGCTCCGCGGGCAGCTTGCAATCGAGAGAACCATTGTTGTTGCCGGTCGCTAACCGTTCCTGTTCTTCTGGCGTTGCCTCGACTCCTTTCATAGCGCCTTCTTCGGCGGCCGGGCCGGTGGGACCCGCCTGCCCGTCCCCGGATACTGTCGCAGCGACCGCTGCTCTGTGAATACAAACGGTGCATGTTAATATTCAACGTCATATTAATCGTAATTTTATACTGAAGACACTCACGTCATCGTTATTGAGCGCTAGCACAAAGAGTACAACCCTCAAGAAGCAAAATGCGACTGTGCGGAAACAGCACGCATACGAAGCGTCGACCGTTTCCTGATAACGGTGCCGGTTCAGAGTAAGTGTTCGATCGCGAAAACTGGTAGATTTATTTGTCGGCGGCGAGCGAATCGCATAGTTCGGGGGGTCGAGCGAGCCGGCTGCAGGGGGTGGGTAGGCTGCGTGCGCGCAGGCAGCCTGGCGGAGAGAGACTGCACGGTGCAATTACCGGCGCAGCGCAGTGCACCCGCAGCCCGCCCCTCGACTTCTCCCGACGGGGTTTTTATTGGCCGCCTATCCGTTTTTTGTGCGGCACGCATTTACACACGACGAAAGCTGTCTCGCCGCCCTCCTCGGAAGATTCCCTCTCGCATCGGCGCAGCGGAATGCCTTTGTTTCGTTGGCGACGTTTTATAATCTCCCGGCTGTTTACACTAAATGTAATTCAAATGCAACCGAATACGCTGTATGCACTCTTCGAGTCTTCGATAAGGAATCGATTGATTCCAACATTTAAAATCGTTCTTTAGAAACGAGATGCGTAATATAATATAGCTCTTCCATTGATACCTACACCGTACGTAGGACGCCGTCACTGGGTTCGCAATAGCATCGAGCGTGGAATATTAATGAACAAGAGACCCGTATGGGTAACTGGACTTGCGAAACTCACCAACTGGGGCCGATGACCACCGGTGACACGGTGGGCGACGGTGGACGTCGTCCGCCCGAGTTACCGGTTTAAAAATAATACAATCGCGCAGGTAGTGGCAGTTGCAATGCCTCGATGTGCGTACGATCGGAGATCAGTTCTTCACGTCCGCTGACAAGTGACGCGTATTAGTGACTGCACTGCGAGATAAACGCACTCAAGCCGCGGCCTATCGAAACCCTATCGCGGCGATAACGGGACGCGACAAATACTCCGATCGCGAACCGGGTTACTGCCCCGAGGACGCTTTAAAATGAGCGACCCAATTACCGTGAGCTGCGAACCGCAAGTTCGTACGCCTGTAGGGCGCACCCGCGACTCGCTTTTTGTTTTTTGTGAAATCTGTTTGATGTTTTGCCAAAAAACACAAAACTTTCGGAATCGTAGTATAAATATTTATGAAATAGAAAAAACTTTCATCGGAAAGCTATTAATAATTTATGTATATATTAAACCATTACTTTCTTCTTCTTTGTTTGCGAAAACTAAAGTTAATTAAACAACAACATACAAGAGATAACCTTTTATAAGCGCTCATATTCATAGTCATTTAAAAATAACAGATATAAAACAAGTAATGTACACTTGTATAAAAAGGTATTTGAAAGTAAAACACGGTGTGAGAGAATCCTTTTAAAATTAGATCGGTCCTCCGGACGATGTAATTGGCTACATTGTAGTATAAAAGGAATCAATCTCACACCACTCCTGTGGATCGTTTGATAAGAACGAAGCAGCTTCAACGAACGCCTAAATTTCATCTTCAATTTTTACAAGTGCTTCAAAAGTCTGAGTGTATACATTTATAATAAAGTTGCACAACATCACAGAACTTCCTTTTCTTAGTTTTAAATCTAAAATTAATAGTAAATTATTAAATGAACCTTAAAGGGTTTTTGATGGATCTAAATGTGTGGAACTTGGTTTATTTACCTCATTTATGTTGTTAAAATAATCGACGATTCAAAATGCGTGTAAATGCCTACTTGAATAAAGATAGTTTAATGAGATTGGACTATATCGGTGATGATGTTTTCCACTTCTTGTGACCTATTGAGATATTGTATCCTGTGGAGACACAGTGATATATTTAAGAAACATTTAAATTTTGTCACAGACAGAAACGTATCACAAATTATACACGTGACAGGAAACGAGATATTGTCCAAACCCGCGTCCTCCACTTACAATTCAGTGACATTACAAAATGAACGGCCGTCTCGACCCACCTCAAAATATTAGATACATTATAAAAAGATACTGTTGGTACGCAAACACGAATACGAATATATCGTATTCATAAAACAGAAGGACAAAAGGACGTATTTATATTATTTGAAATTCATCGGATGTGATGTACGCACATTGTTGGATAAAATCAAGATAAGCCAATAAAAAGATATTGTAACTAATGTATTTATTGGACGAAAATCTTCCAGTGTGCTCCAAAACGACAACAAAAACTTACTTTATAGGGAAAGGCGATAAAACCTAAGTTAAAAAAACCAAAGCCACAACTTCGACTTGACTGAAGTAAAAAATGACATGCAAGGTGACTTAATGAAAGGGTTTAACATAATGAATAAATATTATTAAAACCTTTCAAATAAAACTATGGGTAAGGAAATGTATTAATATAAATAAAAAAAAAAACATTTTTTGGATGTGTAAAACTGGTTAATAAAAAAAACAAATTTTTCAAATTCGTAGTCATACTAAGTTAAATTATTCCGCCCAACAGCTCACAACTGATGCGTATTCAGTAAAAAATATGTACATATGTTAGTGGCAGCATTCGAATAATAACAAATTTAAAAAAACACAATAGGTGTATATTAAAAAAAATAAATATTACATGATTATGTTTAAAACAAAATTATTATAATCCTAGAAGCGTGGAAAACAAATTATAAATTTTGGTAACTACATGTTATACGATGATTTAGAGATGGTTTTTAAAAATATCGACATCGATAAAATTACTAGATTCTAAAATTAAAATATTGTCTTTTATGTATATAGACTGATTGATCCTGGATACGAAAGTTAAAAGAAAATTTAAAGGGGTAAACAATGTGGTAAACCTTATCAAAAAATCAATGATTTCAGAAATAATAAATGATGAAAGGGGTTTCAAAATTCGGATTACTATATATTCAAATTAATTATTGTTCACTTTCTCTAAGCAGTCTTTGTACTGTCAGAACTGTCTAGAACATTATACAGGTTGATTGGGAATAGATGTACAACTTTAAAGCCTTTATGCCGATAAACATTCAACCTGTATATTGAAAAATATACATATAATTAGTTCCAGTGATTCATTATAATTACAAGGTTCTCGTAAAATTGTTGAACACGAGTGTGTAACTATTTATATTTAAATCTCAAGGCTGATCCCAAAATATCTACTCTGTTAGACCGAAACATACAATATTTAAAATCATGCCAAAATTTCGCCGAAAATATATTTTGGTTTTGTTTATTATATACTTTTATAGACATTAATCATGCTACCGTCTTTTTGCAGCTTGTAAGCATGTAATGACATTCTTAAACCTCTGTTAAAAATTTAACGTACATCATAAAAAAAAGAACGTGTCATCGATTTTAAAAAATCATTTCCACATTTGTACACACGCTCTATAATACGATTAAAAATTTTCAAAATGTCTTTTCAACTTTTCTTTACATTGCATTGTTATGGGGCACAACATTTAATAACATATTTTAATGATTATTTTTTATTATTTACACCTTGAACAACCATCTCTTTCTCGTCTCTCATCTCAATCCAAAGCTTGTGTGTGAGTGTTAAGACTGCCTCTTGTACCTATATTCAAATTGTTAATTTTTTTTCTTTGAAGTTAGGTGTACAATAAAGTATAAATAAATAAATAAACATTTAGATTAAAATCTAAACATTGACACCTTACTTATTAACAGCAAGGCAAAGGAAATTTCTCTAAAAGTATAGATGAAATTGTAGCGTAACTGTTCCTATGTCTCCAAGGCTTTATAACATTTTATAACTCTGGCAACAAACAAAGAAAAGCAACTAATCACGATATTACAATAAATCCCCATGTATTATTTCTGATTTATCATAAAATAATTTTAAGAAAGTGCATGAAATAAAAACGTATAGTTAAAAGATTTATTTTTAGTATATAAAGTTTGAGTACTAAATAACTTGTAAAAGTGATAACAAGAACCCGTTTGAGTTTATTAAAGGCCCTGTTTAGAACATGGTGCCTTTCTAACCCTTGTGATTTTAAGTTGAAGGATTCCATTAACGGGCAGTACAATCTGATTCTTGTTTCTACCATACTGCTTTTCTAAAATAAAATATAATAAAAAATTCATAGATTTTTCTGATGACAAACAAATACCGAATATTTTTTATTAAAGTCTATAAAGGGTAATCTGTTAATTTTGTATTTGGCATGGAGTGCTTTTATACTTTTATATTTTATATTTTTTCTTTTATACTTTATCGAGAGGCCGTTTTATCGATACATAGCACATCACTTCACTAGCGAAGACATCAATGATTCTATAAGTGAGAGGACACCGCGCGGTCAAGGTGAGTGAGCAGGTACACTCCGTTGCCGATGACACTACGCCCTCGAGATTAATTGTTAATTTATACGCGCGTCACTGTACTCTATTTCAAAACTCTTTAAACTTACGGTAAACATCTGGTATTTGTTTTAAGGCATTTTTTAATGATTATGTATATTATATTTACTTTAGTATTAATCGGTATAAACTCCTTTTGAACGAATCTATATGATCTCGTGACGAGTTAAAACCGTCAACTGTCATCTTCATCATTATATCAGCTATAGAACGACAGACAGACCTAAGACCGAACCTTATTGCTTAAAATATTTTTTATAATTAATATTTTAAATATTTTTTTGTTTTGCCTTCTTTTTAAATAATAGGGCGAAAATTCAGTACAGTATTCGGATATATATGTATTATGGTTCAGTTATGTACTATTGCTATATTTAAAATAAATATGCATCATTCGAAGTAATCCACATATTAGTGAACTTTTATGGCAAGCCACATCGAGAGGCAATATTTATATAAGAAAAGGCATTAAAAATCAAGCTCCTAATAAAGAAACCACGATGGTAATGACTGGTAATTCGTACTACTGGCAGGAAAAGACGCAGTTGTTAAAAGCACATGGTGCAAAAAACTCAATTTAAAAAGAACAGCGTTACAGAAAAGTAAAATTCGAAATGTTAAACGATCAACCGCTTAATGTCGATATCATTAAATCAACCATTGTCTTAATGAACAAACGCGAAATAACGTACACTCGCATTCAGAAGTCATAACAAAAAATGTAAAGCTGCGAGGCGGCGGAGCATAATTGCAACGACAAAAGGTTCATTTATTAATTCCCTAACGAGAAGCTAGTATTAATGTGTAACAACATTATATTGTGCAGAAATGTACATTCAAACTCAATTCCCTTCGTTTATATTCATAGCAAAATTATTTTTATAAATGGCATAGGATTCTTCATTGAAATGAAAGAGCGAGTGGGTGTAAATTATTATTTCCTAAATGACCAACAAGAGAAGTATTCGAAATTTGAAATAGATGTTTTTTTTAATCGCTTTACTAATCTTAGCATAAGATTTTCTTTAGTACCGGAATTAATTATGATTGTCAGCTAGATTTACCAGCGTTAAATCGTAGATCATTTTTATGTGGTAAGTCTGTCTACAGCCTAATAATTATTTACAACTGTGTTCAGGTACAAAAAATGTATTTGAAATCATTGGATTAAATCTAACACAGAGACGGTGAAATAAGAAATAAAAAATGTAAAATTTTGAAAATCGAAACTCTACTGTTTTATTAGAGACTTGGCGACTAACGTACATACTTTTTTACGCATTGTTTTTGGTATAATATAAGAAAAATATTAACTTAATCAATTTAGATATTAAAAAACCACTATCAAAGCTACCTTTTAAGTTAACAGCTATATATTATCATACTTAAGCTAAAGGGATAATAACCTTACTATAATGGACATATAGGTAAAATTTACGTCATGTAGTTATCTGTTTTGTGATTATATCTATGTAGTTAAAAGATATAAAAATTATCCATGATAAAAGCGCCAAATTTCGCCGAGTAAAAAAAAATATTAAAGAACTTTTAAAGTAATCATCGTTTAACATCAGCTTGTATAAAGTTGAAGACAATCAAACGATACATTGTCAACTGCTCATCGAAAATAAATTTATTAATCATCAATCTTTTACGATTAATATAATTTATATGAGAATATAAAGATAACAGAAATTGTAACAATTGATTGCTAAATAATTAACGCAGATTCCAAGGTTTAATTAATTACAATCGGCAACGTTGTTCTGTCGCGGGGGGCTGCGTGACTGTGAGTTAATTTGCAAAGTGTATAAATTACCAGCGGCAGCCGAATGTCGCCGAGATAAGTGATTTATCTGAAGTGATAAATATAAGAGTAATTGCTCAACGAAACCTATAAGTGCTCCGATTTGAATATTGCTTGTATTCTATCAAAACATCGATTACAGGTGGTCATTTGTATCGATTCATAATCCTCACCGATAGTACTTATCAAACTAGGCTCAATGTCTAGTAATTTAAAAAAAAATTGAGGCGATCTTTGGGCCAGAACTATCCTTCGCAGTGGACATCTATCCGTTGATATAATGATGATGATGAAATAAAAACAATCACTAGATACTCAGAAACCTAAGACCTAAGAACTAATGACCAGAGAGAAACTAATTTAAATAAATATCTGTTAAAATTTAAAACCATACAGAACATTAAGTTTACAAAAGACTCGAACGTAAAACAAAATCAACACGGGCTTTGGTTGGAGAGAACGAAATTGAAATTAAACGTACATGTTTTTATAAAAATAAAAAACGAAAACATAAATTGAAATCGAAACCAAATAAGAAATAAAATACCAGCACGGTTGAATTGAATATTTCACGCGAGCGACACGCACAACAAATTTTCCACGAAGGATGCGTGTAAGACGCATCATATGACACGGGCTCCCTGCTAAGAAGCAGCGATGATGAGAGATAAACAACGTTGCCACATATCCGCACGTAATGATTTAAGAAATCTTAACCAAAGCCAAAATTCTCTGGCGCTCAACCAAATGCAATGCTTCTTGAGGGGAATCCCAATGCGAATATGTTTAAAATATAAATTTAGATTCAAATTGCAGGCTACGCAATGTATCCCTATCCACGTCCTCCAACTAGATCCCGCCATTGCTCAACCAGTCAAATGTCTTACGTAAGTCTGACATAACAAAGCCTTGACATTGTTGATCTTATACATCGAAGCGGTAGAGCCGTCACGACGCATGTCCACCGAGAGTAACACAACAAACGTTAGAAGGAAACTTTTGAACCTTCCACTACTACAATTGGACATGAGGAAAATTGTGAAATAGGTCAAATTACGTAAAATACAAAGTACAGACTATTCAAGACATATTAATTGATCGCAAATGTGCACGGCCCTTTTTTTAAACTAGATTCTATATTCTCATATATGATATAAGCTTTACGTTAACAGAATGAAACTTTTATATTTGTGTCGGAGTAATTGTTAAAAATTTATTTTAGTAGTTTAGACGCATATTTTGTAAATATCTTAATATTAAAAAGTAGTTATAAAGGGTACACAAATATAAGCTGCTCTCGGCGACACAAAGGAGAGTTCTTCCTTGATCTTTGATGATGTTGCGTACAATTTATAGCAATAATACTGCAGCTTTCTTTTTCAACATATAATATATTTATCATAATAATACGGATAATAATAATATCTAAATTCATCACTCATCTTGCTTTAAACAAAATTCTATATATGGAACAAGTGAAGTTTTAAAATTACTGAGGCAAATCTACGAAAATAAGCGGATCATTTGTTGTTACTAGCAGCACGTTTCCAATGCTAAAACAAATACCTAATCTCAGAGAGTGGGTACTGGATAAAAGTCTAGATTCAACGAAAGAACAAAATCAACGCTCTGTCATCTTAAAACGCAAACAGCAAAAAAAAATCAAGACAAGAAAAAATTTCTTCTTTTCCAAGGAATCATACAGATATTTTTAAGTTCGAGAATCGATTTCACGAAAAATTCTTAACAAAAATCTGTTCAAATTATTAAAGTAAATTTACTCATCATTTTATTACTCAGTTACTTGTCGTGATAGAATACTACATAAACGGATTTCAGCAGCACGCAACCGACAAGGTCACATCAAATCAAAGTACCAACGATTTGACACCGCTCACCTCCACTTTATTGGGCAAAGTGGAACGTGTAAATGAAGAAGCGATACCCTGCAACCATTTAACAGATGCCAACGTTTATAAAACGTGTGTAACATCTGAAGGTGATATTCATTATAATATTGTGTAGATTAGACGAAAGAGTCGAGTAACACATTATTTTAGTACCTATACCGAGCAAACGTATGAGAGTAATAAGTACAAGGATTTCAATAAATCAAATATGGAACATTTGTTATTTATAGTCAACGGTAACGAGTTTAGAGAAATAGAGGCTTTCAACTCTAAACTTTACGTTCGTTGTTAATGCAATCCTAGTCTCCATTATTTAAGACATAGGATCTCCATTGCTGGATATAAGACTTCTTTATAAATTTCCAATACGACCAGTTGGAAGCGACTTGCATTCAGCGTCTTCCGACTTGTTGACTTTGCTTGACGTTCAATGCTGCGCTTGCTGGTTCGTGGTCTCCATAGCCATCTTTACTGCGCCCTATGTAACCTGCACAATGCTGGTTCAATTTGCTAATTTGCTTTCGTTTGTTGCAATATTTTAATTTAAAATCAATTACAACTTAAAAAAACTAACTGCTACTGACAATTCAAAAGTACATTTCTAAAATCGATCTTAATGTTTTATGTATTACCTGTAGAATCTGACGATACAAAAATAGTACATACCGTGCTTAGTCAGATAAATTCAATCATAAAACATTTGAACATGTTTAGATAATCCAAGTAATAAACATGCGGTGAACAGAAATATCTGCCAATAATTAACTAAATATTTTGCAATAATGTTAATTACTTTTCTAATCGATACTGCTGTATACATTTAAATCAACGAACGACAGATAACGTAAAGCATATAAATTATTTGATCTATATCTAGAACAACAGTTATCTAGATACCAACATGAAGGTCGCAACTGTGCTACATATTGCATAAGTCCGTGAAATTAGTGACGTGACTTATTCATGAATTCTAGATATCGATAAATTTGTACGTATCGATAAGGATTTTAGAATTAATCAATAACTAGGTCAACTCAAAACCAATCAGTAAGAATTCAAACTGAATGTAAATCGAAATCGAACATATGCCACGCCTCTACATAACATGGGCGTCCTAAATAAATTATTTATTTTACCACGGTTCAAGTCATTAAAGTTTAATTATCTGTTATATGTTTTTTTTGCTACCATCTGAACACACAAATATTTATTATTATATATATTAATTGTCTTTTATTGTTTTTTCAGATCCGAAAACTGCCAATAAATCCATTCAAATAACTTTTTACACAGATAACACTGTTAATAATTATTATTTGTTAGTGATAAAATTAATAATACGCAGGTCGTTGGTTCATGTCCGGATCGAAAGACCACAAATAAGCTTTTAAAACAAAATATTATAGCTCCTTAAAAATGTGAGGTTTTGGATTTATTAAATCCAAAACTCTCTTACTCTTGACAAGTAAGATAAAAAATAAAAGAGAACATGACAGGAAATGTAAAACAAAAATTAACTTTACAATGTTGCTATTTTAAAATTAAACAGATGAATTAAATTAATGTTTTGTATTGAACACCCAATATTCTACAGGGTGTTTGGTTATAGGTGTAAAAGCTATAAATGTGTGAATGTATAGCTCATTTATTGTCAATTAATATATGTAATATACTTCACCCTATCGTATTAAGAAATACCGTTTTCAAAATTCAAATTATTGCATATAAAAATTAATTATTGTTTGCTATATGCGATTGCAAACTTTGTATAACCAGAAGTAATTGCCCTATACTATTCCAGTAGAAACATTAATTTATTTAACATCTACATACTTCATTGCGATCACTTTATACAGGTTGATTGGAAATAATTAAGTAATTGCTAAATACGAAAATCATTCAAAAATATCAATATCTTATTTTTTACTGTTATATTCTTGATACACTCGTAAGTTTATAATGCAAACATTAACCGGTACGCGGGTAAAACCCGGAGAAAGTAACTTGTAAAAGAAATTAACACCAGCAGGGCGACATACAAATGATATCGAACTATTTATCCTTAAAGACGGTGTATTTTAAATATTAAAACTATCTTATTCATTTGCAATAAAAAAACTGTCAAACAATGTAAATTCAATACACAAATTACACTTCTTCTTCTTTAACTAGTGTCTCTCTTGAAGCGCCTTGAATCGATGAGGAGCTTTTTCCAAGACATCCTGTCTTCTGCTTCCAAAAATACAATAGCAATAAGGTGTCCAATATTAGACAAGAGCCTTAGTGATTGACCATACAAACTCTTAGTGGCGTCCAAACAAAAAGTATAAATAGTTAAACTAAATAAAGAATATTTTGTACAAAAAGTTATATGAACTTAGTTAAAATTTGTTCCGA
Organism: Battus philenor; assembly: GCF_028537555.1. NCBI lineage: Eukaryota > Metazoa > Arthropoda > Insecta > Lepidoptera > Papilionidae > Battus > Battus philenor. Next base: position 2,966,687 of record NW_027181693.1, read on the forward strand.
TATTATGATCGCTATCGTGTTCAGGTATAATATTGATAATCTTTTAGCTGGCAGAGAAAGAGTCGACAGAAATATTACCGAAGTGACATTTAGCCGACATGCAACCGGTCTAATCGCCTGTTTTACTGTAACACATTTATGTATTACGTCGAATTACATTTGTATTATTATAATAATTAGACTTTACTTAAATAAATAGTGTTATGTCGGTGTACTCGTCGGTTACTACACTCTATAGCAGAGTTCCCCAAACTTTTTTGTATCGTAGGCCCCTTGCCATGTTTTTCCGTGTTGGGTAGACCCCCTAATTACTTGATATTGATTTCCTGTAAATTTCTAACTGTAGTGAAGTTTAGTGTATGTTCAAAATGTACTGCGATCACAAAGCGAATACCAACATCCTACAACTTACACAATTTTATAAACATATATAATAATTTTTTTACTTCATAGGTACTTTAATAAACAATGTAAATGTTTTGGGTAGGTACTATCAGTGTATGTGTTGAGATCCACTATCGTGAACCCCCATTTTCATTTCATGGACCCTCAATTTTTTTTTCGCTGACGTAGACCCCTAGCAGGTGGTCATAGACCCCTAGGGGTCGATATAGACCGCTTTGGGAATCACTGTTCTATAGGAACACACGGGCCAAAATAGAAAAAGTGCGTCATTATTTATTCAATGGTCACCGTTCAAGAATGAAATATATCTTTGTGACGGACAACTGTGACATTCAATGCTTCGGTGTTAATTAATAATGATTATTTTGATACAATAACCAGTTTTTATACCGAATCCGTGACACGAGAACGTAATAACATATACGAATGTAAACATGCAACAAAAGAAATAGAAGTTATTATATTAACGGAAAGGAATGCATCCAACAGAATTTTTCACAACCATTTCGATCATAAGACATCCACTATAGGTTCTTATGTAGTCACTGATACAGATTTCTAATAAGACCGATTGAAATGCGCCTTCATATGACGTCTTCCTACAAGCTTAACAAGTTCGTCTGCATCTTTAGACATCATGATTAGACATCATGCGCTGGACTTGCAGGTCCGTAGTCTTCGCTCCAAACCCTTAAGGTCACAGCGGTCATCTTTTGTTCTGCGATATTTTGTTTAATATTATAATTAAATTGGTAATTTATTAAATAAATAAACAATTTAAATGAATCTAAGTTCACACAAATAAACAATACATTTAATATAGTGTCGCAAAAATAATTAAATGAAACATTAACTTGTATAAGTACATATTTAAAGAAGTAACATTGTCTATTTATAAATAAATAAAAAGACTTATTTTAGGTAGAAGGTAAACATTACCTAGTAATACAAAAATAGGAGTAACTTAAAAAATAAAATATGAAAAGGGGTAAATATTTATAAAATTAAAAAGTGACAATCTACGATATGATTTTTAATCTTCTACTAGAACAGATCAAACAGTAGGGAAATCTTCTCTTGATTTGGCTTTTTGGAACCAATCTGCACTGACGACTTTAATTACATCGTCTTCCCATCTTGCGCGGTGTCTTCCACTCTTTCTTTGCACATTGTATAGTTAGATAAATTCAATTAAAAATTGTTTTTTTTTTAATTATTGTGTTTATTTTGAATACAGTGTTTCATTAAAACTTGCAAACTTTTTTTGAAATATGTAGTAAACCAACAAATCATAGGATCCAGAAATTCTACACATTTAATAAAATCGGATATCTACAGTTTGCATAAGTATGGAATCATACAAAAAATATTAATTGATGCATGCACAATTTTTAAGAAAATGGTTTAGACACAATGCAATAAAACAATGTGTTAAGTTAGGGTAACTTGAAATCGATTTAAAATCCACCTTTACGCTTATCACTTCGTCAAATTGGCGCAGAGCAGGTTCAAAATAAGTTTCAAGTCCACAAGATAAGTTTTTATATTTAAATAACATTACAATAAAATCAAAACGAAACTTTGCAAGTTTTGATGCAAATAACCACAGACCTTAATCAATATTTAACGAAACGACCACACCTGAATGTAATTTAAAAATGTACATGAGTCTTGAAATAACAATTTAACAAAATGAATCCGTAAATGAATTTAACTTTACATAACGAAAGGTTTTTACACCTGATTGAAAAAAAAATGACGTTTTGACAGAAAATAAAAATTATTCGACTCGGATTTTGGCATAAGATCAGTCGAGCGGAACGAGACGTAAGTAATGTCGAAAACATTGGAGGATATCCAATTTGAAACGCAGCACGAAATCATTATAAAAACGTAAAAAAAAATCATCTGGAAACGTTTAGTAAGATGTGAACATTGAAATTACAATTATAGACGCAATATAAAACGAAGAATGTTATACATATACAGGATGATTGATTTTAAATATAAAAAGGATGAATGTATAGCTAATCCCCTGTTATTAATTGAATGGTACACGTTATCCAAAAATCATTAGTATGGATAATATAGCAAGAAAAAGAGTTTTAAATAATTTTATATTTGATTTACTATATATTAAAATTAATTATCGTTTACTATCTGACTTTGTACTACAAGAATCTATAACATTTATGTCGCATATATGTATTATATTTCATAGTGACCACTTTATACCAGGTTACAGAAAATAAGTGAAAAAGCGTTAAATCCTTTTGCTGAGAAAATAACTATACATTCACTCCTTCCAAGCTTGTACATCTATAGCCAATCTCCCTGTAGGATAAACTTAACTAAGGTAATAGATATATATTATTCTACAAAAATGACAACCTATTCTAAATGATTCACACTATCATTAATTGTGATTAGATATTTTATGACGAAAAAACATTATTCCAAAGAGTTTGGATTACTAAAATGACAGGACAATAAATATTTAGAAGACGCTCTGAGAAACCGAGTTACGGTTGTCTATAATTCATTATCTTAATTAATATAGTGATTTTTTTATTATATTGTACTAAGTAGATTCCCAACATTAACAAATGGTGACCATAAAATTATAAGGACAAGTGTTGTAAATCCAATTTAATTTTATGGCGTAGGGCCTTTTCGCCACACATAAAAATAAATAAGCTTCACTTAAACATTACAGTATTTTATATTTTCTTAACCTAAATAATAATACTTGATCGCGGCAACATCTTTCAATATAATAATTAAAATTTAACGAGAGTTCTTCGTTGAATTTTATATGTATATTATATTTTAACGAGTATATTTTAATTGGAAAGTAGAAAATAATAAGTTGAACGCGAAACCTTTTTATGCCTTTTCTCGAGCAAGTTATTCCGATCATGCATTACAGCTCAGTATGTTAAATTTCGTAAATTCTCTTTAAGTTTCTCATTACACTGTAATTATATCTTTAAACGTTATTATTAAAAATTTTTATTTAATAATTGGCTTTAATACATAATGCTACAGCTAATATTATTAACCAGTAATTATTTTTAAAAGTGAATGAATTAGAAAAAATGGTTGATTTAATCAAAAGTCCACTTATGATGACAAAAATTCATTATTTAAAAAAAAGGTAAGACAGTTTTTATAAATAAGTAATTTAGAAATTTCGTTTATAAATTTATTTAAAAAAAACCGTTGTATCGCGCCTTAGGTATACGCATGGCCATACAGGGGAGTATCAGGGGCTCCATTCCATCAATCCCCTGCATCATTGGACTCCACCTTTTCTTTGTAAGCTTTAGAGACACTACTAATAGCTTATTAGTGTTATATTAACTTAAACTGCTTTTCAACCAGAATCAGAAACCGTGTTCGTTAAAAATAAACTATATGCCTCAAAAATTTGTCACAAAAGAATGTCTTATTTAAATACCTCCATGTTACTTTCTGCTAATAACAAATATTTGTTTCACAACACGTTATATCGCATGAACAATTTAGATTAGAAATTAAACCCTGCCAAGCGTCGGGCGCGTGATGTCAACGTTGGGTGAAGTTCAGTGGAGGTCGCATCTATCGCCCCTATATACAATTTCATACACTTTCCACTTCGCCAGTCACGATGACGGGTTTATCTATAGGTCATACGAATACTCAACTGTCGTTCGTAGGTCAACTTTGTAGTTTACTTAACCTTCAAAAATATAAAAATAGTTTATAGATATATATATATAATTTGCTGGACATCCTCATATTTGGTTATGGTTTTGCGACTGCATCCAGTATACTGAAAAACCTGAACTATGTCTAACATACACGTTCCATATTGAAATAAAATATTATATACGTAACCGTTATTACTATACATTTATTTAAACATCGACATATAAACATGTAATGTACGCCATGAGAAGAATTTAACGGTATCCTTCAATGTAAACTACAGAGGTTCCAAACGCAGTCTGATCTGTGAAGAGCCCTCGAGAAACTTAAAGGAGTATCAATCCAGCAATAAAGGAATTAAGTCCCTAGCTTCTTTCTTGGTTGTTTATCTTCATTTCTGAAGGTCGCACCTTTTCTAGAAAGCTTTGATCGTGGATTAGATAAGTTACGTCCACAGGTGTCTTTGGACTGCCTTTCTGAGCGCTTACGTCACAGTAAATCCCGCCATCACAGATACCGCTAATAGGGTTGGTGATCACCCTCCTGGTCTCTTTCTCTATGCTTTACCTACAACAACCAGCTTATCTCGTTGTTGCCTCCGACCTATGTGGCCGAAGAAGGCAAGCTTCAAAATGACTTTAATTTTTTTAAGTAAACTTCTTAAATTTATATCATGATAATTTGCTGACATTATATAGGAATATATTGAAATATCGTACACAATTGTCCACAACAGTTACTAATTTTAAGGAGGTTACAGAAAAGTACAGGAAGGTTGATCCTATTTGTACCACTACTGTCTCGGATAAAGTTAGTGCTGTATGGAAGAGAAAATAAAAGTGAATGAAAAAATTATAAAAAAACTAGCTGATCCCGCAAACGATGTTTTGCAAAAAAAATTAAAGTTTTTAATTAACAAATGTAAGATAAGGGTTGATCGTAGAGGGGTGAAAATTTAGGTTTTTATGTATTTTTGTATGCTGTATCATAATAAAATAAAAACCAAAAAAATTGTCTAAAAAATTAAAAATAAAATTTAGGGGTGGACCACCCTTATCACTTAGGGGTATGGAAAATAGATAGTAGCCGATTCTCAGACATACTGAATACGCATGTAAAATTTGGTAAAAATCGGTCAAGCCGTTTCGGAGGAGTTCAAGTTCGAACACCGTGACACGAGAATTTTATATATTAGATATATGCCCTCAATAATAGGATAGGAGAACGAGTATTAAAAAAGAAGTTAGTGCTGTCAGCACTCCCGGGGCTTTTACAGCTTCATCGGAACAGAGTTCACAGAGCAAAACGAACCGTTCTATTTTTAGAGGTAACCTATTGTACATCGTTGTTTTTTATTGTTATATTCAATAACATTCATACGCATATAAGCCAGATTTTCATTAAAGAATCGAAAGTAATTTTTCCATTTATGATTATATGAAATGAAACGTATCGCTTATCAGATAAATATCAAGAAATATAGCCATCAATTACAAGACTCACTACGTGACATGACATTGCGAATTCTTTCCCAGAACTACAATGAAACAGCACATTTAAATTAATAAAAAAAAGAGTGCTCACTTAAAAGAAGAAATCAGACAAGAATTAGATACAAATCAATTAGGCATGTAGATCATACGCCTGAAGACTTCCGAGATACAAAAACAATAAAGCGAGCAATAACAAAAAGTATGAGGAAAATGAACTACGTAAATACATACCGCCAACAAAATTATAGCAGTAGATAGACAATCAAGAAAAAATTATAAAATTCGTTAAAAAGTAAAGATAGAGCAATACTGAACAGTGATATCCCAGCGGTAGAGGAATCAATTTCCGATCGTATGTCGCGTGTTCGATTCCTGGGACACAAATTGATGTAATTCCCATTTTGTTGATTAATTATATAGGATTGCCACTGCTCTCAAATAAGTTTTCAAAGGATGGATAGGAGCGTCTTCTGCGTAACACAATACCACACTGATCCGATCGCCAACCCTGTCACTGATGATTATTGTATTACTCCCATAGATATTTTTACCCATATCTTGCAGTGGATGTCTATGAGCTGACACGACGACAAAGGAGTAAAGATAATGTGATTCATTAAAAATAATTAAGAAATCGTTTATAGCAATTACGAACTTATTTCTAGTTTGTTCCTTATTTCTTATTTTAAGTTTTCGAGTATTGCAAATACACTGGAATATTCATTACAGTTCATAATTAAAAGTATAGGTTATAAGGTTCATAGATTTGATTAATAATACAAGAGATTCTACCTTAATGGAACTTTAATTTAAAAAAAAAATTTTCATGATATTCGATTTATTTCGCTTAATTTAAAAATTTATAACTAACTTTACAATCAAATTTTTATGCATATGTACGCCTGAGGATTGATATTTTTCTTCATATAAATATAATAGGAGTTTGTATTTCAAACAGATAATTGTTTTATGTAAACACGCATTTAAGTAGAAATATTTCTTATTAACTTTTCCCTTGTTTTCGAAAATCTCGCAGTAAAAAGATTGTACTTATTATAAATAAGACTAATTTTAACAAGTTCTATTAAAAGCTATTGGGTTGATATTTAAAATCCTTGATATGTTAATTTTAATCTTGAATATTTGATTACAAAAACGCCGACATATATGTTATGTGGGTTCACATATTTCAATATTTAATGTCTAATACATAAATTAATATCAAGAAATTTTATATCGACCAATTCGATATTCGAAGCGTTCGTTTTTTGAAATTCAATTCTTAGGCGAGAGCATGTTGTGCAAAATGAGACTAAAACATGACACTGAATTTAAAAATGGAACTCAAAGACAGTTTTTTAATTCACCATATATACCGTCAGTACAGCCTCAAATTGGAAACCGGTTTAAAACAATGTCGCATTTACATTTCGCTAAAAGCACTCAATTCGTATTATAAAGTTTCAATTGAAGACTGCGTTATTATTTTATTTATACGAATTCAAAGGAAATATATATTCAACGATTAATTTAGGAATATAGCTCCAAATATGATTTTTTTAAACTGTGTGTAAAAATTCAATATAACTTTGAGTGGCTATTTTTATATGAAGTAGTAATTAACAAGTCATATATCACATTTCAATTAAACAAGGAAATTCATATCTAAATATCTTTATAAATTAGAATAAAGATTCAATTTAAAACTTGTAGATGTCTTTAATATTTGCAATAGATGTATACGCTATTCACATATTTTTGTAATAATTTGAAGCTTATGTTGTACCCTTAATTGTTATTATAAAGTTGTAAATAGCATTTAGCAAACTAATTGCGCGAAAGCTAAATTTGGTGAAGTTTTTGACGCCACAACATATATAGGTATATTGCTTATAGAAATAAAAACTTTAAAAAAGTAAATATACAGCTCATTTGTCATTTAAAATCATTGTACGCCTTATCCAAAATTCAATGGTTTTAAAAATAATCAATAACGTAACGATAACATAATAATAAATAGCATTTGCATAACTCGTATAACTACATATTCAAATAGTGCTTTGTTTACTATATGTCCCTACAGACTTAGATACGTAACAAAACTTAATGGCAGAAGTTATTAGCTTGTCGTAATACAACAGAAAAAAATAACATATTTCTATCATCCTCTACGTGTAAGTGGGTATACACCGCCCCCAAATATATGGGGGATTTACCTTAATCGCCTCATTTGGCAGTTGGATTGGCTATTGCAATATGGTATTATGGTACGCAGAGGACGCTGCTAGGCATATGTGCATGTATGTATCTCTATATAATAGTTATTACGGTTTTTCCCTTGTGAACACTGACGGATCGATTAAAAAAGTCGCAAAAAACCGGATGTTAAACACAAAAAGGCATTTATTAGTTCACCGACATCACGCTGTAAGCATCTGGTACGCTCAGTGTCAATGTTAAAAGAGTGCTGTCAAAATTTTCAATGACCGTGAACCGCCCACCGGCCAGATGCTAAAATAAAACGAAGGTGGTTTAACTAGCAGATAGCTGTTATTTGACCCACATCACTAACCCCGTTAGCGGCGAAATCGCAATGTTATTTCGCGACTTACATTTTTTGGAACACTTTTACTTTGGCATTGGGCTAGTCAGGGCCGCCAAACTCGGGCCACATGATGTATTGAAAAAAAATAACGTTCTAAATTCAAAAACGGCAACCCGTTTTTACAACGGTGAAGTCATATTTTTACGTTGATTTTTGTATCGGATACTGTGTAGGCGGTATTCAAGATCTTTCGTTTTAAGTTCTTACAACGCGATCTCCTTGAATACTTTAGCCCGTTATAGCAATATATTTATATTCTGTTATTTAATACAGCTAAAACAAGTTCTTTAACATTCTTAATATACTTACAAATAAAATCGCATACGTAAGCTCTTTATATGAAATCTATCGGTGATATTTTGTTAGTATAAAATGTTGAGCTTTCCTCGATGGAAAGTTGATGTACCTTAAGCGTGACAGCCCTGGCTTTAGATTGATTTGGCGTATGAACGAATTTGGTGATGACCCCAATTTCTCTTTCGATAACGCTCCACTGAGTAACGTTGAGCTTTTTGTGAAGTGTCATCGAGATAGCGCTTAGACGTGGAGTCCGATTGAAGGGCTCTTTAAACCCACGATACAAATATCTGACTTTCTAAGCTCTAGTGCTCCACGTATTAAAACTTAATCTCCTTTCATTATCATCCGCCCATAATTTACGACAATAATACTCAAATTTTAATCAAAATAAAAACTTTTAATGTTTTCTGCTGTATTATTTTGTGATTTCTAATGTAATTAAACCTTTAAACGGAATAAAAATTAAAGTAATTTCAACACAGGTGGCTATAGATGTATAAGCTTTACAGGCAACTTTTCACAGTAAAATAAAAAAATAATATCAAAATTCGAATTACTGCGTAATAAAAATAAGTATCGTTTATTATCTGTTCCTGCAGATTTTATACAGCCAGAAGGTATTGGCTTGTTGAATTCCAAATATATAAAACAGTATTATTGTAACATAATTCAGAGTGGTCACTTTAGATTAATTCAGGTTTTTTGTCATTCAAACTTATAATCAAACACATTGCATATTAATTTAATTACAGATTTATGCACTTATACACTTAGCTGTGACTAATCAATGCGATCCATAATTAATAATTGTTTTTAATACGAAACACTGAAAGATATTTACCCAAAACAAGTGTCTTTGCGATTTATTTATCTATGTTGCAAAACAAATGCATTGGACATTATTATTTCTTTAAAACCTACAAATTATTAGAAAATTTATAAAAAAAAAGTTGAATTAAATTCGCAAAAAAGTTTTAAGTTATGATGTAACCAAGGCAAAAACAGATTCATTCATATAAAGATAGGTCACTCGAATAGGTCCACTTTTCCTCTGAGTTCGACTAAGTTGTAAAAGCAGTAACAGTACCAAATATCGCAGATACAAGCAAGCACAGAGTATAAAGAAAACTATTTTTTGAAATTTTCTCTTGCTAGCCAGTATCTTAACCGTTAAGCCGAATACCAGAAAAACTGATTATTGATTTAGATAGCAAATCACATACCGAATTCAAACTAAATTATTTATTCTCTATTTATTCTATAGCTAGCCAGTATCTTAACCGTTCAGCCGAATACCAGAAAAACTGATTATTGATTTACGAAGCAAATCACATTCCTAATTCAAACTAAATTAATCGTATTTTTTTCCTTAAAACTGCAGTTGCATTGACTTCTTCAAGCCTAGCGCGACGATAAAGGAGACTTTCTCTCCTGTGCACAATATCATTTGTTTAAATTTCGCTCATTCGCAAACCCGTGCACGAGCCCACGAAGTTGGTGCGCATAATTTCAAATTACTTTGTGCGAATTTTAATCGACATAATGTCATGTGAAAACACTGTAACACTTTCGAAAATATCATACAGGGTGATATTTTATAGATATTAAAGTTTTAAATTGGTTAATGTTAAGCTCTTTTTTAAAAGCTTTAAAAGTTTTGTAATGTATATAGTGATCACTCGATAATACGACACATTAATTTATTTTTTCTATTGTAATCCAACAGACAAATAATTTCTGGTAGTACAAATTCAAGCATTGTGTTACTTCTTTACTTCTGCATCCATTGATTTTTAAATAGAGTATATCATACATTAATTGACAGCAAATTAGCGATTTATTCACCACACTTAAAAACTATTACATCCTGTATATAAAAGTATACTTAACTTGGTATTAAGAAATAAAGCAGCTTGAAGAACTAGCACAAAGGAAAAGGATACTTATAACAATACAGTTAAAGCAGAGAAACCTTCAGGACAAAGGAGAAGTCGCTCGCGGGCACAGGCAGCAACAGGTACAAAATGGTTGCGCAACGCGCGGACATTCAAGTTCGCGGTGGCCTAAAAGTTTACTTTGCAAACTTTACGAGCGTAATCAAACAGACCGCCGCTGGCTCAACACCGTCAAATTCGCGATGATTAAAAAAATATATAAATTAAATATGCGACAATAACTGGTACAAAATACCGTAAATGTCTCATAAATCAAAGACAATCGGAATCCGATATATATAAATCGTAAAATAATTCATGAAATGGCACATATTATTGACATTAAAAATGAATTTTATCATCCTTTATAATTTAGTTTTTTCTACACATATATTACTGTAAGCAACTCTAAGCGACATACAAAAGTTCATACTTCAACTTAATTAATTTAAAAATCACTTGGTAAACCGTGTACTAAAAATGATTACCAAATCCAATTTTAATCGACGGTTATTTTCGTGGATTAAGTGTTATCACTTGATTTTGAGCTTGACGTTTATATATGGGACACCTGTATACATAAACTGTAAACTACATTTTTATTTTACAAAAAACATTTTATTCGATACATTCTGAACTAATAGTTTGCATGTCTGGTTATAGAAAACTCTATATATAAGACAATTATCTTACAAAATCAGGTCCTTTTCAGAAAGCCACTATTCGCTAGAATAATCATTATTTACATGCTAATGTGTGTACCTATATGTATCTATAAAATAAACTTAAAATTATAACTGATTTTATGTAAACACCTTTACGTCTCTAACTCAAAACCCACGCTATCTGCTTGCTAAAATCATATCCATACAGGTTGGTTAAAACAAATCGCTATTAGCGATAATACTGCCAATTTTGTATTATTAATAATTTCTCCTTATTTTTTCTCTGTGCATAAATTTATTTTACTGCTTTACCATCAATAAACTACAATATTCTATAAAGATATTAAAAAAACACTTATTTATTTACGTAATTATTTATTTATTAATCTGTTTATTATGCATAACGAGACAAAAAATGTGTTATATAAAATAGGCAAAAGTAATAGAACCAGACAACTGTTGAATGCACTTTTTCACTAAATAAGAATAGAACGCGACATTACCAAGTCATAAAGAGGATTGGTTATAAATTCAATGTAAGTGAATAAAATGCATGGTACTTATTTTTATTTAATTCATCATAAGTACCAAAAATATATTAATGGGCTAGTATACAGATTCTCTACATAGGTACAATTCCTTATGTATATATGTATTGTATCTAAAAAAATGTTTAGCTCCTTTACACAAAAACTGAGTAATCATTGTGAACAAAGACGAACAGTCTATATACAAAAGTTTTGCTTTTTAATTAACACGTAATGACGTGTCAAGTAAACGGCAGACTGAAGACCAAAGACCAAAGACCCAATAACTGAGTCATCCCGGATTATACTTCTCTCCAGTGTCGTGTATTTATGTATTTTATATATCTTAGGTCTTTCTTTACATAAGAAAAAACAGTAATAATTTAAAATGAATTTTAAGTAAAACGCTTTAAGATACATTTTCGTTGTAAATGTTATAAAACAACGCGCTTAAAGCGCTCGAGAGCGAAACAAATGGCGGCGGTCGACGCGCGGATTACTTTCGTTTGAGATGCCGAAAGTGGACTTTTACTCTCCGAAAAAGATTTGCAGTCGGTGCAGCTGTACAAAGTGCAGCCCACACTGTAATAATAAGTAATTATGTATACATACGTCTCTTATTTTTTTAAATTCAAATTAGAATTACAGTACGATTAAAATGCTAAAGGCGGAAACTTGTAATGACACCTTGTTGTATTGACCTTGACTTGAGTGTAACTAATTTTTAAGTTTTCTCAACTAGTAAACATAAAGAAAAATAAAAATAAAATAAATTAAAAGTTCTCCAAAAAATATAACCTTATTAATTACAATTACATGAACAAGTATTACAGGTTATAATTAATAAATATGATACAAAACAATACGTGTTTAACATCTAAGGAGACAGCGTTACGTAAAAATATTAGAATGAGCTTGTCATTTAAGACTCAAAGTGATAGGCGACATTTTTATACCGTAAGTCGTATTACTGGTAACACACTTTTTTACGCCGCCAGAGCCTTAAGGTTCTGGAGTGAAGACCTTATACTGTAAAACTGTCTAATAATGATGATTTTCATGGTCAAAGCAAAATATCGATTTAAATAGTTCAAGACTAGTTTCTAGATAAAATTTACAATGCATTGCCGACCTCGATGGCTCGATGATTACGATAATTTGTAAATTACCTTTACCAATACAAAATTGTAGGATATTTCGACACTTTGGTTACACAAACGAAGCCTTTAAAACCGTAAAAATCTCATAAAGTATACGATTCGTGAAATTTACGACGATGTCACCCATAAATACAGAAATCAAGTCGAAATCAAAATTACCGGTTTGGTAATGAACAAGAAACTGAAATTCTGTTTTTTATATTCCGATACACAGCCGCCATTACTAACTTCATACTGCCAAAAGTAATAAGCTTGTCGCAGTCTAATAAAAAAAAAACAGCCCTTTTTTTGGTTTGACGTTAAATATTTGATAGGTTGGGACAGATGTTATAATTTACTTGTTTTTACTGTATTCCAGGCAACTTTTTTATCAGAGTGCATTATGTATTATGAATGTTAAAAAAAATTTCCGCCGAACTGTTTTCGAGTTGTGCTCTTAGCAACAATTTTGTCAATTAATTCTTATTTATATAAGATATTAACAGAAATATTACACTCGATATATATACGATCGTATATATAATGTTAACTGATTTCAAATGAGCACAAAATATTCGTGCGGCAACCAAGACGATGTTTATTTATACGTACCAAATAACAGGTTAAGAGAGTCACGTACGCACAAAAAAGAAGTCTTTGACAACCCTAAAAACAGACACCGAGCGAACACTGGAACGGAACATACCATTAGCATACCCGTATTCATCTGCGCTAACAGAATATGTAAATCTGGTAAAGAATTTAACAAAAATAACACCGGCCACCAACGTCAAGTTGTATAATAGAGTAAAAAATACTTTTACTTTTGAAGCATATTTATTCTCCAGAACTTACCGATTAAAAAAGATTTGTGAAAGGAGGCGATAATTGTAAAAGTCGACGTACAGTCAATCTTATTATGTACATACATTTTCTAATACAATCTTATTTTGACAACCCTTGCTATTCAATTGTAATACGTAATTATTCACTTCTCAAAGTTTTCGTAAAAGCTTACATATACTAATGAGTAAGCTATTTATAAAAAAATATTATAAATCGATGTTTAAATACATTATATCAATACTTGTAAAATTTCATTATTTTTAATACCACGATTCTCTAAAAAAATGTTGTCAACTAACCTTTTGGATATTTCAATAAGACCTTTTTGGGTTTGATTTATTATAATAGACAAAGCCCATTTGTTTAAAGATATGTATAATGATAAGTAATAGGTTTATAAGCTTTAAAGGGAGAAATGTGTAGCTCATTTACTTACAATTAATGTATATACCCTATTAAAAATCAATGGTTTTTAAAAAAACTTAATAATAATAATATAGTAAGATAATTAGGAAGTAAACCTAATTATCTTACTAAACTAACGTATTAAAATAAACTGTTTTATTATCTGTCCCCACAGATTGTACTGCCAGGAGGAACTGGCACAAAATACTTCATAAGCTTTTCTCGTCCCCATTGCTTTTATATTGAAATAATGAGATCGTAACAGCGAATTACGCGATGTCCGCATCTGACACAAACGTTGTCGTGATTACACGAACGCACACGCGGCGCTGGGTAATGAAAACGACGTGAACAGTGACAGCGTTGAAGAAAACTGGTTAGATGAAAGCGAAAACCCCTCTAATTACTTTCATCGCGGCGGAAACGCAAAGTGGAATGCCGCGACCCAGACACTGGGTTTTGCGTTCTCGATGAAGAATTCAGATTCCGTGAGGCCGTTGCGTAACCCTGCTGCACTCGCGCACGGAGAGGCATTTAAACATCGACCGAAGAAAGCATTCGCTAAATACTTAACCTACATCTATTTTAATATTACTATTATAACCCTAATTAACTTTGTTGACAAAAATCACATTCTTAACACAACTGACCAAAGTGTTATAAAATCAGATTTTTTTTTTTCAAATAAAAAAATCTTAGAAATTACGATCGATTCTTCATCTTCATTTATATATGTTTGTGATTTCCACTGATATACTCATCACGATATCTCTAGAATCATTAGGCTTAAAGACTTTAAATTTAGACATTAGCTAAGAACGGATTTTTACAAAACTTTTGCGAGTGTAATTTTGTATATACTTTTTCTAACACAATCTTATTTTGACATCCCTTGCTATTCAATTGTTATACGTAATTATTCACTTTACAAAGTTTTCGTAAAAGCTTACATATACTAATGAGTAAGCTATTTATAAAAAAATATAATCGATGTTTAAATCAATTCATCCACACTTCAATATTTTCAATATTTCAATTTCGTGACAATCGATTTATTATTGTTAATTTCAATAATTAGGTAACAAAATCTTATATTTCTCTGCAAATACAAAGGTAGTCGGGCGAAGAAAAGCATGTTTGTAATAAATGAAGCGTCAAAATAGCACTTACTGAGCTCGCGAAGGAAGTGTCAAAAGTCTCGACTAAGATGACGAATATATCCACAAAGTCACAGAAGAATTCCAATTCAATAATGAAGGACGGTTAAATGTTATACGAATGGAAATGAAAAAAAAATATTACAAAATCGACGGTCAGCTTCTATCTGTAGTGTAAACTAACTGGGTGCTGCGGTTTGGTAATCTTTATCACTCGCACGCTCCATATTGGCTTATGCTTGTTTCGCAAGAAACTCTATTAAAAAGTCAACACGCGAACGACGGTCAATAACCGATAAGACCCGTGTTATCTCGTACCTAATGAACTGTTGAGAAGTTCGGTTAAACTTATCTATTGCGCGGAGAAAACTCTTTCGATCAACCGGTGAAGATTAACGAAAATATTTGTATTACATCTATAGCGTAGCGCGTCAACGCCTTAGTTGTTATATTAAAGATGTATGTTTCTCAACGTATGTTACCATCACATATAAAAGCTATATGTATTTAATTTGATGTGAGTAAATCGCTTTGAAACTTTTAAAGTACGTCACTATTCGAAATATAGATTACTTAGTAAATCAAGCGAGACAGATAAGTCTCGCAAAATCGCTTGTCTCAAAGATCGTCAAGATGACCGGCCTTGCACTTCCGACATCCAGGGACTTCCCACGACTTTAACTATGTCGTCAGTCCATCAAGTGCGTGGCCTAGGCGTCTATCAGCTCGTGGTCCAACGGCCATCGATTGTATAGGCAATCTGCCCCGCCTTGTACCACTTCATACGACCGATTCTTCGAGCAACGTCGGTGATCTTATTTGCAATATTACTAATTCGATCTTGCAACGAAACCCCGAGCATAACCCTCTCCATTGCTTTGCGAGTGACCACGACTACGTGTCGGATTCGAAAAAAATTTTTTGATACAATTACGCACGCTTACACACTTAGTCGTATGTTACAAAAATCTTTAACGAAATGCTTAATAATCCAAAATAGTAGCAAACATAAAAACCAACGATAATTGCCTCACTAATTACGTACAAAATATATAATATATATAAAAAAAATCATAGCTTGTGAGACGTAGGGATAGCGTACTTAAAGTCAAAACAAACGGACCGTGTATAGCTAATTAGCAAGTAAAGCATAGATAGTAAAACAACTAGAATATTATTATATACAAAAAGTGAAACACGTCCGCTTGTCTACTAAGAAAGTAAGACAAGTTGCTTACTGGATGACTAATTAAAAGTTGTTTACGTAATGCAAACTTGACCACTAACAAATAGCGATCTATTTTTCCTTGGTAAATAAGTTAGTCGAATAGTTTTCGAAATTTGAAATTCTACTTATGTATATTTCAAACTTATATTTTGTTTCTGTGTATATATCAAGGTTAAAAAAAAACAATAAATTATGTATACATTTTTAAGGTCTATGATCTTAAAAAAATATTAATTAAAATTATTGTGTAAATAACACGTATTTTTGTTTAAAGATTGCCGTAGTGTTGCGTAGATTAAAACTTTACGTAGCACATTCTACTTACGTCTAAACTGCCTTGGGACTATTTAACATATAACAATAAACAAATGTCAAAACAAGTACAGACGTTATAAAATAGAATGAAACACAAGCACAGATTTCATAAAATTACCAACAAAACAAATACATGTGACTAAGTACAGACTGTCATAAATGTTTAAAATAAGTTGGGTTAAACTCATTCATTAATTGAAGAACGATAATAAACGTCTACAGATTTAGGACATAATTTAATAATATCCAAATCACATGAAATACATATATACATTACCTCTGAATCAGAGGAATCTTTTGTCCTAATTTGTACGAGATGAGCTCGCTGATCCCGAATCCATGTTCGACAAAGCAGTAAAAATCTTAAAGGTAAACAACACTGACTTCTGACTGTACAAAGTTTGGAGTTATCCGAATATCAAGCGCCTATTCTTACTATAGTATCATTACGTAAGTTATTATTTGTGAATTGATAGATTTGCCTATATAATTACAGCAATGTATTTATGGATAATGTATTAAATAGACAAGAATATACGTTTTAAATTACGTATAACATTGAAAAGAGAAATAAGAGAAAACAATAGAGAATTTTTAATGAAACTAATTTTAAACTCGATACATCGTATTCACAGGCGCAATTTTAGGGACGGTAATGATCTGTAATACACTCATAACCAAAGGTCGAATGTCTGGAGGTCGCAAGGGAATAGGGTAATTCAACGACTATAAGGGATTCAAGATGAAATATTACGAATAGAAGATTAATACATAGCTAATGTGAATTAAGATTTTTATAAGAAAATTACTTTTTGATTAATTTAAATACATATGTAATCAACTCTCTGTTCCCAAACCCAAATATCTATCCGCGATATATCTTGTAAAATAAATATAAAAAGATATTTTAAAAACGTAGTTTTTATTGACATTTTTAAGCTCGCGAGAAATCTCTTTATTCGGCGTAAGATCGGTCGTGGCGGCTATCAGCTGAAAAGAAGAAGTTTTTTGATACTCGACAATATTTTCTGATGCTTTTCGAATAGGTCACGTGAAATAAATGGGTTTTCAAAACTGTTGCCACAAACACTCATCGACTACTCTTGCGATATATTTATTTTGAAATAAACAGCACTGGAAATTGTATTTTTTTCCATTAGAACCTTCTGCAAAACATGAAGAAATTTATAAAAAATATGAATAAAATCAGTAAAGTCATTCCCAAGTGAAATCGCAACAATGAGTTCGTGTTATTTATAAAATATAATTTCACGTAACAAGAAAGTAAATGAAAAACATGACGGCAAATGCTACGCAATCGATGCCCTAGATATACCGATGGATTTTATTATCCTTATCGATCGGAATGACTTTAACATCACCGTTCAGTACAAATTATCTGAAAGAGATAGCGAATGCTTTTACTTAATAATATTTGTGGATACTTCAAATGAAAGCTAATATTATTAATAGCAAAATGAACACAATTTCACTTTGGTATTAAACATACAACTGACGACACTAAACACACACACATGACGATCACACGTAGATGAGATAGTGAGATGCTACTAAATTTTGTAATTCAAAATCATACCGAAATTGAAACCCAGTCAACGCATATATACCTGTCCCTTTCGCTCAACAACTTCGATAGCTATGACGCCTATTTATTTATATTGTTATTCACAAAGAAGCAATCACAGAGATCGCTTGTATAGGTCACGACAAAAATTTTAAAACATTTTTTGTTATTAACTAAAATTGAGCTTCCCTATAATCGCATCTTTCAAATTAAATCTACGACATCAAAAGCGCCTTGATCTGAGAAGTGGTCACGATAAATTCAAACGAATTTCATTTTGTGATAATTTTTATAATATCTTTAAACCAGTAGCAAATTTATTTACAATTTTATTATCACTCAAATGTTTTACGTCGTAATGGCTTTTTAACAAGTTGTGTTTATTATTATTTATTTATTCGGGCCATCTCTTCTGTCTATCTCCATAATGTCCCTCCTCGTAATTCTTTTTAAAGGTCATCAGACTAATCTCTCTAGGGTCTGCTTCTTTTCCTTATTTTATTGCCTCTAGGTGTCCTTACAGTGTTGAACTGTGTTCACTTATCATTTACATCTTGTAATATGTGACCAACCCATGCATGCGCGTTCTAGCTTTATACTTTTTGATATATCATCCTCTAATGGACTATCATTTACAAAATTTTAAAACGAAATAAATTTACGGAAAAGGCAAACATTTAAATGACAGGAATCCTTGGCAATGATGTCGCTTGATTATTTTGATTTCATTTAGGCTATGTCTGATAAACCGTATGTGTATAAATCTGTATTGTTAAACTATATTAGAAAGTGTTTTGATTTGGAGTTTCTTCCTGCTTCTTCTACTCAATAACACCTTAAGAAGCATAGTAATAATGAATATATAAATAATAAGTTGAAGATCAATAAGAGTTCTGTAAAAAGTTCCAATTTTGAATAAATTATTTTAATCATTTATCTCAATTTTGTATATCCATTCTTCTTTTCATGGACCGTTGACAAGTTCTAAATCTCTGTAATTGTTTATTTGTTAATGCTCGTATTTCAATTCATCCCATCCATCCGTCTATTAAACTTCTTAAATAAATTACATCATAATTCAGAGACTATAAGAGTGTATTGTAAAATCGTACAAAGTTGCCAACAAAAGAGTTACTAGTTTTATAAAGTCAGAAGAGAAAGAGAAAGGTATAACAAGGTTATCTTTATTTCTCTAGACTAATAGATGTCAACAACTGTGCAGAAATCTTCTGTGATAAACCTCTCTTCTGTGATAAACGTCTCGTGTGAAAAACCAAACACCAGTATAACATTACGAACTGCGTAAAAGAATTACGTCCATGTGATACAACCGTCTCATATAGGCGGTATTAACAGATTGGGTAACTAATTGCTAAATTATACAACAAAATTAATGTCATCACCCCAGTTTAACATATGTATATTAAAAAGAGGACATTAAAATTGGCCGTATAAAACATACACCACCGTTAGACGGCTGTTAAACATATGACCGGAAATTCTGAACCAAGTTAGTCATACTGGTAAAATACAGTGTTTGGTTACATGTGTAAAAGCTCCAACACGTACATTGCGTTACGAGGTCTAAAAGACCCCATGACTTTTTTTATACGACAAACAAAATTCAAATAGCAATCTCGTAATTTTTAGAAAATTTTAACGCAGCAATGTGTTAATAGGATAATATATGGAACACCCTATTCAAAAATTCATTGTTCCGTATCGTAACGTAATAATAATTTAGTAAGAGAAATAATTTTTAAACTACTATCTATTTGAACTACTATCTATTAAAATGAATTATTAAATTAATTATAAATTTATGTGATCATATTCGTATAAGATAAAAATAAATATAATGTTATAATTTTTCTCTATCATGCATAGATAATACAGGTTGATTGTTTATTAAAGTAAAAACGTTTCAGAAATAACAAATAACATATGTAGGTAAAAAACCGTTGTCGAAATTCGGATTACTACATATTAAAATTAATTATTGTTTACTATCTACATTTGCAGACTGTAGTAGAAAAAAAATATACCTTATTTCAGAGTAATCACTTTATATTGTTTCTTCAGTTACTGACAAATGTGCTATAAATTTACCCCTTTACTACTCATTAATTGACACCCTGTATATTGTTATTTGCTAATCGATATTTACTACAGTACAGAAGGAAATCTTCGTAACTCATTTATATAGATTGCTCGAAATATATAAAAAAGTCTAATCCACGAAAACGCACTGTATCGATACAAACGGAACACACAAAAAATTCCACGGCTCATTTGCGCAACACGCGACCGATGTGAATTTATCGATTTTTAACGTCCTCTAACACACCGTTCCTAACAGGTTATATTGGACATGTTTATTCCAAAAACTTCTACGCTGAAACGAAACGTTTTCGCATTTTTTAATCATTTAATTTGATTTTTAAAATTAAAATGCAATAAAAAAGCAGACGATTTTGATACCTAATGTAAATAAGTAGCGTATTATTTTTATTTTCTCTTATCAGTACTTATATCTTCAAATTATTTAAGCATAAACCACAATGAGCTCCTACAATTCAGTATAGTTTATATATTAAGCACTTGTTCCCCAGCGGTAGTGGTCTAAAACTTGCGATCGTAGTTCGCGGATTCAATAGTAAAAGTATACAATCTTAAATAATTCACACTTTGTACTTTAAATACACAGGGTTGCCACTGCTCACAAAGAAATTTTCAGGGCATAGGCAGCAGAGTCCTCTGCGTACTAAAATATCACACTGCAATTGCCTACACGCCTGCTGAACGTGTTGGTTATGGTATATTCCCCTATAGATATCTTTGGTGGGTGTCTATTAGGAGAAAATAACGATAGTAGTATAGGTCTGTTTTAAAAAAGTCCATCAAGTTGATGTATCTCTACATATTTTTATCGCTTAAAAATAGCAAGAAAACTATAATGTATGCACACCTCTACTAAAGAGGCGATATTTCAAAAAGTTGGGGCACAGGATGTTGTTATGTATATAGGATAATAACACCGTTTGACCGTCCTGTCCGTCTGGAAACTTGTTAGTATAAAATATTCAATCTAGCTAATAGGGTCTGATCAATAAAGTAAAGGCAAAAAATATTTACACTACGTACATCAGAGCCAGACATACACTAGCATTAAAATGTGTATATAATATTAAAAATAAAGTTACAAGTTTATTTGACCTCACACATTGTAAATAGTTTAAGAAAAAATGAAAATAAGTTTTACCCTGAATAAGAAATAAATCTTTTATTTATTTATAATATTTTAATCTATAAACATTTCTTTATGGAGATAACTAAAGCTTGTAACCAATACCTTGAGTATATTATGGAGAGAGAAAGTTATGATCAGCAATCGATTTAGAGACATTCGACGTTCAATTAAAACTAAAAATAAATCAAATCGTGATAAAGCCAAGGTATAGGATTGTAATGCTTTGTTTAAAAATTAACCAACAAAAATATAGACTTACTTTTTAAACGTGTATTTTTATAATTATCTCTTCTTCTTCCTTCCCTTTTCCCTTTATTTGGGGTCGGGTCTGGTGTATTCTTATAATTATAATAGACGTAAATACGTAAAAGATATGTACTACAAATAACAATAATAAGTGATAAAAATAAATGCGATATAACTAATAGGCAATAGTAATCGACCAAGTCGACGATCGGCTCTGTCGTCCTAGTGTCGGAATGATAAGCTGTGGTATTGTATATGATATACCGTCTATTGATGTTAACACTAGAAGCTTTTGCAGCTTCATCAGAACTGAGTTCATGGAACTGAAGAGTTCACGAACTTAACAACATGAAACCAGACAGATTTCGCAAGTTCAACGAGGACGTTCGTGACGAAGGTGGATGGGTAGAAGATAGAAGATAGGTAAGAGTACGATGTAAGATGAAAACGAGCACTACTCATCAATCGAAGAAAACTTAGGGTATAATCGAAGAGTGGCAGTCCAAGCCATAATCTCCTCGTGGAAGCATTTAAGCCCAGCAACTCCATGGAGCAGTCTTTAAAGCAACAAATAGAATCCTGTCCCAA
This sequence comes from Battus philenor, assembly GCF_028537555.1. Lineage (NCBI taxonomy): Eukaryota > Metazoa > Arthropoda > Insecta > Lepidoptera > Papilionidae > Battus > Battus philenor. The sequence goes on from NW_027181693.1 coordinate 2,989,065, forward strand.
AAAAAAACTTATATTTGTAGTAATCAAATAATACAAAAAAGAGACATTATTTTCATAAATCGGTAAAGGTTAAAAATAATTAACTTTAATACAATGAAATAAAAATACATTCCCGTGTGTTAAGTGTACAATGCGTTACATCGTAATTTACACAAGGCATGCCTAGACGACACATTCACCTAAGTTCTGACGCACAATTAAAAATAGCCGGCCGGCGACGTTTGACATGTTACGTCGTAGACAGTCGCGTACTACAAGCATTCACATACTTTGTACTACTCTTAACTTAACTTGTATCTTAACGCGATCTCAAATTATAATAATAACGACAACAAATGACACACAGTCAAATGGTATACCTTATAAATAAAACCTATGTCAATAAAAATCGAAATTACGTTTTAAAACATTTTTAAACGACTATTGATTGCCAGTATCGATTTGAGTTATTTAATATTATATTAACACACTGTAAACAAAACTTATACCTTTAGAAATAAACATGGTAAAAGTCACAGCAAATAAATAAAAAAACTGAAAATAAATCCCTCCAAATTTTAATTGACGAGAAAAAAATAATTTATTCTCTTATCATTAACTACATGTTTAGTACATTGTATATATGTGTATGTATATGTATATGTATATGTGTTATACCAGCTGTCCCCGCCCGCTTCGGGTGGTCCGCGTGGCCCGCAGTGTCTCTACTCTAGGCAATTTTTAACATGGCTAAAGAGTTATAAATTTTGTTTGAAAACAAATTCGAACGCACGCTCAACTCCCTTGTGGACAGAATTTCGTAAAATTCCTTCTTGACTGACCTCCACTTGCCGAAAGTAATATCCGTACCAACCTAAGTCTAGACCTTAAGGATATATATATATATATATATATATATATATATATATATATATATATATATATATGTGTATATATATATATGTATATATATGACCAATTTATTGTAATACATTTTTCGTTATATTGATCAGTCACAAGTAGGTCGATTTTTTGTAATAAATAAAATGAAATTTGGTAAGACTACGAAATAGTATTTTTTTTATCAAATAAATATGCAAAACAAAACACTATTTATATAATATTTATAGTATCGACGTATTTACACTTTTGTCTAGGAGATACATGAGTTTTAGCAAAAAAAAATTATAAATTTAAAAGTGTTAAGTAAGGGAGATGGAAGCCAAATATATGCACAGGATAACGTAAAAATGGGCTGCACGTACCCTGATCTGAGGCACTGATATCTTGATTTTATTATACCAGCTTAAAAATTATCCCAACCGGTTTAGTTTCGAAGTGGAACGCATGTGACATAAAAATTACGACCTTCACAGAGTATACATCGGTGTTGTTTAATTAAATGGAATGCCATTAAAATAGGAATTTTCACTTGATACGATGCCTAACCACTTGACTTACTTCTCAATTACATTAGATACATTCACAATCGGTGTTAATGTTCTTCTAATAATTAATTTAATGAACTTTGATTACTTTTACTTTTTATAATATAAAAGTATAATAGAAACGTAACGAATATAATTCAAACGAGTGAAAAAATGTATAAAAAAAGTCGTACGATAAGACGTATAAAGACAAACGCATTACGTGAAGCATTTCCCGAACAAAATGCCGCGCATATTTATTTCGTATCGAGCGCTCAATATTTTAAAACTAAACATTTACATTCGTTCCGCATAACGTAATATTATTATTAACTAGTTCAAAGTCGAATAAAAAAATAACTTACGATTGTACACAATGTCGAAGATCCAGTAAACACAATGCACGTAACAACGATTTTCCCGCGCGATTCGTTTAACTTTTTTTTTTTTTCTCGCCGGACAGCGTTATCGTAGGGATGCGCCGTCGAGCCACTTAACGTAAACGGTCGCGGTGAGCGCGGAGCGTCACGTCTCTCGTGCAAGTCTGCTGCCGAGTGCCGGCGGGCTGTGTGAGCTCTTGTAAACAAAAGGCACTGGTGGGGGCCCCGCCGAAAAGCCTGGCCGAATGGCCCGTTCACTTACGTCACCGCGTAGCCCTCTAGAGATCGACTAACTGACCGCTCGCACTTCGCCTACAATGCTACGTCTTATTTTACTTTATTTATTAAATATCGTCAACAATATTAAATACAAATACTTAGCTATTAAATAAATAGGCCTAATGATAATTTTAATACAGGCAAACACAACATGCGTTGAAAAAAAAATTAAAATTAAAATCAGATCAAATTTTTTTTACCTACATCATCATTGTCGTCTTTATATCAGACGATAGACGCCTACTGCAAGGCATAGATCTCCTCCCAAAAGATCACCACGATATTCGGTCTTGCGCATATACTATTTATAATACAAACCTTAATAAATTTTTAAAATTTAGCAGGTGTGTTATTATGTTTAATAATCTTTAACTATTTAATGTATTACAATATTATGTGGCATCAGGTTCTAAAACATTTTTAACGAATGAAAATAAGGGATCATAGTATATATCTAAACTATTTATTTTCATAGGCATTTGGTTATAGAAAGCTGACAAACGAGGGATGGAAGAGAGCATTCCCACGTTGGTGGGATAGATTATATTAATGTTCTCGGATTTTTTTTCACATTTCTACGTAATGGAACCGGTTTCATTTCTGTTTAAAATTCGTCCAAAAAAAACTACACTACAAAAAAAAGGTCATCTCAGGAATGCATTGCGAAAAAAAAAACCCTTAAGCAGATTGTCAACAAATATAGTAAAATGTTATTTCTAGTATAAATTTATTAAAAATAAAATTTAATAATCAGAAATAGTGTTTTAGTACAAAATTTTGATACTGGTAGAGTATGACGAAGTGTATTTCATTACTAAATGAGATGTTCTTAATCACAGAGTACTACCTAAGTTTAACGAATGACAAATGATGACATCTACAGAAGAACTAAGGCCACCGACGCTTAAAGAATTGCTCGTCTGAGATGGCAATAGGCACTCGTGGAACCGGTGGTCATTGGTGCCTAAAGGTTCTCGAGGAGCGACCTTGAGCCTGTAGACGCAGATTGGGGTATTTTTTATCATGGCCTCCGTTATTGGGGACCGTTCGTATATCCCATCTTTTTATTGGTAATACAACTTTTTGTTTTTAATAATTTTTTCAGATTTCTTTTTATTATCATTCATTTTCTATCGTACATCATACAATCTTACATTCTCATTTATTCTTAATTTCCTTCTTTGCATCGTCTCTTATTGTCTCTTTAATTATCATAGTACAGGGTTTTTATCACAGTTTATCACAATATTTATTATTCTAACGATTACATTTCTGTTTCTATCACTGATGTTAAATTTATCACAATACATTGTTTGCTTTCGCTTTTTATTTATCTTATTTTATACTAACAATTGTACTTTATTTTTATTCTTTATATAAATCTGCTTACCTGGCTCTATATCGATTGTAACTTTTATGACTCAAATTACGCAGAGTGGGTTGGCCTTATTTTTTTTTTGTTTCGGTGGGGGAAATCTTCCGGTATTCAAGATGCTCTGCCTCTGGGGGTAGGACAGGGGTATGTAGGATTCCTACCCACTAAAACCCCCCGGTGGTCGCCCTCTGCGCTAAACGGGGGACCGCGGTATCTCCCGGTCAGGGATCGCCACGCGGTCTTCCCTCGCGCCGTGCTATTTTTCGATAGCCCGTCCCGGGGTATGCGTGGATCCCCTCCCCCCGAAACCCTCGTGGTGCTATCACGAGAGTGGTTAAGGTTGCAAGAAGTCGCTGGATGCGAGCAGCACAAAACTAGTCATAATGACGATCTTTAAGAAAGCACTCTGCATTGCGGTGTCTTTCGGATGATATGATGATGATGATAAAATAAATCACTAATATTAACCATCTGTACCCCGCCCACAAAGTATTGCTACTTCAAATAAAGAATAAATAATGGTAAAAATTCCAACAATTTTTATTGGAGATTTATCTACTGTTAAATATAGCACTAGTCATCTATTTATACGCACACGTTTTGATTCCCCCGACGTAAATAGATTTATATGTTGTAGAAACGTTAAGGAATAGCGTAAATTTATTTTCCAATTTCTTTACTGTCAAGCAAATGTTTGCTATGCGCTGTTCGTGGAGATTCCAACATTGCGACTATTATGAGTGGTTCACTAACCAAATTTTCGTAGAATGCAACGAGACATACCTTGTACGGTTGAGTACGGTAAGCAAAAAAAAAAAACACGCATTAAAAACTCTTTAGACATTTCTCAAGAATAAATCTATAAATATATATTCTTTTAAATCTACAAAGTGATGGGTTATATGTGAAAAAGTCAATTGTGTTATCCAAAAATCAAAGGTTTCAGAAAGAAAGCGTTTATTCAAAATTCAAATTACTGCATATTTAAATAATTATTGTTTACTATATGAACCTGCAGCCGTCGTATTGCCAGAAATTTTTCGCCTGTACCATTACACTTAAAAAAAAATATAGAACACATACATACTTCAGTGTGATCAATTTATACAGAGTGATTGATAATAATTGTAAAAGTTTATGATAACCAATGAGTTATACATTCACCCCATTTAGCTTTGACACCTATAATAATTACCCTGTGTAATAATGTAATAAGTAATGACTGAATACGAAAATCTTTCAAAAAACATCAATGTCATATTTTTAACGGTTACGTGTGTAATACTCATGAGCTTATATTGAAAACATTAACCGTTACGCGGGGGAAATCCGGAGAAAGTGACTGATTCAGATTAGTCACTTTATACCCTAACAATTACTCTAAAAAACACAATAAAGGTGTAAAAGTAATTGTGATTTTAGTTAACCAATAAGATTAATATTCACCCTTATAAAGTTTTTACACCTATAACCAATTATTAAATAACATACATTTCGCATATTTAATTTATATTGTTATAAGGAATAATTATGATTAATTGATTTTAAGTGGAAAGGAAACTTGAAAATGATTTGCTTGAACTACTGGACAATAACCTTGAAAATAATCACAAACAAAAAAACTCTAAAGAGTTTGTCAAAAGATCTTTTCTTCACGCGTTTGGATCCCTCTTTGCTATTTGCCTCGTAACTGATGTCTTTATAGGGAAACTCGATTTGTTTAATTTTTGTATCTTTTTATTCGCAATATTATCTACTGTAAGACATTATAATTAACACATTGGTTCTTGAAGGCTGAACAAGCCCAATTTCATGTAAACTGGAAATAGATTGTGTTACCTTTATTGGAATCCTACAGCTTAAAGCTACGTAGGTTTCAAACGCGCCATGTTCTGGGAGAGCCAAAAACATGGTTACGTTAGGTTAGATTAGGTTGTTTTTTTATGTGGCCAACGCTATTGGTGGTTTCTCGTACCCCTATCTAGTTTAAGGGACAGGGTCTAATAATCAATATTTTTTTTCACTTATTTTTTATGCTCTTCTGTTGGTCATCTTAAGTTCTTTCTATCTTCTTACTGTATTCTACATTTCTTCTAGAGTTCCTTTTCATACCAATTTTCCCTTTCGTTCGATACCATTATTTCTTCACTACGTTCCTCAAACATTGTCAAAATCAGTTTTGGTCTTTACCGGGATTTTACATTTTATCACGATTTTTGAACACATTTTTTATTATTGCAGTATATACCATTTTTTCATTTTATTTTTTATATATTTCCTCCTAATTCTCCTATTTTTTTTTTGCTTACCCGACCTTTAATATATTACTCTTAAATTTTAAGGTTAATTTAGGTTAGAACAACCCTTTAGCCCAGGTTCACTAGAATAGAACTAAGGTATCCCCTGCCTGTCGTAAGGTTACTAAATGGCATCAGGTTCGCGGGCTTTAAGTATGGGGGCCTTCATTATCCTCTCAATGGAAACCCGAGAACGGCTGCGAGTCAAAGTAGTCTCATGTCGCTACGATACAGCGAGGATGCCGAGAGAGACAAAGCTGCACCCCGGATTGTGTCTACAGCTAGCATGGTTTAATAGATAGGAATCCCACATAACCCGGAGTGAGGTTATCATACAGAGTGCAGGTTATCTTATCTTATGTCTATTCAGCCCCATCCCCGATATAAAAAAAAAGGTTAGATTAGGTAAGGTTAGAGCAATTAATGCCAAAGCTTCATCATCACTTAGTTTCTCTACAAATTGAATCAATATTATTTATTTAAAATCTTTTTATGCATTTTCGTACAACGGCAAACTTAATGCCGGAGGCATTCTCTGTCTGTTAACCGTTTGGGCGGTGCAGAGATAAATTGATATGGTAGGTGAAACTATTTAATACCATAATATACTATAAATAAAATAAAAAAGTAAAATCAAATTGAGAAGGAAGAGAATCACACAAAGACGCATATAAATATGCTAATAGCTACTATATAGCATTATAGTTAGTAGTGTATCAGTAGTAATATCTATATTTACTATAATATTTATATAAATATAATAAATAATAAAATCCAGCTATCGTGATGACTCCGTCAGCTGATCAAGCGACAGCACTCGAACCTTCACGTTGAATGTGCAACGATTCCTGTTCATCCTAATATCGATGGGGGAGCGCATTCCAGTGAACAATAGCTGAAACATTTTCTCTTGTACGAAAGGGAAAAACAATTGATCACCATTAGTGATCCAAAGTGAAATATAATAATAATAAATAATGTAACAAAGTTTTTTAATAATTAATATGCATGTATATAATTGTTTTAATTTTATCATACACTAAACAATGCAATATAATGTGAAATTTCATTGTTATCCAATTTCTCATTGCCGATTAGCATACATCAAGATAACGGACATGCAAATTGCGCACAAGAGCCGACTTTAGAACGTACATTACTTGAACAAGTATTTTGTACTAGTTTCTAAATAAAGTGTATTTAAAAAAGTGAAATGAATCTTTAGCGATATCGGTTTCCCGAGTCGAGATGAAAAGACTTAAGGTTTGACTAGTTCGCAATGTCAACTTATATTTATAAACTTTAAATACATTGTAGAAATTGTGTTATGTCTACCAAATTGTTATTGCAAAACCAATAATTTGGAAAGAAATACAATTCTTTTACTTTTAAAAGTTAAAAAGTCGATATGCGTGCACAAATTAGTGCAAAGTGAGAAAAAAGGTTTATATTTGGAGTATACGCGCGATTTATTACGAACTAAATCTTCCTGAAATTTAAGTTAAAAGAAAAAAGATAGAGATAGCATTATTTAATAAATTTAGCTGTTGGGTGCTAAGACATCAGTTCTTTTTGGATAAGGGATCTGTTGCCCTGTCTAGTTTTATAAACCTATAATAAACCAACTAGACTAAAATAAGTATTACTCAATTAAAATGTTATATATACTATTAATGTAATATCTACTCAATTAAAATATTACTCAATTAAAGATGTTTTTATAACACGATCCAAGTCACCGTTAAGCGTTTCGCTTAGCTATATAAGATTCAGCACTAGTTTAAAAATGTTTAATTACCTCAGACAAAACTTAACAAGATTTAAATATTTAAGTATAGTTTGCGCGAAATTATTTGTCGCCACTGGAAGAGGGCGTGATTGGCAAGACGCACACGAGATTTTTGAGAACAGACGGCTTGACATTTGCTAGCTGGAAGTAACTTACACTTAAACATTATAACAAGACAATACATAACACAAATTAACAGATATAATCATGACGTTAAGAGAGAAAAAAACTCAGTTATAAGAAGCGAGTTTTCCCTAGCTGCTGTGAATATGTTGAATTATAATGCAATCGCATTCGCTTGATTTTATCGGATGTGCTTATTACATTTACATTGTACAGTTACACTTCGAAAGCGCTGTTAAACATCATAAATGACATGGAGAAATATGCAACGTACGTTTTATGATTCACTCGTTCATTCTTTATTAATGTTTGTATTTACTAGGTTAAATACGAACTTTTTTAATCTTATACATATTTATTAGCATTTTATACACAAAAAAAATGTAACTAAATTAAAAAGTATATTAAACCATCTTTTATATTTTTTTGAAAACGGCAAAATTGGCACTATCTACGTAAAATTATAAATTTGTTAAAATGCTTTTATATACATTTACACTGAAGCCTTATTGGTATTCACAGATACAGGCTAGTGGAGAACGAGGAAAGCGCTTATAAGACTTCTTTTTCGTAACTTAACTCGTGCGCTTCTGAGAAAGCCTACGCTCGAACCGCCTTCATTTGTTCACTTAGGCGGGAGCTCCATAATGTGTTCTACAATTAGACCTCCCAAAAGAGGACCTCGGCTTGGACTGTATACACCTTTAGCATTCCGAACTCAAGGGCTCCCGAAGAGACTCATTGGTAACATAACATATAACCTAACAATAACCTGTTATGTTATCATATAGTCTATCTAGGATGTGACCTATTATAATTCTTTTAGACTATGTATCAAAGACGCGTCTTTTTATAGTTTCTTTCGATAAAAATAACCATCGGCATTATTGTTTCGAGTCATGCAACTTCGTTGTATTTTTTTCTTGTGATAAGGGGATAAACATTCATATACCCAAAAATACCCGTAAAATACTAAAATGGACAAAGTATTCATGGCTATTTATTGTGAAATTTTAGGTAGGTTGAAAATGTGATGAAAAATTTAGTAAAGATCTTTATTTTTAAATTGGTTTTGCATTTAAATAGTAATTAATTCGATATTTTCTCCAGTGCACATTTATGAAGGACACATATCTTTCGGACTTTATACTAAGTACGTACCGGTTTCCTCGGTTATGCTATATTATTCTGACGTGAATAGAACCTGAATATATATTATACGTTAAACCAATGGTTATTTACCCTTGTACCTATAAATGTTAAACCTTCGTTCTTGTTTTTCATTCATAAATTTTCATATGGAAATATGTTACCACATTTAGTCAACCTTGTTCTACTTGTATGTTAACTTGTTAAACTTAACTGTTAACTTTAATATAGGCCCATAGACATTAATATTTTTTTTAATTCGATTATTCTTTCAAATCTACTTGCCACAATAAACTCAGTTAAATAATTTTAATTTTATTGCAACAATATTTATTATTTGTATTGTATTATCATCATTATCAATTCCTATAATTAAGTTAAGACTCAATTACATTTATATATGTATTTAAAAAATCAATAAAATCATTATCGCTTTTACTTTTTCCCAATACATTGATACAATATTCATCAGACAGGTGTTACTTTTTATTCAACTAACCTTGTGCATCTTTACATGCGTAACTGTCCACATTTTTCGTCCGATTTCCATGATTTCAAATAAACAACCCTGTCACTATCATGAAGCTTATAAGTAAAACTTTCCATATGAAAACAATAAAGCATCAAATTAATGAATAGATATATAGTTTAGAAATAACAAGCTAAGGATGCGTTTACAAGAGAGCAGAATGTTATTTTAAATTTGACTTTTGCACGATGCGGACGTGTTATGTTGCTCTTATGTTGTTTATTTCTTTTCGTCTTATGATGGTGTAATTTTAATTGTTTTAAAAATGCGCAAACGTTGAGGTTTTCCTGTGCATCATACACCATTAAATAATAGACTATTTTGCCCTACTAATGCAATGTTAAAAAAATATTAATATTCTTTTCGCATTTCCAAAAAGTGTAAACTGTTCATCTCACACATTAATATCAACGCCGGGACTAATGATAATATAAATACATCATTTATTTAATTAATTGGATACATTTACGGCTCTTATCTGAGCGTATTAATCAATCTGTCAGCCGGCAAAATGAAAAAAACACGCGGAAAAGGTAACTCAGTCGTATGATCCACCCTAGCTCCCCTTTACACAATTTGTGAATATATTCTAGAGATAAGATAATCCTTATTATCGTTTACTAGCTTTAAAATTTTCAACTCAATTCCTTTACGACTGAAGTTTCTATTCCTGTGACAGACACAGAATATTTTATCGTCGAACACGGAAGAACATATTTTTAGATAGCTACAAATTTTACGCAGTTGTTTAGATACATAAATAAAATCCAATTGACCTTTTTATTTAATTTGACATCAAAAAACTGTGTGAATACGATACATACTTTCTCTTACGTAGTCAACGGAAGTGACAAATCGTTTGATAGAAGTACACGTTTTTTTTATAAAATCGCTTGCCTATCTGATATGTGATTCGGCCCGCCCATATATGAGTGATGGTTTACAAATTTATGCTATTCAGAAAAAAAATAGTGAAGTAACAATGATGACAGTCGTCGTCTTTTCAGCCTATAGATGCCCGCTGCAAAGTATAGGCCTCGTCCAAAGATATCTATAATGAGGATATACTTTAATCGCCACGGATGACGATCGCATGTTACGCAGAGGACGCTGTTGCCCATCCTCTGAAAACTCGTTTTTCTATTGTTTCTGAAGATATTAATGCTGTTAGCCCTAAGGCTTTTACAGATCCATCGGTACTGAGTTCACGGAGCGGAAGGGTCCGTGAACTCTTTTGTGAGCAGTAGTAATCCTATATAATTACAAAGTGTACCCGACAAGAAGAAAGAGAAGAGAACCCACGATCAAGAAAGAGAGAAAAGGACCCACGATCAAGATAGAGAGAAGAGGATCCACGATCTACGATCACAAGTCTCAATCCTCCACCGCTAGACAGCTTCTAGCATCACTGCTCAATTATACCAGTAAGTAGAATACGCTTCTGCCGACGTTTTGATATCTTTTTTAGAAAAATATGGCTCATTCACTCCAAAAAAAGTAATGGCAAACAAGCTTGTTACACCTAAATCTAGGCTTCATAAAATAAGTTACTCTTTTGTGAGCAACTATGTTATAAAGTCAAATTAAAAAAGTTTTAGTCAAATTAAAAAGTTTATTACTTTGCACCTTGTAGGTAAACGTTCTACGCGACGCTTTTTAAAGTGATAATAATAAGTATCTGATAATTTAAAATATTTATGAAACAAAATTTTGCTGATCTTTTAATGTTATTTTCTATATTATTATACACAGCGCCCGATACTTAGTTGTATATGAATCTTGTCAGTATATAATACAGCGTTAAACAACAGCACAATTTCGACAAGCGCGTGCAGCTCCTCGGCAGTATGTCTAATTTGAAATACTTTGTTGTGTAATGTACGTAATATAAAATATATAACTTGATGCATATATCTCTGTATGTTTACGTACGAGTAAAATTATAATTAAAAAAAGAAGTACTTATATATAATTAAGATCAAATAAAAATTGGAACGAAACATTTAGTTAGAGACAGGTACCCTTATGGATGCGAGATGCTCAGGAGCATGATGGGTGAAGGGATTTAGGTGAAGCCTACGCAAAAAGGCTATTTTTATTTTAAAAGGGTAATATTTATTAATAGATAGACGATAAAATGTTTGGTTATTAAGTTAGTTAACTAATGAGGTGATGATATTGTTTTAAATTATTTTTATTTCCGTACAAAATTATGAAAATTGTCATCATAAATAATAATACTTATTCAATTTGTTCTTAAAAAGTTATGTACCACTAAGTTATCAAACTTAACTCTTAAATGTTTTTAAAGACAATATTATACGGACAATTTCGGAAAGTAAGTTATAACTTCCTTCTTTCTTTACAAGCTTCCATTGGGCTTTTGAAAGTCACTATCCCCAAATGAACAGTCCTAGAATTCTTATACAGATTAAACAAATTAATAAAGTAGCAATTATAGCCAGCTATAATCGTATTCGAAACGGTGATTAACGCGCTACGACTAAAATATAGCCATTTATATATATAGACGGTCGTGTCCTTTCAAGGCGTGGACAGTGCGAGTTCAACACTCCGGCGGCTAGCATTAATCGAACATAGTATTAAATGCATATAAAAAAGATACTTCAATTCAACTCGACAAGTATTTCTTAATGCAAACATTACAAAATAAGCAATGCAAATACACAAGCTAAAAATGCTAATAGCGCATGCTATAAGTGTTGCTAATAATGCTATTTTACAATTATAAAAAAATAGCAGCTAACAAAAGAATTAATATTATAGCATCTTTTAAATAGCAGATTCCGAATTCGTTATAACTGTTCGATCCAGCCCTAAAAGCTGTCGTTTCGTGTGTATTGACATTTGACACTCGGGTATATCAACTGACTTTTTCGCGACGAAGAAAAGGTCGAATAATTACCGAAAATTAACGAAACTGTATAAAAGAGATTTTTTTAGCATCGACTTGGATATTCGCGGATTGTTATACAGGATTATTGGAAATAGGTGTATAACTTTTAAACGGATAAATATATACCTTATTTGATGTCAATTTATGTACAGTACACCATAGCCAAAAATCAATAGTTTCAGAAATAATAAATAATATAATGATAAAAAAGAAAAAGCATTAAAAAAATTCATATTAGGTAATAGCTTAAAAGTTTTCTGCTGTCAAACGACGTATTTATACATTTACGTGATACAGCTATGCCCAATCACTCCGTATAACAATTCGCAAATATCCGTGTTGATAATAATGCTTAGAAAGAAGTCGTTTGATAGGAGAATGCAGTTAAAAAAATTTTACTAAAATAAGCAAACATAACTGACGATATAACGAATATAAAATAACTAAAGTGATAGACATATTGTCAGTTGTAGGCCAGTGGTAGAGAACTAGGACTTACGACCGTAGGGCGCCGCTTCGATTCCCGAGATATAATCTTATATTTAATTTACACTTTGTGCATTAATTATAAAGGATTGCCACTGTTCACAAACAAGTTTTCAGAAGTTAGACAGCAGCGTCCTCTGCGTAACATAATGCCACATTGCGATGACGATTATGATATATCCCCTATAGATATATTTGAGGAAGGCCTATTAACTAAAATTCTGTAAAGTCAGCAAATCAACAGAATATCATATAGTCTTATAATTTATTTTAAAATACGCACATCATGCAAATGTATAGACAGAGATTTCATTTTGCAAGGATTCATGAAACTAACATGCGAAGATCGACCAACCGTGGAATGTATACAAATCGGAATTATACAAAATACAACGCGGTTCTATAGGATGATTAGAAATAGGTGTAAAAGCTTAAATAGGTGAATGCTCATTGCTTTCATGTTATATCACATTGATTATTGCATTGCATATAGCTTGCTTATATGCTAAACCTTCAAAAATAAATGGTATCAGAAATACTAAATAGCGTAATTTTCTGCGAGATCAAATCAGTAATAATGAGATCGACAGGATCAAGGTCACCGGTGTAGCTCGAAGAATTGCTAACTTTCAACGTTCACCATCATGATGCTATTGTCTTAGTAGACGTGGGTTATAATCATTACGGGCCGCTGAGAGCGCCCACTGGTCCCCTTACTCTCCAAGCGGAAAACGCATTGTGCCGAATTGATGGTAAATGGCGACTGCCAAGGAGACGGGATTGGGCACCAATCACCGGGGGCTCGGCAGCAGCCCCATATAGAAGACGCTCGAAAGCCTATTTCTGGCTTAAAAAACCAGCAATGAACTCGTGCTTCCCGGTCGGTAGGGAGAGTCGAAAGACCTCAGCCCGAGCTCAAGTGTCAGGATATGAGGCACGTCGTTCACGCAACCGATGGCCGTTGGAGTTTAAAGGTTCTGGAGTGGTGACCACGAGCTGATAGACGCGGCGTGAGAGCCTACTACCGCCTACCGACGCCATAGTTAAGGTCAAGGGAAGTTAATGGATGCCGGCAGCGCAGGACAGGTCATCGTGACTATCTCTGAGACCTTTGCCATGAAGTGGAAATCTATCGGTACATATGCGAACATATTTAAATTAATTATAGTTTACTATCTATCCTTGCACACCTATTACTAATATAAATTCATAATCTATCGCATTCCTGTAAAAAATGTAACATATTTCAGAGCTATCACGTTATACATAGTTTGATTAAAAAAGGTGCAAAAGCTTTAAAACTTTTTGCTGACTAAAGAGCTATACATTCACTATTACAATCTATTACACCTATAAACAGTGATTCTGTAGAAACGGGATAATTATTTTATCGAAATACCTTGGTTTAAGAATTTGTAAACCGTATACCAACGGACGATATTATATTCAACCTTATGGACAATATTAAAATACATTCATATTACAAATGTGCTGATGTGATTTCATTTTGCAAGGATTCGTGAAACAAATATGCGAGAATCATCTAACAGAGGAATATGGGAAGTATATAAAATACAATGCGGCTATATAGGTTGATTGGAAGTAGATGTGAAAACTTTAACATGATGACATTATATCTCATTTGCGGTCAATTAATGTATGGTGAGCCCTATACAAATATCAACAGTTTTATAAATAGTAAAAAGTATTGATATGTATAAATATGTCGTAAGAAAAAACTTTTTCGAAATTCGAACTATCATTTTTTTCTATCTTTTCCTGCATACTCTGTACTGCCAGAAATGATTGGCCTTTCGAATTACAATAGAAAAATTAATTAAAATAACATATTTTATAGTGATCACACCATAATAACTAAATACACGCCCCGCCCACTCCACGCTCGAGTAACATTCGACCGTTACAAGATACGATAACGTTATCAATGTTATCGCAACGACAAAAAACACAAAAATAACTTTCTATGGACGCAAGTCAAACATATAGATTACGAGCATCACAGAGGTCGATTCGCAAGAAAACCAATTAAATATAATGATCAGAAAACTTCGCGAACGTTCATGGAATCTACGGAGGCGTAAAAAAGCAATTAATGCCGTCCTGACAGGCGAGGCTGCGATTTAACTTACCTTTTATTGTGCACGCCAACTAGTTCTAAATAGTATTACGAGTATTTATGGTCTAAGTGTCTGTGGAGTTATGGCCGGTGACCAGCGCATTAGACGGGTTATCTGGCCGAGTGCACTGAACCACTTTTTGCTCCGCCTTCCGTCTGTACACGGCGAACGTGGTCAAAGACACCGAATAAAATACGTATAAATAAGCTTCTTATTTATATGGTACATTTAAAACTAACGAAAAAACCGACGATTATAAATGTCATTTACATCTAAAAATTAGAAGCGAGAATTTTATCTGACAATAGTTTTGTGACTGAAAAACTCTTTTAGACTGAAATCAAAATACTTTATTAACCTCATATGTCTACATTAAAATATATCCTACTTTAACGAATTTTAAAACCAAAACACACATTGTTACACCCGATCAAGCTGTTTCAGTGTCAATGCATTTTAGTGTGAAACAAGCCATTATATTTATGTGTGTATGATCGGTGTCAAAGTTTATTTTATAACAAAGAGATGTAAAACTTGTTCATGTACGTGTAAAGTAATTATTGCTGAAATCATTGATTTTTGGTTAGGTTGTATCATTCCTTGATAGCAAAGGTTCTATACATTCACGCATATAAAGCCTTTATATGCATAGCCAATCACTGTATATAAAAGTCAAAATCAAACCACCTCGCGAATTGAATTCAATTAAATTGGTTCTTAGCTAAATTTACGCGAAAGGAATATTCCTACCTAAATTTAAGTCTCTAATAAGCACTATGGTTTCTAAGATATCGTCTTAGGTCGATACATAGTTGAAAATCTTTTATATATACAAATATACATCTACAAGATCAACCTATTTACTTTACAAATAGTAATATTTGAATGCTACTGTTGAACAAAAAACGCATATAAAATTTGTTTTGATAACAATATAACAATAGAAAGAGTTTTTTTTTAACAAATATTTCTCTAAACCGCTTCGTCATTTGCGTGGGCCATCGCAACCGAACACCTCACAAAGGTACTGTGAATTCGCAGGCAATCAAAAACACGATACATTACGCTTACTAATTAAATAAATTTCGAGATTAAATACAAAATTACCTCATGGGATTTACCGTACAAATACACCAGCCCGATCGCCATTTCATATTTAAACGCGAAACATAATTTCGTGAAAGTTGTTATTAGTTGAATATATTCTTCTAATTCGTAATGGGTCATAATTGATAGTTACAATTTTTTAATATTAATGATTTCGGGCATTGATATACAGCCCAAGAACCTATGAACTTCAAACCGTGGTTATTTTATGATCAACGTTTCTCAGTGCATGCTTCCCGCATAGTAACAAAAAACGACTTTGTATATGGCGTATTAAAGTTTCATAAAAAATGAATAATACCAATATATATTATACGTTTTATATATTAGGACCTTGAATAAGTTCTCGCTGTTTTTTGAAAGATGGCGTTGCGGCACTCTGTGCCTGGAATTTCGTACGGTAACAAATCACCAAAGTAGTGCTATATGTAACCTCAAATTATAGTAGAATAGAGTTTACCACAGTGTCAACTACATATTTATTTGCCTTTTGTGAAAATGTGTACTTTTGTGCCAAATAAAGTGTTTTTGCGGGGAATTTTATTGCACTGCTTTATTCAGAAAAAATCTGCAGCAAAAGCACACAGAATTCTCGTTGAGACATATGGTGACAATGCTTTGTCGAATACAACGTGCAGAGACTGGTTTAGGTGCTTCAAAAGTAATGATTTTGACCTTGAAGACAAAGAGCGTTCTGGAGCACCGACAAAATTTGAAGACAAAGAATTGGACGCAGCTTGGGAAAACGTTACAAGTAGATGCGTCAACAGTTTCAAAACGTTTTAAAGCGTTAGGAATGATCCAAAAGCAAGGACATTGGGTGCCGTATGAGTTGAAGCCGAGAGACGTAGAGCGACGTTTTCTCATGTGTGAATTGTTGCTTCAACGACAAAAGAGAAAAGGTTTTCTGCACCGTATCGTCACTGGGGATGAAAAGTGAATTCACTACGACAATCCAAGGCGAAAAAAATCGTGGGGTATGCCGGGTCACGCATCAACATCGTCGCCTAAACCAAATATCCATGGTTCTAAGCTTCTTCTCTGCATTTGGTGGGATCAGCGGGGCGTAATTTATTATGAGCTGCTTAAACCTAATGAAACTATCACAGGGGCTCGCTATTGACTTCAGTTGATGCGTTTGAGTCGCGCTCTGAAAGAAAAGCGGCCACTATACGAGCAGAGACACGACAAAGTGATTTTATTACATGATAATGCTCGGCCACATGTGGCAAAACCAGTCAAAACTTACCTGGAAACACTTCAATGGGAAGTTCTACCCCACCCGCCGTATTCACCGGACATAGCCCCCTCCGATTACCACTTGTTTCGGTCGCTGGCGCAAGATTTAAGCGAGCAGCGCTTCCATTTTTTTGAAGAAGCCGAAAAATGGCTTGATTCATGGATTGCCTCGAAAGATGAGTCATTTTTCCGACGGGGGATTCAATTGCTACCAGAGAGATAGGAGAAAGTGGTCTCTAATGATGGACAATACTTTGAGTAATGTCATTGTAAGCATTGTATTTTAAATAAATTTCTTTTGAAAAAAAAAACAGCGAGAACTTATTCAAGGTCCTAATAATAATAGCAAAGTCATAAATATATATAAGTTCATTTTTTCTAGGCTCCATAAAAATAGTAAACATTTTGTTGGCAACTGTATACAGTTGTTCAATACGTTGTTTCAAACTCTCTACAAAGCATAGGTCTCCCCTAAAGATATATATGGGTGGATGTACCATAACCACCAAGCTTGGCATGCATGCTGCATGCATGCAAGTTGGCATCGCATGTTATTATGGTACGCAAAGGAAAATGCTGCACATCCTCTGGAAGTTTGTTCTAGAACAATGTTAATCCTAGGTAATTAATGCATAAAGTATAAATAATATCGATGATATCAATACTTAGTTAATTAAGTTTAGTTGTATATGTAAAAGCTTTAAAGATGTAGAGCTCATTCTTCACGAAGAGGGGTAAAGTTTTTGCACATATATCCAATCATACTGTATAAAGTAATCACCCTGAAATATAATAAATTAATTTACTTCATATATATATATATATATAGATTTCTTTCTTTCCAGCATTGATATTTGGATAAGGTGTAAAAAGTAATTGACAGCAAATGAGACAATAACAATCTTCGTCGTTTTAAAGCCTTTACACCCACAACCAATCACACTGCGTAAAAATATAAGGTTACACCTGTCAGTGTAACCGCTAAAATTTTCATGACACTAGACTGTTCGATTGAATATAATATTTTTCACGTACCAACACGCGCAGTACGAATGCAGTTTAGGTACAAAGTTTTTTCTACGCGCCTTGTGTGTCAAACAAAACAAGTTTTTGTTAGTATACAATGAATTTTAAAAGGCAAATGAAAGTCAATATAAGCCGGCGGCGGACGATTCTGCGAGTCAAATATCGTAGTGACGCAAACTACCGCGCTCAATATTAATGGAGAATATAAAGCAGCAGATGTTGCCACCGCAGTTTTATCGGCGCTGCCCCTTGACAAATCTCAGTATAATTTTAAATAAACAATGCCTTATCTTAAAACATCGTTACATCATCCTTTTGTGTCATCACACATAAATATATTGTATTAGTTCAGCATTAGTTATAATAAAATCATAATTATTCTGAAAACATCACCATCATCATCATCTCAGCCACAGGATGTCCACTGCTGGATATAGATTCATCATCATTCATCACACTCTGAATAGAGTTCCAATAGGACTGACAGGAAACTGCATGCATCCAGCATCTGTCCGATGACCTGAATATAAGTGGATCCAATCCAGCTTAAATAGCGTAATTAAAATACAGAGTTATTGCTGCTGTTGTGATGAACAGCTTATTTGTCAGTAAACTTTAAAGCTTTCAAACCCATCTCCAATTACCTTGTACAAAGTCAAATATGTTGAGTCAATCATATTTTTCTGTTTCTATGCGTTAAGCTGATAATTTCAGACATTACATCTGCAGGGACAGATAGTAAACAATAATTTATTTTAATATGTAGCAATTCGAATTTTGAAAACGGTTTTTATTACTTTTTATTACCGTTACGTTTTTTTTAACTTCTAAAAGAATTTATTTTCTGTGTATCATGTATGGTATACCTTAGAAAATACATATTACTTGACGATAAATGAGCTATACATTTACTCCTTCAAATAATTTATACCTATAACCTATCAACACTATATATACATTTTTGGTAATGTGAAAATGATGTTTGTCAATGAAAGCTTCACCTAGATATCTTTACGTTCAAAGAAACCTTGGCATAGGCAGAATATCATTTATTTCACCATATTGAAAAGCCTCTTAAGTTTTATAACACTTAGACTATCGATACATTGATTGACTGCGCAAAGAATCCCAGGAAACGACCTCTATTTGAGACCTCTACTGTCGATTCGGATCAAAAACTGTTTTCTTAAAATACGACAATGCCTGTTCACTGTTTAGCAATAGATGTAGATTCGTGTGACACCTATCTAGGAAGATCTGTAACTGTAATAAAAACGATTTCATGTACCTATTATAAATACAAATGGGTTTATACGCATTATGTACATGGTGATTGTTGCTATTACCATCTGGCAGTACAAAGTCTGCAGGGATAGATATTTATAAACACTTTTTCTTACTATAATGTCATTACGTTATTCATTATTTAAGAAACAATTAATTTTGTATATGTACAGGGTGTACATATCCAAAAACAATGGTTTTAATATTTAAAGATACATTAATTAACAGCAAATTAGTAATTCATTCACGCCTTAAGCTTACTGAGTAATTGCGTTGAGTGAGGATCACGTTATTTTACGTATAGAATAAACATTATTAAAAAAATATTAAAATGAATTTATATTTCAATAAAAAAATCTGAATATTTAAGTTTCTATCGCAAATAGTTAAATGTACACATAATTGGTTCTTAACAAACTTATCAACAATCTTAAACGTTCACTAAATAACAATAACGAAGTATGATACAAGAAGCGATACTATAAAGGTAACTGTCCTTGTTAGAAGGGGCGACCGAAACACGCCATAAAAGCACAGACCGCTTCTTAATGTAACGATTTTATCATCCGAGGTACATTAAATGCCCTAGACTCGAGCTAGCAACAGCCGCTTGGACTTCTTAATTACGCGGACTGATTTATTTTAAAGCCTTCAATAAAACATGTAACACCACACATACTCACACAATCTTACACCACACACAATCTTACATATATAACTTCTTTTTAGTTATAAACCCATGATATCTCCAGGCATGAGTACTTAGCTTAAATGTAGACTTCGAAATATACATATTGTATTGATATTTAACTATTAGTACAACACCTGTATTTATTCCTAAATATATTATATAATAGCACTACCCCAGGCGCATGAGGTAACACTTTCATTCTTTGTAATTTTTTATCATACCAAAAAAATTCTGAACAAGTATCATATCAATAATAATTATACTTGAAAAATATGTATTTTTTAATGAACGCCCTAAACCTCAAATTCTCGAGCCTATTTAAAATAATACAACGAAAAAATCTGTATACCCTAACGGACTGTATGTACAATATGAAGGTTTTATATGTTTGCTCTTATTTAAATTATATATTTTACTATATAAATTCGTTTGAAAATAA
Source organism: Battus philenor (assembly GCF_028537555.1). Taxonomy (NCBI): domain Eukaryota; kingdom Metazoa; phylum Arthropoda; class Insecta; order Lepidoptera; family Papilionidae; genus Battus; species Battus philenor. The sequence goes on from NW_027181693.1 coordinate 3,009,719, forward strand.
TATGGACTTGAATAGGTACGCCCTTACATGCTTATTGTAATGTTAAGTTCACGGATCATTCCGCTCCGTGAACTCAGCTCACATGAAGCTGAAAAGCCATCCGGTTTACAGCACCTATGTCAACAGAGAATAAGTAAGTATTGCAATTAACAGTCTATATCCGGTTCCACTAATTTTCATTCCATAGGTAATAAATCATTTGTCAAATAATCGATGTTTATTTTTACGTTATCTGTAACTATTTTGTCATATAATCTTTTTTACATTCATAATGACTTAAAATACTTTTATAAGTAGTTATAATGAAAAGTATTCAGTGAATTAATATTTGCGGCATATTAATGACAATGCACCAATAATAGATTAGGTTGGGTTGATTTAGTTTGATTTTAAATAAAGTGATTTATCACCAAAATTTTAGGTGGAGAAAGTTTTAGACGGTGTTTAAAAACTGCCAAATATCTTGCTGCGGGGAGATAATTAAAGAAATATGGTAATGTACATAAGTACTATATTTTCCTAGTTAACACCATAGAAATATAAACATGTACGTAATTTTTTTGAAATAAAAATATTAAACGTATATCTTCTTCGATACAATAGCTTTAAACTCACGTTGGTTAATCTTAAAATAATACCGACCGGTCCATTTCTTTATTGGTACGTAGACATTAAAAATAACATAGTAAGTTTAGAGCGTGTAGCCGTTGCAGGGCAGACGATTTACGACTCCGAACCCGTCTCGTGCAGTCGTTGCGCTGAGTTTTTACCGCGTACGTGATAGGGCAGCGACTGAGTGAATCTATCCGCGCAATTGTAACCCTCACAATCTACAATTCAACACGATATACGCCGATTTATCGTCCCATAATTATTCCGTAATTACATTTTGTAATTTATACGTGGGTTTTATTTTTAATCGTTTTTTTACAACCATATCGAATTGATTCTTCTTCGTATATTTTAACTTTATTTTTGTTTAATAGTGATATCACGTTTTATTAAAGCACATTTTGTAAAAATTACAGATTCCAAATTCGAAATTAGTAATTTTTATTATTAATTATAAAAGTATTTATGGCCAAACTGTACATCGTAGTAATGAACAAGTCCTTCCGACGAACTTGGAAGCGGTCAAGTTCACACTCGTATATTACACTCAATCAATATATTTGACACTCTCATTATTCGTTTCGACATTGGCGTCTGTATATTTTTGTCCCACGAACGAATTCAAAGTACAAGGCCTCTTAATTTTTATTTTTATTTCCTTTTCTCTTTGATTTCGTTAAAGCTTTTATTTATAAATTTCCTAATACTTTGCGGAAGATTTTATGAAAAAAAAAAACAAATTCGTAGCCGTAAACGTTTATGGCGTGAATCTTAAAAATCCATGCTCTTCGCATGGCGAATTGTGCGTTGCCTTTCCAACTGTTTAAAAAGTATTAATTTTAATTATTTGATTGCTCACTGCATGGCATAGCCCCCTCCCCCCCTCCCCTAATATATCTACATACCATAATCGCCACACTTGGCAGGCGGGTTGGCGATCGCAATGTGATAGTACACAGAGGACACTACTTCCTATCGACTGTAAATTTTTTTGTGAGCTGTGGCTATCCTATATAATTAATGTACAGTATAACACGTAAGATTACATCCCGGAAATCAAACCCGCGACCTGGGATCGAGTCCTCTTTCGCTGGGCTACTACTGCTCTAGTTATAGTTATTTACGAACTAGAAATTAAAACTAACAATGACATTTCAATAAATAGAGAATTATTTTATTAAAAAATAATAATTGAATGCAATATTATAACTTCTCGCAACCACAGATTCAATTGAAGTTTCTTCCTGCTTCTTCTTCACAACTATAACACAATGCGATAGAGTCAAAAATAAAATAAAAATGTGAAAAAATTGACGATCAATAACAATCCTGTTGTAAGTTCCAAAGTTAAACAAATGAATTTCATCACCAATCAAGACTTTAATGAGTTCAACTTGGTCCGAGCAGAACGGGGCCACTTGTCTTGTGTATGCGAAATGTTACCAAAGGTCATGTCGAAGAGACGGCCGAGGAGTTCAGATCTGTCGTCTTGTTATTTTCTTATTAGGATATCTCAAGAGCAGTCCTTTGTAACTCTCCAAAATCACATGCTAACTTAAAGCAGAACATTCGAGAAGAAATGGTGGCAGTTAAAATGTTTAACTTGTAGGCGTGTTCTTAAAAACTTTTAAAGTGATTTGAAAGAATTTCGAAGATCTGGATAACATCTTGACGAAATGATTTTCAAAAATAAACTACATTTCTTTCTTTATTTTATAAAAAAATATATATTCGTTAAGGCACAGACAGCATTTATGGCTACGCCTTAATTATAACATTTTCAAGGTTTGATGTTATTTAAAGAAGCTAATGTCAACAATTCTATAATTTTGAAATGCTATTTTCGACGCTGTAAGCTGTTATTTATAGCCTGTTGTATATTACTTTAAATAGTGGACGTTCGTCAGTCTATTTAAAAAAGCATTTTTATGTTCCGGTTCATTGGCGCTGCAGTTGCTGATATGACTTAGCTAATAAACGTGATATTTGCTCTCTCAATGTGGCATGCGAAAAAATATGCTAATCATTATTTAATTACAATATGTGTCCACGCTATATTTGACGGGCCGTATCACATAATCCTCTTGTCATTCCTTGTCTCGTTTTATGATAAAACAAATAGCTTGCTGACGTTTAACATATTGTCATAGTCTACACAATATTTCTATTATTAAATTTAGCATGATTAAATATAGCGCACTGATAAATTACGAAAATAGCAATACACTACAAAATAGCAACCACATACGCTACGAAATTATGGCGTCGGCTTCAATGTTACTATTGACAAAATATCGAAAGGGATTACTATTTATATATTTACCTGCGTATGTTTGTACCTGCTGTCAAGTTTGTATTTGTGTAGTTTGCCGTTGCATTAACACAAGCAAGTACATACTGAGAAAAACAACATTTTTTTTATAGTACATAACATTTATTACTTTTAAATTATGTTAGTTTTAATACCAGTTGAGGTCAGTTATCAATAGCAACACGCATTCTTTCGATGGAAAAATTCTTTACTGCCAATCGTATGGATTATTTTAGGGACTCCAAATTATCATAGCATTTAGAGCCTTCCTCTCTAAAACTGGCCATAAATCATAATCTAGTGAATTTAGATCAGGACTAAATGACAGTCAGCGTTCAGGTCTGATGAAGTACTTCGTTTCTAACCACGATTGGATGGATCGAGCTTTATGACCCCGCCCGAGTCTTGCTGAAAAAACCATTCTTGGTTATTGTTGGCGTTGTCAAGAGACTTAACTACCTTCTCAAGAGTGATATCTTGATATACCTTTGCCAATATTTTGATACCTCCTTCACAAAAATATGGCTGTCATTCCTTCATAGCTAACATACGAATGACTGGACGCTGATAATGTTCACGTTTTACTCTGTTGACTAATTGAGAAGCTTTTTAGAGCTTTCAGAATAAATACGGTCATTCTGTTTGTTAACCCTTTCACGACCACGGGGACGCCGGTGTCCCAAGCAAAAATCATGGATTAATTAAATATTTACGTAACCATTGCAAATTATTTTTTTGTTTTAATATTTCGGAAAGCACCTTTTTATTATTTTTTACTGGCAATATAGGATAACTAACACCGTTTATTATTTATCGTCATCGGAACGTTAGAGTTCTTTTGGCGCGAATGATCTGCTGTTTGGAATAAATAATAGATATTGTAAAAGTGCTTTTCAAGTTTTTACAGTGTCAAATTATCATTACCTGTTAAGTAAATTGTTATTCTAAATATTCAGTAGTAATGTATTTATGTTGTATTCTGTGATAAATCGTTATAAAGATTATGGGACACGGATGTCCCTGTCGGCGTAAAGGGATACTTTTTATACGGAATTTCTTAACTTTTGACCTGGTGATATACCAAAATGCTATCATTTTCTTATTCATATTTTTCTCAGAATATGTTTCGTAAGGGACGTGGAGTTTATGAACTTCGAAAAAATAAAATTCTTCAAATTTTTGTGGGCGACATTAGCGATGAGGAAGATGACTTAGTGCTTGATGACGAAGACCAAAGACTTCTAGTACAGGATGATGACCAAGGGGTATTTGATGTCGAGGTTGAAGAGACGACGACTCTTCAACGACAAGAATCACCTGAACCTTCAACGTCTCAAAAAATCAATCCATCTAATCATTAACCAATCCATCAACAACAGGAATTGTTTCGTCGAGTACCACAAATAACTTGCCCTATTATATTTATATTATTCATAAAAAAGTAAAAAAGAGTACACTAAGTAACAAATGTACATTATTTACAACAAAACAGACTTACCAACAAGTAAACCAAAATTTAGAGTTAAAGTAGAAAGTAACCCTTAGCGACCATAGGGACATATTTGTCCCATAAATTTCCAAGAAAAATGTAAAACTTTTTTGAATTTTTAGTATAAATTATGTTTTTAGGATGCCTATTAATTCATTACATCTAGCTAAATTAATTAAATAAGGTACCGTAACCTTATGGTCCTGAAAGGGTTAAAATATTGCACATTTGTAAATATTTTGTCATATGTAAACAAAATGTCTCTTTGACATCCCTTTGCGTACCGCTTAAGTAATTGTTTTGATTTTATAGCGTATCTCTTATGACACGATATGATTCTAAGTGCTATCTTCATCATCCGAAATTAAATATTTTGCTTTCGGTTACGATTTCTTCAAATCTTTCCCTTACTGCTTTCATCACCTTTTTCGTACAAAGACTACGAGGACGGCCAGATATTTTTCTGCCATAAACTGAAGGAGGTTTCATTGCACCTATCAATATTCCTTTATACATGCAATCATAGCAATTCGGTACTCTTTATTACCGCACTCCATTTTAATATTACAAAATATTTTATAATACATCCGCGCGAAAAAAATATAATCAGCAATCATGAAATGACTGATTCCAAATTCAAAAGTAACATTTTGTTTATTTTTAATTATAACAGTACTTATGGCCAGAATATGTACATATCTATTCATTAGCTCATTTGCGAGACACTATTCAAAAGTTCTTTTCATACTAAACCAACGCTTAGACTTATAATAGATAAAAATTCATTCGAATAATGACACCGATTATGAGGAAAACTTTACAGGTTATGTTATCGTTGTCAAAGAAATACACAAAAAAAAAACAAAAAACTTTTTACAGATTAAATATTTTAGACTATCATAACTAGTTTATTAACGAAATCTTCGTTTAAAACATTATCATAAAAGATTAAGTAAGTTAGATATGATAAGGATTTTTCATTCCGAAATAACTTTTTTATTTAATATGTCAAGGATATAATTTTCGCAATAGCAATGAATGCTACACGCTATATACGTTAGGAAACGACATTTGTAAATAATATACATTGAATTACTTCATAACAAAATAATATACTTAAATTATTGTTCCAAATTTATTACTTATTTATTTATTACTTCTGTGCCTTTGTTTTTACAATAGTTTTCTAACTTAAATCGTGAATTATTTAAAATTAACTTTTTTTTTAATTGTTTGATTTTTAGCTACACATATTTTTCGTATTTTTTGTGACTGCTATATTTAAAGAAGGTTGAACGTTAATTAGTATAATAGCGTAACACCAATCATAGAAAGGTTTAAATTTTTTGATATCTTTAAACACTTCTTTAAGACTACACGGTATGATACGCATTCTTTTTTTTTTATTCCTTTAACTAATAAATAAGCCTGAACTATTTTCTTTAATTTGTCAACTAAAATGTTAAAATCATCAGTTATATAAATATCATAAAAATATTTTTAAAACAACGTCAAATTCGAAAAAAAATTTTTTTACATAAGACCTTGTTATAACTTCGTCTCCTTTCTTTTGTTTACAAAAGATACTTTTACAAACTATATATTATTTCTGAGAGTTCCGGGGTGCCGCTGTAGTGCAAGTTTCATTATAAACTGTAAATTTAAAGCTATTGCGTTAACCTAATTTACAATATAAGAGTATCACTTTACTTAAGTGTTACGTTTACGAATTTTATTGTTGTGATAAGAGTTATAGGAATCTTTATAATTTTTTTTTCCAATATCGCCTATTATAAGAACAAAACAATTACAATAATTTATGTGCACGTGGGCGTTTTATATTTGTAGATTTCAACCGTTATTACATACTAAATACGAACAACTGTTACCCTTAGCGTGTTTCTATTCCGTAACGAAGACATAAAAAGAAACAAGTGAAGCGTGTACTTATTTAACTTTTTAAAAATAAAAAAGATAAGCGAATTACATCGAGCAAACGGAAGTTGCTTACATCGATTATTTTCGATTTATTTTATCTGTATTAGCAAAACTGTATTTGATTACATGTTATCGAGACCAAATGCTACACGTATGAAATATGTAATTATTGCGACATGATAAATGTTACTTGTACTTCGAACTACATATTATATTTAGGAATTTAATCACTAATAGCTATTCGTTTTGTAACTACACTACATTTGTACCACTTTCATTATTTTAATTGAATCAATTATGTTCTACTACTTTTTTTACGGGACTTACACGTAAAATTAAAAATACGATGTTGCTCTTTTAAATGAAACTTAAAGTTTTTCATGTGCACATTATAATATCAATTATGTAAATGAGTCAACGAACCAAGTTCCACACATTTCGATGAACAAAAAACTCTTGTTTTAATAAAATTTCCTTAATGATATACTTTTAATTTTAGATTTGAAACTAAACGGAAGGTCTTAGATATTTCGTGAAGCTTTAATATAAATGCGTACAACCAGACCACTAAAATATTAGGAGGACCGAAAAGTAATGTCGCTTTCTTAAGTTAAATTCACACGATTACATTTTTAACACTTTTCTTGATAATGTATCTGTAGAGATACATCAGAATTAAATAAAAATAGTGGTATCAATTTTGAACGCAAAGTAATCATTTGTATGTGAATGTTTAGGTAATTTCTTAATTTTCGAATGCTTGTTCGTGTTCGTTTTTTTCTGTTGTCATCCTTAGGTCTTAAAAGTCAAGTAGTATTTATGTAATATTAAAAAAAAATCTGCCAAGTTAAGGGTTAACAAGTTTTTATTTCTAATCAACAATATATTCACCTTCGGCCTCTGCAACCTTTTGCCATCTAGTATACAACTTTTTAATGCCGGAGCGGTAAAAATCAATTGGTTCTGTTAAATATGTTGGCAGAAATGACATTACTTTCCAGTCCCCATAATATTTGTTAGCTTTAAGACTAAATTTAGACGTTATGAGTTTATTTTGATTTCTTGTATTTATTATGTGACGGTTACTATTTTTCATAAAAGCTTTTAAATTATGGCGAATATGACATTATAATGTACTGCGAGGTAACCGTAAGGACAACAATTTTGTTTCACTTAGGGAATCTAGCTTTTAAGTTATAAATCTACTATCTAAATGGCATTAGTAGATTCTGCAGGTACGTGCTTGCAGAGTGCAAAGAGCGCGTAGTTAAACCTTCTCTAACACGTCCCGTGCCATTATTTGAACATTTAATTCAGGCCGCGTGGAGCGTATACGACTCACACTTTAAAAATTAAAAAAAAATCGTTTAAAACGTATGCTTTACACTGTTTCAATACTGCAAAGCTATAATTAGCAGAAAAAGTTATAAATTTTAATATGCATTACGTACGCGCGTACGTGATATGAAGTTATCTATATTCGACCCTACAATGCATTTTTAAGAATCCTTTGTTTTCCAATGAGAACTGCAAATGGCCTGAACGGAAAGTGCAGCGGGGACCGTATACGCCCCACATGCCATGGAATGTAGGTATAACAAAATAATTGAAATAAGTAAACATTGCAGAAAACTGTTAAAAAGTTTCACACAAATGCGGTGCTACGCCAGATTTTACAATTTAAAACCTTATTGATAGAACGTATTACTTTTAAGTACGCGAAATAAAAAAGTCAATGTGATGTACAAGAAATCCATTGCAAAACAACCAACACTAGGCAGCTGGTTTTAGTACATACGGGTGTATGGTATGGCCTTGTGATCTCCAAACACGTGCAAACAGCATTAAACAACTCCATTGATTGAAACAGATTGACATTACAGTAATTGTAAATGACGAATCGATCGCACCGTCCTTTCGGTAAAAGCATGTAGATTGTCTTGATTGCCACAAAAGCTTTTTTTGTCTTATTGCGACGATTTAAAAGAGGGCAATGACAAAGTTAATAAGACTCGATGTTTCGATGCCTTGCGAGATGGATTTTTTTAATATAATTGACCGTTATTGAATTTTTTATGTATTTACATGTCTGTATGTCGGACGTTTTACGTAGTTTATTAATTGATATATTCTATATAAATGCTATCACTAGATGGCTGACGACATAGTTAAGGTTGGGAAGTCGCTGAATAGGTCATCGTGGCAAGCTTTGCAGCGGGCGACTATGTTCTGTCCACTTAGTGGAAGATAAAAACACGCTCATGAAAAAAAAATCAAAAATCTCTCCGCTCACGGTTGCGAAAATTTTTGCCCCAACTACCGAAGGTTAAACAAGCGATGTGCCCCGGACTCTACCATTTCAGACGAGAAATTCTTCGAACTACATCGGTAACACTAATATTATACATGTGAACATAATTTATTACAATATGTTGAAGCCGCTTAAACTGAATCGCGATTTTAATATAATTAAAATATAATATTAATGCACAGTACACGCCAGTGATGATTTGAAACATTCGTAATGTAATCTAATAAATATATAAAATTCTCGTGTCACGGTGTTCGAACTTGAACTCCTCCGAAACGGCTTGACCGATTTTTACCAAATTTTACATGCGTATTCAATATGTCTGAGAATCGGCTACTATCTATTTTCCATACCCCTAAGTGATAAGGGTGGTCTACCCCTAAATTTTAATTTTAATTTTTTAGACAATTTTTTTGGTTTTTATTTTATTATGATACAGCATACAAAAATACATACAAACCTAAATTTTCACCCCTCTACAATCAACCCTTATCTTACATTTGCTAATTAAAAACTTTAATTTGTTTTGCAAAACAACGTTTGCGGGATCAGCTAGTTACTCAATAAAAATAGCAAATAAAGACAACAACTTGTAATTTATTTCTATTTATTTAAACAAACGGTCGCCTAAGGTTTGGGCGTAATTGATTGAAAAGTGCTACAACATATATTACACGTTTATTTTCTTAGTTTTAAAACTAAAATTAAAAGTATATTATTAAATAAATTTTATAATAGCGTTGAAGAGTTTTTAGCTGATCGAAATGTGTGGTATTTGGTTTGTTGACTCATTTATATGGTTGATATTATAATGTACACATCAAAAATTGTTAATATTCTTTTAAATTGAGCAAATGCTGCAGATCAGCATTCAAAGCTCATGGTAGGTTACTACTTATAATGTTAAAATAATTCACGATTAAAAAATGCGTGTTAATGCATATTTGTATAAAGTATTTAAATAAAATTAAATGTAAAATTTATTAGTTCTAAATGTGACATAAATTACGCTTTCCGACTAAGAAAGTGAAATACCTCGACCGAATGAGGTAATATCGATTATAAACTAACGCCATTCACCCGGGCGCGCTCGCTTTCGTACGAGGTGAGGGAACCAGTATCCGTCGCACTTTCAATACGACAGACCTAACTCAACTATTTTTATATATACATAAACCATAAATTTACGTGTCCTCATAATTAATAAATCGTAATGTATTATTATAACATATTTTTAATTGTCTTACAATTAAATAAATGACTTATCGAATTTGAAATAACCTGACCTTATAAATACGCCGATGTTTATAAAAAAAAATATATGAAGAGATACAAAAATGTACACAATTTTTCCTCTCATAACGGCAACATAAAAAATATTTATATATAAAATATTCTTAAACATTAATAATATGTAAACACCAAATTCATACTAATCAGTCAGTAATTAAAGCTATAAATAAATAAATACAATGTATACATATAGATTTAATTAATTACCTGTAAATATATAACCTGCAATTTGAATTTAAATAATCTAGAAGAATTAAACAGTAGATCCAGTTACATAATCACACTGATAAATATAAGTATCAATATATAATAACCTATTATTGTCCACTTATATAAATGCAAATGAATCAAATTATGTTTTGTACTCTTTATATTGCATGCAAGTTATTTAGTCAAAAACTTATTTTAAAACTATAATAATTAAACTATTATAATTATGCTGTTTATTTAATAAATTCATTGCATTTTATAATTTAGATATTTCACAACTAGGTTCTTCAATTATTAATTCAGTAATCATATTTGACAATTTGATGCAATCCAAGAAAATGCACTTCAATATAAGAATATAATTACAAATAATTTATTATGTGTAGTGCAATAAAAACATAATTGCCATTTTAATATTTAAAACTGAAGTAGTCTGTACCAACTATTCTATATATAAATTCTCCCAAATATATACCAATATCATGGTACAAAGGAGCAACTATATACTCTAGTCATCTGCAAATACCGGTCATAAGTTAACAGCTAGTCTAACAGGTGAAATGTTTAAATTTAAGAAAAAACAGAATATAAATTTCAAACTAATAACATATAACTTGACAGAGCAAAACAAAAAAAAATGTTATCTGTTTAATAATATGCATATATTATCTAATAAATGTTGTAATTGTATTACATACCTTTAAAAACTCAGCAAAATGCGGTAAACTTCATAACTTTTACTTTCAGACGATTGTGATTTGTGATTTCAAGTAATTTTGTTTTTACTAAGTAATTAGAGTGTTCGCACTAGATCTTAAAGTAATTACGACTAATGCGGCGCTAGCGAGGCTGAGGACACCGAGGATAACGCATGCACTGTACTCGTTCTGTACTAAATTTACAATTAACTCTAAATTATTTGATACTACTTCGCTCAACGCTGCATTAAATATTAATTCGTTTCCGCAGCAAGAAGTCATCACAATTTATGCAATAACATTAATGTGAAACATTAAAACAAAACTAACATTTAATTAAAAATATTATCTAGTAAAAATAATAAAGTATAAATTTGACCTAAATAATATGTTATCGGCATGTAAACACCTGAGAATGACAAAAATTTGCTAATGACATATAAAAAATGTTGCAATGCGCAAACAATTGTTTTTCCCAGATTTTATGGTAAATAATACATAAAAATGACGTTTTATTATAATGTACTTACCAACGGGATATTTGTCCTATTCATTTTTAAAGATAATTTTAACCAATGTTGATTTAATAATAATATACATAAATTTTTCTCCGTTCTAATTTTTTGACCAATTTGGAACAGAAAGTAGTTTAATAACATATCTATTATAAATTGTAACTAATGCAATAGTTAATTTTTAAAAGAATTTTAAGATTTTAGATTCCAGTTACATGTTTGTTGAAATTTTTGTAATAGAGGTAATGAAAGGAATATCGAATAGTTATATGGCAACATCGATGATTTAACTTTTTATTTTTCAGGCAAAAGCACTACAGGCATTCAGTGTAACTTTAAAATAAAAAAAATTTATTAACTATAAAGGCGTTAATTTCTACTTGATTTTTTCTGAAGAAAATTTGATACGTGTGCCGATATATATTTTCTGCAAACTCACGAACAGTATATAATTATATAATGGATAATAAATATATAAATACTAAGAATAATTATCACTTACATAAATATATTATGTAATTGATAATGATTCTTAGTTACCAGGAAAAATTTTTTAGTTAACGTTTTCGTTAAGGAGTGTCTTATTCGGCAAATTATAAGTAAAGCTTTTTCATTATTTGTTAGACATTTTAAAAATTATCGATACATTTAGTAACTAGCCTAACAAAATGCATTATCAGTTTTTAAATAATCTTTCACCAAAAAAGGGAATCGTGTACATCTTTTTCATTAATGGGAAGTCAAAGAAAACACTTTGATACAATCACCGCTTATATATTTACATGAATAATACATATGACAAGGAATTAGTAAAATTACTTAATTTAATGCTTAGTTAAATAATACTAAAATAGCAGTGCACATAATAAATTGTAATATATTTGTTTTTATTTATACAATTATTAAGATATAAATAAATAAACACTGGAAATGTAAGTCAGATTTTATCACCACCCCACACCAGCATAATTCAAACAGTACAACCAACTCTACTTTTCATACGATTTTTAAATAATGCAGTTTGCAATACACTTTTTCCATGCGAATTTTTTTATTCTAGCAAAAATCTCTAAAAAAAACTTTATATTAATGTGCATTAAAATGTCAAAGTAATTTTAAATTTTGTTTAGTTAAAAAATTAGTCAAACAATTTCATAAACAAAAAACAGTCAGTCATTGTAAACTTTATATAAAAAAACAACTCTGTTGTGATCTAGCATCGGACTTATCTTACCTTATCTAAGCTAGTATCAAAATAGCAATGAATAGTGGCAAAATTGATCTTTATTCCTAATTTCCACTATATTCATATTTTTATGTACTTATGGATAGAATTTTTCCACTAATTTTCATTATTTTATAATTAAATTTAATACATGTGTAATATTAATCTTACTAATATTTTTTTAGCAAGATCTTTTATGACAAATACTAAGTTTTTTCGAACTTGTTGAATATATCCTGAAATTTATCATGTCTCAAGTATATTTCTTCGCACACTTTAGTTAGAAAAGTATTAACCGTGTAAAAAGAGTTGGGTGTATTAACCACTCATTAATATTGAGATAAACAAAATAATATTAATAAATATTTGAAGTACTTTAATATTCCATAATATTAAAGTACTTCAAATATTTTAACATTTCATATTTCCTATTTACCTTCTCAAGTTAACATAGAAAATAATTTTTAGTTAAAAAAAAACTCAGGTATGTGAATGGACCTGTGAAATGGTTGACCTATTAATCCAAGACGTTATACAAGTGTACTCATTATGAATAGTTACAACTCAGAAAGTTTTCCTTTTGATAACCTATCTATTGTCATCAATATGTTAGCTGATAGACGCTAAGGTGTCTGCTCTTACTGCACACATCCAGCAAATACCTAACTCAATGAATTGCATTATTTATTACATTATTATTATATTACATTTTGCATTATTTATTACATGAATAAATAAAAATGGAAATATCCAATCTCTGTACATGATATGCGGTTTTTTTTAATGTATTGTCAATTTAATTAAAAGTGTCATTATTTATATTTATCACATATTTTTCTACGTCAACAACAAAGGATCTTGCAAATAATGATTCTTCATCTTATGTATCAAAACAATCTTTTTTAATGTATCCATGAACGCATTTATACTTTTAAGGCTTTCATTTTTTCTTTTAAATGCACCATTCCTTAATAACGCCAAAGCTAATTCTATTTGATGTGTCACTACAAGGACTTAATTTATTAAATGCCTCAAAATACATTTAAATTTTATCTTAAAGACAAAACGTCAGACAGCATTTTTTAACCTAACATATATTCACAGTGATTTAGACACAATTACATGTTAACATAAAAGAAATTATAAGTGCATACTAATAAACAATATTTAAGGTATTTTGTGAAATATTCAATATAAGATAATTTAAATTTATGTCTATTAACTTGACAATGTCAAAGCCTTATTTTTGGTACAATAGAGATAGGTGAACCACTGATTGGCTTCTTTGGGCTTAACTTATTTGGAGAATTAATTACCACATCAAGAGCTTTTCTCAAAATTTGTTGCTCACTTCTTTTGTATTCTTCAGTTATTTGAGATAAATCCAGATCTGCATCCAGAACTAGCACCTGGAAATTTAAAAAATAAAATTTATGTCCATGTAAATATCTATCCGGCCAAATCACAGAATCATTAAGTAAAAGATTTTACGACAAGAATATATTTGTATGAATCGCCTATTATTATTTATCTGCAAGTATTAAGCATAGCTGGTAGACACAAGTGAGAGTGTGTAGGCCCCCATCTAACTGGACCATAGTGTGGACCCATCATTAAGGTAGCAGTAAGTGACGGGCAGTGTAAGACTGGTCATCTCTGCAGGAGGCCAATGCCTTGTAATGGGCGTCTGTCGGCTAATATAAAGATGATGATGATTAAGCATCTGCATGTATGAAATACCCTTCCTCTTAATAAATCATTGGGATCGCTGAATCAACTAATAATACATCATACATTAACCCCTCTTGCTGTCTCTCTTGCACAGACTACCACATGCAGACCTGTGTGGATTCACTCACCCATGAGTTTTACTATGCAAAATGTAAGGTATAGAAGATACCTGTACATGAATAAGTAATGAATGATATAAATGATAAATGTATGTATAGAAGTCGAATGAAGCAAAAGAAACAAATAACAAAGAAGCATAAGAACAAGCCAGAAGAGAAGCAACAATCAACTAGCAATATTGAATACAGTGTTTCTTATACATTCAAATAATAAACTTAGCTTAAAATAATAAACTTTTACCCAATGACCTATTTCCTACAGTAAAGCAGCTGCAGGTGGTACTAAGCATCCGCTATATGAATCAAGAATATATTAAACACTAAACAACTGATATGCCATTCTCAAGCAAATAAGCAATGGCAATATGGGTGTTGGAGATATGATCCAAATCATATTCTGCAACAGAAGTTTGTCCTTTTGTCAGACACTGTCTTTTGGTGTTTGCCTATTATGCAATAATGTTTTAGAGTACCTTTTATTCAAACAAAAGGTATACACTGTTAGTAACATAATGTAATAACTAGCATAATAATGTATATAGCATAATATAAAACATTTA
Organism: Battus philenor; assembly: GCF_028537555.1. Taxonomy (NCBI): domain Eukaryota; kingdom Metazoa; phylum Arthropoda; class Insecta; order Lepidoptera; family Papilionidae; genus Battus; species Battus philenor. Next base: position 3,024,731 of record NW_027181693.1, read on the forward strand.
TGAGTTTCCAGTCTTGTAAATTACTCTAAATGGCTTAGTTTTAAATTAATTTTATGTTGAGTATATGTAATATACATTTGGTCAGTACCAAAATAATTAAAATATGTTGGTGACAGGTTACTGATTTGATTATGGTTAAAAGATAAGAAAGAAACTTTCTCTAAAAGTTTTAACAAAATTTAGAAGAAAAAGAAAAGAACAAAAAGGAAGAGAAAAAATGTGGTTCAATCAAACTCTTTTTGAGTAATGTGTTTAGTACGGTTCAGTTTTATCAGTAGAATTTAGGCCATAAGTGATAAATAGAAAATTTGGCATGAAAACTTATTTGCTTGCTACAGATGTGAATTAAATAATAGTAGAATAATAATTTCCTACTTGCTGCATGGTCTGCATTGCTTTTTGTCAGTGAAATTTCTAAAAATACGTTTTTAGTCATTTTTAAATACAAAAAAAAATATTTTATACTTCTAGGAGGAAAAAAGCATCCATGCCAGCATAAACACTCCTTAAAGCTTCTCATGTGATAAAATTTCATATATTTATTATTAGCCATAGATATATTTGTTATTAGCCAATAGTAACATTGCTACCAAATTTCAAGTCTACGCCTTATTGTTACAGAGATTATACAGTTACAAGTCAGCACAGGAAATATCTTATTCATATATACATATAGATTATAAGAATATAATTTATTTTTGAAAAAAACCTCGGAATATTTAAGATAAACTAAGCCTTTTGTGCTAGCAGAGACTCCACCATCAGTATCTTTTTATTTATCTATTCATAACTTAGATTACTAGTATGATTTCATAGCCGACAAACAACTTAATGTAGATAAGCATCACATTGACTGAATTATCTTACCTTTTTTTATTATGTTATACTAAATTGACAAAAACAAAACATTTCAGTTATGCTAATTGTGATCTAATTGTGATTGTAAATACTCTTAATATAACACTGATAATAAATTGTATCTACTATGGTCACACTTTAAAAATTACAAAGCTGCATTTAAGAACAAATATAAATTAATTAAACTCACAGGTGCAGGACATTCAGCAAATGTTCTGTTGATCAACCAATCTTCATGTAGCTTATGTAGTGCCTCTATGTAAGACAATGGAACACACTGCTCCTCTGATCTAGCCCGTTTCTTTATTCTCTCATGTACTATACTGGGAGTAGTTTTCAAATACACTGGAATATTGGAAAGCTTTCTCATAATCTACTTAAATTTTTATTTACTATATGTATGAAAATCATGTTTGGATAAAATAAACTAAAAACTTATAACTATATATGTATACTTACTATAAAGCAATGTCAAGTCTTAACCCTTTCCACTCCAATGTCGAGTGATCTCTCGACACTGATTTTGTTCCACAAGCTCCACTGTCGAGTGATACTCGACATGGTGTAATACTTTTTTGCGGGAAATTTTAAAACAGAAAAGATTTTTGTTGCTAAAATGTTTGAATCATGAATGAATGAAACATATTCTAGAATCGCAAGATACTATAATTCAATTAAATTTTATCGATGCTACATAACAGCCTTGGAGTGGAAAGGCTTAACAGAGTAAATGCTACACCACTGATATATATTCTATTACAATATACCATAGTAGTCACACAACAGTTGACATAAAGTACACATGTAAACATGTTTGTACAGATTTCGTAAGTGTAGTGATAGGTATTATTATGTATTTTATTATTGTGCAATAGTTTAAATCATAATACAACATAAAATGTAATGTGACTTTTTCATATGAGTTGTCACGAGATTCATATTTTATTGTAATATACTATAAATACTGACCTATAAGATCGGCTTCAATAGGAATCTGTTGGTGGATAAATCTGAACCACTCATCAAGGACCGCAAATTGAGCAGGATGTAAAGTGCCGGTCCTCATCATTTGTTCTACAAAGCAATACCGAGCGCTATATATAGAACGTTCCATTAACTTAACAGGCGTAGATGTCGTCCTACGATGCATTTCCAACATGGTTAAAGAGACATAAGCTTGAAAAGTCATTGCCCACTTGGCTGGTTCTTTGTACATAAGATCCTGAAAAATTTATAAATATTCAAAATACTTTGATAAAATTACATATATCTCTAAACACATACAATTATAGTAAATTTACCAGTAGATTCCATCCTCGAAGATTTCGCCATTCTTCCACAGGTTCCGTTAACAAGGTGATGTCTTCAAACTGTCGAAAATGTTCTAGGAATGTAGTTTTGCCGCTTCCAATATTACCTTCTACGAATACAGTAAAAGGTTTCGCTGTGGGTATACTCATTTTGTGAATTAGTCGGCAAACTAAAACAAATATTAAAAATAAAATGTAAAAGCGATGTTTCACGCTGTCCACCGGTTCCCGCGTAAAGCAATCAAGTGATGTAAACGACAGACATTCCAAAAATAACGAATTAACGCGGCAAACATAACCTGTCAGATAAACAAAATATTACCTTCAAAAAGTGTTCCACACAATTTTTGGCGCAACATAATGCATTTTTTAATTAGCATTAATTACTAAAAATAAATAAATAAGTAAAATATTAGATATTTAACTAAGGAAATACTTTATAGAACAAAATATGAAATATTCAAAATGTCACAACAAAAGAAGACAGATAAAATATATTTATTTTAATCGTGTTTAGTGTTTATTGTTAAGCGGATATTGTCATTACTTACACTTATCTAAAATGAATTTTATTTGAATCAACATACTAACAAAAGATTAATTTAAGGATAAGCGATTTTGATTTGATTCTGTGAATATTATTTTAATTAAGCCAAATGGTACATTTTTCTTCAGATTAAAAGGTAGGATTCGATATTGAGACTGAGGTAAAATTAAAGTATCTAAATTGTTTTTTACTTATTGTAAAAGAGTTCAGCCCAAGTTTACTTATTATATATATATAACGCTTATACAACAATTTATGTTTTATTACAGAAATAAAAACTTAAATTAGACAAACTGTTCTAATAGTAAATGTCTTAAATCGCATTAAATTAATTGGATGGACTATTGTGATGAAAGTTAATTTTGTAAAATTTCGACTAAACAGTAAGCAGTCTCTTTAACGGAAATAATACCCTTATTATTCATAAAGAGAATGATTGTTTTAATTTTAAGCAGCAGAACTGTAAGGATGCTTAAGTGAACACTGCGCAACGACTGGGCTCGAAGGCCACGACTATATTTTTGTTCTTGGGCATACAAAATACGTTCTGATTCTGTAATGCTGGTGAGGATCAAACCATGGCTTGAAAAGTTTTATATTACACATTACAATGAATATATAGTTCTTCACGTTTATTGTTGAATGCTTCACGATTTATTTTTAATAACCTTTTTTAGGTTAAAATAGGTGATTATTTTTTTTGTTTAGTTACGAATTATTTGCAGCAACAGGGAACATTAATGTTAGGGATAAAAGTTCTACTTAAAAGATATATTTTTTTTGGTTTATTTTTTCTTATAGATACAGTGAGGTGATCAGTGTTAATATTTATTCTTTAGTCATGGTAACACATCCACTATCAACTAGCGCGAAAAATGAATTGACCAATAATATGAACCCACGAAATCCATTGACTACTCCAGAATTTTTTGGTTGTGATTCCACTACAAAAGATTGACGTGTTTCTCATTATTTCATAGTTATTGGTACCGGCGTTAACAATCTAATAGGACACGTAATTCTTTATTGATAATCTTATTAGTATTAAATTAGCGATAATGTTACACAGCTACGCATTAGGTATGTTTCCAAAATATATTTAAGTGTGAAATCTTGCTTCACACTAATAAGTAATTAAGTTTTTGTTGATATTACCGGCTTTTGCAATGATTTTACGTTATGTTACAGGTATTTTATTCCTTGTCGTCGGATCGTACGCTCTGTACGATTCATCTTCGGATGTCATAGAACTTACACCCAGTAATTTTGAAAGACTTGTAATAAAATCAGATGAAGTATGGATTGTGGAGTTTTATGCCCCGTGGTGTGGGCATTGCAAAAACCTTGTGCCTGAATACAAAAAAGCTGCACGTGCATTAAAGGTAACATGATTTAATTTACCCTCTATTCCATCTTATGCGTTTTAACTCGCTCAATTTTTTTCATCGGTTGTTGTACATACTTATAAATAATTTGTAAACTAGCCCCGGGGTCGGCAACCTTGTCATCCGAACGACCCAAATGCAAAAATACGTAATTGGAATCTATTCAAAGACCCATATTTTAAATTAAAAGGTTTTAAGTATATCTTTGTTAGACCTTACTAAATGTTATTTGTTTGTTTAAGTCTTTGAGATACTTTAAATTTTTACGCGTCTTAGAAATACCTATTTTGAAATACCCATAAAGCTCTTTTTTTTATAAATATAGTTTTTTTCTAGGAAGCTGATGGTTTCTAATTTTCTCTTATTGAACCAGCTCCTAGTTTCGAGTTAATTTCCACTTAATTTTTCTAGCCCAATCATAACATTTTGTGAAAGCTGTGAAAGTATTCAAAGGGAAAACTTGGCTCACAAACCATATTTTGCTAATCCTTGAACTAAGCAACTGTGAACACTTAATATTTTGATATTAACAGGGCATTATCAAAGTTGGTGGTGTGGATGCAGATCAACACAAAGATCTGGCACAGAAATATGGAGTCACAGGGTTCCCCACCATCAAAGTGTTTACAGGTAGTAAGCATTCACCATACCAGGGACAGAGAACCGCAGAAGCATTTGTAGAGGCAGGTCTTAAGGCAGCTAAAGACAAGGCTTATGAAAACTTAGGAAAGAAGGCTGGTGGATCCTCTTCTGATAAGGTAAATATTAAATTTAATTACATAGGAATTTACATAAATTAATATCAAGCTGAATGCTGGTGAAAGGTCTATTGGCTAACTAAATAAAATAGCAAGAATTTTTTAACAAGAATTCATTCCCAATTTGTTGGAATTGCATGTAGCAGCATGACCCTGGCTTCCCACAGAGCCCCCGAGCTTTGCTTCCTTTAAAGACATTTAAGGGTGCAAATGGCACTTAGACAGCATTGTAAGTCAGGTAAAAAGAATTGTGACCTCTTTAAGTCACACTTCAAGCCAATATAGTAAGAATTTTTCTCATGATTGTCAAAATATTCTTTCATGTTAACTCTTCTCTTGAAATGTATTTGTTGATATACTTTGTGAGCATAATATATATATATACACATACATACATTAAAGTTCCTGGCAATGTGGGATGCATTCAATAATGTATCTAACATTGATACATGTAATTTTTTAACTATTCCTGTGAGGGGTTTTTTTTTAATTGGTGTGAATATTATTTTGATGTTAAAAAAATCTTTCAAGTAAAGAACAAAAAACAAAAATAATAGAATAAATGTTTTGCAAATTTAGTCATAAAGAACATCACAGTTTGTATAATATTCATTTATTTTTGATGATAATAAGTATAAATATACATAGCACAAGTTTTTCAAATAATTTTATGGAATAGCCACAGTCCAACCAAGCATTTGGCTTATAGGCTTGACTTTGATTTATGGGAAATAATGCCTGCTACATCTTTTCATTTAAAATTACTCTATAACATATATACCATTTGTCTCTCTACTAAGTTAAAATGAGATAGAACTTCTCAGCCTCAGGGCTTCAACATGGGGTGCCAGATTCACCACATTGTAAGGTGAGCAGCTGGATATGGTGGTTGTTTGACGACTCTCATAACAGGTTTATAGAATTCTCCTTGCAATATATTGACCGTCACTGATCATACTGAGCCAATTAATGAACATACCTTGGATTTTGCATTTCTGAAATGAACTAATTTAAAGTTAGCATAGTCGAGTAACATATCCAGTAGACCATTGAAGCTGCCTCTCATAATTTTATAACTTATTGATAACTTGAGATATATACATCTATATGTTCATTCCTTGATTATAATAAAAGATTATTCTTAATAACTACAATTTTAACAATAGTGGTGGTTAAGAAGTGATGTATACGGCCATAAAATTCCATGGAAACCGGTGAAAGAAATATTGTTTTTGGAGCAACTTGATCCACCTAAAATGACATCATCTATGACAAAGAAAAGAAGTAAACTCAATCTGCTGGAATTGAATTTGTTCCGTGGGAAAGTGTTTGATGTTGATCAACCAAGAATAATAAAACTTAAATATAAATCAAATTAAAATTAAATAAATTTTATAGATTATATTTTTATTTTATGCTTCTAACTTTGCTATTACAAAGAAACATGTTGTTATACCTAAATTCCTTGAGTAATTATTTAACTCTCTTTTTATTTTAAAAATATGATAACAAAATGTCTGAATATATTTTGAGTAACAGTACATAAGGTTCTCTAGAAGGGAGGGTTTACTTAGTAAGAGCTGGGTTGTAATATCAGCCCCTAGTGAAAAATGTTCTCCAATCGTTTTAGACTGGTATTACATTCTGTCAATCTGTATTTAAGTAAATATTTATCTTTACATACATTTAAGATAAATTATCTTATGTAAGTGATGGATTCAGTGCAAAAAAAATTAATAATGGGACATTAACTTTTGTCTTATCTATATCAAAATGTAAACTGTGATTAGATTAAAGGAACTATGTTATTTAAATGATTACTTAATGATCTGCTAAAGTTGATTAAAACTATTTAGGACAAAAAGCCTTTTATATACTATTAAATGAAAAATGTAAAGTTTTTGAGACAATTACAAAAATTAACACTTATTGTGGAGAGATTACTTTTCTAGAGCCATACCATTTTCCAAATTCTAATACATATCCATAATTATTTAAGTTTGTGGAAGTTTTAGTGAGTACAGTTGCTAGGCTAAATGAGGTAATACACTACATGTCACTCTGTTCACAGAAAAGTGACGTAATTTAGATTTTTTAAATACCTTAAAATTAAAAGTATAACAGAAAAAAGTATTTTATTCTATTTAACAGATTAATATGATGTTCCATTAGAAAACTTTTAAATAGCTTTTACCGAAAAATTATATTTTTTAAATGTGTCACTTCTATCAATGGAGTTAAATATAAAAACAACTTGTTTTTTATCTCCACCATAAAGTTTGTTTGGATGTTTTGTACTACATAAAAAAACTTAAGTGACCAATTTAGCTTAACTAGGAATAAAAACTTAACTAATTATAATTAAATATAGCAATGATATTTATTAATATTATTAACTACTTGGTATCATTAATTGTGATCACTTGTGTCCTGCAAATTTCAAAGAAATAGATTGAGAAAAATAAAATAGAATTTTTCATTAAATATTTGTAAAAATTTTATATATAATATGGTTTTGTTATAACAAAGTTGTATTAAGAATATTGAATCAAACTTAACAAATCAACTAATACATTATGTTGAGAAACCACCCACACATTTACTTTTACTTAGCACCCACACATGACTTCTTTAATGTTGACCTTATTGGGGCCTTGTAGGTGTACCATACTTGGCAATATGTGGGTCTAGGCTCTAGAAAGTTCAAATTTTATCCATAGTTCTAGAACAGTATTATTTGATGAAACATTGTAATCACTAGGTCACAAGGTCAATGCTGTTATGAACTTTATTCACTTACATTAATAGTAAACATCGGTATTTTTTCGTAACTTTCATTTTAGCCATAGATTTCCAATAGGACCATTTGGAAGTGTCCTGTCTTCCAAATACCTTAACAGTCTGTCTTACCATCTCGAGTGTACGCTTACCAGACCATGGTCTCCACTTTAAAACCTTAAGGCCCCAGCAACCATCTGTTCAGCACACTGTTACCTGCCCATTACCACTTCAATCCATTAGACTTTGTCAAGACTGCATCTGAATATTTTATTTAGTATGTTATTCTAATAATTATTTCCTATTTTCAGTCAGATGTGATAACTCTTACTGACAGCAACTTCAAAGAGCTGGTACTTGATAGCGAGGATCTCTGGTTAGTAGAGTTCTATGCTCCATGGTGCGGTCACTGCAAGAATCTTGAGCCGCACTGGGCTAAAGCTGCAACAGAACTTAAAGGAAAGGTAGGATATTTCCTATATGTTACATATGGTACATCACATAAAATACTATATTTTTAAAAAAAAACTAACCTGGTGATGAAAGATTCATATATTTTTTGAAATATTGTACCACACTGAATAGAAATTGAATAGAAATTCTTTAAATCATGGTATGGTTATGTTATTTATATAGATTAAATTGACATTTTCAAATACCATAGCTTACTTGTTTAAAATATTAATTTGTATGCACAAAAAAATTCTTATATATTTTAATGATGATATAGCAAATATTTTTAAAGATTAATTTTATGTGTTTATAAATGCATGGTTTTAATAATTTTTGTTACTTGGCTACAATAAATGAACTTCTCATCTTAAGACAGTCATAATATGATTCCTGTACAATCTGATAAATTGTAATAATACAGGTGAATTTTTTCTCTTCATTTAAATTGTTACTTACCTCTTGTTTCTAAAATTATAGTATTTTCCCAACAGATATGCACTATACAAACATAACAAGAAATGACTTTAATTTGTATTTTATCTTTACGAACAGGTTAAATTGGGTGCTCTAGATGCAACAGTCCATCAAGCTATGGCCTCCCGTTACCAAGTTCAGGGGTATCCCACAATCAAACTGTTTCCTTCTGGGAAGAAGTCCAGCGACTCTGTTGAGGACTACAATGGTGGCAGAACCTCTAGTGATATTGTTGCTTATGCATTGGAAAAACTTGCAGAAAACATTGCTCCACCAGAAATTGTGCAGGTTAGATATCAACAATTTTTTTTATATGCCAATTTTGTTAAGATTCTGCAGAAATACCATCCAACAATAATCAATCTTAACCATGCACTATGCTTACACATTCTCATTAATGTTTTCACTTAAGCATGTAGCTTTAATAATGTGAAAATTAATTGACTTTCTTTTTTAAATAATCTCTGTGTGCAGACAATTACATTATGTACACAATGTCTTTATAATGTTAAATCTTTATAAATGCCACTTGGACAGCAGCAACAGTCCAGTCACAAGAAAAAAAATTCACACTTCATATTTTTTGCACTTCCTTTCCCATTTTAATCACACGATGAACAAAATGGTTTATAATTATCTTTGTAAAACGTAACAAAAAATAAAATGAAATGTGTATAACAGAGGTGGCCAACCTGGGGGTTGCATACCCCATGCAGCTCTTTGCGGCTCTCGATGAATGTACCTAAGTTCCTTGGCAATTTTGTGTTAAAATAAATATAATTGTTTCGTATTTATTTTAAAATTGATTATATTACAGACAACATATTTAAAAGATTCAGTACATTGTTGTAACAAATATAGAAATTTTGTTATGTTATTTTTGTTTTACTGCTTTAACTTTATGGTTTTGCCTCGGACTATCAAGGAGGTTGCCTACCCCTGATGTATGCTTATAGTGTTGCCAAGTATATGATTGAGCATGCTCGTAAAAATGTTATTGTATAACAAATTTTGAGGTTTTTAAATGGATTTATTTTATGTTGTGAACAAAATATTTCTTTATGAAAGAAAATTCACAAGTTTATTATTATAGATGTTATAGAATATACGTGTTCTAAACTACTCAAAGTTCAATACTCAGCATGTTTATTTTTACAATTGTTACACAATCGCTAATTTATTCTTTTATCATTAGATGCGTAATCTCTCTGTACACTTAATATTTCATTCATTGTCTTGTATACAGGTAGTAAATGAGGAGGTAATGAAGGCATGCAGTGAGAAGCCTCTGTGTGTGGTTTCCATCCTGCCCCACATCCTAGACTGCAATGCTGCCTGCCGCAACGAGTACATCTCTATACTCACTCGCCTTGGTGACAAGTATAAGAGTAAAATGTGGGGGTATGTAGAATTTTATGATTTTCTTGTTTTAAAAAATCTTCTAGCAGCAAATCATTGGCTATATCACCATATTTACTAAACAGAATGTGGTTTCTTGTGATGAACCTTATTAGAAGGCTTTATATCATCCAGAGAGTAATGTGAGGGTCATGCTCAGAGTTTCGCTGCTGGATCGTAACAGAAATAAGGTGATCCACAGAAGAAGGGTTATCAAATTAATTGTCTGAAGTGGCAAAGGGGCGGGGCATATCCCTTGTGCGACTAATGACCAATGTGGAAGGACGAGAGATTCTCGTGTGACTACGTACCAGTAAAGGCAGCGTGAGTAGGCACCCACTATGTCGACCTACGATATAGTTAATAAGGCGGGCCTGGCAATAAAGATCTTTGAACTTAAGTGTTTCCATGGGCATATGTCGGCTGATATGATTATCTTAAATTGTTATTTCATTACATTCTTTAATAGTTTGTAGATTAAATTGTTTTGTATTCATAAAAAAATATATTTTCAGATGGGTTTGGACGGAAGCAGGAGAACAGCCCGCATTGGAGGAGGCTCTCGAGTTAGGAGGCTTTGGTTACCCGGCCATGTCTGTTGTCAATGCTAAGAAATTGAAATTCTCCACTTTAAGGGGATCTTTCTCTGAAACCGGCATTAATGAATTCCTCAGGTAAGAAATAGTTTACAATAATTATGTTGTAGTTGTAGTTATAATTAGTTATACTTTTATTCATAAGCTAAGTTTATGAATTCATATATTAAATCTAAGTTATAAAACTTTAAAATAATTAAAAGAAAGTTTTTGACTTTTACTTTTAATGATATATACATTTAACCAAATATTTAAGTAACTAACATAGGATTGACTAGTTGAAGTGGCAATAGGAAAACCTCGAGGATGGTGAGGCCTTAAGTTCGACAGTGGAAACCACTGATAGGCAGGTGCAGCATAAAATTTACACCTACAATGTGGACAGGCAACTTTGTTAAGAGTGGATGCAAGCCATTCCAAACTAAACACCCCGTTGGAAATCTAAGAAAAGTCCTTATGTTCATCAGTCAGTTCTAAATGATGTTGGTGATATACATTTTGAATGAATGATTTTAAGAACTAATTTTACACCTACAGCAGGGGCTCCTGTCAGTCATTTGGTTTTTTTATTTCAATAAGGTATACTTACCAGTGTCTAAAAAAAAACAATAGCAACATTGATGTCAGCCGATAAAAGCACACTGCAGAACAAAGGCCTTATCCAAAGGTCACTATAATGACCGATCCAGCTTTACCTGCATCCATTGACTTCTCACAATCTTATGTGTTTATGAAAGAGGATTAATAAACAAATATTTAACAGGGACCTTTCCTTCGGCCGCGGTCAAACTGCTCCAGTCAAGGGGGCAGAAATGCCGAAAATCAGCAACACTGAGCCATGGGACGGTAAGGATGGTGAACTGCCTCCAGAGGAGGACATTGACCTCTCTGACATTGATTTGGAAAAGGACGAGTTATAAGTGAGTGTAAGCTTTAAGACTGCCAAATAAGTGTCACTTATATTTATCTCAAGATCTTGATGTTGTCTTAGGTTAAGTCACACAAAACATCACCATATACATTTTAAATAGTCCATTTATATGATTAAGTCTATGGACTGCTCAATAATGTTTTCTTTTTTTCCTGAAATTTTTACATATCTTTATTAAATACTGTTATATTGGTTTACTAATTTACTAAAAACCTATTATATTTCTTTTAAAAATTTGCTTAAAACGCTTGTATATGCATTTAAATATTTTCCATCATTTTGAAATCATTTATCTTTTCAAGACTTAATGATTAATACTGTTATATTACCCCATTGTACAATTAATAACATATCTAGTTTAATAATAAATGGAAGAGAGAAATCTTGTACTTATTTCTAATTACATTTATTTTTCTAAAAATATAGAAATAAAAGTCTGCTGTAATAATATGACAGAATGTAGTTTAGGATGTTTATAACCATTTTCTATTAATCTATAATATTATAGCCAGTGGTCTCAATAATATAATTTATTTCGTAATTATATAAGGAAATTGCTAATTGTGTATAGACTGCCTTTCTTCCAATGTGTAGTTGAAATTTTTGAATATGTGCTGCCATGTTTTCATGACTAATTTAAAGTCTAATAAATTTTTACTACAAACCTTGTCTTTCTTTACTTAACCTTTGTTTTACTGCTTCCAATTGGTCCTATCCATGGGAAGGCCTAAGTTCAGGAATGGACATCTTACAGTTGAAATGACAGTGACTTATATTCCTTCTAAGAAAAACTATTACCCAGCTATAGAGAAAATTTGGCAAATTTCAAACAAAGTTACCTGGGTCCTTCACAGAAACAAGATAACCAATAAGGTTTATGGGTAGTAAATACAACTTAACCCTTGTCTTATCCCTAAAAGGCAATGTATCATGCACATGCAGATACCTCCTATAAACCAAAAGTAATAGTTATCTTTAACAGGAGGGGGTAGATATTTCTTTCATTTACAATTTTATAATGAAAATATTTATTATTAATTTTATTATCTAAGGAAAGGTATGAATTTGGATTACTTAACCCTAAAATAAAAAAATTAAAATCAATCAATATGCAATTTCATACTGTCATTAATTGTATAAGTAAACTTTGGATTGTGTAATAATAGTAAAAAAATAAAACAGGTTTACAATTAATTATATTTGAGCATTATTATATTACCTAAAATGATTAAATAGATAATCATTTACCATAAAATAGGATATGAGAAAGTATATAGTAACAAACATGCTTTGAGTATATCAATGTCATCATAATACTGATCAAATAAAACAAAATATGCATATAAAGTCACTGACATGAAAGTTCTTAAGGATTCTCTTAATTTAAAAAAAATAAAGTTACAACTAATTCAGATCAAATTACAAATGTGTACATCCCACTCACTGGCATCAGTTTTAAATATTAAATAAATATAAGTCTTAAATTGTTCCTGCAATACAATAAGACAATCATTGAGGTGGTAATAGATAAATAAATGTTGATAAAGTTTTTATGGCTGCCTAATATAATAAAATTACAGATGTAATAATTTCTATGGTAATTTAGATGAAAAATAGTGTATTTATAAAAATGCCCAGATATAGAATTGCTTTTTGATAAGAGCCATATAGAATATACATTCAATTACAATTTCGTAAAATATATATACATAAATTCATTAAACAAAATTGATGTAATTAATTCACAACACCACCTTGAATTACCTTGTAATAATTACAAATAATGAATTTTAGATAGTAAATAGCAATTTTTGTTCCATTTCTTATAATAATGAACAATAGTAAAGTTTTTGTTTATTATATAACTTCCAGCACAGCTTAAAGAGCTCAATGGATACAATTAAATGACTTATTTACAGCCTCTTGCCACATATTAAACATCAGCATGGTCATATGAGAAAGGTTATCAAGAAAGTCATACAAAGGAGTGACATTGCATGGACACCACCAAGTCTAAATTTGACACCTGATTTATTTTATAGAAACTTTTCAACAGCAAAGTGTATTAAAGATCTAAGAATTAAAGCAAAACCTTTGAGAAGAAATGGTAGTGGTTCCATTAGCTTATAACAGATAATTTTTAAACACCTTGTGACAATGTAATTCATGAAAAAAAATGTACATTCTTTGCTATGTTTCATAATATATATAGTAATTATAATATATCATGAATGAAAATGAGTTTTAAGTGAAAATGATTCTTTTGTACCTTTTACATATGGACTGTTTGAATTTTGATCATATTTAATACCTAATTTAATTATATATATTTGTATAGCCATTATAATAAATGGAAGCTCTTTTGTGTGTATAAATTATAACTCTACTCTTACCATAGATTATATAATAGTTGGTACAAATACTTAGCACAAATATCACTCTAAATGTAAAATAATACAAGTTTTTTAATATCTACTCTGTTATCATAAATAGGATATTCAAGTGCATATTTTACTTTAAGTGTTGGCAAGTACCAGAAAGTACTAATGTTTTAATCATTCTGAGATGCAAACAGGAAATTAAGACAGATATCTATATACTGGATTGATGTAGGTTGCTTCAAAAAGTAGTTTATTTTGTTAATATATCCAAGAGTGACTTTTGCTACCTTCTTGTAGTCTTGTGTGGTCTGCAGATTGAACCTAGTGGCACTGCTCATTTTATATCAGGCTCTTAATGACACCAATTCCATAATTCCTTACTAAAAAATGAAACTAAGCAAATTTGCATTTAAATATCCAATATCTGGTCATTAGTCTGTGCAATACCTCCTTACCTGTATTGGTAATCATCATCAATCAGAACAAACATCCAATTATAAATTTATGGTAGTCTATATCTTACAAGTTATTACAAATTTAATAAAAACAGGCCTGGTAAATTATCAGTTGTAAAAGACAAAATTGTATAGATAATATGCTAAAAATCAGCACTATATTAAACAATTATCAATTAACATAAACAGATATGTAAAGGATATTCCAAACAGTCGAGACGTCTTTAAGCGACACTGGTTAACCCAATCATATCATACTTCTTGTTCTTTTGACAAATCACTGGATAACAAATAGAAAAATAATATAAACCGGCGACGGCTAAGATGAAAGATACAACTAACGTGACAATACCCCAAGCGGACAATCCTAAACCTCTTCGAGTAGCGCTCTGGCCCGCAATTCCAGGAGAGGTGCCAGCATAAGTCTTAGATTGCGGATCCTTATAACCCCTGCTCCCGTATTTGCCGCCGTAACCTCCTCTTCCAAATCCTTTTAACGCGTCGCATGGTATTAATTGATTTAAAACTAGAAATGAACACGGATGGACTTAGTTAAGTTTGATTAAATGCATATTTTGTGAATAAAATGTTACAAATACTCACTGAGTAAAGCAAGACTGAGGCCAATGAACTGCCTAATCATTTCGGTCGGTATTATTCCTTAATTTGGTTAATTATTGGCAGAAGCAATGTTATAAAACTGACGAAAAAAGTTTTCCAAACAAACAAACTTACAAACTTTCAAGAACTTATTTCACAGATTAAATAATAGTGTATAGTGCATAGATTAAATTGGCATCTACACGGTAACCGCAGGACAAAGTTAATATAATAATCTTTCAATAGCATTTTTGTGAGCAAGTTAAAAGGACAGACGATTTTAAAGAAAGCTAAAAATTTATTTAGATGTTTTAAGAGTAGCAAAAATAATATTTTATTTTTTATAAAAATTACCTAAAAGTTCATAATTCACGTCCAATGCTATTTTTGAATATTACAAATTATTAATCAAATTTTTAAACATTGTTTCTGTAAAGTGATAGGCATTCGCTTTTGTGTGGAAAACCTCTAAAAATTACTTTGATCACAGGTTCAGGATCAAGGTACTTACACAGGAACAATTACGATAAGAGCTAGAAAACGTGTTCGCATTGAGTAAAGGACAAATATGTCTGAATATGTGTTTCAGTGTTATAAGAAATGAGCGCGTTCAGATATATATTTTCTAATTGACTTAAGTAATGGGTAGTCAAGAAGAAAACCAGTTCTAGAGGTAAAGAATAATCGGAAAATTAGTTGTGGAACCATTCCCAAAAACAGAAATATCCATAACTTGCGCTAATATATGACATTCATAAATTTTTTCAAAAAAAAATTTTCTATATTAAACATACACACACAACCAAACCAAATTAAGCAACAAAAGAATTATCTACGCAGGTATTAATATCTGTTACTTGTTTTGAAAAAGTACATTTTTATTTTAATATGAAAACACAAGTAAAGTTTATTATCTACCTTTAATACATGGCAAAATAATTAAATAATAGAATTGTTACAGAATACGTGGTGTAGAGAAATTAAAATAAAAAGGATATTGGCAACAAAAATAATAAACGTATTTCCTTTGCTGGCGTGTACTTCCGTTAGCTTATTGGTTGAAGTGCGTTGTCAAATGTCAAAAGGAAAATGATACCGGCGATGGCTAAAATACCGTTTAGTTTCCTATTTCTCCTTTGTATCATAATAAAATGTAATGGTGTAAATGTTGATGTAATATCCAAAGATATAAAAATCAAGAATGTCGATCGTCACTTAGATATAACATCACAACTAGTCAAAATTACATCTAAAATAACCTTGGAGAACGCAGGACAGACGCCGGCAAAAAGTTTCTTATATGCAGTGGAAAGTGCGACAAAGAATGATTTAGCCTACGTTGGCGTTAAGGATAACAACAATAAAGATTTGCGCTTGGTCGAAACTACTGTGAAAGGTAATGACGGTGTGAAATTCTTGCGAGTGGAATTGAAGGAACCTGTTAGTGCTGCTTCATCCATTGTGCTGAACGTCGAGGTGGTGTACACAAAATCACTGCTGCCTTATCCGACCGCTATTACTCAACAAGAAGATCAATACGTTAAATACAATGGCAATCTTTACTTTTACTCACCATACACAGTTACGTCTCAAAAAACAAGTGTGGCTGTTAACACGAAAAGTGTAGAGTCGTTTACGAAAGTAAAACCATTTTCCCAAATTGATAGCATAATTTCCTATGGCCCTTACAGTAATATAGCACCTTTGACTGAAAAGGAATTGACTATTCACTATAAGAATAATTCACCATTCTTAACAGTAACGCGCGTTGAAAGACTCATCGAAGTTTCGCACTGGGGGAACATTGCGATTGAAGAAACGATTGAAGTGGAACACACTGGTGCTAAGTTGAAGGGACCATTCTCCCGCTATGATTATCAACAAGATCATCACAGTGGCCCAGCCAGTGTGCGTTCATATAAGACTTTATTACCAGCATCAGCAGCCGATGTGTACTACAGGGACACAAATGGAAATATTTCAACATCAAACATGAAAATCAAGAAAGATTCAGTTGAGTTGGATCTTAGACCCAGGTATCCACTGTTTGGAGGCTGGAGATCCCATTATACTCTAGGGTACAATGTACCAAGCTATGAGTATTTGTACCATTCAGGCAATGAATATTTGTTGAAAATGAGAGTTGTTGATCACATTTTTGATGATATGCAAGTTGATGAATTGGTTACAAAGATCATCTTACCTGAAGGCTCAAGTAATATCAAATTGAATATTCCATACTCAATTTCCAGGCTGCCTGATAGCTTACACTATACATACTTGGATACGAAAGGCCGCCCAGTAGTTTCATTCACTAAGAGAAATGTTGTAGAGAATCATATTCAAGATTTCCAACTTCGTTACACATTCCCTCGCCTTCTCATGTTGCAGGAGCCTCTGCTAGTTGTAGGCTTTCTCTACATGTTATTCCTCTGTGTAATTATCTATGTAAGGTTAGACTTCTCCATTCATAAGCCTGAACACCCTCACAAAGAGTAAATTTATTTTCTAAGTTAATTTATGTAACTTAATAGAATCATAACAGTTTTGTTCATGCACATTTGTATTGTCTCAAATGTTATTTTTATGGAAAATATAAAAGTTTTTACCAATACCTTGTTTCTTATTTGCTATAGTTAATTTTGTCAAGTTAAATTTATAAAAATGTGACTAGTTATAATAAAGATGCTAAATAGAAAATGAGATAGCATTGATGCTTTCACTTACAAACATAAATATGTAAAATGAAATTTTTAGAATTTTGAGTGATTGGTTGTATTATGAACAATTGTAAAGGATGCAGGCGGTGCAAAATCGTTCAACATGGCGATTTTGGAGATGCCTAATGGCTGTTGTAAACATAACAAGTGGATGTAGATCTACATCCACATGTTATGTTTCTCGGTTGACATGATGATTATTAAAAAAAAAAAACAAATTTGGTATTATAAAAATGTTTCATTGATTTCATAAATTTACTGAATGTCTGTGTAAAGATAAAAACATGAGAAAATATTTCAAAACATTACATAAATTTGTTTCAATTTCAAACAATATCTTATTGAACTGCCCTTTCTACAAACCAAGCTGGCCATATCACTGTGATAAATTACTCTTCAAAACTAAAATTAAAAAATCTTTGTTACTAGTCTTATTCTTCTTCTTGTGTCAAAACAAACTAGGCGCCAAATGCTTTAAGACATAGGAGTCCCCTAGACTTTAAACTCTTCTTTAACTCTACAAATTTTTCTCCAACCGCAAAGTAAGTCAGCCTGTTATGATTTGGTTTACCTACCCTTGTTCCTTTTTCCATTCCTAAGAAACAATCTCTGTGCAATAATAATATAATAAAAAAAATTGACTATCATCATCACATAAGCCGACAGACATTCACTATAAGGCATCGGCCCTTCTCTAAAAATTGCCACAATAACTGGTCTTGCACTGCCCACATCCAGCAACTTTCTGCTACCTTCACAGTCGTCGGTCTACCACCTAGGGTGAGGCCTCCTACCCACGGCGCGCCACTCGAGAATGTTTCAGCCTCAAAGACCATCTGTTGTATGGGTGATGTATTCCGCTCACTGCCAGTTCAGATGAACAATTCTTCAAGCTATGTCGTGACGTTAGTTCTTCTGCTGATATCCTTATTTCTAATTCTATCTTTGAACGAAACTCTGAATATAGACTCTCTGGGTGATCATCTCTCAGCGACCGTCCATCTTCAGGTACTGCGGTGCGGTCTTTTGGAAATGTATTGGAGCTCCCCGAACGTAACCTATTCTAGTTGGATTCAGCAAGTGATCTGTTTCTCAAAGTTGGACTTACCTAGCTGGACGATTAGCCCCGGATATATAAAATCATCTATAACTTAGAACAACACATTCGACAATTACTTGAAGGCTCAATATGGACATCAACTTTGTCTTAATCATCATATAAAATAAAAACAGTAAATAAATGTTACGAAATAAAAAACACATTTATTTAAAATAATTTTTATTAGTTATTGGCAGTGTTGGAGTGAAAATTAAACTATTGTTTTTGACATTAAGAAAACAAACTATTTGAGCATGTTAAATTCCAAATTAAATTTATAAAACCAAATTTAAATCTATTTTTAGCTTATTATTCAATACATTTAATAAATTATAAACAATAAGATCTAAAAGCATTTATATCCAGGTATGGGATATTTAGATGATTTTTTTTTTATTACCTATATATATTTATATACCTTTGAAATGTTAATATATATTAACTGTAAACATCTGAATATTAGATTTATGGTTGTTATTATAGAATAACTTAAACAATGTTACTTAGATGCACATATCTACAAAGCAAAATGGGGGAGTATGTCTTTTCTCGACCTCCACCTCGCATGGTTTCCTAAGTTCCGGTGTTGTAAATTCGGTAGCAACACATGAGAAATATAACAAAAAATAAACAAGTATAAACAAAGAGAAGTTGGTACATATTGAAATTTACAATCCAATTGATATATTAATGCAAAAATACAAATCCTTATTGTTACTTGAAATACATTGAAACACACTAATTATTTATTTGTTATAAATATAATTTATGCAATATCTGCTATGTGAACATATAGTTGATTTCGTAATTATGACATATAGTATTCACTATATGTCATAATTACGAATTCACTAGCCAGATTACTGTAACAAAACATTTGTTTTTTCGTGTTGCTTCGGATCGCAGAGCTGATAGTACACTAGACTTTATAGTATTGATCAGGTCACACAGCTGAATGCTCTACAGTGACTCAAAATACATTGAGCATTCAATGTTAATAATGCCTAAGAGAGCTAAACCTCTTTTTAATAAGTTACTTCTATAGCATTATATGCAACTAAACAATATACAAGAAAGTGGTAGCAACAAAAAATATTTTAAATAGAGGAGTTCTTATTCAACATATTGAAAATTACATTTTGCATATATCGGTTTAATAATCACATATTAAATTTTAATAACATAGCTAATATATAGTTAATCAATACATTTTTAAATAATTTTCAAAATAAACATTACAATAGGTAATATCAATGTGTAATGAATTTGTTTTATTCATGCGTCGCTCAGGTATGTAGGGTTGACGCTCAGGTAGAAAAATAATAAACTTGCAACACTACATGCCATATTCAGATAGTTTGAATCTTAAGACGACGGGGGCGCTGGTGCAGGGCAATATGGCGAGCTCGGTTACAACTGCGGTGACAAGGCTTGGTGGAGTGACGTCATATGTCAGATTTAGCAACGTCATATTAGGATTCGATCTCCAATCCTTTAACGGCGAATTCGGGTCGTTTTTATCGATTAAATCATCGGGGTCGCCTGAATAAAAAAATATATTATTGTGTTTTAAAAATAATTTTTAATGTTAATAGGCATAATAAAAATAGGGTACAGAAGTTTGTTGTGATGTGGATAGGTTTAATTATTAATGTGGTGACAATCATATCACCATATTTAAACCTAGGTTAGAAAGTTGAGTTAGGATATTTCTAAAAGTCTATCTACATGTCTAGTCTGAGTAAACTTTATACACACTAGCCAAACCTCAAAGGAAAACATTGCCAATGATTTCTTTTAATTCTTCTAATAAATAAATAAATAAATTTCTAGAAGGGAACCCGTGTTTTTCAGTTCCATAGCTCTCTACAAAACATTTTCGTGCAATAAGTATATGAAGGTGTTTTTTGAGAGTGCTGGCTATATTCGATTGGCGCCAGACAGGTTAGCCGTTCTGGCTTTTATAAGCTTCTTAACTCAAGGCACATAAATTTAAAAAATTGTAACACTAGAGTGTGTCGCAAATCTTTGTATCCATATTTGGTATAAAAAAACACCATGGACTATTTGATTAGGTTAGCTTACCAATTTCGTTGTAGACAAAGGCATCAGTCTGCACGCGCTCTGAGAACTTGTGCGTCTCGCAGGCGACCAGCACGGGCACGTTGTGGCTGCGCGCTACTAGCGCCACCTGCGCCGTTCCCACCGGTCCCAACACTGATCCATTAACCAGCAGCGAACCGGCGCCGAGGATAACCTTGTTTATCTACATTAAATCACATGAAAATATTTTTTTTAACCTTTTGTGACTAAATTGAGTTGTGTTGACATGTAATAAATTTAAAAAGTTTATTGTTTCGTAATGAACTTCTCTATAATAGTATTAAGGGCATTATAAAAATAAAGTGTAAGTATATTCTGTGATAAAACAAAATACATTTGTCTTTTTGTTGACTCTGTCCACATCGAGACTTGTTGAAGTATGCCATTAATAGGGTTCTCAATTGGATTCTAGTTTTCAGGATCATAGTTGAATAATGAATGAATAGATAGCATGTACTTAGTGCTGACGTCCACTGGGAGTGGATTACATTATGCTACACCTCAGTATTTAAGACGAAAACAATCACAAATTATAATAATTTTATTGCATGATGTTAAATGATTAAGTGTGTTATTTTTGCGTATAAAAACTGTTTATAATAAACATTAAAATTTTCCAATAATAAATACTCAATAGTTTACAGCGCACCTTCACAGCGCATAAAAATAAATTACAACACGCCTTTAATCCATGCCAGTGATTTAGAATAAATTCATATATGTATTTTTCGTCCGCAGCGGCGACTTTTGCCAAAAGCATATATCATTTATAGAGCCAAAAAAGTTAATGATTAACCTGAAGTTTCTTGTTTGAAGATGACAGTCTCTAAACTAGATGTAAAATGACACTTACAATTTTCTACACATTTCTGTAGACTATACCTTACTGCTACACAAGCCACAGGGCATATAAAATTGAGTTCAATCAGGGAAGCAATACGTCACCACATATCTGATACGATGTTGCAGCGAAACTCAGTGCATAGCCCTCTCCATTGCTCTCTGAGTGACCTCGATCCTTCTTATGATATTCTTATACTTATATATACACTTCTTACTATATTTTCATTGCGCTATTATCCTATTTCTAAGAGTATTGAGCTACATAGGTGATGTTGGTTTGTCTATGGATCTCCTCATTTCTAATTCAATCTTGCAGCGTAATTCAGAGCATAGCCCTTTTCATTACAGGTGACATTAAACCTTCTTATGAAGTCCATCATAAGCTATCTATGGCTATGTAATCATGATGTCTACTCAATTTAATTTTTTTTTTCATAAATTATTATTTATTTAACAACTTAAAGCTAAATAAACATTCAAGAAGAAGCAAGCATTTTTGTTAGTATACTCTCCTAAAGTCCTTGTTTTTTGAATAGGGAGTACCACACATTAATTTACAATAAATTAGTTAAACATTAAAATTGTTACTCTTTCTATTTTAAATCATACCATATCTAGATGTAAACTATAATGAAGAAAATATATATACTGACATTGCTCATGAGGAAACTGACTGCGGAGATGTCCGCATACGTGCAAGGGAGTCCGCAAGCCGTGAGCCGACGTAGCATTTCGCGGGCGCCTAGCCGCACTCTGTCTCCGACCACCACCGCCCGGAATCGAAGCCCACTCTCCCAAGCCTCGCATAGTATACGCTCGATTAGTGAGGAACTGAAATAATTTAATTATGGATGTAGATAATAAATAAAAATAAAAAAGTATTCACTAAAAATTTTAGTTTTGTATGAATATCAACTTCTTGCAGGATGTCTCATAGGCCTCCTCCCAAACTTTTCATTCTTCTCGAATAAGCAGTTAGATTTTAGTAGAATGCAATAATTGATGTAAGTAGACCATCATCATTTCAGCTACATCCATAGCTGAACATAGACCTCTCCATAAATTTCCAATAAGTATTGAAAGCGGTCAGCATCCATTGTCTTCTGAAGACAAGGTTATCTGTCCCCAGAATTTTATTTTTAAAGCTATTATGAAATTTTAATTATAATATATACACAATATATAATGTTTAAACTCACCATCCATATGTCAATATGTTATCACCATTGGATATTTTGTTGCGAACGGCTATGCTTATTGCTTCACCCGCCATGTCAATTTGCTCTCTAATGTACCTGTCAATTTCTTCCTGAAGAGTCTTCTTAGCCTGATTACAAGAGATTTATATTTAACAAAAGTTATTAATTACAATCATCATTTCTGGCATAGGATGTCCACTCCTAGACTGGGCTTCCCCATAGATTAATTAATTAATTCTTGTCAGGAGATATGCGTCGACTGCCAGGCCCACGCTCCACCATAGATCGGTCTTAAGCTGCTTAGATCCAGCGACTTCCCGCGAACATGATTATATCATCGATACACCAAGAAAGAGGCCTACCACTCGAGAATCTTTCAGCCTCAATGGCCGTTGGTTGCATGACCTATGTGCCTTGCCTACTTCCACTTCCAAAGGGCAATTTTTAGAGTAATATCAATGATTAGTAATTAATTTAAGCATTTTAGCATAGCCATCCTCATTATTTTCTAGATGACCTTGTATCTTCTTACAAGGCCTGTAAATTAATGATAATGATATATGCCATAAAGAATTTTCTACTCACTCTCAACCTCATTGTTGAGATTTCATCCTCATATAAGACTATTTTAGTGAACAACCAAATAAACTTTTAAAATACTAAAATAATAATTACATAAATTTGTTTCAGAAAAAAAAATGCTCTGAAGTAATGAAAATTCAGGGCCATGGAACTCTCAAAAGTCTTGTCACATGAGGTTGCTTCAAGGGAGTGGGAAGCATCTTTGGGTCTCACTGGAAACATGTTTATAATCCCAATTTATAAATTAGTTCAGTTCCTAAATCATAGGATTATGATATTATGTAATCAAAATGTAATTTACTTTAAAAAAAGTTTATTTAGTTTTTACTTTACATTTTACAGTTAATTTACATTGTACTTACATCAAATTCATCAACATTATTAGGCAGCTGTGTCAATTGGCGTCGGAAGTGTTTGACCGCATTCGTTTGAGAAGCAGAGGGCTGCCGCATGGCCCACAGAAATTTCAAGCTCGCAGCCAAATGTGACTCTAAACCTCTAGAGAATTCTGTTTTGGCTGGCAGGCTATAGTCTCGCACCATCTAAAAACAGTATCTTTATTATTCATATTATAAAATATAGCACGAATTGACGTATGTTTTCAGCGCACCGCGAAGTGTGCAACAGTGCTTGGCGCTAGGCCGATGTTCGAATTTTCTCATTTAAGTGTTAAATATTTAAAGATTTTACTGGTATACTAATTAAAAATGGAAGTTACGATAATTCTTAGTAATTTATTTGGCTGTGATACATCTTAAAACAGGAATCTACACATAGATCCACATTATACCAGGTTAAACCAAACATTATTAAATATGTAAAAAATCGTGAACAGCGTAATAATTCAGCTCTCTGAATAATAATAAAATAGACTACAAATTATCAATCACAATTTTTTAATTAAATGATATTTAAATGCAAAAATCCAAATAACTATGTAATATCAAAAACAAAAAATCTAATTTGAGACAAAAATAGTATTTATGTATATTATTTATTTAGTTGTATAAAATTAAAATAAACACTATAGACATTGATATTCTGGTGGATAAATATACAAGCCTGTAAAGTTAATAAGTGTTATTTAAGTTTATTTATAAAAAGTTGTTAGAAATTCAAACATTTTATGCTACAAAAACTATACCAAGCATTATGTAAAATTTGTTACCAACTTTGATTTATTACAATACATAATATTTACCTTTTTAAGTGCATCTAACAGTGCTATACACCTTGCATTAGAGCCCGTGACCACTTGAGATGCCAACTGTACACCTAGTTTGATTATAGCGGGGTGTAGACTGAAATTATGGATTTAATTATTATTGGGGGGTAATATTATACACTATCAACGTGTGTAAATGTAACATTTTGTAACGCGTTATGACATTTAGAAGCATCTAGCAAATTTTTATCAAAAGCTATTCTTAGTACAAAAAAAGATTGGGGATTACGATGGACAATTCGGCGACAGGTCAACACATCGCCAAAGTAATGGCGACCGGCAACAAATCGAACGGACTTCAACGATCTTTCTTTTATTATTTTTTAATATTTCACTTCTAGATATTGTATCATAACCAGTGTTAAGTACAGATTTTGTAATATTTACATATAAAACAATCCTTGGAGAGCTGTCATTCATTTTATTTATGAACTAGCTGTTCTCGCGACTTCGTCCGCGTGAAATTAAAGAAAAAAAAGAGAGAAAAAAATTCTTTCATCCATTTTTTTTTCGTTTTAAAATGTTTCTAAAATATAAATAGCCAAGTTACTCCTTATTACATCAGCCTGACTTATTGCCTGCCAGTATAAGTCATATTTCAGAGATTAGCTGGAAGAAACAGACTGACAGAAAAATTTAATTTTGGTATATATATTTTTATATGCATGTAGTAAAAAGCTGTTTATTTTAACACTACACACAGAGTTTCTAAATATATTTATTTGTATAGATTAATTTTCGGTTTTAAAATCAAATTTCCAGCAGTTTTAAATTTTTAATTATTGATTATTTTTGACTTTATATTGTTATGAATTATCATATTATATACTACAAAGAGGCTAGCACTGCCTATTTGATAAATTTGTTATCATCATTCATGTGGTACATATATTATAATGGGAAATGGCACAGCACATTGGACTTTATGAATCATATTAGCATTTTAACATGGTATATATATGTAGGTACATCTATTTTTTGGGTCATCTTATCTAGATCCTTACGGTATAGCCAGCGAGTCTCAGATGATCCACAAAAATAAACCTATTTGAGTTTGTTGAAGACTTTTCTCAGATCTTAGTGTGTTTGAAACACTCATTGCCATAAGTTGAAAGATACCCATATAGCTTAATCCATTTTCAGGTTTCTTCTGGCATTCATTTCATGAAGTATACAAGTTCTCATTGCAATTAGTTCTTCTTGGATAATAACATCAATATTAATAAATAAAATATCATTTGTGAACATCTAGTCTGCCTGCTTCGTCTCCAGCTTTATCCTGCACTTATAGACAAACGAGCCAACACTTTTAAGCCTTTAGTACTTATATATAAATGTGTACCGAAAATATATCTTAGGTTTGTTTTTATTGGACTAATTAACACAATTTTTATTTAATATTGGAATTCGTGTTAATTTTTGTTTTAATCTGTCAACCAAATATCTTTCCTAATCTGTCAAAGAACAGAAAGAGAGAAAAGACAAGACAGAAAAAGTTGACTTACTTTGAATTAAGTGCAATCTTCTTCAGGGCTTCTTTGTCATGCTCTGTGTATAGATGTTGGAACCAGTTGACTCTGTGCATACTTTGAACTTTTGACTTAGGCTTCTCTGTTGACTTATCTTTCTCTGCTTTCTGTAAAAAAAAATTACCTTTCTTTTACAATTGTTTTGTCTTGTCTTAGTGGATTTTTTGACAATTTTGTGTCTAAGCTGGTGTTACTGTAACTAACTCAAATACGCTTTAGGAATGTTATTTTAAATTAAAATTTATTTTAGGTTTCAAATATAAATTGTGTAACAAATACCTTTTCTTCAACTTTCCCTACTTTTTCGACAGGTTTTTCAGCTGCTTTCTGTTGCGCTTGTTTGGCAGCTCTTTGGGCCTCCTGTTTCGCTCGTCTTTCAGCTCTTAATTCTGCTTTGCTTTTGGAACTTTCTTCAGCCTAATAGAAAATTTTAATACTTAAATAGTTGCATCTCAGGTATAGTAATTCATATTCTCTTTAGTCTCTCACAAAGACTAGATGAATCACTAAGGTCCATAAACAAAATTAATGCAGTTACTCCTCAATTGTACATTGGTAAAATTCATGATGCTGACTATAACGAAATTGTAACTAATAATGTATACACCATATGAAATACCTTCACATAAAAATCTGTGACTGAATTTGAAATACAATAGCAAAAATAAAATAGTTTTGTAAATGAATGTAGTAAAAAAGTATTAACAGAAACTAATTTATTTAAACAAGACTTAAAAAAGGAAAAATTAATTTAAACCAAATATTACTTACTTTTTTACCACTCAAATCAATAGCCTTAACTTTATCTGTAACAGTTTGGAAATCCTTGGCAACATTTACAATGTCCTTTAATGTATCTACTACTTCTTGTACTGTCAAATCTTTTTTCTCAAAAGAACCATCATCTTTCGTAATAATCTTGTTGGTTTCAGTTGCTAAGATACTATTTTCATTTTTTAACATCACACTGTGAGGTTTATTTGAGTTTTTCTCAATTTCATCACCTTCGCCATCACCTAATTTCTTCTTAGCTTGTTTAGCTTGCTTCTTTGCAGCCCTTTCAACTTTGATTTGATCTCTAGATTTCTCACTGGCAATATTTTCACTTATTACTGGTTCACTTTGCAAAACATTTACATTTCCTCCTTCACAATTTTTTGGTGAGTGTTCGTTTTCTACATTAGGTTTAATGATTTTGTTGTCTTGTACTGCTCTATCTACTTCATCTTTACCCTTGGGAACCTTGGGAGATACTGTTATAGAACTCTCAGCATTATTTACAACTTTCTCAACAGGTTTGTCTAGTCCTGCAGTTACAGGAGGTTCTATATTGTTTTGCTTAGCCTCATTGTTTATTTTTGCTTCTGAATTTTGCACAGATTGCATTGCAGAATCGGGTAATGTTTTATCATCTATAGGAGAGGCATTTTTTTTCTTTCCTTTTTGTTTACTCAACTTTTTAGCTTCCCTTGCAGCTAATATATCCTCTCTGGATTTTGTGCTAGTATCTTTTGATGACATTTTGTTTTCCAAATTTAATACACTATGTACATGTATAGTATATTCTGCTTCTTTATTGACATTGCCTGTGCCATTCACAGAAACATTACAAAGACCCTTGTTTTCTTTTTTTAAAAGACAATATGGTGCTTTTATGTTTGATGTTTGTTTTTTATTTATAGTTGTGATATTAATTTTATTATTTTTTTTACATATATTGACAGTCAGTGCCTCCCGAAGTTTTTTCCTTCTTAACCTCCGCTTTTGTGAATTTGTCAAATTTGACTTTGCTTCGTCTTCTTTTATTTCTATCTCCTATAAATATAAGATTTAAATAAAGGTAATCTGTACATCCTAAAATCATATTGTATTATGAATATATACACAATTTACAATTAATTATAGTCAGATATTTTGTGTTCCAATAAAATATCATGAATATCAAAGCAGTCTACAGTTACACAATTTGTAATAGTTAATAACATATCTTGGGCATAAAGAAACTAAGAGATAGAAGCTAGGTTTGTGGCAGTTAAAAAATGGTGACTTAAAATTATAAATATTCTTAAAAAATGTTTTAATCAATGTGCAGTTACAACAGTGAATGGGGGAATGGAATCTCAATTATTAAAACAGATGAACAATGTCAGTAAAAAATTTAAATGCAGTGATTGCTGGACTATTAAGTAATACATAAATACATTCATGTGATAGTCACAGCTTTTATATAACCTCAAACTGGCATTATGCGCAAATTATGCGCCTTTTTTTAATGAGAATTAGTTACTATACCTTAGATAATGCCATAGCTGCTAATCCGAGAGAAAGCTAGATAATCATTTAAAGAAAAAAGTTGAGTAGATACCTTCTTATGATATAAATAATCATGATTTGGAAACAGCTCAACACTCACCTTATTCTTTAGGAAATCGTATGAATACTTATACGAAATACAATAATATACAAATTTCCCTTGTGTAATATTGGGCAAAAGGAAAAAAAAATTGCCTAACGAATATCAGAAAACCATACGTTTGCAGATTTTCTAGCCTGAATTTGAAAGTGACTTTGACAGCTAACAACAACTACAATGACATGATAGTAAGTTTATCTTTCTTGTAGTAAGTACTTAAGTATATATTTCGAAAGGTCAATCAGTCTTGCTCGAGTCTACGTGGTTATTTAACATTTTGTTTATGGATGATTACTACGTGGGGAGGTGATGATTTTAATGAATTAATTAAATAAACTTCAACAATTTGCAATTAACAGAAGTTTTGAAGATTGTTTTATAAAATAAAACTAAATGTAGTATTAGTCGAACAATTTATTTATTATACGTTATAAGTGTGTTTATAATGCCTTATATTCATCTGTGAAGTAATCTATTAGTACATTAGTACTATACACAATGTTAAAGTAACATCAAAAATAATAAACTTTGAACGTTTTGGGTAATGTGTACTATTTAACTCAGTTTTACGTTCTTATTCTAATTGTTACATGCTCAAAATATAGTTTTAATTTCAAAATAATTTTTTTAATTATATTTATTAATTTTTTTTTAATTAAATTTGGATAAGTTTCATAAGAATAATTTTATGTAGAAAATATTTCAGTTTTTATTCCTTGTTTACGTCTACAGTAAACGAAAACAATTTCCGAAACACTTTATATTGATTACGTATTTCCGAGTTATAGGATTGTTTTATTTGTGTTGTAATAGTACGAACTAAAACAAACAATTTTTCTATGAATAATTTAATGACTTTATTGACTTTTTATTTAAATTAAACTAATAAAGATCTATATTTACATATAAATGCAAAAAATACACGTTTTGACTAAACAGAATTAGAAAAAATATATACCCATTGTCTTTACAAGAATGTGAATATTAAAGAGATCGAAGAATTTTTCTTATAATTATTTAAACATAAGGTTATGTGTAATTTTCATAAATAAGAGCACCATGGTTAGGAGTTGTGGCGAAAACGTACGAATCTGCATCAGATTTAGATACTTTACAATGTTTTAAATAAAACTCTTCCTTTAGTGTTTCTATATATTGTTCAACTTTTTCCTCGGGACATAAAGCTACTATGCAGCCGCCCCAACCAGCGCCCGTGAGACGTGAATGAATGTTCATCTTATAAGATATGTCAACGAGTTTGTCTAAATTTTCATGAGAACATTCGTAGAGCGTTTTTAAACTTTCGTGACTTTTACTCATTAAATCACCAAGGATTGTTAACACGTTTACATCATCAATGTTTTCGTCGGTTTTCACTTTCCCGTTTGTTATACCATTTAAATTGCCTAATTCCAATTGTGTACATATCTTTCGAAATTCTTCAACCCTTCCGGCTTCCTTATAAACGTGAAGAGCGCGTTGTTTCAATTTAAATTCAGTTAAATGTTTTGTGTTATTAGTCAAATATAAGTCATTTAACTCTTCTCCTGTGACTTTCAATATATTGCATATTTCCGTTTTAGTGTATATATCTTTTGGTATATGCGTATGAACTAGTTGTATCATCTCTTTAAAATCTTTATTAAGTTTCTTTTGAAGCTGACTTAAAGTTATAATTTTATTATCTCTCGATATTTCTGACAATGTTGCCAATATTTTTGCTGCAAGTCTGCACTCTATAACTCTTTGGTTAAAATCGTTAGTGGCTGCTTTATTGATTTCGGCTAAGCTGTGAGCTACGACAAATGTCACTCCTTTTGGTAAAGCGACAGGCGTAGCATTCAATGGTTGAAAAGTAATATACTGTGCACTGTACTTCTTAGCGAGGAATGCTATGGCTTGATCCATTCCACCACCGTGTGTTCCAATATACCTTTCACTGTTAGCGCACAACGAAGCAATTTCAGTTTTATTTAATTTAGCGTCTTGAGCGTAGAGAAACGCCAAACAAGCTGCGCTTACGAGCGCGGAAGAACTTGATAGACCTGAAGCCGGCGGAATATTACCATCGATGTATAGCTGAAGACCTTTCCATGTGATTTTATTTAAATGCTCCATTGCCCCTTTAACTCCACAAAGAACGTAATTATACCAATAAGGTTTTCCATTCGAATCTGGTGTGATATCAAGTTTTTCATGAGACTTTAAATCGAAGACAACACTTTTATATTTACCATCCACGTTGTGTAAATAAAGTTTTGATTCGTTAATAATATTTCCAGCCATCAGTATATCCTGTTCCAAAGCCATAGGCAACACCGGATACCCACAGTAATCGATATGTTCTCCAATAATATTTACACGACCCGGAACGCGAACGAAATAAGATGGTTTACATCCAAAATCATTGTAAAAGAGATCACTTAGTTTTAATATCCTTTCATTATGTGGAATGTTCAAAATAGGTATATCGACATCACTGACGTTATCGCTCATTGTTATGGCAGCTTTGTATATATTGTCAACAGTCCGCGTCGCACCAGATCTATCCAGTCACTGAAATCTTTTCTTATCAATAGCAGAGCTATCATAAACTTCACACATGAAGCGTACGACGTGTAATCATGAAAAATAAATATTAAATGTAAATCATTTTTAATACTTTACATTAACACATTTATTTCACTTTTAATAATTATGTAGTCTTTAGTAAAAAATTGACATCACTTAATAATGTTTTTACAAAGCGAATATTGTAAACATAACCTAAGCTAAACTAAACATACAATACAAAATCTTGCGTCGCCTATAACTGACGTCTCTTACTCGCCTATATGTATATGAGAGGTACGAAATTTATACGTAGGTATGTGTGTCAATGCACAGTTAGAGATGGGAGCGGGTAAACTAACATCTATAAAATTAGCTGATTTTTTGGACTGTATAAATTTTATGAATATTTAATCTAATCTTTGTCAAGTTAACCGCGCACTTTTAACTGATAAAGTATCTAAATGCAACTAATTAATGAAATGTGTAATCTTAAACCATATAACTATGAAACATAAATAAATAACTTGTTTTATCTATTTAATGTGTTACAAAACACTTAAGATTACTCGTGAACAATTTTATTTACTGTTATCAAGATGGATTATTAAGCAAATCACAAGTACACTTCTAGAAAATAAGGGTTACTACTTGACCTATTTTATGAAATATTAAGTGTGACAAGAAAATTACATAAATTTATATATCTGTATTGTGTATATTCATATATATATATATATTAGTTCCGTTAGAATTACGTATTTTTGCATGTATGATTTAACCAGTGATACTGGTAGGTTTTAGGATATATTTTTATTTATAATAAAAATCAAAAATCTTATTAAATTGTAACACCTGTCTAAAAGTATTGTACGATGAATCTAGAAGATCTGATAACAGTGAATAAAACATTTTTATCTGAATTTTATAACAACTTATATACTTTTTGCAGGTGTTTTGGTTTGATTTTGAATTGAGATATAACATTAGGTATTTCGTATTATTTTAACATGTGTTTTTAAGATCTTATACTTTTGAAACAGGCGCAAAATATTGCTGTCATAAGTTTATAGTACTGATAAATCAGTTTATTCTCTTCAAATTTCTTTGTCTTTGATTTTAAATAATCTAAATAAAGAAGAAAAATGAGTTCTCATGTGTCAAATTTGCAAAAATGACGGTCAAGCCCGTATAAAACGAGGGCTTTTCGTGGGTTCATTCACCCAATTCGATAAAAAAACCACACATACAAAAAGACATACAAAGAACTACAAAGTTCGCTCTCTTGGATGTCTACAATTTAGTACCATATAACGTACATACAATATAGCAAAAATGATAACAGGATTCGGCCAAGCAATAAATGCAACCTAGAATTAAAGATTTTTTAAGAAATATAGCTTTAATGTACTAGTTCCATACGGTTTAGAGTACGCAAATCATTATAATGGTGCCGAAAACTAATAGATAAATAATATTTAATTGTCAATTGGAAATTATTAGGTTGTGTTAGTTATATCGCCTTGATCCAGTCAACAAAGTCTTTTCTGTTAAATTTCCACGGAAAAGCAAGATAACATACTTTTTATCATATTACAAACTCCTCTGTTTGTAGCCGTCGATTCAAAATGTATCTTTTAACTAACGTTGTGATATATAATGAAGTAATAAAATTATACTGTCCTTGATGGTTTGGGATGTTAAAGCAAGAGTGAGAGAAGAGCATGTTAACGCACAGTCAGAAAAAAAGGTATAAACCAAAATGGCAGCAAAACACATGACTTTCATTACCAGCAATTGAAGAAATAAATTACCTGACATTACTTAGCAATAAACAGGCTACACGGCTATAAATAATTTTTAGTAAATAGTTTCACTACGGAGTATCTTGTTACGACATGTAATCAAGAATATTTGTGGGAAGCCAAATCATGACGGTTAAATATTTAGGATCAACGTAACACGTAAATGAGCGATTATATATTACAAGTGCCCCGAACTTTTTGATTAAGTGAATCCCACAGCAAAAGAAACCGATATGCCAAATGAATTTTAGAGCAAACAGGGGGAGGGCAAGAGATTATGAAAAAGAAAAAAATGAAAAACTTTGTATAATCGGAATATTTTAAACTACAATATTTTATATAATATTGAAAAAGTTCAGACCATTCTGAACATCGCTGTAAATGTTAAGATATATAAATATTAATTACTATAGATGCTTGATCGAAATAAATTTATTTAAAATATGGAAATTATTGTGGGATATCATAAATAAATAAAATTTAATTATTTAGAATATGTAGTGTTTCTGTAATAAAGATTTTCTGGAAACTTAACATCTCGTGTAATCATCGATGGTGTGCATTGACATCACTAATACGAAATATAAGTTGTCAATCGTAATATTATTGTTACTTATGTTGTTAGTTTATACTTTTTAAATATTGCTTGTTGGTGCTAGAATATAAGCGTTGTGCTTTATTGACTTTTAATGTTTAATAGTTTATAATTTATGATTTAATTTATAATCACATCATGTCTAATAATTTGGATTTTAACAAAATCTGCCGCGCATGTTTATCAGATGCAGTACCTTTAAAAGATTTATTCAGTGTTTGTTCTACTGAAGTTTTTAAATATTGTACATCCGTGGAGGTAAGAAACAGTACATATGTTCTTTTAATTAATATTAATGCTAAATGATTGATGTAGAGAGAATATTTTGCTTACGAAGTTTAAATTCAACTATAAAATTACACCTTATTATTGTGTGAAGTGTTAATATATATTCTTCTGGTAATTTTTTTATAATGAAAAGAATGATAAAAGACATATTTTTAAGGTATCCGAGAATGATTATTTACCAAAATTGATCTGCCAAACATGCCTTGATCTGTTGAATAAATTGTATTACTTCAAGCAAGTAGTTGTTCGATCCAATATAATATTAAAACAACAGTGTTCTGTGCACACAGAAAAGGTATGTACTCATTGTTTACACATTTTTTAAGGAAACTATTTAAATGAATAACTATTTTAAAAACTTAAAGAAATTAAAGTAAATGCCATATGTAAAGGAAAATTATGTTAATTTTTATTTTCCAGCATGAATGAGATATGTATTTATTTGTATCACCTTGAGTAAATTAAAAACATTATTTTTAATAAAGGATTATCAGTTAACTTTACAAAAAGTTTCATTAATTATACTGCAAAAAGTTATCACTTACCTAAAGTTTTAAAATGCAAACATTGTTGGATACATTCACAGATTATATCTTCACAGGAAACAATGAAAATGGAGACCCATAATATCGAAAATAATGATCTAGTAGAAGTTACCATCATGGACAATCAAGTTTGTGGAAACATAGATATCGAACAGGGGCAGCAACCTAAAATTAGGTACATATTATTGGTACACATAAACACATACACATAAAAATCATTTAATAAATATGTACAAATTATTTTCTTACTAAATAATTGTAATATTTTCAATGATTTCATCACCATCATTTCTGCTCATAGATGCATACTACAAAGCTTACACAAGCCACAGACTGACACATTGATAGTTCTTGAGCTGTCTGCATACAATAAATTTCAGCACCCTTAACTGTTTCATTGGTGTAGCTAGAAAGGGCCTACTGGTTTATGTTTGCCACAAAAGAACCTTTCAGCCATCAATGACTTTTTGATTGATAAATAATAAAATAATTTAATTTTGCACTAAACTAATGAATTGACAAGCTACTTGTACACAGTTCTCTAGCTTATCATTTCATAAACGCTAGAAGATACAAAAATCTGTCTCATACGCCTGGTCACACATTGGAACTTTTTCAATACATAATTGCTTTCAATAAGCAAGTTATTGAAATATTAAGTAAATATGCACCCATATTTCCAATCTCTGGATAAACACAATAATTTTTTGTTACACTTTCAAAATTTTCAGGAGAAGAAGAAGAGGACCAACACAATACATAGAGCAGCCTATAAGAAAAAGAGAAAGAATGAAATGCATGAAGTGCGGAAAAAACTTTCAGAAATATGAGAATTTTGAAGCACACATGAGAAGTCATTTTGGTAAGAAGGTAAGATATACTTATATTATATAAATGTAAATGCACAATACTGCTCTGAGATATATTCATTTATGCTAACTTATTTAATATCAACCTAATGAAGATGCAATAACTAAAGCCTCTCCTAGGAGCCATTGAGCCAAGTTACTTCTTGGAGCATCCATTTAAGTAATCTAAAAGCTCATCAGCCTCCCAATCTGGTGAAATTGTAGTTCATAACAGCTTAAGTTGTGGCTTCGCGGTTTTAGACTAAGTGCACACAGTGCCATGTCTCCTATTCCTACAAAATTTGCTAATGCCTCTTGGACAGCAGTGTAAATTATAAAACAAATGCCAACTTTAATCAACTTAGCTGAACCTACTTACCATGAGACCCTCAGGACTCCCTTAAGCACATTTTAATTATGTTATAAATATGAGGATTCTCTGTAACAACATGTATTAATAATTTATCATTTAGAAGCATCCTTAGTAATACATGATATGTATCATATAAGTATATATTTTATTCATATACTTAATTCTTTTTAAAAAATTGTGACAATGTACTCGCCTTTGTTAAATCTGCCAGTCTATCCCAGCAGTTGTATGTTATTAACATGTGGGTGGGTAAAATGTATGTTTATTCAAACCAGCCAAAATATCAGAAGATGCCCAGCAACCTGGAAATATTACTGGGGGTGGTCTGTGATGTCTATATATTTACATTGGCTCTTTGAAGGATTATTTCTGGCTCTCATCAAATGTATCAAGTCCCTTTTTAATTTTTGTCTTATAGTACTATAAAAAATTAAAAGCCTATTAAAGTTATCTCACCAGCATCCAAGGAATTACTGAGAAGCATTGTCACAATTTATTCACAAAATATCTAAGAATTATCAAAAAAAGTTATTTTCCTATTGTTAAAAATTTCTGTTAAAAATTTAATATCTTTTTTTATGTAGTAACATGTATGTAAGATGTTTAATTGTGGCATTTGGCTTATAAAAATAGTTTTAGAAAGAGCAATATCCATATGAATTTAGGGTTTATTGAAATGAAATAGTTTTTCAGTTATAGATTTGTTTCCATTTAATGCATCCAGCTTATGAGGGAATATAATGTTTGTAGAATAATGTGCTATAAAAATATTATTAAAACAATTAACGAATTATTATTTGCTTAAATTTTGCAGCCAGATATAAAATGTAAGTACTGTGATAAAACTTTTCTGACGCTACGCAACCTGAACAGCCACGTACGAGTCCATACAGCCGTCCGAAAGTACCATTGTCGCACTTGCAACAAAAGCTTTGCATATCTCAATGTACTGAAGAATCATGAACTGATACATACTGGTGTGAAAAGGCATATGTGTCATCTCTGTGATGCTAAATTTGTACAGGCCTATAATCTCAAGGTATTCATTTATTTATTATTTTCGTCAAACTTAATAAGAGAACGGGAAGGTCATTTAAAAGTCTTCACAAATATTAAAAAGTCAATACAAAGTTTGATGCCTTATGACTATTGATTTTATTATAAAGTATATGAAAGGCAGAGCGCATTATGGCACTTGTATCACAGTCACATGCCTTTTTAAAATAAGAATATATGTAAAAATTACGTTTATTTATATAATTTGCATTTAATACAATTATTAAATTGCAGTACAATTTGTCAAAAAACATTAAGACTGCCATTTCTGTTCAAATTTTGCAATACTTTTTTTTATCTTAGAGCTCAAGGCAGATTTTTACCTGTCACCCTAAGAGTAATGTGGATTTAATATTTGTGCTAAATAAGTTTCCGGATTTATTTAGCATTTTCAAGTATTGAAGGCAAGTGTTCTTAATAACAGTTTTGTAAAATAATGTCAAGTAATTTTTCAACAAGTGTTGCCAACAATTCTCGTTATTTCAGCCCATAGACGCCTACTGCAAGGCATAGGCCTCCTCCATAGATATAGATGGGGAGATATACCGCCACACTTATCGCTGTGTGGTATTATGGTACTCAGAGGATGCCACTGACCATCTTTTTGAAACTTGTTTAATAGTAGTAGCAATCTTATATAATTAATGCACAAAGTGTTTATGTAAGATTGTATTCCAGGAATCGACCCCACTGCCTCGCAAATATCAGTTCTCTACCACAGGGATACCACACCTCACTTGCTTCACTGTCAACTATTTTGTTTACTGCAATTAATATAAACTTTAGCTTTATGCATAAATCTTTCATACTTTGTTCATACCAAAAATAATGGCGACTTTAAAAATATATATCCTATAATCTAAAGTCGTGCCACAATGTGAGTGAAAATAATGAAATCCATTTATAAATAAATGTATTGCATTTGTCAATTTCTACTATACTAATATTTTTTCCTGTAATATAAAATTAAATTTTTTTTTATTTATATAGATGCATATAGAGACACACAATAGTGAAAAAAATTATGGATGTTCTCAATGTGGAAAGAAATTTTCGCAACCCGGAAACCTGAAGATCCACTTAATACGACACACCGGTATCAAGAACTTTGCTTGCACAATGTGTGATATGAGGTTTTATATTAAGGTTTGTTTCAAATATTTACTCAATATTATTATTAAACTATATTGACATAATTACTATTAATTATTATAGTTAAAATGAAATTTTTTCAATGCAATAAAATATTCAGGTTCAAACTTTAGATAAATGTGCATCTGAATATCTGATAACAGATTATAACATAAAATATAAGGTACATTGAAAACTCATATTACAATAAAAAGGTAGTTCATATATCATGCTCATGATCACCATGCTCATTTCAGCAGTATGATGTCCACTGCAGGACATGGGCCTCTATAGATTTTCGACAGGATTGATTGCAAGCGGTTATCACCTGACCTTGACAAGCCCAATGTCCACATTGCAAGTCTCACACTGCTGTATTTCTGGAAAGGAAACCTTGGACGGTTGTCTTCTTTCCAGAGCCTTACAGCTGCAGCAATAAGCTGTTCTGTGCACTATGTGGCCTGACGATTTAAACTTGTCTATCCATTGGGCTGGGCTATATTACTTATTTTAGTTTGTCTATGTTACACATAGTTGACTTGATCTCGTAGAAAAATCTAAAGCATAGCACTCTCCATGGCTTGTTAAGCAACTGAGTACAATAAATCTTCTTCTCTTTTTATAACTATAATTTACATTGTTATAGATTGTATAATTTACTTATGATAATTTGTCACTATTTATAAAATAATTTTCTAAAAAATAAACTTATTAAATCTAATATTTTCTTACATGTACTATCTATGGATTTGTTTTATACTGTGTCCATACACAAAGATCTCTTTCCTGCTCTCTATATTATTTGTTTTTTTTTTCTAGGCAGATCTAGTAAAACACATGAGATCACATTCAGCAGATAAACCCTTCTCATGTCAAGTTTGCGACAAAACATTTAAAAGCAGAAGTTTCCAGGCTATCCATATGCGAACACACACTGGTAATTTTATACTTTGTTCACTTATTGATTTTAATAGATACCTCTTTTTTACGTGCTTTTAGTAGAAGTTGGTTGTTTAGGTGGTAATTTAAAGTGCATTATTATTTTTAGGGGAGCGGCCTTATGCTTGCGATCTTTGCCCGAAGAAGTTTATGGCGCGAAAAGATTTAAGAAATCATAGAATGATACACACGGGAGAAAAACCACACAAATGTCAACTATGCAATCAAGCGTTTATCCAAAAATGTGCATTGAACAGGCATATGAAGGGTCATGGGAAAAGTTCAGAGGATGCACAGAATTTATTACCTAGGCCACAGATGCAGCCTATGGATAATACACCGTTGGCATTATCATATGCACACTGGCATGGTGAAGCTTGATTGATAGTAAAAAAAAACGTGTGAGAAACAATAATGGCGGGAAAATGAGAAACAATATGATTTTTAATTGTTGTGGAAAGAATATGATAGAAAAGGATTTAAAAAAGAAATTGAAAACGATTTCAGGCCTATAGTTGAATTAAGAATTGAAACTGTCCAAATGATTAGGTAATTTCAAAAGATTGAGAATCCTGTCTAAATCAGACAGACAATGTTACATATTTTTGTGTGGAATTAAAGATTTAATGCGATGCGTGAAACGCTCAATGATACAAATATAAAGCGTCAATTCGATGAACCGTGATAAAATAGTGTAGACAAAAATAAGCTTTAAGTTTTTTGGTAATAAAATCGTGATTTTACTTGAACATTTTTTATTTATTTTATGTTCTTTGAATGATTATGGATTCTCCATTTATCGATTCAAAGTTACATTCATCCCACACATGTGTATATATTCAATTAAGATATAGATATACCGAGTGATTGGTTACAGATATAAAAGCATTAAAGTATTGGATATATAACACAGATGCTGTCAATGTAAGGTACAACTATTAAAAAATCAAAGGTTTTACAAATAATAATTAATATAATGATAATATAACATGAAAAAGTTTTCAGTTTATTTAATAGTTATTGGCCAGTCTCATTCCAACAAAAGAAATTAATATTCCATAGTGATTGAAATAGGTGTAAATGCTTTAAAGCTTTTTGCTAACAAATGAACTATACATTAACCCCTTTAAGGCTTTTAGTTATGTAACCTATCACTTGTGTACAGAAAATTCGATGTTTTCTCAACTAATTTATAGCGGAACACATTAATTCTCTTTCTCATTCTCTTCTTTGCTTTTATTAATCCCACATAATAGTTAGGTCTATCTTTCTCATTTTTTTTATTTTTCTACGACACTGCTAGGAAACATCTTTTTCAAATAGTGGATCCATAGCAGCTGCCAACTGTCTCTTCTTCATGAATCATCATCCTTTAAAACAGATCAAAATACCTTACTCACTTACTTAGATTTTCTAGTAAAAGAAATCTTACGTCTTCCTATCTTAAGCGTTTTGCTCCGGTATAAACTACGATTCTCATAATTTTGGATTCTATCTTGTAGAGAAATCCCGATTATAGCTCTTCCTGGCCTGTTGAGGGACTTAGTTTGTCAATAGGGCTAATATATAACATTGACAAACACTGCTTTATAAGTTAATATAATATTATTATTATTCTTTTTTTTAAGCTTATAGATGCTCACTGCAGACCTGCCCTCTCGCAATGATCACCTCGATATCCGGTTTAGCGCAACATGTGTACAGCAACTTCTAGCGATCTTAACATTGTCGTTCGGTCCACCTAGCGCCGCGTATAGCGTTTCGTGGCCGCCACTCGAGAACCTTTCGGCCCCAACGGCCAAACGTGAGCGGGGCACCGCTGCCATTATCACTTCAGACGAGCAATTGGTGACCTTGCTTCTTCTGCGGATGATGCCTGTCGTGTATATATATTAGTCAATTATTAATTCCACATAAATCACAGTGAATACCTAATTTGTTATCTTCAGGTATATCAAGCGTGTCTATTGCGAATATATATTATCAATTGTAACTATTTATTTAATTAATTAGTTTATTATTAGAAGCTACTGGATGCTGGTAGCGCAAGGCCGGTCATTGCGGCGATTTCTAGAGGAGGCCTCTGCCTTGCAGTGATGATGATGCCGGCCCAAGTCTGTATTTTGTAGGTCCTTGAGCTAAGTGACTATGGATCACCTAAAGCCGTCTGGTCCGATGTTCCTGAGAAATCCCTTGCAGTAGGTATCTATCGGTTATATATGATGATGAAAGACCTGAAAGTTACTACCTTCCAGCATTATTAAAAATCTAAATATTGCCTTTGTTAATCCATAATACTTTTTTAAAGCTCTATAATTATTTTTAACTGAGGGTTGATGGGAATTTGTCATGTATTTTCATATGCCGTTTCAGTGTACCTCTCTGTGTGAAACCCTGGCTACAAATACTACATTTGTGTGGTTTCTCGCCCGTGTGTATTCTATGATGATCATCTAATCTTTTCTTAGCAGAGAAACTTTTCGGACAATAAAGACAAGTAAATGGCCGTTCACCGGAGTGTACTCTTTTATGTTCAACTAGCGATGAACTGGCTGCATAAGATTTATCACAAAGATCACACTTGAACATTTTCTTTCCTTCATGTAATTGCATATGTCGTATAAGATTACTCTTTTCTGAAAAGGGGAAGGTACATATTTGGCATATAAACTTCTTTCCGCTGTGACGTTTTGAAATATGAGATAGTAGAACCGTATTAGAAAAGAATTTCTTGCCACACTGTTGACACTCATGTTTTCTTTCTCTATTTTCCTCGTGCGTTTCCAAATGAGCCTGAAAAATAATTCCAAATTAAAAAAAAAACTCTTACTGAAAAATAAAAAAACAAATGACACATTGTACATATATTAAGATTATTACCTTTAACACAGTGGTGGAAACAAATTTTTTGCCGCAAACATCACACACGCATAATTTTCTTTCGCCATGCGTCTTCATATGCATGTGTAGTGTGTGTTTGTTCTTAGAAATCTTTCCACATACGCGGCATTTTAACACATCAAGGTTTACACGGGTGTGTTCACTTTCTTTATGACGCCTTAAACCACTCCAAGTCATAAATGTCTTGTTGCAAGTCGCACAGGAGATTGATATCTAAAATAGGGATACTGTTGCTATTTTGATTTATTTATTAAAAGACAATTCATTCTATTGCACTTAATCCTTGGCCAATGTCAATCGTTTGTCAATAAAACTATTATTTTGACGTCAGTTGTGACCCGCGGGATAGCAGGCGATCGTTAAAATATGAAGGTTAAAGTTGCAGCTACAATTTCTTTAAAGTTTCTTT
Source organism: Battus philenor (assembly GCF_028537555.1). Classification (NCBI taxonomy): domain Eukaryota; kingdom Metazoa; phylum Arthropoda; class Insecta; order Lepidoptera; family Papilionidae; genus Battus; species Battus philenor. Next base: position 3,066,808 of record NW_027181693.1, read on the forward strand.
GGTGAATCTAACGAAGGAATTAAGCAGTTGTAAGTTTCCAGAATCATACCCTAACCCAAATGTAAACTTTGTTTTGCTGTCTCGATGAAATCATATTTGGTTATAGGAAGTAAACTAACAAAAGAATCGTCGAGAAAGTTTTTTGAAAATATATATCGAATTTATTGTGGACGAATATAAACATTCTTTTAGGATATCTTGTACCCATCAATTTTTGTACCCAAAAAATATCTATACTCAGCTTGGATTGATTAATTTGTAAGCTGTGGTCATCATCATGTTAACCCATAGATGACTACTGCAAGGCATAGGCCAGGCCTCCTCTAAAGATTGCTATAATGACCTGTCTTGTATGGTCCATATACAGCAATTTCCCGTCTGTCAACCTGTCTCAATATTCAAAGACTTTTAAATCTTATCTTTAGGGGTCCATGCCGGGCCAACAGCTGTCTATTACATTGATGATACAACTATTGAGCATAATTACTCTAGCAATTAGTCTGATTTGATCTTGCAGTGAAACTCCTAGCTTAACCTTATCCATTGATCACTGGTTGACCTTTAGCTTGATATAATAAATTGAAACTTTGTATGAAGTAACAGACAAAGTTACCACTGAATTCAATCTTTAAGAAAATGTAACAAGTTTTATATTTTAATTTTAACTTACTTTCTTACCCTCATGTTCCAATTTATGTGCCTCAAATCGTTCAGAGTAACTGAATATTTTCTTACACATTTTGCAGGAGAATATTTGCGGTTTCTTTGATGTGGATAAATTTATCCTTGAAACAGATTTTACCACCAATTGCTTGGGATGAGTTGTCTTCAATCTGTAATGGATAAAAACAGAATATAAATTTCTCATGCTTTTTATGTAATGTTATGAGTTAATATATAAGTGTCACACACTCCAGAGATAACATAGGATACAGCTCGGAGTTAATCATCTCATCACCAATTGTTAAGGCCAGATCTTTTATATCAGAGTACAGGAAGTCAACACATTGTACAATAAACAAACCATGAGAGCTGCTAAGCTAAGATGGTAATGTCTACCATAATTTGCCAGCTCTCCAAAACCCTGCTCAGTCTGTCTTGACCTTGATAGCGTCTGATGACAGGGGTCCCTGACTGGTAATGTTCTTTTAATTAAACTGTTCGTTCATTTTAGGTGTTACAGAGTCCTCTATAGCTGCTCATATAGTATAGTATATGTGGATAGCACATTAAAACTCGGTTCATGGGAGTACTTTCCCAAAATCGCTGACGGCATCAGGAGGTTTGCAGGGATTCCTCGAGTTGGGCTGGTTACTTTAGCTGTAGAAATCACCCCATTGTTACGCTAGAATATGTTATATTACATAACATTTTGTCTTGTAGGTTTTGTAGGTAACCTGATATTTAAATTTCATTTAAAAAGAGCAACTGTTGAATTTTAGATTTGCTCTTATCAACAGATCAGCATTCCGAGCAGATGGTAGCTTACTGTCAGCATGACATTAGATGGTACCATACTGTTAAAATAATTGATGTTTCCAAAGTGCATATATAAGCCTATATGAATAAATATATTTTAAATTTTGATATTTTTATCTCTAAAGGTTTTCAAGAATAATAATGTAAAACGGTGTGAGCTGTAAAGATCACTTAGTATGAAATAAATATGCCCATTCATATCTTAAACAACCAATTTGAACAACATTGAAAAATTAGGATTAAATTAAGATAAAAATTGGTTCATTGTCTTACCTTTTTGAAATCTTCTTTATATTGTTACAGTCTGATAATTCATCCTTAATAATAACTTCATCCATTTTAATATTTGTCACATCATCTAAAATAATCCATTTAAATTTATATATTTATCTAATCATTGGAAAATGGATATTTATATGCCTAAAGTTAAAATGATGGCTTTTTGTAGAAAATATTTGTATCTAAAGATCTCTTAATACAAGTGAGATAGATAACAGAGAGGTTGGGAGAATAAAGGCTAATAAAAGCTTCTATTATTAACTTATTTATTAGTAACTCATTGAAGGGACTTCCACAATTTTAAATGATCCTGGTCTTATTGGAAATCTCTAGCAGAAGGCCAGTGTTCAACAGTAGATGTTTCAAGGCTGAAATGGTGACGATGATCAAACATATTTAATATTTAATAATATATCAAATATATAAGTTCATTTGGTAGTCATAACTTTTAATGACCTATAAATTGGAATATGTTACATAAATTACTTTTTTATTGGAATGTGACAGGCCAATAACTTCTAGCAATACAAAATCTGCAAGTAAAGAATAATTAATTTTAATATGTAGTACCAGTACATTGCTTATTATTTCTGAAGCCATTGATTTTAGCCTGCCCTACATCCTAGTGTACCATACATGTATTGATAGCCAATAAGATATACATTCCCCCTAAAAGTTTCAACTTTAACACCTATAAACAATCTTACTGTATGCCACTATTTTAATACATAGCTTACCATTTTTAAGCATCTCTGTATTATTCTGTTCAGTCTTTATGTTATCAATTTCAAATCTGTTGTCATAGTCATCATCACTCACCCCTCCATGGGAGGAATTAGTTGGAACATAATTTTCACACTTAACAGTTCCATTATATTCCAGTAAGGCATTGTGAGATCTTATACATACTTGTTTGAAATTAGCCACTTTTGTTAGAAAATTAAAGCAATTTTCACATATTGTTTTAGGTAAATTCTCATTTTGATGCACCTGTAAAAAAAGACAAAGGCGGTTCATATGTAAGTACCAATAGTTGTCTCTGCAGTTGCTCTGCTTATGGAGTTGGAGGTAAATATAATTTGGATTCTAGACATTTTAAAATACAGCACAGCAGTTTCTTAAATTTTGAATTTCTATTGATTTGGAATAAATGTTATTTATAGTGGGTTGCTTTTCCTTATTTTTAAATATTGTGGTAAAAAATGCAAAGTCAATAAAACTATACTTATTACTCCAGCAGTATTTAACTAAAATATAAAAATTAATGTAGTTGGCATTGACTGTGTAGCTTGATATAAATGTTTGTTTTTAAATCTGCTATCAATCCAACAAAGTATATTAGGAATTAGTAATGTTTATATTATGACAAAATAATTATTGCCCTGCATTTCCATATATAGAATTTATATTGTAATGTAAGTAAGGAGTATAATGAATTGCTAATTCTTTGTAATCCTTATTTAAACTAGAGTCTTCTGTATTATTTTGTAAAGAAGGATAGAAAATATCTCTAGAGAACACTTTCAAAGATAACCAAACTATATTTTCATAATAAAACTCATTAAAAAAAGATAGTATTTAGTCATTATATACCTTAATAAAATATTTTTAAAATATCAAAATTTAAGTAAATGATATATTTTCTTACTTCAATTGATGTACAAAAAGAATATAAGTTTGGTGAAACATTTTCAAACAAAAAATATTTGAAATTTTCGTTTGTTTTTAAGCAAGCACGGCATATTTTATTGAAATAAGTCATTTTTGCAGCATTTGTTACTTGCGTTTCGTATTTTGTAAATATAGGTGTTTGACATGTCTTAAGTGACGTTGTCAAAATACAAGGACGAATGTTTACTTTGAGATCCCTGATAATGCTTTAAAAAGAATCATTTTTAATTTTTTTAATGTCCACAGAAAACATCAGACGATGATAAAATATAACAAAAATGAAAAGAATTTTTTAGTGACAAACAAAAATGTTTATACTATAAGTAAACAGTTTAGCAACTTATAAACATTATCAAAATTTTTGTATCGATTTCTATAATTATAATTTAATTCTTATATATATTTTTTAATTTTATTAATTACATTGTATAATTTTTTACGATGGAAGCTACGAAACTGGTTTGCCTATTACAATTATTTTTTGAATATCGTAATACAAATCGAGTTATAACACATTGCATTTTAAGATTCATGAACCTCGTTAGTTTATTATATTGTTTTAGACGTTTTTTGCTTTTAATGGCTTCAGAATTACTTATGCAAAATAAAAGGGATACATCATTCGCTTTATGCCATGATATTGGATATTGAAAATAACGGCGCTACAATTCTCTGACCACCCTTCATTAATACTTCTTTTCTTCTCTCTTTCTAAGTCGCAGGTTTATCTTGAGCCGTGCATCAATTCTTTTACTGTCTTATAAAAAATGCAGGAAAGGGAGTGTTATCATAAATAAAAGACAATTAACAAAACAATTATAAAAATATATTATAAGATTATTTGTATAAAATCTCATACATTATCTCTTCAAAGGAATGTCTCAATAGCCAACACCATAATAAACTATATAAAAATCTCTACTTGTAGTAAAATTTTCTTAAATGATTACTTATTTAATACAATTGTCAATTTATAATAAAAAGATAAATTTTGTGGTAACACTGTATTATTTAAATTTTCTTTTAATAATTTTTGTTCATTTGTATAAATATTGTAATAAGCGGTAGTTAATAGACTTAATATTTATCCGTAATGCTAAGTCATAATTAAATTTAATTTTCTATTTATTATCTTCAGTGCGAGTAAATTATTGTAACTGCTAAAGAAACGGATACCGGCAACATTGTTCATGAATTATATATTCAAATCTTATAATTTCCCTTGCATGAACGGTTTCAGATATTTTTCGAAACTTTGGTTAACTGGTTCAGCATTAAGAGGGCTCTTCATTGCTTCTTCCATAAGTCTCTCATAGGCTCTCCCATCGTATGCGCCGAGAGCCGAACGTAATATCTAAAACAAATTTATAGATAAAATTATTTAATAATAATTACTCTAGAGTACCTCATCGATTTTTTTTTATACAAGCAACAAATTTGGAATGATCACTTAACGTTTAGGCCTTATTTAATCGACAGTATTTTAGAATTTGAAAAACCGAATGTATTTAAACTTAATGTAAACAATTAATAATAATAATATTTATTTTTATTAATATCTGTACTGTGTAGCATTCACTGTAATACAGAAGCCAGTGTGTATCCGATTACAGTCTAGATTTAAAGTTCAAAAAATCGGTCTATATAATAATTAAACAGGGAAAATAAACAAGGAACTTAAAAAAGAATTAATTTTAAGTCATCGTCGTCTTCGTTTAGCCCTTAAACGCCCACTGCGAGGCTTTGCCGGAGGATATCTATGGGGATATACGATAATCGCCACGTTCAGCGGGTTAGTCATCTAGGGTAATCCTATTTAATTAATACACAAAGCTTAAATTGTTTAGGATTGTATCCCAGAAATCGAACCCGCGACCTACGATTCGACGAAGTCTCAGTGATTTACCGCTATGCTACCATTGACCATGCAATATAGTGTCGGTAAACAATAATGTGTATTTGTAACATCAGAAACATAGCTTGATATAAGGCAATTCATTCATCTTTTAAAATTTGATTTATACCGGTTTTTTAACATCATAAAATAATTAGTTTAATTAAAAAAAAGAATTCCATTAATTTTCTAATTTAAGAATACACATGAAATATTTAGACTTACCTCATCACGTATGTCAAACGCATCGACTAAACCAACGGCATCTGGTCTGAGCTTTACCAACAAGTCTTCGTACCAGTTTTGCAGCTCTTCAATGTTGCGTTCAGAAATTGATGTAAACTAAAATGAAAGTGTATTTAAATTGGTACATTGAAAAAAAAAAAGTTACCGCATCACTATAAAAGAAGACAGAAGAAATAAATCTACTTTAAAAGGGTAGTATCCGATGTTTGACTTTTGTATAATAACTTAAAGTTAAAGAATTTGCTAATAGCTGGAAAGTAATTCTAGATCCAAACGGGTAACACGGACAGTTAACATAACCTTCTAGTGCAAGTCACACAACTAACTACATTTGCTTATGTAGGTTGGAAAAATGTTTTTTTTTAAAACTATTACTAGCTATGCCCACAACTTCGTCCGAGTTAAATTTAACAAAAAAAATAGATTTTTTTCGTTTTTACTTTAATTATTATTAATTTTTATCTTTTAATAATTGTTCTAAAAACAAAAGTTTTTACTTATTACACCAGTTGCCTACCAGTATAACTCCCGTCAAAATCCATCCAGTCATCCCAGAGATTAGCCGGAACAAGCAGACAGACAGACCAAAATAATGCAATGTAAAATATAGTAAAATGCGGTAATTTTTATATTACAAACATACTTTAATTTTATTCATTTGTACAGAATTCATCATTTACCACAAATGGCTGCTTGACTCTTATGGTACTGGAGTTTGGACCCTGAACAGATAAGCAAAGCATAGGAGCTCTATCCACAATATGGATAGATGACGCTTTCAACTGCTCGCGTTGGGAATATAATTGTGTGTGTGTGTGTGTGTGTGTGGGGGGGGGGGGGGTTTGTCCAGAAATGGACATCTTACCGCTGAAATGTTATTGATTAATTCATTGAGCGCATCTCCATTATTTCATAACTACTTAAAACTTAAGGAAAATAAGCATCCGGATATTATCTTATTCAGTATTCCATAAAAGAAACAATCCAAATATATTTAACACATAATATTCCTGATTATACTTCTTGTTTTGCTCTATTGTAAGCGAGATATTGTAGTCCCACGTTTGGGATACAGGTGTTAAGAATGATTTGTCTAGACAGTCTTGCCGTACATTCCAGCTCTACCAGGACATAACCTGGGCTTTCTCTTGCAGCCTGGTTCTCACTTTAAGCCCTGTCTAAATTGCTTATCAACATTATGTCAGCTGATAAATGACCAATACATGGCATAGGCTTTCTTCAAAAATCACCACGATGCATGACGCTGCATCCAACAATGGCACTTGACTTTGGTGACTTCAGTTCACGATGGATGTGCTCCGACAACTGCTACTTCAGATGACCAATTCTTGAACCTATGTCGGTGGCCTTGGTTCTTAAGTGGATCTATTATATTTACTAATATTTGATTGCAATAGTTGGTTTACAAAATTAGAAATATATGTCTTACCCTAAGTAAATCGCCAACACACTGCAGTGCCCAGAATACAACATATAGTTCCACCAGTTGTTGCAGAACAAGGCGTAGAGGTGCTGATGTGTTCTGGACAAGCTTCTCGGTCTCATTATGGTAGCTGGAGAGAATAATTGCGCGACAGTGTGCCTATAGAAAAAAAAAATTAATAATTATCCATATAGTCACTTAGATATATCAGAATTTAGTGCACTGGCAATAAAGAATTTTTTTTTAATTTGTTAATTTTATAATTTAATAATATTTATCGATTAAATAACTATTAGTATATATTTATCAATTGACGTTGAATTTATAAATTCATTGTCAAAAAATTGAAAATATTGTTGCAATAAAAAAAATTATATATGGCATTTATCAATAATGAAGCATATATTACCGATGTATGAAAGATCGGGATTAATTACAGATTTTGGAATTGCTATTGTTAAGAATACTATTTGTTCGCATAATAACGTACCTTTTTATTTAATAGAATCAAGCGTTATTTTGCGGAAGTCCATCTTAAGTAAGAAAAGGACCAACATATAGCCATTTCCGCACATGCAGTGGTAGTCATGCAACCAAGTGCACAGCCCGCCAGCTCGCTGATAAATGCGCATGCGGCAAAGAATGCGAATTACACAACTACCACCGCTAAATCACTCAACACGTGTTTCACCCCTCCACGGGGCATCTTCAGGAGTTATGTTACACGGATTAGTGCTAAACACACTACACTGTGTTTGGCACTAATGAATATAAGACCGCATGTGCGGAAGTAGCTATTGTACGGCACTTATTGAAACAACCACGCATCACAGTCTTGCTATGTTTTGTACAAATTGCATTATAATATACATGAAGTTCCTGTAAATTGTCGTCTTGTTGTATTATTTATTTAACTCCTTGACATACATTGGTTTTGACTCGTCGCGCAGTTCATATGCCGTTGTTTACTTTTATTGTAAACTAGCAATATAACAATATAAGGTTACAAAATTTTATACAGCAATGCAATTTACTTGTTCATGAGTGATCGCATTAGTGATCGCGCGCCAGGCAAGCCAAATTAAATGGTGTCCTTCGAATGCGTCGATGCACATTTTATTTGTACGCCAAGGTGATAATTTAGCCATGAAAAACTACCTTATAGAACGTATTTCATAATTAACAAAAATTAAATTTTGCTGTAATATTTAGAATTTATGACTTGCACTATCTATTATTGAAACAACAGGAGTTTGTGTTCATAAACATTGACGGTGAATTAAAAATCTGATATATCGGTAATTAATGCCCATTTTTGATACCTCGGTAAGAAATCCCTCCATATAAAATTGTCTGATAATTTCTTGTTTATTTATGTTCCGAAGATCTATATTTTTATTTACTGATATCTTAAGTTGTTTAGGTATAAATTTTTTCAAACATTATTACCTCGGATGCGGCTGTCAGTTGAACAGAAGTCATATTCCAGGCGTCTTCATAGGACATGCCGGCCGCTTGCCGTTTCTCGATCTGCGCCACGCATAAACCTATTTTCCTTGAAAAGTTTTTTTTGTTAATTAATTAAAATTCAAAATCGGACATAGACATCGATTGGCCATCACGAGAAATAAATAAATTTGTGTAAGTCAAGTAACTTACCCAGCGGCTAGGCGTTGAAAGCCGCTAATGATGCCCTGGATGGAGTTGTCCCAGGGCGGAGAGCGTCGTCCCGCACGCACGGCACCCACATACGCCACAGTCGGCGGCAGTGCCCCCTCCGAAGTCTTCCAGGCCTTCACCAGATACCTACAACAGACGAGCATAGTAAACAAAGGGGTTTCTTCATCTGGTGATAGAGGTTTTAACTGATCATGGTCTTGTGAACAATCGTATTTGGGCAGGATATGCTTACAAGAAGGGACTACTGGTCACGTACAACTTCGGTTCACCGGGGTTCTTCACCTAGATCGCCAGTAGAGGAATTGAGAGGGCTAGATAAAACCCAGCCACGATGAAAAATAAGTGCAATGTGACCAACTTTCGAAAACCAGACCGTTGGTACAAGATAAAGGTTATTTTGCTAAATCTTACCATCAGACAATTTTAATGAATAAGAACATTTTAACTCAAATTTTATTAATGAAAAATAATAAATAGAATGTAATGTATGTATGTTTGTATGTATGTATATATATAAATATATATATATACACATACATATATATATACAAAAAAGTATGCACATAATAAAAAAAAAAAATTAAATTATATTCCTAATACAAGACGGCTCTACACTAAATTTGTAACAATTTTTTTTTAAACTTAGTTATATTAACTTTCGGTAAATAGATAAAAAATAATCAGAAATGCGGACATTCGCTGAAGGACCAGTGCCACCGACAAAGCTTGAAGAATTGCTCGTCTGAACCATGAAATGTTGGGGCCGAAAGTTCCCGAGTGGCGACTAAGAGTCGGTAGACGCTGAGTGAGGCTTCGCACTATAGTGGACTGACGATATTAAGGTCTGAGATGTAGTCAGCGGTCATTGTGGCGATCTTTGGGAGAGACTTATGCAGTGGGCGTCTATCGGCTGAAAGCAAAAATGCTAGTGTTACCTTGCGGTCTGCAGCAGCATGACCGTGTTCTCTCCCTCGTAGGTGCACGCGGCGGTGACCATGCCATAGGTGAGAGGCAAGTTGGAGGACAGCATGTAGCCGTGGCCGCCGCACGCCAGCCGGCACCGCTCCACGCAAGCCGCCGCGTCGCTTGTCGTGATTGCTTTCAGACAACACGACAGAGCGTGCAGCTGGTGAACGAAGTCATCGGTACAATAACTAGTTATCGTGTTCTATGGTGAAACGGTACTTCAAGTGACATTAGCGTGTTTTCAAGAAATAACATCGGAAGTCACTCTTGCGAGTTGCATGAGTAACGATGTGACTTTCTTAGATACAAACTTCTCTAATATATTTTGGGGACATATATAACATTATATTAACATACACCTTACGATACAATTAAACTTTAATAAAATGCAATTTTTGTAATATTTCAAAATTTACAATTGGAATCTCTCGCAGTTGTTTATGTAATTATTTGTAAAACATCAAGTTTGTTTAGGTCGCTTAAAATTTATGAAAAAGATTTAAGATGTACATTCACATAGCTAACTTGTCAACAAGAAGCTCTTACACCCAGTTCCAATCACACTGAGTAAAATTATCACTATGAAATGTGTTGCATTAATTTATTTTTTCTATTCTAATTGGACAGGCAAATAACCTTTAACATTTCCAAGTATTTCTGAAACCATTAATTTTTGGATAGGGTGTATCATACATTAATTGACAGCAAATATGCTATACATTCATACCTGTAAAGCTTTTGTCATCAAAACTGATTATGTAATAATTTTTATAGAATCATTCTTTTGCAAAATCTAGATAGTTTACACGTGAAGGAAATATTTTTTTAGTTACCATATATATTTACCTACCTGCACATAGCAAATATTTGTTTGACAATGTAGAAATGTGATAGTAAATTTACATTTCCTAACGTCTCTACAACACAAATTTATTTACGACCAGCTTTTTACACCTATAACATGTAAAGATGAGTTAGTAAGGGTTATGGTAGAATGGTTTTTTTTAATGGCCCTGCTATTGGAGGCCTCACGTACCCCTAATTTGTTGTGATCAAGGACTTTGTTTACAAATAAGTTTTTCAAATTTTTATCTTTATTCTTCATTCACTTTCATTCTTCTCATTTCCGTTGTTCTTACCTTTTTTCCTTCACAATATCTTTCATTTTGCTCTTTCATTTCTTCCTGCTTTCATCGCCTTCCTTCCATCATCTTATTACTCTTATGTGGCTAGGTATGTGTCTTTTATTCTTTATTTTATTACTTATTCTATTTTTTTTATATTACAGTTTTCTTTTTTTTTTGGGTTTGATTATTTTAATACAATACCACTTTGTTCTTATTCTATTTTTGTTTATTTGTCCTATTATTAATTGACTAGTTATTTGTGCAGTTTATTTTGTACCTACTCATCTATACTGTTTTATTCCTTTTAACAATATCACTCACCACCCTGCGAGTAAACGATAGGAATGATGGGCGAAGGTTGTCGTCGCTCATCATTAAGGCGATGCTCTCCAAATCTACTTTTAGCTTTACCTCCGTTTCCAGGGCACTACGCATCCCTGCATGTGCGGGACAATAGGTCACAAGGTGGGCCTGCGTGGGGTGGGGTAGAATGGGTTAATCCATACACTACCCCTAGTATATGGATATAGAAACTGTGAACATACTTCAGGTAGTCTCTCCAGGTCCCCGCTCTCGAGCTCTGCGGTGACGTTGTTGTACATTTCCCACAACCAGGCGGCGCAGAGTCGGAACGCGTGCACCGTGGCCGTGCCCACCAGCAACTTGTGCTGTTGTGTCACGTAGTCCAGGATCTGAGGCTCCGGCTCGCTGGAGATCAAACAGTTAAGCTATTAGTAATTATCAGTTGTGATGCGCCATGAGTATTGTGCCATATAAAATGCATCTACGCTTTGTCTTACGATATGGTATGTATGACTGGCGACTGAACGTATGTGTGTATGTCTCTCTCTATTTTACTATCTCTTTCTTTATCTCGTCCTGCTCTTGTGTGTCTCTCTCTCTGTGTGCACATACGTTTATATGTGATCTCCCGATTCGGTGGAATAACTAAAGTAATTATAACATTAAATTACTCAGCTGAAGAGAAAGGTTCTCTATTGGCGACCGCGAGTCGGTGGACGCTTAGACCGATCATCGAGGCGATTTTTGGGAGAGGCCTAAGTCTTGCAGTGGTTGTCTATCGGCTGATGTGATGGTGATGAACTCTATCATATGGTGGGTATGTGCTAATTTTCACCACGATTAACATGTAACTTTGACTATTTTTAAATTAGAAAAATGGTAGCGCAGTTTTTGGTATTTCACATATCTTTGGGACATGCTGCTGCTAATCAATCGTTAATATTTTTCCTTTAGCCGGCTCGTACTGCAACCATGAAAGTGAGAAAATATGGGACTACTTTATTCAGCGGTACAACCACGACCACGAATAAATAATTGCCTTTAATAATAATTATAAATTTAACAATTACTAATAGTTAACACGTGTTTCATTTATAATATACTTAAAAGTAGGTAGGTTTATTCATGTAAAACTACTCACTCGGGTTTCAGCTGCGACTGCCTCCTGACAGCGGAGTATCTGGTGGCGATGGTGACCGCCTTCGCCATGTAGTTGCAGACGTCGTGCACCAGCATTACCCGCACGAACATCATCGTGCCGTATGTTAGCTTGGAGCTAGGGGCGTTCACGTATGTACCGTCCTGTAAAAGGAAAAAATATATCTATTTGTATTCCAAATATTTATAAATATTGTATTGTCAAAAAAAAAAACAATTACATATGAAATAAGTTTACTATTATATATATTTTTAAAAATAAAACAACATCCACAGATATTGTACGTCTGTGGTCTTTTAGTCAGATTTTTTGGAAATTAATTCCAGTCTTTAGAGAGATAGCGATTTAACACATGTCTTACTTGGTTTTCAAGACAAACTACGTTGTACACGATATTAATTGTATTACCTAGCTTATACTACTACCTAAGTGGAATTCGCAAATTCCGCGGATTCGAAAAGGCAGAGCACAGAGGGCGTTTAGCCTTAAACCTCTGTTAAGATAGCAAGCTTGAGGGATACCTGGAGAGCCTTCGTTCATGCCCCTACCCTACTTTCTCGGAACTGGAGTTTCAATTAGAATAACATTTTGTTGTACCTAATTTAAATAAACATGTGTACATTTGTCATTAATGTATGAAAAAGTTTTTAAATTTATTGTAATTTTTTTTGTATGTGTCTATGTTTACGTACCCTAAAACCAAAATGGATGAATTATTGTTTTTTTATGTTTTAATTAAGGTCAAATGTTTATCAGTTAAGAGGGTAGACGTTTTAATTTACTTAGTAGTTTGTTATGTGGAGGCTTACTTGCAATATTTATATTTTATTCTCCATAACAACATTCCACGTGCTTTATCGAAAATATGTTAATAATTGTCAAATTATTATATTATGTGGACCAGAAAGTAATGTCGCTTTCTTAAGTTAAATTCACACGACTACATTTGTAACAAGTTTTTATTTCTAATCAACAATATATTCACCTTCGTCATCAACAGCCTTTTGCCATGTTGTATACATATTTTCAAGGCCGAGGCGGCAATTTGTTTCTCTGTAAAACATGTCGACAGAAATGACATTAGTTTCCGGTCCTCCTAATATAACGATTTACTTTTATTTATTCCATTTATTATAAACGTAATATTATTTTGCCAGTTGTGTACGTTATAAGAATGCCAGAAGAGCTGAATTTAATACAAATTTAAATCAAATTGAGCTCCCGTACAATGGCATCCTTAAACAAAAAACTATTAGGGTTCAAACTCGCCTCGACAAGAAATCTAAGAGCTCACAACAATACAGACGGATTTTTTTTATGGTCACTTACAACATCCATAATACAGTAGTATAGCAATTCATTCTCAAGCTTTATTAAAGCTTATAAACTCTTACTCTTCACACTTAAATAAGAATTTTTTTATCAAGTTTATATTTAATAAACTATTCAAATTGATTATACTATAATTCAGAGACATTCAAAGATATGCGCAAAGCACAATTTTCGTGAGTTGTATAACATTCTTTCTTCTATTCATATCAGCCGATAGACGCCTATTGTATGAAATTAGTCTACCCTGAAGTTCGCTATAATGAAAGGTCTGGCACTGCACCGACCTTGACTGTGTTGTCAGACCACCTAGAGGAGATCTCCCGGTCACTTTTCGGCCACAATGACCGTTAACTGTATGTGCAATAAGCCGCGTCTTTGTGCCTGCCACTTGGTTCAGTGACTTTAGTTCTTCTGTGGATTATCTCACTTCTGATTCGATTCCGCAGCGAAGCTCCTAGCTTATATGGAAAGACCTATTGCTCTCTGAGTTACGTTGAACCTTCACACATGACCCATTGTTTTCATTACAAACACTAAACTAAAGCTAGCTTCGTAAGATTCATCAAAAACATGTCTATTTCGACAAGACCGTTAGCGAAAGGTACACACACGTGTTTAAAAGTCTATTTTGCATATACAAATAGAGGTCATGCATAACGATGCTATGTCATAGCTTACAATATTAGCGTTCCGTCGTGTTACATAACCATACGTCGATTTCTTAACGGCCAAGTTATCGTTATTTATGGCTCTGTATAACCTCGTCACAGTCTTCAATTATCGAAATTTTCCGCTTGAATATATGTCAATATTATAACCCTTATAAGATTGTAACGTTGCAAGTTAACGTCCCATAAATCTTAGTTAAAATTTTAACCAAAAAATATAATCACGAGAAACGTCTCATAAATCGCAATACAGCAAAAAATTGTTCAACCCTTAGCGGGTAACGGTGCATCTCAAGTGGCGTGGGGTCGTGGGAGCGTGCTATTGGTTTAACGGATCTTTGTTTTTATAACAAAAATTCCTATGCGCCCGCGCACCAGCGACAGCAGTTCACATTTGCCAGGCAGAAGGATCCTGGCCCCGGTCGCGTTCACTAGCTAGGTGTCGTCTCACGCACCGACGCACACTCTTTGTGTCGGTTGCGTTCACCAGCTACGTGTCTTCTCACGCGCCAGGGCCAATTAGAATTTACGTTATAAATTCACGCCTTGGTCCTATTCATTCTCTGGGCATCATTTAGTTCACGCCACAACCTTTACATCGCCTCGCACCCCAAAGGGGTAAGTGTTGAACAAATATTATAAAGACATCATTATTACGTAGCATTTATCTATAAGTTAGAGCTCAACATTTTGTCTGTGTCCATAGTTCCATCATTATGTATTCATTATTACTTTTCAATTTGTTTAATTGTTTATCTCTCCTATTATTGTTTTACATGCTTTACATTTTATAACTCCGTTCTGACAGTAAACAATCACATCAACTGCTTTCGGTTTCTGCTCTTACTTCATCGCAAGCCATCTCCGGGTTTACTGTCAGCGGAGCAAATTTTACATATACTTATATATGTATATCATAACTGTGACATTTATTCACAGGTGCTACCTTACGCTTCGAGTTTTACACTGCGACTTTTATGCCGTGACTTTTATACTGCGAGTTTTACATTGCAAGTTTTACACTGCAAGTTTTATGCAGCAAGTTCTACACTGTTGAAATTATATCACCGTGCACCGGAACCGACACATACTGCAACCTACCGGCGCTCCCCAGCTCTCGACTTGCAGCCGCCTGACCAGTCCTGGGAGATCGTGCGGCTGGCTACCACCACTATCAGGGGAGTACCGAGCTGCGATGTAAAATTAGACCAGGCCTTCTGCCCACCACCTATTTTAGTTAATTAAAAATATATATTCTTCTTATAACGGCACATTTTTATAACGGCACAAGATATTCTTCTAAATCAAATGAATGTTCCTTTCAAATACATTATTTTATTTTTACAATAACGTACTGGCTTACCTACTTCGAATTTTACATCCTCGTTAATTGTGATATATTACTAAACAGCATTAAATACGACAATTATGAATTTAAGTTTATAAATGAAATAAATGTATTACTGTTTGAAATACATTCCAAATACATTTTTTGGTCAAGGTCACCGAGAGAGTAATGGAGCAGACTGACTCTATGCTCCGAGATTCAATCATTTAATTGAGAAGGTACGTAGACGAACCAAGGTAATCGACGTAGATGGAAGAATTGCTAATCCCAAGTGGCAGAGAGAGAATGGTATCCACGTGGAAGACGCAGCGTCGGTAGGTCCCCCACTAGATACACCGACGACATAGTTAATTCGATATATGCCAACAGGGTACGCGGCCGGCGAGTCAGCGCAAGCCTGCGCCATACTGAGCGACTCGCGGTCCGCCCTCGAAACTGTCGCAAGATCGGACACCCTCCATCCCTTAGCGTTAAGAGTGAAGGAGAATGTGATGAAAGCGAGAGAAAAAGGGAAGGATGTAAGGTTGTTTTGGGTGAAAGCGCACGCGGGGATGGAGGGGAACGAGAGGGCGGACCAGCTGGCCAAGGAAGCGGCCCTGAAGAGTAAAAGACGACCAGAGTACGAGAGATGCCCTGTTTCATTCGTCAAGCGGCAACTGAGACTGGAGTCGCTCGACGAATGGAACAGGAGGTATGTGGAAGGAACGACGGCTTCGGTAACGAGGATGTTTTTCCCGGACGCCGTCTCAGCCTACCGCGTGCTCCGCAGCATCGAGGTGGACGCGGTCTCGGCCCAGCTCTTCACGGGGCACGGGGGGTTCTCTGAGTACCTTCATAGGTTTAAGCTCAAGGAGGACCCCTCGTGCTTCTGTGAACCGGGCGTGGACCAGACCGTGATCCACCTTGTGGCCCGGTGTCCCGCATTCGGGGGACTCCGGTTCGGCTTTGAATGCCGGTCTGGTGTGCAAATCAAGGAGGAATCAATAGCCTCCCTGATAGGCGGAGAATATAAACAATCATTTCTATCCCTTTGCAGAGAAATAGCGGAAAGTGCAATGAAAAGAAACAAAACGTAAATATAAGAAATAAATAAATAAATATATATTAAAAAATTAAAAGTAGAAAATATAATTATTAACTATTAAAATATAAAAAATCTGTGATAAAAATAATTGTATAAGAAACAAAAATGTAAAATAAAAATAAAAAAAGCTATTGAAAATGTAAAAAGCAAGGGAAGAATGATAGATGATCAGAGGAAAAGAGAAAGACAGACGAATTGTGGCATGAAAGATTAGAACAGAAAGAAAGATTATGTGAAGAATGAAAGAAAAGAGAATGAAAATAAAATAACTAAGTGAAAAAATTCAATGCTTGCAAAGTCCCTATCCCAACATAAATAGGGGTACGAGAAAAAAAAAAAAAAAAATTCGATATATGCACCGCAAGAACGGTAAAATTTTTGAAAGAGGTTAATGCCTGATATTAGGATCTCTTGTACATAAAAAGTAAAAACCGTATGATTATTTAAACAATTAACGATAGTATAATCATGTTGTTTTTTTCATGTTTATTAACTATGTGGCATATCTTTTTAACCCTTTCCTTACCGCAGTACGTTCCGCCGAAGTGACGTTACTGAGCCGGGCAGCAGCGCGCCGTTAATTGTACACATTGCTTGGCGTTAGGCTCATGTTCTCATTTAAGTATTACATATTTAAAGATTTTACTGGCATATTAATTAAAAATGGAAGTTAGTATAATTCTTAGAAATTTATTTGGCTGTGATAAACCTTAAAACAGACATCATCTACATATATGCCCACATTAAAATTTTTACGTTGATATTAAGATTCAAGTCTTTTCCCATTTGTATTGCAAACAACGCACCTAAACGTTAAATGTCTTTCGGCCAACCCTAATTGATTATTATTGCAGTGATACTTTTCTTATAATTTAAATTTTAGTTTACAAATACATGCTATACTTTCGAAAATTTTTTTGTGAGTAAAGGCGCATTCAATAACATGATTGCACCCTTAGAGGAATCAGTTCAATAACAATGCAATATAAGGAAAGGCAAATTAATGCCACCAAGATGCGGTGCTGGTACACACGGGGCGTTCAATGGAAGCCGGCTAACTCCGGCGCAGGTAACGAAAGGGTTAAAATCTGTATTCATTGTTTTTGAAATTATACAGACAAATATTCATAATTGTTTTCGTTCTTGTGAAATTAGTAACATTCCGCTGCACACGTAAACATCTTACTTGTCGTAAATTTAATGGTTTTTCCATCTGATGTTTCAATAATAAAAACAAAGCGACTTTTAACAATGAACAGACATGTCACTGTTACAGTAACATAAGAAAACATTTGCTTATTATATTTTCTCACTGGTTATATAATAAATAATTAATCTTGAAATCAAATTATCCGGTATTATTGAATAGTTATTTATAACAGGTTATAAGCATTGATTGTCATGATGTTTTAAAAGAAAAAAATAACATTTTCTTTTATTCAAATTTTGATAACACGTAATTATTTACATACATTCGATTGACGTCTGATTCTGTTAATCATTACGGCTTTAAGAGTGCCTGCAAATATTGAATTAAAATGTACACATGGAATAATGTTAAATTTTATTTAAAAAGAGTAACTGTAGGTACGGGACGGCTCTTCTCAACAGATCAACATCCTAAGCCGTTGATAGTTTATATTTTAAAATAATTGACGATTGAAAAAAGCGTGTAAATACCTACAGTGTTAAGCGTGTAAATACAGTAAAGATAGTTTGAATTGTAATTGTATCATATATTTTAAATGTATAATATCAAAGTTTTAAAACTCACCTCTAAGACTTTAGAGTTCTTCATCAGCATATGCTCCCTGGGTATCCTGACGTGATCGAGGCCGAGGAAGCCGTTGTTGGTGCCGTTCATGCCCAGTTTGGCTCCGATTTCGCCGACCTTAATGCCGGGGAGTGGCATGTGAGTCTCCTCGTCGCGCAGTTGGACGATGAAGGGATGGATGCCGTGACACTTGCCTTGCGTGTACAGCTGGGCCATCACCACACAGTAGTTCGCCGTATGCGCCACTTTAAATCGACAAGTTTATCTATTATTGTCGAGTGTCACTCGACATTGATTTTGTTCCACAAGCTCCACTGTCGAGTAATACTCGACATGGTGTAATACTTCTTTTTGCGAGAAATTTTAAAACAGGAAAGATTATTGTTACTAAAATGTTTGAATCACGAATGAATGAAACATATTCTAAAATCGCAAGATACTATAATTCAATTAAATTTTATCGATGCTACATAACAGCCTTGGAGTGGAAAGGGTTAAGACTAAGGCACACAACTAATGTGTATGTTTTTTTTGTTCTAATATACGCTTTCCCACGTCTTTTATTCGGGACATGGATATACACCTTCCTACTTTCACCTTACCTCTCTCATCCTTCACATTTTCTCTTTAAACCCTCTTTCATCCTTCATATTTTCTATCATTCAGCATACATTAAACATACAGCAATCATTATATATTTATGCATCGCCTCCTATCCCTCGCCACACTTCTCATTACACGATTTTGTTTCGCCTAATTACGTCACCCATCACCCTGCGACAAAACCGCAAGTGTGGCGGCAATGCTCCATTACCACTTTGCTAGCCGCTCTAAACCCTCTATATACTGGACAGCGAGTAATTGCGTGCATGCGTACCGAGGTGTTTAACGAGTATGGAATAGAATCGTTGTTTCTCACTTCTGACCTCAATGGCATTCTCATAGTCGCTCAACTAGACAAGGAGTGGGGTTTGTTCGGGAGTTCCATCCCGGTTTTTTTATTTTAATCTAAGACTTTAGTCGTTTTTAGGTTATATAAAAAGTATAGGATATGATAGATTAATTATTAGTATTATAATTTAATCCTATTTAAATAAGTAACTTGAATTAATGTAAGAAAAATTGAATGATTTTTTTAAAAAAAGGCACCAATTTTTCTTTCCGTTGTGACTGTCACAGGCATTTGACTATTTGTCGCTAGACAGAATAACATGAATATGTAAGTTTCGTTTATTGTTAGTGTAATTATTGTAATATAAAACATTTAGTTCATTATCCGGTGTTCGGTATTTTTGTATTTGAACTAATGTAGTAACACGGGATAATTGGTTATAGATATGAAACCTTTAAATCCGTAAATGTATAGCTTATTTGTCAGAAAAAAGTTTTAAAGCTTTTATACTTATTTCAATCACTCAGTATAGAGTGATTAATTTATTTTTTCTATAGCAACGCGACTGGCGCATAACCTCTGGCATTACAAAGTTTGCAGTAACATATTTAACAATAATTAATTTTAATATGTAGTGATTCGAACTACGATACCGTTTTTTCTTACTATATTATCTTTAATTTTTTATTATTTCACTCTTTTATAGCTTTTACACCTATAACCAATCATATATAGGGTAGTGGATAGATGGATTATAGCTTTAATATGTTAAATAACTTATAATTACAATGTTAGAAAGTAAAATAACAAGAAGGGCACTGACATGAAGTTTGACCCAATAAGATATGCAGAGCAAGAGATAACACGAGATGGTATGACCCATTCATTCCTATATATATCATAGCTTATTAAAACTAAATTCAAGCCAATACACAATTATTTTTGAATTTTCAATAAGTTATGTTTCTTCTAAAGACGTGGGTCGTATTAATAAGTCGATATATTCATTTCGTCGGCGATGTTAAAAAAATATTTGTTATTACATATTCAATAAATTTAATATACACTCTTAAATTTTTCTTAATCTTATGTAATGATAGATATATATATTTTATAACTTTAATGGTCATTTTGACATCGAACAGGTTGCTCGATTTGTTTTTATATACGCCAAGCTCAATATTTTTAAGAGCTGGAACTAGTTTGTGGAAAAAAAAATATGTAAAAACGAAATCGCAAATGTGTTTCGTAATTAATTTTGGCGGTCATATTTTGTGTAGCTATTGAGACACTATGGAGTATTCTAACATATTAGTTACTTTTTCGCAAAATCCGTTAAATAGAATTTATTAAGAAGTACATTTTTACATTTTACAGTTAAATTTTTGTTTCTAAATATCAGTACAATATGTGACGCTCTGGCTTCGGAGTAACTTATTGCATTACAAAAGTCAGAGTTCAATTGCAGAAGATAATTAATACTTTCACTTCACTTTGAGTAACACTGTAAACGCCAGAGAAATTCATCCAGTGATGTCTTGATTCTAAAAGATAATTATATTTTTTATCAACGAGAGTAGACTGCGAGGTAGAGTTACTTATAAGAATTGAGAATGATAACATTGCCTCCCTGATGGAAGATGACGTTTACCGTCGCATATTCTTGAGATATTGTAAGAAATAATGGAGGTCATATGAAGTGTTAAAATTGTATTTAATGATAGAAGACTTAATTTTAGCTAAAATCTGTACTGCATTAAAATCGTAACGATTATAACCAAAAGTATAAATTTAAAAAATGTGTAAAATACCGAACAAAATGTAATACTGTGAGAAACATAGCGAAGGAAGGGAGGTAATGCAAGGAATGTGTGTAAATAAAAGTACTAGAATAAAAAGTAAATGTGAAGAGTGAAACGGAAAAAGAATAGCAGGAACGAGAGGCTCCAAGAACGAGGACAAAAGCCAAAAAATAAAATGACTATACACCTATGCCCCGATTTACACGGTACTTGTTTTACACGTTTTCGCTTTTACACGGTTTTCCAAATAAGTTTTTTTTTATTTTAATAACCGAGTTTATCTCTCATAATGTAAACATTTCTGCTTCAAACATCGAATCAGCACAAATAACTTCGAGTGATAAAAGTGAATTCGAACCTTCAGTTCCGAAAAAAAGAGTGGGAGTAATTTCTGACAGTGATAAAGGATAATAAAACACTATTGGTTTTATTTTTTGTTCTTCCGTTTAATGTATTGTAATTAAATTAAAAAAAAAAACAGTGTTTCCGCAATATATTAAATATTTTAACTTGTCAATGCATTTTATTTTTATTTCTGTTTACACCAAAAAATATTGAAAAAAATCACAAGTGTTGAATAGCAAAATTATGCATTTCCTGCAACTTTTTCGATTTACGCGGTTTTGATTTGAAAATTTTAAATTTTCGATTTACACGTTTTTCTTAGAAACGTATCTACGAGGGCCAAACTGAAAGTTTTTAGAACTGGCAACTTAAAAGCATCATATTAAAAAAATAAGTTTAAATTTTGAAAATAGAACTCTTTACCAATAATATTGAGTATACATTTCATTCATTTATCATTTGTTTTACGATTTGGCGGCAAATTGAAAATTGTCTGTGCACGTCAGAATGAATTTAAGCCGAGAAAATTTTCGTGCAATGATTTTTTATGACTTTCGATGTCATATAAGTCAACAAGAAAGTTATGATAGACTTCGATTGGCTTTTCACGATGAAGCCCCATCTCGTGCCACAGTTTACAACTGGTTTAATGAATTCAAACGTGGTCGAACTAATCTCACCGATGATTTGCGTGAGGGACGGCCTTCTACAGCGACGACTGAAGACAATATCAGTGTTGTGCGGCGTATGATAGAGACTGACAAAAGAGTGACCTATCAGCAGATTCGGACAAGTCTAGGCATAGGTATGAGTCAAGTGCACAAAATCCTCCATGAACATTTAGCGGTCAGGAAGCTTTGTGCCCGCTGGATACCGCATAATTTGACCGATGCTCAAAAACTCCGCCGTGTTGATTGGTGCCGAGAAATGATCCAAAAATTTAACGGAGGTGACTCAAATGCTGTGTTCGACATACTAACGGGTGACGAAAGCTGGATTTACTGTTATGATCCGGAAACCAAAAGACAGTCTGCTCAGTGGGTGTTTCCTTCCGAAGAGTTGCCAACTAAAGTGAAGAGAGGTCGAAGTGTTGGAAAAAAGATGGTGGCCTCGTTCTTCGGAAAGACAGGTCATTACGCGACAGTTGTCTTAGAGGATCAGAAAACGGTTAATGCAGAGTGGTGCACTAACAATTGTTTGCCACTTGTCTTGGAAAAAGTTCGAGAGAAACGACCTCGCAGCAGGATCCTCCTTCATCACGACAATGCCTCGTCGCACACCGCCAGGCAAACGATCGACTATTTGGCGACCTCAGACGTGGAATTACTGGGTCACCCGCCGTATAGCCTCGACCTCGCACCCTGCGATGTTTATTTATTCCCGAAAATAAAAGAAAAACTTCGAGGAAAACATTTTATGGACGCCGAAGAAGCAGTGGCTGCGTTTCAAAACGCCGTCGAAGAGACCCCTAAGGCCGAGTGGGCAAGGTGCTTTTTTCAATGGTTCCATCGAATGCAGCGATGTATTGATGTAAATGGACGCTATTTTGAAAAGTTATAATAAAACTAATAACTTGCTAGAATGCTTAGTTTTTGATTTTCTAAGAACTTTCAGTTTGACCCTCGTACCGTGTAAATCGGGTGATAGGTGTATTAAACTTTAATTAAAATAAACGTGAGAATTTCTTTTTATACTAAATTTCAAGGATAGAAGTAGAGATTGATATAACACCTGCTCTCTTACTAAATTTAGACGTAAAATTTTAGAGAATCTCTATATAACTATGTTCTAATTTTTATTTAATTATTCCTTTTATTTCGAAATACCATTTCTTTTTACAAACATATCAGATACAAAGGTGCCAATGTTCAATTCGATAACACGTGTTTCAATATTATATGTCGGTAAAAACATTGCGTCAATAACGTTGCATTAGTGTTGTTCGTGTGTCGATATCTTAATCTTTCATATTGAACGTCCTTTAATTCGTTTTAATCTTATCTATGGTCTTATGAAATCTTTACTAGTTAAATCATTACAAAATTTATTTACTTTAACAGCACAGATTGATATCAATGTGTGATATTTGTAAATCTATAATTAACTATTTGACCCAAAAGAATTTACTGACATAAGTTATTTGCCTGACACAATATAATAAAAAAAATGTATGTAACGTATTTTAAAGTGATCACTTTATTAATAAAGAGAACAGCTGTCAAACGCGCATTTTAAATATTCACCAAATTTTTTAGAAGTTTCTGGGCAATTTTCCACCTTTTTATCTAAAACTTTTACAAAATTTTAGAAAACTATTAATTTATATGTAAAGTTGTTCTAAAGTTTTCAAGTTTAAAAGCCCCCCCGCCCCTTAATCCTTATTTCAACCCCCTTGGGTTAATTCTACTTTTTAAATTTAGATTCAGAACATAGTTTGATTAACTAAAATTCAAAGTTATATGACGCAGTTTGATGGTAACTCTTATTTACCTTTTAACACATTCCATGCCATGCGGGGCTTATACGAGCCCCGCTGCAATTTCGTTCAGGCAATTTACAGTTCTCATTGGAAAACAAAGGATTCTAAAAAAATTAATTGCAGGGTCGAATATAGATAACTACACAACACGCATGCGCGCACGTAATGCGTATTAAAATTTATACCTTTTTCCGCTAATTATAGCTTTGCAGTATTGAAAAAGTGTAAAGCAGGCGTCTTAAATAACTTTTTTTTTAAATTTTTAAAGTGTGGGTCGTATACGTCCCACGCGGCCTGAATGCAAAATTTTCAAAAATTGCCGTTTCACTATATATTATAGTACAGTTAATTTAAAATTGAAACGATATAGATTTGTATTGTGATAAATGGATTAGATATTTCAACATGAAGATGCAATGCTTATGGAATTATCACACTTGTGTTAAAGATATTTACGGAGTATTTTACGTTGACAATGGATTACATTGAAGTAAAAGCACCATAACAGATAAAATGAAAAAATGTTTCCGTTACTAGATTCCATAAATCTATTCGGTGGACCGGAAATTAATGCCGCTTTCTTAAGTTAAATTCACACGACTACATTTTTAACAAGTTTTTATTTCTAATCAACAATATATTGACCTTTGTTATCAACAACCATTTGCCTTTTGTATTCAAATTTTCATTCCCGGAGCGGTAAAAATCAATCGGTTTTTCTGTAAAATATGTCGACAGTTATACATTACTTTCCGGTCACCCTAATATTTAAATGAATGAATGAAACTGAAATCATTACAACGATTGTATCTCTCCATACTCCCTCGTTATTTTAATTAGACGCGTTTGATATTATAAGCCTATTCTGTCTTTTTGGAAAACAAAGGTTTGTGTTTTTTTATAGATTCCGATAGCCAAGTATTTGTCTGCCGCGATGACTTTTCATTGCAGTCCCCAAAAAAAAAAAAAATGTTTTTTGTCTGTCTTCATTTTTTTATGTACTTCAGATTGAAAGTGTTGTAAAATGAGACTAATCAAACATGTTTGTTATTTAGATTAAATTAAATAAATATACGAATCAATATTATAATCTGTAGATAACGAAGTCCACATATTATTATAATTTATCTGTATAATCTTTATCTTTAATATAAAGTAGAACAGAAACAATCGAAAAACCGCATACGAAAACAATAAAAATGACTGTCGAAAAAAAATTGCACTAGCGTGGTCGCTATAAATAGTTGATTACTTCACACATAAATCATGGAAAATAACATAAAAACATAATTTAAATGTTACATCGACCAAGAGCATTAACCTTTGTTTTCATATTGCATGTTTATATGGTAATTAGGTATGCTTATAATGATACAGCTGATATTTAAACAACACCCGTTTTTCGGAAACGGGGCGAAACGAGATTTGATCCTTCTAAGAAAAGCATATAAATATCAATACTACACAGCTCCACTGGAGAAGAGCGGTTTACTTCTCCAGTCTCTTTTTCGTCTTTCATCCTAGTATCTTTATAAGTCCCTTCTGTAGTAATGAATTGTTATAAGTGGAAAAGAGATAAATGTATAGCCCCGATCAGCGCTGCTGAAGTTTCTTCCGCTACTTCTTTCAGCTTTCCTAAGTGGTAGTAGTGATATTTGCCAGGCAATAGCTACCGACCAAACCGAGGTTTGGCACTCTCGGGCGCCCTTATGTCGGAATGCTAAACGGGTATATACAGCTCCAAGCCCAGGTCTTCTCGTGGGGGTTCTTGAGCCTCGTCACTCCACGGAGCGTCCACAGAAGCGATCTAAGAGCTCGGCGACCCCTAAGTCTAGTCTAGTAAAATGGTAGTTTGTAGCGGCCCGAGCGGAGGCTCCATAAGGTCAATCCGCAGATGCTACAAATGCCACTTGAGCAGCGGTGACAGCCCGGTCACAATAATTGTGTAGTTTATTTATTTGAGCAAAACTCCCACTTTTTTCATAATTTATAGTTACAGATAGTTTTAAGTAATATACTACCGTGGATTCAGTGTTTACGCCACAAATATCGAATAATTATTCTATTGTATACTATCAAACGGGATAAGTAGTGAAACACAGACCGACGATATTAAAATAATCATTTTGTTAATAATTTTTGAAAAGATAATAAAAAATATATTAAAATTATACTAACTGACGGCAAATACAAAAACATGTTTTTAAATAAAGCTGTAAAGATATAATTCAATTAAAAAATTTAATAATACGTTTCTAATTTGCAACAAATATGATTAATTTTAAAGTGTGTATAAGAGCATTAATGCCGCAGATGTAGAAGTAATTCATCATTTCAGCCGTGGGAAGACCAATGTTGGACATAGGCTTTTTCATAAATATTTACAATAGGACCGGTTGAAAGCGGCTTACGTTCAACCGTCTTTCGACGAATTTAAAAAAAGTTATCTGTCCAATTTGTGGGCGTGTCTACATTCCAGAATATTTAAGCCCGAATAGCCTGCAAGTTGACATTCGGTCGTTAGTCTTCGGATCACCTAATTCCTGATTCGATCTCTTAACTTGAGCTTCCTTATGAAGCCCAGAGATGTTAAATATTTTGAATTATATTAAGGGCCTCTCGTACCCCTAATTAGTTTAGGATAGGGACTCTTTTTTTCATTTTATTCTTTTTTTTTAAATATCATTCCTTTCCTTACTTTCTACATTTCATCTGTCTTACCCTTCCATTCCTTTCTCTCTTTTCCGATGCTCGTCATCCATCACCTCGTTCCTTAGATTTTACAATATTTATTTAATATACATATTATGATATATACAAACATTTCTATTTTGTTTACAATTTACTTACATTAGTTTCTCATTTCTATATATATTTGCTCTTATTTTATTTTTATTATTTGTGTCTTAACTTTCCTGCATAGCCTAAGGAACTCAGGTCGCGTCCCATCGTTATCAATTAGCGAGGCTATCAAGTCCTCGCTGATTTTAGTGCCTAACCAACACTAGAGATGCTATTGAAGGATTGGATCTTGTTCACGTGCGTGTATATGTGAGTGTATGTAGACATATAAAACATATAGGTACTCACAGCCGCCGGGCCACCACTTGTAGGCGGTGAGAGTTGGGCTGTGCAGAATGAACTCCTTGGTGGCCGGGTCGTAGGTAGCCGTCGTCTCCAGACCGCGTATGAACGTTCCGTGTCCTAGTTCCGTCTGCGTGAAAAAAATCTTTATTTAATATACCTGTTATTACTCGTAAGTCACGAAGTATTTTAAAACCAATTAAGTTGTTAACCATTAAAATGATATATTATTTATTAAATTATTCTTATTATTTGATCATCTGTGTATGATTAAAAAAGAAACCTCAATTACATAGAAATTAAAATCAAACCGAGGTCCCTAAAATGATATCGAACAATTTAAAAGAAGAGGTTGCTTCAAGGGTTCCTAAGGTGGTCTGATAGGAGAAGAGTCTTTTTTCATTATTGTTACCAGGATCTTTATTCCACAGACATTAGCGTTCTTGCCTTTGTTTTAACATTTACGTTAAATATTACCGACAAAAAATTTTTGCTCACGTTTTTGCTTCGTAATGTTTACTAAGTATCTTATTCTATTTTAACGACGACCTAATTGTCCAGTTTTTAAAATTACATTTCGTTCGACCACCTTTTCATCCCTACTCCATATTGCCATTCTCAGGTTATAAGGAGAAAGTCTATAACAAGCTATCTTTATTTGACTATGTTTTCTGCCTAAGTGGCATTTGTAGATTTGGCGGGTTCGAAGAGGAAGAACATAGATGGCGCCAACTTTAAAACTTATTTTATAGGAGCGAAGCTCAAAGATTGATCTTCAACACGAGCCGCTACATACTATCCGGTGCCATTTTCTGATTACCTTCATAATATATCTTTAATAGAGTAGTTAAGAAAATTAGTTCTAAAGCTATGTTACCACTTAACACGTTCCGTATCACAGCAATTTTTGAAAATTTTCCATTCAGGCCTCGAGGGGCCTATACAACCTACACTTTAAATTTAAAAAAAAAGTAGTTCAAGACGTTATGCTTTACATTTTTTTAATACTGCAAAGCTATAATTTGCGGGAAAAATTTATACATTTTAATACGCATTATTTACGCGCGTACGTGATGTGAAGTTATATATATTCGACCCTACAATTCATTTTTTAAGAATCTTTTGTTTTTCAATGAGAACTGCAAATGGCCTGGACGGAAAGTGCAGCCGGGGTCATATACGCCCTACATGGCATGTGTTAAAAAACCTTTATTTGCTAGTTTTCCATTAACTTTAAGTAATGATTAATAATTCAAAGGCATTACGCGAATGATTACTATTAAAGCGTACACAATTGATTAAATGAATTAACAAATTGAAAGAATTAACAATTTAAAGTTTATTAATTTTTTGATGCATAGTAAAATTCATAGCAATATTATTTCTATTTATAGTGCTAATCTAGTTTATGTCTCTTTTTTCAATTCTTTTGTTATATTTAATAGTATTCTTATGCACATATAAGTACAAGGTTTTCTAATGACTTAACTTATCTCTTAAATCTTGATCAGATGATAATTGCTACGGTTAGATATAAAAAGTGCAGTGTTAACTTAGAAATTTGAGAATCAAAATCCTGGGACAAGAGTGGCTAAGTCAATTTACCAAAGAATTTCACTTACTATCACGCTCTAAAACTAGATCACGGTAATAATATTATACGCAGTAAATAAAGCTGGTTTTCTCTCATTTTAATATTTATAATTTATTTCGGCTATTTTCTCAAATTTTTAATTGATATAATACTGTGATCAAAAAGTAAGGTGAATTAGTTTATAAAATGTATATTGTTTATTTTTTCTTCCAAAACAATTTCATCGCCTTCAAAGTAACCCAGTCCTATAAAACGCATTTTTGTCGACGCTTTTTCCAGTATTCGAAGCAGTCGGAAAAGTTTTTTTCCGTTATAGTCTTTAATACCTTATTCCGTTTCTGTGAGAGACAGGATCGCGAGACCATGTGGGACGGGATCCACCGTGTGATGCGTCGCACGGGGGTGAGGCGAGAGGACGTCCCCCTCGTCCAGTCAGGTAAAGTGCTGGACGCAGCGGGATCAGCCAGGTTGCTGGCGGAGGTTTTCTTCCCGGAGGACGACCCCGGGAAGGACAATGCGGACCACAGAACTGTAAGAGCTAAAGCCGATGAAGTCAATTCGGGGGACCATGATGGAACATGCGACCCCCCGTTTACGATGGAGGAGCTCCGATGGTCCGTATCGACCTTCAACGCCAAGAAGGCACCTGGCTCTGACGGACTCACCGCGGACATCTGCCGTGCGGCCGTCGCCGTGGACCCCGTTCTGTACCTCGCGCTCTCCAACCGGTGTCTCGCGCTTTCCCACTTCCCCACGAGATGGAAGGAGGCAGTGGTCGTAGCGTTGCGGAAGCCGGACAAGGAGGACTACACGCACCCGAAATCCTACAGGCCCATCGGACTCTTGCCGATTCTCGGCAAGGTCCTTGAGAAAATGATGGTCCGTAGGATCCGGTGGTACACTGCACCGTATATCAGTAGCCACCAATACGGCTTCATGCCGCAGAGGTGTACCGAAGACTCCCTGTATGACCTGATCCAGCATCTGCGAACCCGGCTGAAGGAGAAGGAGATCGCAGTGCTGGTATCATTGGACATAGAGGGAGCCTTCGATAACGCCTGGTGGCCTGCTATACGGTGCAGACTGGCAGAGACTCGCTGCCCCGCGAATCTGCGGCGTCTTGTTGACAGCTATTTTAGCGATCGCAAGGTGTCCGTACGGTACGCGGGGGCAGAGTGGGCCAGAGAGACCACCAAGGGGTGCGTGCAGGGATCCGTAGGCGGCCCAACCTTCTGGACCCTCCTCATCAACCCTCTCCTGGAGGAGGTGGCAAAGACCGGGACACACTGCCAGGCGTTCGCAGATGACGTCGTGCTGGTCTTCTCGGGGCAGAAGGCCCAGGACATCTCGAGTCGGGCCAACGCCGTTCTCGCCCATGTTCATGAGTGGGGGGTCAGGAACAAGCTGAGGTTCGCACCACACAAAACCAAGGTGATGGTGCTAACCAACAAGCTAAAGTTCGACTACCCATTACTGAGCATGGGAGGTGAGCCGCTTGGCCGGACTGGGGAGGTCCGGATACTAGGCCTCACAGTTGACGATAGGCTCACGTTCAACAGTCACGTGAAGAACGTGAGCAAGAAGGCACAGGGCCTCTATCGTCAGCTGTGCAGGGCTGCGAAGGTATCTTGGGGTCTGAACTCGGAGGTGATCAGAACGATGTATCTGGCGGTGCTGGAGCCGACGATTTTGTATGCAGCGAGTGCATGGGCGCCGGCGGCTAGGAAGCTGCTGGTCCGCAGGCAGTTGGGCGCGGTCCAGCGGGGCTTCGCGCAGAAGATCGCGAGGACCCACAGGACCGCGTCCCTGCACTCGGCCCTTATACTTGCCGGGTTGCTTCCCCTGGACCTTCGGGTCCAAGAAGCAGCCCGCTTATTTGAAATAAGAAAGGGTCATTCCCGGCAGGTGGTAAAGGACCGAGACCTGGAGGTACCGGTCAGCTACCTGAGACTACCGCACCCGTCTGGTCAAGTTGGTGTGGAGTTCTCCTGTCTGGGGGAAAGTGCGGAGGAAGTCCGACTTGCCACCGCGGCTGCCGATCTGGTAATTTATACCGACGGCAGCCGCATAGAGGATAAGGTGGGTGCGGCGTTCTGCGTCAAGCGGGGCGCCGTAGAGTCATACACAAAGAAACTCAAGTTGGGCAACTTCTGCACCGTATACCAGGCAGAGCTGCTGGCTCTAGCTGAGGCAACAGGGTACGCGGCCGGCGAGTCGGCGCAAGTCTGCGCCGTACTGAGCGACTCGCGGTCCGCTCTCGAAACTGTCGCAAGATCGGACACCCTCCATCCCTTAGCGTTAAGAGTGAAGGAGAATGTAATGAAAGCGAGAGAGAAAGGGAAGGATGTAAGGTTGTTCTGGGTGAAAGCGCACGCGGGGATGGAGGGGAACGAGAGGGCGGACCAGCTGGCCAAGGAAGCGGCCCTGAAGAGTAAAAGACGACCAGAGTACGAGAGATGCCCTGTTTCATTCGTCAAGCGGCAACTGAGACTGGAGTCGCTCGACGAATGGAACAGGAGGTATGTGGAAGGAACGACGGCTTCGGTAACGAGGATGTTTTTCCCGGACGCCGTCTCAGCCTACCGCGTGCTCCGCAGCATCGAGGTGGACGCGGTCTCGGCCCAGCTCTTCACGGGGCACGGGGGGTTCTCTGAGTACCTTCATAGGTTCAAGCTCAAGGAGGACCCCTCGTGCTTCTGTGAACCGGGCGTGGGCCAGACCGTGATCCACCTTGTGGCCCGGTGTCCCGCATTCGGGGGACTCCGGCTCGACTTCGAGTGCCGGTCTGGTGTTCAGGTCAAAGAAGACACGATACCCTCCCTGATAGGCGATAAAGCTACTAGGCAGGATTTTGTATATTATTGTAAAACAATAGTTAAAAAGATTATAGAAATAAATAAAACCTAGGTATAAGATAAAAGACTGTTATAAAATAAATAATAAATGTGCAAATATGTGATACCTAGAAAATAAGATATACAAAATAAAAAAAGGGATGAAAGAAGAGTAGTATAGAAGGGCACAAAAGAAAGAAATATAGCATGAAAGACAGACTAAAAGAATATGAGATGAAAGACTGATGAGTATGAAAATAAAAAAAAAAAAATATATGTGAAAAAATTACTGTAACAAAAGACCCTGTCCCACAAAAAGATAGGGGTACGAGAGACCCCCAATAGCGGGGGTCATAAAAAAAAAAAAAAAAAAAAAAAAAAAAAAAATACCTTATTCCAATAGGTTTAATTTCTTCAACCGTGTCAAAACGGCGTCTTAGCATTGGCCTTCTGAGTTTGCTGAATAGCTAGAACTCGCATGGAGGCAAATCAGGCGTATACAGTGGTAGCGGTACGACTTGAGACAATTTTTTGACTTTTTTTTTCAAAAATTGAGCGATTTTAGCACCAATCAAGGCTTGATGCGTTTGACAAGATTAAAACGATTAACAAAAAACGTTCCGGAGATAAATAAACCTTTTGACAAACAGACGCTTGGCTAATGTTATAGACAGTTCTAGAAAAAAGAAATTACCTGCCTTCCTAATACCCAGGAGTTTTATATGACAACTTCACCTTACTTTTTCATAACAGAGTATATTAATAAATTTTAACGATATAATTAAAAAAAAGCGTTGTTAAATGTCTGTAAAGTTGGGTAAAAATAATTCGAACCTGTGCGTAAGTGCCAATAATGTCGAGATTGAAAGCTCTGCCGATCCAATAAGCCTGTTGTTCCACCGTACCTTGACCCATGAGAGTTGGAATGAACATCACATAATGGAGAGTAAGGGGGGAACCATCTCCCAGTATAGCTGAACCAAGATTACCACCCAAAAGTGCCCTAGGGAAAAATATAATTTTATGAACAAACCGGAATGATTTCCATTAGTATAGATTGAATATAACATAATGGTTACGATGTATGTTATTGTTATATGAAAGTAATATTTTTACTTCTTTATTTAAAAAAGTAGAATTTTATTATTAAAACAATTTTACGTTTTAATGCTTCGTCGTTCATGGATTCAGCCTATAGAAGCCCTTTGTAAGGTATAAGCCTCGTTCAAAGATATCTACAGGAGGATGTACCATAATCGCCACGCTTGGCAGGCGGGTAGGCGATCGCAGTGTGGTATTATGGTACGCAGAGGACGATGCTGCCCATCCTCTGGAAACTTCTTTATTAGCAGTGGCAATCCTATATAATTAATACACAAAATGTGAATTATATAAGATTGTTTTACGCGATTCGAACTCGTACACTGCTCAGAAATGAATCAAAGCACGCTACAAAAGTTAGCTAGGAAATAACAGGTTATTTTATTATTAATATTTTCATTCTAGTCAGACAATATACGCCTACTGCACGGCTTAGGCCTCCCGCATACAGCTACTTCACACGACTGATTACGTCGTCGACCCACCCAATGGGAGGCCTCCACACGCCGTGACAAACGGCTTGTCTTAATATAAAAACGTTATATAATATTTATAATTTATTATTGTTTTTGTGACTTGAATTTTTTTAGTCCCTCCTTTGTAATGCTAATAAGAATCAAATTACTTCGACTTCGAAATTGTATCAATTAGTAATGATACATTATTTTCTAATTTAAGCGACAATTAAAACATCGTAACGAAATGCACTATTGTCATAAAGAATGCTTTTATTATTATTACAAATACCTTTCATTTATAATATAAAATATATACAAACATGTAATTATCCATTCCAGCATTGTCTTCCTCTTGCAGCCTTCGCATCATCTTGAATAACATACAGGCTTTCTTCACAGCCAATTCGTATTTCTCTTTATGGCTAAGATAATCTGATGGAACCTCGTCAATATGAATTCCTTCCTTGAAGACCATCTCCTCTGAAAAATGAAGGTATTTTAAATTGTTGCAGACTGTAAAAATAAACAACCGAAGTAACCTGTTTACCTAATAGTTCTTATACTAAGAATTACAGGTGTAATTGCCAAGAGGTTATAAAATCTGTTTTCCGGTTTGTCGTCGCAGTCCATTTAATAACTCGTTACGAGTACCTACACCGAGTAACAAACAGAGCGGTTTTCCTGGCAAGCGCTTTGTTCGTTTTGACCATCCAAGCCTGAATATTTTTCAATAGATTCGCTTTTATTTTCGTCTTACCACTGTTTACTTTTCTTGCGTTTTCCGCGAGTTAGAGGTAACTAAGACCTCTTAAGGTAGCAAAGCTTGGACCGCACGTATTACTATTTTATCGAATTCAGCGGTCACAAAGCTCTTACTAAGATTGCTTTGATGGACGGTCCACAGAGTGACTAGGTTCAAGGACCCCTACAAGTGACCTCGGCTTGTACTGTTAGTCGTCCATGTTTTCTCGTATCTTCAAATGTTGGCTAAGAATTGGTTCTTGTCAGTGCCGGCTTACGGAGTACCTACTCACGTTCCTAAGCTTGGGTATTTGTACTGTACCGATTTAGATATTAAAACGCGACACAAGAGGTTCTTTATGATGCAAAAATCATTATTTGTGATTGAAAAACTCAGAACAATATTCTTGTTGGTAAGGCATATTTTAGTTCGAATTTTTTCGCTCATTTTACGTAGCGAAAGAAAGTAATTTCTAGAACTTTTGATATACACTTTAGAGCTAGGAAAACTCTGTAAGTTGGGGACCGAGGAGACAAAGAATGAACGCCGACACGACACCATCCTGTCTCGCTGTGCGCATATCTAAGGCGCGGTACAGCGGGTTGGATAGCACTATAATTGTAAAATATGTAACTACTGAAATAAGTAGGCTATTATTAACAAAGGAACCTAATATTTGTCATTGTATTTATGGTGATGTAGTTGGTGCTAGTCCGAGAGGCTTTTGCTGCTTCATCGGAATTAAGGTCGCGGAACTAAAGGGTCCCCGACCTTAACAAAATTTACAGATATAATCTTATGCAAGTTGAATGATGACGATCGCACGAGGGTAGTAGAGGATGGTGAGGAAGGTGAGGAAGGTGGTAGAAGTAGCCGAGTGTAAGTGACTTAGTATAGCAGCGCAGAGTACTCGGCGATCTGGATCCTTCCTCGGATCGCCCTTGCTGTACGCGGAGGCGGGGTGGAATATCGTCCTTAGAGACAGAGCGGTTTGTGACAAATGTAACGCCTGATTGTATTGCATCGTATGCGTGTTTGTGTGCGATGTGTCATGGGTGGAGAGATGCATGTATGCCTAAACTATGACGTTATGGAGCTAGCGATTGCACTCTGAAGTGAGTACTTGATATATGTACAAAGCGGATTTTAGATATTTTCGATCACAAAGGCATGAAAAACGGTGCAGCTTGAAAAACTTTTATTCGCCGGACAAGTAGATGAACAATAGCTGAAGGCCAGTATATATGGCGGGACAAACTACAGGAATGGTCATGATCGTCAATAATAAGAGATACGACACAAAGGTGAAGTCAGCAAAATCGACGAGTAGAGTTTATATTTTGAATAATAATAATTAGATAATAGAAAATGATCGAGAGGAGGTTCCACAGGCACACACGAGTTGTAACTTCATGAGGGCGCCTAAGCAACCAGGTCATCAAATTTCAATCCCGGTATTCTTGTCGAGGCAAGGATCTAAGAATGAAGGCTTTTAGTTAACGTTAATAAGTTTGGACTAAACGTCCCTAGTGTTCGTCCTATCTCGAAACCGGTGAAACTGCTAATATATGATGGAACGTGCCAGACAGGTTGGAAGACGCTAAGGTGGTCTGGTCTACGATGATTTATCCGCGATCTATAGTGAAGAACTAAAATGTTAGCTTAGCTTCGCCTATCAATGTAGGCAAATAATATTTTAAGCCCAGTGACTATTACTTGTAATTATTTTTATTGGACAACTACGTTTTTGATATCCACTCACAGTCATCAATTCATTTCAACTTTCATTCTGGTTCTAATCTCAATTTTTTTTCGAATTCTTGATTCGTGGTTGGAACTAAGCCGCAACGCAAATAATGTTAAACCTAATCTTCATACTCTAAACTACAGAGATTCCACTGAAACCATTTAAATTTTGAAAGAGGTCTTGGTCTGAAAACCTCCATTTTATGCCAACGAATTAAATGCATTTGCTCAGCAATGTATTTTTAAAGAAATTGAAAGTTTGTTTTTAATATTTAGGTCTTTTAAGATAAAATTACAATGGACTATGAACCTTACAAACAAAGACAAAAAAGAGATTTAACAAGCACTCTTTATTTTATATTATTGGTTTATAATATTAATGTAAGTTAAAACGTGAATACTAACACAAAATAATAAGGAACTAAATTTTAATAAACTGTATAAAGCGACTGTACCTTATAGAAAACATAAACATGGGATGATAAAAAGTAAAATTAATTAAAATTTAAAATTTTTAAACGTTATAAGTTTTAAAATCACCTCGTTTCTTTCTTTCCTCTGTTTTTTGGGGTCCTCCATCAATCAAATTAGTGAGTTCTGTAATATTAAATGAGCACGAGTCTCTTTCTTTTTGTAAATCGGGATTCACTTTCACTGACCCCGACATTTTATATACACAACACTGATTTTAATTAATATTTATTAAGAATTAACAGTAAGGCACGATTTCTTAGAAAGCAAGTTTGCGACTGCAACTATTTAAATTACGCAGTCAAAGTAAGCTGCGTAATCTTGGACTTCTCACAACGTAACCATAATAAAAACCGCTGTCACTGTCATTAAGACGTGTTGGTACATTATTTTGTCACGTAACAATTAAGTAAATTATGCATAGAAAGAAATCCGGTAAAATAAAAAAATGGTTAACAATTGGAGTATGATGATTAACAAAAATAAAATTATTTATGATTTTTGCCTAAAGAATTTACAATACAACTGATTACATTCTCTGAATAATGAGTTATCACACACTACTTGAAAAAAATATTAACAAGTGGAATGTAAATTACTGCAATTAACTATTTATAATTAAAAGGGTAAAAACATTTTTTTAAAATAAATGGTTACGAGTTAGTAATATGACTACAATTATGCGATATCGCAACACTTTTCTGTAGCGAGTTCCGCCATATTTCTTTCCTGTGTGCGTTGTGGACCTCACCGTGTCAAGATGAGGTTAGTTTTAATAAAATAAATATTTCAACGGTTATTTATCCATAATTAGTTAACAAATTATGTACTCTAATTCTATTTGAATGTTTTCTTACTATTGTTTCATAAGCTTAGTGTAAAAATGTCCCAATTTCTTAACGACAACATAAGTCTATATGGCCATGTGGTCTTCAACCGAATATTTTATTTTACAGTTCCCTAAAGCTGCAGAAGAGGCTCGCAGCCTCTGTTATGAGATGTGGTAAAAAGAAAGTATGGTTGGATCCAAATGAGATCAATGAAATCGCTAACACCAACTCCCGTAAGTATTACCGGTTGAATATCTTGATAGACGCATTCACGTGCATTTATATTTGTATTACCTATTGATATTCGTTGTTGTTTAGAATGTTTTCTGTTGTGTTAGTGTATTTTTTCTGGCAATATCTGTAATTCAAAATTTGTCTTGAGATTCTAAATTATGGCAAAATCGGACAAAAGTTCACTTAGCAGTCTTATCATTTTTTAGTTTTCCTTTCTCTTCTAATCACGTAGGCAGTTGTATGATAAATTTACAGTAAATAATGAGAAATGGTAGGCATTAAAGTCTACTGCTTCTTATGATCCAGCTGCTTTCCTTTGTCTTTACACAGAC
This sequence comes from Battus philenor, assembly GCF_028537555.1. Classification (NCBI taxonomy): domain Eukaryota; kingdom Metazoa; phylum Arthropoda; class Insecta; order Lepidoptera; family Papilionidae; genus Battus; species Battus philenor. Next base: position 3,104,206 of record NW_027181693.1, read on the forward strand.
CAATAGAAGAAAAGTGTATTGAATGAGAGTTAGTCTTATTGTATTTAAATTTGAAAATATAGACATGGTATATGTTAGTTGCGATTACCAGTAAATTTGATTGTTACTGATTTTATTTTACTCTATTTGTCTCTGACTTAAAATTGACTTGCCAAATTGTCTTGGACAAAAAATAAATTAACCATTTCAGATTGATTACTCCCTTTGTTGGTTAGTTGACAAGGCAAACTTTGTACTACCTTACACAATGAATAAATTTATTTCGGATGTTTAATACATACAAAGTTATTAAATTCAACTGCATGTTATGCAAACATTGATGTTCTTTGAATCTTATTTTTAATTGAATAAATATTACATTTAAATACTTAACTCATTCCAGATGTGGACTAATCCAAAAAACAAGTCTTAAAAACGACCCTGCATTTTTGAGGAATGAATAATGTTATAAACAACTTTGCTTTAAATATATAGATGTCTAAACATCGTACATCCCATATGCTATTTCTACCTATATTAGATAATTGACTGTGGATTATATGGAAAAGGATTAGATTAAAGGTTTCTTCTGGGCTGAATACATTCCTTTCCTTATTGCCATCATAGACATAGGTCCTGAGATAAAAAAACCTTTTCCATTTTTGCATTGTAGTGTAAAAACAAATTTTTTTATAAATATTCATCGCAAGTTATTACATTTACTACATTTTTGTAATCTTAATATTTTTTCTTCATAAGAATAACTTTGCCATAATGAATATATAAAGGTGATTACCCAAATGTAATTAATTAATTTAACTGATCTTTTATTAATTTTAAATCTAAAATAAAAAGTATATTATTTGATAAATTTTTATATAGCATTTAAGGGTATTAAGTTAAAAAAAATGTGTGGAACTTGGTCTGTTAACCATTGTTAAATTTCATTTTAAAAAAAACTACTTTAGTTTTGAGGTGGCACATTAGCATTCTGACCTGGTAGTATTTTGCCAATAATCTTAAAATAATTAATCAGTCAAAAGTGAATGCCTACTGAATAAGGAAATTTTGAACCATTTTCAAGTTTTGTGGTTAGCTACACATTTGTTAATTCATATTTATATACATAGAAGATAACGCAATTTTTAGTAAAATAATTTTGTAAACTTACTAAACATATTTTTTTTATGTTATTGCCCATTTTAGGTGTTAATGTGTATACAAAATTATTTAATGTTATTTGAATATTTGTTTTCAGGACAGAACATCCGGAAGATGATCAAGGATGGTCTCGTCATTAAAAAACCGGTAGCAGTGCACTCGCGCGCCCGTGTGCGCAAGAACACAGAGGCTCGTAGAAAAGGTCGTCACTGTGGTTTTGGTAAAAGGAGAGGTACAGCCAACGCACGTATGCCACAGAAGGTTAGTATTTATTACTGAACTTAAAAGCTATTAGCTAAAACTTTAAAACTTTTTTTTACAAAATTTCATATTCAAATTCAATATTCAGTTGAATTGTGATAACTGGGAAAATACTTACCTGTTATATTTGTTTGTTGTAATATTAAAAAAATGTACTAACATGTGACCTGCATTCTATCACCAGTCTAAAAAAGAATTTAATCACTCTGTAGTACTAGTCGACCAACAACCAAATATGCTATAAGATGACTACAATATGTTAGAAACGTGTTTTTTGTTCAATTTTTAGAATAATCATAAAAAAATATTTGTCTTAAATTAGCTTGTTGCAGCTATTAACATTGTTTATAACTTAACAAAAAAATTGTAATTTCATTTTTTTTTTTTGCAAATTTTTCATTTTTCACGGGACATTTCATTGGTTTTAATGTGTTTTTTTCTATACTGTCATATGTATACTCATGTAAATTTTTAAATTAATAATATGTTTTCCTAAATTGTTATGAAATGGAAGTGAAAAATTATAATTTTTTTTACTTTTAAGTGTCTGGTTTACGGTTTCTGCAATAAAAAGTAAAATGTTTAAAGACCATCTATGTGAAACTTGTGACAGTTCTATGCAGCTTTTGGAAATTTCAACATTTTGACTGTTTTGTTAAAGTATACTAAATGAATTTTTGTATAAATGGTTCCTGCTTTACTTATTTAAGAATTTTTCAATTAACATTATTAAAAGGAAATTCTGTTGTGATCATTTTTTTAAATAAACGGGGTACCTGTAACATTTAGTTAAATTTCAATAATATTAATGGCCTACTGTGGAGTTGTAATAATAATATAAAAATACCTTCTTTTTCATAGGAACTATGGGTACAAAGGCAACGGGTCCTACGTAAGCTCCTTCTTAAATACAGGACAGCCAAAAAGATTGACAGGCATCTGTACCATGCTCTGTACATGAAGGCGAAGGGTAATGTGTTCAAGAACAAGCGTGTCCTGATGGAATACATTCACAGGAAGAAGGCTGAGAAGGCTAGGACCAAGATGTTGAGGTGAGGATCCTTTTTGAGCCATATTATTTTAACACATTGTTTTCTGGGTACAATAATCTAATCATACCCCTTTTTATAGTAGAATGCAGAAGGGCAGTCTCCTAGTTCCATTGCATGAAGTGGTAAGGTGTTAGGAAAATTGTAAACAAGGTGCTTGGCTAAACAGTTGGATGGCAGTGCTTTATCAATTGTTAGCAGGACTCAATCTAACTACCTGTCAATACATTGAGCTTGAAACCATGTGATTTGGCAGGAAATGCTTGATAACTTAGTGTTACACATAATTTAAATTAAAGTCGATATTTATTTTAAAAATAAAGCTGCAAGCATAACAGCAAGCAAACAAGATTGGTATTCTTGTAAATTTAAATTGAAAAATAATTAATGAGCTGGCTACTATACCACACTGACCCCCTGACATTATTTACATTCGGTCAACTGTTACAAAACTTATGTATGGCATTGTAATAACCTTATGTATGTAATGATTAATTTTTAAGTACATTAACACAATTTTTAATAGTAGACTATTTAAAAAAGGAACATCATGTAACTTTAAATATTGTCATTAAAAAGTCCTGTTGACCACTGCCAAAATGTCACATTTTGTCCATGTCTACCCAATTCTATATCAAGCAAATGTCTTTCAATATTCCAGTTTATATTATACAGTGTGTTTAATGGATGTGTATGATTTTCTGAAGGTGAACACTACCAAAATAAAGAGTAAAATTAAAAGCAAGTTATAATGTGATTAACAATCAGACATATAAAGAAGTAATTATACTAGGTATTTTTAATTTGATATATTTTAATAATTTTATTAAGTATGTGTGTAATAAAACTATAAATAATAGATTAAATATAATAGATTAAAATAATAGATAATAAAAGATTAAATTTTTGTACTTAGATCAAAATTACAATTAGATCAATGATTTTAATTTTAAAAGTGATAATGTGGATGGGGCATGTATACCAGGTATTAGGGAGGACACATATTTTAGTTCATTTAGTTGTGAAATTCAATTAATTATCCATTTTCTAAATTGATTGTTTTAACCAAACTAGATAAAGCTACCAGGAAATATAATTGATAATGGTTAAAACACCTTGAAGCAAAATTACTGTGGAAGATAAACTGAAGTTTAAATTGTTGATTAAATTTGCAGTGACCAGGCCGAAGCTCGTCGTAACAAGGTGAAGGAAGCGCGTAAGCGACGTGAGGAACGTATTGCCGCCAAGAAGGAAGAGCTGCTGCAGACCTTCGCGCGGGAAGACGAGGCTGCGGTCACCGCCAAGAAGTGAAGATAGTACTTTATTATAAAAAAAATGATTCAATAAATGTGTTGAATCCACTATTTGTCTTTGATTATTACATTGCCAAAGAGAACTGTGTTAAGAATATCTTATTTCCTTTCTGTATTTGAAATCTGGCCTGACAAGACTTCATATTGTCAGGTCTACAGTGGCGTACCTAGAACTTTTGCCGCCCGGGGCGATCTCCAGTTTGCCGCCCTTTCTATTATATGTCAATCAAATAGTGGTTTTTGATTTAAAAAAATATTGATATATCACTTCAAAGTAATCATATAAACTTTTCAAAAGAAATGACACTTATAAACTGACATCAAAAAAATTTAGTTAGGAAAAATTGCCGAACAAAGTCGTAAAGATCCTTTTACAAATTCAACGAATTTTAATGAATACAATAAAATAAAATTATTATCTTGTTCTTGAATTAGAATCCAAAATTTACACTAAAATGCATTTATATACACCGCGGAATACTATTCGAAATCATAAATTTAATCATAATTTATATAAATCAAATATTAAACTTGTAATAATCATTTATTATTCAAGAAAGAAAATAAATTTGAAATGAAAAAGTTGCTTTTTACAACTATAAGTAAATATAAATAATGCCGCCCCTAGCTAAGTGGCGCCCGGTGCGGACCGCACCTACCGCCCCCCCCTAGGTACGCCACTGCAGGTCTAGCCAATCGTAGTGCAATAGAAATAAATATTATAAAACCAACTTCATTCATCATAATTCATGTAAGGACAGTAAAGTAAGTATAAACTATATTATACCTAAAGGCGGAAACAGTTCTATACTAGTCAACGGAGTCAGGTGGAATCGAAAATGCGCTTTCTATTATGGTTATTATTTAAATATTTTTTAATATGAATGTTATTGATTTGCGAAGAACTTATAGATAACGAGAATATCTTATGAATTTATTTCTTTTTATAATAATGTAATATTAATATAGCAATCCTAGTGCCTGTTTTAATAATCATGTATGTTAATTTATTAAGTAGCTAATATTCCAAAAAATATCTAAATATTTATTACTTATTATATTGCATAATTATTTATCTATAGGTTTCAATTTTTGTTATGTACAGACAAAAATGAATGAATATAATATATAAATAAATAAACCATTTGTGATAAACTTATTAGCTCTATGGTTCAACATTATAATTAAAAATTAAGCCAAGTCAAAAATTTTAAAGGATAAGAGCGCAAATAATTGTACAATATTTTGGACAATTTAAAACTTAAAATAATTATTACATACACTACTAAAATAGTGTTGTTATGCATTATTGGTATTAAATGAGATAAATATAAGCAATTTATTAATATAAACAAAATAGAGTCGTAGTAGAGACAAAAAATAGAGTCTTCTAACTCAAATAAAAGGTAAAGTAGAAAAATGTAGTAAACCAAGTAAGTGTGGACTGACCTATATGCTTATATTGATAATGAAGAGGAATGCAAGTATTGATAAAATTTGTTATTTATTGGTCGAGGGAGTATTATACATTTTTCCGGCAGTCAGGCGGCTTATCAAATAACACTTTATTTATGAGGTTTGTTAAAACGCGGCATCCTCTTGCGGCGGTGTTTTCGAACTGGATGAAGTGTCTTAAAGGATTGTCATACAAGATGGTTCTCAAAAGAGTCGATTTGCTCGAAGCGTAACGTCGGTAAGAGTCCTCGGGTTAACAGAAACTACATTCCTAGTGTAAACTTATAGATTTGAATAAGTGACGGCGAATTTGCGAGCTGCAGCTCTATTTTTACACCGCGTGGTATTTACTGGACTGTTTTATTCCTTACTATTCAACTCTGATATCTAGGAAAACAAGGAGTTTCTTTAGATTAACATATTAATGAGTGAGTCTAAGGACTTAAATAGCTGTAAGATTCTACACTAAGTTTGGGTCGTCAACAGAAGGCAGCACTGACCTCTTGCAAGACCCCGTTGTTAAGTGGTCTTATATTATTTTTGCGGTATAATGAAATGTTCTTTAAATTAATGTAAGGTTTCTTCATGGTAAGCAAGAATATTTAACTTGTTTTTTTTTAATAGAAAATAAAAGTCTAATCATAAATTTAATTATTATACATTGTAATTTAAACATTACACATATTATTAGTATATTTACATAAGTATGCTAGTAATCTAAATTATACAAAAAGCCTTAACCATGAGACAACTAGTAAGGAAATGCAAAAGGAGAAAATTTTTATATATCAATGTAATTCATTAGGATTATTATAAAATTTTTAACATATACCTGAAAATTATGAAAACTTCTATTAAACTTATCGTTGAACTTTCGGAAATATCGAGAGCGCTGAGAATGTTTCTAACGTTATGTATTTTTTGTGTAAATGATTTCTATCGAAGATATTAAATTGATTGCGTGACCTCCATTTTTGTCAAAACAATTTGATAACAAGTTGCTTTAAAATTTATTGCGTTTTATCGCATCTACATTTTAGTGTTTCGCGATTACAATATGTATTTTTACTACACGTTTTCTCATAGTAAAACCAAAAATAATCATAATCAAAGTAAAACCTTTTGACCTCGTTGTAATGTTATTGCTTTCTCCGTTTTGAAGTTGGCGATTAATACGAATTACATATAGACGCATTCAGTCCGCCACGCGTCAGAGTAGTGCTTGTTAATAGTGTTAAATTTTGCAAAATGGACAGAATAAATAAGGATTTACAAAAAGAAAGAGATCAATGTACTTTTAATATACAAGAATTAACAACTTTAATTGATGGTGGTACTGAAAAAACTGCGGAGCGTAAAAACAGAGGTACATAAATATTTTTATTTTAAGTAAACCAGGATTTGTGATGTTTTTTTTATGTTGGCAACTTTAGTTTAACCAACATTGATGTTCGTTTCTTATTAGAACAATATGGCCTTGAGTCTTGAGTGTTTGATGTTATGACAACATATTTTTTAGTTGTTGTAATACGAGAACATATTATTTTAGTTATGCTTAATATTTTTATGACATATTTTGTTGTATGTTAAGAGATCATTAAATAACAAGAAAAAGAAAAAAAAACTAACGTTTGAGATTATAAATTAGCATAACGTTATTCAAATATTCATAATTGATCCAACAAGTTCATTAGACCATATTAATAAGAATTATGAAACCACTGGTTTTCGTTAGACGTAGAATTTTTTCTTCGGCAGTCAAATGAAACATCAACAGCGTTATTAATAATTATTAGCAAGTAATAATATTGGAGTATGGAGTATAATTATTTCATGACGGGTCTCTTTTCTACGTCGTGTTTCAGTAATATTCAAAATATTTCTTAAGTATTTTGAACTTTGATTTAAATAATATTATATATTATCATTATGGTGTGTGTTAACATAAAGAAATGTATATATGCTTTTTTGCCATGAATTATTTTATTAATATGCGTGAATTTAGAATTTATATTACTTTTTTTACTATTCTACTCTAATGTCTGAGATGCGTTTTTTGATGTATTTACCAGTGGTGGCTGAAAGACACACCAAATAAAAATTAAACGGGAATTAAAGCAAGAAGACGCCTAATCATATGTTAAATGTTAAAAATGTGCAAAAATATACCTAGTCAATGTAAACAAGAACAACAAACATAAGAGCAAGATAAAGCGTGTGCATCATGTAAACGATAGATGTGTCTGCATCTACTCTGTCTGTCAGACTAGACGTTTTGCTTGTATGTAGATGATAGTCTTAGCTCGTTCTGAGTCTGCTCTGGTGAATATAGTGTACTCAATTATTTAAACTTTATGCAATTGTTTCATAGTTGTATTAATATAATATATGTAAAAATGTTCCTTTAAAAAGCAATAAGTACATAAATTTGTAAATTCAATACATAAGAACAGAAATAAAAATATGAAACTGAAATCCTTCTTCACATTGAAATATTTTTTTCTTTTTACTTAGCATTTTAAAACATTTATATAGTAACAGAAAATGTATGTGACTCTTAGATATTCGTACGGTTAGCCCGTCCGGTCATTTACATTTAATTTATGCATATAAATCCACGTCATTTACAATGACCATGCGTATTGTGTGAGTCCATGTTGAGTTGCCATTTTTAAAAATTATTAAGTAGTAATAAATACATTTTAAGAAAAGGTTTTGAAAAGAGAATTGTAAATAAAGAGCAACCGTTCGATGTGGAGGATGGGTGGAGACTGACTCGGCGTTGTGGTTGTGTTGACGCGAGAGTGGGTTATAATAGTACGTAATGATAAGAATGTCCGAACAGCCCAATTTGATAAGAACTAGAATCAGATTGAGCTCCTTTATAATGGCATCCTTTAACTTATAACTACTAGGGTTCCATACGCGTCGTGATCTGAGAAGAACTTACAACAAACTCGTATTTTTATGTGATCACTTTCATAATATCTTTAATGCTGTAGTCGTTTTTTTTTATTAAAAAAAAAGTTTATTGCTACTTAAAAATCTTTTACAATGTAATAAGATATTATTTTCAATAAAATTCGTGGCCAAGCTTGTCTTTATTTTACAATTGCAGGTAATTTTATAATAATAAAACAATCTTAGAAGGAAAAAAAAAACCTTAAGAAAAAAAGAGCTGTGGTTGAAATCGCTAGAGCATGACATTTTTTAATAACGAATTTTGTTTTAGAAAATGTTTTGTTAAATGAAACAGAATTATTTAATCAAGTACCGGATGAATATCTAAGTCACAAGGAGAAATACGAAAATGCAGTCCGGCAATCTGTCGCGGTGTTCAGTATGATACGCAAAATGCAGGATGAGGGCAAGATGAATGTGCATAATTATAGGTAATAAATATTGTTTTGTTAACATCTAATTTACCCCAGCTTGTCTAAATTGGCCTTCACAAATAGAAACTCAAGAGAAATAATTTTTATAGATTAAGTTAACCTTAACCTTTTCCACTTCATGGCTGTTATGTAGCATAGATAAAATTTAATTGAATTATAGTATCTTGCGATTCTGGAATATTTTTCATTCATTCGTGATTCAAACATTTTAGTAACAAAAATCTTTCCTGTTTTAAAATTTTCCGCAAAAAGAAGTATTACACCATGTCGAGTATCACTCGACAGTGGAGCTTGTGGAATAAAATTAGTGTCGAGTGACACTCGACATTGGAGTGGAAAGAATTAAGGTACTAGAGTTAGTTAAATTATTATCAATACTTGCAGTTAGGAGAAAAAAGATGCGTATCAAATAGCGACAACCCTCTCCCAAATGTCTGCGCTTAGTAAAAGCAAAAAAAAAATTAAACAAAAAACTAGCGATACAAACTAGAATTAATAAAAAAATCAAAAATTAGAGCAATACAGAAAATACAAGACATAATAAAACTAACTAAACTAATAATAGTTGTAGGGTTTTTAATTATTGAAGTCATGTCTTTCCCAGTTCATTTTTTCTCAATCAAATTTTTCGGCGCTTTAAATTTTGATATATTTCTTGAAAATTCCACCGTATTGATCAATCCGTGGCTCGGATACCACATACAGATCTTAGACAAAGAAAAAAAAAACAAAAAGTTCTCTTTGAATTAACTTAAATTTTGTAAAAATTATCTGTCTCTTTTTAGCATTTTATAATTTTCACACTGCATACAAACTTCTCCTCACAACAAGTATATACTGGGAATAATAAAATATTACCATCATCCGTTATGCGCATTACACACTGCTTAGCACGATAAGTTTCCAAGAATTTACGTAAAATCATTAAAACTACAAAACAATGAAGACGTACAGTTTTGTTTAAAACATTTGATTATTTAGTGTAAAACAATTGATTGCTAGTGTAAAACAATTGATTGGTTTCAGAGATGTAATAGGATGTCTTTTAGGTTCAAGCGCTTTACGGGATGGTTCACCTTTGGCACTTCATTACATAATGTTTATGCCCGCCATTTTGAATCAGGGTAATGAGGAACAGCAAGTGAAATGGATTTCCAGAGCTTGGAATTGCAGCATCATTGGCAGTTATGCTCAGGTTAGTAAAAATTAAACAGTTAACTTTAATAACCAAATTATGAATAGTACAAGAGAAGAAGCAAGTCCGGATTTTTCTTATTTTCAGTAATAATATTAATAGCCAAGTCGATTACTTCAACGCTTCTCTAAGGAAGTTAAAAGATTGTTTGTTATTACATATTCCGTAATAAAATATGATTCTCTTATCAAACTATCCTTTCTATTTTCTTTTTTAGACGATAGACGGCCACTGCAAGGCATAGCCCCTCCTCCATTGATATCTTTGAGGAGATATACCATAATCACTTGATGATCGCAGTGTAGTATTATGGTACGCAGAAGACGCTGCTGCCTATCCTAATGAAACTTGTTTGTGATCAGTGTCAATCTAATATAATTAATGCACAAAGTTTGAACAAGAACAAGATTGTATCCCGGGAATCGAACTCGCGACCTACGACTGCTATCAGTCTTCTACCGCTGGGTTACCCTTGTTCAAACAAATTACTATTAAATAAATATATAAAAATATTAAATTTAATATTACTAATGTTGTACGTGAGTGATCTTTATGTATAACTTTAATGTATGTCGTTTTACATAAAGCAGTTTGCTTAGTATGTTTTGACACACGCCAAGCACAATATTACGTATTTTTAGTGCTGCATCTTGTTTGATGACTCAAAAATAAAATGTGTGTCTTTCCAATTATAATATAAATCCAGTTTTAAGTAGAAGCAGTTAAATTATGTCATATTCGTAGTTATAAGTGAAAACAAAAAGAGGTAAAGAGCAGTTGCTTTGAAAGTGTCTGTTGAGAGTTTGTAGATGATGGCGGTATTTAAGAATGTCACAAAAGATAAATTCGTAGACGGAGCTAGGACACGGGACGTTCATACGCGGTCTGGAGACGACGGCTACATACGACCCGGCCACTAAGGAGTTCATACTACACAGTCCAACACTCACCGCCTACAAGTGGTGGCCCGGAGGCTGTGAGTCAACAATCTATATAGCACGTATGCATGAGGGAGTGGGATAGGTTGCGAATTAAGATTTTGGAAGGCTCCATAACTTAGTGTAAAACATATTTATGTAACTAAGTCAATGATCACAGGCAGTGTAGAAAATAATTGTAAATAAACTTCCATATCTTTCAATCTTGCATGCGTTCTTATATCATCATAATTTCAATAGGATTCTGTTTATAATTTACTATGATATAATTATTCACCTTACTTATATATCTTTTATACATTATATACTATACTTCCTTTAGGTAATACTGCAGGAAGTATAGAAGCGCTTATAAAAATTTTAGACAAAAATAACGACTAGTGCCGATAACACTAAATGTGTATTTGGTTTCAGTGGGTCAAACAGTAAATTATTGCATAGTTGTAGCTCAATTGTACACGAAAGGCAAATGTCACGGGGTCCATTCGTTCCTTGCACAAATTCGGGATGAAGACACACATTTGCCTTTGCCCGGAATAAAAGTTGGTGAAATTGGCGTGAAGCTTGGCTTGAACGCTGTGAATAACGGATACCTTGGTTTTGACAACGTTAGAATACCGAGAAATCATTTGCTGATGAAACACGCCCAAGTTTTAGAAGTAAGTTAAAAAAATGTTGAATATATAAAATTAATTTCATTCAATTTTCAATTAATTTTCAATTTTTAGGACGGAACTTACGTAAAATCTAGGAACAGCAAATTAAATTATGGAGCAATGGTGTTCGTGAGAGTGGTCATAGTTTACGATATGGTTAATTACTTATCTAAAGCTGTTACAATCGCCACTAGATTCTCAGCGGTGAGGAGACAATCTCAATTAAAACCTGGGTAAATTAAGTCTAAATTACCATTGTCATCCTGCCTCATTCGTGTATATATAGCTCGCTTATAAGAACGCCGATGCAATAGATGACTTCGAACTCTTTAGGAAATTTTTCCCAGGTTTACATAGCCACGTAATTTTGCCAATACAAGCTTTTGACCGTCCTAACCCTTCCCGGAAGCAGCAACCTTTGTCATCAAGTCCACCTTAACAAAACACCCATGGGGCCAATATTCTCCCACACGAGCGTTGTATTAAAATCACTACAAATTATTCAAAATCGCTTCACCCTTATATCCACCAGTGCAGTGTGGTATCAATGTAATGTTGATCTTCACAGTGACCTTTATCCCGACGCAATTCTTTTAAGCCTGCTTAATGACCTACTCAGAGAAACGTTACGTTACGCTACGTTTCCCCTACCCCTAATAAGACCAGAAAGAAGCATTCTAGAAGCGTCTTCACTGATCTGCTCACAGTGGTTTCATCACCGTAGACACTCAGGAAATTGGACGTGCAGTCACCACCACCGCAACTAATCCAGTTACATCACCAAATCGCACGTCACCACGAGTGCGCGGTTTAGGTTTTAGGTTTAGGGTTTAGGTTAGGTTTAGCTTGAAGAACAGACGCTCATTGGAGTCTTAAGGTCCTAAAGGATTACGGATCGGCAAGCACAGCTTGAGATATCCACCCGCTTCCAACGGGTCGTTCTAATAAGAGTATTTGGAAGCGGATAGGTCTATGGGAGAGGTCTATGTCGTAACGGCTAAAATAATGATGATAAAGGCGACCTTTTAAAGCTTTTGCTAATTTTTATAATGGCACGTTCTTGCTTTTAGTTATTGTGTTAACGTCTTTATAGAGAGCCTGAATGTCAGATCCTGGATTATACAACCCAACAGCATAAGTTATTTATCGTGATAGCAGCCACCCATGCACTGCGCATCACGGCGGGCAAACTATGGCACACCTTCCACGAAATCAACGAGGAGTTGGTTGGAGGCAACTTTGACCGACTGGCAGAAGTGAGTATGACCTACTTACTACCTATTGTTATTATATTAACTTTATACTATTATAATTACATAGAATACGAGCCTTAATCCACGTTTGTGTGGATTGTTGATTTATATATCTGTGTTCTAGGATGTGTTAGTTCTGCTCGCGATGTTTGTGAGTAATGTCAGTGAATAAATAATAATATAATAAATAAGTCTGCATCTCGCTAATCAAACCAGAAATCGAGTGTGCCGCTGTTTTGTCCCAGGCTACCTTCACCATCACATTTAAGCAGTTCACTGCTGGACATAGGTCTTGACCATAGATTTTCATTATAATCAGTGGGAAGCCGCCTGCGCTAGCGTCTTCTGACGATTTTTACAAGGTCATCTGCTCAGGTTGCTGTTGAACGTCGTCTTCAATCCAGAACCCTAAAACGCCTCAGTGGCCATTATTTCTAACCCGTTATAGTTATAGCTAAAATTGATTGGGAAAAATGCGCGTGTTGTGTTTTTCCGTGAGTCTAGTTTGACGTTTTTAAGGATAGACTTCCTTATCTCTAACCCCATGTGTTATGGCGACACATGTTTTGGAACAGCCTTTATTCCCAAAGTTACTTTAAGTACTTTCCTGTACCTGTAATTTAGCTGCTATTTTAATAAGTAATAAAGAGAGAATTACATTCTGTCTTACTCTTTAATCTTAATTAACAAATAAAAAGCCTTTATACAATATATGCCTTTGAAATAATATAACAATAATTTTACCTCAAAGAATTATCGAGTTAAGTCAATAACCTTTACGGGTCATATTTTCGACATTGTCATCTTTTTCATTTTTTAAACAATAAACAATTGATTATCATAAAATGGTTGTATATATTTTTTATTGTTTCTTTAATGTTATAGTTTTTTATTTGAAAAAAAAATACAATGAAATATTAAGCAAACAACATGTTAATGTTATTTTTTATTCATATACTTGTGCTATTGTTTATAAATTGAATAATTATTGTCGTCTTGTAGTCTTAACACAGTATCACAGCAACATTATACATATATAATATGAAAACCTTTATTGATATGTTTAAATTTATAAGATAAAGAAATTGCCTATATCATAAATCAAACCAAAGTGACTCTTTTTTAAGTATAAGGTTGCGTACCAAAGAGTAAGAATGTGTAGTGAGTGATACGTTCGTTAAGCATCAATAGATTCACACAATTTACAGTTGCACTTACCGAGGTTAGGCAAATAGACTAATTCTATTGGTTGACAACCAAATAACCATACATCTCTAGTGGAAACGCACCTTTAGTATAAACGTTTAGATATTAGAAATAACAGATTTTGAAATTGAAAAATATTTGAAGCCTGAATTAAAATTTCGACGTACTCTAAAGTTATCTGTAGTTGGAATTAAAAATTATATAAGCAATTTGAGAAACTGAAAGAACAGCTAATAATAAGTTTATTCTCATGTATTGAATTTTCACTGTACGCTAATTTAAATTTTTATTGTAATAAAAATTAATTGGTTTTTCAACTTAAATAAACGTAAGTGATTTCGCTAAATGTATATACTGCTGTATGTGTCGATTGCTTTTATTTTATTTGTCCAGATTTTGCTAGAACATTTGAAATGTTCTTTTTTACTAAAAAGGTTTTAATACGAACCATATAGACTGCTTGCAAATAGTTTTTAAAGACGTTTGTTATTTTTTTATTGCGATATTAATTATTTAATACGTTAAATTTTTTATAGACATTTATTGAGATATTTTTATCTCGATGACAGCAAAAATTATAATTAAATGTCTTCTCTTTTTTTAAATGTTAATGCGCGTCTATTTGACTCCATTGACCTGTTGTTTCCGTCAGGTGTCTGTTATATCTGAACAGATTTTATCTAACAGTTTTTTTTTCTTGCACTTTTCCGTCTCACCTTAATTATCTTACCGAACGGGTTTAATATCATTGAAATTTTGATGACCAAAAGAGATTCTATGTAACGGCTACCATGTATAAAGAAGGTTGCAAGGACGAAAATTTATACAGGACTACGTCTGTGTGGTTAACCTATAAAATACACTTTTGTTTGTAGTTGCATGCACTGGCGTGTTGTTTAAAAGCGGTAAGTACCGCCGACACCGCGGCGTATGTGGAGCGGTGCCGGCTGGCCTGCGGCGGCCATGGCTACATGCTGTCCTCAAACCTGCCGCTCATCTACGGCCAGGTCACTGCCGCGTGCACCTACGAAGGAGAGAACACCGTTTTACTACTGCAGACAGCTAGGTAACCTTTACTTAAAAATAGTTAATCTTTACATACATATACTGGGTCATTGATTACAGGCGTTGCCCCTAATGGGGAGGACACATTGTGTGTTGACCATTGTTGTTTTCAGATGTTGTTGAAGCGAGTCGATACAGCATAATACATTCTCCAGAGAACAGTGTAAATTATTAAATTATGCGTTTAAATGCTTTAAAGGTGTTAATGTATAGCACATTTGTCAGCAACAAGCTTTCATGCTTCTACACATATTTACAATCATCCTGCAAAGTGTGACACTTTTTTGCATTAATTACAAATTTTATGTTAATTTATTTTTTATATTGAAATGTGATAGGCCAACAATTTCTGGCAGTAAAAAGTCCGTATGGACAGATAGCAAACAATAATTAATATTAATATGTAGTAATCCAAATTTTAAAATACCATTTTCTTCCTGTGTTACCATTTTTTTAAATAGGGTTTCATATATAATTATTAACTGCAAATCGGCTTTTATTTTTATACCAACAACACAACACCGTGTAAATACATACACAAACATACACACGCACACATAAAAGCAGTACGAAACGTTTGTTTCAATTCGTACATTGTCTTTTTGTATCTATTTGTACTGGTGCGTTTTTGCTTTAATTGATAGCTGCCACTTGATTTGATATCAATCAATCCGATGAAATGAAGTGAAGGTTCAAGCTAAAAAATTATTAAAGCATTGATATTATTATTCTCGTAAGATCATTTACAGAGGTTAGGTTATGTGTGTCGTAAGAAAAATTAATCCTCTCCTCTAGGGCATCACTTAAAGGAACTACTGTTTTAAACGCACCCTTGTTTGAGAAGAGCCCACAAAAAACAAAGTCACAAAAAATACAAAGTGTGCAGGGATAAATAGTAAACAATAATTAATTTTATTATGTGGCAATCCGAAAATAAAAAAGTATAAAATCATTACGTTATTTATTATTTCTGAAACCATAAATATTTGGATAGGGTGTACTATATATTAATTGTCCGCAAATGAACTATACATTAACTTTTTACACTTACAATCAATCATTCTGTATTAATGTCATTTTATTCGATAACTTTTAGTGATTCTTGCGGTATTATACATGGAAATCAAATTTTGAAATTATTGATTATTTATATATCCGTGGGTCAGCTACACGCAGCGGACTTTCAATGCCCTCCGTGTACAATATAATAATGGTCTTAGGATGTTGTTGGGGCTTCCATGTCACTGCAGCGCGTCCGAGATGTTTGCGCTAACTCGCACCGACGGGTTTCATACCGTATTGCGCAAACGGACCGCATCACATCTGCACAGAGTACGTGGAAGCACCAACGACATTCTACGAAAATATAGTGATAAGCCTGACTGTCCTATTCTGCGACACTGGCTGCGATGTTCACGTAGCCGGCACGAGTACGGGCAAATATTTAAATTAATTGATTATATTTTATTTTATTGTAAAACCAATATGGACAAACGTCCGAAATAAATGATTTATTATTATTATTATTATATGGTATTTTTTTCTAAACAATATAACAAGGCGATAGAAAAATTTTGACTTGGCTGTACGTTGTTCGTTTTATGCATTATCAGTTTAAAATTCTTATTTCAGATTTTTAGCAAAAACTTATCAACAGTTAAATTCGAAACCTCTGACACCCACAGTTGCGTATCTAAAATTGACTCCGGCGAAAGGTTCGTGTAATAAATGGTCTAACACAATTGAAGGCATTGTTCGCGGCTTCCAAGATGTCGCAAGGAGGTTCGTTTATTTATTATTCCATCCATTACATTATCGAAAAAAATCTTTTGTTTACTCGATAGCATTAGGTTTGATATGGCGGACGTCGAGAGTTCACTGTCACGTCACTTGCAGAATCACAAAATAAAGAAAACGTTCAAATCTTTTTCCGGAAACTGAGAAGATATCAATTAGGCAATATAATACGTCGGGCGACGCATCTGACGTAGGTATTTTCTTTAATTTTTTTGCTCGCGGATTTCGGATCTGTGAGTCCTGAGTCCAAAGAAGCTGTAGAGAATCAACTTCTAACTAGATATTGTACAGCACTGGACGTCCTGCAACAAAATGATGGTGAAAATGGATATATCAAATTGACATTTGAATTTTGTTAAATTTAGAGTATCTAAAGCTATGAAGTATTACTATAAAATCAAAAGATCGAAATCTTAAAAACTGAGTATACCAGACATTAGTTTAATTTATCGTTTTTAAAAAAATCGACTTCTTTGAGTATGTATGCAAAACGTGTCTTTTAAAAGGGGCATACATATATGTATTGCATATGTTACTCTTGACCTGGAAGCATAACAATTACATGGGTTTAAAAAACAATTATTATGGCTGGTGGTGAATGAACTTTATTTAACGCTATATTTTATTTAAAAATGTCTACCAGGGTTTCAAGGTATTGGTAAGATACACTGTATGAATACGGACAGTAAACAATATGAACTAAAATGATTTTACAAATTATTATGCGAATATTCTTATTTGTCTTTGTGTTCGCATATTGAAAAAAAAAACATTTGTTTTTTTACCAATAATCATTTTTGCTTTTATAATGCATATACGGTTTTAAAAAATTGTATGATTATTTAAAGAAAGAAGGCGTTAACCGATTATATTTGTTTTTGTTTGGTAGCAAAATTTCATATTGCGTCGAAAACATGACGAAGAAAGTCGAAAGCGGAATGTCTTTTGAAGACGCCTGGAACTTGACGTCGGTGCAATTAGTTGGAGCAGCCGAAGTAAGATGGAGTATATTTTCTTATTAATTAATTCTAAGCTAATCTTTCATATAATTATTTATACATTCATCCGGTAAGAGAAGTCGACATGTCGTTAGTGTACCTACGACCTTCTAGAAGTCGTACATATGTAACCATAGTAATGTAACATGACTAAATGTCATCTCAGTCCTTCTACATAGATTTTATAACCAGTATATGTAACTTAATAACAAACAAACAAACAAGCTATTTGATTGTTTGTTCAGCGCTTTACATGACACTTTTGTTTAGATTACATTCGATTACTTTACCAACACATTACCTGTTTCTGATGTATAAATAATGAAGGATAAATACAAAACAATATTAAATATGTAGTTAGACTGTCCGGATATTATATTTGAAGTTTGGTAGACGGACTTATTATTAAAACATTTATGCGACTAGGACATATATTTATATATTACACAGGTTAATTTTTTTTTGTAATTCTTCTGCCCACTTTGTGTTGTGTTTCTGACGGTTGTGACTACTGTTTGAATCACGAATGAATGAAACGTATTCTAGAATCGCAAGATACTATAATTCAATTAAATTTTATCGATGCTACATAACGGCCTTGGAGTGGAATTGGTTAAGGCCATCTAGCTCATTTAGGCTCCTGTAGCTGTTTTGTGGTTTAAAAAGCGACGAACTTGTCGTATTATTTTACCGGCCCCCAATGACATTCATTGATAATTTTACGGCCGGGTTCAGTATCTTTCTAATAAACCATCATCTTTTTACATCTTGGCATGGAACTGGCACGGTGAAGGATATTGTCGGATGGAAAGATATTGTTTTAAAAGGTGGACACGCGCACCAATCGGATTAATTTTTTTTATAATAATTATTCTGTAACTACCTACTTAATGTGTTGAATTTGTGTAGTATATTAAATAATTATTCAAAACAGCTATTGAGTTGCTTTCTGTTAACAAAGTGTTACTTCGTTGAAATGTCTGTCGAAATAATATCAGATACATTAGATAATATATTTCTGAGAAATTATAAAATTTGATTGGTCACATATTTTTAGTAATAATATTTATAGGATCGTATTTAGAAGAATAAAGAGAGTTAGCCTCGCTAATCCTTTTATATGTCTCCAAACTCTCGACTGAAAGTATACGAAGTTTTTATGTCAAATTGAAACTTAAAAAATATTCATATTTTTAATAATTACAGGCACATTGTAGAGTTATAATTATGTCAATATTTTATGAAGAAATTCAAGTTTTGGCGAAAAGAGTATCGGCGGAACTAAAGGAGGTCTTATATCAGCTTGTTGATTTGTATTGTCTGTTCTGGACACTGGAGAAGCTTGGGGACTTACTTTTGGTGACTTTTTAAATTTACTTTTTTAATTGTCATTAGCGATTTATAATTAATTTGTCTCAATGTCTCAATAAGAAATTGTTTTTAGTTATTTTACCAAAAACAGATGTGTGATTGTATTAAATTACCACATTTACTTTTATATACTTTGCTAATGATATTTATCAATTTTCAGTACACTTCAATAACTCAAAAGGACGTCGAGAGGTTGCACTTATGGTACGAAGAAACACTTACCAATCTTAGACCAAATGCGGTAGGATTGGTAGACGCCTTTGACTTTCGTGACGAAGTGAGTTTGAAAATAAGGATTATTTATGTAAATTGTTAACAATAATGATGATCATTTACCACCGTTGAATTATGTTTATTTACGTTAGATAGAAAAAATCTTTCAATACATTTACATTTAAATATACAATTGTTGATCGTAACAGATACGACTGCGTCTTAAAAAAAAATAACTTTCAGTTCTATTTTATCTGTGTAACCTAACTACATATACCAAATTTTAAAAGTAATTTCGAATAAAATTATAGTAATAATTAATGAAAATCTAATTTTTGGTCTACATGTGGCTTATAATTAGTGTATTTATTCTATATTTATTTTGTAAAATATTTGTATTTGCAGATGTTGCAGTCAACACTAGGCTCATACGACGGTCGGGTCTATGAACGTCTAATGGAGGAAGCCCTAAAGAGCCCTCTGAACGCCGAACCAGTCAACGAAACCTTCCATAAATATCTCAAGCCTTTTATGCAAGGAAAACTGTGATAGTTTAAAATGTACTGCGATTTAATCAATAAATCAATTTTTATTATCTTTTCTTGTTTTATTTTACATTATCAAATAA
This sequence comes from Battus philenor, assembly GCF_028537555.1. Lineage (NCBI taxonomy): Eukaryota > Metazoa > Arthropoda > Insecta > Lepidoptera > Papilionidae > Battus > Battus philenor. The sequence continues at coordinate 3,124,139 of NW_027181693.1, forward strand.
AGTTTTATGATCTTTTCATCACTTTAAGATAAAGGATTATCACTTTACCTCATTAGTTAATCATATTACAAAATGCGGAATGTACGTTGCTAGAATCAGATTGTAAAATAAAGGTTCTTAGAGTTTTTTTCTGGTATCCGTTTTTTCAAAATTTAAGTTCGGATGGACCCCCTCCAGCAACATGCCTACCATATTTTCAAAACTCGACAAAAAATGTGAAGAAACAATCTATGGAAATTTGCGTTACAGGTAAGTTCCATCTACGCTTTGTAAGTATCGACACGTACCAAACATGAAATAAACAAGTGTTTACAAGTCAGTTTAAAAGTCCTAGAGATTTTAAAAATATTATGTCTACATTAATATGTTAAGTAAAGCTAACATTTTAGTTTTTCACTTTCGAAAGCATTTGTCTTACGAATTATTAACTGCCATTTTCTTATCACGACAAAGTAGACTGACGTCGGATCTCCAATAAACCTCTGGAAGTATATTTAGATCTCTTTGGGAGCCTTTGTTCTTAATACTAGGTTTTTATTCCTTAATATAAATATGTAATTAAACTTAACTATTTAATATATTGATTAAAAAACCGGTTAAAAGAAGATAATATAAGGTAAAACATATATAAATAAAGTAAAATATCGGGTCAGTTGTACTCTTGTTTTAAGACAAAAAATATTTTATTTTATAATAGAAAATAAACACGACAATGAAGGTACGATAAAATACAAAAATAGTAAGTTGACAAAAAATTGTGACCTTTAAATTATCCTCATTTTTTAAAAAATATTAATATGTGTAAATATTTTTATGTTAATATGTAAGTCAATTTTATTATTTAATACTTAAAAAACCCTTATAATAACTAATATTATTATACACAGTAAGTAAAATTCTTTATGAATTAAATTAGCCGCTTAAGTTCAAAAGGTGTGAAAAAAAATAAAAAATGACGTTTTCCTTCATCATATTGAAATAAGACAATTCACAAAGTGCAAATGTCTTGATTATTAATTACTAGATTACATTTGTTGTAGTTGATACGTCACGTGATTATATATCATCATACTTGATTATGTATTATCTTAACTAAAACAATGTATAATATAAGTATTAATTTGAATATTAATTTATGACGTTATTAGTAATAACTTTGGAAAATTGTTGTGTGAAGATTTTTAATTCTGACTCAGTGCAAAATTAATACAGGAAACATATTATAACATCACTAACAATAGGAATCTTTACTCGGTACAATCTAACCTGGCCTACTGCGCTGATTTTTGGTAAAGATTAATTAAATTTTTGTATTTGATCACCGGTCGCTAGTGCTTGCGACCGTAATTAAAGAAGCGGAATTTGAAAATCGAATATATAAAATTAGAAAAAAAAAATACTGCGCAATTACACGGATCTATGTCAAACAATGTTATATTGCAAGTCTGTTTTGGGCAGTTCTAATAAAACTAATATCCTAACCAAACCTAATTCTCGAGTCAGCTCAACGTTCAATCGATGCAATGTTTTAAAATATAGCCTGTCAAATGTTATATTAAAAGTATGATGCAATAATATAAATAAATAATATCATTATTTATACACAAAAACACAAGCACACTGTTGACAAATGACGGCATTGGTAAATTATATTAATTATTACGTGTTTAAAAAGAATTAAATTATGTTTATTAAGTAATAAAATTTACGTATAAAATTACAAAGAAAACTCAATTTTAGAGTCAATTAATTCATTCCCTTTTAATCTAAAATACTTTATTCAAATCTATTTATCTGAAATATATCATAAATATAAATTAAATGTCGAAAACTAAAATGAAAGAGAGAGAATATAAAAGTTATTTCTGTTATATCTGTTTGTGATTACATTGTGACTTTTACTTTTAATTTATAAACTTTTAAATTTATTTACAGTAAATAATGTTCCTCCCCCAATTTTCCAACATAGAAATCGTTCAAGAAAAATGATTTGTTTTCTCCTTTTTTCAATGAGATGGTCCCAATTTCAATAAGATTGTTCTTGAGATGTTTTCTTAATGTATCTGTTAAATACATCTGTTAATCTATCAAATTTTCTACGTCTTCATGGTGGCCACAATCTCTTTCTAGGAGTTTTATGACAATTTTACTTGCATGACTTTACTCAAAAAATGCCTACCGTACAATCGCTTATACTCGTTTTTGGAAGTTGACGATAATACTGGAGTATAGGTAACAACGCTCTCTCGCCACAACTGCCGGTGTTATACTGACTACTTCAAAGTAAACAGGACGCTCTGTACCAAGAAAGAAAGCTATAGAGGTATGCCATAAATAAAGTGTGTCCTCACCGATTCCATATCTGGGTTTCTACGATCCCACCGTCACACTAAACCAGAGTTCCCCATACTTTTTTGTGTCATAGACCCCTTGCCATGTTTTTCCGTGTTGGGTAGACCCCCTACTTACCTGATATTAATTTCCTGTAAAATTCTAACTGCAGTGAAGTTTAGTGTAAAAACTAAAAGTAAAAACACATATTAATTTACGCATTTATTAATTGAATTTAAAATTAAAACTACTCAAAATAAAATTTTGTATCTATTATGTAAAATATATTTAACATTAAATAAACTATAAGTAAAATAACATAAGCAGTAAGTCAATATTTTTAGTGAGAAGGATGATTTTGTAAGGGTTAATCTTAAATCTCCTCGGCTAATGATGTCCAGTCTGTGGACCCCCATTTTCATTTCATGGACTCCCAAATTTTTTTCGCTGACGTAGACCCCTTGCAGGTTGTCATAGACCCCTAAGGGTCGATATAGACCACTTTGGGAATCTCTGCACTAAACGCTGCAGATAAGCCTCCAAGCGCCGATCCCACTTTAATAGAATCCGGATATGCGAAACGCACTCATAAATGTGTCCTATGCTACAAAATCAGGCATCACATAACGTAAGTGAAATTTTGATCAGTTCCGATGAAGCTATAACAGCCTCTGGACTAATAGTAAAAACATCAACAGAACAATAGAAATAAAGTGCAATTGGCGGTCTTATAGCCCGAAATAATTTTTACCATTCTTTTCTAATATCTCTAGAAATTTAAATATGAGTTCTATGGTATCTTAGAAATATAAGTATGAAAAATTGTTGTTATAGGCTATTGAGTAATATATAATAGGAGGCTTTTAGTTATTTAATGGTAAAGTGATTTGAAATTCCAAAAAATATGTGTTGGTATCGGAGATTTTAAAATCACATGATAAAAAAGGATGATTTACATTTAAGGCTTTGTTGTTTGCGTATTATATGAATTGTATTACTATTGTTTGTAGTTTTTTTTCTTTCATCGTTACACAGTGGTCGTAAAATATTTAGATAGTGGAGGGACGAGTTATTATCTAATTCCGACAGTGTACTTTAAACACGACTGCATTATCGACGTGTATCGTAATATTTTTTATCTCTTACGTGTACAAAATTTATCGCGGTAATTATTGTGAAAATAATAATAATTATTCATATTTCGTATAGCGTTGAAGTACTAGAAGGTAATCTTCGATAACTTAATTGTATTATTTTAGTCTATTACTTGTTGATAAGGAGGCAGCTTCTTATCGGTAGTATTAGAAATATCTGCGGGAGGTCTCTGCAGACGTTTCACAGCTCAAATGATGATGAATCAGTTACTAGTTTAATTGATAAACTGTATTCTAATATAATATCTACGTTTTTTTTTATTTAAATAAACATGTGACATATTTAATTAAAAAAAAATATATCAGCTGTTTGTTTTAACAAGAAATGTATATTTCTGCTATAAAACACAAATACTATAAAGGATGACGGGAAATAGGTGTAAAAAAATTAAAAGGGTTAATGTAATGTTTATTTGACAACAAAAAGCTCTGAATTAGCAGTTTTGTTCGTCCAATCAAGCAGTACAAAGTAATTTTTTTTTAGTTGTGTATGTTTTTGGGCGCTCCTCGTTCCCCCTTTCATATTGTTAGGACAGAGACTTTATATTTATATTATTTTCGGGTTCAATATTTGTTCATTTATTTTTTTTTACAGTTTTCCCATTTTTTCCCTTCACAGTATCATTCGTTGTTTTTCTTTTCTTTCATCCGTCATAAATCTTCTACTCCTCTGGCAGTCTTGTCAACCTTTCACCCCCCTACGCCATTCCCAAAATATTACCGTTTTTATCCTAATTTTAATTTTTTTCAAAAATTTCCTTATTTTCTGTATATCGGTTTTTATCTCTTAATTTTTATTCTGTTATTTGACTAGTTTATATGTTACACTAAATTCAGTTCTATTATTATATTAATATAGTTTGACACACCTTTACTTATATTTGCTCCTTTCAATAAGCTCCTTTACAATTGCTCTGCAATACTTTAGAAATGGTGGGCAACACTCCTCATCCTCTATATTTTTCTTCTAATCTCTAGCTCACACTCTCGATCTTTTGAGTACAGGACAAAGTGATCATTCAGAAATAAGATACATCATTTTTTTTATTGGAATGCCACAGACTAATAACTTCTTGCAGTACTAAGTCTGCAGGGGTAGATAATAAACAATAATTTATCAATTATGTAAATACGAATTTCGAAAACATTATTTATTACTTCTGAAACCGTTGATTTTTTAATAGAGTGTACCATATATTAATTCGCACCAAATGAGCATTCACCACTTTAAAGTTTTTTACACCTAATTACAATCAACAAATATAATGTCTCAAAATTTGTATTATATTTTAACTTTATCATTAAGGCAATCTTATTATTTTATGGGACATAAAAAATTTCATACCATGAAATATTTTTCCGATAGTATAATGTTGTTGTCTTATTTAAGACTTTACATTTTTTAATTATTTTAGTGACTTTAACATATACACACGAAAAAACGTTTAAAATAGCTAGTAGATATAATACGTCGTAGGTCTGATACGTCATTAAATGAAGCGCGTGTATATACAAGATTTACCCATTTGTCAGCAAAAAGATTTTATGCTCTCACGCCTATTTCCAATCACCCTATATAAAGTTATCACGTTGAAATAAATTACATAAATTTATTTTTTCTATTGGACTATTCGAGCCAATTATTTTTTGGGAGTACGTAGTCTGCAGAGATAGAAAGTAAACGTTGAATAATTTTAATATGTATTAATTCGAATTTTAAAAACGTTCCATTTTACCAAATCATTGTGTTATTTATTATTATTAGCGAATGTAAGAAACATTTACTTATTTATAGCTTTAACGTCTGTAGCCAATCAGCCTGTAACATAAGTAAACATTAAATTTTAACTTGAATAGATAAAGCGATAGTTTAATATAATGTATCTACAATGTACTGCCGTCATTTTAGCATGTCCGTGATAACAATCGTGTTTTTTTTAAAAACTAAAATGAATGTTCTTTTATATAACAAATTAGCGAATCTGACAGAGTATGTATAATCAATTCGAACATTAAAAAATAAAAGGATGTGTTCGATCTTTTTTTAATTATTTTTTCAACATACAATTGTAAGTTAAATTTTCTAGTACGTAAATAATGTTGATAGTAACACGAGAACGTGCAACATGTATTTATATATAGTTGTCCAAGTTAAAGACAAGGATTTTCAATTTTGTCGCTAAACGACTAAGAAAGCTCTACTGAAGTCGCGGAGTGACACATCGCTCATGCAACAAACGCAACGGCCGGAAGGTTCTAGAGTACAGTGTAGGTAGCTCGGCCCTAGATAGACCATGACATAGTCGAGTTCGCGAGAAGTCGTTGGATGCCGGCAGTGCAAGATCGGCCGTCGTGGCGGACTTGGATGAAGATCCATTTGAATCCAGAACTATTGGCTGATTTTATGATGTAGATGATATATCAACCATGCAATAAAACCTTATATTGTTTTTTTAAAGCATCTGAAACCAGATTTGCAATCTTTTTAAGTCAAATTTGCGCTGTATAGATAAATCAACTTAAGATGATCTGTACATGTCAGCTACATTACGGAAATTGAGAGCCAAGGTCAGCCTTTCAACTGGTCTACAAGATGCTAAGTTACTCGTATGTTACTATTAGGAATGAGAAGACAAACGAAAGTTACCGATAGAGCCCAGTTGGCAATTTAAAATGACGGGCCACATAACGCCCGAAACAGATGCCAGCAAGGATCCTAAGATTTAGAAACCGAGACCACGGATCGGCACGCGTACGACGTCCACCCATAAGTTGGATATGATAAATCATATTGCTAATCTTCTTTCATGTTCTTTAACCTGCTTGATATACGATAGTCGGGACTGTTTCAATTATTAATTAATTTTGAAATATCCGCCTATCAGAAATCATAAGACTTCCTATGTAGGTGAATTATTTTATTACATTTCATCAATTTAAAAAAAGTGTTAGTTATGCAAATAATTTTCACGTTATATCAGATAATTAATTTAAAATTAAATATTAATTAACATTGGTTTTGAGCTATTTAAATGTAAATTTATAATTTTAGTTAAGAATTAAATTTAATGACGTTTCTTCAGAGAAATCAAATTTGTTTTTAATTTGTATAGATTAAGAAAAATATTATAATAAATCATTTATAATTAGCACTATAATTTTATTTTATTCATATTAATAATTATTTTAACACGTACATTTTAATAATTGTGTGTTAATGGTATTGACAGGAACATGACTAAGACAAAAATCAACGCGGATTTGCTTAAAGAGAGACGAAACTGTACATTTGATGTTCAAGAATTAATTCATTTAAATGATGGAGGGATTCATAACACGGCGAAGAGAAAAGAAATTGGTAAGATTTTATGTTCTAAATTTTTTTTAAAAAGGTTTGTGTATATTACATGGAAACAATTGCAATAATTTTATAATTACATGCGTTTCATATTAATTATCGAGTCACCAGATGTATTTTACAACTCTTTATTATTCGATTATATACATATATAATTATATTGTTGACATACGTGCAATAATCTTTTTATATTAAATAACACAGGAGCTAAAAAACTCTTTATGGTAAAATTAATTATTTTCACAGTGAAGTAAACGTCACAGTGTAATCACAAACAGATATAACTAAGAGAGAGAATATAAAAAAAATATTTTTTTATATTCTCTCTCTTTCACTTTACTTATCGATGATAATAAACATTTAATTTATATTTATGAAACAAGATAGATAGTTTAAAAATAATAATTTGAAAAATGTATTTTAGATTAAAAGAGAATGAATTAATTGACTCTAAAATTGAGTTTTCTTTGTAATCTTTACATAAATTTTATTACATAATGAACATAATTTAATTCTTTTTAAACCCGTAATAATTAATATAAATTGCTGATGCCGTCATTTGTCAACAGTGTGCGTGTGTTTTTGTGTATAAATTATGATATTTTTTATTTATATTATTGCATCATAGTTTTAATATAACATTTGACAGACTATATTTTATTTGAACTTTGAGCTGACTCGAGAATTAGGTTTGGTTAGGATATTAGTTTTATTAGAACTGCCCAAAACAGACTTGCGATATAACATTGTTTGACATAGATCCATGTAAACGCGCAGTATTTTTTTCTAATTTTATATATTCGATTTTCGAATTCCGCCTCTTTAATTACGGTTGCAAGCACTATCGACCGTTGATAAAATACAAAAATTAATTAATCTTTACCGAAAATCAGCGCAGTAGGACAGGTTAGGTTGTACCGAGTAAAGGTTCCTATTGTTAGTGATGTTACAATATGGTTCCTGTATTAATTTTGCACTGAGTCAGAAATAAAAATCTTCACACAACAATTTTCCAAAGTTATTACTAATAACGTCATAAATTAACATTTAAATTAATACTTACATTGTTTAAGATGATACATAATCAAGTATGATGATATATAATCACGTGAGTTGATACGTCAAATGTCAAAATACAACAAATGTAATCTAGTAATTAATAATCAAGACATTTGCACTTTGTGAATTGTCTTATTTCAATGACTAGGAATTAATTTTCTATTTTATTTGACACCTTTTGAACTTAAGTGGCTAATTTAATACATGAAGAATTTTACTTAGGTATAAATTCTACACGGTGCAGAGCGGCGATGAACAATGCTCTATTCTAGGGGTACACAACCTTTTCAATCATGGACCAATTTAAATTAAAATAATTTTGGCCTGCAGGATATAATAATTTACAAAACTTAATTTTTAATAAATATTGGAATTACATAAAAGTTACAAATTTTAACTTAAATAGTAAAAACAAACCAGAAAATATTACTAAAACGAAACTATTTGAAATACGGAATCAGGATTTAGGCACTGTTTTTTTTAAAAAAAAAAAACAAGCTGATTAATATAAGTCGGAATCGATGGGGTAACTATACATATGCAGCTTTCTAATCATGTATGCCTTAATCATGATCGATAGTCCTTTTTGATTAATTATTTCGGTTTAGCTTATACTACCATTTTATTACAATTAAATACCAAATACCATTTATAACAATACATCGATATAAGAAAATCTATAAAATAAATTCAATTTTAGAAATACATGACGGGCGGCTTAAGTGTGTTTAAAGGACCGCAAGCGAATCGTGGGCCGAATGTTTCTCATTCCTGCTCTAGTCCAGGGATTGCCAACCTTTGCTTACCTATATAAAAATTCACCCGTTAGGGTTACCTGAAAATTATATTGGTTGTTATTATTTCTGTTGTGGGATTTTTATTGTTGGACGTAAGCTTCCATAAAAGATTTCCAATACGTCCGTTTGGAAGCAGTATTCACCAGCCGTCTGTTACAAAAATATTCTTGAACAATAAAGAAATTATAAAATAACTCTATAGATCACAAGTCTCTGTGACTGGATATATTTTTAAAGAAGAGATATTGAGAAAAGATCAGTTTTAGGAAGATAAACGGAAAATTGCTTTATATTGTTTACTAAATACATTGTCATGCAATCCAAGGCAACTAGCTTTTTTTTATTAATTCTAATTTGTATCGCTAGTTTTTTGTTTTTTTTTTTTTTTTACAGTTTTTTTTTCGCTTTTACTAAACGCAGACAGTTGGGAGAGGGTTGCCGCTAATTGATACGGATCTTTCTTCTCCCAGCTGCGAGACTCACAGACAGCGGTTTATAATTTTTTACAATTTTTCTTACACAATTTTCTCTTATATAAATACAGCTAAAATTTATACACATTAACAATACAATTTGGAAATTTTACTCAATTATATATAAGTTGGATCATTATTTTATTTCAAGTCGCTGCCCAAACGCTGCAGACTGTTAAATGCCTTGATATTTAGGACAATGTGCCAGGCCAACTCATCAAAAGATTCTGCTGTAGATTTTTTCTTGAGAAGGTCCGGTAAGTTGAACGGAGGTATATTAAGATTTTCACATAACGTGGTTACGCCTTTTAAGGCAACAAGGTATCACTAAAAAGTATGGCATGAAGAAATACGTAGTTCGGAAACCGACATATCTATAGACAAAAAATATTATTACTGGTCATATGTTTTCTGTGGGAACGTCTATTTAAATTACTGTAAAACTCTTTGTTTTCAGAGGAATACGTGTTAAGCTTTGATGAGCTGAAAGACAAGATACCAGAAGAGTATTTGAGTCATAAAGATCGTTATGAGAGCGCCGTGCGAAAGGGATGTATTCTAATATCAGTTTTACAGAATCGGTGGAAAGATCAATCCACCGTACAGTTTTCTGGGTAATCTTTTGCGATGCACCAGTTATATTATAACATTTTTTAACTCTTTATACATTTATTTCACGTATCATCTTGATTAACTTGAACCTCTTTAGGCCGAGAAATTTATCTTAAACCGTAACAAATACGGTGTAAATATTGTGTGTTATTTAAAATTTAAATTAGGAATTTCTTTGTAAATTATTTTATTTTAAACAATCATTAGAATTTCCTAATACAAGAGCAATAAGTTTAAACAAAAACAACAATTTTATAAATTATTTAATATTAATAAGATATATTATTAAAAATTACTGTATACTTTTGTCTTTATATATATATATATATATATATATATATATATATATATATATATATATATATATATATATATATATATATACTGCTTTTCCAACTTAAAGAACGCCCTTTCCAATCCCTTAGGAGTGGAATTATTTAAGATTCTTTCTAAACTTACCTCTTTTTGGTGAAAGGAAAATATCCACCAAATTTCAAGTCCATCTAAGATGTCTCTTGATTCCTGTGGTATCGCGATGAATCGGTAAATACGTCATTATCTCTTTAAGATACATAGGTAAAGATTGAATAGAAATATCAAAATCTTTATGTTTTTTTCTTCATCTATTTTTATTATTACATTTTCATGCAAATTATATTTTGATAACGTCGCGACGAAGATTTTAGAAAGTTTTGTTTTAAATTGCTACAATTTAAAGTACTAAACTCCATTGCAAGCAAAACGATTCGCTCTCCAAGCGCGCAGTCAAAGCTGCTGCATTTGAAAACTCTAATGTATTTTATAAAATTACGCATTTATTTAAGAACTTTACTTCTCAATGAAAATATTATCATGAAAATCTGTAGGGAAGTTATGTTTTTTAAAAACAATCTTAACTTAAATGTCGCAGAAAGGTATTGAATTGATTTAAATTAAATAAAAAACATTACAAACATGTCAATCAAGTATTCATTTTCAAATGTATATTCGAGTCGTCATCTAAAGAGGAAATTAAATTTTTGCGGTTTTCAGGCAAAATAATCTCTATAGAATAGTATGCGCCGTAGTTAAAGACATGTCGCCCTTCATGTTACACTTCGGCATGTTCTTGCCCACTATATCGTCGCAGGCTTCGCCCGAGCAACAGGCGGAGTGGCTCCGGAGCGGAAATAACATGATAGGAACCTACGCTCAGGTATTGTTTCCTTAGTTTTTTATTTTTATTTATTAATTATTATACAAGGCATAGGCCTTCCCAAAGAACGCGACAATCTTATGCTTTTTTTTTATGGCCCCCATTGGGGGCCTCTCGTACCCCCTATCTTTTGTGGGACAGGGACTTTACGGGCAAATTTATTTAATTATTCACATCTTTTTTTATTTTCTTTCTCTTCATGTATACTTCTTAAGATCTGACAATCTTAAGCTGCCTGCATCCAGAAACTTCATGTAATCTTGAATATGTCGTCGGACCACACAAAGGAGGGACGACCACACGACGTCTATCGGCTCATCTTGTAAATATAACATAGAAACATTTTAATAGTAATATAGAAGTATCGTATATAGCGATGAAACCGCAAATTTCTTACAGGCAATCTCTGGATGTATTTGAACAGATTAAAAGAGTTTTGAAAAAAAATATATAACGTATTAAGATGTAGCAAATTATACTAATAATACACGTAAAATAATTAATAATAAAATATATAAACAATACACAAATATTTAATACTATTCAACGTGTCTACTTATGAATTTTGTTGAGTCCCGACGATAACTGTATGATTATTGCATTTCGTATAAATTAATTAGTGTGAGAATACACTTTTATAATCAGATGTGTTTATCTTAATACCTTATATATCCAATCGTACACTGTAAGGTAAGGCCTACATAGTCGTCCAAGCCAAAGTTAAAAGAATGTTTGTTATTACATATTCCGTAATAAGATTTTCTTATCAAATCATTCTTTCTCTTCTTTTTTTCAGGCGATTGACGTTCACTGTAAGGCTTTGCTTTCCGCCAGAGATATCTTTAGGAGATGTACTGTACATCCTCTGGAATCTTTTTTGTGAAAAGTAGCAATCCTATATAATTAATCCAAAAAGTGTGAATAATATAAGATCGTATCCTAAACGAATCATCCCGCGACCTTTGATTGCAAGTCTCGGTTCTTTACCATTGCTCTACCACAGTTTTATCATACTCATATATTGTCGGTAATAATATATATAAAAAACGCAGTAATTTTCCGAAAACATTGTTATTTTTTGTTTATGTTTCGTTCTTCTATCGTTTTTTATGCACTTTACGCCGTTTCAATGTTTTTTATAATAGCGAAATCTCATTATGAACTTTTTAAGGAGTTAGACCTGTCAAAGGTGAATATGAAATCATTTTTGAAATTCCAAAGCAGCATTAATAGTAGCTAGGTAGTGAAGTCTGGCTCTCTAAGCCTGTTACGCGGGTCCTCAGACTCAAGTACCATACTATTCCCCTCTTCGTACAACGTTGTTGAACATTAATCATTAATTGCACAGTGACTCCGTGGAATGCTGAGAAGTTACGTCTATAGTATTTGGGGAGATTTCAAAAGTAAATAATTTAATTCCGGGATAAAACTTTCGTAGATATTATTGATGTCGCTAAGATGTTCAAATTTTCAGTCCTAACTATGTACGTTAAAAATACGTTATATTTATTTCAGACTGAACTTGGCCACGGAACCTTCCTCAGGGGTCTGGAGACCACAGCCACGTACGATGCCACTACTGAAGAATTTATCATGCACAGTCCGACCCTTACTTCTTATAAATGGTGGCCGGGAGGCTGTAAGTTATACAGATTATATATTTATATTATCGTTAACAATTTTAACACGTTTTTATCACAATAATTTACATATAATTTTTGGTATTACTGTTTTGTTGTTAGTGGCTTATTAAACAAGTGAATGTGAAGATAGTTTTATCACTTTCTCGTTGGAAAAATAAAGATTAACTACAGTTGTTACCAGTCCATACGACTAGACTTTTTTTGTACGGAACCATTAGTAATGACCGTGAAGCTTGACTTAATGAGCTTTTTGCAAGAGAGGTTTCCTATTTATTGTAAAATATTTAATTAATATATTTATGACAATTTCCAGTGGCACAAACTGCTAATCACTGCATAGTAATGGCGCAACTGCACATCAGTGGAAAGAACCTTGGTATCCATGCATTCCTGGTTCAAATACGCGATATTGAAACACACATGCCACTGCCCGGAATCAAAGTAGGGGAAATCGGTCCTAAATTTGGATTCCAAACGGCCAACAATGGATTCCTCGGATTTAATAACTTCCGGATCCCCAGGAAGAACATGCTTATGAAGAATTCTCAAGTTTTAAAGGTTTATTTAGTACTTATTTTCTATATATATATATAGCCCATTTACTGTCAATAATGTACGATATACTCTAACCAAAAATCAATAGTTTTTAAAAAAAGCGTTTACGAAATTCGGATTATTATGTAGATATTAAAATTAAGTATTGTTTACTCTCTGTCCTTGCAGACTTTATAACGCTAGAATTTTTCGCGATCTCGCAAAGAAAAAAAAATTAATACCACACATTTCACAGTAATCACTTAATACACAGTGATTAGAAAAAGATGTGAAACATTTAAGTTTTTTGGTAAATAATGGGCTATACATTCACCCCTTTAAGGTTTTTACACATATAGCCAATCTCTATGTGTATTATAAAAATACACGCCTATGTTTTACTGAGCTTAAACAAAGATATAGAACGATTAATCCACACACATTAACAAATGATATTATCCTTATTTGAAATTACTCACTGCTAGACATACGCCACTCCCCACGATATTTATGAGGGATTTACCATAATCGCCATGCTTGGCAGACAGGTTGACGATCGCAGTTTGGTATTATGGTACTCAGACGACGCTGCTGCTCTTCGTTTAGAAACTTGTTCATGTGTAGTGGAAATCCTATACAATTTATACATAAAGTGTGAATTTTATTAGATTGAATTCCGAAAATCGAATCCGCTCTGCTCTCTGCCGCATAATCACTATTTAATTTCAAATTTAAAGTATTTTGTTAGCATCACATTTGCACAATGCGATTATCCAACGATATCCTTATTTTCCCTTATATTTTGGTTACGATTCAGAGTTTAAAAATGCTTATTTACGCGTATTTATGAAAATTGTCTTTATAGGATGGTACTTACGTGAAATCGAAGAATGATAAATTAACATACGGAACCATGGTTTACGTGCGTGTTAACATCGTAACTGAGCTGGCGTTCGAGGTTGCGCGGGCGGCGACCATCGCTGTAAGATATGCTGCTGTTAGGCATCAGTCGAAAATGAAACCGGAGTAAGATTCAAACAATTTTTCACTAGACCATCACCGTAATTAACCCCACAAAGTACCACAGATTTACAGTACCTGGCGATAAATATTACACATGGACCTTTGGAAAGAGACAATCGGCTTATTTCGGCTTCGTAGAGTACTGTAAGTACGTCTGTCAAATGGTTTTCATGGTAATAGGTGAAATTAATTCTTAGCTAGTTGAAGTGAAAGTAGGCAGGCTACATAACATGCGAAACAGGTAACCACTGCGGTCTTATGTTCGTAGAGTGGACACCACGGCCCTGCAAGTGTAAAATGTTCACCCGCGTGTAAACTTATTAAAACTGAGACGACGATGATGATTGTGATAACGATTTAGTGTATCAAATTTCTTCTGTACCTACGAATTGCTTGTGTATTTTAGATTAATTAAAATGTATAAGAGATTAAATAAAGTTATATGCGTTCAGGGACCCGGAACCACAGATACTGGACTATACGACTCAACAACACAAACTGTTCATTTCGATAGCAACGAGTCACGCGTACCGAACTGTCAGCGATTGGTTGTGGAAGACATATCACCAGGTCGTTGCTGATATGACGACAGGGAATATGAAAAATTTACCTGAGGTTGGTTCTTATATTAACAAAGCTTTCTGTCTGTTTTTGTGAAATAGGTGATATCCTATTAAAATATTTATATTTTTGTCGTCGAATGTTTTGTATGTCGTGGATTCATTACACTAATGTCTCTATTCTCTAGAAGTTCAAGATGTAAGTAAGGCTGTCAGCAATTCGTCGTGTGCTCTCACGATTAAAAATAATGTTTTTATTAAATTACCTTGGTCTTGTTATGAAAGACACTATCTTCGTTTGTTGTCTAGGATAAGTAAAATAGATCAAGATGCAGAGGTTGCCAAGCTTAGCGCTCACGAAAAAACCCCTGAAGCCTATGTCTTTTTTTCACCTCTTTTCACCACAAATTCAACCCAAAGACTCTAGCGACACCTATTTTTGATACTCTTATTTGTTTCTGGTCTTTGACCTAGACGACTGCGTAAGTGACGTATGATCACTTCAGCTTGCAGAGCAAAGACTATGTGTCTTGTTCCTCCTAAACGGTCTCTAAAGTGATTTACTTTGAGTTTGTGAGCATTTATTTATTTACAATACTTGGAGGGGTCATTGCGATCAAGATCATGTCTAAATTATGCAGTGGCTTCTATACCACTTTTTAGTTAAGGATACATAATTGTTAATTTACTTTAATCACATCACGCTTAAAAAGGTTGTGACTTATGTGAATTTACTAACCAAAAATATCGAAAGTTGGTTCGTCTTTCGTGTGATAACAGAAAATAATCAAATCAAGATAGAACACTCTCCTTCGTTTTTTTCCCCAGCTTCATGCTCTTGCGTGCTGTTTGAAAGCAGTTTGCAGTAGTGATGCGACTACCTGTGTGGAGCAGTGCAGATTGGCTTGCGGCGGTCACGGTTATATGACGTCATCGAATTTACCCATCCTGTACGGTTTCGTCAGTGCAACTATCACCTACGAGGGTGAATACACTGTCATGATGTTGCAAACTGCCCGGTAAGTATTTGTAATGTCCTTTTTATGTGTAACAACAAATGCAGGACATAGGCTCAACATGAAAAACGATTACCAGAAACCTAGATGAGGAAAAAAAGGTCATGTGTGAAAGAAGATTAGAAAGGAATGAATGAAAGAAAATGTTTAGGATGTATGGTTTTTTTATTCACTAACTAATAAGTTCGATAGTTACATGAGAAAAATCAAAAAATAAGGTTCACTAAATGGTTTAATTTAGAATTAAGCAAAATACATATAGGAAGAGATAGAAATCAATTTTAGCCAAAGAGAAAAACATTAAATATTAGAAGCACGATTGTACGATAATGATACCATGAATACGTTGCAAATGAGTTGGCAAAAACGTCGGTAGCAAGAAGCTTGTCTATCGCCCGAGTATAGCTAAAAATGGCGAACAACAACAGCCGAAGTTGATCGATGCACCAGCGCAGGCTATAAACGCTCGCGAAACGTATGTGCCATCTTTGTGTTACTAAAGGTCGCCACAGATGGAAGGAAGAGAAAAAGAAATTGTGAAGGAAGAAAGGAGAAAAAAAATATTTGTAAATATACCCGAAACTGTAATGTAACTGGCAGGGCCACACATAAAGCAGAGGGAACGAGGGGCCACAAAAACGTAGGGCAATTAAAATTTTTCTTTGACTAACCAAAAACTATAAGATCCATCTTTTAGATAACTGGGGTTATCACTCTCTGGAATCTTCGAAATGAAACCATATTTGGGACGTCCACTATTCTACGCAGGCCTTCTGCATAGATTTCCAATAGGATTGTATGGAAGCGGCCAGCAACCGGTTCTTCTGACAGCCTTAACAAGGTGTTCTGCCGTGTTGGTAGACGCGACTGTAAGGCCCAAAGTGAGAGATCAAATTTCGAATAATAATGTTAAAGGCGTGTGACAGCCTAAACTAAGTTCACCTTTCGGAGAATCATTTATCGTGACCATTTGAATAGGTCATGGGAATAATTTCGGAAAAGCCTTATTGGTAGAAACTAGAATCAGATTTAGCTCCCCTATAATAGCATAATATTAACCATTAACTAAAAACCACGATGATTCTAAATGAGCTCAGATTTGAAAAGAGCCCATTACAAACTCAGTGTGATTCCCTTTAGTGATCGCTTTCAAAAATGTCGTTAATTTAAATTAGACCAATTCATTTTAAGGTGTATTTGAGCGTTCAATTGAGCGATATTAAGATATATGACGAAGACGATAAGCTGAAAATTCTTTGGTGAGCCCTTCAACTTAGTTACCGTAAGGAAGTCTCGAGTAACCTTTAACGTTCAGCGATCTTATTGTTGTTTACACTACGTAAACCTTTTGCATTTGTCATTGACCGTAATATATAACAAATCACACATAAAACAAAAATAAGCTTTAAAACTATTTCCATATAGAATAATAAACGTTAAACTGTTAACTACTACTCGAAGTTAATGAATTGAATTATGATTTAAAATAAACTCTTAGTTGTTGTTAAAAAAAGTGAACTCTGACAAGGTACAAGGTTGAAAAAGTAAAGAAGTCGGAATTATTAAAAAAATTACTGGCGCGATATTATTATGTCCGTATATATTTTTTTTAGATATTTAGTAAAAGTTTACAAGCAAGCATACGAAGGTAAATCGCTGCCACCAAATACAGCTTATATAACTAAACACTTAGAGGCTAAAAACTCCTGGGTGGACTCGCCGGAAGGAATTATTAGTGGACTCCAAGCCGTCGCTGCCAGGTAAGATTTTTGAAAATGTTTTCTTAATCTTTAATATAAAATTTATCTTAGTTGTAAGACGTCTACTGTTGGACATATACATGGGGGAGCCCGTAGATTTCCCAGGACCAGTTGGAAGCTTGTATTTTACCGTTTCCAGATGACGAGGGCTTTTTTCTATATAGTACACTGCTATGAAGGATATTGTATAAGCTGATAACTATTTACTCTTGTCTCTCTTTTGTAAAAACACTCACAACTTTATTTCTGACGATTGGCAAGCCAGCGATATATAGTGTGATAGGTTACTGCTTTAAAGGTATTAAAGGGGTGAATATATAGTTCATATTCCAACAAAAAGCTTTATAAATTTAACGCCGATTTCCAATAAACTTGTATAAATTGACCGCTCTAAAAATCAACTATTATGGGACTGACTAAGCGTGTACGGACAGAGAGTATACCTATACAATAACAAATTTTAAAATGTAAATAATATAAAAAACGAAATTGTTTTTTGTTCATTATTGTATTGGACGTACCATTGTCAGTAGATGATATATCTTTTAGCTTCTACATCTGTAACTATTTACTCTGTACGTATAGTATTGTTTCATTTATATGTGTGAAAACTATAAAATTATTAAATTTCTCTTATTTTTTATAACTCTACAAAGTAAGTAAAAAAAAAAATTATTTCATTTAATTCAGCATAATCAAGCAAACTTGTGAGATGCTATTCCAGCATATAGAATCCGGAAAATCCTATGCAGATGCGTGGAACTTGTCTTTGGTGCAGCTAGTAAATGCTAGCGAGGTAAGAAATGAACGAACTTTTAAACATTTGCATAACCGTGATAAAAGAAAACCTTTAAAACAACACGAGACTTCTATTGCTGGACTTATGTCCATATAATTCTATGACTATCCCATAGTAAGAAAAGGACCAATATATAGCTACTTCCGCCATGCAGCAATAGTCGTGTAATAAAGTGCACCGCCCGCCAGCCCGATGATAAATGCGCATGCGGCAAACAATGCGAATTACACAACTACCAGCGTTAATTCACTCAACACGTGTTTCACCCCTCCACGAGGCATTCTCAGGAGTAATGTTACACCGATTATTGTCAAACACAGAGTAGACCCAGCTGTCAGTGGCATGTATCCAGATTCTTCCACCTTATGAGTCGAGGTCCTGATATGCACCTGCGGACCCTTCTTGTCTGTAGTGTCGTCCTTCGTGTCTTCATTTCAGAACCAAAACACCAGGTGCCTTCAGTTCTGCGCCCTATATAGCCTACCTACTATCACTTCAACTTGAGGATTAGCTGAGCAATGACGGTTACATTTGTAATATGTAATTTGTTATAATTCTTATAATTTCAGGCGCACGCGCGTGTGGTTTTATGCGAGATGTATTGGCGGGAAACCCAAACTATCACTTCGACTGTATCTAAAAACTTAGCAATAGTTTTGCAACAGCTTGCAGAGTTATACCTTTACTATTGGGCACTGGAAAAGAGAGGTGACTTATTAATGGTAATTTTTATTTCATTTTACAAACATTTAATGAAAAATTTATTGCAAATTTAAAAGAAAGTTAGTTAATTAATTGATCCTCGTTGACAGTTTACTACAATAACTAAGGAAGACATCAGGAAGTTGCAGAAGAGATACGAGGAGCTTTTAGCATTGATTCGTCCTAACGCAGTCGGGCTGGTTGACGGGTTTGACATTAGAGACGAGGTATTTTAAAATGATCCTTCATAAAATGTATTTATTTCATCAACTAGCTAATCGTCTGACAGTTTGATATAGTAACACGCTATGTTAATTAATTTTGTACTATTTTCTTCCTTCCAAATTATTATTCCATACAAACTTTTATATATAGGTCGTTGGAATTAGGCCTTTGTATTGAGGTCCGAGTCAAGATCGCTGTCTTAGCCGATAGACACCCATAGTAAAACATAGGCTTTGTTCAAAGATCGCCTCGATGATCGGTCATGTGATTCCGGCATCCAGTGACTTCCAGTGACCTTGATCCTCGGCAACTGTCGCGTCAGACGAGCAATTCCGCGGGCTACGTTGGAGGCCTTGGCTCTTTTTAACCTCATATATGGTTCGATCTCGAAGTGAAACTCTAAGCATAGCCAGCTCCATTGCCCACGGGGTGATCTTGAGCAGTATTATAAGGTCAATCCTATACGACCACGTCTAAGATACATATATCCATGTGTTATATTTATTAAATACATGTTCTTCGTTTTATAACAATTGATAACAACCAGTTGTTGAAGACTTA
This sequence comes from Battus philenor, assembly GCF_028537555.1. Classification (NCBI taxonomy): domain Eukaryota; kingdom Metazoa; phylum Arthropoda; class Insecta; order Lepidoptera; family Papilionidae; genus Battus; species Battus philenor. The sequence continues at coordinate 3,143,941 of NW_027181693.1, forward strand.
TAAAAAATTTGCACGTGTTGAAGAAACAAGGAATAAAAATGTTTGATAATTGTTTTTGTTATGATTTAGCACATTTTGTTCATAAAATATGTGTTATAGATTCTCAGTTCTACCCTCGGTGCGTACGACGGCCGTGTTTACGAACGTCTGATGGAGGAGGCGATGAAAAGTCCTCTAAACTCCGAGCCCTTAAATGCAAGTTTCCACAACTACATCAAGCCTTATTTGTTTAAATCAAAGATTTAATTATCAACAAACGTAATCTCACATCAACAATCTCTTTTATATGTTAATTTGTGTATTTTGAATTATACAATGTTATTTCATAATGGTTATGATGTAAATATAATAAATTTGTCTGATAAATGCTTTCCTTTTTAAAATATGGATGAACTGATAACAACCTTTTCCAATGCATTTCTATAATTCAGTCATTATTGACGGAAGCGATTACGTCAACATAATATATGATTGATTAAACATATCTTTTATCTAATTTTGTGATAACCTTTTTGACTGATAAACTGATAGCTTTATCCTTTTTGTTTTTTTTTACCGCTGATTAATAACGAGAAAAAAATGTATTTTATAGGAAATAGTAGGTAAAAATGTAAGGGCCTTATATTGTTATATTAAACATATTCCTTATATATCAATAACATTTTCTTTAAAATGGCGATGATGAAGATTGACTTTAGAAATTCATCTGGTTAGTGTTATTATAGCTATTGTGACAACAAGATCGTGTTGAGTTTATGTACTAAGTTTGAACTCACGAATGTATTAATGAGTACAAAACTGACACAAACGACTATCTAAGGCACTCGTGTATATTGTGAAAAGTTTGAAATTATATCTGTGCCTTAAACAATAGAATTACGTTACTGCTAATACATTATTATTTATTTGCATGTACCAAGTAACACCATTATAAATATTGAATTAACATATTTTATTGAGTTTCTTGTTTGAATAGTAATATGCAAACGACGTAGAAATAATACAGATTACTTAATCTATTGTGTTACTGTCAAATAGGTATAAATTATGGGAAAAAATGAGTTTATAAATTTAATATTAACAAAAATCGAGTTTAAGTGCCTATATTACGTAATTTAAAATAATATTAATATATTGACACGAATAAACAGAATTAAATAAATAAATATACAGAGAATTAAAAAAATCGCAATGTATCTTAATTAGAAATAAATTCAAATCGCCCGTTTTTTTTGCAAATGAGTGTATATTCCTCCTAGTACATAGTTTATTAAGGTGCCTCCTTACCCACGTTGAAAGTAAAAAGAAAAATTAATAGTAATTTTAGATTTAGATGACTTTGATAACCTTTGTATTTTTTTACTATCCGTACTTTACCAATAAATACAAATAAAGTGTATGTGCAAGTAGTGTCATTAAAATACATTGGAATTGCCAATGTGGTGGCGAAGCTTGAAAAGAGGAGTATGTATAACTTATTTGTTGTCAATGTACGGTACACCCTATGCAATAATAAATAGTTTCAGAAATAATAACTAACGTTAAATGGTAACAGCGTAGAATAGCGTTTTCAAAATTCGTATATGTACATATAAAAATATATTTATTTTATTATCTGTCCCTGCAGATGCGTCGTGAATAGGGTCTCCGGTAGATCGTCGATATAACAAATGTCTATTGACTGACAGGAATGAATGAATGAATGACACTTTAAACAGAATGATTAGAAATAGGTGTAAAAGCTTCAAAGTTTGAGCTGACAGATGTGCCACTTCAAACTCTTTTACCTTTATTAAATCACCACGTATAGCAAAGAATAGACTTCACAGAACATTTCGTTAAAATATTTTATTATAACGCACTATTTTGGTAATATACATTACAATGTAACTTGAACATAAGCGATAAAATGCTATAAAAACTATTTTTTGTAAAATAAAATCATTACGATATTCGCAACGACTATATGGTTTTGAAGGTTCGAATTTTAAAAATGTAGTTTATATTTTACTAGTCGTACGCTGTACACGACAACTAACCGTTATTTGTTCTATTCCTATATTGTCTGTCTGTAATAAATTGCCTTCAGTGATAAGACCGCCCATTGAACTTTTTTTGTAACTATTATTACTCTGTGTATCTCTTTTTGTTACTTGTATTAAACAGAGCATTAAATAAAAGAATAAATGTCATTCTGTTGTTTAAAAATCTGAAATCCATTATTTTGCCATTATAAAATATGGATTAAAAATGAAGATTTTATGCGGCCTACATGATTGCCATATACAAAGTAAAATATATGCAATATACATATATAGATGTGGTATAAGTCTTTTTTAATGTTAGTAGTGTCTTTTCATTGTTAGTAGTGTCTTTTTTATTGTTAGTAGCGTAAGAATCTTTTCACTTTACATTTCTCGTGACATGACATCTACTTGACGGTTAAACGTCAAGAAAACAAAAGTGCTTTCACTTTTGTTTTCATGGTACGTTAATGAAGTTATAAGTAAATTAAAACATAAAAGCATATTTATATATATATATATATATATATATATATATATATATATATATATATATATATATATATATATATATATATATATACAAATATAAATATACATATATTACGACAAAGCACTTTCGAATCGTAAAAACATTGATATAATGTACATTTTACATAATAGTATTATTGATTTAAATATATTATATACTTTTAAAAGTTCTTTTTATGTAAGACGAATATAAGAGTTTACAATAGCAGTGTACATGCTAGTTGTTATGTAATAACCAAGTGAACATGACCGGACGTGCGCGGGCATCTCAATTATGTGATTGTCGGTGCATCTGATCTAATGACTGGCGACTGCTTGTGTAGTATGTTTTTTTTTTTGCCAATCACGTTCTTCTGTCGTCAATTGGCAGTGTGCAATATGGTTTAACTGCTTTACTAGGGCGAATCTTTTACAAGAGACAGTATGTGTGTATAATACAAGTTGGGCCATTAAGTAAGCGGGTATTTATAAAATAACATAAAATATCTAGACTTAAAATCCGTGAAAACTCGTTGGCACATCGCTCATGGAATAGTGGACATTTCTTTGCGGATGTTGTAAATGGCCTGGGCAATCATCTGCGATTTTTTTGGGTTAAGGCGACTCATGAGTTACCTCCAGAGAAAAAAATCCAGTGGCGTGAAATCTGGACTCTGGGGAGGAATGTTCTGAAGGAATGTACAACTGGTAAAAAGTCTATGGAAGTATGAAAAGGTGGCGTCATCTTGTTAAAACCTTTCTTGCATTCCAAAATACGTAATTCTATTATTTTTCTGTGCGATTTTAAAATGCATATATCTTCTGGCTCAACCTATATATTTACATATGTGCTTTATAATAGCGAATGCTCGAGTTGTATTTCGGCCCATATCCTATACGCCGGGGGTGGCCAATTTGTGCTCGCGAGCGACATGCGGCTCTTTGTACGATTATTTTTGGCTTCGATTTATTGACCGAATTATTTCATTATTTTAAATTTACGTTACCTATGTCAGCTCCTGAGAAATCGAAAGAAATTACAGGTGCGAATAATAATTATTATTCCACCATAAAATTAGCGAAATACAAATAACACGTATTTTGTACATTTATTATTTTTGTAAAAAAAAATTTCTTGTTTTTAACGCGTATTCATTTGCGGCTCGCAAAGAATTTGAAATTTCTAAAAATGGCTCGCAATATCAAAAAGCTTGGTCACTCCTGATATACGTGTTGCGAGTGCCACCTCAGAGTTCAACTGCGTACCAAGGAGCGTTCACCTAAATTACAAAAAGACAAACAAAAATGCACATAAGATTAGGAATATAAATAAAGATCAGCTTGTAGTATCTTTCTCTAATGTCCATAAAATAAATAACTCTTTTGTGGTTAACAGTGAGTGATATTTAGGTCAACTATGCATTAGTCCGCCTTTGTATGTAGCAATGGAATTGAGAGTTTTTAGATATTTTTTTTTTATTTTACAATAAAAAGGAACGTATGTGTTGTTAGGATAAGTAAAACATTTTATCAACAAAGGCTTATTGAACGCTTGACAACGGTACAAAACAAATCCTTGTCTACACTTAATGAAATGTTTTTAAGTATCGATACATTTATGAGTCGAGTTTACACAGCTCTTAATTGTACTAATTGTAGTAAGGGATTGATTCTCCACGCTAAATGGACGTATATTGTACGAAGTCTTAGCATGAAGTGCATTTAAACATAGAACATAAAATTTGGACACTTACACAGGTAACCGGTGGACATTTCAAGTCGTATTCCAGAAAGTTCAATCTACATACTGTCAACATCAAAATTGTATTAGTAATTACATTAAGTTTAATTATATATTACACATTTTTATAGTATGAGAATAGTGGAAATGAAAGTTTGAATTTTTAGTAATAAATTTTTGTATTTTCTTAAGTAATTATGCATATCTACTATATTTAATTTACATATACAGTTATATATTCGTTGGAGTCGTTGTCTTAAAAATTTCAGTGCATGTGAACGCTCCGAACTGCGAGGTCGATTGTGATAACGTGTTATATTGTTTCGTTAACAAAACAATGGTGGCTAATGTAGATGTAAATCCGGATCTCAAGAAAGAAAGGTTGAAATGTAATTTTAATATAGAAGAGGTAACGTTTATATTAGATGGCGGCAAAGATAAGACGTTGCAGAGGAGAAAAATTGGTAAGTTTTTCTAAATAGTGACAGTAAATGATTATAACCGGTTTATTATACATATAAACTAACGTGAAATGTTTTTAAGCATCTTGTACAAGCCCGCAAAGCTAAAATGTTCCTCCAGACTGTCTATAGGTCAAATAAATTCACTACATCTTTGCGATTTAATAAATATTGGCCTTAGGTTTTTCTCCAGTTAATTTTTGCGCGTAGTTGAAAACCTTTTTTTATATAGAGATAAAACTCCACAACTTATATCTTTCAGTTTTTGTGCCTAATTTTGTGTTGTATTTTTATTTTTGTGAGTTGTAAGAAAAAATATGATCTTTATTATAATAATTTAATTTAATATTCTTTATTGTACACATTAGGATAAATTTAAATAGTTTCACAATAATATACAAAAAAGTACTAAAAGCGGTCTTATCACACAAGGCAAGACAGAGGTACTAACAATGGGTAGTTAACGTGTAAAAAACATACTTATTTACAAACAAACGTACATAAACATACATAGACATACATACTTAAACATATAATTAATTGATTTATTTATATAAAGATATTATACAAATATTACACAAGAATTAGCGGATAAGAAAGTTGTAGTGACAGTGGGCGACATAGCGAGTAGAACAGATGGCCGCCGGGGCTAGGTTTTGGAGTGGAGACCACAGCCCGGCAACTGCAACTTAGGACTTCAAACCACTAGGTGAAGAGATGACCATAACAGGTTCATCACTTTTGTGCCTGTCTTATTGAAAATCTTTGGGAGAAGCCTATGTCCAACAGTGGGCGGCTTATGATTAAAATAAACGAAACACTTACGATACACCTAAAGTACAATACTAAAAAAGATTTTTGTTACAATAATACGAAGATATATTGTGGTATGTACCGGAATGGCCTTCGTCAGAAAATATATTTGGGGGATGCAATGGGTGTCTACAGACTGAAACGATTCTTTGTACATAAAGAACATTTGTCATTATTTTATAAGTATATAGTATTAAAATCTTAGTACATTTGAACCGGTATCATGATTATATATATATATATCGATTCATATACTAATAATTACAAGAATTGTGTGTACAAGTGTGTATAACATGTGTTGTAAATTACATAACTGAATGCAATCAAAATTTAAAGTATTATGAACACAAGCTAATAGCCCTGGTCATCATAATAACATACAAAAAATAGTATTAGTGTTTACAGCGTGAAAATACCTTCATATTGATTATGATATACGATAAAGGAAATGTATCAGCTTATCATTAAAAGAAAAGTGATAACAATTTTGAGTACTCGTAGGTAATTGGTCAAGGTCAACGGGTTACAATCGTAAGTCGCGGGTTTGATTAAAAGAAAGCGGAATTTATTTTGTGAATTGTGCGCTGTTTAGAAACAACCATAGATAGCTTCGAGAGGAGAAAGAAAAATGAAAAATATTTGACATCCGCTATAAGCATTGTATCCATGTGTAGTATTGCCTTGGACGATGATAGAATTAAAAAGCTACCGACATCTCTACACCGCGTCTTAGGTATGCGCACGACCAGATAAAGTATGTAACGAACTATCTATGTCAGATGAACATGAGAAAAATAACTGTAAACTCATGCAGCAGCAGGTTCAGTACCACATTATATTAAAAGCGTGCATATGCATAAGCATTCTCTACCCGTTAAACTAAGATGGTGCAAAGATAGCAAATAGGTTTGTAAAAGTTAAAGAAGTTAATTGCGTAATAATATACTAAACTAATTAAATACAATTACTTATTGTCTACTTACAAATAAACACTTATTTTATTAGAATATTTGCATAAATTACACATATACATATGCATATTAAATAAAATTTACTATTATTATGAGTTACATTTATTTTTATTGTATATTTTCAAAATTTTGAACATTTCATTCAATCGTTCATTCATTCACGTGAGCAGATAGATATTCACTGTAAGGCAGAAGCCACCCTCAAATATCGTTACGATGAATCGCCTTGCGCTGCCCGCTTCCAGCGACTCTACACGAACTTGAAGTGACATGTGGTCGCCACTTAAGATCCTTGCTGTCTCAACGACCGTCTACTGCCATTTAAGACGAGCAATTTTTAGAACTAAGTCGGTTGGTTGTTACCTTGGTTGTTCTGCGGATCGCCTCATTTCTGATCCGACTCCGCAGCGAAATTCTGAGTAGCCCTCTTCAATGCTCTCTGGATGATTTTGAACTTTCTTATAAGACTCTTAAGCAACTCTGTCGTACATTTGTCTTTGTTTAATCGTATTTAAATTCAGATTTTTATAGTTAAATTGTGAGTTAAATTGTAATGTTTTATCACCAAGCTACCGTTGGATAACCCTATCCAATAAATAATCCTATCCTTTTATGTATATGGCATTCGAAAGTAAAGGATTTAAAGTTTTTTTAAGGAAATTGTTTTCGAATTTCATTAACGTCATTTTTCAGAGGACATTGTTTTGAACAGCGGAGTCTCTATAGATCCAATACCAGAGGAGTGTTTAAGCCTTAAGGAGAGGTACGACAATGCAGTTAGAAAATCTGTTTTATTTGGCAAACTCATTAAGAATGAACTGCTGGAGATCAGCGGGCTAGAAGGTTTTGGGTAAGAATTGTTTCATTTACTTTTGAGTTAAACCGTAGATTTTTTGTAATATAAGCAACAATTTGGTTGAATGTATGGTACCGTTGTTTCAGCCCATAGACCCACTGCTAAGCACATGACTCTCCCAAAGATATTTTTAAAGGGGTAAATCATAATAGCCACGCTTGGTAGGCGGTATGACTATCATAGTACGGTATTATGGTACTCAGAGGACAGTGCTATCTATCACAAATTGTGAAATATTGGAGATTGTATTCCGGGAATCGAAATTGTGACCTCTGATCGGAGGTCTCAGTCCTCTACCGTTAGGCTAACTCTGTTCAAATATAAAGTATAAGAAAGATAAACTGGTAGTATAGTGTACTAATTAGTGGTATTAATAATATTACTAGTGACTAAAGATTCGGTTGCTTGATTCCTCTTACTTATGTTCCGTCGTATTTATTTCAATAATAGCAAAAGTTGATTAATTTTTTAAATTTAATTTAAATTTAATTATTAAGTTAAGAATAAATCAGATATTTTACAAAAATTCACAAATTCACAAATATCAGCCGAATATTTGAAAATTGATGAACGTATATGATCATTAAATTGATGGATTTTGAGTTCACCCACTTCGTGGCCATGTTTCATCGTTTAATATAAGAAATAAGCTATAAATTTACAATACGTGAACGTGTTTATTATTTACGTAAAAAATATTAACCCCCAGTTTCTTCGGTATATTATTAAGTCATTTGTTGTAAAAATTTCCAGAAACAATTTTTTTTGTGCAGTCCTCATTTACTATGTCAATAAATAAATAAAAAAAGGATCAAAGTTACCTATTTCCGTACAAGATAATGCAACCAACAATGTCGTGTATCTAAAATTATTACAAATAAACAATATGTTTTTAAAATAACTTTTTATAATTTATTAATGTTCTAGTGTATTATTTATAGCCAAAACAGTGCAACGGTCAGGTCGGGTCGGTCTTCAGACCGATTTTCGAATACAATCCACTTAATTACATTCCAAATTTGAACTTTCACACACGATGGAATGACGCATTGTAATGTAAATTGGAATTGACTTGCATGCAGGTGTTTTATAGGCTTATGTGCAACAGTGGATGTCCTTCAGCTGGAGTTATGATGATACAAACACAGATTATAAAATACCAGTTAGCTTTATGGATATAGCGATTGTGGTATTGAATATTTATTTAATGGAATCAGGCGTTACCTCGCGGAAGTCCATCCTAAGCAAGATATTGGTCCTTTTCTTGCTTTGAATATTTATATTTAGATTTTTATTATTTATTTAAAAATACTTAATTTTGTTTATCGCCTATCTACTAACTAGAGGGAGCCCTTCCATGCCGCGTTAACTGCTTCTCGTCGTTACTAGAGAACATTTGGGTCTCAACTGCCGTCATTTAGTCGTATATAATTAGATGACTTCTTAGTCATATGTGTTGAAATGATGATGAATTTTGTTGGTTAACTTCAGAAACTCGGCATTGAAGCGCACTTCAGATGCTTTTTTCAAAGAAGTCTCGCCCTTTATGCTACATCTGGGTATGTTTGTGCCGACCATCATTGGACAGTGTACAGCGGAACAACAATCAAAATGGCTACCCCTCGCATTGAACTTGAAAATTATCGGCGCATACGCACAGGTGAGTTACAAATTATATTACGTATATTTGTAGAACAAATTTTTATACAACGTTTTATTACTTACCCCGATACTCTACATTATCTACTCAGTTTCGCTGCATATCAGAGAGATTGGAAAGTAATGTCGCTTTCTTAAGTTAAATTTACACGACTACATTTTTAACAAGTTTTTATTTCTAATCAACAATATATTCACCTTCGTTATCAACAACATTTTGCCATCTAGTATACAAATTTTAAATGCCGGAGCGGTAAAAATGAATCGGTTTTTCTGAATAATATGTCGACAGAAACGACATTACTTTTCGGTCCCCCTAACATATATATAAAACCAATAAAAATATATAAAGCTTATGCGAAGTGGTCTCTATTGGCTGCAATACAGTCCTTTAAATGTTGAGGCCAGTTATCTGTTATTGATACTCATCCACGCACTCTTTCTATGGTAAAATTCTTCACAGCCATTCGTATGGATTTTTAGAGGCTCCAAATTATCATGGCGTTTAGAGCAAGCTTTACTCTTTAAAACTGACCATAAATCATCAATAGTAATTATAAATAATAGTTGTACGTTGACAAAAGATACAGTATATCTGCTTTTACATTATAATAAACAAATTGCTATTCTAGTCGAACACAATATACGTAAGTTGTACATTGTTTAACGAATGCGACAAATTATATAGCCAACACTAATACTTACAGTTCTAATTTAAACTGAATATTAATATAAAGCCCAATCAAAATACATTCAATAGGGTACATCAAAACATTCAGGGACGTCTAGGAAATAGAATAGAAACTATTTGTTAGTAAACTTAATGTAAATTCAATTTGTATTACGCACATGATGACAAAATCACTATATATTATTTATGTAGATAATTATAAGTATCTAATCCGTTCGTTAGACAGAATGCCATTTGTTTCGGATTTCTAATAATAACCAGAAAGGAAACATGTAATTCACGCAAGGACAGTGGCTTTCCCTGTTGAACGTAATATTGAATTTTTCTGTGTTGTTTCAACAGTATATTGTAGTATGCGCGTACCGACCACCGTTAGGTAATTTTGAATTATTTAAACCACTTTAATCCTATTACACCTATAACCAATCACACTGTATACAAAAAACGTATCTGTCATACTTGTTAGAAAAGGACCAATATTTAGCCACTTCCGCACATGCAGTGGTAGTCGTGCAACAAAGTGCACCGCCCGCCAGCCCGCTGACAAATGCGCATGCGGCAAACAATGCGAACTACACAACTGCAACCGCCAAATAACTCAACACGTGTTTCACCACTCCACGGGGCATCTTCAGAAGTTATGTTACACCACCGCAGTGTCAAACATAGAGTATCTGCCATACTTGTTGACTTGTTGCAATACTAAAATATGAAAGGAAAAAATTTAACCAATAATCGGTATAGCAAGCTTTTATAATATTTTGCAGACGGAACTGGGCCACGGTACCTTTATCCGGGGCCTGGAAACAACTGCCACGTATGATCCCGATAAAGAAGAGTTTGTGTTGAACAGTCCAACGCTGACGTCCAGCAAATGGTGGGCCGGGGGTCGTAAGTACAATGTGAATTTTATTTAAAATTGTGAAACTAAATGTGTCTCGTTATTTTAATTATATCTCTATTGTTCTATTGTTTCTGAAGATGTTAATGCTTGCCCTAAGGCTTTTACAGCTTCATCGGTACTGAGTTCACAGAGCGGAAGAGTCTGTGAACTAGATTTATGATATCTATGCTTCCTTGCTTATTTCTTTAAAACTATTTAGTTTATTTTTCAATATTACTGTAATTTTATCGACCTCGTCTTAAATACGCAGAATATGAATTAATAATTAATCAGATTTCCATTGATAATTTTGAGTGAATCACTTGGAATTACTAATAGAAATAATATTAACATACTAATTTTTTATTTGATTTTGTATGCCATAGGTTTTACAAAAAATGTTTTGCTCTTTATCGCTTGTTGTTTGGCGCATATTTAATCTCACTTTTAAAATCTATGTACGTGTATACATATACCCATTTATATAAGAGATTTTCAGCTACTTATGAACTCATCACAATATCTCTTGAACCGTAAGGCTAACTGACTTGAAACTTGGTCTAAATATCTGTTATGCTAAGTTGAGGTCAATTAAAAATCTATTTTTAGTAAATTCGAATGCAAATAGGTGTTGAGGTAGGGTTCAATATGCTCGTGAATCGGGCGCGGGAAAGGTAGTTAAGTATAAAGGCACATGTTTCAACGGTTTACTTGATACAATGCTTTGTTATTACATAAAAATAAGTTTGTCGGATTTTTTTTACTAGACTGAAACTGACTAATTTTCTTGTCTGCAAAAATTAAAAAGAGAATTTGCGTAGTTTAACTCCAAAAGATATTCGAATTATTTCAATGCCTTATTAAATAATGTATTTGATTTGTTATCACCTAATACTTAGTTTATACTATTGTAATCATTAAATAACACATTTATATGCTGAGATCTTATAGTTAAATTATTATGTATTTATTTACTCTTGTTTTTCATTAAATATCAAGCGTCGCTCGTGGTGTTTTAAACTTATGTGTGTAAATATTCATATATGTATATCCATGTGTGTGTGAGTGTGTCTGTATGTATAAAGATATATTATTGACCCTCGTATTTAAACGGATATACCGCAGTATTTACTATACTGTTTAAAATTCGTGGACCATGTATTTTATTTGTTTTATTTGTTACAAACATTGTATTCGAACACTTTGTTTTCAGTGGGCAATACTGCAAATCATTGTATAGTTATAGCGCAATTGTATACGAAAGGTCAATGTCATGGAACACATCCCTTTATCGTCCAAATACGAGACTTGGAGACCCACGAACCCTTGCCTGGTGTGAAAGTTGGAGACATTGGATTGCGGATGGGATTCAACACCGCAGATAATGGGTTTCTCCGCTTCAACAATTACAGAATTCCGAGAGAGAATATGATGATGAAGAATGCTAAAGTGTTAAAGGTATTTGTTTTCATTAAAACTTATATTAAGAAATCGAATTATAAACTTATATACTGTTCAACAGGTAACTTGAATGTAGAGTTGAATTGACTTCAAATTTATTTTTATGTATAAAGTTAGTAAATTCGACCCAGTAGTAAAATCAACTAACTTATTTTTTTCTTTCATTATATGCAATCTAGGTAGGCATGTTACGAAAGATAATCAATAGTATAAAAGCGTGACTATGTTCTTACTTAAAGAGAGTCGCAGCTATAGTGTGCATGCAAATGTTACTTTTTAAGGTGTGACAGCGGTAGGTCGGCGATGTTAGACATATATCAAGTTGTCTCTACTCAAATATCATGTGTGCGTCTTGTTAACCGTGCTTTTCTTTGTCTTATTGCTAGCATATGTCAGGTACTAACAAGCGCACATACTATAATGAAATTATAATTTAAAAAACCTTACGAGAATGTTAATAGATTACAGTACAAATTTTTTATATTTAAAATTATGTATGTATACTGTATCAAAAGACGCATAGAGGCATTTTCCAAACGGTTCTATTGTAAATCTTTGGGAGACGTGTCTATGTCAAGCATTGGATTTGTTACGGCTGAAATCATATTTCCATCGATTTTATTAGGTGAGAAAAATTTGTTAGAGTAAGATAAGATCTTTTTGTTACCATGTGGGTATTCAGGAAAATGTCCAATGTAAGCAATGGCTGCATTAACAAATTCTTATTGAACTAAATTTAGTTGCAGAAGTTGGTTCTCCTCACCACTCTCAAAGCGAAATTTAAATAGATTCCCCTCGTCATCACAACGCTACGATATACGATACAACGAACACGCATTACGCTAATACCGGCTGCTGCGTCCGCCTAGCCCACTTAACTCTTACATTAGACTACACTACACTCACAACACTATACACCTACACGGGTATAGTCCCTCTTCGTGCATTCGTCTTCGTAGTAACTGGGGTACGATCACCCATCGTAAATTTTTAGCTCGAAGACCTCCCGTTTCTGCGAGCTCAATTCTGATGAAGCTGCAAGTAGCCAAAGCTATATAAGTAGTAGAAGAAGAAAAGAGTAGTAAAGTAGAACTGGTTTCAGAACCTACCTCAACTGTTAATGTTTTGTCTTTAGAGTAATGTCTTAGCTGTTGTTACATATTTAGATCGCTGACAAGAAAGAATTGTACGAAGTTAAAATACTTTACCGAAATTCTTCTAGGACGGGACATATGTGAAAGTGGCTCGCCATGCAAAGCTGACTTATGGTACCATGGTGTTTGTGAGGGTGACGATGGTGGCGGAAGTGGCAAATAATTTGGCGAAAGCTGTCACCATTGCCGTACGCTTTTCCGCTGTTCGAAGACAGTCGCAGCCTAAACCTGAGTATGTGGTTTTAAATTACAAATATAAATTTGAAATATATTTATTTATTCAAATAGGTATAGAATTTACATGCATTTTTGAATTGTCAATTATTTTAACATTATGGTTGTAAGAATGCTAATCTGCTGAGATTTTTTTCTGCTAGAAACTCAATAGCTCTCTTTAAATTAAATTTAATAAAATTTGATGTCTCTAGATATGCCAAAAATCTCAGCATTAAGGACAGATAAAAACTCTTGAATAAATAAAGTTGATTCAAGAATATGCTTTTAATTTTACATTTAGACCTAGGAAACTAAGGTCTAACATATTTGTGGAATTTTATTATATATATGTGTACAGGATCCATGAAGGATTCGTTAATAATTGGAAGACGATATTCAGGCGTTACGTTTTTATTTCATTTCTTGTACTTATCCTGTATCTGTTATTATTTTTATATAAATTTTTGTTGTGGAACTTAAAAGCTTTAATTAATTTTCAGTGAACCTGAACCCCAGATCATCGACTATCTTACGCAACAACATAAGTTGTTCATATGCATTAGTACTGCCCATGCACTGCATATAACGGGGCTATGGCTTTGGAGAACCTTCGAAACAGTTCTGTCTAATATGAAAAGCGGTAACACGGATTCCTTACCCGAAGTTAGTTTGCAAATTCTCTTGTTGATTTGAGAAAATATAAGTGTATACAGGTTACAGAAGGAAAAGCTTTGTAGGGGTGAAAGTATAGTTTATCATCCAATGTATAACAAGTAACGTAATTATAGTAAGAAAAAGTGTTTTCAAAATTCGGATTACTACATGCTTAAATTGATTATTGTGTACTATCTATCCTTGCAAACGTTGTATAGCCAAAAGTTATTAATTCCTTACATCTTAATTGAAATAATATATTAAGGTATCATTTATCATAGTTAATTTAACACAAGTCTGGAATAGAAAAAAAATAACAATGAAATTATAACAAAGATAAAAGTAAATCGTAAAGTTGTGTTATAATTACACACAAAGCGCAACTACAAGAAGACGCCATTTTGGAATGCAAAGAGACGCATACTAAATACTTAGCTTTGATTGGTCAAACCACACAGTGATGCTTTTGCAGCTTACGAGCGTAATAGAGGCGGCTTTCTTCTCGCTGTAAGATGTAGGAGAACCTGTGCATGAGTTTTTCATTAAACTTATTAAAGATTTCATAGAGAATTGCCACAGTAGAAAACACACACAAATATTCGATATACATGCTTTTGCACTTGGATCCCTCATATGTAGGTTAACATATACTCGTTTACACTTGACAAAAAATTTTTGCAGGTCTTTGTGATTCTGTTGTCTTCCTGTCTTAAATGCTACTTAAAATTTCTGACTTAAATGATGATGACGATAATGCATGAAGGTGCTCTGACCTCGCTTGTTGACAGTAGCGTTGCTATAATTTATTCTATTATTTATTCACCCAGTTCTAACACTTTTAAATTTATTAGTAATATTACTAGCAAAATTTCTCCTAGCAATGACCATTTACCATTACCAAGGTATTTTTTTAAATAATTGAACTCAAAACACTGCCTATAAACAATTTCTGTAACAAAAAGTAATTCATATTTTTTTGCTGTGGATCTAGCTCCATGCATTATCCAGCTGTCTTAAAGCTGTAAGCACGTCGGATGCAGCTGCGTACATCGAGCAGTGTCGGTACGCGTGCGGGGGTCACGGGTACATGCTCTCCTCCAATCTCCCACTCTTGTACTCCTACGTCTCTGCTACCAGGATTTACGAGGGTGACTACACGGTGCTTTTGTTGCAGACGGCCAGGTACTTCTGTTTTATTGGCAGATAAACATCAACGTCTTTAATGAATTGCTGTACCTACTGTTTATTAGTGAATGTGATCACAAAATAGAAATAAGTTAAATTCGTGCATAAAGACAATCTAGATCGCATGAAGTCGCTGAGATCGGGCAGCGCAAGACCGATCATTGTATCTATTTTTGTTTAAAATCTTTCTGGAAACTTGTTTGTGAGTAATGACAATTTTATTTTAATAATATTCAAAGTGTGAAAAATACAAGATTATATTCCGGGAATTTAACCAGCGACCTACGATCGCAAATATGATTTTATTTTGTTTTGTTTCTATCAATTTGAGTTCTTTTGGCATTCGTCTCATGTCGTACGACATAACCATTACAAATAATATGATAATAACATTAATAAATTAATGTATAATTGATTAGTACTATGCATCTAACAGGTTTTTGGTGAAAGCTTGGGAACAAGCGGAGAATGGGAATCCCCTTACACCAACCGTATCTTACTTGGCTGCCGCTGTCGCTAAACAAAGAATGACGTGGAACGATTCCGCCGAAGGAATGATATGCTCCTTTGAAGCTATCGCTGCAGGGTAATGTTTTGAAACAAGGTTCTACTCAATGTTATTAAAGAAATATGTTAAAATGATTGTTAAAATATCATTTGAATACTCTTCGCTTTTTCCTTATGAATTCATTTGCATGGATTTATCGAAGTCGGGGCCTTGGGATAGTATAACAAGCTGGTCTTTATTTATAATATATATATACCTCGCTATTATATTTTCCCTATTTTTGTACTCATATATGAAGTTTAAAGTCTTTTACTAGTAACGTGCGAAGGTTTAAAGTTTCGCATTTTTCCACATTGGCCCATCATGGATAACAGTTCTGATGTTTGTTCTAACGATATGCCGGTTTCCACACGATGTGACCAGTTAATTATTACAATTTGCAAGAAATAAAACCAACGACCAGAGATCGTAAATCACAGCCTTCTGTCACCTTAAACTGTTGAAGTTGTTATACAGAATGATTGATTAAATATACCAAAACTTTAAAGGGGTGAAAACGTCGTTCATTTGTCAGCAGTAAGCTTTAGAGTTTTTACATGTATTTTTAATCACTATGAAATATGTAATTTTATTTATTTTTATTGGATAACGGCTTATTACTATTGGCAGTACAAAATATGCAGAGACAGATAAAGTAGAAAACAATTCATTTTAATAATAATTTTGAAAATAATTTTACTGACAATATTTATTATCATTATGTTGCTATTTATAAAACCATTTGATTGAAAGATTAAATGTGTGCCATATTTTTGGCAGCAAATGAACTACATATTCGTCTCTTTAAAACTTTTACATCAATAACCAATTATTTACATATTAAACCGTGTCCGTTTTATGGAACAGTTTGTTTTTAATTGTGGTATTTTATATTAATAATGTTATTTTAAAGATTTTTTTTTTAAATAGAATACATTTTTTCAATAGTAAAATATCAGCATGCAATGAAAATATTCGACGCCACATGAAGTCCGGGATGTGTTTCGAGGATGCTTGGCAGTTGACAACTGTGCGGTTAGTCGCGGCAGCTGTGGTACTTATTCTTAATTATTTTATTTTAAATATACACACTAACAGCTAAACATAACCTACGTTTACATCGCATGAGTAATTCTTCGCAAAAATAAAATCGGTTTAGTATCAACTACTATTTTATTATAATTAATTTTATAACTATGTATTGATGGAAGAAAGTCTATAAATATTATAAATGTTTTGCGGACCACATAAGCATGTTTAAAGCAAGCCGCGTGTTGTTCATCCTTGCTTTATACTATTACCAGAAATTAGTTTTATACTTTAACCTACTTGTATAAACCGTACGAGTAGATTAGGAATCTTTGTTATATATTTAAGATATTTAATTAACATTTTGATGTTGAATTTATTGTCATATGAATTTTCCTTTTTAGTCTCACTGTAGGGCGATGATATGTCGGACGTACTGGAGTGAAATAAAGCGTCTCACAGCAACAAGTAGTAACAGCGTCAAGATTGTGATGGAACAGCTCGCGTCCCTGTACCTCATATACTGGGCATTGGAAATGTCAGGCGATCTTTTGAGGGTATGTTTTACCGGCTATAATGGAAATTCAAAAATAGCTTAACTGTTAACTGTGGCACTGTATATTGCGAGTTCGATTCCACGTATATACCAATACCTTGCTTTGCGTTATTTCGTTTTGCGTTTTTTCAAAGTTGCGTCGCTGATTAATTAGTAGTAATTTTTACCGTGTGTCGTTAGATTTTTGAGGTTATGTTGTTTTGGGTTCGAGTTTTTACGTGGTTAGCTAAAGAAAATCTTAATTCACTTCGCGGCGTGTTTTTTTGGAATGTAACCACGACGCAAAGAGAGGTATTAGTGTACTTTGATATATATATATATATATATATATATATATATATATATATATATATATATATATATATTATAGTCACTAGTAGTAGTAATCCTCAAGACTGTATCACATCTCTGATCTATAGTAAACATAATATGACAATCCGTTTATCTTCAATTCGATTTGAAAATCGAACAAATCCTGCTGGAGACCAATTATGTTGAAAGGAATTATATTTATATTGGCAGTTAAATTTGAATAATTGTTTTGTTTCAGTATACCAATATTAATGAGACCGACCTTAATAGGTTGCAGCAAAGATATGAGGAATTATTGGCTTTGCTGAGAAATAATGCTGTAGGGCTTGTAGATGCTTTCGACTTTAGAGACGAGGTTAGTAAACTATGTTTACTATGTCATACATATTTTAAACAGAATTTAAACATTTACTACAAAAGGTAAATAATTTAGAAAATTTAAATTTTGTATCAAGATATAAATACTAAGTTATTCGATAATTTCTCTATTCTGAACAATTTTTAATGTCAATGTTATAAAAGTGTTAAAGTTAATAATTTGTTGCCATTGAATTATCCTGAAAATGTAACTAAAGTGATTATAATAATGTATCCATTTTACAAAGGAAATATAAAATATTGTTATAAAATATTTTTTTTAACTTATTTTTCTAGATTTTACACTCAACGTTGGGCGCTTACGACGGTCAAATATATGAACGTTTAATGGCAGAGGCCGAAAAGAGTCCTCTAAACGACATGCCGGTACAGTCAAGTTTTCAAAAATATATAAAACCGTTGATGCGGGGAAAATTGTGAAAATTTAGAGAAACATGGTCGTTGTCACACTTACTTAACGTGATTTAAAACTTAAATGTACAATGTGAGTTTAGTAATCGTTTATTCAGATATTTAAGTCATAGTTATCCAAAAAAAAACGCGATTACGAAGTTAAGACAAAATGTTTGATCGAGATTATTACGTCCGGCATTTGAATAACACTAAAATAAATATAAATCATCTAAAATATTAATGAAGTGTGTAATATACACATCAATTTATGGAATAATAAATGTCATTATTATTAAAAAATTTATAACGAATTATAAAAATATAAATTTGATAACGAATAAAAAATTGTTTTGTGTATCTTATAAAACGTATATTTAGAAACATTAAAATTTAAGATGAAAATTAACCAAATAAATTATATTTTTTCTTCATCAAATTACTATGTAATAATGTATTTGAAATTAATTTATATTAAATGTTATTAAAAAATTACACAGAACTTGCTTTTTATTTATCATTCCGTAATAGCGCCATCTATCCGCATAGGTAGCATACAGTGAGTATATATTGTGTAAAGTAGGAAAATGTAATATAATAAACATAATAGAAATCAAGAATTCTAAAAATTAAATTCTTTTTATTCTTGAAAAATATGATTTTAAATTTCATACCGGATAAAAGACATGACAAAAAATTCGAATTGATGTATGAGTAGAATGTGTTATTTCATATATGGCAACACATGAGAATCACATAGTTGATCAAGAGTTGCCGTGAGAGATGTCACATATGACGTCAATATGAGTAATGATAATAGTTTTTTCTTTAAAACAAACGACTATGCTATTACTGTGTACATAATTAGGAATCGAAGAAAAAGAATTATAATTTAGAGGAAGGACCAAATTACCGATTTCTTGATTAAAAAGCTTATTAAATTGTTAATTACAGTAAAAAAATATTTTATACTCTGCTAATTGTATTCTTAATCATATCTCTGTACCAAAACTAAAACTAAAATTAGTTGGTTTTATAATTTTTGAAGGAGAATATGTATGAGAAATGCTTGTTATGTTTTTGTAGGTAGCTACCGTTTGTTGTCTCTATTAGTGTGTGTTTATCATTCTGAGGTTACGCGCGTTAAAATGTTTTCTATCGTGATATTTAGTGGATAAATTTTACAACGATTAATAATCTAAAATAAATTATTAAGGCTTACGCTGTTTTTGTAAATTTTTAATCTTTGGACTTTGCTACATTAGATACCAGATTATCATTCCGTGCAGAAAATATTTATTTAGATCGAACTGTCTGTAAAGTGTTATCGTGTGCTTGTAATTGTAAAATGGCGAAAGAGGTAAATAAAGATTTGCAAAGAGAACGAGCTAAATGCGACTTTAACGTGGAGGAATTAACGAACTTTTTAGATTGGGGAGTAAAATATACGAAAATAAGGCGAAATTTAGGTATGTTAAACGTAAATACATTAATGTTTCAAAGATTGAGCTGTCTTATTGAGAATATAGTTTATTACTTATGTAATTAACACGCAGATTTTTGTTTGTAAGTTTGTGGAAATATTTATAATAATTCCATTAGTTTGTTTTGAACAAAAATAACTGGAAGATGAGATTCCGATTTTGTACGTGTTTTCGCAAGGTTATATTTGTTGTGTAAGTCATGTATTGCAAAATAAATTAAGAAAAATACAATATCTGTTTATTATATTTCCGGAAGGGCCTTTAATCGTCTTTTCTTGATATTTTAATATTATTGAACTAATATTACCAGTATTTGCGTAATTAAGTATCGTCATTATTATTCGCATTGATCGATCGAAATCGTAAAAGTCATCTTGAATTTCATAAAGAGAATTCCGGAAACTCGTATTGTTATGGTTCTTCAATCGATTGCTTAAATGTGTTTTGTGTGTTACTCTAGTTACTGCATCACTGCAAAAATATTGTATAGATTTTAAATATACTGAAAAAGACATCTTAAAAGGAAGTACTAAAATATCGTACTAGGTATTCTGATCACTGATTATAATGTACATTTTACTTAAATTACGTAAAATGTTCTTTAGAGTCCATATGCTCTATTTCCAAACTCCTTTCGAAATAAAGCACGTTTTCGATTCTTTTTTTATTTTATTTGAAAAAAAAAAAACAAAAATTTGGTGTACTGGTTTGTGAATTATGATATGTCGGTGTTTTTTTTTGACAAACTGCTTTGGTAGTTTTATTAATATATCATTGATATTGATTTATAGTTAAAAGTGATAGTTTCATCTCAGTGATTTAAATCGTGGTTGGTTCACAATTAGCGACTTCTGGCTAACGGAAAAGTACCAGTTTTATCTTTATTACGAATTGATTCATAAGTACCTATCTAATCCACAGTTGCACTTCATGGTGGTCTTGCGATAATTTCAAAGAGATAAGCCTTATTGATGAATAATCTTGTTGGTTGCTGATATGTTTTTTGTTTTTTCATTCTAGAAGCATAATTATTTTTGACTGCCAATCTATAATTGTGGTAGCCCAACGGCAGAGGTCTGAAACTCGCGATCTTAGACCGCGGGTTCGGTTCGGGGTTGTAATCTTATATGATTTATACTGTACACTAAATATATAGGATTGCTACTGTTTATAAGTTTCCATAGGATGGACAGCAACGTCCTCTGCGTACCTTTATACCACAATGCATTGAACAATTCGCTTGCCAAGCGTTGCTATTATGGCAAATGCCCCATATATATCTTTTGGAGAGGTCTATGCCTTGCAGTGAGCGTCTATTGGCTAATAAGAAAAAGAAGCGTTGTAGTGTGTCTTCGTTTTTATTTTTTTGTCGGTGGTTGTTTATTGTAAAACTTCTGTAAAGAAATTGTGAATTTTTGTTAGCCGATGCTGAAAATGTAGTTGTACCACATGCTAGAATTAATGAACGTGTTAAATATTGTTATTAATGTATGTTAATTTATAGAGGCTTCGTAACATTTATTTTTCTTATTTCTGTATTTAATTTAATGTTCATCCGTCGGGAGCTGAGCTAATAAAAGATAATTTAATTTTTTATTTTATATTTTATATTATAGAGGTTTTTTTTATAGAACCCGTTTTAGGTCTCTCGTATACGTGTTTATTGTGGGAAAGGGACTCTTACATTTTTAATAAAATTTTCACGTCTTTTATTTTTGCTTTCTTCTGCCAGTCTTCAAATAATGTAACGTTCTCATCCATTCCAAAATTCCTTTGCATCGCCTTACATAGTCTCCTAAATTATCACAGTCTAGGTCTATCAGTAAACTATGTATCACAGACTATTTTTATTTTATTAGAACTTAAGTTATTTATTTGTATGACACATGTATATTTATCACAATTTATAGTTAATATCTTTGTTTTATTAACTTGTTCTGTTACTTTTATTGCTCTTCTATATTTTATTCTTTATATATTGTAGACGTTACACTAGAAAGAAAAGTTTAGATTTATAAGAACATAAAAAAGTATCGTTGTCGGTTTTATTAGTCAAGTCAATGTCTTACAAACAACCATTGTATGGTGATAGGAGGACATGAATAACACAACAGATGCCCACGACCACCGAACCAGCGACATACTTGAATAAAAAACACACATAAAAATATAAAAACAATAATTTATGTAATTATGAATAAAAATTAATTCGTTGAACTTTGTAAATAATATTGAAATTTTGGCTAACGAATAAAATATGTAAAAGTAATGAAATATAACGTAAAAATACCATATCCACTTTGATCAAGTTTGTACTGATCAGAGATGCAAATGTGAAAAAAAAAACTAGATCAAGGTTCATTTTTATAGCGTGCATGTTACTAGCTAGCTCCTGAGGTACGTAAGCGGGAGAACGAAGAGTTAGATAGACGTTAAGCCGTTTGTTGATAAATATCTCATGTGCGTCTTGTCAATCTTCTACTCCGTCTAACCGCTCCCCTATCACAGGTGGTGAAATTTTATATTTCAATGTATTTTTAGAGCAAAAAGTGTTCAGTGTGAAAGGCCTATTAGATGACATACCAGATGAATATCGCAGCCACAAAGAAAAATATGAGAATGCGGTTCGCAAGGGTGTGCGCTTATATCGTATATTACAATCGTTGGACGACCAGAGTAGGTCGGACGAGGAAAATGTAAGGTATGGTATCGTTTCGCTAGCAGTTTGGCTTATGATTCATAATTACTATTTGCAAGGGATGGTATGGCTATTATAGTGCTGTTAAAATCCCTGTACCGCGCGAGACAGGGGTAGTGTCGACCGCTCCGTTCCATGAGTTCGCCGTCAAAGCTCAGGACGACGGCACTTATGCTCTAATTTCCTCGCTGCTCCCCTGCCACCCCCACCGCTTCATATTTTCTAAGGCGCAGTACAAGGGTTTCGGTAGCACTATAATAATAATAAAAAGTTAAAAACTATGCATTGAACCAGTAGTTTGAGACCAATATTCGATGCAATTTAAATGTCAAACGCAGCTATATTGGCAGTGGTTGGTCACAGCTTCACGTGCCCATTATCGTAGAGTATGACGTCCATTTGAAGGTAGATAGACGATCATATTAAAAATTAAGCCTGTCGAATTATTTACGAGTTTTAACGACATATTTAACGATATTTTTTTATTTATCATCATTATCATATCAGCCCCCCTGCAAGGCATAAGCCTTCCTGAAGAATCGCAACGATGGCCAGACTTGCGCTGCTGGCATCCATCGACTTTCCACGACCTCAACTATATCTTCGATCCACCTATTGGGGGTCCTACTCATGCCAAATGTACCGGCTTTACTTGCTACTCGAGAACTTATCAACCCTAAGGGCTGTTGGTTGCACATGCAATGTGCCTCAACCAGTTTCAGACTATTTATTTAAGCACGGTAACTTTGTTTCGTCTACAGATCTCTTTATTTCTGATTTGATCTCTCCCCGAGAATAGTCCTCTCCATTTACTATTAATTTTTTGTTTTCCTTATATATGTTCATTATATTTTTAACGTCTTATAGAGTTAACTTCCGAAACATTATATCGACGGCAGTGTTCAAAGACAATTCTCCGTTTGTGCTGCACATGTCCATGTTCGTGCCCACCATCATCGGTCAGGGTACGGAGGAACAGAAGGCGTATTGGGTGAAAAGAGCAAAAAACATGGAAATCATTGGCACATATGCTCAGGTGAGTTGTGGTACGGGTAGGTATCAATTAGTCAACATAATACGTCAAGCGATGAATCTGGCGTAGATTTTTGTTTAATTAATTAGCTCATGGATTTTGGATCTTCAAGCTTTGAGTCCGAAGAAGCTGTAAAAGCCAGAAAGGCTAACAGTTAACATCTATCTAAAATAAGAAATATGTGTGTATTAATACGTGTAATGTTCACGCTACATATTGCTGGCCATTACGGTCACAATACTTTTTTTATATAAAATCATTCTTGGGCGTTCAAATTGAAATTCGAATGCCGATTTGAATTCGGACGCCATCTGTGGTGAGGTCGCTGCTGTTGAATTTGGGTCGTGTAAATTGTAAATACTCTTTGTACATATGTGAATATACTTTCTTTGATCACACTTGATTATCATCCTTGCCTATGATGATAGCTCACCTCCGCTCGCTATTCGCGTACATACGTAATGTTTTTTACATTAATAAATAAAATGTATTAGTTTATTGTTAAAAAAGGGGTTATTTATATAGAGAGATCGATTACAGATGTAAAAAGCCTAAAAGGGGTGTGTATAGCTCATTTTCTGTTAATTATTGTATGTTACCACTCTATCCAAAATCAATCTATGGTTTCGTAAATAATAAATAACCTTATGATAATATAGTAAAGAAAGCGGTTTAAATTCGGATATGTAGATATTAAAATTAATTATACTTTAATATCTGTCACTGTTTTGTATTGGTATATCGGATTCCAATAGAAATTATAAATAATGTAATATATTTCAGAGTGAAAACTATACAGAGTGATAGAACGTTTGTGAAAAAGCTTTAAAGATTTTTTTCTGGTAAATAACCTATAGAATGTAATATAACCCCTTTATAATCTCCTGTATATGTAGAGATGTAACTTCGAATGTTTGCCATACATGGCGCTAGTAGATAATTGTCTTGCGAACAAAAGGGTTGAGGCGGAATTAATGAATAAAAAAGTATAAAAAATCTAGTATACACGTATTTATTATTTAAACAGACGGAGTTAGGACATGGAACATTCATACGTGGTCTTGAAACACAAGCAGTTTACGATGTTGGAACGGAGGAGTTCGTCTTGAATAGTCCAGCGCTATCATCCTACAAGTGGTGGCCAGGGGGCTGTGAGTTTTATCCAAAAATATTTATAAATTTACAAATCTAACACAAATATAGGTAATCGTTTTCATAAATATTAAAGTAATGGATCTTCGGTTCTTGCGTTCGTTAGTTACATGGGTATACTTTACATAATGTTTATTTCATTTATAAATGTTTACAGTCAATTTACACTGAAAGTTCCCTCTTCTTTTTGCTCATTTGTCTTCACTGTTGAAGGTTGTACCTTTCCTGGTAAGCCTTGACCAATAAATCGACGAGTTGCCTCCTCAGGTCATTATAGCCTGAGATATTCTCTAAAAGTTTCCTCAGCAGTATTTTAAACACATTTTTTTACCCATTTTAAAACTTATTAACATAATAAGTACAAGTTACAGCGGTCATTTCACAATAATTAGATTTTCTATATAAAGTTATATCTCATAAGCGCAGCGTTTGACGTCCACCCACGAGGAAGACAGGCGACCTAGTTCACAATGTCGGAAGGCGCTTGATGAAGACCGCACGCCGCCTCCAACTGGTCTTATTGAAAATCTACGAGGGATGCCTTTGTCCAATATTGGCTTACGGCTAAAATGATGATGAGATATTCAAAGTACTACTAAAAGCCTATTTAGTTTTCATTATAAATAATGATTTCATATTATACAGGCAACTTTTTTGAATTATTGTCATGTATTTTATTTACGTAATTTAACCTATATAGATTACAAGATATATATTTGAATTGCGCCATATTGTCAGATACTTTGGTGTACGTACCATTGTTTTTTCAAAGGCGGGGTATTAAGAATTAGGTACTGAAATTTAGTAAAACAAGAGTCATTCCACAGTGGGCCACACGGCGAATTACTGTGTAGTCATGGCACGTCTCTACATAAAAGACAAGAGTTACGGGATCCATCCATTCTTGGTGCAAATCCGTGATGAGGAGACGCATATGCCGTTGCCCGGGATAAAATTGGGTGAGATCGGTGCCAAACTCGGGTACAATACTGTGAACAACGGCTTTCTGGGATTCGAAAATCATAGAATACCTCGGGATAGGATGCTTATGAAGAATGCACAAGTGTTAAAGGTAAGGAGTTTTTTGAAATGTTAATATTAAAATTATTATTTGAGGAGAACCGTAGAATAAACCACGTTTGAAGTGAGAGTGGGTGGAGCACATTGCATGAAGCGACGGCGACGGGGATGTGCCTACTAGGTGGACTTACGACATAATCTAAATGTTTAAATAAATCAAAACGTATTTCGTAAGATCATTATCAACGACTTATTTTTTTTCCTCAACTGCGACAAAGGCCTTGTTCTGAGTTCCTTAGTCCGTTTGAAAAGAAGGCGCCCTACGGCACTCCTTATAATATGAAATATTCTCCAAGTTTACTCTCCAATTATTATTTAAATGACAGATGTGACTGGTCTCCTGATGCTCCAGTTCGCAGCTTTATTTCGTCGCCAGTTTTATATTTACAAATTTTCATTCATTTATTCATGTCAGTTCATAGACGTCCTCTGCCAGGTATTGGCTTCCAATAAAGATCGCTGCAATGACCGACCTTGCGCTGTTTGCATGCAGCAACTTAGCGCAAGCTTCATGTTATCGTCGGTTCGCGAAAAACTAACTCGAGAACCTTTCGGCCCCAACGGCCGTACGCAAATTAGAAAAATATTAATTCATCTTTTTGCGTGAAAACAACTATTAGAAACTATTAATCGTATTTAAAGTAGCCTTCCAGGCTCTCTAGGTAATCAAAGCATATGCGAATGTACTCGCGAAATAGGGTGGGTATACAGTGTAGAGTGAACGTTTGAGAACAGAAAGGCTCCCAATTTACGATAGGCAGACAGAATCTGACCTCTATCTATGTGAACAAAATGCTTCGGTGAAAGAGGAATTATAGATAACTGCTAGTAAGTTCATGCAACCCATGAACATGACTGAAAACTTTTTAATAACTTTTTTTGTTAACTTTAACGTATGTCTTTCTCCAGGATGGCACGTTTGTAGGTGGCAGCAATAGTAAGCTGACATACGGCACCATGGTCTTCGTTCGCGTCTTGATAGTGAATAACATGGCAAACCTCCTGTCCAAGGCTGTTACCATTGCAGTGAGGTACAGTGCGGTCAGGAGACAGTCTCAGCTGAAACCTAAGTAAGTTGTTCTATTACAGAAAAAAAGTTTATGGGTGGTGAAAGAATTTATAAGGATCATATTATCATCATTAGAGCAATGGTAGCGCGTCGCAGTGTAGGTAAGCTCCTTCTAGGTAGACCAACAATTCGTAGGTCAAGGTTGCTAGACATCGTTAAATGCGGCCAACACAAGCTTCGTCATTGTGGTGATCTTTGGACGAGGCCCAAGTTTTGAGTGGGTGACTATCGGCTCATATGATGATGATAATGATGAGAATCTCTTCTCTGTCGTTTATTTTAATTGCTGATGGTTGCTTCCTTCCCAGAAAATCTGGGTCTTTGAGGTTGGGGTGGTATTTGACAAGTTTCCGTCACAGGTTTTTAAGACCTGCTTTTCTGAATACTTCCGTTCTTATGAGGCCAGTCACCACCCGAACAAAGTTTGCCCATTACGTTGGTGATCGCCCACATGGTACCTATCACTCTACCTACTACAACCAGCTTATCGAGACTCTCTGGTTGCTTCCGAGCTGTGTGGTTGAAGCAGTCCAGAATCTGCTCGTAACAAACAGGTCTGTTGGCTTTTCTGACAGTCCACGGTATGCCTTGCATCTTTTAAAAGCGGCGACTTACCTTCGATCTTCCGTGTGGGTTATTCAGGATTCAGATATGTATAAGAATTAGAAAATGAAAGTCCTTTGTAGTCTTATATTTTAGGTGACGACACTTATATTTTTCAAACGCGCACTCATTCTAACGAGAAGAAGTCTAAGTTCCTTTCGCGCTTTGTCTTCCTAATCATGTTTGGTCATCAAATTTGTATTAAAAAAAAAACAATTCATGTGATTTATATGATAAGTATATAGATTTAATTCCTTGTTAAAGTTGAGTTATCTATAAAATAACGATTTATTTTACTATATGAACTTTGGAAGTAGATAAAATAAATAAAGTTAACTTTACCATTTCAGTGAGCCGGAGCCACAAATCTTGGACTTCGTGACTCAACAACACAAGCTGTTAATCGCCATTGCTACCTGCCATGCATTTTTTATTAACGCCATGTGGCTTTGGGAAGTTTATTTCGGTGTCACTAAGCAATTAGCTAAGGGAAATCTAGAAAACTTGCCGGAGGTGATTATGAAGTTTTTATTAAACAAATCAGTGCTTCTCAACGTTTACTATAATCGCGGGAACAGCTATTATTACTATATAAATCAGAATTATCGAAGGTATATATATACAAATGCTTAGTTCGACATTGGTTTACTACGATGTCGGTAATGTTAGTGCGACCGAAACCGTTGTACCGCTCCTTAGGTATGCGCACGGCAAGAAGAGAGAGGAGAATATAGCCTATATACCTCTCCGTTTTGTCCGTCTGTCATCAACGCTCATGCTCAATAGAGCGTATGACAAAGTGGCAGCTCTGGAAATATCCACTACCCCTACTTGTCATGTTTTCCAAGTCTTTAATACTTTTATTGCTGCTTTAAAGCGTCTTGTGGAATAAAAACACTTTAAATAGAAATTTACCTAATGTAGGATAAGTTCGCAATGATAAATTTGAATTAGTTTAAACATGACATTCGGACAGAGACACCAGTGAAGTAAAATTATATTTTTATCATCATTTACCATCATTAATTTTAACTTAATTTTGTGTTACGTCCTCTGCTAGACATATGTCTCCCCCGTAGATTCTTAATAAGACCGGTTTGAACTTTATCAAATATCTTCCGATAACGTTAACAAAGCCGACTGTCCATTATAAGGATGGACACCTTTATCTTTTTGATCCGTGGTCTTCAATCTATAGAGTGCTTATTTTAAAGCTTCAGCGGCCACTCACTGTCACTTCAATTTTCCATTCCGCTGGTCTATGTACTTTTACTTTCTACGAATCTCTTCATTTCTGGATAAAGCTTCACATAGCTTGTTGAGCGACTTGTCATTAAAACCAATTTTGTTTATAGTTGCATGCTCTAGCGTGTTGCATGAAGCCATTGACGACAATGGATTCGATGTACTTGGTGGAGAAATGTAGGCTGGCGTGCGGAGGACACGGGTACATGCTGTCCTCGAACTTGCCACAGACGTACGGGCTAGTTACAGCTGCCTCAACGTACGAGGGAGAAAACACTGTGCTACTCCTACAAGCCGCCAGGTATCACATGAAATTTTTCAGTTCTAACACCCATTATTATAATCAATTTTCGTAATTAACGGTCATAGTTTCGGTGACTTGCATAAAACCGTTTAAGTATTATATGAGATAACCCGTTGAACGTTTTAAATTTTAAAAATAAGGGTGAATGTAATATCTATGAACGTTATCGGTTTATTTTGCTTAACAATAAATATCTTGTTTAAAATCACGTACTTGTAATTGTAAACTTAATTATTGTTTTAACTTTACAACATTACATACCTTTGTATTAGTGTTTTTCGGCACCTACGGTAAGTACTGTAAGTCTAACTTAAAGTAAGAGATCACTCGCCGAATCCAATTCGGATAGGCAGTGTTCGGAAAGCTCCGTAACATTTTCTCATTCAAAATGTGTATTGCCAGTGATTACATACGGATTTGAAACGTGGTCACTTACCGTGGGCTATATAAGAAGACTCAAGGTCATTCAAAGAGCAATGGAGAGAGCTATGCTCTAAGTTTCGCTGCGAGATCGAATCGGATATGAAATTCAGTCTCAGAATTTCCCGTCTGAAGGTTCAGTGGGCGGGGCAAATCGCACGTGAAACCGATGGTTTCAGTGTAAGGTTCTCGAGTGGCGGTTACGAGCTGGTAGAAGTGACGTGAGTAGGACCTCAACTATATTAAACGACATTAAGATTTAGGTCGTAGGATTTCGCTGGATGCAGTTCTCGCAAGAGCGATCATCGTAGCGATTCTTGAGGCAGGTTAAAGAAGATATAATACCGTCGTACATGTTTTATGGACCCGGAACTATGGACTCTCGACCTGGTCAAGCACCTAATATCACAGCAAGCAACGAATAAAGCTATGCTTAGCTCTCTTGTATGGAAATGAATCCGAAATAAAGAAATTCGACAGAAAATTAACATTGTCTCAGCGTGCATTTTAAAGACTGCGTGGATACTAGATGGAAGAAGAAAACGCTTATGAGGCGGGAATGTAAGGCGTCTTCCGGAGTCACCTGGTAGACAAGCCACTCAGAAGAGGCATCGCCTTAAACTGACACTCCATACCCGTTAAAGAGATTTAATAGCGCCAAAAATAGCCAGGTCATTTTACTAGAATATTGCAGAACTTAATGTACTATAACTATTAAGATTAACTGATTTATTTAATTTTCAGGTCACTAGTAAAAGCTTGGCGACTTCTGGCTAAAGGCCAAAAATTAAAAGGTTCAATGGCTTACCTAGCTGATAACACGACGTTAAAGACGTGGGATGGATCCGTTAGTGGAATCATAAAGAGTTTTCAAGTTGTTGCAATTCGGTAATTATATAAATTTTTAACTAATGCTTAACCTAAATTCTAACTTTTATTAATATTTATTTGTGTTAATATGTGTATGTTTAATTACACTCGAAAGATTACAAAAGATATTTTTAAAATTGTATAATATATACAAATATATATATATATATATATATATATATATATATATATATATATATATATATTATATGCTATGTACTGTGTATGTCGTACAAATGTATCTTACTTTTTAAGAAGTAGTATATATCTTATTATAATAATAATATATTTATTTGAAGTTAGCCACATGAAACACATTGATATTATTTTCTTAAATAATATTACAAAAATTTTGGGATGTAACGAATCTATCAATTGATCTTATATTAATGAGACATACATACACACAAATGTACTGAGCACTAATCTATACAGGTGTGGGTCCAGCGGTGGACTTAAAGATGAAATGGCGACGATCATAAACGCGTGGAGCCTCCGTATACTAACTGAGTAGAGTCTCTCGGGAGTCTTGAACCGGTCTTTTCAGGGAGCTGGAGCTGACTCTGCATGGAGTGACTAGATTTTAGGACCCCCTAGAGGGCCGAGCTTAGAATGAATCGGTAGTTTTTTAAAACGTTTTCTAATTTTTATGTTACCTCTATGACTTGTATATCTGGTAATCACTCGTTCAACTATTCTAACCCCAGAAAAGTATTGAGGTTATCACACATTTAGGCAAAACAATTAAGTTAATTATATTTATGCCTTCAGCAAATTATCCGGTGTTGTGGCAAACCTTGACGAACTACAGAATTCCGGATTATCTCCAGAAGAAGCGTGGAATAAAGCATCTGTGTACCTGACAGTAGTGTCAGAGGTTGGTATCATTTTCCACAAGACTTACTTCTTGAAGTAAAAAAAAATTGTAAGCCTAGATACTGATAGGTGATAAATACACATAACAATGAACTTCTATATAAGTATTTGACAATCTAAAGATTAACACGTTAAACGCCGATAGAAAAAAATAAAAATCGTAAAAATACTTTTGGTCGTAATTTGTTTATTATGTTACGATACGTATAGAAAATAAGTTTTATTCAATTCTGTACATGGGTTACATAGTTACAGTCAAATACATAGCTGAGGTCACCGGTGCACCCCATGGCGCACAAATACAGAAAACATATTTTCCGGTACCCGGCGCCGCGCCGGCCACCCCGCCAGCCACCCGCTACACCAGTAGTAACGTGTGTTACTAGATCAATTACGTTCCTACTATCTTAGCTGTCATCATTTTCTTATTGAATAGTTAATGTGCAAGCCTTTACAAATGGATTTAGCTATGGAGGACTTCGAATTTACGCAGGATGAATGGAAGCAAATCAACGCGTTAGAAATTTCTTTTTCGATCGCTTCTATAAACAATGACGCTCTCGTAGAATCGGATAGTGAACCCATGCAATTACCGAAAAAGAAAAGACGTTTGGTTATCGCAAGTGATAGTGATAGTGACAATGAGTCGGCTGAAAATTTTGTTGCCGCCAATATATCGCAAAATTTTTCAATTTTTTAATTCCTTACAAGGTATGTTTGTCCCACTGCGCAGTATAGTTCTACAGCGCCGTGCCGGTCACGGAGTACGAATAAAGTAACAGTCAGTATGGCCGGCGGCGAGAAAAAGTAGTTTGAATATGACTATACGTTGAGGTCACCGGTGACCCCCATGGCGCTATGATAGAGGAAGGGTGAGGTCACCGGTGACCCCCATGGCGTTTAGCGTGTTAAGGTAAATAGGTCTTTTAATGCCCGTAGGTAAAAACAAATGTCCTAAAAAACGAGTTTTGACATTAAAAATCCAGCGTAGCATTGAATACATCATAAGAAGAATGCCTAAATATCCTAATTGAACAGCTAACTGGTTTCCAAAGCCTTTTCCAAACCATCTTAATCTGCAAAGTTTTCACAGCAAATTCAAACGGTCCAGATGTACACTATGAATAGTAAACCCTCTCCCTTTCCCAAACCAAAAATAATTGTCATAAATTTATATTCTACATGTAATGTAATGTACATCTATCTCTTCAATATGTCAAGCCTCAGAACTGTTCAACGGGCTTTAGCAATAAACGTATAAAAAGGATTGTCCATAGATTGTGTAAAATGACAGTGGGCAAGGCATATGAGCAACCGTCGGCCCATAAGCCGAAAGATTCTCGAGTTGTGACCACGAAGTGGTAGACACAAGTGTAGATAGGCCTCGGTGGTCGCCTTTCAGAGATCATCATACATGATGATAACCCATTAAGAATATAATTAACATTTGTCAAGCCTATTTTTATATATAATAATAATACAGGCACATGGGAGAGCTACTCTTCTATCCGTATACAAGTCAGAGATGGACAAGCGAATTTCCACCATGTCGCCACCTTTAAAAGCGGTTATGAATCAATTGCTGGAACTTTATGCAGTATATTGGGCACTCGAGAGACTTGGTGACTTGTTATTGGTGAGTATATATCCTGTATGTCTCTTTTGAAATATACATTACTTACATTATTTTTTTTTTCATATCCGCTTAACATCTCTATATATTAAGACTTATACTTTATACAGGTGATTTGTTATAGGTGTTAAAATAGCTAAATTGCTGTCAATTAATGTATGAAATAAATAAATATAAAAATTATAAAAATATAAATATAAAAATTAATTATTGTTTACTATCTGTTCCCGCAGACTTTATACTGCTAGAAGTTATTGGCCTTGTATCGCATTTTAGTGTGATTTCTTTATACAGACGGATTAAAAATAGGTGTAAAAATTTTAAAACTATACTTTTAGCCTTCTTTGAAGCTTTTACAGCTATACCCAATCACCCTGTATATCCTTTAGATTGATATAAAGTAATGCACTAATTCAAAGTTATTTATCGCTTACAAATGCAAGGATCACAGGATTAAACCAGTCAAAGAACTATAGTCTAACTTTATAGCTAATCAAATTTTAATATAAGTGATCATCTTCTTTGTGACGCTTCCTCATGACTGAGGGTCTTGGCCAAGCACATCAGAATCTGCTACCATCTCCTAGTTTTTTTCGTTTTTTTCCTAGTCCTTTTACTATCCACATTGCCGAGAACTACAAGTTTGTCTTGATTGTTCGACTTCCTTCGCGCAGTGTGGCCGAAGTAAGAGAATATTGTACGCAAGTAGATAGTGGGTATTCAGGTCTTTATTCTCTGCTCTTTAAGGAAAACGAATTGGTGTGACACGCCGTCCACGGTGTTTTTAACCTTCTGCGGCAGCACCACATCTCGAATAAGTCTACCCTTTGCTTTTTACGAGAGCACGCATTTGTTTGAATTTGGTGCTTCTGTGGATAAACATGTTTCTTTATATTTTCTCCAACGTTTTCATTGTAATTAGCCATTTGTGTTTTCCGTATTATCCCCATATCACAATTTCCACTAGATGTTCTTTTTTTACGACACTCGTTATTGGGGCTCTCTCGTTCTCCCCTATCTCGTTTAGGGATCCACACCCTTCTTTCTATTTCTTTACTCTTCTTTCAGTCTTCTTAAGAACATTCATTTGATCTTCTAACATTCTTCACATGCTCTTATATACTCATCCCTTTATAGTTTCCTCCTTTTCATCACTTTTCATTCTACTCCTCACTTGATAAATGTCACAGGTATTGGGTTTCTTATATTTTTTATCACAATTTGTTTAGTGCTTAAACCATTTTTACTGAATAAATTTGTAGATATTATCACAGTTGGTATTCCACTAGATGTTATAAGTGAACCGAGGTAAATAAATTCAATTTTCTTTTTGTCTTACTACGATTTATTCCTAGTCTATACTCAGCGAGACCTTTACTCTTCGCGAAAGTTCGGTGAGTTGTTTCATCAGCACCAATGATAGTAGTATTATCTGAAAAGCGTAAGTTGATATTGTGGTGACAGCCAACCCGAATACCTCCATTACAGTCCTCCAAAACCATGCACTGATACAGCTTTGCCAAACTCCACTTTCCAACTTTAAAATGATCAGAAATAGTGTTAAATAGATAACTAACGATATCCTGATAGCAGGATCTTGTAATAGTAATTATATGATTTTTTATACATTTTTATTATATAATTGTACCACATTAGT
Organism: Battus philenor; assembly: GCF_028537555.1. Classification (NCBI taxonomy): domain Eukaryota; kingdom Metazoa; phylum Arthropoda; class Insecta; order Lepidoptera; family Papilionidae; genus Battus; species Battus philenor. The sequence goes on from NW_027181693.1 coordinate 3,178,556, forward strand.
ATTTATATATGTAAATTTTATCTAGAGACTAATTACACATCAATTACTTCAACGAGACGTAATTACAATCGTACGTAAAACCAGTCCGGACATAAATGTTGACGCAATCGTATTTTTTTAAATATAGTTCTAGCGATAACAACTTTTCCAATACAACACAGTATCATAGAATCTTGAAATGAAAATGATTTTTTTTTTGGGAATATCCTGTACCTTTAGAGAATCTAATGACACACACAAAATATAATCGATACACTCGTAATTTTATGCCTCAAACTTGTAAAATACCAAGCCTTCAGTATTATGTAATCATAATCAATTATAATAAAATTGAAATTAACATATTTTATACGATGTTAAAAATTAACATAATTTTTCAATATAAGCTGTAAAAAAATTAATATGGCATATTTTTTCACCATCCTGTCTTAAAATTATTACGGTTCATATAAAGTAATACCGGAACATTTTAATTATAACCAATCCTTCTGTATAATGAATTTCCAATTCTAAAAGATAAATGTTTGCATTAATGATATCGGCCCTATTGATTAACATTTCCATGAGTGTCTGACATTAGTAACATACATGGATATATATATATCTTATATGGATAAGATATTAGATATCTGCGGTTTACATTACGTTAATGAAGTCATAAAAATGTATATGTCAGATCGAACCTATAAATTATGATCAATCATTAGTATCGGAATCACGGTATCTGTTATAAAACCGGTTGATAGAAAAAAAATGTTTATACACAATAAATGTTCACAACTTCGTGGTATAGATTTTATTATCTGCAAAGGATTCAGTGAAACGGCTGAAATTATATCCTGAGGTATAAATAATATATTCGGTAATGTGACATCTTCCCGTCCAATATCCCTCAGGGCCTGAAGAGGAAAGTCGGCTAATGTGATACTAGTAAAGACTTACAAAACTGAAACGTTGTCTCTCACTTCGGATATCTAGGAGGGGGTAATGCGCACTTCTTTTCGAGATCGAATAAATGAATGGTAGACGAAAGTAACCGATAGTAGCCCAGTTAATTGGCAAGTTTATCTGGCAGTGTGCATATAGCGTGGAGACCAGATGGGAAGCTTGATAAGGTCATCTGTAGACACTGAATGCAGGTCGTTTCCAAACGGTCATATTGGAAATTTATGAAGAAGCCCATGTCCACTTTTAAACTTCCTAAGGCTAAGAAGATGTTGGTGAATGAAGACAACAACAATTTAAGATAGCCCCAATGAGATGACCAGTTGGAAGCGTGCTGTTTCCCTTTATGATCCGTGGTCTCTAATCCAGAACTTTAAGGATCCAGCGGCCAGTACTAAGTGAGGAGACTTCAACCTATCAATCCGATGGACTATGTCGTTTACTTTCGTTCGTCTACAGCTTTTCTCATTCCTAATATAGAAATTCCCGAACATAGCTCTTTCCATAGCTTGTTGGGCTATGAGCTTGAATTGAGACACCACTTTTTTGTGCAGTGAGTCACATCACTGTTAACCCACATTGTAGATTTGCCTCTTTAGGCAACGTCGAAAACTTGGATCGTTCGAGAAACTTCTCGAAAGAACAGACGAGTTGGTCGATTGGAACCTTTCTCAAACTTTGATTTACTTGATTTGACTATTTACTCCAGGAACACGCACAAATTAACAACTTCCAGAATCAAATCTATAACTCATTTTGGGATGGGCACGAAATGTGCACATAGTTTCAATCTTACCTATAATATTTCAGTAAAATTTTCTGTATTGCATCGTTTTGTAATGGGCGCGCCTTATTGCATACGACGGGTGAATGCCCTCGTCTCGTCAGTTGCTCAAAGAGTGAGAAAAGAAACGTCCGATTATCGCAAAAAAGATCTAGAACTATTAAAAATATAATTTAGTGTTGTACATCAACATAAATCAGGTGTAAAATGTCGTCATAAACCGCGAACATAAACCTTGAATAATGTTGCCTTAGAATAACTGTATTTTTGTTTCATAGCCACTTTAAACTGGAAGTTAGTTTTGAGATACATGTAAATCTAGTTATCAATTTGTCATTACTCTTTAATAATATTTTATAACTAATAATTATGCGGTAACCTAGACCGTGCTTATATTATAGTTGAAACATATAATCTGTAGATAAATAGTAAATTACAAAATGTAAACGGAGTATTCATATTGCGAACTAATGATGTTGGTACTTTTAGCATTTAGAGCTTCATAGAGTTGGAGGTGGAAGAGCGGTTTAGTCTGAATCTCTTTGACTAAGGATTTTTCAGGGATCCCCCACGAATCGCGGATCTGGTCGTAATAAAATGTAATTCATCTGGTTAAGTCAAGGTTTTACGTAGGTAAAACTGCCCGATAGTACATCATAAGGCTATTATTAATTAACACTCTATATATATATATTTAAATATACACTCTTTATCAAATTTTTACATTTACATTTTAGACATTTATTTCAAAGTGATATACAAACTTGCCGTCGATAAATACATAAAACGTATGATGATATATTAGTTGCCTTAAATAGCCCGTTAAAACTGAATAAGGAAAAATGTATTTAATATACTCAATCAAACTTGGAACGCGATGTATTTATGTTGGAGGTGATAAATCAAATTTATGACTGGCAGTTTTTTAGTTTTTGTTGCTGGCCACTAGATGGCCTAATTAGCAGTGACCTTCGCATCGACGCCTTTTGATGCGCAAGAGCCGACAGCATTCGCGGACGGTCATAGAAACAGTTACGTTTTAACGGGGCCGTACCGTATCACAATGCATGCACAAAAAATACATCGGGAAGACATACTGCGCTACATTTGTTGCTATGTATCACAAATGTATTTTGCTCGGAGCATTGCTGCGAGATCGAAACATAAATGAGACCCGCACAAGAACTAAGGTCACCAATGTACTTGAAGATTTGCAAGTTTAAAGTTGCAGTCGGCGGGGCACTTCTTTCGTGTGGATATTTTCGTTGGGTCCAACAGTACACCGCTGTTGGACCCGGAAGGTTCTCGAGTAGGGACCTAGAGCGAGTAGACGCGGCGTGTATAGGACTTCCACTAAGTAAATCGACGACTTTTTAAGGTCACTGGTAGTCGCTGGATGCCGGCAGTGCAAGATCGGTTATTATAATTTCCTGTGATGCACTTCTATCCAAAGGTTCCGTATATAGTGTCTTTTCAAGAGGTTTGCCTTTATTTGACATACATTATATTTCTATTATCAAAAGCCAAGGACAGCCCTACCTGAGGTCACCTCGGGAGGCCTTGAGCCTAGTCACGGGGCGTCCGACGAAGTGATTTTACAACTCAGCGACCATAAAAGCCTGTGAAACACACTACCTACTACTGTGTACCGAGTCCAGCCTCCTTCGAAAGTCTATAAAGGCTTCGCTACCTTAAAAGAGGTTTTAAACTAGGCGTCCTTTGCGGCCTGTCGGCTCTAGCGAAGTGCTGTCATAAATATAACCAGGCTTCTTTATTATGTAAGTTAAGACTTAACAGATTTAAACTTTACAAGGTGGAAGTACCTAAAACATACAAATTAACATGGACTTGAGTTTGTCCATTAAAACGGCGAACTTAATATTATTTCGTAACATATTATCGTAAGCAATTTTTATAGCTGTTATGTGTTATAAAAATACAAACAATGCACATTTATCGCGTTATGTCTAGTATATAAATTAAACTGTGTTAGATACTATAGTGGTTCCAGTCTATTATATGGCACACTATAATTGTAGAGGAATAGCTAACAAATAGATATGTATGTGTACCCACAAACAGACTTAAAGATTCCATGAAGGATTTCACTTGCTACATCCGTCGTTTGGAAGAGAAGAGATTAGACTTTGACTAATTCACTATCACTATAGATGACAAGGTTTTATTTACTTCTACTATCAGTGCATATAAACAAAAAATATTTATTTTTATTTATCACGTGTCGAAGTTAAATTACAAATATATTAAAGAACGAAATGTAAAGCCAAAGTTTAGAGTGACAATGAAAATTTAATATGAAATCCTTTTTCAGTACACGCCTATATCCAAAAAAGATGTCGCTGTATTGCAGGGAAGATATATAGACATTTTGGAGAAAATCAGGCCAAACGCAGTTGGTTTGGTCGACGCCTTCGATTTTAGAGACGAGGTTTGTTATGTAATATTTAGCAAATTCGAATTGTTTTAAGGCAGTGCATATACATATGTCTTCGTCGTTTAAATCAAATAATAAAACATATATTATTCAAATATCAGGTTACAAGCATATAGTATGAATGTGATGATCTAAGGTCAATATTTAAAAGGTTTCTCTATTGTTACTTTAAAATAGATGTTGAATTTAGCAGATAATTAAGAAAATATTTATTATATATTGGACTATATACATTGCATAAGAAACAATTTATTTTGGACTTAACACTTCACATTATTAAATAAATAAATAGCCTCATTGAGAAGTGATTTATGCATGTAGAAATTGAACATGTTATTCCAAACATTTTATCGTCTAGCCCTTATACACCTACTGCAAGGTATAGGTAAACCAATAGTACCAAGGTATAGGTAAAATATACCCAAAGATATCTATGGTGGTATATACCACAATCGCCACACTTGCCTGTCTAGTTGGCGATCGCAGTGTGATAGTGTATGTAGAGAACGATGCTACTGATTCTCTGAAAACTTGTTAGCAATGGCAATCATATAATTATATATAATTAATGCACAAAGTGGGAATTATATAAGACTGTTTTAGTTCTCTCCCGCTGAGCTATTTAACCAAATTTAGTATTAAGAGGACATTTTTCTTTTATCTCCTATTTAATAAATATAGTGTATATAATGCGTATGTTGTAACATGTTCAAGGTTCAAGAATTTAATGAAGAAGGAAACAAATAAAATTAGTATTATTATAATATGTTATTATATCGACTGTTTTACTATATTAGAAATAAAATAAAATTAATGACTACGAAAATAATAATGTCTATAACTATTCTAAAAACTGACAACGTGAAATCATATATCTTTTTGGTAATTTTAACATGTCCATAGATAGCTTCAATTCCTTACAAATAGCTTTTTGTATTTATTGTTTTTAAATAAATTAAATTTACACTTTAGAATCGTCTTTCGTAATTTTGTGTTTTGTCAGTTTCAATTATAGATATTCTGATTCTCAAATAGATATTGATACGTGTTAATATTCTAGTTTGCTTTTGTTTAGATCCTGAATTCAGCGCTGGGCGCATACGATGGTCGGGCATACGAGAGGTTAATGGAGGAAGCCATGAAGAGTCCACTCAACGCGGAGCCTGTCAATGACACCTTCCACAAATACCTCAAACCATTCATGCGAGGGAAACTGTGATTTTGGAAGAATTTGTTACTATGAAAATTCTTTTATTTTATTATCGTTGTTAATCTGTTGTTATTATTTTGACAATTATGACTAGTTTACTTGTATTTTCGGCTTTATTTATGAGTTCGAATATGGAATGAGTAGATCCGTGGACGAATACATAAAATGGCCGGTGGATCCTTAAGGTTGTGGAGTGGAGGGGAGACCAGGGACCATCATGTAGCTTAGGACATCCACAATGTGGATTAACTTTATTAAGATCATCGGAAGACAACGGATGCAATCACTTTCCAGCCGATCCTATTGAAAATATATGGAAAAACCAGATTGTTGTTTATGATGATGAATATGATGAACATTATGAACTAGTGTATTATAGTGCTACCAAAACCATCGTCAACACTCGCAATGACAGCACTTATGTTCTTTTCCCTCGGCTGGCTATGGTAGCTCCTGTAACTGCATTTTCGACTTGTGACTTTAAACACAGAGATTATTTTTGTTTCCAAAAAGAATTAGTAATATGTATGCTACATATTGTATATGCACAGGTAATGTGTTAACAACGACAGTTATTTTTTTCAATTATTTTATTTTTGATTTTTTGAAAATATTTTTATTAGGTTAAGGTAGGAATTTTTAAAGCAACTTTAAAACTGATCAGCAATTAATAAATTACAATTTAAAATTTATATTGTCTTTAATTATAAGGTATTGTATTAGATATAAAAACACTCAGACTTTGTTATCTTAAACGTGGGGCGGTTACTTATATACGTATTATGTTTGAAATAAAAAATGAAAATTAATTAATTTCATTTATTATTAATATGAACACGTGTATGATGGATTACTCATTAACATGGCGTGAAAGACAAGGGTACAAATAAATATCAAAGTGAATACAAGTGTTTCGTTGATTGCAAACACATCAAGACAAGTAAGTTATTGAAGTTAAGTCGTCTTGAAGTAGTTGCTGTGTGCTCGAATATTATTTAGGAGCTCTGAGCATTGGCTGACGCAGATCCAAACCCATTTGTGTTGGCGGACGAGTTGACTACTCGAAACGCAGTGTGAACGCCTTGAGTCTTCACATAAGACGAGGCGCGTCCTGATCCAGATGAGTGGGCGTTGGCGATGGTGTGAGAACCAAAGCCAGGCCCATGTGAAACCGCGTTGGAGCTACTAGAACCTAAACCATTAACGGACGAGACTGCCGAACCATAACCCAAGCCGTTTCCGTTCGCGGAGGACTTAGCGTAGCCCACGCCGTTGACGTTTGCGTTTGAGTTTAGCGAACCGTAACCCAAACCGTTAACATTTGCGGACGATTTAGCTGAACCGGCGCCGCTATTGGCCAATGAATTGGCTGAGCCGTAACCATTATTTGTTGCGGCATTCGCATATCCGGATCCATAAGATCCTTGAGCGCTGGCGTCTGATTTCGCCATGTATCCATGGACATTCGCCGCAGATTGAGCGGAACCTATTCCGTTTGTAGTCGGAAGTAAAGGTGCAACATATCCTTGGCCATCAACAATCGGGTTCACTTGTCCATGTGAGCTGGCAATTGAATTAGCAGAGTTAACTCCGTTAGAGGCAGACGATATTGCGTTTCCGAAACCGTTTGTATTTGCGCTCGATGAAACAGCCCCGTGTCCAGGTGCTTGAGAATTGGCAACTGAATTGGCAAATCCGACTCCGTTAACATTAGCGTTAGCATTAGCTAAACCTTGTCCTACTGAATTGGCACTTGACTGGGTTGATCCGACACCATTGGTATGTGCGGACGACTTAGCAATTCCTGACCCTGATTGACTTTCAGCGTGTACATTGGCGATGTTAGATGGAGTTCCATACAGGGTTCCAAATTGCCATTTAATGCCGTTTTTGTTTGTTTTAGTATAAGTTATGGCAGTTCCGGGAGTGCTGTGTGCGTTCGCGTTAGCAGACGATCCGTATCCTTGTACGTTTGCAGAAGTATCGGCTGAGCTTCCTGCCGTATTTTTAGCTGATGAAGACGCGGAACCGAAACCTCCGTTCACTTGGGTATCGGCCGATGATGTGCCGAGACCACTCTGCGCATTTGAACTAGCTGAATTTAATCCATTTCCTTGGACTTGAGCTGATGTTCCGGTTGAATCGTGACCGTTGTTTGCCATCGACGAGGCGGACCCAAAGCCTGGCCCGTAGGTGTTGGCGTTTGATGATGTAATACCGTAAGTACCGAGGCCCTGTGTATGAGCTGATGACTGGGCGGAGCCAGATCCATGGGAGGAAACTGAGGATGCAGACTGTGCTGACGAAGGCACAACATAGCCGACTCCATTTGGCACTTCAAAGTTTTGGTACGACACTAAAGTAGTCGGTGGTGGAATCGGGAAATATGCTCCGTTTTGAATTACAGCAGCTGCACTGTTACTAGGAATTTCGAAAGCTTCTGCCTGGGCTACAGCATTACCCGGGAAAACTTCTACGAATCCTTGACTCGGAGGAAATTGTGTGCCGACTAATTCCGGTCTATTCATGCTGTTGTCTGGGAAATTACGACCTTCACGATACATTATACCTGCGGAAGAAATTATATTTTTTTTCAGTATATTTCTAGGTAACTTAATAAATTTCACAAACATAAATATTTCAGCCGTTTCGCGTTCACTGGGTATAGGCCTCTCTTAAAAAGTTCCCATACACTGGCAGGGAGCGGCCTTAGGAGACATTATTTTTTAACTTTATTCTGATTTTTTCTTAAGGAATCCATATTATCGATTTTTAGAAGAAATTAATGAAAAAATAAGGAACTGCTAAAAAAACTTACCATTCATCTGAACTGGGGAGGAGCGACACAGGGCCACGAAAGCCAAGGCTGCGATGAACTTTGCCGCCATGATATGTAATGCCTTTACGACAGCGGACGTTGGAAGGAACTGATACGGTGAGAGCATTTCTCCGAGTTTATATACTTAACTCGGTCGACCACAACGGGCCACGTTTGGCCTAAAAGTCGTGAACTTCACCTAGAAATGTTGCGGCCGGTCGTAAATATAGATGATAGGTTACGGTTATTTATGATAGCGAATGGTGTCCTTTTTAATGAAGCGATTTTGATTTGAAACTTCACATTTAGCACCAATACTGAACATATTTCGAGTGCACTGACCTGTTCATCTTTATATTGTAAAAAATATCTCGCGTTGAGATCTCGCCTTTTATGTCCTTGCTACAAATTTTTCTTAGAACTTAGTGACATTACTGAAACTGTTTCCTGCTTGCATCTTAGCGCTGCGTACTTGTAACTGTCGGTGATGTAATTACGATAATCTTATTATGATTATCTGTCTGATGCATGCTCACTTATCTCGGTTTAACCGCTAAAATTGGTATTTTTATTAAACCACCTTAGTGAATGTAGGGTAAATAAAAACAATGAAATAACTGTAGCACTGTTTAATGATGTTTATCAACGTAAGACTCAAGATGGCTTATTTATTTTCGAAATTTAATTTTATTTCATTTATTTATTGATTATTTTCGTAAATGCAAAATACATAGGCAAATAAATTAATATTAATAAGATACATAATAAAACAAGTCAAAACTATAAAACAGTGTAAATATCACAATAGTCTTTTGTACATACAAAAGCTTTGGCTGCATATTTATAAATGTGAATATACGTTCGAATTTAAAATTTAGTTAGTTATGATAATATGATGATTTAGTTAATTATGATAACCTATGAGTTTAAATTCTATTTAATAAAAAAAGTAATGATGTAGTATAACATACAATTTTTTTTCATGTGGTGGAACACTTATTTTTTTTTAACTGAAGCGACAAGGACAGCAGGGTTTAGTCCGATAGTACCCGTAGTACAGCAATATAAGTGTTGATAAAATTTTAAATCTACTTTAAGTGAACCACGTATACACGTATATTTTTACGTTTATTCTGTTTGTTTAGTTATGTATAACAACTTTAAACGGGTGTATGTATAGCTCATTATCTGTTAAATTATGTATGGTATACCCTATACAAATGTGTATATTTTCAGAAATAATTAACCCTGCAGCGAATCGTTTGTTTATTATAAATAATGTATAACGGTTTTATTTAAATATTATAACGTTATCTTAAGATGGTGGCGAAAAGCCACTATTCCGGGAAAACAAATTTAATTATGGTAGTTACAAGAAAAAAGCTTGAGAAAGATTTATCCATATAAAGCAGTGGTTCCCAACGAGAGGGCCTGCGCCCCACAGGGGGCCAATTTGATTATTAGGGGGGCAATACAAAAGACGATTCGACACGAGTTTTACCCTTTCGTTTTAATATATAAATTTAATTTGTTACATAGTGGGGCGTTAGGATAGCAGAAAGGCTAAGGTGGAGCTTTGCACATAAAAGATTTAAAAAAATACTGATCAAAAGCAAAGTGACTATGTTTTAATAAGTGACCAATTTATGCATATCACATATCTTTTAAGCTAATAAAAAAAATTATGTTATAACATAGATATTGACGTATTATTTGGTCTATATTAACGCCGCTGCCATGTTCTCCTAGAGACACACGTTCACAGTATAGCAAGAATTGGAAACATTAAGAAAGTAGTATGAAAGTATAATGGATTTTTTATGTGATAATAGAGCTTGGGAATGAATCTCTAATTTCATGTATTAAGCATATTATTAAAGATAACAAAAAAAAAATCATTTGAATTTGTTGTAGGCTTTTAGATCAAGGTACATTTGGACTCAGGGGTCAATGAGTTAATCAAGGCTCTTTAAGGTGCGTTTTAGGGGAGTTCAATCTCATCCTAGTTTCTACTAAATTGAGCTCTTCTGGCATCCTCATGATGCTTTAAATAATTTATACTGTGGTTAAAAAGTAATGTAAAATTGTCATTTAAAACTCCTAGGCATTAAAAAAGGCAGGTAATATTTTTTGCTAAGTTGGTAGGACTGTCTATAACATTTGCCAAAAGTCCGTTTGTCAAAACTTGGAATATCATCTGGCTCAGCCGTGTCGAGTCTCGATTGGTGCCAAAATCACACAATTTTTTGGAAAAAAGCGCCAAAATTTTGACTGATATCGTTCCGCAACCACCACATTTGCCTGATTTGGCTTCGTGCGACTTGCGACTTTTCAGTAAACTCAATTGACCAACGCGGGGATCCCTATTAGACACGATTGATTAAATAAAAACCGAATCGAAGGCATTTAAGGTTATACGGGAAAAACAAACGAAAAACTCTTTTCCGTTTCGAAACTGGAGAAGCATTGGAAATAGTGCGTTTTTCGGACGGGAATTACTTTGAAGGGGATGAAATTGATTTGAAAGAATAAATAAAAAATTACGGTTAATAAACAAGTTCTCCTTATTTTTTGATCACAGTTTTATGTGGATAATTACACGAAGAAATAAAAAAAAGGTTTATTTTGTTTCATACGGTTGATATTTGCATTGTTCGTGATAAAATTAGTGCTGTTAGCCCTTTACAGCTTAATCTGACATGAGTTCACAGAACAGAAGGGCCCGTGAGGTATAAAGTTGAAGTTTGATGATGTTCTCCTCATGTCAGATAATATTCTTTTATAATGCAAAGCTATCGAAGGTTTTGAAATTTAAAATTCTGTGATGTTGCGTTTTTCATGTTCAAATTTAACTTCCGATTAATACGGAATTTATAAGAACATTAAAGTACATTTTTATTGAAAAATACTTTGATGTAATGTATATAACGCTATATATAGGGATTATTTTAATTTAACGCCTTAATTAGTTCAGTCGAAGATAACTCTAGCGTGTCTCTGAAAAATTGAAAGTCATATATTTTTTTTAACAATAGCAATGATGGATGCTGCAGTTTCATTTGCATAATTATTAAGAATAGCGATGAATACAACGTATACACTCGCAATTTTATAATTTATTAAATTTTTTAACATATTAGTATCTAGTTTCAAAGCAGGATGCAGTTTCTACGTGGGCCGGTTTGGACTACACTAAAATCGTTTTCATAACTGTATATTTTTATGGTCTTAAAATTATTCGGCCACATGATTTGAACCTTTTGTTCAAGTTTTATGTGCAATGCAGTTCGGTATTAAACTGTAAAGTCTAGAAATACAAGGCGCAACATTAAGTTGATGTTGGTTAAAACTCCATAATTAGACACATATTTGAATTATATTATACAGAATGATTGGTTGGAAGAGTAACAGCTTTAAACGGATGAATGTATAAATGTATGGTGTTTCTTAGGCGTTCTTCACCTTAAGTATTTTGAATTTGTAACTTCTAAAAAGCAAACAAATTTTAACAATGAAAAATTATAATATTGTTTATTGAGTTATATATTAATATTTTTGCGCTATGTTGTGGTGCTCGCTTGCGTTATATCCCAGCTGGGTTGAAGTAATATTAAGATTAAATAAGTAACGTGTAGCGTGACATATATAGATATTAAATTTCTTTTTGTTTATTTTCATTCTATCTATAATATTATTACCAAATTTAAAGAATCTAAGCCTGTGGTCTAAATTTCTTATACACACCCATGTGTATATTAAAGGAATTTTATGGTTATATGTGTAATTCCGAGGCTTGTATAGATCTAACTATACATATATACTTGATAATAATATGATTCGTTTAAAAGTAAAAAAAAATATATTAATTCATTTCACACCAGGTGGTTTCATAGCGAGTCTGGAACGAAGAGATAAATAGCATATCTAATATATTATGTCCAATCAAGATTACTTTCTTTTTAATAATCAATTGAAAATGTCGCTTTAACAGGAAGTAATCCGTGACATAGAGTAATACAGAGATAGAGAATCATAGGCTAAGATAAAGATAAGGTTCAGGTTTGAAAACCTCCACCGTTATTATATTACGGGGACCGGAAAGTAATGACGCTTTCTTGAGTTAAATTCACGCGACTACATTTTTAACAAGTTTTTATTTCTAACCAACAATATATTCACCTTCGTTATCAACAACCTTTCGCAATCTAGCATTCAAATTTTAAATACCAGAGCGGTAAAATTGAATCGGTTTTTCTGTAAAATATGTCGACAGAAACGATATTACTTGCCGGTCCCCCTAATAGGTAGCGCAACGAAGTTTTATTCATTAAAATTGAATGATAAAACTTCGTGATCATCTCTATGATATATTTTGTGAATATTTATGAAGTCCTGTTAGTAAGCACAAAGGAGAGTTGTTGCTTAAACTGCTGGTGCGGTCAGATCTGTCAAGATGTTACGCTGTTAGTCGAATATAATACGATTTTTCGGAACTGTGTTGTATTGGAAATCTTCAAAATTATGGTAATGACTTCGGAAAAACTGATATATGATTTTCATTGGTGATACTATTTCTAAAAGTATATTTTATTAATCTCTCTATATTAAGTAATTACTCTGTGTTCTATTGCCGTGGCCAAATTTTTCGCGGGCGTTGTTTAACGATCGTGCTCGTCATGATTGATCTGCGTGGTTTTTGATCCGCGGTCTGATCTCGACCGTACTAGCTTTAAGGTTGTCAAATTCGTGTATAAATATGTACATAAAATATATTTAAAACACTTTTGAAAATAGATTTTTATTAATCGGAAAGGTAATTGGCGTAGTTCGTAAAAGTCATGTTAACATTAAAAAAAAACAGTTCATTGGTTAACAGACTTAATATCATGAATTACTGACTAATGATGCCTAATGTAACTATCAAAGTCTCGTGTTTAATTTATAAACTCAAATCTATTGGAGCACAAGATATATATTAAAATTAAAAATTCTCACTTTAAAGTATGGTTTTGAATTCCCTCCACTTAATAATTAAATTGCCCCCCTGTGGGACGTGGGCTCCATGTTAGGAAACACTAGCTTACATCATCGGGGCGTATCTTGTATGTAACGCAAATAGAAGTGAGCAATCATTACTATATTTGACTTGAGAGGTTGACAATTAAAAACTTAAAAAAAAACTATGCAGAATTACACTGATGTAAATAGGACAAATAACACAGTCAACGCTTTTTGTTTATCATCGCCGTTTCAGCTATAAGACGTCTTTTCCTGGACATTAGTTCCACCTGTAGATTTTCGTTTGGAAACGGCCTGGTCCTGTCTTTCGTAGACCTTAAAAATTTGTTAAAGAAAAAATAATCTCAAAGGAAAATATTAAATACAAACTAAGTTATACTTAAGTTACTCATTTTAAATCGATTATTTATTTATAAAACTTTAATAAATAAAATTTTATTGATAATTACTTTTGACAACCCTAGCAACTTCTCTAGTAAATTTATGACCTTTGTTTATTAAGCGCGCCGGTTAGACGAACTTGATTTATTAGCTCAGAGTTAATTAATATTTTGACTTCTCATGGACGTGAAAGTAGTGATGACTTTGTATTTTTTACGATGAAATAGAGCCTAATTATTTTATTTAACCGTATTCCATATGAATGGCGAATTAATAATATGCGAGCTATATAACCAACTCTTGTTGACTGCTCTTATTAGTTAGTGTAATCTAACTTAACTAGCGAATAAACTTCCAATTAAAATACAAAGTACTAAAGTACAAAAAATCTATTATGCGACTTTAAGAATTGTATGTATATATAGGATTAACTTCAATGAGGATTAGACTAAGCGTACATTCGTAACAGTTTAAACTTTACAGAAAAAAGTTTTTTATTTCTCTCTTCAATAACTCAAAGTTATACTTTTTCGAATAACTTTGTCAAAATCATGTGGGTATTGTATACATAAAATTGTATATATATTATAAACATAAGGTAGAAATTTTAATCTAGGCCCGAGAGCCGCATGTTGCTTACCTCTGCTTCATCATGCAATTATTATTCTAAGTTAAAAATTTCGAAAAAGTAATTTATGTAGCAAAAAGTATTTGACAGCGGTGGGATTCGAACCCACGCCCTTTCGGACTGGTGCCTAAAACCAGCGCCTTAGACCACTCGGCCACGCTGCCTTGCGTAACATATTTTGAAATAATGTATTATAAAGCAAAGATATTAAAAGATAATTTATATATGATATTACAAATTTTATACATAGTTATTATCATGAATAATATTTAATGCACCTAAGATTAATAAATTAAGTCTCAATTTTTAAAGTCTCATACTTTTTATATTATCATACTATATTATAAATAGCGAAATAATGAAAAACGATAATTATCCTCTTGTGGTAAAAGTTGAGTAATACCATTATTTTATTACGAAGTTTGAAATTTTACAGAAAGCGCCACCTAGTTGTTGCGTTATTATATCACATAGTTACGTGTTATAATGTATAGATGGCGTTAATATAAATGTTTCTGCATAACCTTTAACGTGTCGGCCGAAATTAAATAGTGTTTATGTATATAGAGAAATGTAATCCTACATTTTGATTTTCCTTATATAACGTCATCAGTTTCAAAGAAACATGACGCATGAGATATTTTTTAAGGAAATAATATTAGAAGGCCGCCAAGCTTTTAGGTTATTTTTTATGTTCATAAACTAACTGCGGCATTTAATAAGGCAGAGTCAAACCCAATATTTGACTAAGAAACAAACTAGTGGGTAAATCTAAATGATGTGAACACATCTCGCTTGAAAAAAATTAAGAATTACAGAATTTGATCACTTTCTTACAACAATAAAATATTTTATTTTATAATAGTGTTTTTTTATGTCCAAAGGAATCAAAAAGTTCTCCAGTACGCGGAACCACGAGTCAGAAGACACGTCTTAGATACGACTCCCATTAGACGATATAGTTGAGGTCCCGGGAAGTCGTTGGATCCGGGCAGCTCCAGACCGATCATCGGATCCTTGGAGCCTCCTCTTATCGCTGTATAAGCGTATATGATGATGGTGATAAAGGTTAGTGTTAAGTTTAATAATGGTAATGGTTTGATAAGAAATTAGAGTATGAAATATGAAATAATAAACGTTCTTATTTTTTACATCTACAAGAAAACGGCTCAGGTATTTTCTTAGTTTTCAATGTTATATGGAAAGACATATGGTAGTCTGGCGAGTGTTGTCTATATTCGGTAAAAACGTAAGTGGAGCTTAAATGACATATTTTGAGGAGTTATTAGTTTGAATAGTTTTGGTAGTCAGGAAGTTGCTTGAACGGGTCCAGCAATCTCGACCTGTGACACCCCGCACAAGATACCGCATAATATACAACAGAACCAAACGCTAATCACCACACCATAACACCCATTTTTAGAGGGCAACCACCCGTTCTCTATTCGTGAACAGCGTGGGTGAACCGAGATTGGATCCGGATCCCTTCTTGGCTTGCCTGTGCTCCACGGCCGTCCCTAGCCGCTTACATACAACATCAACACTACACAGCCCTATTCGGGTAGAGCGTTTTACTACGTTGCGAACGACTTCATGCAACTGGAACGCGCCCGTCCAACTCTGTTTATTTTTAAATTCACAGACCCTTCCGCTACGTGAATTCTGGTTCGATGAAGCTGTAAAAGCACCCAGGCTAACAGTATCAACATCAACCGAGAATTAATAAGAAGTAAGTCGAACGGACACCCTCGGACATCGTCAGCCTGAGTTGTCATTTGCTACGCGTTAAGCATTCCAGTTCCAGGATGGCTGAGAAGACCAAACAGCCTGAAATGCTGCAGGTCGAATTATTGTGAGGATTTTTGCAGCTAACTGTACTACCATTTAGGAAAGTGTCGATAGAAATTAATGATTCTTAAGCAATATTTAACTATATTAGGAAAAGTAAATAAAACTACAGATTGTTCATAATGACCTTGTATATTTACCTAAGTGTATAGGAGCATTATTTACAAGGTGGACACCGATATTTTTTATGTCTACCCTACGCTAGACGTTCCAAAGTATAAACACTAACAGACACTTACAAGAGAACGAAAACTTTGACGTGTGCAAAATACATTGAAAGGCTTATTTCATCAGTAAACAGCAGCGTAAGTAAGGAACTTGCAGTGTAGGTAAGTGTCTTAGGATTTTTCGTACAGGATATTACGAATATGATATTTGATAATATTTAAACTGAGTTTTTTTATGATCAGACTTCATGAGTGCTCAAATATATTACGTAAAAATATATCATATAACAGAGGAAAATAAAAAAGTATTATTTGATGTAAAAACTTATGTGAGAAAATAATAAATTCATTTTATAAACCAAGTCTATATAAATGTGTCTATGTTAGTGAATGAAGTCCATTATAAAATTCAGTGTACTGTGGAAATAGTGTGATAAAAAGGCATTTAAATATTTATAGAAAAAAATACGTATAAATAAGAATGTAAAAGAAGATTCAAAAGTAGCAGTCATTTTTGTTTTGTGCCCTCCATAGGAATAGTGTAAAGAGTCATGCTATGTACGTCAACGATGAAATAAGCCTCGTTATAAACTTTACATTTACAAAAGTTATAAAGTACAGTCGCTGACACAAGTTCGATGGAACAAAATGTAAGCAACTGTGTAGATTACGGACATGCTTTCGTTTTCACAATAAAATATTACTTAGACCATTTAGAAAACACAAAATGCCTTCTTACGTATGTTTATCATAAGTTATGCTAGTCAATTTACTTATACATATATCAATGCTAGAAAAAATTAAAAACAAATGAAAATTATTTGTGACCACGCTGAGGTTTTTGACGTGTTCTTGTAATTTGGTATAGCCTCGGAGAAATGAACACAGAGTAAAATATTGAAAAATTAAATTGTCATATTTAAATAAACTGTGAATAATTTTATATTTAATTTCATGCGATTTCATTAAATCAATTGAGTTATTTTATTATTATCTATGCTCCAGTATTGATTTTAAAATAAAATATTGATTTTTATTCGCAAAACTTATTTTTATCAACATAGCACGAAGCTATGAAAGCTTTGTTACGGTTTTAGTAAACTTAAATATATACGTAATTCTACGCGGAGTAAGTTACCGTTATTTATTTTTGGTTACAAAATATTACTATTTAACTTACTCAGTTTTAGTGCTAAAAGAATTTACATTTACAATGTACAGTACTTACCCTAATGAGCGTTCAAATGGGTTTGTTATGGCGCAATAACTTACTATCGATTTATGGTTTTGCATTTGACTGTACTTTTTTTACGTAAGTTTGTTTCTCTAGTAAGGAACATTGCCACAACAATCTGTAGATCCGTTGGGAATGTTTTATTATTTAATGATTTTTAAAAGCGCATTGATACACAAAAGTACATTGATTTCCTATGATTTTATATAAATTTCTCGCGCTTAGGTATATACATCCAACTCTATTGTTACACGGTAGGTACATGCTTTAAAAAACGAGAAAATTGAAACATATTTCTAGAAAATCAAAACAAATATTTTTATAAAACGAAGCCCAATTTTACTATATTATTATTAAACGCTTATTATGGAATGGCCTAAAATTGGTAGTTATACCATAATCATATATCTCCAATAGTATTTTGTTGTAGTAAAAATTTTTGTAAACTTCGTCAAAATTATAATTAAATGAAAGAAAATCAGGTATTCGTGCTTAAAAAAATCAGAGCGAGTGTCTTAATTCTTATTGCCAAACCGCGTTATTTCAAAATCGTGTAAAAAACGAGTTGGGTGTAGATACACTAAATACAAATCATATGTTATAGTCTAAAAACTCTATATTTAAACCTATGATTCCACGTTTGATAGTCGATTCAATCCATTTCCAATATTTATACATACATTAATAGTTAACCTTGCTTAGAATAAATAGCTAACGACACACGTTAATGATTGTGTTATAGATGATAAAAATATATTTCATTTCCAACCGTTTACTATTGAAAAATTAAAAAATAAATCGTCGAACCATATAAAACAGCATTAAATAAGATTAAACACTGAAAATGGCACAAAGTACTACGAAATTAATAAAAAGGTATAATATAAATTAATCATATTCATATTTGTCGCACAACCTAAAAGAGAACAATCAAAAATTGAATTAAATGACGAGAATGATTTTAACTTAATAATAGAATTAAACTAAATTAAAAATTAATTCAAAATTGTCTTAAAATTTTATAAAGTTAATAATTATAAAAAATATTTTTAAACCCCTTTTAATAAGAATAAAAACCGTTAAAAGACGAACACAATAGAATAAATCCCGAAAGTGTAAAAGAAATAGAAATGAAAAAGATACATAGAACAGAACAAATTCGAGATATAGAAGTCTATAACAATAATGTTTATGTTATAATTAGCTGCCATAATCTATATAGATATGATGCCGCCATGTTGGGACTCAGGGTGACTAAGATGTAGCAGTAACAATGCTAGTTGCCTAAAAACCCTAAAAGTTAGATCAAATGTTCTTTAGTAATTGGTTCTCTTCAAGCAATCTCCATAGTATATTAGGAGAACCAAAATTAGGCTCCAGTGTCATTTAAACAAAATAAACAACGACTATTGCTTAAAGCACCTTAAATAAGTGGGTATTTGTCTTTGATTTATTATCTATTGCAATAATTGATTAAAACAGGTGATTTCAATACACAATCGATATATATAGATTATTTATAGAAACAGATATGGACGCACCACAGACTAAACAGAGATTTACGTCTATGGTAAGAATAGACTACTGCGTTAGCAATGTACAGTTAATGAAAGCGGATGGCACATTTATTTTTACAGAAAAGTACAAGATCTATTTAGATTCTATTACAAAATGACACTTCCACAATATTTTAGCAAATACGTAAATATTGAGACATAATAAGATTTCGTTTTATTCCTCGTTTCGATGATATGGCGAGATGGCAGGCTATGAGAGATAAAACTCTTGGTCTCATTTGATAATAAGATTCAATTTCTTTTCCATCATTGAATGAAAACATCGTCATTACAAACATAATAATGTACTCGACTTGTACATCGGGTCGTACAATCCGTACATAATAAGTTGTGAAAAATAAATTATAATTTATTATTGATTCGTTTAATATTTAACGTGAGACGATCACAGAACAATTCGCCGCGGTGACAGAAAGAATTCAAATGGCGCGAAACTGTCAAAAATTAAAAATTTTAATCTGTATTCGAAATAAGATTTAAAGTGTGGCTAGTAAACATGCGGCGTGGCTTGTTCCGTGTCGTCTCACGCGTAGAACTCGCGGTTGTTGTGGCCCTTCCCGTAGGAGGCCGCGGCCGGGCTTCGTTTGGGCTCGTCGAGGGCGTAGGAGCCCTCGTCCTTCTTGCGCATGCGGTACACTATGAACATCACCACCAGGATCGCACAAAGGAGCCCCACCACCGCTCCGCCGATGACAGCTGGAATCAAACCAAATTAAAATTAACTATGTGTAATATACCATGACTATTGTTTTAGAAGCCACTAAAGCTTATACATAACCAATATATCAACCAATATAGGAATTATCAGGAATAATTTTCAGATAATAAATTTATATGAAAACTGACTTTGAGTACATTATGTAATTTATTTATTTTTTCATAGAGTTGCCCCTTTTTTGGTCTCATCTTTTTCCTTCTTAATGTCATTTATTCATTTATCTTTAATTTTTATATAAATTACTTCATTCCTTTCAATTTTTTCTCATCCTTGCATTCATCACCTTAATTTCGTCTTTCCACCAGAATACTAAAGGCTTAAATTAATTTTGTTTCCTTTTTTTCTTTGTTTGTTTGCTTTTTTATTAAATTTACGTACCTTCTTAATTACATTTTTTACTTTCCTATATTCACATTACATTTATCTCTCCTTTAATGTCAGGTTTTTGACATGTTAAATCTACAATATATTGGTCTATGAGTGACGTTCAGAAACAATCACACGATCTAAAAGCTAGGGAGTTGCCCAATCAGGTAAAATATAATTTTGCAGACCCAGGCCAAGGTACTCGAGGGAATCCATGAATTTAGTACAACTTAGTTTAGGTTAACGATTGCTCACTAAGCGGCCTTGAGTTTAATGTTCGATATTTTTCTGAAATAGATCTACCCAATCTAATTAGGTTTTTCTCTGACTGAATCGATAAGTGATAAAAATTGTTGAGAATTATGCATACTAGATGGCGCTCACTGCTTTTAGTAGTAAGATTTTTACATCTCTATCAGGTTTTGGACAGAGCTCTACAAGATTTTGAATTTACTACATTACTTCTAGTTTTATTTTGTATATATTTTATTATTATCTTCATATTTTGTCTACAATTTTTGTTTAACTTTTTCATTTACTCGTTATTTTACCTATGTTATCTGGCCTGTTTCATTTTTCGGTACTGTTTCTTTTGATCGCGTCCTTAACTATTGCACTAAAGTATTTGAAAAACACAGGACTATCTTTTAATCAATTTTAGGTAACTGGTAAAAACTAATATTTTAACCGGTAACATTAATACATACCAGCAAGGATGCCCGGCTGCGCGAAGAAGCTGGTGGCGCGATCTTCTGGCTTCGCATTCATGATGAACACTCCTGTATCGGACGGTCGGGTTTCTACGTCGACGTGCGTTCCCGACTGATCCGAGTCCTGAAAACGGATGTCCATGACAAGGCTTCATCAGCAGTTAGTTCTATGATTATACAAGTATACAAGGAGACACGGTGAGAAACTTAAAATACGAGATACTGCAACTTATCGTATATAGTAAGATTTATGAAAAGCGAAGAATTGACGGAAGACTTTTTCCTGGCTGAAAAATTTACGCCAGTGGTTTGGAACGAGCTCCGTTTGATCTTCAGAGCCGCGAAGTCAAAGTTTAAGATTACCATAATGGCCGCAGACTTTCTTAAGAAGATGGCACTTTAAGAAGAAGAAGGTGTACACTGACGAATGTGTACTAACAGTAGTGACTGACCCTTGTTAGCAAACACATAGTTCCAAGAAGTCTGACTTCTTTTTGATTATGCTCGGAATTTCTCTAAAAGATAGAACGAAATGAGAAGATCCGTAGATAGTAGTTTTAACGTATTTCCGTTTTCTATTTTCAACTGATTTGTCGTATCTGTCGTATCTTTCTTCCTGGATCTAGTGCTGTTTTGTGTCTCCCGTCAATTTCTCCTTTAGATACTTTTGTTAAGTGCCTTATCGAACATACTATTGGCTCTTACACGCCTAGCCCAGTAGATTGTCAAGTGTCAGTGGGCAGACTACATTACTAAACAAGTGGTGTAGTTGGAAGATGCTGGATGCAGATCCCTTCCAATCGGATTGGAATTTGAATCTATGGGGTAGATCTCTGTCAGTGGACGTTCTATGGCTGAAATGATGATGATAGGCCGTTACTCATTATCCATCATTATTTTCTGTCAAGTTCGACGACAAATGATTGTTTAATCATGTAGAAGAGCTTTTGTTTTTGGTTACTTTTCCTTCTCATATTAATCAACATATCTCCTATTTGTTACAGGGAACCACACACACGTACACACACACACACACACTTATTTATATATATACATATATATTAGGGGGTGATTATCAGATATTGCAAGCCGTGCCAACAAGCGCTGGTGGATTTTCTTAAAGTGCAATGAAATGATTGTAGACCGCTTCCAACTGGTCTTATTGGAAATCTATGGGAGAGACCCATGTCAGTGGACGTCCAATGGATGAAATGATGATGTTGATACTGACGAGATCCGGGTTCAAGTCGTCTCCAGATATGCTGATGTCCGTGAGGTCTGGGCGCGAGGGTTGCTCCTCCCCCGCGCCGTGTGTCTCTCCTGTCGCCTCACCCGCTTCCTGACCCTTTAGGATGCGTGCTGAAATTTCACAAACAGAATCGTTATATTTTAAATTTCAAACAATCGAAGATTAATCGTCAACTAATACATGGAAACAAAGATATACATTATTTACAATCATAGTATTTACGATTTAAGTTAAATTATTTTAGTAATAATGTTTAGGTTATTAATAGATAATGAAGTAATGTAAGGCTTCAAATTTGTTCACAGATTTACATTTTAATAATTGTTAGATTCAAACAATGTAGTCACACGTATAACAGTAACTTTTTGTCGAGTGTTCGTGTAAAGATGTTGATTGTTAGAATCGTACATAGCAAAGTGTGAGAATAAATATCATTTAACAACGTAGGGATTTGGAAAATTTCCTATACATTATGACGACGAAGACTTGAAATTGAAAGAATAATTTAGGAGGAAATATACAATTCTAGCTGTGGTAAAAAGGATTGTCGGATCGGGAGTATATTACGAATGATTTTACAAAATAAATTTAACTAAACTAAAGTATACACTGATGTTACAATAACTATGAAAGCAAATGGTAATGGAGCAATAATCGGAGCTTGGCCTAGTCTCATGCGAGATTGTCTATAATGATTGGTAACCCCATGAGATAGCTGTTAAGGAGTTGTGATGTTTACATGCAGTAAAAGAAATCCATGAAGTATAACATACTTGTTTTAACAATAACTTACCGAGTTCCTTCGCCGGGTTCAATACATACGAATACAGTTCAACAGATAAGCAGAATTAGGTTCAAAATATAATTATTTTTTTAATTTTATTACCACAACCACTTCATTAAACGTCCATAAGGAAACTGAGGTGTTGATTAAAACAACACAATTAACTGGCAATGTTGATTCATGGTGAATAAATATTAAGGTTAATTTAATACTACATCAAGCCATTGTTCATATTTTGACGTGCGGCAACACCACGTCGGAATTTTAACTGATATCAAATATTCTTATGTCAATTTTCTCAGATGTTTAAAAACTTTTGGCATTAGAAATTGAAACGAATAAAAGAATTCTTCAGTATTAAAAATATTTTTTAGTATTAATGGAGGTTTGTTTATTTATTTTTACTATAGATTGTATTTGGAATTGTTAAAATTTTATAAAAAGCGAAATTATGTTTGATTTAATTTGGCTGATGCGATAAATTTATTTGTAAACGGGCGTAATAACTAACTATAACTGATAATAAATAAGGGAACATGAACTCAAATGAGTGGAGTTAAATCAATGATTAAAATGTATCGCTATATTTTGGAAACTTATACACACAAGCAAAGCTTTTGCAATTTTACAAGTATTATTTCTGTTGTATGGTAACTCACGAGTTCATGTTCTAAAATAAAAATAAAAATGGTCTAACGCAACAAAACCAGCATGCTCTGGCCTCTACTCACGACTGACTAAATCGGGCTGCTGGACTTTTGGTAGGATTGGATTTTCGGTGTCCGGTACGAGCGTGTTGTACGGCACGTCCGGATAGTCAGGTTCCGGAGCTGGCGTGGTGGGGACTTCAGTGGTGCGTGGGTAGTAGTCTTCGTCATCCTCGGGCGCGCCGGGAGCGTCACCTGATCCGCGGCCGTCCTCGTCGTCTGGGCCGGGGCCCGGACCCCAGCCGGATCCGGAACTCTCGTCGATGCCTAGGCCCGAGCCATCGTCGTCGATGAGCACATCACGGTCGGAGGAGAGCGGCCCGTCGTGCTGGATGTGCACCGCGATGTCCGTCGGTTGAGCGCTGCCCCCTGCCTCCTGCAATCGCATACAAGAGATTTTTCAGCAAAACTTTATTTCTTTTATTTTAAACTAAAGTAAAACTAAGAATATTAATAATGTAGACATTCATTGTTTTTAATATCTTGAAAAGGGTAACATTTGGCAAAATATGTATGTATTGACCACCACCATACGATTTTGAAAATTTCTGGAAAATTTTGGCTAAATGGTGGGGCCGGGATGTTGGGAGTTCATTACGTTTGGCTCTGTATAGACTCCATATTTAACGAAGCCTCACACAAAGCAAAATACTCTTAAGTAGTATAATCGGGGCGGATAAATAAATGAATGTTCTGTAATTCCGCGATCGAAAAATTCGTTTTGCCATAAATTCAATGTTTTTCGACAAGTTAAGTCGTTAAAACCATATGTTTAAGATATATATGCCTGAGGAAAACAAGGAAAACAAAGTTCTTGTCAATAGCTATATTTCAGACTAAATCTAATAACATATTGAATTCACACAAACAGTCGATGTATAAAAATGCAATGGTTCGATAAAAGCACGTTGCAATACGAGAGTCTCGGTCAAGAATTCACACTGCAGTAAAAATTAAAAAGATATGAAATTTTTTTAATTATACTTATAATGGTACGTAATTAAACGTAGTGAAAATTTTCAACGCAATTATCCTCAACGCGACCTATTTCCAGAAACTTCACACTGACGTCATTTATGCATCGCTTCCGAATCACGCGAGTTTCAGCAGCTTATGTGTTTTGCGTTTATTAACGAGTTAGTGGTACCATAGTGTATTGCATAATGGATAATGGGCGGCATGCACAATAAATCAGATCCGAAGATTAAGATTCCGTCCACGTCATCATGAATGGAAGCATGGTTTGAATGGAAGATAGAAAAAAAAGGTCACTCACCTCTACGTCTCTCAATGCAAGGTTACTCCTAGGTCGACAGGTTGTTTATTAGGCCCGATTGTAATGGAGCTCGCTATTTTGGAATTTTCGCGAATGTGGCACTGTTCCTTCGTTAGCGTAGGTTGTGTAGTGCTTGTAGGGGCGATCGATAGGCTTTTAGAGGGGTGGGTACGACGTGTGGGGGAGGAGTTCATACGGGAGCTTTTCGTGTTCCCGACAACCGCCAACAGATGCCGGGATGAAAATCGCAGGAGGCTTTCGCGGGAAATGTTTCACGTTTTCTACAGCAGATAGCGCTGAATTAAAGCTTTAACCACAAATATTTTTAATGTTGGCATATCCATTTGATTTTCTGTATATTGCAAATTAATAACTTTGTTTGAAAAACCGAATACCTTCGAAGCTCGAATCATTGTGGGCGATTGGAAATAAATGTAAAAGCTATAAAGGCATTGATTGTATTTGTAGCTCTTTTTAATAACAATTAATGTTACATTTTAGGGACTCTTTACTTCACGAAGCGTATAAAACGTGGAATTCATTCAGGTGATTTGAATACTTTTTAAACTATTAATATATATTTTTTTTATATTCTGTGTCGATTGAACGTGATTCATTTTTTTTTAACTTTTAAGGTTTTAAATAAATTATACACATATACACATAATGTAACAATACAAAATTTATAAAACTTAAAAAAGAAATGGCAATTTTTTAACAATAGTTGTTTTTTTCTTATAAACGCGATTTTTCATTAAAAAAATTAATACTCTGTTATCTGTGATAACATTGATTTTTGGTTAGGGTGTACCATAATTGATTAAGTAAAGTGATTGTGATTCATCCTTGTAAAGCATTTACAAGTATTTTCAATCATGCTGTATATGTAAACGAATTTCTAAGTGGATCTAAATAATATTTTAGAGCATTCTATTTTAAAATAATAATTATTTACGTTAATACTACAGTTTCATTACGATGGCACTTTATTATTCATTTTATAATACTTTATATCAGATCGATGTGACGTTACATTTATTCACAAACATTTAATTTGAATATAAGTTCCGTTATGTAGCTAAGGAATTTTATATTGTCTCGGATATTATTAAAAAGCAAAAAAATTTTGTTTAGATAAAGTTCCTGTTTTCTAAAAACAAAAAAATTAGAATTGTAATTATTACCATATAGAAACGCTTTCAATAGGAGAAAATACGTAACATAAATTACGGAGTTAATTAGGATGAATTGTTTTATAATTTTTTATTAAAAATTGTGTGAACATGTATATAGATTATAGATGAAGTTGGATTTAAGCTGCTTTGCTTGCTAAACTTATTGGCAAGGTCTATGTCCAGCAGATATTTACGCTATGGCCTTTTTAACTTATGATACTTATATATTGACATGTACCATATAATTAGTTATCTATATTTATATTTTAAAGGCTTAAGTTATGGTATACTTAAATAATAAAAGTGTAGCGGAATAGTTTATTATTGCAATATACATACAAAAGTGTACTAATACATTGGGAGTGGCGACGTAATGTACACTTCGTAGTGGCGGAGGTCAATTCAGCCCCGCGCAAGCTGGCGGGGTCAGCCGCCATTATCCGGTTGCAATAAATAATATTTCTCATTACAGGGAGCGGGCGGTCGCGATAGCAATCTTCGTGTAATCAGTATTGGAAACAGGTGTAATGGCTAAGCGGAATTGAGTTTTTGTATTGTTATAACGTGCTTATGGCGCTTATTGTTATATAAAAAAATGTTAATACGCAATGAATACGTAAAACAAACTCATTTCAGTTTTATATGAATCTGTTTCACAGCAAAACACTACATCTTTGATTTGACATTTGATGTATTATAAAGGAGCAGGATGTGTTGAAGTTTATAACTCTCACATTATCAACATTCGTTGCCGTCTAACCAAAATATGCTTCGAGATGCCCTCGTTCACTTCGCGTGTTTTACACTTTGTGAGTATAATTTAATAAAATTGATTATTCAATTTATAATATGCCAAAAAAGTATTCTGGCTAAGGTATACAAGACAGAAGGTATACAAGTCTTTGATCAATGTGTGTTGCTAGTGATGACATACGTATCCGAAACGTGGTCGCTTACTATGCACCTCATAAGAAGGCTCAAGGTGACTTAAAGAGCAATGGAGAGGACCATGTCGGAGTTTCGGCGCGAGAACTAATTAGAAATCTAACGTGACTCCTTGTTTATAAGAATTAAAAACACTGATGATGTTTTCAGTTCTCATCACCAGAATATACGTTTAATGCATTCTAGAAGGTCACTAAGCAAGTACTCGTTGACTCGAAAATAGGTTAAAATAGGAGAGATCATTAAACGGACCAAGTAGGCAAAAAAAAACAAAGTGTATAAGACTAGCCTAGAAAAATACTTATATCTGTGATAAATATAAAGAAAATAGGAAAGTAAAAATTTAATTTTCAAGGAATGTAAATGTAAGAATAAAGCATAATAAATAAATAAATAAAAATAAGGCAAAACATAACAAAATAAAAACCTGTAGTATTCTGGCGGGAAAACGACGAAAGTGAGGTGATGAATGAATGGATTAGGAAAAATATGAGAATTTGTGAAGAATAATAGAAGAATAATTAAATGACATTGAGAAGGAAAAAGGATGAAAAAGCAAATAATAAAATCTTTAAAAAAAATTTAAAAATAGCCCCTGTGTACTCAAGACAGGAGAAGTAGAAGATGTCCACAAAAACAGAAGCCAAAAAGAAATACACACCACCGAAGATCGACACGCGTTTTCCCAAAAAGGGTCGTTCCTAAGTGGGAAACGTCGCTAGGAGAATCTTATTGAAATTTCATTTACTTGTTGCTTGATAGGTTCATTTATGTTAAATATGATAATTAAAAATATGTAAGCTTAATTTTATATATGTAGGCAATTAACGAAATAAGCCAAATTTTAAATAACTAATGCATGTATATATGAGGTCAAATGACACTATACACGCGTAAAAATATATTATTCCATGTATAGAGTTAATTTTATGGTTTGAATTCGTTTCTCGGTTCGATTCCGGCGTCAAATAGAATGCTCGATTACACTGCACTAACGATTTACATACAGGTCAATTGTGAATTCATCTGTTTTCTGATCTTCACGCGACATTACACTGTTGGCGTCATTTTGACCCAAATTCGGTTTAATGTATTCTGTTTGTATTTCATCGCGGACGTAAATGCTTTTCATACGAATCGGGTAGCTAAAGAAATGATGAAAGTTTCCAATTGTGTCAACGGAAAATGATGTATTGATAGATAAATATACGTATTGAATCTTGGAAATTTAACTGGTAATTTAACTTATGTTGGTACAATAACTGTGAAATAAGTTCAAGATAATAATAATACGATCGAAAAGAAAAATTGTGAAGTTGTCAATGAAACTCAAAAAATTCTTTTCAAATATTTTATAGTATATTTCGCTTAACAGTATATTCGCATTTTATTTAAAGTGTGATAATTAAAATACAAAAAGTATTGATTATAATAATAAAAATAAAGTGAATTATTCACATTTTTATTATTTATTTGCCCAAAAACTTTAAAGTTTACTATAAAATCAGATTTAGAAATCTACATACGAATCAAAAATATAAGAGATATTCGCAGCATAACCAAGATCAACGACGTAGGTCAAGGAGTCGTTTGTATGAAGTGGCAGTGGATAAAGCATCACTCAAGCAGCCGATGGCCGTTGGAGCTAAAAAATTCTTGAATAGCGACCACGAGGCACACGCGGCGTGGGAAGGCCCCCTTTACCTAGATGAATCTACGACATATAGTTAAGTGGGAGGGGGAAAGACCGGTGATGATGGCGATTTTAGGGGTGGCCTAAGTTTTGCAGTGGGCTTTTATCGCCTGAAAAGAAGAACAATATGCAGGATGTTCAATCTATGTGAAAAAATATACAGTCTACAGTTCTACGTGACCTCATAACGCAGAAAATACAATAAATATTCTTATTATATTTCAGTTAAAAATCTCTCACGTAACAGTTTTCATTAAACACATCGGTTGTTTAAAAGTAAAATACGAATTTACACACCAGCCTCGCCTACGGAGGCGGTATAAAAACTTAAACAAAGCACTTTGTGAGACCTTAAAATATGCGATGAATTTTGAAGTGGGCGCAAAAGGCAACTGTTTAAAATGTAAAACGTTTAATGGAAATTCGGCCCGTAAGGATATATTAAGGGGACGACGTGCATCGGGCAAGCGGGTGTGACGCCCAAGAGCTCCCGTGGCCTAGTTGCTGTGAACCAGTTAACTTCACGTACTCACTAGTTCAAGCCTCTGTGAACCAGTTAACTTCACGTACACGTGTGTTTGTTCATTTGTCTTCTTTTTATCGACTATGGGAAAAACATTATACCTCTGTTCTCGCCTGATATTATTGACGAGGTCTACGATTCCATAAACTTGTCTAGAAGGAACCTTTTCATTCTTGACTTGAAGACTCCCAAGTTATAGTTAGTTGGAAGAAACGATACCGGTAGGTTGTTATATCTTGGCTGTACGAATTATAAAAATAGTATTAAAATGCCTAGTGCTGGCTGAAGGGATTTCAACCATGTATGGATGTGGTAAATCTGTGAGTCTTGTTATTCGATGGAAGAAAGGAAATTAAGAAATTAATTCAAGCTCCGACGCTCTATTCAAACTGCAGTCTATATAACACCGATAAACTGAAATCTTTTCACCAATTCTCTAAACTTTGAAGATTAGCACTAACCTTAGCATCGTTACCAATGAAGCTCTTGCCTCGTCTCCGTATTCATATTATTTTTGAATTATATGCAACATCATATCTAACAAGTGTCAATATTTCTATAAATATAATTAATAAACTATCAAATACTTTTTTGAGAAGCGCGTGTTTATATAAAATATAAAAACTTTTTGTTACATTAGTAACACCGATAATCGTGTCGATCTTTGGGGGCGGCGTATACCGTACTGTGGGCATTTATCAGTTGACATATGGAGTACTATATGCCTACCAGTATACACAGCGCAATATTTTTAACACTTTCTTGACTTGGTTAGTTATGTGTCTTACATACTCTATGGCTCGATTTATTTATTTTTCTTAGCTCTGTCCGTTTTCTGTTACAAATAATGTGTGAGTAAATACACTTTGATTAATAATTACAATTTAACTAATTATAATTCTCTCACAACTATTCACTACGTTTGCAATGTTCTCAGAGCGCGCCCCTCGGTCTTTATTCACCATCTTGATGAATAAAACCGATGACATATATTTTTACAGAAATGCCTACATATGTTAGCTATGTCGTTAAACAAAGCTGTATAACTTTCGATCACATTAAGACATGAAAGTTAATTTACATAAAATATTTGTATTAGAATGTATAAAATGTTAATGCGAATTTTGTGCGACAGAGCACATTCGTTATGAAGTTCATAATTTAGAACATTCGAGTAATAACTATGCGAAAAGTTAGTCGGCGTTTCCATTCTTGTTTTGAAATTTGCAACCGCTTCCCATCCTTCACAAAATTAAAGTCAAATGATGCGAAATTTAGATAATAAACCAAACGTGTACGTAAAAAATTATATGTAAAATTTTAAGGTTTTTTTACGAAAAAAAAATAGTTTAGGATTAATTTTCCACGATCTGGTTACTGATTAGTCAGGCGGCAGGTTTTGATATTGCGTCGAAGCACAACTCATAACACTAAAGATCTGTCGGATCATTTTGAATAAACGTGGCCCTTCTGAATGAGACTAATAATAAGCCTAACCTAACTTAACTCGAACGCGTGCTGAAGATTTGTAGTCCAAAGTGTCTGTTTTCGCTTTAACACCGTTACTGCTACACGCGGTCATATTCAGCTATGCATGCCTTGTGTCGCGTACGTAGAGAATATTAGCGTTGTCTTCCTCACTGCGGCAGCAATATCTCAGTGATTACTATTAACTATAAACAGATAACTATTCTATTTACTTATGTGTATGTATTAAAAACAATGATATTTCAATGCGTTATTGATTGACAGTTAATTTAAACCGACAGTGTATGTGGGCAAATATGACCTCACTTCGCATTGAAAAAAAAGTTCTCTTGGGGTTTATATGATCTCACAACGCACCGTGTTAATAAACAATCGACGATTTAAGATATATAGATTATACATTTGAAAAATAGCTTTATAACTAGAAAAATTCTACGACTTCACCACGATTCTGAGAACTGATATCTTTGGTTTCCAAGGCACTTCACTTTCATATTAACTAAGTAACTGGTTAAAGTTTCTAACGTATAAAACGATTGTTTCAACATTTGAGGTAATTTCATAAAAATATTTTTAATATTACACCACATAATAGACTGTTTTTCATATTGTAACCGTAGGTCTATTTAAAAAGTATATTTGTAAAGCGCTCGCTGTTTGCTGGTTGGCAGGAAACTTCTGAATTAAGCGAAATATTTCAGAGCGTGGGTACAGACTCCGATGTCAAAGGTCGTGTTTTCTTAGAAAATAACAGCGATGAACGCTAGGAGGCGTCTCTTTGAAAAGGCGGTTTCCTCGTACAAGGCGCCGTGTCGCCAACAAAAAGTTGCCGAGCCTTAAAAGTACCGCGACCCCGATTGTCGAGCGCCATTACAGCGCCCTCATGCCAATTAGCCGTCATAATGTCTTCGTGACGGCTCGGAAAACGTTTTTGACGTTATCGCGGCCAATTTTCGCCCTCCGTAAACGTTCTGTTCCAAATTAGATTGTTTACTACGAAAACTTTAAAAAAATATGTTCTAACAAGCCGGTCACGTGTTGAGCGATGTTTATTAAATTGGTTTTTATCCATACTTAGTCTTTATGACATAACTAAACGTCAAACATAATGAACAGTGGATGTTCGTTGTTATCATCGGAACTATGAACTGATAGCGGCTTTATCTCTATAAGGAAACATTTCTGTGGCTAGATTTCCGACATATATTAAATATTTTCATAACTCGGCAGTAATATAAAACCAATTATGAATGTATCACACACACGTTTACACTTCGATATTATTTTCAATTATACACATATACGTAGAACATCATCAACAAGCTCATGTATGATCCCTTTTTATCTAAATCGGTAGCGTGAGATTGCAATGTAAAGCGTTTGCTAGAGATTTGAAAGACTTTCAAAGAGTAGAGAACAATCCTATTCAGCCGCTGTCGAGATGTCCGAGGAAGTGAAGAGGGAAGCGAGAGGGCACGACAACAATGAATGCGTTCAAGCAACGCCAGGATGCGACTGTTCCGCTCGAATTGGCGCCCAACGCGGGACCATTCACACCTTACATGTTACGCGAAATAAAACAGTATTTCTTAAGATCTTAAAGTTAATTTCAAATTGTTACAAATGATGATGTCATGATATATATTAAAATCTTTAAATTATTACTAAGCGTCTGTTCTAATATTGAAATAGAAATGTAGCCAATAATGATAAATAGTTAGAGCAAGTGGTTTACATAGACGAAATCTACTGCCACGGTGATTATTTATTGACACGACGTATTATTTTTAAACATAACATTCTTTTAACAAATTCATAGCCTTTATAACTTTCTAACTAGAATACAAAACAGCTTACACGTTACATTTTTATAAATATTGGGGTCTCCGTGAAATGTAGACGACTAAAAAGGCAAAAAGGGCTTGTAATATCAAACGATTATGTAATTAAAGGTTTTAATTATAGGATAAGTAATAACAAGCAAGCAGTTAAAATTGTAAAAGCTATTCTCTGTACAACTACTATTATGCACTAATATTAACTGTGACAGTCGAAAACACAGTTTTATATGAAAATTATTAACAATGACCTATCTTGCATCTAGCGACTTCTAGCGAACTTAACTACTTCATCGGTCCACCCAGTGTGTGACCAACCAGCTTGTGGTCGCCATTTGAGAACCTTTAGCCTCAACGGCCTTCGATGACACTACACTGATTTGCCACGCCCACTGCCACTTCAGACGAGCCATTCCTCGTGATACGTAGGTGACCGTGATTTTTCTGCGGATCTCCTCATTTTGAATTCATCAACATACTGTTATAAGAATCAATATTGTTAATATGAAAGTGGTGAAAAAGTTCATAGTGAAAGTAAATTTATTATGATAAGAACAATTTCAACTTTCTGAGTAACACTTAAGTTCAGTGATAATGATTGTCAGAGAATCTGTAATTGGAAATTTAAACGCATCAACTAATTTCCTTGATCAATCATTTACTGTTCAGACTACGCCCTGGTGGAACGAATTGCCTGTGTCGGTAAGGAAGGCAAAATCTCTACCAGTTTAAGGCTAGTAATATTTTATTTAGCCTAGTTATATTATTTTTTCTCACCACTGCCCAGATGGCATTTGCAGATTCCGCTGGAATGAGGTGGCAGAGAGCCTAGCCTAAGAACTCCTTTAAGCTCAAGGGTTTCCGGCAGAGCCTCGATGCAGGCTGCTACATACTACCTATTTTAGCGGAGAGGTCGCCGAGCTCTTAGATCGCTTCAGTGAACGTTCCATGGAGTGACAATGGACAAGAGCCTTCAGGAATGGACCTTGGCTTAAGCTGTCACTAGTCGATAATACCTGTTTTCTTTGCGCCTTAGAGGGCCGAAATACGGCTTTGCCGGTTGCTATTATCTGGCTAATATCCCTACTACCATTTCAGGAATCGTTCTCTATACTTAGGCTTACAATTCAACATACTGGTAACCTCTGTATAATTTATTGTAACCACAATGTATTTTTAAATTTATGTATATCAGATTTTCAACTCCTTCATGACCGTCCGCTCCATGTTTTGTTGGTAAAAAAGTCCATCAAATGGTTGTGTGAAAGAATTCGCCATTTGTACTTCTTTTGCCTATTACATACGATTCCTCTATTTTTCTATTTCTTACCGTACAATAAATAATAAACTAAATTATATAATATCTTAGGATAATGGTGAAATAAATGAAAAGTTTACATTTTTAAAAATACGTTTGAAGTTTTCTTCAAAGGAAGGCAACTGGCAGGGAAAACAATTTATTCCGTCCTCGATGCAGAAAATTAATAGCGAGATATTTTCAACTCCCACTTCGGTGCCATTATCTTTTGACGACATTTACTTCACGATAACATTTAACTCATTAATAAACGATTGAATCTATTATTCCTAGATATTTAAATCTCATTATTTCTAGAAGTTTCTGAAAAAATATGTAAAAATAATTTACCATCTGCAAATGTGTTATTTAATAAAATTCTTTCTATAATTAATGCGGATGTATAAGAGGGAATAATTAAAATAATAAAAATTTTGTTTTAAATATCAGACGTCCCTTTAATAAAACAACATAATCGGATCACATGCTAGACATAAATATATGAATATATATACGGTACATGCACCAATTTTTTTTTAATTTTGTTTGTCTATTTGTTCTGGCTAATCTCTAGAATCCATAGACCAATTTTTAACAGGTCTTATACTGGTAGGTATCTAACGTAATAAGGAGTAACTTAGGTTACCTTTATTTCAGAAAAATTATAAATTTAAAAAAATAAAGAAAAAAAATCGTTTAATAGTTTCTAAATCAACTAAATTTTTTTTTCTTAAATTCCATACGAGCGAAGTCGCGGACAAAGCTAGTGTGTTCTATAACAAACGTATGAAATAAGTATGTAATATAAAATATAAAAATATGTTTAAAGAAAATTTCAAAGATATTAACGGTTGTTGATAAGTGGAGGATGTAGATAAAAATTTATTCAAAGCCAAATTTGCTTTTTAACTGTTATAGGAAAACAAGACCCTGTGTAGGGTAGAGCGTAACAAAATTTAATTAGATGGATTAATTAATAACTGAAGCGAGCATCGGGCGGGTTCTGTCGTGAATGCCCTCACAACGCGATTGTAATTTTTTCGCGCTATTTTTTTGGGCGCCATTTTTACGCGCTTTAATTTTTAGCAGCAACCCTGTTGATTTATGGTGCGATCTTACGCTCATAAATCAAAACCTTTACAGGCTGCTTCCGAAAGGAGATAGCTTTGAAGTCTTTCCGACTGTTGACATTTTTACAGTCGCTTATTACTTTTTTGGTTGACCCAATGGAGACGTTCTCTTAACCTAATTTTTTTTTTATTAGCACTATTAACAAAACAAAAAAGGAAATCATATAAATATGCTGTTCCACTCATAAGTTACACTTGAGAGCGCATACAAAAATTATTAAAATTATTCCTTTGCGTGTTAAACTGAATTTACGAGTATCCATTGTCCGGCTAAAAATTTTTCCAAGACATGACAAAATAAAAATATTATACCTGTTTCGAATCGAGAGTAGCGTTATATTCTCTTATATATTCCTATTACAATTTTTCTTTTTTAAAAACAAGTCTTACACGTGAAGAATCTATAAATATGAAGATCCACAGAAGACGCTGAATGCATGACGCTTCCAACTAGTCCTGTTGTAAATCTTTAAGGTAGCCCAATGTCCAGCTGTGAACATCCTACGAGTAAAATAATGATTCACAAAAATTGTCTCGTTTGCAAGTAATGCAATTACGAACGAATATTATTCAATATTTCCAGGAATTTTTTTTCAGAAATAATTAAAATTAGATTTAAAGACGATTTAATGTTATTTACTGGTGATTAGGTCATATATATACACATTATTTATAATATAGTAGATCGATATACGCTTTCGACAGAAATACGCTGTGTATTACATCGCTATTGTTATCGAACATTGAAAGAGAAAACCGCGATGAAAAAGATTTAATCTATCACTAACTATAGTGAAACAAAAATATTCTCTTGGAGACGATAACAAGACTTAGAATTAATATTAAAGAATTACATGAAATATAGAAAAATAAATTTATTACTAAACTTAATACAGCCGATGAATATTTTAAAAATAAATTTATAAACTTTTGTGCCTGTATAAATAACCCATAAATTTTTTATATTCATCAAAATAAAAGAACTAGATGAAGTAAATCTTTTAAGACAAATGCTTATACCACCGCATACGTAGGATGTTTTAAGCACTAAAGTAAAACATTAATAAACAAAACGTAAAGTATATTTACATCTCTGATAAGATTCACCGCTATTTACATTTTAAGATTAAGTTTATGTTTACATATCAACCACTAATTGACAATAAATAGACAATAAACAAAGTCAAGACTGAGCTAGTTCTGAGAAATAAAAAAAACAACATTTGAAATATAATAGGTATTGGATAAATATAATAATTACGTATAATCTTTTTTGTTTTTTTTTTTAGTCAAGAAAACTAGAATATCCGAGAAAGCCTAAGAGTATTACATTCTTGCATTCTTCTTCTTTTCAGCCGATGGAAGCCCACTGCAAGGTATAGGTCTTGAAGATCGTCACGATCACCGACCTTGACCTGCCTGCATCAATCGACTTCTCTCGACTTTAGCTATGTCGTTGGTCCATGGGAGTGTCTACCTTCGCAGCATTATTATTGATTATAAATTCAATAATTATTTAATAAATTTAATATTATAAAACTAATTTCCCGTTTTTTTCCATATATCCTCAATACAGTAAATTCGGTGAATCATGTTTTTTCAAGCCACTTTAGATCTTTACGATGTCTTCTCTAAGATAAATCAGATTTTGTACACAAGAATAATTTAATTAAATTTGAAAGAATTGCAATAGATGAAAATTAGTATTTTTTTATAACGCAATAAACAATAAATGTTAAAGAATTTCCTTCGAAGTTCTTCATATAGACAGATCCCATCTGCGAAATCGTGTCACTGGGTCAACCTTATTTGTTCACAGAAATAGGATATCCAAGTGTAGAAGGAGGTGACTTGAAGACTGGATAAAAACTTTAAAAGATTATTTCTTTATCATAACCTTTCTCCGTTCAAAAATAAGGCTGTTAAATTAAAGAGGATTATAATTTTATGTTCTCTAATTAATTATCTAAAACAACTCTTAACGAAGCATAAAAATAATTGGGACGTTCATTGAGATATTCAATATTACATTTTATAAAATTTGCGGCTTAATAAAAGGTATAGTTAAGATACAAAATTTTCAAAGAGAATTTTGGACGTAGACATTGAAAATATAATGACGAAATTATATTATCAGTTTTTAGAAACTACATTTAAGATTAGATATCCAGAAATCAATATCTACGTATTTTAAAAGCTTTTTTATATAACTTGTTACTGTATTACGTAACTAGCTGCTAAGATAAAATTTAATATGACTATATGTTTAATCACCAAAAAATAATTTGTTGTTCATCGGCATCTGTTCATCATTTTAGTCGTAGGACGTTAACTTTAGAGTCTCCCTGAATTTACAATATGACTTGTTGGAAGCGGTCAGCATCTTGCATTTTCTGACTATCTTAAACATAGTTGTTCGTATTGCGAAATAAAATTTTTTCATTAGTGTTTTCTATGGGAATTTAGTAGATTTTGAGTGGTTAAACAAGGATATTTTAATTTTTGATATAAAAAAGTTCTGTGAATACTAAATACGTTTGTTGCAGAGTACTGTTTAATAGCAGTGTTCACTGTGAGAATTTAAAAAAAAAAGGTTATATTTATATAAGCTTTGTAAAGTACTATGGTATGATTATTGTAGAGTACGTGACAGACGTAGTCGTGTTTCTGCACACGAGGCACATCGAGGATGTTTCACGGTTGAAATGAGGTCTTGTTCTTCTGCGTGGAGACGAAAAATAATCTGACTTAAGGACTGCGCTCCAGTTGTTAGAGAGCTGACCTCACGCCAATTAGCCGCTAAGCCGCCTTAGCTAAAATAAATTCACATATAAATTCTCCCATTTATTTCGAGCATTTTTTTATTTAATTTAATTGATTGAATGATGATTGATTATTTGAATACTTAAATTTTAAGTAATACATGACAAAAAATAGCTTCAGTAATGTTTTTATAAACCGTGATGACAGTTTGAAAACACTACTTATGTAATATTGGTGGTAACAGTTTTGGAGTACCTTTCTATACTCGACTAACAGCTTCTTCAGAGATACGAAAGCTCCGACAGTAAAAAACGACAAATCTTTCTTGCTGTCGGTGTGTGTTATAGATATTTGTCCACCCTCAATAGTTCCTTTTAACCATTCAGATTTTGACATGATATATGTTTACCCTGTCAAATTGTCTTTTAGAAATTATGTGATTTTACAACGGGGTCACATCAACATGAATAATTGAAAAGTGAATATTGGCAGCAATACTTAATTTTTGTTTTAATTCTGTAGAGCGTCGTCTTTTTAAATTTAGAAACGTGTATATCTGTCGCTGATGTACAATAAAAGTTTATAGGAGAGAAAAACGATAAACAGTAAGCTTTCAAAGTTATTTAGGATATAATAATAAAAATAAATATTTGACGTTCATTGTAAGGACACTTCGAGAAATGCCCACCGATGTAATGTTAAAAAAACTTTTGAATTAAATTTTCTAACATAGAAAACAATCTCATAGATCTGCTTTCGAGATGTTAAAGGAAGTCAAAAGGCGAGCGAGATGGCTCGACGACAATGAATGCGTTCAAGCAATCCCGGAATGCGACTGTTCCGCTCGAATTGGCGCCCAACACGGGGCCATTTACTCTAAACCGTGTATTTTTGCTTCTATTTATTAATTAGACTCACTTTCACACTTTAATTGCAAATTATGAGACGTTAATTCGATCCTCACTATTGGTGATAAGGAAAATGTGGTATGATATTTTTTAACACTTGTATATTATTTGGATTAATCATGATCAAAACGATGGTGTAAGACATTCACTGCTGGACATAGGCCTCCCCCATATATTTCCAACAAGAGTAGTTGAAAACAAATAGCATCCAACACCTTCCGAAGACCTTAACAAAGGCGTTTGGCCACCTTTTATGTGGATGTCTTTCTCTACTCTCGCTGGTTCGAGGTCTTCAGTTTATGTGGGCGCTATGTGACCGACCAATTGCAACTTCAAATTGCTAATCCGCTAACTTATATTACTTGATTATTAATTTATTGTCGTTCCCAGAAAACTATATCATAAGTCGCTGAAATTATTTCAAATCAAATGAATTCGTGTTGTAATATTAATAAAGTTTTAGGTACATATTAATTACTAGAACAAACCAATACAATCATTACCATTTTAAATAAGTATAAATATGTAATTAACCTTTTTAATGTTACTTCGACTCAAATAAAGGAGCACAATTGGAGAAAAAATAAATTCTCATTTTTTTTTGTTGTTAATTTTATTTTAAGATACAAAAATAGGAAATTGGTTGGCTTAAAAGTAATTTGTGTTTTCTATTGGAATACGACAGATCAATAACTCTTAGCAGTAAAATGTCTTATCAAGTCAAAGGACAGAAAATAAAAAATAAATAAGTTCAACATGCCGTCATAAGAATTTAGAAAACCTCTCTTAGTATATTATCGTTATGTTAGTTATTATTTCCGAAACCATTGATTTTTGGACACAGATGAGCTATATTTTCACCCCTTTACTGCTTATACGTCTATATCTGTAACCCTGTAAGATGTTATATCGATAAAAACGCAGACAAAAATACAGACAAAAGCTAGTTATATTCACATGTCTGCACTACTGGTGTAAATTGCAGCGATAAATAATGTATTAACATAAATGAGCTTCGTTAGAGTTTGCTCAACAGTGAATATTTACGTCATTTAATCGGGATTACCCGCGCTTGAATTTTTCACAACATGGCGGCGAGACATTTTGATTTGTGATGCGATATTTAAGTTACAAATCTAACTCATTACGGTACTGCTTTCAGTGTGATGGCTTTGAATTACTAACTATACACTTTTTATATTCTATTTTTATTGCTCTGATGTTAGATGGTTTTATATTAGTTATTTTACATATTTGTAAAGCTGTACAGGATGTACGTAAACGTGTGTATTGTAAATGTGTCTCCGTAATTTTATATTGATAGTGTCTCTACCCAAAAAACTATGGTTTCGAATATAACAAATAACATAATACGTATAAGGTGTTTTCGAATTTCTGTAACTGTATTCATTATATTCCTGCATTAAAATATTTTTTTTTACCCATAAACGCTCAATGGAAGACATAGGCCACTTCGTAGAGATATCTCTAGCATGATATAGCATAACCGCCACATGTATTATACCACCACCGTATGGTATTATGGTATATAAAAATATTAATTTTCAATTAAATTACTATTACTAAAAGCAATATTTGTCCCTTAATAATAATTCTTGAGTTAAAAATGTGATAAATTCTTAAATTTACACTTACATAAAAAATTACTTACTGTCCTTAAGAATATCACTCTGAAGCGATGATTTGGTAGTTGTGAGCATTTAGTTACATATAAATATATATACTCGTATAATAAAAGCCTTAAAGGGGTGAATGTCAGTTTAAATCAACCTGTATGTAATGGTCACTCCGAAATATGTTATACTAATTTATTTATTTTATTTTGTTGCTACACGCCAATAACTTCTGGCAGTACAGTCTGATACATGTAGCAAATAATAATTAATTTTTATAAGCAGTAATCCGAATTTTGAAACCTTTTTGTTATTCTGTTATCAAAAAGTCATTAATTATTTATAAAACTCTAGTTATTTTTACTACTGTAAAGCTTTTACATGTGTCACCAATGTTCCTGTATACCAAAGTATACTAGTTAAACTAAATTGTTAGTATAAAGTTCCACCGTTTCCGGAACACATACAAACAGCTGGCCGGCATGCACCCATGTCACATCAAGTTACAGAAAACTGGAAGCTTTAACGTGGGTAGGTGATCAATATTTTTGTAGGTCGCCCCCGCGTAACTTGGCCGCTCACCGTCGTCAATTGTTTAACCTCTAACAATGTTATTGTTCCATTTCGCACCGCCGGAATTTATTTACCTGCAACAAAAAGGTTTAAAACATTAACGAAATTTCAACGTTTCGGTTAATTGCTTCTAATTAACATTTCAGTGTCTCTATTTTATGTATGCATTCATTTATTTTGAACGTTAACGTTTTGACGTTCAAACGATAATAATTATTTTAGTTGTACCTAAAGCATAAATTATACATATATTTGAAACAAAGTCCGACTATTTTAATATAGGGTGATTTTATTTAGGTTATTTGCTTTTAATCGATGTACAGCATGGGTGTCAAGGAGTTATAAAATAATCCATGGCTTCAGAAATAATAGATATCAACAATATAGTAAGTAAAAGCATTTTCAAAATTCAAATGACTACACGTTAAAATTAATTATTGTTTACCATCTAGTACAGCTTTTGTACCGACAGAAGTTATTGGCCTGTCGAATTCCAATATAAAAAAACACGTCGCTCTTTTGAATATAAAAAAAATCAAAACATTTTTAATCGAGTAGGCATTATAAGCAGTATGCTACTTGCGAATTGGAACTGTGATCTGTTGACAAGAGACGGTCCAAAACTAAAAAGTCGCTTTTTTAAATGAAATCGAACAATTTTCGATAAGTACATTATAATATCAACCATGTAAATGGGTAAACAATTTTAACACTTTTTTTGTACACTATAGACTATAAATAGAGGAAAAAAAGGATACAATTTACATGTTACAAAAGGTGCCTGACAGCGACAACAGTAGAAGATTTCTCGTAGTAGAATGAGTAGGCATAGTCAATTTCAAGATCTCAAATGATCTAAGCTACATATCACGTGAGTCACGTAAGAAAAGAAATCTAGCTTTAAGGTAAAAGGGAGAAAGCGGGTTAAACAAAATATTATAGAGAAGAGAAAGAGCATTTCGGCGAAGTCAGACATTTTTATTAACAAATAATTTAAAGCAAATGAGCTATATGTACACCCATTTAAACCAATTACCATTACAATCATACCCAAAAGATTTTCCATCATCAAAAATGTTAGTTATAAAAAGTGTACAAGAAACAGAGATTCATTTCTATTCAACTGATTTATATCGTTGTAAAAAGGCCTTGTAATAATTAAGATAAGATTTGGGAGATTGAGGGATATTAAGACGAAGGCTGTTGATAAATTGCACTGTCGTTATTAATAGCAGGATCTTTAAGGAAATGATCTTGCAAGACGTTAGAATGGGGAACGGCAGATCAAGGAAATCATGTTACATCACTCTGATCGTTTTTACACGTAAGGTACCAACACATTTTTTTATAATTTTCATTCATACATTTAAGTTTCGAAAGTTAACAAAATGAGTGTTTATTAAATGAAAGCAGTTCATATGATACCAAAAATTAAACAGATGTGTTCATAAAAAAAAACTTTAATTAATATTTAATTAAAAGCTTTCATATAATAAATTTAATTCGATTACGTTCTGGGTGTACAATTGCGAATGTGTAAAAACAAATTATACGTCAGAGAGAATGTGTCAGAACTATGTAGTTTCGGATGGCGTCGACAGATGGCGCTAGCTTTCCTTAAACATAAAAGGGGCACCGCGCAGTAGAATCGACATTAATAAAGTAGACTCGATAAAGAAACGACCTATGCATATCAGTCATTGCAAAGGAAAGTAAGAAAAAGTATGCAATTGCGTAAAACGTTGCCATATATTTTACGAAATTGTATATATTGCCGATAAACTAGTGATCCAAATAAGAATTATAAATACAATATTGAAATTGATTTATTTGGCTATTTTTTAAAGTAAATAATTAAAATTATATGTATAATATATAGTCCATTTGACAAAAACTTGATCTCTGTTCACGATACATTAAAATTTGTGCCATTGAGGTATCAAATATATATTTTTAAATATCACTGTTTATATTTATAATAAAATAAATATCTTCGTGTAATCCAAACTATGGACTCACAATAAAAGTAAACTTTTTATTTGTGTATGTATACTTTTATCGTTTCTTCTGTCCGATCGGAATTGGTTAGCTATTTTCTTTCTACTAACGCGCGGTACAGAAGCAGCGGTCTGGCTATAGTTCGTGCTGGGACCTTGAACCCAGGGGTACACGCCAGTGAAGGATAGAAAGTGTGACTGCAGCCCCCATGGATGGTCATGAGTATTCATTGATATTCATAATATATATAACGGTGAGAGATAAAATCAGAAGTAGCCGAAAATTGTAAAAATTCCATTTTCAAATTTGAAAGTATTTGGCAATCTTCCAGATCCGAGAATAATCATTATAATTTGTATGTCGAACATAGGTTAATTGTGTTTTGTTGAGGACTCAGACTTTTGAAAGTAGGCCGCGGGTTCAATTCCCGAGATAGAATCTTATATAATTCACACATTGTGCATTAATTATATAGAATGCTCACAAATAAGTTTTCAGAGGATACGCAGCAATTTTCTGCGTACCATTATACCACACTACTATTATATAAATTTTGTTTAGGGCGAATTTAATTTTTAAGGAATTCACTTTTATTAAACTCTACGTGGAAAGATAAATTATTGAAGATAGATGAAATAAATATTCGATGATGTCATAAATGAAAAAATAAGTAACACAAGCATGAATATACTTACAAAGTATAATATCTTTTGTTAACAGTAAAATAAACATATGTAATCACAAGTAACTGATTAATACATTGGTTTAACTCTTCTGTAAGAAACTAGTAAAAAAAGAAATTTAATAAGGCGATGTTTAAAACGATTTACATTTGAACACTATTTATTATTACGAAGCCATACAAAATAATAAGCCAT
Organism: Battus philenor; assembly: GCF_028537555.1. Classification (NCBI taxonomy): domain Eukaryota; kingdom Metazoa; phylum Arthropoda; class Insecta; order Lepidoptera; family Papilionidae; genus Battus; species Battus philenor. Next base: position 3,222,275 of record NW_027181693.1, read on the forward strand.
ACAAAACTATTAAGAATCAAATCTCTGTTAGATTTTATTACATACAGTCATTGATTAATAAACTGGGATTAGTTTTAACGAATAACAAAAATGCTTATTATATATACAGCAATGTATATGTGTTGTTAATACATATTCTATATTCTAAGCGCGTAAGCCGTACATCAAATACTAGATTCGTAATATTTCCGCTTGTACAATATAACTGCCCATTTTGTTTGTTTTCTAAGTCATCGTGTAGCTTAAATAAGAATTTCTATTCCAAGTATAACAATGTCCATACATAAAGATAAATTACCTTATGTCTATTGTTTGTGGGCTCGCTGACAGCCGGGGACGGCTGGGTGGAGTCGAGTAGGAAAATATGTAAGTTATTTTATTGTAAAATAACTTAGAATTGCTTATACAGGATGATTGGTTATAGTTGTAAAAGTTTTAAAGGGATAAATGTTTGGGCCATTTTCTACCATTTAATGTATTTTTTACCAATACCAGATGTCAAAGGCTTCATAAAAATTAATAACGTAGTGATAATATTGCAAGAAAAATAATTTTCAAAATTTGAACACTAAAAATGTAATAAATGATGAGATGATAAATGTAATGTAACATATTTCAGAGTAATCATTTTATACGAGAATGATTGGAAATAAGTTTGAAATCTATAAAAACTTTTTGGTATATTATATAACTCTTTTGTTATAAATAAATTTAAATCCTTTACACATATAGCAAATCAATCTGTTTGTTGTAAGATTGTTAATTTATTTATATATATTAACCACTATATATATATATATATATATATATATATATATTATTCCTTAAAGAATGAAACGAGCTAGGTTGGGAACCGTACTCGGATGGTCGATCTCTTTTACATATAGATTCGTATGTCTAATAGGTTAAGATACTTAGTTATTAGTTAATTATTTAAACACAGTTTTTAGTGTGACATTTATTTATATGTGCACCGTATTGACATTTCTTTAGACGACCTATATAAAAATATAATAATTAAACAAGAATTAGGAGATGAAAAAATATTAATTTCGTTTAAAGAAATCTATTGGACAGGACTATATCCAGTGGACGTTCTATGGCTGAAATGACAACGAAGACAAAAGGTATCTTAGTGTTAACCTAAAGATTAATTATAGATTGCATGTCTTGGGGTCTATTCCGGACAGGTTCACTTCTAGTTCTCTTACTCATTTAACTACATAAAAATCAAGAGGAAACTGACGTATGGTATAATGCCTGATACCACAAATATTATATATATATATATATGTTAGATATTTGACTCGAAGTAAATGGCTCGGACTCTTCTTGTAAGACTGTTTCTAATCAGTTGAAACATTTCAAAGCGAAATAGAGGAAAATAAACCTTAAATTAAAGTCTTTCTATTTTAATATTCAAACATTAAGGATCTCATTAAAATCGTAATAAAATAATGATGAAAATTTCACCTCTACATATTTAATATTTTTACAGCAAGTTATTTAAATTCATGAACTCTACGTAAATTCAAAATGCTTTACAAATTAATTACATTTAAATAAATTTTTATAAAAAATGGGTATAAATCCGTGTTCTCTTTTTGAAAATAAATTTAATTTTTTTTAAAGTGAAGATTTTCAAACAGTGTAACCGTCATGAGAAATAAGTAACCACGCCTCGAGGGTCACAGATAAATAAAACTGGATTAAACCGGCGCAAACTAAGGAGATGGGAGAAATAAAAAGAATCTCCGGAGATTACACAAATTTACCCCGTGATGGGTGAAAGCGGAATAATAATGGAGTTGGGATTTAAAAGGTACCAGACGATTTTCCGTAAGCTTCTCTGATAAATCTCTGTGTTTTTACAGATAACAGGCTTACTAATGCCGATGTTATGTCAATGAAACATACGATAAAAGATATTTTAGTTAAATATTATCAACATTTCAACTTTACAACGTCCACTGTCAGACATCTGCCTCCAATAGTATATAAGACCGGAAAGAAACTTCTGAAATAGGACCCACAACTATGCGTGCCGGTTCGTCAAATGTATAACTTTATTATTATTGCATGACGTAATAATAAATTATTAACATCGATCGATAGCAAACTCTATAGACTGTATATAACTTAGTCAGTGTCAATAAGTACTCCTAGAGCATAGATACTGTAAAAGCCTAAGATAAGTGCCTTTTACACTCGCCATCTCAAACCCGCTGACACTGTAAACGACAACGTCCAAACACCATTTATAGTAGTATCTAAAAATCTCGATAGTAAAATTTTAATTCAATTCGTTAAATATTTTTAAAACCTTCTTCATGATTTTTAATTAAATGACACGCATTAGTAAGTTAGAACAAGTTTCGGAACGCCTACATGTAACAAATAAGTATAACCTGAAAATAATCATAATAAACTGTTTGAGTCAACCTATATTTCGCTTTTATTATTTTAATCAGACTTTAACAATTTCAGTATAGCACGATAATTATGTATTCAAATAGGAGGTTAAAGAGAAGTAATGTTGGCTCATCGCTCACGCAGCCTTTGGCCTTTGGGTCCTAAAAGTTTTTGAGTGGCGACCACGTGTCAGTAGACGAGACCCCCCATTAGGTGGCCAGACAAGGTCAAGAGAAATTACTGGATGCAAGCAGGGCAAGATAACTCATTGTGACGAACTTTAGGAGCGGGCTATGTCTTGCAGTAAGCGTCTATTGGCCGATTTAATTATGATCATAATCACAGATAGTATTAATAATGTTTAAGCAAACGATATGTATAGGTGGTACTATACAGTGGATTATACAGAGCCATGTATGTATAAGTATAGATGTTATTGAAAAGCAAGGGAAACGTTCTGTAAACGAGACAGTTTGTATAGCGGAGGTTAACGTGGGTAATCAGGAGAACAAACGATGCACACCTGCGCGCCCGGAGCACGCGGGCGGGGCGAGCGCCGCTTGATAATTAATGAGCACCGCTAATTACATTTACACGATCAGACCAACCAGTGCCGTCCCGCTCGTCGTCGCTGTCATGTGAATAGTCAAGCAATACGTCACCCGCTGATCAAATGATTACTAATTGATAGACCTCAAAAATACGAAGTCATTCGAAGTATGGCTTTTAAATAACGCTTTGTATTGCTATTAAGATTTAGCTGCGTATTTCTAAACTAAAACTTCATTTTTTAGATCTCTGATAATCAATCCTATAATTACTCCATCCGTTTACTTAATATTTGGTTCAAAAATAACTTTGTTAATTATTGATTGCATAGAAGAAAGTAAAAACTCTTTCGACACTAAAGCACTTCAAGCATTCATTCTCTCAATTTTTTTTTAATGTACTACAATTTTTGTAAGTGCTAATTACATCAGAGCGAATTAGTCAATAAAGAATTCGGCTTTTCTAATCTTATCCCGATGAAATGATTACTTCATTTAAATAAAATGACTACGCAAATATTACGAATATTAAGTGGATTGATAGAAGTTAAAAAAAACAATGCTACTTTTTTGAAAGACATTCTTAAAGACTTGTACATACATAGGTAACATTGAATTATTTCAAATGACACCAATCTGTAGTAAAATAGAAATTAGGTGTTGTCTTTTAACGTAACTATATTTTATACCTTATATTATACATTGCCCTATATTCTCTTCCTTTTCATATCTCAAATATTGAAATTAATAGATTATAAAGAATTGTTATCCACACAGCTGTAAAATGAGCTGGAATTAAAAGGAAAATGTGTCCAATGAGAGGAAAAATTATAAAAGGGCGTCGACGTCCAGACGATAGATTTACGATTTTGGAAACGATAAAAGTCGGCCAGCGCTGGATATGATATACCGACACCGCAGGTGGATTCAAGTGTGGAATATAACGGACTGAGAGTACTAACTCAATAATTTTGACTGGACATAGTATCTAGAAATATTTTACTAAGCGTATTTACTATTTAAATTACACTATGAATGCTAGCCATAATCAACTTTCAAACTTTTCTTTATACAAGGCGTATGTGTCACAACCTTAGAGGGGTTAATATATCTACGGAACACCCACTCAAAAATCAATGGTTACAAAAATAATTAAAAAATAACCTAGTAAAGTAGTAAGAAAAAGCATTTTCAAAATTCAGATTACCGTGTTTTACAATAATTTTTTTACTGTTCTTACAGATTTTGTAGTGCCAAAAGTTAGCATGTCGCATTTTAATGTAAAAAATCGATTAATGTAACATACTTCACAGTTGATTATTTCGTACAGGGTGATTGGAAATAAGTGTAAAACCTCTTTAAAGCTTTTACACCTATAACTAATCGCCCTGTATGTCCTTCAAAAGGAAAATTTATGTTAATACACGTGCTGTATTTTTAAAAGCAAGCACAGAAATCCGACCATACATAAGAATTTTCCAAGCTTTTTTTTTGCGTAGCGTTTAAACACAGCCACTTTATAAAGTCTTCATCAGAGACTTGCGAACGATTGACTCTAAATTTAATGATGTTATTACCTCGATAACATTCTTTAAAAAAACAACAGCTGAGAACATATCATTTAAATCTTACAAAAACAGTGGGGAGTCTTTTTGATATTTATTTTTGCTAGGAAGTCCCCTTTTTAATCTTCGTATTTGTAAATACCAGTTAAGCGATTAAAATATTCCTACAATTTTCTAATAGCATTGTTTCGTCTTCTGGTTATATTATGTGGTTAGTTTTCTTATACTTGTTACTTTGATGTGGGTAGTCAGGAATAGCTGTATACACAAACTGTTATTGAAATAATTTTTGGATGATTAGTTAAAGTCATTCTATCGTGCTGTTCCTGTACCATATGGTACATGTGATGTTTTGAAAGTTGAATTTCTATAGGTGTACCTACTCCTTAAATTAAATTAATAGCTGCAAAACTTCGGAACGAAAGTACCTGACGAAATTAACTACACATGTGACAAGATGAATAGCCCAAATTCACAGGTGAGAAGTCCAGTTATGTTATATTATTTACGAGTTATTTAACTGTGTATAAATCGTGATAATTACAATTAAAATTGACTCAAATTTTTTTAAAATTTTTTGTTACTAAAATTTGATGTGTAAACATTTAAAAATATACTTACTATTTTCATCAAATTTAGAATAAATATTTGTATATTATATTTCTTTATTGTAGTAATATATTTAAAAATAAAAATAGTATTTTAAATGATCGATACGCGAGAATAATTATTGACTTATGTACATATATAAGTATTGACATGGTTTTTGTTTGTAAGTTGGTATAAATATCATCATAATTTCAGCTGCAACATGTCCCCTGACAGATAAAGGCTTTCCCTTGATTTCCAGTAGGACTTGTTAATAGCGGCCTGAAGCGTCATCTAGCATCATCCGACGACCCTAACAAGGTATTCAGTCTGCCTTGTAGGTGGACGTTTACGCCTCTTATTCTTTTTGATCTCTTTAGAAAAATAAATATGGTTTAAAGAAAAATCCATTTATTTAAAAACGATCCTGTTATCTCCAAATCCAAATTTAAATGGTTTAAACGGACCAATGAGTTGCAATTTCATCAATTTCTACACCTTTCTTGTAGTCAAAATGACTAATAAAGGATTCATTGTATGTATATATACGTCTCGCTCGGTTAACATTTTAATCTACTGTTTTAAAAAATAGCGTCCATTTTATCGGCAATAATTGATAAAAATAGTACTTGTTGAATATAATGTTACCCATGTGTTTCGAAATTTATAGAATGTCTATGAAATTATAAAGATCGAACACAACTACGCAATTGATTGAGAATATAAATTAAATATAAAAGGTATAGGGAGGAATGACTAACCGACTCTTATATCTTTGGTCGTCGTTCTGTATGAAGTTTATTGAGCTACTTCGGAAGCGTAATGCTGGGGTACGAGCAAGTTTTTGTCATATGAGAAGTATAGACAATAAATACACCGTACATTCTACTAAACAACCTGAGATCTATAATTATAGCACTGCGTTTATATCCCGAACTTTACCTATAAACCCAAGGTATATTATTTTAAGCCGATTTAATATAAAGTAATGTTTTGAACGTGGCATTTGTACACGTTGCTTGTGGTTGGAGATTTCCGACTTGTGGTTAGGTGTGAGCGTCTTGGTGTCATGGCAAAATTGTCACGTTATTCTATTTCCGGGCTGTTAAATACGCCGTGTGTTTAATCTCAATTTATATCATGTTTAGATATTATTTGTGCACAAGTGGATAATGCAAAATATAAAAAGGAAAAAACAGCCAATCGGACATAAAAAGGTATACAAGAAATGGGAAGTGAAATTGCAGGAAATAGTTAATCAGATGGAAATTACGAAATTAAACTAAAAGCAGGTATAGACCAAAGAAGTGAGATGATATAGAAAAAATGCATTATAAAATACTACATTAAAAATAATGTTATATCATTATATAAATTATGTCAAATCATTATTTGAAATGATTTATAAATCTATTTTCTACAGTCGTTAACAGAGAGACATTTTAATACGTCTGTAGCGTTTATGTAAGAACGGTTCCTATTGCTGTTCACTACGACTCAATATTTTTGGTTTTAAATCTTTTTGCGAGATTTTCGTTTTAACAATTCTCTACTCTTACTCATACTCGACGGTACTGTTAGAATTGTGGGCATAGCTTCAACGAATTCAATAGCTATGAATGAAATTCGTGAGTTAGTAGCTTGGGCATTTACTGGGTTATATGAAGGTGTTCTTGTAGTTTTAGGCGTCAAAGAAGACCGTAGCATCATCACCGATAGGATTCCGGCATAACATGATGTAGGATTTCTTCACGAGAAAATAATGAGTGTTTGGGTTAACTCGTGACTCTGTTTTTGGCACTAATAGGTGTAACATAACTCCTGAAGATGCCCCGTGGAGGGGTCAAACACGAGTAATTTAACGGTGGTAGTTGTGTAATTCGCATTGTTTGCTGCATGCGAATTTATCAGCGGGCTGGCGGGCGGTGCACTTTGTTGCACGACTACCTCTGCATGTGTAAGTGGCTAAATATTGGTCGTTTTCTTACTTAACTCGTGACGTCACTGAACATTTTTGACACGTAATCAAGGATAAAGTCTAATTATCTCGACCGTTCGTTGAGTGTAGGGTTGTAAGTCGTCGGCAGGATTTTGATGTAAGGAGTTTAAATTAAAACTCTGCGGAAGTTACGACAGCCGTTCATAGCACACGTGTGCTGTTCGGGGCGTCGTTTTAATGGCGTCAGTTCTTAATAGCTCAAGTATTCGCGACTTACGACCGCCTCGTGCCGATTGTTGGCTTATGAGAGGCAATCAAATTGAAGCTCGTGTGAAATGTGTATATAATTCAATAAAAGAGGGATGCTCGTGCGGGGTTCACATGACGAAAGTCTTTATTCGTCCGTCTTTATCTTGAATTAAAATTATTTTATTAAACTTAGATTTTAAAAAGAACTCGTTTCTTGTATTCTAAAATCTTTGAATAACAGTCGGCAACAATATGTCAATAAAATGTATGTATGTATTTGTCTTTAAGAGAAAATTATATATTTTTCATTCTTTAAACTATCTCGTACAATAAATTACTGCCTACTAACTTATCCTTGTGGTTCTCTGAAAGATATTGCCTCGAGTGATAAAGCTGTTGTACATTTTTGTATTATTATAACTTTTTTCTTTCTGATGTTACATGTAAAAATTTGCCAATATTATATTTTACGTATTATAAACAGGAAAACATGAGTAGGCATTTAAGTATTTTCGTAAAGGTAAGGTCGTTCAATGAGGTTTTGCTTTTGAAGAACATTAATAAGCATCGGATATTTGCGTAGTCGAATTTCACGACAAAGTTACTCCAATAAATACCGGAGTTATTTAAGCTTCGCCGAGTTTTGACATAATTCTCTCCGGACCGATTATGCTAATCGATAATTAGCAATGACTAATGTTTACACTGAGAGAACAATATTAAACGTCTATATGTAATGGAGCAGATATTAAATTACCCTCGCTGTCGTACTGTTGACGTAAGAGGACCAATTACTGGTAACAAGTGAATGTAATGTTAACTGTCTTAATTATGTAATAGTGATAATAAGAAGACTTAAAGCTTTTAAACAAGACCTAGGTTTTCACTATAACAATATTTATCAGCGAAATAAATAGTGTATTTACCGGACATTTTATTTCTTGTATTTTAGGTTACAAACGCGACGCGTTTTATTAGTGAGACCGGAAAGTACCGTCGCTTTCTTGTGTTAAATTCACACGACTTTATTTCTAGTGACTTTTATTTTTCTAATCAATAATATATTCGGCGTCGTTGTCAACAACCTTTTGCCATCTAGTATGCAGTGTCTTCGAGTACGTAATGAACTACCAAATGACAATTAAATATCGATCTTTCCAACCCCCCTAATATTATATTTTTTAAAATCCTTGGTATCAAGCATCGCAATATTGTTACTTTAGCAAAGCTTGCTTTCTCCCATCTCTTTATATTCTAAAAACCGCAAAGTAAAAGTTTCAATCGCTTATCGACGTCAACCTTTCTGTCGCAAGAGATCCATTGCAGTACATAGGTCTCCCCCAAAGATATCCTAGAGGACCGGGTGGAATTGGCCTGCATTCAGCTTCATTAGACGACCATAAAGCGATCCTATGTTACGCTTTCTGGTCTGTGGTCTTCAACCTACAACCTTAAAACCATAGCTGCCGTCGGTTCTGCGTGCTACGCGGCTTGCTCGGCTCAGTCTTGGTTGCTTTCGTTCGCCTACGAATCTCCTCATTCTGATTCGATCTCGTAGATAATTCCCGAGCATAGCCCTCTCTATTTCCCGCTATGGTCACTTAAATCTGTTTATAACATTGGCAGAAAAGCCGATTCCATATGTTTTCTTTTTTCTTTTACTACAAAAGAGAGACCAGCCCTTATTATTTCATTATAGCAAAGGAATAACTCGGAAGGGACATTGCAATAAGGAATATCCTAATAGAAACACCACTCGCTTACGTAGCAAATATTATCTGATTACATCCTTTTGTGTCATTTTATTTTGTCTTCTATTAGGTCCTTATACAGAAAGGACAGTGCGGTAATCCGCGGCCCTCGGTTTTTCATTAAATCAGGAGCCGGTCAGACCGGACGAGGTATAGCTTTGTTATTACGGTTGTATAACCGCGAATCGGATAAAGAGAAAATATCCGTGTGGGCATTTTTTTTTACCAAATAATAGTTTTGGTATTCAATATCAGCTGTCTGTAAAGCAAGATCGATTATCGTGGCGATTGTTAGGAGAGGCTTATACGGCAGGAGGCGTCTATTAGCTGACATGATGATCTTTAATCGCAATGCTTTTATGGTTTGATTAACAAGAATAACATTTTATATAAAAAGTGATAAATCAACAAGTGGTAAGCATTAGGACGTACGACTAATTAGGTAAATTTTTTTGTTTGTTTCTTTAAGGTAAAAGTTAAAAACTTATAAAGAGAAAGTATTTAAGGAAAACAGTAAAAACTTTACTCTTTTTGTCATACAAACCGCACAGTAAATTAAAATATCTTTCCCCAGCTGTCGGAAGATTTCACGTCGATTAAAACCACAATAGGCGTGTTAAATTAAAATCGAAAATCATCGTGTACAACAAAGCATAATAATTAAAATAAAGTAAAAGGTGTAGTAATAAAGTATTAATAAGGTGATCACTCCAAAATACTTTTCATTAATTCCCGCACTGGACTACGTCGTCGTTTCAGCCGATAGACCCCAGAAAGGCCTCCACCATAAATATCTATGGGGGATATACCACAATCGCCACGCTTGGTAGTTGAGTTGGCGATCGCAGTTTGGTTCGCAGAGGACGCTGCTATTCATCGTCTGGAAACATGTTTTTGAAAACCTGAATTATTAATGCACAAAGTGTGAATTATATAATATTGTATCCCGGGTATCTAATCCACGACCAACAATCCCAAGTCTCGTCCTCTACTAGACTACCACTGCTTATTTTAAATAAAATTACACGTAATTAGATATTTAAAATTTTAAATCCAATACTCTGCAATATAAATGCCCTCACAAAAATCATTCCCTATGAGATGACTATGTCGTTCACGTCACAAGTCTGTCTACCCGATTTCCAACGGCCATACAATTTGAATAATATAAAAAATTCAAACGTGCCTGTATTGCCAGGTCGCGACGTGAATGCTGATAACGTTGGAATTACAATTTGTCTCTTATGTAAACAGTCCCTAAGGCTCAGTTTTAGAGGAAAAGGTCGCTGTGCGTAGACCTATTAATGGTAAAGGAACGATTCAAATATCCTTTATGGCTTATTCGTGGAAAGAAAACCTGAGTTGACTTAAAAAAATATTTTTATTTCAGCTCCGATTGCTGGAAATACGATTACAATTAATACGTGAATTGTGTGTAATCATATTAAAGGGTATTGTTTAATGAATAAAGATGAATAAATAGGTAGTTAATTTTATAACAAGCGAGCTTAATAGGCTGCATCGAACTAAATAGTTTTTAATTTTCTTTTAATTACAATTTTACAATAAATTTTAAGATATATAAAATTACGGTTATTGAATTGAATGTAACAAACCACACGATTTTTTTTTTATATATTTATTCCAAGGTCCTGATTGTGCCTGGATTGCGCGTGATTTATTTATATTTAACTCTAAATAAATATATTACTTATTAGTAATTCTTTGAGGTGTTAATAAATATCATAATTTTAGCTACAGGACGTCCAGAGCTGGACATGGGTATCCCAAAAGATTTTCAGACCGGTTAGAAACGGTGTACACGCAGCGCCTTCCGTCCATATTAGAAATATCATTGCCTACTGATTTCCTCTCCAGAAATATTACAGAAGAAATTTTTGAGAGAACATACAGATGTTTATAGATCGTTGCCTTTCTTCTAGCAATATTGTTGTAATGTATCGTTACCCATAAATTAGACCAAGTAAATTTATAGACAATGACATTAACTAATAAATGTACACAAACGATATACACGTGCATAAGTGTACATCGTGATGCCCTTTACAATGTACATAAAACTGTGATGCAGTCAAACATTGGTAATGCTAGCGGTACGAAGGTCCAAGTCAGACTCTCAATCGCTGCAGTCGACAATCAAATCTGTTACTTAAAAAATAGAGTCTAAGATCTTTTAAATATTATTACACCACGCGTTCTAAAACCGTCATATTTTTCTGTCGACGTATAAAATAAATACTCCGAAGCAATGCTGTTATCTATAATCATCATAACAAAAGAAAATCGCATCATAAATGATTGTTTAAACATCTAAAGGAACTTTTGTTTATATTCCCTTTTCCCTTTGTACATTAATGGTTTCATGTAACATGGGATGGGGACATGGGGACGATTATCCCGGACTCGGGTTTTTTCATTAAAACGAAGATAGGAGGTCGGTGAAAGCTATTGTTTTATGTAGTGTTTAACCTTATAATGCTGCTTTAGAATTGAACGTTGGGTGAAGGATTTTGTAGTGTTTCATCTCTTTGTGCGTGACTCTTTATCATATAGGATCGATAATAAGTATATGTTGTGATTAAAGCTTAAAAACAGATTTTTTGCACAGAAAACTTTATTTATTATAGTATCTTATTACTCTCTTAATACCTACGAACACAATTTTTAAAATATTTTTTTTTTATAAGGCCACGTAAAAACTGAACATGTAATTGAATTGTAATAATAACCACCACGTAAAAACTGAACATGTAATTGAATAGTAATCCATTTATTACAGTCAGTTTGTTTAATATAATTTATCAAAACATTATTGGCCTAATATTTATAAAATAATACCGCATATTAGAAGTTAATTGAAGGTAAAACAATGTTATTAAAACAACAAATATTTAAATGTCAGCAATTCTCGGCTTTGATGTCGCTTTGATTTTTTATTCTATACCTGACGGAAAGTGTACTTATATAAATAGTATAGTATAAAGCATAACGCATATGTTAAAGTTTTTAAATAAAATGTGTTATTGTGGAGTTTCTTTCTGCTTCTACCCCAAACAAAAGCAAAGCCAAGAAGAGTAAAAAAAAAATTAAAAAATTGCTAACCAATAAGAGTCCTATTAAAGTTCCAATTTTGAATAAATCTGTATCTTTTTTAAATATGCTCTATTATATTTTTATAATGATATTTCTTGCTATTGACATTCGAAAAAAGGTAGGCCTTATCATAATTTTTTTCTTGCATCTTAACTTTTAGTTCAGGATTTATAGTACAAAAAAGCGTCATCTAAATTCGGATACTATATATTATAATTAACTGTTTACTATCTGTTCGAGAAGACGTTGTATAACTGGAGTTATTAGCCTGCCAGCCGTATTCCCATAAAAATAAATAAATTAATGTAAGATATTTCAGAGTGATCACTTTATACAGGCTGACTGGAAACGGGTGTAAATGTTTTTTGCTGAAAAATAAGGTTTAATTTTATCCCTTTAAAGCTTGTATACGCTATCGCTTTGTATGAACTTGTACGTCTTAACGACATGATGAGATACGAAAATTAATTATGGATGCGATATAGCAGACCTATTGTTAAACCACTAAGGGCACATATTCAAGTAAAACAGGTTCCCAATCTTTAAAAAAAAATAAGAAGGGATGAACATGTTTGTTTAAGCTCGTTTCGCGCGTGAGTTCCTCCGGTAAATAGTAGAATTATCAAGGGTTCGCTGAGTTCTTGTATTAACCCCAACGGTCGTCCCGTAGTGCCGTGCCGAATTAATTTGCCGAGTTATTTGCATTGAATCATGCTCTTTCTTAGTTCCCTTGTGGTGCTCCCCAAACAGGCGGAGGTCACTCGGTCATCTAACCAGTTGTTTAATTTGGAAACTAATTAATGGGCGGTTCGTATTATTTTTTTATTATTACAAAAGAATTTCAACCGCATTATGGAGTATTCGTCTCATAGTAACATTTATATCAAAAGGAAAGAACATAAAAGTAATTTAAGGAATAACAGGAAAGGGTTTTTTTTTCAATTTGCTTCACCAAGCTAGTTCATTACACAAACTAAAAACTATAAATAAAGAATATATAATACCAAACCATATGTACGACTTTTTAGAAGCAAAACAGAATTACACAGTGATTGACAATTGAAAAATAACTATTTTCGCCAACAAATTGTGTGTGCGGTTTGGTGGTTTTGTTGTGAAATTTTATTGTCCTATAAATATGTGGAAAATATATGTAAAAAAACTAAACATTAAGAATGGAACTTACTCGTTTTTTTCATTTAAAATATTTTAACATTAAAAATATCAGTTTCTTTGAGCGTTTTATTAAAATTTACACAGTGGCGAGTGGTAGTGACTTTATAATAAATAAATTGATAATAGTAAATGTTTTGACTTTATTTTTTAAATTTACTTTATAATGAATAAATCGATAATACTTAATATTTAAAGCTAATAGTAAGTAAATAAACTCAAAATAACAAATTTTAAGTAACGTTATAAGTGCCTTACGTTAGAAGTTACTTCTACTTTAGCGAAGAAATAAAATTGATAACGATGATGGCTGCGACAACCTTCTATCTTTTGAATTCAAACCTGCGTTCGAATTTCAATTCGAAAAAGACAATAAACACATTTGACATTAAAATTGAAAATTAATCGTAGTGGCCAGTGTATGTAAGCATTCTTATTCCAACGAGAATTTTTTATACGGTTTATTAATAAAAACTATTTCTATTTTAGTGTTATAATTTTCACAATATACGTAAGGTGAATAATGTCAATGAAATTATTTTTCTAAAACCCTACAAAAAACGACATTTAAAAAAAAACTTTAGAACTGATGAACGAAGGCAGTCAGTCAGGCCGTAACAGTGTTATAACTCGAATAGAGACAGGACTCTATTTGGGAAAAATAACTTTACGAGGTTATAAAACTAACTGAAATTGTTTTAAATGTTTCTTGTGAATTAATTTTATTTTATACATCTACTATGTGGAATTTCTGTAATACTATGATATCAAAATGCGTATAACGTTTAAATTGAAAAATTTTAATTATATTTAATACCTTATTTGGTTTATATTTACTTAATTGAAATTAGTCTCTGAATTTTTTCAGTTGTAAATTTCGACGTGTATACTGTACGTGTAGGTTACCTTTGTGAAATTTATAATTATTCGAAACCCTGTGAGATCGTGTGAAGTTTTACATTTCAGTTAATAGGTTTACGGACTTGGCGACATGTTATTTCGACGGGGCAGTGCAGACCTCGCTGTTGTGTTTCACCTGCCATAGATAAAGCATTTAAATTAATGTAAAGTATATAAGAGGCCGGCGGCTCATGGTTCCTAAATTAGCACATCAAAGCGAAGCGAAGGTCTGGCTTTTGGGGTTTAATTTACATTCCGAAAAGGGAGCGTTTTGTAAGCTTTAAGCCTTTTAAGGGACTCCGCTCAGTTTTGACGCCATTGCTCGTAGTTCCAACATATATTGCGATTTATTTACGTCCATGCAACCTTCACACGTTCTGATGAATATGTTATTTGAGGTTTATAGCCGGACCGCGGCTACTTAATAATTAAAGGGTCGACATAAATAACAGACGTGTAGCAATTTGACACATCTTTTAGGTTAGTATCTGCAATGCGAATACTGTTTAATATCTAGCTTAATACATTATAACATCACGCCACCATTTTTAATTCGATAAATAAATTCAAATTAATCAAATGGGTTTTTAACACTCATATCAAACATTATAATGTTTTTTTTTATTAATAGTTGCTTTCACAAATATTCTTAAAACAGTAATTAGTACAATATATACCAGAAAAGCAATTTACATTATATATAAGTTTTTGAAACTCCAAAGAATCCTTCAAAAGTTTTCTCCTAAAAAAAAACTTTTAATTTTATTACATGACTATTCACGAGGATTACTATGGACTTGATTTTAAAAGCAACAATAACATATACGAATGAGCTACTAAGTTAATAGAGCGTGGACAAAGGTATAACATGTTTAAGTTCCTAGTAAAACCACTACCTTTTGATGATTATCTTTTATAATGTATTTTATTTAATATGAGCGTTGATTTAATTGTTCGCCTTTATATATACACCAAATAGGTAGTAATTATTTAAATTACTGACCCATATATCTCAAAGGTAACGATGCCTGCCGTGGTGTTACTAATCTTAATAATGTTATCTATTGTTTTAAAAAAAATTATAACAAGACGTTTATGCAATAAGAAAAGATAAGAGATAAAAATAGAGCTACAATAGAGAGATATGTGTGTGTGTGTTTGTATGACGTACATTGATAAAAACATCGTATATTGAGTTAGATATAACAACTAATAGTGTCAAATAATTTCTTATACTAATGAATAAATGAATAGGTCCGCAGAAATCATAGTCTCCAGCGTAGTTAGAAGAATAACTCGTCTCAAGTGGCAGGGGGCCTTTGGGTCCGAAAGGTCCTCGAGTGGCGAGCACAAGCTGATTGACGCGGCGTCAACCCTACAACGACGTGGATCGACGACATAGCAAGACCATTCATGGTGGGCATCTATCGGCTAATATAATGATGAACGTAACGAACAAAGTTTATCAAAAGCACCGCATAGTTATTAGCACAATTCTTATGATCATTACAACTTCCTGTTTGGCAAATTTTAGAAAAACATGTTTGTGCGACAAACACAAATTTAAAGTATTATATCTGTAGCAATATTTTAACTCAAAACGATGTGATAGTTCGAAACGGTTTTACACCTAATTGGATGGCCTTTTTGTTGATTGATTTTTTAAAAGCATTTGCATGTTGCGATTGTATATACAACTGAAAAAAATAAGTGATAAACGATTGCTCTAAAAATAATTGAAATAGCTTTTTTTAATTCAATCAATATAAACATGGCGACGTGATCTCGTTGAAATCTTAACAACCACGCTTGTTGAAAAATTGATTGTTGTTGTAAGAATTGTCGTTGACCTTTGAAGACATTGTTACGCTTTGACAGCTCCCCGGCGGCTGTTATCGCCTAATGCCTGGGGCTATTATCATCGTAAATAAAAAATGTTCTTGATAGACATGAATTCAAGTCCGCAGATCTCATCAGTGCTTTTCGTTGGGCATAAATTCACGCCCTTGGACGCCGAAAGATTAAGTGATTAAGAAGAATGAAAAAAGATTCTCCGAAATTGTGTTGTTTTTACCAAAATTATATTAGTACAAAGCTGAAATCGCATTTTTTAAAAAGATTACTGAGGCTGTTCGTTCTACAAAAATATATACAAATATTGATTGTTGCATTGATAGTTCAGGATTTATGAATAACGATTGTAGTTCGTAGGTTCGACTCCAGGAAAACTAAGGAAATGCTAAAAGGGCGCAATAATCGAAGAGTGCAGCGAAAGTCAATCAGTTGATTGATTCTATAGATTTTCTATAGAACTGAACCCCCTTCGAAGGGGATTTTTGAGTCCGGACACTTCACGGAGCGTCCGATGAAGCACTCTAAAAGCTCGGCGGCCTCTCTCTCCGGTAAAATAGTAGTATGTAGCTGCCCGAGTCGCAGCTCCCCGGAGAGCCCTCGAATTTCTCTACCTTAAAAGAGGCTAGGCACCCTGCCGCCTAGAACTAACGGTAAATAAAAATCCACTTGGGCAGCAGCGACAGTCTGGTCCAAATAAAGGAAAACAAAGACAAACACAACCATGTGGTAACCGGATTATCCTAGAGCTTAAAGTCAGAAAAATATTCCGCCCTGTAACAAATAAATTTAATTCAGTTTGATGCATGTGCCTGAACCCTCTCTATATGACGATGTGTGTATTAACTGTTTAAGTTTAGAAGTCTGACGAATATGACATACAGAACATGCACTAACTTATGAAATACACCTTGTGTTTTGGGAGGACTATGTTCCTGTAATGAAAATATTTAGCTAACAATTTTTACAATTTACATTATATTAATCAGAAATTGCGTGAATAGTCCTGTCTTTGAGAAATTGTGGACTTGCCAATGAGACCCGAAGGATAGTCAAAGTTTCACTGCCGTAATATAACTGTTACAAGTTATGTAAATGCTGATAAATTATTATTAAAACGCGAGTTTATTATAAATTTTATAAAGATGAAAACGGACTCGGAGATGTTTAATAAATTATTCAAAGTAACGTCAAAACAAGTTTACGAGCTTTTGTTAGCAGCAAAAGTTGCGAGTGACATCGGGGAGGTACTGAACCTTAATAATTAATTATAGAATGCACAGTGGCTTCAAACTTAGAACCCTAACAACTGTAAACAAAAGTATAATGGTAACACCGGTGTTAGAGGTAATAGATCGTTATCGTTTCTCGTTGCATTAACGAGAACATGTAACACAAGGAGACATAAACAATTGTTTGTTTTTTTTATTAAAGCTGGACGGGACAAAGGTCGAGAAAGATACGGCATTGTTTTATCTGTTTGATGTTCGTGTTGCGTATCCGAAGGTAAATGTTGATTCTGCGGGGATATCTTTAACGAAATGCATATTTGTGTTATATCTTTATTTCCGTGTAGGATGGCTGTAAATAAAGTATTTTTCGTAAAACGTAAAAGCATTGTAATAGCATTACTATATTACAAATAAAGCATAAAAATAATAGCATTACTATATTACAAGTACAGCTTAAAAATAATAGCATTACAGCCAGCTTTAATAAAAAAGTAGCTTATAAATTATGGAATCAGCTGATGATAGGTTATATTATATAGAGTAATTGCTTATAGGTGTAAAAGCTTTAAAGGGTTATATAGGTATGGTACACCCTATCTTAAAATCAATGGTTTCAGACATATTAATTAACGTAACCATAATGTAGAAAAAATTAGCGTTTTCAAAATTCGAATTAAATTTTATAAAATTAATAATTTTTTACTATCTGTATCATTACAAAAAAAAATAAAAAAATTATTTACATATTTCAGAGTGTTCACTTTATACAGAACGATTGGAAATAGGTTTTTTTTATCGTTCATAGGCAAAGCATTTGACCCCTGTCTCGCTTGTTTTTAAGCGATGACGAGTTTTTGATAGACGAGGCCGACGCATACTCTTCAAGAAAGTCGATAGAATACTGACAAACTTAGCGGTAACCAAGGCATCGTTACCAAAAAAAAGTTGTGAAAGCTTTGAATATATACCAAAAAGCAATGAAATAGGCAACGTGGTCAGAGAGTCCTTAGATACTTTCTATAGTAAGCGCAGTCTAACGCAAAAGAGATTACATTTCATTAGTTTCGATATCCCTAAATATTTTAATATACGAACTCCTCAAGCAAATGGAAATAAAATTATTGTACGTAAGTCCGCAGAGAAAGGAAAAACTTTATATTTAAAACGAAGCAATAACCAGTATGAATGGAATGAATTCGAAATCAATTTACTTAACAATACATGAATAATATTCGTGAAATATTTCGAAGGCCCTTCCAGAAAATTTTCTTTGAAGAAAGTTTTGATTTACGAAGCTTTCTTTAAGACTAGTCGTTATTCATGTGTTTGTTTGCGTAAATTTACATTTTATAAATTATTAAAATAATGAAATATATTGATGAACCTTTTGAGCAAACTAGTATTTGTAAATTTATGTACAAATAAACTACATAGCTTATGTATTTTATATTTCTTAAGATACTATATAATTTCAGTTACGTATCAAACGTTCATTTAAAAATATTTGCCAGCCGACAGCCTGCGGTCGGATAAAACGAATTTCGCTGAAATCTCTATCTTAATAAGTTAAAGACTTCTGTAATAAAATGCACCTGTACTTTTTGATTTTAGTGTTTATATGATTATATTTTCACAATAATGCTCTTTGGTTCATGATGATACATTTTCTTTGGTTAAATCGTCTCACGCCTTTTTTGGTTTTGATTGACGTCAGATATTTGACATGTATGGTTGACTTGGTGGTGTGTAACGGAAAATTAAAGTGATGCATTTATTTATTACTTCCCAAATTTTTTAATTTTTATTTTTCTCTTCAAACCTTCGTTACTGTTAAAGAATTTTTGAAAATCAATTTACTAAATTGGTCAGGCCATGCTCTAATTTTACGTTTAACAACGTAACTGGCCACTTAATAAATATTTTTAATTTCTTGTATTAAACAAGTTACGTAAATCATAGCAATGCGTTCACTTTAAATATAACCCACCGCATTAACAAAATTTTGGCGTGCCATCGATAAGGCATCGTGCTTTTGAAATACAAAATGATGACAATCTTATCAGCTTTCGTCTAAAAGTTCCATTGTAGAAGTATAAGAATATAAGAATAATTTTTAAAATCATGAATAAATATATGTATATTAATGTACGTATGTTTGTACATATGTTTATTTTGTACACGTTAACTACCCATTATTTGTACTTCTAACTTTTCCATAAAAAGGTTGTCTGTAAGAGATTGCCTTGTGTGATAAGATCGTCCTTTGTATTTATTTTTATATTATGAAACTATTTAAATATGTGCAACAAATAACATTAAATAAATAAACACGTACTTCGTCCCACTGTACAATCTGACTTTGTTCATTCTTACTTTCTCCTCCTAACCGTTCTGCTTGGAAATGGACTTTCCCTAAGCATTAGAGATAATCAGCAAACTGCTAGATGTTTAAAAAGAAAGTTCGAGACGAGAAGAATCGTCATAAGTATCTATTAATGTATTGATGTAAATAGCATATATACGCTTTTAAGAAATTTGTGTGAAGGGTAAATAAATAAGTGAATACAGATCGTTATAGATACCTTCAATTACGTTGAAACAAAAAGAATTGTTTGAATAAGTTTGTTTATTGTTAACTTCGCTTGTTAGCAAACATTTTTTGAAAGTAGCCTAGATATCGGTGTTCATCAAATTTTGTTAATAATGGAGTAGAAGTTAAACAAAATTTGGGTTCGTGTTACCTAACATTTGATAACAATAAAAATAAGAATTTACTCCACATTATAGGTAACATTCTTTTGAATCACTTTACTATTAATATTTATGTTTTATTTCTTAAGTGTCATTGACCCATATTTCCACGTATTCATTTACTCTTCCTCTTAAAGTGCCATCTTCTTACAAAGGTCGGTGACCATAAGGGTAATCCTGATTCTTCATCGCGGCTCTGAGGATCGTACGGGTGATCATTTCAAGCGACGAGCGTATGTTTTAAAACAAGGAAAAATCTTCTACTAACACTTCGCTTTACGAGAATCTTACCATGTAGTCTCTCATCATGTGGCCCAAATATTGTAGCTTTCTTGTTTCTATTGTAAATGGCACTTCTGATTTTTTCCTAATTCTACTTATCACTTTCACTATTAATTTTATCTCTCCGTGATATCATTAGCATTCTTCTTTATAGCCACATTTCGAAAGCTTCAACTTTCTTGTCTGTCGATTCTGTAAGGGTACACGTTTCTACGTCGCATAGGTGTACGAAACATAACAGCAGTTTAGCTGTTTATTGTACAGAAGTGACGTAAGCCTAAAGAAAGCATTCCGGGCTTTTTCTATTTGGCATCTAATTAAAAAAGACTACAATGTCCTGTGTCGTCTACCCAACTTACTATATCTACTTACTTTGAGTCTTACCAATTATATTTCGTCAATATTACAAATCTATTAATAGCTTAGGTCTTGTTTTATTGAGCATTTTAAATTCCATAATTATGCAGTTTTGTGAATTTTCATTTGTAAAAGAACAATGATGTGAGGTATTATAAGTAGGACATACGTGTATCAAAAAACTACATTTAACAAAGTTAAGTAAAGTTAAAAGCATTTATACGCGGAATGATTTTCGCAATTTCGAAAAGGACGTAATCCTGGAGCGCTTCTCGGACTAATGGCACAATTCCTGATCTATGAGAATTGCTCTCTTGATTAATAGCAGCGAGATATACTTCCGAGTAATTGAAGCGTGTTTCAGTGAAATGCAGTTTCAGTTAAAAATTAACTGACTGTCGTTATAGAACATTATCAATTACTTTATTTAAAGGATTTAAATAAAATACCTAAAGGTTTAATTTCATTAGTTTATGGCTACATCTTTTACTACACAGGCTGTTCGATTGTGGAATGATTTACCGCTGAATAAATTACGAGCTAGGTCACCTATTTTTAATAAAATGTTTAAGAACTATTTACTAAACCTATTTATCCTTTAATTCATTTCTTTTGCGTTCTCTGTTTTTTTTATTCTTTCTAAGGCCAGTGATATCCAAGTCAGTTTGATGTTTTATATTTATTATGGTATTATATTTATATTATGTATTACACCTTAATATATATGTTTGTATATATGAATTTTTTGTACACGTTAACTACGGATAATTTTTTTATACTTCAAATGTTTCCGCACTATCGTTGTTTATGAGTGATTGATTCATGTTATAAAATAATACTGCCCATAGCTTTTGTTTATTATTATGAAACTATTTATATGTATTCTAGCTTGAACAATAAATATTAAATAAATAAATAAATATAGATAACCTCCGAAAAACACGTTTCATAAGTAACATTCGGTTCAATTAAAAAAAATAGAAACTTGTTGTGACCCCGCGTTGTAAGATAAAGAGCATAAATAATAACGCACCAACGACGCAAAGAAAATATAGATATAGATAGTCTCTTGTGACGAACATAGGAACATTCCTCAAAATTGTATTGTATCGGCAGGGTAATGTATTGTAATCAATATATAAAAGTAAAAATGACATCGCCTACACTACTGAGTCTATTCGACGAATCTCATTTATGCGTTTATATCATTGGGAATAAAATTATTCCTTATATATAATTTTTAACATAACGCCGAGTTACAATCAAAAACAAAGTAGTGAAGGTATTTTCAAAAGCATTTAAAAAATTATTTGTTTTGCGTAAATCTAGTACGTGTGTACAGATATTAAATCATAAGTTTGATATTTAATTAAAAATAAAAAGCAGGCCTCCTTTGAAATAAAAATTACATTCTTGCGTGGTATTAAAAATTTCAAATAAGGAACGGGAATGGCGTTAGCGTTATCTTTATGTGTTTACATTGAAAAGGTGGGTACAATATTGATGTCGGTAACTATTTTTTTTAATCATGCTTTAAAAGAAAATAAAGATGGAGATAATACCAATCTGATACTGTTTAAATTGTGCGTCACAATAATCCCCCCCCCGCACCGCTCCACCCCGCGGAAACCCGGTCTCCGGCGTCTCCAATCCGTAGGATCAGAGCCCGCACAATGCACCGAGACAACAATCTTTAGTTCGGACAAGGCAACGCTGCCATTGTTGAAACCGGCTACCGGGACCGTTCGCCCGTATTCGGCGGGACTCGACTTTTTTTTTATTATTTATGAATGTACGAGAACATCTCGGGGTTCTATTCATCGCCTGGCATACTTTTTTTTTTCAATTCGACACAATTCGGTGCGCGATTTCTCGGAATAATCTTCTTCGAGAAATATCGTTTGCCGTAAGGTGTGATCGATATAACGTTTCTAAGTCTGCGTGAATTTCGTCTATAGATTGCTCTCCGGGTGACCTTGACTTTTCTTATGAGGCCCATTAAATGAATTTACTTCATTATAATTACATAATAAAAGGAGTACTCATTAATGAAAGAAATATTAATTGATACGATAACGAAAAAGGTTGAGAAGCGCTGCTCCAAAATATTACATTATATTAGTTCAGCTCTTTCAATCTGTTTCAATTGTTTTGTTGATTTACGTAAAATATAGTTGATTGTTAAATATATTTACACATTTTTTTTAACTAACTAGTTAATTTTGGTAAGTGTTAACTAGACCTGCAAGCGTCAACCAATATTGTTACCTACTCCAAACCTAAAACAAGTTATATGCTTGAATATATATGTGAAGATTTGTTCGTAATTATATTTGGTTTTGTTGAAACATATATACAGGCCAAAGTTATCTGGACATGTATACAGGCGACCTACTTATTAGTATATGCACTGTGTATCCTAATACAACAGCTTTCGGCCGCTGGTGTTCGGTTTGCCGAGGAAGCGATTAAATGCGGGCGCATTGTAAACATCTTCCCCCCTGTATTTGTTTACACGCGCCAAGTTGTTACGGACCACTGAAACTGTGAACTTTCAATCTAATTTACCTAAGATGCCTCTGAGAAGATATAAACAAGTTGTTTAATATTGCGTAGACAGCATGACATAAACTAACTTTATTTATATTGCAATGATTTTTTAGTTCAGACAACGTAGTAAAGTCGCAAATATCGGCTTTTGAATAATAAGATTCAAATGTGTGTGGACCGCCCATATTGCAATAAAACAAGATTTCTGATGCGAGGGCATGCTAAAATAACCATGAATAAACAAAAGACGATACGACCAAAAAAGGCTATGGGCTGAGCCTTAAAAGAGTTGTGGTACGATGTCAAGAAGATAAACAGCAGTAAATAGACTCACACAGCACTAGTAGATAAAAGTGGAGAGATACAAACATCTATACTAAGTTGTAGTTGACAACGTGTGATATTTAAGTTCACGGACCCTTCCGCTCTGTGAACTCAGTTCCGATGAAGCTGTAAAAGCCCCCGGGGGGCTAACAGCATCAACTTCCACTGAAAACCAAGTAACGGGTGATATTTCATTTTTAAAACAAAACTAAAATATCTTTACCAATTTTATTGTACACAAATGAACGCCTTGACGATATAAAGAAATAATGTAATTTTATATAAAGTAAAATCTTTCGAAAAGAATTAAAACAATAGCAGCCGTTACTTAGAATTTGAAAAAGTAAAGCGAAAATATCAAACCATGGAAGGGCAATATTTAGCAGTTTTTTAATGGACTTGATTTTTCTTGGTTGAATATATAGTTTGATTACAGCATTGCTTTGCATAACTACAGCAATTAATCTTTCATATAATAAAACTAACTCTCCTCTGCCGGCTTCTCGTGGCACGCACTGTGTTTTGTGGATGAATTTCATAACATATATTCTCAGTAATTATACAAAGAAAAAAAACAAAACTAACAACAATAATCATTACATTTTCAAATTTTATATTTACAAGACCGAAAGTTTAAAATATGCACCATTTCACAATTTCGTAAAATCAGTTGAAGATTCATACAAAAATTTAAATTCCCCGAGTCTTTTGGTTTTTGAGACATCATAACAACTCAGTACATGCGTGGAAGTATCTTGTACGTATATATAAATAAATAAAATCGACGAAGTTCAAAGTTTTAGTGATGCGTCCTGTGATCCGAGAGGAGGGCGTCAACTAGTTTAGTTGTTCAAGCGGGCTGGTTAATTGGAGTTCTGATTGTAGTGCAGTGCAGTGTTGCTTGATTTGCACTGGCCTAGAGCCGCGGCTCTCTCGCTGTGTTATTATTTATTGCTAGGACCGACCTGAAATCGAGTTGCAAGCATGCACACGGATACAGAAAAAACGAAATCTTCCACAGTGGTATATTTGCAAAAAGACATAAAAGAACAGTTCACTTTTGATCGATTTATTTTCAATTTGTGTCTGTAATTGACATAAGATTGAAAAAAAATTTCTAAAAATAACTGAATGCAAGTTAACAAGTTTTTTGGTAAATAAACCAATATAAAGATTTTTACACGTAGTAGTTTGAGGAAAAATACAATCGAGAAAGGCAATTCGAAATCATCTAGATGATTTAGAAATACCTTCTTAGTAATATTATGTGATTATTAGTAATATTAGTAGCGTAACTAGTGTTTTAATAAATCGATAATAATAAGCGGTCGGTCCTCCCGGGCACCTTCGTTCTGAAATATTAAGCGAATGTAATGCATTTCCAAAGCACAATACTTAGTAAACCTAGGGGGTATCGAGTTAAAACATTGTCTGTTTTGTTCACGCATATTAAAAATTAACTTTGTACTGTGAAAAGTTGAAGCCTTATTTCAAGGTAATACAAAAAATAAATAAAATATATAGATTGATGTCTCTAACATAATTATTTTGAAAAATATTTTTTCCATTTCGCTGTAATGTCGCCGCTTTCAATCAGTCCTATTGGAAATATAGGGAAAGACCATGTCCATTAGTGGACATCGTACAGCGAAAATGATGATGACAATGAA
The DNA here is from genome assembly GCF_028537555.1 of Battus philenor. NCBI lineage: Eukaryota > Metazoa > Arthropoda > Insecta > Lepidoptera > Papilionidae > Battus > Battus philenor. Next base: position 3,247,531 of record NW_027181693.1, read on the forward strand.
TAGTGTGAATAAATTTGTAATTATTTATGATAATTTTAGTCTCATTACATTCTAAAGCATCTTTCTGGTTTTTATTGACGTCAAAAGTTTGCAATGTACACGGATAAGTGTTTTAATTTATTGTGCGGTTTATACGGCGAATAAAAAAAATGCTTCCTCGAAATTGTGCTGCTTTTCACTTTTCTCCACAATTTGCGCGCTTAGCAACTCATTAGGCGATTCATTTTAGTAACGTGATAACAAGCACCCATTTATCTAGAACAAATACGATAAATTGAATAAATTCATCTCAATTTACATACACAAACTTGAAATAATAAAGTGTAGTAACATAGATAATAAATTTAAAAGATGATTTCTAGATGTTAAAGCTGGCAGGTAAAAAAAAGCTATGTTAAAAAAAAACAACAACAACTTACTTTCGAGTTCGTGCCTCTTGCAAGATTTCGAGATTGAAAAGCCGTGTGATAAAAGGTGAAAGGGGAAAAATGGTTGTCGGATGCTGGCAATAAATCAAGCGGGCGAGATAAAATATTACAAATTTATCCTTTAGTCACGGACGGCTTCCTTTGTACGTGTTTGTACGAAATTGTCTTAATTGAAATGGTCATACTTTCGCAGCTTAATGAGGCGTTTAATTAAAACAGTATTTCTTTTTAAAAATGCATACAGTTTTGCAAATACGTATCATATACCAAAGGTAGCGTAATATAGTTAAAAATTACTTGACCAAAGTTTTTAAGCTGTCCTATAAATCACGTGCATCCCAAACTTAAAATACGTAAAAATAGCTTATCTGTTTTAAAAATACAGATAAAAACATAAAAAAACTGTTTGAAACAATAGATAAAGGTTTTTAGGAACCCATAAAACATGAGGCTCGCAAAATGTGAAAAACATGTTTTTGGAAAATGAATCAAGGTTTGTTTTTAATTAAATACAATTAGTTTGTAAGTCTTGTTTTGATTTCCATTGTGACTGTTAAGAAACTGTCGAATACAGTTTATTTGTAAAGTAAACACAGTTTGTAATACGAAATGACTAAACAACGAGAGCTTAGTGTACCAACTTTGATAAAATTCCAAATGCTAAATGAACAGAGAAAGTCTCAAATAGCGATTGCCTGATTATTGAAAGTTTCGAGATGTGCTGTGTAAAAGATTTGAGGAGACTGGTTCTAATGTAAATAAAATAAAAATGGGCAGAAGTTGCGACAATATTGATCGGCAGGTCAGAAAACTTGTCCGTGACTCACTTAAAAACTGCTTAAAATGTCTGAGCTTGCTGCAGCTCGTTGAGAACATTGGAAGATCCATTAGCTCGTGTATTGTTAGAAAAAAGACTTAAAAAGTAACTGGAGTAAAAGATTGCAGCCAGAGGGAAGCCCTGGATCTTCAAGAACTACAAAAAAATCGTTTAAAGTGGGACATAGAAGAATGAATCTAAAAAAAAAAAATTACCATTTTTTAGTGCACTTCCTTGGCCTCTAAACTGGAAAATTGTGTAGCATTTGTAATTCATTCGTATTTATCTCGTACCTTTTCCACCGTGGTAATGTACATATCTATTTTTACGTGAAAATTCACTTATTGTTTATCTGAAGGTGTTTATACTAATGTAGGCATTTGTATGTATGTTTGTATATATGTCTGAGTGTATAGTAATATAGGAATTTGTATGTACGTACACCCTAAACTGCCCTGTCTTTCATTTCTCTTATCTCTATCCAAAGTTCGTCTGGTAGAGATCGCGTCAAGGTATAATATACCGCCTCCTGTATCTCTATAAACTTTTTTTTAGTTATTATCTATGTTGTACAATAAAGCGTAAATAATGAATCTCGTATAATCGAAGAAGCGACGGATGGTAAAACAAGAACGAAGTAGACGGGTATTGCTTAAAATGAATATTCTCCGTGCGATATGTAAGAATATAAGGCCCGTTTACAATTCGGAGCTATCGAGGCAGTGTTTGGCTAACCGTCTAGACGCTGTATCAGACAGTTTACGCTTCAAAGAATGCAATCGACTGCGGTATACGGGCGCGGATAAAATGCTTTATAGATACTAAACAATTGTTATGAAATCGCTTGTATTATAATTGTGTACACGCCATATGCATTGAGTTAAATATGTAAAATTAACGGAATTTTCTCAAAAAGGTTTACATATCTGTAGCAGACAGATCTTGATGGTAGTAAACATCAACGAATAATTCCCAACCCAACCTGGACATACTCGTTGGATATGGGAATTTAGATCAGAGAATCAGGTAGAAGGAATGACGAAGTCATAGCCATAAAAGTTGTAAAATTTGTAGCGCTTACAACAATGTATTATCATAATGTTAAATTATGTAATCGTCCAAAAACTAACAAATACAGGTACATTAAAACAAAACAAATAGTATAGAACTAATATATTTATTAAAAATTTATATGTACAGAACATAAATGTTAATATTTCGCAACATCGACGATTTTTTTAATATATAAGTTAAGAAGAAGGAAATAGAGACTTTAAAATCAAAGACTTAAAGTGATAGACGCGTAAATCTCGCAATAAGTACAGCTGCTCGAAGTTATAAGTGTTTCCACTCGGGGAAAGCCGTGAAAAAGTAAAGTTTACAAGGTTGAAGGGAAACCGTTGGGCGGCGTGGGCCACCCGCGGGGTAGTTGACAAATTATTATTTTTATTACCCGCCTGCAATAAAGAAGGGGACACTCAGGGAATTAATTGACCGTGGCCAATAAAGTTACGAGGAAGTATAATTACTGGAACTACCATAAAATATAAGCGGCGAGGAGAACTTTGTTGTGGAAAGAAAAGTTGAAGGTTAAAACATTTTTTGCATTAGACAATGCCATTTGAAATTTTATTGTTTATTAGTAAGTCCTTTTTACATTTTATAGTACTATAAATTTTTTTGTACTGTTTGAATTTGAAAATTTAAATTTTATATCAAACAATATACGGTAAAATTGCGTGGGGCCGTGTCATCGTCAACATTTTCATTTCAGTCGTCTACTCCCACTGCAGGGCATAGGTCTACTCAGATATCGCGGTGATAACCTGTTTGCACTGCATGAATCATCAGCGACTTCTTCGCGACCTTGACTACGTAACCCAAGCCGCATCTATCGACCAGTGGTCGCCATTCGAAAACCTTTCAGTCCCAACAGCCATTGGTTTTGCTGCCAATGCTGTCCGTATCCATAGACGACGAAATAATCAAAGACGCGGGATTACCTTGATTATTTAAGAAAAGGTCTAATATATATCTACTTCCGCTATGTAGCAGTAGTTGTGCAATAAAGTGCACCGCCCGCCAGCCAAACACCGAGTTGGCACTAATCGGTGTAACATTACTCCTGAAGATGCTTCATGGAGGGGTTAAACACGTGTTGACTCATTTAACGGTGGTAGTTGTGTAATTCGCATTGTATGCCGCATGCGCATTTATTAGTGGGCTGGCGGGCGGTGCACTTTATTGCACGACTACTGCTACATAGCGGAAGTTGCTATATATTAGTCCTTTTTTACTTAGGATGGACTTCCGCAAAGTAACGCCTGAATCCATTAGATACCTTGATTATGTCATCGATCCACCTGGTGAGAAACCTGCCACCGCAACGGTTATCTTCACGAGCAATATGTCAGCTACTGCCGGACTTCAGAGGAGCAATTCTTCGAGCTATAACGGTGAACTTGGTTCTTTTGCGGTTCTTTGTATTTCTGTTACATGTACAGTACTATTAAAAGGACGACACACAGTTTTTCTTCTAGAGTGACGAATTGTCAGTAAAACAAAATTAAAACAATGTGTATATTTACATAAAAATAACGAAGTCCCTTAGTATATGTGCTACTTATTTCTTATTTAAACTTGTTCTCCTACATATACAGAACATTACAACGCTTCAAAGGCTTTACCTTAAACATTTGAGGTTTTGCATACCGGAGTAAATGAGTAATGTATATGAAATGTAAGGGATTACGTGATTATATTGTTGTACTTATGTTCCCACAGCTGGAACAAGAAAGCGAACGATCCGTAATCCACTATGCAAAATTAGGGCTGACTGGCGGGAGAAACATAGAAATGTGTAACAAGCATTTCTAACTGTAAATTCTTGTCCGATTTCCATTATTGTTGTTGCTAAAGAAAAAAAAACATGTATCAGCACTATAGATTGTAACCCGGCCTTGTAATAGCTGATTTTAAAAGCCAAAACTACTGCTAATTAATGATTTATTTTATCGGCCGGCCCAAGATTTGTACGAAACTGGTTCCAACTTCGAAAGTTATGGCAAAACAAAGCAACTAATTTACTTTTTTTGTTGGACAATCTTTACTTAATTCACTAACGAAGCGTTTAGAAGAGTTTATTAATTTCAACTACGAATTAATTGACGTAAATATCATTTTGAAGAGTTATAGCCCAATGCTGAGATTTGAGGCTTGCGATCGAAGGTCGCGGGTTCGTTTTTAAAATCTTATATAAATCACAATTTGCGGATTAATTACGACTATATAGAATTGCGACTGCTCACAAACAAGTTTTCTAGAGGGTAGGTAGCAGCGTCGTCTGCGTACCATAATAACACATTGCGATCTCTCCGCCTGCCAAGCGTGGCGATTATGGTATATCCCCATATCATTAGAGGAGGCATATGTTTTGTAGTAGGCCTATGTTATGTAGTAGGTCTATGGGCTGAAACGACAACGATGAGTATTTAATGGAATCAGGCGTTACCTCGCGGAAGTCCATCCTAAGTAAGAAAAGGACCAATATTTAGCCACTTCCGCACATGCAGAGGTAGTCGTGCAATGACTCTGTGTTTGGCACTAATCGGTGTAACATAACTCCTGAAGATGCCCCGTGGAGGGGTGAAACACGTGTTGAGTAATTTGGTGGTGGCGGTTGTGTGATTCGCATTGTTTGCCGCGTACGCATTTATCGGCGGGCTAGGGGGCGGTGCATTTCATTGCACGACTACCACTGCATGTGCGGAAGTGGCTAAATATTGGTCCTTTTCTTACTGACAACGATGAGTACTGTAGAATCGAAGAAGTGAGTTTTTTTTAGTGAAGTCGATAAATGAATGTGCTTCCATAAATGTTAGACTTATCATATTCATTTTGTAAAACTTTTTTCATCATATTACTACACTATGTGATTACCACATTACAATATTATGAGTTGCCACTCATTATTTACGGCTGCTACCAGTCATTTTTTTGTCAGCTTGTAATATATAAGTTTCGATTGCGATGAATAAACTGTTTTCTTTGTTTATTTGTTTTTGTTAAAAATAATAGAATATTTTTTGTAATAAACTCGATGACGTATTTACTTTATTAATTGATATAATTAAAGTAAGACGGGAAGGTAGGTATGAGAAATAGTGATAACAGTTTCGTATTTGCAACATTCGACGGAGGAACAATTTGCTTTGCTTAATACGTAATTGTAAAAATAAATAGAACTTTGAAATACACCCGGACGCGAGCTCGTAATGGTACTATAGCGCCTCCGAGGTGGCTTCTTTGTCACAAAGACGCTCTCAAAGCAAATTGCTCTAACTGCGCAGCCGGCGTCTTTTTTATTATTCACGAATCAAAAAAAGGCGAAGGCAACTTTGTACGAGTTGTTTGACACACGAATTGCACGGACCGACGAGAGGGTTTAAAAAATAAACTCGGTTTATTCCGTAGACAAAGGCAGATATTGGGAGTTTGTGTTTCAATAGGACATACTAGTTTCTTCTAAAAGTTTTTTATTCTTTTTTATAATAAAAGGACTTTACGCGTGTGATCAGACTATTTTTAATGAATATTTGCTTCCGCAATGTCAGTCTTGAAAAAAGGAGAAAAATTCCTCACACAAAAATGAAACACACAAATCATTAGCCCCTATTTAAACTATATACTACTCCCAGGTTAGGAATATCGATTCTTTCCAGACGAACCTGAAAAGAAACTCGATTATTACAAATCATTACAATTTATGTCGCTGTAAAAATCTTTTATAGCTTTTACTCTTTAATATTTTTTAATAGCAGTGTCTGTGGATCAACTACTGCTAGTAAAATGGTCTTCTATAGCTGTTAGATGGTACAATAGTATTATTTTGCGGAGATACATAAACTATTTGAAGTAAAATTTATATCACCATTTACGTATAATAATTATTACTATTTTTTTAAATTAAATAGCGTGAATGATTAAATTTATTAGATGCAAAAGCTTTGTAGGGTATACCAAAAAAAAAAAAGATTTTAGAAATAACAAATAACCTAATATAGTAAGAATAAGCGTATCGAAATTCGAATTACTACATATTAAATTAAGTATTGTTTATTAGCTTGTCACATACTATTAGAAAAACAAATGAATGTAACGTATTTCACAGTGATCACTTTATACTAGGATGTTTGGAAATTATTGTAGTAGTTATTAATTAGAACTTAGAAGAGCTAAGTGAGACCACTGACCCTGTATAAGTATACAACGTAAAGTTAAGTTTATATTAATTAAAAATCAAATATAAATGAATAATTTTTACGACAAATTTAATAAAAACACGCGTTACACAGTCAAAGTACACGGAATCCGATCTCCATTGGATTTTCGATTTTAAATTAATAAAGTCGGTTAAAACAATTCCGACGACGATATTGCATTCGGATGCATATCGCCAGTTGGCGGATCGCTGTACTGTAGCGTTACGCAATTTCGGCTATATTGGATAAAATTCAAATATCTGTAAGAATTTTGCAACTGGACTTTTAAAGTCGGATGGTAGATTTTTAAATAAGAACTATTGAAATTATAACCGTAGATACTTTTTGGATCTTAACTATGACATGGGTCCAATTAGAAAGGGGCTTGCTCACGTCGCGTTTATTGGGTTGTGGTCACCGCCAGAGAACCTTTTGGCCCCAATGGCTGTCGGTCGCCCAAGCGATAAACCCGGTTAGTTGGATTATTTTGCAAGTCTCTTTATTTCTCAGGCCGTGTATTAGGCGTATTATACAGAGATTATTAACGATCTTTTCTTCTGTACTAATTAAAAAATTACAATAAAGTTTTTATTTTGATGTAATTATACCAAAGTGCCTTAGTATCTGCGTTTCTTAATTATTTGATTTGTTCTCCAATGTATAAATAAAATAGGTAGATTTTTAAGGCACAAAATGGTCTTATGTTTTCTAGTTTATTTAAATTTTCTTCATAGTACCGAGCGTACGCACGTATTATAAGTTTCACAGGATATTTAAGACCTTCCTTTTGTTAGATTTAAATCTAAAATTAAAATATATTGTTAGATAAAGATTACAGCATTCAAGAGTTTTTGGTATAAGCTAGGTTAATTAATTTTCATGGTTGATATTATAACGAACACATAAAAAAATGTTAAATTTCATTCAAAAAGAACAATTCTTAATTTTTGGCCGGCTGTTCTCAGCAGGTAAACATTCCGAGCCAATATTAGCTTACTACATAAAATGTTAAAATAATCACAGATTCAAAAGTGCTTGAAAATACCTACTTGAATTAAGATATTTGAAATTTGAATAATAGTAAGTATTGCACTGCAAGATGCTAGGTCCATCGCGTTGTAGAAGACAGAGAAGGTCTAAGGAATCCACTAAATGAAAGTCAACGGAAAACGCTGGATTTGAATCTATTGGTGAAGCTGAAATAACCATAAAGTACTAATCCTCTTAGTGCAGTGCTGCCAAAGATTTTGAACAACATAGTGAAAAGCTTAACAAGTTAATGTTTTAATTGCAGATAATAAACTTATATCTTTAACTTGTCAAGAGCGAAAATCAACTCATTTGGATTGTGGAACTGTCTTTCAAACCAACATTATAGTACGATTATCTTAAATTTGGTGAGATATTAAAAGAAGTCGGCTCGGTGAAGGTGAAAGCCAATTCATTGTAAGGAGGCTTTATTTAATCTGCTACGCGGGTCAACAGCTTCGATCATCGTACCTGGCCCCTCCCGGTGAACGTTGAGAAGTTAGTCTTTGCAAAGTGAATAAAAAATATATTTAGTAATTGCAAATAATATTAAAAAAAAAAACCTATTCGTTACTAATATTGATTTATTTGAGTTCAAATAATTTTAAAGTAGAAAAAGATTAATGATAATGTTTATTTCGAAAATCGATAGTTGATAGTGTCAAAATAATTTTAGTAAATTATTTATATTATACCGTATCCGTTTTTGTTTTAGCGTAATTTTGCATACTTTGTAAAGGCGTTTACCTGAAAAAAGAAAAAAGAAGATTACTTTATTGTATGTTAATTTGGTGGTGGCATTTGTCGTTCCGTGGTCTTTACTCCATAGCCTTAAGGCCCCGATCTTCTGGCTATGTAGACTTTCCACTGCCACAAGATCTGGTTAAGACTTACATGAAAATATTTACCACGAAACATCATTTTAAAAGTTCAATATATCAAGCGGACCATTAGTTACACTTTTAGTGTTCGAAGAAGAAAACGTTTGTATGAGTAAAACGTTTAGCCGCACGTGATCGACGCCACAAATGCATCCATAACGAACGGCGACGTTTTGTTCCTTTAAAAAACAAGTCAGCCTTTGTATTGGCCTTCTGAAAGGTGAGGTGCAGTAAAGAATATATAAAGGGTCACTGTTTTGACGTGTTAAAACGGCTTAACTTTGGCATTGAATTTAGGCACAACCGAAGTACTTAGGGGATGGGATGTGAGCTGGTATGGTAAAATGAAATAATAACTGGCTTAATATCATAATCATCGTTTCAAACTTAGGAACTCTACTACTGGACATTGCTCGTGCTTTATTTATTTATTTACTTTATTGGAGATAAACAGTAACAAAAAGTAGTAAGAAAGTACAAACTAGAAGCATAGATATATAAAATTAGTTACAATTGCTACGTTATAACTATCTCACTGAAAACATTTAATGATTTATGGTCAAAAAATGACAGAACAAGTAAAAACATTAATAAACAGGGGTCAAAGATTATATTTTAGGGTTTATAAACTTATATTAAATATTGATGCAATTATAAAAAAAAAATAGGTGACTTGTTTAAGTTGTTCTCGAGTTTGGTTTTAACAACTCATGTTGGGGAGGCAAATGTCCAGTAGCAGACGTCTTGCGACCGAAATGTTGGTGATGATGATAAAGTAATTTAACAAATCATTTTTACGTCATCAACATGTTCATTGAAGCCGCGTGACGTCCACTGTTGGACATAAGCCACCCTTAATGATATCAAAAAGCATCGGTTGCATCCAGCGTCTATCAAATATGATTGAGTCATTCTCTGAAATTGTATATAAAAGTTAAGATAAGTTTATTGTGTTTTATCTTATGATTCAAATAAATAAATCACGTACTAGAATATTAAGTGGATAATTTTAATAAAGATCCATAAGTTGTTTATGTTAAAAATAAATACGGACAGTCGAACTGTGCAACAAACTTAACATTAATTTTCCACCGACTCAACAATAATTTTACGCTCATCTCTCTGACACATGAGATAGAAATCGAACTACTTAACTTTAGTTTCAACTCCCACAATTCAACGTAACATCGTTACTATCACCAGGAAATTCAGTATCGTACCAAGGCTAGACTTCTACATAATATAGCGTAAATAAATTTTAAATTTATAATACAAATGCAGATTATCTTCAACGAGCGGGGTATACAAGATATTAGCGCTTAGTAACGAGATTTAATGAAGAAGTAGGTAAAGTACACACGAGTGCGGCTAATCTCGGAGCGACCGCAACAAGGACGCGTCGTTTTCTCATAATTTAATTAAAATTTCAAAACTAAAACTTTACTGCTCGGTGCCGCTTTCTATCCGGCTAAGTGAAACAATGAGTACATAAAACAAATGTACATTTCATTAATGAAACAATGCAATGGAATGCAGATTATTATTTAGAATAGCGTTTTTTTAAGCGCTTTAAAAAAATTCAAGCCATTCATCATCATTATCATCATCCCCGCTGATAGACGCTCACTGAAAAGCATATTGGCATACAGGCCTTCGACAAAGATTGCGATCCAGCGACTTCCAGCGATCTTAACTATGTCTTCGGTCTACCAAGTGGAGGGCCGAGCTACGAGACCGTCGGTTGCGCGATGTCCCTCGCCCACTGCCACTTCGACATGCACTGCCATTTAGACCAGCACTTCTTCGAGCTACATCGCCGACCTTAATTCTTTTGCGGATTTTCACATTTCTGATTCGATTTCAAAACTACTACCATAGCTCTCTTCATTAATATAATATAAATTTAAATATGTATTTATAAATAGACTACTGCCAGATTCTGAATGTCGATACGATAATAAAAACGTAATCTTTAAATGTTATATTGACAAGGTTTTCTTACAGCAGTGGTATTTTGGTTTAACGCATTTCATGTCATGTGGGGCGTATACGACCCCCGCTGCACTTTCCGCTAGGCCATTTACAGTTCTCATTGAAAAACAAAGGATTCTTAAAAAAATGTTTTGTATGGTCGAATATAGTTAACTTTACACAACTTTTGCGCTAATATTGTGTATTTTAAATAAAATTAAAATTTTAAAATTAAATTATAAAATTCATTTTTTTCTGCTAATTATAGCTTGGCAGTATTGTAAAGCATACGTCTTAAACGACTTTTTTAATTTTTAAAGTGTGGGTCGTTTACGTCCCACGCGGCCTGAATTAAAAATATTCAATTGAAAAATTGCCGTGACACGGAACGTGTTAATAATAGCTGATGAAATTATTTAATGATGAACATTTCCTGTCTCAAGGGACTGCAAGTTAGTCGGAGATTTTTTAACGAAGTTTAGTTTGGTAATATTTTATATACGACAGTCCGTTGCATACCGACTCGCACGCTAACAAACACACGTACATACAAATAAACATAAAATGTATAATTTAAATTTAAATCTTCACCAATCGTAAAATACTTTTGTCCAGTTGTACGTAGGAAAGACTGCAGTATTGCCAGGCTTATTGTCCAGAGTGAAGTTTATGACATGGGATCTACCGGTCGCCCAACTTTTAGGTTGAGCGACCTCATAAAAAGTCGTTCCGGGTCTCAATCACATCATTGCGGATAAGAAAACTACGGATAAGATGTTTGAATCAACGCTGTAATTAAAATTCATATGAAAATTAAAATTTGCCACTTTATTAAGCTTTATTTGCCCAAAATTAAGCTTGACTTCCACTACATTTCGTAATTAAGATGCGATTTGCTGAACAAATGAATAGTCACAAATGAGGCGAATATCGCAAAGTTCGGTACGCAATTAAGGCATGCCGGGTTGTTGAAGTTGTAAAGGCATTTTCTCGTGATATTCAGTACTAACTATTTGCATTTTTAGCGATTCTTTCTGTTGGATCTGGTATTTGAAAATTATTTTCCTTACGTTTAAGTTATCTTTGTCAATGTTATTTATGATTTCTGAAACAATTGGCTTTGAAATAAAGTATACCACGCATTACTTGACAGAAAATTGGCTATAAATTGGCTCCTTTAAAGCTTTTATACTTATAACAAATCATTCTGTATATTTCATAAGAGTCACATCCGAGAAGTCTAAAAGCCGCATTTCCTTATTCTCATTAACACAAATAATGTAAATATGAAAGTAAAACTGATCGAAACTTGAGCTCGTTTACATTACCGTTCGTACAAAGACTTGAAAATGAACAATATAAGTTTCATTTAAAATGCTCAGCACGGGCGGGGACTCCCCGGGGGAGCGGAAACAAGCGCTCGCGTCACTTCCTCATAATTTAATTTCGCAACTGCAGCTTACTGCAATTTAATCTGCGACGGGATTCCCCCAGCTATTTTATGCAGCTTAGACCGTTCTCTATCAAAACGCACCGCTTAACACAATTTAAAGTAAAGGAAAACTGTATACAGGAATGGGCGCTTTGTTTTGAAGTGGATATTACATTGCTGGTTTTTATGTTTTATTTTACATAAGTGTTTTTTCGAGTGCATATTTTTTATTGACCGTGCTTGCATTGCTACCCAAGTGTGTATTGCATGTGCAGATTCCATGGGTTCGAGGAGGCAGGGTACTTGGGACTACTTGGGAATTCCCGGTACGAGTTGCTACATAATACAATTACACCAGTTGGGAGCTTTTAAATCGGTTCGGTAGTCGCTCCATGAAGTGACTAGGCTTAACCCCGCGAGGGTACATAGGCTTGAGTTGTTACTCGATAATAATAACCTTGACTTGGCCGGTTGAACCACTTCAAAAAGCGCTGGCGCAGGGAGAAAAGGTAAATGCCACTATTGTGGTAGCGAAGAGGATATAGCACAGCACGCGCTCGAGGAGTGTACAGCTTGGGAACAGCTGCACCTAGAACTAACCGATGCTGTGGGGAATTACCTCTCATTACTAGGCTTTGTCAAGGCGATGGTACGGAATAAGCAGTCATGGAGCAGCAGCTGGTATAGCCTTCTGCGAAAGAGCGATGTCGCAGAAGGAGGCTACGGAGAGAGAGAGCAAGAACCCATCCGCAGTCGGAGACCTGGACGTTTGAGAGTTTTATACCGCGTCTTTCTTCAACCCCCTTATCATGACCTTGGTTACGGAGTCGGAGTGATCAGTCGCAAATAAGGAGTCGAGGCACTGGGCCACTGCCGATGAAACTGCGTTACTATGCGAAAGCGTTCCCATATTTAACCGAAGGCGTTCAATAAAACCGTGGGGTTTTAGCCGGTAGGAGTCCGGCATAACCCTTTCGTTGCCCCCGCTACGGAGGGGTATTCCATGCAGGATTTCCCCACGAGTAAAAAAAAAGCAACAGCAACAGCAACGTTTCTATATACAACGAATAGAAGTTGGCGACCTTTGTATACACAAGCCGACCTCGACTCGAAAAATATGTCAAAAGTCATATTTAAAACAAATTGTGTCAAAATAATGTTTCATTTTTCGCACAAACTTCAACAAATAAAAAGTCGCGATTCCGACGGCGAACACGTGCGCATAAGAAGTAATTTTAATAACGGAATTTAATTAACAATCTTTTGTATTCAACTAGTGCGAGAAGTTTACATATGCAAAATTAAATTAGTTCGTAGTTTCATGTCATAAATTTAATTTTAAGTTTAAATTTATTAACTTTTTGGTCGGAGATAAATGATGGGTAAAGTACGCGTGCCACAAAGTTTCATTTAAAGACGCTTCAGCAACATATTCGATACTTAATAAATAAAGGCATAGACCTTACATATTACATTGCATTTTATCTATACTATTAACTTACTATTAATTACACTATTTTGTTTTATTATTATCTACTTTCTGATATGTCTTTATTTATTAAATATTTAGTGGTGATTTTGATTTTCTTTTTAATATTAATTGTATTATTTTGATTTATGAAAACGTATACGTAAAATAAATGCCAAATATGTTATTTATAAAATATGACCATGGACTTGGACGTTAGAAAATAGTACTAAGAACATTCAATGCAGAGCAATTGCATCTTCCTAGCTGAGCAAGGTATAAGCACATGAAAGAACTATGAATTAGAATTGTATGTTACAATGGTAATAAACAACGAACAGATAATTACCTTTCTATGGATATCGTTGCTTTCTTTCTATACGATTCACAAGGGCGAGAAACAAATGATTATAAATTGTCTTCCAAGGTCAAACTTTGATTCGATATCGCAGAGAAATAAAACGCATAGAATGAGGGACTGTAGTGAGAGATTACGTTTCAGCGCGCATCAAAACTAATAACACATTACTCGTAACTTCTAACGTCTCGGGGAGGCCTATGTCCTGCAGAGGACGTCTTACGGCTGAAATAAAGATGGTAATATTCCATTTTTGAAATTTTAATATACTATATTATTCGAATGCAAGATTAAGAATTGGTTAAACATACGTATAGTGAAGAAACAAGTGTCTTAATATAACATAAACAAGTGACGCCTGCGCTATTATTTGGATATAATTAATGTTTATCTAACATCTATTGATCGCGACTAGGCACAAGCAATTTAAGTAAACGAAGTCCTTACGAGGGTGATGATGAGGGAATTAGATTCGCTTGTCATGCAGAATTGAGGATAGAATCCAATAAGTCAATAATCCATAATGATTAAAATAAAGTAATAAATAAATGAAAACAATGGCATAGATTTTCTTAACATGAGAGACAACATGGCTGTGCATGAATGTTGCATCCATTGCGATGCGTGATGGATCCATTGCATTGTAGTTTGTTGGTTGTATAGGAACCCTACCTGGGATGGTTCCTTGCAATTTAGTTACATCTCTACTACTTAAAATCGCCTCCCCGGCTAAGTTTGTGACGATGCTACAATAATGTAGCATCGTCACAAACTTAGCTTATGAAAAACTATATAATCGATTAAATAAATTAAAGTAATTAATTACGTAACCCGCATATGCGCTAAATGATTTGAATACAATAACGTGTTCAATTTTTATGATCAACCAGGATGAAGTTTTGTAAAAGGAAATGCGCTCACAACGGACTCCGGAATTATTTGCCGTGATGAAAACTGAATGCCCGCTTCGGAAGTTCACTTTGAGTTTGAACTTAGTTAACCTGCCGCCCAACTCGTCCGGATGACGTCGAGTGTAAAAAGAATTTTTAAAACACGCGCCAAATGTTCGGAATTCAGGGAAAAGGAAAATGAGTTTATTCCTAGCATTTTGTCAGAAGAATTATCTATCGGCAAGTTAAAAGGTATCATATATAAAATATTTCGATTTTGTCTAATATTATTCCTATTCAATGCGCGAAAGATTTCCTACTATCTTAAATGTTTACTTATTTATTATACTTTATTGGAGATAAACAGTAACAAAAGGCAGTAAGAAATTATTAACTTGGAAATATAAAATTTGTTACAATTGTTACCTTATAACCATCTCACTAAGAACATTTCATGAATCAAAGAATCAATTTCATGAATGCCAAAAATCAAATATTATTGGCATGCTTCTCTTAAAACTAAAATTATGACATTTTTCATACCTAAACAACGAAAATTTTTTAATATTTTTAATAGAAATAATTTGATATTTTTCATAACAATGCTATAAGGTACTAGACAATTTTTGTTTTGATTCTGAATGTGTCAATACGTGTTATAACTGCGAAATTTCATAATAACCTGCTAAATGATATAGGTCTACAAAGAATATCACATCTACATCATTGTCTACTCCAGCTCACTCCTGGCAAAGGGTTCTAATGAAGTTGGAAGGGTTATTTAAAATTGGGAAAAGTAGGGGAGATGAGTCTCGTCGGTGAAAGTGAAATGCATTACATTCTACCATATCTCATTCTTCTTCATTCTTCATTCTATCATACCTCCCTACGAGAGGGGATGAGTACGTGATACCAACAACGTATTTGTGCGAGTGAATTAGTTTGAAGGTATCTCTTATTTTATGGTTTTGATTATAACCCTACGTGTATAGGAAAAGAAAAAACAATATTTATATTATTTTAAAATGACAGAAATTCTTGGCAGCGATGAGGCTTGATTATTTAGTTTTTATTTAAGCTATAACTGTCAAAGAATGTATGTAATGTATGTTTAATACATAAATTAAAATTGTTATACCCTTACATAACTACTTTATTGAAATTAAACCCAACCTTTGCCTCGGTTTAATAAAGAAAACACAAATAAAGCCGGAACACTAAATTCAAACGACGACATTAATCAAACAAACTCACAGGAAGCTATGAAACAGAAATAAAAATAGAACTTTGAAATAGGCGATCAGTTTTATTTGTATTTTTCATTCCGGACGTATTGACAGCGCAATTCCAATCATAAATCTTTATCCTTCCACTAGAAAGCTGCGAATGCGCGCGAACTTGCAACCGGGACGAAGTCTGTTCGCTTTCAATGTGTGCGTGGAATCGAAATAACATTGTTTAAAATCTGTAACACATTTTAATTCCGATCCAACGAAGTCCAGGACAAGAGTTCCGGGTCATTCAAAATCAACAGTTTCCGAATTGATAAATAACGAGAACAATAATATAGTAAGTTACAACATATTAAAATCAATCATTGCTTACTATCTGTCGCCGAAGACTTTATACAGCCTAGAAGTTACTAGTTTGTTACATTGAAATAGAAAAAAATAATTCATTTAATATATTTCAGAAATATTATTTAATAGTGACAGATCCCATGCAAGAGAGATTTTGCAGCGTTAACGAACTAAGCCTTTAGTAACATGTATTAGGGCGACCGGAAAGTAATGTCGCTTTGTTAAGTTAAATTCACACGACTACATTTTTAACAAGTTTTTATTTCTTATCAACAACATATTCACCTTCGTTATCAACAAACTTACGCTATCTATTATACAAATTTTCAATACCGGAGCGGTAAAAATCAATGGGTTTCTGTAAAATATGTCGACAGAAACGACATTACTTTCCGGTCCCCCTAATAAATATCACATTGTCTTAGTGCAAAAAGCTTCTGAACTAGTGTGCAGTCTAACTAGCGCGCTCTGAGACGACGGGTTGTACCAGCTGCTTTATTCTGTCAGTTTGCTATCAATTTTTGAAGAGGCGCTCATGCTCTTTTTCTCCCGGCCTATCTCGTTGCGCTTTAATAAGGCACGGTACAGCGGTTTCGGCAGCACTATAATAAGACGGATTTTATATGATGAGGAAGTTAGTAATTGATATAATCTATTATTTTTGGCAACGTCTATAAATTTGTAGGAATATTTGTAACAAAATATAATTGTTTAAGTGAATATTTGTAATTGGTTCTTAGTTTAAATATACTTTTGCTTTATACGAGAATAATTGTCAACTAACGTGTAACCATAAAAATAAATTAATTAACTTTAAAATCAAACACTAAATGTTTGAGTGACGTGATGCAGAAATCGTGCTCTGACTCAGCATTTGATGCCTCAATAATAATGACACATCGCTGATTTTCAGCAGCTAATGACTCTCGGCGCCACGATTTCGACAGATTCGATAATAATGTCATGCTCGATAATCAATTATTTTATACATACAAGAATATATATATATATATATATATATATAATATGAAACATTTACTTCAAAACATGTTGTAATTACACTAATTTCGCTAGGTGATAAACAAAAAGGCATTATAATTTTAACACAGTGACCTTTCTTTGATATAGGTATCATCAACAATGTAAAAACAAAAATAATAGAAAATTACATTCACACATATAAAATTGAGAAACCATTGTAGAGGTTCTAGTCCAGTGTTTTCCAACCTTTTTTTTGCCATGCCCCACCTTAGGTTTTTTAAAATTCTTATGCCCAGCATTTCAAATTTATTTTATAAACATTCATATTTACTTAAGAATTTGCTTTTATCTTTAAACTTGACATCTGGCATTGCATTTAAATGGTCCGGAGCGGATAGCTTAAACTCATATTGATTCCATTTTCGAATTGCCCCCCTAAAAAATCAAATTACCCCTTTGTGGGGCGTAGGCCCCTCGTTGGGAAACATTGTTCTAGTCGGTGTAACTCCAATATAGCATTTATCGTTATTGTTTCAGTCGTAGAAGATCCATAGCCAGACAAAAGCCTCTCTCAGAAAATTGCAAGAGTACCGTTTAGGCGCGGCCTGCGTCAGTGTCTTCCGGCGACCTTTACAATGTCATCTGTCAGTCTTGTTGGTATCCTACGCTGAACTTACCGTAACGTGTTTTTGACATCAAAACTTTATCCAGCGACAATTTGTTCTGCTTGCTATGTGTCCACTTTTACTTGTCAATCCACTGTGCTATCTCGGTTTCTTTCGTTCGTCTGTAGATCTTTTCATTCCTATATAACTCATTCATATTGTGGTAGGTATGCGAAATAATTATCCCCGGAAAAAAAACTTTATAGATTCTTATAACTTATAGACACCATTAAATTTTATTAACGATAATTAATAAAGCAACGAATTTACTTTTAGCGAACATTAAGTTAAACCGAACGAATCGGTTAAAACGAGTTTTAAGCAAATATTGTATTGGTTAGTAGTTGCGTGTTAATCGCGGTTTCGCTTATTAATTTCACTTAAACCTGTAATTTAACATATAAACCATAATTTGTTTCAATATAAAATTAAAATATAAATAAATTTGGACAGCTTTTCGTTCTGGCATTTAAGAACAATTTTTATGTTACTATTCTATTTTTTTTATTAGGCATATTGTTTAATGGATCTACGATAGCATGCGAAGGCATTTTTAAAATTTTAACAAAAGAAGACAGTTGGGTTTATACCAGCAGAAGGTCGGCGTAACCCTTTCGTTGCCTCTACATCGAAGGGTAATTCCATGTAGGATTTCCCCACGAAGAAAAGGTAGCCCAATGTATAAATATCCTGTTAATAAGGACCCTAGGTCAAAGTTTTTATTCCAAGCAGGCGTATATAAAATATCCTATATAAAATAATTAATAATTAGAGATGCTTATTTTCTATTTCTGGTACTCTGTTGGTAGATCTATCTTTATAATATGAGTGTTTGTCTGTATGTACTTTATAGAATCGTAAACTATGCCTTTGATCATCTTAAATGAAATTGTTTTGCATGAGGTCACAACGGTTTTTAGGTTATGACCAATTTTCGACAGCTGATGCCACTATTATTCCATTTTATATATTGGCGTGACAGTCCACGCTGATTTGAATTAAAACGAGAACAGCGAAAGAATGATGACGCTCCGAGTAGTGGGTGACATAAGAATAATTTGACATAAGAACAATTTAAATAAACAACGAAGAAAAAACTATGTAAACTCAATATTTTTTGCTTAATTTCACGCGAGCAATGTCGCGGGGCACAGCTAGTAAATAAGATAATAAAAAAAAACAAAATTCATATTATAAGGAAATAAAATAACAATCTCAATTTTCACTGTGTCGATTTACACATAAATCCAAATCGATATTCAAAAATTATTTATTCAACATAATTTGGATAACATTTCTACCTATGTCAAGTTGAGTAAACCACGTGTTCGGATAAAATGCCCCATACTATAGAAGAACAGACGAAAGAAATTATCGTACAGTTTGTACTGATAAATTCCTTTTAACTTTTTTTAATACAAACTTAAAAAATTGAATTACCTAAATAGTTCCTCTGTTTACTTTCGTTATAACAGAGGTTTAATTAAGAACCTCCTGACTTGGCGTCATCTCCTTTGTTATAGTTTCTCCCATAACGAACAAGGGAATTAGGAAATATTAACTTGACGGTAAACTTGAATTTACTTAAGTGCACTTAACATTAATAACATCCCATATCAAACATTGATACCAACTATTTTATAAGATTAATTTTATACACTACTTACATAAGTTATCATGTAATGTTTTGTGGTTGTGTTGTAATAAAAAAATGTAGTAATAAAATGATGAGAAATATCATTACTAATTGAATAATCACAAATCGAATCACGAAATACGTAGACGAATAAAATTATTCGACCTACCGGATTGTCAATTAGAAGCGGGCAGGTATCGTAGAGAACAAATGAATTCTTCATGTTGTGGAGTGATAGACCAAAGCCATTTACGTTACGTCTTATTGGAAATATATGAGGCAGACCATGTCCAGCAGCTGTCATCCTACGACTGAAATAATGTCGATGATCGATGATGAAAAAAATGATTGTTTCCAAAATTTTTATGTTAAGTATTTAAGACGTGTAATACGAAAGAAGACCGTAGAACTACTTTAAGGGAACAAAGCCATACAAGTGTTAGTCCAAATAGAGTATTTTTGGCTTATCATAAATATATATGGATGTCTTAGCTCTTTGTTGGAATCGCTTTAAGTTATAAGTAAAATAATTGTCAGTTTAATTCCTTTCGTATAATCAAATTGTCATAATAACCGTTTATAGTTTAAGAAACTATTTACAAAACAAAGATACGAAACTTCCAGAATGTCTGGCGGCTAATGTCGTTCGAAAACGGTTTGCAATGCTCTTAAAACATGAAAGCGCTTCAACGTAAATGGTACTTGAAAACCAAATACGGGCAGATAGATTGGAGGGACTAGTCAAGTTTCGCTACTTGTGCCTTACCGATATTGACTTCACATATACTCGTACAAAATACTGTATATCGTTGCACTTATGTTATTGATACTAAAAACTCTTTGCTTTATAAAATGAAATAAGATCAATTAGTAACAGCTGATTATGTACACGTTGGGGCCGAAAGGTTCTCGAGAGGCGAATACGAACTGTTAGACGCAACGTGGACAGGATCGACGACATAGTTAAGGTGGTGAGAAATCTCTGGATGCAGGCAGCTAACCTTACCTTGCTAAAATATAAGAAGAAAAATAAGACTATGTACATTGTTTTTGGTGTTATAAGTTAGTTATCGATATAAAAGCAAATAAAATTTGTACATAATATATTGCACAAATTGCCATCAACGAGCACAGATATCAGGGACATGATAATCAACTTTTTCTCTTGTAAGACAGTGAAGCAATCTGTTAAAAAAACTCGGAAGAATTCTAGAGAAGACTCAATGAAATGAAATTGTATCCCGGGAAAAAACAACGATTGAGATACAAAACGTGTAGACGCGGTTAAAATGCAGTTGACGTGAAAATGAATTGCTCCCCGCTGCGGTCATAGATCCATTTACAAGCCCGATAGCTCTATCCAGCGTTCGTTTCTTTCCATTTTTCACTGTTGTCCCTTTTTTTCATGACAGACATTTTTTTGTTTTCAATTCCATTATCTTTTAGTCTATACGGGTACATTATATTATAGACATAGACGGAAACATCTCTATGAATAAATATTTTTACTCTAGTTTGCCCATAAATGTGAAACACGTAAATACTTCAGGTATACAGGAAAGACGAAGTAGTTAAAAATTGCCAGATATACATGGAAAAATTTAATTAGCATTGCAACCAGTTAGCTAAGAACTGGCTTCTTCAAAGTAAGTTCACAAAAATAAAAAAAGTAAAATAGTTGAACTAGACCACAGGACGTGCTGGTCTAAAAGATAAGTTGTTAATGTTCAACACTCGATAGAGTATTGTATTAAATACGTAACCGATGTAACCACTACGCCAATTGTAACCAGAGGAGGGCTTCGCCTTGATATGGAGGTTGAGATGGACAAGAAAGTAGAAGAAGAAAGTGCCTCCGTCATGGGCGACGACAAATATTGTCCTTTCTTTCCAAGGGTCTGCAGATAAGTCAAGTATTGCTAAGAACAAAACAAGGTGAAAAGGGTCGGAAAAACAAAAATTTAAATAAAGAAAACAAGTGAATACATGCTGCGAAATAAGAACCAATATAATTAGAATTGTAGACGTGCAAAGAAAGGCGACGTATGAAAGAAGATCAGAACGTGAAAAATGTAAGATTTTGTGTATTATGTGAGGAAAAGAGAGAAAGAATTTGTGAAATAGGAGAAGGAGCTATAAAAATAAACAAATTAGAAACACCCGCATTATAACGTTTCTGCAAGCACAGGGAACTAGTATGATAAAAAATTGAACACGAAAGTCATGCATGATCACTTCAATGCGTAGTAAAATACTTTGATAAAGTAACTCAATGGAAGACAAAAGTTTTCTATGTTTCACAGCGAAGGAAGAGACGCGGGTGTTTCGAAGTATTACTATCGAGGCGCATTCTAATATCTTTTCCCAAAAAAGCTAACAAGTATTGTGTTCAAAATATGGACTAAAAACAATCTCACCTGAAGGCTCCAAAGAATGTTTATACCTTGATTTCCACAACTCTTGTTTCCCATTGCCCATCGCGGACTTGAGTGGTTGTTTGCTAAGTGTAGCAAAGTGTATAAAATAATGTTTTCCTTTTCCAGTAAGGGAATTAGATTAAAAAAGCCAGGAGGCCGGACAACGCTGACGGACTTGTGAATGTGCATCAAATCTCTCTTTTAGTCATATTCGTCGCCACTGCAGGACATAGACCTCCCCCATAGATTTCCATCAAGACCGATTGCTTACAACTAGCACTAGGTAGCCTAGAGGACTAAGCTAAAAATACTGTTTATTAATAAGAATTTTTGCCGGCTGTGCCGACACTTAGTCGAAACTGGTTCAAACTTCGACAGGCGTGGCAAACAAAGCAACTAAGTTACTATGTTTCTGGACAATATTTTGCTCATTTACGAAGCGTGTAGAAGAATGTAAATTATTAAACAACTAGTGGTAGCTCAGCGGTTGAGGATTGCAATTTGCGATCGTGCGTCGCGGATTCTATTTCCGAGATACATTCATATATAATTCTTCCTTTGTACATTAATTATACGGGATCGCTGCTCTCGAACAAATTTCCATAGGAAGTCAGCAACGTCCTCTAAGTATCATAATATCGCACCGCGATCGCCTACCCGCGATTGGCGACTATGGTATATTCCCCCATGGACTCCCCATTTTATCTTTGGAGGAAGACTATGCGTTTCAGTGGGCATCTGTGGGCTGAAACGACATAGAAACGTGGAATTTGATTCAAGCAAAATTGACTCAAGCAACCACGAAGATAAACAAACGTATTTGAATGCAGGGATGAAAAAGAATTTAGGTGATAAAATTGACGCAAAATGTGCTACTATTATTGAGAATCGAATACAACCCATGATCGCTAGTCACCGTGTTTAACTATTAGGCCATGGAACGTTCGTCATTGTTTTATTGAATAATTATTCACAGTAGCTCGGATCAACGGATATCGTACTTTCGGAAGCAGAGGGCCTCCAATTTTCCCCTTGCTTTAGTTAACAAGCCATTAATAAATCGCACCGTAAAATTTTGATCGCTTTTACAATTACGTTTATCAGTAATGATTAGACGATTCTAGTACTAACTATAAAAACTTAATGATTTAAGGCTGGCTTTAGACATTATTTTGTCTTAATGTGATTTATTAAAAAATAAAGCATAATCTGTGAAAATCATTCATTATTACATAATAACCCTTAAAAAGACGAGTTTCACTTAAACATTTTTTACAAAACGCTTCCGAGTATTAGGAAGTGGAATGCTTTATTCCAGTTCAATTAATCAGGGTTCAATGAAGTCGCCCGACACCTGCTTGCTGGCTATTTTTAATTAAAGCTCGCTTCTACCTTCTACGGAAACAAAGAAAACCGTAGAGTTGAATGCGTTTAAAATATTAATCACGATTTACACAGATTATGTAGACTGGAATATCATGATGATGATAAAATGGTTTAAAATAGTTTTCATGGATTACATATACAATAGTTTTCTATGTTGTAAAAAATTTAGAGAATAAATGTATCCGACATTTTGTGAAAATGTCGTCGTGTTTTGAATACACCATATCATTACCAATTCAATTTGTGTTAACAATAAAACGATAATACATTAATAAATATCTCGATATGTGATAAGACCGCACATTGTACTTTTATTGTATATTATTGTAAAACCTATTAAATGTATATTAACGTGTACAATAAAGAGTACTAAATAAAAAAAAATATCTCGATGTGCAATAAAACAGTTTGTAATACATCTTTAAGTATAAAAAACAAGGAGTGCCTTTAACCTGGTGGCTTATCCGGTGCGGCCAATCCCTATATAATAATATTACGTAATTTAAAAACCTCACAGCGTCAGAGACTGAGTTTAGGGTTTTCACAGTCTATATTTCTTAGCTTAGATCTCATGATATTATAGCACAAGATGATATAACACCATAGCATAATACAATATACATATATATGTAAGCATTCTGTCTTCTGTTATTACTCATAAAGCGACTCTCATATACTTTAATTTCGTTTTATTTATTTATTTATACACTAATACCGATACAATTAACCGTTAGGAAGATCCAGAGATTTATAGAAGATTTATAGATATTGAAGATTTGGAGATATAAGTAAAAATTATAAAACAAATGAAAAATAAGTTATCCTTCAAAAACTTGAAATAAATTATACCTACACAACTGTTTTTTTTTACAAAATTAGGTAGTTTTATCAACAAAGATGGTATCTGATAAAAGAGATGAAATGTCAGTAAAAAATTCGTTGGATTTAGAATGTAAAAAAAGTATATGAAAATATACTTATCAATGTTATGTACAATTAAATAATCTTTCTAACATAAAACTATAATGTGATCCTCTGGTTCACGTAATGAAAAACGTTCATTCTAGTTATTACTTAAAATTGGATATTATGTATAATAATTTTAATTCAATTTTTCATTATTGCATCTGCTTTTTTGCAAAGTTGCATACCGAAACTTTAATAAGAAAGAAATTTTATAAGGAAGTATTCGTCCCGATAAAGTGTACAATACATACAGAAAGAAGGAATGCTCGCTGCCTTTGAGCTTCAGAATGAGGATTATCTAACTATGCAAAGAGCGGAAAGGTAAATTGCTTTTTAAAGATAAAGTGAATTTAATGTATTATGTGCAATGTATTTAACTACGGCACCTTTGTGAACAGGACGTTTGTTCTTCCATTTCAATTACTATATATGAATAGAGGCTGATTGGTTATAGGTGCAAAAGCTTTATAGGGGTGAATGTTTACTAATTTGCTGTCAATTATTGTATAATAAATCCTATTCAAATATCAAACGTTTTGGAAATAGAAAATAACGTAATAAAGTAGGAAAAGTAAATATTTTTCAAAATTCGGATTACTATATATTAAAATTAATATTTAATTACTATCTGTCCCATTAGACTTTGAACTGCCAGGAGTTATTGACCTGTCGTATTCTAATAGAAAAAAAAAATGTATTATATTTCAGAATGATCATTTTGTACGAGGTGTTTGGAAACAGGTGTAGAAGTTTTAAATTTTTTGCTAAAAATTGAGCTGTCGCACCTATAACCGTTTGGTTACATATAGATTGATTAACCTGTATTTAAAAAGCCAGGCTATATCAATTTGTCATCGCGTAAACACACCGTTTGTTGCTTCTCATTATATATACATACATAAATTAATTATGTAAAAATGCAGACGAAGTCATGAGGCACAACTAGTTATGATATAAAAATTGTTTAAGAGTAGAAACTTTAGAGATATTTATACAATTTATTAAAAAATATACACTTCTAAGACATCTGCTTACAATGTTGTTTAAAATTGATATTGAATTTAGCGGAAGCTTAAACAAGAGACTATTTAAATTGATTGGAGTGTAAGTGTAAAACTTGTTAATGTAATTTCAAACATTTTACTGTCGTTTCAGGCCATAGACGCCCACTGCAAGACATAGGCCTACCCTAAAGATTTCTATGGTGTGATATACTATATTCGCAACGCTTGGCACGGGTTAGCGATTCCATTGTAGTAATATGGTATGCAGAGGACGCTGCTGTCCATCCTCTGGAACCTCGTTTGTGAACAGTGGAAATTCTATATAATTAATACACAGTGTGAATTATATAAGATTCAGAAGAAGACCGGGAATCAAAACCGCGACCTATGACCGCAAGTCACAACCATCTACCGCAGTAGTTTAATTGCTATAAAATTCGTTAAATTAAATTTGAATTCTTTGACTGTTATGCGTCACGACGTTCGCCAGATAAACTAGTAATAAGATAAAGAGTTTACAAAATTCGAATTACAACATATTATAATTAATTATTGTTTATTATATGTCCCAGCAGATTTTATACTAACTTTAGTTAGCTGGGAATTGAATCCGTGATCTACAATCGCAAGTCTCAATCTTCTTCAGCTGAACTAACACCGCTCAACATTTTATCGTCAAACCATAAATCATTCGATCATTGTTCATCTGTCGAATAATATATCATCTATCTGTATCAGATAATACTAAGAAGGGATTTACTTACATAATGTGTACAAACCGTCTGGACAAAACTAAACCTTATTCTAGATAGAACTTAATATTTTGAAAATGTTATGGTTGTTGAAAGATTTTTGAAAACAATGAAAGTGACTTAGTACTTGATTTACTGACTATGACCACAATAAACAGAATTGTGCATATTAATTCTTACTTTTAGATGATCGTAGATTTAAGACGTAAATATTTCTCATACCTGCAACAAAATAAAAACAGTTATCAGTACAAGTGGTAAAATATATATATATATATATATATATATATATATATATATATATATATATATATATATATATATATATATATATAAATGTATATATATGTATATGTATATTTAGTTTGTCAGCATTTGTCAGCAAAACGCTTTAAGGCTTTTACACCTTATTCCAATCATATGTACTAATCTAAATTTTAAAAGCGCTTTTTATTACCATATTATCAATACATTACATATTTATTAATTATGAAAGGATGAATTTTTTAATATGGTGTACCATATTAATTGACATCAAAGGACGTTGTTTACTCTTTTATAGATTTTATATAACCATAACATACAACATAACCACCTGTATATGTATAGTAACGTTAAGAAGAGGACAGTATTCTTCAGTCATTTAAAAATGGAAGGTACAATCGCGAAAGTAATAGTTTGACGAAATATGTTATATAAGCAGACGTTTTTGTTATAGGGGCACTATACAATTAAAATTGGTTGCCCGCGGAAGCAATGTTTGTGTTTCGCGGTGAATTATTTTACAATTATTATTTTAATAAATAGCTTGTATTAAATGTCGTTATGATTAGAGATAATCATTTTATCAAGTTTAACTTTTTACTTTTTAAGAATTGTTTACGCCGTTATATATATTTACAATTAGAAAATATTCGAAATAACTTAGCTATAAATTTAATGAGGAGGATCGGGGATATCGAGGATCAAGATCTGCGCCGCTCTCAGGACTCTTAGGATAAGGAATTGATGCTGATATGGTGACTTCTTTGGCCCTTGGCTTCCCCTTTTTCTATCATCTTTTCCTGTTGTAACGAACTGACGCTACATAGTATTCATACCGCGACTTTGTACAATCGCCCCGTTAACACAGTCCACATATATCTACCGCGAAAAATATTCTCAACCCGAATTCTACCAAAAATATGCTATATTATATAAGTTAAATACTCAATTTCAGCTAGAAGAGAACGGTCGAGATGTCTGTGAAATTCGTTAAGAATTCCTCAGAGTGTATTGTTGCCTATTTCGTAAACTCATTTACAGTCAAGCGAACTGAAATCTTGCGCGGATACGTTGGCAAGCACGATACTCGAGTGTGGTCATGAAACTAGCGATTACTAGCGTTGCTTGGAAAGAGCGAACTTTTTTTAAAAGCACTAAATTCAAAAATACTTTGCTAATTAGAAATAAATTTGTGTAATCTTTTCTAAAGTTTACAGCTATTAAATTATGTGTACTGTGTACAGCTAGTAAATTATGTGTCTAATTAGTGTGAGAAAGCATTACCGTGTTCAAGCGAAAAATTTGTGTATATTTTAGACGATAAGCGGTGTCCGATGGTAACCGGTGAGGTTTTGTGTTAAAAAATCTGTGACTGTTATAAAAACAAAAAGGTTATTCATTTCCCGAGCGATTGAGAAGGCTATGTTCGGACCATCGAAATCTATTTAAAAATGAGGTGATCCGCTGAAAACCAAAGAGAAATGCTCGTAAGAAGTGGTGGCGGGCGCGACAGTGCTTCCGCAACGGCTTTAGGAGCGAAAGATTCTAGAGCAACGCCCACGATTACACGGTGGGGGTAGACTCCCCCCCCAATAATCAAGGTTGCGAGAGTCGCTGGATGACGGTCATTGTGGTGATCTTTGGGGAAGGCCTTTGCCTTGCAGCGGGTGTCTATTGGTCGACATGGATGAATGAGTGAACATGATAGATTTTCAAGTGTTGTACAAAAGGAAGAAAAATTGACATTCAATTATTGAAAGAAAATGGAGTAACCTACGGACCGCGTTTAATATATCAAACAGTTCTATTTTCGTAAATAAATCGTGTGTCTTACAGCCCGTTGAACGTGATAGGTATTTATTTGATAAAACGTCAATGAAGTGGCCACACACGGTTTATACACACTAGCGCTGTAAGTAGTGCATTTCAAACTAAATTAACACGCCACAAAATGTTTAGTGCACCAAGTCAAGTGCGGCTTGTCACGGCGCGAGTTAGTGGACCGTCTGCTCTGTACCTCCTTTTGCGAACGTAAGAATGGGCTGTTGAGAATATTTGTTAATTCCTTAAAAGCATAGCGAACTAACTCAATACATAGTAACAGTTTGTAAGATATGAATCTTTTTCAGAGTTTTTTTTGATACTCTAAAAAACGTGTTTTGTTTTGATAAATAAATGAATATTTTTTTGAATTTAGAAATTAAGGACATTATACGCGTCAATTACGATTATTTACCCAAACCAATTGTTGTTGTTTATTGATAATCTATAATTCTTGATGACGTAAGAGATTATCGATATAAGTTTTAGGTTATATGTATATTATATTCCTATTTTTATACAGTGTAATTGGATGTAGATGTAAAACCTTTAAAGGGATGCGTGTATAGTTCATCAACTAACAATTAATATATGGTACACTCAATACAAAAATGGTTTTAAATCAATGAGTGCAGATTTTGTCCTGCCAGAAGTTATTGGTTTGTCGCCATTATAAAAAATAAATGTAATATAAAGCTTTAAAACTTTTTGCTGAATGAGCATTCATCCCTTTGAAGCTTTTACATCTATAACCAATCACCCGTATTGTAAAGTGATTAATAAAATATAAAAATATTTTAATTTTGTACATTTCATATTTTGAGAGAACAAGAAGTTAATAAATTACCTTAGAGATTGTACTACGAAAAGTTATTGACTAGTCTTATTCCAAAAATAAAAATAAAATTACGTAATACTAGAATGACCACTATATATCAATTAAATCTGAAATAAATAAATTATTTATATGTAATTGATAGATAAATAATAATCGATTCTGCTGTTAAAAGAATGTAAATAAAGTAAAGAAAAATGTAAATAAAGTGAAGAATGTAAATAAGTAAACAGTGCGTGAACTCTGAAACGTAAATTTTAAAGCGATATTTTTTTCTCAAATGCAGGGAGTTCATATCGATCTTACAAATACGTAAAGTTTCATTAATAATATTTTCTAACATATTAGAGTGCGAAATTTCATTTCAAAATATGGCGTGACCAAGAAATTTCCCTTGGTTACGTTTATTTACGAAGATAAATTTCATTAGCTGACATGCCTATTGCCATATATTGCCTTTAGTGCTTTTGATTGGCTAAAAAACATCGATTATTTATTACATATTTTCGTAAAAGTTAAAAAAAAATGATTATAGAATAGAATTTAATTTATTGATTTCTATCAGCATTGGCTTATTACAGCAATGTTAAGCATCGTCGAACGTCCTAGAATAACTCTGAAGGACTTCATAAATCCTTATGGAGATCCGGTGAGCGTGTTGTGAATAGGGAAAGGAAGTGTGTTCTGGGCTGCGAGCCAAAGTATCATATCAATCACTGGATCCAAGGCCGTATCGTAACTTCACAGACCTTTTTGTACGAGTACACTGTACGAAAAAATATATTGACACAAACTGATGACGAGTTTTTAAATCTAAGTTCATATTTATCACATGTTTACGCAATCGGTTTTTATTATCTTACAAAAACACTCTTCTCTTAAAAGTTCAATAATTGTAGGTATAGTATCAAAACTAATATGAAAAAGAGTTTGTTATTGATTTGATTCCCTTAAGGCATTTCAAGAAGGTCATGACCTTCAGAAATGAAAAGAAATAGAAGAAAAAGTTATCAGGCTAGAAATACACAGAAAATCTATACATGTGAATCACCAATCATGTTTCAAAGAACAAAACTTCAAACGGGTCGATTGATAAGATTTTTTTCAATTTTTTAGCTACGCCACGAGAAGGGTTTTTATTGAGAAAAATGAATAATTGCGAACATAATAACCAAAAACAATGCTTATCTTTTTACATAAAAATCAAAGAGTATATTAAAATAGCTGTCAAGCATTTTACGTCAATCAAAACAAATAAGTTTATTAAAGTTACATATGACAGTACGATGTCGCGAAGTTTTGACACAATCTATCTAAAAATACATTTTATAATGCTATATTTTATATGCCGCTAGTGTATTATTTTTAATATACTATTATATATATATATATATATATATATATATATATATATATATATATATATATATAAATATATATAAGACTTTTTCGGTAGTTAATAAAATATTTATAGCTAAATATTTTTTTCAAACGACATTTTGCCTTGTGCAATTTCTTTTTAAATTTACAAATGTTTAGCTTTCTTAAAATGGAAATTGAAAAATTAATTAATCTCATTTCCAAAAATAAATTTGTTCCGTATGAGTTATAGTTTTTGAATGAGGCCTGTTATTAAAAAATAACACTAAAACTTTAGAAAAAAATATTACATTATTTGTAAAAATAATCAGTTAAACATTGAAAGATAAAAAGAAAAAGAGATTTTTATAGAGACATTGCCAGATTAAATATTTTAATATAAGACCCGTGTGCTAATTTATAGATACTTAATTCTCCATTTACAAATCAAGGAGCATATTACAATACTTAGATCGGGTAAGGTATTCGATGTTTCGTTGGTAAAGGAGTTACAATATAATTAAAATTAATTAACTAAAGTTAGAGCACGTAAATGCCTAGATGTAAGAATGTACTTACGTTCATACGAAAGATAAATTTATGAAGAACTAGTGCTCTCTGAAAAGTTACGCGCTTAAAGTACGTCTTGCTACTGCATGTCAACAGAAAGCACTCTCGCGCAAACAACTTGCTATGAGACGCATTTGTTAGAGCAAAAGCAAATTCAATCTACGAACCTCTCTATTGATCGTGCAAAGAACGAATGGATTTGCAAAATGGTACCCCATTACGATTTCATAGATCTATGCACACAAAGAGGGCGGACATTTATATAATCAATTTATAAAGTACTGAGAAAAAAAAATCTACAGGCTTATCGGGTTTTATATTCGTGATAGTAATGTTTGTAATTAAGTGATAGAATAAAAGGCCGCTGAAGCCTTAAGGTTCTAGAGTAGATACATAGAACGGTAAGTATAGCGCAGGGCGTCAAAAGTGGGCGGATGAACTTGCTAAGATCATATTGTAAATCAATAGGGTTGCCTATATTCAGCAATGGATCCTACGGCTGAAATAATAATAATCGCAATGAAAAATTACATGTTAGATATTTAAAACCGATTTTGGTACTTGGTAACTAAGTAGCCTATATTGTATTTCTCAAACATCGTGTGAATAAATGAAATAATACAGTAAATTATATTTCAGAAATATTTACATAAAGTTTAGGTATAGTTGCTCTGGAATAGTAAATAGTAAAGTAGATATTGTTTTTAGTATTTATCATGGTGTATTACGTAACATAGATATAAAATTTATTGATAATATTTTCAGCCTCAATCCAAAAAGGAAGTGCCTCAAGCCGTTTATAACAATTTTAATTTCAACTTTGATATTCAGAGTACGAATGTACAAATATTTTTGCTGAAATCCGAATATTCGATGTGCCCGGGACGTCTGTCTGTCAAATTTGTTCAATTTCTTGCAGACAGTTTTAAATTAATTCTATGCTTCAATCAACAAGCTGTCAACATGCTATAAAAATTTTGACATTTGTATTAATTTACTTATTTTACGTACATTATCTATTATTACTGCCATATACAGGATGAATAGTTAAAGGAGGAAACATTTTGTGACATAAATTAGGTAAATATATCGGATAAAAAAAAAAAAAATTCAGTTACATATTAAAATAATTATTGTTTACAATCTGTTCCTGCGACTTTATTGCGAGAAGTTACAGGCCTGTCGCATTATAATAGATAAAGTAAACTAATGTAACTTATTTCAGAGTAATTGAAAACAGGTGTAATGCTTAAACGTTTTTGCTGACAAATGAGCTACACATTAACCTTTTTAAACCTATAACCAATCGTCATGTTTATTATACAACAGATTATTGTTAGAAATAGCTAAAGTTTGAAAAAAGATGTTTCTTCATCGTCCTTTCAGCTCTTAGATGCCCACTGCAAGGCGAATGCTTCCCCCAAAGATATTTGTGTCCAGATATACCATTATCATTATCGCCACAGTTAGCAGGCGGAGAGATTGCAGTGTGGTATTATGGTACGCAGAGGACGCTGCTGACCATTCTTTGAAAGCCGAGCAGTGGAAAGAGCAGAAGGAAATATATAAATAATGCACAAAAGTTGAATTACATAAGGTTGAATTCCGGAAATCGAATCCGCGATTTGCGATCGCAAGTCTCAGTCCTCTGCCTCTGCTCTAAGGATGTTTATTTGTAGTTGAAATTAATTTAAATTCTTCTAAACGCTTTGTAAGCGAGTTAGGAATTCTAAAAACAAAGTAATTTAGTTTGCTTTGTTTGCTTCGCCTTTCGTAATTGGAACCAGTTTCGAACAAACCTTAGGACAACCGACAAAATTGATCGTTTATAGGCACAAGTTTTGACATTTAAAACCGGCTAGTTTGAGGTAAGTGAAATAATTAGTTTTTATAGTACTATGTAATATCTGCGATAGGTGTGCAATGCAATAATGTATTCAAAAAGTTTTGAAATCACTGATAATTTTAATAAAAACTGTAGTTAAGAGTAAGGCTCTTAGCGTCTTCTTTGCTAAAAGATCTAAGAGGCATTAAAATGTGTGATTTTTCATATTCATTTACGCTCGTAACCCTAATATATAAAGCGAATGCTCCAAAGCAATGTTTTATCTTAATTATTCTGTTTTCTTATTGGAATCTCATTACGAATTTCCTACAAGTTGTACACGTATTAGCAAGTGAGATTAGCACAGAATACCAAATGCGTTCTATACACACACTGTATGTGGTAACGTATTCGCCTCACGTAATGTCAGGCTTTGAATAGTGACAGTACGATATCCATTGCGGGCCCGAATCACTGTATCAATTGAGTATTTATTTCTTTTCAGTGTGATCTTACGACATAATATCTTTTTTACAATTAGATCGACGTCATGTTGATGTGTTTGACTAATTTAAGTATATATTACATTCTCCTAATTAAAAATATGGTTATCAGTTATCAGATAATAAGTAAAGTATTATTTTAACTATTTTTCCTTGGACCGGACTATTACTGCTGCCCAAATGGCATTTGCACGTTTCGCATGTTTTAATTATTTTTCAGACTGGGAGGCCGTCGGGTTCTTAGATTAATTCGAAGAAAGTTTCATGGAGTGACTAGGGTCCAGGGGCTCCCCACGAGCAAAGCATTCCGCCACAAGTATGCCCGAGAAGGCAATTTTATGTATGCCTAGGTATGTAACATGACATTTAGACATCGATTTATTTTGAATTAATAGTTTGGCGGTGAGGCGCAAAATGTGAAAATTATTTTTTGATTCACAATGTACAAGTTAAAGAAATCACATTGAGCCCAAAATTTTCATATCTTCATTTATGTTTTAATAGGTTAAATTTTTTTCAATGTCTGTTCCATCTTTAACTATCTTAGAACTCTTTGTATCAATTATTATTGTTGGTACATGCTTATATAAATAAATAGATAAAAGATAAAAATTAATTTATTCAATATAGGAACTGTTGACAAGAATCTACGCGATCAACAATTTATTTTAATTCTATTTTATTTTTACTCTGTTTCGAAAGATGTCGAAAAGAAGCAGGAAAGAACTCCAAATGAACATCTTTCATCATCATCATCTTTTAAACAAAAGTTTAACAACGTTCTTTGTGAGATTTAGCTTAAATTAAAGGTAATAATCTAACGACATCATTGGCAAGGATTCTTGTAATTTAATATACATTTAATAACATGAATTTCATGTGTATTTTTTTAAAATGTGCTTTGAATTTAATTCATGTTACTAAAATAATGTTTTGCGGAATTTCATTAAAAATATGATTCACTCTATGAGAAATAAACTAGACATTTTTTGCTGTCAAAATTTTGGTATAGCGAGTTTATTACGGTGCCTTTTAAATACATCATAGACGTCTCTTATTTTTTGGAATTTTTTATGATTATTGTAAAAAGTAAAAAATGTTGACATGCGGAACTATAGTAAGAATTTACATTTTTTGAGTCATTTGCTCAAATAGGCCCTAAGTCGTATTTTGCTCTAAGATATAATTTTAAACTTGTTATCAGAAAACTTGAACCCTCTACTTGAGTTTAAGTACTTATCATTAGTTTTAAAGTTTACCTAAAATTGCAAATTAAAGTTAAATAAACTATATACGTTTTGTAATATATTTCTATCTCATTTCCATACCTACTTACTGTTAGGTCTGCACTACTCTGGATTGACTAATAGAGAATGCCTATAGAGTGTTAAGCCAGCCATTGCTTCAAGTGTAAACAGAAAATAATAAACAAATAAACATCTAGTCAAACTTATTTTCTTTCTTACAATGAAAACAAAATTAGAATGACGATAACTTAGATTTAGTTATATTAATAAAATTAAATATATTTTATAACATGCTCTACGTCGTAGCAATTCTACACATCGCGTAGAAACGGTTGATTTGCTACGAAACGTAGAGACTGTTAATGCATTCAGTGGTGGACCACCGCGGCCGCTTTTAGAGAGAACGTTCCCACAATTCACAGGTCATTTATGCAGCCAAGTTATTTCGGTACGGAGTGAGTTTATCTATTTTAAGTGAACATATAAGAGTGATTAAGCGATCTAGTAGTTAAACACTCAAATGGCCGCATTTCATGGATTTAACGTCCACCAAACACAATGGTATCTTCAGAACTATTGGAACGATATGGACTTCGAGGTGATGAATAACGTGACTGGAAATGTAAAACTTTTACCAATTGTATGCCACAAATGTATTTACAATTAGCGGTGTGTATTTTGACTAATTTCGATTTAAGCTATGACTTGAAGGGCATTTATTCCTGTTTAAGCCGTAACTTGGTATACGTCTCGGACAAGGATGACAAGTACATCGACAAATCCAAACACCGACCTCAGGAAGAAATTCTTTGTCAACGGGAAGATGATTTAAAATAAGTATATTTATTTGAATTTTAACTCAGAAGTTTTTTTTTTAAAAAACAGTGTAACGGATCTTTTACTACCCGATATTATTATCGGAGTATTAAAAATTGTAAAGATTATTTATATTTTCACTTGCAAAAGATCGGTTAATAAAGCGTCACACTAACTCTGTTTAGTGGATAAAGAATAGCGACAGAGAAGTACTAGCAGTAGACAAATAGCCAGTACCGATTATTCAGCTGAAAAAATTCGACGATTTAAAAGAGCATAAACGTATTATTATCAAATTTTTGCATGTTACTTTATGAAACTTTTCTCGTTGAACTACGCCTTAATAACCTTTACGTCTTCTTACTTTTTATAACTTATTAAAAGAGATACGATATGAATGCATATGAAATTAAAGTTGAAAAAGAACTTATTAAAAAGAGCATTTTTTAAAATAACCTCGAGATTTCGGGATCGATAAATTTTATCTTTTAATTACAGATCCGAATGTTTGTATGTTTAGTTATTACCTATTATGGAGTACATTCTTGTGACACAAAAAGCAATGATTTAGATTGAAAATTTTATGAGTGAGATAGATAACTGATACCTGCGCAAGTAAAATTCGAAAAGGCTAAAAAAATAGTTTCTTTATAATATATCTCATAGTAACTTAGTGAAATCGCTTTCATAATTTTTTATGTAAAAATACTTTGGGCAATCAACTAAATGATCATACGATATCTTCACATTAACAAATTCAACAACATCATCATCTTTTCAACCATCCGTCCAACTCTAAACATTGGCTTCACTTATAGAGTTCCACTTGGACAAGGATACGGTCTGCATCTGTTCCCAGCTTACATCCAGCATCTTCTGATAGCCTCGAAAAGGTCGTCTGTCTACCATTTGCTCTGCATTCTGTATGGCTTGCCCATTACTACTGCAGCAGGCTATGTCAACAGACATATCCTATTCCTTAGTCAGTGATTATTTTTTGTTCCTAATTCGATCTTGCAGAGAAATTACAAACAGACATTTCCATAACTCGTTAAGCGTCTGTGAGCTTGTCAATGGGGCTCGAAGTGAGAGACCACGTAACAATAACTAATCTATTAGTGAAAAGTTTGGTTGTAAAAAATATTGCCAGTGTTTTCTTGGTGTATATAATTTCGTGAGTTTTATTTTACCGTGTACTATTTTTGCTTTGTGTAATAAAACCTTTTTGGAGTAGTTTCCTTGGTAAGCATTGAAATAAAAGTAACACGGTGTAGTATTCGAATCAAATTGTAGTACAGTACGTGCCCACTAACGAACCGAGTCTAAATTACTTCGCCCGTACAGAGGCCGTCGAGACGTCCGCAACTCATAGACCATTCAAAAATTGCTTTTCAAATGTAATGCGAATCATCGGAGTTCTGTTCGCTTCGAGCACCTTTTGACCTGGAATTTCATTGCCTTTTATATGTAGTTGTTGTTGGATCGTAACTTATATATTTACGTCTACAATACCTTTTTATATATACTTTATAATTAACACTTTTACACAACTTATAAATATGTTTAAAAAGTGGCTATTTAAGGAATTTAACGTCATTATTACCATTATTCCTGACGACATTTGACTTGATCATAATAGCAGGTGATTGTTCGCGTGGTCTTTCACCGTCTACTTTCCCTACAAATAGTACTTTGTCGAACTTATATATTTTTTAACGAATGATGTAGCCAAAATAACTTAAGACTCTTTGGTAGTATCAATATGTTCGTAACATATGCACAATTGAAAAGCTCAGTCTTGATTTTTAGTTGGTCGAAGATGATTATTTTTAGCGAAGAAATACAGCGACTTATTTTTAATCTAATAATAATAGGAAAATTAGATCACGCAAAGTGACTTTACGAAAATTAGGTCGTTAATTCAAATCCAATAATATGAATTCCGGTTAAGAAGTAAACACAATAAACTAGAGGAGATAATTTCTAGACGTGGTTTTACTGCGACGTCATTAAATCAACCGACTTCATTGCTGCGGTTGCAAATGCATTTTCGAAGGTAACTACTTCTAGATAATAACTTCTCTTTTATGTTAGTGCGGGTAACTTAAGCTTTTAGATGAGAGAGTCGAAGTAATAATGTATCTTTGACACCATTATACAATAGATACACAGTTACTTAATGTTTGCTTAAGTTGTAAGTTATACTGGTGTCTTATATTTAGAAATATCCAGTCAGAGTAACATTGAAATAAAACAATTTAAAATAGACGAAAGAGAACATATGCACTGACGGTGTTTGGCAACATTATTAGTGTTAGAATTTCAAATCTTGTAAAAGTTGTGTAAATACATACGAGGTGGTTTTTCAGTAGTTTCATCTTATTAAATAATCCACCACCTTGTATCAACACTTTTACACAAAATTATCTGAGAAAATATGTAATAAGTTAACGATTAAATATGTTACTTAAAAGCCAGCTCTACAGAATTACTGTAAAGTCTAGTATTGTGTGGCAGTTTCTGGCACTAACAAGTACATCTCATTGTTTGCACAACCTACTGCGAAACCCATCCAGTATTCCGTATATTTGGTGCCAAGCTGTATCAAGATTGAACTAATCAAGAGATCTGATTGAGTTACGTGAGAATGTGGATTGCCTCTTACTATTAACCTGTTACCATGTTTCAATTAAGCTTATTACTAACACTAAATAATTTTAATAACAGAAATTATACTTGAAATAAACATAGATGTTTTATCAATGAGTCTTAGATAAGCAAAAATAAATATTTATTATAATAAATTAATGAATTATATTTTACGTTGTTGGTGCTGACACCCGTCAACCTTTTAACTTAATTATACACATGTGGAAACCTTCATATCATAGCACTGTCTGATGACAATGAAGTTTTTGAGGCAATTTTTAAGGTCTCCTTCATATTCGACGGTAGGGCTTCTTACATGTTTCGACATTGAGTCGAAAGATTGTCACTCGTAGATCCAAAGATTCAAATAACCTATAAAACATTAAGCCTTGCATTGTCCTAAAGTAGTTTAATTTGACTGAGTCGATAGTCTTTTTTGGTACAGAGATGGTGACTTTAATCGCCCTTGTAGACGTGGCGAATGTTCTAGGCTACTTTCTAGCCGTGATGAAAAGCGAAAGTAAGTGTGGAAAATGTCGGTATATACCTACTGAATATTACATTTTTTTAGCCACAAGTCGACAAAAGATAAAAACTCGTAAAATTAAAGTAGATTAAATATTTTACACTTTGTCAAATGGCAAAGATTTAATGTCAAAACAATATTTAAAAAGCTAATAAGCGGGGAAAACCCAAAAATATATTTTTTTAAATAGCTTTACTATACGTAGATACCTTGTAGTTTGGAGCCGCGATTTTTCTAGACTTTATGATTTATATAAATTTCTTTTGCTAACAAATTGCGGAGACAAATATCAAGGCAAGAAAAACCGGTACATACATTGACATCACGACTCTAACTGGAACAATTTAAGGCTTGTAACAAACAAGACAAAAAAAAAACTTACCGTTGCCTACCGTTTTTAGATGTAATTTAAGACGTGTGAAGTAAAAATCGAATAGACAGTAATTTCTTCGAAAGGGCCGAAGCGTAAATAAAACATGTTCATGTATCGATGGCACTTCGCCAGAAAACTGAAACAAATGAATCACTGTATGCCAGAAAAACAAGAAGGGGAGTCTGCGAGACGAAACGCCATTTCCGTGATATAAAAAATAACGCTTAAGTTTGATGAAGTTTGAGTAGCAAGCTTCTCCATGCATTAATCAAATGGAAACATTCCTTTGTTGAAATATAAGCAGAAATAGGATATTCGTTTGCATATTTATCTTAACTTGAAACGTCAGCTTGTATAAAACATTTGTATAAATATAAACGTCGACATACGAATCGGTAGGTGATACACATATTATAACTAACACTTTTTGAACACCATAGACAATCAATAGCGGAAAAAAAGAAACGATTCATATGGTACAAGAGGTCTTATCACACGAGGCGATCTCTACTAGACATACAAATATACATATATATATAAATAACTTTGGAAAGGTGTACGAATAATTAAGAGATGCTACATAATATACATAGTTATAGCTGTGATAAAATGCTGTGTGCTTGCAGAAACTACGAATAGTTCATGTTTTATCAAAAACTTGGCTTTCATAATTTCATCACCATCATTTCAGCCCTACAACGCCAATTGCTGATAATCGATCTGCTCCCACAGATTTCCAATAGGACCTGTTGGTAGCGCCCTTTCCAAAGCATCATCCGAAGACCTCAACAAGGTCGTCTGCACGCCGAAGGAAAGTCGTAGAAGGTCGTAACTCTGCTCTTGGCGGCCATAGAGAAAAATAACGATGAATATGTTTCCGCATACATCGGGTATCATCTGATTTATTTTATGTGGTCATCTTATTTTTCACCATCGCCATGTTACTTTTGTGACAAGGATATAAACCTTCCTATTTTCACCCTCTCTCTTCCATCCTACACAATTTTTCTCTTTCTTTCCGGTGTCATGTGATTATAGATTGAATGTTAGAAAATTTTCATTTTATTTCCTGTCAATGTCAAAAGTAAAGTAAATTCAGACGCCTATTTTGAGATGGGTATAAAAAGCAAATAACTTAAATTAAGATTAAAATCCAGTTCTTTGCTCCGTTTTATCAAGTTCCAATAAATGAAAATTCTTCGTAAACAATGTAAGCTGACCATGGAATGCTCGGTAACTTCATTATTAATTTTAAATGGTAGAATTTTAAGTTTCAAAAACTTGGGCTCGATTTTTTTTAAATCTAAACTTCTACCACTATATTAAGACAGTTAAGTATAAATACTTTAGCTTAGTAAGTAATTTGCTCGGAGACTAAACTTGTATGTCCACAGCACAAAAGGAATTGTGGTAGCTTAGCGCTTGAGATACATGAACAAGAAAATTTCGATTTAGATTATCGGCAGGAACGCACTTTGTGTGAATTATACAGGGTGATTGACTATAGGTGTAACGGGTTTAAAGGAGTGTATGTATAACTCATTTGCTAGCAAAAAGCTTTAACGATTTTACAACTATGGAAACTTTCTTACAATCTGCCGAGACAGATATAGAACAATAATTAATTTTCAAATGTAGTAATCTGACAAAACCCAGTCAACCTTTACATAATATACATACATACATATATATATATATATATATATATATATATATATATACATATATATACATGATTGAACTCTGTTGTTTCGACTCGCGTCGACAGAGGCACCGCGCGGTAGAATAGACATTAATAAAGAAGACTTGACAACAACACGACTGTATACACATCATCGACGTCAAGAT
Source organism: Battus philenor (assembly GCF_028537555.1). Classification (NCBI taxonomy): domain Eukaryota; kingdom Metazoa; phylum Arthropoda; class Insecta; order Lepidoptera; family Papilionidae; genus Battus; species Battus philenor. Next base: position 3,288,089 of record NW_027181693.1, read on the forward strand.
ACACGCCGTCCAAAAATCTATAAATATATATCATCTCTGTAAGAAGAATCCGATTGTTATGCTAACATAGGTTAGTAACGTTGCTCTTATGGTCATTCAAAAGCGCCATATTTCGCACAATCCATCGACAACCCGACTCGGCCCGTGCACCGCAAACATTTGTATCATCTATCGTAAAACAACTATCTCAATATAGATATATAAATAAATATATATATATCGAAAGACAACTCTGTTGTGTGTGTTCTTTTAAAAAAACGAATCAACGTTGATCTGTTTACTGTCTGCGTTCTTTAACAAGAATTATAAGATATTATGCGCTGTAGTCTCAAAGTTTTAAACTTCGTTTCTTGACTTAGTTGTTAGTTGAGATATTGGAAAACCATGAATGAATATATGAATGTTTTCTCATAGGATATAGTTAAGGTCGCGCGATGTTTGGGGAAGACCTATGCCTTGTAGTGGGCGTTTTTCGGCTGAAAGAAGATGACGGATAGTGTTTTCTCTGATAATAATACATTACTAAAATAATTACATTTTTTTATTTATCTTCTAACATATTTTTATAATCGATTTATTGAAGAACTTCTCTATTAATACAGTATAAAAAGCCTTGAATAATAGCCGAGAATAATTTTTTAAATAATCTTCTAACATATATTCATTATCGATTTATTGAAGAGCTTCTCTATTAATATAGTATAAAAAACGCCTTGAATAATAGCCGAGAATTATTCCGGTATTTATAGCTTGGACTCGTATACCTGGAACGTCTGCATGAATGCATTATTTTTTTAAAAGATATATTGTTAAGTTTGCTTATCAGCTTTATCAAGAGAATAAATATCGAATATTAAATTCAGAACCAATATTCTGTTCTTATTTTATAAAAGATTGTGAATATAAATAATAATAATATAGTCGGTTTGATATTAAAGACTTACTTTGTAATGTTTAAGAATTGGTTCAACCAGTTCGTAAAACGTGATGACAAAGCTAGACATTATTTATTGGAACGAATATCAATTTCATGTCCATGTCCATCCATGTCAATATAAAAATAAAATTAAATTTGATGGCAATATTCCGTCTTTAATTTATTAGAGAGTATGTATATAATAGTATTGTCGGTTCGATAAAAATATTTTCTTTGTAATGGCTAAGAATTGGTTCAACCAGTTCCTAAAGCGTGATGACAAAGCTAGACATTATCTATTGGAACTAGTATTAATTCCATGTCTATCCATGTCAATATAAAAATAAAATTAAATTTGATAGTAATATTAAGTCTTTAATTTATTAGAGAGTATGTATATAATAGTATTGTCGGTTCGATAAAAAAATTTTCTTTGTAATGGCTAAGAATTGGTTCAACCAGTACGTAGAGCGTGAAGAGATAGAACTGTAAAGCCAGCAGAAGAGGTCTCTCAGCCGGCGCGAGAGGTCGCCGTGAGCAATTAGCAGAGCGGTCACAGTTGGCGGGCGCGTCAAGTTTTAATAGCCAGCGGCGAGATAAGAGCTCCGCCGGGTGCTTCTCCAGTGGAAGCGCGCCTTAATTTAATAAGTTGTGTTTTAAGACCACGGCCCGACTAATTCCGGATATCAATTCCCTTATCACGTAACTTTCTAAGTTTTTAATATCTATTGTAATGTGTAATCACGATTACTGTGTACACTTTTTTTTTTGTAATTTTTTATTAAAAACACACACTTTACACAACAGTGATTTAATTCCAAAAGACTTTCACTGTCGCGAACCTTTAGTTGACGTACAAGTCAGCTTTGGTTTGTAAATTGTTGGAAAATGCAAAAAGAAATTTCTTTCAAAATTTTATGCAATAATTTCAAATAAAATATTTTAATTATAAAAATAAAAATCAATAGACATTTGAAATTTTTTGATTAAATTTTACACGTAGAATTCAAAGGTCATACAGGGTGAATCCACAATTAATCATACTGTATATTATTTCTCTTGTTATCTTATTGTTACTAATTTATAGAAGACAAAAGGAATAAATATATTTATAGAAATAGGCTTGCTATATTTCCAGTGTTAACATAATATATATGCACATAGACCTTGTCTATCACGTTATATATGCCGGCTATTAATTGTTATAAATTCTTTACGAAACTTATTTCTGAGAAATATTCATAAATATAAAAGAAAACTTAAATAAAAATGTGGACTTGTGATATTTTTTATGCGAACAAAGTAACAAAATAATTTATTGTTACCTTAAAATTTTATAGTTAAAACTATTTATGAAGTAAAGAAAATAATAACTTCGTTCATATCGAAAATAACTCAGAACCGACGGTCGGGAGCAAAGGGAATTGTTATTTTCTCAAAATGACATCTGTCAACTTGACTGTCAAGAATAAATTAGGGAGGGAAAAAGTGTACGTTACTAGGGAAGACGTTTACTTTTTATTGTAACAAAAATAACATTTTCAATTCTAAAGATATTTTGGTCGGTGACTAAAATATCTGGTTCTAACATTACGAAATACGATTCGGTCATGACCCGTTAAGTAAAACGTGAGACTAAATCGGTATATTTATCTCGAAATAGCTGTAACAAATTTTTCGATAGCGCTTGCGGGTTTAGGTACAAAATAAATATGGTACCTTGACCGTCCGTACCACATATGTCACGTACCGAACGTTACATTCGGGTCACGTGCCACGTTCTGGATTGCGGCGGCCGTGCCGACTGGCCTGCACTGAGCGACCGGGAACACTTTATATAATCACCTGCACTGGACTTTACAATTGCTGGATTTTACAGTTTCGATATTTCTACGTAAAGGTCTGTGCCTGACGATTGTATTATCGTTACAATGGCTGTATAATCAGTGTAAATAAAATTAAACTCTTTACATTTTACTAATTGCAGAACGGTTCGACCAACTTCATTGTTTCTTTTTCATACTTTCATAGTTCTTGATTAATTTTTATGTTGAAAAGAAATAGAAAATAGAAAACGTTTTTTTTTTCTTTTCTCTGCCAAACCACAGAGTAAATTATGATATGTACATATCTCTAGCTGTCAAACATATGACGTTAAAATGTATATAATCGTATAGCTAAACTGTAGCGGCGGTAGAAAAAGAAAAATGATTAATGGGAATAATGGTTGTTTATTTACAATACGTTAAATAAATAAAGATGTAAGGTGTTTATTGTATAATATATTATGGTGTATATTTAATAAATTGAATAAGGATGTTACGCATACCGTGGAATATCAGGTGAATCAACAAATCTGTTCTCTAGCAACTCCGAATAAACACCTGGTTATCCACTATCTACCAAAAGCGGCAATTAGAGAAGGTGATCACCAAACCGATGGGCGTACTCTGTGCGGGTGATGACGGGCCTCACAGTGTCGGAAGCGATTAGAGAAACAGTTCAGAGTCCTGTGGAGGCAACTCGTCTAATCTTCGATCAAGGCTTTCCAGGAAAGTTGAGGGCCTTCAGCAATGAAGATACCGTTCAAAAAGAAGAAATATTTAAATATTTTCTATTGGACTACGACAGGCTTGTTGGTAAAAAAAGGTTTTTAATAAATTTATGTAGTACAAGCATATACTCCCAAATTTAAAAAACGGACAAATGAAATTGGTCTCCGATTTAGAATCATAAATTCGAATTGCCCACTGGCGGTGGATTAAATTTCATACTCTAGAAGCAGAAACCTTTTCTTAGAAGGAGAGGTCTGTGTGTAACTAATACAAAAATAAAAACTTAAGTCATTATTAATAAATTCTTTGTACATAAGAATGTTATACTTCTATGCTATTGTTTTTGAATTGCGTTATCTTTGTTATATTCAATGCTACTGGGAGTGTGAAGCTTCATCTCAATGCATGGCATATGTATATTGTTGGGCAGGCCAGGTGGTGATTGATAGATATCAACGTCTCGATTTTTCTTACAATTATACTTTTTTTAATTTTTTTCCAGAGAGTTTTATAACAATGGTTTTGCGAGAATTTAACCTCCGACGGTCGAGTCACAGTTCTTAATTTGTTGTATATCATACGTATTATAACTTTATATTTCGTCTACATAACAATAAATATTTAATTTAATTCATTATTTACTTCATATCTGCCGAATGCACTTTGAAATCAAGCAAGTTTAATTTGATTTGAAACTTCGAAATCCTTGTTTAAGCACGGTTTTGATTTAAATCATATCAAAATTTATACGAAATACACGTTTGTTTGTGGAGAACGGGAAAATTCACGTGTTCATAACTTTTAGAAGCTAAAAGGTAAACAGACTAGTTATAAACTACGCCGCCGACTATACTCGCCTACATTTTTCTCTCACAGGAAAACAAATTTGCCCGTAGCAACCTTATTAATGAAAACTGTTGTGAACAAGTAATTCTACCTGTAAACATGACAAACTTTGAAGGAAATCTCAAATTTAGTATTAATTTACCAGCGCTGCAAAGTTACGCCGGCTGACGTCTACGTCGACGGAGTTCTACGTAACGGCTCAATAAGTAAGTATAAAGTCACTTGATTTGCTGCTACGTTAGAGATGCATGTAGCGCTCGCTACGTAATTGCTACGCTTGTAGACCAGGGCGGGCTTTCACATATAACGTAATTCGTTTAAATTAGACATTATAAAACGAAATTTAGTTTAACTTTAAGTCGATTTTATTTTATTTTTTTAAATTATTTCTTTTTATGTTAACAAAGCACAAGTAACGATGAAATATTCTAGTCCTGAACATTTCTACGGGATAATTTTTATCATTGTGAAATATGATCATTGTGAAATATGTACGATTTTTTTTTCTATTTCAATGCGAAAGTTAAACTTCTGGCAGTAAAAAGTCTTCAGAGATAGATAGTAAACAATAATCAATTTTAAAATTTAGTAATCTGAATTAAAACGCTCTTTCCTCTATAATATCATATCGTAATTTATTATTCCTGAAACCATTGATCTTTGATTAAGGCCATATAATAACAGGCAGCAAATGAACTATGTATACTCCTTTAAAGTTTTTACGCTTATAACATACGAAAGGCATGTCTAAATCCCGTCCGAAATCAAAGCAACACAAGTTTCTGTTAGAAATAATTCCAGTTTTATATGGACGTGCTGGAAAATTAAAAATTCATTCGCATTTTCAAGGAAAAAGAGTAAAATGAACGATTCGTTACAGCTTCAGCAATAACGAGACGTATATTAATGAACATACCGATAAATACAAAAAAAAACTAATTTACTTTATAACACGTACATTTAAATATTTATTTATACTATTCCTTTTTACGATTTTCATTGTCATCTTCTCAACGTAAATCATAAAAATGTTTTATGCCATTTTTAAATGTAATAACAAAGTTGTATTCGTTAAATGAAAAATATATTTTCTAAATAGGATTACTTAAATAGAGCAATCCACTCATTAGCAACTGTAGAGTACAAATAACATAGTTAGATAATTAGTATCATCATCACCACCACGATCACAGGTTGACGACCCCTGCAAAGCAAACGCCTTCCGCTAAAGATCGCCAGGGCCAATCTTGCAGTGCCAGTATCCAGTGACCTACGCTTGTGTCTACCGACTTGTCGTCGCCACTTGAGAATCATTCGATGGTACGAACGATGTGCACAATTTGAAAGATTAACAACTAAATAATAACTGTATTTTTATTAAACATTAACATATACTGGTGCTTTCTAGAACAGTAAAACCGGCCGTTGCCGGTGTAAGTTTTATTGGAACATCGCCATTCCCAAAACCGAGCCAAGGATTGTAAGTAAATAATGGGCCAGTGGTCAAAATTTTCGATTGTTACAATTTATTGTTGCATTTTGTTAAGCAATAGTGAAGCGAATAAAGCGCTTGTAAAGTCGTTTGCATTACAACAATAAAAATATCGTTTAAGTCTTATATACTGGGTGTAAATCATGGTAAAATGTAGCTAAAAATCTTATTAAATATAACTTTCAACTGTGTCCGTATTAGTCATTGTATATTAATTTTAGACTTGCGTTAAAGTAACGCAGGTATATAGGTACATTTTATAATAAATATTGATACAGAAAATGTTAATATTTATTTATTTAATTTTATACTTCATTGTACACCATAGAAGATAACTTACAAAAAAAGAAATAAAATTATATAGAGATGCTAGAGGCGGTCTAATCGCTCGAGGCGATCTCTATTCGACATTCTTTGGAGGGATATGAGAGATATGAAGGAGAGGGCAGTTTAGGGTGTACATACATATAAATACATATATTACTATGTACATATGTACATACATACAAAAATACTTGGATACAACTTATTATAATACTTTTTAAACATTTAAATATAAAAAGGATTTTATTTATTTAAATGTCTTATTCATTGATCATAATATTTCAAAATTTGGTTCAAATTTAGAATTTGCCGAACAGATACCGTATAGGAGGAGATCGGCGGCGGCTAACACACAGCCCATCTTATATGTTATAAAATCACTTGATTAAAAATTAATTATTGAGGGTATACGAATGTTTTGTGTAGCTAGGGGCGTTTTCCTACAGCTAGTGATACAGACATAATAAATATCGCTAGAATCAATGGAGCGTTCGTAGTATAAGTAAGCGTCGAATATGGGACATTAAAGCAATGTTTAATAGGAGGAAGTGTTTGCGTCGGAGTTACATAAATTAATGCCCCCATCTTCTCTCATCCACCGAAAAACAAGACGCATGGGTTTACGACATTCATATACGGTTAAAATTCCTTCAAACACTGAGCGTTTTGATACTGCTTTTGTAATGCGAACAGTCAAGGTATGGAATAACTTACTGGCGACGTTGTTTCCAGCTAACTTCAACTTAGGAGTCTTCAAGTCAAGAGTGAATAGGTTTCTTCCAGGCTAACGTGTCAAATGCTATGCTTAAATTTTAAATTTAATATTCCTTATTATACACGCTAGGACACATTCCAATAGTTTCATAATAATAAACAAAAAGGTACAATGGGCAGTCTAATCACAAAAGGCAATCTCTTACAGACAACCATATTTTTACTTATAGTCGATTAAAAAAGAATAATTTTTTTAAGTACATCAGTAATATCGGTAATGCTGACGTCACATATTTTAAATACAATAATAATAAAAATATACATAAATAGTTATAATGTTACTTTACCGTCAAGTTTGTTATTTTAATAAAAATAATAATGAATATTTTCGATGAAAACTTAAAGATCATATTGCAAATGCGGTTCAGTTTAAATTTAATATCTCTTAATGAACAACATAGACTTATATTCTAATATTTCTCGAACAGTAATTAATTGTCTCTTTCATCATAGAAGCTAAATGTTCGTGTCATGGTACGTCATGCATAGATTAAATATGTCTACGTATATTTCGCACAAGGAATGATACAAGGTAAAACTCGAAAATGTATTTTAAAGAGGACAATTTTTTTCAGATATTTAATTCTTCGTGTTATTATTACCGTTTTAAGTTATACACTGCTAGGGTCATGTTAATAACTATGTATATCTATACAATAAGGATTATTAGATACAAGATACCTTCTTTTTTCAAAATATTAAAAGATTATATGTATGTTAAGGGATCAAACGAAAAACTTTTGCAAGGCAGTTCCTTGACTCTATTTTTTAGCTTTGTATGTTTGTAAAAAACGTGACTTATGTATATAATAATAACTTAAGTATATAATCATCACCATTTCAGACATAAGGCGTCCACTGCTGAACATGGGCGTTATCCAGCTAGGATCTTCCTGGTGGATGTTCTACGCTGCGCTTGCCAATCCGGAGGGTTATTGGACCAGAAGATATTTGATAGCTTATACATACAACTGATATATGGATTGGAATTGATTTTTTTTTTCATTGAAGATAAATAATAATAAAAAACAAAAAGCCACTGCTCATTATATATATGCTTAATTAAGTGTCTTATTATTAAAAAACAATTGTGATAAAATGGAAGAGAAACAAAGGAGCAAATAATAAAACTAAAATTCGACGGCACTCGACGTGAGCCGAGTGTTAATTACAGTCGAAATTCGACTCTGTGCGATCCCGGACGAGTCGGAAAGAATTTGCGAACACTGGCTGAATTTTACGCCCTGAATATTCCGCGTTGGTCTTTTTCATTTTAACAAAACCTACAACGCGAAGCGATCAATGCATTTGTTTTTCATTAGCCGCTTTGTGATACAAATAAAACAACTTTTGTACTCGTTTCCATAAAAATTTTGCTAGAATTTTATATACAAGACTATTGACTACAAGTGTAAAAACCTTAAAAAGCTTTGCTGTATGGTGAACAGTTCGAATAATCAATAGTTTTAGAAATAATTAGTAATGTATTGATAATGTAGTAAAAAAGTGGTTTTCAGAATTCGTATACATAATCATATTGACTCAAATGTAATCACATTAAAATCATCATAGTAAACGCAGACCGCTTCTTTGAAGGCGTACGTCCAGCACTGGACGTCCTGGGATTGAAATGGTGATAATGATTGAAATCTTCTCGTGAGCGAAACACTAAAAAAATTGTATTTGTACATTCGTTGTTCATTAAATCAAATAAAGATTTTGAGAAAAATTAATTATTGGTTTGCGACATGTCCACAACTTTTGCCAGAATGAAGTCTGTTGGGGCAATTATATACCAATATAACGAACCAAGTAAAAGTCCAAATGAAAGCTCCTAATTAAAACCTCTGTATTTTCCTTGTTAAAATTGTTTGTAAAAAGTGTTTTTTTTTATTGATGGAATAGAAGTTCAATGCTCTAAATTGTTTTAGTTAATGATTTATCAATTACTTTAGAACGGTACTTGAAAGTTTTTTTGGAACTATGGACATGGGAAGAACTTGTGTTGAAAACGTAGAATAATACGTTATAGCTATCATTACTCTGACATAAGACATGACTCATCTTAGCAGGCCAACAATTTGATAAGACGTATACACTCGTTTCTCTATAATTCAGCAAAAGGCACCTGAGTGATACGCGACTAGATACTCTATACCAAAGAAGCCTTTAATCCGAAGAAGCTGTAACAGCCAGTAAGGCTAACACTGCTCACCACCAATCGAATATATACCTACCAAGAGAGTTTTACAGAGCGTCTAGCTCGAAAAGTCATAATTGTTTACATTTTCATTATCATAAATGTTCCAATAATTAGGTATGGAAATGCGGAAATATACAGAATTATTTTCTAAAGTGCAGCGTGGGACTTTCATTCACAGAGTGGGCAAAAAACCTTCTTAAGGATATCGGAAGACTCTGGATGCGGGACGCTTATTAACGGTCTTGTTGGAAAATTACGACGTCCAGTAGACGACGTTTGTCTGCTGAAATGGTCTTTTAACGAACGATGATAATATCTTAGAAACACTTGAATAATTATTTCGGACATTAATTTGATGGTAGTATCATAAGTTAAAACCAAAACAAAAGCACGTTCGATAATTACTTTGCGTCATAAGTCCATTTTAATAACCTACGTCTGATTTGTGTTTGCATATGATTATGAACGAGCGTTGTGTGTTTACAGCGCGTCAAAGTGTGAGTGCAACTCTGATTGTAATTTACATCCACAAAGTAAAGGCTAAATTAGATTGTCGGGCGAGGCCAGCGTTTCGTTTTGGCCGGTAGCTGTGGGAGCGCGTTCCGCGTACACCTCGGCTATTTTTCATATATAAATTGGAATTGACATAAACGAAATTCAGTGGCTTTTGCCGCATCGATGCATATATAAAATTAAATTGAGCAACTTATTGCGATGCATTAAAATGGGAAAAAAATATTGATGTCGAAAGTTTCAACATTCAATTCACAAAATTTCACTTCAAAACTGAGATAAGCGAATTGTTCGTCTGCATATACCAACTTAATAAAAAGATATACACGGGAATATTTGAAATATGTAAGTATTTATAGAATAACTTTTTAAACGTAAATGCTGTTGTTATTCGAAATAAAATAAAATAAGAAAAACAAAATGAAATATTGATACCCAAGTTAAATCAGTTGCTATTCTTGGTCCAATTAAAAATTTCAATTTTTTTTTAGTACAAAACGATTCCTTCATATAAATTACATCGTTCTATAATTTATTTTTATAAATTAGCTTCATGGATTTAACACATAAAAATTTCCTCGTAATATTTTGTACGTTTTTTGTCACAATCTCAATCGTCTTGAGTTACTATTTATAACCTGTTCAAAGATGAACACACTAAATTCTTGGCATTCTAAAATCTTACAGTGTTACCAACCGTGCAAAAAGTCCTACTTCCTTATATTCCGAATTGAAGACGACATAGTTAACGTATTTATTGGACTAATGTATAAATGATGTTTATAAGTTGGTGTTAAAGCTTTAGAGGTGAAGTATAATTCATTTCCTGTCAATTAATGTACGGTTAACCATTTTCAAAAATCAATGGTGTCAGAAATAATAAAAAACGTAATGATATTACAGTAAGAAAAATCGTTTTCACAATTTCCATGACAACGTATTAAAATTAATTATTGTTTACTATCTGTCCCTGCAGACTTTGTACTGCGAGAAGTTATTGGCCTGTCGCATTTCGTTATAGGAAATAAATTGATGTAACATATTTCATAGTTATTATTTTATACAGGATTATTGGAAATGGGTATAAAAACTTTAAAGATGAGAGAGTATAAGAGAGGTGTAGACTTCATGCAAAAATAACTATGGGGGGATTTATCATACTTGTCACTCTTGTCAGGTGAGTTGACGATCGTAGTTTGGTTTTATGGTATGCAGAGAACATAGTCGTCCATCTTCTAGAAACTTGTTTGTGAGCAGAAGCAATCCTATATAATTAATGCGAAAAGTGTGAATTATATAAGACTGTACGTAACTTGCAATCTATGATCGTAGGTTTCAGTTCTCTACCGCTAAGCTACCATTGCTCAATATATAGCTCAGTTATCAGCAATACTCAAGTCTCGAGGTGATAAATAATTGTATTACGTTTAGAATTAAACTGTTCTCGATGCTTTGTATTACTTACTCTTAAATATTCCGTACTTTTCGTTATTTTCGGCATTGAAATGGCAATGAAAAAGGATTATTTAAAAATAAGTTATGCGAGTGATCCAAAGGCCAACCGTTTCGGTTTGGCTCGACTGCATATGCACCGGTTAATGCGCGAATAACATCGCAACAAATAATTTAACGTCCGACGGCGGTTTGGCGGACCGTCCGGTTTGTAGGTCGACACCGCGGCGCTGCAAACGATGCCAATGTACGATTTCATTTACACATATTTCCTTCCGTACGCATTGCAAATGAGACCACTGTCATACATTATCACACATACAGGGTGATTGGTTATAGGTGTAAAAGCTTTAACAGAATTAACGTGTTCACACCTATTTCCTATCAATCTGTATAAAATAATATAATATAAAATAATATAATAATCATTCATTCATTCATTTTAAAATAATAATTTTTTTTAAATAATAATTCATTATAAAATAAAATAATATAATAATCATTCTGAAATATGTGACATCAATTTATATTTTCTCTTGGCTAATATGATAAGCCAATAACTTCTACAGGAAAATCTGTAGAGACGGTATTGAACAATAATTAATTTTAGTACGTAGTAATCATAATTTTGAAAACGCTTTTTCTTTCTACATTATCAGTATGTTATTTAATATTTCTGTAACTATTGATATTTTGAAAAGGTTTACCGTACAGTTTGACAGCTAATAAACTATACATTCGACCATTCAAAGCTTTTACTACTATTATGAAATCATCTAGACTAAAGTACTTCGCGTACATATGCTAAAGATAAAAGGCGTGTTACTAGCTATCATTCAATAACCGGCCATCTAACTTTTTATTTTAAAAAATACAAAATGAAATGTAAAGTTAAATATAGGACCACAGTAAGCAACTTAACTACGTCAACAGCACTTAACTGAACGTTTAACGACTACGTAACTCAGAACGTTCGAGATCGCTAAAGGTGTTCCGAAACTTTAACTACTGTATAGCTATCTAAATTGTTTGTTGTACATCGAAATAACATTCAACCTGCCAATTTTTGATACTTTTACAAACACAATGTTAGAATTACAATTTAATAATTATCTCAATCCGTATTTAGATATTTACTAAGGAAGAAAATTAAAAATTCCACATTAATTTAAAAAATGAAAGTTTTTTGTATCAATTATGTTAATTATTTAATCAAAAATAGCATAAATAAGTTGAGGCCTGAGAAAAGAACCATAATTCTAAATTAAACTGACAATTGAAAAAAAAGTTTTTTTTAGTCACGTTATATGCATAGTTCTTTAAAGTTAGCAACTGCAGCAAGAAATTGATAGTAGTAATTTTGATACTGCTCTTTTTAAATAAATAAGATTGATTTCAGTTTTTATTTTTCACAATTACACCTCCAAATCAGCATAGTTCCGTAAAATATTTCTATATTCGACTAACAGCGAAACAATGTCTTGAGAGAACCCAACGCTCCGGGCGTTCTAGTGGCTACTCTCTTTTGTATTGTCAATGAGTAGTTTTTTATACCAACCAACTTTAAATACTTAAATATTCTTATTGGTTATACATATCAAATCTCTAAAGGGGTGAATGTATATCTCACATGTCATCAAAAAGCTTTAAAAAGTTTACAACTTTTTCCAATGATTTTGTATAAAGTGATCACTCTGAAATAATTTACATATTTTTTATCGGAATATGACAGCATATTAATTTATGGCGATAAAAATATGTAGGGACAAATAGTAAAAGATTATTATTTTTAATATATTATAACGGATTTGATAGATTTTTATTTTATAAATCGATTTTTGGATCGATTGTATCTTATATTAATGATCAGCAATTGATTTATAGATTCACTCTTTTTAAACACCTATGACAATCTCGTATATAGATATCTCTTCTGACTTACGTTTTCGCAACGTGAAAACATGCGTGGGAACGTAATTTTCAAATATTTCTACATCAAATTGTACAACGAGCAAGCGTAAAGACCGCAAGCGTGATGGGACGTCGCGTCCCATATCCCACCCCCCTAAATCCCTCCTCCTCATTGTTGCTTCGCGTCGAGTTCCAAACTTTGTGAATGGCTTTTAATGGAACGCGCCGAAAATTTCGCACCGCCGAATAATTATGTTAATTGGAAATGAAAATTTGCGTAATACTCAATGATTTCGAAGACGCAGAAAGACGGCGGCTGCGACACGAAGATATAGGAGTAATAATTACAGCATAGTTAATGTCATATTAAAATTACACTTAAAGACACAGGTTGTAACGCAGCCGAGAAATTACAGATGGGACGGAGTAGAAAGACTATTGCGTACGCCTTGAATGTCTTGCGATTTGTTACAATAAATGAGTCCAAAAGAGAGTCTAATTATATATGATAAATACAAGATATTATCTATGCATTTAGAATTAAGTAGAACAACTATAACCCGTTGCTGTAGAATGTGTCAAAGTGGACTGCGGCATAAGATTAGTCTACATTTAAAACATAAAAACTTATGCTTAAAAACTATACGAGATTCGCCGGATAGACTAATAGACGCTGTTGCAACATCATATTTGTAAGCAAGTGAATGGGAAATCTGATTGTAGGAGATATCAATAATTGTAAAACAAAATTAATAATGTCTTCACACTTGACTGTTTTTTAAAGTTTTTTTTTCATATAATCCAAAACTTAACTTTTTAAATTAATCGATTTACAGTAAATTTGTAGGATACTATTGTTAGTCACAATAGTTTAAAAATTACAAATATTTATTTCCATAATACGGTCAATGGTAAACATTTTTAGCGCTACAATTATTTTACTTGTTAGAATTTCATGTTTCAAACAGAGGTTATAGATCATATTCCAAGATAAAATTTATCAATAAACGTTTATAATTAACATAAGAGCAAGAGAATGCGTGCGCGACGCACAAATATCAAATGTCAACTAAAAATTTTGTACCCGTGTATGTATGAAATTCTCTCTACGGCTAATACCATACGATATCTACTAAGCTTGAAATTACAGCTACCATTATAACAGAGATGTTCGACTCGAGCTTTAAAATATCCATTGACATTTCTTCTAGATTTTTTTATTTACTAAATTATTGAATGATATTACCTTAAGCGAGTTAAAATATTTTTATTACTAACAAGTGATGGCATAGGAAACTTTTTAATTATTATCAATTTAATTATAAACTAATGTAATTCTGAAGTTAGCTGTTATTGAAATTTGAGTATGGCTTAAGCATATGCTTATCCTTTGTTGGCCATTCCTCGCATCACAAAGCCTTGAACTTCGACCTTTATAATGCGTATAACAGAGTTGTAGAATAGTTTCCTGCGTCGCTGTTTCCGTCCAAATGTCGTGGTTGTCTTCAACAGATGGCAACAAGGACTTACCAACGATGACTTCACATAATACAAGATGAGATTACTGTAAATTCTTATATTAGGTTTGTCAGTTTTCACCACTGGGGTATAAACCACAGAGTGAAGGTACATATCATTTTAAGCCTGTTAAGAGCCATTAAAAGCTTTTAAAATACCAAGGTATTAATGATTTCGTCATTATCCACGGTTCGACATAGGCCTTATTATAGATGTCTACTGAAACTTGTTGGAAGGTGTTTATGTAAAGAGTCTGTCTATTTTGTGAACGTTCTACGCTTAGCTTTCTGGTGCATGGTATCTATTTCAGCATCTTAAAGCCCTGAATATATAATCTATTATATTTCAAAGAAATCTCTCAGATTATTCTTACATCGTTGTACCGTGTAAGCTTTTTAGAGCACAATTACTGCTACTTCGACATCTTGAAACCGTATTAAAAAGTTATTCTTTTATATTTTGGCAGTAAATTAAAGTCGCTTGGTGCAACAGATTGTAAGAAGGATGGCCCAACAATTCCATATCTACAATAGTAAAATACTCCATTGATCATATGGCCAAATGCACAGACGCGTTGTTGTGATGACGAAAGTCTCTGGTCGACATGGTTCTGGAACAAAGTCTAAAACAACAGACAAAAAATCTAGTATGGTACACTATTGTTACCGTTTCCATTTACAAACATCACATTACATATATTACAGAAATATGTTTGAACAAAATTTGACAATGTGACATTGGGCAGCTCACCAGGCCTTAAGGTACTGAATTGGAGACCACAAATCAGTAAGCACCACGTTGAACGTCCACCCACAAGGTATACAGAAGACTCCGTACAGGTCCTCAGATAAGCTTGATATGTGTCCCTTTAAAGCTGTACTTTAGGTAACTTTATGGCTGGATATATCCAAAGAATGGAAATTGAGTGGTTGAAATGATAATCATGACAAAATTGTTCTTATTGTAAATAGCATATCTCATTTTGTCAAAGAGAAATATTGAAAACGTGTCATCTGTTGGATATAAAACCCAAAGCTAGTTAGTTTACTTCTTAACTATTAGGAAGTAAAGTCGAGTGCTTGTAATAGTTTTGTAAAAGAACAGCCCCTGTGAAACTGTTCGAATAACAAAGAGGATTGTTAATACGCCCGCACAACGCATTACTAATGGCACTTACATCGTCAAGTGCAGTCGCCGTTAAACAAACTCGCTTAATGACGCGCCGCGAGCTGCTCTAATCGCCTCCCCGCGTTCCGCTCGCAAAAGTTACGACTCCAGCCCGTCCACCGATCGTTACGAGTTTATTTCATGTCGTCAAATACAAAATCGACACGCAAACAATAGTACATACTAAATTTTTAGCAAGATGAATATACGTAATATTAAATATTAAAAACTAGATAAAACTAATTCTACTAAATTTTTACTTTACATCGCTAATGTATGAAATACCGGATTACCTAAAGGCGAGTGTTTGATCAATGTTGCTGGTGATGGCATACAGATTCGAGATCTGGTAGCTTTCTTTTTTAGCTGATAGCGATTGGCTTTATAAGAAGGCTTAAAGTCGTCCAGAGAGAAATGGAAAGCTCAAAGTCGTGCAGAGAGCAATGTAAAGCTCAAAGTCGTGCAGAGAGCAATGTATAGCTCAAAGTTATTCAGAGAGGAATGTTAAGCTCAAAGTCGTTCAGAGAGCAATGGAAAGCTCAAAGTCGTCCAGAGAGCAATGGAAAGCTCAAAGTCGTCCAGAGAGCAATGGAAAGCTCAAAGTCGTCCAGAGAGCAATGGAAAGCTCAAAGTCGTCCAGAGAGCAATGGAAAGCTCAAAGTCGTCCAGAGAGGAATGTTAAGCTCAAAGTCGTTCAGAGAGCAATGGAAAGCTCAAAGTCGTCCAGAGAGCAATGGAAAGCTCAAAGTCGTCCAGAGAGGTATGTTAAGCTCAAAGTCGTCCAGAGAGCAATGTAAAGCTTAAAGTCGTCCAGAGAGCAATGGAAAGCTCAAAGTTGTCCAGAGAGCAATGGAAAGCTCAAAGTCGTCCAGAGAGCAATAGAAAGCTCAATGCTCGGATCTTTGCTGTGAGATCGAATCAGAGAGGAGAAGATCCACAGAAGAACTAATTTCAACGACGTTGCTCTAAGAATTTTTCCTCTAAAGTGGCAGTACGCGGGGGACATCACACGTGCGACCAGCAGCTGTTGGGGCCGAAAGATTCTCAAGTGGCAACCACGAGACGGTAGATGGAACATTGTCTATGCTTTATGCATGTAAATATTACCTATACGTGGCGTGATCAGGCCTTCCACTAGGTGATGACATAGTTAAGGTCGCCGAAAATCGGTCATCGTGGTGATCTTTGGAGGAGGCGGATACGATGATGATATACTTGTGTAATTTCTAATTGTGTGTATGCATACGAGTGTTGCCATGTAGTCAAGAACAGGGTAACAGTGGCGCAGTGTCATTGTAGCAGAAGGTTTACGTCCGAAGAGTTCGTTCTTCTTCATTCATCCTTCATAACTTGAGATCGATTCACTGAAATTTTAACATTGTATTTCTAACCCTATATATTATTAACAATCAAAATATTTTCACCCGCAATATAACTTTGTTTACACAAATTGACAATACGCTCATGGTTTTATACGAAAAGAATTTTTATGTTTCGTAGAATTTGTGGTGACTCGTTTTGCCATGACTAGAAATTCTCAGATGTGATTTTTCGTTTAGCTATTAACCACATCAGTTTTGAACTCACTTTACCTTCTTATAGATAGAAACTGTTAGCAATTTTACGCAAATACAATTTCAATAAATAACTTTATTAATCGAGGACAATTCATTGTTTAGCTCGACACTCTACACTTATCTATGACAAATTATAGTTAATTAAAAAAAGTGACTCGTCTAGGGTTTTAGATATGTGTGGAAAATTCTTAATTAAGATATAATACACATATGTTGCTAGTTTAGTAGCTTGTCCTTTTATTATTCCGATATCCGTATTATTTATCATAATTTAATTACGTTTACTTTAGGCCTGTTACTAATGTAATTATGCTCAGGGCTATTAGTACGCTTGGAACGTATGAAATATGTTGTTACGCTGTTGGCGTGCCTATTCATTAGGTTTATATATGGACGCCATTGTTAGCTTGAAAAAAGTTTCATGTGCACACGTCCTTATACCACATGAATATAATTCGGACTCCGTCGCTCCACTGTTTGAAAGTTTATGAATAGCTTCGGATGATAAGCGCCTAAATTTACGCCTTGATGAATAATTACGTTAATTGGTAATGAAAATTTATTCATGCTACGATATACTTTAGGATGTAATAAAGTTGAGTTAAAAATGTATTATCTAGAGCGTGTAAGAACTTGTAAATGATAAGATAAGAGAGGAACTCCTCTTTGAAGGACAGAAAAGTTACTATTTTGAATCGTGTTAAAATATTAAGACTATTTTTGAATGTGAGGTTAATTTTCAATATTAAAGTGACTCAAGCCCAATTTAAAATTATTTTTTTGATCGAACTTTTTATGACTCTTTCACAAATATACTCAATGTTGGTTTCATTTTGTGAAGAATTCTTTTTAGTAATTTTTTTTAACACGGTGAGATAGTCAGTTCTTTAGCATTTATTTAAGGTTTGATATGATCATAACCATTCCAGCCGTAGGTATTTCACTGTTGGACATAGGCTTACTTCATAGAGTATCGATAGGGCCGGTGGGCTTTGACTTTTCAGGGAAAAGACTAGTAAGGATTGTGTAAAGACCGAAAAAAATAACCTTTCGCGCGGATTAGATCCACTTTACAAACATCTAGCAAATATATTAACGTGATTGATTATAGGTACGAAAATTGTGGAATACAGGTACCAATCAGGTAGTATTAGTTTAATGTAAATATGTAACAGCCATAACAGAAAAAACAAAAAAGTTACGAGAAATAATTCGGTTGAGAGCGCTAAAATTTTAAATATACTAAGGCAGCTGAAAAAACGTGACTTCCACGCTAATGGCTTTCCCCGACAATGCGCCTTTGACGCTCAGGGGCGCACCTACTTAAACACAAACTCGATTCAAGTCGCTTCAGTCGCGACTCTTCTTGGTTGTGAAATTTCTTGACGAATTTAAATACACGTCGACTTCTTCCTTCATTACACTCAATTGAAAAATTAACATATTTACTTACATTATTTATAAAGAATAAACTATAACTGTCTCAATAGACCAACCTACAGGTTGTCCCAAACAATGCACCAGGGCGGCAATTTATTTGCTTTTATATACTTAATTTACACCTAAAAATATCGTGACGATAGGCCTGCGTTTCTCAAAAACTGTAGGGCCATGTTGAGTTGAGCAATTAAAAACATGAGGAAATGAAAATAAAAGTAAATATAAGAATTGAAAACAAAATATTCTATACCATATGTATATAACGATTATAACATAAAGAAATAAACAGCGTATTAAAAATTTAAAGCCCTGTCCAAAATCAAATAGGGTTGTACTATTATAAAAAACAACATCGAACACTAGTAATATTACACATAAGTTTTAGACACTTATAAATGTCTTACATTTTAAAAGGTGTTATTGAACTACCTCAATTACTGTAATAAAGAGACTATATTTAGCAAACTTTATACTCCAGGTCTATTCGACCCCCATCTCTTATTTCGCGCTTAATTAGAGCTCTGGTGTTACTAAACATATTCTTCAAAATTTCGTGAAGAAAGAAGGTAATAGTAATGTTATATAGTGGCGAACGCAGCGACAGTCTGTTAAAACAAGTCTAAGTCGTTTCAAGCGTTTAATGACTATGGAACTTTAGCAATTCGCGATCGCTTGAGGTGTTCGCCAACTTTGTCAATCGCCAACTTCACCTGTTCTCATTTAGCTATTATATATTTGATTATAATCTTTATAACACTTAGTAATTAACTAACTAAAACAAGACTGTCTCTTGTCTATAAAATACCAGTCATCAATACACTCAGTGCAGATTTCATTCAGGTTGTCCTGTGTTTTTTGAAGTCGTTCAATATTAAGATGAAAGACCTATGTGATGACTTACGGCACTGTAACGTAACTAACGTAACTCACTCTCGGCCCCATTGATAAGCTCACGCAAATTACTCTTCGGGATTTCTCATCGAGATTGTATGAGGAATAGGGAGGTCTGTTGACGAATAAGTAACTGACATAGCCCAACGAATTGGAACGCACAATTGGCTGTGAGCAGGCCACATAGGCCGTATGGCTTTAAGAGTCTGGGGTAGAGATCACAGACTGACAGGCGCAGCATTAGGACGTTCAACCGCAACGCGGACAGAATACCTTAAGGTCAGCGGAAAACTCTATAAGCCAACTGCTTCTGAATGTTCCTATTGGAAATCCTCGGTAATGACATGATGGTGCCATGTCTTTCGATATATATTTCAAAAATTTACCAATCATTTAATATTATTATTCTTTACACTTAGCACTCTATCTCTCTTTTCAGCTGAAGACGCCCACTGCAAGGTATAGGCCTGCAAAAAGATCTAGAACCAGCACTACTTGATAATTATCGCGCAACACGGTTCTTAAAGTAACATCGGTTCACTTTCCTCGTTTCAAAAAAGTTACTTCTTCACTTAATAATTGTGTAAACTATGCGAAAAATAGGGCCATTCAACCGCATTTTCGAATGTTAATATATTTAGTCAAAATGTTATTAATAGTATCAATTTAGCAAACATGTGGTACAAACAAATAAAATTACGAGCAGCAGACGTACCTTCTGTTCACTTGTTCGCTTCAATTACAATAAACTTACTGGAATACTTAGAAACTTCTCCGAATTCATTTCATCAAGAATAAACGTGTATCTCACCTGAAACAAAGAAATAAATTGATAAACTAACTTTAAAATGTATTTTGATAAGAATATTAATTAATATATCTTTATTGTGGTTTGTCATCATTAATTAATTAATTAAATGTAATAAAGATCATTAAATAAATAAATATATAAAAAATAAATAAAAAGCAATTTCATAACAATTTTTTTTACTTATAATTATTGTGTGATTTTAAAATGTTAAAATAAGTCAACTTTAAGGTTGGCAGCGTCCGAGTACTTAACAAATGCAATTAACTAACATCCGAGCACCACAGCTTAACTGCCGCTAAGATGACACTTGGCTGACTTGAAAGTTTAATCGCCGAACTTCGGCTACTTGCGAACGCTAAAAGTTATAACACTTTACGGAGAGAATTTTCTTATTCACGTTCACAACAATACCCAATCGCACGTATCTTGAAATTAAGGCTGTTGTGCGCTGATTCGGTTTTTGAATTTTAAAAGACATCAGTAAGTTACTTCGAATAAATAAAAATAATTAGAGAGTCATGATGACGAAAAAAAAAATTTTCTGCAAAAAAAAAAATTGGACAGGAGATGATCGGTTGTCATTAAACGTAATATCACTAAGTAATTTAAAGTAAGTCATTAAAAAATTAGTTATTTTTTTATCTAGGCTAGATAAAAATGTGAAAAAGTCATTTACCTTCAATTGGTGCTTACAAATAGTGCAACTCAAATTTTTATAATTCTTATTATTTCGCAAAATCACGTCTCCACTGTACCTATTAAAACTTAGTAATATACTTATTAATCCGATAATTATAGAACCTATGAAGTCTTTAAACTGTAGCAGAGTAATATTATATTTAGTAATATTTAAATATAGACCTCACAATAGTACTGAAGACTTATTTTCATTAGTGGTTTTCAGTTAATACAACATGCAGGGAGGACACATCGAACAGCTCATGGTGGTCAGACCATGGAAATCGTCATCGGTAGGTGCAGCAATCGCAGAGTGCGGACTTAGTTTGCGGGTAAAAATAGAACGAACTAATGCAGACATTGATCGCTTGTGATCACTATATTTGTAAAAATATATTTCGCAATCTATTCCCGAATTAGTATTAATGAAAATGGAATCTTAGACGGTTTTCAGTCAGAGATGTTATGTTGACAAAGAGATGTTGAGATAATTTAATTCTTCACAAACATTGAAATGATCGTTGATATATGATCAAAACAAAATAATACATAAAGGGTTTTCGGCATCACTCGGATACCAAATGAATTTCAGCGCACACTTCCGAGACCATTTATTCAGCAATCCCGCTTTTCATGGTGAAGTTTTGCGCTAATGCTGAAGCGATGATTGATTACCGAACATACACAACGGTATACGGAACCGTGGGAATATAAAAGTTAATGCGTTAAATCCGAACCGCTGAGAGCTCTGCGGATCTCGAAAGAACTCCATCCGAACAATACAAAGTGTCGTTGCCTACGAAACGGCACCGGAACGTAATCGCTCTTGTTTAAACTTACGCGGTATCATATTAAAACGCTTTTCATGGTTTTGTGATTTATTGGACGTTCAGAAGCTGGTGAAGATTAGTTAGTAAGGTCTATTTCGAAGTGATTTTTACATACAAAAACCAATATTTATTTTAATCATAATTGCAGCTTTGTTATAAGAATAATTTTTTTTTACGAAAATTAAAACATTTTAATTACGTGTTTAAAAGATCTCAATTAATTTTAATAAAATAAAAAGTCTATTTATTTAAAAATACAGATTATAAGATGACAATATAATAAGCTGCAATCACGCTGCCCAAACCTCGTGCACATCGAATCGCATTAATACCATTTTTAAAACGTTTTACTGGTGTTATAAATATAAATATTTGTAAATAAACTTTAGGATATATGAATATTTAAAAGTATGTAAAGGGGTTTTAATATTAATAGAAATTAAGTTCGCAGAACAGCGGCCTGGCGGCTTCGGAAAAGCCTGTATTCAGCTTTAGCGTTAAAGTGTTGACAATAAGCTTACACTTATTATGGTTTTACTTATCATCGCTTTCTAAAGCGATCAGAAAATAAAAGCACTCAGAACACAATGTCTTCTTTATAACTAATTACTATACGCTAAGTAAAAACGAAGGCATTGCAAAGAGGCCTCCCTTAACCTGCGACGCGAATCGCCAGCCAGAGCATCGTACCTGATCAACTTACTATAAAGCATCATTAGAATGCTAAGAAGTTACGTCACTACTGTTAACTTCTTTAAACTTTCTTTGTTCTTTATTTTCTTCTCTGAACTATTTTGTATACTTAATATAAGTAGCAATACATTAGTTAATACTGATTTAAATACAACGCTGTATTATAAAATGAAGAATATTTTAAGCTTAAAGTCACAATAAAGATAAAAACATATTTTTTACATAAAAGTTTACATTTTCCTGTGACGTTTATATAATTGTGTTCGTACTAAACACGTCCGTGCCTTCGCGCGTCAGTTGCTTTCGGTTTTTTTCACAAAGACATTTTTGACATTCGCTCCCCTTAAGGTAAATAAAGTTATGAACTTCGACAAAGAAGAGTTCAAAGAATGTTTTCTACGATTGTTATGTCGATTCACTTTACCATACCGAATGTATTGTGAAAATATTCACGAGACTGTTTGGCACCTGGTATTGTATTTAACCAAAAGCCACGACAAGAAGATAAATTAAGAGAGAGAAAGAGAGCTTAAAAACACACGAGGTATAATTACAATTACAATATTTTTTTGCATTATTTTTATAATTAGATTTTTTTTTTGTTGAGCTTCAGAATTACACATTGCGTTTATGATGTTTCCTTGTTAAACTATACATGCTAAAAATAATATTCCTTTAAAACGTATCTGTTATGTCATTTGAGTTGCCAGTTTCTCGGTGGTCTATAACCTGCATTTTGGATAGTTCGTCGGAGTTACATGAATTAATTCGCCTATCTTTCTTCTATCAGCACTAAGCGTTTTGCTACTACTTTTGAAGTGCGAGCAGCCAACGTATCGGAAAACCTACAGGCGTAATTGTTTCCAGCTAGTTTTAACTTGGGAGTCTTCAAGTCAAGAGTGACAATGTATCTTCTAGGCAAGCTTTTACCATCGAAGACCTCGTCATCGCTAAACATTAGGTGAGGCAGAAGACAGATGCTTTGCCTCTAACCAATAACTAAAAATATGGATGAACTAATTATGGAAGGACTTACAAAGCATACGAGATCTACAAGCGAGAATCCTGAAAGAAGTAACATCAGGAAATACATGCCATTTCAACCAATCTGCTTTCAAATAATCTACTGTTTGAATATTGTACAATATTACCCGTATAAAAAAGAGAAGATTAAATTTAAAATATCTTTATTGAAATAGGCATTTACACGTGCTTTGTAAACGTCAATTATTTTTAAAAAAAAAAATTCACTGTAGTCAGTTCGTAAATAAGTTAAAACCAACTTGGAATACTGATTTGCTGATAAAAACCGGCCGAAAACTCAACAGGTCTTTTAAAATAAAGTCATAGAGAAAATAAACGCCTCAATCCTAACTGAAAACTATTTTACCTACAAAAATGTTGCTCCAACCAAAGAACCGGGTAATATCAGGACATAGTTTTCGACTGCAAGCTATTTTCCTGTGCAGCGATGTATCACTTTTTTAAACTAAATAACTAAACCATACTTTTTCATATTCATTTCTTAAATAATAACTCCTATTAAAATTTCCAGTTATTTAATTGAAATCGTCTTTTATATTATTATAAAAAATTCCAACACTTTATTTTTGCTAGTGAACTACATAAAGCACGATTTATTTCTTCTTTTTTCTCTTCGATTCGAGCTATGTGCGCCACCCACTACCTGCCACTCATTATATATGAAAACTAGCTGATCCCGCAAACGTTGTTTTGCAAAAAAAATTAAAGTTTTTAATTAACAAATGTAAGATAAGGGTTGATCGTAGAGGGGTGAGAATTTAGGTTTGTATGTATTTTTGTATGTTGTATCATAATAAAATAAAACCAAAAAAATTGTCTAAAAAGTTAAAAATAAATAATAGGGGTGGACCACCCTTATCACTTAGGGGTATGGAAAATAGATAGTAGCCGATTCTCAGACATACTGAATACGCATGTAAAATTTGGTAAAAATTGGTCAAGCCGTTTCGGAGGAGTTCAAGTTCGAACACCGTGACACGAGAATTTTATATATTAGATAAATTAATGCATGTTGTTGACAGTTGCAACAATAGTTTGACTCTTCCATATTATTAGTAAATCGCAAAGTATAAGATTGAGTGATACTTCTATTAAAAACTATTAGTATTCCTAGTTGTCTTTGAAGTAAATAAATAAAAGAAAAAACAATACGATTCAAATAATAGCTTTCTCTAAAAGAACAAATTTCAAATAATAGATCTCATTTAAAATGTATGAAGTTTATTAAGTAATATCCTTTGATGTTTGTAAAGCATGTGTGCCGAGATCTTAAGGAAACGACCTCAATAAGACTCTGCAATCACTGAGAGACGATTGGCAACCGGTGAGACGCCATTAACAAAATTGCCGCAGATGGGACCCGGATAATGCAGGCGTGTACTCGTCTGCGATCCTCCGTTCCGTAGAGACGTCTAAAAGTAATTTTAAAGTTAATGTGAAATATTAAATATTGAAGACGTTGAAAATACATCATGAGTCTCATCTTAAACTTCGTTATATTTTGCGATGGTTTTATTAATAGACACAAACAAAATTAATAACTGTACATTTACCCCTTTTTGCATGATTTTTACCATTTTTTTAAAATAAATCAGGGTGATGTAATTAATGCTCTAGATTAAAGGAAAAATATTAAAAAAAATCCTAGTATGAATAAAAATATGTATTATGTAAAAAACAATATGATGGAAATTTACATCATCATGCAGTTTCACATATTTAGCCCGGTACTAAATAAATAAAAAAAGTTGTTTACTTAGTCTTCTTTATTCTTAGTGATAATTCAAAAAACAATAATTATTTTATTTAAGCACCAATTGACGCCACATTTATTACACGAAATTGTAGAATAGCCTTTACATTTGGGAAATTTGCACCGGGGTGACCCACCTACTTTTGGTCAATGTTCAGCACCATCTTTTCTTATGTCTTTTAGAGGTGGTGGAGCTGGAGAACCTTTTCTTTTTTTGATTGTAATTCTTCTTCTAGTACTCTGGTACTAGGACGCCCTCTTTTAGCTGCTTTGGTGGTTCCTTTGTTGCATAGCACAAAGGACAATTCATTTCTGAATTGGCCCATTGTAAGCAGACTCTTTTTAGGTTCATCACTTTCTTGAGCATTTTTTTTATAAACAATCCAAGAATTTATAATAGCAAGATCAAATAGATGAAAAAAATACGCAAATACCACTTTTTAGACCCCATTTTTATATGATTTCTGCCCAAAAAGCTATACATGAGATCTACTCCTCCCATATGTATATTGTATTCTTGGACAATAAACGGACAAGTAATATCAGTATGTATACCAGTATGATCTTGTGCTAGGAAATTTAATTACTGGCTTGTATAATAATATACCAAAGAACTTATACAAATCATATTCTGTAAATGATACAGATGAACTGGGATTACTCTGTTTTTTATATAAATTTGTCTCCTTTAGTAATGTTTTGATAAAATCTTCAGTGATAAAATGGTAAAAACATTGATATGGAGTTTCTAGGTGTGATAGACCACCTGAAGCAGCAGAACTCCCCAAGAAAGTAATTTTATCTGTGTCACACACCAGATTCCTTTTTTTCCAAATCAAGTTTCTTTTGTCAAATGGAAAACTGGATGAAGACTGCAAATTAGACGAATTTGATGTGTGAGAGGGTTCTTGATCGTCTGGTTTTACAAGAGGAGGTTCAACGTCAGCAGTTTCATCCACATCGTCATCATCATTCTCCTCCTGCAACACTTATAATTTCATCAGCATCGTTGTTTTCATCATCGGAATCTTGGTCATTAAGGCCATCTTCTGAGAGCCAACCGCCTTTTAACTTACAAAGATAATCTGCAATATCTCTTTCATTCAAGTTTCCCCAAAAAACAACATAAAATAAACATTTACAAAAAAAAATTCTCATACATTACTAGTGAAGTTACTGCATAGTGATGTAAATTTCTATCACAACGTTTTGAGAAATTCTTTTATAGTGTTTTGATATAAATTGTACATAAAATAACAAAAACATGAAAACAAACCTTTTTTCCACTCATTTTCATTTTTTATTGTACTTTATATCTCCGTTTATTTCCATAAAACAATTTAAAATCTCGCTCCTTTCTTCCAGTCTTAACAAACAGCAGAATAACAAGTTCTAGGTCTGGTAATTCACAGTGACCTTTGCTATTTTTCGACAACCGAGTTTTGTTGTACGCAATAGTCGCTTAAAAAGTTGCGAGCAACAACAAATTTACGTTACAAGGGTTTTGAGTATCTTTTTTTGTTGACTAAATGTTATGATGGAAATTTCCATCACCATGCAAAGAAGGGTTAAGTCGGAAATGAGGAGATCTATAGAAGAATCAATGGCACCGATGTACCTCGAAAAGTTGCTAATCTGAAGTGGCAGTACGTGGTAGACGCTGCCCTATTAGCCTATGGCAGTTGGGGCCGAATGGACCTAGAATAAAAACCAGGAGCCGGTAGACGCAGCGCAGGTAGGCCTCCCTCTTGATGGGCCAACAAAGTAAAAGATCACGGTCTTGCAGTAGTCGCCTAACCCATCCGCCGTTGATGATAAACAGAATTAGATCAGTCTTATTTTTCATATTGACTATTCCTCAACAATATGGAAAATAAATCTAGAAATATTAACGTAAACTTATTCTAGAATCAGATTAATAATACCTGATTATATTAATTTGGAATATATATTGGGAGTACATAAACCAATTTTGAAATAATTTTTTCCGAGAGCTGATTTGAAAATTATGAAAGAAAGTTACTACATATTTTAAAAATAAATTAATTAGTACATTGTATGTTTAAAGTACTAACTAATATTTTTACCCTTATTGTTTCCGTTACATTTATTTTACTGTTAAATTTATTTTTTATTAGATTGTCAGCATTGAGGAAAACTTTTTTTAAACATATGTTTAGAATATAATGTTTATTGTATCGACTACAAAAAACAAAGTATTTTTATGTACTTTTGTGAAAACTTAAATGGCTTTGTTATATTAATATTATTTGACTTATATATACATTAGCTGTAAGTAAGTTTTCCGAACTTAATAAAATAAAATATAGTAATGACATTTGTAAAAGTCTACTGTTAGATACAAGAAAATTTTCCGAAACTGTGTTTAATAACAAATGTGCTCATCAAAATTAAATTATTCATTCAAAAACATTACTCAGGGTTATCTCCGAAATATATAATTGAATTGTTATATTATTAACAACATTTATTTTAATTCTGCTTCCACGTAAATAACTTTATTAAGAATCGATCAGGGGATAACTTCAAAAAGAGCCTTTAGTGTGACAATTACGCAATATCCGTCCCAATCGGGATTTATTTAATGATCGACTGAGTCTTGATGGAAAAATCTGCTTAGTCCTTTATAAGTTTAATAGTGCTTGCCTTGAATATTCGCATATTGGGTGATTCTTTAAAGAAAAAATGCGGGATGTTCATATAGTCATTTATATTTTAACTGGACACGTTTAAATGTTTGAAGTGGCGGTGGACGAGGCACATGGAGGCTAAAAGGTTCTCGCGTAGCGACCATAAGACGCTAGATGCAGCGCGGGCAAGCCTCACACTAAGTGGATCAACGAGACGAAAGCAAGAAGTAGAACCCTGTGTTTGGCACTAATTGATGTAGCATTACTCCTGAGGATGCCCTGTGGAGGGGTGAAACACGTGTTGAGTGATTTAACGGTGGTAGTTGTGTAATTCGCATTGTTTGCCGCATACGCATGTATCAGCGGGCTGGCGGTTGGTGCACTATATTGCACGACTCCTATTGCATTGGCGGAATTAGTTATATATTGTTTTACTTAGGATGGACTTCCGCAAAATAACGCCTGAATCAATTACATAAGAAGTCGTTAGGTGCTGGCAGGGTTAGACCGGTCATCGTAGGAATCTTTGAGTAAGAATTATATGATGTAGCGGGTGTCTATCAGATTTCATTTGATGATGCTGATAAAACACAAAGAGTAATGCGAATAAACAGTATCGACAATTCACACGTAAAATTTTACGGAGGAATCGAATTTAATGTTCTTTTAATATTTTAATCGATTATTCCATGATTGGCCTTAGCTTGCCTTGGTGGCCGTACGAGCCGCCAACGGGTAAAATATTTACGGGCAGCGTAGTATGCAATAAATTTTAATATATAATAATTCGAATTTGGAATAAATGCTTTTTTCTACTATATTATCATTACACTATGTAAATATTTTTAAAACCGCTGATATGTAAATATCTTAGTTTAGTAGAGATTGTAGTTAATAATTGTTAAAATAGTTAATGAGGTATACTCAAACTTTTTCAATTAATTGCAGCGTTGCAACACTTAGGCACAACAGCGCAAAGATACGATCCTATGCGGTTACGACTTCATTGTAACGACTCTATATTAAACTGAATACCAACAAAGATATCGTAATTGGGTGGCTAAAATCATTTACAAGATAACGTGTAGAACTGATGACCACTAGAACCTGAAGGTTCTAAGCCCACAAGGTGGCATAGACTTTGTTAAAATTGTCGAAAGACGATTAAAGCCTGTGGGTTTAAAGAAAGAGATGTGTATGTTTGTTAATAAGTGAGTTGTGTATTAATAGAAGTGTGTCGCCGTTGACAGATATGTCTGGGAGGACATAATCTGTATCAAGACCTCGTACACACATATTAATTAATTATCATTGAATTGAAACAAAAAATTCAGTCAATTATTTATTAGGGGGACCGAAAAATAATATCGTCGATTGTCATTTAGTAGCCCATAACGTACTCACAAGACCTTTTGTACTAGATGGCAAAAGATTGTCGAAAACGAAGGCGAATATATTGTTGATCACAAATAAAAACTTGTTAAAAATGTAGTCATGTGATTTTAACTTAGGAAAGCTACATTACTTTCCGGTCCTCCTAACATTTTATCACTGGATTTTATAAACGTCTCCAGTCTTAAATAATTTCAAAATAATTTTAATGTAATTCAAGAAGAATTTTCTCATTTCTATTTATTAAAACATTTTATTCGATTTTATCGGTAGCGAGGCAGGTATTTTAATTTTCAATATAATTAGATCCAGCCACCGCGGAAACTTCTTCGATTTCCTCTAATCAATGGAAACCCACTGCAGTGAACGATGTAGAAGGAATGATTATTGATAAAATCAGATCGGATTAGTCGTTCCTGATAATATAGACAAGAGAAATAATTTAATATATTTTAAATCATTTAACAGTTTTATTTCATGCTATAACGTATATATCAAACATTAATAAATACGTTAAAAAAGCAACTGTTGAGTCTCTTCCAAGCAGATCAATATTCCTTGCCAGTGATAGTTTTCTGCTAGTAATAAAATATTTAAATAACTGAGGAAACAAAAGTGCGTGTACCTACGCACTTAGCGTATAACCTGACATTTAATATTATCATGTGTTTAAGTTATATAACTTATGATCTTTAACGGCTTATTTGACACGATAAATATTTTGTGTGATTAGCTTAAGCCATGCTTACCATACCTAAAGGAAACATAAGAAGGAACTAGCATGCGAATACAACGATTGAAATCCACACATCGTTTTTGAAAGGTCTATAAAAGTAAGGACATCAAAACCAAAGGATTTTCAATATTTAATGGAATCAGGTGTTACCTTGCGGAAGTCCATCCTAAGTAAGAAAAGGACCAATATTTAGCCACTTTCACACATGCAGTAAAGTGCACCGCCCTCCAGCCCGCTGATAAATGCGTATGCGGCAAACAATGCGAATTACTCAACACGTGTTTCACCCCTCCACGGGGCATCTTCAGGAGTTATGTTACACCGATTAGTGCCAAACACAGAGTCACAAAAAAGATTTTCAATTCAGAAAACTGCACGATTTATTTTTTTACCATGAAAAAAAAAAAGAAAACAAAAAAGATTATGTACATCTCCGTTAAAAAGGTAGTTAAAGAAACGTGCTTATAGCACGGCGGGTCGTTAATACGTCGGACACAACGTGCCCCGCGCGCTAATGGCCTACGCCGACAACGCGCGTTTAAACGCTCCAGTGTGCCCGCATCTTAAGCAAACTTGCGTAATGATACATTTCCTTCTTCCATTACGCCTATTAGGTAACACAATATTCCACAGCGCTTTAACAGGAAAGTCTAGGACCAGTGTGTTACCTGTGATGACAGAAAGAAAGCTGGCAGCCGGAGCCGAAAGTCTCCGACAGGTACCGACAAGCTTATCGGCGCTGGTTTTGTGCTTTGTATACAAACTCGGCTCCCCTTACCAGCGCAGATTACTCCCACTGGCTCCAGTAAGCACTGATAGATCGGCGTTTAGCATAGACTCTGTTTTTGGCACTAATCGGTGTAACATAACTCCTGAAGATGCCTCGTGGAGGGGTGAAACACGTGTTGAGTAATTTGGCGGTGGCGGTTGTGTGATTCGCATTGTTTGCCGCATACGCATTTATCAGCGGGCTGGGGGGCGGTGCATTTCATTGCACGACTACCACTGCATGTGCATTACTTAGCTATCTTTCTGTATACGGCTTAACTCTGGTTCTCAATGACAGGCTCAAGACGTACCGTGTCGCCACTGTTGAAGGATAGAACAAAAATATTTCTGTCATTTACCACCCATATAGAAATCACCTGATAGCGCATATTTTAACGTTTCTGCTAGCATTTTAAAGCGAAAACGCGGTTATGAGACCTTTTTATTTAGGCCTCCACTTTTAATTATTGAATAGATTCAAGAATGGAAATTATTCTCATATACAATCTATCTATCTACCTATCAAAGCAATAGTAACTACAACATGATATTGTACCAACTTTATCATGAAAGATTTGGACATTTTTTGATCAGTCTTTATACTTTATACCAGTACTGTATAGTATACTAAGTAAAATCATACTACAAAAATAATAATAAAACAAAAATATAACTGTCCGAAAGCATTGCTTCTTCGCATCGTTTATAGAGCATACTCAAGTTTAGAGAGATATTAAAAGAAATCGTAAAAAATAAATCTCACAAGCGGTGTCAAAATGAAAATAATTTTATGCCCCCTCATTTCGTTTGAACTTTTCAATCGTTTAGCGAGTCGATAAAACTTTACGGCGTAGACACTGGCCGGGTTCACTCTGCTGGGTATTTTCTTTTAATGTTTTCGTAATTGGTTCGCTCTTTGTTTGCAGTTATAGTGGTACGGGTGAACATAAAATATTATGAGTCTTTTGAAGTCAGAATAACTAAACACAAGTCTGGAAGGACGCTTACTTCAATTTTGGTTTAAATTTTACTCCAACAGATGGCATTAGCAGTAAATTACCCCGCGCTTTCGTTCTATACTGGCAGTTGCATATAAGGGGAATCCCCCGGTTGTGCCAGGATTACGTAACTAATAATAATCAACGGTGACATAATAAAAACATAAAAATTACTTTGTAAGTATTACGTGTGTTAGAGTAAAAAATACCCTTTGTATCGTTAACTGAATAGTCAAACGCAAGAGGTAAACTTCGGGCGCCGGCACGCGCGACATCAAAGAACCACGCTCTCCGCTTTGATACCTCCCACACACCGGACAAAGTTAATCTGTCCACTCAAGCGACATCCAGGCTTTAAAGCCGTGGCTTAAAACACGAGTGGCCATTAGAGCGTTTAGGGTTTTAAATTTTATTTCATTTTTTAATTGATTTCATTAGGAAATGAAATTTGAATTTTGATATTTATTAAAAGTAGTGTTCATTTAATTGAAACAATTATCAAAGGTGATTTTTAATATTTAATAATCCGATTCTAATTTGTTCTACGGATTGTTGTGCTTTTTATTATTCTTAGAAACTAGTTTCGCACACAGCTTCGTCGATCATAGGGTTTAATAAAATCGAAAAATTCTCAGAAATCACCTTCAGTTCATAATCTTTATTTCTAATTCTCTTAACCTAACAGTAGATCAAAAGACTTGATTTCCTACCACTTCCAGTTATTTTTTGGGCAGAATTATTCTTTTTCCTATTTTGTTTTTTTTTTCTTAAATTTTATGTCAACGTAAATTGTACTTACTGTACATAACCATGTACTGTTTTTGGCTTTTTTATTATATTTATATATATTTTATTATATACTTTTTTACTACTATAGTTTTATGTTTCTAATGACGCGTAGCACAATTTTATTGTTGACGCCGTATAGTTCAGATGTTAATATTATTACATTTTGAACGCTTTATCGAGCAATAAACATAACAGTATTCGCAGCAACTAGATATTATTTAAAAATTTTGTAACTTTCACTAGACACATTTTAATGTGGGTATTCTAAATTCAATTCATGGTGAACGTAATGTATAATTGTAAATATAACTCTCTGCATAAATAGTAACCAGTAGATGAGAGCTCGTTAGTAAAATGACAGTGCACAGGTGCGAAACTTTTGCGTTTATTGTTAAAACTCCGCGAACCGAAACCATCAGATAATTTAGTTGGTATATTTTGCGCCATTGCATTGCAAAAAAGTAAACAATAGATAAATTAAATTCTTAGTAAACCATTGTAGTATAAAACATTCACAAGTGACGTATGTTTACTTCACGTGAACTTATTATTTTCCAATTATTCTTTTTTTTTCCAGTCAATGGATGTCTTCTGTAAGGCAAAGGCATCACTCAAAGATCGCCACGATGACGGGTCCTGCGCTGATAGCATCCTGTGACTTCCTTCGACCTTCACTATATCGTCGGTCCATCTACCTGCGTTTAATATTTTCCAATTGTTGGTATTACAACGCGGGTGCAAGGCGGTATGGTGTCTGAATTGTAGAATTTTTGGCCCAAATATATGGAATTTTTTTCTAATGTTTTACTTAAACATAACTGCCTAGTTATGCGTAGTTGCCTATAGGCAGGCGTGGATAAAATATACAATACTAGCGTACTGAGAATCTATTTTGCGGTCTTCAATTTTATATCACTACTATCTTTTAGTCTTCTATAGGCCTTCCCCATAGATTTATATCCTCCATAGAATAGGTCCGGTTAGAAGCGAACTGCATCTATGCCGTTTTCCGATGACATTTACTATTTTTGCTCGTATCTCCTCATTTATGATTCATTCTATCTAAATCTTGAGCATAGCCCTCATGGCTTCATGGCTCTTTAAGCTACTATGGGCTTGCCAATGTGGCTAAGGGCGAGTGACAACTTTTCAGTGCCATCAATCCAGTGATCTTTTTCGAAAAAGGGGAATTCCACAGAAATATAATTGCTCATTTACGTCGGTAGAAATACGGGCGAAGCTTGAGTGAATATACACACTTCTACTTCGGACTTCGTGTTGTTACCTCAAGACCTCTCTGGCCTAAGAAGAATCCCACAATTACCTTTCCTGAAACTGATTTTGGAGTAGGCATGACTTACGTTTTGGACACATTTTTTATCTAACTCATGTCCTGGTAGATATCTCAATTTAATTCATATGAATTAACAGAATTTTCATTAACTCTCCAATAATACTTGAAGACTGTATACAATGTATTCCTTTGTTTTGTAAAGATGTTAATAAATTTGATTACGAATCGAACACGAAAACCAGATACTGTTATTAATGCAGACTGTGTTAACTAATAGATGACAAGCATATATTAGCTAATAGATTTATTGTTGCCATTAGAATATCCGACAGGAATCTCTTTCAAGAACATTAACGCCGAGAACGTTTTGTATATCGCCGGGAAACGATCGGCTAGCGGTAAGTGCCATTAACTAAATTGCTCCAGACAAGCCGGAACGGGAATTTGCGAAGGTTTGACGCCGGGTGATAAGATCACTGCGTAATATTTATAAATATTTATATATTATATAATAAAATATAGCCTTTGTCCTATATAAACTACTATCGATTTGCTGGCAAATGATATTAAATATGAATAAACATTAAATCCCAAAGGAGTGGCTCAACAAAAGCGATAACGAAGATTTTCTCTAGCACCGTTGGATCGAAATGATAAACACGTATTGAGTGGTTGACGTCCCGGAGTCCTGGCACCTGGTCATTCCTTATAGCGTCTGCTAAGGCAGACGCTATAAGGAATGACCAGGTGGTA
This sequence comes from Battus philenor, assembly GCF_028537555.1. Classification (NCBI taxonomy): domain Eukaryota; kingdom Metazoa; phylum Arthropoda; class Insecta; order Lepidoptera; family Papilionidae; genus Battus; species Battus philenor. The sequence continues at coordinate 3,322,858 of NW_027181693.1, forward strand.
TTATATAAAAGAAATTATATAGTGAGAATGGTAGTACAGTGGTCAAGAACTGCGAAGTACATTCTTAAGTCGGGAGTTTAAATCCCGAGAGGTAGCCCTCTTTGTGTGTATTATGTAACATAACAAGATCCTGAGGAAGGAGAATACAAATCGGATATACCAATTAAAACTGGGCATGTGGAATATGTCCTGAACTTTCTTTCTGAGCAAAGGCTTTTGCTGATCTTCATGAAGCTGCTATAATAGAAGAAAATCTTAATTCGTGGAGTCTCAAAAGACGAGAGAAGACTTTTATTTATGTTATCGATATTCGAGCTCTGCAAAGAAGTTACTATTTTTGCATAATTAACGTTTTTATTATTAAAAAAAAGTTGTGGTCTTAGTTACGCATCTTATAATACATGACGATAATGACAAGTTTCCTCTGCCAATAAAATGTCGGAATTCGAACGATAGCGAATGCGTTCAATAAATACAGAGGGAGGTCGACTTTTCGCCAGTCGAGTCACGAACCACTTGCCTCCTCACAGATGTATCGAAAGCGAAAATGCCGGCAGGAGGGCTATGTAAATATTTAACGTGTTCATTGGGGCAACGGAATTAATATGAGCAAAATTATACGATACATTGGATTTAATACAAGTATTATAATATTCATAAGCAAATTTAAAACAACAAATATGTTGCTAAGCGTAAAACACAACTTATCCGATTCGGATATTTTTATGGTACCTAGGAGAAAAGAAATAAGACAGATCTACAGATCAAATAACACCTGATATGAAAATGTTTTACGTCAATCAGGTCAAATTATTTCATGTGCATTGCAATAGAAATATGTCTGAAAAAATCATGTTATCTTAGTCTTGCAGTGTACTAAAAAACTTATTTGAGTTAGTAATCGTTGTTTATAATTGATTAATTACATCTATTAATAAAGAGATTATACTGAAGCACTTTGTTATCATATTTTTTTTAATTCGACTGCGACTGGCAGGCAATTACCTCCTGACAATCGTTCAGATATATTTCATAGTTTATAAATGAAAAAAACAAAAAAAAAAACAAAAAACTAATTACAGTATTACAAATAAGCCTACATTGAGCAGAGCAGGCAAATTGAAAAATAATCAATAGAAGTTTTCCAATCTTCCAAAAATTGTCCAATAAAACGCCCGGAGAGGCTGTTTTTTTTTCTTTACAGCGGACCCGTAGCTTAATCGAGGTTAAATTGCAGAGGCAGAGTTGCAGGACGAGCAAATAAATTGGTTTTGATGTGGCGGCCCAGCGCCCGGGCCCGGCTCGGACCGCCATACACGACTAAATAGTGTTACCTCCGCAAATATTATTAGCGAAAAAGGTGCTCACGTTTCATTTACTGCGTAACTCAATTCATTAGAGGCACATTGAATTTTATTTTTCCTTTCGTTTTCAAATTAGATTTTTTATACTTTATTAAAATAAATATAATCATTAAATTTATAATTATTATCCATGAACTATTTGTCTACATTGTATAAACATAATATTCACCAGCTCGGTAATGTTTTTTGTGGAGATAATGTGCAGGCTATATTCATAGGACTACAGCAAATATGTCACCATCAACATTGCTTACCATATCCAGCAATGACTGTGTTATATTAAGTGGAGCAAAAAGTATTTCTGTAAAGGGTATGTATAGATATATATTAAAATCCATATGACTTTCCAATACGTATCTAGTTGGTTTTCGTGACATTAAAAAGATTATATTTAAAAAAGGAACCAGTTTGTAATATTTTGCATCGAGCTGTTTTTGGGTTTGATTTTTTTTTGTCTAAATGAGTGAATGTAAAGAAATAATTCGGAATTTCGTTGCTTGGAGAAAACAGCTAGTATTAATAGATAGAAGAGCTGCAGTTCTTCATTATGTCAAATCTTGATCATACAGATCTATAGCTTCTCAGAAAAAATTGAAAATTAAGCTAGCATCCACCGTATTATTCCTGTTTTTGTCTCTTAAAAATTGTATCGGCAGTGTCAGGTTAAAATTAAGAGATAATTTAGTTATACAATAAGAATGTAAGAGGAGAACAGCGTGCCTCAATGCCATCTATTTAAATAATAAATGGCATGCACACAGTAAATTAGAATAAAAGGAAATTGAGAAATAGTGAAACAATTTAAATAGTTAAATAAACAGCAGAAAATTGAATAGATTATAAGTACAGAATAGATAATAGATAAAACAATTCAAGTCGCATAGAAAATAAAATAAGGAACATAGAAATTAAAATAAATATTGTTTATAAATTTTTACTGTTAAACACATCAAATCCTGTAAAAAGGTTTCTGGCAATTGGTACTAGAGGATTGGAGGAGAGAAAAACTATTCGTCGCAATTTTTCAGTTATTACAGACAAACCACTTTTTTTAAAATAATCAGCAAAGCATTTAACCACTATCTCGCCCGATGTTAAGCTATGACGAGGTCTTCAATGGTACATGCTTGCCTAGAAGATACCTATTCACTCTTGAGTTGAATACACTTAAGTTATAGCTAATTAGTAATTAAAATAATTAATATAAAAAAGTATACCTAGAATAGATCAAAAATGTGTGTAAATGTGAATAAAAACAAAGAAATTGTAATAGTTAAGGTATAAGGAGGAAAAAAAATTGTATCGAATAAAAGGAAAAATGGATATGAAAGGGAAAAAAAGAAAAATTGCAGGAAGGAAAAGAAATAAAGGAATGAAATATCATAGGAGGAACGTTAGAAGAGCGCAAAAATAAAAATATTTCATGAAAATTTATTAAATAAAAACAAAGTCCCTTTCTGCCCTAGCATTCATTTAAAAAAATTAATAGCTAACTGGAATCAATGATGCTGATAGGTTATTCTATTCTTTGGCTATTCGTACTATAAAAGCAGTAGGTAAACGCTTAGTGCAGATTGGAGGGATTTCAACCTTATATGGATGTCGCGAATCCCGTGGAAGAAATAAATCATTGAATACACAAATTTAAAGAAAAAATACAAATATGTGTATTTAAACATTTTGATATTAAAATATAAACTAGTTTCTTCATACATCAAATGATAATAATTCAGTATAGTAAATATCAAAGATCTATAAGCAAGCTAAGTAAGATTTTAACAGGTGCGTAATTTGAAAGCTTCATTCCGTAGAAGGCAATAAAGTTAATTGAGGCGTTTGTCAGCCGTTCAATTTTCGTAGGCAGCTTAAAGACGAACCGCCTCTAATCAGATTACAAACCTAGATCTATCGTAATATCTATGTACGCGGTATGTGTACATACACACACTATTTATGGTTGCGATAATGATCGTAAGGGTAATATAAAGATGATTATAAAATAACTGTTTTTCATTCTTGTTCCCCGTGCTTTGTATGGGACATTACAATGGGGGTATAAATATTTTTATAATTTTATATATTTGTATTATAATTCTTTTAAATGTTATATATCATCGCTGTTTCTCCTTTCTTTCCTCACAAATTGTTTCGGTATTTCCCTCAAATTGTTCATAAAATCTTTCATTCTTCATGTTTTGCTTATATATATATAATTGCATTGGTTCTCAGCAGCATACATTTATTTGTTTTCTTTATTTACAATTTAAGCTTTTACTTTTTATTTATTTATTTAGTTAATGACACAAAGAATTGACCTTCCTTTTATTTTCTTTTATTACTATTAACGTTTTGTTTTCTTGTAGTAGGACTTCGATTGATTTTGTTCCTAGCAATGGTCTGCTGTTATAACATTAGAATTAATTAAAATTCGTGACAAAAAGCTTAAACCTGTGATTCCTAATTTATTATTAGTATAATGTTAAGTATATGTGGCCTGCTCGCTGCCGATTTTAACTTGCCAATTCTCTGGGCCAAGTCGGTTATTTTTTTGCCTGTAGATCTATACGTTTTTGAATCGACCGTGTAGGTAAATCCTAAGCATATCCTTCTCCTCCTATAAACAGTGTCATTGACAAATATAATCAAAAATTATCAGATTTTAAATAGATTTATATGAATGTTATGTTTAAAATAAAATAAATACAATGTAATAATAATAAACAAATATTATTCACTTGAATGAAAGGATTGAGGATATGCCACATAAATAATTAAATAAACGTTTTAAACTTTAAAAAAATTCTCTACCCGTTTTACTTCGAGAGAAAAGCTTTGTTATCTATAAAAAAATATTATTATGATAAATACTCTCGTCACATTTCCACTGTTACAAAATTAATCATTTCTCTATGTAATCACCAGCAATCCACTACACGTACTAACAGAAATGGTGGATTTCCCATGTCCCTTGAATTTAATTCCTTGAATCATGATCATCAATATTATTTTAGCAATAGGAAGACTGCAGCTCGTGATACGCTTCGCTCATTGATTTCCTAAAGGATCGGTTTGAAGCGAACTGCGTTCATTATTATAACATTCAAATTATTCATGTTATCAATTAGTAAAATATCCAAATTATTCATATAATTCATTATAAGTTTCATGTATTTCATTATAATATTATTCAGATTATTGATATAATCCTTTATTAAAATATTTAAATTGTTTCATATACTCCATATTTATAATTTTCGAATTATATGTATATAATCCATTATAATAATGTTTTAGGAGGCGTGGTATTTTTAAATTTAATAGATACAGGACCTTATTATTCAAAAATGTCGGTGTCGCTAGGAAAGTTAAGAAAGGAAATACTGTGCCTGGTTGCACTCGATTGTCAATCCAACTTGACCCCGGGGATAGCGAAAGTTACCGCATTGTGATTTTTTATGTAAAATTGTTATCACATTATACATGTTTATTCTATTGTATTTTACTGAAATTTAATCGCGAGAGACTACAATACTCAAGTTTATCATGCAATTCGGTCTTATAATATTAATCGTAAAATATTTTCTCAAAATATTTTGCTTACTTGATAGTGGGCAGTTTCAATATTATATCTAACTAAAGTTAACATTTTAAAAATCGATCTCAGCAACACGGGAGTACATATTGAAAATGATTATTTGAAATTGAAAACCTAAATAGAACTCGCCTATCAATCGCGTAGAGTGTTCGCAATTTTGTATATGTATGTACACCGCGAGCAATGGATTACGCGTCCTAGAAACTTACGTAAAGAAAACAGCTCTCAGGGTACAGTTCGACAACGTCATATATCACGCGAAGTAAGTGCTCCCGCTGACGTGAAGTGTCAGCCCTCACGTGTGGCGCCATCTATCAACAGTACCGGCTAATGGCTCGTTTAACTTTGCTATCTCCGTTACCTTGTTCCCGCGTACGCGCTTAACCTTTATATACATATACGGCTAGGTATTTACTATAGAAATACGAACATATACTAAAATTTCACATAAAATGACTTCGATTATCTATTCTAATGGTACGACTGTATAAAACAATGACTTATTAAGATTTAACGTGAGAATTTTAATATTGATTACACCATAGAGTACGCTATTACTTACGCTTCTGTATTGAAATTGCAAGGACGTCGTATCAATAAAGTTATACATAGTACGCATAAAGCGCGTTCTAAATCTTTTAAATCGATTTGTTTTTTTTAAATATTGGAATGTAACGTAGACAAAGGGCGTCCACACGGCGGCAAGTTACACAGTCCTTTCAAAACAGGGTATAAAATTCTACGTACTTGGAATATCGCACCTTTTTTACATGTGGGGAAAGCATGCATAGGATACCCTACCGCTGTGGGGACAACGAAAGGTTTATACCGGACTCCTACCAGCTAAAACCCCACGGTCTTCTTGCAAGCCTTTAGTTGAAACTTTAGGAACGCTTTTGCATACTATCATAGTTTCAACAGCGGTAGCCTAGTGTCTCAACTCCTTACTTGCAGCGGATCACCCCGAATCCATCGCCAAGACCATTTTAAGAGGGTTGGAAAAAGGTGCGGTATAACACTCTCCGACACGACATGTTCAGGTCTCCAACTACGGATAGGGAGCTCAGATGTTCTTTCTCTCTTTCTCTTAGCCTCCATCTGCAACATCACTTTTTTTGTAGAAGGTTATATCAGTGTTAAATGACTGCTCGTTCTGCACCATCGCCTTAAAGAAGCCTACTAAAGGGAGTTTATTCCACACAGTGTCGGTCAGTTCTCAGCGGAGGTCTTCCCAAGCCGTATATTCCTCTAGTGTGTGCTCAGCTGTATCCTCTTCGCTACCACAATGGTGGCATATCTTTGTCGATGCCATCCATGCCCTGAAAGCACCTTTGAATAATGCACCTAAGTTACCTCGCGAATAATACACTCTTCATACTTTTCTTCTCTGTGACATCATTTTGTACATTTTCTTTCATAATATACAAAAGTAGTCTTATACTAACAAGTTTTTTTGTTTCATTTAATTAATCAAAATTACTTTGAGAATTATGATGTTACACCTCATTAGCCGAGTAATTACCAAAGCGCCGCTCAACTGAAAGACATTAAAAATTGTTATGAACCTTAATATAAAATTGATATTTGCTAGATAAAAAAAAATTTGATTTGCGATAAATGATTTCTGCTACACATAGAAGATTTTTAGCAACTATATAACTATGTAGACATTCTACGGCTCGAGGAATCAATTATCGTATACAAAAATTTGACCGGTCCCTGTAAAATTATAATAATTTCTGACGCACAAAGATTTTTGGTGTTTGGCACTAATCGGTGTAACATTACTCCTGAGGCTACCTCGTGGAGGGGTGAAACACGTGTTGAGTGATTTAACGGTGGTAGTTGTGTAATTCGCATTTTTTGCCGCATGCGCATTTATCAGCGGGCTGGCAAGCGGTGCACTTTATTGCACGACTGCTGCGACTTGCGTGGCGGAAGTAGCTATATATTGGTCTTTTTCTTACAAAGATTATTTTTAGCTAAAACCGTTAACTTCACACATAGCGGTTATTTAGCTAAATAACGTGTAAAAAAGGAATAAACTGCCCTGCGGATTGGCAGGTCAGGCATGCCACTTGCGCGTGCAGGGGAAGGGGGCAGACTATGGGGCACCAGGGAGTTCTGATGGGTCATTCAACGGCCCCGTTTATGGTGTCCAGGGCGGCAGAAATCCCATATAACCCTGACCTTCGCATTTCACCTAAAGATTTCCACCCTGAAACCATATAAAAATCGCACAAACGCTTAAAACATATGGCCGCTGGAGTCTTAAGATTCACAGATAAAAAACGTGGACAGACAACCTTGTTAAAGTCGTGAGAAGACCCTCATGCAGGATGCTTCCAACTTGTTCTATTTTAAATTTGTGGGGGACGCTTGTGTATGTATGCTAAAGATATATAAACAAAATGTGGTAATCTTTATAAATTCACGTAGCAGATATTATTACGTAGTTATCAAACGTATTTTAATTTAGTCACGGTTGTATTTGTGCACACTGCTGACCTTACTTAACCTATCGAGACAGCAAGAGAATCCTGCAACCAATAAAGAGGGGAATGCCCTGAACATCTCACTATATAGTTTAAAAAATAAAATAAAAGAAAAAAACTATAAAATAGAGATTCCGAACTAGACAATGGCGTAATAAAATCGATATAAATCAGCGTTGTCTGTTATTTTCGGTTCAACTGAAGTTCGTCGAACCGTTAAATATACATTTCAAATATATATAGTTTATTTATACAATCACGGATTCCCACGAGTCTGTTTAGATGTCGAATTGAATCGTTTAATCGTAGGTGTCCAGACAGCACGGCCAATTACACGCTCGAACGGTTCCTACATTCGATACACTTTGGTGGCAACCACGAGAACTCGACTGCAACTCGATCCTTGGACTTTTGCGGTTTGGACTGAAATTGTACGTGGTCGTTCCAAATCTATGCGATTGTTAAGGAAATATTTTTTTAAGACAAACTTAGAAATTAATTTAATTTATTTACTGTAATAATTAAATTGGGCAAACGGTATGAATCGCTTGCGTTGTATACCACGACAGAAATAATAAAACGTGTATTAAAAAGTTTAATGAAAATGGAAGAAAACACTTAATCTTCTTACAATAAACTTAATGGTATACATATATAGATATTACGGGAAAGCCCAGTAGGTTATCAATTTGAATTTGCAGCGGCTAGATCACCATAGAGCTTTAAGGTTCTGAAGTAGATACCACGGACCAGCAAGGATGTGGCACGTCCACCCACATAATGGACAAAAGAACTTGTTATGGTTGTTGGAAGATGCTGAACGAAAACCGCCTCCACCCGATCATGTTTGAAACCATACGAAATGACGATGATGATATATAAATATCACAATACTTTGATAATGTGATACGTAACCGAAATATTAATGATAAATACACATTTATAAGCCGCATGTACAGGAAGCGAAAGAGCACTCCGCAATTTCATAGCTAGCTAAGTAGAATTTAGGGATTGAAGGTACTATAAACTTTCCACGCGATGTTAAGTAGCGGTGAAATATATTTTAATAGACTAAAAAGGGAATATCCCGGAAGTACAGAGAACTGACTCCTTAATTAAATTTATCAATATAAAAAAACGAATGTGTCGCTAAGCGCTTAACTTGACTCGAAAAATGCAGCTATTTTTTGTATTTTTGGTAAGTCACATGGAAGGTTTCTGTGAAGAGAAAATAGGGAAGAATCGTGTGGACAATATGGAAAACAGCATTTTTTTATCTCATGCAAACAGTAAATTGCAATACTTATCTTTAGCTTTCAAACAATTGTCATCAATTAAAAAAAAATGCGTGTTAAGATTAATTAAACAAAAAATATCTTGTCAAATTGGCAAATTGAAATAGCAGAGGGCAGGCCACATAGGAGCATAACAGATGACCTATGGGCCTTACGGTTCTGAAGTAGAAACCGGTAACCGCAGACAGGACGTTCGCCCTCGCATTCATTGTTTTTAGTACCTTATAACATCAGGTAATATATTCCCAACCTGTAATCTTGGTACATATAAGAGATTTTCACCATATACTCATTCATCACGATATCTCTGGAACCATAAGGTTTAGAGATTTAACATTAGGTAGGAATATTTGATTTGCCAAGCAGAGGTAAGCTAAGAACAGGTTTTACAAAATTCCAGCCATAAAAGGGGTTGCGGAGGTGTCCATTCAGTTCGCAAATCGGGCGGTGTACTTTTTAATGACATGAAAATGTGAATGATGTTGCAGATGTTACAACAATGCGGAATTTTTGCAGTAGTAGTACTGGGTTTCTGTAGTACAGTAGAAGTGCTAGAAAACGTAGAAGATTTTGGGACCCCTACAAAATAAAAGAAGACAACTGCCCAACGGATTTTAGCGGCTAAGAATCTCTTATAACCTATTCTGCCTCCTAGAGGCCACTCTTAGGTACAAAAGATCCCTTACCTCTTAAAATGGTGCATATTCACTAATTAAATAAAACATTGCATTATTTTCAATCTTCGCTTGTAATTGCACATAAGAATAAAGAGGCTCTCCTATGCACGGCTCAAAATATTTTTCTATTTATTTTCAAAACCCCGGTACGGTGAAGTTAATGGGTTTTGATCAGCCAATCGTGCCGTTAACTCCCCGAGGAGACGGAGCCCCCCTCTAACACTAATGACTTCGGAAAACTGTCGCCTCTCAAGAACAAGGGGTGCACAACTTTGTGTACTTTATGTGTAATATCACTGCATTGTCGGCTCGGTACCAATACCACTGTTATCTAAAGATATCTATATTTTGTAGTCATAAAATAGTAAGACTATTAAGTGTACAATGAAATAATAACTCGTATAAGATTATATATATATAGTGTAGAATTGTTTGAGATATTTCTGAAATAGTTCTTTTTGCTGTAATACTGTTGTATAGTTAAAAAAAATTAAATCAGTTAAAATCGAGAATATGTATAAAATAATTAATAATATATAGATATAAAAAAATCATTAGTTATTTGCATCTTAGTGACCTATTGAAATCATAGTAAGTGCTGCTATTACAAAAATCGTCATTTATTGAAGAATCAAAAATTTACATGATATTTCTAGAATCATGTGGCTAAGAAACAATCTAATCGGCGAAAGGAATATTCCTTCAAAAATTTGGTAGGAATATTCTTTTCGCCGTTTAGAGGTCATTCGTAAAGTGGAATTTACAAAATCTATCTCCTTTCTTTAAAAAATGTACATTTTCAAACTATAGCTCTTATAAGTATTAAACTTGGCCACAAAAGACAGTGTAGGTTACGCAGAGCGGGTGAAGAACAGCTAATTTATTATATTTTAATAGATAATGCAATATAAACTTAAATAAAAACAAAGGTTTAATTTTTTTCATATATTATTTTCAAATCAAAAAGTGAATACAAGTAAACTCTGTTTAACATTAGCACGCGCCTCCGAATGATCATTTAAGCAATTTTTTTTTCTTAGTTTGCTTTCCGTTTATTCTTTATTTTATTAAACATGAATACAAATTTTTATACGTAAATTAAGTTTATTTATAGCTTCCGTTTACCAGTTATTGGAAATTGAACTCCATGTTACGTATATATTAGATCGGTGAAAAAGTTCCTTCGTATTTTACACGAAAACACAAGATTAATTGTATTTAATGACTTTTTGCTATTAGTAGGTAGTAATATAATACAATTTATGTAGAAATTTTAACATTAACTTGACACCGTTGAAGGCATTTTGAAGAGAACAAAACATATGGAAGTCTGAAGGTGCAAGGAACGCGCTATCTATATATCTCGCACAAAACTCTTAATTTTTGAGTAGCCGTATATTTAGTACATATTTACGTGCGAGGTGCGATTAATTCTAGCCATTAAAGTACAAATCGTACAGCCAAAGAGGTTTTCCTAAAAGTCCACCATTATAAGAATAAAAATAATAATATCAAGGTATTAAAAAAATAATATTTTTCAAACAATCAAGAAACTTAATCGAAGTGAAATTGGCGCGACTCGGCTGCGCCTTGGGCCCGTAAATTGATTTTGATCGGAACCTCGTTGGAGATTCTCGCTGTAAAATTTTCAACGCCGGCAACATCGCATCCCAGTTCTTTGTGTTTACGATGTTTTATACACTAATATTATAAGAAACAATGCTTTTATTTATATAGTATATGTGATGTTATTTATACCGCATCTGTGATTATTGTCTGACATACTACTATACTGAAAATATATATTTTTTCATGGTAGAGTAGTATTTGGACGATATACAACCGATGTGAATGAACTAAGATCTGTCTGAGACCGGTGATTCCAAACACTTCTCATATGTTTTAAATATAACCACTAAAATAGTTTATCATAAATTCTTAGAAAGATATTCGGATGCTTAAACTTTTAATAATAAAATAATTCTGCACTGGTCGTGGAAATGCTATTTTATTCTCTGATATGTTAGTTTTGAGCCGGGATGGCGAAAATTTACGAAACGCACATGAGATCTTAAAGAACAGATACATCTCGTTAATTAAAAAATGATTATATTTCTAAAACAAAAAATAATTAATCTTTCTTCTTCTTCATTGCTAGACAAGTTTTTAGTTTCCGTATCCTCTTCACCAACTCTTCTATTGCATTGTCAAATAAGTCGTCATATTGGCGGACCCATCTCAGGATATTTATATCATGTATGTTTGGCACAAACTTGACATTTGTCTACCTCCTCAGTCTTGGTTAACATACCTCAGGATGTGACTAGCATTTGCGCACACGCCATATTTATTTTATGAGTTTCAGTATATGTAATTTCTATAACGTATTGATGTTCTCTCATCAGGCCGAGTTGACAACGATGTTAGTCCCGTACAAAGGAAACCAAATTCTCGTAGCATAAGTTAAGACATAACAGTTAATTTCTACTCAACAAATTAAAGCTGGTTTTATCCGTAGTATAAAAAAATTGTTTCACTTTACAATCCTTGGAACGTATAAAACGAGGTTTTCCACTTTGAAGGTTAGAGAGGGTAACAATATTACATGAGCTCCAAAGGTACGGGTAAGGAAGGAATTTCCGGGATAACAAAGACGAAGACTATGCGCCATATTATTATGTTTATGTACGGTATGGACAACAAATTACTTGTAATGATTTTTACTTATATAAAATCTCTTTTGTTCACAAAACTTTAACAATTTGTTGTTGACGCGAGTCGTTGGTTCTAAAAAAGATGTAATAAATTTTCGATTATATAGTCTAAATTATATGTTAGATTATTCAAACAAATTGTGTAATGACAGACTTAATAACTAATAAGGTAGCATGGCAATTTATTACGAAGCTTCATAGTTACATAAAAACTCTTCACATTATATTAAGATTTTTTCCACAAGTTTTTGTTTATAAATTATAAAATTTATTATACAATAATGAGAGTGGTAGTTGAGCAATGGTATCTCAGCGGTAGAAGACTGAGATTTGCGATCGTAGGTCGAGGATTCGATTCCCCGGATACAATCTTGTATAATTCACCATTTGGGCATTAATTATACAGAATTGGCACTGCTCAGAAAGTATATTAATTAAGTATATTGGACAGCAAAGCCAAAATATAAGCCAATAATAATAAAAGTAAAAAATACCTGTATCTGTAATAGTTGAGGAACCAGAAGATAGAAGTGAGGCGACACATGAAATGGTATGGGATGCTAGAAAAATTGTAAAACGTAAGACGAGGAAAGAAAAGTCGTATGATGAAAGATGAGCAAATAAATAAAAGATTACGTGAAAGAATTGAAAACATTGTAATGCCCTGTTCCATAAATACGATAGGGGAGAACGAAAGGCCCCTAACGAGGGCCATAAAAATATATATTTATGTAAAGTGAAGGTAATTACGGAAAATAATCGTCCAATAAGTCTTTTAAATGTAAGTCGATTTACTAATTCATTAATTCAGAAATAATAATTTGATATCACGTTATGATCACGTTTTCCATTTATAAACAATAAAATAGCGAAAGAGTAAGACATTTTTTAACCGTCGGTTAAAAGTCCTCAAGCTTTTTTAGCAAACACGCCCGAAAGAGCATTCGAACGCTACTCGCCCGTCAAACTCTTTGAGAGTCGAGTCACGAAATATTTGCCTTTCGGTAAACGTGTTATTGTATGAGTGGGTTTCCTACCCGCACTGAACTATCGATAAATATTCCATGAATTTTGATTTGTTTTTTTTTTTACTTATAATTTCACGATTATGTTATTTAAATAAAAGCCAGAAGCTACTGTGTATCATAAAGAACAACCTATCATCATAATCATCATTTCAGGCCTGAGGCAATGCCTCCCCCTTTGATTTATAATAGGACAGATTGGCCAACGACCTTAAGAAGGTTGTTTGCCCACCTTCTGGGTAAAAGTTATAAATATCTAACGCTGCGCTTGCTGGTCAGCGATCCCCAATACAGAACCTTAAAGTCCCAGAGGTTAGGTGTTCTGCGCGCTTTGCGGTATTTGATCTGACCACTTTAACTTGCTAATTCGCCGGGCAGAGCCGGTTACTTTTGTTGATCTACTTCGTATTAATAATTTGATATTATACAGAAATACCGTGCATAGCGGTCTTCTTGGCCCCGTTGAGCGACTCTGAGCCTACCGATAACGCCCTGAGTAAGTTATCGCGTTTCATAGCCGTAAGTCATTTTTAATCAAAAACACATATTGGTAAAACAAAATAAAACCTAATAAGAACAAGTGCGCATTACTGCACAGAAAATTAAACAATTGTAGTATATAAAATCATATTAAAAAATAAATTTTAAAAGAAAATAAATAATAATAATAACAATTCTAGGAAATGTAAGTAATAAAAATCTCTAAGCAATGTGGCGACGGTAGGAGACGTGTAAATGAAATGTAAATGAATGATGTTAAAATGAGAGAAATGTGAAGGATGAAAGCAGGAAGAACAAGAGAATTTGCGAAGGATGAAAAAAGGAAGAAAGAGAGAATTTCTAAAGGATAACAGAGAGACCGCGAAAATAAAAAGTAAAATGAAAAAATATATAATATTAGCCATAATAGCAGGGGTGATAAAAAACACACACACATTGGCAGTGGACTTTTTTCATCTATAGAACAACTAATTCGTATCCTAAACACCGGTCCCTGATTAGAATGTATTATACATTCCCGGTACCGATATTTGAAAAATGTTGTCTTTGATTTCTTTTTAAATTATATAATCGATTCAATAAGTGACATCACTATATTAAATGACTAGACGAAGTAAAACCAATTCGCTTGAATTAATTTGATGCCGCCCTAACTGCTTCAGAAACAATTTCCCGACCAGACAGGGACGATCGAACCCAGTATGATTGTAAAAACATTTCTATATTCATCTCGTCGTACATCAACATCATGTAAAATCGTTGATGGGTAAAAATAATCAGGTAAAATGATCATCAATACTGGACGAAGATCTCTTTCAAGAGGAAACATGAAAAATCGCCATCATCATGGATTTCTTTACCATAGACGCAGGAACCGAAAAATTCTACAATTGTTATTTTTGGATAGCACAACCGCTCTAAATTTTGGTGCTATTTTTGTGACTTTTATGCTTATAAATTATCATATGCATAAGGTGAATTTAACACACGGCGTCTTACTTCAAGTCTATATAAGAAAAATATTGTCCTTTCGAGAATTGCTTGGAAATATACGTACTTGAGGTAAAGTATTATGTAAAATCTGGATCACTATATCTTTATTTAACGATTGTATGATAGTAAATAAATAACACAGTAACCTTTGCACAGATAAGGGATTTAATGCAAAGTATGTACATGTTTTTTAGTAGTAAATCTAATCTATCGACCCGATCGAGAACCGGTAGGGTGCCATTAATGGAGTTACTGCATCTGGGTCCCGAAACTTTGCCGTCTAAATTACGGTACGGATACAGGAAGATAAAACAATTGTTCTGACAACCTACAACTGATACCTGTTCCTTTGTAAGGCAGGCGGCGCATTTATCTTAGAAATCAATTGATGCCTTCAATACATGACGTACCTGAAACAAAAATGAAAAATAACATGAAAATTATAACAATTACACAGTATTAACAATTTTAAAACTACAAATTATGATATTGTCTCTATATTTTTCTATGCGAGATTGGTACTCCAAAAATAATGTACCTGTTTTATATACTTTCCAAACAAAAAACTTTATATTTCGATAATTATAGATATGACGTATATATGTGGTTTTAATGGTACGATGTCGCATGTCACAAACCGATTTTTTTTATAAGAACCAAATGTTTCAATACCGTTTTAATATCATTGATTTATTTTTGAAGAACCATGTTAAATAAGTATAGCGATGATGTGATGCTTATTGAACAGATTACAATCTTAAAATTCGTGAAATATATTTTGTAATTTTTTTATTAAATGTGCTTGCGTTTAATAGCGCTATTATCTGGAAAAGAAAAAATTGTCTTCCAGTTGTACGTGATAGTAAAACAATCTACACAGCGGGCAAAAAGAACTATCAGAGAATAAATTAACCCTACCTCTTCCTGGTGACTCAAAAACTGTCGACATTGGTATAAGCAAACGAGCAGAATATTTTTATTTAAAAAAAAACATAAAGTAATTAAAAAATACAGGACATAATGATATTTGATTTACAAAAATTACATTATTAATCTTACTGTATCTTAAATGCTAAATCGTATTCTTATTTAAATAATAAATCATTAATTGATTTTTATATGAATTCATTGTTTTATTTTAACTTAAAAAAAAGTCGTTGCAAAACCTTACATAAAACAATATATTTTGTGGTGCCAAATGGAAAGACCTGTTCATAGTAGCGCTGCTACACATTATTTTATTTTATAATATTGTAAGTTTTATTACCGAATATCAACTCCATCATTTTGAAATAATATGATTTACTATTCGTATGAGAATATTTTCTATAACTACACTTCTGTTAACGATAGTGTTTGATCGAATTCTACTGCGAAAGCTCGTTCAGATGTAGTCGCTACCTTCATTGTCCTGTCACATACAGAGATGTAACTTCTCAGCATTCGCCGAATTTACCGTGCGGTTGCCGGGTCCACCGCGTTGTAGGAGAGGCGTAAGGTATAGTGCACGGGTCTGGGATCCGTTTAGCACGATTAAGGAGTCCTCCGTGCGTTGCATTGGCGTTTACTTTTACTAATCAAAACCAAACCAAATAGTATTTTATGCCCAACTAGACGCCGGTGCAAGTCATCGTGGCGTTCTTTGGGTGAAGCCTTTCAGGAGTTTATCGGTTGAAAAGAAGAAAGAAGAAAATGACGTTGTGGTAATGTAGACGTACTCTCACAAGAGATGTACAAATGGTTGAAGTTAAAAATTAAGAAAATGTTTTGAAGGTATTTGCTAAATAACATTTTGGTTGAATAGGCGATTCTTAAAAATATTTACTTGAATTATGGCACCTACCCAACGTTAAAAAATAAATGTGATATTATAAAAAAATTGGGGAGTAAAATGTCACAAAAAGACGACTGAAACGTGTCCCGCCCTGATAAAGTTATTGAAACCGTTTGTTGGCGGGCAGAATTATAATCGCATCAAAATGGGAGCCGAATTCAATATAATTTATAATACAAAATTTTTTCATCCAAAATTCGCTACGATGTATTTTGTAGAAATGTTTCGATGTTATTGAATGTCATAATTAGACGTTTTTCGCAAAGCCCAGCTAACTGCTAAAACTTACAAACAAAATTCAAATTAAGATGTAATTTTTTTAAGTAAAGATAAATTTTAAGTAACTCTTTTAAATCATTGTCCAACTTTGAAACAGGGAAAACCAAGGAAGGCTTTATTTTCCAAGTAACATTTGAGAGATTGTTTAAGCTTGAATTTTCTATGTAAACTTCCACCATTTCCGTGTAAAACTTTTTTATGGTGATGTTAAAGGGTAACATTAACATTACGTTAACTCAAAAGCGAATTATTATTTCTAAAAATGTTCTCTCAGTTAAGAATAATTTAAAACGAATCTCATACAAAGTTGATACAACTTTAACATTAAACATGACAGAACTTTGTTGATTTTTGTTTATCAATTTTAATCTCATCCTACAGTACCTTGCGATAAATATTGCACGTCGACCATTGGAAAGAGACAATCGGCTAAATTCGGCTTCGTAAAGCACTATCTCTGCCTCACACTACCGGGTGACGTTTTGTCAGTCGTTGTATTTCGCGCGGCAGAGATAACGCTCTACGAAGCCGAAATTAAGCCGAAGACAATCGGCTGATTTTCTCTTTCCAAAGGTCGGTGTGCAATATTTATCGCCGGGTAATGTATTGGCTTTATTATATTGGTGTTGGAAGCTGTTAATCTTAAGGATTTTATAGGTTCGTCGTCGTTTAAGTTGAAGATTGTTTCTCGAGAACTGAACTGGCGACCCGTGATCGCGAGGCTCAGTTCTCTACCACTGCCTTATAGCTATATATGCTTTTAGGTATCCTAATTGTTATTTCATTTTTTAAACTGCACTATTGTGTAGGACTTATACAGGTATATACAGTTAAAGGCTTTGAAGGAGTAGAACGCAGATGGCCACTTTTTAAGTAGCAAAGGTCAAGAACCCCCATTAGGTACCTCTGCACAGATCGCTACATCGTACCTTGTAGGATGAAAAAATACGTTGACTTATTTTATTGAAAACATATTAATACTTGGTCTAGGTTAGTCTAGTTTAGTCTAGGTTCTTTACTCTAGGTTACATCAAATTTAAATTATCTTTCTTCAAAGTACTCCTTTAGCCGCGGAATCTGATAGACAAGTCACAGCTTGCTTAAATTCGCTACAGACTATCTCAATGAATCAGATTAACGAACGTATTCATTAAATGGAGATAGAAACAGTAGATTCTGGTATAAAAATTACACATCTGATATTTAATGACATCTCTAAATGTATAGCTCATTTGCAGTTAATATATGGCACCATATCCAAAAATCAATGGTTTCATAAATAATAAATATCGTAATATTATAGTAAGAGAAATCATTTTAAAAATTCGAAACATTACATATTAATTATTGTTTACTATCAATTCTTGCAGACTTTGTACTGCTAGTTGTCGACCTCTCATATTCTAATTGAGTTTCAGAGTGATCATTTTATTCACGTTGATTAGAAGTAGGCCTGTAAAAGTTTTGATGCTTTTTGCTGACAAATGAGCCTATATATACCTCTTTAAAGGTTTTACGCTTATAACCAATCTTCCTTTGTACAAACTAATAATAAAAAGTCACTACTCGAGCTTCATCATAAAGTTGTGTAAATAAATTACAATTATAATAATTAAAGTAATGGTGAAATGTGAATAAAATTTAGCGGCCTGGTTTTTGAACGGACGGATAACTGTGTTAACAGCGAGAGTAACTTTGGTAAAATGACAGGTAAAGTGAAGTGTAACTGACAGTCGCTATTTATAAACCCGAGTGAAATACTGCTCCTATATTTAAAGGATTTATTTTGTTAAATTTTGAAAAGTACCAAAATGGTTTTCGCTACAATAAATAAACAATTAACATACGAACACACGCGTACTTTATTTAAATAAAGTCTTTCAAATTTAATCTTGACGGTAAAATTTTAAAATATCTTACAGAAAAAATTTGCAAAAGTCAACTCAATATATCTGAAATGTTTTAAAGGTTAATCGAAATAGCAAATGTAAAATTCCTTTTAGCTTAATAAGAAAATTGAGTCAATTTCCAAGAGTGCTCAGACTTAATATTATACCTGGAACAAATTTAAATAATCCTTGATTTGATAAGATTATATTTATTACATGAAACTAAAACCAAATTTTTGGAATTTCAAATTTTGTTTACTTCATAGAAAGATTAATTCGTTTTCGACATTACAAGGCGTCGGCGTCCACCAAAAATCGCCACGATGATCTGTCTTGTTCTACCTTTATCCGACTATGGTGTTTGACCTAGTGGAGGCTTCTCACGCCATGTCTCGTGGTTTATGTTCGCCACGTGAGCATAGTAATTGAAATATTGAAGTTTCTGTATCAAAGCGTAGTAACCAGAACGTAGTAAAGTTCTTCCACTACCCAAACATTTTGATATCCTATAGTGAAGTGAAAAGAATGAACAAAGATTAACAACTCGCTCATGCTATTACTAACAACGGTTTATAGAGACTGATGAAATAAATACTTCATGACGTCACACTGTCCTCAACCTTTTTAAAACAAGTTAGTATTGATAGTATATATTTTACCATTGTCATGTCACAGAAACGAAATTCTTTTTGACCAGTGCTTCATTCCAGGCAGTGAGTCACTTAAATAAGTAATCAAACATCGAAAATCGAAATAGAGGACAGAATCGATTACAATACACAGAATCGTCGCGGTCGCTGTGCCCGGTGCCACCGCGCCGGGAGATTTATGAACGAAATTGAATCGGTATCTCATTTATTTACGCTTCGATGCGCTTGTAAATCGATGTTGATTCATTTCGTATCGATGACAATGATTTGACAAAATTCAATTATACTTTGACCCCGCAGTTTAATTTCAGTGTTAATTTTGTTTAATAATTTTAAATCCATTTTAAAAGCATTCATATTCGTTTTTTTCTATATTTTCAGTGTCAATTACTTAATCGACGAGGTTTCATCATATTTCACACAATTTCTCGTTGACTAAATAGTCTTGTTGTTTGATATTTACCACCGATGTTCAGTTTAAGTACAATGTCAAAATATTGTATTTTGTCAAATTTAGTTCTTAACAAACCTATGGCGAAAGCTGCATAATTTCAATGTGAAAAAATAGATAGCGAGGTGGCAATCAACATAGAACAACATCCAAACACGAAATATAAACTCGGAAAGGAATATTCATTACAAAGTACAAAGAGGATCAATTAGATTTATAATCGTTTTTAAAACCCAGGCTATTAACCCAGACTATACGCTGAGTTTCGTAAACTAGTGGTCAAAGTGTGGTATTATGGTACGCAGAGGACGCTGCTGTCCATCCTTTGGAAACTTATTTGTGAGCAGTGGCAATTGCATATAATTAATGCACAAAGTGTGAACTATACTATACTGTATCCCGAGAATCAAACCTGCGACGTACGATCGCCAGTCTCATTCCTCTACAGCAGTGCTACCAATGCTATGTGTATTTTAACGGTAATTTGTTTTGACACAATCAGCATTGATTTTTTTTCCAAAGCAATCCCTGTTATTTTCTGCAAAATAACTCTCATAAGCTTATCCTCTCTCAACAAAAAAGTATGAATTAATTAAAAGTATCAAAGTTTTACGATAAATTTGATAAGATTAAAAATCTTTCAAGATAATTCATATCTATATTAAATATTAAAACATCACCGTTGTTGCATTTGGCACATGGCGTTTATTAGGTCAATGGGCGTCGTCGTAATAAACTTTTTATTCAATTTTTACGAGTCCGTACACTTAACATAAAAATCTTATTGGGTGTGAGCTCACAGAAAATTGAGGGAAGCAATTTGCTGTCAAGAATGCTTCGGTCGTCAACTCTACGGGCGAATGATTGTGACTCAACTTTACTGTTTTTCATTTCGATTGAAATGTAAAAAATGCATGCTATAGATTGATTCAAGTAATTGAGTCCATTAAATGCTTCGTCTTATAAAAATCGGTTGAAAGTTAACATAACTTAAATGTTCGATAATTTACCGCCTGGTAATTTTAAATATGCTCTAGAATAAGTACAGGTTAATAAGAAAAAGAACTAGAAATAACTAGATTATTTTAGTACGTTATTTTAAGCTTCGTCGTTTCAGCCCATCGACGTTCAAAGATTTCACGATTCACAGGCTAGTTGGCGATCGCAATGTGGTATTATAGTATGTAGAGGACGCTTTTAAGAAAGCTGAAGCTAACAAGAAACTTAACCTATTTTATTTTGAGAAAAGCTAGTAACAGACTCGGAAGAGTTTTTAAATTTTTGTGGTCACTTCCACAAATTGCTCTTAACTCTTAAAAACAAAGCTGTATCATAGCCAAAAAGTCCTTTACACTGTTATAGCCTTTTTTCGCCAATTTTTGTTTAATAATCTCTCTAAATTTATTACGAAGTTGGCAAAGACGATATACATAATACTGTGATTGAAAAGTAAGAAGTATTTATTAATAAAATACAAATTCTTTATCTATTTTTCGGAATCAATCTCATCCCCTTTCAAAGTATTCTCCGTCCGATAAAACGGACTTTTGCCAACGCTTGTTCCAGTCCTCGAGACAGTAGGAATAGTCTTTTTTCAATATAGCCTTCAAGACTCAATTGCGACAAAACGGCGGCCCCGCATTGTCCTTTTGAGTTTGTTGAATAGGCAGAAGTAGCACGAAGCGAAAACAGGCGAATAGCGGTTGTGGATATCGTTTTGAGTTTTTATCGCCTTTTTCCGAAAAAAAAAGCGATTTTGCTACCAATCGAAAATTGACGACCAATCGACATTTGACAAAATTTAAACATTTGACCCAACGCGTGTAACTCGAAGACAATTAAATCTTTTGAGACACAGACGCGTGGAAAGTGTTATGTTTATAACATTTTCCACGCGTCGTACTAACCTAGAAAAAAAAAACATTTACCTGCCTTCCTAATGCCGGAGAGTTTTAAATGACAATTTCACCTTACTAATACACTACAGTAATAAGTCAAAATATGTACTTCCATGTCAAAATCAAAATGTTGATAATCTTATCCAAGGCATTGTTAACTCTGTTAATAATTTTGAAATAAAAAGTCTGAAACGATATTACGTGTAGGCGTGACATTCATAGCGTGCTGGGTCGGAAACCGCAGCGCTCAACGCGTTAGCCAGGGCACCTAACCGCAATGTAAAACGTACAGTATAGAAAAACCAACACAAAATCAGTGTCTTATGCTTTGAATTTAATTATACGTTTTTTGTTAAAGTTCGAGAGACGATATGGGTCCTATTCCAGCAAATAAACAAATTATTCGAATTTTTGCTGCAGAGATATGCCAGTGTCTTCATTATGTCTTAACTTATCCTATATCACCGGGTATAAGACTTTTCTAAAAATTTCCATTAGGGCCGTTTGGAAGCGTTCTACTTTTAACGTCTATAGAGGACCTTAACTAGGTCGGCTAGTCTACGCTGTATTTCCCGATCAGAGGTCTCCACTACAAAGCCTTAAGGCCCAAGCGGCTGTTATTTGCGCTTTAAATTTAAAACCCAAAAGGAGTCCGTTATAAATTAAAAAGCTTTGAATTCTACAAATTTATTTTATTTCTAACAATATTAATAAAATTAAAAACAATGTAGAAATAAATCAAGGTAATTATAATGGTGACGATAGACAATGAATACGCATCGTTAACGACAGTCAGAACAATCGAAGCCAGGAAAGACAACGCCATGATGAACGCGTGGAAAATTAGATACCACAGCCGGTATTTGTAGAGCCGACGTTTTCTCATAACGCTCGCAATCAAGAGCGCTGTCGCAACGAAGAGTTGTATGTGGAGTAAGCTGGCAACAGACTCCACGAGGACGCTGCCCACGTTGCGGTACTGGCCGGACATCTTCGACACGTCCATCGCCAACAGCAAGGCGCTGAAAATCACTATCGGCAGCACCGCTGAAGCAGCTATCAGGATGAAGGACTTTCGGAGCAGCCGACATTGAGTGCATGGCGGGTTTTCCGCGTAATGGCTCAAGATTGTTGATTTCGTCATTATAGAATCGACAAAAAAAATCATAAAAGATATTTTACTAATTTACTGTGACTTCTGTCAGTCACTTGTCAGTTTTAATTTTTTCTTTACAGATTATCATTATACTGTATTCTTCATCTTTTATATTATTTCGTCGTTGTCAAAGCACAGGTACAGGTGTATAGAACAGGCAGTTGAAACATTATGATATAATCAAAACATTGCAAGATAAATAACTGTCGATTAGCTTTGAATTTTGGACGGGTCAAAAAACTTTTTGAATTGAAGCAAAATTACTTAAGTTTAATTTTAAGTACACTTATATATAAAGAGTTCGGTTGTTCTGTCTTAACGAGTTTTTATAAGTAAACATCGTTAGTATTCCGCGTTACAAATTGTTTTAGCATATGCCGCTGTCTAAAGCATATTAAACGTCGCTTCTAACACTCCAGCGACCATCTATCATGCCGACACTGCAAATTAGCTAGTATATGATGCTACATTAATCATGGATGCATCAACCAGTTTGTGCATTAATTCACTGGCAACCAAGAAGTGTGTCAAGAGACTTATAACCGAGGATTAGCAAAAGGAATATTTGGCAAATATATATATTTACAAGCAACGATTAAAGCAAATTATTAAAAACTTTTTTATTGAATTAGATCGCGATTTATTTATATATTTAATTATTATTGCAATACAATAAGATACCGAGCTAATCCTGCGTACAAAGGAGCAAAAACAATAATAAGTTTGAAGGCTAATCGGAGTGATTGACGGAAGGACCCGTGATCTTTCATCTTTTTCAATTATCCATATTTTTCGTCTTGTTTACGAAATAAAAACATTCTAGAAGTGAATGATGTAAGAATGTTAAATAATATGAATGAAAGAAAGAAGATAAAGAGAAATTGTGAAGGTTTAGAGACAGAAGGTGAAAATAGAAAGCTTTATATCGCTGTTCCAAAAATAAGATGGAGGAACGAGAGGACCTCAATAAGGTCGCCATTATAAAAAAAACATTCTAGAACAATCCGATTTGATACAAACAGGAATTAAATCTTTATAATTGAAGTTACTAGAGTTCTTAAGCTTTGATTTGCGAGGAACCTAAAATAAATTCAGATGGATTTTCATGTCATGCTGGTACATAAATAAAAAAAAAAACGATCTACTTCATTAAAAAATTCTTATTTAAGTTTATTTACAAAATTTCCACTATTCAATTACGGATTTTAGTTGCAAGATGACACAGGTTTCTTTTCTATATCTTTCTGTTTTCTCCTTACCTACGCATAGAGCATTGGCGGCAGTACACAACTTTTAAAAAAATACATCTCGGAATCAAACTCGTTACCTACGATCATCAAGACCACTGAGCTTTAACCACTAAGCTTTTACTCTTATTATTAATACACTAATATTTTACGGAATTAATTATTTTTTTAAAGAACATTAAAATGGAAACCATTGTATTTAACACTTCTGAATACCATTCTGTTAATAATTTCAGTGGTGTGATTAGAGAATCACCGTGTCTTACTATTTAATTAGTGATTTGAGCTTTTAATATAAAACAGTTTCGGAGAATCTTCTAATGATTAACTGAAGCATTACGTCTTGAGAGATCTGAACGCTAAAGATATTCAAGCGACAATACTCTTGTTTTTGTAGTGTCGTTATTTATACCCAACTACTAATATTTGTCTCTTAAATTGTATCGATCTACCTTACAATATAAAAACGCATAGGGCGTTACACGAAAAGAAAACAAAGGTACATCCCAACGTTTTTATTTCAATATAACGCTGCGGTTTTTACGGGACGGCCCCCACTCCATCTTCAGACAGGCGATAAATAAACGTATCGAGTTTCTGTCACTTCGGTCGTTTAAGAAAATGGCGTCGCGCACGTACCACGGAACAGTTCCTACGTAGATAAGGTTGACACATGCAGCTCATAAAATATCCACAACTTAAGTTCTCTAACAAAATAGCCGCTTTGTTATCTCGCGTTTGGTTTTATGATGTTTACTATATGTGCACGTAGTAAAATATTGTACGGTACAATTTTTTAACGAATTATAAACGGACAGAAATAAGTAATAATTTTCGTGTTTGTAAGTAAATAAATTATTGTATATTCTTCTCAATGATTCTGATATCGTATCGATTAACTTAAAAGAAACTTAAATCTTATAGAGTTATCCTATAACGGCATCCTTCAACTTATAGTTACTTGTGTTCTAGATACACCCTGATCTGGGAAGATCCCACAAAAAACTTAGACGATTTTTTTAGTGGTCACTTTAACAATATATAACTTTAATAATAATAATATAAAAAATTCTTCACACTTAAAAAAGATTCCTTTTTTAAAAACGTTGATAATTTTTTGGAAAATCTTATGAAAACTCGGAAACATTAACATGTTGTAATACTATACACGGTTGCCTATAAAATAGTTACTAACTTTATGAAGCCTTGAGTAATGTTGACTGAAGAAAGACGTAATGAAGAGTTATCCAATAGCCTTGTAAAATTTGTTGATAGATGGACCATCTATCAACAAATTTTACAAGGCATAATCACGCCCGTTACACCATTACTATTACATACTTGAACAAGTTTTCTTGAACCGACCATTCTAATACACAACATTTAAATAGACAATAGCAATATTCTTTAATTTAAAATAATATAAAATATTGCTAATTGAATTTAATAAAACTAGATGTCGTTGTTAAATTGGAAGTAAAACTGTAATTTTAAAATAAAATAAAGTTATCAGCACATCAGTATATCAAGACTAAATAAGATTAATATTTACTGTCGATATCTAAATAAAATTTTGCCAAAAATATCCATGTGAAATTCTTGAGCGAATTGAACTATAAAAGCTTATGTGGAAAGAAAAAATAAACCCCTACGTTACTGCAAGATTCATATTATTCACGCCCTTTATACTATGACGTCACTCAAACCTAGCGATGAAGAGCTCACCCTAGCGCGGAAATGAACCAAACCCTCACTTTGATTGACAGCGGAAGGGGTGGCGGTGCAGACGTAATAGTTTAATTAGACAATGGGGGCACGCTCCTTTAATGTCGCCGACATGTTTTGGGGCTTTTATCTTTTACAAACCACTATCATGGTAACTATATTTAAATACATTTCTTAAGTAATATACATAATCAAGCGGATTGGCAAGATGAATTGGCATTGAGCAGGTTATATAGCCTAAGGTTTTAGAGATCACGCACCGGCAGATCTTTGTCTTGCAGTGGACGTCCAATGGCTAAAATGATGATATTTTTCATTTCTGAATGTAATTAATAAAAATTATTATAAATAAATATATCACTTTAAATCAATAATTAATTTTTACTTTACCGTACACTCTGAGTTATTCAACGTGAAGCAATCTTAAAAAAGCACAATTTTTTTAGAAAGAAAATCATTATCGGTGGCACAAATGAATCATCTTTAACCCGGTATGTTGTAACAATACTTAAAAAAAAATATTATTTTATACCGTAAAATATAGAGCCAAGCTTGCTTATGCTAATGACTTGTCATTCAAGTGAGGTCAATGTTCGAACGTTGCTATTTACTATATGTTTTAATATGAGTAATATGGAACACTAAATTCGTAATCGTCAAAGGAATCGTGATAAGAGATATTATCATAATTGCTAAAGCAATTTCATAAAATTAATATGGAAATATTCGTAATACTGACATTATAATAATACTATCTTCCAGCATAACAAATCATTGTAATTTATCATTAAATATATTTATTTATTAAATAACTATTTACTATGTCTGGTATGGTTACCTTATGAGTAGAGAATCGAAGTTGGTAAGGTCACTGAAAAACGCTAAATAAAATAGTCGAAAGACCGCTTCAAAACGGTCCTATAAGAGTGAATAGAAAAGGAGGACATCGCCTGACTGGAGAGTAAAGAGGAGTGTCATCTTTTTTTGGAATTCTGCAAAATAAAGTAGTGGGAGAAACAATAAAAAGCAATAAATTAATAAGAAAGAACAAGAAACAATAGCAATAAAATATCTGTAGCATTAGAAATGTAAATTAAGTGCTATGTAGGTAGTAAGAAAATAAATAAGAATTATGAATTTAATAAATTATTTAACAAATATATGAAAGCTAAAGAATAGAGAAATAAAAATAATAAATGTAAAATTGTAGAACATTAGAGGGAAGGCGACGGAAGTGAGGCAATGTACAGATGAAAAATAAAGAAAGGAATGAGAGATATTGTAAAGGAAATTACAGGAAAAATGAAAAGCATTGAAAAGGACTAAAGATGGGTGTGGAACTAAAAAAAATGTGAAAAATTATAATGTAGATAAAGAGATCCAACCATAACAGAGGCTTAAAGAAAGGCCCCAAAAAACGGTGCCATAAATAAATTACAGTATTATATGTTATCTGATAAATTGTGTATAGCAGTGGTCGCCCAACGGCTAAAATAATGATTCTCATGACTTCATTGTTTAATTAAGATAAATGATATATTTAGCGGTCTCATCGCATTCCATAATCTTTTACAATCTAAATATAGATGTGATTAATTAAAAACAAATATTTCATTACTACCTAAATACTCTAGCATGAATAAGTTTAAATATAAATCAAACCCAAATCCGTGCCTTATTACGGTAGTTCGCTAACAACTAAAACAATACATCACAAAACTCTCATAAGTCAGGCATAGAATACCGTCATACAAATTAACACGGATCTCTTCCCTATTACACAATACATGTTATACAGCGTAATGGCGAAACTTATCGGGATTATAATAACAATACATACCTCAATTTACCTATGAAAACTTTCATGGTAGTTAAGGCAATGTTATTTATAGTTTCTATCGTAAATCATTGGTTACATATGTAAGTTTTAAAAAGGTGAAACTACTTGTTTAGTAATCATACTAGATGGCTTCCTTGAAAACCTCAGATTTGATCGTTTCATTAGGTATTTCATTAGATTCGTAAACTGCTGAGTTCTAAAGTTGCTTGGACGGACGCTTCATGGACTTACTAAGTATAAAAGTTAACCTGAGGCATCTGTTCTTCGAGCTATATAGCCTGTTGACTGCCATTTCAACTTGCCGACCCGCAAAAGACATCAGTTACTTTCGTTCATGCTACTAATTATCGATCTTTTCGTTTCAGCCCTTAGACGTATACTACAAGGCATAGACCTCCCCCAAATATATCTCTGGGGAATATAACATAATGAAATTATAGTACGTAGAGGATGCGGCCATCCATCCTCTGTAAAATTACTATTACCTTCTTGATTTTTATCTATTACCTTCAAAATAAATAATAAAAAATATGTTGTTTTGCACCAAAAAGTAAAACGTTAAAAAATAATTCGAAAATCGTCGCTCGTACTGCGTTAACGGATTTAGTGAATCCTACAACGGGTGCTTCATCAATATGGAGCGCCACATGCTGCGAGACCGTCACGAGCGGCCAGGTGTTCAGCCCGTGTCAATCATACGGATTTCGTCCAACTTTGTACGGATTTTAACGTTTGTAAAACGGTTGCAACCAGTGAAGACATCTGTGATCGATTATGCTTGAAGAAATCAATACTTGCGTGTTGTGTTAAAATAATTTTAATGCCCCTTAAAATCGAGAATGGCTTGATCAATACGACTGTATCTTTTTCATATTTTCGTTATAATATAAGTATAAATTATTTAAGAGTATAGCGAGAACAACACCAGTATTTTCAATATAAACTACAGAGTAAGTTATAAATCTATCCCTGTGAAAAATTTAACGACATATCTAACTAAAAAAAGGTATATTTGGATGGAACCAAACTGTGATGCTCAGATGAAATTACCACAGTGATGTATGAATGGTTACCGTCTTTCGTTCACAATACATAAACAATCTCGTATAAATATAAACAAATAATTAAAAAGATAATAAATTCAATCTGCTACCAAAGACTGCAGTATATGAAATAGAATTATTATTGTAAGTATGATTGATTATTATTAAGTCGTTGAATCAATAAATGAAGCAGTAACACCGAGATACGTTTTATTTATTTTTTTTTTGTAAGAATTCGCTAGGCCAATATCTTAGACAGTATGAAATCTATATATATATTTCCACGTATTTTAACATGTAGATGTGAGAGGAGGCTGAATATTATGTTAACTTTACCTTCCATTTTTTAATTTGTAGACAATTGTTTAAAAAGTAGTAAAAAGATGAAAGCGCATTTTGTTTGTAAAAACTTGTAATCAATAATCTAGGCTATTAGTTGCCTATAATTTCAAACTCACCTTCTCACATAGACATGTGTGTACGCGTATTTACCAATTACACATTTTCTTTATTTTCAACCCTCTACGGTAGGTCGTAACATCCGACTAACATACAGTTTTATTTAACGGTATTTTAAAACTATTTTGTGGACACAATATTTTACAAAATATCTGCCGCTTTTCGTTTAAATTTTGCATACGAATAGTTAATTTCCCTCGTGCAGAGTTCCCGTAATATACTTATCAAGCCATTATTTTGTTTCCGTTTTAATGTTCCTTCAAAAAAGAGTTTAATCAATACACGAAAATTCCTGTATAGATTATAATAAATATTATAAAAAATTGGGCAGCTACCTAACGCGCTACACAACGGTTGGTTCCTGTCAAACTATAATAGAACTTCTGTTACTTTAAAGTAAGGATCAAATTGCCATTAACGAATTGAAAAATTGACAAATAGAAAACTCTTTGAATGTTTGTATTATCCGGAAATAAAAGTCTGTCAATAATGTTGACGTACCCGTGTCAGACCGGGGGACTTATTTTTTTAATTAATTATTCAACCTTTTTACACGTCTTACACAGCTTAATGTTTTATATGAATTTTCTAGTAATCGAACTAAGGAGGTGCAAAAATAAAAAATGTCAGGTGTGTAAATGCTCTTATTGAGTAATATCTATGTTTGCGAACTAGTAAACATATCTTTTCAGCCGATGGACGCCTACTGCAAGGCATAAGCCAAAGATCGCTGTAATAATCGGTCATGCGCTACCTCCAGCGACTTCCCGCCACTTTCACTATGTCATCGGTCTACCTAGTGGGGCATCTACCCACACCGCGGCAACCGGCCACTCGACAACCTTTCCGCCAAAAAGCCATCGGTTGCCGTGATAATACTCGAAAATTATAATTAAGTTTTTCGCTCTTAAGGAAACTGTATCTTGTACAATTACATGCAGAAATGAAATATGCCATCACATGTTTTGTAGTGATCTGTGTTCAAAATTTTTGCGTAACTTAACATTAAATAAATGTCGAATCACTTATGACCTGAATAATATGTAACTATTACAGCATTGAAAAAATGGCCTTAGTGTCGTTTTTTTAAAATAAAAGAGTGAAGTCGGCTTTTTTGACGTCACTGTAATTCTGGTGTTCTAAATCTTATATTCGACCAACAGCATAATAACTTCTTGCCGTCTGTACATTGTTATTTATACGGAACAACAAGTAAGTAATAAATATTCGTTACTCAATAATTACTCTAAAAATCAGGTATGTATAAAACATGTGCTACCTGTCTGGGTACCTGTAGGTACCTATATTTTACGCGGATCGTACAACGTGGTCACAAATATTCCTTATCCTATCATTACACTCTCCTTTTTCGATCGTTCATGAAGTTTATTGAAAAGTAAAAATCCAGTACTCAAAGTTTATAGCTTAGAACTATATATAAATTAAAGCATACATACGATTTGACTCCAATGACCTTTTTATTATGCTAAAAATAATCATTGATTCAAAAGTGCGCGTAAATGCCTGCTTGCATAAATATAATTTTATTTCCGAGTTCGATCGTCAACAGGTACACATTACGTGTATTATAATACACGACTACTGCTCACAAATATTGAAAACGAATACATCTGAAAGCGTGTATGATATCCAAAAAGAGATAACACTTAAACTGCTATATAGACCTACTCGATTTCCAATAGCACCGATTAGAAGCAACATTATTCTCACCACCTTGTTGGTAGATTTTCTTCGCTGCGTTTGCTGGTCTCTCATCTCTACTATCCAGAACTTTAAGTCCTCAGCGACCTGTCTATTTCATTTTGCCGGCCCACTTGGCTATGCCAGTAAACTCACTACAAGCGTTATAAATTATAAAAAAAAATATAAATACATGTAATTTGTTAAGTTAGTTAGCTAAAGAATAATAAATAATATATGTAAACACACATATGACATGTACATGTAGTGTGTAAACAACATGATCCAATAAGAAAAAAGTCCTTCGAAAGGATTTGTGGCATTACTCGTAAGGAAACTCGGCGGTTACCTCATAAGCCTCCGGAGAGAATTATTCCCGGAGAACTTTTTTAAACGATCATAATCCGTCTTATAAAATATTAATACGCAAAATTGCTCGCCGCGGATCCGCCTGAAGTTTCCTCGTTACTCATAGAGGCTAGCGGGGGCTCCGTTTGTTTGTGCCCGTGTACTATTTAACTTTCTTTCGGGCGGTTCTCGAAAGTTTTAATTCAGTTAGACGAGGACCGGTTTCCACTTTGTTCGAGGGTTTGACGGGTTATCTTCGGGGAAAAGAAACAAGCGAGAATTTTTTTTTTAATTCGAAGTTTTACATATTCAAAATACGTTACTTCATAATATTTAGTATAATACCAATACTTAGTAATACTTCTTTCTGAACACATGTATATTTCATAAGAGATTAGCTAGACTATTTGTTGAAAAATGAACTATACATTCACCCCTATATAAGTGATATCTCTGAAACTGATGGAATGCAGCAGTCCTAGTATAAAATCAGCAGAGACAGAATATAATAATTAATTTTATTATGCGGTAGTGCCAATTCTAAAAATGTTTTTTGTTACTCTTTCCTTTTAAAATACTATAACTTAAGAAGGTGTATTTCTCCAATTAATACCAAATGAAATCAATTTAATTAAGCTTACGCTATCAAATCGAAACGAAAATCTCTGTACATTTTAAGATAACGAACCAAATTTTCCTCAACAGAGCTCATTAAATCGAATGATGAGTATAGATAAATTTCGATACAGAAAAATCTTTTGTAATTCACGAATAACAAGGCTTCAAGTCGTATCATGAAACCCGCGAAAGGAGATTGTAATGCCGCCAAAGAGCATTACTAATGATCACATTTACTGTCTAAAATCTTCTTACGAGTATAAGGAAGATTTGTTAAAAAATATCCTACTTGAAACCAAAAGTCACAAAGGCACGTTACGAAACCACAGACGTTTTTGTTCACAATCCCGCAAAGTAAATTTAATTTCTTTAAGTACTCAAACGTAAAATATTTAATACCGAAAACGGAAATTAATGAAAGGAAACGTAGGGAGTGTCGAAAATTAAAATAACTCTGTTAATACATTAAAACCATTGCGGCAGGTTTCGAAAATGAATATTAAAGTTAAATAATTAACCATAATATTTTGAATTATGTTCTTCTTGTATTTCAGTTGTAATTTTCTAACTAAATCCACCACACGGGCCTCGTGTAGAAACCTATTAGTTAAACACGTATCTAAATTTTCTAGGACAGGATTTCCTTGTCGTTTCCATTACTCTTTTTTATGTGTAACATATAATTATCTATTAATGATCGCTTATGTCCACTTGTGAACATCGTGAGAAGAGGCCAGAAAGACACAAATTAATAGAAACTAGAATCAGAATGGGCTTCCTTATAGTGCCATCCTTTAACTTCAAGTTACGACGGTTTCCAACGCGCCTTGATTTGAGTAGAGTCTGTAATAATTCATCATTCACTTTATCACGTCGTCATTAAAAATATTTATGGGGTCATAGATCAGATTCGCCAAGGCGATCGCCTGGTATTATGGTACACAAAGGAAAATGCTGCCTGTTCCTTGGGGACTTGTTTCTTCCAATCCTATTTATTTAGTACACAACCTGTGGACTACATAAGATTGTATACCGGGAATGGAACCCGTGATCTGTGATCTCAAGTTTCAGTCTTCTACCGCTGGGATATCACCGTTCGCCACATTATTATGATTTAAAATTGAAAAAATGTTCATTGAACTTTTTAATTTATTTGTACATAATAATACATCACGTAAGAACATATTGTAATACCGTATACGCCCACAGATTAGTTACAAATTTTGTGTAGCCAAAGGATAAAAAAAAGAGAGAAAAAAATCAGTAAATATTTCATATATTTATTGATATTGTTACGCGGATCAAAGTGATTTTCTTCTACATATATATCGACGACATATAAACATATTTATTCCTCTCGAAACTCTCTTGTTTTTTTACCATTTGTGAGCAGAATCAGTTAATCAAATTCTTCGCAAATTTTACTCACTATGCTAATTGTAATCATTTTATTGTAGTATATATAAAATAAATTATATCTTTCTTGTACTTCTTAAATAGTCTTCTTAAATTAACACATAATACGATTAAGAAGGTAAGGTAATATTTCTTACAGTGGTATATTAAATTAATATTTATAATGCAATTTTCTTTAATAAATACGCTTTTTGTTATTGTATGTACCTTTGAGCTAATTCTTTAATATTGAAATATTGAATAAATAACAATGTGATAATCCAATAATCAATAGATTTATACATTCGTGAGCGCGAGAACAACAAATGGCCCATAAAATGTACTATTGCATTAATAAAAGTGTAAATCACCAAACATATTTCACGATGTATACAAATAAATATAAAGGAATTCAGCTTTTATGTGAATAGCGAAAAAATCTATTTTAGCATTACGCTCCCGGGCTGCACGCACACGATTTTGTTGATAAGTGTACGTATTGTCAGTAGTAAAGATTATTTACGATGTATATATAGACATTTAACGGTGGACACCGACATTTGTCTTAGCACGATGTGGTGGGTATTTTGCGCGGTCGCCATGGCCGTAGGTGGTGATGCAATAATGCCTAAATTAGAAAACGTAACATCACGCAATGTTTATCTCACGGTAAGGATGACCTTTCTCTTCCTTAAGATTTTTGTTGATTTCATTTTTAGGAACTAAATTCGTATAAATAATCCGAAAAAAATACGAAGAATGTAATATGATATAATATAACATAACATAACATAATATAATATAATACAATACAATATAATACAATACAATATAATATAATAACCTGTGACTGTGTTTAAATTATATTTATTTCCCAATACTCTACGTTTTATTTTTCATCCATTGTAAATATTGAGTTACAATTTCATAGAAATCAAAATTCTGCAAACATACACTTTAAGTAGTTATTTATTTTAAGCAGTTAAAGACAGGTACATAAAAATCAAAACTGAAAAAAAAATGTTTTTCAGGTAAACAACATCATATCCGAAGGGTATCACGCGGAAGTTCATGAAGTAATAACTGAAGACGGTTACATACTGGAAGTACACAGAATTCCTTACAGAAGAAACGAAACGAAAGGTGATGAGAATAGACCGGTCGTTCTGATGATGCACGGATTACTTGGCGCCTCTAATTCTTACACCATCTACGGTCCTAAATACAGCATGGGTAAAATTTATGTTATTATTACAAAACCTTTTTTTTAAAACTATCAAAACACAAATACTCATTACTAAAGTCGTACTTTTAAATATCTCCCAAAAGTATGTTATTATGTCAGAATTAGAAAATACTATTTGCGAGTCGCATTAGGTTCTTTCACTCAACGTCACACAAACACAAAGCCTCATTCGAGTAAACAATTGAAATTGTAACTAAAAGATTTTTTTGAAATAATTAGGCTTTTAATTTTTTGTAGAAAAAGAAGTTACAAAGTTATGAATTTCTTGTATAACTAGCTTATTTCTTTAATCTACGAGCACCTCTCCGCGGGTGAAGGCCTTTTCCAAATAAGCTAAGATTTCTCTGTCTTGTGCTGTTTGTCTCCAGCTCGGACCTGCCGTTTGGCTAACATCGACTGTCAATCTCGTAAGCGGTCTTCCTCTTTGACGTTTTCCCCAAAGGCCTTTCCATAGTGTCACCCTTTTTGTCCATCTCTCGTCTGTCAACCTTGCTATATGTCCCGCCCACCTCCATTTCAGATTTAGTATGTGGTTGAGCGCATCTGAGGCTTTTGTTTTGCTATTTGCGAACATCGTATTTTCTGAAGATTTTTTTTTAATACAATGAAGAGTACCTGTCTATTTATGTGTTAATAATTTCCGATTTCTAAACATAACGTCTCTAACTAAAAACAATTCTATTTTTAACATAGAAAAGTTTTTATTTAACATGTAATGAAAGACAGCAAGTCATCGAACATAATGGCACAAATATTATACCAGAATTAAATATTTAAATCAATAAATATCACTATAAAAAACCTGCAGATATTAATAAGATTTTATACAATTGTAAGAGCAAACTTAGACTTTTGGTTTAATTATTTTTAAAACATTTTTCATTACCGCACATAAACTTCTTCGCAATTATTTGAATCATTATGACAGATTTCACTGGCTTTATACATGGCTAGTTTTTCTACCACCGGTAAAGATTTGACTTAGTTTTCTGATTTCAATATTGTTTAAATTAATACGATATACAGAAGAACTAAGAGAGTGAGCAAGACTGCTGACTCGTCCAACTGACAGCCATTAGGGTCAAAAGATTCTCGAAAGACGACCATGAACCAGTAGACACGGCTCGGGTACTCCCCCCTCCCACTAGATGGACCGACGGCCAAGGTTGCGGTAAATTGCTAGATGTGGACAGCGCAAGCACCTTTCATTGTAAAGCCTATATATTTCAAATGGCGTTTATTCGTTGACATGATGATATGGACCTTATTTGATTTGGATCAGAATTATTTCTATGATTAATTCACTTTATCTAAAAATTTTAGGTTACATTCTAGCTGATGCCGGATACGATGTGTGGATAGCCAACGCAAGAGGTTCAAAGAACTCGCGACGCCATATCAAGTTAGACGCCGACAATCCCAATGAGAAGTTACAATTCTTTGACTTCTCATTCGAGGAAATTGGAAAATACGATTTGTCAGCGATGGTGAACTATATTTTGAATAAGACTAAACAGGAGAGGTTACACTACATAGGTCACTCTCAAGGTGGTACAACTTTCTTTGTACTGAACAGTTTAAGGCCAGAGTACAACCAAAAGTTTGTATCGGCTCATCTGTTGGCGCCGGTCGGCTACCAGAATCACTTTCCGAATTTACAACTACTCAGATTGGCACGATTTTCGGACATGGTATATGTAAGTTCTACCAAAATTACTTTAATATAATTTTTTGGGCTTTTACATTACAAATTATGCAATTTCCTGCAAAAGGATCTTTTTTCTCTTTAATTCATAAAACTGTTCCTCGGAATAACTCGCATCTTCTTCGATTTTCGAGATGAATACGTACAATAATACTATTGACATCTTTAAAGATTCTATCATCATCATTGAAGCCGTAGGTCATAGTCTGCTGAATTTAGAATTTTCATTGATTTCCAATTAAACCAGTTGGAAACTTCTTTATGTTCAGCGTCTTTGATCAACAGTAACTTATATCTTGTAAACCAGTACCACTTAACATAGATATATAAATAGATGCCTATTTTTTTATTAATTCTAATTTGTATCTCTAGTGTTTTGTTACAATATATTTATTTTCGCTTTTACTCAGTACCTATGTAGGTACTTATTCAATGTGTAGGTATTTAAAATATAGTGAAACATGTAATGTGATCACTGCTTTAGCTTTTAAATAAATTAATATAACATAAATTTTAATTTTTTAGTCATTTAGCGTGTCATTGGGTTACGTGGAAATGTATCCGCCCAATTCGACGGTAGCAATGGATATTAATACAACCAACTTTTGCGCCAGCTACCCGTATTTGCAGAACATGTGTGAAAATTTAGGCGGTAAAATTCAATTGGTAAGTTGGTATTAAACCTTCGTTTACTTTTTAATTGTATGTCTGTCTGTTTTATTTTATAATGTATGTATTTATAGTGCTTATGTTATATATTTACTGAATATCGACAATATATGTACTTGTCAAAACTCAATGCTAGCATAGTTTTAATTATTTAATTAATGTCTACACTTAATGGCGGATACCCAGCATATACGTTTAGAATCCCAAATACAATTTAAAGCAAACACATTTTTTTAGTTATTCATTAATTTATTTTTAATCTCATTTTTTTGACAATGTTTTGTTTGCAACCGCAAAAATTTTAAATATTGCTGTTATTTTTAACACGAGTTCCACCACAGAACAAGCACAGCAGAAACTGCTAGAAGAATAAACAAAATTTGCTTTAAATGCCAGAATGACTAAGATTTTAAGTTTGTTATATTACGACAATATAAATCAGCAATTTTATTTCATTTGCTTGGCTCTTTTTATGTCATATAAATATTTATTTAACATAATAGTTATCTGAGCACTGTTATTATTTTTAGTAAATTTGGTAATCTGACTTTACTATTATACTTCATACATTCATCGGTTATATAATCATCGTAATTATAATATTTTATTTTAAGACAACAACTGATATCGACGTGGATTTAATCGGCGGCGCGGCTCTTAAACAATTAGCTCACTTTGGACAGAACATAAGAGACAAACTATTCAGACGATGGAACTATGGTCCAACGAAAAATTATTTAGCGTACGGAGCCGAGAGTCCTCCGCTATATGACTTGAAAAAAATTACAGTAAAAAACACGATACATTACGCACAGAACGATATGCTCGTGGATGAAAGAGATATAGTAGCGATGGCTAACGACATGCCCCACTCGGAATTGCGAAGGGTAAAAAGGAGTAATTTTCTACACGAAGAATTCGTAACAGCGAGGGATGCTAAAGATTTAGTGACGACACATATAGTTGAAGCAATAGCAAATGCACAGTTAGTGTTGATTTTTTTTCATCTTATTATTTCATAAAATTTCCCGTAAGACAATATCAAAAAGAATTAATACTAAACGTAAATCACAGAATCATGAAACTACCAGCTTTTAATAATTATTTTATTTAGGATCTTATATTTTTTAGTAATGTTTTAAGTACTAGGACATTTGAAAAATAATGTTTTAATGTAATGCAACCGAAACCGCTGTACCGCGCCTTGTTAAAGCGTTGCCAGGTGGGGAGCGAGGAAAATTAACACGAGAATCGGGGCTGATACTTTACGTCTTGACACGAAAACCTAAGGTGCGGTACGGCGGTTTTGGTAGCACTATATCAAATAACAGCAAAAACTATACTAGGATTTTAATTCAAATTTTATCAATTATTTAATTCTATTTATTTTTTCAGTAAATTGGGTAATTCGGATAGTTATGAAAATTATTACGACTACGAAGAAGAATCGCCGAATTCTAGTCACAGATTCGAACCTGGAATATTGTTTAAATGGTTTCTCATTACTATGTTTATATGTAGCTTATAGTGAATTTTTATATAAGCGATAGGTTTAACCGATTAGAATAATTTCTATTAGAAGTTATTCATAACTATAGTTGTAGCAGTAGGTAGGTTATATAAAATTATTATTACGAACCATAATTTAATGCTATAAAAATTTAATTGTACAAACTAAAATAACATTTTGTCGTGATATGTTCTGTATGAGTGATGGTAATTAAATTGTGTTAGTGTCAGCACGATTATTTTAAACGGCACTTAAAATTTATAGTCAACACACAAGTGTCAAGCTATATTTAATACAAACATAATGTATTGTGATAACGAAAGAAAAACCTAGCCTTTAGAAAATAGCATCTTAATTTAACAGAATTTACTGTTTATTGGTGTTAATGAAAACGGCAGGAAAGCTTATTATTTGTAACAAGGCTTCATCCCTCCGTACTCACAGAAAATGTCGAAACTATTCTTATCTTCATTAAGCTTAGCTATAGATATTTATAGACAGAAATAAATAGACTTCTTCCTTAAATGTCCAGGTCATGGATAACAATTATTATTAGTTAATTACATTACAATTACTAATATTTTATTCAAATAGGCATTTACAAGCACTTTTGTATCAGTAATTATTTTAAAAACGTAAGTAATAAGCTACCATGGGTTAGGAACGCTGATCTACTAAAAATATTGGAGAAAAACTTAACATAGCTCTTTTTAAAGAAAATTTAACAATAGTTGATGTGTATATTTACATATATAATATTAACCATGCAAATGAGTCAACAAACCAGGCTACACATTTCGATCAACTAAAAACTCTTGAATGCTATTATAAGATTCATATAATAATATGCTTATAATTTTATATTTAAAATAATATGTGTAATATAAAATAAAATGTTTCATTGAATTATTTGATTTTGTAAAATTATTTTATATCCAGAGTCGAGCTTCACATTTCGATACGTGTATTTACGTCGACCGTATTTTTAGGAAATCAAAAAGAATGGTGACGATTAACATTTTTACTGTATTTTTAATACGATAAGGCTTTGTGATTATAAAAGCTATTATATCGTTATGGTTATACGTATGTATTATTCTATTTTTATGCTTTTAAAAATGAAAACATCGTAACAATTTGTTTATAGTGTAAATGTCTAATTGAACATTATTTAAGTTTTAAAATTGTAATTATAAATAATGTAATCATTATATATACACATTTAACTTTAAATGTGTATAATTAACGACCACGTGTTGGCAGATGCAACTTAGGTAAACCCCTCATTATATGAACCGATTACATAAGATCGCGGCAATTTTCTGGTTGCGACTAGCGCAAGATGGCGGTCTCCTTAAGCCTATATCTTGGAGTAAACGCCTATCTAGCACAGAGTACATGTAGTAGACATGAGTGAACGAACATAAGTTATTTCAGAGATGTTTTTTTGAAGGTTCAATTCTAATTGTGATAAAGTTTATTAAATAATTTAAAGTATGCATTATATTGTTTTACTAGTACTACTAGAGATTACCGCGTCTCGATTGTAGTTAAGCGTAATTATCAGATCAGCAAATACTACCTTACGTAATGGCTTCTGCATATCTGTGGTGATGGGCGTAGTTAATATATAATAATCACTTACAGTAACCGCTCCTGTAAGTTATCCAAATAATTCCAGAAGAGTACAAAGAAACTAAAACAGATTGAAATTCCGTATATTGGCGACCTTCAGGTTAAAACTACCAGGATTCCGAACGCATCCTGGTCTGAAACAAGCCTACGACAAACTGGAACGGGTTTAATTTTTAAGTCACTTTACCAACACACAATATCGTTAGGGAAATTTATTCCAAAAAAAATTATTCGTACATGCTTTTAAAAAATAGAGTAAAATACGTAATTATAAATACATTTTGAATAAAACATCAAACTAAATGAGGCCGCAATTTATTCGAAAAGAATAAAGAAACAGAAAAAGAAAAAATATTAAAAGATTAATAGTCAATGGTTTAGTAACTTTTTCTTAAACATTTTGAAAATAGGTAGTGACTTAACACTACCTATTTTCAAAATCGTCGAACACGTTTTATATACAGCAAAAATGTCTTATATGCAGCGGTAATGGATTCCAAAATTGAACTATCTGGTCTGTATGCTTAAAAAATTTAATATACAATTAATAAAAGAAAGAGACTAGCAACAGTGTGGATAGTATCCTTTCTAAAAAAATTGTTGAAAACGGTTTATTTTGGTTTACTATTTAGAGATATTTGTAACACAAACAATTTGAAAACGGAATTTCGTGTGAATGGAATATACGAGACAGGATATAAAGCTATTTGAGAGCTGCCGTCACGCTTTGTTTAAAGGGGCACATTTCGCCGCCTCGCCCGGCGTCCTCAAAGGATAATATTGTGACGATTTATGCATTCTCAAAGCCATATATCTCTCTCACGCAGGCTGTCGCACCGCCGTCAAAATGGAGTGAAATGGAAATTTGCTTTAAAAATTCACAGATGCGACTCTTGTATATTTATATATGGCACCGTTTACATTTTCCCATTGGCAGAAATACTGCAAATGTATATCGTATCAATTATTTTTAGACAAACTGTTTTGGACGCGAACAAGGTACCCAAATTCTCTTTTATGTACAAATCTATCTTCGTTTCTACTATTTAACAATCACGAAATAGTATTGAATGAGTATTGTAACAGAGAGAAGGTACTTTGAGGACCTTACAAGTTTAAAACTTACATAAATTCATTACTGGCTTGCTCTCTCAAAGAATACAGTTTGTAATGGAAGTTTAAAATTAAAATGTGATACCTCCGTTGAAAAATATGGTGCCTAAGTTCGTTACCACCTGGCTACTATTCTTTTGTTACTTTTATTATACCATATATACAGAGATTGACTATATATGTAAGCGCCTGTAAAAAAGCCTGAGCAAAAAGCATTAAAACTTTAAACCTATAATCAATCTCTGTATATATGCGTACATGCATCATGATTCAACTTACCAAGATCCCGAGTTAACGTAACAAAATTTTGATCCTACTCGTTAAACATCCTGAAGTTAATCTAATTCCATTATTAAAAATAGAAGTTGCCTAAGGAACGTAGACATTGGGAGCCTAGAGGTAATATATATATCATCATAACCGTCATCACCATTCCAGCTGTAATCATTCACTGCTGGCGTTACCCATTTTAATAGGACCGGTTAGAAGCAGCTTACGTCCAGCATTATGCGATGATCTCAAAGTCGTCTGTCTACCACGTGGTTGGATGTTCTACGCTACGTCTGCCGTCACTCCAGAAACTTTATACCCAGCGTTCATCTGTTTTCGTGCTAGGTGGCCTGACCTGCTCAATGGCACCTAGGGTATGTCGGTTATTTCTGCCTAAATTACATCTCGTATAGATATAACGATGGAAGGTCCTATCTGTAGATAGTTGAGCAATTGATTTTACCAACGAGACCAGAAGTAAGGAACGACATTTCAGTGCCGTAAGATGTTTCGTAAATGACAATTATATTAATATTAAATATGTACCGAGGTGCAATGTCTGAAGTAGCAATGGTAGGGTAGCATCGAGAATATAACCGATGACCGTTGGTGCCAGAAGTTCTCTGCTGGTGACACGTGCCAGTAGACATGTCCTCAGTGGACTGATGATATAGTTAAGTATCTAATGGATTCAGACGTTATTTTGCGGAAGTCCATCCTAAGTAAGTAAAGGACTAATATATAGCTACTTCTGCCAATACTTTGGCGGAAGTAGCCATATATTGGTCCTTTTCTTACTTGATATAGTTAAGGTCGGGGGAAGTATATATAGAGAAGTAGATATAGAAGTAGTGCGCAAGACCGGCCTTCGTGGCGATCTTTGGGGGAGGCCTACGACTTGCAGTGGACGCAATGTATATAAGGTCAGAAGTAAATGCATAATTTCGATTTAAGAATTTTATTTTAATACTATGTTGCTTTACCTTTGTTACCTGTTGAAATAATTGATATATTTTTCCTTCGTTATCGTTCGCTAATTAAATTTTCATTGCTTAAAAACCCATTTCGAAATGAACGCTCGCATATGCAAATATTGAAAGCAATAACTGTTAGCGCGGGCGCCATAATGGAGTCGTGAAAAGTGTCAACAGAAGTTTGCAACAACCAGTGGACTTAGACCCTCGCCATTATTGCGAGATCAAACTAAATAATCCTTCGTAAGAGAATATTAGAAGTATTAAAGACGTTGGCACAGGTCAACTGCGCTGGTCGATTTCAATGTCCGTAGCAGTTATCAGGAGCATGAATTGGATAAATACCGCAAACCCGAGAACCTAATGAAAGAAGGGTTACCCTTTGTTTATTTAAATACGTGTATAGGTGTTTAAAATGAAATTAAGATAAAAATATCTACCTGAAAATACTTCATGGTATTTTAAATAAGTAAATTAAACACGAAGTTTATTTGTCCTTTCAAAATATCTATCTCACGTTAACAATTTACACTCAGACTTACTCTGAATACCTTTAACGACACATTTCTTTTGAATGCATCTAGAATATGAATATCGACGAGCTATACGTAGTTTTGGTCCCAAATAAGCATTATCTTACCTGAAACAAAAGAAACAATAATTAAGTTTCTTCAGTTAAGTTTCTTCAAATCAATAAAAATGTTTAATAAGAGAAATAAACTATTAAAATTTATTAAAAACTTTGCAAAATTACCTTAATGTTAATGTATACAGAGTATGTGTTTACTGTCAAAAATCAATGGATTTAGAAATAATGAATAACGTACATAAGAAAAAGCGTGTTATTCTACATATAAAAATTAATTATTGTTTAATATCTATCCCCCAAACTTTGTCTTGTCACAGGTCTTAACGCATTCCAATTTAATAATGCATTTTACATAATGATCACTTTATACAGGCCATTAAAATAGGAGTAATAATTTTAAAAAGTTCATTTGCTGTCAATAAATGTATGGTACATTATGTATAAAAATCAATCGATTTAAAAATAATAAATGACGAAATGAAAGTGTTTTTGCCTACATATTAAAATTGATTATTGTTGAATATCTGTCCCTGCAAACTTTTTACTGTCAAAGATTATTCTCCTAACGCATTCTAATAGAAAAATTACATTTTATAACTCACAAATAATCTTTATTTTGGTACAATCATAACTCTATTTCGAATAAAAAGAATTACACACATAACGTACTAAGATATGCTTATAACTTTATGATGTTTTCTTCTCTTGTTTAATGGTGATATTATATAATTCACACAAAGAATACAGCTTCCGGGAAATCCGACTCACTACCTAATATAATTATAATTTCTGTAATGCTGGAGTCAATTGATAACATCTTATTATATATTTTCTACGCCTCTACTGCTTATTTACATTTATATAATACATTACACTTATAAGAATTAGCAATATATTTATTGTATTACAGAAAAACGATACATAATACATAGTAACATTATGGATATTATAAGATCGCCACCGTCATGTGTCAATAATACGAAAAATCTTAAAAAAAATTAACAAGGTTTTCCTTGAAACTGCTATATATAAAGCGTACTTAAATTACTCTGGAAGAGTATAGTACTGGAACGTCGCAGGTTAATGGTGTGCATCCCGCTATAAACCGATGCGACGTACAGATAGGTATACAAGACATTGCACTCTTTGAAATGGACGACGTTCGGAGTTCTAGGAAACAATCTGATCATGATTTGCAGTAGCTTTATTTATTATGTTTATACGACATTAAACTTCTAACAGATTTTTTGTACAGATATCCTCGAGGAATTTTGTGATGGATAGTCACTGCTGCTGTTTGAGAACTACAGTTTTTGTAAGTTTGAGGACGTTGGAGGGCTCCTACAGGACCCTCAGCTCGAGACATACTACATATTATTGTATTGGAGTTGCTTAAGGCATCTAAAAAGAGGTGTAGTCACCAAAACTTCTTGAAATTCAGCATTTAATTAGTGCTTTGGTCGTGTAAATCAACATCATAAGATTGTCTTGTAGATCTAATCAGGATAGATTGATCCCGATTGCACATTTATTCCATTTTAAAACTCAAGCCGAAAGAGTGACGCCATTTTGGATAAACACGAATGAAAAATTTCGATAAATGAATCGATATCTGTATGCGCAGTCATAGTTGACATCTTTCAGGTATTATTTCTATTTTTATCTTTAATAATTGTGAAATGATTATATTTTTGATAATTTTTCTTCTTATAAAACGTCAATTATATATAGTCAAATTTTTTTATGTATATATGTATTCTACCACCGCGTTAGTAAGACAGATAGATAGATATATCTCGAGAACAAGCGGCAAGAAAGTCGACATTTGCTCTTTTTAAACGGCCAAAAAAGATACATTAATTTTCATTACAATATGTATAATA
The DNA here is from genome assembly GCF_028537555.1 of Battus philenor. Lineage (NCBI taxonomy): Eukaryota > Metazoa > Arthropoda > Insecta > Lepidoptera > Papilionidae > Battus > Battus philenor. The sequence goes on from NW_027181693.1 coordinate 3,367,644, forward strand.
ATATACCTCGTGACCGGACGGGACCTAAGAATCTTTTTCATATCTTTATTTTGGACAAAGTTCTTGTTGAAAAATCTCTTAAGCAAAGATGGTCTAGCCATATTTTATTGAAAGAGTTGGGTCGCTTCGCACTTAATTTACGAAGCACGATATTGTAAGTATTCATGCACCGTCAAAGCCATACGTCTCGTGAGGAGCCGGCCCGTGCTACGTCCGAATGGAAATTTGCTTCAATAACTCAGACGATACACATCTTAATGCGAACCCATAAAATATGCTCGTTTCTATAATATATCAGCACGTTAAACACCACAACTCACAATCCCTGTATTGTTTTAGATATTTCAGCACAAAATTTTCGAAGAATATTACAATGGATGAAATAAAAAGTTTTGAGTGTTTTTCGCTAGATGGCTCTAGTAAGTTGTATCACGATATATTGAATTTCGTCGCCATATTTTTCATAACTGAAAATCGTGTCTGTTTTAAAACGCCTTGTTGTAATAATTAACGAGCTGTTTCCATGCCATCCTATCCTCTGTTTTTCCCAGGGCAGATTAAATGGAGACCAGATTTTGACTTGACTTGATTAGACCAGAGGGTAAATGATTGTCCACGTCTATTTTACCTTCGAATAGGTATCAAAATTCGGTATCAAGTTGAAAAAGTCGTGTTTTGATCTAGAGAGTTATACGATTGCTACGAAACAGATTAAAAGTTTTTGGACGGTTTCATCATCACCATTCTTGTGGTACGACGTCCACAGCTGGAGATATGCTTCACACTGGGATTTAGATGGTTTAGTGATCACTAAATAAATTTGTGTGACAAAAATTGCAGTAGGTACAGAGAAAAATTGACAGTAACTACCAAAAAATTACTTCCTATTTATATATAGTATTATTATTATTAATATATAGATTATTGATTATTGATTAATTATATGATTATTATATTTATTTATTGTAAGCCAAAGTCACATTTTAATAGATTTTTTAATTTTATTGTATAATGTATGATAGATAGTATTTGTTGAAAAAACACGTTTTGTTACATTATATTTTATTTCCATATATTTACGCAAACGCAGCGCAGAAATTTTTCTATACGTCTTGTAGATTCAAAATAAAAACCATTTGTTTTAATAAAATCGTAAAAAGGATGTAACACATGTACAGCATGTTTTAAAACTCAGTATCTAAAAACGTCATAAATATTGTCACTGACGTCATATATTCCGGTATGCTCGTAGAAAGACCAATTGACGCATATATTTTATAAACCGGCACTTCAATAGAACGGGACTCTGTACATACAATGATTTATTTACAGAGCAGCTGACCTCTACAACGGATGTTAGGATACCGTTTCGTTTTGAACCCTTTGATGCTTGATAACGTTGTGTACGTAGTTCAACAATACGTTAGGCAATGTTAAAAAGAACGCTAAACAAATTAAAAAAAATGTTTCTACGTTTTTATACTTTTGTTCTACATTATTGAAAAGAACTAATTAAAATCGGAGCTAGTAAACATTTTATAATAAAGGCCTGGTACATCGGATGTGTAACAGACGACCGGTAGATGCCGCGTGGTTTTTTTTATGGCCCCCGCTATTGGGAGCCTCTCGTACCCCCTATCTTGTGTGGGACAGGGACTATTCAACATTATTTAATTTTTTCACGTATTTTTTTTATTTTCATTATCGTCTTTCATACATCGTATGATCTTTCGTTCTTTTCATTCTTGCCACAATTCTTCTGTCTTTCCCTTTCGCTCTGTTACGCCTTTCATACATCCCTTATTACTCTTTTACATTTTTATTATTTTATTTCTATATAGGATTATTACAATATCACTTGGTTTTACATTATTTTTTTTTGATTTTTGTTGTTTACATTTTTATTAGCTTTTATTTCTATCTATTACTATACTTATTATTTTTCTACAGAGTAGGAGGAACTCTTCTTTGGTTTCTTCTTCTCTTATCAGGGAGGCTATTGATTCCTCCCTGATTTTCACACCAGACGATGCCACGTGGTTAGGCACTGCACTAGGTTAAACAAGACCGGTCATCGCGGCGAACCTTGATTAAGGCCTTTACTCGTAGTTTGCATCTATCATATAAAATGATTATGAAGAATACAAGTTTTTATTGTAATTGCATGATTTAATGATAAACCTGTTTAATTATCTTCTATGTTTTTACTGGTGTTATTGGTAAGTAGACAGATTACATCAGGCGTGTGGCAAAATAGAGCATGGTCGCAGGTTGAAGCGGTTTATACTTTTGACAATGTTATAAGTCCTATTATGGACGTGATAATTATGACGTTAATAATGTTCATAACCTTGAAGAACTCCTTTTATGATAATATATAGACTATCAAGGAACAAACTATGAAAAGACAAAAATATGACAGAAAAGGATAAAGGATAACAAAGGACAATAAAATAATGGATACAAAATAAAGATTAAATAAATGAAAAAAATTTAAATTAAACTCAAAAATTATTGAATTGTTACAGTATTCTAGAAAAAAGGTGAAGTAAGAGAGGCGAGGTAATAAGGTATGGAAAGGAATGAAAAAGACAACAAATGAATGAGAGATAAGAGATAAGCTTGGAAATAACAAAAAAAAATGTTAAAAATTTACTGTAACTAATGTCCTTGTCTACACATGGAAGTGGAGCACGAGAGATCCTAACAAACGAGGGCCATAAAAAAGATATAACCGTTTTTTATTAACTAAATTTATACTTCAGAAATGCATCACTAAATTTGACATTAAGTAGTAAATAACCCAGTGATTCCTAGGACACAATCTTAAATAATTCACACTTTGTTTGTTAATTACATAGGATTGCTATTGTTCACATACAAGTTTCCAGAGGATGGATAGCAGCGTCATGTGTGTCCTCTACTATACCACAAATAATACCACACTGCAATCGCCAACCCGCCAGTCAATCGCGGTGATTATGGTATATCCCCCCAAATATATCTTTAGGGGAGGTCTAAGTCTCGATTGTGACGTTTTTGATAGGTGAAATAGCTGATAAATGATTGTACATTAAAAATTATAAAAAAAACTTTTTTGTTTTGTAACGAAAAATATCTTTGTTATTGTAGCTTAGCTTAAATCAGACTATTCCTATATAAATCAGTAGAAACGCATTGAAATTATAAATATTGTACACAGGTTAACTTATGTGTATTTTGTCGTAGTCTCTATTAATAGTGTTGATTTATTACTTATCTAAAATTAAATGAGAGTTCTCTCAATTCAAACTATATGTAGGATAATCAATATGAATTATTTTATTACAAAATCGAATCAGAGTGCAAAGATTTTCTTTACGAGCTTCGAAGGCACATCAATATAGTTGAAGATGTTATTTCACAGCCGTTATCGAAGGGATGTGGCGCGGGAAGGAAATGGGGTACGGGAATATTTATACACAGCTTCGCAGAGCATATATTCAGTATGCTATCGGGAGGGGAAGCATTCGCCGCCGTAAAACGTTGATTTTATGTAGTAAATAGGGACCACAGCGTAGTAAGTTATTAACTAAGGAAAATAGCTTTTGGATCAAGTTTACCGAGTTATGGTAATACCTTCGATTTTCATTTAACACACATCTGGTTTGGATTCGAACTTGTGAAAGCTTTTTTTGTGTAAAAATCTAGTTCACTCTTGTTCATCTCAGTCGTTTCTTTATTTATAAAAGTCCTGTCCGTCCGTCTTTACACGGCTTGAATCGAAGAAAATCTGTTTTCATACCATCTTACCTTCTGCTTTCCAGGATCCTAGTGCCTCGAGACAGGCGGGTTCAGCTGCATCATCATCTAGTCAATTTGGTTTTTAGTTAAATATGTTAAGATAACCGAGTCACGCCTTAAGAGCAATATCGAAACAGTCTTCCAAGTCATGATAATTTCATTTTAGCACCCTCTGCTTTCCTCAGAGCTCTTGTAATCGAGTCCAATTATTGAATTGATTTCACAAGACCGGCGGGAAGCATTATCAGTGCTGATAATCTGTGTAAACACGGTTTGTATTTTCTTTATGAGAAAAATAAATTGACATGAGATTTTAAATAAATAAAAAATAGAAAGATAAGAAGAAATGTTAACATATAAACTTGATTAACTAAACAATGAAACAATGTAGCAACATACATATAATAAATAATATATTTATAGAGCGAGAGGCGTGATGCGGGCACACGCACCCTGTCTGAATACCTCTTAATTAGCTTAATCAGCGCTGATTACTAACAACAACACACGTCTGTGCCGCCACAGTAATTATATATCGAATAATTGAATTTAAATCCCGAATTTACACATGTAGCGTATATTATTCGTAAATATAGTAAAGAATAAATCGACAAGATTTAGTTATACAATAATGTTATATATGGTCAAACATATGTGGTGATTGCTTATATGCATAAAAGTTTAAATATTTAATGGAATCAGGCGTTACCTCGCGGAAGTCATCTTAAGTAAGAAAAGGACACATATTTAGCCACTTCCGCACATGCAGTGGTAGTCGTGCAATGAAATGCACTGCCCGCCAGCCCGCTGATAAATGCGTATGCGGCAAACAATGCGAATCACACAACCGCCACCGCAAAATTACTACACGTATTTCACCCCTCCACGGGGCATCTTCAGGAGTTATGTTACACCGATTAGTGCAAAACACAGACTCTGTGTGGGCTGGCGGGCGGTGCATTTCATTGCACGACTACCACTGCATGTGCGGAAGTGGCTAAATATTGGTCCTTTTCTTACTTAAAAGTTTAAAAAAAAAGGGTTTTTAGGCTCATTCGTCAGCAAGAAGCTTCAAATCTTTTACAACTATTTCTAATCAACCTGTATAATGTAACTACTTTGAAATGTGTTATAATAATTCATTTTTTCCATAGATATGCTTTAGGCCAATAACTGGAACTGTAATTAAATAGAATTTTGATAAAAAAAATTCCTACACAATTATATTTATTACGTTATTTATAATTTCTGAGACCGTTGATTTTTGGATAGCGTGTGGCATTAATTATCTGTAGATAAATTGTTCGTGCACCGCTTTAAAGTATTTACACCTATTTCCACAGTCTGTATAAAGTGTTCACTATGAAAAATGTATTTTTCTGTTGAATTCGTTTGGACAATAATCTCTAACAGTACTAAGTTTACAGGGAAACGAAATAATAACTGTATTATATTCTAGCAAAAACAAAAGTGTGATTAATAACCGATTGCATGCAGCTTCGTTATAAAAAAAATATTGTACTAAAGTCAAAATAAATGAAGTCCAACATTTACTAGATTGTCAAAATTCGTTGACCATTCGGCGCCGGATTCAGTTCCAGATGAATGCGGACGTAATTTTACGTTAAGGGCACTTTTGTCGGTCCACGGGGACCGCAGCTACGTGTCGATGAATCGGGGGTCATTAATTTAACGCTACTTTCGTCTCGGTTTACTGTGAAACTAAAATGTCCGATCTGTAATTGTTCAGTCCGGTGGGCAACGGGTTTGACTACATAGCGTAGAAAACTGATGCACGGGAATTTTTGTTTATCTAATTATGTTTACGACTGGTTAAGAGTTTTATTTTCAATTCTCACCTCGCTAATTGCAAATTATAAGGACATCGACAAATTATGAAATTCGACTAATGTATACGAATCACACATTAAATTGTCGACTAACGCGAATTTATTTGAATTCCTCACTACATCAACCATGAATTAATATTATTAAAATATTGTAATGAAACTGACTTATCAATGGACAAATAACTCGATCTATGTTTGTCATACAACAATTTACACTTTCTAATATTTGGGACGTGTTGACAAAGTGGCCGTACATTAGCGAATCTTTAAAATTGTTGATGATCCACAAATCTCCTTTGTACCTCTCGCTTGCTTTAAAGGACAATTGAGAGACTGATATATTATTTATGTCTCACAAATTAACTATAGTATAATGGAGACCGAAAAGTAATGTCGTTTCTGTCGACATATTTTACAGAAAAACCAATTGATTTTTACCGCTCCGGCATTGTAAATTTGTATACTACATGGCAAAAAGTTGTTGAAATAAAAACTTGTTAAAAATTAAGTCGCGTGAATTTAATTCAAGATAACGACATTACTTTCCGATCCCCCTAATAAAATATTTTAACGGTAAACCTAGGAAAATAGGTTCACAGAGTGATGTTGTTTTAAAACTTTTACATAATCATACTTTAGTTTGTAGTTTGTGTGTATAGTCTACTTTAAGTAAAGCTATTTCTAAAAGTTTGTCCCACACTGGCTGTTTACCATGACATGTTTGAACGGTATACAAATAATTAGTTTTAAAGATAAGTTGACTCAAAAGGTTTACATTATCAATGAGACGGTTACTCTAAAGTTTTTTATACTTCTCATCTTATATTTGCAAGTTTTTCTTTACTATAATATTATGTTATACATAACTTGTCAGCAAAAAAACTTTGAAACTTTTACGTTTATTTCCAGTCACCATGTATAAATCTTAAATTTATTACTCGATTTTTTATTCGAATTCGACAGACCAAGAACTCTTACAAAATCTGCAGGGACAGATATTATACAATAATTAACTTTATCATGTAGCAATCCGATGATTTAAAAATTCTTCTTACTATATTATTATTTATACAACCAATGTGTTCTGGTCTGATAGGGTATACTTTAAATCAATTGACAGAAAATTTGCTGTACGTTTATTTCTTCAAAGTTTTTTCACCTAATCCATATCATACATTCATCATACCCATATTTAAATATCCATAGGCTAAAGTCGGAAAAAGGCGTGTTTTGGTCTTTGAAAAGAAAACGTTACATAGCTAATTAAATAACAGTAACAAGATAATAATATTTTACTAGTTATTGCTGTAATCCTCGAACATTTGACATTAGTCTGCGAATGACAAATATATTCATGGAGCGATACGACCTCTTTGCATCGCAATACAAAAATCAGCAATGTAAATGTCGTGATGCACTCCGCAAAGAAATAAACACACTCCCGCAGCGAGCGGCTACAATTTGACTTTATTCATGCGTTAGCATCCAGCTTTATTCAAATTTTATTGAAATGAAGCGAATTCCAGTGCACTACGGTGCACTCTCAAAGGACAATATTGCGACAATTCATGTTCACTCAGAGCAATGTATCTCTCTTTCATGGCGGACGTGCCACTTTCTTATTCGACTTTTTAGATATTCAAATGAAACTTTAAAGGCGATTATTAGTTGTAATGTCTGTGTTTATTTTATTAATGTGTTCTGTGTGAAGAAAATAGAACAGCAGAAACATAACCAGAAGTAATGCGTTTTAGACGGACACGATCTTAATAGGTACTTCAACTTATAGTACATATTTTGAAGAATAAGTAAGTAAAAAGTCTACTAGCATTAAAAATATACAGATAAAAGATAAAATACGTTTATTCAACATAGAAGAAACTCCCCGAACGAATTACCATAATAAACAAAATATATTAATTTAAAAAATTGAAGCTTAAGCTGTACCTTCTAAAAATCACGATCGAAAGAAATGTTTTATAGCTAGCCAAGTCAAGTATAGAAGCTCAAAATATTATTAACAAAGAGAACTAATTTCTAATTTTATGTACTTATTTCCAGTTTATAATATATATGAAAAAGCAAATAAATGAAATATAAACTGAACATCGATAAAAATGTTTACCTAAAATTTATAAAATTGTATAACATATAATTAGGAAAATTAATTAGATACATACAGACTCGAAATTAATTCATAAAACTAAAGGAAAATTTGCTTACTTCTTCTTAAATTTTCGTAAATATTGAAATAAAATAAAAATACCTGGTTATAAATTTGTCAACCGTTGACCTAAAATTCCGAAGACTATTTAAACTTTTAAATCATTCAGTTAATTTTTAACGAACAATTTTTTTTTATATTCTCAAAACATGGCGGAGCAAAAAAGATTTTAGAATAAAAAAGTATGTGCTAATGCTCAGTTTAAACGACAAAAACAATCGGAGAGTGATAATGAAATTCGAAGCCGGCGTCGGAAATATACCTTCCGGCGTTCCGTGCATCGCAGGTGCATGGGTTTTATTAAACAAAAAAAAGTTTTTATTGGAAGCTTCCCATGAAAAATAATGTTATTTTGAAATTTTATTCTGATTTTTTATGCATGGTGATTTTTTATGGATGTGAAAGTTTTAGAGGAGTAAATTTATAGCTCATTTACTGTCAATTATTGGTACACATATATATGATAACAAGATAAAAAAAATGTTTTAAATTTCGGATAACTGCGTAATGAAATTAATTATTACTGGCCAGTTGCATATTAATAGGAAAAATAATTTAATGTATACAAATGATCTTTACACATACGTCTATAAAGCTTCTACACCCATGACTAATCAAATTGATTTCGTTTCTTATGTCTCCAAAAGAAATAGCACGTTCTTCGATTCCTTTTAATGGTTATTTAATCTGAAAATGCTAATTACTAAACATCTTCCTTCATTAACAATAACAATTGCGGAGGACCCTTAATTTTTCTTAGTTCTCGATGTGTTGTCGTACCTTATTTATTTACTGTTTATTGTACATAAATTAAGGTATAAAAAGAAATCTTAAAGAGAATTTTACCAAACCATTGAATAGAGTTGGTTAGGAAAAAGAAATAGAGCGGGCCGTCATCAAACGATAAAAGTCCGTGTTTATTAACAGGTTCCAATTTCTTTCGAAATAGATTACTTATTATATCAAATACGATAAACACTTATGTGACGTATCGGAACACTTAGAGTGGTCACCGCAGAATCTGTGATATAGCCGGCGCCGGCTGTAGTTACACCAGAATGGATGATTTAGTGGACTTCCGTTAAACGGCGTCGAATTTGTGATGACGTCATCATATTAGTATAATCGGTACAGAGGAATTTTTGTTATAAACGTCTTTATTTACTCGATTTTTCGCGCAATCAACTCGCAACGTATGCATATAGTATGCACAAAATCCGCAATTTTTATTCGATTTATATCTTAAATAGAACCGGGTAATATTATTGAAAGAGATTTACATAGCAAGTCTAAAAAGATTTTTTTTAAACATGTCATTGTATAATAATCTTAGTTGGAAGATACTAAGACCAATTAAGTATCTGTTGCCTGCATTTTACTTTCATCAGGATGTTTACTGCTGGACGCAGGCATCCCTTAGATTCGATTAGGCCTACAACCCCTGTCTTATACATGGCTATTCATTTTGACCCTTTCTTTACCACAGTCCTTTCCGCTGAAGTGACGCTCTGAACCGAGCATGTGCGCCGCGAATTATGCACATTGCATGGCGGTGAGCTGATGTTAGAATTTTCTCATTTGTGTTACATATTTCAATATTTTACTTGTATATTAATTAAAAATAGAAGTTAGGATAATTCTTAGTAATTTATTTCGCTGTGATAAATTTTAAAACAGGGATCTACATTACAAGGTGGATGCTAACTTCGGCGCTGGTACACACGGGTCGTCCAGTGAACGCCGGCTAACTCTAGCGTTGGTAACGAAACGGTTAAGAGATTCAAAGATAAAGATAATAAATGAAAAATGTTTATTCAAATTTGGAATTTTCAACAGAACTCTTATTGATCGTCAACTTATCTTCTTTTTATTTTTTAATCTATCTATTTTTTTAACTCCTCATTTGTATCGCTGGGGTATTTTGTTTACAATATGTTATCTCGCATTTACTAAGCGCAGACAGTTGTGAGAGGGATTGCTGCTATTTGATACGGATATTTCTTTTCCCAGTAGCGAGTCACGACAGCGCTTTGTCTCCACTCTGCTTCACTAGAAGAAACTTTGTAATTACTGATTTAATGTCTATTAAGAGTGCATATTTACAAACACATTGATAATTGATTTTAAAAGCCTGTTATTGCCATTATTGATGGGGGTAAAGAGTCATTTGTTTCAGACCTTACTTCATACAGAGGTGTTACACATAATAATCATTTGACCACTAATTTTTTTATATTCATAAGAAATATTGTACACAACGTGCATTTTAACAGTTTGGGTAAAAAATAGGATTCATGTAAGATTTAAAAAAAAACATTAAATCTAGTAAACACTAGAGTAAATAAAATATTAATCTCACTAGTATATTATTTTAATAACTATTTAACAACTGTTTAATCTTATTGGAGAATATAACGTATGTAAGAATTTTTGTCATAGGATGTCCACATCTGGACATAGGTCTCCGCCATTTGAAAGGGTGCCTTATTTTTTACATAAGATAATAACAATAAACTTTTGATACACTTATATAAATATCATACAATATTAAAACGTTGTTGGAAATTTTTATTTAAAAAAAAAATTCTTCCGCATGCTGGCGGCTCTACAAAGACACGTCCTCAAGGAAATCTTCGCGGCGTCAGTTTTTACGTAAAACAAAGATCCCAATGTTTTTTTTTAATTTTAACAGCAAAAAATACACACTTACTTAATTTTAAAAATAAATACTTAATAACAATATTATATTTAAAAATAGTAGATATCACGTGAGATAATTAAGGTGTATTAGTGTAGAGTATTGTATAAAAGAGTATTTTTATACTTATAGAACAGAAGTTTTGGAAGAACTAATCGTTCGATATTGTGCATCACAAGTTTCATTTATTTCAATAAAAATTATGTCATTATAATAATGTTTAAACATGCAGGGTGAAGGCTTTAAAATGATGAATGTATAGGTTATTCCATCTCAATTAATATATGGTACACCGTATTCAAAAATCAATGGTTTCAGAAACAATAAATAACAGTGGTACAGTAAGGAAAAGCGTTTTTAAATTACGCATTACAGCATATTAAAATAATTTATTGCTTATTATCTATCCCTGCAGACTATTAACAGGAGTTATTGACCTGTGATATTTTATGTTATAAAAATATTTTTAGACAGATAACTTTACACAGGTTGGTTGGAAATAGGTTTAAAACCTTTAAAACTTTTCCACCTTTAGCTAATATTCCTGTATACGTACATAATCTTATTGTACCATTTATGTTTTCATCTTTAGTTAACCTGAATTAAGCCAAAAGCAGACATAATGTCATCGAGCATTTTATACCAATGAGATAATTCAATGAGAATGAAATGAAATTAAAAAATCAAGCCAAACAGTTTTTATAATTTTTAATAAAAAACGTCAATTGCTCTGGCTTTGTTTTTGTCGACTGAGCGTTTTTCTTTTAGAAAATGGAATTTAGATTCATAATCATCATCATTTGAACCGGAAGACGTCAACAGCTGGAACAAGTACTTTTTCAGAAGTTTCCAATGGGACCGTTTTGAAACGCCTACTACTCGACACCTTCGGACGACCTCAACATGGTCGTATGTCCACCTTGTAGTTTAAGGTGCTACGCCTTTATTACGTCTTATATTTTCTATTGCTAAAATTTTTAAAACCTCGTATTATTGTTCAATCTTCGTGTACTTCCTAAAATTCTTGAAACTTTCAAATCACTTGATTCATTACCATGTTTCAAAGCCGTCATTCGTAAAAAAAATTCATATGTAAAAGAAGTCATATCGAAGTAACGGCTTGGTCATCTCCCTAAAAGTGGTAATTAAGTAAGAAAAGGACCAATATTTAGCCACTTCCGCACATGCAGAGGTAGTTGTGCAACAAAGTGCACCGCCCGTTAACCCACTGATAAATGCGCATGTAGCAAACAATGCGAATTACACAACTACCACCGTTAAATCACTTAAAGTGATGACTACCACTGCATATGCGGAAGTGGCTAAATATTTGTCCTTTTCTTACTTAGGATGGACTTCCGCAAAATAGCGCCTGATTCCATTTAAGTGGTAATTAAGTTAGAAGGGATGTGACATGGAACTAATTGATAACCATAGCACGTTGACACTTAGTTTAGAGGACGTGCTAAAGTTGTTTCGGTCTTAATATATAGTCACATAATGATATGTCAATTGCTTGTCATTACGACGTAACTATGACAAGTTGTAAACAGGCTAGTAAACTAAATTTTATAGCGAACTTATACTAAATCGGTAAGTGTTTCCACCACGTCTACGAACTTTGCATATACGAGGGCCAAACTGAAAGTTTTTAGAACTGGCAACTTAAAAGCATTATATTAAAAAAATAAGTTTAAATTTTGAAAATAGAACTCTTTACCAATAATATTGAGTATACATTTCATTCATTTGTCATTTGTTTTACGATTTGGCGGCAAATTGAAAATTGTCTGTGCACGTCAGAATGAATTTAAGCCGAGAAAATTTTCGTGCAATGATTTTTTATGACTTTCGATGTCATATAAGTCAACAAGAAAGTTATGATAGACTTCGATTGGCTTTTCACGATGAAGCCCCATCTCGTGCCACAGTTTACAACTGGTTTAATGAATTCAAACGTGGTCGAACTAATCTCACCGATGATTTGCGTGAGGGACGGCCTTCTACAGCGACGACTGAAGACAATATCAGTGTTGTGCGGCGTATGATAGAGACTGACAAAAGAGTGACCTATCAGCAGATTCGGACAAGTCTAGGCATAGGTATGAGTCAAGTGCACAAAATCCTCCATGAACATTTAGCGGTCAGGAAGCTTTGTGCCCGCTGGATACCGCATAATTTGACCGAGGCTCAAAAACTCCGCCGTGTTGATTGGTGCCGAGAAATGACCAAAAATTTAACGGAGGTGACTCAAATGCTGTGTTCGACATACTAACGGGTGACGAAAGCTGGATTTACTGTTATGATCCGGAAACCAAAAGACAGTCTGCTCAGTGGGTGTTTCCTTCCGAAGAGTTGCCAACTAAAGTGAAGAGAGGTCGAAGTGTTGGAAAAAAGATGGTGGCCTCGTTCTTCGGAAAGACAGGTCATTACGCGACAGTTGTCTTAGAGGATCAGAAAACGGTTAATGCAGGGTGGTACACTAACAACTGTTTGCCACTTGTCTTGGAAAAAGTTCGAGAGAAACGACCTCGCAGCAGGATCCTCCTTCATCACGACAATGCCTCGTCGCACACCGCCAGGCAAACGATCGACTATTTGGCGACCTCAGACGTGGAATTACTGGGTCACCCGCCGTATAGCCCCGACCTCGCACCCTGCGATTTTTATTTATTCCCGAAAATAAAAGAAAAACTTCGAGGAAAACATTTTATGGACGCCGAAGAAGCAGTGGCTGCGTTTCAAAACGCCGTCGAAGAGACCCCTAAGGCCGAGTGGGCAAGGTGCTTTTCTCAATGGTTCCATCGAATGCAGCGATGTATTGATGTAAATGGACGCTATTTTGAAAAGTTATAATAAAACTAATAACTTGCTAGAATGCTTAGTTTTTGATTTTCTAAGAACTTTCAGTTTGACCCTCGTACAACCAAAACTATTGTTGGAATGAGATATCGTAGCGACTTCCTCTTAGAAAATGTTAACCTCTTCGGTGTAGTTTCATTTAAATATTTAGAATGAGTATGATAGAAAAAAAAAACATTTTAAATTTCGAATGGCGTTGTCTATAAATAGCAAGACTTTAACACAAAATTACTTAAAGTAACACGTAAGTGTCAGAAAAACAAAAGAATGTGTTACTTAAATAATAAAAGTTCAAGCTAAACTAAAATTTACATCGACACGCTTTCTAACTCGAACGAAAGTTATTCGAGTATCAATAGTAAGTGAGTTTAGGTAGTAATCGAAGTTGTTTGATGAGGTCCATGAAGTCCTCTCACGTAGTATGAAGCTCCGAGGGCTTGGCAACTACTCCATTGGGATTTGATTCCGTGTTAACTAACTTTCGTGTTCCTATCGCACTTAATATTTCACTGTCTTCACCTAAATACATATCGCATACATATTACTCTGTTAATTTTTTTTTTGTAATTTAACTAAATGGAACTACACCGTGGATGCGGAGGCAATACCAAACCATCACCAAATCTGCCAGAGAACGCTGAGAAGGAACTGTATTTTTCAATACTTGTTCTCTTGGTTCCCGGACTTGGTGCTTGACAGACTTGGAGGAATCCTAGGTATCGGTGCGCTTTTACTTGTGAAGAAAAGAGTTATTTGTATTTCCGAGACACAACTGTGTGCAAGTCCAGTCGATGTAAGTCCGTCACCTATCTTGGCCTCCGCAAGGTCATAGATTCAATAAAATTAATGTAATAATAGTTCAAAATGGTGAGATATAACATACATTGTCATACCGTTCAACAACCTAATTTGGTTAATCGTAACTATTTTGTGATAATTCTAAGAATATTAGTAAGAAAGAAATAGCGCAGGTCGTAAAAAGGTCTCTGGAACATAACACCTTGACCACAAGCCTTCTGCGAACAGGTTACGTGTAAAAGGATTTAAGCTATGTAAATTATCCACTTTTAAAACACGAGCCCCTACCGAACATGATTTCATGTGTATACATAAAGAAACTACATTTCTTAACTGTGAATTTTTTGACAGGACTGCCATGTCATTGTATTGATTTTATCATAAAATTTTCTTCTGAAAAGGCCTTAAGCCAAACTATAAAATCTTAAAAAGGAACTTTACAATAAATTGTTGTTTATTTGTTTTAAGAAGCAACGCTTTATTGTTTTATCGTAAGGTAAAAAAAGCTGTTCTATGTGTATAACAAAAATTAATTCTTTCTTTAAATTCCTTCATTAGAAATATTTAATATATTCTAAACTCGTATTGTTGCACAAGCGAAATCCAAAAGGTCCGAGGCTTTTATCTATTCCATTTACCGGCGTTTCAGTAACAAAAGATGACTTTAACGGGCAATATTATTGAAGTGAAATAGCGCAGGGGCTTCGCGTCCCAAAAGGGATTTCCGGGAAATAAGCAGCTGTCGGAGAGAATGGGAAGAAATGCAGACGGCACACCGCCCTGGGCCGACGTACTCGCGTCGCATTATTTCACATAGTGTTACCATGTTCTCATATGTTAAAGGAATATTCCCTTTTAGCAGTACACGTTTATAACATATCTTATGGTAATGTAGACAAATATTCGGCAAAATTGAAGAATTGCTTAACCTTATTATCTTATACAAGAAAGCCATGCATAGCTTTTTCCATCGCTTGTTGTGACTTTTAGGTCGACAGTCCACGGTTCCGGGTCCATAAAGCAGGTAAGACCGTTTTTTATTTTCTTCTTTTCAGCCGATAGAGACCCCCTGCAAGATAAAACATTAACCTCCCCATTGTCATGATGACCAATTTTGCGCTAACCGTCTTCAGCGACTTCCCCTGACCTTGATTATGCCGTTCCACCTTGTAAGTATTTACCTATGTTATGTACATGAAAAGACCGTATCATTTACAACGAGGTGAATGCCCTCGTCCTGTCAATTATTGATAATACAGGAGTCTTTAGCACGATGACTATGTCAAAATAAGACAAACAGAGAAGTAATTTTGTTTCATTACGACCCATACATGAAGACTTGAAGGCAACATATTCAGAGTACAGAGGCTAAGAGTCGTCTTCAGCTACGACCGGCTTATTTCGTAGCACTCTAGCGGATTCATCCGAGATACTTAAAGAATGCAAACAATTTTATTTAAAAAAAAATTATTAACGTCATAAAAAAATATCTGAACGAAAAATAATATAAAATACTTTCAGTTCGCGAAAACAGCGTTATAACCCGACTGTTATAATTAATAGTAAAATTTATCAATAATAAAATACAGCATCTATGAAATGGCCGATAACCAAAACTGGCAACCGAAAATTCATATACATATCTCTTTAGATTTGGAATTACAAATTAAAAATAAACGCTGAATTAATTTTGTTTCAGAATAATATTAATTTATTTTTGTTCTAATGTCGTAGCGCCTGCAAGTTTGTAAAAATTTCTTATAAAACTACTAAAGTGCATCTTAATGGATTGAATTAATGATATATTTAAATTTTATTTTCTCATGCTATTTTGGTATTTACTAAGCCGTTCTCAGTTACTAAATAAATGTTTTTCGGAACATTTCTGTTCCAGGCTTGCAGTAAGCGACAGGAAGTAGGTTACATTAAAGAATATTTAACGTAAACTTTAACATTTCACAATTTAAACAAAGGCACTGTGGGAACCGGTATATTACGAACTCGACTCGCACTTGGCCGAATTATTTTTCGCGTAAATGTTTACCTTAATCTTACTAACTCTTAAAAATTACATTCAAGCCTTTAGTTCACATTTTGATAGGTCTTTACAATTTAAAACTTTTTATGTTAAGTCAGCAGTTTAAAATCTGTCATTCGCCTCCATATTAATCATCTGTATTTTTCGCTGATTAATGTAAATAAAGCAGTATTTTAAATAAAAGATAGTAGCGAGACGTGAGAATTTCAGATAATACGATATTAGGTTATGTACTTTTGTTTAATTAATCGCTGTTCTATTATTTAAATTGCTAATGTCATTAAGCAAGATTTTGAAATGTCTTGCACCGACTGAACTGAGTTTACAATTTGCATTAAAACTTACAAAGAGGTGTGTCATTCAAAATTTAAATCTTATATATTCTTTTTTCAAGTAAAAATTTACGTACATATTTCAATCGTCATTTATTTTTAACGTTATAAAAAGGACAGTGTATTCAGTCCGTGAATAAGCTGCCTTAGGCACAAAAACCTGATAAGACAGAAGTTGCTCAACAGTTGCTCTTTTCAAATGAAATGTAATAATGTTAAACTTTGTAATTTTACTGCGTATATTATGTTTATTATGAAGGTTACGCTATTATCGCTGTGATATGACTGTATTAAAAATAGTTAATCTTTGCACAGTACTTAGCCATTACATGACATTTATATCAGTAAAAGTGAAGCACGCATAGCGTGATAAGTCACTTTGTACATATTAATGCTTTATAATGTTGTAATGTTAAATCATATACTGTATAAGCTGTATTTGTATATACATATACACACACATATATATATATATATATATATACAAACATGTATATTTACAAATATATGTATATACATTTACATATACGCACTATCGTTTGGTCCATTTTTCGGCCCAGACTTCTATCTTTAAGGTTAAGTATGTGAAGAAGAAATATCAAAATTGTAAAAAATAGGAAGTAATTGAAAAAATGCCATTCATGTATGCATTACAATGTTAATGTAATCACAGTATCACAAAAGTCTAGTAGTGTACGACGAAGAAAACAAATTATTTTTATTACGTAACTATCGTTTGTTTAGATCTTTGACTATCATATGTTTCGTCGTTCTTCGACGGTCGTGGCTTACGTCACGATCATACGAAGGCTCCAGGCTACTCAGAGAGCAAGAGAACGAGAGGGCTGTACTCGGAGTTTCGCTACGAAATCGAATCATAAATTAGGTGATCCGCTGAAAAACTAAAGTCACACAAAGATGTAGTTGAAAAGATCTGTCGTCTTAAGTGGTAGCGCGCGGAGCATATCGTTCGTGCAACTGATTGCCGTTGAAGCCAAAAAGTTCTAAAGAGCCAAAAGACGCGATGTGGTTACTTTCCGCCAGATGGACCGACGACATAGCTAAGGTCGCTGGAAACGAGCAGCGCAATATCGGTCATCGTTGCGATATTTATTTGAGGGCTTGCAATGGCATGTATCGGCTGAAAAGAAGAACTGTTGTTTACTATTAAGACATTAAATTAATGAATGCTCACTCTGAAACACATTCTTTTTATTTATTTTTTTCATTTAAATATGACAGATCAGTAACTTGACTGATCTAAATCTATCGGGAGAGTTAGTTACTAATATATTGCAAAATTCTCGAAGTTAATAAAGAGTTTGAAAAATTATCCAGTTAGTTTCTCACTATTACGAGTATGCCGAGTTGCATAAGTGATATGAAAATACTACGAAGGTCCCTTATGTATTTATATGGACATCACCTTGAAACTGATTCCTATTAAAGAACAGTAATCAACAATTCCATTTGAAGAGGGCCGTTGATAGATAAATTGCTGGGCGATCGAGATTCATCATCTTATAGGGACGAGTTTAAATGTAACAAGTCATTCGTAGGCTTTTGAATTTAAAACTCTGGGTAGTATTATATATTAACTGTTTTGTGGTATTGTTTATCGAAAGATTTTTACTAATGGCTTAGTTAAAATTTATGCAATACTATACCTTGACCGTAGAGTACATGCAATGAACCCTTACTTACGTACTTACGTACAGCCTAACCTTCACTACAGCACTGATTTTTAGTAAGGGACCCAGTTCACCCTGGAATCCGCAGAAAAACTAAGTTCACAGATGTTGCTCGCAGAATTGCTCGTCTCAAATGGCAGAGAACGGGACAATCGACGGCCTGAAGGGTCTAAACAAACTCGAGTGGCGACCACGAAACGGTAAATGCAGCGTGGGAACACCCCTCCTTAGGTGAAAACACGGTATCGTTAAGATCACAGGAAACCGATCATCATGGCTATCCTTGTTGGAGGTCTGTGCTTTGCAGTGGGCGTCTATCAGCAGACGTGATGAAGATGATGACGTAAAAGTAAAATAAAGTACATAAATAAACGAAACATACGGATATAATTTTCAATTTACAAGACAGCGGTTACAGTATTAAATAATTCGTAAGAGGTTTTTAGTTAAGTCCGTCTACGTACAAAGAGAAAATGTACGATATAACGTAACTGTTGTCTTGCTCTCGGTCGGCGACGTCTCTACGAAATAACACCGTCTCCGAGCCGCTAAGCCGAGGTGAAACTATAAAAGGTCTAGAGGAAACGGGGAAATGAAATCCGTGTATCCAATTTTATACCGCATGTGCATTTTCATTTATTCAGTGATTTATGTATTTCTGTAACACGTTAATTTAGTTACCAAAGAATAAAATAAATATCTCGAACGTATGGTGTTGATTTAACGGACCAGAACGGGATCTGCAACAATGTCCAAGACATAGAAGATAGAACAGCGCATGAGTTCATTGTCTACAACCGTTTCACCAAAATGTATGTGTTCAGTCGTCATCGTATCAAGCCATAGACTTCCACTGCAAAGACGTAGTCCTCCCCCACAGGGGATAAACCATAATCACCACACTTGGCAGGCTGGTTGGCGATCGCAGTATGGTATTATGGTACGCAGAGGACGCTGCTGTCTATCCTCCGGAAACTCAACGGCAACCCTACATAATTAATGCACAAAGTGTAAAAAATATAAAATTGTCTGATCCTGAATCGAACATATGACCTACAATCGCAAGTTTCAGTCCTCTACCGCTGGACTACCACTAAGTCTTCAGTAATAATACCTTATTAAAATGTTTACAACACTTTGTGAAAAGTATCGTGATGTTATGCTTAGGCAAACACTACTAAGTAAGAAGTATTGGTGTCTTTTTTAATATAATATTTTAACTTTTAATTTTTATGTTTAATCATTTTTTCACACATACATTCACATTCGCATTTTCACTTTGATATTGTGGTTTATATTTTTAACGTACTATTTTTTAAATTATGCATTCTGCTTTTCCTAAGATTAAAAAAATATATACCACATTATTAAACTTAATCGGTTTATATTTTATACATTAATTAAAAATTATTATAAATGAGAAGATTATTTTGAAAAGCATTTAATCTGTACCAGATCATCATACCACAACAGTGATCATTATAGAGGACAGGACAATCGAAATATCATTAAAAATGCCGCTATTGATGGAAAATATGATATTTTGTTCTGAAGATAAGTAATTTAAAGAAGGCCTCTAAGAAAAAAAAATGAAGTTATGTTCTTGAAATAAATATTATATATTTTGATTCTCCTCAACGATGTGATACGATCTTCGCAATCGCTGCTGCTAAATCAATTTATCTCAGCGCGTTTACAAACTACCGTGACACGTTGGCACTCCGCTCACGTACTTGATCATCGCCCGCCATCGATATTGCGGCTTCATATCAGCTCCAATATGTGATGCAATATGACACAGAGCAGGAATACCAGTGCGGAAAACAACTTGTGAAATTTAATTTTGTATTGGTAAAGTTTTCTTATTAGGATTCCATACTACTAGTGCGTCGTTGTCGCGTTGTGGAAAGACACTCGGCCATTCCTGGTCTGTCAGTTCTCTTTAATCAATTGTCTATGGAAATAAATAATTTCAATGCATAACATTCTGATAATAGTAAATAATTAATAAATAGTAAATTAAGCAATAAGCTATATATAACTAATAACTTTTTAAATTTGAAGAAGGTTAAACATTTATGGTCGATCAATAATAATTTAAATTAAAAAAAAAATTGATGTTAACCAAGCATGTTATTGTTTCCGGTTACTCAAAACCCAATTAATCTTGTATTTTCACAGTTTTTTTTTCGCGTGTAATTTTGTTAAATTTCTTGGCAATCGTTAATAAATAAAATAAATAGTAAAATTTGCTTAAGGGTCGCTATCCAGGCATTCAAATTGAATTAAAGATCGCTTAGTATCTTTAATACCGTGATGATTAAAAATTCTAGAATACTTATTGGTTCGTGTTACTCTAGTTTGCTAATTCTAAATTTGTGGTTTTTCATTTGTTAAAGACCATGCACTTGACTTCAGTCTCGCCTGATGAGGCCTTATAACTAGCTGAAAACAATAACGCTGGTAAGTTGCTCCATTCCTTGGCTGTTCGCACTTTAAAAATAGTAGTAAAACGCTTAGTGCATCTTGAAGGTATTTAAAAAGTGATATCGTGACTCCGTGTGTCTTGATTGCCAACGGAAGAAAAAAGATAGGGGAATTAATTCGTGTAACTACGACTGTATAGCTGGGTGTAGCTTTTATTAGTTTTAAAAATAGCATGCCATATTAACACAATACATAAACGCGGAACTAATATAGGATTTGGTATAATTAAAACTGGATAGCATTACGCCTTATTTTATTTTATAGTTACAATATTATTAATAATAAATCCTATTATTATCTGAAATAAAATGTTTTGCATGTGCTACATGGTTCAAGATATATTGTTAACGTATGTTATTTCTAAAATATGATATTTAATAGTGTCACTGTGAATAGAATCCATCATCGTAAATCACAGCACATTTATCCCTTCTATTTCTCTACGAGAACGCTACAAAATCAAAACTTTGTTCTTATTATTGGATATTTTAAATATTCACTTTGCAATAACGGTCTAGACATACCGTTTTGCGATGATAGCGTGAGTGTAAGAAAAAATGCGTCAAAGAGGTCGTCTACAAGTCTATCGAGGTGCGCTGCAACCAAACGATTTCCCTTATCCCGCTCCACAGAGCAGAATGCCGATAAAAATGCCCCATCGACGCCTCTCCGGCGGGACATGTTATGCCGACCCCATAACTAGTTCCCTGTTCCTGCGCCGTAACTAGAAGCGTGTGTTCGAAAATAATACACATTTATCGATTATTAAGTCTACGAATTTTTCTAAGAACAGATTAATATTATAATTAATTTTCAAATATACAAATTAGGTATGTCTGTGACTTTTTACAATAAAAATATACTATCAATGAAGTACGTAATGAATAAAATCTTGTGTTTGTATAATATTATAAAAAATTGAATTTTAATTGACTTACTTATTATTTCGCAACAACAAACAAAAATTCGCATACGGCTGCTTTAACACATTTTATCCGTCTTCAAATCTTTAAAAAAACTTTGATAGTAGTAGAGTTCTTTTGTATTTTATACCGAGAAATATAGCAGGGCAGTATTTTATACAAAGTTAGTATTATTTCTCGGACATTATATAACTTGCCTTGGTTAAGTTTTAAGTCGATCAGTCAGTTAAAAATATAAAAGGTAATTGATTGTAAATGTAAAGGCTTTAAGAGGGTGAATGTAGAGCTTATTGGTCAATAAAAACTTTTAAAGATTATTCACTACTTCAAATCAAGTATAAAGTAATTACTCTGATTAATATGTAATATTTTTCTCCATTCTAATAATCAAAAACTCTACATCTGCATACTTTGTACAGCAAGAAAAATTTAGAGACAGGTAGTAAGCAATAATTGATTTGAAAATGCTTTTTTTAGCTATATGAGCAAATACATCATTTATTATTTTTAATTGACAGCAATAGAGCTACATTTTAAGCATGTTTTTTTTTAGTCTTACATATAATACACACTTTTTGCACTAACTTTATATATTTAATTTATATATATTAAATTTTAATGTGCAGAGACGTTACACTCCAAGTATAAATATTTTTTAAAGTTTTTTTTAGTCATGTTCCTTCCTTTCCTCACAATTTCTTTTCTCTTTCTTCACATTCTTCACAAAGACTTTCATTCTTCAATTTCTTATCTTTAACACATGGCCTTACTTCCCTCATCTTTATTCCTGATTACATTTAACACTTTCACCATGTTAAAGCCATATATCTATAACCAATCATTCGGTTTAACATTATTTCTTCTTACTTACAAACAAAACTACAAATTCAGATACGCTGCGACATATATTTCGATATGCTATTTATATGAAATCCGCAAAGCGTTCAGTGGTATTCAAGATGGCCTCCATTAAACCGACTTAATGCGGCTGGACGTAATTAATGGCGTGGCGACACTCGGGCGACCACATTTCTTGTTGCTAAATATAATTATCGGTTCATCAATTTAGTCTATTATACATAACTTAGATAATAAAACAATAAAAAGTTGCCCAAACTAAATTATATAAAGCTAAGTGCAAATAATAGAGCGTAATCCACGCTATAGATATCGCATTATCAATCTCGAACATGATCAGCGAGTTTAAATTATTAGCTTTTAAAAATCTGACCTATTGGTATCACACTGAAAACATTTTTTAATTACCATCACCACTATGATTAGTTTATTAGACGCACAAAAAACTTGATTATATTATGATAAATTAAAATTATCAAGAACTAATCTTCTTTTCTGTTCATTTATATATATATATATATATATATATATATATATATATATATATATATATATATATATATATATAATGAAGTATTAACAGTTACATAAATTATTTAATAATCAAAAAAGGCAACCTTTAAAGAAAATTTCAAAATTATCATTAACATTATTCACATTATCTTGTTTGAATTTTTATACAATAATATTATTAAATTTATAAATATAATAAAGTGGATTTACACTGTCATTAGATTCTCATTTTTTTATTTATTATAATAATTTATATATTAAAACCTTAAATTTCAGGCATTCCGCTCAATACGATTGTGTTTACTGTAACATATAATTCAAATAAGAAAATAAATAATTAGTCTCTACATTTATCCTAATGAATTCCGCAACTAAACAATTTTAAATGTATATTTTCCGTCTGATCGTATGAATTATAGCTCTCTCGATACAATACAGATAAATAAAATTATTTTAGATTCAACGTAAATGTAGAACGTAGTCGAACGAAAAGCAAGGTTATGTGGTAATTTTACATATAAAAACTTTTTATACAAAACTCTTTGAATCATCGTAAACGGCGTAATCTGTCGTATAAAAAAGATTAAAGGCTACACGACGAGCTTAGGTTTGAATTGTGTCGGAAACAAAACAAAATTTACACGCCAGTATAACAAAAGAGCCTTTAATCACGGCCGTGAGCTTTATTTACTATAAAAACGAGGATAAAGAATATCCTGTTTCATTTAATATATACGTTAACTGCAGTAAAAAATATCACAATATTCATATTTAGAATAACGGTAAAATATTGAATAATCTTCGATGAAACAATCTTACACTTACTAAATATTAAAAATTACTAAATAAAACAATGCGACGGCATCTGTTGATTAATACATCACGTTTTTATCAAACACTTTTTAAATATTGTTGTACTTGTTAATATAGGCCCTGTAATAGTACCACTGTTGAGACGATATCTCCTAGCGATATCGACTATATAACAATGTTATATATATAATTGAAATATTGTGCTTCAAACAAGCGACCAATATCTGTAACTTGCAATACAGTATTACAAGGCTACGGTCTGTAGTGCTTGGGCACCGACTTGCAATAAAATAATGTACCAACTAATGTATAATTTAGTAAAACTACCTACTAAATTTTGTTAATATGTATAAATTTTTGCAATATTTACCCATAAGAACAAATTGTAAATAATGATAAAATGTTGTACATCGCCCGCCAGCCCGCTGATAAATGCGCATAGGGCAAACAATGCGTATTACACAACAACTACAGTTAAATCACTGAGCACGTGTTTCACCCCTTCATGGGGAATCCTCAGGAGTAATGTTACACAGATTAGTGCCAAACACAGTCTGCTGTCAAGTAAAATGCTGTCGTGTCTCGCGGTTGGGAGAAGAAAGATCCGTATCAAATAGCGGCAACCCTCTCCCAACTGTCCGCGTTTAGTAAAAACGAAAAAAAATATTATAAAAAAACAGTAGCGATATAAATTAGAATTAATAATAAAAAAGTATTACAAAGCTTCCTTAGGATTGAAATACGGTTAACAAGTTATAGCGATAAAGTAAGACACTTCTAAAACAGTTAACGTTACGTTCGTGATGTCCTGATCCAGGATACAGTTTTATTTAAATAGGTTACAAGTTATCACGGACAATACCCTTTTTGAACAATTATATATCTCTCTCTCTCTCTCTAATCATACTACAAAATATATGTCTTTCCTTGTCAAGTTCATAATTTGGTGACTTCCACCGCAGAAGACTGTCAATATTTATCCGATGAACACTCAGTTTCAATAATTCATTAAATCGAAATCGAAACGTGATCCGAAATGAACGATAAACAAATTAAACCCATTTACACTGTTGTTTATTGACTATCTTAATTTGTTTATAACATATCTGGCAAAATAACTTTTTTTATATTAAGATATCTGCCTGCATTTTTTTATATGGCACCCGTTTATAGGGCCTCTCATATTTCTTATGTCTTGGGTACAGGAATATCCGTTCATACCTAACCTCACTTATGACGCCTCCCTCTCTGAATTGTACAGGTTCTATATTACGTTATTTTTGACATTTTACTTTCTTTTACATGCATTTATTATAAATTGTACATTTTTATTCATTTCTACTTTTTAATTTTCTTAATATTTTTAGTACTATATCAGTGCCTGTATCTTTATCACTGTACTTGTCAGTATCTATATTAAAATATTACATAAGGCCATCTTAGTGTTTTACATACACTAATAATACAAACAGTACACTGTGTTGGATGTAATTATAAATTAAAATTAATTACAAAGAGAGTATACATCAGACTAATAATTTTAAACGTTTTCATTACTAAACAAATCCTTCCAATGGTTGCCCAGAAAAAATTATCGTTTGCGATTTGACCACCTTTCGTAATTCATCTTTTGCTTAATCAGTCTGATTTATTTATATCACATCTTTTATAATCATAAATAAATAATTATTTATCATCGTCATTCTTTTGTTATTTCTATTTGCAATGCTTTCTACGATATGACGCTGTTGCCCTGATAATATAATAAAACACTATTACTTATACTTGAAGTTTTTTGGTATAACAAAATTATTAATATTACTATTTTAATGTGTTAGTGATATTCTCAATTACATTCATTACCACAATAAGACACAGGAGTGGTAACCTTTCAGACAGTTTCCAGAAAGAGATAATCAGCACATAGTAAACGTTGCAAGTAAGTATAACAAACTTTACAACGAAAACAAAGGTAGGTGTTCGCTGCTTATTGCATCGCATACCGGTGCGAAGCCAGACTCGTGTGAAGCCGCAGTATCGACTCCGGCTGACGAACATATGTATGTACGTGCGGTACATAGCGATACCGGAGGTACTGTATTAGTTTGCTGATATGTAGCATAAGTTCAACATTCGAGACGATAATTCGAATAGAATTACTGCAATATCGACTTGATGACAATCAAAAAAGAATACAACGCATACAGGTCCTGACGGTAAAGGGTTGTGACGTTCGACACACACTTTTTGAACGTAAATTGTGGAATAAATTTAATAGAACTGCTTGTTTAGTTTAAATTATATGTATTACTGTGTTACTGCTAAAAATCATTGCGAGAAATCTAAAATGTTTTGTAGTTATAAAAGTAAAAATCTGGATGGAAAACCCTTCGAGGTAAAAGCTCTCGTACAAATAGTAAAAACATCGATTTATACATTCCTTAAAGCTAATCACACGTCATCAACAATCATACTTGACTTCTTATCATCTTTGGTAGACGCCCTCTGCAAGGGTGTTGCGTTGCCTGTTCCAGCGTCATCCCGCAACGTTATGTCATCTACCTGCTCGTGGTCGCTGCTCGAGAACCTTTCGACCCTTAAGGCCGTCCATAACACGAGCCATGTGCCCCGCCCACTGCTACTTGAGACGAGCAATTCTTCGAGCTACGTCGGTGACCTTAGTTCTTTTACGGTTTTCCTCGTTTCTGTTTCGACTTCCGTACAAAGTTCTCAATTTTACTCTCTATGTGACCCCGAGCTTTCTTATAAGGACCACCGTAAGTAAAAACACTTGACTACTATACCTTAAACTATTACTACCTTAAACTTTATGATTTAATTGCAGATGAATTTCCGTACATATTTAATTACGTAATAATAATAATTGGCATATGCCTCACCGTAAGATATCTATGGGGGATATACAATAATTGATGCTACGAGGGCCAAACTGAAAGTTTTTAGAACTGGCAACTTAAAAGCATTATATTAAAAAAATAAGTTTAAATTTTGAAAATAGAACTCTTTACCAATAATATTGAGTATACATTTCATTCATTTGTCATTTGTTTTACGATTTGGCGGCAAATTGAAAATTGTCTGTGCACGTCAGAATGAATTTAAGCCGAGAAAATTTTCGTGCAATGATTTTTTATGACTTTCGATGTCATATAAGTCAACAAGAAAGTTATGATAGACTTCGATTGGCTTTTCACGATGAAGCCCCATCTCGTGCCACAGTTTACAACTGGTTTAATGAATTCAAACGTGGTCGAACTAATCTCACCGATGATTTGCGTGAGGGACGGCCTTCTACAGCGACGACTGAAGACAATATCAGTGTTGAGCGGCGTATGATAGAGACTGACAAAAGAGTGACCTATCAGCAGATTCGGACAAGTCTAGGCATAGGTATGAGTCAAGTGCACAAAATCCTCCATGAACATTTAGCGGTCAGGAAGCTTTGTGCCCGCTGGATATCGCATAATTTGACCGAGGCTCAAAAACTCCGCCGTGTTGATTGGTGCCGAGAAATGATCCAAAAATTTAACGGAGGTGACTCAAATGCTGTGTTCGACATACTAACGGGTGACGAAAGCTGGATTTACTGTTATGATCCGGAAACCAAAAGACAGTCTGCTCAGTGGGTGTTTGTTTCCGAAGAGTTGCCAACTAAAGTGAAGAGAGGTCGAAGTGTTGGAAAAAAGATGGTAGCCTCGTTCTTCGGAAAGACAGGTCATTACGCGACAGTTGTCTTAGAGGATCAGAAAACGGTTAATGCAGAGTGGTACACTAACAACTGTTTGCCACTTGTCTTGGAAAAAGTTCGAGAGAAACGACCTCGCAGCAGGATCCTCCTTCATCACGACAATGCCTCGTCGCACACCGCCAGGCAAACGATCGACTATTTGGCGACCTCAGACGTGGAATTACTGGATCACCCGCCGTATAGCCCCGACCTCGCACCCTGCGATTTTTATTTATTCCCGAAAATAAAAGAAAAACTTCGAGGCAAACATTTTATGGACGCCGAAGAAGCAGTGGCTGCGTTTCAAAACGCCGTCGAAGAGACCCCTAAGGCCGAGTGGGCAAGGTGCTTTTCTCAATGGTTCCATCGAATGCAGCGATGTATTGATGTAAATGGACGCTATTTTGAAAAGTTATAATAAAACTAATAACTTGCTAGAATGCTTAGTTTTTGATTTTCTAAGAACTTTCAGTTTGACCCTCGTATTGACAAGCGGGATGACGATCTCAGTGTATTAAAGTACACAGAGGATGCTGCTGCCCATCCTCTGGAAACTTGTCTATGAGCAGAGGCAATCCTATATAATCAATGCACAAAGTGTGAATTATATAAAATTGCATTCCGGAAATAGAACCCACGACCTGCAATCGCAAGTTTCGGTCATTACCGCTGGCCTACCACTGCCAGTTTAAAATTGTAATTTTTCTATTCAAAGTCGGTAATGAAAATAATAAATAGCAGCCTGTGTCGAAGCTTCCGAGGGAGGTCCCGTAGGTCTAATAATCTTTAGCAGCTTAATATAAAGCAGTACTGTATGAAACATGATGAAGGATGAAAAGCAATGCAAGGAAAAAACATTTAAATAAAAATCCTTGTTTTTTTCATGATAAGAGAATGGGAGGCACCAAAACAGGGTCCTAAAATCAAAATATAGTCTAGGCTGAGTGTCCTCTACCCTCTCTAGAATCTGCTTTTGTGACGTTTCGTCACAGAAAATTCCCGTATATTTTCCTTTATATTCACGAAACAATTCTAAGAAGGCTTCAGACGTGGGTGTTGCGTTTATACAACATGGCCGCCATTAATCTGTCTTAATGCGACCGGACGTAATTAATAGTGCGGCGACACTCGCGCGACCGAGTTATTTTGCACACAGACATCATTATTCAGAATTACTTCAACTACAGCATAATTTGTATGTCTAGATATGAAATTCCTTTTAGCATATACTGGTTATAAATACTGGGGACTAGTACATTATTCTATAAGCGTTCTAGTATCTTCTTTGCAGTCCATGGAGGCCTTCTACAAGATAGGCCTTCTACAAAGATCGTCACGGTGACCCTTTACCCAGTGGGGGCTTATCCACGCCTTGTCTACCGACTCTTGATCGCCACACCTTTCGGCCCCAACAACCATCGGTTACGTACCCTGCCTACTGCCACTCCAGATGAACAATTCTTCGAGCAAAATCGGTGACCTTGGTTCTTCTGCGGATCTCATCACTTCTAATTCGACATCGCAACGAAACTCCGAGCGTAGCCCTCTCCATTGCTTTCTGGGTGACCTCAAACTTTCTTGAGGCCCGTCGTCTCGGACCGCATGTCATCATTTCTAGTATATCCGATGCCAAATAATCATCATCTTCATCATCTGCCGTGGAACTGTTAGACGTAGGCTTCCGGCACATATCTCCGATAGGATCAATTAGCAACTATCTGAATCCAAACGTCCACCTTGTGAATAAAGGTATTTTGAATTTGAATTCAATATACACTGGAATTGAATGATCAAGCCCCACCGTTCCTCCCGATACGATGGACACTGATTGTAGACGGACGAAACGTTTCGCTACGTTATTAACACGCACAGCAAAGTGGAATAGTGTGCTCACGACAATATGTCTGTCTAAACATGAATGCCTTTTAGAGAAGAGAAAATAGACTCTCGGAGTCTGAGTTAGACGTCAATCCGCCAAACCTCTTTAATCTAAATAAGACAACACACAGGCATAAATACTACAACATATGAGCCCTTACAATCTCACTTACATTAAAATGTGTAGCAGTCTTGTAAAATTCGTCTCAAGTTAACGAAGTACTAAGACATTTAACGTAAAATAGTTTTAAATCCATTAATACGCCAGTACTGATTTTGGCTAATTTAGATAAATAATTATATACGTGTATATATATTTATATGTATATATATACATATAAATATATACATGAATATGTGTATATATATAGAAAAATATATTTACTAACAAATAAATTTAAAAATGCATCGCCTTCAGAACGGCAGTTCGTAGTATTACCTGAAACAAGAAAAAAATTAAGATATAATAAAATTTATGTATTATTTTGTCAAAAAAAAAAGAATAAAAATGTTTATTATAATGTACATTAAATGTTTATTATATAGTATACATTATAATACGACAAAATGAAATAAATCCATTCTCTTAAGAGACATTGCTTCGTATGATAAGACCAACCATTGCATATTTTGGTTTATTATTATGAAACTATATAAATATACTATGTACAATATACGTATACCGTGTACAATAATTTTTTTTAAATCAAATAAATTAATAAACCAAATTGACATTTGTATATTTTAACTTAAAATAGTACGATGTAATTACTCTGGTTTTTGATAAGATTAATGTAAATGTTTGTGCGCGAATGTGCGTAACATTCACCTTTTCAAAAGTCAAATCGCTGTTTGGGCAGCAGCTTACACTGACAACGCATTATAAAATTTACAATGTGAAAATTGTTCTATCTTTTGCATGCTTTTTTATTCAATTACTATATACATACAGAACCCAATTAGGACCAAATTAAATATAATATACTTTTAAAAAATCCCATAAAAACTTCTCTTTCACTGACACTTTCACTTCACAATGATTTTCGCATCTTTATCAGTAAGCAACCTAACAAATTTTATCGGACGCACGTATCAGAATATTAAATATGTTAACTAAAACAAGTAATAGAAATTCAACGCGATTCGACGTAAATAATTTGTAAAGGGCAAAATTTCTAGTGGGAATGCGAAGTTGTGTTTATTGTCACAGAAGGGCCCGAGAAAATTATTATACCACATTGAGACCGTTGTCAGTGTATACGTATTTACTCGTACGGTTTGTTACGAATGCATCCATCAAGAGGGCTTATACGATAACAAAAGGTCCGTATACACACTCGCTTTGACCCGAACTTTGGGGGTAGTCCGTAGGTATTAGTCTGTTTGTGAATCGCAATGTTTCACAATGCCTCTTCTGTGTCAATTCTTTAAATCTGAGCAAATATAATTCTATACATCTTCGTCAGTCGTATTCTAAATTAATTATCTCTCTAGCTCCTTATAATTCTTTTGCGGTGACAACTTTATCTCAAAGAGGCCATCAATTTATATTCTAGACAGTGACTCACGAAAGTGTGCAATCTAGTGTGAAAATGTGTGAAGATTGTTTAGAGGTGTAAAAGCATTAAAGAAATGAATGTATAAATTATTTACTGTCAATTAATTTATAATACACGCTATCCTGAAATCAATAATTTCATAAAAAATAATTAACGTAATGATAATGCAGTAAGAAGTCTTAAAAATTCGGATTAATACAAATTAAAATTAACAATCTGTTTAATATCTATTTCTTACTATCTGCAGTCTTTGTACTATCGAAAGTTATTGGCTATTCCAATGCAAAAAATCAATTATGTAACATATTTCAGAAAACTTTATACAGTGTAACTGGAAATAAGTGTGAAAGCTTTCAAGACAATCACCAACATGTATAATGCCATATTCTTTTTTAATAAATACACGCCCATTGCAAGATAAAGACCTCCCAAAAGGTGGCTGCGATGATCGGTTTTTCGCTCTGTGCGACTTCTTGCAACAAATTCGTCGGTTGAACTAACGGGGGAATACCCACGCGGCATTTACCAGCACGTGGTCACCGCTCACTTTTAAAAGATGTGCCGCGCCCCCTGCCACTTCAGAACAGCGATTCTTCGAGCTATGTCGGTGACCTTGGTTCTTCTGCGGATCTGGTGTCATCGCTTTCTACATTAGTCTCTGGGTGACTTCGAGCCTTCCTAATGAGGCCCATCTAAAGCCTCCGGATCTTGGAGTCGTTTCTCATTTTTTGCAAAACACGTTGATGAGACCTTATTCATACGTAGCGGTATAATAGAATAGCCAAATATAGATGATATATGAAATAAATAAAAAAATCGTGAATTTGCATAATTACATCAAAAATTCTTGCGAAATATTATTTTTAATGATGATTTGCCAAAAAGAAATAGTAATAAATCATACTAATCTTACATTATTACCCTGATACTATGATATTCTTATAGGAACAAAACATAAACGCTTTCAGTAGAAACGATCTATTACATGTCGCGATCTATAAAACTATTTGTTACTATTTATATAGAGATAGGCTGTTATTTAATAATGATAAGTTAGTCTTTACGTGAACGAGAACGTTCCATTCAGCAAACTAAAGCCCGCCATACGCTCACGTTAAACAAAGATCCATTAAGCTATTGTTAATGTAGCAGTCCGAATGATAAGTGTATAGATAGCGCTAACTAGCTTGTTCGTGCGGCGATGTGAAATTACGTGGAAAACATTGATAACAAAAAGAAAGCACAATATCCAATACATTTACGGCGAAGTGAGGCCGACAGGGCGTGCCCCCGTCAAAAGCACGCGTCCATTACGCCC
Organism: Battus philenor; assembly: GCF_028537555.1. Lineage (NCBI taxonomy): Eukaryota > Metazoa > Arthropoda > Insecta > Lepidoptera > Papilionidae > Battus > Battus philenor. The sequence goes on from NW_027181693.1 coordinate 3,400,017, forward strand.
TGCGCCAACTAGTACAACGGTATAATTTATAAGGCAGAAGAGGAGAACCTTTTTTTTTAATTAAACATGTGAAAACCCTATAAATAATTGAAGATAACTACACTTTTATCCACATCGGGCGCAGAATAGATGGCCTTAGGTTCTAATTTTTTAAATTAATGGCCTCCCTTATAGGGACCTATCCTACATTTCCGTCTTAGATACACAAGGGCAATGAGTTCTTAGTAAATTTTTCACTGGCTTTTCTATTTTATTCCTTTTCTTTTATTCGCTATATTCTCATTTATTCTTTACCATACTTTAATTTATTTTCTTACGTTACCATTCTTACTTCGCCTTCACCTCCTCACTTTACATTTTTAATTTTTTATTCATTTAGTTTTATTTATTAAAATAGTTTGCATTCCAACTTTTTAATTTACATTTTTCTTTTTGCTTTACATACTATCACAGTTTGTTTCCTCATAGGTTTTAGATTGAAGACTATGGTCCAAACACAGCATAGGACGCCTGTTCACCCACTAAGTGTACAGAAGAATTTGTTAAGATACGTTAGACGTAGGCAGAACTAACCGTTTCTATAGGAAATCTACCGAGGTGGCCTATGTCCAACATTCTGACGGCTGAAATGATGATAATGAAAGCCTTCGTTCTTATCGCTATCCATCTCATCAGCTCAGCAATTTCTCTTAAATAGCATTAAAAAAGTTTTCACTTAATTTTATATAACGAATAGTATTGACCAAACTTTGGTACCTATCTATATAGATGAGAGACCAATGAAAACAAATTTATTTACATCAAATCATTATTTACGGTTTTATACATAGACGTGAAAGCTTTAAAGGTGTGCTAGCTTATTAGCCAACGAAAAGCTTCAAAGGTTCTACATCTATTTTCGGTCAGCCTATGTAATGTGATCAATTTGTAAGATTTTATGTAATAAGTATGCAATAATTTCAAGAAGTATAAAGTTTAAAGGGCCAGGCAGTAAACAGTTATTAATTTTAATTTCTAATACAATTATTTGTAATGTATTATTTCCAAGACCATTGAATTTTAGATAGTGTGAACTACGCATTAATTGCTTTTACATCTATAACCAATCAAACTGTATAAAAAAAATTATTACTATGTTATGACAATAAAAATAAATGATAGAATGAATATTTTTAAAACGCGACCGCTTGACAATTGGAGCGCGTCTTTAGTAATGTTTTACTAATGACTGTGTGTCGAGATTTTTCCCCCACTCATAAATATGCATTAATGATGGGCTTTCCAACGGCAAGTGCAATTTAAATTTCAGCTCCGGCATCGCGAACAGCGGTTACAAAATACGAATTAGTTAGTCCTCGATGTGGACTGTATTTTTTGAACATTTACGTAAACGTTTCATACTGTTAAAACACTCTCCTCTCCACTCCCTCCGAGAGAAAAAAAGTTCCAATTTTATGTTATACAGGATGATTGTAAGTTGGTAGTAAAAACTTTAGATCAGGTTTATAGTTCATTAATCAGTAAATGGTCAAAATTACCATTCAGAAGTTACTATTTTTTTTATTGGAATGTGACAGGCGATAGATAACAATATATCACAATTAATATCTCGTGTATTCTTTCTTCTAATTGAACGCTCAACTTTTTCACTTTACTTTCCTTGTCTTTAACTAATTGTAAATTTTATAAACAAGTATGTATGACGACGTAAGCGCGATGTGAAATCGCATTATTGTTGAAGATGAATAAATATTTACAAGTCTGTTTGGTGTTTGTTAATTACAACACAACGACAGCGCAAAGTAAAAACAACTTATACTTGAAGTTCAGTCATCGAAATTATTGTTGACAATGCACGAAGCAAGGTATTCAATCCGAGAATAGATTTATTATGTGAAAAGAACGAGGCGACTTCATTCTTCTCGCAGTAGTTTAATGTTAAATGTAGTTGGTAAAATTCACTCGAGTCTACAAACATTAGACCAGTGGCGCGGCAAAGTGCTAAGTTGCATCGACTGCAAAGTTATGAAGTCATCGGCGGAGCTGGTGGCCAATTACTCGGTCAAAGTTTCCGTAGCTGCGACTCGCATCCGTCAGTGTTATGAACCATTAGCCCACTTGCGAACCTCTTAAGTAGTGTAAAACATGGAAAAAGTTTGACCCGTATATTATGTTGTTAGAATATAGTTGACAATATGTTAGTATTTATACACTACAGTACACAGCGATGAATATTGCACATCGAACTTTAGAAAGAGACAATCGGCTAATTTCGGCTCGGTAGAGCACTATATCTCTGTACCACACTATTTATATGACGTTTTTTCAGTCGTATTTCGTGCGGCAGAGATAATAATAAATATTATTAATATAAACTCTGCTAGAAAAATAACTGGACAAGTAAAGCTAGATATTAAACAAAGAACGTGAACGTATACTATATCATAAACAAAGTTAAAAAAATCCTTACTACAAATAGCTAGCATACATTATTTTGAATAAACCACGAGGAAAATAAATAAGAGAAAAAAAATTGGCTTAGAAAACTGGTGTACTTTGTTACTATAATAAACTGGGGTGAGGAGAAATAGGGCGAGGGCTTGTTCCCTTACCAGCCCTTGGTAATTTAAGAGGTAACTAGTGTAAAGAAAATAATTAACATAAGATATATTAACATAGACAAGCGATGTTTTCTTTTAAAATTAAGAAAATGTATATCAGAGTAGCAACCTCACACGTGTTTTTAAAAAGCGCAACACAATGTTGAACTCTCGTTTTATTGATTACTTGCCATGTTTAATCTTTTAAGTTAAACCTAGTGGGCATTGATAAATTTATCTTCATACATTTACAACGAATAACAGTAGAAGATAGACGTAAAGACGAACGGATAAGAATCGTAAAACATCAACAGTGCGGTCTTTTTTTGTAGATACGGCAAAGGCGTCTGCGCGTGCGCATTCATAAAGATTTTATACAAATACGATTAAGCTCTAAATCATTTTAAAATAATAATGGATAAGCAAGGACCGGAAAGCAATGTAGTATCTGTTGACATATTTTACAGAGAAACCGATTGATTTTTACTGCTCCGGAATTAAAAATGTGTTGTTGATAAAGAAGGTAAATATATTTTTAATGAGAAATAAAAACTTGTTAAAAATGTAGTCGTGTTAATTTAATTTAAGAAAGTGACTTAACTTTCTCGAAACTTTAGGGATACATTTTATGGAGTCAGACGAACTGTTTCGCCGCACTTCCGTTGCATATACTATTTTGTAAGTTATTTTGGTGTATTAAGTAAAGGTAGTTTAAAATATATCCAAAAATTTTCTATCTATCTCCCATAGTCGTGTAGAACCTGTAAACATTGTGTCGTTACCTGGTAGATTTGGTTCAGTTGCGTATGCTGTTCGAAAGATCCACCACTGACCGATGTTGACACCTCGCCATTACTTTATGCTTTGAGGGCAGTGCATTGTTCCATTGTTAAGCTCCAAAACGGGCTATTCAAGCCGTCTATATAATGGGTTGACGAGAGTCAGTAAGAAATAAATTCAAAGACACTAATATACACTACGCTCATAATATATTTACGACAACCTAATGTATGCCCATAAAAATCCTAGTAAATTTAAGCCAAATAGTAATATCCATCAATGTAATCTAAGAAATAAAAATAAACTTGATTCGCCCGTTAGTAGACTCCATAAAATGTCTCATTCATTCGTAGGTCAATGCATACGATTTTATAACAAACTACGAACGACGCAATAAATTTATCTCTAGGTAAATTTAAAAAATACTAAGCATGTATTTCACAAAAAGACATATTACTTTATTTCAGAGTATTATAAAGATATTTGGTAATAAAAAAGAAAATTTTTGTTGATACATTCATCAAAAAATATTGTGAAACCTACTTAGATTCTAACGTTAACTTAATTTTAAGTTGACGATTATAAATGATTGTAATGATCTCCAAAATATTATAATAAAGCTGCATCGACTTAATAAGTCGCTGTACTGAAAGTCAATTGACCATCTGGACGGTAAGTTGTGTCGAGAATCAATTGACTGTCCGTACGAGTCGTAACACATACTTATAAATTATATGAAAAATCCTTTAATTTAAAAAGTTTTGTAAAACGGTTTTATATTTTGTACAGAAAAAAGAGGTTAGCCTCATACAAATATCGGTTAAGATATTTTCCATAATGAGATCTCGAAATTGCAACGGAAAACATGTTCAGACACGTCCTTAATGAATTTACTGCCGCAATTAAAACGAAAAATTGATAACAACGTCACGACTCGAAAGGCTTGTTACAGAATAATTGTCAGTTGCATTTCCCTATGCACCATGTTTACATTTTTTAATAGCGAAAAATATTATTTTCGGTTTGCATATACATCCGATTTAAATTGATGGTAAGTGATGTTCTTAATTATTTTCGCATTCATCTGCATAACGAATGTCTGGTTGTTTTATCAAGCATCCCCGTGTTGATTTGCATAAAAACATACTTTAGACAATGTATTTTTAAGCTATATCCAAAGAGGTTTGCTACGTAAATAATGAAGACTTCGTAGTCATTTGTTTTTTATCGTCTTCTTTACAGCCGACAGACGTTCAATGCAAGTAATTGGTCTCTTCCAAAAATCGCCACTAGGATCGGACTTGTACTGTCCATGTCCAGCGGACTTTCCGCAACCACAACTGTGTCATCAGTCTACCCAGTTAGAGAACTATCTACGCTACATGAACTGACTCTTGATCGCTACTTGAAAACATTTTTGCCCCAACGACCATCAGTTGCACGAGCGATAAGCCCCGCCCACTGCCACTTTAAACAAGCAATTCTTCGAGTCGGTGACCTGGTATCTTCAGCAGACTTTATAATTTCTGATTAGATCTCAAAACGTATGCCGAGCATAACTCTTTCTATGTTGCTGTCTGAATGACCTTGAACATTCTTATAAGGTCTACCGTAACCGTAATTTGAGAGCAATCATAAAAATTATGTGGTTGAGTGGGCCTTACTTTTATAAGTTGTTAGTAATGTAGGCTAATTTGGGAAAACTAGTAATGGGGACATCGCTTATAAAAGAGGGCGTTAGTGTCGCCATTAAAAGAGTTTTATGAGGCGTACGGTCCTATAGAGTATTAAGATCACTCTATTAAGAAAGCTGTATAGTTAACAACATAAAATTATTAAAAAATAATAGAACTTATTAGAGTTTAACCTCAAAGTCAGATTTTTTAAACATAACAAGACAAATAAGTTTTTTTGGTATATATATAAAATATATCTCTTTAAGCAAGCGCAGAGCAAGATGACCACCCACAAGGTTGACGCTGGGTGCAGCGGTGGATCCTGGTCTATGACGGAATAGATTATGACGATGAACCAAAAAATTATCAATAAAATTTAGTTAAAATTAAGGCAGTTAAATATTTTATTAATCCATATTACGCATTAAGTAAATTTGGAAAAATAAAATGAATTTCATTTGTATCGAATAACATAAAATGATTTCTTAAATACTATTGATATTTTCAAAAGAAGCTGCAACAATTTTTAACGTGGTAAAATAAATTTAAAATATCCCCACTTTTTGTTTATTTGAATGATACGATTTTAATGCGACGTTCAATAATGCCAAAGAACAAATCATCAAAAGTCAGGTCGTGTCATCAGCATTGACAATAACTCAAGCGGAAGGCCTTCCTTTATCCGGTCCCGTTTCTAATTCACTGATCTTTTTATTCGTGTTAAACAATAGACCGCCACGTGATTATAAAAACAATGTATAAATAGGTACAACATAATTATGGGCTTTATTATATTTCCTCTGTTAATTATTCTGTTCTGTTCCGAAAGTGTTCTTAGTAATTTAAGGACTGACCAGACAGAGAGAGACCGATGTCACGAATCAAAAGAAGGTGAAAAGCGGTTTCAAGTATCAATATCATATGTCAAATCTGACCGCTATAAAAACCATTACATTCATCTTTAGCAGAACATTATATATGTACCTCTCGGCACGATATGCTTCATAAATATCGTCTCTTATAGAAAATTTTAAATGAAATTTATATGAAAATTTTATTAATTTATAATACTAGGTCAATGATCCAGTGTTAAAATTCGCCCCGCATAAGGAGCGTTTTTCTATTATTTCTAAATTGTATCATTAGTGTTTTGTTTACATTTTTTTTCGCATTTACTAAGCGCAGATAGTAAGGGTTGAACACCAATTTTGGTTGCACGAAGGAATACAAGAAGTGGAGATCGTCTCATAGGTCAGCAAAGAAGGAAGCCGACAGATCTTCTTGGATTACTTCCAGAAGGTAATAAGTAAAGCTATTAAAGACAATACAACTCAGTAAAAATTGAAAAACACAAAAATAACAAAATGTAATAAAATAATTGTATGTAATACCGTGATATAGACATAAGTTAAAACAATAAAAACAAAAAATCAGCAAGTAACAAAATGCCAAATAAGTGAATAAATACTTAAATTGAAAAGTGTAGAGAAGAGCAATCCAGAAGGAACGATGAATAATAAGAGGCAAGGAATGGATAGGAATGAAAGGTAAACGAATGGATAATTTTGTGACGGATAAAGGAAGAATGTAAGAAGAAATATAAGAGTGAGATCATCAAAACGAATCAGAAAATATGATGAAGTAAAATAAAATAGTAAAATAAAAACTATTACTGTGAACCCAAGACAGGGATTATACGAGAGATCGCCAAAAGCGGTCGCTAAATATAAAAAATAGCATTCAAATTCGTTAAAATTATTAATGAGATTCTGACGTCAAATCGAAGTAATTAATTTTCGCAATAAGATTTTATAGTTTATAGTCTACATTAGGCATTTATCCCTGAGTTTGGTAGATAACGTGAGTGAGATTTCTGTCCCAGAAGCCCATTAACATTCTTACAATTAAAAGTGTTATTAATAGCGTATTAAACTTCAATAGTAACTCTATAATTTTTTCAAACTACAAAGTGTACTGCAAAGTACAGTATTTTTGTGAACCTAAAAGATGTCCAGGAAGTTAAGTTGGGGTAACTAACCAATTTAAGTAAATTATATAACATATAAGGATTACATAATGAAAGCAAATAAAACTAAATGAAAGCTATATATTAGTTATTTTTAATATACTCCAAGCCTTCTCACAGCGTAACGACTTTTCAGTAATAATTTTCTTAATTAAATTACAAGTATAAAATACCACAGATTTCCTGATCGTAAACGCTGGGAAGTGAAATTTGTGCACTTTTATTGGCAGCGAGTGTAGCCACACAGTGTTTACGGCTGGCCGTAAAGTGTAACACGAGCTGTGGAAGCCATAACAAACCACTGTGGTCGGCAAGGTTAAACTGAAGCCTGTTATCGAGATCAACAGTGCTGTTGTAAAAAAATAGTATTAATTTTAATTTTGTAAAAATCTAATGGATTTTACCTTTGGTAAATTATTACTTATCTTCGATAAAATAAAAGTCAACAAACTTCATAAAAATAAAAGAAACCCACAGCGAGAAGCTACAGCTAACGTCTATCGATTATCTCTTCATATTTTCATCAAGCCTCCCCCTTTGCAGAATTGTCCACTTTGCTGAGGATTGCAATCTCCTGGGTATGGAGTAACCTTCGCCATATTACGCCATCTGTTCCTGTCTTTGCACAACATAAGAATGTGCACAGCGTAAGGTCATGGAAATATAACCTCTAAGCTGTTTTCCCTCGAGTATTTCACACATCATTGGTTGTTCAAAAACTTCGCCGACGTTTCGAATTATATGCTCGAAAACTTATACAGAATGGAAAATAAATTATTAATCCTCAGATAAAATAAATTATTTATTTTATTTACGTGTAAGATGGTAGCTAGTTGCATACTCACGAAAACAGATAAACGTATATTATAACTTATGTATACATCTATATAAAAACAGTTCTATATGCAGAAGATTTAGAAGTTTTTGTAGTATAGTGTTATATTGTAAGTTGAAATTGATTTGAATGTTGTTTACGTATAGTAACGAGATTTTCACTTATGGATCATTACGATATCGCTGGCACTTTAAGGTTTAAAGACTTGCAGTTTGGTGAGAAAGTACCTTTCGTTAAATCAAGTTCAGTTAATAATGGATTTTAGTAAATTTCACTCGCAACGAGTTTTCAGGGTTTTCATCAAAATTATAATACAAAAAAACTATAATAATAATCTTACATTAAGTGTGAAGGTTTCTGGAGATATTGATAAAAGCAAAGCACTAATCATATTAGAGAAGATAATAAGCGAAGACAAAGGACCCTAAAGTCAGACGAGGTGAATCGCTGGAAGTATTTCTTTTGATAAACACTGAAAGCCGACTTTGTTTTTCACCCTAATTTTACTCTGATTGAATTAGTTGTGAGACTATTTTTTTTTTGCTACAAATCTTCGTTAAGAATCAATACTGTTGTTTACTTTGAACGAACTAATTTATTAAGAGTTTTTCAACGAGATTTAGTTAGCAAACTTGATTTTGTACGAAAACGTATGGCTTTTTGGTTTTATTTTTTTAGCTTTACATTATTTAACTTAATACTCGAAATGTTAATTTATTTAAAAATGCATCATTGTATACGTGCTATATATCACCTACTGCAAGGCGTAGGCTTATATATAAATACCAATTTTTTAATATTTCTTCTATAAATAAACATTATTAAAGGTATTTCTTACAATGCTTTTAAGAGTGATCTTAGAGATTGAAGAAAAAATATGACAATTGGTCGAGGTTATTAGTAAGAGAGTGTAGAGAAACAAACTATCGTGGCGTAGTTTGCCATAATTAGACTAACTTCTTCGACACAACATATCAAAAACGATTCATATCTTTAAAAGTTTATATCATAGCTGACCAGCTCTTTTTTGCAAATTGTCGATACTTTTGAGTTACACGGTTATGTATAAGTATTCTTAGAACTAACGAATCTCTTGATATTGTAGAAATGTATATATATCACTACATATTTTATCTTCGAAAAATTATTTTCTTTATTTGTCTCAGACTCTTTTGGAAATGAATCGCCGCCGTCAAATCATTTCTAGCAAGTTGCAAAAAGTATTTCGTTTAGTTAATGAATAAACATATTCTCAAATTAAATTTGTAACAAACTGAATACACGTTGCTTTTATAACAGCCACATTATTTTTACTTTTATATTAGTTCATCATCAACATTTCAGCATTAGGACATCAGCTGGACACAGACACAGACCGGCCTACATTCAGCATCTTCCAGCGACCTAAAATTTAGTTGGTAAACCAAAACATCATAATGTCTACAAAGTGAACATAACAGATGTGTTGTTATATACCTAGTTTGTGTAGCGATATCCTAACTCCAGCGTTCTATCGTTAATGAATAACAAAACATACGTCATAGGAATTAAAGTGCAATTTACTAGATCGTTAAACACAATAAACCATTGAAGCCGGACGTCAAAGGAAACGCATTATCTGTTGATCGTATACCAAAGCAGTTACAACGCTCTTTGTGCTAAATTCGGATACAGCACAATGAGAATCGCAGGCAATAATAACACGATATCTGTTGTTAACAATTATCAATAGCATTTTACATAGGACCACCTGAAGACTTTCGGCCCACTGACACACATACAAGACCTTTTTCAAATTATAATTGTTGCAAAGTTATTTTTGGTACAACTGTAATAGTAAAGACCTACTATGTCAGAGAAATTGGTAGGTATAACATTTTATGTACTAACTAATATCACCCTAATGAACGCAGGTGTGGTTTTGCAAATAAATTACACAAGATTCGGAATTATACACTCTATTACTGGCCTTCAGGTGATTCTAGAAAGAGAAAAGGGTTAGGATGAAGTTGGTATAATACCGGAACCACATTACCGCATTTCAGGTAGACAGGGGTATCTAATAACCTGTGGCGGTTCAGGTCGAAATATTAAATGACTAATTAGAAGCCTTGTGAAAATATCTTTGAAAAATCTCCTCAATTTAACAAAGTTTATTGAAAACCAGATTTGTGAAGAGTGTATGCAACTCGACGGAAGACATTCGGATGACGTGTTCTTTAAAAAAGTAATTCCGCGTTTCTATTCTATCCTCTAATATTTTTTTTTGTATCAAAGCGATAAATATTACGTTTTTATTTAAGTATGATAATATAAATCTGCCACCAGACACCATGTGTAAACGAAAAGATTAAGTTATATAAATTACTTAAGTATAGTGTAGTAATACTTCTATATGAACATAAAATTGTATAAACTATTTTAAAAATAAATAAATGCATGCCAGCCAATATCCAAAACACTTCGAGCGAAAGAATCACTTATTTCCTAAGTGCATAGTTTAGTGAATTTTGACCTGTAACTTACATCGCCATATTTATCTTTACCGTTCGTGTACAATCTCACGCCAATCTTCCCGACCGAGGACACTGAGATCCGATATACGATATACGGGTCGTTTCAGATGGACCCCATACATGCCGGCACGCTTCCGATTTATTTGGCTTTAAATTTTCTCAAAACTCTCAGCCACCAGTTGCTAGCTTTTCTTAAGTTCATTTATTTACAGTATTCACACTTCCACCCTTTTATTAAACCCCATATACTAAAGTTAAAATAAATTTATATTCCTTTTTTGAATTAGATATTGTGTTAGTATTACGCTAGTATTAAAATTACGGTAATTTTTTTTTCATGTAAGTCTATGGTAAGAGTTCGTAGTAATAGAAATGAGAATATTCTAATAATTGTTAGAAATGGAGGGTAATACTCAATTTTTTACGTTATACATTCGCATATAGAAGTAAATATTCGCAATATTGAAATTCATTTATTCACGTCTTACGCGATTATTTCTGCCACTTGATTATTCACCCATTTTTAGGGGGAAACTCTGTGACAAAAATAATATTATATTGTTTTTATATTTTTTTATATCTGTGGTTTTATTAGATTCGCAAATAACATATTTCTGTACATTTCTCAAAATCAAAACTAGTATTATAAAGCTAGTCATTATTGTAATTTATACTGATATAATAATATAAACATCGCCCATATTTTTGCGTACTCGCAATAAGCGTTGAAAACAAATTTACTACCGTCGTTACTCGAATCGAAATCAATTCAGCTTATCGTAATTTGAACATAATTGAGTTCAGCAGCAAAATAATTGTAATATTTTTGTTATTAACCATTGCTTTTAATAATTATTATTTACAACCGGATGTCGAATATTAAAAATATGTTTTATCAAAATCATCTCCGGCAATACAATAAAACTTCTATGGCTTTACTCTAACACGGTAGATTATATCCGCGTCAAAAAAAACGCATTTTGCAACCCCATATATGTCGTCCTCTTATAACGCGTTATGATCAAACAAACAATATTATTTGGAGTTCCTACAAGTTATTTTAAAACTCACAATATATAAATATAAAGAGGGACACCTTTGCGTTATAGGCGATAAAAATTTGTTATGATAGGACATGAAATCGCGTAATAAAATTGGCTTGTTTTAAGGAACACGTATGCATTATTACATTAGCAAATTGTGGTGTAATAATGGACAGGAAAGTGCTAGTAGCCGTCTGAGATATGTAAGCAGTGGGAAAGGAAAGGCGCATTTGACAAGATCCATTTGAGATTTAAGTTCGGGCCGAAAGGTTTTCAAGTGGCAGCCACGTGCAGGTAGACGCGGCATGGACCCCTACTAGGTGGAGCAACCACATAGTCAAGGTCGCGGGAAGTCAGGGCAACACAAGACCGGTCGTTATGATGATCGATCTTTGGAGAAGGCATATTAGGAAAGCCTTACTGTGGGCATCTATTAGTTGATGATCTTAGAACCGATCTTATTGGAAACCATAAATATATTGAGGAATTGATATTAGAGAACAGAATGCTTTCCCTTTGTTTACCTTCCCCGTCGTGCCGCTCTCATAGCTCAAGTGACTAGTAAATCGCTGCACATTATAATGTCTTTTTATATGTGTAATGTTTATTTAATTATTTTAATTACGGCCACCAAAAATCAGGGCCCGGAACTTCAGCGTCTCTTTCGTATTATCATTGATCTCCTATATACAAAATAAATCGCATAAAAAGAATAAATTATATTACCATATATTGAAAAAGATGAATATATCATTTAAAATTGTAATTATACCAATTTTAGGGAGCGACGCCTTTAAATACAAATAACAGACAAAATATATTTTTCTGTTTCCTGTCAGACCGCCGTCAATTTGTGTTTCGAAAATATAATTTCACTGAACAGAAACAGCTGTTCGACGATTATGTTAACCCATCTCTCCTTTTATTTCCCAGTATTTTATAATATCAATTGTAATTACAGAGGTATTCTACTTGGATATAGATAAAACATTTTTAAAATTAATATCAGAAAAACGTCTTAAATAAATATTAAGAAAACCATTAACTTGAGTTAAACATCTTAGGTATCATAATTGTTTTGTATGCAAAAGCATTTTATAAAAGTGGATTTCTGTTTTTAAAACCATGTGCCCACACTTCGATCAATTTTAACCTTTTTAACATGCTTAATAGAGTTATAATTTTAGTTTTGTGTGGATAACACGGAAAAACCACTTAATTTAATATTTATGTCTATTCAAGTTCGACCAAAGACTCAAAGTTTTGATGTAATTTTGAGTTAAACTAACTCGTAAACCTTTCTAAATTTTATTCACTAATTTAGTTTCTTGAATTGTTTAAATTTCTTTAATAAGTACAGTATTTATAAAATATCGTACGAGCATATATCCTGTCCGATTGTTGCCCTGTTACAGTATTCAATTTGTATGCTTGCCTTTCAAAAACGTGGATTTATTTCCTATTCATTCAGCCACTCTCTGATTTTTTTTTTTTTGCTAAAATGACCCCCGCTATTGGGGGCCTCTCGTTCCCCTATCTTAGGTGGGACAGGGACTTATTTTTCAATTTATTTTTTTCACAGTTATTTTTATTTTCATACTCTTCTGTCGTTCATCACATACTCTTTCGGTCTTGTCTGTCTTTCGTGCTACATTTCTACTTTCTTTCTCGTTCGCTCTGTTCGTCTGACATTCTTCCCTTTTTTTCTTTTGACATTCAATTTGTAATTTTGATTAACATTTTCTTATCATTGTAACTTATACTATAATTATCACATATTTGTTCTCTTAGCCTTTTATTTTGTTTTATCTTTTTTATAAATTGTTTGTTTTGTTTCTTTCAATCGCTTTTTTGGCGATTTCTCTGCATAGGGATATAAATGTCGTTTTGTTTTCGCCACCAATCAGGGAGGGTATTGTCTCCTCCCTGATTTGAACCCCAGACCGGCACTCGAAGCCGAACCGGAGTCCCCCGAATGCGGGACACCGGGCCACAAGGTGGATCACGGTCTGGTCCACGCCCGGTTCACAGAAGCACGAGGGGTCCTCCTTGAGCTTAAACCTATGAAGGTACTCAGAGAACCCCCCGTGCCCCGTGAAGAGCTGGGCCGAGACCGCGTCCATCTCGATGCTGCGGAGCACGCGGTAGGCTGAGACGGCGTCCGGGAAAAACATCCTCGTTACCGAAGCCGTCGTTCCTTCCACATACCTCCTGTTCCATTCGTCGAGCGACTCCAGTCTCAGTTGCCGCTTGACGAATGAAACAGGGCATCTCTCGTACTCTGGTCGTCTTTTACTCTTCAGGGCCGCTTCCTTGGCCAGCTGGTCCGCCCTCTCGTTCCCCTCCATCCCCGCGTGCGCTTTCACCCAATACAACCTTACATCCTTCCCTTTTTCTCTCGCTTTCATTACATTCTCCTTCACTCTTAACGCTAAGGGATGGAGGGTGTCCGATCTTGCGACAGTTTCGAGAGCGGACCGCGAGTCGCTCAGTACGGCGCAGACTTGCGCCGACTCGCCGGCCGCGTACCCTGTTGCCTCAGCTAGAGCCAGCAGCTCTGCCTGGTATACGGTGCAGAAGTTGCCCAACTTGAGTTTCTTTGTGTATGACTCTACGGCGCCCCGCTTGACGCAGAACGCCGCACCCACCTTATCCTCTATGCGGCTGCCGTCGGTATAAATTACCAGATCGGCAGCCGCGGTGGCAAGTCGGACTTCCTCCGCACTTTCCCCCAGACAGGAGAACTCCACACCAACTTGACCAGACGGGTGTGGTAGTCTCAGGTAGCTGACCGGTACCTCCAGGTCTCGGTCCTTTACCACCTGCCGGGAATGACCCTTTCTTATTTCAAATAAGCGGGCTGCTTCTTGGACCCGAAGGTCCAGGGGAAGCAACCCGGCAAGTATAAGGGCCGAGTGCAGGGACGCGGTCCTGTGGGTCCTCGCGATCTTCTGCGCGAAGCTCCGCTGGACCGCGCCCAACTGCCTGCGGACCAGCAGCTTCCTAGCCGCCGGCGCCCATGCACTCGCTGCATACAAAATCGTCGGCTCCAGCACCGCCAGATACATCGTTCTGATCACCTCCGAGTTCAGACCCCAAGATACCTTCGCAGCCCTGCACAGCTGACGATAGAGGCCCTGTGCCTTCTTGCTCACGTTCTTCACGTGACTGTTGAACGTGAGCCTATCGTCAACTGTGAGGCCTAGTATCCGGACCTCCCCAGTCCGGCCAAGCGGCTCACCTCCCATGCTCAGTAATGGGTAGTCGAACTTTAGCTTGTTGGTTAGCACCATCACCTTGGTTTTGTGTGGTGCGAACCTCAGCTTGTTCCTGACCCCCCACTCATGAACATGGGCGAGAACGGCGTTGGCCCGACTCGAGATGTCCTGGGCCTTCTGCCCCGAGAAGACCAGCACGACGTCATCTGCGAACGCCTGGCAGTGTGTCCCGGTCTTTGCCACCTCCTCCAGGAGAGGGTTGATGAGGAGGGTCCAGAAGGTTGGGCCGCCTTCGGATCCCTGCACGCACCCCTTGGTGGTCTCTCTGGCCCACTCTGCCCCCGCGTACCGTACGGACACCTTGCGATCGCTAAAATAGCTGTCAACAAGACGCCGCAGATTCGCGGGGCAGCGAGTCTCTGCCAGTCTGCACCGTATAGCAGGTCACCAGGCGTTATCGAAGGCTCCCTCTATGTCCAATGATACCAGCACCGCGATCTCCTTCTCCTTCAGCCGGGTTCGCAGATGCTGGATCAGGTCATACAGGGAGTCTTCGGTACACCTCTGCGGCATGAAGCCGTATTGGTGGCTACTGATATACGGTGCAGTGTACCACCGGATCCTACGGACCATCATTTTCTCAAGGACCTTGCCGAGAATCGGCAAGAGTCCGATGGGCCTGTAGGATTTCGGGTGCGAGTAGTCCTCCTTGTCCGGCTTCCGCAACGCTACGACCACTGCCTCCTTCCATCTCGTGGGGAAGTGGGAAAGCGCGAGACACCGGTTGGAGAGCGCGAGGTACAGAACGGGGTCCACGGCGACGGCTGCACGGCAGATGTCCGCGGTGAGTCCGTCAGAGCCAGGTGCCTTCTTGGCGTTGAAGGTCGATACGGACCATCGGAGCTCCTCCATCGTAAACGGGGGGTCGCATGTTCCATCATGGTCCCCCGAATTGACTTCATCGGCCTTAGCTCTTACAGTTCTGTGGTCCGCATTGTCCTTCCCGGGGTCGTCCTCCGGGAAGAAAACCTCCGCCAGCAGCCTGGCTGATCCCGCTGCGTCCAGCACTTTACCTGACTGGACGAGGGGGACGTCCTCTCGCCTCACCTCCGTGCGACGCATCACACGGTGGATCCCGTCCCACATGGTCTCGCGATCCTGCCTCTCGCAGAAACGCTTCCAGCTATGGGTCTGAGCGCGCCCCGCCTCGAGGCGGTATGCCTCCTTCGCGTCGCAGTACTCGCGCCAGACCAGCTCCTTACGAGCCGGCCTCGCGGCCCTGATCCTTCTCTTCTTCCTCAAGACATCCGCCTTGAAGAGAGAGAGCTGTTCGGACCACCAGGGCAATTCCGTCCTCTTCCGCTTGGAGACCTTCGGCAGGACCAACTCGCAAGCGTCCCTCACGGTTTCCACATACCGACCGACCGTGCTGTCCAACGCCCCCTTTTCGGTGATCTGATTCACCTCGGTAGGCGTCAGACAGCGATCCGATAGCAGCCGAGCGACAGTTCGATGGAACTCGCCCCAGTCTGCCCTACGGGTAGTGTACTGCCGTGTGGTCCGCTTGACGTCCGTGCCTTGGGACCTCTCAAACTTCAGATTGAACACAATTGCCCTGTGGTCCGACGAGGATATGTCGTCCACGAGGCTCCAGCCCACCGCTCGGTCGAGCAGGGTGGTCGAGCAAGCAGTAATGTCGACGCGACTGGAGTAATGCTTACCGCCCCGATACGTATCAAACGTCGGCTCAGACCCCTGGTTCAACACGTGCACTCCCAGTTGGTCGAGGGCGGCTGCGACCTCCTCCCCCCTTCGGTCCGTGGACCGGCTACCCCACCAGGTGTTATGCGCATTGACGTCGCCACCCAGTACCACGTTGGCAGTCCCCAAGCCCTCCACGGCCGAGCCGATCCGGTCCAGGTATGGTCCGACGGGCGTATTAGGCTCCAGGTAGACGGACACCACCCCTATCTCCCAAGCCCCAGTCCTCAGCCTGGCCACAGCAACGTTGCCAGACGTGAATTGGGGACATTGAGTGATATCGATGGTGTCGTCGAATAGCACAATGGCCGCCTTGACAACCTCCCCGTTGCCTCGCGCGACACATTGTACCACCCTTGTCCCTGGGTAGTGCCTCATCTCGCCAATAGCGCCGATATACGGCTCCTGGACCAATGCGAACGCCCAGCCTCTCTTCGGCGCTTCGCATATCAGCTCGGCAGTAGCGAGCTTGGACCTTTGCAGGTTTAGCTGCGCCACGCGGTACTGGTGGTGCCCTGCGCGGAGAGTGCGGTGAGTCACCTGGGTGCCCTTAGCAATACGCTACGGACGCCCGTGCAATGGTGTCCCACTTTCTCCGCACAGGACAGTCTTCGTCGAATGCGCCGTGGTCCCACCGGTCTGCCTTAGCTAGTCGGCAGTTCCGGCAGGCGGGAGGTTTCCCGGCTTGCCGATCCGGACACTCGGCGCGTAGGTGCCGGCCACCACAATGGCTGCACCGGTCTTCGCTCTCTGTGCAATGCCGTTTGGTGTGGCCGTAACCTAGGCACCGAGTGCACTGGACTAGCGGGGAGTGATCATGCACCCGCACTCGCTGGAGGTCCACGTGCATGTAGCCCGCAGCCGTCAGCCGTCCCCAGAGAGCAGGCGACACGCGCATGACCACATGGACCGTCTGCACGTTTCGCGCCCTCCTGAACCTCACCTCTGCCCTCTGATCCTCCTCAGAGACGTCGACCAGCAGGTGTTTGTTTTGGGTCTTAATGGCCTTTATTATTTCTTCGTTAGTATTGTAGGCCATTACGTCTCTGAGCAGCACCAGTGGGTCCTTGTTTTTAACCTCTGCAAGGTTCAGGTCGTTACCTGCCCTCCTCCACTCTCTGATTTGTCGATATGACAATAAGTCAATTTGTAATAAAAATAAAAAAACGGTATCTTTTTATTTAGACTGGAAAAAATTACACGTGTTAAAATATATGTATCAAGCCCGTCTACATATTTAAAATGCATTAATCTACGCTTCTATTTTACATACGTTATTCTATAAAATGAAGTACGAATCTGGAATAGAAGATAACATTGCGCCGGCGCATTTTATGGAACATATTCAAAAAACTTAAAATACACTGGATTCGATATCATATAAAAAGTTTTGATAAAACATTATTTTCCGTTTCCTAAATTAAAATTTGGCTAGCCTTAGAAAATGTTAGGAATGTGCGAGCTTGTTTATGAGGGTAGTGCTAAAAAGAGCAGTAAACTAGTTATTTCGCCCAACCGCGACGTAACTTTTTCATTTCCCGCAGTAAATCCAGAACGAGGTTGTCGGAACGACAAATATGTAATAATAACTTTAGTCCGCACTAGTGGCCAAGTAATAATGTACGCCCGTAATTTATCTTGCTTGAAAACATGTATAATACACTCAGAGTCCGAAACTTTCTTAGTAAGTAATATTGTCAAACATTTTTTTATGAAGTCTTCCAGCAGGGAATTCAAATAATTGTAAACTGTTTACAATGTACGAGATCAAATCAGGAAAGAGCAGATCAGTAGACTAACTAAAATAACTGATTTAGTCCAGCGGAGTGGCATGTTGTATTGGCAGCGTTCTTACGAAAAGCGTGGTTCTGGAGTGAAGATCACAGACCCGCAAGCGCAGCATCGGTCCATCCGGAAAATGGACAGACGAAACCTTAAGGTCGACAGAACATGATAAATGCCATTACCAACCGGTCTTATTGAAAATCCATGACGGTGGCCTATGTAGAGCAATGGGCGCCCAACGACTGAAATTATGATGAGTTTAAAGGATACTGCATCAAATGTGTGTGGTTAACATTTTCCATTTAATAAAATCGTTCTGCTCGCCTCGTGTTATCTATATAAATAAAAATAGAACAGCTAATTGTTTTTAATTTTTTGTTTAGTTCTTATGGAGAGAATAAATGATTAAAATAAAACACTTTTCTTCGAACAAATACAAACCACAGATAATATTTAAACATTTAGCTGTCAATTATTTTACGTGAATCAAGGCTAAAAGACGTGTTAGTAATACATTCAAATTTTAAACCGCGTTTTTGCAACTACCTTCTTATTAAAACGATAAAAAGTATGCATTAAATCTGTAACTAACTAGAATAAAAATTATAAAAGTTTTTGCTGTTAAATTTGGACATTCGGAAATTTCTAGAATAATCTTTTCCATGTGTGTAACAACAAACGTCACAATAGAACGGCGTCGAACACTTCCGAGTTGTGTCCGACTCAACCGCCCCCTCGTCTGTGCACTGCGACCCTCATAGTGCCCTCGCCCTAAGGGTCTATGTGTAAGGTTGCCTCTTTTAACAAGCGTGATTTAGTTAACAGACTAAAAATTTGTAGCAGGCAATTTCTTAAACCGGAATCAGAATTTTCATCAATCATTTTTAAACTAGAGTTGAATGGTTTGTGGTCAGACAAAACAGTGTACTGAACGTTATTTTGTCACTGAATACATTTATAAAAAAACGCGAAATTCCTCTCTCTACAATATGATTTTCCCATACATTTCATTATAAATCAAATCAAATATGTTAGTACAAACAACAGACCATTATATCTAATTGTCTAATAAATATCTAATTTTATCAGAAGGTAGTCGACGAAGCAAATTTAAATTTGGACTTTAGAAATATGACATATATAATTATCCAGGCTTTTATAATAAAGAAAAGTAGATGAGAATGAAAAACTTCTGTTACGTATAGAATATCATAGATGAACGTCGGCGTGCGGCTCAGAGGTGATGTTACAACTCATTAGCTCCGTATTGGATACGAAAACGCCTTAGTACCTAGACATCTTGATCATTATCTTTTTAACTGTAAGATTTCCACTGTTGATTTACCTCTTTAAGATCGGCCTAATACGAGAGACATAGGCGATATCATTATTGATCCGAATACACATCATGAATGTCTAATTTGACCACTGACTAGACAACTTTGGAATATTATTGAAATACAGTAAAATTTACTACTTAACAAACAAGTACAGTTATATTAGAATAAATTGCCAACCCTGTGCTCCTTTATTGTTTTGCGTCTACGTTCCTGGATATTAGGATTCAGTCCCAAAATCCCTTTTTCGTTTCAACTTATTTCGTAACTTATAAGTCTACGGCTTTACTGCTTGTTTGTTATGTTTGTTGATATAATACTATCTTAAATACGTAAGAATTATGAAACTTTAATAATATTTACTAGCCGTTAAATAATGGAACTATTTGAACGAATGTCCTTTTACATGACTATTTGTTGAAATTAAAGCCGCGGTGGTACCTATATATTACATTTAATATAAAAACTGTCCCCAATAAACGCATCAGGAGAATCCAAAACTCGGTAGAAATAAAACTTACTTTAGCAACACATATCATTGCTGTCGAACTAATATCAGTTATAAGCAAAAGGTATTGTCGTTTCAGCCCATAGACGTCCACTGGCACGGGCCTTATTTAAATATATCTATGGAGTAATACGCCATAATTGCCACGCTTGGCAGTTATATTGGCGATCACAGTGTGGCATTATGGTATGTATAGAACGTTGCTGCCCATCCTCTGGAAACTTGTTTGAAGTGGCAATGCTATATAATTAATGCATAAAGTGAATTATATGACACTGTATTTCGGGAATCGAACTCGCGACAAATGATCGCAAGTCTCAGTCTTCTACCACTGCGCTACCACTGCTCAGCAAAAGGTATATCCGTTGGATATTGAACCACAACGTTTAATGCTTAGAATCACAAAGCATTTTCATTGACATGAACTACGAATGACGTTTATTAACAAAGTCGGTAAATGACTTTGTTAAGCTCGTTAAAATTGTACGTCTCTTTTGGTCTTATTGGACATCTAAAAGTGAGGCCCTAGTCGAGCAGTGGACATCTTACGTCTGAAATGATGATGATGATATATGTGTCATTTTCTAAAGTAACTCATACGTCGTCTCCCCTGAGACATGTCTAAGGAAAGTGTTTCGAGTGATAAAACTGTCCATTTTAACGATACCTTTGTTTTTTGCGCACGTCATATTAATAGGCCGCAATTACAAGTTTTACACTTCAGAGATATTCCAAAGCCCTGTCCATTCCCGTGATAATGGTTAACTAAATTATAAACAAAACAATATACTGATTATACGGTCTAAAAATATCTGATGGCATACCTAAAATCTAACGCCCAACCACACCGCTCTCGCAAACAGTCCAATTAACCTAGATAGAAATCATCGAACATTACGTTTGAGTGGCCAGCTTTCATCTATTACAAACAATTAATTAGATTCGACCGAGCTCAATCAATGCATGTACACATTTGTAATTAAAAACATATCACACACCATTCGTTAGTCTAAATCGGAACGAGTGCGCGATTACCATAGCGTATGTTTACTGTAAATGAGCCTGGGATCGAGTCGATAAATTCGTGCCGGTTTTCGTAATTGAAAACAAACAGAACGACGTAACAAATATTTTGTTTATATTTTTAATGTGTTATTTAATCTTTAAAATATGAAAAAACGCTGTTTATGTCATTCGAAGGTGCCACTTTACGAGTGTGTTTTCAATTGATGCGTTAAAACAGTATATGTTGCCCGAAGAGACATGGAGTACTTGCTTTGGTGTTCGTTTCTAGAGATTATGTTTTAGTTGTGAGCCTATTATAACCTAAGTCAAAGTATTGAAGATATTGATATATATTACTTCGATTACGCCACAAGATTGCAGCCACAGATTTAGTCTTGTTTTTCTCAGGTGTCTGATAAACAACTCTGGATGGACATTAGTAAAAATAATAAATGATTTTCCCGCAACGTTGCAGTCGATTGCATTATACAGGTAATGTGGTTAGTTAGAGTTTACGGATTAAGGCCATTCATTACGCAGAACAGGCACAGCGGTTAATGTAATTCTATTACAATGATCGCACATTACATTACTGCAAGCAAATATTTTCATGACCAGTGATTTTCAATAATATACTTTCTAGGCTTAAGTACTTTATACATTTCTACGGGGTGACCAAACGTTTTGACATTATTTCTGTTAATAGAGTATCAATGATTGATTTAAAAAAAAGTACGTATTGAGACTTCATTTGTTAATGTCTAATTTTGTAAAAGAAAAAATATTTTTTAACGTCACATATTTGTTGATAGACAAAGTATGATTTTAGGCATTTTGTCCGCCCTTTCAAACCATGTTAATAAAAAAAGTTTTCGACAAAGGACGACTTTTTTTTTAAATTAAAAACTGTTACTATTATATATAACAATAATACTTTTTTAAGTATCGCTGTGCACAGGCCGAAAGTTTATGCAAATTAAACTCAACTTTATTTAATTACTGACGCATGTAACTGAGCTCACGTTTGTGTTGGATAGTCAAATAAAATGTAATTAATCAAGTGGAATACACGCGTCTGATAACAATTACTGTCGGGTGAAAACCAATACGTATAATTGGATAGACCAGTCTGAAGACGAGGGAGCGAGAGCACTATTTTGATGTGCAGTTAGGGAGCCAGACTGCATTAAATTGATTGTAGTCAATAACAAGTAAGAAACTAACAACAATTTTTTTAATAATTAAAGACCTACTCCTAAGTCTTAAGTAAAATTATGAAATTACATGAAAATCTTTAAACTTTTTAAGAGTAATAGAGGCGAATATAGACGACGATTGTTTAATTTTTTTTTCCAAAAATGCTGCAATTGATTAGTTTCATATCTACAGACTTTTTTTCAACATTACGCCCCTGAAATTATAATCCAGTGAAATAATGAAAACGGAAAATTTTGATTTCCATTTTATTGTTTTGATGGCTGTTTAAAATGTAGTATTTTCATGTAATAATCACAGCCTTTGCTTTTTAAATTTTTCTAGTAATAACATCAAAATCCAATGAAAAGTATACCAATGATAGGCATTAATATCACATCGAAGAAATGCCTCTTTTTCTATATTCTCTGTAGTGTAGTAGTATAAATATCTGAACTAATCAATACAATACTGCGTTTAATTTTACTAATATATTTATTATTTTTATATTAATAAGAGCTTTGAAATGTAGTCTCTGGCTCTGGATCTCTTTGGCAAGCTAACAGTCGCTCAACTAGCAATAGAAAGGGCTATGCTTGCAATTTCTCTCTGATATCTAATCAGGCTTGAGAAAATTCATAAATGAAAGTAGGCGATGTATCCAAGCGATTAAGCAAGTTAAAGAAACGGTGGCCAGGTCAAATAGCAAGCTTAACTACTCGGGCTTTAAGTTCCTGAAGGGGAGAGTCACGGGGTTGACAGACGTCTTTTGGTAGGGGATCCTCGTAAGATAATGCAAGCCACTTTCAAGCGATCAAATTAGAAATTTATTAAGAAGGACAATGTCCAATTTTCGTCAACTTACCGCTGAAATTACAATAAACATGAAAAACAGCACCACATCCTTCGTCGGCTTTTTATAAAAATATTTATCAAAGCTGAACCAATAATATTTACTAGTCACTGCTCTCAACTGAGATTTCATTTTGTTTTAAAGTGTACGAGGTTATTGTTGAGTAAAGGTTCAGTAATAACTAAAACCAGACCATGCCAAAGTTATGTGTCATGTAAACTATACTGCGCCGCATGTTACACAGACGCTCTCTGTTCAACTTAACAACGAAGACTACAGCACTTAGTCGTAAATCATTCGGTGTGATGGCAAACCGATACTTACGACCGTATTTGGAATGTAACATTGTTTTTTATATTTTTGTAAAGAACAGAACAGTGCGGTGCTATCTAAGTTTGATACACGGTCGTAAGTCAACTTAATCTTTTATGGTCTATGATTCCTATTATTTCTTGAATATATATATATATAAACCGACGTTTGCTTTTAGATATAACCTTCCTGCATTGAATACCTACTTATAAATAACGTAAAATTATACCAGTCTTTTCTTTCATTTTTAGTAAATTCACGTCACGTCACACCTGTGGTTTTACCAAGTTAATTTATGGTGTACTTTTTCTTACCATTGTCGGAATTCGAATTTTCTCTTCTCTCTCATACTTTGAAGCCACTAGACGCCAACTGGAAGTCATTGGCTTCCCCTAAAGACATCTATGTGGGGATATACCATAAATGCCACACTTTTCAGGCGGATTGATGATTGCAGTGTGGTATTATGGTATACAGACGCTGTTGCCAATCACCTCGAAATTTTTTTGTAAGCAGTGGCAATCCTATATCATTAATGCACAAAGTGTAAATCATATAAGATGCTATACCGTGAAACGAACCAGCGATCTACAATCGCAAGTCCCAGTCCTCTACCACTGGGCTACTACTACTACGGATTAATTACTGCATACTCAGATTCATTATAATTACATTTTTTTATTACATATTATAACAATTTAATAAAATTATTGTTATATTTTTTTAAGTAATCTCTTGTTACAAGGTAATTGTAAATAAATGTAAAAGTTTTTTTTTTTGAAATAAACCATACATTCACCTCTTTACGCCTTTTGTAACTAATCACTGAGTATAATCTTAAAAAAAACAGTTTATCATCATTAGAATTTTGTTAGACTTACATTTGTAACCCCTAAAAATTCTCAAATTGCTGTGATAATTACCGTAAAAACAAATAACAATCGAACAATTGTTTCCACTGAAAATGTAAACGATCGGATACAAAAACTCCAGATCCGTAGAGAATAGCCGTATAGAAACGTTTTAATAATTGATACGTTTATTTTCAATTAATATGAACCATTATTCAATGTAATTCAAATGTTTTTGATAACAATACTCTTTAACGTAACCTGTAACATTTATATACCAACTTACTTTTAATTGATATATTGTTTATATAAGGGGTATATACCGGAATTCGTGGCAATATTTGATGGAGGCCTATGCGGTACAGTAGACGTCTGTGGGCTAGAAAAGGAAGAAGAAGAAGGAATATGACTAGTGTAAAGGAAAAAAATATTGGAATATGCTCAAGGTCAAGTAACATCATTTAATCTTCACGTATATTTTGACATTCCCTGGGGATGATATATGATTATACTGCGCCATAGGAAAGTTCAGCAAGGTTGATGTCAAGGAAAACAGAGCATAAGCGCCGCCGCCGTGACGATGATAATAGACTAATAGAACGCAGTAACAGAATATATATTTAAATTATGTGGTATTAGTTGGACCCTTAACTTCAAGTATAGATACCTACAGTACAGAAACATGGTCTCTCAATTTAAGCCTCATTGGCAAGCTTATAGTGGCTCAAAGTGTCAAAGAGACATGTCATGAGAGAAATCGAATTAGGAATAAGATTTGCAGAATGGAATGAAAATAATTGGCATAGTCCAGCGAAATAGCAGTAGACAAGTTACAGTACTGGTTAAACAAATGGCCACACGGCTCGGGAGTAGAAACTACGGCATCGAAAAGCACAGCGTAAGACATCTACTATCTTGTTAGGGCCGTCGGATTTAGGTCACTAGTTGGAAGTCTATGGAGGTGGCCTACCTTCAATAGTGGACGTGGTGCATAGTACAGTAAACTAGTCTATTACACGTATTAGAAACTATAAATAAAGCATATATATAAAATAAACCAGATGTACGAACTTTCTAGAAGTGAATAATACTTGTATAAAATCAAGGCTATATTACACTGTAGACTATGTTATACTACTAACCAATTTAAATTATACAATCAAACATTAGAAGCAATTATACTTAGCTTCTTAATTTGAGATGTTTTAATTTTGACAATTTCTATAACTTTAATATGTTTCTTTAAAAATATAACGATAATGGTATATTGCCTCATATTTTTTCAATATAATTAATTAAAAAACGCAAACATATAAAGAATTATTTCGTAACCTAATCATTGTAATAAGATGATAAAGTATTTTTTATTAGAAATAAATAATTCTATTACAATTTATATTCACAAGGAACATCAATATTTCATGCATCGATATTACTGGTGCGAAGAGTCGGTAATGCATGAACGAAGCTACGATTGGATATCCTATTGGACCGAGTACGAATCGTGATCGGGACTATATGACGTTTTATTACTTAATCTTTGAATCGGTTTAGATAGGACTATAGTGCGACTTATCGCGAAAAGGTAGGTGTACAATTAGAAAAGCATAAGCGCTGTCGCCGCGAGCGTAATCGTTCGATATAATCCAGTTTCTAATTCCAATGTTTAACGCTACTATCACCAACGGATTCCTCAATCCTCAAACAGTAGAATTTATAGGGTTCCTAAAGTCCTCCAAAACTGCAACCTTTTCTACGTCTTGTAGGCTCATAAAGCTTCACTTTCGAAAAAATCTACGAAAGATAAATTCTCGCCTAAATCCCGAAAAAGTGCATTAATAATGTTTTGGAACTGGCAATACTCATGAAGACAATGGGGGATCCAATACGAGAGCCGTCTTCCTCGATTAGCTAAAGCTTTCGACAAAGTCTCACATAACGAACTCATATATGCTATAAGAAATGATTACGATATGACAGACCGTCTCGTCATAATAGTACGACTTTCTTTACGCATTACTGTACACATTTCAATATTGCAACGAGGGATTTTACAAATCCAAGACCCCGTGCCCAAGGATCAGTAGTTGGGCCAGTTCTATACATGCTCTAAACCAATGAAATCCCATGTGTCAATATTGTAGAGCTTGTCCTATTCGCAGGCGTTAATATTTGTGGTGTCGTCACCGGCACCATAACCAAACCCCTCCAAACCATAGCCAACGTCCTAGCTTCTCCTCGCTGAAACTAGGTACGAGCTATATGAAGTCTATGACCAATCACTTTTCGGATCATTCGTTTATCAGAATATGACTACTTGATCATTTCACTCCAGATACAAATTAAAAAATAAATACGCGTAAATGTTTAACATTTATTTTACTTTATAGTTATAACAATTGTTAAACTTTGCCGTGCAAGTTTTTGCGAACCGTCGGTCGTGTTGAAAAACAAAAACCGACATAAATCCGACGTTTCGCGAATCTCGCAGTCGTGCTCTGGTCAGTACAAACATAACATGAAAAAAAAATTAAATTTTCAGATGTACGTGAAACGGGGATTTATTCGCAGTTTTGATATTTCTAACCTTGAAATATCAGGTTGCTTTAATAATAGCGTACAAATTCTTTGTGATATTTTTAAGCAAGTTGATATCTACCCTCATTTTTATATCTAAATTGTATAATAAGAGCATACAAATTAACCTAGAACAGTCTCTTTTTTATTCTCGAGGGAATCTTATGTCGGATAGCTTTTCGCTGTGGTGACAACGTAAGTTATGCCGGAGTCATACCGACAAAAACCCTCAGGTCGTCTTTTGACGCCTTGAAATAACACTTTTGCAAATTAACGTAGTTTTTTTTAACAGCGTTGACCTAATGTTTGAACAACTTAGGACCTAGACCTAGGTACCTTAACTTAGGATATAGTCGGAGCTTTGTATCATCACCATCATTTCAGCCGTGACACGTCTACAGCTGGACATAGAAGTACGTACGTAAAGTTTTTGCAATATAAATAAAATGTTTTAATTTTTATTCCAATTGAGCAAATTGTGGGTTTTATTTCACCGTATTCTTAAAACTTACATTTTTGCTTATTAAACACTATTAATCAGTTTTATATATTTAAGATGTAATAACGTAATTTTAACTTAAGTAAGAAGGCGCAAGACGCAAGCTGCTTCCAACCGATACTATTAGATCTATGGGAGAAGTCTATGTCCAGTGGACGTCCTACGGTTGGAATAACGATGACATATTATTTTTTTTTAATCGTAATTCAATCTATTTAGTATGAAGGGATATGTGTCTATTCCAAGATGTGAACCAAATTAAAAAAATATATATATCTTTCGACTTTGTCAAGTCATATCTGATACGGAAAAAAATATTAGTTCGATATAATGAAATAATTGTATTTAAGACATTCAATGATTTGTTTTATTTAATTAATAACCCTTTTTAACACCATAGATAATAAAGAGAGGAAAAAAACATATTTTATCCTCTTGTACCATATTATTCATATGGTACAAGAGGCTGTCTTATAGCACGGGGCGATCTCTACCAGATAACATTTGGATGGAGATGAGAAACGTGAAGGAGAGAGCAGTTTATTTAATTTCTTTCTGCTTGGAGTCACAACAATGGTTTTATACGAAAATTAGTTTATAAATTAGATATTATTGTCAAAACTTCAAAATCTGTAAAATATATAGCTAATGTAGATTTGATTACGACTATATGTAAAAATAACACATGTATATATAAATTTAATACGAATGCAACACGTACAACTAGCAAACAGTACTCCGGCAGAACAGTTTCCGGGGCCGCATCAATCAATCACGTCCGGCCGGCGCGACAGCTGCAGACATTCTAATTTCTAAACTTGATCCGATATGATCCCCCCCTCACGTCCCACGTTTGTATTTTCACATGACGCCTAACATTCGAAATTTAAAACTCTTCATGCGTTCTCTTATATCTGCTACGTGCAAAAATTATAATCAAAAATTTAATATAAACATTCTCTAATTAACTTTTAAAATATTTACGATATGATCCCCCCTCACGTCCCACGTTTGTATTTTCACATGACGCCTAACATTCGAAATTTAAAACTATTCATGCGTTCTCCTATATCTGCTACGTGCAAAAATTATAATCAAAAATTTAATATAAACATTCTCTTATTAACTTTTAAAATATTTATTTATGTACCAGATTTTATACAAAAATTATAATTCGGATAATAAACTCGACGTACTAAAGTCAGCCAGCTATAGGTTACAAAGAGCGAAATTCAAGAACGTAATAACATATCCACCAGCAACGTTATAAAGTAAATTTTGTATAATGATTAAGCATTAATCGAATACAACTAGATGTTGTTTTTTTAATCTATTTTAATCAAAAATTATAAGGCGTTATTCATAATTTCTTTTATGTATCGACATAGAAAAAAAGGTAAGATAGTTTGCCTCTCCCGAAATATTCTCTATCCCTAAATCGAAGTCAGATTATTACTTGTTCTTCTCGATGGTAAGATCTGGCTGAATAGCAGTTTCGTTCTTATGAACGGTATCTTCCATCGTAAAATGGCTTGATTTGAGCCACAAACACTTTTATCGTAACAGTATGAGAGTTCTGCCACAAATATGAGAAAAACTTTTACCTGGTGATGAGCAATAGTTTGAACAATATATGTGATAATATATTGAGGCTTATTTACTGTTAATTAATGTAAAATAAACACGCTATCCAAATCAAAACTTCAGAAATATTAAGCAACTTAACGACAACATAGTAAGTAAAACGTTTTAAAAATTTAGATGATTGCGGACTGCACTGCCAGCGGTTGGCCTGTCCCATTGAATTAGAAAAAAAAATTAATTCATATAACTAATTTCAGAGTGATAACTTCATACAAGCTGATCGAAAATATGTGTACCAGCTTCAAAGCTTTACATTTAGAACAAATCGGTTTATATTATTGGACAGTGAACTAAAGAAACATTGTAAAGTTTTAATTTACATGCAATATACACTCACGTATAGATATACACTGGTATATAATCAATACTCTATTGGAGTATTCCCACTCTATTATTAATTTTCAATCTGCTCCTTCCAGATAAGCATTCTCCGCTTCTTTACATATACAAAGCTAAAAGATTGAACTTTCACAAATTGTGTAGAAATTTCATTTCGTTTCGA
This sequence comes from Battus philenor, assembly GCF_028537555.1. Taxonomy (NCBI): domain Eukaryota; kingdom Metazoa; phylum Arthropoda; class Insecta; order Lepidoptera; family Papilionidae; genus Battus; species Battus philenor. The sequence goes on from NW_027181693.1 coordinate 3,429,539, forward strand.
AAAGCATGTTCATGTAAATATTGAAATCTATAGTGAGTAGTCACATTATTTTACTGTAATAATGTATACTAACTTATAAATATCATTGCAATAATTAAGAAAACAAGGAGACATGTATATATAATATAAAAGTTTCAAAGGAATGAATGCAAAACTCATTAGCTTTTACATCTATTTCCTATTGTATAATGTGATTTCTATGAAATAAATAGCACCAATTACTTTTGTTATTAGAAAGCGATGGGACGAGAGTCTGCATGGACAGGTAGAGTAAACAATAATTAACTTTATTATGTAGTGTTACAAATTTTAAAATGCCTTTTATTACTATTTTGTCATAACGTTTTGAAACCATTGATTTTGGAGTATACCATACATTAAGGGGCAGAAAATAAACTATACATTCACACTTTTAAAGCTTTTACAAATATAACCAATCTTCTTTTATAACAATAAAACACTTATGTTGAGTAAAATCTCTCTAGATAACGCTATTTATTAAAAAAGAACAAGAAAATTATTTCTTGGTAATGTTTGGAAAACCTTGGGATTGACCATATATAGAGTGGGCCAAAAATTTTTGCAAATAGCAACACTTGATTTCTCCAAAACCGTGAGAGAGAGTTTTTGACACCACAGTTGCATGAATTTGAAGGATACAACAGCCAGACTTGGATGCAACAAGGTGGTGCAACATGCCATACCTCAACCTTTACCAGTGGTCAAAGAATTGTTTCCTAACAAATTGATTTCTCGCAGAGGTGATATCCCATGGCCTCTCAGAAGCCCGGACCTTACACCTTGCGATTTTTTCTTGTGGGGATATCTGAAGAGTCGAGTATACCTTAATAAACCGACGACCATATCCCAATTAAAAGAAAACATCCACGAGGAGACAGCCGCGATTCCGCGCATGTGTCAACGAGTTTTCCAAAGTTTACGTAGTCGATTACAGGAGTGCCAACGGCGAGACGGAGCACATCTCGACGATGTAATTTTTAAAAAATATCATTTATTAAAATTTATTTTTTACGTTACGGTAAATAAATCATAAACAAAATAGCATATGTACTTTTATTTCTACACATGTTTCAAAAGTGCAAAAATTTATGGCCCACCCTATATTAAATCCAAAATAAATGTGTCTTTTGAAAACTTTAAAACTAAATCAAAGGCAATCAATCGTGTGTTTTAATATAGGTAGCGCAGATGGCGCCACTGATCGATAACCATGAGTCTCGTGCTTCCCTACGCCAGCCACGTCACGCAACTGCAGCGACATATAATGCAAATTCAATATCTATTGAAAAATAGCAAACGTTTTTATAATAAGATTTATTCTCGTGTTACACTTAAGTACTACTATAATAAGAGAGAAGCCTTATTTGCAAGCTCATAGTAGATTAACAAGCAATAACAGGGATAAGAGATTCAGGGACGAAAAGATCATGTAGAATAAATCATCGCTGTCACCTTAGGGTTCTGGAGTAGAGACCCCGGATGTCCATCTAAGGGGCCGAATGAATCGTTGAATGTGGGCCGCCTTTAATCATTCCTATTGTATATCTATGAGGAAGACTTATGTCTAATAATGGGTTTTCTATGGCTTAAATGATGATGATAAAAATAAGAAAGACTTGTCCAGACAAGAGAGTAGCTCAAGAATTTTACCATGGATGAATCAAGTGAAACTTTTTAGAAAAGTATTATGTATCTGTGAAACGCCTCGGTGAGAACGAAATGGAAAGTGAAGAAGACACGAGACATGGATGGCGTTTATACTTAACAAATATTACATCTAGACATATGTTCTGCAATATTACCTATAAATGAAACTTACTATAGTAGTGTTGAATTAAAATAAGTAGTATGTAAGTAAAACAAATATGTATTCATTTGGGTATATTTATGCCAGTCAAGTTACTGTAAGTTCTCGTTTTTTGCTGCGGACACGTTCCACAGAAAAAGCGCACTAAAAGCTGCATTAGCCTTAAAAATTACGGAACGTATGCCTACATTTCGTAATTTTCTAAAATGGCAAAAACCAAAACTATGAGTTAAATCCAACTTAAAACCATTTAAAACTTTGCAGTAATAAAAATAAATAGGCTTTTTTATAAATCACTCATACTAGATTATAGAAATTTAATACCTGTTGAATAATTAAAATAAACTTATGTATAATATAAAATTGTATAAAAATAAAAGCGATGAAATCAAGTTAACGAGACACAAAAATTATTTACTTACTAATTAATGACGCCATCATTATTGAACCGAAACTTTTCGAAATACTAAGTAGAATCATACCTGAAATTAAAAATATTATATTAATAACTTGAACTGTAATATTTTTAATTATGTTCCGTTATTTATATACTGCGAAAATATGACGTTAACAACGATGTATCTTATAAATAGGTAATGGACCGGCAGTGTTAATTAAAATATTGCTAAAGTTTATTCAATTGCTATCATTACGTCCGTATCTTAAGGAAATACTGCCTTTTTTCCGGCATTAACTACTTCGATATAGGGCTTGTTGGCCCCAAACCATACCCATAGCCAAACGTCGACTTAAGTCGTCAAGTAAGAAATTTTAACCTATCTTTGCAATTGTAGTTTATTACAATATTAAGTAAACGTAATGCGTCATATCTCTATCCGCTTGTAATTTAAAACACTCCCAACACAAATATGTGCAAGACAGCTAAAGACCAGTGTCCACTGTAGTCCACGCTCGTACATACTTTTTACGTTCTTTATACAAGAAAATGATGACAAATTTGGAATTGGTAATAAATACAATTTAATAACATGATAACATTTACCAACTTAATACTTGTTAAACGTCTTTGTATCCTTGATTAAGGTTTATGTCGAATAAGAACCTATGATAATTCAATTGATTAATTTTAATGAATGTGTTTCTTTTATGTTATATAGTATAAAACGATGGGGAAAAAAATTCTTGGCATTCTCGTTAGTTTGTAATCAATTAATTTTCTTCATTGTAATACTTTCAATAATGTTTCTTAATAGATTAGGACATATTACATTAAATATTATTAGGTCAAAAGACATCTACTAGTAAAATAAGATATGTATGTAATTCAAATTTGAATTTATATGCGGCCGCTCTTGACGAGAAATATACCAGCGAAATCTTGTCATAACCTCTTGAGGAATTTAGACCCATCAAGAGCAAACATCGGCTCATATCTTGAACAGGTTATCTAGGTAGTATTCTAAAATTTGGGCAGGTAAGATTGATGAGTAATAGTTGGTAAAGATAAACGCCGATATATTGCAAGGATTCTTAAACACGCTACACGGGTCATCAGTCCCGAGAATTGTACCTGATTCCTTTCCATACAACGCATAGAACCTGGCATCCGCGATAAATTTATGGGATTTGAGTTTACTTAACTTTTATAAAATATCATACATTCATATGTTTTAAATAAAAGTATAATAAAATTGTTTTACATATAATATAACCTTTTATGCTTCATATTCAAAAAGAAAAATAAACTTTACGGCGTTTTTATACGTCTATTAAGCAACCAAGACGAAAATCATAACAAAACAAATCATTACGCCAGCCGATAGATGCCCACTGTAAAGCAAGTCTACTCGAAAAGTCGCCACAATGACCGCATTCATCGACTTTAACCTTGACAACAATAGGTTTTATCTAATTCGAAAATGGAACACCTAAAGTACTTTAAAACGGAACGATATACGGTAGTTGCAGAACCATATTCAAACAAATATACGAAGGAAGATGTGCAATTCAAACGTTCTTGTGGTTGCGGGTGGTATTAAGGATGCTTAGAGATGTTATTGCGCAGCAGTTCTGAAACTGAGTTTTGCTGCGATACCACTATCAACATAACGATAACGAACATTTGCATTGATACTGCCGCACTGCGAGCTGTGCCGGCCACCCCTTTACATTTCCTCCCCCACACTTCGCGAACACTTTGCGCTGTTGAAACTCATTTAATTCCTTTTAGAACGGCTGCTCACTATTACCTTATTATTTGTTTTTAATTAGAGTAATTTTAATTTTTTTATTTCTTATTTAACCATCAGCATCTGTATACAGGCTGATGACTTGTAGATTTAACACCTTTACATATGTAGATGAAAAGCTCTATTGGCTGTTACATTAAATTTAATATACGCCCTGTTAATAACCAATTGTTTAAAATATTATAAAAATTGGTATAATGAAGGAGGGAAAAGCGTTTTAAAACTAGGATTATTGTAAATTATAATTATTGTCTGCTATCTGTCCCTGTAGACATTATAATGAAAAAAAAAACAAATTAATGTAAATATTTCAGTGATTAATTTACACATGGTGATTACAAATATGTATAGAAGGTTTAAAACTTTTTTGTTCACATGTGTTATGTATATATTCACACCTTTGAAGCATTTACACCTATAACCAATCAACCTGTATATAAATGATTTGTAAGAAAATAGATAAATCATTTTTATTTTCGCAATCATTACGGGAGTATGCTTGCATGTACAGATTCGTCGTTTTAACTCATAGATATCTATGTATATTCCATAATCGCCACGCTTGGCAGGCGGGTTAGCGATCGTAGTTTGATATAATGGTACGTAGTGGACGCTGCTGTCCATCCTCTGGAAACTTTTTTGTGAGCAGTGGAAATTCTATACAATTAACGCACGTGCAATGTTTAAGATTGCATCCCGGAAATCGATCCCACGACTTCGAAGTCTTAGTTCTCTATAGCTAGGCTACCAATGCTTACATATACATACAGATTAAACATAAACAATTTATATTTCGTAAATATGCGATTTCTATATTAATGAATATATAACATAATATTTGTTTACGCAATACTTTTTGTTTTATTTTATGCATTACATACACTAAATATTGTCGGAAGCAAACTCTCAATGCGTTAATTTCTGTGCATTCTGTATGTATATATCTTGTAGTATAAATATATTCTATCCATGTAGAATAAACATATTGTATTTGTTGACAATAAAGAATAAAATTAAAATAAAACACTGCGATGGTGTTAAAAATATTTTACACAAAGAGCCGCGACCACACGAGCAATAATTGTTAAGTAACATTACACGTATGGAATTTGCCTGTCGGACTTCTGGCCATTAATTAATCAAATGAAACGCCACAGTTAAACAATACCGCGTTGTGAGTGCCGCTTTGTAAACTGAAACCTTACTATAATTATGGCATTAACCAAACGGATTCGATAGATTACAAAAAATCCAACCACCCAGTCACTGACATATGAGGTAGGATACAATTTAATATAATTGTACAGTTGAGTACAAAATGCGAAATTATTGCGTTAAAATATTAACACTTTTCTATATCAGTGTAAAACCAATAACATATATATTTATATTTTATTAAAAATAAAATTAGCAAATTCATTTAAATCTCGTTTAAAAGTAACAGTACAAAGTTACTCTTGAAGTTCAAATTAAACGCACATACAATTTAAACCAAAGTTTGTTAAAGAGGATTAAGAATTTGATTTAGATATATCGAACATACGTTTCGCAAACGAGACCGAGCACGGTTTATACTATCATTTAAATATTCCAAGATCGCACAGTTGTATGCTGGGACATCAAATCTGTGATCTACGACCGGAACACAATACTAAAGCTAAAAGCTAGAATCTTAGCTAGCCTGTAGCTAGCTCAAACGTACATGTTAGCAAATATTTAATATTATTTCAGCTAGTACTACTAAAACAAAACTTGTTGCAAATACAATTCAAGCGTTAACAATTTTCAATGGTTTGTATCGTTGTACAAATAATATTTATTCCGAATGCCCGGACCGTATACAAGCACTTGTGTAGAATAAATACTGAAAATATCAAAACACTATTCCGTGAATTTAATATTTAACATTATATCGACGGGATTAAAAATAAAGGCTGGATAGAAAAAAAGTTACGTAAAATAAAATTATTATGTCATAAATTCATAGGCTATTGCCTATTGATTTTGCCTGTATCCTTTATAGTTCTAATCTTAACATTTTTGGTCTAAAATTTATAACCCCCCCCCCCCATTTTAAGGTTTTATTGGTAAAAAAGAAGACGACTACAGACGATTACAGACAGCGAAAAAATGTAGACAATCAGCGAAAAAACAAGGTGATTAGTTATGGGTCTATAAGCTGCAAAGAGGTGAATGCTTTAAAACTACTATAATATCCCCATTCTGAAATATGTTACGTTAAGCAATCTTTTTTTATTTGAATGAGACATATCAATAATTTCCGGCATTACAAAACATGCACAAACAGATAGTAAACAATATTTAATTTTATTATGTAGTAATTACGAATGTTGAAAATGCTTTTTCTTGTTACGTTGTCATTGCGTAATTATTTTTTTTTTGAAACCAGTTATTTTTTAAAACTTGTACATCTATCACCACAAGGAACAAAAACAACACGAAAAAGCAATCCGCTAATTATGTCTTCAACTAAAATAGCCAGCGTAAATAGCTGCGAAATTTCAACAAACACATCAATCATGAGTACGTCCGTGCGGTGCGACAGTCGACGACCTTCTGTGCGTGTCTATGAACTCTCCCCTCCACACCTTCTAATACGAGCGAAAAAATATGACAATATATACTTTTTTTATTAACCATGTTTCGATTGTAACAAAACACGAGAGAGTGCTTCGTAACATAACATAGTTAGTCTGTATTCATTAGTTTTAGTTTGTGTGTAAAGTAATGTTACTACTTAGGTGTTGTATTGTTGTGTGTATTCAAAGTCAATAAACGTGTTAGTTTACTTCATCGTCTTGCGTGTTTCTTTTCGGAGTTAACCCCATTTGTCAAGTTACAGTACACTAAATGTCTATGTGAAAAACGCCTCTGTGGAATACGGCTGGGGGCGCAATAGTTTCGTTAAAATTTCTTAATTTTAGGAACATGGTTGCTATTTCTCTATTTCGGCAATTTTTAACGGTAGTGGACAGACTATGTATCGCCCAGAACATGACGGCTGCTGGGGCCGTAAGATTCTGGAGGGATAATCACGGAACAGTAGGCACAGCGTACGAATTCCATCCACGAGATGAACACATGACTTTGTAAAGGTCGTCGGAAGAACCTTGGATTCAGGCCGCCTTCAAACCGGTTTATTGAAAATCTATGGAAAGGCCATGTCCAGCAGTGAACGTCTTACGGCTGAAGTGATGATGATGATCATAATATAAAAAATAAAATTAGTTATAAATAAATAAGGTAATTGCAAAGAGAGTCGTTAGTAAAATGCAGTCTCATTTTTTATTGCTGATGCTACAGTTAAGTAGATTGTGAGTAATGAAATGAGACCTCTAAGCATACAAAGCGCACGATATTAGAAAACACTGGCAGACTACAGACGCTCCCTTATACGGGAGTAACCTTTCAAGGTTCACGACCCCGAGATTAGCGGCAATTCCCAAGCTAGAAAACTCGACTTTATTATTTTAGACACAACTATTTTAGGTTTTCATACTACGATAATTTAATAAATCGCAATTGTATACCTTGAAGCATTTTTAGTTCTACAATACAATATTTAATGAATAAATGCAAATTTAGTAGACATTATTAGTAAATATTTATCTAAACTTAAATCAAACTATAGATTTCCATGGAATTTATAACTAAGGATATTAAATATGGTATTTTTAGACTTTCTTTGTTTTTGATTAAATATATAAAAAAAATTATGAAAGTGGATAAAAAAATAATAAGAAGTATCGTAAATTATTTCAAAACATACAAACCATATTCGTATACATTTAATATATTTAATTATAGAAGAAAAAATGTATTCTAAACGTCTTGATTTATTTCAATATACGTAATTTAGCCCACAGAAAAAAGATAGCGTGACATAAAACATTAATGCAGTTAAAAATGTCTCGGAACGAGGAAACGTTTCACGTGAAACACGTTACAATAGCATCAAATTCTTAGAAACGACCCGAAAATATATTAGACGCTATTCCCATTTCACTCGGGTGCTTTTGTCCTTTCATGAATGCGTGCAATTCTTGGAGAAGAGGCTAAAGGAATTTAAACATTCAACGAAATTTCTAGAAATACCTCTGCTGTAATCTTTAAAAAAAAATTATTACATCTTTTCGAGGAATGGCGACGTCTTGCACATGTCATACATAAGTGTTTTAAAGTGAAAGCTTTTTATATTTATCTTAAAAAAGTCTTGAACTCAATACTAAACTTTTTGTAAATTTTGGCATATTTTTTATAAACTTTTTATTAAACGTTTGTTATAATTATTTTTAGTGATAACAGAGATATAAAAATAAAAATAACATTGTATTGTCATAAATTGGGATCAAATATTGACTGGAACTTATTTATGATGTGACGTTTGGTGCTTTCAACCTGCTTGATGATAGTTTCATGGAATTTAGGGCTCGAATCCCCGAACAAAAAAATTAAACTCAAAGCGAATAAAACCCACCATAAATAAGTGGCTTACTGCTACGATATTTTATGGGTTTAGTGAAAGAATTCGGAGATCCATTTACTGAAAACGTTACAGTACATCTCTGTCTGCATACCTTTAGCTGTAAATAGCCAATCACGACAATATAAATTCAAGTAACACCTCCCCTACTATTGGTTTTATGCGACGCTCGCTTTATTTATAAATCCTCTCAGAATATTCATTTTATTCCTTTAGAAAATGGTTAAAGCTCAACTGTTACACGACATTCACAAAACAGACGCGCTGTCTAGACGAAACGTAGCTAATATTTAAAATTTAGTGTCGAAAAACGTCGCACAAGAATTGAATGAATTTCCATTCGGGCTAGAGCTCCACAATAAGGCCATTCGGCTGCCTGATGCCGCACCGGGGAACAGTCCGCCTCTGCGATATTACCGCGTCGCGTTTCCGCTGTTGAATTTCGAGGCCATATTTCTCAATAAAATTGCCATTTCGTTTTAACTTTATGAGCTACGAAACTTTGAAACAGATGTCCCTAAGCTTTGAGAAGGTATCTACTCACACGACACCAACGGTTTTAATTTAAAAAGTAACATGCTTGTGTGAATACTCGGTAATATTATGTCATCACCTTTGCAGAATCTTATGTTAATTTTTAACCTAAATATAATAGAAACAGTAGTATTTAAATAAACTTACAAAATATGAAACAGGTGCATACTTTAACATTTATTAAAAATATTATTTAAAAACATTACTTTATTTTCCGGATAGACTTCTATAAGCAAGTGAATGGGATCTTAAGATGCGTTTACATGTGACAATTTTTAGTAGGTGTGAAGTAAGGAGATTCTTTGATGGAGATATTCTTTCATAAATAATAAACATTTGATATTTCAATAATTTGGTCAAACATTAAAAATAAATCACTGCAAAAACTTGTTAAAGTTTAACGAACAGAAACGGATACGTGTAAAATGACGGACGTAACCCTATGTTAACGGATCCTAAGCTCTACTCTTGACCGATGAAATAACTTGTGCACTTTATGATTTTAACTTTGTCCACCGAATACCGTTTACATCTCAGTACAAGGATACCATTAATTATTTATGGTATAAAAATATGTATCGTATTACTGACTAAATGTACTTCAAATTTCTTCTCAGAAAACTACTCTCAATAATTATTGATGCGGTCATCGCGTCGATTTTTGGGAGACGCTTTTAGTGCGCTTGTACTGGATAACATGATGTTGATTGTTAAAACGACGATTATCATAGAGACCAGACACACAACAAAATGAACAAATACGTCTACTTTCCATAAACAGAATCCTAAAATAATAATCAAAAAGAAACGCACGACTTCCACGAGCTCTCAATATCTCCGGCAACAAACATTGCAGCTCAGTGTTATTGGTTATTGTTTTTGAACTTATTGCTCCGAACTTTGCGTTTCCATTGATAGTGCCTTTGATTATTTTCGTTTGGTATTTTGATATCGCGAATTCGTAATAATGAATTGCGCGATGATTCTACGAACTGAGTGACGATTGCAACTTTGTAAATAATTAGCATTTTATTGAAAAACATTTCGTTATTTAATATTTATAAATTAGTCATACCTATTGTAACATTTACTTGAAAAACATTGTGTTACAACATTTTTGGTATCATGTGAACTTTTACAAACAAGTCAGAATTAAATAACAATGCTAAAAGCGATGACAGGCTTTTGACTGTAACAGACTCTAACAGACTAAATGAGCACCATCCTTTCAACCATAGGACAGAGGTCATCTCTCTAAATTTCCAATAGAATAATTTGACAGTAGCCTGCACTCATCTTCCAAAGACTATAATAGGTTTTTAAGGCGATTTTAGGGTCCTTTCGTACTCCCCTATCACGTGTGAGCAGGGATCTTTTTTGCAGTAATAATTTTTTCAGGTAATATTTTATTTTCATTCGTTCTTCTTTTACCACTTCATTTTAACTTTCATTCTTATCCATATTTACATCACCTCACTTTTATCGCCTTCCCTTTCTTATTTATTCGTTTTATAAACCTTATTGCTTAATTTTCTTTGTTGATTTTTAATTACAATATCATAATCCATTTCTTGCTGCCTACACCCCATGTTGAGTTTGTCATGATTTTAAAATTTTATTACGGGTTAAAATTCAACCATAACAGGTTTGTGTGCGCTTACCGATCCGTAGTTTCCACCCTATCGCTAATATGCACATTTGCTGCTTTTGATTAACTACATAGGTTTTACATAGTTACATATAAATGCTTTAAAGTAAAAAAACGTATTTCTTTATATTAAACTTATTTATAAATTACTCTTTGTGGAAGTGAAGTTATTGGCCTTTCGAATTCTAATAGAAAAAAAAATTATAACAAAAATTTTAGAATACCATTGAATTTACTTTCGATCGAATTAACAAAAAAAAAATATAATACGCGAAATGTAAACCACTCGAATGATAAAACAGAACAATGATAAGTCGTATATCATCACCATTTCTGCTGAAGGATGTGAACGTCCTTCAGCAGAAATGGTGATGATATATCCATTGACCTCCCTCATAGAGAAGACCGATTGAGAGCCCCCTGCATCCAGCGTCTTTCTGCGACGATAGTCGATTGTCCAGCTGGTTTACCATACCGTTTACTTTCTTTCATTCACAAATCTAGTTAATCTTGATCCGATGGCTACTCGATACTAGAAATATTAGTATTACGGTTCAAATAATATTTTATTAACATATATAAAAACCATCAAACTATTCTAGAGATCTTCATTAATATCATTAATAAAGATCGGTAACATTTGGCTCGAGCCACTAACAGTAATTTATCGCCTTAATCGATATAGATGGACCCTTGGCGGAAAGTATTCGAGAGCCGTTACCATTACTAACTATTAGGCACATTAATTACCTTTGAAGGATAAATAACCTTTGGCCTTTTTGATACAGAAGTAATTTCAGTTCTAAATAAAGACGGCCACAAACGTTACAAATACAGAGTAAATTATTTATAAATTCATTTTAAAAGTCAATTCAGCCTAGTGGAACGAATCAAATTATAATTAAAAGAATTTCTTTGTAATTTCTCTTATTTCGTTTAAAAGATTATTTTCTCTGATGAAGTGAGAAAACGTTATTTTAAATAATGATTGGATATAAATTGCTATTTTCGTCGTTTCTTTAAATTGAAATTAAAAGCTTAGTAATAAATAAACATCAATCGTTTTAAAATATTAGAAAAAATGTAGCTAAAATACATTCTTTAAATCGTGTTTAAAATCTTTTTGTTAACTTGGTCGATAGACCTATGGTTGCTGCATATATTGTTTGTTATTTTACACACAAAGAAACTTACAAATTTGTTCTTCAAGATACATTTACTTAAATATTGATTAATTTTTCTACTGATTTAAAAATATGAACCTATGCCTGACGAAAGGAAACTTAGATAAGTTGGGCTTGACTACCTCGAAACACTCGGTCCCCATAAGACTGGAGATTCTCCATTACGTATGCAACACGTTTCGACTATGTCTACATAATTAATGACTCATTGATATTCCAATAAAAGGTTTAGATCATGTATATACATATCACCGTCATAATCAAAATATATTTTATTTTACAGATACAGAGATCAAGAGCGAATATCATTTCATTTCTGCAGTAGGCTTCCAAAGCAACATTAGCATTCATTTGTAATTTGGTTTGGTAGGTAATGAAGTCTGATTCATGAAGGTGATCAGCTAATGCATTGCTTGGAGGCCTCCATAAAGCTTCTACGCGAGTCGTCAACCCCGAGCTGGTACTATACCAGGCGCTTCCGAGGATGGAATATTGAGAAGAAGCATCCAGTATTAATATTTTTTTCTTTAGTTTAAAAAAGGTGATATATAATCTTTAGGTATTAAGTATGTCTTTTTCACACTAATATAATGTATTATTAAATTGTCATGTATATAAAAAAAATAATGTTTATTATTCAAAAAAGAAAAGAAACGTTATCGTATTTTAATAATTTTCATTAATGAAACAAGATGTAAGACGTTACAAAACTATTGGTAGTTAAATTTAAAAATGGAATAACTCAAGTTGTTTAAATTGCAACGTGCCGGATCCATAACCAGGCATCTTCACAATGAATTAATGGAATGCTAAGAAGTTACCTCTATAGAATATGTAATATTTGCTACGATGTTTGCACCTTTGCAAGTCTTTTTATTAAAATAACATACATATAGTAGGATATAGACAATGATAAATGCTTCAAGACGAAATAGCTATTAAAGCATTTATAATAATGACAGAAGTTGTGCATAGACAATTTCCAACAGTTCCTGTTGAAAATCTACTAGGAACCGCGTCTAGCAGATATCTTACTACTAAAATGATGATGATATTTATAAATATAGACATCATTTTTTTTAATCTAGCATACCAATGTAACATTATTTCTCTTTGGCCAGTATTATAAAAAATATTTATTCGATAATTAAAAAAGTAATATAGAGAATTTCAAATGTTCAAAGGAACGTAGCGTCATACTGATTACCATAATTATCACCAGTTATGCAAATTCGGCAGCTGCCGGAGCTTCAATTACATATTAATAAACAGCTCAATGATTGCATATTAAGCTGCTCTTTGTCCGATACGCTCATTTAACACTGTTTAGAATTATGTTTAGAATTTTCATCAATAATTGAACAAAATTTTAGTTTTAATAACTGTTTATGTTTTAAATTATACGATTCATTTGATCCTTGTTTGTTATGGAATTGTTTAACAATTGAAATAAAATATTTAGCACTTTTAATAATTTAATACTAATGTTTATATAAATAAATATACACAGTTTATCAGTAACGGATTGGCAAGTTGAAGAAGCGTTCAGAATAGATGGCCACAAAGACGTTTAGGTTCTGGAGTAGGACCATAGTCCCACCGACCAGCAAGACCACAAAGTGGACAGACAACCTTCTTAAGGCCGTCTGGAGATGCTGTCCGAAAATTGCTTTCACCTGGTCCGATCCAAATCTATAGAGGAGGCCTATATCCAACAGAAACGATGATGATGATGATGATGTTTGGATGATGGAACACATCATTGTTTCAGTCATTTGTTATTTTGTGATTATAATCGTTAAAGATTTTAGTTAAATTAATGCATTGACTACAAAAGTACATGTGTCATATACAAAAGTCGAAGTTATATAAAGTTGGACACTTAGTTTTGTAGATTATTTATGATATTTGTTTCCTTAAAAAATCGTTATTTTTAACTATTTATCAAAATGAATGATGTCACTACTACGTACTTTGATTGACACATAATTCCATTTTCATGTACCATAAATAAGCGATAAACTTCGACTCCAAAGCGATGATCCTCAAGTTTTTAATATATAAATCTTCGTGTAGCACCAAGTGTGTTTCTTTTTTAATTTCGGTGGAGGGTTCAGATTTAACAATTTGGAAATATAGATATTTCAGTACAAAAAGAAGCAAGGTGTGTAAATGAACGTATATCACTAGTAGTACTATAGGAAATTACATTCGAACAAAGTGCTGTTATCCCAGATAAGCTGAAGCTACTCTGGCTCTAGATAGCACATTCTGCGACCGTTTATCTTAATAAAACAGCCATTTAACTTTATGTACTGTGAAGCTGTGGAATAAATATTCATGCGATAAGATCTAATGGGTGTTAAAAGTATTGCTAAAGAAAAATACGGGTGATGTTAAGAAATGAACGCTTTCATAGAAACAACAGTCTCTTTAAACAATGTTTTCGAAACGATCCTCTCGTAACGTGAATGAGTTTTTAAGTGATTTGGAATGAACCATCTTCTTCTCACTCGTGCACTCTTGTCAGCGTTCGTGGCCACGCCCCGGTTGATTCTGGCGCTCCCGCTGCTTTCGCTATGCGCCGCCATGTTTGGCGGAGTAAGAGCATCCACTTAATGAGTGTTTACTGGCAATTTTGATAAGATATGTCCGCTTTGCTGAAGAGCATCCACAAAGTGATTTGTTTTCAACTTTGCCTTACACCACCAAATGTTCCATTGAGTCCTCATTAAGGGTGACATGTCTTAAGAACGCGAGGATTCGCATTTGCACAGTTGACGATAAGCTCTCGTTTATGTTGAGTTTTTTGAGGATCAAAACGAAGCTTCGGTTCGCGAGATTCTGAGCATCAATCAGCATGCCGAATATTTCTGACGGCTCATAATCCTCAGCTTCCAGATCTCTGCTCCGTATAGACAGATTGGATTGAAAATTAGAATTGGAGCTTAGACTTCTAATGAGTGTAACCTTTGTATTTCTGGTTATTCTGCGGTCTTTCCAGATCTTTGTGAGTTTTTAAATGCATAAAGTAATGGGAAACCACTGCACTTATATCGCACGATAGTCAAAGGTGCAATAGAATAAGCAATCATTACTGCCGTTTTAAGTATTAATATTTTACAGGTGAATACGGTCAGTAAGGTCAGTGTACCTTAGGCATCCACTCAGTTTTTAAAGTAAACTCAATCTGTTTCTAGTAACTAAAAAATTAGGTTTTTTTGTTATTCTAATAACGTATAAAAGGGGTACCTGTACAAAAACCTGTGTGGACAATAAGGTTAGTAAATAATTTAAAAAATAAATCTGAGAAGTACTTTGATACTAACAAAGAATTATTGTAAAAATTAAAACAAAAGTAAAATTATGTTTAAAATCCATTTGCTTCAGGCAAGAGCAAAATCGATTGCATGACGAAATTAACAAATAAACTTATTGTAATAAATCATTATTAACATTAAATCTTTTAAATAGAATTCAGTTTAGAGCTCGAATGTTTTTATTTTTATCCATATCAATAACTTTAGAACAGGTTTGTTATTTAATAATACTCGTTCAAATTGCTAACTGAATATTTTCTATTGTATTGATGGTTTGACGGTTCACCGTCTAAATCTAAACGGAATCCTGAAAAAATTTTAGAATATTCGATATATTTTATACATAGTCAATACGTTCAAAAAACGTTATTCAAAAGCTATCTGATACAGTTAATAAATAAATGTTGCAGTACCAGGCATTTTATTTGACACGTCGGAAATACTTTCTTTGGAATCATACATTAATTGGTATGTACATATATAGAGTAGTTAAATCGAATCGAATTATAAAATATTATAATATCCAACATGCCAAATCATATTCCTAGTATTATATGTTCATAACTTATTTGATGTGAGTTTTCGTAGCAGTCGTAGCTGACTTACGTAGCACCTCATCGTAGCTGGTAACCGTAGCAGCTTCAGACCAGCCTATATCATTTAGATTTTGTTACAACAAATAGCTTAACGATAATTTGTCATAATCATTTATTATCAAGAAACGTACGGCGTCACATTTTTATTTTTTATTATATTTTACTAAACTTTGCAATAACCTACAACTTTTGACAACGACAAAGAATTACAATATAATAAATGATAGAAGTTTTCAATGATATTAATGTAATTATTACAAAACTTTGTTTTACAATAAAACCTTACTGTTCTCATATTTATTTAAATATGTATAACACCTGCCAAATTCCAGCAAAATATTCTGTTTGTTGTACAAGTATTACAATATTGTACTCAGCTACCGTAACTGAAATACATAAATTTGCATTGTATTTTTAAAGTTAATTTTAACTAAGATAATGCTAATGATTATAATAAATTTACATTATAACTATATTTATCAGTTATATTATTAACTTAAACATATGAAAAAATACAATTAAACATAATTTACTTAACTTTGTACAAGAATTATCACGAAGAGAAAGATTACGTCTTTAATAAATCTTAACTTGAAATCAAGTGAAATATATTCAGGTTAGTATTTGCAATTATATGCCTTATAATTATTTTAGTTGATAGACGCCCACTGCAAGGCCTTCCCTGAAGATCAACACAATGACCGGTCCAGCACTGCCTTCATCCATGATCAGTGCGTCGTCGAGGGCCTACCCTCGCCGCATTATTATTTATTATAAATTCAACACAAAGTTTCTAATCCATTTGAATAAACGTAATCAGATATTTCAACAAAAAGCCGCAAAACATTAATAAAATTTAAAATACATATTAAAAACACATTGACGGAAAAAGCTTATTATGCAATTAAATAATATTTAAATAATAATAATCCATGGTTGTAATGTCGCCTGATTGTTTTGATTTTGTTTAGGCAATATCTGATAAAATGGATACGTATAAATCTGTATCAAACTTTATTAAAAGATGAGTTGTAGTAGAGTTTCTTCCTGATTCTTCTCAACAACTTAAACACCATGCGACGCAAAGATAAGTCAAAAATAAAATAGATTAATCAATCAATAGGAGTTCTATTGAAAGTTCGTGTCTTGAATAAAAGAATTTTATCTTTTACGTTATCTCTTTCCTGTCATTGCTGAATTTTTTTACCATTAAGAGGTACGAGGCGGCTTTTTTCTAGGGTCGCTTAACAATCGCTATTTGACAATAACATCCCTTCATTACTTCATATTCGTTAGACTGAGCAATAGCATTCCTGCTGAATTTCTTTAAAAATTATCGAAGCTTGTCGTTACTTGAGTTTTTTGTTTTTGTCGTTATTTGATTTGTGATTAAGATGAAAAGACTTGTCTATGAATCTTCGACAGGCAGAAGGCATGACATATGCAATACTTGCGTCACAACGCGATCTTCATACACCTTCACATATTAAGTAACAAATATTACATATAATTTTCATAAGTATTTGCGTGAAATCAATGAGACCTAAAAACTTCTTTATGTCACCTTGTAATACAAGAAAAACTTTTTAAGCCTTTTTCTATAAATGGCAACTATTTTAAAGGCATTTTTATAATAAGTTACCTTTTAAAGTCTAAGAATTGTAATGACAATTACAATAACAAAAGTATTCAGAAAGATCATCAAACTGAAATTAGGAAAATTTTAAATTTAATTTTTAAGTAATAATAGAACTCGGCAATGATTTGTCCTAACTGCTGTATACGACATTTATAAAGAACTACAAAGATTTGGGTTGGTGTGATTGTCTGACCAAAGCGGATTTGTAAACTTCTTAGGATAATTTTAAATTTAAGAAAATCATTATAAGTGAGGGCTGAATTTGATTCGAGTTACTTTCAAAATAGATTCTATTGGCATTTTCTTATTTTGTACTAAAGTTATTTAAACTGGAGAGTAAAGTGAATAAATTTTAAGTTTTCTAAAAGACTTTCTCTTAGAATGGACAAACGAGTCGGTAAAACATTAACTCGAAATACAACATTGAATAATTTCATACTGTGTATACTTAATTTTCATGTAAACAGCAGATGAAGCAGTTTGCACGCACTTTATGTCACGCAAGCTAAATTCAACTTTGTGTTAAACAAGCTTGCTCTTATTTAATTAGAAATTCAACATATATTATAACGTTTATATTGGCATGTACTAAAGATCAGTATGCGTAATTCGCTAAAGGATTATAAGCAATATTACATTTATAAATAATGCATGCAGATACATTATACTTTTAGCAATTTGCAAATATTAAAAAAAAACAGAAAAGACTTTCGTGTCATATACCGTGAGTTATATATGTAATAGCCCATTACCAGATAACAGATTTATGGTACAACCTATGCTATGTATAAATAACGTAATAATATTACAACAAGTGCTCACAAAATTTGAATTACTACATATTAAAATTATTTATTGTTTACTACTTCTCCCTGTAGACTTGTACTGTTAAAAGTTATTGGCTAATCGTAGTCTAAAATAAAAAAAAAATCAATTTGCTTCCTACAATCATTAATGAATGTATATTAACACCTCTAAAGCTTTTAATTTTTATTTTTTAATAAAATATAAATTAGCTGATGGCGTGAATTAACAACGATTAATTCAAAACATATTAAAAAAAATCACTTGTTACGGCGTTAGGATACTGTGTAATTTATTCGTGTTTTCACTCATAACGATGCAAATATATTCATATACAGCATCAGTAATATATTCACAAACTGAGTCCGATAATAATCCCATCGAATCCATACATTAACATAAATGCAGTGATGATTACACGTATACTGGACTGTGTGATGGACGTCAAGAGAAACAAGAAATGAAGTCGGTCTCGAAAAGATACTAATGTCAGTGGAGATTGTTATATAAATCTGTTTAGCATGCACAAGTTATGTATAGTAGTATACCAGAACTCAGTTTTAGATTCGCCTTCGGATGTTTCGTTCACATAACAAATGTATGGAAATGTTGTGGGATAAGTTCAGACTTGGCGTCGCATTGTTCGCTTATATAATATGTTATAAACTTTGAAACGGAAAGAGATAACTGTTAGAAAGAAAAATCAATGTTGCAAAAATTAAATGAACCCACAGCAACACACTTTTTCCAAATGTTTTATATTTAAAAGTAAGTTAAATACTGGCCAGAGACATCTTACTGCCTCCCGTGCTGTATTTATTTATTAATTAGCGACAATAATTAACATTTTATTAACATAGTATTTTTACAATAATAGTATAGAAGAACAATTGGTGGTTTTGTCGTATTTCGCGTTTTATAACAAACTATTTTTGGATATACAAGAATACATTTAGAATTTAAAAGAATGCACTCTACAAACCATATAGAACTCCCAACGAAATTAGACACTTCTAATCGACACAGGTTGATATCTTATTCCACAGACGAGTAGTATGAACAGTAAGTATGAACAGAACGCGCTGAGGAAATTTTTAATTTGTTTAGAAATGTATACATTCTAAGATTACTGATTGAGAATGTGCGCTCTATTAAATAAAAAGGTCTTGTCGAGAGAATTGAACTGCAGTGAAACTTTGAATTCCATTATTATGGCAAAGGTGTGTGGTACAAAAAATTATGTGCGTTTTATTAAAAACAATCGCAAGGTTATAAAAAGATAAACTAAAAAGTAAGACGATAAATATTTTGGGGCCAATGGAACTAAGAGAGAAAATTACTTTTAGTAATACGCTTTCAATACATTAAATTAAACACTGATTAAGAACTTATTTTTCCAAAATGCTTAAGAATTCAATATAAAATTCACAGACTTTAATCAAAACGTGTAAAATAAGATGTGTAATCCCCGGCGATTTTACTCTATAGTGGTTTATAAATTGCATTAAAAAAAATTCTAAACAAGAACAGCTTGTAAATTACCAGATATGAAAGACGTAGATGAGAACACCGGGTACGATATCACCACACCCGAGAGATTATTCGCCTTGCATACAGTATGTCCTGAATTTAATCAGTGAACAGTGCATGCAGGGAATGGTGCGAATTGAACATCGCGCAGTCGTGTTCATTTTCAGGTGTTCTAGTTACTTTCGCAACGCAATCTTGTAAAATGAGAAAGAAAAAATTAAAATAGAATAGAGACCCTCTTAATTTTCTTTCATAATTAAAGCTGTTTTCCTTAGTTTCTTTGCCTCTTGATAATAAAACACTAAATAATGTTTACATTTATTCCTTGTATTTTAATAACGTATGCCTTTTTATTTTAACTTACACTTTGGTTCTCTTTCACCATTTATGCTTGTTTTTTTTTTATTAAATATTAGTTTTTTCGTTATAATTAGTCTAGTTAAAGTAAGTTTTGTTTTATTTTGAATTATAGTCTGACTTCTGTTCATAATTATTAATTTAGCTGTAAGACGTCCAATGCTATACATAGGCCACCTTATTTCACTTCAAAACATATAAATTATTGACATGAAACATATGAATTATTGACTTTTATTTTGTTTTCGTTGTCTGTATTGTGTGCAATAAATGTATTATTAACCATTTTTATATTATGCATTAATAAATTTACAATCATTGTTTCAGCCGCAAAAAGTCCACTGCAAGTCTTAGATCTCTACCATAGATTTCCAATAAGACCGGCAGTGCATTACTGAAATCATTATTCACAAAATACTTTTTTAATAGGTTTTAACCAATGTGAATTGTTTATTTTAAGTATAAAAGACATCAGCTTAGTTCGACTGTTCTAGAACTGTTCTAAAATCACTGTTTACTTTGTTATAGCAAAGTTGTAAGCGTGAAACGGAATAAAGCAGTTTCTTTTTCATTCTGTTTATGTTCTATGCAGTTAATATGAAATGCACCACAGTTGCTTACCCATGAAAGCAGGGTGTTGGCAGTGCTGGCTATATTTTACGTGCTGTCTGCGCCGTTAACCAATTTGGATAGGCGCCAATTTGTGACGACTTGATTATTATTAACGGATGCGAGACAAAACGATTTGCATAAAAAGATACATAATTATTGTTTTTTTACAGCGACTGACAAAGTTACATTACAACGTAATAATGCGTACTGTTCGTTATACTTTACAGTAGTTTCGTATATCTAACGTTTTTTTACGGTAATTATAAACAAATATTATGTGTATAAATTGCAAATCAACAATTGCTTGTTGAAAAAGGCAAGTGTATTAAATTTTCTTTATTTATTTTTTAATCGTGAGATAGCGTAGTGAAGTCGTTACCAATACGCAGATGTGTGAATATTGACGGAAAGAGAGTGTATATTTAGAGAAGTAACTTCTCACTTTGGTCCTCCGTACTATATATTAACTGATTGCACAATAAACTTATATTTAAATAAAACGATATAACGAATATGTATATTCGTTATAACGTTTATATTACACCTATATTTATGTACATACAAATTAGAAAGGTGAAGATAATTATGGCAATATTCCTGCCGATAAGTCTAGAACCTTCTTTATGAATGTACAATCATTTGCTTAATTTATTCCGACGGGGAATGTATGATACTATGGCCAGTAAAATAAGAATGAATGTAGTACGGGTTCGCCAATATACAGTGCTACCGATACCGCTATACTGCTCCATAGGTATGCTTGAGCCGAGAGCGGTGGAATATCAGCCGTTGCGTTCTGTATTCCTTCAACGCGTACCGCGCTTTCCTACCTACGTCGCGGTACAGCGGTTTCGGTATCACTACTGTAAAATATTATTAGATGATTATAGATTTCTCTCATGGTTTAAACCAAATTTAGTGCGTTATCTAATATTGTTATAGTTTTTAATGTTTCCATCGTTAACAATTCTATTTGCCATTTTAATTCGCGTGGAACTCCACGGTTACATATTAATAATAGTCAGTCAGTCAATACTCAGTCCTTTTTAAAATATGTAATAAAAATCTGAGGATTCCACTGACAGAGGTAAAAATATAAAACAAAACTTGGTTAAAAATGTAAAGAGAAATTTCAACCATTATACGAGATATGTGGAACAAAGCCGGTGGACCCAGGGGTCCGGGAGCGCTGTCTTGAAACACATTTGGAATTTAATCAGGGTAGTGTGCACATGCGACTTACGTGTTCATTTCCACTCAAGATTTCATTGAATATGCAAAAATGCATTTTGCAGCTTACACGAGGATTTTTATAGAACATAATAAAAATATTTATGTTTAATCTGTACATGCATGCACTCTTCCATTATGATTTGCAAGAATAAATATGATATTTATTCCTTTTGTTATAGATTTTGGTTCATCTATATACAGGGAGATCGGTTATAGAAGTAAAAGCTTTAAAGGTTTTTATAACTAATCATGCTGTATAAAGGAGATTTCCACCAATTCGCTGGCTCATCACTTAATCTTCTGGAACTATAAGGTTTAGAGACTTGAAATTTGGTAAGAATATTCTTTTGCTGAGAATAGGTCTGCTATAAATGGATTTCAGAAAATTCTTTCCGAGAGCAGGATTGAAGGAGCGTTTACAAAAAAATATTTTTTTCAAACTATCTACCGTATAAAACTTACCATAATATTTTTTGGCGTGTTAGAAAAATGATATATTTAATAATGGATTTAAAATTCGATCTCGCAGCGAAACTCAGAGCATAGCCCTCTCCATTGCTTTCTGAGTCACCTTGAGTCTTCTTATGAGGTTCACTTTAAGCGACCATGTCTCTAATCAGTATTGAAAAAGTCATTGGCAACTATTATCCACTCTGTTGTCTCGTTCCAATGCGGCCTCGATGTATAGGATCGTAAAGTATAGCTCATTTGCCACCAAACAACTTAAAAGTTTTTACACCTATTTTCATTTATCCTACGTAAAATCGTAATAAAATAAAAATGATAAATTTATGTTTTCCACCTTAATGAAACAGACCAATAATTATAATTCACAGTAACTAATAGTATTATAAATGATAATTTATTTATTAATTCGAACTTAAAGAGCTATATTTTTATATGCTATTATCATTGCATTATTATTTTTTTAGATATCGTTAATTCAGATGAAGATTCATCTCTTTAAAGCTTTCACACCTATAACCTATTACACCGAGGCTGCGTAGGAAAGAGACAAAAGAAGTCAATCATTTATCTCTTTGCTTAGTAACATTAAGTTTTAAATAGAGAACTGACTGAATAAAGTAAAAAAAAAATGGATGATTGACATTAAAAGCAAAGTATCTATTCGTTCAACACATTCCGATTCCATTGAGTATCGATTGTAGCCCTTCAGGCGAGACCGCAACCGCAGTACTTAATGGGCATTGACCACGTTGCAGACTCGGATGCATATGAAACTACATTACCCTTAACAGAGAGCCGGGCTCATGGCGAATGTCTATTACAATTAATTGAGCGTAAAGGAGACACCTCAATGTAATTGGCTACACAGATAAATAACTAAAAAGTTATAAAACCTTTTTGTTACCGAAATCATATAAATCGTGGTACTCTTTTTTATAAATATAAAATCGCTATAAATAATTGTTAAAACCTGATCTTGATTAAAAAAAAACCAATAGTTTCCCCTATAATAAATAATGTGATTAGATTACAGTTTGAAAAAGTGTTTTCAAATTTCGAATAACTAAATATTAAAATTAATCATTGCTTACTATGTAATTTGGTTGCAGAACTAGGTTACAGAATATAGCTCAGCTGTTATATCTAATGTTTAAATAGTAAAAAACATCAAATCCTAGGCATATAGCATATATATAAGTATAATATATATTACACCTCCATTAAGTTACTTATTATTTTGTATTTATTATTTTATAAATAAATATTTACTGAATTTTATATATTTTTGTATACTCTATTTCTGATCACTTTGTGTATACATCTCTAAAAATAAATAAGTAAAATATATTTATTCGATTAACACAAAAGTTATTACTTTTATAAGAACGGTAAGTACATGCAATATTAAAAAATTACAATAGTAAATATGGAACTTTTACAATTAGAAACAATGTGTCGATAATAAAGGCACTGACTCTGCACATGCTGTCGAGCGATAAACAAAACACTGCGACGGCGCTGTTCTTCCATCAGGTCCATTTTGATGAGTGGTGCGGCACCCACCGCAATTTAAAAAATTTTAATATTGTTTTTTACTTGTGTTATGTACGTAATAACAAATAAATAGCTTTCTGTGTATATAGTAATCTATGTACGTTTACATACGAGTAAAATATTATTAATATATTTAATTTTACCTCTTTGTTTAAGTCTTATTATTTACTATCACTGCAGACTGGACTTCCAGAATTTATCGGCCTGTCGCATTTCAACAGAAAAAATAATGTCATTTATTTTAGAGTAGTCACTTAATACAGGTGATCGGAAATAGCTGTAAAAGCTTTAAATCATTTTGCTGATAAATACATTCAACGAACGTGACCGCGTGCACGCGTGCTCTGTGTTCCGTCTACATATTATCACGTAAACACTAAAATAAAACTGTGTTTTATTGACACAAGAAGACACGAAACATTACAACAACTATTTCCAGTCACCTTATACGTTTTTAAATATTTTTTCGTATTCGAAATGTATGTTTAGATAGATTAAAATCTTTTAAAAATTAATAAAATAATTAGGTGTTCGGAAAAACTCTCTGTAACCTATATAACCCTAAACACTTACATTTTTTCCTTTAGATAATCTATATTATATATTTTAATGTTTTTAAAATATTTTACATGTGTTTTATAATAATCTTCATTAACCATTATATTACAGTCTTATCTCAAATATCTCATTGTATTAATAGTAATATCAAATAAACACATCATGTCACATTTAGCAAAATATTCATGGGTATTAAAATTCTCGGAACGCATGAAATAACGGGTTTCGCTGAATATTTACATAAAATAATACATACGTGCAATAATATAGCATTTCTAATTTTGGTTCCTAAAATTTATTAAAACGTATGTACATACGTGTTTTTAATCGCTGACCATAATATTAATTAAAAAAATGTAAGTATAATAAATTTTCGTAACAACCCCATCGTTACTCAATATAATGAAATCCAAAATCTGCAAGACTTCCAGACACCAAGAGCCCGTTCGATAATAATGTTAAAGTGCTTTAAATATTATTAAAATGAAACAACAATCTATGTTCAATTCATTATAGAAAATACTATTTTGTAAATCTACTAATTCTAAATTAATTAAAAGGTATGATCATGTTCAAGATTTGTGATATGCGCTAGCTTTGACTTCTTTATAGTTTGGATACTAGAGTAAACTAGAGAGCTTCTTCAGGAATCTCGAATCGAGTAGTAACATTATTTACTTAAAAGATTAAATTTAATCTTTCTTACAAAAATAAAGATCCATCCGGATATCAGACAGCAAATGACAACAAACCGACAAGCGCAGGGTAGAATGTCCTACAATATTGGCAAGCGACATTTTAAGGTCGTAGAAAGATGTTACAAGCAGAGCACTCCGAAACGGTCCTATTGGAAATATATAGGAGGAAGCCTATGTACAGTATTAGACATCTTATGGCTAAAATTATAATGATACTCCAACTGAATATCTGATCCGTGATCTAAGGCTAGAGTCCTTACACAATGTCCCTAATCATCATCATAGTCTTTTTGCAAAGAACGCCGCAGTGACCGGCATTTTTATATTTTTCGCTTGCTCTTTTTATTTAAAACAGAAAAAAAACTTTTCCTCGTTCATATTTTGTAAACACCTGATACAAAATATGTGAAACTTATTATGTTTAAAAGAAAGGAGGGCGGTATAAACTTTTCCTATTTTCTACTCGAACAACGTATGTTATCAGGTTTACGCAAGCAGCTCTTTATAATGTACAATTTAAAACACGGCGCAAAAACATACTAAAAGTAGTTTGTAATTTTGCAAGGCTTTTGTTCTCGGCATATTACAAAAACGTGTTTTAATTTTTATTTTCTATGTTGACCAATTATAAATATTAAGATAAATCGATAATAAAATATGACGTTTAGAGTTTATTTTTAGTGCAATTATTTTAAGCATAAAATTTGAAAAAAACAAGTGGATTTCGATAATTGACTTTTTTGACAAAGTTTGACTTAGCCAATTTCAATATTTGCATGCACAAACTGTACTATTTAAAAAAAAACGCTTTTAACCATCTGAAAAAATCACTTAATTTACTACAAATGGATTTCACGACATCGTGATAATATAATTTTCTCACTGGCCTGCCTGCGTCGCTATGTGCATAGTAACAGAACTTAGTGATACTGCAAAATTAGTGTTTAATATCACAAGTCGTATTCTTTAAAGGATGTTGGCTAGAGAATTAATAGCGGGAACATTCAGTTTTACGGCTCACCCTTCCTCCGGGGAGGTATAGTCTTTAGATGTGACAATATAACTACTCCGCACGAGTTAAATAATGTTCCACTCATGCCTTCATAAAGTTTTTAGTATTAAACATATAATTTTTAATACCAAAACTGGAAAAATATTACGTAAAATAGACGCTTTCCACCGTTTTTTAAGAACTTTACATTTCTATACACGATCTGACAAACTGTGAGGATGCTACAGACAAAACTTTCAAAATAACTTATGCAACTATTCCGTTCTTTGATATAAATTCAAATATGCAAGTTATACGTGATGTTAACTTTTTCATTTGAACCCTTAGCCTCAATGATATTTGACAGATTTGCAATAGTTATGATTATGTCTATGTTACAAATAAATGTCTTAGAAAGTAACATCGACTTCGTTTAGAGAACTAGCAAACAAGAAGTAGTAATGTGCAGGCCAATTAACGTGCAGAATTCCGCTGGGGTCTTAAAGGTCTAGAATGGAGACAACAGACTGTCAAGCAAGCTGTAGGGTGTTCACCCACAAGGTGGATAGGTGATCTTATCAAAATCTTCAGAAAATGTTGGATACAGAACGCTTTCAACCGATCCTATTGACAAATCTATTGAGGTCTATATACGGACGTTCGGCAGCTGAAACGACGTCATCATCACAATGACGAAGACAAACAACAGAATTAATCTGAAAACACAGTAATTTTGTACCATAGAATACAAGTATTGATTATATCTCATGATAGAGCTAGCTTATTTATACCAATCCGGTCTACTAACGAAACCACTTTTTATTAATAGATTATCTCGTGCAAAACCTTGGGTAATGAGATTATAACAAATAATTAGCTTCTGTTTTAAACCATCTAAATCATCACCGGGTCTTAGACATAAGAGAGAGTCACGTAAAGATTTTGGATACTGGCAACGCAAGGCTGGTGGTCATTGTGACAATCTTTAAAAAAAGGCCTACGCTTTTCAGTGGGCGTCTTTCAGCTGTCAAGTTGATGATGATGATAGTAATCATCATACACCTAATTTATCAGTGCTCCACCGTTGTTTAAGCCTGGATAATGTATTTCAGTTAATCCTATTCAAAAACTGTTTTTCTTTTAAAGAATAAAACTTTGTTATTACCTCTAGAAATGGCATAAAACACTTACGATTTATAGTGACTTATAATTTTATTAGAACGGTACTTGAAACGAATGAATAGCCGAAACATTGACCGAGTTAAGTACTATTTTCATTTAAGTGCACAACCGGGAAAGCGAAATGTCTGAAATGTTTGAATTTTGTTTATAATGTATTTTATACGTTGACGTTGCCGCGTTTTAGAATCACTTGATTAAAAAAATAATTTCATTAAACAACTATTTTTGAACATATCATATAAAAAAATTGTAATGTTGGCAACACTGATATATGAATAAGAATAAATTATGGTTGGACCCCAAATGAACACTATAAATTAAAAATCGACTTAAAAAAGACAATCGTGAAAGTGATAATAAATTTCATGGTTACCATTTCTACTTTCAACGGAAACTATACCAGAGTTAATGTAAAAATCGATTTTGCGGACCTTTAAGAACATGTTGCGCTGATGCATATTGACACCAATGAGATCTAGTCCACCTTACTGAAATCTTTAAATTAATTACTGTAGCTTTTTAACAGGGTTAAAATTCCTTCTTAGAGTATTCTTGCTTAACACGTTCCATGCAAATTTTAAAGATTTACCATTCAGGCCGCGTGGGGCGTATAAGAACCACATATTAAAAATTAAAAATGTCGTTTAAAACTTATGCTTACACACTTTTTCAATACTACAAAGCTATAATTATACGCGCATACGTGATGAGAAGTTATCTATATTAGACCTTGAAATTCATTATTTAAGAATCCTTTTTTTTCTTTTTTTCAATGACTACTGCAAATGGCCTGAACGGAAAGTGCTGCGGGGGTCATATACGCACCACTTTTATTGAATGTGTTAACACTTCTGTACAAATTGCATTTTTGTAAAATTATTTTTTACGTTGACTCTTAACAATTCATATCGGACACACATATATCGCGTGCTAGAATTTTATCTTTATAGGAGCAAGCTAGCGATGTCATCAAAGCAAATAGCGTAGTCTGATATAGAGGCAAAGGTTATCATCTGTCTTGTTATGAACGAGTCTTGATCAGAAATTTGAAATGCATGCCATTTAAGATTTTTTTATCTGAAGGTATTCTTTTAACAAGTCCTTCATGAATATTGGTGTACTCATATATAATAAAGTTCCACAAGATATCTTAAATCGTTCATTTCTTAGTTTTAAATCTAAAATTAAAAGTATAATATTAAACAAATATTATAACAGTCAAGACTTGACTCATTGACCCATGATTGATGTTACAATGTACATATGAAAAAATGTTGTTAAATTTCATTTAAAAATATCGTTTTGTGGCCGGGTTTTCTCAACAGATCATCGTTCCGAACCTGCGGTATAGCCTACTACATATAATGTCCAAAAATTCGACTATTTAAAATCGTATGTATATGCCTACTTGAATAAAGATTATTAGAATTTTGAATGACAATGTTATACTCTTTATAAGAAATAGACATTTTTATACGGGTATGCATGTATGTGATAGCAAAATTCTGTAATACAGGTTACGAAGATAAGATACTGTGGAGGATTTTGTATTTCAAAATACCCGTGTTAGCATAAAAATAGAAAAGGCCTAGAAGGTTTACCACAGAGTTTTTTTTAAAGGTAATAGTAATATTTATGAAACTGTTGCAGCTTACTCAGCATTATTTAAGACTGTATCGTAAGTTTTATGCTCGGCAGATGGTCTCTCTGTGTAAAATATTTTGTAATTTTGTGTATAATTTACTAATTGCTATCCGATGATGGGATATGGACTGTTCTTTTTGAGAGAACGCTTGTGTTTCAATAATGTTCATAAGACCACAAACATTATTATGTTACCTAACGCGATAAATTTACCTCAAGAACAAAACTGACTAAATGCGTAAAATCTAAAGAATTATAACATAGTGCATGCATATCTTTTTATATTTAATTTCAAATTATTAGGACGACAATTTATTACTAAACTAGACGATTACACGCGCCATAAGCTATAAACGAAGTAAACAAAAAAAATAAGTGTACGATATTCGTTACGTGTATAATGAGTATAATCTAGACTAAGTTACACTTTGATTAAAAATCAACCATTATGAACACGACAAATTATAACTCCATTGACGTTTATGACTGATGATGATGAAAGTTATTGCTTCTTATTAGTTTATTCCGCCTTACCGTCCTTATTACAGGTCATATCTCTGATTGTCAACAGCTATATCGTGAGACCTAAGAGGTATAACCTAATAAAAATCGTTGCCATTGTAAAGGTAAAAATATCATTTTTACGCAAAACACCGGCAGTTACGAGCTTTACCGTAAATATTTTGTTATTATCTCTAAAAACGAGGGGTCCGTTCAACGATGCTCGGCGGGATCATAACGAGCGAGCTGCGACATTGTGCCTGACGTGTGACAGCTTTAACGCGTCCATTATTATTTTTTAATTCGACTTTTAAAAGCTTACGCTCTTCGCTGAAACTCAAATGTGGTTTCAGTAACCTATTACATTCACATATAAGAAATAAAAAATTAAAAAAAGTTTACGTTCCATGTACTCCATTAAAAGTAAACTTACTATGTTACTTAGATATATTAATCGCCTTAATGATGAGTGACGACAACCTTTGCCCATCATTTCTGTCGTTTGCTCGCAGGGTGGTAAGCAATGCAATAAAAAATAACAAAACGAAATAGGAAAACTTGAACCAAAATAAATAATATGCACATGTAAAAGAACTTATTAAATAATAATAGAATGTAAGACAAGACTCTAATGTATTAAAAAGTCTAATCTAAACAAACCTGTGATATTAAAAGATAATTACAGAAAATGTAGGAATAAAATAAAGATTAGAAATAAAATTGTACCTAGCCATCTAAGAGTAAAAAAGGTGAGAAAAGGAAGGCTAAGAAAGCGAGAAGGAATGAAAGAACAAAAAAAAATGCAAGATATAGTAAAGGATAAAAGGAAGGAATAAAAGAAATTGAGAAGAATGAAAGTGAGTGTAGAATAAAGATAAAACCTTGAAAAAATTATTTGTAAATAAAGTCCTTGTCCCAAACAAAATAGAGGTACGAGAGGCTCCCAATAGCGGGGGCCATAAAAAAAAGATATATTAATCTTTATTTATATGTGTTCATATTCAAGGTGATGGTTTTTATGTAGACTTAAAA
This sequence comes from Battus philenor, assembly GCF_028537555.1. Lineage (NCBI taxonomy): Eukaryota > Metazoa > Arthropoda > Insecta > Lepidoptera > Papilionidae > Battus > Battus philenor. The sequence continues at coordinate 3,460,166 of NW_027181693.1, forward strand.
CTTTTAAGGGGTTAAATGTTTAGTTCGTTTGTCAGCGAAAACTTTCAAAGCTTTTATATACAATTTTAGTCATTCTATATGAAGTGTTCACTCTAAAATATTACAATTATTTATTTTTTTCTATTTGATTGCCACAGGCCAATGACGTACATAAAATTATTAGTTGTAATGTCTAGACATATAACCTAGAATTTGAAACTCTTTTCCTTGTTACATTGTTTTTTATTTCTGAAAACCATTGATTTTTGTATATGGTATGCCATACATTGGCAGCAAATTTGTTATACATTCATCCCTTCAACTCATTTATTCCTAGAATCATTCAACCAGTATAAGCGGACGTATTGATACCAAAACTAATTAATGATTTATGTGACAAATATGTAAGGACAAATAACAATAAATGTTGATATAAATAACGCAAACATTACTTTACTATTGTATTCTTATTTCTTAAAAAGTCGTAGGCGATCGTCAAATTTTACTTACCTGCACAAATTGTAAAAATGTATTATATATCACGGTTTTTATCAAAAAATTTGGAAGAAAAATATTTTAAACATATTGAGTTGCAATTATATTGCAATTTAACTATTTAACCTTGTGTTGTAGCGCTAAAACGAAATTAATATTTAAAAGTAACAAAAATCATAGTTAAAAGTATAAAAAAAGTTTATTATGTATTCTGTGTTTTATTGACAAAATAAAATAAGATCACAGTAATAAAATATGTAAAATATGAAATTATAAGTATGTAGATAAAAATATCAACTTAATTACTATGTACATAATACGCTTTAAAGTTTATTAATATATTATCATGAATTTATATACCATTATTCTCATTCAAGTGCGGCCCCGCATTAGCTTCTGTGCGTTTTTTATACCCAAACAAAGCTTAATGCTAATTTGGAGGGATGCCAGCATCTGTGATACCGTTAAAACATTTTTATAATCTGTTTAAACTAAAACTCATAAGCAAAATTATTCAACGCGAAATTTCTAACGGCAAATATTTTATGATTTAAATTCAGTGTTTTTTTTTAAATACTAATGACATGATTGCTCCTAAAACATTTTTGGTGTTATATATAATATAAAATATTACTCCTGTGCTAGCTAGTTCTGTGTGTGCCAGGAATTTAATTCCAGAAATACCTGTCTGAACACTATCGTAATATGGGCAATTTAAAAAGAATAAGTACTTCTCTCGCAATAAGTACAGAAGTCGAATAGTAGGTATAGCATAAACATGTAGTATATACAAAATCATAACATACTTCAATACAGTTGTTTCTTCATCGTTTTTTAATGCAGTAACATATTTTACTTTTTAAATACGATAAATATTCGAGTAAGCATTTTATTTATATATACATGGTTACTACAATCTAAATAATCAATTCAATAAATCGAAATGTTACTTATTTATATTAGGAGTATATTTCTATTTGAGATAAAACATTCGGTTCAATAAAACTGTAAAATAAAGCTTTGTAAATATTTTTACCGATTTATAGGGCTCAGATCAGGTGGTAGCCGAGGTTTTAAGGTTCTATAGTGGGGGCCACTTATCGGCAAACACAGCCTAATAAGAATAGTAAGTACAGATGACTTTGTTAAAGTCGTCGAAAGGCCCTGAGTGCGGATTGCTTCAAATAGGTTTTATAGGAAATCTATAACCTCTGTCCAGCAGTTGACGTCCTACTGCTGAAATGGTGATGATGATGACGAAAGTTCAAGTGACGAAAACCATTAACTTTTTAATGCTATGTATGTTTTTCTCCAGTGGCTAATAGCATGAAAAATAAATTTGAAAACAAAACTTTAAAAAAACACGTAAATAAAAATATGAAAATACATGAAATGTTTAACAATCAAATTAAAATTTCAGCAAAAGAATTTAAAAAAGCGGACGCGGTAGTAAATATAGGTCGAAATTGTTGGAGGTTTCATTATGTGCATTAAGATGCATTAAATTAATTATTAATAGAGAAAAGTTTTATTCAGTTAATGCGAAAAATGTTTCATATTTATTTATAGCGAAACGTTGTTTGATTTTCTTTTATATATTCTTTTCTAAGTATAGTAACTTTATGAATCATTTATTTAAATTACTTTTATAACGGTTTTAATAATATTTCTTTAATCCGTGCTTTATCTGGGGTAATAAACATGGGAGCAATGAGGTAGATAGAAACGTAAACAAAGACTGTAAACCCATTAACATACTCAATATAAACAGCATAAATCTTATGTTATGAAAACAAACGAAATAAATATGAACATTTGATGCTCTAAAGTTTTGAAATACAAAATCAATCCTTACTCGCGTTTATTACAGTCATAACTATATTAAACATATGGGTAATAACGGCAAAAACAATTTAATTCTTCGAAACGGTAATTTTATCTTTAAATTTGTTTATTTAATAATGAAAACTGAGAGTTGGTTTTTCCTGTTGCTTTGATGTCTTAAACATTAAGATTAATTTACTCTGTGCCATAAGCGTTAAGTTTGCAATTATTATCTTTATCCGCAGAAGGACAAAGGTTATCGACAAAACTCGAAGAAATTCTCGTCTGAAATGGCAGTGTACGGAGCACATCGCTCGTACGACCGATTGCTGAGGGGGCGAAAGGTTCTCGATTGGCGACTACGAGCAGGTAGAAGTCTGGATAGGCCCCCAACTAGGCAGATCAATGACATAGGTTACCGAAAAGTCGCTGGAAGTGGAAGACCGATTATTGTGGCGATCTTTGGAGGTAGCCTACGCCCAGCAGTGGGCGTCTATCTGCTGAAATGAATGAATGTCGCTTATAGAGGAATATTATGCTGGTTTTATTCTGTGCAATTTCATCATAATCAGGAATTTCCTCCACGTAATAACATGGTATATTAGGACTTCTGATGCCCCGTCTATATAGTCTAAGATAGCTACTCCTAAAATTAAACAAGAACATATAAGCATAGTGGTAATATCAGATAGTTTATGCCTCAGAAATAAATTTATTACAATATTAGAACATTATAGTATAGAGCAACAATGTACAATGTTATAAATTAATTGGATAAGTTTGATTAATAAAACTTAAAATTAATTAAACTTATTGTTTTAATCCGTATCCGTCTTAAGATCCGGTAGGAATTCTCTCAGCGAGACGTAAACTTGCTTTCCATGATAACTTGTACACAAGTATGTTATATACTATTTTCAATATAGTTGCGATTAAAGAAAAAAACAGGTTTAACATAAAATAGAAATATTTTTGGTGAAATAAATTAAGTAGACAAGAAGAGCGATCGTCTGAAGATAAGTGGAATCGTAAACGAAAAAAAACCACTGAACGCTTTTGTCGACTTGTAATATGAAATGACAAATCTTACATGACCTGTAATTTCCCTAGGTACACCGCCCGTTAAAGATATTTATTATAACACTAACATTTCTTTCTTTAAACTTGCTTCAGTGTTTTTTTCCTCGGTCCTTCACATGTGCGGATTATGACCACCAGTTCTTCCAATGGCTTCGCGACAAGACTTATTTACAGTGGCAAGAACTTAGTTATTTCATCTACTTTCCCTTAGTCTTATGTCACATCTAACAATTCACTTCTATACAGGTGATTGGTAATAGGTTTTAAAACTTAAAAGGATTTTTAAACTGATGAATGTATAACTCATTTGACAGCAACAAGCTTTTACAGTTATTTACAATCAACCTGTGTATGTGTGAATCACTGATATGTTACATTAATTTTTTTTAAGGATGTACCGATAATAAATAATTATTAATTCAAATGCGTTAGCTTTAAGAATTGGAAAAAAAAATCCTAAGTAAAAAAAGGACCAATATTTAGCTACTTCCGCACATGCAGTGGCAGTCATGCAACAAAGTGCACCGCCCGCCAGCCCGCCGATAAATGCGTATGCGGCAAACAATGCGAATTACACAACTGCCACCGTCAAATCACTCAATTTCAATCACAAAATTTTGAGTTTTTTCTAACTTAGGATGGACTTCCGCAAGGTACCGCCTGATTAAAAAATATTCCATTTTTAAACAAGAATATTTTATAAGTTTCTAGACAAGTTAACGACTTGCATCTATGATCAGTCCACGCTCGTCTAGTACGGAGAGCCGCCACTCGAGTGCGCTCTTCTCCTGCTCTGCATATTGAATGAGCACAACAGAGGACACGACAAATGCGAACGCAAACACGCGCCTGAGAGTGTACCCTTAACCGTCTGCGGTTTTCCTTTATTTATACTGTACACCGGGGTACATGCCCGTACAAAGAATGTAGCTATTTGAAATATTTATTCGCAATTACGAAACTTTCCTCGTTTAATACAGTGCCTAAAAACGAAGGTCAACAACCAATGCGGTGACTCACGGCACAGAAACGTGGTCTCTTACTTCGGATCTCGGAAGATATACTCGGTATTTCCCTACAAAATCAAATCAAAAATAGAGATCCGTAGATGAAATAATGCAACCGAAATAGCTAAGCTAATGGTTAGATGAAGTGTCAATGTGCAGGCCACATAGTACGCAGAACATATCGCCGCAGGGACCTTAAAGTTTTGAAACGGAAACCACGTACCGATAACCACAGCGTAGGAAGTACACACACAAAAAAACAGATGACTAAAATTGTGTTATAGTAAATCTATAGACTAGACCTATGTCTAACAGAGAACGCCCGAATTAATGATTTTCAATTATTCAAACAAAGTTTCTGCATAAACAAATCTATTATCCACTCTCAATTATAATTACACTGCTTAAGAATCTGCGTGCGAGAAATAATGTAATTGCGAGATGTCACATAACATCGTTCAATTAATTACCAGAGAACACGCAAGATCGTGCTGAAGAATTAAACATGAAACTGTTTAAGATAAACCGATTAATATATATAAAGAAACTGTAGTATACATGTACACACTTAGCTAGTCGTCTACCGCAATATTTTGTATAGTACAATAAAAATGAACATATATACTTCTGTCCAGTTATAAACTAGATATTTTCGTATATATACATTGTATTTTATCACTATTCACTTCACCCAAAAATCGTCCCAAAAACTGTTTTAAAGTTACCCGCATGCTACGACATCCTAGGTTCTTAACTATGTCGTGTATCGACCTAGCGGGGGTCCTGTCCACGCCGTGTCTAATTAAATAATTAAACCGTGAAAGTTATGTATAATAGTAATATTTGTGTAGCTACATATTTTTTAAATAATACAAAAAAACTAGTCAAAATGACTTAAATCGGTGATTAATGTAGTGTGAAAATAGAAAAAAATGAAATTTTGAAGAAATGTAAATATGAAAATAAAGTAATTAAAAATAACAGAAACGTAAACCTGTAGTATTCTGGTGGGAAAGCGACGAAAGTGAGATGATGAATAAAACGATTAGGAAAAAAATGAAAGGAATGAAAGGCGGAAGAGTAAAACATGTTTATGTGTAAATTATTATATTCCTGTGTACCTAAAAGTACCGATATACATATATACATATATATACATATATATATATACATTTATATATATATATATACATATATATATATATATATATATATATATATATATATATATATGTATAAATTTGATAATGATAATAAATATAAATTTGCGCAGCTTGGAACATCCACTCGCAAGTTGAACATACGACCTTGTTAAGGTCGTCGTAAGATACAGGACACACACAGTTTCCAGCCAGTCCTGCTGGGAATCCATAAGGGATGCATATGTCCAGCTATACATCCAAGGGCTGAAATTTTGATGACACAAGTAATCTTTATTTTATTATATATGTACAGCGAATTGCGAAAATGAATACACAATAAATTGTATTCGAAAAACCGAAGATTTCATTTAAGCAAAGGTTAGATAGTTAGAAACTCGTATCTTTACCCGAAATTTCCCAAGGTTTAAATTTAGCTACATACTATTACTCTGTTATACATAATTTGTAAGAAACAGGTAATAGAAGACAACAAATCAATGTTATAATGATGACAATTCCTTTCCTTTTTTTTAGGCGGTAGATGCTTTCTGCAAGACTCCGACAAAGATCGACTCGATGACCAGTGTTGTACAGCCTGCATCCGACTTGCCGCGAACTTAAGTATGTCGTCGGTCCGTCTAGTGTGGGATCTACATACGCTACCTATACCAGGTCGTGGTCGCCACTCGAGAACCAACCAACGGCCAACAGTTGCAAGAGCAATGTGACCACCCAATGCCACTATACTACGAGCAATTCTTCAAGCTACGTCGATAAACTTGACTTGTCTGCTGACCAAGATAATAATTGGCATACTTAATTACTATGTCACTGACGAAATTAATCTTAATGTGTAAAATTTCGAAGCAACTAGAATAACAAACTCTCAGTTTTCTTTATTAAATAAACAAATTCATAGATAAGATTACCGTTTCGAAGTATCAAATTGTTTATGCCGTTATAACCCATACGCTTAATACATATCAACGTAAGAAAAATAAAACGTGTTAGTTGCTTGTTGACAATATTGTAATAAAACCAGGGACTTCTTCAAACGTTTAACTCTGCGAAGAAATATTAACGGTTTTAATATTTTCACAAGTATTATGGATATCATTTTCTTGTTACCATAAAGGTTGTCACTAAAAAAACTGTATTTTATAAATAAAAACCAATAATCATTATTACATATAAGGTGATATTTTAGGAGCAAGTTTAGTGGCATTTATATAAACTTTAGGTGTTTATATCTATTTATAATCAACCTGTATAGTAATCACTTTGAAATATGTTACAATATTTTGTTCTTTTCTATTGGATTACAACAGTATCTTGTGGAAATAGTCTATAGAGACAGATAGTTAAAAATAAATTTAATATGTTAAAAAAAATTAAACGCTATTCCTACTCCAACACGTTGACGTTATCTGTTATTTCTGAAACAGTTGATTGTCGCCTAGGGTGCAATCTACATTCCTTTCTCCAGTGCAACGATGCCCACTGCAGGGCTTAGGCCTTCCCCAAAGTTATCGTTGCGGGGATATACCATAATCCCCACGTTTGGCAGGCGAGGTGGCTATCACAGTGTGGTATTATGGTACGCAAATAACGCTGCTGCCCATCCTTTGGTAACATTTTTGTGAGCAGTCGCAATCCTTTACATATAATGATAGTAATCGAACTGCGGCCACCACTGCTACGCCTTAAAATGCATTAGTTAACAGTTAATGATCTACGCATTCACACCTTCAAAAATTTACACCTATAAACCATCGTTCGTTGATAACGTAGGCTACAATGTTCTTACTACAGATGGAGTAAAAAGAGATGTTTTGAGACTGTTTAAAAATTCACCTTTGTCGGTTACTACGTTTTGGTTTTCGTTACGCATTATGATGACGTTATTAAACGTATCTTCCTATAAATAAACTATGGTCATGTAAACATACCCCAGAAGTTTATCTATTGACGTCGAGTTGACTTTGACACCAGCGATAGCACGAGCCGAAGGCTATCGGAGTATTCCTGGAAATATCGATTAAGCCGTTGCAAATGCACTCAATGAACGTTACGTCAAAATCCGTTAAGTGTTGTAGACGTGTCATAATTAAATTTATGCATGTTATATAACATCGCATTTTGAAGCCGATTTGTATGGTGGTTTGTCATCTATGTGAGGATAGAAGAATAGATATACGTGGTCTTAGACCCCCTGCAAGGTAGACTGAATTCATAGGTTATCGTGGCGATTTATAGGGGATGAAAGGGTAGGATGGAGATGAAGGCATGGGCCTTGCAATGGGCGTCTATCGGCTGACATGATAATTACAATTATGATTGCATTGTATTAGTCCTGTAATATGAACATCACCAGGCCAATATTCAATCTTATTAACGATATGAGGTAGGAGTCGCCAAGATTTGGAACGACCTGCCTGGATCTATTTTTCTCGATAAATTGAACTCTGGAGTCTTAGATGGTGGTGTACCACCTTCATCTTCGTCTACACTTTCCATCAGGTGAAATGGATGACAAACGCCTAAACAATAATTCATTTTAATATATATTAATACGAATTTTGTAACAGCTTTTTTTTATATTATCATAACGTTAATTATTATATTTTGAATCATTGATTTTTATATACAGTGTACGAATTACAGCCATGGATTAATTGACAGCAAATTGAACTAAGTCATCAGTGTTGTCTGTATACACGATAAAACCGTTGTATACAATTAAAGTCCATATCATAGAAATAAAACGCAAAAAACAATAGTTTCTATTACATATAATGTCTTTAATAGCTTGATTACAACATATTCAGATATATGTATATTGTATCTGTTGATGTTAATGCTGCTAAAGGCGTTTGCAGCTTGCTGACGCCTCCGGGCTAGCATAGCATTGGAACTGAGTTCTCGAAAGTGAAGAATCCACGAACACAACAATGTCCTTTCTTATATGCCATATGCATATTAATTATCCAATAAATAATCATAACAATTTGTTTTTGTATCAACATATATTTGTAATACCACTACTTATACAAAGTAATGTATAAAGATTTATAATCCCCGAAAGAGATGATAATATATAGCATAATTTTATCTCTATAAAAAGATGTTCAATGGTTCCCTGGGGACTCGTAACAAGAGAGAATCTACTCCAGAGGTATTTAGAGCTAACAATTTTTTTTAAATAACATCAGCGATGATTTTTTTTATAAATTTTTTTGTGATCATAGAAAAGATGTGATATTTTATAAAGGCGACAATGTAGGTCGTATTCGAGTTCTTTTTTTGATCTGAAATAAGAGGTAACCAGTGTAAATACTTGGCCATATAGGCGTATATATAGTAACATATAGTATTGATGTACCGAATGCAATATTTCTTAACATCACAACGGTTAAATAAATAAATAAGCATTGTATCATTTAGCACCTTGCGTTACATTATTTATGACAGTACACCTTTAAAAGCAATACACATAGAAGATTTCTTATTTAAATAACGTACATTTTTTCTTTATCTGTGAACCTGTGAAAAGCACGAATTTACCGTGTTAATATAAATTATTTATTTCAGTGCGATGAAAATAAAATCACGCAGGAAATTCCCGAAATCTACATAAAAAGCGATTTTACCAAAAACTACAATTTATATACCAGTATAAATAATTAGTATATATAATAAAGATTATAGTTTTAGTGTACTAAAATTTTTAAAGCAGTTTACATTACGAAAAACCTTAGAAAGAATACTCTGAGTATCAACTTATCTTTAACGATACAAACCTTAAAAATCTTTATATGTATTGTAATAAAACGATTTAAATTTTCAAAAACAAAATAATATAATTTGTATCGCAAACAAGGCAAACCTCAAATTACTGTTTGCAATAATTTTATGTGCCATTTTCCCGTTTTTAATCATCGCTAACATCATGTCTCCTGGACAAAAGCCTCCTAAGATGAAAAATTAATATGTATCTAATATTGTTACGAGTTTGAAATTGGAAAAGGAACAAAGAACGATATTGTTACTGAACATAAGTAATGCTTTTAAGTAAAAGTACAGGTGCATATGTCTATTGTACAAAATTTGTCATAGTAGCCTCTTTTGGCTATTAAAATTGTTACATGATCATTTCTAATTCAGAATGTAAGAAAAATTACACAGAAACAAAGACTTACATTTTATATAAAATGTAATTTAGATTGTGAGCAGTATTTTGAATTTCAAAAGGCTGCATAGCACCGCATTATTTTAGATAGGGTTATGCATATCATAAACAACCAGCTTTTTTCAGCGTCAGACAATATAAAAAATATTGCGTGGTCTTTTGGAACAAAACACGATGGTTTTTCCAATAACAAAATTCGCAGAAAACCGGTCCATTGAAACAAATATTCAAAATACTTGCTGTGGAATTTTACACTCGGTTTTTGGAGACACAATATTTTATCAGATTTATTGATTTGTAGTTTTATCCATAAATTTATAAATGGAGCAGATTGTGAAATATATAGCTTTTAAAGTAACAAACATCTATGATAGTACGGGTAATTCATTTTTGGCAATATATTTATTTCAATTACGTTTTAATGAGATATTAATAAAACTCAAGGTTTCAGATACAACTTCGAACTAAATAAAAGTCTGCCGGGTGCTAAAACCGGCTTACATAGCAAAGTTCACGGGAAGTTACTAGATGCGGGTAACTCAAGACCGGACATTGAAGCGATCTCTGGCGGAAGCCTATGCTTTGTGGGTGCCGTCTATCGGCTGTTATATTGATGATGATGATAAAAGAAATCGGTAGATTGATGTTAGAAACAGTAATTCTTCTTTTAAAAAAAAACGTTCTTTAAAAAAATCACGTTAAAAGACGTAAATTTTATTCTTTAACAAATATTAAAGATAAACTTGTACGTGTTCATAATTCTATATGTAATAAAGTGACGAATTATAAAATACATATTTCATTTCGGTGATTTGTGAATAACTAATAGATTTATTTATTCAAACGTCAAGCCGCCAGAATAAAATGGCTCAATAACCGTACTTGATATCCCATAAGTCGCAGAATATTTGAACAGCGCCTAGCATATTCATAGATCAATAAAACGTGGAAAGAAAACATGTCTGCAGAAATAAAAAGCGCGCCGCAATAAATGGCTTGCGGTAAACGGGCGTTTATAAGGAGCGTTTGAAGGGCTCCTTGTGCGGCCAGGGAACACGCGATTAACAGCATAGGCGGAGCGGGAAATAATATAATATAAATACAAATAAAATAATATAATATAAAAGTAAAAAATAATATAATATAATATAAATATAAATATAAATAAAATAATATAATATAAAAGTAAAACTGAATACTAAATTCAGTCTTTAAATGAACTATGATTTCGAAGATTCTTATATGATATCTTAATTGGTAGTGGGTAATAGAAATGGGTAAAATGTATCCTTGACAAGAAAAAAATGATTTATATCTTTTCGATCTTGAGATATATATCACTCTTTTATATCTTTAACTCATTTAGCTCAATACGGCTCAGAGATCGAATAAGGGAGCCAAGACTAAAAATATAACCTTCATATCTTCGGCTTTTTTAGCTCAGATTTAGAACTCAGTAAGCGAAATAAAACGTATCAAATTGAAATAATGGAATTTTGAAAATTATTGCGAACTAGTGAGCTTTTTTGGTTGCATTTGCATCCGTAGTTTACATTTTTATACATATATGCATTAGCTATCCGTCTCTCTTTTTCACGTGTAAATTGCTATATAAGCCCATCTCCTTTTCTCTAACTCTGAAAAAGCCGTAATTCGTCACGAAAACTTACTCTTAAAGTATAAAGATATAGAGATATAATTGAAATACACGCGAGCTAGAAATTATCATTTGCAAAGATATATATCTTTCTTGTCTTTAGCTCGCAGCTAACCATCTCTGGTGAGTAAATTTCATTATAAGTCTTCAACAAAACCATCGAAGAATCTATTTATTTGGTGTCAAGGTACTTTGATCATTTTTATACGCTAGTGTGGGTAAATACATGACAAATTATCAGTTGTTTAATGCGCACATGTTTAATATAATACAGTAATTCATTTTCCGTAACGCACGTCGACACTTCCCACACTACAACACGGCCGGGTATCTCATTTCCCGCGCCGCCGCAAAATCCTTTAAATAAGCCCTTAAATAAACGCATGAGGAACGTAAGGCTGTTTTGTTATATCGCAATTTATACGAAGGTTACGAAATCTTCCGCCATTTATATTCCAACTATATTGTATAATACATAATTTATTTACTACAATATGTACTCGTATATCATACATGAAATATATATATATATATATATACACACCTGAGTATCATTTCTGTCGCCTTCGTTAAGGAACAAAATACGTACACGGGTGGTCACACTTCCACAAGCATAGGAAGTATCACTTGTATCCGGAATATACCGAAGTTAAAAATAACAAATCAAAAATCGTAAATCACATTAAGCATGAAAGGTATGATCCTAAAAGGAGTTCGTTCGCACGGAATGAATAATAAATATTTATCCACAGCCGGGAAGATAAATAAATAAATGTTACTATTCACACTTTGACAATGGCACGTGAAGGTAACGGGAAGACGGAGGGGAGTAATATAAGAAAAAAAAATAAAGGCGCTACAGCCTCTGAAAGCAACGGTGTACAGGTTCTTGAAAAATGATTAACTATCGATGAGCTTAACTAAACATTCCATAACGGACATGACTTTTTTATGACCACTACTAAACTTCACGACTAATTAATCTTCAGTTATTACAATTTTTTTCCTACCTTTTATTAAATTTAATTTTCATTTCCTTCCTAACAACGTTATTTCATATATTCAAGCAGGAAACACAGTCGAACCATTTGAGCCGCTATGGTAGAAATATGTACCTAGTAAGTGTTGGAATCATCACTGTTAAGCCGATGTCGGAGACTCCCCCAGAAGCACCCGAACTTCGTTACCTTGAAAGAGGTCTTAAAAGAGTCTATCTCAAATCGCACAATCTGCAAATGCCAGCAGTGAAATCTGTCAGTAAGTCAAAAAGAAAAAGTTTAAAAAAAACTCAAGGGCCTTAAAAATATTTTTCTAATGAGGTATATTTTTCTCGTCGTGATCGCATCTTGGTTTGGCAATCGTCCTAAATTTTTCAAGTCCTGCACATGCTTAATAGCAATTTGGACCGGTGCCAACCACGTTGACGTCCTTGCAGTGAAAGTTATTGCGTTTGCATTCGCTCGCATCGCTAATGGCCACCGAGATTTTTAAACACTGAACCCGAAGAAAATTTTACGATGGGTTGATCAGATCAAATCCTGGTACATAATTTTTTTTCTGGGCGAAGTGAGGGCTGTTGTGAACTTCTTTGGTGCTTTGACAACTTGGACAAATCTATCGAAAAATTACGTGCGGTGGATTACCCCAAATCTCCCTTCCAGGTAGACAGAGGTCCGAAGAGGACATTTTAACCACATACCTACAAAAGTATTTGTCATCTGACTGTTGATAGATTTCTCACAACGTCAAAATACCTGATTCCCTTTCAAAATGTTGAATATATAAAAATAGCGTATACATAAAAAATAACTCAAATAAAACCTTCATTAAAACATCATTGCAATATTCAATGTAATCTTAGCCTGGTCAAGCATTGTCGTCAATTCACAGAGAGTTCACTAAACAAATATATAAAAACTTGAAAGCTAATTAACTAGCTGATATAAAAATTTATTATATAAAGGTTAATTTTTTAAAATATCAGTCCAGTAATTACACTAGTTACGACATCCATCTAACCAGATGCAGTCCTTTATACTTAAACGGACCTTCTAAAAATATAATACCAAATACCAATCGCTAATGTAAATAAAATTCCAAATTTAAATCACAAGCCATAGAACTATAATTTAGTATAACTACTACTTACTCACTACCTTCTCCGCTGGCTCAGTGACCCAAAGGGGGTCTTGGCCTCCGAGGCGAGATATTTCCACTTTCCTCTATCTTGCGCCATCGTCTGCCATTGGTTGACATTCAATTCGCGCAAGTCTGTCTCAACGCGATCGATCCAGCGATACCTGGGTCTGCCCACTGGTCTTCGACCCCTCGGTTTTTCCAGGTACGCTACCTTCACGCTCCGATCCGATCCTATTCGCTCCAAGTGACCAAGCCAGCGGATTCGTTGAGCTTTATATTCGCCAATGATCGACTTTAGTAGCACAGCCAAATATCATTGGCGAATTTAGTATAAGTAAAATGAAATTAATTTATCCTATATTCGGTAAAGTTAATGACAGCGTTCAAACACCGTGTGCTCTAAAAAGGTAATGAAGAAAAAAAAACACGAAGCGTGCTTCAGTCGCCAGGTGTCGCCTCTGCGCCGCTGCATAATGAACGCATAAAGCCCGCTGCTTTGATGTAAATGTTTACGTCACGTATATTTTTAAACTACCCTCGATGTCGCTTCAAACCGCTTAGCGGTATAAGAAAATTCCTTTTGTTTCTATTGTTTTGCCAAATAGTTACATTATGGTAGATAACTTATTCTAAATTGCTTTATTTATATAAATATCATTTCTTTTTTATAAAATTGAAAAAAAATGTTACATATAATTTATCTTAAATGCTGATGAATATCCTTAAATAGTAATATTTGTGCCTTTCCTAATAAAACACAGTAATACTTTTTCAAGTTTATCGGGCAGACCACATAGTGCGAAAGATAGGACGCTGGGTCCCTAAGGTTCTGGAATATAGTCGTCGGAAAAAGCAATATGCAGACCGCTTCTAACCAGTTGTATTAAAAGGACCGTGGGAATTTATAGGCAAGGCTTGGGTATAATAAGACTACTGCTAAAATTATGTTGAAGAACTAAAGTTAAAGGTACTAGGTTCCAAATACATTTAAACTAATTTTAATTTTTGTAAAATTAACACCGACTGGACGGCATGCGTCGAAAAAATATTTCTTACGCCGTACGCGGATGTTATTACCTGAAACAAGAATAAAAATAACATTTAAATATGTAAAATTTCATAAACAAATTTCTTAAATCTATTTTATTTCTATTGTAGTTATAGTTTGAGGTTTACACGATGGAGCCATTGTTGAGGTGTTTAACATTATCTAACAACATCGATAAGAAATCTTATAAATGTTGTTAGATAATGTAAAGTTAAATATAATAAAATCAGTTAATATCGCGTTAAAAACGGGAATAAGTTTTTTTTAATTTTGTAGTAATCAGTTTTCTGAACTTTCGAGATACAAAACAATGCGAATGAGCGTAGAAACTACACATCACAATTATACCAGAGTAAATTTATTCACAAAAAAGTTTTTTGTTGTACTGCATGTTTAGCGGAGTCGTTATTTATGTATATTACTTTAAATACTGTGTATCTTTATTAGTTACATATGAAGCGATATAAATATTTAAAAAAAAAAACACTTTTTATGAAATATTTCAAATCATTGTTTGTTTGAAAACGTCATAATTTCAACAGTCTAAAACTATTTAATGGAATCAGGCGTTACCTTGCGGAAGTCCATCCTAAGTAGGAAAAGGACCAATATTTAGCCACTTCCGCACATGCAGTGGCGGTGCACTTTATTGCACGATTACTACAGCATGTGCGGAAGTGGCTAAATATTGGTTCTTTTCTTACTTAGTCTAAAACTAGGAGACCGACGACATTGTCGAGGTCCTAATAGACGCAGGATTTGAGTAGCGTAAGACCGGTCATCGTGGAGATCTTTAAGGAGGCCTATTGCAGAGACACAGCCTTGCAGAGGACGTCTCTTGGCTGACATGATATTGATGTTTGACTAATTTAGTTTTATTTGTGTTATAAAACTGAATAACTCTCACGAATTTGTTTAATATAAAACAATTAAATAAAAAATCCAAAAAAATGAAGAATAAATGAACAAGATAATTAATAGAGTTGAATCCGAAGGACTGCAAAAGAGGTAGACAGACTGAAAGATTGGAGGAAGCTGTTATAAAAATAGCGGATTTCACATGTATGCACATAACACAACCCAAAACGGTATGACTACAAACAGAGTAGATATTCATATTATCTTAATATTATTTAAATTATTTTATTTATTTATTGAACACAAAGCAAAATGAATAATGTTATTCTATGAGGAACGTTCTGGTTGATAAAGAAATATGTTATTCGTAGCCAACTCATATGCAAAACATTCATGTTTATACAGGTGAAAGACGTGCGAAGTGCCTTTTACACATTTTTGCTCTCGTAACTTTTTGTTATTCCCTTGCTTTTGTGGCTGATAGTGTATTCATGAGAGTGTTATACGAAATATACAGCACAACACGATATCGTACTATGATAAATAATACAAAAGCAAAAATAATTCTAATTATTCTCGCGTAAAATTAATAATTATTTATTAACTATAAATTATATGATACTAGTAATAACATTTAGTAAGAAAAGGATCAATATTTAGCCACTTCCGCACATGCAGTGGTAGTCGTGCAATAAACGAGTCATATCATATCAACGGGGCATCTACAGGAGTTATGTTACACCGATTAGTGGAGGGGTGGACCACGTGTTGAGTAATTTGGCGGTGGCGGTTGTGTGATTGTCATTCTTTGCCGCATACGCATTTATCAGCGGGCTGGCGGGCAGTGCACTTTATTGCACTACTACCACTGCATGTGTGGAAGTGGCTAAATATTGGTCCTTTTCTTACTTAGGATGGACTTCGCGAGGTAACGCCTGATTCCATTAAATAACATTTAGTTTTAGGAAAGTTATAAATAAGTTTAGTAATTTTGACAAAATAGGTTTTATTTACTTTTTATACGTTGCGATGTTTTTTTTTTTGTTTTAAAAATCTCTCTTTCCTCTATCTTGTTTTCGGCATATGGATATATACCCTCCTACTTTCACCTTACCTCTCTCATCCTTCACAATCTGTCTTTATTTCTTTCATCCTATATTTTCTATTATTCAGCATACATTTAACATACAGCATTCGCCCATATTACATTTACGCATGCATCGCCTCCCATTCCTCGCCACACTTTACGTTACATGGTTTTGTTGTGTCTAATTATGTCACCCACCACTCCGTAACAAACCTGCAAAAAGTGTGGCGGCAAGCAGTGCACCTATGTCCACTTTGCAAGTTACTCTAAGCTATCCATATACGGAACAGCAATTAATTGCGTGTGGTGCACGCAACAGTGGTTTAATCCACCGATGGGTCACAGATGCACGAGGGAATCCCTTTGAGCTTAAACCTACATAGGTACTCTGAGAATCCCCCGTGTCCCATGAACATTTGGGTCAGATAGGTGTGCTCCACCGTGCGCAATACATGGTAAGCTGCCTCCTCGTCCAGGAAGAACTTCCTCGTTGTCGATATGTTGCGATGTAACAACATTAGCAATAGAAATAAAGACAAATACGTTTGCATAGGCTCCATGAAATGAGAAACTTTTGTAGATAACGCATATACTTTTAAGATGGTTTTGATCACAAATGACAATTCAGTACAAGTTGGGAATAGATGTAATTATAGAGGAACTCAATTTCATTTTATTTTCATCAAATCAGGCTCTTTAGTATTCTTCTCTTGACACACTTAAATTCAAAAAGAGACAAGATATACAGCTCTTTTATCTAATAATAATTAATATGTGCGCCTGTAACTGTACGGTGTCGCGTTGTAACGGTATACACTTTACTAGCCTAGTAATTTTACTAAATAACGTTTTTAAATGTCAACACGTTAATTTCAAATCGCTGAGACCTAGTTTCATCGTCATTAATTCAGCCATTGGTCATCCACTGCTAGGTTTGAGTCTGCCCTATAGAGTTCCGATAAGATCAGTTCGATCAACGAAATATTCATTAGGTTCTTTAAGAAAAAAATATAAATGTGGAACAACGATCATAGGTGTAACAGGCCCTAAACTAATATTGTACAACGTCTGAGGCGTTCAGGTGCGGCGCTAAACAATCGAGGTCGCAGGCATAAGAGAAGCTGGCAACACCGCACAGCGACACATTTTCCACACAACACGGAGGCGTTCGCGGAGGATCTCATTTCCTGTACACCGACGCGAAATATTGAATAAAAACCTTGTTTAAGGTGTTCCGTCTGTTCGTAAAATAAAAAACTATATATTATCTATAGCTTAAAAATTTAGTCCCTTATTTTTCATATTTATAACTAAAAGTTAAAAAAAATACATTCACGTACTTCCTAAGTCATATGACTATTTTTACAGTTGATGAAATTTCGAAGAAGTCTTCTAGAATAAATCCATTTTACAATAGCCTTATGTATATTCAACATAAGAGTAAACCTAACTATCTGTTCTACAAAATAGTGGCTTCTATTTCATATAAGAAAGTGACGGAAGGATGATGATAGATGAGCGCTTCACTTGAATTATAAAACGTCTTATGCTTCGATCTTATCAATTACCTAAGAAATGATCTACTTATGACGTCACGTCATTACCTCTTAAAAACAATTTAATTACATCTTAATGTTTTTGTGACACTTAAGTAAGCTATGTATAAATTTTAGATAATTGAAAATTTGGGCTATTACGTATATTGCATCATTCTTTATAGCTAGATTGTTAAATAAAAATACAGCTTTGCAATTAAATATTCTACGGCAAATTGTTTTTCGAAGTTATAGTTTTGATGCATAGTACGTGCAAACCAACGTGGTTTGAAACGACAATAAGATTCTTAATTACTTAATTTCACACATACATTTATATTAACGTTTATTCAGATTAATATGCCATAAACACACGATCACATATAAGTTATTAAATTTAATGACTTAGATAATGATAAAACCGAGTTTTAAATTAATTCGTAGAATAGTTTCAATCTTTTAGATATTTAATCATATTTCTTAGTTATTATTAATTAGTGATTTGTAGTAATTTTCAGTTTAATTCATTGAATTATTACTTTAAAACGACAGTTCACGACGAAAAATATATTTTGAATTAATTTTTCGCGAGATTAAAACATCTGATCAAATTGTAACGAAAGGTTATCGTTTGCGACCGTCTACAATCTGTGAATTACGAAGTATGACGAAGTTCTCATTTTCCGAATAGACTTTAATATTCATAAGGCAAATAAATCTAAAACGAGACGGCGGAGCGTTCTGTTTACACACTTTAAACATTGGGGCAGTATAGACGGGTCTCTACGTCCAATATGTACATATCTTAAATTGGCTAGAGAAAATCGTTGGGAAAAGGAACGCTCTTTTAATTACTAAAACTTCTCGCTACAATATGGAAGGTTATTCTTAAAAAAACGTGTTTATTTTTTATACATTTTATAAATTCTTCGTTATTTTTTTCTTAAGTTTGTTTATAAGCTTTCTCACGGCCAGTTCCACACACAAAGTGGACATATGACCATGTTAAAGCTGTCGGAAAGGTCTTACTAGAATGGAGAGTTCTATATTTGAAATGATAACGATGACAAAGTAAATAAAAGTGCCAAAAACTTTCTTTTGTTGTCCACATAACGCGCAGAACCAATAGTCACTGGAGTGGAGACCACAGACCAGCAGACGCGGCCTAGGATGTTCGTCCAAAAGATGGACAGATGATCTTGTAAAAATCGTCGAAAGATACAGGCAACCATTAGATCTATTCAATTAATTTTATTGGTCTTGTATATTTTATTGGTAAGCTTATGTCTTGTTGTAGCCGTTGTACAGCTAAAATGATAACGTTATGGTCGACAGATGGAAAGGCGAAAATAATCGGCACACCAGATCGGCTAATCTTCAGTGAAATCGAAAATGTACATTACATTAAAAACAATAGTCTCAATATAGTAAAAAAAAGATTATTTTTCTCGCCGCTGTGACAGCTAAAAGACATTTGGTATATTATTCATATGTTTGCCTAAAAGATTAGAATTTTTATCAAAATATAACCCCCAAGTCAGAGTTTACCAAATAGATATTTGTAACACAACCATAAAATGGATCATACTTTTATTTTATAACAAGTCAGCAAGACTGCCTTTTTAATTATCATCATTACCAGCCGATCCACCTTTTGGAAGAACGTCCTGTACTATTTATGTATTTTAAGTTATCTGTGTCAATTATATTTTTACACATTAACATTAATACTTACACAATAATATGTAACAATGTTTTGCTTTAATAAATAAAATTAAAATTTGTAAATGTTATTGATTACGCAGCGTGTGTTCCACATATTCGACCTTATTCTCGTTATCTATTTACTTAGTTTCGCAAAGACCGTTCGTTCAACGCATGTAAAAAAATATTAAATTTATAGTTAATATTATTATATTTATGATATACACGATAAAGCGGGTCAGATATACTTGTGTTACGTTCGTAATTTATGACGTATTCCAATCCGGGCGTCCGGATAAAATAAGAGCCGTGTCACACGCGCGCTCGTCGCGTCGCAATTTACATCAAACATGCACGAGTCCGCTCTAATAAATCGCATTATACGGAACGCGCCCTCTTTGCTTCGTAAGTCGCGAGTGCGGAGCTAGCAAAAGTCACGTGTTGAAGCTAATCTCCAACCGGATAGGACGGTCTTGTCGCTCATGTAGACAACGTCTTATCCTGCAAGATCTAAATCTGGAGCTGTCTTGCTGAGCGTATTTTATACGAAATGTTTTTTTTTTCCCCGAATTAACCTATGGCCTTACAGTTGGCATTTACGGTTCCGCTGACGTGAGATTCAAATCCTACGAGTGCTGATCGGATTTTTCCGTGAAAAATGTTTATTCGTTGATACAACAAAGAATTTTAGTAAAAATTATAAGGCGTATTAAAAGACTACGGTTTCGCAATGAAAATGAAAATACAAAATTATAAGCAACAGATATTCATTGCGACCCAGTGAGGTGCCGATAGTTTTAGTATTAGTTTTTGTCACGTATTTAGAAAATGACGGGATTTTGATGTTACGAGGCTAAAAATGAAATCTGTATTAACCAATGTGTACTAGTGGTTACGTATGTACAGAATCCTGATGCCTTTTTTGGACCTCGTTGGTTAGCTCACAGTTCTCCTCATTGGCAAACTACACAAGCTCACCGAGCCATATGCATCATCATACATCAGGATTTCTCTATAAGATTTAATAAGCAATGAGAAGATCCATGGACTACAGCGGGTATTCAAGTTAAAATAGTAGAGGGCAGGTTACGTAGCGCACAGAACAAATGGCTGTTGACGCTTTTAGGTTCTGGAGTGAGGACAATACAACGACAACCGTAGCGTAAACCGTCCACATCTTATTCAGAATCGATGGGGCAGACGCATATGGCCAGCCTGGACGTATTATGACTAAAATGATGATGATAAAAACGATTATTGACTTTATAAACTCTACGTGAAATTATTGACAAAGCTCTACAAAAAAAAATCACAAGAGGGAAGCCAATAGTTCGCAACCAAATGATACACATGTTAGTGTATTTCATAAGAATGCGAATTACGACGATCGAAAATTTGATTTGCAATAAATCTATGGTTTTGGATGGTATGAAGCATTAGAAAAAATATTATTGAAATAACCTATATTTTCAACTATTTAATTTATTCAATAATATTTCGATAATTTGATCTCTCATGTACACAACATTTACGTTTGCAGACAGAGAGATTGCGTAGACCTAATATTGACAGACACCGATACGACAGTGGTATTTCAAAGAGGCCATAGAAATGACGGATAAAGCCGCCACAGTGCTACTTACAGATGGTTTCACGGATCGGTAAACTAAATAAACCATCACGCGAAACATTACAATACACAACTGTATTTATGTTCTTACAAATATTTAAGTTTGTCGAATTCATGAAAAAAGATAAAAATTTTAAATTTGGAACGCTTTATTTTTAAATTAAACCAATTTCATGATAGACTCATTTGCCTTTATTTCCTTGACTGTCTCCGCCGTACCGATATTAAAATTTACCGAATAAATTATACAAGATAGAGATAATATACAAACAAATAAGTAATAACATTTCTTGTTTTTATACAGGATGATTGGTTGGAGGTGTAATATCTGGAAAGGGGTTAATATACAACTTATTCTTTAACAAAAAAATTCAACGCTTTTTACACCTGTTTGCAATCATCCTGTGTAACGTGATTACTTTGAAATATTTTAAAATAACTATTCTTTCCTGTAGGAATGCAACATGCCAATAACTTCTGACATTATTAATAACTAAATTTAATATAATAGGTAGTAAACCAAATTTTAGAAACTCTTTTTCTTACTATTTTATTCTTACTATTCTATTTTATTATTAATTAATTTATTATATCTCAAGCCATTTAATTTTGGACAGTTTCTGGTATACATTAATTAACAACAAATAAGCTATACATTTTTAACTTTAAAACTTTTTCAAGAAATCACGCACCTCATAATACAATAGGTCAAACATTACAGGTGTTTCTATTTGTGTCAGAATCAGAAACAAAAACCTATATATACTTTTCTGACATTGATTAACACCACAGGCTGGTAATAAAATAAAAAAACAGAAATCAACTGTCAAGTGTGTCGTGACGTCATCATAAACCAGGTGCCACGCGAGGCGTGTTGTAATATTAATATGAAGTTCTCTATTTTGATTCATTTTTCAATATGCGGTGTATTATGTACAAAGACTTACTGGAGTTTTATAATCTTTAAACCTTGATAAATTAACACTATAAAGAACTTGATGGTTTACAAGAATCAATATCATTATCATCATTATTTTGGTCAAAGCACGTCCAATATTGGACATAAGTTTCTCGGTGAACCGGCGTGCATCTAGCATCATCCAGTGCTACGCTACAACGTCTTTGCCGGTTCGTGATCTCCATTCTTGAAGGTTCTGCAACCTTAAGATCCAAGCCAGTTCCACTTGCCAATCCACTAAGCTATAGCAGTTACTTCCGATCGACTATAAAAATGATATTCACATCGATTTTGAAATATTATTAATAAACTTCAAGACAAAGATTGCGTATCCGCGCAGGTGGAAAACAAGAAATAACTTTTCCTATTTCCTTGTTCCGTAACAACGTATTTACGTATCCAGTATTGTGTTATAGCATTGGGAATATGAAAAGGAACTAATCACATCTTTAAGGTTTTATCTCAAAACAAAGCTATTACTAAGATTATATATGACTGAGATTTGATTTGACCTACGATTAGATCTTGGGTTCTGTTCCCGGTGTATAGTGTTATATATAATTCACACTTGGTGCATTAATTGTATCTATTTGGAACATAAAATTAAAAAGTGAAAATCTTTAGTAAGAAAAGTTAATTTTTCGTAAAATTTATATCGTGCTGAGATTTGCATTCTTAGGTTCCGGTATACCCAATCCCCGTATACCGAGAGCTATAATACGTAAGATACACTAGATAGTATTACATAGTAATAAAAACTAAAAATGATAACTAAAATTTCAAAGTGCTAATAAATTAATGATCTATACAAACTACAGTAATATAACCGTGGTACAATAAAATATTTATTTACATTATATGCATAGGAACATAAAACTGTGGGATCCACCCACGGAAGCTTACAAACTGGTAGCAATGGGGTATGATTGGATACAGATGTAAAAGCTTTAAAGCTTTTTACCGTTAAATGAGCTATACATGCACCCATATAAACTTTTTACAATTGTAACCAAATCTTTATATATTTAATACTTCATAATAGTTCCATTTCATTAAGATAAATATTTAAAAAAATATTACGCATGCCAGTGCGATAACACTGTCAATCTTTTTGCATTGTTAACACCGGACATTCATATTTCAAAACTTTTTTGTATAAAATGAGATGAACGAAAAGCTTAGCTTAGTTTAGTAACGCTGGATCAGTATACAAATTAGCTGTGGTTACATATTTAGCCATATTTTTTTATTATTTTAATAGAGTCAAGGTTTCAAAATTCATGATTTTTTTATGGCCCTCGCTATTGGAGGCCTCTCGTACCCCTAATTAGTTGGGATCAGGATCTTTGTTTACAAATAACTTTGTCAGATTGTCATCTTTATTCTTCACTCACTGTCATACTTCTCAATTTCTTTTATTCTTACCTTATTTCCATCACAATATCTTTCATTTTGTTCTTTCATGTTAGAAAATTAAGTTTTAAAAAAATAATATTTGATATCCACGAATGGTTTCATTTTGTTCTTTAAACATTTATAAACAGGCGAAATGGATCGGTTTAAAAATGTTTAAAAGTATAATATTATTTAACTATAAAAAAAACCTTGGAATAAACCCCGATACGCCGGGTTCTCGGCAGAACCTAAGCAACAAAGCTAGAAATAACCTTGCTGCAATAAATAAAAAATGCACTGGCGTCGTCCTCGACAATGGCTCAAGTTTTCGACGTTGACAACCGGATTTACTTCAACTTAAGGCACGAGAGCAGCTCTTACCCGTCTGTCTGCTTCAACGCTTCCGTCTAGAGCACGCCACTAGAGAGAAACACTCGGATGCCGAGCTTAGACGAGACACAACAAAACATAAAACTTCTACCTAACTATAAATATAAATTGGCGAAGACTTAGAAAAAGCTATCAAATGACTTTATATTTAAAATTAACTCAAAAGGAATGAATCAATAACAAATACGTTTGTGTAAAGGTAAGTAAGAAATTGGTCAAAATAACCATTAATAACAATTTCATATACTATACTCGTATTTTTCGTTTTGATTGTATATACTTATAGTATATCACATATTAGTCTCTGGATACAAGTCGCTTCCAAAAGGTCTTATTGAAAATTAATAGCATAGGTGAGGAGGAAGAGGGAGGAGTAGTGTCCAACAGTGGACGTCATACAGTTAAATTTGTGATGACGACATATTTGTTATATCTTAAACTATCACTTACGATTACTCCCATTTATCCTCCTTTGTAATAAGACCGCCTGTTTTTTAGATTATAATAAGTATGTTTTCTTACCAATGTTATGTGTACAATAAGATGTATTCAAAATATTCGTCAAATTCAAAATCGAGTCAGTCTTGTCTAAGCACATGACTCTGATATGCAATGGCGCTTTCTAATGCTCTACAGACTTACGTTTCTGAACAAACGTGACAGAAATAGGACCACACACCAAATTTTCCTGACCCTCATACCTTTTTTTAAAATTCATCGTTGTCTTATTTAATGGCTTATACGGGTATAAAGCTTAAAGTAATGAGCCAGATGATGAAACGAAAAAAAAATTAATCATGTCGGAAAATCATTTATGTACATACCGGACTCCTATGGACTGAAACATCGCGGTTACTTTTATCGTCTTATCATCAAAATTAAGGGTACTTTTTCTACTTTTTCTACCGTAGTTTCCCTAATACCTCAACGTCTGTGTATATAGATGAAACTCCAACTATCATAGGGATGATAACAGAATTATGTGGACAAATATCCTGCAGATCATCTCGAATCCGTTACCAAGGCCATGTCAAACGGTCGGAAAGGAGCTTGGTATGTTTAACTAGTCCTAAAGTAGGCAATAATGCATCCCAAAACATCGGTATCATAATTTGACACTAGGGTGAAGAGAATTTAAAAGGAAAATAAATTCTAGCAATTGTCTGCAGGGACGTTTACTATTACTACTACTACACCACTGGCTTAGTGACCCAAAGTGGATCTTGGCCTCCGAAGCGAGAAACTTCCACTTTCTCTATCTTGCGCCATCGTCTGCCATTGGTTGACATTCAATTCGCGCAAGTCTGCCTCAACGCGATCGATCCAGCGATACCTGGGTCTACCCACTGGTCTTCGACCCCTCGGTTTTTCCAGGTACGCTACCTTCACGTTTAGTAAACAAAACTTAATTTTATTATGTAGTTATCCAAATTTTGAAAACCTTTTTCCTTACTATATTATCATATGTTATTTATATATACGTGCGCTCTTTAAAGCTTTTACAGACGGATCAAATCATCCTGTACATAGACCAGATAGAAAAGTGCGCGACTATTTCTATATAACACTTATCTTCGGCAGATAGCTAGGGTTTGGCAATCAGCCTAACTTTTTACGTCTCGCACGCGCCTGGCGCCAATTTGGACGGACGCCAGCATCGGTGACATTGTCGCCGAAACTTATTGCGTGAGACTTAAGCCATGCGATGTTTGACCGACTGACTTCCTTATACGTGACTTTTTGTGGTCCGCTACACTGAAACTGAAAGATAAATTTAGCTAATCACGAGATAACTTTCTTATATTATCATATAAAAGCGATATTACTAGATTATTGTATATATTAAGAACCCCTTCTTCGAGGTAATTTTATAAAAAAATAATTCTCACTTGCTTCTTTATTCCATAGAGTTTTTCTCTATGTTGCGTTCTCTATATGAAAGTAGTTACGAATTGTAAAAGTTATTCATGTACTTAAAGTTTTTTGTTTCACGCTTGCTTTTTTTATACCATAAAAATTATAAATATTTTTGTGTGGCTAATATTGTATTATTCTTAAATTCAAATAGTGGTTAACTAGGCAAACACTGTTCGGAAATAGTATATATATATTTACTTGTAATTCGCTGTCACTTGTCGTCGTATTTGTAAAAGCAAATCGGTTATGGTTCAAATTTGCAACTCACATGTCAATCTCAATTTACTTACAATTAAGAGCAGTAATTCTCTAGTGGTTACGTAATGCGACTTATAACCACGTACGGTTTTCGGTTAAATAATCTATTTGATTTAAATAAAACCGCCAATATTACCAAACAATTAAGGAAAACATCGGCATTGAATTGGCGTGTCCTAGAAGCATAATTTCGTAAAATATGTATTAGTGGACACGAGCCCACAATTTAATCCTAACACTTTCTCTACTATAAGCCGAAATTATAACATGAATAAAAGAAATCTTTAAGTTTTTCTCGTGTAACTCAGAAACACAGTTATAAAAAATTCTTACGTCATTAAATGAGGATAAGACCTGTACGACACTCGTGATCCTCGGCGTAGCGATTTACATAAAACATTCATATACCTCTGCAAATAAATAGCATTACGTTACGTGTGACGCGGCCTTTCGCCTCCATGAATAAGTAACAAGCCAGATATTCCGTGTAAAGGAACGTTTAAAAGTAATTATAAGAAAATCAACATCGCAATATCTTTCAAAGAATATTTCCGCTTAAGAAATTGGAAAAACGTGAAGTTAACTTAGGCCTAAAATGTTAAATACGGTGGAATTTCTATAGATATGTAATCCTAATTTTAAGAAGGCCAAACTGCTTAAACTTACGTGTTAACTGACCCCTATTTAAAAGTCTTATAATATAACAAATTACCGAAGCTTTATTTACACCATTACTATTTTACACCAACTGGAAACATAAACACCTACATCCAGCAACTTTTCTCAACTTTGATTACAACGTCGGTGTACCTTTTGCAGATCTACCCACGCCGCGTTTACCGCGTGAAAATCACTCGAGAACCTTTCGATCTGTCTAAATATAACTTAATAATTATATTTTTAAAGTTCTCCAAAAAATATCATACAAGAAAAATTGAGAATATAGTACAAAACACAACGTGTATCTTAGATTCAAGGAGACGCATGCATTACTTTGAAACAATTACATAGTCAGTAAATATATCTTTGCATATTTAAAGATCATTTATTTAGTACCTATGAAATCGATCCATCTTAATGCATGCCGATTCTCCTTTGATTTAAGAAACATGTTATTAAAACTACAAGTAATATTTTTTAAAATAAAAATCACACACAAAATACCCACAAGTCGCATTTTAAACAAAGTCTATTTATGGTAATTGAATTATATTTATAATATTTTTAATTAATTGATTACATGAGTTCTTTTTATATTTTTATTAATAGTTTTGCATACTTTGGTAATCAAGAATTATAATGAGATTTAGCTTCAATAGTTGGTATTTTTAATACTTGTTAAAGAACAATAAATTTCAAGGGCTAGTCGCCTTACTTAATTATTCAAAAAATAATCAAGAAAATGTCAAATTTTAAGTCTATGTCCCCTTCCTACCAAACTACGTACCTTATAAAATATTTCGAGCTCCAATTTGATACCTTTAGAATTACACACCACTTTCAATTCCCGTGAGCATTAAGCCTTCCGCGCCGACCTTAAACTTAGATAAGTTGCTAACTTCAACATTAAGTTACGTTACACGTTGTAGATATTCACTTGAATACTTGTTAATCAAATGTAAGAAACAAAACTGATGATTCTGTGCTTAGAGTAAATGCAAGAAAATTAAACAATCAAAGATTACTAACATATATAGATGTTTTTAAAACCAATAAGTATCGAAACGGTTATTTATTTATGTTTTAATAATTTTTGTAAAGTTCACAGTAGGAATAAATAATAATTAAATTTTTTAGTATAAAAATCAATTTATTCTTAATTCAAAAAGGCTATCACAAGCACTTTCGAATCGTCAATCAGCATAAATTGTCTGTTTGTCAGGAAGGTAACAAATATAAAAAAGCAAACACAAAATTATGCTGTCTGTATCATGATTACAACACGTAGTTTATCAAAACACAATTTTTTCAAACTAACTGTTAGCTAATACTTCGATTTTAAGCGATAAATAAGTTTTATATCTAAACATAGCGTACTATTTTACCTGAAAATTTGCTTAATCCTTACTGAATTTTTAACATTTTTTACCGACGAATATGATTTCGGATGATTTTTCACACTTAGCCGTTTTTATTTGTAACTTCCTTATATGAAATCCTCATTTAATCATTTAACAATACTACGTACGATCTTAGTAATATTTCTTTTAAAGTTTAAAAATCTCCTTGCATAACTGCGGCGATGTACTTCTGTAATTTCAAGTATAATATCCCTCGATTCATGCAATTTAATGATAGAAACAAATCAAGTTCTTTTGAATTTCAGGATCTCGGCAAAGATTCTAATTTAAAAATCATGTTTGATATCATTGAAGAGAAAATGATATTTACATTAAATAACTACAGAAGAGAAGTTATGAATAGAGAAAAAGACAGCGAATAGGGAATTGATAAAATGCTAATTAATATGTTATTAATAATGTATACGGAACCATATTAAGACGGTCTCATCGACTCATTTGCAATATAATATAGCCTAGTTGTGTATTCGAGAAATTCACGAGATTCAATGGAAATGGTTTGCGTTTAATCCTGTATAATTTGATTTAAATACCTGTTGCGATTCAAAATTCATTCTCCTACGGTATTCGCGTTTTATTGATCCAGAAAAATTAAATAAATTTATGTGGACTTTCCTTGTTCAAATTAATTTATAAGGAAGACCGTAATGTTGCTTTCTTAAGTTAAATTCATACGACTATATTTTTAACAAGTTTTTATTTCTTATCAACAATATATTCACCATCGTTATCAATAACCTGTAATTACCATGAGTACTTGTGAGGGCCAACCCTGGTGAAAGTATTGGTCTCAATTAAAATTGACTTTAATATGAATAAGAATGTAAAGCAAACACTAAAATAAATAAAGTAGTACCAAAAATAGTGCAATAAACAGTATAATATAATATGATAATTATAAAGAAAATATGTGTTAAATGTATGAACAATAAATGTAATGTTGCAAAATAAAATAGTAAGGAAACCTAGAATGTAGTGGTTGAGGATGGATGTATGGCTACTGGAATGAAAGAGAAAGACTGGGAAAATTGTAGAACGAAAGAAACAGTACGACAGATAATATGATACATGAAAGAGGAGCATGATAATAATAAAAAAATATATGAATAAATTATTAGAAATTAAAAGTCCCTGTCCCAAACGAGATAGGGGAACGAGATGTCCCCAATAGCGGGGACCATAAACAAAAAAAAGTATTGGTCTCTCATCCTCATATGTTAGTACAAAGTCTAGGTTATAAATCCATATTATCATAATCATCATGTAAATATCCATGATGGGTTTTTAACATTAGAGTTATTATAAAAAAAATGAAAAAGTCAGGTACTTTTTAATTTTTTTGTATTATATATTGGTTCGTCATTTACATAAAGTTTTCACACGTTGACACAAAAAATTTTGTGGTTTAATATGGTTGCCGTTATTATTAAACTCCACATTTAATATGTATGTAAATGAAAACATTACATACATGTGTGTACAACAAGCGTTGGCATAGTAAAGCCGAGGGTTGCCACATTAGAAATTATTGTGTGAATTTATCTCTGCAAGCGGCGTTTATGGTGATGAATAGAGATTTAAAGGTTGTTTCAGACAAGTCCTTGTTGTTTTATGTTGTTATATCTCTACTAAGAATTCCAGTTAATTAACTTCTCTTTAAACACATTGTATCTCGAGTAATCATTGTAGAATTTCATAAAATCTTTGAGCTTTGTTAAAGAGATTTATATATTCACTTAATTTAATATCCAACTCAAATTGTAGAAATTTCGTGTGTTTACGTTTCTTGATTCGTTAGAAAGAATAATACAACTTGTATGTATGTTTTATGTATAATCATACTACTTTTGGTTTACCAAGACCATTTCAACTTTTTTTTGGGCTATTAAAATAAAATTACTTATTAAAGATGCAAATGAATTGATCATCAGAAGGTGCAGTGGACAGGTCACATCGCTCATGCAATCGATGACCGATAGGTTTTGGAGTAGCTACCACGATTTGGTAGACACGGTGTGGGTAGTCTTCATTTGTCAGAGTCGCGAAAAGTCGCTGAATGTCGGGCAGCGCAAGACCGGTCACCGAAACAATCTTAAGGGCAGAGTGAGTGAGTGAGTGAGAGAGAGAGAGAGAGAGAGAGTCTTATGCCTTGCAGTGGGTGTCTATCGGCTAATATAATGATGGCTATGGCGAATGGAATTAATCGATCTCTGTAAAAAAAACTTTCTATTTATTATATAAATAGCATTCGTTTTTGTTTTACAAATGGAGCAAAATAAAAATACCGCATACTATTTTTATACGTAAAAACTGTTTTACATCTAATAAATATCTAACAATCTTTATCTAAAACTGTATGTTTACAAAAATGTGGAGAGGGGTGTACCAACAATTTATTTTTTGGAATTATAGAGTTGTTTTAATATAAGGGTTTCAATTCAAAATCAAGAAGAACATTTAGCTATTTTCCTTTCAAATACACAAATAAGGACACTATATATAAATAGTAGACTAACAATCTATTTAATAAAGTGGTTGTTATATATGAACTGGCTAAGCCGATGATTGATTTACGTGAAAGAAATAACTATGTAAACAAAAGCTCGGTAAAGTGATTTATTACAGAATGATCATGTCATGATATGACGACAGAAAAATACTACTTGTTTATATGTTTATAATATGTACTCGTGTATTATATGCGGGTATTAATATTGCTTGTATTCTGACTTAACTAGAAGTTAAGCTACATATACCTATTATCTTGAGTTTATGACTTTAAAAAAAATAAAGGTGATAAAACTTAAAAGATTATTTCTCGCCTAATACAATGAAAGACATTATCAAACGTTCGAATTATGTGATTCCCTGTTATGTCTATACAGATATAATTTGTATTGATTTCGTGAAACCGGGTCATTTGCAGGTCTAACTAATGAAACCGAGCATCCCATAGTCCACGAAACGCTTCAGGCAACCTGTCAAAACGCCAATAATAAGCAAATATCAAGTTTACTCTAAATTAGAAAACGAACTTGAGAAGGAACCGACATCGGGTTCATTTTTTTTAATACCTCGTTGACATCTGTCTTGGAAGGGACAGGGTTTTTTGCGATTTAATAGTTTTTACATTAACATTTTTTAATTCCGTTTTCCGTCACAATCTAGGTATTAAATTCCTCTATTTTTCTTCACAATATCACACATCCCTCTGGCTTACTATTTTTCTTAACATCACCTTTCTTGCTTTTCCTTCGCGCCCAGATATCACAGTAGTTTTCCTTTTATATCACAGTACAATTTAATTGTCTTTGGCTATGTATCTCCTATTTATCTAGTTACATTTTTATACATTTTTTTTAAATTCTAGTTATAATATAATATATAACCGACCAAAAGAAAAGTTATAGACTGAGTGAAACTTGTAATTTTTTTGAACATTTACTGTTAAAATTGACAGTGAGCAGGCGACACAGCGCGCAGAACAGATGGCTGCTGGGGCTCAAGGTCTTGAATTGGAAACCACGAACTTGCAAGTGCAGTGTAGGGTGTCCACACTTTAGGTGGACAGATGACCTTAAATTATCAGGTGACGTTAAATGCTAACCGTCTTATTGGAAATTCATAATAAAAGTATAGTCTAGTGGACGTATTGCAGATCAAAAGATGATAATGATAACGTCTTAGTAACTTCATCATATTTCAAATTCAATTGAATATTTCCTAATATAGACACCGTTAACAAGTGCTTATAATAGAAGATGCTTACGGTTTATCAATGGCCAAACGTAGAAGCAAATGTAATATATAGCTAACAACTATAGATAATAATAGGTAACAATTGGTTTGTGAAATTGACAGCCAATAAATAAATAAGTACTCACAATGTTAGGTTACAATCGTTCAAATAAACATCATAAGTTTACTTAGATTTGATCAGTTCCATTCAATGAAACTTGATACCTATTAACATAAAAAATAAACTTTAAGTACTTACTAAGCTGACCGTTAATATGTGTAACCTGATTTCATTAATATACCTGAAATTAAAAGTTAATGAACTATTAATACCATATACTAACTTAAATATGACTAATATCATTTTACATACACTGATTGTTATTCTTTTTTTAGATCTAAAAAGATTGCGTCGCATATTTCCTTCAATAAAAAAAGATTCGATCTGTTAATGTTAAAAGAACAGAGATAGTGGAAACCTGGTGAGAGAAATTATGTATCGAAAGTCATGACTTCCTATAACTATTTAATTATAACTATTATAGAAACTTTGTAGTTTCGGCCGGGGTCAGCTAATGACGCTAGTTGTTCAGAAACGTATAAAAGGGGCATCGCGCGGTAGAATCGACATTAAAAAAGAAGACTCGACAACGATACGACATATATTTAGTGTTTTAACAGGTAAAATATATCTCAGAGCATATATGTGAAGGTGAACTCTATATCGCCAATCTCTTTATCCTTCTGTCGCTTAGAACATGCAACAGCTCTTGTTTGTACTATATAATTTTGATATATTTCAGCTAAGTAAGAAAAAGACCAATATTTAGTTCCAAACACTGAGAGACTAATCGGTGTAACATAACTCCTGAAGATGCCCCGTGGAGGAGTGAAACACGTGTTGAGTGATGGTGGCAGTTGTGTGATTTGCGTTGTTTGCCGCATACGCATTTATCAGCGTGCTGGCGGGCGGTGCACTTTGTTGCACGACTACTACTGCATGTGCGGAAGTAGCTAAATATTGGTCCTTTTCTTACTTAGGATAGACTTCCGCAAGGTAACGCCTGATTCCATTAAATACTTCAGCTAAATTATGCGAACATATGTCTCAAGAGACTTATTGCCCAGTTTAGAGTGAATAGCTAGCGTAGATTTAGAGAATGACGCGTTTAGTAATGTACAAATTAAGAAAAATCCCCAGCAAAATTGAATCTGTTGAATTTTCACGTATCAGTAGTCGCGATGATATGCCGAGGACTTTCAGAAGGGCAATGCAATGACAAACTTTGATAAAGGCTGTGCAACGATGGACTTTAAAAAGAACTGCAACACTGAACACATGACTAAGCAGAAGAGGGTTGTAAACCTCGGTGTATACCTTCTTCACTATGTCGCTTAAAACTACAACTAGAAAGAGATTATAGAAGATAATGTCGCTTTATAAAGGTCATCGGAACACATTAGATGCACGCCGCTTCCAGCCGATCCTATCCTGCCGATATAGCCGATTCTATATAAAAAAATCTATGGGAAGGCCTATGTCCAGTAGTGGACAACCTATGGTTGAAATGATGATGATGATAGTTGTAATTTGCATATCATATTATATCTGTGCTTATTAGACTGCTTTGATTTCTTTTTAATTAACTTCTCTTTTTCGTAAAGCAATCTACACATAGACCGCGGTCACACGGTATCATTTTTAAAAAATATAGCGGACGAAATAAAAGCTATTAAGAAGCGAAAAACTTAATTAAAAGAAAATGTTTTTAGTAAAGTATATTTACGAGATCAATTTGTTTCCCATCCAGTCGTGTAATTGACTAAAAGAAAACTGCGAGTACAATCCTCCGTCCGGCCAGCGCGCCGCTCAAAGACAGCGGGCCCCTGATTAAAAACTGTCGCAAGTTGACAGATTAACGAGCGGCCAGTGAAACCGACCGCTTCCAATTGCATTTATTACATTGCTACTTTTTTTGGTGAAGTAATCGTCCCAAGTCAACTATACCGCACAATGAGAATCATTCTCAGTAGATATTACTTAAACACAATTAACAGATGCGTACTATGTTCAATGATTTAAATTTTGACAGGAATATACCGCGATAAAAAACCATCGGTATTAACAATCACTCTATAATTATTGTGTAAATATTCATATGCTTAAAATCATTTTACATTATTAGATAAAAAAGTTAAATCAGAATACAAATTTATATTAAACAATGGTCGATTTAACATTTTAAATGATTTATAATTTTTATAAATTTCATATTTATGCACGTTTCGATTTTTCATACAATATTTTCAGATATAATTTCGGTCTAAGCAAATCTAGCAATTAGGCAATCTTTGAGCCTTGCAGTGGGCGTTCATGACTTACACGTTCATGGTGATGGTTTAGATTCATCATTATAATTGCAGCCGTGAGACGTCTACTAATGGACGTAGATTAATCTCCCCCGTGGATTAGCAATAGGACCAGTTGGAAGAGGCCTGCAGCGGAAGTCTTCCACCGACCATTAGGTATCCCCGATCCGAACTTTATATCGGACATTTTATTGAAAGAATTTACGCAACAATCTCTTCGCCGAAGAAAAACGTATTGACGATGGCAAAAGTATAATTGTCTTCCACCAATTAAAATGCTACATCTTTAACGTGTCTTCTTTCGTACTCTTAACACTGAGAGTATCATTTAACAAGAGTCAGGTATTATAGTAAAAACAACATAGCGTTTACAATTATTTTAGGCGATGTGTCTATCGACAAAATATCAGTCAGTGGCATTCTAAATTCAAAAGCTATATTCAATCGTGAGCAATTGTAGCCTAGCGGTAGATAAATAAGACTTGCGATCGTAGGAAGTTAGTTCGATTCCCGCGATGCAATCTTATACAATTCACTATATGTGCATCCATTATCTAGGACACCAACAAGCTATCACAGGATGGGCAGCAGCGTCCTCTGCGTACCATAATACCAGACTGTGTTTGCCAACCGGCCTCCTGGCATGGCGATTATGGTACACCCAGCCATAAATTACTTTGGAATAGGCTTATGCCTTGTAGTGGGCATCTATAGGCTGATACGATTCAACTGTATTAATGTATCTCTCAATTCGAAACTAAGAATTTTAAAACAATATATTACGTCAAGAAAAGTTTTTCTGTGTGAATAAATCAAAGTACAAAAATAACATTTACAAGCTAACTAAAATAGCAAAGGTAAGTAAATTTAAAATATAAAACCACCACTGAGTGAGCACTAGAGCGGAACAATGAAAAGCTAGTACAAGACTAAAGATGTTGAGTCAACTGCGCTGAGCTTAAGTCTGCTCTTGAAGACCGGACCACAAAGGAAATTCATAACAGCGGCTTTACAAACGGAACGAGTAATTACTTCTAAAAATAACCGAATGTCGGCATATTAAAACGTTTTTCATGCAGCCAGTCCGCCGGCAGCTTTATCGTTTTAATTTCTTTGCTTGATGATACTTTTTAAGAAAAAAATTAAAGACATAGTTACAGATGTAAAAGCTTTAACGGGGGTAAATATATTGCTCATGTTGTCTCAATTCATTGTATGTTTACGTATTATTATTGTGTGTTTACGAAGTAATAAATAAAATCATGATAATGTAGTAACAAAAATCTTTATGAAAATTAATATTACTACATATAAAAATTATTTTTTGTTTACAATCTGTCCCTGCATACTGTACCGCCAGAAGTTATTGGCCTATCGAATTTTAATGGGAAAAAAATAATTAAAGTAATACATTTTAGTACGATTACTTTATACTGGGTGATGGGAATAGTTATACCTACGCTTTAAAGTTTGTTATTGATAAATGAGACCGTGTTACACCCTTCCACGGGGCATCTTCACCAGGAGTCGTGTTACACCGATTAGTGCCAAACACGGAGTGTGAAACACGTGTTAGGTGATTTAACGGTGGTAGTTGAGTAATTCGCATTGTTTGCTGCATGCGCATTTATCAGCGGGCTGGCGGGCGGTGCACTTTGGGGCACGACTACGAATGCATGTTCGGAAGTGACTAAATATTGGTCCTTTTCTTACGTATAAAATACAATCATATAAAGATTCCCTTCAATGGTATTCTTTAACTTAAAGCTACCTAGGTTCCAAACCCTCAAACTCAAACGGTTTTTCTTGTCGACATACATCACCAACTTGGGCGAAACCATATCACTCTCGTCTCTGTTGATTATAAGAATGAAACCAAATTTAAATTTGGAATGCTCATATATTCGCAGAACCAAGATCTTATTACCTCAGCATCATGTCAGCTGATGGACGTCCACTGTAAGTATAGGCATCACCCCTATTGAACACCATGATGAATGGTCTTTCATTACCCCGACTTTCCGCGACCTTAACTGTATAGTCGATGTAAGAAAAGGACCAATATTTAGCCTCATCCGTACATGCAGAGGTAGTCGTGCAACAAAGTGCACCGCACGCCAGCCCGCTGATAAATGCGTGTGCGGCAAACAATGCGAATCACACAACCGCCACCGCCAAATTACTCAACACGTGTTTCACCCCTCCACGGGGCATCTTCAGGAGTTATGTTACACCGATTAGTGCCAAACACAGAGTCACAGTGTATAGTCGATATAGTATACTGATTTTACTTGATAATACCGGATATACCTAATCAATTTCACACAACGCTTACGAATTTATTTGGAAGGATGTTACAATAGCTGTGTCCGTTTCCGGTTGTTATTTTAGGACAGACAAACAACACTTATACGCGTATTTGACCTTTGATATTCGATCTATTCAGTACGGGGGTGGTCTTTAATAAACATTACGTTCAGATTTTTTCTTACATAATTTTATTCCTTCAATAGTTAATATACGAATTCTATATTATAGTAATATTGTTTTTCCTTGGGTCAATTAATATATAAAATTAGATACCCTGCTCATTTGTCACCAAAAAGAATTAAAGCTGTTATACCTATTTCCAATCATTCTGTATAACGTTATCAGTCTGAAATATGTAATTTATTCTATAGGAATGCGAGAGGTAAATAACTTCTGGCAGTATCAAAGTCTGCAGGGACAAATAGTAAAGCATAATTTTTTCACAGTGTTTTTTCTAATTATATTGTTATTACATTATTCATTGTTTATGGAACTATTGATTTTTAGACTAAATGTACTATATATAAATTGACAGCAATTTAGCAATACTTTCACTCCTTCAAAGCTTTTAGCACCGATGAACAAACACCTATAAATTACAAAGAGAATAAAACTTCCCAAGTGTGTTTTTCCATGTTATTCAAATTTACAACTATTAAATAGAATGTCAAATATATAATACAAGGCCGTATGATTATAAATCGACTGTCTGAAAATATTTTGCTTAAATTTAAAAATAGTTTTAACGTGAATTCGAATACCGAATACACCAAGTGTAAGACAAATAATTTTTTATGACTATTTTTTTGTCGTTTGTAGTGATTGTTTATTAAATGAACCAAAGACATGTAAGAGTATTTCTACCTCATTTCGCACGTACTCGTACTAAAAAATAACGCACTAATTTACAAAAAAGAATCATTTTAATAAAAGCAATAACTTTTAATGTGCGATACACTGGACAGGACTCCCAATACGTGAGACAAAACGGGTCAGAGAAAAATGGATTTGTGTCATATAATGCGACATCCGAGGCCATCGTCTTTACCTTCATTGTTTTGACCCTGTTCTATATAAAATATGTAGGACAGCGTCATGAATATCTTCAAAATACTCTTTCTTATTAATCGCTTTCAATTTTTTTTCATATCTTTAACGTTTCGTTAACCAATTTCGTGACGTTTTTCTTTATACTAAAAGTGAATCTTTATGTTGCATATTTTTAATATATCTCGAAGATAGCGCTACTATTTAAGAAAATATTCGCGGCTACTTAAATAAATATTATATACATACAAAAATAACAATAATGTTTACTCCTAAAAACCTAAAACTAAAATAAATAGACGCGTCACTAACTCTGAAAGTTTAACGTCAATTAAAACTAACAAAAAGCGCGTTAGGGTGTAGGCAAATATAAAATCAACCATAAAGCCTTACAATACATATATATAGTCATATATATATATATATATATATATATATATATATATATATATATATATATATATATATATATATACACAATACATGTATTATATATATATATATATATATATATATGTATATATACATGTTCATAGATACATACTCGTATATGTGAATAATAAATCCATTATGGTCGTGCAGAGCTAGATTCAATGAAATCTATTAAATGGCACAGAATGCGAGATACGTCGCGCCCGTCAGCCGACTTTATAATTTGCGGTTCTCTCGTCGTCTCCGGAATGCAATATCGACGATATTCAAAATATCGACGCTCCCACCGGCGTCTCCACCGCGACTATACAATTGTTCCGCAGTTGGAAATGATTACTGGCAAACCGATATTTACGTTTATCAATTATCGTCAGTAATTTAATTAACATTTGTATTCTATTTTAATGCTTTTAAAAATGCGTTCGCTATTTTCTCTTGCGGTGTCATATTAACAAAAATAATTAGAACGTATACAGGATGCAGATATTTTAAGGTGGTGTAAGTATAGCCCATTTGCTATTAATTAAAATATGGTACCCATTCAAAAATAAAAAATTTCAGAAATAATAAATAACGTATTGGTAATATAGTGCGGAAAGCACGCACTTAAAAAGTTTTACATGTAACCAATCAGCCTGTGTTATTCATATGAAGAGTATCGTCTTGTTGGTTCTAAAATAATTAAGATATTATTGTTAAAAATTAGTAACGCCACTAAAATTTAATATTTGTGGTGTTAATAAGTTTCAGAATAAACAGAATAGGTACAATATTTATTGTTTGTCTAAGTTAGAACTACGTTCCCGATAAGATAAAGTAAGAATTATTTCAACTTCAAGCGTTTCCGCTTTGTAATATGCTTCGCTTCTTGTTGCGTCCGTGTAAAGTTTACCTCATAACAATTCTATGGATAAGGATAGAAGTTGGAACGATATAAAAGTTTTTGATATTTTATAGTATCGTTATCTTTACCTTATTAAAAATGTTACATTTTTCTTTGCACAAATCTACAGATTTCTTTATCATCACCATCATCATTTCAACAATAGAATCTCTATTGCGAGGCTCATTCCTCCTCCAGTGTCCCGCGCTCAGTAGACTGATGACATAGTTAAGATTCCGGGAAATTACTGGATGTGCGGATAGCGAAAAACCAGCCATGATTGTTTGTCCACCTTGTGGGTAATTGTCCCACGCTGCGCTTGAACCTTAAGGCCCGAGCCGTCATATCTTCTGCGAGTTATTTAGCCTAATCACAGCCTGTTTAACTAACCAATATTAACTACGTCAGAAATTTTAATTCGTCTAGATACTTTCATTCCTAATCCGATGTCGACAAAAATTCCCGTTTAAAAACTTGAGGTAAATCTATGAAAGACGCACATGCCCCGTAGTAGCGGTCTTATAGCTAAAATTAGGATCGTAATGAACGAAATGATAAATTAAACTATGACAATAATATTTCGAAATTGTTTTACTTAATTTATTACTATTTTATATTATATAGTTAAGGTCCCGGGAAGTAGCTGAATGCGGGCTCTGGGCAAGACCTATGCCGGCAAATATCGGCTGAAAAGAAGAAGATAAGTAACAGTCGTGATACATAACTTTTCGTTAAAACTTTTACGAAACGTAGAATTACAAAAACCTTAACAGAGAATCACAGATAATAAATCGGTGAGAACAAGTATAATCATATTATTAAACAAAATTTATAGCTAGTAAACTGAAGAACCGTATTCTTATGTTATCAATTTATCGGAATCAATTGAAATAGATTGAAAAATCTGGAACGTTCTACATTTAATCACATTTCACTAATTCAATTTATTTTTATTTTAATAATTAAATGAAAGAAATTGAAATATAAAAATTAAAAGCGTCAAGGCGAATTACGCTTTTCGATAAGTGGAGGAAACCTATTACACTAAATTTTGCAACACAGAATCCGTAGCGAGAATACATTCGAATCCGTCACTTAGTGGCTAGAGATGGTATCATTAACAATATAATACACTGTACTAGTACTAGCAACGTACAATCGGTGCTCAGTAGTGTTTACGTTATTGTTCAAAGAAGACTTATGAAAGCCGTAGATATATTACCTACGTACATGATAGACTTGCAAAACCTTGAAAAGACCTAATAAATTGAAGTGGAATGTTGTCGAATAGCGTGCAAGAAAATGAACAACAAAGTGAACAAAACGTCGGTAATTTTCTCGTTCAAAATCCAATTCGTAAAATCTAGATAGTGATATAAAATGTATGTATGTTATATAGTATTGTGTGTTTAGATGTATGCACACCCTAAACTGCCCTCTCCTTCATGTCTTTCATCTCCATCTAAAGGTTGTCTGGCAGAGATCGCCTCGACCGATAAGACCGCCTCTTGTAGCTATATATGAATTGATTCTTTTTTCAGGTATTGCCTATGGCGTATAAAAAGTGAAGATAAATAAATAATAGTAAAGTATAGCATCTAGTATCTACCTCATAACTTGGGTAGCTTGAGCTTATGTAAAGCCCTTGCAAGAATCTCATGTCCAGAAAACTCAAAGTAACTATATGTGTAGAGTAACTATATGTATACCTAACTATCATAAGACCTGTCCCAATATACGGATACAAGAAATAGACTCTTAAAAGCAAATATATAAGTACTGCTCAAGTAGCTAAGATGGAGATGCTCTAGTGGATGTAAGACGTAAGGAGGTTTAACAAAGTCCACTTCGAGCACTTACGAGAGATAACCGAGAGGAAACCGGCTCTGCTGGTATATATATATATATATATATATATATATATATATATATATATATATATATATCATACTGACGTACCGAAGGAACACCACCCACACATCAGTAACATGACAATCAACTTTAGGAAGTCCGGTAATCACAGAGGTAGCACAACGCCTAGGTAGATCAGTGTCATACAGAAAGGCATGTAAAGCTGCGGTCTCTTAAACAAAGACGTTCGAAATGGGACAAAGTGGAAGATAAAATCTAGAAAAGAAACCCCGACGAGATTACACCAAGGTGATAAAAGTTTTTCTATAGATATTTAATAGAGACTTAAACATAATACGTTCACATAACGACAGAAGAAACCAGCAACACGACGTCAAACGCAACAAATTTAGGAGAAGCATTTATACGCTTGTACTAGAATCAAGACAATTGCCATGGGAATCGTGTAATCATTAATAACAGATATCTTGTAGACGCCAGGCCATAAGGAAGTGCATCAGAGGCACGAGGCAATATCTCAACTCCACGAGTGACTAATGTTCGGCCAGATATGCAAGACCCCACATGTCGCTTTGTGTCAATTTAGTCGACAATTGTTTTGTGCTATTCTGTCTGTGTCCATAATTTCAATTGGTCCACAGTTGATGTTATTACTATTGTTTCTTGCAACTTTGTTAGCTTACGGGCAGTATTCATTGTAACTTTTTTTTTGTTTTATTGTAATTTTTCAACATGTTAGTGTAGATACCATTTTCCTTCACCGTTCACGATGAACGCTTAATGTGGGCATGCTATCATAAACGAACTCTAAGTTGGTGGCAACGCTTTATGTCTGAACTACACTGCTGCCCAAATGGCATTTGCAATTTTCAGTAGCCTCATCATCATGTGAACCTTTGTAGGTTCCTTGCAAGCCATAGTAACTTATCTCAACGATCACCAAAACGTCTTTCGCTGACAGCATTCAACGATTTCTCACGACCATGACAATGATGTCGGTCCACCTAGCAGTACGTACATACAAACCACGAACGATTAGCCTAAACCTTTTCTATAGGTAACGAAGCTCAAGAGTTCCCACGGGAGCATTTACACTGGCCGCTACATTCTCCTATATACCGGATTGGAAAGCCGAGTTATATCATGTAAGCGGATGCTCCGTGTCGCCTTGTGTAATTAAAACAAATATTCTTCGTATAACATTTCGACAATTATATCCTTTAGAAAAGGAGAAAGCAAAATGCAAAAGTGACGGATGTGAAAAGATCGCAGTAAAAAGACTGGAATGCTGCCAGTTGAAGGTAACAAATATAGCTGAAAAGAAAGTTTTGAAAGAGCCGAGAGCTCGCGAGGGCTCCCGGGAATTCCCGAGCCAGGAAAAAGGTTTTGTGGAATAGACACGAGTAAAGGCTTTTTGGAGTCACTAGCTTAAGACTCACATGAAGTCGCTGCACCGCATACCCGATTACTTAAGTGTTGGACAGTTTATTCTAACATGAAAAATCCATAATCAGTTATTCAGAAAAAAAAAATTCTTAACACGTGGATACTAAAATAATACGTGGCTAAAGCAAGCGTGCGTAGCTAACGAATAGCCCTGACGTTAAGTAATATTGATTATACGTAAAACATCGCCGCACCCAAAGAAATACGTGCCTACAACGGTAACCTGATACGCTACGCCCTCGGCAGCCATATAGTTCGAGAAATTGTTGTTCTAAATTTAATATTAATC
The DNA here is from genome assembly GCF_028537555.1 of Battus philenor. Taxonomy (NCBI): domain Eukaryota; kingdom Metazoa; phylum Arthropoda; class Insecta; order Lepidoptera; family Papilionidae; genus Battus; species Battus philenor. Next base: position 3,502,926 of record NW_027181693.1, read on the forward strand.
TAATAAAGACACTATTTGTACCAAAAACCAGATGACATACGTAATGAATTACTACTACTGAACATCTTGATACACTACAAACAGACGGAATACTTTTTTACGATATATATATACTTTTCGTAATATTAACTTGTTAAATTTATTAAATTATTTTCTAGATCTATGATTATTTATACCTTCATTCAGTACTTTTTCTTCCTCTGTTTCTTTATTTTATCCGAGGCAAGTGCGATCCAAATCAGTTTGATGTTCTTATTTATTATTGTATTATATTTATAATATGTATTAAACCTTTTTTTTATTATAAGTATATATGTTACATACGTATGTATGTATGTTTAAGTATGTATGTCTATGTATGTTCATGTATATTTATCTTCATTTGTTTGTGAATATGTATTTTTTTTCTTTTTGTACACGCGAACTACCCTTTACAAGTACTATTATCTTTTCCTTACTGTGGTTGTCTGTAAGAGATTGCCTTGTGTGATAAGACCGCCCATTGTACTTTTCTGTACATTATTGTATCTGTATATTATGTATCATATCGTGTACAATAAAGAATATTAAATAAATTAAATAAATAACTTGAAACATTCATTTCACCAGAAACCAAATGGCATAAGTAATGTACCAATCACATTAAATCAGACAATAGTTTTTAAAGATTTATATTCTTTTCGCGTTAAGAAAATCGTAACACGTCCCAATATGCTTAACAATACACCTCGTCTAATTGTTCATACTAAATTTGAGAGATGTATTCAAGGTTTTTGAGTGGTAGGCAATCCACTAGGTGGAATGACTAAATAGGTTATCTAGGTTGCGAGAAATCGCAGGATACGTGCAACGGGCGTCTATTGGCTGAAATTATGATGATCTTTAAGAGTTTTATTCAAACTGGTCAACAACACCGCTTTTTATTTGAACTAGTTTAAAATTAAATATATTAACATGAATACACTGTAATATAAACTAACATTAGCGTATTTACATTACACGTTTCAGATTTCGAATTACATAACAGGATAGTTGCCTATTTAATACGTATCAAAGAAATCCATCTCCGATGAACGACGCGGGCTTTACGTTTTCCGGCAAAGCAAATACACTTGAGCGGATAAAATCAATCTTTAAAGTAGGTCTTTCAGCTGACAAAGTAGTCCGATGTTAAGTAATATTGACCACCAGATTTCGCCCGAGTAGCGGTTCGCATACATACAGCGGATATTAATGTATTATCCTTTACTGGGTTCGGTTATTTTAGAAGATTATTAAATAGAGTTAATACCAGTTAAAAGTCAAAATAACAACGTCGCTAAATTTTTAGAAATTATGTATTTTAATTATGTATAGTAAAGAAGTTCTTTTAAATTAGTAATTTTTATAGAAAGACTAATCGCCTTCATATATTATATTGTGAAATCTAATACATACGTTGATCCATTTTACAAAATCACGCGATAGTTTCAAAATAGCGAAAAAAAACTAGAAAAATATTTAAATTTGATTAAAAAAACATTGAAAATACCGAACATAAAAAAATGATGACAGAATTTAAAATAATGACTCTTTTTAGATCAAGATGGCCCGGTAAGTGCATTTATATTATCTAAACTTACAACTTTATATACATATATATACATATATATATATATGTGTGTGTGTACTTTTCGTAATATAAACTTAAAACATTTATTTAGAGTCAAATATATTTGCCACCATCATCGGGATAGAAGACTATAGATCTCAATAGTTGAGTTATTTTATACATGGCACAAATAATCGCTGGATGCTGGCAGCGTAAATCCGGTCACCGGCAATCTTTACGGAAGGCCTGTACCTTGCATCGGGCGTGTGTCAACTGGCATAACGATGATGACATGATACATAGAAGCTATAGATCTTAATCCTTCGTTTGCCTCTTCCTAGATCTGCCCAGGCTGCTCTTCTGCCTTAGTACAGATATTTCCGGAAACGACACAAGCTATATTTTATCGAATATTTCTTAAAATACAGTTTAAAATACTTTGCATTTTAATCTGGATGTACTGCAGATTATAGACAACAAATTCGCGTTAAAAAATTCCAAAGATTGGTTCCCGAAAGAAGAATACGGTGTATACAAACTCCAACGCGTCGTTCGCTCGTCGCAAAGTGGTGACACTGTTGAGTGTGCGCCTAGCAAACCTTTGGCCTACGAGAGGATAATGCTAAACATAATAATATATACGCACTAATGTCACAAATAGCTACAGTGCATCTTATACGGTTCCTAGTAAATAAGTTCAACCAAAAGTGATGTAGTATTAGATGGAACTTACAGTAAAGAAGAAAGAACATTATGAAAAGATTTTATTATTCCTTCAATCGTTACGTGGAAGTGCACTGGGAGCTGCAACGGCAATAAAATAGCATTCGCGATATAGAAAAGAGCGCAGGAGGTTGTTAAGTAACAGCGACGTTGAATAGATACTACGTAAGATTCTATTTGCTGCCAAGAAACACTAACTTGGAAATAGACAGAACATTGCCCTGAACAGTTTTTCTGGCCCCGTTTTTGGCCTCTCGTGCTCTATCATGCGTGGATATTTACTATTTTTTAAATTACAATTTATTCACGTAATCTTTTATTGTATCACTCATCTTTTATTCCTTTCAATATCACCTATTCATTCTTCTGAAATTCGTTCCAATGTTTTTCATTCCTTTTCATACATTTTCCTTCTATTCCTTGCCTTCTACCATTCTACCTCAATTAAGGTTTTGATTTATTTTATTTTCTGGCTTATTTCACGTATTAATTTGACTTTTTTATATACTTTAATTAAAAACCCTAAGTTCTGATTTTATTTCTCTAATAATATATCACAATTTAACCACAGTATTTCCTCATTTTCGCTTACCTAACATTTCTATTTCTTTTTAATACTTTTCTTATGGCCTTCCTGCAATATTCCTAGGTCTGGCGACATCCCTCTTGATTAACCAGGGAAACGATGGTTTCCTTTCTATATTTTCCTGCAACCGAAACTGGTATTCGGCTGTCGAGCTAAACAGTTGCATCTAGGTTTATCTATCTAAATCTTTAGTTCCCAAAGTGATCTAGGTGAACCCCCAATGGTTCAAGAAAGACTCTACGGAGGTCTATGGCGACGTCACAAGAACATGGATTTGAAATTTTCACAAAGAACTTAATAAGAAATTTTCTAAAATTAAATTACCTACACTCATTGCAAAATTAATGAAATAATCTAACAATTCTGACTTTTTTTTAAACTATTAATTTGTGGCTGGGACTCGGCCGCGACGAAAATATCTATAGTTTATTTCTTTCCATTTTGTGTCGAGTTTTAAGCAACACGGTAAAATATAGCTGCAGGAACGGAACCACCTAAATTTTCAGTAGTGTAAGAAAAATTTTTGGAGAGATCTAAATGTATCGCCAAATATAATTTTGTTTAATTTTGTGGACGTCGGTGAAGTCAAATGAAAATACAATCGCATCGACACAGAGGCAAAATTTTGTCTTTCAAAACTTCATTTTATATCATGCTGATTTAAGTGACTCGCACCAATACGTAATTATTCCAAAAATTTAATTAAGTCATATCCGGGCGGTACGTTTTCCGATTTATCACGAGCTTTGTTTTCCGTACGGTAAAAATATTTTCATTTTCAATCCTCTGCTATTTATACAACATCTACGAGCATTTCCTGTTTTTGAATCGTGATAAAAAGCTTCCTAGAAAACCGTCATTTATTTTACAATGCTAGCCCTTTTGGTAAACACTACTTTTTATGTTCTTCAATGAATCCGCAATAAGTAATTAAAATGTGATTATATCTGACGTTAATATAATATATAACCGCTGCCATTTCTAATTATGAATTATAATCTCAGCTGCTCTATGTAAATTTATGCACACATGGTATGAATTTTTTGGGCATACAAATAGCTAAGAAATGACAGAGTCACAGAAATAGGCCTTGGACTGGCACAACTGAAATTTAAATGTTAAAATAAAGACCGTGTGCCCAGAAAAGACTACGAAGAAAAGCAACAAAAGCTATGGAGGGATGACTTCGTAAAGGTGTCGGCCAGAAACTGATCATCTTAATGCTCATACGGAGAGAAGTGAAGGGTGATGGAGGAGAGCTATACTATATTATTAGTTGAGTAAATTTGAAACAAATGTTACGAATTTTCAAGAAAAGATATCTAAGCAAAAAGCGTACAGAACCCATTGTTAGAGGTACGGAATTTTCGCAAAAAAAAATCACTAATTACGCATTTAAATTTTTCAAACATTACAAATTTCGCATTAATTTCGCATTTATACTTTAAAACTTATTAAATTTGGGGTAATAGGCATTTTTCGACAAAAAATTTTCAAAATTAAAGGTGCATGCCTTAACATTTGACAAGTTTAGTTAATTAAAAAATCGTAAAAAAATTAATATTCGCAACCTTAAGCGTTCTTTTTTAGTTTGTTACGACGACATTGTATATTTTAAAGATGAGTTAAGTTTCCACTATGTAAAGTTGGATGTCAAATACTCTGTATTAGATTCTGCTCCATCAAAGGACGAAAAGTTGCATTTGACGGCCAACAAATTGTCATGCATATTATGATTTATATTTTTATTAATGAGTTCATGGATTAGCCCATTGATGGCAGAGTTCGAAAAAAGATAAGGCGTTTTTCTAAAAATTAGGGATTTTCAACTGACCAGAGGTCTTTTACACAAAACAAACAGCTTCTTAACTGATAAGTAAGCCAAGAAATATATCCCGTAGGCCTTAGGGGTCTATGATACGGGGTTGACATCACTGAATTTACCTATGAAAGTGTGTATATTCGTCAATTAACTCATTTAAAAATGATCTTGAAAAACAGAAAAATTGCATACATTTCGCATTTATTCGCATTTATAAGAAATTTTCGCATTTATTCGCATCTATTTCGTAAATACGAAATTTCCGTACCCCTACCCATTGTATATTTATACCGTCGTAAAAAGACGGTCGTTGGTTAAAATGTTTTCGAGTGGTAACTACAACCTGGTAGGTTCCCCATTAGATGGACAGACGAGACATCAAAATCATAACATGTGAAGGTCGCTGGAAGACGCTGGAAACGCACAATGAAAGACCGGTGATTGTGCTATCTTTGGAGCAGGCCTATGCTTTGCAAGGAGAGTCTATCGGCTGACATAATGATGATGGTAAAAATTGGTGACGTAATATCCTACCTTCAGAGCATGACCACGAACACTCTGATAAAAATACAGGAATGAGAAGAAAAATAATCAAATTTTCTTGTGTATTTATTGTATAACATGTAAACAATACCTAATAAAGGGTGCATCAGCTGTTAATATCAAGAGCAAAACTATGTCAGCGTACCTTGAATAATAAACTACTTCTCGAAGAATGGTACTTATATTTTGCTTTTAAACAATTCTTTAGAAAAAATTTCAGGTCATTTGCAATAAAGCAGCTTTTATTTTTAAAAATAATGGAACAAAAACTCTCGGAATGGCTGCGTTCTCCTTTTCAGAAATTGTCGTGTTCTTAGTATAGAAACAAATACGGAATGTTGCAATTTTCTTTAATGAAAATTACGTTCACACACAACCTGTTGATAATCGTCGAGTTTGTTTAGTTTTCCAATTGTTGAAAATTTTATGTAATTTAATTAAAAATGCACTTACTCCTTTTTAACCGTAATTAATAAAACGGTTTATTGTTAATTATTATCTTTTATTCTAGTATTCATATTATTATCAACATCTTATTTATATTGACACCTGGTGTACAACCGAGAAAACTGCCAAAATAGCCCAATTTGATAGTAACTAGAAAAAGCTGGGTCCCCTATATCCTATAATCTACTGGAGCGTCTACAAAATTGTCTGATCTTCGTACATTTTTTATTATTAAAGAACACGGAGCGGCAAGTGTAACACAACACGTCCACTTACGAGGTGGAAGGATGACCATCTTAAGGTCCTCGAAAGACGCTTGATGCAGCCGCTTCCAGCCAGTCATATTAGAAGTCTCTGAGGGAAATCTTTATATAGCGCGGACTCACATAACGCAGAATAAAAAGTAAATTGGAATAAAATGTTAAGATAAAAGGTAAATAATATAAATTAATCCGACTGTTGGAAGTTATAGGCCCCGGTATTAAATTCACACAAAAAGTTGTACTAAATCACGTTATCGATATTATACGCTTGGCGTTATCGATATATAGATGCCACAATGAATCGAGTCACGTATATTATAAGGGTACGCGGTATTCCAGCGTGATACATGCTACACGAGATAATTCGTTTTTATTCACCGCTCGAGACATCGAGCGGAAACGGATACGTAGAATATCCCTAATTTCACGGGTGACTCCTTGAATAATAAATGTGTGCCAAATGTAGATAACAGTACCTGCTTGTGTGCGTTACAACTGAATGAAAGGAAGGTTGCTTATACCGTTGTACATTGGGGAGCTCGGTGAATAATAATAAAGTTTCAACTAAATTAAAGGAATTGTTTCTAGGTTACTTATTTATCTAAGACCTTCCACTGGTTGTCTGTAAAAAAATCGCGTTTTTCTCAGTTTGTTAAATCATCTTTTGCACTTGATGTAAAATAAAGAGTAGATAAATAAGTATGTAGCCGTCCACAGTCTAATCTTTTTCTTCGTCGTTGAAATCCAATCATAGTCGCACACTCTCTCTAGCATTAGTTTTATACTGTGACGAATGTGCTAATGTGACGGTTAATATTAATTTCATTTTAATATTACTGCGACTAGGATTCATGCGTTCTCTCAGAGGAATCACGATATAATTCATCACAATGGCCTAATGCTGGTTAATATTTTATATTTTACATCATTTTACAGTTGGATTGTAAACAGCATCACAGTAATAAAGTTTACGCAAATTGTGCGATTGGAGATCGAAAGATCTAAGGTTAACACGTTACCATTGCTGCTATTGTTTATGCAGGGATATACCATAATCGCCATGCTTGGCAGACGGATTGGCATCACAGTGTGGTATTATGGTACGCAGAGGACGCCTTTTCCCATCCTCTGGATACTTATTTGTGAGCAATCCTGTATATTTAATGCACTAAGTATTAATTATATATTTGACTGTATCCCGGGAATCGAACCAGCGATCTACGATCACGATCACAAGTCACAGTCCTCTACCGCTGGGCCACCCGAATTTACATCAAATTTACATACAGGTATATCTGGCAAATAACAGTGGTATCCTATTATTTAATTAATTAGTAAAAGCGTTTATAAAATATAAAAGCTGTCCGATAGACTTTATAGACTTCGCACTATCAAAAGTGATTGGCCTACCGCTGCAGAAATTAGTATTCCTTAAAGTATATATTTTATTTGACGTCAACTTAAATAATTGAATGCATGAAATTACTATATTCGAAAATATTCATCAAGGTTCGCAAAGATAATACATATTAAAGTTACCCTTCCAAAATTAAACTTTGCATTTCAAAATATGACATGTACTTTGTGGACAAATTTAAATCTTTTATCTCAATCGCATGAGCCGATAGTGCGCGGATTGCCGGCGGTCAACCCCACTAGGTTGACCGCGGGCATAGTCGAATTAGATGCGAGCGTCACAAGACACTTTATCGTAAGTATATTTGGGAGACCTATGTCTTGCAATGGGCGTCTATCAGCTAATATGATAAATATGCTCTTGATCACACAGACACAGAGGTTTTTAATAAAATCACTACGTTTCTGAGCAAAACAAAATTTAAAAAATTTCACAAGTTTAATGGTAACCATTCAACACAAAATAATTTTCTTCGACGATACCGTTAATAAGGTTAGCCGACATCTGTAATGACATGATTATAAACAATTCGCATATATTTGAGGATGACACCTTTGTACAGTCACATGCCAAAAGCCATGAGAAACCGGTACGATGACGCAAACCGTAACCTCTGCAGCTTGATGTTTTGAATCTTAATAACGCGAATTAAACACAGCGTTGGAACGCGTTCTTTGATTTCCAGGAATATTTCATCTCCCGTCACAGCGGTCGTCTCAAGGTATTCGTATGGATTTATTTCGATCAAAACAAGCTTAAAAGTTAAAGTTATAAACAAAATAATGTTTAAAAAAATTATTTAAAAAAAAACAATGGCTTAGTTCACAGTAGCTAGCCGCCCGCATGTTATGGATTGTAGCAGGTTGTGTATGTCTATAAATATTTTTTATCTAGATAACACAGCTGCCTAAGAGTCATTTGTAGGGTCGATAGTGCTTAGTCTAAACCTATTAAAGGTAGCAAAGCTCGAAGATTTCCACAGAAGCGTCGGATCTGGACGCTACGCTTCTTTTTATTACCAGATTGTTAGTCCGCCAAACATTAGTTTTTGCCTAGGCAGACGCCCTGTGGAGTGACCTGGTAAAAGGACCTCATAAGAAGATACCTCTGCTTGGGCTGTCATTCAGTACCCGTTTACAAATATAACCCGGGCACTGGAAAGGGATGAAGCTCGGCTGGAATGGTTGCTGTTGCCGACTAACATTATTTAGTATTTTAAATCGTGCTTTGCTGTTTTGTACTATTCCTCGTATCAAACTAGAGCGCGACGAAATCTACTACAAGCGCCATCTATCGCCGCCGCCCGAAGTTACAGAGTTTCGAAATGCATTAGTGCTTTTCTCTCTTTTTGCCTTGACAACGTGCCACGTGTATTCGCGCATCACTGTTAATTTAAATATATTGCCAATATTTTTCAATATCAACTTATGCGTCGTTGAACACGTCACCGAGAATTACTTGCACTGTCGTATTTCACACCCTTTTCAGTAATAATTCCCATGATAATCACATAAATAAATAATCCCGGTTTGATGCTAGATCTCTGATAATAGAAGCTGTGTGCTACCTGTTTGTTTACCACTACGGTGCCTATAGCACACTATACCTTTATAGTGTTTCGTAAACATCACTGTTTTGAAGAGGAGGTTGTAGTTCAAAAAATGACTAGATCACAAAAGCGTTAAACGCGGGATATCACAAATCCCTATAAGGCATCAAAATGAGAGCATACAACTGCATATTAGTATATTATAGAAAATGATTCTTGCTATTGTAAACACTAAACTTTCAAAAGCCTAGCCCTGAACCTACAATGTCCGTTTACGTTTCAACATTTTCCATATTACCTCAAGAAGCTTAGTCACGCTTTCTAATTAACTTGAAAAGCGCTTCGTTAGTCTAACAGTCGATGGTCCGCTAGTTCATTTCTGAACAAGAACGTGTTGTTTGCAATCGGCACTAGTAAGAGCAGATGTATTAAAGGCCTATTCACATCGTAAAAACTGTCTCTGACGCGGTTATTTTGTATATATTAACTATAGAAATATACAACACACAAAACTCTTCTGAAACTTACATGACTTTTGATAAATGCTATAGAGTAATTTTTTTGGTGTTTTGAGCGATTGCAGGTCGCGCGTTCGATTCCCGGGATACATGTAAGAACATGTTATTCACACTTTGTGCATGAATACATACTATTGCCACTGCTCACAAACAATTTAACGGAGGATGTGCGGCAACGTCCCCTGCGTTCTATCGGTTTGATAGAACGCAGGGGACGTTGCCGACACTATGCTATGCTATATCCCCCCAAAAATATCTTTGGGGGTAAAGGCCACCAGGCCTTGCATTGGCCGTCTATAGGATGAAACAATTCATTTGTGTTCATGAACATCTCAATTCACGATGGTTGATACCCCGTCGACTACCGAGACATTAGTCGCAGAATAGTACAAAGTAAACATTACTTTTTTTCAGGTAACAAACGCTTTATCTCATAACAGAAAATTCCACGATCAGATGAAGAGCCAAGCTATTAAATGACCGTAAAATCATCGTGTGTCGCGCTTTAACTACAATTTCGCTAATGTGAATAGGCTCTAATGTAACTGGCTGCAATACGCAATGCTATGCATTGTTCTCAACACTAATTAACATCGACTCACGTCCATTGATACAAATTTATTGCGTTTAGTTCGCTTCAGTACCTTCGCATGAATTACTTGTTTTGACGTCAAATCCGTGTTGTCAGAATAGAAACGATGTCTTTAAACTGTTTACTTATACATTGAACGAAATAATTCTATTTGTTCAGAACTATTATTCTCTAAGGAATATCAAAACAACCTTTATGAAGAATAATGTTTGGTATATTTGTATGGAAAATAAAATTACATACTCAAACGTTGAGTTTATTAATTTCTAATTGGGCGTATTATTATCTTTAATTTAGACGTAGACCCTCCAGTTTTGGGCGCAACTTGAGATTTCCAATGACACCAAACGAAATTTGACGATCTGTTAAATGTTCCGTAAAACGTTATTTCGAATGCGACTTAGGTTATTTATATTTAAACGTAGTTTTAATTAAGCAAACATCTGAGATTAACTTTAAATAATCGAATGTTTCCTGCAAATGCGCTTGCGTGTATTTTGAAACGTTTAACTTTATCAATTACGAAATTGTAATTACTTTTAAACGGTTTAAAGACGATTCGACTGTTAAGTTTCTTGCAATACTTATTTTAAATTAAGAATTTGTAGAAAAAATTGATAAATCGTAGAATAACTTTGATAGTTAACCACTGAATCTAAATTGTGATTCATTCTGTACAATTCTAAAGCGAAAGTTGGCAAAGAAGTCTGTCGATCGTGAATATATGCCATATCAACTGCATAGAGACACATATATTAAACTATCTATTTTACATTTGCAACTCATTTTCATGTTTAATATTATATTGTATACATCAAAAATTGTTAAATTTTATTTAAAAAAAAAAAACTCCAGCTGTTTTTAAGCAAGTCAGCATTTCGAGCCGGTGGCTTACATAAAATATAATTGACGATACAAAAGTGCCTACTTACTTGCTTATTTGATTTAAAAAGATATTTGTATTGCCGAGTAGTAAGTAGCATATACTAGTATATTTAAAACTATCTAGATATATAAAAGTTATAGTAAAAGAAAAAGTATAATAATCTCATAAAACCTTTCCATAATTCAATAAGTGTTGTAAGATATTGTAAAATATACGAAATAGATCAAAGCTTAAAATATCATTAGAAGCACAGAAGCTGTTTTCTGCAATAAAATGACGGAAAAGATAAAAAGCGCGCTAACCAACACAACGTCTTATAAATACCGTGCGCTAACCAATTACGCCATTGCACCAGCAGCTGGGAGAAGAAAGATCCGTATCAAATAGCGGCAACCCTCTCTCAACTGTCTGCGCTTAGTAAAAGCGAAGAAAAAAGATTGTAAAAAAACATTAGCGATACAAATTAGAATTAATAAAAAAACAAACCAACGCTTATGAACTTGGGACATAATAAGCGGTTGACGGTCTGTTTTCAACGCCTATTATGTATATGATTATATTTATTCAATTAATGTGATACGACCGTGGTCACTTAATATACCAAGGGCCTATGAAAGACCAGCTCGACGCTGCTCGTCCGCGGTTCCAAATTAAATACGTCCGCTTATACACACGTAAAAATAAAACATAACAAAAAAGCGCACATACACATATACACGTACATACACGGATACCATTTCATTCGGAACAACTAAGAAATGTTTACATGTGCAGTTTTTTTGTCTGATTTCATAATCATTATATTGCAATAATTATTGTGTCCAATATATTATTATTATTAAATAAACAAACAAGTTAATAAGTTCATATCGACGCGCTAGAACAGAAAAGATTGTACGTAAAATTCAATTCAAAGAAACGAATATGATTTATGAAAGCACGTTGTCCTCTATATAGGTGAAGGTCTTGCGATTTTCATGATCGGTATCCAAGTAGACATCGCTTAGTATTTAACATAATACAAGATAACAGGTGTCATGTTGAAGCTCCTAGTACGTTTTTTATAATTACCTCTATACATATATTTAACTAAGTTCCACAAAGCTGTAAAGAAAATGTAAAAAGGTTTAAGAATAATCGTACAAAGCACAGTAATAGAATTAATCAATGTAACTCCACATTTGCTTGTGGCGTCCTTACTGGAGAACGACTACAGGAATTTTATTACACCTCTACTTGATGATAAATGATAAAACTGATTTATATCATAAGCAGTGCAGTTTGAACACGAACAAGTTACCAGTAGATGCGTAGATCACACTGAGACTGTCAAACTGCCTGTCAAGCTTGGGGGTTTTAGTATACCCCCCATAGATATCCTTGGGGAATGCCTGTGCCTTACAGTGGGCGTCTATGGACTGAAACGATAACGATAACGAATATTTTAATCATTTCTTGGCTCTAACTGATTAGCAGAGATAGAAAATTTCTAGATTCTAACGATGATTTAGAGTACTTCTCCTCTTAGAAGACGATTGTTGGGAATACCACGAAGCCGTTTTCTTATGGAAATAAATTTCCAAATATATTTAATTATATTGAAAATAGGAAAATTAATTATGTTTACTGTATTATTTATTAAGTATATTTACACATTAAATATTAAAACATTGCGATTAAAATTATAACGTGTACACTCATAAAGCTTAGAGACTATTAATATTCATTCGACGCAATCGGATTACTTATCTGACCCAGTTCAGGCGTTGTTAGCGGTAGATCGACGGAGCGGACCAAATCTACTGCTGAACAAACACTTGTACCTACTGGATTTTATATGCATACTTGTATATATGCAATGGACAATATCTACCAAAACAACAAATGACCAATATTGAAATGATAAGGATTCTTAGGGACAATCGTCTCTGCTTTCATTTGTTGTAATGAAATTTTCTTAAATTCCACCACGACCGGACACCTGATTCTTATTAGGTGTCCGATCGTGGTGGTAGAGAAAAATATATGTATAATTGACGTTTAATAAGCATCTGCACCCCATTGGTACAGGACTGAGACTTCGTGACCGTAAGTCGTGGCTTCGATAACCGAGATGCAATGTTACACAATTTACATTTTGTGCATTAAGTGTATATTGTATTATTGCCACTCCTCACAAATAATTTCAAGAGGATGGACAGCACCGTTCTCTACCTAATATAATACAGCGATCGCTAATCCGCCCGCCGAGCTTAGCGACTATAGTATATCCCCCCATTGATATCTTTTGAGAAGGCCTATAGCATAGGCCTCTCCAAAAGTAGTAAAGTAGCAGTGGGCGAGTGGGCTGAAACAGCGGATCAGAATTTTGAATTGAGTGCCAAAGTGGTATTGCGATAAATTTTGATTTCAAAATCTTAAAGTGCGCAAATTTTTATGGTGGTATATACCGTGTGACTTACCATTAGACAGACACGTTATACAGTTCACATACATATTTATTTCGATATAAAATAATTAAAACCATTTTCCGCCGTAACCCTTATAGTTAATTACCCACGAATATTTTTATAAGCCTTATTGAGTGTATACATATTTTGGGTAGAAAACATCGCTTCAGCGGCTCAAAAACAACTGTCGTTCGAACCGCCGAAGCGTTTAGATGTCTCAAGGTGTTACACAATAAGTCGAATATAAGAAGATTCTCTGAAACTGTGTTGTGTGGAACGTAGTCGCTAAGACAATATGAGTAAAGTCGGCAACTGACATTAAGCTTACTAAATACCGTTTTAAAAGCGTTTGCTCTGCGAAACAATGAAATAACAAATAATTCATTCATGGTTTTGTGAAAGGGCAGGCATATCTATTACTAAATACGTTTTTAAAAAAATCCCATTTCATCCACCCTTTTAGAGTGACTGAGGGCATATAATTTCTGGTCACACAGTAACGATTGTATCACAAGTAAGCTACTGATTACATATCTTTCATTTCTTGCGTTTATTTTATTTTGACTAACTTTTACTGCTACTATTACTACTGCTACTATAACTTTTACTGCTACTATTACTACTGCTACTAATACTACTACTACTATTTCACCGGATTAAACTTCTTACGTCCCCCACTACAGACGAATTTTTTGGGAAGTTTATCATGCCATTAAATTACGTCATCTTTACCTTTCTACCGCGGTATGTATTACTTCGGTTTTAGTTGTAACGAGCATGTATCTGACCTGATCGGTACAACGCATGCGACTGTCGCCCCGTGGTCGACGACCATCCAGTGATCAAAATTTTTCCAAATTGTCATGTTATATTGCATTCATGATTAATATTATTATTTGTTGTTTTAAAGTGAATTCTCAGCCGTACCTGTACAAAGATAACAATAACGGACTTGACGGATTTCATAATACGAAGTAAGCTCTTGCGAGGATAATAGAATACATATTCCGAGTACGTGTATCACAATGCTCTCGTAAAATCAAACTCTATGTATTTGCAAAGAAACATACAACAGATTCTCTTTGCATCCAGCATTCTTAATACTCCCAATTATTTACTTATATGTCCGTTATAGTATCTTCTATCATTTTTTGGGACAATGAATATATCCCATTATATTTATTACGTTACGAAAAGTTTGTTACGAAAATATAAAACATACAGTGATTCTGTCGACTTCTTTATAGATTTTTGGAACTGCGTTTTTTTTAACAATACATTTTTTAACAAATAGTGATACTATTATTGCAATGTTAGCTGAAAGACCGTGGAAGCAGGTGGCTTATAAACGGTCCTATAGGAAATCCATGGTATCGAAGTCCAAAGTTTTTAATTTTTGTTGTTTCTATATAACATAAGAACGTCTAACACCACTAACGTACTTATTATTAATGGTGCAAAAAAGAAACCATTCGAAACGTTTAAATTTAACTGCCATATAGTCCCTTAAAATTACTTTTAATCAATGAATCATATTCGCGACCAATATATTTAAGTTCAACGACACCTATGTACCGCGGATCGGAGGGTTCAAAAGCTAAGTAAATAAAATATAAGTCTGTATTGGCATTCACAATGATATTAGTATACTGTTTGTACTGTGTGAGGTTGAAACAAAATAAACATATTCATTTCAAATTTATATAAAATTTGACTAAATAGCTACGATAAAAAATAAGTGATAAGTTATAATATAGCATCAATAATATATGACTAAATAAATTCATTTAGTTTATGAAAAAATCATAACAAAAGACTGCTATTTGTACGCGGTATTAGCAAAGAAAACGGCGTATTCCTGTCTGGCATAACGAAGAGTGATATCCACTCGTATATATTTCACAGACACAAAATGTATGCAGATGTGGCGAACAGAAAAACCGTAGGAAAATGATAATCAATTGTAATATAGTGTTTTAGAAATGATTTATGATCCATTGATATACCGCAGATTGCATATATCTGATATTCCAACAGTAGTATTGATGAGAGCCCGCCACATCAAAGAGGTGGAATTCTAATTTAAATAGTTAAAGTAATAATTAAACCCATGTAATAATTGTAGTCATGTTTAATTCAAAGTCCAAATAATTACTAAATATTGTCAATACATATAAATATATTCAGTAGTAATTATTGTACATATTGTTAATAAACGGTAGAGATATAAATACCTAGAATAGTCCATTTCATTACGACTTGAAAATGATAATTAAAAAGAAGATTTAAACAAACTGCAAAGGCTAAGAGACTATTTTCTACTCCTTTATAGTTTTGTATGTAAAGAGAAAAATACAACAGAGATCTATTTGATAGAAACTATAATCAAGTCTCAACTCTTTCTAAATTTGATTTTAAAGCTCATTTAAAATCAAATCAAGAAAGAGCCTAGCACAATATTCTTTTGTCTTTTTTGTTCACTTTCACAAATGCCAAAAAGACTAGTTTATTCCTAAGTTTATTATCATATAAAAATAGCTGTCTCATATCATCACGCGTAAACGCGACGGTTTTTGCGACTTATGGTTGGTTATTCAAAAAATATGTTTTATGCTATGACTTGATTTAATAGAATAAAAGTAGACGGACTATGTATATAGTAGTAGTTTGATATTATAGCATATTTAAAGTCTGATAGAGTACCCGGATGAATACACGATCGAGTAAATTAGTCTTATTTAATCATTAAGACAAATTTACTCTAAATTGCCTTCTCAATTTGATTTTATTTATTTCGTTGGTCTTTTATGATATTAACTTGTTTCACCTACCTTCATTAATTTATGTCTGTACCGCCTAAACTGTTAACTGGCAGAGAATGCCTTTGTTATTAAGTTCGTTGTTATACACAAATTGTATAAGAAGTGTTTATAAATAAATATGTTAGAAACAGAAGTCTAGAATATTTGCAATAATAGTTAATTAAGCTACAAAACAGAAAGCAACAAAGGTAATAAATTGTACAGGCGTTTATCACTTGCAAGTCGCTCGTGACAAATGCAGTCAGTTAAAACAAAGGGAGAAATGCAAAGATTATTTATACACGTAACGAACTAAAATTTGTTATACGCACGCTAAAAATAATATACAGTTCTCGAGCTCGCATAACAATTCACAACACTACTAACCACTGAAGAACGTTTAAAATGCGAGAAACGAGGCGAATCCCCGTACATTCGGTTGCCTCGGGGAACCGAAAATGTAGGTTGGTATGCAAACGTTTCCTAGATTTAGCCCGAGCGGCGTTTTATATCTTTTTTTTTTAATAAAATTATCCGCATTGTCTCCGCGGATTGCGAAATTCACGAATAGAATAAATAAACGAAAACCCAACGTTGCTGAATAATAGGTATAGCGTTATACTAGTTAAGATTTCAAGCGTTTTATCATATTTGCTTTATTTAGTAATATATGCATACACTGTTTCAATAAGTGAGTCTTACATCTTACTCTTTTATTATCGTTATACTCTTATTATCGACGGTGGTAGATATATCAGGCGTAGTCCTCTTCGTTGATCTGACTAAACCCTCACAACAATCAACATGAATATTACTGAAGCCGTATACATGGCTAAAAACAGATAGAGAAACATTGTAAGATAACATTTAAGATAAGAGCATGATTCAGGTCACGACCCGTTGGAGAAACGAGGAGTATTTCTCCACTTGTAACTTAAGCCTGCTCTCAACAAGAAGTTAAAGACTCAATCACCGCTTACTTTGTAACCTTGATTATTTTAGACAACGTATTAGTTAACATCAAACAAACTTTTAATCTAGTTTTCAATTTTTAAAAAAACATATTAATTTTATTTAATATTTCCGATATACAATTAATGATAACAACAAACGTTGAATTTCTAACGTCTTAATATTTATAAACATTCGATAACAACATATCATTTTATACGAAAAGTTTTTTATCTAAATAGGAATTTTGTTGAAGAAACATTAACAAATATTTTGATCCAATTTACTAATACATACATAATGATATACTTGTTATATAATACATATACGATTCTCTGGGATATTTAGATCGATATGCCAACTGAGTGACAGCTTCTGCCAAGAACAATATATGCAGGAGATTCTACTGCCAATCATCTGGAAACTCGTGTGCGGTGGCAATCCTAATTATGGTTGGCAAGTTGTAGTATAAGTGGGCAGGCCACATAGCGCTGAGCAATAAATGGCCGCTAGGACATTAAGGTTGTCGTAAAGAGACCACGAAGCGGCAGCGTAAGGCGTCCTCTCCGAAGGTGGACAAACGACTTGCAACCCGTGATAGTAGAAATCTGTGGATCAGGCTTGTGTCCAGAAGATGAAATGATGGCAAGATGGATAACATAGTTTTACTAATGTATAAAGTGCACTGTATTTTAGATCCGTGTGTTACACCCTGACAGCAATCACATACAAGACACCCGGAGTTGATGAAAGTGAAAATTTTCTAATTAAATCACTTTCGGATGGTTACTTGTAACACAGAAAACTTTGGAAATGAATAATTTGATCATAAAATGGATACTCCGTCAAAGCAAAGTTGCAGAAACTTCGAAATATTAACGAACTTGAGTCGTCTTTTTAGATACAATATAGAGATAAATTAAATTGAATACACGGTGTGAACAAAATCTATATTAAATGGTAAATTTGATGACTCCTCCCACTCAAAATAGAAGTTCCTTTTATCTATACATAACATTATATTAAACATTGAATCATTTTTTAAGAATCAAATTGAAATGTTTAATAACAAACTTAAGTTTTTTTTAATTAGTTACCTTAAACGTCGATCGTTATGTTTATTGTAGTCCATTATTTACGTACCTGAAAAAAAATGTTTTGATTAAAATATATTACATTTCATACACTTTATATGGTAAGCCCTCCTAAAAGCTGTAGAAATTTCATATAAAAAAATGCGCGCAAGTGTTAATCGCCTTCTGAAGTATATGAGTGACTTATAACATTATAATTTACCCATTACATTAAGATAGTTTTACACGTGATTATTCGGAGATTTACCTGCTTAGAAATATCTCGTGTACATCACAAAATTCACTTTGGCAGCCAATATAATAAAAGTACGAGCTATATTTGAATAATCTTAAACATAGTGTTAGTTTTTTCCAGTGCATTTATTAATTTTGAAATAACTTAGTAACCGTATCCTACAATTAGCGCCATCTATTGTCGTAACATTAAACTAGCTGTTTCGATTTTTGATTGGTTTAAAATAAAAAAATATTTATGTTCTATCACATTTTTAATGAATTAAAAAATTGTACAATGACCAAATCAAAGTCACTAAGAAATTTTTTTACCGTTTCATATAGACGTTGTCTCAATATTTATTAAATTTAAAATTATTGAGACGTAAAACACTTTAAGATATCAATGCATAACAATTGTAATGATAACCTTGTACGGAGGTTACTTGGTAAGTTTCGATTACTAAAAATATGGATGTAGTAATAATATACAATTATAGGAAATGTGTTACAACAGGAAACAACAGCAAATTTTTTGCGAACATGTTAAAAAGGCATAGATTTATAGTAAAGATGCAAAGTAGAACAAACACAAAGCCGAAAAAATACTTTTGTTAAAGTAATCGACTTTTTCATTATAAAACTATTTGATCTAATTCTTATTACATATTATAATGTATGTTTATGTATGTATGTTTGTATATATGTTTGTTTTGTACACGTAAACTACCCTTTATTTATACTTTTACCTTTTCCATACTATGGCTTTGTAAGAGATAGCCTTGTGTGATAAGACCGGCCATTTTACTTTCTTGTTTATTATTGTGAAACCGTTTAATTGTATCCGTACATAAGTTGTGTACAATAAAGAATACTAAACAAACAATTTTTTTATGATTATATTCCTAATAACGGTAATCTCCTATAACTCGATTCATTTACAACCCATTTCAATTATACGCGATTTCGTGTCCTTCGTATAACGAGTATTTCTACCTCCTAAAGCGAGAATTTTCTAGATTATAATCCTGTTGTTTGTAATTTACACTGATTACATTATTAGATAACGATATATCAATTATGTTTTAAGGTTTTATTTATAAAACGCCGTAAGTTTCGTTTGATTAAATAGGCAATCAAATCGTACGAAGTCTGCCCACAATGTGGATTGTGTTAAGGGTATTGGAAGGCGCCGGAAGGGAGGCCTTTATCAGTAACGATGATATGATGAGTAAAAAGATGTTCCAAACAGTTTCTTTCATGTTTAGAAAAATGATAGCAGAAACGCAAAGTAGCTATTCTTAATTATAGAAAAGGGCGACAATACAATGTAAAATTAAAATTCTCGCAGTCACAAAGTATAAGAAAAAACCTAGTCTTAGAAGAGATGCAAATTAATTCCGTCTACCAGTAGTTAACAAAAATACGAGAGTTGACTTCGTAATAAACCGGAACAAACAGCGTTAGGCTGAAGTTTCCCGGGCAGCGGACCGCAGTTGAAATGCATCACAATAGCTATGCAGACGCAGCGGTTAATTAATTCTGATACCGCCTCCATTCATTATGGATATCGCAGTTAACTTAAGACGTTGCTTGTTCTCTGCAAGAACTGACCCGTCCTTGTTATACCATTGTCTATAATATAACGTTGTATATTGGGAATATGAAATATATGCCTTCATTTTACCACTCATGGCGGTCGAATTTAACACTGTCGCTTGGTGACAGAAATTAACAATTTGTATCTAAATTATTTTTTACGTTCATTGTGCACTTCAACGAATCCCAAGGTTGGATGTTACGATATTGTCGGCGTTTGATTTGGCACATAGGAAAGAAAAACTGGGTTCTATTATACTAAGTATTGTTTTTATCGCTAACGTGCTCCGACTGATTGCTATGTACCTAAAAAAGGTTATAAGTAAAAACTTTAAATTGGTGAATGTATGGGTCATTAATCAACGAAAAGCTTTTAAGCTTTTACACTTATTTCTAATCATTCTTTGAAGTAATCACTCTGAAATATGTTACGATTATTTAATAATTCTATTGGAATACGACAAACCAATAACTTCTGGCAGTGCAGTCTGCAGGGATAGATAGTAAACAATTATTATTTCAATATGTAAAATCCGAAATTTGAAAACGCATATTCGAACTATCATCATTCATCATCTTCATCATCATTACCTTATTTATTATTTCTGAAGCAATTGACTTTTGGGCAGGGTACACCATACAAAATTTTTTTAATTATTTTCTTGAACAGTATAAAATATTTATGACGACTCGGAAGATGGTTGCCAATTCCTAAACATATTTCTCACATGCGCCAGTAAAGTCGATTTATTATCGTATGCTTTAGATTTAGGATAACCCCTACTAAAAACACCCTAAGGGTGAATCAGAACTGTGTGAAAGTCAATTTATGTCACCTATCCTTGAGATAAGTTTGAAAGAATCACTTCTAAATACATATTGGACATGTTTTACTAAAACTTTTTTCTAATCAAGTAGTCCAATATGATTTTTTTTTTGAAAATTAATTAGATAAAAATGTGCAGTTTGAATAAATCAATGGAGATATTATCGAATCGGGAAAAAACCAATCTGTTATGTCATTATCATTGAGACGTAGATTTTTTTTAATTCATTTGTGGGTTTCGGATCCGCGAGCCTTGAGTCCGAAGAAGCTGTAAAAACCAAAAAGGCTAACAACGTCTAGCACCAATCGAAGTATCTAAAGCTAGTCTTAATCTGTTTATCTCTGGTAAACAGCGAAAAATAAATCTTGAATAAAATTTACATTCTATGTTTCATTTGGTTTATACTAATTTAGTTTTGAAGGTGTTTAAATTAAGAATATGAAATTATTAACAAATAAACATAATAAATCGAAAATTAAAGAATAGAATTCAAAAACATTATATATATGGTGGTGGCAAATATATTTGACTGTATACATATATATATATTTATATATATATATATATATATATATATATATCACTTTATATTTTATATATTTACATATATATATATATATATATATATATATATATATATATATATATATATATCACTTCAGCCAGATTCATTCAAGTCAGATTTTAAAACACATGCGTCATCGTGTTTGATAAAGCAGGTCAGATGTACAGGCTGTGGAAAAACCGTTTATTCTTATCAAAACTCATAACAAAACAATATTAACAGGAAAAGTTTTTGATCAAATTGAATTATCTGTTGAAAAAAATAACAATTTTAAGGTTTACGTCGTTTCTATTATAACTTTTTTTTCGTCGCCTAACAGCCAGCAGTTGGTGATTATTACATACATTTACTCATTCTAATCTCATTGGCAAGCTCACAATCGCTCATCGAGCTATAGAGAGTGCTCTGTTCGGGATTTCTCTACGTAGTAGTCCATAGACAAACAAAGGTATCAGACACAGCTCAGAGAATTAGTAACTTTAAGTGGCAGTGGACACAGCACGCTCGGAGATCAAATGGCCAGAGCTATACATATTAACTCCTTTGTAGGTAACTGTTTACACATTTAGAATAAACTTTATAATGCATAATTATCATGCAATTTATTTAAAAATTTCAACAAACGTTGAAAAGTCTTTCAAATTCGATTACAAATAAAAACACTTGAAGATTTATTTTAAGTTGGGCTCATTTTTATTCTAGTCTTTAATAAATTGAGCTTTACAGAAAAAAATATATTATTATACACAAGTGTTCACTTTAGATAATCGTAAGTAGAAAACCATACGCATTAATTAATGTTAATGTTCCACAATAAAAGATGCCAATATTAGCAAAAGTATTGCACTAACAAGTAGTTTTTACTCATCTGAGGATCATGACAAGTCACATCAGAAATCTATGAAATCATCTGCGGTCGTCCAAAGAGGTATCCGCAAGTCGGTGATTTCCAAAACCATTCTGGTCATATGATCGCATTCTCTTTATTGTATAACGTGTAGACACCAACCCTACAATTTATGTATTAAAATTTCGTTTATTGTCATCTGAAAAACTGTCAATGAATCAAAACCTTTTTTCTCTATATATTAACATCAATGCTAGGAAGTTACATCTTAAAATTGCGATAAAAGCAATGTAAGAGGAAGAACGAAGCGTTAAAATAATTATACAGTAATTAGACAATACGTAAGCCAGATTTCAAATTTTCTCTCCGAGTGGAGACATAAAAAGTAACAGTATGAGGCTAAAGAACATAATAATAAAACTCAATCGTCTGGTGCGAATAGCGGAGTAAGGAAGCTCGTGTATCTGTGGAACCTAATGGAATGTAAAATAAACATGTTGTTATCTATGTACCTTAAACTGTGTAATGCGAGAGATAGCTGAGATTTTAGCGGTGGAGAATAAACTAAGTATATTAGGGAATGCGTTCTGTGTCCCGCGGTCTTCTTATTCAAGGAAGTAAATAATTATATACAAACATAGGAAGAAAATAGTGTCAACAGACATTTAGATTTTGTGACACTAATCATGTGTCTATATAGGATTGTTATTACCTCGTAATTAATTGATGACAGGTATATTTATGGAGTTGACAACTATAGCACGCATTGTTTCCGCTTTTGAATTCGAGTTTTGAAATCGTCGTCATTATTGTTCATCTAAATAATTTAAATTAGGAATGGAGAAATCCGTATACAAACGTAGGTAATTGGCATAGCCAAGCGTATTTGTAAGTTATATTGCAGTGGGAAGACCACATAGCGTGCAGAACAGACGGTCGCCGGGTCCTTGATGTTTTCAAAATCAAGATCAGAACATTATTTAGTATAGGCTATTACAAGCACTTTAAACTCAATATAAAATGTCACCATTGTTATTCCTACAGGAAGCTAAGACCGATTCAGAAGGCAATTCTGTTAACAAGAGCCGTCAAGAAACTCAACAGTTGCTCTTTACAAATATAGTTTTATAATGAGTGCTTGACAATAATTAGCTTCATGAGGGAGCATCATCAACATTTAATTCGACGCATTAACATTAGTATAGTGTTCTTGGATGGAATAATAAAAGTTCTGGAGTGGGGGCCACGGATAGGAAAGCGTAGCGTACGATATCAATCCAGAAAGAGGACAGACGACCTTATTTAAACCTTTGGAGGACGCTGGAAGTAAACTGCATCAAATTGGTCCTTTGGTAAATCAATAGGGGAGACCAATTCTCAGCAGTAGATGTCCCACTGTTACATGTGATGTTGATGATGCAATAAAAGTTTTTTAGCTGACTTGAATTTAATAAAGTATTTTCGGAAAAAAAAAACATTTAACTATTAATCTCTATGATCTGTATTGAATTGGTATCTGTACCATAAGTGTTTATTACAAAATTTAGTCTTACATTCGATGGCTGGATATATTATATAATTGATAATTATTTATTATAAAACTTATTAAATAGTTTCTTCCAATCGCCAAATCATGTGTGCATTCTAGACAAGTTATTTACATTGTTTGAAAAGACGCATACATTCCCATGTTACAAAGGAATCATGCTAGCTTCCAACACTAGTATTAACTGAAACCAAAACATAATACGAAAATAAACACTGCAATTGTTTTCGCTACGTTTATCTCGTTGACTTGTAAAATTAAGGTTAATACGATTCCTGGATTCAGACCGCAACGCGAGACGCTGTGAAACAAAATATTAACTTCGCATGCGCTAGCCACGTTTTAAACACGACATAAGAAATGTTTAAAAGCATTCATAACTTGAATTTATAGCAACATTGATACATTCCTTTATTATTTTCAAATACGTTTTTTCAAAAACTTTTGAGAAAAAATATTTTTGTTCGGGTACTGCTTTCTCAAAGTGATTGATGGTTTTGACACAGATGCATTATGAACGAGTGACAGCCCAAATAGAAGTTTCCTTATGGAAGTTCTTTAGCCTAAGCGAACTATGAGCCCGTTGGTAAAACTGCTAGTACGTTATGGCTCTAGCCGAGGCTTCCCTTTGAGCCCTCCGGCTTTGCTACTTTCAAAGAGTATTAACGAAGCAAGTAGACTAGCTGCCCCCTGAGCCCTACCACCTATAACCCGAGGAATCAGCAAATGTCATTTGGGCCGCAATGATAGTTCGGTTCAAAAAAAACACAGAGGCTTTTAATGGTTGTTAGGGTATTTGTTTTTGAATTGAGGGTATTCGACATAGTCCAGCGAATTGGCACGACATATCTTACGGTCGGAATGATGACGATGATGGAATAAGAAAAGCTTGTTTCGGAATTTTAAAGCAGTTCGCAATCTAGTTCATAATGTCAAAAAAAATACGAACTCTATTATCTTCAATATTCAAACTTTTAAAACTTTTAAACTTTCTCACAAGTTGCGAAAGATTAATGTTAGAAAAATATCCAGTACCAGAGAGCGGAAATAGTTATCTCGCAGTGTATAAATGAAACTTTCTTCATTTTTAATATCTTAGCGAATCGTTCATTAAAATAGTAACTAACTTTAAAGAAAAATATTTTATGTTAAATTCACTTGTCGACCGCGGGTTGCATGACAGGAGTTCGAAAAGAATAAGTAGACCGAGAAACGCGGATTCAATTAAAAAAAAAGAAATTCTGTTAACATCGAAGTGAGTACTGAAAACAGGGAAAAGAAATTTTCCTCCGGGGAAACTGCAAGCGAAATAGATAAAACGAGCGCGAAGAGAAATTTGCATAAAAAAACATCGCCTCGTTAATTGAATACTATTTAAGTTGTGCTCTTTTTGTTTTCCTTCAACGTATTTTGAATATCTATTCAAATTATTATTCAATGTGAATTGTTCATAGTGATATCATGTCTACGTCATGTGTAGAATATAACGTAAGGTAGACAAACATATCGCGAAGGATTTTAAACACAGCATTGGACTTGCATGCAAAGCAAAGATTTGTACAATATCATCAAAGAATATCTTTGTTGAATTGCTGTTTCCAGTAGTTTGTTAGTATAATCTAATCTGTTATATTTAATTCTTATGCTTAACACTAATCTGTACAATTAATTGCAAATTTCGATCGATTATAAATATATAAGTAATAATTATGACGATTAAACTTTGTATACGTAAAAAATACAATAATCTCACGATTAAAAAAAATTACACAATAAATATTTTAATATTGGAACGTTAAAAAGAGCTTAAAAATACGAAACATCGCCGGTACAACGGAACAATGGAAACAAAGAGGCTTTTATATGTATAACCGCGCCAACAGTTATCCGGGACCCAGCTCGGCCACCGGCGGCTGTGAGATAGATACTGCTGAATGAATGGCAGATTTGTCAATGCTACCTTGTTGATAAAGCAGGATCCAAAACGCACCGACCCATTCCCACGCGAACAAATACATCATACACGCTGTTTTGATAGTGGTTTTTAGCATAAACATTTTTACGGTTGCTTTTTAACGTATTCAACTTTCTGAACTGGTATATATTGATTACTAGTGCAAAGGCTCCCTTAGAAGCCTTAGTACGGGCTGTTACTTATCTTTTTACCTAGTTGGGAAGTCATTCTGATCTTTAAACCATTGAAGAGCCCCCAAAAGAGGACCCGGTCTAAGACTGTCTTAAAAATTCTTAAATCAGCATTTCATTAAATGTACTTAACTCTCTTAACCACTTTTATGTGGCTAATACAGTGGAAGTTATCATGTCAAAAATAATACTTCAACGTTGTTAGTTATGTTACTTATCTACTTAAAAAAATCAACTCAAATACTAATTTCTCCATTCCTAAGAACTTAAAATCAAGTAAGAACTTTCGATATCATTCACTGCCAAATATTAAAGTATATTAACCCAGTTATGTATGAAACGACGATGAAAAGTATTTAATGGAATCAGGAGTTATTTTGCGGAAGTCCATTCTAAGTAAGAAAAGGACCAATATATAACCACTTCCGTACATGTAGTGGTAGTCGTGCAACAAAGTGCACCGCCCGCGAGCCCGCTGATAAATGCGCATGCGGCAAACAGTGCGAATTACATAACTGCCACCGTTAAATCACTCAACACGTGTTTCACCCCTTCACGGGGCATCTTCAGGAGTTATCGGTGGTGTACTTTGTTGCACGACTACTACTGCATGTGCGGAAGTGGCTAAATATTGGTCCTTTTCTTACTGACGATGAAAAGACTTGCAGTCAAGACTAAACTGACTGAATTAAGCTCCAGCGGTCGAACATCTTTGCGATGGACGGATAAAGTGAAGACTCTCGCGGTCTCTTAATCTAAACATGAGTCGTACCTTGAAAAAAGAAGTGATGGTAGAGACTGTAAGAAGAGTCTTGGAACGAAGGTTGTTTTAATCACAGTTGCTTTACTACGAATATACGACTAAAATAGGAAGTTGAGTCCTATTAACCCCTTGGAATGACTACTGAATATTTTTTTCACCATCATTTTAATTAATACGTTACGTAATAATCAAATCATTTGATTCTACTATATATACAGCTAAATAATACAATATAAATTAAAACTGATATAATAATTTTATTACCAGTTTGGTTTGTTAATTTGCTTTTAATATCTACTTTTTAATAATACTATAACGCCTTTCTTAGATGGTAGTAATAAGATTCCAGAAATATTTCCATCCGAGCACGATCAATTTCAGGAATGTGTTTAATGTAATATAAAAATTAATTTATGCTTTATAATTGCAACTCTTCAAAAAGCTTGTAACATAAAGTATGCATGGAAAAAAACGGTATGAATTTAACCATACAAGGAAGCTTCAGTGAGACAAAGAAATTTATTTATTTATTTTATTTAACAGTTTATTGTACACAATAAAAACACTAAAGTAACAATACAAATATAACTGACACAACAGGCACTACTTATTTCTAACCAGAAATTTCTTCCAGTAGGCCTACGGAAGAAATTTCTGGTAGAAGCCTAAGAGAAATCTTATATACGAAATATTAAGTTGTTTTTTTATTATTAAAATTCGATTTTAATAAAAAAAAATATCTGACACTGAAGCGTACATTTCATATCTCTACTCCGAACACGCCCGGGGAACTTCGGATAAAAGTAATGCCTCTTTGTAAAGAAACAGCGATCTAATTTATATACAAATTTGAATCTTAAGCCCGAACCCTTGTCAACATCTACCCTTATATATATTTTTTTCTTTTAAAACCATTCATATTCATGTCATGTTTCACCGGCGGTAAGTAACTATCGTCGGCATATATTTTTATTACAAGTTGTTTTTTTTTCTTTTTTCAAATGTATTTAATATAAAAATCTATGAGAAATAATTTCTTACGAACAGTCTATACATTCTTGCTACATTTCGTTATCAAAGAACATAGGTCTTTTATTTCAAAGCATGCGGACTTATACCGCTTCGGTACAGTCACACGAAAGCTAGAATTTGATCTAATTTATATTACATAACATTGAATTATTGTGTCTTCCTAAAGTTTACACATGATCCGTGATCTTGTAAATTAGTACGTGGATAGTGAATTTACTCACGTTTTTGACTTAATAACAACAAAAAATGTAGCATTGACTAAACCAAAACGCAGAATAATAAACGCTACTCTGTTGAAACGAACAAGGCGACCATTTAGAGTAACTAGGAAGTACCAAATTCTGCACTGCCCTACAATTCTTCTGAACGCTGCAGAGATTTTACTGAACAAACTAGGTAAGACACTCATTTAAGAGAAATACGAATGTAAGTAGAAGGACGTTAAGATTTTCAAATGTCCAATCCTGGTAATCATCACTTCGTTTATTTGTTTTATCATGCATAGAATTCAATGTGGATATTTTGTGTTTACATGTGCATAAAAATATAATAAGAACACAAAAAAAGAAGAAGAAAATCAAAAATAAAATAGAATACGACTAATTTTTTGAAAATATAAATTTATAACCAACAAGGCGGTTGCTTCAGAACCATAATGCCAAAACCTTCGCCGCCGTTATAAAGCCCGATTGAGAAATGTTATCGTATTATCCTTCGATATCGCTTACCTTTCCCTAATCGATAATTTAGGGCACGGACATTCAATGTACTAAGGCTGCAAAATAAATACAAAAGTATTTTCTAAAAGAAAATAAATCACAGGTAAAACTACGATTTGTTCAATAAACCTATATATATATATATATATATATATATATATACATATTTATATTTATATATATATACCTATACCACTAGGCTGTGTGGCGACCAATGGCAAAAATTTTAAAAGAAATTTGGAGAAATTCCTCACTCGACATTTAGAATTGTAAAAAGATTATAAAAATCAAGAAAAGGCTATCGAAGCTGTTCGTTCGGCATTTTCTTAGTTGATGATCTCGTTAATGAGGCCTGTCGCACTCCTCCTATCATAGGTGGAAAGGGACAATTTTTCATAATAACAATTCTTTGAACTTTTATTTCCTCGTTCATCTTTTATCCTTCTAATTGTTTACTACTCATTCTTCTGTTATCCATCACAAAATCATTCCTTTTCATACCTCGTCTCACTTACACCTCTGGTTATTCTGCTCCTGCGAAAAAGTAATGATGCAGAAAGTGACTGCGAAAAAGGTGAAACGACATCCGAGCTCCTGATGTCCTGGACGTCGGAAGAAGTTACAACATGATCACCCCCAACCCTCTTACCATGGCCTTGTCGGCGAATTCGCTATGATCTTCACAGTGGCGCGTAAATTAATCCTGCCCAAGTTTTTATGATTGCGAATGTTGAGTTTCGGCTCTACTCTTAAAACGTTAAGGCTTTAAGTCAACGCTATTAAAACTACGTTTTTCGTTGCCTTCACCACTGAAGGGTTACCACATACTATAAATTATATAAATATATAAATTACCATATAATATAAAGAATAAAAATTATTGGCGACAAGTGAATAAAAAATTGTTTTTACGGTCGATTTTCTGATGACTTAGAAACTGTTGTTGCTGTTTTAATTTTTTTTTCAGAAATTCGTATTGGAATTTTAAGAAGATATGAATAATTATGCGTTTGTTCTACGTCAAGGCGTGCTAAGTTTTTTTTTAATTTCCTAATCAATTTGTTTTTTTTTGCGGTTGTTGAATTATTCGCGGAGATGTCGGTAAGCTGTGTAAAAGATTTTCTTTAAATATTAAAAAAAATTGTAATAATATCTTAATGTGATACATTATATACATTGATTTGTATTGAAAAACTATTTCTATAGATTGACGACAAGTTATTGATGAGTTCGTATATGTACGTATTGGTAAATAGAAACTGATTGCAGAGCTGCTTCTGTTCGATATAAAAACTCACTTCTTGATTCTGTAAATGGTCGGGACTAACATTATTGGCGGTATAGTAGCCCGCGGCGTTTCCGCTCCGAGATGCCCTTACCACGACTTTTATGGTACTTGATGGCCTTTATCTCGCTACGATACAGCGCAATAACCAAAATCGCACGGATCGCCAAAATTGCACCCATTTTATGCGAAAATTTTGTATTTTTACAACGAAAATTTTCTATATTTATTTCATTATTTATACATAAGTAGATAAATAAATAAATAAATAACGATAACTTAATTATTAACCTCTTAAGATTATTTATAGTGATTACGTGTATACGTGTGCAGCACAGCGATTTAGTAAATTGATGTGGCATTGGGCTGGCCACATAGCGCGCAGAATTCATGGCGACTGGGACCTTAAGAGTAGAGATCAGAAAGAAGGTCCGCCTATAAAGAGGCCTTTCTTGTTAAAGTCCTTGGAAGTTTAACCGATCCTATTGAAAATTAACGAAGGAAGTCTATGTCCAGCAGAGGACATCTTAAAGCTGCGATGATGACGTGTGTATGTCATGAAAAGATTGCCAGAAGAACCGATTTTGATGGAAACTAGAATCAAAACGAATCTCCTCTATAATGGCATCTTTCATATAGCTAGGAGGATTTCTAACACGCCCTGATCTAATAAGGGCCCATAAAAAACTCAGACGAGTTTTTTGTGATCACATAATATTCTTATTACAGTAATTATAGCAATTGATTCTCAAGTTTTATTAGCACTTAAAAATCATTGACAGTATATAGGGATTTGTTAACAAGTCTTTGTTTAATAAATTCTAATTCGTAAAATTATGCAATCACGAAAATTTCGTTATAACCATATATTAATTATTACTTATACAATTACATAGAATAGACAATTCAAGAACGGTTTTATGGTAAGCAAGAAAGAGACGAACGATGGAGATTTGAGGAATAATTTTCCTCTACCGACATAGTGCTATACATCGTTTATATTTGTAAAAGCTTTCCATTGCTAAATTTAATAGATAATTTAATAATTAATTTAAAAGTGATCACTTTGAAATATGTATCGGATACAATAAAGAATAATAAATTTTAATAACTAGTAATTCGAATTTGGAATATGCACTTTTTCACTATCATTAAGATATTTATTATCTATGTAACGATTAATTTTAGGAAACGATTTAATATATATCAATTGACAGCAAATTAGCGAATCAATCACAATGTATACATAGCGATATTTCAATAGATGTATTAATAATTATTAGAAGTCCAAAGCCTAATGACATAAATTCTAATTTACGCTTAGAGAAAATTTTAAACGAACGATTAATTACTTTGGAGCAATTAAGATGGTAATTAATAAAACTCGACGAAAAAAAATCTTGACGAAACGTCTAAGATGAAAGATTATAAGATGGATTAATTATCGATATTGGACGAATCAATCGATGCTATTAATATAAAATGGTACGAAGTTACTATACTTAATCAAACAATCTAAAGGTTTATCGAAATGGGATGGGTAAACGTTATCCAAGGATAATGGGAAGACGTTAGTTACACAGGTTTAGTTACATCGTAAAGGTAATATTTATAACGTACCTTCAATTATGTATGAAACGAATACGTAATTGTTTTTATTCAAATTTTAAGCTTTACACATTTTCTCTAGAAAGTATGAGATTAAAATATAATATTTTTTGTTATAATCCACACCATTAAATAATGATGGAGCAGGTTAAAAGATCGGTTACGAATATATTAATAATAAACCTATTAAACAAAAGCATACGAATATCTACAGGCTGATTGGTTATAGGTAAAAAAGGTTTAAAAAGGTGAATGTATAGGTCATTTGCTGCAATTAATGTTTAGTACACCCTAGACAAAAACCAATGGTTTTAGGAATAATAAATAACGTAATGATATTAGAATACGAAGTCTTTTTAAAATTAGGATTATTATTTATAAAAAATAATTATTGTTTACTATCTATGCCTGGAGACTTTGTACTAAGAATAGCCTGTCGCATAACAATAAATAAATTAATATAATATATTTTTCGAAATGACCACTATACAGGGTGATTGATGATAGATGTAAACGCTTTAAAGCTTTTGACTGACAAATGACGTATACATACACCATCATAAAACTTTCACACCAATAACTAAACCAAAAAATAAGCACGTATGTTACAATATTTACATTTACAATTATAATTTAAAATATTTTAATTTCGTCTGTTAAAAATTGTATCCCAAACAACTCATTAAATAATTTTATTGGACATTTCGTAAGCTTTTAAGTGTTATTTCAACAAAATTTATTAGTTATTAAACCTTGATATTTATATATTCAAATGTTGCAGAGCGGTAATTAATGACGTAATTAGTATGAATAAATGTAAAAATAGTGCAGGTTGGGTAAGAAATTAAAGGAATAAGGAAAAAAAACACTAATGTGAAATTAAGAAAGATAAAATAATCAAAACAGAAACTAATGAAAAAATGCATAAAGGGCTTAAAAAACCTCGATATCTATTTTGTAGTCAAAATACATTGATACAAGTGGTACGGAGGAGTGGTTACTAAGAATATTGACTTAATTAATCGCGGAGACATTTTTTGGTAGACGGAACACATTCTATAACTTCGTCTCTGCTCATAAACGCGTAACTATCGAGATAAATTGGTATATCCTAGGCCAAAGTATTCGAAGGGTAATGACAACCACCTAACAATTCTATGAACCTCTTTGAGATAGTGGGAGACACCGACAGTACAAAAGAGAATCGTCCCTTTAACCGCCGGAGCGTTCGTATCTCTAAGGACATCGTCACACTGTTAGTTAAAAATAGTAAAATCCACCAAAACTGTGTTGTTTGAGAAGTTTGCTGTAATAAGCCAAATTACACTAGTAAAATCGACAAAGCCGTCTCTTTAAAAGACCACTGAAGTTATTTATCCGACACATTAAACAAAACATACTTTTCAAATTTATTTATACACTATTTTGCGATACGTAATAATGGCCCATACACGCTCTGTGGGAAAATGCTAGTACAGTGAATAAGAAAAGCAACAATGAGACCCATTTTAATTTCTTCTTAGATAAATCAATGCTACTTTTTTGTTTAAGTGACATTTAGCAAATAGTTTTTAATTTAGACTCGTTGAAAATTGAAAAATATAAATAACTATTCCAGTAGATTATTTAAATAATATATCTCCACTGACAATGACAACAAACGGGTTAATGGTATCCCATAGCAAGATAAGCCAAACCCTAAATATAACATAATGGAATTTATGGACAGTGCAAGTTGGTTGTTTTAATTTTTACAACCGTCTGAGATTAGATAAGACTTACCATAATAAGCAATTATTTAAGAATGACTTAAGACTCATATGATTTAAGAGTTAACAGTTTTCGAGTGAAATATCATTGTCCCGCGTGTCGTGCAAAATGAAATTATTCATAATTAACGATACAAAGTCTACATTAATTCACTAATTATACAGGCGGCGAACAAAGCCGGCGTTGGATATTTAATTAAAAGTATAATCCGCCACGGCGGGATGGGATCGATACTGTTCATCTCGACGATATTGAATAATTCGCCGATCGTTCGATTGGAGGCAATTCATGGCTTTAATTGCATTTCCCTGTCGACGGCCGGGGTCGCAGAGGTCACGGGGCACTTTCCCGTTCCTTTTCAAGGACAATTACTTTCATCCTCTATTTAAATGAAGATTTGAAAGATACGCAATGTTATAAAAGAGTTTACGAATTCGCCTGGACTTTTAATCGCCATTAATTAATCGCATATAGGAATCAACTTGTAAAACAAATTATAAAATAAATCCTCATTTATAAACAGTTGTTAAACTAACAAAGGTAAACTTCTGGGACTCTTTTGAGACTGTTAAGTTTTTGGCAGACTCTTCTCAGCAGGCCAACATACCATGCCGGTGGTGGCTTACTAGTTACAATGTTAAACTAAATAATGAAATTGCGAATGTGCGTGTAAAGGCCTACTTCAATATAGATATTATGAATTGAATTAAATTAAGTCCGAATGCTAAACGAATATTGAGCGTCAGCCAAAGCAAAATTGCTCTTCGGGGGCCCTTGCGCCCGATGACTCCGTGGAGCTCGGCGACCTTGGGCTTCCGAGGCGCCTTGAGGTTCGTTACCTATAGAAGAGGTTCAAGTTCAGCGTTATTAACTTGCTCTCTCAAAACCATGCTATTTTAACTAAATATGCTACTCGTGTCGCAGTGTACTATGGTAAAATAATAACTAGACTAGGCTAGAACAATTCTTAGTATTAATCTGTTTTTTAATTATAACATACATAGTAAAAAGCAATAAAAGTTGAAACAATTCACCAGATTCAAGATGAGAATTTAGATACAATTTGTATCATACTTAAAATTAATTCAACGACAACAAACTTGGCGAAAACAAAAATTTTCTTAATTAAAACGGAATTCCTTATTCATTAAAAACAAACTTAATTTTAAAAATGAGAAAGAAAAACTACATCTATTTTCGGACAGAACTCGCGGGAAGTTCGTTGTAAAAAGCATTGTGCTGACGGTGGCGGGTGGTCTGTCTCGTTTTATTTTTTCGTTTTTCATGCAATGGCTAACTAGGTCTTCGTAGCCCCTGTGATGCTATAAAAGATTACGAAGTTTAACCATAACTTAATTTTCTCGGAATTAAACAAAAAAAACGATATTACTGTTTTATCGAATCCTTTAAATGATGTTTTTATGGTCTATGGATCCGAGACGTGATTGCTTATAGTGAGCCTTATACGAAGGTTCAAGATCACACAGAGGGAAGTGGAGACAATTTAAAAGCTGAAAAAGTGTCTCAAATGATTGTGGTAGAATAAAAAAAAACAAATTCGTCTGAATAACAAAACTTAACATTATAAATTTTAGGATCATCCTGTTAATGATTGCAGGTTTCCCTAAAGAGATGCCTAGTACTGCTGTAATATTAAAATATGCTGCAATAAAATAGGTTTTTTTATTATTATTAATTACAATTTGTATCGCTAGTGTTTTTTTACAATATTTTTTTTCGCTTTTACTAAACGCAAACAGTTGGGAAAGGATTGTCGCTATTTGATACGGATCTTTTCTTCACCCAGCTGCGATACACGACAGTGTTTTATAATTATTTACAATTTTTCTTACACAATTTTCTCTTATGGGCAAATACAACTAAAATTTTCATTTTTGGCAATAAAATAGGTATTGATAATTTGTCTATAGATGGACATAGTAACGGACTTTAGAGATATACCGTTCCATTTATAACATTGAAAAGCTTGAAAAGAG
Source organism: Battus philenor (assembly GCF_028537555.1). Taxonomy (NCBI): domain Eukaryota; kingdom Metazoa; phylum Arthropoda; class Insecta; order Lepidoptera; family Papilionidae; genus Battus; species Battus philenor. The sequence continues at coordinate 3,538,075 of NW_027181693.1, forward strand.
TACCTAATAAGTTTCTTACTAAGTTGTTCTTAGTGAAATCAACATTCCGAACCTGGCAGTAGCCTATGTATAAATACTTATTTAAATTAACATTAATATTAATGTCTCGACTTTTCGAAAGTGCTTAGCGAAGCCTTAAAGAAACTAAATATATTTTACTGTTTCTTATCTTAATGTGTCAGGAGCGACGTACACTTGGTTTTGGTTTAAGTCTAGCTGTTAGCTTTCGTAGGGCTGTTACATAAGTCTTTATGCCAGCAAATATGAAAATATCTAGCTCAAACACATACATACGGAATGGATTGATTAACGCATAGAATTATATAGACGACTTTACTCAAGACTCGTCACACAAGTTGCCTCGTTCGTTAAAAATTAAAAAAAAAAATAAAGAAGAAATCTCTAATGAAAATGGTTTTCGTACAACCCTAGGATTACTACGTCGACATCGATCGTTTAAGCGATAGCGTATATGCCATATCAAACAATGTCATGGCCAATGTTTCCACCTCTAACACGAAAATCAATACAAGTCTCAAAAGATATAAACAGAAGTAACTGTAAAAAGTGACACGATGATTACATAAATGTATATTTTTTTTAAATAAATGAAGCCATTTTAGGCATTACTGTGAATCTGGATTACCAGTTTCAATTGCAAGAAAAGATCGAAGGGGACATCGCTTCACTAGTGAACAACAAGGAGCTGTCGATAATTATACTTCAAACAAACAACAAACTCCCAACCCATTGCAAGGTACTGAAAACTGTCCCCTCTCTTGGTTCTCTTGACCTATGGGTGACGTACTTGGGTTATACCGTTCGAAAAGGCCGTGATGGGTTAATTTCTAGTGCACCCTTGCTTTAGAGGAGAAAGTGAGACTTTTCGCCCTCAAGAAGAGGCTGCAAAGGCGGCTGTTGATTCAGGGGTTGCAGTGAAAATGCTTCCACGGCCTTGCCATATAGCGACGACAAAGAAACGTCGAAGGGCTTTGATATCTATAGGGAATATACCATTATCGTCACGCTTGGAAGAATTGTTGGCGATCGCAGTGTGGTGTCAATTAATGTAAGGTACACCTTACACAAAGATCAACGGTTTCGGAAATAAATAAAATAAATAAAGTTAGTGATATTATGTAAAAAAAAAGCGACGACGAAGATACTAAAACTACAAAAATAACATTACTTTAGAATTTATTCGTTTTAACCACAACAAACAAAGGTTTAAGTGAATTAACTAAAGTTCTATCCAATAAACATTTATCTTTTTTCTAGGCCGTGAGCGAGGCAGAGGCAAGTTTCTAAGTCAGTGTTTAATGTTCAGACGAGCTCTCCCCTATTACTTGCGGCTGGTTTAATTAGTTTTTGTGCCTGTTTAGCTAAGACGGTGCGGTATATTCTAGTATGTTTGATTAAAATATATTTTTATAATGAAAATAAAGTAAAAAAACTATACTATGGACGCTAACAGCGTCGTGAGAAGAGAGAATTGGCACATATACCTTTATAGATGCCACGAAAGCCACGAAAACTAGACAGTTTTTGTATAAAATTTTCCATAGCCTTTTGGAATATAATGATTCCTTTTTATTATATAATTCAAATGTATTGCACTCGATACTTAATTTTCTATTGAAAAAAAAAACAAACAGAATAAACAAAAAGAGTATTTGCAACAAAAATTATTAATAGTTGTTGCTATGGATGATAATGTAAAAATGTAGATGAACTATAAAGCAGAGTACGCAACGACCATTTCGACCAGATCATTTAATTCGACTCCGCAACCGTCTGCGGAATGCAATACCTTCAATATTCAAAATACATGGGAACAGAGCTACCTTCATTGTTTGTCAATCTCAGCCCACGGCATTCTAACCATTTCAGCAATTTAGTAACGTCTTGTTCCATTCCAATTCAAATTCGGTGTACACTTTATTGATATTCATTTGTTTATCTACTGAGAGGTAACAGCCAAGCATCAAATATACAGCGAAGACTATTGAAGCTGAAATTAAAAAAATACTTTTGGTAAATCATATATCCAACGGAATAATGGCGACAATCAACCATTAAAAAATATTATAAATTTATTTAATATTTTTATAACAATTTTTAAGTATTGGCATAATAATTGTAAAATTCAAATTTCACAGTCAGTATTTATACATTAATATAAATGCAAATGCGATCTTTGAAAATTTTAAATAGCGTAAAGAAGACGACAATATAACGTGTCTTGCAATAACACGTTCGATGCTTTTCATCAGAAATCGAAATGAATTTACAGTACGCGGCAATAAATATTGCACATCGTCCTTTGAAAAGAGACAATCGGCTAATTTCGGCTACGTAGAGCGTTATCTCTGTCGCACGAAATACAACGACACATATGACAGGACGTGAGAGTATTACGTATATATCTTGCTCAACGTAAATCGGAGTGTGTTGATAAATTGCATAATCCACAACAACTAGGTACCATTAGATGAACTGCGAGCCTCTTTCATAAAAAAAAACAAGAACCATAAAACAACGAACGAGAACAAAATCACGGCTCCATTGTTACATGAATTATAAAACGGCTATTCGATGCGCGTGCTTTTCATTTTGCCCGTGCGCTGTACAAACAAACGTCGGGCCGGGGTGATTGATTTGATTGTACTTGTTTAATTTAGATTCATTCGACGATCGCGGAATGCTGCGTTAGTTACAATCGGTATGCGATAGCGTATTCCACGATTAATTATTGTAGCCAAATAACATTTACTGTTAGTATCGCATAGGCAAAAATAACAATTACTTTAACTGTCTATTCAAGCAATATTGATAATTAATGCTATATTATTGGACTAATGTAATGTTAAACATCGATCGCAAACCCGCTTGCCAAGAGTTCCATAGATATAAGTAAGAAAAGGACTAATATGTAGCGGAAGTAACTATATATTAGTCCTTTTCTTACTTAGGATGGACTTCTGCAAAGTAACGCATAAATATATATGAACTTTCATAGATGTCTTTGAGGAAGGCATCTGTGGGCTAAAACGACGACACCAATGTTATTCATTAATAATGAAAAATGTCGCATTGTAAAACATACATATCACTAATCATCAAATGTAAAAAAATGCTACTCGCCTTAGTCATTTGATGGATGTTAAAACGAATTTCCATGATTATACTTGATGATTAAAAAAAGGTATAATCGCTTTAATGGGGTTAATTAATTGGTCATTTTTCGAACAAAACAATGCAAAGCTTTTACACCTATTTTCAATCACCCTGTTATCATCACTATATAAATGACACTGAAATTTATGATTCAGATCAATGCGACTGGCCAATAATTTCCGCCGAACAAATACATATGTATTATCATTACATTATTTATAATTTCTGAAACCATTGATTTACCGTACATTAATTGACAGCCAATGAGTTATACATTCACCCCTTTAAAGATTTTACACCTATTTTGTATCACACAGTATATTGCATAATACTTTTATGTGCGTGTTTCATTGCAATATATTTTTTAAATTAAATACTAAGGAGTACTTCAATTTTCACACACATGCTCGTGAAATGTTTATTTAAAACTAACAACCGAATGCGTGGAACCACAGGATGTTTATATTCTACAAAACAGTTATTCTACATAAGTTTTTAGAATTTTTTAACAAGGATTTATTCATAAAACTCGCATCGCACGTAATGAGCCGACCGCGTGGAAAAAAATACTGGACGCATAATTATTTTGTTTCCACTTACTCATAAATTCTACACGCACTCATGGCATGGCTTTTAGTAAGAAAAAAAAAAGTTTATGTACATACATTTTGTTAATAAAAATTATATTACGAGTTTCAATAATTGAAGTCAAAAAGACAATTCAAATTTCAACGAGATGACTGTCTGTTCGCTAAAAGATTAAACAATCCAATTATCTCTGAAAGTAAGGAATAAATTGAATCAAGAGATGTACATACAGATAAGGAAATTATTTCTTTTTCTTCTTGTTGAACTGGGCGAAATTATCAAATTAATTTCTGTAAAAAGGTTGTTTATTATAAAGCAATATATACTTATTGATTTACATTTTCTTTCTTCTAATTTCGTTTTATACGTTAACACAATTACAGATTTGTAAAAAACGTACCGTTTTATTTACCTAAACATATTTATATAAATATTTTAGTAAAAAAAGAAAAAAAAATCTGCATAGAAAATAAAATTTCATTTAAAAAAAAGACCAAAAGATAAAGAAAGAAAAGATCAGAAGATAAGAGAACTAAAATAAAACGATAAGCGAATTCAATCCGCTCCTAAAACCTTTTCATACTCACTTATCCGAGACAGGGTAATGCAATTAGACAATAAATATAAAATTCTATGTAAGTATAATTTATTCGTCGTCGTTTTATCCCATAGACACCGAAGGCATTTGTTTTGAAAATGGAGTGGGACACCAAAGAGAATAGGATTGCAGATAGTGCACTGTATAAAGTACAGGAGCCACACATACAAAACTTTAAAATAAAATTATTCTTCTAGAAATTATCGGATATTTTGTATCATCATATTTACTATATAAATTTACAGTACTAGCTATTTTCCGCCCTCTTCGCGAACTTAATAGCCCCACAACTCCGCCACGGAAGGAATTTCGTAAAAACCGTACTTAGCTGACCACCATTTGGCAAAAGTAATATACTTACCGAATTTCAAGTCTCTAAGCCTTATGGCTGCAGAGATATCGTGATGAGTAAACAGTCGAAAACTGTACTTAAAAATAATGATCTCTTATTAAATTTGAAAATAACAATACAAAAATATAATAGCTTGGGGAAACAATTCCTTCGCATTTTTTATTGTTTATTCATTATTGTTTTTCATAATTTATTAGCTATGCCCACAACTTCGTCCACGTGGAATTTAAAAAAAAATTGTTTAGTATTTTTTTAAAGAATTTTTTTGAAATAAAAGTAGCCAAACTTACTCCTTTTTACATGAGCTAACTGCCAGTATAATTTCCATTAAAATCGGTTCTTCCATTTCTGAGACTAGCTGAAAAAAACAGACAGACAAAAAAAATGTCATTTTTGAATAAATAGCCTATGTATATGCATGTAGTTAAAAGCGGTTATTTTAATATTACAAACAGAAACTCCAATTTCATTCATTTACATATATAACCATAGCATATAGTGCATGGTTATCAATGTAAATTTACATAATATATTACCTATATTTATTTGCATATAATCTATGTAAATAGATTTATGTAATCTCCTTCTGTTCCATGACTTTTTCCATGCATTCTTACAACATTATATGTATTTCTATATACATCCATTACATGTAATTTGAATAAATCAAACACAAAACAATACAAGCTGTATGAATAAATGTTAGAAAAAAAAACATTTAATTTTTTGTTCAGCATTTCAATGCTAATTTGTTGGGGTCAGCCATTCAGTCTTGTGCTGATATTCAACAGAAATTCATTGCAATACGTTGAAATTCATTGACATATATATTTGATATAGAAGGCTAGAGGATTTTGCTACTAATAAGGACAGTGAACCTTTACGTCTTTATAAAACTAAGAAATTTTGCTCCTGGAAGCCTCAGTGGTTTTTGTGCTGATTCTAAATCATGCCATTTTTCTAAAGAATAAAACGTAATAATAAACCAGTGTAGTCTTACAATATTACCACTTTCTATTTAAATTAAGTATATATAGCCAAGCCTAAATATCTCGCCATGTTATGAACAGGAGATGTATTGAATTTTAAAATGGCACTTAGAATCACGCTAGCTTAAAACATGTCAAACGACAATTGGGGTTAATTATACTTTAAATTCTAAATTTGGTTTAAAATGATGTACCTGGCATTTAGTGCTTGAATCTATTGAATGAAAGCGAAAAGGTCTGAAGATTCCAATTAACGCTACGATTTAAAAAAATAAACCCAAGTCGCTGTCAATCCGTACATCTTTTCGTATAGAAGTGAATGAATTTATGACATAAAATTTATGATATGAAATTAAATTCTATTGAATTTTATTATTAAATTATTATTAAAATTAATCGCATTAATTGCAGTAGTAACAATTTCTAAAATTTTCAAGCTATCTTCATACTCGCTAACTTTTTTATACATAGCTGGGATTACTGTACGTGTATCAGGATAAATAAAATACGGAACAACGAACTTTAATTTTTTTTTATATTATAAGGTGTTGGCCTTTGTGTTTGTGTGGTAGCCCAGCGATAGAGAACTGTATTTGGAATACAATGTTATTTCATTCACACTTGAGCATTAATTATATGATTGCCACTACTCATAAACACGTTCCCAGAGGTTGGGCAACAGTGTCCTCTGCGCACCATAATAAAACATTGCGATCGCCAACCAAAACTTAACGATTCTAGTATATCCACCCATAGATATCTTTGGGGTCATATACCAGGTCTTGTAGTAGGCTTCTATAGGCTGAAACGACGGTGACAACTATCTTTAAACTAGACAGAATCCTGACGTGCGTTTTATACTTCATAAGTGTTTATCTGATTTAATTTAGAAATTTATCAGTTACTAAATTTCACAGTATAGTAGTTTAGAAATAACAACGTTAAAATGACGTTAATGACAGACTGGCATAAAGCGCAGCGTTAAGCGCTTTGCTTAACAAACATGAAAAGCCTTTGTCCCAGGAGAGATGAGCCTGGTCCAATAGTCACAAGGATCTGTCGCTCCATAGCGCTACTAGAGACTATTAGAAAATTATTTGCCGACGCTTTGTTGTTGATTTGATATAAACATTTCGTGAAGTTTAATCTAAAATTCGATTTCATGGAATATCTCTTACGGCCAACAACTAAAATATTGTATACTTGACTACTTTCGACGACTTATATTAGAACTAAGGGAACCCCTTAAAATATTATCGTAGCATCAATGGCGGCAGCATTTATTATGGTTTAAGACATAGTTGATGTTTCCTGAACAGTCAAATGCGTAAAGAATCTTCATCCGTCTCAATCAGGTTATTTGTACAACATTATCACCCTAAATTCAGCCGCTTAGGTTAGAGTCTAAAGAGAATGAAGAAGAAGTTTATCCTTCCATAACGTCGCAGATAAGGAACCTTAATATTGTATAAACGTGTAATAAATAATACGTTGAGATCAGTGTTTCTCAACGTGGGGCCCACGCACCACAGGGGAGAGTAATTTGATTGCGAAGGAGACAATTCAAAAGTTGACTCGACATGAGTTTAACCTTTTCGCTTTAGTATAAATGTTATGTATATTACAGAGGTGGGCGTAGGAATTTTAGAAAGGCTAAGGTGAGGCATATCAGAAAAAATACTGATTTTAATAGTATCAGTAATATTTGTTAACACCATCATCATTATGTCAACCGCAGGACATTCACTGCTGGGCAAAGGTCCATAAATTTCAAATAAGACCGGTTGTAAGTGGAGTAAGCATGCATCAAGAGTCTTCCGACAACCTTAACAAAGTTTTTGACCTCGTAGATCCTACGCTGTGCTCGGTGGTCCGTGGTTTCTACTCCAAAACCTTACGATCCCCGCCGGAATATGTTCTTCGCCCATGGGCACTTCAACTTTCCATGCTCGTCGTTTACTAATCTTCTCATTCTTGGTACGATCTTGCAAAGTGGCTGTGCTTCTAGGAGCACAGCCCTCTCTTTAGTCAACCCTGGTATCACAAATTGATGGTGGGTCTTACTCTTTAGTCACTATGGGTTATTGCATTAGAAAATGTTTTGTAGTTTTACACACACAATTAGCAAAAACTTTTCATGATTTTCTTTACTTAGTTTTTTATAAACAAATTTGTATTAAAGCTTTGCATAAAATAAATTACTGGTAACATATTATTTTAGACGTTGATTAAAAAAAAACTAGGAAAGAAATATAGAGATGCAAAACATGTTTTGAACATTCTTATATTTTAATCATGAATGAAAATAAGAACTCTTAATATGCCTATCTAAATCACCTTACAGATAACCTTCAGCATAGTAAAACCCTTTTATTTTTTACGTGAAAGAAAACAGCTGACGCCATGTTTTTCTTACACTCACGGCCAAGTAGAAGATTCAATGAATACGAATATATGCTAATATATGTACTTGTACAATGACAAGTGTATTTTACTTATCTTTTATCTTTACTAAGAAATTTTTACAATTATTGTTAACATGAAAGCTAAATATCTGAGTTCATTAAAATCCGAGACAACAAAATTATCCTATCCGTATTTCAGATATTTACTTAATTCACCTTTATTCATTTATCTCTGCACCGCCTAATTGGTTAAGTGGTAGAGAATGCCTTCGACATTAGGTGCGCCGTTATACGTGTAGTGTATAAATAAATATTTATAATATGTATAATATATAATAATAATCTATATTTAAGTGGTGTGTAAATTATTTCTTCATTTTGTTTCCGTTTAACACTACTTTTATAAGTATAATGAACATTAAAAAAAATTGCATTTAAAATATTAAGAATTGTAGTGCATAGTTTTTAGTTTGAAGTACCATATTTTACGCGGATTCTCTATTAAAGTTCTATTAAAACAAGTAATGAGAAGTACCACACGTTTTTCTTATTTCATAGTGAAAACCTAAAATTCCATAAAGCTATGTTTTCCGCCTTGTTTACGTTTCCGTATCCCTTAATAAAACTTTTTATTTATCCTCTAGTACCGTTCCCAGATAACTCCACACTTACACTTAAAAATAAGTCTCGTTTCTTTTATCGTCTATCTAACCTCAATGTAAACTTTGAAATATGCTTGATGCTGTCTTTAGAGACGTGATATACAGAAAGTTATTATGAGTTTTTTATAATATTGTTTAAATAGGTTATCTGTTTTAATTTCTTAGTATTTCCACCTAAAACATCATTTTGGCACGCACCACCATTGGCGCCTTACATATCCAAAGGAGTACGCGTACCTCAGTTCAGAAGCCGCTAATAACAGAGAAATTTCTGGGAATAAGTAGAGAAAGAAATAGAGAAAGACTTTACAAAATTTAAATTAACACCTATAAAAATTAATTATTGTTTACTATCTGTTCTTTCAGACTTTGTACAGGCAGAAGTTATTGGTTACACATTTCAAAGTCAATTATACAGCGTGATTGGAAATAGGTGAAATACCTTTTAATTTTTGGTTAACAAATGAGTTATACCTATCACCCTGTAAATATCATTATACTATAAAAAATGTTGACACCCCGATGTCACATACACAATGAAGAAATAAGAAAAATTACGAAACCTCCAACGGACTACATTAATTCATTGGATAATAACGTAACAACTTTTAGTCGTAAACAGAAATTGGGGTAATTGCTTATGGGGTATAGTTTATACAGTATATTAACAAAATGAATATTATGGTAGACGTACAAGGTAATCTTAATAAAGTTGGATAATATCAACTTTGGACGAACTGTTTGTTCTGTGTGGCTTTTATCTTAACTAGGGCGCAAAGAGTATTATAGTTACTTTAGTTTCACGAAGAAATAGATGACCAAAAATGTCATTTGCTAAAGAAATCTTAGACGAACAAGATTAGTACTACGAGATTTTGTTCTAAATTTAAATATTTTGAAAAAGGCGTTTATTCTTTCCTGAACAATTATTTTCAATGATAGTTTAAGTTGCTAAGTTCACAATCTCGTAAAATAAAAATCGAGAAATTTCTTTTGAACATCAATTAAATTTTTATTAATAATTATCTGCTAAGACAGATATTCCGTATTTAAAAAAAAAAAAAACTTTTTTTTATAATTGTATATTTTAAAAGTTAGTATATTAGTTAGTAAGTTAGTATATTAAAAACAATTGGATATTGAGTGATCACGTGAAAACGTCAGTCATCACTTTATTTATTGATTTAATATTTATAAGATCGCTTACAAAAAACGATTTTTTTTCGTGCACTTTACTAACGCTTCACTTTTTAATTTACTAACCAGCCTTTTTTATTTCAATAGTATTAAATGTTTGTCAGGTACTGGACAAGAGTTTTCAATTAATTTCAGGTTTGCATGGACATCGACATTTGTTTTAACTATTTCCCCCAAAATTTTTCGTTTTTTTACGAGTACCTTCCTCGAAAATATGAATAGCGGAATAGGTCTAGTCGTTTTAGGTTTTTGCTTTAAACGACGCATTAGGCAACTTATTTAAATTAATAAAGTAGTAATGGTTGGACCATAGCTAGTATTTAGTAATTTCACTAGCTTCAATACCTGGCAGTGTTCGGAATACAGGCTACATTCGCAACTGTTTTAAAAACTCTTTAAAAAGATGCCAGCCATAACTAAATTGCTTTAGCTGTTTAATCAATTATAATAAATAGTTATATTACTTTCCAAAAAACCAATTAGGTAGGTAAATCTTAAAACACGTACAAAGCAGTTAAAACTAAGATACATAAAACTTTATTGCTAGTGTAACAATATATGCACCTAAACGAATATAATGCACTAAAAAACTATTATAACAATAGTGCTAACCACTTTCATAATTTTGCATAATTAATAGAATATTTAATAATAACCGCTCATTGTTGGACATTAATATAAGAGTAATATACCTATATGTTATAAATAATAATACGGAAATTTACAAGTATTTAGTATTTAACACCGCAATGTGTATTCGGTTCAATTCCAGACATAAACATAGTGAGAAAATTAGATAATAAATTCGATAGCACGTGGTAGCCTGCGTAACTTCTCTTTTAAAAGAACTGTATCCCAACAGTGAGCATAACAAAGCTAGCTCAAAAAAAAACGTACCTATTCGTAGTCGACATTTCAGTCCATAGACGCCAATTGGAAGGCATATGCCTCCCCCAAAGATACCATAATCGCCTCGCTTGGCAGGCAGATCGGCGGTCACGGTGTGTTTCGGCATGCAGAAGACGCTGCTGTCCAATTTCTGGAAACTCATTTGTGAGCAATGGAAACCGCAGATAATTAATATTAATCGAAAACCCGACATACAATCGCAAGTATCAGTCCTCTACCGCTGGGCTACCAATGCTCGAGAAGTCCCATATTAATCTGCTTCAATCCAAGTCATACTAGTCACGTTTAATATATTTCTATATAATCTGTTAAAAATTATTATAACATATTGCAGTGATATTATAATTGGCTTGAACATGCTCGGGAAATATAATAACTTTTTTTGCAACCGTTATATTTGCTCTTAACACAAACACTGCGTTAGAAATGGCTTTAGGAATAATGAAGTTCTACTTTTAATTTTTTTTATTTAAAAAATTTAATAATTATTAAAAAATAATAATATTCAAAGAATGCGATATCACATACTTTCTAATGGTAAACATTTATTTAAATTTATAATTTATAATATAAACAATCTAGAAATTGATATCGGAAAAACATATAACATATTTTTTATTTGATTTTAAAGATACTACAAGAAAATATGGAAGATTTTATAACATTTAAAATAATATATTAGGTTATTATTAAAGCGAAAATATTTTTGCCGGACAATGTTTATTGAAGAAAAAGAAAACGAATAGAAACAAAAATACGTATAACTCGAACGGAGATGAACTCGAAAAGGAAATAACGGAATTGCTGCACCGTCAAGAGCTTTTCATATTGCACGAGAGAAAACTGTAAATGTACAATTGGATTTTTTAAATCGAGTTACATTAGTAACTTGATTCAGTCAACGGAATAGGCGCCATTTTTCTTCTTAATTACACCACTGAAGACTATTTTTAATAGGGGGCGGAGTTCAAGCCATTATCGCGTTTGCCGAGCGGAGGCGCGTCCTTTATCTTCAACATTAAATAACATTTTGTTGAGATTTTATATTGTTATATTTAATATCATTCCACAAGATTCTGAATTTGTGGTTTACTTAAGAAGTGACAGAACAAAATTTGATAATTCCATGTCTAACTGTTCACAAAAGATAAAAAACCGGAAACTGAATAGATAAAATTAAAAGTTTATTAACGAAAAAGATCAGATCCGATGAAAATATCAAACGCTTCAGAAATGTCTAGATTACAAATCTTACCGCTTACCAAAAATGTATCAAAAATTCCACGACTTCAACGTATTTTTCTAGAGATTTTTAAAACTGTGTTTGACGGACACAGTTATAAGAGCACAGTACTAATTGTCCATATAAATATACGTTATGTAGGTAAACAATATTCGTTTATATTTTACTGTTTCTATATGCATTCAGGGAACAACTTTTATTAAACATACTCGTAAATGCAGGATGCAATTGATATCCTAAGCCAGAAGTTGGGTAACATGGGTTTCATAGTTAGCTATTGCAAAGTTTCGCCTTATAAACCCTGTTGCAGCTACTTTTTGTAACAAAAGAAGTTCCATTTTGGTTGCATTTAAAAAGAATATTAAATAAGCATGAAACTTTACATTTATTCCAAACTCAACCTAATGCGTACCATGATAAAGTTCATTTCTTGATTGCTATGAAAACAAACTAAGATGTTCTTTTCTTGTTTACTTTGTTGGTGGTCAATGTCTGAGACACGGCTGTCTCATGATTTTGTTATACAGTATGACCAGTAACAGGTGTAAAAGCTTTAAAGGGTTCATTGTATGGCTCTGTAAAGAAAATATAATAAAAGTGTAGAGCAATACAAAAAATCTAGTCAAAATCTTTGAAGTATTTAAACTTATTTCAAATCACCCTGTACAAAGTAACCACTATATAATATGTTACATTATTTTTTTAAATTTATTGAAATGCGACATGCTTTGCAATATTACCAAGTCTGCAAGGACAAGTATTAAACAATAATTAGTTTGAATATTTTAAGTTCACGGACCCTTCAGCTATGTGAACTCAACTCCGATGAAGCTCTAAAAGCCCTCGGGATAACAGCAACAACATCAACTGAGAATAAATAAGTTTTAGTATGTATATAATTCCGAATTTTAAAAATGCTTTCTCTCGTATCTCTCACATTCTCTCATATATCATCGTATCTCTCATATTATCGATACGTTGTTTAATATTTTCGTAATCATTGATTTTTGGATAGAGTGTACTAAATATTAATTGACAGCAAATAAGCTGTACATTCACTCTTTTGAAGCTTTTAGCGGCCGGACCGGAAGGAGCTTTGACGGAAATTTCCACACCAATACATTTTAGATTTTAGACAAGAAAAAATAACTAAATTTCTCTATGGATATTACCACGTTTTGCTATAAGAGACACATATAAATGCATGGCATTATGAAAAAGAGAAAACTATTGAAAAGTGCTTTGATTAATTTCTGTCTCCGATTTATTGAAAGTAAATATTTGAATTATTAAAAATGTGTCCGAGTCGATGAAGAGCTCGAGATAAAAGAGAAAAAAAATTCGTTTTTTGCAATGCGGAAACCTTAATGAGGAGAAAACATTAATCAAGGTATATTTTCTGTATAAATCTATAAATTCAAATATTTTATGACTTGATTTATACATGGCGTGATCAGTGCAAAAGGAAATATGGGTACGAGTAATATTGTAGTCAAATTAGATTTCAGTTTAAAATATATGACACGCACTGTAATGGCCGCTTGACGCGTTAAAAAAACTATCGCGTGAAGAACGCACAGAACGACAATGCGTTATGAAAAACAACTCCATCTATTAATGACAATCGCAACAAAATATGATAGACGAATGAAAAAATCTATAGAACGTCGGAAGGTAAACGTGAAAGCGAATGTAAATTATTGATAATGTGTGTACGGCATGCGGAATCTCGTGTCAACGATAATTGTTTACACAATATTTTACTTTAAATGACTAACTGTTCTATGTAAATAACTACGTTTAAAAAGGCTACGTTTGTACGTCATATCATATTTTCGTCCCCCAAAAAATATTAAGCCTTCACATACATATTGCACGGGGAATGCATTAAGAATATTAGAGAATGTATCCATATTTGAATCTATTTGAACAGTGGTAGTCCGGCGGTAGAAGGCTGCGACTTGCGTTCGTAGGTCGCGGGTTCGATTGCGGGTATACAGTCTTATATATAATTCACACTGTGCATTAATTATATAGGATTGCCACTGCTTACAAAAAGGCTTTAGAGGATGGACTGCAGAGTGCTATGCGTACCATAATAACACACTGCGATCGCCAATCCACCTGCCAAGCGTGACGATTATTATATATCCCCTCACAGAAATCTTTGGACCTAAGCCTTGGGCGTCTGAAGGCTAAAACGACGACGATACATATAATACATAAACGAACAAAATTCAGCACCGTTGGTAAAGAGATAATTAAATTGGTTTCTAAGTAATTTAGTCTATGAAGTGAATAATTGTAGATAAGGTATAAAAAACAAATACGCTACCTCTATAAATGTTCACACTATTACTTAAAGCAACCAAAATCACTTATTAACAGATGATATATTTAAAAAAGAAGAAAAATGTACTTTGAAATCAAAAGACAAATATTTATAGGATTAATCCGTAAGCCGCGTTTTTATATCAACTTTCAAATCAATATATTTCAATAATATAGGATAACACCTAGCAATTTTTGACGTATTAACAAAATTCTATGATTATCATTCTAGCAATGAGGTTCACCGCTGGTCATAGACCTCCCTCATAGATTTTGTATAGGACCAGTTGGTAGCGGTCTGCATTTAACGTTTTCATAAGATCTTATTATGGTTGTTTTTTCACTTTGTGAGCGGACTTCAAAATTATTGTTAACAAGAGATTACGTTTACTTCCATATAAAAGCGCAACTCGCCTATAGCTATCGAATTGCCCAAAGAGAACCCAAATCTCGGGCAAAATATAATCGAAACAAAGTTCCTAAAGTTTCCCCTTTGAAACCTGACGCTGCCCTAAAATCCAGTTTTCCAATTTAAGTTGACTTCAGAGTATTCACGATAAAAGGTGAAACTTCTCACCCTTAACTCGGAGGGCGGGTGATAGTACAGGGGAGGACGGCTTCGGTCAACAGTAAAAAGTTCGTTCCCTAATTAAAATCGTTCGCACCAATCCATTAGGTCTTGATGGTAACCTCTGTTTTCACTCCGTAACACTAACGCATATCGAAAGTTTTTGAGAATCGTTTTAGTTACATTTTGTAACGAACATTTTTTTTAAAAACCTACAAAGATTTTTAGTAACTTACAGCACTATATATATTGCATCAGCTTTTGTCCTAAAAATATAACAAAATAATTACATCGAAAGACGTTGAGTATCATATCGACATATATTTCCACAAATAAACAATTTTATGTGTGTAATTGAAATTGTAATGACGGATTAATATAAATTTATTGTTGTTACATTCAAATACCTCTTCATTAATTGTAATTATTAAAAAGTAGGTAGGTCTAGGTGACGACATTGCATGTATATTAAAATTAAAAGAAATTGTAAAATTTTCTCACATATTACTGGAATCATCACGCAACAAAAGCACAACGTAAATACAAATGAAATATGAAGTTGTTAAGAAAAAAAAAATTATTAAAACCGATTAAACACGCAACTACAACGATTTCTGAACGTACAAGTAAGCCGCATGAACATGTAAATAACGAGTGTTAAAAAACCGAGTGGAAACACTTCACGTTGAGTGTAAGCGAGATAAAACCCGAGCCCACCCAACATCGATTACCTGCACAAGTACGGTGACCGCAAATTTCAGTATTTGCGGACAGGTTTTTTTATAAATAAATATTATATTGTAAATATGAAGGCAAAGAAAATATTTTAACAGATTAATTATAATATTTTTAATTGAGTATCACCCATATTTAAATGATGTTTTGGTTTAATTGTGCTTAATAATAAAGGGATGGTGTACAAAAAGCTTTATGGCAACTAAATTACATGCTAAGTTTACTTTAACAATGACCTCCGATATATATATATATATATATATACATATATATATATATATATATATATATATATATACGTATACATGTACGTATATCCGATATGTATATACGTACATATGTACATATATGTATATATGTACATATGTGCGTCATAACTAGCCAGGTGTGTGAAAATATAACTCGGTAGATTTTACGAGTCCAGTTTTTGATACAATGTCAGATAAAGACCCCCGTCATTGTTTACAATAAAAAATTAAAAATTGCTAATTAACCTAGTGTTTTTCGTTTAAAAGAAAAATTATAATCAAAGTATAAATAATTTAAAAAAATATTGTTAAATGATATCAAATTAACAATTTTATACTAGTAATATGGCCCGTGGTAATCAAGGTAGTGTTGTGTATAATTTTAAAATATTGGTAATGTTTGAGAATGAGGAAGTATCTAACTACGCGTATAGTGTTAGTGATACAAATCAAGACGAAGGTACAATACAGGGAAAGTCTTCCATTGTTAAAACTTGTTGTAACCTTAACCAGAAGCGAGCCTTTCGCCCATTGTATGTGGCCCGTGTTTTACCGAGGCTTTTGAGGAAAGAAAAGTGATTAATCGACACTTTGTCGCATCCCCCCTAACCATTATGTGGAGCGTCTGGTTGCGTATTTTTGCTTAGATACAACTGCAAGGTCATCACTTATGTTTATATGCTAAGTTATATTTTTTAATAAAATTTACATATGTTTGCCTGAATTATTTAAAAATCTCAAGGAATAAATAGTTTAAGACCTTTGCTGCTTTTAATTTTTTTTTTAAATAAGAAACAAAACTCCCAAGCATAAAGTTAAAAAACAGCATACTGAAAATCTAGGTAGTACTTTGAAGATATTATAAAGTTAATATTCAAACCAAAAACAGAAGTCACGCCAGAAAGAAAACCAAGGGAGTAAATAATTACATTCTATTGTATACTATAAACATATATAACACACATTTCATATTCACCTACATTGTTTCAATAAAAAACAACTTTTTTTTAAATTTTGTACTAAAAATTTTAGTTTCTCGTAATTTTCTAAGGCTTCATCGTCGTTGTCGTAGTTTCAGTCCATCGGCGCTTATTCCAAGGCATAGAACTCCCGTAAAAAAATCTATAGGGGTTATACCATATTCGTCACGCGTAGCAGGTAGATTGGCCTTTGCAGTGAGTGTAGTCTAGAATGTAGTCTAGTGTGTATATCTCGGGAATTGAACTCGCGACCTACATCTAAAACTGCTGAAACTCTACAAAGGTTTAATATATTATAATATAAAACAATAACACTTTGTATTAATTCGTTGCATCGTATTTTATTTCTACTAATACACGCACAGTAAACCCAATTTGCGTCAGTCACTCGGGAGTAACATGGTCTTTCAGGCGTCGGCGCCTGACGCGGCAGAAAATGTATTAGTTATATAATAAAGATGATAATAAAAAAAGTTTTCGTAGCTCACCACGTCGAAATTGAAGACGCTTACCTGAAACAAGGCAATGGTAACTTTAATTTTACTAATTCAGAAATAAAAATCATGGAATGTGAATTATTCGCTAAGTTGGTTTTCGATAAAATAAACTTATTTGTATTGGTAGAAGTATAATAAACTAGCAACCGTCAAGTCTTAAGTGATTTCTTATTAAAATTTATACAAAAGGTTATAGATAACTAGCTGATCCCGGAAACGTTGTTTTGCAAAAAAAATTGATATTTTAATTTACAAATAAAAAATAAGGGTAGTAGGGTATAGATACTAGCAGATTCTCAGACCTACTGAATACGCATATTAAATTTGGTAAAAATCTGTCAAGCCGTTTCAGAGGAGTTCAAGTTCGAACACTTTAACAACAATTTTATATATTAGATAAAAGAGCGTAAACGTTGCCAAGTAGTATTTGTAATTTTTTAAAATTTAATATCGTTTTGTTTGTAAGAATTATATTTGTTTTTGAGTTTTATAAATTAATAGTCCTTAGTTTTAATTAAATATTCCTAAATATTATTTATTTGCGAACAATCTGTTTTTTATGGTCTAGTTTTTTACATAATGCATACTGTGTCTCATTAGATTTAAAGATATAAGTTTTGTAACATATTTTTAATTTTGACTAGTAATTTCTTCCTCAACGCTGCTGCCCATACTCTGGAGACTTATTTGTAAGTAGTGACAATCCTTTATAGTTATTGCACAAAGTGTGAACTATGTAAGACTGTATCCCGGGTATCGAACCCGTGTTATTGAACCGCAATTCTCGGTCCTCTACCGCTGGGCTGTACAACTGCTCGATTAATGTAATCCAGTATATACCTGGATCGAGAAATAAAATTGTAAATAATGCTTTTCCGATAATGCACATTAAAAAAATGCAATTAAATTTTTAATTTTATGTAAGGAACGAAAACAAAAAAGAAAATTACTGAACATGTGCATAAGCAGTTCACATAGCTAACTTATTAATACTGAAATAAAAGTAACATGTTGAAATTTTATCTTTATATAATAAAAAATTATAGTGTGTCCACACAATCTGTTAACGGTCGGAACTTTCCTAGAACCAAATTACATAAATTACGCCTAGATCCGGCGAGGCGAATAAAAAATAATGGCCTATAAAACCCAAGCCAAGGTGAGAAATCGAAGCGATAAAATAGCTGTCCCCGATTTAAATCGAATCAAATTTTTTGCGACGCTATTTCGGATGGATAGCCGGTAGTTAGATGTTAATCGCTTGTTAGTGGTGATATATGCGTACATTTATAATTTCGATGTTTTACCTGAATTGCAATAATTCTTAGTAGAGATGCATTCAGTATCCGACATAACAGGCAATCACATATGCTTGCAGTTATTCCATCCGTTATATGTGATGTAGTGATTTAGTCCGACAACATTAATATGATGTATAACGATACAGTATAATATATTTTACAATTCAAACAATCGATACGAGTAATGACAGTGACTGTGTATATCGTGAGAAGAATACCAGAAGAAGCCAAATTGATAGAATCTAGAATCAAATTGAACTCCTCTTTGACAGTAACTTTCAACTCAAGATACACGCCCTGATCTATGAAGATCCCATAACTAACTCATTTTTTTATGGTGACTTTCAAAATATTACATTTGCGAAGTCCTCAGTCCTCCAGTAGTTTGAATACAAGTCAGACGCAAACAATGTCACACCCTTTCTTACTAATTCACTACGCAGTATTTTTCGATTTTTCCGTTGACATCTATAGTTTAAACTGGTTTTGTAGCAGAATATTGCTAAAAGCACAACTAAAGGCCTTAACGATTAATAATTTCGTTGACTACCGTCAGGAATCTCTTCTCGAGTCATCACATCTAGACAGACGCTACACGGAATCTCATTGTTATTACTTTTTTACGTATCCCTCGCTACTGAGAGTGACCTATTTTAGAACGTTTGCAGTACACAATGATACTGTACACGTCTTCGGCGGTGTATATTGCTTCGGACCAGCGGATGGGGTATAATTTCTTGGCGGTCGCCATCCGACTATTTTTCCAACGATCAAAAATTGGAGGACTAGATTGTGGCGCACCAAACTATGTGCTGTTCCGTGTTCGCAAGGGAAGATGGGAGTTTGAAGTTGAGTTGAAGGTAAGGACAGAACTTGGTACCATCGCCTACATAATGGAACATAAATAACGCCGCCACAAATTTTTCAAATATTATTATAAAATAAGAAAGAAAGTAACTTATAAAATAAACAATAGAAATATTTAATGTAAGGTTTAGTAACAAAAGAATTTAAAAAAAGAAACAATAATAACATAAACAAAGATAAAAATTAAAAATTGTATCCTAAATTATTATAGTAACAGAATGCGTTAAAGGAAAAAGAGGCGATGTGTGTAAGTATTGGGAATGAAATGAAAAAGTATACAAGGAAATGTAAATTAAGAAAGATATAGTAAAAGAACTTGCAAAGGATGACAGAAGAGAACGCTAATAAAAAATGTACTGGAAATTATTTGAAACAAAAGTCCTAGAGTCATAGATTTAGATCAGAGGAACGAAATTAAAAAAAAAAACAATCATAAGTTAAGTCACTATCTTTTGGCTATGTGACCGATAATTACAATAATTCTGCTTGTGCATATAGTGGAAAGGACACACAGAGTTCCATCAGTACCAGTGCGTTGTATTATTCTATAATTTGTTTGTGTAAACAAATCTTCCGTATACCGTATAACTGTCGTCACGTTGTAGAGGCGTTTGTATGGTTCGTAATTGCGTTAATCGTTCAATACACGAATGCCCGCTGCTTCGGTCGATGAAGCGAGGAGAATTGATCATACGTGAACCGTAATTGCGAGCATTCTGCTGTCACAAAATAATTTATAGCAGAGAAAATTATTAATAGAGAATTGACATGTAAAAATTAAAAAAAAAAACGAAAGATAAACAGCTTAGTGTTTAAATACTGGTGGCTTACAAGAGGATTTGATTTTCGAACAGTAACGTTTAGTTAAAAGTAATTAGAAGCATTACTATACGGTTTAGAAATGATATGGCGGTAATGTCTTCTAGATCTGGCTTGCACCCGTCTTTAGAGAGCGGCCGCCCGCTCCCTAACCGCAAACAGCGTGAACGAACCGTGGTTGGACCAGAATCTCTCTTTGGCTCGTCTGTTGTCCACGCTACCAGCCCAAGCTGCACAACACCAAAACAAACAATACACAGCACTACACGGGTAAAGCACTTTGCTACATGCGAACGTCTTCATGCAACTAGTACGCGCCCTACCAGCTTTTATTATTTTTAAGTTCACAGACCCTTCCGCTCCGTGAAGTCAGATCCGTTGAAGCTGTAAAAGCCCACGAGCTAATAGCAAGTACATCAAGAGAATAAGTAAGATCTGACTTAATCGTGTCGTAAAGGACATTAAAACGTGTAAAACCATTAGAACTTATTTTCCAGGAAAATAATTATACCTAAAGTTCACACCACTAAAGTAAAGAAGTACGAACTAGTCAACGTAATAGCTAGGAATAAATTCATAGAGTATTTGATTGAGTTGGACGTATGAGTGAGAGATATAACAGCCAAATTTCGCAGCTGAAGGTTTTAGACCTGTAGTGCGAACATCAGAGCTTCCAAAGAAGTATTTTTAACTTAATTTAAAGTTTTGTTAATTGGGGAGAGGAATCTGGTCGATGAAGATGATTAAACTTGCTACACGGGTCGTCAGCACCGTATCTGGCGACTCCCCCTACAAAGTGATGGACCCGGCATTCGCACTGTTAATCCATGGAATACTGAGAAGATGTCTAAAACCATAAAAAGTGCTATTACAGTTTGAGAATAAATTCACTTAACACAAAGATTTCTTATGTTCAATTTATTAAAATCACTAAGCGTAATAAAATAATTACTACAAAAACGATTTTATGCCAGGAATGTCTGTAAAATTTCTAATAGAATCAATATATTATACGTAAAAAAAATAACGTATTGTACAGTCATAATGAAAAGTGCTACACAAATTTAAGTAGTGTAGATAAACAACGTGATGAAAGGTAATCGTGCTATTTAACGGATCGATAAAAGCTAATTTAAACTATCTATCGTTCATCGTTTAGTTTAACCTTAATTTGTGTGTATTTGTTACCGGACAAATGGTAAACAATGCGTCTACTTTCCATTTACTTTAACCTAAACATTCACGACTGTACACACGAACGCCGGACGGCTCGCCAGTTCAATGTTATGTTAATTTTTATATTGTTACGATGTGGGCAAATTTTTATGGTTTCACTGTAAACAAAAACTCCTGTTTTGTTACACGATGATACGTTTGACATTATAAAATTTTCATTATTTAAGTGAATTAATTCCAACTTTAAAAAAATGTATTAATAATTTTTTAAAGAACTAAACACGACCGAAGATGACATAGCCTCCTAAATAGACATAAAAAAGTATAATTAGAAGAACAACATTTAATTGTTAAATAAATAAATATAACTTGCGGCGATCGTGGTCGCAAGTTCGAGTCCCAAGATACTAACTTATGTAATTTATATTTTGTGCATTAATTACATAGGATTGCCTTTGATCAGAAACAAGTTTCCAGAGGATGGTCAACAGCGTCCTCTGCATACCATATTACTACACTGCGACATATGTAGACCTGCTTGCCAATATATATAATATCTTTCAGGGAAGCCTAAGTTTTGCAGTGGGCGTTTAGAAACAACAACATCGACGACGACGAAATAGATGTCACCGTGGAACAAGCAACTCAAGATGAGACGTTGATGACAGTGCGTTGTCCATTTAACAATAAAAAACGATTTCATTAAAGTTTATTTAACATTACATTATTCCAAAACTAAGTCGTATAAATTACTGCCGTGTAGACGGTGAACAAAACTGCTCTAATACTGACATTTATTTCGACGTGTTAAAATTAGTTACGCAATCGGTCTGTAAGATTTGCGTTAACAAATCAGAGAACGACACGACATCGGTAATCTGACCAATCCGTTCATCTACTGCTCCAAGATGAGGAAAACTTGAAAAATAGAAGGTAATAATGAGACGAAATAATTAATTACAAATATAATAAATAACGAAAACTTATTAAGAAAATATCAAATTAAAATATTGGGTTATGGCTTTATCTGCAAGTAGGTCATTGTCGAAATGATAAGAGCATTACAATTGTTATTGTTTGAAATAAGGAATTTTGCATGTTTTGTGTTAGACTATGAAGACCATAACTGATCTATTATCAAGATTTTTGATTTATTACATGTTTAAGACAATCGCAATTGTGTTATAGTGTATTAATTAATAATAACTTCCCTGACCTACAAACAAAATTAAAAATAGACTTCAAAACTGCTATTACATAGACGTCAAGATGTGTTATAAAATTAATTCACTCTTCAATCATGTATGATTTCTCGCGCCAATGTTCATTCAAAGATTACTGCACCAATACCGCGGCAACAGACTAAATTGGCTTCGAATAAAGATCATAAATTCTAAACGTACGAAATATTATATTTCAATCTATCAAATATTTTGTGTAGCAACTAAAAAGTTATATATTCGTTCTGAATCAACATCGTATCGAGTACTAGAAATTGACGACTGTATAACTGAGCAAGGTGCTGTTTTTTTTGTACTACACACGTTTTTGAAATACAAAATAAGGTTAAACTAAGGCTTTCTCAATTATTTCGAACAAGAAGCTCCTTTTTACAAATGTACCTGAAAGTACGTTTAAACACACTAACGAAATTGTTCACGTCCATTGACTTGCAGAGTTTTTCATCTTGTAGTTGTGTACGCATATCAACTTCTTGAAATAAAAAAAATAAGTAATGATATTTCGTAATACTAAACATTCTTGTAACAAGTTTTTACACGTACATACGACAGTATGGAGAAGGTCCGAATAGAAACTTGTATTAATTACTATCGACCTATTTTTAGATCTTTTTTGACAACTAAAATTAATTTTCCTTTACTTGGTCCTTTAGTAAATCATAATACAATATGTCTCGTTAGCTTGTTGGTCAAAAATATTTCAACAGTTTTTTATTACCAACTGCCACTACACACCTCGTTGTGTGAAGTTATTTAACTGAAAAAAATATGAGGCATTGATCACTGTAATTATCACTGTATTTATTTTATTGATTATGGAAATTTTACCGCTAGTATATACATTAAGTAGCGTAAGGCCAAAAGTTTGCTCTTAAATAGAACATTTATTGTTTTAAGTATAAAAAAAATGACATTATGTATTCTATTTTGTAAACAGTCACACTATATATGTTTATCACGATTTCTTCCATTTGTTTTCTCCATAAGAAAATTCCTCCTGTCTCCTCGAAACTGTAAAGAATAACCAGTCAAATTATTTTCTTATCTAATTTATTTTACCAACGACTTCGTCATGTCTCTGACATCATTTTGATCTGTTGCCAATAATCCTGAACGGTATCCTATCGCTTGGATTTAGTCTACCATGTTCTGAAAGATTTTCTTCTTTTTATTATTTTTTTGTGTTGTAGCAATATAATATGGTTTATGACCATTTTTGATTTCCAACTGTTTGCCCTTTTTGCAGACAGATCAATTATTTGATATATATGCTACTATTACGTCATATTTTTATCTCAAATTTGTGTTATATTAGTGTAGATTGAGAGCAATAATTTCGATAGCATCAATCAAGCTAATAAAACGGGGTTGGACAAAACAATCGGTGGTAATTAAGGTACAATGGCGCCGGTTGACACTAAATTTCCATTACACCCGTGCCGCTGGAGCGACGTTGACAAATTGCTATGCTATGTCATTGCAGTAGCGAATCGCTTATTCCACAGCACGCCAGATTTAATCGAATGATAACTATAGATCGCGGCTCGCGAAAAACTTGATTAAACCCAAAATAGAACTACGAAAAGAGACATAAATTTTAGTATTTGGTATTTAAAACGAGAATAACCTCTAAATTTTTATCTTTGAGTTGAAATCTCAGCAAAAAAACATCTAATTGTTTAGTACGGTACGGTACTCTCAAATAATTTCGGTTATTCGAAATCACTTGATCTTTCTTAGTTATCTTGTATAATGATATTACTCTGAATTTTTTAAAATATTTATTTTTTCTTATGGTATATGATAGGCAAATAACTTCTGGCACTCCATCGTCTGCAGGGAGAAATAATAAACAATAATTAACTTTAATTCGTAAAAACTATTACTTTATATTTTATAAACGCGTTTTCCTAGTTATCCTATATAAAAACATTAACTCTGAAATTTGTTATATTCATTAATTTTTTCTAGTTTTATGCGATAGGATAATAACTTATGGCAATGAAGTCTGCAAAGAGGGTTAAAAAAATAATTCAAATTTTTATTTTATTATTTTTCAAACGCGTTTTCCTATTATACGTTACGACGTTAATTATTTCTGAAATCATTAATTTTTAGATTTGGTGTGACATACATTAATCGACGGTATATGTACAAAACCACCACACCTTTTAAGCTTTTACACCTAGAATCAGTTATCCTGAACAATAACGATCCCATAACATAATTAAATTTAAATTAATACTTTGATTTTTTAAAAGCAACTATATTTTCATTTTATTACCTTTTATTTATTTTAGGATTTATACATGCTATTTATAAGTACAGTTAATTTAAAAAAGGCCAATTTAAATTTTAACATGTGATTTTTTCCGTATATGTAAAATAACGTTAATAATAAAAAAATAACTCGCATTGCAATAACACTTTTAAGAATTCAATTTCTGAACGTACCGTCCCGATAAGTAAGCTATTATCGTTAGAAAATAATTTTATATCAATTAACCTGTTCCACGAAATGATGAGTTTCGCGGAGTTAATGCTCCGTTGTAATCAATTTAAATCTCCGCACAGCATAGTTCGGGCGGATTGCGCTCGTCACGGCGCTAATTACGCGATATTTAATACGGCACCGAGCGTAAGCGACAGCGGGCCGCGCTCTTATCCCATTCGATGCACGCTTTATGAGAGACCATAACTTTACTCACTTTACGCAGATTTCTACCCACGGTTATAGCACGTGTATATATTTTACCGTAATACTGTTTCCAATGGCAGAAGACACGTATACAGTATGATCGGTTAAAAGTGTTAATACTTTATAGGGGTGAATGTGCTTATTTACTGCCAATTAATGTATGGCACACCCTATTATAAATATCGCAATATATAGTAAGAGATGTGTTGAAAAAATTTAGAATTTTACATAATAGGTAATAAACTTAACAATTGTTTTTATCTGTCCCCGCAGACTTTGGACTGCTAGAATTTATATTTTTTTTTTTCAACTGGCAGAACACTGAGGGACAATGTCAAAAAAAAAGAATTAATGGGTGGCCAGTGCGCGCAGAGATCAGCATATCAGTTTTTCAAGAGTATACACGTGTCTTAGAATTGTACCGATAAGCTGATGAAGTTCATCTTGGTGCTTTATTCCACAGCACATTAGGAATATTGGTGGAATATTTCTTACATGTTTGATAAGCACTGGTGTGCTCAATCAAGGCGCTTAAAAAAGAATCACTCCGCCAAGGTTATTGTAGAATTTAAAAGTTTTTTTGAATAACAATTATTTTTTCGAAAATTATTTATATGTTAATTAGGTATGCAGGGTGATTGGTAAGGGAATAATTATTATAAAATAAAAAAAGAGTTTTCGAAATTCGAATTGTCCCTACAGACTTTGTACTGCCAGAAGTTATTGGCCAATATCATTCAAATAGAAAAAATACATATAACTTTATTCGTGACGGTTAGTAATAGATTTAAAAGCTTTAAAGCTTTTTGCTGAAAAATGAAACATACACTCGCCCTCTTTAAAGTTTTTATATCTTTAACCAATTATCCTGTATAAGTAATAACTTCTATTAGCAAATAAAAATACATACATAAACACTCATAAACTTGAGATTGATCCTATACTATGGAGAGAAATTAAATTAGTTTAAAATTAGTAATGTAACAATGAACTTAAATTATATATTTACTATCAGAACTATTTATCATATTTATTGGGTTTTAAATAAATATTTTTAATCTACGAGTTCCAATACACCATGTCAATTTTTTCATAATTTTTATGCTGAAAATGGCGGAGATGGGCAAAGTTATCTTTTTATTCTCTACATAAACAAGATTAAAAAGATTGCACACAAAGCGATCAAATATAAATATTCAAAGATTGTTTAGTATAAAATTGCTTTCAAACTATACAAAGATTGCAGAGCAGCGATGTATAGATTGGTAGTGCTAATGCGATGGAATATACTTATTGCGCAATTAATGTTAGTTATCTTCGCACCACGGTAACGAGTCGGAACTGGCTGATTAACAAATATTTGGTTTAGCATACACTCGGGCCGCGACTTAATTACACGCAGTTAGAATATGCATGCCCTCCAGTACTACGTTCGCTCCTCGCTAGTAACACTAAGACCGATAAACTTAATTAAGGATTAATAAACTTATAGTATACTAGGGAACGGTTCAGTGCGCTCTGTAAGAACTAAGCTCCTGATTTTGGTTAATATAATTATTGTACACTTTGTCGTAGTGAACTTACGTAACTTGAGCTATTTTATACAGAGATCTATTATAATACTTCTTTTGATTATATAAATCTTAATATTATATATGTCATTGATTCTCAAAACCATTATATAACGTTATTAATAGAGTATTTTGCACTATTTAATACGACTGTTAAAATACTTTTCTCTCGAATGATGTACAAATATTTTATTTAAACGCTGAACAGACAGTTCGTTATATTTAATAGATATTAATAATTAAATATCAAAATTTAAATATAAGAATTTTAGAGAAGACACAAAAACATGTATCACATATAGTCTGCTATTACATTAGATTTGATTATCAACAAAACCTTGTGTAAGAACATTTCAGACAGGTTTCGCAGAGCTATTGAAATTAAAAAGAATACTCAAATTATAATAGATATATATAGTCTGGTTGCTTCCATAGAGTCGAGGACTCATAATAAATATAATTAAATCTGAAT
This sequence comes from Battus philenor, assembly GCF_028537555.1. Lineage (NCBI taxonomy): Eukaryota > Metazoa > Arthropoda > Insecta > Lepidoptera > Papilionidae > Battus > Battus philenor. The sequence continues at coordinate 3,565,699 of NW_027181693.1, forward strand.
TCAAGCATATCACAGAAAGACCTCAAGGATATCATGAACTCATAAGTTCATACACAAATTTGAAGGTACCTCAGGATAACTACGCCATATGAATATCCAACACTTCCGTTCTATATTTGATCATTGATCACCAAAGCAACTAAACGTCTGGAATATAAAAATAAATGGAGCCGCGATGAAATTCGTTTTTTTAGTTCAAAAATATATGTTAAAAAAATTATTTGATTTTCTCGTTTGCTCTAAACAGTGAGTCACTAAGAAAGGTAGTCTAATATCCTGCAATATGTATGGAATAATAGGTCGAAAGTTAATGTATAATTAAAGTATGAAATATGAGCCGAAGGAACGGACGAAGTATTTAAGTCTCGCGCAAAAAGGAGCACAGCAATGGCGTAGGAGCTCGTAATCAGTTTATCGCTTAGCAATCTCGATGGTCGAATCGATCGGAAACGACAGCCTGAAATATTAATGAGGGTGAGCTAGTCCCAACCCAATTGATTTTACGATGCGACACCCTGTGAAATTCTATTCAGCATTTCCCACTCTAACTAGAGAAAGGCCTCGAGGCTTTCTACTTGCGAGAACATAATTTTCTTCTTCGTATATACACTTAGCTAGACATACATATCATCTAAATTCAAGGACCTCTTATTAGACAATTTTGCGATGAAATACATACGTGTGACAAATATAATACTTGAGTATTGTGTGTTTATAGAGAGACGATTCGATTGAGAGTGATTTTTATTTCAAAGAATTATTCCTATTTATATATAGGAATGGGAGATCTCAATCTGGCGTCTCTCTCGCACACTATAAGAAGAAAATGCCGTATAAAAAGCGCGTTCGCGGGAAACCGGTCTTTAGTAGTTTTTGAACAGTCTTTTCGCGCGGAGCTGCCACAATACCAATAATCTAGGCAAAATATTAATTTATAATGTCATCAAATGTACTACTAATACCACCTATTGTACCGAAACAAAAAAATCACAAAAAGTGACTAAAAAGCTTATATATAAAAAGTTCTAACTACTGTTTTGAGGATATTTGTGTAGTGAACACAAAAAATAACTTGACCAGACATAATTAAGACATTAATAACATTATTAAGCTAAATAATACGTATTATCTCAACTTAGTGAAGGAAAAGGTAGTGTTTTATATAAACCTGATAAATTTGTAGTTGGATCCTTATACATCAGGGCGAGTTAGGAGCCTCCGTAGGTACGTAGTTAAAGTTGAAAAATGCCTTATGGAGTAACTCAATTCTATTTTAATTTTAATCAGATAAAGCTATTTAGACTTCCTTCTAATGGCACATACAAGTCATCACTATAAATGATCTAAAGTAGAAGATAAATTAATTTAATGAATGAAATAAATTGCTCGTCTAAAGTTGATGGAGCACATCATCAGTTCTTGAGTGAAGAGAAGAAAGAAGAGAAGTTCTTAAGAAAGTCGCTGGATACAGGCAACGTAAGACCAGTCATCGTGGCGATCTTTGGAGAAGGCATAGGCGTCCTTGAATCATTACCTATCATCACTCTTTGCAAATCATCTTCTTACCGTGTAGTGTCCCCATTCTATAATTTTAATCACCCATCTACAGTCCAAACGACATATATGGCCGGCTTACTATTTTAATATCAAATTTCAAGAATATATAGTAATTTAGTACTTTGTCTTAGATACGTTACGAGGTACGAGAGAAATACTACGCATTTGCTTTTATCTTATATAGGTGGACTTAATTCCTTAGGTATTATCTACGGGCTTATCTCGGGTGAACCAAAGATAAACTGTGGTGTGTATTACTTTCTTGTTGCTCGTGAGAATTGTCGTGTGTATGTTTAATCTGTGTTAAAGTTTTTACAAAGTAAAATTAAAAAAAAAAATACATGTACTTTCTTTTTTCATTTCAATATGCCAAACGTCATAGATAAGCGACCAAGACTTTCGAATCAATTTTCATGGTGGTCATTTCAAATATAAACGGTAATTCGTTATAGGCATTAAAGGAGTGTATGAATAAAACATAATTATTGTTTACAATATTAATGCAACATATCATAGTGATTATAATACAGGATGATTGTAAATAAGTGTAAATAAAAGCTTTAAATTTTTTTATTGACAAGTGAGCTACACATTCAATCTTTTAAAACTTTTACACTTGTAAATAATCTCTCTGTTTATTCAATTGTTACCAAAAATATTATAAACATGACGAAATTCTGTAACTTTTTGACAGTTTAATTGTTAATGAAGTCACAATTTTTATTACTAAAAAAATGTGTAGCAAAATATCTTGAGGGAACTAGGATATATATATAAAGGTATACTACACTAGTATAATTTTGGTAATCACAATAGAGTTCTAATATGATACTATTTTCGAGAATCTTCTATTTTCGAACTAAAAGCGTAACAACGACGCGGTATAAAAACGCGTGAACAATTTTTTTTTTATATTTGGAATGCGACTTGTTAATAACTTCTGGCAGTATGAAAGCCTGCACAAACCATAATTAATTTAATAAACCATAAAAAATTAAACCACTATTAATTCTTATGATGTACCATACATTAAATGCCAGCAAAAAAGCTATACATTCACACCTCAAAAGACTACACCTATTTACATTCAGTCTGTATATCTAAGATATTAACTAGAATCCGCACAAAAGCAGCTTAGCGGATTACAGCCTGTTATTCTCTGTAAGGAGAGATACCTTCCAACAGCTGGAACATTACGCCATTAACAAATATAAGAACAATAACATCTAAAACAACTAATATTAACCACATTGTTGAGTATTGCAACATCATTCGTTGATAAATCGCCCAATAATAGCTCAATTACAATTTTCTAGAAAACACATACGTCATGTTGAGCTAGAAATAAAGTGGTGCAAGTAAACTTATCCTACTTTTAAGAATTAAGAAAGTAAAAGCAAAACGATTCGTTCAAATGAAATGTCCACAATAAAACGATGCCTGCAGTACATCTGAACGTCCGGTGATAAAAAGGAAACGGTGGAACTAGATCGTGCAATTCCTGTGCACACTCCCTAAAATGCACCAATAAAACGGAGTGAGATTGGCTATTCTAGTAATTGCAACAAACTGTTTGAATACGTATCACTAAAATGTCTATATTCGCTGACAAATAACATATGTGCATCTATTACCGCGGTACACAAAATCAGCATTAATTACCAAGGTATTTAAATTTTCGTATTTCTATTCACAAAAAAATCAGTGCCCTAATATTTTGAACTAATTCTAACTAGTGCTCATACTGTTAGTGAAATGGAGTATCTGATACATCGGTCATTAATACCGATTTTATATACCGCCGTAATATATGTTTTAACCTTAATAATACAAACACACCTATATTTATATATATATATATATATATATATATATATATATATATATATATTATTGAATGTTCGATGGAGAAATGATAGTATATGTCGTACAGATAGAAATCACAATGTTTGTCCGGGGTTTCAGAGAACAATCATTTTAAATAAAGTGTGAAGGTGTGTGAAATTCGATAATATAATTAATTTACATTGTAACTCCGGACCCTTACGAGATCTAATCCGGAACGTGTCTTACCGACATTGACAATGGGCAGACCACATAGCGCGTAGAACAAATGCCCGGTGAAACCACGAGTTTCTGGTGTGAAGAACACGGACTGGCAACCGCAACATAGTACGTTGACCCATTAAGTGAACATCCTATCTTATTAAAGTCCTCAGAGAAACTGAATGCACACTGTTTTCAACCGGTGTTATTAGAACTCTATCAGGGAGGCCAATAGCTTGTTATGGACGTCCTATGGCCGAAAAGACTGGTAACTAAGTTTGTTTCTCATCCCATAACTTTTGATATGTGAAATTAATCATGATGTTAATTGTATATAAAAAATGAAAATGACCTTATTCTCTTTTTAACCTATAGACGCCCTATGCAAGGTCTGCATAGCATAGGCCTTTTCCAAAAATATCTATGGGTAGATGTAACATAGTCACGCTTGACAGGCGGGTTGGCGATCGCAGTATGGTGTTATAATGCGCAAAGGACGCTGCTGCCCATCTTCTTGAAACTTGTTTGTGAGTGGTGGCAATCCTATTACTGTACAGAGTGTAAATAATATAAGATTGTATCCCGGGAATTGAACTGGCGACTTACGATCGCAAGTTTTAATCCTCTACCGCTGAGCTACCACCGCTTCGATGGGCTTATTATTAAACTAAAAATTTATGAAATAAGATGTAAAATATCGATTATAGCTGAAATATGTCTAAGTTCTCATATATGGTCAATGTGTTAAAGAATATAATCTTAAAAAAAACAAGTTTCTTTATGCATGTAACATATGACGAATGAATAAGTCCACGACCCTTTGTATGATACGATCTCTACGGCCAATAGACTTCAATCAATATCAACCCTCTAAAAATACAGAAACGATTACCTCTACGAACTATAATAGAACACTTCCTCTTAGTCATTGGGGCATCCTTTAATATTCATAACACACCAAAACTTGCTGCGATATTTTTTTCATTAATTTGTTACTATGTATTGCGTATATTTTTGATTCTATTTGTCTATAGTAATTTCATAATCTAATAACTAAACCATGTATGTCATGCACATAATAAAACCATTTCTAGAGTCTTTATTTACGTATTTAAATGTACTTAACAAAAAAACGTGTGTGTTTGTGTGTGTGTAATGGAAATTGTTTATTGCATTGCGCGATATAAAATCGACTTTTAGCCTTAAGTTTTATTTCAAGATTCATCATCATCATTCTGTAAATGTAGGCTGTCCACAGCTGGACTTACGATTCCCCAATAGATATCCAACACCGACAAACAAGATTAACAAGATCGTCTGTCCTTATGTGCGAACGTCCTATGATCCACCTAACGGTCTGTGTCTCTAACTAGAACCTTAACGCCTTTAAACAAACAATCTCGGTGGCTTTAAACGTAGGCACAAAATTATAGAATAAACATAAGTTCAAGAAATAGTCTCAGTAGTCTGACGTGATGTGAGAATTTCTGGAATCTTTTTCTTCTTATCAGCCGATGAGCGTCCACTAGCGCTGCTCGCATCCAGCGACTTCTCGTGACTTTAACTATGTTGTCAGTCCATCTAGTGAGGGTCCTACCGACGCCGTGTCTCCTGGCTCGTGGTCGTCACTCGTGAACCTTACAGCCTCAAAAGCCTTCGGTTACACGTGCAATTCTGGCATAAGTGACAAATTTGGACATTAAAAAACAATTCCCGTAAAACATAGATTTGGGGAATCTTCATGTATTTGACTAACAGCATAACCCTAGTGCTCCGTTGTTTCAAGCTACAACTTTCTTTTATTATGCCTATCACAATAAAACTTACAAATATTTACTTAATAATTACTTTTTAACAAACATGTGCTTATAATATATGTGTACCCAACTGTAATAAATTTTCCACAATAACCTATTTTGAAGTTGACTTAATCAGAGTGATTGGTTATAGGTGGAAACGCTTAAAGGGATGAATGTATTGCTCATTTGCCGTCAAGTAATTTATGGTAAACTATGATTAGATTAATAAGTAACGTGATGATATTTGTCAACTAGTTAATGATACTTATAGCCGGTGGGTACTTGTAAAATGTTTTACTGAGTCACAGGTGTTACGACATTCAATAGACGAGCTGTCGGCCGGAACCCGCCGACGCCTCCCACAGCCCATATCATTATCACCATTACGAAATTACAGTTCGTTTAAAGTACCTTCCATTACCCAGTGTTATACAATCCAAATTTGAGTGAGACATCTTGTAAACATCACTATAGTTTGCTTTTAAGTGAATCCTCGAGTTAGTTTTGTTATAACAATTGCTGTGACCGACACGCCTGTTGTTCCTAATTGTTTAGATACGGGAATTAGTCATATTTTCTACGCGTGTTATGTATTTTTACATTGTATTTGGAAATGCATAAGTAAATTGTTTTAAGATATTTTATATTAAGTAAAACATTGTATAAATAATTTGTCGGCTATTTTATGAAGTGGAATTTTTTTCAAGACATTAAAAAATATAAGAAAGCCGATTTATGAACGAATGATTTTTCTTATTAATCAAAAAGTATAATATATGTCCCAATCAACTCTTCACCAGAAATAAGTATACAGGATTTTAATTTGTTCATTACGTTTTCCACTTTTGTAATTAATAATGATTATTTATGCACGTCACGAGAAAAATGCCGCAAGAATCATATCTGTTATAATCCAGAATCAGATTCATATTCCCTATCAAGCTATTCTTGAACTTAAAGCTAGTAGAAAAGTCCACAACAAACTTAATTTTTTTTTAGTCCTTAATACAGTAGTGGATTCATTTCCAAACTTTACTAACAAATAATTACTAATAAAACCTTCACACTATGATAGGGTTTTGATTCAAGTTTTTATTTAACCATCATTATCATTATTTCTGCCATAGGACAGGTCTTACCCGTAGATTTCCTAAAGGAGTTCCTTAGATTAGGTTATACCGATGGTAACAGTATAACTGCCCGAGAGTGCGAATCTAATTACTTTGGATGCGGTATAATAATCAAAAATTTATTTCTTGGTATTTTAGACATTAATATTATATACACCGATACGATAGTGACCTACCTACATTAAAGGAACTTACGACTGTTTCTAAACGACGACGATGTACACAAGCGTCATTGTAACGGTGGACATTTAATTCGACAGCCGACAACACGTACAGGGGCCATGGAAGGGATTACGAAATCAGTTTATCGGCGGGCAATCTCCGACGCTCGGACGGATCGGAAGCGGTAGTCTGCAATATTAATCAGGATTACCTGAGCCATACCATTGATTTTATGCTGCGACCATCTGTGTATAATTCGCTGTTAACATTATTTATATACGTATATCGGCTATCATCGCTGTCAAATCGACATACTATTTTTGAAAAGCGTGACATTAAGATTTTGTAGATTAAAAGCCTACTTTAAAATTATAGATTTTTAAATGAAAATTAAATTGTTTAACTAATCATATCAGTAAAAATTATAAATCTTAAAATGGTGCGTAGTGTGTTTATAAACATACATTTATTTCATTTTATTCTAGAAAATACCAGAATCAAAAACAAAATTGGTGTTCCTTAGACTTGAGTTAGTATATTTTTATAGGAAATTTATAATAGTATCTCAGATGATAATTAGAAATCTTCTATCGCTAGATTTAATAACATAAAAAAGAATTGTTGCACCACTAAGGAGTAACATATTCATCTTCAGATGTTTTTAATGTTAGATGATGTAATATATAATTTTACATAAGTTTTAAAAAGTATGCACTCTCTTAATCTTTCGTCTGTTCTTCTCAGGTCTGAGGCATTTATTATTCACACAGGAGACATACTGATCTTGGCGTCAACAAGAGAGATCATTCAACATGGATAAAGAAATATTCTTTCTTCTCATTCTTGCACTCTTGTCGGATCTGGAGTCCCGGCGTTCTCACTAAGCGTCACTGTGTAGCTCGGTGTTTGGCGAAATAAGAGCGTTCATTTATTGACTTATTAACAACAGTTTTGATAATGTCTTTCCATGTCGTTCGAAATGTATTGAAATCGCTTCCGCCTTTCGCTTTTTCTTGCACCCCTAAATGGTCCATTAAGTCCTCCTTACGAGTGATTTGTTCAAAGAACTATAGAATTCGTATTTGCAGTCAACGATTACCTCTCTTTTATATTGAGTTCTTTTAGGATCTTTGAGGAACATTCGTCACCAACACCACATATCCAGGTCATCAATTTTCCGACGATCCAGAATCCTCGGCGTTCAGATCTATATAGACAGATTAGAAAGACCCGACTTCTCATGAGTCGAATCTTTGTGTTCCCAGTTATTATGCGAACTTTATAGATCTTCCAGAATCCGAATCCGAGAGAAATTTTTTATTTTATTAAAAAAAAATTGTTTTGTGACGTATAATGGCATTTTTGGCATTTTTATATTGAATTCATATGATTATAGAGAAAATTATAAACTTTAGTGAACCAACACCTACAATGTTATTTGTTTATCAACTCCGAAATATCTGGTTAAGCAATCGCAGTCTCTACTGTGCTAAGAACACGCTTATTCATTAAATATTCTCCCAATTATTCGCTTCAGTGAATCGAAGAAGAGTAAACTGCTTACAATAATTCAGCAAATGTACCGATAAACAAATTAGAAAACGCGTTCTTGCATAATAAACAATCATCGAAATAGGCGAAGCGATTTGCGGAAAACGATGTCTAACTTCGTAATTCGAAAATTTGAAAATAGAATTCCACGTGTTAGAAGATATCACGTAACTGCTATTTTAAATTACAGAGTTCGTTAAAAGATATCATAATATACATCTCATAAAACAACGTCAGGCCTCAAATCTTTTTTGTGTTTTTTTGTAAGAATGAAGGAGTTAGTTTTTTACGATTCAATTGTTCAAGGAATGTCTTTTTTCGGACATTTTATATTATGACTTCATAGTGCAACAATCAATAATATTTAACTAACGAGCCCCTTTTAATCACTGATTACATCTGACGTCCTCTGCCGGACCTAGCCCTGCCCCATTAATTTCCAAATGGCATCAGCGACCATCAATTCTGTGCGCTATATGGCTTACCCACTGTCACTTCAACTCTTACCAATCAGCTTATTTAGGCTTGATTGCTATGTAGCCTTTTTGTTTCTACATATTTTAACATTTCAATCACTACTACGAGTAGGGCGTTTTTAAAAATATTCGCGTTTTATCTTATCTATAGCACTGAATATATGATATACGTGTACACGGTTTGTACTGTGACGCAGCGATCGTTTGGACTCGTCACATTGTAAAGCAAGTAGTGGCTGTATAGTTATCTCGACCTAAAGCTCTCCTGGGAGCCTTCAAGCTTCGCGAATATTGTAATGTTTACTCGCTATAGTTTGTTGACACATGACGCAGTGCTGTCTCGACGGCCCCTCCAGGAGTACCAATTCGTTTAAAATGATTTTAGAATATTGAATTTTAAAATAACATCAGCAACTTCATTCAAACTATTTTTCAGTCCCTGTCAAATACGACCTTATGGATATGAGTCCATATAAACCCTTTGGGGCATGGTAGTACTAAAAACGTCTCAACTTTTTGATGCGTTATAACGAGTGGTGGGACATTTTTTGACCCACCTCGAAATGGAATATCTATGCGATCATAAATTTTTCTCTGATACTTTTTATTTAAAGTAGTTGGCAACATCATAAGCATTTGTTATAAATATATTCAATTGCGTTGGCAAGGCAAACAAGTATTGAAATCGAAAAATTTTTAGTGAACTTTTTTTTACAACTTTTTTCCTGATTTTTTGTGAAAAATGTTTAACGTAATTTTCAAATTATAAATTACTTCATTCTAGGTTTTTTGCAAGAAAAATTGAAATTTTATCGTTTAATTTTTTTTGTAAATGATGAAAGTGTGGTGGGATTTTATTTATCCCACGAAGCAACTTAGGGGGTAATGAATAAAAGCGTGTTTTTGTTTATTATATAAGTTTTATTATAAAAAATATATATATATTATACTATGTGGTTTATTACCCTTCTGATTCAAAGATGACAAAAGAAATACCTTCAGATCACAATTATATCATTGATTCTGAATTAAGAACTCCTAAAACTAAGTTTTATATTTTACAATTCTTTAATTAATTAGTACTACATACTAATTTGTCTTTAATGAAAAGAATCAGTTTTAATTATATTAAGAATGTCTGTCTATCGTTAACGATAATGATACGCAATGTCCAATGTTATTCATCATTATTTCAGCCGTAAGATGCCCACTGTTGGACCTAGCGTCCTCCAGATATTTCCAATTATACCAGTTGGAAACAGCCTGCGTCTAGTGACTTAGGACAGCCATTTTTATATAGTCAAATGTATGGTCAAGGTATATGTAACAGTTGATTGTATATCTTAAATGTTTCACATTACAATATCTTTATTAAATTTATTTGAGCTCGCAAATAATGAATAACGTCTTAAGTTCTTATTCTTTATTATTAATTTATACATGTGAGTATCCAGTAAGGATCATTCACTACGGACACTTCACATGTCACAAAAATAATCCAGAAAATTTCAGTTTAATAGAAATTATCTAATTCACTTTAACATAGTTTTCTATCGTAATGAAAGAGGGTATTTCCGTTGGATTTATTCCGTAAAATTGGGTCTCGTAAATGAAAAAATAAATTTATTTGAAAAAACTTAAATATTACATAATTCTCACAAAACTTTTGAACTATTGTAATAGGAAAGGAAACATTTTAAATTTTTAAAAATGGAACACTTTAGTTATTAAAAGCCTGCGAAGCGCTGCAATGATAAAAAGCATGTGCCCGGTCCAACAATGTGCTCCGATGAGAAATGGCTGCCCAGCGAGAAGTAAAAAAGTTAAATTCGTTTCGTTCTCTTCACTAGACAAGACCCGAGTTCCATACCGGGTATTCCAATGTACGTTTCCTGAATGATTTAAGTTTTTGAACAATGGAGTATCCGTATAATGCATTTGCTACATATACATTTTAAAATTAGAACTAACGACAATGTGAACCTTTTTATTGTACATTGATTAAATCTTTTTTTATCATAAAATAGTTAAGTAAATCAAAATTGGGTACAACGGATAGAAAGGCATGTAATACTATTACACGTATAATCTGTAACGCGAAATAATTTACATTATTTTTTACCAAATATATATTATACAACTTAATGGAATGATATTTAAATTAAATATATATTTATAAAAAATCAAATATATTCGGCTGTGGTAGCCTAGAGGTGTGTGTCTGAGACTTGTGATCGTAGGTCGCGAGTTCGATTCCTAAGATACTGATGAATGATCTTACATAATCCACACTTTGTACATAAGTTAGTGGATTGCCACTATTCACAAACAAGTTTCAAGAGGATGGGCGAACGCGTTCTCTGCGTACCGTAATGTCAATTATGTTATATCCCCCATATCTCTGAGGACCTGTGACTAGCAATGGACTTTGATGCGGTAAAATGACGAAGACGAAAGATATTGATATAAAGCAAATAAAGCATGTGGAAGATGTTAAGTTAAAAATATGATATAGAGTCTCTCATTTTTTTAAGATAGCAGGCTGTTTTGTATATAGCAGGCTGTTGTAACTTTGTACATAAAGTGATTCCATTCTAAACGAGTATATTTATACAATCTGCAGTTGAATAGCATGACAAATTATACTATGAAAAATCATTAATATTAAATTATAAATAAGTAATTTATAAATGATGAATTGACAGAAACTGAATCAAAAAAGGGGCAATCACTAAATTTAAGGAAAATAATGAAATGTTGTTTTTTCGGATTCTTAATTGAATCTATCACAGTACAGTTTCTCTCCTCGAGAGTCGAAGTTAACAAAGAATTCAGCTATGATCCGAATAATCGAACAAAAAACATTGAGTTTGAAATTGGAAATGACAGCCGAGCTCTCGATACAAGCGGCCAACAGACGAATCGATTGAATTTTAATTATCTGTGAAATTTTTGTACGTCAACTCATCCGAAACAATTGCCTGAACGTGCAATATCGATTATTACTTTAATTATTTTTAGCAGTTCAAACTTTTTTCGGCGATTATTGTCTCATTGTTACATTGTTTTATTCAAATAATAATTATAATAAAACAAATCAAGATTCAGTAATATACAGAACGATTGGAAATAAATGTAAAAGCTTAAGGGAAATGAATGTATAACTCAATTATTAACAAAAAATCTATGGTACACTATACCCCTAAATAATAAATAACCTAAAAATAATATGATACTAAATTTAATTATTGATTATCTCCTCCTCTATAGACTGTTCTGAACTAGCCCGCCGTATTCTAATTGAAAAATAAGTTAATACAACATATTTTAGAATCACTTTAAATCTTTTGGCTGGTAAATGAGCAATATACATTTCCCCCTTTAAGGCTTTTGCACCTATATTCAATCAACCTGTATAAATGTACAATAACTTGAACCAAATTCTTTTTTTAAAATCTTTTCATTAATATAGAAGATATAAATAAAAAATTTGTGTTTAAGCCATTTAATCTGACAACAGGTGATAATGACATTAGAATATGATAACCAGTTTTTTTTTTAATTTATTCAAATACAAAATGAAATCGATGTACAAGGTGGACGGTACAAGATGGACGGAACAAGATTAAAGACTTGTTTGACATCTGCGCCACGTTATAACTTGAATTATTACAAAATGATTTAAACATTAATTAACAAAATCTTATTTCCATAATATAATTAAATTTGGTTAGTAGGTATACAAGAGTATTACTTGAGATTTATCTCAAAACCTTTTAACCTTTATAATTCCATAATTAATAACAGAATATTTTTTCCCAGAATGGCTCCCGATCTTGCGGACTTATTACAGACAACAAAAACAAAGGGGCTACTATTTTCGTATACAGGGTGATTGTTTATAAATGCTTTAAAGGTTTACAGCTATAAAGATGTGAATGTATAGCTCATTTGCTGTCAACAAATACATGGTACACCCTATCCAAAGATCAATGGTTTTAGAAATTATGAACAAAGTAATAATAATAACAAATAAAAAGTGTTTTCAATTTTTTTTACTGTTTGCCATGCAAACTGTACTACTAGAAGTTTTGGGTCGCATTCCTATAGAAAAAATAACGTTATCATCATGCAGACTGATAACTTTACACAGGGTAATTAGGAATATATTTAAAAGCTTGAAAGCTTTATGTCGAGAAATGAGAGGTGTATATTTACCCGTTTTAAATTTTACGCCATTTTTGCAGTAGCGTGAATCTAATTATAGTAATAAGTAATAAGTGAAAATCATAAGTAATAGATCCTAATTAGGTAATTAAAAGGATAATGTATTTGTGTTTAACAGCCGACAAAAGAAGCCTATTTTTAATTTTATGGAAAAAATCTGAAGCCATTACACGCCTATGATTTATTATCTGTGATTAAAATGGCGGAGTGTATAAGAGTATACAAAGTTACATTATGTTTAAAGGTAACGCGTATTATGTTTAATTAGCAATTAGAAACGTGACATGCGAACAAATGAATCTGAATACATCGCTCGTGTAGCATTAACGATGATTTAAACTACCCGTTCAGGGCCAGCAATAAATCACTAATTCTACATAAATCTCGTCGTCTATTTATAAAGGTGTAATGAATTTGTATTTATGTGTTACCATCATGTACAATTTAAACATGTGATTGAATAATTAATTTTGCGATAATTATGTTGTTTTTTTATGTGATCGAGAGACTCGACTCTTTGTCGCAGTATTGCGTTTTTTTTTTTTAAAGTCAGCCTTTACCTCGTTTTTAATCAATTCATATTCTTGAGAATAAATAAACTAAACGTTTTCGATGTACAAATAAACACTTTTTCGGATGAAATTATTAAAGAGAATAAAGGCGAAGGCGAATGACGTGATAGTAAGTGTTCACCGCTTGATATGAACACAAGATCAGTTGCCTTAAAGACAAGAATAAACCATTGTTTCTAGAAATTTCTGAATCTTGTTGCTTGATTTCATAATTTCGTCGTGCTTTGTACGCAGGGTTTCGATCAATTAAATTAATAGTAATTTCGTCTTTACAATTCGGAAGTGCCAACCAGAGAAACTAATACCAATGGAATTGCATATAATCAAAATTAAATATAGCAGCACAAATAGCGATGGTGTTGATAAAACATATAATAATTATGATTAATAATTCATAATTTCACACCGTATATTATTGTACACAGCAGCCGTCATTAATTACTTAAAGTGCAGCACATATATGTTAAAAGAGATAGTATCGCCGGTGCAAATATCCAGGCGCAAGGCGATATCGATGTTTGCAAACGCATTATGAATATTAATTCTGAAATATCGATATTTATTTGACACGAGGCATGTCGTTGTTCGTGCACGGATATTAAGAATGTCATGATTTAAACTGACATTGTTAATCCTTTTACTTAAAAGGATTATATAATTCAGAAAAATGATATCCTTAGAGATCCTTAGATTTTTTTCTACACTGCTACCTAATAGGCATTGTAGATATCGCGATTCGAGGAAGCAGGACGCAGAGGGCGCTTAACCTAATACTTCTTTTAAGGTACTTAAGGTCGAAGGTTCCAGGTGGAACACCAGTTCGGACAGCTACGTACGACTATTTCACCGAGCTCTCGCTTCGATAGACGCTACATGGTGTCTACGTTTGAGGGACCCATGGAGAGGACCATATGCTGTCATTTGTCGCTATTCATTCCGGCACTAGAGTGACTACTTCAGAAAGCATTACAGCGCCGGGATAAGACGTGGTAGATGAAACTCCAGTAACATGTTAATTTAATATGATTGAGCTAATGTTAAGTGGAATACCCAGTGTGTAGTAGTCCTTGTTTTTTAAAAAAAAAAGAACTACTGTACTTCGAAGTATCGTAGTTAGTTTTGCGATATACGAGATAGTAAGAAAATGGGAGGAATTCCGCTTTTAAATCACAAACTTATAATCTTAGTAATAATTACTAAATAAATGATATATCTTGTAACCTCGAGAAATTTAGCCAATCCGCTAAAATTCGTGTGGTAAATAAACTCGAAAGAAAATTGTGATTCAAGAACCAGATTACATATATTGCTGAGGAGCTTGAATCTCGAATCCTTTGTATTTATTCAGTAATATCACCACTGATCATGACGAAAAAAAATTATCTTAATGAAACAGGCCTTTGTCGAAGCTTCATAAAATAAAATGGTAAATACTTTGTGGACAACAATATACGGTATAAAAATAGACTACTATGTTATATCTCTAAATTATTAAGAAGTTAATTGAACACAAACTTGTTAAACAACTCTATAATAGTGTAAAGGACTTTTTTAAATAAAAATACAGCTCGGGAATGAATTTATTTACAAATATATTAAGGATATTGTAAGTGATCAAAAATAATAAACACATGTGAGTTTGTTTTAACTTTAATTCGTCACCATGCATTCTTCTCGTGATGTACACTAATGGTCATTGATAAAAATATATATACTCCTTTTTGAGAGGTCGCATGTGTACAAACATTGCAACATTGTAATTTACTACTTATATCTAATATTTGTACGAAAAACACGCACATCGTAACGGCAGACGAGTCGGTAGTAAAACGTGGCGGTAACTCATTAATACGGGCCGACGCATGCATAATTGATCCGCGCAAATAAATACGTCGTTAAATCGATTCGGCGGAAGCGTCGTGACTCGAGCTTTACATTTCCACTTCATGCATTGCCGGGAATTTCGGAACAGAGAATTAAACAGACAATTGGTGAGGTAAACTTTACCGAACTTCACAATTTAAAAATAAAAATTTACGTAGGCATTATAGATATTGGTTAGTACTGCAATGGAGTTATACAGGGTGTTATGTAGAAGTGTGTAGATATTTTACAGTTGTATAGAGTTAGTCTATACAAATATATTTAATATAGGCACTATGGTCTGTGTTATAGTTTTTTTTTATTTATAATGACAAAACCGATTTCCGGTAAAATTGCTATTTTTTTAAATTATTTGTTAATTTTTTTATTTAACATAACATAATATAACAATATTTTATTTTTTTATTGTTTTTAAAAACAGCGTATAACGCACAAAAGAATTGAAGTGATTTATTTTTTTTAAACCAAATATAATCGTGTTCTAACTAAAAAGAAACAACACAGCAAAAAGTTTTATCATCTTCAATGTGTCCCTACAAGAAATACCTGCTATTAAAAATCTATTCAAATTATTTACAAATTTGTTTGTTTATTTATAAGTTGCCTATACTTAATAATATTTGTAAAGACTATCTCTATACAACTGAAAAATATCTATACTCTTCTACATAACAACCTGTATAGGGAGTTAACAGTAGTGGTTGAGGTCGACACAACTATAGTGCTATGGACTATGGCTATATTCAATTATTGTATGGGCGCTATTAGCTTTTCTAGCTTCCTCAAACTCAGGATCGCTATAAGGAAGAATGCTGTTATAGTACTGCCGAAACCGCTGTATCGCCGTCTTAGGTACACGCGCAGCGATAAAGGTGAGAATATTGGCTGCTCCGTTCCGTCAATCCAACCCTGAACAATCGCGGCAGCCGCACACCGCTTCCAACCAGTTCTAAATAAATCTATTGGGGAAGCTTATGTCCAGCAGTACAGATGACACTGGTGATAAAAAAAACACTAAAACCTTAAACAAATAACACAGAAATCTCGCAAATCTAGTAAACTCTTCTATATTTTATTCAAGCACAATTTGATTATTTTTGTTACTTGATGTTTCATTTTCTAGAATAATCGGTCTTTAAAAAGTACTACTCGTAATATACATACAACTTACCCACTGACCGTTACAAAGGATTAAAACCTAACCAGTGCAGTTACACGGCTGCATTATTGCTCCTAACTTGTATCATGTTCGTTACCTTATAAAAACTTTTATTAGATTGCACTGCCTTATTTATAATAGATACATTTACCAGTAACTTTGTGACATTAGACTGTAGTTTATTTATACAAATATTACGTATATGAGTTATGATAAAAGTAACTATATCCATGCTCTGTGTTTGGCACTAATCGGTGTAACAATGAAGATCCTAAAGATGCCCCGTGGAGGGGTGAAACACGTGTTGAGTGATTTGACGGTGGCAGTTGTGTAATTCGCATTGTTTGCCGCATACGCATTTATCAGCGGGCTGGCGGGCGGTGTGCTTTGTTGCACGACTACCACTGCATGTGCGGAAGTGGCTAAATATTGGTCCTTTTCTTACTTAGGATGAACTTCCGCAAGGTAACGCCTGATTCCTTTAAATAACTATATCCAGACTTACAATTGGTAAATATCTTTTAGTCTCACCAATACTAACTATTTCCGAGTAATGCCTTTGTATTGAAAGTTGTCTACAACGCCCAGAGGTCTACGAGAGTCTTGACAAAGGTCTATATTGGCATGACAAAACAATAGAATTTTACATTTCGTAAGCGGAGGTAAAAAATTATTTGCTTTGGATAGTGAGGTACTAAAATGCCGGCTTGACCTCACCTTTAAATGTAGGCAGATAATTTTAAGCTTACCAACTGTTACATTTCTGGATTTTGGAAATATGGTAGAATTGTAGCTTCAGGAGATCCACCGGTACCAGCTAAATTATCAAAAAGGTCTAGGAGAAAAAATTCAAGGAACCTGAACCTGTGATGTGATTACCGCAGCACGCTCACCGAGACTAGTAATTATATCTCATCAACCCAACACATGTTGCTAAAAATATACAATTCTATTAAAAAAAATTCTCAGTGAAATATATGTTTGGAAACGCTGTGTAGGTCATGGCAGTAAGCCAATCAGAATTGCCAAATGTTTTGACACGCTAACAACATAACGCATTCGTAAAATTATTTTAATCAATAAAATTCACTCGCCATTCCACTAGCTTGTCCTTGCTGTAAGAATTTATACAAAAAAAAAGTTGTTTGTATCTAAATCAATTTAAATTTACGATCTTTTATTTAAAAAAAATAAAATTCAGAATATTCTATTCAAGTACGCATTTATACGCACTTTTGAAAAGTCAATTATTTTACTATTATAAGTATTAATCTACTACCGACTCGGAATGCTGATTTGCTGAGAAAAACCGACCAGAAACTCGACTATTACTCTTTTCAGAGAAATTTAAAAGTATTTGACATATATTATAATATTAACAGTGTAAATAAGTCAACAAACCGTCTTTATTGTTATAACTTACTAAAGTATCATTTTTGAGGCGCATAAATTATTAGATAATTTCTCTACTCATAAATTAATTAATAAAAAAGTATGTAAAAATAAATTACTAAAGATAGTTAAAACATGTTATAGTTACGTTTGCACTTGACTGCCATCTATCCTACAGCTTTCTAAGCTAAAACAGCTGTTTCGTTCTTAAAATCATATCGAATGTAATAAGCGTTCGATTCAAGCACAACTTCTGATTCGATTAACTGGGACGCCATTAATACAAAATTATTCGCAGGCTTACGTTCTCTGACGTTTCATTTGCACACCACCTGTCTGTTCTGTTTAGTGCATTATATTCTTTATGCACAGTAAAATAAAGTTTATTTTGCCATCTAAAGTACAGTGGTATATGTAAGTTCCTTGTCATTCGATGATGTAATTAATGGAAATAACAGTTCACCAGCGCCCCAGATGCCATACTGTTCGTTGGTTCGTACTTAAAGGTCGGTATACAAATTTGTTTTATCTGTTATTGGACTTTCTGTTTCACTTTCATTTAAACCATGTGTATTACATTAATTATTGTTTATCTTTTATATTTAAAGAGACAAGATAAGTTAATTTTTATAAGGATTAACACTGTCCAAATGACATTTACTGTATTCGCGGGTACGAGGTTGCAGGTTTAGGCTAAACCTCTTTTAAAGATAACTAAGCTCGAAGGTTCTCTCGAGAACCTTGGCTTTAGTCACTTCATTCTGCTGTATTACCGGATTGGATAAGGCATTCACATAATCATTAATAATAATGCCCGTTTCATCACCATTATCATCATTTTAGCCATAGGGAGTCTATTGCTGAAATCAATTTGTCATGTCTTATCTCGTTTGCCTGCTCAGTTTTAAATCTTTCATACTTATTTTCAATCCACCTGTATAAAGTGATCATACTAAAATATGTTACATTAATATAATTTTACAGAGATATAATAAACAACAATTCATTTTAATTTTATTTATGATCTGGATACCGTTGATTTTGGAAAGAGATTCCCATACATTAACTGACAGCAAATGTGCAATACATTCGCACTATTCTGAAATTTTTCAAACTATGTCACAATCAAAACGAACCAGGCGATCGATTTAGCACGTCGGAAATATTAATATTTTATTACCAACCGGTTTCACTACTCTATATACATACCAATGTATGTACATGCATATTGCTTATTGACAGCGGATATATTTGTCATGCTGTTACCTAGAGGCTATAGTAGTGTTACCGAAACCGCTGTATCATGCTTAAAGCGCAGTGAGGTGGGGGTCGAGCATGAACGAAAAGAAAGTGAGCGCTGCCGCTGCGAGCGTTGACGGCGGACAGACGGAACTGAGCGGCCATAATATCTCTCCTTCCCCCGTTTTGCTGAGTGCGTACCTAAGGCGCGGTACAGCGGGGTCGGTAGCACTATAGTTGTCCATATCGCTGTTGTTGTTCACCTTCACCATATCGTTGATGTTCACCTTTGTAAAATATTTAGCAATTTACTTTATGGAAACAATATGACAGACCTTTTGTATTATTTAATAAAAAATTGATGCTCCTAAAATATGATTAAACCAGGGATTTTAATTCAATCAAGACGTCTACTTTTTCTTAAATTAATTTAATTTTAAATTGAAAAGCGAATCTCTAATAACATTACTTATTTCGTTAGCTAAAATTTCACCCGAGTGACCATTATCCGAGCAACTTAAAAAGGACTTCAATTCCATTAGTATTATACTCGGGAGCCTTTCAATTTCATTATTTGGATTAAGTAAATTTTACAACGGTAGCTATGAAAAAGACATTAAGACGAATGGAAAATTTAATTTCGGCAATAATAACGTAATAAAACTTATTTATACAGCTGTCGAATATAGTTCATAAAAAGATTCATTATTATTCAGATGTTTACATATCTACTTACATAAAAGGAATGCATTCCATGAGTAACTCTTACATAGAAATTAGATAGAAAATCAACAGCCAAATTTATTTAGGTAACATTGTACAGATAAGCGACCATATCATTTTGGATCATATATTCATGGGAATGGATCTCCTGGTTCTGAGAAACAAAAATATGTTACTAGCCATTTTCTAATGACTTTAAGCGCAAATACGAATGGTATAATTATATATATATATATATATATATATATATATATATATATATATATATAAATATATATATTATATATTATATATTATAATATTAATTCTACTGTATTGTTGCATTGTTTCTGAAGATGTTAATGCTGTTAGCCCTAAGGCTTACATACAGCTTCATTGGCACTGAGTTCACGGAGCGGAAGGGTCCGTGAACTAGATAGTTATTTCTACTTCGACCATGAGGTGTCCTTACGTTGAGCTATATGTCAAACCAAACCGCGAGCTAATCGACTACTAACGACATCTATCGGCGTGACTTGAATTAACAGCATTCGTACATATTTTATAAAAAAAAAATTTCGGTTTGTAGGAGTGGTCGTAGTACGGTAGCTTCTTGTTCTTCGGTAGCTTCTTGTGCTTCGGTAGTTCGTCGGTTGTATCTTGTTCGTCGATCGCTTCTTGTTCGTCGGTTGCTTCTTGATCTTCAGTTGCTTCTTCCTCGTTGACCGCACCTCCGCTAGCCCTTATAATGAGCGCGGAGACTCTCAACAGCGCGATGCAGATTTTCGTTGCGTCTACTGTGGCGCCATCTGTCATGTATCTGTTTCACTGCCGCCGCCGCCATGCGATTGACGGTCACGTGGGTAAGAGCTTGGTGTTTGAGTGGCGCGCGATATGCACGCCACAGGCTCATGTTCATATTTCGAATTTCTATAATACGTATAAGTGAAGTATAAAAGTGTAACAAAATTTCTATTTTTTTTTTAAATTATATTGGAGCTAATAGAAAATATTTGAAGCCAGCATTCAAGAATTTAAATTCTTCAAAGTGCAAGCATCCAATTTCAATCGCAAGGTAATACAGATTTTTACCGATTGCACATCAGTGGAGCTAGCTCGTGACTTTATTTGATGGGTTTCACAAAAAATGAAGCAAAAACTAGTGTTTTCCATGTATTTAATTTGCAAATCCGTTCGCTAATTTTTTTCGGCGAGCGAAGACGTTTATTTAGATCTTGTGATAATCAGATATGGAATTAATTAAGCGTTTTTCTACGCTTAACAGAAATAATGCATTGAGTTGGTCTTGCGCCATAGTATTTTGCGTCAACCAACACATTTATTTGTGTATATACTATGGTTGCACAGACTTATTAAGACTAGGGGCCACTCGGGCAAATCATGAACGGTACGCCATCAGTATAGGTAATTAATTTTTTTTGGTTTTATTCTGGAATAGAATTAAATATTTTTCGAATGTACGAGAGTATTATTTTTGCTGTCGGCGGGCCACCAGTATTCGACCGCCGGACCGCGATCTATGCATCCATGATGTAAACATATAAACTGCTCGCGTAGTACGCTCCAAATTAGACTAATTTCTCATATAAAATGTTCTGTTTCATGTGTCGACCTGTCTCGATGTTTCTCTTTCTCTCTCATTAGATACAGTACTAGAAATCGTACTGAACTTCTCTTCAAAGGAATGAAATTGCCAGCGCTTCATTCATTACAATTTGCAGCCAAATATACGCCAACGTATGTATGTAATAAAATAGACTATTGCATGGGCATAGTGAAATAGGAAAATATAATTTAAGGGTAGTATATATTATAATATAGGAAGGAATATGGATTACATTTTTTATTTTCATGAGAGTGCACTGCACTAGCGCCCTTTTGTATCAGTAACGAAAGGCGTAATACCGGCCGTCTTGGCGACCTTTGGAGCAGACCTATGCTTTGCAGTGAGCATCTATCGACTAGCATGATGATGATGATGAAAGAAAAGACCTAAAATTGATAATGAACATTCTATGTATAAATTAATAAATTTCCGCCATGGAAATCAGCGAATTTACAACATGACTCCAGAAGAATGTTCAACAGAGAAAGAGGCGATAGCGTAAACGACGAGGAATCGATCCAGCTTAATAACAGCCAAGCGCAAAATCTTTTGTCTGCCTTTAAAAATTCATTTTAGTTAAGTCGGCCGTCACGTCAAAGCGCTCCGACGACATCAAGTCGGGGGAACCGCTGATCCGGAATGGAAGCGATGATCCCATGCGAAGCGAAAAACTTCGTCTCTACGAAGAACGGCTGCAATTTCAAACGCTCTGATATACCAAGTACTGGAATAAACAGTTATCAGTCGCCGCAATTATATCATATAGACTACATTTTTCAATATATTTAACTACAAATAGAGTCACAATTTCTTTATATATCCCCCGCATAAGGGAGGCAGGAGCAGTAGTCATCCTGCGGCTGAAATGATATTGCTGGTGATAATTTTAGATTACACAAGTAACCACCGAGGTTTTTCAGCCTACCGCGTGCTCCGCAGTATCGAGGTGGACGCGGTCTCGGCCCAGCTCTTCACGGGGCACGGGGGGTTCTCTGAGTACCTCCACAGGTACAAGCTCAAGGAGGACCCCTCGTGCTTCTGTGAACCGGGCGTGGACCAGACCGTGATCCCCCTTGTGGCCCAGTGTCCCGCATTCGGGGGACTCCGGCTCGAATTCGAGTGCCGGTCTGGCGTAAAAATCAGGGAGGAGTCAATAGCCTCCCTGATAGGCGGAAAAGAAACCATGAAAGAATTCCTCAGTTATTGCAAAAGAATTATACAATATGCAATAGAAAAAAATAAAAGTTAGGCATCAACAAACAAAAACAAAAACAAAAAAGATATGTAAAAATAAATAATATTAAACTGTGATAAAGATAAAGATAAAAATGGGATACAACAAAACTAGAAATTAAGAAAATGTAAAATGAAAAGAGGATAAAGGAATGGTAAAACAGAGCAAAAGGGAAAGAAAGCAGAATTGTGGTATAAAAGAACAGAATGAAAGATTATGTGAAGAATGAAAGAGAAGAGAATGAAAATAAAACAATTAAGTGAATAAATTAAATGCTAATAAAGTCCCTATCCCACCACAAATATACCCCTATTTGAGAGAGGCCGCCAATAGCGAGGGTCATATAAAAAAAAAAAAAACCACCGAGGTTTATGTTTGTGCTATCATAGTAATTATCAAGGCCACAGAGGCTGTTCTGAACGGTACGTGATTTGTCTACTGCCACCAGTAACACATTGGTTGTGGACCTTCGTCTTAAGACACTGAGAAACTGACTTGAAAGCTGCTTAACGTAGATAGATTCGACGATTGACCTCTTTCTCAAAGTTCGACTCGCCTAGTTCGACTGTTTGTCCCAGGTACACGTTTGAGTCAATAACTTGAAGAATCGAGTTTGCAGCTGACATTGGTTCAATTAATACTATAATAATCTCTATACATTCCGTATAGCAATTTAAAGTTAATGTACTATATTCGTCTTGATTTATATCTGTACTGGCATGGTATAAAATATTTAGAGAAGCGATCATTCACGACTGTGTACAAAACGAGCACGTTCCTAATTCTTTTTTTAAAAAAAGAACGCATCTCGTCATGAAAACGCAATGCAGAAACATATGTCGACCAGATTTTTTCTATTACTTTAAGTTCCATTCATACTTTATTGCTCTACTTATTCGTGAAGTTTGAACAATTAATACAATGTAATGAGTATAACGTTTATGAAAGAATCACTTATAAATAATTAGCTTGAGAACTTTTTTATTTTGCCGCCATTGTCTTTAGTGACGTTACGTAATAAATTTATTACATATGGAACTGGAAAATAAATTGTGTTTTTTAAGTTTTTAAACAGATAGACAAGTGTATTTATAGATTTTTTCTCGTTTCACTTAGATGCATTGAGGGCGCACAGCCTATACTCATTATTTAGCAATTTAGAAATCTCTTTCAGGAACCTTGAGTATATGAGAATAGTTAGACATTTCGTAGCATAGGTCTCGAAAGGGTACCTCGGTTTGGAGTGCTACTCATTAAACGTTAAAGATTACTTTACGAGGGTACCCTAAAGGTCGATCCGCGGCTTGGACGTTGTATGTGTATGTATTAATAGTAATGTACATATAAACATATATATATTTAAATATATATATGGACAACATGATCTAGAACAAGCAGACTTACTCCCATGCTTATGATCAACATCAAGAGCCTGATTATTTTGAGCTGGCTTACACTGCTGTCTAAGTGGCATTTGCATTCTGCGCTGAGAGCGCCTACCCTAAAATCCCTTTTAACATAGCGAAGCATGATAACTCGCTACATTCTACAATTTCAGGATATTCGTGTAATATTCTAATGCGATCAATAGGTAAAGACATTTTGAACTGAACATAATATCATAAGTTAAATTTTGAATTTGTAATACAAAAAGGTTGGTTGTATGCCATCAATTTGCCTGTAGCAATTACGTTTGGACATAAGAGTCCTTGCAAATAAAGCGCACGGCGACTGTATCCAAGACGGATGCGACTAGTTAAGAGCGAGCGGGGGCCCATTGCTAGTAGCTTTATTAAAAACTAAAACAATAATATGCGCCGCTATTATTTATATTCTTACATTTCTCTTACGATTAAATTTCAAGCAACCACGAATTATAATTAAAAAGTTTTTGGACTCCTATCGGATCGTCTATCATGGTTGGAACAGAGATGTTACAATCGTTTTTTTTTTATTCATTAGTACTATATTTAGCATTCTACATACTTCCTTCACCATTTCCTTTTTAAGCCCTTTTGTCCATCCTCTCCTAGATCAGTTTATTTACAGTATGTAAACTACTACCCACAGCACTTTCATCATCTCCACCATACATCACATGGACATTCAATACCTGATCTTTCCGTGACCATAGATGCCACACCACTAACACTTTAACTACATTTAGATAAAATAGAATAAATACTGGCCACATATAACGTAAAAAAATATTTACGCTTAACGAAAATTTTATAGTAGTAATAACAGACTTTGAGATATTCAAAGAAGCCAATCTCCTGTATTAAGTGACTACAGTACAGTTTATTTATACAGACACTTTATTAAGCTTGTCATTTTAGCCAAAATTTCGACTCCCCGTAAAGTATATGTAAAACGGTTATTATTTTATCAACGATATATTAAATAACTTCTTAATAAAGTGAAATATCTCAAATCACCCGGTGAATAGTCTTAGATAGGTTACGGTCTTACGCTATGGCCATTCCCGATGCACGGGCACTTTGTATATTAATATAACTTCGCCACTGCTTAAAAATGATTAATGAAGAAAGTGTACAAATAATACCCGGAATTTGTTTTGGTACATCGGACATAACGATACGACATGGTAAAGATCGGCTGGGTTCGATTTTGTAAAGCGTTCTTTATTTCCCAGTGCTGTCAAAGCTCAGTTATTTTAATAAAATTGAATTCTGATATCTTACTATTATTTCTGACGTCCCCAATCTAATGCCGTAATGCACGTATAAGTTACATAAGGTTATATAAAAATAACTTAATTCTAAAAGTTAAACATCTGTTGTTCTCTATACTACGCAGTGAAGCCAGCCGGCTTACGCCGGTACACATAAATGGATTGAAACAATTTGCATTGACACAACAATTGGACAGCCCTGACTATATATACAAGGCGCCCTATGCATTTGTGTGCATTGCATAACGATGTATCATCGTATGCGACATCGTAGTCAATGTAAAACGTACCATTTATGTTGACATCCTTCTTGCTACATAATCCAATAGCTACTGTATTAATTGCGGCAAATCATTCTTATTTTAAATTGAAGCGTTGCCGGAGTTTCTTCCGCCATTTCTCCAGGCGGTGACGCTTTCCTAAGTGGTCATAATAACAACCGTCCAACTCGACCTTCGACCCTCTCGGGCACCATTAAGTCGGAATGCTTATATATAATAATATTTATAAATATGACTAATAATAAATATTAGTGCGTATCCACCATATGTTCTCGTTGGACTCCACCCGTCTAGACAAGCTAAATATGAAGTAATCTATATATATTATCTGTGAAGACAGTCTGACATTTTTGAACAACTGATTCAGAAATCAACAATAACGTTGTTTTGAATCTTATAAGATTACTTACACCCGTAAGAGATTTTAAGTCGCCATTATTTCCGAGGGCTAGCAATAGAGTTCAAAAGATACTGCACTCTTGTTTGAAGAGGGTCTAAGCTGGAGATAAGTGGTGGATTTGACAAACGTTACAATGTAATTCTTAACACCAAACTTCTTAAGCGGTCAGTGATACACACACGCACTAAAGAATAGGGATTGTAGTATGATATATGATGTGTTGCAGAAGGATAAAAATAATTAAAAATATAGAAAAACGTTTATAAATTCAACAAATCACTTAATAAATAGTGCTTTAAGATAACCTCAATCAATATAAACTGTATTAAGGTTGTCTAAACACTGAGAATCACAGATCAAGGCCACTTAATGGGCTCAGCTGAGATGGATCGGTTTATTAAAGCTAAAAGAGCTTCAGCTTTCGATTCCTATTCTATTTTCGCCGGAGGAAATACGTTAAGAATGATTGTAGAGGACGTAAATAACTATAAATATGTGTATAATGTTCATTTTTGATCATCATATTTTAGTTACGAAAACGAGGTACTTGTCAAATCACAGAACAAAAAAATCTATCGAAAATCATGACAAGTTGAGGGGTAAACAGAAACAATCTACATATTAACGAGGCGCTGTGCTAAAAAAACTGATGCGTATAAACGCATCCTTATACCACTACTGGTATCAATATTGTGTATTCTTTGTTAACTTTATCATGCGAATACAGAATAGTAAAATGATCTTTATGAACAGAAAGAGTTTATGAACATTTCAATCAACTATCTTGGTATTTATATGATCTTAGTATTTTATACATTTTTCTGTTCAGACTTATACAAGCGTCTAATAACACTAGGGTCAACGTAAAAACTTATCACCGACTACATTGTCAATGAAAAAAAATACTCTTTATACGCGTGAGGTAGTTAGTCATCTTTAAGTGACGAAAGCTATTTTTAGCCAGTTTACTACAAAAAGCTTTGACAGTTATATGTTTTAGCAATTCTTAGTTATTTCGTAAGTTTTTAGTGATATTCTATAGCAGCCTTTTTTTGCGGTCTTTATTCTGTGTGATCATTTTTTATATATACCCGCGAAGTTTTAAGAGATTTTTTTATACATTTTATGTTTTGCATTTTCATTTCATTCATAAATAAGATATCCTGTGTGCATCTCTGACATGTAATGTCACCAAACAGTGTCAAGTATGCGACAGTGACTCATGTACAACATGCGAAGTTGCACGTCACATTCAAATTACTATGCAATGAATAACAAAGCAAATATATACTAGAGTAACATAGAACTAATATCTTTAAAAATAATAAAACAAAGAAATGCGCCGCTGCATAAAATTTTATTTGAAGCCAGTAGTTTTTCAAAACAAACTTGCATTAGCAGTTATGCGTTATTATGATTAAATATAAACGTTGTTTACTCGCTGTTATAACATTATAGCGTTATAAAAAGAATTATAGCTGATATTACGTGAGCTTTTAATACTGACCTAATTCGAGACGACAGAAAACCTCATAATGGCAACAAACTAAAGTTACTTTAGTGAATATTTGCGTCACAAGTTTCGTTATTTCGAAATTTAAACTCATTTTAAAACGAAAAAAAATATATCAAATATTATAACATAATATCGATTAATTAGGTTAACAAATAATTCACTATAAATAAAAGGTTTTATTGTAGGACGTATTTAACATTAGCAAATTAAAAATGAATTTTTAAATCAATTTACGCATTGTTTTAATTACGTTGGCAGTTCATGTGTAGAACAATACAAATCGAATATAGAACAGTCGCTTTGACGTGACAGCCATCTTGTTTTTATTTGTAATGTATCTATTGCTTGGATATAAAAAAAATAATTGATAACTATATATATTACATTAGCGCTTAAAAATAAACTTTTGGCGCCTGTATAAAATTTTGAAAATAGTTAACTCGAAATAATTCGAAAAAAAAAAACAATTAAAAAGAATTTAAGACTATTCATAAAGCGTCTTATTATTCGGTCTTTGGTATTTGAATTTATAACGGTAAACAGGGTAATTGGTTATTGGTGTATAATCTTTAAAGGGGTGAATACATTTGCTGTCTTTTAATAAACGGTGCGGACATCCTATACAAGTCAGTGGTTTCAGAAATTATAAATAGCTTTAAATAAGTTTTCAACAGTCGTATATTATAATTAAATATTGTTTACTTCTGTCCCTGCAGATTTAGCACTGCCAGAATTTATTGGCGTGTCGCATTCTGATAGAAAAAATAAATTAATGTAACATATTTCAGAGTGATCACTTTATACAGATCATCATAATAGGTGAAGGTTTTGATGCGTATTGCTGACAAAAGAGCTACATATTCACCCCTTAAATCATTTAGAGCTAAAAACAAATATCTTGTACATATTCCTTATTTGTAAGTTTGATTTATTTTTACGGTTTTTTGTGTTTCAATAAAATGTTTCGACCTCGAATTCGAAATTTAAATGTAATTGCGCATATGAATTACATAAATCGTTGGCGTAGTTACGTAAGCAATTCAAAAAAAAGAAATTCTACAACTGTTTCATCTTCGTTTAACGGTTTTAGCTTTAATCGTTTTGTATTATTGTTCGTCCGCAGCCCGTTACACAGATGTTAGGGCGCGACCGCGAGTCTCCGTAAACTCCGCTGAATGGATCCCGTGTTCTCGACCAACCAGCTGTATGGCAGATGTCATTGCGGCCATTTTATTATGATTTATTGTTAGCAGCGAGTCCTCTTTAATCTTCATCATTTTTATGACATGTCTTTGAATTTGACTGCCAGTGACGAGGCAAAATTATTTTCTGTAAATTCTTTTATGACTAGTTTGAAATATATGAATAATTGGCGTACTAAGTTCACAAGGAATTTTATTAATAAAATAAAATGTTTAGACGTTTTTAATAACCTTTCCAGTGTGGTTTTATCTAAATTACCTTATTTTTAATTATACCCTGATTTGAGCATACGTGCCTCTTAAAAACAGGTAATTAACTATAGGCTATAAACGCGTGAATTTATACACAATGACTATCCAAAAATGGTTACAAAAATACTACATAACGTAATGACAATATAGCAAGAAAAATCGTTTTAAAAATTCCAAATAAGGTGTAATAAAGTTAATTATTGTTTACTGTGTTCCTGCAGATATACTGCCAGAAGTAATTGGCCTGTCTCATTCCAATAGAAAAAAAAATTGTAACATATTTCACAATGACAACTTTATACAGTACGATTTGAAATAGGTATAAAACTTATAAACTCTTGGCTAACAAATGAGCTCACATACTTCATCATAAGAAATATTCAACTTACCAAACCAATACACCTTATGCCGCATAAAGCATCAAGATGGGCTCCTCTCAGTTCAAGCAAAGCGAAACAATAAGATGCGTTTTTCCTCCTGAAAACGTAATAACTGCGCACACCGCACGCGCCGCCCATGAATCCTTTTTTTATTTGACATTCGCCTCAATATTACCAAACGTAATATTAATTTGACAAACACAAGAAATTCCCCACATAATGATTGATCACAAAAACCTTTGAGAGAATCACAACATTAAAAAAAGGTTATTTTTATTTTTTTTAATCAAATACAGAATGTGTGAAATTACATTTCGTAACATTTCAATTCCAGGTCGCTACCAACTGGTTCTTTGGGGTATTCCTATGTCCAGCAATGAACGTTCTATGTCTGAAATGATGATAGAAATTGAAATAGAGGTGATAGGCATTTAAATCCAAAGAAAGTGGTTGCTAGAGATCAAAGTAACGTAACTAATTAAAATTATTTGAATCCCATTATTACAGAGACCTACAGATATCTCATTCCTGAATATTGATGAATTAATTCTTGTGGAGTTATACCACAGATAAGGCTTTATTTAATAAACCAACTTCTTTTGCATATACGAAAGAAAATTTTCGTCACAAAATGACTGTTGTAACAGAGCTGTCTTACCGAACCGACATAAGAAATTTCATTGTTTCTTAACTAAAGGTTAGTTAAAAGCCTTTACATTTGAACACTGACCTAAGAAATAAATATATGAATTTATTAATTTTTCTTTAATTATATACTGTAATTGTTGATAAACATTTTTTCACAGACAGCTTTTTAAATTGATTTCTAAAATTTATACGTTTTATCAGGACACTCATAACGGTGGTAGTAAGGTTAGCCAAACAATTTAAGTTCGGTATTCTTGGACGCCTTTGTGTCGGAATGCTAAACGCGTACTGAGTGACAGTGACCTTACATATGGACCTATGTGTCAGGTCATTTCTCTGCCCGCCGGGATTTATTAAATCAGGGGTCGCCCAAACCTCTAATATTACAAGATTTAGCGGTCTGAGCCGAGGGTCAAAAGGGAGCCCAAGAGCTAGGTTATGTAAAGAAGATTTACGCTAAGCGCCTTCCGCTACCTGCTACCTCAAAGCCTGTATCTGTAAATGCAATTAAGGCAATTGTAATAAAAAAAAATCTCATCATAATGTGGTCATCTTCATAAAAGGTTCGATTCGACATATCTAAATTCATAATATCACCATTACCACTTCAAGCCATGAAATTAAATCTGCATATCCCTGAACCAAATATACTCGCACATTTGAGCTAAAAGTTTTATAATACGGCGCTCACTTATTAAAGTTTGTACTGTGTCCCAACAGTGGGAACATGGCTAATAGCAGTAATAATTTTAATCTGTTTACACTTTGTAACATACACGCTGTAGTGTTAATTACAGCACTTAATTAACATTCATATATCATTATCGAATCTATTCCGACGCACCTATTGTCGCAAGCAAATACAATTTCTCATTGAAATTACATTTCACCTGGTGTCCGCATTGTGGGATTATACTGATGACAATTAACACATAATTATTTGCTTAATTAGCTGAAAGTATACAATATAACTAGTTTTCGTGATGATTATTTCGATTGTACAGAGTTATTGGAACGAAATCGATTTATTTTTATGATATAAATTGAGGTGACGAGCATATTGACTGAACTACTCACGACAATAATACAGAAATTGTAACTTAAATAATTACATCACTGCAATCTAAATCCATCGAAACTTCTAGAAAAAGGTCTGCGTATATTTGTGAGAAGAGTAAACAAATCTATATTTCTCTACAATTGTTATTTTAATGTGACTTTAATAAGAATCAGCAAAGCCAAAATAACTAATCTAAAATAGTATTTCCATGACGAATAAACAGGTTCATGCGTAGGGCAAAGGGCATTCCGTGGTAGATATGCAATAAAGACCCATATGTGGACCTGGTACTGCCAAGGATAGCTCAGTTCTTAAAACGGGCATCGATGAATTATTTTGTCTTTACCGCTCAGCAAATAAATTTATAGATTGTAGGTGTCGGAACTTACAATACATACCCGGTACATTCAAACGCCGCACCATCCTGATACCGAGACACATTCTCGAGTTTCCGGACGACATGACAAAGAAACAAGCCACGTATACTGCATTCCGTCATTGTCATCATTCGGTAACCATCTGATTCGTGTACCAGGCCGGCTCCTAAATCACAGGGGAATCCAACTACAATCATACTGCTGGAGTTTCTTTTGTAACTTTTTCTTCTAACGCCAACGCTTCAAGTGATAGAAGTGTTATTGGCCAGGCAATAGCAACCGATCAAGTCGAAGGTCGGCCTTCTCAGACGCCTTGGTTTCGGAATGCTAGACGGGTATTATCGACGAATGCTACCCGAAGAGAAATCCCCTCGTAGCTTTCCTTGTCCCTAGTGACTTCATGGAGCGTCGGCCAGTGTTTTAAAAAGTCGGTGGTAATCCGGTAAATCCACAAACTCGTGGAACCGGCAAATGCCATTTGGGCAGCAGCGAAGATCCGGACCAAAAAAAACCATAAAATGTTACAATAAACATGAGTAGTTTAATAATAGAACCAAAACGAAAGCTCTAAAGATCAATACATTAATTAGCTGCGTTTATTCTTCCATATTCTTTTAAATCTGCGTCAAATTTTAATGTTTATATTTCTTAAGAATAAATTATAAAATAGAAATTCCTATAAAATATAACCAGTTATTTTGAATACATCTAATACATTTTTTATGAATCCTTATGACAAAAATGGCCACTTGAGAAAGGACATTTCAAGTAGCAATGGTAAGCTACTTCACAATATTCTGGCAATCGTGTAGGGTTGCCAAATATTTGTTTAATATTTGTATGTGATATGATTATTAGGAATTCAACATTAATAAAAATAGACATAATATATAAAACACGATGCGAAACTTATTATGTTACATGTTCTCTATAAAACAAAATAATTTCTCTCTAAGCCTTTTACAAATCATTTTTTTTACTTGCAACTCATAAATAGGGCTTATAAACATCTTTGATTGTTACATTTTGCTTTGACGGTGAACTTTTTGCCATCTTACTGATAGATTGCCGTCTTATTAACAAATTGCCATCAATTTTATTAAGTTTCTAAGATCGAAAAGGTTGCGAGATGAAAAAGCATTACACATAAGTGATTTTTTTTTAAATTACCTACATCACTTTTTCGTGGCATTTGGCAACCCTAACAAGTTACCAGAAGACTTCACGATGATCGTAAAGAAAGAATATTTAGTGCAAAAATGTCTCTGCGAAGCAAAACTTTAACCCGTTCTCTTATTTTTACCCGTCTATTATTGTTAAAGTTTCTACATAATATATAAACCAACTTAACTCATAAAATGTACTTTTACTGAAATCAGAGTCTTTATAACCCTCCTTTTCTTTCCAGGAAAATTGTTTAAATAGGCAAGCGAACAAGACATTTATAACAAGGTTATAGGGTACATATAAATATAAATTTCAATTTATTGAACAAATTGAAATTGCTAAAACATCGACAAAACTAGAGAATCCGTAATTTAAGGTAAAAAATGTAAAGAAAATGGCATGATGTTGAAATTAAGTTACGTAATATTACTTTAAATTCTTGTCATTCATTTACAGTATATTAGTTCTAATACGGCTTACCCTAATTCATAGCTTAGTGGTTAAGAAATGCGGCTTACGATTGCAGGTCGCGTGGTCGATCCCCAAAACCTATTAGGCAACATACTTTGTAGGATTTAAATAGCATCACCTTTGCTCACAAATGTTAAAAGAAAATACGGTGAGGAATTCGGTATATATTAGGTCAAAAATTTAGAAGCCTTTTTTACGCACGGAAACCCTTAAACATTTTCTTCTTTTCAGCCGGCAAGCTCCCACTGCAAGGCCTCCCTCAAAAAGCAGTGAGTTAGCGCGACCTTTACTAGCTCGTCAATTCACCTAATTACAGGCATGCCCACGCCGTGCCTACACACTTGTTACACTACATAGTACGCCGAAATCATTTCAACATGTTTCTCAGTCTGTAAAGTACGCCACCTAACATTAAATAGTAAATAGTTCCATTCACAAATTCAATGCTCTGCAATTTTGAACCTTATTCATGTCTTCGTACTTACCAGAGTTCTTAGATATTCTAGTATAGTAATTCTGTTCCAGATATCTTATTGACAATTCAAATGTAACATATATAACGCTCGGACAAAAAAGAGTGAAACGTCATCATTTGAGATATAGGTCGTCCACTGCTAGACATAGACCGCTCCCATGAATTTCCAAGAAGACCGATCTGTAGCTGTTTGCATCCAGGGACTTCCGACGGCTTTAACAAGGTCATCTGTACTTGCTAGGTTGCGCTTACCGGTCCGCGATCTCAACTCGAGAACCATGGCCACAGCGGCGCTGTTCGGCGTTTTATATACTGCATTTTACAGTTGCCAATTCTCTGGGCTATATAGGTTACTTTTGTTCGTCTACCGATCTCCTCATTTCTGATCGGATCTCGTAGAGAAACCTTGGGCATAGCCTCATGGCTTCTTGGGCGATTGTAAGCTTGCTAATATTGTATAATTAACTTCATACTAAATCATTCCATTACGGAATCAACAACAAATCGTAAATTCGAATTGCTCTTTATCGCTTCGCTAAATTATATTAAGAAGTTCTCAACGGATTAGAATAATCGAAAGCATCAATTTACTTAAAATAGACGGTAAGGACTCGCGAAGTTTGTCCTCGGTACATGAATTATTTAGAAAGACTTTGAGGTTGGTAATCGCTGAATATACTGTCGCCGAGTTTCTGAATTTGTTGCTGAATTTTTAATGGAACTCGAAAGACGGCTCTGCGAAGTTATAAGTAAAAAAGCGTTCTGAAGCTTTTCTAAATTACTCTGCAAAATCTTATAAAAACTGTTAAATACATTTCAAAATCGAATATAAATTTATATTATGGCTTAGTAAACACAATCAGGCTGGTGACAAATACACCAGACAGATAATTTTACCACTATTGTAACAGTGTTCATCTTTTAAATAAAATGTATTAGATTTACGTATATATCTTAAATTAAACATTGCTTGCAGCAAGATAATTAAATGTATATTTCAAATATTTTTAAGTTATTAAAGCTACACGCTTATTGTTTTTCATAATTATCATGTATATATTATGTATTTGAATCATTACCATAATCTATTTTTAATATATAAGCGCATGGAAAAGTTGTGCAATTTTTAATATGAAACTATTTTATTATATGAGAATAAATGAGGACACAATGAGGTACAATACTAATTGGTGCACGTCACATATCTTTTTGATACTAAGTCTTGCCTGTGTTCTCACGACGTATGTTTTAACTTTATAACGGGTGCCGATACTTTATGGTACAAAGTTTACGTCCGTTCATGGAATCCATGATTCAAAGTCACGATTCTTAACCAATACACTGCCGCTACTCATTAAATCAATTTAAAATTAAAAGTTGTAAATTTGAATACCAAGTTGCTAAGTCAAAGGTTCGAAACGGATCAAAATATTTTTTTTCTACTATGTTTACAATATACGTAGTAATATGCATGGTTTTGATATATATAAATGAAAAACTAAAAACTGAACTGGACGTGAGCATTTTCAGCTTCTAAACATTGTAAAGTTTAAGCCTGAGCGTCCGAAATCCTTGTATGCAACATGCCGCTGTCATAAGCCGTATCTGTTCCAATTTTTTTTGTTTCCATATTCAAAAACGACGAACTGAACAGGCTGGAAAATTTATGTCCATTTTCTATGCATTTTAACGGTGAAAATATAGAAACTTAAATATATATAAATCCCAGGTACACTGATATAGATTGACAAGGAAAATACTAGATTGAAATAACTTATCCTAATTAGATAATCTCTCGCAAATACGAGAAGGAAATTAAATTGAAGAAGGAAAATTTGTTGCTAAAGAAACATTATTTTAATATCAATTAGTTTCTTCGCTTTTCTTTATAAATATATTTTTTTAACTTGTTATCAATTCTTAGTCAGTAATGCCAGAAGAACCTAATTTAACAAGAAGTAGTACCAATTTTAACTCTTTTTAAAATAAATCGCTTAATTAAAAAGATATACCACCGTCTTCATTACATCCCATAGACGTCTACTGTAAGCCATAGGGGAGACCATAAATATCAATTGGAGGGTATACCGTAATCGTCACGCTTGGCAGGCGATTTGAGGTTCCCAATGCTGTGTTATAGTATGCATAGGATGCTCTGGAAACTTGATTGAGAGCAGGAGCAATCCTATATAATTAATACACAAAGTGTGAATTACAGAAGCTTGTTTCTCGGCTATCGAACTAGGATCGCAATTCTCAATTCTAAATTACTTATATTTTTGCTATGTTTATGCCTGAGTGGACTGGGCTTAAATACAGCAAAAATATAAAAAGCAATACACTATCCTGGACATCGAATTAGATATTTCATAATACAAGTATTATTAATATACACGTCTTTACATAAACTTTGTATAGTCGATATCAATGCTAACGGAGATTGTATATTGAACGCTGAATAGACAAATGCACAATAATCTTTGCATTGAACGGTTCAATGGAATGCGCCCATGTTTTGTCGTCGGAGATTCTCCAGTTCAAATCTATGAATCTATTTAGATATGAACTTGCAATAGTGCCGAGAACATTGTTTTCATAAATTTTGCTATTGTAACTTAGATAACGATAGTATTCATGGGTGACTCGCCCCATTATTGCTACTTTCATTGAGATTTTCCGCTGCCTATATTATCTCAAGTAGTTTGTTAAATCGTTTATATTTGGTTTCTTCTACGCCTATGGACTTCTCCCATGAACATTTTTCTTCTTGTGATGACATCGATTTTCCTGCGTCGAGTTTTGTAGTTTTTCTCTCATAGATCAGGAAAGACAGTCGTAACCTCGAACAACTGAAGGTGACTAATAAAATCTATTATAAATATCTGAGAGTTTATAGTACCATTAGTTGGTCGAAACAAATCTTCTTGACACTCGACACCAAACTTTTAGATTGTCCGCGATGCTAAAGATAGAAACAGGTGACGCAACATAATGAAGACGAAGCTCCAAAATCCATGTCCAAGGGATCACGACCCTCAGCAATGTGGATTTGTGGAGTTTCATTCTATTACTTCAGACAATGTTACTATATATACTAGACAATATAAAGTTAATACAGTATATAAAATATTTTACAAGAACATAGTTTCTTTAAAGTTTTTGTTTATATATCCTTGCAAAACCTGTACTATATTTATTTATAAATTTAACTACTTTTTCAAACAGTAGAAACTTTTTGACATACCTGATCAAAATCTCACTTTGTTTTATTTAAATACATTACAATAAATTAAAACCAATATATATCTACTCGAACACTAAAATCATATTTTTGAAAACAGAAATAAACTAATTTACACGTAAAATCATTTAAGAAATTCCGTTAATACTTCATCAGCATTTCAGCCATAGGACGCCCACTGTTGGACCTAAACCTGCATCCAGCGTTCTCTGACGAGCCGGTCGATGGAGTATACTATAGAACCTAAGGGCCTAGCTGCCATTTGTTCTGCGCGCTATGTAGCCAGTCTACTGCTACCTCAACTTATCAATTAATGCATACATTCCATATTTAAACG
Source organism: Battus philenor (assembly GCF_028537555.1). NCBI lineage: Eukaryota > Metazoa > Arthropoda > Insecta > Lepidoptera > Papilionidae > Battus > Battus philenor. Next base: position 3,602,958 of record NW_027181693.1, read on the forward strand.
ACATTTATTTTAAATGAAATAAAATCTGAGGAATGAATTTCTGTAATTTATTTACATTAAAACTTTTCTGTCTGATTCGTAATCATTAAACTAGACGATGCAGGCATTTAATTTCACCACTAATAATTCTTCCAATCGTTAAATGGAGGCAAATATAACAGGCCACACTAATAAAAGTTCTAAATTCATCACATAGGGCGCCATGTTTATTTTTAAAAACTCAATGCGAACTAATTTCTTAAGACGGGAACTCCGCCCTCACTGTTATATCTACCGTAAACTGAAATGCTTATAACTCGATGGTAATAACTTACCGACTCCTTGCAGACGTATCATTTGACTATGACTTTAATAAGTATTTATTTTCCATCAGTGGACTCAAATATTTACCGGAGCCACTTTTTTCCTGCCTCGGTTTCCTGCTTCTATTTCCAATGTGTATCGCAAACCGTATATTTAATTAGTATACAGTTTTAATACCGTCTATTTCTGCTTCTGTTAGCTAAATAAATTTACATTGATTTCACAAAGCCTTTGTCTCGTTTAGCAATTACGTGGTACGGATTTCAAACAGTGTATACATAACATGTGGAGACGTCAAAGGTGGTCTATATTACCACCTTTGAAATGCAAACTACACGGCTTTACGTATCCAATCATTACATTAAAGTAGACAAGAGGTAAGACAGTAAGGTAAGGTAGAACATAATCTGCCCATTCATTTAACCAGCTACGACAACTTGTGATAAACCACGAACTAACACATTTGGATTATATACATTGCCAGCAAAATAACAAGCCGAGTAATACCGTTTAGTAAAGGATAGTGTAATTTTAAACACATCTGTTAATCTATAACATTTGTACAAGATAAGAGTATCGCTTTTTTGACAATATTCACATGAAGTGGAAAATGAAACGTCATCAAATCATAAAAATGTAGGGTAGTTGCAATTTTAGGTGCCATCATCCCTCCCTCCGCATCCACCACTTTATACGACCTTAATAATGCCGTCTGGCCCCCTTGAAGAGAGTCTGCCCATGCTGTGTCTACAGGCGTGTGGTCCCCACTGAAGAACTCTTCGGCTCTGACGGCCGTAGTTTACAATGGCGATGTGCTCCACCCACTGTCATTTCAGACAATTCTTCATGCTTAGTTCCAAACCCAAAAGAGACTAACGGAAGGGGTGGAGTATCAGCTGCTTCGTTCCGTTAGTCCGGCGTCAACGTTAGTGGCAGCGGAACTGTTGTTCTCGCCCCAGCCTCGCTTCACTCGCCTTAGGCGTGGTACAGCTGTTTCGGTAGCACTATAGCATGAGTTCGAAGATCACGACACAACGTATCGTATCTACTGAAAAACAAACTTGTTTAACTTTGAATGGGAGATTTTAATTGAGTGAAACATTTTCTTTGAGAGTCAATTGCAATCTGTACAATTTTAATCTATACGGTACCACAGAATTAATGATTAATTTCTAGGCCGTTGCATATACATACGAATAGAAAGAAGGTTGAATATAAAGGAAGGACAGACACAGAAGATTTTTTTTTAATTTGTCTTATTTTCATCAGCTTAGTGATTATAGACGACACTTAAGACTAAGTTGCAAGTTCAATTCCTCGTAAGTATTCCAATAGTAGAATAGTTACCATAATAATGAAACTTACTGTTAACAACGAATAAGACCTGACCTTGCATTCATCGATTACTTATCCGCTGTATAATATCGACATAAGTAACTGTACGTGATTAGTTATATCGAATTCATCTCCATTATAAAAACAGACACAGCTTGTAAATGTTTAATTCATTACGCTGGCGCCATGTTTGTATATATATATTTTTTCTGGTAATCGGTGCGTTTTTTATATTAAACGATTACGTTTAATGTTGTTCACTAAACGCTTTGCTAATCACCAATGTAATAAAGCACAAGAAAAATAAAAGAACAATATGTTACCTGGAAATATAAGGTAATATGGTTTTAATTATAACATTTCAGAAAAGAAATAAATGGATGTAAAACAACTAAAAAAAGTACAATGAGCAGTCGCTTTTTAGACAATACCTTACAGACAACGGTAAGTAGGCGTGTACATTCAAACATACATTTATTTACGTATATACATATATATTTAAAGGTATATACATTTCTTTTGGAGATTTTCAGTCCATATTGTTTACTAAAATTTTACACAAAAAATTTGTAAGATGATTAAAAATTATGTTGTAAGTTTTGATTGTTAGTAAAAAAGTGAAATTTACATGTTGGCAGTTCAACAGTTTAAACCGAATCCAAAAAAAACAAAAACATTTTATACCGCTTCACTCATAACTGAATGTACCAATTTCAATTGGTTCTACACTATAACCATTATATTACTTTCTTACAAGAGAAAAAGTATAATAGTGCTACCTAAACTGCTGTACCACGCCTATGGTGTGCGCGCAGCGAGACGGGGGGAAATACATAGCTCGCGACAACACTTATGTTCTTTATTCCTCGACTATCGCCCCATGGCGCTTTCCCAAGCGGTGGTACAGCGGATTCAGTAACACTATACCTGAGACTAATAAGTCTTTTTAAAGAGATAAATATGTCATATATTCATTTATACAATCAAGAACCAACTTTGATTTTCCGATTTACTAATAAGAAATACTTTTGTATGTAAACAAAACCTAAGGCACTTCAATACGCCTTCGCCTTTTTCTAGAAAGGGTCATCTTGAGCTCGGGGACGAAAGATATTGCGCTCCGTATTGTCTTGAGTTAATGTTTAATACACGGCTACCGTACTCGAAAGGTTCTCTATGTCATGAAAAAATTCTGAATGTTGCTTATTACTGTAAGCTGGATCTCTTGACATAGGCTTTGAAATAGAACTTTGCATGAATTCAAAGGAAAAGTTTTAAGTCATTAAAAAAGCATTTTTTTTAAATGAAATCTTACCAATAGGCCAACCATTGCTATGTTTTACTATCAAAAATATACTATTTTTAATCTAGCATATGTCTATCAAACATAATAAACACATTTTTAGAAACACTGTTGATGAATATAATAAATTTCTATTTCTAACGTCAAATACGTTTTATTTTTTTATGAAAAGCAAGATTCACGTTGTGAATAGAGTGAAAGCAATTTCAATAAAATTATTTTTCTGCAAATAATTTTACAGACTTTTATTAGCTATTTACCAAATATAAAATCACATCGTCCCACATCGATAGTTTGTTTTATACCATTGTATACAATTAAAACATATTTAATATATATAAAAGTAAATGGTTTGTAAGTATTTTTGTAATTTTCTCAGATTTGCGACTCAAACCTCTTCTCAGAAAGAGGGTATGTACCTTAATCTACTTCGCCTGACAGAAGTTAATCCTGTGTAGACTGACGGACGTTAGCTATCTTCTGGATAAACCAGTCTAAGCATTGCAATGTTTTCCTTCAGCTTTTATATGAAGTATTGGTATTATATAAATCATATAAAATATGATATCTAGCAACAATGAAATAAATAATAAATCATAATAAATAAATCAACCTTCTATGTACATAAATATATCCCCGAAATGTGATCAAAACTTTAAGGCAACCCGACCCTTGCAGCTAATTTTAATACGGCGTAGATTTTTTCTTCAAAAAATAAAAAAATGGGAAGAAAATTATAAAAAAACCTACTTGTCTTCCTGTTTTCGTACTATTGTTGTGTATAAGAAGTTACCTCAAGTGATAAGACCGCAACATTGTTCAAGGAGGGCCGGGCCATAAAGTTGAGAATTTAAAAATCATAGAAAAAATACTATAAAGCTTAGTAAAGAAAATTTATATTTAAAATGTAATAAACACATGGATCTTTTATTTTGTATAAACACTTCTCAAATTTAGATCGTAAATTCTTGAAAACTGAGTGGCATATAGCTCGTGGGAAACTGGACAATTCTTCACGTGTAATGTTTTTGAACTGGGCAATCGTCGTTGGTTTATTGACGTAAACACGTAACCTTGAGGTACCCCTAGAAAAAATCCAATAGACAGAGTTCTGAGTCCTGAGCAGGCCACGGAATCCCCTCGACACTATATCAGTTTTCCATTAAACATTTCATTTACAACTGCTAACATACATTGGACGTCACACCACTGTTGACACCAGGTCCTGGTATTATAACCTTCAAAATTATGCAGAAAAAAATATGTACCATTACTGCGTAGATATTGATTAAATTATTTCGCACGCATACCTGGCTCAGTCAGTAAATATTTAATAACAATTTTTTTTTTTTAAAAAAAGGCGCGTTTTTACTTTCGAAACAGAGAACAAAAAACCGTTAACTGTGGTAAATTGTAATAAATTAGCATTTTAAATAAGAATGTAAGATAGCACATAATAAATATAAATTAAGGTTAAGAAATGTGACATAACCGGATCTGTGACATTTGAGGTAAATTAACAAATATTTGACGTAATCAAATCTAAACAAAAACGCATTAAGATATAACAAATTTTTTGTACAATAAAGCTTTGTAATGTAAATATAATCACATTATTATTGAAATCTAGCTGAAAATAGAAAAGTTGTTTATCTAAGTAATCGTTATATGACATTGAATCAACAAAAGTAGTGATCAATCATAAACACCTAATATTTATATAATTTTCTTTTATCGGATTGCGGTTGGCCAATAAGCTTTTGATAGTATAAAGTCTGTCGTCATACAGAATAGACCAGTATTACTAAATGACAAACTATAACAAGATATTTATATTTATTTGCCATTTTAAAGTTGCCGCTTGCTCGACTTGCGCCGCGCTATGTCCCGGATAAGAGTGTAAACAAAAACTCGAAGAACAATGGCCGGGGTCCGCCAGCCTATTTTCACACGTCCCGTGGTTCTGTTAGGGAAGCTTTGTGGTAAGTAGCTGATAGCTTGAATCCTTCGTCAAAAAATTCTATGGTATGGTTGTGTTCAGCCGTGGGCTTTAATCAAAGAGGTCGTAGTCATGCCTAGGTTTTGGTACCCGCGCTACTCTCGCTGTACGTTGCCATCTAGCTCGATGTTTGGCGGAGTAAGAGATTTTATATACGAAGTTTATAGTTCTAGTTTTGATAAAGTCTTTCCAACTTGTTGGAGAGCCTCCACAAGTTAGCTTGCCGTCATCATTACCAGTGGCATGTCCAAATAACTTGAGGATTTGTATTTGCGCAATCGACGTAACCTATCTTTTATATCGGATTGGTGCTGCGTCCACGGGATTGTGAACATGGTTCTCTAACACCACATTTCCAGGGCGACAATTTTCCGACGATCCAGAATTCTCTGCATCCAATTCTCACCTCCATATTGAATATTTAGAAAGATAAGGCTTCTCATGAGTCGAATCTTTGTGTTTCTGGTTATTCTGCAATCTTTCCAGATATTTGTGACATTTGTGAGGTATGGTAAAAGTATTAAGGCAATATTCCGTAACAATTTCCTAGGTTGTATCCTTTATTACTGATTCTGTTATAATAACGCTTATTATTATTTTATTCAGAATAATTATAAAACTGCAATATATTTAACTTAACTGAACTTAAAAATAGGTATGTCACATGTGCAACAAACTGACATATATTCATTTATTTATTACTAAATTCTTATAAGATTATTATCTACATAAGATTATTTAGTCAACGTTTATAGACATCATAAAAAAGCATCATATGCATCATATAAGAAATAGAAAAGTCCAATTTAGAAGAACTAAAGTCAATAGGGTTTCGGTTTTAAAGTTAATAGGGTTTCAAAAGCGTAGTAATTTACAAAGAGTCGACAACAAACTCAGACGGTTTTTTATAGTCACTTTCATAATAACTTAAATACAGTAGGTAGAGCAATTCATTCCCAACTTTATTAACAGTAAAAAAATCTCAGTATAAAAAATTATTATAGTTTTTGTTTAACATACTTCACGTTACACGATAATCCAGACAAAATACACAGAAGTATAATGTAATACTGCATAAAAAAAGTTACTAATTCTAAAGATCCGTAAAAAAGGTATAACAATTTCACATCGCTATGAAGTATATTCTATCAATATTTTTCACATTTATGTGTAAAAAAGAATCATCAATTTTGAACTATTATGTTTTATTCTAAATTGTTTAAAGTTAGATCCGACAAGGTATTTTTTACCGAAAACAAAATTTTTTATTTAAACATTATAAGAGATATTTCTCGTTACTTATAAATATAACGCATGATTTAGCATTATATTTTTAGGTTAAAAATAATGTAATGATTGCAATACTATAGCCAGTTACATACCATAACGCTTCCAGAAGCGATGGATCCAGGCTGCAAGCTTAACCGTGCATTCGTCTTTATTCTCATTGAAGAAGCACTCTTTTTGTCTTCTCCTCTTTCGAACAAATTGAATTTCAGGTTATGAAGTAATTAATTTAATATACTTCAAACATATAAATTACAAACACAATTAAAAAATTTCAGTGTTATATACTTTATTTACAATCTATAACTGTCTATAAGCTACTATTGTGGTTTAAAAGTAAGGTGAAAGTGAAATTTAAAACTGACGAGGGCTATGTAAAAAAATTTGGTGCTTGAAAATCGACAAATAGAGACCTCGATGATAGTTTTACAATATCCTTCGGCTCAGCCGTAACCATTTAAAAGATGAAAGAGAAAGAGATGTTGATCTCAAACGCGACAAGTTTCGATTGGTGCCAAAATTGCTCAATTTTTTGGAAAAAAGTGTCAAAAACTCGTGTGACATCGTTCCGCAACCACCGTATTCGTATGATTTGGCTCCGTGCGACTTCTGGCTATTCAGTAAACTCAAAAGCTTAACGCGCGGATGCCGTTTTAAAACGATTGAAGGGATAAAAACCGAATCAAAGGTCTTGAAGGCTATACCGGAAAATGACTACAGTTTCGAGGACTGGAAAAAGCGTTGGCAAAAATGCGTTTTAACGGACTGAAATTACTTTAAAAGGGATAAAATTGATTTGGAAGAATAAATAAAAAAATTCTTTTTATAAACCAATTCACCTTACTTTTTGATCACAGTATTATAAGTATTTTAGAATCTTTGACCTATATATTTAACACTAGAATCACATCTTGCTTGTCTTTGTGTTACATTAAAATTAGATTAATTTTTCTATTGACTATAACGAAACTTTTAACAAGTCAAGTTTGATTAGCTTCACGTGAAATTAAAATACTTATATCTAAGGATCGAAAATAGTTTTCTATTACGGATTACATATATAAATTGGGGTCCCGGTGTCTCGGGGTACGTCAAGTCCACCCAAGCTGATTAAAGTTGGCCTTGATAAATACTCAAGAGAGACAAGTCTGATATTCTATATTAAGTTATAGTCAAGTTTATACATTTAGTAAAATTCGTCATCAACGAGAACTGAAGTCGTAGAGAGAGAAAGAATACAATAAAATAAAAATGCATCATAATAATAATGACGGAGTAATCATTGCATTAAACATCTGATTAAGTGAATAGTAGTATTACTGTGTTGGTCGTCAATTTCGGCGGCCAGCTGGTCCTGGTTCGCCCTATGCCTATAGTGTTTCTTTCAAGAAATATTTAGAACAAGAGCAGAATATCGTTTATTAACATGCATTGTGTTACGGATTGACATATACAAACATTTAGAATTCATGAGTACGAATCATTAATTTAAAAAATGTCAACAAAAAATGTTAAATTATTAAGAAATACAACATGGTGATTGTCTTGTGTGTAATATCCGTATCCTTTAAAATAAATAGAAATTAGAAACATCAATTACATCTGACAGGACTTGAACCTACAATCTTCCGATAAGAAACATGAATATATGAAAAAAACAATTAATTTTTTAACGATCTTCAGTTTTTTAAGTTTAATATTCGATACGAATTTACTGTGAACTGCCTTGACTTATACGTAACATATAACGCAATACACACCGCATAAATTATTAAAGTTATCATTCTTCTATTAAAGTAGTCATTATTCTCCAAGTATTTATTCTTCAATTTCGATAAGAGCAAAAATATTGACAACCTTTCGTATAAATCTTTCCATGTCCATATAATTGTGACACACATTTTTATAAATAAAATGTAATTTATCAGTTACTTGTTTTGACCGTCAAAGAATCTTTTCCGTTCACTTAGTCTATATAGCTGCGATAACGCCCGTTTTTTACCCGTTTTTCTATTTTGCAACAATGCGATTTTCAATAAACTAGTCAATGTGACCATTGTAGTTTCAGCCAAAGAAGGCCTCCGCCAAAGATATCTATGGGGAGAAATACCGTAATCGCCACGCTTGGCAGGCAGATTGGCGATCGCAGTGTGGTATTATAGTACGTAGAGGTCGTTGCTGCTCTTCCTCTGGAAACTTGCTTGTGAGCAATGGCAATTATAAATAATTATTGCACAAAGTGTGAATTACATACGATTGTATCCTCGGGATTCGAACCCACGACCTACGATCGCAAATTTCAATCCTTTTCCGCTAAGCTACCACTGTTCATACGACCATGCTATCTCTTAATAGCACAGTGATGCCATCTATCTATATAGTAAATAAAGCAAATAGGAATCCTTACATTAAATAATGAACACAATAATTTATTTTTAACACATTTATTATTCTAACACAACAACAAATAAATAAATAAATATTGATTAACACAATTTGTATCTTGAGTTAAATTTCAATGCACTATTTATTTATTTCGATATTTAAGAAGGAATAATAAAGCCAACAATGAACTAGAATGATATATCGTAAATTTAAACATATAAAGAAATGTACAATTTTAAATTGCGTCACACACACACATATAAAATATTTTATTGACTTGACTTGATTACATCCGTAGCTATCATTAATTATTTAATAGAACTATCCCGATCCGGTAAAACAGTAGTGTGCACCGGCCCGAGGTGAGGAGGATCTTCAGGAAGTCCTCCAACTACCTAAAAATAGGTTTTAGACTAAGCGCCTTCTCTTCGATGCAGCGGAATCTGCAAATGCCACTTGAAAAAATTAAAACTCTTTTTTTTAAAGTAACCAAACCGTGATTTTTTTCAACGATATCTAAATAACTTCATCATTAAGTTCGCCGTTATATATACAATATATAATCTGTTTAAATAAAAAAATATCAACGTTTGTCTTAGCGGCGTTTACCTTAAAACTCTTCATAAATAATTATGCTTGAAGGTGCAAGTCGTTCAATATTTTTTTTCCTTCCTCGGCTTCCACTGTTTTCCAAATAATCGTCCTTGTATTTCTTAGGACATCAAGGGTAGCTATTCCTTACTTATTACATTTTAAAAACTTGAATTTGCCCTCACTCAATACGAGTTTAACGTTTCACTTCTAGAGTACTCAACAAGGCCGCAGTCCTGCTGGGTCGGTTGCTATTATCGGACTAAGCAACGTGCTCCTTTGTCTACCAAGGTGCTGCCTAAGATTGCTAATACAAAAATTTTATGCTATATAACATTACTAATACATGTCTATATAAAAGCTACTGCACTTTTTATAACAGAAGAATAGACATAAGCAATAATGTCATACCCACCTAGAGAGCCTTCTTGAATGTAATCTTCTATCCATGGTTGATTTACGTTATCACTTTAGACGTAGGCTTCAGCGGTGATCTATTCTGCGCGCTGTATGGCCTGACCAATAGCCTGGCAAACTTCTACTTTCCAAAGTCTGTGACTTTAGTTCTTTTACGGAGAATACCGACCGTAACCGTCTTCGTGAATCGTTTACCGACTAGGAGTTTTCCAATGAGGTGTGAAGTGAGAAAGAAGTTCCATAAGTGATCACTGATAAGAAACTGAAGAATATTAGACGATATGTATCGTAATATATTTAATAAGATAAATATAAAACTGAATTATATATTGACAGTGTAAATAATTCATCATTACCCACCTAATTAACATCTTAAACAAAATCCACGAAGAACGATTAAATATTTGTTGTCCTCCTTTAAGAAACACGACTGAATAATAAATCTTTACATTATTATGCAGAGCTTTGATAAGCTGTTTTACATTTACAGATCCAATAAGTAGGCAATACATTACATGTGTATCACATTACTACACATGCTAATGCAATCATTGTATTGAGTGCCTAAGTACGGAGAATAAACGGGGGCGTATGCACTGTTGTGAAACAATACTTATACACCGGGATTATTAACTTGAAATAAAATAAAACCGTAGTTATTGCTATACCGCCAACATTAATTATAAACGGCTCTTGGGTACAGTTAAGCAACGCGGTGGGCCGTAAGTCAAACCCACGCTTCTAATATTTGTATTTATTAGTCAGATAAGTACCAATCGTACGCTTTCTCCCAAACGTGGGCGACATTCAACACCGTGTCCCTCATTCAGTTAATCGCATTTACCTACGTCTCGACGACGGTAGATAGTGACCAAAATAAGGCGACAGCAATCGACGAAGGGATCGCGATAAGCATTGTTTACTTGCAGATTAGTTCGCGTACAGCGCGACAGTAAATATTGAGCAGTAGATCTAACAACTCGGACGTGTTCGTGTCGTAAGACGATTCAAATCCTCCACACTTTAAGATCGCACAGAACGAACACAAGTTTACGACGTGTTGACATTGAAAGTTACGCAAGCAACTCAGTGCAACCTCACATTTCACGATACTGCATTCACGGTAATGACAATACTAGTCTATATTTCGTCTGGCAACCAACAAAAAGCCGGAATGCCGCGTTTAAAGACGGCCCCTCTTACCTCTGTCGCTCGTACATATCCTGCGAGGGCTAAACATGACAGCCATAGATATATCCGAAAATGCATCACAGCAATGTGATCGGGCTCCGCCGCTGCAGCAGTCGCACAACACTAATATCACAGCACAAAACAATTAGCTGTTATGTTATTCCACTAACACAACACACGGGCACAACAACGCGCGAAGCGACATGCAACTCCTACACGGGTTTGTAATAAACTGACTGGCGCTTGACGCTCGCTTCACTACGTTGAAACCGCGCGCCCCTGCAAACGAATATCGGATAACTTCGTTAGCTTGAATTTTCGTTTACTTTCGGCACCTATAAGTAACAGAATTTACTTTTCCGTTATGATTTCATAGTTCACAAATATTGTTATTGTTCATCTTAAATCCATAACACAGCAAAATCTGTTAATTTTCATTCTCTCAAGACCAAGTATTCATATCACAACAAAGTAACAGATATGGTAGTTCTAAATATACTCAAAACGTACAGAAATAATACTTTTACGGACAGGGCATCGACCGTACGTGATGTTCCTTTTGAAGTTTTATCAATATTGTGACAATAGTAAGTTTTTTAGTTATGCATATTTAATCATATGGAATAACTCAATGTCTTGAACGTAATAATTATTGCTATAAAGAAGTTATTGCTTATTAATGCATTTTCCAATTTTATTAAAGCGACATCGGCCAAAACTTCATAAGTAAAATTCGAAAATTTATATAAATTCATGAACTAATTTTACAAATAAAAATTAATATTACAACTAGAGACTCAGTTTAACCTTCAAAAGTTAACTTTGTCAAACAATTTGCCTTGAAAATATTATAATATTTATAAATGATGAATGAGAAAAGACTTATTTCTGTAATCGCTTAATCATGTCTTAAAAATAGTTACATTTTAATTTTGCTTTTATCGCCATCTATAATTTGTTATAGTAACCTTTCAAACAAACGAACCTACTTAACAGCTTATTACTACTTATTTCCACTAGATGTCATTTTGGCCACATTAATTCTTAAATGTTTTGTAACATAATTGTGTACTATTTTTATCACTATATTTAATCCTCATTTCTTTTGGATGCATAATTGTTTACAGTAAGAAGAAACTGGTCTCTTTACGTGAAAAATAGATGCATCAATTACCTTTTTTATTATATTAATTTATACTTTTAACACTTTACACAGAAATATATTGTTACAAAAACGTCATATATTTCGTGAGCATGTTATTCTTTCCGTTAGATTTTCTGGCACTAGTCTATGCTTAATGCTTAATTTTAGAATTATTTTTATAATTAAAAGTACATTGTCTTTATGGAAATCCCACATATTATAGTATTTTCTACATAGTAATTGAAGAAAATCCTTAAAATATCATTGACCGTATAACTTACTCTCAGGATATAAATAGATCATTCAGTTGGGTTATAATGACTTTTTTTGGACAAATGTATGCAGAATGACCTCATAGTATCTTGAGGTATATTAGTGTAATTTTTGATTCCAGAATTAATTGTATTATTCATGGGTTCCCAAGTTGATGGATGCTTATAACACAAATAACTCAAAGGTACATTTCGTGGTAGAAAATAAACATATTACACTTGTTACAAATACATATTTTATTTAAACTTCAACATAACTAAAGTAAATAAAAGCAAAAAAGTAAGATACATATATGCCTTGTTTTGAATCTACACATTACATTAAAATGATCTTCAATAGCAATGCTTTCTTTGCTGGTTAAATAAGATTTATCTTTTTACTTGTTGTCCATATTTGCTATCTGCTCTTTATGACGTCTGATGGCATCCTCGTGACGCTTGATCTGATCTTGATGGAAAGCAATTTCTTGACTTAAAAGACCTTTTATGTTCGACAGTTGTTCCTTTTGCTGTACAACAATTAAAGAAAATTTTAATAAAATATTTCAAGTTTAATTATTAATAAATTCATTAGTAGTATAAATAGGAAATTATAAAGAACGCCAGAAGAGCCTAATTTGGTAGAAACTAGAATCACATTGAACTCCTACAGTGGCATCCTGATCTGAAAAGCGCACGCAATAAATTCAGACAAGTTAATTTTTGTGGTCATTCATAATTCACAAAATTCCCAAGCCTTATAGTCTCTTAAAAAAATCCTAAGATTGTTTTATTTAAGGTTTTTGTTTAAAAATCTTTATTATACAATAATTTTACTGATTCTTCGAGACACTTTATGGGAAAGTATTGTAATGCCATACACATTGGACTACAGTAATATTACAAAGCTTACTCACTAGAACCCAACCTGGTCTAAAATTATCACACCACCTATATAACATTTGATTGATTATAATAAAGCAAAATGTTCAAACTCATGTCGATGTCACTTTTAAATGTGTGGGCCCTAAGTTGTGATACACTGGACTACAGTGTCAATTACATAAAATGTATCTTTACATGACCAAAATTGAAATATTTATAGCTTATACCTTCTTATAAAAATATTCCTCCTCCCTTGCAACTTGCATTTTACCAAAAGAGCCACCTGCATCACGGATTGCTCCGCCACTACCACCACCCTTACCAGCTCCCGAACCAGGTTCACCAGAATACATCCTGCAATAAAAATAATTACAATTCATTTGTGATATTGCTACTTCATTTTAAATAAATTAATATTACTATTCACCAAATTTTTGCATTAATTTCTGAGAAAAAAAATTTGTTTCCGTAGGGTATGGTTGTCTTTCAATGATAAAACCCTGTTTAAATTAAGATAAAATAATCTTTATTTGGGGTAGATTGGCATAAATTAAAAAAAACTCAAAATCAGTAGCTGCATTGTTGTTAATACAAAAGTAGATTGTTTGATGTAAATTGTAGCTTTATATGTTACAAAGGAACTTCTATTTGGATGTTGAGTTTGCTGTATTTAAAATATTAACAAAACCATTATTTTCCCAAATATAATAATTTTAATGAGTGAAATTAAGGATTATAGATGGGCAACAAGAACAAAAATATATATCATAATGACACTTAAATAGCAGGTGTACCAGAAATTTTAATATTTATAATGTTTAATTAGTCTGCTTTTCTGAGTAGATAAATAAACAGAGGCTTTAATGTATTTGGCTAAAAATATTAGCACTGATGAGATACCCTCCAAGCTCGATACAATTTCACGAATTTCATATTTATTTCGCCGAGCGGAAGTCATTAAAAAATAAACTTTAAAAAATTCCACCCGTAATAGGTGCTGAGGACATTTATTAAAAATGTATATTTTCAAACTGCAATTCTTATTGGTATAAAACTTGACACTGAATAAGATAAAAACTGTTTTAAAGTCGTTAGCTTAGGTATTATAGAATTATAATGAGAGGCAAACATTTTAATCAATTTTTTCCGCTGTTAAATTTGGATATGATGTTTTAATTACATTATATTGTCAGTAGTAAGTTTTTAATAATTAATTAGAGTTAAAGATTAGTAAGAGCTAAAAATATGAATAGAACATAAACAAAAATACAACCTAAAGCAATTTTGTATTATATAATAAAATGATGCTAAAATAATTTAATATCTACTGAAGTTAAAGTAAAGATCGATTGCGTAATATTCAATGCCGGTTGTTTTTAGTAATACCTTAAACTAGCAATTGCAGGTCTCAGCGATGTTCTTGTCCTCAAAATAAAACTCATGATTAAAAATATAATAGCTTAAGTATAAAAAGTTTCTGGACTTTTCCAATTCACTTAAAAATACGAAATGTCATTGAATATGAGGTTAAGTTTTTTTTTATTAAGATGTCTATGGGAAGATTAGACAGAACTGGAAGCATTTCAGCTTGAAACAAAAACAATGTAAAATTTATATTGCGTCTGGTTTTGAAAATTCATTTAATTATAAAAATATCTTATTATAACCCATTTGTATAAAATACACATTTTTATTTCTACTCGAAGTAGTCAGAACTAATGAACTAAATTGTACGTAAAATATACTAAATAACCATATGTAAATTCATATATTGAAATTTTAATAATAAATGAAGTTTATAACGTAAGAAAATTTTAATTTTGAAATAATTGTAAGTGTAAAAATTAATATTTTATCTGAAATGTTTTTTATGGCTTAGGTTACCTAAAAGAAAAAGTTAAATAAAATTCAATAATATATAGAAAGATTACATTGTAAATTATGAACACTTGTATAAGTGTATAAATTATTCATTAACAGTAAATTTTTTTTGTCACTGACATTTGTTCTACGGTTAAGAAATAAATTAAATAATATTAAAATTGACCTAAAACAGATGCATCATGAAAAATTTTCGTGCTATGTCGTGTATAAGTAATTAATTAATATAATAGTAATAGTATTTTTTATCGTTTACGTATAAAATAACGACCTTTAAAGATTTCAATGTAATTTTTTTAAAATTATGATGATTTTTTAATGTAGTACTATATTAATAATAATATTCTGCTGCTACTTGGCGAATTTGTAGTGCCGTTTAATCTTTTTTTTTGTAAAAAAAATATGTCTGGACAAGCATATAATGCCAAACGATTAAACCTAAGACATTTCTACGTGCCCTATTTTTTTGGCCAGTATTCCACACAACTTTTATAGATCTTCTGGTTCCCATACAAACATTTTTCAGAAATAAATATGTTATTGGAACTCCTTACCCCATCTCAACTTTTTTTACCCATAGAACATGCTTCAATTTCTGTTCTGCTATTATTTTGTTTAATTCTGCTGCTTCTCTCATAGCTCTCACAACTTGCCGTTCTTCTTTTAAAGTATCTAATTTTATTTGTTTTTCTGTAGTAGAAAACCTGTTAATCAAATATTGCAAGATGTTACCACAGCTAAAATATGAACACGACATAATAAATATTGTATTTAACAATAATAGAGAAATAGGCAAATGCGGTAAAGGTTTAGTCGCTAAAGTCTGTTCTCATGATGTGATTATTCAGATCTACTAAAAACGAACCAAATATATAAAATAATAAGTACTAAAATTTATATAATGTAATCACAGAAATATTTTTAACAAATATTTCATATCTAACTGTCTTACATGCACTAAAAATATTAATATATAATTTTGTGTTATATAAATGAAAATTAGTTTATTGATCCGTATATTCTACATACTTGAAAAAATCTCGGAGTTCCGTATGTAGTGCATTAACATTAATACCGTCCATAAGTGACATATCAGTCATTGCATAAACATTTTTCTTTGTGCTGTCACTGTTGACCTGATTTATTTCGGAATTTTCTGATTCAATCACTTCGGACATTGGTTCTGATGTAGATGATGCCGATGACTCAAATGTATTAACTTCGTTAATTTTATCTTCCTCATTAGAAAGTGACGCAAAATTACTTTCATTATTGCAACAAACTTGGTCCATTTCTCTTAAAAAAGTATAAACGATGTTAAAGAAAACTGTATGATTAAAATTATATAGGTCATATATAACCTATTTACATTTATTTTTGTCTTTAAATTGTCTTGACATTTGCGTCATAATAATTTTATGTTCACGATGAATTATATATTTTACAAACTTAAAACAAATGATGCAATAACTTATAAAAGAATTAAATATTGTTTGTATGACAATACTTACTCATCAATAGACTCTGTCTTAATCACAACATTAGCATCGAGTGTTGTTTCGTTCGTATTTTCATCATCTCTTTTTAAAACTCCATCTTTCACTAATTCTAGGATATTGCATACTTCTAACGACTGTTTTGTATATTTTTGTGTTTCTGGTCCACTTTGAGATATCTCTTCGCGTGCAATACGCTTCATATTTTGCCACTGTGTTTTAACTTTTTTTATAGAGCTATCCGAGAATTTGTTGCCAAATTTAGCTGCTAACTCTCTTAAGATTTCGTTCCAAGCTATATCTTTTTCTTCGGAATGATTAGGCCCGTTATTGCTTTTTGTAACAATTACCTCTTTGCGTTCCTTAATTAAGTCTAGAAGGTATTGTTTTTCGTCAAGCGACCAATTGGGTGTTCGTGATCGGCGACTAGCTACTTTTCTCATCTTCAGCGGAGCTTCACAGGGAACGTGATTAATCTTTTGCAACGATTTGTTGCAAACGATGCACTCGACGTCCAAAATTATTGGCTTCCACATTTAAAAACAATTGAAATACGAAAAACGAGCGAAGAAGTTTGACTTGACAATCCGTTGCTAACTGCGAGAGTGCCTTTTTAAAACTGTTTTCGAATGAAGTTTTCATTAAAATTATTTTTCATTGAACTATATATAAATTTAATTTGTACAGTTTCAACGTGGCAACGACTTACACTTAAATAGGTGGTGAAGTAAAACTAATTTTTGTTTTGTTTTGTTATATTTGATTCCGGTAATATAATAATAATTAATACCTAATGTAATTCTATGTTATGTTAAATACGTGTTTTTAATATATATATTGTTTTGGAGTTATTGCATTAAATTCCATGTCCGCTAAAACCCTAATAAAAAGTAGAGTAAATTCAAGCGATTAATAGCTTTTTCAATTTATATTTCGCTTTTTGTAAAATTACATATTTATTTACATGTAAATTGTTGATTTTAGGGTGAGTGCTGTTATGTTTAATTCCAAAAATGTATAAATAATGTTGTTGGTATTGTATATAGAATTAAGAAGACATTTAGATGCATTTGTCTGTCGTTTAAGCGGTGTGGTAGCATTTTCTTGTTCTTGTTATCCTAGGACTAGGCATGCTTATTACTGACTTATATTTAATATGTTATTGATAATTGTTATGAGGATCTTAATGCCAAAATGACTGCCTTGTACAGCGAGTAGTCAGTAGCATCATTTATATTAAAAGACGAAAGACTCTGGTCATCGTGGTTCCTTAGTTATATCACAGATGTCAGCACTTTTAGTCGTATAGTTAAACTACGTTAGTCGTTAAAATGTGTTTGATTAAAACAAAAATTTGTTTGAAAAATTTTTTTTGTTTCACTTATTACATATTATTAAAAATTACTAAAAAAAAATTGTAACATTTTTGAGTAGTATTTATTCGCGTGATACCGGCTATCCCAGCAATTAAAGAAGCTAATGAGGGAAATAATATTCTTTGTTTTGTAAAAACAGTAAAAGTACATTACAAAAATATTTTTTGTTACTGTTCGCGTATATAACATTTAGAGGACAACACAAAATTAAATGGGCAGTTAAGACTTCATAAAATAGATGCAGCAATAATGAAAATTAAATGCACTGATTAATTGTCTTCTAATTAAGGTTAGTAATTATTTAAACTTATTTGGTTTTAATTTTTATATCGGTAGGTTATTTCATAAGTTCAACTTCAATTCAGTAGGCTTTAATTTAGTCGAACGTTGAAACTCGCACGCAACGCGCGTCGCTCATGCTCTTTATTTATAACTTTGTCGGTATCAGTTCAGGAACAAATAACTAATTTATGATTTTTTTTTAAGAATGTATCGTTTTAAGACTATTAAAGGGGTATAGTACAAAATCGTGTGACAAACTAGACCTTAATTAGTTTAAAGGATTTTTTCTTGCAAAATTTTGGTAAGTTTTGTATTTTTTTAACTGAATTTTAATATCAACTTTTCTCATTGCATTAATACCTATGATATTTTAACTTTATGTTGATTTATAAATTTATTACTACCATGTTACAAGCTATGAACACATTTCTAGATGAATAATTTAACATTTTATTCTACATATTGATTTTTAATATTTACGATATTAGCGTCAAATGTGGTTAAAGATTTTTCTAGATATTTCTTGAATCAGAAACCAATTTTAATCATTTGCGTATATCTGTATTATTTTCATTCACAAACATCGTATTTTTATTAAAGAATTTATAATATTTTTAACAGTCCGCTTGTCATGAATTTTAATAAATAGGAATTTGATTTTTCTGTGTGCTAGAACTCTATGCTATGCGACGATTTTTGTTAGTATCACTTTATTTGAATTATTGTTACATTAACATTAATTCTATTGTAAAAGAAATCTTATAAATTATCCAAAGTCTAGTGTCATTACTCTTTTATTAAAAAAAACTTAGTGAATTTTATTATGTTAAACATTTAAAAATTTTAAGGTTATGAGAATAATTTAGATTATCACATTTAGACAAATGTCATTATTATGCAATACTTACATGGTGATTTTGTATTAATTAGCTAAATTAATGTTCAGAACTTTTATTGTTTAAAAACTTGTAAGGCTTATTTAAATCTAATTTATGTTAGAAACGTTTATCGAATTAATTTATTGGTTATAATTTAAGTTAGCTTTTTACTTTATATAGTGGTAGTAATACGTGTAAAACTTATATTTGATTTGTTTTACAATTTCCCAGTAAACTTAGTCCCATTAAATAAGTGACTAGGGGTCCGCAGAGGTGCATTCGGGTTTGACTGGTATAGATAAGGTTAATGTATTGATAGTTCAGAATGCCCAAAAACAAAAATATAGAGTACTTTTTCAAAAGCGTTTTTTTTATTTACTAAAAATCAGACATCACACGTAGTAACTTTTCAACTTCACGTTAGAGTACTATATATTACTTAAACTTTCGATGGTTAAAACGATTGCGGTCATGAAACGTTTTGTCATATTATTTGAATATTAAAAATAATATAACATTTCTAATTACTTTAAAGTAAAGTTAATATGTGTTCAATTAAATTTCTATATAATTATAGACTGAATGTTGGATATTTGCCTTAGTTTAAAAAAAATAAACACTTAACGTAGCTATGTAATCAAGGAATACTTTTAACTTTTTTCTATCGCAGTCTAGACAGCATTTTCAATGTTCATTGCTGTTGTCAGTCGTAAGCTGACACCCGCGAGTTACGTTTACACCGCTCGGGGAAATGGCCGACCCTTGTCACACCACAAGCGTTATTCGAAATATATCTTAACCACGTGATTCAGTCATTTATAAAGATTGATTAGTTTTAGGTGTAAAAGGTAAATGTAGTGTCGTTTGCTGTCAATTAATATATGGTACACCTGTACAAAAATCAATGATTTCAGAAATGATAAATAACGTAATGATAATATATTAATTAATAGCGTTTTTAAAATTAAGATTGAAGTTTTTGTTATCAATTTAAACAGGATGATCGGAAATAGGTGTAAATGAGCTTTTAAAGTCTTTATACCTATAACCAATCACCATGTATATTAAAAACTTCATGTGTAACGTAATGTTTTATGTCAATCTGTTATCGATTTATGAGACGAAACAGAAAGTTGTGTTATTTTAAAATAAATACTTTTGAGAGACTTATTAAATTAGTCTTGTTTGCTTGTCAAAATAGTCATGGTGTATGTAGGTAATGGACCTACATACAGGGCAGGGCTTTTGTACTGTCTGTCGTTGTGTTTCTCTCACCGAATCATTTCACAGATTTAGGAGATTTCAAGAAGACTTTCACTCTATCTATCCATCATAATATGTATTATAATGTAGTCGATAAAGGTTTACATTTAATTAATAACGTAATCATAAGGCAAAATAATATAAGTATTTTATATATGTTTGGTAATATGGTACTAGGCGTCCGCAGTATCCTTTATTTCCTTTTACATTAGTGCTTGGTATGGTTTGCGGCCTCCGTAGCTAGTAGGGCACAAGCGTTCAATCTTATTTCTCAAGCTTATAAGCGTATATATAGTGCTATGCAGTATACTGTTTTATAATATTCCTGCATAACATCAGACTATATATATAACAATAGTTTAGACCGGCATTTGGTTTGGCACATCGAGCATAAGAGGAAGTATTATAAAAATACGCTAGGTTTGATTCTAATAGAGTATTGTTTTATCATAGTACAGTGCCCCGATAGCGATATTCAAAAAAAATCACAAAACCAAATTGAAATTATGGCCTTCCAAATAGATATTGGACATATTTAATTAAATAAGCTACTGGAATAAAAGAATAAAACATAAAAGTCGTATAGATGTTTTCTCTTAATAAAAATGAATACAGAGAATTTGTGAATAAAATTTAATCAGTAGAGATAGATTAATTTTAATAGAGATATTAAATTTTAATTTGGTGATTAGTGATATTATACAAAAAGATAATCCAGTTTATGTTTTATCCAGTATTTAAATTATATTGTGACCTTTTCGATTAAAAATAATCATAACGTATTAGCATTATATTTAATTGACTCACTGTAACAGGCTGCATATATAAAATATATTAGTAACAACAAAAAAATAGTGCAATTTATTGCGAGTTCATTTTTTAAGGTTAGTACAAATGCATTTATTTACAGTTGGACTTTACACAGATAACATGTATCGTAATGTTTGAAAACGTAGTCCGCACTGTCACAAACCAGCCACCATATCTTAGCCAAACAATGGAGTGCAAATAAACGTATTCACTTCTATGGGGAAGAGTTTGTGATTCCTTTAGAAGCGTGCAATTAATTTTCAGTACATTTATTTCTATAGTTCCACAGTAAATTGTACGTAAATCATTATTTCAGTCGTAAGATGTTTAATGTTAGATATAGGCCTTCACTATAGGTTTTCAGTATGACCTGTTGGAAGCGCGCTACATACACAACGACCGCACAGATACTGGCGTACAATCTGAGGATAGTAATATGGTGTAGGGATAGGGAAAAGGTTGCACAAACCGTAATGTTAAAAAACTGGACATTGTTAGGGCGTTGTGAAAAACAAACAAGGCACCAGTAATTTTAAAAAATCGTTTACTTCGATTTTGCTATGTTCGATTGGTGTTGGAAGATGTTAGCCCTTCTGGCTTTTACAGTTTCTTCGTACTCGAGAGGACGCAAGACTAATCTACTGGGATTTTGGGGAAAGATGTGATCTTTTTCTCTAGAGACATTTTAGCCGAATCTACTTCGATTTAGAAGCACTGTAACATGCAGAAACGTGAACGTAAAAATTCGACCGTATTAAATGTTATTGTTAAAACAAAGGCACGAACGCCACTGCCTTTGGAATATAGATTTTTTTTTAAAAAAAGCTGGCTTTTTCCGCTGTTTTCTGATGACCATAACAACATCGTTACTCCTTTGTGTCTCTTTTCTCGCTCTGTTCTGCGCACTGTGTTGGTAATCTACTGGTCTATCTCTATCACTTTCATTCGAAGTCTTGATCATAGCCTCTCCATGCTCGTGCTTGCAAATGAAGCCTAACGCGAGACATCACGTTTCAGTACTATAGGCTTCACTGAAAACACATATTGGTCACAGGCTTCCGTGCTATGATACTGAAGGGTGTAAGACAAGATGTTTGAATCTGTGTTTACAGGTCTCTAACGACCAAGGTTCACTCAAAACAAATTTGATTAGCACGTTAGGTATGTGAATTTTTAAAATTGTAATTTTGCAGTATTAACTTTCCAGAAACACTTTTTGAATGAAATCCATTGAATAATATATATTCAGATTTACAATGAATTAGTACATATATATATACACACATACACAAACATATATAAATAATTTTAATAAAGTATATTACGTTGCATTATTAATTGCGTTGAATTATTACGAATATAAAAAAGCTTTGTAGTGTTGCGACATTTTATTTAAAAATCTATACGTTGTAAATGATATTTTGATAGTCTTTTTAAATATTAATACAGGTAATAATTTTTCACGATACATTAGAACACACATAGCATCGATTAAACGCATTAACAAATAAGTTGTAATACATTTAAAGCGAAGCCCGCTAGTTGTCAGAGGGAGCCGCGTGTTGCGATGTGACCCAATACCTCTTTAAGGATGAAGCCGATTCCATTATTACATGAACACGTTTAAGCCGAACTGTAACCTAATATTATCTACGAAGTACATAGCAGTAAACTAGCATATAAACTAAAAGATTCAACGTTTAATGAGTGCGACGTGACGTGAGTGGATAGTACATGAATATTGAAGCCAACGTTCAGTTAACGTAAAGTGCTTTCCACTAAGACAGATGCGTAAAACGCTTGCTTTGCTTGACTATGATTCTATTATAATAATATAGGTTCAAATTATTTTTTCGAGGTACTGATAATTATAAAAAACTATGACTTAAAGTTAAACGTATAAAAGTATAATTTGATTAAGAAAAGGACCAAAATTTAGCCACTTCCGCACATGCAGTAGTAGTTGTGCAACAAAGTGCACCGCCCGCCAGCCCGCTGATAAATGCGTATGCGTATTTTTTTAGTTTATTAGCTCGCGGATTTCGGATCCGCGAGCCCTGAGTCCGATGAAGCTGTAAAAGCCAAAACGGCTAACAGCGCCCATCAACTTTCGAATATAGCCAATGCGAATCCCGCAACTGCCACCGCCAAATCACTCAACACGTGTTTCACACCTCCACGGGGCATCTTTAGGAGTTATGTTACACCGATTAGTGCCAAACACAGAGCGAGAATTTGATTAAAAAGAAATGAATATATACGCATTAAATAAAATCATATCAATGCGACGTCGTGACTAAAAACGCGCACGAATTATAAAACGCGCTGAACCTAACGGTTAAATTTGAATTTGAAATCTAATTCTGCCACCGGACATCCTATATCTCAAACATCAGCTATGGTCAAGTTTAAAAATGTACATAAAAATGTTTTATTCACGTATCATTACCTTTTTATTTCGGTAAGTCCTTATAGTTGACTAGAACGGATTCTATAGTTGAACATATTGGTATTCAGACGACTTGTATGTATGATACAAGTCGTCTGTAGTCGTTATAGTTGTTCCTGGTGGAATCTACGAAAGATATTTATAGAAGGAATAGTGTTAAAAATGAAGAAGCAAACAGGTTGTTATTGCCCATCAACGGAACCTCCGCAAAGGATCTTGTCGACTAACTTTTTAAATAAAAAAAAACTTTAGCAAGTTTAGACAAATGAAATTCTATCAGTCTTAATAAATAATAGTGTAATAAAATAAGTATACAACTACAAAAATATTACTTCGAATATTAATAGCCGTCATTAATTATTGAAAAAAATAAATGCATTTATTAGAATATTACTTAGATAATATTAAGACAGGTGTTAAGAGGTTCTGTTCAATTTAACGCAAAACATAGCTTTTAAAGATATATAAATAGAAAACAACATACATATTAGTTTTTATTGTCTACTAGCTGTCCCCTGCCTGCTTCGCGTGGCTCGCACTGATTTTTTATTGTAATTTTATTATTATATTTTAAGAATTTTAATAAAATAAAAGTAACCTAAGTTACTCGTTGTTATATCGGCTACCTGCCGGTTTAAGTGCCAAACCAATTAACCGTAATAGCAGACAGAATAAAGATAGACAGACAAAAATTTAAAAAAATGTTCCGTATATTTATACACAAGTAGTAAGAAATGGTTATTTTAATATTAAAAATATACACTACAATTTTATTTATTTGTATAGATTAATAATTCATTATTAATATGATAATGTGACTTAGTAGGTAAATAACATAAGTATATTTGTGTATAAATGTTAACATACTAAAAGTATGACGAGAGTTTCATTATCACTAAAGCCGAAGTCTCCATGTGGCAGCCCTTCGGCCTTGTTACTCCATGGAACGTCCGCCAAAGTGATCTAAAATTTCGGCAGCGTCCCTGTACTGTTAATAATAGTATGACCGAGCCGAAGTTCCTCAGAAACCCTTGAGCTTTGCTACCTTAAAAGAGGTAAAACCGCTTCGAACTCGCGGAATTTGCCCGTTAGGCAACAATGCATATCCAGGCAAAAAAACGTTAAAGCTGTGTTATTTACTGTCCTAAACGGGCTTGCCGTTCGAAAATAAACGAGTGGATTCCTTTTACTCTAGTGCAGATCATAAAAATAATGCGATCAGCAGATATTAATTGTAATAAGGAAATCGTTGAATTTCTGATGCAAAAGTCGATGTCATATAATACAACGCATTATATACTACTAAGGTTTTTTTTTATATAAAATGTCACATAAGCTAGCATTCGCGCTCGACTCCTCGGGGAAAGGTTTGCCTTAAAATAAAGTAAAATACACTACTTAACACTTTGGTTATAGATACTGATATTCAGATAATTCACTATAAACAGACTTGTGAATTTTTCCACCGCAAACAAATAAAAAAAACTGTTTCAGAACATTCATCGGGTAGATAATTAATGTGAAGGATAAATACAGATTAAAAAATTATATATTAACTATGCATAGAATTGAACGATGACAAGTATAGTCAATGATTGTATCGAACTGAATGAAAAGGACATTGAACGAAATTTAAATCACTCGTACAATTGGAATAGTAATAAATCGCAGGAAGTAATATTTTAAGGTCTAAAAATGAAAGAATTCAGGGTTGTACATTTTTATAAAAAATAAAATTAAAGGCCCGAAAATTATACATTACGAACTGACCAAAATAATTTTTATTATCATCACCATGATTGAAGATTGCAAGGCTTTCTCCAAACCTTCGGTCGGCCCATGTAGCAAGGAGGTTATACACGATGCGATCCGCCTATTGCCACTTCAGACAATTACGATTCGATCACTAGTTTTGTATTTGGGATCCCAAGTTACATTCAATAAATTATCTTTATCTTATGTCGCAGTGAAATTATCATAAATAGTGTATTAATGTTAATAAAATATTATAAAATGGGAAAAATGGTAAATTTTCGGAGACTAAAAAAATGAGAAAATTTATGAAAATCCAAGTCTCGGACGTGTTATATATAAGTAATAATACATTGAATTGATTATAGATAGAATATAAAAGTTCCTTGAATATTATTTCCAAATTGACAATTGATCGTTACTAAATTTGACAACCCTATATTTTAATGTCATATTATTTAGGACATATTAAATATGTTACTGTTAAACTATAGACTGATCATGGTTGTTTGACATTTTAAGTGAATTAATTTTTACTTATATGTTTTATATTAAATAATTCATAAAGATATAAAATGATGAGATTCTCACTGCTGCCCAAATGGCATTTACAGATTTCGCGAGTTTAAAATACCTTAGGCCGTGCTTTCAGTCGAATGGAATTTGCCAATCAATGTAGATAAATATATATGATATATTTTAAATTATCATCTAAGATCCGGCTCTTACAAAGCACACTGGCTCTTTTAAAACGTTTCGTGTTTAATTATTTAAACTAAGTTAGACTAAAATAAATTCGAGATATTAATTCAAGAATGCTAATCTCGTGTATGAATACGACATATCATTTTAGTCAACTTAGGCAATACAGTTTTATTTAAATAAACAGATAAGTAAACATTATTTTTTATCTCATTTTTTTCCTAAAACCGTTGCATTATTTTGGGTGTTTTTGTTTCTTGTATAACATTTCATTTGTTTGGAAAATAAAATACATTATTTAAAAAATTACATGGCCTCGCTCTCTCAAACACGTTCCCATCACATACACGTACGTAAGGCTGAACAGTGTGTTTTAATAACAAACAAGGCGAAAACACTAGCTATTTATGCGTCGTTGTGTTATATATAAAGCCACATTCGGTTTTGCTTAGTATTATAATGCCAAACATATAAAATTTATAAAATTTAAATTGCTTCTATCTTTATAATTTCATCCATTAATTTAATATTCTATTAATCTCAACCATTTCGATAAGTTTCTCTGAGGCTTAGAATCAGGAATGAGATTATTCGTAGGTGAACGAAATTAACCGATATAGGCCAGCGAATTGGCAAGTGGAGGTGATGGTGAGAAAACCACATAGGGAGAACAGATAGCCGCGGGGGTCTTAAGATTTTGAAGTGGTGACTACGGTCCGGCAAGCGCAGCGTAAGAAGTTCACCTACAAGGTGGATTGATCACCAAGTTAAGTTCGTCGGAAGACAATGGATGCAGGCTGCTTTAAATGATAATGATGATGGCAATGGTGATTTAGGATTTGAAATCTAATGTCCATTTTATTCTCAGCTGTTGGTGTTTAGATTCCTTAATTTACATGGAATTTTCCGAACCATTTCGAAAATCATATTTGACCATGAATAATGCCTTGGAAAAATGGCTTCGGAACATTGATATCTAGTAACTTTATGACTATAAATGTAGAAAAAAGGTTATCAACATGTGCATATATATTTTCTTTTAATTATAACAATTTACTTTTTTAAGTTGTTTTGTAATAAAAAAGAGAAAAGTAATGTGTAACGTTCAAGATAATATAACCGTCTCTTTAATTTTTTTTCATTAATTATAATCTTTTTACCTTATTAATTTTTACGACAATTAAACAATTTTTTACATATTTATATTCGTATAGATATTACGAGTAAGTTAAGGTATTAAGATATTTAATTTACATAACTTTATTGTTTTTGTTAATACAGCCCCAAATGAGTTAACAAAGCAGCAAAATGAAGGAAATAGGATTGAAACTACCAACCAGAAACGTACTCACCGGCGCCGTGGTCAACTGGGAGGACGACGAAATGGCCGGACTCGGTGACAGTCCCGAGAATCTCACATTGGCTTGGAAAGATTTGTCCGTGTACAGAAAAAAGAAAATTCAGGGCAGTATTTGGAAATCTGCAGTTTACGAGGAGGTCAAAGTACTACATGGAGGTTAGTTGCTTTGAATGAAGAAGATGTACCTTAATTTAAATTTTTATTTCTAAATCATTAATGATGTTGAAATGTCAAGGTGTACTACATTTTTTTCTAGAGAGACATAAAATACCTTACTCGCTAACTAATCGCGTCACAGACCGGGAATCGATTTCATATGGCCAGTGAATAATTTTTCAATTTTAAAACATGTATTTATTAATCTAATAAATTCTGTTACTAATGCTACAGTTTCAGACATAAAAAAACACCTGGTAATTTGTTGTACATATTTATTTATTAGGAAATTTTATAATATTTTAATTTGATAATTAAACACAATTTGAGACTTGGATAATTCCATGTAATATATTTATTTGATATTCTTTATTGTACACGCTAGTATACATTTAGATAATTTCATAATAATAGACAAAAAAGTACAATGGGCGGCTTTATTACACGAGGCATTCTCTTACAGACAACGATAGTATGGAAACAGTAGGAGCAAATAGAAAATAAGACGGTGTGACATATTTATTTCTTTGTATGTTTTAATGTAGAGTTGATTGTTATTTTAGACATAAAAAGTTAAGTGTGATTAATCGAATAGTATAGACCTTGTCGGAAGAGCTACGTTCAAACTTGTTATAAACATCTGTAACAAATCGTCTAGTTTAGTAAATCCAACTTTGAGAATGAAATCTCACGTCGAATCCAATTTGTTCAAAATAACGCATTCCCTGAAGACGAAGGTCTTTGATCAATGTGTGTTGCTGGTGACAAACATATGTTATGTTTATTACAATGTAAAATTTAAAATAAAAGTATTTGTTTCTATGAACATTGATTTTTTCAGTCCATCAAAATTTAAACATTGTCTGTTTAGATCAAGTTAGCTTTTGATTTTCACACCCCTGGTGTAACGTTTCAAGTAAAAATAAGAGAAAAAATTGCCTTGAATGAACACAAGTATAGAATATCAGTTTTATGTTAATTACAAGTAATATAAACGATATTTACCTCGGTAGTGTCTAGTTAAAAGACTCCTGCTGTTTTACCATGTTGCTCAAGTTTTTTTAATTGAATTCTTTCGTAAACGACCTTACAATTCTTGCTCTATTCTGTACATTTACTTGGAGAATATTTTTTTTATTATATAGCTTATACCTTACATATAATTAAATTAAAGTAAACAGTAGAATTAACATTAAAAATTCGTTCACAAGATATAATTTAAAAATTTCCAGTTACCTTGAAACATGGGGTACGTGTTATTTAAAAAGAAATATATTTAGTGTCCAAATATTTTGTGATTAACCAATTATGCATTTAAGTATTAATAACAGTACCGAGAGTAATTACGATAAACTCGTTCTTTATTAAAATATACGCATGCCTTTGTTCCGTTTTGTTCGTCTTTCATAATTAACTTTACAACCATTACAATCGTAATTTCTGACGTAAAATTATTAACTATTCAAAAATCAATTTCAATTTTCTGTTTCTCTGGAACTATCAGAGTTTTAAAAATATCGGTTGCTCAAATTTAATAATGCAAGGTGTATTTTAGGAATTAAACATGTTTTTTTTTTCTTACGTAATTAAGGCGCAAAATAAGATTGGTATATGTTCCGACTGAACATCAAAGTAGAAATTTTCTCTACATCTGAACAAATAAACTAAAAATATTTTGAGTTCCATTGCTTTCCACAAACCTTTTTAGTATTTTAATAGGTTTTTTCATAATGTATTTTAAATATACAAGCTTCCCTATACATAGCTACATATATCTCATTATACAACATTATGAATTATTTCAGAATTCAGAACCACAGATAAAAATAAAATATACGTTTTCAGAATGCTTCATTGTGTTATTAATATTAGTACACAAATACATGTTCTTTATTTTAAAAATTGAAAATAAATATTAATTGTTTTTGTTTTTTACTCCCTAGTCAGCGGCGTTGTCACATCTGGTAATCTGGTGGCGTTGATGGGATCGAGGTGAGATATGAAGAGGATATAATTTTTTTTAATTCATTCACCACATTATCATAACATCATTTCGTAATACCCTTCAGGATTTGAAACATAAATATTACGAACATATTCATGTTTCAAAACGAACGCCTCGATGTTGCTTTAAGACATAGGGCGCGTCACATTAGCCCAGTTTCACAATTAAGAACGCCCTTCAAACTAGAACACATTTAAGTGTACATTATAGCTCGGCAGTAGAAACACCGTGACGTTGCCTGTGCTTTTATGTGCACACATTTTCTAAAAAACAAATGGGAAAAGTTTTGACAGTTTAATAATGTCCGCATGACTTCTTCTTATCGGCCAAAATCCACTGCAAGGCACAGGTTTGCCCTTAAAGATCGCCAGGATGACCGGTCATGCGCTGGCTGCATTCAGTGACTTCCGCTACCTTAGCTGTCGTCCTCGGTTCATCTAGCAGCGGGCTTACCCACGTCTGCCGACTCGTGGTCGACACTCAAGAACCTTTCGGCCCCAATCGTCATCGTTTGCATGAGCGATGTGCCCTGACTTATTAAATTTTGTTATATCGTCTATAAATGCCTGAGAAGTCCGAACTGATGCTTGATCGGTAGATCATCAGATTATAAGATGTGGTGCTGTACAGGACATTAAATTACAAAACATTTTAGTTTCACTCTTATAAACGAGCATTATTAATAATCTTAGCTCGTACTATGTAACTGAGCGTTTGTTTCCTTACTAATAAATACGTAACAGAGTGCTTCTCAGAAATTCGGGATTATTTAAAAGACTTACATTTTAAAGAGAGCTTGTTCTTAATGAATGGTTTGTTGGTACAGCGGAGCCGGCAAGACAACTTTGCTGGCGGCAATCAGTCGCCGAGATAAAAGTGCGATAACGGGCTACCTCATGCTGAATGGACGGTTGGCCGGTGCTGACCTCATTGCACGCATCTCCGGTTTTCTGCCACAGGAAGACCTGTCCATTGGTGACTTAACAGTCAACGAGCACATGGAGTTCATGGTGAGAATTATATAGTTCATGTATTATATTTGTTAGCACAACGTGTAACATTTTTAATAAAATGTCGCACATGCTTCTTTAACAGCTGTTGTAAATTATACAAATATTATATTATATATTTTTATTATTTTATTTATGCATAAAGGTTATTTAAAGGCTTATTTAAAATTCTTCTTTTACATTATCAGTGTTAAAAAAATATTTGAAATCAGATATTTTTCTACATCGATACGAGGGGAGTTTTTACAATATAATCTTTTTACTAAGTGTTTACTTATACATGATTTATGGTTTTGCAAAAAAGTCGTCTAGACGATCTTTACATCGTTTGCATGGTTTGAAGTTTCAAACAGGATATCCCAATAATTTCTCACCTGCCATTGTCAAATTTTTCTTTTGATCGAGTGTACTGACGCGTTTAAGATGAATGAGGGCTTTTCTACCTGGAAGTTGGTCAAGTGAATTTGTTGCAAAGAATGCTACGAAAGTCGTAATAATCATACAACAAAAATAATCTAATGTTAATTTATTAAATCGATTATGACGCTAAAATGTATTTTTAGATTGTAAGATTTCTATTTTAGAATTTTAAAAGTATTTTAAACTTTCCCGTTGTAAAAACTTATAGTGGTCCAAAAATATAACTTTGGTCTATTTTTGGTTAGAGGTCTGTGACCTATGTCTATTTTTAAATAAGAATTACATATATAAATTTTTCTTAAATATCTTTTGCATTTGCCCAATATCAGTTTCGCGGTTATAATACATTGTTATATTTTTAATTATTATTGACATTAGAATATTTCCATTTAATAGCGGATATGATCTAAATATTATTTATGGTAAGAAGATTGAAATATTATTATTTAAATTCTTTGAATATATTGATATTCATCTAAAACGTATGTTTTTATATATAAAATTAAATAAAAATTACTGTTAAAAAGCAGAATATAAGTAGCGTTAAGTTGTGAAACCATGACATTTAAGGTAAATAATAATTTGTTGTTGTAGCTAATTAATGATTTACTTAATGAATAGACGGATCCATAGCGCATAAAAAGATGATCTTATAAAGATACGCATATTCCAATTCGTTTCCCACGCGTCTCTCGTTTATATTTTATTGTATTAGCTATATGGATAATAAATTCAAATCTTTCTAAAATAAACTTGGTTCCTTAAACGCGAATATAAAATAGATCTAAACTGTATTATTAATCCAATTTAAAGTTTGAATTTTCAAATCAGATTAAAACAGATTTTAAGATTCGTTTTTCAGTTTTCCAACCAATTTTTAAAAGATCTAGCGCAGCTAACTTTAGCTTCCCTATAACGAGAGCTAAAAATTTACAAATTATTTTAGCCTAAAGTCAGGGTAATATTTGTTTATAAGAATATGTCATTTAATTCAACATCTTTTCAGCTGATAGATGCCCACTGATCTGGGTTCCTTTATTTACATCATTATTATTATATAAAATAAATAACTTAGATCATAGATTCTTAATAGTTTGCTTATATGTGATAATCTATAATCTTGGGTAATGAAGTAAACACATTTCTTATTTTTTTTTTTGGAAAGAAATAGTAACTACTCGGTTGAACTAAGCCAGCCGGTAGTTATGGCATGAGTAAGACGCTGGTAGCTGGAAGTCGCTGGATGCAGACAGGATAAGACCTATCATCGTGGCGATATTTCAGGGAAGCCTTGCAGTGAGCTTCTATCCGCTGATCTGATGATGACGAGCAAGCATCAATGTTTATAATTATGCCATAATAGTATGTCTTTCCCTAGGCACGTCTTATGATGGACAGACGGTCTATCGCAACAGTAAGAACACGTCGCATACAGCAGCTACTGGGAGAACTGGGAGTCGCGAATTGTACTCGAACCAAACTGGGGGCACTGTCCGGAGGAGAAAGGAAGAGAGTGGCCCTAGCTGTTCAGGTTAGAAATGCATGCCTTACCTTTTAAATAAGAAATAAAAATTAAAAAAAGACTACCTGTTTTATGTACTAGTAATGTCACCTGAACAAACTTTTTAAGAGTACAGAGAGATCCTTAATATAAATGAAAGACTGTTGCGACCGGCTCATTAAAATATGAATGTTCAGGTGGCCGGTACATATTACATTACTTGAGTAACGCTTTTGGATTTCAAGCAGTCTTGTTGAAAATCTATGGGGGAGTTTAGCAGTGTAAGTCCAGGTACTGAAATGGTGATGATTATAGTGCTACTGGCGCTACTTGGAAAAGGGCGACGGGGGGGGGGGGGGGTGGCGAGTAAAACATAGCATGAGCAATTATTAGCTCTCGTTATCGCCCCTTCATACCTTTTGCCCATAATGGCAGAAATAGGCAACGTCGATTTACACACACACAAAGATCATCATAGGATCATTACTATAATAAGTTCTTTACAAGACCCTCCTACACTGAATACTTCTTGTTATTTCTCTTTTCCTTGTAGGTAAATTTTAATGGCTGCTGTAATTTTTATTTTTGACCAAATGTTACATCTTGATAGCTATTTTTTAATTCATACGTTTATTTTAATGTGTACCACATTTTTCTTACAAAAATAGTTTTAAAGAATACATTGTAAGGTGAATAAATCTGAAAATAAAAGCTTTGATAGCAAAGGAGTATTTAAATATTTTATAAGCGTTTTAAATTAATGTTATAAACCCAAAAATATGACATATTCACAAGAAGTTACGAAATATATACATAATGAATAAACGGAAATTATAAAGCCGACAAACAAATCAATAATTTGGCTACTCGTGAGAAATCTATACGGCAAAGAGCAACATGTGCAATATAAAGAAATACATGTGACTTGTCGTAGTCCATGCGGCATAGGTATAGCTTAGTTTATAATTAGCATTGCAAATGTATACAATTATTTATTATTTTAACACTTAAGTAATATCCAAATAATATTTTGAATATGCTATGATTAAGTAAAATAAGATTTATATTCTATTATTTTACCTATTTATTGGAAAAAATATAAAGAGGTTTTAGTGTAGTTTATTTATTACTGACATTTAAGAAAAAAATTTCGTCTCCGTCCTTGACTCCCCGAACTAAGAGACTACTGTGAACAAATTAGATAAAGAAGTTTCGTCGTTATGCGGCAATATGTATGTGTGGTACGTTCATACTAAAGTAATTAAATTTACCAAAGCCGTACACATTTATACTAATTACAAATGATACTAGTATATTAGATTAAATCGAAAGTCCATGCCAGAATAAATATGTTTCTTAGCTTAGAGTTGAATCGGCCGCTCCATTCCGTTAGTCCGCCATTAACGCACGGGGTTAAACCATTTTGACTTTCACACTACTTCGTCGGACAAGTTAAAAAAAATACGTCACATATCTGACGTTTGGTATAGACTAAGTGTTAACGAGTTTTTTTATTTTGATTCGAGGATGCCTGAGAAAGTATAAGTTCACCTTTAGGTTGCTATTATTTAAAAGTCACGTGTTATGTTTAGCCAATGAGTTCAAGAAATAATGGTCCCCGTTTTTGGAGGCCTTTCGTACAAGCATAGCTTATCGGGTCTTTTAGTTTCGCTCTCTTCTTCCAGTCTTTACTTAATCGTTCATTCACTCTTCTAACACATAGCATACATTCTCATTCATTCTTAATTTCCTTCTTTGCATCAACTTTCATCCTCTCCTCAATTATTACAATTAACAATGTATCACAGTTTATTCTTATTATGTTAAAGCTTAAGCTATTTATTTTTATTACAGATATGTATATTTATCTCTGTTTATAGTTCTTTGGTTATTCTTTATTTCCATATTTTTATTTTTATTTTATTACCTTATTCTGATACTTTATTGCTCCTATGTTTTTATTCTTGTTTAAATTAAGTAATAGACCCTGTTTTAATTTTGTATTTTATGATTTATTCCTCACGATTACATCCTTGATCACCCTCCAGCAGAAACTGAGGAAAGTTGCTTAGCCTCCTTCGTCTTTTATAATGGACGCGATGCTCGTCTCGTCGATCTTGCTTCCTAGCCGGCATTCCAATTCGTGTCTAAGTCCTCAAAAACAACATTTAGGCTATGCGAAATCGGTAAATGGAAATAGGGTAACAGTAATCAAACGCTAAAAAGTGGACAGGCTATATAGCGTGCAGATTTTGCAACCGCTGAGGCCTTAGTAGCTTCTAACTGGTCTTATTGGAAATCTAGGAGGGGGAGGATTTGAATGCAGAAAGTGGCTTCTAGGTAATGATTGGTTATATTATAACTCTGCTACACTTTGCAGGAATATTAGTATTTAGAAACATTAGCCGTTCTCAATTAATACTTCCGAATCTTTTAAATATATGTAACTAATACTTTTTATATCATATTACTGTCAGTTATGGGCGGGCAAATTTGACAGGTGTCGTGATTTCATTGATAATTAGTGTAACTACATTACATTTTGCTTAAATTTGATACTTGCATTATAAAAGTAAACGATATGTTACAGTTTTTATATGTCCCACATTTTGTTAAGGTTTCTGCTGTACGGTTTCTTGTTACACGTTTATAATCTCGTAATTTATAATTGACGATACCCGGACAACAAGCCTTTGTAACTTTTATGAATTATAATGTGACGAGTCGGACATTGTCGTTCCTTGATAATCAATTATGCGGCTTACCAACATTAAATTTGACGTTGTTATTCTATACGAGTATGTTGTGATATAAAATTATTGCGCAATATTGCATTCACGATTGCTATATGTAGATATAAAATATAAAACAATGAGTATTTTATGTCTAGGGACACACGGTATCCATGGCGTTAAAAAATTGGACAGTCAGAAAATATACTATAAAATATTAAATTACAAAATTAAAAAAAATTAAAAAAATAAAATTAATCTCTTTAAAAAGAATAAAACAATATCAACATTACTCTGCTACATTTACATCCCGATTCTTGTCATAATGAGATAATTGGTTAGCATGTACCTAAAATCCGGACACTTTTAACTAGTGACCAGAAATATCCACTGGCATAGAAGAGCAATCGTGGCCTATAGTGTGCGTAGAAGTAATAGTCAACGTCTGAGGTGTTTGCGCGGTGAGATTGGGGAGGGTATGACAAGACGCACACGGGGTATTTGTGAACATTATTACCAGTTCTACTGTTCTGCCGCTCATTTACCTCATAAGGTAAAAAGTGCTTAACTGACCATATAATTGACCATAAGCCATAATTGACGGTCATAGGTAGATTCCGGGCAGGCGTAGGTGAAATATGAGATATCGACTAAAACGCACTTAGCTTTCCTGGCGGAATAAAACCCGTCCCCTACCTATCTGATTAGGCTCCTAGTCAGATCACTGTAAGGTTAACTAAAGCCCTTCTGTGAAAGTTAAATACTTACGATTCCAATCTGACCAGATGCAATTATTTTATTTATGTTTTATTTCTTTTGTTCCAGTTACTCAATGACCCACCCATTCTGTTCTGCGATGAACCAACGACAGGTTTGGACAGTTTCGCGGCGAACGCTGTCGTCAGCAGGCTAAGGAGGCTTGCTATGGGGGGAAAACTTGTGATATGCTCCGTCCACCAGCCCGCTTCTGGTGTTTTTGAGCTATTCCACCAAGTGGTGCTTCTTGCTAACGGCAGAATAGCTTTCCATGGATCTATTGAACAGGCCGATCAGTTCTTTGCGTCGTAAGTATTTTTTAATTATATTTGTGCCTATCCAATCGTAGGCTTAAAATATAAAGCTCACTTTAAGAGTATGTGGAGTCTAGAACGACTAGAGGCCTATCCAAACGTAACCCAATATTAAACGATCCTTCCAATGCTGCTTAAAAAGTTCGTTCCAGAGTTGAAATTACGCAGTCGCTCGCTCTTTCTTGCACCGCTGATTTTAGTCCTAGTGATTGCGTGACTAGATTATAGTACTTGTTTACTTTAGTTGTCGAAAGTTAGAGGTTTTTAAATATATTTGTTTCGCAGGGAACAGTAAGTCCTAATATTATAATGGATTTCACGGATGTCATATTCAATCAATTTTGCTAAATAATAAACTTATTACGCAAAAAAATAATAATGGACTTTTCAATTAGTTTGAAGTTCCATATTTGTTATATACCTTATTATATATTTGTTGTGTATAAGATATCTTCGAAATTGTGATATTTTTGACACGAAGTTTGAACAAGCTTATAGTTAACACAAAACGTACCGTAACAGGACAAATATTCCATTTTAAACTGAAATTGTGAAAAAAATCGTTGATTATAATGTCTTATTTCTTTGTATTTGTAAAAGAAATTGTAAAATGTTTATTTTGTTTAATTATAATAAATTTAATTATAATTTCATTCCTAACCATATCTCATACATTCAAGCAGGAAACAAAGTCCGGTCTTATGACCTGCTATGGTCGAAATATGTAGATACTTAGTAAGTGTTGGTATGATTTGTTTTACCATGTTTTGTGTTCATAGGCCATTAGCCAAACATATATAAATGTCAAAAGGTTAACATCGAAGACTGACTTCTCTTAAAGGTGCTAAAAAAATCATTATACATTTGTATATTACGTGCGCTTCTGCAATGAACGTTTTCATTATTTTTTAATATAAATTTGCTATAATTATTATTGATACTATTCCAGTTATACAATTACATGTTAATCGATTATTAATGATTATTAATTAGTATTATGTCATTCGTAATAATACAAATATTTAATGATCAAGTAATATTTTTAAATATTTAGAATTCAAAACTTATTAATAACATAGGTAATTATTTTCAATAAATAATTCATGTTTAAAAATATTAATTTATTTGAACATCAACAACAGTTTATAAATGTTTCTCACAACATTAATATATTTATTGAAGCGAAGTAATAATGTTGGAATAACGTGATACGAAAATTCTATTTTTTTATTTTAGGGGATAAATAAAGTCTGCAAATGGTTTTTAAATCAATAACATTTCGTTGGATTTAGTTCGTATTATTAAGGAAAAAGTTTGACAAAATAGCACAAAGTCAATAGTGTTATAGTTAATGGAACCACCAGACTCGAATCGAATACAAAAACACATTAGCGACAGCAAAGGTGGTTTATAATTATATAGGCAATTAATAATGCTTGTATTTTTCTTTTTACAAAAAATTATCACTAACAAGTTACCAAAGGAATGAGCAGTAGAGTCCTTTGCGTACCATAAAACCACATTACGATCGCCAACCCGCCTGCCAGACATGGCGATTATGGTATATCCCCCATTAATATATTTAGAGAAACCTATGAAACCTACCTACGACGTCTATGATCTGAAACGACAACAGCAACAATATTATTCTCGAAGTTACTCTTTGGAGTTCGAATATAAATTGTATAATGTACCAGATCAATTATATCATATTTTACTTTTGAATATCATCGTCTGTTTTCCCTTATTTGTGTTACTAATCAATATAATGGTTTTACTTTAAATTTATAAATAAAATTACTTTAATTTTACAATAATGCATTACATTTAATAATAAAGATGTTTTTGTTTAGAAAAAACATAGATATTTTAATTTAAATAGATGCACTCCATGAGAAGCATGTGGGTTGATTAACTTTTTATCGTATTCTTAGTACATCCGGGACCGGTTATTCGTTCCGTGGTATTTCTTATAATTTTTAAGTTAATACAGGAAACAATAGAGACATTCAAATGAGAAGTTTTAAACAAAACTAAACTATACGTGTACAGTATTGGTAGCTTTGAGGTATTTGGAGGTTCACACAAACGCTAAAAACACTTCGAAGTGTCGAGTAAATTAAGAACTTACGCAAACCACTTTGTAGTTTTATACAATGTGTTAATATGTATAAATTTTAGCTGTATTTACCCGTAAGTGAAAATTGTGTAAAAAATAATAATAATATAAAAAACGCTGTCGTGCCTCGCAGCTGGGAGAAGAAAGATCCGTATCAAATAGCGGCAACCCTCTCCCAACTGTCTGCGTTTAGTTAAAGCGAAAGAGAAATACTGTAAAAAAACAACACCAGCCATACAAATTAGAATTAATAAAAAAAAGAAAGTTTTATACAATGACATTGTAACAAAGATAGTAACATACTAATAAATAAAACCAAAATAACAAACTAGTCGATATATTCAATAACCATTAACATCATTTGTTTTAATAAATAACCCACTTTAATCTATTCTTTTTTTTTTAAATCGTGTCATCGTCGCATGTGATCGTGGCGGTAAACTTGTTCATTGTAGCACATATAAACAAATGATTCTTTATTTTTGGTAGCGATGTGATATTTTAAATCTCTAATTAAATACACATAAATAGCATTATGTATTCATATTAAAGTATTTTAGAAAATAGATGATGTGAAAAATTTATTTGCAATTACAGCTTATGATTCACGTTTGCGTTATTTAAAAGGAAAATAATGGTAACGTGATTTTTTGTTTGTTAGCAACATACAATAGTTTTAACGAAAGAAATGTAATGTTATTAATATCTAATTAATGAAATACAGCATTTATGCCAGTTTTCATAATACTAAATGTAATTACATGCTTTTATCTGCTATAATTAGCTCTTGTGTAATATTTGAAATTAACTCTTGTAAAGGCTTAACAGCTCTGTCGGAACACATCAAAACTGACAGGTTCATGACGCCCCTGACGTCGTTCCAGAGGCTTAAAAAAGTTAATTCAACATAAATAATAACTTTATTTTTTGTATAGATCAATTTTGTTAAATTCCCATTATAAAGATGTTGATATTATAACGAGCTTTCATGAACGCTGCGTATTTAACTTAAAACTAATTTAATTATTTTTAGTAATGACACTAATGGTTCTTTTTTACCAAAATAAATCCTTTTGTTTTATATGTGCTTATAGTATTTATGTTATTTTAATGGAAATTATCAAGTAAAAATATACGTTTTAGAAATTTCCGCTGGAGTCTTAAGGTATTGTAGTGGAGGCCTTACAACGTCAAACGCAGCGTAGGACGTCTATCCACAAGGACAAACGATCTTCTTAAGCTTGTATTCAAATTCGGTTGTTTTTTTTATCTTAACTTGTAGTAAGGAACATCCCTACCAAATTTCAAGCCTTACATTCATACACCATACACCACTCGAAATTTAGTTGGATTTAGAGATGATAAGTTAGCACATAAGGGGAAAATCTGTTTTATATTTATACGAGACTATTGAAAACGTCACTTAGGTTAACGTAATTACGGAACAAGTTACACCTTGGCTTCAACCTTTACCTAACACTATATAAAACCAATAAAGTAAATAAGAAAAGGACTATATAGGAAGGAATATATAGCTACTTCTGCTATGCAGCAGTAGTAGTGCAATGAAGTGCACCGCCCGCCAGCCCGCTGATAAATGCGCATGCGGCAAACAATGCGAAACACAACTACCACCGTTAATTCACTCAACTCGTGTTTCACCCTTCTACGGGGCATCCTCAGGAGTAATGTTACACCAATTAGTGCCAAACACCGAGTCTCGGCGAGTTTGACTAGGATTTCTCGTCCTTTAAGATTTCTCTCTTTATTCTCTCTTTCATGCTTCATATTTTCTATCATTCAGCATACATTAAACATCTTGCATACATTTACGCATCGCCTCCCATCCCTGGTCATACTTCCTGGCACAGGGTTTTGTTATGTCTAATTACGTCAATTATAATTATGTTAGTTTGAACTACAAATGCCCTGTGGGTTTCAACGCGGCGGAGTATTACGTGTCGCTGCTTGGTGTCGAGCTGGACCGGGAGGTAGAGAGCCGCGAGAGGATCCGTCGCATTTGCAACGAGTACCAGCGCTCAGACTTCGCCACTGCTATTGAGAATCAGATCGGCGAAGTGAAAGACGAAAATGAATATTTCAATGGCACTTTGGACCAAAAGGTAAGCATGTACATAAATACGTCTCTTTAATAAATTTGTATAAAATTTACGCCACTCGGTTCTGGAAATTTCAGTCGCATCTTATAAGATACAATATAACGAGGTTCTGTTTAAATACTGGTTCGAAAGCATAATTGAGGTCGACGATTGCTTTTTATAATATCGTCTCTACACTATTTTCTTTATACATGAATTAGGACTAATAAAATCATTTCGGTTCCAAGAATGTTTTAGTTGTCTTGTTGAATTGCATGAAAGGCAACTTCTTTTATTCTTTCTCATATTATTCGGCCCTTTACCCTTATTTAAGCATCATAATGAAGTCTTAAAATAATTAAATTGATTTTTAAATCTTTTATTGTCAATTAATAAAAATTGTTTCCTATTCTCTCGTCGATATTAAATGACTATAAAATAACGCCTTTTATGCAACAAAATAGAGAATTGCCGGAACTACAGGAACAATAAAAAAATTAAAGATCGAAATATTTTATAAATAAAACGGGGGTAATATTTTTAATGCACTTCATTAATTACCGGTGGTCCAAACTGTGGATTAATAGGATAAACGCAAAAAAATTAACGATTTCTTTCTGATGTGCAAATTTTAAATTTTAAATAAATAAAAACACGTTGTTAAAGGAATGTTATATATTTTTTATAAAGTGTAAGTGTGTTATTGAAATAAACTGCTTGAATCGGAATACAATAAATGTTAAGTTGGTTATTAAAGTTGATGACACTTGTGTGGAGGAGGTCTTGTATGTAAAATTAATGTATGTTTTCATTTTTATAAGCGACATATTTTCATACACTAAATGTTTTTTTTACTTAAATCTAAATTTAAAAATCGATTTAATTCGTTCGTTGATTCAATTTTCGAATAAATCGATTACGCGCTTTTTATGAACTGTATTATATAACACAGTTAAAACTCTTTTATATCATTTATTTTAAACGCAAAACATTCCTATCGATCCGCCTAAAGACAGGTTTGTTCCACGAACTCCATGTAATGTCCAATTAAGAGATTCCCGGAGTCCTGTTAACGGTCCCGCGAGAAATCTTTTTTCGGCAGTATCTTTTTTATTTTTGAACAAATCATTAAAAACAAATATTCCAAGCTTTACTTTCCTTTTTAGTAACATATATGTCGTCCATTTCATTACTTTTGACTGCATCTTTGACTAATTAAAAATGTTTTCGTTGTTTTAGAACGTGTACTTCGAGCGATATTTAACACTGTAAGTTTTTTTTTACTTTAAGGTATTTTTTTAATTTAACTTAACTTAGATTTGTTATTAATTAAATTTACTTTTTCGGTTTTTACTAATTTGGTTATTAATTAGTTGCGTAGACACGTGTTCTCTCACTCTGAGACTATTAGCAAATTCACATTCGCTCAATAAGCTATGGAGAGGTCTGTGCTCGTATTTTTCTATGAAATCGTATAAAAAATTAGTAGATCCATGTATGGCCAAAAGTAACTAAAACAGTCCAGCGGATTTTTAAGTTGAAGTAACTCTGGACAGGTCATTTTCTCCAGGGCTTTAAACTGAAGAAGAGATCAAGAACCAGCAAGCACAGCCTAGGACGTCCACCCAAAATGTTGTCAGACGACCTTCTCGAAGTTATTGGAGACGCTGAAACTGGCTGATCCTGGTCCTATTGGAAGTCTTAGGAATAGCTGAAATGATGATAATGATGGTGATAAAAGAGGAAAAGCCATAATAGCGATGAAGACTGTAATGTCCGTCTCCTAGTTAGTACACGTCACAATTATACACCATAACAAAGATTAACTGGTATCAATTAAAATAAACATTGTAAAAGAGCGTTACTTTCCTAAAACTGAGTATTTTTATACTTCATTTTTTAACATTTCATTTTCGAATTCAATGTAACTGTTGTAATTTTGTATTAAGTGCTTAACTATTTCGCAGAGTCAAAGTAAACTATTTCGTGCAATTCTATTGGCTGATGTGGAGAAATATACTCGCAGTGAAGCATAATAATTCTATATGGATAACTGAATTTGTACTTTTAATGGTAAGATTTTTTTTAATTGTACAATATTTCTTTAATGAATATTTATCAAAACACAAAATTGTTTTTATGTAGTGGATAGACACCGCATGAAAAGAAATGCGCAGAAAATCGTAATTAGTTTTAAGAAAAAGTTTTTGTAGCAAAATTAAATAGACACAGCACAAAAAAGTTTTACATAAAAATAAAACAAAAGTATAATCGTTTTCCTTCCGAATTTGACAATACGGGACCTATCTGGTAAAAAAAGCCATTAGTCGTTTAGAGTTAACTTATTACGTTCTTACCTTCAATTTGATTTAAATTTTCAAAAAGCCGCAAAAAACAATGACAGCAGAAACACATGTTTGAGTGTCAGTTTAAAATTAAGACAAAAATTTCGAATCAGATGGATGGATGCAAAATTGCATACCCGATAAAGCTGATACCGTTTGCATTCACGTTTTAAAAGAAAAAAAAAAATTATAACATGTTTGGTTCGGATATAGTAAAAGGGAACGACGGTAGGCAACCCATCACGTCGGACAACGACTTCGTATAAAGGACAACGCCACGATATGAAATAAAAAATTATTGACGCAGATCACTATACAGACTTCATTATAAGAAGCTTCTTTTGAAGACTACATTTTTTCTACGTGAAATACGATTATTGAATGTAGGAGCTAGAGATTAGAAATAGAAAGGAAAGGTATTAGTGATATCAATAGCTCAAAACCCGTAATTTTTTTAAAAACTTAAAAATTTTACTCTTAATTGAGGGTATGTCAATCTATCATTTAATTAAAAAGTATTTTGAACGCAACGTTTCCGGCGTCGCGGGAAGATCACCCACACGTCATAGCGTTGAAAAAGGTAGATAGGAGACACAAAACATACCTGATAAAGACGCATTAAATACAGTACAATTAAGCGTTATAACATTAAAAAATGTATATGTATACAGCATACATTAAAAAACTAAAGAAAATCATTGTTTAATTTTAACAATTATATTGCGATGTATAGCAATGCTTCTTTTTGGAATTGCATTACAATGTATATCAGGGTCTGTCCTGTTTTATAAAAAAAAAAATTAATACGGGATATAGATGCCACGTGAAATTTTACAAATTCGGTTATGTTTTTAAATTTAAATCTTACTTGCCCGAATTGGGTTGCTTCAAGTCAAATTCGGTAATAATATGATGTAATGGCCCGAGGCGAGGCTCCTGCGGGGCCCCACGAGCTCATTAGTGCCTAGTCCTCTTAACACGCAAACTGTGTAGACTAATAAGGCAAGTGTAGATGTAGATCTAGTAAAAAAATAGTAATTATGGCGATAATTTTAAAAAAGTTTGTGGCAGCGTTCGGCGTTTTCTATTGTATTCGTAAATCGACATATTATTATGTGTTTATATTGTTATATCACGTTTATTGAACAGATATGCTAATATTTTTGAAATAAGTAATTAATATTATCAGTAATTACATTGTAAGTTTCTAAACAATGTCGCCGTTTCAATTTCTGGTATTTCTAGCAAGAAATACCGATGGAAGAGATCTGCCCCTCACATCTAATCATCATGAAAAAATAAACCAAACTCACCTTCGCCTATTTAATATATGCGTATCTAAATTAAGGCTAGCTTCAAAAGCTTTGACATATGATAATTAATACGAATATGTTATTTAAAA
The DNA here is from genome assembly GCF_028537555.1 of Battus philenor. NCBI lineage: Eukaryota > Metazoa > Arthropoda > Insecta > Lepidoptera > Papilionidae > Battus > Battus philenor. Next base: position 3,647,157 of record NW_027181693.1, read on the forward strand.
GTTAATTTCACAACATAATGTAACCAAATATTACAAGACCCTTTCGAAGGTTTCATTTATGGATAAGTAGTAAAACTTGTTATTATTTTTATTTTGTATTACTTATGCATGTTTAAAGTTATTAAGTAAATGAGGTAATTATATGGCGTGTAAATTCACTCGGTTAGCTTGGGATCGTCGTGGCTTTAACGACCTTGTTTCGCGGAAAATTCCCATGGTCGACTAGTAAAAATTTTATTGGTGTTAAGTTTTAATAAACTGTTTGAGTTGAGCTCTCATACCTCAGTTCTTGAAAATATTGTCATATATTTTGATTATTTCTTGTACTAATCTTACGTGAAGGTATTTTACTCTCCTAATGTATTGTCAATATTTGATAAAATAAAAAGTTGTTCTTTCATATAAACTAAATTATAACTCATTATTCGATCATTAAAAAAATATTTTGTTCATTTCAAATACTTTGTCAGTTCCTAATTACAACACAGGTGACAGAGAGTGCCTAGCTTAGATATTTTTACAGTAACTAAGTTAGAGGACTGTAAACGCGATATGGGTAAACCCCTATTAGGTCAACCAACGCATAATTTAGACCGTATGCGGGCATCGCTAAACCGATCATCGTGGCAAGCTTTGGGTGTATGCTTTGCGCGGGCATCTACCGGCTGATATGATGATGATGAAGCTAGAGAACTCTCTCAAGAACCTCGGGCCATTAGATAAAGTATTTCACCTACTTGTCGGATGACCAGCTCTCTGGTCGCTTAGGCGGAACGCTCTACGGAGTGATTGCGAGCAAAAGATCTAGAAAATGATCCTCAGCTTCGAGCTGTCACTCTATACTCGTTTGCAATTCCGATTTGAGGGTGCCGAATTACTCGATTACTATTACCACACTGTTATTAAAAAAAAAAAAAACTTTATGTTGATGTAAAAATCGAAACGTAATATCTAGAGAGTTTACCACTTGAGGTTGTTTAATGGTGAATTTAGATATTCATTTAAATTTTGTTACTGTAATTCTATTTGTATATCTACATTTGTATATTTTACTAGGTGCACCTATTTCATAAATTTAAATTACGGATTCGTTTTAAAAAATCACATAAAAAGAACACGGTCGTAAACTTGAATGGGAGTGAGTTAAACTGACAGGTTAAGTAACTCTGTGATATGGGATAATGTAGCTTGAAAGAATGTAAGTCGACGCTTCGGTATTTTATTTCGATTCGGATCTTAATTGTTATTTTTCGGATCATTCGAATATTAAAATGTCGCATGCGACGTAAAGAGTCGCATTTTTCGTTGTAATCTAAAAGTTTAGCGAAGAAAATATGATCTTACGTATGGTTTAGATACCATGTACATAAAAGCACTAATAAATACGAGAAATATATATAATATGAAATGTGCGGTGTACATAAGTTTAGCGCTAGAAATAGTTTTTTATTTGCATCATAAAATTAGCAGTATGTAACGGTATCACAATACGCTCTCATTTATTATTTAAAAAAAAAATTGTGTTAAATTTACGAAATTCGTTAAACAAAAACATGTAAAATACTATTTTAGTGTGAAAGATTTCAAGTGATAATGAAGCTTGAAAAGTGAAAAAAAAATCCGGTATTAGTTTTTTTGTCGGCTATTCTTAGATCAGGATGCCTTCGGAACCTGCCTGGAACTAGTTTTAAGTTGAAGGATGCCATTATAGCGAAGCTCAATCTGATTCTAAGTTCAGTCAAATTAGATTCTTCTGGAATTTTTCTCATGACGTGTACAAGTGGTTACGGTTAATTATCCTATATGGGTAATAAAGTGAATAAATAAAAAAACATCTTCAAATTGTATCTTATCGCAATAATTTATAGAAAAAATATTTTTCTTCTATTTTTACAGTTTGTAGGTCTAATAATATCGGTGCCGTATGCTGGTCTTTTTAATGATTTGGACCAGCGCGACATTCAGAATGCAGAAGGTCTCTTGTACCTCACTATAACAGAGACCATTTTTCTCTTCATCTACGCGGTGTTCATCACTTTCCCATCGGAGGTTCCTGTTCTACTGCGGGAAACGGCTAGCGGCCTTTATTCTCCTTTACCTTATTATTTATCGAAAATGATATTCTGGGTAAGAGGTTTTTTTTTTAATTTATTTCTATCATCTGTAATTGTTATATTATATTTGTCGGGATCATTAAATATTTTGATACAAAACATTATGTAGTTTTGAATATAAATTATATATTTGTTCAAGTAGGTTAACCTATATGTTAAATTTAAATCAAATACATGATATTCTTCTTATTAAACCAGTTATCTAATGACGTAAAACTTAAAACTAATTCCACAAAATTTTGTTAATAAAATAAAGATTACCTACTACGTTCAATTCAGCCATTGTTGTTAATGTATTAAATTGATTAATGTATGTTTAGTTTCTTTATTTAATAAGCATAAAGTTATTTATTTATTATTAATACTTTACATAAAACGGATAATGAATGACGACGGTAGATAAATATAAAAAAAACATCTAAATATATCTCTGATTGATGAACTGAGTTGATTTTTATTTTGGTAGTTGTAGTGAAATAACTTGCAGTCATTAGTTGAATTGTACATTTTTGTTGTTTTAGGTTGTAAATAAATTATTTTTGACTTAATTTTATATTAAAATATATTAGGGGGACCGGAAAGTAATGTCACTTCCTAAAGGTAAATTCAGACGACTACATTTTAACAAGTTTTTATTTCAAATAAACAATACATTCTCCATCGTTATCAACAACCTTTTGCCATCTTGTATACAAATTTTTAAATGAGGTAATCGGTTTTTCTGTAAAATATGTCGACAGAAACGACATTACTTTCCGGTTTCATAACTACAATTAATTTATGCGGTAAAAATAATGCGAGAAAAAATAGAAACATATAATTAATGGTTCGTAATTAACAATTAATCGACAATTCCCTTTCGAATAAAATTTGTGTAAAATTTAAGTTTCATGCAAGCCATTACTTTAGTAATTAATTATAGCACATTAACTCCAACGGAAATTTTAATGATATTAAATAATAATATGAAATTGTAACAAAATTTTCGTAAGTCATACTTATTGATGATAAAACGTGTTAAATTCCTGCCATTACGTTATGAGGTTACTGGTTTGGTAGGTAAGCGATTCTGGGTTTTGGTCGTCTAAATTCCTTTCAAATTTTTACTACTCTGATTTGTTTCGAGCATAACATACTTCGTCGCTTAATGTTACGACAGTTTACATTTCCGTTTACATCAGTACAGTTATCAATTCTTATATAAAACACTATTAAACTCAACTTGGCGCGAATAAGTAATGTAATCCATCGTGTATTGAATGAACCAATTTTGGAATTTTAATTTCAATCAACAGCTATGTTTATTACTTTTGTTGATGGTTTCCGTTAGGTTAGAATGAAGGGCCTTTAGTAAAACACTAATGGACTTTTAGAACTTACATTAGACTTATATATTTTTAATACCAAATTTTTATAGGCCAAAACCACTGTATCGCGCATTAACAAAGTGCGCACGCCGAATTATTTTTGAATTTGAATTCGTATAAAGTTTTTTTATGGTTTCCATTGGAACATTATGTAGAACTTCTTAGAAAACAAATATTCATTTATAGAATTTAATTGAAATTAGACTTAATTTTCTAATATTAAATTATTCTAATAAAAAAATCATTATTAAATAAAAATACTATAGAATTATTTTTTTAAGTACTACTAACCAAGCACGTATTATCCAATATCAAATCAGTGAATAAATAAAATATGTAACAAATAGTTCAATTCTTTTTTCATATCAAACAATCTGGAAAATTAGTTCGTAAGTAAATTAACATGAGTAATTTTTTTCAGATACCGCGTGCGGTTATTGAACCTGTGTGTTTCGCCTCTTTAGTTTTCTGCGTGGCTGGCCTTCAAGGAGGTTTTATTAACTGGCTGGGCTTTTGTTTCGTTTGCATTTTGTGCGCCAATTACGCAAATGCTTATGGTAATTACTTTCTATATAATACGTATTCTGTATTAAAATATTTACAGGATATTTCCTTATAATTATGTTTATCCGGTTTTAAATAAATTGCAGCTATATCTTACAGCTTTATTCTTAGCAGTCGTTGCTCAGCGGTATAGGAATTACGACCGAAGGTCTCGGGTTCAATTTCTGGGATACAATTCATTCACTTTGTGCATTATGTTATGTAAGATTGCCTCTGCTTACAAACAAGTTTCCAGAAGATGGACAGGAACGTATTCTACCTACCATAATACTACTATGATCGCCAACTCGCCTGCAAAGCTTGGCGATTATGATATGTCCCCCATAAATATCTTTAGGGGAGGCCTCATCTAAAGACGATATATTTCATGCTGTTTTCGTAATGTAAAGGATACATCACTTCAAAAAAAAATTGCAGTCAAATATTAAAAAAAAATACTCGTTTATAGCGATGATGGTATAAATTCATGCAAAGAGAGTATAATAAGTTTTTAAAATTTCTAGGTTCCTTCCTCTCAGCCGTGTTCGATAAAATGGAGACAGCGGCTTTAGTGTCTGTCCCCTTCGAGCTCATAGGCACCATGTTCTCCGGACTCTACCTAAACCTGGCCAGTGCTTCGCCCTACGTCTCCTGGCTACGTTACATCTCGGGCTTCTACTACGGCATCGAAAGCATCTCCATCCTTCAATGGGACTCAATTGAAACGATCGAGTGTAAGACTCCTGGCGTTCCTTGCATCAAAACCGGATCCGAAGTGCTAAGGAAGTTCGGTTTCGCGGAGGAGAACTTCTGGCGGAATTGTATTTGTTTAGTTGTTATGTACTCCGTTGCTCATTTTATAGCTTTTATAATGGTCTTAAAAAGAAGCAGGGGCACGCCCGTGTATTAACGAAAATGTCTTTGTATTATTGTGACAAGTTCATGAAACAGATATACGGGTATGAACTATGTATGTGTAATAAAGCGTGTTTATTAGGTCGGGGAAAACAGTTCCTTCGTTTAAATAAAAATTCAAGACATTTTTTTTTTCAATTCAATTATAGGATGACTTGCCGCGATGTAGTAATATGAAATATAGACGTGAACATATATGAAAAACATAATTCTACTAATTTTTTTTTAATTCAACCTTTTTATGCCATCAAAACCGGCTAAAGAGATTTTATTACAAGTTTATAAATACTATTTACGAAAATACTTTCCCCGACCTATATAATGGAATATTCCATTCATTCCATTTTCAGGGTTATAATTGTTAAAAATATAATTTCGATTGTATTTAACACGCTGAATTCTATAATTAATCTCAAAATGACCCATGACTGATGTGATCTTTTGATCACACGTATGTGTGCCGTGTAAGTTTTTTTTTTTAAGATTTAATAAAAAACGTCTGTTTTCTGATACAGTTTCTTCGATTTTGGTAAATAATTGAGAAGTAGATTTAACAATAAATTTGTTAAATTTTTATAACAATTTTTAATAAAATATTATACTATTTAACCATTTTTTACCTTAGTTTATTTTAAATATTACTATATACTCATAAATATATATATTTCAAAACCATTTTTCTACATATAACTATGTATATTTTAACATTAATCATATATTCACTTCACAGATTAAAAATTAAAAAAATAAATGCAGCGCCTTTTAAAAGAGAAAACAGTATATAATTCTTAAATTTTTTAAAATAATCTTCGATTATCAATCTACTATTAATCATATTATAAATGATACAAGACTCTATTAATAAGCGTATCCTTTCCTCTCCTCTCTCTTGAGCCCGCAGTATGCCAGTATACTCCACAAGGTCGTCACAAGCAGCAGGCCGAGAGTATCTTCTAGAACGAAGTTACTTGAGTAGCCAGTCTCTCTTAAAACAGATGCACCGTCCTTCAAACAATTTGCTGTTATGTTTGTTGAACATTCTGTAAATGGCAAAATCTTATTTTAAAATGGGTAATACATTCAGACAGTTCTATTTCTTTTTAAGGAAAAAGCTATTGCATATATGTACAACATTATAAATACACCTTGTATATATCATGCTATGCTTTGTGTATACAAATATACTAACGGATGGACTATTTTGTAACACCATTTCGAAGATTGACGATACTGGAAAATCTTTATTTTCGATCATAATTATCGTGTCACCTCATAGACACAAGGCATAGACATCACCCAAAAATCGTTCCGATGATCGATCTAGCGCTGCCCGCTTCCAGCGATACCCCTCGACCTTGACTATGCCGTCGGTCCACTTGTGGGGGCCCACCAACAACGCGTCAACCGGCTCGTTATCGCCACTCGAAAACGGCCGTCGATTGAACGAGCGATGTACCCCACTACCACCACTTACGTTTGCTCATAGAAACGAACAACAGCAAAGTTAAGAACTATATTAGTAATTGTAATATCATATGTTGGATTAAGTACTTAGTTTTTACACTTCTATTAATTCAAATAGTACATGTAGAATATATTTTTTTTTACAAGACTAGTCGCTATCACACAGGTAATTTAGGAAATTAATAAAACCTTATAATTTCCTTTCGTCAATGAAAACCTAATTTAGAACCTGAAATCAGCGAAGTATGCTTATTAATAAGTAGCGTAGAAATTTAACTAAAAATTATGGAAGCGGCTTCAATGAGTTAAGTACCCGGCGATAAATATTGCACATCGACCTTTGGAAAGAGCCCATCGGCTAATTTCGGCTTCGTAGAGCGTTATCTCCGTCGCACGAAATACATAGGTAGTGTGAGATAGATAATGCTCTACAAAATGTAAACGAAATTAGCCAATGGTCTCTTTTCAAAAGTCGATGTGCAATATTTATCACAGGGTACTGTATTAATAGGAGGATTTTTTTTTAAAAAAATGGTTTCCTTTATAACTAGAAACTTTAAATGTAGGTACATTTACATACATATGCAATTTCCGCCCTCGTTCCCTCACAGTGTGGGTTCAGACAAGCCTTATGCTAATTTCTTATCTTCGTATCATTAAAACGAATATCTTGTAAAATTATTCATCTATTGAACCACTTAGCAACGCGGTCGTTATTTTGTCAGATGAGCCATGATTTAAATCCGATATTTATTTCGGATAAGAAAACGCCCACATCAAGTTTTGTAGTATGTTTTAAGCTACTATCTATCTGGAACGATGTCTTGAAAGATAATGTTTGCCTAAATGAGGAGATCTTATTATATTAATAGGCGGTGTTGGTTTTTGATTTAAGAAAAAACACGTTGGAATATCGATAAAACATATACGTTTACTTTTAGGACAAACGAAATCTCTACGTATGAAGTACGAAGTATATTGAAGTTGTTTCGCGCAGGGGTACAGTTAGAGAGACAATATTCAAAGCTTTTAAATGAGAAACTTTAAAACACGATTTATGAGTACAGGCATAACAATTTTTTTAAATGTTTATTTTATAAATACGGCTATGGTCAGCCTACATAGCGTGTAGAGAAGATGAAGCGCAACATACGACGTCCGCTATACAGAGTGGACAAACTGCCTTATTATTTCAGTTTCTAACCAATCTATTTGGAAATCTATGGATCAGGCATATATCCAACAGTGAACTTCTTAGCTGAAATAATGATGACTGTGAATATAATGCAATATTTTCACTTCTTTGGCTTTGCCTAAATATGTCAAAGTTAATTAAGGGTGAACTACGTGTAATATATGTAATAAAAAAAGAATTACGTAGATACTAAGCCATACCTGTTACCGAAAGGGACGGCACGATGTAAGAATGAGCAATAGCAGTGAATAAAAAGTTTTAAAGGGTTAAAAGTTACTCCACACAAGGTTCAAAACAATCTTTCTATTCGATGTGTTTGGAATTATAGATGAACGTTGCAACAAAAAATTATAAAACGAACATTCCACACCGGGTCAATTATCTTTAAAATGGTATAATAGCTTATTAACAAATAAATCTATGTAATAAAGCTAACAATCGTTTATAGAAATACTTTAGGAATAGTTCCCAGAGCTGCATATTTATGAGTTTCTTCTAGGTCACACAACCTCCTAATGACGCATTTTATTTGATAAACGCGTAGTTAACTATGTTGTTCCAGAATATCTCTTTATAAAAAAATAAAGAACAAAAGCTACATTTAGTTAACAGCAGACAATTTTTACTTAAAATTGAGATCAATGTCAATTCAATTAAAACCGTTATGACGGTTAGTGAAGGCTTGAAATCGAAACTGCCTCGAAATATTATTTAACGCCGCGCGAAAACGTTATAGAACAAAGAGTTTAACTTTGGCTTCATTTCACCTGTCCACCGTACCATCTGTTCTTTTATACCGCCCCACAGTAAGTTTGTTTGAATCAAAACCTTCAATACTTTATATACATTAATTATTGAATCAGTTTTATATACGGAGTCCATAAATTAAGTAAATTAATGCCTCCCTTAAGTTCGCCCTTTGCAAATCCTTTTATAAATCATTTATTTACTTTTAAAAAGTTATTTAAATCTTCAAGGAATAAATAAATACATACATCATATTTAATTTTCAAATAATCACAGTATAAAATAGTTCCTATTTTACTGAATCCCTATGTTATTGAATATAGAAACTTTTGGAAAGTCGTACAACATAAATATATTCCGTTTTTAGTATAATATAGTCGATTGTTAATCACTCATAATAAAATAAAAAACATTGACAAGAATACAACGAAAATTGGTGTTGTTTCTGTAGGTTTCACTCGAAGATATCTAGTTTATTGAGCATTTTATTCAATAAAATTGGTGCTTGAAAAATAGATATTCATGCGTATGTCATTTCTTGAAAAATTCCTACATCGAAAACATTATGAACAATGTGTCTAGTTCATTATACAGTTGTTTCACAATATTTAATTATTCCATTATCCATATATTAATAATTAAGAAACATAATTACTTACCGATATCCCCGATCTGTCTCCAATAAATATTGCTCATGGCGTCCATCGTGTAGTAGAAATGTGAAATAAACTTGACTGGATACAACCAAAATGGCAAGGACGATATACGTAAGAAGGCGCCGGACATCAAAAAAAGGGGTAAATCAGCACAAGGCATGACGTCGCCTATTATTCCGGTCGAGATAAACATGGCACCCAAACCGAGACCTATTAATAATATTTAACTTTTAAATTTAAGTAAATTTTTATTACTTCAAACGTTAAATTAAATTTGCCTATAAATATTTATTATTTTTTTCTATTGGAATATGAAAGACCAATACCATTCTCGCAGCACAATTTTAGTTAAGAAAGATATTAAACAATTGTTAATTTTAATATTAAATACTATCATTACCTTATTTATTATTTCTAAATTATAAAACCATTCTATTATAGATGGAGTGTACAAAATATTAAGTGACTGATTGTAATAATACTGATACTGTGATATACATATATAACCTTAAATTAAAATTAAGGGATACATTAATATGTTTTAATTGTTTTTAGGTTCTCTTTGTATTTTTACACTTGCAAAGAATGCTGAATTAATACACTCTTTAATTTTTAAAGTTGCAGTAAAGTTTATTAAATAGATAACGGTAATGTCGGCTAATGAGAAATAACGTTCAAAGATATAAATAATAATAATATAAATATCTATGCATACCATAAGCCGTAGATGCTAGGCCACATATAATAAGGGCGATGTAAAATTCGAAAACGGTCATCAAATGATTTGGCAATTCAACGACGGAGGCTGTTATGACTAAAAACGGAATCGGCCAAATTATACATCGTGGCACCTGTAAAAAGCGAGAAAATTATATACGCATTTAAAAAATATCAATTTTATTACACAAAATTAATATTGGTTGCCAACAGCCTTGTAACGTTCGTATAATTGCATCATTGATTTCTGAAGAACCTTTCCTATAATTAAATTTAATTATAAACAAATATATTAATCATTACCTACACTTTATCAAGTACAATCTTTGAAATGTTTGTCTTGTATTATTTATTATGCAGTGCAACCACGGTCATTAGATATAAATACAAATCTGCCTGAGGATTATAATTTTCATCATATTAAAATTAATTGCTACATAGTACAATAAATTTATTGATTTATTAGCTTTACTAAGCTACAATAAAGTTCATTTTAAACAGAAATAGTTTTAAAAATGTCAACTCTTGTATGTATAAAATATGTTTAATTAGGTTTATTTTTCGAGCATAAATTTGCACATGTTCACAGGAAAGATGTTCATCAATTTAATAAAATGCTTTTCAGAAAAGCAAATGCGTATCAATTCAAATACAAATTGTAATTGATTTGCGTCATTTTATATTAAACATAAATCTGAATAAATTCCTGAGCTCGTTCACATTTGTAAGATCGTGACAGCTTTTTACATACAAATCATTAGCATAATCTGCTTATCGGTATATGTTGTGTAATAATATAATAAGACAATTCGTCGTTGCAATTTTTTTAAATTTGATATTAATACTTTTTTATATTTAGTTAGTTATATTTATATTTAGTTTTTTATATTTAGTCCTATTTTTTCTGAATATTTGGAATAAGAATCAATTTTGTTTCGCCGGTTTTTTAACACATTTAATCATTCATTCACAGAATTAATAGTCTCAAAGTATAAATAATGAAAAATGTTACATGTTAGATCTATTTGATTTATAGCTGTAATGCCAGTAATGAGAGCACAGCCATCATAATCAATTAGTGAATAGTAATTTGTCAATCTAATGCTTATTGTATTTAACTAGTGTCGCAATGGAAACATTGAAGTGGTTTAATTTATTAATTTATTCAAAATAAAACCGCCTCACTTCGTCGGAATTTATAGGAATATAATTAATTACGCGCCGGGCCATTCACGTACAAGCACTTAATATATGTATCTTAAGATCATTGAAGAATTTATAATTAGGGAAACGTGAATGAAAAAATTATTTAAACGTAAAAACTTTGATGCAGTCGTAGCCCAGCGATAGAGGACTGAGACATGAGATTGTAGGTTGCTAGCTCGAATCCCGGGATACAGCCTTACATATATTTCAGACTATGCTTTTATTATATATGATTTCCCCTGCTCACAAACTAGTTTCCACATGACTGGCAGAAGCGTCCTGTGCATACCATATTGCGAACGCCAATCCGCCTTTCAAACGTGGCGATTATGTAACATCCCTCCAGAGATATCTTCGGGGTTCACCTATGCCTTGCAATGAACGTCTAATAAAAGACATTTTGATAATTTTTAGTATTTAATGGAATCAGGCGTTACCTTGCGAAAGTCCATCCTAAGTAAGAAAAGGACCAATATTTAGCCACTTCCGCACATGCAGTAATTCCGCAAACACATAGTCTCTGTGTTTGGCACTATTCGGTGTAACATAACTCCTGAAGATGCCCCGTGGAAGGGTGAAACACGTGTGATTAGGCGGTAGCAGTTGTGTGATTCGCATTGTTTGCCGCAAACGCATTTATCAGCGGGCTTGCGGGCAGTGCACTTTGTTGCACGACTACTACTGCATGCGCGGAAGTGGCTAAATATTGGCCCTTTTCTTAATTTTTAGAATAGCAAATAAAAATGAGTTTGTAAGGCAAAGCAAAATAGTATTTACACAAAGATGATTCGTGTCACGAGTCAAAAATCTGATTCTATATGTTTCGTGTTGTTTAAATAAATGGGTATTTATTTGTTACGCCTAAACCATAAAAGCACGGACCAAAATAGTAATAAGAAACATAAATCCTATCAACGTGGATATTCGCGTTCGCCACTTGAACTTCAATATATTGAAACACGATTAATCAATTAAAAATTCTTTGATTTCTGCATAGTAACTGGTTTGTATTTTCGATGCTATTAATTTGAGTTACAACTATTGGATATGACTCAAAGCAACAGTCAATTAGTTTGACTATTTCCGGGAATCATATCTCGTAGTAAGTGAAATATAAATGTTATTGTTTTTTAATTGAAAAACTGTTAATAGATATTATGTATTTGATAAAGTGATGAAGTTACGACCCATGCAGTGTTTAACTCTATATATTTAATATTAAATTCTTTATCACCGATTTCATCCCTCTTTTTCATACTTCAAGCAAGGTTCTTGAGAAAAAAAAATAGATGATTGCAAAAAACTTGAAAATTTAAAAGAAATAATTACTATTGAACTTTTGACATTTCACCATGAACTTCGCGCTTTTGACAGTCCGCTTTAATCTTAGCACCTTTGACAACAGGTTGACAGGTTGCAAAGTTTTAGTGTCGTTTATTATCTACACCCGTCAGGGATTATAGATCATAAATTTTATTTATTTATTTCACATTTAATCAATAAACAAAGCGGCCAATAACTTCTGTCAGTAGAAAGTCTATTGGAAGAACGATTTGAAATTATTTATAATTAACTTTACATTACTGTATTTAAACCAAATTTTGCGGCTTGTATACATATATAGTGGTTTACGTCAATCAAAACTAAATTTATAATTACTGATCAGACGGTAAAGAGATTTGTAATAGAGTCACGTGTTTATTTCGTATTTTATTCAACTGTAGCTTAACGTCATTAGTGAGAAAGGCTTTTATGTTAATTGCTCCAAACTGGACACAAATGATTTTGTCGGCGCCCCTGAATCTCGATTCAAAAATATAAAAACTGGTCGCACCTTAAAGTAGCAATTTCCTTTTACTTTTTACTCGCACCGTTAATCATATTTATTTACGATAGACTGTCAATATTTTTATCTCTTAATTTGATTTTTTTTATAATTAGTGATGATTTAGTGATATATTTGGCCGCGAATAGTCAGCCCACTAGAAGCTACTGTCAACTAGAATGGATGAGTATACTTAACGAAATAATCCCTGTAATTTTAAAATAATTTATATGAATATTAATATATTTGGTAACGTTCCTTATATAAATAAGTATATTTTCTTTATTTTTTAACGATTGTGGCTACGCACTTAATTTTTCTGAACGGCCATTTTGAAATCATGGTATCCAGGAGCACTTCAAATTGGAAATCTCTTACTTCATCTTTATCATTTTGGTCGTAAGACGTCCACTGCTGGGCACTCTAAATCTAATTCTTTGGAAATCATTCCTAGAATCTCGAACGGAAGGCACCGTTTCACCATAGGTTACACCTTACCTCACTTAAGAAACGAGAGAAGAAATATGCAGTCACTCTGTACATGCCGACTTCTCTTTTGAACAAGGCCAGTTCAGACTCAAATGCGAACAGCGCAGCGTAAGACACACTGAAGGAAACTTCACTGCAGACAAGCCACAAGAAACCCCTCATGTTCTGAACTCCCATTTGTGTAGTTCCTGTACTACCCGCGAAGCATGTGCCGATCACCAGAGAGCCTATCACCTAAATCAAAAAAAAATTAGTAAGGATATATTGAAATATCAGACGTGGATTTCGATATAGTTATTAATATCTATATCAAATATAACTACTTAATAATAATGAAATGTGTTCGAACTAATTCTGTGTCGCAGAAAAGCATAATTAAATTATTATTTATGTATCAATTTTCTAGATTAAATATTTAAACAGGGATTTCATTATTAAATATATAGTCTGTGGTTCAAAATCATTATTAATTCCTTGGTTCATTATAAGAAATTAGTAATATATCTAGATTATAGATTTAACTAAAGCTTATTTTTTGTTATAAGTATCGATAATTTTTATGTCAAACTTCTGAACGTTACTGTTATAATATATAAAAGTGCAACTTAAAAATTATTTTATGTAAGAACCCTTAAAACAGGTTAGACAGTATAAGATCAGTGTTCGAATGACGTAAATTATCTATTTATATAAAACTCATACTGCCTTATAAAATTAACAGTTCAATTTTGTCTCAATTAAGTAGCTTTTTATGTTTTGTTTGTCAAGTTTCACTTCATTGGCATGTGTACAATTATGGAAAGAGGAAAATAAAAATAAAATAAAATTATATAGCGTTTGAGGGTTAGAATTAAAAATAAACTTAAAGTGCAACAAAGTGATGTCATTGACCCAGTGGGATATTAAAATATATATATAAAGTAATTGTGTGACAATCGGGCAACCTAACCTGTTCTTACTAATGTATTTGTTTTTCAATGTTCAAGATAACGCCACTGCAAAATTACGTATCCAAAAATACATACTCTCAATACTATATTTAGACTAAACGGGTTAAGCCGACTTACTTAAGAAAGATATTTTGTTATCTCGAATAAGACTTTATTAACGTACTGAAATCATTGTTTTGGATACTGTAAGAAACCATGAGTGCCGCAAAACCTCAATACGAAGGTATGTAATATTTTTAAGTAACAATAATAATTAAGTTTATAACTTCAATCACGTTATTTTAAACAAGATATTTTTTCTTGAGCTAAAGAAAAAGAATAACGTTCATGTATATTATATTCACTCCAGTCATTAATATTTTTTTTATTATATTATTTTATTATATTTTTATTCAACTATAATTTCAAACAGAATAAACTACAACTACTACAACGGCTTAGAATATAACAATGTGAAACTAAAGCTAAATGGCACACAACGTCTTTGAGCTTTATTTATCGATTTCAATTTTATTAAGATTTTGCGATGATTTAAGTAAATCTAAGGGTAAGTAAACTAAGAGAGGCCTATGTCTAGCAGTGGACGTTTTTTAATAGAAATAATAACGATGATAAAATAAACAAGTTTTTAAAAATAATACCTTATGAGCGCGAGCATAGTTTTAAAATACGATGCAAAATAGTAGCAGTGTTATTTTATTCTAGTTATAGTGCTTTGGTAGCAAGGTCATAATTATACGTCGAAAATTTTCAATTCTTAACATTAGTTAAGAATTGTAATTTTTCGACGTATAATTATGTAATAGTTTCGACGAATTAACTAAATCTATAATATAATAACTAAATTTGAAATTCATTATCACATGATTTTCAAATTATTGTTAAGACTTCAAATAAGCGTTACTTCTTTACCACAAACCTATTCACGTCCACGTAATCAATACACGTCTTATTTGCTTATAGATTACTGGGCATATACGTATTATATTTAATTACAACTATATAGTTTATACCGTGGACAAAAGAAGCGACACTGCAAGGTATCTCAAGTTCCTTCTGAGTCGTATCGAATACCTCCATAATAGTAATTGAACTTGTCTCACCCAGGACCTTTTGCATCTGTAAAATTTACAATCACAATTATGTTGAATTCTATTTAGAACAAAATTTAAAGCTCACTATCTTAATTATATATCTTCATCTTACATCTACATCGATAAATTGGTTATTGCAACGGATTCTGCCTAAGTTTAGCACTCTTTGACATTCTCGAATAGGGATTGTAATACTATATTTTCATTTTCTAGGCCTTTTGCGCTCAGTTACTCCGTAGAGCCTGTATAAATAGGTGATATCGATGTCCACTCTTGGTAGCTCTTACGCCCAACCACTTCACGATGCGTTCGCCTAATCTATCAAGAGCTTGGGGCTTCTAGGTTTGGTTGGAAAATATTGTGAAAGTCCAAGATGATGTTACTGGGGAGCCATAGCATTTTCACTATAAAAAGGTAAAGGCAAGGCGCTTTTAGCACTTTGCCATCTCAAATCCGGTGAAATTATAAATGAGAAGAGACAAACAGGATCATAATTAACCAAAAAATAGTGTTGGCAAAAGTTTACGACATGACATAACTTCTTTAAAATTACTTTGAAATTTATTAAAATGAATACTTTGTTTATATTTAAATGAGCTATAGAATGCATGATTATAATATATAATTTTATTAAACAACTTTTGATTTGAATAATTTGTATGTGTACTTTCGATAAATTTTATATTAATACCATCAAATGGACACGTAGTAACATACAAAGATGTAGTTGGACGTCGGAGCTATAAATCTTTTTGATTTCACGAGGAGTAAGACCTTCGTAATTTGCATTATCTAATGTAAAATTAGGATTTTCATATAAGCTAACTTAAGTAAGATAAGTAAACCAAATGTAATGATTTTTAGTATCATTATTATTTTTATTGTTCTTGAAAACGTCAATACATAAAAACAACAAAAAATCACCGGTTTTCGTAAAAAAAAAATCGGCGTGCAGGATTATTGTGAAAATTATATACATAAAATATCTGATAGTTTATCTAAGGAAGTATGTAATGCAGGCAAAATCTTCTATTTTGATATGAATGTGATAAAAAAACTACAAGTTACTACCTTTTCGTTCTCTTGCGTAGATATGTATTACAAAATGTGGTGTAACATCAGCGAGCGGTGACGTGAGTTCAAAGTTAAACCTTTAGATTCTCATATTAATGTCACGATGAGTCAATCGCTATAAAATAGCTTCGAATTACCATCGCGATGTTATTATATTGTTTCTATTTGACATTTTAGAATCACTTAAAACAAATATGAAAACAAATGACATTTGCCTGAATCAATATAAAACTTAAAGCAAGTTTTGTTCCATTTTAAATTCCTGCAGTTTGTTGTTGTTTATTTGACGTCATTATTGCACTTAATTTTGTATATTTTTTTTATAAAATGCGGCATGCGACTAGCTATGCGAGTTTTTGAGTCCTGTATAACACGTTTCCACTGAACATCTTGTGTCAATACGGTACACCTCATTAGTTCAGTAACAGTCCTGGCGTCCACCACACTATGACAACATAATGCGTATATAATGATTTTTGTTGATAATCGAGGTTTATTACAAGGTCATTAAGCTCTGGTTAAGGTCTTTGGAAAAAGCAAGATACAGGTCGATTCGACTGGTCCTATTGGAAATTTATAGAAGAGGTCTATATCTAGCAGTAGATTCCTGTGGTCAAAATAAACATTATAATAAAGTTGTGTAGTGGTTTCCTAATTAAAAATAATCACCTAAACATTATTCGCTAAACACACTACAAACGTCGCCGTGTCCCTATTCTAATGGTATTATACTTTTAATATTCACATTAACACTTTTTATTTTATCTTCTTCTTTCGTGCTTCATATTATATTTTGTTTATCATTTTTCGTTCTTCACAATATCTATCATTCATTACATTCTCCGAATTTAGTTCAGACTTCCTCTTACATCCCTCTCCTTCAATCCTGTGATATCACAGATATGTTTTAATTATCACAATACTTTGTTATCACAGATTTTGTTACTGGTTTACGACTTGCATATTTTGTTTTTATTTTTGTTATTCTTTTTAGTAAACAACTACATTAATTATAAATTTTTAACAACACTATTTGGTTTAAAAGTATCAAGTCTGACACGAGCGTCTATTAGCTATTGGTAACAATCGTAAAAAATATTATCGTAATCCGATCCAAAGTGAATAAAATTACCTAATAAAATATTTAAAACAAACGGCCTAGATCGTGGGTGTATAGATAAAAAACAGTTTTACGGAAGAGACCACTTACGACGGGACCTGTGAAGGCGATGTATAGGTTTCGTAACAAGTTTCAAACCGGTTCTGGTTATTTTCCATGATTCTATCCACATGGTTTCCGTCAGTGCCCACGATAGGCGAAACGGCTTTGATGTAAAACTCTGCTGGGTTATAATTTTTGGGACAGCGTAGGTTGATGCTGAAATCATAAAATTATACATAATTTGTCGATTCCGAAAATTTATGTTAGAATTACCAGTGTTTAAAAGCTTCAACGGCGTGAACGTATACCTCATTGGCGTCATTTAATATATAGTTACACCCTATCCAAAATTCATAGGTTTCAGGAATAACAAATAACATAATGATAATATAGTAAGATAAAGCGAAATCAAAATTCGGATTAAAATATATTAAAATTATTTATCGTTTACTGTTTTCCCTGCAAACTTTGTTGTGTTAAAAGTTATAAGCTTTTTGCATTCCAATAGGAAAACATATATATAAATAAAGGTAACATATTTTGAATAAATAACTTTATACAGGGTGATTAGAAATAGGTACAAAAAATTTGAAAGCTTTTTGCTGACAAATGAACTATACGTAAACGCTTTGAAAGCTTTTATACCTATCACCCGTCCATGTTACAGTTAATTGCGATTGAGCTTTACATATTATTTCTAAATTATGAAACAGTAAACAGATTGACTTTATGCATAAAAATACGGCAGCGAACGTGTACTGAACGTTTTTAAATTGTAACGACAAAATAAAAAAGAGAACGAAACGGAAATCGTGATTTTAAAAATCGAATATCTTCTTAGATATCTGCTTTTTAATTTAAATTTAAATCTTTTATTTATAATTTCTTCATCTTTTTATCGTTTCTGTTAAAATATGCCTTTAACAATAAGTTTATAATCATAAATTAATATGTATCAACATATTAATTTGTGATTATAACATATAACGTGTGACAAATGCTATATATCTAGTAATAAATAAAAACAATCTATTAATTTCACCGGTTTTAAATAAATTAAAATATGATCTTAATGGTATTATTTTTTAAAACGGTCCACAAATGTCATTTAAAGTTTTTGTTCTCTACGGGGTCAATTAACGCATTATCTAAAAAAAAGGTAACGTCAATGCTAGTGTAACAGGTAGTTTTAAAATGGAACTGTTTTACAATGGTGTAGTAATAATATTATTTGTATTATTAATTTGTACACCATGTTTTTGATTCTGATGTTTAGCATGTTTTTATTAGAAATTATTAAAATACAATGTAAACTCAATAAATTTTGTAACTACCGAACTCAGGTAAAGGGCTACTTAACCAGTTTCTTATACTGTCAATAAGTTGATCACAATTTTGTCTTTGATTATACGCTGATTGACAATAAAAATATACCAAATTTTTAATTATCAAAGGAATATTGGAACTTGACCGATATTAAAACGAAGAACTTAGCAATTATTTATAATCAATTTTGTTATATGGAGCCCTTAATGGAAATACTACAATAATTATTTCTTAAACTAATTAGAAGCAATTTAATAAACTATAAAGAGTAAGCTTCTTTGTCAAGAACTTTGTTAACCACCATATATGGATGACTATCACGTGGATTAAATGGTGCTACATGTCACAAACCCATCTTTATGTAATTTTTGGCAAAAGTAATCGCTAAATCACTGAAACTAAACCTTCCACTTTGAGCCTCATTGGAAAGCTGACAGTCTCTCAACAAGCTATGGAGAGGGAATTTCCCTTTGAGGTCAGAAATGAGGAGATCCGTAAACGAATGAAAGTAAGTGAGCTAGCCTTGCGTATTGGCATGTTGAAGTAGCAGTGGACAGGCCATATAACGAGCAGAACAGATTGCCACTAGGGCGTTAAGTTCCTGGAGTGGAGACGGATGACAGGCAAGAGCAACGTGTCCTACGTCTACGTACATGGTCGACAATTGACCTTGTTCAGGTAGACGCTGCATATAGGCCCCTTCGAACTTGTCTTAATGGAAATCTATAAAGGTGGCTTATGTCCAGCAGTGGACTTTCTAAGTCTGGCGAATATAAAGCTCAATGAATTCGCTGGCTTGGTCACTTGGAGCGAATGGGATCGGATCGGAGCGTGAAGGTAGCGTACCTGGAAAAACCGAGGGGTCGAAGACCAGTGGGTAGACCCAGGTATCGCTGGATCGATCGCGTTGAGGCAGACTTGCGCGAATTGAATGTCAACCAATGGCAGACGATGGTGCAAGATAGAGGAAAGTGGAAGTCTCTCGCTTCGGAAGCCAAGACCCACTTTGGGTCACTGAGCTAGCGGAATAGTAGTATGATCACTTTCCTAACCATTACCTGTATTTTGGTCTCTCTAATCGTAGGATTTTATCTTTATGATTATTTTTTGAATGTATATAATATAGAAACAGAAAAGCTAATAGAACAGTTAACAAAGTTAAAACAATCTAGATTTGTAAGCGCAAGCGATTGTGGTGAACGCATCCAGCGCATTCCGATGACCTTCAGAAAGTCATCTGTCCTTCGTAATGGACAGGTCATCTCGTTCAATATGTTATAATAAAAGCTTACCTTTCAAATAAAACTCGACAGGCGTCATGGGTACCGTGAAACAATAGCTTACCCTCTGACATAAGGGTGATGGAATTGAATTCCTTGAACAGGTCAGAGGAGGGCTGGTGAACGGAGCAGATGACAATTTTTCCACCACGTGCCAGACCCTTCAGCAACCCGACCACCAAAGAGGCATTGTAGCTGTCCAAGCCGGTTGTTGGTTCGTCGCATATCAGAATTTGTGGATTTGACAATAGCTGGAAATAGTATAATAAATGAAGACGTAAATATTTTGAAATAGATGTAAGGGATTTCAGCTGAATCATAATTCAAACACGATACCTACAAGTTTTAACTTATTGTTACGCAAATTTTAAATTCTTTAATATTTTCAAAACCAGTTCTCATATAATATATAAACTTAAATAAATGCAATAAAAGTTCATTCGTAAAATATATTTTAATTTATTTATTAAACATGAAGATTTAACGGTTTATTCATCCATACAAAATACGTTACAAAACATTTTCATTTTCGTAATAAAAACAATTCAAAATAGTTTTAGTAAAACTTTTGACTGTTGGTTATTCGTAAAGCATGATAATTTGATAATTAGATGATAGCGTTACGTTACACGTTCACAAGCGTGTATTTCAATAACCCATAAATTATAATACTAACATATAAAGCAATTCAAACTGTTCCACGGCCGCAATGAATAGTTCCGAAACATAAAACATCGTAATAACAAAATTTATGACGTTTTAATAACCTTCGAATAGTAGTATTATACGATGGAAGATTAAGCTATATGAAGACCAATCTGTAGGTTTTTTGAAATAAAATTTATGAAGACTTAGAGAAAGGTATTAGTTATTAATAGATTTAATATACTCTTTTCAATTATAAAACAAGTTACAAAGGTTTATTTTGAATCACTTAGTCTCGTATAGTTGAAAAAAACTTTACAATATAGATATTAACTACATATCGAAGGTTAAATATTTGCGATATCTCTTTAATGTTGATCGGTGATAAGCCGTGAGGTATTAATAAAAACTATATCTGTTACCGAACGAAAATCTTGGAACGAAACAAAAAAATGACATGTTAAAAAATAACCCGTGGTACCATAGTGGTTAAGGACTATGTGATTTACGATCCTTTGTCGACTGTTCGACTCCAGGTAGGCTTTAAAGCTTTTTACTGATCATGAACATCTTTACAGCCCATACGTCCACTGACTAGACCTGCATATATGGGGGAATATACAAAAATCACCCTTGGTAGCAGGGTTGGCAATCGCAGTGTTGTTTTATGGTACGCAGAGAACGCTGTTGCACAAGTTACAAAATGGCTTATTGAAAATTGTTTGTGTATAATTAATGCCAAGTGTGAATTATATAAAATTGTATCCTGGGAATCAAATCGGCGACCTATAGTCAAAGTCAAGTCATAGTCAAGTCTTAACAAACAACCTGTATATAGTATAAATTATAAGTTACAGCTTACTATCAACTATTTATTTATTAATATACTTAAAATATATATCTGCCTATAAGCAATTAAGAGCATATGCATGCTTGTATATCAATATTAAATTGCTTTTATAAATCATGTGTTTCCCAACTGTATACAGAACACCTATGATGTGATACCCTTCAAGGATGTTACGTTCGATGTGTGGACATTTCAAGGATAATACAGGACAATAAAATAATATACTTACAGCGGTAGCCAAAGACAGCAGACGACGTTCACCACCAGACAACGTGTGGATAAAAGAGTTCTCATGTCCATCTAGTTTCAAAGTAGATATGATTGTTTTTAAAACTGTTCCATTTCCCGTTACATTACTTTTACCGATCTTCATTTCCGTCTGGAAAATAACGAATTCGTTTTAATATTTCCTGTTATACATTTGCATGATTGAAATGATTCGAGCTAATCTAATTTTAAATAGAAATTTTGCGCGGTGAGGGTTATCACTGTTGACTTCATAGAAGATAGTACCGCCTAGAAATAGTGTTCGACACCAGGAAACTCAACTTGATGTTAATTAGAAACATATTGAAATTATATTATCGTAAGTTAAATAAAGAATATTACAAATTGTGGATTAATAAAACGCGTGAATTTGATCGGTAACCAAGTCATAGATATGGAGTTACTGAAAGGTAATCGTTTAGTTCAGTTACAGGCATTTGGTATGCTACTTGCGCTTGTATATATGCTTATAAATCCTTCCCAAAAACATTACTAAATATTATCTACTCATATAAAGTTGAAAGTTGAACTAAATGGAAATAATAACGATGTTAAATACCTACAATAGCACTTACCATGAAAACCAAATGCTCCTTGACGCTCAAGCAGTCCATAAAGACGTCGAACTGGGGCAGTATCTCCACCACGCCAGAGGGCATGTCCCTGACATTTTGCCCGTTTATGGTAACGATTCCCTCTGATGGCAGCGCACATTTGCCGGCGAGCGATATTAAGTAGGTAGTTTTCCCTGCGCCACTGCGTACCAAAAGACATAGCAACCTTATTCATACATTTCGTGTTTGAATAAAGAACATAATATAGGTATAGTTAACAGTCTCTTCGGCTCCGTGAACTCATGTCAGATTAAGTTATAAAAGTCTTAGGGATATCAGCATTAACTTCTTCGAAACAGTACAGTATAGATAATCTGAATCAACTATCATTTTCACCTTTCGAATTAACAAATAATATTTAGTTCTTGTGTACAGGATGTTTTGTTCTAGATTTAAAAGCTTTAAAGGGGTAAATGTATTTTCATTTAGTAGCATTTAGTTCATTTAGTAGCAAAAAGCTATTACGCCTATTTTCAATCACGTACTTTGAAATGATCACTTCTAAATAGGTTACAATAAATGTATTTTTCTATAGGAATGCTACAGATCAATTACTTTAAACAGTACATTCTACAGAGACAGATAATAAATAATAATTGATTTTAATTTGTCGAAATCGGGGTTTGGTAAATGTTATTTCTTACTATGTATATGAAAAAGCACATTTAGTGACAGAAAATGTCTATACCTCTTCATAGCTTTTATACCTATAACAAATGAAGCTATATAACTCGTAATGTAATAAAAACTATGCTATCAATATTGAAGCAACTATCATTAAAATATTACAAATTATTCGGTATACAAATAATTTCTTTAAGTATTACTCTTGTGTAGAATTTAAATACTCTTATTGAATATTTTTAATCTGTTTATGTCAACAATTAAACTAATTAATTAATACCCCTATGATTATTCCTGATTTGATATATCTGTTAATGATTACAATTCGAGTAATAAAATTTAAATAATAAATAAAAAAACTTATCACCTTGGACCGAGAATCGCCAAAAATTCGCCTGACCTTATGCAGTCATTGACTGAAAATAAATATTTTGTATTAAGTCAATAAAAAAACAAATTATTTATATAAAGTCACGCAATAATAGTAAACGAACGAAATACAACTTCATAATAATAATTTATAATTTGCTATGCATTTACAATGGCAATCATGGCGGCAGTTTTGTTGTTTTTAATTGTGTATTAAAAAGTAAAATTATTACTTTATTTACATTTCAATTTCCCCTACATAACTGGCATTAAAAAAAAAAAAATTTTATATACCACAGTTAAGAATGAGTGTTTTAGGTTTGCAGGACTGTTTTCTCCACCAAGATTTTTCTTCTGGCGTCCACACTTTAAGATCTTCCACTTTCAGCACCACATTGGAAAAACCGAGGGAATGATCGTTTATCTGAAATAGCATAGTTCTATATATATAAGATTTTGACACAGTTATCAATATGTTAAACGCCCAAACATTTTTCGGAAATCTTTTAATTTATTTTGGCTTTAGATTTTATGTAAATTTCGAGTACAAAACATTGTGCGTGACTTTTTATTATTACTTGGAGAGTCGTTTAACATTGTTTTTTTTTGTTATATACAGTTATACGTGCGTGCAATATACAAAGATATTTAATTTTGCACTTTAATAAATGAAATTAATGTTATGGGTTGCCTTTTTGGAAATAATAAATAAATATCTTTTATATTTCAGTAAGATTTCGACCCAACCCACACATTTATTAGCCTGATCAACAATGCTTTGTCACTACTGTTTCACAGCAAACACGACCGTTCAAAAGTTTGAAAGGAGCGAGGTAAAATCAAATAAAACAAATTTTAATGATCTTCAATTACTTATATTGATATAAAATTAAAAATTTAACAATAAGTAACTTAGAGCAAAGAGAAAATTAACAAATGATGATTATGTTTCCCATAATCAAATATTAGCTTCATCAAAGTGAACACCTTTTGCTTTAATGATTTCAGCACAAATTTTAGGTATTCTATTAATTAACTTCCTAATTTTTTTCTATTAATAATCTTCATCTAGCTCATTCACTCTCAAATATCTGCAATAAATTTTCTGAGCTATATAAAGTATGGTTCCCAACTGGAAAGAATTTTACAAGAGAAATAATACGTAGGTATTATTTTCATTATGAGACGAAAAACTTGCCCAGTTTTTACTAAATGTTTATTGACGAAAATAAAACACATCACTGTAGTCCTTGACAGTAATTAATTTTCCATTTATATACTATTGATAAAATGTAGCATTTATACAATTTTTTAGAATAGTTTTGTCATGCACTTAAAAAAATTACTTTATAATAACATTAATAAAACTTTTATTCTGTTAACACTATCTCTTACCAATATTTGAAGATATTATTAAAAAAAATGATTGTTCAATTACACTTCAAAATCACTTTGAACACGCGAAAGTTTTAAACACAGTTTGCACAATTTTTGGATTAGTCCTACAATGAAGCACTTTGATCCAATAAAACAACCATAAGAGCTAGAGTTAAGTAATTTGATATAGTAAAGAAAAAATTAAGAAAGAAAAAAAATTGTAAATGAGGTCACTGTCATTATGGAGGTGTATGGCGACTACAAATAAAGAGAAAGTTCTTTGATCCAAACGAAACTGCTATTAATAGGATATGAAATTTATTTAAATTATAATACTAAAGTATAAACTCTTATTAAAATTCTACTTCAATAAGTAAAATTATTTTTATTATAGTTTATATTCCGTAATCAAAGTAAAGAATCTTTTTAATATCGAAACAGCTCGAAACGTATTTCGCTGGCTTCACGGGCAGTCAAACCATCATAATGTAAATTCTCCACTTACTAACGGCAATATAACTACATAATGAGGGTATTTTAATCTTATTTGTAATTTAGGTTTATATTAAAATGCTATTCAAAACCTTATATTTTTATAAACACGTACGCACGATTATTTGCTCCTTACGGCGTATGTAATTTCAAAACCAAACATAATTAAAGCAAAATTTTATTGAAGTTTCTCATTTAATTTTTTTCAATAATAAATCATACAATACACATCATCCAGATGATATTATACAAATATTTTAGGAGCCTGAAAGTTTAACTTATTTAACGTGTTACTTTGTAGCGACTTTAAAAGTAAGTTTGGATAATAAATTACTTTGTTTAATATTTTTAATTAAATACATGATTTTGATTATACTTTTAATTCGATTTATTGTTTTCGATACTAAGTTAAAGTGGAATTAATGATATAATTGTTTACCTTAGAGTACTCCATTTGCAATAGCGTCACCGGCAAAACACTACATTTGAAAATCGTGTCACAAAATATGCGGATTGAATAACTAAGTGAACCGAAAATTAACTGAAGCAATTAGCTTTATGTGATTGAGAAAGAAAGAAACATTGTTGGCGCCGTATCTCATAATGAGATTGTTGTTCAAACAGATAAGCGACTTATATTTATGTTCTTGACGTTACTGCAGTTTGTCCTGCGCATGGGTAAATAAAATGCACGATTTATTTTATTATGCATTTCATTTATACTAAAATCTGAACAAAGAACAATTTTTAAGCCTCGTAATCTTAGTTAATCGTTACTTTAATAGCTTCACATATTAGGTAGGTATTTATTTGAATAATTTTTGAGTCTACATTCGAACTATGTAATAAAGGTAGGTCGTTTGTGCAAGTGTAAAATTTATGTACGAAATACAAAATAAAAAAATTTGACTAACCGAATTTTTTTGCAAATTATAAGGCAATCTTTACAAAATCATTATAAATACAAATATTATTAATTCATACACTATAAAAAGATCACATTAACTTTATTATATCATTACGCACAATAAATTTTACAAACAATATCTCTGCAGATTTATTGTTCGGTTAAACATTTTTGGTTTTGTTTTTGTATTTAATTAATTATTTAAATAAAAAATGGGTAAATAATAAATTGATATTTTTAACGCTTTGCTAATATTTTTATTTAGGACGGTATGTGTAAGACAGAAATTAATATATTAATAATATACGAGCCGTTTATTTTGAAAGTGGCATGGGTACTCTTACTCTTAAATCGACATAATTCTTACGTGTAAAGTACATGTTCCAAATATAAATATTTAAACTAACTATAGAATAGTAAGTGTCAAGATTTTGCTTATTTTTTTGGAATGTAAGTAATCTGAAATGATTTATTCCTAAATAGCATGAAATTGTAGGTGTAACCACAGCAAAAAAAACGCAAAATGAAGTTCGCCATTTTCAAAATGACCGGCTAATATATAGGATCAATTTAATAGCTTTTTAATTTTAATAATTGTGTAAGAAAAGGGCTAATATATAGCTACTTCTACTATGTAGCAGTAGTCGTGCAATGAAGTTTTGAAGTGAAGTGCCAAACACCAAGTGCACTTTGGCACTAATTGGTGTAACATTACTTCTGAGGATGCCCCGTGGAGGGGTGAAACATGTGTTGAGTGAATTAACGGTGGTAGTTGTGTAATTCGCATGTTTGCCGCATGCGCATTTATCAGCGGGCTGGCGGGCGGTGCACTTTATTGCATGACTTCTGCTACATAGCGGAAGTAGCTATATATTAGTCCTTTTCTTACTTAGGATGAACTGTTGACATATTTCCTCTGCTAGTTAGTATCTGTATATGTTGGAATGAGTTACGATTGTGTGTTGATTAAAAGAGGGTGTTTCAAAAGATTTGTAATACTGCATTATTTGTCAACTTAAAAATGTATTTTCGTTATTCCTTGTCTATAATGCGTTTGGATTTTTCATAAGTTTTGTATATCATAATGAGAATAGCCCTCTCCATTGCTTCCTGGGTGACGTTGAGCCATGTAAATCACATGTAAATCGGAGAACAAAAGGTATAAAAATAAAACTATGTCAATTTCTATTAAACACTTTTATTAATATTATTACAATAACTTTCTCTCCTTCTCGTAAAATAAGTAATACTTATTACACAACATGTACTTTTATACACTTACATAATGTACCATATAATTATGACTTTAGCCGTACATGGCACTCAAGGACTCAATGAATAAATGCACATTAGTGCTTTGACAATTGACACATAGATGGACAATACGCGGCCGCGTTTGAATAGCACAGATAAAAAAATTTTTAGTAAGTAGTCATATGTTTTATTAAAAAAAATAATTAAATAATATGGTTTATTGTTTGCAATACATCGGTTTAGAGCATAAATCATTTTACACATATTATTAATTAATAACTAAATAAACAGCAGAAAATCGTACCGCATTAATTCCATCCTATATAGAGCGCTTAACGTTAAAAACTATTCACTAATGAACAGTAGACAAAAACAATAAGAGTCAAACTTACATTAATAAAAACATTGTCATAAATTCGACAGAGCAGGCACTTTAAGTTATTTACTTTTAAGTCGTATCAATTGATCAAACCAAAAACTACTCACAATCACAAAACCCATTATTTTAATGCGCAGATTTTAGGGACAATTTTTTAAATGAAATGTTTAAAATTTCGTATCTAATTATTAAAATAAGACATCAATTATTATTGACAAAATGAAAGTAAATATGTGTTTTGTGTGTAATAAAAGATATGGTATTTATAAGACGTAATAAATTTAATATTACTGCATTTATTTCGATCTGAAAATTGTCCCTAAAATCATTTTTAAAAGTTGTTTCGTCATAATCACAAATATCCAAATGCTTTCAAAATGTCTGGATAACCGATTGGCCAGTTTGTTATGGCTAATCGTGTGGCTTACGAATGGGTCAGCATGCACACGATTTGCCGCTGCCGCCATTTCTGCTGTTTTCTCCGTTAGCGATTTTGTGGTCGAGCGCGAACCTGTCGCCGTCCTTATCGTTATTGTGTAACAGCTTATCATTCAGAAGAATCTAAGAAAAAAAGACATTTTTATCATATTATACTATTTATACTTAGTTGTTAATTTGAAAAATGATACGGTAAAATGTTGCACCTTAACACAATTAGAACGAACTATTACTGGCAAAAAAAAAGTATTTTAAAAAAGATTTTAATCAAAATTTAGACCAGACTTGTAAGTCATTACAAATTTCATTTCAAAATGTGTTCTGGGTTACCAGAAAATAAAATTAAAAGCAAATTTGTGTAGAGAGAAGAAAAAATTGGTAACATTAAAACACAATGTTAACCTCACTAGATGAAATATATTAGATTGTAATTATTTGAGCAAAAATATCCGTAAGTTTATATTTGGTTAAACCACCATTAAATTCATATTTAAAATTTGCCTAAAAACATTCTATAAAATATTAAAATATATGAATGCGCCAACATTTTGGTGACCACAGCGTGAAGAAAATTAAATCATTTAAACTAATTGTAATAATAATCTTGGCCAAATGTTTAAAAGTGCACATGATAGATATTAGTTTCAATGAATATTAGTTTCAGTGAATTTTTTTGTTCACAACACACAAAATCGTTCACCAACCTTTATGGGATTATAATTTGAATGTACATTTCATTTCATTCACTTTTATTTATAGAGGTATAATATAATACTTAATTTCTGTTCAATAGAAACTATGTCAAATGAGAATTAAAGTCCACGGAGCGCATAAATTGCTAATAAAAATAGATAAACAACACATACAAGCCCGAGTTTGTCTTGACAGCTCACGACGTACGGTAAGAAATAGTTACAAAAACATTTTAGATATTTAAATAATTTTGAAAGAACTACATTTAAAAAAGGCATAGCAAAATAATGAATTTCAACTATTTAGATAAAACTTGTTCAGTGAAATAGTGTCTGATAAAAAGCTTTCATTCTTAAAACAAATACCAAAAATATATAATACTAACGCCACGTTTATTACGTGTGTGTGTGTGTGTGTGTGTGTGTAAATAAAAAAATGTTAAACCTTAAATATAGCATTACCTTTATTACAAGAGATATAGGAATATAATAACTTGAAAAATCAATGGGATATGTTCGAAATAATCATTACGCGATAATGAAACCATTCGAAAGGCATAAAAGTCTTTATGATCTTGCAATAAAAATTTAAGAATTAAATTTTAGAATTGAGATGCTCTAATTATTTTATTACCATAAAAATCGAAAAGTTTTTATTAAAAAATGTAGAAATTCATCTTTTGTTATGTAAAGTTTAATTGTCGATACCCGAAATTGTAAGTTTATTACAATTTAACTAAAAGTGTATTCACTAACTCTCTCATTTTACGTTTTAAAATCTACTTTTTTTAACAATACGGCTAATAGTAATAACTGGTATTAACGTAATAGTCTAAGTGCAAGTGAACTCCACACCTTTGTCATTTTAGATAACCTGAAAATTTGTCTGTGCATGTTCTCAATACTCGTAACGATTATGAAAATAGAGTTACCGTGACTGGCGTGTTAACGGTATTAAAGATTTGTAAATTGAAAATTAATGAAAGAGTTGATAGTAAATGAGATAAATGTGCATTCGCCCCGTTTAAAGTCTTTATACCTTTAATAATTACCTATACAAATTATCACAGACAATAGTGTAGTAGTGTATCTCTTACCTTATTTACTAAAGAACGTGCGGCCTCTTCAATGTTAATGTTCTCCTTGGCCGACGTCTCAAACCAGCCTGCAAATCCCTTCTCACGACAATACTCCTCCATTTTGGCTGAAGAATTAACGATTCCTTCTTTTTGTTGGTCACACTGCGAACAAAACGTCCTATTTAGTGCGACGTATATTTCGAACAGTAAGACAGCTTAAACTTTTTTATCGACCCGGTTTGCACTGCTGCCCAAATGGCATTTGCGGATTCCGCGGTTTCGAGTGAACGGAGAACAAAGGGCAGGATCGGCTAAAGTCAGTACATACTAGTTTCCGGTGAAATCCCCGTGCTCATATCTCTTTTAGGTGGAGGCTCGAAGAACTGACTAGGCTCAAGGACCCCCTGGAAATGACCACGGCTGTCCAGACGTCTATAATATCCCTTTACTAAACCTCGACCAGGTCGGTTGCCAACATTACTACTACCTATTTATGTAAAACTAATTAAGCTCCTGACATGTTTTGAGTTTGGTCATTTATTTTAAAGCTCAATCGAAAACACGGTTTTGTGCGAGACAAGTATTCATATACTGAGGAACAGTGTAATTAATAATTTATTATTCTCTTTGCTTAACATGTACACTTAGTTTATTTATAATTAATATAATGTATGATATGCGCGCTTGTACACAGTAGCTCCCTCTTGACGCTATTTAAGAGCATTATTCAAGAATCGAGGGTCTCACGCATGTTATGTGGTGCGTAGGTTCTCTAAAACCACGGCTTTTGTTTTAATTAATAACAATACTTTAATCAACAACATGATAATTATTTTGAATTTTATTTTACTGATAAATCAATGGATTGGCAGTGAGTAGGCTGCATTGCGAGCAGAACATATGGTTGCAAGAGCCTTGAGGTTTTGTAGTGGAGACCACAAACCGCCAACTGCAGCCGAAGATGTTCTTAATGTTATCGACGTACAGTAGCTGTTTTTTACCCAATAATTTTTTCAGTATCAACAATTGTAATTTTTAGTAAAGAAAATTTATGAAGATGCATGAAGTAATTTTGATTGAACACATTTCAAATCCGAGCTTAATAATATATGCGATATACATAACAGTCATTGTTTATAAGTCGTTTCATTACATACCTTATTAGCCAGCAATATACAGGGTATGGGCGAACCATCAGGCAGCTGCACCTTAGTATCCAGGTCATTCTTCCATTTAACCACAGCATCGAATGTGGCCACCCTGGACACATCGAACACTATGAATGCGCCCACAGCTTCCTTGTAGTATACTCGGGTCATGTTGCCGAAACGTTCTTGTCCTAGAACATAAACAAAAACTTCCTTAGTGATTAAGGAAAATAAAAAATGTTTCAGACAATTGTTTAACGTTAGATCAATTTCGGATAGGCATTTAGAATAAATTTTAAACAGGAATAATATGTACAGTTAAGAATGGTAAATATTTACAGAGTCTCGTTAAATAAAAATATATTTGTAACTTTTGAAGGTTAGTTGCCTCAATAAAATGTCAGAAACCAGATCGAAGAGACATCGGTATTAAATAGACTCCGAACGTTGAATCAGAACAAAACCACTTACACAGTTTGATTCAGTAAGGTACCATGATCACCAATGAAAGGAATAACAAGAAATATAACACTGTTAATAATAAAAATATCCACGCAAAACCTAAACTAAGATCGTCCATTTTGCTTTGACTTTGTATAGTCAACGGCTTGACACAATGGATATGTCAGAATATTAAATATTTAAACTTTTTTGTTATTCTGTGTTGCGTATAATACAAATAATAAAAGACTACATATCAACTTGTATTAGTAAGTCTATTCTGCAATATAATACGCAAATGATTCGATTCGACATCGCTCCAGAGGTTCACAGATTTTTTTCTTACATCACAACCACTTTCAAAATTTAGCTAGTTCCGCTGGACTCCATACAGCTATATTTAAAGACAACGAAAATGTGAACATTTACTATGACAATCTAAGTTGTGGCAGAGTTCCAACTACGATACTTTTTACAAGTAATAATCCCTGTGCAACTTAAAATATTATCACCAGACATTTGTAAGAGAAGTTAGGCTCAAATTTTAGTTTTTTACTAACGAAAGCTGATGAAATTTCATGGACTCTCGCTTACGAATTATGAACCCCCATTTTTGTGTTACGCCAATGTAGGTGCCCGTCGAGTCTCGCATGAACCCCTGAGTAGACTACCACAGGGTTCCTTGACCCTTGTTTAAAGATATATGTAATGTTTTCTTAAATTTAAAAGCGTTAAAAGTACCTGTCATACAGGACTGCAATATCTATGACTTATAGAGTAAGCAGTTTAGGTAAAAAGATATAAAAATGTAAAAAAAGTACCTACCTGCAATATCCCATAGTTGTAAACGTATGATCGTATTCAAATCCCAGTTGAGAACCTTCAAAGCGAAATCAACCCCAATAGTGGCGCGGTAGTGTTGGCTGAAGAACTGATGCACGTAGCGTTTGATGATGGAGGTCTTGCCTGTACCCAGCTCCCCAATCACCAGGATCTTGTAGAGATGCTCGCGGCGCTCGGCACTCGGCGTCGCGTGAGACTGCAAAAAACGATGATTTTTAGTAGTGCCTATGATATATTTAACCAACAATATATTTTATGATAACCACTAATCTTCTAATGTCTTTGTAGTATTTCATTTAAGTGGTCCAAGTACTTATATTTTCTTATATAAAGTCGTAAAATTTAACTGCATCTAAAATCACTAAATACAAATAAGTTAACGTTTAACATGGTACAAAAGAGCAATGGTTGTCGTATTTATAAGGCAAATGGTACGAATTAATCTCAAGAGCTAAGGTGACGAATGCAAATACATTCTCTGGTCATCGCCTCTGTCTTGTGTAGACAATTGCCACCAGATTCACGACTTGTCAAACATTCATATCACTGCATTATCATAAAAGAAATTTAAAAAGTTTATTAAATAATTACTCCTTAAAAGTCTTGTAACATTGTAAAATCAAGATTTTTAAGTGATATAAGATACGAATGGATTGGACTTCTACTGTAGTGTTTTGTGAAAGTGATCGCAAAAAAACTCGTCTGGATTGGGGCTTTTTCGGATCAGGCCACGCAAGGAGCCGTAATACCATAAACGTAGTTTTAGGTGAAAGGACGCAATTTTAGGTAAAATCAATCTAATTCAATTTTCTTTCAAATGGGACACTTTTAGCATTAAAGGCGTACATAAGGGTCCTTTAAATGATCCTAAGTTTATACTAAAATGAATAAATGTCAATGAATTTCATCTCATAATATAAAGCGACTGTTGTTAGAGAAATACAGAATAAAACAGGAACTAATACAAAAACTTCAAGTTTAAACATGGTAGAATGTGCATATGTGCATTGATTCAGGTTAGCTAAATGTTTTGCGGATTACAACTGTCATTGTTATTAAGCATGTAAACGTTTAGATAGAAAATTATTGATAAATTGTACAACACGATATCAAACGTAGGCGGTAAGGAAAATATTAAAACTTAAATTGTGGAAACGAAACACGGCTTGTTTATTTTACGTGATTGTAAAAAAATGTGCAGTTTTATTCTGGGATTCCACAGACCCACGACGCAAGCACATATTCTAAGAACAACGTGATGTAGACACGACTATAACGGCGAAGGATGACATTATTAAACTTAGAAAACTGACATGTCTTAAGGAACAAAAAATTCGTATGGAGTGTGTCGATCGTTACCATTTTCATTCTGGAATAAGACTACGAACAGAGAAAGTGCTTGGAACATACATTACGTATGAAAGACGGGGGCAGGAATTTTTCCTGTCCACAGGTCACAGTCCACGGACCTCGTGTTTCCGCAGACTCAATTCGAGGAAGCAGTAAAAACCTAAATCAGCTAGCAGAATAACTTCAAACACATCAAATGGCAGCTGTAGTTAGTCAAAGTACAAGGTTGTTGATACGTATTTGTTTTATAGTAACGAGGGAGATTTTAAGCTGTATTTTGTACTTCAAATTTCTAGATGACATAACTGTGACGTATCTATCAAATGAGCTTTCTCGTACTTCTCATGTAATTTTACTTCCGAAAAAGGAGAATAGAAGGAAATATTGAATTGTAACGTTATTCTGTTAATTGTCTAAAAAATTCTTTTACACATGGAATATTCTTTTACGTAATAGTCTCTTTATTATTAACCAACATAGCCCAGCGGCATTGGCAGGCCAAGGGCCACAAGGTTAACAGATGACATTGATAAGGTCGCCGGAAGACGCAGGATGCAGGTTGGTTCCAACTGGTCCAACTGGGCATATATATCGGATGCCTATGTCCACCAGTGGACGTCCTGCAGCTAAAGTAGTAATAAGTCATTTTATATGATCATTTGTTGAGTTTCATAAGAGCCAAAATATAAAAATCTGTAAAATCTCAAGAGCACATTACAAATATTTGTTTCAAAACATCAATACGCTAAATTCTGTATTACATATTAATGCATTTTAACCCTTAGTTGTAACTGTAGAACCGCATTCTAGGACATTGCCGCAAGCTAGACGGTCAAAGTACCAGACAGTGAACACATAATCCTTTCAAAATATGCGACCGGCGCGTTTCATATACGTATGGAAGACGGAAAACACTTTGTTTACGAGAGTACGGTTCCTAAAGCGGCTGGTTATCTTCTAATTAGTGTCAATTAACGAACAGGACTTTGGCGATGTACGCAATACTTGTATGATCAGAGATGACGATGGTACAGAACCTATGGGTTATGTTCTAAAATCATTTTAACTACACACAAGTCCCAATGTAATAACGTACAGTGAATTTTCTAAAACCAAAAAAAAAAATCGAAAAATTATTTTTAACTAAATTATCGTCAAACATTTGCTTTTCTTCTTGCGAGCATTTTCTTTGTCTGCTTCTATTAAAAAAATTGACATGACATTAAAAATGGCAGCAAAATAAAGTACATTTACTCATATATTATTTTAAACGTTAAATAAGCTGTGTTAGTTACACCGTTAAATTTAATCTGCTTATTTATTTTTGAAATAATCTTACTGGGTCAGTTAAATTAAAATAAGTATTATTAAGAATATACATTTTAAATAAATAAATGTTAAATTTTATTAATTAATTTGTTTTGGTCACCGTTTTATTTTAATTATTTAGGTTTTATTGTATATATATATATAAAGTAGTAAGAAGCAAAAAAAATAACATGATGTATATAACATCAATCACATAGCAACAAGAAAATGAACCGCTAATTGATAATTGGTTGCTCCAGTTCCTACTTACTTTGTATCAAACTGCACTTGACAATTTTCCACTATCGGAAATAAACTGCGCATTAAACACGAGATAATCGCATCGTAATTTTATTACGGTAATAAAATACCATAATTAGTTACCATTTTATAGTCTTTGCCGGTGCTAAAAATATAATTAGTTAAAAAAATCTTTAAGAATATTGCCCTGAACTAAATGTCAAATTGTTTTATCACAATATATTAAAATAAAGTGTAAAAGTTTTTTTCCCCACCTCAACCAGGCAGCGTTTAGAAAACTACGAAACATCTTTCTGTCTAATATTCCTCAGTGCCTAAAGACGAAGGTCTTCGACCAATGTGCGTTACCGGTGATGATTAACAACACTAAAGCGTAGTCTATTATTTTTGGAAATTACTTTCCTTGTTGGAAATTTCACAATCGCGGAACGTGCCGTGAAAAAGGCTACTTAAGGAATGAGGAGATCAGTAGACCAAAAAAAGTATCTGGCAGTGGGCGGATCTCGCAGCGCGTATATCCAGTAGCCCTTGAGACCTTAAGGTTCTGGAGTGGAAACCACGAAGCGACTAGCGCAGCCTAGGACATCCATCCAATGTGTAAACAGACGACCTTAAAAAGATCGTCCAAAAATGCAGGCCGCTTTCAATCGGTCCTATTAAAAATCTAAGAGGGAAACTAACGTGGCTTCAACAGCACACGTTATACAGCTGAAAAGATGATAATGAAGATGTAAAATCATCGGGTAATAATTTTAAGTCATTAATTGCCTTTACGTATCTTTTCATTCAGATGCAACTAACATAAGACAATATAAAAACAGTGCCTTCTTGTAAAGCTTCTGAATTTCTCAAATCTCTGCCCATAGTCTTATGGAATTTCCCTGTAGTTACCGTCCGTGACCGGTTTTAACAAAACTTCTTGCAATAACAATTTAGATCGCAGGTTAAGCGAGAGCATAGATATGCTTCTTTTTAATTGACATCTTCAGAACGGACTCTCCTATTTTGTATTACCAATTCAAATTAATCCGAATCAATCGTAAAAAAGACGACATAACAAGATGAATATACTTTAAAATATTTATCATAATTTTATGTGGCCCTTTTTTATATTAATTACATATTTGAACTCCGTAACAAATTTTAGAAATAGTTTTTCAATGAATATAAAAATATTTTAAAAACTCATATAAATAAAATCATACAACGAGGGAAAAACGAGTCAAATATTTTCTAAATTTTAAAAGTTGTATATGTGTTCTGGCAAAAAAAGATCATCAAATCAAAATCATGAATAATATAAATATATATTATAATCAAGGGAATATGTGCTAACATTAGAACTTGGAATATATTTTTACATAAATCACACGATGACACGTTTAACGACAACACATTTAAATAAAAAAAAACTTACGCGCGTGTTCGGTTTTGGTTTCGGCGACATCTTAATTCACGGTCGCGGAACTGCGATATCGTTTCGTCAAGAAACTCTTGTATAATTCCAGTGAAGCAAGACTCGTGAATGATAAAGAACGTTCTCGAACATAAACTCTGACATCGCTGAGAATACTCACGGCTCTACGCACATTTTCCTTACAAAATTACTGAATGAATGTTTATAGCTTTTTTGGACTTGAATCCAAGTTATTCAGCCGGTATTACAACAGGTTTGATAATTATATACGTGTTAATATTTAATTAATATTTCGAAAAATTAATTACAGTTTTGTTGGTATTCTTATTAACAATTTTTTTTTCTAGAACAATTTACCAAAGTGCTTATGCTGAACTATGCCGACACGTAGAAGACAGTCTACTTAATAAGTCAGATTGAGTGGGTGCACAGTTTCTTATCGGTCACTTGATAACAGACAAGTATTTATTGTAACTTTTGCTTCCCACTCGAGTTGTTTATTCGATATTTGTACATTTGATTTAACAGAATCGAATACATGATTTTAGAAGCACATCGTCGTATTACATTATTGAAGTCATTGAATGCCAAATGAAATGGCATTTCTCCCTATATTTATATTCGAAATGTAAGGTTTCTCTAGGTAAGGTATATTGTACAGTCAGTTAAAGTTTACTTTGTAACGAACGTGATTGTTTATCAATCAATATAATTTAATTAATACAAAGGATATAAATATTAATGTGACATGACTTCTCACTATGAATTAAAATATAAAGAAAAATGCTTTTACCTTTAAGGCGATATATACATGTTTTACTTTACGAATAAGATCTCTCATTAATATACGAGGAATATAACAAATCGATTATCGTTATTGAATATATAATTCTTCAGTCTAATACGCTAACCGTGTCTAATACGCTAAAATTGTTACACTCTTATAATTACAATCCAATTTAACTGCACAATTCCTCTTAATATGGACCTAAACTATGGTTCAACTGTCTTATATGATACATAAAATCTCAAATTACACTATAAGATTTTAAAAATTTCATGAATATACGTACAGTACACGGTTTGAAAAATTAAATTTTGTTGTCACCAATTCCAATGTTTCTAATGTTGGGCTATCTTATAACCATAGAGAGGGTATGGGTCGTAATTCATCATATGAGCCTAGTTCGGACCAAAGGTTGTCACATGTCGTTGGATTTTTGGTTCTAAGACCACATGGTGACATTTAATAACACATCCAGTTAGGGCCTCCCGGGAATCTAACTTGTTATCTACTAACGATTTATGAACTTTCACTAAAAACTATTCCCTTAAGGAATTAGAACCACAAAATATATATTCCTTCATATAATATACATTCTCACGTAAGAGTAAAAAAAACATTTGACTGGAACACACTTAAAAATATAAAAATAAAAAACCAAATTGAAATGGTTTCACGAAGAACAAAATAATCAATATTATCTTTTGGTTTTTTAACAAATCATCGGTTATTTTACGGTACGTTTAAATATTCGTAAATAAAAAATCGATATTTCATATCAACAATACAATACTCATCGTTTTTTTTAATCTCTTTAAAAATCGAGAAGTTAAGCGAGTTAAAAGCAAAATAACCATTACATTGCAATCCTACCTGGTTTGGGATTGTAGAAATGGGATTAACAGATAACATTCAAGCCAACGACACACCTGAATCAGGAATTTACGACCGTCACAAAAAAACCTTACCCAATTCTATTATAAAAAGACAGTAACGACCACATTTTTTTTCTATTATACAGGTTTTTATTAGTTCATGTCAGCGTCTTTCGCTTCGTGTCGTCTGTTTTAATGGCTTCTCGATATATTATACCTGACGAGATATTAATATTTATGAACCTTTAGAATTAACTATTTTGTGCGTAAAACAATAATTAAAGTTCATCGGCGTTGAAACCAGGTCTCTCACTTTAGGTCTAATCGGCAAGCTCACAGTTGCTCACAGGGTGAGTCATAAGTCACAGAGAACATAGCCCTCTCCTTTTTACGGAATTTTTTTACGAGATCGAATCAGGTCTGAGGAGATTCATAGACGAACGAAAGCCAAGGTCACAACACCGCACAGAAAAGTTGGCCGCTGACGCCTGAAAATTCTGGAGTAGAGACTGATAGGGCGATAAAGTGAACAGATGACTCTGTTAAGGTTGAAGACCTTGAATGCAGGCTGCTTCCAATCGGTCCTATTCAAAATCTATGGAGAAGGCCTATGTCTACAACTGGCTGAAACGATGAATGATGATAAATTACAAAAAAAAAAAATTGAAAATTGAGCGAAGGCTCTCCGGCAGAAACAAAGTATGCTGAAAACAGCAATAATAAACATTATCAATATAAATATTTACACTTTTAAGTTTTACAATATTTTATTAACATAAAGTATAGATTACTTTCGTTTATAATTAAATGAAATTGAACGAGTGTGATATTGCAGTCTGAATGACTAGTTAACAATACTATTTCAACAAGTTTATGTGAATGATGAAATGAAGGATTTATTATAGTATAATATATTATATAGGATAGACTTCCGCAAAGTAACGCCTGAATCTATTAGATATTGAAGAATTTATTGTTGTTTTTTTTTCATCTATTGTAAATAATGCATACCCTTGCCAGTTCCATCTTACCTGTCCCTCTAGCCCTAACATATGACACCACGTTAAGGATTAGAAGTACCGGTAAAATAGAGATTATAAATCCGTCCTTCATAATCGAAATTGAATACGAGAAGCCATAAAATCACTAGCTAATGTACCGTAATAACTTCTTAGTATAAGAGGTTAGATATTTGAAACATTACACTTTTTCATTTATTTACTTTATATTTTGATGAACAAACATTGTTATCCAAAAGACCAAAAGTCAGTTCCGGAGTTCATTACAATAGACTAACTTAGTTTTTATTACTCAATAAATTATCAATTTATATGGTGTTTCACACCGCTGTTAAAAAATTTTTGTTTCTCCGATTAAAAGTATATTCAACTTTAAGTTGAGACGGTAAACTCTCGTACAGTGAAATCCACTTTAAGTTGTTTTGTTTTTTTTATATATATAAAATCCTAGACAATTTAGACAAAGTTTCGATATTTTTTTTTTGTTTCATGCTTTAAACTGCGTATTCCGTCCAGTTCATAAACGAAATATATTTTGAATAAAACGAATTATAAAATATAATAATAACAAACGGATTTTATAAAGAAAATGTTAAAAAACATGTGCGAATATAAGACAGTAAAATTAAATCTAGTTTTATAAAATAACAAACTACAATAACTAACATAACTTTGGCGCTACCCTTTTAGTTAGTGGAGGAATACAAACTATCCAACGATCTTAATGCAATATAGATAGGTGAATGTATCAAAGAACATACGAAGTAATATTGTATTTCCAAGTGACACATTTACGTTTACTTGCCGGTAAGATAATTCAAAACAATCAACGGTTATTTACAATGAACATAACATATTGGTTGGTCAAAACCGCGATCGAGCCGGTAACTCTAGACATAGGTTAGGGTTACCATCTACGCTTCAGCGGCGACCTCTGGACCCGTCTAGTCGACACCGCGAATGCTCGTTCGCGTGGAATCCACAAGAATGACATATAAGTCGCATTACTTTCACAGATCAATTGTAAGAAATATTACAATTAGGAATCATCGTCAATGACGTTCAAAGATCATATTTATTCAAGTAAAATTTTAGACCCTGTTTTAGACATAACAAGACAATGTATAATTACCCATTAATATTAAAAGTTATGTATTAATCCTTGCTTTGTGTTAGAACCAAAAAATAATTACGTTAAATTAAACTTACATTAAGTGATTCTATCAATAATTAAACTAAGTTTTAATTAAGCACCTAAACCATTAACTTCAATGAATCAACGAAATTGCATAAAGAGAATAGATTAAGTAATCGATTTCTGAGTAATATTACACAAATATTTTAACACACAAATTATAATAACGTTCTTGTGGTTATAAAAATAATTGGATGATTAATATTAGGAGCAAAGTATAAATCATAAAAAATGGTAGAACAAAAAAGGCAAAAGCTTTTGAGATTTGTGGTGACATTCTTTGTTAAATACTTGACAACAAAATACTTGGTTTACACTCAAAATATAGGAAAAGATTGTTACTAAAGAATATGGGTGAAAATCACCCCTGTGCTAAAGCCCAGCTGCTAGGGATGTTTTAATTTGATAACCACAAATGGAAATTAAGGAAATTTACGGCTAACCTTTTATAGTGAAGCATTCAAAGTTTAAAATAATACGTGCAAAATGTAAAAAAAATAAAAATCATTATTCTTCTAGTAAAAATTACTTATTAAAATATACAATAAATACTTAACAATAAACAAAGACCAGGAAAAATTGTGGTCTATTACATTTAATAGCAAAATTTAATGTTAAAAAAATATCGTTGAGTAGTAAAATATTAATTAACTGTTTTAGTTTAAAAACTCAATAATTTGTTTAAAATATAGTTCTTTATTATTTATATGAGAAGTCCATCATATTTTATCGAGAAACGTATAGGCTAATATTTATTTATATAATTTTAAGTTCGCATTCGTCTACATGAGTTTGTTTTAATAGTATTTTTAATTTAAAAGTATAAATCTTTTATACAAACTTGTAAATATTTGCAGAGGGAGTCTATCTCTGAAATGATAATTACGTTGACGATAACAAAATTCATTAATTCTGATAGTTTCGAAATATTTTTCAATAAAAAGTTTTATTTTGTTAAAAATAACAGTTAAGACCTACTAGTTAAAAACGATTCATTCAAATTAGATCAAAATGCTATTGAAAATAATTAATAAAATTTTTACATATTTTTATATCATTTATAATAAAATATAAGATACGTAAACTTCAATCAATATGCGTAAAGATGTTAACGTTCAATTTAACAAAGACAATTATACTATAAAGATAATAAAAGCGTTCAAAGCACTTCTGTAGACAATAACACAACAGAATTGTAAGATCTTTAAATAAGTAGCTTATTTCGCCTTATCTTATCTCCTATACATTGACATAATTATTCTTTCGTATATAATATCAAGGTAAACGTTTTCGGATCCTGCCAAATTTAATCTTTAAACAAATTTAAATGACTTGTAATTTATTTATTTAAACATTTTTCATGCAATGTACGACAGCGAACTTAATTGTAGATTGATAGGTAAATTAATAAATGTAGATGAAATAAGTAAATATCATAAGAGAATAAAGTAATAAATGAAAAACAATAAGTAAGATAAAGAAAAAACTAAATATTAATAAATATACCAAGTATAATATAAACAAATGTCAGCCCATATACACCCACTTCAAGGCGTAGGTCACCCCCAAAGATATCTATGGGGGGATTTACCACAATTGGTTTACCAACTCCTGGCGGGTTGGCGAACGTTGTGTGACATTATGATAATCAGAGGATGCTACTGCCAATCATTTACTTCTTGTTCGTGAGCAGAGGCCATCCCATATAATGAATACATAAAGTGTGAATTATATAAGAAAGTATCTCGGTAGTTCAACCCGCGATCTACAATCGCAGTTCTCACTCCTTCACCGCTGCTCATATAAATAATAACAGCACCTAAACATATTTAAAATAAATGTTTAGGATTTTAAATTCATAATTCAAAAGTTTAAATATTTATATTAACTATTTTATTTTGGCATAGATAATATCAAACTATAAACGTTAGTATTTTTTATCAAAAGCATAAACAAAAAAATCAAAAATTCATAATATCTTTGTTCAAGTAAGCATTAACATGCGCTTTTGAATCTGGGTTTATTTTAACATTATAAGTAGTAAGCTACCTCCGGCTCGGAACGCTCATCTGGTAAAAACAGCCGGCATAAAACTCAACAGTTGCTTCGAAATGAAATTTAACAAATAGCAACAAAAAGCTTTGTAACAAATTACAATAATAAAAAAGTAGGTGATACGTATAAAATATTTGTTTCTGTAGTCATTGTCCTTTTAATATTCATTTATATTTTTTAAAAATCTGTAATAATTATGAAATATTGTATAATAGACGGACAGTTTTATTACTTACACGACTAAATAGTGAACGATGTTTGATTATGACTATTTTAATAAATTTATTATTCACAGCTATCAAAAATAACATCGTAAAGTAATATTGTTGCCTTGAAGTCTAAAATAAATGCAATAAGCACTCTTAATTTTATATAATAGTTTTATTTGATAAGAGAATAAAATATTAGAAATTAGTTCTAGGGTTATACACCATAATTTATGTAAAATACGTAAAGAATCCTAAAAGTCAAGGTTCTTTAAACTTGTTTAGACGTCCGGCGATTTCGAACATTATTTTAAATCGATAATGTTTGGTAATATATTATTAAGAAATAATAGTCGCTTTTAACGAAGAATTTAAAAGAGAAGTTTATTTTAAAAAGAAATAATTCGTTTTAATTTATATTTAAATAAAAAACATGAGGTTCGCTAGGACCTGGGCTCATTAGAACACTTAAAGCTCAAACCTGTTAATTTTATTTTAATCAGTGAAAGGAGTTTCAACGAAAGTTTGCAGAAAATTTAACTTACGTACAAATATGGGTCTATATGTGACAAACAGGAAATTGAATGCAGTCAAAAACAGTGTCAAAAATTCATTAAAATAATTTGCAGACAACGAATGTAATTTATCACAGACATTATTATAATTTCTTTTGAATAACCGGTGAGGTTATACCAGTTTACTAAAAGTTAACCTAACACTATTAAACAGTTAATAAAAGAAATAAATACAAAGCATGAAAAGGCTTGTTTAAATTAACTGGACGTTTAAAAGTTAAAAGAGGTTTAAAGAGAAAACACGATAAAAACCGTATGGTGCAGTTCAAATTACACCAATACAGAATATAATAAATTCTTTTTCTTAACAATTTTTCAGAATGAAATAGATTCATTGTTATGATTGAACACCATCGCTTAGAAATGAATTAGCTCATATAAACGTAGTTGTAGATTATATTTAACATCGATATTTCAGACAAGTTACAATTATTATGAAGCGTGCTATGTTGACAGTTGCTGAAAGATATCAAACCATGTGGTTAACTGTTAATTTTGTCAACTCTTTCCATTGTTATCAAAAATAAAAACTTTCCTGTTCAAAAAGCGTTTAAAAAAATTACATCAATTCGAAATTAATTCCTGTTTTATTTAAGAGTAGTTTGTTTCTATACAACAGGACGGAATTAAATAGTTTAACCAAAAAGATTTTGTATTTAATTATGTTAAATGATGATTATAAGATTTTGTTGCTTTTTAGAAAGTAATAACAGCAACAGGCTAACATATGGTTCTAAGTTTTAATAGACGGTTTAGTTTCAGTACATTGTTCTGAAATAAAAAAATGCAAACGGTTGGGGAAGCTTGACGGCGTGTACTCACGAAGGGCATTGCGTC
Source organism: Battus philenor (assembly GCF_028537555.1). NCBI lineage: Eukaryota > Metazoa > Arthropoda > Insecta > Lepidoptera > Papilionidae > Battus > Battus philenor. The sequence continues at coordinate 3,691,582 of NW_027181693.1, forward strand.
GCGGCGTCCACAAAACTACCGTGAAACAAAACGTACAGGAAACAGGAGAGACGTCTCGGTGCTGAAGCCGCAGCACTCGCACACTGTTAAGTAGCACTCGTCACCGCTCTCCTCGAAGGTCATGACGCGCGCATCGCACGGGCAGCCTTCGCCCACTGACGGCTAAAGCCACTCACCGGTCCGCTGCCGTTGCCTGCCTTGTTGTCCGGCTCGATGAGATCTCCGTAGGCCGGCATCGTGTCCGCAGACCCCTCCTCTTCGGTTGTGTCGTTGTCGCGCGAATGCGGAGGCGACGGTGAAGGCGCGCCGCCCGACAGCCGCACGCGCGCTAGAGCCACCGCCTTCTCCAGCGACCCCACCTCGCCCGCGCCCCCCGCCGCCTCCGCCTCGTCCTCGTCGTCGTCGTCGTCGTCGTGCTCCTCCGAGAGGCAAGCGGAGGCCTGCGACACGAACGCTATGCGACGCTTTAGAGCGTTGCCGGGGCTCGGCTCCTCCACGGGCTTCGGAATTTCGGGAGGCTTCGTTTTGCGTTTCCAGGCCTCTTTCGTAAAAGGCCGCGTTGCTACTGCATGTTCCACCGCGATGGGACTAAGCAAAGGCTCCGGGGATGGCGTTAACGGTTTTGGAGAATGTCCTGAGTTTGTTGTATTTTCAGAATTTATGTTTTTACTTATCACAACGGAATCGTATTTTGGTGCTTCTAGTTGCGGCGGCAGGGGAGTAGATTCTTTAGGTTGTGATGCCGATTGAATCACTTCTTTCGTTTTTGTCGACTGATCGGCCGCTTGGTATGTCAAAATAGCTTCTTTTAGTTCTGTATTTGGAATCACTTCTTTTGACTCCGCAATTGCTTCATTTGAATGTGAAGTAAGTGGAGCCATATTTTTCGACTTTGGTGACGTGGAAATCACTTCTTTCGAGTCAGTGGTCGACGGTATTGTTTCTTTCGACGGCGATGAAATGACTTCTTCCAAATGTGACGTCGACGAAGTCGCCACCATCTCCTCTGTTTGGGTGGGATAGCTATCTTCTAAAGGAGGTGAAAGAGGAGGTAAATCATCATCCAGCTGATATGTTGGATACGTAGATTCGTCAATTTGAGACGTCGACGGAGATGAATCTAAGGGTGGCGTCGGGGTCGATTCCTCGGCCCGTTTCTTACCGATCGCCCCCATGCGTCGCATGAAGCCGCCTTCCTTTTTCTTCTTGTCGATGCCGGGCGAGCTGTCGGTGCTGCGCGAGGCGTCGCTGGACGTGTCGGCGCGATATTTTTTTATTTTCTTACGCATCGTGCGTTCGTCGCGCGCGATGTCGCCGTCTGAGGCGGAGGACTTAGTGGAGCCCGAGCGTTTGATCGAGCCAATGTGGAAGGGCGAGCCGGAGCGGAACGGCGAGCGCAGCGAATGCAGCGTGCGGCGGAGGCGGGAGGGGGCGGGGACGATAGCAGGAGCGGGGGCGGGAGCGGTAGCGGAGTCATACAGAGTCGTATTGTGTCCGTCCATAGCGGCGATTGCGGCGGGGCGAGCGCGGCGCACAGACTGCCGGACCGTCAACCGACAACCCGCTCCTACTAGAGTCGGCCTTGCTCCTGATCGCCCGAGCATGAACCATGGATAAAATTTCGACTAGCCCTGCTGCGTAGGACATCACGAAGCCTGTGCAAACGCTCCAATAATCCCCCGCGCATTGGATCATTTAGAAACGAATTGCGAAAAGGTTATAATCTCACGGCCGGTCCACTATACCCGGTGGCAGGAATAAACGAGACGATTACGTGAAAGTCATTTTCAATTTAAAATTTTAAAAATTTTAATACCCGCTGTTATTTCATTCTGCATTTAATTTTCTCTATAGCAAAAACAATATGGGAATGACGTAGTAATCTATATATCCTATAGATTTTAAAATCTCTTAAGAATATTAATATACTTATTAGGAATATTACTGTTATATTTTATAATAGTAATATTTTTTTAAATAGAATAATTTTTATTTCTGTTGTCATATTAAGATTCGCAAATTCTTTTGTAATTTAATTTTAAAATTAGAATAGGCGATTAATACGTAAGCTAATAAAAGAGTATTTTAAGAAAGTGACAACGTCATTAAGATGTCAAAAATTCCATAATACAAAAAAAAAATAAAACAGTGTTAAACTAAATGTTAATTACGAGCCTTTCTGTCTGTGTTAAAAGAATTCGGAGTCCCAAAAATCTCAAAGAAATATAGATATATCGATCAGGAAATTAAAAAAATATATAATATGAAAAAAAAATCCACAAAATATTTAACTGTAGGCGGAATATTATTTCTTAATAATTTCTTCCATAAAACATTGCAATAGGAGGATATAAAACAGACTAAAACCTCTATTGAATTTATTTTATCAAACTTGAAAATAAAATTGCCATTGAAATTTGTTAATTAATCTAATTTTTATATCATTTTTACAAGATTGCAAAAAAATCAACCAGTTTTCTATTTACGTCATTTACAAATTTCTTCGATTAATTATGTATGCATATATGTACATGATTGTATTTAAAAACAACTGTTTTTAGGTTATTTCCCTACGTCACACGCGTAACAATTTACGTGACTAAGAGAAATTTATTTACATAAGAAGGTAATTGGATTTATATTTTAGTGAAACTAGGACGGGATCGTTATTTAGTAACACAAGCGTCGATTTAAGATTTGTGATCAAATATTTCGTGTAAGGACATCGGCGGCGGTCTTCATTGCTATGTGACCCAATGGCGCGAGCTATTGAACCATAATTGTAAATACGGGCATTTGTATGGACTCCTTGGAAACGGAAGGGAAGCCGCATCGGTGCGGCCGTTAGTTTTGATATCGACCGTCATTTTATACACCGGCTAGGAGAAAATCACGATAAATGATTCATGTCCACCCAAAAGATACGTTACTGGTGTTCAAGAAATACTGGTACAAGAAGACATTTGACAAGTTTGATATTGTTCGAGAATTGACTAATTAATTTACCGTCTATACGTTTAATTACAAAAATATTATTACGTAGTCCACACTATTATATAATTGAATCGGCGCAGGCGTCATGCGTATCGTGATGAAACTGATATGAAATTAATAGGATTTTCGCCGATCGAATGCATATAGAAGGATTTAAAGCCACCGATGCTCCATTAAAAGAAAATTACAGAATCAACTTAATGATTTTATGTGCATCAGTGGTGTAAGTTAATTTTAAAATTATTGCAAAAACTGTTCTGACGAATTATATAAAAATTAAAATAACATTTTTGAGAATTATTCTGTATTTAAATATGACATTATTGTAGTAATTTTCAGGAATGATTTAACACACTTATGTGTGATTTCTGAAGGTAACTTTTAAAGGTTAGTCGCAGCGTGATTAGGTCTCCCACCAGATGAACCAATGACATAGTCAAGGTCACGGGAAGTCGCTCGACGCTGGGATTGCAGGACCGGTCATCGTGGCTATCTTGCAGTGACTGTCTATCAGCTGATATGATGCTAATGATGTTCAACCTAAACGGTGTCTTTACTCCGATTATTTCTTACTATTTTTAACCTTTTATGCAAGAAAGTTTTCATAACTTCTAACTCTCGGAACGTTGAAATTATAAGGATATTACCCTTTCATAGTATGTTTTAGAGTCCAAAATAAAAAAGTAAAAAAAGTTATATACGCTAAAAGGATTTTGTAATTAAAAATCTGCGCTATCGCTTTATTGCCATGAATAAGATACTTAGTATGCAATCCGCTTTCACGTAGTAATTCTTAATTCCTGTCAAAGCTATTGGACCGTTACCAATATAGAAAATAAATACAACGCGTTTTGCGGTGATCATTTTAATTATCGGTTTAATGTCTTATTCAAACAAAACTATACATTATATAAACAACGATTACGCACAATAATAGAGAATAAATATAAACAGCAAGACTAACAATAACGTGCTGACATATTAATTCTCTAGATAAATAATATTTTTTATCTGTGTACGTCTTAACATGTTTTTTTTATTTCGATTGACGTAAATGTTTTGACAGTCAAATTTATTTTCACCCAATTAACTCTGTAATTTCTATACATATCGTTCCATTTTATATTTATATTATTAAATAAATATTTATATTGGTTAAGGAATCCTAAACTAAAATATTAGATAAAAATAATTTTAAAATAAGTAGTATCATGTAAGTAAAGTATCATGTAAAATAATGATGTGAAACAATTTTTATTACCTTCATCCGTAAAAATAAAATATTTTGATTATTGTTTTGTAACTAAAATTGTTTATTATTTTTCATAAAATTCATGCAGAATTGCTGCTTCATTTCCACAGGTAATTAGATATTTACAACAATATGAAGGAATTTAACGTCTTAAATTTAGGTTTTGAGCTTATGGCGTTTTACACATAAAATAATACTGCAACATTATTAAATTTAACGTTATGTACTTTATATTTACTTTACATTAAAATCATTCATAATGATAACCAAAAATAAATTGCGCCGCTTATATAAAAAACGAAATTCTTCTAAAACTTGCTTAAGAGTGAAATAGGCCCATTAGAATTTAAATTAGTACCTTACAACATTTCGGTTACAAAATAATTCATAATTATAAAGCCAACCGGTTCGTTCTTGGAATTTTTCCAGTTGACTACATTAGTGAATCTATTTCTTGTTTCATTTGTTGCGTATGTATAACATCTTATTCTTTAATCAAAGTATTTACGCAATTCTTTATTGCTTTAATACGCGTTTTTGTTGAGTTATATACGAATTTTTGATTAAACTAGACACATAACAAAATATCTTTACTTATTATACACATTTGAATTGGAGTGGCAGTTGGCAGGCCATATAGCGAACAGAACAGACGACCAATGGGGTCTTAAAGTTCTGGAGGCTATGGACCGGCATGCGCAGCGTAAGACGCCCTTTCGCAAAGGTGGAAAGGCGGTATTGTTAAGGTTGTAAAAGACGCAGGATGCAAGCCGCTTCCTATTGGTAATTTATAAGGACACTTATGTCCAGCATTAAACGTGGGATGGCTGACGAAGAAAACGATGACATTAAATAATTAATATTGTCGACTGTATTCGTATTCATGTCGACAATATTAATTATCGACGATATTAAAAATCCAATAACATAACAAATGTGATAATTAAATTAGTATACTTTGTTACCACTACATTAAACTAAATTAATTACAACTCGGTTACAGTGCGAATGAAGTCATACAACAACCGGTGAAAATAGTCAAAGAAAATTTTTATGGTGCTGATCTAGCTGGCTTTCGTTTAGACTTTTTTTTTATTAAGCGTTACATGTTTTTCTCAGTAAATTGCATTATATTTAATTGCATTATTTCTGCCATAATCATCGTTTTAGCTCATAACCTACTGTAAAGCATAGACCTGCTCTAAAGATAATGAGAGGATATATTATAATCGACATGCTTCGCAAGCAGGATGTTGATAGCAGTGTGGTATTATGGGAAACAGAGGACACTACTGCCCATTCTCTGAAAACTTATTTGTGAGCAGTAGCAATCCTATGTAATTAATGTGAAAACAAAGTGTGAAATACATAATATTGTATCCCGGGAATCAAACCATATATCGCAAGTTTCAATCCTCTATCGCTGGGCTACCACTAATCAATATTTATTTTTAGTTATTGTCCACTATATAGTTTTTAAGATAACCAATAATTATACCGTTTGTAATTTGTATACAAAAACTTATAATACAAAAAAATTAAATTAACAATCAGACGAGCCGTTTTTTGGCCCTAGCATCCTCAAATTGGAGTCTTAAACGTGTATTTAGTGGCAGCCTAGCCAAGGTCCATTGCGCCTTGTCACTTTATGGAGAGTTCTCCAAAGAGACCTAAAAGTTTGATGGTCTTGGAAACTGGAATATGTAATATGTACAGAATTGTTGCAGAGACTCCCGAGAAAATTCTGGAGTTTAGTTTATGTAAAGAAGTCTAATTTAAGCGCCTGGCAAAAAGCATACAGCATTTGTCCATATAAGTATAAGTAAAAGTAAAATTATAACAAAAATTGAACTTATTTCTAGATATTTTCCAACGACTATTCCTTAATAATCGCTTTATTGAGTATTGTGTGTCAATATGAACGATATCAGATTAGATTGGGTGTGGCAACCGAATGGCTCCCGAAAATAAGCCACTTAAAGATAAAAAGGACAACGCATTGCTGAGCCCATTGTCCCTGTTAAGGACGCTGGACGTAACACGAGTATTGTGCGGTCCAAGGTATACTGCTAAACCGATAACATTTTATTTCTGTTGATTTAGAAGCTTAATCATTTGTCACATTTATTTCAAATTATATCAGCACGTAATTGTTTTTCTTCAGTGATTCATTGCTGTTTTAGCCTACTCATTCCCCATTCCGTGGTAGTTAGATTAAATATGTGATATTTTAGAGATTAATATAAATTTTATTAATTTGATATGTTATACCACAGACCGTACAAGAAGAGCGACAAGACATTCTGTTTACTTTAACATTTCAAGCTTTTATACAGTATTTTGCACGATGCTCTTCTTAACTCTATAAACAAATACGTGATTTGTTTTCACAGTGACATATGAACATATGATTTATTTTGTTATGTGTGAACCTCAATAATATTACTGACTTTTTTGACAGTCGTCCTGACTGTCAAAATGCAAAACAACATGGCCACCCATATTGCTGAAATACAGACTAATCGTACCATTTTTGTACTGTACAATAACAAGTCATAAATAGAAATCAAATGAAATAGACAAAAAGATGTACAATCAGCGCTCTTATTGAAAACGGTGGTTTTTTTTTCAAATAACATCGGTGCTTTACAAATAAAATCTGTATTGTAATCCAGTTCATTTTGATTATTAAAATGTTACTAGTTTGGAGAGTTCAAGTTGTCATCTGCTTATTTTATTTCAAGTTAGCCACTTAATTGTTGATTATCATCATCATCATTTCACCTGTAAGAGGCCCACCGCTGGACATGTGCGTTCGCCATAAATTTCTAATTGACAAGTTTAAAAGCAACTGACAACTGACACCTGCCGACGAACTTAACAAAATCATATATCCTCCTTGTGGTTGCTAGTTATTATTTTATATTATTCACATTTAAGTTTTAATTTAAAGTTTGCAATTTAGGTACATTATCTAAAAAAGCTGTAATTTTTATATTAAAATGAGTAATTTTATTCATATCCATAGCAGTCTAGGTAACCTTATTTATTTTTAATTAAAAACAAATATTGGAATGAAGTTATATTCCCAATTTATATAAAGAAAGATATTAGTACGTTACTATTTACAGATATTTATAGCATGTTCAAATATAATATGCATCTGTGTGGATAGCGGAAAAAACATGATAATTATTTTACTTGTTAACAATTTAAAAACATACATGTGTAGCATATAAAACGCTCGCCGAATTTTACACGTTTCCACTAATATCAATATTAGCATGGCTCAATAGATAATAATTTCAATAACTTAATACTTATTTCGATATTTGAGTTTTTGACTAAGTTACCTATAATTATAATGTAATTGGGATTTGATGCATTGCGATTTTCATTCGTCATGTTTAAAGTCTATGCGACGTCTCTTTTCAAAAGATCTTGGTTCGGCAATTAGCTTATATTTACCAACTTCATTCAATTAATTTTGTTTAGGTCCAGAGACACGTATTTAATAACGTGATTATATCTTAAAATAATAACACCTATGTGAATTATTTTATCTGGTACGTCAAATATTTTTGACGGTTTTTTGATGGCCTTATTAGGCTTGTGGTATAAAAAGTTATAAAAAGAAGTTTAATAAAATTGTAACACATTAAAGCCGCATAGCAGAACGATTAAAGAGTTTAAAAATAGAAAAAATATACATTATCAACATACATTTTGATTAATCAATGTTAAATGCAGTATAAATTTATTTTTATTTTATTTAATATTCTTTTAGACATACATAAACATACATACATATGTATATAACATATATATTTATAATAAATAACGTATAATACAAATTATAAACATAATACAATAATAAATAAAAACATCTAACTGATTTCGATCGAACTTGCCTCAGAAAGAAACAGAGGAAGAAAAAGAAATGAATTAACAGATAGATAATTATAGGTCTAGTAAATAGTTTTTATCCATTTTCTTGAAAATAGGTAGTGAGTTAGCACGTCTTATATTCAGCGGTAAATCATTCCACAATCGAACGGCCTGGTCTGCGTGGTTAAAGAATTGGCCATAAACGAGGAAGAATGCACTGGTATTTTTATTCTTTGATGATCTAAAAGACCTCTAATGTGTATCCTGAAGAAATTGAAACCTTGATTTGAGATAAGAGGGAGTGAGTGGATTGAAAAGAATATTATAGAGTAGATAAAGTATGTGAGCATTCCGGCGAAGCCTTAATGGTAACCGATTGAGCTATATAAATGTTATTATTATGTTTTTATCTCCGTTCCTACTGAACAATCATCATTATATAAACCTATAGCTTCACGCGACCTTAACTATAACGACGTAGTTAAAGTGAAAAATAAAGACACGTATTTTTAATTACATTCATACAGGCATCACCAGTGTCAAAGACCCTGCATTGGCAATAAAAACAGCAAGCGCACGAAACATTATGAAACTACCTTTATAGACATGCACAGCATATGAACACATTAAAAAATATTTCCCAGGTCTACATCTCAAATATATTACAAATGGTGTTTCAGATTAAGTTTTGATACGACGTAACCGCGATACGTTTGATTTGGTTTACTTACTATCAATCGTCCATTATTTTGGTTTTCCATCGCTTCTTCGGCCAACATATGTAAGCCGTTATATATCACACATCTATGCACGCACTCACAAAACAATTGTCATTATTAATAGCACATATGACGTTACTTCGTGGTTTTCACGAAACTATTTTAAACATCGGTAATAAAGAGAAAGAAACAGCTCTTCTGATACTGTTAAGAATCAACAAAGATGATGTACATATGTAGAATATTTCTTATTTACTTTATAGAATCATTGAAACACTTCAGCGTTGGATCACGTCCGCTAGTACACAGGTGTGAATCGAACATTTCGATACACTATCTGCGTCGTATTATCGCACGTTATCAACGGAAACGTTTGCTCATTTAATTTATTTATTTAAATGTTTTTTTTTAAACACGACGCACGGTTCGGATTCGCCCTCCGACGGGAATTCATGAATCGAGCCCATTGTTATGCAAACACTTGTTCATGAGCACACGAAGGTAGATAAGTTCATATGACAATATATATATTATCACTTTACCCTCTAATCGTTCTACATTCCCTCACCGCAACGTAGTAAAGCGATGATCTTTTACGTCACAAATATTTGCATAAAAATAAAAATGCATATTATAATTAAACATTTACAGATATAACAACTTTCGTGTAAAAATTTGTAACTATACATTAAAATATTTGACATAAATTATTTATTTAACTACATTCAGACACATGGTTCCCCTTTACATTTACATTAGAATATTTTAGAAAGAGCTTCCATTCAGCGCTTTCCAACGACCTTAATACAGTCTGTCCACCTTGTGGGCTTACGTCCTACGCTGCGCTTGCGAATCCGTTGTCTCTACTGTAGAACCTTAAGATAGCAGCGGCATTCTGTTCTCCGCATTACGTGGCCTGCTCACAGGCAATTTGAAATTGCCAAATCACTAGGCTATATCGGTTAACTTTGTTCATCTATGGATCAACTCGTTCCTAATTCCATCTCGTGGAGAAATACTATTTCGGTTAAATGTATATTCCTTATTAATGTTTATATTTAATAGGTGTACAAAAAACTAAAAGAGTTAAGATGAATTTTATGCAATCATCAAACATCGTAAATAAAATTTGAATCTTTAACTAAACGATCACATCTATCAACTGTTATAATAAACATCCACCCTTTGTGGAGATGATTGATTGCATTAATGCGAAAATAGCTTTGTTTGTTTTCTGCGCAAAATATGAGAGCATTTAATTGAAGTAATTATAATATATAATTATATTGCAGTGGCGTCAAGGTTCTGGACCCACGGACCGGTAGGCTTAACGTAGGGTGTCCACCCTCGTAACGTAGGGTCTCGTTGGAAATTTATGAGTGAGGCCTTTGTCCAGAAGTGGACCTCCATGATATCGAATATCATTGAATATAGAATAGATTTTTTTACAAACAAAAGAAAGAATTAAATGGGAACCTGTCGCATACAAAAAAAATAACATTTGTTAAACACAAATTCTACAATAAGAATGTGCACAATTTAAAATATATATATATATATCCATCAGAAAAAATACTATAAAACAAAAATCATATAAAAATGATAAATAGGTCACTTTTATGACATGATTAAGTTTCATTCCCGTCAAGCGGTTAACGTAACTTCAAATTATCATCGCGTATTATATAAATATATTTCGAAACATGCTTATTAATCCAAACTTGTTTAACTACTTCTGCCTTATCATTTTGTTTTAATCATTATAATTAGCTTAAAATATTTTTAGCAATAACTCACGCAATAATTGCTTTGTGTTCATATGAAACTTGAGGCTTATGTTATTCCGACGACAAATGATATGCTGTACTTTGATAGTGCGTTGCTTTTTGGTATAAAAAATCTCACTCAATTCTTTGTATTTGTGCTGGTAACCTTGAGATATTACTATCAATCGCCCGTAGTGACGGCGCCATAGAAATATTCTTTCAAAACAAATCTACCCACAAGTAAAAATATTAAGTTCATAATGTTTAATCTTTTCTTTAAAATAAAAACTTATTTTATTACAAGAACTTACTCATAAAAAATGTTTACTTCAACCTTTTTTAGGCCCATTAATTTTGGCAGACTTTTTTTAAAAAAAAAAGAAACGTAAAAGCCTAAAAAATATTTTCTTTAGTCTTCTACAGCTGTTCTGACTTCTCTTAGTCTTTGAACACATGTCTAACAGCCTAGGAAAACGTAAACACGGTGTAAATTACTAAAAACATAATAAAACTAAAAGCGCTTCAAATCTTAGCAGTCTATTTTATAAATATTTTTAGTAATTTAATAAATATTTGATATAAAAGTAAATTGGCTCATCATGTGAAAAATTATCCCAGCATTTTGTTATTGATTTATAAATATATATTAATAACATTAAATAAACCGATAATAAATGTAATACCTGAAGCAGAAGTTTCCCATTTCTGGTGACGGACGTGGTTGAGTTAAGTTTCTGCTTACTTTTTGATTCGATCAGTTTTTCTTGTTGTATCAAATTTTCGTGAACTGAATGTTTATTCAGTTGCTTAATCATTGTGAATATTATATATTGTATACTTCACAGAGTTAAAATGTAGAACACTGTTAATGTTTTATTATAACAAAACAATACCACATCACGTGTCATTCATTGAACCATATTATGCTTGTTTGTAAAAAGAAGTTTTAAAAAAAATTATATCACTTTTCAAAATGGCGGCAAGGTGAACACAAAATGGTGGGAACGGCACAAAACAATCGACAGGGCACAAGTACTCTTATCAACCGAACAAAGTAAAATGAAATGAACATTATTTGCCCTCTTGGAGATAATGAACACTATTAATAAACATCTTCGGACAATAAATTTTCAATTCAGATCATTCACCAATGAGAAATCGTGTACTCTTGATTTATTACAATTTAATTGTTAAAATAAAAACATTGGATGTTGTTGTGTATTTATCTCAAACTATAATAGTAATAGTAAAGCATACGTTCCCTTATCGATTACAAATATTCCATATTGTAACTTGAGTGAGCATTTCAACAAATTAAAAAAAAACTATTTAATTATATGTAACCCTATGCATTGGTTCCTTCGTAGTTGAAATATCCTTGACAATAACCTTGATATACTTATCACACGAAAACCTACTGACTTTAGGCTAACCTTTTAAAAATTTAGATACACTGAGTACCAAGTACTCGAAGTTTTAACAGCTACCAACGCCAAATATTCCCAGCAATAAAAACTAGATGGAAGTACTTGATTCGTTCGAGAGAAAGATCTAGACAGGATCTCGATCTTCAGGAATGAATAAACAACAAGAGAGATATTTAATTACAAAACTAAATTTTACTAAAATTTCTGGATTGATTCGGATGCATCGCTAATAAGAATTGGTACATAGATTTTGTGTTACATCAGAAGAATCTTGTGTATTATTGTAAACAAAAGGTTGAGCGCAAAAATGTATAAATCGGCTTAAAAACTTTACTATAGATTTGTCGACTATTTACATTTAAAATTTTTAAGAAAAGATGTAATACTAAGTATCAACAGGTAAGTATTAAATATGCGAATATTTCATCGTAAATAAATTTTTAATAGTAATTTAACATTATTTTCTTAATGAATCAATCGTTACTATACATAAATATATAATTCAATTTACTGTTACTAAGTAGGTGTAAAAATTTACGTAACCGCCTCTAGCCCGTAACAATGTTACATGTCTAAGCTTCTATTTTTGACAAATGTTTTTCATATCCAGGCCGTATAAATATAATTATATACCTACATGCAGTCACAAATGTTATTACCTCTAAAATTAAAATAAACATGCAATATTTTATTAGAATATGTATCAGAAAAAGATTCATTAATATCATTTTTGTTTTTAAATTGTTGGCAATTTTTATTTCTTTGGTCTGTCCGGCCACTTATCGATCATTATACGCATCGCTTTATCAATTCAGTAATTGTCTTGCTCAAAGATTACTTCAAGTGCTCCAGATTCTATGTCTAGCACACACTTTTGCCTCCAAAACCCACCATAATTTGTACACGTTCTAGGACCTCATTAAGTACCTTTTTCACAATTTTCCCATCTAAAAAGCCAACAACTTCTGCAAGAGGACAGGATTTCTAATTTACGCCTTCCTCACATTGATAATTGCTTGTGTCCAACAGATCGAGACCACCCAAGTCTTTATATCATCATCATCGCCTGCTTCATCTACCTCTTAATAGTGCGATAAACAAATCTTTCAAATATACCTTAATTGGCAAGTAACCAGAACAGTGAAAACAAGTACTGCTACTAGAACCTCTAAGTATCCACTCCATCGTGAAATATTAATAATATTATGTAATTTTAGCGCTATTTATATATATTCTTAAATTTTAGCGAAAATGACAATATTTAAGGACCAAATACATGTGAACATTTTATGGGAGTTCAATCTGATTCTAATTTCTATCAAATTGAGCTATTCTGGAATTCTTCTCATGACGTTTACAAGTGGTCACTGTAAATGATCCATTTTGGAGAATAATATAAAATCTTAATAAGAACAAATGGATTAATGATTCAGCATACGCAGACGAACACTTTCTTTAATTCATGGTTTTTAATAGAATTAGAATCCTCAGTACTAATTTTCGCCTACTTTTGAATCGCTACAACTTCATTCTGTAAAAAATACTATATTAGCACAGTATGTCGTTAGATGCTCTATTGTAGATTGTCCTAGGTCACGCTAGACGTCAAGTCAGCCTTAATCTTTTAATAACAGTCACTTACGTCTATTCTTCAGACAATGTACGTCACTGATAGATATTAATCATTTAGTTAATTTTCATTCATTCATGAAAAGCTTTTTTTTAAAGTGAGTATGGCTAAATTTCAAATAACAGTGTGCCAGGCTTTACAACAATTCTGATAAATTATCAAACATAAAAAAGATAAAAGAATAAGACTCATTAGAAATATATAATTACTGTAACGCTTTGCGCAGTGATTTCGGTAGGATAAAATTAAATATTAAAAATAAAAATATTTTTTGCAATCTGTGAATGGTATTAAATTATATATTTTTAAAAAATTCAGGAAGTAAATAAAAAATTGGAAGACAATATTTTTTATCTGTATTAGAATAACTTCAACAAAATAAGTTTTTCCGCTAATACTGACAAGTTGAAAACAAAGAGATTACTTTTCTTTATATAATTCAATATGTCAAAACATAAAAGAAAATGAATTTATTAAAGAATAAAGAACAATACCATTTTCTTTGTGAATATTTTGTCTGATTTTTATTAACAGAATATAAATTAATTTATATCAAGAAATATTTACGGTAGAGGTGTTACTAAAATTTGTCCTAATTCACATTTATAGCCTACTTTCAGTTCACAGCAAGCCTAATCCAGAAATGATCTAGTCTAGTTTCTATTTAGTACTTTCCGTCAGTTATCTTTACCGAATGAATGTTATCTACAACCAACCTGATAAAACATTTATTTACAATGTTGGAGGTTTAATAAATTGCAATACTTATGAAATTAACTTTTTGATAAATGTTTTTCATTGTTATTAAAAAGTAGAAAAACTCCTATACTTTTACCTTTTGGAATGTGATGTAAAAAAGAATTAGACAACCAAAAAATTTAAAACTTAATACTAGTTTATTCTACATTTAAAGAAGTCTTAGAGGTCTTATCATGATCCAAAACGTATAAAAGGTCATAAGAAATAGCGCCATCTGTATTTAATTTGCACAAGTTCGTATTCCAAATATTAGAGTACTTACCATGTTTGTATTTCGAACAAATTCAGAAGCACTTCGAAATGAGTTCAAATTGTTCGTGGAGCGTTTTTCCCCGCGGCGTCGACATCTCTCCGTCTCGCGAGTCGCTACTGCCGCGATCCGCGCAACCGAACACATGTCACAATAGATAACACGAGTTTGTAGGTGATGCAAGTATATTTGCACAAAATGCAGATTTAAAACTTGCGGCGTTTTAACTTTCGAGATTATTTATAGAAAACGGTGACTGCAATTAACGTTACACGCCGTCGCAGCGGCTGAAATAACTGCTCCAGTTGAGTACTGAAGGAGCTTGTGAAAGCCTTAATGCGAATATTTCAAGAGATTATACACTGGACGCCGTGTACAACTTTAATCTGTTTAAGTAAGGAAAATTAGTATCTTCTTACTTAACGATATTATTAATAAAGATTTTGTAAAAAATTGTCAACCATTCGTATGTTCGATTAAAAACTTGTAGATGTATTAATGAAAACATCTTTTCTATTTCTATTAATTAACAATTATATTGGTGTTTTTGTACTTTAATTATTTTTTTTTTTGAAAAATGACACTCAGTCCCTTAAAAGTTTTTATTGACCAGTGACAATTGTCGTCATCAAAGACCTCCACCATAGAGTTCTAATAAGATCTATTATAAGCTGCCAGCATCCATTTTCCGAGGACTTTAACAAAGCCCTCGGTCCACCTCGTAGGTGGACGTCCAAGGCTTACCAGTCAGTTGCTCCCTCTCCAGAATCTTAAGACTCAGGCGGCCATCTGTTTTGTACGCTCTGTCACCTCCACTTGCAAGCCCGTAGGGATGTTTAGTTACTATAGCTCGCTCGTTAGTAATAACTAGGAACCTTTATTTATAAAAAAAATTTACCCCTTATTGTTGTTTTGATTATCAATTTGACGAGAGGCTAACAAGACTCATCGGTTAGTATGCGACGCCATTTCAGTAGTTTCTTTGAAGTAGAAAATCTTGCCCATACCACAAAATATTCCAGTTCAACTGGTATGGTGTCGAGTATACTCATTTGTAAAATTAAATATATGTGAAGTAATTCTTTTTTTCTTATTATTTGTGTAAGGACCAAATAATAAAGAAAATATGTCTCGGAATATATACAATTGAATAACATAAGAAACAAAAAAACTTGTGTAATTCCTAAAACATAGTGAACTCAACATGTATTATTCAAATTCAAAATATGAGTAGGCAATTTATGACCTGCAATTTTTAATCAACAATTATTTTAACATTAAGGTTAACATTTAAGTAAGCAATCACTGGCTCGGAATGCTGTTGAATTTGAGAAGAGAAGAAGAGAATAAATCAAAATTTGATATTTAGCCATTCCTATTATAAATCTATCTTAACAGAATAAGGCAATCATTTTTGTATATAATAGTGATATTATATTGCCTCTTGTGTGATGTCTACCTTAGATTAAAATAAATAATTGAATATTTGGCACCACAATTCCACTTGAGGATTTCCAATTGACTCTTGAGGAGATTAAAACCATCTTACATGCAATCACTGTTTATATCTATTCTCTCCTTGCTACTCTAACAAATTTATATTAGAGTGGAGTGCTTTAAAGATCTAATAATGATATAATTTTATTTTAATTCTATTTCTTCTCGTCTATTACTTAAAATTGTTAAAAATTCAAATAAACTCCGCTAATTAAAAATGAATCCACTGATAAAAAAATCATTTTCTCTTTGTATTCATTAATTATTTGTAATGTCAGTGGACCACAAAATCGGTGAATTTTTTATGTTAAATAAATACTTGAGTAAAACAGAACATACAATTTAATGGTAAAATAATAAAAGGTGAAATAAAACAACATTATAATTAATTAACTTAATAAAACACACATTTTTAATTTCTAGTGAAGTAGAACTTTTTTAATTTAAAGTGTTGACATAAATTATTATATTACGTAATTTATCTGAACAATATTAGATATGCTCACACATTATTGTGACCTACAGAATTGCACATTGTGCTTACAATAGCCTATCATAAGAGGATATGCGAAATCGGACTCAATTAACAATCATAAAAGGAACATATAACACAGCCATCAGAGATTGAAAACTCACATGCATTTTTATCGAAAGTGTTAGCTTAATGTGGGAAGCACTATTCTCACACTGGCTTGTGTGCGTGTTGATTTTAAGTTTAGTAAATTAAAAAAAAAATTGTTATACCTACTCAATAAAATCGACTCCATATTTTTGTAGCCATTTGCTTTGGACAAATATGCATCTAAATATATACAATCTCTTGTATTTATTAGCTTAATAAAATAATCTATTTTTTGGTAGAATAAAAATTTGTGGAAGGGTTGCTGTTAAAAAGTTACTAAAATTTAAGATATTTACTAAATAGAGTCATTGGAAATAAGTAATAAATGTTTTAATGGGACGAATGTCACTTTTTGACAAATTTGAAATATGTTACACTAATTTATGATTAATTTTAATAAGTAATGATCAAAATTTTGTGAACGCTTTTTATATAATGTTTATCATAATGTTATTCATTATTTCTGAAACCATTGAATTTCGGATAGGGTGTACCATACATCGACATTAAATAAATTATACTTTCACCCTTTTAAATTTTTTACACCTATTTCCAATCACCCTGTATACTTTTTAAGTATTATATACAATCAAACATAACACATCCTACAAACAAATAAAAAAGGAAAAACAGCATCATGGCAACACTATCAGTTGTGTCAGGCGATGCCAAAATACACTTATATTGTCTACCATGTGTTCCTTAAATATAAACATGTACTTGAATTAAGATATAGATCATTAACAATTAAGAAACTAAATAAAAAGTACAGAATACCAGCCCTATTAAATGGGTTTAATTTTTGTAATCTATTACAAAATACAAGAATTTTGCAATAGTAACACTAAAAATATTAGGTGTTATCTGTAAGAAAAACTGGTAATTGTGTATAACTATTTACTATTAAGGTATCAAACACATTATGAGTCCATAGATAATAAATTATTACAAAATGGCAACGATTTAGGGAATTACATAGCGTTACACTTTACTTAATAATATATTGCGGTAATTGCAAACATTTGTGCTATGTTGTTTTATATGACAACTTCATTTGTATAATTTTAATTAATTAACATGAACCAATCCCTTACCCGTGAGTAATTTTTACTACTGTTGCGATTCATATTTATTATGTTTATAAATAATTATCTTTGTAAATATTCAAATGCAATGTACTCAAGTATTTAGCCTGCAGTGTTACTATTCTAATAAAAATCATGGCAATGTAATTTCGCCAGTTTCCTTTTATAAAATTCATATATATGTAATGTTTTTTCAAGGATGTTTCTTACAATTACTGTAAAATATGTTTATATTAAACCATAACAGTTCTTAGTGATTTAATTGATATTCCAGAACGTATAATAAACATTCACATATAAAAAGTATAGAAAGTGTAAAGAAGATGCCTATCTTCTTTATTAATTATCAATCTTGTTTCAGCCTAATCAAAAACCTTCTAATAGTAAAATCTTTGTTTTTGTTACATTCAATTTTACAGTTTAAGTTCTTGTCCCCTTCTCAACATGTAATGAGAAATATTCTCATAAGTCAGGAATGTGATCATGGTTGCAGGAACCACTCGCACCAAATTAGGTTTCAGTCCCTTGTAGAAACCACGCCAACCCTCGTGCCTGTGAAAATAATCGAATCTACTCTTTAGAACGATAATCAGAAAAAATACAATGAAACATCTTTACTTACCGACCAATCTCGAAGAATTGTAAACTAACATTTTTGTAAACAACAATTTTTTATCGTTTTAATATTATTACTCTTTCAAACCTAAAATGATAACGTCAGTGGACATCAAACACTCGTTTTCTTAAATGGAATAGGTTAGTAAAAATTTAAAAAGAGGATATTTGTGCAAAATAAATATTATTATCATATTATTTAATAAAAAATTAAAACAACAGCCCCATTTTCAATTTGCTATCTTTTATTGATTACACAAATTGAATAGGCGAATGGAAACAGTTGAAATCTTATACATTATATAAAAATATAACATGTCGTGTGAATAATTAAGTTGTGGCCCGCCACAAAATGAATCAATTAACACAATTGCGAAGTAGTTAAGTTTTAGTTAACAATTAATATTTAAAAAAGAATATTAGTGTGTATTTCGTCATGTACATAGTTCTACGTCATATAAAATAAACAGACTAACAAATTCATTTAAAACACAAAATCTTAATAATATTCATGGTGAATAATAAAAATTGTAAAATCATCGAACTTTATATCTGTTCTTTTTTTTAAACATACATTTTTTGAAACAAATGAATGCTAACTTCACATAATGGAACCATAGATTATTGTTACTTCTTCAAAAATAGATAATAACTGTTTTGTTTTTCATTAAGTAAATGATATAAAGTTTTAGCATGTGGTGATAAATTTAATATAAAAGTTACATTACATTAATTTACACCATATTAAGCTTTGCTGTGCATGTTACAGACACTTCTTTAGTGTATATTTCAAGAGATTTATAACTAATTTTTAGTCAGAAGAATTGATTTCATCTATTATTTTAAGGAGGCCAACATTAAGTGTTGACAAATTCAAAAAAACATGTAGGAAATTCGTTTTATTTATATAACAGAGTGATAACAGATTTGCGGCTAAGATAATTATTTCAGGATTGAAAATAACTTTCATGCTTTTCAATTAACAATGTTCTTTTTACTTTCAGTTTTAACATCACATTATTTTTGGTCTAATTTTTCATTGCTTCACACATATCAATAGATGACTACATTTTTACCTGTTCATGATGTCCTTGCACAGTATATATTATTAAACAACCACTTATAAATACCGTGAAAGGCAGAATGTTGTTCTTTTAATTGTTTTGAATAATATACATACTACTTATTGGAAATAAATATTATTGATATGTGCGAATTGAATAATAATTCAATAAATACGTATTTAACCTATTGTGGATACGATTTGAAATTATTCAAAAAACTGCTCATACTTATTACTGCGTTAGGTGTAAAAATGTGTACATCTACGTCTATATATGACGCCAATAGGGCAATGATATTAATGTGGTCTAAAACTATGTTAAGCATCTAAGACAGAATAGCTTCATCTTGCAAGGTGTTTCAAATAATTTACTATAAATAGAATATCATATCTCTAGACGCAGTTTCAAAGGGAAGCAAGTTGAAACAAATCCATCTTGTATATGGAACCTAACGTCGTCTCACCACACATGTAACGTTATGTTATTCAACAATTTTATGGTGTCTTTTATAATTGAGTTTGGTTTATATTTAATATAATCTAAGTACTATTATCACAAAAATTCAAATTATAACTAAATTGTGCTAGATATTGCAACACTAGAATTGTGTTCGGTGTTGCCTTATTCTAACGCATTCGCGATCTGATGGGAAAATGTACCACTACTATATAAAGATTATGCTTACGACGGCATTATAGATATTAATCAAAGAAACACAACATATGTCGTGAGACAGGTTATAAACATGTTTAACAAACAGTCATACAATCAATTTTCAGATGGATTTTAACCAAAAAAATTTTAAATGTCCAACCGGATTATAATGCCTCAATTCTACAAAACATTTCAAAAAATAACCTGTCAATATCACGTATCTAATACATACATATAAAAATGTTTTGCGATCCTTAATAATGCTTAATATATAACATAATATAACGGTTGTCAAATCACTTTTTGTCATATGAAATTATACATAAACGATCACAAAATGCGTTTATTACAAGATAAATATAAATAAATATAAATCCCGCTTACACAACTAATCTTACCTTAATAAAACACTCCGTACACAAAAACGACACCTTAAACAACCTGGTTGGTAGCTGTCACAGATAAAAAAAGGATTCACAGATGAAAATGTATTGATTTTACAAAATAGCCGTGTACGTTTCCCATCAGATAGACAATGGTTTTCAATCATTATTGGTGAATTTCTCCCATATGAGCATAACTAGGCATATGTTGGGCGTTACATGTAGGAGATATGGCGTCAGGCCCTTGTAGAAGCCTCTGATACGTTCGTACCTCCAGGTCTCGGTGATGCAGTGCCACGCGCCATGGTACGTGCGGTGCTGGTCCTGCAGCCGCGCTCGCACCACCTGGTACGGGTACGTGGCGCCTGCCGCGATCAACTTCGACACCGCCGCGAAAGACAGGTACTCGAGCGAAGTCTGCGACCAAAAATAACTTTCAACATGTGTTTCACAAGACATATGTTTTCATCAAAACTGCTCGCAAACTACAATGCCATAGCATAATTGGTCATAATTACTTTGTGACAGGAACAAAGCTTAGGCAACAACCACTCAAAGGTCGATCATAAAATCAATATATGTTTACTCTCCAAAGATGTGATTGATGATCACCATGGAGATTCTTCAATGATGATCAAATGTATTTCAAAATAATTAAGAAAATGTACCTAGGTGTGATATTGGTGGTGGAAGGAGTTAAAAAAAAAAGAACATTTTTGGTGACGTATTTTATAAACAGCCACATGAAAAAGAAGTCTGATGAAAATTTCTAATATAAATTGCAATATTTTATGCAATAATTTATAAGTAGAAACTATTTCAAATTAAAATTCATATGCAACGAAAACATATATGACAATGAATAGTTTGTGAAAATGTATAAGACATGATCCTGGAATGAAAAACGCTAGAACAAAGTATTTTTACTCATTAAGCTACTTTACCAAAATATGCACAAATTCAGCAAGTAAATGAATATGATTTTTTTGCGGTTGCAATTCATCAAACATGCATGTTTTAATGGCATAATTTAAAACAACATTGACTGATTTCTGTAAATTATTATTGTATAACCCTGTAAGATAAAAAGCAAGATTTGAGGTAAACATTGCCGCGAAGTAAATGCAAAAAGGTCAACACGATATTCTTTGTCAGAAAATTTGTTTCCATATTTTTGTAAAAATTGCATCTTTTATTCAAAACGTCAGAAATGTTATTACAATGTTACTGCCTTTTTATTAATATTCACACTTATAGAAAATTAAAATGAACATATATAAACTTTAAAATAATATAGAACGCCTACTGCTGAGTTAGCTATATGATGAACTACATAAAGAACAAAACTCATTTTTATCGAGTTCCATTTGCTGAATGGAGATGGTTTACATTCAACTGCGATCACATCACGTTTACTCGGGTGAGTAAAGGCGCATTGCTAACAAGAAACTGATTCGAAAGTCTAATATTTCAACAACACGCAACAAGGAACGGCTCGACATACCAATTTAATGTCAATCGGCAGATTCCTGTACTGATTGTATCGATTCTTCATTTCCTCGTATGTCATGAACTGAAGCGCTCCGTGTGACACCCCGAACATGCCCGGGACGAAACCCTGAAATTGAACACGCGCATACGAATTATTTTCCATACATCCAAATATAGTTCTCTAAAATCGTTCGAGCCTGCTGCATTGGATTGCCACAACCTTTCGAAAGTAACATTATGTATTCATTGACTAGCGACACGTATTAATATAAAGGCTCTCATAAAAAGGCTTAAAGTTAGAGAGCATGAGAGGTCTACGCTCAGAGCTTTGCTGCAAGACAGAATCATAAATGTAAATCCGCAGTAGAATCAAGATCAACGACGCAGCTCGAATTGCTCGTCGAAAATAACAGTGGCACATCGCTTGGGCAAACAACGGCAGTAGGAATTAAAAGGATATCGAATAGCGACCGCACGGTCACCACCACCACGGGCGTGGGTAGGTCTCCCACTAGGTGGTTGGACGATATAGTAAATGCCGCAGGAAAACACTGGCTGCGGGCAACGCAAGACCGGTCATCTTGGCGATCTTTCAGAATTGCAATGTCGTTGCTTTTAACTTTTTTTTTTCGACTTCAATTTCAATCACCCAAAATTAAATTTAAGCATTCGGTAATTTATGATCGCTTATTTTCGTGAATGATAGTTATTTAAAAATACTTTTCAATATTTTCCATTTCGATACCACATTTCTCATCAATCATAAAAGACATTGACAGGTCAGTTAAAAGATCTTCCGCATTATATTTTTCCATATTATCTCTTCTCGTATTGCCCGGATATACAACATGAAGACCGACTTTTGTGAAATTTTTGTACAGGCATTCCAATACGTTTTCTTTATTTTTTAGCTAGTGATGTCTTTACTACTAATGTGTGATTCAATGACATCACTATTCAAACCTATTTTAAAGAAAACAAATAAAAAAAAAAACGGATTATATATATAATAGTAGGTGGTAGTTCGAATATTTTTAAACGTCTCAAAAACTATTTGAGGCTCTCTGAAATAATCCAGCAATAATTTTATTTAAATATCAAAAAGTAGATTTCGGCTGTTCCGAAGCTAATGATGGTATTTGAAGCCACGGCAACATATATAAAGTGGCCAAAGAGCTATTAATATTTACATGTATTAAAAGAAATAATTTAATACTTAAATTCGCTGGATAAATGCATATACCACTTTAATCTGCACTTTTATGGGGACGTGAAGGAGACAGGCGACTGTAGAGGGTGTCAATAATTGTAATGATATCTAAGGAAGCGTTTCAACATCAAGATTTTTTCAGTGGACTATTAACATTTTTTTATTATTCCGAAAATTCATTAATATCTGATCAGACAGTACTTAAGTTTCTTATTGGAAACTGACTGAAAATTGTATTACTTATTAATCAAATTTTCAATCAGTTTCCATTTATCTTTAATTTCATACTTTTCTGTTCCTATGACTAAACACAACATGTTTATTAAAAATTTTCTTAACTAAGATTTTCTGATGGCGTAATTGTTCTGACGGAGTAATATTAGTTAATGTAACTGTTTTTTGTTGATACTACATTTGTTGATGCTTGATATTTGCATACTTTACATTGTACATTAATTTTAATACAAATGTATAATACTGACTGAGACAGCTCAAGGATAACATGATATATTTTCATTCTATCAGTCATTTTTATCAATATTACATATGCAAAGTCAGTGATTGCACACAATCTCACCTTTAGATAAGGAAACTTTAGAACATGTGTTATGTAAAAATAACAAACACATTGCTTCATTTAGAATTCTTATAAACCTTTTGTTTACACATCAAAGTTTATTTTGTTTATTTTTATAACAAACATTAATGTTATTGATTCTAATGTTAGAATATACCCTCAATCACACAGGAAGAATAGAAATGTGTATTTGTATTATTTATGTTCACTTTTATTATCACCATCATCATGTCAGCCGATAGACACCCACTGGAAGACACAGGCCTCCCCCAAAAATCGCTGCAATGATCAGTTTGCGCTGCCCACATCCAGCGAATTTTGAACTTTGACTATGTAATCCACCTAGTGGGGGGCCAACACATGCCGCATCTACCGACATATATATTCACTAGTAAATTAATAAGTGAAAAACTCACCCTGTATAATCCTCTGATGCCCTCAGTTCTATATATTTTAGTTAGGCCATCAACCATGCCTTTGTACCTCTTGTTGTCAGCCAGGTGTTCATCACTATACTGCAGACAAAGCCTAGTCTTAACCACCCAGATGGGGTTTGTCATGATGAGGGACAGTATTCCAGCTTCTGCCGCCGCAAGCATATGCAAGCCGGGTCCAAGTGGCGTTCGGGCATTCCCACCTTGTATCCATGTCTTTATAGCATTGTAACTGTAAATCGATAAAACAGTAAATAATCCATTATAAAATATTGCTAAAATTTGTGACATACTACTAACTCCATTTTATAATATATCAACTTATTATGGTATGTTTATACAAGGGTTTGGTCATAGTTATGATAAAGATTTATAATATATCATTGTTGTGTCTGCCAATAGATGCCTACTACAAGGTATAGAGCCTCTTTTTTCATTTCTCTTTATATATACCAGACAAGCGCATTGAATTAAAACAAAAATTCCCATTAGTATTTAACCCCTTAACTATGTGGAAAATTAGATTGTAATTTCAGATGGACAAACAATCCGGTGCACTCCTTATATGTATTATTATAAATGTGATTGAATGGCTCTCAAAACCACTCCCATATATTTCTATAATAATACAGAGTTGATAAACAATTGGACTATTGTCTAAAATCATCTCAGTCGTGGAGAGTGGGTACAAAAGCATCAATAACTTGATGTATAAGATCCTAAGAGGTTCTAGTTGATGTTTTGCAGAAACATAAAGGATAAAAGATAGGAAATGAATGTAACTGGAATGCTAGGAATACCAAAGACTTAATGTCTATGACTATTGTCTAAGTGTTCAAGAAGAAGCAAGATAATGACTGTCGAATTTTGACATGCTTTAGCCAAATATTGCACTACGGAAATACTTGTTGTCATTGGTGCCTGACTTTATGATATAATTCTGTATATCATGAGACAGGACCTAGCAAGAGACCAAAACAATAAGCAAGGGGCCTCAAAGAAGATTCTGCCAAGAGCATTCAGGTAAAAGGAAATTGTCCAATGCAAGAAGTATTAAACATTTTAAATAGTTTAATGTAAAAAAAAATTGAACTGATATCATATGATTTTCTAAATTAATATTAATATATAGCCAAAAATGCCAATATTTGTACTACCATATTACATACATACAATACCGAGTAATATGCTAAACATGCACAAATTGTACAATACAATTATATTGACAAAGAGTTGTGGATATACTTAAACCAACATAACTAGACTGTTGCTATTCTTAAACTTTATTTTATTGTAAACAGTCTATTCACATCAAAAATGGATCAAGATTTTTTTATTATGTAGATCATGATATTGTTTATGTAACAATCTCAATAGTCTTATATAATGATGTAAACAATGTACATCTGAGAAAACCTCTTTATATATACATAAACAGTACTGGTGACACCTGATGTGATCATTTAATTTCAAGGAATAACAACCAACACCGCACTGGAGCCAGCAAATATTATAAGAAAATTATATAAAGTTGACCAATGTATTTTGTTATAGGAGGCGAAATTGAATTATATTTACTGAATATTAACAAATCTGGATTCATATTCAATGACTATCATTATCTTTAAAGCCTTTCACATAGATTTCTTATAGGATCTGTTGAAAGAGGCCTGCACCTAGTACATTCTGGCAATTTTAACAAGGTCATCCATGTCCAACTTGTATGCGAACATCCTACACTGCACTTTTCAGCATGTGCTCTCCATTCAAGCATCTTTAGCCCCCAGCAGCCATCTATTCAATATTAGTTTAAAAATAAAAATCAATTTAATTATCAAGTCAATACTTACAACAAAAAGTAAAATCCCCATGCAGAACCTGAGCCCCAAACATTTGGAGTTACACCACGGTACAGTCCCTTAACGCCTTCTTTTTTCACTATTGTAACAAATGCGCTGCCAAGCCCATCATATCTTGGTACAGTTGCTGTTCTACCATCATTCACTGTGAACAAATTGTTACTATAAACATTATTATACTACTTTAACATTCCCATCATTTCAACATTATTTACAAAGTGCTAGACAGTTTGGATAAACACTAAACAGCAAATGTTTACATGAATTAAAAGGCATACATTGTTATCACCATCTGGAATCTTATTCATGTGAAAAATTAAGAAGATCTAATGCAAAACTTCTAAGTTATATTCATTTATGTAGCTAAAATAACCATTAAAATTTTTGTATTGCATATTTAATATTTTCTTCCCATTGAAAACTCTTCATTATGATAAAATTAAAAGAATAATGCTTATTTGTGCTGTTAATAGCTATAATACAGCAAGTAAACATATGACCAAAGATCTCATATTCAGATACATTTTTACTATAAAGTGAAGTCTTGTTTAATTTTGGAAAGGATTATGAAAAAGATGTCAGGAAATAAAGGGGTGACCAAGAATTAAACCATATATGAGACAAAACTGAACCAAAAAAGTGCATATATAGACTACAACACATTATTTATTTTATAATTTATTTATAAGGGATCTTTTTGTATATATACACCTAAATATTTCCATATGACTTTAATTTAAGATAGCATTGTCAATTGACTAAAATATAGAACAAAGCAGGTAATTTAACACACACCATAAATATCTTATTACTGTATGTGTACCTAAGATATTACAAAGATATTTTGGCAAGTGACCAATGTACATAAAGTGTTAATTAGTAACAGATTTTGGCATATTTAAGCATATAGTCAGGAGCTACATTGATGTTCACATTCATATAATAGAAATATATTTATTTTAGTTCACTATTGTTTTGATTACCAGACATTAAGTAACATTTATTTAAATAATTGCTAATTTCCAAACTTTTTCTCTAATAAAACATATTGTATGTCTAATGATGTACCATTGACAAAAAAACTTTGTAGACTTCCTTAAAACACAAATGTGCTAAATATGATACGGCTTTTCACATTATTCCTATAATACTTAATATTCATTACCATATTCATTTAAATAAATATGTTTACAATATGTAACCATGACAAAAGGATACATAGGTTTCAAGATACAAGCCATAAAAAACTACTAAATTACCATTACCTTTTTCTAGATAAAGTAGTGTTTAGTTATATAGTCATTTAGTATATACCATTATTTAGTACAGGATTTATATTTTAGTATTTATATATATATCTCAACATAAATACAATACAAAAATAAAAAGTACATTCAGCATCAACGGATATTATTGTTATAATAAATACAGAATTTATATTTTTTAAAACCACAGTCAATTATCGAAAAATGACTACTTGTAATAGTAACTAACCAAGACTTTCATCCTGAATTTAATAATAAGCTGTACAAGTTCATGCAAATTAATCAATAATATTTACAATAGCTCATTGAATTATGTTTATTATTGCATCAGCAAAGTAACTTTATTATGTTGCATCTAACTTTCACTCAAAGTAAATCAAGTTCAAGGTCACATGATAACTGGTAAAATTATGTGAAAAATTATTAAAAGCATACACTTAAATTTGTTAATAAAGAATGACTATTGATAATAATGACAATGACGATTATACGCTGCCAAAAAAACCTTCGTTACGTACCTGCAAATCTGATTTTTATAAGGTCCAAAGGGTGCAATATTAACGTAGAGGTGACGCCGCCCGATATGCCGGCTACGAGGTGCTCGTATTTGATGTGACTGAAGAGAGCCAGCTTAGAGGACGAGGAATTAGGATTCTTCATTGTAGTCATGTTGATTAGATTGAATCACAGTTAAAACATTTTGCAAGAACCTCAGACACAACTATACCCGTCGAACAGTTTCACTTGAACAATTAATAAAATTAACTAAAAAATCACCGCTGCACATCATTGCTTCCGTAATATACTAACTAAATTGAAAATGCGTGAACGGGATGATTTCCACATGATTCTTTTGAAGTAATTCGACATACGGTTCAGTTTCTTTTTACGTTCTTCGATATTGAACAAGACAGCTAATAAAATATAACTTAAAACTTTTCAACATGGAAGAAATAAACGGCTTGTTATTTTAATTACCAAAAATCTTGTATTAATTTATAAGTACATAAAACAAACTATTTTATTTTTACTTATACTATTATATAATCGACAAATATTTTATGGCTTTAATATTCAAAAGTCTTTGACTAATGATTTAAAATTAATGAAGTTTCATTTGACATTATGAGGGTTACCTGCTTTTGTAGAATTTTATATAAGCAAGAATTCATTTAACTTATTACGTAACATTTTAATTTAAGTAATTTTATAATATAGATTAAAACATTTTACCTAAATAATACTCTACTATAGAAAAATGCTTATTTTAAAGAAAATATTTATTCTGATTAAAGTACTTAGTGTGATATCTAAAATTTTTATGAAGACAGAAAAAGGTCTTATAGAAAAGACAAAAATTATCAAATCATAAAATATCTATCATATATAATAGCAATCTACTTGAAGAACACAAATAACCTTGTGTAATGTATAACACATTTATAAAATTCGTTTTGTGAATACATATTTTAAATTGAATAAATTATTTGATCTATAGATAAAATATGATCTTTTTTCATCTGTAGTACAATTATTTTGTAAAATCGGTAAGAAAAAATCCTGGCAGCACTGTTTTCAACACTTCTTGGTCTAACTTGACGTTTATCCTTCGATTTGCCCATTACACCATTACGTAAATCAGCGAACGAAAATTTCTAGTACGAGAAGTGTAAAAACATGTTGAAAGCCGGAATAACCCTTAAATTACTCTCGAAACAGAGTCAAAATGTGCGACTCTTAGCCACCGCAGTGGGTTATAAACAGGCGTTAGTTAATATCCCACCGACAAAGCTAACCGTACTCGATAATGGAATTCGGGTTGCCTCTGAAGATTCCGGCAGCGCAACGGCTACTGTTGGCCTATGGATCGATGCCGGATCAAGGTATGAAACATCGAAAAACAACGGAGTTGCTCATTTTCTTGAACACATGGCTTTCAAAGGCACCAGCAAACGATCGCAAACCGATTTAGAATTGCTGGTGGAAAATATGGGTGCGCATTTAAATGCATACACTTCTCGAGAACAGACTGTGTTCTATGCTAAATGCTTGGCAAATGATGTGCCAGTTGCAGTCGAAATTCTTGCAGACATCATTCAAAACTCTTCGCTCGCTGAACCTGAAATCGAACGAGAACGCGGTGTTATTTTACGCGAAATGCAAGATGTCGAAAGTAATTTACAAGAGGTAGTGTTTGATCATTTGCATGCCACAGCCTTCCAAGGTACCCCTCTAGGACAGACTATTCTTGGCCCCACTAAGAATATCAAGAAAATCTCAAAAGCTGACCTGCAGCAATATATCAAGACTCATTACCAGCCTACTCGCATTGTTCTTTCTGGGGCTGGTGGAGTTGAGCATGAAAGGCTTGTGGATTTAGCTAGTAAACATTTTAGTGGACTTAAAAACACCGTCTCTGATACCCCACTATTGGCCCCATGTCGTTATACCGGGTCTGAGATTAGAGTACGTGATGACTCAATGCCTCTTGCACATGTAGCAATTGCAGTAGAAGGTGCAGGATGGACTGATGCAGATAACATTCCTCTAATGGTCGCTAATACTCTTATTGGAGCATGGGATCGATCACAAGGTGGTGGAGCAAACAATGCATCTTATTTGGCTAGGGCTGCATCTAGTGCCAACCTTTGTCACAGCTTCCAATCCTTTAACACCTGTTACAAAGATACTGGTCTTTGGGGTATCTATTTTGTAGCTGAACCTCTACAGCTGGATGATATGGTATACAATATTCAAAAGGAGTGGATGAAACTTTGTGTATCTGTGACAGAAGGTGAAGTTGAGAGAGCCAAGAATCTGCTGAAGACAAACATGCTACTTCAGCTTGATGGCACTACTCCAGTGTGTGAAGATATTGGTCGTCAGATGTTGTGCTACAACAGACGTATACCTGTACATGAACTAGATGCTCGCATTGAAGCAGTCACTGCCAAAAACATTCATGAGGTGTGCACTAAATTCTTGTATGATCGCTGCCCTGTAGTTGCTGCTGTTGGTCCAACAGAAGGATTACCAGACTACACTAGAATCCGAGCTGGCATGTATTGGCTCCGGGCTTAATTGTAGATCCTAGATAAATAATTAAATGTTATTAAAATCAGTTAAGATCAAAAAATTAAATTACTGATCCAAATGTCTGTGGTTTTATTGTAATAAAACACATTGTCTTTGGTTAATGTATTTATTATAGGAGCATAAGTGAATAAATAAATGTGTAAATAACAGAACATTTTTTTAATTTCTTTTTATATTTAATAATACATAATTTACATTGCTTACAGTTATATAATTGCTTTTAATAATTTTAATAAACATTTATGTGTCTAATTTACTACCCTTTTCTTCTATATTCTCTTGAATATTGGCAATGTTTGGTTTACGGGCTGTACTGGTCTTTCGCTTCTTACCATATGGCAACACTTGTTCATTATGGCTGATCAGACTTGCTGAGGAGATAAAGACAGATACTTGCTCAGGCGTAGGACATGCAACTATGAGAGTATCTTCATATGAATAACCAGAGTTGGTAAGAATTTGTTCGACTTGCATGAAGTAGCCAACAACATTATTCTGTAAAATAAATAAATATTTAATGCTTGTACAAATATCTTTTATCAATCATAGTTATTGATCATTATATTCCAATAGTAAATTTAGTTTTATAATCTAATAGGACCATTTGCAAGTGGTCTAAATCCAATGTCTTCTAACAACCAACTCATGGGGTGATATTGCTAGTTTCTAGAACTTAAATGCATGGGAGCCATTTGTTCTGCAAGCAATGTGGCCTAGCCTACTTACTCCTACTTCAACTTGTGAATTTGGTTACATCATCACATTTTATCAAAAGTGGTTGATGGTTGGCATTAAATGAAGTTTATTGAAAGTTGTTGATAATTTTTACTGTGGGTACAACAGAATGTTTTGTTTTAAATGTTAACCACTTGCCAAAACTGGTAATAGTTGCAGTTTTTATACATAAAACCTACAAAATTGAGCCAAAGATTAAAAAAAAAAATTATACATACACGAATAGGTCTAAATAAGATGAACTCTGTTTCTTTATTTGCTAGGTATAATTGCATAGAGCGCTGGAGTGGGGCAAGATGAGTTTTGATTCTTCTCTGTGCTTCCTTCACCACTACCGCCATCTCTTCGGGTGTGGCCCATGGTTGCAATTTCAATTGTTCCACTGGAGTAAATGCCTGCGCCTGACATGAATTTATTAAAAAATTATTATCTCAAATTCTATATAATGAATAATAAAGTTTCAGAAAATTAACATTTTCGTATATAAAATATTAGTTGTGTGGATTCTAAAGACTGTTTTGTAATGAACCAGAGACAAATTATATATAGGAAACTAATACGCAATTTATCTAAATTTTATTTGTACTGTCCAACTATGGGGATGGCTTTGAACTATTTACTGGAGGATTAATTAATGAAAGAATTTTTGTAGTGTAAACAGTCTAGTATTGGCTTTCGTCTCACTCACAAAGACAGATATACTTATAGGCTGCACAAGGCAATTGAATAATATAATGAACCAAAATTACACATAACAAGCCATAAAAATTATTTTGAGGCTGAAAAATTAAATTTTAATTATTTAAAATTAGTTTTGTGCATACAATTTTTGATTACCTTTTCAATGAACTCTATTAGTGGGCCCGCCAATATTTCCGAAGCATGCTTTATAAACATCTCGCAACAATTCTTTAACTGTCTATCAACTTCCTTTCTTGAGTCAAGTAAATGTTCCTTCACCATAGGCGTCCCTTCTAATAGGAATTCTAGAAGTGCGTTGTTGCTGTTCAATGAGAATATTTGACGAGGCTTTTGTATGAGACCGTAGGCTGCGTTCTTTACATTACTAAAGTCTAACGTAGTTTCTTTTATTACAAAATCAACTTGAAATGGTGCTATTTGTTCTCTTAATATAAGCAAGTGTTTTATTTGGAACAGCTCTCCATCAATGTTGGTCTTCGTTGCAGATATCTGTTTAGCGGCGTTATCGATGCTCTGAACGCATAAGGATATAGCTTCTTGTGCAAGGCCCTGGAAGACTCTTTTCTCCAGGCATCGGTACAGCCTTGAAAGTGCAGCCAAAGTTCTTCTGACTCCAGGATACCACATTCCGTGTAAATCTGCGGGAGACGCCTGCGGTCTTCTCTGAGCTTCAATGTTAATATTTGCTACTTCCTGGGACGTTGCCGATATGTCTGATATCATCGAGTTTCTGGAATCACTACGCTTTAGGCTTTGTTCTTGTAAGGACATTGCGATTTGCTGTAAATGTGAATATGTTATTTAAATCATAATAAAATAAATGTTCTTGTTTTCGTTAATTGAGAAGTGCGCAAAATATTACAAGAACGCCTTCGCAAGTTAAGTTACTAGATTTATGATGACTATCGTTATCATAGGACGTCCACTGCTTGACATAGACCACCCTCAATGTTTTCCAATAAGACCAATTTGAATCGGTCTGCAAGACGTTCGGTTTTCGGACGATCTTAGCAAGGTCACCTGTTCATCTCGGTTGATGTCCTATGCTGCGTTTGCCCATACGTGGTCTTCATTACAGAACCTCAAGCAAAATGGCAGATCACATTGAGCGTAGACTTGATGACCGCTGGGTAAAGTCCTAAGTTCTAGAGTGTAGCAAACGCAGCGTAGGAAGACCACATCTATCGTCAGTCGACCTTGTTCAGGCCGCTTATAATCGGTCATATTGGAATTCAATGAGAGGAGGCCTGTGTCCAGTATTGGAGAATCCAGGGCTGAAATGATCATGAATGTCTCTAAAAATGGGTAGTGGAGGTCTCTAACAGTACCTCCATCATCTCAAGCTTATCGGGGTAGGCGAGATCACCGGGCGCAGGGCGGTACAGCAGCACGTCATGTCGCAGGTGCACGTGCGCGCGGAACACGAGCCGCTCCTGCGCGTCCTGTAGCAGCGCACGCGCCGCCACGCCCAGCGCGTTCAGCGCCGCTGACAACAACACAGCAATACATGCGACGCGAACATTATTTCAAAAATTATTGTCATATTGCTATTTCCAAACCGCTACTACTTTTAATATCATAGATAAATAAATTATTAGATGAATGTTTCAGTCTATTTTGTGTTTCATAATTTGGGTCATATCTTATGCAACACCTGTTGTACTGTTCTATAAATAAGATCATAAATATTACCCTTCTCATTTATTTAATGTATTAATACTTAAAGCTCTCTATATAATACTCATTATTTAAATCGATTGATTCAAACTTTCTTCTAAATATAAAACACAACTCCGATTAATAAAGTGTACCATAACATAGCCCTTGTTCTAAATTCAAAACGTAAAAAAATCGTATGGTCACAAATTCTTTGCTGTAATGCAACCAACCAACGCGGCGAGGTAGATTGGTATGACGTCATCTGCAAGGAAAGTTCGCCACTTCAAGTTTTGTAAACAAAATAATAATAATATGGATCCACGAGAGATAAAAGGAAGTCAGTAAAACGATGCTTAATTTATAGGTATCAAAAAGGTTTCACTAGCTATAAATAAAGACTCAAAGTACAAAAGTTCCCACAGGCGCTCAAAGAGCCGTGTAGAAGACTATGGTTAAGATTTCTCTATGAAATCGATTGAGAAATAAATAGATGCGTAAATGAATGAAAACAACCGACATATTTCAGCGTATTGACATGTTAAAGTGATAGTGATGATAGAACGGATGGCCGCTGGTGCCTTAAGGTCTTAAGAGTAGAGTCCAAAGTTCCACATGAGTAGCGTGGAACGTATGCCCAAGAAGTGGATAAACAAACTGGTCAAGGATGTAGTAGACGATGTCTGTAGGGCGTTTCGAACCAGTCTTTATAGAAGAGGCCTGCATCCAGCAGTGGACATTGTACGCCTGTAATGATAAAGCAAAGACAGGTAAAAGATAAATTCATGATATGATACAATACTTCTATATATTGTTTCGGAGAATTTAATACTGTTAACCTTGGGGTCTTTTACAGTTCCGTAGATACTGAGTTCACGAAATGGAAGGGTGCGTAAACTATTCAAAATTTAAACTAAATGTATTCCAGTTCGCACAATGACGTGTAGTGTATTGTATGTAAGTGTGCGGTTGTGGAGGACAGTGAGGAACACTCAGCAATCTAAGGATACTGGTCCTACTTTGGATCGCCTTCGCTGTTCGTTGAACCGAGGGCGGGCGGACACCCATCAGGATACTTACGGTCATTCACTTGCTCTTCAATCACCTCCACTCGTAGGATGACGCACAACTCTGCAAGTGTCTCCAAGTGGTTGATGTGTATTATTTGCGGCCTTAGTGTTTCATACAAGCCGTTGCATAGACTTTGAAGATATTCACTGAGAAGAATTATTTATAAAGTTTAATAAAAAGCAAGCAAATTTTTTAAATATAAATCTATCAATAAATAAATGTAGTTAAAAGTTTTTAGTCGGTGAATGTGTATTCATTTGCCAGCAAAAAGCTTTAATGCTTTTATATCTATATCCCATCTTTGTCTAAACGCCGATCACTCTAAAATATGTCAAATTAATTTGTCTTTCTATTGGAAATCGAGACGCCTATAACTTCAGGTAATACATCCAGTCTACAGGGCAGGTAACAATTAATAATCAATTTTAATAAGTAGAATTTTTGAAAACACTTTTCATTACTATACTATTATTACTTTAATTATTATATCAGATAGCAATGATTTTTGGAAAACGTGTATCATACATTAATTTACAATAAGCTACATAAAATTTGAAACTATTACACCTTTAACCAATTACTTAAAGTATAAGTATATACTAAATTTCAGTTTTGTGGATTGAAATACAGACAACATAAACAGAAAAGCTTTATGCAATATTAGTAGAGTTCATAAATTACTGACACAATCGATAAGCTTCGGTTTTGTAGAATGAAATTGCCTCTATGGCATAGTTTTTCATCAGCTCGATACAAAGCTGTTCAAACCAATTGTGCTTCATCAACATCATTTGGGTATCCGCTGTTGGACTTAGGCCTTCACCGTATATTTCCGATTAGAAGCGGCCAGCGTCTAGTGTCTTCGGATGAGCTAAACAAGTCCGTTTGTCCACTTTGTGGTTGGAGGTCCGAGGCTTTTATTATCTGTGGTCCACTCTGTTATCTTAAAGGCTGCAGTACTTATGAAAGAATAATATTTCATTAGTGTGAAATCAAATGCCATGTACTGCTAGTTTTGTAATTGATTTGACACTCACTCAAGTGCCGGCGAGGGTTTGCTGAACAGGTTGGCGTAGAGGGCGTACTCGTCGCGGCAGGCGAGCGCCAGGAGAGAGCAGGCCGCTCGTAGCGCGGCGCAGTGCTCGCGGGGAGCGGCGAGCAATGCCGTACTCGCTGCGCCGCCCGCTGCCCGTGACCTCCTCGCAGTATACTCGCGCTGCGCATCGCTAAGCAGTGCCGCATAGCTAAAACATAAATATTTTTAATATCATATGTAGACCGACATTCCTCAGGTATTGCAGGAGGGTATAAAAGTAGCAGTTGATAAAAATAAAACCAAAATGTAAGATATCAAGTCGAGTAAGCCAAATAAAGCAATCTACAAAAAAAAAAAAATTAAAATAAGAAAACAATAAAACAGTAAAATAAAGCAAGATAGTAGAATTGTAAACAAAACAGAATAAATAAAATTAAATGTGACACCAACTGTGATAAGATTTACAAATTTAATTAAATTAGTAAAAAAGGTTTATGCACTAAATAAATTGTGATAAGAAAGATAAGAAGCCCAATACCTGTGACTTTTGGGAAGTGAGGAGAAGGATGAAAGGTGATGAAACGGAGGTAACTAAAAATGAATGAGTACGTAAGAAGAGAAGCAAGTGAAGTATGTCAGAAGATCAAATGAATGATCTTAAGAAGACTGAAAGAGAAGTAAAGAAATAAAAGGAGAGATGTGAAATAATTAATTAAAAATTGTAAGTTCCCGTCCCTAAACAAGATAGGGTTGAACAAGAGACCTCTAATAACGGTGGCCACATAAATAAAAAATATGATGTGTAAAACACACTTATTCATATACACCCTATTAAATTTGCGTGTAATAAAAATGGTTCACAATTATTTATATTAGAGTCCAATTAAAATAAGAAACCTTTTAAATTAAAACTGTGATATGGAATAATATAATTATGTGATTTGTCATATGTTAATTTTTTAAAATGACAAATATGTATATGTACATGTATTTCTATAAACAAATATATAATTATAAATACAACAATAAATCAAACACATCAAATCTAGGAGAAGTTCACATTTCCCTGAGATAGAAAAAATGAAAATTTATTTATTCAAAATTGAAATTTTTAACTTTTTTTTTAAAATCACTTTTATTTTGACTCTGCTTCGCAAGGTGTTGTAGTTGTGGATAAGAAGCAGAAAGAAACTTCACAACAACAAATCCTTTTAAAACTTTAAACAATGCAGACTTATGTGCAATTACTTTTAGATATACCCTAAATAATAAAAAAAAAACAAGTGTCATTGCTGCCAAGGATACTTGTCATTTAAATAATCAACAGTTAAGAAAATATTTCTTAACCGTCTTCTTTAAAATTTCAGATTCTCTGATGATGATCTTCATTTCTCTGATTCTCTGATCTAAGTTGTGAGATCATGAGACATTTACTATATACAACATATTATATATAACCTTTATGTATTAATTTAAATAAACTAACTCTTCATTAGTTTCTGCTCTTTTCTCTATCTCACTGATGACCATCCGTAATTTTGGAGCCACAGCTTGGAATTTCCCGAAATAAACAGCATAGGCAGTATCCATTGTCTCCTGATCAGTAGAGCCTTCTTCAGGTGTCAGTATTTGTTCTGTGGCTTGGTTAAGAACTTGGATAATATATGACCTGATGAGAGAGATGCCACGGCTTTGCAGATGTCTATATTTTACAAAGTAGGTGTGGGCCTCTTTGAAGTTGCTCTGAAAAAATAATAATTCCGTAAAGGATTTGTCCTAGATCAAGTAATAAAAAAGTCTGATATTTTCAGTCATATGATCAAAAAAACATAGCAGAAAAGACATTTGTTAGATTTTAAATTGTCATCATCATACCAGCCAATGGACACCAGTTAAGATATAGACTTCCTCTTAAGATTGCCACTATGACCGTTATGTTCTTTAAATGCATCTCCTACTTCATTAATGTTCCTAATATTAATAATTTTTCTGCTTATAAAAATCAACATTTTTTCAATTTTAGCAGTACAACATCCACCACTGGGCACAGACTTTCCACACAACATTTTCCAGTAGGATTATTCAGATTTTTTACTATTAGTATGGTAATTACTTATTCACTAGGTAAGTCAGAATGAGATTGATTTAAAATATTGTACTTGGAAACTAATTTGTATTGTATGAATATAATGCAGTACATACATGTGCCTTCATATAGTCCAAGCATTCATCAATTTTTGCCAAAACATTAAAGAATGCCTCACTGTTTACTGACATTGTGGGACTGCTCAATCTCTGTGACAAGTGCTCCACCTGGGTGAAATAATGCAATTTCTGTTTGATGTCATCTCCTGCAAATGGGATATAATCCTTTTTTTATATACATGCATTAAATATTAAAAGCCATAACTTATAAATACAAAATTGATCAAAAAAGGGTTTGTAATTTCAAAACTCAATTACAGCTACTTTTTAAAAATAGTCAAATTGATGTACCGTTCAGCAATTTTTTTATATTTCCGATATATTTAGATACATGGAAGGTTGTTATGGTGAAAAAGTGAAAATCTCCATAAAAAGTAGCAGATATTAGAAGAAAATTATGGTTTCTATTGCAAATACAAGCCTCTGTAAGAGTTTAAATACCTTTTTTTAGCTGCCAAATCTTTGAAGTCAAACAAAACTCAATAAAATAATTGATAGGATAACTCCATAAACACCAGAGGAAAGTGTGCATAGCAATACAGTATGCTTGAGAATTGCACCGACCACAGCCCTGGAGATTATGATAAACCTGCCTCCCTTACCTGTATGTAAAACACAAAGCTGTTCTTTCCGCAATTAGGCTGAATACCCTTAACTTATGGAAAAGAAGCAATCTCAAACAACGTTAACCTAGAGGAGGTCAAAAGAGGCACTGCTTTTGCAGATTCCACAGGTAGAAAATAGCAGGGTGCAGAAGGCATCTAGTCTACAACCTTTTTCAAATTAGGGCAGCCTAAAAACTCCCAATGGAGCTGTGGAGCTCAGGCCACTACATTGTACAATTTTGCAGAATTGGGTAAAAACTATTCAGGAAACATTTGGTTGAACAACTTACCTATGTTTGAGAGCTTAGTCTGATCAGCCAATAATTGTTCACTCATTGTATGAAGTGCATTTGTTTTGTTTGATACTAAATTGTATTCCTCTGATAATTTATTCAAATCTGCCATTGTTGCTGTAATCTATAAGAGAATATTTCTTGTTTATATTGCTGTTTATTTACAGATATTATAAATTGTTGCTGCAGATTAAATTAAAAAAATGTACCAACTTGATCTGTTAAAGAAACACATTCATTTCTCCTTTCCTCCAATTGTTTATAATAGTCATCATATGGAGCATCATCTGCTTTGGCACTATTCTCATTCAATTGTTCATACCACTCTAAAAAATCAAATGTTGTTTCAACCACTGGCACTGATATGTCTTCTGTTTCAGTACTAGAATGCTCTGTATTTTCCTACAATGAACAATAAATGAATGTTAATACTCGTAACTTTTAAATAAATTGAAATATTGGCTAGCAACAACTCTTTTCCATTGCCATAGCCAATATACTATTGGGTTCTAATTAGAATAACCTTGTTCCTTTAACAATTAAAATCGTATAAATGTAATAAAAAGTATTGTTTGAATTTTGATTAGACTTTCGATCATGATGAAGGCTTTTAGGCAATTTTTTTTTGTGTTTTACCAGAATGTTTACAGACTTGACTGATACTAACTTGTTCTAATTCTGGTGAAACACCAAGTATTAACGTTTCCAAATCTAGAATTGCTTCCCTTTGACTTGATGTAAGTGGCGCTAAAGGTTTTTCGGACGTTTCCCATAATAGCAGTTTATTTTGAATTTCTTTTAATGTCATATTATCCATATTTGCATAGAAAGGAACAGTTTTCAAATATAAAAACAAGATTATCGGCTGACGTCAAACGTCAAGCCATTTGGCAGATTATGAAATTTCCTTAAACGTCCGAAAATTAAAAAATAATTTTATAAGAAATTATAGTACTTATTTTTAATTAAAATTTATATAAATTATACATAACATCCTTATTACAAAAATTTAAATAAATGTTCCTATTAACAGGAATAGATGTATAAAATTTTATTGGTCTTCGACATTTAATTATTACGCCATCTAGTAGTGAGTAGTGCTAGTATTTATTATCTTTTTACGTCTCGTGGAATTTACACGTACATACACTACTTGATATATATTTGATTGAGATTATTCCAATAAAACGTAGCTGAATAAAAACATTTTTGCAATAAAACAATTCTCGGCAGATTTAAATCGTAGCGATTCTCGGGGATTTGTTTTCTCAAAAATTACTAAGTAATTTCATAATTCTTTTTATATATTATATTTTATGAAAATTGGCGATTACGTTTTAGTCAAAAATATGTGTACAATACGTCTTGAATGATGTTAAGACTTATAATTACCTGAATTTAGTCGCACCTGTGAAAACTGCAAATACCACTTAGACAGCAGTGCAAGTTAGATAAAAAAAAAACTTAGACTAGAACTAGCTAGGTTTCGACGTAGGAGACCGCGGGTTCATTGATTAATACGTAAAAATAGATTGTAATAAACGCCATCTATTGATCTTAACTTGGCACACTATGAATTTAACTTTATTTCTATGTACCAACACTCCAAGTAGATGTCGCTGTTGTTAATAATTCACTATATTAAAAATGGTCTTGGTATTTCAGTATTTGTGTGGCTATGCATCTAATTTTACAAAGGATCAATATGAAATATTGAATAAGAATCATATGTTTAATGTTATCTAAAAGAGTAATCGTTGGAAACAGTATATTTATATGATTCCAGACACAATTTTTTTGTGTCTTTAATAGAAGTTATTAAAAGGCTTTAATAGAAATTAACTTTTTAATTGAATTGCGACACACAATACATCAACTAATGGAATTACTTTTGATTTATTAATGTTGACCTCATATAATAATCATTAGGTTTTATTTTTACTAATATTACTTCATGAAGAAATCGAATATTAGGTGCGCAATTTAAAAGGCATCAAATTAGTAGTGCAATAGTCGTAAACGTACGTTTAATTTAGTCCTAATGGGCAAATAATGTTCGGTTTGCATTTGCAATATCTGATCGTATCACTCGAAGTAATTACTTGGAAACAAAGCTGTAATGGATTTCTCGAACCTAAGATAAATAGATTTAAAAGGGTTTTTCATAGGACTATATATTCGTGGGTTAAACAAAATCGAAACTTAGAATTAAATAAAAAAATCACTTTGTGTCTTTTCTTACTTTATTCATAGTAATACAATAGCATTTTGTTTACCTCTACACATATTCAAGAAATTGTATGTGACATAGCAGATTTTAATAATTTTACAAAATTGCATGATCGATGACGATCGTTGTAAAATGAATGGGATAACTTTATTAAGTATATGAAACACCTAATCATTCTGTAAAAAATGTTGACAATAAGTAGAGAATGGTTATACAAATCATCAAATTAATCTTTAGTCAGATAATGTTTTTAAGGCGAAAAATTTATTGCTTCTACACTGCTATGCTGTACTGTGTTATACTTCTGATTTCAACAGCTATTCCATTCTCATATGTATCATAATGAACTTTACCTGTCTGTATGTCCTGTGAGTTATGGTTATTTATCCGTAATATTTATCGCGATTTTTACAAATATGTTTTAACCTGTGAAAAACAAGTCCGAAATTTTATCTTATTGCCTCAACAATCAGTTACGTAACGCTATATATCTTGAATTATTTATTTTTAAAACAATACCTAAAAAAATTCTTTCTATTAAAATTATTATGTCGTAAAAATTGTGTACATGTTGCAACTTAATAGTAAAATAAATATGATTATTTTATTTTGTTTTACGAAGTTCAGCGTGTTTTCTCTAAGCAAGAGTTCGCAAAATAAGTTACAAATCCATCCTTTCAGTAGGTTGTTTCTTATACCACGCATCCGGGAACTTTGTTCGAATTTAAAACAGGTTATGAATG
This sequence comes from Battus philenor, assembly GCF_028537555.1. Classification (NCBI taxonomy): domain Eukaryota; kingdom Metazoa; phylum Arthropoda; class Insecta; order Lepidoptera; family Papilionidae; genus Battus; species Battus philenor. The sequence continues at coordinate 3,733,395 of NW_027181693.1, forward strand.
GAAGTTTCAATGTACTCTTTTACTGACATAGTGTAAGTCAAAAATTTTAAAACATCATTTATTATTTGTAGATTAAGGCAGTGCAATTATCATTAATTTGAAGTGAGATCTTTTATCTGTATTTTAAGCTTATAGTTGAATTTCTAAACATACAAAACAGTCCACCAGCTAACAAAAGATCCTTTGTGAGTCAAAAACAAAATAAAACCGCTTATTTTTGTACTTACTCCAATAATCTCATAACACAGGAAAAAGGTATAGGATGTGTGGACAGCTCAAATAAAAAAATAACACGATTTTAATAGTTTTGCATTTATTGGGTACGAGGAACCTTTCTGGTCAACATAAGCTACATGGACATTCTCTGTTTACAAGTATATTTACAATTTTCAGAATTTTATATATATTTATTCATATCTAGTAACTAAGGTAATAATGCTTTTAGGAGTAGATTACTGTATATTCACAATAATTACGAGAACCTAACGACTCATCTGTACAAGTGCGCCGTGGCGCCGTACAAAACACTAGCGCGGCCGCGCTGCTGCGCCCGGCCGCTGCTCTCCTATCTAACGATAAACATTGAAGCGATTTTAAAATACAGCGAATATACTTATAGTTGCTTCTAGATATATCTCTCCATCTGATAACTGCGGCCCGACTCGGTCGGAGCACTCCGTCTGCCCCCTAATCACATTCGTTCATATTTACATCCCTCCGATCACACAATTCTATTACAACTTGTACTATATACAAACAATTTTTTAATCATTTTTAAAAAAATACAATGTTAAATTGCTATAATAACCTCTTCTACTATCGATACATAGGGCTGGAATAAAAATAGTTTTTTTTTTTATCGGTTTCAGCGTGCACTAAAGCCAGCGATCGCAATTGGCCACTCCCTCGCGACGTCTACGATCTAATCTGCAGTTCTGTGTACACTAGGTTCACAAAGGGCGACATGCCTACGAACGATTATAACATTATCGTAACGATTACAGTAAAAATTACAAACTAAACGAAACTCCACACGATACAATCAGCAAACTCGGGCTGACGCGGGACAAGCGCTTGCCAATTTATTTGTTAGCACGGTAAAACTTGATAAATAACTTAATATTATTACAAAACATGTATAGTAAATAAATTAACAGTCATTGTTCAATGCGTAGGAATAATCGACTATTTCATTACATTATTATAAACACACGTCCTTACAGATATCTTAAATGGAATACATTACGTGGATAGCGATATCTAAGTTTAAATCCAATAAAAAACGTAGGCGTTACATCGATACACTAAAAAGGCTCGTCGCCGAGTTGCGTAGCAAAAGCATGGCAGTTAGCACAAAGTTCTGCACCCTAGAGATTAAATAACAGAAAGATATATTTGTATGAGTCGAAGCGCGGTGACGGGAGCGCCGGTCGCGGCGCGCCGTAGCGCCGTTCGCTCGGCGGGCCTCGCGGTCGTCCCCTGCTAACGTACGACATGACATATACATGACATAGCACAGCCATCGAGTGTCCTCGGGCGGGGCGTGAGCGCCTACGAGACGGGCGGCTGCGGGCCCTGCGGCTGCGGCGGCGGCTTCACGCCCGCGGCCGGCAGCTGCGCCAGCGTGTCCTGGCTGGCGTGCGCCCGCAGGTACGTGTTCTCCACCTCCAGCTGGTTGATCCTCTCCATCAGTTCCGCGATGCGCTCTTTCAACACTTCCACTTCCTCGCGCACCGCGAACATCAAGTGGCTCTTAACCAGATCCTGGAACAACAAAGAATAATCCGTTAGCGAGATTCGAAATGTAAAAAACTAAGTTGATACGCGACGTCCGTGTTTTCGAAGAGCGATCGGCACGTCGAGAACCGGTTTCGAAACACATCATTATTAAGATGCTAAAAATACTTTGTCAATACATTATAATAAAAACAATCAGATTGTTCCGCAATAAAAAAGTTACATTAACAAAAAATATAAAGTACGTTGTTATCGTTAAAAACATAAAAGTGAAGTGAACCTACTTCTGGATTAGGCACGACCACGTAACAGGTATCTTTCGCACCTTTCCTTTTGATTTCGTAAAGGCAGCCATCTTTGGACTGAACAACGTCAATCATGTTTCAGGGTGCACTTGAGTTTTGGGATCACTGAACGCGACTGTGTCGGACGACGGGCAGATTGTGACTGCGTGCGCTGGGCGAGTAACGTTGCAAGCGATATGCGCACGCGCGTGCTACCGGGCGACTGATGGTCTGATCGCGCGCTCGCCCTATTTAAAATGGCGGCACACACGTCACCGCCACGCGGACCGCCCGTGCACCCTGAACTCTGCTTTGCTTCATATCGACAATAACAAAGCTCTTGTTTTCTTTATATTACACATTTTCAAAGAGATTCTTTTTTACCTGACTTACAGAACTGCCCAAGTGGCATTAACAGATTCCGTCTGTGCGATAACACCCGTAACCCGGAAAGCGTTTTCACAAACACATGGGAGTTAGTAAACAAATTAATAAAGTTATTTGGATCAAATTTATATTTGTAGTTTTTCGCATGTTAAATATCCGCTACTCCGGAAAGCTTAAGTAAAATAACGAAAACAATATAAAGCAACGAAGACAATAAAGTTTATAAATAAGCTTCATGTATCTCTTAAAATGGCAGGCAGTTCTGTAGTTTTATTCAAGAAATAATCAGTTGAGTAGCAAGAAGATTACATACATATACATTACATATATATATATGTATAAAATGCAAAAGTAATCTTTTGTATAAACTGTGATAGTTGAGATATTTACTCGGCAAATTTGTCATGTATACTTACTTAAGAGCTAAGAGATTCGGTATTATATATATATACATACACATATGAGTGTGTGTGTATGTCATATGCAATAAATCGTAGATTAATTATTTGCATTTAAACAAAGACAATTTTGCAATACTACGTTTAAATAATACTGCAACAATCTCTTTTTTTGCGAAAACGTTAATAACTTTATTTAAATCGTATAAGCATTTTGTAAGAAATAGAAAGAGTAGTAAGTCCTTTTGATCATGCCAAATAACGCATGACATTGTAAAAAGTTATTATCGAGACAATTTGCGAATGACTATTTCCTCGCAATAAAGAAAAGGCAATGAAAAACAACAAAGAAGAGTCAATGTGTTGCGTAATGATCGTTATCGCAACATATTCGAACGAGGATGAAATTACGCATAAAATTTTACTTGCAACAGTATCAGCGATTGAAAATAGCATTCTGAAGATAAAATCTGATCGTATGATAAAAAATAGCAGGAATGCGGACAACAATTACATATATAGAAAATACATTAATTATGTGAAGTCTGTCGATTTAATTAATAAAAGTGCATACAAAATGAAATGATCGCAATTATGTTGTACACATATTTGGTCGACGTTCATAATTTGTTCTCTGCCCAAGGAAATTGAGAAATAAATAATTCTAGTCATGCCCAAATAGATTGAGACGTCCCAGAAAATAAAATGGCGTCGCGAAACCCGCCTGAGCTAAATTTTTCGTGTTATAATTAGAATACAGTAAAAATAAGATTGAAATGAGAAGTTTTAAGCGTGGGGGCTGTGACCTTCAATCGAAGCAATTCCAGCGCTCGCCGGTACGCACTAAATAACATTGCAATAAATAAAAACTGCGTAGTCTTTCATGAAACATGTTATACTGCCTATTATCGTAACATCTTCAATGTCCTCTCAGAGATAAACAACGGGAAGGTGGTGATTAGGAGAAACGTTGTAAATTAATACGCTTATCAGGTTTAAAAACGTTTGCATGTTAGTAGGTAAGGTTGATAAGAACAGAAAGTGCGAGAGATACGCCATGAAGATACGATAATGATTCGTTAGATGATACATCTCGGGTACAAAAGGACGAATCCAGTCTCAGTGGTCGGTAGGAAAGTAATCGGAGTCGGTGCATTGTCCCCTCGAGAGTGCAATGAACTTTTTTCGCACTCACACACCAAATATCGAAGTCGATGATATAATGAGCCCAAGGGCGTATGATAAAACCTGTCGCGTTGTTTTTAATGCGAATTGCACAGAACCGGCAGCTACACGCGTGTGTGTATTCCACCGCGGCTTCATGAAATTGCATATTCAAATCAACCATTAATATATAATTGAATAATTCATATTGCATATTCACTTAAAATTATATAACAAAAGCGAATACTTCTGTCCGATGTACGAGAGTCAATTTAATAAACTAACCTTAAAATGTGTGTTAATAGCAAAACAACGGTTTTTAATTGTGAAATATATATGCAAGGGACGTTCGAAAATATAGTCATAGCGGCCTCTTGTTTGTATGACATCATCGTCATATTAAGTAGCGGCTGTGTTGAACTGTACCGCACGCTAAGATTTTAACATATTAAAATTTATAGTTGTTTACGCTTTGTGCGACTGGAATGTATTCTGACACAAGTAGAAGAATGTTTACTTTTTTTTTGCCTTTTAATTTTTTTTTTTTGGTGAATTAACGACGTGAAAAATAGAAAAATGGTCTCCGGTCGCTTTGGTTACATAAAAACAATTTAGCATCTTAAATGATTCTTTCCCTTGGAGTCGAACTAATAATTCCACAGGCAGCATAGATGTAGACGGAGCTCTGATACGTTTTTACGTAAGACAAGATTTTGAATCAAACGGCGGTGTTTATATATCTAAGTATATATAGTATTTTACACCGCTCACTGTATACATTATAAAATAATGCCGTCAGTATAATAAGTGAGTCGGTAAATCGATGTTACGTAATAACATATTTTTATTTCTTAAATGTCAGTGTATAAAAATAACTCATAAAAATTTATTTACACAGACATTGTTCTTTGTTGTTTTTAATTAGGTATTTAATAATAAGTATGTATTGTTAGTAAATATTTCAAGGTTTTGATTACACAAAAAAAATATGTTATAAACAGCCAGTATGTGCTTTGACCAGTAAATAAGTACATATCTAAACGACCGTATCGAACGATTACGAATAAGTAAACGTTGAGCTGAAATTCACAAAGCATACAAAACGCAGGCGAAACTATGCGGAGGCATGTGTTCAAACAGTTCTGCGGTGGCTCGTAATGTTTTTGTTATTAAATCGCGTACAATATTTACGCAGTTGGGAACAAAGGTGCTCCGGTCTATTAATATTCGTGACACAGTTTAATTGTTATGTCGCCACGACTACACAACTTCTGCATGGCTACCCGAAAAATTTACGGCGCAAACAGAGAAACATAAGTGTTCTATCAAATATAAGGATTTGTGTTAACAATCACAAGCGCGGGATATATCTGTTTAACAACTATTGATAATACAAAACGCGGATGGCGCAAAATAATTCGAAATGTTCGAATAATAATGACAAGTACAACGAAATTAAAAATACAAAGCAAACAGGTCGTGATAACAAAAAAAAAATCTTCGACAATTCCTTTGAGCTATTGACTGCAAAATGTATATTGAACATATATTTACTTATCGTAAGCAATTAGTGCAAATTTTGAATTCGTGACTTAATAACGATCTCTTGTTTTTTAACTATAACTTCTTTTTATTTAGCGTCATCATGTAAACAATAAATACATAAACACAAATCTTATCGCTGTTTAAAAAAGAAAGTGTTCATGTCGCCGCGTAAATTTTACGATAAGCGTACTGACAAACTAGCAAAACACGAGTGAGGTCACGGACGTAATCGTCTTTAACTTCGGGGCGAAGGGAAGCCGCGGTCAGTGTTAGATAAGCGAAAAAGTTAAATCATATCAATTTTATATTTTGGCACATTAATTCCGGCAAATGTCAATAGCGTATTATATAATATCTGTTGCAACTGACAATCATAGTTTCTTGCAAAAGTGATCGTCAGAAACGTGAATTTAAATAAAAAAAATCAATTAAAATTAATTTGTAATGTTGTAAGTCAACGTACAAGCAAAGCAATAACAAAGCTAACAAGGTAACAACGAAAAACAACAACCTACTAGAAACCGGTCTCATAAATATTTAAAGATGTGGCGCTAAAACCAATAGAATAACACGGCACGACCAGAAAACTTCTTGCACGTGGTTATTTATTATATTTAGGTTATTATTAGACAGATTCAATAAAAAAAAATAATTTGCATATGGTTTGGGCATAAGAAACCTATTTACATATAATACACGAAATGTTTTCGTGTATTCGAAGGTCACGTTGTTTTTTTCGCAAATAGCGTTTACTAATCTTGAACAAATCTGTTTACGTTGGAAACTTTAGGACCCGTATCGTGAAAGATATGAAATAAATCGATCAGTGTATATGATATATTAGATACATTAGTGTAGTATTTCAGTATTTTTCCATCGTCAAATGTATTATCGATCGTCGAGTAAATAGCTTTAGCCGAGCATACATAGATAAACATCTGGCTTGAACGTTATATTGTTCCACAGTAAACATTTGCATATCTATAGAGTTATAATTCAATATTCATTACCCCGATTACATGTGAGATAAGTAAAGATCTATTAACTATTCTGAAAGGATTACATGTCCTTCGGTATTAGTGCACCCTGTCTGTTAATTAGCTGTCACATCTTGATAGTGCATGAGGTCTGAATGCCATCGGTGCTTCTATTACCGCTACAATCAGAAGAGCTCGTGTCTCCGTTCCAGTGGCACATTGGGGCCAGCTTTCCTTCCGTGTCTATTCTTAGCAGCCCTGCCGGGTCACGCCTGACTCATGCAAATCAAGCGCACAATGAGGGAATTAGCATAGTCCGCTCGGCTTAGCCGTGAAATAAATTAAATTTGCAACTACGCACTTCGTTGAAAAATCATTTGTTAGATAGTTCGTCGCGCTTAGGAAAGTAAGGTAAACGAGCAGATGAATAATTAAAACATACTATGACATGACACTTTACATAAAAATTTAAAGTTTTCGAATGATCAAAGAGTTGGGAGCGGTAGGGCTTTTCATCTCGCGCGCGTAAATGTCAAGAATCGGGTCAGTGGTGCTGCGGCCGCTTCTAAACATCGACGGCGACTTTCTGGTAAACATAACCGGAGTGACGTAACAGCACGAGCGCGGAGGCGCGATCTTGCGAAATAAACGATAGTGCGTACTTCAGTATCCGACGCGATATTTAATACCTTTACCTACGACTCCGGAGGCGTGTGTACTCGGCGAGTTTCAAGGTGGACCAGTTATATTGGCCGTGTCGATAAAAAGTATATATCTGTAACTAATTGTCCGGTAAGAAATATTAAAGTATTATTTCCAACATACATTTGTAACAAAAAAGCCTGCTCGTGAGTGTTTAATATCTTATCTATAATTAAATACAGTGTCATAGGTAGGAGTTATATTTCGCTAGCTGTACTCTACGGACAAATGGAAGTTTTTACAACATTTTTTTTTAAAAGATGTATTAGTTACTCAATTCCACTCTAATACCAAAACTGCTAAATCATTTGGATGTATATAATAAGGTTGAAAATTTATTAGCCAAAATGACATTTATCGGTCCTACTGCTGATAAAAGGAAGTTCAGTAATACATGTCCGTCTTTACAGCTATAATTAGATTTTATCAAAGTACTTTGATAAAATATCTATATCTATTGGCGATGTTGTAAGCGGTACAATATTACACAAGACTCGTCTTGGTGTTTAACGATTAGCAGCACAATCTATAGCAGTCATGTGATATTTAATTCAATATTTTTTTTCTGGTGACAAACATTCAAAGTACTGGGAAACAGTTGCACAAAAATATGTAAAAACAGTTACTGAAGACATGAAAATTTTGCAAATGTGCTGAAATGTTTTCATTTTAACATACTTAACTAAATTTCCGTGAAGTTTACTTTAAATGCGGTACAAAAGTCAGTTAGTCAAAATTTACTACACCTAATGTTGATATAGTCACAATTAAACGTAAATTAATAACACAGTTTAATGTACGTTTAAGTCTACGCAGCGGATAATATTGACCGCTTAATGAACCGCGTCGCGTGTCTCGGTCTGTGTGATGACTTCAAAGACTATAACGAGGGATAACAAACAACCACACGAGCGTGTACGGAGTAGAAGGATAAAAATATAACACTGGATGCGATGTAGTGGGCAAATAGGGTCCGGATTGGGGTCAATCGCTTGAGGCCATCTGCGATAGCTAATTATAGTGCATTACACAGAAGCACGGCAACGTCTAACTCTTGATTGATAACACAGCTTGATATCGCTAACGTGTATTGGTGGTAAACTAAGTATTTTTTCTTTTTTATTTCTTGTCTGTAAATGTTGAAAGAAACTATATATATACATTAGTGTAACAATAGACGAACAGAATAGTTTAAATGTATACGTAGTGATTTATGAGCGGCAGGCCCCCCTTATTAGCTGTCAATTAATGTATGTTACACACTATCCTAAATTCAGTGGTACCAGGATATAATACAAAAAAAAAACATCAACGTTTGGATTACTACACATTAAAAATAATTGCCTGTCGCATTTCAATAAAAAGACTAAATTGAAGTGACATATATATTTTACAGTACTCACTTTATAATTTTTGCTGACAACTCAACCATACATTCAACGCTTTTAAGCTATCTGACCTAAAACCAATGATTCTTAATTATAAATTATAAAAAATGAGTCTTATCATGAGATTATCGTCTAGCTGCTTCCCGCGGTTCTAGTATATCAAAATAAATAACAAAAACCGTAAAGACGGTGCAGTAATTGAAAAAAAGCGTTCAAAAGCCAAATATTAAAATAAAGGTAATCGGCTGGATATAGCGCTCATTGGTTAACTTATTCTTCGAATGTTGCGTAATCGACACTCATTACATTAATTATTATATTAAATATAGCGTTTAATTTCAATTGTGACCTTAACCTTGTTGTGAATGTCAACTGTAATTCGACATTTTATTTTAACTGCGACATGTCTACGGCCTGCACTGTCCTAACAGAATTTGTAGAGCAGGAAAATTTAATTATCTCAAAATGATTTCCATAAACATGAAAAGCTATGATTTTCCTATATAAAAATAAAAACCGTTCGTTCTAAATATAAATAAATGATCCAATGCTTTTTATATGTTGCAATGAAATATAAATATAAAATAATTTTTTAAAAGAAGAGACTGAAATATAATTACAACAGAGATACGCAGTGGTTGGAAAAACTTAAATCGTTGCCAATTGTAGAAAATTGAAAACATGGTATATTGTGACATACGCAGCTTGGCCTTACAAAGGCAATAGAGCATTATGTTAAAAGACAAGTTACACAAGCAGTTCTCACGCGGCACGAGATTAATTACAAATATCTACATACAAATGTAGCGAGTACTGAAGTACTTTGACGGTTTCTCTTATTGTCATTTACGTATTAAGCGCTGTACATAGGCGTGACTGTCGCTGTTTGTTATAAAATGATGTTAGAAGACTGTGATTAAAAGTACAATTTATAAATTGATACTCAAAAGAGACAAGTCTGTTTAATGATTACATTAACGGTAAATTTTTAAATTTAATTGAATTTATCATAACCGTGAACTAGAGTAATATATATAAAATAAGACTGAATAAAACCGAATACTTACTATAAACTGTAGACAATTAAAATGAACATTATTGTTATTTTAAACCTGGACAAAAATAAATTGACTTAAATGTCACAGACTTTTAATAACCATTCAAACAATATGAAAATAACAATAAAAAGCGATGAGGTGCGATCGTACGCCGGGACGCGTTTCCTGGACATTAATAAGACGGGAAGTCATTAACGATTCAAACTGTGTCGAAGATCTAATAACGGCGTTATGCGGTAAGAACATTAGTATTATAATGCCGGGCGGACTGGCTCTCGGGAGATTGCAGCCTTGCGCAACCAGTGCGTGAAACGCAATTTGTGAAGATAAGGAACAGGTGTACAACGTTCGACCGGCGCCGCTAGTTTCGACGCGAAGGGACGCGATTCAAGTTATATCCGAGTGTGTACGCGAGAAGCGACTAGATTTTTATTTCAACGTCGTATTCCGTAAATGTCAATCGCATATGCAAAATAGCCGTACCGGCTGCAATGTTATTTTTATCATATTGACATTTCAGATTAGCAGCAATTTTTATTAAACATTTATGATAAAAAATTCTTAAGGATTTCTGACGATCTATGTATAAATGTAAAAATTGCAAAAAATTAATAGATGGAATTGTTTTGAATATGAGGTTGATTTCATCAAAATCACGTCAGCCGTATGACGCCTACTGCAAGGCACAGGCCTCTCCCAAAGAACCTTATGACCGGTTTAGCGATGCTCGCATCCTGCGATTTCCGGCGACCTTCGGTATGTTGTCGGTCTACTTAGTGGTGGACCTACCTCTGCCGCGTGCGCACCAGTTCGATCCGTTTATTTAGTTCCTTTTAATACCACCATTTAAACAGATATTTGAATATATAAATAACATGGATATACCTAGATGCTCGACGACACAGATAAGTGCCTACAATTGTAATATTGACGATTGTACGAAAGCGTAAATGTTGAATTGCAAGAATTCCACGATGTCGGTGGGTGATAATTTTGTAATCCTCAGAGTCACAGCGCACGTGCGCGTGATGCGAGAGCACGGCTGTGCGTTTCGGCAGCGCGCACTGTCCCACTTTAATATGCGTTTATTTTCATAACAGAACGTTCGCCTGGTTTTAAAAGAATTGACACTAATCGTTTTACTTTTGTGATATTTTCTTATCGTTTGCAATCTGCGCATTAAAGATTGAAAACAAATTAGGTCAAAATTAATTCACTACATTAATTAGAAACATCGAATAAATTTTATAGAATAAGATTTATACAGATGATCGCTTGATAACAAGTGCTACTTCGGGGAGTCAAGAATTGTGTAGTGAAAAGGCGTTAAATTAAATGTAAAGATAAAATCCCTCCCTAATACGGTGAAATAATATGTTGTGGCCCGTGCATCCTCAAGAGCTGTCGAGCTTCTCTATCTTAAAAGAGCTCTTAGTCTAGGCGCCTTCAGCGCCCTGCCAACTACAACTCGCGGAATTTTCACACGCCACCTGGGTTTGGAAGTCAGGTACTGAAAAAAATTTAAACCTTTTGCCCTGAGACATCTCTCTTGAGGCAAAAGTTGGTACGTACATAGCTGCATAATTTTATTAGTTGTTACATCGCCTTAAGTCTTAATGGCGAACACAATACCACCACTATTATTTGCACCACTACTCTTTGGCGGCAAATATTCGTCGTTATGGCCTCTTTAAAAAAAAAAAAAACATACCTTCAATAAAGCTAAGAATTTTACAAATTATTTTATTCTTACTTGTGTTGTGATCATTAAATTTCAGCACTTCCCTTAACGATAGTAATCGTAATAACAAGTACTTGCGTCAATAATAGTTTTACTGATATGGTAAAACAAACTTGGTGGACGTATTTGTCCATTTAGTTTTTTTATAGGAATAACTTTCAATACCTTGCACTTGTACGAGCATATTGTATGTTTGGAAACGCGTTCACGCGCTAAAACATCAAAAGATGTAGTTTATTGTCGACATCAATGATACGCGTGATCTGTACCGTCTTACTGCGCAAACATCGTTCTCTGAATCTATACGGTAGAACAAATATTTTTCGTTGTGTCGACGGAATCATCTTATTTGTACAGTCGTGAGTGGGTGAGATTCTAATGACTTCCTCCACATTGTACTGTATCTAATTTCATACGGACAAAAACGCTAATCGTCGACATAAATCACGCTATTTATTCAGTACGTTGTGTTTAAATTTAGATTACAAAAAGTAATGAAACAAATGTCAATTAATTTTTGTAACATTTTTAATTCGCTGCCATGATCTATTATCAAATATGATACATAAATTAAATTTATAATTACTTTTAAAAAGTTTTTTTAAAAATATGATCGCCGCGTAAATTTGCTATCACTCATTACACTGATATAAATAATAATTTGTATAATATGCAGTTGATTAAACAAAAAACAAAAACAAGTGTAATCAAGTATCAATTATTTATCGACAGGGCCTTGATTGAATCATTTCCTCGTAAACAGCCATTTGTATTATGCGTTACTGTTACTTCACACTAAGCAGATATTAAATAACAATTAGGCTTTACAATCTGGTGAAATAGAAGTACGTATTGGTCCGAGTCGACGTTGCCGGGAGTCCTTGAGGTTTGCTGCCTTAAAAGAGTTCTAAGACAGGGCGCCCTCTGCGCTCTGCAGCCTCGTACCCGCGGAGTCTGCAAATGTCATTTGGGCAACACTGAAAGTCCAGTCCCAAAATAAACAAGACTAACAGATAAATTAGTTTCGTTCTTTTATTGTATTGTTTTATTTTCAAAGGTTGTTTAAGCAATGGGCGTATGTAACAAGGAAAAATATTAGAATTGATAACCGGGCAGCGACAAGATAACGAAGAGCGCGCAAGGCCGTGCGCGTATAGAGGCTCATCTCGTAACCTATATGCGTTCGTTTGGACACGCCGCCGCTTTCTAACAAATGTGACAGCTTGTTTTTATTGCCTCTTTCTATGCTTTTCTGAGAATTTCTGCATTGGGCACACGCGGAACCCGAGTGCTGTGCGACCGACTGACACGACGCCTGCCAACACACGGCCCGCCTCGACTGCCTTCCTTTTGCCGTGGTAATATGGACTTCAGTATCGAAATAATTCACTTATAATTACACCAAAAAATAATTCTAAGAATCTTGACGTGCGACGAAAGAAACGAAGACAAGTTATACGACCCAAATTTTCGCTTAAAGTGATAAGATATAAAAACAATTGCAGTAATTTCTAAAACGGTCTTAGACCCGTGAGAATTGGCATAAAATATCGCCATTACAATATACGAATCGAATTAAACAAAAAGCAACTCAAAATAAATTTTGTTTGTTTTATTGTATTCATTACTCACTGTAATTAAGATGGTTCCAGTGGGTGGCTCTACCACTATATACATGTATTTGGAATTTTTCTATGCAAATTGATCCCCATGTAACGAATCTGTTTTAGATTTTTTAATGATTATAAACTTTAGTTTACACAAACAATACAATAAATTGTTTTTTTTTTGAAATGGCGATTACGGATTGGAGTCAAGTGTTAGTTTAAATGGGTGCCCCAAACGCTAAAGTCGATATATAGATGATGTTGTTTTTGAAACAAACAAAGTACCTAATTATGTATGTATAATAATAAATATTAGTTTTCTTTTATGGATAGTCAACTTTAATTGTATTTTAATTGTAATACAGTAATGTTATAATCGTAAAAAAATAGTTGAATTCATGACAACTTCTTGTATAAAAACGATCGATTGTATAGGTCGCGTCTCGAACAGCGCTTTCTATAGTAATGAGCATAGTAACACAGTGGTCCAAATGGCGAGGTTAGCTGTAATTAATTGCCGACTGTCGCACGTTTTCCTTCGAGCGTTTTATCGTTTGCGATTTCCTCCATTAACGCGTAGTTATGATAACAACCGGCGGCGACTGCGGACAGGCAGCGCGCGGTATGCGCCGCGATGCCCGCTGACACGCCGAAAGCAATTTACAGAGCGGTTTATTAACAAATAATTTTACGTAAAAACAATACTAATGCATTTTACTACTTTTCACATAGGAAAATATACTCAAATTTTCGTTGCGTCTCATGTTTTGAAGGTAACATTGAAATATATTTTCTCTACACAAGTTGGCTCTAAATTCGATCCCGGTAAATTTTGAAGAAGATGGTACATTAATGAAGACGAATGATAATAAAAAGAGTGTAGACAAAATGAATATTGCTAATACCAAGCAATCTTGACAATAAATAAAAATTATGATTCAAAGAAACTTACAAATCCTCACAGTTCATACGTATACACGTAGACTGTTTAACCAAATTTATACTAGATAAATACACTTCATGAGTTCAAAGGTAACTAACTCAGTGACATTGTATCTGTTGGTTATTGAATATTTACTTAAATATTCATCTAATATATAAATATTATTCTAATAATTTATATAGAATATATATGTTGGTTATTCAATAATATAATAAAGTGCTACTATTCGCAATTCGCTATATATATTACATCAAGACATTTTATTTGGTATTGTAGAAAACGTTTGATGTTATAATGAAGGAATGTTAATTGATACAAAATAATTAAGGTGATAAGACCGCTTTCACTGACATTGAATCCGAAATAGTGTTAGCGTTAGGTCCTATTTACAGGTTTTATTCTGATACTCATAAAAGGTCATATTGAAAGGTAAAGACATTCGATTCGAAGGTTGAATATAAAAATAGCGAGGCGGGTACAGATAAAGTATAGACTTTGAAAAACGACTTGGTATTTTAAAACAATATGTGGTAACGACCTGTCATATTTTATTTATAAAAAATAAACGTGTATGTATAAACACAAACATTTTATAATTGTGTAAAAGATGAATATGCTAAAAATTATTAGCATCTTTGGGTTTTACTGTGAAAAAACCTTAATTAGTATTGTTTTCAAGTTTGCCTATTATGGCAATGGAATTACAAAAAAAAAAAGATGAATGAAAATAAATTTAGAACAATTTGCAATCGCTAATATTCCTTCGCGACGGATACAGTATTCCCTTGACCCACTAGAGTGTCTGTGTTTCTGGCATTGAGGTGTATAACATATTACTATAACAAGGATGGTATAACTTTTTTAATAGGAAAATATGCGTTTTTTTAAAATATTAAACGAATGCAACAAGATCTTAAATATATACGGTTCATATATATTTCAATTTCGAAATAATCTGAGCAATTCGATTGGAATTAGTTTTCTTGGTCAAAATAACGTTTGCGAAAGCGTTTATGTTAAAAATAAAATACATTACATAAACTACTCTCATATACTAATATCTGATGGTAACATTAATTAACTTTTCCTTCCGTTACTATAATAAGGCAATGTTATTTTACGCGTCAGTGAGTTAAGTACTAGAATTTCTCAAAGCCCTCTCTGATCCCCGTGACCTAGAGAGAGCTTTGCATATTTATGTGACGGGTTGTGGGCAAGACGGGCCGGACTTGCCCCTTTAGTGTTTCACGTCCATCGAGGGTCGATAAATGTAAATGTTTTATAAATAGCAGGGATCGTCTGCCGGACGATATTAACTGTATATTCGGCTGATACCAACGCCATATAAACTTAAAAATTATCTCAAAATGAAACAAAATAATACCTTTTCAGAAGTTGCAAAGAATTTGTACTGAATATATTGAATGATTGATGAATGATTGATGAAACTGAATTATTTCAGTTTATTTGTTTGAATATTTTGCAAAAATATATAGAATTTCGAAGTATTTTGGAAACTAATAAAAACGTGCGTAGAGAGAAACCGTGTGTAATTAATTAGAGCGTGAGGATTATCGTCTGGATATGACGTCATTTATTGTGAAATTAACTTCGGTTTATTGAATGGGAGTTTAAAATTAACGTACTTTTGTAGGTATGATAGCGTATTATCTAAAAGAAATTATACACTTGTTGTTAAGTCATTCCTTATTTAGCAGCTAAATAGTCTGTCAAATTAACCTTACATTGTCGTCAAAACAATGGAAAGAAGCGGAAGAGGCCATTCATTCATCAACCCACTGCTCTATTGGTTGTCTACAGCAAATGGTCAATTCCTGCTTTGAATATTACGAATTTCATTCAAGTATGTAATCATAATCGTTATCATGTCTGCCAATAGACGTTCACTGCAAGGCACTGGGGCTTCGAAAAAATATCATCATAAAGACCGATTTTTCCCCGGCCGTATCAAGAGACATCTCGCGGTCTTGACAGTATCGTATGACCACCTCGTAAAGGACTTAACCACACCGTCAAGCGGTTCGTGGTCACCACTTCCACGTCCTCGAGTTACGTCGGTGACCTTGGTTCTACTGCGGATCTCTTAATTTCTAGGGAAATTCTGAACATATCCCTCACCATTGCTCTCTGGCTGAACAGTACATAATCCATCATTAAATCATAATCCTTTTAAATCTTTTTACGATTTTTAGCTTGATATTACGTCAGTGCATTGCAATCAACCTACACCGTGGTGATAATAAGGTTTTGAAACATATGCGTACAATAAATAATTTACATTGTCAACAGGCAAATATACTTGTCTGTCCACGAGGAGGACGTTTTGGTTCTATTTCTAGCATCTGATTATACATAAGCACTTCTTGTTTGCGCTGAAGCCTATATTTACTTAGATTAAAAAAAATACGTTGGCGCCAGATGGCGCTAATGGATAGTTTAATTAACGTTAGTATTGCAAATATTTAGAATAAATAACCTCCGTTATGTATACAAAACTGGTTGTGTTATAAATAAACTGATACGTAAGTTACGGATGTAAGAAAAAGTTAAAATTTGTACACCTGTTTCCACTCACTCTAAAGTGATCACTCTGCGTCCTCTGCGTACCATAATATCACATTGCGATCGCCAACCCGCCTGCCAAGAATGGCGATTATGGTATATCCTCCCATAGATATCTTTGGCAGAGGCCTATGTCTACGGGTGGCTACTAGGTCAACAAATTCTCACAGTACAAAGTCTGCAGGGACAAATAGTAAACAAAAATTTATTTTGATATGTACTAGTCCGAATTATGAAAACGCCTTTTTTCTTACTATTTTATTACGTTATTATTTCTAAGACACTCATTTTTGAATAAGTTGTACCACATACATTAATTGACTGAAAATGAGCTTAAATATATTCACCTCTTTAAAACCTTCGCACCTATAACCAATCACCTCGTTAGTCTTAGTTTCTTTTACATATTAATTTGTGTAAAATTAAACCATGGTTTTTGCTCAACGATGTATTTGGACTTACGCAGCCAGATAGGTTAACAAGCCTTCGGAAAGGTTGCATGCGATTTCTCTGCCGGCACAATTTAATTGATCACCTCTCACAGAGCGCGTGTGCACGTGTGCAAAAGCCTAAGTTCCGAGGTAGTTAATTACCATTACAATCGTCGTGGGTTAAGGGATATTTATTATGTTTTCACGGCTGAATATTTAAGTGCGCATGACGTCGTAAACACCGTAGCGCGGTTGCGGTCGTATATTCCAGCGCGCTGCTCGATCCTTATAGAGAGCGCCTACACTGTCCAAGAGACCTCACCCGCATCCTTAATCTTCCTGTGCAATGCGTTTACTTTGCATTAACAACATATTGTCTGATTACTGTTTAGGTGTCGGTGTAATATTAATACGCGCTGGGGGCTACTATTCTCCAGTATAACGACCACCACCGTCCACCCGGGTGAACGACGGATGCTCACAAAATTATTTATATATTTGACAGCCAAGGGCCTGATCGCGTTATCTCGTATGCATAACACAATGTGATTATTTAATCTGCAAAATTAATGCACGTGTTGTTGCCTTTAAATTTTAAACTTGGCGCCAACAAACTGTCTAACCACATGAAATCAAACTTAATTATTCTTGTCAATATGCATAGTATAGCGTATAAGGTATTATCCTTCAGTTAATATTATCTCCATTCTTTATGTTTTACGAGTCGAGATTCTGAGACAGTATGTATTAGTACTTCCTTACACCAGTATTTCCTTGCAGAACTAGGATACATACAGCAGTTATACAAAATGCCTATTAATTATAACTTTGCTTTTCATAATCATGTAGCGTATATATACTGGCTATCGAATGTCCGCATCGTGTTGCCCGCACTGCCTTTTGTAAGCATTTTATAAAATTTCTTGGTAATTTTTAATAAACCAAAAACAGTGTGGCCAAGTTTTAGTATTTTTTAATGAACGCACTTTCCGCCCGACTTCGGGATGGAGTTTTGTTACTTTCGTTCTTAGCTAACGTCTATTCGGCAAAAGGGACATTCATACAAATTTCCAGTCTTCCAGCATATGGTTTCACAGATATCGTAATGAGTCTTTTATTTATATTTATTTATTAACTATCCGCTACTTATCCTTCCACAATTTCCAAACTATTATTGTCTGTAAGATATTGCCTGACCGGTAAGACCGCCTGTTGTGCATTTTTTTCATATTAATTACGCATATATATGTTTCTTTTCTAACGTGTAAAATCAAGAGTGTTAAATAAACATAGTAATAAATATAAACCTAATAATATATAGGAATAAAATAAATAAGAATAAGGAAATTTAGCTAAAGTGTCCGGTATTGTTTAAATTACTCATAAACTGTAGCATAAACATTAACTCGCCGATGGACGTAAACAGGAACAGAGAGTTGTAGGTCACGCTAAAGTCACGGACTATCTGTATCTTGAATATTAAGTCAGTGTTCCATCAACCCGTTGGTTCCTCAGGGGCTGTCCAATGGAAGCGGATTATTGTAAACAAAGGATGTGAAACTAGCAAACGTAGTGCACTTACCATAGCTTGCTCGATCTTGTTGTCGATTGCCACGGCGCTAGTACCCGACGCGCTGTGAACAATGAGAAGATTTCAATTAGCGATACGAAAAGTACAAGGTACAGTTTCTTTCGTGAATGCTGTGAATTTTCATAAATACGGTAGTTTCTTGCTATAAATATTCAACATACACAAATATTAACATGAAGTTGCCAAATTTTTATGTGGAATTTATATCAGCTTTCATTGGATTGTAAAAATGTAAAAAGGTTTGATTCGCGGATCACCTAGTGGGTATGCCGCTAAATAGGTTGACCGACGAGAGACATACTCAAGGTGGCAGGAAGTCACTGATTGCGAGCAGCGCAGGTCCGGTCATCATGTCAATCTTTCGGGGAGGTCTACGCCTTACAGCGGGCGACTATGGCCTGGTATGATGATGATTTGTTCACAGAATTGTATTCAAATCATGTACGAATTTATAGATAGGAAATATGCGTAAACATTAAACATCGTGTATGCGTCATAATTATATTATTGATGAAATCATAAAATTGTACGGTTCGAATATGCAAGGTCACATCCGCTGTCCGGAACAAAAATTCGCTTTCGTCGATATTACGCGTTACGAGGTAAATCGATTAAGCGTTGACGAATGGAATGACTTTTCATCGATACGTGTAGGTGTCGAGTACAGGTGCGGACCGAAAAATTTTTAATCGGAATGCGTGTATAATAAGCCTTATCGAATGTATTCATGATTATAAAAGCCATAAGAAATCTGCGCCTTAGTTAATTGCCGTGGAATGCATTTGCGTACAAGTATGTTTTGTAATGTGAAAGGGAGTTGCATCAAAACACCATAGCCATTAATGATTGCTTAAATGTATATATACTTAGACGGACGGCTCAAGGGTAAATGTCCAGCGATTGCTGGATGGATGATTACGTTAATTAAAACGTTATTTATAAGACTAAAGCAATATATGTTTCTACATCGAACTAGTAGGTCACACGAATGTACATATACTTTTCATAAAATAGAGCTGATTATTCAATATACAAAATTATGAAACGCTCAAATGAAGTAAGAATCTAATTAAAAAAACGAGCAACTCTAATTTTTAATTTTGTTACAGATGTTCTCAACAATTTTATCAAATTAAACGGTTCGAGAATTGAAATTGAACAAAACAATGATTGATGTGGAGCACGCGTTGTTTCAACACGCGCCGGCTGCGAGTGACGATACAGTCTACTTAGCGTCAGGCCGAGACGCAGTTACAGCGGACTATTGCCGGACTTATCCATTATGATACAATCTTCCCCGTAATCATCCGGTAGCCAGTATGTGGCACGACGTACGGCCGCGTACTTGACTTTCTCCGGCCTCGGATTCCGTGTCGCGTCAATGAGGTGAGCAGAGCAGCGTCGGTTGGAGCGACGGCGAGCTCGCGGATCGATTTCGACCAGTCCATTACTGCACTCTCAGATATTAAATAACGGCTCACGGCTCGCTGCACAACCTCCGATTCGGGATCATCGTGTAAGCCGCAACATAATGAGACAGTACATGACCGTACAACTTAGTGTTCGGTGTATTGATTTTAAATTTATAAGGCGACATTAAAAGAAAAAAGCAACTTTCTCTCGCTGGAAGTAAGCAAATTGAGTATTGATGTTACGTAAGATGTTGACAGCTTATCGAGGCGAGGGAAACTCGATCAGAAAAGCAGAGTTTCGTTAACGATATTTTTGAAGATTACAAGCCTCCTTTTTAAAATATAATCGACAGAACGAAGACGTAATAACAAAATGTGATTTCAAATGTGACTTTTGCAAGAATGCTATTTAATTTTGACCCTGCTGTCAAATGAAATAAAACAAGAAGAATGATTAAGTGCATTAGTTGAATAAAGGCCATTATAAATTAAATTGAATCACATTTGTTCTCATGTTCTGTTGAAATCGAAAACCACGCAAATTAAAATCCTTTCAAATTCATCAGTCTTTGCGAAATTATACGAGCTATAAAAACTTGACTGGCGTGACTTTCAAGAGAAATACGTGAGAGAACATTTGTTGCCCAATATATCTCCAGGTGGTCGAGTTAACGAACGTCCAACATCGGGATATCTAGCGACAAAGTGCTTGAGAAAGTCATCCTTGGAACAGATTTGCTATATTTCAGACACAGGGCGACATGATTACAAGATAAAATATTATAACTCTTGAAATAAATTCCCAGAGTATTGTCACGTGCAAGGCAAAAGTTTAAGCAGCGAACTAGTAGTGCCCACTGTGAGACGTTTTGTAAATATGAGATGCCGGCAAACAAAGGTTAAGATAAGGGTGTAATTGCGACGCACGTGCATCCTTCACAACAGAACAAGGGATTCTATTTAGTAGTGTTGAGTAGAAACCAGCTGAACAAAGAACCGCTATCGCTGCTAACCTGCGCTGAAAAGTTCAAAGAACTGCATCTCTTTGAATAACACAAAACACAAACAAGATATAGAGTGGTTCTGTATACATTTGGTTCACTGTACTGGCTTTTGACTGAAATAGCTTATGACAATTGCAATAAAAGCATTGACGGTGTACAAGTTAAAAATGTGCTTTAAAAATTTATATCATTTTGTAAATGTAAAAATAGCGTCTAAAGATGCCAAAAGAAGTATGATGACAGAATGGAAACATTAAATAATTTATCGAGGTGTTTACGTTCGCTTATGATGACTGGATCAAGTCCAGAATAACATCGACCTCATAATAGAATTCGGCTACGGGCGTTGAAATCATTCTGTAACATATAATAAGATTTAATAGGGAGCGCGGGCGCATATATATCTTGTGTACAGGGATGATTGATTGTAGGTGTAAAAACTTTTAGTGACAAATGTGTAGCTCATTTGCTGTCAATGTATATCCTTTTTACGTTAACAAAATTAAGATTAGTAAAAATCAAAATCAATTATTGTTGTTAATTGAACTTATTGGCCTGTCGCTCTTCAATATAAAAATGTACGCCTGATTTTTGCTTTATAGTTTTTACACGTATAACCAATCAACCCCTATATTAGACGTTCCCCGTCCGCTTCGCGTGGCCCGCACTAGCTTTTGTAGTTGTTATTTTAAAATTCATTCTTGATAATTTTTAACATGACGAAAATAACTATTCTGGCTCAGTTTTATACCTGTTAGCGCTGTAGATAAAAATTGGCATAGTTTTAATAAACGCATTCTCAACTCAATGGAATATCACAAGATCCATTCTTAGCTGACATCTACTCGGTAAAAGGAACATTCTCAGTAAATTTCAAGTCTCTAAACTGTATGGTTCCAGCCGACTTAAAGAGTCAGTATAATATAACATAAATGTTTAAAAATTAATATTTCATACTTTACATTTGTTACAATTATGCATGCAATACAATACGATCTTCAGTATTTTGTAATAATTTATTCACAAAACAAACAATCGTTTAAAAACTTCCATACATATCCAATGATTATCATGAATCACACAATTGTGTATACGAAACAATAGCACATAGAAAACAAAGGTCACGAAATAAAACTGCATGTTCATCAAAATTTAGTAACTGAATTACTCATGCGCCCTTTATATTGTGACGGGTTATTTGACCACTTTTCGTGCGCCATATACTGGATGATTGGTTATAATTGTAAAATTTTAAAGGGCTGTGTAGTAGTAGCTCATATGTTGTCTATTGACGTACGGTACGGTACAATCTATCAAAAAAATGAATGGTTTAAGAAGTAATAAATAAGATAACGATTAAAATATAAATGTATAAAATAAGAAATAAATATAAGAGATAAAAATAAGAATCTTTTTTATCAAAATTTAGATTTACTACTTATTAAAATTCATTAATGTCCCTTAGGCCTGCCAGAAGATATTGGGCCTATCGTTCCGACTATCATTCCAATAAAAATAATGTGATATAATATATTCTCGCTATGCAGTGAGTGAATGAGCTATACATTCACACCCCTTTAAAGTTTTCACAGCTATAACCAATCATATGTATAAACCTAGCACTAAAATCAATAAGGGTTGATTTGAAATTATTGATTTCGTAGTCGAAGCGAAGAACATATGATTAAATACAAATTAATATGTAAACCAATAAATAACGATATCGTTGCTGTGCAGTGAAAAGCGTATACAGTTAGTTATCTCGAAGCGAACGGGCTGCCAAGTACCGAGGTCGTTGAAGGCAAATCGACACAGTACGCGGGTGAGTAGCTTAGTCGAGTTTTAGATATATTAAAGTTGACGTGATCATAAGACAAAAGAGCCCAACAGCAAAATTTGCTACTATTGTATTTATCACAAAACGGATAAATAATATCCTGAGAATAGCTGTGTTATAAATGCTTTAGCTATGCTACGCAACTAGGTAGTTGCGAGTAGCTGTACTAAACATGGCGATCGCATCGCCGCAGAGCAATCGGGCGCAAAGGACATTGTCGGTGGGACACATGAACACGCCGTATGGAGTTACGTTTTGCGGGTCCTGGTCACGCGAAACTGTCACGCAACGGTGCTTTCCCTGAGATTTAATAAAGCCAGAATCAGTTATGAATGGTTTAATTAAAAGCTGAATCGGTAGCAACCAATGTCTTATGACCGATATTAAGGTTTTTAAATGAAAGCAATCGTATTCAGATAATTCTTTTTATGCATATGAGGCGAAAAACAGGTATGTCAGCTTTTTAGTAGAAAGTATTTATTATTCGCGTGCTTCGACGACTATCAAGAATTTATCAATTTATAAGTGATGTAAGTTTATTAAATTTACATGATACAAATTTTAGTCCTAAAAATTAACATTGTAAATATAATCGGGGCGAAGGCTTTTAGGGAAAGTAAGCGTATATGTACGTCGCAGAAAACTTCAAACGAATGAAGATCAATGTCGCAGCGGGCGGAGCTTTTCGAGGTCAACACTCGCGAGGGAGACATATAAGATATGATATTATATGTAGAAGATTTAGTGTTTAGTGCAGCGGATCGATACAGCAGCAGTCAGGCGATAGAGACGCCTAGGTTCAATAGGCGGCGCTGACGTCAGCCAATGGCAACCGTTCGTCTGGCTGCAGTCGGAACACGTCGCCGTGAAACCTTCACCGACTTACCGGTTCGGTAATTAGTTAAACTTTAGTGGCTTTAGAGGCGTCTCAATATTATCGCGATATATAAACGAAATGGTACAGACGAGTCTGCATTGCGCCATAGAGTAGAAACAAAGGTGAATGCGGAAAGGCTGTACTCACACTGGATAGAAGTAATCGATGTACTTGACAACGACTTCTCTGAGCAAATCCTGTTTGTTCATGATTGACGAGTAGGTCCCACTGATAAGTTTGGTTTGCATGGTGCCCAGCTGGCCTTGCGGCGGCGCGAGGCGGGACCTGCGGGTCCCGGGCGTCGGGTTGAGCGGGGCCGTTGTGATGTTTTGTGTGCCGCGAGCGTTGTGCGTGTCGGAGGTGGAGTTGCAGTGCACCGGGCGGCGTGGTGGCGCGGGCGACCGGGGCGACGCGTTGCGGCGAACTGGGCCCAGCGCCGGCTCGCGCGGGAGGGGATGCGAGCAAGTGGCGCGCGCACGCCGCTGCCTCTACTACGGGGTTACGATGGCGCCTTGAAACACCTAGGCAACGCTTTTGCGACACACCCGACCGTCGCACTTTAGAGCGAGTCAATTCGTAGCAATCGAAACGCGCAATGGATGCCGCCACAGTTCGCTTTGTATCACTCTATCGTTTAGGTTCAAGGCTGACCAGATTTTTTGTTAGTCTTGAGAGAATAAACCGATGAAAACAGACGCCGCTTAGTTTTGCAGCAAGTCCAACGCTGTGGTTGCATTATTAACCGACAAATAAAACAGAAACAAAGGCTCTTGGATTCGGAATACAAATTGTTTTCATCTTCGTCGTTAACGATAACCTTAATCAAATCAAAAACCTATGATTTTCTTGTTAAACGATGTTTAAACAATTCCTCAGATTTCTTTACCGTTTTAGATATACTTTGTAACTATTTTCTGTCGATTTCTTGAATACCTTTCACCTTTTTGATTTCGTAGAATCCCAGGTAGTTAGGGTTTTCGACCAATACAGGATAAAATAGGACGATCAAAGAATAAGAAATTGATCTGTGCACAACCATAACGTTGGATACGTAAAGCGCGGACTCTAACACAATGTATAAATATACTTTTATTTCGATTTTAGTGATCAAGCCAAATTACAAGTACTTTCTTTTCATAACGAAAGAACTTTTGGTAACATTAAAAATAATGTAACTATAAGTAATGTAAGTAACCCTTTAAATTGCAGAGGGAAACTTAACGATCGCGACATGAATTGCAGCGTTCGACTGGCATGCGACTCGCTCTCAATGAGGCATTATTGCCAATGAGACGGCTAGACTACATGAGTGTCATCAAAGAACAATCGCTTCTATTACAGTCAATGTTTCCTCGTATTGTTTCTGGAAGATTCCATCCTTTTGAAAGGGCTGAAAACTAACCCCACAACTTAAAACTCGTATGAATGTATTATTATTCGCCCTAATGGGCGGTGCTCGTCGGTAAGTAGCAATCATTTGAACGTATTCCGTGAAATTACTTTTAAAGAAAATTATGTTCACGATCGTTTTTGACTAACAAATCTAACAAAAGGAGAAATCAAGAATTGTAGCGCCTAAATATTGCTTAGATTGATAAATCACATCACATCACTTCTAAAGTAAGTGAAAATTAATGCGACATTTTTGTGTACTGCAGAAAATAAACAGTAAATTCCATAATTATGTCAATACTTTCGTAAATATTAAGACACATTTATTACTAATTTTTTTTTCAACAATCCACGCATTTGCATTTATTATAAAGGCATCAACTCTTCAGATCTGTGCCGCAACTTCTCGTTACTAATAATTGTCTCTAGTTTCATTTCCTCACCGCACTCTATTTCAAGGCCAAGCAAGGTCGAGGGTAACATTTCACGCTCGACGTTGAGCCAGTGAGGCTTTACAAAGAAAAGAGGTAATAAGGCTTATGTAAAAAGTATTGTAATGTATTCCACTTTGCCGCATTCATGGGGTTTTAAGTCTTTTAGCACTGATATGATATGCCGACTAACGACGTCATCAGGGCGCAAAATACCTAAACGGATTTGTTGGCTTGGGCTTCAGTGTTCATTAGGTAAACGCAATGAAGCCATCAGAAGATGCCCTGAAGAATAGTACAAGTGTATTTATATCAATGCTTAGGACTACTGAATGAAATGAGTACGATTGCTTTGCTTAAAAATTCATGTTAGTATACGAAACAATATTTTTTGTTGTTGTGTGCTTTATAAACATTGTATTTCAAACGTTCACGCGAAGTCTCTCTTTAAAGTTTACAAAATCTTTATTCAGCTGAGAAAAAAAATAGATACGAAACTTTAAAATATATAGACATCCAAAAAGCTTCAGTTGAATAGAAAACCTGTGAAAGGTAACAAGGATACAACTATTTGAATTTTAGCCACTAAAAAAATGTAATACCGACTCATCTCATAAAATTCTCTGTTGATTTCGTCGCTTTCTCAATAGTTCCATTCGGTTTATATTCGATATTCGCAAGTTCGACCACCATTTTTCATTTGGTAACTACTTCCGACTGCAAAAGTCCCTCTTATTAGTTAAGGTTTATTAAGATTATTCTTCTAAATACATGAAAGACAAATTTTAAGAAAATCAGTCCCATTACGTGTGTTTGCAGTCTTTGAATATTTTTAATCTCCCGAGTAAGGATTTGTATAATTATTGTACTATACATTTAACCAAGTTCTGCAAACAAATTATCATATTAACAGGCTGCGAGTTTATTATTAAATAATTCAACATAATAAATTAAACGTTATCTGAGAGGCTATTGCCATTTTGTACCCACGAGTATGTGAACTATTATACTGTACGTGTATAATTTATGTTGTAAATAACGTTTTAACATATATATTTTAATGTATATGGGGTTTTTCAGCGATTTGCATTATTTCTCGCCACAACTCAAGGGTTAACTGATATTAGGTATTTATTAAACTACATCATTTTTCTCTTTCAATAACTCATAGTGATCATTTGAGTACGTCATGAAATTAGTGTCAAATGAACTTTATTTGATAGAATGTTAGGTAGACCACGTGACACGTGAACAAATTATTGTGTTACATTTTTTAATTCAAATAAATTTAAAATGAACCCATATTGATTTGGGACTATAATTCTTTATAATACGTACAATAGCGACTTCATACTTTACTCAGCGTAGATAAAATTCCTCTTAAAAAGATGTTGAAAAGGTTCAAAACAAAGCGGTACATGAGTTGTTACAGCAACTTTGTTGGCTGTAGTTCAAGGTTGATAAGATTTCGCTCGTAATATTGTTATGCGACTTGAAGAACTCAGGGTGCCACCTCTCCCGATAGGTTTATTGAAATGTTGACGCCCCGAGTGTTGAAACGGGTGACTTACGGGCAATTAAATTCTATATACAAAATGTAACAGTGAGTCTTGTATATTTAAAAATATCATGACAAAATCGTTTAACTTCCTAGACGATGAGACTTTTTTAAAGTATATATTTTCTTTCCTTTCTATTTTTATGTATTTATAGTAGTGCAGCTGTCCCAAATTTTCACAGTTCAGTGGGTCGACCGGTAGTTATTTAATTACCAATCAATCTGCCTTTTACCCTTAATTTAAATATTAAAAAAATGAAAGTTTCACTTGTTTAGACCACGCCTTATTTTTAAAATATAATGTTAATGTCTCTAAATTATGCTTTAAGTAATAATAATAAAGTGAAAACCAAGGAGGTCATTTAGCAGTATTTGCAAAAAAATCCTGTTATAGTCTGAATGATTTTTAGGTGATGATAAAATTTGGAAATGAATTGTCCTGCTACTGTGTAATAGATAAAAAGAGCAGAAAAAAGTCTGAGTTTTAAGCGCGTTTAATTCTATAAATTCACCACTTCAAAGCTTTTACACTTATAATAAATCCTTTAAATTAACAATATTGTCGAACTATGGCAAAACTAATGAAGTGTTTTACATATTACAACGCATAAGTTTTCCTAATGCCAACTTCTTGCAAGATGAGAACAGTAAATTATGGCATCTCGCAAAAACCCCGCGTTACGAAACGCGTTACATGTGTGCCCGGGTCGGTGAACATAATAAAAGTAGAGATAATTTCGTAACGGACGCGTGTTCGTAAACAATTCGGCGTGCATATATTTAGTTTCCGCGATGTGAGTGTGTCCACCTGCGACGCCGCGGACACACGACACTGGGCGGCATTAGCGCTGGACGCAGCGGTTTGCGGTTAAATTATATAAATTGTGATAGCCTTGACGCTTTAAATACGGACGGACTAGAGCGCGGACGTTGTGTTAGTCGTTTAATGTGTTGACAAGTAGTGCGCACCGTTTGTACTGGCTTCCTACTTGTTGGACCGACGACGTAGTCAAGGTCGCGCAAAAGCTGGATGCGTAAGACTTATTGTAGTGGCGATCTTTGTAGTAGGCTTATATCTAGCAGTGAGCGTCTGTCTGTCGACATGATGATGATAACGATTGGACTATATTATTTTTACAATAGTAATCCTTTTGTGTTAAAAAAGATTTAAACTGATTTGACAGTCGAAAACATGCCTGCTGGTTGTGGTCAGTTAAGTAAGCGTGAAAGATAGGTAATATTTTGGCATCAAATATTTTGAAAGTAAGAATACTCGAGTCACACGTGGAACTTGAACAATGCTTGCTTTATATCTCAGCACTCTGAATAACTTAGCTAACAATTTGAAATGGAAACTGTGTATAAAGAAACGAATAAAGCTTAAAGATTATTATGTTTTTACAAAAAAAAAAAAAAAAACTACTCTTCAATATGACAACGTGTGTAATGGGCTGGAGAAAATGAAGGTGAAATAATAAATCATCATAATCATGACAGCGGACAGACGCCGACAAGAAAGCATAGGCCTCCCCTAAAAGATCGCCATGATGACGGGTCTGGCGCTGCCCGCATTCAACATGGAGGTCTACCCACGCCGCAGTCAACCGGCTCGTGGTCAGCACTAGAGAACCTTTCGGCATCAACGTTAATAAATATAAATAATGTATAAATGCCGCCTCCAAATCAGAAAATTCAATTAAATTGTTGGACGAATGTAAACAAATTGTAGACTTTCCGCAAGGTGTTGCGATAAAGTAATTGATCATAAAATTTTCGCCGGCGAAAGAAAACAAATAGCTGTAAAGCGATGGAGCGGCGTGTTATGATCACGTAACGTACGTGCTGTTGATGTGTTGCAAACGCTAATGGCCGCGCTTTATGACACTCTACGAGCGGCGAGCTTTGTTCCTTTCCATCCGGTGACATCATCACAACATCAACTACATGCTGTTAACGGTGCACGTGCTCAGCTAATGATGCATTCAAGGTCCGGCACCTAAGGGCTAATTATAATAGATTGTGGCATATTTACACAGCTAGATAAAATGATGCATATTTTATTAATTTATCACACTGAAGGGCAAAGGTAATCATCCGCAACAACACGCGGCAATAACTGCCTACGAACGAATTAAGGTTCTTTCTTGTAGATTTAATTACACCCTTTTGATTCATTCTAGGCACGCATTAGTACCTTAATACTGGTGAATACTGTCTTAGTATCTTCCAAGTACAGCTGTTATGGGTTACATTTTATTTATAATGATTGGATATGGGTAAAAGATGAATGTATAGTTCATTTGCATATATAATTATTGTATGGTGCACGCTATCGAAAAATCAATGGTTTAAAAAATAATAAGCAACCTATAGATAATATAGTAAGAAAATGTGTTTTCAAAATCCCGATTACTATGTAGTAATTTAAAATATTTTAGTATGTACTAAAATTAAGTATTGTTAACTGTATCTGCAGGCTATTTACTACTAGTGCTAGGTGTTGGCTTGTCCGCGTTCTAAAAAATAAACTATTATTATATATATTAACGTGATCACCTGTTGTGCTTTACACATGCTGATTGGAAATAATTGTAAAAGCGTTGAAGCTTTTTTACTGACAAGTGAATGACACACGTGTTTAATGCTTTCATAACTATAACTAATTGTCCCGTATATGCAAATTAATATCGTTCCTTATGACGCCAAAAGGTATCGCAACTTCTTCGATTTCTTTTAATCCCTCCTTACTTTGAAAATTTCTAATCCTAATTAACCAACATATAATAAAAATAACCTGTATTTACCCATTTAAAGCTTTTAAATCCATAACCAATTACCTTGTATACAAATTTGTGAAAACGGTAATATGGGAAAAGAGAGCCTATTACAAAGCTCAATGTTATGCCATCCATATCAATCAGTCAGTAAATGCCCGCTTTTTCACGATAAAAACAGTTACGAATAATAGGACAGAATGCAACACAATGATCAAATTGCTAATGAGGATATAGAGAACGGAAATTAATGTACAGAACCGCGAGAATTCAAACCGGAGCGCGCTCGTCTGTGGACGCTGTCAGTACTGATAAATATAATTATACATGACGACCAAGAAGCTAATGAAAATTAAATTTATAAGCACAGTCATAATAGATTTAACGGTACCGTTGAACTGTCCGGTGGGATTAAATATAAACTCGTCTTACAAAACTTTCCGATGGCACTTCCGGTGAGATGCACAGTAGAAAGATATTAATAACACTAAGCCCAGTCGATGCTTAACAAGGGCAGGATAAAGTAATTTGATTACTTCTTTAAGAATCTCAGGACAGACGCTGGATGCAGGCCGCTTCCAACCTGGCTCTTAAGGAGTCTATGGGAGAGGCCAATACTAGGATGTAACTCCAGCAGTGGACGTCT
Organism: Battus philenor; assembly: GCF_028537555.1. Taxonomy (NCBI): domain Eukaryota; kingdom Metazoa; phylum Arthropoda; class Insecta; order Lepidoptera; family Papilionidae; genus Battus; species Battus philenor. The sequence goes on from NW_027181693.1 coordinate 3,763,862, forward strand.
TACTGTTATGATAACAGTGATTTGAAAAAAATAGAATATTTTGTGTGATCTCGATACTTTTTTTTTTGTTTAACAACACCCCATGGAGTTTGAATAGACTTGTCTGTTCATTTGTTTTATACATCACAATGCAAAGACAGTGGGTTTTGCTTTTCATGCGAGACACTATGTAATAAATTATTAACCGTAATCATAAATACTAAAAATTAAATTACATAACAATGCTTTAAATTCGTCTTGATTCTTAAAGAGAGTGAGAAATATTTTATAAAACACAGTTGCGATGGCAATTATTGTCAAACAATCGTGTATTTAAAATCCATTACAGAGTCGTATGCCAGAAATGTACACTCGACATCAATCGAAACAAATTATTATTAAACCTCTAATTTCGACACAGAGCTTAAGATTGATGTTGAAAACTTTCTAAAAAGTATTTCATTATTACGGCCCGTGTTTACCGATAACCGATTTCTCCATTTATACCATGGCGACGATTAGTTTCCAACAGAGGGCATAAAATCAAAATTATAGCTTCTTAATTAAAGTTATCTTGACTTACTTGAAATCATCATCTCTCATTTACATCTTTCATATTAATTAAAATAGAGATAGATAAAGATAATTGCCAATGACGCTTCTGTTACTACACTTATAACTCCTAACTGCAATAATTAAAAATGTCAAATGGTCATAGGAACCTTAGGAGTCTTTAAAATAAACGGAAACCTAACCTGGTAAGCGGCTGCCTGCTTTATATGTTAACCTGGTATCGACAATATTTGATGAGTTTGAATGTTATCATTAAACCTGTTTTTCTAAAACGACTGACCAAATTATGTATCATTACTTTAGTTATTACTCGCCGCCAACGCAAAAACAAAAAAATCTTTATAAATATCCCTTTAATTATAAACTACATATAAGAAACAGCTTTGTACGCAGTAGCATGTATCGTGGATGACGTCATATGTTTGATTGCTACAAACAAAAAAGGTAGAAGAGATTATGTGGTTTTTGCCGCTTACTGCAATTACAAAGAAATTATCTTTGTTATAGCATTATCGAGTAAAAAACAGATAATAACCGGAATCAATACTAATGACAGGTACAATAATACGCAACGTAGATGCGCTGACGTCATTACATTAATACACTGCTGTGATAAGGGACAAAGGCTGGTTGCTCGCGTGCCGAGGATCACGTAAACGAAGCCACAGGCTTTGTATCGAGTCTAGCCTAGCATTATCAGCTTTGTGATGTTCTCTCTGTTGATATTACATTAATACATTTAAAGGGGCTTATGGTTTTGGAGTAGAGACCTCGAACCGGCAAACGAAGTGTAGGACAGCTGAACCATACGACCTTATTAAGGTTGTTGGGAAAACATGATATAATCCGCTTCCAACTTATAACAAATATGGGAGAAGCCTATGCTTAGCAGTGGTCGTCCTTTGGCTAAAACGATGATGAAGATAATGACCTGATGAAGGAGCAAAAGCTGTATATCCGCGTGCTGAAGATCACGTTAACAAGCGTAACAGGCTAAAAATGAGTTCTACCTAGAATTATTAGTATTATAATATTCCCACTGTTGGGACACAAGCCCCCTAAGAGACTTGGGAATGTAATTCACCATTCGCCCAATACGAGTTAGCGGATATCATATATCTTTAGGATTTTGTACTGGGATATACTGATGTGTTTACGTTTGCCGGAATTGAAATCTTTGATCGTAAGTCATTATTATCCACTAAGCTATTACTGCTCGTCTAATCGAGTCTTAAGACTGTTAAAGAGATATTACTTAACCCTTACATAATCTTTCTGAGAATCTTGGAAGTAATTCTGTATTATTATATTTTCCTACAGGATGTAGACAAATATCATTTTTAATGTTTTTCTAGCCATAATGTAATTAGTTTAATGTACGTACTTCATACCTTCATATCTTAATTAAATCTCGCTTTATGAGCGAACATGTACGATAAGATTTTAATGAAATTTTATCTCGATATACATATTTTTCTACTATCTACAAGTCATGTCGAAAATTGTAAAATTCTTTTAATAAACTAAAAATATATATACAAGCATTGTTTAATATACAAAAAAAAATGTTTATTAAGTTCATCAAATAAATCTTACGGTGTTTACTAAAAAGGAGCGATTTTAGCTTTAAAATAATAAAGTGTATTTACGAATATTATCATTTGCTACCTAAATTATGGCCAACAGTGTGTACCGATGTTTGTCATAATCTAAATTGTTTTAGTTTGATCAGATATTAAATGCTTAGTGATTGAATTTTAATATTATATTTATAAGTTATATCTTTATATAGGAGGTTAAATTTTTATAAGGATACTCTTTTAGCTTATTACTATTGATGATAAAATAACAACACTTTATTTGTATGGTAATATGCAGATTCTTGAAATTACAAAAAAAATTAAATTGCACAAAGTAGTTTTATTTAAAGTTTATTTGTAACTTTCTGTGCAAAATAAAACTAATTATTGCAAATTGTCATTTGTGTTACATACAGTGGCAACGTATTTGTTTATATACATGCACTGCATGCGTACACAAGCAAGATCAAGAGGGCAATTGATATAAAACAAATTAACATCACAACTTCTTCGTATATATTTTTTTTATCTAGATGAAGAAATATGGACTTCAATCGGACACTAACAATGACTGGCGCCAGTGTTTGTTTCTTCTGTCTTCACCTGCTACGCTACTTTGCATTGATATTTCGAGAATGTATCTTCGTATTGTTTACGTATGATTCTTTTTTAAAATAACAAACGAATTGTTTTGTGATCATAAAATTGATCACGCTATTCGTACATACATAAGTTTTTAGTAGTTTGGTGTAAAAAGATCTTTTAATATACAAAGTATGAAATAATACGTGGTAACAATACAGTCTGTTGTAGATATTCACATTTGTTCTTGTACAAGCTATAAAGGCTTCTATTTAATTTAATTCTAGCATATGCAGAGCAAACTGAGCTTTCATTGCGTTCAAAAACCGAAAGGAGCCGTCTCAAGTGACAAGTTCCTGGCTACATTCATTGCCTCAATGAGATGTAAGTTGAATAAATTGAAATTTCCGTTAGTTTAAGGTCGTGCGACGGCAATGCAATACAGATTAAGTGGCTCTAGATTAGTAACGAGATCGCATTCTATAATTTTTAAAGTAGTCTTTAAAAGCTATGAACTATTAATTACAAATTCAAAATGTCTTTATTAAGGAATTTGCATGCACTTTTGAATCGTCGATTATTATTATATTTAACATGATAAGCAGTAAGCAGTAATCTGATAAGATCAGAAGAGCCACCCAGAAACTCAACAGGTGCTGTTTTACATGGTATTTAACAATTACAACATTACAATGTCTATAATGTAAATGAATCAACAAACCAAGTTCCACACATTTCGATCAACTAAACTCTTGAATACTATAAGATTTATTTAATAACATACTTTTATTTTTGGATTAAAACTAAGAAAAAGAAGGTCTAATATATCTCGTGGACCTTTATTGTATATGCGCACATTCCAGTTCCATGAAAGATTTGTTAACGTTTTTACAGTAGGATTTACGTTACAAAAATATTGAGTACCACATAGAAATAAAACTTGTGACATTGTGTGTTTGAGACGATAGATGCCAAATGCTCAGCCAATAAATAGCAAGAAATTGAAAACGGAACTAATAAACATTAGCTGCGGTTGACTAAATTCAGATCATGATCGCAAAAATAAAACATTTAACGAAACAATGTAAGCTTACTAAGAAAACTGAATCAAATGTTCGTATATTTAAAGTAAATTATTATTTATGACACATAAAATATAGGCTATAGTAATTTATAGCTTATATATTAGCTTAATATTAGTAGCTTATAACATGTACAGCTATACCAATTAAATAAAAGTTAAATACCATTTAAATAATAAAAAAATTGCGAGTACATAGTGCCTTTTCTTATACACCGCGTTGCCATGGCAACAATTTTTAATAATCAAAACTTAGATTAAAGCAACGTTTTCAAATAAAATAAGTCATAGGATATGAGTGATCTTGCTGGTATCTGTACCGTATCACATGCCGATAGCGATGCTAGATAATAACAAGCACTTCATGTACGATAATCAACGATAATGTTCACGAGTAAGATTAATGATATTTACAAGGATTTCATTTTTCCAAAGAAGGAAAAGCCAAACCTAGAATGAGAATTAATTGCACGGAACTTACGAGCACCACGTGTTTCTGCGTGCAAAAGTCGATCTGGGCGCGTCGACAGTTGTTGACTTTGGAGCCGTGTCTTGAGGTAAGTTGAGCTTAAAGCCCGCAATAGACTTTCGTCTTTTCGCAGCGAGGGCGCGCGCCGCCAGGTCCGAGCTGTGCACTTGGTCGGGAGGGGACGAGGCGTGCGAGCACGTTCTCATGTGCGCTTGCGCCGTCGCCACCTGCAGCAGCTTACTAGATAGGCTCCGACGGCCCAGGGCCTCGCACGTCGCGCACCGTCCGTCCTCCATGAAGGTCCTCGTGCGTCCGAGCCGGCCACGCCGCGGGCACTGAGCATTTATTGTTCCCAGCGGGCTGAGCGACTCTAACTGATGTCATCCGACGAGCGACACACGCGTTGCCGGTCACGCACGCGACTCGTAAAAGTCAAGACTGCGTTTCGTCCGACCGTGAAATCGATCGATACACGAACGAAATAGGCTTAATGTGATAATGGGAGCGCGATAACAAGTACACGCGAATAAGTGTGTTGACCTAGAACATGGACGTAGCACGGCTTCAGGGCGGCGACGGGGAGCGACGGGGAGCGGCGGCCGTGCGCGGGCGGCTCGGCGCGAGCGACTGCCCGCCCTCACCACCGGCCACCCCGCCGCGCGCCGTAATCCGAACACGGCCGACCATATCGATGTTTGCGGTGAGTCGGCGTGAGGCATCGTGTGACTTGCGGTGTCGGCCCACAACGAGTGCCACGTGATGCTCATAGCTAGCTAGAGTTCACAAATTCCTCTGGAAATAATCCAGAAGATCGTTACAAGCGATTGCATGATGTCACACCATTAAAATTATAGCTTGCTGTAAGATTTACACCTAATTATTGCAATTGCCAAGTACCGACTGTTACGATATCTGCAAATTCTCGTTAAGTCAAACACCCTCCAACACCTAATTAATAAATGTATATTGGAACAGTTTGTGAATAAACTTGTGCCTATAAAATAAATAAGACCACTAGACTTAAGTTAAAAGAACTAGCTCCGTAATATATGAATTAACTAAAAATTTACTCATTAAAAATTGAATAATCCTTTTTCCGACGAGACACTGCCGTACAGGGTTATTATACGATAATTGTTGTTTTTAGTTATCGCAATTTTTAAAGATAAAATTTTAAATCATATGAATGAAAAAAATATCGCTTCATTCAACGGAGCGTCTTAACGGAATAATAAAAAATATCCTGCTTTTGGTTTGAAGATACCCTAAAATCAGATCAATTTGAAAAAAATCGTTCAACTGTTACTTTAACTTTTCTCCTTTCTGTCTTAACGATAATTGAACAAGAGTTTTCATTAAAAGATTGGTATAGTAATATGTTCACAATACCATAAAAAAGTAAAAAACGCAGCTACTTTTACTATATAAATATATGTACGAGTCGATCATTTATCTACCTGGTCAATTAAAAGCCATAGCAACGCGTAATGCCATTTCATATGCCAAAAGCGAAAGGCAGACTGCCATCGCTCACCGCAAATAACGTGATATGCTGGCCCCGCGTCAACTCCGTCACCCTCTGACACGCCCCGAAACACTTCCGACAATCCGAACGCAGTGTAAACAAGTATAATTAGATGATCATTGCCTGCTGCTCCAAGTATTTAGCTAGCGGAATACTGAACTTGAATTCCCTTGACAGACAAAAATATCTATGCTTGGAATTTTTCTGCGCGGCTAGAATCAGCAATATGAAGATCCGTAGACGAACGAAAGTAACATAGCGAGGCGGATTGGCAAGAAAATTGGGAGTGGGCAAGCCCATATAGGGTGCGCAGGTTGTGGTAGGAGGCAAGTGTCTAGCAGTGAACTTCCCCTGGTTGAAATAACGATGAAAGAAGAATATTTTAAAAGTTAAAATGAAACGCAAAGCCTCAAAACGGTACCTCGTATGGTTTAATTATTAGTATTATATAAGTAAAATGTAGTTATTTTTAAGTACTAGCGTTTATTACCTGGTGAGTTCATTGTCTTTGTTATCTACTTAACATAGGCTTTATAAACAGATAATACAATAACATTGTTTCTATATTCTTTAACGACTGATATTGACTATTTTGTATATTTTAATCTGGATTTTTCTTACGTACTCTACAAGTACTTTAAAATATGAGGTCTTTAAATCCGAATCATTGAACTTATTGGAACCACATTATTTATTTAGGACTGAACTGCTAACTCTTTAGTAATCTAGAATTAGCGAGAGAGCACACAAAGGTTTAACGAAATTTGTTTTAAGTATCCCACCCAAAAACATATTTCTTGTGAGTACAAAAAATAGGTATAAATAAAAAAAAATACATTGATTATTTGTATCGATTTTGGATCATATGTTATTCTTTGTTAGTACTGTGGAAACAGTCGTTTAATCACTAACCTGTCAAGGACTATGCTCATGTGCCTATGAAGGTTCGTTTTGAGATCCCGCCTCGAATACTGGTGCTGTGTGGGCGGCGGGGCCGGCGGTGGGCCGCCCATCGGTGCTCGTTTACCGATGAGCACCTTTAAGTCGGCCATTAGCTTTTGCACCATGCGGACGCGACCTTTACCCACCACACACCACTAATACTGTTAAGCGGAACTCTAGCAGGCTACCACCGCCGTGACAAGAGCCATCGGAGAGCGCGTTGCATTTAAGAGCAACGTGTCATGCGCACGTGATTGCTGTATGGCTGTCGATATCGATACGGGCGTCTTTACAACACGCAAGCGGGCACCGCACTGTCCGCTACCGTCCAACGCTTTGACCTCGCCTCTTTTTATAAGTGCGCGATGAGCGCGCAAGGTAGTGTATGACAGACAAAATAAATTTCGTGGTTATATTTAGACGAGATCTCTTACTCCCGCATGGATATCGTACAGGAAAAAACCGCGAATTACTATCAAAATAAACACGAGCGATTGCGAGCAGTTTCGGAAAGTTGGGCGAAACAATTGGTTAATTAGCATCGGAACGAAATCTAGGTCGATTGCAGCGCATCAGGGAGGTTACCGTACGAAATAGGGTCACGCGAGTATTGTTCGAGTGTACGAGAGTAGAGCTAAATGGGACGCTCTTACGCTTCAGAATTCATATCTGTTCAAGGACATATGCGACATACGTGCAATTATCGTTGCAATGTCGGAGGCAGGAAATCGACTAAACTAATTATACGCAAATGAAACTAGAAACAACATCGAAGAGCCCTTGGGAAACCAAAAAAAATACGCTAAAGCTTTGAAAACTGAACAGTCCATGGCACCTAACACAGACAAGAAGTGTGCACAGACAGGCGCAGGAGATCATCTTAAAAGATTGCACGATGAAAGACAGAAAAATTCTCGCTGCTATATTTTTTTAGTTGTTATTCCGTAACTTTATTGTAAAACATTCTAATATCCAGTACATTTAAGACTTATATACATAGATACAAATTTAATCAAAGAAGTGACGTCAACGAGAAATTACTAAGCAGAGTTTAGCATAAGAGATACAAGAAAAATTGTTCAACCAATTTTAGTTCATATTATACTATAAAAATAAACACTTCATAAATTATTCAGTAAATGTAAAATAATAAGCACCAAAAAACGAATTTTTGATTATTAGTATTACATGCAAGTGTAAACCAATTAGAAAAATTCGATGCTAGGCTTCTTGATGTTACTCATTGTTACAATATCTGTATTACTATTCTTTATACACAACAAGGAAGGCAAACGTTTCGTTCTGCGGTGCAAAATTTTTGGAACGAGTTAAAAATCTGACCGATTTTCGTAATTGCACGTCTGTATACAGAACCAACGTATGTGCATAGTGAACGAGGTTGCGCGACGCGTCTCGGAATACGAAGAAATAAAAAGATTAGCATGCAGCAACAATTGGCCGATTATATAATAGTGACACAATGTGCTTTCCATAAATTAAATTGGTCATTTCAGGTTCCGAGTCGCACCACAACGCACCGAGCCGCTAACGGACTTTCTCCGAGTTGGAATCAAACACGACGGAGATTAGATCGGGATTATCGGAGCGTAATCGACGGACACTGAGACTAATGCTTCCGACTTTAACACAATGCAAAGTGGAAGTCGCAAGCGATTTCCTTGCTTCTTCGCAAACTGTTTAGCTCGACTAATCGACGTGCGTCCAAGTTTGTTTATGTACACTTGGTTTGATCTGGTAGATTTTTTGAATAAAGGTGCACGGTACATGGTTCTGTTTTTAAATAAACAGTCTTTTCAATCCAGTGACATCTAAGGTCGGACCTTGCCAGTAAGAAAGCGGAATTCGAAATTTTCAATTATTACTGACAAGATTGATTTTGCAATTTCAAGTAGTATTGAAGAGATTTTGATAAACATTTAGTCAGTAAATAGTTACAAAAGGTTCCATACTCCCAAAGACAAACCATAGCATTTGAAATCGTTTTGCTGTACCTCACCACAAAAATTCGCACAAAGCTTGGTGTGCGTACGCCGTATAACTTGATGACAGTACAATGAAGGTATTAGCGGACACGTACCCCATTCATAAATAAAAAGCTTTGGGAGTTTGAAAACGCGGAAGCTTGACCTAGTTTCACGTGGCAGGTCACCCCGCTCGATAGTGTGTTACTTACAAATGGTATCTCAGCCTGTCCTCCAGGTTGCTGTTGGTGCAGGTGGGAGTCCGCAGGTGCGGTGCTGTGGTCACTTTCGCGGTTTTGAGCGGCGTTAAGGGGTACGAAACGTCCACCGCACGCAGAGGTCGCGTAAACACTGAGTATGCGCGCGTCCCGCGTCCCTGTTCCCGGCGTCCTTGCGTGAATGGGGTGATTTCGTAGGGTGGCGCCATAGCAGCATGTAGTGGTAAAGCGTCAATCAATATGCAAGATGTGATCCCTTGTTAAACGACGAGCTGTCGGGCGCCAGTTATCGAAACATGCTGGGACTAGTTCAAATAACCTTATTGCGCTTTAACCTTTAAGCAATTTTGCATTCCTGACAGTTTCAAGTACTTTTATTTTTTGAAATCCATCGCGTTAAGTTTTGTTGTTCTAATTTTTCTAATAGAAAGTTTTCTTTATAGAGATATTCGCTGGTATGGAAAACAAAAATTTTCAGTAACAACTAGGTGAACAGAATTTTTAAATAATTATCGGTGATATGTAACAATAAAACAATTAGCAATGATTTGACATTGTCAAGTAAACAAGACGTGATATAAGGAAACACGCAAACAATATTTAGGTATACAAGATATTGTCTCTTGGTTTCAGGATCATAACAATAGTTTTTTGACTGGTGACAATGTCCAATATAGTATTTAAGACAAAACCACAGAACTCCAATATTCACGGCATCTATCAACGCGACGTGGTTTTTTAATTTCGTTCAAAATGTGATTCAGAATGTGATTCATCTACCGGAAAAGCTTCCTAACCCTTTTATGATTAGAACTCATACATTGTTATAAGCAACTAGCATTGGGCTAAATTTAAATGGCTCAATTTGCTGGTAGGTAAATCTGTTGTTAGATTGTTATAATTGCTGCACAACTTCTGTTAATTTCAGAAGTCGCTGATGAAGGGCGTCCCTCACGCAAATCAATACTAAAATTAGTACAGTACACACAGTCACGATTCAGGTTGTTGAATCAGTTCGCAACACCAGCACGAGGCAAACCTTTGTCACCTAATGACTAACTAAAACCTATTTATAATGAAGCTAAAACTTATTTATTACACAAATTTTAGGCTGCCGATAATTTGAGAAAAGATGTCAAACGAAAAAAGATTAGTAGAGTTCAATTTTTAAACTTAATATATTTTTTCTTAAACTGATCAGTTCTAAAAACTTTCAGTCATCAATGTCCACACAGCGCAAGACAATGTTAAATAAACTAGATTTTGTGTTTTACTTTTTGAGGCCAGTTAACTTCTTTTTCTAGTTACAGGTTAAAAAAATCAAACTATGTCAAGTAACATAATTTACAGGATGATTGGTTATAGATACATAAGCTTTCAAGGGATGGAAATAATAGCTTATTTGCTTTCAATTAATGTATGGTACACTTCATCAAAAAATCAATGGTTTGAGAAATAATAGAAGATAATAAAAAAATGAGAAAAAGCGTGTTTACAATTCAGATCCATATATTAAAATTAATTATTGTTTACTGTCTTTCCCTGCAGGCTTTGTACTACCAGAAGTTATAGGTCTTTATGTACGGCGATTAGAAATAGGCGCTAAAGCTTCTTGCTTACAAACGACCTATGCATTAGCCTCGTATATATATATATATATATATTTTCATCTATATATATATATATATATATATATATATATAGATAGAAAATCTAAAGACGTAGACTTGTAAAGACACGCAACAGGTTCGCGTATGCACATCAGTGCAGAGTGCATATGCAATAGACGTTGCGCAAAGGCAATTTTTATCCCCTCCTTATCCTTTTCAACTTTCTACGCAGCGTTAACCGCTATAAACGGAGAAATAATGCGATGGTGAGCGCGATAAGATCGGTTTCGAGAGAATTGTAAAAAACACTGAACGCACACCGGTCGGCTGCAGACGCCTCTTGAGGTACACTACAAAAACGTCTACTATATACCTGCTTCATAGAACGGTTTGTTTGGACCCGCACATTAATGAACTCATCGCGGAAACCATCACGAGTTTTATCTTTAGTAGAAGCTGTACATCTTTATTTAACAGGAAATTAAGGTAGAACAATTAAACAACAAAGAGTACATTGCATTTAATTAAATTTATTACCATTAAGTCGGAGTACTTGGATGGTCTATAGATCTTCAGTAATTATAATTTCGAATTTCCTGTTAACTTAATTGACTTTTGACTAGAGTTTTACGTATGAACATCCTCGAATTTGTTTTTCTTATGATTTAATGTAAAAGGAATTTTCAATAGTAACTGTATAGTTTATCGGCTTTTAAAATCAATCTAATCTAATCTCTAAACTAGCCATCAGCATAATAAAATAGCCCTACAATAAAATAGCTGTAAAGAAGTGGTGTTATTATCAATATAATGAGTCAAATTACTGTTTAGATGTTGCCGACACGATATGCCGTAATGGTGCGTATGCGCGGAGAATACGTGCCACAGCCGCGTTATACAATCGTAACATGTAATGAACGCAGCGCTGTCGCCAATGCATCGCAGCGACACGCAGCGACTCGCGGCTGAGAGTGTTTATGCGGATACGTCAAATAGTCATATAGTAAAAGACCGATGTCCATTAAACCCGTGTGCGACGTAGTGCCACAGTCACTTGCGACTCGCAACGCTCCTCTCCTAATTCTGATACAGCTAAAGGTCTTCGAAGAAAAGGTTCATACTTTTCTCCGACAACCGTGTAGATACCAATAACTTAAAACAATACAATAATACAATCACATATGACGCGTTTTCTTTACTTATTATTTTTTACTTATTCTTTTTATTCTTTACTTATTATATATTTACTCGCGGGTCAAAATCCTTGAGTCTGTCGAAGCTGTAAAAGCCAGAAAAACTACTAGCGACCAATACCAATCGAATATAGCCAATGAATACACTGGCAAAGACAATCGATTTCGAAGATTATTAATTTTGTGATTAGGTGTTACTCAATGTTTACCATTCAGAACAAAACTGGATTTTATATAAAATATAAGATCGCTGTTGTATATTATATATGCAGGATGTAGGCCGCTTCCACACGATCCTATTGGAATACTATAGGGAGTCCCATGCCCAGCAGTGGACACTTCTTACCGCTGAAATTATGATGACGATTGCTTGATATTAACTTGATAGTCTAGGATTAAAAACGTAATAAGCATAAGACTTGAACCAATCCATTCCAATTCGCGTGGTGGATAACAGACAGTACTTGTCCTTCAGAGCTAAATTTAGGAAAAAACTTAGGACAAAAGAGACGTAATCAATTCAGGTTATTTGCTTTCTGTAAGCGTAAAAATTATAAATTTGTTGGCAGAAGAGTTTGTAAAATTTTTATTCGTTATTTATATTCTTTCACATACGACATTATTTTGCAGATATTATAAACGCTGATGCAATAATTTATTAAATAATAAAGTTTATTTTGTACTAGTTTAGTGTTTACAGCTCTATAAACATTCCTATTTTAGATACATGTAAATTTATTTAAACAATAGATCTTATTTTGTTCATTAAATCACATTTAGAATCTAAAATTTATTGTATGTAAATTACATGATTCGTTGATTACATTTATGCTTTTATCAATTGGTAAGAAAACAATAGAGCGATGCAAACTTAAAGTACATCGCCTTATAAGAATGTTTAAAAAAAAATAAAAGTGAAAATTTTAGATATTTAGATTTATTAGTATTTAAAAAAGCAAGTGCAATAAAAGCTAAGCTAAAAGCATTAGTTTAACAAAATATGAAATGTTAAAAAACTGTTTCGAAATTAATATGTACGTATAAAAATAATACTATTAGTGTTAAACGAATCAAATTTTAGATTCAAAGCTGACATGACATGATAGAGCTGATAAAATGATTAAAACATGACAAGTCAGGCCGCTGAAAGTATCTCCAGTGGAGATTGATACGGTGATTAAATCAGAAAACGTGCCATTGATGTTATCAACGGCCAGTTGGGTAAGGTGATATGAACGAACTGTGCGGTTGGATTCGTCTTATGTAACTGCAATAAAAAAACTTGGTCCTTTACGAGGCGAAGTAAACATAAGAGAACGAAGTGGGTTGTGTGAAATTATTAGTTACGTAGTGAAATCGACGGGTATTAGCGAGTAGCCATTAGCGTGAAATGAAATAAACAAGGGGAATTAGTGCCGGCCGATAGACCGAGTTATCTGACCGCAAGGGAACGGGCGCCACCGTCACTTTCCCTTTTCTTCTCGTGAAAGTGATGATGGCCAGCAAAACAAAGCAATATTTTGCATCCCAGATCCATATCGGCAAGTCATTGAAGAAAGTCAAATTATTCACACAACGTTAAAGATGCCAGTGAGCAAATCTGAGTACCTCCAGACTATTTTGTACTAGTAAAATATTATGTACATGGATTTTAACTTAAATTAATTTTGTCTCAAAATAAAGCTTACGTTTAGTGTAAACTTTATTCTAATTTAAATATGAGCTATTTGTAACGTCAACAGACGTTCTTGATAACTAAAAATACTTTTAAATAAATCTATTTGAGTGAAGGTTTAAAGAAACCGTTTTTATAAACCTTGTAAAAAATAAGACATTAGTAGTAATTGAAAAGATTCAACTGCAAAAGTAAATGATATAGAAATCGTGATAATCTAATGCCAACAAGCGATAGTGAAACAAACGGCGATCTCTATTAGAGAAAATGAAATTTCACAGCCGTTTTAAACACGTGCAACATTTCTATGCAGCGAGTATAACATTGGCAGTAAATAGTACGTCAATCCGCAGCATGAAAACGGTGTGTTGTTAATTACAAGTGCATTCGTTAAGAAAGATATCTAGAAACGGCGGTCCCCTGCCAACTCGGTCATTGCAATCGGCCTAGCTCCATCTTAATTTAGTGACGTGAACGCACGCAGCGTAAAATATAATAATTACTTTATTATCGTATTGTTATAGTACATCGCGATCACAACGGACTGTGATAATCAACTTTAGGTAATTAATACAGGCGGTTGTTAAATATTGTTATTAAGGATTGCTATTTCATTATTCTTTCAAATTAAATGATAGTTTCTTTCTTCCAGTCGCAACTCGATTTAAGTTACATGACTAACACCACGAGGAATAAGTACGTCGGGGAAAAAAAAATAGTAGGTTACTGTACTGTGCCCGTTGTTTATTTTGTTTTCATTATAATTATATAAAATTACAGTTTTTTTGATTTTTCTTATTCACAGGTGGAATAACATTTTACCTCTTCGATATAAAAATGAAAAAAAAAACTACCACTCGAATACATTAACGCTATATCTCGTATAAAACTAAAATCTACATATTTAATTTACTATCCGACATTTGATTTGTGACGTAGGAAATATCTATGGTTTCAGGGTAGAAAAATACTTATTTGTACACTTATTTATAAAACACTTGTAACCGACAGTCTTTACAAAAATTTTGGTTTCATACGTATAATCAAAAGTCGGGCACCAAACTATACGATACGATACGAATAATGTAAAAGATAATATCGAATTGTATTCAAGGATCGAATAATAACCGTGATATCAGTATACAATTCTAGAAAAAGGTTGACGGAGGCGCGGGCGTTAGTAAATTCTACTCTCAAGGTTAGCGAAGCTGAGGAGAATGGGTCGCTGCAATATGGTGACCGTTAACTGTAATTATTAAGCACGTGTGAAACAGTTGCATAATAAGATCACGCCCCGAGCGAGCGCATTGTAGCTAGGTTTGACACACGTAAAATAATTTCATCGCTATGGATTGCGAAAGAGAACAATGCTTGATTGAGTGAAGGTCTGCTGTGATGATAGGATAAACAGAATTGGTAAACCCTGAGTAAAACTTCAGCTAAAGTGATGTGCACAATGTGAACCTTGACGAATGGACGTTTCTAATAATTTGCGGCTCATGTAGTGACGATTCGGTTACAACACGGCCGCCTCGGGCGAATGCGCCGCTGCTTCTTAAGATTCGATAGAATAAAAAACACTTATTTATTAATATGTAAGACATTCATTTATCTCTTTCTGGCCTTGCAAAGTTAATTTCTTCGTGTTGCCGGACTGGTGGGGCAGGGCGTTATTAATTACATGTTCCAAATGTGACCTTGTCACTCTTTAAAGTAATTAAACATTGGATTTTAATTGCTAAGAAAAGAGACAATGAAATTATCTCTTACATTAATATGTATATTTATTATAATTCTATTCATAACCTATGCGACACATAAAGTACAAAAACACATTTTAGAAGTGCGAAGTTAACGAGCAATGAAAATTTAGAAGTTTGTGTACACCATCGACAATTTGTATTGAATACCATCAATTCACATCAAATTTATTTAATCAAGTAGATTTTTACACGCACTTTTGTATAGCCAATAATTTTAACATTATAACTAACCTCTGATAGATCTACTGAAGAGAGCCGGTTAGAAACTCAACAGTTGGTCTCTTAAATTGTAATTTCATAAAGATACATTATAACATAAACCTTGTAAATGAATCAACTAACCAAGTTCTAAAAATTTTGATTAACTAAAATGTCTTGAATGGTTTATATAATGGTTTATATAATTATATATGTAAATATCGATTTAATAATATACCTTTAATTTTAAAACTAAGAAAAGGAACATAAAGGAAGAACTGAGACCGAAGGAAAATCTTTAAACAGAATAAATAGCTTATCATATTTTTAAACTGCAAGATTGTCTGCCGATTCGGAATGACAGCGCGCGAAACACTTCACTCACCCGATAAAGTTTTTAATGAAGCAATAGACCGCGAAGAGCGTGGCGTCGCTGAGGCCGACGTCGGGCTGGATGTGCGGCAGCGGCAGCGCCAGCTCCGCGGCCTCGTGCGCGGCGGGCCTGGCCGCGCTCATGGCGCCGGCCGCCCGCTCACCGCATCACAAGCGTCGACCGCGTGCTCGCGCCTCGAGCCGCGCGCCGCTACACGCCGCTACACGCTGCTGCACGCCGCGCGCCGAATGGCCCGCCTATCGATCGCGTAGAGCTACGCGCCTGCGCGCTCAAACGTCCAGCATCAAGAACGCGAGGTACATCACGAGGAAGAACCATGGACAGAACAGGTACATGCAAACGGACATCGTACTTCTGTGCGAGCGTTAAGGGTTCAGTGATCGATGCTCGTGGGTGTCGCGAGCGAATCGCGCGTGCGTCTGTCGGCGCGGCGGCACTCTGACTGGGCGCGCTCGCGCCGCGTGCTCGCCGTTCACAACCACCTATGCCCGCAGCCCAACTTCACACCACTCCGTCGTTATACATGGGCTGCTCTTCAAGCACAGCCTCGTTAACTCTCTCTACTACAATATTATGTTTACGGTAATCTGTATTCTGAATGTAAACAAAAATTGTGTAACCATACATAAATTTGTTTTCACTAAATGTGATATTTTTTAGTATCAAAGTGTAATAATATAAAAATAAAACGCTAAATCGTATTAAATTTAATGCAACCCTCGTCGTAAAAACTACAAAAGTTTATTTGACTTCATTTGATTTATTATTTTTCACGGCATAAATAATTTCTAAAAGATAAAGGAAAGTCATAAATAGCAAAAGCTCAAACTTGTAGCAGGAAGTAGCGGCTGTCCACATGGAGACCGATCCCCAAATAGTGTTACCACGGTCAACGTCCTCGCCGCGGACTGACAGAGCGATCCGTCAAGTGCTCGTGAAAAAATACACCATCATCCGTCGAGGCGCGGTGAAATGACGCAAACAACACTTTTTGCCATCTCCATAACTAGTGGTTGTTACTCGTCTAATGAACTGTTAGGAGTTCCGAAGCAGAACCGCGAACAGGGACGACATATCGCGTTTCGACTTGCGAGTGCGTTGATCTCGACCACGCCGCTACTGTATTAAGCGTGTAAGTCTCATGCGTTGCCGTTTTTTAACCGATCACTTGAAAATTTTAAATCCACGGTCAGTAGCCAAAAACTTTCTAAGACAATCTAAAATAAACTCTTATCATCGAGTAACTGCATGTTTTTATCTGAAGATTAATTACCTTATGCAATCTAAAAATCCGTTGAGAAACCGGAAAAACACAGGATTACAACAATAAAATCACTAATGATTTTTTTTTCACTTTTGAAAAACAAAGCGAGAATTAGTTTCGTAGAAATTTCTGGAGAATTAAAGAGTACTGTTCCAGTTCCAAGAACAGGTGGGAACAAACGGAGCGATGCGCTGCAGCTTGTGCGTGGCGCAATTAATACGATGCGGTAGATACTGTTACAATTAAGCATCGTGATTTTCCTGTCACCGTCGCGCTCACAAAATAATCCTTTTATGTTTTTATATCTAACTACTGGCTAAATGACTGATTTCGGTTTGTTGATTCATTTAGTCCTAAATGCACTGAGCCTGCGCTGTAGTTTCAGACTTCGTTGTGTTGCTGAGAAAAAGCTTATATCGTAATTGTGGAAACTTGACAGGTTTAAAAAATACCGTTTAAAAAAGTTGCACCCATAAAAGCATTAAACAAAAAACGCAATTCTCGAATTTCGTAAATTTCTTAGTCCAAATTATTTTTTTATTTTACATTGGCTACCCCCAGCCCGCTTGAGGGGTCGCATTGCTTTTTGTAGGTGTATTATAGCGAAACTATCCTTTAGTAATTTCTAACATTCTCAAAAACTATTGAGGCCTAGTTTTGTAACCATGAGAGCTATAGTTCGAAAATATGTTTTTTTTTTTAATGAACGCACGCTAGATCTCTTTTGCGGATGGAATTTTGTGACATCCATTCTTATTTGACCAAATTTTAAATGCCTAAGCTGTATGGTTTCACAAATAACGTCGTGGTTATACACGTTACATCATTGTATATTATTAATACTAAGGGTGAATTCAAAAACGAGCACAGTGCACGGAGGATGTGCTCATAACAGCCGAAGCAAGTATATGGCAGAGTCTTTTTGAAAAGAGAGCACCTATTTTGTAACCGTTCACTCCGAATGCTGAAAACGTAAGCAGTAAAGAGGTAGTGTGGGTGCGCCATTAGACAAACAAGGGACCTTTCCTGATATGGGAGTGTTTTAAGTTTTCACAATACTACTTGTGCGCTTGTGCTCCATCGATGGATTGACATACTATTGCATGCCATATTTTATTTTCCAATGTAATCTTATTTATTTATACAAATGTAAAAGTTCTGGCGTTTATTACTAGTCGGCACTCGTATTGAAGGTTTGTCGTATAAAATTGCATAGACCATCATTCGACGATTAAGACTTACGCCACGATATATTTACATTTTATACAAAAGAAAAGCGGTGACAACGTGAAAAGTGGATGAACGGCGACCATGGCTGTAGCCTCGTGGGCGAGTCCGAAACACGCCCGATATCCTAGTTGCCAAAGAAATACACACCGTCTAAGGACGACACAAGCGGCGTAACACAGCAAAAAGGATCACGATCCTCAGTAGAGTCAAATAAGACGCAAGGATGAGAAGGAGGATAATTGAAATAATGTTCTAAATTCTCAGTTGATATAATATTAGAACATATGAAGGTAAGTTATTTTTTTTGGGACCGGGCTATGCTGCCCAAACGGTATTGGTCCGGAGCCATGACACGGGCCAGTATTATTATTTCACCGGATTGGGATTGTGAGTTGTTTAACTGATTTGTAAGTTGAGTGATTTTCGAGTAAATTTATAATTGTTAGAGAGATTGATGAGAGCTGGAAATTCCCTATATACTATAAAATAATGTTTTAAGTCTAACTTGTATAAACAGTTGTTCTAACTCGCCGGCGCAGAATTGCCGGGTCATACGCAACTCATTCCATGGTGTGACGGCGTTAGCGTGCATCGCTGCGTTGACGCAAGTTGACCTACTTTCTTTGAAGCCGTCCGCCTTATAACTAGGGATATGCTCGTGTTGCTAGTTCTGCGTTATCTTAAAGGATCGAATAACGGCGGAGTATTTATTGTAATACCGGTTGCTGATGTCTTAATTCATTCTATGTTGTATTAGTTTTTTCTATGACATTACAGATAAAATGTTTATTTATCTATAAACTACACGCTATTTCAAAATTGTAGTCATAACTTAAAGTTGTCGCGGTTTAATAAAAAAAAAATTAAACTTTAGTAATAACGTAATTATATTTTACTATTATGCAATTTGATGTATCTAACAAGCCTTTTGTTTTGGTTTTGATTGACATCAAATATTTGACGGTTAGAGATACTTGTTTGAATGTGCTTCGTGTTTATTAGTGGGTTTATCCACGAACTTAGCTATATAAAAGTTATAATTACTAAAAACAAAAATTACTCGTGATATTTGAGTAAAACCGCATAAAGCAAAAGCGCACCGCAAGGCGAGTTAAGCTTTGACCGCGGTCGCTACCGTGTTTACGCAAGTGCAAGCCGCAGCGTACTCGCACGCAGATAGCGTATCTGTACGCGGACGGTCCGCGTGGCGTAAGCATCCATCATTGCTCTCATTACATGTCGCCGGCAAGCTCCGCAGGTTACGGTTGTGCTTACCTTTACTGCTATTACGCCATTACTGAAACTGGTGTACTTGACACTAGCGTGGCTAAAAATTAAAGTTTTGTAACGAGTTATCAAGTTATCAAGTAATCTTGATTTTAGCTGATAGGCGACAACTGCAAGGATTGCGCTGCCCGCATCCAACGACTTTCTAAGATCTTGACTATGTAATGTAATGGCCGAAATATCACTCTAAAATTTTAAAATCGTTTCGTATGTTATGTCTGTTACTTTTTTCATCTTTCAGAAGCTGTCTGCAAGACAGGTACCATTGCGCCTCTGATCATCTTTTCAACCGAAGGACATCGACTATTGGACATAGGCTTACCCTAATGATTTACAAAAACACTAGCTGGCAGCGGCCTACACCCAGCGTCTTCCAACGATCTTTTTATTGCTTAGTAGTCCGCCTTTGACCACTAACTCGATGATTTAGTCGAAGATGAAGATGGAGATTCAGTAAGTACCTGTTCACTCTTTACTAAGTCGTCTGTGTTGTTTATGCTGCGTATTGCACCTGTACTATCAGCCAAATAGATATGTGCAATCATTACCGAGTACCGGTTTGAGAGCGCTCGAGCTAGCGTAATTATTAAAAATATAAAAATTTAAAAAAACGAAACACATTATCTCAAGGTGATAAACTGATAATTAAGTTTAATTCTGGCTAATTAGATTAATTTAAGGGGACCCATATTCTGTAGAGCCAGAATCAAAGCCGGTCTTAAATAAATGAGAGGCTTAGGACATTGTATTACAAAGTTTTGCTTATGAAAAGTCGTATCATTCAACTTCAGATATGCCATTTGTTATATCATATAGTGAAAAAAATTGAGCTTCTTTCTGTATTAGTATAGAACAGAAATTACTTAATTGTTGCGAAACGCCAATACACCTATACCTTGATTTAAAAAATAATTAGAAAAAATGTATTTATTCTTTCCAAAAATGCAGGTTAATTTGGTTAGTAATTAGATGAATTATCTAATTCGAAAATAAAGGGAGAATCTAGAAATAAGTTCCATATCATATAATTCTGTATACTTCTCAACGTAAAAAGCTATGACTCTACTGTGCGCTTGTAATTGTTACAATGTTGTTGATGGTATAAACAAACTTACTACACGTCATAAGTACTTGGGTACATTTACAAAGGTGTTCACACCATGTAAATACGGTAGTAATGAGAACACTCGAAATAATGGAACTCCTATTCAAGAGTACATCGTCGGCGTCACAAATTGTCGATAGCCATTACTCTGTCTATAATTCAGGCATATCAATCTGACGACGAAATTACTAAGTTCCCTTCGAAACAACTGAAACGAATCTGGCCTTTATTGACAGTTATTACGCGTGAATACTAACAGTTCCACTTATTTTTGCAATATGTCAGTATTGATTGACAGAGAAATAAAGCCCGCGAGCGATAGGAGTCTGTTAGTTAAGACACTGTTTCGAAATTTTGCGATTCTTGCTAGTGTTTTGTAGTGTACTTATGCTACTAATAAGTAGGTACATATTTACCTAAAACCGAGAACAATCATCATTATAATGGCAGGCGGTGGACACCTTCTGCGTAGCACCTATGCTTGTGTTGGTCTCTACGCCTATGTTGGTCAGGCCTACCTGACCAAAAGATCTAGCGGATTCCCGCGTCCTTGACTATGTTCATCGATCCACCTAGTAAGGAGCATGCCCACGTTTACCTGTTCGTGATCGCCACTCGAGAATTTCTCGATCAGAAGAGCAATTCTTTGCGCTACGTCGGTGATCGTGATTCTTCTGTGGATTACCTTATTTCTGATTCGATCTTGAGCATATTTCTCTATATTGATCTCTATAAGGAGAACAATTTAATTATTTACTTCTAGAAAAATAGTGCTACTGAAGTACTCGATCTCTGTAATATAGGTAAAAACAAGTAACACTTAATACAAATAACGTAGAAAAAAAATATTTTTAAACCAGCATATTAAAGCTGTTGCAAAGAGAGCAAACATTTGTTTAAGTACATTCTTTTAACAGGTTGCTTAAAAAGGGCTTCAATATTGAATATGTTGTAGCAATGTTTCCAGCTACAATTCGAATCAAATGTGTTTAAATTCAGAGTGACTTCTGACTGATCTTTGCAAGACAAACATCGGAAAAGTTAAATTAATAACCTTTCAATTAGTTGGACTGTAGTGCCCCTCTGTAATATTAAAAATCTTAACAAAAGATATGTAAAAAAAAATTAATAGTTATAGGAATTCGGTTATAGGCCATCAATTTTGAAACAATCAGAAAGAAAGAATTGTGAAGGTTTATCGGTTTTTATTTACATATTCATTTATTTATTCTTAAAAAGAATATTTAACAGTCTATGAAAATGTATTATAATTATAGATAATTTTAAAAAATAGCTCGAATGCACTTATTTTCATACTCTATAGATGAAGTAATTAAGAAAACAAATCGACATAATGCTTCTATAGTCAGTACGCAAGAATTGCTCTATGAATGAAAGGTGCCATTGGTTCGCGGACGCAGAAGAGAGTTGTGCCGCTACTTGCGGGCGGTTTTCCCACGCTAATGTTTATCTGACGTCCGCAATTAAGCCCTGCGTGCGTACTCTCCGTCGGACTTCTCGGTAGCGCTTCCAAAGTATCCAATTCCTACCGCGAAATCGACGAACGGGAAAAATGTTTAGATAAACAATAGTGTTCAACTTCATGATATAACCTTCTTTAGAAACTGTAAAAGTGGAATTACAAAAAAATTTCGGTAAGGAAGGAAAGAACGCGACCCGTTTTTGAATAGCGTTGTCCCTAATTCTTCAAACCTAATTAATGAACATCTTTGAATTTTGTATTATTGGAATTTAGTTTGCCTGTTTACTTTGATACCAAAAAAATCGTAGTCAAGGGACTTACTGTTTTTAAAAATTTACAAAGGTATATGTTACGTGATGTTAGATTATATATAGAACTAATTTAATATTACATTTAGCGTCGAATTGTTTTTAATTATACATATGTTGTTTTCATCCAAACACTTTAATCTACCTATTGAGTTGTGTCCTTGCAGCAAAAATTTTGATGTGTATTTGCATAATCAAACGAATAAAATACTACCTTTAGACCGTGAGGATTCGTTTGTGTGTGATAAATTCGGCTTTCTCAGTTTTTAATATCACAGACAAGTTTTATAACGAAACTTATATCCCGTTCGGATAAGTCATAAGTTATTCCTTACAAGCTATTTTAATCAAATAATAGCAATATTATTTTTAGTATCATAACTATGAAGGTACTGTTAGAAAATCAAATATTTTAATTCATTGCATAGATCGCCTACATCGAACAATAACAGATCGGTTACAAGTACGTGGTACCCTTTTCGCGTTGGCTAGCGATAAATCACTGCATGACTGCCTTGTAGCGGTCTCCATTATGATCATTAGTTAACCTCGCGACAGATGCGTCTCTATTTCAGAACAATGACTAATTTTTGCTCATATTGCATGCTGAACCTTGGTAAAGTGTATTCATAACACCAGACTGCACAAGAAATCTGTGAGAAATGAACTCATGTTGATCGTGCTGAAATACAAACTCGATGTAAATACAATGAGATTTAACTAACTCCTTTACTTACGTCCATTCCTTGAAATTTTCGATCCACTAATAATGCCTTAAGTAGAAATACTGCGGAAGACATGTTACAGTAATATCGCCAAAGTTTCAACAGCAGTAATGCTTGTAACTTATGATAACTTAATAATACAAAATATGAAATTGTTAGTTATGTGATGCATCAATTGATGGTTTACCAATGCCGAGAACATTTTCAATAATTCTTTAGTGATTCCTATTATTCATAAGAGGCAAATATCAGACAGAAGAACCTATTAATTAAATGAAGAAAGAAGAGAAAGGGAAGCAGGAAGGGTTTCGCGATACCTTGTTTACCAGTGGCCATTAATCTTCAAGATAATATTAAAGTTAAAATGAAGGCCGGTAAGCTTTTCTAATTTATCCTATTTAATATTTATTAACTCTGTAGACAGGTCATAAATATGATTAGTTTCAGTTAATTTAAGTGCTTTCAATAACGCAACTGTTTTATAATTGTGCGTGGCCAATGATACTGTGTGTGAATAAGTGCCAATGGGGAAATTCCCGAGATGTAATTCTAAGAAAGCCACTAAGAATCTGGCACAAGGAAACAATTAACAGATTGGAGACGAACAAGGGAAATATCTACCCTCTATCTTTATATTAAAAGATTTTACACTTCTCGTTTGTTGATAAACAGGTAGTTTAATTTCAAAATTATATCTCTAATATCTATTTAATTTTCCTAAATTGAGAAAAATTGATAAAGAGGATATTGGCTACGAGAAATTTCTTTTCAAAAATAATAACAATTTGCTAAAAATCAAAAGCAAGATCGCATTTGAAAAACTTTAATATGGAAATTTGTTAAGCTAATACATTTCAAAATGTACATATATCGACACTGATACAGCTTATATGGGTAGGTATTGGTGACTCTAATTACTTGGTAATTTATGTAAGTACATTCGATTTCTTAGATGTAAAAGCTTTAAAAGAGTGAATGTGTATCTCATTTGCTTTCAAAGCTTTTTGTTGACAAACGTATATAAGTATTTAAAAATCGAGAAAAAGCTCAAACTGACTGAATTAGACCACATACAAGAACGTGACTAGTAACAACTCAAAATAACTCGTGGACAGGCAGCTAATATCTAGGTATTTCTAACGTAGCGTAGACAAAGGGTCAAGGGTGGTATTCAATCGATTACGGTACCTGACAATGTAGTTGAACTGGTTGATATGGCAACAATATAGATTGCTTTACATAAAGGGTATATACATCATTTTGACGTCGTTCGTTGCAAAATAGATTATACGCGTTTGGACATAGAGATAAATTTTGTATCATCAACCGACAGATATTGTGGTTGACCGTAGACATATCAGTTACGCTACGTAGGGCGCGACAGTATGACAAATAAAAGGCCACGGCCCTCTGTAATTCCACCAATTAGAACACGCGTCACTTTCAAAGTCAGTGTCTAAACGAGTCTTTGATCAGCTGGAGACACATTGAACGATCGTCGCCCGCTAAAATAGTCTTCTCAAAAGGTTAATAACACTAGGCAACGTTCTATAATTTTCTAAGAATATTCGTCAGTGGCATGTCTGTTACACTGTGTTGACTGCGCGTCCTGTAAGTTGACGACTAGGAGACGACACAGAGTGTCGAACGTGATTTACAAAGGCATCATTTTCAAAGGCAATGCTTGTGATTCTTTATACAGATTTTATTTACAGAAAACCTTGAAACATTATTTAATAATTATTCTTTAAATCTTCTTGCTTCTCAAAGAAAAAATTATTAAAATGGTTTTATTATAGATATTTAGTTAAAGACAAATTATAAAAAAAAACTTAACCTGTAAATCTAGAATTACAACTCGCAAATTACAAACCATTGTGTCATTAGTTTTAATCATAATTCTTAACCAGTTTAGAAATATTCGTACCACGTGTAATTGAGATAAGGTACAAAAGTATATTATTTGTATATAAGTCCTTCGAAACCCGCAATTTTATTTAAAACCGTATGACCGTCGAACGTACACCATAAAAGAGGATTTTATAAATATCCACCGAAGTTTTTATTACCAATAAAATCATTATCAAACACCCACCGCAAAAACACGATGAGATTGTAAATAAAAAAATACTGTTACAATCAAAATAAGGTTCGATTGTAAAAATATTGTGACGCAAGAAACCTTCAGAAAAAAAACTCATAAAGATATCACAAAAATAAATTTCTATATCGTTATTTTAAATTAAGATTTAAAAATGAATTACTCTTTCTGTACTTCATCGTTCAAAAAGTTTTGCAGTTAAATTATTTGTCTAGTTATTTAAGTGCACGTGATGATTTAAATCCTTAAAACACTTTTTTCATCTCCAGAACGTGTAACGAATCTATGAAAAACTTCGAAAGTCAGCAATTATCTTCATGAATTTTCAAAGCAAGCGAATAATACGTAATTGGAGGATTCTAAAAATAATATGTTAATTGAAAAGGGATATCGTTAGTTCGTAACTAGTCTACTCAATAACACGTGATGTCTACGTTCATAATTCGAATTGCCAAGGGTACGGCAGTGTGAAGGTAAGCAGCAAATGTTCAACGTTTCGCTTCAACAGAATATACAAATTAAAGTGTCTGAAGGCACCTCGTGAGAGGCCATCACGCCCCGGCGTTGTCTTGCTCCACAACCAGTAATTTTCAACTAAGTGTAATTTATCCCTAAACTGTAATTACGATTCAATTTGAACCTACAAATATTCTCTTATAGCTTGCAATTTAAATTACAATTCGAGCAGAGCATTAACGATCTGCGTAATACATTTGGAATAAACGTCGGTTTGTTATAATAAGTGCATGGTTCAAACTATTTTAGATGCAGTATAATCACCGAATCGATATAGAATGTAGATTAGATATGTAACCGAATAGATATGTAGATCATTTACAGGTATCAATTCACCAGCGTAATATTTAGTAGAATAAGAGAATAGGTAATAACAAAAATACATTTAAATTTGTGCGAAATGAGCAGAGATCTTGACAAACTAAAACAAACGAAATAAACTGTATCAACTTATCATTACCGGAGAGAAGAAACGAGCATAGAAAATATATTGTTATGTCTGACGAAGAAATAGTCCCCGTCATGTTTTAAGAGTGATATTAGTTTTGCAGATATACTGACAATTATGGTTATTTCAACAAACTTCTGATAAACCACAACTTTGTCACGCCGACATGTGTATATATCATGTGTATATTTTGAGCTACATAACACGACAATTTCAAACAGCTTTTTTCATGTGACACTTTTTCATTTTAACCGGACTATAAAAACGGTTGTATACAACAGTTGCATGAGAAATTAAATAAAACGCCTTAAATAAAAGAGGAAATAGGTAATAAATTTACTGTCAAGGAAAAGGCGTTAACGTGTTTCCTGCATGAAATTGTTTCACTGTGCTTTCGTGAAAACGATTAGAAGAAAATAATATACAAGGATTTTTAAATAACATTCAAAACTCTACAAATATATAATAATATTATATTATCAACAACAGATGCTCTAAAGAAACTTCTTGTCATGTTTCCGCTCGAATTTCTATATATACAAAATTTTTGACAATGTAAGAACTAAATATAACATTTGTATTGTTGCCAACGGTAGAAATACATCAGAGGATGAGTAACAAAAAGATCAGTTAAGCATCCATGCGTGTTTGGAGATGATTTCAGTTTCTGTGAAACAAGCGTTTGTAGTTATTTCATTCATTATAGCGACGGATATTTATGATCTTTTAAAAAGTTTTTAATGAAATGCTGCGAAAATAAAATGGGTATTACACGGACAGATGATGTGCTTCAGATCGTCCTGGTTTATAAAGTATTTAAATCTTAGTTAGCTACAAATATAATGTAGAGCACACGTATATACTTTTGAATAGAAGAGAGGGAATTAATTACAGTGAGACGAGGCGTACACACGATGCACCGTTGGAGAGTAATTACGATCAGTTTATGCGAAAGAAATAAGCGCGAAGCGTTTGTTCGCTCGGCCGGGGGCGTCGCAAAAGGCAGTCTGACATCATCGGCCAGGTTAGTGCTCATTGTTGTTATGCGGCGCACCGCTGGGCGAAAGCCGCGAGATGCTTTATCGGTTATCGTCGACCGGCGTGAATATTAAAGCGGTCTCGAAACGGGCCGCATAGACTTGTATTGTTTTGTATTGAATTTTGAAGTTCAATGCCACGGGCGTCCGATCGCACGCGGCGATGGCGGGCGACGGTTTCAGCGCTACCCTCCATGTGGGCGGTGCGCGAGCGCAAACTAATCCGCTTTAGTGACTTGTCATTGACTTTAAATTTCAATAACTACTGCTACCAATTCCAAACAAACACTAACAATACAATAGCTCCTTTTTATCTTTATTACAAATAGGGTATTTTGAATTAACTTTAACCTTAATTTTTTTCACATATTTTTTCTTCATGAAAACTTTTCAAGGTGTACAAAATTTTTTAAACTATAAATTTAAATTTCGTCAAACCATATCAAGCATAGTATAAACTGAAACGCTACGCTGATGTTTGGTATTCATACAGTCACGAGGCGATAAAAACAAAGTTTCTAAATCTGTCCGTGACAGACGGCGTGACGAGCATTAGTTTTGCCTTAAGACGTTTTCTGTTATAGTGTTTGGTTATATTAACATATATAAATTAATGTTTATTTGACAGTTTTAAATAAATATATGAGTATTGATGGA
The DNA here is from genome assembly GCF_028537555.1 of Battus philenor. Classification (NCBI taxonomy): domain Eukaryota; kingdom Metazoa; phylum Arthropoda; class Insecta; order Lepidoptera; family Papilionidae; genus Battus; species Battus philenor. The sequence continues at coordinate 3,791,787 of NW_027181693.1, forward strand.
GAAACACGTTCGTTCCTCTGCCAATGATTGCAGAGCTAAAATACTATCCGCTTCTTCTTTTTTCTTCTCTACATGGTGATTGGTTGAAACCGATATTTCTATTAGCAGATGAATAATTTCTGACAGTATTAAATCTGCAGGGACAGATAACAAACAATAATTAATTTTAATATGTATTACTTTGTTTTTATAGCATTTTGTTTTACAATATCATATGACGTTATTATTTATAACGCCATCGATATTTGAATAGGGTGTAGCACGCACGCACGCACACACACACACAGAGATTCACCCCTTCAAAGCTTTAATAGACAGGTGTGTATACAGGGTGATTGTCTTTAGAATCAGACAAATAGTTAAATTTTGAAATGCATTATATCATGATCTCTACTGTCTACTATATTGCGGAGTTAAGGTATCCTTGTATGAGTTAAATTTTAATTTTTAATACTAATTGTATATTTGTATGTACACACACACACATTTATATATGTAAATAAATTTACATATACATACATTCAATAATAATGGAAAAAAGTCTAATGTTATAATATAATTATTATTAACCGTTGTTACACAATATAATTTACACAGAGCATTTCTTTCTTAAATAAAGTCCACAAACAAACTCATGTACATAATTAAACATTAAAAGCTATAATCATAGTAGGAAAAGCCAACATTGGCGACTTGAGAGCTCTGTGATAAAATAGCATAGAAAATTATAGCCGGCAATGTTGCCAATTGCGATTGGACACCATTAAGAAAAAAACAATCCTTTTAAAAACCGTCTAAACGAATTATATTTATTAAGTTGTCAACTTGACGTATCGAAAATAAGAAAAAAAAACACATGTTCGTTTGGCTACGTTGTTAAAATTGAAGGAGAAAAAACAGAAACAAAAAACTGTGTAATGTAATTACATATGTCGAAGTCGGTCATTACTTTGGAAGTTTCTGGCAAGTCCGTATGCGAACAGCGAAATGTTTTTTTTTTGCAACAATAGTCCGACTGCCTTCGCAAGTAAAATACGCTATATAACATGCACAACTTTATATGCAATGCTTACATAGCACTAATTAAATGCTACGTATAATAGTTTGCTGTGCAGACGAAATTAGATGCTCTATTCGTAACGAAGACGACAGAAATTCTTTAATAAATATTAATCAGCATTAAAGTTTTATTCAAGTAATGAAATCAAAATATTTTAAATTATTTCTCGAATTATTTTGCATTCCATCTCAAAAGTGTGTCAAGAATATCGTCGAAAGTATAAAAAATACTTTGGTAATGTGAATACATTCAATATTTACCTATTTACTCGACTTAGAAATAAGTGAAAAACGAAAAACATTTTAAATACTTAGACAAGCTTGTATACGTGGTTTTAAAAGTAGGATCAAAATAAAAACAGCGATACAGTCAATGTGATAAATTGTCCATAAATATACTTAAATATGCAATGATAACGTTATTAGATAAATCAAACGCTAGGTGAATAATTGGGCCAAAGTAGTTGTATCGATAACTGTATTATCAGGCGATTATATTATGGATCTCGAAAGGTTGTCAGACGATTCGTTTGCAACCGGTTCTCGCGAAATTCTGTACGGATTACCAAAGTATAGAGGTCATGGTATTAGTTTTTGTTGGTGCCTGGTTATGTTGAATGTTTTCGCCAGAGGCCAGTACATTTGATGATACTTTGTTCAAGTTTAAACATAGACCGCCGTTACTGCTTACGGTACAATTGTCTTGTGAGCGAATATTGTTTTCAGATTTTCGTGTTGTTGACTAGTATCGAATTAAAAATAAAGCTGATTTATTTTATTATAAGCATATAACAGGGAGTCATCGGGTACACTAAAGACTGAAAGAAATTTTGTCGTTAAACAAACTAAGAAATGCCTAATTAATTGCAGCTTCCCGAAGGTTAGGCCTTTAGAAAACTGCAACGTCAATGTCAAATTTTATTATAAATTATGTATTAATTATGGTACATAAGCTACGGAACACATCTATTCTGTAAAGCGTGGGCGAGTTACGTTCAGCACGAAAGCACTTGCCAAAGTTTTAAAGTTATTGTAATAAAAGGTCGACTGAACTGACGCTGAAAGAAGTTGGCAAAAACATTAGAATCGACTAGTTTTTTATAGACCTATATTATCTTTCAGCACTTAAACTCCTATGGAGAGGATTATCAAATGGTGACTAGTAAATTAAAATGGTAGAGAACACACCCATGTATAAAGTTTCCGATAGAATTTCAGTTTATGTCTTTAATATTCAAACTGTTCTGTATAATTTAACCACGGTAAAACAAAAATATTTTTAAATTCTTTTGAAGTTTTATATTCTAATTATATACACGTAACTGTGATAATGACAAATCAAGATTACTCTACTCAGTGACGACGGGTCCAACATTTAGAAAAAAAATATTTGGAAAATAATTTTTTCAATCAAATAGTTTGTAGATTGATTGAAAGTGGCTAATACAACGGCGGGCAGTGTTCACGACCCGTGTGAGTTATGCGTTATTTTAAGTAAATCCATAAAAACTTACAACAACAAAGACCACCGCAATGGGGTGCCATCGGAAACCACGCGGTGTTCCGCCCAAACTGAAAATAGTTTGGTCAACTGCTACACATATTTTTTAACTGAGGAATTGAGATTTCAAAAAGTATACCTTAACCATTACAACATGCTTTACACACTTACGTAAATGCTTTAAAGGGGTGAATAGCTGTCAATTAATAATACCCTATCTAAAATCAACAGTGTTAGAAGTAATCAATAACGTTCAGTAAAAAAAGGCGTTTACAATATTCAGATTACAACATATCAATATTTATTATTGTTCACTATCTGTCTCTACATACTTTGTGCAGAAGTTGTCTCCCCTTCCGATAGGAACAATAAATTAATGCCACAATTTTTAGAGTAATCACATCATCCAAGGTGATTGGACATAGATGCCAAAGCTTTAAAGCGGGTGTTGCAGACAGGTAAGCCATACATTCACCCCTTTAAGGCTTTTACATCTATGACCAGTCATCCTGAACAACAACGAAATCTACGATTATAAAAAAAGAAACATCATCCTTTTATGGACACATTCGGATTAATAAAGCAACATCTTTGTCCAAAATTACGTCAACATTATCATCTATTAAGCATTATATAATAAACGTACTGTCCAAAAGGTGTTTTTACGAAAACTGTTGGCTATTACATTGACTTCTTCTCGATAACGTTCTAAAATTTATTTAACAAATTAAAATTCGTTATTCGGCACTATATTCAAATAATATTTATTAGGATTTGCTAAATAAAGGTAATAACTATAATGGATATCTTAGTATGAAGTCGCAAAAGTAGTTTTCCGATCGTATTTATTTCAAATACCTACTGTGACCGCAGCGGGTGTGAGTAATTGTGGTTTTATGATTTATGGAGTGCGGTGTGATTGCTGTCAGAGGACCTATTTAGTATCTAATGCAGCCGACAAACAATTAAAATATCTATATTACAATGCGTTTGGTTCTAGGCAAGTGCCCCTGGAAAATGATTAACACTGTCTCGAACATTCTATATGATGTCATGTCTATGAGGGTCTAATTTAAAGCTACGAGCAACGTGGAAAATTAATATTATTATTTATGCATTATTGCGCTAGCACTACGAAGCTTCCTTAAATAATTGTAGCAGTGCATGATTTATCTAAACTAATGAAATTAGATTACTATTATTATTATATATGTTACGATTATGGTGTATCTCTCCACAGGTATCTTTTTTATTGTTTATGCGCAAAGCATTTAATCTCTGTCTCTCCCAATGTTGAGCGATGGCGAGGTCTACGATGGTACATGCTTGTCTAGGAAACACCTATTCACTCTTTTCTTGAAGGCTCCTAATTTAATATTGGCTGGAAACAAAGGTTGATAGGTTGTTCCACACCTTGGCACTATATGTCTAACAGTAATATTCGCATTTTAGTAAAAACACACTGGTTTGACAATAATTAGAATGCACTAAAATACTTTCAAATTGTATCTGTTCGCTCTAGGCTATTGAAGGAGTTTAACATTTGTAATAAATAAATAATCCTAATAGTCTGGGTGAACAATCTGTCTCGATAATTATTGGCTAATTATATCACTAAACAAAAATTGAAAAAAAAATCCTACTATAGTGTGAACATGGAAGTCATAATAAAGCTCAGGAATGAATTGCTCTAATACTCCACAGGCACCGCAAAAAGGCATATTACTCTATTTGAGTGTATGTTCAAGATAAAGATGTTTGCAAATGATGTGTTCTAATTTTGAGGAAAACATTTATTTGTAATACCGTCAGTTCTTTGTTAGTTCTCAATAGGTGGCGCGTTGCAAGATAATGTACTCTTAATTTTACGCTGACAATTATAGATACTACTTTGTGAGCACAAAATAACCCTCGTAGAGATAAAGGATTTCATTAAAGGGGAGTTCAATCTGATTCTACTTTATATCAAATCTGGCACGTCTGGCAGTTTTCATGACTTGTACAAGTGGTCAATTCAAATGATTACTGACTTAATCCTGAGCGATGAGCATTAGTTATAAAATTATGATTATGACGTAAGCATCATATTTGATCCAATGTAATTGTGAGCTGATACGCTTTTCCACAGACGCAGAATTTTTGAGATTTAGTCATCACATGTGGGTAAGCACAAATTTCGATAGAGCGTCTGTTTGCATCCGCGTGTTGGCGCGTTGTCGTATCTTTGGAACGAGAACGCTAATGGATGTTCTGGCACGATCCGTACCAGCAGTCGTCACACGTAGCTATACTGAGTGAACAAAAACAGTTATATCTGCGTAAGTACTGTTTGTAAATGGATTAACAAAAAAGTCTTTAATGTAAACCGAGCCGAGTTGATATATTTGCTATATCCTCTACAAACAAGTCGTTACTTTCACATATTATGTCGGAATGGCGCTGAATAAAATTTAAATAACGAAACAACAAAGAAAGAAAAGTATAATTGTCGCATTTATGAGACATAAATAAATGAATAAATAATGCAACTCCTATAAAAAACAATGTCAACTGACTAATAATAATATTATTGTGTTAATATTAGTGATAAACAAACCCGAGGTCCTTTCTCATAGACTTTGCAACGTCAACTCCATGGAGTTTCCACACAAGGATTTAGGCTCTGTACCATTTGCGCTTCGCATCACCAAAGGCAAAATAACCACACGTAACTCATCACGTAGGAAATAGGCCGACATCGACCAAGCGGTATGGACTGATATACGAGATTCAGATTTCGTTGCTCTAAAATTTGACGGTTCCTTGCGATGTTCGCCATCGCAGTCGGACAACAATGCCGACGTCAGTCGTTAACCACTAGGCTCACAATAAAACAACTCTTAACTCATCTAATAGTAATAAGAATAATAAAATTAAAATACAGTGTACTATTATCAGTTAGTGCTAAGAAATAAAATGACACATGGACAGTAAATAGAGGTACATATTTTTTTTATTCCTATTATAATCAACCCGTTTCAAGGTCTCCCAGGTAACGGGCGGCAGCGGCCCAACTGTCAGGGGATTACTAGTAGTGATAAAAACGCACACAAAAATGAACCTAGCACGCGTGACTTTCGAGTTTCTTTTGTTGTACGCTAGCCGCCCAGCTACTCCAGACGGCATGTCGCCACCGCGGTGCGAGGGAGACAGACTTATTGTTTACCGCGAGGAACAAGCGAGAGATTGAAACTACGCCGTAGCCGTGCGTGACACAGATTGCGTGAGATTAAAAAATCGACTGTCTTCATCACAGTACTGGTAAGTATCTCACATTTTTACATATTAATTTATATTCACAAATCTGATACGTTATTTAATATATATGATAATTTTATTATATAAAGCAAAAAATTTTGGCCAATAGCCAATTGAAGCAATAATGCCGTTAAAGTGGTAATAGTTATATTTAATGCAAAATTACATTTAACAGATATAGCATGAAGGAAATGTTAGTTGCCAACATCAGAGCCGTTATAGCAAGGGTTCTGGGATACACAATTCTACGTGGTACCACTTCCGTGTATATTACCTTGGGTCATGACCTGGGGAAATGACCTGACGCATAATGATCTAATTATTTAACTATATAGTAATAGCGGTCGTTCACGACAAACTATACCTATTGCGACTGTAAATTACTTTGCGTTGCAAAAAATACTTGTGTCAGTAGCAACATATCAGTACTGACTGGTATTTTTTCACTAAAATATTTCTTTCGTGAATAAGCATAAAAAGTATATCATTTGCGTGTAGTATCTTCATTGTATGCAAGTAGCGCCATCTATGGATGGACCCAGATATTTCCTTAATTACTAACATAAATATTATTGGAAATGTTTTATTTAAAAAGTCAAACACAGTCTGTGTTTCTGTAAAACTAGGTAGATGAAAAAAAATATTGGTAACGCGGCAATAGATGTACCGTTACCAACTAATATGTAATACAATGAGCTGACGAAATATCCATTTAAAACTTGACGCACAATAAAGTCCTTTAAACTCTTTCCGGAACTCAAACATACATATAAGACAGACATAGCGACGACACCGAATGCTAATCAACTTTTTCATTCATGAGACACCAGTTAGAAATACTTCATTAGCAAATTTATATCGGTGAAAGTCGACCAAAAATATCGCAAGTGGACATTTTTGGCAAGTAATATAGTAAAAGATAAAGATGCAAATAAGGCAATTGTTTTCAACTTTTTACGGTCTTTGGTCGTAAAATGTAAATGATGACGATGGAGATGACATCACCGACGGTGGCGTGACTCTACCAGTCGCCATTTTGAAAATAAAGCGCCGTGTGTGACGTAATGAACGCGTACAGGATTGTGCAGACCGGTTAGTGGACGAGTGGGGAGACTCTTGAAGGATAATAACACAATCTCGGTTTATTTAATCATTACTTATTTTCTCAATTTATTATCAACAAAGGAATAAAAATCTAAATTATTAACGTTATAAACTGAGAAGAAAAGTTTTTTGTGAATATACGTGCACAAATTTACATACATATTTTTTTATATACAAAACGAGATTTTTTCACAGCTGTCAATTCAATAGATGAAGTACGCCAATTCCGAAGTATATATATAAAACATATGTATATCGTGATTTTTACGTATTACTTCAAATCAAATTATGATAGTAAACTTAAAAGAACATTATAAACACCAGAGGACTGTGTTTAATGAGTATGTATGTGGGGTGTATGTGTTTGATTCATGATTTCGGTCATATATAGTATAAAGTATAAACTATACAGTTACTTATTATACTGTGTAGTACATAGAAAAATAATCGGATATACAGGAATAAACTTCATTAAATGATAAAATACTATAGGCACACGTGATGCCGAATTGCTCTCTTGCAAATTGATGTGCTTGGTGAAAAAAGTCATGTAGGTTACTTTTTATCTCTGCTGTTTGGTATTTAATTACTTCATTAGATTTAAAGAAGCAGGAAATAATACATTGACAAAAGGGTAGGAGGTTGCTATTTACGAGCAACCTCTAGATAAACAAAAGTAGAATTGAGCATTAATATTACGTTATTTAGGTAATATTAAAATTTATTTAATTAATTTCCAAATTCATAAAATAGCCGATAAAAATATATACTTGCAATAAAAACAATTCTAATATCAAACGGATGAATTGGGGCCAATAACAACACAAACACGGACGCTCGGCAACCGGTTGGAAAGAATGACATCAACCCACGCGATTCGTTTTTAGAGCACTTACAAAATTAAATCTCCACATCTGGAAGTTTTTATATTTTATAAAATAGCATTGGATTTATTTCGACAATATATATGACGGAGAAACGCGACATTACAACGCCGCTAGTCGTCTCGCCAAGAATCCAGGACGCGCTTGGACATAATTTCCAATGAAATCCACAGTAATTGACAATATCTTATATTCAAAATGTATACGAATACATAATACAAATATTATTCTATAGTAGATATTTCCAGGTTCTACGATTCTTATTACTAAGATATATCAACAATACCTTTCTGTCGAAAATACTTTGATTAATGAATAATTTGATAAATCTTATGGTAAGCACACTCATAAAAATCATGTTTACACTATTGAAATATTTTTACTCTAAAAATTATTTTAACTCTAACTAATTAGTACTCTAGACTTATTTCTTTTAACTTCAACATTAATACTAAAATTAGCTGCGAATATCAACAATGCAAACTGATACGTGGCCTGTTTGAAAAAGGTAAATATTTTCAATACGCTTCGCCAAGCGATAAGGTATTAACATATAAGTCATAACATAATTGATCTAATAGTAATATATAAAAAGTAGGCAAAACGAAACCACGTGATATAATGGGCCGTGATCCTAATAAGGGCAAAGTGTGTTATCGTACGTTGCGCAACTAGTTCGCGCCGCGCCACAAACAAAATGGTTAGCGAGTGTCGGTAGCCCTTTTTGTACAGCAAACACACATTTTGAGGTCACTAGGTAACGTTTTAAAGTCCTTGTACCAAAAATTTTTCTCTATGAGGTACTAAGTAATCAATAATGGATTTGTGTTACTTGAATAGGCTACACGATAATAATACGGGTGCGAATTTGAACATATGTGTAATTGTGACGGCCAGAACTGAGCTGATTGTTAAAGTTTTCTTTTCTTTTTTTTTTCTTTACTATTTCTTTGTGAATATATTTTCTATCCAATGGTTGATCATCATAATTATGTCAACCGTGAGACGTCCACTGCTTATAAGATCGTCACGATGAGCGCGGCAGTGTTATGCTGCCCGCTTCCGGCGAGTTCCCGCGACCTTCATGATGCCGGCCGTCTACCTATTGGGGGGCGATCCAGTGGTTATCTTGAAGAAATCGCGTATTCTAATAGGACTACCCACTTTGTACCTTTTTTTTTCCCGAGATACGTTTGTATTTCAAATTACCATGAAACTAAATAAATAAATAAAAGTTTATTCCAGCGTAGTTTTGAGCTTAAAAGTAAATATGTGTCATGGAAACAAAGATTAAAACGAATGACGTCAAAACTGGTTACGAGGTTCATTTAGAAAGTTATCTTGAAGTATTACCGATTGACGTCAGCGTAACACGAGCGAATGTGACCTAAGACCTAGGTCCGGCTGGCACAGCTTTTGTGACAGTGACTGCAGAGTGAATACATTCATTTGTTTATCAGACATGTTCTGTTTGACCTCTAAGTGTTCAGTACGTCACAACGATTCCTAAAAGCTTTTTTTAAACTATGTTTTTGAAATTAGATATTTTAGACTATTTTTCAATAAGATCATATAATTTTTAATTGGTTATATGGCACATGTATCGTTTACAAAGTATTCCAGTATTCATTTCTACAATGGCTAACCGTGCATTTATAAATGTTACTAATTGGTGGTACAAATATCTCCTCTCTCGTCAAGTTTCAGTTACACGATTTTTAAATCATCAAAGTTCGTTAGTAATTCATTGTCTTAAAAAAGCTGTGCAGTTTAGTATTTTCATTGAACCAATTACATTATTTGCGCGTAATTATTCCAAGTCCTTGTGTATGAAATGTAATGTTTTACATAAAGCAAAGTTTGTTACGCTTTATTTTCAATTTAAAATCATGAATTTTAAGCAGTTTCTGTATATTGCCAAACATCGTTATCGGCGCGACGGACTACAGGCGTGGCTGTGTAAACAAACGTAGATAAAAAAATATAGATAAACTGGTTTCACAAAGATGGCTGCCGGGCCGCTAGAGGCGGTTTATCGGATGAGACGTGCGACCTCTTTACCAATTACGCAGGTTATCAGCGAGCTATAGGGACGTATGTAATCAGACTTAAAAACACACGATTCCTTATCATATTTTTGTTATTGTACTTCAATCTTATATTAAATTAATTAAGTAATATTCTCCATCGATTAGATAAGAAGAGGAAACGATTGTCATGTAATATAAACAAGTTCGTGCACAGTTGTTTATATCAAATGACAATCGGGAACTTAGAAAGCGAAGTTGACAACTCTACTCCATTTTTAAGAACTGTTCTAATGAAGGTTATACTCAGAGCTTCACTCTGTTTTGTTATTAAAATGATTTAATTTATAATGCCCATATAGTGAACAGGTTAATTAGTGATTAGTCCTCCAGTAGCTTCTTTTCAGATAAGTGCCTTTCAAATCTTCTAGAAGTAAAGAGCATATTTTCAATCTCTTCAGAAGAATTGTAGAGATGATGAACTGGTGATCTACCGCCAGAAAAAGTAACGATATAATTCAAATGCCACATCCGTAAACAATGCAGGGTGAAAAATAATTAAAAAGTTTCTTTCACAATTTTTGCGACACAGGCTAAGTTTTTTCTGTTTTTATTTTCTTCCCATCATAAGGTACGGATTGATTAGTGAATAAGATACTGGAAGAAACCAAACCTCAAATCAAAACCATTAAATGGGTTTAACTAACGCCATTGTTATTATGCAATTACATACGATCTATTTAGAATATCGCCAACGAAGTATGTGATCTTTCATGATGTACGAGTATGCTGCAGTGATTTAAAAAAGTTTAAATGGGTACCTAAAGTTTATTTTTTCATGTTTCTCGAAATTAATGGCAACAATGACTGGAAAAGAAAACATGAAATTTATCAATACCATTTTTCTGTTTGTTTTATTTTAATAACGTAAACAAATTCTTGAACATGTATTTAAAAAGTTGTTACACGAAAACAATGAAAGCTAACAAACATCAAGAGAAATCATGCTACCCGAACGTTACATAAAATAATAAAGGTTATATTCGCATTGAAGGCACGCGCGTACCTAATTGAATGGCAACAGTCAAAGGGGCATTCGAGGCACGATCTAAGAAACAATAAATGATTCACAACAACGCATAATTACGTTATCGCAACCGAAGATCCATGTTATGATGTCGGCGAGATGTGCAGTATTCAAGCGAGCATTACAATCCCAATTGTCTAGTCTCATTAGCATACGAATAAAACTTTTTGCTATTATAGTATAGAGATAATATAGTACATATTGATGTTTCAGTAAACAAATTGATATTATAGTTTAAAGGTAGAAGTAGTGAATTGTATAAGTAAGAAAATTAGGAGACTTGTGATCAAATAAATATCTTTTATAATCACCTACAATCTGAGTAATAGTGAATCGCATAGTCCCAGACGAAACAAAAAAAATGTTGTGCCAAAACAACATAGTACGACTCGCGTTGACCGTTGGCAGCGCGCCCGCACTTCGCGTAAACATGCTATTTCGGATCTGAAAGTCAATTTGATCGGCTTATTGATATTCCATCGAGCCACTTCCCTCTAACGTGTCAACATGACCAAGATATATGCACAGTATATTGTACTCCACCATCGGACAAGTTTTCATGCACAGCGATAAGAATAGAACACATATGAGTCATTCTTCAGCAAATTTTAGATATGTTCAAAGTGGTGCAAAAATTTTTGCGAAATCTGATGACTAATTGAGCATACAGCCAATATTTGATAAAGTTATCAGCCTCTGTTTATAACTAAACTGTACGCTCACATCATATGCTGATCGCAAAGCAAATATTTAGTTTGGGTTGTGACTAATTCGTTGAACATTAAGTAACCATTGGCTGGGGTGGATGACCGGCTGTTTGTCCACTCGGCGGAGGGCAGGTTCATGTATGTATTTAAAGCGCATTCAAATAAACGTTTACGAATTGAAGCCGGCGCGTGAGGCTGTGTCGACGTGATAACAATTGTGTACGTAGCGTACGACGAATTCGTAACGTCGTCCCGTCGCGACCTTTTGTGTCCGTCACAAAGAATGATGAACAGGTTCTTGATGGATTATTCTAGGACATACCTCATTTTCACTAAACGAGTCGCTCGTTTTGAACACGATGCCTTACCTGAAAAAAGAAATAACATTATAGTACTCATTCAAAATATATTCAAGGACATTTACTTTATTAATAGTCGAATAAACATGCAAACATAGTACTTCATAGATTTAATATAATACTTGTGTGAATTAATTTTAAAATGTTTTGTTTTAAAAAAAATCAAATGTAAACATTTCATAACAAGAAGTAAAACTGTATAAACCATAATGAACATAATTTGTTCTACCCTCGAACTACTTCACCGTGGAAGAACAAAAGAGTTTTGACATATTTACTTTTAAACTTGAAATAATGTTGAATAAATATGACAATATTAAAAATCGAAAGAGGATTTATTATAAAGATGGTAAAAATATAAATATGTTTTTACAAAATCCATCGTTTCAAGTTAAAAAATTAATTTAATGAGTATTTATTGAACCTAATATTTTAGAAAATATGTTCGCTGATTATTGCATTATTATTACCTTAATATTATATGAATGCGGCTTTATATACCTTGTTTATTTATAGGACCAGCAGCTAACTTATACTATTTACACAAAATTTATACACAACAAAATTTTACCAGCGAGCCATTTATACAATATATCGCATTCTTCGTCGTTGTTTCAGTCCATATATCTGAAAAGCAGAGGATGGGCCTGCCTAACGGATATTTATAGGAGGATATACCACAATCGCCACTTTTGGCATGCGGGCTGGCAATCACAGTCTATTATTATGTTACGTACAGGACGCTGCTACCCATCCTCTGGACTTGTTTATGTGAAGTGGAAGTCCAATATAATTAATGCACGAAATGCGAATTAGATAACAGTGTATCCCGGGAATCGACTCCGTAACCTACGATTGTATGCCTGAGTCCTTACCGCTCCAAGAAAAAAAGATTTTGCATTGTAACCGAAAATAATAAATTTATATAAAATATTTCAGCGTGGTCATTTACAGGGTCTCTATACAGGGTGGATGTGATTGAAAATAGATGAAGAAGCTTTGAAGTTTTTATCTGATAAATGAGCCACCGTTTTGAAACTTTTACACCTCTTACAAATCCACCTGTATTATATATAGCACTTAATTTCTATGAAACAAATAATTAGACCCATGTATCCATAGCCATATAACGAGATAACTTATGCAACACAGTGCATGACGCGTCCTCTATCACCAACACGACAGATCACGTTGGGCTTCATGCGCGAAGCGGAGCCCGCTACACAAGCGCTTTAGTCTGTTCTCAATACTCGTACAACGTGCATTATGTTTAATTTATTCCTCGTTATTTCTGTAAACTTATATTGAATTAGGTCTTCAACGCCGTGTAGACAAGGTGAACGCGATGTATAAGTCAGTTAAACGCATTCAAAACAATTCTAAATTTCCCATTAAATCTTCAATCTAACACTCCGCAACCACTTTGAAATCAATAATATTTTGTTAAAATTAATTGCTTTTTCATCACAAAATGAAAGGTTTTTAAAAGCGCATATTTAGTTGAAAATAACCTTAGCTTATAAGAAAACTTTCGTAATGTTTGGTCAAATTACTATATAAATAAAATTTATTTAATTTTAGTACGCGGGACTGCACGTTAATTTCCATATTTTGAATATTTTAGCTAGTCCTAAAAATATTAAATACATATTATTTTTGTACATTACAGAGTTTAAATTAGCTTAGAGGATCACCTCAGCTGTCAGGCATGACCTTATCCTTATTTGAAAGACAGTATCGAACTATACATTTACAGAGATAATTAATTATATTGCTTGCATGGATGAACATTAAGATTAGATTAAAATTAATAAATATGCAGTATAGATTTATATAATTAAAAGGTATTTGTTGTTTTATTTGGCGTTATATATACTCGTCGCTTTTCGCGACTTATAAACGCGTTCGGCCGTGACCACAGGCTTTGAGTTACTTGACAATAGTTAGTATTGAGACGCCGAGACCGTTACAGAAAGTAAGCACCGTGGATTCAATACAAAGCCTCTGACAGAATAACGGTTTTGAACGGGATTTGCGCGTGATAATTTCGCCAATAAAATCAGATGATAAATTTTAAACATAATACAATGAGAAGTGACATTTATTGGTATTCATTATTTAAAATTAAATTAACGCCAATACTATGAATGTCAAAGTACTGCGTAATACTTATTATACATTGATAGGTTATGGTTGTAGAAGCTTTAAAAGAGTACATGCACAGCCCATTTGTCAGCTAAACAGGTTACAGGTATTACATTAGTTTCTAATCGACCTATATAAAGTGCTTACTCTGATATATGTTACTTTAATTTATTTCATCAATTGGAATAGCGCAGACCAATAACTTATTACAGTACAAAGTCTGCTGGGGCAGAATCCTATCTGTTAAAGTTAATTATTGTTTACTAACAATAAAAGCTTGATATTACTTTATTATCATTACTTTATATGTTAATTCTCTTTCATATTTTAATGTAATACATATTAATTGAAAGCAAATGAACTACACATTTACCAGTTTAAGCTTTTACATCTATAACCAATCACCCTCTATAGTAACACTGACATTTATTCGTGTCAGCCTATGGACGCCCACAGTAAGTCATAGACCTCTCCCAAAGATTGCCACGATGATCAGTCTTGATGGCTGTTCACATCCAGCTAATTCCCGCAACATTCATTCCCGTGTCACATTCAATTGCTTTGGTATCTTCACCATATTATATTTTCTATATTTTACAAAGCGCGAGTTACAACATCAAACAATTCTATTGAAAATGACGAGTAAGCAATAACTTATATATAATGGTTAACACATAACGTGTTATTGCCCAATTATGACTAATTGCAGTATTACAACTTTTCGTATGCGTGAGGTCTCGGTGTCAGAGCCGTAGGAGGCCGATGTTTCATTACGTGTGTCGTAGTGTACGTAAATTGCGCGAGTGCGTAGTAGTGCAAGGATATTTGTTGGAGAGGTCAATGTTAACTCATGAGTTCATTTAAAGAGGTGAATAATAAGAATAGAGCATTGTTTCGAGTTCTGACAAATTTGTCAACACAAAAGTTATGTTTTAATAATATTAACGACTCGTATTATCTTATTTTAAAATTTTGTAATGATTCCAACGTTGATGTGTCCATGAAGAAAAGATAAATAGAAATAAGTCACATTTTATTTTCAGGTCCTATTACCTACATTACGTTTTTGATACCAATAGAAATAGATATGTGAAAAGCTCATTTGTCTGCAAAACATTTACCCCTAAAGCAATAAAGTAATCACTTTGATATACTTACATTTTTGGCGACAGGCTAGTAACTTCTAGAAGTACAAAATGTACAGAGACTGATGGTAAATAATAATTAATTATAATACATAGTATACCGAACTTGGAAAACGCTTTTTCTAATACATTATAGTTACCATATTTATTATTTCTGAAAACTTTTTGGTTATTGTGAAGTAATATATGATAATTATTTTGACAGGAATACTATAATTACCAGCAAATGAGCTATACATTCTCCACTTTAAAGCTTTTAAAACTATGACTAATCTTTTTTTACACAAGAAACTGTATGCATTTGCTTGACCGTTTCCATAAGTACGGTATGTGCATTTAAATTATAATTTCTTTATAATTGTATCCGCTTACGTTTCACAAATGAGAGTAAAATTTACTAAAAGAGTGACATATGACTCAATGTTCTTTACAAAATATTACATTGAGCTTATGTTCAAGCCATTGACTTGCCATATCTAAAACGTGTTCAAAAGGTTTTAAAGATATTTATTTCAATGTACCATAACATTAAATGTAGGACAGTAAACACAAGATATATATAATAAAAGTGTATTCTAATAAGTTAGTATTGCTTTCTAGACCCAATAAAATAATCAAGATTTTTTTTTTATTAGATTTTAATTCTGCGGAACTGGCCAATAGTGATTTTATAAATTATTACTTACACCCTGTCATTTAAAGTTTACTATCTATCGTTCGTGTCTTAAAATGTTTGCAGATATTTCTATTAAAGTAATAAAATTTTCAAAATTAATTTTCCATAAATTAGACTACGCAAACAAAAATGATTGCCGTAGCTTTTATTGCAACATACTCAACTTGCTGCCTAATTAGCTATACATTTACCCCTTTAAAACTTTTACTTCGATCACACCGAAATTAATTTTATAGTTTACTTTTTCTATTGCAATACGATAGGCAAAAACAATAATTCGTACCAATATGCCGATACCGAAATTTGTAAACGTTATTTTATGCAATTACATTACCACGTTATTAATTATTTGCGTAATCAATAATTTTTGGATAAAGTATACAATAATTTTGAGAGCTAATGAGCTAAACTTTATCCTTTGAAAATTCTACCGTCTTTACACAATTATTCTGTATATTAATATAGTGTTTTAGTGATGTATGTTATAATCTTATTGTAATCAAGAAAAATTAAAAGGTAAAAACCGGTTAGATCTAGTAATTGCACTAATTATCTTTCACGTGAAAACGTAAGCACTTTACCTAATGACCGATTACGTAAAATATCCAGTTCCTCTTTAAAAGTTGTCTTAGGAGTGCTAACGGGGATTACGACACACTGAACGCCCTACTATCACAACTCAGCCGTGTCACAGACCACAGGTTTTGTCCGGATTTTATAAACACGCTTTTTATTTGCTCAACTTGATGTTGTGAAATTTCTAGAGTTTTCGACTACTTTTATTGGAGTTTTGTTAGACAATTGACAATGTTTGAAGTCTTATAAATACACAGACATAACATAAAACTTTTCCGTTCGTTCTGAACTATAAAATTATTTTATTATGAATGTTTATTTTTACATCAAAGAAGTAAATTCGGCTAGAGTTTATACTTGTACAAGTGCGACAAATTTTACTCAAGTATGTAATAAAAATAAAAAAATAACCGTGAGTACTTAAAAAAATGCATTGAACTCTCCGCACAGCTTAAATGTAAAAATATTTTTCGAGAATGATACTATTTATAGCTGTATATAATTAATTGTATATAAATTTTGCATTTTAAGTGAAGATTTTTATTTATGTTAGTTTGCACTAAAATTGAAAGCGGTTATATTTATTATACCGAAATTAGAAGTGTTCAATACGGCATACGGAAAGAGCTTAAGGTTGCTTTTCTAAAATATGAAAAATGACAAATCTGGAAAAGTATATATTGATCATAATATTGAATAAAACTCTCGTACATTATAACTTGTACTTTCTACCGATCACAAATAGAATACACGTTAAGCAATAACGAGATCATGGCCGTACCATTACACAGTAAAACCAATCAATGCTAAAACGGAAAAACTTAAGTAAATTTAAGAGAATTGTGACAGTAAATCGGCGATAACAGAAATATGACTTACAAATTCTAAGTCAAAACCAGTCTTTAATATTATTTGAGTATTTATTATTACCACAATATAAATTATTGTAAGATTTTACTTTAATAATTATAATGCAATCTAAATGCATATTACGCAAGCGCTTATATTTTTGTCATTAATTTGTCGGATAAGTGTCTTTCACATTTATTGTCTCTATTTGTATTGAATATTAAGTGATTTGAAAATATGGAGTCTGACGTACGAAAGTTGCCTTGGAATCTAAACCTTGGCACTGAACTCGGACAGTGTCCAATCATACTGCACGTATATCACATAGTATTATATTTTTTTATCTTGCAGGATTGTAATAGTTCATTAAAAGATTATTATAGAGATTCCTTTGATACAAATCCAGAAAAATAAATGTTACCTCAAAACTGTCAAATAACTGTTTCTATGCTGTGTGTGTGTATGTTGAGTCTGTGAAGTTTTATACTTTGAAATATGTATTTCATTAAATTTTTATTGTACGTTTTTCTGTCTGCATTATAATCATTAACAGCACATAAGATATTTGAAAATTTTAACGAATTAGTTGCAATTTTCTTCAATGTGTACATGAAAATAATACAGGTCTCGTTTTCGACTTCGTTTAATATAGAATCCATGTTAAATAGCCCCTTCAAAACGGTTTGTTGCTGTATAATATGAAAACTACATTGTCGCTGTGTAACAATGAAAAGTAACCGCATACTCCGCAACGATCTTTCCAGAACATCAGTTTGTAAATACGTTCAAAGCAATGTCAACCGTGTTGCACTTGCGGAAAGCACTTATGTCCCCTGTGGCAATCAACTTCTATATATACGAGAGTCCTTGTACGGTTGGGTGCTTGGAAGAATCCCGAGGATCTCATTACAACCTCTTTGGACAGGTTTCAATGTCACATGAAAAACTTCAACTGTTGTTAAGTGGGAAACTAGCGAAGTATTACAATAGCTGGGAGCAAAAAGGCCTTATAGGAAATTATGAGACCAGATCTCGAAGGCGTGTGATTAGCACTGTTTTGCTTTCTCCATGGTCTATACTTTACGGCGGAGTCGTGATTCAGAATCAGACGTGACTACTGAAATATCACAGCTTATGTCTTACGGTTTTCATTTAAGGGAATACTTACGTTAGCCATACAAGTGGTTTTAGTGGTGGCAGTAAGTTTTTACACACATAAAATAAAAAAAGTTATACGAATGTGAACAGTTTCATGCTATGAAATTACAATATTTAACATCATAATTGAAATAGGCTTGGAAGGTTCGGTAACAAGAGTGTGGCGGTTTTGTTTTCACGCCAACATAATTGATTGACAGGCAGCGTTGTAACATGATAAATCGCGAATAGCGAATCTACTAGGTCGGTACATTGTGGCTTTCGCCGGGCGTCGAACTCGAACCGCCTTTCGTTACTAGGCAAAAATAACGGTCCGTTTTGAAGTAACGAGCAATAGGAATTACCACACTTGAACAAACACTTATTACTGAACGAATGTGTGCTAGATCTCATATCTCTAATTATAAGTTACATTGCACGGGTCAAAAATACTTGAGTTGAATTTCTTAGTTTTAAATTCAATGTGTTTATTCGAGTAGGCATTTACACGCACACTTGAATCGTCGATTGTTTTGACAATATAAGTTGTAAATTATCACCGGCTCTGAATGCTGACCTGCCGAGAAGAGGCGGCCATAGTCGTGAGTTTTGCTCTTAAAAAAAATTGAACAATATTTAAATGTATACGTTAAGGAATCGATCATCTAAATGAGACAACAAGCCATGTTCCACACATTACGATCAATTAAAAACTGTGAATGTTATTACATGTATTTAAATAGTAGTCAACTAATTATAAATAAACGGTATGATATAATACAAAAATAATAAAGCAATTTTAAACCGTTATAATAGTTTCTCGTTATACATATATACATATTTAAATATGCACATACATATACACATATAAAAGGTCCGCGTCGTATCATATTTACAAACTTTTGATATGTAATTAATCTTGCTCAGAGATTACAATAAAAAATAAAAATCAAAGATTAGCACCTAGATCGTTTTCAAAGAGTACGCGGATTTAGCAACAACGCTTATATGCGTATTACTAGACGATACATAGTGTTGGTGTGTATGTTGTCCAAACATTGAAAAGCCCGAAGTATCGCATTATGCATGTCGGTATTGTTTTTATTCAAAGTGACATCCTCCACAGCCCCTCGTCGCCGGCGTGTTTTCTATAGCACGAAGATATATCCACGCATCCAACTTCCGCAGCGAGTGTGGGGTAACAAGTGGAGCGTGCAAACTGGGGTTGGGCCGCACATGTGTTGCCCACAAAAGCTCACTTTGCACACAGTGTCACCTGTTAAGTTACCCGCATTAACATGGCTTTGCGAGTTTTACGCGGCTTTTGTCATGTAGATAAAATATTTTTATATTAATATACATGTGATAATACACATTTTTATTGTTGCGCAGTTAAACCAAAATAACAACATACTGCCAAAATTCCGCGAACTTGGACAAAAAAATCTAAACATCATTCTTTACAACATGTACTCATGTCTGCAATTAAACATTAAAAATCATTACTCTGCTGTACGTCAAAGTAAAAAACGCCAGAGCGTCGCCCACGCTGCAGCTTACCCTTGGAGTGACATCTAGCGGGTTCAAGCAACAACCCGTCGCAAAAAACTTAAACATCATTTGAGAGCCACACATTCTATTTTTGGAAGATGATGTATGTAGGCTATGCGGTTTAAATGAATTTCAATTGCGAACCAATTTGTGGAAGGTTTAGGTATGATTAAAGATTAAAGAGATGTAAAACACGAATAAGTGATGCCAGTGAATTGTAGTGGCATAAGTTCGATACTCATAAAATATATATTACCTTAACTTTTTAATAAAAATATAGATAGTGATCGCAAGTTCGTATATCACGTGGTTACCAGTAATGTATCCATTAACGCAAATTAATGTTCTTTCACAGATCTCTTATCTGTACATTTTTCACACCAAGGTAGTTGTTTGATTGCTATTTAATTTTTAATATTAACGAAAGTAATTTTAGCAATTTTAATTTAAACTTTATTAAATTTTGGCAGACAAGGACGACACTATTAACAATATGACGGGTCACTGTAAGCAGCAAATTTATGTTAAGGTTAAGACACTCGAGTTATTTTTAGCGAGATTGGTGTTTTTTTTCTGCTCATTGAATTTCAATGTTTTGTGTTCATTAACTGTAAGTTATTTTTTCGAGCTTCAGGCTCAGAAACATTTATTTTTGCTACCGTAAAAGTGAACGGCGGTAATCTGTAAAACCAATTAGAATAAATAAAAAATTATTAAATGTTAACAACTTCATTATAAAATTTTTATTTCGTTATCAAATAATTATAGTCTATTTTATGTATGTATATGATATACTTATATTAGGACACTGCTCTTTTTTAAATATATACATATACAAAATGTGCACTTGTTAACAAAAACGACAATGATAATGTATGTTTGTGTTTTTGTCTTATATTTACTCAAATTATTTTTCTCAAAGGTAATTCAATATCATTACAAGATTTAGTTTTTAACTAAGAATTTACTTTTATTATTCAAAACAATTTATTAGCACTGTATATAATGGCTTATATCTTGACGAGCGACGCTAACGAGTGAAATTTAATTCCACAATAAAATATATGCTGCCGTTTTATATATTTTTTTTCAACTTTGTTAATGCTGCAGTTAAGAAGAGTGAACAGCGAACGTTAAGCTATCTCTTACATTTGAATGCATAATTACGTGTGTCCGTGACAAGGGGACTTTGTTTTCGCTGCCAATGCACCGGGGGGTCTTGTTTCCTTTCGTCACCTATAGAATAATTGAATACATAACTGTCAGAGCAAACCTTAACTACCAACAGACTAATCTTAATATTAAATCCAGATAAAAATAAATAGTTTTTGTTTCGTAAAATCAATTTTGATTCTACTTACGAATGCGCACGTATGATTCTATACAAACATACTGTCAAGTCACTTGTTCAGCTGTGTTAGGCGAAAAAACTTAATCTTAATTAAGAGTAATCCAATAATAAATATATAGTTTTTTCTTTACACCAAACCGTGACGGATTAAGAAGGGCATTCTTTTGATGGTGAGTGATTTAGCGCCAGTGATGGTATATTACCAGACATTTGATTAGGCGCGTATTTTAAGTTGATTGCGTTTAAAAAAAAAATTAAAATGCTCAACGAATTCAGACGTGTTATTAGATGTCATATGCTTACTAAATATACAACTACAGCACCCTCAAAGTGAAATAAGACAGGAGGATCCGAGTAGTGGGACATCGATTCCTTTGAGGAGACCGTAAGTGAAATTCTGATTTGTGATCTATGCAATGCTTAACGAAGCATTACGCGCCTTATTAATCTTAAAAACAATTATATCTTGTCTGATCCAGCGTTTTTGAGATCTAATAAATTATTTTATGATGGCCAAAACTAGGAGATTCATATTTGTATATAACAAAAATTTTGAACCGCGTAGAATGCAAATGGTATGCCAATTGTTGCAAAGAAGGTAAAAACGTATGTGAGATTTATGAAAAATGTGTTGCGTATTGAGGATGTTTGGCGCATCTGCTTCATGTCTATAACGAAGCAAAAGAGCACATTGACCTTGAATTAGCTTTCGAGATTCAAGTGTAGCGCCGTCGACCGGCCGTCGAGTGATTAGAGCATTTTTGGAGTATAGTCCTAATGACGCAATTACACGTAGATCGTGGGTGGCAAGTATTCCTGGCTAAAGCTAATTTAGTATTTTTTTAAAATAATGACTTTTATGCAGTGATTTGTAAATAGTTCTTGCTACGGAGAATAAAATATTAATAACCACGATGCGATTCAAAAATTTTCTGCATGCCGGGTCGCTTGCTTCAACTAGCTTTATAATGGTAGAGGTAATTTTAATATTTATTAAACGACAGCAACAGCTTCAAGACATGATCATAACATTTTCATTTAATATTTTTATTTAATATTCAATATTATGAAATTAAAACCTCGATGTTAATACAATTTTTAAGCCTTATCCGAGGCTATCAGAAGATACTATCATTTCTAAATGATAATAGGTGTAGGTAACAGGTTTAGTAGGCTCCAGCTAAACACAAAGGAAGAACTGCCAGCCATTCGCCCGCCAATCCACGGCGACGCGCGACATTGACATTGGCCGGTTCTACAATGTTAATTAAACTTAATTCCCGCGTTGAATTATTTATAAACTCCTTTGCGATCTTCCGCTGCAGTTGGTTGCAAGTAGCCGGGCTGGATTTTATCTCGTACTTGCGCTGCACTATGACTAACAAATAAATCTGTACAAAATAACGGACAATACAACAATGCGGACAAATACTACATCCGAATTACCGAAAATAAAAAGGCAGAAAAAACAAATACCTAAATCAAGAATACAGAACATTGAACGATAATTTCATGCACCTATATGATTACGAATATTGTTCAGAAAAATAAATAACAACCAAAACCTCTAGTAAACAAATCAAGAAACACCAACACCATGACATAATCGTGTGCAACTAACAAACGGTACGCTAGCTTTGTATAACATTCAATATAATTATGCGAATTTTGTTACGATACGTAAAACCAAAACGGGAAGAGTGTAAAAGTTAAAGTAATCGTTGAGTATCATCAACTTACTAAGGAGCTATGTTAACGCACTGCGTATCATAACAAAACAATTAAAATTAATTTGAAATGTTAAGTAAAGCGAGCGTTCGTCGTAGAACGAAAACAACCATAGACAGAAGCCAAAACGTTCCTAGCGCTTTCTACCTGGAGTGCTGTTGCCTCTCAGAGGGCGGCGGAGAGGGCGCGCGGGAGGAGGTTGCAGTGTGTTCGCGTGCATCCGTTGCCGAAGAAGGGCTGCCCGAGCTGCTGCTGCCGAGCGCCAACGCCAACCCGCTGATGCTGAAGACACACCACCATGTCACCACAGCCCTAGCGTCGAGCTCCAATCGATTACCATGACCTAGCTGCTCCAATATACACACTCAAACACACACAATAGTTCTAAGTTCACTACGAATTGAAACTATGTAAATATATCTCTAGTGATCTTGGAGCAGATAAGTTCAAATGATACTAGAATAAATACGCTACTGTACAGTCAGTGTGTCTAGAACCAGTGAACACGTCGATCTTTTATATTCTACTTCAACATAAATGGACACGATGTAAGTTTGATAACCTATCTCGCATATTGAAGAGACTTGTGGTTAATTCAATTAGAGAGAGCTAAACACAGCCGAGCGAAGCAGAACATTCTCAGCGGGGTGAAGTGATACAGAAGCGGTGGTGTTCAGTTAGTGACAAGGCAACGAAAGTGTCAGTTATATTGAGGTCATCACAAGCAAGCATATATATTGTTTTAGTATAAGACCTATCATGCACGGACGTACGCAGAAATTTATCATATGTTTATTTAAGTCGTCGTTGTTCTTTGCAGTCCAAGATTGAACCCATTAAATAAGTGTAGCGGTGCTGAATTGTTTCACAGGAACAATAAGCAGAAAAATAACGCTGTCGTATATAACTCGCGCGTTCAAGTGGTTCAGCGTGAAGATAACATTGAGCATTCAACCGTCAATCAAAAAGACGAGAAGATTGAAGTGCTACACGGAAACTGGTGGGGAATCAGACGACTTAAAGTGGGGAAAACTAGCAATTACAGTGGATCAAGTCAATGTACGAGAAATACTCCGGCGCGGAACGTAGCGAGCATGTGAATGAATCGCGTCGGTGCGACGACCATTGCCCAGCCCAGTTTACAAATCATTCCCTCTTTTCTGTTTATCAATGTATTTTCGGTTTCCATATGTTTTGATATATCTAAAACTATCTTCTTTATTAAAATAAAAAATTTAAATGTTAGTGTTTACGACAGTTTTTAAATTAAGAAACAAACAGTAGCTGTGCAGTTTATTTCAAATTGTGTTATGAGTAAGATTAATGATGTCTTTAACGAAAATTAAATTAGAAAGGGTTAGAATTTTTAATTAAATAATCAGTACGAGTTTGGTATATATGATATTTGTAACAGGCAATTCCCGGAAATTTTAATTCGAATATAACATAAAGTCAAAGGTTGTTTGACGTCATCCAATTTTAAGTCAATTCAGCACGGAAGTTATTTTTGGGAAGGACGTTACTCATCAAACGAGCATGCCGTTTGTGAAGTAGAATTTATAGTAAATTTATCTATTCCGGAACATTGTAACTTAATGTCCGTTTCGCAATTCGCAAACACTATAGTTTAATAATTCATTTGAATTAACAATTTAATATAGAAAATTAAATTTAATTGAATATTATTTGCACGTCCGTATAGTGTAATACGGACATTGATGTATGAATTCATCTACAGATTTAACATTACCGAGTTGGAAATCAAATATAAGCTTTGATGCTTTTGAAGAGTTCTCTCACAAAGTAGATGCCAGCAATCAGAATTACTTTTATTTTAAAAGCAACTTAACCTTTTCCGATCCATTGGAAGTTTAAGTGTTACTTGAAATTTTATTTGGATCAGTGACGCAACGCGTTTAAAGCAAGACCTTTATTGACCTAACCGATGGCGGTAGTAATCTGCGATGACGTCACCCGTCGATCCGACAATGCATCGCAAAGTTACACAGTACATTGTGTTTCCGACCGCGAAATAACGCTGGAAGGTCTCCCTCTGGGTGACATCATTAAGCCATAAATAGTGGTTTTCGTCATAAGTTTATTCTAGATTTAATGTAAATATTAACGTATGATACAATGTGTAAAATATAAACTGAAGCGAATGAATTTTATCGAGTATGGCACATTTATCAGCATTTATTTGACCGAATTTTAGTACTATTACTTTAACTTTATTTAACAAAGATTGTTGTAGAAACGTAGCAGTAATTTTGTAATTGTCATAAAGTATTAGCTTTGTAATGATCCCATTGTGGCGAAGAAAGAGTTTTGACAATTTTATTATAATAAAATGTACGTAAAAAACACACTAACATACATATACATACTACGTATATCAATTATTTTAATTACTACGATAACTTTTATAATAATATACAATAATAAATATATTATCACTTCTGTGAACACAAGTGAAGTCTGATTTCGCGGCTTGTACAATACATTACGTTTCGGGGAAATGGAATTACGTGATATTGTTTTAATTTTAAAATTACTTTAAGTACACTCCAATTAAAATAATTAAAAATTATACTTGGTCTATTTTAAATATTAAAGTTAAAAAAAGACATTCGATAAAATTATCGAATCAGTTGCACCTGTGGTAGGTATTTAAAAATAAAATGTAGTTTTATATCGTATTAAATCGTAAACAAGTTTCAGGACATTCAAATTAATAATACTTTATTTTATGATTCAACGATTTTTTGTTGTTTGTACTTTTTGCATTTTGTTAAATCAACAGAATTCTTTTATTAATTTAGGAAATATTGTTCGTCGGAAGAAGCTGGATGCCAACCGGTCTTATTGTACATCGAATGATGATGTTGACTCAAAATAAAAGTTATCATCGTATTAATGCAGAACATTTTTTAGGATAATCGTATACTTTAAATCCGTTGTTTAGCTTTTTCAGTCATGCTGAAATCAGAATGCTAAATGAGTAACTCTAGCCACTCCGTGGATCGTTTATCTCAAAGGCTTTGATTTGGTGGCCTCCAAATCCGGTGTAAAAAGTAGGAAGGCTATATAAGCCTTTAAGTGTTAAAAATAGAAGCGATGAATAATAAATTATTTTTAATGTGATGTATATTGCGTTTTATATCGATAACCATTACTTAATTAATGGATGTCATACGAAGGATATCAGTTGTTTGGTTCGCAATGTCTTTCAAAATCGATAAAAAACATGAAAAATACATGACTTAAGTCCTAGCATGATTTTATTTCTATATTAAAAACTAGCTGTGCCCATAACTTTATATGCGTGGAATTTAACAATTTTTCTTTAGTTTAATTAGTTTTTTTTCCTTTAAGAACTTTTCTAAAATAAAATCAACTTAAATTACTTCTTATCAATTCAACTACCTGCCAGTATAAATTCCGTTAAAATCAGTCCAGATATTACAGAGATTAACCGGAACAAACAGACAGACAAAATTAAAAAAGGATTGTTGTGGTACAGTATGTACCGCATATATATTCGTATGCATGTAGGAAAAAGTTTTAATATTGCAAACAGACACTACAATTTTATTTATTTGTATAGATTGCATAAACACGGTAACGGTATACCGGTATATACGGTATACCAACAACAAATGAATCTGTTACACGAGGTGCACTAAACTACTTTTAGAACTCTTGTATAGTGACCACAACGTTTATTTAGTCGATTTTCCATTGGGCGATACGACGTACTCTTCATTAAAAGCTGCAGTTACCGATCCAGATAGTTTGATCTAGTCACACAGGTTCGATAACATTATTCCGAGGGAGACCAGCAACGTGTTCATAGGTTATTTTCTTTTTTCTTACACTTTAAAGAAAAGGTAGATCAGAGAGAGATCGGACAGAGTAGCAAATGTTTAGACAATTTAACATTCAATTTAATATTAACCAATTATTGCATCATACGACTCTATTTCGACTGAGCTTCTGAGTTCGCAAGGCCAGCAGCGAAGGTTGGGAAAGTCGAAACGTTACGATTTATAATTAAGAATTTAATTATTAAATTACGAATAGACACCGCCACTCATTTATAAAATGATAATGACAGACCGGCTCACCGACCGCCGACCGACGGGCGAAGACAATGAGCAATTTGTACTTGTCTCAAATAAAACATTAAGATAAAACGGCGTGTCTTACACACAAACTACATCAAGCACAAATAAAAGTTGATGAGTATTATATCTTTTGCTTCCCAATCGTCTCTTTATTTCTGAACATGCTGTACGCCTTGAAACGCTTTCACGGAATCGATAACATGCTCTTTCTGTACTATCCTCTGTTTTCCTTAGGACAGTAGTAATGGAGATTAGAGTTGTTGATTGATTGATCTAGCTTGTAGCTGACCGTCCACGTGGTTATATATTGTCTCGATCTCTCGGCGATGTTGCCAATATAACTTATGACTGGATGGTAGCATATTATGGAGAGCATAGGTTTAATAAAACTGTTCGAGGTTGGTCTTATTGGTGCGTCTTTCTTTGTTATATCTGTTATGGAAATCAATGAAATATTTAATAGTTCTTTTGTTTTCTTTAAACGACATGAATGAAACGCGGAAATGATTACACTAACGGGAAATAAAAGACGTCAATGTACGGATTAAAGGACTGCTAGTAATTAAAATTGACAAACGCGATAATGGCTTGACGTTGCGATTATATCTGAAATACATTTCCTTCGTGTGAAGGCAATAGATAAAGTTGTGCAGGTCGTGCGTAATTATAAGATACGTTTGTATTTAGTTAGTGTATAAAACTATAAAAATGTATTACGCGACTGTCGTACAGTAATTTATCTTTTGTATTTGTGATCTCAATTCTAATAATTTAAACAAGTAACAAGGAAAACGTTATAAGGAGCTTTCTGCTCAATTAACCATTGTGCAATGTCACGATGACTGATGGCGTAATATTAATTACTCGGGGTTAAGCGCGAAATAATAACACATGCTCTGCATGCGGAGGTCGCGGCTGCAGTGAGTCACATTAGCGGTGGGATTTCATGTCGACACGCTAAACCACCATAAAGCTTAACATTACCTGACGTAAGCGGCCAAACACTACGTCCAGACGAACTCGAGCTTTCCTAACGGCTGAATCATAAGAAATTTTTAGATTCCTGCTCGTGTATTAAATGTTGAGTATACGGAAACCGAAATAAACGCTCTTCTTCGCAAGTGAATTACATTAGCAGACACAAATTCTGGGCTGTCGTCCAATATAATCATCTCGCATAATAATTCAATATTAACAACATCTTGAAATTCTCTCCTGCTACGAAATTAGGATTATGAAGACGCTTGGCAGATAATCAACTTGAACGTAATAAACGTTGTTTGCATCGAATTAGCTACAAATTGTGTTGCGATATGTTACAAATGAATCATTGGTGACATCGGCTAGATCATGTATTTGGATAGTAATACGCATAAAACCTAACACATATATATTGACTATTATGATGCTCCATGAATATAAATAAGGTCGATATGAAAACTTTTAACGAAATATTATTTAGTGTTGCTTGTTTGCGATGGTTCATAACATATTTGTATTGAAACCAAATACAAGATACTAAAAATATAGAAAAGAGTGTTCATTCGATTGTGAATTTTAATATGTGTACCTCACAATGCTTCGTACGCGGCATACTGGTAGTATAAGTTGTGTATTATTTATTGTCCATTATTTAAACGTAGCAACATTGACACGGAATGAATTCATTGAATTGTTATATATTAAAATTGCGCGATCGTGCAGCTGGCCGTTCTTGCGTCGTTAAAGTCAAAGTCACCCCGTGATTCAGGCAGTACAAACACTGCAGTTATTGCTGTCACGGTTAATTTTATTGCATCAGTGTGTACTTACAATGCATGTTATTATTGCATTTTCAATTGCACATTATCGGTTACTACCGGTTCACCCGCGGGCCGTGACGGTAATGTTAAATTTTAAGTTAAGGACAAGCAATCACTCGCTTGGTTTGTTTATATCAACGTTCGTCAATTAATTTCTTTGAAAGGTAAGGTTTTCATTTATATTAGTAAAATGCGTAATAAAAAATTTCTAGTAAGATTTAAAATATAAATTATCGTTTCTTGGCACCGTCAAAACAGACATTAATGATTTAGCATCAAGCGCATAGAGTCGAAATATAAATGAAATAG
Organism: Battus philenor; assembly: GCF_028537555.1. Classification (NCBI taxonomy): domain Eukaryota; kingdom Metazoa; phylum Arthropoda; class Insecta; order Lepidoptera; family Papilionidae; genus Battus; species Battus philenor. Next base: position 3,821,208 of record NW_027181693.1, read on the forward strand.
TATCCACAAATTAGACATCAACACATAGAAATCAATAGAGCTGTTGAAGCTTTCAACATATCAAGTGGCAAATTACACGCTTTAGATACGATCGAAAGATCGAGAACGTGAAATACCATCGACGGCACAATAAATACTACAACACCGGGCGAACTTAATAGTGCTAATACCCCGGCGTGTTAACAACCGTTGTTATAAAATTAACTTGGATATGCTGCACATTTAAAACTTACTAAGGGAAGGCACTACAGCTAATTTAAGCATAAACCTTTCATTAATATTGTGTAAATCACGTAACACTTTAATTAAGAGAAGAGATTATACTACTTACAATAAAGCGGGTACAAGTCGTAAACGAGCAGCGCAAGAGACGTCATTGTAGATATCTTAAGAGGAGACCTGTTTTGCACAGTACCCATCAGCTGATATTACGATGATAATTACAATAAATTTCTTAACGAAAAACATAGAGAAATCTTAATCACGGAAACATATTATGACCCGTCATCAAACATTTATCTTCCATTCATTGTACAAATGTTGTGAGAAGGCTGTTGTGATAAGTCAACGTTCGATACACAAACTCACCGATGTTCGATTACCTTTTCTTCTCTATCAGACATATAAACATATTCTCCGACTTGCTGAATAAACAATTGATTTCAACAATTATACGTAGTTTAGTGTACAGTCATCTTAATAGCGCAGTAAAACGTGCAGTTCGAGATAACCTTCACAAACGTCAAACGGGCCGATTGTGTAATCGTGTTGGGAGCTGTTAAGCCAACAAAGGTACCCTTCAAAGGAGCGCGCTGTAAATCATACAAACGGTCGTTAGAGGCGCGTGCGGAGCTCGATAATGGCGATAATGTTGCGCCAATGTAATATAATCTTAATATGTAAGCATGTAGTTTATAATTTGCTTTGTTATTAAACACGTTTGAAACATTTGTTTGGCCCTTAGTTGCAAGCCGGTGATAAATGGTTCGGAACAATTGCCTTTTGTTCAGGAATCACGTTCGATCTGTTGATTACTTCTTCAAGAAGTTGACACCTCGTCTCGAAAGTTTTTTATCATTGGATGTTAAAGAAGGAATATACTTTTAAGTTACGAAAATAAGTTTATATGTATGGTCATGCTTTGAAATAAATTTCCTTATTATGTTGCGTTTAAATTGTCGAATCTATAACATTATAAATCGGGAATCGTTGTAACAGAGAAAGGATTAACAAATACTTTATATATATATATATCTTTTATCTTCATTGATCAGGTTGCAGTTTTTAAAATAAAAACAAGATCTGTTTCAAAATGAGCAAAATGTCCGAAGAGACGAAAGATTTATAAAAAAAAATACTATCGCTGAAAATATCGGCTTAATTTAAAATTGAAATAGCGCCGAGGGAGCAGCCGCGTGAATAAATTATTCAAGCTGATGCTTCCGCGATGCGCGCTGCTGCTGGATTATATCGCCGACGAGCTCTGGCCCGCCTTGCGACACTCGCTATTGATGCCGTCTATTTTTATCAGAGCTTTATTCATTTTATTCTCCTCAAAATACTACGTGGAAATAAAAAGTAGTGTGTACAAAAGGGACATTAAAAAGTCTTTTTTATCATTATTACGTAATAACACATGGATCAACACCAAAATCTCAAAGATCGCCACTATGACCAGTCTTGCTCTGCTCGCCATCTAGACTCCTCCCGCGACATTGACTTTGATTTTGGTCCATCTCGTGAGGGACCTACCCAAGCCTCGTCTACTGGCCAGTCTCTAGTCGAGGACATTTCGGTCCTGATATGGTTAATGTTGCATAAATATTTTTTACGGACAACCATTGTTTAAAGTTAGTAGAGTAAAACTTTTAATTAAAAACTGTGTTTAAGTAAGAACTAGACGCAAATCACTTCACTCAAACAGAGATCTAAGACCTCCTTTTCTTACAACATCGCCGGCCTTTTCTTCTACCAAAAGCAAGCCAATTCAGGACAGCAAGTTAAAGAGAAAAATTACAATCCGACAGTAGCTACTGAAGGATTTGTGGTTTCGGCACTATAGGGCGTCGAATGCATCGTATCGAGATGTTACACGCGTATCAAGTGAAAACCCAATCCGACATACATATGCATGCAAGAGTTTCGTCTTCTATGGAGCATCCGCGATAAAGACCAAAGAGTGTAAGCAGCTTCTCAAACCAGAGAAATAATTAGTTGTTCCAGAGATTCAGAATCATACACTTCCTAATTATATCATGTACTACGATAATTCACATAGTGATTCTACGACAGCATCTGTACAGAAAACAGATTCCCGCAAATGAACAACGTTTTCATGATTGTTTATTTTCGTCCAATTCTGCTCTGGCGCCGGGTTCACCTTGACCGGGGCTCTCGTTTGGCGAAAGATCCAGTAATCACTGACCTCACCTCCAACGCGTGTAACAAGAACTAATGTTGGACGTGTAAAGTTCAGAAATTTAAAGTTCAGAAAGGAAAGGAAGTGTAAAGTTCAGGAAGTGTAAAAGGCTCACTTGAACATTCATACAACGGCCACCGATACCTAAAGCTACACTTTCTTGCTGACTTCCACACTGGCGCACTTGTTTTCGTGGCTAAATCTGTCGATTGTTAAAACAGGTTGATCCTGTTTGTAAATAAACCTGTGCGTGCAGTATTTACACATCTTTTTGAAATGGAAAGGTAAACTAATGAATCATTCTAACACAAATTTGCGTGTTTTGAGTTCTACGATATAATTAGTTTTCGGCTTAAAAAGATATCTACTGAGAATGTAAGTTAAATGATATAGAGAAGGTTAAATTAAGGTGTTTACAAAGTTTTTCTTTGATTCGACCGGCGTTAGTCGTAAAATCTAATTCGGTCTCGCATTAAAGCGCTCTTTTTATGGCGCGTTAAGCAAAACACGGATTATGGTTACTACTGCTATTCAGCGAGACAACTGCGTAGATTTTTACAGAAACTAAAACATGGCGAAATATTTATTAGTAGTTATGTTCCGTGATTGTAAACAAAACGTTTATTAATGAATAATCAATGCAGCTTTGACATTTATAAATCCCCTTCGGAGCGTTGCGGAACTTTTAAATTAACGGCTATGGTATTTGCAGATTCTGCAGGTGTAAGGGAGCAGAGCGCAGTGGACGCATAGCCTAAAACCTTTTTTAAGGTGGCAAAGTTCGAAGGCTCCCTAATAAGCTTCGGTTCGGGCCGCTGCATATGCATATCACCGGATTTGGGTATTAATGATCTATGCGTCGATACAAACAACCCTGCTTCACTTTTCATATCTTGCCCGATTACATCACAAAAAACATAATGGGATGCACATAGATCGCATATTAATAGTATTCTCCGGAACTGGACTACATTTACGTCACATGTCACGCTATTCTCTCGGCGTGGTTTTATTTAGGTCATTATTGAATTCAATTTAATCTATATTGCATTTCGGTACATAAAAATTATATTGTCACATGTTCCGAGCGAGGAATAGTTCATTCGCCGATATACTTTTTTTTACTAAATATTTTCATAACCAAATGGAATTATTGTGTATTTTTCTCTTATTTGACCGTTGTTATGTTATGCGATGCTGTCTTCTAGTTTGAAATTTCGCTTCGTGCGACGGTCTAATATATGAAACGCAACTTTTGTAATTGTAAGAATGGATTGGATTATTTTGAGTACTAATGTTTATAAAATTAAATGAATCCACTACTAGGAAAGAATTTAGATTTAATAGCATTGACAATTATTTTAACAAGAAGGAATCTAGTGTAAAGTGTCAACTGATGTCCAACTATAATCGCCTTGGAATATTTTTAAAGCTGCATAATGAAGCTAACTGTTCACTTGTTCTTCATCAAATAGTACGAAACATGCGATGCGTCACGTACTGTTATAATTGTTAGAGTAATTAATGCTCTAAATATATACGTAATAAATTTAAAATTATATAGATCACATGATTATGTTCGTTAAAAGTAATTATAGCAACAAACTGCACAATTGATTTAAAGTATGACGATCACCGGCCTCTGTACACCAAAATAAGCTTGTCATGTACATTAGATACTTACTGCAACCGTGTTTTGTTTTTTTAATGAATACCTACAATTACTATTTATTAAGTTAGATAACGTTATGATTATCATAAAAACACATTGAAATCTTAAGAACACAATAAAAGCTTTTATCTTATTGTGAACAATTCCAATTTATAGAATATATTTATGAATTAAATAAAATTGGTGTTAGATAACGTATTTTTATTATATAAACTAACGAAAGAAGTCCAATAATATAAAGCATCCGGTATACATTTATTGTATACGTTCCACTTCGTGCAAAAGGTTATAAGAGAAAGTTAAAAACATGTGGCAAAACTATGGAGATATTTAGTAAGAGTTGCGACATTATCCGTGGGAAGAAAAACGAAGCTCGAATGCAGATGAATTAAAAGGTAATCTATCTAAGAAATAACAAATTAAATAGTAAATTACGCTCCTCCTACAATCAAAAGAGATCTTATAAAATTTCACGTTTTCAATCTATTGCAACAAGTACATTTCTATTCTATTACACGATGGGAAAATTTCCAACAAGATTATGGAATTGTACCGGCGGCACTACTTTGTCAGATAATTGTTATCGGCAATTTACTCTAAGTAATGATTGTGATATCCATAATTTTCTTTAATACAGATATAAACATTTTATTTGATTACACTCTATTGTAATGGTCATCTGCAATTTGCTTGCAAAGGTCAAGTTTAATTTAAATCTTTGGACTTTATTTGACAATTTTAATTTAATACAAATCATCTCAGTCTAAACGATTTTAATTATAATTGAATAGTGGAATAATTTAATAGTTTGAAAATTTTCGTGTTTGTTCATTATGATTAAATAAGTAGTTTTGGAACCTGGTACAAAGTTTTTAATGGTTTTTAATTAATCGAAATTTTCAATCTTCACCCCCAAGGAACGCGACGTCAAGGTCATTAACTGTCTTCACAAAGGTCGTGCGTCGAACCTTGTCTGCGTTCGGGTGAGAGGGGATGATCCACGCACGGGTTAGGTACTTTCGGTTGCAGGTCGATGCCCTCCATCAGACGCTTTTTTAATGTGAAGTTTCTATATAAAAAATATCTTTTGGAGTTAGAGAAAACTTTTTTTCGTGATAGATTATATTTTAGCTACTACTTATGAAACCAATAAATATTATTGCAGATATTTATGTGCGGTTACAACTGTCACAATTATAATTATGTGACAGTTATGTTAGTCGTTATGTCTTATAAAAACGTTTATGTATTAGATTGACGGCGATTTGAGGGTTATTTAAGTATGCTTGCATCCGACAAGTATCTCTGTACATGTAGAATTTATAACTGAGCAAGAAACAAGAGAATTAGGTTAGCAATTGATAGCTGATTTCTTATAATGGTTACCTGCTATTAATTTTAGCAACATTTAAAAAAATGTTTACAGGACAATGACATTAAATGAACTCATTGCACGAACGTTCAATATTAAACGACTTAATAAGATCCATCTATTATCTCTAAGCGAAATAATTCAGATAATAAAGCGCTTCCTCCTGCAATAACATTTGATCTAGAATGTTCGTGTCTGAATAACAGATAAGGTTATGGATAATTTCCGTCGAGAGTAGCGTATCTCTGGTATGTTCCCACCACTATCAATCGTCCGGATAGTGAATCATTTTTACATGGATGCAGTCATGAATTAGCGTCCCATTAATAAAATCTATAAATATTTTATTACTAACATTTGCATCGTTTTGAAATGTAACTATGAATATTATTCTTCCGTAATTCTAAGGGATAATAAGAACTAAATGTAATACGATCGGTGTGCTCTCGAGCGACAGGTTGCAAGCCTGATGATCATGTTACACATATAGTGGTGGTCCTTTATCCTTTGTAATGGACCTGTTCCCGCGTGTGTGACATACGCGCGTACTATGGGGGTGCAAATTAAAATAAATTATGTATTGTATATTAAGTTGTTAAATTCGTTGACGTTACTTTTATCCGAAAATAAAAATGATGCGCAAATTTGTATTATAATTTTTAGTGGATTTATATATTTATTGTGAATAAATATTCAAAGAAGCATTTGAAAGGGCACGCCGGCGCGCAGTATACGCGTCTTTTTGACCTGTGACCATAAATATGTGCAGAGCCGGGACCACACCGACAGCAATGCGGAATCGCAAATAAATAAGGAGTTTAGCGGGCGTCAGATTTAGCGGACGCGTGCGAAGTATTCGCGGCACCGCTGTTAAACCGTTTAACGTTCAACTATAACTGTTGAGCGCAAATAATCTTGCCACGCTCGACGAACCAGCCCTGCGCGTCGCCTCTACTTTGTTGCACTTGTTAACTCGTCTTCTTATTTCATGGTGTTTTATAAGACATTTAACATACGTATAGTAATTATACTGATGTTATTATGAGAATGTTTGTTAGCTTATCAGATCACATTTGGATATCAAATGATGTACACCTGAATTTCAATAATGTGAAATGAACGGGAGTTTTAAATACAACACAGCAAAATACTAGTCACCTTAAAAGATTAACAGGGAACATATATTGGCTATTTTTCTGCCATATCTGTAGCTCAGTAACTTTACGGACAACGGAGTTTAAACAGCAAAACAGAATATAGATTTCCAGTAATAGTATTGTTTTTTACTACAACAAAACGCAATTCTGTAAGAGATATTACAATACAACATTACGACCAGAAGACAACAAATTTTTTATTCCTGTAAAATTTAAAAAGTAGTATTTTGAATTATCCCATGTGCCAATTGAAACAAAATACGCTTTCATCTTCGAAAATTTAGTATTATTTTATGTAAATGAATAATTAAATTCCGGTTACAATTATAAAAAATGCCAGAATACAAATATCCATTAGGTTATCATGCTTGTATGTCCTTGAATAAAGAGCAGAAAGAAGTGCAAAATAAGCACCTTTGAACGCGGACTGACGTCATGCCCGGAGCGGACGATGAGATAATGCTGACTTTATAATGGACAGCTCGCTCAATAACAAATGGTTTGTAATTTAGCAGAGGTCGTTGGCAGGATCGTTTAAGAGCGTAGCTACCTGATGGGGCGATCCAATAGAATTTTTTTGTTTTTTAGCATCAAAACACGTCTACAAAAACAAGTTTGATTTTAATTTAAGCATTCCTACGGTACAACAAAAACGAAAGTTTATAAGTAGATTTTACGTCAAACGTATTCTATCGCTATATAGGTTGTTATTTAGGAAAAAATTAACATCATTCGATATAGCCATGCGATCGTTCGTTTCCAGAGAGCTATATTTACATATCAACACCAGTTTTACATAGCCCAGCGGATAAACAAGCAGCATAGATGGCCGCGGGGACCTTAACGTTCTGAAATGGAGATCAAGGACCGGCAAGCACAGCGGAGGAAGTTTGCCCACAAGGTGAACAAACCTTGTTAATTTCGTTGGAAGATCCTGGATGCAAGCCGCCTTCAACTGGTCCTGTTGAATATATATAAGACAGGCGTAAGTTAGTGATCGTGCTGTGTCTGAAATGATGATGATTTATTACTTATTACATTTTAAATTGTTTATTTAAAATTTAAACAAAATAATCTGGAATAATTATTCAGGCAGATCTTTCACGCGTATAATGACATATGTCAATAGCAATTTAACACGTTTCTTTTAATAAGTGATGACAATAAACATTTACATATTAACATTTAATGTATTGTAAGATCGATCCCGCAATCGCGCAAGCACTCACGGCTGGGAAATGGAGTGAAATTGAATTTCAACAGCAATTTCATTGCTTCAACAAAGTTTATTAAGGTCTAGGTTAAACCGTAGCTTCGATTGACGCTTTACACAGACATTGGCCGGATAATCTTGTCCCGTGTTCGATATCAAAGTGAACAACAAATCGGTTGCGGATGTTTTTTTAGAGTATATTTTCATTATTGCGTTGCAAGATAGCGCGCACATTTTGTTATCTTTCTAATAAATCTGCATGAATTTTTATCACGTTTTGATGTAAATATTTGGCGAAGAAAGTAGGTTTTGACGCAAACAAGCCTAAAATAGTAAACACATATTAAAACAGGTACCCGTTTCCTTTTGTTTTTCAATTAAAATTAAGTTTAATTTCTATAACTTTTCAGCAATGAAATTAAACTTGTTATGCCTTTCACTAGATTCCCTAATATTAAAAACTTTTTGTGGTAGCAACTCGTGTGTAGGGATTAAATCAGATAATAAATTTTAAAGTTTATAGAACAAAAACTCTTGAAAATCTTATTAGGTTGAGATGAAATTGCTTTTACTATTAAATTAAGGATATTTGTCAAACAAAAGAAAAACCCTATTGAATTTACTATGAGCGCTTCTCATTTCAGCTGTCGTCTGTAAAATTAGGCTGTTTTAGCATTCTTCCCATGACGTAGACAAGTGGTACTAAATGATCCAAATTGGATAATTATATATATAAATTAATTTCAGCATATGTACTCCTATATAAGAATTAATGAAAATAGTAGAGAACACAACATATAAAGTTCCCTTTAAGGTCTTGTTGACATGGCACTATAATACCGAAACATAATACATGAATGAATGTATGAATATTAGCGCTTATAAGGGCATGGAGGTGAGGTGTACACCTGGTAGAACACCACTCGCTGCGGTCTATATATATCTGCATGTTTAGTCACCGCAGACTTCCGCAACGCTACCGGCGCGATGAATTTAGATAACACGATACAAGTTTTATTAAGGTCGATGCTGCAGCGATAGTGTAAATGCGGGCCCCGTAAGGCCAAGCGGGGCCGGTGGAAGGATTTGTCTTACGCAACGAATTGTTCGCAACGTTTGTTGTGCGAATGTGCATTTTGTAACGATCCACATTCGCGACGAGCCACGACTAAACCTCACGTCTATGCTTTCATTATCCGTAATTTCCATATTGCAAAAAGGGCTACGCCATGATCATTACGTGGGTGACATTTGCACGATTAATGCGGGAACGAAGTGCAGTTTTATTTTAGCTTCAGAAAATTGCTATGGTTTAATCATTTATATTCTAACGAAATTTGACGGTATAACACACTCTTTGATTAAATTGTTTATTTGGAATATGCCAACTGTAGTATTAACGGATTTCAACATTAAGCGGTAAGTTCGTGTATTTAATAATAACGAATCATTGTAATTTTTAAAAGAAGCTCATCATAAAGAAGCAAAAAGACTATTCTCGTATATTTTTACAGAGTATTCCAGAAGCCGAATGATATTTAGCCAATATTAATTGATAATTAAATTAATAATAATATTACAAACTTTTGTTCGAATGTATCGAGAACTAGTCGTTGAAAGAAAAGTCGACTTACACTAACGTACCATACGTTTCAGTATTCTATCGAATAGTCTGTTCAAGATCCTCAATAAATATATTTGCTTTTAATGTAATAAGTGTAAAATTTTCTTACAGCGAACGTATTTGACACTGAGTTTTAAAACGCGCGTGGAAGACGAAAGCGATTGAACTGTTCAACCGATTAAGACTTACAGTAAATGAATCCACTACTATTCACCTACAGATATCATCGTGGTTAAAAATCAGCCTATATCAGATAAATAAAAAAATAGCGCTATCTTATTAACGGTAATGCTGTAGCCATTTCGCTTAAGTAATCGTGACGTAAGTTCCTTATCGTAACTGACACATTTCTGAAATATTCTTACAGATAATATTTTAAATTAATGTATCGATATAATGCATCGGGTCATCACTAGTGCGGTAATACGATAGCGGATTTTTCCGAGTCCTATCAATCATAATAATAACGTCAATTTAAACGTGACGTGAAACGACTCGCAGCGTAGACGCTAAGTGGACGGCCATTTTGCAATTTAGATTGCAATAATTGTGGGCGCGTGGCGGCCTGGCCGCAGGTAGCCGCAGTTATTTAATAACTAGCATTTGGTTATATAAACTTCTCGGCCCGAACTGAGCACAGGTGCCTCCTTCGTACTTGGAGTGTGAAAAATAATTATTTTGAAATAGGAATGAGAAGATCCGAAAGTAACAGGCATAGCCCAGTGGGTGGAGAAATTGAAGTGGCAATGGGCAGGTCATATAGTGGGCAAAACAGATGGCCGTTAGAACCTTACGGTTGTTGTTGTTGTTGTTAAGATTGTTGTACAATGCTGGATGCAGTCCAATCTCAACTGTGGTCCGTGTCTTCCAACGGCTGAAATGATGACTGATGCATCAAAAGTACCAAATATTGAAAGTTTTTACGGTCAATTCTTATAAAAATAGTACAGAAGACTTTTCTTTTTTAAGTAAAGCCCATCGGAATAGGTACCGACGCAGAGTCTACATTTTTCGCCAAACATCTGCGTGTAAGAAGTAACATGTTCCTTTTTGCGCAAATAGGGATATCTAACTGAATTTCTCTCACACAGTCATAACGTCAGCCATACCATTTACTAGCATGACCTAAAGTTTTTCTTTACTTTACGTTCCCTGTAATCGGAAATGGGACAACTGAAACATCTAATTGTTGATTTTTATGTGCTGTCCGTAATCTTTCTGTACGGAAGTTTTGGAAGGATTTTACAGTGACACTGTTCGAGTCGAAATAATAAGTACAAAATAAATGAATTAACCACTTTAATGTGTCGACATCAAAAAGGCCAATAAAACATTGCAGACAATTTTTCCTCCATTCACAATGCCCAATTATATTATCGTCAGTTTAAAATTATACATGACCGGGAAACTATCAGATTTAATTAAAAGATTTAATGTAAGATATTTTGTGGGCCATTGAAGCAACTGCAGCGGTCGGAGCTTAATTGATATTACGAATAAATTACTTAATGTAAAAAAAAACTTATCATTTGGTAAAAGTGATAAAAATCATTTCCCGAACAGAAAGCAGTAATAGTCAATTAAAAACTAAAATACGTTCATGCATAGATATCAATCCGATTATATAAATGTACGTACTCGTAGATAGAATGTGTTTTCGTTACAATTAAATATATTGAATAAGCGAATTGGTAAATCGTTATGAATTGGTACCACGTAATTTCTTACATTTAATTTTGCCGCGAATGTACACAATAAAATATTAATAAGTCTATAAGACGTATCCAGCCTGTATCAAAAATTTTAAATATGTTATGAAAATCATAAAGCAGAGAGACAATAAGGCGATTTCCTAACGGTTAATACCCGTGCCCATAAGTACATAATTTCTTTTAACAAAAATCCTGCGCAACATTATACATGCGCTTCTTGGAAACCTTGGTAAATGTTATTCATTTCATAATTTCGCTCTACTAGTAATACTACTAAAACCATACTTACAAAAGCGACACCGTAATGTATAGGTTTAATTAATGAAGACAAAACTGATGTGGCTTGTCTTACTTCGACCGTTTATAAAACAAGTATTAAAAGACGAAAAATAAAAGTCAACGACTAAAATGACATCCCACAACAAAGACGCTCATTTATCATTTGTATTCAGGGATAACGTTTTGATGGAGAAACGCCACAGGAAGTTATAATTCAAAATGATTCACGTAAAAACAAATCCTCGAATGAAACGTAGCGGAGCAGAAACGCAAACCAAGTTTTCGGGAACTCTAAGCCGTTCTGAGAACGGAAATAGGAAAATATACAGACTACCACAAACGAGCCGCGAATGAAGACTCAAGTGTCCTTACAAAGATGTGGATGCTTTCAAGTGACTTGTATATCTGTCCGCGACGTCGCTCAGGTCCAACTGTAATATACATACAAGCTGTGACCTCCATTTACTAATTAATCTAAAGTGAACTGTTGAAAACCGTTGCAGTAAGTCAAGAAAATTATATCTTACGTCATTACATAATTTGTTTTTCTAATTAAAGATTAAATGCAGAATATAATATAAACTTAGAAAGCGGAATGTTCCAGTGTTCAAGAGCAAGTAGTTAATTAAATACGAGAAATCCAATAAAATTAGTCGAGAGATATTTATTATTAAAACACTGATTAACGCAATCTGTTCAATAACCTTTTTGTTTGTTTTATTGCTAAACGACACTTAAGGCGGACTTCCTTATTACTAAAGATAAAATGAACGTAAAAGCTATTTGATATTTTTCTATTTCGAATGATTTACAAGAACTTTCAAGTCAGAATCAAAATAACTAGGACTTTCGATAAACTTCATTGGTATAAACGGCTAAATATTTTGGCACTGCATTTCGCGCGGATTGCACAAATGATAAACTTTTATAAACAACATTTATAACTTGGTGTTTATATGGGTTTGCGTGCGATGCGCCAATAAAAATCAATCATCTAAAAATAGGTTAGCGCTGTTTAAAAATATCGGAGTGCAGATGGCGTTGGGAACCGTTCTAGAAGTTTTATAGCGCTGTAAATTGCAAACATGTTTATTCGCATCCACAGCAGGCAACGGAATTAATTACATTTGAGCGCAGGTTAACGACGACTTTGATTGACATGTTTTAGTTGCCATCTTAACGGGGTAGATTAAATCTATTGAGTCACGTTTATTTACGTCTACGAATCAAACGTATGGACAACCGACGACTACTTTCTCGCACTCTTTTAGGAGGCGAACATTACAATCAATGATTACTCTTAAAAGATACCTCAGATTATTTTTTTGAAATTCGAAGCAAGATATTATTAAAACATCCTTACCATATACGATGAAGTTAATGAAGACCTTTCAAAGGCTTTATAAAATATTGCAGGCGGAGAGGATTATTAAAACATCTGAAAACCATTTTAGGCATTTTGTTTATTGCCCAAAATTACAGTATGCAGGTTTAAAAGAACGTTTTAAAGAGGGATACTAAATCTTATAATCCGCCGTACGACAATTGTTGAAGTAACATTACTAACTGGTGTTTCTATAATACCTAGGCATTGATCGTGCTGTAATGCGTATAAATTACATAAGTAAACTTGGTGTTATGTAACAGCGTTGCGTAGGTGATCTGAGATAATTGTTATATGGAGCGAGGAAACAATACGAGCCATCATTTGCCGCGGACAGTGCGTTACACTAATGACGTGTTAATATCTGCTCAACGAATTCGTCGGACGGATAAAGCGCGGCGCGCACGGGCCTTGACGCCCGGCCAAATCGCTTGCATATAGAATTTCGACAATGACAGCGGTTGTTGTACACTCGATAAGTCATATCCGCGTGCGATAGAATTTTAAATTGTACCAAATACAAGCACATGCGTTTGCGTGTGCGTATTTAATTTAATACTCTTTAGTGTACAATTAACAAGAGAAATACCTAGTTTTGTAATAAATATGAAAAGAACAATACGTAGTACTATCATTTAAGGCAATATTTTACAGACAACCATAGTACGGAAGTAGAATGAAAAGTAGAGGGTAGTCGTTTATTTGCTTATATATACATAAAGAATAATACTTGTTTAATTATTTTAAGGCTTCCTTTCCATTTATTTTAATATTTATCCAACATTCGTATGTAGTAAATAGTAGCAATTTGCATTTGTTGCCCACAAATACTTTGTTTGAAACACATTCATTATTAAAATAACAGTGGGATGAAGTTATTAATCGTGTAGATGCCGAAGATAAAGGAGGACAATTGAAGAATGATTGTCGAGTGTAGGATATAGTCGTAGATTAGGGTATACATCCAGAGGGGCTGACGACCTCAAAAACGCCGCCGGAATTACGGAGTAAGAGGAGAGCAGTAGAGCCCATAGGACAAAAGGCGCTGAAGAAAGCTTGTCTAGAATGACGACATATGATTAGGCATACCTGTCTAAATAAAGTAACTTCATAATTTAAGTCTTTGTGCAAATTATTTTGGTTCTCCTTCAATATTTTCTGTTTATTATTTTTATAATAATTGTACTTATTTTTTAACTAGTACAAATGTTAACAAATCTCCATGTTATAATAGTATAAAGAGTATGCCTTTTCAACACAGCAAAAAGAACAAAAATTTTATTCAAACTGTCATTAATGTTTAACTAAACGATGAATATAAATACTAAAATTGATTGACGTATGATGTTAATTATACAGGATGTTACTTTTACGCAAATTAATAAAAAAAAAAAACTCAGTTTTCCGTGCACGCCAGGCTTAAGGCGGTGTCTTGCTCCACAAATTTCTCAATACAGGCATAATTTATTAGTTTGAGACGTGTTGCGCACTAACTGTCCGTTGATTACTCGTTCTTATAAAAACGGCTCGCTGGGTGTGTTTATTTGACGTAAACAAACAACCGTTAACACAAATATTTTTGTTAGCCGTTCCGCCACAATTCGCGACATATTTATGTTACTGTAGTGATTGATTTAACTATATATATACACAATTAATGTAACATAATGAACATTTTTTCATAATCTGATAACAATCATTTGTGCACTCTTGGTACGAACCGGTTTAAATACTAAACACGTTTCATATGATTGCTGCAGTCGCGGTTCCCAATCCCCCCACAATCAATCTCCCTTGCGCACTTTATAGAGCGTCTTTCTAAGCGATCTAGGATATTAACGGACTCCCCATTCCATGAAATATATTATCTATTTTTCTTCCATCTTACGGTCGACGAAAAATGCTGGCTGCAGTCCGCTCCCAACTGGTCCTATTGGAAACCTATGAGGAGCCTTATCTCCAACAGTACGTCCTATGCCTAAAATAATGATGATGACACCATTAGCAACTTTTTGTTTTCTATACCAACAGTCACGTTTTTAAAAGAAGGTGCATCTCCACCCGTATCTAATACGTGTGCAATTGTTTCATACATATTTACCTAGTAACCTGACAACCTTCTCTTGTTTTATAAATTATCTAATTTGTTTTAGTCTATATCTTTATATGTTTACGCTTTAGAGGTAATTAGTCCGTAATTAATTACTGATAGATTTTCCTAACGCATTTAAAATGTCTTTGTAATTAAGGAATTTAAATTAAAAAAAAAAATTTAGATGGCGTATATTTCGAAAGTTATAATAACCGATTAGTCTTGTATAAATATGAAGGCAAGCCTTCTGTTATTAAACGCTCATCAAATTTCCAAATAACGCAAAAAGCTTTATGACGATTAAGCGCCACCGCATTGCAGTAAACTTTACCGCAAAATGGTTTAACCGACGTGTAATTAATCAATCATGTTATTTGGCTTAACAAAAATCCAGAAAATAAATATATATCATTACCGATAAAAGATACATAATTTATTTAAAATCGAGTACTTATCAATCTCACCAGTGAACTTTGGGATTAAAGAATATGAAATTAGTTTCATTTTTTATTCGTTTCTGATAAAAACACGAGGACCTGTCATTTTTATAGCCTATAAATAAAGATTTTTAATCGGTTGTGATCAGTAAGAATCTCAGTAAAATAAACATTGGCCCATATTTAATTTAACAAAATTTTTCTGTATAGGTGATACAATTCAATAATTTAAACAGACACATGTTAGCGCCATCTAGTAGCAACTTATTCGAACAGCCTATTACATTAGCAGTTCGAATATTAGCATAGAAATGGAGCGATAGACACACGCTAGATGGCGCCGCGAATTTTTTGTCCATGATTATCAAATATTTATAAAACGGCATTTTACGACTAAAACTATTAACTTCAAATATGAATCTCTAATAATATGTACAATAAATATTAATCACATTTACTGTTATAAATTAAAATAATACATGTTTTTACTATACGACTCTAAAATCGTTACGAAATAAAAAACGATATTAAACATTTTCTCAAAAAATCTAAAAAATGGTTTAACAAATAAGCATAAAAGTCTCGCCCGAACAGGGACTTGAACCCTGGACCCTTGGATTAAAAGTCCAATGCTCTACCGACTGAGCTATCCGGGCTCACGTCGATGTCTGTCAAAAAATCGATATAGTTCTACAAAATACTTCATACAATTATAACCTCCAAATAAAATTCTTAAAGTAAATAACGAGTTAAATAAAATTTACCATATAATGAAAAATGATTTAACTGAAAAAAAAAGGACTAACGTTAAAAATTTAAATATTGCACGCTTAAACCATCAAAACGGTATGAGACAAAACATAGCGCCATCTATCTTGACATAACGGAACTAACATTTAATCGTTCCAAGTTTAGTTTCCCTATTCAACGCTAGATGGCTGTAGTGAATTAATGATTGATTTAAACTTATTTAAAGCGAATAGCTTAAAACTATTAAGTATGTGATTAGCCTTGCCAACATGCCATGTAAAACTTCATACCCTGAGGACGCTCTGCTCTCACTTAGCAGGGACTTGGGCAACAAATGGAACAAAAGTCTATTATATCGTTATCGTAACACCATTCATATTTCATAAAGTGTGACCTGATTTGCAAATTTACTTCGTTATAGTCTTGTACAAACATTGATGAATAATTCGACGTCGTTTTATTATTAATAAGGTTTCACATCATACATACAAAGACGAAAAGCCTTATAAAATTCAAAAATCTACGGCAGTTGAATCGGACGTTGCGTTTTATATTTTAGCCGTTATCACGAGACGTTTCTGAGAACACAGATCATAATTATAAAATGATTTACGCTTTATTAATGTTAACAATAGCTTGTCCCATTTACAACTATTTAATTTAGAAAAAAAGTAAACAATTACTAGCAGTTGTGCGTTTTTTCATGATAAAACTCATGGCGAATCAGGTGCTTTCAAGTGCATATTTTCCCAAATTTTGAATGGCATTACAATAAGTTCTACACTAAGTTTGTTCACTACGTGTCTTCAAAAAAAAACTTTGTATCTTTTGAATGAATTATTCGTTTAATTCTATTGTAGCAAAAATAGACAATTAGCAAGAAACTTCGTTGTGAATAAAATTGCAACGTTACTTACGTCATATTCCTATACCACCACAACATATCCCGTCAGTTTATTTATTATTTAAAACTTTACATTTTAAATGTTATTTACGTGTGTAGTTTTCCAAAGCCCGTGTCTGCATTCCGTTGCTGGTCCGGTAAAGTGACTTACTCGTTATGCATATAATTGTAATAAACAAATTCCACGGTTGCGTCACAAATAAAAAGATTCTGTTGTTTTTTATCGAATAATTTCCTGATACTTGCGGGGAGGTATAATAACGGCGTGCTATATAACTTGGTCGGGTGTGAATTTGTTCAAAATAAACGCCTGTTGATTAATTGATTTAAAAGAGTACTTACAGAAAAAATAAATGGGAATGTAATAATTGGATAGAATTTAAAATTCATCAATTTTGTCAACAAGCGCCATTTTGGGATTGCTTAACTCACTGTGTGCGTCGTAGGCTGTCATTGTACCTGTAAACAAAGGTAAGATTGGTTAGTGATATGAAATAGAACAAATTAAATATATCTGCAATGATGGACGGCACGGCATATTATTAAAAGTAATGATAAAAGCGCGGAACCCAATTTTCAAGAAAGCAAAGTGTACGGTACATGTTCATTTATTAATTTCCAGACAGATCTAAAACGTACATTCGTGAAGCTGTTTCTCACGTAGATATCGACGCTATTTCTCGCGCAGTGAAAGCCAATTTGCGTTCGAATATCAACGAAAATTACTCCTATCGGCTCGGGATCTTTTACCCAATTATTGTGGGTAACGAGGTGTGCAGTCGTTATTAGTGGATGGGATCTAAATATACTAAGCGCATTGCTGTCCAATGTTTGCTGACTGATCGTTGTCCTCTGTGGTTTGCGTAACCATAAATAAATGGCCCAGAAAGATGTAGATACGTAATATGAGTCCGTCGCTCGTGTTAGTAGTGCGTGCGTGTGCTCCGCAAAAACAATAGGCTGCAATATGTTACCACACGCATATTAATATACGTGTTTGTCTTTTCAAGCGAACTCCTTGTCAAAGGAGTATAAATTGCGTACGAATTGCATATTTTTAACGATAGTAAGCGACAAGACTTAGATGTACCTCATAGTAAGTCATACGTCTATGAGAATGCTGCTCCTAGTCTTTTATAACACATACTGTTTTCTACCGCCCTCTTTGCGATCTTAATGAACCTTCCCTCAATTAGTTGGAATTTCGTAAAATCCTTTCTTAGATGACCCCTACTCAGCGGAAGGAATATTCCTACCAAACTTCGTCTCCTCATGGTTCCTAGATATATCGTGATGAGTGTCAATTTTGTAGATACATATGTAGTTAGAAGATATCTTGCTCATCTCATCTTGAGTCATAAATCGGCACGTTTAATTAGCCCAATAAATTAAATAGCTATATAAATCTTTAAGTAAAGCAGTATTTCTTACATGTTAGGCTGAAAAAACTATATTAGTATTATTACGTGGTGTTGATATTAATTTATTATATAACATGATATTGATATTAAAGCACTATATGCCAATAATAATAATATCAGTACATGTCTGTTTTACAAATAATAATTTAAGATCGACTCGCCTATCGAATATACGAAAGCTCTTTAAATGTGACAGGAATAAACTTGCAATTTCATGGCAGTTTTATTTACCTATTTACAGAAATTTCCTGCGACTTTTTAAAAATTCCTGTTATTTACACTACTGTTCTGTAAAACTCCGGAGTAAGTATTAAATTTTCATAAGTGTTCGAACATTCTATATGGATATAAAAATTCTGTAGTTTTCACTGCGCGTGGAAAAACACAAATTGTCGTGTCCGATACATTCATGATCACGAACGAAAAAACGGTTTTTCTTTCTTTTTTAAACACTTGTAAATAAATAGTAGTTTAGGGTATTTTATGTGATGACAAAGTGTTACAACCCATTTTAGGTTATATCTATGGTGGAAGTTAGACTCAGATATCACGTTTGGTTTACTGTTTCGTGGCAGTTGTAGGTACGACTATGTTATTTAACTAAACTGTCTTTGTACCAATGACACAAGTTGCTTGTTAAGATATATACGTATTGTTTAATTGGGTTGACCTAGTCTAGGTCTGGACAAAAATGTAATTAAAGTAAGTAGCGTAAGCCACCGACGACCGTGGCATCGCCTTGCGTGTCTTTAGGCTATTATTACACATTATGTTCGATAAAATGTAAAGATTCCACTCTATCCGAGAATCCATGATACTTTCTTAATAAGACCAGTACTTTACATAGTAAGATCTAAAACTAGTTATATTGTTTTATTTAATTTATATGCGAATATTTTGTCATCATCATCATTATTTTAGCCGTAAGATATCCATGAACAAAGGCCTCCCCATAGATTTCCAATAAGGCCCGGTTGATGGTGGCTAGCATCCAGCGACATTCGCCTACTTTAACAATGTCGTCGGTCGGTGGATCATCTGCGCGCTGTGGTTTGCCCGCTGCTACTTATTTTGAAGTTACCGTCCACGGAATATTATTATAAATAACCCTGTAGGTTAACAGAAAAAACCTTTTAGTTAAAATACTGAATATTTAATAATATACAAATTAATGAATATGAGAATTTTTAAAGCGGTGTTTGAATAACGCCATTAGCATTTTTGCGTTTCTTTTTACCGACTTCAAAATTGTTATAAAAAATGACAGACAAATCACAATAATAAAAAACGTCGAACGAAACGCAAATAATTATTATCGTTATGAATGGCGCTCGGCTGTCTCATCAGCATAAAATATGAATGGACCGTGTTCAACTGATGTCACGCCGCGTATGCAACGATACTTCGAAAATTATTACACTATTTCACTGTCTGCGGTGAACGAGTAATGTGAACAACGCCCACAGACTCGCCTGGGGCAGCCAGCCTGAAATCGTTCATTTCCAGCTCGTGTTAAGTTCGACCGACCAATAGGCTTTTAGCCAGTCAAACACTTGTCTAGCATCGCAGTTCGCTCTACAGTGGAGTGAATGAATTGAACGTAACGTCTAAACGTTCACACGCAAGTATAAAGCAGTTTCGCACAACATCGAATAAAGGTATTGTATCTTATGTAAGTAGGGTTTGATTCATACAATTTAATCTTGAACAAATAATTAACGAGTGGTATCCTTGAAATCTTATTGCGTATTACTTTAAAGTATTAGCAAAACAATTGCAAACACTTGCAATTATTTTACTTTGCAAGATCTATAGGATTTGTTCACCGAGAAATACACGTAGTGATGCTTCTATAACACACGCACGATGATTTTATTATTCAAAAAGCTTCTAAATATGTTAGTTTCTTAGTTAACTGTAATTATGCAAGCAACCATTTAGGATAAGCATCTTTAAACATGCAAATTAACAAATAAATATTTTTAAATAAAAATGAAAAAATCATTAAAAAAGCTTTTAGCGTTAATATTTAGCTAATAATTGTGAGAAATAAAATAATTGAATATTTAAAAAAACAACAGTTCCTATTATTGATTTCAAATTATCGAAATAAGTATTACCTCCTTCACTAGACTGGCATATAACGTATATTAATAAAATGTATTAATATTCTATTATAGCTATTCGAACAATGACAATATACTTAAAATGGTATATGGATATATGGAGTTGATTTTTATCATTTTGTTTAACCACTATCGATGTACAAACATCGATAATAACTTCAGTAGTACGTTTACTGAACTTCGCACAAGACGGCATCGTTAAACGTTATGGAGATATTTTCTCCTTTTTCCTGTGCTGCGTATAATTAACGAGCAAGATGCAAAGTCTGTGATTACGGGACAGCTTTGTGGTCTGCCTTAAGGCGATTACTTACTGGCTTATAATACCTGTTACACGTATACTAAATATTACCCTCTCTGATCTTCTTAACTATTTCTGCACAGTAAACGTCTTTTGCGTTTATGTTTAAGTGTTGACGTAGAATCGCGTATGTTACACGGGGACTAATTATCGTAATATTATAATTCTTAATGTGTTCTGTGAAACGTAATTTGCTAAATGATTACAAATGCTACGTACTTTGAAAATGATTCAATAAACAACCTATTTAATGCTTTTACACTAATTTCTTATCATTCTGCAGAAAGTGAACACACTTTCTGAAATTTTTGTTTGAGATTAATTTTTTTTTCTATTGGAATGCGTCGGGGCAAAAACTTCTGACTAAAGTCTATACAACATATAGCAAACAACAATTAATTTTATTAATTAGTAATCCGGATTTTACATGATTTTTATTAGTATATTATAATAACGTTATTATTAAAAAAATTGATTTTTAAATAGGGTGTATCACACATTAATTGAACAAACACATACATTATTCACCCCTTATAAGCTTGACCACTCTATGCAAGCTATATTTTATCATTTTATGTTTTCTTTTGTGAACACTCATATGTTTATATCTAAAATTTATATATCATAGAGTAAAGTAAACAAGGCTTAAAAGGCAATTTGTTAGGCAATATTATTGCTCAATCGCACAAATGAAAATCTGTTTTCTTTCTAAAGGAAAGAAGTCATTTTTAATACTGAGAATAAAACATACAATAACATATACCGACTAATAGGAATCTATAATTTTGTTCATTTTAATACAGAGTCCAAAACGTCTGTTTTTGTATATAATGTGTTTTGATGGTAAGTTAAGTCACGTAGCATCATACAATGAAGCTAAAACAAACATGACTGTGTATTACTGAACGGCAAAATCTCATTTCTTAACGGAAAAACAACGGTATCGAATACGCAACACGTTCTTCTTAATTGGCAAGCCAGTGGGTCTTAACGTTGGCAGAGGTTAATAGAAAATCAAGGTCACTTAAGCAATATAATCGCAACTAAGTTCGCATTTAGCTTATGAAATTAAAATAATTTTAAAAATTGGAAATAAATTATACGTTTTTTACTGAAACACGGTTTACGCGAAATGAGTTACTGGGGACTTTCTATATTAAAATGCATGTGAAGAAAACGAACATATTTATTAATATTATTTTTAAGGAGTTTATGTAATAAAAATTACATTTTATTATATACTGTATCACTTAAACCAACGTCACGCTTAATTCTGATGTAACGTTGATGTAGCAGCGAACCTTCGGAAAATTAAAAAAAAACCTGTCACCTAATTTTAAAATATTGATTACATATTTTAAATTACTAACTGATGATCAAAATTGTGTATTTTCATCGTGTAGTTACTTGGTAACAATATGTGCTAAAACTATTGTTTTTTTTTTGTGTAAATTATAATTTCATACTGTTTCGTGAAGCGAATCGGAAAGCGTCTTCAACACAATAATGCCAGGGTAGCATCGTACTTTTCGTGTATCATTAAAAAAAAAAACAGAAAAAAGAGTAGATTTACTAATATATTGACCGCTCCGCTGTTGCCAAATCAGCCAATTCGATTTTTTTTAATGCAGGAAGCGTTTGCAAGTTGTACAACACATTGTCACGCGATTTTTATGAAAATGTTTCAGCAACGAATTTTCTTATTTCGGTAATTGATGAACTATTGGACAACGATATTCCAAACTTCGTGTTTGTTACTTCTAATATATATTTATAAATAAAACTAAAAAAAATGATTATTATAAGATTACGTTTGCTAAAACAGTAATCACATAAATTTAAAGTTTAAATAATCTTACGATTGATGTGCGATTTTAAAATACGGCTGTAAAGACAATCAATGTTAACACTGATGTCCAGGCTAAACAATATTGTTGATAACTAAATATTTTACTTGGTGGTGAATATTTTGTTACCATTATTCTTAGACAAAGTAAGTTCTGGATAAGAAAGTACTTGAACTATTATTTTTACTAAAATTACTTTCCGATCTACAATTTTGTATAGTTATGGATTTTAAAGTGATTTTATTTTATTTATTTTATATATTATCGTAGTTAAGGACAAAAACAGTATGATACGAAAAAAAACTAATCCTTACATTAAATACAGCTGAATCACATATACTAAGCAGCGTTTAATGACTGAATACAAAGATACGTTCTGTCTAAACTAACAAGCATCTATTTAGGCGTAAATTTTAAGTTTTACAAAAATTTACCACCAACACCTATTTTTAGTGTAAACAATATTATTAAAACTCATATTGAAGTAACTATTTTTGAACCTGTATATACAGTTTTTCTAATCTATTTAATGATAAAACAGGTATAAGCGAAGTAACAATTGCTCTAAACGCGTCGAGGCTTATGTTTTACAGTTATAAAAAGCTGTCCCTGGTGTGAAGTGTTACTGCAACTTTGTAAGGTATCTATTCTTTGTTGCCTTTGCTTTGGCTTTGGACTTAATTCTCTGTTTTATTACTAGATAGGTGACATTCGCCATGTTGCTCACGTCGTTAAGAAGTTTAAATGGCGTAACCGTATTCAACGTGCATTGCAGAAATTGTGTTCAAAGTATTGGTAGCCCAGAGGGACTATAGACATGATACAACTTTTTTTTATAAATAATTTGTTTTTTTTTTGCAGATACGTATTTAAAATCAGTAAAACAATGACGTCCAATTTATATTTTAAGTCTGTATCAAATATATTTTTACCGTGACGTAATATTTAATTTCGACCTTTAAGGACCAGATTTTTTACAAGGTGGTAGATTACAGATGTTTACCATATATATACACGAATTGCAAGGTAATCAATAACAACATTCGGTTGTTACAGTGAAAGTGGTATATATTCATGTTTATCTAGTTACCGGTCGAATATGTTATACGCGTAAATCAAGTGTAGCTAATGACAAAAAATTAGGCAGTCGATAAAGCGACATGTTTTTTTTTTTGTTAGATAAAGTGTTGAATACTAGACTGGCCAGGCTTGCTGAAACTGGTTTCGCCGATACTCGCTGCGAGTGTAAACACGCAGACATATTTATTGTACGGATAGGTTCACTACAGAGAAAACCTCTCGCTCCGACAGACAGCGCGTTGTTCAACATTTACTTACCGTGGCACCGCACACGAGGTTCGTTTATACCAACTGATTATGTTTCTCTGTAGGCAGAACCTAGTTGAAAAGACATCAATAATAGTATATGCGTTCTAACAACAAGATAAATTTACACTCATTTAGCTTAGTTAATGGTGATGAAGGAGCTTAGAAATTGGTTTGATCGAGGGTCTGAACAGTTTAATAAAGATTGTATTTTATTTATTTAAGAAGAAGGACACCGATGGTTGTAACACACTATATAACTAGTACGGTTGCCAACGTCATACTAGAGAATTATATATAGTAATTTTAAATAAATAGATAAATTTTAAAAGAAATAAACAATATAAAATATTTTTGCGGACTTCAGCCTGTAAATTTCTGTATCTAAAAGCCATCTGTAGTTTGTATACTATAATTGACACAAAGTTTTCACCTTAGGCTTTGAAACCTCGATCTTCGATCGTAAGACAAAGCACCAAAGGCTAACACTGTACATTAAATTAAGACATTGAATAACCAGGAAATTAATAAAATTAAGTTATTGAACAGTGAGCTTTGTTTATTAAGCAAAAGAGTAATCAATTTTAATGTGACGTTTTAAAGATGCTTTCTCCACACGTTGTGGTGTCGATACTTCAAATGTAACAAGTCTGTAACAGCAGTTTATAAGAGAGCGTCATCGAGTTACGCCAGCAGTTACGACGTTATAAATCTTGCTTGGCTGATGTCGTTGGGCAATAACCGTACATATAGACTCGAAATGATTTATTTGAAATAAATCATTTCATATGACATTTGACGGTACTAATCTATAGTTCAAATTCAGTAGTTTAAGAAATTATAATTGATGGAGTATAAAACAATCGATACACAGTATATACCAAACTTTTTTAAGTTATAAATAAACCCAAAGATTTATAGAGTTTAATAGAAAACTATCGACATCCATCTTGCTACTTAATTTACACTGAGCGAGTATGAAGATGCCTGCACAAATATGATCAAACCAAAATTTCGTAGAAAAGTAAGTACTCCCACATATCAGCAGTATAAAAGAGAATAGCCCTGGTGCACATTGGTGAATTAGGTTAAGTATTCCACTTGATGGACTATGCAACTGTATGCCTGTGGCACGAAAATCCATAGCTGCATACAAAAGGACCCGACTTTAAAAATAATTTATAGTCATAGGTGTAAAAGCTTGTGACATTTTTTTAACGCATAGAAACTATATTTAAATAATCAAAACATAAAATTATCGCTTTTTAACTCTAAGTCCTTTTATTAAATAAAGTATTTTTGGACGTATTTTTGACTAGTTCGTTGAAAAGGCAAATAGGCAGAGAAGCTGAATTTCATAAAAATAAGCTAAATTTAACAAGTACTGAATTTTTGATGATTAATTCATAACATTTCAATACCACAAAAGAAATATATTTTAGTCAATATTTTTTTAATAAGCATTAATACCCAGAAAAGAAAAAATGTTTGAACATGAAAACTTGCATTTAAAAAAAAAGAATTGATTCCTTTTATGAAATAATTTTAAATAGCGTTATACGCGATTTTAATATTCAGTTCTGTAATATGAACAACAAGTATGTTATATGGCATTCAACAACATAACATTTAAAAACAATTTTCAACTTCATACTTCACGACGGACTAAAAGAGCTGGATAAATATAAATAGTCAAATCGACGTTCATTTTATTGAGCAATTTGGAAAGGTCGCTTGATTCTCAGACTAAAAACAATATTTGATATAGCAAATACGAGAATATAGTATTGAATTAAGCAAAAATCGCTTCAAATTACATGAATTATCGGGGAATCTCTCAAGTCTTTATAAGAGTACAATATTAGAAACTAATTTATAGACACCCGGTGTTTTAAAACTTGTCTAAAAATACGAACTACAGTTTTGTACTTACAAAAATTATCAAATTAAATTAATATTAGCAATTGTGAAACTGTGAGACACAGAAATAAGCAGAATATTCGGTACTATCTATTACAAATAAATCAAAATACAGTGTTAATGTGTTACAATAGTATTACGGCACATTACTTTAAGTTCTAATTATAGATGAAGGTAAGGAAACTGTAAAAGTCTTACTGTGACTTTCACATATACTTCATATGTTTGCCGACATTCAAGTTAAAATAGCTAATCTATTGTACAAGTTACGTAAAGATTGGAAGAATAAGGACTAGGTTAGTGTATTACTAACGATACGGACGATAATTAAATTATTGTAGGTAAGATAAAATGTAAAAAGGCAAGTCCCGACAAAACGAAGTGAAACATGGTATGGAGTCACTAATTACACTATTTCCGGAGACAATCGCGTAACAATCGTGCGACTAGAGCGGCGTCTGTAATTGCCGCATTTTAATCTGTTATGAAACTCAACGGTCACTCTTTATCAGTTTGTCATCACTGTTCGTCACATAGTTTTACTAGTTTATTTCTTCCGGTGATGACGTTTTACATGTTCCGGGGGGCACTGTATTACCTAGTTTTTTGAATGGAAAAATAATTATCTTTTTAACGTTGAATGATTGAAATCAATGCTTGGTAATAAAAATAATTGTATTTCCACATTCACAACAACAGTGTTTAATTATTAAAATGCACAAATTATTTAAAAACGTTAGAAAAGTATTTTAATAAGTTTAAGCTTATAAATAACTTACACGGATTGTTTAAACAATCAAACAATAAAGTTGATATCTTTATGTAAAACATCTTTCATTTACCTATACACATACATAGGCTCAATAAAATTTTACTATGTTGCGTTCAAAACAAAAGGATTACGAGTGCAGCCGATCCAATGCCGTTTGCAGTTTAATTTAAGAGCTGTCTTTCCTCTAGCGAGTCCTTATCTTTTTAAGCGAGAAGTCAAGGGCCAATTCGCTTCGAATATTTATTTAACGCATGATGTACTTGTGTGAATATTGAGTCGCAGTTATCTCCTCCTATGGTTATTGCGAGGAGATCATTTGAACATATAAATTGTTGAGCAAGTACACAGCGCCGGTATTAGGCGCCATAAGACAAAAAGAGCTTGCACTAGTGCCAAGTTTTTTTATCCGGGAGGCACGCTACGGGGCGTGTGTTGTAAATCGTCATCGTATATGAAAGTGACAATGTGTTTAAAGCATAACTTTTGACTATCATAATAATATGCATTCTGTTAGAACAATAGAAGCTTTTCTTTCTACTAAAATATAAGGAGTATACCTTGACATCCTTTTGGTTGTTAGTCATAAATGTCAAGTTAGATAATTCTCAATAACTTTTTTTATTCTATTTTGAGCTTCTCTCTGTTTCGAGCTTATATGTATAATTTTTTATAGCAAGATAGAACTAGTCGTTTTTGTGCAATTGTTAAAGTATATAAAATTTATTACTATTATTGTTGACAATATATCCAATATTTGTTGATGGTCTTCACACATGTACAATGGCACGCACACGTCAGAATGATGCGATCGCAATACACATAATGAATTTGGTAGACATTATTAATATATACAAACAGTTTAGTGAGAAATTCAATTTGCACAATATTTTTGAGTGTCAATAATATTTTCCGATGTCATTATCAAGCCCAGACAGATTAGCGTACGCATTTACAAGTCAACACTGCTTATAAATAGATAATTTGGACGTTGGCGCAAGTTGAGTAATTGATATTTAAAGACTGGAATGTATGCGACGGTTTATAACTATTTCAAACCTAACCGAGATCTAATCATGTTAAAAAACTAAATTAAAGTTTGAATAGTTGCTTTTATTTATTTAAATTAATTAAATCTTCATGTTATACAGCGTCACGAGCCCCCCCCCCCCCCCTAAAGTTAAGCAAACTATTTTATTAGTACCAACATCTAATTTTTAAAAGTGTTCAAATAAAATAGGCACTAGTAACACCTTTAATAATTGGTTGTTAGAATTGAAGTGATTTACAATCTTTTTATGAAACAAACGTTTAAAAATTTTTTAACGTCCTAAAAATGTTACATAAAAAATATTTAAACGGAGTTCGCCGAGATTATATTTCATAGACAAAGTCTTTCGTTTCGAACGTTTACGTGTACATTACGTTCTAAACACTATTCAGTGCGGGACGTCAAGGAGAACTTATCATATTTAAAAAATGTTTCCGTGCCAATTGGGTCAGTCGTCTAGTAACCTGTCAAAAGGTATGGCAGAAGTCGCAAAAAATAGCCATTCGCAATAACGTTGTGTATAATTATAGAACGTGTCAGAGGACAAAGCCATTAAATATTTACACAGAAAAATAAGACAGATCAAGACAATCTTATAGAAAAAAATAAATTATTTCCTAAGTTGTATGAACAGTTGTAACATTATCGAAGCACTCGTTCTTTGTCAATCTACACGCGGACATATTGACATAATGAACAAGAAATATATAGTTTTGAAAGGTATTCTAATAAACTCAAAAATTTAATTTAAAAAAATCGATGTTTTTATTGAATGGAGACGGTTTGACTGAACAAATGGCACGTATTATATTGAAAGGTTGTATTCGGATAACGTTCCGAGAAACGACAAGAGAAGTCGTGGTAGTCAAAGCAAGTAATTCATAAATTAATATCGAATGTATAATGAAAATATTCTGACAGTGTAAAAGCTACAACGAATTTGAATCCAGTTTGACTACTAAATAAGACATACTTATAATATCTGTAATTCTATAGTAAGTTTAAATGGCTCATCATCGCAGTTTTATTAAAAAAAGGCTTCATCATTTGTACAAAGTTATTTGTGATGACTTAATAGCCACGGTATAGTTTTCGACACTAGAAAAACTTGTAAGCGAATATTAAGTTAAATCGTAGCTATTATCGATATTTATAATTGATGCGGGGTTAAGAACATAAAAAAATAATGGCGTATAAACCGATTGTTGATTCATAGTTTTCTTTAATTATTTTAATGTTTTAGGGTTAATTTTTATTTGAAACATTTATCAAATACGCTTTATAAAAAATCTACTCTTACTATTAAAATAAATTATTAGTTATACTTTCATCTGTTATTAAAGAAATATTTTTATCGCCTGAAAAAATTATAACGAAGCGTTTGCTCAAATATAAAGAAACAAGATTAATATGCCTCAACTAACTTCTTTGTAATACTTTGACAATAGGAACTCGAACTTTAGGGTTATTGTCGATACTTAGCTTCAATAGAACTTTTGTGTTGAATGCGATGTTAACCTTATTTATGAACTTACTGAAAATGCTATAACATGACAATGAACTGACAAAAATAATGTCGATTTTTTTTTGGTACTCTGTCGTAAATTTTTTAAATCTAAATTATATTATCAGAAAATAAAAATATTTTTCTTCAAGGAGGTATTTACATACTCTTTTGAATCATCAATATTTTAACATAATAAGTATTAAGCAATCATCGGCTTTGAATGCTGTTGTGTTAAGCAGAGCCAGTCAGAAATTCAAGTTGGACTTTAGAAACAAAATTAACTCGAAATCTTTGAATATAAATAGTTTTATAAAATTTATGTAGCAAAGATATCACATTTTTTTATGTAAAATACCTGAATTTTAAGTTTTCAACGTAATAGTAATGCCCAAAAAATGATTTTGCATATATCAGATACAATTTTGTAATCACACGAAATACATAATTATATTTGCTTTAATATTATATGTACATATTAAAAAAGTGGAGTAGAACCTTTAATTTAAAAAACTCGATATGCATAAATTTGAATGACTACATGATGTTTCATTTTAAAGATTAATTTTTATAGCAACTGTACACGTGTAGCTACGTCTCATTAGAAATCGATTCTAACTCTCCTAGATGTTAATATTTTATTACAAAGCGAGTTTGCAAGACGACTGCGCGTGATATAACAATGACAATGGTACTCACACAGGTGTGGTCCGCGCTCGCATAAGCGGCAAGCAAAGAGCTCGCCGCGGACCTCGCTATACTTATATTCATTACGTTGGAGGGAAGAAAGCAGACACGGCGCAGACTACATACAATGACCGAACAAGAAGTGGGTTAATTGAAGACAACAGCGCCCATCGCCGTCGGCACTTGCCGATATCAGATCTCGGTACGGCTCGGAATTAATATTGTAGCTACAACTCATTCGTAATGACTCGCAAAGCTGTGCTAAAAGCGTGCATGTAATTTAAAGTCGGATTACTTACCGAGACGCTAATAATATTTCTTTAATATTTTAGAAAAACGGGAAGTGATAAAAGCCCAAGTTAGTTTTTCCGCCAAACTAAGAATAACTTACGCTAATAGCACTGAAAGTTTTTAACATGTAGACATTAATCACTTCAAACAACGACACCTATTTTTTGGTCAAAAGCGGTCACTAAATGCGCATTATCCGAAAATTACTGTCTTCATATCATCATTTTAATTGTAGTATGTTTATTGCTAGGCCTAGGCCTCCTCAAAAGATATCCAATTGGTCTCCACACCAGAACCTAAAGGCCTCAGCGGCCATGTTTTCTGCGCGCTATGTGGCCTGCCCACCACAATTTACCAATGATATGAGTTGAATCAATATACATATTTGGAAATAAACAATTTGAATTTTCGTGTAGGTTTAAACTCATCGAAAAAATATTTTAAACTGTTTTTTTAAACACAAATTGAATTTAGGATTAAGTGGATTGGTAAATGATAAGCAACGATTGGATAGACGGATGCATATAAGCCTAGAGTTATTTCCTAGTTGAGAAATTATGGAAGCGACTTTAATTATTTACTGATAGTTAAATACACACAGTACTAGCAATTGTAGTTATCTACTCGGCTCTTTAAATGCCGGGATTTTTTGATGCAAAAACTTTTAATTTGATTTCACGACTACAGGTAAAAGATTTGAAAATAATACCTCTAGTCACAAGACTCGGGAATATCTATGATTGTGGTAAAACAATATAAAATCATGCCGCAACTTAATACTTGTGGTCACCATCTTAAAATTTAATTGCAGTTAAGTTTTTTAAATAAGTTATTTCACTTTTAGCCTGAAAAATATTAATTTTGTTATATAATAAGTATAATATGGGAAAGCAACAGCCAATATATTTTTTAACAACTTGTTTTCTTCTGTTCACTGTAACATCACCAACCCACTCTGTATATGAATCAAAATATCCTATGAACGAGATTTTTTTAAATATTTTGAATCCTAAAATTTGGATACGCATCACATTCAAAATTAACTTCAATACTAGCTTCCGAGAATACCAATCTAGAATAAATATTTATCGATATGGGAATAGGTAATAAGTAATTCTTATTTTTAAAAGAGTCTAAAACCATGTTATTTTCTTGATAGTTTTGTTTTACGTCTGTAGAACACGTGGCGACTATTTACACAAATGTTTGATAAAACAATGAGTATAATAATATTTAATTTCATTACTTTTTGATTAAACAAAAATATATCTATTTGCTCAACATTTAGATATTCAGTTCAAATATAATATCTATTATAATATCTGATTGACGCATCTATCATTAGAGTTATAAACCAAATCATTGAATACGATTAACAGCGGGGATCTCAATTAATTTCATTGCAAGAAAGTAAAAAAAGTTTTAAGTATAAACAGAAACTTTCTCCAGCTGACGTGGTATGTAATATCTCTAGGTATCTGCACTGCGACATATCCCACATTGATTTCTGTACTACTACAAAGTTTTATTTCGTTTCTTGAAACACTTAAGAAGATATCAATGCTGATTGCAAATATCGTAAAAGATTGAAAAATTATTTACTTCTTATTTAAACTTTCATTCTTCTACTTTTAATAATATAACTTCTTTTAAAAAGTTATAATATAACGTTATAACTATCCTTATGATCTGTCAGATAGATATACATTCTTACTTTCATATACATCAATTGATCAAGTGTCAATCATCAAAAATCAAGTGATTCTAAAAATTTGTTCATTATTTAATAAATAAATTCTTTAGCTTTATTTTAATTACTTTTCTTTGCCTTTAATTATGAACTCAACTGTCTTTTGTTGGTATAAACAACAAAAATTCTGTTCATCTTTTTCTTCATTTAGGTTAGTAATTTTAAACGTCCCTTTAGTAATTTAGGATAATCGAGAGCAATCTTTAGCTGAATAAAACTTACGCCTCTTATTCCTTTGCCGCAGTATGAAGATATAATTGGAAAGTCCATAGCCCGCAACCGTAGACGGGTTCATTGGATTTTAATGCAAGACGTCACTCGCTGAACAATACACCGTAAACACAATAAGCTAACGTAATGTGAGGTAAACGGTACACCGCTTCCTGGCCGATGGACATTAACCGAATACTAAACGCGGCCTCAAACATTAGAAACTCTAGCTGGTGAAGTGAATTGGCACACAAACTTATTCGAAGGTTAAGATTATTGACTAAGAATTCTCTTATTGAACTAACATAGTTTTTTCACCTTCCTCTATTAAGATGTTGACAGTTCAACAAAAACTGGCGGCGGTGATGACAAAAACCACAACCACACATGCACATAGACAGATATCATTAATTTACATTCTGAAGTGTACTTCAAAAAGCTACTTGTGTATAAACAAATATTTATCTCATTAAATTTATTATAAAATCAAAATTGGTGCAACTTCACTGTAAATATAGAAAACCGATTCTAAAAAGTGGAGTCAAATTAAATTAACACACCTGGCAGTTACATGGGGCAGAGTTGCAGAGTTGCAAAAAAAGAGAGTTATAATATATAGTCTGTTTAATTAATACTGACACCCACACGGGCGCAACGAAACCAGAGCAAAGTTCAATGTACTTGGATAGTGAAACCCATTCATCAAACTCACAGTTAGATCAGTGGTGTGTCGAGCGGCTTGTCAGAGACAATAGTAGACGTGTGACAGTCACGGTTGACGTCATCGCGTAAAAAGTAAATTAGAACAAGCCAAGCGACTTCAATTTCTTCGTACCCGTTTGAGGACAACTCGCAATCATTTTTAACATGCGTATGTTCTATTTACAAAAATTCAGCTTGTGATGAAAAAGTTTTTACTTATAAACCAAATATAAAATGCAATATAATGAAAATGCATGGTCAAAATAAAAAATTTAACATAATTTAAATTCATCAAGGTTGGGAAAACAAATTATTCTACTTTCCTTCATTCATAACGTTTGTAACGAACTCAACTATTTATTTGAAATATAAATGTAATAGAAAATGTTTATTATATTTAAATTTTATAGTTCAATTATGGATGTGTGCTGAAACGAGTTCATTACACCATTGATAATGATGGTATAGCAGGAAGGCAGTGCGGCCATCGGTTCCGGAAAGACGTAGACGAGGCGCAGACGACGGTGACGTCACCCCGCGACCCGCCAATTGGGGCAGCGGGTCTATCGCGCTTAGCTCTTTGTCAGTCAATTCACTGAACTTTGGGGTCGCTTTTTATATTTCCTCTGACAGTACCGTAGTTATTTTTAAATCATTTTAAAAGAGACGCGCCGTTTCAACGTAATTTGAATGATGAAACTCTCGAGAAACATTAATGTGTATTTATATTTTTAAGAAAAAATAGCCTTATATATTTTTGAATATAATAATTGCTTATAGTATTTAGTAAGATACATATAAATTTTGTCACCAACGACTGTACGTACCAGGCCACTGCATAGCCACCATAAAGTATGTAAAGTAGGTATCATAGTCGTAATTTATGTTTATGAAACCTGGTAAAATATTAATATATGCTAAACAGAAATATTTAGTCTGGGCCATAAATACTCTTAAAATTAAAAA
Source organism: Battus philenor (assembly GCF_028537555.1). Lineage (NCBI taxonomy): Eukaryota > Metazoa > Arthropoda > Insecta > Lepidoptera > Papilionidae > Battus > Battus philenor. The sequence goes on from NW_027181693.1 coordinate 3,855,094, forward strand.
TAAACAAAAATATGATTTTTGTATTTGGAATCTATCACTTTTTATGATTGTTCATTGTTTTCTTATTTTCGCACCAATATTTTCTAATATATGTTGTGATATTAAAATGGAGTGAGGAGATGAGAGTGAAAGAGAACCGAATCACTGTGATAGCTTTACATAAAGTAGGGTTAAAGCCGAATACAATTTTTAAAGTCCTCTATGTGTTTGGTATTAGTCAAACGTTAGTCTACCGGGTTATTGACAGGTACAATGAAACCATTTCGGTTCGTGACAAAAAAAGATCTGACCGTCGACGTAGTTTGCGTATGAAAGGCGATCAAAACTTTAAGGGAAAGAATTCGGTGAAATCCTGGCCGAAAGCAGATTTTATCTTGGGAGATGAATATAGCACTTAGAATCATTTCGCGTATTTTAAAAGATAACTTAGTACTCGCAGCCTATAAAAGACACACTAGTCATTTCTTGACTGATAATTTAATAAAGAATAGGGTAGAAAATCACAGTAACAAAAGCACTTAAGCGTTTTGTTTACAGAAGACAAAATTTTAACACGTTCACGCCTGGGGCCGAATTTAATTTGTTTTTCTATGAGGCGGCGCTCAAATTAATATAAATAAATTAATATTGCGCTTCATCTGACGGTGCGTAGTTATTACCTGTTCAGTCCTACATACGCGGTGTTTGTTGCTCTGCAGTACAGTGAGATCTTATTGTGCAAGTTAAATAGCAAATACTTTTTTTGGCATATTGCTTATTATGGGTAATGTGCAATTGCCAGGAATCAGATTTTATTGATCAAATAACGACATGAAAGCATCTATAAAAAAGGCAATGAGACGTGACCGTTTTCTATTTATTCTTAAGATTCTACAAATTCATCATACATTCAGAATCACAAAAAACAATAAATAATGAAGTTATAAATAAAACAATATTAGATTTTATATTATTTTAACCGTATTTGATTTTTTTGTATAATACTGTTTTGTTTATGTTATTTAACAAAACTAATGTTTCTGATACATCATTGATTATAAATAATAATCAAAATAAATGTTTTAATGAATAAACGTTATATTATCATTATTTTAATTCTCAGGGTCTAATAGTCTAATAATTCAGAACACAATCGAATGCGGGTCAACGGTGGCCCGCGCCGCCCGATAGAACAGCTTAGTGCGGGTCACCGGTGGCCCGCGCCGGAGTGAATGTGTTAAACAAACAAAATAACCAAATTTATGTTGAAGCTCTAAAGAAATTTCCAAATTAGTCAACAGAGTAAAACGTGTGCATTATTCAGTGAATATTTGGTAGGATGTTAACTATGAAGGAGTGACCGCTATATTTTTTTTTGAAAAAGATGTCAAAACATCGTTAGAAGTGTACCAAGAAAGTCAGTTAAGTCCTTTAACAACACCATGTTCAAAAACCAAGAATAGTTCTTGCAGCGAGACTGGGAGCCGTGTCATAAAGGCAGATCCACCCAATCTTGGTTTGAAACGAACGTTCCGTAATTGATCAGAGCTGCTGACCGGCTGACCGTCATCTAATCTTAAACCACTGGATTATGATTCATGGTCAGTTTTAGAGAGTGAGGCTTGCTCTAAACGTCATGATAATTTGGATTCCCTAAAACAATCCCTACGATTGACAATGAAACTTTTCCCCATAGAAAGAGTGCATCCTGCTTTTGATAACTGGCCTCAACGTTTCAAGGACCGTATTGCAGTTAATGTAGATCATTTAAATAAGCATTATATTTTTTATGATTTTTTGTTAATGTATTAAACTAACACACTATAATATTAATAAAAGTTACGTACAATTAAAAATGTGTTTCTTTGTAATAATATTGTATGGAAAACTAAGTACATTATCATTATTATCACATCAGCAGTAAGACGTTCATTGGATATAGGCTTAACTGGATGACCAGAGGGCCAGTTGGAAGCGGTCTGCATACAAATACAAGTAGCAGTAATAATAGACTAAAAATATTAACTGTTAAGGAATAAAAAATAAATTCGAACAAGATAAATAAAAAATCCGCTTCGATGCTCTCTATGCGACCGACCAATTTTTGTTGCGCTTTAATAATTACAAATAAAATTATAAATTCGACCGTATTGGGTAGGTAGAGAATAAATATACGATAAGTGAAACCGCTTCCGCGTATAAGTGTGAATATCAACGCGTCAAGTACAAAATTAGTAGCAGAGTGCGTTGCCTCGGGGTAAGCGATGCGGGTGTCAGTGCACGCTCTTTGCGGGAACCGGACTGTGTAATCTAAAAGCTTGTAATGATTATCTTTTTGTAATAATATTTTATATAATATGATATTTAATGGTTTAGGAGAGCGCCTAACGCTAATAGTTACATAGACGAAACATAAAAAATTCTTACATTATTAAACATATTAACATAACCAACTCTGTCATCACACTTTAACTCTAAAATTTAAAACTAATGACAGAGGTCTGGAAACTAGAAACTTAAAATTTAAATAAACAGCTAAAATCTGAAGCTCGAAAACTTACAAGGTTATTGGGTATAGATGTAAACATTTTTATACATATTTCCAATCATTTCGGTATAAAATGATCACTTTGAAATATGTTACATAATTTTTTTAATGGAATGCAACAGATAATAACTTTTGGAAGTTCAAGTTCTGTAGGGACAGATAATAAATAATAATTAATTTTAGTATGTAGTAATGATGAATCTAAGGGGGAAGCCTACATCGCGTAGTGGACTTATTATGGCTGAAATTATGATGGTGATAATGAAGAATCTGAATTTAGAAAACGCTTTTTCCCACTACATTAACTTTATTTTATTTATTTTTTCTATGTACAATATATTAATTGGCAGCAAACGAGATTTTCAGTCAACCCTTTAAAACTCTTTCGTCTACAGCTATCGGTTCTGTGTATTCGTTGTATTAATCAGTATAAAGACAAGTTATTTAAGAAATTTCTCAACTGTAATAACCAGTAACAATAAAGCACGATAATTATCTCGTTCGCTGGCGAGCTTTTTCCGCAGCTCGCAGTCTGAATGCGCCTAATTTGCATAGTTAAGGGCACCGGCAGAACCAGAACAGTTTACTTTTAAATTGTTCGTTATATTGTCGCACTATAATGAAGAAGTTTTATTTTATATTCGTTTATTATGTTATTTAACTTATATAACGGTATTAAGTGCCTATTGCATACGATAATGCAGATATGGATTTAAATCTGAAGCGATGGTCACTAAATTAAATTACTATTAATTATTTTTAATACTTAACTGTTATTACGAGTCGTATTTTATTAATTATTCAACATTTTAGGATTATAAGTCATTTGAAAAATGTGTATATACGTGGTGATTAGTTACAGAAATAAAAAGCTTTAAATGGGCAAATGCTCATCATCTCAATAGCTCATTTGCTGCCAATTATGGTGTGGTTATATGGTAAACTCTATATTAAAACGCAATGGTTTCAGATAAAATAAATAACGTAATAATAATATAGTAAGAAAAAGATTTTAATAATTCGGATCATATTAAAATAAATTATTGTTTTACCCGTAGATTTTGTACTGCCGGAAATTAGTAGCCTGTCGGATTCCCATAGAAAAAAATATAATGCTGTAATATACTCGTACTTCCCAGAAATCATTTTATACAGCATGATTGGAAATAGATGTAAGAACCTTATAGATATTATGACATGTATATTCGTCCCTTTAAAGCATTTACACCTATAACCAATCATCCTATAGATCTAGAAGCAGCGGTATACAGATGTAAGTTTTACAATATCTCTGTGTTATAATAACAGTATAAAATTGTGTAGGACATTTTCTAAATTTATATTCACATTAGAATGCGACAGAATGTTGGCATGGCATAGATAGAAAGGCTGCTTGTTAACGAAAACGAGACCGGTATTTGTGGAATTCAAAAGCCGGACAAAAAAGTTGTCGAGTCACATTTAACGAAACGTCAGCGTTAATTTTAACATAACCGCCGTAGAGTCGATGGCCTTGGCGTTGAAAAAAAAAATCGCGTCGATACCATAACAGAGTTATAGCGTGCCATTGAGACGGGTGGCCCGCCAAGGTCATAGAGTCAACGTACAGAACAGGACGCCACCTGTCTCTGCCGCCAATAGCGTTGTAGATATGAATTACTGTGACAACATATAATTCGAAACGCCTATGAATAGTCCGCCTATGAATACGTTGCCTCACAAATGGATAAGTTGTAGAAATGCATTTTTGGACATGTACTATTTTATATCTTAACTAATATTTTGGGGAACCTTTTATAATTGCAAAGGATGATTGGTTATAATAACATCTGGCAGTACTTAGTCTGCTGGGACAAATAGTAAACGATAATTTATTTCAATATGTAGTAATTTGAATTTTGAAAACGCTTTTTATTACTAAAATATCACGTTATTTATGACTTCAATTTTAGGACATGGTTGTACCATACATTAATTGAATGAGCAAATGAGCTATATATTCATGTCTGTAAAGCTTTTACACATCTAACCAATGTCTCATTTATTAAGTTTGAAGCAACAATGAAAAAAGATTAGATAGCGCTCAGAAAACTCGTCTTGCAGTCTCGGGAATATTTTTTATGACAGCTTTTTTTAGCACATTTAGATAACACGTACAAATTATCGGTTGCAGTAAAGGAGAATCATACGAGACAATATAACTTGAATTTACATCATAAATTCCAAGCGTCTTTTAAAAAAAAAAATTGTGTCTGAAAATCATTCTGACAAACGTTATAATAGCGAAGATAAAAAATAGTTAACATCGTATAGTGTTACAAAATTTGTTTTAACAAGGGCATTTTCCTTAAAAAAATTAACACATTATTTATACGAATAAATGATTAAAAATAATTCTTTATTTAATTTGAAACACGTGTACGCGAGATACGAGTGTTTTATTTGAATAATAACAACGCTTTATTACCATAGTAGTCGTTAAAGGAAATGACGAAACAAATGACGAAAAAAAATACAACAACGATATTATCTTTGAAGATAATTTTAATACCTGGCATATCTAACGATTTATCATATAGCGTCATAACTGTAAATTAATGAAAAAAAGTAATAGTAAACAAAGAATAATAAATTAATCGCCATTCTATCAGAATTAAAAAAAAACATATTGGTTGGCTTAAAACTGGTTTTACTTTAAGACATCAAATAATATTTTTTACCATATTTCAACAATTAAAAATATTTATTGCTATTAATAATGATGCATTAATTAACCAGCCTCAAGGATGTAATTTTCGTTTGTTTTATCCTTATAAAATATAAGAAAGGTGTGAACGCCAATTATATGTCACAGATTACTTATCTTTAGACTAATTGTTTTATTTATTATTATCGTATCATAACAATAGATAAGAGTAAAGATTAATCTGTTACCAGTCCCCTGTCGATATCTTGAAAATAAATTTACAAATGCCGCATCATCAAAGTACTGAATAAAGATTTTGCTTACATTGTTAACTTAGTCATGGAAGTCGCGACCGAGATGTGATTTACAGTAATATTCCCGTAGGCGTAGCGGGCGGATTGTATCAGCTCCCAGAAATGGAAACGAATGTTCCAGAACTTTCTTTGTTAGTTTCAATGAGGGTCGTCAGACTATGATTCAATGTGTCTTGTTTGCAACTTACCAAGTGCAGCAGACACGATGCTTATTAAGTATGTAACAAAGTGTATGAATATTTTATATATCTTAATAAATTAATTTGAAAATATAATGAAAACTGAATAAGATTATTTGTAAAATATTTAACTGGTTATTTCTACAAGAAAAATGTTCATTGACGTAACTTGTTTAAACATTCAATAACGTATAATGTCTACGTAATGTTTTCATTCATTCATCCACGTGTTCTTACGTTTTGCATGTTTTTAAAATAAAAAAATTCACGTTTTGTAATAAAATATAACATTTATTTTATAAAAGATACTTTATAATAGTAATTAATTATTATAATAACAAAAAAATATATATACTTCTCATGTAACAATTTTATTAAGAGACGAAACAACACACAGAGTATTAAGAGACGAAAGTGCCTGTGAAACTTTGTGCCTGAGGCAAGTAATATTGTGGACTTGACAGAAGTCTAAACAAAATAGAAAACCAGTCTAAGAGCTATTTCTCAGTGCCTTATAATTATATATTAAAAGCACAACGATGAAAATATCAAGTCAATTGAAAAATTAAAACCATAGAAAATTTAAAACTCTGTAGAGGTTTAAAGTTGTAAGTTATGTATGGGAAACGCGAGTACGAACTGCCTGCAATAATTCTGTTTTCATTTTAATAAAAAATACGCCTAACGTGCCTCTCGTCCTACATGCACGTGAAGTGCGCAAGCTTCGTCCCGGAGTTCAAGACGCCATCTCGACCGGCTTACGTAACGACATTTCTTTAAATTCGCAATGTTTATACGGGTGCGGACTGGCGGAATGCCAATGGTGCTTTTTAATCGGTCTAATTCATTGAGAGGCTGCTTTATCGTCTGGCGATTGCAAATAGACAGCGGCGACCCCGGCAAGGTCAACTAATATTTTGGGTATTTCCACTTAAAACCTGGTAACTGGAATCGAATTAATATGAAATAATAACATTCGGCAACATTATTTAGACGTTATAGAAATTGATCTATTGTTATTCAACATATCGTCAAAGGTCAGGTTAACCCTACTGATCATTTTCGTCTTTATAGTTACCTAGACATGTGCGGCTCCGGTAAATAAGTATTGTACTTTTTACAAACTAAGAGAATTAAATGTGTAAGTAATAAGTGTACATATTTTATACAAGGACTTTGAGAAAACTTGGTCTAGAGAGCCTTCAGGTATGTCGGAAAGTAAATGCCTTAGAAATATTTTTAACAAGTATCCGATGTTGCAACGTTACAACATCCTGCTCCAATTTCGAAGAATCTTCTTATTTTCGACTAATAGTATAACAACGCCAGAGAATGAAATCAAACTTAAAAAAATTAAGAAATCAAATTTGAACCACACATTTTGTTCGTTTTAAAATCTTTTGATCATGATCCGTTGTAAATTGCGTGTAACATGTACCTTTTTTTGTTTGTAAAATTCGTGTACGGCATAATTAACAATTTTAAAGTACTTGTCCAATAAAAATTTCAATTACAGCTTTACTCGAAACCTGGGACATGACAATGTAAAAAAATTATTGTTTGATTTAACTCTCTCAAGTTGAAGTATGATGAGAAATATAGCCATGCTTGATTTTGGAATTGGAAATTAATGTTTCAGAAATAGTTAATAGCTTTTAGATATCAAAATATAATAATAATATTGACAATACAAATAACTTTCTTTAAAAACGTCGTAATTAATTAAACGATAATTTCGTCTAAAGTATTTATCAGTTGTTTTACGTGACTATTTTCATGACAAATATCATCATTATATAATCGCGACTATGTAATAAGTCTTGGATAAGAAAGAATATACAGGTTGATGGGTTATAAGTATAAAAGCTTTATAAGGGTGAATACATAGCTTATTTGCTTCAATTTAATATATGGTATACATTATATAGTATGAAAAGCGTTTTCAAAATTTGGATTACTACAAAATAGAATTTAATTATTATTTACTATTTGTCTGAGCAGACTGTACTGCCAAAATTTGTTGGTCTGTCGCATTCCCATAGAATAAAAAAATATATTTCAGAGTGATAATTTTACACGGTAGTTAGAAATTAAAGCTTTTGCTGATGTATGAGCTATATATTCAGCTTTTAAAGATCTATATTTTCCATCCCTGTATATGCAAAGCGAAAGGTTTATACAACGCATATGAATTATTTATAAGTGTCAAATTAAATTATTTTTTTTTTGTCTAAAAATTACTTGAGAGATAAAGCGGCTGCTGGTAATAGAAACGTAACGTCACTATTCCCCGAATAATCAAGAATAGAACATTTTTATGTATTCGATTGTTTACGCAAATAGTTTTCTCTTGTTGCCAACGTCGCCAGTTCAACACAAAACCGGCAGGTACAATGGCTTCAATTACAACTAGCTTAGTGGCGTTTCGTAATAACGCTAGTTATTATGCAAAGAGGCTGAAGCCGAAGTCAAAAACCGAAAGGAGAAAGTTAGTAAAAAATTATAGGTAATAAAACAATTGCGACTATTGTTTGAAAGATTTAAAGCTTGTTGCATTGTAATTAATCATTTTACGTTCCATATCAATCTTGTGGGTTGGATAGTAATTATTTTTTTATTCTAATCATTTTAAAGTCAACTATGAACATTATAAAATATACAAATAAACATTTATAATTTCACTGATTATTTTCCGTGACTTCTTTTAAAAGAAATTTTAAAGTTATCTGAACTATTTCTAAACTATTGAAATTATTTTTCATTTGTATTATATTAACGATGAAACTCTTAAATTAGTATTTGAATGACTCAATCGCAGCAAAAGAAATCACTTGAAAAAAAAAACCAAATGATCGTTTCTCAGAGTGTATAATTATATCCTACAAGGAAGGAAATGTAAATGTATTACCTCTTAGTATTTATGCAGTAAATGTAAAATTATAATTCCAGAAACTGTATGTGAAAATAATGACTAATTATTTTTAAGCATGACATAATTTTAAGCACATTTTAAACATAATGCTAACTACATTATTGTAACGTCCGCCAACATAGAGGATATTTTACGGTAAAACATATATAGAGGCTAGATTATGCTGACCTTTATATAGTACGTACATATAATGGAATATAGTACGTACATATAATGGACAATTATATCATCATTGACATAACTTCAGAAGGAGATCGGCCATCTATTCTGCGATCAACATAGCCTGTCTACTGCCACTTAAATTTGCAAATTTCTCAGCTATGCCAGTTACTTCCGTTCGTCCATGAACATTCACATGGACATTTCACTTTTTGTTAGGATTGAATAAAATCCACGATACATAGCTCATTTATTTTTAAATAAAACGATCGTTAACGTATCTATTATTGCGTAGTGTCAATATGAATTAATTTTCATCTGGACATACCGTAACGACGTAAAATACTACGCATAAATGGTAGAATGATAATCGGAGCCACTAATGAAAATGCGTGTGCTTACGCAGAGCCTGACCTCACCGTCAACGAGATAAGGACTATTTTAAGCCGCCTGATAATTACATACATTACGAATGCCTAAAGTCACGGCATTAGAGGCGACGCGTGAGTTTTGATTTGACCTGTCAACTACTACATTTACGTGTGATCAATTAGCAACGCATATTTTTTCAAAGCTAACATTGATATACATACCGAGTGTGTTAAAATTGTACACACAAAACATAAATTTAACAACATATAGCATCTTTTTCATAGCAACCCAACACGTAATGCATGTTTATACTTTGTACAATGTGATAAGATTTAAGTGGTTGCCCCCGTAATCACCGCCTACTAATGTAATGATAAAAGAGATGTTATGGCATGCCCCGATAAGAAAATCCATTACGAAAAAATGGACTCGTACAAAACTACGAGCTATTTGCAAAATTATTTATATGTGCATGCAAATTTGCAAGCCCCAAAATGATTTTTATCATCTTAAATTACTGGAAATTGTATGAACTGAATTTCAAAGTAATATCACGATTATGATATCAAGTATAGACGTGGAACCGTCTTCACTACTTTCAAGAAAGATAAAAAAAATTACGAGTCACCTCGGTAGGTGCATGTTTCGTAAATTTATAAAGCTTGTCATTTACCATTTAACACATATTTTATAGTAATAAATAATGAGTACAGCGCGTTCAAATTTTAATATTTATTGTTAGTAGACTGTTACAAAAATATAAAGAGATTTGTTTTTACACCGTCATTTCAGCCTTAATAGGGCTACTGTTGGACGTATGCTATGTCATAGATTTCTAGAAATATAGGGTGAAGGAAAATTAAGAAACATAAATACTATAATAAACTCAAAAAGCATAATGATATAAAAATAAAAAGTATAACTGAAAAAAATAGACAAGTCTCGCTTAGAAATAAATCAATATCTACATCATTACTATGCCGCAGCAGAAAGTTAGGAAGTAATGACAGCACAAAGAATATAGTACCTTAACGGTAAGGCCTAGTCACCGATTTTCTATAAAATACGTGCGTCGGCGAGACAAGACGGTGAAAGCCCGTCTGCCCTTGCGACTCTAGATTCACAAGAACGTAATTGCACATGCCCGGTAAAACGGTTCTGTGAATCAATAACTGTGAAAGATCAAAGAAGTATTGATAGAGGCGATAAAGCAATCTCTACGGCGGGAAAAACTTGTAAGTACCTGTCTTTGGAATCGATCTATGACATTAGTGAGTTTTACGCAGCCATAAAAGATAGTTGGATATCGCCTATTGGAAATCCACGATAATTTTTATATTATTGTAATTTATTGGTTTTATTTTATGTAGTCGTTTCTCCTATAATCCGCTTGATCAATATGCTTAATATAAAACAAGTGTTACATGCAAAGTACAGCGTTAAACCAATTTTATTCAAAACTAATCAGCAAACTCGACGACGTATTTATTACGTATTAAATCATAGTAATAATAGTGCTATTACTCAAATCATTTATTTTACAAATAAGTGTATAAATTATAGAATTTATAACAGGAAAAAAAAGCGTGGGTGCGCCATGAGTAAGCGTTATCCACATGATTTCACACTAGTAGCTTTAACCACTGGCTGGCGACAAGGTGTATTGAAAAAACAAAGATGGTTAACGCAAAACATTCAGCCGCCTCTCAGTTACATCGGATATAATTATTAATGTCGTCGGATGTGGTAATAAGGCTCGCTCACGTCGTCGTCTTGCGCTCGCGCCGTGAAACAAACTTTAATCCCATTAGAAAGTCGTAGATTCGGCTGTAAGGCCGATGACCGGCACAGTTCACAAGAACCACCCTGTAATTGTGGAACGAATGGTGAATACTGAAGTTATTAAAAAAATATTGACAAAAATCTGTGGCTTTTACAATCTTATTCTTCATAGGGAGATAATATCTTAATTATGTATAAAAACTTTTCTGAAAAGATAGATACTCTGGTACGTCTGAAGAGATTAAATGATAGGTGACCTATGTCTAGCAGTGGACGTCTTACGGCTGAAATCAAGATGGCTGTAATAAATCAAACCCATTGGCATCATCAGGAACATGTTTTAATAGTGATGCTGATGACAGCACAGATTTATTTTCGTTACTCGACATTATATAGTACATCCTAAAACGACGATCTTAGATAACAAACGTAGAGAAATGTATCTTAACGTATTAATGATTTAATAGTATCTAGTCTGTTACCTTTTATTATATCTTTAGGCTGTGACAGAAACATGATGTTCACCAGACAACAAGTCGCTTTCGTTTCAATCTTGAAAAAATCAAGTACTAAGGCATTTGTGCTTGTAATGCAAGTCGGATACGGGTGGTATTTTCTAAAACGGCGTGATTCATGTCCGTCGGAGAAAGAATATAATATTTTCAGACAAAAAAGAAAGGCGCCACCGTGGTAACATATCTGATTACAATTAATCAACGGGTTTACCATATTTATCAATTACTTTATCGAACAAAATTATTGATATAAATTCTTTCTTTATCAATATTTAATAATTGTTACTATTTAACAAATTCATGCTTCTTTTGTATATATTTAAACTGAAAATGAAAATTTCGACACTAAGTCGACAAGCTTTTCAAAAATAAAAACATTTTGACATACTATTTTGAGAATATTGGACTCATAGGTTGTTTTATACAAACAACATTTGGCACGTGTCAAATAATATAGGCTCCATTGATTCCATTGACTTTGCCGTATAATTCGGTAAGACAAGATGATTTTTTTTTTACTACAAAACACTGTTCACGACTGCAAAGATTATAATAGTATACATTTGTTGTACACTATTTTGTTTAAAAATTCTAAATTATTCTAAAAAACAAAAAATAATATCACTAAATTAGATTTTTAAACATTGTAATTTTGACGATATACATATGCATTGCATTAAACACGAATGCCAGAAGTAAGACGCGGTATGTTTTAAATAATGTCCTGGCATCAATTACGTTGCAGCCAACATTTGCGAGCGCGCTTTGATTCGTTTCGAGGTATCCGTCAAAAGTATGTGATAAGATCTTAACCACACAGTTCGCTTTAAAGAAAAAAGCGAAAAGGTTTCATATTTTACAGTATATATTTGATGCAATATTATAAATATAAAACTTTAATTATTGAAATATTTAAAATTATCAATTTACATTTATAAAAATGTAGCTCTTCACACTGACTATAATGTCTCAATTAAAATCCTGTCAATGGAACTAATAACTTTCTAATTAAACACAATTTGAAAGCGAATTAACAACAAATAAATAAAAAAAAAACGATGAACGGATGCGCTCTAATGTAGAATGTGTTATACGGCTTTGTAATAGAAGCAAAAAATTTTAACTCAAGATAAATGACCCGTCAGCAGCACGCCGGTTGGTCGGTGAATTCGGACAGGAAATTATAACTGATTTTTGTGCCATCACCGAACAAAAGAGATCCAGTGAGAGTGAATCTATTCCATGAACACTTTTTACCGTCTATAAATAAAGTAACTGTACCAACGAACAGTTTAGATCCGTGACCTAGTGTGTATAGAGGTTAATATTTAAGCGAAAACATATGAATGCCTTTTATATGTAGATGTTACTGCTTTTGTTCAATTAGCCGCTCATTACTGGAGTGTTTAAAAATGTAGAGCAGTGCTGCAGTTACCCGACACATGCACCGCATACATAGGTTAGCCAATCTGGGGAAATAATCTTATTATCAAACCGTTGCGAAGTAAGAGGGATTTCGCATTAGTTAATAAACTGTGACATTGTATGACATTTCATCTCAATCCATAGGAGTGATAACTGGTGAAATTCGATCGCCTTTTGCACTTAAAAAAAACTTACAATCGATAAGTGAAATCTTATCATAGCGTTAAATCAATATCGGTACATCAAAGGGTGTACTTAAAGAGATTTTATCTGTATGATATATATTTACAATAAAATAAGATAAATGTTATTAAATTCTCAAAATATTACCGCGTGTTCACCGTGCTATAATATATAATCGAATATGATTCATAAATCTTGTTACCGGAGTTGTTATGCAAATTTGTGCACTAAAACTTATTCATTTATTTTAAATTCGACGATTAATTCTAGTGTTTGCTGCTTGGTTTCGGTTGAAGTTGACGCTGTTAGTCCTGGGGCTTTTATAGGTTCATGGGAACAGAGGTCACGGAGCGGAAGGGTCCCTAAGTAATTCTAGTATGTCGATGGCAGTTGTACTAGTTATTAACTGTGTTAAAGCCGTCTGTATTCTTCTCCTTTTATATGAAATTTGAAATGATACATTCAAATATACTATATGAAGAACAAAAAAATAGTTGGGTGAAATATGTATAGGACATGTTTTATCTATTAAACTTAATTTCATGAAGTAAAAACTAGCACTAAATTATGATAGGAAACCTTTTAAGTTTTTAATCCTTGTTATACTTTCGGCCTGCCGTCCCGCTGTGACATTGTTAGCTTTAAACATGTATTGTTATGCAGTGAGTCAGGCGACACTACTTCAATACCGTACACAATTACATTAGCAATGCCGATGTTTAATATTAAATTCTACTCTTGTTGCTCCTTGCACTGATAAATTTATATTATTAAATGGTTAAATTACATGTAATCATGTCAATATGACGTATTATCATCATTTCAGCCATTAGGCCTCTGCGGCTGGACATAGGTTTCCAATATAATATTTCTCATTGATTCCCCATAGATTTTGAATAGGTGCGGTTTTTATTCAGCGTTTTCCAACAACCATAACATAATACTTATGTCTAATTCATTAAAGTAACAAAACAAAACTCTAAACTTATGCATAGGTTATGTCAATTGACTTGAAAAATTGAACACATATAACATTTATACAATTATCATGTAGTTTTAAGTATCATCAAATAGATGTTCAAGATTTTACTGAAATTGACGCGTATTCGGTGAAATCGTCTAATCAAAATTATTTTTGAAATAAAACTATAGACGGCAGGCTGTAAAATCTTCCGATAAACGAATAGGCGAACATTTTATGAGCTGTAAAGCTTTATTACAAGCGCGTCAACGTCAAAGCATGTCTTCTATGACCGTACCGCATACTCGTGCGATGAAAATTCCACGCATCGATATTTTTAGTGCGATCGACGATATCTAGTGCTATCGCGAGTGAAAACTGTAGCGTCCATTTCTATAGGTGCATTTATATTTTTATACGTGTACGGGAAGGCAACAGTCGTCAAACTTGTTAAAACCGATTAACAATTGTAATCTCTCTCAAGTTACTACCCCAATTAACATTCTCAGTGTTAATATTAATAGGTGAGTCGAAATTTGCACTACACACTTCGACTCTTCTCTTATATTTACTAAATATTGATGTTTATTTTGGGAATAAATTTAACAGTCTTTTAAATTAAACTTATTTTATACCCATAAATATAATTGTCACGACAGCTATTTTTATATTTCTTTTTTTTGCCATCGAAAATTTGCTTACATTCTATTTTAAGAAAGAATCTATCGCTACGATAAATGTTCTTAGAACGTTAATGAAGCGGTTCAAAGAAAAGTATTGCGCGCCGGTTCATGAGCTAATGGCGCACTGGCACTGACAACGGAGTCAAGTCGAACTGAAATCCGATTCTTATGATCGAGTTTCTAAGAAACGTTAAGCTGTATTTACAGAGTGAGGAGTAAAGAAATTTGCGTGGTACGGACTGGTGCGATGCCGTGACCTTGCAAGGTAGACGGTAGACACTCTTAATCTAATCGATGTATTTATAAAAATAGGACTGTGCGCTAAAATGCCACTGCTCAGGAAATTGCGTTTAACTATTTAGCTTAATACCATTTCCTTAATAGCTTCAGTCATGCCACTTTATGCTTTAACGTCTAATTCATTTGTACGAGCCGTCCAAGTCTTCACTTCCGATTATCTCGAAGTGATAGCTGGATAGGCAGCTACTAATTAGTGTGATGAGTAAACGAGATTGGATTGAAGTCTAATCACGAACGAATGAAACATAATGAGAAAAGCGTGACTGCAATGCAAGTGCTAAATAACATTCATTCAAGCTTTTAAAATATCGATGGCTTTAAACACGGCGTTGTTGCAGACGTTAAACAATAAGCTATAAATCTGAGCAGAAAATAACAATGTGGGTCGACAGCGCGCTCGGAGGCTCCCGTTGCGTTAACAACCAAAAATGGCAATATAACCGTGTCGGATGCAAATGCGCCACATTTCGCATGCACGAGGCCGCCGCGGCATCCGATGGTGTCTCGCTTTATGTTAATCTTCATTGATTGCAAATCGGCTCGAATCGAATCTAACAGAGCAGATAATAAGGTGCGCCACGTCGCTGACTCAGGGAGCATTGCGACTGTTCCAGCTAGCATGTTCGTTAGTCATAATATTCAACATATTTTTTCGATTATTCCGCTTCTTCCGTCAAAATTTTGCTGAATTCATTTTAGAAAGCAGTTTTTTTAGACTCTCATATAATGAACGCTAGCTAAATACGGACAGACAAAATAACGGATAAATTTTCTATTCACCTAATCTTGTATTACATGAAAAGATAAAGTACAAAATACGCTGTAAGATAACGAAGAAAATGCTGGACATTTGTTATCTAAAAGTTTGCAACCGACATCTTCAGTGCTGTGAAAATGTAATTGTAACATTACCTTTTATTATTTTTTAAAGATTATTAAAACTTCTTACGAAACCTTGTGACGTGTTCATTTACATGAATCGAAAGAGAGAAGAATCGCTTTAAAGTAGTCAATATAATATAGAGAATTGTTAGCACGTTTACAGTCTATAGATTTCATTTACGATAGCCTTTTTTTTGCAGAGTGCGTGCTCATAATTTGATCGGCTAAAAATAGACGTCGACAGCAAAACAGAACACTTTCTCCATCAAAAAATAATATGTCGGTTTTTAGGCTCTGTTTGCATGGTGAATGGAAGGGAGAGGGCAATGAACTTACCGAACAGCCGGGAGAGCAAGAGGCGCCGCACTGGGTCATACAGGTATATTAATTTAACGAGTACTGAAGTCCTTTCACAAATGAACTTTGCTCATTACCAACTCTTTCTTGTTGCCATTTAGTTAACAATTTTATACATTACTGCAATTGGGAATTACGGATGTTTTCTTAAATCAACAACAACACAATCAAGACCGCCACGATTATGGATATTGAGCTGCCCACGTCCAGCGAATTCCCGCGACCCTGTCATGTCTTTAGTCCACCTATTGGGGGTCCTACTCACGCAATGTCTACTGGCTCCTGATCACCACTCAAGAATCATTCGGTTTCTCGAATATTCAGAACATATTCTTAAGTTTTAAGAGTATCCACTCTGATTATAAGTGTTGTAAATCTTTCGTTCTTGTGTAGACTATTATTTTAATTAATACGATACACTCTTTATTTGAATGATAACGTTAATTTAAAATGACTATGTATTCCCACGTCTATTATTCTGTGGCACAATAAACGAATCTGTTAGATTCGCAATGAACTAGATTGCGACGGTAGAAGATGCTGCGAGCAAACTTAGTGGCATAATAAAGTTCAGCAGTTGAAAGCTACATTGCAAGCGTAATACTATAAGCGTCATGAGTTATTTTAATGAAAATAGAACTTAACTGTGTTTCGGAAAGCTTTGTTTACAGTTCGAAACAAATTCAAAAATAAATAATAAAAGTTCCTAGCGATAAATCTTCTTTCTGTTTGCTTATTACTTACTTCTGCAGACTAACAATACGCAAACATTGTTATGTAGTAAAGTAACCGATATAGCCTAGCGGATTGGCAAGTTGAAGTAGCCGTGGCTAGGCCGCATAGCGAACAAATCAGATAGCTGCTGGGGCCTAAGGTTCTGCGTAGCGTAAGACGTCCACCCACACGACCTTGACCTAGGTCGCTTCCTAACACCCTCATTGGAAATCTATGAAGAAAGCTAATGTCCAGCCGTGAACATCCTACGGCTAAAAAAACGATGATAATGTTCATTGTGTTATAATTTACCGGCCGCCATACTTAATAATATATAATATTATTGGACTAATAAAACGAAACATTTTTGCCTTCAAGGTGAGTAGTGCTAACGTATGGTTTAGCATGTCTGCATATCAAAATTTTCAGCACCACATTGGTATGGATGGACAGTATACAATTACAAGGCAAAGGCGAACGTTTCCTCTCGTCTCGTTCCTCAATCGTATAAAGAGATTAACACTGATTTGTAAGATTGTCACTGGCATAATATTTATAAAAATTTTTACTGTTTAAATTAAACTTTTAAATTCAAAAATTAAAAATAACACTGTCACGAAAGTAAATAATCTTGTTTATAATTAATTTAACATTGTTTTTTATTTTATTGTTATTTAGAGAGCTAATTAATACTGTTTTTCTGTTTTATACATTCCTTAACGTACATAAGCCAGGATAAAGATCAGGCCATATGTTTAGTATACAAACAATTGTAAATATATATGATGTTTTGCTTATGGGGGTCTATCTTTGCGTTTGGATGCAAATAACTATAAAGTTTATTAAAACATATTGCGTTTGTATTTTTTATTTATTTTTTGTTTTTCAATAACAAAATAATTAAACATTGTAACATTACTAACTTAACAAAATTTTAGTCTTTATAAAACTTTAATCTACATTATGAAACACAATAGTAATGAAAAAATGATGTAAAAAAAAAACATTTCCTTTAAATACCACACTTTTTACAGATGAATGGTTGATGTAAGCATTTTCCGCATGTTTTTTACACTAGGAGCAAACTTTAGTTGCTCTATTACTTGTGCAACAATTTACTTGGCACTTTTTTTCCCTTTTTGAAAATTCCTTTCAGGTAAGGCTATTAAAAATGAAGCTTGTTGTCTTTTCATGCCTTTCTTAATACTCAGCAGCTAGTTTACATTTAGCTATGGTTGGAAACAGCTGTTCGTCAACTGTGATATTTGTGGCTGTTTTGACTGTTTTCAATGAATGGGTACTATGCTTTTGATACTAAAGAGAATTTATCTTCTCTTAGACGTTGCCTTCCGTCAGTTTATTGCATAAAAACGATGTCCTGACATTTTTTTCCCATAAGCACCACGTACATACAAAATACTTATAAATACCTCCAATTTATCTCGAGGTAAGCTCCATTCTTTTTCCAAAACTCTTCGTGCTTTAAATTCCGTACATTTTATAATGTATTCTATGACATGTTTGTCAAATAGTAAATGAAATGCTGTGCTTGTCTTACTTTTTAATATATTTCTTTTGGTGTATCCAGTTGGACCAGGTACATTTTCAGAACCTGCCAGAAACCTCATTCTCTTTCGGCTTCTATTTACATTGGAAATATCTTCCCGTTTTTCTTATGTGTTTGACGAGTAATTTTTATATTCGCTATCTATTTCATAGTTACTTTCAAAAAAATCATCCTGCACATCTTCTCTTTCAGATCGTGAGACTACATGAATCTCTCCGAACATTCTTCACCTATATTATTTGTAATACTTCTTTGATTCTGGAAATTCTGGACATCTTTAGAATTAGATACAAATTAGACTAAACTAAAAAAATAAAAATGAAAACCACAAATGGCAATTTGAACAAATTTTACACAACTGCATATTTAAAATGAAGTCAAGTCCCTGCGAAGTAAATCCTAGAACGAAAAACTGCGTTGTACATTTGATTTTAGAACTAATCACTTCAATGATCTGGAGTAAAATGCAACAATGCAAACAATAACGGAATATTATAACGGGGGATTCCGTGTTGCCGGTCTAGATTTTCAAATTGCTGGAATTTTAGTGTAAAATGATTGAAAATTGGACAATATTGTAAAATCGTTAAGGTGTCAAAGGACACCTCATGGTAGAAATAGGTATATCATGTACGTATATATAGATTCAGGATGAGCTGGAGGAAAATGATAACGCTAAATAAATTTAACAAATACTATACGAAAAGTCAAAACATTAGCTATGAAAAAAATATTAAACTTTGAAATTAATTTCAAGTTAAAATTTTAAATAGTGTTTTTTTCCACCTTTGGAAGTAATATTAAATAAATAAATTTATATACATATACATACATATACACATATATTTTTAAATATAAATCAATTGTTTGTCACTTGAGAACTGTTGGACTGATTTGCTAAAAATATTTCAAGACCAAAAACTTGAAATATTTTTGGAGGTTCAGGGAAAGTTCAAACGATGACAAAGATATAACGACAATTTAATTTTCAGATTCAAAATGTTCCTTTGCTGTGAATAATTGGATGTCTTTACTTTTTTTTTTTGACAAATATTTGTAGGTGCTTTCATAAATTTGTTTGCTTCATAACTATAGTATGAGGTCTCATCTTTGGCCTGTTTTGTTGGAATACAAAACAGTTAAGTTTCGGAAATGAAAAAAGTGTGTGATAGTGTCACCTCGTAGGTGATACGGGTCATCCAGTTTATAATTAAAATACCTGGTTTAAACGGTGTTGTAGCTAGTAAAGTTTTAAAGTTTATCTCCAACAAAGGATGGCGCTTTAATCGACGCACGCATCGATAGTGAAGCGGTTAGGTTTACCATATTCCACGGCCGCCGCGTCGCAGCAGGCGCCGGTTGCGAATCCATGTCACATATCGTTGTAGAGCAGTCGTAATCGGATGCAGCCGACGGTTGGCGTGCGTCACTTAATACAGCAGAACGCAATTTCTACGGCTTCGACGTCACTCAGTTTACTCTCGGTAGTTAGAAACGTGTCACCGCCGACATGTGATTTGCGTATCGCATGCGCGTATCATTAGTTTGCTGGTAGTGTTTGTCATTGATCTAGAAAACTAGAAATGCAATTATCTGTCTGATGTTTAGCTTACATACCCTTTTTCGGATTACTTCCATGTCGCATGCATATCAAAATCGTCATCGTTTATTTTTTTTTTTGTACTTCCTTGAAATAAGCGACAAGCAACATACGAACACCAAGCATAATATAGGTAATATGTATCTAATTCAATAAAGAATATTTACATATAGAGATCTAGTCTGTTAAAATAAACCGCTCCAGATTTTGCTCGGCCGATTGTACAGTCTAATCGGCCTGAGTAAAATACTTGATCCAAATCAATGATTTATATCTCCGTCACCTGGCACCTTTCCCTTTCCGCAAATCGTATTGGTGTAAAATTTCGCACAATATAATTCCGCATTGATCGCGGATTTGGTCACTTCCGTCACGTGTGTTTAATTAATTTTATAGCTTTCACTTTATATAAACAACCTTTCAAATATATCCGTCGAAAACAAAAAATGTTTTTGCAAACAAGCTATTGAGTAAATTTACTTGCGCTCTAAAATGTACATGCATTTAACGCAACTCGAGAGTTAAAATTCCAATTTTGGACAACAATATTTGTTTATGTCACAACAGAAATTGAATTCGTTTAATATAACATAGAGTTTTTTATTTTAAATTATTATACAGTGACCACTAAAATTACATAAGGTGATTTACAGGTGTGTAGAATGTCACTTTATCGGTACATCTATTCGAATGGAAAATATATGTCCTCCTACACAATCCACCGTATAATTAAATGAATAATATTAGAAGGTTCGATTACCTTCTTACGCTAAACATAAGTTTATATTAATTTAATCAAAAAAAAAAAAAGTTTTTTATTATCCTTGTGTAACAACAACGTAATACAAATGATTAAGTAATAATTAAGCAATAAGTAAGGGTAAGCAGTCATCGTATCTCGGATACCCTCCACAATGTTGTAGGTCAATAAACTTAGCGCTTTATCAAACGACGTACGAACAGTCGCCTAGTTCGAACTCTTGCGCCGATAATGATTCAACTGGAACCGCACTCCATTTTAACTTTATCGAGGCTCCTACGCTTCCTAACATCGTTTGTTGTTCGTAAAAGGAGTCACTGTTTTAATTTTCTAATAAACTTAGCAATTTTTTAAACCATTGTATTTATTATTAACCTTTAATACAATAAAGTGTTTTTTTTTTAGAAAAACTGTAGAACAGCTGTTTGTATAAAATACTAGAAAAGTTTAACTTGTAAATGGCTACTAGATTTTTATTATTATTTATCTAATTTCATAATTATTTCAGCCATAGGATTCCAATTCAAACTTACCGAATTTGTCGGTAAGCATGCCCTGAATATAATTTACATTACTATATAATTATAGCACTTACTACAAAAAAGAACAACCAAATCAACACTTATAAGTTGTATGTAAAAGTGTGAAATATTCCATACGTTATTAGATTTTGTTTTGATTACACCATTTTTTGAGAAAAAAATCTTCTAATTCGTAACATAATAGTAAAGCGCCGTGACGCAGCGTCTAAATAATAAATAGCATACAACTCCCTCCCTCTTACGAAGCATAAAAGTAAAAAACCTAATTTTTATTGGATTATTTTTATGTTCTCAACCTCAAAGGTACTTTGCAGCATGCATGATTAAAAGCAGGACTGAGCTGACAGCTGAGCGGACATTTATGTCATAGTTATACAGGCAGGATGAGTGGAAATTCGTGCAAAAACTTTAAAGCGGGTGATTATTTAGCTATTTGTCGGCAAAAAGCTTGAAAGCTTTTTCACGTATTTTTAATCACCCCGCAAGGTGTATGGGATTCACTGTGGGTGTGTTCAATATGTTATATTAATTTATTTATTCTATTATTAAATGCAACAGGCCAATAACTTCTGACAGTATTAAAACTCAGAGATAGATAGTAAACAATAAATAATTCTAACATATAATAATTCTAATTTAAACGCTTTTTTCGTTTCACTTTATTTATTATTTGTGTGCAACATTCATTTTCTGACATCTGTACCATACTTTATTTGACAACAAATGAGCACCTTCAAAGCTTTTCCACCTATAAACAATCGTCGTGTAAAACCCGTAAAAATTTGTTCCACTTTATGAGCAACATTCGAGTAAATTTACGAATTTATTAATCAATGGTTGATTTAGACCATGGATACTGACCGCGGCCCGCCGGTCGGATACTGGTGGCCCGCCGAGTGCAAAAATAATCCTCTCGTTCATTCGAAAAATATTGAATTCCATTCCAGAATAAAACCCAAAAAAATTAACTTCCTATACTTCTGGCGCCCGGCCCGCCATTAGTTCATGATTTGCCTGAGTGGCCCCTAGTCTTAATAAGTCTGTGCAACCATGATTTAAACCTTCAATTCATCGTTGTGAAATCGATATTTGGGCAGACTAACCTGCGTTTGAGTTCCGGCGCTTGACAGATATAATTCAACTATTAGGTACACTAATGTAAAACACAATAGCATATAATGTTACCAATCTTAACTTTACGCAATTAAATAACGAATATCGTATTCGTCCCACTTATCACATGAAGCCTTAAATTTAATTAAATATCGCATTGGAATTATGTTAAAACGCGGCTCTTCGCAGTCGATGTTTTTTGGACCTGGCTTGCACTACTGTTCAAGTGGCATTTGCAGATTCCGCAGGTTAGTGGAGTCAGGGCGCTTAGCCTAAAACGTCTTTTAAGGTATTAAAGCTCGAGGACTCCCCGGGAATACTACAGTTACTGGAATGGGAGGCTGCCGATCGATTCGTCAGACGCTCCATGGATTGACTAGGCCCACGAGGATATCTTGACTTGGTCTGTATCTCGACGATAATATCCGTTTATCATTCTGACTCAAGGGCGCTCGAGAAGGCTGAACCTCGAGTCAGTTGCTATAACCTACATAATATTAGTACTACTTCGGAAAGTGTTTGGAGAAGAAGTGGCTGAATAAACTGCAGCAACGCATCTATTTAATATGATCGGGGGTTGGCGACCCCTGTGACACCCGAGCCAACCTCGACTCCGACAAGGCCGGTTGGTTTTTAACTTGTTATAACATTTAATAATTTCCTTATAAGGCGTATGCCAATTATATAATACCCCGCGACTCGACAAATCTGAGATAAGTTTACTGTGCTTTAAATATCATTTTGCTATAGATCTGCCCCCTAAACGCGAGAATATAGAATAAAACATAAATAAATATATTTCCTTAGATTAAAATTAGGATTAAGGCGAATACATGACGATAAACTTAGGATAGCCAATGTGATTCTACTTACGTTTATATAAAATGAAATAAAACATAATAAATACTTTTTTATTTTTTCTCTATAACTATTTAAGGAATAGAAATAGCTGCCTGTTACTAAGTAAGAATAACGGAACAAAGGACGATAAAGGGTGTATTATTAGACACATCGCCCGTGCAGAGGTCAATGAGCGTACCACCGCAGTATCCAATAGTTCTGTTCTTTGTACTCTAATTACGTACTGTTATTTAATTAATGAACCGTAAGTCTTATTCTCAGTTGGACAGATAACGGATACTAACACGTTGATGTTCACATAAACTGTTCAGGACTATAAATAAAATTTATCTTTTTTAAAGAACGAACTGTTTCATTGTATGAATGGTATGCGAAATATGAACAATTTAAAACGGTTCAATCGTCTCATACAAATCACTACTACGTCGTAATATAAGACGCAATAAATCTAATGACTGATAATTTGTTTGCACTATCAGTTAACGAACCGAGATATCGATTTATTAGAATTAAACAATACACAAGTCGGTTGGCAAGTTTCACACTTGTCCGCAAGAATTGTTCGTTTGCAATTTAAATATATTGAAAGAAAACGTCGCAAGGAGACGAGACACGACGTCACAAAACTATACACAACATTGCAAACAGTTTGTTTACATTGAATTTAAATTTAAAAGCTATTGTTTGCGCCAATTTTCGCAAGCGCGTATATAATATACGTATGGACAGACAGAGCGAAACGAAGGTCGCAATCTAATTAGTGGCGTGAAAATATGCGCGGAATGTGCGCCGAGATCCTCCGGCTCATCGGGCTATTAACGAGATCATTACTAGCACGAATCCGCTATCGGAGGCGCTATTAACAAAATGCTCTGAAAGTATTAGCGTGTCCAAGTTCCAGAACGTTCCAGTTTAGGCCGATGTGAGTAAGTGGCAAAATTAACTTTCTGCATAAGCACATGTCATGATTAATTAGTGTATGACTCTACAACACGAGTCACTTGCATGTCTTTGAAATAAACATTATACAGGATGATTATTTACAGGTGTAAGAGCTTCATAGGCGTTAATGTATAGCACGTTTGCTGTCCAATAATGTAAGGCATATCAAATTCAATCAATGATTTCAGAAATCATAATGATAATACAGAAAAATATATCATTGTCATTGTTTCAGCCCATAGGCGCCCACTGAAAGACAGGCTTAGAGGCCTCATCCAAAGATGTCTATGGGGGGATTTACAACTATGGTCATGCTTGGCAGGAAGAAAATGATCTCAGTATGGTATTATGGCACGCAGAGAACGCTGCTGCCCATCTGTGACTTGTTTGTGAGCAGTAACAATCCTTTATAATTTATACTTATATACACTTATATTTATATCCCAGGAATCAAACCTATGACATAAGATCAAAAGTCCCAAACCTCTGCCACTGAGCTACCACTGCACGAGAGAAAACATTATTAATATTTGTGTTCTATTAATACATGACACATTCGTTTCCCAAAGTGATTTGAAAGTAAATATTAAAATCATGATCAATAATTATTTCTTTATATGCAAACATCGATAGAGTAGCCCATGTACACAAGAAAATGAAAGTTATTTTAGCCCAAAGGGAAGTTCAATGCTCACGTATTAATGACTCAGTTGGAGGTATTTTTATAACACTCGTTTATAATCGACACGAGGACCGTTATCTATGTAAATGCAATAACTTTCTCACTGCTTGAAAAAAAAAAAACTTCAACTAAGTTTTACTTTTACATTTAAAATTAAATTATAAATTATTTAAAAAGTAACAGATAACATACACCTTCGTACTAATATTTTTTTATTTCACTTCAAAATCAATTAAAAAACAGCATGTTTTTTGTGTTAATAAATATTGACATTTTATTATCAATTACAAGCTAAAAAAACCGTTATCAATTTTTACGTCAAAATGTGATAGTAATCATGACAATTTAAATTATTCTGCTTTTTTCCTAACATTGAAAATAACGTCAATCAAATTAAAACACTTGTATAACAAATTGATATTTTAGTTCCGCATTGATATTCAAACATGCAATGTCCTTGTATAGCACGATAATAATTACAAAAAAATCCTTCATCGAAAAAATCATCGGCAGCTACTACGTAGTTACACGCCACTAGTACTGTTAGATTATTGTACATGATATATCAAACAAGTTCATAAAGTTGAGTAAAACAACATTGAAAACTTATACCTGACTTTATACGCAAAAGATGATCCTAAATCGAAAAATTACCTATTCCTTGTGTAATCAATTACATTACAGTGTTACTAATGCTTATATGTTATGTCCAAACGTAATGTAGTAAAAATTACAACTCACATAATAATAATAAAAACCACATGAAATAACCGCAAACAGAGGAAAGGAGAACAATTTTTTTATAGAAATAAATACGTTTTCACATACTACAGATTGTAGCCGCTTTAAGGAAATTTTTCTGGATACATATAGCACAATGCAACCTCTTTTGTCGGTAGTATAATATTACAATTATATATTGACAGAAAGAAACTTCTGTCCTAACAAGGCAGTATAGTGGTAACCATATTGTATTTTTAATCGTGGACCACGCCTGGCGCCGGGTAATCGAATCCTTCGTTTGTTTGACAGCAAATTGTCCATAAACTGTTACCTAACATACATCAAGAACATCAAATAATAAACATGTTCTTCGAAATAATATCATTTATTATCGAGATCTATAATGATTTCCTAAAGGTATTATGCATACAGATGACTTCAATGTAAAGGGTAACTAGAAACTTGTGTAAAAGCTTCAAAGAGGTAAATGTATAGTTCATTTTCTGTCAATTACTGTGTAGTACACCCTGTTCAAAAATTAATGGTTTCAGAAATAAAAATAATAACCTTATGACGACAAACTGAGAAAAAGTGTTTTTAAATTAGAAATACTACATATAAAATTAATTATTGTTTACTAAATGTCCCTGGAGACTTTATACAGTCAGAAATATTAATGTAACATATTTCAAAGTGATTTCTTGCAGTTTTAAGGTTTTAGTTATACTTCATCTCTTAAAGACTTTTAGACATGTAACCAATCATCATGTAAGCGAACTACAGAGAACAATTTAGACAAAACTAATATAATCTGACGTAATAGATTGTAGGAACGATTATTTCAATCATTGTTTATCTAGTTTCATAACTGTGAAAAAGTCGTAAAAAATCCAATCACCTCACATTACATTCGCCACAACGCGTGACGTCACAAGGTATTCGTGGCAAGTGCATTGACGTCCACGTATCAACTCGTAAACTGTTAGTTACATTATGCACACGTCTAATGACGATAAGGGTTGTATAAAGAGTTGCGTGAAACAGAACACGATACAACAATTAATCAAATGCGACTAATTTAATAATTAGACGCTGTGAATTGGAATAAATTAGTGGCTGAGAATCGTAATATTAAAAAAAAAAACAATTATGCAATTATTAAAGGAATGGGCTTTAACAACAGGTTTACGAACGATTTTTTTTTACCCAACTATTGCTGAATGTTTGCTTGTATACCGCCTTTTATTTAAAAAAAAAAAAAAAAACTAAATGAGCAAGTTTATAGCAAAACGTAATAAATGTTTTGAATTGAAATACATTTACCTATTTTACATATACATACTACTGACTATAATTAAGCTACTTTTATCAAAACATTAAATATAATAAAAGAGTAAAGTACGACTCTTTTTTGAACGGAATGTTACTGAAGCTGAAGTGGCATTTGAATATTACGCGGGTTTCAGTTAGTAGGGCGCAAAAAGCACCTAGCCCCTAATACCTCTTTTTAAGTAGAAAACTCTCGGGGATCCCTCGGCACGGACCGCTACATACTACTAGTTTGCCGCTAGGCTCTTAAATTGCCTGGATCCCCGCTCCATGGAGTAATTAGACTTACGACCCCAACGGGGGGATATCGATTTGGGCTATCACTTGTCGATATTATCCGCTTAGTATTCCGACACACGGACGTCTGAAAGGACTGAACCTCGACTTAGTCGGTTGCAATTGTCGGGCCAATCACAACGTCCACTTCAGAAAGCCAAGTGGCGGAAGGAACTACTGCAACGCCTCTATATGCTGTTGGCGTCTTATGTGAAGAGCTCAAAATATTAATAATTATACGAACAATCTATGCTAAATTCATCATTGATTAAACTACTTTTGACCGAGATTACAAAATATAAAAGTAAAGATAATATGTCGAGGTCATTTATAATAATGGGGACTGATGTGGATCAACTATTGAACGTAGCAATTATTGTTTTCTCGTCACTAAAGATGTGAGTAATCTCTATTAAATACCAACGTTTTTCACAGGACTGTAACTATGGGAAACGATTTTGATGGAATAAGCGTCTTACACGTATCATATAAATTGTTAATTGCAATAAAAACCTACCAACGTTTTATCCGTCAGATGTTACAAGCGCTAAACTATGACTAGAGTATTTGTGCATACTTTCACTAATAAAAGTACGTTAACAACATCGCGTAGAAACGCAACGGTGAGATTCACAAATGAAGCTTTTGTCGTAAACATGAAATTAAAACCAGCTTAATATGTTTAGTACAATTTGCTTCATTATTATTTTTCAAGTGCAATGCTTTTTTCCAAGTACTACTAAACCTTGTTAAACTGTAATGTTATCACAGGCCATTAAAAGAGATTCTTTAAATATTAATTGACTAGTGTTAGTGAATTATTGTATTAGTAAGTTGATATAAAAATTTTGCCGCTTTCCACTGAAAATATGAAAACGAACTGTGCGCATATCCCCTAATGTTAAATAAAAAAATGTAAACAAAAAAGAGATTTATTTCGGAACCGTACATATACAGAATGATAGGTTATAGAGTTGTTATATATAACTCTGTGGTTTTTACAGAAGTGAATGTATAGCTGTTTTCTCTGTAAAATTTTTAAAGCTTTTAAACCCATTTCCAACCATCCTCTCGTCGTCGTTTCAGCCCATAGACGCTCGCTGTAAGACATAAGTCTTCTCCAATGATATGGAGGGATACACTATAATCGCCTCGCTTGGCAGGCGGATTGGGATTGCAGTGTGGTATTATGGTAAGCAGACGACGCTGCTGCCCGTCTCCTAGAGATTTATAGCGGTGGAAATCTTATATAATTATTGCATAAAGTGTGAATTATATAAGATTTAATCCCGGGAACCAAACCCACGATATACGATGGTAAGTCTCAGACCAAAGACTGTAGGGACAGACAATTATGAAAACGCTTTTTATTACTATTTTATTATTACGTTATTTTTTATTTCTGCACCCAAGGTTTTTGAATAGAGTGTATCATATACTGTTAACAATTAAAATGAAATGAGCTACACATTCATCTTATTAAAGCTTTTGCAGTATAAAATTTATACCTTTAACCATACACCCTGTTTATGAATCAATAATGATCGGCAAACCAAGCTTCCAATTTCGGATTTCAATATAATGTTGTGTAATGTAGATTTTACAGAAATCGAAAAGGAATTCATAACAGGTGATCCAAATGTTTGTCCAATATCCTCGAGGTGATAATCACCAGCCAAAACTTATAATTTAGATGTTTTATATGCATGCACAGCGTAGCCTGTTTTAAGATTTGTAATGTTTTTGCCTTAAGTAAAAAACAAAATATTAAATTTATAAAATGCACTGTTTTTGCTCTTCACGCGAAGTGCTGAAACCAGCAAAAACAAAGAACATATCGAAAACATATTTGTTCTGGTAAGCCTGATAGATCTTTTGTGACATGTACAAGTTCTGTTTTCAATTGTTCTCTTATATTAACTTAACACCGACATATATTTCCTAATATCTACATAAATTAGTATATATAATGTGCCTTATAAAAAATTGGTGTTGGTGTAGTTGTATACGTTGAATATATTGTTGAAAGGATACATAACAATCAATTTTATTCTTACAAACAATATTATAATAAGAATAATGTTTTAATACCCGTGCAAGCGATACCACGTATCAAATAATTGGTACACTCCATTAGCTGCTAAACAACAAAGCACTGTCATTACAGTCTATATATAGTATTATGCAGTATGATGCATGCAGTGATCAGGAGGGAATGGAGGGCTCAAGTTTCGCGACCTTCCGTTCTCGACTCGATTACCAACGACGCCGGCGTTTGCCTGGCGCCGTCTTGGGCCCTCTCTTAGGACATCGTGACTTGAATACCGAAGGGTTACGCATGATTAAAATGCCACGGCTAATGAACAAAATCCGCAAGTGTGAAATGTTCGTTCACGTTAATGGAATAATAAATTACAGGGTTATAACTATTTTTAGCGATTGTATTTTGCCATAAAGTATTTCTTTATATATTTTATTGCCACTGGCATGAAGACCGTGTCCATTCACTTTCTTTCTTTCTTAGTAATCATTTTTGCAAACATTTTGTGCCCTCTCCTTACTTCTACTTGAACATATTCAATACTACCGTCTGTTATTTTTACTCTTGTGTTTTATTTACATTTCTTACTTGTTTTTTTACTAATAAATTAACTAACTTTGTTTATATTTACTTCTTTATATAATCATTACATATTTTTGAATACAATTAAATTACGGATTTCCGAATCTTGCAAAAAAGTATTTAGAACATTGAGTTTAAATTATTTGTATTGATAGTAACAAAAACGTGTAAAAATAAAAAAAATATATAATGCAAATAACTGCAATTGAAATAATAAACCTGAAGTGAGAATTTTTTAATTAATTATTAGTACTCGCACGATAAACTAAAACAATACTTTATGTGCCCTTACATTGAGAATATTCACTTAGTCATTACTATCCATATAGAATCATTTGTAGTGACCACTTGTCCAATTTTACATGAACTACAAAAAAATTGAGCTGTTATAAATTGATCGTTCATTTTAAAGTTAAGAGGTATTCAGACACGTCATGATCTAAGAGCCCACAATAAAATCAGGTTGTTTTTTTATGGTCACTTACAGCATCCTTAATACGTTAGAGGAATTGATTCCCAAGGTTTATTATCATTTTTAAAATCCTTCACTATATAATAGGATTTTTATAACTTTTTTTCTTAAATGAAATCTTTAAATTTATTATAAGATGAATTAGAGACATTCACAAACGAGTTACCAATTTTATGAAGCCTAGAGAAAGATTAAAGCAAAAATATAAAAGCATCTAGTACGTTAAACGATGTTTTCAGTTCAAAAAGGAGCATAGAGATACAACAGATTCGAACTGTTAGCTGGAGTTTTGGAGTGAGTCAGCATGCACTGCTCGTGTCAACCGCCTATTTACGTCGCAGGACGAAGCGCAAATAAATAGCATCAAAGGGACGCTGAATACCAGCCGCTGGTGCGGGACGCGCCATAACGCAACGAAAACAACCTCCATTGTCTACAGATGGGTTATTTTCGCGCATAGATTCGCCCATCGTTGAGACTAAGCGCTTCAGTTGCTAAGCAAACAGCACGGACAAGTCCTAGCCGCTGGGTACATGCATTTCATTCAAATAAGCTTTGCATCTTGATTTAATAATAATCGGTGTAACCTGCGTGATATATAAAAAAACATACACATTCTATAACTAAATAAAAAAGGCATTCATATTTTTATATAGTAAAACCATTTATTACAATTTCGAATTTTTATCAACACAATTTTAAAAATGTTTCTTCATTCAAATCATTTTTATACTCTATGTCCACTTTCATTATAACCAATATTACATGATGTATTTAATCAGGGCGAAGGTAATTGTTCGCGATTTTATAATGATCATAAAAACAATTGATATTTTGCAATCATACAATATACACCAGCTCACTTTTATAGTGTTTTAAATGTAAGTTAGTTGATTATATGTTGTTTTTTTTATTGGATGTATACATATTCAAATGGCTTAATATTATTGAATTAGATATTTGAAACGAAATGAAGTACTTTTTGAACGGTAAGGCAAGAGACTTTAAATTTGGTAAAGTTCCTTTCGCGAAGTAAAGACCAGTAAAGAACAGAATTTACGAAACCCATCCTAGATGGGTTCCCTTGCGTGAAATCGTAAAATCGACGGGGAGATTATTAAAGGTAGTGCATATTTTCAAACTCTATAGTTTAAGAACTATTTCTTATAGATAAAAAAAAAACTTGACCGGAATATTGTTTTGGTATGCCAAAAATAACCATGAATGAATTTTAAAAAATTACATGCGAAGCGGGCGTGGACAGCTAGTAAAATAATAAATCAATATAATATACTTGCTATAATAATTGATAAGTGTTTCATAATAAAATAATGAATATTGTGTGCAAAAAAGAAAGTGTTAACTGACCTTTCATCCTCGGGCGGCGGTGCGGGCTGCGGCTCGTCCTTGCCGTCGCCGGTGTCGCTGGCCTGCAGGCCTTCGGTCGATGGCTCCGTAGCACCACTGTCACATGCATTCACATTCACATTGCTCATCACCGCGCTACTGATCGCATGAGACACCGCACTTACGGGGCTGCCGAAGCCCTGGCTGTCATGGCCCGTCTGGGCCGTGTTTACCACGTAAGCTGTTGAGCTGACCGGCAGCGAGACCACCGGCGAGTTAGTCCCTGAGACGGTCGCCTCTACAGGCGCAACGCTGCTCTGAGACATGACAGGCACGACGCCCCCGTAGCCCAGGCCCATGCTGGTCTGGGATTGCACCACGCTAGCGTGCACGCCGCCGCCCATTCCAACTGGCATCGTCTGCTGCATCGACATCGGAATGTTCTGGTGCGCCATCGACACCTGCGGCACCGCCTGACTCGGGACGTACTGCATCTGTCCCGCCTGCCCGCCGCCCACCTGCTGCTGCAGCATGTTCTGCTGTTGGGCGATGTGCTGGCTCACGGGCATTTGCTGACCAACGTTAGCCGGTTGCATGAATATTGGATCTGAGGCGGGTATCTGCATACTCGGCTGATTCCCGTCCAGTGTCATCTGAATATTCTGGGGCGGTGCTGCCATCATCTGTAAGTTTCCTTGTGGCACCGTACCCTGTTGGGGTGCCATCGCATGCACTGTTGGCGGCTGCTGCTGCCCAGCCAGGCTTTGCAGGTTTGCGGGCAATGTTGAGCCTTGTGGCTGAGATGCCATTGATTGCAGGTTGGTAGGAAGGGTGGCACCTTGTTGTGATGTAACAATACTTGTGAGCACCTCTTGAGGCATAGTCTGTCCCTGCTGGCTCATCTGCGATTGCTGTGTGTGATATTGAGGGACGCTGTGTTGGGTTTGAACCATAGGCTGCTGCGATGATGCCATACTTGCAGTTATCATAGTCTGTGCATTTGACTGTTGATTTACTTGGTTGTACTGCGGCTGTACACCTGACATTGCTTGTTGTTGCATTTGTGGATGCATCCCAGCAACTACAGACTGCTGAGGTTGTGTAGGAATTTGATGAATTTGTGTTTGCATTTGCTGAATTTGTTGATTGGGAGCACTCAATTGTGTGGGTAATTGCATTTGTTGAATATGATTTGGTATTTGCTGATTTTGAAGTGCCTGGATTTGGGCCTGACTAGGCAAGTGTTGTAGTTGTGTTTGCTGTGGACCCATTGACTGCTGTCCTTGCAGATGGTGGCCAGGTCCAATGTTCGGCATCTGCGCTTGTTGTATCTGATGTAACTGTTGAGGATTGGGTTGCCCCTGCATAGGTTGTATTTGCATTTGTTGCATTTGTGGCTGTTGGCTGGCCACCTGTGTCATTTGTCCTTGGTTAGGCAAGCCTTGCATTTGTGGTATTTGTTGTTGAATTTGTTGCATATTAGATATCTGGGCTTGAGGAATATGTTGATTGATTTGTTGCATTTGCTGATTAGGTATTTGTTGCATCTGCTGCGGCATTTGTTGATGCATAGGAATTTGTTGAAGGGCAATGCCCTGTGATTGGGCAATGACTTGCTGCAATTGGTGCTGTGGAAAACTTTGGGGTATTTGCTGCACTTGCTGTTGTGGTGCAGATTGAGGATGGCTTTGTTGAGCACTTTGCATTGTAATGTGTGCCATGCTTTGAGGATGTTGTTGGCCCACTTGTTGGCTGGGTATATTCTGAGGAGGCATTTGTTGGGGCATTTCTAATGGTGGAGACTGTACAGATACAGACTGATTGACAGGCATTTGCTGTTGAACAATGTTGATAGGCTGAGTAAGTGATTGCCCTGGAGAAGCAATAGGAAACTGTTTTTGAACACTCTGGTCAATCTGTTGCACAACCGGAGCACTTACTTGAAGATCTTTGGGTCCTTTACTTGCAAGATCATTGCACATGTCATCATGCTGACTATCATTAATGACAACACCACTGTCCGGAGCCTGCAGCGAGTTGGTTTCATTTATATCCAAGTTATTGTTCAGTGTTATAGGTGCATTTTGTTGAGTGGTGGTATGATCCAAATAATCCATACACATCCATCTTCCTCTTCTAAAAGGTTCAGTGCTTTCTATTTTCACAACTTTGAACCTCTCATTTCTAACATGTTCCTGTATCTCTTTCATGCCTTCTTGCGGCTTCGCATTACCTATAAGATTTATAATGCTGCCCGCTCCGGCGTTAGTAACGCTGACGTGCATGTCATTCACTTCAGTGTTATTACTATTTGGCACTGCACCCCCGATTTGATTAGTATTGTTGTCTTGCCCCACAATGGCGAGGCCGTACTGCGAGCTTGTCGGTATAACAGGCGCACAACCTAGGGAAGCACTCGACGCGTTGTAAAACACATCGTCTTTTGAGAACGTATCTTCGGAATAACTCGGCGTTTCATTCTCTATGTCGGTCACCCTTGAAATGTCATCGGTATGAGATTCGTCCAAGTCGTCGGCGGAGTCTTCTCCCGCATCGGTGCTCACCCGAGAGCCAACCGTCACACTGGTGATCTGAAAGGAAGATATTTTCCTTGGGTTATGGGCGGATTGAAGACTTGTCGGGTGACTCACTCCTTTCTCTGACTCGTTCAGCCGAAGAGATTCGCTTGTCGTACGGTGGACAACGTTGTTATACTTGTTTTTTTCACTAGTTTTATGTGACTTTTGAATCAGATTGTCAGCCATTATGCCGTCCGACTCGAATGACTACCTAATGAAAATTTCACTGTTTATTGGCCTCAGAGACATTTGACAGACTTTCCAATCACAAAAGCATATTTAGCATGAAACCATTATACACTCACAATTTCACAAACACAGTAATTTAACTATTAATGTTCTTAAAAATCATTAGTAAACACACACAGATGTGAACATCTTTCAGACGGCAGCAACATGGCGGCCATTTATGCGCAATGCATTATGGTTGACAATTTGCAGTAGATTATAGATGATGTAGACCTACATTTGATAAATATAACTCTATGGTCGGTAGATGACAGATTTTAAGCATAAAAAATAAATTTGTTATAAAATATTTATATTCTATTATTAGTTATACTTAAAAGTGTACATATCATATTTTAATTTAGCTTTAGTTACAGCTGATAATTATTTAGAGAATATTTTAACATCAAGCTTTTAATGCTAATAAACCTATCTTTTAAGGTAGTAGTTTAACACTTATTTACAGTATAAATATTTAAAAAATTTAAACTACTTTTTAGTGAAAACAAATAAAAACTACGAACAAATTGCCCGTTTCAAGCGCAGATTTTTTAAATTAAAGTCATTTATTGCTATTATAGATTTATAAATTATAATTTTAAGTAACACTCTAACTATTAATTTTAAATAATAACGCATTGCACGGAAGTATTATAATTATAACATGGGTTTTTTTACCTATTTTTGGAAAAGATATACTACGGAGTAATGTAGCTATTCTACAATAGATGGCGCTAATCACATTTATCTTTATTTAGAATAAAATCCAACATTTACGATAGAGGGCAGCAAAAAGTTGTATAGAGTCAATAAAACAACTTTAGGAGAGGTGTTGGCTATATTCGAAAGTTGAGTCGCGCTGTTAGCCGTTTTGGCTTTTACAGCTTCATCGGACTCAGGGCTCGCGGATCCGAAATCCGCGAGCTAATAAACTAAATAAAAATCTACGTCAGATGCTTCACCTGACGTATTGTAAAGAGAGGTGTTCGGGGTGGGTCCAATGTATATTTTTGTGCGTATTGTTGGTATTAGATTCCACATTTAAGAGCGCTTTTGTTTAATTAAATTACGGGACTACTGAAAAGTACTACCTTGAATTTAGAGACATGGTCATTTTGAAAGGTCTTAGCGTATAATTATCTTTGTTTACGATAGAAAACGACAATGTTTGTAGTTACTAGGACTAATATCATATATCTTGAAATCCGCAGAAAATCTAAATTTATACTATTTTTTGGCAATGGGTCAAGTTTCCTGCGATAGTTTGTGCTCTAAATGTCCAAATATAATTTTACTTCTATTAATTAAATTCTAATTACTGTACGCCATTCCTTTAGTAGTCCATAATAATGAGTAATTTAAATGTTAGATATAATGTATGGAAGGTAGTAAGGTTACATATCGCGCCTGAAACTTGAAAATAGGCTTATGAGAAAGATTCTTGCTTATTTTCTTTTATGTGTATATTACAAAAACCTATATTTTTTTAAAAAACGGTACAGGGTTTCTTTTTGTGTTGTATAAACCGATGCAAAATATTATTAAATATTTTAGGCATCATGAACGGAGGATGAATTTGTTCCTTAATATTTAATTATAAAAATCTGTGAAATTGGTTAAATAACAAAAGTAGAACTCCTATTTACAAATTTCTTTTCTTGAAAACTCATAAAAAAAAACCTTTTTTATAGAACGATGTAAAGTTGTTAGGGAAATTTATAAATTCGATCTGATTTTACTATAGTTTGGAATATTACATTTTAGAATCACGTGGTATTAATACGCTTTGCTGAAATGATTTTGTAGGTATTTATTTCCATATAAAATTATAACATTTTTTTTAGAATTGATAAAACCGTACAATTCTGTTAAATTGTTTTAATATTTACCGGGTACGAAGCAGTTTTTTCGATAAAAGATGGACGAATTTCAATAAAATAAAGCTACTCACAAGGCAAACCTCGAGCAAGTGTCGTTCTAATTCGTGAGCGGTGACTCCAACGAGGGAACTAAAAGCCTATAAGCAAGAGCGCCCCGTCCCCAGCTATTATCCGCAAGGTCTTGGAATCGCCAGCCGATTTAGCCAACATCCCCACCAATCGCCGTGACACTTCTTAAACGATGGTAATTTGCTATTATTTGTAAATTGGCCCGTCGCGTCCGCCACGAGCTGCCCGATCCGCAGTTGCTCGGGAGCACGGGGCCCTTCTTGGTTCTCCCGATGCCACCGACGCTCATAATCCTTGTGTAAATAATCGTCACACCTCCGGCAACTCCGCCGACGGCCTGTGCGACAGTCGATTAGATATACTCCTCCGGCAAACTCGTTAGTAACGAACATGTTAGAGCGTTGTCATGGCGAAATCTTTGGATGACATTTTCAAAAAATACACCGAGGATTATAACATGGACGAAGAGAACGAGGAATCAAAGGGATGCCTGAGACGGCTGATTCGAGGGTTGAGGATCAATCCTAACTTAATTATGTTAAAAGTGACTTTGTTTGTAATGTACGGAGCAACGGCGTCGCTCTTACCGTATTTGACGATACATATGCAAAGCATAGGACTAACCGTGCCTGAAATATCGTTTGTGTATTTAGCTTTACCGTTCACCACTTTCCTAAGTCCGCCTATTACAGGTAAGTAAGTTATAGAGAAGAAAACATTAGAATATATGTTTAACTCTCTTTATCTAATTGGCGTAATCATTTTAGGATTTTTGGTTGATCGTTTCGGAGAATATAAGCCGGTGGTGATCACCGCGTTGATATTAAACGCCGCCTTTCATCATTCGTTGTTGTTAATACCGCATCAGGAGACGCCAGGGATCATGCCGTCAGCGTATGTAATGCGGCATCCTATCAAAAGGAGTGTTGAGGTACATAAAATATGAATAAAATAGTTTCGAAATCAACATCAAGGAATTGGCCCTCACTACGTAGTCCTGAATTAAGTCGTCCTCTAAGAATTTGAGCAAATCGTCTTCATCCGGCCTCAGGGCAGATTAGCTAGTGTCATAAGGCGAGACTTAGAATTAGTTAAAAGAATCAAGCGACATTTATGCAGATTGAACTGAAACATTACCATTTCTCGACCGTCAATTTGTAGTTAACCATTTACAATTATTATTACAGCCAGTTGTTTAATATTTCTTAATTCTTAAGATTGCAAGTTTAATAATAAATTATACTAAGTCATCGTCAAACTTAAACTTAACGAAGATAATTCCTGTAAATTAATTTTAAGATTTGGTGGAGTCCATGTCCCAGTCGAGAATGCCCCGACGAGGACGAACAGGTGGATTTCGTTCTGGACCGATGTGTGGATCACTGTATGCTGTCAAGACCAACAGAGAGCCCAGCCAGCGATCCCTCAGATGACAAAGACGACTTGGATTTCCATATCAGTCACAAGATCAAACCTCCAAACCTGTCTAATACTAGGTAAATAGTAAGCGTTTCTTTAACTGTATGATAATAAACATTTTAATTTGTGTATTCAAAGCAGTTAATTTTTCTTTTAAATACTCTAGTAGATAACTATTAATAAACAAGTAAACAATTGCATACGTCAGACCTAACATTATTTGTCGATTCTTAAATCTACTTAAAAGGCTTCTGTATTGAGATAGGCAGACTAAAAATTAAAAATCATTTTAAACCTATTTTTGTTTTGTAGTATTTGTTATATTGAAAGTCTATACAAATATAATTTTTTTAGTTTCTTTAATATGACTGACGACGACGAAGATTACAATGATGCTGCGTTCTTTCTGATAGAAGTTCACGACGATTTAGGTGAACCCAAAGAACAGCTGGGAATTGAAATGGAACGAGTGAGTAAAATAGGTTTCTATATTTTGTACGCAAACATTAAAGGAATATTTAAACGTGTTATTTCATTTGCTTCAGGATGACAACGATACAGTAACGGATTTCCGATCTAGATTCGGTGAGAAGTTATTAATAGCGCAAGGGGTAAATATAACTGCGCTCGACAAGGAGGATCTTAGATGCGGAGGTCTTGTCATGTTACATAATATGACGAAGTTATCACAGCAACGCCTCGAGTCACTTTCTGCGGATTGTATGGTCCAAAAATGTGATTTCAGGTCATAATTTATTACCGTATTTTATATAAGAAAATAAGTGAAATGATGTCATAAATATTTATTTTTGTATTTCAGAAAGGGAGGTCCAGAAATTTGTCCACCCGATTATAAAGAGAGCGACGATAAGACGTTTTACATTTACTTCTTTTTGCGATTCATGGGAACGATCATGCTTTCCGCTGGTGTCACAATAATGGATCCAATCGCCTTAACAATGATTCAGAAGTACGGAGGAGACTTTGGCAGAGAGAGATTGTTCTCTAGTATAGGGATGGCAATATTTTCCCCTATCACGGGCATGCTTATAGATATGAGGAGTAAACAAGTTGGTGTGTAGTCGAATGTTATAATCGTTATCTTCAATGTCAATATAACATAGTGAATGCTTACATCGTGTGTTACAGGTTACACTGACTATTCGGCTGCGTTTTACACATACGACGTTTTACTTCTGATATCTGCGATTACAGTGGCGGTGATGCCCTTGGGAGCAAAATTACCAGCGGATAATTTACTACACGATTTAGTAAACATCATCAAAATGCCCCATATTATCATTTTTATTTTCTTCCTATTCGCTTTAGGTAATTTTTGGGGCTTCATCGAGTCTTATCTGTTTTTGTACCTAAAGGAATTGGGCGCACCAAATTTTCTACTCGGTGAGTATAATACATCGTAAAATCCTTAATTAATTGATAATATGAATGTGAAGCAGTATACCCTTACTTATTCTTGGTTGATTTTGTTACTGATAGCCCGAAGGCTTACAGCTTCATCGGAGCCGAGTTCACGGAGCGAAAGGGTCCGTGAACCTAAAAAGTATTCTCTTATGTTTCCTTTCTGCGACTTTTTCTGCCTTCTATATTTATTCATGATATTTATTAGCTACACTTTATGTATGAGATGTAATTTAAAGATTAACGTACGATATGATATTTGATAGTAAATAAAGTAAAATGACCGTCGAATGGCTAATGAGTAAAGTGTAGCTTGATGCGTTCATTGCTTCGACCGCGTCCATTATCTCAAGAGCAACTAATGTCCAGGAATAACCGTGACCGTGGGCACGCTGAGCAGTATTCCGTTCCTTTACGGAGCGGATGCCATCACCGCCCGCATCGGCCACGTCAACGTCATCATCGTCGCGTTCTTTTCCCACGCCGCCAGGCTTGTTGGATACTCCTTCATCGAGTAAGACTCTAAATTATTTTTATCTAATTATTGTAGCTTATAATCTATGCGATATTTTGATTACATACAGGTATCTAAATATTGCAACCTAGACAATCGTGTAACAATTAATGACAAAACAATAGTCTACTTATCAGATAGGAGAGACAATGTTCTGTGATGCTAACGGAACACGTACTGTCACGTAAATGTTAATAATAAGTTTTGTACAACGAGTTATTTAGTTGAGTTTATATCTTAACAATTTAGTACATTCAATTTAATTTAAGCTTTGATATATCTCTAAATACTCATGTAAAGCTCCTTTATGACATCTGTATTAAGTTTAAAAGCGTCGCACTTATTTATTTGATTTGAACTAGAAATATTAGTAATGAAAGCAAATTGCAAATAGTTCCGTGCGACTTTGAAATTGCTTCGTCCTTTTGCGTTAGACGTGTGTACGTATGTTGGCGTGGTAATGCCTACTTGTAGCGATAAGGCATTGTCAAGTTTATGAGCACAATGATACGCAGTGGGCGGACCTCGCATCTAAACATTTGCTTCGGCTTTTATTACCAATAGTAACTATACGGATATATATAATAAGGATATGGATGTTCCAAGAGGCGCCTAATGCAAAAAGGAGTATTTATGTAAAATGTAAATCAAACTAGGAACTTCTTCACAAATGTACTCTATTTATCATCGAAATTTTGGTTTTCATCACAACTAGATTTATTTGGACCAGCAATTTAATCTCTGAATAAAAACAATGATATAAGTCGGCAAGAAATAAAATATAAAATAAGTAGTCATGTTTAACAAATTTATTAAAAATATATAAATAATTTCATTTATTTCCTAAAAATCTAATAGTTTCAATATTTTTTTTGTCTAGAGAATTTAACATATTTACAAAAAAAATCTTTTTTTTTTTATAAATTTGACTTGCGTTTTTAAAAAAGAAAACGTATTAAAATTTGTATTACAGAAATTCTTGGTGGTGTTTTCCATTCGAAGCGATGGAATCTTTATCGGTGCATTTGATGTGGGTAGCGGCGGCAACGTATTGCGCCATGCTGGCTCCAAAAAGCCTCCTGGCTACACTTATCGGCGTTTTGGGAATGGCCCACTTTAGTCTTGGTAATTCTATTATACTAAATTACGTTCTTATGAGGTTATACAATTAGTGTTTCGACCTTGAAAACCAACCGTCTTTAACTTAGTTAATGTATATATCAAGTGAGGAAGAAGCGGCACTTTGGTATAACAAATTAAGGTTTCACCGTGTAGGTAATGATTCAATAAAAGCATATAAGTTTGTAAGAGGTGATAAAAAAACGGGATTCAACAGCGAAGTCATAAATCACATCAGTCGAAGCGTAGTTTGAGTTTCTTACCATACTTCCTCTTCTAAAGCTGACGCTTCGATGTGTTAGTAATATTAATTAGACTATAGCAACGGACACAAGTCGAAGCTCGGAATACTCGGGTGCCCTTGAGTCAGTATGCTAAATCTATTGACAATCCGTTCGTCTCGGACGCACCAGATCATTCCGTGGAACGCCCGCTTAAGCAATATAAGAGTTATGCGGCCTTCCAATAAAAATATCCGTACGAAATAAGTTTAAGCTAAGCACCAACTACACTCTGCTACTTCGTATGCCACTTGGGCAGCAGTAAGTCTGAAGTTGCGCAGGTAAAATAAGGTTATCATCACTTTTTATTAAGTTTGTTGTCAAGTTGAATGTAGTTAATTATAGTGATTTTGTTTTTAAGGGGGCGAACTACACAACGATTTCATTCCTTAACATTGTTTACTTATTTAAGTTTTCGTGTGAATTACCAGGAAGAGGCAGTGGCAGTTTCGGAGGCGGTCTCCTCATAGCATCATTGGGCACGAGGGAGGCCTTTCGTTATATGGGCCTGATCGCATTCTTGGGAGGAATTCTATATGGTGTTCTGCACTATTTTTGGTTGAGGAAAATTAACATGTCGGGAATGCGAGAAGTTTGTGAGCAAGAGACCGGTGAGTTTAGGTTTCCGAATAATTATTTTTGTGAATATATTCTTACATTGAGATCCTAACACTAAGTCATGTTTTTTTTATTTAGGTAACTCTTCTAGCATAACTTACAACTGCTACTTTTCAATGCGTCTATACTTTTTATGTTTATAAAGAATTTCTTTTTAATATTATTTTTTATACGTAGTTAAAATAAAGAGATAGAATCTAAAGCCAACAGGTCGTTTCCAAATTTTATTTATTTGTTAATAGTAGTCAATAGTACCTAATATTCTTTATAATCGTCTTTTAGACAGTGGAGAAGGAGATAAATTGAACGGTGAACCGTTAAGAAAGGACGCTGAGACAATGGTGTCGCTAGAAAGATTGCATATGATCACTCGCTTCAATCCCCTTGGCTCGCTTCATTCTTTACCAAGAAGTTCCCGAGCGCGGGTAAGTAATAAGATAATAAATTTAATTTTCAATCTGATTTAATCGTGAACACAAGCGTCGATGTAAACATTATAGATGAATGCATAATGTAACTAATAATAAGGACGTAAAGTGTATTTGTGTACTGCTCAGACCATGGCGCGATAGAAACCCTTATAACTTTAAGTTAAAAGATGCCGTTATAGGGTAGTTCAAACTGATTCTAGTTTAAATCAAATTGGGCTCATATGATATTCTTCTCATGACGTACACTATTGATCATTTTCAGTGATCCTAAGTGGATAATATAATAATATGAGCTAATAATGAAATTTCATCACGGCTTTTTTACTTGCTGCCACCGTTACTTAGGATTTTTTTTATAGACTCCAGACTTCTTCCATGTTGTGAAAATAACATGTAAAAAAATATTATATGTACTTAAAAGTGACAGTTTGTTTTTAAACTATGAATAAATAAGTGTCCATGGGTTTTATAATATAACAGCTATTATTGATATAATCATAGCTTTTATGTATACTGAACATACACTACTAATGTATTAAAAAAAATCAGGACGCTTCCAAACTGTCCTATTCGATGTCTCTGAAGGTGTGCGATCAAATAAAGTTTTGTTCTTCCAGCTTTCGCAAGGCGATATCAATGAGCTATACAGAAGCCGTAGCGGTAGCAACAGCCAGAGACGGTGCAGCAATATCGAGATCTTGCCGAAGACGCCGCAAGGTTCGGCGTCGAAGGTGGACCTGCTGCGATCAGCGCTGGAGATTACGCATCAACATGGAAAGAGCCACATCTCCAATCCGGTGTTGTCCAGCCAGATTAGACCGACGCACAATCCATATAAGGTCGGATTTTCAACTATTTCAACTTTTACATACAAGTTCAGTTACATAGAAATGTATTGGATTTCATTTAACAATAACCGTGATATTTCAATAATTTCTATATTTTCATATTTTGAGATAAAATTTTATTATTTTCTTTCCCTTATTAGCGTCGAAAAAAATATCAATGGACAAAAAATTTTAATACATAAACTTTTAAGCCATTGGTTTTTCGTTTTTAGTTATTTAAACAATGAAGATTTCAAACATTCAAGTCATTCATGCAAGTATTTGGAATGTTATAAGTATTATGAGTTAATATATTACTGACTTAAGCAAGCTAAATAGTAATCTTTTAAAAAACGCGC
Organism: Battus philenor; assembly: GCF_028537555.1. NCBI lineage: Eukaryota > Metazoa > Arthropoda > Insecta > Lepidoptera > Papilionidae > Battus > Battus philenor. The sequence continues at coordinate 3,898,648 of NW_027181693.1, forward strand.
ATAAAATATGAAGACAGATCTAATTTCATAAGCACCACGCATTAACATATTCAATGGAAATAGTTACAACGTTCAAAATACCATGTCATACATATGTATCTGCCTATGTAAGGAAACACATGTTCTATTTGCCAAACGAAATCCTTTACAAATACGACGGAACCTTGCTCACGGTTCCAGTCTCAATTTCTATTTGCCGACTCTATCTGCGACGTATTAATGCAAATTTATTGCGTTTATTAAAAATTGTTTGTCGTCTAAACCATGTATGTCAATGGTAATCAAAGTTTTTTTAATATTTTGATCGAAATTAAAAGAAAAATACATTATACTAAAAAAAAAAATACAAATTTGTTGCAAGAAAGTATATACAGGTTGATTGGTTAAAAGCTTTAAAGAATTGAATGTATAGCAATATATATTAGAAATAACGTTTTCAAAATTCGGATTACTACGTAACAAAATTAGTTACTGTTTAATATCTTTTCATGAAAACTTTGTACTATCAAAAGTTATTGCTTTGATGTATTCAATTAGAAAAAAATAATTACAGAAGTATACAACAAAGTGATCGTTTTATACAGAGTGATAATAATATAGATGGTGTAAGTTTTAACATTTTTTCTGACAAATAAATTGCCATTTTAAATCTTTCAATATACCTGTGGTGGAGTTTAACAGGTTAGGTAGGCAATGTTAGAGACAACACAATTACAGTTATTTTAAAAGTCATCCGCCTACAACTTCAGATTCACCAACGCCGTAATAAATTATTTGTCATGCGAATGAAATAATTTTTACATTAAACTTTCACCACTCATTTGTAGATATTAAACATTGAATCAAAATTGATATAGGATAGTCTTTAATTCCATATTCCATCACAACACTAAAGATTTGTGTTTTTATTTTTATTTAATTTATTATTTTTGTTTTTATATTTATTGTGTTTTTATGTACATATAATAGATTACCACCTATGTACAACTGGCTTAGAAGCTTGAAATTGGGAAGAATATACTTTTCGTTACTCGACGAAATCTATGCTTACTAAATTTAAGAGCGGAGTTTACGAAATTCCCCTCGCAAGGCGGTTGAATTGAGTTGTAAAGCGGGCGGGGGACAGCTAGTTGGGTATAGTAAGTTAGTTCTTAAGTTTATGTATTAATGACAAAGATTTTAAACGGTTCAAAAGTATTAAACAATGTATGTAATTGTAAATTTTTTTATATTTTAGAATTTAGCTAAAGACGCAGTTTTATAAGGACTAACATTGCAGTTGGCCAACAGCGCACCGAAGCTCACACAACGCAATAACATATCCCAGCCGGCGCTAGCCGAACACGACGCACGGCGCCGCGACTCCATCCCCGAGGAGGCGGAGGAGGACCGTCTGGCAGCCGTTGGCAGGTTGCCCGCCAAGAACAAGAGTGCCCTTCCTCCACCACCTCCTACTTATGACGAAGCGACTAAAGAGCACCGGAAAAGTTGGCACTCCGACGACAGCACTCCGACATAGATACTTCTATAGTCATCATATAATGAACTCAACAACAGTTATCTGTTAGGTTTTACGTGGTTTGCTTATGCGATGAAATGTTAATGTTTCCAGAGTTTATCACGTTAGTATAGTATGTATATGGAGTTTGATCGTATTTAAAACTAATTTTTGAGATGCATTCGAAAATCACATACGTAAATGTAACAATAATAATTAATTTATATATTAGTTACGTCTGCTAGAGCGTATCAAATTTTTGTTTCTACAGTTCACAATAATATGTAAAAAGATCAATAAATAAATATTTACATAAAAATATTTTGCATTAATTTCTTCATTTGTTAATTACCTTACAATTGTCTTTATGGATTGTATTACATGTTATTAAAGAAAAAATTATAACATTAATCACAGAAATGCATTATAACACTATGCTTTGTTCTTTAATATCATCATTTTAGCCATATTACGTTCACTGTTTTTATTACATATTTATTTTTTATATTTATGGTTACTCCAGTTAACCTATTTTTGGGACAGGGAAATATTTTACAACATTTTTTCATAAACTTTCCTATTTTCACGCTCTCTTTCTCATTCTTCATAATTCTGCTCTTTCTTTCCACGTTCACTTTTAGACATAGGCCTTCCCCATAGATTTCCAAAAGAAACGACTGAAAGCGACCTGTTTCCTGTGTTTTACGATGACCTTAAAAAGGTCATTTTTCAATTTTGTCATCTCTCCAATGTACTACATTGCTCTTAGATTCTTTCTTATAGACAAAATAAAGATAGAGATAATTTAACAATGATAGAAAACTTCAAAAAAACAGGGTTAATAAGGCTACATTGTACCATTGTACCAAATGACATTACAAACGATATTTTAATATGTAAAAACACATTATCATATTATATCAAAATGATTTAATTCATTTAAACATTTTAAACTTGCTTTTACAATTCTGGTTTCTTAATCCGTTCACATTATTTATTTTTATTATAAAACTATCTTAATTTCTCTATTAAAATCGCGTGATTTTTATTTAAAAGAAATTTATACACTATTATCGATAAACGTGTCGATAATTGTTCATTTAACAATTTCTTCGGTACAGTAGAGAAATTAATGAAACTCATGTGGAATTTATTGAAAAAATAAAATAAATATTTAAATTCAGATTTTGCGCAATAATCTTATTATATTTTTCTCTCATTAGACAACAGAAATTAACTTAATTGTAAAAGATTGTTGAAATTATAAAAGAAGTATTGTATAATTAAGTATATAACACAACAGGACTATAAGTTAGATTTACAAGTTGTGAACACCACAATGCTTAGTGTTTACTCAATTTTTTCTTAGTATCAAAATAAATGCTAGTACCACATGAAAACATTTTCCATCGATACTCATGACATAGCAAAGGAAATTTAAGAAAGTTATTCTAAACTTAATGCTCGTTTAATAATTTACAATTGCTCTGGTCGGTTTTCGTGAAATACGAAAGATTAATGTTACTTTGTTTAGCGGCTTCATACGCTTTCTTTATAATTGATTCCGGGGGATTTCGTTCTCTTGTCAGAATCCACGCGTTCCCTGAAAGTATTTGAACATCGTTATTTTTTACAATACCTAATTTGTTACGAGTCGAGGTAAGAAAAGTACAGCTAAACAGCAAGCAGTGACTATAGCTTGTATTATAAGTATGAAGAGAAAATTATGATCGACCAGTGTAAATGGTGAGATACTGAACAGTGTGGAATAATTCTTTGTCACCTATTAAAGATTTAATTCCATGTTTATTTACACGAAGAAAGAATCTGCGATTATACTTAATTTTAAATAGGCATTGTATTATCCAGTATTTTAAAAGGCACATCGGACAGAAGAGTAAAACAGCAAACATCGGCTACACTATGTATGTATAGATGACAACTTGGTTGACAATGTTCATAAAATCATTTATTCATTTTTATACTATAAAATATATACAGAGAATATGTAACCAGTCAACGAGATATTGTACTAATTTAGCGCCTTCCAAAAATAATAGCAATGTTGCAACAAGATATATTTGCCTTTATCGATGCAAGACAATTTAATGTATAGAAAAAAAAACAATGGAATAAAAACTATAATCAACATAATAAAACTACTAACGTGCGTGAAAGAGAGTTCCGAATTCATAACAGCCCCATACAACAGCATAGCTGACGTAGTCCGTGTCTACGACCCAATATGGCGCGGCAATGTTTATCGGCATCTTTGGAAAGTAGACCAAGAGCTTAGCTTCATCTGACTCACTGCTGTCTATTGTTGCGTAGCCTTTGATTTCATTGACTGCGCCTGTACTGTAATGAGAACAAAGTTATGTTATACATACATGGTAAAAATGACTTTTGTTTAAACCATTATATGGGACTTGGTCAACTGCATACTGAAATCTGATGTTAAATATAAAAAAATGTCTGGACCCTTACGCTTCATGGAAGAGGAATTATACAAAAATAAAATTACGTAAATTCGTATCCCATAGTTAGTCACAAAAAGATTTGCTTAATGAGATGGACAAATTTAGTCTATGTGACATAGTAAATAATAGAAGAGATATACATTTTTGTAACATTTATGTGATGCTTTTGCTTTGCAATGAACCCAATTAAATCTGAACAAAAACGCAGTTTTTATACCTGAAACTAAAACATAAAAACATTTTTTTAAAAACCTTCCCTAGGATACACTTAACAATTTATCACATTTTCACGGTGATTGGATGTACGGTTTTTGCATCTATCAAGTACACAGACAGACACACATTCACTTTTATAGACATAGACTACATCTACTATTGTAACCTTGAGAAGAAATAGACCTATATATTTTAACAACGATTACTTATTTATATCAATAACTGTAATCTGAAGTTGAAGCAACAATGAACACCTAGAGTCACTTAAAAAAAATTATTCCGAAAGTAATTCCAAACCAAAATTCAAAACGAAGGACGAACTGTAGTATATGTAACGACATTCCTTTTATTTCATCTTTATATTTCTAACTTCTTATTTTTTAAATACAAATTAAGGACTTATCGTTAAATGTTAATACTAATATAATTAAGAATTGACATCCGTTCGTATTTTAGCAGGCGAATATCTTGAGAGTAACACAAAAAAACCGTTAATACTTGAGTTCAACAGTACTAACAATGTATATCTCAGTTTACTATTAGTGATATAAGTCTATGAAGTGCACGTCATTACATGCCACCTGGTCTTGTCTACTTACAAGTTGTTAATCTGCTTATTGGTTACAGTGATGACGTCATCCTTTTCTCCGTAGTCCGCGGATATACACCGGCCGCCGAGCTCGAAGAACGCAAAGTATTTTTCAGCCTCGTACCACCTGCCCAAATACTGAAAGTGATGATCATATTACCATTTAAATTAGTTAAAAAAGAATTCTAGAGGTTAATTTGGAAAAAAAATTATTCATTCTTATATAATTGTAATTATATAGTCATTCTAAAGAAGAATACCAGAGGAGTCCATTGATTGATTTGATAGTAACTACAATAAGATTCTACTGCTATGTTATGGAATCTTTCAAACTAAACCTTTGAAGATTACGGTCTCATTTTGATCTGAGAGAAACAAACTCAGACGAGTTTTTTGTGATTACTTTCACAAAATCCACAATACAGCGGTCGAGCAATTCATTCCGCTGCTTAATTATCATTTTCCACACATTTTCCATTATATTTCATGATCAAGGGCACTGCATACTATATCCTAAAGTGCCAGGGTGCCGAAACTTACGGCATTAAATTGTAATAGGTGGGTGTCTGGTGACCTTCACAAGAAGAAGATTGTAATTCCATGCAAATTTCAATTAGAAAATAAAATGTTTTACTATAACGTATTATTGCATCTATAGGGCAGAGATAATTGCTTCTGATCACGAAAAAGCTTCTCGTTATTTTAAAATATTACCTTAAAATTATTACGACTGTAATTTAAATCTTTTTTTATCCTTTATAGGCGAAGCCTTTGACTCCTATCTCGCCTGATTTTAAGCGATGACGAGGTTAAAGATGGTACATGCTTGTCTAGAAGAAACCTATTCACTCTTGCCTTAAAGACACCTATAATATAATTGTCTGGAAACAATGACACTGGTACGTTGTTCCACTCCTTTTTATAAAAGTATTAGCAAAACGCTAAGTGCGAGTGTAAGAAATTTCAACTATGTACGGATGTCATGAATCCGTACGTCTTGTTGTCCGATGAAAGAAAAGAGAAAGGTGAAATATTTGGTACACCAAATTCTGCTGCACACAATACTTTATAAGACTAAATGTATTATTCTGATCACTACAGGTATGGCAGTACATAGTGGTTACCGGTAATGATGTGTATCGAATCGAACATAACTAGAATATAATTGAAAATATCTTACTCGCTTCGCTTCAAAATTTTTCATTGCCTCAATCTGTGGACAGGTTCCTGGAAAAATTAACTGTGCAGAGCACAAACTTAGCGACAGGAACCCGCAGAGAAACGCGACAATCGCTCTTAAAACTGACATCTGAAATAACAAATAATTTTCGGCATTAAAGCATTTGCTTGTTTTGCAATAAGTATTCACACCTTTGATTATTCTTTGAAATGTGATTACTGAAACAGTCGAAATGACTGCGGTGTTTTGTAAAGCAATGATGATAAAGGAAAACATCGCGGGGAATCTATATTATTTATGACATTTGTGACAGAGGGATGTTCTGATATGAAGGTTGTTAAACATTATAAAGCGACTATTTTAACTATATGAACTATATCTAAAGAATTTAATAAAAATAGCTGTCATGCAACGATTTTTTCTCTAAAGCGCATATTGGTAAACATGATATCTACCATCTACTTTATGTTTCAACGCCAAGCGGTAAGCTTTATTAGGCAGACCATTTCAATATTGGATATTGACTTATATTTCGTATCTCTTATTGACAATGTCGAAAGGAGATTTTTTTATTATGTTTGTACACGCCTTCTATATAATTTTGGGTGATAAACCTTGGAATTGAAATATGTATTTTGTGCATTCTTCTGGGGATTACCCTAAACCTAGATTATTTAGGATCCGGGATCTTACCCAGTAATGAGCGCTGATAAACGATGCGGAATCTCTATCCTGAGCGTAACTATAGCCAAGATATTCGTTATATACGCTACCATATTTCTAACTGTTTTTAAACATATTTACTTTAATTTACGCATAAGCATAAAAAGGGACAGAATACGTATTTGTCTCCGTAATTTTTATGTAACTGATCTTTATATTTGTGCACTTACGGTAATTCATGCTTAATATGATAAGCATTATATACAGATAACAAATCCATAAGAGACTCAAGTTACTATAAGCTATACTTTTACAGTTATTACATCTCACATCGTCAGGCTTCATGTAAGTATTTTAAACGTATTTGACGACCTTATGAATAGAAGCCTAATAGAAGTCTGTAATTGTTAGCATATAAACACTATTTAATAAGCTTAGATACTTGCAAATGCGAATTCCTGTTCTTAAAACCGATACCAAATAAAATGGTCCATAAGAGTTATAATCTCTGTATTTAAAATAATGTTAGAAATTGCTGTATAGGTAATATAAGTCACCTAAAAAATGATAGAAACATCTTTTATAATCTGTAATTTTCATAACAAAAATGTAATAGACGAAAACAAATGCACAACATGATGTCATTGTAGATATATATATTACAAATTAACTAAGCTTTTATTTTGTTTTAATTCAGCATGATTGATTGATGAGTGAGCAGTCAGAAACAAAAAAAATGATACGTAATCGTTCAATTAAAATAAAGTATTGTGTAATGTATCACTTAAGAGATACTTTAAATCTCGCAAATTTTTACATTAACAATTTCAGACCTAAATAAATTTTTGTCGGATATTTATAAGAAACGAACAAAAAACGTCTCGGAAGTCTCCTTTTAAGCAAAATGTTTTTACTTGTTTAAGCAGATTTCGTTTTTTGTTGAAACTTGTGTTATACATAAATATTTTTTTAAATATATAATTTATATGTTAAACAATAGTAATTATAAATAGTGTGAATGTACGTGAAATGAAAATAAATTATCAATTTATTTTAATCTATACATTTTATTTTAACAACTTTAGGTAAAAGATGATAAGGAAATGCTCCAATTTTCTTAATAAAATGACCTTAAATTTGAAAACTCCAGTTATTCATAGTAATGAATTACCTAACATTGAAATTAATCAATTCAAATTCCGCCACTACCGCGCTATTGTTCTTGAAATCGCACGTGTCGTTTGTTAACTATAACTTCAATTATGTCTACTCTGTTTGACAGTACACATTCAGATGTGTTTACACAATTCTGTTTGGTTGTTAAGAAATAAGCATTGGATTCTTTTAAATTATAGAGGTATTATTAGCCAGACATTAGCCTTTTCTGTATATTTCCAATAAGACCAGTTAGAAGCGGCCAACATTTAGCGCTTTTTGACGATCCAAACAAGGTCGTCTATCCTTGTGGGTGGAGGTTCTACGCTACGCTTGCTTATTTGGGTCTCCGCTCTAGAAACTTAATGCACTTTTACTTGTCAATCCACTAAGCAATGCCGGTTACTTACCTTCGTCTAAGGATCTCCTTATTCCTAATTAAATCTCGTTGTGCAACCGTAATCTTGTCTATGAGACCAAAAGTGAGAGACCACATAAACTATTATTTCGAACTATTAAATCGTTTACAAAAATACTAACATATTATACTGTAATTAAATTAGTAATTTAAGCAACTTTTGCTATATAATTAATATAATAATTGTAGTTATTGTGTCATTAGTTAAGAATGATATAGGTCTTATGGAGCAGTGATAGCGCAGCGGTAGGAGACTGATTCTTGCATCGCAGGTCGTGGGTTCGATTTCCGGGATACAACCTTTTATAATACAAGTTTTGTCCATTTCTTGTGCGGCGATTGTGGTATATCCTAACATAGATGTCTAGAGGCCTATCTTTTGCAGTGGGCGTAATTAGAAATGAGGAATGAGGTCGGGATATTTTTTATCTTATTAAGTATAATGTTGGTCAGGATTCCTCAATCAAAATAAAAAAAATGCGATGTAGAACTTTCTAATTTAGCACTGTATGTATTAGTGTAATAATATCTATTTTATATGAGCTAGACTACGGCATACGATTTCGGTATGTACTCGAGGAGTTATCATAAAACTAATTCGTTTAATTTAGGTTAATATATTTTCACAACACAATTCGACCAATAATTATAATGTTTAAATGAATTAGTACTAATTAGTCTTTTGTTCTCATTATAAGTATTATAACTACATATTTTTAACTAAGACGCAGAATAATAATAATACATAATCTTATAAAATATAAACGAGGGTTAGATGTTTCGAAATTATTCTATCATAATATACAATTTTTAAAACGAATCTACTACGTTATTGCTTAGATAAACCGAATCGTGTGTACGAATTTATTTGAGTAAATTACGAATAAATATTCGAAGAACAGCGCGGATTTGAAAAGCATGCATTAATATTTCAGTATCCCTTCCCTTTAAAATCAATGCTTTAGATTAATGCGGTCCGACAAATTTGTTTTTAATTTATTTTACGCCTGTGTATTTAAAAAAATAAAATAATAAGTGCCCTGTTTAGTAGCAAGCTTTGGCGGGCTAGGATAATGATGATGATGGTGATGAAATTAAGTAATAAGATGCAAAAAGAAAATCGTATCAAAAAATTTAATGAAATAGGAATGAATTAAGTACTCGAAATGTTTCGTCGTAAGGTCTAAATTTTTACTCACGATCGCCTAGATATTTTACAAAATATAACACTTTTAAATAGCGCAACATATTTAAAATTGCTTAATGTAAGTAATGGTGAAAATTGTAATTTTTATCATATTGTTTGAACGTAAGATTGTTTTAAGCAATAATTTTTCACGGTCTTTCCAATATTTAATCTAACCAATCAAAAGTGCTGTGGTTAAAAAATCCACTCGTTCAATTGTTTATTTTTTTGATGATATCACCTTGTCAATAATTGCGATGTTAAGGTGAGGTCACTAGTTTATGAATATTCTACGCTTTATAAAACGTTTTTTATTATAATATATTTTTTACATATACATTGTAATACATATACATTTTAATTAGCGCGCTTATGATAATTAATAAATTCAACAGAACAACAAAGGAACCTTTGTTAGTCGAAAAAAAATGTTCATAATATTTTTATACTTCAGACTTATTCACATAGGTATACGAGTCGATAGCGGTTTTACAAGGATCTAGTGCGGTCTTTTGGAAGTTTCTGTGTCCATTTCAAAGTATAGAAGACGAACGTACATTCAATTGCTCTTACCATACAATTAAGACGGCGAATCTGATCGTCATATGTTTTTGGTAAAGTGATCATGATACCCTGTAGATGTAGTTTTATGGTAAAGAACTTCCTTTTCATTTCAATTGAGTTGATTATATAGATGTAAGGAGGCTAATACTTTATCTAATTTGAAAATTACCTTTACAATTAAAGAGGTGACATATTAAATTACAAAAAAAAAACAGGTTTATGCTCTGCTCGGGATTTCGCTTCGAGATCGAATCAGGAATTAGGTGATGCGTAGACAAAGGAAAATAATCGATATAGCACAGCGATTATGCAAGTTAATATGGTAGTGGATAGTCCACATAACAACAGCAGACACAGAGACAACAAGAGACAACAGACCGTTTGCTTACAAAGCGGACAGAAGACCTCGTTAAAGTCGTCGAAAGACGCTTGATGCGCCCAGCCTATCCCATAGAGAATCTCTCTGGGGAAATGTATATCTATCAGTATACGTCCTATAGCTAAAACGATGTTAATGATTCTATACTTAAAAGTTTAAAGATTTTTATATAATCAGCAAGTAGCTACTAGCCCTTGTAGTGGGCAATGCTATACATCATTGCTGCTTATGTCAACAATATAGGAACTTATCTTCAATCGGTTATGCCACTGTAACGGAGATCAAAAAGTATTTAAGGCCGAATATTATTTTATATTCAAATGCGTTCTGAGTTTAAACACTGGTCAATTTGTAAAATAAGTTAATTCTACCACTGCTTACTAACGATAAAAGCATATAAAGATATGCTTTTACATTTAATTTTTATCGTTTGAAAGCATAGTGAAAAAAGAAGTGGATATTACTTGGTATCAACTAATCCAAAGAATCTCGTGTCCTATACTTCAAATATTTTGTATTATCGAGTATTTGTGTTACAAAAAACATTAAAGGTTAATTCAATTTAGACCGTTACGTCATGTTTGGTTAAAACAATATAAAAACTTAATCACACGTCAACCCGGTAGCGAAAAATTAAGTAATGAAACAAAGTTTAAGTACATAGTCTGCAAACATACCGTAAATGCTGAGTCATCCAAATCATTGTCATTAAATTATTTGTAATGACGAAAAAGATAATTTCAACTGGAATAATAAAAACTTTTCTTACGTTTTTGTTTTTTTATTTATCTTGAAACAATGTTAAAGTTTAAGTTAACGGGAAAGCCATTTCTAGATATTTTTCACTACTATTCGTTGTCTCACATTTCGGGTCTCATTGGCAAGCTCTCAGTCGCTCTAGAAGCTAAGGAGAAGTCATGTCCAGGATTTCTCTACGATATCAAGTCAAGATTGAGGGGTTCTGTAGACGAACGAAATTAATCGACAAAGCCCAATGGATTGGCAAGTTGATGTGACTAAGCAGGCAACATGGCGAGCAGAACCAATGTCTGTCGGAGCACAAGTTGGACAGACTACCTTATCGAGATCGTCCGAAAAATGTTGATGCAAGCTATTTCCAACCAGTACCTGTTCCAAATTTTTAAATAATATACTTAAAATGAATATTAGGAATCTGTGGGGGAGTCCTATATATAACAGTTGATTAGAATAAATATTTTTAAAAATTAATATTTGAATGAAGAATTTAATTAAGTTCAATTTATTTCTAACTTAATTTTGACACGGGTCTAATAATAAAAGAAATACTTTAGTAACAGTTCGGAAACATAGCGAGAAAAGTTTTATTTACTAGAGCAGAGGCAGCCCACCGGTAGAGGACCGAGACTTGCGATCTCACTCTCTTCGTGCATTGATTATATAGTATTGTCATTGGCTGACTTACCCTGCAGCCCAAATGCCATTTATAAAATCCACGGGTGCGAAGAGGCATGGCGTTTTGGACGCTTAGCCTAACATCTGTTTTAAGGTAGCAAAGCTGCCTCCCTAGGAAGCCACGGCTCGCACCACTATGTACTAAATTTTCTCGGATTAGACTATATCATAGTATTTCCCCCGTAGATATCTTTGGGGAAGGCCTATTCTTTTCAGTGGGTGTCTATGGGTTGAAACGACAAGAAAGGTGAGCATATATTTTATTTTCAATAATAATTGGTGTCGTTAACTATCTCTTGGTATTAAGATTATTTATTATAGAATGCAAAAACGATTAATTTGAACGAACAAGTTTTTCTAAAATGAAGTCATAACTTTTAAACATCTATGTCTGTATTTGAGTATTTTTTGTCGAATCGATTTGTATGATAGCTGTCATGTGTACATTTATATTCACAAATAATTTATATGTAAACAATCTACGTTTGTTTCTCATTAAAAAAATGAAGGTCGTCTTGGACGACCACGTGCCGGTAGACGAGGTGTGGGCAAGTCCCCTCACTAGATGGACAACATTGTAAAGGACGCGAGGCGATCTTTGAGAGAGACTTATGCCTTGCAGTGGGCGTCCATTGGGTGAAAAGAAGAAAAAGAGAGAAATTAGAGTACACGCTACTCTCTTTTCTCGATGTTTGATATTCTTTTACATATTTTGTTTTTATATTAATCTGTTTTAGAATGTTTTCCTCGACCAAAAAACCTAATCGTGGTTGCAATTTCTTACCAACTGGGACAACTTAAAACGATTCTAAATTACATTTTGATTGTGCGCTTAGTGCGGAAATGGCGGTAAGTGTACGCAAAATTTCAAAGAATGAAGCGAAGTAGCGTTAACACCGCAACGACCTCGTTCGTAGAAATCTGCTAACTGTATGCCAAGGTTCATAAATATGTGAGCGGATACATTATCGTAACGATTCTCTTTAGATCTTTGTAGTTTGGATCCGTTATTACATTTCCACGAAAATTTAAAAAAAATCCCTAATGTACGTTCCATAATCATGTTTTAATTTCTTTACTGGTGAACACAGGTCTTTCTCAACGCAATGTAATATTTGGTATTATGGTGTATTGATATTTCTTCCCAAAGCTCTTTTGAGTATGTACTCCACACCCTTTTTTTCATATAGATTCATCATTAGTATCATTTTGTTTTCATATAGGTTTTTCTATCTCATTAGTCGTTTCATCTTCTATTATTTTGAGGTACTTAGATATACTAGAAATTTATTTGGCCATTGAATTCGTTCTTCTACGAAAACGCAAAGCATAGCACTCTCCATCACTTACAGCGTGACTTTTAAGCAATAGACTAGACCGATAGTTTCATTTGGTTTAGGTTTGAAGTCGCATTTAGTTAAGATTTACCAAGCGCTGTCCAGCCGAGTTGAATGCGTTCTTCTTTCTCCAGAAATCATTAATATGAATGTATTATAATTAGTATATCGTCGATGTTATTTTAGCCTACAGTCCTCCAGGTCTCCCCCAAATATATCTACGGAGGGATATACGATAATCGCCACGCTTGGCAGGCGGTTTAGAGATCGTAGTGTGGTATTATGATACGCAGAGGACGTTGCTCCTAATTTTCGGGAAACTTGTTTGTGATCAATGGCAATGCTTTATAATTAATGCACAATGTGTGAATTATATAAGTTTATATCCCAGGAATCGAACCCGCAACTTGCGATCGTAAGTCTCAGTCATTATGTAAATAGGTTAAATAAGACTATGTAAGTCGATAGTTATGTGTCTACAGGTAAGTTGTCCAGTTTAAAGAGCGCTCTATTTTATCAAAAATAGAACATATTTGTATGCGATTTTCATATGATGGGTTAGATTACAAATTACATTTTAATTACACTTGGTAGTGATAAGATTATGACAAAAGCATTATTGAAATTTATATGGATTATGAATGTCCTATGATCTCTTTAGAACGACGCTTGAATTTGCAACATTTCAAAAATATGAAAATAACAATGTCAGTTATAACTGATATGTAAAACCATTATCGTTGATATAAAACCAATAAATAACTTAATTTTCTTCGTATGATCTCAAATCTTTTGACATATTTAAGAGTGGAATTGATAATAACCAGTAACAAAAACACAAAGCTCTGGTCATCAATAAATTTATCGTGAAAGTACCTTATCAAAACTTATCTTCCAAAGAGATAATACACTTTTTGGACTTGTACATTCTTTTTTTTTGCGTAGTTCTTTACATAACTTGCTCTCATGTGAACGCAATATGTTATAAAAGCTGATCACAATCATAAGATGATGTTTAAAATGCATTCAAGCAAAGAATTTAGGAATTTATTATTTTAAGCCGTAGATGAGAAGGACATTCACGATGTTGAAAGGTAAATCGATACTACACGTGATTTTGAAATACAGGATGCTACGCAGCAATGATGTTGAATATATTTTTAATGCTTTTATGTAATAATAACATTAGTCTAGTTAGCAGTGTGGTGCAGTACATTGAAGGTTAAAAATCTTCGACTAAATTGACGTCAATTGTTTATATAAAAATACACAAATATTAAATTGTATATCCAAACTTAAAGTAACATTGTTAAATATTGGCTACTTGTTTTTTTTTTAATGTTATAAATATAATATGTTATAATTAACTTTCTCAGTTATGAAAGTCATTAAAGAATCTTCGAGAATGGTAAGGTTTCAGCACAAGAATTCTATTTCGTGATGAACCTTACTGAGTAACAGCTGGACGATGATTGTCAATCTTCTAGAGGAGATGCAATGAGAAGAATAATGATATCCTATATCCATGAAACATTTATCTACAATGTTTAATAAAATAGTTAAAGGAAGCCTTTTTAATAACGAGAGTAGTCAATAATTGCTAAACAATAATTTGTTTCTACATAAAAGGTTTTCAAATATCTGTTAATCGGAATTCTTATTTGGTACCACTTCGTTTAAAAGACGCTTGTACTTATGCAGTATATAATATAGTTAAATATAATATGTAAGTTAAAAATTTTCATAACTACGATTTATTTATATATTAACATCTAGAATCGTCGCAACCTAATTCCTAGTCACTGTCAAGGTTATAATATAATAGCATTGGTCAGTTGATACATACGCTCGCTGTTTCGCTTTTTAAACGCTAATGGCATATATTTATTAAAATTTTGTTACAATTCCTTGCACTAAATTTTATGTTATTCTAAAAATTCTTATTTACGTTAAACGATTATAAATATAATAAATACACAATAAGTAAATGTAATCGTGACTTATTTAAATATAAAAATCATAAAGTTTTATATTTTAAATTGTATTCACAAGAAACTCTTTTGCATTTAATTATTTAGACTATGAATATGTTTAAGCATTCGTTACAAAGACTCACCTTTCGTTAAAACGAACGCAAATCACTTATAAATATCGATACATAAAAATAAAAACAATGAAAAGCGTAAAGCAATTGATGCGTAGCTTTATCTGGTCAACACACGACTGCGGTCGAGAAGATCCCGACACGCGTGAAGGCAAACCGCAAACGTCATCGCAGTATTTTATGAAAATATACCTCATCTGCAGTATGTAAGTATCATTTTAGTTAAATTTGCAGCGTTTAATACAAATCACATATAATATTGAACTGGTTGATCAAAGCAATATTCGTTTTTTGAGACAACAATTTTAAATTATCTTTTATTATAATATCGGCTTTACAAAGTAAATTTACGATAATTTGAAACATTCATTCAACATTATAATTTACATTAAAGGGACTCAAAACACGGTAAAAAAGTACAGGCAATTATACTGGCCTCTACGTCAAGGACTTTTCGCCTAAATAGTTATTCCCTCGTTATATTTTCTCTGGTTAATAGTGTTTAATTTAATTATCTAAATAAATATCCGTGGATCGAACTCTTTGCCATATATGGAAAACAACCGAATTTAACTTGTACATTTACAGTTATGACTTTCTCAAGAATATTATATTAAAAATATGTTTTTAAGTTTCTAAACGTAATATCGACTTAGCATGAAAAGCTCTAGTAATATCTTAAGTCATAAATAAAGCGATGAATAAAAATATTTCAATAATGAAAAGTAAATATAAAACTTACTCTACATTTATGTAAACTAATTATGAAAGAAATTTATATTATTTGAATTATATTTCGTAAAAACCAACACACAGCGTGTTGGTTTTTACTTAAAATTATTTTTATCAATAAATAATAATAACAATAAATACTAGAGTAAGTATTGCGATGTCAATTGCTAATGTGTTTCAGAATATGTAAGTCCTGGATATAAAAGCGTTTTTAATTAAAAATAAATTAAGTACTTTAAATGAAACTTTGTGTAACAATGCAGGTAAGAGTGTTTGGATATTAATTAACGTTTACTGTAATAATTTTATTTAATTATGCTTTTATGTTCCGACCGGAGCCGCTGTACCGCGCGTTAGTTACTATAACAATAATTATCCAAAGCGCGGTAGAGCGGTTTTAGACGAAAATAAAATTCGTCTTATTTTTTAACGAAGTTATTATTTTGAGCGACTTTTTTAAACATTTTTTAAATTGTTAATATATACAATGCTTTCGTAGTTAGGTACAAAGGTGAATAACGTGTCGATTTCCCTATATTAATATATATATATAAAAAAGTGTAGTGTTGGGGTGTCAATTTGAGGGAGGATCCGTATCCTCCTACAGATCGCCCATACGGATAGTACGTCAGGTGTGTAATGTTTTGTTGTCAAAAGCACATGTGAACGCATCTTGATACTTCTTTACAAATTTGACACCCATTAATTTTATCTGCCTGTCTACAAATGTACCCTACATATATTCACCGTATAAAAGTATACTATATATTCACCGTATAATAACCTTATACGGTCAATATACAGTAGATGCTTTAAAACATAAGTTATTGTTAGAAATAAGGAATAATATTTTAAAGCCCATCAGAGCGGGAATAATAAAAAATATACAATTATGTAATTAATATATGATATTTTTATGTACACCATTTTTATCTATTGCACATTGCATAAACATTTACAAAAAGTCAGTTATAATTAATGATGCCATCTGCAATCCAAGAGCGCGTTTTCGCATTCAAAGTAATGTTATAAAATAGTTCTAGATGGCGCCACAGAAATATTACGTCAAACACAATTTTCTTTTTTTTGTCTTAAAATATTTGAGTTTTAATAACTATATTTTTTAAGGAATAAAATTAAGGAGATAATTAATATTTATAAAAAAATATTTTATTGTGATGGTAACATTTAAAATTTTTTGAACAGTTTTGAATTCAGAACTTTTACTTCTTTATGTAGTAATAATTCAACACTTTTGTCGACTGGGAGCGTGGCGTCTCCTGTAATCCGGCTGCTCGGAGGTCGGGTATGGAGGATGGTTTGAGGTCGGGAGTCCTGTTGCTGAGTGGCCCATGTTGACTGGACGTCCACACTAAGCCTGGTATTAATATGGAACCTCCGGAGGAGTCTGGAAGTTGCAGGTTTACTAAGGAGGGGCGAACCGGGCCAGGGGGGAAACCCAGCAGCCAAAAGTCCCCGTATCGGGCAGTAGTGGGATAGCGGCCGGGAGTGGGTGCTCAGTAACAGCCCGACCAATACAATCAGACCCTTTCCTTTTGCGCAATTATTTTTTTAAAATAAAAGGCAACCACTTTGATTTTTTCTTTCCTTTAATTGACTGTGTAGAACGCGTGGTGCTTTAAAAATAAACGGATGTGGGAATCTCTGTGCATGTCACTGGGGACATAGGTAAAGCGTCCCTGCACTCAGTTGCCAGTCCGATTTGGCCCTGCGTACCGCGAAAATTACCAAAGTTTAACCGCACTACTGATTTGTGTTTATAAAAAGCATAAAAATACACACAATTCCGTGTATGTACACGATGTGTAAGTTTAATTCATAAAAATGTACTCTTTGGAGGTTACAACTGTAATAATTGGATGTAAACCATTTAAACCGCATTCAATACACAAGAAAATTTAGTGAAGTAGTCAAAGAGAAATCAATTATTTATATGTTAAATGTATCCGAAAAGAGTGTTCTCTAAGTAAATCAGTGTAGACAATACGCTTGTTTACTTTTTAATTATTTAAACTGTGATGCGTAATTTTTAAGTGATATATATTTTTTATTTGCTGTAATGTATTATAAATATTTGAATAATTCTGTCGGGGCAGGTAATTTCCAATAAAAATAAAGCAAGTAATTTTATTCATTTATTAAATCATTTAAAGAGGTCAATTCAATTATAATAACTATCGCAAATCTTAAACTAGCAAATAAACGGATACGATATTCCGTTGCAGACAATTGTTTATTTGGTACAATAGCCTATCGAAAAGCTTCGACCAGTTACGGCTTCAGTAAACTACTAAGTTCTTGCGGATCAATTACATTGGTCTAGCAAGGCCTATTGTACAGATTTTGCAGGGATCTCTATTTTATTGGGTGCATCAGACTCTTTTACTTCGGGCATATCTTTCTTGACTTCAGTTGCTTTCTCTTGTATTTCCAATTTTTCATCTTTGTTCATAGGTTCTGATGCCTTTATTTCAGGCAAAGGTTTAGGTTCCTCCATAATTTCTGGTATAGCAGATTTAAGTTGAGGGATATCTGACTTTACCTCGGGCTTTGGTTCGGCTTTTTTCTGGAAAAATAAAGAAAAAAACCTATATTGGTCAATTCTTCTGCTTCATTGCAATTATTAGGCTATTGAAACGTATAAAAGGACGTTATAACATAATGGTATATAAAACCAGTACATATATGTAAGTACGCTCTACTTACCTCTTCCACAACCTGTTCACTTACAGTACTGGAAGCCACCATGCTAGCGTGCTTTCCAGAAACTTCGATGTTTCCAGCGCTCTTATATTCAGAATAGGCAGCAGGATCGGGCAGAATGTAGCAGTCTTCTTGATTCGTCTTGATAAAGAAAGTTCTAGATACTTTGTACCTTTCCAACGCAGCATACGCTCTTTGCATTACCATCTGTGGCGCAAGTCTCTCACGGGTTAATACCCATGCGTTTTCTACAAATTTATTAATCAAATAATATTAATTCATTTCCACTTTGGATCATGGACATACATCACTAATATTTTTTATGAAAAGAATGTGAATATTAATTGGAACTAGATTTAAATTAAGCTATCCTATAATGGTATCTTTAAATTTAAAATACAACGACACTACGGTTTCAAAAATATGCTAAACAGCAGAGCCCAAAACAAATTCAATCAGGGTTTTTTCATCACTTTCACAAATATCTTTAATACACTACTATACGAATAGATTTGTATATAGCACTTTAACATGTAACCTTTTGAAACCATCTTAAAAATAAGAATACAAATACATAGCGAAGGATTGTGTTTTGCAGGCTTAATTCGGGCGCGAGTTTTGTGTAAGTATAACATGTCCTTTGGTAACAAATAGTAAAGGGATCTGTCCGCGTGAAAAAACAATCCACGTTACCACCTAGCTAAGAAGAAAGAAGCTTCTATACTAACAGAGAAATTTTTATGAAACTTAATCTCTCCACTATACGTTTGCTACTTGACACATGTACCTATCACATTTCCCGTCGCGAAATAGATAATATATAGCTTGTTGTAGTTGGCCAGGTCGAAGGTAAAAAAATACATGATACAATATTAAGCCACTGGTATTGTAGTATTCGGCATTTGATTTGCCACGTCGGAAACATTCTACAGAACTACACCATGTGTATCGTAAGCCTTTTTTTGCCCAAATCACTACTCCCATAGTTTTGACTACCTATTTTGGGAGATATTAAAAAAACGAACGAAGTGGGGTAATTTAATGAGGTAGGGAACGAGAGCTCTTATCGAAATGTCTAAAGACTTTAAGAGAATCTCCAGCAATAAAGAAGGCGATGACTAACTTTTCTCTTATTTTTCTTACAGCTTATAACTTACGTATATGGACGGGTCCAATTCCGCTGCAAGACCACATCACTGCATAACTGTCGTAGTCAGTCTCCAGTACGCTGAATTCTGTATCATAAGGTACGGGCAATGTGGCGTATTTGACAATCATACGTCCCTCGCCTTCGCGGCCGATCATCTGGAGATGACCCTCCAACACTCTCTTCATTCCGGTCCTATCAAATAAAAAAAAAGTCTTTTGATACTAGAAACATAGAAGGGAATGATAGCAGGGTTCTTTAAATTCAAAATTTTGTGTATAATCGACGTTTGCGCAAAACATAAGTATTTAATTATCAATTTAATGTCACTGGCGATCTACCAACTATAGTATCATCATTATTATCAGCCAATAGACGCCTACTGTAAGGCATAGGCCCCCAAGGTCCAATATCATCACAATGATCATTCTTCCGCCGTCGGCATCCAACTTCTCGTGACCTTAACTATGTCGTCGGTCCACTTTGTTGGGAGCCAATACTCACGCTCATGATTGTCCCTCGAGAATACTTGTCGTTAATAATATCTAGCACAAAGTGCACGCACAAGTGAAAAAGGTGCCTTGATAAGCAAGGGAAAAGTGCTGATGATTCATACATTCTAACCTTTCAAAAGTGGGGTACGCTCAAGCTTGGGTAATAAGAACAAAGAAGGAAAGAAGTGAATCCCGTATTTTTACCAGTCTCAATTGAGTATACTACATGGATGAGGGTGACGATGCAATAGGCAGACATAACCAAAGGTACATTAAAAAGACTTCTATTAGTCATGAAAAGTAAGTAGTAGTTAAACCTGAAATGAGGGTTGACCTACGTTAACCTACGTTTCAAATGGGAATGAACATATAAATTATGTAAATCATTTGCGTTATACATTTGGTAAGCTCTCTTGCTAATTAGATCTCTTACGAATACATTTTTTTGCGGTTTATATAATTTCAAAAATTATTTTACTGTAATAACAATTGGGAGTTTTTAAATTCTGTGAATTTTATATAATATCACACAACAGTTGTAAAATTTATATTTACTACAAGCGAAATATCTCTGAATCAAAGCGTATATAATAAATTGAAGGATATTGAAATTACCAAAAAACTAACAAAAAAAAAGGATTGAAATTGCTATTAAATACGTTGAAGGAGGTTTACATTCAAATGGACCCCTGTTACGAGATACACGCCCACTGTCAGGCAAAGGCCATCCTAACGATTGCTGGTCTTACACTAACCGTAACCAGCGACTTTTTACGACATCAACTATGTCGTTGGTGTACCTAGTGGGGTCCCTATCTACACTACACTAAATATTACTAATATTATTTGACATATAAATTTGGAAATAAATGGCTTATTAAGTCATTCAAATAACAAGGATATTTTCTGCTACTCACACTGCGTTGGTTATCTCGTTGGAAACCAGAATACGTCCCTCCGGCGTGCTCTCGTACTTGGTGGTGACGCAGCGGCTGCCAAGTTCGCTGACCGAGAAGTAGCGCTCTGCCTCGAACCAGGTGCCCAGGAATCGGTTCATATTGAAGTTAGCCATAGGCTGTTTAAAAAGATAGTTTCACTTTTACCCAGACACATAGTTAATTACGATTAAGAATTTAAAAAACAATGAAATGAATATTTAATCTTTCGAATAGCCTTGTTAAGCAACTTCGAAAAGTCGTTTAGAAATTGATGTACATCCAGACATTGATATAATGTAGATTTATATACGTACAAATCATACGTTGTGTAATTAGTTCTAATTTTCTTCATATTTTACTACTAGGTTCGTAATATTGACTCTATCGAGAAGAACTTAGCAAGGAATTCAATAGATAACGAAAATTTTACAATTGTTCAACTAATAAATCTTTTATTTATCACGTGAAAATTAGCTTGATATCCTTTGTAATACTCGTATTTAATACATATGCTAAATTGATCAAACTTTGCTTAACAAGCTTTGAATTTTTTCGCGGATTAATGTAAAATGACTCCAGAGTTATTGTTATGGAATAGTAATAGTTTCGAGTTCGTGGGCCTTATTAAATTTTTAACAAAAAATTTTTCTTAAATCATATTATTTATAAATCTATAGAGGCGCAGTAGGTCGGTTACGGTTTATACCGCCCAAAATATATTTTGGTTATACGCTTAATGCGAAATATTGATTGTAAATTTTAAATACTTTATGATCGCGATTTAAGACCAATTACTAAAGATTAGAAAGACTGAATCTTAAGTAATCTATATTGCTCAAAACCAGTCAAAATAACATTGTGAAATTAAAACAAAACTAATGTGTAAAGAAATTTGAAATAAAAGAAATATTAACATTAAAGGATTGCGTCAATATATAGATAGTTTTTCTAAATGAAATTAAAAAAAAAACAGTCAAAATGACTTTTTGGACAATCATTTCCTTATTCGTAGATAGGCAATTTTGCGAACCTATTGTAAATACATAAAATATCTGTTTCTTTCTTTACGATTCGCCTTCAATTTTTTTTACCGATTTTAGGGACTCATGTTTTAAGCTAACTTCAAAACCCTGAAATCACATCATAATTGCTACTAACTAAAAGGTAGCGTACACAAATGTTTTTAAAAATTATTATTGTTCGTCTTTTAATCATCCTATGCCTGATAAAAATTTATAGATTTTGTTTACAGGATTTTTCGAAATCAAAAGTGTCACGTAATAGAACGATGTCAATGACCGTGAATGGTGGCGGTCCGCGCTCTGTACAACCGTCGCAGCTTACTTACTAATTATATAACACCTGATGTGACCCGAAACGTAAGGTCGAGGTAAGACAGTACTGTAAGGATTATTTAAATAATGCCTTACGCTGTCACTTGAACAAGGGAAAAATTTTGGACAATAGTCTAGAATTTTTTTTACTTTATTATTGATATTAATGATACAGTGTTTTATTACTAAAAGTATTTAAAATCTATTTAAGATGGTTAAAACAAATTAAATAAGAAGTGTGCTGTTGGTACAGTATGTAATCAACAAACGACTTAATACAAGATTTAACTTATTCTATAAGGAAATAAAATTTCTATTAAATATATTTTAACTATTGTGTAATATATTTTGTTTCTCGTCAAGTAAAAATTTTGTACTGTGAACCTTCAAGAAATGGTAATAAACATTTTGGTTTTAATAGTAAAACTTTTTAAAAGATTAGTCCATCATAGTACAGATTAATCTCCCAGAAACTCTTTTAGTAAAAATCATTACAGTATTTATAGTAGAAGATAATGCAAAATGTTTATATTGTCACATTAAAACGAAAATGTTATTATATTTTTAATTCTATTTATACGTTAATATATAATTATTATATATATCATATGTTGCTTACCTGATAATCTGGACAAAATCCCAGTGATGGGATTTGCGCTGTAACGGCAGCGAAGAGGAAAAATAAACGCCACATAATTGATGAATCAACGCGCCCGGGGGACTGTGTACACGGGAATGGTCTCTGAAGTCCCGATCTTTGCTTTTAAACCTATTCGACTTAGGGAACCGGTCCTGCAATTGAAAAACCATCTAATGGACCAACTTATCTAGCAAGTGGTTCGATTTATTAAAGTCGACAATGAATTTCGCTTCGCTCCTTGTTAGGACATGTGTACATCTAGACATTTGCTTTAATGGACCTCGTCCGTTGTTTGTTGAGTTTTTTTTAAAATTACGTTTCTGTTCAATGTAGTTTGGATAATTTAGTCGAAGGACCGCGGTTAGTTTTTACGATTCCAATTATAGTTTAGCACTGTGTTTGAGCGGGATGCTGTTTCGTACGCTGTTTGCATTTTTAATTACGAGTCAACAGGTATTATGTACGTTAACAAAACAATACGCGACATGTATATGATTAGTTATAAATAATATGCTTGATTATAATTTTATTGCATAATAAATTCTACAACAGACACTTATTATTAATAACAGACTATTTATTTTATTATTATAAATTATATTACAATAAACACTTTCTAGCAAAGATAATCATGTTTCTGTTTCAAAGTCAAACAGAGCCAGTTTTATTTAACATAATAAAAGTAGTTTTTAAAGAGGTACTGATTCGTTTTAAAAATACCATTTTCATTTAAATATTGTATAAATATATTTATCTTTGTGTATCCTACCGTATATTTACGTTATTCCAGTGCACCAAAAGCATAAGCCATTTTAAAGATGTCGCCCGGAATGTTCCCAGAGCCTACCACAAGTCAACTTACAAAAAGATGCGAAAACCATCTGCCTCCACCGGTTCTGTGATGTCTGCTTCGTTTTTCATTTTCTATCTTTCCCATCTATTTTTAACTGTGCATGAGTATGGAGACTGAACGCTGTTTGTTTTATTTTTATTGTTTATGTTTCAAGAAGCGAGTCCTTTAGAATGGTTCAGGTTATATGTACTTATATAATGATTATATTTACAGAAGACTAACTAATGTCAGGTAATTGATACTCATGGCTCTTTAATTATGTATTTTTCTATCAGCATAAATTTGTGAGAATATTTTAAATAAAATTTCCGCTCAAGTAAAGAGCTCAAAGAGATGGCCAATTGAGCTTTGCGGTTCTGGAGTATATCACCGACCGGCAGGTACAGTATTGGACTTCCGCCCACAAGGTGGACATACGAAACTGGAGGACGTAAAATAAGGCATCCAATCGCTCCGTTTGTAAATCTACGGGAAAAGCCTTTGTATAGCAGTGGACGTGCAGTAGTTGAAATGATAAAGTTGATGATGATGAAAGTCCTTACTCTATTTAGAGAACAGTTATATCGTAATAAAATATTATGAGATTGCAACTCACCTGGTAACGTTCGAAAAGGAAATGGCGGACGAGCTAATTGAAAGTTTGAAAGTGGAACTTCTCCGATTGTTCATGATCCCACCCGACGACCGATTTGTTATGAAATGTAGATTTGATTCTTCATACAATTTACACAGCGTGGAGTGTTTGTAAAAACATCGAATATGACACTCGTTAGATTGTTGTGTATCGTCATAATCATTTATTAAAGCGCAAGGCAGTTCCTATATCCCGATATGTTCATAAAGATTTTGTTATCAATTAAGGTGTAAAACCCTATTGTTAAACACCAGAGATTTATAGTTTTAATTTAAATAAATTTAGTTTAATATTTTGAAAACGATTTTTTTTTTAATTTTTGGTCTTGATTGTGTGTATGTAGGTGCAAAAAGTGTTTTTTACTTCTAGTTTTTCACTCAACATTTTTTTAATTTCTTCTTTCCATAAGAACTTGACGACAAATTTAAATAAAAATTCAATTAATTTTTATTTATGTATATATCACGAGGCGAGCAGGTCAATCTTATTCAACACAAAATCGATACAGCACCCTTCAAACTCATTATCATTTCAGTCGTAAGACGTTCATTGCTGTACATTGGCAACCCTTATGTATTTTCAGTAACATATTGGAATTGATATTCTGACGACTTGACGGGTGTCGTTTGTCCGCCCTGTGAATGGACCTGCGCTGCGATTTCTCTTGTCTATTAATAACATTCTTATCTGTTTACTATTTACCTTTTAATACTTATTTTATATAATTCTATTGCATAATTTTTAGATAATTCTCATTTTAACAAAGTTTAAGTGCCATGTTTTTGACATAGAACAAAAAGTTTTTTTTATATTAAAACTGACGAGGCGAACAGGACTTACAAGTGATTATTAACAAGTCAATTAGCTAAGCATGCATTCAAACAATGTGTATATCAATACAGGATGTTTACGGATAAGGTTCCATATATGATGACTTGAAGGCTGAGTTCTTATGGCGAAGACTTCGAGCGGCCCTCTGCCGCGACAGATCTACTGCGAAGCAACGACCAAAGGGGATGCCTCCCTTTCTCACATGTTGAAGCTGACAGTTTGGGAGTAGTGGAAGCGTATAATAAAATAAAAATGAGAACCATGACCGGTTTATGAAAACTTTAACGAGTAAGTAAAAAATACAAAAAAAGTTAAGAAAATATTTTTATTTTGAAGCCTACTTCAAAATGTACACCGTAAAATTTAAACTAGGTGCGAGATAAAGCAAAAGCACTCATCACAAAATTTTATCAGTTATACTCGTTACATAGCTTTTACTGTTTTTTTTATTTATTTATGTTAGAAAGCGACGATACGACAGTAGTAGTGGTTCTATAAAAATTTAAAAAAAACAGTTTTTACAGTTTTTGATAACAAACACCCAAAGATATGTGACGTGTTGTCTAAGATATTAAGACAAATCCATCTGTGATTGCCACTTACGAGTACTTTAAAGCAATGACTTTGTTATATGTGTAACTAGCAGAGTCGCTTGTAAAATTATAAGATTAAAGAGAAGTTCTTTTGTACAATGGGGTATTTGGTAAGTGAAGCGTACAATATTGTATTTAGTATTTGTAAATAGCGCGTTGTGTATTGAAGGAAGAGCATTTGCAATTGCATTTGAAAAAGTACGACTCGTTATCTATCTTAGACCCAGTGTTGGTGGTTTCCTTACGATGTTCTCTTTCCTCTTTTTGGACAGGAGTGTTTATATACTCGTATGTGTAAGTGACAAAGCGTGTACATACGCCTTTTATAAATTGAACCATTATCATCAAATAAATCTTAAGAAAGTAGAAGATATTTAAACAAATGTCATTGATTTTAGGTTATTTCGTAGATTGTTGATAACACAGTGCTCAAGCTTTTGGATTCGCTATATTAAGATAAGTTCATTACCTTAGCAATTTAAATAAATAGAGTTTGCTTTAAAAATAACGCTTGTCATCTGAATCTGTCTAGTAGACGCCATTGTGTCTAAACGTATTTTATATAAGTACCTAGACTGTATATTTGAGACTTGAATATGGGACTTATCACTAAGTAAGGCCTTTTGTAATAGCTCCTATAGATACATAAATAATTTATTGTTCAATATCGAGACGTTAAAACAAACTAAATTGTGAAAAAAATCACTTATTAATTTTATTGCACTATTGTTAACGGTACGTGTCTGTTATTTTATAGGTAGGTGTTTGATAAGATTATTAGTAAAAATCCAGAGCTAGATTTAATTCTTAACACCGTATTACATTTCAAGAAAAAAGTTTAGGTCTAGGTAGATAGGTTTTTATTTATTTAAAGTGTTATAATCCACTTTGGATTCTATACAATAAATACTTCTGGAAGTCATAGCCAGTATGCCAGAAGAGCGTAATTTGACAGTAACTTGAATCAAATTGCGTCCCTCATAATGGCAATTTTCAGCGTAGCTATGAGTGTTTCTAATACTCGTCCCAGAGCTCACAGCGAACTTAATCAAATTTTTTGTTAACGACACATAATTTTAAGAACATTATGACTTTCTCATTAGATTCTGAAATCAGTCAATCAAGTAAATAAAGAGAATTTAGGTCACAGTTTCTTTAGTGTAGCAACTTTTTGTCGTGCAGTGTACGAACGAGCGCTGTCCTTAAGGAGCAGCGTGTTATAGCGATTAGTCTATTGTCAACATTTTGATCAGCATAGGGTTTCGGTCAATTATGATATACGTTTTTCATTTTCCTGCCAGATGACCGGGCGACCTATGAGCTGGTGCGCACCATCCCTTTCACTTCAAACCAAACTCCGTGTTCTGTTAGCATTTGAGATTGTTTCTCTTCACTTCATAACGACTTCGGCTGAGAAACAGTCCTGTGTGGGAGTGTGACCCGCATGTGGAAGAAGGGGTGCTTCACCTGTTGCTGGACTACCCCTAGTGACAAGCAGGTGATATCTCGGTGCGCTACCTGTTTGTATCTTCTTGCCTTCAAAAACAAAATAGTACTATAAGCACTAGCCAGGAACGGCAGCTTACTACACCTGGGCAAAGTTTTGGACAGATTAACAGATACAGTTCCAACGCCGGCTGCGACCGGCCCGGTGCGGAATTAACAAGAGTAACAAATTAATTAAAAATAAGACCTAATCTAAAATAGTAATAAGAAATTAACAAAAAAGAATTAGAGACAACAGTGTACTAAGTGTACAACAGTATACTACATATTTTAATAAATGAATACCATGTGTACTAATTATGCATAGAATAATATAGATAAAATAATAAGTATTGGATAGTAAATATAGAATTCAGATATTTAAAAAAGTAACGTGCAGTTAGGCTTTCCTTCTAGGAATGGGAGCCAACAACTAGAATTAGAAAAGTAATAGAGCATATGTAAGTTAGGATTTGATAGGAAATAAGTCATAAATATCAAGGATATCTCGCGATCATAGAAATGAGAAAGTAGATTAAGGTCATGAAATGTAAATAAAAGAACTAGCTGAAAAATGATTATCTTAAGATTAAAAGAGTCTGCCATTAGGTAGTTGAGGTCCAAAATAGTAATAATAAAAAAGTTATTATTGTATTGGATCTTGTTTTCGCTGTAGGTCTTGTTGAATAACATTAAGCGGAGCACAGAATGCGTGTTTGCTGATGTGCTTTATTCAATTTATGCAACATCAGTGGCTTCCATAATTTGGCTATTTTTCCGATTTAAAGCAATTGAAGAAATGTTTTGTCACTTACACCTAATGATCAAGTTCTATTATCACTTTCAGTTCTTTATTATCGTCGATTAGTGTCGGAGATCTTTCATAGTTTGTGTTCTCTAGGTCAAACTTTCTAGCGGAAACGACAGAACGTTGGTCTAATATATTAAGAAATTACAGCAAAATGATCGAATAAATTGAAAAGACGAAAATATTATTTAGTAACTAATTCCTCAAAAGAATTGTGAATTTTGATTTTAAATAAAATTCAATTCTAAATGCTAAATGTAAATCAGCAAGTTCGTAGGTACGGAACTGTTATTACAGAGAATTAAGAAACGATGTTTTTCTGAAGTGAAGGATAAATTTATTATCACAAAGTATTACAATACAAATCACAATACAAAAACGTTAAGCATTGAAGGATCTTCAAACCCCTATCGAATCAATTCAAGTAAAATGTAAATTCGATAATTAATTAAAGTCATCATTTTAATTAAAAAAGGTTTTTTAACGACCCTCCTTTTTTGAAGACATCTAGTTCCCCCTTGCCGTGTGCGGGGCAGGGATGTTACAACTCGAATAAATTTTTTTTTCATTTCATTCTTTTATTTCATTGTCTCCGCTCATCTCTCACAATGTCTATCTTTCTTAATTAAATCAGGTTAACGGAAGTTTAAGGATATAGATTGTCGTAGAGTGTGTCAGAGGATATATATGACAGATAAAAGGAAATAAAGAACATCGGCATATGTAACTAAAATATTCTCGTTATTTAATTTACTAAGGTAAGAACACATTTTTACAGAATGTTAATGGTCTAAACAATATCTACAAAAAATTGTACACTATGTGAAACCTTAGAAAATAATTTTTAATTTACAATCAACAGAAAAATCAATATTCAAGTTCAACAAGATTAAGTTAAGCTTTCTTCTCCATTAGGCTTACCAACTAAAATATTTACAATTATTCCTAACAACGTCATGTATCAGACAGAATTGTTTCGATTAAATGTGTCGACGGTATCAAAGTTATATGTCGCCTTCGCTTTGCAAGCCATTGTCAGCAACTATTCGAAAAAAATTGGGATAGTAACTCAGAGCGGATTAAGGCGGCATCTGTATTATTGGTAAAATCGATTTAATTTTATAATAAAGTTTAACTTCTTTTTTATATTTTGTAAATGTAAATTTTTTATATTTTTATATTTTGTAAAGAATTTAAGTCTTTCAAAGTTCCTGTTGTACTAACCATTTCAATTTGAGAGTGGCAAAAAATACTATCAAATATATATAAAAGTTAAACGATGTGTTTTTATTTTTTTAAAGCGGAGAGAAAGAACACTTAAAAAATAGAAAAAAAAAGTTGTTGCATTGCTTCTGCAATTGCGGACGGGACCGCAAGTATATCACAACAGTCTTAAACGCTATAAAAGTTAATCAAGGCATTTATAATATATGCATTTGTTCGAACGTTTTACGTATTTAATCGGCAGGGATGATTTTCATCTGGACAACTTTTATTGTCATGCGTTCCACTTAACCTAACCTTTATTATGTACACGAATAAAAAAGTCAAAAATATGGAAAACGCATTGGAAGACAGCGTTCTCGTTGCGCTCTATTACAATATAACGGGTAGTTATCACATAGAATATTCTAATGATACCTCGAAATCACAATCCTTAAGATTAAATTGTTCCCCGATTAAAATACCGCGTCAATATGCGACGCTAAACAATACACGAAAAAAAAACAAAAATCAGGTAAATAGGTAACGATCGAATGATAAATTAAAGCGTATCGACAATTTTTGTCGCTTACAAAATGTTTTGAACAACACGCTGGTAACTCTAGTTTTCATGAAATAAAAAAACAATTTCGATCAACGAACGTATCTTACATTAAACATCATTATTGCCACATTCAAGAATTTCATAGTATGTAAAGCGACACGTTTTGTGCAAAATGAGTATTACGGAAAATGTTACAAAGTTGGGATACGCGTACATTATTTTTAGACTGAAGCGACAGATTTCTATTACTGAAGATTTTAAAGATTTCGGAAACACCGCTGAACTTACAGTTTTAATTAAAACATTTGTAACTGGCCATGATATTATTGTGTTCGACGAATGGCTTCCAAGTTCTTTAAAAACTAAATAATGTCGCATTGATAGACGTTTACGAAAAATAGCTCCTCTGCTTCACATTTATACTAAAGTAGTAAATTAATTAAAAAAATAGATATTTAAGTTTTAAGACAGCTCGCAGTGGAATTACGAAGTAGTTACAGATAGGAGGAAAGTTAATATTTACAGTCGTGAGATTATTAAATTGGTACCTACATACTTTATATTTAACAAATCAAAAATCATTTCAGGTCCCTATAATTTCTCTTAAATGTAAACACCAAAACATGCTTCACTTTGAATGCTTTACAAATCTTTGGTGTTCATCCACATTGCATTTATATCAGCACAAACAGACGAAAGTAAAAGGAGTAGTAAAAAATTTTAACATTACGAACACATTTTTTTTTACTTTAGAAGTTACGTATATTAATGATAAAATCTAATATTGAGATTTAATGTGTCGTTGAAAAGCTGCGAAATATCGAGTCAGATATAAATTGGAACGAAGTGTAATATTACGATATCAATATTTTTAATTTGCATCTGATTGAAGATCAAACGATGTATTTAAAGTAAAATTCGAACACAATTCGAGCAGCTTTATTTGATGCGATGTATATTTGAAAACCATAAATGGGAAAGTCCTTTCTTTATGTAATTGTGTCATTGTAATTGTATTTTAATGTGAGAAATATAAATAAACTTGAAATCAAAGTGTTCATAACAAATAATGTATTGTGTTATTATTGTTTTAGGCTACCCGTCAAAGCTACGTCGATTAGTGCGAATGAACAACACAAATATCTGTCTAATGCTAAGTTCCAATTCTGACTAGAAACATTGACGATGCCCATCAAATAACGGAAAAAGTCAATGCTAATAAAACCACTACGTTATCGACGGTTTTATGACAACACCGATTTAAATTAGGAGGTAGTTCATGTGACATTCTTGTAATGAAGGCTGTACAATCTTCGCAACTTTTCTTTGACATTCGCATCTATTTTCTATGCTTAAGGAATTAATGTGTCGGTGGCTTTTAAATAACATTTACGCTAATGAAATACATCTTTCAAATAAATACTATCTCGGAAGGTATTGGTCCCGGATTATAATTTTTAAACAAATTATAACAATTTGGACCCATGCGGCAAACATGATTGTTTAAATTATTCATAAATGTAATAACACCCGCAGCCATCTTGTCCCGCGAATGCTTCACTATGAGTATCGCTCTGCGATTTCTGAAATCTTACAACTAAACACTTACTGTAGTATCCATTAAACACATATCACAATTGGGCTCTCAGAGTGAGAGAAATATCATAGTCCAACGGCACGCGAACGACCGCGTCATATGGGCGGGCGTCATTCGTGCAGGTTTTTGCTGAGAAGCAAACTATTGTGCGGGCCCGAGAGATGTCTGATGAGCTCCGGAAGCGCTTCGAAAGTTAATTGGCAGAAACAACAGTTGAAACGGCCCGGAGTGTTGGTCCGACCGTCGTTCTCGCTTGACGATATAACGTTACGGTGCACTGAACACAGATGTTTCAGTAAATGGGCCTTCTGTTTAAACATCGCGACGCAGAGCCGACAAGCGAAAGGCTTCTCTCCGGTATGTACCCGCAGATGCGTTTTGAGATTCCAAGACATTCCGAATTGTTTGCCACAGTACTCGCAACGGTATTCTCGAACCGGCGCTTGTTTACTTGATCCTTGTTCGTGCTCAGTTGATGGTGTGTCGTCTCCGCCCATCTGCGGTTGACAAAGCCAAGGCCCCCAGGAGCCCGCGCTCGGAGGCCGGTACTTCAAGGCGTCTTCGTGTGCTGCGGCCGGTGGAGTCGCGCTTCTTTCCGGTAAGTAGGGTGGGGCCGATGCACTTAATGGATGGAAGGTTCCAAGCCGAGCGCTAGCTACTCCCGCCGCTACACCTGGCCCCTGTGCGTATCTCAAATGTGCCATTTCTTCTAAGTAACTCGGAGCAAAGGATACAAAAGGAGGATTTTGTGACGGTGAATTATGGAAACCGGGTCTTCTTTTTCGATGTGGTGTGACAACATAATTTTCCGGTGACGTTTGCACGAGTGTCATAAGATCCTGATCGGGCGGTTTTAATTGGGCATAATCCTCTAATTTAACAGTTCGCAAATCTAATTCGGGCGGTTCAAGGTAATGTGATTTTCTTTTAGTTCTTTCAATACCTTTACCTAACCGATCATTTAATAGTTGTCGCCTGTATACTGTTTCTTGAGGTGGATCTTCTTGGCTGGAAGAAGTTGACCGTCTCCTGCCGATGTTCTGGAAAATAAATATAACTTTTATTTATATGTTCTTGCATTTGAAACTACGAAATAAAGGCTTAGCGTTAGAATATAATTGATGTATTTGGACTCACGAGGAAACTTACTTAAGATAATGATAAAAATGTAACGATGCCATACCTTTGCTGCAACTGTTTCAACGTCGAGGTCCTGGGAATCATCGTGTTCACTGCCTGTGTTTTCAGAGTTTCTTGCTAATGAAAGATTAACGGGATTTGACGAACTCCTCCGTCTGGTAGTTAATCGACTGCACTCTTTACCTCGATTCTCTCCATCTGGATCATCATCATCTCTCTCGTCGTTACTACTAGTGGACATGGTCTCCTTCTTTATACTCAGCGATTCCGAATCACCTCTTTCTTTGTCTTTACTGTAGCCTGCACTCGGTGTAACTCTATCGCTTTCTGAATGTGAAGATCCGGAAGGGGCCTCGTGTTTGCTGCTTTCGTTGCTGTTTATATCTGTTTTAAGGGCTTTCGCTTTTAATCTTTCGCACGACCTATTTCTCTCTTCCTGCTGTTGCCGTTCTTTCGTCGATTTCCAAACGTCTGATTTTATTTCCAATAACTCAAATAGCTCCTGCATATCATCAATTTCTCCGGACTGTAAATGCGAAATAATTCATTTATTTTATTACTAATTATTTTAATTATTATGAATATTAAGATTTTAATAATTTATATAGAGATATTAATTAGATTTTTTAAAAAGGCGTTTTTTATTAAAAAAAACTATTTCAATAATTATGGAGAATGAAACCAACCTCTATGTATGCCTGGCCGCTGTACAGGAAGACAAGTAGGTGCCTCATAAGTGTACTGCTAATGCCGGACATGTGAATGGTGACGGGATTCTCGACCGAAGGCGTGTCGTCAAGTATTTTCCTATAATTAATTCGTTAATTTCAATAATAATATTAAAAGCGCTTAAAATAGGATAAAGAAAAGAGGAATTTTTAAGTTTTGGACGTTTCGTTATTTTGAATGCTGACTAATCCATTAATAAATTGTTCGTATAAAATACGTCTGTGTAACTGTGTACTGTTTGCGAAGAATTTAATCGAATGTTTTTTTTTCAATGTATCTATGTTAAACTTTTTGCATACACCAAATAATGTGAAATTGCAAAATTCTAATGATTTCGTTTTAATTTGTATTTTAGCTTTGTAATGTTACAGGTACAAAAATTACAGCTGTATGCAAAACTTCTCTATAGACATATTTTGATTAGTCGTTGACTTACGGGGAGTCTCCGTTCGCTACCAAATAACTATTGAAAATTTCAGGTTACTGTAAAGAAAGTGTTGCATAGGGACTAAATATTGTTAACTCGTGTTAAAAGACGCAAACTGACGCTAAGCGGGATCATAATGAAAATTTTGTCAGCCAAGCTACATCTGCTAACGTAAACAGTTATTGCATACTGTTCCTGTAGCGCAAGAGTTTATAGGTGAAGGTAGAAGCGATGGGAGACTATGAAGTTTGGCACTTAGTGGCCTTGGACCTGCCAGGAGCCAGAAAGATCTGGCCTAGCCAGTTTGGAATTGTGACAACTGTCCGGTTATTTATTGAATAATATCTAAAAGTTATTCATGCACTATATGTAAAACAATATTGACAGACGATTTTGTTAAAGTTGTCGTAAGACGCCGGATGCAGGCCGCTTCCTACCGGTCTTATTGGAAATCTGCGCGGGAGATCAACATTGGACATCTTACGGCTTGAATGATTTATACTATAACGTAAGTAAAATTAAGAATCATTAAACCTTAAGTTTAATGAGAAAATGTAAAAGTAATAATTTAATTCAACAAAAATAAGTTGTTCTATACAATATTTCTACCTGTTACATCAACTGGCAACTTGCAAAGTCAAGTGAGAAGAACTGCCCATCACTGGAGAAATATTCAGCTTTTACAAAATTACTTACGGGGTAACTAGATAAGCTCCACATTGTGGCTGTTTATATATTTAACAGGTTTGCAGGGATGGAACTATATTTAACACCTATTTCCAATTATCTTATATGAAGTGATCACTCTGAAATATGTTTTTTTCGTATCCGAATGTGATAAGCCAATAACTAGTACAAAGTCTGCAGAGACAGATAGTAAACAATAGTTAATTTAAATATGAAGTAATACGAATGAAGTAATACGAAACGGCTTTTTCTTGCAATATCATCATTACACTTTTTATTATGTCTGAAACTATTGATTTTTGGATAGGGCGTATCTGTAGTAATTGACAGCGTCTACAAGCTAGTGGTCGGCTCTCAAGAACCTTTTTGCTCTATCGCTGGCGGGTGCATGAGCGATGGGCACCGCTCACAATTTCTGAATACATTTATCGTTACCTTATTAAAGGGCTAGCGGCGGCCATGACGATGCGGTGGGCAGCCAGCGGCACCGCGTCGTCGCAGACCAGCACCAAGTCGGAGTACCTGGCCCCGCGCCACGCCGCGCCCACCTCGTTCAGGATGCAGGCGTGGTGCTTGCCGTACGTCAGAGTCAGCAGGCCCTCGCCCATCATTCCAGCACTGCAACCAATTAACCCGACATCAGTTAACATTCAAACATATTTTAAGTCTATTTATAAAAAAGGACATCATTTTTAATTGACCAAATTCCATGAGATCTTAAGGGAAGACATGTACTAGGTTAAAACGCGAAAATCAAGAATGTGCACGGTACTATGGACATCGGTCACGCCACACTATGGTGCAATAAGGTAATCAAATCAAAATTCAATAACTTTTTATTTATTAGGTATATTGACATGAAATTAGGAACAGGAAAAGACGAATAAGTAGAAATTTAAAATATATTAAAGAAACTGATTTTATATTATTAAAAATAATTAATATAGTCATGTAAAAAAATGTTTATAATATAGGAATAAACGAAACTTTACAAGCAAGAATAATTTATCATAATTATGTATAAATTATAAAATTATTATTATGAACTAGATATATTTACTAAATATATATGTATCAACAAAAAAAAAATTAATACCTATCCTAAATGTCCGATCGTGTAAGATGTCTGATAGTGAAAAATAGTTGCTAACAACAGTGATTTAATACGAAAATTATAATTAAATAGGTAAATATATTATTAACTTACTTTATAAAAATTATAAAATAATATTCTAATTCATAGTATTATAAAAAAATAAGTTTAATAAACATTTCCCTAAATATTACCTAATAACAATTCTTTTGCTTCATCTTCTAATTCTATAACTTTCCTTGTCTTTGACCAACTTTTACTAGAAGTATACGGATCTGAATTTGGGCAACAAAGATTTTTGAATAATAGTTTTGGTACAAGTAAATTGCATTTCGGTTAGGTTAAAATTTTAGTTTAAATAAGACTCTACTGTAGAAATATGTTTTCCATGTTAAATGAAAGCGATACACAGGTCTTTAATTTTGATCTTTAGTGTAGACATAACATTTCATTTTAAATTCAATTGCACGAAGAAAACTGTCACAATATACCTAAGTATATTTAGTGTACACTTAAAGGGCATTAATATTGAAACAATCATTTTACAGCTATTTGTACGTATTTTAAAGTGACACGGCATAATTTATTGTAACGTGTGTAATTTTGCTCCCGATCTGATATATGAATGAATAGAAATGCGGTAAATGTGGTAAAAGTGATAAAAATTGATAATATATTTTAACTATTACAATTGTGGTTAAGTATTTCTCTACTGTATATGTGACCGGAAAAATATTATCGTGGTTTTATTGCATAATGAGTACGACTTAGAGTACTTATAGTATAAGTACGTACAACATACCCGTATATATATATATTTATATATATATATATATATATATATATATATATATATATATATATATATATATATATATACATAAAATATTAAATACTCTTATGCCTTTACTTATACTTTTTGAAAACCATTGTTACATAATAATATCCATGTAAATAAAAAATAAAACTGTAGGCGGCTTGATTAATTAAGTGATTTTTAGTCTCCGTCGCGCTCTCTTTGAAAGTGAATTACAAAAAATGGGGCAAATATGGGCAAGATTTTATTGCTGATTCTGAAATTAGATAGTTTATCAAATATAAAAATCATAATTTCTAATCAGCGGCAATCAGCGCTAACTACTAAAACTTTAACGACATTTTTTATTTTTTTCGGTTTCAGTATATTTTATTTCTCCATTTTTTTAATATTTGTTATTGATATTTTATTATAATTTTTTTTTAATAAATACACCAAAAAGTTTCTCATGCATATAAAAATATAATATTGTAAATATTTTATGTAAAAGATATGTTAAAGATGGTTTGAAGTTGTCCTTGATTTTTTCAAAAAACTTCTGTTTAAAAATTCCGCAACTTTGAGGTCTCATTATAAATAAATAAAAATAATTACAAAAAAATACCTTGTAAATAAAAAAACTATAGAGTTTTACCTCTGTATACCATAAATTATATATATTGTATTATTCAGACGAAAATGAATTATGAGATGATATGAGCCTCGATGTACCATAGTGCGCCGGGTAGACTTATGTCTACACTTAGTAAAGAACTAAGTTCCTTCTTAATTGTTTAAGGAGGAACTTAGTTCTTCACTTTTAATTGCATACATTCTAGAAAGTTGTACACCTTGTTTCCTTTCTAAACTATACTTTATTTATTTATAGTTTGTAATTTTTGTAATCTACTAGTTTAGTAAGCCAAATAAAGTAATGAAAAAAGTCTAGGTCTTCGCTGGATTTCCGGGGAAATCTATCAGTGGAAAGTAATTCGTAATCGCGGAGGACTATGAGAAGAGCCGTGCGGCGACAAACGCGTCTGGTCTACCACAAGGATACGACTTGAAAATAAATGTTATTTTTGATCAAATTACGAATGACTATCGGTCACAGTTCCACGTTCAGAATAGAGATATTTCTTAACATTATATTTGGTTTGTACTTTTTCCTTTATTCAAATCAGAAGTCTATTAACTAATATTATTTTAATATTTTTATTGATTTCGTTTAATTGCTCTAGTAATTATGATAATAGGCGTGTAATGAACAATTAAAGTTTGAAAACATGGACAAGGGCATACTACAACATCTCGTGATCGTGTAACATCCGATATGTACGTTAGATTCATCGGTTATGCGTTCGTGTGCGTTGCCCAGCGCACGAAACGCTGGTAAATAAGTGAAATCTCATTGAATTGAGCTCCGCCATAATTTTCTCGGTTCATTAGTCCTATTCGATGCCAGACTGAAAATCGCCGTTTCAAAGAGAGACAAGGTTGCAGCCACTGAACTGTTGCGATGTTTCAATATCATCGCCGGCATTAAATTTATTGAAATAAATGCATCTAAAACAATCGAAGGTGCGATCATTCGTTGGTAACAATGGCCAATAAACAGAGATAGAAAAACAATTTGGTCTTATATTACTCAATCAAATTATAAAGGTTAGAAGATGAGACGAATTTAAATTAATCCACGCGGTCTTGGAATGCCAAAAGCGGCAGAAGTCCAGGTCGCAGGTGATAGAAAGCCTGTCGCAACTCGACCCTGGCCGCGTGGCCTCTCGCAAAGCTAATATCGCGTTGCACAGTCTAGGGAACGTTTAAAAGACGATTAACGGGTTCTTCTCGCCGTGCGTTAAGTAAGAGCTAAGTCAATGAGAGCGGATTCGCGCTCATTGTTGTCGGCAACCGACGCCATTGTTGCACTGTTCTGCTCAAAAGTCACATTTAATTGCGAAGGTTGGCGGCTAAAACGCATCGAGATAAGTCTAGTGTATTCGTCAAAGAAGGCACCGAACGACAATCTCGATCGCGACCTCTATAGCTGTTTCGCAACGCATTCGACTCTTCAATGATTTTTGAATTTAAAACGTTTTTACTTATTCCGACAGCACCCTACTTTAATGCTTATTTTAGATTAGACGCAATATGCTCAAAATCATATACAACATGCGAAATTTATCTGCGTTTTCAATGTAAATTGGATGTTGATTTGATTCTAGCGTATAAATAAAACGAATCACAATGCTGTTAACATTTTTTCCACAAGTGCGTGCATCTGCAAAACAATTTAAGAATTAAGTAACTTAAAGTACGACTGCGTGTATTAAATTTGCGTTTATTTTAGTCCGTGCCGGCGCGAGTCGATTAAGTTCTAATAAACTCTAATTGAAGGCCAAGTTTCACTTATTTATCGTTTATTGGTTGATAACAAATACTTTCGCGCTTAGTAATATCATATCTCTGTTACAACTAATACAATCACAGTAAATATTGTTATATAATATTTAATATTATATAAATGACATAATATCAGAAAAATTAATTTAAGGAGCGGTTATTCTAATTTTATTTTTAATTTTTGATTGAATATTATAAAAATGTTTTTAACGTCTCTAAATCCAGTTTTACAATAAAAATGAAAATGTGTATAAAAAATAAAATAAAATTTTGTTGTAAATTAGATTTTTTATGTAATTCTATAAAGGCATGGAGGTAAAATTTTAGGTACTTTTTTGTAAATTTAATTTCATTTTGAGATTGCTTATTTCTTTACAATCAATGAGTTAATTAAAAAAAAAGAATCATATACATCTTTACAAATAGTTAATAACGATTAACGCAAAGAGCTTACAAAAGTATTAATAATCGGTATGGCTAACTATTTAAATAGTATATAATGATAGTAATAAATACTATGTTATGAAGTAAACATAATATATAATAACATTAATAAATACTATGTTACAAAGTATACACGATATACAATAATGGTAAAAATTACAAAATGACACGAAATTTCATTAGCATAAGATGTAGTAGAAAAATTGATATGGTATGTAAATATAAGAATAATTGAATGTAAATTAATTAAATTGTATTACTTTTAGATTTTAAGTCAGAATTTTCAATACAATTTAATTCCTAACAAGTAAACCCGCGGTGAATTGTTCGCAGAGCATTGTATTTTCAGGGCGGCCCGTGTTCAGCGGTGCGTGACGGTCTCTCCCGCCATTGTTCATGTGAAACCACACGTAACTGCAGTTCACAAGTTGTGCATCACGTTGCCAGTATCCCAGGGCTGCCATTTAAGAATGTACTTGTATTAACTACTTTTTCAATTATTTTTCAGTTCAATTCCATTATCATAATACCTTTAAAGAATTATTGGGTTCTATGAAATTTACTAAGTAGCTGTTTCGTTACTGAAAAGTAAAAGTATAATGCGATTGTTACTCTACTTGAGAAGCTATGGATGGATTTTTAAGACAAAAAACGAAAAAAATGGCATCTGCATTTTCAAAATAAATGTTGCGATTCTTCAGACTACTCCTGTTATTTATTAAACCGCCATCTAGTTTATATTTCTAACACAAATGAACGTCATATTTTGTTGGTCTTAGCTTTTACTAGATGGTGTTGACATGGTTTAAAATTAATTTGATAGATGGCGCTAAAATAATTAAAAGATTAATTACAAGTGCACATGACGTAGCATTCGTGTTACTTGGTCGCTTTTACTACTCACGTTGTAAAAATATTGTTAACCTTCGCGCAGGTCAAGCCTACATTTACTTTCACTGACATTTTTCAGTAAGCAAATTCTGGAAACATTAATACAATCCCTTTTGTCGCCTCTTACTCATTTGGTTACGAAGGTGATTCGGTTGAGCAATCGCTCTTAATGATATTTATTTATTATAATAAGAACAAAAACTGAAAGTTATACAACAGTTAGTGGCTAATTTATTTATCACATAGAGTAATTAATGTTGGCAAATCGACACAAAAACTTTCAATATATTTTAATTATAATTGCATTTCGTTATTTGAAATGATGTTACCGACGAAATTCGCTATGAATTCATCGAATGGATCAACGAAAAAATAAATTCATGTAATAATTAGCGCAACGGTTTTTGTTTGCTCTATATAATTTAATTATTTCGCAATTGAAATATCATTACATCTGTCATTAAACAAAAATGAACCGCATCGAAAACGAACAGGAAATGTTGCAACGAGATCTTAATGTAAACAAGAAGCAATAAAAATATCTCAATCAGTGATCAAGTGTACATTCAAGGTTGGGTCATAAAAGAAATACGCCCGCTGCGTTACATAATTCTACCCACACTAATTAACTACGTACAATCCTAGAATGGTCAGGCTGAGTTATTGCCGTATACGCGGTCCATACGGGAATCTAGATTCTTGCCATTAATGGTTTTTTTATGACGGCTACTCATTGTAAAAGGAGGAATAGAGAGGAAGGCGGCGCCATGCTGTTAATTGGTGGTAATTGTTGTACGTGTTTCCTTACAAAACTGCTATGGTAATCTTTTCTGCAAGATTCTGTATGTTATAAATAGTAAAATCAAAATAAAGGCTAACATAAATATTAATTATTTTATTATTACTTATGTGCAGACTACATTGTGGAATGAATAGGTGCCGAAAGCAATTTCCGTAAACAGTATTTTATATGAAAAAAGATCTAGGCCATTTCATTATCCTGTAGTCCTTGGCTTTAAGGAGTGGGGGTTAGGTATATGTGAGTGTATACAAAATCTAAGGTGCGCTTGTGTTGCGCCAAAACGTGAGGTTTTAGTTATTTAGAATCCTAAATAGATAACGAAGTAATTTAAAACTTTATTTAGAAAATTTTAAAAGTCTGCAGATTTTTTTCTTAGTGTTAAATACTAGAACAAAATATGTGTTTAATATTACATAATTTTTTTTTAACCATCATTTATTTATGCGACACTGAGGCGACAGATGACAATGTTGTACCTTCACCGGAAACAATAGGTAATTGGCTTACCGCTAGAAGTTAAATTAAGTCGCGTTTGCGAAACGTTTCGCGTAGCCGGTTTTGCAAGCTATGAAATTGTAAGACACCGCCACCGTTGGACTACTGGAGCGTAGGATTGGGAAAAAAGTTCCAACTTTCCCCGGGCCGTTGCAAAATAATTTAATGTTACGAAAATTTATAATACGTGTGGCGGCGAGTTGTCGTGTTGACAATAGATATTTCTAGGTTACAACTTAGGTGCATTAAGACATACTGTAATCAATTTATTTAAAAAAAAATGGTTTTTGTCTTAACGCTGAAACAATGAGTACAATTTTTTGGTATTTTCATTAGCGTTAATTATTGTTGAAATGGTGATATACATTATTTCTATCTGTAAAATCTTAGCTGACCTGTACTCGGCAGTCTCTAACTCTCCATGCCTTATATTTCCAAAGGTATCGTTATGAGTCAGTGTATAGATAACATTTCCAACATCCAAAAACAGGCATTATAATAGTTCTTTCTTTTAGTATCGGGAGAAGGAAACCCAAACACCCGGACTTCTGGCGTAATTCCGTTATATTATGGTCTTCTTTGTCCATTTTGAGGGGTCTACATAGTCACCAGTGCTCCTCAATATGTTATCACTAAGCACCAATCAACAAAGAATTGAGGAGAATCAACTTTCTTTAGCATCCTTGCCGTGCCAAACTTATACGAAATTACTCAGAGTTAATGTTCTCGTCGAGTTTACTAGGGTATTGATAACCCACTATTTCATCACCAGG
This sequence comes from Battus philenor, assembly GCF_028537555.1. NCBI lineage: Eukaryota > Metazoa > Arthropoda > Insecta > Lepidoptera > Papilionidae > Battus > Battus philenor. The sequence continues at coordinate 3,941,109 of NW_027181693.1, forward strand.
CCTCCCCAGTACAAAGAAAGACGTATAAATGTCACGTCTTTGTTTGAAATTCGGTAAAATTGCTATTTGCTTTCAACATATGGCAACCGAGGTCAAAACGACACATTAACCGCTATCTATTTAAATAAATACGCTTTCTTTATTAACAAGAGGAAACTAATAATGTGCTTTAGTTTTTAGCAAGAACGAATTAATAATTGCATTATTCTATCGTACAGGCTTTCAGGAAAATAGTGACGAGAAATTGTGACATTTTTCGATGAAGACGGATATGACATGGGATTATTTGCCATCATATAATATTCACATAAATACAAAAGTAATTTTCAAATGTTTTATATTTAGTTTTATATTTGTTTTATATTTGTTTTGTTTTATTTATTTTACTATTTGTAGCAAAAAATATGGCACTAACAATAACATTTTTTCAAAATCCAATTGAGAATTAATGAGCAAAAAAAGGAATTCAAGCGTGACCTACATTTCAGACGTTGCTCCATGAGGTAAGAGTCCATGATACAGAATATTTCATTGATGACAAAATCGAAATAAGTTGAAGTGACGTGAGTATTTATTCAGGTATCTCACGGGTATGGCACGGCCGTGGAAGCGATAAATCAGAGCTAGGAATGCAGAAAACAAAGCGCTGGCCGGTCGATCTAAATTTCATAGTGCTGCGATGCGTACAATAGGCAATGCCACAGTCCCGCGGCCCTACGAGAGACGTTAACAGTCCCATTGACAGTTTCATGCTCCACTTACGCCACTTAAACGATCGATTCTATTAAATTGTCCGTTTTCATTCCAACGCTCGTTGAAATTTGCGACTGTATCGACAGCGCACTTCACGCCCGTCAAGCGTCTAACGTTAACATTGTCCGACGGATCCCATAAGAAGCTGAATAAATTAATAATAAGGAAGAGTTTTGCGGCACGAAACCGTAATAACAATTCCGGTACACGGCCTCAATGACGAATGAAAAGAGGTACTTAGCAGTGGGCCAGACCCCTTTACACGGTTCTAACAGCCGCGCAATATGACAGAAAACGATAGTGATGTAAGTCGATAGTCGTCAAACAGGAAATCGCGGGGCGCGCGTGGCGAGCGATATGCGGCGCACGCTTTGTGCCGGTGGCCTTCGGACGAAATGTTTGCGGCAGCGACTGCGTATCGCACCACATACAAGCATTATGTAAGCCCAACTCCACAACAAACGATAGCTCATTCATAAGAGAAGCCAACTTAGCCTCGGTGCATCACTACGTCCCGTCCACCGAATTTGTTTTTAAACGCTCCCGAACGCTCGCAATCCATCTTGTTTACTACTCCGCGTGCGTATGGGAAATGATAAGCGTTTGCCCGATAATTTCTTTACGTAGTAAAACAAGGAACTGTCTAAATTTGTTATTTTAATCAATGCCAACTGGAGCCGAGTGAGATCATTGTCATTATGATAATTTTTTTACTGGCGTTTGGTTTCTCCGGCTTTAGACTTAATTAAATTTATGTATTATCTGTTACACAATTACCATAATTATAATAAATTTTATGACTTATTTAGTTTGGTGTATAATTTATGAAAAATCAAAACACAGAGATGTTAATACGGTTTTCTAACGTATATGTTTATCTGGTCTATAAATAACATTGGAAATTTTATTTTAAACATTTTAGCTCTCTCTGCTTAATCTACATGTGAGGTTAGTTTTGTTAAATCAAATTATGGGTGATTTTCATGCGCAATAAATAGTTACATTAACACAATACCTGCAATGTACTATGATAACCTTTAGGTGTATTTATTCTATTTATTTTACGTAGCGATCCTCTGACGAAGACCACATATATTTAGCGACTGACAAATGAATTTATTTATACGTTAACTCCATACCCTTGCGCGAGAGAGTTGGGCCGAAAGCGCGAATGAGTATTACCTTCGATGATGCTAAAATAGCTTCCACAGTTACACTCTCACCTTGCGTTTGATTGACGATTGATCCCTTGTGCCAGATACTTGCTAACGGAAATCGCAAATATAATATATCGGAGATGTACTTTTCAGTGAAACCGCTGGCCACTAACAATCAAAAAATTGTTGTAAGCTGCCAATATTTTCACATCACTACCCGATTTAAAAAAAAAAAAACTGTAGAATCATTTGCGCAAGAAGCGGTATAAAACTTAAATAGGAGACTTAAATGTAACCAACACAAATATTCCTGTTAAGAAATTTCCAGGTGCCGACCTAAAACTGTTGAGTGAAAGGTAATCACTGATCTTTAAATATACTATGTTATACACCAAGGTATACGTTTACATCGTTTAAAAAAACTATTTTGCTTTTAAATGCGTAGATAGAACATAAATGTAGGTCGAATGACGTTGAAAAAATCTTAAAATTCCCAATTTAATTCGGATTTTCCAATTACGAACACGATTATCGAAAAGGCGTCCGTTTAAAAATTTTGAAAGTTGTTGGTATTATAAATAACAAGCTGAGGCCGTTGAGATATTACGAAGAAACAAAAACAAGCCGATTCAATTCTCTTGTATAAAAATAATGTAAAATAATATCTCTGAGAATTAAAAACAGACGTGCTACTAGGCGGAATCACAGACAATCATTGATTTATATGTTTTTTTTTAAAAAAAAATAATTTTGTACGGAATTACGTACTATATGGTAATTATTCTAAGTTTAAAGATAAAAGTTCTAGATATATATATATTGATAATGTTTTCTATTCTATTTGTCTCCTTAACTAGTCGTTATATTCGAGTGCGTTCTTAGATTCGTTTACATTTCAAGTGGCATGTCCTCGGTGTTATATGGTCGAGATGAAAAGACACATTCATGTGTATAATTTATAGATAAATAATCTTTGATTGATATTTTATAGCAGTTATCGAAACGGACATTTCAAGATTCTTTGCTTTTGTCATAATTCTAATCAACTAGATATTTTAACTTAGAATTAATTAGAAATATTGTGAAACTGGCCAACACTTAACGGTTTTTAATGTGACATTGACATCAGTTATATTTATAGTATTTAATGACACTAAAAACACAATTTCTTCAAGAAATGTTAACTGTTTGTAGATCTCAGATGTTATTACAGACAAGATGCCCTTCAAAGGTATCATAGATAACTTTAAAGTATGTATTTAATTGCCGTACGTTTTCATTTCACATTGAAATCTCTGGCTGGATGGATCTAGATGAATCTCACCTAATCGTTCTTAGCTTATTTATTCGTTGTAGCAACATTTTCACTATGAAATATATAGACTTTGTACCGATATTTGGCGAACACGAGCAGTTGATGACTATTTACAATAAACGTGTCTAAGAAAAGGTCGGATTTGATTGTCTGTCGGCAGCCATTTGAATATCTGTTGTGTTCTTACAACAAATTATAATGTATTAAATCATCGACGTACAGGCTCCCACGCCGTGAAATCCGTTGACCTTGACGCCTGATAAACAATTTATATACAAGTACCCATCGAACAAAATGCGAGTAAAAACATTATTAAGAAATCTGAACGTAAATATTTTTTGATTAAATCAGTTTGCGGCGTCTTCCGTTTACTTGCTTTACGGTTGTCTATGAATGCTCCGAGGTGAACCAGACTTGAGGCAAGGTCTGTTTTGAAATAGGATGGCACATGACCTTCAGGATGAAAGTCAACAGTGTTGCGTAACGTATCGGCGTGATCGGCGCACCACTCTATGCTAATAACCACCGCGAGACACATTTCGGTGCCTGCTCATGACCCACATAGCACGTTCAAGGATTTCACATATTTGGAAGGCGGTGATTTCAAAACTGCTAGAATTTTTGGGTGTGTTTGTTAGCGAGGCAACGTCAAGGCGAAGCGCGATGGGATCGCTCCGTTGGACCGTAAAGTTGAAGATTAGAATCATTTAGTTATATTTTCCTTCAAAACATTGTCGCTGATTTTTTTTGATTGAGAAATAAAGTGAAAACGTCAATAATGAGTCATTTGTTGGTTCGAACGTCCGTGTTCTGTTCTAAGAATCATCTCAAACCGTTAAAAGGTTTCTCCTAAGCGGTTATAAAATTAATACGTTATGTTATAAATCTGTTATAATCTTTGTTGGGTAGATTTTCACTGCTCCTTTCTACTCGTAGATCGGTGTAACACATAGATAGAGACTGCACGTGTGTTATAGCAGTGTGCAGCGGCGGGTGTGTGTGCGTGCACACATGCGTGCGCAGTGCGCTTGTAGGAGTGAAGCGTGCGTAGATCCGCGGGCTGCAGTGGTGGGGACTAGGGCCGGCGAGCGGGCCGCAGTTTTGTAAGATCGTTTTATTTCAAGGTCACTCGAGCAGTTTTTAGAAAGTTACCTCACACGCTCAAGTGTTAGGTAAAAATTAAAAACATTCACGTCTATCTAAACTGCTATAATCTCAAAATAATTGGATTCTTTTGATAAATTCGTTCCAAAGTATAATTTCATTAACTTTAAAATCATTCGCAAAATATTGTGTAAATTAATGATTCAGATTTACTGGCAAGAACAATCCAACTTCTGTTAATCGTATACGTTCTAAAGATAACAGATACAGCTTTATGTGTCAATTAATATATGTATGTTAAGTTGATAAAAGTTTTCGTGTTGTGTTCTATCTTTATAACAGGCACAAGTGTTATTAGTGACAAACTTCAGGGAATTATTTACGTGAAAAAAAAACTTTTCATTAATCATTACTTTTAGTGGCATACAAAACTGTACTATTTTTTATCTGATAAATAAAGAAAAGTAGTGTAGTTCATGTTGCTAGTAATAAAAATAAATATGATTCACGGCTCGTCGCCTACCGCGAAGTCCGCTGCAGGTCGCTTTATTCCGTCATAGGGGCCATTAAAAGGATATGCGACGAATCATCATCGCATTTCACATTTCGTCGACAGCCATTTCCATATACGCCGCGGTGATCTTCTCTCCGGCGTCGGAATGATGAAATTTAGTCGGCTGCCATTTCGTCGCTTGCGTAACGTTCACGCTAAATTTTGCTGACAGAGAAAGTATACGAAAGGCTTTACGTAATAAAACCACGTAACTGTTGTAGCGACTCGGTTTTGATTTCCTTGCTTTTACGTCCATCGCTGTTACGTGATATCTTTTTCGGGCTAATTTTGACTCGTTAAGACATCTCAAGCTAGCGTTCGCAGTCTTGCAATTTGTTCAATTAGAGAGTTTTTATTGTAATTATTTTTATCTTATTACATTAATGTGTTGTTATAAAAATATTATGCATCCAATCAGCAACGTATAATAAATAAAACTGTTCGCAATATTTTAAATCTGAAGTTTTAATTGCGACAATTTAATATTATATGTATAGGCAGATTTAATGTTTCGACGGCCGTTCCGCGTTTAATAAACATTGTATTAAAAGAAAATGTATGGAAAACTTTGTGATAACAACGACGTAATAGCAACATGTAAATCAGTAAACACACTAAGGATAAAACATTTTTACATCGGTACGTGACTTGTGAGAAGTGGTTAGTTAAAGCGCAATTTTCCGTTTATATTTTCTCTAGAACGCCCTGGTATTTATTATTACTGAGGTAGACCATATGGAGGTAAATAGTTTTAAATCGTGACCATCATAAATAAACGTTACTAGCTTAACTTGCGCCGCTTGTGAGAAATCATGTTCAAAAGTTGGACGCATGTACGTGAAACGAGTTCTTGTGACGCAAAAATCGCTATCTAAGTAAAGATTAAGCAAAGTGAGATTCCTCCGGTGGGTTGCAACCGGTCACAATACAATCTCTGTCCCAATTTCCGAGTTATCAGCCAAGTCAAATATTCAAATCACACTCGTATACGGGTGCGGGAGATAAGCGAGCCTGATTTACGTCTTCTAGACTACTATCTTCTTTAAGACTTCCGCGACGAGAACTATTTACTTCGTGACTTATCCACAGATTATTACATTTAAACACATTATAACATGTTGATATGTTCGAATATTCGAATGTCAAAACATAGAAATTTTAACTTCAATCGAAAATTATATTTTATTGATGACAAATGCTGAAAGGAAAAAATAAGAAGTATAATACTAAGTGGGTATTATACGCCTTGTAAATTAAAGCAAGATAATGTCGGCTTAGAAAACAACAATAAAAAGTTTCGAGGAAGAAGGCAATGAGTACGATTGTAATTATTTCCCTCAATTAAATGTTTGTGTAAAGACTGCACAAGCGAGAGAGATGTGCCGTAATTGTGAGATAGATAATATCTTCTTTCACAACGTTATCAAACAACGCCGAGAATGATCGCGAACCGCGCTAAGTATTCACGATTTACAATAGAAAAATTATCACACCCCAATATAATAAATAAATGACTGTATCATTTTAAGAGTGATCACTTTATACAGTGTGATTATAAAAAGGTGTAAAACCTTTAAATCTTTTTGTAGACATATGAGCTATAACATTGCCTTTAAAGCTTTTACATCTATTTCCAATCATTCTGCATAACAATAATGTATGTAAATTTGCTAAAAACTTGTTTTATCGACTCCAAAATTAAACAATTTTTTTATTTCAACTTTATAATTAGAACAAAGAAAATTTTATATGAATTATTTATAAGTTCACTACTAATTTACAATTAATAACACAAATTATTAACTGCATGAAGTTTGCTATTGTTGTTGAAGAAAAAATCTATTTGAAGTCGTTATGAATAATTGCTTAGTTAAAAGATTTGTAATTATTTTGTTACATTATATAGGAAATATTCCGCATTCATCATATCCTGTCTAAACTCGGCGATGACCCAATGTCATTCTTTCTTCTGATGATGCCAAATGTTGCTATATTTGTTCTAAACCGCAGTGATTCTGAGTCACTTGCGATAAAAGTGTTATTGTAACTGAACATGATCGCTAAATAAATTTTAATATTTTGCACAGCTACAGGATGGACATGTAAAGTATAGAAAACTATTATACAAGTGATTTAGAAAATTTCCTAATGCGAACATTTTAAACTGTATTACGAGTGAAAATATGATTAAATCGTAATTAATTTGTAAAATCTTTTTCATTTTATTTTGTTAATTTTAAAAATGCAAAATTGTATTTGGTTATTAAAATTTTTTAACTAAAAATTTTGAAGGATTTCTTAAAAAAAAAATAACGCACTGAAGGTGCAAATACAGTAATAATCTAAGTAATATTTGTAAGATGTCTCGAGTAAGCTTCGTTCATATCATGTAGGTGTTATCAATTTTTTCAGTCATAATAGTAACTGACCTACCCGTATACCAACATTTCACTAAAAATACACCGAGGGACGAAGTGTGCGCTTTCGTTCACGATCGTTCAGTTTAGTGCTCTAGGTTCACATCGCTGTGTGCGTATTTCTAAATGTTATATTTACATGCGCGTGCGCCGAATGCGAAGCGGTTTACAAACAAAAGCGCGAATGTGTTAGGGCCTCACACAAGCGCTATCGCCCTACTCCGGATGTGAGCGCGGATTTGTAGGCCTGTGAATGTGCTAGACCAAATTGATAGGTCTCCGCCTTATCTATACAACGCTCGCATTCATACGTTCAACGTATGTGTTGGTTATTGTTTGGAAGCCTTGAGGCCTTTAAGTTATTTTACAACTACTCGCCAGCGATCGAATTGACTATAAAACTGTGAACAATCAGGATTTATGTGTAGATGCGCCATGTTACTGCCTCGACAACGATGGCAATTAATTTATGGACTTGGTCAAGGTTTTGAAGGTTGTCATGAAAATTGTAAATAATGAATATAAGTATTCTTCATTGTTAGGTAAATTATTAGCAACATTACATGAGAGCTGTTATGTGCAGAATAACTCACGGCGATTAGATCTAAAAGAAATTGAAATTATTTTTAAATATTATATTTTACTCACAAGTCAAATAAATCTTTGAAAGAATATATTTAGATAATGTATGTCATTGATTAATTAATAAATAATCTCGTCAATGAACAACCTTAGTAATGATTTGATTTAAAAACTCATGAGTGAAGTCATCATGTATGAAGGGCCAATTGAAGGCGAAAGATCATTAATAACAAACTATTAAACACAAGGGTAACACCGTAATAAAACTTCTAAATCAAAACGTGACCTCTGAGAAGCAAGGATACTCAATGGTATTATGAAAACGTAGATCCGCCGCCTTTTCAATTTTATGGACTAGGCGACCTTAAGAAAGTCGGTATATCGAATTGTACACGAAAGCGGAAGCTAGACGCAACGAGCCTCGGCAGGTATCGATGATGGTATTGAAAAGCGAAGGTTAACTGGTACGGAGGATTTAGAAGTTGTAGAGGATGCGCGAACCCTAATCGAAACGGGAGTTATTAGGTGTGCGTGAGCGTTTGAATGTACATACACTGTGCAGACACGCGTGTGCGTGCTGCGTGCGCGCAGACTAGCCGATAACAATAAACTATTTCCGAAGTGACCCAGTTTCAACGTCCTTCGGTAATTTGTGCCGTCAGGAACAAGAAAGGGCTGGGAGTAAATTTGACACAGCCCGTACTAAAACTTTATGATCAGTTTAGAAAACTTTTCATTGTGGCAATAAACTAGTTTTCGACCTATTTGGTACCGGTGTACAGAGTTGCAAAGAAGCATTTTACGATCATCAATTAGATGAGTTATAAAATGTAAATTTATTATTTAGATAAAGAATAGAATTACAAAACATACCTTCAGAATTTTAATATTAAGCAAAAAACATAATAAATATGAAAGGTAAATATTTTAGTTATGAAAAACGTTAATTTGATGTAATATTAGAAACAATATCAAGTATCAAGTGCATTAAAATGTCTTTGGTGAAACCACAAATCTACCTCGCCGATAGAGACTGTCTAATTGAATTGGAACTTGTTAAGTGTGTTAATAGACGGTGACCGTCACAATCAGCTAGTAGCAGCTTCTGAACATTAAAAGGCGATTTAGTAATGTCACAAACTAAATTCGTATACCATATCTTGTCTTGTACGTAATAATCACAACGAAAATGTTATTATATGAAATTAATAATGTCCTTACAAAATATTATTGAAACGAAAAAGAGCTTAAAACGGTGTAATATAAAAGTATCGGAACAACAGATAGTTTTGAAATAAGATCTTAATTTATATTTTAAACGAAATAGTAGCAGTGTCATAGAGACCAATTTCACAACATCTGGCCTATATTACTAAAACATAACAAAGTTTAACAACGTTTGATATGAACAGTATTTGAAAAAGAGAGGAATTTAAAAAAAATTTATAAATTTCATAATATTTTTAACACGATATAGCAGGAGCGTCATAGAGACAAATTTCACAACACGGGCCAGCAAGTAGGACCGCGCCTGTTGATAACATTTTTTATTCAGTCCAATGTCAATCGTGCGTATGAAGAAATTTGTGGGGAGTGAACTGTTCGCTGGATGGTCTAGTAGCGTTAACTAATTTCGTAGTTCCGAGAAAATGTTTATGCCGAGTTCGCAAGGAGCAAAATGCCGATTGCGACATAACACTGAGCACTCGGCTCTTGCATTTAGAATTTTAGAAATGTTTGTGTTCCGACGCTGTAAACCTAGTTTCTTTGAGCGTTCGGCGTGGCGGCTGAGGTTTATTTATATTGCCTTCGAATATTATTTCCTTTAATTTACCACGGCCTTCTTTATTTAGGAATATAAATTTTTTTGTGGAAAAATACAGAGTTCAAATTTAGCTTAAAACGTTTGTTCAATGTTGTTGTTTAAAATTTTTAGTTTACATATTACTAAAGGACGTTAGTGATAACTTTTAGGTAAATACGTGTATGTATTACACGTGTAAATAAAATGTATGTAGTGAATCAGTTTCTAATTATATTTTATAAAAAAATGAATTGTATGTTACTTATTTTGATTAAAAGTATTAATTAAAATTATTATTTATAATTATAAATGAACTATGGTCATGTTAGAATGTACATTACTGGCAGTCGCGTGATGCGTTCAAAGCTTTGAGATCAATTATTAAATAACTACCGTCATATTGAAATGTTGCCAGCGTCCCCTGGCAATGTTGGCTGCGATGAATAATTCCACGGTTATATGTTACGGTGGTTAACTTTGTCAACTCCTTCATATATTAATACAGTGTTAACTTTTTTTGACTTACTGTATTATGATATAATTTTAAAAACCATCTTCATTGAATGAATCAATGTTAAAATGAGGTTAAAAATATATTCGCACATGATCTTTTCTGAGATTATTATAATTTTTGCTCGAGATCAGATTAGGAATCGATGTACTAAAAACCTGGTTTTATATTATTGAAATGGGATTACTAGACCAATAAATAGCTAGATGTTAAAATATTACAAACACGAAAGTGTTTTCTTTGCTATTATCAAACTATTAATATAATACTTTACTCATTTTGGACATTTTAAAAGAATTAACAAAACTAAAGACGAATTAGTAAGTACCAAATTATTACTAGAACAAGCGTAAGTATCACAACATAAACATGTTAATCATTCTCATCATTTCAGTCGTAAGACATCCACGGCTGGAAGTGGGCCTACCTCTTAGATTTACAATAAGACTGGTTGGAAGAGGCCTGTATCTAACGTTTTGCAATGAATTGTAAGTAGTCACCAATATTTCCTATTAATTAGAACGCTCTGATGCGTAGTGCAGTAGGTAGGTATCAGGAAAGAAATGATATAATTGTGCCGTAGTTAGTGGGCTAATTGGTGTACAAAGTTTTGCGGTTAATAGTGCGCGTATTTGTCACGGATAGATTAGCCGGTTCAACACGAGCCCTTTGCGCGTAATTAGTTTAAACAAGCAGTGAAAAATAGATCCGAACCACGTGTAGATAATGAATTGTGTGAACCGGGCCTTGGTTAATTAGGCGCGTAAAGGGTTCCCGACGTTTCTATTGTATGTTTAATTGATGATTTTATAAAAGTATTCGACAAGGAAACTAAGAAATTAATTGATACATTTATGGATAAATTCTCTGTGTAAGGCGGTTTTAACATATATAAAAGATTTAGTAAAGAAATATTGTATCGAATAATCTTACCTTACCTAGGTAAGTTTTAGAATATTTATGTTTGTAACATTCATATATTTTTACAATTTTCAGATGTTAGGCAAACAAAAAAACATGGGGTTGAATGTACGCAGATGTCCCGAAGTTAGGTCTGACTAAATCTAAAATGGTAAGACCTGCGTCGATCATTCGAAGCCTCGTCTATTATTAGCTGCGAATTATAGACAGGTGAGGCTTTTTGTAAGGCTCACGTTTTTATGTTCATGTCATGCTTAGATAGTAGATACTGTATTGTTTTTGAATACGATAATATTTTTTTATGTAGCGTTTATATGTCTTGTTATGAATTTAATTACCTAAAATTAACGGTAATCTAAAATAGGATAAATCGTCTGCGGCTTATTAGCCAGCCCTATGTTGTTGACACGGAAAATATATATGACATGCTTTTAAATAATGAAATGTTATCACGGCGAGTGAACGTATTTAAATAACGAAATGTTTTGTGATGTTGCGGAAAACATGTTTTGTTTATCGTGGTGTTGTACTACGACTGGCCTAACTTTAATTCGAACATTTTTAAGGCGACCGATCTTATTGTGTAATTTTCACATAAAAATTAGAAGCCATCCTAATTTTTTGACGTACAGAAAGAAGATTATTAATTTGTTTTTCTGTAATAATCCGAACAATACGAAGAGTAATAGCAGTAATTTAAAAAAAAAAACGTATTTTTGTTACCGTCCAAAGAAAAGTTTAAAGCTAATTTCTTATCAGGGAAGTAACAAGCTTGCTATCGATTTCCTTTTAGTCAGAAAACATTGAAGGTTGATATTAGATATATATATAAATAAACATGATTATGAAAAAGTCACACCCGGTGATGTTTTTAGGATTATAGAAAAAAAATATTTTCGAAGACTATAATAAAATTCTGGAACTTTAAACATTGAAAATAGTTTTAGTGAAATATTTCAAGCTATTTCAATCAAAGTTATAAATAATTCATTTAGCTTAATTGAATGAAGAAGAAGATATTCGTAATTTTGTAAATAACTGTTAATAGTCGTATTAACATAACATAGTTATAGGTATATATTTTATTATATATTTTAGGTATATATAGTGTATATATAACATCTGTAATAAAGAACAGAATTAGTAGATATAGTTAACTGACTTCTGTTTTGTTCTCTACGCAGGAAATTGCGCAACATTTTTCCCACATTCGCTAAAACAGCGGTTTAATAAATAAAATGTTATTTTGATTATAATAATATAAACTGTATAATCATATCTAACTAACGATTATTTATATGATTAAGTGTTAGAGTTGCAATATTTCAATTATAAAGAGCAGTGATTCTAAAAATTCATTTTTTATAAATTAAAAATCGTCGGGTAATGTCGGTTATTCAAACCATTTAACTCTAATTTTTATATTTGGTTCTTATTTCTGATAACGTGAATGAAACGGATAATTCATATAAAATGTTATTCAAAAGGAATAATATAAGTGACCAACATGAAGTTCAGTTTTCGCGTTGTGATTTCTTCATGGGGGACATTTCAAGACCAGAATCTTCTGTAACTTTTGAAAATCTTACTGAATTAAAGCAATACATTGGTACAGAAATGGCAGTGGGTCCTACAATTTAAATTTGCTGTTTGGAAAAATGTTTCCGAAGATCTAGAAAGCACTTAGATAATATAAGTTGAAAAATCACCTTACATTCCTTCATTTGTTAATTAATTTTATATTATTCAAAGCAAAATGTATTTTCTTTATGTAATTTTTAAGTAAAAAGTTTTGATAATATTTAAAATTACATATACACGGCTGTAAATTTTTATTTTTCAAATTTAAGGAGATGCATCAATTCGCATTAAGCTTGCGTGTTTATGGCGTCTGGGCTATAAAAGTGGGAATATAACACGGCTAAAAAACTTTAGGAAGTGAATAGACAAAGTGTAAATTTTAACTTACAATATATTCTGATTATGACTACAGGCGCGTAGATATGCAAGATTGATCACTAATGAATAATCAACAGTAACAATTTAATATGATTTCTTTTCTGGAAATATTTGTTGTTTTTAATTTAAAATAAATACTTATCATACAGATTAGTTTAGCTTCAAGGTGTCGGTACGGTAGCAACGATAGACGCCGCGATTAACATTGTACGATAAAATCATACGTCCTGTTTTCACAATTCATATTGTCTTACTTCTGCTTCCTTAATCGATCATTGAACGCATTAGGAAAGCGCAGCTAAACTAAATTTCCATTTAAAACAAGGTTTTTTTTAAAATACGTCAAGGTATAACACTATTTAATTCTGTAAATTAAATTTTAAATTGATTCACTATCTTCTTGTTTATTTTCAGGGATGGATAGGATTGTAAAATAAGAAGCAAATATTTTATGGTACATAGCAGATATAGAAGGAATCGGCTATAAACATTTTTTTATCTAAATACTATAATAATTATAATGTGCTAACAACAATATTTCTTTGCAATTAGATTTTGGTTTAAAAATCAAAATTCCCAAGTGAAAAAATGAAATAATAATACCGAGTTAAATTTATACCTAACTTTCGCAAGTTTTTACGTAAACAAAGATTTAAATATACGATAATAACAAGACTTATATACATGGACATGTTTTTAACCCGAGCGGATATTTATTTTATGAAACTTAATTTTGTGTAAAAAAAAAGTAAAAAAAAATGAAAATTAATATACAGTGAACAATAATTCCATTTACTGTTAATAATATATTACTAATTAACATAATATAATAAGTAGAGTTAGTTATTAGTTACCTTACCAATTTCAGAGGTATTAGTGATATATTACATTTTGCTAATAAATTTGTACTTGTTGTACTATTTTAGTTAATGATTAAAACACTTTAAAAAGCACTATCAAAGTAAAAAGTACTCGTAAAAGTAGAACAAAACACTAATTATTTACGTTGTAGATGTGGCGACGCAAAGCATTTGACGATTAGGCACAATAATAGTACAATGAATGCATTTAATATTCGAACGGGCATATTTTGCGTATCGAATGCGCGCGAAACCGAGCGTGGAAAAGCGGCGCGGGTACACTCGTACGCTGAGCTCAGTCGATTTCGCAAACCACCATCTAATGTGAACCTATTAACCTCTCTGGCGAGCGAGGCTCAGGCGAAGTCGAGAGGCGGATGAAGCGTCGAATAGTGCGTTCATTAAACACAAGGTTGTACCGACCGTCCCACCGGCCCGTATGCCCACTCCCACGGCGCGAACAACAAATCGAAAAAAATAAAAACAAAATCTCACCTTGCCAACTGTAGTGCACTTCTATTCGCAATCTCATTGTACAAATTCAAAAGGACGTTGTTGTCGAACATATTAACACATCACAGCCATTTCCTTCACAAGTAAAAACGTAAAATATAAACAACAACAATCCGAATGCGTAGCACCAGCGATCACAGGATTATCACACCGCCCGATCCTAGGCACGTCCGTGCGCCGGCGACGTCAAATCAAACTGGCCCGGTCAAAATGACGAAAGTGAAAACATCGCACGCACAGAAAAAAAAAGGTTGGCGGCGCGGCACAGTCCTTGCAGGCCACCTCTCGCGCGGGCTCCAGTGACACAGTAACTGCGGCGCGCGCATCGCCGTCGCCTATATAACGACACGCTTAGAGCCTCGAACCTCAAACGCCGGCGGGCGGCACAAAAAGAAGATGCCCCGCAACGGTAGCTAGGAAAGAATGAATACAAAGAATAGCAACACGTGCGCGCGTGTGCGTGCACGTGCGTCTGTGTGCGCCGCTGTGCGCAGAGATAGGCGGCCGCAGGAAACTCCGTTCTCTTCCACTAGGAAAGACCTTGGTTTTGAATCGGCACGTTGCAATGTGTACCGCCATCGCCTACGCCGCGGTTACCTACTTGACGCCGACGGTACCGACCGCCTGAATGATGATTCCATATTACAACGCTTATATTCGATCGCTATCTTGCACACTGCATGAGAGTTTTCATTTTCCTAAAATATAATAGAATTATTTATTTAAATACTTATATCTTAAATGTAATAATAAAAATGTGAACGGGCAACCTGCGAGAAGAACATGACGCGATGACAAATTACAATCGTTTCAAATTACAATAAAATACAAATGTAATCAAAGTTTAATTAATAAACCGGCTAGTCAAATTGTTTAACCAAATGTTGGCGGCTGCTCATGCGGTACAACTGTTGTTGTTGATGACAATGATGATGCAATGAAAGCTGATAATGTTTTAACCAGCTTGACACGTCCCCGGCGTGGGCGGCCGGGCGCGTTAATAAGCGAGGAAGTGTTTTGCGCAACTTCGGATGAAGAAATGTAAGGAAACACGAATTAAGTGAATGAATAGGTAATGACAATTTAGCTTTCTTACATGCAATCTATGTATTCATATAAATTTAAATAATATTATAAATTAAAAATCGTCGGTTAATATCGGTTATTCAAACCATTTAACTCTAATTTAATTTTTATGTTTGGTTCTTATTTTCTGATTACGTGAATGAAACGTAAAATTCATATAAAATATTATTCAAAAGGAATAATATAAGTGACCAACATGAAGTTCGTGAATATTTGCTTTAGGAAGCTGTGTAATAATTTACGACTATTACCGATACATATTTAGTCTCCGAGTCAGGTATCGGACAAATTGATCTGAAATTTAAAAAACTTAAAATTTTGGTTCTTCCATGTGGGTTTTTTTTGTAACTATATGTTTTCAATTCCAAATAAAAAGCTGTAATTAGTTCAATACTTGCTAAAGTAAAAACTTGTTGTAAATATTCGGTTTACCAGTTAAATGGTTGTTGTGATGATTTTGACACCTATAATCTAAATGGAGCCCGTGATCCGGCCGCATATTTAAGTGGCAATGCGATGCGAGCAGTGCCTCGTTCCGTTTTGATAACGTAACGGCATTTCACTTTCGTTTCCACACTCTCATTGTCTAGTGAACACGATTGGATAACTGCGCAAATATCTTCCGAAGCCGCTACTTACATAAATGCCTCATGATCTGCATCTGTGTGAATCGGATTAATTGCGTCTTGTTTTTCAACTGTTTATTTAATATTAAAGTTGTTATTGAAACCTTACTCTGTAACAAGTGAGAGGCTCCCACATTGATGCCTCGCTTCATGTGTATTCTTTATTGTTTTTGCTCGCGGAAAAGTATTTACTGATGCCGTTGCCGCTTGGTATGTATGAAATAATAGCCCTCTTGATACGCCTTATAAAGAGCTGTTATGTACCTTGTCTATTAATGAGTAATAGCGAACTGTCACATGCCAAATTATTAATCTATCGCTGTACCAGCATCTGGTATTTTCATTTCTAATACCGAACAATAATCTATTTAATTTTGCAAATTGACTGTATACCAAGAATATTGAATAAAGTCCAGTCTAAGTTTAGCACATTCGCTCGACGTAATTACTAAGAATATTGTCGTGTTGATTCTTATAGCCATATTTGTATTGCTGTATCATAAAAATGAATCACGCTATGATTTCAAAGAAATGAAAGTGAAAGAAGTGACGATATTATACCTACAATTGTTGTAAGACTTCCAGAAATAGATTCATTAATAAGATACACCGTATAACATTTTACCAATCTTTGTTATTTCCACTTAGATAAATCTAAGTGATTATAATATTTTGTTAATAAAAAAAATTGTGATTATTGTGACAGTTAATAGTCAAAATTTTTATTTATGCGTAATTTTTAATATTTGCCATTATGACACACCTGTCTTTACAAAACTCCTTTAAAGTTTAATAAAGAAATATGGGTATTGTATACATCTGTATTTCTTTTTATCATCAACCTTTTACAATGAAATAATTTTCCACAAAAAATTCTGGAAAATTCTTTCAAATTTACGGAACGAAGATTTTTTGTCTATTGTGCTACATATTTAAGGATTGTATTGAAACATATGGTCGACTTGTGCTATTTTACTGAAATATTCTTTATGTAATTATTATTTTTACCTATTCATTATACCGTATTACATGCGAATGCTTTCTCTAATACACATGTAAGATCACGTCTATACCATATACGAGTTTATTATTGTAAAAATTATATATACTTATAAAGCTAATTCTAAAATGATTACGAATAAAAAAGTACTGTATTGATAAAAAAACATAGACAAGAAATTTTCGTTAGTAAGCATCTGCATATCTTAATTATGATTCAGGATGGCCAACATAAAGACACCGTTTTAATTGTTAATTACTACTAATATATTGATATTTTCAAAAGAATATAGAAAATTTGTGATAACATCACAATGATTACATGTCGACGCGAGTTAAATTTTATAAAAATGTAAATTAAAATTTGCATATTATAAACATGTAGTATGTGATGTTGATATAAAATTATAATATTCATTGTAAATAAACACACAATATCCCAATCAAATGATGCGGCACTCGAAGCTTTTGAAACCTTTCTACGGAATTGATTCAAAGAGGCAGGCCGATAGATTGTCACGATTTCGAAATTCATTACTGGTTTGCTCCACCTAGAATGCCGGCGACCACGTGTATCACAAATACATTGCTTTAACTAAGAATATCTTATTTACACTGATTACTTTGATACATATACAGATAATCATCTTACAAAAATGAAGTGTTAAAGAAAATGTTACCGTTTTTTTTTTTAATTTTAAAAGTATATATGGTAGAAGATGTATTATGATTCTTTAGCATGTAGAAATGAGGATCTATATCGAAAGCGATTCATTTGGATGTTTAACAAAAGAATTGTCGTGAGTATGAAGTCATCCGTGAGATTCGGTTGCGCACTCCGGACCAACACTTTCCCGCCACCATTTCTCCGAGTGAAAGTGAAGTATACGTATTGTACTTTTGTCACTGGCAGATCGCGACACTAATCTTAAATCTTAATCTTGACATTTAATGGCACACCCACTAATATTCTCGTTTGAAAACGAAAGTTCGTTATTTTTGTTGCGTAATTGAAATTTTACTTGATATTTAGCCTGTGGATTTTAATGCATCGTTTCGTAACTACCAAAAGTATTTCGTTCTTTGAAAGTGCTTACAAAGAAATGAGTATTGTTTTACGGTTTTACTGTATTGTCAATGAATTTTTATTGTTGTGTGAAGAATCTTACTGTTAGATTGGACTTATTGGATTATTGTAGCTAGCGTGAAAGTATTTTGACCAAATCAATCAAATTCTAACTCAATTCGTAAGAAATTACATTTGGGTCTATAACGAACGAACGCGGTTTTGCATGTATTAATATTAAACGAAAATTCGTTATCCAACTGGCCTTGGAATTGCGTCCCTTTCAGTTTGACTAAATGATGACAATTACTTGTAACTTGTCTTGCTTGTAATAGCACCTCAACAACGGGCGAGCGATGGTCACGGTGCTCGCAAGGTTTTCTAGATTCGCTGTCAATGGTGAGCGAAGATGACAGAGACGTGACACGATGAATACATGAAAGATACTATTCACGTGTAATCAACAATTAACAAGAAATTTTAAGGAAAAAACGGGTCGTTGGAGATTTTGTAATAAGTATCGAAAGCGCGGCTCGCGGAGCGGGGCTCGTGGCGGTGTAGACGTCGAAAGTGAGACCGTGAGGTTGCGCAGGCGCGTTACGAAGTTTTTATTGTCGGCCGCGCGCGAAATCACTTGAAAGTTGTATTGTCCTTGGATATTTCACTTCTTTATTCGTTGCGTTTCCGACACCCGAGCCGAAGTTCAGTCGTCGGTGACGCCAATTGTGCGCTTTGCGTGCGTTAGTGCCGCTCTCGAGTCCCCTTCACTGCGATCTCGGCGGCTTAGATTAACACGCGGGATGTATTCGTTCTCATTTCCACGGCGGCGCAATGTTTACAACCACCTAGCTTCGTACCCGTGCACTGAAATAAGAAATGTTCTGCGGGGCTCTTACCGAGGAACGATGTCAGGTGAAAATTGTTGAGTGTCGCGGCGGTCCAGGGCGCAGGCGGGCGCGGGAGCGCGGCCTATTTCCCGGCGCTTGCGCCACTTCCACTTGCGACACGCTTCCTCCCGGAGAGTGCGAGGCCGCGCAATGCGTTGCACAATACGGTTATCGGCGACCCGGTTTCGGTGTTCGCGTGCACTCAAACTGAATCCAGGGGTGGCGGGCACTAGGTAGCACTGTAATCCGGGCACAGTCACAGTCACGTTCGCGGGAGCGCGGTGGCGTATCGGCGCGACGGCGCTGCGGGCCGCGGGCGCCGGGCGAGTGGCGCGGCGGCGCCGTCGCTTGCGCCACGCTGGAAAGTAAAAGTGAGCGGCGCGCGCGGGGCGAGGCGGCACATTTCTCCCACTTTCGCCGCAGTGATTCACTCGAACCACGCCAAGGTCGCTCCCGCCACTCCCGCGGATACCGCCACACCCGCCTCTACCGCCACACCCGCGAAACACCCTCACCTTCATTAGTGAAAGTAAGGGTGAGAGAACCGAGTCCGTCGGGATAGGATCTACCACAATCTCCTTTGAAACACTCTATAGTTTTGTGTTACACCAAAGCTATCTATAGTGCATATGTTCAAAGCATACCCTAACCTTCATTAGTGAAAGCGAGTGTAAGAGAACAGCATCGAGTCCGTCGGATCCGCAACTATCTACCTTGAAACGAGCCAAAGTTTTGTCTTACCCCAAAACTAACAATCGTGAATGTTTTCGAAGCATACCATTAGTTTAATTAGTGAAAGCAAGGGTGAGAGAATGTACGAGTCCATCGGACACAAGATCCATGACAAGCTAACTTAAAACACGCTATACTTTTGTGTTATCCCAAAGTTATCTATAGCAAAAGTTTTCCAAGCATATCATCATCTTCATTGGTGAAAGCAACGGTGAGAGAACGCTCCAGTCCTCCAAGCTACTTTAAGTAACGTAACGACAGATATCGGCATCACCTGTAACTGAATTTCCGGTTTCGACGGCCGCACCTTTCCAAGCTGCTTTCAACCACTACGGCAACTCTATCGCTTGTCAAAGCCACCACTGCGATAACTTTTGTCTCCAATTTGCAATCATTTTACTCCGTGAAATGAGGTTGCAACAGCAACCATGCGGAAAATTAGACATTCTGGACTTCCGTGATTGATGAATAGAAAGTTGATATCACTTTTTCGACACTGTATGAGTATTGAAAACAAACATTAGTTGAAATTTATTAGATAAACATAAAAAATGTTGTGTATTTAATATATATAAATTAAAACGGGTCATTTTAAAGTTTCTCTGGAAGATAGAAGACATATATATGAAAATATCGTAAAGATAAGTGCTTTGAATCTAGATTATTTATCACTTATTTAATTACCTCGACAATTAGTAGTCACTGTTGTTGTCTCATTTTGAATCGTCTTTATATTTTTTTCCAACAATTTTGTTATTAAAAACTTCTTAGCGTTATTTAAAAAATTACGGACTCATGTTATAAATATTGACTTTAAATAAGATTTATCCGCGCCTGCTCGGGTAGAAGGCAAATTTATCATACGTAAAGCCGACTAGTTACAAGATCTACTTTCTATAGATAATAACGAAGGCAGCCCACTTGCACTTTCTATTTACTTTACATTAGAGACTGGTAACGTATAGCCTCTAATCAATGGCCTGAACATTGTTAACTTTGTTTGTAAAACTTTTGATACATTGTTTTTAAAAGCGTGAAACTTTAACATTTGACTCTTCATTTCACTACAAATGAAAATATTAATACGTTATTTGTTTGTTTACCATTCTTTAATTAAAATTTCACGTAAGATACAGTCATTCGAAAGTTGAATATTTTCTATTTTGTTAACTATTAAACCATGATACATACACGATGATTAAATACAAGTATAAAAGTTTTAAATAGGTGAATGAAGTTGGTTTTCTGTCAATAAATGTGTGATACGCCATATTCAAAAACCATTGGTTTCAAAAATAATAAAGAACTTGCTGATAATATAGTAAGAAAAAGCGTTTTCAAAATATAAAGTTTAGTTAGTTTACTATCTATCCCTGTAGACTTTGTTATGCTAAAATTTATTGGCCTGCCGTTTTCGTAATACTTTCATAGCGACCACTTTATAAAAGATGATTTTTTCTAGCAAAAGAGTTGACATTCACAGTATTAAAGTTTTTATACCCAAACACTATGTATTATACGTAATTCCCACTTAATCGACTTAGTAATATAATCAACAAAAGGATACTCAATATTCACGTCGTTTTAATTGATAAGAAATATTTAAAAAAAATTAATACCTTTTTGAACAGGTTGAAAGGAAACTGTTATTCATAACGGCGTGTGTTCTTGGCATTTTATTGCAAGGGTTCAATAAAGCACGTCGGTGAAAGGTATACAATCTACTTTCTAAGTTATATGTTTGCTTGTTCGCGGTAGAATTGCAGGTAAGTAGAAATTGACTAGACGGCGTAAGACAATGTTTTATAGTTGTGAATTCTAGATGTCTTTATAGAAGAAGCTAGAATAACCGTTAAAATAAAACAAGATAAGACAATTGTTTAAAGTGCCATCTATTGATTATTTTTGCGCCACTGGAATATATTCAACAAACTTCATTGGTCTATACTAAATCACCAAGATTTCCTTAAACCGAACTAGGAAGTTCTTTAACTTTTTTCAAAATTTCAAGGACGATGTTTTATGTCATATGTAGATAGGAAGAACAAAATTCAACCAATAATATTTGTTATTGTGACAGTAAGTTGATATCTAGTTTTTATGTGGAAAATCCATTGCAACACCCTTTTATTACTCGTCTATATAGTCGATGCTATTTGTACATTAATTCATGACATGAAAAGAAATCAGATGAAATCGGTAAAAGATGCAAGGAACGGTCTTATCACAAAGGGCGATTTCTTTTAGACAGCCGTTGTTGATCTAGATAGGTCTAGATGTAGAGACGACCATTGTTTCTAGTCAAAAGGCCTTTATCATTAAGAAGGTTTTCATTTGTCCCCTTTGCCTTCTCTTTCTCTTGTTAAGATACAAAAATTATAGCAATGAGCGAGTCGAAATGCTAAACGAATAAATAGCGACTTAGCCTAGGTCCCCTTAAAAAGATTTTTGCGCCAGGTCATTCAAAATATCGAACCGAGCGTTCTTAGGTTTAAGTCTTTCTGTCCGGTAACAAAGATGTGTGCAGACCTGAGCCAAGACTTTTGAGATTCTTAGAGCTTTCTTACCAACGAAGTGTTGTAAGCTACGCGCCATCTGCGTCCTGTTCGCTCAAATTCCGAAATCTGAAAATGGCAACAGAGCAACTGTGACACAACAAAACAATACTTTTTCTTCTCTCTTTCTTGTTTTCATTTACCAAATGTATTATAACAGAGGCTTTATTTCATTCGCTAAATGACACAACAATGATAGACCAAACGTCTTAAACTAGTGCAATCTTGAAGTGTTAGGTCCATTCGTCAATTACGGCAATCGTATGTAAACAAAATAAATTACAATAACAATAGAATCTAACATAATAAATATAAATTTAAAAATAGCATAATTGCAGAACAGAGAAGTCGAATATAAATAAAATGAATAAGTAATCATAACAAATTTCTTTATCTCTGCTAGTATACTAGCTGATCCCCCTCCCCCCTTCCGTTTAGTATGGCGTATAATATAAAGAGAAATATTAAATTATTTTCATCTAGCTGCTTAATAATACGCCTCTTCAATCCTCCTTGCGGCAGAAATATCGGAAAATGTGTTGTTTGCTTTTTATTACATTTTATCCATTTCAAGTCTAAATTCTCATATCTTTGGAACCGGAGATATCGTGATGAGTCAGTATATAGTTGGATATCTCTTATGTATTGTATACATTGCTTTAACATTGCATAATAAATAATAATGTATAAAATGGCCTAAATAGGTTAATTGTAAGAAGCAACAATATTAAATAGGCAATTAGAAAGTAAGAGTAAGGAATTTATTTGCATTTATAATTAACATGAAATGTTAAGATAGTCTCACGTTTGTATCTTAGTTTCTTAGTTAGTACCTTTCATTAATTATTTTCCGCGTTTTAAAACATGTTATCTAAGATGACTTCATGCTTGTTCATTAACTTTAATAACATCTAATATTATAAATAGTATTGGAATAATAACATCATTATAATGTCGAAAAATCACACGGGTTTTCGGCAGCCAGTTTGGAGCAAAATGTTTAGATGTTAGCCTATTGCATCACACAAGGGTAAGCATTCCAATTCCAATGTGGTTAATAATGACGTAGGATTCATAACGATTCCAGGAATTAAAGGTTTTAAAAAATTTACTCAAATGAGTCCTAATAAGTAAAACATGTGCATCGTTTCGATTTTGTATTATGAAATAGTTTAAATAAATTGATTACTATTTATGTGTATAATTAGTAACTGTACTGAAAATGACATTGTAAAGTGAAAAATAAAAACGTGTTTAAAATTTATTTGTAAATAGCTATGAAAATAAAATTAAGGCCAGTAAGCGATGCATAAGTTTTGTCAAAAGCACTAGTTCATTAGCTAACTCAGGTGAGAAAGTGTAATAAAACCTCCTTACAAGATTTCGACAGTAGATTACGTCCAAGTTGGATCAGTTATACAGGATGATTGGTTGTAGGCGCAAAAGATTTAAAGGAGTGAATGTGCTGTTTATATTATGCTTATTTGTAGTTATCAATATTAGTAAGGTAAAGTAAACAACGTAATGATAATAAAGTTAGAAAAAGCGTTTTCAAAATTCAGATTACTTGATAATAAACGTAATTATTGATAACTGTCTTTCCACGCAATGTACTGTTGCATTCTAAAAGATATATTATATGTAAATAATTTTTATAACATATTTCAGTGTTATAATTCTATATATAACGACTCTAGGTGTTAAATTTTTACAGCTTTTTATTGACAAATGAGGTACAAATTCACAGTTTTATAGCTTTCACACTTATAGCTAATCATCCTGTATGTGAGCACACCACGTTGTTCCAAGCAAAGAAGACTAATTGACTGTATGCTATATTATTAAAAATTAATACTAGATTCAGTTGATGGTATGATTGTTGTTATAAATATATAAAAGGTCTCGTAGTACATATAGTTGATAATGTTTCTTTCTCTATCAATCTTTTTATCTACTAATAAAACATACATACATATTATATGTTTCTCATAATGGAATATTTACAAGGTCTTTGTTTCAATTTCTTCATTTAAATAACTGGGAACTTTCCAGTAATATAAACACAAGAATACAAAACAAATCGTCCTTGTCAAATCAATATTTGCTATGAGCAAAAAGTATAACGTTGTTATATTGAATAAAAACGTTCTATTTTAAAATTTGAACATGGTATATTTCTATTATGGATAAAGTTATTCTTGTGATGCTTAGAGTTATATAACACTATTTTTATACGAAAATGCTTTTGTACTATACGAAGTAATATATAAAAGTTGTTGAAATATCAGACATTGATTTGATAACAACGAAATTCAGAGTAAGCATTTAAATTATAAATGCGCATTTAGGTTGTTAAGGGATATTTTGCTGCAATTCTATGTAAATATTATTATTCTCTCTTGTCTCATGAGGAAATCCTTCATGAAATTCCACGACGAAAGAGAATGATGATTGGTCGTAATAGTCGCCTTTCGTCAAAACTATTGGAACATCACATACTGCTGTATTTCAATAGCGACTGCGTAATGCCTCGTCGTCGCAGGGTAGAGATACAGCCCACTATTTCTATCATAAAAACGAGTAAAGAATTAGCTCGCGTGCCACTGAAAGGCCAGGACCTTCAGCATGAATCTGCTGCTAGGTTATGGGCCTAAGTCTTGTTATGGGGTTGGAGGAGGACGTGGTTTAACCTCCTCCGACCTTCAAGTCCTCGTTTAAAAATGAACAGCTCTCCAGTCACTTTTGTTAAGTTGATGTCGTATAACTTTTTCAATCTAAATTAATGCTAAAGTTTTTCAATAACATGTGATCTAAGAAATTTAAAAAAAAAATCTCATTGTGAGAATTAGTATCGAAAAGTATAGTAGTATCAAATTTATTGAATTACTAACTGCATTAATAAGTTCTTCGCTTCCTAGTCTCCGAGAAAAGAGTTATAAGGTCATGCAAACATTATAAAATTATAATAAGTATAATTTAGTATACTTATTAAAAGATTATATTAAAAAGTATTAAATTTAACATTAGGCGGGGTCTCTTAAACTTTTTTTGAATTTTTTGTGCAAAACGAAATGATGTTGCTTTACTTCTGGCTAACAGAAAATTATTTATAGGCGATAAACAGATAATGTATGGTTCATTAAAATCACCTGTCCCAAGTAGGTTCCCTTTGCCAGCAAATGATCAGGATAAAAAGAGTAGTAAATTGTCGTTTGTAAAATATATTCAATTAAATGGATTCGCCATGCGTTATCTCTTCTTTCTGTGTATCTATTGTGCTACAAGTATGTCATACGTAAGTACGTTAAAAAACGGCCAGTAATAAAATTTTGTAAATTCTCCGAAACATTTGAGATACCAAAGTTTTAATGTTTTCCTTAACAAATCTTACTGCGCCAAAATAAACAGCTGTAAGGGACTTGTGTGAACTAAGTCAATGTGACAATAAACACAGTAAATAGGAAACTAGATGTACAATTATTCACTATCAATGTTCAATGGGAACGGATGAGAATGTGTTGCGATACGAATCATGAACGGGAACAGAAATAATAAATGATATCATCGTCATAATGTAATTTGTTGTTGAATGTTCATGCAGTGAATCTAGCTGCTAAATAACACCTCGGGTTGAATAGTAATCTACGTTCTGCTGATTATTTGCACGTGCTGTGAACTCTAATTGACGTGATATTTCTTTTAAAGGAAGAAGACGTATGATAGTTGCTTGGACATAAGGTTTTGTTAAAGTGAAAACATGTGTATAGTAAGTCAATCGAGTCTTGAGCGACAGAGAACTAAATGTTGAAATAATATTATAACGCCCCGTTAGACGTAGTTTTACTTCGCTACTCGGTGAAAGGTTTAAAACCGGACAAATGGCACTCAATAAATCTATCTCAAAAGGTCATTAATGTTGGTAGCGAGACTTATAACTTTTACAATATTATTGAAAATTATTCTTGTTACGTGTATGTACTATTTGGAGGTTAATAAATTGTAATATGTTCTATAAAATCAAACGTATATGAGACGTAACACACTTCTCTTGTAACTAAAGATTAATTTACAACTTCCGATGAAGGCCACGATGCAACAGAAGTACTCGCTAAGGAGATGATGGGTGTAGGTACATACGTATTTATAAGCAAGCGCCGCACTGGCGACATTGAAAGTTGGCATTACGTTACGTAACCCTAGAAACATCGGGTGTGCGTATTGAATTTCACACCAGGTCGCACGTGGCGGACACCGACTGCCCGCCACAGCCCACCAGGTCTGAACATATATCTATTATTATATCCAAGTTCGAGCAAAAGAGATTATACCAATAAATTTTAAATCACTTTATTTCGTATTTTGACGTCACGTATTTTGATCTTCTTTAAGTGCTTCCAAGTCGTCCTGCACATTTTTAATATGAGTCCTAGTAAATAATACATATTTGTGTCATTTAAAATTACAAACAATGTTTGGAAGTACTTTATGATTATTAATTTTCTTTGTTCGTAAAGCCATATGCACAATGATTGGGCTATTTGTCTTTGTTGTATGTCACTTTTTGCTTTTTTTAGGAACATACTTAAACGTGTTAGTCGATTTCAATTTAGTACATAGCTAACTCAAGATTCTTGAATGAATAACACGGACCTGCAAGACACCCGCCCATAAGATTGACGGCAGACGACTTTCTTGAAGTTGATAGAAGACGATAGACGCAGGATGCTTCCAACTGTTTTATGTGGAAATTTATGGGAGAGGCCCATGTCCAGCTGGGTTCATTTTACGACTGAAATGATAATGATGGTGATGATTTAGGTGACTTGAATTAGGAGTGTAAATCCTGACGACGAAGAAGGAGTCAATTAGAAATATATTAAAAATAATATTCGATAGTATAGATTGCGTGCCATAGAAAACAATTCAAATTAAGAGTCCTTTTGGTGTCTAAAGTCGTAAGCCAGATGGTCTTTCTTTGTACGATCACTTTTCTCATCAATCTATTTTCAATCAATTTATTTTGATTTGATGTAGGTTGATCTATTTGCTGAGTTGTGAAAAGTAATTTTTAATATTGTGTCACCTATAAAGGAAAACATAACAGAATCATTATTGATACGGTAACTTTTAATGTAATATTAATTTATGTGTACTGCTAGTTTACCTAAATAAATAAATAAATTACTTTAAAAGTAAAAACCAGTAAATAGAATGTATAGTGTTCTTTAGGTATTATTTTTCTAAGTGTGGATCGTAAATGGTAATAAAGATCAGTACTAGGTTTAATAGGGTTAAATGGTTATTACGGTAAGAGGGAATACAAAAACGTCGAGAAATAATAAAAATGATTTATTATCGGAATATTCTGTTAAATGCGGATATCAGTGATTATGAAAGATGTCATTGAATAAATTGAGATCTGTAAGAAACATAGTGTCACGCTTACATTAAAAAATAAAGGGAATATTATACAGTTTGTTAATTTCATTTATTTGTATTTATTACATAATATAAATGGTGATTGGTTATAGATATAAAAGCTTTAATAAGGTTAATGCTTATTCGACATTAAAAAGTTTAAAATTTTTTGATGATACTTATATCTAATTAACCTATTTAAAACAGAGTGATTACTCTGAAATAAATTACTTTATTTTTTATTTAAATTTAAAGTATCAAGTCCGAAAAGACAGATAATAATCAATAAACAATTTGAATATGTAGTAATCCTAATTTTGAAAACGCTCTTTATTAATATTTCATTACGTTATTTTATATTTCTGAAACCATTGATTTTTAAACAGGGTGTACCAAACATTAACAGACAGCAAGCATACATTCACCTGTTTAAAGATTTTATACATGAAACCAGTCATCCTGTATAGCTTGTCACTTTAGGCGAACAGTTTTATTTACATTACAATATCAAATTGTCGAAAATTATATTATCCGTCGCTACAAATAATTTTAGTGTTCTATAAAAGTCAAGTATCAATTATAACTTTTAATGTAAAGAATTTAAGGCTTAAAATTAATTACCGTTGCCAGTGCCAAATGATTATATATATCCAATTTTAGGCCCAATGTGATAGGTACTTCTCAGTATAACATTTTGATAACCCCAAATATAAACTACATATTTATCGCGGGAGTTTAACACTCTCTTCCTAATGTAGGTAACCTGGATTCATACGCCTTATTATTGGATTACGATGACAAATTATTCGCAGTCAGATTGTATTAATTTTTCAAATGACAATATAACGAACGGTGTTAAGTGAATGCCCTACACCTGTTCTTATGGTACGTCATCACCTACTACACGACAATACATCAGCTTCCCTAGGATTAGAAATTTAAAATACGCAACGGTGTTCGGTGCAAAAGGTGTTCATTGGAAACAGTAATAGTATTTGCCATAAAATACTGTCTCTTTATAAACGATATACTGTAATTGTTACAGTTTTGTTTGGTGGTAGGGATATATATAAAGATGTCTAGCACCAATATCTTGAATATCGCCGTCGTTTCGGCCCATACATGTTCACTGCAAGGCATAGGTCTCCCCAAAGATATCAAGCAATATCATAATTGCTACACTTGGAAGGAGCGTTGTTTGCTGCTAAACATCCTCTGAAAATTTGTTTGCGAGCATTGACCATCCTAAATAATAATACAAAAAGTGTGAATTATATAAGACTGTTTTCTGGAAATCGAATCCACGACCATCGATTGCAAGTCTCAGTACGCAACCGTTGCTCCGCTGGCCCATCACTGCTTTCGAAAAAAATATTGGAATTAATTAATTATAAATATTGAGAAAAAGGAGTTAAATAAAATTTGGTTTATTTGTAATATAGGCTTCTAAAATTTTATTGTACGATTTTTCGAGATTTTTATTTTGTTTTCAGATATTTTTGTTAGATTAAAATTTCTTGATTACATAATCAAAAAATGTTGTGAAAAATAAGATAGTAAAAATGACATACAAAACTCAATACGGTAATTAAATACGGTAATTGACTGTTGAAATGTGTCTTTAAAAAATATATCAATGGTTTTTACTGTATCTCATATTACTTATACAATTAGTTTAAATCTAACCTACTTATGTAAGTATTTCGCTTTACTTTAAAGGATGTTTGTTATCGCTGTTATTTCATTATACGAGACAAGGCAATGGTTGCAAAGTACTCGGTTATAATAGTGTGATGCTTGTAGACAAAACCCTTTGAGGAACCTAGGAGTACTGATCAGGTAGACTATTGCTAGGCCCTTCTCATAGTTTCTTTTCATCTCTATCTTTTCGGGGCACTTTGCACCCGATGATTCCGTGAGAACTCCCGATTTTTCCGCCTTTCACAAAGCTATCTTTAACAACAAGTTTTTCCACAACATCATCTTTCTTTTGCATGACGTTTTAATATTTGAGAGTAAACCGACGAGAGACCTGATCTTAAAGCTTTGCTGAATCCATGACATTTGCAATATTATTCTCTAGTCACGCATTTCTGAGACATTACGAATTCGCTTCAGTTCCTTCTCTCATACTATCGTTGGAAATACAAGGGATCTTATAAGGCGAGTATGTGTTGCTTTTACTACTGCAACATCATAGATAATGTATGATGCTAAACTACTTTATTACAGAATGTCTTTTGCAACTTTAAATATAGGTTGATTATCATAAGACTAAGAATTGACCCGATTTTTAACAGTCACTGTAACACAAACCTGAAAACATTACTCATTACTGTTTGAAAACACACGTAGACGTTACAGTCTTATCTCGAAAGCTAGAATTCTCTTTAATCACAAATGAATTATAAATTTTTAAATTAATTTATTATAAATGAGAATTAGAGAACTGTTTTTGAAGGCAGCAAAATAAATACCCATATTTATATTTCTGTTAATAAAGTTGACTAAATAAAAAAAAAGTGAATTTAGTGAAACTATAGCATGAGTGGTACCCTTCTTTCTGTTTCAGCTGTTAGTCACCTACTGCGAGGCATAAGACTTCCCCAAATTACGCCACGATAATCGCTATTGCGCTGCCCGAATCCAACGACTTCTTACAAACCTATTTCATCGGCCCACTGGGTGGGCCTGCCCACACCGCGTGTACCAGTTCGTAATTGCCGCTACAGAATCTTTAGGCCCCAACGGCTATCGGTCGCACAAGCGATATGCTCCACTCACTGCCACTTTCGACGACTATTTCTTCGAGAAGCGTTTGTGACCTTGCTTATTTTGCGGACCTCCTTAAGTCCGATTCGAAAACTCCTAGAAACACTCTCTCTTTTCCTTTCTGAGTGACCTCGAGCCTTCTTATAAGGCCCATTGTATACTGTAAATATTTTATTCAACGAGAAAAGAATCTTAGGTATATTGGTAAAATTTTAGGTTATTCTGTGTGTTATATGAAGGTGAAGTCGCATGTAGAAGCAAGCGGTTACACGTAATTCAATAAAGACGTTCTACTTACAACTTTCATTGATTGCACACATTTTATCAACTTACATTCGATTGTTGTCGATCAGTAGTGTCTGTACAATTGAGATAACACTCAAATGATAAAATATAAATCGAAGAAAATTGTGTCACAACCTTCGTCGTCGCATTACGTTACAAAATTATAGATAACCCCATCGGGGAATCAAACAAGCTATCTTTGGGCGCGAGATTGGGTAGTTACGCAATTCAAAAACGGGCCAGAGACAAATATTGGGTTTACTATTATTTATATCTATAGTGTGATGAATGCAGATATATTTTCATGAAAAATAGATATATAGGCTCATTGTAGAACTAATATAATAATAAAAAGATGTTAGAGGTAGTCATTTCAAATACAATTTCAAAGATATTGAGTACAGTATACGAGATGATTGGTTATAGGTGTAAAAGGTTTAATGAAGTGAGTGTGTAGCACATTTGCGGTTAATGTATACACAATCGATAATCAGAAATAAGAAATAAATCAATGATTTTATATTAAAAAAAGAGTGTTTTTAAAATTTGGGTTACTACATATTAAAATTCATTAATATTTACTATCCGTCCCCAAAGACTTCCAGAAATTATTAGATTGTTACTTTCCTATAGACAAATGAGCAACACACGCTGCAATCCAGAATAAAATAATTGTAACTGTTGATTTTTTATACCACGAACCATTATTGGATCTAACTAGAGAGGGGATAGCACTTCCATAGATATAGATCCGACAGTGGACATCCCCGTAGGAGTCCGGTTATAACCTTTTCGTTGCGAACAAAACAGAGGATATCCATTGCAAGACTTAACCATGAAAAAGGGACAGTTCAGGAAATAACTTTATGTCAATATATTTATCGAAGGAAAATGCACGACATCACGCGATCAATTTATCAAATTTTTCTCACACCGATAAATCATATAATGGGAAATCCTGCATAAAATATATAGAATAATTATCGTCAGTGATATTTATAATTACTCATATAAATATATATATATATATATATATATATTTACACGACTACTTTTGTACTGTCATATATCACAAACGATCCATCTATAAGTACGAATAGTATACGAGAGGACTACGTAACTATGGTGTGGTCTATCTTCAGCTGTGGGCATCCTACGGTAGAAATGACGATGCTGACGAACTATGTAAGTATGTACGGTATTAGTTTTAGTCACCATCACTTCAGCTATTAAACCCCACGGTCTTCTTTGACACGTTTTGTTAATACTACTGGAACGCCATTATATCCTACCGTAGTTTCAACTGTAGTGGCCTAATGCCTCAGCACCTTTTTTTATTTTTTATATTTTATAAGATCGATGTTCCACAGACATTAGCGTCAGTGCCTTTGTTTTACATTAATGTTTATTATTTCCAAATTTCTTTGCTCACGTTTTTGCATGTTTAAGTAAAAAATAAGTCTTTTAATCTATCTTAACGACTTCCTAATAATATCAAGTTTTTAAGATTAAAAACTGTATCAATACCTTACATTAGATCCACAGTACACTCTAATAATAATTAGCGCAAGCGCTCTGCGAGGCATGGACTTGTAGTACCGCGGGTGTCCCCAAATCCGTTGTTAAGGCCTTTTTATGGGGTTTGGAGGAGGGCATGGTATAACCTCTTTTTGAACTTCTGATTTAACTTTGATTTTTGTTTGTTTTTAATTATAAGCAATATAATGCGGAGATATACCATACAATATAATTTATGTCTTAATTAATGGTAGTCATATCCTTTTTAATATGAGAAATAATATTCATAATTATTTGTAAATGTTACTAACGAAGAAACTGGTCTACTGTTGACTTGTAATCAAGCAAATTACTTACATTTCTCTCACAGTTACTTTAATTCTTCGGCTAACATTGAGCCCGTTGTTAATTGACTTTGTTGTAAATGATACGACTATACATTGCCACGTGACTAGGCACTACTATGCGCTTATGGTCGCTATTAATAATAGCTTCTAGTCAGGGTCGGACTTAGAACATATAGAGAAAATGAAATAAAAATATTGATGGCTATTACATTTTTTTTATTCAGTTTTATGTAAAATATAAAATAAAACTTATAATTATTACATATATAACACTTATACCCAATTAACAATGCTGATATTCATAAGGAATCGTTCAAAAGTTAAAGATACTTTGAACTAAGTATCAAAAAAATATATTAAAAGATAGCAGTAAGTGATCGTAAAAAGCAGTTCGACATTTATGCATGTGCCTAGTTCAATCCTGTCACTAGTACATTGTTTACAACTTTATAGTGACACGTTTTCCTTTTACTGTTTATTGGAGAATTGCTATTAAATAAAAGTTTGCTCGCAGGAAATTATGATCTCCGGGCTAATACTTGGAAATCATTTTCCATTCATTTTATAATTTTCCATTGGATACTCGGTGATGTATTATTATCTGAAGTTATTAGTGGATTAAGAAAATTATTGCTCAACATAGTTGCGAAACTGAGTATACAAATATGTGTTATTTATTGACTATTTATACACGCAGTATTTTGACTGTAGTATGATTTTTTTAATATTTCTTAAACAGTATTTTGTAACGAACAAGATGCACAGATGAATGACAAGGTGGAAAGATGTTAAGATCGTCGGAAAACAGTGTCAAATCTATGGGGAAGATTTATATAAAGCAGTTGATGGCTAAAATAATGATTATGATTTTGACATGATTTCATACCGAGTCCGCATCAGGAATTACGGCTTATTTACTCTTTCCGCAAGAAAGTCTCGTGTCCCAGCTTTACGAACATTACAAGTAAATAAATAATACTATAAATCAAAAATATCTTTCTTTTTGTGTTTGAACCTAGTTAGCGTATACTAATTAACCAACAATAAACATTTACGAAATATTTTTTTATAATTTTAAAAAGATCTGTCAAATGACTTTCATTCTGTAGACGGTTTCCATGGAAGTGTTGGCACCTACTGCTATATTATTTATTACTCCGGATTAGCCATTGTGTGTCATACACCAGGTTTGTCTAACAAGATTTTGCGTATCACAAAGTTTGTGTTCTTCACATTTAGCTAAGGAATGATTACGTCTCATTAACTTTAAGTTTTCCAAAGCTACAACGCTTTTAAACAGAAGTACTTTTTCTAGGCAGTAACAGCGTCGTCGTGATATATCAAATAAATAAATTGACTATATCTAAAAATATACATTACTCTTTAGGATTAATGTTACAAAATGTTACAAGAAAATCATACACCAGATTTATTTATATAAACATAAGTATTTTTTACACTTTATAAATATGTAAAATTGTAATTTCAATAATTCTTTTTTTAAATAATTTACAAAGGAAGCCATAATTATGTTGTGTATATACTTTAAATTAAAAATGATATGTCTAGATACCGTTTCTATCTTTAATTAAGCCCTTATGATAATCGCCAAGGGAAGTCAAAATGAAGGTTACTTTATATTTTTATTCGTTATAATTTAACTATGAAGTAAGTTTAATTTTTTTAATTATAAAATTAGGTGTTTGATTATTATCATAAGAAAACTCTGTAAGTAAATGCCGACTAGTAAAACCTAAAAGTTGGTATATAGTCACACGCTTTATCATAAAAAGGTAGACTTATAATAAATTGCCATGATATACAGCGCCGCAGTTATGAATACAAAAGTGTTGTTAGGAAGCTGTTCGTGCAATCAAGTATATGTACATAATCCGGATTCACGTTTATTTAAGTTTCCATAAACGTGACCGATGACGTGATTCTAAAATAATAGCGCTATGCATTATTCTTTTCCGCAAAGAGAAAAAAAGAAAAGTTAATAAATAATTGCTCTCGGAATTTCTTACCGGCCAGTCATCCGAATCGATTTCGATAGTTGTATTGCAATCATCATGACATTATAATCGGTTATTTACGACATAAATAACTATCTTCTTAGAACACAACGAATTTTAGATTTATTCATGAAAGTTTGTTAATTACTCTCAGAAATTTAAAGGTTTTGTGACAGGAATAGTATCTGTAAAGCAATGCCAAGGATTAGTTATTTAATGTACTTCTAATTTTAACTAGCTTCTTGTATATAACATAAATATTAAATTTACATAATCCACCAAGACACCATATACGTTTATTTATGACCACGGAGAGAAGATAGATCTTCTCTATATAAGCCATTAATAGCCATTAAATATATTAACGGGCTCTAAGGAGCCGTAAGGTTCTGGAGTGGCCCATAAGGTGGATAGATGGCCTGGTTAAGATTTTTGAAAGAGGCTGGATGCAATTCAAACGGTTACACTGCAATCTATAGTGGAGACATTTGCCCAGTTGTGGACATCCTACAGACGAAATATTGTGTGTAATATACTATTTGAAATATAAACCATGTATTTATTTCGGACGAATTAATAGTCGCGAAATTAACTGATTATATCAACAAGCTATACGTTTCTTTTACAGTGCTTAGTGTAAACAAGATTAATTGCTATAAAAAATACCTATACGATAATGTTTGTTTAATAGGGCAGCGTAATAGCTGTTTATAAAAGCGTAGATATAAAATAGTCTTTACTTCCGCGTTACAATTTCAAGTAATAAAATTCTAATAATTAAACGTGTAACATGTTCAGAAATCCTTTGTCTACACGTGCCGGTGTTATGTTGGCAATATTGACATATTACTAAAATAAATGAAATCTTATACTCGGTGACGCAATTTAGTATATTATTACAAAACATTGATAACTAATGGGAATTGAATTAAAATATAATTTATTGCTTAGTAACAAAATATGAAGCAGCGAAACGTGTTTGTTTGATGAAGTTAGAAATACATTCTTTTGAAAAACTATAGTTTTCGGACACACACATTTATCCATGACCGGTAAATGTAAAAAACATTTACCGGTCATGGATAAATCTATGGATACATCTCTAAAGTGTTAGGAATCGTTGAAGATTTTTCTTGGATGACGTGATTCAAATTTCTTAAAAAAATATAATCTGTGAGACTTAAATTTTTTTAAACGTTTTAGTTTTTATTACTCAAAATGTAATCATTACAATTTTTCCGTAACTAAAACAGCACTGAAGATAAGTCTTTTTGGTGACAAACTATTATTATTGTAAGTATTGTTGTGATGTATATTTTGAAAGCGTTCGGATTCGACGTTATTATTTATGATATTAAACTGTGATAAACCTTATTCAGTTTTATCTATTCGGGCTCTGGCATCGCCCTTGAACTGGTATAACAAATGGCAACTAATATAAAACGAAACAAAACTGACTTCCTACTATGTCATCAGAAAATGAAAGACGTGAGAGTTTTTTATTTCGTTTATCTTGGAAATTAATTAATTTTAATATGAATTTCGTTAAGGTCTAAATTAATTACGGATATCCCGTTGCTTTCGTCCAGCCAATAAGGCCGGTTGTGAGATAAATTTTTTATACCGTTTTCCGCTGCACTTAATGATTATTTATTGTAAATATATTTAAGTATTTTATTTCAACAGAAAAGGTATATATGAATAAGTATTTTTAAATTCTCTCCAATAGGATTGCTTCATATGTTTACGCGGATTAATTTTTCGTTTTTAAAAAATTGGCACTACACAAAGATGAAATAAAATAATAATGATAAATCGGTGAATCATCAGAAGTACCAAGTTTCTAGAACATTAACATGTTAACTATGAGAGATAGTCCTCAAAAGCAAAATACAGTGATTTCATATTCTTTATATCCTTGTAAGATTATTTTTTAATTTTGTAATCAGAATTTTAGCTAGGGCTGTACGTATTTTTATACAAATTAATTGCGGAGAAGTGGAGGTTTCATTAAAGCAAACATAAGGATGTAAAATTATTCCAAGACTGGAATTAAGTGCGGAAAATATATAAAAGTTAAATATAACAATATTCCATCAAGCTTTTCTTTACATATTAATGTTAAAAAAATGCACAATGAATCTCATATGAAAGACGATACTCAAATGTTTTTGCCTTAATTAATTTTGAAAAGTTAAGTTTTGGAACAAAAATGCGGTAGACGATTGTTCTTTGAGCTGATTACAAAAAATATATAATGTTATGAATGCAGAATAGGTTTTTCTGCTACCATTTTATGTTTTATTTGCAAGTTCGCGGATCAGGAAGCGAGACGGGGCGTATAGCATTCTAGTTGCGTCCGCGGCAAGGACTGTGGAGAATTTGCGCATTTTTAGTTTTGTTTTTAATCCGCGCTATTGCGCTGTTATCTTGTATTCCGTCACTTAATAAATTTATTGTAGATACTATATAAAAGTACACATTTTAACAATTACATTTTTTGCATTTATTATATTAGTCTTAAATCATTTTCTTAAATTGGAAATTGATTATCATATATAAAAACCGTTAATATTAGGAATTTTATAGTTAATTTTCATTTATTTATTTAAATTGACAAGAAATTAAACACATTTTTTTAAATATATAAGGAACATGTGTCTATGTTCAATCTTACGACAGTAGACCACTGAATTTGGGAATACCAGTAAAAAGAAAATAAAATTAATTGGCAGAGGCCAATTCAAGACGCACGTAGCGGGCGGCGCGAAACCAAGGTCGGTGTGGTGATCTCACCGACCATTTTTTTTATACAAAACTATTACATAGCCAGTTTCAGTTGAGGCTTCACGTCAAGAGTTCTAAAACAAATGTAGGAAAAGTAACAAACCATTGAAATGGTCGGTTTATAGCTTAAACGGTCGCACGCTACCCATTGTAACAGCCATCTTTGAATATTTCATGCCGTCGAAATAGTTTCTTTTTTGTATGTGTTTTTTTTTCACCGTGCTTCTAGTTTTTGTAAGCGTCTCATTTTCGCGAGTGCTATTTTTCACAGAGGCTGCATTTAAGGACGATCGCTGCACCGTTCGCTTGCTCATGTTATAAAAGATACTTCTTTAAAACAATGACAGCTTTTAAAATTTGACTATAAACTAAGTTTTAATACAGAACATACACAGAATGTGAACTGGACTGTTTGGGGCGGATTTTGTCACATACCGCTGAACGCCTTCCTATTGCATAAGGATAGAAAGAACTTAAAAAAATTGACAAAAACGGTTAAACATTAACACGTTCGAAATGGCATTATACCATTTCTGATACTTTTTTTTCAGCCTTATTCTAAAAATAACTTATGTAACGTTTTATTATTTTCTTTTTAAATTATGATGCGTTAAGAAGTGGTAATAAGATTCACGCGGTTTTAAGTGTCTTCTGTCAACTTTAGAGTCAATTCGGCAATAGAAAACTTACCAACGCTTCAACTTTTACGGAACGCATTTTTATAAAATATTTTACGAATGGGTGGGTTAGAAAGGATAAGTATAATTTATTACGCGCTGATTAGTAAATCATCGAAACTTATGATTAATATTTTCTAGCTAAACAATTTCACAGGCTGTTAAACCTTCATCGGTAACGATATAACGAGTCAGTATTTTATGGCAGATATTGGAAACTCAGTAGTATCCAGTCTGACTAATTTAAAAGAGGACTACTTCTTCTTTCCCTATTTCTACGGACAACTGTTAACAGTTGTCAGTAGAAATAGGGAAAGAAATAACGAATACCATTTTGTAAAACAAACCATACATTGAAATACAAATTACTTGTAGTGACTTTTCGAAATAACGTTACTTGACATAACATAAATATGTCATCTGTAATTTGCCGCAGCATAAACAGCATAAATAAATCTTTCCATACAAAGAATATTTGTCAGTCTTTTCATAAATGTTATAATTTTATTTTGCTAAAATTTTGATGCGACGAAGTTGAATGTCTTATAAATTACTCCTACAGTTGCGTCATTTCCTCTTAAATTTCTATTTTATTTTAATGTTATAAATAAAATAACTATCTCTTATACAAGTTTATATGATTGAATTGTAATGGTATAAAATCCTTAATCCCAAATAACTGAGAATTTATCAAGCCATGATACAGTAAATAGAGATTACATTAAAAACGATTATTTTCGTTTGACATGTTTTGTGTTATCGGATAAAGAAATCGTTGATTTTATCTACAGTCGTAAAGGTGAGACGCCACATTTTTAAACTTTCACAATATTTGATTACGTTATTATCTTATCAGTTACGACTGAAAAGTTATAAACATCGTAGTAAACTTCTAAAAATATACGTACAAGTGGATACTATTTTGAATATGCTATTTTCTTTAGATTTTACATTTTTACTTTAAAAGCGGCGACACAACTCACACAACCAAAGCATGACCAAAAGTATATCTTTGTAAATGTATGATTGTTTAACACATTCCAATGTAATGTCTGAATTATCATATAATACATTAGGAACTTTATTAAACAAAACGTGTAAAAGAATCCTATTAAAGTGTGAAGTGTGAATTGTTTTTAAGTGATAATAAAGCTTAATAATGAATTGCTCTACTAGTTTATTAAAGATTTTATGCAAGTTTCCTCAAAAACTGGCCAGTTCCTAGTCGCTCAATGAACGAGAGAAAGGTATGCAAGGGATGAGATGAAAACGATCTAAAATAACCGACAGTTGCTAAATTCAAGTGGCAGTGAGTAGCGACATAGCGCGCAAATCAGATGGTCACTGTGGCCTTAGGTTTCTGGAGTCGAAAACACGGATCAGCAAGCCCAAAGTAGGAAGTTACTTACAAGGTAGACAGAGCGACTGGCCGCTTACCTATCCACTTAAATTTACTATACGGGCATAAATAAATTTTCATTTCTTCCCAGCTGTGTTCTCATCTGTTCATGGATAGGAATAAACTCTTGATTTGATGATGATTCTATGTGCCCTTGTAAAATTTGCTTGTTGTTCTATGGAGTTTTATTTTTCAAAGGTTTTAATTTTGCCGTGGTATCTACACTTAAATGTGCTATTGCTGGAGCAAATTGTAGTCTATTGTAGATTGTCCTCTTTGGCGGTGTTTATGAATCACAAATACCGGTTGCGTCATATTCGCAGCGAACCTTTTGACATTCTTCATAAGTGAAGTGCGACGATAATGTAACACATTTGGCTGTTATAGTCATTGTATAATTAATAAAATTCTATTATTATTATATGTCACACCTAGAAATTTATTATTTCAGTATTAGAACATATATCGTGTAATACAAGAAATAAGTAAAAAACGTAAATTTTAAAATGATAATTTTCAATTTACGTTGCTTTTATTTTGATTGTTAAAAAATTCTCCACTTCCTATTTTTAATTGTTTTGGAGTATTTAGTTTGATCAGTACGAGCTTCGGTACTCGCGTCAATGCATCGTAAGTACATCCCTGCCAAGTTTTAAGGCCTAGCTTAGCTCGAGAAACTGAACCCTTTTTATAACTGATACTTCGGCGAGTACATAGAGAGGATTGCAGCATATACGCCGTCCGCAACCTGTTAAGGATCCTAATCAGGGAAATGAAAGAAGACTTTTCCCTGCCAGTAACAGTAACTATTAATAGTATTGAAGGAAAGAAGTGAAACGAACGTGGGCAGTGCTGATTTTCTTCTGTGAAAACATGAATATATATTATATACATAATAATAACGTAACTCTGAGATATACGTTACGATATTCATTTATTTCAAAATTTTAATATATCGAATTTTTCTTGATTTTAGGTTCGAATAATTGACTTCGTTTTTTGCCTATTTCTTCTCATTTTTGTAAGCAGCGGTAGCCCAGTGGCAGAGGACTGAGACTTGCTATTGCAGGTCGCGGGTTTGATTGTCGAGATACAATCTTATATAATTCACACTGTTCATTAATTATATAGG
This sequence comes from Battus philenor, assembly GCF_028537555.1. Classification (NCBI taxonomy): domain Eukaryota; kingdom Metazoa; phylum Arthropoda; class Insecta; order Lepidoptera; family Papilionidae; genus Battus; species Battus philenor. The sequence continues at coordinate 3,981,859 of NW_027181693.1, forward strand.
ATTGTCACTGCTCACAAAAAAAGTTTTTAGAGGATAGGCAACGGTGTCTTCTGCGTACCATAATACAACACTGCGATCGCTAACCCGCCAATTATGGTATATCTCCGTAGATATCTTAAGGAAAGGCCTATATCTTGCTGTGGGCGTCTATGGACTACAGCAACTACGACGACGTCTTGATTTTATTACATCCTGTGTTGATGTATAGAAAAGAGTAAATAAATAAATAAATACTACTTGTGAACTTTTATTTATTATTTCTTCATCAAATAACGTCGGTTTGGTATTGATCTTCGTAGTCAAATCACGTCACATGAACCTTAAATTCCTCTCTTCCTTTATATCTGATGAATAGTTTACTTTCTTAAATACTATTAACAGTACATAGTATATCTTTCAGTGAACTGTATTTTGATTTGTTTCTGCTAATGATATCAGTTCATGTGCAGATATAAAAATTAATAGCTCTAATTTGGCTGCGAATTTGGTATGATAGAAAGCGGGGTCATTCTACCAGCTTTCTAATTAGCGTATTGGTAATTGGGTAATTATCAGCAATATTCACGAATAATTCGGTCAAAATTGTGAGATAAATGTATAAAATAAAAATGATAATGATCTAATTTTAAATTCTGAAAGCTGTTTTGTTTAATGCTGTCGAAATATATATATAAGTAGAAATAAAATGAACACTGTCTGTACCTGTTATAAATACTAATGAGTTGTAATTAATATAGTTTATTATAAATATTTCGTACAAGATTTTACGCTATTAGGCGATATGAACACATTACCCTATTGTTTGACACGAAGTACATTCGAGTCAGTAATCGTAAGTTCCAGGAAAACTTCGTCTGGAACAATGTATATATTTAGGAGGCAGAGAAAAATTTACTTGCTAATATCTCAATTAATACAAAATTCTTGATATCATTGTTATGGGACTTTAGACACGCTTTATCACTGTCAGTACGTGTTACAACACATCTCAATTTGTTTAAAAAAATGAACGGACACCACGGAACTTTGCTCAAAGAATAGAAGGCAAGTATGATTTATCATAGACTTACACTCTAATGACGCTCTGGAATGGAGGTTTTGGAATGGATGCCAAGGACTGGTAAGCTCAGAGTAGGCGTTCGCCCAAAAGGTACAGGTAACAGACGACCTCTTTAAGGTCTTCGGAAGTCGTTGGATGCAGATCGCTTCAGACTGTTCCTACCTGAAATCTATGAGGAAGGCCTATGTCCGGCAGTGACAGTTTTGTGGCTTAAATTGTGATAGTAATGATGTCATAAACCCTCTCCCACAGATAAATTACCATCACAAAGATGTAATTTTAATTCACAATATTTTTCTCCGTTTACCCTCAAGAAGACACAATACAGCCTAGTGTATTAAGAACCATAATTATATTTTTAGAATTTATATATTATATAAAAATGTGTTATTAAACAGATGATATTGAAATTTGTATAATAATTTATAGGAAACAGGCGTGGCCTGTAATAATGTCAGCCTTATAAAGAAACAACAAAGTAAAATATCGATCGAAGGATGCTGTGGAAATCGTGCTACTAAAAATAAACGCTCGGCTTAGAAACTGAGAGCCAGTTAGATAATGACGAATTTCTTACATTATGAAATGTATAGAAAACTAATACTTGAGCAACAAGCAAACAATTTTAAAAAGTACAACAAACTTTTTTAAAATGTAACCATGTGAACTTTGTTTAACTTGTCTTTACATAATTATAATTGTTGAAGCCTACTAATCGCGAAACTAAATCGCCCATCTCTTTCACTTTCATACAAAACTTGTGGGGATGTAAGAAATCTACATATTAATACACTTTATTATATGTAATCATTGGCTACTGCTTTTTTAACGATTCAAGATTTTTTAATAGCTATTTTAATCAAAATGTTGATATAAGTAAAAAAATCATATAAATTTTAATCATAGATGTCGGTAGTTGATATAAATTATCATAAAATTTAAACATAGATGTTGGTATATTAGTTATTGCGACTAAATATCTTTCATTTCATACAGCAAGACCTAAACTTAATAGAATAACAAATCGTTACTCGTTTTTGTTAACAAAAAGATGTAACATAGACTTAACTTTTAGGCTTTAAATCGAAATATTTCGAGTCTAAAGCATTTACAGCAACGTAGAAAAAAAAATATTATTATTAAAATAGGCATATTAATAGTAATTTGTTATAATAATTATGTATTATTTTTACGTAACGACAACAGTAAAACCCTATGGTTTAAGTGATATATTAACCTGTCCATTCAAATGAAGTATTCAGCTTTTGATTCCTTTTTGTTCGTCTACCATTAAGTCCCTTTTATCAGAAGCCTTCGAGGTGAGTTATGAGAGTAGGACAACGACGAGTATTATAATACTTACGAGAAAACCAAACGTAACAACAACAACACTATAGTGTTCTGGTTGTGTGAACGCCGTAGCCAGGGACATTATTAAGCTAATGATACGTACGTACGTGTCAAGGCAGCTAGCGCAAGTGTACTTCACAGGATTTCGTATTACAAAATCTTGAGAAATATTGTAATGTGCAAAGAATAATTGACACTGGCGTGCTCGCTTCGTCTAAGGTTTTAAAAAGTCAGTAAAAACGTCTGCTACAAGGGTATATAATTTTTTTTATAGACGTACTATTACATCGCTACTTATACTTTTACGTTTAAATGTACTGTTTAAATGAAAAATTTAAGTAGCGATTTAAATAACGGTGCTTAAGAAGAAGGATGTTGTTGGCTGTAGCACTGCTTGTTAGTAACACAGCCACAACCACATCATCATCATCATTTCAGCCGTAGACTAGACATAAGCCTCTCCCATAGATGGCCATGGTAAAATTTTACTTACTAGTTTTTGACGTGAACCGCATATCTATACTTCTTCTTTTTAAATCATGGACGCCCACTGCGAAACAAAGACCTCCCCCTAAGATCGCTACGGCGGCGATTGGACCTGCGTTGCATTTAGTGACTTTGAGTGACCCACTGACACTTCAGAATCCAGATTAAAAATCATTCAAAAACCAAGGCTTGAATTCTGGAAGGTGCCCATAAGCTTACTTAAAAGAGTTCTATGATGCTGTTATCGCTGGACATAAGTCTCATCTGAACATTTCGAATAAATATCTAATGGATTCAGGCGTTATTTTGCGGAAGTTCGTTTTAAGTAAGAAAAGGACTAATATATAGCTACTTCCGCTATGTAGCAGTAGTCGTGCAATAAAGTGCCATGACTCGGTGTTTGGCACTAATCGGTGTAACAGTACTCCTGAGGATGCCCCGTGGAGGGGTGAAACACATGTTGAGTGATTAACGGTGATAATTGTGTAATTCGCATTGTTTGCGGCAAATGCATTTGTCAGCGGGCTGGCCGGCGGTGCACTTTATTGCACGACTACTGCTACATAGCGGAAGTAGCTATATATTAGCCCTTTTCGTACTTATTTCGAATAAATCGGAATGTAAGCCTAATTCAGCGATTTCTTTACCGTCATTTATTAACGTCGTTACCTTAACGTCATTTATTCCATGGTGAGCTTGCCTGTTCGTTGTCTCCACAATTTTAAGCTCTTGGCCATTCATTATGTGTTTTGCCTGCTATGTGGCCTCCTACTGCCATCTAAACTTGTCAATCTTATTCCCAGTTCAAACTCGTAACACGTATTGGTCATCTTCGTCCTGATTCGATCTCTTAGATCTCCACTTCAAAACCGTGAATCAGAAAATGCTAAGAAGCAAAGATCATTTGTTTATATCAAAAAAATTGAACCGAGGCCTTGTTGTGAAGGGAGCTATATAATTCGTATTGTTACATAAGACTATTGTATTAATTTTAGGAAAAATATCTTTTAAATTGCCTACGGCATTAGAGTTGTTTTTTGTTAAGTGTATTGTAACCTTATTCTACAAGGCGTGACTTCACAAAATTCAAGAAAGGTTTTACTTGTCAGTTCCCACATTATGTTTAGCAAGGTCATGTAACTAGCAATTTTGGCGACATGTGGCCCCCACACTGCAAGGTTGCGTATGCCTATGTTTTATGACTGACTTCACATTTTATGAACAAAAATTTTATTGTTGCGTGATGTAATTAATTTTATATAAATGTCTTAAATTTCGTTATCATTTACTGTGTCCTTAAGAAATATGCGGTATGTTATTCAATAGCGTACGTTAATATTTTAATGCTCTTCTTTGAGATATTTGATTTACATTTCGCTGCTTGACATCGATATTTAACTAAACTATAAAAAATATAATTTTTATTTTTAATTTTTCTCTGATTAAGCGTATTAAAACCTGCTTCGTATTTTTTAGATAAAATATTAATTGCTTGGTATAGATTTATTATGTAAACGCAATACAATTAACGATAAAAGTTAAATTAAGAACGTCTCTACTAAGACGAGATGTGTGAACAAACCAAATTTCGCCATAAGCACTGCATAATGCTTTGGTTTTGGCATTCCTTCATTATTATCATTTAAAGTGTTTATTTTTTTTAAATAGTCATGATCAATCTCTATTTCCGAAGAAATTTGGGTAACTTTCTGGACATAAAAAGGTTTGTAAATATTACTATGGGATCGTAGCAAAGTGAGATAAGCTGGAAATTATTTTGTAATAAAATTCTTGAACGGTTTTACTTACCATGAAATGAACAACACTTTGCTCCTTTCTATGTATATATATAAATATAAATAAGCATATGTATATATATGTATAATTATATTTGATAAATTGTTATCGACGCTAAAGAAATATCCGATCAGTGCAGTGTTACATAAAATGTATAATTATTTATTAGCGACCTCGATTGCCGGTACAATGCCTGTTGTTTTTACACAAAAATGTTGTTAATAAACTTGACATAATTTGCAAAAGGAAACGTTATTCTCTTCGAAAACTCATGGAATTTTAGTGACAATCATATAAATAATTTGCTTTATAAGCTAAGAATTAACGCTGGCGTTATTAATAGCACGAGACGGAAGCTCATTGCAGTTTCTATTCAGCTCGGTAATTTAAAGATTCCTATCAATGCCTGCTTTATCAATTACAGATCTTAACTTCGCTCCATGGAAGCTGTAATTGTTTGCATTTATTACATATATTATTGTTATATTAGCGGGCGTCATTGTTTACAATGGCGTACACATCCGACTTCTACGCTTTACCACGGCACCGAACGTCTCAGTTCCCACAGAGAGCGTGCGATAAAACTCGACTTAACAAAATAAATATTCAACAGTTTGTAGCTATAAACAATCTGCGCGCACTTGCTACCTCCCTCCCGTCATTTGTACAGACAGCAGCACAAGTACACATCTGAAACTCGACGATTGTTTGCTGTTTATTAAGGACTTACAAAGGTAGAAACTTGTTAAGATAGTCAGAAGACGCTGGATGCAGACCGCTTCCAAGCAGTCAAAGAATGCTCATGTCCAGCCGTGCCTGTCTTACGGCTAAAATGATGAAGAGAGTGGAAACTCAAATTTGCATTTGATGTAAGTCACCGTGGGTTAGACTGTAGGTGGCTGGTTCAAATCCCAATAGGTACACGTTGTGATAGGTAACACTTTATTTGCTTTATACAACATCGTAACTACTTACCTACGGTGAAAAAAAATATCACTAAGAAACAGGAATAAAACATTCCTCAATCAGCTCTGGTCCGACCTGGTCGATTACGGCATTCGTACACTCTTGGCATTTACTAGGGTGATGATATTATTCTTTTATAGGACAACAGAAGCATCGTTGTGAAATTTATCCTTCGATATAACATTGCTAATTAATTCAATAAACGACGAAGTTTTTCCTTTCAATAAAATTTTTGATTAAAAAAAAACTAAATCTTATTATTCGCTAATCTTATATTTATTCGCACTTTAAACATCCGTCATAATATTTAGTTACAAATTAACGAAACTACAATGTAAGCTTCAAAAATATAAATTGTTTATAGTAAACTAAAGGCCGGTTTTAAATAAGAATTTAATTTTAATACAAATTTTTCTCAGACACAAATTGTGACAAATGTGAGAAACTTACACTCTTTACTCACGGTGATAAATTATCAAAAGGAAATGTTAAAAAGGAAGTTATTTATTTACTTAAACGTCGAAAAATTTCGGATTAATAAACAAAGTTTTAAACTGTTCTGTTCCTGCTTACTGTACTACATTGGTTTGTCTATGTTTTAGGATGGTAAAGACACATGTGCATTGATGGCCTCGCAAAGGATTAGCTCAAAATTTACTGATGCGTCACTAATTATATTTTTATTAGCTCATACCCACTGTCAATCATCATTCTTTTCAGACATTAACCCATATGTACGGAATTAAATTTTAATTTAGCGATATCTTCATTAAATGAACCTACATTATAAATTAATTTATCATCATTATCATCTTTTTAGACATAGGATGTCCACAGCTGGACAGAGGCCTCCTCCATTTCCAAAAGGACCGTTTGTAAGTGGCAAGCGTACAGCGTGTAAAAAGTACTGCGCTTGCAGGTCCGGTCTCCTCTCTAGGAAATTAAGACCTAGCGGCCATATATTCTACTCGCCAAGTAGTCTGACCACTTTAACTTCATCGTGCCAATCCGTAAGTTAATTAAGAAAATCTACGAATTGATTTTTATTTTAGTCGCTAGGGTCCTTGACTACTCTGTGCAGAGCTTTCTCCAGTCCTGTGAAATAAATAATGTTCCGACCTGTACTGAGGTTCCCTAGCGATATGTTCCTCGGGATTGGTAAAGAAGTTAATGTTGTATGCCTTCAGATCTTTGCCACTTCAAACTAGGTACGAAAGTAATCTACAGGTCAGCGGATTGACAATTTGAAGTCGCTGTTGGCAGGCTACGTAGCGCCCAATAGATGGCTGCTGGGATTTCAAGGTTTTGGAGAGAAGATCACGGAGCGGCAAACGCAGCGTACGACCTTCACTTACAAGGTAGACAAGCAACTTTGTTGAAGTTATCGAAAGATTCTATAGAGAGGCCCATATCCAATAGAGACGCTTGGAAAGTCAAGGAGCAATCGGCATTTGCCAATGAATAAAAAACCTACGTATATCATCTGCCGGACGTAAGGCTTTTACTAATTACGTCAGATCGATTCTTGTTGCAACTGCTGGTTTCTTAATACAGATTTATCAATGAAACCCACACACTGACAGTTTTGAAAGTAGCAACAAGTCTTAACATTTATTGTTTAAGTAATCAGCTCATGTTTGAAACTATCTTTAAGTTTGCCAGTTCATTTGAAGTTTTTGAATGACTAAAAATAAGTATAAATATTTATATATATATGGAAAATTTAAATATAAATATTAAATCGCTTTAAAATGCCGAATACAATATAAAATTTGATTAACATATACACAAATTATTCATCTTTCTCTTCGCCACGGTATAATTGAAGAGGATTTAACCGATTTGACTCCAAAAATTAGGCAGAAACTTGGTAAAAATCATAATGCCTATTGAGACTTCAGGAAATTGAGCGTTTATTTTATAATATTATGAGCGTCTATTTTTTAATTTGTTAGGACACTTTACTTTTACAGTACACGCGCTGAAAATTTATGTTATCATTAAATCACTGCATCGGTCAATATTTTACAATCACAAATCTTATGTTATTATTATTTATGTTATTTTATGAGTGATCATTGTGGAAAAGGTAATATTAATATTTTTTCTACAGGAATGCAAAAGGCTACGCATTTTAAATATTTATTTATTTAAATATCTGTTAATTTTTAAGGCAGTTTAAAATTTGTCAACTAAAAAGCTTGTTAGAAATTTAATATTAAAATTTATAGGATGACCTTAGCGTCACTAGACTAGGGATAATACGTTTACCTCGGTAATTTTGCTGACAACAGTACTATTGTTTGAGGCGTGGAACAGAAAATAATGGCTAAGAAATAAAAGGAATGAAGGTGAGATGTCACCTATAATAGTACCGCAAGGGTAAAATTTTGACGTGGTCCATTACGACTTCGTACATTTTCTTCGTATACCAGTAAAGAGAATACATTATTACGAAGCTAATATATCTTTGGGAGGCAACATGTGTCCCATCAGCCTAAAAAATACAAATATTTTAACTAACATTTAATTCTAAAAATAGCAGCTACAGCTGCATTGAGAGATCTATTGCAAAAAAATCCAAGATTAATATTACGTTTCTTCTAAACGTTTACTTCTAATTTTATGTACATTCAGATATCCTTAAGTGTTAAAACCACTTCAAATAGCAATTAACAATTTGCCGCACGTCCAATTTAATTTTATGAATAAAATTAGTATAAAAGTACTATTTATATTAATGTTGTAACTTATAATGACAGTCTTTACCTGGGTTAGACATTTATGTTTTCTAAGACAAATCATCAATCAATCAATATCAATTTTTTTTGATTCTCTATATTAACGAAAAAATGAAAAAATAAAAAAAAACTAATAGAGCTTTGCAGTTCGCTGGATGTGCTAGTAATGGTTTTTCAAGAGACAGATGCAGCCTATGGCCTCGTAGCAGAACGGGCGGCTACCCACACTGTGTGTCGCAACTGCGCCGACCATTTCGTTGCATTGGCCAACATTACCTCATTTCACGTAGATTGTGTAGAACGAACCAATCCGTCGACGCCTAGGCTGAGAAAAATTTAACCTTAAATTGATATCACTACAAAGTAAAATGAAAAAAAAAAATGAAATCTTTATTCAACTTAGGATGGATTATCATCACAGCTGTCAAGTGATGACCGTGAAGTTTCAGTCGATAGGAGTTCAGCCTCACTATTTCGTAATTTCTAAGAGTAGAAGAGGATTCCATGATCCAACATGGAATTTACTTGCGTTAAAAAAACTTTTTTTCATATCGAAGTGACGTATGATTATGAATAATTAAATTTATTTAAACTAAGATCATTTAAATGAATCTCATCAATTTTTTCTTAAAAATGTAAATTCAAATTCAAATACAAAAGAAATAAATTAATTATATCTTCTGTTGACGTCCTGATGAGTCTATTTACTGTTCTGGTAAGAAATAACCTCGTGAATGAACCTCATGCATGACAAGAACAGACGAAAGAAACTAAGCCGGTCTATATACTTTTTAAAAAGACTAAAGGTACATATTTAATTAGTATTGAAAATGCCAGAAAGTGTAAACGCCATTTCCAAGGTGCGAATTGCGATTTTTGGTCGTGGATTCGATTCCCGGGGTACAATCTCACATATAATTCACATTTTTTGTATTAATTACATAAGATTGCCATCGCTCACAAACAAGCTTTCAGAAGATAGGCAGCCTCCAGCCAGCGGCCTCTGCGTACCATTATATCCCACTACGATCGCCACCCGCCTCCCATTCATGGAGATACACCCCTCATAGATATTTCTGAGTGAGACCTTTGCTTTTTAGAGGGCTTCTATAGGTTGAAACTATATCCAAAAAAAATATTAAAAGGTTCTACTATAACGTAAAGGACGTCAAAGTAATCAAATAGGCTGGAAATTGATTATTTTCTTAATTCATTTGATTTTAGTGTCTTTTTAATTCGGCTGTTCTACCATGCATCTTTTGTCGTATACGCAGAAGAAATTTATTAATAATATAGAAGTATTCTACAATATTTTGAAAAAATACTCTTAATATTTTAAATGTATATCTATCTATATTCTTTGTAAGCAAAAGCTTTGTATATGTCATTATGAATGTGTAACACTATGTGTATGTCAACAGATATCAATAAAATCAAACGGAGAGAATATTATCGAGGTATGCACATATAATTTAATTAAGAAAAATAAATACACCGTGCATGCCTTCAAATAGTTCCGAGGTATTTTGCCTATAATTACCAAGAACTGATCTCGTTCTTTAATCGATACAACTAATTATATTTAAGAATTTATTAAACACTTCTGTTTGGTTCGTTTTCGGACTTAAAACGATCGATCATACTGTGTATAGTGATTTGTAATATTTTAATGTACATAAGTTGCTTTAGATTTTATTTGACATTATCTGGTATATTCTCTGTTTAGTTTTGAATATCTTAAACTACCATAAATATCCAAAGCTCATTCGCACTTTCATCTATATTTTCCGAACGTGCAATCAAACTTTGCAGATGAAACCGCCCGCAAGGATTAGGACTACCCAGTCTTTTTCGATATTCAAAATACGTTAAAAGAACCTTTTTATATAACACAGTATAAATACTGTTAATTGTTTTGTATTCTATGTATAATATACATTAAATATGTACTATACAGATTAATCAAAGCAACATTTTTATGTATTTATTTATATCTACCCTTTGTACAATTAGTGTAATGGCAGACTTAATGCCTATAGGCTTTATCAGTCAACCCAAGGCGGTACTGGAATAATTAGTAGGCAACTTTTACCCTGTCTTTAATACGTCAGTAAATAAATATTTTTATTTTGTTAAAATAAATTGCAATGATATTTATTTTTTATTTATTTGGGACAATCGATAGAAAATACTTCAAATTTTACAAAAGTGCACATGACAACAATCGTTACATTTTAGTTGTATTACTAATTACAGGTGAATATAATATGACTAAGCCACATTTTAGAATAAGTTTCAATTAATCTGTAATATAATAATAAGAATTATATAATGTAACAAAATAATTATGTTTATATGAACGATGAAACAACTATTCTTCTATAGCGCAATGAATTTACTTTAAAATATATATGGGTCACATGATGAGCCTTTCTCAGATAGTATTGTATTAGCACAGAATTTTTATGTCCGTAGTTTTTCATGTAATATGAATAAATAAAAACCAACCTTGATAAAGTACTTTGATTCAATTCAATTAAACTTATTTTTAAAGGAAAAATCATGCAAAGAACAATAACATTCTATGTTGTCTTCTGTTAATTAACGTTGACTTTATGAAGAGTAGAGTTTGAAAAGTTTATGTGTGAGTAAACGAGATATTAGACAGCGTTATGGAATGCGCGCCCGCAAGTAGAGCAATTGGATGATTCAGAAATTTAACGAAGAAAATTTGCTTCATTTCACGGCGAATGCGCGAGCCACGAGCAATTAGCTCTTTTTAACTAAGCAACTGAAAAACACAGGAACCGATAAAAATAAAATTTATTTTGCCTCATCTCAAGACTACTGTTAGTTCATATGGAAAATTTGAAAATATTTAGTGATAAATAGGATCACAAAAATCGTTATAATTTTGGCATTTTTATGATTACTGATTTCAAAAATTTTGATTATGGTTTTTGATTAATTTATAAGGTTAAAGTGAAGTAAAAACATAAACGCAAAATCTGACTACGTATAGTTACATTTCCTCCACCGAAGCGATCTTAGAGCTCAAGCGAATCTGAGGCCGACGCCTAAAGTCTGCGCTTCATCTGGAGTCATCGAGTTTCGCTGCCACATGAGCTGTTGTCCAAAGATCGGACAAAAAAGGAAGAAAACGGATATGTCAAGATGTTACTTCACTAAATTATAGGTTTTGGGTTTGGTCGATTTTTATTACTTCTTCGAGATCAAATTAGCAGTCTTAATTAGGGTTTTGCTCGTGAATTCCGGATTCGAACAATGATTTCGAGGAAGTTAGAAAAGCGGTACCAACATGTAAAAGCACGAATATAATCGAATATTTTTAAATCTTGATCATCTTTTGACTATTAATTCATCACTGCAATTGCAGTTAACCGCCATGAATTACAATTTTGGTCATTGTCAATGGTACCGACCAAGATAGTCTTAAAAATCGCGGGTGTCATCTTGTATAACACTTACACAAATAAATAGCACATGAGAATGAATGATGTTACGTTTTAATGGACAACTTATGTAGACAATTACTAACGACATGAACCTAACCAATTTATACATTGTACTCTATTTTTTATTCTACACCGATCAATTTAGGGTCGAGAATAGTTAAAACACGCCAAAATTATCTATTTGTGTTGATATTTATGCGAGTTCTCTCCGCCTTGCATGAAACTAGACGAAAACTGAGTCATTTCCTGCACTAAGCGTTGTAAAGAGGCACCGACATTTCAAATGTCACTTTTAGTAACTACATTTACTCAAACGGTGTAGCTTGAGACGCGTGATGTAAATTTGTAACCATAAATATGAATACGTTTTGCGTGTTCACAATTTTCAGTATTGAATTACTCGTGTCGTGTCACAGGTGTGCTAACAATTTTATATTAAATAGATTAATATGTTGATAATAATCATAAATATACATCATTATTATTAACATATTCATTTATATCGAAATAACTATATATACGCGTAAAAAATGTGACAGCATTTTCAATATAAAAATTTTCTAAATGAATATACAGGTTACGAAAAGAAGCCAAGAAAATTAGTTATAATGATTAAAAACGATGACTAAAACTCTGTATGGCTATAATTCGTCGATATCACTTTCGAAGTAAACTAATACTTTTTATTTCATAAATTTATACAAAACCATGACGGATATTAATGAATAAAAAAATTCTTTAGGTAAAAACCAAATATACAGAAGATATGCTTTAATGACTCAATATAAGCTTTTATTGAATTCGTCCTGTTTCTCCTTTTCCTATTTTTTATACATATACAAATATTATTTTCTTTTCTTATTTTAATTATTTATAATTAAGTACACCACAAGTCTCACATTATAGTCTCTAGAATTTGAGTAGAAAAAATTAATTACTTAAAGTTTTTAAGTGACTTCTGCGCCCTACACACTCGAACACGAAAACTCTACGTAAATGGCGAAAAAAATTAGAAAGACATTAATACGGTGTTAAGTCTATTATATCAACAATATTTTTCTCCAGCACAACATTTCCGAGGTACACATTGCCATCGTTCTCTCCTTTTACCATTCACGTTACTGCATAGTAAATCAACACTAGAAACACTAAACATCCTACAAAGCGAGTCCTAAGGCTTTACTCTAAGAGAAAAAAATAACCCAAATGATATTATTCTTGCTCAAGTATAACAAAATAAACTCTCAATAAATGTATGACAAAATATGTTTTCATGAATCATATATAAATTTATTGCAACACTTCATTGGATAAATCCAATTGATAATTAAAGAATTTTGTTTATGTCATTATAAATTATAATTGTAATGGAGAAAAACCATATTTAATTTCTTAGGTGTCAATTAGACCCTACCGTATACCTTAAAAAGCATTCAAGACTTAATTTTATGTTGTCGCAAAGTTATCAATCAGTTTAGAGTACAAAAAAGTCAATTTACTTAATATACACTTTAACGGATCAAATTCTTTAGTATGAAATGTTTTGTAATTCACGGTTGAAAATATCTAAAATATTTTAAATACAGTTAATTTTATCGTACACGTTATATTTCAATCATAGACACATTTATGTAATTATTTTTTTAAAAAACCTGCAAAATGTTCGCATGTGTACTTATACATATGTTAATAGTAGTCTCGAAAGTCTTTGTACTGCCAAAATTGGAAGAGCTGTCGCATTCCAATAGAAAAAATGATGTTGCTTATTTCAGAGTGATCAATTTATTTATTAATTGAATGTGGAAACGAATGAACATATTTTGCTGCCGATGCTGTACAAGATATCGACAAAAAACTTGCAACTCGCCAACTCAAACGCGTAACGTTCTATGCCAACTGTCAAATGCATATAGATTACAAAGTCATAATTTCTGAAATATTTACAAGTTTCCGCGCAATTTTGTTATATTTTTATTACAAGTTTTTTCTACAAAGAACTAACATTGAAGATCAATTTTATTTTATGTTTCTTTATGATATGAATATATATATATATAAATGACGCATATTGCAAGAGCAGAGGATTAGAATAGCTTTTTAATGTCGGTTTCTTCGTTTCATGAGTGTCATTACCTAAAAGACTAATAAGGGATCCATGGTGGAGTAACTCAGATCGGTAATCGGTATAAAAAAATTAAGGCTAAAAAAAAATTCTATATATTATTATATATAGAAATATATGTGTCTATTCTATATGTCTATATATTATTATCAACATACATATATATATATATATATATATATTTATATATATATATATATATATATATATATATATTTATATATATATATATATATATATGTATATATTTATATATTTAGTCTTTCAAAATGAAAAAACACGGGGTTGACGACTACGAAATATGAAGTAATATTGCGTCATATTAGAAAGGGTTTTTCCTTTCGCAATGCGTTCAAGCGGACGCCAATATTATTTTAAACTTTTACCTCTTAATTTATCGACTCATTCCGCAATTTTTGGCATTTTAAATTAGTCGAATGGGTGAAGCTGATGTCATTTAAATCGAAGAGGATGATTTTGATATAAATCTACCGTAAATCCGTCATAGGAAGTAAATATGAATTCAAATAAATACTATTAAGAAATAATGAATTTATAATCCGCCAATAAAACAGTTATGGACACTACTAGTCGATTCGGCGTGTGTGTAAGTTATATAATAATGCAATTAAAGAAATAGCTATTTTTAATGTAAGAATATCTCAAATTAAAAAGTTATTCATTTATTATTATAAAAAGTTATAATCAGGGTAATTTAGTTACGTTACTTACTATTTCTTTCGCGTGTAACATTTACTTCAAGGTATATTTTTAATTTATAGTATGTGTAAAAGACTATAATAGTGAAACAAATAAAAAATAAAAAAAGGTTTTACGTTGCTAATTTTCTTAAGTACAAAAAACATGATTTATGTTAACGTTAATTTGAAAATTATACAATATAATATTTTATTAATGAAAGTTACTCAATTTTTCCAACGAAGACAAAAAATTAGGCTATGAATTCAATAATCGAATAACAACAGGAAAGATATCGAATAGAGAAAATCGAGTAGAGTCGATAAGAAATTTCTTTTCTGATAAGTATTTGGTTTGAATTTGTAAGGATATGATATTTAATACACATTCATCACATTGATAAAAAAAAGGTTGCTCTTATTAACGTCAAATGGTATTTCTAAGGGGCCCGTGACGTCACCTAGTATATCGTAAGTAGGAAACAGTTACGTCAGTATTTCTCACAAACAAGGATATAGCCTTTGGGCATACGTTTTTAATTATTGAAATCAAGAAACGTGGCAAGGGCGCCGTGACTATCAGAGGCAAGCTCACATTTACATATTGCCTTTACGATTATCGCATATAGATATAGGCGATCGTATGCTATACAACACTTTAATAGATTATTGATAAGTTCGTATTTTCATATCTAGGCATGAACCCTTTGCTATAACTTTTTGTTATAATAATGTATTAATAGTAATGTATTAATGATAATGGGCTAACACAGTCATAGGCCATGCGTTGGAGCCCGAAAAGCGCAAATTATATTAATTATACAATATGTCAAAACCACAAGAACTGTTGCAAGGGCATAGGCCTCCCGTAAAGATATTTATGAGTGTTATGTGGACCATTATCGCCATGCTTGGCAGGCGGGTTGGCGACCGCAGTGTGGTACGCTACGCAGATGCTGCTGCCCATCCTCTGGAAACAAATTTGTGTATTATATGCCGGGAATCGAACACGCGGCTTACGATTGTAATTCTCTACCATTGGGTAACTACTGTTGCAGGGTAAATCCGAGTAAACTAATTCCCATATTTTTTTCTTCCCGCTTAAATAAGATGGTAATCGATTGTTTTTTTAAACTTAATTACTGGTCGTATGAATTAATTTAGACACATCTATCAAACTCAAATTCAAAATTAGAGACATTTTCTAGTAGGCATTAATACGCATTTTCGAATCGTCAATTACCTCAACATTATAAGTAGTAAGCTACCATCGGCTTGGAATGCTGATCTGTTGAGAAGAGCCGAAACTAAACAGTTGCTCTTTTTGAAAGGAATTTAAAAACTTTCGTTGTATATTTTTCATTATAATATCCACTATGTAAATGAGTCAACAAACCAAGCCCTACACATTTTGATCTACTAAATACTTCTGAAACGGTTTGAACATGACAATGTCGTTAAATAACTTAACTCTAAAAATAAATTGTTTTCTATTTACGTAATACATGATCATTATGTGAGAGGAATATTTTAAAAGGAAATAAGGATTGTTGTAGAGTTCCAGTTATCATTTTCCTTGTTCCATCTCGACTCCTCCATCGTAGTAAACATGTTCAGCGGTTAACCGCGATAACTCTACTGTTTAATGAAATTCCACGCGACGTGTTATTTGTTAAGAACATTAATTTTGGCAAACTCTAATTAAGGGAAGTTTTTCATTGTTATCACATTTTTTATCAATATAAAAAAGTCCTCATAGAAAATTGTAAAATCATACGCTGTAAAATATATTTTGTTTAAACGACATTACAATAAAATAAACGCAGTAAGAAATCCTAAGTCACTGGAAAAAATTATTCGAATGCATTTTACAACGTTGTGTATTCTCTTTAATAAATAGCGAGACTGTTGTTTTCATTTGATCATCACAAAATGTATGTACTTAGCTAAACTATTACCGTCATTATTTTATTGTATATCAGTTGCGTCATAATATTCGATAGTGCGATGGTTTAAAAGGAAGAACCACCTCGGAACGAAAAACGTATTATGACTTTTTTATAATATTAAAATATTTTTTTACATTTTTTTTACAGAATTCTCACCTCTGCCCAAGTGGCATTTGCAGATTCCACGGGTATGAGGTGGCAGGGCGTAGAGTGCGCTTAGCGTAAGACTTCTTTTAAAGCAGTAAAGTTTGAGGGCTCCCGGGGAGCCTGGGTTCGGGCCGTTACATAATACAATTTTACCAGATTGAGAGGCCGCAGAGCTCTTAGATCGCTTCGGTGAACGTTCCATGGAGTGACTAAGTTCAAGGGAAGGGGAATTCATTTTTTCATTCAACGAGGGGACCTCGGCTGTCACTCGTCGATAATAAAGAGTATGCGTGGGCCAATAGGTATAGTCAAAGGTACGGGAAGAAGCGGGCAGCATAGGACCGCACGTCGTAGTGATCGATGGGAGGCCTAAGGCTTGAAGTGGATGACTATCGACTCACATGATGGTAATAATGATAGGTGAAAAGTTAAAAACAATAGATATTTTTTATAAATTTGTACAACCCTTTTATATTAAGAATCCCAGGGGTACGTTTTTAAAACCGATTTTCATGTTTATATCTTCAACATAAAGAAGTTATAACGATCACTGGTATACTATTTTCAAATCCGTAATTCCGGGGGGCATAGAGTAAACATTTAATATGATTTTAGAAATAGAAGGTTGGCCAGTAATAACTATATAATATCAAAACGTGATGAGCTGATCATGCGATTCTGAAAAATTTACTGGTTAATGGCACGTAACTCCAAACTGTCAATCGACAATAAACTGCTAATATAAAAAATAAACTATCCTAAAACCAATTTGGATGCATTGCGCACTATGGGAACTATAGGAAAGTGCCAGCAACTCCAACCTTAACATCATCCAAAGCTTGCATAATAGTATTTTGAGAACCATACCAAACGCACCATGGTTTAATACGAACACCATGATCCATGAAGCACTAAACATAAAAATTTTAAAGTGGTGTTTAAAATAGGAGGAAGTAAATAAATACAGCGACTGAGAAATTACCTTAGCTACCCTAAACGACTGAAACGCAAAGACATACAAAAACTGATGTAAGTTGAGGTGTCTGCTGCTAGGGAAGGCCTTAAACGAGAAAAAAGAAAAGGAAGAAATCTGCTTATTGTCTGAGACTTATTGCAGATGAACACGGAGAAAAAAATTAAGTCGTAAAATTTAAGATAAAGATGCGTCAGTCAGGTATACATGTTGTAAAATAAGTTATTGGTTTGTCTTTTTAATTTAGGTAAGAAAATAAATAATTTCTAAAATATTTGTTCAGTTTCTTATACATGTATGAAAGTCTATTAGTCCAAGCATGTCTATTATTCCCGTGAACTGAACTGCATTTCGTATCACATATAATTAAAATTAAATAATTAGTTTAATATATTATTAATTGCACTACTGTGAACTTTGTGCCGCTGAGTAAGAACAGTGCATGCGATGGAGCAGCTAATTAGTATAATTTTAACACTCGATGAATCACGTTAGCAATATGACACAAGCGGCAGTGTTATAGATTTACAATTAAACATTAACCAAGAGGATGAGAATTATGTTCTATTTTTTCTATGAATCACGTTCTAGATTAATGTTAGTTATTACTCAATAGGAAATTGTAACGTGAATCATAAGTGAGGCGATAGCGATATATAGTGGACTTTTTAACTGGCTATTGTTTTGCTTTATATTGTCTATAGCAATCTAATAGATGGATATTTCGCTAAATGTCAAAGAAATAAGTTATCGATAAGTATTACAGAAGCTCAATAATAGATATCACATTAAGTAATGTAGAAAGAAAATTTAACAATCAATACCCATACTATCTGTCTCCCGCCCGCTTTGTGGTGGAATTCCGTAAAATTTGTTTTTAACTGAAGTCTACTTGGTGAAAGGAATATTCCTTTAATAATTTCAACTCTTTAATCATTATGACACCAGGGATATCGTAATGAGTCAGTGCCGAGGTGAAAATTTCTTATACATATGATTCCTAGTTTGATAAGACGACCCTTTTGTTTATTATTATGAAACTACTTAAATGAACCGTAATATGCGTTTACAATAAAGAATATTAAATAGTTAAATAAATAAGTAAATAAAAATAAGATGAATCTTTATTCATGAGAGAAGAGTGTCACTATTACTGTTCGGTGCAGGGATAACAAAACCTAGTTTGCAACATATGTCAGATAGATTACTACCAGTTAATTTCATTTATGTTAATTTTACACATAATTTGATTAAAACATATGTTGTCATATATATGACATTCTGTACGTAAATATTCAAATATACACATCACATTTATTAATTAGATGTTAACCCAATTCGGTATACAATTAAATTAAATTTCGGTATATTCAAGTTCCCGAAGGTTACCACAAGTGAAGTTACGTAAACGAGGTTTAGGCTCCCTCCATCTGCCTAATCAAGATTGAGGAATCTGCAAAAGCAAATAAGGCAATACTGTATATCCAGACCTGAAAAAAATTTCGTAAAATTTTTAATAAAAGCATCGCACACGATAAGGTGATAGTATGCATTGCAAAAGGCAATCTAAGCTATAGTTTAGTGTACATATCTGGTGATATATAGTAGTCTCTTACAGTCAATTTGGTTTCAGAGACTCAAACAAATGACTAAATAATAATCATTATTATCGCCCTTAAGCCGTATAGGTGGACGTCCCATACTACGCTTGTCGATCCGTGGTCCATTCCAGAACTAAAGCCCCAGTGGTCTTCTATTCAGCGGGTATGTGGCCTGTCGACAGTTACTTCAACTCGCCAATCCGTTAAGCTATATCGGTCAACTAAAAATAAATACAAATTATTATTCATCGAAAAGAATTTAAAAGTCACAAATAGATACTAAATTACAAATGCGTAACATTCAATACGATTTAAATCAAGAGACACGTAAAAGTGCCCGAAATGTATACGAGGCGGCAAACAATAGAGTGACGTGTCGCGACAGACGCCAAAGAGGCCCCGGTGACGATAAAAAACGCTGAGGAAAATATTTCAAAGCAACCAACGCGAACAGGCCCGTATCGCTTTGATATATTTATACAATTTGATACAATATGCTTTAAATTAGAATTATTGACGGGGATTATTTTCATATATCTTTTTTATTAGTTACAAACAAATAAAAAGAAGTAATTTTTTTTAGAAATATATCTTGTATTTTTCTACTGTTATTATGAAATCGTTAAAAATATGAAATAAAGTGGTTTCTCACTCTGAGCCTCTGAGAGTCAGAGTTGTTCAACAGGCAATGGAAGGGAATTCTGAACGGTATGAATATAAAAGATACGAATCCGGAACTTCTGCAGGACATTGAATCTGAAATGAAGAGATCCATAACTAAAACCTTAAAGTTCTGGAGTCCACAATCCAAAAGGTGGTCATACTATTTTGTTAAGGTTCTCGGAAGACGCTTGTAGCAGGTCGCTTTGTAGATTCATTAGTGTACAAAATGATGATGACAATACGTCACATAAACATACAACATTACATACGAAATATGAACAGTGGCCTACTGATGTTTGATTTGAAACAAAGGCCACGAGTTCAATTTCCATACTTTATATGCTGTATCATAGCCATTACAAACGGTGATGGAAAACTTTTTAAGAAAAGCGTCATATCTTCGGATCAACAATCGGAAAAATATGATAGAACCTAATAGATTCTCAATTAAGACCGTATTTCTCTATCTATTTCGCATACTCTCACTATCTCCCTCCCTCAAATCCTTAGAAAAGGTTTTAGGAATTGTATTAAATACACTCTAATGACATTAGACGGAACTGTGAATACAAAAATGAAGGATATTTAATTTGTAAGCGCGTAAACAACAGTTAATGTCTATGACTGTGTATATATTACGTCTTACTACTTCTGCAATAGATCATTTATAATAGATTTCCATAACGACATGTAATATAAACGAACTTAATATTCATTTGAAACCGTTAAATCATGTGACTTAGCTTGTGTTAATGCCACCTTTCTTTCTCCGTTACTCTCAAGTAAACTGAACCTTTTTGTCTTATCGATAGAATGTTCATTACGATGTATAATTGTTGCACTAAATAAGTAAAAGAGTTGTATATACTGAATTTATTAGATAGTGATGTATTTGATTCCTGTTCAATAGAAACCTACGTTAACATAGGTCATCAGATTACAGTTTTGCGACAGATTGCAGATGATAAATTTACAAGAAAAATGATGACTTTAGAGGCTTTCATCAATTTGACATAACTATAGAAAGAAAAAATCCTTCAGTTTTATTATGATACTTCAAACAAATATTTAACTACAATGTTACAAGAACACTTTCAAATGTCATCGTATAACAGACCATTCCGCGGTACCATTGCGAACGCTTTTTGCCCGAGTCTACATTATCTTCGGTCCATTGTGAAAGGTGAAGGTTATTCGCTTCATGTATTACGTAATGCAGGCAGCGATTATTTTCTTTATTAGCTATGAGAACATTAAGAATAAAAAAAACCACGGCCACTGATATACTTAAGTGGCTATTTTGTTTTTGTTACGTTTGCAGGTTTCGTGTATCATTTTGTAAGTTATTATAATGTTGTCGATTTTCATAAACATCGATGTGAATAAAAAAAATGGTTATTTTTTTTACTTATAAATATTGGTACTGAGATATTGAGTAAAATGAGCGGTTACGTGTTTTATTATAATCCTGTAGAATGTAGATTTCAACCTTTCACTTTGTACAGGATATTAACACGTGACGTGAATTTTACTTTATTAAACTTAATCGCTAACCTTTAAAATAAGGACAAGTTACGTGGTTAATGCCTCTGAACATTTTCAACAATCCATAAGACCGTGAAAAATGAGGCCATTGCACTGAAAACATTATTTAAAAAAATATGCACAAAAAACTTACGTATTTGTATAGTTAAATTATTTTTTACATGTGTGAATGGTATTTCTATTTCATAATTTGCTTTTAATAAACATAAAATAATTAAGGGTATTATTTATTACATATTTTCAAAAAAGGTCTACATTTTTTATTTTCGTTAGACCCGCTCAGTTAAAAACACTTCCTGGTTTTGTCTGTATCCAATTTGTATTATTCTTCTCTCAATAATAGTCAAAGAATGAACTGGGAAAACAGTTACGGTCCCATTAAAAAAAAATTGTTATTAAGGTTTTAAACATTTCATGACACATAAATTGTCTTGCACCACGATTACCTAAGTTAAGCACTTGTCTGACATTTTTATTAGCCGACCCCCTGAAGCCAATAACTTAACGGCGTTATCTTGAGGGCCAATTATATTCTATCATATCAGGTATGATACAACTCCCACACATAAATCGTGACAGACTTTGAGCTCAGGCCGTGATTTATTTTGAAAGCGCTTTGTCGTTCACGAGGTGCGGTGCTGGAGTTAGCGTGTAGTTCGTATAAACTCCATCGCAAACATTGTTAATCCGTTAAGAAAAAGTTGGCCTCGAGTATTTCCTTGTGTGGGAATCATAGTGCATGTAAAATAACATTATTAAGATCATTAAATTTTAAAACTTTGTTTTAAGGCTGTATTTTACGAGTCGCTGAAGAGTTGGAGGTTAAATATCTTTAGTACTTTGACGTAGATAGTGGTGTTACGCGGAAGAACCTTCATCGGTGCTATTCTTACATTAAGTAACATTATTATATCCGCGTGTTTCTTTTGCATGCCTCGGTGGTCAGTATTCTGACTATCGTTAACTACTGTCATTGTCAATATAAATCTTAATTACTAATTAACATCCAATGTTGTTTTTATTTAAAAAAGAGCTGTGTCTGAAGTATTCTTAAATTGTTCTAACTTTAATCCAATCTTTTCGAAAGCAAACGAACTTTTAGTTTCAGAATTAGATTTAAATTAGTTACTGTAATGTTTCTAAAAATGTGTGATTTTTAACAACTTTTTTAGTAGTTTTTATTAGGAAGAACTTACTGAATTCTTATATATGGAGGATTCTATGGAAAAATTATAAGCTTATATGAGAGGAAAGAATTGCAAAACATCGGTCATCGTTTAAATGATTCATATTTATTTAAATCAATGTAACGCACATCATGGTTGATAAATCACTAATGCCAGAATTTGTAATAAAATTAATGCAGATAAATGGAAAAATTTAATAATATAAATAATTAAAAAAATGTTTTATATATTGAACAAATGCAGCTGTGAAACATTTTATAATTAAATTTTTGTTATCACGACAAAAATTTTAGAAATTACAAGAGTAATTAAAATTGTTTGATATCGTAAATATTCCAATGAAAATGACTTTAATTAAATTCAACCGTAATTTCTATTCCTTAGATGACTTAGCGACCCGGAAGTAATAAAACAACAAAGCATTTACATAAACACTTGCGGCATAGTATATTATAAATCTTTATGCGAGCTAAATTCTTAGAGCACTAATTCGTAATGTTGTTTTCAAAATTTTATGATGTTAGAGGATATTTATTTAAAATTATTTAGATACCATGCATTGACACATAAATTATGATTTAAAAAAATATCCTATAATTATAAAATTTGTTCAACTAAAAATAGAGATGAAAATTTAATAGCATAATCTATTTTGCATACTTTACAAATCACATATCAAATAGAAACGATGTATTGTTTATTATGTATATATTAATATGTTTAACGACTTATCATGATTTATTTTAATATTAATTCCGAATGTCCCATTCAAATTTTTTAATAAACTCCGTTATTTATTTATATATTATTACTGAGTTATATGTTTGTCGCTTATCAAGTGAGATATATATATAATGCGTGTAAACGAGAAGCTGCCAATATTTCACTTGCATACCGAACTTTAATTATATATGAATGTAGTAATGCCTATCTAAGGCACGGTACCTTTCAAATTGTATAACTCAAAAGTCCTCACCTCCTCAGTCTCACAGCGAATTCCTGTGTTAAGATTTTTCTTACAAAAATATTACATTAATTTATTCATACTATTAACCACATTGTTTCATCTAAAAAAAAACACGTTTGTACGTCAAGAGACGATTGTTGAAGCCTGTTAGTCATCCTTCAACTTAAAGCTACTAAGGTTCCAAACGTTCCCTGATCTGAGAAGAGCAGACAAAAAACTAGTGTTTTTACTTACTTTTACAACATCCTTAATGTAGTAGTTAGAGAAATTCATTCCTAAGCTTTATTATCGCTTAAAAATTCATTCATTCTATATTTGAATTTAAATTAGTAGTTAAGATAAACATCTGCTTCCTAGTGAATGATTTTGATTTTTCTTCAAACCATGATCGAATATCTTAGTCACTACATTTGTCATTCTAACGCGCACATTGCGTTTATTGGTGTACATGAACCAAAGAAGGCTATGGTTAGATGAGTCATCTCTGACCACATCATCAAGTCACTCGGTCGGGAAGATAGGATTACTTACTGAAACATTTGACCAAGGTAATCCCTTTGGTCTTTAGTTTTAGTTACAGTTTTGGGTCATCTACAGGAAATTGTTTTGATAAAAGTTGTTTACTTTGGTATTTTCGGTTTTAAACATGAACGTATGTTAGCATAACGCAATCTGTTTAGTTAGTAAACAACAAAAATGCAGGGGTTTTAAAAAAAGTTTACTCATTTTCTTTTCATAATATATATAGTCACATAATATTTTTAAATATGTTGTATTTAAAATGGGGAAGCAAGATATAAAAACATCCATTAAAATAATTACAGTGATAAGGAAGGAACAAATACAATATCCAATGCATCTGTTTAATAATTTTGTGTACAACATTCACAATATTGTTCCTTTGTAGACGAGATGCGGAATGTCGCTGGGTACGTCCAGCGCAAAGACGGTCAACGTGCCGAACTTTGTTGAGACCTATGCCTTGTAGTTGGCGTCTGTCTGCTGACATAATGATGATGATAATACAAGGGATTAACCCATTTGTGATATATTATGACAATGGATCACGGAATGATGATCACGTTGGATGATGCAGGCATACATGCTGACATATATGCTGCTTCCAGACATTCTACGGCTGAAAAGATGATGATAGTGGTATACTATATACAATAAATAGTAGAATAATAATAGAAAGAACCAATGTTTATATACAACCGGAAAAGTTATATCTCTTCAGTTTCATCAAGCAAATGTGACAACACTTCAGAATCTTCATAATGGTGTATAAAACAGTTCAGATTTCAACGTTGAGTACATTGTATACAATATAGTAATATTTGCAAAAATTTTAAAATTATCGTTTCATACCCATTTTTATATATTTATACACATACACTAGATAGATTTGCCATGAACTATATAGTCTCATATTACGTAATGGTGTAATTTCATCTTCCGTAATTACTGTCATAAACTACTTCTTGAGGTAATTACGGAAAACGAGATCAGAAGTGAAGATGCATTTATTTTATGCACCTCAACTTTTCTACGTTACATGTTATGTACTAAAATTCATCGACTGTAACGGCACATAAACTTGGCTGGGGACTTATTAGCATGAAGTCTTTTTTTGAATAATTTCCACTAAAAACATTGGCTGCTTAGTGCTAACACATTTGTATCTTACGACAGAAGGTCGTGGATACGATCCCGAACTGGCGAACTTTGAAACGGCGAGACAAACATACATCTTCGATTTAAATATTCGAGATACAAGTGATCCACAGGATAATTATTAAATAATTAAAATAAAAGGATAATTATTAAATAATATTAAAATTATTTAGCTTTAATCGTACACAGGATAATTAATCGATATCAAAAACGTTACCTTAACGTCCGGTAGCACAAAGTCTGCAGATACAGAAAAATAATAATTATTACGATACTTAATAATCCAAATTTTTAAAAACTATTTTTCTTTTTAAATTATTATTATTTTTATGTCTAAAAGCATTGATTTTTGGACAGAGCGGACTCTACAGTAATTGACAGCATATTGGCTATACATTCACCCCTTTCAAGTTTTACACCTATAACTAATATCAACTGACAACTCTGTGAGTATATGTACGATCTCAATATAAAAACATATACAGATAAATCAAAACATCGAGTTTCATCTAAAACTAAAAAAAAAATACTTAGTACTAATTACTAAGTACAACTATAACAAACAAAAAATAAAAAAATAAATAACTTAAGAACTACTTACACTACTAATTTTAGCCAGATCGGTGGCTGACATTTTATAATCTATCATAAAAATAAAACAATTTTGTTACAGTTAATTTAAAGTTTTTATTTTAGCAGAAAATAATACAGATAAATAGCACAATATAGCGACGAAAGTAAATGTTAGTGAAATGAAAAGCGTTTTAACGATGGACGCCAAGAATATAGTTTGATAAAAAATAAACTACAACAAAAAAAAAAAACAACGAGCACAGTCTTCCTATTCGGTAGAAAGCGAAAGTTGTGAAATACAAAGCAAAAATGAAGCGCAATAAAAATGGGACCAAATAAAGGAACCGAGTAGCGTTCACATAAAACTTTATTGCGGCCATCTCCCTCTCACTTTCACATTTCTCCGAACATTATGCAGGTAGCGTATCTATTGCAGTAATTATGCAACGTGACAATGTCGGACCCTTTAAAGAAATCGAAAGGCATTGTTTAAATAATTAAATAGTATTGTACTTTGGACACCGGCTTTACTGAACGGGGGCACTATTGTTTTATGCACGCTACAAATATTTCCATTTATTGTCGATTTCTAAAATAAACATTTGAAAATGTGCGATTTAACTGAACAAAAATACAAAAGCTGTCTTAAAATTTAAATGTGATAGCGCGTCGTAAAATTTTACATGACGAATAAGTAGAAACTAAATGAAAATAAAAGTTTTGTAATTCTATTACATTGAGTAAATATTATTTATAGAAAAATTTAATATTTTCTCTGAATAATTATTACTGGTGTTTTAATTATTAAATTTAAATATATTTTGAGGTACGGATAACATTTACTTATACAGTTTAAAGTTTAAATAATGTCCTTTAAAAAATAGATTGTTCTTCAGCCGCTTTCTCTTGACTTGTAATAAGGTTTTTTTAGGTTACTCGTGAAGGTGGTTTCTAAGTCTAGGTATTTAGATAGTTTGAATTTATCTTCGTCTAAAGTTAAAGAACTATAAGGTTGTTTCTTTTTGTTTGTATCTTTTTTGTTGTTGTTTGTATATTGTCAATCTTACTGAGTTTTCTTGTCTTTATTTTTGTGTCAAATTGTTTTGTTTCCTTTCTTCCCCTATTTAATTAAACGATGAATCGATTTAAATCACAAACTGATCAGATGAGTAGGGCGTCCACAGCGTTCGGGCGCACACTATGTATACGAATGATTGTTGATGTAAAAACTTCAAAGGGGTGCAAAACATACATACATACATATTATCCGTCAATTAATGTATGGTATGCATTATCCAAAAATCAAAGGTTTTAGAAATAGAAAACATCGTAATGATATAAGAGTTAAAAGCATTTTTAAAATTCGAATTGTAATTAAATTATATTGAAACTAATTTTGATTCAGGCTTTTGTAATAAAAAAAAATTGATTTAATTAGCTATAAATACATATATATATACTTATATTTACATATATACATATATACAAATATACATACATACATAGCTATTTAGTATGTTACAGGTGTGCAAAGCCTATTTTCTGTCAATTAACGTATGGTATACCTTATTCGAAAATCAAAGGTTTTGGAAATATTAAACAGAGAAATAATATTTAATTAAAAAAGCATTTTAAAAATTAATTGAATTATGTTATATTAAAATAAATTTTTGCAAAAGTCATTTTTAATAAAAGAAATATTGCGACTTATTTATTTACCTCATATAATCACAAAATAAAAAATGATCATGTGAGTTAGCAGTTTAAAAATATATATTTAATTGTATGTTGCAAACTGCCAATATATGTTCCGTCCTAGTAGTTCCGAGTAGTGACAGACGTTATTTTTTGTCCAAACTTTGGTTGTCAAAGCGCGACTAATATTAAAATGTCATTACAAAGTCGAAACCGAAAACCGAAAGTGACATTATAAACGAATTGGTAGTTTTACGTTCGTTGTCGCGAGTACATACGATATTTTTAGAATCAACTCTGGCGCACTATCACAAGATTATTAATACATCAACTTACGATATTTATTTAATAAAAACTACGCTTTTTTAACACTAGTGCATTTTTGTTCGTTTTACACGAGGCAAATGAATTTCTTTGTGGACAAGGTCGGGATCCGACGGATTAGCACCCCCTAAAACACTCACAATTCATCACCATTATCGCAAACTTCTATAACTCTTCCCTAGGAAAGATTATTAACACTCACTCCTTCCAAAGGAAAACGTACCAGTGTTGTTGTTTTTCTTAAGAGATCATTAGACAAGCAGAACAAATTTTTTCACAGCATGGTATAATTATTTTTTAACCTTTCGTAATTATGCTCTCGAAAGTGATTTGAAAGTAATTCAAACGACATAGTAACAAAACACGGAATATTTCACTATTAAATAGTCGACCTTTTAGTTCAGTCAGTTTATATTACATAACGATAGGCTTTTAACTTTGCGCTATTATTTCTATGTTTCTATACGTGATCATATTTTCTACTAATATGTTGAGTGTTAAAAGTATATATGACGATACAAATGCCGCAGAGAATCCATTATACGTAGTTGGTAGTAATGAAAATTATAGATTTTTAATTCTTTTTACGCCCACAATGTTTTGTAAACAACTTGCCAGAAACTTGTCACCACAGTAATCTAATTATTATACAATATTAGAGGTAAAACAAAAAAATTGAACTTTAAAGCGACGAGTGATACTATTACGTAAACGGTTGAAGGTTTTCCATTGCGAGTCGGTATCTATGTCCTTTACTAATAAAACATTATCCTTTACAAAACAAACAAGCCTTTGTTGGTCGACTCCGGACAAACGTGAAAAAACTGGA
The DNA here is from genome assembly GCF_028537555.1 of Battus philenor. NCBI lineage: Eukaryota > Metazoa > Arthropoda > Insecta > Lepidoptera > Papilionidae > Battus > Battus philenor. Next base: position 4,010,685 of record NW_027181693.1, read on the forward strand.
TCGTAATAAATAAATTTCGAACAGAGAGACGAATTTTTACGACTTTATTAGAGCAAAAACGATTCTGGGTAGGTACATCGTTTACGAGCATTTGTCTCGGTCTATTTAGACGAAAGTGGCCGACAATATCGCAGCTCACATTAAATCTTTTCGTATGTAAATAAGTAACAACGAACTGATACCCGAAAAGACCGTGGCTGCATGTGTTTTGAATAAGAGTGCAAAATATTTAGTTTTTTCTTGCAGGTCAGATCAAACCGATTTTTTTTTCCTATACCAATAGATGTACAAGAAAAAATGTCGTCGCATAACTAATGGTTTGTTTTAGATAATATGTCAGCACTCGTCAACTTGCGGGCAAATATGTATTGTTGGCTATTACATGTTTTCCTTGAACATGCCCGTGCTCACTTTGCCGTCTTTGGAAGTTTCCTTTTTTTACACTTTTGCTTTCATAGATTTGTACACAATTGTTTAACGATAGAAGGAGCATTGTCTATCCTTTGTGTAATTGATGATTTATTTTAGCAATGTTTAGGTAATAAAATAATTTTATTGCCACATAGGTAAGTTGTAACATTGGCCGTGTTAGGTTTTGCCTGTTTACGGCTTGAGTTCACTGTAGTCGGGCAATGATATACGTGGCTCTATGCTATAGGAGTAAATGTGTAAACTATGGAAGCAATGACGAAAAAATACCTCTCGAGCAAATACCTTCGAAGGCGCAAAGATAGTGCACATTCATCTAGATAGCTGAGCTCTGAGCAGTGAATTCTGGACTTCGTAACATGAATGGGATGGGATGATGGTAAGGAGATCAAGCTTCAGTGCATGTTCTGGTATATTACAAAAGATAGATGTTTATTTATGTGATGATGGAGCAACGCGGACGGGCAGTGCAGTAGACGCTGCAAAACGTGTGTAAAGCTATTCTGTGGTGTTGTATGATTATGATTTTTTATTTCAATAATCCGTGGACTGCTCGTAAAACTATTGCATCTATACTGATAGAACTTGGAGTGTCCACTCACCTTTCCGCTATTCGCACAGTTTTAGAGTTTTTCGGTTACATAGGAATAAACTACTTGGTAACACTTTAAATCGCTGGAAAGGTAGATGGACGGAAACCACGAGATTTTAGCCACTTGTTTTGGTTCGATGATGTTTGAACCAAGCTCGATACCACAATAGTAGAAATAATACACATTGCCGAAAGCATTAGCATTAGAAAAGGCAGTAGTGCGATTTTACCCCTTTGTCATAATTTTAGGTAGATTTACAGACAATTAAGTCTCGTTAAAACTATTCAAATATTTAATAAATATACACTATTTAATAACTAGAGAAATAACGTTTGTTCACAAAGGAGTCAAATTTTTTACAATTACCTATAGTTTCAGAGTTATCTGATAGTTTGAAGTTCCAGTAAGACCAATCTAATTCCACAGTTCATTTGCTGCACATAATGGGTTTAAAAAAGAGCGTTCTGATACAGTTTGAATTTCGAACACGGATGAGAATCACCCTTTAATTTGAATGCAAATGCGAAGAATCGACGATACATTACAGAGAGCGCGTTTCAATCGGCTATATAGAATATGGTAGGCGGACGCGGTCGAGGACGCTCTATACACCGAAAAAAAGGCGATGCAAAAGTGAACGGAGTTGAATTAAATGAACGTTTAGTCTATTGTTCAATTATCTATGTTCGCCCGTACATCAAAGGTCGGAGTCTTCTTATGTAGGAAACGTTATTGTTGAATGCGGTCCTTTTTTTAACGAACATAATATTTTTATGATGGTTACTATAAACAGTGTGTTATGAAGGAATTTAGAAATGAATTGTTATTTTTGTTAGTCTTGAAGTATTAACCGTATCCTTAAGTATATTATAATAATATTAGCATTAAAATTTTACAAAACCAAAAAAAAGGAGTGAGTTTGTTACGAACTCTAATCAGATGAGTTCGCATTTAGAACCTTTAGGTGTTTCAAGTTAAAGGATGCCATTAAAGTGGAACTCAATTTCTTTATTGTTTCCATCAGACTCTTCTAGCATTATTTTCATGACGAAGACAAATAATCGTTACATGTGATCCAAAATTGTTAGTAAAAAGGTAAAAATATTTCAAATGAACGAACTGGACAAAATTAATTATAATAAATGTAATAAATAAAATGATCCAAACAAGCGAAATAGACATAATGAACTAAACAAAAGAAACGAATGAATTAGATTAGTAAATAAGTGTACTTTAATAGCCTAATCTGATAAAATTAAAGGTTCCTTGTGATGTTCATTTATGTTAACGTAGTTATAGATATCAACGATTTTGTAATTTAATTTTAAATCAAAACAAACATCAGTCATTTACTTAGAGGATACCATTTTAAAAATAATTATAAAGTGTAATGTTTTATTGGAAAATCATATAAAAGTTGTGACATTTTAAGGAATATAATATATAAATTATACATGTCGACAAAAATCATAAACCAGAAGAATTTATTATCAACATATTTGAATGTGCGCATCTCATCTATGTATAAAATATTTGAGAATTCCATCTTCTCACTGACTCATCACGATATTTCTGGACAGACGAGACACACAGATTTGAAATTAAGTAATCATTTTTTTTGTAAGAAAAGATCAGATAACAACGGGTTTTATGAAATTTCACCTGCAAGGACGGTAGTTAAGGCTTTCATTAAGTTCGCTAAGCGGGCAGGGGAAAGTTGATGATTATTTAAGTAATAGCTTTAAACAGTACCTGAAAATTATTTATCAGAATTATATTCAAGTGTTATACGTAAATACTTAGTTTAATAATGAATATCTTAAAAGATGTATTGTTATTAGTTCAACGGCTGACTTTCAAATAACTTGGCGTAATTTATACTTACTAGTCTCAATTCTTCTTTCACTGTCCCTATGCTGCAAGATGGCTTCGCTTCGAGTGGACAAACGAAAGCAATTACACATAAAGATTAAAAACGTGGGCGGTAGAATCCAAACCAACAACTGGGAAGCACATTTCCTGAACATGTTAGATTTCCAACATTATTATAACGGAGGTATAAAAGCTTAAATATACTCCTTGGTCAGGTTAAATTGGTTCATACTAGTATATTTCTTAATACGTGGATTATAATACAGTACGATGGAATAAAGCATGTAACTAAGACAATAATAGAATCTAGAAAACAATGGGTATTAACTGTTTGTTTGTTACGGGTCGTTAATGTCGGTATGTAAATTCCGTATACCGTAAAAATTGCACTTCTTTAGTCATAAATAAAATCTAAGAAGCCGATTCTTCTGATCTAGCGCTTTTTTATTATTTTTTAAATACATCTGCAGAGGTAAAACATTAATTGTATTTTAAAATCACATGTTAAATGTTGCAGTTAATTTTAATAACAGTTGGTACTAATTTTAATACGTTTATATGGTGATTCCTTCGTGAACAGAATCAAACCCGAAAAATAGAAATTAATTTATGAAGCTGTACCAAATTTAACCTTATGCGTTTCGTAATAGAACGTTATCTCGTATAAAAACATCGGTTAAACTTAAGTCACTTTTAATTACCGATTATATGCTTGCACTGCCTCACTGTGAGACCTTGGTAGGGATGTGGAAAAGTGTCATCAGTAGCTAAGCTCCACGGAAGTTATGACTCTTTTTGTTTGGTTTAGTGGCTATATTTGTTCGCATGCGGTTAGTCGGTTACGTCGCTTTGAGTGCACGTTTCTTTCTCGACGTTAGAACCTTGACTGAAGTGGGACGTTACTGTGTTACCACAGAGGGCCTAAGTGCAGAACAGAAGGTGTTCGGTGGCGAAACATTTGCAATGTGGCACTTTGCTGTTGCTAGGTCATTCGCAAAAAGATACGTTAAGACATTTGAATAATTTATTTGATTACCGTTGAATGGAGAAGAATAAATTTAATCGTTAACAGTTTTCTTTCTATAATCTCATAGTATTCTATTTAAGCCTTTTATTTATAATTAAAAATAATCTTTTTATTATTAGCAAGATCAATTTTTACTCTTTCATACGTAATTCGCTTAAGATTTATTTTAATGTGATGTATTCAATTTCAATAGGTTTTATTAATAAAAGAGGCAATTAATCTATAGCATGTAGCTGGAAGGCAATTAAGATTTCAATAAAGAATAAATTAATACAAAGCTTGGAAACATTTGTACCAGCAAGAAGTGATATGTAATAAAAACAAACATAATTTAAAACTTGAAACCGTTTAATGCTTTTTATTGAATTTAGTTAAATAAATTTAACGATAGTGTAAAGTTTATGTAACTGTCTAACAATTAAACGTTTTAACAAGTTATTAATTAACAATGCGAAATTTGTAAGTGATGTTGACATTTAATCTTGAAGTAGGTAAATTGCGATATCTCTTAATTGATTGGGACACAGTTTAGATGAGTGTTTTTGTTCTGGAATATTCTGCTAATTGGTATTAATTTATAGAATGTATGTTTTATTTAGGTTCATCTCGACTAAGATCAACTTTGTTTAAGATAAAAATTAGTGCGTTAACTTTTTTACTTTTAAATATTGCAGTGTTGTCGGGATAAAACATGATTCACTCCGAAGAAATTGCGAAGATTAATTTCTAATGATATTATAGTTATTAAAACTGAGCGCATTTGACTTTTCGCTATAAATTTCGCGAATTTGACAGTTCGCTTTTCAGCTTCACACGTTTGATTGTTAACAAGCATAAATTTCTATGGTCGTTTCACCATTGCATCGATCAGGTTACAAAATTAAATAGATTTCATCTTTTACAGGTTACAATTTTTCTATTGGAATTCAACAGACCATTTACTTCTGGCAGTGCAAAATAAATCGGATGTGTTATTTTTAAAACTAAATTCTTGCTACACAATCAATACTTAACTTTTTAATAATTAATCCCTGGACTAATCGATTATTGTAGTATTAACTAGGTCAATATACAACATCTTGCAAAGTTGAAAACATTGACAGTTGCGTGTTCTATAATATTTGCTGCAGATACTCGGCTACCCGCTGGTGGGAAGTCAGCCGGAGTAGGAAATACCGTTACTCGATTTATAGCACTTGACTTAACACATTATAAATTTAAAGTGATTTGAGACTGCTTACATTTATAATTATTTATACGATAATTATGCTTATGTAAACATAATGCTATAATAGTTGCTAATAGCGCTCCTTTTTAATATATATTTAATGCCCAGTTGTAGCATTTCAAGTTTATAGGTAACATTTGGCTATTTGTCTCTAAATATCTATCTCTATCGAAAAGTATTCGATATAGCCCAGTTGACTGGCACGTTGAATTGTCATTGAACAGGCCACATTGCGCGTAGAACTAACGGCCGTCGGGTCCTTAGGGTTCCGTAGTGGAGGCCACGGACCGGGAAACACAGTCTTAGACCGCCTCCCTCATGGCGGGCAAATAAACTTGTGAACGTTGTGGAAATATGTCGGATGCACGATGCAAGCTGTCTGTCAGAAGAAATACAGACGCAAATGTTAGGAAAAGAAAGATTTCATCATCAATGGAGAAAGATACACATGTGTTATAGTTACATGTGATTATAAACGAGGTTGGCTGTCTAAAACAGGTCAATAGCGTAATTATTTTTACTGTCAGACGTCGTATCGTCAACATTTATAGGCCAGTCACAGCCCAATAGAAATAAATAAATACATTTCAGAATTATCTGATCTAATAATTTAAAATTTTAATAGTAAAGCAAAGATTGCTTACATACAAATTACGTATTTTGATATTCTTTATTCTATTTTTAGTTATTCCAAAACACCCCTTTTATTTTTCTTCATATAAAATGTTTGTCGGCTGTCTGTATAGGAAATAATAGTGATGTTTTAATGCTTTCTTTGTGATTTCTTTACGGTCTTATGGAAAGCTCCTAGTGCCTTAACGGGTGTTAATAAATTAGCCAAATTGGTCAATGGGTCTAGAGAATTCCGAGTTTTGCGACAAGCGATATATTTTATTTAAGATTACTTAAACAATAGATATAAAGCTGCAATACTCTTAAAAATTAAAAAAAAACGTTACAAAATCACGTCGTTTTATTTTTTCCCTAAAATCATGTGATCTATTTAAATCTATTCGCATACAACATGTTCACATCTATATTTGATAGCTTAATTCGCAACGAAACTTGGAACGCGTGTAAAGACCATGTTCCGAGCTATGTCCCTGATTGATATAACATTATCAAGTAAATCTACATTACCTAGGCATTGAAGTTACATTATAATAAGGTTAAGACATAGCTATCTGCGAGCAGGCTTCACGGGTGAATGGTTAATTGTGTGTCTCTAACGATAGAGTCGGCTTGATGTCAGTAATTATTAGCTGTGGCGGATGACGATATAGCACCGTAAGGTATGAACAATCTTTAGAAATAACTTGCAAACGTGTGCGTATGCGCATGATTCTGATACTTCAAGGCAATAATTGAAGCGAATATTATAATCGATGATTGTAATCAATTTATATATCTAATTCGAAGAATAATGTTATATTAACATTTTTTTAAATTTTATATTATAAACATCGTATTAGATATTTATGTGATATATTTTGTCCATATGCATGCATTAAAATACGAATAGAGATAAGTTTGTTATACATATCTCTAGGCTTTATAAATTAGAAATATTTTGTGGACAGTTGTGTACGGTTTAATAATACTCATCCATGTACACGGGATTGTATTATGAAACCTAACCATTTAGTAATTTTTAATAGTTTATTATCAAAAATCTGTTTATTATAAAAAACTAAAGTGAAGTTGATAGACTTTTTGCTCGATTACTGTATTGTGATCATAAAATATAACATATATAGAAATAAATGAAATATATATGCAGTTATGAGAATCCAGTTTCAATTTATATTGTCTATATAATATTGTCTATGTCCATGTATCAATATCCTGTTTAAGGATTCAGATTTTTTCTTGCCACTCCACTCCTGTATGTCCACTTTACCTTATTCAAAATTTAAGCAATCACTCACAAGATTATTAAGTTCATTTTGTAATAAACCTCAGCAATTCAATACTGAATTTTATTAGTAATAAAATCCATTGATTTTCGTCAATAACTCAATAAAATTATTTATTAATAAAGTAATGAAACAAGTTTAAATATGGGCACGTAATGCGCTGTAAATAATGATTCATCTAATCACCGGCAGACCAGGTTTTAATCCTCGCAAAGAATGGCTCCATATCATTCACAAAAAATCTGAATGTGCTATAGGAGACTACGACAAAGTTCTAGACATTGCCGCTATTTTGCATTTGTTCTTTATACATTACTGTTTTCCAACACGATTGATTGAAAAAAATTGTTAAAAAAGAGCAGTGGAAGTTTAATAAAATATTTGAATATGTATTACCGGTTTAAGATAACGGTTTATATTACAAGAAGTTAAACCGAACAAGTGCCTCCAATGACATTATGGTGGTACGATATATCAAATTTCACGCTTCCTAGATCACTGCGATAACTGCGTTTCCTGCTCTTGTAGCCGCTAGTTATTTCTCATCGTCGGATGATACTAATCTTTATCCATAAAATTGTTTTCTCAGTTGCAGATAAGTCAATTTTGAAATAAACAATGTATTCGCTATTTTAACATCGTGTTCCTTTATTTTAGGTGTTTACACGAATTTATCTTCTAGTAGTTTTTTTAATTGATCTTAGGTAAAAGCGATTAGTGAAGTAAGTGGCAAATCGAAGTGGCCGTGTGGCTACATAGCATGCAGAATAGAGGGCTATTGAAATCTTAAGGTTTTGGCGCACAAAGCACGGACTGGCAAGCGAAGCGGTAGAAACTCGATGCAGGTTGTTTCCTAGCAGAGGAGATCCTGCGGTCGTAATGATGATAATAATGATGAGGAAAAACTATGTTATCGTGAAATCATTTATTTGTGTATATCTATCATGGCATTGTATGTAATGTAACGTCTTGAGTAGTTAAGCTATTTGTGTGGTTCACTATTGAAAATTTTGTAAGGCGAGTAATTTTCGTATAACCAAAACAATGTTAATCTTTAAAATAACAACAGTTTACGTATATATATTATAAAAAATCTCTAGATACCCCTTTATACGTTACGTATGCTTAATATATTCTAATGGAAGAGTTTTTATTATGATTCTTTGTACCAAAAGCCTTTTTAGAGCTCCTTGAATGTCATTTAACATTTAGATTTTTAAATTTGGAAAGAATTTTTTTTTTGAATAAGTATGAAAGCTGTAGATCCTATCGATACAAGATATCAAAACTAACGGTTTTTACCGATGATAAATCTATCTGTATATATATACGCGCCCACGCAAATAATTTAGTTGTAGAGTAATAACGCACCTAAAATTATGAGGTACGAAATTTGGGCACAAAACAGTAAGATTAAATTTTTTGTATCTCTATGCAGGGTCAGTGGGTTAGGGTTTTATAGGAAATAATTTATAGTTTATTTGCTTTCAATTAATATATGATCCACACTATCCAAAATGAATTCAATAATAATAAATGAAGGAATGATAATAATGTTAAGAAAAAACTTTACAAAATACGGATCACTGCTTACTATATGTTCTTGCAGACTTTATATTGCTAAAAGATATTAGACTGCCTTTTCAATTCCAATAGAAAATAAATTGAATCTATTTCAGTGATAAGAAGCTTATTTCTGACGAAAATTTTCATCCCTTATAGCTTAAATACCTATAACTAATACTTTTGTTTAAAAGTGCGTGAAAAATAATACCGATGCGCAATGGTATAGATCAGTTAGACATTGAAGGTATTATAATATATATGGTGTTGATATTGATGTCAATATTATTTTATTTTCACTGTTGCGACTTAATCCTCGTCGCAGAAAGCACAGGCCGTAACCTAGCATCTCTCGTCATATATTTAATGATTTCATATTATTGAAGCTTCAATAAGTTTCTAAGTTTTAATAATTTTGATTTTCAACAGCCCTCGTTGTATCGATGTTATATAATTAACGGAAAGTGTATCTCCAATAGAATAAGAACCCATTTAAAGACGTAAAATGACGAAATTGGTAGTATGATTATAGATATGTAACATATTTATATAACAAAGAATTTATTTTCAACTACCAAAGTCTTATGTTAAATTAGTAACATGTCTATATTGAGTTGCTATATTTCTCACTTATACCGCAGGGATCCATCCGATACGATGAGTGTGGGCTGTAACAATTGTCCAGCCGACATTCGAATCGTGAATTAATATAACAAAGTTCCAAGTAGATGCGGTGCATTGACGATGTAGAACCGTGTGCAGCGAAGTCGGGCAATGTCATAGGATAGTTTTTGCGGTCGCCCACGCGACTGGCACATCGGAAGAATTTGACTTATCCACCAAGGTCGGGCATGCAGCGCCTTTTATTAGGAACCGAATGTTTTATTGTCGTTTTGTCCCTTTAGGTGTGCACTCAACAGCGATTACCGTTCTCTTTTTTGTTTTCTTAATGACTGCGATTTGGTTTAGAAAATATCTCTCTACCTGAATGGGATAAATTCGTTTGTAATTTTGTATACACGATGATTTAAATTGGCTGTTCTCTTAGGATATTCCTCGGAATTATTTCACCATATATCACAATTATTGGATTATAAAGCTACATCGCAAATACAATTTTAAATGATTTCTATGAACAATTAAACAATAGAGTAAGTTCTTATTGTAGTATTTTATGTATTACCGGATCGTAATTAAATGACTTCTTTTTTTTCGATAATTCATGAATACATTAAAACACTTTTACTTTTTCCAAAGTAATCAAATTAAAAATATTCATACGGGAAATAAACGATAATGTAAATAGCTAAATACAAGAATGAGGTCATTATGCGTCGTACATTCGAGAACAGGTGAATACAAGTTCTGCAAACTATATTGATTAATATAGCATCTCTTGTTTACAAAGGTTAGGATCTTTAGCGATGCGTGGTTGCGAATACAAAAGGCAGTAAATCTCTCGACCTTCCTTTCAGCGGTCTTCGTCGGATGCACTCTCGCCATTCGGACGCACGGGTGCACGGATGGAAATAAATATTTGTAAATTAATTACGAATCCGGTTTTCAAAAGTCAATTCTTTGATTTATTTGTTTCCTGATAATTAACATTTTTTCATCTATTTAACCTGTTAACATATCGATAAATACAAATGTCTTAAACTATTTTTTTTTCACTGTTCAAACTAGATAAACAGAGCAGTTGTAGCCAAGACTAAACACTTGACATATTATAGATTACGATCTTTGTCTACTTACATAGCTGTTCAATTATTTTTTTGTGTACCATCACTATCAAGAGAAGTCAACATATAGAAACACATTGTGAAGAATCCGGTATATCTTAGGACACATGGTAGAATTACATCCATTGGCTTCATGCTTACGTCCAAGTTATCAAAGTTTCAGTCGTAAGACGTCCGATTGAAAGCGGCCCTGTTATAGTAACATTCTTTTTGCGCATTACAAATTAAACTTAGAAGGTATTGAGTAATTTGAAAAAAAAAAAGTTTTTTATTGTTTAAAAATATACTCACTTCAAATACAATATATGAAAAAACTTTAGTTTTTGTTATGAGACAATATATCTATAATTTAGTTAGACAGGTCAAACGGTAATTATGAGTGAAGTAAGCAAGCATTTATAAATACCGTTCATAGTCAGTTATAAGAAATAAGAGCCATTAACAAAGTGATTGGTTTAACTTATATTAATTTGATTTGTTGTTTCGTAACAAAATATGTTCAAGGTTGGATCGACGAACATCGCCTATCTATACACTTTATAGTTAGAAATATTATAAAAATACAAATATATTATATAAATAAGACAGATACGGATTATAATGGGATGTGCAAATGTTACAAGCGATTTTGCAAAGTAGCCGACCGTGAGAACTAGATCTGCTTACGTTTTATTTATCTCATTTTTTAATACGGACATTTTTGAACGAAACTGTACTTTATGTAAAATATTAATATTTGTAATAAATATTTGATGTAATATAAATTAAACATGAATAGAATTAATTACTATTCAGTGTTTATAAGTACTCATTAGCGGAAGTTTTATTTATTTCAATGTAACAAATGTTAAACTACGGATAAATAATTTTCGTTGCTAAAAAAGTATTGTTTTGTTTTTGATTGTGATACATTTTTACTTATGGAATAATTATTTAAATGTTAGGTATCTCGTTTAGTATCTTTCATAATAAAGTTATTAAGAATAGTGGAATTTATCGCTGAAACAAGTTTAATGTTTGAACATTTTTTGTCATCTTTCTTAACTTCGTTTAAAAACACGCTTTATGATGTATGGTTCTGTTAGTAATGACCAATAACTAAGGGTTTAAGACTTACTTGAAGTTTTTATGAAGAATATATTAAAAATTTACAGTGTAATAACAAAATAACATTACACAGAGGTAATCTATAAACATAGACGTACAATAAATCTATAAATAAATGTAAAGTTATGGTACATAAAGAATATAAAATAAATAAATAGTCGGATACTAAATTAACTCGTATTATTTTAGGTGATCTTCAATTGGTCAGACTCTAATAAGGATTACACGGCGTAAATAGCTTTATTTATTTTTAATAACTAACTTTAAAATATATAAATATGTAAATTAATTGAAAAATAATGTATTTTTATAAAAGTTACTTAAGAATATTTTATTACTTAGTAATAAAACATCGTATGTTTTTGAAAGTGGTCTCTGGATCGACAAATCTTTATCTCATTACGTAAATAAATTTACCACGCGATACATTATAGCGAGATGAGCGCCTGACTATCAAATCAAAACATGAGTATATATTATTTACATTGTTTTATGTACTATTCAAATTTGTTTTCTTAATGGTTACACTAAGAGAAGATTTACACACAATATTGATAAATACTATATCCCTCCAATAATAAACATAAGTTTTAAATTTAGTCACGATTATCAATTTTTCAGTTGCAAAACGTCCACTGTTGTTTTCCAAATAGACCAATTGAAAACCGCCTGCATGCGGAGCTTTGTAACGATCTTTTGCTTTGATATCCTATGCTGCTCTTGCTAGTCCATGGTCTCCGCTCACAAATCTTTAAGCTCCAGTGGCCATCAGTTCTGCGCGCTTTGTAGCCTGCCCACCGTCACTCCTTCTTGCCCAACCGCTGGCCTATTTCGGTTATTTTCCTTCACCTATCTATATAATCTCTTCAATACTGATTCGATGTACTATTTGACGTAAGATTTAACTAAGGTAATCGTTTAGAATTAAGAATATATTTTTTGTGTATGTTTCTAATATTGTTAGACTATTTAGCACACCGTTGAAGGCGCTTACCCTAGATCTTTCTAGTAACGAAGCTAGCCGGCTTCCTTATAAGCGTCGCTTCTTCAACCGAAATGATGTCAAATCACATTGTGTAGATGGTGTGACTGGGCACAGGCATCTCCGAGACCTCGGGTCAGGTTCACAGGATACGTCTTTCGCATTTTGATTCCAGAGTACTCGAGAGGCTCGAACACCAACTCGCTTGGAAGTTATAATAAAAGATTAACGTCTCGTTATTTTACATTGTTCTGGTTTTTTTTTTTTAAATAAATGTTGCCCATTATTTACTTGTTTGGTTTAATAAAATTAATCCGCATTGGGGTTTTCGTTAAGATTACGTAACTAAACGTCATGTATTTTTTATTGTGTTAAAAATAATCCTTCGCTTCTAGTATTACAGTGATTGGTGTTATGTATGTGTATAATACGTATATTTAACAACTGAATATTATCGTTAGAAGTTACCACATATCGATATTCGCCACATGGCCGTGATGTGTCTCCGATCGCCCGCGCGCCTCGAAGGAACTCGTTTAGAAATTCTTTCCTCGTCAGTACAGCACGCATCTAATAAACACTGACTTCACACGACGCTCGACCTTGCCGATATGGAGCGACGTAATGGTTCGTAATTGTAGAATGAATGCTGGAATGCCACAATCAATCGTATTCTGCTGTGTGTACAGTTCCGCGCTACACAGATTCTACGAATTTTTAACGCGGCCCTTTTTTTTCTTAGGCTTGCTGTTATGGTTAAATAAATAGTCCGGCTTTTACCATAAATATTAAAGTTGAAAACGACGTAACATTAACTTACGTTACCGAGAGAGAAAAAAATTATAATACTTGCATTATTGATTGTAAATACAATGTTATTTAACTGGTGTCGTTAATTGTTTATTCTTGTTAATCATGCGCTCATAAATATTTTATATGTTACTAAATTGACCTTGTAACATAATTAAAACAATTAAAAACGCGTATTTTTTTGTAATCATTACTGATAGGTTACATAAATATCACCAGTATTTATGTTTCTCATATGTACAAGGTGAAAGTCACGGATATAATTGTTTTACATATATTTTCTTATTTTATTTAGCAATGTAACGATAGTTTAAAATGTCTACAGTTATTGCCATGTGTTTTTCCATAGTTTATAATACACAAAAGTTTAGTTATAAGGTTTGGTTAATATAATAAATGTTAGCGAATTCTATTCAATTGTAAATGTTTACATGTTAATTAGTTTATGTTAATTTTCACGTTAGTATTCATTGTTTTAATTAAAGGCGAAAGGTTTTAATCGAAAGCATCATGTTTTTGTATTTCTGTGATCGTGTGTCATAAAATTATTCACAAAACGCCAATGTTGCAGGCAAATAAGCAAAGCATTTAATTACTCGAGTGTACTTGCGACTTCAAATTTATTTTTTATCGATTTGTGAAGGATTGTCGTTTGCATATCGATTGTAAATTTTTTGCATATTTATTTTTGTTTACACACTCATAATAATTGTAATTCCATTTTATTATGGTCGATTAAAAGTTGAATTACTTACTTAAGAAATTATGGTATACTCATTTTATTATACTTCATATATAGACGTAAATAACACAAATGTATTATCAAAGGGAAAATTAAATATCATTAATAGTATTATCCTTAGAAAGCTGTTTGCATATTTTTATATTTCATTAATTCGAACTTATAAATATGGTGTTTCCTCCACTACTATATGTGACGTTTATTTAGCTAAAAATTTTCAAATATAGTTAGAAATTTTAGTGTGTTACTTTTTCAGTGTATGCATCTCGATAATATAACACATTAAATACACAAAAGTTAGGCCTGCATCTTTGTTAAATCATACTTGAATTTTTTAATAGCATTTTCGAATACAGTATTTGTACAACTATCTAAATTAGTATTTGAATAAAACAAAATAGTATTCATTTTAACATAGTAAACGTGCCTTTCGTAGTCTTTAAAAATCACTGCGAAGTGGAAGGTCGTGGTAAATTGTCGGACACGAATATTGTAAGCAATAACTACGTCCAACGATAGTAGAGAAAACCCTTGACATTTCAGAGGAGCAACATCTCGGCCTCGTGTACGAACGTATCTAAACAGATTTATTTGCTATGTACGACAGTCATCGACGCATTTACTGTTTGCAATTAACGCTGCAACATAGGAGAGTGGTAATGAACGACAATTGTTAAGTGCACTCTTAATAAATACTTTGCACATGATATAGTAGGATTATACGAAGCGGTCGGCCTTGAGCGGGACTGACATTCCATGCCCTTTCTTCCACCTTGCCTATGTCTTCTTGAACGGTGATTGCATACGTGAATCTTTATTAATATGCCACGCTTCCCCTGACCAAGGCCAAGTCTATGTGCAACACTTATTAATACTATCGATAAATTGGAACATAGTTCTTATCGTCGGGCGTTAAAATTGCTTTTTGAATATAACATAGACCGAACCGTCGTGGTTATTGTACGTGACCAGGTTTCTAGAAAATCAGCGACATCTGTCGTCCGAAATGGTTGCAGTCGTGTGCAGAACTGTTTTGAGATCGCTGATATGAGAACATTCACGTCACGACCGATAAACTTTGATGCAGACTAAGTATTTTTTCCCAAATTATTAAGCTTTGTCGGCGCCTTTTTTCCTAACGAAATTTTATAATAAAAAAAATCTGGATTTTCTTGTTAAGGTGTAATTCGAAATTTTTTTAACACAACTACAATCAAATTTTAGAGAAAAATTAAACGAATATTAGGCGGCAAGTAATGATAGCTTTTTGAAATTCTGATAAGAAATTCGAGAGAATGCTTGTTCTACTGAACAATAAAATTAACATAATATGATCTCCGCGTTCTCAAAAATCAATAAAACGAAGCCGTAGTACCTACAAACATTCCGGATTTTAAGCGATAGCCACTTTATGTTACAAGCCTCAGCTACTCAGTTATCGAGAAATGACCGCAATACTCTTTGAAAGTAATATCAGTGTTAACCTTTATATTATTTTTTAACAAAAAGATGTAAAAGGTTTTAGTACTTCTGGTCACATTTAAGGTAATGTTTACTCTCTGTTACATTTCAAAATATGCATAAAAGCTTTGTTGTTGTCTAATTTGGACTGGATAATCACGTCCGTTATTAAGTGGATCTTTTATATTCAGACTTACTTGTTGCAAAGGTTACCTTGACCATGCCACGTCGCCCTGCAGGTGAAGGTCTGTGACTCACATCCGATTATTGTAATTATGTAGAGATTGTGCCGGGAAAAATTTCTTTGCTTAAACACCGGTCATTCCAATTTTTTTATTTATTTTAAATTGATTCAAATAAAGTTTTCTCTTTCATTGCTTTTATTATATTTTCTAATGGATTTTTTACCAAGTACTTGTTTTGTTATTTCCAATGACATTTCTTCGTTTTTTAAGTCTGCATAAAATCTCTCTATTAAGAGCGTAGTGCATGTTTAATTTGTTTATATTATCTTGCAATTACATATATCCGAAGTTCCCCATATATCTAGAGTTAAAGAACATTCGCGGTCCACGAAAATTCTTTATTTTATTTTTTGACATGGCTTACACTGGTGCCCAAATGTCATTTGTAGATTCCGAGGGTGCGTGACGCCAGGATACAGTGGGCGCTTAATCTAATCTACATTTAAGTTTTATAAAATTATTACTAAGTACCTCTCGCTTCATTTTCTTTATTTCATAAACGTAATCGCAAAGAAAATGAGAAATATTAAAAAAAAATACTTCGTGTCCTATTATTTTCTTACAAAGTGATGTATCATCATCATTTAAGCGTTAGGATGGCCACAGCTGGCCTTGGGCCTCTCCCATAAATTCTCATCAGGACCAATAGTGACGTCAGTTGGTTTTGTATCATCCTTGTGACGTATACGTGACGTATATTACGATTAAAAATGCTTTCTACATAAGATAAACCAACGCTTGTCTTCGAAGTTCACGCGCTAGTTTAGTCAGCCTTTTCATTGATATTTTTATGTTTACACTAAACGAAAGCATAGATTACGAACATATAAATAAATATAAGTTTAAAAATATTTATAACATAAGCATTTAAATATGAGTACTTAGAAATTTTGCCGTATTCTTACGTATGCTGCAAACGCATTGGTAATTATCTACATCTTAATTTCAAATTAATATGTTTTCATGTACATTGGTACAGTGACATCATTTCACATATTTAAATTAAGCACAAACATTTAGTACTCCGTCCCAAATTCATATTCCCTATTATCACGACGAAGAGGAAGTTACAATCGGTGTTTTCTGTTAGTTGTATAGTCATAAGGAAAACACACAAGCGTAGTAATTTAATGAGAATGAAATAATAAACATTTAATAACATAACGATAATAAACTTTAATGATGTTTTCAAATTAAAATTGTCCGTGTAATAATAATGAAATAATAGTTTTGTTCATTTTATCGCGTTATTTTAATTGGCTTAGTTTTAGAAATTATTATGATATAATATATGCTTTTTAAAACTAACATTAAAACAGCTTTAACGTGGACATTAATATTTCAACATCGTATATTCGTTTGAAATAGAAAAACTATGCTATTGTATTATCACAATGAGTATCTTCATAATTTTAATATAAGTAACAGACTTCAGATACAGGGTGTTTGTAATAGGTGTAATAGCTTTAAAGAGATGAATGGTTAGCACATTTGTTGTCAATTAACATTTGGTACACGCTATGCGAAAATCAATGCTTTCAAAAGTAATAAACAACCTAACGTTAAAAGTCAGATAAAGCGTTTTCAAGATTTGGAATAATACATATTAAAATTAATTATTGTTTACTATTTCTGTCTGCTGACTATTTATTTGTTTATTTACACTTTTTGTACACTATAGACTTTAACTAAAAGAAACATAAAAGACTGAGAAAGAGAGAGACAGACTATATTCCGCCAAAGCTATAAGCCTGTTGTATTCCAATAGTAAAAACATATTAAAGTAAAAAGTAAAGTAGTAAAATATTGAAACTGACCACATTATACAAGGTGATTGGATATACAAATTGGTATGTCAAATCTTTAATGCTTTTTGCTGTGAATCAGATATACATTCACCCCTTAAAGGTTTTATACACATTTTACAACATTTTACAAAATTTATACAACAGTCATCCTGTATATCATTAGTTCCCTGTACATCATTGTACCGCCGCAGACCAATAGAACATATTAAAAATGATTTCTTTAATTATTCATTAATTATTTTTAATAAGATGGTTACCATTACAAAAATTAGTTTTGTTTTGTAACCTGCAAATGGCAAGGTCTGTGTACAGCTGTGGACGTCCTGCGGCCGAAATAAGTAAAATGACCCTGCAAGACTAATAATAATATAGTTAGCCAAAGATAAACCTAACCCGGGTTTTGAGTTTTGACGGTTTCATTGACGTCAAATGTTTAACAGCTTTGGATGTTTTAAAAATGGCATGGTAAAAGTGTTGTGTTTAGTATTTTTTCTCGATTTTACATTTTTACTTTCCACTGGAATATTCCTCGAGTTGTAATAAAATTAATTTAAAAAAATGCGCTTCTAATTTAGTACTAGTAACACTCTTACAGGTTATTTTGGTATAATCTCTTTGTAAAATCGTTTTATTTTTAAAAATAGTTACTGTGTGGTGAAAACAGTTTTCGTTAAAAATATTTCTTTTGTGGTAGACGTTAGAATGTAAGACTTGTTGGTATAAATAACAAAGTATCAACGGCACAACTCTACAATCTCTGAAGACTTTATTAAGCTTTTAGTCTAGTATAAGAGGATTTTCCAAAACCATGTTGTATTGTAAGTTAGTTGTCATCAACAAAATAACCGTAGTGATTTTAGCTTTGCCGTTATAGCATTCTTTTTAAAAAAAAAAACACTACTGAGGTCTTTCTCCGATGTTTTTGGTTCATTTATTTATTCATTAAAAGTTCTAAATTTTCCCTGATGATAATACGTTATTGAATTATAGACGAAGTCGTCTATTTGGGAAATCCCGTTTCATCTGGAATAATCATCATCATCTTGTTAGCTAATAGATGTTCACCGCAAAGCATAGGCCTCGCCAAAGAAACGTCACGATGACCATATTGGTAGGAGTCCCGCCTACGCAGTGTCTCCTGGTTCGCAGTCGCATAACATCACATAGCATCTTCAAATCAATCAAGTCTATTTCCTGTATGACACAATACTGCATCGACTGAATATAGTTTAATTTAAACATAGTTTATAAATCTTCATAAAAAACTACGAACTAATTAAGTTTAATAAGATGTACATGTAATGATAGTGCTTAAATTAAACACAAAGGATGGCCTCGTAGTGCATTAACTATTCGTTAAAATTAGGCACACTAACCTGTGCGGCATACGTAATTATACAATGTAAAATTTAAGACGTCCTTCTCAGCGACTGCTCGCAAAAGGTTGTCTATTCTTTATTTGAATGATTTGTGACGTGCAAATAATGTGTTCAGATTTTTTCTAGCTTGCATGTCTCGCAACATTAGCTACAATGTATCTTAACAATATTTAAATACTAACTATTAAGTTCTAAAACATAACAAAACAGTAATATATAACCGGTAGGCATTGTTTATGTTTTCTTTCGGTTGTACACTACATGCTTCTTACCAAAAAAAAATTTATAATCAATAAATAAAATTTTTAAGTTATTATCTATGAGAAAGCACTACTTTCACACAAATAATAACCTCAAAATATTGCGGCAGTCGAACTACAAACTGAAGAGAATGTGTCAAGGAAGATGGGGTGTTGTCATTGACTGTCAATATACGAATATAGATTTAAGATCTTTTAATAATAGATTTTACTAAAACCTTTATAATAAGGTAAATATATTTTCCAACATACAGGGTAATTGGTTATAGATATAAAGGCTTTATAAGGGTGAATCTATAGCTTATTTGCTGTCAATTTACCTATGGGTCACCTTATTCAAATACCACCACCAGTAAGAAAAATTCTCATTACTACATATTATTGTTTAAAATCTATTCCTGCAGACTTTGTACTTACAGAACTTACTGTCCAATCGCATTCAAATAGGAAACTTAAATTAATACAACATATTTCAGAATGATCACTTTATACAGCCTAATTGGAAATATATATAAAAGCTTTAAAGTTTTTTTTCCAATAAAATTCAAGCATGTGCACGATAAAACGACTTAACATGGGTTGCGCTATTTTGTCATGAGAGTACAGTACTGCCAATGCCCAATACACCGAAACACGTTTTACTTACTGGTGGAGGTAGATGCGGTAGGTGAAGTGGGACTTTGTTTAAAAATGACACTCCACCCAGAGTCGTATCCCTTGCTATTACCTGTGCTAGGCTTCGGTGGTATGTATTGCTTTGGATACAGTGGTATCAAGAACGTTTCGAACCTAATTGATTGGAATCAGCGTTTGGGGCTGCGACCTTGTGGTCGTCGTTAATTCACTTTTCCGCTAAAAAAAAGGAATATACACAGAAATATAACATTTAAAAAAAAGCACTGCATATAATTAATTGAGGCTTTGTCTTGCCGATTTGATAGCGATCCCGCTACAGTAATTTTCTAATGGTTGAAGTTGTAAGCGATTAGCGCAAACAATGTGTGTTAATATAAAAACTATTATTTCAAAGGACCTATAACGTAATAGTCTTTTACATAAATTATTTGCTATTTAAAGTGTTTTTTCAAAATTATTAAATGAAAAAGTGACGTGAACATGTTTAAATTATCCTCAGCATATTTTATCGTCACGAACATCATTTATTAGCAATAGTACGTCCACAGCTGGACATAAGTCTCCACCATGGATTTGGAAAATGGCCAAGATTGTCCGTCTTTTGATGACATTAACCAGGTCGTCAGTCCACCTGGTGGGAGTGGACGAAAACACAAGGTTGAAAAATACTCGACTAACCTCTCTGAAGTGACCAGGAATGAAAATGAAGACCCTAACCCGCAAGGTTAGTAGATATCATGTCTTAAGAGTTAGTTCGGAATATTTGCCATCATTCGTAAGCAGCAACAATGTTACATAAATCGTTAAAATTGTGTACTGTCGGGAATCAAACCTGCAACCCGCTCTCATACATCGCTTTACTACTTGCCAGTAATAGTTCTCATAAATACGACTATATTTATAGTTTATTCAACATTGATTAGGGTGTAAAAAATAGTTACAGAATGCAAACAGAATGTTCTATTCAGTCGACGTATGTTTCTTTCTACTAACCTGTTATGATCATGCACTTAATCCATGAACCATTTGCATGACGCAATTATATTCTTCGAAAGTAATAATTAAAACGTTATTTGCATCACGATACGATTCCTTGTTTCAATTGTAACTTTAATTTATGATTGCGCATTATCCTAGAGTACTTAAGACCTCCGGTAAATGGCATAATCGATTATTTTTAGCCGAACGCTTAACATGGACTTTCCCCTACAGTAATGCCTTTGAAACACAAACTACGCTTTGCAACGATTGTTACTTATAACTATTGAATATGTCATTCATTGTTCTCTTTAAGGGAACTTCTTGTTTGATTTGAAATCTATATGGCGATTGACCATTGGTGTAAAAACTATAAAGGGCTATAGCTCATTTGTAAGCAAGAACCTTTAAAATTCTTGTCAATTATTTAGCGATCATTCTGAAATATATTACACTGATTTATTTTTCTATTGAAATGCAACAGTCTAATAAATTTTGGCACTAAAATGTCTGCAGGAAAAGATAGTGAATTAATAATTAATTTTAAATCCAATAATCCAAATTTTTGAAGGCAGTTTTTGTTTTCTATATTATCATTATGTTATATATTATTTCTAAAACCGTTCCTTTTTGAATAGGGTGTACCATACATTAATTGAAAACAAATAAGACATATATTTACCTTCTTTAAAGCTTTTATATCTTTAAACAATCACCGGAATAATATCGCAAGAACATTCGTGATTTTTTTTATCCAGACTTAAAAAAACGATTTTCGAATCTGCCTGGCATTACAAGGTAGAATACTTTTAACAATCTGACTCTGGCAACCGATTGAGTCGACTCAGAATGCTTAAGGAGTGGCAAGATAAACCGACGACGACGACGAAGTTTGTATTACTATTTTCATTTAAGCTCAACGTCTTTATATGACAGGGGAATAGAGGAGGGGGCAATCTGCAGCATTTTTAAGGATTATTTGATTTTTGAGCTCTCGATATTATTTCAAATTTCGAAACCTATAACTACGGTTAATCCTTTTATAACAATAAAATGAAATCCAAAAACCGATTAATATGAACTTCGCAGCATCTGAAAGAATTACGGAGAAGTGCTAAGAGAAGTGTTAAGAGAAGTAAAACACGGATACTTATCTTTTAGGTTTTACAATTAAATTTAAAAAATATATTTAGTGAATTTATTTATATGGTTTAAATAAATATAATATTTTTTCAGTGTTTTTTTTTAAATTTTGGAAATTTTTCAAATTTAGAATCGAATCTCAGATATCCAGAAATTTGATCACACCATGTATATTACTATTGATTTAATAACCTAACATAATCCTGTTGAAACATTTTTGCACCATGGGTAATTAGAACAAATATAATTGTGTGTATAAATGGGCTTGTTTTTTGTGGAATATATGTAACCTTTTCCGCATAATTCGTTTGTATTAAATTATTTTGTTATTTATCTCTATGGTGGTGATGAATATTTGTCTATCACAACAAGTACACACGAGGTTTATGTCGATTGTAATATGTCATGACATCTATGAATATAATTATAACTCTTAAATGCTACTGCAGGTAATAAAGCTGTCCTACGCAAATTGTTCTGCATTGAAATTGGATACTGGTTATATAGACAACTTTATATACACAACTACACAGACATAATTAAATTTATGTAATAATTATAAGCTATGGTACTACCAATACTTCGAGGGCTGGGAATTGCGATCGTAGGTACCGGACTCGATTCCCGGGATACATTCTCATATAAATTTGTTCATTAATTATATAGGATTGCAACCACTTACAAGTTTTCAGAGGATAGACAGTAGCGTTCTTACCATAATACCACTCCTTAGGATATCTATAGAGACGACCTATGTCTTGCAATAGGCGTCTATCAGCCGAAAAGAAAAAAATTATAATAGCGATAATAATAACATTAATTATAATAATAACAATAATGTAATCTTGGGACCTGTGATTTAATTTGAGCATAATTTCAGCCAAGTGACATTGTTGTAAATACTCCTTCCCATAGATTTCCAATAGGACAAGTTAAAAGTGATCTACGTCCAACGCCTTTAGGGACCTTAACAGCGTAGTCTGTTCACGTTACGGGACATCCCGCGCTATACTTGCAAGTTGCTAAATGAAAATAAATATTGCAATACAAAAAATCTACTGTATCTTTCAGCCTATATCGATCTATTGTCGTTACCATCTGCCTATCAGTTCTTCGTTTAACAACTATAGGAATGCTTCTTTCTGTATTTAAAGATATTTCTGTTTTATCAAAAAGAAAAAAATCAAAACGTTCCGTTGATGGTGATTATTAACTTTTTCCTAACAAACTATTAATATTTATTTATTTATTTAAAATACTTTTTATACATTTTATGTGTAATAGAGAACTTAATGCCGAAGGCAATCTCTACTAGTTAACTGTTAGATGGTGCAAAGATAGATCAACAAACGTAGGTGAAACAAGTAACATCATAAAACAAAAATTAAAATAAAAAAGTAAAATCAAATTGAAAGTAAAAATAATAACATAAACAGCTTATTTAATAAATATCACTATCAGAATGAATAATTCTGCACATCTCTATTTCATTATTAGAGCCATCAAAACAGATGTACCGTGCCTTAGGAAAAGGTGGCGACTTGGCGTTCGAGTAAACAAGATTGATGAAGATTTGAATGTTCTTAGCGGTCTCCGGTATAAAAGTAAGTTTGCAGATAATAATCAAGAATGAAACCGGTGTAAAGCACTTACAACGGCTTCAACGAGGTTATTTCTTTAACTTGTTGTTTGGTCTTAACTCCAGAAACTTAAGACCAGAGCGGCAATCTGTTTTGTCTTTGTAGCCTACTCACTGCTCTTTCGGCTTGCCAATACGCTAAGCAAAGGTTACTTTATGCTTTCGAACTTACCATTTGTTAAGTAATAAGTTAAATTCGATAAAGTTGTTGCTTTGCTAGCTAGTACTATTAGACATTAAATTTGAAGTCGAGCGTTTGTAAATGTTGTTCTTAAATGTAAATCATTATTATTAGCGTAATTAATACGCAAATGGTATTATTGTAATAACATGTTATTAAATTTTTATATTAATAAGTAATATGTTCTCACGTAGTCGCAATTAAATGCTTTTTTCTTGTTTCGATTTGGATCTATAATGTTATCTAATTGGTTTTCACAGATTCCGTGAACTAACGGGAACATAAGGCGGATGTCACTTTGCTGATAAATGAGCTAATCACCCAAAAAAGCTTTTACGCCTATAACCAATTATTCTGTAAGTTATTCTCTTATTTTCCAATTGACTTAAAGTGACCATTTCTAACAATATTGCTTATTTTATGTAACTAGTGACAAAAAAATATCTTCACCATATATTTTTAAAGAGATTGTTCATCTCATAAAATTCATTATAAGAAAGTGATTTTAAATATTTATTTCGTAAAAAAAATTACTGCTATTAATTCAATAATAAGTTTCTAGAAAATTTCCACTCGCCACGTGTAAACTGTTAGGTACGTAATTGAAATACACGCTGCCATGTAGCAGGGCTGCGGTGTGAATTGCAGTGTCGCTGATACCATCGCGCCAATGGACAATTAGCGGCGCGGGCGCATTCGAGTGACGCCGCGTTAACGTTTCGTGATCACAGCCTGTGTACACTGGAAGCCGAAATATCGGGACAGTTTATTTATAAGTATTAAATTAAAACTTTCTAAATATCATTTATGTGAACGAAAATATAATTTTTTTAGATATTATTACATATAAAATACGTTTTTATTTATTTATAAAATTCAATTGGGTAGGTATTTAACCTGTAAAATGAAAGCCATGTTCACTTTTTTGCCTATTATAATTAAGTTTTTTAGAAGTAAGACAAATGTTTATTTCACGTTGTGAATCAAATTACCAAAAAGTAGTATTTTTATAAACACATAGATAGCTATTTCATTTAAAACATTACAGACATTATAAATTGCCTTGGTGAACAAACTAAAGATTTTATATTATTATATATTTTACTATGTTATACGTTTCGCTATAGTAGTTATTTCTGTCAGAATGGCTAAGGGCTTTATTCATTTATATAGTATTCATTATGGCGTTATTCATTTACGTATAGGCATTCAATTATTTATAGGCAAGTTTTGGATTTGTTTTAAAATTATTTGATCGAAAAGGAATATCAACAGTGAAAGCACTTTAGATTATGATTCTTCATCATCCTCAACCCATACATGCCAACTACAAGGCGAAGTCCTCCCCCAGAAGACAGTCAGGTTTATCGGTCTTGTGCTGCCGGCATCCAGCGAAATAGATATTAATCTTGAAAAAAGAATGAATATAATAAAGTACTTTAATAATATTAGGAATTAGTTTTCCGGGAATAGAAATGATAAAGAAATTAACTGTAATAAATCGTAATGGTGAAAATACAAATCCAAATCATTTATGTCAAGTCGTTTGTAATATATTCATTTGTGATCGCATAATGCTAGATCTCCGCTGAGACCATATTATTTCCTTCGAAGGGGTCATACCTCTGATCTTTTGACTTTCCTGGATATGATTAATGTGTAAAAGCAATAAATTGTTGCAAGTCATTATTTAATATGCCGGGATTGTTAATGATTTATACAAATTTTCAATCAATGACTCGTAATTGTATGAAGACATACATTTCTCTAAGCTTCATAAACATTTAACAGCCAGAAAGACTATCAACTTCCGGCACTAATCGAATATAGGCGACTTAAAAAAAATAGTAAATCTTTTATTTGCAAGTATAAATCATAAATTATCTTGTAACAAATTTTTATTAAACTATAAATTTTAAAACACCATTATATTTTTAAATGATAATAATTAATGATTCTAATTACTTTATATAATATATGAAGGATACTGTGAAAGTGAACATCAAAAATTAAACTTTGAAAAACCTATCAGAGTTTGTTGTTCTCATCGAAGGCTATGTATGGAATCCCCTAAGGTTTAAGTTGCAGAATGAAATTATAGGGGAACTTAATCTCATCCTAATTTCTATAAAATTGGTCTCTTCTGTTATTGTTTTTATGACATACACTACTTGCATATCGTAAGTGAATAATAATTTGAATAAATGCAAAGAGAAAGCAAGGCTATATTGTCAGTAACCGATATAATATCCGGTATTTCGCTGATAAAATTTCTTATAAATGAAAGCATATGAGTATAGCTTAGCTGGATGTCGACGGCTTATATATAAATAACCCTGTGTTTGTTATGTTTCTACTGAAGGAACACAAGGCTTACTTAGAGAAATGTCACGCATCTTTAAAGAAATTCTGTTTGCCCAGAATCGAGCCCACAGCTTACTAAATTAGTCTTGAACTACTAACTACTACTCTAATGATATCATAAAAAGATTATAGCATTTATAATGTAAATTATACAAGCTTCCTCATTGATCACCTACACAATCTTTTCATTTCACGACATCAAAGACCCAGCAACGACTTGAACATCGATACAGCCGGTGGGTGGACAATTACTATATGTGTAAACATGCAAACATTTGTGCCCACTTGAATACCTACAAAGGCAGTAATTAATGATTGCATCAACAAAAACAATACACGAAGTTTGTGTAAGGAATTGTCCCTTATAGGGTGACTAGATTTTTCTAAGAATAGAGACGTGATGTATGTTTTTACGAAGTTTTTTTAATATTGATTAACTCTTGATTACAAAGGAATGCAAGTTAAATGCTGCATTAATGGAATAACAGAAGTAGAATGATAATTAGCTGATTTTGTTTGAAAGTATAAGTTTAAAATAACAATTGTAGGAATCTTTTCATTTAATAGACAAAAGAACAATATGAACTTACCTTATCACCAACGATATATCAAAAAGAATCTTATGCTCCATCATTATTATCATTTCAGCTATAGAACCTCCACTGCTGTACGAAGGCCTCTCCTATAGATTTTCAATAAGACCGATTGGAATCGGCCTGCAATCAGAATTTTCCGATGAACTTAACAATGTTACCTTTCTATCCAAGTGGCCATCTCCTTCTTTACATATTTTAAATAAATGTTACTTTATCACACAGAATAATATTTTATATTAATTTATTATGTTTTATTTAACCTACTGTAAGTAAAGTTAAAATATATTTAACAAAATCAATCAAGAAAATATTCTAATACCCCAAATTACCTCGATGATAATGTGTTTTGAAAACCAAAGTAAATGTTTTATAGGTTACTGGTATCACCCACGAGATTGTTTTTTGGTGTTTCCATTGCATATTATTGCAATATAACAGTTTACAAATTCAAATATTAAGACGTTAATATTGATCTGTCATTAGTGTTTGCAATTGATTTAGTTCTTATATTTTATTGATAAATAGTCTATTTAGATTTATAATGACAATAAGCTTACTTAATGAGTCTATGAATTTCTTTAAAACTATTTCTCACCTGTTCTTGTAAATAGCAAAAAGGAGAAATATCATGTTGAAATTTGGCGTCATTGTTCACTCATTGTCTTAATTATACTATTTATTTAAAGCATAAAGGTTTATAAATACTATTAAGTTAAGACAATGGACATCTTCAAGTTTATTCGAATCGTAATACAAAACGTTTCGGTTGACAACTTAAACTTAAGTGCCCTCTCTGAGGCTTTGCAAATTATCAAAAACTTTATGTTCGGGCCGAGGATTTCGAAGAAGTCCACGAACTTGGTTGCAAATTCTTTCAACGTGTAAATTACTAAAATTGTTATTTCAAAATATATCCTAGTACTTAAAAAATAATGGATATTAGATTAAAGAATCGTTTGCGAAACCTTTTGATGTACCCTAAATTCGACTTCATCGAGTTAGGTAATCTTTCTACTAGATTTAAAAACATTATAAAAGGACGTTAATGTACTGAGGATTACAACAACGTGATTTTATAGATGAAAGGACACCTTCATAATGTTTGGTTAAATTTTTGTCATATTTGTAATTTCATATCATTCAAAAACACTTCTCGATGAGTTTATCAACGCCTTTCTTCTCAGATCTGAGGCATTTATCATAGAAAGTTGTGGCAGAGTAGCGTATTGAATAAAAAAAATATTGAATTAGAATTTGTGATTTTGAAGACGTTTATAAAAATGCATGGTCATATTTATTGCTCGATATCATCTTTGACGGGGCTAAAAATACTCTATTCATATCAATATATTTTCTAGTTAATATATTGTAATTAAAATAATTGTAGATTCTGTATTACCTATTCTATGTTCTAGATAAATAATGAAACCTATCTATACGTCTCTATCTCAAAATTTATGGTTTTGTTAATTAAGGTCTAACTGATAATTCCTTTTTAAATTACTGAATATATGCAATGGAATATGCGTGTAACTCCTTGGAATGACCGCTTGTTTGTTAATTTTATGTCACGCTTATTGACCCATCAGTTTCACTAATTTATTTAGGCATATGAAATATTTCTTAAATGTCAATTTTAATGTCGTATTAGACTAATGAGAACAATTTGTAATAAAATATAAAAGAACACCTGCTATTATACATGCATAAATAATTTATGTTAGTATTAATAAATTTAAAATGGTGAAATTTTTATACTGAAATAGATGATAAGTTTTTAAAAATAATAGTTAAATATAGGTTTTTGATTCCTTTTAAGATTTTAATATTAAAAAAGAATTATTTCAAAACTTAGTAACTTAAAAAATAATCCATTTTTTTTGCATTAAAAATAATGATATTTCTTAAAAAGGTTCATTTACATCAAATCAGAACCTTAGAAGTATATGGTTATCTTGTAGAGCCAATGTTGGGACCTGTTATCAAGTCCATAAACATATTTAGAGAAAGACCATAAAGAGAAGCAGAGAGACACACACTGTTTTTTTAGGTTTCACGAAAGACTGCTAAATGTCGGACTTACACCGTCCGGACCTTTACAATGTTACTCTATCATCACCATGCTGAAGGGAACCAATCAAGGGATTACTTCCGAAACTCCTCCTTCCAAATAAATTCTTGCCCATACTTAGCAAACCTTACTTCTCGGCCTCTTCACTTGAAGTAGGCAATATAATATTCCGAGTTTGTCATTTCCAGAGGTCAAGAGGATCAAAAGAATGAGTACTTTCAAATACCTTCTTAATCCCCTGCCAAGTATTTCGCCTGTGGCTACGCTACCAACAGTAATTTAGCTACGTAAGACGATGAATTTCTAGATTCCCATCGTCACTTAGTTGAGGTTGTCAGGTAGAGCAGCGCGTTGTAATACTGACATTCATTTCTATCCGCGACGTTGCAGTATAAGCAAAGACAGATTCATCATTCATCTCTGCAGAAGTCTGATGAGCCCATTTAGAGCAGCTGCCTAGGGCGAGTCAAATACCTCGGCCCGACAATTTAGGTTTTTCTTACTAATCAGTAGCCAGTCCACCACTACCGAGTCCTGCCCGTCCCCACAAAGTCACGGCAGGCTGACTATTCGGAGGAGACACATCAGTAAACGTCTTT
Source organism: Battus philenor (assembly GCF_028537555.1). NCBI lineage: Eukaryota > Metazoa > Arthropoda > Insecta > Lepidoptera > Papilionidae > Battus > Battus philenor. The sequence goes on from NW_027181693.1 coordinate 4,040,056, forward strand.
AAGGTTTTTTTATAAATAACATTTTTTTACAGAGAAGTCTGACTGTTTGAAACTGTTGACTGTTATGAAAATTTTAGAGTTCCTTTAGGAGTTTGTCTCTAATAAAGTCTTTTGGTACAAATTAATTATTTTTTTTATACCTCAATGTCTCCAAAACGTGTGGTCACCCTATATTTAAGTTGGTAAGACAACGTTTTGTTGAGTGTTACGTGGGCTACAAAATGATTAATCGACATTGCTTATAGACACTTAATTGGCTGCTTAGTTAGAGAGCGCGTAACAAGGAATATTTTGTATTAACCATTATAATCCCAAAATGGACACCCGAGGCGATAATGCGTTGAACAAATTGCGAATATGTATCGAATGGCTATACATATATTTGTTCTCGCGAAAGTATTTGTTAATTAATATATCAGATGCAGTATACGCTATTTTAGTGAAACCTATTAAAACTTTTTGTTACTGCATAGACAATCTTAAACATTTGCGCTCCTTTATTGCCCACCTCGGTATCTATACCTTCATAACGTTACCATAATGTTGGTAACTAGCGCTCATTATAATCTGACTTTAATAACAATCATTACTGGCACAATTGTAAATGATCACTACTTATTATCATTATTATTTTAGACATACGACGTCCATTGCTGAATATAGGTTTTCCGAAAATTTTCAACAACACTGGTTGAAGACGATCTGCATCCTACATGTTCCGACAATTCTAACAAGGCTGTCTGTCCACCTTGCAGAAATACGTCCTTCACTTCGCTAACGTCTAAAGTCTCCACTCTTGAACCTTATGGTTCCTGCGGTTCAGTTCAGTTGCCCTTTTCTGCACTATCGTCGCCGTCGTTTCAGCTCATAGACGCCCACTTCCAGGCCCCTCCTAAAGATGTCTATGAGGATACACCATAGGTTGCATTATGGTACACAGAGGATGCTGCTGCCCATCCTCTATGAACTTATTTTTGAGTAATGGCGATCTATATCGGATTAAAGCAACAAGCAGTAAAAGAAGAGTTATACTAGAGAGGAAACTGGAAAATTGTACAAGATTGTAATTGTGCCGAGAATTGAACCTGCGATCTACGATCTCAAGTCTCATTCCTCTACCCCTGAGCTACCACTGTTCAAGTTTTGCGCTAGTCAAAAGAAATGTCAAGTCCTGAAATTTCATTTTTGCTTTTTTCAGTGTATAGTGTTAATGTGAAATTTCTTTAACAGCGATAGATACAGAATGAGTTTGATTCGAATATTGCCTCCTTTGAACATTTACCTGTAAGGGAGAAACCCTAAGATACTATTATTTTTAATTAATAGTTGACCACTGGCGGCCTTATGATTCTGGAATTAAGTTCGTGGAAGACGTTGTCGTTGGAAGCTGCTGAATACAAATCGGTTCTATTGAAAATCTATGGGGAGGAATAGGCCTGGAAATGGGACGAGCAATGGTCATCTCGTGGCTGAAATTATAAACATGATTATATTAAGCAAGCGATATTGTTCTCCAGTATGAGAAGGTTGTAATTTGACGAAATAGAAAATACTTGAAATTTACGACTATTAGCTGACACTAAGCGTTTATTATCAAATACGTAAAGTATTCTGATGTAACAATATCAATGACCTTAAATGCTGATGTAATGAGAACACACCTTCGTTGCATTACAATTCATGTAATCCTCAACGATCATTACGCTCAAAGACGATATCGACTCGTACAGACCATATTTCAAAGGTAATAAATATCTTACATTTAAATAAAGAATATCATTACACTATCGGCTGATGTGAGAGCCAGTCTAGACCACACAGTTTTAACCCGACACCTTTGCCCACCGGAAATGGCATTAAAACAAAAAAACAGTCAACACCTAAGACCACCTGTCTATCGGTAATTGAGCTCAGGCTACAAGGAACTCGCGATATGCCATCTGATGTCATTATATCTAATTTATCTTTACGCTATGGAGCAAGATGCAAGATAATCATTAATAAAAATATATGCACCACCAGCAGAGAATACGCCGGTGCTTATTGCGTGACTAGAAATACATGAATCGTTAATTTCAAAAAAAGTGTTTATTGTAGAGAAATATGGAATCCAACTTTAACTTTACGTAGAATGACATTCCTGTAGAATAAATTGGAATGCACTTTTATAGTCCAAATAAGTCTTATCTTATTGATTGACTATTGACTATAATTTATTTAGTAGAAAATGTGAAACAGGTATAATTGGTAGCATTTTTTTTCTTTCGTAAGTACTAAGTTGAATAAGGTTCAGCAAAAAAAGCAAAAAAAGTTTAGCAAAAAAGGTTCGATTGAAGGAAAGCTCTGGTAAACATAGCTCTGTTAAGCACAACTCTTTTAAACAGGCCTGATTTACAGAGAGCATAGGGAGAGATAAGCTACGCAGGTTAACATTGGTCTTTCGAAGCTCACTCGAAGCGGACCTATGTTTGCTTCCTTACAATATTTAGCTATTTTCACAGTTTGACAAAATCACTTCTTCTTTCTTTCATCTGAGTCGCTTTGTCATTACACATCATTATGATTACGATTTCAACTATAAGACGCCCACTGCTAATAATTGTCTTCATTGATTTTGTGAAATAATGAAGACATTGGGAAATGTTTGTTGCCGTACTTACTTCAAAATGCTTCAGAATTTGACGGTGCGCATATTTTGTATAAGTTTAACCAAATTGTAACAAAAAGTAGTTGCAAAGAAAGAAACCATGTATATAGCAAAATTTTGAATTTTTAAAATGTAGTGCAAAGAAATTTTTTTTAATTTAATTTAATTTTAGCTTTTATTAATACAATTATAAAGTTTGCTAACGTTTAACTAAAATGTAACCAATTGTTTGAGTGGTGCGTCGCTAAGAATGTAAGTCTAAATTAATCTTGAGTCAATTGTGATCTAGATAAGTCATATAAGTTTATGAGGTGTGAATGATCATCTTGACGTAATAATCTTAACTAATCTTATTAAAACGTATTAAGTTTGCTATTTTAATGTCATTAATAACGCCAATTATAGTTTAACAGTGCAAATGATAAACTGTTACAATTTAAGTACAGCTTACTTATTAATTAATTTATGTAAATGAAAAAAAAAATAACTTGAAGTTATTTTATTAATTGACTACTATTGATGTATGGGTATACTACCAATACACAGATCTTATTAGATTTTATAAAGTTTTAATTCATTTTAAAAACTACTATTTTAACTTTTTAAACGTGATTTAATTTATTTCTAGCGAATTTTAATTTAACCTTTTCTTTTGGAACAGAACAATGTGATAAGTCGAAGATTTATTCATTGTTTTATTCATTTTCTTCAAAGAGGCTATAAAGAGATTCAATGTTTTGATGATTCTTGTTAAATATTTTTACAGACATAATACTTATAGTGAAATAAGGTCATAAGGAAATTGGGTTTAAGCGTTAAAATACAAATACCTACGCTTTACCGAGGTTCTAATCTATTTCTTGAGATGTAGAATAGTACGTCTCACTAACAATTGCATTAGACACGGCACTCTTGTAAGTGGAACACAGTAGTTAGGGGGCTGATAGAGACGGTTATAGGCTGTTATTCATTTCATTATTATTCCTTGTCCCGTCACTTTTGATACAAAACTGAAATTGATTACTTTTAAAGATTATTTAAACTTGTTAAGTTTATGTACCAACTGAACAGATTTTACTACACTTACAGATAGAAAAGATTTTACTTCACAACAGAAATAAAAAAAAAAATTGATGGTATAGAAAGAATATTTCTCCATAAGCAGTTTATGAAATAAAATGTTATATTTATAAGACGATTTGAAATATTTAATTTGCATGAAAATGTGATATTTATTTTTGAAAAGTGTTAATTTTGGGATAAGGCAGATAATAAATAAACCAAATAAAATTAAAAATTGAAAAGATTCTTTGTTATTGTCAGCCTTGTATTGTTCATGAGACAAGCCTCCTTTCATCAATCCGGTAATATTTCTGTTACAGCCTGAGCCGAGCTTTCCGAGGGACTTATCGAGATAAGTTACGTAAACAAAGTTTAGACTAAGCGAAGCAAGTGGAATACGTAAATGTTGTTAATAACTTGAACCGTATGTAGTCAAAGAATGTACAAAAACTCATTGCCCTATGGGTCAACTCAGAATCGATAAGAATTACCATTTTCCGCATTTAAAGGTATACTACAATTGGCCTCAATTCGGTAATCCCAAAAATGTAATTAAAATCAAATGTATAAACGTGCCGAGGCTACCAAGGGAGCTCTGGAGTTTAGTTACTAGCAAAAAGGAGGGGAAGGCTTCCATCGCCTTGACCTGTATAATATGCATGACTGTCAATGTTGAAAGCTAGGATTGCGAATTTCTAGTACTACAGTATACGCAGTACTTAGGTTAATTGATATTTCACGTTAAAATACATAAGAATTGTTAAGGAGACGAGATTCTTTATTTCAAGGAAATATAACTCATTAAAGCAACATTTTCCAACGACATCAGTTCGATTGTAAATGTCAGTACATTACAATAAGTTATTCATTTTTATTTTCTCACAAAAAAATCAGCATCAAAAATAAAACGTCCTTGTCTTGCATTTTACAACTACCATTCTACTTGATTATTTTATAAGTACACGGTGGCATTGTTAAGTTGCTGACAAAAAAAAATATATATATTTTCACGTATTTGAATCACGCGCGCACTAGGAAAATATATTCGTCTTCAAGGCCCAATGAAATTTGTCATTCAATCGGACTGCGCGTACGGCATGATGCGTGCGCGCAAGTAAAATAGCCTCTGGACAATCGAGGATTTTCTTCTGTGGTGTACTGAACGCAATCTTTTTTTTATATCTATTTATGTAAAGAAAATAATCAAATATATTCAATAGTTTGCTATACATTCAATATGTTAAACTGATTATACATAGTTTAATTTTCAATTAAAAAAATCATATGAATAGTTTTTATAATATTTTAAATATGTTTTTCATGAATTACCACATTTTTCAGACGCAACTTTTTGCTTAGGAAACTGAACTCATATTTCTTATCTGTGGTCCGTAGGCAAAATTTATATATTTGAAATAATAAAAAAATTATAACGAAACGAGTCTTAGTTTTGAAGGTACAAATTAAATGAATATTGGCAAAAACTGTTATGTTCGGATTTGTAGAGCGCTGTCTTTTTCGCACTGTCCGTCAGCTTTGAAATTGCGATGGTCAAAGGTAATGCTTTTCGTGAGTACTAGTCGAATATCTGGCTCTTCTTTCCGGCTTACCAAATGTCAGACACTGAGTTATCTTAAAAATTAATAAACATTATGTTCTCAAATTAACATTATAATATAATTTAAAAAAAATTGTATTTAATTTTCATTTGCGTCGCATAAAGAAAAAACTAAAAGTTATATATATGTGTGATAATCAAAATTATTACAAAAACAATGTTCGTTTACAATCTCCGTAATTTGCTTAACAAATTAAAAGAGTTTTTACAAATATACTAACTTCGTACTAATTTGATTATTTGACGATGCATGCAAAAATTTTGCAATTTTATTAATGATGAAATATATGAATATTCAAATTAAATATTCAAACATGCAAAAAAAATTTAAATAATTATGAAATAGACACAAGCGATAATTTATCATCTGTCATAATTAATATACTACATCATCTATTCACTAATGGAAATAGGCCTTATTCAATGCATTCCGCCAAATGCAGTCATCTTACACTTCCACAGTTATTATGTTATATTAACAATATTTTTGATGAAAAAAAAAATGTGACCTCGGTGTACAACTGTCCTAACGAGGAAGATACGCCTAACACGTCGTTCGCCGAAAATTACTAGCATAGGTTCGTGTGTCGTGAATTTTTAGAGCCCCCGGCTTCCTCCTTCCTCGTGACCGTCACGCATTCATGGTCATCAGATCGAGAATTCACAAAGAAATCAGTTAAACAGTTTCACATTTATTCGTTCAACACATATTTACAAGCGCATCTATTCTTAGAATAAGTTAATTTACATGAACACAGATTGTAAGTATAACAGCTTTTATGGTTGAATGTACATTTGTCAGCAAAAACCTATTTATTCTGACAGTACAGTCTGCAGAGACAGGTAGTCGTCGTTTCCGTTCATAGACCTCCACTGTAACGCACAGGCCTCTACCAAAGATCTCTTCTTCTCCCTCTTCCTCTCTCTCTCTCTACCAAAATAGAGCGATTGGCCAGTGGACTGGCGATCGCTGTCTGGTATTATGGTACGCGGACGCTGCTGCCCATTCTCCAAAAACTTGTTTGTGCGCAGCAGCAATAAATAAATATATCATATAATTAATAAACAAAGTGTAAATTGTATCCCGGAAATAAAACCCACGACCTATAATCGCATGTCTCAGTCCTCTATCGTTATGGAAAGAAATATAAAAAAATCATATAATGTTAATATCAGAGGCATAAAGTCTTCAAAAAAAAATGTACAAGTTTTTCTTATATTACAAGCTTTGAATTATAATGTATTTATGTCCAACTCGATGAATAATAAATTGAAACGATCTTTCTATTGTTACGCATTAGGAAAGATTGGTTTTTAAACTACATACGAAGATAAAATTAATTTCATCATATTAAATTTGTTGTATCGGGCATGATGGATCATGTAAGCTACCTAATTGGCTTTTATAGCCTAATATACCTTGATATTGACGAGTCTCGGTCGCGCCCTCGGGCATCTGACAAGCTTTAAACTCTTGAGATATGTTATAATGACGGTTGCGTAAATTTAAAATAGCTATTAACAAATTAACTAACGATTTAAAATAGAACTGTTTTTATTTTGAAATTTTCGTTCATAATGGAACACACGTTTTATTTCGCGTAACTATTAGAGACTAACGGTCGTATACGAATTCTTCTGAAACTAAATGTATCACGATATCGTTATCTAAATAAATCTAAACATAATGGTGCTATGAGTTCTCATTATCAAAGATCTCTCCGAAAGTACAAGATAATGGATTGGATCTATTGTAACTGACACTAAATAACTTTTTAATCAATTAAGCGCATCGAGAAATCGTAAAATCGTTTTACTTATCACCTGATAGTTAGTCAAGTGAATTGAACAAGAAATTGGATCTGCGTAATTAATTGAAATTCGATTGCTGCGTAATAATGTAGCCAGTTAATTAGCACACTGTTGAATATTTAAGGAAAATGGGCCAAAGATAATAATGTTATTCAAATGTTTGTACGTAATACTTTGTTATTTTAGACAAATAAAAAACAATATATAATTACAATTCGACTAGTACTATTAACAGTTGCTCAGAATTTAGTGATTAATATAATTATGTTTAATGTTAAAGCGTCTTTGTAAACATTGGCGATACCTGCTATCTAAAACTGTCCAAAAACATCTCGTCACTACAGCAGATGTCACAGGAAATTATTTCCGGCTGAGGATTTTGACTTTCTATATAGATGACCGTTTCTTATGCGATGATGCGCCATAGATTACTCTTGTTCTGCTGCGTCTATGGTCTTATGGTTTCTGCTGTCAATAGTGGTATTACTATCAGCTTAATAATCTTCTCGGCTACGATAATTTTTACTGACCTCGCATGCGATAGCAAGAACAGTGCTTATCTCCGTCTCTTTAGCCATTTTAGCCAAAACATTTCATGGAATAATAGTGTGATAGATTTGACAGACATTCCTTTCGACAGTTGGTAAAAGAACAAATTTTATAAAAATCTCTAACCATCAAAATATCATTTCACCCTCAAATAGAAATAAAGAACTTGATTTACCAGTATTTATATTTACATACAATTTTTTTACTAAGGTTGTTTGAAATCTCTGTAACTATTTGAATATCCCTCGCGGTGACTTTAATGCTGTTGCAAAATTAACAAGCTACTGTCAAATTTCGTGCAAACTGCGTCATTTACTTTGTGTTTGACAGATATGTTATTTGAAAGGATTAAAAAAAGGAACAACGTTCGAAATACGCTCGGAAAAGATCTCAGCTCGTATTGACCTGGAAGGAAAGATGTTGACATCTTCGTACGAATTCATACTTGATAATTTAGTGAACAGATAGATACTACTAGTTATAAGTTTCTTATATTTTTTTTACAATAAGCGGTTTTGATCAATCGAAGTCTAGTAATTCTTTGCGACTTCATACTATATTAGCTGAACACATGTACATCGCTAGTTATTTCTACATCCGTTCATCTGCCCGTTTTCTTGTACAAGTGGAGCATAGGTAAAGGTCGTTTCATAATGTATGGACTTAACAAACACTTTCAAATGTGTATTTAAGCTAAATGTTCGCTCTATTGCAATGTTGAGATTGTGATGTCTATGTGAAATTATAATATTTATGCAGATATATTATATACCTTTTTTATTTCTCGAGTTACAAATCAATAAATTGATCAATCAATATTTTTGGCCTCTACGTCAAGCAAATGATTTATCAGCTGGGAAATATTGCATCCCGTACTGTTGGAATTTTGTTCCAATGGATTCGTCGGTTTTTAGCATAATTCATTGCTCTAGCGATTTTAGCTATATGTCAGGCATATTAATAAATAAAAATACGATATAATGATATACGAGGTTAAATAAATTATACACATGTACATTGGAACCAATTCAAAAGGATCAATATGAATAAGAAATCACAAACAATATATAGATATATATTTTATTGTTCTTTACTATAATATCACATATTTGTATTACATAGGTTTATAAAATGCATGTAATATGAATTGATTATGTATCTTTTTCCTCTTTTCAGCTTACAGATGTCTACTACAAGACATAGGTCTTTTCCAAGATCGCTACGATGATCAGTATTGCGGTGCCGTCTTCATCGACTTCCAGCGAACTTAACAATATCTTAACTAATGTGGAGCCTATCCACGCAACGTCTGCCGACTCGTGGTACCCACTTGAGAATCTTTAGGCAGCATCGGCCATAAATTATTATCTTGATTTTTAATTAAACAATTTTGAATATAAATTTCAGTAATTTAATAATTAAATTCTCATTAATGGAGTATGTATTATAGGGATAATTTTTTTTATTTGGAATACTTTATACGAATTGAATAATAAGCAACTACATTATTTGACTGTACATAAATTGTTATTAAGTCGAGAGGATTAAGGGAAATGGTGGTTTTAATAATATTTATTCATTAATTAAAGGAATCATTACATTATTTAATGACATAAATATATTTTAATGCATGAAGCATTCAAATGTTGTTGTTAATAAGTAAAAATTAACAAAATTTGTACAGTGTATAGTCAAAATCAGTTTATGTTGCTTTATGCTAAAATTATCAATGAATGATTAATAAAAATCTTTATATTAAGTTCGTAGTAATGTAAATTAGTAAATAATGCAATAAATAACATTGTCATAAGACATTGACATTGTGCACTGTGTTTATTACTTAATTGATACATAATCCATTTGTCAAAATTTATTTAATGCGATTTAAATTTTTGTCCGCGTTCCCTTACCGACAATGTGACAACATAATATCGTATAACATAGAATATATGTGGCAACTATTGTTGAGCTTACAACACCATGGGGCAACATGGCCTGTGTGAGTCGTTTTGCGAAATCGCTTAGAGGTCAGTCCTGTCTAGGAACGGGATTTTATCATTTTAATTTTAGTGCATTGCATGACCATTTTTGGTGTTTTATTTCTTTACGTAATAATACTTGATATTTGAAGACGACTTGTTTAAATATACAAAGACGAATAGTTTGTACTTTAAAGGGGTTGTTACCTACTCAATGTAGAAACTCTTATAAAGGGTCAATATTTATTTTTTTTGCTGTTAATTATTATTTGGTACTTCCTATTCAAAAATCAAAGGTTCAGAAATTTTTATGATGTAATGTTAATATGGTAAGAGTAGACGTTTTATAATTTGGAATACTAGATATTAAAATGAATTATTGTTCACTGTCTGTCTCTGCAGAAGTTATTGGGCTATCGCATTCCACTAAAAACATTTCTGATCTGGCTGATTATTATATAGAAAGTGTTTGGAAATACGTATAAAAGTATTAATGTTTCTACATCTGAAATAAATCATCCTGTAGATTGTATTAATCATCAAAAACAAGATACCGCCAACTATCTTTAACATCTAGACTTAATATATTTCACAGAAAGTTTAACCAAAACATCTATTCTGATTCTCAAAAGATATCTGTTTAAATTGATGTTAAATTTTATTAATCTTGTAAAAATATTTGTAAATGAAAAACATCTATTTTAATTTTACGTTTAGCTGAAGCTATTCCTCGACATTATTGTTGATTTATTTAAATTATCTGTTCTACGGACAGAAAATTTGTATGACTTTTAACAATAACATAATATTTCATTAATAATATAACTTTATAATTGTTAAAATCTTGGTTGTGTAAATAAAATTTAATACATGGAAACAGAATTCTCGATCGACCGCAACAACCTTTACCAATACAGAAATGTCTTCAGATTTAACTAAAGGCAATAATAATGCATTTTGATAATGAATTATTTGCTATACGTAGCGTAATTTATTTCGCTTGCCAGTTTATTAGATAGTTGATTGGATTCCTTCTCGAAGGTTGAATTTCGAACTTTGACCCTTCGCATGAAAGATGAGCATATATCGTGCAACACGATTATTGATATTCAGATGAATTGAACAACGCTTAATTATGAAACGAAAAAACGCTTTGAGCATTATTCTATCTTTATGCGTTTATAACTGCCTAGTCTGTCTGTTTGGACAATCTACGTCATTATTATGATCTAAGACTCTTTTCACTTAAAGGGTTCAGAGACTCAAAAATATTATGAATGTCCCATTCTTCCTGTGAGTTGAATATTGTTTATATTTTACTAATTACATATTTAATGTTAGATCTGTACATTTATTTACATAATACAATATTTTTTCATTTATATGCTTCTTATTATAATTCTTCCCTGTTATTATAAATTTTAGATGTTATATTATTTATATAGCCAATTTATTATAGTTAAGGTCGCAGGAAGTCCGGAACATCGGTAACAACGAAAAACCGGACGCCACTGCCTTGAGTGGGCGTCTATCTGATGACTAGAAGAAGAAAAATAAATTTGTAATGTCTAAACTAGAATTTACTACTTTCTTTAAGAGAAAATTTTCTTTTGGCCTTTTCCTACTATCACTAATGTGTAAATATTTACTAACAGGAATTATTCCATAACAAATAAAATAACTACTTTCACATTTTGATAATTGTAGTTTTAATTCACACACATAACGCGCCTGACATGTATGAAAGTAAATCTTTAATGTCTTTAACTTGATAAAAATAGAAGCGATTACAAATACAAGATTATCTTGCATTGGGTTCTGAATAAAAACAGGCCTTTCTAGCTACTAACAATATGAGGCGATGGTAAATCCCGTAACAACAGTGCTATTCAGAATTTTGTAACAACAAAATTTTTAATAGATCCTTTAAGCTAAATATTAAATAGTATTGAATAGAACCGATTACAATGTCTTCTTTTTTGATAGGTGAAAGAGGAGTGATGGCAAGAAAACTACTTATTGACCTTATCTATAATTGGACTCAATATAATTATTGTTGGTCGGTCCAAAGGTTTTGGTTTTTCTTATGTAACAAAAGATTTAGTTAAATATAATTTTATTGTCAAATTAAATCGTTATTATCTTTCTAGATGTGTTATTTTAATAACTATATTAGAATCTAAAAAGTTTGTAGTTTCCTTATAGAGGAAAAACCCAAATTTCTTTCGCCGAAATCCGAACGAGAAATAAATCAAAAGGGCGTCCAGGAATCTCAATGTAGCCACTTCCGGCGATTTAAAACTTAAAAAGAGAATAAAAGAAATGGTCGGAACGGCCCACTTGAGTCAGAAGGCCGCTAAAATTGACTTGATTGGCTGATTGAATTAGTGGGAGCCTTATTTGATTCTTGCTTTTGTAAAACAGATGTTGTGTTCAGTGAAAAATATATTTTATCTTCGAGATTGTTTGTTTTAGCTTTCTTCTTTTTTATTTTAATCAACCTTGAATACAAAAATCGTTCGAGAACAATTTAATTATTAATTTTAAGTATTTTTAGCACACATTAGTTTTTTATAACAATGTTCTTAGGTGGTGGAATGTTTTTGAAAGCGAGCAGCGCAAGACTAAAAAGAAGTAGAAGTAGTTTTTACAACGCTAACACTGAATATAACATCTACAGAAGTTCAAATTTCCTCAGTAAACTATTCGCCTATTCCTCTCCCTGTATAAGATCAAATATAAAAGGTTACTTGCTTCCTATTGCAAATATCAACATGTATTGTTGACATTATGTTTCTTATGTACGTATATTAGATTGGTAATGATTACTTATACTTTAAAAATTTTCGTTAATCTTATCTTTGCATGTACAGTAAAAAGGAAAACAGATAATAATAAAAAAATAAATTATTTAATAAGTATATTCTTAGTCGGTTCTGAAGCCGCCGCTGCTCGCCATGTAGCTCTATGTTTGACTAAGTGAATTTACCGATTGAGATATCAGTGGCAGTTATAATAAGTTCTGTCCATCTTGTTGGAGAGGTCCACGAGATTGCTTATCTTGCACCACCCATCTATCCGTTGAGTCCTCAACCCAATTCATATTGTTATAGTCGACGATAACCTCTTCTTTATGTTGAGTTCTTTAAGTTGGTTCGGTGTATAAGGTTCACGGGATTGTGAGCAACCGTCTCCAGAGTGTCAATTTGCCGACAAGCCAGACCTCAGTTCTACATAAAAAGTTTAGTATAATGTTAAGTAATTTAAACAACCGCTTTTTTGCTCTTTATTTTTAACCATGTATTTTATGTATTACAGTAACAGTACTTATTTCAACCCCATTTTCAAGAAACGCTTGAAATGATGGTCCGCGGTCTGTTTTTCTTGATAAACAGGTACTTCCATTGGTTTTCTGAAAAAATTCGACGTTAGCGAAAAAACCTCCTTTTATATTTGATTTTTCTGTTATAATTTTTTTTTAAATTTATAAAATTTGTTTTCTTTTCCTGTATGTTGTTGTACAATGAAAACTTAATTAAATAAATACAGGAATGGACACGATATAATTATTATTTAACATGTATTAGATGTTGTTACTGAGCTTGTTCCTTTTACTGTTTCAATATCATATATATTTCTGTGCTATTGTTTCTACAATTTAGTTAAACCTACATCCACAAATTACTACAAAATGCTCAACTATAGATTGATTTATGTTTAATCTGTGAAAATAATTTTAAATATAGTGTATTATTTATACTAGATCATGAAAGAATCGCAATGTCTCCTACATTGTGATTTATACCGTTGTATTAAAAATTGTATAAAATGCAATACACTTAATTTTGTGCAGGCCGCTTTCAACTGGTTTTATTGAAAATCAATAGATGTCCTACAGGTGAAATTATGACAATAATAGGTTCTTATATTTTAAGTTCTAGCTTAGTAAAACATACGTATACTACGTATTAATTTACTTTAGAAAAGTATTATTAATTTTAAGGGATTCATTTTGGTTAAAAAAGAACAAACATGTATTAAGTTATTTTTCTATAGCATATTAGTTTGTATTGTATATCTTACGTATAGTTTTTACTTAATAGATGTTAAGGTGTCCACAATGTACCTCGAATGCACTTATGTTAATAAATAGTAAATGTTTATACCTCAACTATTTACGCACATGGCCCGCCCTCGTCTAACATATCTACAATCGCAATAAGCAGGTCGAATTCAAAGGTGAATAGTAAGATAAGGCTAGATATAAGGCACTAGCGGATAGCCTTGCGAGACGAAAGCTCGTAGGCTGTTTGTGGAATGTTCTCGGGTTTACTTTCTACTGCAACCTTGGACGCCGGCATCGGCTCTCCGATCACCCGAAACTTGTGCTAATACGCACCGATTGCGTTAAGGTGATTTATCAATAGGATACCATCATAAATTTTATTTTATTTTTAATTAACTATATATATTTAAACGGAATCCTTTGGTATTCAAAGATGTCACATTAAATTACTTTTTATGTAAATATCGTTTTAAATGATTAAATTTTGCTTTATAGAAAAAGTTAATAAATACGTACAAATATTTATATTGTTATAAAGTCAACTAATTATCATGATTAATCATATATTTATATAGATATAAACAAAAGTTTTACCAACCCACTTGTAATATTTAAACAAGTTCATCAGTAATTTAAAATATACAGTAATGTAGTGAACTATGTGCATATTTGTTTTTTTTAAATAATTTCTTGTTAATTAACATTGGCTTATAAATAATCCAAAAATAAAAAGTAGGTCATGACTTTTAACAAATTATTTACTTCAAGTTCATGTATATATTACCAAAGAAATAATTTCATTAACTTAATATGGTAAAAACGGTGACTTTATGAAACCACATTTTTGTCGTCTAAATAACTGTGAAAATAAGTGCATTACAAAACAATCTGAATAAATGTTTAATACAGCATAAAGGTAATTATATAAAAATCTAATGGTCCATACGAGTAAAATACATTTAATGTGAGGACAAATAATAAAGTAATTGTAACTGACAATAATTGATAATTGAACGATTATATTAAAAACCAGCTATACAAACATTTAATATTTTCCCTCAAGGCTTATCCGAATAAGCGAGAAACAATTGACTGCGCAGAGGTAACGCCTACTACGCGTGCGGAACCGAAAAAATGGAGCCGACCGACCGTGAAGATGGTTTGGAAAGAGAGGACGATATGCGAAAGTCGTTTCAACCGATAGAGGTGGAAACTGGTTTGTATAAAGCGTGAGGTGTAGAGGAACAATTGGTGTGTATAAAAGAGATAGACGATCAAGGGAAAGACGGGGAGGAGAGTGAAATTGCCGTGGCAACTTTCGCTGAGCTTGTTTCAGTTACGTCAGAGGTACGCCGGCGCATTGCGTAATGTGCTGTGAAGATTATGACTGTTTTGTATGACACTGATTGGAGTGATAGCTGAAAGCCATCAATTGGCCTTTCCGGTGTCTTGGGTTTTGTAATTGTAATTAATTTTAGATTTATTTTTAGGTTCATGTGTTCATCGCGCAATTGGATATACCAACGACTTATAACAATTTGTACATTTGCATTTGTTTAGTTTATATCTCTGTATAAATATTTTCAGTTTGAAAATTTGCATACAATTTTAAATTGTGGTAAATGGTTATTTTCTTTTTAAATTTACTTTGGTGAACTGCGAAAGGGGCAAAAATTTCAACTGTCGTCTTAGTAAATATCAAATTCATGAGTATAGTGTTTTTTACACTTATGATTTAGAGTGTCTTATTGATACTTAACATAAGATTCGTGTATTCCGACGCTGAATGCAGGCCCTTTTCTTTAGGTCTATTGGGACCTTCGGGGACTTTCGGATCTATGAAAGCGACAGCGGAGATCTTGCAGCTGATATGATGTTATAAATTTCTTCCTGATTTTAAAAACATATATAAATATAAATATAGAAAATGACATTGTCGGAATACATGTTACGTTCTAAAGTTCGTAACAAAAATTAATAAAGATTAAAAATATAGTCAAGATAGTTAAATATACATTCATAATCTAGTAATTACAACGTGTCTTAAAGCAGGGTCAAGCAGTACATTACTAATAAATGCTGTTACACAAGCACTTTCGACAATATTGGCGTGATGCATGTTTACGTATTCGGATAATCGCTTTTTGATGTTTCTATTTATGTTATTATGTATATGTTAAAATGGTATTTGATGCTACATTTTTTATTGCTTTTATTTTTGTAAAGGGTCGGCCATATACTAAGGTGAAGATAGAATATTAGATCGTCAAAGCATCCTTCGGATTTTCAGGAACAGTTTTAAAAATGACACTGATGATCTTCAAAAATTCACCTGCATATTTAAACTTATATATAAATATAAAACTGCTCGTACAATCTCCATGATAGCATTAGATGTATGACAAGTTATGATCGTTGAGCTCTTGAAGCTACGGTTGCAAGAAGTTATTAAAAGCCTACTCATTATAAAAAATCGATATTTCAGTGTTCAACACTTATTTGAATGTATAACTAGATGAATAGACAAAAAAAAAATTAAAAAGTCAGTGTCCAAATTTGAAAAGCAAGCGAGCATGCAATGCTTGTTAAAATAATAGTAAATAGAAATACTTAGTTCACAATTTCCGTTAAAAGGACATGAATATTCTGTAGAGCAACATTGCAACCGGTTAGTATAATGATCAACGTTAATATTACTTCAGGAAATGCTTGCCCCCGTAATTTAATTCTGCTCAATTGATCATTAGACCTATAATTATGCAGTTAAAGACAGCTATCAATAATAAATATTTAATCATATTATTTGTAACGTTTTTATTTTTTTACGTTCAATCGAAAACTATTACACGCTTAAACCTAATTAAAAGCAGTCGGGAATATTGTCCTAGTTCTTAAACGATATATAATATGTTTCTCTTCTCGCTCTATGGCCGAAGCACAATGCCGCACACTGTTATACACACGCATACGCACATAAGTTCCATGTCTAATATTCTATATGTAGTTGTGAGTGATTTTAATGAACATAAACATTCACTCATTGAACGTCTGTTTGATGATTGTATGAATAACTACTATTCAATTTGGAATACATTAGTTTTTCTAACAGAGCTACATAAACCTGTCCATTGAATTGTATATTTAAAACACAACGTTCTTTATCATTAGATGACATATAAATGTCTTTCACGCTATTTAACTACCGCTGCTCTTTACGTCTGTGTGAGTTAAGTATACTTACGTTAGTTTACATTCAAAGTTCCTCTTTGTGTTAAATGGTTTAGTTGAGTGCGTGGACTGTGTGACACTACACACGGGTTTCGTGTAAGTGTTTGTGCGTTGCGTATGTGTGAGTATAGTTAAGCGTTCACAATGAAAGTACTCGACGGTTGCACGGATTTGGGTCACAGCTCTAACTTTGATTATAAAGATTACGAGCTCCGTGTGAATCATCGAACATCTTCTGCGACCTAATGTTCTGGTTTAGGCTTGTAAATGGACATAATGACGGTGTAACTATTATTATGTGACCTCAATGTTTGCCATAATTAGTAATCAATAATTGATAGGTTAACACGTCAATTGTGTATCTAGATTGGTTTAAATTAGTCGATGATGGACCACGCCTACACAAAATAGTTTCGTTAAATATCATTTAACTAATACATTTCATTCGGCAGAGGGTGCAATGTATCTACATTGGTTTTTATTTAGAATATAGGTAATTACTTTCAATTGATGTATTTGTTTTAAATTATATATGATTTTTCACACAATGTTTACGGTACTAAATTTGAAAATTATTAATTTAATTTTATTATATAATATCAAATAATACCAAATGAAAAAGGCACTAATCATTGCATATAACAACGGGTTTGTAGTGTTTATAAATATAGAGAGAGATTTATTTAATCACGCTTATATAAAAGATGCATTTTAAAAGACGATTCGTTAAATTACGCTGCATGCGTTACTGGCATTTCGATTATCATTATTTTTATTCTCTTCTTACATATTTGCGAATGGACTTGCGCAACGTAAAACGAAAGTATTAAACTTTATAACGGTATCACATCTTGTCTGTAGGTTTATTTAAAATTAACGTATGTAATCTAAAGATTGTTTGTTAATTTTTTTTTAAATCTAAATTGTTATTAGAATAAGTTTCGAATAATAAAGATATCGCCTAGGACACACAACAGTTTTTGCTATATACATGAATTTCAGTAGATCAGTTTATTTATCGATATTCAAATTTCTTTATTAATCTTTCTACGTGTATATATATTAGATAGAACATCGCGATCAGGAAAAAATACAGTATAATTATTTTAATTGTGTAGTTATTATAATAATAAATAGCTATTTTTATGACAGTTATTTATTATCATGTACTCTTTATTAAACTATATTTGTAAAGAGCAACTGTTGACTTTCTCGCCGACTCTTTTCAGCAGAACTGCCTTCCTAGACGTTAGAAGCTTCCTGTATGGACAACTATGCCAACATTTTATGTCGATTGGCGATTAGAAAGTGCTTGTAATAGCCTATTCGAATAAATAATATTTTGATTTGATTTGATATGTATGTTATAAGTATTTTGAACTATAAGTTACCTGTAATATGTATATGTACATCCATTTCTAGCACTTTCTCCGATTAATGGCCATCTGATCTATTTTTCTTTAGTAACTAATTCCATCCAATGGTTGTACGAAAGAAATCTAATCCTGCCATAAGACGCCATTTGCGCTTAAATTTTTGTTGTATTATATGTGGTTTCTATTTTGGTTTGTCAATGCACAAAGAGGAGTAAAGAATTAAGTAACTGTTTTACAATTTCTTAATAATATAATTACTTATAAAAAGTAATAATGATGTTTAGATAACAAATAATAATAATAGAAGTTATAATTGATAGTTTTTATTTTTTATTTTTGAACGTCTTATAGGAGGCTAAATCATACTTGAGACTTCATTTCGACAGTATTTTTTAACGTTTTCTTATCTGCGCTTTACTACCAACTTGGCTGATCATACCGAAGATGTGATCTAAGGTGAAGCACATAGACTCAGTAGGTACTTATTTACACTCACCCTAAAGAGACCTAGATTATAATTATCAGGAAATAAGCTAATAAGAAGTTCAAGGACAATCATAATTTATTCTAAGGGATTAAGGAAGTAAATAAATTTAAAAATGGTACAAAAATAGTTACTAAGGTTGTGAGTATAATTTATATGATTTGATTTTTTCGGACAATTTATATGTTTTTAATGGAAGAAAGTATACAGTTTAGTAATCCCTTGAAGATTATTCTTTACGCATATTGAATTTTCTTCGTTTCAGCCGATGGACGCCAACTTCAAGGCACAGGCCTCACCCAAAGGTCGCCTCTTCCGGTACCAGCGACTTCCGGTGATGATAACTATGTCGTCGGTCCATCTAGTGTATGGTTACAAAGACTTATTAAGACTAGGGGCCACTCGGGCAAATCATGAACAGATGGCGGGTCGTCCGCCAGAAGTATAAGTAATTAAAGACAATAAAGAATTGATAATATTTAATAAAATTGAAAAAGAATTTATTAATTTAAAGCGAGGCACTGCATAGTGCTTACAATCTTTTTTATATTTGGCTCAAATTTACTTGTACATAGCAACACGTAAAACTGCTTCTAAACTTTCATTTGCAAGGCGGTTTCGATTTTTTGTTTTATTATTATTTAGGATTGAAAAAGTTTGTTCACATATATAGGTAAAATTAAATAAGCTGGCACATTTCAGAGCGTTTATGCGCAACTCTTCGTACATATTTTTATCGATGCAGCGGTAAAAGTTCAGCAATTCTCTTACGTTGAATTTGTTGCGTAAATCTTGGTCGTTTTGAATGTCGATAATTTCTAACTGCATTGACTCTGGCGCATTTTCAACTGAAATCGTGAAAGGATTGCTGAATACGTCCAACAGAGGTTTCACTTTTTTAAACTCCGAAAATGAGAAGAATATCTAGCTTTTCTACATAACTGAAATTAATACCAGTTTTGTTTAATTTTTCAGCCATTTTCTTATAATTCGGAAAATGATTGTAATTTTCAGAATTCAATTGTGATCCGAAAAGTATCAACATGAGCGTAGAGCTGGATATAAGTTGATTTTTGCCTTGAAGCCGTGTGTTCAAGACATTCAAATGATTTGTAATGTCAACTAAAAAACCTAAATCACACAACGAATCAGGATTTTTAAGTTCCGGGACATCCCTTTGCTTTTCCGCCAGAAATATTTCAATTTCTTCTATTAAATTTAGAAATCGTTCAAGTGTCAATCCACGACTTAGCCACCTTACTTCTGTATAATACAATAAATCTCCGTATTCGCTTTCGATGTCATCAAGGAATTGTTTGAATTGTCTGTGATTGAGTCCTCGTGATTTTATGAAATTTACAGACGAAATTACCATTTTCATGACATTTTGAAATTATTATTTTTTAAGAACAGAGGGCTTCTTGGTGTATAATGCAGTGAAACTGCATGAGATCTTCAGCGTTTATGTTTTTTTTTCTTGCAGATGCTTTTTCAGCAAAGTAACTAGCCCGGAATTGACACCAATCATCAAAGGAGTACCGTCAGTCGCAACTCCAGATAATTTTGATAAGTCCAAATCAGTTTTTGAACACTCATCCAAAAGTACATTGAGTATATCAACTCCTTTGGTTTGGCCTTTTAATGAACACATTCCTAATAACTCTTCTAAGACTTCAATATCTTGAGTAACACCTCGTATGAATATGAGAAGTTGAGCTGTGGAACTAATATTAGTGGATTCGTCGAGTGCTAATGAAAAAAATTTCGATGATCTTCGTTTTTTCAATTAATTTTTCCGCAATATTACTTGACAAAGATATAATTCGTCTTTGGATAATCATACGATTCAGTTGAATTTTCTCAAACTTTTTTGCTGCTTCTGAACACATTTTCTTAGCGGCAATTTATATGCATTTTTTTTACAAAATCGCCATCATTGAAGAGGCGACTTCGCTTTGCTATCATTCAAGAAATTTTATAACTAACTTCTGTAGCTGTGTCTGAATCTTGAATGGGTTTTGTAAGCATAGCTTGCTGACCAATAAGCTCCCGTTTTACAACATTTTTTGCTTTCTTAATTCGCCTGTTAGCTTGGTGATGATTGATGAGTACAACATATAAACAACATAATCTTTAACGTCTATTTTAATTTTGTTACGATATTGGTAAGAAATTCATGGTACACTCGGATAAAACAACTTTCACTATTCGTTTCATTTTATAAAATCGCACTCTTACCAGCCTCATACGCAAATAGAGTAATTTGTAGGAATATCTATACAACGGATTTGTTTATACTTATTTATATCAGAAAAAAATAATTACAGAGAAGACGTTTGGATTGGATTAGAATGAACTATACAAGAGAATAAATGTAGGGCAGATAAAAGAAGATATTTAGAAGAAAGACGCTCTCATAAGTTGAAAAGTTTATATTTTAAAGCGCGACTACTCCATAGACTAAATAAATTATAAAGAGGTCATTATTTTCTCGAATGGTATAGTGTTTTATATACAAGCTGTTGCTTAGAAATAAGTAGTAATAAATAAAAGTTTAATAAATATTGTTCATATGTTTATAGTTTGTTTTCACGCCTAAATAACACAATGATCTCGTCATTGAGTTAGTTTAACCTCTAAACTCTGTAACGCAGATCATTTCCGCGTGTGAAATAAACAAAAATTAAATGATCAGTTCATTGAGGCGTGTTCCGTTATGTAACAGGCCCTTGTTATCGACATGGCTGTCGGCGAAACGACCTTCGCACATTCTACAAACGTTGGCCCATGTTTGTTGTTCGAGCAAATACGAATTGGATATGTGTAAACATTTTCAAATGCACGCTCCTATACTAAATTATCATTTTACAAAGAACATCTCTGTGTAACTTATTCTATTCTATATATATTTTATTTACGAACTATTACAATCTGGTGCAGGAATTGAATATTTAGCCAATTCGGAAAGCCGCAAAAACAAAAAAATCAAACCAAAAAATTACTGAGTTTTCCACAATTTTTAGAAATTTATTAAACATCTGTAAATTGATACAATTCATGTAATTTCTGAAATATTTGATCATTATAAACACGTTGCATTGTTCATGGTCAGAAGCAGTTTTATTTAATTTTTTTTTTAGATTATGGTTAAGGAATAGGTTCTCTATTGACACGGAAAAATTAGTTTAAAACATATTACCCGTATAAATGTTATATTTTACTACAATTACATTTATGTTATGTTTTACTTCGTATATAAATTGTAAAAGAAAATTATTTTTTTCAAAACTTAATGTTCAAAGTCACATGAAATATTTATAAAATCCTTGAAGACTGCATACTAACTACAGGACAGAGGGTGAGTATAAATAGTCTAGCGTTAAAAGGCTGTCAGGCTTCACACTTTGTGTACATCATCATCATCATACATCAGCTCATTTGCTTAAAACTATGCATGTGATAGGTCACATCTAGAGATGGGAACGGGGTCAGCGCTTTAGGATAAAGGCCACAAGTAACTCTATAGCATTCCCTAGATTCTGCGTGCAAGTTCCAGTTCCATCGCGTTGAAGGTAGAGGGATTTAAAGAGGTCTCGCTTGCAATACAGCGGCGTTTACTTTTAACAATCAAACTCCTAATACATAAACAATATAAACTAATTTAAAATGATCCTAAAAAAGCCACTTTGAAAGAGATTCCACCGTGATAACTCTCGCCTCTGACTTGTAGTACTTGTTCAACTCTATCGTGAGGGCTATTGATATGGTACATAATATTAATTAACTATATATATATATATATATATATATATATATGTATATTTGTATATTATATGTATATATATATATATATTTATATTTCTTTTACAATTCTACAGTAAAGATTTATTGGCATTCTGCGTTAATCCAAAACATTCCTATCAAAGCAGGGAATCGAATAATATTTTTTTTCAAAAATTGTGGCGAGGGTGTTGTGCAAAGTATAACTCAGGTAGCGCACGTGTTCTCGATTTTTACGTACCTTTAACGTTTGTCTATGCATATATAGCATAAAATCTTTTTTACGGATATTCATAGGTTTAAAATGTTCCGAGTTCTAATGATATTATAATTTTTGATTAAGTAATTTGAAATGAAAATAAACTGCAAAATTAAGATTATTTTCTTTATAAAGGATATCTTTATGGAAAAAGCTGTCACGTAATATCCTAGAATATACTAATTTAAATACACATACCTGTACCGGTTTTCGAAGAAACAGCGAATTAATATTGTTATAATTAATATTTATCAAATTTTAATTACTTAAAAAAATTTTAACTAATATAAATAACGAATTGGATATAATACAAAAAAAATTTGCACAGCACCCTGCCCTACTTATATATTTAAACATTGGTAGTAAATAATGAAGAATTTTATCAAATTGGAGATAGAAAACGATGTTTATAACTATGAATCCGGCATTTGATTAGGCATTTGGTATTTTTTTTCATTAAAAACGATAATCTTTTAATAACATAATCAGTTTTACATTATCCTATATACATTTACTAGATACTTAAGTTATAGATAGCCTCTTATTGGCAAGCGCAATATAGGACTACAATCCAAGATTAGACATAACACTGATGGATCGGTTATATTGACAGACTATGAGCAGGCATATGTTCAGTAATAGACGCCTTATGACTGAAACCTATATTGCTGTCATACCTAATCAAATACTAGGAAATATGCATTAAACATCACCAAATGAAATTTCTGGTCATCTTGTAGTTTATGCATTACTGAAAAATGGCTTCGTATAAAGTAGCAAGATATTCATTCCCTAAATTATTAAAGCAGAAAGCATGACCTCGTATTTATAATAATGTCACTATCAAAAAATCAGGGTGCGCAGCGAAGGGTCTATTTTTTAAATATACCGACCTACCTGGCCCTATTATGTTATGGGGAAAGTTATGTGAAAGAGCGCGGAGTGAGAGAAAAAAAAATTACGATTTCTCCCCGCTGTCTACATACTTTTTTCTTTATCGACCCTTAAGAATTCCGATTTATATCTGACGATAGTTTTTGTGTGGACACGTTTCCATACGAATACAATGATAATACAAAAAATTGCACTGCTATTTAATGTAAATCACAGGTTGCGAGCAATTTATAAGTGTATAACAAAAAAAGTTTTTCTATCGGCTTCTATAGTTTGAGGTTAATAAAAAAAAACATGCTTTACATGTTTTTTTTTATTTATTTATTAAAGGTAATATATTCTGCTTTTAGTAACCATAGCAAATACTAAATTCACATTTTATACAAGTATTATAACTTTTATCCTTTTTTCTCCTTTCAGGAGATATACGCCCACTTCAAATCGATCGTCAAAATCGTCGAATGAGATCGTCACTATGACCGGTTTTTTTTTCTCCCCGCATTCAGCGACTTCCAGCGATCTTAACTATATCATCCGTCCACCTAGTGAGGGTCTTATCAACAACGCGTTACCGGCTCGTGGTAGCCACTCGGAGGGCTTTAGGCTGCACGAGCAATATGTCCCTCCTACTGCTACCTCACACGAACAATTTTTCGATGTACGTAAGTGGCTGATTTATCTGCGGATTTCTTCATTTCTGATCCGATCTCTCCATTACTTCCTGGATGACCTTCGG
The DNA here is from genome assembly GCF_028537555.1 of Battus philenor. NCBI lineage: Eukaryota > Metazoa > Arthropoda > Insecta > Lepidoptera > Papilionidae > Battus > Battus philenor. The sequence goes on from NW_027181693.1 coordinate 4,064,546, forward strand.
ACCCTGGCCTTCTTATGAGGCTACATCTCGAATCCGTGTCTCATCACTGGCAATGCACATAAATATGATTAAATATACCAAAATAAAAAAGGTAAATCAAAGCATATATAAATCACTTATAGATATATAAAGAAGCATTACCTTTCTACTTGTAAATATTAAATAGTATATATCTATATTCCTGTTTTGAAGTTTAGTTAAGGAACTATTAATATTTGGGAACTCACGTTAAAGAAACATATAATTAATGAGAATTTTTCTGTTTTTTATTTGAGTTAAAAATTCCACTAATACGGTTGCAGCCACTTATTTAAATAATTCTAACTTAATATAAAAGTTCAAACTCAGTGCACATTCTAACCACATTGTATTATTATTGTAAATTGAAATTTTAATATGTCCCCCAATAAACATTAATAAATGAACACTTGCAGTTCAATTTTTTTAAACTATAAGTTTATATTGCTGTATTTAATTACCTATAGATATTATCTTTATTATCATAAATAAAGAGAATAATGAAATTAATAAATAACAAAGTCAGACAACTGAATAACGATTATTTGATTTGAGTATAATTAATTGTTATACATTAAACAAAGACAAGCGCATTTCACTTGAATCATTTGAAGTATAACGGCTTAAATGTTATCGCAGTGAAAAACTCGTCAGTCATTGGGAGTCGAAAGTCGCGTGCGCAGTGACATCACTCTCTCTTTCACCAATTAATTGGAGTCAACGTTTCGCGAGCCGCAGGTAAAAACTGAAAGAAAGTGTATTACGAAGGCGTTCGCAAAAAAAACTGATGATCATTGTTTTGTAGCTCTATCTCTTACTTATGTATGGCGAGGCAACGTGCTGTCCCGTTCTAAAGAAAGTGCTCGCACGCACCCACCAGAACGATTTTACGTCATGTGTAGTATATGAAAAAATGCAGATGCTACTCTGGGTTAATAATATATTTTTTTGCATACTTTTATAATATTTTTTTTTAGTACAAATTAAATGAAATTAGTTAAAATTTTAACTAGATTTCCCACGGATTTAAAATTCATTCTCGTTAGTTTACAACACCCATATAAATTTGACATATAACTTGAATATATGCATTTTATTGGCGTATCTTCAACCTTTTTGTAGGTGAAATTTCGTAATATCCTTTTTTTATTGTCTTCACTTAGCGAAATAATTTCAGATTTCTAAGCCTTGTGGCGACGAGTCAGTTCAGGTGGAAATCTATTATATAAAGATAAATAATAACTTTCCGTTATACCATCATAAACAAAGAATTACAAAGAAAAAGTCTAAGCCAAAATTTTCTCTCGGAGACCCTCGCGTTCAATCACTTTATGGAGCGTCCACCTAATCGATTAAGGCCTCGGCGGGCTTCCGATTTGTTACAGATAAAATATAAAAAGACTATTAATAATCAAACCGTAATACAAACACGAAAGCGTGTAATAGATTCACATTCGCAGCACTCAAAATCAGGTGATATGTTTAATAAGCTAAATATTATTTGTGTTAACCTAATATACAAAGAACGTAATATTTCATTTTACATTTTTCACTTTGATGATATATTTAATAATTTATCTATTCTGTCAATTGCGTCTATACACATATCGAAAGTGAGAGTGAAAGATGACGTAGGTAGTTGGTACATGAGGAGAGAGACATGCTGCTTTAATCCGATAGAGTGAAAGGGACAGAGTAGAGTTTGTTATGAAGTGTGTGTGGGAATGCGTGCAGGTAACTATGCAATTTTTGCTCGAAAGCATAGATTTTCGTAGTGATGTGCTCATTAATATTTATTTAGCATTATGCGATGAAAAATAAACTTTTATTATGCAATCTTTACTTAATAAAACTTGATTTATTTAGTGGATAGAATATGAAATAGATTTTAATTTTTTAAAACAATGTTTAGATGTTTATTTATAGTATTTACATAAATCTTGCAATAATCATTCTTAAATTGTCTAAACTCACAGTCAAAAGATGTCTCAAATATTCTACTATCTTTTCATTTTGTAATAAAAATTAAACAGTTCAGTAATTTATATTACACTCTAGTTTTTTAGCTAAATTGCAGTAAATTACTTACAGAGTTCTTGATTCAAAAATTATACGACGTAGGTTTTCGTACGATTATAGTTTTCAAGTTTTATCGCTTAAATAAATGTTATCATGTATGTAGACCTTAAAAAAAATCCAAGGTCACCTATGGAGCAATGGAGAAAGATCCAATCAGAAATGCGAAGATCTGTAGAAGAGCCGATGTCACATAGGCTAGGGCAGAAGGCTCGACATAGCAAAGGCTGTGCGAAGTCGCTGGGCGCGGAGAGCTTAACACCTGTCAACGTCTTTGGAGGCAAGTATGTAAGCATATTCCTTATAGATCTACTTATTTCGTGGTAAATATATAAATATTAAAATGTATATCTAGTTTAAAGTTTTTAATAATAATGTCGATAAATATTAATATAACTGTCAAGTAACGGCCCTACGTTGTCGAATCAAAAGTGAAAAAAAAAAAACGAAGAAAGTAAAAGCATTCTTATGTTTAGGATTGTTTTCGTAAAAAGTTTGACAAAAACGTTTCGATTGTATCGAACAACAAAAGCTTGGACAATAGCTTGTGCAACACGTGTGGATTTGCAGGTCGCGCTATTTCGCAATAATCAAAATTTTCATAAAAAGTATGGAGCTTATTTAAAATTATACAACTGAAGATTATCATGATGTTTATTCGTCCTTTGATAACGTTATAGGTATTATTTAAATAAGTTACATAAGTCATGTTATATTTTATTTTAATGCACATATTATTATATTCTTAGTCAAAAGTTTTTATTTTATTGCATATTGGTTCATAATTTTTTTATAATTCTCTCTTCTCCTATGAGAAATTTTCTATCAGTTCTTCAATAATATACTGAAGTATCGTCATCATTATTTCAGCTATAGGATATTCACTACTGGACACAGGTGTCCCCCATAGTCCCCATATCCATCGTCTTCCAATGATCTTAACAAAGTCGTTTGTCTAACTTGTTGGGTTTTCGTTGGTCATCGCATCTTTTCATTTGTTATTTGATTTCGTAAAGAAAACTCGAGCATAACCCTCTTCATAAATTTGAAGAGTACACAAGTACATATATTGTGTGAAATTTATGATTTTGTTTTTTTAACTATTATCTCTTTACAAAATTAATAAGTCAACTGTAAAATGTAAATAAATTTTATTTTAAAATAATTTCTCGAAAATTAAAAAATGTCCAAAACGATATATCGCTGTAGTTGTTGAATGGATCGAAGGTCATTGGAGTCATCCTCAGTTGCACTTTAGTGCATTACTAGAGACAATACATTGACCCCGACGTCCTTGTACGTTCTCCGGTGCTTTTCATTGCAACATCTGTCGGGATCGTCGCGGTCTCGGAAAGAGGTAAGCGTTGATGAAATTATACCTATTTCGCGTTTAAAGCATTATATTAGCCAATACTTACAACGGTGTTCATGATCTTCGGATTTATTACTTTTTTGTTACAGAAGTTGTTTATTTCTTTTACTGTTTGTTATAGACAACAAAATCGCTCATTTCTTTTAAACTATCTATTTGGTTTCTTATAAATCGTTAGAGATTTTCGTCATTTCGATTTTTTTTGTCTAAGCTCAGGTCAGCATTTTATTTATTTATTGTTTCTGTACGTTTGAACAGAAACAATAAAACGCAATAATCTTGTTATTTATGATATCCTTAGCTAAATTTATTTAAAAATTTTATTTAAGCATTTTTAGTTATAAAAAGTGACTAGGTAAACAAATCTATTACTTTATAAGTGTCAACAGAATTATTTCCTTTATAACGTTTATTAAAAATTAATATACGTCTTGTTATCAAGTTTTGAGGTACAGAAAACAAACATGAAATTTTCTCTAACGTCTAGTGAAGATGAATTATCTATTACTGTTTGGTACTCGGGCTAAATCGCAAAACTAAAGACAAGGAAAACCTATCTAACCTTAAATATGCTTAAACTTAAATTTTATAAAAATTAAAACCTTCTTAAAATTATTTCAAAACCATAAATAGTTCTTGTAAGCGAAATAATACTAGTTATTTTTTTTAAATCACTAATCTTTTCGAAGAATAATTATTAAAAAATGACAGTTTGTTTGACGTCTAAATTAATATCATTATTCATAAAAGTTTTTTTTTAATCATAAATTGTACTAATATTTGTTTAAAGTAATTGATGTATTAAAGTTAATAATTATTGACTTTTTCTAATGGTGTTTGTTGTTCTTCACCCATCTGCGTAAAACTATCATGATATTATGCACATCCATTGATCTTACCTATTATTAAATTTACCGATCACGCGATCTTCTTAATATGCATACGTTAGTCGCTTGATAAATATTTAGGTATAGTTACCTTATATGAAAATAAACACCTTTAAAAAAAGGAGAATATATTTTAATATAATTCCAATACATAAACTTCATAGTAACATTAGGAGACGTGAAAAAAATAAAACTAAGCATTGTTATATTATGTGCAGTTTTTATTACATCGGCGGGACTGCACGTTTGAAAGGAAACTATGGTCCTTTGCTATGGCATTTTAAATGCAAAGAACCGATTTACATATTAACCCACTAATCCATTCCCTTTTTATTTACACAATTTGCTATTAGAATGGAAATGTATGCCATTAGGAAAGCCCTTATTAGGTGTCGGAGGCAACTTGGTGAAGTTTTATTTGCGATTATGTTTTGTCTCCAATACGTCATGGCAATATATGGCTTATCGTTTAATCAACTAAATTATAGTCTACTTTGGTAAGCTTCATGCGTGTATAAATTGAATATATGCAATTGGGTTCAGATATCATCGTCAAGTTCGCAGTCGTTCAATGAATGATGGAATGGTCTATGCAATTTCTATAAAAGTTTGATCTTTCTCGAAAAGGGATGAGCGGATTGGCAAGTTCTAGTGGTAGTGAGACACAAAGAGCGCAAAACAAGTGACTGTCGGGATCTTAAGGTTTAGAAAAGGCATTTACAGTTTAAAATGTTCACACACAAGGTGGAGAGACGACATTATGAAGAAAAAGTCGTTGAAAGACGCTGGATGATCGTTTCCGACCAGTTCTGTGGTAAACCAAGGCGGGGGGGCTGGGGGGTAGCTATGCCCAGCAGTCGAAGTCGTACGGCTTCCCTTAGGTTGTAAACTTATTTATACCGCCATTAAACTTAAATATTTAAGTGCCTTAAACTAATACTAATAACTGACTGTAATTTTGAATCATAAATTGCCATAAACGTTTGTTTATAAATAATCTCTAAAGTGTTGTAATAAATCCCTTGTTTAATGCTATAAGCAGAGAATTCGTATGTTGGTTTGTGTTAAAACATATGCTATATCATGAGTATTTATTCTACTAAAAGTGATACATCTTACCACATCATTATAGCAGCCGAAGGATGCCAACAGCTGGACATAAGCCTTCTCCATAAATTTCTAGTAGATCCAGTAGAAAGCAGTTGGGTCTAGGGTTTTTGGGCAACCGTAATAATGTCTGTACATCTTGTGAGTGGACGTCTTACTCTGTACTTGCCAATCCGTAGTCGTCGTCAACGTTTCAGCCCATAGAAGTCCACAGCCAGGCATAGGCCTCCTTCAAAGGTATCTATGGGGAATATACCAAAATCGCCACGCTGACAGGCGGGTTGGCAATCACATTGTGGTATTATGGTTCGGACCCTGCTATCCCTCCTCTGGCAGAACATTGGAAATTCAATTTAATTAACACATAAAGTGTGAATTAAAGAAGATTGTATTTGGGGACTCGAATCCGCAACTAACGGTCGCAAACCTCAGTCAATGGAAAAACTATTGCTCCATTTATTAGACGAAATAAATATTTTAAATTTTTAAATTGAGTTTTTTTTTAAATAAATATCCCCTTTTACTTTATTTGATTTATAATAAACCATTAAACTCTTCAAAACAGATGTTGCAACATCAATAAATTATTGCGCCAGTGTTATGTCTATTTAAAGTGAAATCTATCACAGAGAAGGATTCATGCATTGAACGTCACATGTGAGCTAAATACGCGTTCTAAATATTCGAACTAATACCATCCTGCACTGTTTACTAAGCGAGGGGAAGACACGCTGACCCATATCCCGCTTCAGCACAAAGGCCCTCTGTCCACACGTGCTCCTATACACATACACAACCATCCGCAGTTATTCTAATACGGTCTCTATTCTCTACATGTGTGCCACCATTATAGGAAATAGTGATAAAAATTGTATTGGTTTTTACTTTCTTATTATTCTTATTATGCAAATGTGGTTAAAGAACATAAAATTTCCAAGAACTTTGAAGTTTTTTTTGAACTGAATTCCAATTGATTATCATTACTGGTTTTATTAGTAAGTTATACGGATTAATATATAGAAGTGGCAGAGGATAGGCCAGATAGTGCTCAGAACAGATGGCTGCTAGAGCCCTCACAGCCTTCGGGAGATACACAACTTTCTTAAGGTAGTTGAAAGACGCCTGATAAAGCTTGATTTCAACTAGTCTCATTTTTAATCTATGAGGGAGGTCTAGTTGATGTCCAGATGAGGTTGCCCTACGGCTGGGATAATGGTGATGATAATGAGCGGAGACCACCTAGGAGCACTCCGTAATTGTTCTCGTTTAAATGGCAGCAAAATTACTAGTAATTATAAAATGCAACTTCGTATGTGAAGTGACAAGGCGAAGGAAGCAGATGTGATGCTCTAGTGCATCTAATGCCCTTTTGGAGGCGGACTCTATCACTTACTGTCAGGTATCTTGCCAGTATGGTTATAATTAAAAATATATTAGAGTACAACATTGAATAAAATGTGTATGTATGTTTCTGAGAAAAATGTATAATTAAATTTAAATTGAATTACGAGAAAATAATAAAATAAAATTCTTGATTACTTCGTTAATAAACGACAAGGAAAGATTTTCTAAAGTCATTGCACTGAATTTAAAATACGGAGTTAAAAAGATGTTTTAATTTTCAAGGCTGACTCTATTTGAACCGCTCCGGGAAGAGCAATGACTAAATCACCTTGTAAGTCTAGACAACTATCTAAAAGAATGAACAAATAGTACCAGCATGTAAAATTTATGTTTATATAGAAAACATGAACATAATGTGTGTAAAATACAAAATTTCTTTAAATTGTGTGTAAAATAAAAAATATTTTTAAATAATTAGTAGAATAATTTAAGACGTTATTCTTGGATTTTGGATTTTACAGGACTGAGCTAACTCCACATAGCTATCATCGTCGACGCCGTCATGTATCCCCATAGATATCTATGGGGGGTTATATCAAAATCGCCACGCTTGGTACCCAAAGGATCTTATGCAAACTTGTTGGTGAGTAATGGCAATCCTATATAACTAATGTACAATTAGTTTTCCGAGATTTTTTCCACATTTTTTTTCCGAGAATCGAACCCGCGATCTACAGTCTCAAGGCTCAGTCCTCTACCACTGGGCTACCACGGCTTATCTAACATACATACATACATACATATATATATATATATATATATATATATATATATATATATATATATATTATTAGGCAATCGTAACGATTATTTCATTGTTACGCGGTAGAAAGTAATGAAAAAATATTTACTAACATTATATTTGCTGCTTTGTCTATTTTATATATGTTTATATATTGATTTATTTATCTTTTTTGTACATTAACGAGACATAAACAAAACTCAATTTCTTTTCGACAACCGTTGATATGTTATGTATTATTCTTTCGGAGAAATAAACCAAAACGGATCTACATGTTTATATTTGATATAGTTTGAACGATCAAATTATATTAAACGTAAATATACGAATATCCGTCAAAGAAGTATTCTGTAGCTTACAATTGCGTAATTTTTTTTGGCAAAAAGTATTACAAATTGTTGTCAACATTCATTGAGAAATGTATAATACGTTTAAACATCCGTTTTATTATTTCGTAATAAAGGATATATATTTATATCAATATTTTTTCGAATTTTTTTATTTTTTTAAAAATAAGCCTGTGTACGCGTCCTAAATCAACATAAAACTCAGATAATTATTTTTGAAATTGACACAAGTGGCATCCTTTTACTGTTTGAACTTAGGTGTAATTAATTTTTTGCTCATACGTTAGTATTCCGACTATAGGTTAACAAAAAAGATACAAAGAAATTTATTGTTTTATGAAGTCAAATGCCCAAAACAATTACAATGAGTTATATCCGTCGCCTCGCCCGACCTTACCGTGTCCTATCTCTAATTAACTTAGGTCTTTGCCCGGACCAAACAAACTGACTTTCAAACGCTCTTTCAACGCGAGAAATATTTTTCGCTTGACTTTTTATATTGCACGAAAATAAAAGTATTATTTTCCCTTGCCACAACCTGCATTATTTGTTTCTTTTTAATTGACGCGCACTGGCTGGACAGCTATTTACTTTTTTAAAAAAGAAATGTTTTAGCAATAAAAAACCAGCAGACATTCATTTCAATTTCTGTATAAAGAATGGTACACGTCAACGTATTTATTAATTTTTATTTATCTACTCTTTACTGTATACCAAAATATCAATAAAAAATTACTTACTTACAATCTATTCCGTGGATTATTCGACTAATATAACCGTTACTTAGCTTATGTTATCTAATAATTATAATTCCAGAAAAAAAAATTGTAAAAATAAAACTCCTCTGAATGTATATTTGGCCTAATTCGTAAACCAATATGGCGTAATAACTACGACCGCAATGTCACAGAATGGGGCCGCACAAGCTTCGAGCACGCGACACTTGCGGTGTCCTGAATGTGTCCGTAACAAAGATGTAAATCAATGGAAAGACCTTTACCAACATTATCATACTGAATTTGTTTGATACATTCACGTTATATGCATACATACTTAACAGGTATTTAACAATTGAATATTCATCGGTAATTTTACGAAGTGGAATAGAATTTCATATATCACACTTTTGGAACTAAATATCGCATACCTTTTTTATTAATATTAATATTACTCATTTATAAAAGTGGAAATGTTCAAGTATTGTAATAAGTGTATTAAGGGCATTGAAATATGAAAGGGCCTATCTTGGAATTTAAATCTTTGGAGGGATTGTTTAACCGCTGCTATGGCCTTTTCAATTCGACATTCCGCGCATTTTAAAAGCAACTTTTTATTGTTTGCACCGTGATTCATTTTTCTATCAAGGTTGATGACCGTTTAATTAATGCTAAATTAGCATTGACTGTCTTCGTATATATTCACTTATTATCCGGGGGAGATTACGAGGACGTTGTTGTCAGTCAACAAAAAAATGAATTTAAGGCATATACAATAAGTATAATAGTATAAGTGTTTCAATTTGGTTAAGCTGTAAATTTATACACAGAAAATAAACTATTGTTGCCTGTTTTCATCTTTTAAATAATGACGTAATAAAGTAACATACCGAATAAAGTTCGTTTACAAAATCAAATATGAATTGAAAAGATTTTTTTATTTGTACATATATATTATCGACTCCTTGTTTACTATCCCAGCCATAAGTTATAATTAAAAACATGGATATCCAAAAAAGGTCCACTTCATACAATTTCGTACAAATGACAGTACGGTCTAATCGCAACGTTTTCTTACAATAACGCCATCTGTTAAAATTATTCGTAACTAATTATTTTTATTGGTTTAATATTATAGTAATGGTAGTAGGTTAACTTAAATATAGAATTTAAAAAAGGATTAAGTGACTCCATGAAACCAAAATATATGGAAACCATTTATAAATTTTAAGTTTTCACAGCAAGCAATTTCGAAACTCCGGTTTTATGCAGCTTGTAAAAATAATAGACTTATGGTAATAAATACATCTGCTTCCAGGTAATGAGAATATTGTATTACAAAATCTCGTTAGTGTTTTATTACTATAGATTAAGTGTAACAATATTTAAGTTATAAAACAAATGAGGTTTTTCAATAAACCTCGCAACAATCATTTTGTTTTCCTATATTACGTAAGAACAAAAAAAAATTAACGATGTTTTTATTTGATTAATTTATTATACTAGAAAAACAGTGCTGCCCGTCTATAACAGTACAGTGCTACACAGAACATTTAAAAAAATTCACGGCTTCCACTTCTTAATTAGTGGCTTAAATTTAGTGCAAATATTCTATCGAATAAGTCGCATTAAAAATATTTATCATTTATTGAAATATAATGATACCTCTAGATGTTTCGCTGGTCCGGTGTTGATTAGTAGATCTATCTGAGTCTCGTAATTTTTGAGTTATTAAGACCCACGCCATGCCGGCTTCATTAAGATGTTTTTCTTTAGTTTGTAAACTGTAATGACAGTCTAATCTGCTTAAGTATGTTGTAATTGCACTGCAGAATCATTTCAATTACGACAACAAAATATAAACTGTTTAATCTTGCTTTGAAAGTGTACATAAATTTAAGTATTTTTGCTCGTGAAACCTTGTGTCGTTTTAAAAACAACAAATCGTCCCACGGTATTATAATCGTCTCGCGGACAAATTGGCCGCAATGAGCTGTCGACAGGCGAAACTGGCGGAAAACAGTAGGCGAACGGTCTTGATAAAAATGAAGAGTGATACCTCCTTTTTGCTATTGTCCTCACGTTTACATCCAACGGTATTGTTTTAAATTATGCTATTTTAGTCGCGTTTTATTTTTAGACCTATTAATTTTGACATACTTTTTAATATTTTCGAATAAAGTTGATCTAGTAAGATGTTAGCTAATGCTACTTATATCTCTGTTTTTATGTTAACAATACTATTATAAAAAAAAATTGTATAATAATACACACACTGTACGTCCACTAGTCATAGGTCATCAGGACCGATTTTAAGCGCCCTATATCTTGGGTCTTCCGACGACCGTCATTATGGCGTCTAACCATCTTGTGTATGAACATCCTTTGCTGCTTTTGCTATTCCATGGTTTCAACTTCAAAAACTTTAGGCCCCAGCCGCCATCTATCCTACGAGCGGTACACTTTCTACTAGCTCGTCTACGGATCTCATTATTTCTCATTTGATCTGTAATCTAATCATTATGTTAATATTATTAACAACGCTTGGAATTTAATGTCCCAGATCATCAATAGAGGATGAAGTTATTATACGAACAAGTTAATGTCTTAACTATTGGCTATACAAAATTATCTGGCGATCATGAACAGAGCAAATGTAAATAGCAATCGTATTATTCCTTATCTAATGTAAAGATTAATCTGGTGTGGGTTTAACTGTAATCGTAATAGGAATCTATCGTGATTGACACAGCCCTAGGTTTGCCGCGACTCGCGCCGTTTGCTTTGAATATAATGGACCGGTGACATTAAACCTACTTTTTAATGTTATAGGGCTGTCACAATTTGTTAAAATAATAAATTTATAAAAAATTTAAAATTAAACCACTATTAAATAGGATTCTTTTATATAGAGATATATGATGTTGAAATTTTATTTCCTGTTTTGAAATTTTCTAGATATCTTTTATGTAAATATTAACATATTTTTTTAGTAATAAAACGGTGTTTGGGTATAATAACAACAACAGAAAAAAAATAATAAATTTACTAAAAAGTTACAAATCATACTAAGGAATTTAAGAATGCAAACAATTTAGCTTACAGATAGATTTTATTCTGAATTTGTTCATAAAAATAAGAAAAAATCATTTATTTATTTCTTTAAACATTATTGGCAAAAAAATTAAAATTGATCGTAAAATGATTTTAAGTTATATTAAGAATTACTTAACTTTAATCCAAATTGTTTACTTTTAGTCCGACTATTTCATCTCTTACACATCTTTAGATGAATACGTGAATTTATTTTTTACTTACATGTCATAAAAGTATAAGTCATTCGTAAGTTACATTTAATACTAATAGAGTATTATTTAAATTAAAACATTTTAGTTTAGCAATTAATGTCGTTGGGTTAATCAATTCCTCAGATTGCATTGTGTGGTCAGTTTCAAGGTGCATTCTTTTCCTTAATTAGCCTAGTAAACTAAACTGTGACCGTCTTGTTGCTATGCTAGATGTTAGTCGCCGAAATTCTCCTCTACCTTGGGCTATTAATAACCTATAAGATTTTAAATACAATATTTCAGCTATGTATAAAAATACAAAAATAAATCAATTATTCTATTTTAAAGTTTTGTTCTGGCAAACATTTATAAACGACTATTTATTTCGATAAGAATTTTTTCAAACAACTATTTTACTGCTAGTGTTATATACATTTAGTCCAATATCCCTTAGAGCCTTAAGATGAAGGTTTACTACCAATGTGCGTCACCATTGAAGACACGACAATGAAACGTGGTTTTTCACTGCGAAGCGCATTAGGAAGCTCATTGTCGCTCAACTATAGATATGGCTATGCTTGAGATGTGTCTATCAGATCGAGTCAGGAATAAGGAGTTCAGTAGACAAACGAAAGTACCATAGCTCAGCGAATTGGCAATAGGCTGTGGTCAGGCCATGTAACAAATAGCCTCCCGGTGTCTTCAGGTTCAGTGGAGGCCACAGACCAACAGGAGCAGTTTTATTCATTAAAAATGAAAAGATTTGCTATTTATAATAAAACTAAAAACATTTTTTTCATCAGCGGTAGAGGATTGAATCTTGCGATTATTGGTCGCGGGTTCAATTCCTGGGATACTGTCTTACATATAACTCACACTTTGTGCATTATTTATATGAGGTTATCACTGCTCAAAAACTAGATTTTAGAGAATGAGCAGCAGCCAATTGTACCATAATACCACACCGCAATCATAAACCCGCCTGTAAGCATGGCGATTATGGTATAAACTCCATAGATATGTTTGAGGGAGGCCTACGCCTTGCAGTGGGCCTCTTTGGATTGAAACAACAAAAACATTTTAAAATAATTAAAAAAAATTTTATATCAAGAAAATAAGAAATAGTCTTTGGTAACCATAACGCCAATTTCTGTGGTATGCAAACCTGTTGCAGTCTTTGAAATTCATTAAATTGAACAAGTTTCATTGAGAGCTTAAATTAATAATTGTAGAAATATGTTAATATCAAAATGTGTAATTTTATACATTGATCGTTGTGTTATTTTCAGTTTTTGTTAGTACATTTATATTCTTATTTTAACTAGTATTTACAAATATGTTTACAAGATGGTAATCATCATTTGTTATTTAAATTTTCCCGTATACTTTTCACAAGAGAATTTTTATTTGGTAATTTGTAGCCTTCTCGCTTTATATTTAGATCTAATGTAAAAGAAATTTTTTTTATTTTTGGTGTACAATAATACTTCCTAATTTAGAGCGCGTATTTAAATTTACATTTTAAAAATCGATAATGATTAATCAACAAAAAGTTCTCACTATATAGACCTTTTTAAAATACTTCACTTTTTAAAATGAATAAGTAACAGTCAATCTTTGTAAAATAAAACATGTTTACCCAAAAAAGTAAAAACGTTTTAGGCCTTTACAAAAACCGAAAATTTTAACATTTTAAAAAAGTGCATGTCATATTGTTTTCAGTAACTACGATCAATCGACACATTTTTAAGCAATTCTGTAAGTTATTACTTCAGAATTAGTTATTACTTTTAATAACTTCAGAGTAACCTGAGTTTTCTGTCACATCAAAGCGTCTTATGTATATTTCTACAGAAAACGAGTTGTATATAGTTATACCGTGTCTTATTTCTTAATACGAGTATCAATTGACAGGGACGAATTATTTATTAAAAATCAGTGCTCATCTCGCGTCTTTTATGTAATAGTTCCCCCAATATAAAATCATAGAAGTAGATTACACTCGGGTACAAAATAAATAATAATATTTAATTACACAAACATATGAAAAGAGTAACTATAGTATAGATGCATGATTAAAGTGTTGCACCCCAGCTGGTCAATTCGAACAAACAAAAAATATGTGAAAACAGTTTTATGCCATAACGAGAACTTATATTCCGACATTTTGATGATGCTACATGACTTATTCGTAACAATAATATGTTAAACAAAACTTATACTAAATATTTTAATACTTTAGTAATCCAGAAGTCAGTAGATACCCTAACATGCATTGCATCCGAACTAACCTTTGAATTAGATGTACTTGCCAATAAATGTTGCCCCTGACCAAGGGTTGCGATGTTAATTTTAAAAATTGTCAAAAGACCTATCCGTACCTCGTAAAATGGTTACTTCGAGTAGTCAATGTGAACACGGCTTTCTAATTTATAATTATCGAATTTAGTAACCTTTCGGATGACATTCTTCCAGCAAGTTCTGTTGGAAATTTATGGGGGTGACCTATGTTCATCAATTAACCGAACCGGTAATGACAGGTTACTATTTTCTTAACGCGGATACAATATAGCGTAGTGTAATGAATTGACTAAAATATGAATCTAAATATTAATTAAAGAAAATCAGTTTCATATCTAAATTTAAATAATAACCTAATATAGAAGAGTGTTTATGAGGAGCGTAATCTTTACATATTTAAGTGATTTTGATTCACGTACTAACTTAGCATGTTGTGTCGTATTTACAAGGCTTAAGGACTTCGAAATTGCTGAAATCTTTGCCTTTGCAGAGTAGATTTCAGCTATGAAAGGATTTCATAAAATCCCTCTCGCAAAGCAATTGAGGAGGATTTCATTAAAATATATATTTTAGAATAATAGTTCTTAAAGTATAAAACTTGGCAGTTTTTATCAAAAAATATTGAGAATTGTCTTTAGAAAATTACACTCACAAAAAGTGCGAAGCGGACAGGCGTCAGCTAGTAAGTTATAAAAAGAAGAAAAAGGAACACACGTGTTCGATTAATACAATTATAATTATATCAAAACAATGTATGTGTCACGATATCAAAACAAATGAATAAAAGATTGAAAACGATGCAATTTCGCCAACCCTACAAACTCGCAACGTGCGCTATCTCAAGTGTGCTTCGCTTCCATTGTTCTGCTTGCCCTACACACGGTACATAGGTTCGATTGTCTGGTTATTCACATTGTTGCACTGCGGTATTAGTAAGACTTTGATTACATGCTAGAAATAGTCTGACCTAAAATCGACGCTGCCTACGTGCTCTTCGTTATCCGCGTGAACAATGTAAAGGATGCCTTATGTTGCTGCTACGTAATATTAAAGAAAAAATAGACATACGAAATTAGATCACGACCTCAAACTCCTAATACTTTTTTGTTGTTAAGTCTAATTTTTACTCTAAATTATAGATCTTATATAAATAAAATAGATTTTTAATGGTAATAATGTATTAAATAAAAACTTTCGAAAATAAGTTCTTACCTAAGTTCTATTGCAAGTATTTGCTTATGTATTACTCTTTCCTTATTTGAAAGGTTCACTCTAGCTACAGTTTTAACTTGAAACATTGCCAATTTTATACTTATTTAGTAAGAAAATTACAAAAATATTTTATCGAAATTTCCATGTGATATTTCGGTGAATGTTTTTACTCAATAGTTTGTGTAGAGAAATGTCAAACCACAACATGAAGCATTACTATAGTAATTTGTATTATATAATCTAATAAATAACGCTATATAATAAACAAAGGGGCTGCTATAGTTTGAAATATCGAAGTACTTTGATATGAAAGTTCTGTTTCATTCAGTATATGAACGTGTGGCTCTGTTAAAAAATTGTAATAGTCTACTGTGATAATTTTATCTGTCTTAGACTCTCTAAGATATAAGTTTGGTGAAGTTATTTTTATGACGGTAAATAGACCATCTTGTGGTAGCATTAGAATCTTAATAGATTTCGAAAAAATAGCGATGTACCTAAGGCTAGCACTAGATAAAAAGATATGCTTATTATAACTTTTTCTACGCTTAATAAAATTAGCAACTCTTTTTTTGGATAAGAGTTCACGGTATTACAGTTGCTAAAAATACACTCCCAAGTATTTTTTCGAAATTCGTTTTCGTCGTTTCAGTCCATAGACGGCCACTGTAAGGTACTCGTATAAGCCTCCCTTAAATATATGTGGGGGATATACCATAATCGCTACGCTAGTAGGCAGGTTGGCGATTGCAGTGCGCTTATCCTCTGGAAATTTGTTTTTGAGCACAAAGTGTGAATTATAATAAGATTGTGTACCGGAAATCGTAACCAAGTTATGGTTTAAATAATAAAAAGCTTAGGTTTAAATTGATCCACTACTATATTAAGAATTTATTGAAGGTGATCACAAAATTACGGTGTAAGTTATTTGGTTAGTTTTTAGTTGAAGGATGCTTTTAGCGGGTAGTTCAATCTGATTATAGCTGCTTTCAAATCGGGATCTTCTACCTTTCTTGTCCATGACGTTCACAAGTGGTCTTTGTAAATGATACTATGCGCATAATAATATGTAATTTATATATTTTTTTAATGTTTCGTGTGCCAAAATGTCATAAAAGGCCATATTTATTATTTATTTCAAAACCTGGCAACTTTGTAACAGTAATAATATTATTTATTTAATTATCTCATCATATACATCAACACAAAGAAATAAATTATAAAATATCCAAAAGAAGAAGTATAAATGACGGTCTGTTCGCTAACGGTGGTTTCCAGCAGACTACCACTGGATGGACTTATTTGCGTGTGAAAAATAGAACAGGCGGTCATAAACTTATAGGAGTTGATATCCGATAAAGTACATATATCATAAAAATAGTTACATACTTTAGAACATTAACTACACGTTTGTAACATACAATAAATACACGCGTAAACTTCTTATATCATCTCCATATAAAACGCAAATGTTTTCTTAGCTCATGTTACTAATTATTAACAAAACTCATTCGATATCTTGTATCTACTTGTACATTTGAAATTCATATATTTAGAGTAAGATGGGTAAAGGAAACTTGGTGTATTATATTTAATCTTCAATAATTGTATCAATGCTATTTTAATTTAATAAGAACAATTATCAACTTTAGATACGCTCATTTGCAATTACTAGTATAGCAATAAAAATTAACGTGTTATTATAATTTAATAATTTGTGTTTTAGGTTTAAAATTTTCAGAAAGGACATGACTCCACCACGAGTTTAGTGCGGATTGATGAATGACATGACGGATTCGGATATTTGAATTTTATCGTAGTACATGACTTCTGGTAATTGCACATCACATCTTACGACATTAAATCACAGTCTAACACTAATTGTCCGTTGCTCAGTCGTCTCGTCTGGTCATCGTCACTACCATCATTTCATAGGACATCCATGGCTTGATATAGGCTTCACCCATAGATCACCAATAAGAGTGATTGAAAGCGGGTTGCATCCAGGGCTTCCCGACAACCTAACCACAACAATAACAGCAACTTGCTGCTATCTGTCCTGAGCCCTATATTGCTGCCACTACAACTTGCTTATGTCATGCCATGTCAATAAATTTCGTTCGTTCACCAATATCCTTATTCCTAATTTGATTTCTTTAAGGAATTCGTTAAAATATTTTAAACCATTTTAAATTGATACTACAATACTGAAATAAGTAAGATTGGAAATTTCCAAGGAATAACTGAGGAAAAGTTAAGTACCATTTACGCTCACCGGTTCGCTCGACTTTCTCTCGATACATAAAGATTATGCGATAAAACACTTTCTCAAACGGTGGCAAGCAAATCATCCGATTCTTACTTTACTTCGAAGAGTCCTAAAAATGTTGAAAATTGCTTGGAATTTTTGTTCGTAATTATGAACAATCGTGTATATTATTTTCACCTTTTTGCTAGTGATAAATTCACAATAGGTTTTTTTTATATAATAAAATAAACTGGTCAAAGAAAACTTTCCTGACCTGAAAGCTATCAAATCCTATTCATTACTATAATGACGGTGCGCAGAGTTTTGAAAAGCTAAGATAATTTTTAATTTTCAGACAGCAAAAATCAAATACTCTAGGTAAAATTGCTTATTGATATCTATAAATAGTACTAAAAGAGGTTTGTGGGAATTTCTTATTTTGATATTCCTCGTGTTTGTCATCTAATCATGTAAATACATACAGGATAATTAGTATAGGCTTTAAAGGGGTAAATGTATAGTTCTTTTACGTATGTTAAGCCCTATCCAAAAATCAGTGGTGTCATAAATGATAAATAACGTAACAACGAAGAGCAAGAAACATTTACAAAATTGGCATTCCCACAAACTATAATCAATAATTATTTGTAACTTGTCACTGCAGATTTTGTACTTTAGTTCAATTATTATTCTGGCGAATTCCAACTGAAGAATTTAATTAATGTAACATATTTCAGAGTGATCATTTTAAATATATACATTCATTACAAATTGGTGTAAAAGCTTTAAATGGATAATATGGATTTCATTAATATTTACAATAATGAATTTATTAATAACTATTTATATATATATATATATATATATATATATATATATATATATATATATATATATATATATGTGCGTGTGTGTGTGTGTGTGTATATAAAAAGAAAGAGAAAGAGAGAGAGGACTGTTACAGATTTTCGTACCAAAGTTTTCTTAAAGTTTACTATACACTGCATCATGCAATTAATAAAAAAAAATTATTTAAATTTCTTTTTTCATTTCAGTACAAGGTGGCCAGTATAACAGAACGGAAACTTCTCTACCGTTTATAAGCTAATTTTACGCACTAACAGCTATGCAAACAGGGCGCAATTAAAAAAAATAATAATTGCATAGTTAACACAAGACGTGTACAATAGGAAATGGAAAATTACTAAGAAATATAGCTCCTGACTGAAAACAGACCAAATGTTTATTAATTATAATGGGTACAGGTGTTTTTGGCCAGGCGCACATGGCATATGCGTCTAATACAGCTTAGACCTAAAAATAGCGGCAGATGCGACTAAGTAAATTGTAAAGGTCAACATAAATATACGAACCGTAATTAAAACGATCTTGAAGTATCTAACATGGCTCGCACTACTTATGTTAATTATTACAAATATCTCTTGTTTCCTAATAGAATGTAATATCTGTAACATATATGTGTTTGCAGTTATGAGAAAGAAAGAAATAAATTTATGGGATCGTTCGAAATGTCTGCTATAGTACAAGTTTTGTCTTCGACAAGTGTAGTAAGTTGGAAAAAGCCTAATGTTATTACCCTTCGTAAAAGTATTGTAAATTCTGCAGAGGAGATCATGAACCGGTAATCGTAGCGTAAAAGGTAGAACCCAGAAGATGGATAGATGTTCTTGTTAAGGTTGCTCGAAGACGCCGGATGACAGCTGCCTTCAACCGGTCCTATTGGAAAACTAAGGTCGATACCTGTGTCCAGCAGTAGACGTCTTTCGACTAAAATTATGATGACGATAAAAAGAATAACATTTCTCTGCAAAAATTTACTGAAATATATTAAAAGGTTCATTAGGTTCCAAATTACCAATAAAAACCTACTAGATGGCGCTAGCCAGTAAGACATAGATATAGACATAGATATACTGTTTTATTGACGTTTTATTCTCTTAAAAACTACTCTGTATGCATGTAGTTTGTGCTCCAAGAAATAAATAACTATACTTCATAAAAATTGTGTTTCTATCTTCCGGGACCTTGAAGAACAACCTAACATCGCCTGCAATGATTTAAGATAAGCCAAGGAAATTCATAAAAAAAACAAATAAAAATATAAAAAGAGAATTTAAAGTTGTGTTATATGAATAATAGTCGAGTGTTGCGTGTATGACGACTTAAATGTTACGGCCGACGAATTGATACAGAAATGATAACATCGCACCGAAAACGTTAAAACGTGATTTTAATCGCTCTTAATTTCGTAAAACAAGTCAGCCTTAACGAAATATCACACAATTTTCCCAGCGCCTATCTGCCAACGAGATAAAAAAAAAAAACAAGAAAAATTATTACAAAACGTGCTTCTTTACGAGATTTCGTGATTTTATTTTAATAATAAAGTTCCATTATTTTAATTTCATTAATTACTTCATTATTATTAACTGACTGTCTTCCGTCCGCTTATCTTGCACTGCTTTTCGTCTGATCTTATTTTACAAAATCCATTCTTGGTAACTCAAGCCTTATGGTTATATAGATATCGTAATTATATCACATTGTATGGCATAATTTTATGAATTTATTATTTTCAGGCAAATTGTGCGCCTCGTTTATTGAAGTAGGTATAACTTTGCCGTACAGTATGCTACTACGTAACTTGAAAAGCGAAGTAATAATCAGAATATTCACCTAATCGAAAGTGTTAAACATTGTACTGTTACATGGAAGTTATACAAAATTTTGCTAAACGCTATCTCTGTGGTCATCATCATCAGACGACGTCAGTCGATGATCACCTTCTCTGAGATCATTGTCAATTTATGAAATCTGTATATGTTTGACATTGATGACATCTGTTTAGTCCAGTAAGGATACTAGTCACAGTATTCTTACAAATGGCGCTGCAGTACGGCAATAAAAATAGCTTCTTGTAGACTTTTATTATTTGAATATTACAAAAATATTTTTTTTTGTAATAATTTTCAATATTATAAATTATTACAACCTGCAAATAAAGATAGAACAGAAAAAATATTTTTTAGACAAAAAAAAAACTGCAGCCACGATAATTTTAAATTGTTCTTTTAATGATATCATACAAGTGTAGTTAATACAATGCTTAATCTTAAAACATCTGCATTTAAAAACGTTAATGCTTCGTTGAGTAGTCGTTAATTACTTTTGTTTTCGTGCAGAAAAAGTCTGGACGGCATTGAGAGGGTTCGATGTCCCGTCAAGGCCGCATTTCTCGCGTACCCAAAGGAAGCGGTCCGAGATCATTTCTCCGGTGTCTAAAAAGAAATAAAGGCCTTCGAGTAAATGTCAAAATGTTTCTTGCACTTACTAGGAATATTCACAAGACTCGTTGTGAAATACCATTGAACCGAAATAAACGTTCTTTTGCGATGCGTTCTTTACTTACGTTTTCAAAGTTGAGATTCTTAAATTTATTTTAAATTATTCACAATTTTTAAATACCTTTATATATCACATATTTTTCACAAATATTTTCCAGAAAATTGGATGATTGATGATTTAATATATTAAAAGTCATAGAAACACTATACGTGTATTTTTTAGGTTTTGTAATAAATCTAAAAACAGCGAGTTCTATCGAATCTCTCAATACAAATACAATAACATGTTTTTTTTATATCTTTAAATATTTTTTCTTCTTTGTTTTATAACAGAGAAGAGAATACAATAGAGAAGAGAATAATTAAGAGTTGTGCAAAATTTTTTACCACCAATTTCTGCGAAATATTATAAATATTATGTCCACGTATATTAAATAGAAATTGAAAAATGAAAATTATTCGTAGAATTTATCGCAGTAGCATAAAGTCCAGGTAGAATCGTCGTGCCTTGGAAGTCTCTTGATAGATCGAGTTCCCAATTTCCTGTTTTCAATCCGGAGCTCATACGCCATTATATGAGTTATACGAGAATGATACATACCATATTCAAAATTGGAAGAAAAGATTCTTGTCCATCATAAATAATACAACCCAGAGAGCGTAAAAATGAATAATATAAGATTTCTTAAACTTAACACGATTGAGTAAGGTAAAAATATTATAATAGTACTTTTTTTAATAGATCTCTTAAAACGCCTGTGTCCCGGTTTCTGTACAAAGTTTCATAATTATAAACTAATCCATCCATCATCGGCCTTTCAAAACATAGTGAACGCATCTTCTGGCTATAAAAACTAATATCGACTTGCTTTCATGTTGTTTTGCACGAAATTTTCTACGTGGATCTATTTTTCAATGACATAATATATAATAAAATAAAAAAAAAACATCAGAGACATATTTAAATTTGGAACAAATACTTTTTAATCGAAATTTAAAAATAAATTGTAGCTCAATTAAAAATTAAAACTTATTTTTCTGCACATAGTAGATATAGAGCCTGGTTTGCGCGTCCATCGTCCAAAGTTATATGTCTGTACCTTTATAATTATCATATGTAATCGTGGAAAAAATTAACAACGCAATTAACTATATTTATATCACTGGCCACGTGCATACAATTGGAAATAGTTAAAAGGTCGCAATGGAAAACGTAGCTAATACGAGCCGTTGTAATGATGCAGTTTATAGTGGAAAGCACGTTGTGTGTTATGGCAGGCACGGACAGGTGAAGCTACCTGCTTCCATATTGGAAGCACTGAACACCTATGGTCAGTAATTAGTGTAACAACTACTATTTTTAATCTTACTAAGCGCAGAAGTTGCTTCCAAATGGATATAAGCTTGATGGCTATTGTGAATAGGAGAAGCGCTTTTTTAATTTATCGATAGTGGTTTTTGAATACCCAATTGTATAGGTAACCAATAACCACTTAATTTCGTAATATAAAAATGTTCAGGCGGTTCTATTTGAAACATTATACATACTCATTTCATTCATGCATTTCACTTAGCCGACGAATAGTGGTAGAGTGATGTCAGACAGTATTTGCAATATTGCCAAATTAGTGAAGTTTTTTTTTAAATATTGTGTAAACAAATTTAATCTAAATTATTTTGCTATATTTTGATTCTAAAAACACATTCTTTGTTCTTGATATATGTAAAAAAATTATTTAACATCGAATTAGACGGGATAGGCAGGCGACATCTTCTAGATCGTATTTATTCATAAATAAACTTTGAAAAGTGTACTAATAAAAATTATTATTCCCTGGAAAACATGTATACATAAATCCTCCAGAACTAAGTTGAATAAGTACTACGAAATGACTATGAATACATTCCCAGTTAATTTAAATACGGTGATGTTTGAAGCGAACGGTGATATTTATATTTACTACGTCTTATAATAACGTATGTTATATTTAATGTATTGTTATTTATCGTATTAAATACAGTTTCCGCTGTCGCTTGTGGCTATCTCAATAGCCTAACTTCAAAGCTGCTGAAGCTCGTCAATCGGCTAGCGATGTCACCGGATGTCCACGGAATGCATCTGCGGTTCCGGTCTTTTTTAAAAGAAAAAAAAAAAGAAAATAAAAAATATTGGCGTTCATTAATGATTTATGAGCAATAAACGCCGCCATAGTATAGGAGCACCTTTACAATAACATAGAAAATTATATCACGTACAGAGCACCTTTCCGTTAGACAATAGCCGGCCTAATTTTCACAAGCAATTGGTTAGAATATCGAGCGTTATTCATAAACGCGTCTAATCTATGTGTTATTTAATTTGTCATAAGTTAATTTGATATTTGTTTTGAAAATGATTAATAATGTATTTAAACTGCGTATTTTATTAGATATATGATTTGATGACCGTTCACCTCAGGACAGACGAACACCTATATAAAATTTTGATTATAAAGTTAATCATCCAATAGACTCATAAGTCAAATGGGTAAGTAACTTTGGACCTAAATAACTTATGAGTGCAGGCCTTCTGTACTTACCGCCATTGTAGACCAAAACAAAAATAAAGAAATCAGATTTTTTTCTTAAGAAAATTAAGTGTCAGTTTTTTTCCATACATGACACAAAACAAACTTACATTAAAAACCTGTTTATAATACAGAATAATGTATTTCATCAGAGAGATTGATAATGTATTAAGATATTTTATTTATGCAAGTAGCTATGTAATACCGCATTGTCTGAAGATGTAAGTCTTTGACTAATATTTGTTGCCAGTGATTTACGGATCCGAGGTGTGATCACTTAAGACGGGACTCATGAGAAGGCACAAGATCACCCAGAGAGCAAAGAAGAGGGTTATGCCGGGAGTTTGGCTGCGAGGTCGAATCAGAAATGAGGAGATTCGTAGAAGATCCAAGATCATCGATGTAACTCCAAAAATTGCACGTCAAGTGGCATGGGGCGAGGCAAATTGCTCGTGCAAACGACGGCCATTAGGACCGACAGGTTCTCAAGTGGCCACTATGGGACGGTAAACGCGGTATGTTGGACCGACGACAGGATCGCTGGATGCGGGCAACGCAAAACCGGTCATCGTGACGACTTTTGGGGGAGGCTGCTTTACATAGACTGATAAGTAGAAGTAGCTGTTTTTTTTGGGCCACCACTATTGGGTACCTCTTCTTCCACCCCCTATTTAATCGGGAACAGGATTTTGTACTTCTTAATAATTTTTTTTACACTAGAATTTTTTTTTTCGTTCTCGTCTTCCATAGTTCATTCCATACACAATATCTTTTTTCCTCCTTCTATCATTCTACAATTTCATCTTCCTTTCTCAATCATTCCATTCCTATATTACATCCTCAAACACGTCAGTTATCCATTTCTATTACAGTATCACAGTTTTAATTGGTTTAATTATTAAAGTAGCTGTTTAGTAAGTACTATTATTAACTGTTTTTTTTACTTTTTGTGGTTTTTCAGATTTTCATGTTCCTTTTTATTAGTTAACTTCTAGGTTATAAAAGATACCTTATTTAATTTAAAATGTTGTGGACATCTATTATAAATGTATGGTGTAATTAACACCATAAATTATTATGTTTGTGTCAACATTGTTAATATGCCTACAACTAATTAAATAAAAATTAGTGAGAAATGAAAATAAAATCGTTAAGTTTTGACGGTTTTACGGTTTGGTTTAGTTTTTAAGGTTTTCATATTATATAATAATTGTATTTTATTTAATGAACGAAAAACAGATAACTCTCTTTGTAATTAAACGTCGTACTGTAACTGACAAATCAACTGAATAATCTCAAAAGCCCAACGACATTACGTAACTAAATAAATGTAAATAAGATAAAATGTCGGTAAACTTCTCCATTAATAATAGTGGACCTATTAAGTTAGACACAGCTCTTCATAATTTCTTTGTTTATTGTGTAAATACGACATTAATAATGAAGAAGTAAGTAAAAATTCAGGTATGATCATTCAAAAAAGGAACGTTTTATGAATTATTCTATTTTTACTTATGACGTTATCAAAATGGGACAAAACATAAAGCAACTATAGTATTATTTGGTCAGCCCACATGTGTACACTGAAAGCCATAGGCCTTTCCCGAAGATATCTTTGGGGTATATCATAGTCGCCACGCGAGCCAGTTAGGTTGGCGATCGCAGTATTGTATTATGCGTACAGAACACCACTGCTCATCCTTTGGACACTTGTTTCTGAGCAGCAATCCTATGTAATTAATTACACAAAGTATGAATTATATATAAATGTATCCCAAAATCGAACCCAAGACCTACGATCGCAAATCGTAGTCCTCAACGCTTCAGTACCACTATTCGAAGTATTATCTATATATGCATACAGTATTGGCTGAAATATAAATAAAAAGTATTATTCAAAGCGATAGAGTGATTCATTAACAGATTACTAGATCTATGCAATTTTTCGGACCGTTGGTAAGATAAATCGTAATTTTGAAGACAATTTATTTTCTTTTATTTAAAATTTTTGCCAATCTTTTAGGTAATTTCTAGACCTTTTTTTTCTGCAGCAAACCACTATTCGTGCTGTTTTCCAACTTTCTCAAAATTGCTGAAGTTTTGAGTGCAGTTTGATAACAACACTTTTTTTTTGATTAATGTCAAAAGTTTTATAGTCACGTGAGAGGAGAAGTATTGTTTTTACTATTTTACTTGCATTTTTACAACACTCAATCAGCTGTTACACTTTGTAGTTGTTTATGATCTTTGACTCTCAGATTATTTAAAGAACTTTGTAAAGATGTATTATAAAGGCTTTCGAACATTCCTATTATAAAAGCTAGTTCTAGAGAGCTTTAATATATTTTCAGAAGTTATACGCGGTGTTTTAATTAATCTGCACAAGAGTTAAATTTTTTTTTATTATTTAAGAAAACAGGTGTAGCGGTTTTTTTCCCACGAATGCGATCTAAAAAGACGACCACTGCCAGGTGTGGGTCGCGGTACAGGTCGGACCGCAATTAAGGGAAGATAACTGTAATCCAGACAATCTAGTTTCTGCCTGGATGATAGCTCTGGTGAAACATAGAAAGCTATGAATAATCCCATTTGTAACTTATCTTTTTTAAAGTGCACTTAAAAAGAATACTACTATACAAATTTACGACTTGTGAATTGTTTATCCTATTAATTTTATTATCTTATTCTGGTTTTTAATTTTAACGATATTAACTAACAGTAATTTAATTACAAGTTTTGTGTTCCTATACCTTTAGCAGACCACCCCGTGCTCCTGGATTTGACTCTTACTCTGACTCTTAACTATGGAAACTATTTATCTATTTATTTATACTTTTCGGTATATCATAGATAATAACTAAAATAAAAAATAAACAATTCATATAGAGATACAAGAGGCAGTCTTATCACTTGAGGCGATCTCTACAAGACAACTTTTGGAATGATATGAGAGACATGAAGGAGAGGGCAGTTTAGGGTGTATATACATACAATTATTTATATGTACATATGTATATTTTCATACTGAAACTATCTCGAGTCTAAAATTAAATTAGCCGGTAAAAATCTGAGTGTCTTAAAATAGGTGATGCGGTATTTTACACCGGTTCGGAGATGTGTGAAATACTATTGCTACCTTTGAGAAAGCTTGGCTAAATACCAACTCGAAACTCTTAATTGGGTAGAACAGCGCGATGTTTAACTCAAAGGTAATAATGATTTGATTTCTAAGAAACTACTCAGCTTAAAACACCGTTGCTGAGTGGCGAGTCTGTCAGTTTTTACAGGATGCATTTAGGAGAACACCACACCCGTTTCTCAATACAACAAGTAGGAAATTGGTCGACTACCACCCTTATATTGTGAAGTTACCATTGGAGGCGTACTAAATTTCAACGAAATCCAGCTTTCTTATTTCACGAGAATTATAACCCAGGTCTCTTCAGGGTCACGAGGTATAGGTACTTCCAGAGTCTGTATGCTTTATTTTCGACTATATTGTCGATTTACACCAGGAGTTGACCATCAAGTGCGTACAAAAAAGAATAAAAAAATCGGTATTATGGTCGGACATTTGCATACGATTTTAAATAATTTTTTTTTGGTTTGGACTACATTGCTGCCCAAGTAGCATTTGCAGATTTCATAGGTCGAGAGGGCAAGGGCTGATGTGGCTAAATTTATGTCCCTTTCACAGATAGCGAACCTCGCGGATTCTCTCCACTCCAGCTAGAGTTGCTGATTTGTACTATATTATCGGTTTGGGACGATATTACTTAAATTAGTTTGATGTATTTGCAAGAGTGTATATATGTGTTTTAAGCGCAGCACATGGTGGACGGCAGACGACTTTGATTAGGTAGTCGGAAGGTGACGGATGCACCACTTTCAGCTGTTATTTGAAATTCATTAGACGTCCACTAAAATGATGAAGATGATATTTTAAAAGCAAAAAAATGGGCGATAGTTTTTATTGTTCTATAAGCGACTTAATTCCAGGAAAAATGTGATCATAACAAATATTTGTAAAAGCAAGGAAAACATGTAAATATACAAAAAATAACAAAGAATTTTTAATAGTAAGTACTGAATAAAGTACTTTATTACCAATGAACACTTGTACAGCAACAGATAAGAGTCGTACAGTAAAAGTAATGGCTGACCATTGCAATTAATTTGGCGAACTACAAAACAAAGACTAACTTTGATAAATGCATGATTTTGTTAAACCTATAAAGTATGAAAGTTACTAAATATCTTTCGAATATTGCAATGTCCCACCGCACAGTCTGCTGCTAAAAGCACGACTTGGGAATCTAAGCCCGCCCCAGGCGACTGCAGCACTTAAATGGCCTATAAAAAGGTTAAAGGTAATATTGGAAACAGCAAAGCAGATAAAGTGACATGAAAGTTAAGCCTCCATGTAAAAGGTCAAGCTAAAATTGTCCTTACTTTGTAAATTATTGTAAACGTTGGCAATAATAAGCATAATTATACGTATTTAAAGACATTTTGTATTTAACTTAGGATAAGCAATTTAAATTCATACGAGTATGCAAAATTTATTATTTCACTGAAGTACAAACATATTTGCGTTTATTGCGCCGTTCACATTTTTGCCTTTAAAAAAAAAACTTTCGCCTACAAGTCTACAGTCGTTTGATCTTAATGAATACATGTTTTTAAACGTAATGCGTAGTTATATGAAGTTTTATTATACAGTAGTTATTTTTTATGATTATGATTCAATCAGGTGTTAAATAGCGACAAAGCTTCCACATGTAAAACAAAATAGTATTGTTATAAATACTGTATACATTCTTCGATTAAAGGTATCCACGTTAAATGAGAGCATTGATGTAGACAGACTATCTACTCAACTTATTTCTTTCGTCGAGATCTTCTTCCTAATGACTCTTTGCAACACCGTCTTTGTACAATATTCTTGCCGCCATTTTGTCAGTGTTCTTGTGTTCCGCCCATGTTTATAAACGTCACCAGACATTTGCTTATAGTTTTAATGTGTCCTCAGCGCCGTGAGAAAAACACACCTTTACTGTACGCATTAGACGGAATGAACTAAAACGTTTATTTTAAATGGCAGAAGTATCCATAATAAAGGAATAGATGCCTACAGTGTACCTCACATCAATACTAATAAAAACAAGTCATAACAAAAATATATAGCATTGGGTACAATTTTTGAATTATAAATATCGATATACCAATTTATTTTTAAATTGACAAACTCTTTATTCAATATACGATAGATATATCTTGTTGACATCCAATTGACTCCACCACCTGTTCGGATGAAATGCCTCAGACTTGAGAAGAACAGGCGAAACAAACTTAGCGGGATTATGCATTTTTTTAAATTATTTTTTTTTAAATATTTGCTATGAATATCGCAATAGCCATGTGGCAAACACTTCATCCGGAAGCTATGCTTTGCTATGCATAAGCTATGCAATGCTATGCTACGCATTTTACTTGTGTCAAATCTTGGTAACACGGATATTGTTAATAAATTATATATATATATATACATATATATATATGTAAAAATATGAGCAAAAAGTCGTTTCACTATCTTTCGGATTAAATTAAACATGACTAATTTTAAAACCAACGACTATCAGTATATATCAATGATCTTGTAGCGGTAGTCCTGAGCGCCAATGTAGTTAATAAATGCAAATAAAAATTAACGAACTAACGAGCACTTGGTGAACATTTATTGCAGGTACACGCAAGTGAGCAGTTGGGTACAGTCGGGTACAAATATCGTTTAAAGAAATATTGATTTATTTTGTAAATCTTATTGCCTGTACAAATAAACAGTTGGAAGCGGTTGCATCTAGCGACAGGGGAGGCCTTAGTCAAGGAGGAAGCAGACCTGCTATGGCTAAAATATTGATGTACAAGAAATTGTTAAGTAACTTTGAATATATATTTAAGTAATAAAATTTGGCCTCAGATATAATGAAAGTTATAGGTACCAGACTTTTCTAACAGAAATTCATTGTCGTAAAATTTATAAATCTGTGATAAAACGTTACTTTTCATAAATTAATAAGTAGTAGCTTAAAACGCTATCATAAGATATTATTAATCTACATTTGTTAGGTTCCACATAGATGGTTTTAATATAAAATGTGACCATATAACTTATACTACTATTACTGAAAGTTATTATAAACACGTCACCATTACCATTTCAGGAATAAGATGTCCAATGCTGAACAGAAGCCTCTCCATAAATTTTTAATAGGACCAGTTGGAAGCGGCCTGAATCCAATGCATATTATATACACATACATATGTACTGCAAGATATTTTACAGTAGGAAATTGTAACATATAGCAATTTACACAGATTTGGCTAATATATAGAATAACGGTGAAAATATTTTCTTTAATAGTGTGTATAGATAAAAAACAAAATATGCACAGTAGTAGCAATAAACCTTACAAAGATAAACATAACAAAATAAAATTAATATGTTAAATATTGGAACCTTCAGCAGAAATCTTATTGAATCTATTTTATTTTGGACTCTATTCTGCTTGGCGAGGTATTAGAATTTTGGAGAAGCAGGAAGTAACTCCACAAGTTTAACAATGCATTTTTCTATTGCATATGTAATTAATAATTATGAATATATGTTTCTAAATATTGTGTAAATATTCTTGAAGCATTTAATATTAAGATATTTTATTACATTGTTAAGAAACGTACTTGTATAGACAGCAATGAATGCATGCTTATACACACATTAGAATTACGACTCTATTCCATATGACGGCCTTTTGCAAGAGGTCATTTAAGTATAAAACAGGTGTTAACTTCTCTAGCAAGCATTACTATTTTTATGTTATGGTTATGTTTAAAGAACTGTTTTCTACGCTAATTGCTACATTGTCATTCCGTCTATAGGTCTATCAAATATTGGGTCCTGTAGAGAAGTTTATTAAAATACTGCAATAAGCCTATTATGTCACTCATAACTGTCACTCTACGTGACGGTGAATAAAAAAATATGGAGCCCTATTAAATCATACGCTAAATTAACAAAAATAAAACAGATCGTAAATTTATATTCGACTTATCTTTACTGAAATAGGTGTTTACTCGCACTTTTGAATTATCGATTATTTCAACAATATAAGCAGTAAGCTACCAACGGTTCGGAACGCTTATACGCTGAGCCAGAAAGACGATAGTTACTCTTTTTAAATGAAAATTAATAAGTTTCAAGATTATAATGTCAACCACATAAATGAGTGTATAAACCAATTTCCACACATATCGATCTCCTAAACACTCCTGAATTGAAAATTTACTTAGTAATGTACTAAAAATTTCAGATTGTAAAAAGGAAGGTCTACTATAACACTTGGAACTTTATTACACCTGCATACACTTAGATCGATGAAGAATTTAAACTTTTTGAAGACGAAATTAAATTTAAGTTATATGTCAAATAATATGGTATTAAACATTTATTGAGAAGCGACCGTTAGGATACTAATTTCTTTAAAAACATCTATCGGGGAATCCCTAGTTTAGTTATAAATAGTACGCACAGCACGTTTTCTATAAATAAATATATAATTCATTTCGGCAACAGTGCCCTATAGTAAAATACCGTAAGACAAAATGTTATGAAAATAACATCGGAGAAACATTTTTTACTCGATTTTTTGTCGATGGTATTTTAGTTGAGTATGTGTATCATTAAAAAAAAAGATAGGAACGTACTCAACTCATGATTGCAAAACGAAATTATCAGTTGAATCGCCAATGAAAGCATACCCCGCAAAGGCAAGAGTAAACGGGGAATGAAGGTGAAAAAACCGATCCATCGTAGTTCAAGATCAAGAACGCTTCCCACGGCTCGAAACACCTGTGTCCTGCGACTGGACCAGACCTAGGTATACTACGTTCAACTGAACATAGTGTGCTTTAATTTTCTACTAATTCTTCACCATATTTATCATAATAAATCTAAAAAAAAAATAGTGTTTATAATCTTAATAATCATTATGAACATAATATTAAAAAAAAAAACATTTTTTTTCTCACAAACAATATATATGAGACAATTTTTTCTTACAAACAATTCATATTAAAAAACAGTGATATGTGAGCATTTTTTTAATAAAAAAGTTCTCTCAATTTTTTAACAATTGTTTAAAATTTCTTATTTAATCCGTTATGGCGACCAGGAGTCGGTAGAAGTAGCGTGGATAGGCAAGACACTAGGTGGACCAACGAGATATTCAAGATCGCGGGATGTCACTAAATACGAACAGTGCAAGACCGGTCATCATGGCGATTTTTGGCGAAGATCTATGCCTTGTAGTGAGTGTCCATCGGCTGACACAATGAAGATGATGGTGATGATGATGATTGTCCTTGGCATGTCTAAAAAGGATTTGAGAAAGTCGTTAAAGTTATTTCCTAATCTTGAACAGTTACGATTAGTATTAAATTTATTTAACATCTAAGTTATATATTATCTGCATTAGCATTTAGTTAATTAATTTTCATTGCCTTATTTAGTTCATGCTTTGATATTAGAATTAATTAAAAACAAGAAATGTAAAAGTGTTAATAAATTAAAAACAATTACTTGTCGCAACACATTGCGTCGTATGTTTAGTATTTGTGAATAACTTAGTGCGCCGATAGCGCATTAACTGCAATTATAAGAACAGTACGAGCTCTTAACCAGCTCTTCCAGTTGGATAACGGTACCTTAGTCTCTTGCATCGGCGGAAACTAAAATAGGAATTGGTTTAAATCACAAGCTGATACCTTGATATATGTGACACTCGTACGGTATAAATTACTGGACTAAGAAACGTACTGGCTTGTTCTTTTTATAAAATAAACATATTTGCAATGGCTTTCTAGGATTCCAAAACGGCTTCAACTTTTTGTTTAAAGGTTATGTGGATTATTTCAAAATACAGTAGTTGAAGTTTTACAACCAATTATACGTCCAACACTTAATGTAATGATCGAATCTGTAATGAAGAATCACAAATTAAAATTTTTTTAAAAATTTGTTAGAAGTATTTTTGTTTAAATATTCCAAAGTAAGTATAAAAAACTTACGCTGGTTTGTTCTTGTAAAGACGAATCTTTTTGATTGTTTTAATAATGAAAATTGAGTAATTATGTTGAAGCAATTGTAAAATCTATTCTGCTAATGATTTCACTTGCGCCAAACATGCTGGCGGATGAAGTATAAAAACATGATTTTGTCAGGCGAGTAGTCATTAAGGAGCGGATGCGATGGTGTTGCTAGATTTTAATTGGTAACCTTCTCCATTTCTCATTCTATATATTTTTTATATGTAAATTAAAGTAGATATGATTTTATATTTAAAGATAATCATGTTTTTAGAAAATACTCTCGGCTAAGCATTATTATTAATAAGAATAAGGCGTAATTATATTATGCGCATTATTATAAATAAAATTATCTTAAGTATGTTTTTATATTAAACGACTTTTTAAAAAAATAGTGTTACAGTTAAATTGTATGACACACTAATCCATAAATAATATAGCCTTTAAGTATATTTTTTTACTAACTTACTTATATTCAATGGCTCACTAGATCCTAAAACAAAATTTATTATTATTATTTACTCTGGAATTTTTTCTATTTAAATTTAGTCTTGGTTTATAAATCCTGTGCTTACCAAACCAAGAAGCAGACATGTATTAAACATCCTTTGATGTATAGATTTAATTTAAATTAACTCTTAACTGTATTAAACACATGATGTGTTTAATTTGGTTTGGTGACAATATTTTGCTTTTGTTAAAAATAGGTTTCTACTTATCCAGAATAAAACGATTCTAAGAAAGTCTTTATTTACGCAATAAACACTATATCATAGTATAATAAATCATCCAATTTTAAATGAAGTGCATTTGATCCTTTAAATAA
Organism: Battus philenor; assembly: GCF_028537555.1. Taxonomy (NCBI): domain Eukaryota; kingdom Metazoa; phylum Arthropoda; class Insecta; order Lepidoptera; family Papilionidae; genus Battus; species Battus philenor. The sequence continues at coordinate 4,098,165 of NW_027181693.1, forward strand.
CTAAATTGTTATTATAAAATAATATAGTAGACAATGCTGTGAACACCTTTTTTAGCACCCAAAAATCGCCGGCTTACCCATTCTAAGCGCATTTGCGAAATCACATTAAGCCGCTGCCACTACCGGCAAAATTAAATTGCAAAGTCAAATATCAAGCTAAGAGGTCAAATATACCATTCATCATCGTCTAATTCCTTTTTCACCACTGTAATGAGACCCATGTAGAAATCAAAAACTCATTGCCACGATACTGTTTTTGTTAGTGTACAGATAAGTGAGATGTCAGAATAAACTGGACACTTTCAACGAATGAATTTTCCTTCCGAATGTTTAACAGTCACTCCTATATTTTACGTACATTGTCAATTACTCCTGTATTTAGTAATATCCTTGATTTGATAACCTATTGTTATAAAATTTTTATAATCATTTATAAAAGCTTGTTTTTTTCAGACTTTTTTGGTGTTTAGTTAGATCCGTTACATTGTAAAAACCAATTTTTTTCCTGGTCAATATTCTACACTTCTAAAAATTTAATACTATTTAACGCGTCATTGCGATATGCGAGTAATGATGAATATAAATTCTTGTTATAAAAATAATTTGCTTTGTAATGTTTTTACTATATAAACATCTGCATTCAGTCAGTCCCACTTATAATCACATTTTGAGCACTAATTATATATAATTTTCACTGCTCACCAACAAGTTTCCAAAGGATGGGCAGCATTCTCTGCGTACCATAATATCACACTGCAATCGCGTACCCGCCTACCAAGCGTGGCGATTACGAAATGTACCCCCATAGATATCTTTGGAGAAGATTCATGCCTTTCAATGGGCGTCCACAAAAAACTCGGAACATTGCGAAGAAGATAAAAAAAAGTTTTTTGTGATCACTTTCACAATTTCCTTAATATAGTAATAGAGCAATTCGTTTACAAACTTAATTATGAATTAAAAAATCGTTCACTTTTTTTAGCGGGCAAGCAACATAACACAAAGAACAAATGGACGCTCTGGCCTTAAAGTTCTGGAGTAGAGACCACGTATCCGCAAGTGAAATTTATGTCGTTCGCCTGTAAAGTGAACAGACAACTTTGTTGGAAGACGCTGGATACAGGAATCATTCAGTCGTTTCGATTGAGACTTATGTTTAACAGTGGAACTATAAATAATACCGAAATAATAATAGAACTTTTTTTTATATGTGTGTAGGGACATTACCCTCGAGCGTATTGTAATATACCTCATATAGTTGGCCACAGAAGTAAAGCCTGAAAAACTATATTAGTGTATCCGGAAAGGTATAACAAACTTATCTTCATCTAGCTTAGTGTGTTAAGAGGATATCATATTCAGAACAATAATAATGCGATATAAATTACTTAAAGGGTGTCTCCCATGAATCGACCTTCTGACACATGATATAAAACTAGCAATGTATAGTTGAAAACAAGATCAGTCGCAATAGCGTTAATTAATTATGAAAATGAAGTGCAGCTTTTAAGCTAATATATGCATACAAACGTGGATAATAAAATAACATTGTAATTAAATGTTAAGCGATTTAATTAAAAGAACCAGCTGGGACGTATGCATGTTGGCGAAAACAAAGAAATTGTTTACAGCAGATGTGTTAGAATGTACGTCAAGTATAAACTGAATATCGATTTGTAACAAACTGAATTACTTCCACGAGAATAAACATTTTAATTTTGTGTTTAGTTCAAACAACAGAGCGTAAAATTGAACTTAATTTTAAGGATAAACACTTTATTAGTAAGTTGATCGGCACAATTAAAGCTAGATTTCTATTAAATTAACTTTAATAACTATAGATAGTTTATTTCGATGCAACTGTTATTTACAAGAAGTCGAAGTTAGAGCATGTAATGAAAATAAAAACAAAAATTGTTGCGTTGTGTTGAGCTGTTGCTTCTTAAAGAAATTACATTTAAATTAACAGCTTAAATTATTTAGTCAACATATTATGTCTGTGAAAAAGATTCACGGATATCACTAGACAAATAAATGGGGATTTTCTTTAAAAACTGTTATATTTTTAAAACAAGATAAATTGTTATCGCACGTCCCTTTTATTTTTTCTATAATTCTTTTTTTGCATTCTATGTCTTGTTTATAAATTAAATATGGTTCGATTTATTTTTCAGAAAATGGTGAAAAAATGGGAAACTTAAAAGTAAATTTATTGTTACTGCATTCTTCATCAATATAAATATAAATAATAAAAAACACCTCAGCTGTTACTCGTACATTTAAAAAAGCCTAACGCTATACAATTAAAGCTATCTTTATATTATTTTTCTCAATCAATCAATCATCTGTCTTTTTTATTTCTAAACAAAAGTGCAGTGGAAAGAACGCTTTATTAACTCTATGCAGCGAATGAATAATAGCGAGTTTTATCTTAATTTGTTTCCTTGAGTGTAAATTACAACTGTAAAGTGTCCTATTACATTTAAGTCTTCTTGACCTTTGAAATAGTAGGCTCTCTGGTCTTATATAACACAACAATTAATCTTCCAGCATTCAATACATAGTTCGTCATAGGATTAATAGATGCTAGATTTATTGTCCCTGTCATTGGGCCGCCTGTCGATCGCGTTAAGAACGCTGTGATTGATTAGACGATATTAAAAACAAACGTTTTTTTAATGCTTCTTAGTTAAGTAAAAAACATTTTTGCTTTATTTGTATTCATGGACATGTGTCTTAATTTGTACAAAAGTAATACATCTTACTATTTATCGTTTACTACCTTAACAATTCCTTGTTTTTTGTTTTTGTAGACAAATGCTGTTTGATTTTTCTATGCTCTATCTACGTTGTGGACAAATGCTGTTTGCATCTTCTTGTTCAATCTACGTTGTGGGCAAACGCTGTTTGATTTTTCTATGCTCTATCTAGATTGTGGACAAATGCTGTTTGCTTCTTTTTGCTCTATCTACATTGTGGACAAATGCTGTTTGCTTTTTCTATGCTCTATCTACGTCGCGGATAAATGCTGTTTGCTTGTTATTGCTCTATCTACATAGTAGACAGGAGGGTGTAGTAATTTTTTAGACCTGACTTACACGGTGGCCCAAGTAATGGTTTCAGATTACGCAGATTTGAGGGACAGGGTGCCTAGGAAGTTTGGTCTAAAACCTCGGTTAATGTAGCGAAGCTTTGAGGGCGTTCTTGCGAGCTTCGGTTCCGATCTCTACAAATTTTAGTTTTATTAATCAGGCGCTTTATGAAGTGATTAAGCCCAAGGGTTCCAAACGGGGTGACCTTGGGTTGGACTGTTACTTGTTAAAACCCGTTGCTATCACCTTGTAAGATACCGCTTCGAAAAGCATTAGCTAGACCTTGGAGAAGTAACAGAAAAAACTCCGGTAACGCTCTTTTTTAAAATGATCAGCTCATTTCCAAAGATAACTGGCGCATTATTTTAGTTTAGTCATTACTTAGTTTAGCAGTATATAAGATAGCAGCATACTATAAAATACAACCCCGCAGTTAGTAGACATAGGTGTTGCCGCATCTTGAAAGTCGATTTCCATAAAAAAGTGTAAAAAGCAAAGTCAAAGAGAAGATGATACATCAAGTTGCAATAATACTGACTTAAAATTTACGTATATACGTAAATTTTAAGTAGTAAGTTTTTAATTTTAAAGGGTTTAAATATTAAGTAAAAATTGTTAGCGGAACGATGTCCCTGGATGAAGTATAAGAACTTATTTTTATTATCATTGAAACGCCGCCACTTCGCTTATGGTAATTACTCATGTACTCGACAGGCATAGACAAAGACGAATTCGAATGAAGGTCGAAAAAAATTTACAAACAATGACATTGGACAAAGTATATCATAAATCGTAATATTGTATCGGTCATGAATTATTATGAGGTAATAATATTCATTGAATTATTATTATAAAAGTGTAACCGGAAGAAATATATTGCTAAGATATATCTATGTTTATATACTTGTATTATCACATAGATTTCTTGTAGATGTACAAATACATATAACACCAACATAATATGTATGTCGATTAAAGATAAAATATTTTTTAGTTTTTATTTACTTACTACTTTTAACTTCATAAACGTAGTATATTTGTCAGTTTTGTTTTTTTTTTTTGTAGTTTAACCGTCAAGTCAATAAAACGTCACGAGAGATATAGAGTGAAAAGATTGTTACGATTGTTAATAAAATAAAGTCTTGTGTTCGGAAGCGCCGCCTATATTATTTGACAATCCCACATGTACATAGTACGAGATGTTTACGTTCGCTTCGACAACTTAATGACCGCTCCCTTAACACCCCTTGCGGATAAAATTTAATTAAAAGCTGACATATATACATACTTGCCAAAAAATTCTATAAAATTTTAAGTGTATTTCTAGAGATGTCGTGGTAAATCAATATAAAGAGTGAAATCACATGTTATATATAGATATATATGTACATGTTTAAAAAGAAGTAAAACCGATAGTGTTTATAAAAGATTAATATTTTAAACGAAAGATATTTCCGGCGTGTCAAATCGAAAGCAAGGTACTATAAAAAGTACATAAATTTTGACAAAAACTTATCAAAGAAATAACGTTTGCGTGACAGCTTATTGTCAAATAAGACAAACTTATACGAATACATTATCGGATGACGAAATTTAATGTATGCACTCCTACTGTTAATAGAGACTATTCCTCTTTTATTCATTGCCATTATTTTACTTAATTTTATTTGTTTTAATTTATATTTAATGTAAACTTATTACCACAAACATAAACACGGTTGTTTTCTTGGTTAGTACCTAAAATTGTAATTCTAGTTTATGATGATAAATCAATTTACGAGTACAGCCGGAACACTACGGATTTTTGATTTCAAAATCCCGTGCTGTGCCATAGCATTATATTTATACGAAAGTTAAAAAACTGATTTAACCTTAATCTTTAACGAATATGTCTAACGTCTAAATACAGTTGCATTTAGTCAACAATTCTTCGACTGAAATTCGGTAGGTAATATTGCTTGTGATGCATCCAGCATGAAGTTCTTGGGGAGCCTTGGGGGGTTGTTACATAAACGAAGTTTATATTTTCGTGTATTGACCCCTTTAAGCCATCGAGACTATTATATGCCAACAAGATAAATATGCAGATGCTGGCGGAAAAGAAAACCTAGATATCTTGAAGTTTATTTTCTCTTTAAAAGAGCGCAATCCAGGTTATTAATAATCTCAGAGAGCGAGTTTCCCTCAGTGTCATATTTAATTTAAATCGCACCACAATATATTTACAAGAACATCATGTATGTGTAAAATAATTTCAAAAACAGCGACCACCGTTCATTTAAAACAACAAGGAAGAATAGCCTTGTTACACCCAGGTTTCGTTTACATAAAGTTAATTTCGCCTTTTTGGGTCAAGGTATACGCAGATATAATAAAATCACTAAAAAAAAATTATCCGCAAAAAATTCAAAGATAATATTAAGAAAAGATTGATCAATAGTATATATTTAAAAATTTTAAATATTACATAGGAGGCAAACATTCCACGTAGTAATATCATGTTAATATCTTGTGCGAAATAGATTTGTAATATGTGAAAATTGTAAAATTAGACTTTAAAGCTGTATCTATCGAGTTTCTTACTAGGCTCTTCCTGGCAGAACTATATAACCTGACATTAGTATATTACAAAAAAATATATAGCAATAATACTATTATTACTTTTAATGTACAATATATAATATAATCAATGTTTTGACCTTTCGAAAATGCTTTGCAAAACCAATTGGAAAAAATGAATATTTGATTGTTTATCTATTTATAAAATGCTAACTTAATAGCGATAATTACCTCTAATATAATTCAAATTGTTTCGATCTTCTTAAACATTCTCGTAATAAACTTAATTTTACGATTTATATCAGAATTTGTATTAACTCAACAGTAAACATAAACCTTTGAATATATAAATATAAATAAGATTGGTGTACTTATGTTACTATTATGTACAACAAGTATTTCCATTACCTGTATTCAAATAATATGGGTATGGTAACGTATATAATTGGAGCTTATAAGGTATTTATCCTTCATACCATATACGATACAATTATCTAGTAAGGTCTCGCTTTACAGACAATAAATTTAAAATACTGGTTGAAATACGCTCATTTCGTTCTAGTGTCACCTGTGTGACTAATATAAATGTATATCAGGAATTATCTAAACGACCTAACACTTACACAAGTAATTGCTTATTAATTATATTAAATCTATAGAAATAAACACGAAAATTTATACGGGGTGATTGGTTATTGGTAGATTTCATTGTTTATTACTATATATACTTTAAAGGAGTAAATTCACAGCTCATTCGTCAGCGAAACTCAATATGCATATGTTTCTAATCCCCTTGAATAAAGTGAACATTTTGAAATATGTTACATTATTTAATTTTTTTATTAGAATACGACAGACCAATGACTAGTGCGACCGATGGCTGTTGGGGCCGAAAAGCGAGTGGTGACCACGAACTGGTAGCCTCCCCCCTCCCCACTAAGTGGACCCTTGACACAGTTAAAGTCGGGAAGTCGCTGCATACAGGCTGCGCAAAACAGGTCATCGTGGCGATCTATGGAGGAGGCATAAGCCTTGCAGTGAGGATCCATCAGCAAAATAAGAAGTATAATTTCAGGAAGTACAGTCTGCAAAAGCAGAAAGTATACCTTTATTAATTTTAATATGTAGCAATCTGAATTTTGAAAACGCTAATATTATGTTATTATTACGTTGTGTAAACCCGTACAGCTTTTACACATATAACTAAAAATACTGTATGTTATTTTAAGATAGAGTTTTTGTGGAATATTTGTTCGCAAAAAAACAAACAGCTGTTCTTGAATTTAAATCAAATTGAATATAGATTTGACGCGTACAACGTTCACAGAATGTCACTGCCAACTTTTTTAAAGTAAATAACGTAAAGTCATAGTGTCACGAATTCTGTTCGAATGGTAATAAATTCAAATTAATTGGAAACAGCTGTATAAATATATAAGGGCCACTGTACCTTATGAGAAGAAAATATTTATAAAAGAATAAATACTTATAGTCATTGAACACATTACGAATTAATTTTATTTTGTCACGTTCACTTTATTTTAATTAAATCACTTGGTATTGCTAATGACGGATCATTAACATTTAAGTTTTTTTACAATTAATTTTAAAATTCAAAATGAACTTGAAACGCTTTTCTTTTTTAACGCCAGACACAAAAGACTAATGTGTCGCATAACATGTTAAAATACGAGTATAATGTTTAATGTATTAGTACTTCTAGCCTTCTATTATTTCATTTCGAAATCAAAGAAATAAGATTATCGCACAAAATTTTAAAAGAGATTAAAATTCATCGTACAGCATAAATATTTTTATCCCGGGTCGTCATGGTTTCAGCCCATAGGCGCCCACTGGCCAACGATGCTTGACAGGCGGGTTGGGGATCAAAGTCTTGTATTTTGGTACGCAGGGGACGCCGTTACCCATCCCCTAGAAACTTGTCAATAAGCAGTGGCAAACCTATATAATAGATGCTCAAAGTGTGAATTATTTAAAACTGTATCTGGAATCGAACCCGCGATCTACAGTCGCAAGTCATACTCCTTTATCGCTGGGCTATCAGTGCCATCTAGGATATTTACCTAACAATACGTTATTAAGCTGTATTATTACGAAAACGATTTGATATTTTTTTCATTCGTAAAGTGATATTCTTAGGTTAAATGATACAAATGAGTCATATTTGGGCGATGCTAAATAAAATTGTATTCAATTAATCCATTTATTCATTGATATATTTGTTTATTTTATTTTCCACTTTAAACCATAGTGATCACTTGTGTACGTCGAATGAAGAACGCCAGAATAGTTATTTGACAGAAACTTAAACTAAACCTAAAGTTTCTCAAGCAGTATTGAAAGTTTTTAGAACACTGAAGATTGAATTATTAGCTTATTAATGGTTTAATGTTTTTCAGTAGATCCCTTGACAATCTACGCTTCGTCACACTTTGTAAAACCATTGAGAGAGACAAAAGTAGTAGTACCTCTTGCATTTTCAGATCTTTACCACATCATTTCAAGAAAGCAGCCGCCACTTGTTCGTCGTTTAAAACGAGTTTTCCAGAAGTTTTTTTGGAAATAAATAAAATTCGCATCGTACAAGACGACGAGTCTGCAAGAAGGATGACTCAACAATTCTACATTGTTCGTGTCAAATACTCAGTTATAAATTTGACCTAGAATCTGGTATGTGTTTGGCTAAAAAAGCTACACGAGTGACGCGTCTGAAAAAAAGCCTATAATAAATTAAGGCTACTTTTTTTTGCGATTAATTTTATAAATATCGTTAATACAGTAGAAGTATCAAAATTCTTAATATTTTTCATACACTGATTAGCTTGAAAATAGGGTCGCTTCATTTGATTGGCACAGCAATAACGTTAGCCTTTGCGCTCTGAAAAAAAAAAACATTTGTATACTATAGGTTAGTAGTGTTACATCGTGTTTATTTTATATCTTTATATCAAACAACAAATCTGGTTTACTGAAGCAAGTACGTATTGATTTTTATTAGAATTAATAACTGTGTAATGGACATTTGAAAAAGCGAGCGTTTAATATTTATTAATATGTATTCATAAGCACATATATTACACTCGACAGATAGGAAACCATAAAATTAAAATTATTTTTTTAGTATATATTATGAAATGTAGATTAAGTCGATATGTGACTTTGTAGCTTAATCATTATATCGGTGATAAATTATGACGTTCTGCATCACGGCTACTTGTTGTACCTGCAGAGGATCTTGAAGAATAATTATATTTCAATTAATTTTTGTTTGACAAGTACTATCATGGTTCTTTCGGATGACTAATACGGAGAATTATAAAGTATCAGAAGTTTTCGCTGTTTTGTATATATAATGGAGCCATGCATAAATAAACAGCGATAAATTAGTTGCTAGCCTAATGTATGTAAACAGTGATAGACTAATTAACAACCGTTAGTGAAAGGGCCGTGTGTGCAATCCTCTGTAAATATAACAACAGAACTGAAATTCAGGCTCCCAGGTTTATCACAGGACTGAAAAAAGTTAAACGTTAACTAAATAATTTTTAAATAAGCTGAGATCTCTTGTTATTTTTACAATTATTGTTAGATATTTGTTTCTATTCATTTGTCAGCAAAACACTTTAAATCTATAACGCCTATTTCTAATCATTCTGTAGAGTAATCCTCAATTTCCTAAAATATTTTTCGTTAACATGTTTCATTAACTTATTTTTTCTATTGAACAAGACAGACCAATAACTTCTGTCAGTATAAAGTATGCAGGGACAAGTTAAACATTAACTAATTTAAATATGCAGTAATTCGCATTTTGAAATCACTTTTCCATATTACTTTATCATTAGGTCGGTTATTATTTCTGAATAGACGAAAGTGAGCTATCTGTATATTCACTCCTTAAAAGCTACCAAGCATATATAACCAATGATCATATAGAAATAAATTAACTCTTATATAACTTTTACAAATGGATCTGATCTTAAGTATAAAGAAAAATATAGGGTATATTTTTCTTTATGCTTAAGATCAGAAGTAAAATAAAAAAAAAATCTGTCACCACAGCTATCTGTCATTTCTCAACCTAGGAACTTCGCATAATGATTGAATGTGATAGACATATGAACATATAATCCATAAACGATCCATTTAAACGAGCTAACAAGGGCAGCGAGCGTCGAATAAACACGATTTATCAATAAAAACGTAATCGTTCTGTGATAATCATCCATCTTAACCACTATTACAGATGTAGTACCGACACAATTAATGTTATTACACTGCCGACCTTCTGCCTCGATTTCTATCATAGTAACAATAAAGAATTGCATTAATGACATGCAAACGCGTATGCAGTGAGATCGAGAGGCTTCCGCGCCATTGAAAATCGGTTTTAAGGCGAGAAAAGTGGATGTAATTGGGCAATTAACTTTGAACAATGAGTCGAGTACTTGCTATGCAATCATATGACGTAATTCAAATGTTTCCTAGCACAAATGTATTTTTGTTAGGTCAGTCACAACAAACGTTGCTTGAACAGACTGTTTGTATTGATGTTAATGGACGTTTTGCTTAACAATAAACTTTTTTTAAAGTTATAATTAATGAACCAAAAAAGTGCATTTAATTTTGTTCGTTTTATAAATCTGTTTTATAAATACGGTGGAATCATAAAGTATTTTCTAGTATGACAAGTATAAATAAATTACTCATCTGTCTTGGAAAAAAAATTATGTTGTTGTTCATGACGTATGTTTCAAAGTATGAATTTCAAATATCGATACTTTTATCAATAATAATCGAATTTACGATGAAACAATAATATACATTTGTACAATGTACATTTTTTCACATACAATTTTATTTTACAACTTTACTTTCATACTGTCCAATATAACACTACTTAATAAAACAAGTATCGTGATTTCAACTACTGATGTCTAAAAATATTATTGGTTACAATATTGTAAATTTTAATTATATGTTAGTGATATTTTTTACGATCCAATCAGGAATTAGAAAGTCCGTAGACAAAAGAAAGTAACTGATATTGATCATTGACAGGCTACATATTGCGCCGAAGACATTGCCGCTGGAGCCTTAAGGTTTTGCAGTGGAGACCATGCGTAGTCAATTACGACATGAACGACCTTGTTTAAGTTATCGGAAGTCGCTGGATGTAGGCTTCTTCTAATCTGTCTCATTGTAAATTCACGGGGGAGGCTTAGGTTCGACAGAGGACGTCTTTCGACTGAAATGAAGTTGATATATATTTTTTATAAAGACTAATATTAGTACTGTTATAATCATGAATTCATTAGAAATTGGTGGATACTGCATATGTTATCTTCTTGATTTATAATGATATACCGATTATTTACTATGATCCACATATTTACTACTATAATGCTTGTAAATTGTTACAAAGTTCGATCTTTTCCTGAATCAATCGTTTGGTTCAATAGACTCGATGAATGTTTGTTTCATTATGCATTAGTTAACAAAATAAACTGCTTTGTTCCTAATGTTGTTTTTGATACAAAACAAAAAAAAAGAAGAATTAAAAAAGGTAACCATTTTTTATATTTTTTCTGGTGTTTTTATAAGAAGCGGCAGAAATAAAAGTACCAAACACATAAGTATGTTATTAAAACATATTCGAAGTCATTTGAATACGAAAGATATTTTTGTTATATTTTATTTCCTCATTTCTAATTGTAGGCTAACAACATTAATGAACTTAACAAAATCATAATTGATTGCGTATATTATATTTTTTTTACAGATTTGTCTGTGATTAATAGTAGTTTTGACAGGCGTATTAAGTAAGTCTACACAGTTCCGCTGTCTCTTTAACCATGATATTATTAATCTAAGTTATTTTCCAGAAGCCGCCTGAAAGGAAGTTGTCGCGGTGTCTAATTCTGCTACTGAATGACCATAGCTTGAGAGCACTAATGAAGATCAGCGCTGGAGTATATATTTTAACATTTTCAACTCTATATTTGTACAGTAAAATTATTATTACAACTCAATTATTTGTGAATGTTTTCATAAGATGAATTTAAATAAAAGTACCATAGTAAGAATAAAAACAAATGGAAAGCGTACGAAGTTAGTCGATGTAATATATAGACAACGAAAACAATTGAGGTGAAAAGGTAATATAATTATAATACACCGAAAAATGGATCGAAATTGATTTTCTGATATCCTAGAAAGGGAATTATTTTGTGTATGGTAGGATTTGAAGGTAAGAGTATAAACCAAGACGATGACATCGAGTTATCAGCCTCATAGATATTTTTATTACAACAGGAACATAACCATACTAAATAAAGAATTAAATATCCTTATGTGTATTATTATATACAAATATTTAATCCAGATTAGTATTCACAAAACGTCTCGATCTTTTTAGTAGATACGTTAGTACAATTGACAATATGACAAATAGCTATTACTAATTACACTGACAATAACCGACGTAAATTAATCACCGCATCTCTTTTTCTCACGAGTTTACAAACTGCTATTATGATACAGCTTGTTTAAAAAGATTGTCTCCTTAAAAACATTCGTCGGCTTTACTACCGTGTGTACTCTTTAAAATGTCGCACAATCATCTGTTATTTATTGCCTAGTATATTAACTGTAAAATAATAAAATACATAAATAAGAAGCTTTAGTTAGGAAACGTTGATTGGCGGTTCTAATCACAAATACCTCTCGGAAGGTTACCTGGTAACAACGCAGGACCTTGGAGTCGAGCGGTTTTCACATCACCTACAATGTAACGCACACATGCACACCACTATACTTACATTTTAATACCAGCGTGTGTTTCTAAAGCGAACGAATATTAAAATGTTTTTACGTGGGTTCAAAAGTTTGAATATATATTTTTTATCTTTTTCCTGATGCAACAGTTGAAGTTTTTATTATGAATACATTAGAGCGATCGTGTTGAAGGTGTATATACGGAAATCTTTTATTTAATTTATGTAAAAATTAACAATGAAACTAGAAATTATTTCCTTGATTGTAGCTCTGATGAGTTAATAGGAAAAAAAAGCTGAACGTTCATCTGTTCCTTTTACAAAAGCGATTTTAATTTATTAAAATTGGTTTTACACGGTTCATTCACAAATTCGTAAATTACTCGTACATTTTAACAATTATAAAAAAAAATTAAATACAGACAAGCATTGGATAAAAAACTACGTTGTCTAAAGTTTTGTTTATTTCTTGGTAAAGTAATTTGTTAGTACATACGTACTGTGTTAAAAATTTCAGGGTTTGTTTCAGGGGCTAGTAAAAAAGATACAACATTATAGTTCAACAACTCTTTAATTCATATACTTTTTAAGTAGAACTTTTCACGCATATTTTACTGCATGGTGATACAGCCCTAGCGCTGAATCCCAATCGTGCATACAAAGGTTTTCCATGAACTAAATTGCATCCACACTATGGCAGCCACACGCGGCCTCGCTCGCGGATTTCTCTGTGCGCTAATCGTCTTAATTTTATGCCTGAGGAGGGCCTACGCCAAGCAATTTGCGTCGAGCGAACAATGGCGGTGATTGACAGAAAACATTAACTGAATTATGTATGAAGATCCTTGTTATGAGGTTCCGATTAATTACTGCCTTGTGCGCTTACGCCGACTTGTCAATTTCACACCTCGTCCACATTTTAGGGCTGTAAATTTTTAAATAAGTTCATTTAATGACCTCAATTAGTGTGCTTTTAATAGTCTATACAATAAAATCATTTTGATTTCATATCTACATCAAGAGAATTAAAAAATTATCAATAAAAGTATACAGTCACTTTTATATTTAATGCATAAGATATTAAAAAAATACATTTAGTGGTGTTTCGTTCAAAAATTTTGTTTAGTTTAGATTTAGGTAAATAGGATCATACCCTTCGCTTCTGCCGCATCTATACCGAATAAAGGAATCCTTAGATATGAACATAAAGCGATCGACAACCTTAAAACTTGTGTATATCACAAAAACTAGCAATAAAACTTCTTACCTATATCACTTTTCTCTATAATCTAGAGCATTATTAAAATGTCATAACATAATTGTTATGGATTTATTGTAAATTAATAATGAAATACCTTTAATGTTTTTGTAATTATCTAAACGTGACTAGCGTTTAAATATATCAAGAATACATTAATATATGTGTCTATATATGATCTATTAACATATTTACATGCTATTAGCATGAAAAATAGTCTATTAAGTTCTATGTTTGTATATACACATAATACATAATAACACACGTAATAAACTAAAAAAAAAATGTTTTATTTTTCCATTTTGTGTCACTAAAAATCAATTTTTATAGTTTTTTGTTTTAAGAATTTTTGTAGACAGATTAAGGAGTCCGTATTAAGGTGATGGGAAACCTCTGGCCGCTTCCACCAGGTCTTTTTGGAAATCTAAGAAATGCCAATGCCCAACAGTAGACGTTGTCGTGTTGGCCGAATTGATGTTATGAATAGTTTTAAAGGTACCAGTTAAATGTGACTACAATCCAATTTCACATGTCTTCGAAGATCTACTTGTTTTACTAAGTGTTTACTATATTTACATAAGTTTGTATGACTTACTAATCGTTTCATGGAGTCAACCCTGGCTTCTAACGCGTGTGGGTTACAAGGATAGATCCCACCGGTTAATAGTAGCACATTAACGCAGGCAACATCGAATTTATGGATTAATCAGTCACGACATATTCCGGTGGAATGTTTTATTGATGATTTTAATTGTAATATAATCAATTCAATGCTACAACATTGAGCATTTCTATGCTAATGGTTTATTAATATTTATTTATTGTCAAAAAATGTTCATTAGTTACCTTTGTACATATATGTACACATATGCGTAACGACATTAAAAATACTATAAAAATGTTATGGTAGAACGTGTACATATACCCAGTGTAAATATATATGTTCTAGTTTAATTTCACTGTGCTCTAATTATTTTCGTTTATTAATTATAAACTTGTAAAATGATATGGCATTGTATGGTTAAAAAAAATATGTAAATCTATGTGTGCATAATGACTTCCTAATTTCCTAGATTACGTTATACCTTGAGAATTACTTTACCGATTTCATTTATTCTTTATAAGTTTCTTAAAAACTCAAAAAAAAAAGAAGAATACCGGATTGCTTAACTCACGACGATATCCGCAAGTGTAAAAGAACAAAGGATTACTCCTACGCGTAGTTCAAATACTGGAAGCGTTCAGGAAGATATTTTGGCAAATATCGCCGAAGGTTGGAGCGAGATGGAAGAGAATTGTTGAAGAGGCCAAGAGTCATAAAGGTTTGTAGCGCCACAGGAAAAAGTTTCATAAAACTGCAGAAGGCTCTCGTGGAAAAAAAAAAACAAAAAATTAGCACAGAAACATTAAAAAAATCAGAAACACTGTGGTCACTGAAATTTCGCGCATTTAACGTTTGTTTTGAACTTCGCGCATTTAACAGTTCACAAGTTTCAAATTTATTTCGTCGTTCAACAATTGCTTCTGTCAATATTTATCGATCAAAAAACAAATTAATTATTTATATTTATATTATTTTACATTGAATTAGTTAATAAAATATTAACGCTGAAAATACATTAATTTATTTTTGTTCTCAGATGCGACATACCCTTAACTACAGGTCAATTAGCAAACATTATAGATTCATTTATTTGGAATTTGTCTAACCTTTTTAAATTATTGCATGTTTTTCATATATAGAATGATTTGATAGGTATAAAAACTACAAAGGATGAATGTATACCTTAATTGCCAGCAAAAAAACTTTGAAGTTTTTACACCTATTTCCAATCATCAAATACAAAGTGATTGGTGTGAAATGTGTTACTAGAATGCGACAAGCCAATAATATTTGTCAGTACAAAGTCAGTGCTGGAATAAATAATAAGCATTGCATTGAAACATACAGTACTTCGAATTTCGAAAAGGCTTTGTCTTATTTTCGTTATTTGATATTCTTGAAACCATCATTCTTTAATAAGGTGTACCATAGATTACCAGGAAATGAGCTACACACATATATTCACACCTTTGGAACCTTTACATCTACACACAATGAATGTAATACCGAATCAAGAACTCAACAAAATTTGTTACAGGCTTTATCTGTGTCAACTGTCACTATTAAAATCAGTAGTAATTTTTATATAAACAATAATTTAGACAAAGCATGTAATATATCATACCCAATGAATATCTTCATAACGCTTGACCACGAAGCTTTGTTCACAAAATAAAAAGTTCATATTAATTATGTATAACACGTTCGAAAATTTACTTCTTAACCTATTGCATCATGCTACCGATATTAATAATCTTATAAGATAAGAAATACATTAAGTGTCTATTTAACAAATGAGATGTCGAATTAAAATGTGTTAATATAAAAAAGGCACTTAATAACGGTAAATATGCATGTAGCTTAATTACTTTTTATAATTATTCTTTTCAAAAGTTGTTTGAGATTCAATGAAAACCATGAATAATTAATTCTAGAATTGATTTTAAATTTTAGATACAATGTAATAATTAAATAAGATAATACCCTGTATAGTAAATATAGTGTAGATTCAGTAGTGTTTTTTAAAGAGTCTGATTCGCTAACATCTTCTTATATTCGGCTAAGAGCATGATAACGTCTTGCGAGATTCGAACGCTTCGGCTGTTCAAAACTTCGATTCCTTTTACTATTAACAAATCATGGAAGGCTGAACCTTGAACATCTACAGTAGATCGGATCAGGAATCACTAGATTCGTAGAAGAACGAAAGTAAAACCGACATGGCTCGGCCGATTGGCAAATTAAAGCTGCAGTGGTCAGGCGCAAAAAGAATAGCCGCTGGGACCCTAAGGTTTTGGAAAGAGGAATGAAGAGCTCGAGCTGGCAAGCGCAGCGTAAAACGTCCACCCATAACACGTGTGAACAATTCTACGCTAGAAGACACTGAATGCAGGCCGCTTTCAACCGACAACTAGTCAGTTGGAAATCAACGGAAGAGGCCTTTGTCCCACAATTGTGAGAAGTCGTGTCGAAGTAATTTTTTTAACAAGTATGTTCATTTTACATTTCAACAAACACAACAGCTAATATTCTTGCTAAACCATTCTGTATCACTTATTTGTGTATATCTTTTAAGTGTTAAGTAAAATCATACTTTTATAGTATCAATCTTCCTTTGAATGCAAATTCTATATATGTTTAATAAATAATGAGAAATATTAAAGTGCGATTTTTTTCTGCAACCACACTCCAATTTCACGGAGCTTTAATATCAATGCAATGGAATAACAATAAACATTCAAACAGCTTTGGAACCTGTTATTGCAAGTAACAATGCTAATGATGCAAATTATGCCGCCACTTGTCTTACTGAATGGTATTTCAGTAATTAAAATCTAGTAGCAGCTATGTCCAAAGCCTGCATAAGTTCCTTGTTATTGAAATAGTCCGGATTATTTTGATAATTGTTCAATTGACATATTTAATAGAAGCAGACTAAGCGGTTAGTTACCTTGACTACTTGTAATATGAAAGTCTAGTTGTTTAAAAAATTTTGACACTATTTCTGCTATGCGCTGCATAATGTTTAGGAGTTGAGACCGTGGTATTCAAGCACAGCATACGTACACTCATATAGTGAAGATGCAGGATACAGGCCGCTTTCAACTAGTATTATTCTAAATCAGTACAAGAGAGCCTGTGTCAAATAGTAAATGACTTACAGCTGAAAAGATGATGATAATATCTCACTAAGATTTAAAATATTTACTTTAAATTTGAATATAAAGATTTTACATAGTCGTGATTAAGGAGAGCGATACACGATTATAAGTCACGGATTCGAATCTCGATGCACAAACTTTTTATGTGAATACTACTGATCATTGAATTTCAGACTTGGAAGGAAAGTCATTTTAACAAAACTACTATATTCTAGATTTATAAATTAAATATGTCATGTGATATCCACTAACCAAACAAACCGTCTTTCGAAGACGAGGCCCGAGTATAGTTAACCATATCTAAAATATAAAATTCTCGTGTCACGGTGTGCTTAATTGAACTCCTCCGAAACGGCTCGACCGATTTTCGTCAATCTGACAACATCTATTTTTCATCCCCCTAAATGTTAAGGGTGGTCCACCCCTAAATATTTTTTTAATTTTCTAGACAAAATTTTTTGTTTATATTTTTTTATGATACAGCATAGAAAATTACATGCAACCCTAAATTTTCATCTCTCGATCAACTCTCATTTTTTATTTGTTTTTTAATGTTTCCTAGAAATAACATATATGGCAAAACAACGTTTACGGGATCAGCTAGTGTATGTATACATACACATAACACAATATTTCTAAGATTACTAAAATAAACGAGGTTGGAATCCCGTACATATTTATAAATAATTAGTTTTCATGCCTACTCTATTTAAAATAGATGCAAGAACGTATTACATTCTTAGAATCTAACATTGTAACACTTCAGAGAGTGTTCAGTGTTATTAACATTTAACATTGGTGTCATAAAGTATGTTTGTTAGCAGTTCTGGTCAAGGTTTGTCAGTCCGTCATTGATCGTACACTTGAGGTAAGAGCTTCGAACATCTTGTATGCTGTAACATTTTACACTTCTGTTCACAATACACAAATATATACTTTACTCAGTGAGTATGCGATACAACATAAATTATGAAAAACTATTTTAAAAGTAAAGAAGAATTTATTTTTCGACGTCGATCAATATTCTCTAACTTTTAGGTTCCTGGAATTTAAACAAGTAAAAAAAAAGTGGAGTAAGATATAAAGAGTAGGATAACAACTTTCTCTTTCACTTTTATTATAAATAAAATATTCAAACAATTTGAGATATACCGAAGCACAGTCGTAAATTATTATTTTATTTTTAGTTTCGTGAGAACTGGAACTCGCAATCGACTCATGACACCGCTGCTATAAAAAAGTAATGAAATGTAAAAACATGTATTGAAAGTATTCATAAATTGCAAAAACATGCAACGTATTTAATTGGCAGAAATTATAAATAAATATTAAAAATTTCGAGGCAACGTCTGAATGTCCCCATGCGCGCGTCGACTGGCATAATAAACCAGACTAAAATTTTATTCCGATTTTTTTACCTCCACTGCTCACTTCTCGTTTCATTACTTATTTTTCCTCATCTATAAGTAAAATTTATGCAGAAGAAATTATTACTTTTATTTACTTTAATTTAAATAATAAAAAACACTTTTTTATTGTAGTTAGGCACAGATAAATCAGGTCATGTGAGATCCCTCACCAACAACAAATAAAAGTTGCCAGGCTTAAAATAAAAGACAAAGTTTTAAAGCACAAAATACGTCGTATCATCACGTTTGATTTCCCCGTTTTCAGACATGTAACAGTGCATATTTATGTTAGCAATATTACTATCTACGCCACAACCTAAACCTGAACATGGATTGGAGTGTATGGTCACTGTGTTTCCACACATTCGTGTATGAGTTTCAAAATCCCACAAAGCCATATAAGGGAGTAAAATAAATTAAGAAATGGAATTTTTCATAGTTTCTCCCATTCTAAGAAACATCTTTAATTAATTAGGCATTTTGTACGTCGGTAGCCGACGTGGGCGACAACGTTGCGCAAGTTGCCCGACCACCTATAGTTTCGGATCGTTATCTCGCTAAAATTATGGCATCTAAAAGTTTTACATCGGAGCTATAATTCGAACCTGGAATGCATTACCTAAGGTTTAGGTCTGATATTCTAAGAAGTGTCGACAAAAAGTTAGGTAAATTCACCGGACGCCATTTTTTTTCTCGCTAAAAAGTCGTTCATCACTGCGAAGGTCAGCGGCTAGACGTACACAAAGAATGCTTGTTTGCTTGTCTGCTTTTTACTTAAGTTTTTTTGCAATGTCATACGTGTTTCGTTGGTACTTAAACGCGGGAGTCACGCTAAGGTCAAATTTTATATTTAGTTTATATAATTTCTAATTTTGGCGGTGCAAGAAAATTGAGGACTTTAATTTTGATTTAATATTTGGGATGAAGATAGACGGGTTTCGCAATTTTAATCGTGTATTTCCGTCACTTTTTTATTTTATCTCACATCGCTAAACCTAAGTTTTATTTATACTTATATATTATACTACTTTTGACATTACATCGCCTTTTGTTTTAGTTCATAATTTTGTTACGACTGTTGTATCTAATTATGATAATCTCAGTGCTTATTTGTACCGCTATTAGATAATATCTTTTAAACATTGATTCTGAATAAGTTCTTTTAATATAAAATTAAAACAATCGGCCCTTTGAAGTTCCTTGAAAATTTTGGTTTATGAAGCTGCAAAATAACGTTTGTCATTTGCCGTAGGTTTCTATTATGAATTTTATTTACGTAAAGATAAATAGCTAAATGCTATTTTAAAATTTTTTCAAGCCTTTTTTCATCTACAAAGTGTTACCACAATCTATCTAAACTATTACAAGGAATTTTAATATCGTGTCTATAGTAATGTCAATTTCTGAATTATGAACGAAATAAAAATGTCTATAAATAAATAGTCAATACGATGCAATCACAGTGTTCATTGGGTTCTCCCACACACCAACATTAGACATTTTTGAATGTATATAATGTTTACCACATATGTCTTTTGATTTTTAGAAATGTTTATTTTGTTCTGATAAGTAAACTAAAACAGCCTTTGATCGGTCGCGCCCAAGCTGCTAATTGACCTTTATTTGTTTTTTTAGTATAAGTCGTCTTACGTTTACTTTAGAGACTGTTATTGTATATTTTTAAGAGTATCACAAAAATCAGTAATTTTTTGTTAACGCTGTTGTCTATTTTGCTTAACATGGTCCGACCGAAAAAATATAGACATGCAAAGTCAATGACAAAAGCAACACATAGCACTATAAATGGTAATATAATTTCAAAGACATCAATCATGTACACAAGGTCTACCCGAGTGAGCGTTTGGTACCGTCAGGGTCGTGGATCCGGAGCCTCTGCGTCTAGACGTGAAACGATAATGTTTAATTTAGTTATAAACCAAAATATAATATTTAGATGAAAATTAATGGTACGGTGTTTAATATATTCATAATATTAAATGTATTTTATCCGATTCAAATTAAAATTCATCACTTTCCTGTAATAAACGAAATTTTTTAAAGTTTCCGCTATGAAAAGAAATTATTATAAAAAATAATTATTAATATTCAACAAGCCTTAAAATCGTGGAGATTACAGGCGGACGACGGGCTTGTTAAGGTTATCAGAATATCCTGGATGCTGGCTATTTAAATAAACCCTATAAGAAAGCTGTAGAAGAGGTATATGACGCCTATGTTGGCCTATACCAGTTGTCGTTTTTCAGCTTAAATAATGAAAATGATGATGTTACAGAACTTAACCTGCTAAGGA
The DNA here is from genome assembly GCF_028537555.1 of Battus philenor. Taxonomy (NCBI): domain Eukaryota; kingdom Metazoa; phylum Arthropoda; class Insecta; order Lepidoptera; family Papilionidae; genus Battus; species Battus philenor. The sequence continues at coordinate 4,119,356 of NW_027181693.1, forward strand.
ATATAATATTTTTCTTATTACGCTGAAAAAGTTTAGTCACGGTCGTTACTGAGTTTTAACATTAAATCCAAATTAGTCTTTCTTAAAGGGACGGAGTTTATTTTTGTTATTTATTTCAATAATGATGGTCAATGTCTTCAATGCTCTAAAAACATGTGTGCACCTGAACTACTAAATATGTATATCCACCAATTACGTTAAACATTTGTGAACGTGTAAGCAAAAAGTAAAAACTATTGTTTTGATGCGCTCATAAAGTGTTTATTAACCTAAATGCCGGTCACAAAGGCAATTACCAATGTTTTTGTCGTCACTTACAAAATTTATTATTATTAATATTGATAGCCTTATATATAAAATGGTTTAAAAACAGTTCGCACGAATGTCTGATGAAATTTTAACAGCTTTAACCTTGAGTTGATAACTGTAACAAATTTATTCGCTTAATATCTTTCTGTATATTTAAGGTTTTACCTCTCATCTTCTGACACATAACTATACTTCTAGAATCATAAAGCTATAAATAATATATAAACTAATACTCCTTTCCGGTAGTAGAGATAAGCTATTTTAATAAATTGCACCTGATTTAGAATTGGAGGTAAGGTACATTTAACCTTATTAAAAATTCTTATCATTGATGTAACATATTTTTTAAGTTATTTTCGACAAATTGTTTAACAGACGTCAATTTTCATACTTGCAATTGATTTGATATATAATAAGCATATTCTCCATTCTCTATAAATTATAGAAAAGCGCTTTATTACTGATGGCAAGTGAAACATCATAGTGTAGAAATTAGAATTAAAGGAGACATTTTTCATCACTTATGGGGAAATTATACATAGGTTTTTGTTCTGTGCATAGGTTCTAATGGCAATCAAGTGATTGTACCACACTCCTGTCGGTTAAAACATCAAGTATATATAATGTCCGTTATAAAAACTAGAGCTATGAATTTAATTACTATTGAAGTTTCAAGAAACTGGACTTGTGTGACCGCGGTCCTCTTGCACAAATCTCCCTGACCTGCCGCAACTCTCAGTAGTTGACTTGACCGTCAAGTATTTGTTCGCGGACATGTTTTTCAGCACCTAGTAAATGATTAAAACACCGAGTTCAAAACAGACTAAATAAAATAATCCATTACATTGTTGTTAAATTTTTTAAAATGTTTTCGTTGTTCAATCAAAGCAGATTTGTGTGAAGAGCTTGAAAATATAAATATCACTTCTGTAAATTAATTTATAATTATAAATATTCTTTGCACATTGACACTTAATTCAAAATAAAAATTTAATTACTAATGTTAGAATAAAAATGTTTAAATATGTTAGTGAACCTTATGCTTATTATTTTAAAGGGACTGTCAATATCAAACTAACTCTGGTAGTACTTGTTCAATGTTTCCTTAGCTATTTAATACAATAACACTCATTTTTTGCCTGTCCTCTCGTATTTTCAAAACACAAAGACGTACAGTTCAAAGAAATTTATGAATTTATTAGTATTTTATATGTGAAAGCCGATTGGCGTTCCTCAGTGTTCTGTTTCAGGTCCGTTATACGTATCTTATGTGAAAGACGAAAGTAAAATTTTTGCCAAATTTCTCATTGGCTAAAAGCTTCGGGTGAAGATTAACTATCGTTCTTTAAGTAAGCGAAACCCGGCATAATGATTCTAAATTGGTTGAACCATACACCATTAAACATTAAATAAGGCAAAATTGTTGAGGATGAACTGGAAGAACTGTTCGTTCAAGAAGAGCCGTTGATTTCATGTCTAAAATACCAACAACTAATTGGTTATGAAATGACAAAATTCGCTTAACCGACGTTATCTTGGCAGTCCGCGCGTGCAATTACTATGTATTCAAACATTCAAACACGCTCAAAGTCGCGATTGGCACCGTTGTGTGCTTTAAGCACGTACCCGCGATAAGATCACCGTCCGTCTGTCTGTCGTCACCCTTCACATATGGAATCCGGTTTACTCTGGCCGTTGAGTTACTTTTCAATTCGACTATGGTTTGTTGGTTTGACTAAATAGTTTTAGTCGTATTGAAATATTTGTCCTTTTAAAGACAATTTTGGTAAATCTATCTTAACATGTCCTGATTTAAATATACTAAATAGAATATAGGTAGATTCCAATCGAATACTACATTTCTAGATTCAAACAGAAGTACAAATTTTCTGTGCTCAAATTTAAAAGCGTTATTTCAGAATTGAGCTTGGGACTTGCATTTTCTTATTTTTCAAGACTTCCTTTCTTTTCTAAATAATATTTGATTACACATTTAGTGTATGCCTTTTTCATTTCTATACATATTGCATAAATGAGGAGATCCGTTGACAAAGCACAGGCAAATTGTAGTGGTAGTGGCGACAAATTTCATCATCGTACTCGACATCGAGAAACCTAAATTACTTCATAAACCTAATAACACAGTAATAATCAAATGCAGTTAAAACAGTAAAACCATTATTTGGTAGTAAATTAAGGTGATATGTGATAGTGGACTAGGAACCACTAAGTGGTCCGACGACACAATTAAGGTCGCAGAAAGTAGTGGACGAAGGCAGGACCAGACCAGACACAATTTCTGGTCTGGCGATGCCCTTGAGAGAAACCTATGGCATAGAGGAACTATACTAGCGTACTGGCAGTCGACGTTCATCGGTTGACATGATGATCATTAATTTGTGATGGTGGTACCAAATCATAGATCTCATAATTTCTGAATCTTAAAATTTTCCAACAACAATTTTTTCTTATAGAAATGTTTTGTTTATCTTACTCCAATTCTTTAATGATAAAATTGAGCTAAATTGGTGATAAGATCTTATAGAAAATCTGAGCTTCCTGATATCTGAGTCCCGTACAGGAACGATTAAAGGATGATAAAATAGATAAATAAATAAACAAATTATAACACAAACGACAATTCGCTTTAGTGTTACCAAAATCTTTCAATTAAATTTAACGAATACAAATTTCCGCCATCTACAAAGGAATGAATTATAAAAAATCAAAGAATGTGTTTTTAAGTGTTTGTTTTTTCAAAAACAATTAACCATAACCTTAATAAACTTTCAAGGAGGTTCTCTAAATAATTACTTAAATTTATTAATTAAACATTTAGTTATATTTTTGTAATTTTAAAAATGAAAGGTTTAATGCCACATTAACATACAATCATATTAGTTTATTACAGAAATCAATGTGAAATCTTCTACATATCGAGCTACAGAACATAAAAATGATTTAAATCAAACCAGTGTAATCAAAATATTCCAATTTTTGCTTCAAAATTCAGTACAAAGTAATGTTCGGTATTTTTTTAATTTTCTAGTCATTTAAACACTTAAAAAATAATTATTTGTGTTTATTATCACGGTTACACAACACTTGTACACGGGCGAATAATATTTCATTACATGAAAAAACAAATCTTTTTAGGCCTCTATTTTTCATAGTTTTTACTATGTAAGATGGGCCAAGAAAGAACGGATAGTTAAAATGCTAGTAAAGTAGTTAGCCTTGCTTTGAAGTTAATAACTATGAGATGAAATCGGTTCCTTGTTTCTTCTTTTTTGTGATTGTTGAAATGGTTTTAAATTTATAAACCATAAAACATTTTTTTCTTAAAATGACCATTAATATACTGGACACAGCAATAATGTTCAGGCTTTAAATTTCATATAACCTAATATATAATAGGTTTGCAATTGCAATTAGATTTAGCGTAATAAGGAAAAGAACAGTTTTAAAAGTTTATTTCCGACTCGAAACTCATAACATAATGTAAATAATTGATATTGAAATCTATTATCTGAATTGTTTTGATCACTAGCGCTAACATTGCAATAAATTAAATTCAAACAAGAAAATTGTTTTTGAAACAGCGACATCTATTATCAAATTTTAATACTATTATCTATAAAATACATTCCACATGTTTATGTTTAAACGTTTATTCGCTAGATGGCAGTTTTTAAAATTATATAATGTTAATTAATTCTGTTGTGGGTTTTACCTTTGAAAGGGTTTTAAAATTGTTAATAACGATACATTATATAAGAAATTGAGATTTTTTTTCCATTTAATTACTTCGATTGTATAAATAAATAAAAATGCTATTATTCTTTTCATTAAAAATATTGAAACATTAATTTGAGAGTCGTTATATATAACGAGATTGTTTCACAAACGTTTGCCAGTTTCATAGCCCGGGATAAAAATTTAGAGCCTTTGATATTCCTCCACAAAGAAAGTTGATTACATTAAAATTTTCTCCATGGGAAGCAGCGGTAATATTGCGCCACTTTACCGCAGGCGCTCATCATCGTTAAATCTACTTTGCTGAAACTTATGAAATTTATTTTCCGCTGAGAAGGCTTACTGCGCTCTTGCAGTTTCTGCTTGTTGTTTTATCTAGTGCAATTTTTTTCCTATCAAAACTTTGTAATATTATAGTGAAAGTAGATCTATTTCAGAAGCTTAAAAATTATATTAATAAGAATATATTTTATGAAACCAATACTTGTCCCAAATTATATCCATTATGATCATCAACACTTGAGTCGTTGGAGGTTCGCTGCTGGACATAGGGTTTCTATAAGAAATGTTTTCCAGAGAAAAAAAATGTAAAAATGTTTCCGCCCGGGATCGAACCGGGGACCTTCTGCGTGTTAGGCAGATGTGATAACCGCTACACCACGGAAACTTGCTATCTTTGTTGAAATATAAAATTTATATGTACATATAGAATATTAAATAGGTAAGAGTATTTATTACATTATCATAATAATAAAATTAAATAGTTAATTTAGCGCCTGATCCAAAACGTATAGTAAAGACAAATCTGCTGAAGAAAAATTGCTATAAGAATTTTAAGTATTTTTTTAGTGTTTTAATTATTATATTTGTTGAAATTGAAAGTATAAAGGGTTGTAAAAGTTGTAGAAGGTAGTTTAAATGAATTCAAAAAGCACTTCTAATAGTGTTTGTAAGAAATAGTTCCATTAAACAATGCAAGTTGAGGAATCGACCTTTGCTTGGCTTCATTATAACCTCGTGGCTTGAATAGGAATGCCGTGCAAGTATTGAATGACAGAATAAACCGAGGTCCATCTAAGCAATTTAAGAATTTCGGTTTCTCAATCTAGAGACAAAATCTTTTATCTTAATTTTCATATCTATTAATCTTATTATATCTTGATTATCCGCTTTGTTATTTTTAAAAAGTTTGAGTTACACGAACTCACTTCCGATTAAACTATGAATAGTTCTGTATCTGATTTGTACTTTGTTATATATCAAATTGAATTTGATTATTTTTTTATAAATCTTAACCAAGATTAATTTTTAGTAAATAAACTAGTTTTCCGCCTGTTTTACAAACTAAAAAGAATGTCTCATTAACCTTCATTACGGGTGGAATTTCGTAAAGTTCTTTTTCATTTTAATATCTCATATAATTATTATTATTTATATTTATCATCTATTATATGAAAGAGACGGGAGAAAGTAAAAATGCAACATGTATTATTTTTTTAAGGTTATTGTAGTAAAGTAATATGTAGTACATAAAAGGTTGGGAGCCACTGGCTAAAAGTTTTCGATTTAGCTATCAAAAGAGTATTTACATATATTTTGTCAAATTGCGTAATTTTGAAGATTGCCATGGTAATAACAACATATGCGTCAAATATTTAAAAGTAATGTGATGAAATATTTTCTTTGATTTTTTTATAATCATTTGTTTAACTGTTAGTGAATAAGTTTCCGTGGTGTAGCGGTTATCACATCTGCCTAACACGCAGAAGGCCCCCGGTTCGATCCCGGGCGGAAACAGTTTTTTACATAATTATTGTATTAATAGTACGATCAAGTAATCGTAATTAATTGTAAATATTTAGAGTTAACGGTGCGTTCATATCGATTATTTATTGCTGCAGATAAAAAATTACCAGTACAAGATATTGTATTTTATTTTGTAAACTTTATTGCATTATTTAGATATGCTATAATACGTATGACAGAGAAACAATATCAATTACGTGATTACATTTATAATTAAAATGTAACATTTAAATGAAGGCCCAATTACACCCAGAGAGCAATGGAAAGAGCTCTGCTTGGAGTTTTGCTGCGATATCGAATGGCAAATAAGGACAGCCGCAGAAAAAAGTCACCGACGCATCTCGAAAAATTGTTTGTCCGGAGTGCTATTAGGCGGAGCACTTTGCTCGTGCAACGTGCCATTGGGGCTGAAAGGTTCTCTAGTGACGATCACGAGCCAGTATACGTGGCGTGGATACACCTCAAACTTGGTGAAACAACGACATAGCATCGCGGAAAGTCGCTTAATGCGAGCATTGCAAGACCGGCCATCGTGGCGATATTTGGGGCAAGCCTATGACTTGCAGCGGACATTTTTCAACGGAAAAGAAAAAGAAAAGATTAAAATAAAGCCACGTATGAATGCAAACCTGGTTAAATATAAGCCTTGGAGACTGTTAAAGAATGTCGTAATAGGTTGTCAAATATCTCCTTTCCGCCTTTTTGTCTTTTGAATTTCGCGGCTATGTACAAAGCGCTACAGAGCTCGTATCTGGCAATACTATACATAATTTGAAAGGTCTTGACATAACCTACAAAACGACGCTATGCATGATTAGTTTGGATATTGCGTTCAACAGTTATAGACGTGTAAACATGGAGTTCACTAACGCCGAAATTCGCGCTATTTTAAAGTTTTCCTTCGTTAAAGGCAAATCCGCTAGAGAAACGTTCCGTGAGATTAATGGTGTTTTGGGGGATGGTACTCTATCACTTCAAACCGCGGAGGAATGGTTTCGACGATTCAGAGCCGGCGAAAACGACACCATGGATAAGCCAGCCGGCGGAAGACCTGTGACGACAAATACCGATCAAATCATGGACTACATCGAGTTAGACCGGCATGTGGCATCTCGTGACATCGCCCAGGAGATGGGAGTTAGTCACCAAACCATTTTAAACCATCTGCAGAAAGCTGGATACAAAAAAAAGCTTGATGTTTGGGTGCCGCATGATTTGACGCAAAAATACCTTCTGGACCGAATCAACGCCTGCGATATGCTGCTGAAACGGAACGAACTCGACCCATTCTTGAAGCGGATGGTGACTGGCGACGAAAAATGGATCACATACGACAATATCAAGCGAAAACGGTCGTGGTCGAAGGCCGGTGAATCGTCCCAAACAGTGGCCAAGCCGGGATTGACGGCCAGGAAGGTTTTGCTGTGTGTTTGGTGGGATTGGAAGGGAATCATCCACTATGAGCTGCTCCCATATGGCTAGACGCTTAATTATACCATCTACTGCGAACAACTGGACCGCTTGAAGCAGGCGATCGACCAGAAGCGTCCAGAATTGGCCAACAGGAAGGGTGTAGTGTTCCACCAGGACAACGCCAGACCACACACTTCGTTGATGACTCGTCAGAAGCTACGGGAGCTCGGATGGGTGGTTTTATCACATCCACCATATAGCCCGGACATAGCGCTAAGTGATTACCACCTGTTCCTGTCCATGGCGAACGCCCTTGGTGGTGTAAAGTTGAACTCAAAAGAGGTTTGTGAAAAGTGGCTGTCCGAGTTCTTCGCAAATAAGGAGGGGGGCTTCTACGAGGGAGGTATTATGAAGTTGCCGACTAGATGGAAACAGATTATCGAACAAAACGGCACATATTTGAACTAAATCCGATCACTGTAACACTTTTTATAAAGCATTGTATAAAGAGCAAAAAAGCGGAAGGGAGATATTTGACAACCTGTTATAATTAATATGTCGCTTCAAGAACACGAAAACCTTGTAATTGACACCTTTAGAGAGATTGGTTTTTTAAAACAATTAAAATCAGCGAACGTTTCAGAGTCGAATGATGTAGATCATATATATACAGCTTTACGATTTTAATATATTTATATGTAACATCACGTGACATATTTTTATATGTACAAAGTGCCACAACTAACAACAAAGAAGGTAATTTTTTTATTCAAATATGTTAAATGTATGATATTAAAAAGCATATTTATACTTACAAGTACATTATGCGATAGTGGACTTAATGCCTTATGGTCATTTTCTATCACTCTCCTACTATTACTAATTTAGGTTTGAGTAGATATAACTAGAATACAGGTGTGAAATTATTGAGAAAAAGGAAGAATACATAACTTAAAATATTTTGTACTATGTATACATTTTAAATAATATATCTATTACATAATTACTAATAATAATAAACATATACACAAGTAGGAGAATATTATGTATAGTTTGTAAAATTACTAACACAAATAAATATAATATAATTCTTATGTCATTAAGACTCAAATTTTCTTTTCTAACATATAACAAAGTCAAAGTCCAAATTTATATATATTTTTATATAATATAAAATCATTACAGTCATATATAATCGTCAGGATAAAATTAAGTTTATATTAGTTCATAACGTGCGACCTAATGAGGACAACTAACAAGAAACTCAGTAGGGAATGTAATTTTTTTTATGATCGTATTAACAAACAAAAATTAAAATTAAAACAATTAATTTTTAAACATCGTTATTGTATATTGTCTGAAGTAGAGTAATATGCCTTTTGGTACAGAGTACTGACTTTCTTATTCCGAGAGAAAATTTATGCAAGAGAAGAAAAAACAAGAAGAAAGTAGTAAAAGCATGAACTAAGTCAGATATATCAGAAGGAAAGGGTAATAAAATACTATTTGACGTTCGTAGATGTCTCTCATGGTTTGAGTGAATTGATCGCATGTGTTAAATAGGAAGGTAACCTGGTAATATTTTCCACTCTGACATGGACAATCATATGAAACATATACATACACATATATATATAACATATATATAAATATATATGTATGAATGTGTATGTATATATATATGTGTATATATATATTATTTATTGACGTAATAAAGTTTATATAAATAAAATTTGAAATAAAATCTCAATTCCAACATTATATTTCCAAGTTATTATGTAGAAAAAGAAACTTAACTCGAAGAAGATTAGATACTTAGACGAGTTATAAGTTCTATCGCGTCCGTGTTTCATACTTCGAACACGGAGCAAAAATGTTTGAACTAATTTTGAATAAGAATCTTATGTAAATTTAATAAATAGTTTTTATTACATTCAAATACAAAATATTGAAAAAGAAATATTGCATATTTTCCCAGGCAATGTTTTTAAAACTAGTGTAAATCACTTAATGAAATGTACCATCTTCGTTATAGGAACGTATCCGGCACGTAAGAAAACATGATATGCACTATTACGCTTACAAAACGGATCGCAAGTAGTCACTTTTGATATATTCTTTATGTTTATTCGCAACGCATACGACCGAAAATAATCACACATAATTTCAATAACCAAATATACTACAACTAACTATAATATAACTTTGAATATCGTTAGTGCTGGGGTAAAAAGTAGTGTAAGGAACACTTAGAATGCTTCTTATTTAATGAGAAAACAAGAAACAGTAAAATTTCGTTTTAAACTATTATTAGAATGGATTTCGTGTTATTAACCTTGCGGTTCTTACTGTTTTAACTAACATTAGCTCACGGGGGTACAGCAACGTGAAAATTCTTACCGAGCTGTTGTTGTCACACCGTCCTATTCGAACATCTTTCTCTCTCCAACGTCAGTGTCAGTTTGCAGGATTGCCCCAAGTCTGTGTGCTAACCTGGAGCTGCCATCGACGAAGCGATTGTAGGAGTTAGGTTACGTTTCAATTCGGTAAAATATTAGTACAATAGCCGGTAATAGTACAATATTCGGTAAAATAGTATAGCCTGAGCCGAAGCTCACCAGGGAACCGTCGAACTTTCGCGTTCACCGCAAATTTGACGTGGACAGAGTGGCACCTCTCGAATTTCCGTGTAACTAACTTTTCTCAATGATCTGTAGCCTTTGAACGGTACGCGATGCATTAAGCGTAAAAATCAGGTTGGTAAAACACATTGTTGATCGAAATAGGAAAGCATTATGTATAATAAATTACATATTTGTATAAATAATTACAATTTCTTCCGTAAGTTTCCGTGGTGTAGCGGTTATCACGTCTGCCTAACACGCAGAAGGTCCCCGGTTCGATCCCGGGCGGAAACATTTTTAAATTTATGTCATTGTTGTCATTTCTTTATGTTAAGCACAAGTATTAATTAGTAAAGTCGTTACCCACATTCATTTAAGCAAGCTTAAATTCATAGAAATTTTAATGTAATTTTCATCCTTTGTACTGTGCGAATTCATTACCGTTTACTTTGGCGAACAATGGAAATAGCTTTTTACATCATAATTATACTTTCTTTGTCGGTTTAATGTTATTCTTTTGTGTTGTTTAAGCTGTTTAAGTTGTACACTGTTTAGTGTTTCGGTTTTCTTATAACGTTATAACATTTTCGAAGGGATTTATTCAGTAACAGCTTGTGATTATCATGTCGTAAGAATTTTCATCATGTTTGAATATTATTTGAGTAAATTAAAAGCTGCGAAAGGTTTTTGATTTCAAAAAAAATAAAAAATTTAAATAAAATTTCAAACCTTGGCATCACCGTATTATACTAAAATCATTTATCTATAGCCATGTATAGAAAGACATACTTGACTATAATTAAAAAATATAATATTATTTAAATTTTACCAGCCTTTTTCTTAGCTTGTCTCGCTAAATATACATACATGTTTTTAAGACTTAACCACTTAGACCTCCAGGCATTAGTTCAGGTAATCAAAGGCGAAAACCGTGCTTTTTTTAAAAGAAGAAGAAAAATAATCGAAATTCATCTTTACCTTTTGAAATAACATATTAACCCGCGTAGTCTAAATCGCAACAGATTTCTGCGTTCGCTTATATATTTACATTATGATTGATTGTGGATATAAAAGATATAAAGAGGTGAATGTGTACTTTATTTATCAGCGAAAGGCTTTGCAGCTTTTACATCTATTTCCTTTGAACCTGTATAAAGTAATCACTCTGAAATATAATTTATATTTTCTATTTGAAAAAATACATATATAACTTCTGGAAGTTCAAAATCTGGAGAGACAGATAGTAAACAATATTTATTGTTAACAAATACTAATTATAATTTCCTTACATATTTTATTAATATATTATCATTCCGTTATTGAGCTATACACTTACTCTTTTTATATCTATAATCTATCAACTTGTATAGGAAAACTACAAACCCATAACAAGCTTTGTTGGGAGCGATTGACTAAAGGTCGTGTGTATCATAATAATAGCTGCTACATTTAAATGTTAGTTAAAAGCCGTGTTCACACTGAACAGTTGAAGTTGCTCAGAAAGTTCGGACACGTTTCTCTAATTTATTATGATCTTATTTACCAAGGCGTGGCTAATCAGATGTCACTTAATCACTATTTTCTTAGCAGAATAGCTATAGTTAGAAGTACACGTGAAAAAGTCAGCAGTCTTTAATCTAGCTTTTCAAGATCAACTCTGAAATTGTTTTTGACGAATTTCAGACATCCAGATATTCCTGTGAAAGATAGTGTTCAGTATAGTGCAACCGAAACCGGAGTACCACTCCTTAAGAAAGCGGGGCGAGATGTGGTCAAGCATAAAAGAACATGATGGCCACGATCTTGAACTTTGACGGCGGACTGACGAAACAGAGCGGCCCATTCCCGTCTCGCAGCGCGCATACCGTAGGCGCGGTAAATCGGTTACGTCTCGCAGCACGTATACCGTAGGCGCGATAAATCGGGTTTACTAGTTCACTTTAGTCCATGTAATTTGTCAGTTCTGTTTTTTTTATGGCATCTTATCGTTTTATACCAAATGACTAAAGTATTCGAATTTGATGGGTACATATATTATAACAATGGATACTCTTATACTTTCTGATGTAGTAACGGCAGTGAAAAAATTTATTGTATTAAGCAAAACTGTTTCCTAAAATCAAATTAAATGAATAACAGTTGAACAAAAGGACTAGTCAATGAAAAGAAACAATATCAGGCAAGAGGAATTTTAGAAGGCCACATAAATGACAAAGTTCAAACTGTGGGGAAAGCACATTATCGTCATCTGTCCTGTATTTGGAGGACTTCGCCTTGATATCGAAGTGGAAATTGGCAGGAAAATAGAAGAGGAAAGTGTCCCCCCCCCCATGCGCAACGACAAAAGCCGCCCTAAGTTCTTTAAGTTCTGATAAGAAGTGATGCAGTAGACGATCGGTAGAAACAAAAGCAAGGACTAAAATAAAAGATCGACTAGAGTTCGACTACAAGGACACAAAATTTTTGATTGAATTTACCCGTACCTAATCGACTGTGATCATTGGACTCACGATTCATTGGAGTCGATATATTTAATGTCATTCATTGAAAACGTTTCGTGTCTTTTATGTAAAGTTTCAAAGTGTAAGAACTCTATTATTATGAGTTTAGTTTACAGGCTGATGATCATGGGTCCGAAATAAATCAATATTATTATTGTTTAAACAGAAGTATATCTCGTTCAAGGGTAAGAGTGATGTCTACATTAATTTATATTCGTATCTTCATAAGTGATAGATGAAAATCTTACATAAATACATAATCACATCTTTACGTAAAATATATTTCTGTTACTATTAGTTACTGTTATATTTTGGACTACTGTTAGGTTTCCGTGGTGCAGCAGTTACTTCGTTTTATAACACAAAGAAAGCCCCCGTTTGGTTCCTAAAATTGCAATACAACGTCACTGGAATAACTTGTAGGCAACCAATGTCTCTTGCTTGCCCCGGGTTCGACGTATACACAACACAACCACATGCACTCCAAAAGCACGACGTCACTGTCGACTTCACTTTTCTTTTAACAAAGAAGTCTTATAAACAATTTGTACGGTATCGTTTTTCAAAGCGGAGCCCATGAAAAAGTGCTCAGACGTTTTCACGGATTGTTTGAAGAATTTAACGTAAACCTGAAACGTTTGATATTGAATACGCTTGTTTATTTTCCAGAATTAATTTTTACTCGTAAGAAACAGGTATTTTCCAGTCTTTTGAGTGTAAAAGCGAGTCTTTGCAAAGTAAGGAGCATTCGTTTAAGTACGCTTATTCATGACGTTTACATTTGAATTTTTAAAATAGATTCTTAAGTCGTTGACGACGTGAATAATTTCAATTGGAGTCTAAATATTTATTAAGACTTATTACATATTTTAGTTATTTTTACCTTGTTCTTTCAAGTTTACCGGATACTGCCACCACAGGCTTCTCTATGATACCACACCACAGGTTTCAACAATCATATTATTTTTTATTATCGCATTTCTACTGCTTCCAAGGAGTAGAATCGGCAAGCTGTACAAACAACGCTGACAATCATTGTTTTTAATCACGGAAATAAAAAACATTAGATTAACATTAGATCAACATTAGATCAAAGAAAAATAACATTGTGATCACATCTTTACAGATAAGCGAGACAACTCTTTTCATATAAATTTATCAACCCTTTATAATAACCTTTTGAGTGTCAATGTTTTTTAAAATATGTGTTTAATCTAATGTAAATTTTCAAATAATTACGCGATTTTAGATCGCGGACATGCCGTCATATAAATATATGGTCTAAATAGTCTGTAAAAAATCAATGTACGGTAAATACTTTCTGCACAATTTTTTAAAAAATATGCAATAGATATGTACTGGACATTTTTATTTCTTGTTTTTAACTATTTAGTTTATGATTATTCATATTTGTTATAAATATTCTATATTATATGTAATATGTATGTACATTCATTTTATATATGCTTATCGACCAACTACTCTTATTTTTTATATATATCTAATGATTGTCTGAACGAAAAGGAATTTAGTATTAACATCATTGTACTTAATTTTTTGGCTTATTACTTGTGATATTTTAAATGTTTATTGATGTACAATAAATAAAAGTAATAAATAATATTCTAGTATCTGTTGTATAAATCACAGTTATTTTATTTACATATTCTTACAATGTTCAAGTAAACCGTACTAAAATTAATGCCAGTTCTGCTGGCTCGTTATGAGTTTACACTTAAATATGTGATGCGATAAGCACTGGTGTTGTGTGAAAACGTCACTTGTTACTGTAAACTGCATACCCGGCTTTCAGTGCAGTTGTTTGATGTATAAAATTATGAAGTCCTCGCTTTATTAATATTTTATATGCAATGTACAAGTATATGGTATTACAGAATAGATTAATTAATTTCTCTTTGCTTTAAAAAAATAAAACGGGGGTCTTTTAATTTATTAATTTATTTCGATACTTCTTATGCCAAATTATAAATCAATATTACTAAGTTACGATAGTACTAAAATATACAAAGAAACTTTAAATAAAAGTTGACTGCTTAAACCGTGAAGATTTTTTTTCGGTAAACTTAACATTATTTCGTATCAGTATCATTTTTAGCAACTTAGTTGTTAGCTGTTACATAATGTGTTATGAAATACTTTTTACTTTCCATAACATAAATGAAATATTGAATTTAAATTGATAAAATAAAACATGATAGCGTACAAGACATTACAAGATAAGAAGTAGTATTCGAATTTTAAATTTAAACTTTTTGGGCTGGAACGATGACACGTTTTGCGAATAGGGGTTGTACAGAAATAAATCTTTTAATAATTGTTTGTTTTTAACTGTGGAATCTTCATTATTTACATTTAACTTATAGAGTATTTCTGCGAAATAAAGCACTGCGTTTGCTTACACAAACAGTAATTTTTTTTTACGTATTTCTCGCATTATGTGTATATACGTGTTAATGCGAACAAAGTATACTTTTAGTATAGAATTTAACGCGCTTACTAAATGCTAAATTGCTAATTCTTGACTGTTACAAACATTTGTTATAATCCGAAAAAAATATTTATAGCAGAATGATCCATAAGGTTACATTTCATATGTACATAATAAAGCAGGAAATATAGTATTTTCTTCAAAGAATCCTTCGTCTAACAGCTATTAATTTATAAGGAGATATATTTTGCTAAATTATTGTAATTATTTTTAGCACCTTTGTACTAGCACACTTTATAAGGTATATAAAAATGATACCTTCATATTATTCAGCTCTATATTGTTACTAATGGGAAGAGACAGAATTTGCAGTTCTATATTTTTTCAGTATGCAGGATTCAAGTTAAAAGTTTTGAGCGTATTGTTTTTATGAGCGTATTATACATATAACCTAAGATATTTTTTTTAAAATAGAGCCCTGAGTCCGTAGAAGCAGTAAATGCCCGAAAGGCTAACAAGGTCATCGAGGATATCTTATGGCAGTGAAACGTGGTTTCTCACTTCGGGCCTCAATGGCAAGCCCATAGTCACTCAACAAACCTCGAAGAGGGTTACGCTAGGGATTTCTCTAGGAAATCAAATCTATATATAAACGAAAATAACCGTAGGACAACGGATTGGAAAATGGAAGTGGCAGCAGGGAGGATGCCCAGCGCCTGAAAACACCCTTGGCTTCTGAAGTGATCACGCACAGGCATGCGCAGCGTAAGAAGTTTACCTAGAAAGTGAGAAGACCACTTTGTTAAGTTCGTCGGCTTTGTTAAGTTTCGGCTTTAATAAATACACTTTTAGCGAGTTATACGAAAAGGTACCCCTGGACAATAAGGCTATGGTAAGGCTTGTTGCCAAGGGTAAAGTTAATGGCTTAAGAGCAAGAGGTCACCCCACCCAGCTTTCATTGTCATCATTATTTCAGCCGTACGATGTCCGCTGTCGGATATAAGCTTTTAGTTTAAATCTAGCATCTTTCGACTTTAGAAGGTTGTGCGTCCTTCTTTTGGGCGGATTCGGACGCCATACTCGTCGGTCTGTGTTCTCGATTCCAGAACTTTAGGGTTCCGGCAGCCATCTATTCTGCATGCTATGTAAATTACTCGCTGTCTCTTACACTTATCAATTCGGTGGGCTACGTCACCTTTTCTTCTTCAACCTAGCTTTTTGAACGCAAGAGTCAGAGAAGAAAATTTCTTCCTGACGAATAAATAAACATGGAGGGAACTGTAAGAAGAGTCTTACAAAGAGCACCTTAATCACGAATCCGCTGCAAATATACGACTGATATGAATAGTTACAATTTAAAATATTATAAGACATAGCTTCTTTTTCATTCCAAAGATGCACCGCAAGGGTGCTGGGTCCATCGCGTTGTAGAGATGAAAGTGTATGGTGCCCGGGCCGGACAACCCGCGTAACATGTTTAAGAAGCCTTTCTTGCAACGCATTAAAGTCGTTTTAATTCACACGGATAACATACAAATAGTTTTTTTAACTGTAATGAATCATTTATTACAAATTTTGTTTTAAGAGAGGATAACTCTTGTGGTGTTGAAGCTTAAATGTAAGGGAATAAATGGCACCGTATATTGTATTCTTGGATACAGTTTTTCCATAGAATTCTTGGTTTAAATATAGTTTAAGTAGTATTAAATTTAGTATATTGCAATACGTAATTCGAACTGTAATATTAAAAATTCCGTTCCAATAGTTGGAAGTCGATTTCGTGGCCTAAAAAAACTTAAATGTAATCTGTACGAAATACCATAGTTAATATAAAAGAAAAGTTAATAAATAAAAAAAACGCTATTGGGTTTTTCTTGAGGCAAAAGTCTCTTCCATATCACACAAAAGAGGGCACACGTCTAGACACTTCTTAACACTAATATTTTCTTGGTGAAAAGGGCCTTGGAAAACGATAAATTTCATTTCTATTGACGACTTGGGGGCATTAGCTCTCTTTTGGTAGTATTCGTGTTATTCAGTGGCGTAATTTATTACTCTTCTTTGTTAAATGGCATTCTCTTTATTGTAACTGAATACCGGATATCTTTGATGGTGAAATTTGTACCTAAATTTACTTCAGCTTACTTTTAGCTTGTGATTTTTATTAATTGTTGAAAAATGAGCAGAATATTATTGTTATACAACAACACATCCTTTTATACCTACGACTAATTATAATAACAAATACCAAATCAATAAGTGGACTCTGTTACTACTGCTCCGAAGATAGCAGAGTATAGATATATGGAAAGAACTTGTAATCGACTACGTCAAAGCGTTTTAAGACAGACAAACAAAACTAAGTCGTCTAGAAAAACGTCTCTCTTATGTATTCGTATTATTTGTTTATAAGAATGTGATTAGCATATAATAGTTTAATAATTCATTATTCACGTCAAATGTCATTTATAGTTACTACCACAGGTGCGTAATGAGAAAAATACATGAAAAGCCCAATTTGATAAAAATTACAACTAAATAACTCCCGTTAAAGGATTTTTATATATATATAAATATATATATATATATATATACATATAAATATAATGTCCTTTAACCTGTAACATGGTTTTTATGAATATTTGTTCTTAAATCTTTTTAAATAAATCATTTGTTAATTTAAAAACATTATACGGAAGTGAATAATAAAAAATTAATTAACGTAACATATTTCTGAGTGATCACTTAATACAGAATGATTAGAAATAGGTGTAAAAGCTTTTTATTGACAAATTATACATTTACCCCTTTAGAACCTTGACACCAAAAATACAAAATTAAAAGCATTTTTATTCAAGCATTTTCGCCGATCGTCCATTATTTTAACATTATAAGCAAAAAAATTTCACCGGCTCAAAATCCTGATTTGTTGAGAAGAGCCGGCCAGAAATTCAACAGTTGCTTTTTTATTTGAAATTTAACTATTTCTCATATGTACATTATAATATCACTCATGTAAATGAGGCAACAAATCAAGTTACACATATTTTGATCAACTAAAAACTCTTGAATGCTCAATATATATAATATATTTCTAATTTTAGATTTAACACTAGAAGAACTTTTATATGTATGCGTACAACACCCAGACCCATGAAAGATTTATTAACTTTTTTACGATGAAATTCAGAGTTTACCAGTTTATTTTTATTTCTTGTATTTATCATGTGTTTAATACTATTATTTCATATAAGAATTTAAGTAATGGCGCAAAAACAAATGTATTGCAAAGTAATTGCTAGAATTCGTTTAGTTACTTAGTTTTAAGACGTCAATAACCCGTACAGATCTTTTTTGTAAAATAGATATAAACAAAAATTAACACTGTACGATAAATATACACAATTCATCCTGTAAATAAAAGTTTATTCTCGTAATTAGTAAATCTCGATAAAAGTTTAAATTTCGAATAAAACTTTTTTATTAAACGCATGCTAAACGCACGCACGTTTTATGTAAACAAATGTGTATGTATGTTCAGTGTTTTGATTGTGTTCGAAGTTCACCTTAGTTTCATTATGCCGGATATGTAAATTCGCTTTAAAGCGCGCTTTGTACTTTGGTCGGACGTGTTCCCGAAGCTTGCTTAGTTCTAATTTATGCTAACAAAGTTTCAGATTGACATTCCCGAGGAAACAGCCTAACCTGCGGTGCATTCAAGGTGAACGATCTTTGCACTGGCTGGAAAGCGAAGGCTTGTCAGACAACCATTACAGGCTTTATGGCTTGCTCAGATTTAGTTCACCGCTATAACTATATAGATACATCAATACCTAATTTACCAGCATTCATTGTGACTTTTGAGAAACAATTCAAGTATAAGTTATAATATTAAGTAATATGTAAAGGTATCTTCGTTATAAATTGTACAGAAAGAAACAAAGGAAAAACGGTTTATGTATCACAGTCGCCACACAAATTTTATATAAATTACCTGAAGTCACAAAAATTAAAATTGGTGGTTGCAGTCGAAAGTACTAGAAACTTAGTAGTGTAATGTTGCGAATTTGTGCAAACCATATCGTCGTCGTCGTAGTTTCAGCCCAAAGACGTTCACTGCACGCCACGCTTGGCAGGCGAGTTGGTGATCGCAGTGTGGTATCGTAGCACCTACAAGACGATTGGTAGCAACTAATCCTCTGGAAACTTGTTTGTGAACAGTAACAATCCCATATAATTAATGCACAAAGTTTCAATTACCTGCGATCGCAAGTCTATATTCTACCACTGGACATACATATCACAATGCTGACACCATAATACAATACCGATTTTCTCCTGAAGAGAAAATTTTACGTATTAAAGTATGTACAGCTTGGATATTTTAATGAGCTAAACTAAAGTAAAACAAAAGAGAAATGAATATTCTGAAAAAATTCCAAAGTAGCTTAGCTATTTAAACCGTGAATAAAAATAAAAACAGTATAATTGGTATCAAAGTTATCACGTTCAACTTACGGAAAAGCAATAAAACAGAAAACAAGAAGCAAGTGTTAATTGCTTTTCTTGAGCGCTAAGACAGATCACTTGCCGAAAAGTTTTTAATAAGGGGGATGTTATTCCGACACAAAGTGAATTATGCCGTAAATAATTCTTTAATTGAATTCCTTGACACGTCTACCTAACACATAGCTAAATTAAATGAGTACATATAACTTAATATCATATTTAAGCATTGTAGCGGCTGTGTACAATAAATATTTTAATAATTGCAACGAAAAAACCCGTAAAAATATATTAACTGTCTTATATAAAAACGGTTGTCCCTTATACATTAATGCTCTCCATATATACATGTACATACACACACACACATAACAATCATTTATTATGTATATGTGTATGTTTTGTATACGTTAACTACTGATTTATATATATATATAAATAAATATATATATATATATATATATATATATATATATATATACTTTTACTGCTTCCATACCATGGTTGTCTGTGAAAAATTGTCTTGTATGATAAGACCGCTCATTGTAATTTTTGTTTAATATTATGAAAATATTTACATGTTTTCTATTGTGTCCAATGACGAATATTATATTAAATTAAAAATCTGTAATTACTAAGGTATCGTAATAATTATACAGCGTGATTAGTTCTAGGTGTAAAAGCATTGATACTTTAAAGAGAATCTCACTTCAAAGTATTAATCATTATCTTTTTAACAAAAAGTGGATTAGGTTTTCTTTTGCTAGGTCAAAGTTGACTGCTTTTATTTCTGCGGTTACCAATAATCCCTTCAATGTAGATTCAAATGACATCAGGTCGAGATTGTACCTTGATCGTAAATTAGTAACGTTACTAGTGAACGAGATGCTTTCCCTAAACAGTGTGATGAGAGAAGGTACTGCGCAGATTTTTATTTGGGGGCCTGGGTAATAGCGCATTATTTTAGATAGGGTGTGTCACTTTCCATTAGCTAAATGTGCTATTCGGTTCATCTTTCCCTGGTACAGAATATATATCTTTGATCATTCGTTTTACGTAACATTTGGCGTAAATAGATGAAATATTCGAAATAGATATTTTTCATTTTTATTTTCATTTAATTTAATACTGTACATATAATAATAAATATTAAATGAATTTAATATTTAATTTTATATTACGTTCGTTGTTCTTCAACAGCAGTTTAAAAGCGTTTTAATTATGTAAATGCTTAAACACTAAGTTTTATCAGGTCCCGTTTACGCAAATGTCTCCTAAGCTCGAAGCTTTGCATTAATTGAAGTGACAGTTTTGAACTTTTATATAGTGTCATTATTAATTTATTTATATAGATAAGTATCATGATGTAAGTGGTTGTGGCAGAAGTGTTTTATCAAGGATCTTTGGCGGCATAGCGAAGCGGCAATTTTTAGTACACAAAAATTTTTCGTGACAGTAAAATTTTTTTAAACTTCGTCAAAGATATGTTGCTGGTTTATGTATCAATAATTTATGTCTTACTATCGATTCTGAAATTTTTATTCCGATAAATATTTGAATATAAGTAGTGGATTTAAAGTTTGCGCAGTTTTCATGTATTAATGGAGTAATGAAATATGTGCATCGTTGATGTTAACACGCGGTGAGACATTGCACACTTCAATGTCTTTTATAATCAGATTTATGTATTAAGCAGTGGTAGCTAAGCGATAGGGGACTAAGACTTGAGATCTCGATATTGAGCCTCGAGTTCGATCCGGGTACAACTTTTATAATTCACATTTTGTGCAATATTTATGTGCACCATATGTAATACCATACTGGCATCGCTACCAAGCGTTGCGAATATGATATATCCCCCATAGAAATCCTCACGGGAAGGCCTAGGGCCTAGGCTTGTGGGCGTTTACGGTCTGAAACGACTAATGATTTCGTAAAAGCTATATTGATTTGATTATTAGCAAAACATTGCTAGAGTGGAGAAATAAACATAGTCAATAAACCATATAAAATGGTTCATAGAGAATCTTTAATGTTATCGTTTAAAGTGATTAAAAAAAAGATTATCACGACGGTAACAAAGAACAACGAATACTAACTAGCTTTTGTGAATTCATTAGTAGATACAATTTTAAATTTATATAATTATTATTAACTATAATATATTTCTTTTGTATTTTTATTCTATAAAAAACTGTAACGAAATTACAAAATCTTTCCTATAATGAATTTAATCAGATCGTTCCTAGTCTTATTACCTGATTACAAAAGCAGTTTAATATTGTTTGTTTTTTATTTATTTACTAACCATTGGATATCAACTAGCATAATTATGGCTAGGAACGTGTACGCCAGGGTAAACATATTTAATTTTGGTACTGTTATACGAAAATAATGTGTTTTTCTATTACCTATATATTGTTATTGACTGAAATAAGTTAAGTAAATTTTGTTTAGCGTACAACCGATCGTCTGGATTGTGTGTAAATACACTCTCAGGTCCTTAGGTAGGTGAGCTCAATTTTGTTGGAGTCATGTACTACGGGTAAAAAATTGTTTTGAACATTTTCCACTAATTTTCAGATGAACTTTTTTCTTCTCTTAATTCTCGGATGTTATTCAGTTTGATGATAGAGCAAATTGTGTAATTCGCAATTGATCCAACGTACAATTCACCGCAATTTGATTGCGATTATTGCTCTCAGAGTCTTAATGACTATTACACTTTTAATCCTCTTTTGCAAATATGTCATGATCATCACCACCATGCCAGCTGATAGATGCCCACTGTATACTATAGGCCACTCTAAAATGTTCCCACTAAATAAAATAACTTTTTATGAAACTTATTTTCAAACACCTCTGCGAAGTTAGTTTCAAAATTCTGTATAATTTCTTTATTGTTCATAAACCAAAATCCAGATAACCTAAATACTTAAGCTGCTTTGATCGAATAGGATGAACTGTATAAATCTGAATTTCTCTTACATGAAAAAACAGACTTGGATAGAATATTATAATATTTTTTTGTTTGTATTTCATTACGAGTTCAAAACCAGTAAGTATAAGCGAAATTTTGTTACTTTTAAGATTATTTTTAATGGATGAATATATAAAATACGACTTAAAAAGGCTCATCCAAAAGATTTGATGAAAAATATGTTCCTGTGTTTAAAATCGCGGGAATAGGTGATGTGTCAATCTACTTCGTTTTACATACTCGGACACAGTAATCCTTGTATGCTGTTGTTTCTCAACATGGAGGTTGAACTGGTGAAAAATACACGCCATCTATCGTCAAAAACATGTATTTTGTACTACGTTTATAACCATATAAGTATATAACAAATAAGTACACATTTTAAATAAGTAATTAAATAAGTTATTATTTCTTAAAACTTACTGTATATAAACGATCTATTAAAAATAACAGTTAAACTAAATATTAACGAAGCATTTGAAAGAAATTTTTTACGTACATACAAACGAGAGAAACGTAGTTCATTTTTAATATTTGCATTAAGCTTAAGATAAGCAAGAGTTGTTTTTTATACAATGTTGAATTTTTAAAGCACCTTGTTGCTTCCCGAGTATTTAGTGGAAAGCACGATCTTGTTGTATCCGGCACAATGTTTATTTCAATGTGAATGAAAAGGCTCACTTACTTTCGTCTAATCTCTATTTCTCTACTATATTTGTTATGTACATGTGTACTAAATATGTTCATGTATATGTAGACAAATTTGTTAGACGATTTTTTTATAATGAAACCATTATGAATGTTATTAATTTATATATTTATTAAGTTAAATAGAAATGTTACATGATTTGAGGTTTTTCTAATTAAGAGGTATGTGTATTTAATATCAGGTAAACATATTTTATTATTTTAAATTTGTTGTACTACGTATAAAGGCGATCTTAATCCCAAGGAAATTGTCTAGAAGTTAATTTTTTTTAAATGTACAAAGTATTTTCCGGGTTTTAAAACACATTTAAATGGCAATGACACTTGTTATAAAATTATTATAACAAATAATTTTATTTCTTCGTTTAGAAAATTTTGAACTATTTCGCCGTAATTTCATTTTAATTATTTTTATTGAGATTTATAGAGTATTTATGTATCTAATTTTACTAAACTGTTATCGATTTGCTGCGAATAGATCTCTCTTATCAAACGCTGTCTAAAAGAGCGTTGATTTCTGATATGGATCAGTGCATTATCATATTTATCTTAAATTTGTCGTTATTGGAGATTATGGTGTAATGAACACAGCATGACACATTCGTACCCTGCATTCATTACAGAATATCACATAATTTTTATTAATATGTCACATAATATAATTACGAAAATAATTTTCTTGTCTTTTTTGAGACCTTCGCTTTAAATTGGATTAAAATCCTTTATAAGATATCCTTCAACTTAAAGCTATTATTAGCTAACACTTTTACCAATACCATAATCGCCACGATTGGCAGGCAGGTTAGCGATCGCAGTGTGGTAGTATGATACGCAGAGGAAGCAGCGACCTATCCTCTAGAAACTTGCTTGTAAATAATGGCAATCCCATATATAATGCACAAAGTCTGAATATAAAAGCTTTTATCCCGAGAATTGAACCTACGATTGCAAATCTCAGTCCTATGCCGCTGAGCTACCACTGATCGTAAATCGTAAACTCATTAATTAGTTTTTAATAATTATTAAAGCAGGAATTTAACTTCCAATTTTGAAAAATGTGAAAAATAATGCAATAGTAGAGAAGGGCAATAAAACACAGACGTACGAACTACGTAGATGCCATTGATTAAAATTTTAAACGTATAGTGTTGGCGTAATTCGCGTTTGTTTTGGCACTAGTGCTAAGTTCGGTCTAATCTTTGTCGATTTGGCAGCGCCGCGTAGCATTACAAGTAGTTGTAAGCACAAAAAACATTCGCATATACTGGTGATTTAAACTTAAAATTAGTTGCCTGGAACATCAAATTGTCTAGGCACAATATTTATAAACACGTATATTTTGGTTTATACACTTATTGGTAGAGGTGATTTGATGCAATGACTTTTACAAAGAGTATGGAACATATATTATGATAACAATTACATGTTTAAAAAAGTCACGTGAAAAAGTTTCACAGAAATATCGTCGTCTATATCTATGGAAGGGTATACCATGATCGCCTCGCTTGGCACCGTTTGGCGACCGCAGAGTGGTATTATTATAGGTATATGAGGATGGTGCTGCCTCTGCCGCTGCATCTGGTAAGCTATTTGTGAACAGTGGAAATCCTATATATGTATTTATATTTATTGCACAAAATATGAATTACATAAGATTGTTATCAGGAATCGAACCCGTGACCTACGAGCTCAATTCTCTGTCCTCTACCGCTACTTTAGGAAATATACACTGGACTATTTATTTAAATATATTTTTATAATTTAAATAAAATTTAAATATATTTTTAGTCACGTTTTCATTGCTTTGATTTAGATGCAAATTTATATATTGAAGTTAAAAAATATAATACTAAATGTTTTTATAGCATTTAATCAAGTGACGTTATACAAATTGCAACTAAAATACATGTAACATTTTAGTTGCATTTTGTAAGCAATAATGATTAGTAAACGCGCTCAATTTTATTTTTAGAGATAGCTTTATTTCGTACACGATCCACGTTTACGATCATCTTTATTTCCATATGAAATTTATAATTACAGTCCGAATGCCTTAAAATTTTCTTTTACTAAAAATATTATCTGTCAATAAAAATATTATTTTCATAGCAATGGTTCTGATTTTATTTCTAGGTATTTTAATAGTATTACTTACCTATTTAAATAAATCATTAAAAAGAAAATTGTTATTGTTACATTATTTTATAACACAAACACTTAACGTAATTACTCTATAAATAATTAAAAAGGAAAATACTTATCGTAATTTCTTCATAAATAATTAAAAGGAATTTGTTTTTATTTACATTTCAAGTATATGTTAAATAAATATAAGAGTTTATTATATAAAGAACATTACGTCTTTTCAAGGCAACTGAAATCAGAACTCTTAATTGAGTTATTTCATGGGAGACATCTATCAGTCGACGACATCAAAGCTTTACTTAATTAACTTGTTTACGTTTCCATCTATGGCAACTGCTGTATATTGACTTTGAACTATAATTATCATGATAGTGTTTATATTAGGTACTTATGTTTATTTAGTAGTTGTAATATCAGAGCAGCCTAACGCACATTTGAAAAGACACGATTAAATTAGTGCAGAATTGTTAACTTTTGACGATAATATTAATATTATCGTGGTAAAATCAAAATAATTATTCTTTTAATAAAAGCGAAATTAGGGCATCACAAATTTTAATAAGTGCTATTCAAAAAACTTGCAACAAGGCTGTACAACTCATCAATAAAACAAACTTGATTATTGGATTGGATCTACAGATTCGTTAAAAGAGTTGTGGTGGAGTTTAACAGGTTAGATAGGCAATGTTAAACGTTTGGATAAAACACAGTTTATTTTAAAAGTTATCCGACTACAACTTCAAATACACCAACGTCGTAATAAATTATTTTTTGTGCGAGTGTAATAATTTTTAAATAAAACTTTCGCCTCGCTTCGCTTTCGAGACGCAGTTTTTACATTTCGCGCATGCGTAGACCGATGGATTGACAGATAAACGAAAGCATTTTGACAACTGTGATTATTTTGTTTCAGAGTATAATAGAAGAGTATTCTGTAACGTAATAAATAATAAAGTGGTTCATCATAATTTCAGATGTAGGACGTCCATTGTCGGTCACAGATCTTTCCCATAAGCTTCCGTTTGGACCAGCAGGAAGTGACCTGCATCCAGCATCTTCCGTCAATTTTAGCCTGGTCGTCTGTCCACCATGTGAGTGAACGTCTTGGCTGCGCCTGCCAGTCCGTGGTCGCACTATGTGGCCAGTGCATTGCCATTTCAACCTACGAAACCGCAGGACTAGGTCATTTACTTACATGCATTTGCGGACCTACTTGTTAGATTTAATAGAAAAATCAGCTCTGCTATTGACCATCGCTCCTTAAACTTGAGGTAATGAGACCCAAAGTAAAAGATCGCGTTTTAGAAGCGCCATAAAACCATAATTCACCGTAAAAACAACTTTTAAAATCATAGTATAAAAAATTGCGAGGTAAAAATGAAGCAATTATTTTTTACGTAAAAAAAGCTATGGGTTCTTTGTCGTTGTTTAAGACCATAGGTGCACTCTGTAAGATACGGGAATCTCTCATATCTATGGAGGGATATACTTCCTCCCCGTTTGGCAGGCGGGTTGGCGATCGCAGTGTCATATTATGGTGCGCAGAGGACACTGCTACACATCTTTTGGAAATTTATTGATGAGCAGTTGCAATCCTGTATGATTAATGCACAAAGAGTAAAATATATAAAATTGTTTTCAAACCTGCGACTTATGATTGTAAATCTCAGTACTCAACCATTGGGCTTCTACTACTCTTTGAATTCTATGTAGTTAAATATATTTTCCTTAAACTCGTAAAACGAGGTGAAGGTAATTCGTTAAGATTAACTGTGACGTTAAATTATGGGTCCCATTAATATTCATACACGGGGATACCGTATGTTGATGTATTAAATTACTGTCGGCTCAGTACATGACATAGTTTATTTAGAAATTGTAAACAACAAAGGGGTGACAGAGGAGAATAAATTGGTATTAAATGGATCGCAATCTGTAATTATATGCTGATGTTTTAATGTATTTTTTTAGTAAATAGTATGGTGAAAACCAGCTTAGCTGCTATATTTAAAGTATTCATGGTCGCCACCGTTAGAATGAGATGATTTTTGATTCTTTATTTTTTTATTATACACTCACGGATTTCCAGTAGACCAAAGCGACACAAGTATTCCGGTGTAATAATATAAACAAAAGACCAGAAGAAAAGTTACTTACGTACTCTAAAAATAGTTTACTTAAAAAAACTAAATATGCTAGGAAAAATCGACTGGATGAATCGACTTCGTTAGTATGCGATCTTACTTTATATGATTCTTATCTTTTTAATTATGAAATTAGAATAAAATCCATAATTTATAACTTAATTCTATATGGAAAGTTTAATAGGGAAAATAGTTATGTGCTATATCTTCGTATAGCTATATGTATGTCGTTTCAAAGATACCTGTGAGGATATATACCATAATCGCCAAATTTGGCAGGCGTGTTGACGATCGCAGTGTGCTAATATGGTAAGCAGAGGAAGCAGCGTCCTCTAGAAACTGTTTTGTGATTTTTCAATCCTATATAACTAATGCACTAACTATGAATTGTAAAAGGTTATATTTCGGGAATTGAACCGGCGAATTATGATGGCAAGTGTCAGTCCTCTACCGCTGGACTACCATTGCTCGAGGTGTGCTATAGAATAGTTATTGTTATTAAGTAAAAGTCCTATAATTTAATGGCCAATAACCCTCAGATATATTGATACGGAGGAGCGAAGTTTTAAGTAGCACGTACTGGTTTATTTATATCTCCTTCCATCTTTACGTTTTTTTGTTAATTTTATTGTAGTAACTTAAATTTCCTTTCCATCGTTTCGTTTTTGTTCTTAATAATTAATATTATGTGTCTTTAAACATTTTGCAATCGTGTTCCTATTCGGATATGGCTCTTTTAATTGCGACACGATTACGCTAATTAACATAGTTACTATAACAACTATCTACTGTATAAATTTTCATATATGATTTAAAACAAATAGAGATCATTATAAATAAATGGTCGCTTACGGAGAGCCTTATGAGAAGGTTCTAAATCTCCTAAAAAGTAGCGAAGAGACCTACGCTCGGAGTTTCGATGCGAGATCGAATCAGAAATCAATGAGGTATCTCGAAAAATTGCTAGTTTCGAAAAAGTCGCACGTGCAATCGATGGTTGTTGGGGCCGAAATATTGTCAAGTGGCGACCACGATGTGGCGTGGATAGGATACCAAAAGCCGGACCGATGTCATAGTAATGGTCGTGGGAAATTGGTGAAAGCGGGCAGCGCAGGACCAGTCATCTTTTTGACCTTAGAAGGAGGATTATGATCAATAAGAAATTATAAAAATAATTTTTCAGTCATCTCGTTTTCTGAATAGTTTTACTATTACAAATATTAACAGTTACACGCACCGAAACTGTTTCACATTATGCATTCAGTTACGAAGTCCAAAATTTATTCTACAGTATTGTTAGGTCGGATTTTAAACCTAAAATATGAGTACTCGTTCTCTGATATCGTAAGCAGCTTTGCATCCAATCACATAAATGGAACGTTTCATAATCCTCGCCAGCTATTTCGATGTGATCTGCTCACAACGGGATTTAGCTCGGCTAAGTGATTAAATAATTACGTATTATATGAATAATTCAGTGCGGAAATGCATCCGGAATTCTTGGCGCTTAACCATGTAGCGACGTTCGTTATACACGATTCATTTGTTTCATTTGTTTTTTCTTCGACATTTAAAAGTTTTTATTTTAATTTTGCATCAACTATATATACTTCTATCGTGTTAAAATAAGTACGCGAATTATTTAAATGGTCAAAGGGTAAAGTTAGTAAAGGGTAATTTTTAAAATTCTTTGTGCAATTAATCCTACTAGCTGAAGTTAATTGAAGATAATAGAGTAATTAAAGAAGAAAGGTGATTCTTCTACCTTCGGCTTTTTCATTAGACAAATTATGTTTCCTTAAACCACGAGAACCATGTCTTGAATTATTGAGTGAAATGTGGGGGACTCGTCTTAAATCCATTGACTTTTTAGTTAAAAATTCTAAATACGGCTTAACTTAAAATTGCTTAAAATATTTTGTCAGAACGTACGCTGCTTCCAACTGGTTTTATTGAAGTGAACGTCTTACGGTTGAAATTATGATGTTAATGATTTTTTCAGAGGTAGTATAGGAATAGATATTATTAAAGTACATAAAATTATTACCTAGTGTATATTTCATGTACTGCAAGATATTAGTCGACGTGTCATAAAGACCGATTCTTACCGGTTCTTTTGTAAATTTATGGGGGTGGCCTCCGTCTAGCAGTTTAACGGATGAAATGATGATGCCAGTGATGATATTGATTAAAATGCGGTTAACTTTTTTAATTACATTTTTAAAACATTTTTTTATTCATTGAAGCCAATAGCTTGATAGAAAAGCACAGGTGTTTTAATTTACTACATGGTTTGTATTGGATATAGTTATCATTTATTTCCTAAAATTTCTTCTATTATTACTTTTATATATATTAAAGAAAATGTAAAATAATAACAGTGGTATTGGTTGAGCTGTTCTTTGATTTAGAAATAAGTTTTACTTATATAAATAGGCATAAATTAGTTAAAAGCCTTATTTATATTATGAAAGTTTAAATTCTGTCAGTCAGGAATACGCGAAAAGTGGACAAAATTTCATTAGCAATTTAATATAAATGCTTGGAAATCAAATTAAATTCCTTGAGCGTTTTGTCAGATTTAGAACTTTTGTGTAAATACCGCGATCGTGACAAACGTAATTAAGATTTACACATTTATTACACAATAACAATATTATATAATAAATGTGGGATAATTCAATTTTGAATTGAATAAAATCATTTTAAAGACCCCTATTTAAACCTTTTTTAAAAAAAAACTTTAATCGTTTTCATTTATTACTTACTTAGGATGGACTTCCGCAAGGTAATGCCTGATTTCATTAAATGTTTTCATTTATTTCGTAAAAGCACATTCGTTAATATATTTTTTCTTAATTCGTATTACAATTATACAAACAATTACAAATTACAATGTACCTGCTTATTGAGTACAACATTTACAGTATAAAGGAATATAAAAATTATATATTAAATAAAAATAATTACATTATTAGAAGAGAACATACATTTTATATTATCGTGAAGGTCAATCTGTGGTTATCAATTTTCTAATTGTTTATAGTGACATTTCTGTCTCGACTGAAGTTTATTGATGAAAAGGTCTACGATGGTACATGCTTGCCTAGAAGAAACTTATTTACTCTTTTCTTAAAGACTCCTAAGTTATAGTAGGCTAGAAACAATGGGCAGGTACGATGTTCCATCCACTCTTTGGCTGTTCGCGCTACAAAAGGAGCAGTAAAACGCTTAGTGCGTTTACAGATGTACGGATGTCGTAAATCCATGCGTCTTGTTTTCCGATGAAAGAAAGGATGTAGGGGAATTATTTGTTATAATTCCGATGCACTCTCCAAAATGCAGTCTATAGAATACCTATAAACTGGAAAATACGAGAAAATTGCCTAAAAATTTACTAAGAATTACGTCCATTACTAGAGTCGTATTTTCTAAATTAACTAATTTATTTAAAACAAACACAATCTTGTCATAATCGTTATTTATCTATTCTATGCTTGTCAAAAACTAACACCGGTAAGTCTAAATTAGAAAACATTTCATTACAAAATACAAACTCCTAACAAAGAGCTTTGCATATTGCAATCGGCTTACGTTAAGCTTTAACCAAAGCTCATAAGGTATTTGTACACAATAATAGAGAATACTCATAAAGATATATATAAGCATCGATGTTTCATACTGACGAAATACAGGATTTTTATTAATATTTTTATGATGTTTAACTTCATATTTTCAAATATTGTTTGATTAGCCAGGGCATAAAAAATATTTTTTTTTGCTGTTAATTTCAGAAAATATTGTTTTGGGAATAATAAAGGTGTTATAACACTATTCTACGTAAATGTGATATGCTGGTGGTTAGACTTTATTTTTAAGCCAAAATTCAATGGGTGGTGGCTTCAGAAATTTACAATATTAGAAGTATATATACACTTATTAGATTAGATTTATTGGCAAAATAATTTTGTTACACATATAGCCCTTCAAATTAAAGTTAAATCATCATCATCATTTCAGCTGTAGAACCTTCACTGTTGGAAGTAGGCTTTTCTCTAAGATTTTCAATAAGTACATTTCTAAGCGACCTGAACTCGCCGTTATTGTTTCCACAGTTCGTCGAAAATAAAAAAGGTGTTAATAAATGTCTTATTGTAGTGAACGTAAATGTGGTGCTGCATAAGATTTTGAATGTGAAATGTTCTTAAAAAAGATAGGTAGATCGAAAGCACTATTATCGTAAAAGTTTCCGAAAGCGAATTGACATGAGTGAAAAAATCTACGCTTGTACCCGAGTAGAAATTGCGTAAATAGATACCCATGTTAATTTAAAGTAATTCTAAGTTAGTAAGGTTCATAATATATGTACAGTGGTCATAAAGAAAAAAAAAATATATATTATAAATCGATAATTATGTGTGATAAAATGTAACTAAACACTGTTAGTAATTCGGCTGTACATTGTTTTCGTCACGTGCTAAAACTAAACAATGGGGCCTATTACAGCGACCTGTCTCGTGCAGCGATAAGCAAACAAATGCGTTGTACCCGTAATGAGAAAATTAATGATCTCATTACCCACTCATCAAACCGCCAATATCCGCTGTTCCATTATTAGCAAGTGATTTAAGAGGATATAAACGGTAAATATGTGAATTATTTTCGAATGAAATGTTTCAGATACAAATTATCTTTATTGCTGCCTTGTTGTGCACATGTCTTAATATTCTTCATTTCTAGACACATTCGTTCTGCTCAGCAGGTGAATCAAACTAATATATTGTATATGAATGTGAAATAATATATATTTTATATCAAAGAGTGATGAGCAAAGATATGCTTGAAGACGTCGCTGGTCATGTCACTAAAAGTTTCAGAAATCTACAACCTTTGGTCGTTCTCTCATCTACAATATTGAAGTATAATTTTCTCTTGCTATGGCTAGTAAAATTATGTTTCTATAAAAGGAATGCAAGCACATAGAGAAAACGGTCTGGGTTGTATTCCGACCCATTAATACAGGATGGTGGATGTGAAATCCTTCGAATCTTTGGTCGATAGCATGAGTCAGTTTTAAATAAAATAAAACCAATTTATTTCCCTATTACAAAACTTAAAAAAGGCGCTCAGATTGTATTGGGACAATGGTTCTGTCTAATGCTGGTTTTCAGCGTCTCCTTCGTCTCAAGGTGTTAAGCGTGTACGCATGTGTGTGTGTATCTATGAATATATAACTTACCAATTGTAATAGTTACAAATGCTCATAACTTTCTAATAGGAGTGTGTCAAGATGTCTGCTGCAAGCTGTCTCATGAGTAATTTTTTTTTGTATCACGTTTTAAATATCTGTAAACTCATTTTCATATTGTCGAAGGAAGGTTGTTCCTAATTCTGACTGCGTAAATTTGAAACATGTTGTTTACCATGGTGTGGCTAGAGTAGATGGATTTGTAACTGACTGACAGAAGGTTTCTTTAAGATATGTTTATTGTTTTACCCAGAAAAGTTTTTCCGGTTTTCTCATCATATTTTTCTTTTGTAAAAAACGAAACCTTTGATTCTCAGCCACGGTCCAGGTTTGCATAATGTAAACATTATACAACCTGTTTATAAAACGTATTACCTTAGATAAAGACTATGATCGAAAATTACAACGTCAAATTTTAATTTATTACGGACATACCTTTCAGCGTTTCGCAGTATAAGTTTACCATGGTATTAAGAAAGTTGGTACGATAGTAGTAGCCCGTGCAAATTTGTTGTAAAAGTGCTTTGCAGTACGCTAAAATGTTCCTCAACTGCTAGCACCGGGCATAATCTATGCAAATTTGTCTTTTGGTTGACTTTTTGAACGTAGAATCCGCTGAAATTAAAGTCATGATAATGTTACAGCGATGTATTAAATACGATCTACTTATTTAGTAAACGGACACGTGGAGTGACAAATGGCTGGCGATATCACACGTGGAACAGATGATCGCTGGGGCCTTAAGTTTCTGGAGTGGAGGCTGGGGATGGACAAGCGCATTATACGTCGTAGAATTAAACTTATCATTGATAAAAAAAAAACAGCTATAACAAAAAACTTGAGGCTTTATCACAATGGCACTACGGAGCGTTGGGCTTCCCATTTCAAATATTGTTTGTCCAGTAGCATTGGTACATAATTTTCAAATTAGGAACATATATACCTTTGTACAAGAAAAAGGTACTGCCATAAAACCTCATTGGCTTCGTATAAAGGTAAATTATTATCAGCAATGATATTTATCACCAGTATTTGTTTAAATGAGACAATCTATAGTTCATTAGTAAAAAGCTTTAAAGCTTTTACTCCTATTTATAATCACCGTGTATAAAGTGATCACTCTGAAACAATAATTTATTTCTATTGGAATGCAACAGGCCAATATATTCCCGCAAAACAAAGTAGCAATTATAATCACGTTATTTTCAGTTTCTAAAACCATTGATTTTTGATATGGTGTATAATTTATTATGTGGCAATAAATGAGCATTTATCACTTTAACGTTATTACACTTATAACCAATCACCCTAATGTTAGTATAGTACATAGATATTAAGTTGAGAACATTACACTACCGCCTAGGCAATTACGCATGTTGCCCAGTGCCAGGTATTAGTCAAATGGGTGTACTACAGACGCATTCAAGTACATCGCTGCAAGTCAAGGGTCATTTATTAAGTGCTCCGGAATATCCCGTTAACCACTGGTATGATGAAATGCTGGTCTGGTATGTCTTTGCGAATTACATACACAATCCTTCCACTTTAAAAAAATTATATAAATTTTTACATGTAAACGCAAATAAACATTAAAAAAAAATTATAAGCCACACATAAAATAATTTTTTGAAAAAAAAAATGAAATTTCATATTCGGAATTTATTATTCTCTACCAAGTTGTTGAAGGAAGTATAAAAATCGTACGTGCTCTCGTTTCGCACAATCATTTAAGAGGCTTCCTTGGATCGATCGTATCGTCGTGGTAGGAATATTCCTTACATTTCCGCCATATTTAATTTTAGCTATCACTTTCGTTTTAAAACGAATGAAAAGCGCGAAGCGTCTATAATCAATGGAACTCTTACAATCAAGTGCCAAAGAAACGTCCGCGGAATCCAATAAGCGTCTCCCACCGGCGTCTGCCGAGGTACACGGTAATGTCTGGTATGTCTATAATTACACCTGAACTGTTTCAAACGTCACCTTATCTACCTATTCTTTCATTTGTACTTTAATATTCAGATGGAAAGAAATAATTTTGGGCGTGGTTTCGTTGTGATATCTCGCAGTTTTATTGTTCCGGTATTGCGTGTTAGGTTCAGCAGTTAAGGCATGGGCGCATTTATGCTAGCTTATTTAACATCAACTTCACTTATTTGTGCTTTGATTAATATGCTTCAACTACTTACGATGTATCTTATGATTAGATTTTCTCTATGTTTATTCATCGATTGCAAAACTTTTATCTGTTTAGCTAACTTACCTCGAAGCACTCTTTTCATTCATATTCTCAATCTGATTGTAATAAATTATTTATTTTGGGGTGAACACATATTTAATCAAGCTTTAATGGTATACTTTGAAGGTCTTGTTGATGGTATCAGTAAAGACGCACCGGTTGTACAAAAACAGATATGACTATGAAAGAAGTTGTTATGTTTTAACTCGAATATTATCAAAACGACGCTGTTACCAAGACATCGTTAGAGCCGCCAATTAAATTGTCGACCCTTTGTAAAAAAAGCTTCGATACCGAAATATACATAACGTTTCAATTACTATAAAACAATAGATAAGAAAGATTCCAATCAACTTGTATAAAGTGTTTATTCTGAAATATTACACCTTTTTTATATTTTAATGTAACAAACCAGTAACATCTAGTAGTACAAAGTCTGCAGGAATAGAAAAATAAATAATTTAATATGAATTAATCAGAATTTTGATAACGGTTTCTTCCTATATTATCATTACGTTTATCATTTCTGTAACCATTGATTTTTGGATAAGATATACCATACCTTAAGTACACGTGTATATTGACCACTTTAAAGATTTTACGTTTACTGTAGAATTGAAAAATAAAATTGAAATTTGTTTTGCATAGATACTTGGTTATATGTCAAGAAACTTTCTTTCTTTGAAAATACATTTTAAGTTATTATTTTTTTATATTAAATTCGGCAACTTTTTCTATAAAAACGGCTTTTTAATTTAGATTAGAAATTTAGATTCATATCATTTTTCTAATAATCATTGAAATGTTTTTAGATATTGATTATTTCACGTAATTATTTAATTACTGCTAATTTTTAACTACTTTCATTTGGACACTAACCCATTATTAACTAAGACAGTTTTTAACGAGGTTCCTAAGCCGGTTCAAAGCAAGAGAAATGTTTCATTGAAGTGCGTTAAACTGTATCATGCTTAAGGGTTAATCAATCATTTTCGCGTGAATACTGTAAGGTTACTGTCATTAATAACGGATTATTGTTGAAGGCTTTCGAAATATTAATGGAGAATTTAATTTTAACTTTAAATGTTTAGTTGATGCTGATATTCAACTCGAGTTACAAACTTACAGTATTTATACCAAAAATTATTATTTTTTTAATAAGTTTTATTTATTTTATCACGATATAAAAAAATGTTTGAAGCAATGGACAAGTTTTTCACTTATATTTTATATTTATTTTTGGTACGCCATCTTCCAAATAATATATTTTCATAACTTTTATATAATGTTGCATTAATTCAAATACGTTTGCCTACTATAGGCGCACACAGTTCTGGCTATAATTAAGCTAACTATAGTCTTAATCTATACCTTAAAGCACTGCACATAAATAAATGATAGTAATAAAATGGACTCATGTAAAATAAAACAAATTACAAATAAATAAAACTGAAATATAATATCGCACCTAGACTTCATTTGGAAGCTTATCGAGCTTAGCTCGTAAAAATCAGAACTGTTTTTGATATATACATACATTTATATATATATATATATATATATATATATATATATATATATATATATATACATACATATATTGACCAACACTTACAAAAATTACAACCCAGGAAATATTAAACACTTAAATACATTGTACTAAAGTGAACTAGATATCTTTTAGGCATTCATTCATTCATAAACCATTCTAATAATTATTGATTATTAATAAATAACATAAGATAAATAACAATAAGATTATGCTATCAATTTGAATAAATTTATACCGTTGTTTGTTTTATTATGATGTTTTGATAAATAAAGTTTAAAATACATATTAACCCAGAGGGCAAATACCTACCCAGTGTATTATCAGAAACAACATTGTAGTTTCATACGAGTATATGGGTGTAGCTTGCTTATATTAAGTTCTGTGGTAATACGAAATTCATATTATCGAACCCCACAACACATTTGCGTAATGGATCTATATAATTGTATATAAAT
Organism: Battus philenor; assembly: GCF_028537555.1. Lineage (NCBI taxonomy): Eukaryota > Metazoa > Arthropoda > Insecta > Lepidoptera > Papilionidae > Battus > Battus philenor. Next base: position 4,156,191 of record NW_027181693.1, read on the forward strand.
GAGTTTTGTTTAATAAAATGTTCATTATCGATTTATATTGGTACTGTTAAAAAAGAAAACAATGTTATTTTTAACACATGGACAATTATCCGAATCTTTATTAACTTCCATGATAAAACTTTAAAAACTTATAAATATTTTGTTTGGAGTTATTATATTTTGGCATTAAAAATCGAGGTTTGTTTTTTTTTTTTTAGGAAAGTGGAAAGTGACTCGAAGAGATAATCACCTAATCGTAAAAATGGAGCACTTTTAATGCTGCGGCTTTTATTACCGGCCAGTGGTAAAACATTTTGTTTTATTTTTTAATTCCTTTTTTATTTTTTACTCTAGAACTGAAAAATATGCGTTCGTTTTTTTAAAAAAAATTACGTATTTAAATTTGAATTTACAATGTTTTTGTAACCTATGAATTATGCGAGTTGTTACTACACATTGTCATCAGATGTCGTTTATAAATCATTTCGTTTGAATTAAGTTATATAGGGGTATGAAAAATATTTTGTAATGACTTATTTAAATGGTCTTTGTTAACAAAACAGACATCTGAATCTGTTTATTACATGCAGTGACATATGATAAACATACAGCAAAAAGAGGTCGCAAGAAGAGACTCGCATACCCATAGTCTACGTCGAACAAAGACCTTAATGTAAGAGGCTCCTTAGAGTTGTATGATAATTAGCAGTGTTATTTTCTATTGTAACTGTGTAGTGCTTAAGTAACTATTTATGTAAAACATTGATATAAAACATGCAATGAATTCATTGAAAATGCGAAATGATTTAAAGTTTTCAACAGTTATATTTTTTGAAAGTAAATTAGGCAGAATTATTTTATAATTAATTAAAGAAGCTTGTATGAAAAGAAGTAAAAAAAAAATATTTATTCAGTTTTTATATAGTATCCATTATAGATGGACTATCGACATAGTCAAGTTCGCGGGAAATCACTGGATTTTACAGCGTAAGGCCGGCCTTTGTGGCAAATTTTTAGGTGATGATGATTTGAAGATTTGAAGATGACAGTATTTACGTCCGAGGTCTTCCTTTGGAGTCTAGAATTGGGTATAAAATTTGCAGGTTATCAAGCTCTAATAAAGGCTCTCATTTCTAATGTACCAATTGAGCAGTGACCACTAGCTAAGCGATAGGCGCCTGTCTTGCGGTCGAAGGTCACGAGTTTGATTCCCGGTAATATAATCTTATTTAATTTACACTTTGTGCATTAATTGTTCAGAAGTGCCACAACTCACAAACAAGTTTCCAGAAATGGACAGTAGCATCTTCTTCTGTTAAGCGTTGCGATTAAAGTATATCTCTCAACCAAGATATCTTTGGGTGAAGTCTAAGTTTTGGAGAGGGGATTCTATGGGCCGAGAGCTTGGCCGATCCTCAATAGAGTGACTTTGTCTGAGCTGCCTAACTTCGGCTCGATCGTTTCCTTCGGCCGTATATCAAGTTATTACTGAATTATATTTGTTTAGGGTATTATTCATATATTCATTATTCATAAGGGAGGATTAGGTGCCATTAAGGCATTCTTTATCAGTACAAACATTATACATACATATACTTCATAATTCGCAATAAGAAAGTAGTTCCGCCAATATGTCTTGAACCTTATTTTTTAACATACACAGTTTAATGTCTCTAATCCCAAGAGTTTTGTTCATTGTGCATTATTAAAAATCTTTTCTATTTTGGATTGGCAAGATTTTTACTAACCTTTCTTCACACAAATTAATATACTTCTATTATTCCATCATTGTTTATTGTAATAATTCTCTATGGTACTCTGATTAAAAGGATGTACAGAAAAAAGGGATAAAGATAGAAGGCTTGAAGAATATTACAGAAAGCAATATGAACACTTACTCAGCTGTTTTCTGTACTACAATCTAACCCGTACTACATTTTCATTAAGGAACCCAGTGCCATACGGGTTAAAAATACTTATGATCGATCATTATTGCCTACAAAACAAAGAAGATTTAAGAATAGAAAATATTATAAAAATAAATTGAAATGTGTTTATAATTAAAAAAGATGAAGGCGTAGACACGAATTTCACAGACGCACTGAGATTGAAGAATTAATTTCATCTCACTATTCGATTGAAAACTAAAATGTAAGTCAAAGTAGAATACGAATCATACACAAATTACTTTAATAACTAAAAAAATAAAAAGCTGTGAAAGTTATTATTATTCATACATCGAAAGTGTTCTTGATTTAAAATATGTATTATGCAGGAATTCAGAACAAATTTTACGTAACACAGATATATTGTTTTAGTACAAATGTTATATTTTAAGTACAATGATTTTCTAAAACAATGTTCCCAGATAAATCCCATCAAGGAAATGAATTTCTCCTATAAGCTAGTGCAGTACTCCTTGTACCATGCAGTCCGCAGTTCCCGCTCTACGGGCGACGATGCGCAATCTGCATAATACGATGGCTCATCGCTATATGTATGGAAATGACTGCTCTTAATGCAAGTTTTAATCTTTTCTGTGTTTTAATGTGTTATTTAAATAAAATTGACATTTTTATTACTGTTTAACAAATTTTATAGATATGTTTAAGTCATTATTATAGTTGTAAATATGTTTCTATAGAAAGACCTGAATTAATCGCAATTTTTTTTCTTTTAAGTAACAATCTTCTATTCATATACCTGTGCTGGTAAGAAAGAGAGTAGAGTTAGAAGAGAGAAAGAAGAGTTAGGGAGTTAGATTTTAAAGGAATTTCGACTCAATTAAATCTCGATTGTCGTTATTAATAGTCTCTAGAGTTTTCGGATCTCCTACAGCAACTAAAGACGACAGAACTTCTGTTAATAAAGGATCTGCGTAGTTCATACTATTAATAGTATCTCTCTCTTATAATCTCTTGCTTTATGCTTTTTTAATTCCTTTTTTAAAAAGATTGGAGATGTCTTATGTGAATTTCTAGTAACTCAAACTAAAGAGTACTCAAACAAAAATACACGAAGGGTGAAGTATGAACTGGTTTCTGAAGGTTTAATGCTGTTACTGGATTACGGGACGTACTTGATTGTTGAAGGTTGTTGTCTGTGATTGTACACATCATCATCTCGTGAAAATAATCTTTGAATCTCTATATCTATCTTATCATAGCAATGTCTTGACAAGGTTTACCATATTTTTTTTAAAGTAAAGATACTTTTTTAAATAGGTAATTCAATGAAATATGTTTATTCTTACTCATATACGAGATATGTGCCAATAATCGTCTCGATTAACAAGATTCGGGAGAAGCTGCTACTGAACAGGGGAAGAGACGGTGGAGACTACGCTCCAGTACTACCAGAGGCCTTTGTTCAGATATGGATGTCCTATGGTTAAAATGACGATGATACATAATTTCAATACTAAGCTTTCTTGATATGAAGTTACGCTGATATTTCCTAGGATTTATTATGAAAATAATAATGCGCCTGCAGTATTAAATAATCAAGAATTCTGTTCATTATATGCAAATGACGCAATGATTTAGTAAAACGTTATTTTAATATTTACAGATAACTATGTTTGGTTGCTTTTGTACTATGACGCATGATGATAGGGAAACTTAATTTTAGATTAACAGCGATAGTCTTCTAAAGTTAAACAAAATAATATATACGTAAGTATTAGTGTTCACAAGCAAGAATAAACGGCCCTGAATAGCAGGAGAAATAACAACCGCGGCCCCGTTTCCCAAACGCCATATTATTAACGCACGAACGAGCGATTAGACGCCAATCAACGCTACTGCTCAACGTAGCGGTGTGAAGCTAAATAAATTGAAATTTGATGTCATTCATGTTTTTTCGGTTGATAAGCTTCCAAAAAGATAAATTAAAAAGGTCACCTTTTGATAAATATTTTATATTTGTGGAACAGAAGAAAAATTATGTTAAATGTAACATTTTGTAGGTGTATTTACGTGATTTATAGATGGCGTTGTCGTCAAATAAATACCGCGTTGCATCGACGAGACATCGACATCGACGAAACGAGACTTTAATATTTAAACCTAAATATATAAAATACCAAAATCAGGTATTTCAATATATTATTTATAAGCCATTATAAGAGGGCTTTATCAATTTTAGTGTCATCAATTTGAGCACTTCTGGCGTTCTTTCACAAGAAGTATGAAAGTGATTACTGTTAAAGAGTGGATGCTATTATGAAAAAGATTTCCCTTTTTATGAGAATTGATCCAATAACGGCAAATATATTTTCTAATGTTTACATCTGTAGCCTCGATTTAATTTCTATTCTACTGTAGCTTATTCACGTATAAACATTAATTACTTTTAAAAATAAGACAGTAAATGTACTGTCAATTTAATAAATAAATATGTAACCAAATATTATTTACGATATGTAGAGACTAATGTATTAATGTAATTAAAATCAGGTCATAAATAAATTATGAAACAAATTTATAACATTTGCGTTGTCCAAAACAGATGTTTGTTAGTATTGCGGTAACAATTATTCATAGGTAAAATACATTTAGAGTAGTTTGTTAAATATATTTTTAAGCAAAATTTATATAATGAAATCATGTTAATTAGTTATAGTGACAAATTGGTTTATCAAAGTTTATAACCTATTTTTTTGGTATACTTATACATTATTCAATCATCATCGTGATTAATATTATAGACGTAGTGCATTCACCTACATATCATAGGTTCCCGTCGATTTCCAATAAGGTTGGTAGGCAGCTGCTTACATTCAGCGTATTACAAGAACTTTACATGGTCCACAAGTAGAAGAATATATATTTTTAATTAATATAGTTATTTCACGAACATATTCTTCAATTAACGATTTTCTTTCAGAGAGAGGCGCTTGCTCCATCTCTATCGACTCCTGAACCTGATGCATCAAGAATGGGGTACAATTTACGCTACATTTTCCAGACGACTTGTGTAATAAGTAACAAATGGAAATGATGGCTGGATTAAATGCAAATTTATTCAATTAATCCGCCCGACGGTCTGTATTGGGTGTCACAGTATCCCGATTGAAGTAAGTCTGCTCAACCGTGCAAACGTAGTTTCATGTTCATCGTATAAACTATATACATATATATGAACACAGCCAGGTATTATTACATATAAATTATGTTACGTCGCCAATACGATCGCATGGATTTATAGAGATTAAATTTTGTATTCCCCATTGATTAAATTATTTTTATTAAATCAAAACAAGATCAAATTAACAGGAATTACGTGTACGATGTGATAGTAATTATTTATAATTTAATTAATAAAACTTTATTCGGCGGACTGTGATGCGTAAGCTAAATACTTGACATTCGCCGTGCGCGAACAAAGTCGGACTGCTAATAGGGCAAGTATGGCGAGATACGGGAGTTCCCCGCGATCTATCAGCTGAACGTTATTTTCACATAGATTAACCTAATTATTTATTAAAATTGCTCTTTGAAAGTTTCAATAGGTGTTATCTTTTTGCTGTTTGTTTGAGGGTGTTGGAAATTTGTGACAAAAACATAAGTATCGTTTAAAATAAGTTGCAACAAAAAATTGTATTAGCATTGCATGTGAAGACAACTGTTTACTTTGTTGTACATTTACTTATACAAATTATATAAAATGACCAGATGCGATTCCATCATCTCAATACTACACAGACACCCACAAGCTAATTTATTAAAAATTTTTGATTTACATGAACATGGCGACGGGTAATCATTTAATAAGATAAACGATAAATAAATAGTATATCAAAATAAACAAGTCTCCTTGTAACACTTTTTTTTCAATTGACACAACATACACGCTCAAAAGCGACTAATTCCGAAACCTAAAATTCTCTGGTTAGTTGCAAAAGGCTTTTATAATTTCAGCAGATTATAAACGTCTATATTAGGCTTCAATGTTGTTGTTACATATATATCTCGGTCTACGTTTCCTTACAGTTATCAAACCAAAGGAACAAACATAATATGTGTGAAGCGTGCCCCTTCGTGAACACTTTGTTGATTGAAATAATACGAAGGATACGCGTGGCGTTGGCGTTTTCATATAGTGCTGTTTCACTTAGATTTTATAAAGATTTGATATTATATGCCTATACAAAGATATCCTAACTTTTTTGTAACTAAAAGCCCTGCTGTGATTAGATTTTTATTTTTTTTTCTTAGTCATGGTAGCTGATGTCCCTTCACTTTCTTAGTAACAGTACTAAAATATCATTATAAATATTTAATCTATGACAATATTTTTTGGGTTATTTTTATGTTTAACTGTTACTAAAGTTGAGACGCTGAGGCTACTTTGCCAGGTGTTTTTTTTTATTTGGCTCCCGCTATTGGGGGCCTCTCGTACCCCCTATCTTTTGTGGGACAGGGGCTTTACGGGCAAATTTAATTATTTACATAATTTTTTATTATTTACTTTCTCTTCTTTCATACTTCACATTGTCTTTCGGTCTATTCTTTCATGCCACAATTCTGCTGTCTTTCCCTTTTGCTCTGTATCACCTTTCATTCATTCCTCTTTTCTTTTTACATTTTCATAATTACATTGTTATTTTATATCACATTTTTATTACTTAAATTCTATAATTATTTTATATTACAGTACTGTATATTATTTTGCTCTTATTTGTCTTCATTATCTATTTATTTGCAATATTTACGTTTTATTTCTTTCTATGGCATTTTTTACGATTGTTCTGCAGAGGGTGATGAATGACTGTTTGGTGTCTTTTTCGCTTATCAGGGAGGCTATAGACTCCTCCCCGATTTTAACGCCAGACCGGCACTCGAAGTCGATCTTTGCCAGGTGTACCGACAATGTGTAACGGTCGCCGGAAGTCGCGGGACATGGGCAGCGTAAAACCAATTATAGTGGCGATCTTTGCGGGCGTCCTATGCTTGCAGTGGGCATTTATCGACTGATGTAATGATTATAGTGATGATAAAAACTGATACGTAATTATCAATTCAAATTAAATCGTAATTATTATTGGAATAAAATTTCTGTATATTTTAATATAAAGTCACAGACACTTGCTTATATATTTACTAAAACGTGTGAGTCATCTACCTGATGTACACTTAGAAATGGCTTCTAAAAGCAACGAGGCGTTGTTTGCGAACGCCCAGTGACAAGTTTATTTTGCGATGCCCTCGCCTGCGCGTCGACTGTCGAAATTATAACGATATTGCATAGACACACATTGCACACTGACGCGTACTTTACGTACACAAACGTAAAAGCGTGCCAGTGAACCGTATGATGCAACTAAGTCACTACAAAGGGCTATTGTTTCTCTCAATAACAGGGTATATAATTGTTACTATTAATCCACTCCTGGAAGAGACATCGATTGAATTATTTGGATAAAATGAGATGACTATAGTTTCGCAGTGGTACATGAAAAAATAGACATGTGTGTATCATACTTTAATTTAAATAAAAATGAGATTACATTTCTTCCGTAAAAGTAACATGTTGTTAGGTTTCATTCATTTTTTTTTGATTCAAAGAAATTTATTCCCTATAACCTAAATAAATTATCAATATTCACAGATTTTAGTGTTTTCTTTCGAGTATACATGAGCTATAATAAAGTAAAAAGTAAGTATGTACTCATAATATAATAAGTAAAGCAAAAAGTATACAGAAAAGTACTAAGTTAACGAGTTAACAAAGATGCAATTCTAATTTTAAGTTACAAATTTTGTCAAACAACGGCAATTTAGTTTTAAAGTGTATATAATTTTGTTATAGTAGGAGTATACATTAGTAGGAGCGGTAGAGGACTGTGTAGTTCGATTCTCGAGTTATTACTATTTCTATACGCGCAATGTTACACGCATTAATAATATTCTGTTCCGGTTTGAGGACGTCGTAGCCAGTGACTTCAAAATACATAACTATTGTATGGATTTGCGAAGTATTTATCTCAAGATGAATGTATATCTGATGGTACACAGGCAGCATTATTTTACAAAACACTGTCTATCAAATAAGCTTTATTATTTATACGAATACTCAAAATAAGATATTAAATATTTATTCCCATATTTCGTTAAATACTGATTAAATATTGAAGACCTATATAAAATACTCTGTTCCATGGTAAAATTTAAAAATATTATCGTCTTCATCAAGATTGGTGTTATAAAAATTAAACAAAAATAAATTAGATTCAAAAGCGAAATTATTTTGATGTTATTATCATATTAAAAAGAAAACTTCCTTAGTGTACTAGAATATAGCGTGGTAGTTCTTGCCCCGGGGAAGCATTCAATTTCGTCGGGCAAACATAATGTAAGAGAAAACATCTTGCAGGCAGGAAATGTCGCAGGTAAACACGACGAGGGCGCTGGCCGGAAACGTTTTAAAACTGAAGTAAAAAAATTATAACAATTTTGTAAACGAATTTTTACTGCGGAATAATTGTTGTAATCATAAAATATATGACACTAGATTACTGAAAGCGTTAAATTTTTTTTGTTTAATTATTTTTATTTTACATTTTTATTTATTTAAATTTACCTGCATCCAATTATGTTGCGTTTTATAATAAGTACGATATGTATTTTAAATACCTATATACACACATTGAATGAAGTAGAACATATTTGATCATCTGAACCTACTTACTACCGACGTAAATAAAGAAGATTGTGTAAGAAAAAGCTATAGGCTTTTGCCTGCAACCAAATTCTACGAATAAAATATTTTTATACAAAACTGCATTTGAAAGAACATAATACGATATATTTATTTTGTCAATTTATGCAATACATTTACAATTTATGTAAAAGACATTAATAAACACAAAAAACTTATTCTGTAGCATCTCTCGTAGCAGCTCTACGGTGCTATTTATTTTCGTAGAACTGTTAAATGTTTGTGAGCTTTCCGTTATTCCCAATTAAAGAATAAATTTAAGATTTCGTAATAATGTCGGTTACATCAGTACTTTCATAAGCTGTCATTTTTATTCACCATTTCCTATCCTAAATTTCTATATAATTCTAATATAATTCTAATTTCTAATCCTAAATATAATTAGACTGAAAAAGTGAAATTAGTTTTTAAATCACATTTATCCGAACTCAATTCCTTCAATCTGATATCTTCTTGTACATTTTTTTTCGAGTATACGGAAGAAAACTTTATTTAATTGTTATGGTAATTATGCTTTCGTGTAAGACGTATGTGTATGATAAATCGTTTGTCCGATGCCTTTAAGGACGTAATCGCCTTAGGAAGGATTTTGACATGCAAGGCGTCAGTTGTAAGCTGTCCGAAACTGTTTAACAAAGATTAACCTTACCTGACCCATTAATTAGTTTTATTATCCAAATAAAGTTTAGTGATATTATTTTGTAATTAAAGTTATTTTATGTATGTATGCTCTTATATGCTTAAACACTTAACCAAACTTGTTCTTTTTCATTTCACTATTATGAAAGTAAAAAAATAACTATGATATTTAAACATAAATGGTTATTTGTTTTTTTTTTACTTAGAGAGTCATTTAATATTTTCTTTGCTATCTTATTCATTTATTTACGTTAACATATAAGCTAGCAGAATTATAGCTTTATACGCCTACAATAGGCAAACATATTTTAATTTGCTGGGTATTATACAAAACCAATGTGTATACTAAATTTTGCAGCTGGAGTAACGGTTTAAAGTAAATAAATTTGATTCAACCTGACAATTGTTAAAAAATCTTTTTACATGTAATATAATTCGATGATATCAGCAGATCGAGTCGAGATTCGGCGCTTTTGGGTACCTTCAAATACTAAATGTGATTTGAGTGGCAATCGCAGCCGAGGTGCCTTACAGGACCAGCGCAGTCATTCAATAAAAAATATGTATAAGTGACTTAAAAGCATGTCAGCTTCCCAATTTCCTGAAGTAATAATGTTACGTCCTTGCTGGAGTTCTTCAAGGACATTGCGAGCTTAATTAACACATAGAAGTTTAAATTAAGTTCTCTGACACCTCACAAACCAATAGCCTTGCCATTTTTCTTATTAATTTATTAAACTAATTGATAACACATTATAAAACCTATAAATTGAGTGACTACCAAGAAATGAGAACTGTCCGTCGAAATTTAAATCTTCAATAGGCTATGTCGTAACATACAACCGAATATATAATAACTCTAAGATAAATAATCTAAATTCTTCTTATGGGTTTAGTATATATATATATATATATATATATATATATCTGTTCATTAAAAAAATCATCGTCTTTTAAGCAGTTTCATCTCTTAACTTCGACATTACTTCATTGTATTTGAATATCATTTGAACGCTTTGCTAGTGATATTATTTATGCTCGTTTATATTTTGATACAACTAACTTTTGAAAAGGTAACAGTATTACTTCTTCTATTGTCTTTAGATGTTGACATTTTGGTATTCAATTTTATAAAACAATAAATAAAATAATGAAATAAATAACATTAAGATATATTTCACGGCAAAATGCTGTTAGGGTATCCGTGTTACGCCTTTTATTTTTTTAATATAAAAATACATTACCTATTATTATTTACAATATTAGTATTTGTTTATTAGAGAAAGAACATACAATATACGTTTAATATGATTTACAGTTGATTTAATACTGAAATTTCACAAAGATCCTCAGGTAATTTTGTTAAGTCCCGTCCTGCCTGTTTAGGTATCAATTAGGCTTTAACCAACACTCTAACAAGCTGATCGCTAGTTCCCCTTTGTTTTGCAAAAAGCTCACAGTATTTCATAGAAACTAACTCAATAATTATTCTATTTTTTAGTACCCTAACTCTATTTTATTTTTCACCATATAGCTGTTACCTTGTTTAAATATTAAATACCAGAGATGTTCAACCTTTTTTAAAGCAAGTTGTGTAATAAAAAAATATCACAGTGCGCTGAGCGAATGTTTTCTTTAGGTGAATAGAAGAGAGGATAAAAATAAACATACAAGTGTATGTTATAAGTATTTTATATTGTATAATACTAGTAATAATAAATACCGAAATATAGGAAGACCAAATCTTAAGCCAAGAGAGTGTTGCTAGTTATAACACACGGATATGAGACGTGGTCGTTTACGACGGGCGTCAAAATATGTCTGAAGATTATCTAGAGTGCAATTGGTTTTCATAGATTTCATGTAGCCTCTATGTCTAGAGTTTTAATGCGAGATCGTATCAGAAATGAGGAGATCCACAGAAGAACCAATATTACCGACATAGGTCGAAGGATCGCTCGTCTGAAATGGCAGTGGGCGGCAGCTGCCCACTAGAAGGAATGATAACATAGTGAACGTCGCGGTAAGTCGGAGGGTCGAACTCCGGGACAATTTTTGGGTGAGGTCTATACTTTGCAGTGGGCTTTTATAAGCTGTAAAGAAAAAAAAAGAATAATAAGAATAAATAAGTGCAAATAAATATGTTCTGGAAATCTTGCAGCGGGCTCATTGCTGACCAATCGTGGGCACGGAACTGGCCACCGTTATTATGACACACGCTATTATCTCCGAGCTTAGTTTTAAAATACATAATGGTAATTTTTCACGGCATTTGTGTTTTTGAAAATTTAGTTCTGGTTAAAAAAGTCTCAAATGTATTATATTACAAATACGTTACCATGATTAATATTAATGCATATAGTATACTTTACCGTAATAAATTAAAAATATTCTAGAATTTTACCTAACCAAACTTAACTTAACTAAATACTCGAACTTACTCAATATTTGATTGTCTAATAATAATATATCACCTAAGTATCATATTATTAAGAAGTATTAATATTAATATCACCCTTTAATAAAAAAGTAGGCTTTTTTTTCAACAAATATTACAAAAAATATTACAACCTATAAAATACTTCATATAGTACGTAGCACAACCCGGAAGCGCTTTCAGAATTGACTCATAATTTCGTCTGAATACAATTTGCATATGAAAATACGAACACGACGTGAATTTGACTTCCTAATAACGACGACTGTTTCGGAATTTCGTACAACGAAGTCTCTTTACGTTAAATTGGAAATAAAAATGACAAAATGATTCAGTGATATTATTGTTTTAAAATTTTTTTGATTGACATTGAGTGCAGTTGTAGCTTGATTATAAAAATAGTTCTGTAGTCCAATCTAGTAGAGTAATGTAATGCTCTACTGATGAAAGTTTAGTGAATAAATAAGAGAAGTAAAGTGATGTCTGAAAATTTTTCTTCTCATTTTTTCTTCATAGTGTCTAGCACTATGAAGAAAAAATGTCATTAATGACAAAACATTGTTTCTCTACTTATAGACACGATTACGTTCGTCATCTTAAATTATGTGATGGATGGCTAGTAACTTCGCCTTAATGCCACTTAAACCGCTATACGGAGAACAGCTGTCAGGTTGGGCCTGAGGAAAAAAGAGCATGAATTCTTCTTTCCGTCGCGTTATGCGGAACCTAAGGCGCGGTAGAGCGGTTTTGGTAACACTATAGCTACGTTGCCTTTCAACAAAGTAATGTCAAAAAAAGGAACGAGATAGTAGAACAGTCACCAAGGACTTTTAAAGTAATTTAAAATAATTAACTGTTTTTTTGTTTTGAAGTCCCTATAATAATCAATTGTCTACAAAAAAAACATTTTCTATTTCGTTCACTGCAAGACTTTGGAAATACCAGGCACATTGTCATAAACCTCAAAGCATTTAACGGTCTGTAGCTAGAAATAAAATAATGTACCAACCGATGTATAATTGAGTAAAACTTTCAAAATTGTGTTGTTAATATGTATAAATTTTAGCTGTATTTACCCGTAATAGAAAACTGTATAATAAATATAGTAAATAATGATAAGACGCTGTCGTGCCTCACAGCTAGGAGAAGAAAGATCCGTATCAAATGGCGGCAACCCACTCCCAACTGCCTGCGTGTAGTAAAAGCAAAAAAAGTGTATAAAAAACACTAGCGATACATATTAGAATCAATAAAAAATATGAGAGTATTTAATTTTTAATGCAGATACGACATTTTTGGTGATTACATATTTTCACGCCTTTTTGACGTCAAATGTTTGACAATTAGGTATATGATTGTACTTTCATTTTAATGGTCTATAATGTGTTTTTTTTAATACACAGTAATTTTTATATATTTATTGTTATTGATTTCAAACAGTTGCTAATAGTTTTCAAATTTAAAATATTTTGTTTAACTATTTTCTTTGCAATTAGTAAATTTGAAAATTTATTTTTTAGTTTTATGTACTCGTCGACAGTAATAGTGGATATTGTATTTAGTAATGTTTTCCTTTATTAATGTTACATCATTATTTATGTTATTTTAAAAATTTTAAAGCTTTAAAAGAATAATTATTAAGATATCTGTACAAGTAAGACCATTTTAAATAGAAATGTCAACAAATGTATGAAGCAATACAAATTACGCCCGTCAAACGACACGACAATAAAGATTCATTGCCGAGATATTTCACAAAGTGAAAGTTTGTTCATGAACTAAGCCATGAGCAAAGAGCGTTTATATTAAAATAAAATATACAAAATTTTTAAATAATTTTCTATATTATAAGTCAGACTAATGTCTACGAACCACACCACATGACATCGTATAAATTTTAGAACGATACTTTCATTAAATTTTATAATGCACACAGCATGACGCGTATGTCCTTGTGTTGTAAACCACCAAGTGATATCAACTCAGTCTTTTCTTGTATAGCGATCTATTTCAAGAACTGCTCTGATCATTATCATCACCGTTTCAGCCGTAAAACGCTAACTGGTGCACACAGGCCTTCTTTATCGATTTCTGATAACACCGGTTCTCAGCGGCCTGCATTCAGCGTTTTCCAACGACCATAACTATGTCATCTGTTCACCTTGAGGGTTGACGTTTTTCACTATGCTTGTACATCTGTAGTCTTCATTCTAGAATCTTATGGTCCCAAAAGCCATCCTGTCAAGCCCACAGTTCTCTCCATAGCTCGTTGAGCTGCTATGATTTTGCCAATAAGGATCATATTGAAAGATCACGTTTCAGTGCCATAAATCATCACTAATAACACACATTAACCGTAGACTTTCGTCTTAATGCATTGAGGAATATTGAATTGAATTGAGTCACGGATAATTATTATGCAGAGTCATATATAGTAAAAATAATTATAATATATTGGAGTGTTATAAACGGCCTGCCACTATGAAAGCGTAATAAATTAAATTATAAAAAACATGTTCTGATTTGATAAATACGTATTTCTCACTAAGCAAAAGATGGGGAGTGTAAATTATTTTTTAGAAATATTATCACCATGCGATATCCCGATCTTCGGAAACATTCAAATTTAAGCCATTTCTACCCAAATGTTTACTAAAGCAAATGGTTTTAGTACAGTTACAGAAGATTATGCTCTTGAGATGTTCACATAAAAAATCACAAGCCCATAATTTTGGACTTTGTGGTGGCTACATATAATATCACCCCTTTTTGATGTGACATGGAAACATTTCCCGTACGACCTACATAATAATATTAGATGTGTGACAATTTATCCCGATAAAAATACAACATGAAGTTGTACTCACTGAATTCTTGAAGTTTTGGTTGCAAGAAGTTATTTTAATAACAAAAGTGAACTTTCTCAAGACCTACCATTAATATCGTGGACGTAAGACGTGAAAAATTAGTTTCAATCTGTATCGAATGTAATATTAAACGCATCAATACTTAGAATAACCTATTCAACTACATAAATGCAATACAAGCAATTAAATGTCGTGAGTTAAATCAAGTTTACGGACCGAGAAACCTTTTCTTTGTTACTTTACGCCAGTACGGGAATTAATATTAAAATCTCAATAGAAGCGTTTTAATATAAAGTTAAATTAACTTTGCGTATTGGATTAATATGAATTCTAAAATAGTACAGTTGAATAACCGCATAAAGTAGCACTGTAGCTTTGTTCAATGAAAGCTTTGTAAAGACTTGTTTAGTATAATTGTTTAAAAATTATATGATTAATAATATATTATGTACAATTAACACTTAAAGAAAAATTTAATAATCTTGTTCGGCTCTTCACAGAATTTTCGTTAGCAACAGTGTTGTTAACGTTAATAGTTAGACTAATGGTAGTCCAGCGGTAGATGACTGAGGCTTGCGATTGTAGTATGCTTTTTTTTTAATGGCCCCCACTATTGGGAGCCTCTCGTACCCCCTATCTGGTGTGGGACTAGCTTAAATTTTTTTTCACGGACATTTTTATTTTCTTTCTCTTCGTACATCATATTATCTTTCGTACGTTTTATTCTTACCACAATTCTTCTGTCTTTCCCTTTCGCTCTGTATCGCCTTTCATTCATTCCTCGTTACTTTTTACATTTTCTTTTATTATATTATTATTCTATATCACATTTTTAATTTTATCACTTTATTTTGTGTTATCTTTGTTAATCTTAGTTGTTTACAATTTTATAATTTTTTATTTTTATCTATCACTTTGCTTATTATTTTTCTACATCGGTATAATTTTATTATTAATTCATTTGTGTTCGATAAGTTGTTTTATTTGCACGAGGCCTGGTAACATCGAAATATCTGTTTAAACCACCAACTAGCAATAGATATTTCTGCTTGAATATCACTTTGAATGAAGTTGTAGTAAGTGACCTTTCTGGGATAATGGTGCACATAATATTTTGAAGTGTCGTGTAAAAAAACGTTAATCCTAGATCTTCCCAAGGCGCGGTACAGCGGTTTCAGTAACAGTGTTATAATATGATTAAATGAATCAAACGAGCTATGGTTAAGCCCTCTTGAACTGGAACGCTTGCGTCCAATCACTCTATGTAGAGTCCGTCTAATTGATTGAAGAGGTTGATAGTAAATTAAGAATATACTCATAACCGTCAAAACCGAAATTCCAGAACGAGCCAACAAGCATATTTATTGCAAAAAGATCTCGGTTAAGTACGCTAAGCGCTCTACTGTTTTCAACCCAATAAAGCTATTTTGGTAGATTTTGTATAACATGTATATATGTCTAAGAGCAAATTAATTTTTTGTTATTCTTGTCACGCTTTTCACGTATTTACTTAAAGAACAGGAGATTGAGATACGTAGTGACAATTTATAAAATAAAGGTGCAGTCACAGTTGTTACGTGTGGGGGATTTTGTGAAAATAAATATTTTTCCTGGTTACTAATTACACTATTTCTAGCAAAAAAATATGTCACAGTAATATCCAGTGTCTTTAAAGAAAACGTAAACACACCAGCAAAATATCTAAAATAACAAAGTTCATGATTAATTATCGCCTACAGTATATATTGAATACTCAACGGCTTATATTAATAACAAAGGAAGTGTTTAATATTAATGCTATTCAGTTATATCTTGCGACAGCTGCGAAGTATCCCGCCAACGTATACATAAACCAATATAAACTACATACTAGTAGTTGTAAGTTTTTAAAGTTTCCATTGCTGGGACATAAACTCTTCTAGACATAAACTCACTAAAAATTATATACATTGCATCTACTAGACCGGGGAGTTGTCCAGTATTCAAAAAATCGAGATGTTATAGCCTTCTCGATTTTTTAATTCACTATTGGTGAGCAGTGAAAAGTGATAAGTTCACCCAAATTAGGCGCATTCTCGGAAAACAAATATTAGTCTATATTCGTAGAGCAGGGTATTCAATTTCATATTAAAAATTAAATAACATTAAATATGATTGTTTTTTTTTCTTCATTTTTAATTTGATTGTTCTATGATCATAGTGCTTTTATTAAAAAGAGAGCTATGTTGACAAAAATAAACAGTGATGCAAGGTTTGCTGACATCGCTAATATAATTTTTGTGATAGCTGCAAGCTTTGAAATATGATACAGATTCAGAAAATATTTAATGGAATCAGGCGTTATTCGCATTGCTTGCCGCATACGCATTTATCAGCGGGCTGGCGGGCGGTGCATTTTATTGCACGACTATCACTGCATATACGGAAGTGGCTAAATATTGGTCCTTTTCTTACTTAGATTCGGAGAATTTTCTTATATTGAACTAACAGCGTAACGATATGTTCAAAGATCCGCATGCTCCAGCGGTTCAAATAACAACTCTTATTCAATTGACACCAATTATACTTCGTCGTTTCAGTCAATAGACACCCACTGTAAGGCACAGGCTCCCTCTAAAGATATTTATAAGAGGATATATTATAATCGCCACACTTAGCAGGCGGGTTGGCGATCGCGGTATTGTATTATGCAAACAGAGGACGCTGCTGCCCACTTGCAAACTTATCAGTAAACAGTGGTAAGACGGGTGTATCACGGGAATTAAACCTACAATATACGACCAAAAGTCTCAGTCCTAAATTATATTTACGTACATATTTATTTTACATACTTTTTATTACTACATTTTTTTAGTTCCTCCACCTACAAAAATTTATTTTCAACAATCAAGTGTTTTTAAATTATTATCAATGAACCACCTCTAATTATGACTAATATCGGGATGAATCCAACTGATGAACTATCCCATGTTATACAGGTATTCCTGTACGCAATTGTAACATCGTTACATATATACTTTTTCGTAACTTTTGTTTCGACATCCATTAGATTCTATTTTTTTGGCGTTACATCAGATTTTTTTAATATATCACAATGAGAAGTACAAAACTGTCAAAAACGTATGCAAAGTACTTATCATTTATTATATTAACATATATATAACTAAGCGAATGTATTTTGTTTACTATTTTTTATTTCCAAAAGATATTTACACACTTCGTAAAGTGGCTGTAAAATAAAGTAATAATTTTCTCTACAAAATGATTTTGCGTTACGTTCCTAGTAATATTTCGATAAGAAAATTAAATACATAATAATGGTGTAATTACAACACGAAGCTGACAAACACGCACTAATGAAGCCAGTCTAGAGTAAACTCGTTACCGAGAGGCTCACAAACAGGATTTCATCATTTCACACGTCCTAAGCCGCTGTCCTCATTTACTTCGCCTTATCTTTCGGAGCTGATGGATGTTCGTTAGCAAGATATTCTGTTATGCAATTAATTGAACTTAACGGGTAAACATCTTGTTTTATAATTTTGATCGATTAAAGAAATAAGTATTTCTTCTAAATCGCCTTTATTTTTCTAGCCTTAAAAATAATATTCGGTGTGATCGTTAACACGTTCACTGCGGGCCCAATTTTGAAGAATTTTCAGCTGGTGCGGCTGAGGTCGAATCAGCCTCAAGCTGAACTTCCTAGTAGTGCGGTTGAGGCCTTTTCTGCCTCATGTTCATCAATATTTTTTTACAATATTGAGTCAATGCTTCGCAGACATAAAGAAAGCTATATTTGTTTTTGTCATACCTCATACGGTTGAGTGTAAACAGCCGCCGCACTAGAGAGAAAACACTAGTTATGCACCGCATCAGTGCAAAGTCTACCATGAGGCTGAATCGACCTCAAGCCGCAGTGAACGTGTTAATGTGAAAAACCCTCATTTTTTGCTACTTTTCGTAATACTATATATAGGAATATAATTACGATGTTAGTCGTTCCAAGAACTATATCCAAGAGAGAGCATGGTTTAAAAAAATTATAAAGATTTGTGAATGAATTATAGCACAACCGTTAACAATTATTATATTAATTATTTTGGAAACATTAAACATCGTCGTTGTAGTTCATAGATATCCACTGCAAGGCACAGGAGGCCTCCCCGGAGATATTTATAGGAGCTAGCACACAGAGGACGCTGCTGTCCATCCTTTGGAAACAAGTTTGCGAGGAATGGCAATTTTATATAATTAATGCACAAAGTGTGAATATATAAGTGTATCCCGGGAATTGAACCTGTGACTTACGATCGGAAGTCTTATTCCTCTACCGTTGTCTACCACTGCTGAACATTATACATATTGCCTATGTA
This sequence comes from Battus philenor, assembly GCF_028537555.1. Taxonomy (NCBI): domain Eukaryota; kingdom Metazoa; phylum Arthropoda; class Insecta; order Lepidoptera; family Papilionidae; genus Battus; species Battus philenor. The sequence goes on from NW_027181693.1 coordinate 4,175,207, forward strand.
AATCTTTAACTTGTCTTTAATTTTGTTTGTAATTAACTAACGGGTATTGTTTAATACTAGTAGAAAATATATTAAGACTTAAAATTAAATGCATTTATTTTCAAAAAAGAAACAATTATTGTCGAGTTGATAAGAAATCTTTTGAAAACTACGTAATAATTTTTCGTTACTGTTAAATAATATGGTGAATGGTTATGGGTATATAAGGTTTAAAGTGGTTGAATATATATATATAAAGCTAATATATTGTCAATAAATGTACGCTAAATAATAAATAACATATTGATAATATAGTAAGAAACATAGTTATTAAAATTCGGATAACTACATATTAAAATGAATTGTTGTTGTATCTGTCCCTGCAAACTAACTACCAGAATATATAAGCTTGTGTCATTCCAATAGAATAAAATAATGCAACGTATTTTAGAGTAATGATTTTATACAGATGGATAACAAATGAGATAAACATTAACGTCTTTAAATATTTTGCACCTACCACCAAACACTCTGCTGAAATGTTTACTAATCTGAATAAAATAAAAAACTTATAGATATTCGAGTTAGCAGACAGTGTATAGTCGTTCTTCCTTCCTTCCTTATTCATCATCTCTATCAATAATTCTCTATGTTCTCCTATTTATAGACATGTTTTCGTTTATGAATGTCTAAACAGTGTTTGCTTTTCATATTTAAACTTTTATGTTTACCCGTTGGTGTCGCGTAGTTGCATTAATTATAATCGTTAGCCAACAAAGCGCTTTTCTACAACCGCCCTAAGCTTTACATTTCACTTCCATAGAGACTTTATTAAAAGGCATACGGTTAATCATGAAAACCATCCCAGTGTAAAGGCCATTGAGTGACAACACCCTACGCCTGGTGGAAATAATAACTCACTCCTGAATGCGGCGAAGTCTTGTTAGTGTCCTCTTCGTAACGAATTTACAGTACCATGCCTTCATTAGTGAGCGTCAGTTGGCCGAAATGTTCTGCCTCTGCTTTATGTCGCTGCCGTATATGATATATTGTTATTGTTGTATGTGAATTTACTGCAAAACATTACCGAGAGATTATATATTGCTGGCGATATATAGTGTGCATTATATTGACTTCCGCGTGTGTTACTCTAAACGGTTTTTTCTTCATGTTCCCTGATATTTGTTTCATAATGTGAAATATTTATTTTGAAAGTCAAAATAGCATTTTCATATTGGTTCTGAAAGTATTTTTGTTTGATAATTGTGAAAGTAGACGATATATGACCACGGGGCGTTCACCTACTCGCAGATTTTACTAAGTCAAATCAGTACTGAAACTTTATTACCTAATGCCTTTGAGCGAAGCTGAAGATAAGAGGGATGAATATGGAAACAGCTCGTCATCGAATCTGAATTATTGTATTATTGTAAGAGTAATAGGTAAATATACAACGAAGAGATAATAAAAAAATGTAAAATTTTAGATAATTCATTTGATCTAAAAGAAAGGAGAAAAAAAACTATTGATAACTATTTATCACTATAAATAATCTGATGATAATGCAGATTCAATTTTAAATATGGAAATAAAACGAACTAACCCGAAGATGAACTATAGCTACCTTAAATATCAGGCAAATTATTTAATTCGTTTTTAAAAAACATGGGCAAATAAAAAAGAATAGATTTGTTACAAATTTCTTGTTGGCATGAAAAGTATTGAAACGAAATTAAATTGTAAATTATTGTTGTTTAATTATATTACAAGTCAGCGTGGTGGTGATGACGATGTTTGGTTGTCTCTGGATTTAGGCAGCGCAAGAACGGTCATGGTGATGATGTTAAGGGGAGACCTATGCCTTGCAGTGAGCGTCTGTCAACATGACTGGTGTACCGGCTTTGGTGATCCATCTATGTTTAATATTTAAATATTTTCATACTTACAAAACCTTAAATAGAACGTGGAAAACATTCAAACGTTCAATAAAAGCTAAATAAAACATAAATTTGCATGCAGTTCTACAATTCAATGCCGGAAATATGTCCCATATTTCACAATAATTATTTCACTTATTTTCTTTAATAATAATAAAGACTATACTGTTGACTTTCTTGTTATAGTAACACTTTAAATATAAATGACTACAAATTCTTATATGCTGAAAAATATATTTTTCTATAATATTTAAGTACATTTTATTTTAAAAATAAATAAATCGAGGTTACAGGAAAAATGCCATTGTTAAGAAAACAATATGTTCGCATAATGATTGCCTTAACAATCGTACCCAAAAGAAGTACGGAACTTCGAACAGATATTCTTGTTATAGTTTCACTCTAATTGTCGTGCAAGACATGCGTGTCTCGCAGCCACTTGGCTGACCGTCTGTTCCACATAGCTCGCGTAATCCTAACGTTACAGGTCGAAATTTCCTATTTATGCTACGTATCATCAGATCGTTGCAAGCTTTGACAATTTAAGGTGGATCCACTCGTAAATAGATAGTGACATTATTAAAATCTCTCCGAGTCATATACGGAAAACAAAAGGAAATATATAAACATCTTGTCTGATATATACATAAAATTTGATTCATTGTTTATATTCGATTTGGACTAAAACAGAAGCAAAACGCTGCCGAGTACCGTATAATTACAAAGCGCGATTATCCCTCGTGATTGCCGGCTTTTGAAATGTATTTCTGTAAAATTTGCAAGACAAAAGTGATTTTATAATTAATAGTCGAGATTTTATAATTTGTAGTCGGCTTGAAGGCGACATATTTTACTTGGGGATTGTTAATATAGCAAAAATTTTTACTTCCTCAAACAGATACCTAGCTTGTTGTACCGTTGGGGCTCAGTAGCGGCGGTTTTGTTTTTATTACTCGTTCACCTCTACTAAGGGAGAGACAGGGACTTTTTATTGTGTTTAATAATTTTTTCACATTCTTATTGTTATTTTCTTTCTCTCCTTAAATTCTTCACAATTTCCTTCTAACGTCATTTATTTTTCGTCACAATTTACACACTCGCCTGCCTTCCTTCTCGCCTTCCTTCTCGCCTTCCTTCTCTTCCGCTCCTAAAATACTATACTGAATTACTTCTTTATATCAGAGTGCAGTTTTATAAATTGTATTTTCCCTCCTTTTAAGAAAGATACCTTATCTGTTCTAATAACATACTTTTTCATTTTTTATTATTTTTCATTATTTTCTAGTTTTTTAATATAATGTTTATCTTCTAAAATACAAATACAATACAATTTTTTACAGTCTCACCCGATCCTTCCTAATTTGTATTATTTTTGATTTTTTTAATTACTTCATTGCTGTATTTTAGTAACGAAGGACGACTCTTTTCGTCGCCCATCTAGGAGGTGATATTTCCAGCTTTCATTATCTTTCTTCCCTCTATTTCCTGCTCTGTTTTTTATCTCAAAAATGCAGGACAGCCAGGGACCACATGCAACACGGCCTGGTCCACCTCTGGTTCACAGAGGCACAACGGATTCTCCTTGAACTTAAACCGATGAAGGTACTTTGAGAATCCCGCGTGCCCTGTGCACATTTGAACCAGAACTGTGTCGTTGTTTAGTCATGCACGGTGATACTAAGACCACACTATATTGAGGCATGGCAGCGGACGATGCGTGTCTCTAAATGAAGTGGTATGTTAGTATTACGCTACGTCGCTCTCCTTTCTTTCAGCGACTAATAGTGGTCGTCTTGCAATGCAACGGTGGTGAATTGTATGTGATAATAATACATCTAGATCGAATTATAGTTTTCATCAGAACCATTTTTAGATTTAGGGGGCTAAAAGGTTTATACATTTATTTATATTATTACCGATTTAGGATCATTCATAGTCACCCTTTGTGCTCGTCATAATAATGACAGCAAAAACCACAATTTTATAGAAACAAGAATCGCACCCAGCTCCCTTATAATGAAATCTTTCAAATTGTAACTGTAAGTAATTAGGTCACAATTGGTTCTGTTAAAGCAACTTGTGGTTGTTTTGGTTGGTACAAGTCGGACCCTAAAGTCCAAGCCTGAAGGGATGGCTACTTGAAGAGAATTACGTGAACTATTAAAAAACAAAGTTTGTACGAGAACTGTAACCGTGTAGCAAAAGAACCGGTGAATGAATATTTTTTTTTCTCCGAAAAACTGTACAATTTTGAGGGTTTTACAGGCACGTCAAATTCGGAGCCGATTAAAAATATTTTAAACTTTCACAACTTACAAATGTAGGTCTACAAAGCAATTCCAGGCGGTGTACATTTTGGAGTGTCGTTATCAGTTTAGAAAGTTTTGGTGTCTCTATCCGGATGGCGAAAGGATACTTGGGTCATCCTGGTAACTATTTTTTTGATCATAGAATATTCAAAAATAGCATACATTATCGGAACAAAACTTTAAAATTTTCTAGTTTACATACAATTGCGTAAATTATTCATTTTTCTAAAAGTATGTTCCCTGAGACGTTAATAAATATTTGTCATCCATAATCTGCCACATTTGTCTCATTAAGAAATTATATTAATATTACTTTTAATAAAACTCACGTAGTAGTAGATGTTATCACATTTGACAATACACGATTTATTAGGTAGGTTTTCATAGAGGATGGAGTTTTTTTTTGATTTTATAAGAAAAATATTATAATAAAATATTTTACAGTATGTTTATGGATAATATTTATGAAATTAATATCTTTCCAGACCAATTAACAATGATATAATATTACACCGCAACAATTTCAGTAGAATGACCTATTTATTTAAATAATAGGATATAATTTGGAACGAATCCAAGATAAATCTGTTTAAAAAAATTAAACGTACTATTTATTATACCTATTAATTTAAGCTTTATTTAGATTTTTAAACTATTATGGTGAAATAGATTTATGTAAAAATATAAATAAAATACAATTGATTGTGTTAACTGCTTATAGTACAAAACATTTCTAAAGTAACATTTCTAGTTGGGACATTATCGTGCATTCTTCGTCAATGAACCATGGATTTTTATCGTCCTTTGCCTCACGTAAAAATGTTATATTCCATTGTTAAAACTATAAACAGTTTCTATACGTTATTTTGTATATTTACAATAACTAAAACCATTATTATTTATGTTTATATCATAATCAATTATTTGTACATAGTTTATAATTTCGTTTGTTTTAACAAATCGAGTTTTGCACGGCGTAAACGAACAAGCCACAAACCGCAACGCTTTCAACGCGTCGCTTTGCGAATGTGCGGTCATGGACCCAATTCAATATTTTAATACTGGTAACATTAATTTTTTAACAAAAATAATTAATTGTTAATAGCCTTGTAATTAATATTTAATTATTTTCCTATAACACATACTTTTGTAGAAATTATATATATACGAGAATATATGTATGCTCATAAAAGCTATGTTAATTCATGTTCGTATTTAATGTCAAAACTCTTCAATAAATATTGCATATCGACCTTTGGAAAGAGACAATCGGCTAATTTCGGCTTCGTAGAGCACTATCTCTGTCCCACACTACCTTTGTGACATTTTGTCAGTCGTTGTATCTCGTGCGACAGACGCTCTACGAATTAATAAAATAATAAATACGATTGTCTCTTTCCAAAGGTCGATGTGTAAATTTTATCGCCGGGTTCTGTACATCATCATAATTTTCATTTGAACCTTAGGCCTTCCACTGTTGACATAGGCCTCCTCCATACTATTAATATACTTTAGTTAGTCTTAATTAGAATTACCAATAGGACGGGTTAGAAACGCAAACCCACCGCACCTAGTGGATGGACGTACTATTCTGCATATGTTAGCTCGTGACCTCTACTCTCTCTCTCTCTCTTATGTCTCCGGCGACCTTCTCTACCTTCCCGCTGTCACTTTAAATTAATAATCCGCCGGGCTATGTCGGTTACTTTCGTTCGTCTACGGACATTTTTATTCGTCCACAAGGTGGACAGAAGACCTTCTTATTGTTCTTGTAGGACGTTGGTTGCAGACTTCTTCCTTTAGATTCCATTTGAAAACTACGAGATGCCTATGTTAAGCCGTGGACGTTCCATGGCTAAATTGATAATGGTAAAGGAATCCCGTTATAAAGAAACCATTGTTGTTTGAAAAATACATTGCTATATACATGTCTATTTTCATTATTAATTTATTACAAAACAACTTAACCGTTATATTCAAGACAATAATTGATATTGACTTTATACCGCCTCGCTGCGTAGAGACCTCTTAATTGAATGCCGTACCACATTCAAGGCGACGTCCCAACATAACCAGATTACTTAAAATATCGTTTATCTATTCTTGTCTAAATATATACAAATATCAATAATTGTATTTAACAATCAGAGTTGATCAAAATTTGTTAATATAAGAAACGTGGATATTGAAGCTTTTGATATAAAATATAACACATAAAAACATATTAAAATGAAGATGTAAAATAACTTTATTAAAAAAAATATTGCATCAAAATATTGAATAGAATTGTTTCCGCCCGGGGTCGAACCGGGGACCTTCTGCGTGTTAGGCAGATGTGATAACCGCTACACCACGGAAACTTGACATATTCACATAAAAAAATCAATTTCAATTTTTTTCAACGCCTTTCCTAATCGTTCCAGGTGAATTTATAATTATTAAAAAAGGATATGTAGAAATACTAACACAACATGTAATATTTATATATCATATTATAAGCGTGTCTATCGTAAACATCCAGGCATTTGAAATTATGTGATAAACATGAAATTTTGTAAAATTTTCAGTTTCATTCAGTCATTCTTCGTATTATTGACATCGCCAATTTTAAAGCACAATAAATTATTTGCTTAAATAAATGTAAACAACATCGTAGTTTGTAAAATTTAATTTAAGTGAAAATTGTATACTGTAATAGGAGTAAAGTGGTCGCTAGTTATTTATGTCGATAGTGTCAATAAAAATAATTGTTTCCGCCCGGGGTCGAACCGGGGACCTTCTGCGTGTTAGGCAGATGTGATAACCGCTACACCACGGAAACTTGACATATTCACATAAAAAGTTAAGTTTCAATTTTTTTTAACGCCTTTCCTAATCGTTTCAGGTGAATTTATCATTATTAAAAAGTATAAATAGAAATACTAACATAGTATGTAATATTTATATATCATATTATAAGCATGTCTATCGTAAGCATCCAGGCATTTGAAATTATGTGATAAACATATGAAATTTTGTAAAATTTTCAGTTCCATTCAGTCATTCTTCGTATTATTGCTATCGCCAATTTTAAAGCACAATAAATTATTTGCTTAAATAAATGTAAACAACATTGTAGTTTGTAAAATTTAATTTCTGTGACAATTGTATACTGTAATAGGAGTAAAGTGGTCGTTAGTTGTTTATGTCGATAGTGTCAATAAAAATAATTGTTTCCGCCCGGGATTGAACCGGGGGCCTTCTGCGTGTTAGGCAGATGTGATAACCGCTACACCACGGAAACTTGATGTAAAAACATGAAAAACAAATTTAAAAATTTTCAAAATAAATATCTTAGCTTCATCTCATATAAATCTTTTAGAGTAATATTATTACTATACAGTAAGAACAAGTGGAAATAATAACATATATAATGTATATTTTGTTTCTATCCACGTACCCCGCAGGTAGATTTCGATAATTAGGGTAAAAAACTGAGTCTATTGTTAAAAATGCTATTATTTTTCTAGAAAATACAGTAATAAGATACCTTATGGTAAAAGATTGTTGACATTTACTATATAACAAATTAACAAAAGTTAAACGAACTTCTCATCTGATAGTGAATTTGTATATTTTACTCAAATAAAGTATAAAGTCAATGACAGGTATAGTATTTATACTGTACCTACAGTGTGAGTGATAGTGTTAGTCAGCTCCTAAGGTATTTGTGGCAGGACGTGAAGGTCAAGTCGTCTGGTCGATGAACCCGACTCTTACTGCTGCTCAAAAAGAATCTACAGATTCCACAGTTTTGAGACTCTTAAATTGTTTCGGCTGATGCTTCGTTGAGTGACTATGCTCAGGAGCGCCCACGAGGGAACCTCGGCTAGGGGCTTTCACTCGTCTATTATATCCGCTTAGCGTTTCGATACAAGAGCGCCCGAGATGGCTGAACCTCTACTTATCGGCTGCTATTACCGTCTCGCCGTTAACATACTATTACTACATTACTACATTATATTCTGGCGGTGACTAGCAATTCTGTACACACGATTTTTGGGATCAGATATACATCGAAACGGTCGGAAATTATTCTATTATATATTTCACGTAACTAGTATAAAAAATACAATTGCGGCGTAAGTTTTAAACCTAGTAGCATATTAAACGCCGCTGGGTCTAAATGTAAATGTATTCAATTAAACAGTTCGTCAGAGCGTGCTCGGTGTCGCAAAACGGTAATTTGCATTAAGCCATTTGACCGTTCAAAACGCGGCTTAACGGCTGTAGCATAGGATTACCAGAGCGGGAAACAAAACTCCCAAGCTTAGTAGAAGGTACATAAAAATTATACGAATATTATTATTTTAATTTATTGAACAGAATTTTAATTTATTATTCAAGAAAGAAAATAAATATGAAATGAATATGTTGCTTTTTACAACTATAAGTAAATTTAAAAAATGCCGCCCCAAGGTAAGTGCCGCCCGGTGCGGACCGTGCCCACCGCCCCCCCCTAGGTACGCCACTGGAGCTGAGTATGAGATTGAATAAAAATATGGAGATCCTCAGAAGAACCAAAGTCACCGACGTAACGCAAAGAATTGCTTGTCTGAAATTGCATCCGAAAGGTTCTTAAGTGGCGACCACAAGCCGGACCGACGACGTAGTTAAGGTTTGAAGAGGTCTCAGTCTTACAGTGGGCATCTATATATTTATATATATAGATGCCCACTGCAAGACAGAGGCCTCTCCAAACCTTAACTATACGTACGTATATATATATATATATATATATATATATATATATATATAGATAGGCTTTGGCTTTTTATATATATATGTATAAAGTGCAAATAAAATATCTTGTGTCCAAGCAACAAGGGTTCCGAAACTTATATGTATCCTTGGAAAAAAGAGCACTCTGCCCTAGACGACATTTATATTTTATAACAACAATCCTATTGTATTAAGTAGGAGAGTATGTCAAAATTTTCTATTAAACGTCAGTAACACATGGAATATATTTATAATAATATCGTCGATGCGTATAATATATAATTACAATGACAGGTTTGAAATACCTATATGACAATGTTATTCCGTATCGATTAAATATTATGTCATTACTTTGATGTGGCACCTCAGTTATGTTCTACACAATTATGATTATTACAATGGGCGAAGTAATATTAACGAAATATTGAATCTCTACGATAATTACTTGTTTTAGAATTGTAATTAACTCACTGTGGGTGACTATACAGTGAAAGCCTCTCATTAATTTTGTACATTGTATTTACACTGGCGTATACACCGGGAATTACTACACGGAAGAGTTATTAATTAATATTTGTAAATATTATTCAATAAACGAATATTTAAAAAATAGGAATCCTTATCATTGATGACGCTTGATTATTTTGATTTCATTTAAGCTATGTCTGATAAAGTGTATATGTATACTCCTTGGCTCATTGAGCGACAATGAGCTTCGTAATAAGTTCTTGAGTGGGGGACAACGTTTCAGGGTCTTAATATATCATTAGTAACTTATAGTGATTTCGATATTAGCGGATAGTTTATATATTGGTGAGATTGCGTTAGAAAATTACCAGATAATTACGTATATAATTTTAGGAGTGGGACGCTACGCAACACAATATTTTTGTAGACTTTGTTGAGTGTTAATGCATGTTTTTAAGTAACATTGGCAGTATAAATTACAACGCGTGGCAACGAGAATTGTCGCTCTAACTCATGAAACGTTTGGATCCCCCAAGATGCTATTACGGAGTTAGTCGAATGGTTTTCCAAAAAACTGTGCTTAAATAAGAATATTCATTATGCTATAAAAAATTTTTTAGAGCTTCCTATCCGAAATATATGTTAGTTATTTGTTATTTAAATAATAAAATATAATATTAGATTAATCCTTGTTGTTGAAAAATAAAAGAGCTAGAAATAAAGATGTATTTTTTACCTCGTAATTTTTATGAATAATAACTTACATGCGGCAATGAGAACGCAACAAAAGGAAGATAATTTAATAATATTAAATAACCTGTAACAGTAGCTGCCGATGGTATTACGGATTTTTGATTATGCAGTGTGCAATTTGTATACTCGTAGTCGGCTCGTTAGTCGTGGCTGTTTTAAGCCTCCTTCAATTTATTCGGTATTCAAAAAATATTTCTCTTTTTTAATTAAACGTAAATAAAACGCAACTCAATTAATTCTCTGTTCGGAAAGAATTTTCATTTTGTTTGCCAAACTATACGGGACTTCAGTCTATATATACAGACCGTTGTGGCCTTGAGGTTCTGAAGTGGAGACCATAGATGGGTCGCCCAAAGCAGGCAGGCTACGCTAGAAGCAACTGAACACTTAGGAAGTCTTAACGCGCCAATATCCAACAGTTGACGTCCTATGAATGATATAAAAATTTGGATAATCATCAGTTTCGATAGAGCAAGCTAATTTTTATAGTTCGTTATCTTTTTTAATTACTGACCAATATCTTATTAGTTTTGCGGATCAGAAAAACACTATGTTTTCCTATATATTTATAATGTATTTAGACCACGATACCTAGCCTTGCCATAATTAACTACAGTGTTTGTACAAAATCATCTTTCCGAAATGTAAATTAGGCAAAGTAAATAATTTTATCGATATTTTTTTTATCTTGTTTCAGACTCGTGCTTCGAAATTACGCCGAAAATAAATTACTAGCCAATTTACTTTGGGTTCTTCGCGTTCTCGAGTCGTCACCATGACTACGCCGTCGCTATCTCGCATTGAATTGAAAACTTTTTCGTGTGTTTGAACGTGGTTTAAGTGAATAACATCGTTCGGTTTTATTTTAATTTCTAACAATTTTTTTTATAATTTGCTTTACCACCGACCATAGAAGATTAGGTAAACATTACCAGCTTTTACTTACCGGATTAAAATAGAAAAGAGAGGAATAGACATTTAGATGCACCTTATTAAGAATTGATGAATTTTTGCTGAGAGTTGTATTATTATGATACTAAAGTATCTTTTTTTGGTTTTTGATATAATACATCGACTAGAACGTAATACTATCCGACCGAGTAATGGTTCGGCTCTCTCGAGTGCCCTTGCGATGGAATTGTGAACGCGTTCCGAATGACAGCCCGTGCTGAGTTCCCGTGTTGGGGATTCCTTGCACCAGGTTTCTCTATGCAGCTTCCACCAAGCGATACAAGAACTCATCGGCCGCTTTATTCAGAATTACAGTGGTACATACCCGACCCGAGATCTCTATAATAGCACTTATATTTTGCTACGTAACGATGCTTGGTTTAAACGCCACATACGCCCTGCCTCCTTTAAATCTGTTGTACATCTGCTTATATTTAATACCAATTGAGCAACTATTACCATCCGTCACAGCAAAAAAAAAAAAACAAGAATAGAGAGTCGATTGAAAATAAAAATAAGTACTAGACAACCTGTATTTACATTAATCGGGACAACTATCAACACTATATACTACATTGATTGATTTGATTTTCTGTGTTAACAGGGTGTCCTATGTACTGTCCTTTTTCTTTCTCAAAACCTTATTTAGTCACTCAGTTTTGCGCCCCGTACATTTACTATAATTTTTTTCACCATCTTTTAATTTAACTTATACATTTATTACATTACTTGTTAATGATGTTCAGTAATGATGTAACGGATAAATCAGTTTTTTTTTTCGAAATCAATCTTAGATTTTATTCATCAGAATACCATATCCTAATATGTTTTATCGTAGAAATTTAGACCATTATACATTAAACATTGGAAGAAAACTAGGAAGAAAATCTTATTGAGAATGCTCAGACTAACTTAATTTTTCTAACGCCTTATGTTACGGTACTCTCAAACTGGAATACAGCATTGCGTACACACTATTGTCTGAAGGTAGACATATACGGCTTCCACCGATAACTGCCATAAGAAAGTTTTTATTTCAATATAATATAATTTACACAATTCGCTACCCGCTTATAGCTTAGCCCATTCGCAAGTTCTTCGTGAAATATCTCGGCAATGAATCTTTATTGCCGTGTTGTTTGACTCGCGTTATTTCTACCGCTTCAAACATTCTTTGACGTCACTTTTCGGAGTCGTATCAAGACATCATTTTATCAGACTCTTTGTTTCCTTTTATAATGAAGACAGATAAACACGTTATATTCTACTACAATTCTCATGAGTTACAGTCCTAGGAATATTATTTGAAATTGGTATCAATTCTATTGCTTCGCATTGTTAACAGAAATAAGTTTTTTTAATTTTTTGATGAAAGAATTTATTTTCACAAAAGCAAAGCCTTTACAATAGTACTCTGTTCTTTCCATTTAAGACTACCTTTTTAATAATTATATTGAGACTATCTTTTTATTATTATAAATCATCGCGAAAGTATCTACGAATACTTGTTTTATACTTTCGAATACTATTTTAAAACGGATTATGTGCAAATCGCACCGACTAAAATTACCTCGAATTTTTCCACCATAACGTGACGTACTCGTAGTAGTAACGCTCTCGGACATGAACTTTGCCCTACCTATCATTCTTGTGGAGATAATGCCCCTCTCCTTGCTAGGAAAGGTGTGCTGGAATGTATAGTGTATACTAGAAACTTCTAAGCCTTTTCACCGAACTAGGACAGTGGACTCCCAGAGTCATCACTTAGTGGGCCAATACGGGAAATACAAACGCTTCGACTTCTGCAGGAAAGAGGAAGGAGGCAGTTCTGATCTTTTGAAAGGTTTTGCGGACCCACAAAGTCACAGCGTTTTTGCCGCTGTTACTTTGAAATGGCCATTCCATTTTCAAATTAATCATAAGAGTTTCGAAGAAAAAGTCAAGCATGCGTTCTATTTTTAATACCTCATCGTGATAAGGCTTGTTAATTTTTTTAATGATTTAATTATTTTGTAAAATAAACGACGGATAATTATTTATCGTATTATGAAAATTAAACCGCGCAATAGCAGTTAACAAATTAATTACAGTTCTGTTGCGTAGATAAAATATTCACTTTATTACCTTTAATACTTGCTTTTATTATCACAATCAGTACATAGTAGCAATTAACTCGCAACGAGGCGACTCGTAAATTTCATTTAAAAGAGCCCGCAAGCTATAAAGGCTTACACTTAAGCCACGATTTTCTTTATAATTGTTTTTCTCGCTTTTCTGTTCTATTAATGCAGATATTAAGAGGGAGATGTTTGATATTTTTTTATTTATTTAGTCCGCGAGGAAACTGTTAACGTCATGCTATGATAAATTTAATTAGTATCGCGTGTCATTTTCATGTCATTTATTAATTTTGATATTTTAAAATCATACGTTTTTTCTTTAGATTTAATATGAGACGGTTAGAAGCGTGCATACAGTATCCGGCGTCACCTTTCAAGAACCTTAACAACGTCGTGTGTCTACCTTGTGGCGTTTGCCTATCCGTAATTTTCCTTTAAGAACCTTTCGGCACCAGCGTCTAAATTGCCCATTCACTACCGCTTGCTAGTTAACTGGGGTATGTCGATAGTTTTAGTTCGTCAACGAATCTCCTTATTCGATGTCGTAGAGAAATTCTGATCGTAGCTCTCTTCATGTCGCGTTGAGCGACTATGAATTTGCCAATGAGGTCAAAAGTGAGAGACCACATTTCAAAAACGACTTTCGGCCACGGTTGGACTTTCCTTTCTAGGCAAGAGAGGAATGTTCGACGAGAAAATGTTTTGTACTTTCCCGTACACATTATTTATCGCGTTATTGTAGATATATTGATAATAATAATCCTTTCCAGCTAAAAAAATAGAATAAATTAAATGATATACATCGTCCGAAGAAAACGTCGTAACATGAAATCACGACGGCAAGGGTTGCAAACAAGATGGAGCCACTTTTAGACATTGGCCCGAAATGTCCTCACGTTGAGACGCCTTTTAACCCTTACAAGGGTTGGTTTATGCAATGACTTGAGCACGGTAGACAAATATGTTTTGCTTTCTTATACATAACATACATTTTAAATTTACATAAAGCTTCCATTTACTCGTAAATTACCTCAAAATATTTTGATTTTTTTTTCAAATTGTTTAAATTCATCAATCTGTAGTCAAAATATTTTTTTAAATGAATTTTTACAAAATATTACCTGCATATATATATATGTGACTGTATAACTCAACTGCCGTTAGTTAATGTATGGATGAGTACGGTAATGAATAAATACCGCAATGATTACTACATATTAAAATTAATTACTGTTTATTATCTGTCTCTTTATTCTTTGTACTACCGGAAGTTATAGGCCTGTAGTATTCCAATAGAAATAAATAAATTATTGAAACACATTTCAGAGTGATCACTTTATATAGGATGATTGAAAACATTTGTAAAAACTGAAGCTTTTTGCTGACAGATGAGATCAACATTTACCTCTGTATATCTTTTACACTTACCTCTGTTTATCTTTTACACTAATCACCCAGCATAATTGTTCTATCAAAAAAAGTGTTATGTTATAGCCTTTGATACTTACATTTTTATTTGATATTTATACTTATGGATCGCTGTACGTACCTAGAATGAATGCTCGACTATAATGTAAATCATATATTTTAAAGTACCTAATTATCGTACTAATATCAGACGAACTCTCCCATGACGAGGCTTAATTCCACTTATAATATTTGGAACGGACTGCTTGACCTGGATATTTTTCATAACCGGACCACGTTATTCAGGAAAAAACCTTCTGTTTATTAAATAGTTCGTGAACATTCTGCCTTAATGTTTTTTGTTAGTTAACTAATTTAAATAAAAACGTTTTACACAACTGTCATTAATGTTGTCATTCGGTTTAAAATTAGTTGTAATGTTTTTATATATTTTTTTGTTTAACAGCGTGAAAGTAAAATATTTTACATTTAATATAATATCTCAATGTAACTATGCGAGTAGCATAGCCATATGAGTTAGATTACTAAAACATTTTTATGGCTATGCAACTGCGAGGTATAACACCCTCCGTCGTCCAGGTCCCCGGCTGCGAATGGGAAGTTCAGATGTTCTTTCTCTCTCTCTCCGCAGCCGCCTTATGCAACATAACTTTTTCACAGAAGGTCATCATCAATACCAGCGCTCCATTCCTGCTCGCTCTATACTATCGGCTTAACGAAGCCTGGTAACGATATGGGAAAAGCCCACAGTGTCGCGGATGCCACCTATCTTAACAAATGTTAATCCTTGGGATAGTTTACTATGTTCTTGTAGTGGTGATAATACATAATTTACATAGTTTCTAGCGTGCCGAGAATCGAACCCTCCTGGTAATGTCAAGTCAGGTCTTTTCGCAATGACCTACCACTGCTCATAGATTTCATACTATATCAGTAATAAATAAATATTTATATTATTTAATTTGTATAGAGAACTAACTTCATTTACAAACACAGTGAGTTAGCTCTAGCCGAGGGAGGCATTCAATTTCGTCGAGCAAACATAATGTAAGAGAAAACATCTTGCAGGCAGGAAATGTCGCAGGTAAACATGACGCGGACAGAAACCGGAAACATTTTAGAATTTAGACAATATTGTTTCTTATTACATGTTTAAAGCTTTTACATCTCAAAACTATGGTTTGCCTTACAGGGTGGTTGGAAATAGTAATAAAAGCTTTATTGGGGTGAATATTAACCACATTTTAAGATAGAAATTTTAAAGTATTTATGCCTATTTCTAATCAATGTATAAAGTGATCACCCTAAAATCTATTATATATATATATATAAATATATAGCAGTATAGTCACCGGCAGAGACTGAAAGTAATAATAAATTTTAACTAACAGTAACTAGTTTTTCGTACTATATTCTTATTCTTCTAGTCAGCCGATAGACGCCACTGCAAAATACTGGTCTCTCCCAAAGATCTCCATAATGATCGGTGTTGCGCTGCCCGCACACAGCGACTTGTCGCGACCTTAACTATGTCATTAGTCCACCTGGGAGGCCTTTTGACTTCATGTTTATCAGCTCGTGGTCGCCACTTTTCGGCCCCAAAGGCCATCGGCGGCACGAACGATGTAACGTGCCCACTACCATTTCACACAACCAATACTTTTCAGGCTATGTCTAAGTCTTACTTTCACTGCGAAACTCCTCGTTTCCCATTTGATTTCTCAGCGAAACTTCGGGCATAGCTGTCTCCATTGCTCTCTGGGTGAACTTAAGTCTTTTTATTAGACTCAACGTATGCAAACACGTTTCGAATCCATAAGTCATCTTCGGCAACATCGGCCAAAGACCTGCGTTTTCAGGCAGTGCGGCATTATGTTTCAGAGCTTCCCGGACTTACTACATTATTATCACGTTATGTAATATTTCGGAAATCATTAATTTTTGGATAGCGGTAACCTTATATCATTGACAACAATTGGGCTATAGGTTCACTCCTTTAAGGTTGTTTTATCTATTTCCGATCATTCTTTATACCCTTATTTATTAAGAAGTTTTTAAAATATCTGTTTGTTTCAGAATGATCGATAATGGAACAGATATTGTTTGCTACGAGTAACAGTATTCAAAGTTATAGTTGTAACTTAACAGATTTTATTGTTTTATTAATAATTTACATGTTATTAAAAATATGGTCTCTAACGCTAATCTGTATATTAAATCGAGGAGTAAACACACTCACTTCTTTCTAATTTCTATTTACCATATGTATGTAATAGACATTCATCTGATGGTACGACCGAACGTGCGAGAGAAACGTAGAGGTAATCGGCTTTCGTAGGATTATAGTTCGCTAGGTGAACAGCGGTCGCAAGCCGTCCGAAACTATTTAACTAAGATTTTCACCTCCAAATTCACGTTACATCTGTTTATAGGTTATGTAAATTGTACCTTTGAGCAACTATTTTATATTATATTATATTTTTAGAAATGGAGGGGTTAACAGTAATTGTTCAAGGTGATTTTAGAAAAACGATCTGTCCAAAACTATCTGTTGAATTTGAAAGTGGTAGCAATGGGGACATTGTCTATAAAAAGCGGATGATTGTGAACGTAAGAGAAATACATTTAAATCAGAAACTCTTGGGAAAAATTAGGTCTGTCAGATCAGAGTCTATTCATGTTTTATTTTTTAAAATAGATGCTTAATTTAGTAATGTGTAAGTTTTTCTAATCCGCTGCAGCTATACCTCCGCCATCTCTGCGTCACAAGGATTACTCCTGCTTTACCAGGCCACATTTACTGAGCCTCTTTGCCTCAATAAGAACCGGTTCAAAGGTAAGCTCTAAAATCTAATCGAAAGTTTTTAACATAAACAGTTATTTCTTATTATATAGAGAAAACTGTAGAAATAAAATTCGTAATTAGATAAATTCGTTCGGATAGTTCTTCAACACAACAAATCTTATCTATAGTTTAAGAATATAGATTTACACAAACAATTTATCAGATAGCCTCAATGAAAAAGAACAAACAGACGACGTCATTACTAAGGATTCTAATAATTTAAATTTAACTCATTAATCTTGTATGCAAGTATAAATAATCGTGCGGATCCAACAGTAAATATTATTTTAGGCATACATTTAACATGTCACAGATATAACGACAACATTGTTACACCTATTGAAAAGATCATTCTAACTCTATCCTAACATCCTCTTATATTTGTGTGAGAATTTCTGTGTGTTGATTTTTCTAGAACTACTTCCACTCCTCATCCTTGCGTAGCAGGGATATTATATTCCACACAAAAACAGAGAAATTTATTTTAATAAAACTATGTTACGTATTCATCTTTCGTTGACTATGAAAACGCCCCTCTATGTACACAATATAATAATTTTGTCAGCCAACGTGCACTAACGAGGTCATAGCGATATAAACTTGTTACTGGATGTGCGCAAACAACGACTCGTCGCTTTTAGACACCACTTCCATGCATAGGTAGATCTGTTAGCTTCTGTACGATGAGAGTGTTGCGTATTTTATAAATTTAAACAAGCTCTAGTGAATGCTCATTTTATTTTAAATATCCTTTGTTAAAACGTGCATTTTATAGTGCTAATGGTGGCCATAATGGAATATGGTATTGTGGATATTGACATATTTTTTTGCGTATGTGTCGAATATCTGTTAATTACATGCATTTTAATTTTATATTCACGTGTATAATTTGACGTTGCCGGTATGCCCAATAATAAGGTAATTTTAATTTCCCTGAAGCAACGGAACATCATTAACGAATATTCTTTCTGAATTTTTTGTAATATAAATACTGTTTTAAATAAATCCATTATTCCGTTAAAGTGATTTATTGTATATTAGGTCCACGATTGATTTACTACTATCGTTCTATCGAAATTTATATTATCGTTATAATCATTTTAGCCGTAGGAGTTCACTGAAAGATCCTCCTCCATCGAATTAAAAAAAACGGTTCAAAGCATTGACATCCAGCATCTTCCGATGAACTTCATCAGTTTGTCTACCCTTCTTGTGGGTAACATACACGAAGCTGCGCTTGCCGTTCCATGGTCCTTAAGGATCCTCGCGGCCTCAGCGGTTCTGTGAAAAAATAATAAAATAAAATAATGTTTTAAAGTGATCATCTCTTTTTTTAGATTTATTATTAATAAAAAAATATGACAAATGTAAGTTTTCTTTCACGCAAACGCAATAATAAGTATTAAGTATTAATGTTTAATTTTAATCGTAATAATGAATTTTTAATAAACGCCAGTATTTTTGGTATTTATTTACATTGTAATTCATTTTGTTTTGGATTTAATTTATGTGAAATGTTTAAAAACTGAAGGTAGATCTTAAAATAAGCCCTTTGATAGGTATAGATTTTTTTCGTTAATAAGAACCTTCCACGTGCCTTGAAGATGTGGAAAAAATTTGCACATAGCGGTGTATTATATTTGGCGATCCATTTTTAAATGTATCAGTGAAAAGTATAGCTTTTGTATTTTCCGTTCGGATAAGGTAATTATGATTTTTTAGTTTTTTTGTGAGTAATAAAGTTAGAACAATTCACAGAAATTTAATTATGTTATAAACATGCCTTTTAAGCGAAGCCGAAAAAGAGAGTTAAAATTGTTAAAGAAAAAATGTTTTCGAATTCATTTTGTTTCACTTAATCGTTAAGTTTTTGGTTACTTAAATTAAAGGTGGAGAACGCGAGAATTCGATAAAACGAATTCCACAAATCCAGACCGCTGGGACAGTGCAGGTTATTGAAATTTTTGTCTAGAACAAACGAACGTTGGGAAAGATTTTGTTTATTTTGAACTAAAAAGCATATTTTAGCATTGAATTCATTTATTATTACATTTAGATATAGTCTATTTACTTAATAGTGCGTCATTTTGCGACACATTGGTGTTATATTTTTATTTTTTTTTTATATTTACTTGAAAGCAATTAAAATACGTATTTATACGTGGCTTTTTTGTGGGAGACACTGCTGACTTCCAAGGATTTTTTGGATATATCGGAAAATTATCATAATAATAAAAAGTAGGAATACAAAAAAAAATAAACGTCAATTTTAATGAACTTCATATAAATATTTTGTCTTTATATTTCCAAAGATGCTTTGACATTATATTATAAACAATTCAAATATAATAAACTTAATTTTTTTAATAAAAATACAGTAGAGAGAATACAAAAATTATAGACTTACAACTTTCTAGAATTGGAGTGCCCCAAAAAAAGTAGACATAAATAGATCTGTATACACTTGTACACAATAACTATACTAATGATTTTTTTAACGTTCCTGCCAAAAATTTTCCATCTTTGTGATGTAAGCAAACAAGGTTTATGTAAATGAGAACAACGTTTTTATACAAGGCTTTTACGTGAATATAAAAAAAACGTGATAAGATTAATAAAAAGTCAATTGCGCACCAAATCATTATCATTAATTACGTGTGTAAATTAAAAAAAAGGCAATTCTCTTTGGACTTTTAAAGGCTTGTAAAGCTATATTATTTGTTACTGTCTTAGAATTAACTGCCATTTAATCTTATCTGTAATATTTCGGCGTATTCTTTTTGTGTTCGTGTATTATAATGCTCCTTGGGTGGACCGACCACATAGTCTAGGTCGCGGGAAGTCTCAGGATGCAGCAACGTAAGGCAGGTCATTGTAGCGATTTTAAGGGGAGGCCTATATTTTCTATCGGCTGACATTATAATGTATTGTAGAGAAATTTTAATTACATTTTTCAATGTTGTGCATCTATTTTATTTTCTAATATATTCATTATAATATATATTGTTTTTATTATGTGTTAACAAGGCTCTATTCCAAGGTTTTCAGTAAAAAAAATGTGAAATGCGATAAGACCGTCAATTGTACTGATTGTAATTTTGTGTTGTTTTCATTGAATGTTGCGTAAATTTAAGCATCTTCATCTATTTTCATCACCATAGTCGTTGTGATCACTGTTATCATTTTTATTCTTATCGATATCACATCAAAATCTCGAAAAAATATATCGTAAAGGTTTATCCATGACGCGTTTGTTTCGCGGTGAAAATGTAAAAGCTTTTGTATATTTAAATTTAAAAGACTAATGACGGAAGAAAATAGATAAATTTTGTTTTGAGTTTAGTTTCCCTATACATTTGCACCTTTGTACAATAACAGCAGTGTATTCAAATCGAAATGACCGCTACTCAATTCGCCTACACCGCAATGCACTAATGCGCTTTGAATCAACTCACACACGCTTACGTGCGGATTTGCGGTGCACTCTGCGATAGTGGCGATTTGTTCCATTTGTTATTTTCTACACAACAACGCTTTATCGTTATAAGACTTAATCTTCTTGATCAGTGTAACAATATAAATCTTATTGCTTATCAGGTCAATGGCATGATTGGTCAGCAAAAGATCTCGTAAAATGTATTATTTATTTGTTTGTTAATAAAGAAAACACTTGGCTGTTTGCTCGTGGTTTATTTGAAGTTATGCTGCTAGCTGATCCAGGTTTTGTGCAGCTTCATTGAAATCGAGCTCGTGGAAACAGAGGTCCACGGACTAAACAATTTTTACGCTGACGATCGTACCCCAGTTACAATGAACACATATATTATGTATGTTATGAAAGAAATCGGTCAAAGTTACATAAATGAACGTTTAAATTTAATTTAAATTAGAATTATTAGGAAAATTATTAAATTAGGTAAAAAATAAAAAAAATCATAAAATTATTTAAATGAACTTGTACATGCACTGATGTGACGTCTCCAAAAACGTAAATCTTACTCCAGTAATGTAAAACTAAGATACATAGATAATTCTAATCAGTCAATAAGGTAAGTAGTATTTTCAAAAAAGACTGGAAAATTCTATTTAAGTATAACATATAATCAATTATTTAAAGGAAAATTAACTGAATCATAGCAGGCGTTCAGAGCCGTCATTTCCATATGCAATATCAAAACAAATTTGATGGATAACAGTTAGGTCCACTAACGAGGCCTGGCTGAGTAAACTTGTTAACTTAAGCAAACATGTCTGAAGCATTTCAGACGGGGGCATCAGACCCTGGCCCCGACGCATTATGCGAGTATAGTTTTAGTTTTTTTTTTCTTTACTTTGTCTATAGTTTCTCCAACTGTTTTTTTTTATTTTCAACACTTGCCAGTCGTTTTTGATGACTAAGTTCAGATTTCTGGTTTGTTTATTTTTTTTGGTTATAAATAACTGAAAAGTAAATAAACTTTAAACATCAAAGACACGACTCTACGCCTAAAGAACGTGCTCCTTAAATAGTTCGAAATTTCAATTCATGTATCCTTTCGAAAGTTGTCATGAAAATGATTAACTTTACTTCTATAGTCCAGAAACTTTATTTACGTATATTATTCGCGACAAACATGTAATATGTAAAATTTATTAATGCTTAAATAAAGACAATTAATAATCTTATAGAAATAAATGAAGACATAAAATCTTAAATTTAAGTCAGTATATTATCGTTATCGAATTGGCAAATACATCAATCAAAATTTTAATTAAACTTACTTCTCTGTTACGCTGCAAATAATTAACTTGTGGTAACATAAACTAAAATATAATATTTACTTTTATTAAATTTAATTTGCAATGTTACTACAAAGTTTACGTGGTTAACAAAAACAACATTTTTAGTATAATAAATGTAATAAACTAAATTTTCATTCCCAATCATATAATATCTGTTATTTAGCTAGATAGATACGAACAAAATTAATTAAAATTCTTGCCAAAAAATACTTAATTTTATCAATCACAGGTAGGTAGGATCTTTTGAATACATCTATGTTCGTCAATGGACATCCGTTGACTTTTGAATGATGATCATGATGATAGATACTAGGTTGGCTATTGGAAGTCTTGTGCGTAAGGACTATGACTCAATATTGTAGGAGCTATGTTCGATCCTTGAAAGTCAAATCCTGCCTTGTGTATACTACAAAGAGATCTCTAATAGTGAAATGTTCTAGAATTAAAAACCCAAACATATAATAAACTACGCTGGAAAAATTTAGAATGTTTACAAGTAGTAAAGGTAAGCATGTGCCTCAATACTTTGAATGTTTATGAAATGGTGACATTAAATATTATTTAACAATTCAGGGTTTCATATGGAGCAGAATATATTAGTATTTGAACATTCGTTCGAGCGTGAATAATGTTGCTCGCTGGAAACGAGGTCGCGAACGATATTTTCCCCTCGAGAACTAAGTGTCGTTCACTGAATCCTGTTAAATAATTCAGTAAATAAAAATGAAAGATCTTAATTATAATTGGTAAACAGAATAGTTGGAGTGATTTGTGTTACTCCATGCTATGATTACGTATTACAATACACAAACAAACAAAAACAGAAATAGTAAAGTATAATAGATGCGATGAAAATTAAATATATTATATTTTAATTTTAAACGAGATGTTTTGGATGGATATTACATTAATTTACCTTTAATAAAGCCTTCTTTTATAAACGATTCTCCGGTGCCTATTATGATGCCTATTTAGATGACTAAAGCCTATATACAATATATATAAACAATAACAACACTGGTTTCCCAGCGGTAGAGACTTGCAATCCAAGGATACAATATTACATAATTTACAGATTGATTCTATGGAATTGCCACTGCGTTCTCTGCGTGTAATACTATACTGTAACCGACAACCTGCTAACCAAGCGTTGTAATATCTCCCCATAAATATCTTGGGGGTGGCTTATCTCTTGCAGAAAGCATCTATACCCTGAAAAGAAGAATAAGAAAGTAGACAGAGCAGTCATCGAATCATAGAAATTGGAAATTCATGCCACATATAATATATATATCAGATTATTTATATAAACAAGACATTTAAATTGTATATTCTTGAATAATAACTACGAAACATAAACATAAAATATCTAATGTTATTAGTAAACCTATTTTAAAATTTGACATAAAAAACAAATTTAAAAGTTATAACTTTTCTGACATAAAAGTATTTTATTACTAGATATAACTTATTCTTTAGCGCATATCTAAGTTCTTGAGACAGCTAATACCGGTCGGAATATTCTGTATCATTCGTTTGAAGCGAGAGAGAAATTCCAATATCCTGGCGTTAAGGAATTTGTGAATTACGAACAACTTTTGTCACAATCAGAACACTCGATCTGTCTTTTAAGCGCTTTTAGCACCTTCTCTCCGAACTTTTCTCATAATAGTTGGTATCTCTTTAGGGTTTGATCTTAGAGAAATCTAATTTTAATATCACAAGAAAAAATAAAATATTAATTTGCAAAATTTGTACGCAATCAATTTACGTCCACAATTATGACGTTTTTTTTTGAGAACAAGACTTTTTGTCTTTAATAATTTTTTTTAATTGTCATTCTTTTCTATCGGCCTTCGTATTATCATTTGTTCATTTTCTATCATACATCACAAAATATTACATTTTCATTTGTTCTTAATTCACTTCTTTGCATCGCTTCTCATCCTCTCCTAAATTATCACCTTACAGGGTTTTTATTACAGTTACAGTCCAATGAATATTTAGATCAACAAAAAAGTCTTTTGGTATATATGAAAGGCAGGTGTAAAATTCGTAAGCCATTATAGAATTTTACATATTATGAGTTGAAATAAACAATAGATTTAAAAGTATTCATGGTGGAAAAGCGGAATGGAATAGAAACTAGAATCAAACTAAGCTCTTTTATAATGATACCTCCAATTTAAAATGGAGCTACGATGGCGGTTTTGAGCGCGTTTAGATCTTTGAAATATGTTATGTATTCATTATTTGTTTATAAATTTGTTAAATGGACGGTCTCTGTAGAAAAATACGGTATCATGATAATATGGAGACTGCTGAACAAGCTTCAGCCCATTTAAAAATATTTATTTTTATTTATGCTATTACTAATTTAAACTTCTTCGTTTATAGCCAAATCTTTTATCATACAGGTTTTTCGATTGTAGAATGAGTTATCGCTAAATATAAAACATCCTAAGTCACTAGCTATTTTTAAGAAAATGACTGAGAAATATTTGCTAGATCAATGAATATTTGTAATAGTTTTATTTTTCTTTCGCTGTTTCATGTTATTATTTTTATGAAAAAATTAAACATTAATTTTATATTTATCAAAATGTTTAAAAAGAATATAATAATTAATGTTATACATTAATGCTAACAATTCTGTAGCACCAGAGGTTAGGGGTTAAACTAAAGATAAGCAAGCTGCAACCGTACAATACAACTCTGTAGTTCTGATAACATGACGCATTCTCGACACAAACTTGCCCCGTAGCGTAGTATGTTTGAAACTTTGTTGTACCGCAAACAATATACATGTTAATTTCGTTATAAAGTTATCAATAGTTATATGTTGTTTGAAACAGAATACGGCTTCCATAAAAACAATAATATCATAACTTTAGTTATGGTAATTGACAAGCAAAGGCGTACAACCTTCACTACTAACACCACATCTTTTAACTTAAAAACAGAGCTACCAGAGTTCCAAACGCGCTACAACGTCTTAATGTTCCACAAGACGAAGAGCCCACAAAAATTTCATTCGTTTATTCGTGATCACCTTCACAAACATCAAAGCAATTGACTCTCAAGCTATTTCATAAGTGCACTGTATCATGATTTTTTGAGTTATCTCATAAAACTAATTTAATTTTTTTTAAAAAATAGGCCTGTATCTTGCAGAGGTTGTTTGTGAGCTAAAAACAGAAGGGGACACAAATGTGTATTGAAAACCCTTGGCTTAAAATTAAGAAAAAGTTGCGACAAGCTTGTATTTAAGTGAATTTCACTTTTTAAATTTTTACTATTATTAATAGGTTATATATATATATATAGGTATTATATATATTTGTATACACAGTCTCAAAGTATTATCATATTTTTTCTTTACGGAATATTTCTCGAAGAGTATCACTAGTTCCCATGTAACCTATATGATAATGCAATCTATTGCACTAACAGTTTTCTACCGTAGTACAAAAATGTATGGATATACGTGGCAATATCATATAAAAGTAACCCGTACGCCGTAAAGCTATTAAAATTATTAAAATCGTATTGTGCTATCGTCTGTCAAATGAAGGATTTTTAAAATTAGCTATATACAAATGGAACAGATGAGCTGGTTCCCTAAGTCACAAACAGAACATTGTAGTTTTGCGAATAAAATTAACGTAAAAAAAAGGTATGAATAATTATTACTTATATATTAATAATTTAACAATATATCTAATCAACAAATAACTATTAAATAATAATCATTATTTGTTATTTCTGTAAATTATTAGGTAAATTAATCTCACTGAGTTCTAATTCGTCTTAATTAATAAGACATCACTTTATATGTCGAAACTTTATGTTACGAACCCTTCGTTACTATGGGTGAATCCTCTATCGTGTAACATCAGATAAAAGCCTCGTATTCAGAAGTCTGCTTGTTTTGAAAAAAAAAATAACGATAATTTTTCCTTAATAATTTGTAAAAGTTTAACACAGATGTGTTGTGTAACGTAACTGGTGTAATAAAACTACAGGTTCTATGCAGTACACACGAGTGCATCTCTATGTATTCGCGTTGGACGCTGTAATAAATGACAATTACTCGGAAGCACCTGGACTTTGCTGCAATGCACCCAAAATCTGCCTATACATTCTCCGTTTAATGGATTTGTAGCGCACGTTACATGTGCTTTTCGCTTCTATGATATTTGCATCTCCATTAGTACGACTTATGTTAACTTTAATTTGCTGATTTTCGAACACGCTTCGACAAGTCAATAAGGCTTTTATACACTCACAGTTAAATACAACTATCGTCATATAATCAAGGATTATTTAGAACGAACATCCGCTTGGAATTATAGTCAAAACCGTTACACACATAAAAAGAAAGTTCGCTACTTAAGATGATTTTTCCGCCAATAGAACTCTAATCGGTCGGAATTTCATCGTGGCGATTTATGAGAGGTGTTGGTCTTCCTTGTGTTTTTATTAGTAATTACATAACATATGGTATTTTATAATTAAGAATTTTTTAAGACATTTACCTTTCTATCTATTTGTTATCTCTGCACCTTGGGCTTACCGGCAGAGAATACGTATAGTACATAAACAAAAGTTATAAAGAGATTTTTACAAGAAAGATGTTTTGATTACTTCTCATATGAACGATTGTAAAATGTAATAAGAAATGTAAAATGAAAGAAATATTTTAAAATCATAAGTCAAAAGTTTATGTTATTATATGTAAATTAGACTCTTCTAAACTATTACCCAAATTGGAAAACATATAATATACTCTATAAACTACAATATGTTATAAAAGCAAAGAAGATAAATATTAATGAATGTAACATAAATGAATATACATTTTCTGATATTATGAAGTCAATATTGGATGGCTTAAATATCGACATGCGTTCACAAAATTTACATACTTAATTCAGCGTTAACTGCATTTTTAAATGACGTTTAAACCGGGCACATATCGCGTAATGAAGTACTGCTAAACAATGTATTGCGCTGTTAAACTGTCTTACGATGTAATTACGGGTCATTTTATGTTACTTTATTTACCGTATGCCGCAGACCGTTGTGCTTATTACATATTTATAACCAGTGCTTGACATAACTTGATTCTTATGGGTATAGAAAAGATAATGCTAGTTAATCACACTTAATTAAATTGTAATAATTCCCGATTTTTATTGCCGTATAACAGCGCTTAAAACAGATGGCCGGTGAGTCATTGGCAAGCGCAGGATTAGAAGTCCACCCAGGAGATGGACAGTTTTCATTTTTTTTTAATTCTGGACGCAGGCTGCTCGCAATCGGCTTTTTTGAATATCTAAGGAGGCAATGTCCAGCAATAGCGGTAGTCTCATAAGACTAAAGAATAATACATTAGAATAAATTCTAGAAGTATTTGTTCATACAACAAAAGGAACTAAAGAGCTTTTATACTTATACCAAGAAATTCAGACGCGGTGTACATTCAGGTTAATTTATTATCATACCCATTGACGGAATTTACAGATACGCTTGTAACTTGCTTAGTTATACTTAATATTGCAGAATGCAGTAAAATTTTAGTTATATATTTAATATATTGCAGTGAAATGACTTACATTTGTGTTGACTTTTACCCGTAAATAGCAGTCAGTGAAATAAATAAAAATTTAAGTAGAAATCCAAATTTTTACCGAAGACCGACCAGTCAAAGAAGTTGTGCATAAAACAAGTTTTATTTTCAAAATAATTATGCGGTTAAATTATACAATTAATTGCGGTTGCAAGTCTCACCTATACATGTAAAGATTTCAATTATCATGGGCTACAATAAAACTGTTGGTAATTTTAAAAATCAATTGTATAAAAATCTTCCTTAGTTTCATCATCATCATCATCATCATACATCATTTCAACCGAAAGACGTCTGCTGCTGAACGTAGGCCTCCCTCCCCCAAAGATTTCCAATAGAAACGGTTAGAAACGATCTTTTCGCTTCTTCCTTAGTGGTTATATATGGTTTTGTAGGGGTCCGGTTGTAGCTCCCTCGGGAGCCCTCAGCATCTTGCTACCTTAGACTCGCGCAATATGCAAAGTCCGTTTGGGCAGCAGTGTTAGTCTGGTTCAAAAAAAAATAGATGATATTTAATTATAAGATAGTAATATAAATGCACAATATTCAATTACACTTTTAATTGATGAAAATAGTCTATGAAAATGTTAATTATGCAAATTAGTTTAATTGTTTAAGGTTAAATTTAAACCTCATACATACATTTCGATGCACGCAGATGACCTGAATAATTAGCGACAAATGGAGATGTAACCAGAATAAATGCAAATTTATTCAATTAATCCAGCCGCCAGCCTGTATTGGGTGTTACAAAGCCCTGATTGACGCGAAGTCGCTCTACCGTTAAAAAGTGGTTTAGAGTCAATGGATTTAGTGTGGGTATGCTAATGTGATACATATAGAATTTTCATGACCGCTTGAACGTATATGATACACAGTATCGGAAATGCGCGCTGCGAAATTTGATCGTTGCGCAATTAGCTCTTGTATTAATTGTATTTCGCAGTATATAAAAGGGAGGTTTATTTCAACAGTAAATGATCAAAATTTTTAAACGGTTTGTAAACATTTCGGAAATTTCATCATTGTATCAAACTGACAATAACGAATAAAAATTTAAAATTTTTACTGCGTTGAATTAATTCCGACTGAATTACACGCCTTCTTATAAAATATTCATACTGGTAGTATATTGAAAACAAAAAAACTATAAGTACATGAGCATATTGAACTAGGTAGTTAGACCACTAAATGGAAAGGTGGGCCACCATTTTAGAACCTAAAGGCTTTCAATACTATTATTTATTACAACTTTAGACACCATCATATTTATATTTTTAACTTGAACGTTGAAATTTTATATTTACATTTGTATATTTCATTACATTTTTTTAACAATTTTATTACAAATTTTTAAAGTATACTTATGCCTTTTTCTCTCCCTATATCCTATTAATTATACATACGGCCATGTAAAAAGTAAATCATCAAATAATTAGGTACTTTACCGAAAAACAGCTCTGCAGTACGGGTTAATTTGTGCAATACATACCAAATGGTTCATATTTTTTGTAATGACATCAAAATGTATTGTTTGTTATCATTTTAATAGTTAAGGTAATTTGATCTATAATTTACTCGTAATAATTGTAAGCCAACAACAAACCTCCTTTTCTTTCTTCCTTTCTTTTTTTTTTGGCCAAATAAGCCATCTGTTCTGCTTGCTACGTGGACTGCTCACTACCATTTCAAATAACCAATTCCCTGGGCTATACTTTATTTTGTGTACGGTTCTCCGCATACCTGATTGGATCTCGTAGAGAAATCTCTTACGTAGCCCTTTTCTCTTTAAGCAACTATGAGTCAGAAAGAAGCTGGACATTGCCGCTCCGGTGTTATTGGAAATTTATATGAAACAAAATTTGGCCGCTATTTTATGAATTAATCAATATAGGCTTATCTCATAAGTAGCGAATGAAAATTTCATGAAAAAATAGCCGAATACAGAATTACAAAATTTAAAGTAAAATGTTTCATACTCATGTCCTCACTTTCTCTGTGTAGTGGATAAAAATCTATTTCCAATTTCTAAAGCCAGAGCTTGCTAGCTTATGTTACAGCTATGGTTTTAATAACATATAAGTAAATTAGTGTTTCAGAAAAACAATATTCCGCCAATGCTTTTTTAAAAAGGTACCCATTTTAAACATCTGAATAGCTTATATCTTATAAATTTAATATTCGCCATTTAAATGTTTACATTTGATAGTTTTATACTGGCATAAACATGTTTTGAGAGGTAGTTTAAGTTGAATCCATAAAACTCACATAAAACTCCGCAAATTTAAATGTAGAATTTCGCAAGTATGTTTCTTAACAAAATACAACAAACATTATTTCAGAAATATGTATGTATCATCAACATGAGGTTAAGTATAAGTTTGACTAGAAATACAGCACAAAATATACGAATAACTATAAACATTAAGTATTAATTTTTAAAAATATTTATAGTCGCTCATTAATTTAACGAAGGTAAAGTTAACAAATGTGTTCACTTAACACATTATTTTCATGATTTCATGTAGTCTACGTTATTTATTTGTATATCTATCGTAATATTTTCATAACTTTTTTAGTTTTGCGATCAAATATAATAATTGGAATTTGTCACGATTGCAAAGAAAGTTTTGAAAAACAAAATCTTACCCAGTGCTGTATACGCACATCACCTAATATTTTAAAATTATTTGTTACGCCAGGGTCGATAACCTTTTAATAAGTTAAAGCCATTCTGGGACGCTCTATGCATCAGTATAAATATGACCTTATACTAAAAGTATTAAAAAATTTTGAATTCTGAAATTTTTCCGGTGTCCCCAAGATGGGGTGGAGGGCATCCACACTGCGTTCACTTATGCAGTGATCGTCCGCCGCCAGGTTGGATCTTGGCGGCCACGTCTTCGCTTTCCTCGAGGATTCCATTCTAGGGGTTGCCTCGGTATGTGATCAGGGTCCCGTCAGAGCATGTGGCCTATCCAGTTCCACTTGCCGCCTTTGACCTGTTGGTTGATTTGCGTCTCATCGCGGAGTTTCTAGAGATCTACGTTGGAGACTTTCTCAGGCCAGTTTATACTGAGAATAGGTCGAAGACTATTGTTAATGAAGACTTGGAGCCGACGCGAGTATCTTTGGTGACCTTCTACATCTTAATATTTATTATGATTACTATACAATATTTATTTATTCTTTCTTTGTGTGTGAAAAAATATTACTTATAAACTATTTTTACAGAGAGGCAGAAAATACTTTGCGTGAATAACTTTACCCCGCTGTCCGAAGCCCTTTACTACGTAAATTTGTTTTTGATAGCACTCAATAACGCGCGTGAAAGGCGATGCGAACATATGACGCTTTTTCTGGAAGTTTCTACCCTCTCGGAAACTTCTCATATGCTAATACTTCTTTGGTAAACAGACCTATAAAGTTTTTATGAAAGATACTATATAAAATATCTTCGAGTAATTTAGTAGAAAATTGCAAGTCGTGGATAAATAATTTGTTATTTTTCATACGTTGTTTCTTTTCATCATCGTCATTTTAGCCGTAGCAGTTCCACTGATGGACATAAGTTTCCAACAAGATTATTCGGAAGCCTGTTAACCAATAAAAAGTTATATAGGCAAGCCCCATAATATTGCCTGCACAGTATTAACTATACGCTTACCACGTAACGTAGATGTAAGATAGCATATGTCATTAGCATTGTAATATTTACATAAAATTAATATTATGAAGACGATGTAATATTTGGTACACTCTTTATCTTATACTCTCTCTAACATATCAATTTCATTTTAATTGAATTAACACAGCTTTTAAAATAAAACTTGATTCACACCAGCACACTAACAACGGATTATCTAAAGGCTATCGCAATGTTTATAATAAATTGATGGCATTATTTTTCCGTTAATATATCCTATACGAAAGTTTTGAAAATACTGCGTCAAATTTTATATTTTAATGAGAGCTTATCCTATGTATATTTCGGTGACAAAAATGGTCATTCTATATTTTAAATTTGGAACTATGTCTTGAAACAGTGTAGATTCATAACCGACAGAGTTGAATAGAATAGAATATCTCCACTACTTATCGCTATGACTATATAATGTATGCAAACAAATATTAAACGTCACCTTCCGATTCGCAAGTAGTTAGTACAGTTCACGTACCCTTCCGCTTCGTGAACTCATATCCGATGTAGCTGTAAAAGCCTTAGGGGTAGCAGCATTAACTTCACCGAAGAAGTACATTTTTAAGGTAAAAATTAGGAAATAAATTAGTGTATTTATGAATACCGCCATGCAAATCATGTCTATCAAAATGTTTCCATGATCAATCTCAATAGTAACAGTAGCAGTTATAATTTTAAGAAAAGCCGA
Source organism: Battus philenor (assembly GCF_028537555.1). Lineage (NCBI taxonomy): Eukaryota > Metazoa > Arthropoda > Insecta > Lepidoptera > Papilionidae > Battus > Battus philenor. The sequence continues at coordinate 4,207,560 of NW_027181693.1, forward strand.
TGAAGAAAATTGATGAAACTCTCACACACTGCCCCTGAGTATAGCTTCCACCCACAATAGAAGGCGGTTCGCACCTCCTAAAACTATCAATAACGGTTGACAGCGGTCAGAAGGGGAGTCCTTCTTCCCCTTTGATGGCAAATTACACTCCGTTCAAGTACCTTAGTCCTAAAACAGTTTCCAGGTTAAATTGTGTTTGGCATCTAATTAAACAACTGCGGGATAAAGATACGACTGTACTAGAAGTATAATGTGCGTATTTAAGAGTCCTGTTTGAAAGTATAAAAGGCATAGAACATAAGCCAAGTTTAGTTATCACTGATTGGAGCATAGATATGGATCTTTGAATATAGGCTTTTTCTGAATAGTGGAATAATTTAAACGCATTTCATTCAATTTAAAGGGTTCTTGAATGGCAACCTCGAACCGACGACATGGTAAAGGATGGCATAAGTCGCTGGTTGTGAGTAGCGCAAGATCATTACTCTTGGTGATCTTTGGGAAGGCCTATGCCTTGCAGTAGGTGCCTACTGACCGACATTATGATGATAAATAATAACAGAAAACGACGGGAAATAATAATTAAAAAGAAAAAAATATTTTAATTATTTATTTGTAAAAAAGACTTCAGCTAACTCGGATCCAATTAGAAGTCTTCACTAATAATATTATAGTAGTTCACAAATAGAAAGTAAAATAAATTTATTGATGTTGCCGATAAGCAATTAGACGATAAGAATTTAAAGATTTCGATTAGACCCCTTCTCAATGAATCAACGGTGGTCGTAAGATGACCGATGTAGTGCTGGACACAAAGAATATATCTATTTTGCCTATAGTTAGTTTTTCTTTAGATTGAAGTAAGGCTGTTAAAGCTTGATCAGTCTTTCTTGTATAGTTAGTAAATGTATCAGTTAGAAATATGGGTAGATTATATTGGAGTGCCTTGCTAGGTATAATAACATTTACCTCTCCCTTAATTATTAAAAATATTAAATAGCATAATAACAAAAAATACTGCTATATAATTGTAAAAAGTTCGCAATTTGCCTAAGATCAAAGTAGCGGATGCGAAGCTCGGTGCGGAGGTCTTTGAAACTAAAAACCGGAAATTGCTTCGCGTTGCGATGTTGTCTCCTTAGTCGTAAACGAGCTTGTCGCGAATTCATTGTTGTAATGTTTTATATTAAACCTCATTTCCGTGAATAATTTCATAATCATATTAGAATTAAGGTAAACAAGAAGTAAGTAAATGGCGTAGGCAGGCCTCCCATTAGGTAGATCGACGACATAAGCAAGACTTGCCTTGCCTTGCCTTGCAGCGGATGTGTACCGTCTAACGTGACGTTGGTAAAAAGTAAAATTATTTTTTCTTTATCCACGGTCGTTAATAATATTAGGAATTATTAAAGTTGAAATACAACCAAAACATTATAAAGTACTACCAAGTTTTCATTTTATTAAAGATGTTTCCTTATATTCTTCTTAACTACAGGTGTAATAAATTTAATAAGATAAAACATTGGCAAAAATTGACTGTATCGATTATATAAGCTCTCTTACGTATTCACCCATAATTGAAACACTGACAATAGAAGTAAATTAATGATTGTTAAATTTTGCTGATCATTTTGTGGACGGGATACAATAATTTATTGTCTGTCTATTTTGTGTATAAATCATTCGAATCAGATGAAAACGCTAATTTATGGAATGGAAAACTACTTAGGAACTGATGTTTTCTCAGATCCACCCCTGGATAATTTTAAGTTTATAATTTTTTTTTAATTTAATCCAAAGATTAATAAAACACATTTTTTATTTTAGAAAATAATCACATTAAAAACTATAAAATGATCGAATAAAAAATATCAAAGTTTACATAACATGCTTGCTTAAAATAAACGAAAAAAGAGAATAATTGTGCTCAGTTTAAAACTCAGTAATTAGACCAATTTCATGATATTTATTGGCAATTAGCAACTTATTTTCTAACTGTAATTTTAATAATCTCGTAATCTTTATAGTGTCTTTAGCTTTTATTTGAATTATTATTTTGATTCTGATCTTATTTTTTATTAGGTAATAATTAATTTTAGTTCTTGATATAATGGTAGCTGTATTTATAATCTGTGACTGATAAAGCTATACGAATGTTGTATATGATTATAATCAATGCGTGATTTATAATCATTATTAATAGAATGTAATTGTTTATTTTGTTGGCAAGTTTTATAAATAAATAAATGTAAATTTGTACTAAAACAGTAACTAATCGAGCCGAAGTTCAGCTCTAGATACTCTTGAACTGAAATACTGAACGCGTATTGAGTAAAAGCTCAAGCTTAGGTCCTCATACGTCCTTTGCTTGTTTAGTCACATCATGAAGTGTAGCAATCGCAGTGACAGTTAAAGTGGATGCTCTCCTGAAAGTGCTTTTAGTCTGTTACCGCGAAGAGGCTTAGGGTTTATGCCTACAGCGTTACAAGCAACCCTGGTGGGGCTCTGAATGCTAAAGATAGTCCTTTAACAAAATAATAGCGATTATTCACTACTTAGAAATTAAATTGATTTTTTTTTAATACTTTTTGGAACACGATAAATAGAGTAAAAAAAAGAAATAATTCATATGGCACAAGAGGCAGTCTTATCGCTCAAAGCGATCTCTTCCATACAACCTTTGGATAGAGATGAGAGACATGAAGGAGACATGCTTATTTTATTGTTACATTTTTAAAATAGACTTATAATATAAGCAATCAAAATTTTCACTTGTATGTGTTGATTCGATACCAAACCAGACACAATTGTTATGAAAATTTCCCCCTGTCCAGACAACCGACGCGCCAGCTGTACGAAATATAACTGAACTTACAGAATGGTATGACGTGATATGAATGGTTTTTGAATTTACTCTCCAGTACCCCTACTTTGCGCTAGGTAACCCTACTTTTATATATGTGGATATGGAAGGAGAGAAATGTAGTCTTAAGTAGGAAAGTGTCTATAACACTATAATTCTGGAGATTGGTCTAACTAAAAAAATACTAGTTGAATATTAACAGATGTAAAGATTCATCATTGATAAGGTTAAATATTTTTCTTTATTTCCATAATTACCCAATTCAATCCTAAAAAATATAGTACATTCATTCATTCATATATTCTTTTACTACTGGAGTTATTCACACTAGTATAATAGGAAATTTATGTAAATATAAATACAAATAATAAAAACAATTATTATTATTTGTAGCAGCCATCCACATCTACCCTAAAACGACAAAGACCTTTGTTATATGTGTTTTTGGACATCATACAAAATTTACGAAATATTTTACGTCAATGGACACTTCGACATTGTTACTACACAAGTGCTTTGTGTCAGCATTTAATCAACAGCAAGTGTATGCGAATGTGCTTGTAATGCTACGCGGCGCTGCCAAATCGACGAAGATTAGACCGAACTTAGCACTAGTGCCAAGCAAGCACGGATTAAGCCAACATGCCGCGTGCCAAATTTTAATCAATTCTCTTTATTGAGTTTAATTGATGGCTTCGAGTATTTGTTCAAGGCTATTGCGATTATTATTGTTTATTGTTTAATTAACACTTAATATATATGTGTAATATATGACTTCTAACTTTAATAATTAAAATCTATCCAATAACTCGAAACTTTAACTTACCTTGCGTCTTATTTGCTTACAAATCACTTGCAAACAATTATGGGTACAATGCATTGAACACGCACTACACAAATACCCACGATAAAGGCAGCCGCGTCTGTCGAACTCGCATTAGAGCGATGGCGGTAAGGACAGGCCCGTGTTACTCCCGACCGCTGAGTAGTCCTCGCTTCGCACATCTTACACAACACTATACACTTCCACGGGTACATTTCCTCTTCATGCGTACATTTACAGAGTAACTGGTATGGAATCACCCAGCGTAAATTTTTAGCTCTATATCGATGAACCTGCATAAAGCCTAAGTATGCTAGCAGCATGACCTCCATTAAATTACATGTATACAAAACCAGTAAATTTTATTTGACTGGTCTCTCACTTCAGGCCTCTTTGGCAAGCTTTTAGTAGCACAACGAGCCATAGAGAGGGCTATGCTCGGATTTTTTTTTACTAAATCAGATTTGTGATGAAGAGCACCATAGATAAACAAGAGTAACGTGCAAAGCAAGATAAGATAAGATAAACGCAAGTTTAAGTTGCAAAACGTGAGCCACATATTGCGCGGAACAGAAGACCGTAAGCAGAAATTAAAAAATCCACGTAGGAGACGCTGAAATCTATGAAGGATATTCACACCTGTGTCCAGCACTGGGCATCTTACGGCTGAAATAATGAACATGATAATGTTGAGGCTGATTCACTATAGCTTGTATTGATTAATATCCATCACTAGAGCCGATATTTATCTATCTTCCCTATAAAACATGTACGAATATTTTTCATAAGAAAATGTAGTTATATATATTTACATTACAAATTTTTTATACCTGACACGGGCGCATCAAATTAATAGCTTCACTCAAACAATAATCAATTTAATATGAAAAATACCTTTGAATTGAGAATCGCTGGTATAAACGAGAAATTTTGAAATGTGAAATTTGCGCTGAAAATGCCTGTTGTTGCAATAAAATAATTATTATCTAAGAAAGGGACTAATTTGTAGCTAATTCCGCTATGCAGCAGTAGTCGTGCGATGAAGTGCACCGCCCGCCAGCCGCCAGCCCGCTGATAAATGCGCGTACGGTAAACAATGCGAAACACAGCATCGCCTTAGGATGTCCCGTGGAGGGGTGAAACACGTGTAGATTAGATTAACGGTGGTATTTGTGTTTCGCACTTCATTGCACGACTACTGCTGCATAGCGGAAATAGTTATATATTAGTCCCTTTCTTAGGTAGGATAGACCTTCGCGAGGTAACGCCTGAATCTATTAGATATAACTATTATCTGTCGGTAATAGTATTACAATTGTTTCGTTATCAATTGCTTCTGCATTCAAAACTAATCCTGCATTGATCGATGTACTATTCAGTGTTTACCACAAGAATCGTTGAATAATTAGCATAGTAATCAATCAATCAATAGTGCGCGAGTTCACTGCTCCTTTGGTGTAAGTCATAAAAGATTGGTATCAAATATCAATTTATTGAAATTAGTAAGAATTATTTGCTTTCACGACGACTTTTTTAATACGATCGTAGCGTTCAATTATATTCTTATATTTCTAAGATATAAAAAATGTTTCCCAATTTTTGACTTTAATAAATCTAGCTGTGATTTATGAATATATCACTCATTTCTTATGACACCTTTTGCACTAATTATTGCAGTAAAAAAATAGAAGCCTCCAATATATCATACTCGATAGCGGCGCCCAAAATATATCCCACTATTAAAACTACCATTAATTACATCATTAAAATAATCTCATAAGAATGGTATGCAGTTTCTGATGCATAAGTGAAAATATTTTTTTTAACTGTTACCATCGTCATCGTCATTTCTATAGGACATACATAGGCTTTCCCCATCGATTCTCAACAGGACCGGTTGGAAGCGATCTACGTCTAGCTTTACCCGATGATCTTAAAAGGTCGTCCATCTAATGGACGGACACTACGCTGCATCTGCCACTGGTTTCCAATTCAGAACATTTTTTGATATTTAAAGTTCATAGTAAAAATTATGATGCTCTATATCCAGACATTTAAAGGTTGATTTGAAATTTTCACAGAATAATATAAGAACTTGTTTCAGAAATATAATAGTTATAAGAAACTAAGGAATTTATGTTTTTTTTTTGGATTTTGTTATTGTTTATTTCGTATATAGTCTAAGATCTCGTATATCCTAGACCTTCAGCATTTTATTAAAGACGAAAGTTAGTGCATGCTCCCCCACGTATGTTGCGGTGCCAGAACGATGATCTATTGTAAAATTTAGTTTAACGTGGCTATGTAAACGGTGCCGAAGATGTGTCAAACATCGATCTAAATTCGTCTAGTAATAAAGTGTAAAATCTTTAGAATATTATTGAAATTCGCATCACTAATTTCCAGAAACTTGACATCTTTTTTATGCTCCTTTACCATGGTAAAGCAAGGACTTTTAATATAGTTAATAATTTTTCACTAAATATTATTACAATCTCACTCGCTCATTCTTATTAATATCTTCCATTCATTCCTCTCTGTTTCCCTTCACAATGTCACTGTGACAGACACTCTTAATGTTCATAATTTTTTTTGTTATTCTGGTTGCCTTATGGTATATAAGCAGTTTTTTATATATACTTGGGTAATATTTAGATGATGTGGGGTCAACGGGCTCTTGCAATAATCTTGCAGCTTCATCGGAAACAAGCTTGCAGAACCAAAGTGCACAAGCTATTCTACAAACACTGTTCTGTCGCTTTCTTAACATCTTTTCTCTTTTAATTTTTTTTGTCATTTTATATTTCATATAAAACGCTTTGAATTCTTAACTTGCGACATTATATGGAGAGGGAATCCAGTCATGATGTGACATCCGACGACAGGATTAAAAGCGTATAATCGTGAGCAAAAGGAAGTTATAGACATTTAATATTAAAGTTTTGAGAGATTATTATAACCATGAAGTATCTCTCTCTCTCTCTCTCTCTTTTCAGCCACTAGACGCTCACTGAAAGACAGAGGTTTCCGTTCAAGTAGGCGGGTTGATGATCGCGGTGTGGTATTATGGTACGTAGACGACGCTTCTGCTCATCTTCTGGACACTTGTGAGCAGCGCATTCCTATACAACTAACGCACAATGTATGTTATAATTCTATGGAAGTTTTTAATTCTAATTTAGTAAGTAAGATGTGTATTATACATAAATTTGAGGTTTTAGGAAGCTCCAAATTAAAAACCACTGATTAATCTTGAATAAAATAATAGTAAATAATAATAACAGTGTTCCTTCAAAAAACAATTCAGATATATGTAACTCTATTATTTTGTTATAAATAAGATATGTATCCAACTTTAAACAAACTACCAAATAAAAATTAAACCTTAAAATTATTATTTCCACGAAATTCTGACCCGTCTCGTATTAAGCCTCTACGATATTTCAGCGTGACGTAGCCCGGCAATTTTCTTTAATTTATCGCCCTCGCCAATGATTTACTGCGGCTTGTTTGTCTTTATTAAACAAGGTGTAAAAAGTTACAACGAAATTTCAATCTAGCTAATTAGATAGTGATGAAAATAGAAATTTTTAATTGCTTTTGTTTATGTAATGAATATTCTAATGATCATGTCGAAAAAGGTATCGAGAAATTCCGCTCCCCGCTTTGACGTGAGGACAGTCGCCTCTCATCGAGCCCCCGTCGGGCATGATGCAAAGAACAGTCATCACACTTATACTCATGACTCTGCGACCGCCGAGTAGTCCTCGCTTCGCATTTCTTACATTACACCTCATTCACTACACTATACACCTACACCGGTATAGCCCCTTCTTCGCCTTCGTTGTAATTAGGGTACGTTCACCCAGCGTAAATTTTTAGTCAGTAGACCTTCTGTTCCTGCGGACCCAATTTCATTGAAGCTGTAAAAGCCTAAATTGGCTGGCAGCATAACTTCAAACACATAAAATGGAAATAAATGGCAATGGTTCGTGATCTTTACTTTAGAATCATAAGGCTTTAGTTATAATATGTGCTGCGCGGTATTTGTCCTGCCTACTTAAATTCTAATTTACCAATCTGCTGGGCTGTATATATAGTTTATTTTAATTCATTAATGTTTTTGTTTATTGTAAATCGCTATTTTAATATAAACGTTTTCTTTACTTTGCCATCTTGTTACTCTATTCATCACGCGTATTTACTAAAATTACAAATTATTCAAACTTAATTAAGTTATAAAAGATTGCACTTTTTATTTGTTGTGTAATGTGTTTTTTAATTATTTACTTCATGGAGTGAAGTGGAAAGCGGTCCAAAAGTACTCGGGATAAGCAAAGCGGTCGTAGTTATTACAATGCTGCATTTTAAAATTCTCTTAATGCTGGCGGAGCGCTTAGCGGGGCCAAGACATTGTTTTATTCACGGAACTTTGCATTTTGTAACACTAAGAACGGTCGTTATTAGAGTTTACAAATCAAGTAAATATGAGAAATCTTGATTTTATTCGGCATTAAATGAAATTTTTATGCTTATATGTATTGTTGTTGGTATTCCAACTAAATCCTTAATACAATGATTTTAATGTAATATTAAAGTGAAAATCGCCAATGTTACAATCGTAAATAGTAAGTGTATAAATATTACTGTACATTTATTTGAAACCTGCTATAAGAGTCAGTAAATTCATTTCGCTGTTTACTATTGATGTTGTACGCTATTAGTCTTGTGTTATGAAAGAACAGGCTATGTCCTGGTTGGGATGAAGACATAGATCTCCTTTAAGAACGGCTTTAATTTATAAGCGCTCCGAAGCCGGGATGCCGAGTTATTAATTTGGTTTCTTTGTTAATTACCTTAACTTAGAAACCTTAGCGTGGGATATTAAGTTGCAACACAACGAGATCAGCACTTTCGTGATGGATCTTGATCGATGTTAGCCGTGTTTTGTACAATGCTACGGAAACCGCAGAGCGGCGTTGCAAGGTGGGGGCCAAGGAAAAGAAGTTGACGGTAGACTTCCGAAATGGAGAAGATGACATTTCCTCTTGCCTTGTTGTGCCCATGCGTAGGGCGTGGTACAGCAGTTTCAATCGTACCTAGAAGGTTCACATACGACATAGCTTATTCAAATCATGCATCAATATTTCGCAGATTTTTTTTATTATGGTAATGACACTAATGTTTTGTCTCTTATCTCATCTTGTCTCATCCTTATTAAGTTAATTTATCTTAAAATAAGAAAAGCCAATTCTGCTCTAAAAATTCAAAATTTAAAATGGTACCATATTATTTTAGTCATTTATAATTATAACAACACTAAATTGTAAAAAAATATACAAAACTTTTAATAACATTTCATCAATGCGTTTTCGATTAACGGTGAAAGTCCATCCTAGCCATTACCGCATGGCTTTTAAGGCTTTAAAATTTAAAATGTTCAATTAACAATATTCAGGTCCACGTAAAACTGAATTTCATGCTAATGGCTTGTTTGTGCATAATAATAGTTGTTAGTCGCATAGCAGTGTGAAACAAGATTACTTACTACTGTTCTGACAACTTCTTTGAAAGAGAATACAATTTCAGCTATGCAGTATGTAGGTAACGTTCTTGATATTATACAATGACAGTCTATTTAATACCTTCTTATTGGGAAGTGTTTGTAGGATGAATAACACCAGATACGCAAAATGTGTAACAGAATGGGTGCCAAGAGACACGAAAATAAAAAGAGTACAAACAAGTTAAAGATGGAACGAATTTAAAGCAGACAAGCGGCCTCTTATGGGTGCGTGAGGCATGGGAGCGTGGCAGTATTCACAAGAGGCCTACGCCAAAGAAACGACTACTACTGAGTACTAAAAACAAAGGCTATTCGTATTTATTTTTTATAAAGGATGTGTTATTACGTGCCTACATTAAAATTATTTGATAAAAAAAAGAAAAATTGGCATAAAAAAGAAAAAAACGTTTACTGCTCGACACGTCTCAAGGAATTTCTTACTAGAGTAAGAGACGAGTTAAAGATATGCAGCTGTTAGTCGACCTTGTTGTACTAGATAGTGCAAAATAAAATAAATTTAATGTAATGTACTAAAAAATACAGTAACTCACGATAACAAATATACTTATATGATATTCTTTATAATAAATACCAATTAATATAGAAACTTAAAAACATTAGAGAGAATAGAAAATAATACATGAATAATAAATTGTCAAAAAAACTGTTTTAAACAGCTTGGAAGTATCGAAAACGATTTGGTCAAGAACGTTTCAGAATACGCTAGTATTCTTTATCTTAGATCTTAATGACTTTCATTTGTATCATAGAGAAATAATATTTAATATAATTATATTAAGAAGCATGTTTTGAAAATAAAAAGCCAGATCTATTTATATATTTTACTCAAATATACTTCAGAGATAAATCAAGTTAAAAATAAAAATAATTTACTGAATAGTAATTACATGAATGCACGTATAGACAACGTAAGTTCCATGCCATGTTGATGCTAAATACGTGTTGTATTAATAACCGTTAATATATATAATAGTGCATTAAAAAGTCAGAGTAATAATAGAAGAATATAACATCCAAAAACTTTGCATTAAAACCTGCAGTAGACTTCTTAATGCATATTTAAATGTCCTCTATAAAGAACATGTCAGAGATTCAGCCTCGCCAAGAAACTCGTTAGTGCGCCTTAACGTAAAATAATACAGGAGCTAAGCTTATAAAGACAGACTTAAATCAACATACTAAGAATGAGAACCGCATTTGCCAACCGCAATCCACTATGCAAGAAATTTGCATACTTCCTTGCGCAGTGTTTGACGAGGTTTTTACACATTTTTATTAAATTTTTATTTGATTTACCATTTCATGTTATAAAATACAGTGGTCAGCACCACATAGATTGTTTATACTGCAAAACAACAATACCCTTTTTAAAAGTAAAATTTATAAATTACTTATCGGCTTGTAGCTAATCATAATACGTTCGTGCAGCTAAAAGTTTTTATAACTGGTCAATTTTAAACTAGGTTTAAATTTTGAAAATATAACACTTTACTCTGTTATTTTTAATTGAAATATTAATTTTTTATTGCACAAATGTGATTAAATCTAAAACATACGTTTCGTTATTACTATGAATATAAAACGTGAATACTTTAATTAAATAAATTTTAATGATTTGAGTTGCGATTCCTCTCAGCTACAAAGTCATGTTACGGTTAGCTTTTGGTGATGAAGTTTCATTTCGTGCATTAACAAATTCAAACATGTTCGCACTAATCTCTGTCATGATCCGCTGAAGGACGTCGTTAAACGCGACTACTGACTAACAAAATTCATGGAACTAAGTCCTCCTTCATCCCAATAACCAGTCAGTGCACTTGGCTAAACGAACAACCGAGTATATGACTGTTATAAGTGTGGAATTATTACTTATATTCCCGTCTCTGCTCTTGGCTGCATATAAATAATACTTCTTGGATACGGTTTTAAGATGCTGAAGTTATTTTTACATTCGAAAACGTAACGAAAAAGACCTTAAAGAAAAGTGGGTTCATAGCTTCCCACAATGGTTTTAGAGAATGCAAGAAAACATAGATTATTAAGGTGGCTGTTTCGGAACATAATTACAAAATTAACAAAAATAATTTATTAATAAGTTGATACTAAGTTTAATTCTTGTAAAAAAATCAATATCACCTTTCGTATAACTAAATTGTACAGATATGAGACACTTACTGCTAATTGATTACTAACAGGTAATTAATATTTGGCGAAAAGGTGTTATTAAAAACCAACAACAAGTAATGCCTATCCCGTAAATCGTCTGTCCACTTAGCCATAAGACAATAACTTAAACCCAACAAAGCGTAGAGAAACAAAAACTTCATCTCTATTTTATGATCCTCAGAGTTAGCTGATACAGAGTTTCACAAATGTTTTAAAATTCTTACTATTTTTAATAGGTTTATAAAGTGCGGACTTAAAGGTGAATATATAGTTCATTTGCTGTTAATATAATGTTAATTAATATATGGTGCACCCTATTCAAATATCAATGGTTTCAGAAATAACAAATAACATAATAAATACATTAAAACATATGACATTTTTAAAGCAGCTGTTGGTTTTAATAATAGAGTTGCATTTTAAAAATAAGCTTACTCAGTAGATACATTTATAGTCTAGACATATTTCATATTATCTTCTACTTTCGCTGTATAATATTTAAGTTATTTGACAGTTTACATTATCTATGGTAAATTTATCATGTAGAGTAGTAAACATATCAGATATTGTACCTTTCGATGCAATTAGTGATACGAGTCGTGAGATGACCTCGGAAGATTGCCCATAGTTCGTTGCGTCATGGTTCACACAACCAGTTGACCGGCATGAAACGAATCGCCTACTTTCATAAACTGCTAAGTAATTATAGCTTTCACGTAAGAACGTTTCCTAATACTGGCCACTACAGCTACAATACTTTTTATTTTAAATCGTTTATGCGTGTTTGAATTCAAATTCGCACGCACGTTTAAATTCGGCCTCCGTCTGTGATATGGTTACTGCTGTTGCGTTCAAGTCGTTATTGTAAATTGTAAACAGTCTCTGTAAACATGTAAATATACACTATCTCAATCTCACCTCCACCCGCTAATCGCGTACATTGGTGATCTCGTATTAATGAAGATGCAGATACCTCCTCGGATGTCGATATACCTCCACCCCCTAATAGCATATATTGTATAGTAATAGAACTGATTTAAATAAACCGAAATCACCAGCATACTCATGAAGATATCATCTATGACGCCAGTATACTGGTGCTATAGTGCTGACGTCATACTTTAAAAAAAAACAATCCACAATTTTCCCTTACTACCTAATTGATGTATTGTGTTGAGATATTATAATATGTTGTTTTGGTACACCAAATATACTTTAAAGTAGATTTTGTTGGCAACTGTTAAAACCAGCAGGTTCGTAACAATAGTGTATTATTTAATATAGTACTATATATTCATAAGTTCACGAGCGGTAATTGTTTTATGTAGCGTGGTTTATGTAACAACGAATCTAGACGCCATTGTTTGGGTGTCTCCCCCGCTATGTACTCATCGATGCGTCGAACATGGATCATACAGTCGAAATTAGCATATGAACAACATCCTATCGGTGGAATGCCAATTTATTATTATTAAAAATGTAGATACACTATAGTTAATAAAAAAGTTAAGTGGTATAATTGGATCGTATTGTTATCATAAATCATCGTGAATAAATTATAAAGATTTAAAGAAAAACCAGTAATCGAATAATCTAGAACGATGGACATACAGATCCTCGATAACCAATTCGAAAGGTCACAACCACATGAATTTTCACCAAGATCATAGGATAGCGTCATCAAACACACATTAAGTCGGACTCTTTTTTGCAGATTATTGGTTTTCCGAATGCTTTTAAAATTTCAGCCAATGTAGCCATGATCATATATTATTACTATTATTGTGTCGATTAGTTATAGGTGCAAAACCTAAAAGGGTCATGAATGAATAGCATATGTACTGGTGATAAATGTATGGTACACCATATCCAAAAATCAATGCTTACAAAAAATTATAAATAACGTAATGATAATATAGTAAGAACAAGCCTTTTTAAAATTCTGATCACTTTACATTAAAATTAATAACTGTTAACTATCTTTCCTTCCGGACTTTGTACTGCCACAATTTATTGGCCTATCACATTTCGAAATAAAAATTAATTAAAAATAAAACAAATATGACAGTGATTAATTTATATAGATTTCACACATTCAACCCATCATCCTGTATATTCATCAGATGAGTTCGCGGTGCAATATAAAAACCTAAACGTAATTGGTATTCATATGTATGACTGGCATACGTTTTACTATGAAGGCTGAAATTACAATTCAGCTATGAGCTATATCACGTATAGATTGTTTTGATTCCTAGAAAAGAGCAACTGAAAACATTGTAACGCGCCGCAGGAAAGCACGGCAAAGTGCCGAAGAGCCAAGTAAAAAAGAACATGAACCGCCGTAAGCATTCTCAGCGAGCTGGCGAAACGTGGCGACCGATACTTCCCGTCTCACCGCGCGAATGCCCATGTTCGGTATAATTAAATAATTCAATATGCGTACTCCCTTTCTAATAATTAAATCTGCTTAAACAAAAGAGCACCGAATCTAGCCCGTTGATAAACTATTATCTCATACCATTGAGTGTAACCGATTTTTTTATATTATAACTATTTCATACTTTATTTTGTAACCTAGATTACTTTTTAATCTACTCTATTTTTGCACTGCTACTAAGATTTTATTTATTTGAGTAAGCAATACATACGGCGTAAGTTTTTTCTTCCGCTTATTATTTGGGAGTTACGAAGAAGAAATATGTTATAAAAGATAATTAACATCTCTTTTTATAAGTGCTTTGGCTTTGACATGTATTTTGAAGATGATCTATCTTTTGGAAGGAAGGGTTAACAAAGTTGTGTTTATACAGAAGTTACAGAAGATTTTAATGGTTTGGTTTGTTGTTTGGTTTGGAAGACTTGGACAGCAGTGTAAGCCATGTCGAATAAAAAAAAGTTATTGTGAGCGTTTGACCATTAAATTAGATCGGACTTTTGCGGAGGCCAGCTTGCGATACTGCCGTCTGCGAAACCATGTAACGTAAAATGCCATGACATCACAAATACAGCAAAATAAAAAGGTCGAAATAAATTAAGCCAAAAACATTGTAAAATAAACCGTATTCAATTGTTACAAAGTAGAGTTTTTATTGAATAAACAGGTCATTGAAAAGGAGTAATAATTTTGAAGGCGTGCCTAGTTGGTTGTCGCGGGGATTTTAGGATTTGTCGTAGATTTTTTATTGCCATTGGAGACATATTAACGCTGGGCGCTGGATGACAAATTGTTTTATTATTGTTATAAATTATGTTGCAATGTATTAAACTGAGCTTGAAACTACAAATTATCTTGATTATTTTTATAATTGATTTAATTATTTTCCAACAAAATTATCAAAAAACTTAAGAAAAATAATGGTCATCAAATGCCATTTGGTCACTTCTTTTTTTTGAGGCACGATAATTTTCAAAATTGTAAGTTCATGATTTTGTGTAGTCTCCCCTCCACTAGTCACTGTAAAAGTCAATCAAAATGTCTTTGAAATAACATAAAATAAATAAAACATTCTTTATTAAAATAAACGTGTTATTGTGAAGCTTACCAATTTTTTTCAACTTTATTTTCAAATTAGTTCCATGTATTTAGTGTTTATAGCAGTCTTTGATTTTTTCGAAGTTATTTTTGTGGTTTCTACGTTCTCCTACCCGCATCCTCCAAAAAAGCCATGAAACCAAGTAGTATAGTATTGTGACATACGATCGTGGTTCGTGAGGTCGCTCCCGACTGGCTCATGTTCAATGAGAATTTATGGCATCATTACTGTTCACACACGATGAAGAAAAACATCGAAAGGGAATCGGCATATCATTGACCCCAAAATCAGTAAGATATATGGCATCCACCAATTCGTAAAAGGATTGGTGGTAGATTACTGCCGTTGTTTTTCACGTAAAACTTGTTTTCACTATAAATAAAAAATTAAGCAATTTTCGTGAAAATTAGTGATATCAATAAAAATATTTTTAAATAAAATCATTAAACAAACCAAAATATAAAACAATAACATGGAAGACTACGATGACTTATAATATAATAAGCTTACAATTCTCATGTCATGACTTGACGAATTCTTATAAATTTTATAACAATTTTTTTATAGTCTGATAAAAATATTTATTTATTGGCGATTAATTTTATTTTTTTTACTTCAAATAACACTTTTGTGTTTGGTGGGTAAAGAAATACATGGTTTTTACTATTTCCCACGCAAAAATAGCTATATATTTGGATATTCATATTTATGTACACAAAGATTATATATACGTATCTGTACTCGCAAAAAAAGTAATATTCTATATTTAATGTGACTGAAAATATACGTTATTTTCAATAATTGCGTTCCACTGTATGTTGGTGGGTACGATACGGTAAAGGAAGGATGAAGGTTCAGTTATTAGCACCGATTCAGAGGGGTGAATACATCTGGCGTTAATTTGCTTAGAGCTCTGTGAAAATTATGTGCATATTTTATTCCTATGTGGTAGGATTTCTAGTATAAACAGGAAATCGTAACGTCGAATTAGAAAGATTTTTAACATAGGAACACTTTTTTTAAACGTATTCTTATTATATAAACTAATTACATTAAAAAAATATAAGTAATTTCGAAAGAAGATTTTATTTTTTAATTGTAATTTATTTTCTGTTCTAAAAAAATATTTAATATAATTATAATTCAAAAGCAGAAACTTTAATCTAAATTCAAAGTTAAATAATTCCTCTAAATAAATTATTTAAACGAAAACCCTTTAACGTTTAACAAATTTGTTTGGACAAACTTTGCTCTCAGTTGCTTGTTACCATGAAATATTAATTAGAATTATTTTAATTAATGCTTCAAAATTAACTCGACAGTTTGACTTGAGTAGACACTCGGTGTGGGCGAATTGAATTAATTCGTTGTTTTACTTTATCGGAAACTTATTTATGTACAATAATTTAGCCATCTTATGGGAACGACTATATCTAACAAGAGAACGTACGTCCATTCGATCGTAGTCGACAAGGTTCTCCTAAAAAGGTAGGGTTTTACGCATAAAATAAATTGAGGTATGGATATTGCCCGGCAAACAAAAAAAATCATGTAGTCAGTTAAAGTTCGGTACACGGGTCTTGTATGGTATATACTATCTTAAATCTGATGTTTTAAAAATAATAATGAAAATAATGATAATGTAATAAGGAAACGCTTTTTCAAAATTCAGATTTTACTTCTTTTCAGCTGATAGACGCCTTCTGCATGGCATAATCCTCCTTCAAAGATTGCCATGGTGTGCGGTTCTTCGCTAGCCATATCCAAAGATTTCCGGTTACCTTTACTATATCGACGGTCTACCTAGAGAAGGGTCTCAAGGACTCACGCCGCGTCCACCGGCTCATGGTCACCACTCTAGGAGTTTTAGGTCTGTCCGTGCCCCGCTGCCACTTGAGACGAGTAATTCTTCTGGCAGCATCGGTGACCTTCATTCTTTTATGAATATCCTCATTTCTAAGCCTTCTCTATCACTCTCTAGGTAACCTTAAGCGTTTTATTAGACCCATCATCAGTTACCATGTCTCGAATCCATATATCGTCACTGGCAATAAACATTGGTCAAAAATCGTCGTTTTCAGACATCGTGGTATCTTTTTTTATTCGGATTACTACATATTAAAATTAATTATTTTTATTAATTGTTTATATATATATGTCCCTGCAGAATTTACTGTCAGAAGTATTAGCTTTTCGCATTCCAAAAGAAAAAAAAAACATAAAATATTTCAGAGTTATTTCTTTATATCGGATACAAAAGTTTGAAAATAGGTATAAAAGTCGAAGAGCTTAGCTTTTTTAGACGAATGAGTTGAATATTCACCCTTTTAAAATTTTTACGCGTACAACCAGTCATCCTGATATGTCGCTTCTCTAGCTAGGACATAGAAAATTTTTACTGTGCTTCATAAATCTCTTTTAACAACCGGCGAATTCACAAAAACGTTTGATGGAAAAATCAAGATTTGCAAACATCTCATATTAACGGAAACTCAAGTATCAATTATCAAGTAAAACTTACAATATATTATAAATAACTAATAATTAAAGTGGTTCAGATTATTTGCGCGCATAATTAACTTTTATTTAATGATCCCGTGTTATTATTGACGTCCTAACAAAACGGTATTGTCTATAAAACCCAATTATATTTAAATCCCAAGACACAGTCGACACTTCTGAAATAAGGTGCAGTGAAGCTAAGATTAACAATGGAATTTCAACTCTAATTCCACGTGGTTTAAATTGAATATTGTATGTAAAATGGTCGGACTGAGCTTAGAAAAGGCTTCATAAATGCGGAGGCGTGCCCAATTTACCGTCGCAGGGATTTTGAGATTTGACGCTGACCTTTTATTTTCTCATTTCGTAGAATTATTATCCCAATGACGACCTTATATCAAACTCTATATTTTTATAATAATTACTAAGCAACCAAGCAGCGAAAATAATTGTAAAATTTTATAATTATTTTATGATTCCAAAAGCACACTGGCCCGGCATCTTAAAAATGTCGAGCATTTCATAGTTTATTTTAAGCTTCATTTTCAATTTGTTTTGTGTTAATTACTTTTCACCTTTTCTTCATAATTATATTGGGGTTGGGCCTCTCCTTCATTTTCAATTAGATCCAGCACCCACAGTTTTCCGACGACCTTAACAAGGTCGCTTGTCTCATAAGGCGTCCTTCACAATATAAAAGTGTAATTATGTCAAAAAATATTTCGACTAAAAAATGTAATAGGTTTAAGAAGTAATACATATATTTTTTTAGGAATACGTATATAATACCAATATTTTCATAATATATTTATACTTCATTTTTTTAAGTTCATTATGTAGTATTGAAAAATCAGGCACATGATGACGAAACCCCTGATTGCGTTTTTATTAACTAAAACAAATCACATTTAACACACTTTGGAAACATTTATTAATCATGTGATTTTAAAACGCAAATATTTCTCAAATTTTCGGAGCGAGAGCTATAATATTTCTACTATCCGTTGTAGGATTTGGACCTATCAAGGGCTCACTTCTGGAACAAGCTTATAAAGCAGCATTGTTTCTTTAAAATTAGGTTAGACTGGAGAGGAGTGTGTTTGGTGAAGATGAACGAAGAAAGAGGCCTGGATATTGCGAGGAGGTTCTCACACCTGCAGCACAACTTGTCAGCTTCATATTCGACCTGTTATGTTAAAAAGTTACATTTTTATCACCATTAACATGCTTCTATAGTACATGCTATTTCGATTATTTATTAAATTAGTTTTAACAGAAGACATGATTAGATTACCTGCTCCTATTGTAAAACTATGAATAATTGTAATTAATGCTAGTACATTGAAATACAATCTTTAAAAATATTTAAGAATTATTACCTTGAGGATATTCGAATGACAAATGGATCCCTTACGACGGACCTCTATTTGAATTAGTAATTTGGTTATTAATCATGGCATATCATGGAATACGCTACGTATATTAACTTTTACAATTATACAACCATATAGTGTCTTTTTTATATTTACGCGTAGATTTTAAAAACAAACAGTTTAAATATCAAAAGTTAAAACGTATTAACATTGCGACCGGTTTGCGGGAGAGGGTTTAAAATGCAATAGTCATCGGGACTCAGAGCGCATTAAACGCACTCAGCCTGCATTTGCAGTGCGGCGAGTTGTAAGGCGGATCACGGGCGCGGCTTCCGGGATAACACCGCCGGCTAGATCCGTACACAGCTTACTATATCATTAAATTATTTAGTTCCCGCGAAGGATTGTATGATTTAGTATTAAATAAAAAATAAAAATAAAACGTTGTCATTCTTACTTTTTAATTGTACTTTAAATTGCATTAATAACAAAACTTAAATTTTATGTAATCAATGTAATGGATACACAATGGACGTACTATATTATATATAATAAAGTTGTACTAGTTTAGTATAAATTCGAACAATTTATTTATATGTGTTTACTTAAAGAAAATTATCAAAATCACTGCGTATTTCTGATCATCCAAAACAATTTCGAATGCAATGTGGCAGTTTTCCAAGATGTTATTATATTTTTAAATTAATAACATTTATAAATGGAAAAGCTTAGGGTAAAATTATCGTAAAAACAATTTACAGTATGTACCAACTTTGGCAAGAATTAGCTAGTTGAAATCGCAATGCGCAGGCCACACAGCACACAAAACAGATGGCCGTTGAGGATTTAAAGTCCTAATGTGGACGGATAGAGCAGGCCAAAGTAAATACATAGACAACCTTGTCGAAGTCATCGGAAGACGCTGGTTTCAGGCTGCTTCCAACTGGTCCGCTTCGAAGTCTCTTCGGCTGAAATGACGGGGATGACATGATCTGTAAATCAATTCGTCTGTCAAGCAATATTTGAAAAGTAAAAACCTGTTAAAAGTATTTACTTAAATATATGAACTTTTGGAAGTTAACATGACTAAATTAATTATAGAAAATATTATTATAAGCATTTAGGAAAAAACCAAAAATAAATATCGGTTAACATATTGAACAGAAATTTATAATTTTTAAAATTTAATTATTTATTCTAAAATGCAACTTTAATGTATTTAAAAAATAAATAATTCCATCTTTAAAATAGTTCGCTTAATTTTCTGAAGCGTTATTGAAATCGACCACAAATCCACAACTCAATTTAACTTTAGAGGTTCTTGATGCAGCACTTTGACGAAGGCAAAACTTAAATAACTATTTCCGATTTACGAAACAAACGGCTTATAATTATAGTTCAAATAACTAACAGAACATTTAACGGTTCACTGGTAATAATAATAGATTATCTAACTGGTTCTTACAATTTCAACTAAACAGTTAAAGATAACATTATTTAAAAATTCTGCAGTAAAATTAATTTATTAACCCTGAGAAATTACACTTTTTAATTGATTTAATATGACGAACTCAAATTTCAGATTTAATCATAATTATTTTAGACGAACTATGTTCACAGCTGAACATTAGATCCCTCCGTAAATTCCCAATAAGATCGGTAGGAAACTGTTTATATCTGGCGTCTTACAGCGACCTGAACAAGATTGTCTGACCGTTCCCAGGCGTCAAAAATACTCTGTCAGTGAAAACTACAATCGTTAAATATCCGTAAACAATTTTAGCGCCTTAGTATATTAAAGTGCTGGTGATATTTAATCTTGTCCCCAACTTAACAAAAAAAAAAATTATTAATAACTCGTCGTACATATTACTTAAATTAAGGCTTTGGTAATGATCTATATCAGGAATACTGTTTTTAGATAGCATATAGAGTTTTATGAAGTTTTTATTTCTTAACAATTTTGTAACTCAGGTATGAAACGCTTTAAACTTTTAGGTACCATATCAGTTAAAAAAATTGTTTTAGGACGAATAGCATAGACCCTACAAAAGTCAAGCCGAAGATATATTTGCTAAATACACCTCTATTTGATGGCAAGCGGCCAGCTGTCTGGCGAGCCGCATTGCGGAACACCTAGCGGTGTAAATGGAACTTAAATCAGGTAAAAGTATCAACTCCATAAGCAATCGAGTATTTCCTAAGTCCGTAAATTGTTATATAAACTTTTATTTATTTTATTTGAATAGTTTTATTATACTTCTTTTCCTACAATAATTTTAGCTTACAGAATAAATAATTATCATACAACTCATAAAATACGTTTTTCACTTATTTGCGGTGTACCATTTTGTCAAAAATATCATGTTATTGCAGTGCAAAGGCTACAAAAATCCGTAAAAATAAAATGTGACAGTCTTTTAAAACGCTGATAAATTTTATTTCATTGCCGACGTTTACCAAACAGCTGCTAAATGTAAGAGTATTTTTTTATTTCAACTTACTGTTTGTCAATAATACAATTACTATTAAACTTTCTACAATAGTTGAAAGATTTCTTCACATGACTATCAGGATAAGTTGATTATCTCAAAATAAGTCGTATATTATGCCAACTACAGCGCCATCTTGTAACCAAAGATGGCCTACAGTTATCTCTTCCATGTTATGTAATAACATTATTTGCTACAGCATTATTTAAACAGGAACACAATAATAATTGTGCTCTATAAGTGGAAGACATAGAAGACGCTGTTTTAGATTCAAACTATGTGACCCTAAAAATGCTTTTAATAATATTTTACATAGACAGAATTTTTTAAGTGGAAACCAGAAACTACGTTATTTTAGTACATATAATTACTGCGATGCGTAATCGAGTGTTTATTAAAAAAACGATTATTTAAATAAAGACATATGTAGTTGCTTGTTGGTACAAAGGTACAAATATCAAGGCAGCGATGTTACCAAAGGTAAGAGTTGCTTCGTTGATCTTCGAAGACTTTGTTACATTGTTAGTCAAATATAAGATGATTTTCTGAAATTGTATTGTATTGGAAGTGTATCAGCAAAACTGGTATCGGTGTGTTAAAAACGATATTAAAGGCATTTCTCCGATGTATAAATAAAACCACAAAAATAATAAATAACACATAAATCATCGTAAGTTAAATTGTATAATCATTGTTCTTTACTTAAAAAATGAATGTATTAATGACCAGCATTATTTGCTATCTGTTCTCTAGTCTCATGAATAAAAAATACGAAATATTCTCTAGCACGAACGGTAGTTAAAACGAAAACATCATATTTATAACAAAGTACGTCATCAATTTTCTGCTTAGTCACACCCTTATTTCATAAACTCAGTAATATGAGTATCGGCTGGTATTGCGATAGATATGGAGGGAATATCTCTTTGTTCTGATGAAAATTTCCAATTTTATTTCAATCTCGTTGAAGGAAATCAATGCCTTCGAGGTATTGTCGATATCGCAGTCTCGGGGCGTAAAGACAACGGAAGTCTTTGTTGTAATATACAAATAAACTTTTTCTATATTCTCGGAAAATATTAAACTAAATAAATTCCAATAGTTATTTTTTTAATTCAAAGAGAAACAATTGAAACACAAGAAATATCATTATTTAAAAATTTTGTCATAAAATAATTTTAAAACGTAATAACTTTTTACCTTTCAATTATCGTTACACGTACCTTTATATTATATAACGAAAAGAAAAAAATATTATGTTCACGTGAGTTTAACTTACATCGTACAGGACTGAGACGATATCCGGGAAGCAATCTTAAATAATTCACACATTTTGTATGAATTGCATAGGATTGCTATTTCTTATACAAAAGTTCCAAGAGGATGGGCAGAAGCGTCCTCTGTCTATAATACCATACTACGATCGCCAACCCAATGGTAGTACTTATGGTATTTCTCCCCAAAAAAATATTTGTGGAGGCTTCTGCCTTGCAGTGAACGTCTGGGGGCTGAAACAAAGACGACGATGGAACTTTAACATTTTCTTTTACATACATGTAAAACGAAAATTCAAAATTTTGCAATGATCGTTATACATGATAAATTGTTAGTTAATTCAATCATATAATTGTTATGCTTTATTTTTTTGCACTATAACATAAACAGACATCCTCGTTAAGACGTAATATAGATTTTGGAAAGTTGTTAACTACTTTCTGTCACGAACTGAGTACCTCTCTAGTTTCTCTGTAGGTTACGAAGTTCAAGCAGACGTTGCCCGTAAAAACTTATTCGAAAGACTCTTCGAAATAAATGAAGAAGACAGCGAATTGTACGATTGAACGTGTCTGTTGGATTCACTTTTTAAGTCATTAAATGAAAATTTTATAATGAACTTCTTAATTGTTTCGTAAAAATTTTCATCAGAAAATTTATTTTTAAAAAAACCTTTAAATAAAGTTTTTTTTTTAATTTAAAAATAAATTTTCATTCATATGGGTAAGCAGCGTGATGTCTTAGTATAAAACTGTTTAAAATATACTTCTGAAGCAATAATAAATGATTTTGTATCAGGCTTGAGCTTGGCTTTTACCAGGATACTACAAATTATAAATGCACATTAATTTCAGGGTAATAATTTCTAAATTTTATTTTTATTTGTAAATTTTGTTTAAAATCATTTTCATATACCCGTCGGAAAAATTTAATACACTATAATTTTATAAATCAAAATTAAATATTTTGTATAAAAAAAATTGCAAATCGACTAATCAAGCCATTCACGAAAGGTATTGATATACTCTCATTATATAAAAATCACATTTTGGTTAAGAATAGTTTGTAAAATCTTATCTAATTAAAATGATCTTACAATTTATAAAGCAAAGTTTCAACTTGTGGATTAATGAATTTAAGTGATTGTTTTTGTAACAAATTTAAAAAGGTATTATTAATTATTCTCCCCACTGTACTACTGACTATTATTGCAGTATATTATAATTTTCATTTCATTACCGAGTTATTTTTTTTAAATAAAGTGAGTAATGGTAACCTAGCAGTAGAGGACTGAGGCTGGCAATCTTGGTCGCGGGTTCGATTTGCGGGGTACAATCTTATAAATTCACACTTTGTGCATTAATAATAAAGGATTAACACACTGCTCATAAACAATTTTTTAGAGAATAGCAGCATCATCTGCGTACTGTAATACCACACGAGGCTCGCCAAGCGCGGCGATTATACTATATCCCCTTTATACATTTTTGGGAGATACCTGCCTTGCAGTGGGCATCTGTGGGCTTAAAAGACGACGATATATTTTAAACAATGGAAATCTTTAATGTTTTGTTAACCTGTGAATTAAACATTTTTTATCATCTTAAAAAGGTAAATAGACAAGGTAACAAGGCAACAATTGGTATTGTTGGATATTACATTTTGTTAAACAATGCTAACATTGAAGTTTTTTATCGTACTCTCCTTAACCTGCTTCGGCTTTTTAACCGACAGTCGCCTACTTCTCAAGTCCTGCGCTGGCCGTAATCAGCGATTTCCCATCCAGAAGTTGAGCAACAGCGTCCTCTGCATACCATAATACCACACTGTGATTACCAACCCGCCTGCCAAGCTTGACGATTATGGTATAATCTCCACAGATATCTTTTGGGAAGCCTTATAATCTGCAGTGGACATTTATGGTCTGAAACGATGAGACGAATCCCAAACAACTTGAGTTTAGGAAAGTAAATAAAAATTAACGATTCAAATTTTTTTCGTCAGGTTTCTCTTAAGAAATCAAACTGAGATATATTATGTAAACAACTTCACCGTAATAGACTTTCCGTCTCGTCACGGTGAGATTAAACAGCGATATTACCGTCAATATTACAAGGAACAATATCAATATCATCATATTTTCTACATCATTCTTCAAAAGAAAAGGGATTGCCCTACGGCTATCACTGAAATTGCAATCTAAGGAAAACGAGACGCTAGTCTCAAAGCCACCCTAAGTTTTAATAAATAACAGACGGACTTCATGGCTCTCAAAGCCGGAGATGCCTGATCTGAATTGTGTAAAAAAAATCCATTAAAATTTTTAATTACTTTTTTAAATCAACCCAAATAAATTATGAAATAAATTTTACTACCAAAAAAATAAAGGTTATAAGAAAAAAATAAAATTTGATATATATATTATTCAAATTACAATGAATTTTATATATTATTACTGCTCTAGATGTTTATCGTTACATGGTAAAGACTTAGATTTACTGTTACTAAAGTAAGAAAAAACTTTTTGGTAGTAATTAGGTGTTAGTTCTTAACTTTGGTTACACAAAACGAAGCCGCTATCTGTTTTAATATAGTATACACAATTGATGAATTTACAGTTATTTTTCGATTCTACTAAGGCTATTTACACGATTCCGAGTAAAACGCTTCAAAAATAAATTTATTTATGTTTATTTAACTTTATCGTTGGTTAACCAAATTAATTGAGTCTCTTTAACAAATTCGCTTGCTTCGATACTTCCATAAAACTCAATTAACAAATTAAAACTTTCATTTGCCAAGTATACAGAAGTTTTGAACGTCAAAACGAATTTCAAATAACTAAATTTTAAAGTTATTCTATTCGAAAATCTTAAACAGGAAAGCGCAATGCAGCTTTGGTTAGATTTGTTTTACTAATCATAGTTTGATCAAAATTGAACTTAAATTCTGAAGGTATTAGAGACAATTTCTTTATGTTATAGCCGGCACTTATGACTTTTAGGATTTTAAAGGGCCATAGACAGTAAATATCATTACGTTATATCCACAAAGGCACTTCAACTGTGGTTTTAAATTGCCACTTAACAATATGTTGTCGGTTTATGTATTCGCTACAAAATATTAAAGGTAGAGGTGAAAAGTGATTAGAAGGATGCAAATTTGTCGTCAAATATCATTGGTTAAATACATTATCAATATCAGCTGGTCTCTAGTCTGTTGCATCAGGCCATTCATGCATCTTCATGGTGGCTATTTACGATGCCTGAACAAGCGTGAATAAGCTTTGCTGAGTTTCGACTCAGTACTAAATAAGCACCAGAAAAAAGGTTAAAGTTGTTGTACCTCTCTTTAGGCTTCATAAAATTAATATTCTTGTAGCCTACCATGTATATTGTAACACTACACTCCTATATAAAGTCTTGAGTCATGGTAGAGATCTGCAACTTGCTATCTTAAGACACTAGTAAAATTACAGGGATACTATGTTATATAAGTCACACATTGTGCATTAATTATGTAGGATTGCCACTGCTCACAAATAAGTTTCTAGACGATGGCCAGCAGTATCTTCTGCCTACCGTAATATCACACTGCGATCGCTAACCTATCTTCCAAGTAGGAGCATTATAGCATATACCTCCACAGATATATTTGAATGATGCGTATGCCTTGCAGTCGTATGGACCAAGACGATTGTCTCAAAATATTCATGTTACAAATTTAGGAAGTTTAATAACTAAAAACTTTTTTAAAAATCCTATTTAACTTTAAAAGATTTTATATAGTGATAATAATGTTTCGAATGAACTTACCCACTAATATATTATATTAAGGTGTATTCCACTATAGTGGAAGTGACTTGAAAAAAACTGTCCGAGTCCATTGTGGGGTCTTCCCAGACCAAGACGCGTTTGGAACTCTTCTAGCTTTAAAGTTAATGGTGGCATAGTAGGGGAGCTTAATTTTATTCACACTTGCGTGCCCATTGTAGACAATATTTTAAACAATGTATTAATTTCTATTGATCGTGTAAAAAGTTAAAAAAATTCGTACATTAAATATAATTTTAACGGCTCAAGAACCCGCCATTTTGAATTCAGTGTAATATGGCTTCATTAGATATTCAAAACTTCTCCATGACTTGTATTAAAAAGAGAAAGTTTGTTTACAGCAATGACTGGAATAAAAATTACGTACACACATTATGTATTTTAATAGTATAAATCATTTCATAATAAAGAGGACAAAAATATTTATAATGAGGTTTCAATTCTTTATGAGTTGTTAAACAAATTGTCATTAGTAGTATTAGTAAACATTTCTCCTTCGAGTTATTTTAAAATAGTTTGCACCATCAAAAAATCTTAGTTAACTGTGCTCACAAAACTCGACTAAAACTAGATTATTAAATTTAAATGAAATTACTTAATTAAAAAGTGTTATGTTTAAATAATTGTTTAAATATTGATTACAGATATTTGTAAACATGGTATCATTTGTTTATATCTCCATTAGCTTAATTCAGGGGTAAGCAGCCTTTTCAATCAAGGGCACAATTTATTTTTTTCATTGTTTGGTGAGGCGCTCATAACGTAACAATTATTTATAACCTATAAAAATATATTTATAACAAACATTAGTATATAAAATGAATTTCAGATTTAAAAAAGTAAAGTTTTCTTACATAAATTCCATAAAAAAATTGCTCAGACGCGCCCCGTTCGTATTGTATGTTTGAACAAGTCACTGTTTGTACTACCATTTTTTTATAACTTATTTTATAACAATATATTGATGGGAGAAAGCGGATAAAATAAATTAAATTTTTGGGAATGCTTGGTGGGTTGCATGTTGCTCACTCCTGGCCTAAATGATTTTCTGTAACAATCGAATCGAAGTTATATCTCAAGAATATAATAGAAGAGAGTCAAGTTATTGATCGACAAATTTAACTTGATCATATCAAAGGGCAGGTGGCCGGCCACGTGATCGTTTACTGTCTGCTTTTCCTACAGTAAATAGTTGGAATCAGTCGAAGTCATAAAACTCTTTATTAACTTTTTGATAACCGTTTTTAAAATATAATGGCAAGTCAATAACATTTTGGATTGCTTATATATATATAAGCTTACATATCGTATCTTCTATCGGTAGGTTTAATAGTATATAATATATATCCTAGATCTTTTTCTGCTATAACAACGCTTTTGTGAGGTGTGAGGTTTTATATAAATATGAAATAAATCAGAATAGATAGATAGAATAAAGCATTGTGACATCGACAAATTTAACTTCAAACTTTTTATTTTAAAAATGTGACATCAATGCATCTTTGTTAAGTGTTATAGATCACATCCATTTATCACTGTAACGACTAACTGGGGCAGGGAGCTGACGTTAGAATTCGGCACATAATTATTACATTAGCATCCCCCTGTATCTAGTGTCAATACAAATAGACTAAGAGCTAAAGGGTGTGAAAGTGATTTATCATGTCCGTAGCTATATTTATTAGGTTTCCCTATAGGTATATAGGTATATATAGTTTCCCTAATAGTCCGTTAATACCCATTGACAAAAAAATTCAAGCTTTTATTGTGAAACCCTTAGTGAAAATATAGTGATTGAGTCGTTTTAGTTTTATTACGTTTAAATTCAGTATTATGTAAAAAAATTATCATACCTTATTATTCCTTATGAATTAAATTCCATTAATGTCTTGGAAGCTTTTTTACTATTAAAACTTATTGCAGAAATTGAGATATATGGACCCAATCACTGTATAAAACATTACTATACAAGTCCAATCCTTTTACCTAATAACTTTGAAAGTCGGTCAAAGTAAAACGTGAGAAAAATTCAGTGTAATGCTTTTAAGAGACAATAATATATTTTTATGGCCTTGTTTTTGGGACCTCTCTTACAACACCTACAATGGTTGGACAGGCAGACATCTTTATTTACATTTATATTATTATTAAATTTATAAATATAAATATTTTACATACTAATCTTTCATCATTCTCGATATCTTTGATTCTTTTCCATACATCGCCTCACTTCCTTCGCCTTCCGTCCAGATTTCTACAATTTTTAAGTCCATTATTTTTATCATTTGTTTAATAATTTATTAACTTAAAATTTTCTGTTTATTTTCTTACTATAAATATCGCACTTAATTAACATTTCTAATATCACAGCTATTTTACGAATCTTGTTTATTATTTTCATTATTGTTGTTCTTTTTTATTTATTTATATTTAAGTTGTTAAGTCTAAAATTTCATAAAAAAATTCATATCTTTTAATTTTCTTGTCATTTATGTACGACAGTGTCTGCATTGTTTTTCCTATTATGTTTTGCAGATGATAATTGTCAAATTATTCACAAAAAAACAGGTAAGAGCTTATTCTAGGTTCTTATCAGATGAAGTTAGGAAATGCCATTATAGATGAACTCAATCTGATTCTCGTTATTATCAAACTGGCTATTTCTGCCTTCCTTGC
This sequence comes from Battus philenor, assembly GCF_028537555.1. Lineage (NCBI taxonomy): Eukaryota > Metazoa > Arthropoda > Insecta > Lepidoptera > Papilionidae > Battus > Battus philenor. The sequence goes on from NW_027181693.1 coordinate 4,236,686, forward strand.
ATTTTATCCTCATGACGTAGAGGATTAGGACTGAGCCTTGCGTTCATTTCCTGGGATACTATCTTATATAATTCACACTTTGTGCGTTAATTGCAAAGGATTGCCACTGCTCACAAATAAATTTCCAAAACATGGGTAGCAGCGTTTTCTGCGTAGCATAAGTCCATAAATATCTTTGGGGGAGGGGTGGCTATGCTTTGTAGTGAGCATAGGCTAAAACGACGAGAACAACACAAGTGTTAACTTCAAATGATCGGCATTGGATAAAAACAAGAACAAAAAAAATATCATCTGTGTTATATTACCTTCCTGTCGGGTATGTAAGGCTGTCACAGGTAGATGATTAAAATCATACTAGGTAAACCCTGAAAGTAATATTACAAATACAAATGATTTTATGTAAAGAATGAACGTATCTACATAAATATTAATGTTTATTACGTTAGGTAGATTAATAGATATCAAATTTTTCACTAAGATACTCAACAATTTAATGCAGCATAATCTAAAATATAGACTGAGGCTGGATATAGTCCTTGCACAATTTCCGAAAAGGACGAGTTGTAAGCGGACAACATCTAGCGTTTTCTATCGACCTTAATACGATCATATGTCCCTCTTTTAGATGACATCCTGTGCTGCGCTCGTCAGACCGTTATCACCGCTCTAGAACCTTAAGGCTACGGCGGCCATCTGACCGCTATATGGCGTGCCTTCTGCCACTGCACCTTTCCAATCCACCCGTCTATATCGAGTACTTTAGTTCGTCTACGGGTCTCCTGATTCCTTACCAGTTTTAGGATTATCAAATCTAATTAAAATGTAAATATTTTCAATGACAGCTTTTCTAGAAGCCTAAATTTATTGAAATGTTTTGGTAAAAACCTTGAAAATATTTAAAAGCAAATAGATAAAAGTGACATACGACACCTGAGTTCATAAAGCAAGGGATTTTAAAATGCAAACTCGTTCCCCATGAACGCTCTCACGTAATATTTTAAAGAAAACTCGGCAAAGCTTTGTTATCTAAAACGCTCACGTCGTCAGTGGTGCCTGTTGTGAGGACAAGAATTTTTATTTGTTTGGCCTGAATAATCTCACTTTTTTCATTACCTACATCGACTTACTAAATAGTTAAATTATTAAATCCGAAAAAAAAAACCGTATAAAATTCATAAAGATAATAAAAAATATGTTTATGAAAAAGTGACTGAAAAAGATTGGAAAATTTGTATTAAAATATGAAAAATAAGAATACAAAGACCTCGTAATTTTTGTGAAAAGTATCGCAGTCATTCCCCCCGTCACGTCGGCCTATTTAAGTTTATTGAACCGTATCGCGACCCCCTGAAATTTTAACAAACGACCGGCGCCCCGTTGTAATTAGTGATAATCAGGAAGAAGAATTTTCAGTCTCTTGCAAATTTAACGAGCTTCAAATGTTTCTTTTAAGTTCTACGCGACTACGTAAATATGGAGATACACAAACATAATTTCTTATTCTATTATAACATGAATCTTGTTCTTAGTGCTTACGAGTATTTATTTTCTTTTTAATTGAAGACATTTAGGTGTTAATTTAATTCACCATCTTTATAATCATTTCAGCCCTAGGACGATCTCCTGAACTGGAGATAGGCCTCCTTCATATATTTTCAATGGGTGAACATCTTTTGCTTCGCCGGCCGCTCTGTAGTCTTTACCGTAGAACCTTAAAACCATCCGTTCTGCACGCTACGGTGCCAGTCAATTGCCATTTCAACTTATCAATACGCGAGGCTAAATCAGGTACTTTTTTTCCTCTACGGATATCATTCCTGATTCGATATCGTCGATAAACACACGACGAGGAACACTCCTATGAATAGCTATCTCTATGGCTTTTAATAAGTCCTAAAATGGGAGATTCTTGGATTATTCTATTAATTAAAAATAATTAAGATTTATTGAAAATCACCAAGATTTAAAATAAGCCATAAGAAAAAAAAAATTTCTCATTTACTATGATGTTGAAAAACCACAGCGGGAAATTTATTTAACGAATTCTGTTAAGATCTTTGCTTATTAAAAATTTTGCTATAGATTATCTTTAACTAAAAGCTTGGATAATAAGAATGATTTAATTACATCACATCCCAGCTTGAAGTGGATGTCGGCTTAGAGAAATATTGCTATTGTTAATGTTCTACAATTACATGTTGCATTTGTTATTAATATATTTTTTTTTTATATCATGGGTATATTTTATTTTGATAATTTACTGTAGCTAAGTAATGAAATGGAAGGAGCTATTTTAATGTTTAACTCAAGCTATAAATTACAACACATTTCGGTAACAAATTGCTTCATTATTTTTTACTTAAATATTAAATAGTGTCATACAGTTCCTTACGTGTTACTTTTTTAATGATACGAGCTATAAAGCTTGAGTTATATAGACACGTTTTAACATTTTAACTGCCTTTCGGTGATCATCGTTGCATAAATTGTTTAACTTTTATATATTATATATTTTTGTTCTACGTGTGCTATTAGATTATTTTTCATTAATATGGTGTTTAGAAAATACAAATTAATAAGTAATTATTTAAATAATATTCTACAAATTGAAAGCGATTCTAGTTACTAAAGAGTGAGTAACTTTTTTAAATGTTTAGCAGATATAAAAAGTAAATTACTTCTTTAAAAATTTCGCACTTTTCTATGTTTATCGTCTCCAACCTCATAGTAAAGGCAAGTAGAAACTAAATTTAAATTAAATATATTTTTTAACAATTTAAGTTGTAATTTTTGATGAAAAGACTACTGAAAAATTATTCTGTTAAAAATGTTATTTGTTTTTCCGAACTTTTATAATTTACACGGAATTATAGCAAAAAAGCATATCGTTAAATTTAAAAATAAATCAAAGAGAACGTTTTCGAAGAAAGAATCATTAAGCGCCTTTGATAACATTCTTTAATTAACAAAAGTTGTGGACAAGAAAGCAATCTTTCACTTCATTGTATTGTTAATTAAGATTTAAGCGAAGTAATTATAAATAAGCAATCAAGCGGGTCGCATGGTATATACGACACCCTGTCAAGCCACACCGTCACATTTATGCGTGCGTTTAACACTCCCTTGACAAATTTACGTCCAAATCAAATACGTTTGTAGCCGGGAAAGGTTGTCAAATTGATGTTTAATTAACTCATTGCTTGATTCCAGTCGCAGTGAGATCAAAGTGCTTTGATGTTTTCGGGGTCAGGGCTTTTCGAGTCCTGTCGTCGAGGGAGCCGTGTTTAACGGTTTGGTAAACGGCAAACGTTAATGATAACTTTATACCCCACTGCCACTACGTTTCGGGTTTTGGTGTTACTGGAGCAAATGTTTTTAACGTTTTCTCTCTATTTTTGTGTTATTCAAATTAATACAGGCTGTTAAAATTTAACCAATATCCGTAAAAATGAAAACAAAATGACACTTTTTAGAGATCACTTATTATTACGACTAGTTTACGATAGTGTTACCGAAACCATTGTACCAAGGCAAAGGAAAGGCGGACTGACGGAAAAAGCGGCCAATATTCTCCTCTGCATCATACCTAAGGCGTGGTACAGCGGTTTCGGTAGCTCTATAACTATTTTTTTTTTGAAAAATCTTTCGGGCTACGGTTAGCCGTAGTCGTAAAAAAATATGCAATTTTCATCAAAAATTTCCTAAATATAACAAGAATTTGTTTTTATTAAGTATTAAATTTTTTAACCTATTGTAAAAAGGTATTTTGAAAGCTATGGGATATTTTGATACTATATATATATATTAATCTATATTTCACTAAAGTCATAATTTAGTAAATCTAATAAAGAGTGTAAAGTCTATTATAAATTTAAGAATTAGGAAATTTTAATGCATGTAATGACAGATTCGACCCGAGAATGTTAATCTTTCAAATTAAGAGAAATATTTTACAATTATTACGGTTTTCTAATTAGGAAACAATAAGGGAAGATATCCTATTAATTCCTGAATTCTTGAGTGATGTGGTGAAATTTCCGCAAGGTGTCAATATAATGAGAGGCTGTTTGTGTTTTGTATCGAGCGCAGCCCACTTCGCTCTCCCGGAAGCCCCGATCAGTGCTTTCAGAGATAAATAGTTTCATTACGGCCGGCTTTTGGTCTTCTACTGCGTTTTTCTCATAGTATATCTGAAAATTCACATTATTCGCTTTGTTGTAGATCAAATTTTAGGATGCAATAAATTATAGTTAAATAAAAAATCGCTTCATTTTTCAATTGTTACAGCCTATGTTAGTATATTTACATATACATATTTTTCTTATTTTTAGTGGTTACATGAGCATAATAAAAATACTGAGAACTATTATCTTTATTTTTCCGCATATCCAGGTTGTTAAAACTAGGACAGAAGCTGCATAAAGAACACAGGTTAACTTCTAACAAAGAAAAATGAAATTCAAGTGCTTACGTCCGAGCAGTTCATGTGTGAGTTTTTGTTGCTCTATAAACAAATAAAGGAGAAACATACCAGACAGAGTCATTATTTTGCCAACAGATGGCAGCACAATCGATTACGGGCCGTGTCGGGAGCGAGCGGTGCAATTTGCGATCCGATCACCCGTAAAATCTACTGAAATGAATAAAACTATCTAAGAAACGCACACTTGAGTAGTTCGCATTTTTATCTAGAGATTCTCAGATGAGTCGTTTGAGATGATTGATTGATTTCATTTGTTTCCTTTCTGCTCACTGAGAATTTATAATTTAGACTTATAACATGACTAGAGATATTGCTTTCTGAGGTTTAATAACCTTTAGTTATATTTTGAATACGATATTCCTACATAGCCCAGCGGCACGACGTGTCTCCAATGTTTCAGAGTATGATTTCATAAATAATACCTTATTTGAATTATTTTAACTCAAAACTACAACTGAAATTATCATTACTAGCTTCGGCAGACATAAACTAAAATACTGTTAAACTTAACTAGAACTTATTGGCGTCGCAATGAAATAACCATCGCTAAATTTGTATGAATAGTTTTTTGATGCGATTTTAAAAGTAATCTTTTTTATTTATTAGAGTTACGTATATAATAGCTATTCCAAGAGAAGCACTTCTATTAAAACCTTACAGGTGTTGAGAAAAATACATAAAAATATATCCTGAAACCAACTCATGCAACGTACGTCGATAAATGATTAAAAACCCATCACGGACACCTTTCAAAAAGCCGCCCACTAATACGAGGCATTATTCCCTTGATCAGATCTATTAAAGATGTGGTTTTATTGAAAGCGATTTAAGATAAAAATATTCTTTTTAAGCTTTGTTTTTAATTTTTTTGGGTGTTATATACTTTCACTACTGATCATCTCTTGCAGGACAGCTGAAATAGCTACGGTCTCTTGTAGCGTTTTAAACTGCCTTATGTTACTCGTGTACAGTTACACCTGGTGATTTGATTGTTTAACTAAATAAATAACAATTTATGATTCTGCTTGGATTTTTATTTATATTATAACAAAGGGAGATACGTGTTTGTGTGCTTTAAAAGGAACCTCTTGAATAACCATGATTCGGACCCATAAGCTATGCTAGAAGTTGATTGAAGACCAATTTTAGAAAAATAGACAACGTTAGATGTCAAGAAGTCGCAGATTTTTGTAAAAGCTATTCTAAATGAATTAAACTTTGTAACTGTCGAAATATTCTCCAAACTGGGCCCCAAAAAGCCCTTAATAATTCGATTTTAGAAAATTAATTCTAGACTACGAGATATAGTGTATATTGGTTTATCAGTGATTAAATAATCTATGTTATATTAATAATTTCGAGCTATTTTATGTACATGATTTTACCTGTTTGCTATTTATTGCAATTTGTTTTTTTTTATTAATATATTGGTTCCTCTGATATATCCATGCGATTATTTTTAAGTCTAGTTAAAGTAATATTATTTTCAAAATCAAAGTTAAATTAGTTTTTTTTTCGTACCCATGTTTCCGCTCACAGTGGGACCTCACCTCTAATCCTAATTGGATAGAATGGACCCCGGAGGTGTACGGTAGTACACGTAATTGAAACACAGACATTGGATAGCATGTTTTTGTAGGGGTACATCGTACACAGCCGTATCAAGCTCACAGAAGAGAGCTACGTATATCCGACGTGGCAGATAATAATACAATTTTCCCAATTTCAGGCATGTGCTGAATTGTAAAAATAGTCAATATATGAATGTACATTTTTATACGAAAATGTACTTTCATATTTATATTAAGAACTCGTTAATTAAAATATAATATTACTTATTTTAAAGACATGTATTTCAATGAATTTTATTTAGAGTAATTTATGCGATGATAAGAACAAAAAAACACTTTTTTTAAAAATGAAATACATCTTTATGTATCCGTACAAGCAGGACCCAAAGCGCTCAGAAAAAATGGCTGATGGGGCCTTAAGATTCTGGTGGATAGACGACCTTGTTATGATCGCCGGAGTTTACTATATGTCGGCCGCTTTATACTTGTTTATAGGGAAGGCCTATGTGCAGCAGTGGAAATTCTTTTCACTTTAACTATAGTGGTAGATGCGACTTGAGTAGGCCTCCCTTACTAGCGGAAACGATGACGGCGGGAAATCACTGCGCAGTGCAAGACCGGTCATGGCGATCTTTGAGAAAGGCTTATGTATTGCAGAGGTCATTAATCGGTTGACATGCTGATGATAGTGGTAATAATAATTATCTCCGTTAAACTAAAAAATAATTTTAACATGTATTTCCTACCGTTTAGGTTAACGCTTTGCAAACCTCATTGTGAAAGTTCGCTATGTGAATTTCGTGGTTTCGGAGCAGAAACCAGTTAATCGCTGAGTGACAGAGCTCTACAAGTCCATTAAACTAAAGTTTAAAGTTCGCTGTTGACGTGGAATTACGCTCTGGCATATGAGCATCGCTAACTTGTATAATACAAAACACAATTACGCTAGTTTTGCCGGTAAAATATATTGAATGCAATATTGACATGTTCAATTAAAATTAAAGCAAGCAATCTTTATTTAACTTATTAGCTTTTTATATAATATAGTATCCTAAAATATGTACAAATAACCCATTACAACAGAAATTTAATGATTAACTTAAAAATGCTCCTGAAATAGATATACATATATAAACAGTGTAAGCTCCTTAAAAAGTTTGCTTTTGAATTATTTATTTTTTTACACACATTTTATTGGCATGTTATCTAATCTTATACTTAGGATTATAAACAATCTAAATCTTCAAAGAGAAAATAATCATGATACTTTTATTGATAATATTTTTTTAATTTAGTATAAAACAATATTTAATCGACTAACGGAGTGCAAGACGTCCGTCTACAAAATCTATATTCCTCCGTGAGCTTCCTATGGCCTATGATGACTAAAAAATTATTTTTTTATATTGAATTATCTATACTTCTACTGTTTCTACTTCATGGTTGTCAGTAAGAGATTGCCTCGTGTGATAAGACCTGTTGTCTTTTTTAGTTTTATTTTATGCCACAGTTTGAATGTATCGTAGTGTACAATGAAGAATATTAAATAAAAAATTAGATGAATGTTTTTTTTTAATTTTCATTCAGCTGGTTCTTTAAATATGTAGATCGCAACTAGAAAAGAAAACATTTATCACAATGTTAGGTAAAACTTTATACAAAATTCTTTACAAATTACTGTATAAATAACAAACCAGAAAGCGGAATAAAGGCCCGCCGAACAAGAATCCCTGAATACGTAACAAAAACGAAGCAGTAAAGGAAACTACAACACAGCAATATATTTAACAGCCCAACCGTTTGTCAAATGAAATACCCATTGGATTTAATTTGTCGCGTATTTACATAATAAATGAACGCCTCCGCCTCGGTGCGGTGTAATCCGGTTTAAACTGGCTTAAATCGGTTTTATCCATCATTGAGAGCGACTTGATTCTCGATCGGGGCACAATTTGCATGTAATTTTCTGTTAAGACGTTAATCGTTGCGAGTATAACAATTTGTAAATAGATTAAAATCATGTTTCTTGGTTCCTTTGACAAATCTGAAGTTTCTTTGTTAGATGTAAATACAAAATAATTTTAATCATTCTTCTGATTAAGATTTTGTTATCAGGAATAACTCTTATTGTTTATAATAACGGTTCTCTTCTTTTAACATAAATATTTTATCTAGATTAAATTAAAATTATTAAAAAAAACATAACTATTTTAGTCATTAATTATTTAATCAAATGCTTTAGCGATAGAAAAAGTGTATCATTATTTATAAAATGCCCTCAATTAGTCGCTTCGCTTTTTGTCTTCTGGTAAAATATTCCGGTATAATACCAAGATATACGTTACATAAAGCTTTCTTATTTGGGCTTTAATGCTAGATAGAGGAGGAGATAGAGGATATAAAAAAATATTAATTACACACCTGTTTATTAAAGCCAAAGCTAGGCTATTGATAAAACTTACCCCCTTTGATTTCGTTGTTATAATGAACAGTAAATCATTTTAGTACATAGTCTTGTTTAAAATTGACATCCAATTACACCCATATGAATTTAAGTTATTATTGTGTAGGTTATATATTGTATAACCTTTTACCTTTTACCTGTCTTCAACGTAGACGATGTTTAATGACATTTAAAAACTAAAAGCGTCGTGTGAAGCATATAAAGTTAAAGGTATTGTGAAAGATCGACTTAATAAAACGTAATAAATACTCATAATTGATTTTATTATTGTCATTTCAAGTCTAATCAAATCTACCAAACTTGTGAACAACAAGTAGCCTTATAGCACTGTCGTTAAATCTTCATCAAGTCCTGGTTCGCTTCCCGGGACGGTGTACCCCAGATTCAATTAAACTTTAACCAACTCCTCGTAAACAACACTATTATCAGAACGCCATTCCAATTTCAACCGTATCACAGTTGTAGTTAGGTTTAATATCACTTGTTCGGCAACGCGGCGTCAATTATCGAGTAATCTTTTGTATTGCCGAATTTTAGGCAAACAACTAAATTGACATCGCCCTCAGGGAATCGAAGAGTATTTTTGGCGCTTCAATTCGCAATCGGCAGTAGATTCTTTGGTTTGGTGCTTGACTCAGATTACATCGCCTTTGCAAATAACATGAAAATATCAGTGTGAAATCAGATTAAATGTGCTAAAACATGTATGGCAATAATAACAAAAAAATTGTTAGTAAAAAAACACTTGAGGAGGTTAGGAACAAAAGGTGACATTAACACTTTTTCGTTTTTTTTTTCAGGAAATGAGAAAAATGTAAAATGGCTGTGCACATGGAATACAGATAATTTTTCTTTTTTAGGGCCAGTAACAGTTCAATTGAACTAAATGATATGTTAATTTATGCTAAAATATATTGATGATTACACCAAATGTCAAAGAAAATATTTTTTTAATGTCACCTTTGGTCCAATGTAAATGTAAATGTCACCATTTGATTCAATATGATTAATATAATATAATAAACTGTTACCTTATGAAACTGAATATCAGTAAAATGTTACCTTTTGATGCTAAAGATTTACATTTTTTACACAAAATGTACCGTATTTGATTCAATTCTTATGTCATTGTAAATTTTATCTACAAAAATGACACGTTTTGGTTCAAAACTCTCAACTATTTTTTTAAAATAATGTATACGTTACCTTTTCAATAGAATACTGCTTATATTATGCTATTTTCTCTTAAAATAAGTCACCAAAGATGTGCGGAAAAAAATCATAGATTTGAGCCCCCATAAAAAACTTTTTAGCTGAATACGTAAATGTAACCTTTTGTTCCTAACCTCCTCACTTCTATTCAGCAGCATTGTTAATTTATCAACAGTCCGGAATTGTATAATTTTATTCGTAATGAATGAAATTGAAAAAAAAAATACTATTATCTATCTATTGTTCCGCTATTAGTAACTTAATGTATATTAATTTTAAAACTTGTTATTTATTACATAAGACTTCGGTAATGCCCATGAGGAAGGGATGATATAACATTTTCTGTTCAATTTAATTTTTTTTGTTTATTTTTTATTATAAGTAGTTTAACAATAACCTTATTAATATCGTTTGAGACTCTGGATGCATGTCACCTCCTGGTCTTATTGGAAATCTATGAATCTATTGATCCCTTTCTATGGGTGAGGTCTATGTCTAACAGTGGACCTCCTAAGGTTTAAGTGGCACCACCACTTACATATCCACTATCATAATGATGAACAGAATAATTATTTTTCCCCTCCTTTATTTAATATCAAAAATAACTCTCATATCAAAAGATCGATTCATTGCGGTTTCGTGACGACAAATTTTGTTTTTGTTTTTAATTTAATTGCTTTTATATCATGGCATTGCATGTCATAATAACTTGTTCTTTGTACGGCATTGTTTGTTATTCCGATTATCAAACACATTGTAACTATGTTCTTCTATTGAACAATTATTTTGCTGCATCAAATTTAGGTTCCATTGAACAGGGTATCCACGAGTAACTTTATCATCAAACAATATTCTGATTTCGTGATGTGAAATTCTCGTTTATTTGAGAAACGACAAACATATTTCACTGTCGGGAGCGATGATGTAATTTGAGAAGGTTGAGTGTCTCTGAAACGACTGGTGACCTAGCAACGTTTGATCTCTCACTGTAAAGAGTGTGTTGGGCCAGGGAAATAGAGAATAAAACAATTCAACCATAAAAAAATGATCGATAGTTATACTAAACGATTAATTAACATAGAATAAAATTTCATAAATACAACTAAACATTTTCAATTCGCCATAGTTTTTTTACAACCATAAAAAAGTCTATGAATTTCGTTATATTTATATGTAAATGTGGCTTTGGTTAAAATAAACACACTTTCTGAATATAAGCTCATATCTGTCCTATTACTGTAACTGAAGTATCTTTTAGTTGAAATCATAAATTGAAATTACAACATTATAATACTATTATATCTCAGTTATTGAGTTTAAGCAATTGGGATAATATCAAGCTATACATTGGTATTCAAAGCTTGTCTTTTACTTTTTATTATGTAGCATGTGCGGATAGTTAGACAGATAATTAACTGAGTTTACATAACAAACAGTCATCTGTTTATGGTATAATAATGAATGGTTATGGTAGCCCGTCTATAACAGTGATTCTTCAGAGACCGCTTCACATTAGCGTTGTAATGCAATCAGGTACGGTGATTTTAAATCGAAACTTACTAAGACTTACAGTCTATTTTTTTTTCAAAAGATTTATACACTATCCACCAAGAGGATCCTTTTCTGTATTTTTTTGTGTCTGGATAACAGACGTTGGGATATTATGGGTTGCCGATACATAGAGCGGTAATATAAATCGCTGTTTTCATAGCCTACAACAAATATTAGACGTCTTTTGTTTAAAGTGTCTTCTATACGTATTCGGTAACTCATCGATTACTTCAAATAATACAGCCTTTACGTTAGACTTCAAACCTTTGAAATTATAATGGAGTGAAGTAGATTGACGTGTTTTATTTATTCGGTGTAAAATTACCTTTGTTTTATTTTAATAAATAACAATTCGCTAAGGTTTCCATAAATAACAAAACACTTTTTTTACTTACTGTCAAAAATAAACTTGTAAAAGACGTTAATATTAAAAATTGATCAATATTACTTTAATAATTATGAAGCAATCATTATTGGTTTATTTTTCTGACATAATATGTTGACTATTTGTTTATATATTTGCAAATAATATTATTTTACCTTCTACGGCGTGAAAATAACTGGTTTGCTACGATTGCTATGCTATATATCATCGAGACAAATCAATTTATCTGTTTACTTATCCTTTATGAATGTACTCCTATTTAAATTATATTTTCTAAATTTGAAGAAGAAGAATTATACATGTACTGTGTACTATGTATACATATATGTGTATATTGTATTTGGTGACTAATCTAATTCTTTTTTTACGTAATGCATGCTGTCTCCTTAGACTTAAAATACGCTGTGTTGTACTGTATTTTAAATGTTACTTGTAACAAATTCTAGTGAAATCTTTTCTGGAGAACTTAATAATAAAAATAAAAAAAGGAATATACGTTTTTTTTAAACATTAGCTATTGCAGTTTGTACGTTACGTTTGTGTAGTTATTTTTAGTTGAGTCCCAGTTGTGTTATAAAGTTTACTGCCTGTACCATGTCGGTACAGTCAACATCATAAAATACTCGTTGCACTTTGACTCTTGACATAAAATAGGAAAAGTCGCATTTGAAATATTTCAAATAAAGTATACTATACGTAACGGATATTTTGTACGAGACATTTATAATGCTATATTTTAGTTTTGAATAATATAATATTAAGATTAAGCAGTTTCGCTGCGAGATCAATCAATAATGTAGGGATCTGTAGAAGTATCAAGATCACTGATGTAGTTCAAGTTGGGCGGGGCATACCGCTTGTGTAACCAATGACCGTTGGTGTTCTCGAATGTTCTCGAATGGCGACCACAAGCCGGTAGACGCTGCGTGGATTACAGCTTCATCGGACTCAGGGCTCGCAGATCCGAAATCCGCGAGCTAATAAACTAAATATTTAATGGAATCAGGCGTTACCTCGCGGAAGTCCATCCTAAGTAAGAAAAGGACCAATATTTAGCCACTTCCGCACATGCAGTGGTAGTCGTGTAATAAAATGCACCGCCCGCCAGCCCGCTGATAAATGCGTATGCGGCAAACAATGCGAATCACACAACCGCCACCGCCAAATTACTCATCTCGTGTTTCACCCCTCCACGGGGCATCTTCAGGAGTTATGTTGCACCGATTAGTGCCAAACACAGAGTGACAATAAATGACTAATAAACTAAAAAAACATCTACGTCAGATGCTTCACCTGACGTTTTGTATTAGCTAATTATTACAATCTGAATAAATATCGGAGCTGGAAGAGGACCGGTTGGAGTCGCCGGTGCGTGCGGCGCTGCGTCGCGCACAGAGACGCGATGAAGCTGTAAAAGCCAAAACGGCTAACAGCGCACATCAACATTCGAATATAGCCACGCGTGGATAGACCCCTCACTAGGAGGACCAACGTCATAATTATGGTCGCGGGAAATCGCTAATTGCGGCCAGCGCAGTACTTGAGAAGTAGACGACAGTCTGTTAAAAAGCAGAAGAAGGTTAAGTATAAAATGTAATATCCAATAATACCAATTGTTGCCTTGTTACCCTGTCTGTTTACCTTTTTAAGATGATGAAAAAATTTTAATTCACAGGTTAAAAAATATAAAGATCTTTAAGATTTACATTGTTTAAAATCGTCGTCGTTTACGCCCACTGCAAGGCAGGCATCCCCTAAAAATGTATAAAGGGAATATAGCCTAATCGCTGCGCTTGGCGGGCCAGTTGGCGAATCTCGTGTGGTATTACAGTACGCAGATAACGCTGCTATTCTTTGAAAAAATTTTTGTAAACAGCGGCAATCCTATATAATTATTGCACAAAGTGTGAATTAAATAAGGTTGTATCCTGGGAATTGAACCTGCTACCTACAATCGCAAGTCTAAGTTAGCTATGCTACCACTGCTTAAAATATATACTTTGACAATTTTTAAATATATAAATGTTATATATCTAATAATTTCTTTAACTGTCTAGGATTCTTTTGCAAAATTGTATACATTGGTCTTAAAAAGATTGTATCCTAGAAATCGAACTAGCGACTTACGATTGCAAATCTCAGTTCTCTACCGCTGATATACCGCGACTTTCAAAACATGTTTATATATGCAAATTGAATTTGACGATGTTGAGTAATCCATAATAAAGGAGTCTATTGAAAGATGCATCTAAATATTATGGCATAAGACTCACATAGAAAATACATATCTATCTCATAATGGATTACATTCGTTTCTTAATACGTGGGTAAATGTTGACCGAGTGTAATTTTTAACCAAAGGAGATTGAAGATTTTGCTATGTACACAACCAATTGCTAGTTTAATAGAACTTCACGATTTTGCTTGCGAACACCATATTTTCCTACCTTTAGTTAACGAAAGGATATGTTATAAACCAAGTAGTTTAATTCAAAGGCAATAAAAGAGTCGTAAGATAGAAACATTTTTATTTAGTAATAATAAAACTTAGGAAACAATAGGTTGGTAAAAGAAACTTAAAATGGGAATCAATCACAAAAAACCACACAGTTTGTTTCGGAAACTTTGTAGTCAAGTACTTTAAGTTATAGGATAACATTAAATTGGCGTTCAACTTGATTCCAGTTACTATAAAATCGGGCACTGTTCTTATGTTATATTCGGCAGATCGTTGTAAACAAGTCAATGGTAATAAACACGTATATTACGTAAAATCATGTTATTTTTAAAAGAAATCTTTACAACTTGAGTTTCATATGGTCTTTGTTTAAAAAATGCAGATGTCTATTTTTGAGATGATGATATGTTTAATATAACAAGCTTATGTTTTAGGGAGAATATTATACAATAAATAGTAGCGCATAACACCAAAATTCAAAACAATACAATAAAGCATACCATTTATGATAATTATAATAATAATATATTATTTTTCTTATCAATTACTTTCATTTAGTTTTGCCTTAAACGAAGAAAACCAGCAATTAAAATTGAAATATTTTATAATATTGATTTTTAATGTATTTCAGTCCATAAATGCCCAAGGAAATGAGGCATACCTTAAAGATATTTACGGGAGGATATGCCAAAATCGTCACGCTTGGAAGTTGAGCTAGCGATTGCATTATGGTAATTATGATACACAGAGGACGATGCTACTCATCCTGTGGAAACATGTTTGTAAGCAACGGCAATCCTATGTAATTAATGTGTAGTGTGAGTCATATAAGAATGTGTCAAGATTCGAACCCGTTATCTTCGAACACAAGTCTCACACCTCTTCCACTGGGCTACCACTGCCTTCAATGTATTAATTATTAAAAATTTCATATGTAGTGATCTCACTACCACTAGTCACTTTATTTAAATTGTTATTTGTCAAAATTTTTATTTACATTTATTTTAATAAAAAAGATTTTATTTACGTAAACCTAAACACCTAAATTAATTTCAATTGTATCTACTTATAATTGTATATATGTATTCAATAAATAAATATTCTAGGGTCAAACTGACATTGTACGCAACATTTATTTTAGCAGTTTAGCTGCGACATATGCTTGCCGGCCGGCTATGTAGGTCACGGCCCGCCGCGCCCGCGCAACCCCCGCTCACGCAGTGCAGCGGCTGCGCCGGCGCGGAATCCAGTCTCGGTACGATTATGACGCGGAGCGCATGTCAGTTTGCCCCTCAACTTTCTCGCATAAATACGTTGGTTTTAGTACAAGTTTTCCCATTCTGCCCTCGCACCTTCTATTCTTTTAAAAAGCTTGCTACGTACCCACGCACGCATGCTTTAGTGGTGACCACCTTTGGAACAAAATGGCGAATGAGGAGAACAAGAACAAAGGATCGGATGAACACGTGCTGAATCGCGTCGCGGTAAAGGTACCGCCGTTCTACGCGGCAAAGCCAAAACTGTGGTTTGCGACGTTGGAGAGCCAGTTTGTTTTAGCTAACATAACGTCCGATGAAACAAGGTATCATCATGCAGTCTCACAGCTGGAACCGCAGTATGCGGAAATCGTCGAAGATATTGTTGAGGGCCCGGCCGCGACGAACAAATACGAAACCCTGAAAAATAAACTCATCAAGCGGTTGTCTGCGTCTCGGGAGCGACAGGTACAGCGATTGCTTCACCAGGAAGAGCTAGGTGACAGCAAGCCATCACAGTTCCTGCGTCGGTTAAAGAGCCTGGCCGGTTCTGGTGTACCGGATGATCTGCTCAGAACCCTCTGGGCCAGTCGTCTGCCTAGCAGTGTGCAGCCCATCATCGCGTCTCAGGCCAAAATGACGCTGGATGAAGTCGCCGAGCTCGCAGATCAGGTACTAGATGCGGTGTCACCGACCTCTCAGGTTGCAGGAATTTCGGGTACGTCTTCAGGTGGATCTAGTGAGATAGCCGCATTGACCCGACAAATACAAGCATTGACGGAAAAAGTCGACCGTATGTCGCGGTCAAAGTCAAAAAATCGGAATTTCTCAAAACGTCGAGGTCGTTCATCAGCATCATCCACTAGGTCTCACTCAAACTATAGAAAGTTCCCAATCTGTTGGTACCATAGCAAGTTCGCGGACTCAGCAAATAAGTGTGTCAAGCCCTGCGATTTTACGGGAAACGCAAAAGGCAGTCGGTGATGGCGGCCGACGACTGCTCGACTACCGGTCGCCTATTCGTCACGGATAAACGAACTAAACTACAGTTACTAGTCGATACAGGAAGTGACTTGTGTGTGTTTCCCCGTAAATATTTAAAACAATATCGCTCAAAAACAAATTTCGAGTTGTGTGCTGCGAATGGCTCAATTATTCACACTTACGGTTTTTACAACTTAGTGCTTAATCTAGGCTTGCGCCGTGACTTTTCGTGGAATTTTATTGTAGCTGACGTTACGAGGGCGATAATAGGCGTTGATTTCCTTTCACACTACAATATTATAGTAGATGTACGAAACCAGCGACTCATCGACGGCGTCACAACGCTCGCGACTGTAGCGTCACTCGCGAATACTAACGAGAGTATTTCTTCGGTGAAGGTGGTATCTGGTCACTCGGTGTATCACGACATACTTGCCAAATTCCCTGAAGTCACTCGCCCACACGGCGTTCATCGCACACTGACTCACAACACAGTTCACCACATCCGCACTACACCTGGGCCACCGGTCTCTTGCACACCACGCAGGCTTGCGCCTGATAAACTTAAGATTGCCAAGTCGGAGTTTGAGGCGATGTTGCAGAACGGTACCTGCCGTCCTTCGGAGTCTGCATGGGCTTCACCCCTCCACCTAGCCCCCAAGAAGGACAACGGGTGGCGTCCTTGTGGGGATTACCGCATGCTGAATGCCCGAACTGTACCCGACAGGTACCCCATCAAACACATACACGACTTTTCCCATTGTTTGTCAGGTTGCACAATCTTTTCTACCATTGACCTGGTAAAAGCCTACAACCAGATCCCCGTGCATCCGGATGACATCGCGAAGACAGCCATCACGACGCCGTTCGGTCTGTACGAATTTCCTTATATGACGTTCGGACTTCGTAATGCCGGACAGACGTTTCAGCGCTTCGTCGATGAGATGCTACGGGGCCTGGATTTCACCTACGCTTACCTAGACGATTTTCTTGTCTTTTCTAGGGACCAGAAGACGCACGAAGATCACTTGCGACAACTTTTCGCTAGGCTGAAGCAGTACGGCATGGTCGTCAATACGGCCAAATGTGTGTTTGGCGCGCCGGAAGTCACTTTTTTGGGCTATCGCATTTCAGGTAAAGGTACCACACCGCTGCCGGCGAAAGTTGAGGCGATCAAGGTTTTCCCTGTCCCTAAAACAGTGAAAGAACTTCGTAGGTTCCTCGGGATGGTAAACTTTTACAGAAGGTTCATCCCAAGTGCAGCTTCACAACAAGCTCCTCTCAACGCGCTTCTCACAGGATCAGTGAAAGGCTCACATCCTGTTGATATCACTGGACAGTCGCTCGAGGCTTTTGAGACATGTAAAGAAGGCCTATGTCAGGCCGCCTTGCTGGCTCATCCCAGCTGTGACGCTAGATTAGCGCTTGTCACCGACGCGTCCGATAAGGCTATTGGCGCCGTCTTGCAGCAGCAGTCGAGGAACTATAGGTCGTGGGAGCCACTAGCATTTTTCTCTCGTGGGCTGAGTTCTTCTCAGCAAAAATACTCGCCCTACGACCGAGAGCTGCTCGCTGTATATGAAAGTATAAAATACTTTCGCCACATGCTCGAGGCCCGAGTCTTCACGGTCTATACAGACCATAAGCCGCTGATTTACGCTTTTCACAATAGGAAAGAAAACTGCTCGCCCAGACAGTTCCGGCACCTGGATCTGATCGCGCAGTTTACCACCGATATACAGCACATATCCGGTAAAGACAATGTGGTGGCTGATACCCTCTCGCGAGTTGCAGAAATTTCCCAGCCAGTAGATCCGGAGCAGCTGGCAGTCGCTCAGCACTCCGATCCAGAGCTCACTCAACTCGCAGAAGGCTCCACGTCACTGTGCCTGAAAAAACTTAAGGTTCCAGGCTGCAACACGGAGCTGTTCTGCGACGTCAGTACCAACGTGGTACGGCCCTTCGTCCCCAAGATGCTACGGAGACGGGTATTTGAGAGCCTTCATTCTCTCAGTCACCCCGGGGCTAATGCAACAGCCAAACTAGTCTCCGAGCGTTACGTGTGGCCAGAGGTAAAAAAAGATTGCAGGAGCTGGGTGCGAACGTGTTTAGCGTGTCAGCGTTCGAAAATTACACGCCACACAAGCGCTCCCGTTGGCACCTTCAAACTTCCTGCAGCTCGTTTCAAGTTCGTCCATATCGACCTGGTAGGACCATTGCCTCTATCACAAGGTTTTAGGTATTGTCTCACCGCCATCGACCGCTTTACGCGTTGGCCTGAGGCAATTCCTTTGGCAGATATTTCAGCCGAGACAGTGGCACGAGCCCTACTCAGTGGCTGGATATCCCGATTTGGTTGTCCTGCTGACATAGTTACCGATCGTGGCAGGCAGTTTGAATCCGCGTTATTTAAGAATCTTTCACGCATTTCTGGATTCAACCACCGCCGCACCACAGCCTATCATCCGGCCTGCAATGGTCTCGTGGAAAGATTCCATCGACAGTTGAAGTCTGCCATAGTCTGTCACGGTGATGTGAATTGGGTAGAATCTCTCCCGCTTGTTTTGTTGGGTGTTCGAAGTGCCTACAAGGAAGACCTGCACACTACCTCAGCCGAGCTAGTATATGGCGAACCACTACGCCTGCCAGGTGAATTTTTTGACTCAAAGGCCGACTATACCCTAGACTTGATGGAGTTTACGTCAAGACTACGGAGTATAATTCAGAGCTTGAAGCCTTCACCTGCAGCTCGCCATAGTGGTACGCGTCCGACGTTCGTTTTTAAGGAGTTAGCCACTTGCAGTCACGTATTCTTGCGTGACTGTACTGTCGGCGGTACCTTAAAACCCGCGTATACCGGACCGTACGAGGTGCTTCAGCGTGACGATAAAGTTTTCGCTATCCTGGTCAATGGTAAAAAAGTCACAGTATCGGTAGACCGAGTTAAGCCCGCTTACATACTACGTGACACAGACACCACTCCATGCACACCTACTAAACACACAACACACACAGCAACACATTCAACTAATTCCACTCTTACAACACAGACACAATCACATGACACACGCAAACACGATACAAAAACACATGTGATACGCTCAGGAAACCAGAGCTCACCAGATCCTGAGAAAAATACTCACACTACGCGATCTGGACGAAAAGTAAGGTTTCCTAACTATTATCGCCCTTGACGGTCTCAAGGGGGGGCTGATGTAGTGATCTCACTACCACTAGTCACTTTATTTAAATTGTTATTTGTCAAAATTTTTATTTACATTTATTTTAATAAAAAAGATTTTATTTACGTAAACCTAAACACCTAAATTAATTTCAATTGTATCTACTTATAATTGTATATATGTATTCAATAAATAAATATTCTAGGGTCAAACTGACATTGTACGCAACATTTATTTTAGCAGTTTAGCTGCGACATATGCTTGCCGGCCGGCTATGTAGGTCACGGCCCGCCGCGCCCGCGCAACCCCCGCTCACGCAGTGCAGCGGCTGCGCCGGCGCGGAATCCAGTCTCGGTACGATTATGACGCGGAGCGCATGTCAGTTTGCCCCTCAACTTTCTCGCATAAATACGTTGGTTTTAGTACAAGTTTTCCCATTCTGCCCTCGCACCTTCTATTCTTTTAAAAAGCTTGCTACGTACCCACGCACGCATGCTTTACATACCTTACCTTAGTTTAATAATGTTTTTATAAACTGGAAAAATAGTATAATGTCAAATAAAACATACTTGCCAGTTTTTTTTATTTGAAAATGATGTTAATTGAGAATAAACGTATTCCTTTTTTCTTTAAATATTCTAATTAAATTAAAGTGAATTTCCGAATGTGTAACGAAATTCGAGAATCGAGATCTGGCTCGACTAATTCCATTAATTATTTTTTTCATGTTTACAATTACGCATAACGAATATTCGTTCGAAGAGATAAAAATTCTAAGACAAGTACAACAAGTAAAATCCTTAATGTTTTTTTCATACAAGCTACATAGTAAATTAACATTTATCTCTTGATTAAAAAAAAAAACATATCATGTATAGTAGTATCTTACTATGATAATTGTATGAAAATATAATTATTCTAAAATGTTGCAGTGTACGTAATGAAAAAACTTAAAGTTATCATAGTAAATTAATAACAAATTAAAATAAAATAGAACAGAAAGGATCTCTCTGTAATATAAAATATTATATGAATCGGTTTAAAATGGTGAAAAGATTTAAGAAACATGTGATAATAAAGAGAAACTAGTGGATGTGAAAATTTCCCACCACTTGTTTCTATGTATGAACCTTGTATTCAATGTATTTAAATACCGCATAAACTTACGTACTGACCTAATAAGAGAATTAAAAAAACATTTTTACATCTCTTATATTTCTCATTTTATAGCAGTTGTAAATGAATGACAAGGACTGCAGGTGCCTTCCCGTATTGCTTTTTTAGTACCCTGAACACGACGTCTAGTCAGTTTTGTAAATTTTGCATGTCGCTCTAGTACCAGACACTCGCGTCTGACGAGCTTTTGTCGGACAACTATACACAGATTATACACTGAACAGATGTCGCATTACGAACTTAAAATTATTTTTACGTCTAACTTAAATATAATTATTATGTCCAGATATTTCGTTTAAATAATATCTATATTAAAGTACGTGTTTGTTTTTAATTATATTGTTCATGTATCGCATTTTAAATTATCTCGTACAATATACATATCATCTATCCGTTACCTGTCATTCTTCTGTTTCCATTCTTTGGTTGAATGATTTATTTTTGTTGTGTGTTTGGTTGAATTTCTTTATGTAATTATAGCTCTATGTTTTTCTTTCTGATGTTATGTGTAAAATTATTTAATTTATTAAAAATGTAATAATCTTTTGGTCTTAAAACGTCTATCGTTTTATCTCTAGGACTTTATCGTTCTTTTTCTAAATAAGTTATACGCGTTTCGCTGAGAGAGGTGAAATACCATCCGAACACGCATCTTTATCTTCTTAAGGAGAGATCACCAATGTACACATTAGCGCCCTGATTAATGTGCATGTGTTTGTTCCTCAAAATCAACCCAAATGCAATGACAGCAGTCGCTTTACTGACGGCGTCCGAATTCAAATCCTCGTTCGAATTTGATTTCGTACGCACAAGAATGATTTAAAACAAAAGATTTTGTGGCTGCAGTGGCTATCAATACGAAGCATTCTTACGTGATGGTTATAAATCCTATATCAAGTCGAAAAATATATTCGATGTAATTTACTCAACAAAAACAATCCCTTAATTCGGCAAGACTTCGCAAACAATGATCCATTAATAAATTTCAAACTGAAACGTTTTAATTTTCAACTTCGGAACAAGTTCCTGTTTGTTCTCTCATAATTTCAAACGTCGATAGCTTTTCCGTGATGTGAAAATTGAAATAAACTAAAAGCTTTGTAAGTTCAATGCAATCGTTTCGGCTTTGTCTGCAATCCCCTAATAAGTTATTAATATTTTAACAATTAATAAATTGTAAGATTATGCGTATTGTAAAACTTGTAATTTTGCTTTTAAATATCTCTACCATTATCTTTCGATAAGTACAGGAGCTCTATATTTACTTCCTAATCATTAAAAAGCAGAGCAATGGTTACCATCCCTCTGCATCGAAGGCATATTATCGGTAACGATGAAACAATAGTATCTTCTTTTTAGCCGGTAGCGCCCACCGCAAGGCATTGATTTCGCTCAAAGATTGCCTCTGTGAGCGGTTTTACACTGCCCGCACCCAGCGGGTTCCCACGATGTGGTGGTTTTTGGTCCCAACCGCCATTGGTTGCACGAGCTACGTACTCCAAACTTCATCTTCAGTCGTTGCAATATTTTGGATGAGAAGATGTTTCAGAGCAATCCGAAAGTTGTCCAAACAAATAGTATAATTTCTTGCAAATATTCACCCCTTTTTGTTATCTATCTAGAATTGTTTAACATAATTTAAAGAGAAATTCCAAAAAAAGGATAACCCAATGAGTATACCATAAATCATTTATTTAATTATATCAAAGGACGTCGTATTTAAATTTTATATTTTAATATTACAGTTACATATTATTAGTTAATAATAATTTTATTATTATCTAAATGACGTGCAGATGTTAGTATTATATAAAATATATGACATTACCATACTGTTGAAGTTAATATTGTTTCATGTCTGTACGTATCTTTAAAAAATGTGTTTCGCAGTAACATGTGAAATACATCACAGCAGCTGTTGTGTGATGAATTATTACAAAGATTATATTACCGGTCAAATATCACAAAAGGGCCTCCGGGAATAATTTCAAGTATTTATTACATGCAATCGACAATATTTTTCAGAAAATGAAAAACCATACGAAAAATTCGATTAAAGAACTATCAACCTTATCAAATACAACAATAAAGTATAAAATTCATTGAATAATATAGAAAAGTGTGACGTCACGCAATGATAAAATGAACATTTTGGGCATGTGTTACGTGAAGGTGAGCAAAATTCACAATAACGCAAAGAAATCCTGGACTGCGTAATTTTTTTTTGCTGCTGTTATAACTGTCTAACTAGATAATTATACACTTAATTTATAGACAAACATACAAAATAATAGGCTATAGTAAAAATTGTAAAAGCATTAAAGGGGGTAAATGTGTATCTTATTTGTCAGCAAAAAGCTTTGAAGTTTTTACATTTCTGATCGACCTAAATAAAGTAAACACTATAATATTTTACTTTAATTTTTTCTATCGTAATGCGACAGGCCGATAATTACTGGCAGTGTAACATCTGTATATGATATGTAGTAGTTCGAATTCACACTTCTATATTATCATTGCGATGTTTATTATTTCTGAAACCATTGATCTTTCGATGGGTTAGATATGGTGTTACCATACGCAAATATAATGCAAAACTTTAACCCATCATTCTGCATGTATTTTTGTTTGTTGTAATTCGTGGATAAAGATTTCTATTTATATCAATAAACGATGTCTGTCAAATTATGTGCTTATATCTTATTAACATTACGTAAAAGCTACGTACATATGAAAATAAATTAGTTTTATTTGGTAACCTACCAAAGGGTAAATAATATTTAAGGAAGGTAATTATTTAATTTTAGAGCATGAGCTACGTCTTTGGTAACCAGAAGCAATAAAAAGTGACAGTTGAAGATAATTATTTTATTCTAACTTACATAGATAAATTTTTTAAATGATTTGAATTTAGAACAGAGCATTGCCAGAGGTATAAGGTGTTGTATTATTTTGAAAATAATATGAAATATTTATAACATCGATCTATTGTAAGGAAGTTTAACACAAATTGTTTAATTAACGGTCGGAATTTTAACGAACGCTAACGAAATGAAAGGAAACAAGCAAAACAAACAAGTTGACTAACAAATTCCCTAACTCGAACATTTTAATTGTCAACTTCGGCGCGAGCTGTGTTTGTTCCGTTACAATTATACTCGGAGGCTATAATGAAATATTGTTTGAGAATTGTAACAGCGCGGAGTGCTTTGTTATAGCGGGATTTCGATTCTCACTGTCGTTATCTTCAACGTCCATTCTTGCCAAAGTCGCGAGTGCAATCAAAACAGCTTTGTCCTCACTTAAATAGTTACTTAGCTTAAATAGTTATTTAACTCAAGCCTCTGAAAAAAAAATTATTTATCCTAGAGTGCATAATATATATTAATGATATATTAAACAATTTAGGATACATTTAAAAAGTTTCCTAATATTAAACAAAAAAGAACAATGAACGGTCTTATCACACAAGGCAATCACTTACAGACAGCCATATTATGGAAAAGGTAAAAGTATAAATAATGGGAAGTTACCGTGTACAAAACATACATATATACTTATGTATATAACATATATACTAATTGTAAATAAGGTATAATACATTTTATAAATATAATAAAATAATGAATAAAATGATCAAATTTGGATCACACTTGCCTTAGAAAGAATAAATAAATATAAGAAGAAAAATATATGAATTAACGGATAAATAATCATTGGTCTAGTACATAGTTCTTAACCATTTTCTTAAAAAATGTGTTAATGTTAATTTTGTTGATGTAAATCGTCATTTCAGCCGCAGGACGTTCACTGTAAGACATAGACTTCCCATACAGATTTCCGATAGATACAGTGGGAAGCGGCCTGCATCCTGTGTCTTTCGTCTACCTTACTAAGTTCACCTGTCCACCTTGTAGACAGCGTCCTACGCTGCGCTTGTAGATCCGTGGTGTTCTTCAGAACCTTTTTTTTTTCAAATTAAGGCTACTTCAATGGGGACCCCTCGAACCCCCCTTTTCATAGTGAAACAGGAACTTTGTTTTTATTTAATATTTTTTCGCGCTCTTCTATTGTTATCTCCTATGATCTTTCATTCCTTTACTTTCTTTCTTTCTGCACTACCAAGTGGAGCACCGTCTGGTCCACATCCGGTTCACAGATGCACGAGGGGTCCTCCTTGAGCTTAAACCGGTGAAGGTACTCGGAGAATCCCCCGTGCCCCGTGAAGAGCTGGACCAAAACCGCGTCCATCTCAATACTGCGGAGCACGCGATAGGCTGAGACGGCGTCCGGAAAGAATTTCCGCGTTGTCGATACCGTCGTGCCTTCCATATACCTCCTATTCCATTCGTCATGCGTTCCCAGCCTAAGTTATCACTTGACGAATGAGATGGGGCATTCCTCGTAGTCCGGTATTCTTTTGTACTTCAGGGCTGCATCCTTGGCTAGTTGATCCGCCCTCTCATTCCCCTCCGTCCCCGCATGCGCTGCACCCACTATAATCCTACATCCTTCCCTGCTGCTCTCACTTTCATAATATTCTCTTTTACTCTTAACACTAAGGGATGGAGGGTATCAGATCTTGCGACTGTCTGGAGAGCGGATCGCGAGTCGCTTAGTATGGCGCATGACTGGGCCGACCCGCCGGCCACGTACCCTGTCGCTTCCGCTAATGCTAGCAGCTTTGCCTGGTACACAGTGCAAAAGCTGCCCAACTTGAGCTTTTTGCTGTGCAGCTGTGCGGCCTCCCGCATAAAGCACGCCGCACCCACCTTTCCCTCTACGCGGCTGCCGTCGGTGTAAATGACCAGATCGGCAGCCGCGGTGGCAAGTCGAGCAGTCTCCACACCTTCCTCCAGGCAGGAGGATTCCACACCAAACTGACCAGATGGGTGTGGTATTCAGAATCTTAAAGCCCCATCCGTCAGTTGTGTTTGCTATATGGCCTGACCATCGCCACTTCAAATTTGCTAATGCGCTGGGCTATCTCGGGTGGCCTACGTGGGAGACGTTCATTCCTCTACAGATCTCCTCATTCCTAATTCGATCTCGTTTAAAAAAAACCTCTAAAAATAAAAGAGAGTTTGTTATCTGAAGAGAATGTTCATAGATCTCATAAATATACCCCACAGTAACAATATTAAACTTATTAAATAATTTTAAAATAATATACAGTGCCAATGTCAGTTTTTTTTAAACGAAAGTGTCAGCTTTGTCAACAAAAGCAATATTTTAATAATATTTTACTACGGAACATGTTATTAAACATTCTTTAAAATTAATTATGTTTTTTATAATGACGTGACCGTTCTTCAAAGCTATACGGTTAACATGTCTACGAGCTAAAATATAAAACGTCTTTTGAATAATTAATAAATGTAATTAAGATCATATTACAAAGTTGTTTCTACATGCCGGGTATGTCTGATCGATGGGAGGCTTCGCTGCTGGATACTGAAAGCTTAATGGATCATTAAGTCCACTGTCCGAGACATTGAGTTTTCTTTTCTATTAGTAAATTACTTTAAGATATATTACAAGCGATATTTTCAACGTTTTGTTTTGTGCTAAATGACGTAATATTCAATTGAGAAGTTTACATTTGATTATATTGGACGATGTAAATCAGTTTACATATTGAGATTTCCTATATTTAAGATACACGTCGCAGTGATATTTATAAAACTGTTGCTTTATTGTACAAATTATAGATAATCTATCCTTCGTCGGAAATCCATCAGAATAAATAATAAACTTTTAACGGTAACAAAATTTATTTATTTATACTTCTACTGTTACTTTACTAAGGTAGTCTGGAAGAAATGGCCTCGAGTTATAAGACCGCCCATTGTACTTTTTTCGTTACTATTATGCAATTATGTATATATTTTATAGTGTGTACAAGAAATAATATTAACTAACAATAAATAATCACAACAAGTAGTTCGGCTCCAATACTTGTCGTTAGTTGATTGTTCATTTCAAGTAACCAAATAATGACTTCCAAGTAAATAATATAGGTTATTAAGTAAAAAGGAATATTGTCAAAATACACAATTAAGGTAGACGATAGGTGTGCAAGACCGGTTATCGTAACGATCTTTAGGGGAGACATACCTTCCAGTGTGCGTATTTTAGCTGAAATAAAGAAGAAAAATAAGATAAAATTGTTATGTATATTTACAGTTAAGCAAATATTGACGGTTTTTCTTAAAATTTTATTGTTTCATTTATATCTTAGACCTTATTACTTTTATTCAGTCGGTCATATTCAGTGCTCTTAACAGCCCTTATATCTAATACAATTTAACATTTAAATTTATGAAATGGGTTAAATATTTTATTTATATTAAGGTTACCAATTGTTCGTATAATAAGTGCTTCAGAACTGAGAAGAACATGCGAATGAAATTCAGCGGTAATGTACTGTATTTTGAATGTATATAAAAATACATTTTTAAAATTCATTTAAATAGCCAGGATACATATTTACCAAGCTGTGGTATCATTTAACTCTTTTATATTACCGATATTCGCTACATGTTTGCGAACAAATGCATAATGAGCATCTAACTAAGTTTACAAATAGTTAATGAATACGTCCAGTCCTGATACATAGTTGGCTTTTCTAGAGAAACGTATCAAATAATTCCAACAGTTCACTATGGGTCATAAAGCCCAATGTGGTTGGTCTCATAAACTTCGCTTAATAGCCTAAATACGAGCGGCTCCGTCGAGCAGAATGTCGGGAATTACTTCGTTTGTGCAGCTTTATGGTTGCCCTGGTTTATCGAAAAACTGCACACCGCGCATTGTACCGCGGTGGTTATAGTGTATACGGCACTTTATAATTTTTTATCACACTTTCACATCTTACAACTAGACTACACATCCTTAATAAAAGAACAATTATTGCTACCTCTAGAATTTGAAATATTACAACACGGTTCCGAATTTTTTAAACAGATTTTGACAAAGGAAGTTCACACCAAGATTATTTCTTAAATTTTTTGTCATATTTGTTAATTATATTTATTATCATATAACAAATATTTAGTAATTAAAATAAAATTGAAATTTTGTTTTTGTACATACAATTGTTTTTGTAATTTAAATCGAAAAGAAATTCAAATTATTTCCTTAAACAATCGAGTCTTTAAAAAGGTACAAAAATAATCTATATATAAAACCAAAGTTTTTCTTTGTATTTCAATGAGAATAGCTCGGGGAGGAATTGTGAATGAATTTTATTTATTTGTTTAAAAATTCCTTTCAATTCATCACGCTTGGATTTATTCCGTTTTAATGGCTGGCGAGTTTTAAATTGATAAAGCACTGACCGGATTGGGAGTTGAAGTATTTAATTATAAACATTGTAAATTGGATTCACCGATAAAACGATAGTATTTCACAATGGTATCTTTTTGCAATTTCGTTGCACATTTTATTACCTGGAAGTGGCTAAACCACGAACACACGCGTAAAAATGTTGTCTTTCTTTTCTGTTGTCAAGCAAATGTGCGGCATCATTACACTTGAAGTTACATAACGTACAATTGTTGATATTTGTCTCCCACCAATCCATCTTGAACCTACCTTAGTAGATAAAATATAACCCTTGGTAAGGAAACATACAAAGCAAACAAAATCATTGACGAGGTGATTGCAAGATGTAACACTTACTATTAAAAGACTTGAATATTACGTCACGTTATTGTGTAAAAAATTCGTGTAGTCTATTCGTATATTTCTTAACTTGTTTATGTATTTATTCACGATGGAATTTCTCCTCGAGATATACTAAATTAATCGATGTCGCCCAATGTGGACAGACGTGGTCTGCAGAGTCTGTAGCGTGCAGAACAGATGACTGTGTCCATAAGATTCTAGAAGACCACGAACCGGCAACGGAAGCCTGGAACGTTTACCCAAAAGATAGACGATCTTTGCTAGTTATTGGAAAACACTGCATGCTGGCCGCTTCTATTCGGTCTTATTGGAAATTTATGGGAAAGTCCTTTATCCAGCAGTGGACGTTCTAAAGTGATGATAATAATGATTAACAAAGCGGCTCTTTTATTCCGTAATAAACGTAACATTTGTAAATACAATGTATATGCAATATTTTTAAAACATTCATTAGAAATTGTATCCGAGTTAAATAAAAAAAAATTTGCTCATAAATTCAGAAGAAGATCCCACGCTTACTTACGATTACAGGTTAATGACAACGTCCGCTAAATCTGTCGTTCACTCAGGCGAATGAGCATCTAGATTTTTTCCCCGAGGAAAGCATCTGAGACATTATTTACGTCGAGTCGCTTAAGAGTCGACCCTCGAAGCGTTGAGGTGAGAGTAATCGCTGTATCAAAGCGAAATTTGTCAAAAACACGACTCCGCGTGAACTTCCGTCAATTCGCTCCAATTAATAACTTGGTGCCGTTCTCTTTTCGCTACGGATGAGGGAGATATTGATGTCCCTCTCGTGTCCCCTTGTTTGAGAAGCCCCGTCGAGATAGAATATTGCCACTTTGTCGCGCCGCCTCCCGCGGGCTATTTATATACAGAGAGAAATTGCAATTTTTCTGGCGTTGGAAATACCTATTGGAAAATTTTTAAAGTTTAACAAAGTAAAGAAAATGGCTCTTTAGCTTAGCGAATCGCCGCCGGTTAACGAACTCCGTTTGTTCAGGTTTTAATGAAAAATTTCCATAACGGACTTATTCACGTATTAAACTGACATTTCTTGTGTTATATTAGTCGCTACACTGTATTGCATTACTGTGGTTACTGAGTTCTGGTACTGTATTTAGTGTGATTTCTGATCTAATGAGAGAGAATTTTAAATTTCAAATTTCCCGGTGATAAAGAATTTCGTCACCAGCGGCTGTAGGAGGAGCGAGTCTTTTTTAATCAACTGAACGCCTTACTCATCTTTTACTTTTGTATGTTTAATAATTACTAATCAATAAGATCGCAAATAAACTAATCAATCAATCAATCAATCAATCAGTTTAATTACTCTTAACGGTGTTATTTAAAGTTATATAAATTTAAATTTATAGGTGTCGCAACAGACTTTCTACTATCAAAAGTTATTATCCTATCGCAGTCTAATGGAGAAAATAAATAAAACGTATTTTGGAGTAATAGCCTCTTTTGTTTATATATTTTTGTAATACTTAACCAATATATACAAAAAATAAGAAAAAAACGTAAATAAGTATTCTGTACACTGCTAGACTGCACTTTATGTGATTATGTTTTCATTTATTATACTTTATAAAGTTTTGATTGACGGCAATTTTTTGATTACTAAATATATCATTGTATAAAAATAAATGGTCATTTGTATGTCCTTAATGGAATCGTAAACTATGAATTCGATCATGTAAATGATCTTCAGCAAAGTTGTCGTGCACGAACCCAAAAAGGTTTCTAAGTTAGTTGGACCAATTTCGGAGAAATGGTGCCACAGTTATTCCAGAGAATTTCATATATTGCTTGGATATTTGAATGAACAAAATCAATAAAATGACTCAATATAAATTGAATATTTGTGTAACGTACTTCAATCAAATTTATGTTAGTTGGTGACAGGTTACAGCTATTTTTATATACTATTTAGTATAATATAATTTGTAAAGAACAAGAAACGTGTTGTTTTTATTATTTTCTTCTTAATTTTCCATAAGGGCCCTTCTCGTACCTTAATATAAATTAATTAAATCTGTCGAGCCGTTATTTATTTATAGAGATTTAGTAAATTTGATTACTAACTACATTCGTAATTGACAGTAGATAATTACCATAAAGTCCGACGTGTTTGATTTGGGTACCGTCAAGAAAAGATTATCTAGACAGGACCTCAGACTAGAGTACACAATTGCCAATGAGTATCTGTCTTAGTGACTTTATTTTCTTTTTTATCTGTCTTAGTTACTTAATTGCACTTCTTTATCATTATTTGAATTATATAACAAAAATTCTACCCGTAATTTTTTTACATGAAGCGTCAGATAAGAAATATTGTTTGGCATTTTTCGCCGAAAACGAACGAAAACTTGGCTTAGAAGTGATTAATTTGCCTCATGATTTACCGACTGACCTTAAAACCTGATTACATTTAGGCTTAATTATTTATAACCGTTGTCCAGCCTTTATTGCTGGAATTCGGGTATAGTGTTTGATTTAATTTCCAAATGGCAATAATAATGACAGGAAAGTTTGTTTGTTTGTTTGTTTTACTTGATATTATTGATACTAGATAAATTTAACATGTGCTATATTTATTATATTGGAATTATTTAGATCACAAAAACAAAAATACATGCCTGTGCATCAGTTATTATTAGTTATACCTTACGTAGTACCTTTATGTGTTATTTCCGGTATTTTCCTGGGTTGGCCATCTATTCTGGAAAGAAACCCCATTTCGCAGGTGAATACTCTACCTTTGTTTTTATAGCGGAAGAAGAGTAGCAAAAAATATGTTCCTTTTTACCTGACTTACATTGCTGCCTAAGTAACATTTGCTGATGCCGCGGGTTCGAGAGGCCAGGGTCAGAAAGCGCAAAGGCATCTTGTAAAATTTTAGGCTCGGGTTGCAACATGCTACAATTTCACCAGATGAGAGACCACCCAGCTCAGAGATTGCTTAGGCCGACGGTAAATGAAGTCACTAAGTTCAAGAGCCTCCTCGAAGAGACTTTGTTGTTTGTGGGTACTCAAAATGACCGGACGTTGACTTATTCGATTGCTATTTCGTGGCTAACTTTACTATCACTTAGAAAAGTGTTAACTCAGACAGAAGAAGAAGCGGAAGAAACTCTACCAACTTATACTAATGACTACTCGATATCTTGTACTTTTTGATCTTTCGTTCTTTTTGATCTCTTGGTCTTATTCACGTTAGGTTAGTGCACCAAAGTGTAAGCTGTGATATATATACATTTGCGCATCAAGCCTTTGAGAAGAGGGAGATAGATTTTGTTTTACCTCTTGAAAATGTTGCATGGGTGCATCCGTTGAATGAAAGGGGAGCTGTGGATTTGTGCAAAAACTAACGCAGTATTTCTTTTCTTCGGTGCGTTCGTGAAGTCCTACATAACCCGTCTTTGCTATTGCGAGTGTGCGTAGGTACTACGTTGAGGAGAATCCTACGAATACGTGCGAATTATTATCCATCTAACTATGTTTAAATGATATAATAAGAATAAAGAGTAAGTGATATATGAAGAAAATGGCAAAAAGATCACTTCCTTGGCCTCTAAAATAGGATATTGTATAGCATCTGTTATTTATTCGTATTTATTTAATACCTTCCCTCGTAAATATATGTATTTATGTGTGTATATACAAGTATTCTTGTATTTATAGCATAGTAATGTAAGTATGTATGTAACTTATGTAGCGTATAGTAATGTATGTATTTGTATGTACGTATACCCTAAACTGGCTTCTCCTTCATGTCTCTCATCGCCATCTAAATATTGTCTGGTCGACATAGCCTTGTGCGATAAGACCGCCTCTTGCACCATATGAATCTTTTTTTTCTTTTTGATGGTATACAAAAAGGTGAAAATAAATAGATATAAAGAAATACAAAAACTTACCCTAATTTTTTCATTGAAATCTCTTTATTATTACATATAATCACATTAATTGCTTACCAGTTTATTTTCAATGCCATTGTATATTTACTGTGCTGATGTTTCATTTTTTAACTAGAAACTATTAACTCGTAAAGCTATTTTCATTTTTGTAACACTGCATTTTTCGCTAAAGTAAATTGGAAACACGCCTTGTGTGCCAAAAACTTTAGTTAGTGACGTCATAGCAACACTAAGGCGAACGTAGCGATACAGTTAAATTAACCCGGAGGCGCCAAAGCTATTAAGCCGGCGACAGTCCAACGAGGAACATGGGAGGCAAAAATAGTTAACTAGAGTTTTATTTAACTCCCCGTCGCGTCTTGGGCTTAAGTTTTATTTGATACTAGAGCTAACCAGTTGAATTAACTAGATTTATTTTTTTATTATTCGATGATAACTCCAACAAGTTGTTGATAAAAATGTTTTATTTCTTCTTTAATGAAAGCAATTTCGTTCAACTTGTCTAATGACATGTATTTTTAAACTGCTTAGATTTATACAAATTGCTAATAATCACAGAAGTAATAGATGAATTTCATTATTTAATATTAGTATTTTCTTTAGTCATATTATTCAATGTATATTTTACATAATGTTTTTCATTGTACATAAAACCACTGCTGTTTAAGAAAATTTCCGCATTATCTACGAGTATATAACAAAGTAAACATAACTAAATATATACAGAAATAAATTATTAACTGTCTCCTTGAACTTGATTTTGGAAACACAAAATTTTAAGTTGAAATATTCTAAAACCGTAAATGTAATTATATTCCACACATACACTTACATACTCTCACTCGCACTTTCACAAAAAAACGTACATCTACCAGTGCACATTTTCCTTCGTATTTTTTTACCTATTGTGAACTGTTATCATTGATTTGCATTATTTGAAATGCCTTCAGTGCCTCTAATACAAGTTAATTTTTACCTGCACGGGTGTTACTAATTATTATATCTGTCCAATTTTATGTCAATGCGATTTGTATAGTATATAAATTTATTTGTTATTCTTATTATAATAAATATCATTATTATTATTAGATAGAGATATATTACGCATAACACACGTTTAATATTAAAGCATTTGTGTTGTGTGACCTTGTTATACGAACAGTTAGGGTAAATTCCCTCCAGATGTTTATCTCTTTCTTTAAATAGTTACTAGAATCTAACTTAAGTATGCTACGTAAATAATTATTCTAAAGGTATATGCACGATAATTGGTAGTACACCTTTTACAAAAATCTATAGTTTTAAAAATGAAAAATAACCATATTAAATGATAATATGGTAAGATAAAGTATAAAAAATTGCTGATAAATATGATGATGTGGAAAACGATGTGAAAGCTTTTTGCTGACACATGAGAGATATATATATATTCACCGCTTTGAAACTTTTACATATATAACCAATCATTTTATTTTTAGACGACCATCGCTTACAGCATGGCATAAGCTTCGCTAAACGATAATTGGTCCTGTGCTACCGGCATCCAGCGCCTTCGCGTCACCTTAACTATGTTGTCGGTCCACCCAAAGGAGCCTACACACGTAGCGTCTTCCGCCTCGTAGAACTCACTCGAGAACTTTTCGGCCCCATCGCTCATGCTCTCACGAGCGATGATACCAATCATGCTGTTTAACTAAAAGCAATTGAAAAAAACTTTCGCTTTATTTATGATATATGTCATTGCTTTTGATCTTTACATTATAATTACCTAGGTATATTGTTAAGCGCAACTTAAATAATATAAAATTACTATCAGATATTCTGTTTTATTGATTGCAATAAACTGACTAATTATATTTTCCTGCGTATCTATATTATCTACAGGAATCTAATGTTTGTTGTGTTGTGCCTGCTAATACTATTAATATTACTAAGCAAAAGTTTGTACATTGTCAGGATATATACAGGATAAATATGAATTCGAGTGACAATTTTTCATTGTTTACTTTTTGTAACCGTTCTGTGTTACTCTGTACCGCTTTAAAATAAAATGACTATAGCTCTGTCGTCCTATCCGCTGTAAAATATCTAAATTTTACAGCGGATAGGACGACAAAGCTATAGTCATTTTATTTTTAGAGTCTAACTTATTACACTCTTGCTTGTTGTTTTTAACGAAACAGATCTTTTGATTGACATTTTATAAAATAGCATTTTATAGGGGTTTAATAAGGGTATGTACGTCAAAGTTACATCAATTCATTCTCGTATCTCTTTTCTTTTATCGGACAACAAGACGAATTCATTTGCGGAGGTTTAGGACGTCCATACACGGTTGAAATCTCTTTAACCTCTTACTAAACGTTTTGAAAATATTTTTATAGTGCGAACTACTATAATATGGATGAACCCACAGGCGCCATTGTTTCTAGCAAACAATAACTTGAAAGTCTTTAAGCCAAGAGTCTATAGGTTACAATAGGTTACTTAGACATCACTTAACATCAGCCGATACAAAGATCTAATGTTTTACCTATAGTCAATAAAATGGGTCATTTTTAATGATATTTCCGCATCTTTTATTTCATTATTTTTATAAATGGATTGAAATAAGAGAAACATTCTTGTGTACTATAAAATAACATTTTATTTCGTTCTTTATAATCGTCACTGAAGCCATATTGGATACATAATACATACAATCACTTACGATATTTAAACAAATAGGTATTCAGTTAATATTTTAAGACATCAATAACATATACCATACAATCACATTCATCTGGCACACATCTTCATAAATATGATACGAGTTTTGTAGTAACACATCCATCAGACTACTTACAATACAAATGTTTGGACAAATATTGTTACAAAAGTTATGTAACATACATTCAACTATTTATCTAAGAGTAATATTTAAACATTTACAGTCGAAACGTAAAAGAAAATAATATAAATCACAACAAATTAAATAAAAATGTAACAAATAAATGAATTAACTATTTATGATTTGTCTTTGGTGTAAAATTACTTATTTAAATCCTATTTATAACAATATTGTTTGATACGTTATTAACAAAAAACATACATAGACTTACGTGACAATAAATATGGATGTGGTAAAAAAAAATCAATTCGCAAGCAACCTAGCGACCTATGTATTGCACAAATGTAGAAAAAACCGGTAGCACATAAACACGTTTCAATATGCGTTTTCTTTCATTCACTTACCAACTCCATTTCTTCGCGTTTCCTTCGCATTTATGTTTCGCTGTTTATATACCACAAGCTTTATTTGGTACGGTATACTAGAATTAATAATATTATGTCTATATTTTTTTTATTACGAGGTACATCGATTTTTAATTACTAATTATAAAACTTACAAGCTAACGTCAAATTAACTGCAAATTAATAAGTAAGTAAAAACACTACACGCATTATAATGCCTAAACGGTAACCACCCTGTTTCATCCATAACGCGTTTTAAATACAACCATATATGTAGCGTACATATATATTTTTAATTAACTTTCGAAAGCCTTATTTATCGATTAAAAGAAGCAAAATAATTAAGAAAAACTTTTAATTTATCTTGATTAAAAGAATCCGATATTTGTACGCGGCCCAAAATCGTTAAACCTGCATATTTTAAATGATAAAATAAATATTTTATATTACGGTAAGGTTGCCTCGTTGCATTCCTTGCAACAATAAAATGCGTTGTATTTAAATAAATATATCATTGGCTAGTAAATAAAGAAGAAACACTTAACGTAAAACGTCTACTAACATTAATCCATGAAAAATTTAGTCTCATTTCATTTGCGTCATTCTTGAGCGTTCGATGACACGGTTTAATAGCATAAATTTTGTTGCCACAATTTATTCGTTGCAATAAAAATAAATACTTAGTGAAAGAAAAGGAGCTGTATTTTAATCGCAGGAGAGAGATAATAAACTCAAAATAACTCATCGTTTAGTAATAACGAGGTACGGATACGTATGCTATAATATTAGTGTACATTTGTCGTTTGCGCGGTGCGGTCGCGTTCTTTTGTCCCTATATTGATTTTATTTGCTATTGTATGATTTCTATCTTGTTATTGAATCATGCCCATGACCACACGAATAAGATTAGGCTTTCCGCTAAATGTTACCAAAGAGACCTCAATAATGAGCTGACAGATACTTCGGAAAACTATTGTTTATAGGGAAAGTAGATGATAAAAGACCACATGGGTGACCACCTATCCGATTGTATGAATAAGTCAAAACAATAACTAGAGTCTCCATTACTACTGCCCGGAGGAAAACATATAGGATAGTATAGGCCTTTTAAGGCAAACACAACCGTCTGAAGACTGAGACAGATGAAAGATATTTCAAAGGTTATAGAACAGAAACAAATGCGAAAATGGACAATGAATTTGATTCCAATAATTGTAAATCTTCAAAAAAGGAAGTCACATGTTAAAGAAGCTTCTTTACGATGTTTAATACCCACAGCAATCGTCTCTCTTTTATTTGCTTATAAAATTGTGGTTGAAACAGCGCTATATTAAATCTTTCCTGCGAATATATTAATAAGTTAATGTAGTAAGATAGTAACCATTGACGTGCAAACTTTATAGACGAATATAAAAGAGTATTAACATGAGTTTAAACTACGATTAGTTTATTCAGAAAATATCTATATTTACATTAATTTTTACTACGATCACCATAAATTAATTATATATGTAATTATAAATTATGATTTCTATGTAAAATTGGTGGTATAATAGACAAATTTGTTTCGTGGAATTGCTGAAGCACGAATTTGAGACACCTTTGCGGTCCCTACACTTTTGTGAAAATGTAAGGAAACAAGTCAAAAATTATCAAAGTCGCTTCAGTTCTTACTCCACGACTAACTACTGTTTTGGTGTTGATCCTTTTACTGGCCTGGACGGACTTTTATGTCCTCAGGAACTCTATTCTAAACATATATTATAGTTACATCTAAAACGTTAATCATATTAAAATGATTATACATTATCTATGCTACCGAAACCGCTGTACCGTGCCACAGGCATTAGCGCGACGAGACGGGGGGAGTCTCATTCCGTTAGTCTGATGTAAATGTTGGCGGCGGTGGCGCTCATTCTCTTTTTACCTAATCCCACCTCACCGCGCTACCCTGAGCCACGGTACACAGGTTTTGGTGGCACGATACCATTATCTTTATTATATAATTAAATTCCAATGCATCGACTTTGATACTCGTATGTACATATGATTAGATTACACATCCCGCCATTTGTTTTACCTATATCGTTTTTTAATAACCCGAATAATGTATACGACCATTAATCGTGAACAAGAATTATATTTGATTGACTTATTTTTACAAATTTAAGTAAAGACGGTAATTGTACACCCGAAAGGATTTAATAATTAATTTCCTAAGTATCATATAATTTTATCATTTAACTAATTACATGTACACATACGAGTTTTCACTCAAGTTAAGACGAATTCTTTGAATTCCATTTTTGGTGCAATTTTCTGTTACCCATTTATCTAACTTTCCATAAACGTTAAGACAAGTTATGGTATCGTCTTCAAAATCTTAAATTTCTACAATTACATTATCTCACACTTATTCTTAAAATATCACACATGAATAAATAATTTAAAAATATAATCTATATTTCAGACACGTAATTTATGTTATATTTACGGGTAATTATATTGATTTAGGGACCGACACAGATAATGATATTATTTTTAAATTTGAAAAAAAAAAAACTTGTGCCAGTTACGTTTTGCGGTTTCCTATATAAAACCTATTTTTAAAACTATTTACGTTCATAGCGTAAAATTAAAATTCGTGTTTATTTTAAAATTACTAAATTAAAAGCTGTTTTCACAGGCACTTTGGTATTTGAAGAGAATTAAACAAAGAGTTTTCAATAAGTAATAAATAGGAATTAAAAAGTAACATATTAAATGAAAATTGATATAACCTATGACTTTACCGGAGGTTAAGTTTTTTTTAAAATAGAAAACATTGGAAAGTTTACAGTGAGTGATAAGAGAAATAAATTAAATATAAGTGCTTAGTGCTTGTCTAAAATCATGGAGAGCAGCTAGAAGTTGAGGTGCAGAGGGTCGACCCGTCGGTAACGTGGTCCAACACCACGACATAAGCCCGTACCTGTTTATAATAATTGCATTTTTTTCACAATAGCCACTAGAGTAGAAATACATATAATAAGTATAAAATATAAAGAAAAAACTTTTGCCAGTTAGTAAATAAAGTTAATAACTGAATTAAAAATCACAGTTGTAGCTAAATCATGTAATTTTAGTAATGATAGATTCCTTTAATAATTTTAGTAAATGTTTATAAGTTGTAATTTTAAACGAATCGTTTAGAAGCACACAAATACAAAACGCTCTAAGACTCTAGACTACAACAAACATGTCCGTCTTCTGTTCTTACTGTTCTTTTTAGATACAAAAGTTATTTGTTAATTTTTTTTTCGATTTACAAAATATATGAAAAATAAAAAAATAGCATAAATTTCTTTTACATAGCAGTTATAATAATTAAAAAATATCTAGACCAAGAAATATATTATTTTGACCATCAATATTTGTATCGAGCGGGGATATAGTTAATAGCTATGTGAAAATAACCATATATATATAAACAATAAGATTTGACCACCATACTCACAACTCATCAGGACAGTTATGAGGCTGCGAAGGTCTGTATCCACCGCTGAGGAAAGCTCCCACATCGGCAGCGTCTAGCTCGGCCAGCGGTGACGCCCCTAACGTTGCGAGCTCCCACAAAGTTATTCCTAACGACCACTGACGACGAGAATCATGTTAGAACTACTCATAGATTGTTAATTAAACATCTTTATAATCTATTAAGTTTTAAATTAGAACTTTTGATACAAGTTACTCTGACGAAATATACTTTGACTACTATTACCTAAAGAAAATATAAATATAAATATTCTAATGACACACTACATTAAGTATATGCAAATGTATTTATTTTTATAATACTGTGTTTATGAATAAAACTCTGTACACAAAGTATTTATATTTGTTATTGGTGTGGATACTAATTCGTTTCACAAAGAGTATCAATAAGTTACAAAATATATAACTGATATTATTACGTAGCCTTCCTACCATATCCGAAGCAGTGGTGTATTGATTTTGAAGCAGAGACTCCGGCGCCATCCACTTCACCGGCCGGTTCTCGTTATCGGCAAGACAGTGATAGTCATCAGGGAATAGGTCTCTTGATAAACCGTTGTCAGTCACTTTAAGTCTCAATTTCTCATCCACTCTAAATATTTACCAAAAAAAGAACAATTAATCGTGTTTATAAATATAGATACACATACTTTTTTTTACCACAATCTAAATGACACGTGATCAGATTCGAATTTTGTGTTCAATGCCAGTGAAAGATAATTATTTAAAGAAAAAAATATTTATTTTTTCATCGCCTTCATCAAGCGGCTATTTCTCCCTTTTTCCCTTTATCATTCCGTCATTTTTTTTTAAATTGATGGGCAAAACACTATTTAGGATAATAAATTATGTGAGTCGAGAGGAAGATTGAGGATTGAAAGATTTTGTTCATACATGCAATTCCTGGCTGCAACGTCAGCATGGATAACACGCTGTACATGGAGATAAGCTAATCCACAAGCCGCTTGGGCTCCCAAGTCCACGAGCTCGCGAGTCGCCGGTGTTGTCTGATGTCCCAATCGACAGGATGTTAAAAATCTACGAAAGGAAATTGTTTATGACAGATGAATAACGTTTCAAATTAAAATATTTATTCAAGAAATTAACAGAAACAATATAGTCTAATATTTGTCAAGTGTTCTTTAATTCATAAAAAAAAAACTTTTTGGCGATAAATGTCAAATATATGTAATTTAACAAACTTATTTTCTTTAACACAATAAAATCTATAAAAAGCTAATAGTTACAAACAGTTACAGACAATTATTTTTGTAACGGAATATGTTTTCATTGGAGCTCTAAGGTTCTGAAATGAAAACCGTGGATCGCTTAGAGCAGCATGAGACGAGAAACGCGGATACACCGCCTTGGTCGTCGGAAGACGCTGGATAGACTTGCCATTCATCCCGTCTTATTGAAAATCTAAGGTATATATAAAGCAATGGACTTGCTACAGCTGGAATGATGGTGTTTTAGTTAAAGTTATGGTGAATATCTAATGGATTCAGGCGTTATTTTGCGGAAGTCCATCCTAAGTAAGAAAAGGACCTATATATAGCTACTTCCGTCATACAGCAGTAGTCGTGCAATAAAGTGCACCGCCTGCCAGCCCGCTGATAAATGCGTATACGGCAAACATTGTGAATTACACAACTACCACCGTTTAATCACTCGACACGGGGCATCCTCAGTAGTAATGTCACACCGATTAGTGCCAAACACAGAGTTCGAATCTACTGCTGCATGGCGGAAATAGCTATATATTGGTCCTTTTCTAACTTAAAATTATGGTGACTTTATAGGAATTTGTAAACAAAATACTAAACCATTCGTAAAGACTATAGACGATTAGAAATTTTTAATTGATAAATCTTACCTCTTTAAATTCGAAGAATGTGAAACACAGCAGTAAACTAGAAGTGGCTTTCGAGCTTCCTCAGCACAAGCGGCCATTGGCGCGAGCACATTAGCGTGTACCAATCCACAAAGTCTTAAACCTTCGGCCACAAACAGGGCGGCTTGCATAGCTGATGCCGCTTCTAGACATTTAAAGGTAATAATTAACGTGATTTTTTCTCCTCTGATATAAAAGACCATTTTTTGTAAAATATGTCATGTTATAAATATCAGAATCGTTTACAGTTTGTGATTTGTGTACGGTACGTTATAAGAATAATAACAAAACAAAATTTATCAAACTAAGTACTTTATAAATCTTCAAATATCATCATTCAATTCATCATCCTTTAATTTAAAATAAAACTATAAGCGTTACAAACACGTTAGTTATCAGTGGGGAAGACCAATTTTCAGCTCCGGACGTCCTGCGACTGAAGTGATGACAAATGACACTGGACTCAATTATTAACAAAAAAAATACAGCTTTAAAAACACTAATAAAATATATTTGCAAAAACATTAAAACCTGACACGGATTTCAAACAATATTGAAACAGAAATTGTTTATTTTTTATAACAGTATCTTTGAGATGCATCATATTAGATTCGTTAGTGTGTTCGATTTTCAATTGTCACTTAAAAAGGAAAAGTCAAAAATTTATGGCACACTTTCTATTACTTAAATTTGCAAGTCATACGTTAATTATCTTTAAAGCTAAACGATGTTAAATGATTCATTTATTTTAACTCTTTGATCATAAAGGTAATTCTGTAGTCAAATGTATGAAGTACTCACCTGATACAGTCTTCACGATAACTTCCTCGTAAGTATCTCCCCGCTTGTAAACTCCTTTGTAAACCCGGCCAAAAGTGCCTTCGTGTGTGAGAATTTCCAACCGTATATTTGACCGAGGTGCAGTGAGGTAACGAAGTTGTTCCGACGGATCCGTAATGCGATCCTTTGCAGTTTGCTATTACAATAAACGGAAATCTTTATACTTTAGGTGTGTAGTAGAATTATAAATAATGCTGGAGATTGGTTTACATATATGTAATGAAAATTGATGCAGTTTGTTGATTTAAACTAAATGCACATACTGAATATTTTTATTACCTTTTAAAACACACGTTAGTGTCTCTTAAAGAAACATTAGTTCGCACACGTAGAAAAATAACGATAGCTTAGTTTAAATAATAACGATGATTAAGTTTTTCGCATCGTTTTTAAAGTTTTTCATTAAGTACTGGATGTGTCGATTAAACTAAAGGTTGTATAAAATAAAGCTTTAAGAAAATTTGAGTAATAATAAAGAAAATTAAATATCATTAAACGCAGAAAACGAATAACTTTTACTTGCGCTATAACGAATAATGGATAAAAATAAACTAAAGATATTTCAGTAAATCTAAATAGTAAATACGTTAATAATACTACACGTGAATAATAGTTTTATTAAAACGAAATTAAGATAAAATAATTATCCTAATCATATTTTTAAGCGAACAACAAAAACAGAACGTAAAAAACTATAATAAACAGGCAAAAGTTTCAGGATATTTTTGACTATAAATTTTTTGTAGAGAACATAAAGATGTAAAAATAAAAAAGTTAATGTTAAATCAAATTAAAAAAGGAATTCGTCGTTTCTGCCCAAAGATGCCTACTGCAAGGTATAGGCTTCCCTCAAAGATATCAAGAAGCGATATATTATAATTGTCATGCTTGACAGGCGGGTTGGCAATCGCAATGAGGCATTATTGTATGAACAAAGACTGCTGCCTAACCTCTGACAACTTGTGTGTAAGCGGTGGCAATCCTAAATAAAAGGGATTCACTTTAATATAATGTCGTAAAAGAAAGTACACATATTAAAAAAGAATATTAGCAATTTGTACGATTGTTAGTTATAAAACAGTTTGTAACAGATCTTATACTCATTTAGCTAGTTAAAAGTCAGGTGAGCGACCAAGTAATTACATTTTGCCTTTTCCTGGAATGCAGAACGATACTGCTAATTGAATTCTGTTGCTGAATTTTGTTTCAAACTTATATTGGATGTTAAATAAATAATACTAACTTTGCTTATGGTGTAAATGGAAAAGTTATAGAGGCTTTTGCAACAAAGGAAAATTTATTAAAAACAAATTTGCATTTGAGAACGCTATTTATTATAAAGGAAACTTCACACTTTGGAATAGCACACATCA
This sequence comes from Battus philenor, assembly GCF_028537555.1. Taxonomy (NCBI): domain Eukaryota; kingdom Metazoa; phylum Arthropoda; class Insecta; order Lepidoptera; family Papilionidae; genus Battus; species Battus philenor. The sequence continues at coordinate 4,279,898 of NW_027181693.1, forward strand.
TATGTTACATAGAAAATAATATCATTTGTAAACACAATATAACTAAAATCGATAAAAAACAAATGAGATAGACATTCACCTTTGAATATAGCTCATTTGTTATTTACTAATATATGGTGCCCTTATCCAAAAATGAAAATTATAATAAAATAGCAAGAAAACGCGTTTTTAAAATTCGTACTTTGTACTACTAAAACTTATAGCACTGTCGTATTACAACTGAAAAAAAGAAATCGGTGTCAATGATCTTTTTATACAAGGTTATTGGAAATAGGTGAAAAACTGTAAAGGTTTCTGCTTATAAATAACCATTGCATTCATACACAGGCATATATATAAAATCATTAAAAACGATTGATTTATCCTGTGTGACAAATTACAGGTCTTGTATTACAAAACATATATAAGAATATATATATCTAAATATGGTACAAGGAAGGAGATTTTATAACGATATGTATACCTTTAAAATTAACAAAAATACGAAAGGCATACGGCAAGATTCAGTACGTTATTTTTAATATATTATTTAATAATATTTTATTCTCTGCTGCCACACATACAACAAATAAGAACAGACCTAACATTTGTAACAGCTTTGGAATCACACGTTTACAAATCCAAGAACACAAAAGACTTTGTACCCCTCAAATACTGCGCGAACAAAGTCTAGTCGCTGACGAAGTTTGTTCTGAGCGGACAATGAGAAGTTCCTTCATTATGTAGTTACACTACATGGAAACATTTATTGAAATGGTACGACATTTCAATAAATCTTTTCATGTATTTGATATTTTGTTCTCGTATTTATTGATATTATAGTCGTCTAATTAACTACATCATTAAATAAAAAAAACAGCATAAGATTTTATAACGTTTTATTTTACGAAATATATATCGGAAGTTAAAGCAGTGGTATTTTACGGGATACAATCTAATATTATTCTCACTTTGTGCATTAATTATATGGGATTACTACTGTTCACAAACAAGTTTCCAGATGGGCAGCAGCGTCGGGTAGAGCTGTTTCCTACATGCTAAGATAAGTTCTCGAACCCTTCAGTTCTGTGAACTCAGTTCCGATGAAACTGTAAAGCGCCCAGGTTAACAGTTTGAATAGCAACAGAAACAGTCTTCGACACTAACAAATTTCCAGAGAGTCCTCTGCGTACCATAATACAGCGATCACCAACCCGCGTACCTAGCTTGGAGATTATGGTATATCTCCCCAAATTTATTTTTGGAGAAGGCCTACACCTTACAGACAACCTATATGGGCTGAAATAATCAGGATATGACGTCGTATATAATGAATCAGGTCGCCTCCAACCAGTCCTATAAGAAATGTATGTGGGAGGCCTTAGACCAGCAGAGGAATTCTTTCATCCTATCGCTGAAATAGTGATGATATTTATATTAATATTCTACCCGGTAAGGTGTAATCCAATTAAAAAAGGGAAAGGAATCAGGAATTTAAGAAAAATAATTTAATGCTTGTTATTGTATTGTATATGAGAGGACCTCAGCTTAGTCGTTAATAATTTGATATAAATAGTCACAAGGCAAAAACATCATGATACTGTGATAATAATAACTACATTAAAATTTATTGCGATGTAAACAATACGTTAAGCAATGAAGTACGCATAAACTCATCCGTTTGGACTTTATTTACTTACAGTCAACAAGCGCCCCCTTCATTCTATCTCTCTCCCTCTATTAGTAACAATACGCACACAACAGCGGCCTGCTATCACCTCACCCTTACTCAACAAAACTTATTCATATTTCCTTGCGAATATACAAAGACGCTGTAAATTTATGCACAGAATGGGGAGACAAATTAAAAAGACTGAGTCGTGCCAAGTCTAATAAAATAAAGATGTAAAGTGAGCTAGATGGCACAAAGAAACAACAAATTATTCATATTGTAATCCATTTTAAACAAGGAACATATCCAATTATCATCTAAGACTAACTGCAGATAAAGACGAAGAAATAAAGTATTAATTTTGAATCGTTTAGTGCTATTTATATAAACCATGAGCATATCTATCAATCAGAGAATATTATACGTGACTACGAAGGCCCGCAATAAACCTAATATGTTTATTGTTAATACTAGCCTTATGTAAATTGCAGTTTTTTATTAATTCTTTTGTGCATACGAACAAAACCATCGTAAGCCGCTTTCGGAAGAAATATGTATTATAATTGTATCATATTTATTGTGACAATTTAGCAGCAACTCATAAAATAGACAAACAAATGATGAATATAAAAAAGAGTTGTCAACTTTTAATATCAATTAATAATGTATATAAATTGATATTAAAAATATTATGAAAGGTTTTGATTAATAAATATATAAATGTTATTTACAATTACTCTTTATTTAACTATTTAATTTCTTATTAAATAATCATGATCCATTCGCGATATGACTTATTACCCAGAATTGTAACTTGATTAGATCTCAGATTAGACTTTCTATAAGCATATATATAAATCTCAATTATTTAGACATCACCTATTTGCAGTACTTCTTCTAGTACGTACTCTCTTTTGGTAAAGAAGCTTGTAGCCGAACAGTGTAACATTACAAAGCTAACCACTAAAAATAATAATTTACTTATATGTTAAACAAAATTTATACTCTTCTTCATCTAGCACAAATCAGATTCTGGTGATTAATTATTATACATAAATATTGTCAATTTGCTTGCAATTCAGCTGTAAAAAAATGTATCAATTGCTCATCTAGTCCTCATAGGTCCGCGTCAAAGCAAGTCGCTAATTGCATTACGTTTGTATCACCTGAAGGGGTGGTGTTGCAGGCGGCTCAAATTGGATCTCTAACGAGGTAAAGGGCTCATTTCATGCGCACCCAAGCCCGGACGAGGTAACTTAAAGAAATAAAGAACTCCTTTATAGAAAATTGCTTTGATATTCTTTAAAAATTAATATTAAAAAGAAAATTCATACTGTGTCCGTACCATGATCAGATTAAAAAAAGTCGAAAGTTTTTGTTAACATTATTATTTAACATTGTTATGTATCACTCCCGTTTCACAAATAAAAGGAGCCAAACCTAAAATTTAAGCACTCTTTTGACTTATAAAGGTTTATCACAATTCACTGAATATAAACTTATCAATATTGGCTTGAAAATTTTACGCTCTGTATGTTCACTTATGAGATATAAATTCTTAGTAATATTTGCTATAGAATAATAATAGGTCGGTGTGTGAATTAAGGGTATTTTCGAAATTTGAGATCCTTTTTTTAAAATAGGCCAGTATTATGTGTTCATGACAGCATAGTGCTGATATTTGTCAAAAATATTCTGAAACTTTTAAATGAGTATAAATTAAAATTTATGAGAAATATACATAATGTATATTATATATATTATAGTTATTACGTTTTTTTTGTTTTGTTTGCTTAAAAATATTATAACGAAAATTATTTTATTTGTACCGGAGTGACCACGTTATAAAATCTCTTCATTGTAAAAAAAAATATTTACTATCGGATAGACATATATTTTATACCTGATTGTTAAAATCAAATGCTGAAAGCAAACGAAGTAAGTCTTAAACCGCCAGAGAATTCGGATTTCTCAAGAAATTGTTACTCTGTTAGAAGTATAATATATATAAGAGTACTTTCCGCAAATGTGTTATTTTGGAAGTTTCTTGTAATCCTAAAAATTAAGTCAGCTTGAACAACGTTAACATTTTAATAACTACAAAATTTCTTATGATTTATTTATAATATTTAGAACAATCCCACCACTTTTATTTTATTTTTTACTGAAAAAGGTTCGCGTTTAATATTTATTAAGTTATCCTCACTATAAACGTTTACATAAATTACAATAAATAAATATTAATTACGCATTAAGATCCTTCACGTCTAGCGAACTGTTTACAATTATTTCTCTATTCAGTCGTGGTTATTATCCTTTGTTTAGTGGTCATTTTAGAGAACAAATGTAATCCTTTAACTTAACATTAGTTTTTAACATTTTAGGTATAGTTTCTCTTATACAAAAGAAATTTTCTCTGACTTTACAGTTTAAATAATATCATTTTAAACTAGATCCATTTACCGGTCATACGGAACATAGAGGTTTTTATACGTATAATGTTATGATACGCGGAGCGGCGAGATCAGCGGTAACCCTTAATGGCAGCTAATTTATCCATTATGGGCTATAAACAGAAGATTTAGATGTCTGAAACGATGAGAATAGATGTTACAGATATTTATATGGCTTAAAGATTTTCAAAGGATTTTCTTCTAACGTTAAATGGTTGAAGAATTAATTCAATAAGATAGTGGGAAATTTTTAAGCTCAAATCTCTCTTTCTAATAAAATACATAGCTTTTTAGAAAACTAGATAGTGATATTATAGTAGCGTATAAATTAAATCAGTTTGTTTTTCAGTCGTACATTTATTATTGAGAATTACAACAAAACCGTTATCTGATCCGACTATTAATTAATACAGTATGCAAAGTTAAACGCAATATCAAATTTGATAACTAAAATAAAATAATTAAATTGTAAAAAGCCTTACTAAAAATTATAAAAATAAATAGAAATGTAGGAGATTAAGAGAGGAAAAAATATCTGATATCTTAAAATTATTGTTATTAACAACATTTTCTATGCTTTTTATTATTAATTTTAAATAAAACGTATATTGTCTTATAAGTTTTAGCACGAAAATGATAACTATTTTTATACTATATATATGATAATTTTTAAGGAAGTGAGAAAAGTCTGGGCGATGAAAGTGAACGCCAATGCTTAGCAAGAAGACCGACCTCCTTAAACTTAATAAGCGGGTTGTCAGCCCTGGGGACTATAAACATCGATTCTCACTACAACGCTTTGGAACTGACACCGACATGGTGAATCCATGAAATACTGAGAAATGACTTTTGAGAAAAGCAGTGTGGTGCCACATAATCTGTAGAGTTAAAAAATGGTGGAGGCTATTGTAAGCTTCGTATTTTCTCTCAATACAAGTTCTCCAATAGCATTTGTATGATATCAATCTCAACAGGTTACTAAAGAAATCACGAGGAAAATAATGATAATTTTATTGGTTTGAATTAAAGGAGTTGAAATAGAAAACTTGGAAGTAAAAAGATCGGTGTTACCTGGGAAACTTGCGTGAGGTTCGAGGCAGCGTAGTACGACACACGGCTGTCGGGCTTGGCGTACACATGCTCTCCAATATGCGTCGTAGCGTACGGCGACGGCGAACGTCGACTGCCTGTTAATACTCGATTTATTAACATTTTTCCGCATAAAAACTTTTCGCTTGATGTGAGTTATGCGCCGCTAATTTTAATAACTCTCTGGCAGACTTGCACTCGTTTGTTCGAATAATTTACAGAGCGAATTTAACCGGTGAAAATTTTGTGTAATGGATCATATCCCTTGAAGCAATTTCGTTGAATGTTTTTGATACGAACTTATTTAAAAAAGAGTAGAGTATTCGTTGTCTGGGATATAAATATAGCTTGCGAATAATATGATATTAATACTGCTCACCAATAGTGAACGAAATGATTGTGATGGAAAAATTTAAACGAAGTTTGAACATCTGATTCAAATCAGGCCTTTTATCTGAGATGCCTGTTTAAACATTATAAACAGAAAAAACATTATAAGGTAAAGTAATATTCTTGAACAATATACATTATTACTAGATGACTTTAAATATTCCCAGATTTCATTCTTTTTAGAACAATAGCACTTTTTTGCAATAGATTTTTAAATTAGAGGTAATAGATTAAGATTATTTTTTTATACAGTACACATACCATTTTCTCTTTAAGTGAAAATTTCAAAACTGATTAAATATATTTATTACGTTAATAATACACGGTTCCGGACTTATTGTTAAACATGCAGTAAAACACGAATCTGCCACCCTAGCCAAGCACATAATCAATCAAGTTATTTTACTTATTTAGCCGTTGTGTTAGAAAGTATACCTTTAAGTTTACACTTCTTTCCAGTTACGAAAAATGAACAGGCTAAGGCTAGACTGGATAACAAAGATTCACTTCATTTTTAACGCGAATAGGCTAAAATGTTTAACGATTACCGTGATAGAACGCTGCGAGATCTGCTACTGAACTGTCTGAAATCTGATACTCGAACACATTTTATTTGAATCACTACTAATCATGATTGGTTAGAGAAAATATGATCGGAATGGTGAGTTCATTGCGTGTAGGAGAGACCTATGTATATTAATGCTAACATGCATATATCATAAGTACAGAAGATATTAAATTTTAATAGATAAACAGTATTTTATTACATTTTTAAATTTTAACTCACCGAAAGGGAACTTATGCAAGCTTGCAATCGTAGCATAGGACCCAGTAGAACTAGGCGGCCGTCCTAAGGTATCAAGTCGCAGTAAAACATTTTGATGACTCCCATACGCCGCAGTTGTATACGAAGTGCTAGTGAAAAAATTTTAAATACATTTTTACATCTATGTTTGCAAATTTAATCGAAGCTAAAATAATTTTTTTTTTAAGTGTAAATAAACTTGTGTTTGATGAATTTTATTAAGATTAAGATATCATAATCTAAAACACCGAATATTAAAATATTTCTATGATGGATGCAGTGGACTGGATGGAAGTGGCTTCTACATGGATATTCTACACTGCGCTAGTCGTTCGTATTCTCCAGACAAGAGTAAAGCCAAGAAATCCCGAGCATTGCTTTTTCTAGGGCAAGTTGAGTGAATATAAGTTTGAATTTTTGGTCTAAATGAGATCCGAAGAGAGATACTACGTTTTGGTGTCGTAAGTCATCATTTAATTGTAAATATACGATGAAATCAACATGTATTCGTTGTAGTCTTCAGACAATAAGAGATATTGGAAGAGAAACTGTTTCGTATGTGTCCAAACACTGGCTAGCCGAGTTGGATTCGACGGTTGTCTCCTTTCTCAAGATTGAACTTAACTAGTTTGACTGTTAGTCCCAGGGCAGCAGTTACCTTTGCGTACCATAATACTACACTGCGATCCCAAACCCGCCTGCCAAGCGTGGTGTTTATAGTATATCGCCCTATACCTTAAAGTGGGCATCTATGGCTTAAAACGATGACTCATGTAGTATAATAGTATAGTACCTGGGGCTATATTTAATTTACAACGTATAACTATATTAGTTTCCTTTAAATACTGACCAGTTTTACAAAGTAAAGTTTCTATATTCTCGTTAGCTGAATTGAATGTCGCTTATTTTCATTTTTTATGACTAGCTATCAGATTAAAGATTTCTTTTTTAATTTCAAAAATGAAAAGTAAACTTCCAAATATTTGTACGAAACAATGGAAATTGAATATTCATTGGAGTCGTTAAAAATGTATCAAAGCGACAATATTTTACTGGGAAACACCAAAGGCAGCAAGCAATTAATGCTCGCAGGGCTATTTATTATCTATCGATAAACCCTCCCCAGCGGTCATCCATCAACCGCGCCAGAGACAAGGGTGGCTTCCAATACACTTTATAATGTGCAAGTGACACATTTTGTAAGTTTTTTAATAAAACTTACACTCGATGTTTATATAACCAGTTTAAAAAAGGAACAGTTGAAAACTATTTATTCTATCGCGCTAAATTATATTGAGAAATATCTTCTTTATTTAATATTCTTTACTTTACCCGCTGGGATACATGTAGTGTGAAAATAATGATGTTCAATCTCCGCAAATATTGCTGTGACGCCTTTTAAACCGGACTTTTTGCTATTTTAAACAAACATACCTAAAGAAAACACAACTAAATTGATAAAGTATTAAGATCTGGTTAACGAAATAATGAACTTGTATGCGGTAAAAGTAGGAGAGAGAGTTACAACAGAAAAAAAACTCTACAACCTGCTGAAGGATGAAGGATTTAGACTTACATTTTCCAAGCATTTCATTACAGGTTTTTTGCAATAGGAAGAGAAGTCTGGTTTGAGAAAAAATATCTGAATTTTAGTAATACGAAATTAAGGGAGAAATAATAAGTGACCAGAACTAATATAGGTGTTCAAAAAAGCAGCTTTTTATATTTTTTTCTCAACAAGACATTGTAACACTCATCATTATTTTTAAATCCATTAATGACGTTGTCAATATGAAGAGACGAATTCAATGTGAAAAATGAGATTAAGAGATGAAATAAATTAAAAGAAAACTTTGAATTTAATCATGTAAGTTGTTGATACACCTTAGAAAAACGTCATGCTTTTTTTTATTATCAACGTACTCGTATACGTGATTTAGGGACCATTCTGAAATTGGGCCTCCACTTTAATTTTTAATCGTGGATCCTTTTAAATTTCTTTAGTTGCAAATGTACATATGTCTGTCAGCGTGACGCCTTGTAGATAAGCGTTCAAAATTAGTTATAACAGGTTAGAAACATTTTTTTTAACAACTGCTTGTTAAAAAGTTATAATTTAGGGAGGATAAATATTTTAAAGTCTTTTTAGGCAGGCAGAGTGGGTCACATGAACCGCCGAAGTGTACTAGTATCTCTCAAAACGTTATTGCACTGTGTTCTACTGAAATTTTGTTGAAACCACCAACATTATATTAGTAATAAATATCTAAGGTTAGCTGCGTAGTTTTATAAAAAAATTGTTATGAATACTGCTATAAATAATGTAACTGTTAATGACATACTGTTTAAGCTAAGCGTCTTACGAGGATTCTTAGAACCATATGTTCTGCGGTATCAAAAGATACATGCTAAGAATAGCAGAGGTATCGGTACAAGCACTTCCAACAGGACCTTTTGAAAACTTATAAGGGGAACTTATATCCAGTAGTGGACATCCTGAAATTATTTAGATTATCTAAGAGAATATTTATTGAAGTATTAAAGAATTATACTTACTGAATAGAGTCATGGTGTCTCGCTTTATTTCCACGCCGATATAAAGTCCCTGCAGCAGCGGCTCCTGCTAACAGCGCCAGGGCTGCTGCCGCGCATCCACCGGCAGCAAAGAGCACCCCACCCGAACCGCGCGAAGCATCGCCAGCCAGTCGTGCTGTTTCATTATGCGTTACTACAGTTGACAACCCTGTCGAAAGTAATTATCTTTAACAAAAACTTATTTTTCATTGATATCACTGGTACGTCATTTCAACAAGAAATTGAAACTTTTAACATAGCCCCTGAAACAAATTTACGTATGTTACAAATATGAAATAAAAATTAATAAAATAAGTATATAATCATCGACGAAGACAAATGTATTTTGTTTCGTAGAGACGTTAATTAATTAACTTCTATGTTTTAAAAACATTAATTGTGTATGAAAATGTTATTCATAACTTGGACTTTAAGACACTCCAACAATTTCATAGTAGTCTAACTGAAGATCAAGACAACTAGTTTTAAGTTATTTTGGCGACATCGCTCGTAGACACCCAGATAATGAAAATAGTTTTATAGGAAAAGATGACGGTAAAAGACGTGGATAACCATTCTGTGTTCTGATCAAATTAAGTCCGGCAGAGCTATCTACCCTAACGGCTTAGATAATAAATTAATGTTAAATGATTTAAGATAAGGCATCAGTATTAAAATTATATTTCATTACTTTCCTTTTCTAAAGATTTTAAGTCGAGAGTTGTTCTGTTTTTAAATACTCTGCACAGTAAGTTTTTATAAATCCCACCGGACGAATAGAATGTTTTACCTATTACTTTTCTGAAAGACGAAACCTCAAATCACTCCCTAAGCTGTAATACTGTGACAGGCTTAATAAGACGAAATGAACGCAAAACGATCCCATTTGAAAAATTCATCACGTCTCCTACCGACCGTAATAACAATGCAGCTTTTAAAGAATTTGTTGAAAGCCTCCCTACAAGTAATGATATTAGATGAAACCGACTAAATGAAATATTAGGGATAATAGAAAAACTTTCTTCGAATGCGGAAAGAACGGGAGGACGATGGTGTAATAGCAATAAACGCAGGTACGCCACTCAGTTTTCAACGTTTTATTAAATACCACCCTCTTATTATCTGCTTTAAAGTGTCTCGGAGCGGAAGATATTGGGGTTTTAAACCGAGGCGGCAGATTGGTCAAACAAAAAATTTACAAAGTGGACCTTAACTCTCTAGTATAGCATTAGTTAAAGTAGGTTTAATTTTTATTTCATTTGTACGTGCACAAAATTTACAGCTGCCAGTCAGTGTATCAATTTTTTTAATAATCAATTACTAGGTAAAGCGTATTACTATTTAGTCCTCTTTTTAAAATATATTGAATCTGATATATTAAAATAGAAGAAACAATCACATATTTACGCTTATTAAGTAGGGTCTCATAAAGAAAATAACGATTAACCGGTGTTAAGTGCCTTTTGCTGAATGAAGTCTACCTATCATTCACCATAGCACCTATCTCAAAGCAACAATGTGAAAACGACATTGCTTTATTTAATTTTGAGGGTGACCTTTGAACTTGTGACGATGAATGCAGAATTTGTATTATAAAATACTTTGTACGATACCTCTGTTATGAGTACCACAGTTACCATTAAATAAATGATTAAACCTAATCGACATTTCAAGGGAATATTAAGCCGTATTAACTCGAGATAAGTCAAGGCAACAAGCCAGGCGGTGTTCCTGAATATTTTGAATTTCAAAATTTTGCTAATTTAACAAAACACATTTACTTTAGTATGTTTGTTAAACTCAATTAGATTTTAGAAACCTAAAAGCCTTGTTCACATTGATCAGTTAAATATCTCAGAAACCTTTTAGTACCAGTTCTTGCTGTGCTAGCCTATTGCGAGAATTCAAAGCTTCAAGGCTTTGGGAAAGAAGCAGGTGTATCTACTTTTACTTCCACAGCAGAGACGGAGTTACACAGGTTCTCCCTACGCAACGCCATGAGTGTCAATATTGTGCGCCACGAATACATGGGGTAGCACCACGGGTGAGGCAGCTGTGGAGCTTTGTAAGAAAATTATCCTTCAGCTGAGGAGGAGAGGAAAGTGAAATGAAGATTGAAAGCGATCATTTCTTACATAAATGTGCGATTGTTTAATATATTCGATACTATAATTGTACGATCGATGCGTACAAATCGATTATAAAAATCACACTAAAAAAATTTTTTTCTTCTATTAACGGGTCTCACAATTTTAAATTAGTTTTCGAAATACAAGTTATTACAGTTATTAAACTTTTCTTCAGAAGAGTTAAAGAAGTAATTAACGGAAGGGAAATATAAGTTCCGATGGAAAAGAAAACTTTAAATTAGATTTGTGTATTATACCTTGTATGATTTATAAATGTTTTTTTTTTAAGTTCCAATTTATGTACAGATGAGAAGGATGTATCTCATGGTTAATTATACGGAACCTCCATAACAGATCTCCGATTTATTTTAAAGTTAACACAGGAGTATTATTTAATATTGTATCGTTTACTAGCCCAATTATTACACACTTCAACTCATAACATGTTAATGCTAACATACCACAATTGGGCAATTGATCTGGTTACTATGTAGTATTCATTGTGATGACTTTAGGGGGCTTTACTTTTATTTTACTTTAATTATATCTTAAGATAACTTATCTTAATGTGTAATTTATGTGAATATTACTGCTTAAATACAAATGTAGTCTAACATGGTTGATTTGAGTAAATAAAAGACGACAAAGTAAATGCGTGTATGGCTATGAAAGTGTTCAAATTAGGTTACGTTCGCGAAACGAGAGCGGAACCGGAATGGCGATCGTGTGCGGTGATTTTTTTCTGAGGGACCGTTAAAATATTCTTTTTGTCTAACAATAACATTTCTTCTGCAAAATTAATTGTAACAGACAAAATTTCGACTTCTGTATAGCACGTGTGATCGCTTCATGGACTACGTTGTTTTAAATCCGTGTTTCAAAAGTATTGTGAGGTACTCTCCAATAATATAGCTATAAAGTCAGGTGCTAAAAGCAATAATATGTTCATGTCACGAAGATCCGAAGAAAATGTGAAACATTATCTTTTTGAAACGGGCAGATATAATTTAAGACAACAGAACTAACATTGTAAAGTAATAAACTATTATGGTGGCACAAGAAAGAGAAAAAGGTGAATTAAAAAGATAAGGACTTTAATATAATTGTGAACTTGTAGATATGTCTCGAGTCGAAACTAAAACTGTATTCTCCAGAACAACTAAAGACTATGCTATATGAGACACGTTGCAACAACACCCATTACACACATTCCTAAATTTCCAAACAGGTATATGATTTAGCGAGTAAAAATTGTTGTTAATCAAAACTTCAAACGCTCAGAACAAACTTGGTTTCAGGTTTGTGCCGCTTTAAACTATTAAGATATTTTAATAAATTTATACTAAATCTCACATCTTATTACCTTAAAACATGTGTAACTATGGTAAAAATAATAATTAAATCATTATATATCTAAAGCTAACTATCAAAAATGTAAAAAGGTATCAATGTCGTGTTACTATAAATACAACGTAGTAATGAGAATTTCTTATATTTATAAAATAGAAAAATATTACGAATTTGATTCGCGTTGAATATAAACCGATTGATGTTTAAATACATTCCGCGCTCGAAGTAAAGATTTGATAAGTCGTACAATAAACTTGACGCTTAGAAAAGGAACGCGAAATTTCCAAGTCAAATAAAAGTACAATAGAACAATCGATACTTCCTTGTAAACACATTAAGCAGGGGACCGAATACGCCTCCGCGGGCGCCCTCCATAATGCGTCTTAGTCCCTCGCAAAATATCCTGTTGCGTCTACGGAATCGTCTACATGCTAATAAAGAATGCGAGGGAGTGATTTGTGGAGTGAATAAAATTGCGGATATACTTTCAGCCCTAAATGAAAACGAGGTATACTTCACTTAAATTTTTAATGTCTATTCCAACATTTATTCCAAATTTCCAGAGTCTAACAATTTAGAACCAAGGAAGATTACAGAGAATAACGAAACTGTTGTAATTTATTTATATTGGTTAAGCTAAAGAATCGGCAATGCGTTAATAAAGTGTCAACTACACACTAATTCTGTGAAAAAAATGTAGAACATACTTTCTTTTGTTTTCCAAATAAAATAATAGAAAAACAGACGCCGAAATACCACTGATATGTTATTATCATTTTATATAACATTAAACCATTTTATTGAAGAACAGTACCAACAAAAAAATTATGAAAATAACAAATACTTACAAAATTTTTCAAAAAAATTTTTAACAATAATTTACCGATTGTAACGTTGATTGTGTAGCTTTCTGCGTATAAAAAGTAAGTATTGTATTATTTGGAATAAATTAATAAATATAACGTTATAAAGAAATGTATTAATTCAAATTAAACTGTAACCAGAGAATCGGATTGCTCTGTCAATGATAACAATACAAAACTTCTATCACTCTATTCAAATACAATAAAGAATAATAAAACAAATTGATAGCGGTATCGGAAAGTATTTATTATGCCGCTATGACACGATTTGTACTACGTAAGCTATTCAGAATAAGCGTTTCAGTGATGGAAACACCCTCTTTCAGGCAATGCTGGCCGGCGGAGTAGGAAATTTATTGTTATTATTATTGCCAGACAAAGTGTTTGCGAGAAAAGTTAGTCTTTTTATTGCTTTATGCGATTTTACTATACCTATCGGTTGTTGGAAAGTGATTTATACAAGAGAAATTGATAGAACTTGGCAAGTTCTCAAGAGTATATTTAAATTTGGAATGGTAGGGAGCTGAACTTATAGGTTTTACTTAACAAACATAAATTCGCTGAACTTGAAGCAGGAAAATGTGACTATAATTATTATTTGATATATGTGTCGTTGTGACTGCATTGCAAAATTGCGGTATTGTTAAAAATTAATTATTATTCTTTATAGCAGATACATTTTCGGAAATACCTAATAGCTAAAAAAAATATTGTCATGGTTGGGTGAATATACGTAAGTCTTATTGGTATATATAACGAATCACTCGCGTTACAGAAAGGAGAGTTAACTTGTTGATCTTTGAAGACGTTACGCTGTTCTTCCTCTTTCTCTTTTTAGCCGATAGGTGCCCACTGGAAGTCTTAGGCCTGAGCCAAAGATCGCTACGATGATCCGACTTACTCTGTCCGCATCCAGTGACTTACTGCAACGTTAACTGACTCCTGGCTGACTTTCTTTGTATTGCGGAGCACTCGGCCCTGCTCGACGCCCTTAAAGTGGAATTTAAATAATATACACTCCCCCGTCTCAACGCCAGAACAAACGCCTCAAATCGAGCCCCGGCGGCCTCGTTGCACATATCATGCACTACTCACCTACATATGACACGGCGGCTGCGTCCGCTTAACTCGCGTTCAAGCGAGGGCGGTCCGGAGAAGCCCGTGTCTCTCTCGACCGCCGAGTAGTCCTCGCTTCGTGCTACATACTCAACACCCCACTCACTACAGCATACACGGTTATAGTTCTCCGCTTGTGGACGTCTTCGTCGTAACTGAGGTACGATCCCCAGCGTAAATTTTTAGTCCGTGGACCTCTGTTTCCACGGGCTCAATTAATGATGAAGACGATGAAGCTGTATAAAGCCTAGACCGGCTAGCAGCACAACTTATAATACATTAGCCAATAGTAATGAGGCGTCTGCTCACTTGTGAACGCACTTCGCGAACCAATCGGCCCTAACGGCCATTGGATGCACGAGCGGATTGCTCCACCCACTACCATTTAAGACAGGCAAGTATTCGAGCTACGACAATGACGTTGGTTCTTCTGCGATCAACTAATTTCTAATTCGATTTCGTAGTGTCATCACGGACAACTCACTGATCAAAGACCTTATTCTTCAATTATTAAGGTATTTTGCAAAAGAAGTTGTTTCGGAACTTTTCAAACGCTGCTCATCAGAGTTGGATTCAGTGAGTGATCCTCTTCATCAATATGTGACTTACCAATCTGGACGGTTTATCTCAGATATATATAATCGTCTGCAAATTTGTACGTAGAATCTCACGGCTTTTGAGGCTTAACTATCAGGAGGCTCTTCTGAGATCATCGAGCATGGTACCCAGGTACTTCATGGTCTCAGCCTTGATGAGTATATCATCGGTAAACCCAATATGAGTGATGTACTCGCCTTTTAAGCTGACTAAGCTATTAGTTAAATATAAAGAGATTTTCCGAAATTGTGTTTTGTTAACCGAAATTATAATTGATGCAAAGCTATCATCGCGCATTTTTAAAACACTAATGAGGCTATTCTAAAATGTAATTGATAATTATCATTGTTATCTATGCACATAATTCGTAAATTGTCATGAGTGCGTCGAATTAGTGACGAAGGAATTCCATTAATGAGAACTAAAACTAATGTCATTTCATGACATGTTAAATTGAAATTTCGTTGCGGCATATGGACGCCGGATTTGGAATTGCACGGCTAAACATCGAATAAACAGTTTTTAATTAGAAATCTGCTTTTATATTCAGAAATATGATAAATAAGATAAATGTAATATATAAATAAATAAATTGACAAAATTGTAAAATACATAGACACTTAAGTAGATATGGGTGAGCCGTGTAGGAAAAAATAGATCGTAAAAATAAACATAGATAGTCCTCAAGACATATTACAGGAAAATAAGCTTGAAAAAATAGCGCACCCAAATTGAAATCGTACGATATTGTCTAATGAGCATTTTTAAACAATTAATAGTTTAGTAAAAAATAATTAAAAAAGTTCTCTAGAAAGAGTTTAAATGTAATAACCCGAGAAAAGAATTGTTTCTGTTAGTAAAATTATTATTATGAAAACCAAAATTTGAAATAAAAACAGCAACCGCAATAGATAAGATACTGACCTTTTAAGCAAATTTTATTTCTCTTGAACAATAGTTTTACATCTTTATGAGCTCGATCTGGAGCAGAAATGTTTAATTGCATCGTTACTAGGATTTCCGCACTCCTCGATCCGGTACAAGGCAATCTCACCCTAAAACAAATTAATATATTAAAATACTTTAAGAATAAAACATGTGTATAAAGTGTTTATTTTTTAATTATCATAAAATTTACACCTGCATATCAAACTAAAATATGAAGTTCGTTCTGTAAAATAAGTGATATTTCACCATTGAAGTATCAATATGACGGTGCGAAATGCCACCGAAACAATAAATTTATAACTAATTAAATTTTCTATTTTAGGAATTTGACCTGGTATTGGCTATTTTTTACAAGACTAAGTTAAAGAACAAAGCTTAACAGTCTCAAACTTCAAAATATGTGGAGCGATTAACAAAAAAGACTCGTCATTTTCGAAACAAAGTTGTTAAAATTTTTTTAATTTGAAATGGACAACTGCATGCCATTGTCATTCGGAATAATATTCTATATTACTATTTAGTTATAATAACTGTATATTATTCATTCTAATAAAATAAAGATGCAGAAGATCGGTTTTTACGAAATATTCGGTTTTTTGACTTGCAAAAAAAGTTCTTGTTGAAAAAATCTAATGCTTTTCAGGGATTAACATCGATAACAAAAGATATGAATACTTGGTTTCAAAAATACATTACTCAAATGATAATTAAATACATTTTTTACACATTAGATGTTTTTCCCGTTATCTAAATAATAAAAAACCTTTTACTAATTTATGAACGAATTACTGAAGTTTAGCTGCTGAAAGATGTAATTAAAAGAAGTACACACATACATGGCTACAATAATAATACACAGACTACAGACTCACCTAAACGTCTGCAGTGTGGTAGGAACATAGCCTCGTTCGGATATATTGACCTGCGGCGGCAGCATGGCGCCTCGGCTCTCGTAGTCTATACCCATCACGTACGGCAACTGGGCGGAATAATAAACACCGGTTACACGACTCTATAGTGCGTGAACAATCTCCACGTCATTTCACCCCGACAGCTAATATCAAACAAATATTTCTCCTTTATTTTCAAATAAATTTCCAGACTTATATATTTTTAAATTAACTCCTTAACTCTTAAACTTTTCAGTAACCCTCTATAAATTTGGGTTTTTGCTATCTGTGGGTAAAGAGAGCTAATAACTGGCCACAAGCGAGTAATTTACGTACTTTCGACCCCTATTTTGCATAAGAGTCTAAGGGGATTGTACTGTGGCATTATCCAAGAAAATTTTTTAAAACTTAAGCACAAATCGAAACTAATTACACTTAAAAATACAAGTTTGTCATGTGACTTAGATATAAAAGGCGTAAAAGTAATATATTATTCAGAACCGAATTTATTTAATAAACGAAAAATTTCCCTCAAAATAGCTTTGATTAATACGCTTTTAGATGTTGGCAAACAGTCTAACGTAACAACTTCCTTAGCAAAACGAAAATAAAAGTTTTTAAAAATTCTTAAGCGTTTTTGTTTAATATTTATTCGCCGCATACATTAAATGATTTTCAGAAACTGAAGTCTACGGAAACTAATTACGATCGCATAATGAGTTAACTGAAATTCAATATTAAATTTGGAAAACATCGGCAAAACTAATCGCTTCGAATAGACCTCTTTGAAAGCACGAAAAATGAAGACTTAATCCCGGTCTTTTGTTTGCCAAAATTAAATCGCTTTGAAGCCAAATTGGAAAGTGCGGGGACAACAACAGATACAATTACCGCCTCTGTAATTGAACTGCTGTTTGCTGAATAAAAACAAATTTGACGACAGACAGAGCGCGCGTTAGTTCTGTTAGCTTTGTCACAATTTAAAAAGTAGCGATTTTTCGGAACGAGTTCCAAAAAGTTAATAAAGTTACAGTCTATTCGGTGATGGTACATGCAAATAAAAACTATTTGATTAACACGCGTAATCCTTTCATACAAAAATGATAGGGAGATGAAAAACCAAATTGCATCCGATTTTATATAAATTCGTTAGCTGTCAATGATATTTTTTTAAAAAAAAGTTTTTATAATCAGAATTAGCACACCAATAAAACCAGATACATTAAAATACTTACAAATTTGCGATATAATTTACATTGCTTACCACGTGTCCTTTTATTTTTAATTATAAAATTTTAAGTATTACATTCACTTGAATAAAAAAAATACTATGCTACCAAGATAAGGAATTCAAAAGCTTTTTGTAAAGTATATAATATATATATATACATACATGTATATATTTATATATATATATATATACATACATGTATATATATTTATATATATATATATATATATATATATATATATATATATATATATATATATATATATATATATATAACACAAAAAATAAATTTAGATAACAACCGACTTTAGTGGCGAATTACGTTCTTTATAAAAAAAATTACGCATATAAAGTGAGTCACAGAGTAATAAATATATAGCGAGTCAATCATAAAATTATCAAGCGCTAGCTGGCATGATTGTGGAGAAATATGAAATACTATATGTATTATAGCTGTGTTAACTGTCTATATATTAGGTATTATTGTAATTGTCTTATGAAATATACTAGAGTAACTGTTAACCCAGGACGATGGCACGAACTAACTAAATGATTACTATGAAAACTGATGTACACATGCAATATCCGAAATAATGCATTTTTTACTTTTTATTATTCCGTCTATACCAGCCGTTTGCTTATATAAAATTCATTCAATCTACATGTCATAAGCTGAACATTAATTATTAATACAATCCCGCAATTTAAAGCTTTCTTCAGTTTTGTTTTGGAATCTCTACTTCATCCGTGTACAATGCCTTCACTTATGTTGCTAAGTCACATTTTTATATAGAGTGATCTGTTATACTAGATAAAGCTTTAAGGGTTAAATTTGTAGCCCATTTGTTTTCAATTAACATAAAATTAATGCATGGTACGTTCTATACAAATCAATAGTCTCAGAAATAATAAATAATAATCAAAAATCATATTACTACGTACTGAGGTAAATTATTATTTACCATCTGACCTTGTAGACTTTGTATTAATTTTCGTATTCCAATACAGAAAATATATTAATGTATTATAAATAAGAGATTGATTACTCATACACAGGTCGATCGAAATAAGGTTTCAAAGCTTTTTCCTGGCAAATTTCCTATATTTTCAGCCCTATATAACTTTTACACCTATAACTAACCGTCATATTTTTAGCAAAACATTTATCTTATACTCTTTTACAAAACTTACCGGTTTCCTTCCTAACGCCTGCCACATAAACTCTAAATCCGACATATGAGCTGGCACGGGTACTATGAAACTGGTGGCGTACGTATTCACAACGCCCTCCCTTACATAGTAAAGCTCGGCGTCTAAACCTGCAACAAGGAAATGTCAAATGTTACTTGACACGAATAATTAATGTACTTTCTGTCACCTTAAGACATTGTGCAAGTTTGTGAATGGCTGCTACAGTAGATATTTAAATAAATATACGATTTATTGTCGCTTGTATATACACAGTCGAATATGAAAGCCATATTTAAACACAGCATACGTTTTTGAATGACGTACTCTAGAAACTTGCAAGCGAGTCCTTGGTTATTAATATAATTTATAATGTCTTCGTTTCTTTACATACTTACGCTTTATGTTCATCGATAGTATTGTTTAAATATAACTTAAGTTAAATAATAAATCTAAATATGAAATTGATTTATTGAACGTTGGAACTTTTAACACAACTCTTATAGATCGTCAACCTATTTTTTTTTCCAATATATTTTATTTTTGTCTCTACTTTGATTAGTATTGTTTTCTTATTAATATGTATTATAGTTGTGAAGAAGAAGCATGAAGAAACTCCATAACAATACATCTTTTAAAAATGTTTAACAATACAGATTTACACGTATACACTTTATTAAACATAGCCTAAATGAATTTCAAATAATCAAGGGACATCATTGGCAAGGATTTTTAGTAATCAAATATTCGCTTATTTAATAATAAGGCATTTGATTATCTTTGATTGACAGAATAATTTACTTTGAATCTGCGCTTAAAATTTTTGGACATTAATAATTTAATGAACAAAACCTTTATGTTACCGTTGCTTTGGTTTTTTTGTTTATTCATATTATCATAAATTAGGACCCTTTGCAATAATCACCCAAGTCAGTCATGGGAAGAATGCTAAAAGAACTCAATTTGATAGCAACTCTGAACAAATCAAGTGCCTCTAACAAGACATTCTTCTATTTAAAATAAAACTACGATGGTTTCAAACATGTCCTAATCTGTAGAGTGTACTACAACAAACTCAGACGTGTTTTTTATCATTTATTGTTAATACTATAATACATATAATTTTTAATAAGAGTAATGATTAATAAATTTTTATTGTCGTTTAAAAATATTTAATGAGTTTCAGTTTAAAAATAAAAACTAAAGATTTTAAATTTATTATTCGAAAATTCAAAAAACATTTCTCAATAGTGTACTGTAAAAACTTGACACAGTTTCCCACAAAAGAGTTATTATTAAAAAGTTTATATTTACTTTCATCGTTGACTTTACGCATATTGCTATTTTTCTTAATATCTTCTTATGTTTCTTAATATTCTTATGACAATATTTAAATAGACTAAGATCGGGGATAGTAAAGGTTTCTATAAATATTCAATCATAATTAGCAATATACTTGTCTAGAATTTAACTTAAAATTAGACCAGATTAAAGTAACGGAGGCATTTTATAATTTGTGTTAAATTATTCATAAAGAAAGAGAATTATTTTCGTTACTACATATAAAAAACATTACCGTATACCCTAATCAATATTTCAAATGCATTCGAAAGAAAAATCTTATTATTCTAATGCCAATTGTAGGCGGAGCATTGCAAAGAGTCCTAACGGATGGGTACACCCCAGATGTTAGTTCTATTCCCTGAGGGCGCGCAGTGACGTCAAATTATCCAAGTAACTCTATTTGCTTAGCCAAAAAAGAAGTGTACCTATCTGCAGCACGACCCAATGGTTTTGATACTTTATTTTTTATTCTGACATAAAATTATTTTGCATTTTTTCTTTCTGATTTTATTTTACAAACAATAAACTGTGCTCATTATAGTACCTTGTTGAGATAGTCCAACTTGCTAACTCAATACCTTTACTTCTAACCCTTCATAATAAGTAGTACTTACCTATTATATAGCAAACGTAACCTATCTACCTGGGGAGTACAATGCTACGCATTAATCGGTCATGGCGGGGGCCGCTCAAGTCTACGCCACTAAATATGTCTCCTTCGACTCGTCATAGATTCATAATGATGTAACCTACCCAGCATTAGTAATACTTATTTACATATATAAAAAAATCCCTTTCTTAGCCACGTCATTGGTTGAAATAGACTGGTAAAATCATCTATTTTCTAATACTTTGTAAAAGTAAGTAATTATGGGAAAATTTAGAAAAATTTAGTGGAAACTTAAAAAATTCTGAAAATATAACCACTGATTAAACTGCACAATTGACAGTTTGCTACCATATTCGCGTGATAAACAATTTGCTTTAAATTTACAACAAGGATAGTAAAATAACTTAGAGAGAACAACCTCATTCTTGTCAGCTATTTTTTTAAAAAAATATATTTATCATAATTATTTAACTGTAGACGTTCTACAAGCTTCGTATTGTTTTAAAATATTTTTCATTAAAAATTCGCGTTTAATTTTAATGCTTAATAATGAACTATTTAATTATTAATGTTTATACTAATAGCAAATTGTGCAAGTTAAGGTTCAAATTTGGAATTATAAAAAAGTCGTAAAGGCATTTAAAGCTGCAGTCTTTCTAATGAAGCCTTTTGGTAAAATAAGAAATTAAAAGCAAAGAGTAGGTAACTGTACCTAATCCTCAGACGAAACAAATGCTGGGATGGTAAAATAATACTGTATAAAATCCAAACTAAGTAAATTGGTAAAAAGCAACTAATCAAAACCTTCATCTACACAAACGGCCGTTATGAATAGACAGCTACCTATCAAACGTTACTTTTTTGTTACACAAAATCCAACGAGAATAAAAGTCTTTAAATTATTTCAATTAAAACAAACGGCCAACGTTTGAAATGAAAAAGAGTATACAACAAATAAAAATTCATCAAACAAATCCTCTTTCAATACGCAACCACTTGTCGAAATATTAACTCGCGGGATCCGTTTTCAAATTACTAAAAGCCTATCGGACTGAAAAAAAAGTAAAAATTAAAATGGTGGATCATCCAATCAGCGTTCATTTGGAGGCGGCAAAGCGGACGCGACAGTGAAACGGACTGAATATGAAGTGGCACTTTGCACAATTGATGAATCACTACCCCTACTTTATCCAAGCTGTACGTACCCCTTGCACCCCTATACTTCAGACACCCTATAGAAATCGCCCCGGAGCTACTTTGTACGTAATGCCTCGCGATATTTTATCTACTCAAGTACTTTTAGTAAGACGCTTTGTTTGGACGTCTCTTAGTGTCTATACACCTGGAAAAATTCCTACACAGAATAATCTATAAGCTATCATAATACTTTTTTTACAACAAAACTTAAACATATGTAACATTAAAAAAATATAATTAGAGAGGTTTAAATGAATCTCTCTCATTTTTGGTCTCTAACTCTTGACTTGCCCGAAGTTCGTGATTTCTTCCGACTTTGATAACCGCTGATATCCATCGATTACATTTTATTATTTAATTTATTTCAGAACGAATTGACTTATATTTTGATCATTCATTTTTAGAGTCACAAACATACGTTCGAAGTTATGTTTTATCCTGTGGGCAATGCTCCTATAATATCACAGTACACATTTCAAGCAAGCTATTGTTGCAACCATCACATATTTATTAGATGAATCTCCATTATGAGGTTAAATTATTATTTCATTAATTTATTAACAAAGTCTTCTAAAATTTTTTTTGACTCTGGGACATATATTTCGATTTAGATTCGATTAGATAAACACGACAACATGTTAATATCTCTTAAGGCTACTACCAACAACAGCGTCATGTAACCCTTCGTGAGACAAAGGGGCGTCTTAAAATTTTCATAAAGCTAGTGGCTTAGATAGTTCATTACATCGGACGATATAACAACCTACATAATTATTTCTAAAACATATTAAGGTATCAGAAGTGTTGACAATTCAAATAAAAGTATAAGATGTATTCAACAGACGATTATTAATGATTTATTATAGACAAGAACAGACAAAAACAATATCGTGTTTCGGTTGAAATATTTCATATAAACTTATTATGATAAGGTGCAGTATCTATCAAGATATTGTTAGAATAGTACTACCATTTTTTAAATACACAAAAATTAATTCCTAAATCGAATGTAAACATCAGGAACAGTAAATTAAGCGCGCACATACCCATAAGACTTTCCTATCCGGACGCCGCTGGGGAATTCTCAAGATAAAACTTGAGCGTCGGTTAGTTTATATTCCGAGGTGGTTCCATGAGCATTTATTAAAATGGCGATAAAAGCGTATTTATTGTCTCGTTAGTTAACCGAGCACACGCGAACAACACATTCTTCAACTGATTTTACAGCTAAAAAATCGCTTCGAATAATTTATTTTACCAGTTGTCGTTGCTTTTGCGAAGGTCCTAATATTTGGTATACATTAAACTATAAACGGAATTTATTAAGTTAGCAAAGACATGACACAGCGCTTTATTTTATTTCATTTTTCTCCATTACTAGAGCTTAAAGAATTTGTATTAAAAAAGTTTGTGTACAGCGCGCTTTGACTGATGACGAAATGGAGTTATTATTAAAAAAAAAAAAAACATTTATTAAGTTTTTATTTTCCTAATAACGCTTCACTAAAACATTGCATACCTATTACACGCAATTTAACTATATCGCAAAATTACACTAATACTATCAGCGCATTAAAAACGCCTCTTAAAAAGAGCAGATACTTATTCAACAAACTGCTGGAACTCCCTTACCAAGTAGTTTTGTTATAGATATAATATAATAAAAATAAATATTAGTACCATGTTATGTGATTGCATTGTGATTGATTGCACGTATTTAAATTACGTCTTCGAATATTTGGTTATTGGCTTTGCGATTATGTTTTTGAGATACTGTAATATCAAATACATGTACTAGAACTTTTATGTTAATTTAATAAAAAAACTGTAGCATGTGTTATAAAAGCATGCAAACTACAGATATTTTTGTTTTTTTTTTCAGGCTGTACCCACTTGTTAGCGTTATACGAAACCGTGTACAATAAGACACTGTAATAAATTTTTATATATTTTTTCAGAAGCGAGAAGCCTTTATAAAAAAACGAATTTAGCATATTTTTTCTCACATACATGTACTTTAACCACTCCACATTTAAATAAGAAAGTCAAAAAATATAGCTAATACCAAAGTAAAATAAAACCAGAAACTAATTCATTTTCAATGCTTCGTCAAGTATAAAAATTGTTAAAAATTTTGAATCTTTTGCATTAATAAAAGTTACTTCAGACTGAACCCATCATCATCACCATTTCAGCAGCAGGATGTCTTCTGCTTGACATAGGCCTCCCACATAGATTTGAACATGCATCCAGTATGTTCCGGTGTTATTAACAAAGTAGTCTCTCTACCTTGCGGATGGACGTCCTGCGCTGAGTTTTCCGATCCGTGGTTCCTGGTTCAAAATTTTAAGACCACAGCGGTCATTTATTCTGTGCGCTTTGTGGCTAGCTAATCCTCTGTATTTCACTAGATACTTTTATTAGTCTACGGATATTCACATTTCTAATTTGAATTTGTAGAGAAATCCCAAGCAGGACGTAAGTAGTTGAAAAATACTGAAAATGTAGTAAACATTTGTCAAGTACCTATTTCTTTCAAAACCGCACGACGTTGGCGTTCTCAAAAAAACATTGAATACACACAAGAAACGCATAATATTTTCACAAAAAATAAACCATTCAAGTTGTGTGTATTTAGAAAGTCTAAGAAAAGCGACCATATAACTAGCTACCGAAATTTATGCCGCCTCCTCGGAGTTCTGTTATCGCCGCAATAAATTTGAATTTGTTTGCGGCCTCGTTTTCACACGAGAGAAAATACTTATTCTGAAAACTTCATGGTTTCGGCTTTAATTAAGAATTACTGCAAATACTTATTTTATCGTCTTTACTCCGTATATATTATGTTAATTGAATAACGAGATTCGGTGAAATTCTCTTGATTCTCTCGATTTTTTTTAGAAGGGCGTTTCCCTACATTGAGAATGGTTATAGGTGTAATAGCATTAAAGGAGTAAATATCTCTCATTTGCAGTTATTTAGTGTATGACACAACTTATTCCAAACGGTTTCAGAAATAGTGAATAACGTGATGATAATACAGTAAGAAAAAGAGTTTACGAAATTCAGATAACTACAGAAAAAAAATTGTTTACGACCGTTCTCCGCAGACTTGTACTGCTAGAAGTTATTGGCCTG
Source organism: Battus philenor (assembly GCF_028537555.1). NCBI lineage: Eukaryota > Metazoa > Arthropoda > Insecta > Lepidoptera > Papilionidae > Battus > Battus philenor. Next base: position 4,305,461 of record NW_027181693.1, read on the forward strand.
TCGCACTGTGATAGAAAAAAACAATGAATAAAATATATTTCAGAGTGATCACTTTATACAGAATGATAGAAAATTGGTTAAAAATTTTAAACGAGCCGTATCTATAACAGTAACGTGTTAAACAAAGTTTAGTAAAACAAAATTCTTTACAATTCCACTTCTCCTCACAACTCACCATAATGTTTTACAATAGTTAGCTTTATACACTATTATTTTGAGACAGATGTAGGTGCCGCCCAAGACATACTCTGAGCTCTTGGTCGGTCATCATCTCAGCTGTATGATGGCCACTAATGGAGACATGCCTACCCCATAGATTTCATATCAAGCGATATTCAGGGTCCACGGTTAACACTTCAGAATATTATAGCCACAGCGATCATCTGTTCTGAAAACTACGCAGCCTGTCCAAAACTAAAAAAATGCGTACCACTAATAAAAGTGTTATTAAGTGTATTATATAAAAGTAATTTCATATAAAAAAATTGTGGTTAAAATTAAAAAAAAAATAACTCGTAATTATCTTTCTATTTGGAAAAAGTTTCGGGAAAGATATGCAAAAGAAAACAATTAAACGCGCCGGTCTCATTAAAGTATCTTTTCAAATTATCACTTTTTCCTTGTGGAAAAAATTCTTTGACGAGTTTAACAACGTAATGAACGCTTTAATTGAGTAAGTCTTGTTTAGAGTTTTTTCAGAAGATCCCTTGATATTTATAATTAAAATATAGGTGTATAATAGGTGAATAAAAAATATTTCGTACATAAATTATTGTAATGATAATCATAAAAATTCTTTTAATATTTTCATAATTTCAGCGACAAGATGTCCACCGGACCTACGCCTCTCTCATAGTTATCCAATATGAATACATCGGCATTTCCGACAACTTTAATTAAGGTGGTTTTCCGATTGGTGGTGCAACTTTCAGGGCTTTAAGGCTCCAGCGGTCCGCTGTTCTTGTTGCTATGCCACCTGCCCACTTCCGCTGCAATTTGCCAATTCGCTGGGCCATGTCGGACGGTCCTATTGGAAATCGTTGAAACAAGCCTATATCCGACATTCCGACGTTCTATGACTGATATTATGATGAAATTCAATTTTTAAATTTAAATTAATTTTATCGTTATATCAAAATATTAATACGTTATGTATTCAATTGATCTATCTTAGAAGAAACTTGCGTTCTAACAAAGAGATAATTAAAGAGCGAACAGGTATAAAAATGGTAGTAATCTTAAAATAAAATTAACAAATTTATAACTTTATTACAATTAGGTTATTGTTTATTAATGAGTTTTTATCTATCAAAATATTTTTGGTAATAAGTGTTACTATGGTTTCATAACTTACACATTCATTTCACAATGGCGTTGGGTACTCATTAGGAAATGTTATACCAATACTAAAGATATCAAACAATTATATTATCATAAATTGAAGCATACGATGGTAGAACAAGTTCGGTCACTTGTAGAATACTGTAGCCATCTGTGAGATAGATCGGTGAAATACCAGCTCCACGAAATTTTGGGCTTCATACAGAGAAAAGGCTTATTGGTAACGATGCTTTGGTAAGCGCTAAACTTCAGAGCTTGGAGCATCGTCTAAAATTTGCCAGTTTATCGGTGTTATATAGACTGCATTTTGAGGAGAGTACATCAGATTTAAATGAATTAATCCCCTATTTCTTTCCTTTCTTATATCGGACATAAAAATACACGGGTTCACGACATCCATGTACGGTTGAAATATCTTCTATCTCCACTAAGCGTTTTACTACAATTTTTACAATGAAATTTTTTATAGAGCTTCTATCTTTCAGCTTTCTATAACTTAGAAGTTTTTAAGTCTTTTAGGCAGAACAGAATGAAAGATTATGTGAAGAATGAAAGAGAAGAGAATGAAAATAAAATAATAAAGTGAATAAATTAAATGCTAATAAAGTCCCTATCCCACCATAAATAGGGGTACTAGAGGCCCCCAATAGCGGGGGTATAAAAAAAAGTCTTTTAGGCAAGCATGAACGTACCATTGTAAACCTTGCCATCGCTTAATATAAGGCAAAACAGTGAACAAACGCCTATAACCATAAAAAAACCTACTATGGTAGAAAAGTACTAAGTAATACAGTATTTAATGATTATCATAAATTTTGCAATACGATTTTTAATAAAAACTTTGTTTCAAAATGAGCATTCGCTGTTGTACATTTCTATTATTAACATCGTCATATTTTTCCGTAGAAAAAATATTTGCGCGATGAAAATTTCGCTTCACTACCATTTCACTAGCCAAACTAGAAACAAAAGTTAAAATAGAGCACGAGTAGAGTGCGCTCGACCATTTTCAAAAGCTTCAAAGGCAATTAAAAAGACGTCATCTAGTCTGTTGTGGGCTTTGCTACGAAATGTCTGAAAATCTTTTTTCAAATAATACTATCTTTAATATTATTGAAAAGCTATCGATGCCACTGCGAATAAATTGTTTAATGTCAAAATAAATCTTTAAAGAAAAATTTAAAAAATATTTAATACTATTATTTTACATTAACTCTTCGTATTAAGTGATTTTCTTGTACAGATTGATGTAAGTGTTGTTCCGAATTAACATTGGGTTGTTTACGAAGCTATAATTAATAATGCTTTATTTCATGACAAGGCGTTCTCATCTTATCTTTTTTCCATCATAATTTTTTTTGGCGGTTACGGAATTATTTCCGTAGAGTGTCGGTTTATTTTAGTCAAAGCAATTAATCTACATTTATTTAGCGTAAAAATTGCCGTATATTTTCCTACATGTTATAGAATTGAATAATAGTTATAAAATAGAATACTTTAATAAATTTGTAAAAATCCAAGGCAATCATTGTACCAAAAATCGAAACGAACGAACACTAACTCTGTAATTTATTCTCATCTATCAAGCAGATCTTTCGCCTTAAATAAGAAATATATATAGTTTTAAATTATACATTTAAGCAATAACAAAATTTTACTGAACAAATTCCTCAATAGATTATGTTATATTTAATTAATTCGAGAATATATACGTAATGTATATATTCTTTTTATTAAATAAGTATTTTTCTTGTAATTTATATATAGTTGTTAACCAAGAAAAAAACAGATATCTCTGAAAAGGTATAATTATGTTTAAAAAAGAACCGGATCAAATATGAAAAAATTATATAAATTTTCGCGATCGTTATTCTTACATGTAGTGCGATATCCAATTTGTTAACTTGAACAAATTCGCAGCCCGTCATTAATTCTTGCAGGAAACCCGTCAAGGTGTTGAGTTCGACGCGTGCCGTCGACATTCTTTTGAATATTCCATGAAACTCGTTACTACACAGTGAATTTGATGCTTTCTTTTCATTTTTTAAATGACTCATCATTTTTCGGACCGGGAGGTTTCATTTCGCGTAGGTAAGTAATTAGTTAATGCGTCTCGTAAAAAAGTAATTTCGTCGGTGCGTTCGTGTTTGTTCAGGCGTTTCATGAATTATAATGACATTCACACTGTCATTATGTTAGATAATATTTTTTCAGCTCTTAATTTACTTCTTTTTTGTCTACGCGTATAATACCGTATACATTTATTGCTATAAACTTGACATCCTTATACTAATTTGCATTCTCGTCACTTTTTAATTTGCAAATAAATCTCTTGTGGTTGAGTTAAATATTTACCACAAGACGACAAAGTAAAGGTAACATGTAAATTGAGATAGCGTTTTTACAATAAACACATACTAGACTATGATGAAGAGAAACAATTACTCGGATATCTATTACCAGTATAATAGTAGATATGTAGTACTTCTTTTTAGCAATTGATCTAAATAAAAGCGTCTCTTCTACATAAAATATAATTATTAAGATAACGACTTCATAATTAATAATGCATCGTAACATTTATATCATTTTTGTATAGATAGATATAGAATATGTCCATGATAATTTTTTTTTCTCATATTGAATGTTCATAAAAGTTGTCACGGTTAATCTTTAAAAGTTATACACATATGTATACATAAATAACATTCAAGAGTTTATAGTCGATTGAAATGTATGGAACTTGGTAAAAAGCGTTTAAAAGATATGAAAGGAAAAATAAAAGACATTATTGCTATATATATTATAATGTATAAAACAAATATTGAAAATTTTCTTTTGAAAAACGAACTTTTGAGTTTCAGGTCGAATCTTGACAGCTTTCAGAGCTAGTGGTTGTTTACTCACAGATTGAATATACCAAGGGGGCTAACCAATAGCTCGCGAGTCACTTGCAACTCGTTGAAGAGTTTAGAGAATTGTACCCGAGTTTTCTTTCATTTAAAAGAAATAACATCAAGATTTAAACACCGATCAGTATTAAATAAGAAGTATCTAAAATAATAACTAAGAAGTCCTGCCACAGCGGATATTAGAGGAAGTAAAATAAATGTGCTAAATTTTTTATATTTACATTGAATATATATGCTACACATAAAATTATATTGTGCTTTTATTTATGTTTCTATTAAGGAGTTTAATCACTCCTGAACTATACTGACCGTTTAATAATGTTTAAAATAATTGATGATTCAAAATTGCCTAAATGCCTAACTAAATGAACATATTTTGTATTTTAAAAACCCTTCGTCATTAGTCTGATATCCACTGGGCTGATTTCTGTAATATCTAAAACAAGCGTCATTTTATGTTATTTTTATTAAAACTTATTATTAATAAACGTATCACTTTATTTCTTTTTTGTTTTCAACAAAAAAAGTTTAAACCCACGACAGTTTATTTATAAGGCGGCATGCCGCGTAATGAGTCATATATTCCGAAACGAATCACCGTTCGTAGCACATAACGATACAAATGTAAAATTAAAGTCGTGCTGTACTTCAAAGGCGTAACACGGGCTTCAGTGTAGCCACGTTAAATTGCTTCCAGGGCTGCCGCACAAAGAGCCCGTGGGAAACCGGGAGTGTTCCCGACAAGCGTACCATTAGTCAAATCTTGTGACCGAGCAAAAACAGTATTAGAGCGTCGCCTTAAGTATGGAATTGTTTGCGGGTAAATAAATTAAATGTTGAATCAACCATAAAGGTTTCAGCCGGCGTTGAATTATTTATGACGTCTTTAGTTTATATTACGGTTTAACTGTCGCGGAACAGGCGTTCGTTTGGGCACGCACAGTGCTTATGTGGTTTTGATTTGGCATAAATTGAATTTCGGATGGGCCATTCGAAATTCTTCATAAATATATTATGATGGTGATTAGGAAATAAAAATCGTATACATTTAATAATTCAAATTTTCCCTTAAACGTACTATGTAACGTAGATATTCCTTTTAATATTTTTTTTTGATTTTCATACGCATTTATCTCCCAACTTTTTGTCTACTAATCAGAATAATACTAATACTTTTCCAGCGATATAATCTTCTTGGCGTTGTAAATTTAAAACTCTTACTCCTTATGTGTATATATACAAATAAAAATAATTGACATCGAATTTTTAAGGACGAAAAAATTGTTTCCGCCCGGGATCGAACCGGGGACCTTCTGCGTGTTAGGCAGATGTGATAACCGCTACACCACGGAAACTTGGTAAGTGGTTGCAAAAATAAAAATAATATTAAAATGGAATAACGGGTTTAAAAATTGACAACTAAAATATTATATGTAATTACAAAAACAACTATGTGATCATTTAGCATAAATAATGACTAAGTAAGAAAAGGACCAATATTTAGCCACCACCGCACAACAATGCGAATTACACAACTGCCACCGTCTCATGTTTGCCGCATACGCATTTATCAGCGGGCTGGCGGGCGGTGCACTTTGTTGCACGACTACCACCGCATGTGCGGAAGTGGCTAAATATTGATCCTTTTCTTACTTAGGATGAACTTCCGCAAGGTAACGCCCGATTCCATTAAATATAAATAATGACCTATTGTATTAATCTTAGAAAGTTTGTTCCGTTGAGATACAAGGTTTCTCCCAGAGACGGGTTACATTATCAAACAGGATTACTGCGTTTCAGTTAAAAACCTGTTGATTTTTTGTTCTGGGATATATCGATATCATATCAATGTATGTCCTTCACAACTTTAGAATAACAATTTATAAAAAAAATTTATAGATAATATGTCTGTCAGTGCCGGGACTCTAGCCCGTAATCTAAAATCGTAGGGGAGTGTTACGCGATTCAACCGGTATTGTCGGATAGCCGCTCTTAGCCCCTGACATCTATATATATATCTCCTTGAAGTCGCCATATACATGTCATCGAAATATATTAGTAATAATTTTTAACTACTAAACTACAAATGCACTAAACTCGAAAGTATTTTAGCTAATCAAAGAAACATAATAGTTATGGGATTTAAATGTTATATCTAAGTTAATTACACAAATAAAACATCTTTTTTAATTTAATACCATTTCTGTAATATAATATATATGACAGGTATAAATACAACAATCAATTGCACAAAATAATCTAAAAAAATATTATTAGCCCTGCCTTAACTATAAATAAGCCATTTAAATCTTAAATAAAACATCCAGTTTTTCTTTTTTTTAAAAAAAACAGTGTATATTGTAATGATTTTAATACACTGTTAGTTTTTTGTCCTAGTGGTCAGATTCACATACAATTGGCCATTTAAAGAACTGGATTTTAAACAGCACAAACACTAAACGACAGCCCTTGCAAGTCATTTATCATCTTAACAAATATTCACAGCATAAATTTCATTTTTATTTCGTAAGAATTTGTTTGGCTGTAGAGTTTTTTAGGGTTATTGTGATGTTTTAAAGAAACTTGTAAACAATAGTGGAATAAAATCGGTAAAGTATATATACATACATATATATATATATATATACATATATATATACATATATATATATATACACATATATATACATACATATATATATATGTATATATATATATGTATATTACAAGTTTCTTTAAAACATCACAATAACCCTAAAAAATATAAATATAATATTTGTATACGTGTGTGTAGTAATAATAATAATAAATATGTCAAAATTTTAATATATTTCTTTATATAGATTTGAAATTTACTTTAAAATTTGTAATAAGAAATTGTATAACAGTAAATGTTATTTCTGTAATGTAGCTGAGAACAAAATCACATTTATCATCTCAACATCACCCAAAGACAATATTCTATCAGGCTTCCGGTTAATTTGTCCATAAAATGGACTGAAATAATCTCTCTCCGGGGAGTCCAATAACATTATGTTAGGGTTAACTGAATTCTTTACCCCCTAATACCACAATCGTTCAACTAACCACAAACGATCAATATCATAAGTCTCTATTGATATATAATTTATGACATATACTTAAAAATTTAATATGTATCTTAACATTTTGCCTTATTTAACACATATAAGGATACTTGAACCTATAGCTTCAACCAAAGAAAAATTTTATTACAATTGGCCATGCAGGTTCACGTTATTCAAAATCTTAAATAGATTTTGAACCAAATTGAAATCTTCAATCACGTAAAGGATTTTTTCCTTTATTTTTCTTTCTTTATTCATGTTAAATGTTTTACCATACCTATCCTTTGTGCTAAACTGTTCCCGTGACCTTGATGTAAAGAACATTGCAGAACTAATAATAAATACAACATGCGATATAACTTACTAGAGCGAGTATACTAAGTCATTTCCTCTGTGTAAAAGAAATCAAAGACTAGCGCTCAAAAAGAGACCATTTGAATGTAAAACGTAGAAACTTGTATACTACGCTGGGTGAAATCGAAGCTGTCGCTGGACAATAAACTTTACTTTAATGAAGCGGTCCTTACACCAATCTGGATGTACAGGACATAGCTTTGTGGAAACACAAGTGACTCAAACGCAATTTTTTTTCATAAAAAATCAGACCAAAATTCTTCGGGCAATAGCTAGTGTGCCCTGATATGCTATGAATGAGGATATAAATCACTACCCTGTCATTCCTATAGTCAGGGAGAAAATCTGACTAACTGCAAAATAGTACAAGGAAAGGATAAAATACCCAAAACGTACTTGCTCGTCAGCCCAACATGGAATCGTTGCACTAGATAGCAGGCACAGACCAATATACAATTAGTGAGCAAATATCTCGGAGTAGTGTACACATAGCATGTTATTTCATTCAAATCTGCGGCCAGGAATTGCCAAATATACAAAGAATAATTTTATAATATTAAACTTTTAAGTGAAATGGAACTTTAAAGCACTATAACAAAAAAGCGTTATGTGCCGATTATAATTTTATTTAAAATTCAAATAATCCAGTTTTAAGTGGCCAAAGTAATTACAACACATTGACCTTTTTAACGTAATTGCAAATTAACTGCATAAATATCTGCCTTGACATTACCGTAACGACTATAATACCACGCACCACACACGTAATAATTGCGAAGGGAAAACAGCGCAGAGAAATGTCCACGATTTCATCTCCACTCGAGAACATTAGTGGGAGCATTACCCAAACAATCTCTGTCGGCCTCGTAAGAATAAAAGTAAACGAACCGCGAACTGTTTACGTTTCATGCACCTCGTGTGTACGGTGCGTGAAAAGTGCTCCTTAGTCCTTTTAGCTGTCCCGAGTGCTCGCGCTTGATGGAGTTATTGCTTGTTTACAATGGGGTGCGATACTTTGTTTTATTCGTTTTTCTGTTATTAGTATGCATATATAATTTTAATTTTTATAGACTATTCCGTTTATATAGATATACAATAAAATATAACTAGATAGTATGGAGACCGTAAATAACTTAAAATTTGAAAAGCAAAAACAAGTCCAAATTTGTACCACTGAATAAAACGTACTAACTGAATAATTTGCGAATTTAGTCTTACAGAGGATTTGTGTACAAAGTAAAAATTATATTGGCGCTAGAAAAAAAAATATTAGTAACCGAAGCAGCATAGGATCTAAATATATAATAAACGAAACATTATTTAAAAAAATAATGTTCTCAAAAAATGTAAATAAATTAATGATGACATTTTAAAAGCAAGGCTAGTTTGGTTGCGTTTTATTTCCGCCGACAAGCAAAAGTAAATGCAAAATCTTCATCTTAACGTTGGAATTATTTATGTGACGCAGTTACTAAACACCGCTTGTTGCTTCCATCGTGAAAGTAAAGCTGGGTTTTCAAGTAGAAGAGTCTTGTAAACGTAGAGATATAACGATGTCTTATAAACTGACACAACGTTTTATTTCTGACCATAACGCAATTTATTACTTATAATTAGTACTTAGAGGTTTCTAGCTATTTTATATGCGTAATTTAATTCGTACCTATTTCTTTTTGTTTATTATTATCCACTTATGGTCATTTATTACTTATGTGAACAATTGTAGCACAGCGGTAGAGGACTGACTTATATAATTCATATTTTGTGCGTTAATAATATAGATTTGCTACTGCTCACGAAATATGTTTTCAGAGCATAGGCAGCAGTCTCCTGTGCGTACTAAAATACAACACTGGGATCGCCAGCCCGACGACGACACGAAAATATATTATAAATTCAGACACAGATGCTCACAAAATTGTTTATTATGTTATAAAGCCCAGAGAAACGTATAAAAATTGTTAATACTGTCTATATATGTGTATTTTCTTAAATTTAATAATGTTCTTATACAATAATAATTAAATATATATACACTGTGTAGTTATAATTTTTACTTCACGTAATTTATTCAGAGAGTGTCATATCAGTATATTGAAGGAAATAATTGCGAAACAAAGTACTATTTGCTATATCTACATAAGGTATGTAATTTAATTTTAATGTAGGCAATGGTATTAACAGCGCAGACAAAGTAATGGTGGGAAATATTAGGTGTTCGAAGACAGGGTCTTCCTTTAACCACAGGTTATTATTGCTTGTCCACGAGACTACAAATTAAAAGCCATGTTTGTTTCCATCTTTATAATTGCTGCATTTATATCTACTTGGAAATATTAAACCATTATTGTGAAATGTTTACTTTGATAAAAAAATATTAATGCAAATGTTTTTAAACAAAAATTGTAAATTATAACACATAATTAAAGAAATAATAATGTTTAATTAAAATCAATACCAGATTTTTTCAACTTTCTGCGTTTGGTAAAAGCGAAAAAAAAATATTGTAAAAAAAAACACAAGCGATACCAATTAGAATTAGTAATAAAAGTTACTGGGTATAAATAGAAGAAACAATGAGGTAGTGATATATAAAATGTAACTAAAGCCAGTAAGGATGTATGGGATTCAGCTCTGGCGGTGGCCAGCAACAATGTAAAATATAATATTATATCTTATATATACTTATAAAAATATATAATGTTTCGTGGTACAAATTTTTAAACGAACAAGATGATGGCAACATTCAAAAAGAAATCAGGGCATTGACTAACATAAAGATAAAATAATTTATTTCACTTTGGAACTAATATTAGAACTTATTGATCGACAATTTTTTAATCTATTTTATTTTTGACTCTACTATGCTTATCTACTCGATTCAGGCGATACTTTGTAGAAATCCATCCTAAGTAAGAAAAGGACTAATATATAGCTACTTCCACTATGTAGCAATAGTCGTGCAAAAAAGTGCACCGCCCGCCAGCCCGCTCATAAATGCGCGTGCGGCAAACAATGCAAATTACACCACTACCGCCGTTAAATCACTCGACAAGTGTTTCATTCCTCCACGGGGCATCCTCAGGAATAATGTCACACTGATTAGTGCCTAACACCGAGTGCTTTTTGTTGCACGACTTCTGCTACATTGCGAAAGTAGCTATATATTAGTCCTTTTCTTATCTACTCTGCTTGGCAAGGCGTTATAGTTGTGCAGAAGAAGCAGAAAAAATTCCACAACAAAACATTTCTTGATAATTTAAAAACACAGATTTTTACAAGATCAAAATCATCAAGCGACATCATTGCTGAGGATTCTTGTGATTTAAGTAATCGTTTATGGAATGCTTATTGCTTCATTTTATCTGATTCCGTTTGTTGAAACTTTGGTATAGCCAATTTTTCATGTTGCCAATGTAAATACACTATAAACGTCACCTTTTTAAAATTTATAATTGTTACTGTAACGTGCAAAATATTATGATAAATATATGAGAATCCGCAGTAAGAATATTGACTTCTTAGAACCATTTTCTCGAGGAGATTCGCGGCTCTTAGTCGTAAATTGCTCGTCCTACCAACGTACCTACTTACCAGTTTGCCATCCATCATCCAGCTGTCCAAAATATTACATCGGAAAATTCTGATCATCCTGAAGCTACAAGAACGGATTTATTTGTATTCCCTGGAAAATACTCGTGGTGCGTTCCCACGTCCTTCCACGGCAGACGTTTTTGAGATAATTTAACTCCCCAGGACGGCTGAAGCCTGATCTCGAATAAGATTTTTAAAAAGCATCTACAAAAGCACGGTATGCTTTACAGTTTGTATTTAAATAATAATTAATGTTTACCCAACTATTTTAATAAAAATTGAAAACTGTACACTACGGTTTAGTGTCTTTTTCTTCGCAAGTGCAGTTTAAAACATGAAACATCATCTTTAAATTAAGTTTCTTTTTTATATTATATTTGACTCTTTGGACGTATGGACGGAATGGGATGCCGGTGGACACGGACAGCGGAAGACCAGTCATAGCGGTGATCTTTGGGAGAGGCCTTGTCTTGGAAAAGTTGTCAATCGGCTGATATGTTGATTATGATGATGATGAAATATGATGAGGTAAAAATACATAAGTGAAATAAAATTCTCTGATCAAAGATAATGTTTTTCTAATCAAATTACATAGCCGTTGTAATCATAACTTGTTTTCTGATACGTTTACGTAATAAATACAAATTTATTACGTTTTCTTTATTAACAGTAAGTTTTGAAGAAAATTTTAAATTCCTGCAACTTTTTCCACTTTAAATTATCATCTTTAAAGCTGGACAAACTTTGAGTTTTATTTAAAAACCACCAACATAGACTTCGTTGAGATTTCAAGAAGATTTATTAACTACATATATAAAATGTATTTTACTGGTTGTCGTGGTTCATCTTGGGTTTTACTTATTTTAATTTAATGTCAACTTTGTCACCATAGAAATAAATCCGACTGGTTTCGTGTACTATCTTCATTAAAAAAATTTCACTGTTGTTTGTAATGATAAATATGTAATCGAAACTGGACAAACTATTAATAGTTAATATTCTGTATTTCATTCGAAACTTATCATATGCGTATCTCAAATGGACGCAACACGCGATAACATATCGGATACACGAATCCAAATGACTCCCCCGCGATATGAAAGCGCAAATACTAGCCAAAAATTATAATAGTTAAGCATTTGTTTTATAGTCAATAATGGCTGAATGTGAAATCGTTTAAAACATATTTCAAATATTACAATATTATTTCAATATTGTTCCAACCATTGAACATATTGTTTATGTAACCAATAAAACGTTTGAGGGTAAAATCGAATAATAATTTTCGAACAATATTTACATTAATGCTTTAGAGCTACCGAAAAAACTGTTTCGCGCCTTAGGAATGTGCGCGGCGGGGGGAGTATCGGCCGCTCAATTTCGTCTGTTCGCTTTCAACACGACCACGCAAAAGTACAAGAACATTTCGAGTATCGTTCATTAGTCGTAAAGGAATTAATTTTTATTTAAAACTACGTTCATACAGTTTTTTTAATGTTAATTTATTGTTAGCATAGTTTATAAATCCATTTTAGTAAAGAATACTCAACAAACAATGTCTTTAGCAAAGATCTGCGAGATTGATTAAAAATGAGACGATTCGCAGATGAACCAAAATCACTATCGTAACTCGAAAAATTACTCGTCCAAAATAGCAATGGGCAGAGCACAATCCTCCTGCGGCCACGAGCCGGTAGAAGCGACATGGGTTGGCCCCCCCACTAGGTGTTCTGACGACATTGATGAGGTTGCTGGATACAAGTAACGCATGACTGCTCATCGTGGTGTACATATTAAATATTTTTAACTTTGTTTTTATCTCATCTATGTCAATTTTATTTCTATAACACAACGTTATGTAACCATAATTAGTCCCAAAAATAAATAATCCCCTGTCATTATTGCATAGTTTAAACCGGTTGACATCAATAACAACACGAGACGTGCTATTAACACGTGAGACGTCAGCCAACTCCGGAACCGAAGCAATTTGTATCGACTACGCACCCACTATATCATGCGTCGTGATGGACGACAGTGGGCCAACGCAAGCCATAGAAAAATGACGGGGTACAATCTGTCCAATTAAAAAGCAACGCAATACTAACCAAATGTATATTAACTCGTATACGTCATGTTATTTGACAGCTTGGTATTAAATCATTTAACATTTAAGTTTTGAAAGATAATATTTTTATTATTTATGTCTGTAATATAAAGGATAAAACGTTTATAACTCGAATGCAAATGCTATAAATGACCTAAATAGAATATAAATATAATGCTATGTTACAATTATTTAACTAATCAAAGTAGACGAAAAAAGTCAGTAATATTAATGTACTTCTACGTATTTCGTTCTTAAAAGAAATTTATTTAAACTTTCCCTAGTTGCCCAGAACGAAATAATATGTTAATAATATATCAAAATATGTTATTTTATCTTATTAATTTGTTAATGTCTAAGCTGAAATAAATAAATCGTTCGTGGATATATATTTTTATGTGCATAAAATGCATAGACGAAAGCTTTGAGCTGTTGTTGAATACCATATGCAACAAAACATTGTTTTAATAATGATATAGTAGGTAATATGTTATGGTAGGTAGGTAGGTATATGTTTACTATCTAATTGTGCATGTCACCATACAGATTTAAAATACTAAGGTGACCTTCAATATACTGGGAGTTCGACAACTTAAAATATTTTCCAAAAAAGGATAGAGAAAGTGCATAATATTGCGAGCATAAATAGAATGTAATTTATTATTCATAAAATAAAATCTCTAGAAATACGAAATTTTTGCGTCTCCGTTTTTGTCCATGTTCAAAATTTCAACTTATTATCATAACCACTCAACTAGTTTTAATAATTCATGCTTTCCGACTTATATTTAAATTTCATAACGCTAAAGAGAGAATTCTCCTTAGGTTTCACATTAAATATTATTTAAAACATTAATACTACTAATAAGAACTCTCATATTCTCATTTTTTATTGTAAGTATCTGAGTCTTGGACAATCAGTGTACTACCAGGAGAAACAAAAGATCTGTTGTCGATCAACTCCACATAAAGGCCAGGTCCTTGATCATCTGCTACAAGCGGATTCAGGGCTACTTCTATCACGGTTTTCAAGGAAAAAGAAGAGTGAAAGAGACCAAGAGAACGATCAATGTGAATGTGACCAACCCGATGTGTGGACTCTGTGCGGGTGATGATGGTCTTCACAATAAAGAGAGCTCTCAGAAAAACAGGTCATAGAGACATGAAGGACCAACTAGTTGAATCCTCGATATTTAGCACTCAAGTTAAACGACGAAGTAGAAGAAAACATTAATATATTTTATTAATATTAACATTATTACATCTACTATTTTTCCATTTATTAATTCATTCCAGATTACTTTTAAGTTTCGTTTGCTTAAAACAAATAATTTTTTTTTACATAAAAAAACTTTTGTTTATAATCAGCTCTTGTAAGAATCGATGTTTTATTAAAATACAATATTACATATAATAATACTATCACAAAAAATGTTATCTCTTATAATTTATAATGGTATAAAATGAATCATTAATTAAACATCCAAATTGACAACGTTTATCAGTGAAATATCTGTATACAATACATAAATAGTTGTAATAGACATTTTAGTCTGGGATTACAGTTAACAGTAAATATAAAAGCAGACAATTATCTCGTACAGTATGCAGGCATTAAGTTGCCCATGGAAGTAGTTGTGACCCCTCACTAGAGTGGTGCGAGGCGATAAGACACCGCCCAAATTGATGTTTGAACTGCCATTAATTCCCCTTTCGGACAGATGTCGCTTTTGTCTATTATTTTCGACACACGCTATTGTCATTTGTCGTTAAAATATTTTATATTCTGTGGGCATATGTAATCGAATAAACGTCAAAGTCCAATGAGTTTAATTTAAAAACAGAAACCTTAAATTTTTACTAACTTCGACGATAAAAATAAAAAGTTGAAGTGGTTAACTTCCGCAAAGCTTTATTAAAGACAAATTATATACCCCAATTTTACAAAATTCGGCGTTGTTTTTTTCTTACTTAAGCCTTTTTAATTAAAACTTACTCCTGTTTTAGCTAAACTTTTTAGCTTAATTAATTTATGATTATATTTTTTCACAATAACGTAACGCGTATAACGATCGTTATGTATTAAATTTTACACCACATTTATAACCACACCTTTTTAAAACACAAAATCTAGCGCTATTTTCAAGTACAAGATCTCTCATCCCTAGCTATGCGCTTTGACTATAGTGCCCTTAAACGGAGTAAGGTAATGTTTGTCAATGCAACAGACAATAGAAACAGACAGTACGATAGCACTCACCTAGGCAGTCTTCTAGAAGAGAAATCCACTTCTGCTAACAGCTTTGTATTGTTCCCACTGACTGGGTACCTATTTCTTTTCAAATATGGAAGGTACTATAAAATTAAATTAATTTGTTAATCCTTTCATAAAATTTTGTTTACAATAACTGGTCGCGGAAGCCTTTGTCTCCTGTATTAGCTAACACCGTTCTTGAACTCACTAATGCTTAATAAATAGCTTTCGATTCCTCAATAAAATATAAAGCACAGTTTAACTGTTAAATTTTGCATAGCATTTAAGCCATTTTTATCATGTTTAGTGCACGTGTATACGTGATATTTAATGATTTCAACAGATTTAATTAATTATCTATTATTATAACATTATTTCTACACAGCTTAAATAGATAAATAAACAAGAATGCCTTTACTTGTAAGTTCGCCGATATATTATATGTAAGAAGTATATAAATAAATAAATATTTGAAATTCCATGTAATTTATATGAGCAATGTATTAATATATATGTCTCGTAAATTATTGCGTAATGGTTTGGTTTACGACGATCACCATTTTCATTTATATGCATTTCGCGATTCTAGTTTCTCTATCTTGAGTAAGATCCCAACTCATGTGGCCATGCGTCGTGTACTCCCTAAAGCAATAAACTACTTGGTGTGCTTACCACTATGCCCATTGTTTTGCGGTACGGGAAAATGATAAAACGAAATATACATTTTTTTATTTTGCAATAATTCAGCCACATACTAAGAAAAAAATAACTGTTCTAGTACCATAAAGATACCTAAATACAGATATATATAGACAAAAATAGATAATTAAAAAGTTTAATATTGGATTTGGATACTTGTTCTTCGGTTGAAAATTTTTGATTATATGTTAATTTAATTAGTTTAAACATATATTCAAAGGTTTCTTTTTTATATACAGAGAGTGATTGGTTATAGGTGAAAAATCTTTAAAGGGGCGAATGTATAGTTAATTAGTTAACATTTTTTTTTATTCTACACCTATTTCCAATAATTCTGTGTAAAATGATCACTCTGAAATATATAACATTATTTATTTCTGGCAGTATTTAGTCTACTGGGACAAACAATAATTAATTTTAATATGGAATGATCATAATTTTAAAAGCGCTTTATTTACTATATTATCATTCCGCTTATTACTGCCGAAACAGTGATTTTTTGAGTACAGTGTACGATTCTGAGTGTGTTCATTCACTCTTTTAAATCTTTTAAGCCATCATATCCGTATAAATCATTTGTAACAATCATATCTGTATCTTATAGCTGGTAGGCGCCCTTTATTTTTTTATATGTTAATCGTTTTATTCATTCGTGCCAGTAACAATTAATCTTTATATAACCTTAAAAATAAAAAAATTATTCAAAGAAAGAACAGTAATTCGAAATCTTGGCCTGAGTATAGTTTTAAGCGTCACTGACATATATAATCTATATACAAAAACATAATGTATAAAGAATATTATATTTTCTATTACTTTTTACTAAGGATATTGGAAACACGTCCAATTGCGTATACGAAATACGTCGAATTTGTAGAACAAATATAAATGGTTGAGGGTAGATCAGGGGTAGATAATTACATTTTTTTTGATCTTCGGAAACAGGGGATGACTTCACTTCTATGGAGGCATAAGTTCTTTGTATTGGACATGTTTTGATAGTGTCAAAGATACAAGACCCTTGTAAACAAGGGAAGTCTCTGCAAAATAAGACATCGAAAGCAAACCATTGAAATTTTCTTATTCGTATTTAAACAAATTAAAGCGCAAATATATCTTCAACATTTGAGGTTGCACATAAAAAAGATTTTTTAGTCGCTATGTTTTCGGGCTCTCTCGTATCCAAAAATAGACTGGAGCAGTTTTTAAAGTAATAAATTTTTCACATCTTCCATGATTTTACTCATTTTTCATCCTTCTTAATATCTTCCGTTTATTTCTCTGTTATCCGTCACATCTTCTTGTATTCCGTTCCATATCTCGCATGACTGCCATCTCTATCTTTCCATATACTACAATTGTTTTCTACATTTTGGTCTATTAACTTGTTTCATTGTCTTTTTACTTCATTCGATTCAATAGGACATGTTGGAAGCGGTCTGCATGAAGCTTCGTCCAACAACCTTAACGAGTCGTCCAAGGCTACACTTGCCAGTCCATGGTGTCCACTCTAAAACCTTAAAGGACCAGCGGCCATCTTTTTTGCTATGCTACCTAGTTAACGCGTGTACAAATTTGTAAAATTATTTAATATTTAGATTATTTCTATGTCGCTTTATGAAATAACACCCGGAAGAAAAAATTAAATTACAAATTTTATAGTATAACTATCTCTGGATACATAAAATATAAAAGTCCAATACGCAATAAAACCGACAAAAGAACGTAGTTCGAAAAACGAAAGGTGTGTCGTTAGATTTATACCCGTACAAAAACTAAGCCCGAACTATTTGTAAGTAAAAAAGTTAAGGGGACAAAGCCATACATCAAACGGATCGATGTTCCGATTAAACTACACATTTATACCCACAGATATTACTCTGGAACCGACTACAAATTACCTAATTTCCGTCGAAATAAATATTTATACAATGAAACTCGACAAAATATCTGCCGCAATTTCCATTAATTTTCTATTACCGAGAAATAAATAAACGTTAGAAACACATTATTCAAAGCCAAATTTAAATTACAATATTTAAGTTATAAAAATATAATATAATAACAGATTTTGTTATTTTAAAACCAGAAATATCTAATGACAAATAATACGGTATACAAAGGGCTAACAATAATGTTTGGTACAACTATATAAATATATAAAAAAAACAATGGTTTCAGTAAGTAATAAATAAGGTGATGCTAATATAACTAGAATTTGTTAACCTATCCCATTCTAAAAGAAATAAAAATAACGTAACATATTTTACAGTAATCGCTGCAGGATGATTGTAAATAAACGCAAGAGTATTAGGACATTAAAGCTATTTTGCCTCTAACCGATCATCCTGTATTACGGGGTGACTACATTAAAAACTTGCAGAATTGTAGAATATTTGTTCTATTATTTTTCTGTTGATCTTTCTATCCATCGAATACAGTGTAGTAGCTATTGCCTTTTAATATTTAAATTTTGAATAAAAAAACGTAATTACTTTTTTATCATAAATGTATTATGTATGAGAGTGTACCTATTAATAAATCACGCACAGACTATAACAATCATTGCTGCCAAATCAAAACATGATTAATATATACGCATCACCTAGTCAAAGGACGATTTATGTCTGAGTTACACGTATCAAGCGAACTGTGTGCACTTTTTTATACTTGCTCTGAGTAATCATTAACGTTATCAGTGATTTGATTTGTAAAGACACTCATCTTGATCGGATAATTGATAATATCTAAACAAAATGTGATATCGTATATAAATTATTGTCTTATTTCTTAAATTTATAAAATGAACAATAGTAGTAATAACATTTGTGAATATCTTGTCAACATTTCACACCAACGTTTGTAAAAATTGTCGAATTTTAGCGAAATTATTGATAAAAAAATGCAATAAAAACTATAGAAATATACAGTTTCATTTGAACGTAATTCTGTCTATTTATGATTTCATGATCAAAATTCAAATTACTATCGCATTCAATCGAGTTTTAAGTACAGTAGACTGAACTTTAAGCTGAAATTGAAGTCCATTCTCTCGGGGACCGACAACTTAGATACGCTTCATACATAAATTTTAAACCAAAAACCAAATTACTTATTACGTACAACCAAAGTTACGATAGATTGTAATATGTACATATAAAATTAATTAAACAAAATTTGAGAAAGGCTTATCTTAAAAGTGAATATAGTATTTTAAGTTGAAGTAAATAAATATTATAACTGAAATTGTATTCCTTACGAGTAAATATATTTTTATACCATAAATAACGATTTCCAATATAAGTACCAGAACGAAAATATGTGACTTGTGAATAAAATATCAGAAATGTAATTTTCGACGATTCTATCATCTGCCGGTATCCAGATAATCCGTTTAAAATATGTCATATAATATTATAAAGACACACACACATGTAATATTTCATGCTTTGCCTATATAATTTTATAAATATACGCAAAGCATAAAATGTTATATATTTATGTTTATTTGTTTTATAGACAGCATTGTAAATACATCGTTTGTTGTTATCAAAATTGATCGACACGATGTGAAAGCCAATTAAGTGAGGAAACAACACGAGTTATTAGGAACCATTAGCTGTACATATTTAAACAGAAAACTTTTCAAATTAAGTTGCTTTTTTTGAAGTGTTTCATAGTTTCAGTTCTATACGAAAACTATATGTGACAACTAGTTATTAAACTGAAACTTGTAAATAACTTGATATTACCTTTCCTCGACAATTTAGTCAGGGTTTTTTTTTCTCTTCGGATTTAATATCTATATAACTTTTTATTTTTTTAACACCTACATGTAAAACTTTTTTATATTTATAGTGGTCATGTTAACATTTTTTAACCTTATTTGTATTATAATAAAAATAGCATTGGCTATCATGATGGAAATTTTATTACTGTTAATTATTTTTTCAAATGTGACATTAATTAATAAATAGACGTTGTTTTTAATAAGCAAGCTGTTGATTGGTTTAATATTATCAAAAATAATAACTTCTATTTATTTTAAATTAGCGTGTATCAGAAATTAATTCATATCGAGTTTACATATAAGTAATTATCGCTTTTGTTTACTTAATAGAAAAGTACTTAATAGGCAGGAATAATTAATTTACAAAGATAAGAATAGTAAAATGTAGAGAAAATATGCAAAGACCTACATTTATTATTCGTATTCGTTCTTTATTAACTATAATTTATATCCTGTTTAAAAATGGGTTAACATCAATTTAGAGACTTAATAATACTGAATTTAAGGGTTGCGGAGATGATATTTTATAATAAATATCTATACAAATAAATAATAAACAATATTTATTTGTTTTTAAATGTTTAATTTGAATGCCGAATAAATATACAAAAAATAAAATTACGCCACAAATTTTAGACAGAATAAATCTAATCTTTGTTCCGAGCTTTTAAAGCTTTAATTTTTTAAATTAAAATTTATGTAATAAATTAGACAAAGTAATTGTTAAAAGTTTTGGTATTGAATTCAATGAAATGATGATATATATAAAGCTAATGATGATAATTAATAAATAATAGTTAAATACGGTAAAAATTGAACCACCGATGTTCTTGACGTAAACTAAAATGCGTATTGAATTTGACATATTGAAGAAGTTTTTGTTGTTTTATTTTTTGATATACAACATTTGATAATACAACTAACATACCTAACTTTTGACTCAACGCTAATGAAAAACCAAATGAGCAATAAATGCTGATTCGTATATTTTATTTAAATAAAAGAGCTAAAAGAATTCTTTTGATTCTTTTTTATGTTATTAGCATTTGTGATTGTTATTATTATCGTTTTGGTAATTATATTTTGGTTCAGTATTATGTGTAGTCGAGTTATGACTATAATTATAGATATTGTGTGGTGTTTTTGTAAATTTTTAACAACAATTAATTTATTTTGGTATTGTTCACTATTGCTATTAACCTATTTCTATTCCTATTTATTTTCAGGTAGAGAAGTAAGGAGTAAATACATCACTTAGCAGTAATGATGTAGTTTAGTTTTAAATGGCTTAGTAACTATTATTAGATATTATTTATAGTTAAATATAAATATAAATATCAATAAGGTGTATGTATTTAAAAAAATAAATGTTTATTATTAGGTATATACATTTACAATTATTGTTAAATTAAATATAGCTATTAAAATATTAAATTATTAACAAAAATTATTGAAAGTGAAAAATGTAATAAAACGCATCAGATAGATTTTAATAAATAATTATTTGATCACACATAACACATCGATGTTTACAGAGTTCAGTTAATTATGTTATATAATGTTTAACAAAAGCAATTTAAAAATCGAACCTTCATATGAGTTAAAAAGATACGTGTAAAAAAAAACAAATGTGCCCCTTTGCATGAATAAAAACAAAAAATTAAAACAAAACTTACCTAATAATTTCTTCACTTCTGCCTGACTGATTAGAACATTAAGATGGCCTGTTGCCCATGGCAACGCTAGCCACATAGTCCAAGCGATAAGAAGCCTTCTGCGCTCCATCACGATATGGAATATTCACTTTCCGATCATTTAAATTTCACTTTATAGTACATAATCACTTTTGAATTTTACAATCATGTTGTATCCATTTTATGATAATTCTTTATAATTTTTCTATTAATAAATTCTTAAGATAATAATTATGAAATCCTTAATAATGTATCTTGAAGTATAACTGAAATATTTCGTTATTTTGAAGATATTAAATAAAATTCACAACGGAAAACTTTGTTTCAAAAAAATAAAAGCAAAATTAGGGGAAAGTAAAATGAAAAGTAGTGTAATCTTAAAGGAAAGTAATATCACCGTATATATCTAAATGTAAATATATTTTCCAATTGATTCTTCAGATTCAAAATCGGAATGCGAAAATTCGATTTTCGAATCGTATCGAAAATAGCGGGAACACGCGTCGGGCATACGCGTTACCGCGCCGCACTGCCGTCCGTTCGGAAACTCGCCGCGTACCAACAAGTTCTTCGCCGACATGCGCACTCCGCCCCAACCCTAACGCCACAACTTTTTATACCACAAACATTTTATTTATAACCGCGAAAATTTATTCCTTAACCTATCTTATTACTCTAATAATAATCGTAAGAAACAATAACTTTCAAAACAAACATGAATTAGTTTCTCGTTTATCTCATATTTCTGAATGAAAACAAAAAAAAAACTTTTAACTAATCATTATTATTTTTTTATGCAATTTAAACCAATATAAGTAAAATATGGTTATTGGTTATATAAGTAAAAGCTTTAAAAGGGTCTCATCATTGCCAGTCACCTTGTATAAAGTGATCACTTTGAAATATGATACATTAATTTATTTTTTTATAACAACGCTATAGGCCAATAACTTTTGACAGTAAAAAGTCTACAAAGACAGATGGTAAATAGAAATTAATGTCAATGTGTGGTAATTCATATTTTGAAAACGCTTTTTCTTACTGTATTATCATTATATTATGCAATATTTCGGAAATCATTGATTTTTGGATAGGTTGTATCATTGGCAAAGGCTTTTTGGGTCTTTTGGTGAAGCCAAAGGTGGAAGACAATGACTGTCCGCGAACTTAACTATGCCGTCGATCCAACCAGAGGCGGGCTTAAAACCACTTAAAGTAAACAACAATACGTGGAGCCTATATGTAGAGATAAAAAGGGGGATAAATTTGTCAAACATAAACTTACTAAAACCTTTCATTTATTTAACTTGAAATGTATTTAATCTTTTTATATAGTTATATATAGAGTTATGTACATAAAAAGCCATTTGAGTAGAAATCTCTTAAAAAATTAAAAGGCTTTCATCGAGAAAGACCTGTGTTGTAAGAGGAATTAATTGAGTTTGTCTCAAGGGAGAGGCGTTTCCGTTTTGCATTAGGCCAGTTCACGGCCCGCTAATGGAATTACATTCTCTTTTATGAACTGCTGAAGGTTTAAAATTAGTTTTTGCTTGTGTAGCGACAGTAAAAGCAAATTGTAAAACGATAAAAATTACTCGGAATAAGCAGAATCATCGTAAGTAATATCATTATAGATACAAATCAAAAAAGAAAGTCACATATACCTGAATTTACTTTATTCTAATATTTTATGCCACTATTATTTAATTAAAATTAAGGGCCAGTTTGGAATTATGGTTCTAGAAAGTTAGATAAATATTTAGGGGTGGTGATAGAATCTAAAGTAAATCACGTTTATAAATAATAATATTTATTTAAAAATACTAAATTTCAATAGTATGCAAGAAATATTTTAAAAATATTGAAATATTCAAAATACATTTTTTTTTCTGAGGTATAGGTGAACAGAAAAGTTGTTTCTCAAATATGAATAATTTCAGTAAGATAGACAAAGATAAAATAGTTTAATATTATTTTCTTAAAATAATTTCCGGTTCATCCACTGCGAAAGCGTCCGATATAAGCGGTCTTATATTTACAGCACAGAAATTTTCACCTTTTTTATCTAGTTTTTGACTGGCTATTGTTACTTTTAAGTATGATATTTTTACAACGTCAAAGATAGTTCGGGGCTCCCCAACATCTATTTATTTATCTATACATATTCTTTATCCAAATCGGATGATTACAGTGATGACTACATCATTTGAAGAACACCAGAAACGGCCAATTTGATAGAAACTTGAATCGGATGGGGTTCGTCTATAATGGCATCCTTTAACTTTACGAGATTTACAAGCAGATTTCTTCCTAAATCACTTATACAATGCTCTAAATACAGTAGATTCATTCCCAAGCTTTAATATCACTTAAAAATGCTTCATACTATACTACAGTGTTTTATTTAAAAATTCTGTTAAAAAATAATTACCTTTTAATTCAGACATATGGAGCATTATAGTTCTATATATAGTTGCCCACAATAGTTACTAGAGAACTACCAATATCACTAGTTTTAAATTATCCATGATTTTTTACTACTATCGGTCTAGTTATGATTCTACTTTTATGATTCCCAAAGTAATCGATTATATTCGGAATTCCTGTTGTATCCTGCGTCCATTCCCTGCAATATAATTCTTCATCGTTTATTCCCTGATAACAGCCGTCAATCAAGTCGATGTTCGACCCTCTTGGATACTCTTCAATCGGAATGCTACACGCTTAAGTGACCACATGCTGAAATATACTCTCGGACACCCTTAAGCATGAAGGAGCATCCGTCCGAGCGTCACAACGGCTCGGCGGCTTGAATCTGGTTAAAATGTATATAACGACCCGAGCAGAGGCTTCTGTACTTCTATGTTTAGTAACCATAAAAATCATGTTTATGCCAGTACTCATCATTACCATTTCAGCTGTAAGACGTTCACGGTTAGACATAGGTCTTTCTCATAGATTTCCCAGAGCATCGGTTAGAACCAGCTTGCATCTAGCGTCTTCTGACGATCTTAATATCTCCAATGCGCCAACTCTACCAATTCACAGTAACCAAAATTCCCAAGTCAAAAAAAAGTTAAATATCAGTGTTTATGAATAGTGACAATGGTTAATAATCTTAGGTCGTAAAGTACTGTCGTCGACCACTGTGCACTCTCTATCTTTAATGGTAATATAAATATGATTATGTAATAACAGAATTTTCTAGAGCATGTCTCGTATCGTGTTTAAAGATCCATACTACGAACGACTAGTTGAGTCAAATTTTAAACTTGCTAAGACCGGCGAAGTAAGTTGAAATCCTCACTAAAGTAGAGCAACACTTCGCACGAGACAGGCTTGAAATTTTTATCGACCTATAAATGTGTATGAGGTTCCGGCGCTGGCAAACAATTTTCAATCTAAATAATTTTAGTCTTTGTAAGTCTCTGGAACACTCCATGAACATTGCTGGTGTAAAAAAACTTCTAGAAGCAGTCTAGTTATATATTTATAACACATGAAGTACCATTTCATCTCAAGACGATATTACAATATTGCGTTGCACAATATTTAAAAATAGTCGGTAGCAATAATATAAGAAAAAAAATATTTAGTGCAAAGAGAAGGCAACAAATATTTGTTTTTAGATATAAAAAATATCGAACATTATGTAATACAAAACCTTCTACATTACAATTTTAAATAACAGTAAAGCTTGAGTATGAATTGCTATATCTACTATAGGACGTGAATTGGTCATGCTAAAAATATCTATGTCTAAAAAGATTTCTATCTGTTACCTATTTAAATGGATGTCTGTAAAAGATTGCCTCGTGTGGTAGGACCATTGTACCTTTGTGTTTATTATTATAAAACTATTTATTTTCATTTTCAAGCGTGTACAATAAAAAAATATTATGTTTAATTAAAACTAATTCGACGATTTATTTTATCTCCATAGCTTTGTTATGTGATATAAATAGATTCATTTACTATTATACAGACGTGTCGTTTTGTTAGAATATAGAAAGAAAAAATAAAAACAGTTATATAGGTTCCACGAGTTAAAAAAACATTCAAGACAACTTAGCAATATACTGTAACATGGTGCAAACGACAACGTTGACTTTTGGTGTTAGTAACGTATGCTGAAACTATACTGCCCTAACATTCCTGAACAAAAAGAAAACAAAAAAAATTATAAGTAAAATAGTAAATAGCAATCCCACAGCTCGGAATAAGCCTATCTACGAATAGATAAGCTATAAAAAAGAAAAAAAAAACATTTAAGTTAATGTAAATTAACTTATAAAACATGTCTTCGTTTTTTATTAGTAAATAGGCGTAGTGTAACTAACATAACAAAAATTCGTAACTCTTAACACAGAAATACTAAAGCACATATTACTTACAGTAGCAAAAAATATTTTTTTATGAATTTATAAAAATAAAATTGTGTATAAAATCCTCGTTCAAAATAACGAATTAATTATCACATATTGCAAAGTACTCTCTCATAATTTGCAGTATCTCGCTCTTATTATAATAATTATTATTGGACTCTGAACGTCCGGAATAACATTCTCACTAATTGGAATCTTAAATATTTTTATCTTTCAGTCTGAAGTGCAATCATGTCGTTGAAATATCATATATTACTACTGTCTGCATAATTATTATCATCATTTGCATTTTCTATTCGCAGACATCGTCTAGAATGCACCTACGAGCATTCGAAAGTGCGCTCTCGTGGAAAATTCTAGAAACTCACGCAGGCGTGGTGGATCCACGACGTAGCGAACTTTTTACTTGTTTTTTTTTATCTCTCCTATTTTTGAAAAAGGAATGTCGAGTGAATAATGAAGTTGTGACGGTGCAGACGTTCAAGCTCATTGTTTTAAAATTGCTAGCAATTTTTAAATTTTATTCCAATTTTTTAACGATGTCTCTTTGAAAGACTTTTGCACCTTCAAATTCCTGTCCTGCATTTTTATTCCACAAAGATGTGAAAATATACTTTAAATTGTATCTGTATTATATATTACAAAGTGAAGACAAAGGTAACATTGAATTGTTTTCTTTTCTTTTAATGGCTTTGCTATTTGGGGCCTCTCGTACCCCCATCTTATGAAAGGACAGGGTTATTTCTTTTCATTTAATAATTTTTTCTCATATTTTTTGTATTTACGCGCTCTTTTTACGATCTTCTTCTTTTCTCTTCTTATGATCTTGCACTTTTTTTCTTACTTTCCACATTTCCTCTATCTTTCCCTTTCATTCCAATTTTCCCTCTTTTCCGAAACCTTTCTTTCTTCGCCTCATCACAATTTTTTTTATTTTATTCTATAGAGTTTACTTTACTTAGATTTTATTTACAGTTATCTTATGGTTTGAACTTTTGTTTCTAATTATTTTTTGTACAGCAATTTTCTTTCACAGCTTAAAGAATTCTTGTCTTTTCACGTCTTCCTTTATTGGCGAGGCTATAGTATCCTCGCTCATATTCGTGCCTAACACGCATTCGGAATCGACCCGGAGTCCTCCGAATGAGGGACAATGGGCTACCAGGTGGACCACGGTCTGGTCCACGCCCGGTTGACAGAAGCTCGTTAAATCGTTAGTCTATTATAATTTTTACAACTATTTTAAAACGAGAAAATTTATACAGCGATCAACATCAGGAGATATACAAAGCTAGGGACTGTCAACAATTCACACATTGCTACATTCAAAAACAACGCAATTTTCCCATTCAAATATTTTCTACGCGCCAAATACATTTTGTGTCGGCTTGCGCGAAAATGAAACAAGCACAATATTGCAGTGGATAACGTTTGCAAAAGCAAATTGCTCAGGTTTGCGGCTTTGTTTTGTTCAATATGAGCGCCATTTTTTGTGAACGCGGACAATAATCGGAATATACCGCGGAGTTTGCGCGAATCCAAAGCGTACATGCGCGAAAGTAATTTAAACAGCGCTTAAACTATTAGCGTCACTGCAAACTGGATTATCTCACGGATTAATTCACCTGACGTATTGGTTACCACATTACCAGCTATATTTCTCTACTATTTCACTATAATCCTGTAATTACAAACATTTTAACGGAATTTAATTTTATAAAACAGGTTTACAGCTTTTATAAGGTACACATCGTGTCATTATAATATATTTTGTAAGTATATGAATGCGTAGAAGTAAATATACGTAAATAATAAATATATATTATCTGTATATGTGTATTTACAATTTGTTGTCCTATATTAGTGTAGTAGTATTTCTTTATCTTTCAAACGTGCGTTTATTGGTAGTAAAGTTAGTATTCTCTATAAAAAAGGTCGAATTTCCATTACTTGCTTTTTAATTTCAAAGCTCCGAAGTTAAGAGATGACGTAAAAAATTTAAAAATTATGATAGTCATTTTTTTAACAGTTCGCTTCCACGATTCAGTAACAAACTTAAGAACACAAAAAATACGTTGTTAATTTTTTATAGTGTAACAAATAAAACGTTTTAAATACAATTGTGATCTTACAACCTTTACGGTACATGATTTTCAACATAAATTATATAAGTAAATTCCCAGAAAAAAAATCTCTTTTGTCACTTTCGTCGGTCTGTTTCTTCGTATAATCAAAAAAATATGTATTAGTTTCCTATGCGATAACAGTGATTGAAAGGTATTCTGGTAACAAGCTAAGATACCGAAGAAGGTTGGTCTTCATACAGGACATATCGTAAGGCAACAGAGCTACAGGGATCAAGCACATAATATTTTTTTTTCGCAGAAATCTTGTTATCTTATATACGAAAGATTTCCCATCCGAAAAAATTGACCAACAAATTACTTAGCCTCAGAAATGCATTCAATTTTTATTTTCAGCGCGAATAGTGTATTTGTCGGAAAACTTCATGCTTGGCTACGTGATATGAAATTGGTAAATGTAGAGTTCAAAATGTTAGCCTGCAGAAACGGATGTATACAATGACTTATTTACTCTGAGTAGATCGAACATTGTTCCGTACACGAATCTTCTACAGTCCATTCATCTCTCCTCGGAGATTTGCTTTACTTACAAGCTCGAGGCGTCTGCTTAGTTTGTGCAAACATTAAGCGATCTGTTACAATATCGGATGGGATGTTTGCTAACGTATTTTATGATAATCTTGGGATGAAGACGAACCTCCCTCCGAGCGGATGTGAGGATCAAGTGTTATATTTACTGAAAATGTCTGTACTTAGTAACAAATTTTGATTCTAAGTAATGTATTTATTAAGTCTTGAAATAAAAATGCTTCATAAATAAGTTTAAGTGTAAGTGTAGTAGAATTACAAAGTTTTATTACTACGCCAAAAATAACACTAAATTGCAAACGTAGTGCTAGCTAGTTAGCTTTCAGTTTTTGTGACCCCATTCGACTATCACTATTTGACATGTGATCATCAACTTCATCATTTCATCATTAAATAAATAGGCCACTACCTTTCACCAATTGGAAGGGGAGCAATGAAACTCAAGCGTCTTCCGACGACGTTAAAAAGGTCATCACGTTATGTATGAAGCGCTTATCGGCTACCGTCCGTGGTCTGTACTTCTAAACCATTAGAACCTAGCAGCGTTATACTTACTTAAGCCTTGAACTTGTCCATCCGCTGGTCTATAATATTTATAAATATTTACTTATAAATTAAGACAGTCAAAGACCTTGTTATAAAACTTTGTTACGAGACCGCAGTTTTTTATTTAAGTCATTTTAAATTAATCTATTTTTTATGAGAATTAAAGATTTAATAACAATAATCATTGGTTACAACATTTTAATAAATTACATAAAATTATCATTCTAGCAGTGGTAAGTTAGAAGTTCGATTCATAATAATACCTTACTTATATGACTTTTGATCTAACCTTCAGATTCAATAATACAAGGTAATTGGATATAGGTAGACAAAACTTTATGTTGTGAATTTTTAGTGTATTTACTGTCAATGAAGGGTACACGCTATACGAAAAATCAGTGTTCTCATAAATAATTAAAAACAACGTTATGATAACAAAATTATAAAAAAAATAAATTCAGATTGCTATGTATTAAAATCAATAATTATTTACTATGGATACGGGCAGCATAAAACGTATCATTGTGGCGATCTTTACTGGTGGTCTTATAGACAAGATATATCTTGCAGTGGGTGTCTGTCGATCGACATGAACAATGACTTTGCAAGAAGTAATGGACCTGTCATAGTTTAATAGAAAAAATAAATTAACATAACGTATTTCAAAGTAATCACTACATAAAGAGTGATAGGGAATTTGTCACAAAATGTCATAAGTATACCTATATACCTTTTACTACATATTTCCAATCAACCTGTATAAAATTAGAATTGCTTAGTATTTACTACCATTATTTATTGACATGATATTTCTTAATTTTTCAAAATTACCGCCTTAAGCAAATTTATGATACAAATACTTTTATTTATCCGAATTATCCACGTTAATAATACGCCTTTCCTACAAACACAAACAAGAATCGTAAATTTAATTTAATCATAGAATCGAATAAAATTTACGTCCTCCCATCACAGCGCGCCTAGATGCGTAAATATTATTTGAATTCGACGCTATCGCAATCCAAATACATTATCTCATATTTCGGGCCCGGGTAAATATTGGTCGTTGAAGCCCTAAATCTCTTGTTACCCGGATACTTAGAGCGAATCTCAAGTTTCCTCGTAAACGCGTTCTGAGATCATTCTCTCGAGCCTTGAATTATTATAACAAATTATAATTCAGATTCAAAGACACGTGAAACAATAATAATTTTAGCTTATAAGTATACTTATAATCGTTATTACAATGTAATAAATATAAATGGTTTGTAATAGTTTTAAACTATTTGATAATTTATTCGTAACTCTTTCTTTCGTACAATTTTTATTCATTCAATCCTTTTTCTTCGTAGGTATAGTACTACCGAAACCGCTGTACTGCGCCTGAGGTTTACGCGCGGCGAGGCGGGGGAGAATCGGCCGCTACGTTTTGTCATTCCGCTATAAACGCTTGTGGCAGCACCGCTAATGCTTTTTTATCTTCCCTCAACTCACTGCACATTCCTAAGGCACGGCAGCTTCGGTATTATTATATTAAATCATAGAGCTTACGTGACATACCGGTAGCGTTAAGTGGAAAGAAAAGAGGAACTCAATTTGATTCGTTTTTAACAAACCAAGTTATTCTATCATTCTTTTCATAATGCACACAAGTGGCTACTGTAATTGATTGTATGTAGTTAGTAAAATATATATGTAAATAAATATGTAAAAATATAAATATATATGTAAATAATATGTATAAATATATAATGTCTTAGTCTTGAGGTGATTATGATTTTTATAAAAGTACGTAAGAGCTTGTCTTGCATAATTAGTCAAGGAGAAAGTCAAGGTTATTTCGCTTCTTCTTGCTATGAATACAAACTAGAAAATCTATTATTTACCTGTGAAGTCCGCGTAGAGAACAGTTTTTTAACATAGTTAATTACAGAAATGTTTGCGATAAATAAACGGGTAAATAATTACAAATCTCATTTGATATTCTGTTTAGAGCAGGACGTTACCGCAAAATGCAATCTGAATTAGGAAACCGCTAGGTGTGGCGGTGACGGGGCCTTTACCGCGACCCGCACGTCTGAGTGTGGTGCGGTTTTAAAAACAGTAAAATAATTTGGATACAATAATATTTATTTGCTATATGTTATTTCGATATTTGTATATATCGGGCCCTTATAAACCAGCAACCTTAAAGGTATTTTAAATTGCAAATCCAAATACATTTATTTATTTATTTATTTATGTGTAAATTGTATTTAAAATAGATAATCTAATTTAATAAAATATAAATCTAATATTAATACGCTAAATTCGATAATTTTTACATATTTATAATTTAGGTGATTTTAGAGGTTTCTATACAAGTTTATAATTTTTTTAATGTTGTAATTGACAGATGTAAATTTGAAAGACATTAGCATGTTTCTTTGTTATGTATAAATGTTCTTATAGTCCAGTTCGTATCATACTTATATATTTTAAACTTATATTGTTTCAGTTTTTTATACAAAAAATTATGAATGTCGACGTTTATAAAAGTAATTAAATAGTCAATTAAATATGTATTTAAACAGTGGTATCACAGCAATAGAGGACTGAGACTTGCGACCGTAAGTCACGGGTTTGGCTCCCGGTATACAATCATATATAACTTAAACTTTGTGCATTAATTACATAGTACTGACTGAGCTTTTAAATGATGATCAACAACGTCCTTTACGAACCATTATACTACACTGCAATCGCCAACCCGCCTTCTACCAAGCATGGCGATTATGTTACATCCCATAGACATTTTTGAGGTAGGTAGGTCTATTCTTTGCACTGGGCGTCTATGAGCTGAACTACGACGATCACAACATATTTTAAAGAATTTTTATTTTGTACGGACTTTGAATTAAATGATTATTTTACTTCCTACATATGTATGTTTGTTTTCGGAAATTGCTAAACGAAAGAGCTTTTATAAAATTATGGTGCTGTATTTAGGCGTTATACTAGATTTTTACATTATAGAATTGACATAATGTAGACTAATTTATATGAAGAAGTAATTAAGAAAAAAAGAACTTCTTTAATATACACATCTTTTTATAATACAGTTACACGAATGAGCGAAACTTTTCTAACGTTGACTTAATCTGACTCGGGAACAGTGGCGGGAACGCCGCGATAGTTGACTTGGAACTTTCCGCCGTAAAGTCGAAGTTGTCACGACCATAAGGGAGTTGGCTGCTATCGGCATTAAAGTGGACTACCCGGATGCAGTTCTCGTGTTAAGGGAGGATATATCTTAAATTACGAACAATATGCACTATCCGAGTTGAGAGTTCGTTGTAAATTCAACAACTGGATCTCGCAGAAAGTTTTTGACCTTATTTCAAAATAATGGTTTAAAACTTTAAAACCATTTTACAAACATATATCTATCAAGCAACTCTTACTAATTTTTACGTTATAATATATTAATAATATTACCAACCATGTAACGCATCAAGAAAACAGACAAGCCGATCCTGTTATTTTACTTAGACGCGTGTTTTTTTTTTCATTTACTAAGACTTGTGTTTTACTTCGACACTTATTGATAATAATTTTCACTTCAAATTATTTATAATGATTACTTAATAAAGGACGAATACCTTTAGAGTCTAATTCGATAGAAATAAGAATCAAATTGAACTCCTTTTTTAAGACGTTCTATAACAATAAAAAGCTACACGGTTTCTAAACGCAGCCTGACATGAAAAGTGTCCTCTACAAAGTCGAATCATTTTACAAATATTTTTAATACATTAGATATAAAAATTCATATCAAACAAATTATTTTATAATTTTGTAAATTTATCGACAGTGTTTCAAAACAGTTTCACGACACACAAAGTCGGAGTTGAAAAAAAATTGCTATCGTAAGCCGCGAACTTTGTTCTTGGTGTACGTACTTATATTTTCGCACTTTCGGCATTAATTATATAGAATTGCCATTGCTCACAAACAAAGTTTCTAGACGATGGGTAGCAACATCCACTGCTAACTATAATACGACAATGCTATCGCCAACCTGCCTGTAAAGCGTGGCAATTATGGTATACCCACCCATAAATATGTTTCAGGAAGGCCCATGCCTTGCAGAGTGCCTCTATGAGCTGAAACGATGAAATTTTTTAACAAAGCATCATCTCTAAGCCTATTTATTTGTAAATAAATATCATACTGCTTGAATCTCTTATTATTATCATTATCATTTCAGACAAAAGACGTGAACTGCTAGATGACTTGAAGTAGGTCTTCGCTGAAGATTTCCAAAAGTACCGGCAAAAACCGGCCTGTACCCGGCATCTTCCGGCGAATAATAATATGTTAAGGTTATATATGTTTTACCATAGACGAATTCTGAGTTGCGTTTTTGTATTTCTTTGTGTATTTAATACATTTAACCACTATATAATAAAGTAGATTATGTCATATAATAAATCTGAGTCAGGAATCTGAAATTGATTTGGTCTAACAAACTACGATGTTAAATAAATAAAAATATTTCTCAACATTAAAATGTATGGCTTTTGTTTCTTTTTTTTAAAAAACTGAAAATAAAATATTCATTCAATACATTCACTTCTTCATAATTCACTGTTTAGCGCGTCGTTATAAAGTCGTAAACCTAGAAAACTCTAGTTAATATTGAAGCGGTCGAGTGGTACATTTACATAAACTTAGGCGTAAAACTTAAAAAAAAATTACGACGAAATATATTATTCATAACAACTCTGTATATTTCAGAAGACTGGTATACAACAACGTTTGTTATTATACTGAATATTTAAAACAATGTTTAGAATGTGTCTTTCTTTTATAGATATACCTTATTTTCAATTCATTTTAATAATAAAAAACTTAATAAAGATGCAACACGATTTTTAAAAATCTTTATTTCAATCAAGTCAAGCAAGTATGTTATTAGCATTTTAACAATACAATATGATTATTGGGGGTAAAAGCACATTTCATGTCTAATGATTTATAGCACATACTATCCAACAATCAACAGAAATGGTTTCAGAAAGAAAAAAATAGCTCAATGATGATATAGTAAGAAAAAACGTTTTCAAAATTTGGCTTACTAAATAATAGAACCAGTTAAATACCTGAGGTGATTGGTCTTTCATATTGCGATGGAGAAATTAAATCAATATATCATATTTCAAAGTGATCACTTTATACAGAGTGATTGGGAAAAAGTAAAAGTATTTTAAAGCTTTTTGCTGTATGTTCAACTGTAAAGCTTCTACAACTATAACCAATCATCCTGTATGTTCTTGTTTTGAAGGAATTAAATATTAAGATGCAATAATATCTGAACAAAGGCGTAGTATGCACAAAGGAAACGTATTACTATGTAATATCCACCAATCCGAAGTGGAACCTCCAAGTAAAACGGAATACCTTCTTCCGGGAGGACTTGCGATTGTACCACAGACAAAGCAAGAATTAAACGGTGTGCAGTCATGCGAGTAGAGACCGTAGCATGATGTGCTAACATAAGCCTTCCTACTTCAACTTAATACTTGGATATTTAATAACGTTGTAGCTTATAACTTATTTGAAAAGAAAATTTAATTCGTTAATATAATTTCCCTTACAAATTCGTAACACAAATATAGAGATAAAGATTTTTATAACTTGAACAAAAAAATTAAAACTTTAAATAAACGAACTGCCTTCTAATAATGTAATATTAATATGTAATACTAATAACGATCTTTAACACACTTTCTGTTGACTTCTAGTTCCACTCCAAACAAATACTTTACCTCTTAACTCTTTTCTAGTATTTATCACAATTTTAAGTCA
The DNA here is from genome assembly GCF_028537555.1 of Battus philenor. Taxonomy (NCBI): domain Eukaryota; kingdom Metazoa; phylum Arthropoda; class Insecta; order Lepidoptera; family Papilionidae; genus Battus; species Battus philenor. Next base: position 4,340,745 of record NW_027181693.1, read on the forward strand.
CTTTTATTTGTGTTTTTATTCAATATATACTTCAATAGTGCAATTATAAAATCGGATGGTTTTTTGTGCTATTTACTAGCAAAAAAATCTGTATATTTTTAAATAGATAAATAAAAAAACTTGCCAATAATGCTAATTTAAATATTGTAACAATAGAACAGGCAGCACTAATAAAAACGTATCTCTTATTCATTTAGAACCGTGACCTGAAATCTGGCTTTCCTGTATGTGGTCAAATTTCCAAACTGGAGCCGTTGAAAGCAATTGATTAGTACGGTATCAGTAAGGAAGAATCTTCAGGATTTTCAACTCCCAGCCATAAGGTCTTGTACAATAAGACTTGTAGATACACGCAATTAAATATAATACCCGGCGATAAATATTGCACATGGAAATGATTGATTACGCAAATGTAATTCCGCTGTTGGACGTCCATTGTTAGACAAAGATCTCCTCATAGATTTTCGATAAGTCTAATTGAAAGCTACTCGTATCGAGCGTTTTCAAGATATACATAAGATCTTAACAAGTTTATTTATTATTAATAATCGCCGAAGTACTAGTCCTGAGAATATAAGTTATAAAATTGATATTGTTAACATGCCTAACGTTAAACGGATTTTATTTTATTTTAACAAGTTTATTACGTCTTGAGCAAAAGTTATTTATTTATTAATTGTGAACTTGTTTCACAAAAGCCCTCTGTTAAGCAAACAAAATATTATCGCAAGCCAGGGTCCCGTCATCTTCAAACGATACTGAAACTTTCCCAATCCAGGAAGTTTTCCACTTCACTAGGTCTGAACTAAAATAATTGTTAGAGTTGAGACGCACCGCTGCACTTTCTACGCTTTGATCGCCTGTCACACCGATACGAATTCGATAATCATATTTAAATGTTATCCTAAATTTTTTTGCTCTTTGATCGATATCATAGTAATTAAAACAATAAAGATAATAGGTAGATAAAACAGTAATATTATTTATTTTCAAACATACAGCCAATCACTAAAACGATGTAATCATAATTAAATTACATAACTACCTATTACATTTTCATATCTCGCAAATCGTCGCAGGTCGCTGGGTGCGGACAGTGCGACAACAATTATCGTAGCTATGTTTGGAGGAGGCCTATGCCTTGTAGTGATCTACTAGTTGACATGATAATAATGATAGTTAGTCGTTATATTTCTAAATATTGTCAAAAGTTTATTTGTTTGGATATATTTTGGCTAAATCAAATAAATATCAGCACTACTACAAATAACCTCGTCTGCATTTGTGTTAATATGTACAAAGGCCTTAATTTTCTTATTTAAATAAACATGAAAGTATACTGCTCTGTCATCTACATGAATTGTACGTAGCAAGTTGTAATGTATAAAGATTTAAATTGAAAACTCTATAAAGAAATAATTAAAGTAGGCGTTATTGTGTTTTGAATATAGGTGGTCTAAGTCAGTTAAAATAATGATTGAGAAACATAATATATATCATTGGTGTACGGCTGACATAATTTTATATGATGATCTTGATCCCACAGTTCGATAATACAATGGTATTTTTCTTATGTATGATTTAAAAACTGTTTCGTAAAAATTGACGTCTACCTAAAACAAGAACGGAGACTGTGTGAAAGAAGTCCGCGGAACGACGTTTTAAAATGCAGTACAAAGTGAGCGGGGACTAAGTGGCCGGAATAGAGAGAAACTACTCTTTGTTATGTGCAAAGCGCAGCGATTTTCCTCTTCCCTTCTTTAATTGGAAAGTGTGAGAATTGGCCCGTGAGGAAAGATACTGTCCGCTGTCTTCGCTGTGGGTGGTTTAGTAACTTCTGCAAAGACGTCAAAGTTAACATTATTACAGTTAAAAACGACATTTTATACTTTGTGTTTATTTTACAATGTCTATTACTCTGAAAATTAGATTGTTTTGCAGCCAACTTGAGAAACAGAATCAAATGACGTAATTGTTTGTTTTAAACTGCCTTTTTGTACAAGCTTTCATCGTTACGTATGTCACGTATGTATTACATAATATCATGTTTTACATTCCACTGTAGGTAGGTACTTATTGATCGTAACTTAAGTGCGTAGGTCAGGGGTTTGATTACCGACAGATCGCATAATGATCGGTGAATAAACACCCATAAATGTGATATCAATCCGACCAGTGAGTGTATGAGAATCTATATGGTATATAGCAAGGATTTTGTAACTAAGAACTGAACAGAACTTTGTGAGGTATAACTGATTTATATTGAATACGGCTAAAACGTATTTACAATAAACAAAAGCGACTGTAACATTTAAAAGATTTTTTTGTTATTACAATAGTCATATTATAATAACATAGAAATGTATTTTAAGGGTCCCAAAAAGTTATAAATCATTATTTTCCCTGTTGAACAAAGATGACTTTAATATTACAACACTACTATTGATAATATTGCTCCACCTAATTAAATGTACATCAACGCTGCATTTTATGGCCGCTCCAATTCTTTTAGAACCTCAAGTTTTTCAGTACGTGGATTTATTTAAGTACATTTCGCTCATTGCTACTTTAATTCATGTTCATACATGTAATTTAGAGTAAAAAATTTGACATCGCAAACGTTTGTTGGTACTTGTGTTGGCTTTTAAATTACTTATTCCAGTACATCTAATAAAAACGTGGATATGATCAAAATTAGGGGTGAGCAAACATTTTTAATCAACGGATCAATTTGAATTTTAAAATTTTTTGGAGGGACGCATAAGAAAATTTAACCATTTTAAAGCAAAATAAAAATTAAGAACAAAACAACAGAAAAACGACTAAACTATAAAATGCTAATGACAAGTTTTTTTTTCAAAACGATCGTACATATAACACGAATTCTGCTTTCTAATCTTGCTTCACTTAGTTTTGATCGGTGGTTATTTACTTATTTGTTTTGTTTTAACATGTACCACCATCATTATTTTAATTAATTCAATAATAATATGTTGATGGGATAAAATCAATAAAATAAATTAAATTTTAGAAATGTTTGGCGGGACGCATAAACATGTTTAAGGGGCTGCAAGCGGCCCGCGCGATGCATGTTGCTCATCCGTGATCTAAATAATTATATCTTTTACTATTAGAGAATATTTCTAAACGGTTGCATAAAAATTAAACCATGAATATATTGCACATTATCTAAAATAATGTTTAACCGTGTGTATACAAATAAAACTAAAATAAAATGTAGAATTGCAAATATTGCATATTCGATAGCGCAAGGAGTATTTTCACCAGATATTCACTGGTCTCGAAAGCTCCTGTATGCAATGTTCAAATTTCAAAGCGTCGTCTCTCAAATGATTTCCACTTTTTAAGTTTTCCGTATGTATTCATGGTATTCGGTTCAACGGCGTAGAAAAGTGAAAACATTCTGAACTACACTCGGTTCTAGAAATAAATGCCCAAGCGACGGAGTGACGCGATCTCCGAAGACATTACAAAACTATTTATTAATGCGCTTATTTTTAACTTCATTTTAAGAACAAAGATACACCATGTCTTAAAAAGTTTAATCGTGAATCAGCATTTTATTATCTAAAAAAAATATATTGTATAGGTACGTGTGGGAACGCACCTTTTAATTATATACTAGACAAATCTACCAACAATACTTCTTTTATTATGATACTTTCAGACTTTCTATGGATTCACTCTGCAAATATATAGTTCTTCGCGTTAAAGTAAGAGAGGCCGGGTACGGCGCTTAAGCCCAAAAACCCGCATAGTAAGTTTAAGAAGGCCTCCTTGTAATACAACGGCGTTTACCTTAGTAACAAAATAAGATTTGCTCATAAATTAAAATCACATAGTATATTATCTATTTTACTAAATAATTTAACTAAAACTTTTAATAGCGTATGTAAATTTTTAATTGTAAAAAATATTGCTAAATATTTATAAATAATTACGTTAAAAACTAAGTATCAATCAGGATTATAATAGTAGTTTATAGGTAAATAAAACATTGTCCTAAATACCAAATTAATAATATTTTCGCTTAAAGTTTGTTACTCGTGGCAACACTCTACAAGAATGTCGAACGACGCGAGCAAATATTCCATCGGATATGTTGTTTGATCGGCGAGACAGGTTTGCCGACAAATATGAGAATAAAAAAGGCTTTGGCGCTTTAAGTCCCTCTAGGAATTTTCTCATGCCTTGTATCAATTTGTCATTGTATCTGTTAACCTATAATTTCAATGATATCCAAAATTTATTGAGACGTAAAACTATTTAAGCAAAGATGATTTTAAATTTTAAATTTATACATCTTTCTACACAACATTAAATATATAACTTAAAATACCATATAAAAATTCAAAAACATACAGGGTTTTTTGACTCATTAATAGTTTCCTTAAAAATACTGTAACTGAGTTTTTACAGGTTTCTGTTTAGTATTCTTAAATTTGTCACATGATAATATAAGATATATATTACACAGGTGTATATTATACTACAGAACACTGTTGAATATAAAAGATTTATTATTTATTAAAAGTGCTAACCTCAGTTTTTCATAATAATATCACTATTATATAATATCAATATTGCTATGCACAAAGACCATTTATCACATGCACATAGAAAATTTTGTCTAAGCGATTCTTAGAGAGTAATTAAATTTTCTTACACTAACTTAATGTAACTTTTAAAAGAACACAGCGCAAGAAACCACCTGGCTATATATTTGTACTAACAAAATTGACATTGAGTAAAAAAAAAAAACAAATTAAAAATTATATGTATAATTTTTTTTCTAAACATCAAAATTGACGACATGTACTTAACTGACTGACTGAAACTAACGTCAATATCTTGTCCAATTTCAATTATATATTGTCGTAATCATTGTAACAGCCGCATTCCAATTTTGTTTATGATAACCATGAACCCCAGAGCGATACTGCAGCCTCTTGGCCTATTTACGACTGTGATTGCAGCGCTTGGCACCAGTTCAAATATAAATGATATGCCCGCAGGTCGTGTCCGAATCCCCGAAAGATAGACGAGGATTTATTTCAATATAAAGGCTTACATTCGTACTTTCAAATATCGTTTTCAATTTTGTAAGGCACTAGCAAATGACTGCATAGCTTCATTTCCTAATGCATTAAAATTTATTTCTTTAACCGTTTTCCCAATTTAGTCAGTGTCGATAAATTAAAACACATTTCTTTTATAAAAAACAATATATATTATTTGTCCAAAAAATTTGGTTACAAGTGTATATGATAGAATACTGTCCCTCTTTAGGTAAACCTGAATACGAAGATAATTGTACCTTATCACACAATTTACGATATTATGTGCTTTAAACTAAACGAATATATACTTAAAATATAGCATAAAGTATAACAATAAGCAGGAAGTAATAAAAAAAGACAACAATATAAAAGATTAAACTCGACAATACGTTGTACTGTTTGTGTGCGTGAGTGATTGTTTGCTTGTTTGAATCGTAATATTCGTCAATTACAGTATAATTCAGAAATGCCTATGTCCTTGCATATCACAAAACAATTGCATAACAATCGTCCTCATTTTTGAGTGAAATATTTTTTTTACTTTCTTCTCATACTATTACATGAACTCTCGATACAGTTGCTTCGAACTAATCGATGAGTGCAATGTCAAGAAAATATGAGTCGCATCACCCTATCCGATATCAACCTGGCATAGGGCTTAGTCCCAGTGGGACGGATGCAATTTAAAACCCATCAATAATGGTCTAATGGACAAACTTTCCGCCTTGCATCGCAATTACACTAATGTGATTATTCCTTCGCGCATCACACATACAGCTGTGTACATTGGCAAACGTAGCCGACGAACTATCTTATTACAAAACAAATAAACTTTGGAAAGTGCAAAGACAATTCTGTAATATAATTTTAGTTTATAAACATTCACGATGTTTATAAGTACACTCTTGTAATATTAATTTTATTTTTCTCATAAAATTAACCTACCAAAATAACTTTTTATAATAACGCCAGTGAGTTGTTTACCTTACTGCCTTAAAGGTGTTTCCAGATTCCGCGGACTTGAACAGTCAGGGCGCCGATAGCGAACAGCCTGCACCACGTTTTAGTGGGTAAGTTTCTTTACTGGAGAATCCTTGGCTCTGATTATTATATAGATGAATTTACGGAAAGGATATCTTTTGTTTTATATTTTCTATATTTAAATTTTGTAATTGCTAATTCAATGTAACTCATGATCTACACATATATCAAGATATAAAGTACGTCACAAGCGTTTTCACATAACAATCAAAGCAGTTTTTGATATATTACATTTTAACACGGACTGTAAACGAAAACCTTAATATTTTATTACGTATTTCGCCTAACTTATTGCCTCCGTTTTTTTTTATCGGTGGAGTTAAAACAAGAAATAATACCTTCATGGATAAGGCAAGAGTAAATATCGTCTTTAGTTTTATCATTTCAGCCACTAAAATCCATGGCTGTAGTACATAGGCCTTTCCCGTACATTTCTTCAGTCTTCCAACAATCTTTACACGTTCAACCTAAATATGACTCGAAATCATTTTTTCTTTAATAACTAAGCGTTTAACATAAGATACAAACCTCAGTACAGCTTTCCTGGCCAATTATTATCTCTGAAATGTTATTCAAATTTAGTAGCAATAGATCACGTTAACAGATTTATATAATATTAGTTTCCTTCTATGACAAACGTCAGAGAAATGGAAAAGTTTGTTGTTTAAATATATAATAAGTTAAATCTGATTATGAAGCCACTAATTGATACATAGATTAATGACTCTCCAGACAAATCACGTTAATGGAATTCTAAATTTAAACATGATCTCGACTTAACTGAGGCAGAAACTTACCTAAAGTTTGATAAGTTTTAAGAGCCGTAATTAACAGTCAAGTGAAGTGTTATTTCCGCACCTCGTCTTCTGGTTCATTGATCAGCGTTATTTATTTCTCAACTTATCTGTATATTATTTTAATAATTAGCCTTGTAATTAACACACAGGTTTCCTTGGTGGCGGCAAAGGTCAATATTAACAGTCCGAGACCAGTACGGACTGAGTTACACATCCTACGGATACTTGATAGTAAATATGTCTAATTTGAGAAATAGTTAACAACATAATAATAACATAGTAAGAAAAAGTGTTTAAAATTCAGATTACTAATTATTAATTATTGTTTACTATCTCTTCCTGTAGATTTTTTAATGTCAAAAGTTATGAATATGTCACAGTGCAATCTAAAAAATAAAATAATGTATAATAATTCAGAGTGATCACTTCAATCATTATCACTTTTGTTGATTATAAAAAGGTATAACCAATCACTTTGTATAATTAATATAAATTATGTTCGTGCTGATAATTGAACCCGAGGATTATCATCAAAGTCTTAAGCTAAGGAAGAATCCATTCTTCCAGAAAACCGATTTGTTAGACACAATAGCAAACTAGAACAAACATAATATAATATATGTTAGGTTACATTTCACAAATTCAAAAATGGAATATTTAAAATATATAACATAAAATTTCGGTTGTGTTTTGTGAAGTGTGGTATTGATTGACGTGAAAGTTAAAATTGTTTAACTTCAATCAAAATAAAAAATACACGTTAAGATGTACGACAAAAACATCACAGCGATACAATAAAATTTAATCACAATTTTACTAAAGTTTTGTAGTGTAAAAAATATAAAAAAATATTATTGTATGTAATCATTGCTCATTATTAAGACATTAAAATAAATAAATAAATACAGTGTTCAATCTCACGATCGTTTAATATACGTATCGACTGCGACTAGTCAATTTTAAACAGTACGAAGTTTGTCTGCGGGGCAAATAATTTACCATATAAATAATAAATACAAAAAACCGGTAAATCTACATAACAGAGAAATATGAATAAATCCAGGATATATTAAAAATCCAATAACTAAAGAAGCAAAATTTGAGAGTTGTAATGTTAGGTCAGCGGTGGAGGACTGAGACTTGCGATGGTAGGTCGCGGGTTCGATATCCGGGATCTAATGTGTCACTCACATTTAGTGAATTAGTTATGTAGGATTGCCAAAGCTCCCAAACAAGTATCCAGAGGATGGGCAGCAATGTTCTCTGCTTACGAATCGTTACAATTATGGTGTATCCCCCTATAGGTACCTTTGGGAGTGCCTATACCTTGCAGTGGACCTCTATGGGCTGAAATGACTAAAGATGATATTAAAAAAGGCATGATTTGTTGTTTAACTACCAATTCTTTACGTAATTTTAGAAGGTTTCCGAACAGATTTCTTGAGTTTTCAATTTTTTTTTTGAACAACTTAAAAAAGTTTTATATAATGTCACGCCAGTTCTGTAAATTAATATTCATTTAGATATAAAAACTTACACGCAATAAAGAGATTTCCGTATAGTTAACATGACTGAAAATAAAATCTTTCATTAAGTGATTATATATTTCAGGAGAATTTTCCATCGACAATCCCTCATTAATGCGCGCTGCAATTAATTTCAGTTTAATGCTCTGCTCGTAATGAAATCGACATGCACACAGCGTTAATTAAAAGTGAGTATTTTTCACAGAATTTATACTGAATCGCAGCTGAAAAGCAGAGCTGTTTTACAATTTATTTCTTGGTTATCTAATCTAATTGACGTACCGGTATTATTAACGCTACTAAAGAGACGATTTGGACCTTCAACTGGTTTTAAGTGATTCGATCCAAAAAGAATTTTTAATTCAATTTAATATAATATTCGCGAGAACTCGCAAGGGCAAACAAAACAGCTTTATCCTTACTTAAATAGTTACTTAGCTTAAATAGTTATTTAACCTAAGCCTCCAAAAAAAATTCAATAAAATCACTGTTTATTTATTATTTACATATTTTTTTATTTTTTTAACTTATACAATATACTATATACTCTAGTACACATTTAAATAGTTTCTTAATAATAAACAAAAAGTACAATGGGCGGTCTTATCACACAAGGCAATCTATTACAGACAAACATAGTGCAAAATAGGTAGTTAACGTGTACAAAACATACCCATATACAAACGTACGTATGTACAAACATATATAAATATACATACATATGTATATTACATATATACTTACAATAATTAAAAAAATTTAAATTGACTCCAATATATACTGTGTACAATATTTGATTTGTTGTTATAACCAGTTTTGATAATGAATCAAATTTTGCAATTATTTTAAATTTTAAGTTCAATATACAATACCATATTTGGTAATAGTAAGCAGGCAAATAGTGGACAGGACTGATGGCTGTTGGGGAATTTAGATCATAGAGCAGAGAATTGGCAAGCGCACTATGCACTATGTCCACATACAAGATGTGCAGAAGTCTTTTTAAAGTCCTTGGAAGATAAAATCATAGGCGGTAGATTATGTCCATCAGTGAACGCCCTACGGGTGAAACGATGATGCTCATAATACAAAAGAAGCCTTGAAAACAAACGGTTAGCCAATAAATGCTAAATACTTTTATGATAAAGTTAATAATAAATAAAAATCTTTTCATTCTAGTTTCTTAATATTCTTTATTGTACCGGCAAGAAAATATGTCCATAATTGCATAATAATAAGGAAAAACTACAATGGCCGATTTTATCACACGAAGAATCTTACTGACAATCATAGTATGGAATCGTTACAAGTACAAGTATTGGATAGTTAATGTGTACATATATACAAACATACATACGTAAGTATAAAGCCTATACACTAAAAAACTAATACTAAAAACATAAATCATTATTTTGTATACATATTTTAGATTTGAAACAACGTTCGTGTTGGGAAAAATAAAATGGTTTTTTTTTTAAATGTCATAATATATTAACTAAAATTATTTTTGTACGTGTATTTATTTTTCCTCTGTGTAAACATGCTGAGTAGGCTTAGTAGTAAAGTCTGATAACCACTATGCGAATACGGTGTTGATTCACTTATTGATTGTTAAGGGTTCAGATTGTTATTCCTGAGATAAAATAGGTCGATCGATGTTTTTTGTGATAATGGCCATGTTATAAAATTTATTTAACCGAATAAAACCCGAGATCAATGAAAGTAAATCATAGTTTATGGTAGGTCGCAGTTATATGACTTTTATATGCCATAAAGTTATATTTGTCTCACTGAAAAACAACGCGCGTGTTACGATCGTAGATCTTCAACTAGGCCGTCTCATTTTCCTCTTGTTCAACCTCTTGTAAGTATCGAAAGTAACTTAATTATTCTATAGGTTAATAATATTTTTAGTTTTATTTTTATTTTCATCATTAATACTTCAAATTTTCTTCATTTTCTTTTACAAATTCTTCTTTATCATTTTCGATATACCTTTAACTTTCTCTAGAATTTCAATAATATCACAGATACAGTACAATTTGATTATTTTAGTTTTCTTTGATTTACCGTACTGTACTATCACATTTTGATCTCTTTTATGATTTTGCCTCCTATTTTTATATATTTGTTTTACAATAGTTGATAGACTACAATTGTGACTTCTATAGATTTTGTTTCTTATTTGATTTTTATACAAGCTTGATTTTACCCGATATATTTTCATTAAAAGTAAAGTTAATATAAATAAACTAATACGTGTGAAATAATATAAAGTGAGGTAGTTGTTACTTCTTAGTATTCCATGGATTCCGTGCAGGTCTGGAGTCCATCAAGTAACAGTAAAAGGGGCTGAGTATGCTCCTTGCATTGTATAGTAGAAAACACTTTTATTATTTTAATTTTTTCTCAATCTGTACTATCGACTAGCTAAGAAAATTAATCGAGATCACATAGTCGGAGGTAAACAATTCAAATTGACCAAACACAACGGGGTTACAATAATTAACAGTAGAGTCGAAACTCCGTCGTCTAAATCAACATTCGACTGCTTCGCGATTAACAATGAGATATTAAATTGCAACCCACCCTCAGTGCAAACAGAAATCAATCATCGTTCCATCACGCGCCGGAAGAGGGTTTAACTCTATTCAAATACCTTGACAATTGGAGGAATATTCGCTCGGGCCGTGAATTTCGTTTATGTAACAGGAAATAAATTTTCGAAATTTGTGCATCTGTTGTTGTGATATTAGAAGAAATAAATACTTTTTCAGTCAGTATCAGAGAGTTTACTTCAACTAGAGTAACGTATTTTAAACATATATATATATATATATATATATATATATATATATATATATATATATATATATATATATTATATTATTGCTCAGTTTAACTGTAAATAAACGAGATATTTCACACGATGTGAGTAATCCTTTTTAATATAACGTTAACTAAAAATTCTGACCAAAGTTTTGAAGTAATGTATACCGGATATGATTCGAAATACATTCACGTATATCTTAACACTATATGTAACTTAAACTTAAAAAATTTACTAACCGATACAACCTACAATGTGGAACATCGTTACAAGACGAACAGGCACAAGTTACTGGAAGTATTACCAAATTTTTAAGACTGATTATACGGCCTCTTATATAAAATCTTTTGAATTTTCGTTATAAATTATAAACCATAAACAAAATCAAATTTATTTTAAACTTAAAAAAAATTCTGCCACTGTCTTGAATTTTTGCAATTGAAAACAAATCATTAGATTTCATTCGGATTGCGGTATTTAACGTTATTTACCACAATGAATTCAACAAAAATACTCAGACTATCTTTTTATCAATTAAATTCGTGTGATAAAAATTAAACGTCAGATAGTTAAGTTTGACTATTTTTTTTTCATATTTTCATTATTGCACTAAAAACTTACGGATTAAAAAATATGAAAATGGATATTAAAACAATTTAAACAACACTATTCTTCACATTCACAAGCCACAGATTAAATTAAGACAATTGTAGATAATATTTTTAAGTAATCCTTTTTAATTACTAAGAAAAAGAAACCATAAATAAATTGATAATTCATGATTATGATCATCAAATCAGCTGATAGACGCCCACTGCCTCTTTGAAAGATCTCTGGGATGACCTGTATAGCGTACGCGATTATTTCCAGTGATCTTAACTATGTCGACGGTCCGACTAGCGAGGGGCCTATCCACGCTGCTTCTACCCGTTTACATGATCACTCTTAAAGACGATAAATTATGTTTGTTTTTCTGTTGTACTGCACCGGGTTAGGAATTTTTATAAAATCTGTTAGGGCAGCTAGTTTATATTTAAAACCGCTTTACGCGGCGCGAATTGCTACGCCACCAACTAAAATAAATTTTAAGTAAAAACATTACACAAACATTCAATACATTTTGAGTTATTTTTCACTAAAAAAAAAACAACTAACGTAGACACTTTTGCGTGCTCATACACAATTTCAACATGATCAAATGCATAGTTTACGATTTTTTAAAAGACATACAGACAAACATTCAATTATGTATGTAAAGATAGATAATATTTATATTATTAATAAAATAATGCAGATAGATATAAAATAAACATTTAACCAGCTCCTAGTAGGTTATTTATCGTATTAATTGGCCTCGTCAAAGTATCTCAACTCGCTAAGCTTTCAGCGCGTCACAAGCTCACACGAGAGCTCTCTAGAAACTTCTTCCGCATTACGTAATTACTGCGAGTTAAGAAATTCAAGTCTCCGCAACAACTTATAGTTGATGCGTTTCAGGCACTTAGTGAATTTGACTTAGAAATTTTAAGTCGCCGAAGTGTTTTAGCAAGCAATTCCCAACTGTTAGCCTTATTTGAAAGTTTTCCAAGGATTTTTTAGATTCGTAAAAATTGTTTATTTTTAAATTGTATATAATTTTGTTAACATTGATCACATATGTAAGCAAATATTGAGTTCAAAATATGTTTAATAGTATAGTATACTACAAGTAGTAGTTCAATATCCGTAGTAGAATCCTCAATAGTATATTGCTATTGTTGGCAGCTTGAAGAAGTTATCTGTTTAAATGAATTTTATTATTAAAATGCATATTGTTATATGCATTTTAAGAACATCTCAGAGTCAAAATTACAACATTCATAACACAACAACAAATAACAAATATTCATCATAACTAGTAAATTTACATGGACTTTCATGTTGAATCACACAAATCCTACGATAATACTACGAAGGAGTTTATATTTATAACTCAGATACTCGCCCTTTTAACAGAGGTAGTGTCTAACTCATACATTTATATGGAAGCCATTTTATTCTCAGTAGTCTATTCGTTAAAAATTAAAAAAAAATAGTCAGTTTAGAAACCATTTATACTCGTATCTAATACAGCTGTAAATCAGTATATTGTTATAAGCATACTTAGGAGCGAGGCGATCATCGCTGTCCGTCGAACAACAGACACCTTCGGGCTATATAGCAGTGCCCATTATGCGGTGGTAGCGAGACGAGACTCAAGATGCGATCGCAAAGTTCATCGATGTGGCGAATACAGCAACGGCCGCACAAAGATTGGCGAACAAACTGAGGATGGCAATATGGAGTAGGGATTCGGAAGTGGTCGCAAGAAACGTAATCTTAAAAAAAAAGATAAATTGACGTAAGAAAAAAATCAGATATAATAAACATTAATGAAAACAAAGGCACGCACACTAATCTCTGTGGAACATCGTTTCTAATAATAATAAAAAAACTATACTTAGGTAACGCACCGTAGAAAATGTTTTTTTTAAAAACATTGGATTGCATAGAACATACTAACATTAAAAACTTTATGGTGTCGACGCATTTCGGATTAAGAAGATTTTAAAATAATAAAATAAATAAATTTTGTGCCTGTTTTAAACTGATATGCAAAGTTAATGAAATTAAGAGATAAAACCGTGAAATTATTAATTCGCTTACACTTCGCTTATATTTTCAAACGTTAATCTAATTAAATACGACCCAAAAATTTTCAGGAAAAAGGTTCAAACGGGCACAGAACAATTGTCACGTTAATAATCGAATTCTAATTTCATTTCAGCGCAAGCTCCCCGAAAGGGTTAAATAGAAATTTAATTTTGGAACGCATTGGAAAAAAAGCGCAACAGATAAAAGCGATGCGACCGCCGGGCGTGATGAGGCGAAGCTTAAGCGTTTTAAGCGCTTTAAGCCAAAGGATTTTACGGTTGACGGATTTCAGCGATCCACGCCTGCGGACAGGCCAGGCCGACTGCTGTTTCTATTACGTGTCATTACCAATTAATCCTTTTTTTTTATCAATTATAATTAAATGAAAACTATCTGTCGATTTCAACTTCACTTATATTATACGGCCCTTTATATGTACTTAGGACAATAGATTCAAATAGATAAGTCCAACTTTAAGAAAGACAAACCGAATCCAACACGAATGTGTGAAAGCTCGGAAACATATTCTAGTTCATAATAACGCAGTGTGGTAAGACGAACGATTTTTGATCAGTGTGTGTCACCAGTGTCACTAAGTGAATCGAGGACATAATCAAGGTGCCAAAAAGTCGTTGGATACGGGCAACACTAGGCCTATCATCGTGGCAATGTTTGGGGGACACCTATACCTTGCAATGAGATTCCATCGGCTGATATGATGATGATAATTATAATATTATATATATATTATATATTATAATATTATATATATAGTATACATATCAAAATCTTTTTAACGTTCTGTTTCCATAAGAAACCAATATCCTTTTACACGCATTTTTAAGTTTCAACTAAAAGTGTTAGTGAAAATTATAAAAAGGATTTTTTTTATATTGAGACATATAAATACTAAAATTACCTGGAATATGTTTTAAATTAGCTTACTAAACTTATTCATTATTAAACGAATGGCCTTATAAAACAGTATAACAAGTAATCCAAAAAAGATTAATTTAAATAGTATCTAATATGATAGCAATATAGATACGTAATAGAGTCCCCAAAGCCTGCGGACAGCGCGGACTGTTGGGGCGATATTGCGAAACCACGCGACGCCGCCCGACGCGCCCCGACCGCGTCCGTGCCAATATTGCGGCTAAACTTATATAGGAGCCTGCGATACGATACATATACTAGCAAATGCACGTTTCTATGTATTGAAACTATTGCACGATTCGAAAATGTTTTAATATACACATATTTTGCATTCCCGGAGTACATCAACGATGTTCGAAAATTTTGTCCAAATTCAATATTAAATATGTTTTAAGAGACATCATTAGACGAATAATTAGTGTCATTTTATAAATAGCTTGATTATCATTGATAATAAAAGATATAGCGGCCTTTTCGCTATTTTTTAATATTTTAATAATTATAGTATGTTTATTGGAAATAAAAAAACACAAGACATAATTGAGCTACAAATAAAAGAAATGAATTAAGTTGCTAATTAAATGAGTAAACAAAGCGTGTATAATTCAAATTATTTAACTAATCAAAGTGGAGATAAAATCAGACTAATGATTCTTTAGTTTTCCGGAACGGATAAGAGTTTGCTCAAACGCGTTTGTATGTGTGTGTATGTACATGTGTGCAAGCGGATCTATTTAGCATGGGTCAGCAGGCAAATCACGGCGCGCTTATCTAATGTGTTCACGCGCACACGCACGTATCACATTAATTAAGTAGAATCACATAATAAATATGATAGACCTTTACTTACTTCTTTAGACCCTACACAAAGTTGGTACTACTACACGAGTGCAAGGCGTGGTAGATAACGCAAAGTCACACGCAACGAATCTAAGTTTTTTTTAACAAGTGCCTCCGCCAAGTCCTTTAAGTATTCTTGCCTAGTAGAAACCAATGTTGACTTATTGCTCTAGTATATAATCAGACAAGATATCATGCGGAGTAAATTAAACTACTTTTATTAGGCTCCTGACCATACACTAAGAGAACCATGGATTTGGAAAATGTGAACGCACCTTTCCTAATCAAACCTGACACACTATAACGGCATTAGTGTACCCGTCGTAAAAGCATAGAGCGTGGTAAAATGCAAAGCCCAGTAGATCCAAGTTAAGATTCAATACGGACAATCTTTGCGGTGATATATGAGATGTATGATTATAAGTAATTATTTCAATAGGATCTGATATCACAACTAACAGAAGAGTAAAAGTGAAATATCTAATCTTAGAACTAAAACTTCTAAAAAATGTGTCTTCACCCATTTGTTGTACGGCATCATAAAAAATTACAATTTTCTTTCTGAAAAAATGCAAGTCTTTTTTATGTGATTATTATAAAGCTAATATCGCCATTACACCTTTAAACTTTACAAACGAGACTGTGATTTATTTTTTCACCATACAGAATCTTAACACAAGTTCGCGTAGAACTTAAAAAAAAAAACAACCCCGTTTACAAAACAACCCCGCTCAGCCTCGATGTTTGATGGCACGTTTATACTGTGTAACACTAGCTAAGTGAATCAAACTGTCATTCTGGCCGCATTACGTAGAAACATGTCGCTAGAATAGAATGGACAAGACAAAGTAAAATTTAATTTAAAAACTTCATCATTATCATCATTTCGACAAAAGAACGTCCACTGGTAAAGCATGCTTATAGTTTCTTTAGTTAAAAATGATATGAAGTATTTTTATAGTGCTGAGGAGAATGAGCTAAGTAGACAACAAGGCTTTGCATTTTAGGTACAGTTTTGATGATTTGCATACAGAAGTAGCTGGTTCAATTACCGGAATATAATTTTACATAATTTGCACACTGTGTCTTAATTAATTAGAACTATCACAGCTGACTAACACGTTTCCCGAGAATGACTAGTGGTGTCCTCTGTACCATAATACAACACTGCGATCGCGAACCTATTTGCCAAGCAAACCAATTTTTGGTATAAATGTTTGTTAAAATATAATGATGGGTATATCCATATTTGATATGGTTTCCTCCGTTTCACTCGGCTTAATATCAACCTTGCAGAACAAGGGGTGCACCTGGGAGAAGGGAGAACGTTTTTATACAAGCGGAATCATTTCCCCTTCCAAAGTATACCTTGAAAATTCACATTTTAATTGCTTCTTTTTGATCACGCCTAAAACGTCTTTAACGTTGAAATTGATCTTCAAAGAAAAATAAATGAAAGAAAAATTTAAACATTGATTTATTTATATTAAAATCGTTTCATGTTATTTTACCGCCTTTGTAAGTGTAAGCGTTTTATAGTTGTTTTTTTCTGTTACTTTTTCTTATTATTATTTACTATTTTTGATTATTATTAAAGTCTTAATCAGCATAGTCTTGCGTAAATTTAAGGCATTCAAGATTGTTTTAATCATAACGAAATTGACTCATGTTCCACTATAAACTACCATATATCTATGACTTGATTAATAGAAAAAACTTTTTTATAGTGACGTAGATATTTATCTATGTATATACATATATTTTATTTTATAAATTAAAAAACGCGCTATGAGAGTTCTAAAGAAAATGAAAATGGCTCAAAAAATAGAGACCACAGAGAGAATTAAAACAGTTAAAAACTTTTGCCGCCAATAAAAATCAAAAAAGGTGAGTTAAGATTATCTTTAACACCCCTTCGAGCTGATTACAATAGTTTTTACAAGTCTGTCAAAGCTTATAACTAAATAAATAGGTGAATAGTTATTTACGCTAATACGCTAATGGTTTGAAATATGGTTAATTTGTCAGTGCTTAGATTCATTCGTTCCCTTTGGCACTTTTTTGTGACCAGTTTATCAACTAAATAGGACCTCACTTGCAACATGCCGTAAAAAATCCTAAATAATATTGTAAATATTTTTTTCTTCAAGTATAAAAGTAATATTATCGATATCACTAGGGTTATAGTTAAACAGAGAGCCTTAATTCATCAAGACAAAGCGCAGTTTAACTTGTGGTAGTATGCGAAAGCGATTCAGTAGTATTTTATGTGAGATGAACGAGTAAAATTTCAATGAAATTAATAGAATAATTGTAACTTTTAATACATACGTAAGTACTTTAAGAAACTTTATTTCTTAGAAGCCTTAGAGGGTTGGAAATGGAAGAAAATCGATTTCCCGATAATACATAAAGCCTCCTACGAGTACACAGGTAAATAAAACTTCTCGGGCAAAGTGTTCACATACATAATGTAAGACTGCGAAGCGGCCAGTGATTGATGACGTGTCTCCGGGAAGACCGATGCTGCGCGGCCGTCGGACGCGACCTTCGCCACGAAGTATCTTCCATCAGCCTTTGCATTAGCTTATTGGGTAATTCAATAATAGTATGAAGACATCCGTTACATATTGTTAGCAAGGCCATTGCATGTTATAGCATATACGGGTTAATTGGTTAAATCTTTAAAGGGATGAATGTACAATACAATCGGCAGCAAAGACATTTAAAACACCTATTTCTAGTTACCTCATAATGTGACCGCTCTGAAATATGATAAATTTACTTGTTATTTCTATTGAATGCAGTAAATCAAAGTCATGGTAAGAGTACAGTTCACAAGAACATATAGTGTACAATAATAATAACAATAAACAATAAACTTTTTTTACTATGTTAACATTATGGTTTTCATTTTTTCCGAAACTTTTATTTTTTGGTGAGGATGTACTATACATTAATTGATAACAAATAAGTTATAAATTGCACACCTTTACAGCTTTTACGCCTATTTCCAAACACTATCTATATATCCATTTAATATTTCTGAGACTATATTGAGTGTTTTAACTTACTAAAACTGAGCTTTATTTATATTTTTTATCAATATTTTGATGATGGTCGTCAGATTAAAGTTCCAACTGTTAAAAAACAAGTTTTCTGTTGCAACAAAAGAAGTTCACACTATGTATAAACGTATCGAGAATCGAGCCCGCAACATGCGGTCGGATGCCACAATACTTAATGAGACTGCTCTGGAATATACATTAAATCTAGTCGTAAACCGTATCAAATATTTTAATTTTGAATACTGGCTAGTCATGTTTGAACTTGTTTTAAATAAGCAACTTTTGCGCTATAAAAATTAAGTATCAACCAAATTAATGTTTAAAATTTATGACATGAACTTCTTTCGTTTTTTACTTGTACCAATTAAAACAAAATATTCAATTGCTAAAAGCAACAAATAGGCATTCCATCTTCTTAGAATTCAACCTATAATATTCATTTAAATTATATACTTAAGAGCACATAAAAGCTCTATATGGAATAGAAATATCGTAACTAATTAGCTTTCATATTTATAAAAGTGTAATTTAATCCTCTTATCAGAGAACGAGTGGTGAGTTTTATATAAAAGAGCAATGAATATAAATATTAATATTTCTGTTTTTACCTCGAGCCACAGAACAGAAAGTAAAAATTTAAAAATCATTTTCAAGCTAAAACACGAACGCTTAGACTAAGATATGTTCTCATGAATAAACCATGAGGTGATACGAGGGTAATCAGATTTCTAAAGACATAGAGGAAGACGCTCAGCTGCTGAGTGATATCAGCTTTCATCTTGAATGTAAGTAAAGATTAAACTTGCGCTCACGAGGCGGGGAAGAAATCTCTAACAGCGACTGACTGTAATCTTATGTATGCAGGTTGCGTTGTATAACATATATTTAGACTTCTATTCATATATTATATGTTATAAGAAATTATTAATAACCAACTTAAATGAATCAACCGATGTAACTGAGAGTTGGCTAGTGGCAGCAAAAAACATTGCATGCAGAATTAATGGCTACTTTGGACTTAAAATAATGCAGAAAAGGCCACGGACGGGTAAGCACAGCGAAGGTTGACCACCCACAAGGTAGACAAACAATCTTAAAGTCTTTTGAAGACGAAACGGTTCCATTGGAAATCTTTGGGGAGTGCCTATAACAATATGACAAAAACCATCATGATGATATTTAAGTAAGGCTTTTAAGTAAAACACTGTTAAGTTAATCTCAATTAATTACAAACATAGAAGAAAGATATCTCTTTCCACACTTACATAAAATATTTCACATAAGTCGACGAACAGAAGTCTGTTTTCATGATATTCATTAATTAATTTAAAAACTCTACGATAGGCTTTTAAGCACTTATTTTAAATTAAATTCAATTAATTTAAAAGTTTAAGAGAAAAAAGATTTTGTTGAAGCGATTACAAAATAATGGAAAAAGCATCTTATAAAACAATTTTAATAGGCTTAGAAAGTTTTCCAAAAATATCATTGTATTGACCGAAATGTGTCATTTCGTTATTAAAACATCAATAACTGTTTATTTTTTTAATAATGCATTCAGAAGAATTTTAGCCTATTATAAATGTTCAATATTAAATGTTGTTTGGTAGAAAATATTTTTCTATCCTAATTAAAAGATGTTAAACTGATTTTTCTATATTCCAATTTTCTACGAATGTTATTTGAAATTTTACACAAAATCACGTAACAGACCAATATCGTATCGTAGTCGTGTCGGCTGTTATGTTGACGGACCTGTCGACTTGTTTCAGGTGTAATTTAAAATGCATAAATCTCCCCGGCTCCGGCGGACTGCTAACTGGATTCTCTTGAGGTTTAACTTTGCGTTTTATGAATAGGTAATCACAAGAGATACGATAGCCTAACTCATAAAACGTCTTACCGAAACAAACTGACTCGTTAGGTTTGTTTAATGAATTCAAACAGCGTGCATTTACTATATTCATTTAGGTAAATAAATAAAGATTTGTAATATGATTATTATCATCATCTTTACAGCCATAGAACGTTTACTATTAGATATAGGCCTCCCCGAAAAATGACAAAAACGTCTGTCCACTTTGTGGTTTTTATAAAGATTTTTATAAGGGCTTAAAACTTTATAAAATTGTTTTAGAATAAGACCAGCGAAATCGAAACGGCGAAGATAAATAAAACTGATTAAAAATCACAAAAAGCGTTGACAGAAACTTTCCGGTCCCCATTCGTCACGGCGTGTCAACAGTCGTGTGAAACAGCCCCTATTTTACATTTAATTGCATTTCTTTGTCGATCTCTGCGTTAATCTGGATGCACCCTTGTCACCATCCGACCATGTACGAAAGATATTTCGACGCTTTCCAAACAGTTTTCAATCTAAAAATAGTAGGTCGCAATTAATCAATCATACGGGTCAACGTATATTGGACGTATCGACACTTGTTTGATATTGAAGAAAAGTGTGCGTCAAGGCAATATTTGCGGACGCACTTAGCCTGATAGCGTATGCTGAGAGTTTTTTTTTTTTTAATTGAGTGTGATTCTGTTATCGGTGTTTCGATTTATGCTCCAAATAAAATCATCCGTAATTAAAATTTACTATAGAAAACTCTGTGTAAACCGTTTTCATAAAAAGACTGCTACGAAAAAATTATTATTTATAAGTCAAAGAAGTAATAATCAAGTAATAAAACAAACAGATCTCATTATTAAATAATGTATGTTAAAAAACCTGAAATTTTTTTTTTACACTCCACGAATACAGCAGCGAATTTTATGACGACAATGTTATTACGTTGCACGGATAATCTCTTGATGTTTATTGTTGCATTATTTAGACGAATACGTGTATGTGAGTAAGTATATAAATAAATAAAAGAAACTTTGTGAAGTGCTTTGCTGATATTAAATAAGTTTATGCCCAATTACAGATTAGAAAAAGCTAATAACTTTGCTTTGTTTTTATAAAATAATTATTGAAAATAGATAATGATAACCGAAATATAATATATAATAAATTCTTATTGTATGTCTCTACAGACAGAATAATTTTCATTTGATTTTAAAGGTCTATTTATTTTTTTCTGGCGTGTAGACCCGCCTGGTCAAAAGACTCCTCCGGCGTGAATCACTGCGAGTTTTGTCCATGCACCCTTTCTCTTATTTGCTCCTCTTTTGCTTTCTCTAGACTTTTCTAAACTATCAAATAGCCAAAATTTCGTTCTTATTGTATTATACATATTCTAATTTCCTATTTCACAAATAAAAAAGTTTTAAATTATAGATTAAAATTAATCATTAAGTTGATCTTATAATGCATTATTTTTTTGCAAATTATAATGCATTCTAGTTTTTTTAGCTGATAGAAATTTTCGGAACAAGGTTAATTGACTCATTGTAACGTTGCAAGTTAACGTCCCATAAATCTTAGTTAAAATTTTAATCAAAAAAAATATAATCACGAGAAACGTCTCATAAATCGCAATACAGCAAAAAATTGTTCAACCCTTAGCGGGTAACGGTACGTCTCAAGTGGCGTGGGGTCGTGGGAGCATGCTATTGGTTTAACGGATCTTTGTTTTTATAACAAAAATTCCAATGCGCCCGCGCACCAGCACACAGAGTTTACATCAGTGCTCGGGAGAAGGATCCAGGCCTCGGTCGCGTTCACTAGCTAGGTGTCGTCTCACGCACCGACGCACACTCTTTGTGTCGGTTGCGTTCACCAGCTATGTGTCTTCATACGCGCCGGGGCCAATTAGAATTTACGTTATAAATTCACGCCTTGGTCCTATTCATTCTCCGGGCATCATTTAGTTCACGCCACAACCTTTACATCGTCTCGCACCCCAAGGGGTAAGTGTTGAACAAATATTATACAGACATCATTATTAAGTAGCGTTCATCTATAAGTTAGAGCTCAACATTTTGTCTGTGTCCATAGTTCCATCATTATGTATTCATTATTTCTTTTCAATTTGTTTATTTATTTATCTCTTCTATTTTTGTTTTACATGCTTTACATTTTGTAACTCCGTTCTGACAGTAAACAATCACATCAACTGCTTTCGGTTTCTGCCCTTACTTCATCGCAAGCCATCTCCGGGTTTACTGTCAGCGGAGCAAATTGTACATATATTTGTATATGTATATCATAACTGTGACATTAATTCACAGGTGCAAAGTTTACACTGCGACTTTTATACTGCGAGTTTTACGCTGCGACTTTGATACTGCTATCTTTACACTGCAAGGTTTACACTGCAAGGTTTACACTGCGAGTTTAACACTGCGACCTTTATACTGCAAAGTTTATACTGCTATCTTTACACTGCAAAGTTTATACTACGACTTTTACGCTGCGAGTTTTACATTGCAAGTTTTATGCTGCAAGTTTTATGCTGCGTGTTTTAGACTGCAAAGTTTATACTGCTATCTTTACACTGCAAGTTTTACACTGCGAGTCTTAGACTGCGAGTTTTACACTGCAAGTCCTACACAGTTGAAATTCATATCAACTTTTACCGGAACCATCACATCCTGCTACCTACCGGCGCTCCCTGCTCTCGACTTGCTGCCGCCTGGACAGTGCTCGGGAGACCGTGCAGCTGCCTACCACCACCATCAGGGGAGTACCGAACTGCGGTGCAAAATTAGACCAGGCCTTCTGCCCACTACCCATAGTTAAATAATTAAAGACATATATATTTTTCTTCTTGTGCCTTTTTTTGTTGCCACCAACCTTTTTAATTATATATATATTATTTTCTTTTAAACGGCACATCATTTGAAATGTATACATACACCAAATATTGTACATTTTATATCCCGGTCTTCTCAACATACCAGCATTGCGAACCTGTGGTAGCTTAGTCACGGACATGGTTTGACTGAAAAGAAGATTCAGCCAATACAAGCCCACTGCAAAACATAATCCTCTTCCAAATATCGTCACAATGATCGATCTTGCGCTGCCCGCATCTAACATGCATGTAAATGACTACTATATCTATAGATATAAAGATATTACATACACTTCCATCGTTCGGCTTCGTGGCTGTGTCCGGTCAATTTCTGTTTTAAATTTTATAGCTTACTCTTAGATTATTCTTACATTCGTGTATATATCTTTTTAGGTTTTTTTATCCTTTTCAATTTAGAGCTATCTTTTCGTGATGTCATATATTCTTTTTTTACCACTCAAACCCTATGAAATATAATAATGTAAAGGTGCATTAAAGATAAATTATTTTTTAAATCGTTTACAGTTCAACGTAGACATGTAACAGGTAATTTTAAACCAACTATTCACAAAGTTCACCTCTCCAATAATAAATTGAGGTGACCCATAACCTATAGGAAGTGTCTGTCAATTGGAATGGAAAGCCGAAATATTGATCACAGCCCTCCCGCTAGGGTTCAATAACCGCTGATTGCCTTCATTGAGGGATGGTCTGGCGATAGGTGACGAATCATTTCAATAGAGTTTCGTAAATATAGACATAAATATTGATAAAGAGACGCAGATCATCGCCAGATTAGTTTCGTATTATCGTTTTAGCTATGAATAACCACTTTCAAAACTATATGTGTCTTTCAATGCACATTTCTACAACAACACATCTGTATATATGTGTAATCTCGTAATAAATATCGATATTTCAACTTAATATTTTTGTAGCTAATCCTTGTTTACATACATAAAAGTAAACGTAATTACTAGACCTAGGCCTCCTATATAGATTTCCAATAGGACTAATTTATACGTCCTACGTTGCGCCTGAAGGTCCGTGGTTTCCACAGCCTTAAGTCTCCAGCGGCTGCCGATTCTGCGTGCCGTATGTTCTACGTACTGCCACTTCAAATTGACCATTCACTTGGCTCTGTCTGTTTCTTTCGGTCGCCAACGGCTCTCCTCTTACCTGATCCGATCTTGCAAAGAAATCCCTCTCGATAGTTCCAGACGTATTCAATATTACCTATGTTTTATGCTTCTAACCGATTCAAAATAAAACAAAATTAAAAAGCGATCATAATACAAAAACTTTAACTTAATCATTTCAATTAAAAATTAAATATATTTCTACTTGGTCAAAAATTTCTTCGAAAATTTACAGATACTAGACACTAACGGTTTGGAATTACTTGTCAAAACATTTAGGCGACTTAAAATTTCTGAGTCAAGTCATACATAAACATAATATATAATGATTTTAAAAATCCTATTAAAAATTTAAAAAAAAAGTTAGAAGCAAGTATAAAAAACAACAAAAATTTAAAAAAATAGGGTAAAATCTGTATACATAATTGGTAGTATAGGCCATAAAGAAAATTACGTAAAGAAAAAATCTTGACAAAATTTAAGGTATATTTATTCCCTACGAAAATAAGTATGTTCTCGAAAATAAATTGCGAATTGTAAGCAAATTACGTTGAAGTGCGTATACGGTGAAGTGCTCATGACGGTCAAACATTCCAATCGCGGGTACATTCGACTCTCTTAACCTTAGGGCCTTTACAAAGGAAATTGCATTTTGTACCGGAACCCTCTTGGAACAACTCGAGTATTAGTTTCACTACTGTAAATATGGACTTCGTGCAATATTATATTATTTTAAACCTCCTCGAAGCCAGAAACAAATTATTCTTAAAAAGAAAAAGAAATGGGCAAAGAACTGCAGCTGCGTAATAAATTATATCCGCTCATTCACAGCCTTCTTGCAGTAACCTTGAGGGTAGGTAAAAAGAGAAGAGAGAATTGCGCGCTTTTAAAAAAGTAGCCGATTCTATCCTAAGACCACAAGACCAAGCCTTGAAACTACGTTTATGTAGAAAAATGTTTATCCATCTTCGACAACGGGCGTCGAAATGAGACCGCGAGATTTTCGCGGAAATAACACAGGCATAATACTCTCATGACTACAGGCCCGAACAAAGAATTTCCTACAAAAAATTAAGTTAATAAGGAACAATAACTTGTTATACATAACGCCAGCAAAAATATAATGTTCTTTAACATACTTAACAGATATCTTCTGAACATAGGATATCTACATATTAGGATATGATGTACTCTCATTAATTTAATAATTTATTCGCTTTCATAATTTTTCTTAGGTAGTTTATTATGAAAAAATTCAACAGTCCAAAGTTTACGCAACTTTTTCGTACCTATAATTGAATATTTTTTGATTCGTATATAAGCAAATTCCATAAGGGTTGTAAATTATATCCAAAATTTAACTACAAAAATGTTTTATACGTAAGAACGGAAAATCTTGTCAAAATCTCTACGTTGTTTTCGCCAAATATATGTATGGGGGATATACCATAATATTCACGTCTGACAGGCGGGTAGGCGATCCGGAAACTTGTTTTTGAGCAGTAGAAATCCTGTATAACGAATGCACAACATATGAATTATATAAGACTTCTATTCCAGGCATCGAACCTGCAACCTATGATCACAAGTCACAATCCTCTACCGCTGGGCTGGCGCTGGTCATAGTAAATCCATTTAACAAGAATTTCGATTCCTACAATAGAATACAGGATGATTTTAAATATACTTATATTGTTAGACAAACTTATAATAAAATTTATAAATGGTTAAATAACATATTATAACTGAAAAACCATGTACTTTATAGAAAATAGCGCCGTTTGTATTCCGAGTCCCGATCGTATAACTAAAGCATAATGGTTGTAGAGTTTAAACGCAAAGCGCAAAGAAAATTCAATTTTTTACGCTGGCCAGTTTTTAATAAGACTGAATTAAATATTCAAAGTATTCTTATGGCTAGCTCCTTTGTGAATTTTAAATAAATAAATAATAATGCTGTGGAACTAAAGCCAGAACTGGATCTACAAATGCAATTTTCTACACAGTGAACCCCCGAGTTGCGATCAAA
This sequence comes from Battus philenor, assembly GCF_028537555.1. Classification (NCBI taxonomy): domain Eukaryota; kingdom Metazoa; phylum Arthropoda; class Insecta; order Lepidoptera; family Papilionidae; genus Battus; species Battus philenor. Next base: position 4,367,447 of record NW_027181693.1, read on the forward strand.
CCAGCTTATACGTAGGATTCAGTTCGACAGGGACATTTCAAATCGAAATAAAATTTATTTCTTGGCTTCAATTCGGAGGAAAGACTGATTTTAGATATTGACTTAATAGCTTATACAGCTTCTTGGAAATAGGAACTATTTATTTACGCTACTATTTTATAAATGAATTGTTTCTATATTTCTTTTATAAATGAATTGTTTCTATAATCTAGCATCAAATCGGGCGAATTTTAGATTGAAAGAGATTTTTTTTTTAATTTTTGTATTAGCTGCCATGACAGATATTGTACTGAAACAAATTTTATAGGACCAGTCGGAGTCCAATAAAAAAGTAAAAGAGTAAAATAATAGTAAACAATAATAATCAGGTAATATTAATTATAAACAATGATTGCTCACATAAATAAGTTTTTTATTTTTTTAAATTGCACGACAAATTATTACTTATTTATTTACACCGTATTTTTTTGTTTGACTACATCTTATTCCAACTTTTTTGACGTCAAATGTTGACAGTTATAAACAGATGTTATAATTTAGTTTGTGTGTGTTTTATGGGAATCGAATTGCGGAGATCAAGACGTGCTTAATAATTAGTTTTTTAACGTGAGACTATGAAAACATGTAAAGGTTACTATTCAAAAATGTGGTGAAAAAGTCCATATTTTCTAAAACGTGAAAAAATATTTAACTCAAGATTCTTACTAAATCTTTGCTTTCGATATTGTATTGATTTAATTGTAAGTAAATGAACATTTTCAGATATTTTGAATAATCATGTAAGTTTAAGCTTTTGTTACAGTTTTTTTTTTGTTATAACTGAATTCAGTATTATGAATATTTTATTAATTAAAGTAATATAAACGTCATTTCTAGCACTCTTGTCGAAACATAAACATTACTCTAGCGTGAATTAAATGAAGTTTTAACAGTGCAGTCAGTTGACAAAAGCAAGCTGCATCATACACAAACAACGGGTACTGCAGAACATGTGGCCAGAGTTGCGGCCGTATCTGTTTTGCCAACTAAATTCTACGAGCAGCGCCAATAGGCAACAATGAAATTAATTTTAGTCCAAGAATCGAGCGGAGAGCGGTTTTAAGTTCATACTTGAGTTTGGAAATAAAACACATGGTTCAAAAATCCACATTTACAGTCTCGTTGGAGAAACACATATGGCAATTATTTCTTTTACTTATTTGACGATATAAACTAACCCGTAGGAAATTCACAGCTGGACTACAGCATCCCTATAATATCCAATAATTCTGGTGTTTTCTACCTAGCATCCAATTTCTTCGGAAGAACTACAAGATTCTCTATCCACCTTGAGGAGAGAGATCTCACGCGTCGCTTGCCAGTTCTTGGTCTTCACTACAGAATCTTAAGACACCAAGCGGTGAAACACTTTGTTATAAGTTGCAATGTTGCAGTCATTTTTTGTATCTATATGGGCCTGCAATAACTTTATTGAGCTTTTTATATACGAAATATTTACCGCATAGCCCCAAAGTTCAAATTAATACTTGAAAAAAAAATCTGAAACTTTTCAACTTAATAAAACGTATATGAACACGTATTAACACCAAAGAACTAACTTTCATAGCATTCAATTAGCTTTAACAGTTGGTAATAGCATTTAACATCTAACAGTGATAGCAAATAATATCATGTTATAGCTGACTCTTATAATGTCAAATAGGCTATATAATGGGTGTTGAACAGAATGTTGTAAATTGACTACAATGTATGTGCTCCTGATCTATTACATACCTAGGCTATAGTTACAACGTATTAGACCAGGACCACTTAAAACACTGTAAAGTTTATACATTACTGTTTGATTTAACATGTAGACGATATGTTACAGTAGAGGATAGATATCCACGCCACCGAGGTGAATAGGATAAGATCGTCGGAAGACACTCGCCACAGCTAGAAGAACCTGAAAACCAGAAAGGCTACCAGCGCCTAGTACCACCCGAATATAGCGACGGTAACAGGCCGCTTCTAGCCGGACCTATTGGAAATCTTTGGGAAAGGTCTACCCAGAAGTAGTCATCATACGGCTGAAATATATTGACGATAGGTGATTTCTATTAAAAGAATTCTCTTTAATTTTAGCACAATCATTTTTGTAATATACTCTGTGTGTCTGGCTAACAGATTTTATAATTTACTGATACACTAATAAGCAACCAAATGAAACGGTGATATTCATCATTTTAGACTAATTAAGCTATAGATTCGACTTAATTTTACGGAGTAAAAAGATAATAGATTTCTTCCTATTATATATTTGTGAATATTTTTATCATCACCGTCACCAATGCAAGGCATAGGCTTCCACCACAACTCGCCACGATGACCGATGTTGCTCTGCCGCATCTACCGTTTAGCCCCGACCGGCGCCGCGTCTACCTGCTACTGGTCGCTACTCGAGAACCTTTTAGATCCAACGGCCGAGATTCATACGACCCTTATATCCCTAAAGAAAGTAGTCAAGTAAGTTAATAATTTGCAACGTTATACACAGACTTATATTTCCAACTCTCCATCGTTCACCCGTAACGTCTCCGTCAAATCCGACCTGAACTAGTGTATTTTTTATAAACTTATAAGAAAATACTTTATCTAAATAGTTGGTTCACGTGTGCTAAGGCAAAATTCAGTCGCAATATGACGTCGCCATGCATGCCATAATAGAAACTATAGTCTTTATGAAATAGGCGATAAACGCGTGCACCGAATGAGCGGATGCAGTGCAGTCGTTTACGTTTTTGTATCGTTTTTTTTTTGCTAGGATTCCTTTGTGCCAACGTCGTTCTATGTATAAAAATAATAATAACGTTTTTAAACCGAAATAAAGTTTTTTTTCCTATTATTTTTATTGTATTATTGTTAAAACAACATAACAATAGCCAAAAAAAGGACTAAAATCTATCAAAGAGAGGTTATAAACCAGATTCTGCTGTAAACTTCAGACAGTGGTTATCATGTATCTTTCGAATTAAATCTCCTGAACCGATTTCTTTGCTAAGTTTGGGGTGTATTGATTTATTATAATTGCCACAAACTCTGTCTCTTGCCTATTCTTCGACCACTGCTTAGGTGTTTTATTAATGGTGCCTATTTTTGGGGACATCTCGTTCCCTTTGCCATGTATACAGCAGAGAAGTTACATTACAGGTGTGATAATAAGTTTTTCAGGTTTTCTAATATTTATTTCCCATGTTTTTCCTTTCTTCACAATATCTTCTGTACGTTCATTTTGTCCTTCACCTGTTCTATCTTTCATTTGCAAATCTTCATCCATCCATCGCCTTTCTTCCCTCATGTACATTCCCTGATCGCCTGACTAATTTTTATATATATTCATAATACGTTTTATTTATAGATTTACAATAAGAGTTAGTAACTAGGGAAGAATCTTTTTCCTATTTATTGAGATGTGCACCACTTTTTTACAATACTCAAGGAATGCATAGCGCTGATTATCGTTGCCCATCGGAAAGAAAATCCTAACTCCGTCTATTTTTCTTTTCATCGCGGCCTCGGAATCAGAGTGAAGTCCTCCAAACAAAAGACAACTGCTAATGACGTGCACCACGTTAGTCACCACGCTAGTCCACTTCCAGGTCACAGATGCTCAAGGGACTCTTCTTAAAATCGGACTAACGCTGCTATCGAAATGGCATTTCCAATTCCACGGGTTTGGTTCTTTTTCGAAAGTTCTAAATCTTTCTGCAGGTTAAGAGACATTCCTTTTTATATATTTCACATTCCTTCCCTTTATCTGTTTCTTGGGGAAAAATAAATTCAAATTTCAGAACAAGTTCCAATAGAAGTAGCTCCAGAATTGAAGACATCATTGTTATATTCCGGGAGACTTAACCTTACAATAGCGATTTTCGGTTATGAATTACTTATCAGGTTTTAAGATAAACCAACTTTCATCTAAGTTGTTTTCATTGTCAGCTATTCTACAAAATTTAAATTATCTTATTGTTTGCAGAATCGTATTCATCCAAATGTTTTATATTTAGCTGCAATGAATAAGTACCAAATTAAAACTGCAGCTTTTATTATTTAATTAAAGATGCTAATAAAATAAACGTAAAATATCAAATTTATAATTGAATTAATAGACAAAAACATTTTTTATATAACAAATACCAAAAGTTATGTACTGTATTAACCCTAGTTGTTTTTGAATATCATCATATTAACGCTTGCTGCGAGGCATTTTTCTGCCACAAGGATTGCCATAATTACCGGTCCTGCGCTGCCTGTACCCAATTAGTTCCTATGTAGATCTTGGATAAGTCATCAGTGGGGGGCCGACATGTGGTCGTCACTCGAAACCCTTTAATCCAAAACAGCCTCCGGTTGTTCAAGCAATGTGCAACCGATAATAACTATTTTTATTTAAAAATCTTGAAGCTGTGATTCTTGCCATTTATAATTTGTTCTCCGCTTATATATTCACAATATATAAATTGTATTAACCAGTACGCCTATTCACGATTATCGCAATAAAATTTAATATATTCATAAAATTCAATTTCTCGCTAAAGTTGCCTCATATTAACGCTGCGCTAAACTTCCCAACTTCAGGTGACGGTATTCCCACACTACATACTATAATAAATCCTAATGTACGAAACAAAGTTTTTGGAGAAGGTAAAATTTAAATAAATTGAATTTAAATGTCATATTCGTCTAAGCAAGTTTTCTTTATACCAAAACCTCATTGATAATGTGTTATCGCTACAAGAAATTTTAGAATGTCAACATATATGCTCGGGGATATCGCATTATAAATTCGAGTAATTTTTGAGAAATTTTTATCGTAACTAAAAACCAGATGCACCAAATAAACTAGATGAACCAAAGAATATATAACCTACGGAGCCTTAAGGTTCTGAAGGCCACGGCTCTACGTTGCCCCCGCTCGTCCACTAGATGAACAGACAACCTTGTTAAGGTCATCGGAAGACGCTTGATATACACCGCTTTCAACCAGTCCTATTATAAACTTAAGGATGAAGCCTATAAATCTGCTGAAATTTTACGGGAGATATGATAATAATTACAATGATGATAAAACATATATTTTAATATTTGAGAATAGAAGAACGATATTAAATAGTGTAGTTGGTTAAAAAAGCGACTAAAGTATTGCCAATTTTTTTAGATTTATTGTAAAATATTTAAACTAAACAAAATTGCAAGATTAAATTGTACAAAACTTACCAAAAAAACATGTAATTACTGTGATATTTTGAAAGAGCCAAAAAGTAGAACAAAATAATATATGTACGTTACATATATTATTTTGTTCTAACTAGGCGATCATAGGCACCGAAATTATTTATATAATAAAAGGATCAGATGATGTCAACCACGGACACATTTTTTATACAAAATCCCAAGTACGTTACGATTTTATACATTAAAAATATTACCGCATCCACAATTAGCAACGCGCTCTTTCGTATTTATCATTCCCGAACATCAGCGCTGGACAAGTTTCTAGCGCGTTATTTAATGAAGTTAGTTTAATAGTTGTAGTCGGTGTAGTTGACGGGATTTTAACGTGCTCCCCGGTACTCGTGTAGCTAAGTGTTTGTCATTGTTTATTAAAAAGTACATCTATCAATACTAACATTGTACGTTTTATCGCCAACAGATTTGTGTTGCGGATATTAATGTGCGGCGATAATTACTTGGCATCACATAGGCCGCTCGTGCGCCAACTTATTAAAAAAATAGATTGAAGCCAACTTTTGAATAAATAATTTATTCGTTTATTAAGATTTTTTATTTTTAAATTTAATTACTAAGAATTTTTTTTAAAAAATAATTAAAGAACGACAGTCAAATTTATGGTGATGTTTAGTAATTTATGGTTTCAAAAATCGAATGAATAAAATTCTATTACAGTACAGTACACTAACAGTACTTACTCTTGTATAAAAAATTAATAAATATTTAAAAAATACACACTTTATAAGACGTTACATTTTTTAATAACAATATTAATATGGGTTCGAAATCGATAAAAATTGAGTGCTAAATCGATAAAAAAATTCTTGAACATACGTTGCGTTTTGTGTACTGGTTTTACGACGCCCAAAATTAAGCTCCATCAACGACAGGCAAGGATCAAGTGCTCTCAGACTCTACAACCCTTCAGCTGAGCTCGCAGTTTTCTAATTTTTGTTACTTTTTGCATTAGCAGCTTTATAGATTGGATAAACAGATCGATTTCATATATAAATGTTCTATATTGACATTTTGTTATACTACCTTTTCTAGCTACATTTTTTATTGTATTACTAGCTGATCCCGCAAACGTTGTTTTGCAAAAAAATTAAGTTTTTTATTAACAAATAAAAAATAGGGGTTGCTCGTAGAGGGGTGAAAATTTAGAGTTGCATGTATTTTTATATGCTGTATCTAAAAAAAAAAGTTCGTCAAAAACTAAAAAAAAAATTTAAGGGTTAACAACCCTTATCACTTAGGGGTATGGAAAATAGATATTAGCCGATTCTCAGACCTACTGAATACGCATATAAAATTTGGTAGAAATCGGTCAAGCCGTTTCGGAGGAGTACGGTAACTAACATTGTGACATAGAAATTTTATAAATTAGATAGACTAAATAAACGTATTTGCAGTGAGCCTTTAAAAATGACCATCACCGGAGTTTGAGAATTTATTTATAATTACCAAAAATATTAAGTATCATAATATAAAAAAAATATTTACGTTTCGTTGATATCCCCTGGCCACCCAGGTCATCGGATCTTACCTTCAAAAACTTTTTTTGCGGTATCTAATAGGTATGTAATGGCAAAGTCTACGAAACAGACGCATCTCAGCGCTTAAAAAATATTGTTCGCGAGGTTAGATCTACGATAACTTTTGCTGCGACTGGCACGAAATACCAGATTCCAAGAGTGTGCCCGACGTAATGGTCATAATTTAAACATTTTTAGGAAATATGGTCCGCACGATATTGATTTTTATTTTTTTAAAAATAAATGTTTACTAATATTAGTTTTTTTTTTTAAATTTGAATATGAAATTTAAATTTTTCACCTTTTACAGTACAATTGTACTTGGAACTTTTTGAAGAAATATTTTAATTAATTTCTTATTTATCAATATATTAATAATATTTTACCTACTTAAGATCATTTTCAGTGACAGCATGTTAACGTTTTTAAAAGAACATACTGAGACTTTTTTTGGGTCTCTTTAACAATATCTTTATTACAATTTAATTACTATGTTTTGTATTAAGGATTAAGGATACAGATACTACTTTATTTATTTACACTTCATTGTATAGAAAAGTGACAGTAAAATACATAGAAGGATTTAAGAAAAAAAAATATGTGTTACATAAATACGAAAAAACAACAAACGCTACTCAATATTCAATTTTAAATACCAAGGAAGTGCTTTTTTTACAATTTTTTTAAAAGCCGACAACATCTTAGCGCGTCTTATTACTTCTGGCACTCCATAACCTGACAGCAAAAACAGTGAAAGATTTCTTCTTATATCAATTTGAAGTACTCTGATGATCTCTTATCATGAGAGTAATGTAAAAAGAGAAACCTAGATTTAAAGTAAGAGGAAGTATGCGCATTGAAGATAAAACTATATAAACGGCAACGACTTGCGCTTATTATGAAACTAAGACACGTGGTCGTATTTCGTATTTACCTTATTATAAACATAGTATTTTTTCAAGGGTTTGTTTAATTTATTACATGATAATCCATTACACAGCTACCCACAAAACAGTCAGTAATTTTACGGAGCCCAGAGATATATGACAGCAAAATAATCCTATAAATTATTAACAATGATAATTATTATTTTTATAGTTTATTTTTATTGTTTAGGTAAGGAAATAATATATGCAACAAAATATTTCTCATAGGCTCAGGGATATTAATTGATTTAAATGAAATACAAGTTTTTATATTATAATTTGGATAAGGTATTATATAATGAAGAACTATCTTGCTATGATGTTTTGCTAATTACAATAATGTTGTAAGATATATAACCTTTTTTTAAGAGACTTACAGCAGAGAAGATACTTATTTTATTCTAAACTAGTATTCCATAGTAAAATATGAGACGTACACCTACGACTTAATTCAATTTTTTTAAACAAATAGATTAAGAAAACTTGATGATATTTTGTGTGAAATAAAATCTTTTTTGAGTTTTATAAATTAGTTTTCTAGTTTAATTTAAAATGTAAAACCTATGAATTACGAATATCGCAGAGTGCTTATTACTTATCCTCAGGTTAATGTCCCTCTTACACAGCCTTATATCTTTTACACGTAATAATGTTTATTAAAAAACCGTCACTATTTGGAATGAGGTATACATTTTGCTAATCTTATTTCAGTCACTACTCTTGTAATATATATGGTACCGCAATTTTTTAAACAAAATATAAGGCACCACCGCAATTCTAGTCATAACAAGGCTCTGATTGGTTTATTAATTTCATGAACTAAGTAGATAGCTAATAAATAATAAGATAATAACTTTTAGAATACATAACAAGAATAGAAATTAGTTTCAAACTAGTCGGGATGCAATAGGAAATGGTAAACAAAAACCAATAAAGCCATATAGTCGTGCTTCACACTGGCCGTAACAGATTTTCCTCGGCATTAATAGTACTTTACGATTCAGAAAGCTGTTGTTAACAATAAAAGTAATAGTTTACGAGCGCGTTAAATGAACTGCTGCGTCAGCTAAACGTATCATTGCGTTCGCAATTAATGTTTCATTTTATTTTATATGTAACATTATGATATAAAGTGCTTTATTATTGCAATAAGTTGTTTGTTAATGCTGCCTGAGCTGTTGTCTTGTGTACTGAGCCCACGCCTTCCATCTTTTTATAACAATATGTCAGATTATTACAAGGGTACGATCGTTAACGCTATCGTTTTTTTTCTTTCATTAATATCTATATATATATAATAGAAACAAAGCAATGTCAATAAATATTAAACCTTTTAACAGTTTGCAGTATTTTATTCCGTTGTATTAATTTTAAATTCATCATCATTACTACAGCCATATAAAATCCATACCTAGACATGGGTCTCCTTAATAGATATCCAATGTCTTTCGACAACCAATTTGTGGGTGTACGTACTTAGCTGCGGTTGCTGCTCCGTAATCTCCTCACCAAAACCTTAAAGTCCTAGCGTCCATCTGATCTTCACGCTATGTGACTTACCTACTGCCACTTTAACCTGCCAATCTGCTGAACTATGAAGGACAGTTCGTTCGTATACACATCTCCATATTATTGATAAGATTTTCTATAAAATTTTAGAAATAATCTAAAAACTACTAGGTCTATATACTTTATACGGACAATCACAATGGTCAAAAGAAACAGTTTTTGAAAAAATGGTAAAAGAGCATTTCCGTGGCCTCTATTAAAAGATATTGTACGCATGTATTTATATATATGTACACCGTAAGCTGCCCTCTCATCTCCGTCCAAAGGTTGTCTGGTAAAGATCGCCTCGAGCGATAAGACCGCCTCTTGTACCTCTATATGAATTGATCCTTTTTTAAATTATTATCTTTAGTGTACAAAAAAGTGTAAAAAAATAAAAAAAATGTTTTTATTATCTGAAAGTAAATTTACGTAGTGTCCTTTAATTTACCTATTTTGAAATAAACGCCGTGCCCACGAAATACTTAAATAAATTTAGGCGTTTAGTTACTTAAATGTTTCTCTAGAGCGCCATAGTTCATATGAAATAACGCTACATTACACGCTCACGTAAACGCAACAGAAAATATTATTCTGTAAATAGAGCCGGATATTTATTTACAAAAAATACGTATAAGGTCTGAGCGCTGTGCGTACGCTTGGGGCGTTTTGTTATCTCGACCGGCACGGCATGAGACCCGCGCCGGTTAACCGGATAATCTGTTATTTGTACGCGAAAAATAATATATTATTGTTATAAAATTAATATGATGCTGGCAATTTATATATTTTCCGCTTTTGTTTTCTTGAAAACCATTTTTATTTTTTTTTATTAATTACTAGCTCTTTCTTAGCGGTTAAATCAGACTGCAATTGTTTTACTCCTACTTTTTTATTTATTTGATCAGAACAATAGTTATGATTCTTATAATTATAGTGAATGTAACAGTGAGAAAAAAATACATATCTGACTTTTACAAATAGCAACACTGTGTCGATCAAAAAGGCGCTGTCTCAGCCTTTGCTGCTGACCGTTAAACAAAACACTGCGACAGTGCTGTTCTTTTATCAGAGCCATTTCGATAGTCCGCGGCCCCACGGCAATACATCCAATTTAAAATATTGTATTGTTTAGTCTCTTTTGAAGTGTAATGTACGAAATATAAAATATATAGCTTTCTGCATATATAGTGATCACTGTACGGGCAATATGATATATACCATATATATTTTTAATTTATCTGGCGAAGTTGAAGAATAAAATCGGTTTAAAAAAGTTTCTCTCACTCAGAAACGGTTTTTAAATTTTGACACAATGTTGCACGAAATCGATTGCAACCTGCTTGTAGAAAAGCAAATATTTGCATTCCTTTTATACTAGACCGTCGAGCAGTGCATAGACCTGACCACAAGTCATACTATAACCTACCAGGGTGAATCAAAAAGTTCTTAGAAGTGCATATATATGAAATCTTTTTGGATCAAGTTCGATATTCAAAGTAAAGAGTGTCTATCACACTATATTTATGCAGACTGTCACTTATTTTTGTCAGTTCGTTCGCATGTAATAAATTTTTTTGTGCAACGAGTTGCTAAAAAGTCAAAATTATGGATAAAAGTGAGTTACGTGCGGTGATAAAATATCTCAGTTTGAAAAAAATGTCTACGAAGGAAAATTTTTTGGACATTCAGCAGACATTAGGGGGTGATGCTGTACCCTATCTTACGGTTGCGTACTGGGTGGCTGAATTTAAAAGAGGTAGATCAAGCTGTAAAGATGACCCGCGTTCTGGGCGGCCTTCAACCTCCGTTACAGAAGAAAATGTCAAAAAGGTTGAGAATCTGGTTTTGGAAGACAGAAGAATGACTATAAAACATATAGCTGAGATCCTAAAGATATCTTTTGGTAGCGTTTAATCCATTTTAATTGATTCACTGGAGTTCAAAAAAGTGTCTGCAAGATGGGTGCCATGAATGTTAACCGACGAAAACAAAAAGCGACGTTTGGAAATTTCCAAGCGTAATCTCGAAATGTTCCAGCGTGATTCGGATAATTTTTGCCGTCGTCTTGTCACCATGGATGAAACGTGGGTCCACCATTTTGATCCTGAAACTAAAAGACAAAGCGTGTCTTGGAAACGACCATCCTCTCCATCCATTAAGAAATTTCGAGTTGCTCCTACCGCTGGCAAAGTTATGGCCTCTGTGTTCTGGGATAGTGAAGAAATCCTTTTTATTGATTACATGCCAAAAGGCCAGACGATTACTGGACCCTATTATGCAAATTTAATCCCGAAAGTGCGTGAAGCGATTAAAGAAAAACGTCGTGGAAAACTGTCGTTGAGCGTGTTGTTCCTTCAAGATAACGCTCCTGCTCATCGATCGGAAGTTGCGCTCAACGCAATCCGCTGTGCTGGCTTCAATCTCCTTGACCACCCACCATATTCTTCGGACTTAGCCCCAAGTGATTTTCACTTATTTCCAAAATTAAAAGAGGAAATTCGTGGAACAAAATTTCACGATAATGACGCGGTTATAGCTGCCGTAGAGGACTTTTTCGAGAGTCAAGAAAATAATCTTTTTTCACAAGGAATAAGGAAGTTAGAAACGCGTTATTCTAAATGCATTGCATTGGAGTGAGATTATGTAGAAAAATAAAATATTATTATTTAAATCTTTGCATTTTTTAATATTAATTTCAAGAATTTTTTGATTCACCCTCGTATAACGGAACGTACGACATATCTTAAGTTATTATATAAATTGATACATATCGTGAGCTGTATAATTACACTAACTTTTTAAAATAATCATTTCAGGCTATAGACACCCACTGCAAGGGATAGGTCTCCCTAAATATTGCAACCATGATCAGTCCTGCCCTTTTCGCATTTAGCGATTTCCCACAGTCAATCTTCGGTCCACCTGATGGTATTTGTCAAAAGAGACGTATAGGTAATTGAACATATATTAGCTTGCGGCGCCATGTGTGAGTTAAGCTTGCACACTAACACACACGAACGTTAAACTCGTACGATACTTGTTGGAGCTCAACGGAAAGTACAATCCGAAAAATAAATGTATAATAATACTGTTATAATAATCTTACTAAAAATTTTATATGTTTTATAGAAATGAGCTCTGAAACGGCTTAATACTTGTTGCTCGCACGACAATCACGGCGTTACTATCACACAGCAAAGTAACATACTTACGTACTCGTTTACATAGGGCCATGAGCCAAGATGAATTAAGATATTTATACCAACCTAGACAATTATCTATTAAACCAATAAACCTTTTTTCCAGTTCGATTATTTTAATTCTGTCAAACTGCTCTGATCTCAAAGGAATTTATATTTTCTCCGTTGGAATAATTATATAATTAACTTGTACTCCTGATACTTTAAGTATACGTTTATGTTTGCGACGTGGGTAGGCTATCCACTTGATGGACTGATAATATATTATAGTTAAGATCACGGGAAGTCATTGTATGCGGACAGTGCAGGACCGGACATCGAGGCGATTTTCGGAAGAGGCCTTTTACCTTGCAGTGGACGTCCGTCGGCTGAAAAGAAGAAAATGAACTGATACTTTACGTATTATTTTGTGTTTTCCATAAATTTTCATAACGAATAAATAAATCAACGGCGTACCATTTTATCTCATCACACAAACACAGATGAAAACAATTTCATATACACTGCTTTTATTAAACTGTTTCCAACGACATCGAAATAGGAACAAAACATGTACACAATTGAACGTACCATGCATAAAGGTCTTTTAAAAAGTAAGGATTCACTTCCGCTTTTGTGAGAGGGACTTTCAATTTATTGCAGTGCACGAGTCTCTGAATTTGTGAATTTGTCGTATACGAGAAAACAAATTTCAAAATCCTAGTCGATTTTGAACGGAGCTTCGCTTTTGACGACGACTTTATTTAGATAATAAAAGAACACCTTTTCATCATAAAAAAGCATAGTTGTTAGTGATATTACTGGAATAATAAGACGAATCTTCAAAAGTCGTTGGACTTGATTTACAGTTTCAAAACTCATCGTCATCGGCATCGACGATCATCTTAAAAACACCAACATTTGTCTTACCTCTAGAACCAAATTTCTGCCTCTTAAAGATAATGAAAGTTAAACTATTTATGTATGTCTACATAACATTTATGATACATGATTTACGTATGAATAATCTCATATATAGAGGAAATTTCTTTTTTAACGAAATTCAACCTGCGAGCGAAGACAAGAAGCGTTCATTAAACTCACGGGTGGGGTATTGCTCAAACGTTAAATTTATAAAATTGAGTCATAAACAAGTTAACAATAATTTCAAACACAACCTGTGTTTTTTCCTTTACATAGAACCGCGAGTGAGGAAAACTATTTATAATTGCTTTCAAAGGCTCTTAAATACCTATCGTCTATTAAAAAATGCTTTCATTTATAGTCTTCATCAAAAAACGATCAAACAATCTAAAATCGCATATAAATCTTTAAAATAATCATTACAAGCTTCGACTACGTTGTTATTAACTTAAAAAATTACATTGTTACAGGGATTGCAATTTTTTCGTCTACACTGGAATGAAGTTTCCGTCAGATTTTCCCTGAAAATAACGTCGGTGCTGGCTCGAAAAAAAAAACATTAGAAAAAACGATCAAACAAGTTTAAATTGCGTTCGGCGAGTGAACGCGTGCCCGTGTATAATTGTGTCGCGGGGCCCGTTTGAAACGGACGCTGTTCGCACAAAACGAAGCGGCGCCCAGTTTTTAGTTCGCAACGAGGTGCCGCTCGCTTCAAACGAAGCTTTTTAAATGCTGGTACTACGTAAGGGTACCGTAAAATATATACGAAACGGTCGAAAATGTTATTATTGCACTTAATTTCATTTACTTTTCATTACATAACTATTCTGATTTTGAATAATTACAAAATAATTAGTGTAAATATACAGATAGATTGGTTACAGGTATAAAAGCTTTAAAGGAATAATGTGTAGGTTATTTGTTAGAAAATTACCGTTTGATTATTGTGGATAGACGAATATTTCTAATTATTGTTGGTGGGTTTAAAAAACTATCTGCTATCTACACAAAGAAAGAATTGTCGCCTACACTGCCGGAGTATCCGAATCTGTCAAGTCATTGTTACTTTGAAAGTGGAATACTCGTATAAGTTTCTCCGAAGATGTGTTGCATTTGAACTTTGTTGTATTAACCATGTGTTCGTTACTTCGCCATAACAGCTTAAACTATGATGATGATATATTATTTGATCTTCGATATCATAGCAAGGGTTACAAGTCATTTTAGAATTTATTTTTAATTTATATTACATTTATGTGTGAAGGCGTACGAAAACACCAAAACAGCATCCTAAAAAATAATGTAGCAAATTTTAATATGATTGAAATTTGCGTTTGATATTCCAGTTTAAGAAGGTATCAGTTTTTATAAAATGTTTACTATATGAACAAAGTTTCTATACAAGTAATTATTGGTTGAAAATCGTATTCTCAGGTTTCAGATAAGTACAAACTTTGTATGACTTTCAGTATATGGCTTAGTCGATGCAATCAATGGAAAACATACGGTGCCATCAATCAATCTATACTTGGGAACCGTTATTTGAGCCCCTTGCGATATACGATCGAATTTTTGAGTCCAGACGTAAACATAACGTATTATGTTATATAGAAATCTTCGTAACAACTTATAACACATTTTGCTATAACTTATTAAGGTTCATACATATCGATGCTGTTTTTTAACGGAAGACCTGTAGTTTAGATGTCACACTATACTTATCCTTACTATTGTTTCTTGTAAGAAGTGGGGGTAGACTTAGGGAGTTTAAACACATATTACTTGCAAATATTTTTAAACCAGATTGGAGTCAAATTCATAACAAAATGTCTACCTATGTATAACAATACTTAAATAAATAGAGTCCTCAAGTACTTCAACCACATTGCAAGAATGTGCACAGAAAGTTTATAGATGATAAGAGTTCTCAGCAATGAAAAAAGGGCGGTCATCTACTTACTGGACTGGCACAGTTACAAAAGCATGCAACACCACCGTTCACGACTCCGTAAAACTTTCATAAAATAGAAAATCTTTCAAAGAAATAGCAGTAGAGACTGACATGACTTGTCGTGATGCTTAGCCATGAGGAAACGATTAAAAAGATGACCTACATACGAATATAAATAATATTTAGTAATACTAACGTAAATACTTCTACTGAACCTTTTTATTTCACCATAGCTTCACTTCCATCCAAACTAACTCATGTTAGAATGATAAAGTAGAGACATATTGTGCAGGAAATGTAGCATTTGGAGAATTCATTTTAAATGTTATTAAAAGAGCCCCGGCGTTCTAATAAAAGTATAATAATTTTTCGCTAGATTCTTATTACTAACGTAATTATGTTTCCCACTTTCGTCTTCGTACACTCCTGCTAAAAGAAACCTCTACGATTTTAAAATTGTTTAGATACGATTCGCATTAGTATGAAACTATTATATGCAATTTTTAAAGCAAAAGTTTTTAATAATTTTCAAAACTTAAAACATTTTTTATTAACTCCTTTATTATATTTTCTATTTTATATTCTTAATATATTTGCAGCAAAGCGATGAACCCAAAAACAGCACTGTCAGCTATATTCACGAGTCACGTTCTTCTCAATATGTTAATCTAAAAAAAAATAAGTACGATCGATTCAAATTAAGTAGAGACAAACAATGCAAAATAATGAAGCCTTCACACCACACGTTCGACGTTTCTCCCGACGATTAAGGTGAAGTCATTCCCGCATCAATATCGGATTGTGTTAATTGTTCAAATTATAAACACGTCTATTATAACTATTGATTTAAATTTTTTTATTTAGACATTTCTAATTCAAGATTATCATTTTGGTATTTATGTGATGATTTACCGATCAATCTGCTAACTTGTTGATCTACGTCACAGCTTTACACTTTATTTAATAAAACAAAGATAATTACACTAAAATCAAACACGAATATATATTAAGTTAAAACTTAACTTTTTTATTATCATCATCATTTAAACCGTATGACATCTGCAACATAAACTGAACACACAACTGCTGGATAAAAAAGAAGTTATACTTATTGCACGAAAGCAGAAATACAGCTTTTTATAAGCGTTAAGCAGAAGTTTTGTTTGACCAAAAGTCACTGTTTACCTTAGCGATATTTACAGTTCGCGGATTGGAGTTTCCAGAACGCTGACAGCGGCTAACGTAAGCTTCGACTTTGTGCTGTTCGACTTACAGGTATTATAATAATGATTTAGTTTTTAAGAAACTTTTCAGCCTTCACACTGCCGGCAAGTAGCAAATCTTGCACTTTTCAGAATTCATTTTGGGGATTGCACTGGGGAATTTCACGACCTTATTCCACCATCCCCTTTTCTACAGGACGAGTAGGAAGCCGGTCCGCTATCGCCCTTATGCTGTTGAGTTTCCTTGAAGGCGTACCAAGCGTTTCGATTCAACGACCCGCACAACTCGAGTATGGAACGATTATAACCTAAGTATCTAGTAAATAGGATTCTTACTAAGTCTGCGTGCTTCATCTTAGACCATGTCGTCACTTTCCATCAGGTGAGTCAGAGGCCAAACATGCACATTGTGGCATTAAAAAAAAACTTCATTTTTATAGAACTAAGTTTGAGGGGTCGTCTGGTAAGCCTTGTTATATCGCCTGCGCAAGGTGACCTCAGTTTAGACTCTCATTAAAGTGTTATAAATATAATGAAATAATCGTATAGAAATATAAAACAAATGTGTACCCATAAGTGATTTATTTAAATTTACGAATTCGGTGTGGTGTAAGTTAAACAATAAAACATATCTAAAATGATGCTGTTGTTAATATTGAAGCCATTTTAGCTATTGATAAAAATTTTGAAACATAAGTCATGCAAAATAGAATGTACACAAAATAAAAACAAACCCCAAAAAAAAACATAAAACCATTCCTTCTGTTCAAACTCAAAATTATTAAATTATTAAACAAGTCGTTGATAATTTATTTAATCAATTAAAAAATTAGGTCGATTAGAGTTTAAGTTTAATGGTAAGTCACCACGCTAAGCTCGCATGTTATGTTCAAAACAAAATGCTTATAAAAATTTAATAAGATAGATTTTGAATAGCGCCTTGAAGTTGTAAGCTGTGAAAACTTTTTCTATTAATATTAGAAAATTATTGACAAATTTTAAAAATAAACATGTAATATTGAATAAATAAATTTGGTTAGGTGATCTTTTACTTAGTTTGCTCGTATTTTTGAATGTGAACCGTTATTTCAATCCTATATAAAGCCTAAACCTCCTTTATTGTATGGATTATTCGAAAGCTTTTTAAATCTATGGCTTTCAATACAGTTTTGAATGAATGATGTTTTATTGTTAGGATATAGCTGTTAAAACAATAGAACTGTTTGCTATTTTTGTAATAAATTAAGTATTCGCTGATTTCAAAACAAAATTTTCTCTTTACAATTCTTTTCTCTTTACAACTATTAATTTTTACCAATAATAAATAGTTATAGTTGTAAACAGAAAAGAAAAGACTGAAGTGAAGCATTAGAAAAAGCATTTCTTTATTTTATATCCATTTAAGTAACAAAAGAAGATAAGTAAGTCGTTATTTAACTTTGAAAGCATAGGACATAAGAAAAAAATATGTTGGAAAATCTAGAACGTGTAGTGAATGCTTCAACAATACAATGAAGCAATTTAATTAACTAGTTGTGCCCCGCGACTTCGTACGCGTGAAATTTAACAAAAACAAATACATAGTTCGTTTCGTTTTTTTATATTTATTTTATTTATGTGAGCCGACCATGAATTTCACAATTTAGATAAATTCCTTTGTCACTAACAACTCCATTCCTTTACTGTTTTCGTTTCAGTTCAAATCAGCGTAAACTATCTCAGCAATATTTAAAATTTACTGGAATGTTAGTAGCGCCATCTGTCAAAAATTGGTCATACCGACGAAACTGTGGTCTCATGCACAACAACTTTTTTAAAGATCATCACATAATCAAATTCATAGTTTACGATTTCATGGAGGACATACACACAAACACTTATTTATACATATTTAGTTATAATTACGTTGTACATTGCATTTATGTTATTTATTGTATTGTTATACGCTTAGAATTATAATGAAATGTAACGTCAATATCGAAAAGCCTGTAGTTATGTAATTATTGGGCGAAAATTCATGTCTAAGATATGATGTTTCGTGTCTCAAAATTACACTACAATGTTATGGGCATATAAGTATATGCGTTAAGTTTTTGCATCGCCTGTCATTGTGAGGAGACGTTTTCAAGCACACTATGGCTCGTTACCGCTCGCGCTCTTATAACAAAGTTTAATACTAAGATTACTACAAATATACATGGCCTGTCCACTTAAATTTTCAATCCGCTGGGCTTAATCGGTTGTTAGTATAATAAATAAAATAAAAGTAAATAACGAGGAACCAAACGATTCGTTCGAACGACAAACTTCGCCTTAACAAGCCGCCGTATTTCCGACGCAGACTGGCTAATTAAACTTTGTAGCACACGGTACCGCGTCACCACGGCTTCACCTCACCGCAGTGTTTGACTACCTATCGTTTTGTATCCACTGTTCTCTCCGATTCGATAGTAGGGCCACACAAACAACTCGAGTTGTCATAGAACAACATGCTCGAAAGGGTTCGTGTTTTAATTGGGTATAATTATCAGGAACAACGTCAAGCATATTGTATAGATATAAATAAGTCTCAGCGATATACCGGGTCTTTGGACAATATATATCAGATTCATGCGATTAGATTTCTTCATCAATAAAGTGAACACAATTATAGTCGCAAACTTGCAAAGTAAAGAGGCATAAGAATAAGGTAACATTCAGTAATAAATTTAACGTTTGTTCAAAGTTTCTTATATATTAAAAAACGTATTTTAAATAGATAAATAAAGCTATAATTTTTATAGTAAAAAAAAATCTTTAAAACTATATACTGTGAAACGAAATTTTACATTACAGACACTAAAAAAATTTCAATATATAATCAGATGTATTGAAAACGACAGGCGCTATTTTACGTATGTGTTCTACTTCTATCTTGCTTATTGCTTTCTCTTTACCCAGAGGTGTTACTGTATGGACTAATTTGAACGCTGGTTATGTCAAGATTTTACTTTGTTTCGATTTGAAAGGTGTAACTAGTGATATTACAAAGATTAGTAAATTATGCTTGATGCCCGCAGCGCAAGATCTTTGCGGAGGCCTACGCCTTGCAGTGAACGTCTAACGAGAGACACGTATGTCTGGATGTGAAGTCTGATTTAATATGATGAGCGCAAATGTGTTGTCTCTTAAGGTATTATTACATATAGCATGTTCTTTCCATACCTGTTTAATCTTATAGTCTCAAACATGAACATGTTTTAAGTAAACTAAACCACTATATGTTGATAAATTCAGATTTGGTAATATTTTTGGAACTTAAAATAAAAGGATTTATAAGCTCAGAAATTCTTTGCTCTTGCAAGAACTACATTTCGTTTGACTTCTTGAAATTATTCTTTGAGAAAACGAACATTGTCCAATTATATTAAAATTATTGAAAAACTTATAAATGCATGTAATACTATAATATTATGTAATTAATATTACCGTTAAATATTTGTAATTAGCATAATTGATATAAATGCAATCCGCCTATTCACTTTACTGATCAAAACATTTTAAAAGATCCATAGATTGAATATTAATAAATCAGTGATTGATACAATGGTAGGTTTTAAAATTATTGAATTTGAATATCAACGAATGTGAGATGCAATCATAAAATTTAATTATCATCCCCAACGCAACGTAGCCCGTCATCGCGACTTCCATTAGCAATAATTAATGGCGTATAAATTGCATTTCCTCTGAGCATTTAGATAGGTCGGAATTAATTTAGTGTTCAACAAACGATACTGTGAATTGAATGTTACCCTCAATACGCGTGTGTATTTATAAAACATCTCTACTTGATTTCAATTTGTTACTCAATAGTTAATTTTCTTACAGTAATATTTTTTGTGGACATAGCCAATCGGATCTGTAAGTTGCAAGAGGCAGTCAGCTCACCAAACAGGCTACTGGGACCTTATAGTTTTAGAATGGTGACCACAGATCGAAGTCCTTCCATAAGGTGGTCAGATGCTAACAGCATCTTCAGGATGCAGAACACTTCTCAACAGTGGTTGTACTATGGCTGAAGCGATGAACACTTTTAATTTAATTTTAAATAACAGTTGTTTCAGCATACTAAAGCGTAAGTATATAAATGATATTATGATAGAAGTTTCCTCTTAAAATACGTTTTATCTATATTGCCGTGATAAATGAAAGCTTGTTTGACGATGCCTTTAATAAATTATCTTTCATCCTGAAAGCTATTAATAAGATTATTTCGTAAATACTCGTACCCCTACACGTGTCCCCTACCTGAATGGACCCGTTTGAGAAATTCAAGAGGATTTGTCAAGCAAAGGCGTTGGTCCGACTACAGAAATTACATCCACCCTCGTTATCCGAGATCTGCGAATGACACCGATCGTGTATGGGGATTGCCGGGACGTAGCCCACAACGCTATATCCTCATATCTACAAATTTAAAGCGTGTTAATAATTTTCACAAACCGAAATTTAAATGGTCTTATAACCACAATAGTTAAAAACATTAGAAATCAAAATAATAACACGGGTCGATAAATAAACATTATTGTTTAATGATTTTTATGAGTAAAAATAAATGAATTGTTTTACTACTGTACCAACAATATTATAAAAGTGACCAGAAAAAAACCATTTTAGATTTTTAGGAGATCACGTACCTTTAGGTTAAAGGATTCTATTGCATGGGAGCTCGATGTGATTCTTTATTTTGTATCAAATTGTTCTCTTGGCATTCTTCTCATGACGTACACAAATGGACATTGTAAATGATCTAATGTGGAGAATAATCATCATTATCATTATTTCAGCAATAGGACATCCTCTGAACATAGCCTGCCTCATAGATTTCTATTAAGACCGGTTCGAAGCGACTTGCACTCAACGTCTTGGAATGACCTTAATAAAGTCGTCTCGTGTGTCCACCTTGTGGCTGACTAACGCTGCGCTTGTCGATTTATTAGAATAATATAAATAAATAAATGAGTTATTAAATATAAATACTTTAATATTTACTAAAACCTTTAATAAGTATTATTAAATTTTACATTCATTTATGTATCAGTATATTAAAACACGTTTAAACGGTGTTAACCTAGTAAAAGTGTCTCAAGCCATTAGTCCATCATTATTATTTTTAAACTAGTTCACGCGGTCACTGCACTGTGCTTCAAGCACGTATCGTAGTAGACCAAATGAGAATGTACAATTTGGATAAAATCTTAATTATTATTGGTAAATAAATATAAGTTCATTATTTATGCTTATTCTTAGTACATTAGTGTATATTTGTGTTTTGTTTGCTTATATGTTAAGGTGCGTTTATACAAACAAAACTATTTTGGATCTTACACCATATCTCCAATAAAGATTTGCAATACAAGTTAATAACTTTGTATTTAGGAAATAATTTTGAAAATATTTAATATTTTTTAATAGTTAATTATAAAATAAAACAGTTACAGTAATATATACAATAATACATACATTCTACACCGAATACGTTTTTAATTATAAATCCGTCAGTGTCTATCCTTAAAATAATTGCTTGAAAAAAAAT
This sequence comes from Battus philenor, assembly GCF_028537555.1. Classification (NCBI taxonomy): domain Eukaryota; kingdom Metazoa; phylum Arthropoda; class Insecta; order Lepidoptera; family Papilionidae; genus Battus; species Battus philenor. The sequence continues at coordinate 4,389,585 of NW_027181693.1, forward strand.
TCAAAATGCTTTTGCGCAAATTAGATTCCCTTCCGCTTTTAAAACGCCAATATGTACTCCGCCGTCTCCGCAGTTTCCCTGAGCCTACCGCCGCTGTTGCCCGGCCCGGATCAACCGCGATCCCTGAACGTAACTCGATCATTCTTAACGTGATTACAGGGGGTTTCGACTACACTCTACCGGAGGCTTTTATCTGTAATGGTATTTAATATCGAATATTCCGCATAATGTTCCTGTCAACATAGATTTATACCTTATAATTTGTTTAAAACATCGACCTGTGACATACAGTTTGAAAATAAAAAAGTAATTTATGAGAAATTATTTTTAAGAACATTGAATACGTGTTTTATTCCAAGATTTTTGGTCTACGCCGTTTTATTAGCATTTACAGTCGGAAAGACTGCGAAAGGCGCTCAGTCTAAACCTCGTTTACGTAACATGGCTCGAGTGCTCTCTCATAGACCTCACCTACATATTATATTACAGGATTGGAAGGCCGCCGAGGTTACTTCGCTTATGTGGTCGTCTACCAAAGCCCTCGGCATAATACCGACTCTGGCTGAACTTTGACTTAGTCGATTGCTATTGCCTGGCAAATATTACGTTAGAATAATTGCTTGTAAATAAAAAGAAAACAATATCAACAAGATCAACCATGTGGAACTATGTAGTATATTTACTTTTTATTAGTCTAGCAATATTATTAAAAATTGATATAGTGGTAATATTTGTTTTCGACATCATAGGTGCAAACACAGATTATATTGTATAATACATCCCCAAGTAACAACCGGTATGTTGATCAGGTCACTTTTACAAATTAGACGTAATACAGAATAACTATTTTATGTATTTAAACTATATCCATAAGTTTCCGTGGTGTAGCGGTTATCACATCTGCCTAACACGCAGAAGGCCCCCGGTTCGATCCCGGGCGGAAACATTTTTTTTTTGGAATTGTTTTTGAAAACGGCTTTTTATTAACCCGTGACGAAAGATTAGCAGTTTAAAAATGTACTAATTGCACATTTTATCATAATTTCTGGCGTAATACGTATGGATATGGATATAGGTCTCTCCAAGAAATTTCGAATAGGTCCAGTTGGAAGCGGCATGCATCCGATAAGCATTTTCATAATTTTTGCTATCTACAAGTTAAAATACAGCTTGTCAACTTTTTCCATAATTTTCTGATTTAGGAATGGCGGAGATAGGCAAACTGATCTTTTATTTTCTCTAAATAAACAAAGTAAAGTACAAACATAAAATGATTAATTAATCATTTTACTCCTATTCATGGCACGCTAAGTATAGATAAAAATTCGGTTCTTATGAATAACATATTTTCACTGCTTTATGTACAGAGAGATTTTTGAGATATAACCAATATTTAGTTTTTAGACTCTCCTGAAAAGTTGCATTTTCGGACTTATTGTATTATTGGGTAGGGACGGCGATATATTTGTAAAGAGATTAAAATTCGAGTATAAATTCTTACACGTGTTATAAAATAAAATATGTAAAATATTTTAGTATTGAACAAAAATAATTAAAATCGTCCTGTTAAGTTTAATGCAACAAATAAACTAGAAAATTATTAAGTGCAAGCAATAACACAAACTTTACAACTACTATCAAATAAACGATAGTCCAGCGTGTGTGATAACATTTATCAGTTTTATTTAGACAGATAAAATTAATTCGCGTAAATGTGTTAGCTGCGAGCCGCGTAATGTTTATATAATTTTACGATAATTGCAAATATTTGGCGGAAACAAATATTTACGCGTTCAATATTCACGCGCTTAATTTTATGAATATTATAATTATTTCAGATATTGGATTGCAAATTTGAAAATTGCAATTGTACAGATAACGCGCTAATGAATTTATTTCATTTATTAATTTATCCAATTAAAATAGATATAAAAACACATTTCTTACGTCATTGACCTGACTTATAAATGATAATTTAGATAACATCATAACTCAGTACTACAAATAAATTAATTATATTTAAAGTAATGTGGAAGGTTTACTCCAGATTTACAAATAAAGTAATAGCTATATAATATATAGTGTTAGTAATTGTCAATAGAGTATTGTCAATTCCTACCACACGCTTTGAAACACTGCCGTCAAAGGACAAATTTCAAACTATAACCAAGTTTCGACATTGCCTTGAGACTATTCAATACAATCTTCGAATCGGCAGACGTACTCATTTCCTCTTCCCATCCCTCTTCCACAGCGGAAGCTGAATATCTCGGCGCGACGTTCGCAGCGCCCCCTACAGACTGCTACATCCGCTTTCCACTTCCGCCCGTTTCCAAATCACGGTTTTTAGTCTGAAGCGCTACAACCGGCTTTTATTTGTGTTTTCCTGAAGCGGCGGGACCTTATCATTAACAAAAACGAAATCGTTTGTAAATTGTTTTTTATTTTAACATTCTCAAAGGAATCCCGATGTTAATGCGGCTAATAACTTTTATATATTTATTTGAGATTTTTTGAGACTTGTAAACAACCGTTAATCTAATTGTATCTGATATAAACTTACCATAATCTCTATACCTTTAAAGTTTAGTGACGCAAAATACGCTAATATACGCCCATCACTAAGGAACGACAGAATTTTCCTAGCTCAATAATTCTAGTAATTACCACGATCCATATTTTTTCTTGACTTATTATTTGGGAACTGAGATACGAGAGTCTTCGCAGAGAGAAGGCATAAGTCTTAATAAACCTCGCAAGTCCAATGTGAATTGACGAACACATAAATTAAAAAAAATGTGACAAAAGTCTATTCTATAATGTTTTCTATCGCGATTTGTGGTTAATGACAATGTTATTTAATTCATACAAATTATTTACGCACTTTAGGAATCCAAACCGCAGTTTTCTAATTTAACCACTACGCTACCACTACTTTAATTCTATCTAATTTTTCTAAAGTTAAGGTAATATTAATTCATTTATTGGGAGATCCTTTTCACTAAACATTGTCTAACTTAATAACAAACGTATTTAGATAAGTATGATAGAATAATGAGGATCAATGAGCCAAAATTGATCCAAAAACTAAAATTGAAATATGTAATTACTGTACATTATCATATTATCAGCCAAAAGATGACCACGGCAAGAATTAAACCTCCTCCTTTTATCGCCTCGATAGCCGGTCTTATGATGCCCGCATACATCGACTTTCCATGATCTTTATAATGTCGTCGATTTCCTAGCGGGGGGCCTATTCGCGCGATCGTTTTATGCATAATATGTGTGTAATAAGCAAAAATCAAGCAGCCTTTCCTTCACAAACTAATTAAAATTTTATAAATCCGATGAGTCATACGAGTATTACTTATGTGTACACATTCTATAAGAAATTATAATTGTTGCATGATTTAAACCGTATTAATTGATACATTAAAAGTTGTATTTTCTCTGTGTAATAGAAGTAATAATATAATGATTCTGTTATAAGTAAAAAGACATTTTTTTTACTTTATTATTAACCGAGTAGTTTTAAATTTAGGTCGGTGAAAATTAATTAAAGTTATTTTTTTAAACTTTTTTCAATAACCATCCATTTACATTTAAAACGAAACTTCTTTCATTTTTTTGGAAATTTTTATGTTTCTACTCGTTTCTCGTTTTATAAAATAAATATCGTAAAATATAAATTTAATATCGTCTCGCAAAGTTCAACGTCCAAATATTTCCGGCGTTCGCATCAACTTGATAGTCAGCTGAAAACTTATAACGTACGATATATGAAAATTATATCGTTAAACGGAATAAAACTCTTTAAGAAGGGAATACAGAATGCAGCATCATATGCTTGATATCATCATGACTTCATTATTTCGTCTGTAAGACGTTCACTGCTTGATATGGGCCTTCCACACACTTTTCAATAGCCCCAATTGAAAGCGGCGTCCAATAACTTTAACAAGGTTTTTCTTCACTTCTCAATTATAACTATTTTATAATGACAATTCTCAATCACGAGCTCGCCAATGAGGCACCAGGTGAGAAACCACGTTCGACCATTAGAGTAAAATGTGGTTGTGGTAGTATTCACATATATTCGAAGACTAATGTTTAAAACCGATACCTTTTTTAAAAATTAAAATTATTAGAATGCATAATAAAATAAAACAGAAATAAACATTTAATACTGCTGCACATTTTAATAACTTCGTAGAGGTAAATTAACACAGATCAAACTTGGAAAGGTCAACTGAATGATCGGTATAACTAACAGGCCCTCATCGACCCTTGTCAATCGCGTGGATGTTTTTGACAGCTTACAAATTGTATACACTGCAAACTATCTAGACTTCCTTGAACATAAAGGATTTAGCTCGTCTATTTTCGTTTTTTATACTGTATATAAAAAAAAAAAACGTATTTACTTGCAATTTTAAATAAATAAACATTCAGTATAAGCATAGGTCTTTGCATCATAGCTTATCTGTAAATAATTCCAAATAAAAGCGTGCATTGAGCCACTAAATCGTGATCAACCTCATTAAGGTACACTTAATTTCAGATTAATTAATAGCAATCGTTGAAAGAAATTTGAAATCACGACCTGAATCAGCTCTTATAATTCTGTTTATATTATCTTAATATTTTTTCACACGCCACGTTATATGAAAATTTGATCACAATAAATGCTTTATGTTTAAATTTTACATCAGAATATTTATTGTTTAATTCATAAATTTTATGAAGCAGCAAATATAAAACGTGCGCATGATTAATTCAACGGGCCTGTAAAGGAAAAACAAGTATTTCCATAAACAAATCTCCTTCAATAAACAAACTTATTATCCATAATCCCCGACAACAACACCAGAATATCCGTATTTCCAATGCCCGAACTTCAATACGCGAACCCTTTTGTGTTTCATATAGAAAAAAAATAAAAGAGAGAATATCTCAAACTGCGTTCACGGCTACGCGCCCGTCATTCAATAACCACTGATATCTCATTTTGCCGCGCGAATGGCGGCGAACAGAACGGTTGGAGATTTCGAGACCCTTGGACTGGGGGATAAGAAATAAGCGTTGCTTAGCCGTAAACGGTATTTTTTACGCAAGGAAATTTGTTTGTTTTAGCAAAGAAAATACGATTGCTTGGATGTTATTTGATTTACTATGAAGTGGATAAATATTTGTAATAAAGTTGAATTTTTTTTCCAAAATTCTTACAAGTGTTCACTAAGTAAACTACAGACTAAATTATAAAAAGTTTTTGTGTTTAAATATAAACTTCTTTCTTAAAAATTAATAGAACATATATATGTAGTACTCTTTTAATGTGTGTATGTATTAATGAATACAAAGTTATGTACATTAAAATACCAGGAATAAAAAGTTACAAAATAATGGCAGCTTAGCCTCGCACAAAATAAACCGTGAGTTTAAGATAATTAATGAAATAAGATCTACAAAATAATCAAGGTCACCGACGCTTCTCGAATCGTTCGTCTGATGTGTTTGTGGGGTGGCGTACATTGCCTTTGCAACCAATGGAGACGAAAATTTTTCAAAAGGCGTGGGCAGGCCTATCACGAAGTGGACCAGCGATATAATTCAGGTAGCGGAGAATCCTTGGATGCGAGCTGCACAAGGTCGATGGCGATTCTTGCGTAATGTCTATACCAGTACTCATCTTTCAGCTGATATAATGATGTTGATGATAAATGAATATAAGACAGTTCCCTGTACTGTATTCCTTTTTGATCAAACTTTAAGAGAAAGATACGTAATTTCGAACAGTGTACCCAAAACAAGAACGAACGGTATAGGATGTAATACAATGCGTTAAAAATGCGAACACGCAACCCCCTTACGATGGATAAAAAAGGTTTGAATCAAAAACCCGTTCTACACTGTCACCTCCAATCCACTTTCAATTAACGTGTCCAGAGGAGCGTTAACGCCGCCCGCTCTCTACACAGAGTTGTCGACTAAAGCCGGGAACACACAATCCAAATTAATTTCGTACATACTATTATCTTATATTTGATGTTAATACCATATACTTTTTCAACAATATATCTAAAGATTGAAAGGCACTTTAAATTTTAATTACTCTAACAATTGACGAGGTTATCGACTTAGTTGGATATTTTAAGTGGACGTCGTTCTACTGGGACCTACAAAAGTAAAAGTAAATTATGAATTGACGTGATAATCTCGGAAATTTGCCGAGTCACCTTTTGTTATATGTACATATATATGCATATAGTTAAGGAGCTAATTTGCATTTTTAACTAATAAGCTATCTAATCTTTACAATTAAAACTACAAACGTTGAAAGTTTATTGATAATATAAAGTTATGAATATATAGCTCGTTTGCTGAAAAGTAATGTATGGTACATCTTATAGAAAAACAATCGCTTTAAATATTTTGATGACTATATAAATAATGAGTTTTTGACCTCTTACACCTATAACAAATCAGCCTCTATACATACATTTGTAAAGAAAACAACAAACTACAAAAGATGATACATCCAAAGTTAATAATATAATATATATAGTTCCCTCTATTTAAAAAAAAAATGCAAATTAACACGGCTAAGGTGTTGAGCTTCTAAAATCGAAATATAATAATAATTTAAGAATATTCAATAATACTTCAGTAACTAATTATCAAAATATAATTAAGTCAAAAATGAGCTCATTTTGAAACGCGCTTAATTCACCCCCGCGTTATTCAAATATCTCTCAGACGGGGTAGGATGCTAATTACGCGGCCTAGGGTGTCTAGTCTACAGCCTATTGAGAGCCTACTTTGTGTAATAATGGAGGGGACTTGAGATAAATACAATTTGGTCCGGAATCACTAAGCAAGTATTATTACGCGGGCATTAATTAAAATTCAGAGATGAAACTCCGATTAGGGTTATATAACGAGAAATTTGAGGCGTCGCTTAACCTCGGTTGAATTTATGTAATATCGTTCCATAAGTCTAGTTCAAACGCATTCATGACCATACGTTTTCAATATATATAAGAAATTTATTCATTTAATAACATATATCGACACCCGCTCCGAATAATAATCGCCATTGTCATTTTAACAGGTTTTTAAATATTTGAAATCTGCGAGCTTCAATACACCTTGTCAATTTTCAAAATGACGGAGATAGGCAAAGTAATATTTTTCTTCTCTATATAAACAAGGTAAAGTACCAACAAAAATAAAAAGATTATACGATGTAATTAAACACTACTCCAATTCGACATTTAAAAATAGATACAGTTATGTAGTAATTAATATTTTCACTTCTTTATGCAGCTAAAATTTTTGAGACGTAATCAATATTTAGTTTTTAGTCTCTCCTATAAATTTGCATTTTAGGATATTTTATTCGGTGGGTGCGGCGAATAATTCTCTTTGCGTCATTCATGGTGATAACTTGCGTAAGTCAGGAAAAATTTCAGAAGAGCCCAGTTTACTTCAATCATTGTTTAATTTAAAATACATTAAAAGTATTCCTAAAGCGCCAATATCTGAGAAGAACCCGCAACAAATTTAAAATGATTTTGTAGTTACAGTAATTTATTTCCGGCAATATTATCACTTAAAATTCCATTATTAAGTAATATCAGTCTTTAGCAAATTTTTATTTAATAAAGGTTTTTAAAATATTTGCGTGATAATTCAGATGATTTAAATCGGAGTTTACTGTAGAAGGTAATTTAAAAAATATTTACATTTATTTATATGTATAAATTACGACATATCACCAAAGAAAAAATCTAATTTAACCTTTTTTCGGATATACAGTTATTATGACAAATAAATATTTACCTGTAAATATCTATGAGGATGCCATCTTGGTTAAAAATGTATTTTATCAAAACTTGTTTTATACTAAATTTTATAGAATAATATAAAGTAAAAAAAAATGTGTGTTTTATTATTATTTTGTCAGTTCCTCGTTCTGACCATTTATGTTTGTTTTCATTACAGATTGGATATAAATGTAAGTTTCATTAAATTCATTGTTTGCCGTTCTTTAGAATTGAATAACTTTTGAGGCAATATAATTTATTAGAATATAAAAAAGAGAATGAAATTTAAGTGTGTATTTTTCTTTGTTTAACCATTTAAATAAAATTCTGAAATATAATATTACATAACAAGGAGGGTAGTCTTGCTATGTAGATGAATATTAAAATATAGTTATATACTTTATTTTATGATGCACATACACTCTTCGCCGGAAGCCGGTAGAGATCAAATCCTTAAAAAGTATGAACCAATTCAATTATAAAGTCTCATTAAAATGCTTTCAAAAATAATAAACGCGTGCAAATAAGACCGGCTAATGCAATAAAGCCTTTGAAACAAGATAGGCCATGCAGCCTGTCATCAAAACTAGACGGCTCATAATTGATTTACCCGCCGCTTCAAAAACGAAAGTAACGCTATTACACGAGCTTTTAGCTCGCCGGGCCCACGTCTAATTTTATTAAATCGCTGGAAAACGGAAAGAGGGATTAACATGGAGTTTTTGAATATTTAAAAAAAAAACATTTTAGCGAATGAGAACCGCTGCGTCCATTCTCATCCGCCACAGCGCGTAAACATTGAAGTTAATTAACGTCGGGTGTTCGTAATTAAAAATATTTCACTGGCGGAGTATTACGTTTTAATATACACATACACATAAGTGTTTTTAGCGCAAATATGAGATGATATTATTTACGATAGTCACTAATAAAAAAAGCAGATGTAGTCTAGTTGAAGTAGCATAGATTTAAGTCACCGGATACGATTCCCGCGTGTTATTTTGTGTGCATTATACAATATTGACTAAAATTAACTAAACATCCTAAAGAAACCGATATGTCAGAAAATTTCCTATTCATACTTGATAAACAGTACACGCTCTGAAAGGAGGCTTGTGTTATAACATTGGAAACACTGCAATTACTAATGGCCCCCGCCATTGGGGACCTCTTGTACAGCCAACCTTGGGTTCACGGGTACACATTTTGAATAAAGAACACTTTCTTTTCTTATTATTTCTTCACTCTTCTTTTGTTCATGTTATATCTCTTACTCGTTCCTCTTTTTTCTTTCACATAATCTTTCATTCTTTTATCTCTGATGTAACGCTTGTTTTCCTCCTGGACTGCTTCTATACATTTTATTTATTTTGTTACTTTGTTTGCTATATTTTTAATACTTCTGCTTATTTATTTTCTTTTATTCTTGCAATTTATCTTCAAATCACAATTTTATTTCTGCATCACAGCTATTTTCTTTTACTTTTCCAAAGATTATGTTTTATTATCTTTAATTACGTTACCTGTTAGTTTTCTGTAATATTCTAGGAATATATGTCGATTTTCCTCTTGTTACATTAATGAAGCGATGTTTCCATCCTGTGTTCTCTCCTGGAACCGAAATTGGCAGTCCACTTGCTCCGCACAAAATACAAAACAGCCGGTAATCAGGTGCGCTGCGGTCTGGTCCACCGCAGGGGCACAGGCGCACGAGGGGTTCTTCTTGAGTTTACACCTATGCAGGTACTCAGCGAATCCCCTGTGCCCCATGAACATCTAGACCAGGACCGTGTCCATCTCTAACCGTCGCAGCACACGGTCTGCAGCTAGCATAGGGATCACTGCACTACCACTACATTACCTTAGATTGATTATCCAACTATAACATACCTTTAATGATCACGGTGGTTTAGTAACATCAAGCTAATATTACTTTACTTTATTGCTTCAGATACTAATAGTTTTAAACTAACTAGTTACAGGCATTAAATGAAACGTCAAATTGGAAAAAAAACTATAATGTATATGAAATGGTTATAAATCATAAAGGCATTGATGTATAAATGAATTTGTTACGAAATTTATAGTACCTTATAAACACCAGTACGTCTTAGTTAAAGTTAGCGAAGCCGCGTTTTATTATTTATGTGTTCGCAGTACGCAACTTAGAATATTACTTAGTGGAGTAACGAACGTAGTTTACGAGATGAACCTGCAAAAAGTTTTTCCCTGTTCCTTCCATTAACTTCACGACTGACGATAAATTCTGTAGACAAAAGTCTTTTGTTTTTTCCGCGACACCTCACTGTGTCACTACAGTCACGACCCTTAATAAAACAACAACACACTTACTTAACAGTATCATTGTAAACAGACTTACTGTTAAGACTTTATTCACAAGCTTGTAAATAACTCAAACTTAAGTCGTCATCATCACTTCTGACAAAGGCCATCCACTGTACATAAGCCTTCCCCATAAAGACTTGTTCAAAGATCTAGAGATTTCTGTCCACATCGTTGTTGGATGTCATGCGCTGTGCTCATATCAGCAACGCCGGCGGGTAGCCGTAGTCTTCTCTTCTGAACTATATCTGTTTTGGGAGCTATGTCATATACCCATTGCCACTACAACTTGTCAGTCAACTAGGCTGTTGATAAATTTCGTTCGTATACGAATCTTTTTATTCCTAATTTATTGATCATAGTGTTCTTCATGACTCGTTAATAAACTGTGAGTTTGAAAATGAGAAACTACGTTTCGGAACCGTAGTTCATCTCTGCTAATACATATTGTTATGCTTAAGTGTTATTACTAAACTCTTTTTGTAACGATAGATTTAAAAGGTCATATATTTCCCAATTATCGTATAAACCCGTTAATAAACTGTGAGTTTGAAAATGAGAGACTGCGTTTCGGTACCATAGATCATCTCTGCTAATACATATTGTTATGCTTAAGTGTTATTACTAAATCCTTCTTCTAGCGATAGATACAAAAGAGCATAAATTTTCCAATTATCGTACAATATCGTTAAGATTCTCGGAAAGCAAAGTGTTGGTAGAAGACAAATATCCTGTATAAAAAACTTTTGCCAGTGGTTTGAGAACACCTTTTCGAACCTAAGAGCCGCAGTGTCAAAAATTTAGATTTTCCTGATGGTTGCCGAAATTTCCAGGATATAAAAATATCTTCCGCCTATCACTAAAAACTACCAAAAGACTTTTGGATTTCTGAGTCAATTGATAGACGTTTTAGGAGCGGTCTCGTATACTTATATATACGTATATGTATACATTACTATACTAGCTTATTGTAGGAAATGAATTTTATATTTAGTCTTTTCTTCCAATCTTGATATAATCATTCATTCACTCATCTTACATAAATCATATAATGTAACATTCTCATTCTTTCTTAATTTTCCTTCTTTGCATCACCTTTCCTCTTCTTAATTATCACAGTCTAGGTCTATCTATAAAAATGTACCAGAGTCTTTTCTTATTTTATAAAAGCTAAGTTATTAATTTGTATCACAGTTTATAGTTTTTTGATTTTTCTTCATGTCAATATTTTTATTAACATTTTTATTTTATAAACCTTATTTTGTTAAATTGACAAACATAGCATAGCTGAATTAGTATATGTTAATTATTTTTACCGCATTATATCCTATATATTATTTTAATGAGATAATGGTACTCTTTTAGCTACGGTAATTAATTATATGTGTATAACGTGAATAATATTGTGAAAGCGACTTCAAGAAATCTGACTGAATTTGTTGTAAGCCTCTCCCGTATAAGTTTTTCAGGTGGATTCAGCCTGAACACCTACATGAAACATTATTTAAGCTCCATTAACACTCTGTATAATGCTTCTCAATGGTCATCAAAAATAAATCTGTTGTTACCCACGAAATACAAAAAAGGGGGGTACAAACGTAGTGGCCTACAGTTGTTTAATATTAAGAATGTGTTTATGACGTTCTCTGCCTGTCGTGAAAATGATTTGTTTTTCTGCAATTTGTCAACCTAAGAAATACCTTGTTTTTAAAATGTACATAATACGTCTCAAAATTACAAATGCTTGCACGATGTCATATTTTATAATTCATGATATCACCACATTGCTCTGAAACGGTCCAAATTTAAATAATATTTTTCTGATATGTCGAAGAAGGCTGCGTCTGCACGGCTGGTGTTAATATATCTTGGTACAGTATCTGAAATCACCCGAAAACAGATGTCTAAAATAACACTTCAGCAACCCCTACTCACATAAGGCAAAAGGATAATGGTTTTTGTAAAGATTTCCTACCGACTTCTTTGTAACGGTTGTAAGTAATTTTTTAAATTAATTTTTTTGTTATAGTATAACAGTTAATTAACATTTTTCAAGTTTTACAAAACAATTTGTTGTATGATTGTGAATGAAGGTTCTTTAAAGTAAAATATATAGATTTTTGGACTTTCCATTTCTTTAAACCTTTGAATATTCCAATAAAATAACAAAATAATTACATTAAAAAATCACTGGAATAAAATGTTCCAAACTTTTCATATTTTAAATCAAAGGAAAATTTTTCTACGATCCAAAAATGCATATTAATGCCTACTTGAATAAAGACATTTCAAATTTTAATTTGAATTTAAGTTACTATTTAAATTATAAATAAAACCTAGAAAGTTACAGGAAATTAAACAATGGCGATTTTTTTAATAATCTTATAAGAACTTTATTGTATATGTAAACAACATTCATAAACTATGGGTAAAAAATTTAGAATTATTTAAACTTGTTCACGCTCTCAACAATTTTCTGTCTTTTTCACTTGCCTACAAAAGTCCTGTTGAAACACTATACGAGTATAATTATTTCCTGCGATTTGAAGGTTCCATACTAAATATGATAGCCGCCTCGAATATTGTACCCAATGCAACACAGCCAATATTACTGTACAGCATTTTTAAGCTTATGAAAAGTATCGTGTCGTAAGACGTATCTGATAAATGGTCACATACTATGTTTAATCTTATATACCAAGTTGCGTGTTAAATAAATATATTTTCTACAGTACATGATTACAGTTGCGTAGTATATTGTAAATATTGATCTACTATATTAAAATATTAATTGAATGACTAAAACAAAAACAACGCCGGTTCTCATATCACGAACAACAGTTATCATTTATTGTTGATATTTACGTATCATACATATTTATTTTTATTTAATTGTTTTCAAACATTGAACGTAACACATTATAAGTCATTATGTAATTATTAAAACAAAGATGTTTATTTATATCTATAAACATACTTTCTCGAGTGACGATTGAGAGTGGTAATCTTGGCTGCATATATTTTAACCTTTTATGTAAACTGAGATATATAACCTCCTTAGTGTCAACTCATTAATTAAATCTTCAATCTCTTTCTTGTATTATAAATACAAGAGAGACACAAGAGTATCATTACAGCGACTAATTTATAATTGAATTTAGGTTAGTCTAACGTTTATTTTTAGCATTTGGCTTTTTATCTGAATCTAGACACGAGACATTTTATTTGGAATAGTCATAAGTATAAAAGGGGCGTATAACATTCATGGGTGTATAATTTCTGTGTGTGTGTACTATATACAACCATTTATTATAACCATCAAGCAAACTTAATATATTAGGATAGTTTTTCTCTTATTTTTGCAAACCTAACGAATTTTATATCCCAGAGTGATGCTTAGAGACAAGGAGAAGGCAAATGGAGATCTCAAAGAACAGCGTCTGTTAAATCAGTTAGTTTGCTAGTAAATTATATACATACGAGTAATTTAGAAAGTAAAATGTATTCTCCGATTTTAAACACTTACGTCAGAATGTATTGACCGGACGCAGAATTCAGGTCAAATTTTTGCACTGTCTTATCGGCAAGTAACTTTCGATTTTAAGACTTTATTGATGTATATCAATCTTCACGACAACGTTTCCGTGGTGTAGCGGTTATCACATCTGCCTAACACGCAGAAGGTCCCCGGTTCGATCCCGGGCGGAAACATATCTTTTATTTAATTAGTATACAAACTAAATCATTTTTGATCACATTGTCAAAATTAAAGTAACTTTTACAACTGTCTGTAATATTCAAGCAAATATTTCTCCGATATTTAAACATTTTTGTCAAATAGTTTAGCACAAAGTAGCTAGTTGTTCCTGAAACAAAACTTATTAGGCATTTCGATATCCATAACTTAATAAACTACGAGTAAAATGTTGGAGCAAAAAAAAACTTAGGGCGGACTTACAGGCTAGATTAGGCAGCGAGCCTACTACCTACCGAGCCTATAGTAACGTTTTCACACTATCGTAGTTTTAAAAATGCTGACCTTGTGCTCCGAGGACCGAGTTGAGTTAAAGGGACCTTCATGGTATAATAAAGTATACGGGAAAAGAACGCTCGTGCCACTAGGTCTTAACATATTTACAGCCGATCTTCACCGAATCCGACACCTAGACCCGGTCGTGGGTAGGAGGACATAGTATAACACTGATATCCTTGACTATCAGAACCTAATATAAGTGACGTTTTATATTTAAATCAGCATCCTTGTCGAACTAATAACCGTACTTTTTTATTCGACATTCCTGTTTTAATGACGACTTTAATAATATTATCAAACTTTCGTAGAAAAGTATACTATGATTCGATACGAGCATAAATATGTAATATTTGAAGCCGGGTGTAGAATTCCAAATTCCGTTGGTTTTATTGGAAATCTGCGATTGATTATGACTTTGATTATAAATATTTTAAACAGAACAAAAACGTTACATTATTGTATTTGGACATAAAATATATTTCTTTGACAATTGCAATAAGAAAGTTTCCTCATAAAGTTTCATAATTTATAACGTCATATAACCAGAATTGACATGAGATATATAGAAACGAGTACTAAGTTTCCGTGGTGTAGCGGTTATCACATCTGCCTAACACGCAGAAGGCCCCCGGTTCGATCCCGGGCGGAAACATTTTTTGAACGCAGGATGAAAAAAATCATTTTATTGTTCCTGACGAAACTCTCATTTATGTTTAACAAAACAATACTTGTAGTTTAAGAACTAGAATATATACGGGTTGGTAGTAATTACTGTTTATTTTCAATTTTTTTCTCCAGTCAGTTACACTAGATATTTTTAGTGTTTACTGAAGTACATGTAGATAACGTCATAAGCCGGTGTCTAGGGTTCAAACACCTTGATATTTCTTAGTCTATTGAGACTAATTCTCTTCCATAAATAAATATCAAGGTTTTTACTTATTAAATTAAGGTTATACTCTTATTTCTATTGAGAAATAAGAGTATTTTAATTTATTTATAACTATTATAATAATTTTCCTTTCTAGTCTATTCCTCTCTGGTTACTAATCTATATAATGATAGATTCAAGTCGAGCAGACAGTTTTTTTTTTACTAGAGAACGTTCCGTCCGTATTGGTGGCTACCTGGAAAAATAAAAACAGATTAAAAGAAACCAAATCGCTAATATAAACCCGAAGTTTGGTAAAGTAACGAACAAACACATTTATATTAATTTACACACTTTTTATAATACTCTCATCGTTGTCGTCATTTAAGTCTGCGAGGTATAGGCATTCCCCAAAGATATCTATGGGGTATGAACCATAATCGCTACGCTTGGCAGGCGAGTTGGCGATCGCAATCTGATATTACAGTACACAAGACGCTTCTGTACATCCACTGGAAACTTATTAGTGAGCTTTGTCAATCCTATATAATTAATGCACAAAGTGTGACTGCATTTCACAAATCGAACCCGCGACCCGCGATTAAAAATCTGACTCCTATACAGCTGGACTACCACTGCTCAATACCTTTATACAAGTGTACATACGAAATGGTATTTTTTAATAAACAAAATTATACGTAACGGAAATACGTCTATGTAAGCATTTACAGGTTCCGTATGTTAAAAAAGGCAGAGCAAGGAAGGCACTTAGCCTAAATCTTGTTTACATAACTTAGCTCGAGGGCCATAACATGACATGCCATACTATATTAGACCTCTATGTCAGTTTGTATATATATGTATGTATACTCATTTTAACGCTAACTATTTTATTCCATAATCCTTATGCTTTTAATCAAAACAGTCTTTTTATTTAATTCTATAGTTTTTTTATTCTTTGCCGTACAATATTAGTTCATTTATTCATTCATGTCAACTAATAGACGTCCACTGCAAGGAATATTTAGACCTCCCACAAAGATTGCTACAATAATGGGTCTTGATTTCCCTTGACCTTGATTCTTCGGTCCACCTGGTATATGAACTGTTCTTTTATAATACATATCATAAAAAAGTGTAAGGCTTTAGTATTTAAACTACACAGATAATTCAAAATACTACAATCACAAGTAGAGAAGCTTTACTAACCTTTTAAAAATGACAAAGACTCTTTCATAGTACAACATTTTAACCATACATCTTCAATTATTAATATTACATTACCACGACTCATCATTTAACAGCGACTGTTTTAAACAAGATTTCAGGCTTCTGTTCTAAACTTAAAAAACAAAAATTTAATAATACATAGTGTTAATAAGCACACAGTTATTTTAACATAGTTTTCTAATTTTAAATAAATAACTATGTTTATCAGTAAACTGTCGTATAAAAATAATGAGTTATGTTGTGAAATTATATTCCTAGAGTGCAATTCCTTATAGGTTACTAAAGTATTTTTTCTTTTTTTAATTTTTAGCAATAGATTCAAACAAACCCAATCTTCTCTTTAAGAATTTCTCAAGTAGTTACGTATATATAATTTATGATTTGCAATGCATTTGATTGCAATATAAATGTATATTTTAATTTTATCGCATGCAGATAATGCATTAATTATAGAACATATATATAAAGATTAAAACAAAAAGTCAGCATAACATAAAATAGCTTTTAATATGAGACCGCTTGAATATGAACAATATTAGTATTTATAGCAATGTATTTGTTTTAAGAGTTAGCAAATCAGGTTTTGTATGTAGGTTTAAGTTTGTACATAAACTTTCACAAACTGGCGTACTGATAAAATCTCTATAATATTTATTTATTAAACCCAACAGTCAAGTTTCCGTGGTGTAGCGGTTATCACATCTGCCTAACACGCAGAAGGCCCCCGGTTCGATCCCGGGCGGAAACAGTTTTTTTAAATTTATTTTTTCTTACTACAAACCTTTCATTAAAAAATAAACGTAGAAAGAAATACTAAACATGTTTTGTACTTTTGCAGATAACCATACAATTTTTAACAATATATTTACGAACTAGACAATTTATATAAATGTTATTGCAAAAAATAGATCCATTAGTGCATTACTATTCAGTGCAATATTTAATGATTTATCATGATAAAGTCATTGGAAACTTGAAATGAGAAATACAGTCGAAATACGGTTTGTTAGAAAAAAATATTTACCATTTAAAACAAGATAACATTTGGATACTTACACATGTTAAGTTTAACATATATTTAGTTATACTTTGTGTTAACTCTATTATTAAATAGATAAAAAATATTTATTATATTATAAAATTGAATATAAATACATTTAAAAAACTTTTAAGTTAAACGGTTTTTTAATACCCATATTGTGGAAATATATGTACCTAGTCCGCCATATTGGAACGGCGTCCATCTTGGATTTTAAATTTTGACATAATCATCGTGTTTTACTAGTGCAGCCCTTTCATTTGATACCCATATTGAGGGGCTTAAATAAAAATATGTTATCCGCCATTTTGTATCGGCAGCCATCTTAGATTTATAATGTTATTGATTTTATTATATTGTATTGTTATCTAAATTAAATGTGTACCAAATTACAGATCAATCTGACAACGGGAAAGTGCTTAAATTTCAATTTCTAATTTTGACCCAATTAAACAAAATTCTGTACGGGTCGAACTAAATAAAACCGTTTAATTACATTAGAGAACAGTTTTTTCTTTAAAAATCCGTTTATTCCTGACACCATTTAGCAGTCTTTGCACTATGTTCTAAGAGCATGGTAACCAATACTCAGTTTTAAATGCTGTGCTGGTTTTGCATGCTAAAAATTTGAGTGATCATCGTCATCATTGTGTCTGTTGATAGACGCCCACTGCAATACATAGGCCTTCCCCAAATTCCAGCGTCTCTGTCTTTGTTGTCGGTCCAACTAATGAATCGTGAGTACGCTGTGTTTTCGGGCTGATGATTGCCACTCCAGAACCTTTCAACCCAAACCACCATCAGTTGCACGAGCAATGTACCCACCGCTACTACTACTTCGGAGGAGCAGTTCTTCGAACTAATTCTGTGATCTTGCTTCTTAAAAACTAAACTTCTTAATACTTGGGTAGCGCATTATTATTGCAAAGTTTAGACACTATTTCGTATTAAAAACAATATCAATGTATCAAACTTTTCTAAATAGATTCTCCGAAGAATATACTTTCGGGCCGTTTTTTACTGCGTTTAACGTCAAGTATATCTAAAGTTTAATGTGGCGTTAAAAAGTAAACATCTTCAAGCTGACGACGAGTCAGCACTTTGTTGTGTTTCAGTGGAGACAACGTAAGCCATATATTTTTACTTACGGGCATTTTTTTTTATTTTGCAGCCGTTCTCAACAAAAATGTAACCAGAAAACAGTATATTGGAATAAATTTATATCTTAATGCAGTGGTAAATATATTTTACTTTTGTTAGATAAGAAAGTAATGAAAAGAGTTATGCTCGGAGCTTCGCTACAAGATCTAGTAAAAAATTAGGTGATTCGCAGAAGAACCTAGGCTATGAAGTAGCTAGAAGAGTAGTTCCTCTGAAGTGGCAATGAGCAGGGACCGTCGCTCGTGCAACCGGTGTCCCTTGAGGCCGAAAAGATCTCGAGTGACGACCATGGCCTGGCAGGTTCTGCTGCTCCTGTCCGGCTGGTAGATGCATCGATGACATAAGCATGGTCGCGATCGCAGGATGCGGACAGCGCACGCCCACTCATCTTGGCGATCTTTGGCGGAGGCCTATATCTTGTAGTGGACATCTATCAGCTGATATGATAATGATGATACTAAACTAAATAGATAATTTTTTAAAACTCATTTTAGGTGCTCTCTTAATTAAAATTTAGTTAAAAAAAATTCGCAAAAGGGCAAAAGAAGACAAACAATTTATAAAATTGTAGGTATAACTAAATATATTGTTTGAGTTCACGTTAATAATTGAAGTTATTTTTTTGAGTAAAACTCTTAATTAATTAATAAATAATCTTTTATGTATAAACGTTCTGTGAAATAGCCTGTTGACCGTACAGATTTATAGATAGCCTTCTATAAAATGACCGCCCTACAACTACTGGACCCTTCTTCCGGTCGACTTAACCATCCACACTGCGTTCCTAATTTGAAAGATGTTTGTATTGCCACTTGATTGATTTAAATATTATTTATCTATTTATTTATTTTATACATATTGTACACCAAAAAAACAATAAAAAGAAGAAAATTTAACAAAAAATAAATAACAAACGCTACGCGATTTCTTGAGAAGCCAAGGAAGTGCTGTTTTACCATCTTTTTAAAGACTGACTGCGATTTTGCATGTCTACTTGCTTCTGCCAATTCACCATAACCTAACAGCGACAACAGTAAAAGATGCCTTCATAAATATAAAATAATCAACAGGCATAGCCAATTTCAAGTTATCCGATGATCTGAGCAAGTAATCATATGAGTCACGTAAAAAAAGAAATATAGATTTACGGTAAGAGGGAGTAAGCGGGTTAAACAAAATACCTTAGAGAAGGGAAAGGATGCAGGCATTACGGCGAAGTCTTATCGGTAACCAATTGAGCTTATTACGAAATTCAGAAATATGGTCATATTTGCGCACACCAATTACGAACCAAATATAAAAAGGCGCTCTTGCTCATTAAATTGCTCTTCAGTAATATTAATAAAGCTGGCATTAGCATATAATCAACAATGAGAATAATAAAGACTTGTACTTTTAAACTCTTGGTAGTCAAGGGTAGAAACTTGGGTTAACTTCACAAGAATGCCGCTAACGTTAAAACCTTACGACTAACACGTTGAAGTTGAGGTTCTCAAGTGAGCAATATTATTATTTTTTACATATTTTTTTTCACATTGACAATTACAAATAAATACAGTTTGTTGACATAATTAAAAATTAATATTTGAATTATTAGGTGCACAACTAATTTGTCGCTATCAATTCAAGTTTCCTGCTGTTAGGGTGGCTTGATTTTGACATTTCCAAATCGTCATGCACCAAAACAAAGACATATGTTAAGAAGACGATCTGCCACGTTAGTGCTTTTTTATGGCTTTATATACTTTTAGTTGTGCGAAAATGTCTGATGACAAGAGCTTGATTCGTAAATAACTTCCAAAGACGAACACTTTTATCATAACACGAGCGAAAAATAGATTAAAAGTTAGTTGCTAACTTAAAATCGGACAAAAAAAAATAAAACTTTATTACCCATCTAAAAAGAAATATTCAAATCGAAAATAACTTTTCAATAAAAATACAGTGATTAAAGTTCATGTAATGGATGAAACGGATGCCAAAAAAGTATTTTTTATTAACTAAATTACAGTCCATAGCCTCCTTTGCTACAAGTAAAAACAGTATCTCCAACATTTTTATGTGTATATTGAAACCATCTGTTGTTTGTTACATTAGATTCTCACCAATATGTTTTACCTACCAACAACGCTGTGGTAATTGATTTCAGGGAAGTTATTTACCTTTCTAGTATCGTATGGGTAATAAACATTTGTTCTTTAAACACTCTTGTCTATGTAATTAGGTTCGTCATTCACTAAGACGTAATGTTCAAGGAAACAAATTAATTTTTAATTATGTGCTTTAGTAGACAATCTAGAGTGTTAAATCAACATGAAAATGAAAAAAATTAAAGTCAATTATGTGTTAACGGATGTAATTAAATAATTCTTCCAGATCAAATGCGAAAATAAAATATATAAAAAAGAACATTTTTTTCTATGAAATTACAAATATAGGCTTAATAATAACACGCAAGGCTTCAACTTAATTGAAATGAAAAAGAAAAAAATTAGAAAAACTAACAAAGGTGCTATGCCAGAAATTAGAATTCAATGTTGTTGCTTATAAAATTCTGAACGTTTTACGCCATAGTTAATTTACATATTTTCAGCCAATTGTCCACAACAAGCTTGTAAAACTAGCCACGAATGAAGTAGTTAACCCACTGACCCCTACTATTTCCCAGTTAAGCCGCTATGACAGATGTCTTCACGGCGAAAATGGTAATCAAACACGCGAATACCACATAAATTTTCCCTCATACAATTTTAAACCTTTATAAACCACAGAGCATAATAATATGAACATTCACTCGGAATAATATTCGGTACAACAAATTCATAAATGAACATTTTTTTGAGCTGTGACGAAAAATAGTTTATCGGTGACAAATACACCCTTGCGTGGTAAATAGACGTTGTGATACGAAAATGGACGCATTCCGAGGAATTTAGCTTGAATTTAATTTATTTTTTGCTATTGTATATTAAACAGTACTTACGCTAATACAACTAGGTTTCACCAAAGTAACACTCTAACAAAACGCAATAGCTAAAATGATTTATTTTTATATAACTTTGTTATAAATCTATGACAGAGCGATAATTTTTAGAAAATTCAAAGCTGATAGAAAATATAGCCGAATCGATGGTTTTGCTAGCCGATTAAAGCTGATAATAAACATATTGCGTGTTAACTCGGTTTTTGCTGGTATGTGAAACATGACCGATCTTCGATCACTACCTTAGTCGCACGTTCTTGTCGTATTTGTTTCACTACAGTGTCAATAAATGATGACTACTATATAAGAAATACTATATACCAGGGGAGGCCAAGCTCCTTGATTGTTCGGGCCATTGTTCGAAATCTGAAATTTTTCGCGAGCCCCAATTTAACGCATTTAAAATACGCTACCAAATATTTTTTTATAAAATTTATATTTATTGAAATTATATGACTAAAGTACAAATAATGCGTATATGAAAATACTCCTAATAATACTTAACATACCGGTTATTTAATTATGATCAGTGTTTGTATTTCGCTAATTTTATGGTGAAATAAAAATAATTATTATTCACACTGGTACTTTGTTTAGATTTCCCAAAAGCTGACAGGTAATATAAATTTAGGGTTAAGTTATATAACTTTGAAATAATTCTACAATCACTCGGAGCCAAAAATAATCGTTCAAAGAGCAGCATGTGGCTCGAGAGTCGCAATTCGACCATCCCTGCTATATACTTACTATACAAATATCGAGCTTTTTGTGGTCATTTTTCAAATGATATGCCAACATTGATTCACTTTTTCGTCTATTTTATCTCTTACTGAGCGGCTACAGTTTGGTACATCTTTGATATTTCAAAATTCCGGTATTAAAAACCTTTAAACCTACTTCCTTCTACTCTTACTAACACTGCAATATGTCCATAAACGTTACAAACTTTTATCGCAGATTTCTTTCTATCACAAATAAATTTTTGAAATGTTCTGAATACTTATATTCTCTAATTTTGAAAAGAAGATAAAAAACCAATAATGCTCGAAATAAAATTTAACAAACTTGTTTTTTTTTTTAAAGTAACCTTTTTAATGTCATCAAAACCTGCCAGATACAAATAGACTAGCAAAGAGTTTTTATTACCAATTTAGACATTTAATTCGTGAAAAGACTAATGACATACTGTTTCCGGATACACCAATACCTCGCTTTGCAACGTTTCGTTTTGCATTTTTTCCGAAGTTGCATCGCTGCTTAACTAATTTTCACTGTGCGTCGTTAGATTTTCGTTGAAATTTTCTTTTTTTTCCAAACGATGGCCACACTATTGTTTCTAATTGCGACATGCCATCAACACTCAGGGATTCCCTTTCTAGCTGAAAATCAACACAATTTTAATACAATTTTATTTTCACTTTGTTTTGCTAATTTTGGAATTCAGTTTTAATTATGTAGTGTATTGTAATGTAGTGTGTTGTGCTTTTTTAAAAAGAGAATAATAAATTTATATATATTTTAACGTGTTGTTTCTAGTTACAAAAAAGGTATAATTTTTCTAATTTATTTATTGGCACAGCTATATTATTTTTGTTTTTTAAATGTTTGCTTTGTTCAATTTTCTTTTTAAAAAGTAGTATTTTCGTAACCCTGGAACCTATCTTCGATCTTTACATGGTTTGCTATAGTAAATCTTAATTCACTTTACGGCGTTTCAATTTGCGTCGTGTTTTTTTGGAACGTAACCACTAGGCAAAGTGAGGTATTGGTGTATATGTTTATAGATAGATGTCTTTTGGTATAGCATTCCATTGTTACCATATGTGTCATTTACAGAAATTACGGATATTAAGAACCAGATCGCAGATTGAGGAAACTTAAACCTTGTCCACGTAACATAGCTCGAATGCCCTAAGGGGAATCAAGGAATAGTGAACCAGCTTAACTTCATGTTAAAAGTTTTGTTGTTTTATTTATACGAATACCAGTAGTATATACATCACAATCAACATTTCTTGTAAATCGTAAAATTTGCAGTTGTAATTTAATAATAAATAATTAACTTTTTATTATTAATTTTTCTTGTTACAAGCATAGTTTGGCTCAAATCTAAAGTAAGCCGTATCACGAAGATCGATTCTTGCAACCAGTGAGTTGTATTTGTGTGTAGCATTAATATTATTATTATCTTTTAAAATAAAACACGTTGTAATAAGTTTCCGTGGTGTAGTGGTTATCACATCTGCCTAACACGCAGAAGGTCCCCGGTTCGATCCCGGGCGGAAACAATTTTTGTTTTCGATTTTAATGCAGTCGGCCTGACACGTATTAACTTCTATCATGCTAGGTTATCTATAGCAGCAATAAACAATACTTAGTTTATTTATCGAACTAATTGTACGTATCGGAGAAATAACATGCCAGTAAATTTCTTAAAAATATTTGTTAATATTATAACTTACTATGACGACTAACCAATATCCGTTTAAACTTAACAGTTAATTTTTAACAATCAACCGATTACAATGTAGTTGCGCCTAAATTTATACACAGAGGGTTTGATTATAGCTGTAAAAGCCTTAAAACGTTAAATGTGTAAATATTTTTAAAACAATAAGCTTTAAAGCTTTTAAACCTATTTCCAATCACTTGTAATCACTCTTCTGGCAGTACAAATTCTGCAGGGACAAATAGTAAATAATAATTAATTTTAATATGTAGTCATTTGAATTTTTAAAAAAAACAAACGAGCTATAAACATAACCAATCTCTGTATATTTATGGCGAAAAAAAATGTTTTGAAAGAGTCGTTAATAAATGTAAAAATAAATAAAAGCATGTTTTCCAGACCCCGATGTTATGATACCTCAAGACACGTCTCTCACGCGCCACCGCTCCCTGCAACGATTCGTAGACGTTTACCTTTATTGATAAAAAAAGGAAACGCCCGCCCACTGAGCCGTTAAGAGGGGCCGAATACGATGCGATTGCAATTCACAGATATTCCGTAACAGTCGGCATTTTGATTATTTCTGTTCGACTTAACTCGGGGCGCCTTAACTTTGATATATCACATACTTATTGGCCAGCCAATACCTATTGTTCGTTGAGAAACATATTTATTTATATTTTTTTTAGAAATATTTAAATTCGGATCATCGTACAATTAATAATAATGATTTTGTAGAGTGATTTTACTAACTTAAAGCCGGAATGTGATCTCATGACGTTATATCATCGGATATATATTTATGGATAAATATCCCTTTCTTTAATCTTTATTTACGCTGATCACTTCCCTAATCATGCGGCCCCAGGCTAGAACCCCCTTATGGTGCTACAACCAACATAAGAGCATCGACATCCAAACGTACCAAAGAATGTTACGTTTCGACGTCTCATAATTATCATTAATTATTTTTATTTTAACATAGTGCAAAGAAATAATCAATAACTAAGGGCTAATGTAAACATGTTTATTTATATTTTTATCGAAAGATTTAAGATAACGGTCACAGCGCTAATCATCGTTACATTTTTGTAACGTTTTATGCTATTTTATTTTTTTGAAATGTACATACCAGCAAATGATTTACAACTCTTTGATTTCTCATATCATGTTTTAAAATTAAGTATTTAAATGTAAACACAAAGCAAAGGATACTCAAACCACATAGAAGTGTATCATCTTTTTAGTCAGAAAACGTCACTGCTGCACATTAATGGATATCCCAATAACTTCCAAAAGAACCATTTCAAAGAGTCCTTCTTCGTCATATTCCGGCATCTTTAAAAAGGTCGACTATCGACATCGTAGGTTGATGTTCTACTTCTACGCTCTTCACGTTCTTTACCCAAAGAACCTTAAAACCCATCTTAATCCCCCATCTTCCAGCAGGTCTACGCGTGGCCTGTCTTCTACAACTTGAACTTGCCATGCGCTGAGCTATGTTAGTTGTTTTATTCGTCTACGAATCTCCTCATTCCTAATTCGATCTCGTATATAATTTATTTGAATATTGTAACAATTTTTAATTTCATTGTTTGTTATAATTATCATTACATCTTTACAGTCAGATGTATAGCATTAGGAAGGTCTTTACATAAATTTTACAGCTCTGTGATGCCCAAATTTAATGCTAACTTATATTTCGATTACGATAATACAGTAAGTAATGATTTGATACAACAATAAATAAATTAAAAAAAACAGCAATTTTCTCTAAGAAAAATAAATACACTACTAAGATAGTCATAGAAAGAATTGTTTAAATTTACGATAACTCCACAAAAATACGGCGAAATTCCAAACATATTGAGGAAAGCGTACGGTTCTGTCTAAGGTTTTAACTGTACTTTCCCCAAGCTACTTCCGGAACCGTGCACAAAGCAATCTACCGGCAGTGTACCAGTAAATCCACATCAACGTCACAAGGCAGCTGTAATATGTTTACAGCCTCTCATAACGCGAGCGAAAGCTCTCTGCATCTTAATTAGCCTGCGGCATAAACTTGGGCGCGTAATTGGCTTCAACTTGTAATAATTTCTGTTAAATAAATTTCTGTCAGTACGTATGAAAGTCAACTAATAAAAAAGTTTCTTTTCAAACGACAACGCCGTCTGAGATGGTATTAGCAATTACTTTTCCTTGATTTGTTTTTAAATAATTTAAATTAAAAAATTATTACTCATATTTTTAATTTGTTAAACTATTTTAAGGATATTAAGAGATAGAAAAAAAACAGTTATAATTTAAATGAATTAGTTAAAAATCCAATATTTTATCCATCTATACAATAAAAAAAACATTTTTGAATTGCCGTGGGTTAAGTCTATTTACCACGCCAACCAATTACAACAATTACCTCCCACGAGGATTATACAAGGAAGCGGGTGCTTGCAATTGACTAAAAGGTCCGTAAGTGAAACGATTATTACAATAGTATTTTTATTTCTGTTGCCACTCTATTGACACGACGTTAATAATAACTAAAGTAACGCTCGAATTCATCTAGATAATAAATCGTTCTATTGGCGATTTATAAATTTTTACAATAAGATGCCTGATAATATTCAGAAAGCTCATAGTACCAGATTAAAAAAATGTCAAAAAACGTTTATGTACTAAGACTCCTCCACGGTGTCTTTTCGTAGCGAGGCTGTCGTACGTTTGATAAACGCTAACGCATGTTAGCCGCATGCTCGTCGCACTACTTTATCGCATCGGGAAGAAAACGAAGGTAACTGAGTCGCGTTTGCTTCGCGACAGAATCTCGAAAGTATCGCACTTATATCCCGACTGAATCGTGGAATAAAGCCCACAGCTGGAGAATATTTCGCAAACGTATCAATGCGGACGCGCGACAGCGTCACTACTATATCGTTCACAAAAAGTAGCCGTGGGTGAGAAGCGTAAGGGCTACTATTCTGTAGATGACTTCATAGAAGATAGCACGCCTTGGGATCGATATGTTCTTTTTTTCTGCCGATAGACAAAGAACGCCACGGTGATCGATATTGTCGATTTGTATTGTGATCGCCTCTTGTAACTTTTAATGTTTATTAAACATGTTTTTCATATTCTTTTTTAAAAAATATAACCCTGCCCTGTTTCTTTCACCTGCTCTTCTCTGGTCTAAGACATTTATTATTTAAACTGATGATAGACTTAACTTGACGTCAATAAGAGATGTAATCCAATCCTATGTTGAAAAAAGAAGTTTTGAATTTGATTTGATTATAGATCTAATAGGCCTTAAAGGCGTGAATGTCTAACTCATTTGTCACCAAAAATTCAGTTTATTTCCAATCATCCTGTATAAAGTAATAACTCTGAAAGTTCTACTCTGTTACATTAATTATTTTTTTTTAGTGAAAAGCGACAGGCCTACAAGTAATATCTACTTTAATAAATAGTAACCGTAAAGTAGTAATATTTAATAAATAGTAACCCAAACTTTGAAAACATTTTTATAACTATGTTATCATATCTGATATTATTGACTTTTAGGTTACTATATATTAATTGACCTAAAATGACCTGTACGTTTACCTCTTTGAAGCTTTTACATCTATAACCAATCACTAATGTATAGATGATCTACATGGAGCAGAGCATATTGTTTGGTTAATCTATGGCGACACATCTTCAAATAAATATAAAATCAGTATTAAATGTTAAACAACATCGCAAACGTCAACAAAAATGTACCATCACTAACTATTCCAATAATCCCGATGGCGTTTCACCTACAAACCCAATAAGCTAACACGTAAATCCAAGTCAAAGCAGTACGTGAGCATGTTACAGTCACCTTGACACACGACCCGATACATACACTCGTACGTGATTTGTTTGCTAAACGACTGGCGTCAAAGATCGCGGGGAAATAACTGAAACGAAAAATAATTTTGTCTCTTAGAGAAAAAGTTTATTGCCTGCACAATTTAATTATAAATAATGACAAATATTTGAGTTTTTAAATTTATTGTCTTTTATAAACACTTATGACGAGTTAACCAATCAAACTTTCTTTTAAAAAGCCTCCTATTCATCACGATCTACACAAGTGATCAATGTCAATGATCTCATTGACAGTGATCACTTGTGTAGATCGTGATAACAATCTCAAGAGAGTTCATTTTGTAAACAAAATTCTTCTCATTAAAGCTGCGAGTCGCGCCCCGGTCTGAACAGAGACAAAAATAAACTATAACACTATTTTGTACTTCACAGTACCCTTTCAACAGCGATAGAGCTATGTGTGGCAACTGTATTACTGTGTGCCATCTAGCAGAGTTGCCGTTAAGCAACTCTGCTAGATGGGACACAAAGAGATCGGGTGCAGAGCGAAGAGCCGTGTGCGCAGCTGATGAGCAGTTCTAGCGGCGAGCATCGATGACTTCGATGTTCACAAGCATCAATCGTCCTAGTTAGAACTCGGCTACGATGGCGAACGCATGTATTTTTCTTCATTAATTTCTTTGTCGCGTGATCTATTGTTGTCTGGCATATCTTCAAAAAAATGATATTTAAAAAAGTGTTGTTTACTTATATACTACAGCTATCCTACATATGCATTCCTAAGGTATATAATCACTAAGTTTCAAATGAAGGCCTTTTTATAAGTTTTTATTTTATGTTTCTTGTATTTATTAGAAGATAAATCAGAGACATTTCACGGGAATATATTGCAAAACTATACATACTTACACACAAGAGAATTACAAATTCTATGTGGAATAAAGAAAGGGAAATAATCTTATCACACATAGCATATAATCCACTGGGAGAAACCATATTGGTATGACAGTAAAGAAAAGTTAAAAATATAGAAATTACATAAAATATGCAATATTGAATGTACAAAATTGATTCTTTTTATCATTTACTATCGCGTTGTAGAGAGATGGGCCTAGAACATTGTTCAGGGCTGACGACCCTTGTAGCTGATTTAGGGAAGCCTTTTTACAGTACCTTTTTATTGACGTAATTAAATTTTAAACGATCCTGTTGGTGCTATTTCAATAGCCCTTTCCAGAAAGATCATTCAACAGGTGATACAGAGACTGCTACTTCACAATTTTTACTAGTAATACCGATGACTATCTCAGAATGCTTATTCACTATAGTTGTGTGATATTATTATAACGAAATTGCCACAGATTTTTGTTAGAAGTAAGCTATTAACTTTGTCTTATCTGTTATTCTTGTTCCATAAGTCTGTTTTCAATCCTTAAGGGTGTTCTCGACATGCGAGCTATCGTAAAACTAATACGATCCTATATTTTACTTCACCTAAAACACATTGCTTCTTTCAATTTATTCTGTAATAAAATCACTACAGTTTAGCCTCTTGAAATTGCACCCACTACCTTATTCTTGTTTAAAGATATGATAAATTATATAATTTTCTACTATATTTTATATTTTGCAGTAAACTTAACATAATTGTTTCTTTAATTTCTTTCGAGAATATTCGTTCGTAAGCTATCACAATTATACCGGACCGAGTTTTGCTGATAGGACGATTCTTGTTTATTGAAGATGGTGTCGATAAGTGGCTTAACTTGAAGAATGATATCCTGACATACTTGAGCGGATATTACGAATCCTTTTACTCAAAAACATGGCTCAGTCACTTCTTCATAGCTAACACCACACTGATCTATCACAGAAGTCTGATAATGCCTTCGTTGTACTTTGTTGACTAATTAGAAAGCTTTTTAGAGCATAAACACAGTCATTTAGTTTGTTAAAATATATCTCAATTGTAAAAAAATGTTTATCCGTAAACAAATATTTTCTGTGACCTTTTGCGTGCCACTAAGTAGTTGATTCGATTTTACCACCCTATTCCCTTTTAAATTCTCAATTAAAATAACCTGTGCGTCTCCTATAGGCTTAAAGCTGTAAGTCATCTTTTAAAATACGCGACAGGGTTCAATGTGCTATTTTCATCTCCCTAGATAAAATCTTTTGCTCTCAAACAGGATTTCTTCGAATTGTACCCTTTATTGCTTTGATCGCCTTTTTCGTATGAACATTAAGTGAACGGCCAAAACTTTTATTCTAAAACAAAAAAGGTTTTATTGTACATTATGAAATGCACGGTACACAAACATTTGACTTATGCCAAGCGTATGGAGGTTTCTGAAAATCTTATTTCGCGTCAAACATACTTTATGTAATGTAATCACAAGCGTTTCGGTTCTTTTTATCACCCCACTCTATTTTAATATCACAAAATACGTTATATTGGCACGAAAAAGAGAAAACAATGAGCAATCATATCAAAATAACAGATTCTTAATTCTAAAGTAATATTTTGTTACTAAGTAGTTATATCTATGTCGTACACTGCATTACTTTATTAGTAGTGGGATTACATTTAAATATTTTTATTGAAATTTTTTGCATAACATTTTTATTAACACGCCTCTCTTATTATTTGTTAATTTTTATTTTTCTATATGTATAGAAAGTATATCTAGATAAAATATTTTATCTTTTTGTTATTGTAATTATGTTTTTATTCCTCCGACAAGATTACTCAAAGACATTTCCCAACTAAACATGTTGTTAATATCAAAACATATTACTTTTTTATTTATTTAGAACAACTTTAATCTAACGTAGCAGTAGCTACCCATATCGATGATACACATCGATATGGGTAGCTACCGCGAGACATCGATTACCAGAAATCCGCAATGACTACTTACTGCTTTTATACGTATGAAAACTTACCATAACACTTTTTCTCCTAAAGTCTCTTATTATTAATATTATTATTATTTAATAGAGTAGATTATTTAACACATCGACATTTTATCGATATATTACTAGAACTTAACAACACAAAGCCCTGAATGGGACAGCTCAGACCATTGATTTCAAGTGAATGGAATATTTATTGCACGTCAATAAAACGTCAATTTGTGACACAACCCCGGGGTGCAATATAACGTTCTCCACCAACCCAATACATATCGCTACTTCTCTCCAATATTATTCAATTGACTACGAACACAGAAAATTTATAAAGGAACGCCAGAAATCGATTTGGAAATTCGGAATACTACATATTAAAGTTAATTATTATTTACTATCTGTAACTATTGTTTTACTGTACATGTCGCTTTCGAATAGAATTATTTCATATTTCAAAAAATGATTTTATACAGAATGGTTGACAATCGATGTAAAAGCTTTAAAATCTAGTTCACAGACCCTTGCGCTCCGTGAACTCAGTATCGATGAAGCTGTAAAAGCTTTAAGGCTAACAGCATTAGCATCTTCACAAAAGCTTTAAAGATTTTTGATGACAAGTTAGCTGTGCATTACATTCTTTAAACCGTTTAAACCTTTAACCAATAACTCTGAAAACTAAAATGAAAATCCATAAGAAAATATAAGTCTTCAGCTGGAAATATTTCTGGTTAATGAAGCACCATCTACAATCACACTCATGGAAAGTCCAGTGCCATTGATGGCTCAAGCCCATTATCTAAAAGTTGTAACGGATGATAAATTTACTTTTAATGCAAACGTATTAAAATATTCAAACCTTCCTGAAAGTTAGACTAGAATTTTCGGACGACGCGTCGACAAAAAGACAAGCAACTTCACACCATTTTCGTCGCCCTTGGATAACCAACCGACCTCTGTTGGAAACGAGGCCAGAACATATATCAAAGGAGACCCAAACCCCTTATTATGCTAAAAACATTGCTGGAGTTTCTTCCGCCACTTCTCTCCCAACGCTTTCTGAAGTGTTAGTAGTATTATTAATAGAGCAACAGCAATGAACCCAGTCAAGGTTCGGCTCTCTCGGGCACCTTTGTGACGAAATGCTAAACGGGTATCATCGACAAGCGACAGCCTAAATCCCATGGAGCGTCCGCTGAAGCGGTACAAGAGCTCGATGGAGTCCCAATGCGGTAAAAAAGTAGTATGAAGCATCGCTGTAATCGTCGCTGTGACCGTCGCTGGTCGAGCTTCGCGACCTTAAAAGGAATTTTAGGCTTGGCACCCTTTACACTCTGACGCACCAAATCTGCAAACGTCATTTGAACAACAGCGTGAGTCCGAACAGTTAATAAACCTTCGGAAATATTAAGGTAGGCGAATGTTTGACAGGTTTAAAATATGGCTACTAACTTTCGAGTAGTCTTCTTAATATACATATAAGAAAAAGAAAATGATAAAATTATTACGTTCACATAAATGCTGTATAATTTATGTGCCATATTTATTTTAGTAAAATGAATTACATAGGAAAAATTTTTCGCGCATATTGGAGACAAAACCTAAAAAGATTTTTGTCCTGCACACACCCATATTCGCCACTGTGCACAGTAAGTCATTCCTTTGCGTCAATTTATTGTGATAAACGAAATCGAATTTTTCAAAGAGGGGAACGGTGTAAGTATTTTTGAGACTTGACAGACAATATTACTGCAACAGGGTACTTCCATTTACTTTGTAAAAGAAAAACTATTAGTTTAAATTTACTGATCATTTTTATTCATACTTTGAAAATGGTTTTACTGTGGCAAAATTTAAAGTAATGCATGTTAGCGACAAGAAACATTTTTAATACATTTGAGAAAAAAACATTACAATCTAAAAAATATTCTGCAATTATAAGTTAGCCGTATATGTTGTACAAGTTAAACCGGTTAAATTACGATTAAAAATAGAGTCTTTAGCATACGAAGTACAGCAACTTAAAAAAACTGATGTATTTCATCGTTGATAATTCATAGGAAGATTTTATTACAGAATTATAAAATATATGTGTTATATACATTTATTAAGGCTTTTATGAGTTAAATAGAGAAAGTTAGCAAGACCATTTAAAAAAAAAATTTATTCAACACATAATGTACTGTTGCGTACATCTAACAAAAGTTCATAAATTTTATTTGAAGCTAGCCGTGCCCGCGACTTCGACCATGGTAATAATATAATTTAGCTAGTGATTTAAACCCCTGAGTTTTCTATGAATATGCTTTAAATATATAATAAAAGTAAAACTTAAAGGTTACCAGCATTAAACGTGTCCAGATATATTAATAATTAACATCATTCATTCATATTTTTAACATCAAGAATTAATTTTCTTAAAATCCAATAATTATTTTTAATTGCATTAATCAAGAAGGTAAAACTGTGAAAATTTATAATTACAAAACTTGTTTTTTTACTTTCATTACTACTCATTTAGACCAAACAGTAAAAAAAGCAAGTCCAAAATACGATTACGAGTACAGAATACAACAAAGCTCAAAACAAACTACCTTCATACAAAAGTTAGCGACATCTAGCATGGTTGTACATAAACACGATGAAAAAGTGCCATCTATCCTAATCATTATACACTATTATTGTTTAGATTACTCTTAGAATCATTCTTTAACTTAAAATTTAAATATCTCATGATAATATTATCGTTAAAGTTCATTTTAAGTTAAATATCAATCAGTACAATAAAAAAATTAAAAATATAACTTTTGTCTCGATAAAACCAAAGTTTTGATTGTTGTAGAAGATTTTACTTGTCTTCACATAGGCCTGGCAATTCAATGTATAAAAAAATATTACTATTAACTAAAATTTTAGACTAAACTTTGTATTCGTAAAATATTATAAAGAGAAAAATATTAATGCATACAAGTTATTAACTCATCTGAAGCGAAATTAATAATTTTCACGCTAGAAACCCTGAGTATGACGTCGGTACTCAATCAAAGTATCGATCAGATGTTCTACGCGCTGAATATAATACAAACACTTGTCGCTTTAGTTAATAATTGTTTACCATCGTGTGCAGTGTTGTGCATGGAAATTACAACACACCTTCGTGTACAAAAAGCTTTTCTGTTAAATTATTA
Source organism: Battus philenor (assembly GCF_028537555.1). Lineage (NCBI taxonomy): Eukaryota > Metazoa > Arthropoda > Insecta > Lepidoptera > Papilionidae > Battus > Battus philenor. The sequence goes on from NW_027181693.1 coordinate 4,423,473, forward strand.
AATACTACATTTTCCTCATCAAGTATCTGCGTGTTATACTGGTTTTTCCGAATTATTAGACTTATTTACAAAGTATATTGATCTTTTTCATTATGAAGATTATGATTTTGCCTCTAGTCGCCACGTTCCTTGTCATCTATATTTCTGGTGGATCTACTTATGAAGTTTATTCTTATAATTTTCTAATGCCAAATGTCTACCCGGATAAGGTAAAATCTCAATATCAAATATTAATTATTTTATGTTTTAAATCAAGTTGTGCACTCGCTCTAGTTTAAATTCGCCGAAAAGTTTTAATAGTAGAAAAGGATCAACACCTTATTTGTTATAATAACTGAGAATATGTTTACATTGTACATTAGTTTACATAAAACTTGTATTATTTTATTGCTCCTAAAAAGAAACGATTTTATTGTTATAAAAAATCCACAAACTTATTAGGTAATGACAAATTGTTGGATTTTATTACAAAAACATTAAATTTTTACTTGTGCACCTTTAAAAAAAATATGTACATGCATCTTTAATTTTCTTTAAAATTGTTGGTACTTCTTAATTAATTATGATTTTAAACTAACAAAAAATTAAATACAACTGATGCGTTTTTACCAGGTATGGCTTATAGAATTGGTGGTAGTGGTTCCTTACTGTGAGCCTTATTAATAAGCTCACAAACACTTAACCAGCTATGGAAATAGCTATTATTAAATTTATATTATAAGATAGAATCAGGAATGAGGAGATCCATAGTTGAACAAAAAAACTGAAATATCCCTGCTGATTGGCAAAGGGGACCCCATATGGCCGCAGGGGTCATACGGTTCTGAAGTAGATTAGGAATTAGAACATGCAGCATAGGATGTCCACCCACAGTATGAACAGATGACCTTATTAAGGTCTCTGGAAGATATTGAATGCAATCTGCTTACAACAGGTTCTATTAAAAATCTATGCGGAAGGTTGATGTTCAGTTATGTGTGTCCATTGGCTGAAATGTTGATGATGATGAACTAAAAATTAATAATATTATGCCTATCCGTTATAAAAGCTTAGGAAAGATTTGTTTCTAATAATAAAAACTTAAATAATAAAGCTTGTTACAAGATTTCTTGCTTTGGTTTGTGCATTAGCTAACTTTGTTCTTCATACTTTTTGGAAACTCATACAAGTTTATGCTTATAAACAAAAGAACTATACTTGTATGTGTGTTCAATAAATTATAACCAGCCAATAAATTAGAATTTTTATGATTTGTTTTTAACACTAAGTACTTGCTGTTGTTTAAAGTTTATTTTCAATTACAAAATTTAATATTTTTAATTATTATCCTGTTTTAAATGTGTGCATATGCTTCTCTATTTTCCATTAATAAAGTATTATGTGGATTATAAAAAACTATGTATATGTCTTAGCAATATGGCATGATTAAAGTAAATGTTATTGTTTAATAGACACTGCACAGAACTTTGATGCTAGTTTAAATGTAAATGACAGAGAGAATCGTTGTATAGGGGCGACATTTAGATCTTACAGATAGATTCTAAATAATCAATATATGTTAATGACTTACTTTCTGGGGAAACTATGTTAAACTAAAATAGTTGTATGTATACACAACTTAAGTATTGGAAAGCTTTAAATTCAATTTGAAAACAGCAACCAAATTATTCTCATGTGCCAAAAATTATATGAAAGGCTTGAATAAAGTTGGTACCTTGAAACCTTATACTACATACATTACTTATAGTAGAGTTGAATACAGGGACCATGTTCAGTATTACTTCTATGCTACTTATTAGGCAATGGCTCCTTTGTTAAATCTGCATTCTATTTTTATGGAAACAAAAAATATTTTTATTACTGTATTATATATACAGTGTGTTAGCATATTTCAGTATATATTTTACATTTTATCATTTCTAATATACTAAAATTATCCATACATATTCAATTATGATCAAATTTTTTTATTAACCTTGATGATTGACCTTACAACCGAAGTTATCCATATTGTTGAATATGATGATAACTTACTATTATTCTGTACATTGGTAAATAACCACAAGGGGAAGTCCTTTTAAACATACAACTCACGTCATACTAGTTGATTATGTTCTGTTTAGAATATTAAAGTAATTATGTATGTGTACAAATAAATGTTTGTCAAAGACTTTTGTAAAATACAAAAGCTTTGATTTGTTTTACTTCGGTACGTCTGAGCTAACTCTATTCTTTCTCCTTTACTTTTTTTTTTATTTCTAACAGGTTAAGATTCTATGGTGCGCGTCAAATTACCGGATCGAATATTGTTAGCAGTGTATATAGAATTTACCATTATTCATATTAATATGTTTTTTTTTATTATTGAATTTCCTTTATTTTTTATTTAACATATTTCATATTATATATAATAACGTTTGAATTCTCAAAAAATCGGCGAATCTTGCATTAGTCTCGCCTAGATTCTTCGGTCCATTTTCGGAAAGCGTAAAGATAGATTTTGAAGAATCTGTGATAACTTTTTTTTTCTTGAGGATATCCCGCTGTTTATGATATCAACACCTCTCTCTCTCTCACTCTCTCTTTCTCTCTACTTCTCATTCTCCCTTTCCCCAGATTCATATACGTTGGTAATATCTAAGTCTTTTTATTATTTCAGGATGAACTCTATCTCTGCACGCCTATACGTATCTCACCGAAGGTCAACTTTTTCTTAGGTTTGTTTACATTTTATTGTCTGCTTGTTTACATTGTTTATGATAATACTTTAGTAAACAAATGATTGATTTTCTCATGCTGCATATCGCCGTGTATAATCTCATGCTATAGATAGTTTATTTACAAATAAATTAAAGAATTTATGTGTATCATCAAATGAATTGAACGATTGAGTTCTATTAGTTAATTATAAGGCACTGCTTGTACGAATGAAGAAAAAAGTTCTTTAAATATTATATTTATAAGGGGTTCTGTATTAGTATAGTAATTTCATCTGTATATTTATAATTTAATTTAATTCATCTGTATATAATACAAGAGATATAAGCAAATGGCATTGTATGTCAATGTATGGCGATTTAATTTAAATGTCACTTAAAAGCATTGTTTGCTCATAGGAATTTAAATAAATATCCCGTTTAAAATGATAAAGTGCTAAAGGAAAAACTAAACTTCTTTGCAGTTCCTCGATCATTCTAGATGGAAGCAATCCTGGAGTTTCATTCGCCACTTCTAGCGCTAACGCTTTCCGAAGTGGTAGTAATATTAATTATGGAATAGCAACAGGCCAAATCAAGGTTTGGTCCTCTCGATCTCTTGAGTCAGGGAGGAGTCAAGGGAACACTTGAACCGAATCAGTTCATGGAGTGTACGTCTAAGTGATCGTACAGCCCGACAGCCTCCTAATCCTCGACGCTCCCATACCTTAAATAGTTACAGCCCTGCCCCTTCAATCCCGCGAAATTTGCAAATGACACATGGGCAGTAATAGAAGTGACGTCAAAAAAAAACTTTATCTCGAGGGTTCCGAGAGCCTCGGCTCCGATCGACTTTTTAGATGTTCCAGCTAATCAGAATGCCCACAAGCTCTAAGGGCTCATAAACGTACGCTCCGTGAAGTGATTAGGCACATGAGCTCTAGAGAGAAGACTATGTAAGGGCAGGAACACAATATCGTCTAGCATTTTAGGGTGCTTGAATAAATTGAACCACGGCTTTGTTGGTTGCTATTGTCGGATTATTAAAGCAATCTATTTAGGGATATTGCGAAAATAAGGTTTACATTTATCGTTGACCTTGATAAATTATGATAATTTTTTTAAAGTTGGATTCGAGCCCAAAGCATCCATGCACACGGTTCATCATATGCTGGTCTACGGATGTTCATCGCCAGGTTTAAATGAACCGGTTTGGTAAGTTATCATAAATAATTACATCGTAAATTTCTTTTCTTTTTTTTATTTCTTATTTGACGTATATATTTCACCGAAAATATACGTTGATATAGTGAGTACCTACAATATTTTAAGGTAAAGTCAATGTAACAAGACGTATCATGATCGGACATCAATTTGCGGTTTACATGCGTCCTATCGATGTACCAATTTCAAAAATTATTTTATAGAATAAGATTTGCTGTGTTAAAAACTAAAAAAAATTTTTATTTAAGCGGCCATTTGCGCTCAGGCGCTTTTGAATCGTCGATTATTATAACATTATAAATAATAAGTTAAGGCTCGGAAAATCTGTTGAGAAAAGCCAGCCAGAAATATAACAGTTGTTATTTTTAATAAAATTCAACAACTTTTCAAGTGTATTGTGTATCGCTTCATTTGGTAGTTTATTTTAAAATCCTAATTGCGGGAATCAAGACTTAGGTAAAATGTTTTTTATTCATTCGTTTATAGATAATTAAAAGAATAAAAAACATCTAAACCTACGAGTATTTCGCAATATTACAATTTCGCATCTGCCATTTGCGTCATACTTAAAGTGAAACAGCGGATCGATACGAAAGCTCGCTGAAAATCGGTGACGCATGAGCTTTTCTACTTATCGTATACATTTTAACAGTACCTACGTAATCGATTGAGTTTGGCTATAAATAGAAAGGCGTATATTTTTGAACATAAAAATAATATCTTGACCTTTATTTGAAAGAAAGGATTACTGGTTTTATAACATTAATGGGAATAAGTAAAGCATATTGCCTTTTTTTAAGTGGCTGTCTATAGTATACTTTACTACTACTGGCTAGTTCAGTGGTGGCCAATCTACGGCTCGCAAGCCACCTGCGACTCTTTGAAACATTATTTGTTAATCTCGTTAAATGTTCGCTTTTAAAAATTAAATTAAAATATTTTAAAACACAGACAACAAATAACTGTTTACTATTATATTAAGTAAAATAGATGATTTTATTTGTTGTTTCATTACACAGATTTCGTACCTTTATTTATATTTTGGTCTGCTGATAGGTGTCGTTAGCTGCGACAGTTATATTTTTAACTAATGTAGTTAAATACATTCAATTGTATTCTGTGTTACTATAAAATAATTGTAGCAAATGAATAAATAAAAAAAAACAAATTTATTTATTAATTTAAAAAACTTTTTACACATTTTATGTATAACGACGAACTTAATGGCATTCTCTACCAGTTAACCACTAGGCGGTGTAGAGATAGATCAATTAACGTAGATGAAACATGTAATATCATAAAACAATAATTAAAATAAAAAGGTACAATCAAATTGAAAGGAAATATAATCACATAAAACTATATATAATTATACCATAATATATATATTTAAAAATCTACGTATGCTATTTATAAATATAATAAATAATAAAATCGAATTGTCGTGATGATTCCTTTGATTCGATTCATGGTGAAATCACTCTATTCAATCAGAATATATCAGATTCAATAAAGATATTCATCAAATTTATTTCTTTGCTGTTTATTTATTTATGTATTAATAACGCTAATAGAAAGGACGATCACGCGTGTACTATCAAACATAAAGTATTACATCAATCTCGCGTATATATCAATTGTTTTGTCCGTTTTAGGAGCTGTGGTGAAATGCAAAACAACAAAGGGGATTCCCGATATGCTTCGGCGAACCCATGCCTCGCTGGATCACAGGTACATTTTCACTTATGGCTACAAGCCATTGTCTTTTAAATTCATATGATGAATATATTTTATTATTAACAATTTAAAAAATATTGTTGGAAATGTCATAAAATTTACAACTAAAATTTGCAAAGTCATATTATTGAGAATTACGATAAAGCAAAAGACATTTTTAATACAGAAATTAGGTAAATAAAAATAAATATTTAGTCTGTAGGGGTATGTGATCGTCAACGCATCTATAAGAGATATTCCACAGAAATAAAATTGTTCATTTACATCGGCATAAATGCGGGCGAAACTCAACATACAGGCCCTAGGAAGAGTCCCACAAGTCAATCAAATTTAAAATTTATTATTACAACTCACATAGGTCTGAAAAAACCGTAGATTATCCAGAAACACAAAGGCTAGACCCATGAGAAGCCTGGTCTTTTCCAATCTTTCTATACAGATCTGAAACCTGGACGCTGAGGATTCTGGATAGTCGGATAATTGACACCCTGAAATGCGGCGCAGGAGACAGAGGTTCAAATTCTCGAAGAACTCAACACTAAAAATTAAAAAAAAAATTTAGACACTTCACTCCAAATGAGGACTTAGTGGAACGTTTGGTGGTGCAAGGCAAAGTGAAAGGCAAGCGATTTCGATCCAACAAGATGTAGAGATTTTATTGAAATTGCCACTAAAAACTCAATAAAAGATGCGCTTATAAAAGATTGTTACAACAATATGTTAATAAATATTAGCATATTTCACGCGATATACAAAAAAAATTAACTTAGAATAAAGAAACTTAAAATAAAACATAGTGAACTAAATTACTAATTATTTAACAAAACTAGATTAAATATATACAATTATAATAAATCAATCAATCAAAATCAGAAAAAAACGAAGCTAATAATAAATGAACAAACTAATTAAAAATTGTGTAGTGAACCTATTCAGCTGTGTATTTAGGCAAGCTGACATTTGATGTTACACATTGTTACGTGGAGCAATGGTTTCTAATTGGTTTAAATCATTCAACATTTCATCTGACGTACGACCAGCTTCAAGATATAATCTGCTCCTATAAATTTCCAATAGAACCGGTTAGAAGCAGCCAGGGTCTACCGATGATCTTAACAAAGTCGTCTGTCAACCTTGATTATTAATATAATGATAAAGAACTTGATAAATACGAAAAATAGCATAACAATTATGTAATAAGTGAAAGCCGAAATAAACAGATTAAAGATAACATTTACTGTCCTCTCATTAACACAAGATGATAAGATTACTAATTAAGGCTTACTTTTGATTAGATGTTCTGCTAATCGAAAAAATAGGCTGTGGTATAAGCTGAATAAAAAACTTGGCACCAACATAACAACCAGTGGTGGCTGGTGACATTTAATCATGGGTTACACAAAAAAATAAACGAAAAGTAATAAGCTTTACATTTATATACTCTGTCTTTAGCGAACGAAGACATACGTTTTTCATATGTGTGTGTGGGCCAAGAAATCGTTAACATCCATATCCAAAGCCAAACCCCAAGCAGATTTCAGCAAGGAGCCACTTGTTACACATCTAACGAATCCTGCCCACGGTCAAATAAATTCCGGAATTTACAGACGAGGAGATATTCCATGACCACTCTGGAGCCCAGATCTATTAGATCTATTTACATTTATGGAGCTATTTAAGAAATGAATCCTTAAATATATACATCCATAATACAAATACGTTGCGTTGACTGAAAGAAAAAGAAGCTAAGAGATGTCAGTGATTTCTCGGTCTGTACCGACGAGTATTTGAAAATTTATGCACTTCGCTTAAAAGTGTGTTACAATCGAAATTGTTGTCATTTAGATAGTATAATTTGTGAAAAATAAATAAACAAATTTTCAAATATATCCAATGATATTTTATAATAATATTTTTGAAATGATGGCCCAACTTGTACATAATGCATTGAGACTATCTTGACGGTCTGTAGTATTTTCAGTAAACATTTTGGTTTTATTTAACGTCGAAAAACAACGTTCACGTTTTAGTGACGCCATAGTAATGGTGCAAACAGTATTTAAAAATAAGCTTTCAGTAAAAACAAATTCTAATGAAAATTCCAAATAACGTTGAAGTCAAAGGTACTGTTAGCGTAGTCAAAAAAATTAATTTAATATTTCTTGAGGGAATGCACTACACAAGCGTTTTTTAAGATGAGCCGCCTCTGATAACAATAGAAAACTACAGCTGATTATAATCTATTAATACAAAGGAATCAGGTGAAAAAGAGGTTTATGACAGTGAATTTTATTCCAGGTGGTTTACGCCTGGGCACGCGACGCACCCAGCCTGCATTTACCAACCGACGTCGGGTTCCATGTTGGCGGGGAATCATCTATAAAGTATCTTGTACTTCAAGTGCACTACATGAGTAAATTCCCAGGTGAGATTCTATACATGTCTTTGACTATACATGGTGATTTGTTACAGGCTTAAAAGTTTAAGAGGGGTGGATATAGCTCATTTGCTGTCAATTAATCTATGGTACACATAAAAGAAAGAAGAAAGAGAAAAGGTTTACTGTTGACAATTACAATTATCACAAGAAAATTATACTTTATTATAAAAATGATTATGAGTAACATATACGTCAGATTACCAACAATGGAGACACTCGACTATGTATTGCAGTACAACTTAAACTGTACTAGGAAATTACTTATTTTATCTTTAAATTTTTATGGCCGGTTGTTAATGCCCGCAATGGTAATTAAAAGTGGGATTTGGAAAAAAATGGAAATAAAAACGGTAAAAAATAATCAAAAATAAAGTAATTGAATGGAGATGTAAATGCAAGTATAGAATTTTCGACAATTAATCGCGATTGAAACAATTGGCAACATTGAAGTATTAGATGGAATAACGTTATTGCACGTTGAAGGTACAAATATAAATATTACTGTTTCCAACGTTGTAATAATACAATGGTTTCTAAAATAGTTAGAAAAACCTTTTTTAAAATTCGAATCATTACGTTTTAAAATTAATTAATGTTTACTATCAGTCCCAGCAGACTTCCAGAAATAATTGGCCTATCACATTAAAAATTAAATGAATGGATCATAATTCAGAGTGATTATTTCATGCAGGCTGATTGAAAATAGACATAACAGCTTTAAATCTTTTTGCTAACTAAAGCTATGTGTATTTATTCTTTTAAACACTTATAGTAAATAACCCTTTATTATCATGATACGCAGTAATAAGTTTATTTAATTAAAAGAGTTTAGTTTACCGATAGATGGCGCTTATGTTTATTTTCATTTTTCAAATGATTTGTGATAAAAACAAGTATCAAGTTGATTTCTTCTATGATGACATTCCTCATCTTAAAGATGCGTAAGTTCTGACAGAAGAGGCTACCAAACTTTTTATTTAATAATAATCACTATTAAAGTTCGTGATCCAATAAACATGGACATTATTATGTGCAGACGATGGTAAGCTGATCTTCAAAACCCAGGAAGACAATAACACAATTTTTGTGATACATAATTGTTTATTATTTGGAGCACGTATTACACGCATATAGAGTGGTTTTAAAAAGAACAAAACGTCGGTAAATGAGTACTGCGCCATCTAGTAGGTTTTTAGAGAAATTATGATAAAACAGTTCTAAGTATTTACCATTTTCAATTTTTAATTATCTGAAGTAACATAAACTGTTTCCTTGGATTTAACATTCAGATTGGCTTGTTACATATTTTTTGATAATCTGCAATTAATTATTCTTGTTCAATTTTTTATCAAAAATCTATTATCATATTTGTCGCTTTAAACTTAAAGGTAATTTTCATTTCAGCTTACTTATGTAATTTAATACTTAACTTACATGGCAGCGGTAAATAACTACAATGTATAATAGACTTTTGTGTATTAAATCATAGGCCATGTATAGAGAATTCCAAAAAAAAAATCAATCAATTCAAATGAATGCTTTCAGAGGGCAAAACTGACAAGTCTGGTGTATATCTACAGTACACGAGATCACCGTAAGTACAAATTTTTTAAAATAAATTAATTTAAAACATATGGATAGTTAAGTATAGAGAACATTATATTTTTTATTATAAATTTTTGGTAACAAACAATTTACGTGACTACAGTAGCAAGATACTTATCACCAGTGTAATAGGCGAAGTAATTTACAAATAATGATGACTAGCATATATATTCATCATCATACATTCACACAAGATTTTTGAATTTTTAAATAAAATTCTAGAATCTGAAAGTTATTACGATTACTGGTTATTCATATCATTTCCATTTTATCTTCTCTTAACACAATTCTGATGGACATATTTAAAAAATGAATATTCATATTCATAAGACATATAACTTCCGTAAAAATATATATGTTACATTAACTAGTTATATATGTTATTACTATTTAGTTAATTTTATGAATTAATTCATTTATAAAATACTTTTTATAAATGATAGTGGTTCTTTAAATTTCTCAGCAAGATGAAGGCACCTATTTAGTGATCAAAATAAAGTGTAGTTTTTTATAATATTTGCATTTATAACTAACTAAACAATATTTACATGGAAAACCTCCAAATATACAGATCGTCAACGAAAATAGGCTCTCTAATTACGCTTTTAATATGAAACTTTATTATGAAACTAGAATCCGATTTATATATAAATTATCAAACGACAAAACGCTTTAACAGCATGCCGCGACAAGCTGGCGTGATCTTGCTGGGCACCGGCGGCTTCATACCTCCAAACCACGTGGAGCACATGGAAACTGCCTGCACCATAGACGAAGATAAGGTCATCCATCCATTCGCCTTCCGAACCCATACACATTCTCTCGGTAAGCTTTTTAATGTTTTTCTAATATATATGTGTATGTAGTTGTTTTTTTTAAAAGCTTGTATTTAGTCGGTTAGAGATTCGTTTATAATGGTAAAGTATGGGAATAATGAAAAAGTATGGGTTAGAGTCAGGTTGTACTGGAAATGTGATATAAAATAATGATGTATGTATGAGTGTTTGTCGATCGTTGTGAGCAAAAATTTTTAAATAATTAAAAAGTATGAGTGAGAGTCAGGCAGTATTGGCAATGTGTTTAAATGATGACATATGTATTAATGAGAGTCAAGCATTGCTGACAATTTATTATAAAATAGCAATGTACTCGTATATTTGTGTTGATTGTGGCAAGTAATGTTATATAAAATTATAATGTATTTATTTATTTATTCTATTAATTTAATTGTATTTATTGTACTTACTATAAAATATATACATAGTTGCATAACAGTAAAAAAAAAGTATGATGTGATCCTATTATACGAGGCAATTTCTTCCAGACAATCATAAGTATGGATATAGTGGTAGGGATCTATGGATACAGTAGAAGGATAAATAACGAGTAGTTTATTTGTACATATAAACATATGTATATGATGAACCTAGCAGGCCATGTATTACAAAGTAATTTTATGTATGTGTGTGTGTCAATCGTTGCAGGTAAAGTGGTATCGGGATATGCAATCCGGCGCTCAGAACGCGGCGACGCGTGGAGCCTGCTTGGCAAAAAAGACCCGCAGTTGCCCCAGATGTTCTACCCGATCCTGGACTCCAAGCCCATTAGCCGGGGCGATGTTCTGGCCGCGCGTTGTACCATGAACAACACACATAACCACCCTGTCAAGATCGGGTAAGTTGTATTACCCAACAGCTGGTCAACAGCAGATGGCTTGTTAGTACCAGTCTAGATATGCGAATGCATGTTTACCTATATTTAAAAAGTTTGCTTAATATATAAAAATTCCACAATGGAATACAATGATAGAGAACCATACACACCCATCATAGCACACACACTATAATTGTATTTAGATAACCCCACAGAGGAAGTATTGTGAATATGCAATAATAATGTTATATAAGAAACTTTTCAATTTTAAAGAACACTGGCTTTAAATATTATTATTTTTTACAAATAATCTTATGACTTTCGTAATTATTTTTTATAATTTGTGTGTTATTTTAAAATAAGTGTAGTGGTGAGAAAAATTTCGCAAGTTCGAGTGAGCCGAAAAATTACACCAAGTTACCCAGGTGGCTATTACAAAAATAGTTCCTTTTCTTAATTTATATATTAATATTGACGGTCCTTTCAAAATTTGTAGCTACAAATTATCTTTTATGTAAATATGCATCCGAACATCACATAACTTGTTCATATGCAAGCTTGTTCCGCTGAAAAAATTTTCATCGGTCTGTTTAAGCCACTGTTCTTTTTTTTTTCATCGTCATTTCAGCTATAGGATGTCCACTGTTGGACTTAGGTCTCCGCCATAGATTTCAGTTTCCAGTGTCTTCTATTAACGAAATCTCCTGTCCAGCTTGTGGGTAAAGGGACACTCTAAAATCATAAGGTTCCAGCATTCATGCGTTTCTTTAACTTTAAGACAGGGTATTAAACCTACACAGAGAAATAAAATAAATTATTTTTCTCACATAGCGCAACAAACAACGACGAAATGTGCAATTTCTACCTCATGTATTGGGTAGAGAATGATTCGCCTCTACAAAGGAAGTACTGTTTCACCAGCGGACCACCTTTCTATTATTGGCAAAACGCACCAGAAAGTTTTAATCTCATACCGGATCAAGATGCAAGCTCGTTGTAAGAAATTAGAAACCAAAACTGTACAACTATGTATGATTTAAGAAACAATGTTCAAATAATTTTACTTTCTTAAGTTAAAGTTATTATTAATTTTTCATTCAAATTTTTCATTCATGATCTGATATATATTTTATTATTTTCCATGCAATCAATATCTTCCAAACAAATCTGATACATTTTTATATAAAAAAGTTGTTAAACATATTGAAAATATATCAAAAATTGTTATTCGCACTATTTTATTAATGAATGTTTTGGAATGTAATATAAAAAAAATGTAAAACGAATGTTACTATGAGATAAGAAAGGCACCAAAATTTTAATATTTTTTTGACCCATGTATGTTTATTATAAAAAAGATGTTAACTATAAAAACTAAATAAAATCAAAATATTTTTATGTGCCAAATAGTATTGTGTATAGGCAATTAATAATATATATCACGGACAGTAATAACTTTGACGACGATTTTGAAGACGATTAACTTTTATAATTTAATATGAAATTATATATTTATTATTAAAACAAACAAACCCTTAAATTGGATCCGAAGGGGAAGAAAAAAAACTAAAAATTCCAACAAAATTTACAAAATATGGCCACTTTTAATATCGTACAAATGCCATTCTTTACTAGTCAAAAGCAATAATAATTTTGAATTAATTACCTGTCTATTGCACAAAGGTATATCTCTTATTAATTTCACAAATCTATACTTAAAAGGTTACTTTAAAAAAAAACAACTGTTTACAACTAATTTGAAAGTATAACCATATTCCATTCCGTATTCAAAGTATATTTTTAAGTCAATAGACGTCGTACCATCGCTCCATTTTAATGTTTTTTTTTTTAATTTTAAGTAATCGGATCATTCGATCAACAAAAATGGCAGCAAAATTCAAAATGCAAAATTGCAAATGCGCAAAATTTAAGTTACTTCTTATTTTGACTCATCTCGAATTAATTTTATTTTATTTTTTTTTAATTTGATAGACTTCATGGAAAATATTCCTTTTTTAATTTTTACTTCCTTATTATTGCGTAACTTGTAATGAAATATGATTTCTCAAATAATTTAAACTGTATTTGATTTTCTTGTATTCTTTTTCCATTTAATACACTAATAAATAACTATCTCTCACATCACAATATTTTAATAAACTTTTTATATACATTGACATATCAATTGTCGTTTTATATTTTTATTGTATAAATATTTTTTAAGTTTTGTACTGTTAACATTATCAAGTAACAAGATAATGTTGGCAGCCAAAAATATTATTAATTTCAACCTTATAATTAGGCGATAAGGTCGGAAATGTAATGGTAATAGCATTATCATCAACATTGACTGTTATAACAATACGACGTGGCTCACTCATTGGACTCCGATGTATGTAAATAAAATATTTACTTATAAAGAGAAATTAAAATATTTGGATAGTGTTTAACTATAACTGTTAGCTTTAATGGAAATGAAAGTTTCTAGAATAATATTAATGACGATTTGATTATTATTTGGCAGTATTATTTCACTAACGTATACTTAAAATGATAATAAATTATACATTTATAATCAACAGAGATATGATATTCAGACCAAAGTTTAGCTAAGAAACTATGGAGATGATTTCAATGGTACTAATCCAAAAATAAAAGGTGCCACATTCAGAGTCTATCTAAACACATGCAGAAATAGTTATCTGACTGTTTCGTCTATTTGTAATCACAATTTTTTTCAAAACAAAAATGCTTTCTATACTAAGCTAACGCATGATCTTTAGGTAAATGTACATCGAATATCCTATATCCTTCGTCCAAATTGTTCGATCGTTTCAATTGTTCTCATATCTGTTGTTTTTTTATAAATGTATAACAATATGACTTATTATATAAATGTAAAATTTATTTTGTATATATATCTGTGCAATATTTTTTTTGAACGCTGACGCCTAAGTACGGTTTCGTTGTTTATAATTTAATGTTTTTATTAATATACCAAATATTACGAAGGTTATTTTGCTTATATATCTATTCAATGCGTCCAGCACTCTTAAATTACAAGGCTGATTTTATGAATATTTTGCAGATTACTTCTACGCATTCCAAATGATCTGATTTATAAACATTTTATAAAAAAAACTATGTATCTTACTCTGTACTTATCCCAAACGTACAAAAATCTAATGTAAATTTTAGTCACAATGTTTATTTTAATGTATTATTTATGTACATATTTGCGTCTCAATTTAATTAACGTAAGGAATATTAGTTTAAATATGGAGCCATTTTTTATCATTTTCTAAACAAAAATATTTCATAACAAAATTATTTTAATTCGTATAGTTGTACTGTATTTTTTATTTAGTCAAATTGTTTTTTTCTAATTTTTTTTTTTGCTAACATTTTAATTATTTACTTATCAAGAATATTATCTGTAATAATTTTAAGATTTTATAATTATTTATTTTCAAATATAACTTTAGAACAGGAGATAGTATATACAAACACATAAAACAAAAAGGCAGCTAATAGAATAAATATAATAAAATTAGATTGAGTATTGAAATGTATACTTAAAGATCTCTTTGTACATTTGTACAAAGTGAATTGTTAAAAATTGTTAAACTCCTTGCTCAGAATTGTTTATTTGTTTTATATGATAATAATAAAGAAATTTTTTTAATAGTATATTGTGCATAGCACAAAACAATCCGGTCGTTATTCCTAATATTGATTATAAGTGCTTTTATGAATGTAGTTCGTGAAGCTATATCTATTGTCTAAGTTTTAATATTAAAGAATTGTTTATTATGGTATATATGTTTTATTTTATTATATATGGTTATTGTTAAGTCTACCAAAATATTAGATAAAGTTAATATTTTATGGGAAAATATATATTTTAATTAATGCTGTTGATAAAAACGATTCTTTAATAAGTAGTGAAGTAGCAAATATATTCATAAATGTTATAAAATAACTATATGTGAATTGGGTGGTATAAAATATATGGTATATACTGTTATGATTCGAACTATTTACAAATGTATATTCCAGTACTAGTGTATTGTAATTTTATCCCTATTGTGTCCTCACCTTAACTTTTTAGAAATGCAAAAATATAAAGAGATGATACACAGTGTGTTTGTTTTATTGCCATAATCCTTGTTAAACAAGTGAGATTGATTTTTAGTTTCCTTTATTTTTATTCTCATTCCT
Source organism: Battus philenor (assembly GCF_028537555.1). Taxonomy (NCBI): domain Eukaryota; kingdom Metazoa; phylum Arthropoda; class Insecta; order Lepidoptera; family Papilionidae; genus Battus; species Battus philenor. Next base: position 4,439,049 of record NW_027181693.1, read on the forward strand.
GCTTTGTTTGGAACAAGGATGTTAGGGGTGTAAATACTTTTTTTCGTATTTTATTTTCATTGCTTTCTTCTTTCCTTCCTTAAAAATTCTTTCTCTCTTTTCCTCACATCCTTCATAAAATCTTTCAATTTTCACGTTCTAGTCTTTCATGCATCGCCTTTCTTTCCTCGTCTACATTCAAAATAAAATTGGTTCCTATTTCACTGAATATGTTTCGTATTCTTTATTTACAATTTTTGTTTAAACTATCCTTTATTTTAATCCTTGCGTTTGTTTGTAGCAATGGTCTGCTGCACCGCTTCTCTGCAAAACCTTAGAATTTTGGGAGACTTTTCTTCAACTTTTCTGAAATCTAGCTAATTAATATTATCAGTCCTAGATCTAGGTTGTCTAGGTAAGTACTAGCGAGGCGGCATTTGACGCCAAACACATATTACTGTTTTCTGATCTGACGGCGATGTAGTTAAAGTATATAATACTGACTGTTATTCCAATACCTAAAACGTATATTCACATAAAAACATCATGCATATACATAAAGTAAAAACAAATTTTGGGTACGTATGACTCGACTTTAAGTTAGTTTATCATTCTATTGGCCATTTACGCTTTTGCAATAGAGTCTGAATCAATATTCAGATAGCTTATATTGCTAGATTTAGTAAGTTGTGCATTAAGAGTTACTACATTGTAAATAACTCCTGGAAGATAGCTCAGCTCGAGAATGGTTTTCTTCTTCCGAGCTATTTTTATGTTTATTAAATAAGTAGGCGTTTCAGCCCCTATACGACCACTGCAAGGCCTATGCATCGTCTCGATATACCATTATTGTCACGCTTGGCAGGCGGGTTTGCAACTGTAATATGTGGTATTATAGTACGTAGATGACCCTGCCCATCCTATGAGAATTTCTCTATGAGCTGTTGCAATTCTATATAATCAATGTACAAACTGTGAATTATATAAGATTGTATCCCGAGAATCGATCCCGCGACCTACAAACACAGACTAGACTACCTACTACTAAATAAGTAATTCTATATTATTAAAAAATCAATAAATATTGAGTCCTGCCAAGTTTCGTTCGACTGTTCTTCTCAAGTCTGAAGTATTTGTAATTCAGACAAGCGGTAAACTGAACAATTATTAATTATTAACACTCTTTTTTTCTTTATGTATCGGCAATGACGTGTTGCGTTGGACTTGCAGTTACTAATATATAGAGCAGAAACACGAAAACGCTGACGCACACATCACATCAGCTTTTCTAGCTATTCTTTAGAGTATGATATTCCTCTCTCTCTTCTTCAATCCGACGTGGAGTGGAAGAAATTGATTAACATAAAAATGGTTTATTTTATACCGGGACACGGTGGCTTACGGTGGGCCGTATTAGAAGACTGAGAGCTGTGCCCGGAGTTTCGCTGCAAGAATCAATCAGAAATGTGGAGATCCGCGGAAGAGCCAAGGTCACCAACCAGAGAATAAAGAAAAAAATTGTGAAGGATGGGAGAAGGAGTGTAGAAGTAGGAGAGTATATATCTTTGTCCCGAAACAAGATGGGGAAAGAGTATTTTTAAAATAAAAAGGGCCCCGTCGTAGCCCGAAGAATAACTCATCTGAAGTGACAATGGGCGGGTCACATCTGTCGTAGTTGACATCGCCGTTGGGGTAGAAAGATTCTCGGGTCCTGACTGATAATCACGGCGTGGGTAAACTGCCCACCAGGTGGGCCGAAGACATGGTTAAAGTACCAGAGAGTCGCTGAATACGAGTTGTGCAAGACCGATCATTGTGACAATCTTTGTGGTGGGGTTTTAGAGTGGGCGTCTATAATCTGACATTATGACGAGATTATTTTTATGCATTCCTGATAAACTTGGTTTAATAGAAACAAAGTCTTGTCACGATAAAACAGTTAAAATTTGGCGTAATCGTTATAAAGAGATTCCGAAGCAAATTATAATGTCCATGTGATTTAAAAACTTGTATGTTAACCCTAAATTTAAAATAACACACGAAGCGATTAAAATGTGTAATTTAATAGTAAACTTAGCTATATTGGTATGATCCAACGTTATGTACCTTATTTTCGATAACTTATTAGAAATAGCATGTAATTATCATAAACAATTTATTTAAAACCAATCATTTTTTCACAATCCTAGGTCTCCCTCTTTCGTCAGCCAAAGTCGCCGACGACGAAAAACAAGCTCCCCGAGTGCGTCATCTAGAAGCAATTGGGACCAAAGCTCTCACAAGTCAATAAAAACAATCTCTTCTCAACCCATATGGTGGATTTAGTCTTCGAGCTTCGCTGCCAACCAAAATTAGCTTGTGGAGAAGGATTATGCTAAACTCGAAAGGTAGCGAGAGGGTACACTGCTGTACCGACACTCCTCTCGGAGCTCTACTTTCACCGGGAAGTTAGGGTCAGATACAAACACTTCTATTCTTCAATCCATCTATTTGCTTTGGAAGGAGGCTTAACGAGCCTGCTCAGTGCAGCTATTTCGGACTAGACCTTTCTTTCGATTCAGTAATAAAGGATACTATTAGCTTTACCATAGATGACCAGATCACAGCTAACTGAGACTCCCTTCTATCCACGCTAGAAGACACAATCAGACAGAAAAAATCTTAAAAAGAGCGTTTAGCGTTTTATAGCACATGAGATTTCCTAACTGCCTCGTCCTTGTTTGGTGTACTCGTGTGAACTGTTAATCGCGTGTTAAATTCAAGCTGTTCGTAAAAGAAAATTATTTTCTATGTTCAAAACTTTATTCACAATTTATAAGCGGTTATTGGTTATAGATGTAAAAACTTCAAAGCGGTGAATGTATAGCTCATTTGTCAGCCAAAAGATTTTACATCTATTACTAGTAAATCCACATAAGTGATCATTTTGAAATATGTTACATTAATTTTTATTGGAATGCGACAGGCGAACAAAATCTGCTAATACAAAGTCAGCAGGGACAGATAGTAAAGAATAATTCATTTTAATGTGCAGTAAACAGAATTATGAAAACGCTTTTTCTTATTACGTAATCATTATGTTTTTTTTTATTTTTAATACCATTGATTCTTCGATACGGTTTTCTATAAAGTGATTGATAGAACTATATATTCAAGACTTTTAAAGTTTTTACAACTTTAAGCAATCCACCTATATACGGTATATTTTATTTACCTACTGTATGTTTATTTTCGGCATCATAACAATTCTACACTGTTATAAAAGGCACATTATCAAAACAGAGGTGTGAGCAACTTTCATTTTTACCAGTTGACACACTTATACCAGTCTTGAAACCTGAAAATACTTTCGTCGGTCAATTAAAAGTGGAGTTACGTGTCAGCAAATTTATAAATAGCTTATAAGATAACCTGTTGTAAGTGTTTCGTGCATAAATTACGTACAATATTAACGATATGTATCTCACAATTACACTTTTGAGACCTAAATAAATTTCGAAATAAATTGGTTTATTTAATAAAGTATTACGGGGACCAGAAATTAACGTCGCTTACTTATGTTAAATTCACACGACTACATTTTTAAACAGTTTTTATTTCTAATCAAGAATATATTTCCTTCGCTATTAACAACCTTTTGCCATCTAGTATACAAATTTTCAAAAATAAATCGGTTTATCTAAAATATATATACACAAAAACGAAATTTCCGGTTCTTCTAATATATTAGAATTAAAATTCGAATAAAACGGCTGACCAAATAAATATTAAAGATTTTTCTTGAAGTCATAAAATGAGCATATTATGTAATGAAATTATACTAACATGGAAACCCGTATATAAAAATATAAGTGTGCTTTAGTGACGCTCTTATATTTACTGAATTAACCGCAACTAAAAGCCGGTCCCTATAAATATTTTTATCAAAATTTTCTTTGCTTAACTGAATTTGAATATTATAATGCGAGAGATAGTAATTTTCTTGTTTATTAGATTCTTTTTTGTTCATTATTGGCATTGTGATTAATACACATTTATTAATTTTTATGGGAGAAGGAAACAATGTGCACTTAATGATTTCGCGTGATTTTCGTTAATGTAAAAGCAACGTAAAGACGCGAAACCATTAATTGAACATTAATTGAAAAAAGAGCTATAAATTAAAGCATAATAATTGGCGAAATTGTATTGTTGGAAAGTATCAAATATCGCAATACTATTAATGCGCGTTTTTTTATTTCCCAAGTCTTCTCAAGATGACCCCATATGCATTTTTAAAGTTTGGCATAGCACGCAAGTGTCGTTAACTTATAACACCTTTCTCTCAAATGACCGGTACGATACTTAATTATCTATCTTAATATCCAACATATAACATTCATATCGTATTTTTTACATTCTTTAGGATAATTCGCCGAGTCGTGAAGCATTGCAAGATAATTAATATGTAATTGTATTTATGCTGGCAGCGTCCATCGGCTAAAAATAAGAAGAATCGTATTTATTTAAAGTTTTTAATTTAATTCTTGTATATTATGAATGTCATAATTTTCTATTTTCTATTTAAAGACAATTAGATAGAATGCTATTTTTTTCCTTCTTGTCTTCTTATCTGAAAAAATTCCTGAATACCACATTCGCGGTGTTTATGATCGTAATAGGATCTAGAATAAGAAGCTCAAGCCAGTTTCATGTCATGGTCCATCAAGGTTTCATGTTTGAGGAACGAGTTGACTCTGCCGCTGAGAAAGGCTAAATCTCAACCAGATTTCTACTAAAGGCTCATTACTTATAACTCTACAATAACAGTTAAAGATATATCTGAACTATTCACAGCACTTATGTACACATTTATTATTCTTAACTATGTAGTATTATTATTCTATACATATATCCACTTTCTACACATTCAGTACTTGATGACCGCTCACTTTATTTTTCCTCGTTAAATAATTTTGCGACTTGACTTCTTCCAGACAACTATTGGATAGTTGACCGTAAATCAGATCGATGACACCGGATTGCTCAAAGAAATCATTTCGACTGCTTGTTAATTTATATAATCAAATCGCTGAATACGGGCATCGCAAGATCGGTTTTCGCGGAAATTTTGTAGTGGACGTTCATTAGCTGATATAATGACGATGATATAATGAATCAATGTTTCAGAAATAGGAGAAACATCTTTTAATTGTTAATAATAAGTAATAACTTGATATGTGACTGTAAATAACATAAAAATATTAATAATTAATTTTAAACACTCATAGTTATTATTTCACAATGGAGTATTTATTTACTGATTTTAGATAATATATGTATATACTAAGTTACCGGCTGTCGAGTTTTAAAAAACGTTTAATTTTTAATGCAAGTGATACAAACATACTTATGACTTAGAAACACTGTCTTATTGCCAATTGAAGAAGGCTAAGACCACGTGGGCGTACCCGTCAGTCAGCCCTACATCTGATAGACAAGTTGACATAAATCAAAAGTATAATTACCGGTGTAGGGAGTAATTTCAATTAAATTATGACTACGGTCGCTGTCTGAAGTGTGTAAGGTCTATTTTAAAATTCAAATATGTAAAATTCCGTTTCCTTAATTGAACTAACTTTGTATTTAGTATTCATTATGTGATATTTTATAATTGAATTTATTTGTAATTAAATTGAGGTAAATTCTATATACGGATATAAGCTATTCTATTCGTTAACGTCGCGGGAAGTCTCCGCGGATAGCGTAACGGTCATCGTGGCGAACTTTAGTGGAGACCTATGCCCAGCAGTGGGCGTCTATAGGCTCAAAAAATAGGAAAAATTCTGTATTCATCAAAGCTAAAAACATATCATGCATTTTCCGTGGATGTTGTTCACCCAATAGTATTTAAAAACTTAGTGTGGTAGTTATATATATATATATATATATATATATATATATATATATATATATGCAACCACATGCGGTAGACAGTATTATTAATATATTTTATATCCAATCTATAACTATTCATCTTCTTCTTTCTTTTTCGTTTCAGCTATAGGTCATCAACTTACGGATATAGGCGTCCCCTCTAGATTTATAATAGGACCTGTTGGAAGCGCTCTACTTCAAGCATATTTCGCTGCGCTTGCCGCTCCGTGGTATCCACTCCAGAAAAATTAGACCCCAGCGGTCATTAGTTCTGCTCGTTATGTCTATGGACTGCCACTTCAATCCGCTTGGGTATAAAGGTTATTTTTTTCCGTTAACGGATCTCATCATACCTTATACGATCTCTTATAAAAATCTCAAGCACAACTCAACCATCAACGTCACTCAACGAGCAATAAAAGCATTGCTTGCATTTTAGGCTTGCAATTAAGGCCAGAAGACCACGTTTCACTACCGTAACATATAACCCGTTTTTATATTTATAACTTTTTTAATTCAAAACAATCATAAAGATTCTTGTTGCTTAAAATATCTGGTTATATATGGTTATTATCTTTTTTTTATTAGTTTAATCATACTTACATTAAGCGATACTAGATGTTTACAACCATAATATTACTTACATTAATTAGTTAAAAAATTTATGCATCTATACACAAACACGCATTACGTTTATGCATAATAAATTTAAGAACTAAGTGTAAAAATCAATAAAAACATCAATAAAAGCTTAAGTAACGTTTTTAGTTACGCAATCGCGTAAATTGCCTTCCGAACAACACTTTACCGTGTAATCCGTGCGAAGCCAATAATGCACGCGCCTTCAGCAACATAAGCGCCGCTAGACAACCTCTACGGGCATGTTTAGTACTACAGAGCGAACGAACACGAACAGCGAATGTCTTCGTCCGAAGTATCTAATTTTCATTGTTTCCAACGTTCATGCGAATGTATATCGTGGCATTTCATTTGAACTGTATAAGAATAACAATTATAAAAATTGTCAGAAGTATGAACTGGTGAAGATTCGACAGATTTGAAGTTTCGAGATGTCGAATCACATTCTCCGAGGATCTCTTCCACCGTATAAAGTTGTATGATATTTAACAATATTAACAGTCAAGCTTCTGTTATAAAATTGAATTTAAACATGTAAATACATAAAAACTTTGATTTTTTCATCATCATGTCTCAATCTAAATGATCTACTACGACGAAGATATGAAAAGCTAACAAAATCTAATACCAAACTAACTATTGAGCACAATAACAAATTGCGTAACGAACTTTATTAAAAGAGGCTTACAGAATAAACTCAGCCTTTTGTTCTTTTATTACCTAGTTCCAGATGAAATTAAACTTAAAAACTTAATGTAAAGTTAACCAAGAATCAATGTTGGCGCTTGAGTAGAAACTTTTAGTACTTAAGCCTAACCTAGATTAGCTCTGTTTTACCTCCGTTGTACCTCGAGACCTTTCGATTTATAGACGATTCCATTACAAAGATAATTATTAACTAAAGAATTTTTTATCTCTTACATATATATAAAATAGATAGAGATGAAAAAAATATTTTTAAAAAGTATGGTTTAATATATCACAAGGTGCGTGGGCTTCGTATTTCCGCGTTCCTATAATGCGTGAGCGTGAATTATACAAAAGAAATAGGCTTAGGATGTCCACGTAACGCGTATTCACGGGCTTCGGTCGAAGTGCAGCTGTTGGATTTGATCTTGTTGTCCCTTCACGATATGTAAATTTAATATAATTAAAGAGTCTGATTCGATTATTAGCTTTCTTTTACTGCCTCCATTATGAAGTTTCAGGGAACGTAGTAAGCCACTGCTAAAATAACTTACCCTAAATTTCTTTTCAATTACGAAGTAAGGTATCTCCCGAGAGAATACTTGACGAAGTGTAAATTTACTGTAAATAAAGCTAGTTACCTGTTATTAGCATTCTTTAACTGCTTCCATTTATAAATTTCTGTAACCAAGGTGCGAGAAGGTTAAACGAACTTAGCTTAAATCTTTTTCTACTAACTAAAAAAGGGGTTTGCCTAGAGAGTGCGTGACGGTGTGTAAATTTTCTATAGATAAAGGAAGTTATGTAATTTTATTTAATACAATGTCTTCTTTTATTGTGTTCACTTATAAATTCACGGAGATCGAGATGAACGATTGTTAAAAATACTTAGGTTTTTTTAGTTTTAGCTAAATACGAAATTATGATCATAATTATTTAATAAAATAATGTCTCAAAAAGTAAATTGTATTTTATTTTGAATTTATTCAGAAAATTACATATTATTTGTCGACCTTTTGCGGTCTCGTTTATATGTTAACTGTACTGTACTGTACTGTATTCGCCTTAGAACGGATCACTAGATCGTTTTCTCGTCAACTAAACCACGCCCATTGATTAATAAGAAAATAGTAAATTAGGAAGTGCTCCGTGTTCAATTCGGAAAGTTAAAGAACGGCTAGAAACCTTTACGTACTTTTAAAATGTGACAGGACTGTCTTAAATGTTACACGACTATGTTACAAATCTATCATTAGATCTATCGACGTAAATGAATCATGTTTTTAATTGTGAAATTTACAAAGGCATGTAGCTTTAACTTTGTTTACATAAGTACCTACCTAAATGTCCTAGAACCATAAATCCGACATGTCATAAAAACGATAAAGATAAAATAGAAATAAACAAGCTCAATTGTCCACTGGTTTTCATATCATCACCACTGTCTGCCTACTGGAGTCGGACGCAGGTAATTATTGTTTTGTACCTCAATATAACTCTATGAAGTAACTTAGCGTGGAAAAGGCTTTATTTTAACAACATAAATGTTACAATTAAATAACACAGACTGTTAGTGATGTAAATTGATATTAATCATAATTATTATTTAATAACGAACCGGCAATCGTCTGACAAAATTTTGCTTAAAGTTATACGTTACGGGAGTTCAAAATTGATCATAATTAAATTAAGTTCGTATGTTATTAATGAATTAGAGATCGGCTATGAGGTTTGTTCGTACTTGAAACTTAATTTGCGTTAAAAGCCAAGATAACGACTTTCAAATTATTAAAATGTTGATTATTAATGAAATCCTAATACATACTCGTATATCTCTCTATCGCCTTCTATGTATCTGTGTATTCGGCGCGTGTATAGAGTGTATAGATATACATACATACATATATTAATATATATGTATACATATATGTATATTTATATATGACAGAAGGCGTATATATACATATATATATACAAAAAAAAAGGTCAAAATACTCTGGTGGCAAGCCGGTTCCAAACGGTCCTTATGAAAATTTTCATTTATTTTTTAAAGAAGTAGAAGTAAAATAAATAGAAAAAAATAGAGAAGTAAAAAAAATTATGACCAACAAATATAACTTCTTATTATTTAGCAATGTAAGATTTTTTTAATAGTGTAGATAATGCTTTCAATGTAAAGGTGTTTTAATTTACAGTGTGTTTTGTATGGGAAACGTAAAGTATTGCTTTTACCATTTTTCTCGCGCTAAGAATATTTCTCGAAAAAATAGAAAAAAGTTGATTAGCGGATTTGGTAAAGCCGTGCTCAATGTTTCCGCTTAGCAACACGTTTGGTTATTAATTTTTATTCATATCATATAACATTTGTAAACAACTATTATATTGCCATAATGCTTAAATTTGCTAATTATACTTATGCCAATTGACATAATTTAATAAATAAAATCAACTAATAACCTAATAGAGATTACTTGGTTATGTGTGAATGTATAGCTCATTTACTGTCAATTAACGTGTTACAAAATACCATAATGTCTGAAAACGATATCTTTGACCAATGTATGTCGCTAGTGATTACATACGGTTACATAAGAAAGCTTTAGGTCATCCAGAGAGTAATGGAAAGAGCTATGCAAAGAGTATCGCATAAGAACCTAGCGCTGGTTTTCCATTTAATATTGGTCTACTGGAACAAACCAGAATTCTAGCATTTCCGTCTGTGCGTGTGTAATGTCTAAACGATACTAACATATAAATTAGTATTAAGTATCATCTTAAACGTCTACTTAGCTACCATGCAGCCGCAAAACCGTCGGTCGTAAGTGCTATCGTTTTCCGGTTTGAGATACTGAAATGTGTATTGCAGGACTATGTACGTCGACGAAGTCATTGATGGAATATTTCTGAATACACTGTTTGTTTACGTTGTATTCTCTTTCACGTCGACATTATTCAATATTGTGCTATCCGTGGCAGTTATAGATACTATAGCTTCAGATATTTTAAGGTATAGTAGGAGTTATTCTACCTAGAGAGGATAAAAGTTCTCGACGTTCCATCTATCTTTTAAGGCTTTGTGGCAATAATTCACAAGGATTCGTTATAGAAGAATACATGATAGCTCTGCTCGAATCATGATGCGTTTGGAACCAACTAATTTTTAAGTTGAGAGTTATGATTATGAGGTGCTAAATTTGTTATTAGTTACTTTCAAACTTGGCTGTCATGACACACAAGAAGTTTAGAAAATACCTTCACCACATTAATTGATATTTCATCCATAACAACATAATGAATGACGTAAATAATAATGATAAAAAAACACTTCTCCATACTACTCACACACGACCACACGCACGGTCCTAACGGAGAGCGCTGCAGGGGGGACAACGTGCCACCCCGACCTCCCCAATGCATAACTCTTGACACCCCCCTCAGGCCCCCCTTCCAATGGAAAGTGTGACCGTGAAACGTAAGGTTTACCCCGCAAATGAATACCTGATGTGACAATAATAATTATACGCGTACGCTTCGTTGACGCACAAACACACGCGCTCATGTGTAAGAATAATAATATCTGAGAGGTAAAAACAACGTGGAAGACATAAACAGCATAATATTTATTATATTTTACGTAACAATATATATTCAATAACAGTATTAAATGTATATTGTTACTTGTCAAATAATAAATTGTTTCTAAATGAATAATATACGTCAATATGCTCGTATTAAATATTTATTGTTATATATTTATTCGTGCAGTTATTAAATGATTGCTCGGAATTTTTAAATTTTAATTGTTTTTACAGCTTGTGTAATGGCGGACTTAATGTCTTATATGCTTTCTCTACCAATTAACCGAAGGAGCAAAGAGAACTAGTACGCAGATATATAAATGTTAAAGAAAATTATTTTTTTCATATAATTTTATGCACTTTTAATTAAATTTTGAAAGTATAGTAATGTATCGTACATATAATAATAAAGTTTTCAAATTACAAAAAAACCCGTAGTTGTCGCTTCTGCCCCTGCTCTGTGTGTGACGGTCATAAGTTTAGTTAAACCATCTGATCAGCGTCGAAACCCATTTACAATATTGTTTATGCACTATTATTTTTGAGCAGGGATAGACTTTTACAAATTTTTCAATTTTGTAAGCTTTATTGCTTAGTAATGATGTTATGTTTTTTTAATGCGATGTATTTCAAAGAATACACTTTTTATTTGTTTACTATTTAACACGTACTTTTATGTTTTTAATAGACATTTAATGTTGTATAATCGGGACGGGGTAATTTACTCTGTACTTTATATGGATAAGTAAAAGCGTTGTTTTTACTTACTAAAGCACGCATTTTTTTACAACCTTCCTCATGCAATAAAAAAAATCAGGCAAATTAGTCGAGAAATTCTTGAGTTTTACAATTACAAACACATTAGCCATTTATATTTATTTTGTAGACATTAAATTATTAATTACAAAATGTTACTGTTTAATTTAAGATTAAGGAAAGAAGTCTTAAAAAAAAAGAAATGTTACAGATAACCTTCTTAAATAATAAGTTGTCCAGCTGTCAGCGCTGCGATTAAGCCAAAAAGCAATTTGTTAATAATTAAGGTCGGAACGATAACTTTTAATTAAACAGTATTTCAAGTATTCACAATTAAAATTTTACATATACGATCCATAATTTCTATCAAAATTTATCATATCCTATCATCGAGTATTAGTTAGTGGAATGAAATATTAATTACAAAGCTCGTATGTCTCATATAGTTTTAGTTCAGAATAAACCACGTAATAAACTAGCTGTTTAATATTATATTTCACTGTGAATTTTAGTTTTGTTTTTAATAGGCCATCATGCACATTATATGCAACGTCTAATTATTATCATGTCGAAGCTTACGTAGCAGTACTATCAAATAACATATCACACACCACTTGGTTAATTTTTATTTATTATACAGATAGAACAGTGGTAAACCAACGATGACTGAGACTCGCAATTGTAGGTCGAGGGTTCGATTCCAGGAATACAGTCTTATATAATTCATACTTTGTGCATTAATTATACAGGATTGTCACTGCACAAATACAAGTTTCTAAAGGATGGGCAGCATCGACTCCCGCGTACCATTATACAACACTGCGATTGCCAACCCGTCATCCGATCGTATCGATTATGGTATATACCGCCTTAAAGATCTTTGGAGGAGGCCTTGCAGTGGGCATCCATAGGCTGATACGACGAAGCATGTAACCAATAAAATAGCAGATACTAATAAATTTAAAAAGAAACAGGCAATGGAATAAATTAAACCGATTTGAACTTAAATGTATTTATAAGAATAATTATATAAGTGTTTATGATATTAAATTATATCATATATCTTCATTAACTTACCTCTGCAACGACCAGACGGTTAACAGTTGTTATACATGCATCGTATAAGTGTTTAAATAAATAAATGAGGACAAGAATACAGTTTGAGTTTAATATATACTCGTACTGTCGTTAAATTGTAGTATGTAACAAAAAATAATTCATACAGTTTACATCTCACTGTCAAAATATTAGTGCAAAATTAATGTCTTAATGACATAAAACATAGAATTTACTTGCACTATGTAAGGAAAGTATTGATGCTTTGGTTTGTAATTGCGAATGGTATATGTATGTAATAAGGACCATCTCGCACTATCTAAACCAATCGTTTGTGGTAGTTCACACATTCACTTAAATTATTATTATTACATTTTATTATATTTATTCTTTTCAGTTGACAAACGCTTACTGTGAGACATAGATCGCCCTCAAAGATCGCAACGATGATCACTCCTGTGCTGCTCGCATCCAGCCACTTCCCATGACTTTATTTATGTTGACAGTCTATCTAGAAGGGGGAACCTTTGACCTAAAACAGCCATCTCATTCCCCCATACATTGATCAAAGATCTTCATTTTCAAAGACTACAATATTTTGGATGAGAAGATATTTCAGAGCTTTTCGAACGCTGCCCAACCGAGTTGGATTCGGCGGGTGATATCTTCATTGAAGTTGGACTTGAACTGCTTGTCCCGATTCTCCCCTTATTAATGTTAATTATGTTATAAAATAACATAATTAACTTAAATTCACAATTAGCTTAATTATGCCAATTTAAAATAAAATGAACCGGTGAAAATATAAAATGTAACTACGAGGTAATATTACAATTGGTATTACAAAAATATAGGTACTTTATAATTTATTTATGATATTTATATAAAATAAATAAAAATAGTAAAAAAGAGGAATTAAGGTAAAAGTTCCTTAGTTGTCAGTTGAACAGCATGCGTGTGTGCATATTTTGGTGTGTATGTGCCGGCGGATTTATATTGGAGCTTCTATATAATATATATTTCACGAAACCCTAGCTATTGTATTTATATGATTTTAAAAGAGTAGAAATTTGTTTGAATTTTATTCTTGTGTTATTTTTAAACAATGTTCCGTCGGTTGTTTATTAGTTCAAAAGGAAAGTTTTAGCTACGTTTTGCAACCCCATAAAGCTCTAATTATGAAAACAGAAATTATGTTTAAACATTTCAAAATCTGTGAGAAAGTTTATGAGTTTATATGACTTCTTTTTAACTTGTTTCCAAAGTATAACGAAATACTGATTAGGAAAGATTTCACGTGGTACCGACAGGAAAGAAAGTGTCAGTTACCTTATTAATTATCTTGGTTTTACAAAGATAGCGCCTACAGCGCTCCGTCCTGTTGCGCCAGCGAAATCTGCAAATGTCACTTGGATGTACAAGTCAGGTATATAAAAGCGAAGATACTAAGACATAATACTCAGAAGCGTCTTATATTAAGCGCGCGGCTACAATGGAGTAGATACAAACGTCAACATATTTTAAAAAATAAAAATTGTTAAAACATCTACAGTACCCGGCGATAAATATCGCACATCGACCTTTGGAAAGAAACAATCGGCTAATTTTGTCTTTGTAGAGCGTTATCTCTGTCCCACGAAATACAACGACTGACATAACGTCACATAGGTAGTGTGGGATAGAGATAATGCTCTACGAAGTCGAAATTAGCCGATTGTCTCTTTCCTAAGTTCGATGTGCAATATTTATCGCCGGTACTGTACTTTGATAATAACTCGGTTGGTCATTTTATCGTGTGACAATCAATAATCAAATTATAATCAGGTGTATTTCATGGACGTGGGTTTTAACTACGCCTCACTGTCTGATGAAGTCACGACGTTTATCTTCAATCTTATAATCTCGTTTGCATCATTAAGTGAACCAGAAGCTATCGTATTGGTCTCACGAGTAAGATCTTTGATATGATGCTGTTTACTGCGCTCAATATCTTCTGCCACTGTTTTTATGTTCAGGTACTCACACATTTTGTTGTTCACCGTTTTTTATTTATTAACTTAACAAGAACTGCCGCAACTCTCGTAAAGCCGCCTTCGATAATTACAAAGTTGGTGAAGTTAAGAACCAAAGTTTATCATCATTATCATTTTAGGTGTAAGATGTCTATTGCAGGATAAAGGCCTCCTCTAGAAATTTTCTATAGGACCGGCTGAAAGCGGCCTACATCTAGTATCTTCTTGCTACATTAACAAAGTCAGTATACTGTAGGTGGACGTCCTTCGCTGTGCTTATCCTTCCATGGTTCCACTCCTAAACCTAAAATCATCAGCAGCTATTTGTTCTGCGCGTTATGTAGCCGACCCATTGTCACTTCAACTTAGCAGTTCGCTTAGATATATCTAGGTATTTCGTTTGTTTATGAATCTGCACTCTTTATTCTTTCCGGAGGAGAAATCCTAAGCTCTGTCTCAGACTCATTGAGCAAGTGTGAGCTTACCAATGAGGCTAGAAGTAAGTCATCAAAGTTTGTTGTGTGCCAAGTAAGAAAAGGACCAATATTTAGCCACTTCCGCACATGCAGTAGTAGTCGTGCAACAAAGTGCACCGCCCGCCAGCCCGCTGATAAATGCGTATGCGTCAAACAATGCGAATCACACAAATGCCACCGCCAAATCACTCAATACGTGTTTCACCCCTCCACGGGGCATCTTCAGGAGTTATGTCACACTGATTGGTGCAAAACACGGACTCTGTGTTTGGTGCACTTTGTTGCACCACTACTACTGCATGTGCGGAAGTGGCTAAATATTGGTCCTTTTCTTACTAAGGATGGACTTCCGCAAGGTAACGCCTGATTCCATTAAATATTGTTGTGTGCTAGTACAACTAAGCTATTTGTACCTCCTTTAGGTGGACTAACGATATAATTAAGATCCCTTAAAAAGGTTAGATACGTGCAATGTAAGTCTGGTCAACGTTGCGATCCTTGGGGGAGACTTACACCTTGCAGTGGGCGTCTAACGGCTGACATAATGATGATGGCGTCAGTGTATTTTATTCTTCTCCAAATTCATTAATTATTGCATTCGGTTCTTTTTCGTAAGATCCATTAGATAGTTAAAGTGATATGTAAAAGTAAAGAATAAACGTTTTTAAAAAAAATAATTGAAACAAAGTCGAGCGCGTAACTAGTTATCTGAGAAATATGATTTGATTGATACAGAGTTGATGGCCGTTTCAATTATTAGACAATTATGGCTTATCGTTTTAACGATTATTTAGTCATAAGTGTCTATGCCTATATGTTCGAATACACAACGAAGTCAATAAATAATTAATGACTATAATACTATATAAATGTAACATTAGAAACAAAGACAGAGTTACAATGACACGAAAATGCACATTGGGTGGTGTTATCACTCAAGAAAACTTATTACGGACAACTATAGTATAGAGACAAAACGAATAGATGTTAGTTGGCGTTCTTGTACATTGTACAAGATAGTTTAGAATATGATATATAATGTACTGTAATAAATAATGTGTGTGTAATATATACAATGTACTAAAAATGACATGTGTTTGTTTTAAATTTATATATGTGCACACGTAAACATATTTTTATTTATTTGTACTAATCATAAAAAATGTAATACATGATCATAAATACAACAAAATGTAAATGAACTTTGAATGAAAAATACATTGCGTTTATGGCATTATATTTATTACAATTCTTGCTGTGTTTCTGACGCTACCTAACGTAAAAATGTTTTTAAAAAACTCAAGAGAAGTAAGAGAAAGAAACCATATCAGTTGCAGAGGCTAATTGAGTTGACGGAAGCAAAGTTTTTTTTTATTCATTTACTTAGTGTATTTAAAAAAAATCTGAAGATATTTTTTAGTTTAATTTAAAATAAGGAAATCAATCAGGAATTTTTTTAAATTTTGAAAAAATTGAATTTACACAAATAAGTTATTTTACATACACATTTCCTCGGCTTTGAATATTAACTGTATTTAGTTATTTAAATAAACTAAATAATGAAATATTTTTAAACATTGTTTGTATTTTTGTAATGTATAATTTGACATATTTTACAGCTATTATTGAAGATTTAAAAAAATGTCTGATTTAAAAATTTAGTTCGTATACGCTTGCCCTAAATTTGACAAAGCCGTAATTTTTGAAAGTCAATTAACTTCAACCGACTAATAAGTGAATAAATGGATCAAAAAATAATGTATCGATTACTGGGATTTTATGATAAAAAAATTTAAAGATATAAAAATATTTTTATTTATTTAAAAATTTAGAATTTTTCACAAAAACTTCGATATCATATAAGAAAATAGTGGTTAAACATTAATATCCTAAAACATTATTCGGTTTACGTTTCAGGTGGAAGTGGTCCTGGTCGTCTTCTTCAATGATCGTGTTCTTGTTTAATGACTTTGACAATTTAACATAAAGCTTTCTACATAGTATATTTTTTTCTCAGCATTGTATTTTATACTCCTTGCATGTATTTATAAAAAAGCTTGATGTATAGATAAATACACAATAACAGATTTTTTCTTATAACGAGGCAGTACTGGCCTCAACGTGTGACCTGAAATATTTAAAAGTGGATTTGTAAATTGATACAAATACACTTTTATTTACTCTCCTGCGTAATTTTTAAGGTAATAAATTTCACCGTATTTCGTCGAAACTATTATAAAAATAATTATTTCTACGTGTTTAACCATAAGTTACAAATAAATGCGTACTTGTCGTATTCAATAAATTTATATACAATTCGTTCGGATTTTTATTATTTTTTACCTTATCTCCGATCAAAATAACATGTACAAGTAACCAATGATTTGTATGTTTTGATACTAAAATAAAGCCTTTAAAACGAACAGGTTGTATTAATAATAATTAGCTTGTTTAAAAGTTTTTTTTTCTTTCTATTTATCCTAATTATTTTCGTTCAAGCAAAATATTTCAGAAGATATTAGCAATAAATAAATAACTTGTAAATAAATATTTAATAAATGGTTAAGTATAGAATAATATTCATCCATTCACTTATTAAACTTGATTAACGTAAGAAGGTAAATAGATTCATAGTTTAACTGGTTTTTTTTTTCAATATATCTTTTTTTAGTTATAGTTGTCCTAAATCTTTTAATTGCTTTGTATTTTCTTGTAATATTGTAAATCTGGTAATTATAAATATATTTTATAATTTAAAGAATTGCTGAACAGAAAGCAAATCACTCGTACTACCTATGGCTGTTGGGGCCGACAGGTAATCAAGTGGCGAACACGAGCCAGTAGATGCGGCGTGGGCGCCCACTAGGTGGACCGATGACATGGTTAAGGTCGCGAGAAGTCGCTGGAAGTAGGCAGAGGAAGACCGGTCATCGTAGCAATTTTAGGAGGGGGAGGCCATGCTTTGTAATGGTCTATGGGCTGATAGGATGATGACGATAGTTGTAAATTGTTAGCAATCCATAATAAAAAAAATAACATAAAGTAAATAACAGAGTTTAGTGAATGTTTTCGATATTCAGCACATTCGTGTTTCGCTAAACTTAGCCCCAATTCCAGTTAGCACTAAAAAACCAAATCCGGATTTAGTGCGGTCGAAAATACGCCGGGGAAGCGTACAGCGGGCGCTGCAACAAACGTAGCGAAGCTGCCGGCGGCGGCACGCGCGGCATCAGCTGTAAGGTCAAGGTCCCCCGGGTCAATGCTGAGCTGCCGGGGAGAGTGGAGGGGGACGCACCCGTGAGGGGGTGCGTGGGCGTCACCATGGCAACCGGCCTACGCCGCCTACGCCCTGAGCAGGTAGTCAATCAATTACCCGAGAAGGCTTTTCTCGAAGCATAATGAACTGTAATTTAATGATATATTGCACATCCTGTGATAATGTTACACACTGAAGAATTTCAAATTGTGTCACTGTTATTTATGAGTATATTTATTGATATCAGTGCTTTGAAATTTTTCTGAATTTTTTTTCCATGTGTTTAGTACACCAATTATTTTTGAATATATTATTTATCATCGATAATTATTTATAGCAGAATGTACATGTGTATTTATACAAATAACAATAATTTTAATACGTGTATATTATTTTTAAAATTGATATTTTTCTAAAATCTCTTACATTTTAAGGTTTTTTGTTAAATTATAGTGTTTAATAATAAATGCATGCATGGCCTACGTAAGGAAATATTAATGATAAAAATCAATATTGAACATTTGTTGCTAAATTTATTGATTATTTGGAATATTAATATATTTAGATTAAGCATAAAATACTATTCGTAGGGTGTTTACTTAATATTAATTTTTAAAGGCATGTATTCATTCGACAATTTCTAACGATCCTCAATTGTTAGGAAACATTTCTAGATATGTTCTTTATGCTAATTAACAAGCATTAGAAAGATTATAGAAAAGAATTGTTTCTGTGCCGTGGTCGTAAATGATTTTTTGTGTGAAAGATTACATTTAAAGTGGTTTTTGAAATGCTATTATAAACTTCGTCAGGCTGTATTTACTTTCTTATTTAAAGCTAGTGTTCACTTAATGGTACAATATAGGTCAATCGTTACACTAACTATTTACATAGTACAGTACTACACTAGCTACTTAAGTTGCTATCTCGTACTACGTTTTAAGTTTAATACTAATTTTTATGTGAAATTTTATCAGCACCTATTTTAAGGTGGGTATGTAGTTTTTGCAAAAACGTTTTATAAAGCGCTGTTCAAAAGTTTCGTTTTAGATTAAAATCTAATAGCGTATGACTTCCGTTATATTATTACTTTCGAATTAACACAATTTACATATAATGCTTCTACTAACTTCAATTTTTTTTTTGTTCTATGGTTCTTAACTTTTGAGACCACCGTGTATCAAATTCGTATTCCGAAATTGTTTATTCAAAATCTCTTATACACGCATATATAATGAAATAAGTCAACCAACTTACGACTTTTAGATCTTCGTACGATCTTCAGAAAATAAATTCCAGAAATTTTGTAAAGAAAAGGCGAAGGAAACCCAGCCGGGCTACACATATTTTTTAAAGGATATGAAATTATATATTATACATTGAAATAGCCTGGCTAATTTCTTGTATCTACTATCTACTACTACTACTTGTACTATCATTATAAAATTGTTCTCAATTGTCTTTGTGTGATAAATATTTCGAAAAAAGGCAACAAACTTCTTTCCTTCTTAATTATCGGCTCTCTTATAAATCTCTGGTGGTAGGTTTTGCTGAGGTATATTTTCAAACAGTCTGTTAGATGAGAGACCTTTTAGCTATTTTAATGTGGCATGAACATTGACAAAACTGTTTCTTGTTGGACTCAAATATATAATATGTATGTTATAAATGTGTTAAAATTTTTTTTAAATAATTTAAATAATTAGTTAGTATCTTCAACGCTAGAAAAATTCATTCAAATATTTATTAATTTTGTCTAAACCTTAGTACATCTGTTACATTATTAGTGGCCGTATGTGATAGTACATTAAAAAAAAATCTTTTTTTTTTCAATTTAATTGCCACTTTCAATCAATTACTCACTTCTGTACTTCATAGAAAGTAGACAAAATTTAACTTTATATCCTTCAACCTAAATTAAAGTTACGAAGGTTTTAATTGGATAGATCTATTTGATATTTATAGAGATATATTCTGCTCTGAGAAGAGACCATAAAAATCAGTCGGAGCATATGGTTCTTTTTTCTTTTTTCTTTTTTTCGTAGATATTTGAAACGCCGATTAAACGTTACAATATATTAAGATGTAATTTTAAATAATATAACAAAGAAAATTAAAAGCGGTGTCGTATTTAGTGTCCTGTCAATTGTTGTCAACTTTATTATATTTGTTCTTCTGTTTAATGCATGTCGTTTCTTCATAAATAACATCAAAAGTAAAAATGAAGGACGTAGAAGAGAGCTAAGGCGAAGTTATATTACGTAAATGAAAGGTAACAATTAAAGACAAAAGTAAAAATGTAATTTACACAGATAAGCGGGTTTTAAGAAATCTGAAACATTTCTGTAAATACTCCGGCGAGTTTCAAAAGGAATGTTTAATTGTAATTAATTAATAAATTAAATTAAATGAAACTCACAAAAATTTACGAGATAGCAGTTTTTCCAAAATACGCCGACGTAAATAAGGTAATAACAATTTGTAAACCGTTTTTGAGTTTTTTTTCAATTTTGTTTTGGTTTAATAAACAAATTAGTATGTATTACGGGTGTATAACGGTAATCACATCTGACAGATAAAAAAGATATACAGTTTTAACAATGAACATTTTGTCATTGAAATGTTTCGACAAAAAAGTTTAGTGTTTAAAAGTAAGATTTTTTATTGTTTTTTTTTTTTTTGTAAATTTGGAATATATTAGTTTATTTACTGCAAAGAGGTAATTCAACTAACGTTTAGTTTAGTAGTATTATTTTAATTAGTTCTTTTCATTAAAAAGTTAGAATTCTCGGTAACCGTATTCTATGGGTGTTCACGGAAACACTATGAATTGCTCTATAAGTCTATAACTCTATAACTCTATTAGAGTGAAACTGAAGTAGAGTGTTTGTATAGCCTTTAATATGCAGAAGGTACGTGTTAAGTTATGGTATTGTTCATAATAATTATTACATAAACTCTTCGTAGGGCTTTCAGTTGAACACCTAGTAATGTTTGCTAGATTGATTACCTATTTCATACAAACTTACCGCGAGGACAAAGTTATGTAATTACCTTTCAAATGATTAAAACATGAACAACTTATAACTTCTTTGAAATTGTTTTTCAATAATCTATATAAAGTTAAATTTAAATTAATGAGCTTCGAAAATGTTGATTACAGTTCTGAAAAGTTTCAAGAGGTGAATCTATAGCTCTATTGTGAGCCAAAAGCTTTAAAGGTTTTTACACATATTTTCAATTAACTCGTAACTTCTTTAGGAATATCAATAGCTTCGCGCGTACAAATCTACAGGGATATAGTAAATAATAATCAAGTTTAATATGCAAATTTATTAAAAAAAAAAAAACACTTTTTTCCTTCATTTATTATTTCTGAAAACGTTGATTATTGGGTTAGTTATACCATACATAAATTGTGAGAAAATTACATACACATTTATCCTCCATTAAAGATTTTGCACATGTAACCAATCACTCTGTATCTAATTAAAAAACATGAAAATACTATTCGAATATTCCGTTATCATTAACGATATATTTTTAATATTATATGTAATAAAATTGTAGATAATGTGTCGTCGTTATTTTTCCTACATCACCATTAACGAGCGTGACAAGAAAATATTGAAAAAGGGCGTATTAAAGGGTCGGATGGACCCTCACGCGCGGTGAGCATAGGCTGTGTGCCCGATGACCCGTGAAGCCTTCACACTGCACGAGCGGCACTCACACGCCTCGTAGCGTACGTGCGTGATGTGGACCACGGCGAAGGATTACTTTTGGACTAGGTCGTACGACCGACTTCGCCCACAAATTAAAAAAAAAATTATCACAACAAAAAACTTCATATATCGAAAACGTTTTATAATATTTTAAGTAGCATACATTTACATTACGAAAGTGTCGCTTTTTAAGACCATGGTAATCAATTCTATTAAACCGTATACGCAATAAAATCGACACCACATAAGGAAAGAGAGAATAACAAAAAAAAAACTGAGCGCAAGGTAATGTTTGTTCAGTAAAATCACAGACAAACAATATCATTTTATTTGTCTATATATATCGTA
Organism: Battus philenor; assembly: GCF_028537555.1. Taxonomy (NCBI): domain Eukaryota; kingdom Metazoa; phylum Arthropoda; class Insecta; order Lepidoptera; family Papilionidae; genus Battus; species Battus philenor. Next base: position 4,461,477 of record NW_027181693.1, read on the forward strand.
AAACCTTTTTTATTTTTGTATCTAAACATGACGTAGGTGCTTCCCTTGATTTATAAAACCTTCCTTACGAGCCTAGTGGTTACAGACTTAGAAAACATTTAAAAAGCTGTTCATATAAAAATTAAAAAAATTGTGTAGTAAATTTTAGTGATATAGGATGTTCTACTGTATAAGGGATGACACACAGTGATCTCAAATAAAAATTTTGTTGTGGCATTTTCTCGAGACGTGTTAGGAACATCGCAACAGTTTTAAATCGAAAACTGTCAGTTTGTTGTAGAGTTCGACTCGATTATAGTTTCTATGAAATAGGAGCTCAATGTCGTTCTAGTATTCTTCACTTAAGAAGATGATGAAACTCTAAAGTGTAAAAAATGTTGAAGTAAAAATATAGTAGATAACTATCTAGTTATAACATCGCAACAGATTATATACGGAAATATTAGTAGGAATACATCATAACCATCGATAGCATTTATAAATGCGTAATAGATATATTATAAATATACGGACTCGTATAGTGTCGCCTTTTAAGTCGCTTCTAATTATTCGTAAACGCTTAGAAGTTTCAGAAGAAAAAATGAAAACATTTATGGGAGGATAATAGAAATAAAACAACCAAATTCTCTTATAGAAATTAATAAATAAAAAATAATTACACCATTAGCTGTTAAACATTAAATTATCGTCAAACAAAACAAAATCATGGCGCGTTGGAATGTAAACTATTAAAAATTATCGTGTACCATTATAGAATTACAACTAAAATATTATGTAAGAAAATATGTTTTTGTGAGCAATGATTGTTTATTAGTAAGACATTTAATCAATGATTAAAGTGATGACTCCGAAATAAGTGTTTTTTTTTTTAATTAGAATGCAACAAGTTTATAAATTTTCATAGTTCGAAGTCTACAGCCGGCTAATTCTTAATGAATTCAAGTTTAATAGAAGTTTCTATATCACCAGGAAGCAGTGCACGTCTGTTATCCTATACAACACCGTTACTTAAGTCTGAAGTAGCCACAAGTGGATTCAAGAGGGTCAAGGTGTGCGCCGGCGCCAAACTCCCTAACCACAGCTGACTCTTTGTCGGCGAGAGATTAACTTAAGCGCACGAGTGGATATTCAATATCTAGTTTCGTGTAATAGCTTTCTTAACTACTCCCCACTGCCTTCTGGTGTTACAATGTTCTGATTATGTTAGTTACTTTTTAAGGAGAGTTTTATCAAAGGTACAAAGGTAAATACGGATTTTGAAGATTATTGTTGGCTGTTTAATATTTAAAATATTACTGTTATTATATATTACTGATCATCATCATTTCCGCCAATGAAAATCTTCTGCGGAATACAGGCCACATCCATACACACCCATAGATTTATAATATAACCGGTAGGAAGCGTCCCATCCACCTTGTGGGTGGACGTCTTACGGTGAACTTACTAGTAAGAGATCTCCTCTTCAGAAACTTATGCTAGGGCCTTGCCATCTGTTCTTTACGATATGTAGCTTGCCCGCTGTCTACAACTAGCCAATCCCTGCTACATAGCTGACGTTCGTTCGTCTACGGATATTCTCATTGCTGATTACATTTCATACAGAAATCGCAAGCATGGATCATTGGGCGACTGTAAGCTTGCCGCTGAAGCCAGCAGTGAGAAACTACGTTGCAATCTTATATTATTAAATTAATAATTATTTTAATTATACATAATTAAGCAGATAAGCACGTTTGCCAATATATCAAGAAAAAATAAATATCCAAATGTGTTGCTGAACGCAAAAAAACTCGAGAAAAGATTACTCTTTTCCGCTAATTTATATATTCACGTTAAGACACAATTAAAATTAATATTAACAAATATTAAAATATTGTGGGCAAAATTATAAAATCGGCTATTTTACTATCCTAAGCAAACTAATAAGTAAATTTTTAATTCACAAGTCTGTCTTTCGCCAACTGTTAAACATTTGAAATCAATCAAAACCAAACAATGCTTATTATAATATAATAATGCATCACAACGAGAATGTAATCAATCAATATTGAAACGAAATGATTTTATAGATATAATCGTTGTTTATTTTTAAGATATTAAACCAATGTATACATAGTTGAATAAACATTTATAGAATGAAGTTTATCCGACAGTATATGAATAAAGTTAAAAGCATTACTATAAAAATGAAAATGTGTTTCTATCCTGGATTTTGAATCTTTTACATATTGTAAATTATAAGGGATTAAAAACCTAAAAAATGTTATAAATAATTAATAAAATCAAAGTATGATAATTATTTTTTTTTCATTGATATGTTACGATGAGTATAAAAATGGTTTGATTTTAAAAGTATATCACTTCTCATCAAATGACATACCCATGAAAAATGTATTTTATGAAATAAATATATATTAATATTGTATTTTTAGACAGTATTATATTTATATACTATTGTAGTACGCTTTTTACTTCGTCTTCCTAATTTTTACTTAGAATAATTTCATAAATCTCTTCACCGCTCAAACGCTTAACTGGTAGAGAATGCCTTCGGCGTTAAACACGCCCTTTCTAATAGACTGTGTCAAATATTTTTTTTTGGCTTGGCCACTACCTGTCTGAGCGATGATCTGATTTCGTTTTGACGTATTAAACACGTTGGATATATGTGTCCACTTTTTTATACTTAGGCATTTTTTTTTTGTTAAAACATACTTGAAATTTAAACCAGACGTTACCTCTTTGCCTCGCCCCGTCAATGACGCAGTATGATATTAAGAAAACATCGAGACAAGTTCATCTTAAAAATAACTCTGAATATCTATTATTGAACGTTTCAGACGGCTTTCGCCCATTAAAGTTTTTCCACGAGTTCGCTTCAAAATATGGCGGATTACGTAGGAAGAAATTGAAATGAGGTATCGTCGTACCATTATCATTAGAAGATATATATCTATATATATTTATACACATCTTCATCTTCATCATTTTAACTACAAGACGCCCATCGCTGGATACCGGCTCACTCATAGATTTTTAATAGGAACGATTGTTTTGTCCAGTGTTTTCATATATATAATGGTTTTTCTTATTTTGCATAAAAATCTAACATTGATTAATTTCAAATGTAAACAATGTAATTGTTAAGTTTACGAAGTCAAATTCCAGGAGTTAATTGCTTAATAGCATTTAACAACGTGAGAATAATTATATAAATCTGCTTATTTTGAACTTAGTACAACATCATACAAATCCGAAATTCAAAAATCAGTGAAGAATTCAATAACTAGAAACTTTTGCTCGGTATAGCGGTCGTCAAATGATCTCTTCTTAGTACTTTCGAACACAAAATCCTGCCTACTCTACAGCAATTGAAATCTCATGAGTGGGTTTATTGGTTTATTGCGAACTAATAGTAAAGTAATCATAAATATACACAAAACTTTTTGGGTTAAAAACAGCATGTTTGAATTAAAACTTTTTGAATAACAGTATGTTTGAATTAAAATTAAAATTTTAATTCAAACATGCTGTTATTCAAAAAAAAAAAGTAAATGAATGATACTACGAAACTCGAAAATAATTCAGTTATCACGGATAAGAATTCCGGTATTATCCGGAATATCCATCTTGATGAAATACAAAAAAATGCCGTTCAGAAATTTAATTTGAAATTCGAATACGGAGATCCGAAAAAATATTGTCTTAATTAAGACAAATTTCTTTCTTCATTTCACGTAATTTAATTAGATTAGTCTAATACGTCGAGGAAAAGAATAGAACATATTTATAGTTAGATTAGCTTAAACACGGGGTAAATATTTTAAAAGTACTAACTATAGGATCCTTACTTAGCTTCGTATTTCAGTATATCTCAATCCGTACGTCGCTGATTGTTAACCAGCGCTCGATTTTTTTTTTAAATATTTTTTTGTATTTTTGTGGCTATCCTCTCTAGTTTTTGATGATTTCGGCGCTTTTAGCCTTGTGAGGCCGTTGCAGGTTCGAAATTTAAATTTCTCTTATAACTAATTTTGCCCTTTCTTGTGCTCCACTTGGATGTTACATGGCGCGCCTGTGTGACTTGGGTACATTTTTCCTTCATCTCTCCGGGAGGTGTTGGATTGAGTTGAATTGCACTCTTAGTTCCGTAGTTTTTATTGTCGTTTTGGCTAAATATTAAATTTAATCAAATAAATAACACGACATAATTACCTTAGAATTTTCAATATAGATTAAAGATATTACATAACTATCTGCGAAAAAAAAGTAATACTGTTGGTAGAGCAATTTCTAAGCCGTAAGATAAGATTCTGTATATTTAATTTGATATATTCATTGCTGTTTAGTGTTATAGTTTTTTAAAAGAAATGTCATAAATTGTGATATGAATAGTAGAAATTTTCTACGACGTAACCAGAGCGAAGTATGTCCAGACACGTGAAATATTCAGAAAGACAGAGACCGGCCTCGCCAACCTTACTTATCGATTACTTATTTAATTCCACAATACCTTGTGCGGCGTGAACTGAAAGTTGACGACCTTTGTTATACAATAAGATTCGTGATAGATAAGATGAATAAGGAAAATGTATTGACAATGATAACGTTCATAAATAAAGGCTTCAATACTAGGAAGCCAATCAAGACCCATTTGTTACCAGATTTTTATACAAATAACCTTTTTTTTTCTCCATATATACTCTTTGATTGGCATTAACAAATACAGTCATAATAAACCTTATAATTGGTAACCGTCCAATCGAATTAAATAAAATATTTATTGTCCTCGTTGTGTATTTAATAACAATTATATCATTTACGTACACTACAAAAGTCTCCTTAAAAGGGAATTAATAATGAAGTATGTGATAATTACGCTTTAATTATATTTTTAAAGCAAACTTGAACGGTGTATATAGACTTCTATATGTTGCCTCCCGTTGGTTGGTACGTACCTATATATGGTATTAAAAGTTTGTTCAAAGTGACAAAATTTCGAAAAAAAATTAATTAACACGTTCTATGCCGAGAAAAAAAGCGCATTCTCTTATCCAGGCCGTGTCGGTCAGTAATGGTTGACATATAGACTTTCAGTTCAAGCATGTCAGTCAATGATGACCGCGTTTTGCGAGGGTTTAGTTTCGTTCTTACAGACCGTTGGACAGTGCTGTAAAACTAAATCTCATATTATTTGACCCGCGTGTCCCTCTAGCTTTTCCATATCAAGTAGGTTTTTGAAAAATTTAAGAACTTAGAAAAAAAATTAAGAATTATCATACAAAGAAATTTATCGAAAAAGTAATCCATAAATAATGGCTCCAATTCACTTTCGTTATAACCAAGTAACGTTTGAGTAAAAGATAAAAGCATATAAGCAAAAAACAATTTAGTCAATTTTAAACAGATTTATGATTTTTAATAGGCCTAAAGGGAAACTTTACTGACGGTCAGCACTGACCACTGAAAAATATTTATTTATATTAGTTATGTTAGTTTTTAATATAATAATTAATGGAATCTCCAATTATAAATGTTAGACGATGTCAATTATTGTTTATAAAACGTGACAAAAGCATAATTTCCGTTTTAGGTGTGTCGGCCGAATGTCCATCGGTATAATATCATAGTACCAGTAATAATTATATTCTGCTGTTCCACAGTTTCGAGTACTATAATAAATCAACTTACTTAGAAGACGTCCCATCATTTCCGTAAGACAGTGCTTCCCAACCTATTTTCGTTCCCGTACCATTAAATAAAACTTTTCATTTTTGAGCTCCATTTAAAAATTCCTACTTATAGTAATAGTTACTCACAAAAATTTTTCATCTAAGATCTATCTCTTGTCTACTGCTAAAATCGTGTATTAAGACCGATAAGTAATTTATGGTAATTCATCTACAAATTCGATGTAGAATTTACAATGGGTGTAAATTTCTGTTCTCCTCCTTCTTCTTCTTTGCAGCCGGTGGACGCTAACTGCAAGGCCTCGTCACGATGTTCGGTCTTGTAGTCACCGCATACAGCAACTCCCCATGACCTTAACTGTGTCGTCAATCCACCTAATGGAGTGCCCACGCAGTGTCTACCGGCTCGTGGTCACCAATCGAGGACCTTACTGTCCCAACGGCCATCGGTTGCACGAGCGATCTGCCCCGGCCACTGCCACTTCAGATGAGCAATTCTTCGATCTTTTTTCTTCGGCGAATCTCATCATTTCTTTCGTTCTTCGGCATATCTTTGAATATAGCCCTCTCCATTACTCTCTGGGTGATCTTTTGCCTTCTTATGAGGATTGCCTTCTCATTGACAACGACCACGTCTCAATTCCGTATGTCAACACTAGAAACATACATTTGTCAAAGGCCATCATCTTTACATATTGCGGTATTTTGGACGATAAGAAGTGATGCAGCTTCTTTAACTGAAATTTCTGTTCACATAACTTTAATTTTAATAGTTGTTCCACCTTAAGTGATTTATATTAAATGTTTTATTTGTAACAGAATAAACGTAAATTTAACATGTCATAATAATCAATTTTACATTTCTGAATTTTTCACGGTTTCATTGTTCTTAATCACATATAGTAATCATTATCATTTCAGCAATTACAATAGGGGCCGAAGAGCCCTTCAACTTCAGAGTAGAACTCGCTGGTATAATGTCAACCGTCACTAAACCTCAACACTCGCTACAATAAACAGCTACATGACATCTTTTTCATTATCATCATCACCTGTCCACAGCTGGACATAAACTTTTCCCAAAGATTACAATAGCACTGGTGGGAAACGGCCTGCGTGCAGTCTTCCGATTATCTTAACAGGGTCGTGTGGACATGTAGGTGGATGTACCACGCTGCGTTTGACGGTCTGTGGTCTCGACGCCAGAAATAAAAGATCCTAGAGAATATCTGTGCTGTGCGCTATGCGACTTACCCATTGTGACTTACAATTCAACGGCTATGTCGGTTTCCTTCCTTCGTCACCCGTTCTTATCCTTTCTGATTTGATCTCTTTACAGTGCCGTCTATGTTTCAGTGACGTGACGCATCACTGGTTATAAACATTGGTCACAGGCCTTCGTCTTGCATTGAGGGATATTGTATGAGAAGATGTTTCGTAGAGTCCAGAATGCTGACCAGCTGAGTTGACCTTGTTCTAAAACTAGCAATAGTAAGATTTAATGGATTATGAGAGTGTAAGAATTCCCGGTCTCCTGTCGCAAGTTGATCAAAGAGAGTTAAACACACAATGTTTTGATAATGAATACAGAGCATTTTTAAAAGCGAATTGAAAGTCTCATTCAGATTGTTAATGTTCCAAAAATAGCACGCGGTCAACGAGGAGACCGCGAATTTCAAAGAATTTTTTTTTTTAATAAGGAAGCAAAAACTACGCCGTCAATGTCGTGCTGGTAGTTATTTCTAAATATAAATTTATATCTGCTACCATATTAGGGCAGAACGGGAGGTTGACTTGTCTCAGGGATTTTGCTTAATATTAAAAAATAACTTGTACACATAAAATGAATTATGTACAATAAAGTTTTTCGTATTGAAAATTTTGTCAAATTCGATTGATCTCCGCTGCCGATAGCTTTTTTGAACTGAAAGCCTTATCATAATTAGACTTCTAGATCAAAACATATATATGTCGTAAAAGATTTAGTAAAAAGTCGCCAATAAAAGATAATACGTATGTTTAAGTTTCATAAAAAAAATAATACTTGTTTTTTGAACCAAAAAATATCGATTCTTATCTGATATACTTAGATATAGATAGTGTACATTCTATAATTAAAATAATATATATATAAAGATCTATCTGATATAAAAATATGTATCCAAAAACAACAATATTTGTTTTTATATATCTAGATAAATCAATGCGTCAAGGGGTTTAGAAACAAATATACTTTGGGATATTAACCGCTATATCAACAGGTGGGGTCGGCTCAAGGGATAGAAAGTGGGAAAAGATTACCTGCCTGCGGTATTACAGCATTGTCGTTTAGTGAATAACTTTTATGCTTCTTGGAAAAATTTTATAGTTAAACTAAAATGTGTCCTCTTTTTCCAACTAGACAGTGATAAGTTATAGCTTTCTTTACATTTTTATTTTCAATTTAATATTTCATGCGATAATTTCATCGCTTTTTTAATCTGTGTTTTATAATGTTACATTAATAATTTTAAAAGTTTGTTCTTTTGAATACGCTATATTAAAATGTAATGATGTTTTTTTTTTAATATACAATTTAGTTTAAATGCGTTTATTAGTATAAATGACGTGAATATTAATAATTGAAAAATATTTCTTATACAAGTAAGGAGATTGTCTAATTAGTTATAAATATTTTCATGTGTGTATAAAAAATAATAACTTGATTGTCATGGGCGATAAATTGAATTTATAAATATTATAATTTTTATTTGCAGTGTTAAAATGGGAGTGTATTAACGTCTAATCAGTTATTTAACTGGGTGGGAAATCTCTAGTCCCTGATTGGTCAGCGTCAGTCACTACAGCCGTATAGGGAATGCGCGCGCGCGGATCATATTACACTTGGCGCCAGTGTACGTTCTATAACAGATTTCTTAGATTAAACAAGCTTTTTAAATAATAATCCATAATTATCTTACATTTTAATGACATCAGGTTACGAAGATATGGTTGTTTTTATTATATTAAATTTAATATAATAAAAATCACTTTCAAACATAATAATTTTCCTATAGATACGATTTGACTTCTGCCAAAAACCAGCCAGTGTCTATTTTAATAAGTTATAAGAATTGAGTGCAAGACTAAAATTCTCAATTATTTACTCGTGTGTTCTGAAAAGATTCATTGATTTAATGAAATAAATGTTATTATGGCAACACAGCAAGCAGTTCCCTGTTAACCCAGAACTGTGAAGAAACAGTGATCGGTCTGTAATGTAAACCATCAAGCAATTGGGAGCAACAACGGATGTATCAACGATTAACGATTCGGTTTTCTGACGTAAACGTTGCCGGCCGGACCGATTATTTGAACATTCGGAAACTAGTATACTGTAACTATTTTCATACAAAAATCATTAATTATTTTCCTAATAATTAATATCGAGCGTTAGACATCATTAACAAATATCATAAATCTAATGTTAAAAAATGTTATTAAATGAGATCAAACAAATATCTAATGTCAAAATTTTAGAAGGTATTTGAAAATTAAGTGAGAAAAAACGTGTAAAAATGCCGAGGTCCTTTTAGAATAATACAAGAGACCCTTAATAAAATAAATAAATTAAGGAGCATTATTTACTTTTTCTATTTTTTTTTTCAACCGACAGACGTGCACTGTAAGTAATAAGCCTGCGTCAAAGATCGCCACGATGACCTGCCATGCCTGTTTGAATCCAGTGAATTCCCGCAATCTTTATTTTGTCGTCTACTTTTTCTTTTCAACCAATGAAGCTTACTGCAAGGCACTGGTCTCCTCCATAGATCGTCACGATAGCTGGACACTGCTCGAATCCAGTTACTTTCAGTAACTTTAACTATGTCGTTGATTCATCTAATGGGGGATCTATCCACGCCGCATCTACCGGCTCATTGTCTCCATTTTGGAACCAACAGCCGTCGGCTGTACGAACGATGTGCCCCGCCCACTGAAACTTCAGACGAGCAATTCTTAGAGCTACGTCCGTGACCATCTAAAACTTCAGACGAGCAATTCTTTGAGCTACGTCCGTGACCATCTAAAACTTCAGACGAGCAATTCTTAGAGCTACGTCCGTGACCATCTAAAACTTCAGACGAGCAATTCTTAGAGCTACGTCCGTGACCATCTAAAACTTCAGACGAGCAATTCTTAGAGCTACGTCCGTGACCATCTAAAACTTCAGACGAGCAATTCTTAGAGCCACGTCCGTGACCATCTAAAACTTCAGACGAGCAATTCTTAGAGCTACGTCCGTGACCATCTAAAACTTCAGACGAGCAATTCTTAGAGCTACGTCCGTGACCATCTAAAACTTCAGACGAGCAATTCTTCGAGCTACGTCCGTGACCATCTCAAACTTCAGACGAGCAATTCTTAGAGGTTCGTCCGTGACCATCTAAAACTTCAGACGAGTAATTCTACGAGCTACGTCCGTGACCATCTACTTAGCTAATGTTAATAATTATATCATACTTTGTTCATATTGTTATTATAGTATAAATTTGATTAATGATATAAAAGAGACACAAAATTACCCATTGTCTTTTACCAAGATCGATGAATCCAGCTAAACTAGGATTTATGCTATCTGGATTTTTGATATCTGGATCATCAATTAGAAAAATTAAAGTCAGGAATTCAGTAAATAAAACAATTACATTAGTTTTAATCGATTCATATGTTTAATAGTTTAAAAGAGATACATTAACATTCGGTTTTATACAAAAAAAGATTTTACTTTTAAAAATAATAGGGAGATTAGATATATATAACCATTTTGACTAATTCATAAATGACATGTTAATACATCATTGCCATCCAAATTTATTTCCAATGGAAATCAAGTAAGGTACTTGAAATCTCTAACCAAATACATCTTGGCCTGTCAAATCAAGAGGTCTTAGCACGTTAAAAAAAAACAAATAAGATTGTGAGGTATAAACAAATGAACGCACAGAGCGACGAGTGACACGTGGCTAGATGCGAAAATAGGCACACAATAACACGGTCGCTTTAAAAAAGAATTATGATTGTGTAGCCAGAGTTCATTGACTTTTGACCTCATTAAAATTCTGAGGCTTTGATATAAAATACGCTGTTTTTGCGTAAAAGTTTAATTATTCTGATAAAGTGTAAAAAATGTTATAGAATTTTTAATGGAGTCACTTGTATTAACGATTAAAGCAATTATTCCTCTTTGTCTTCCGATGTCGTTGCAACTCTTGAATTTGCCCTTCTAATGAATTTTCCTTCAGTCATCTCGAATCTTAACTGTCCAATGCAAGATAAAAAGGTGTTGGTTTAATATTATACGTTAAAAAGATTATGTCTTGTAATCTATGACGAAATGTGAGCCAAATACGTTTCAAAGGCGGATGGAGGGGAGCGCGGTAAAGAGCAGCGAGCCGTACATGGCGTGCGCTAGCGCATAAACAATACACTTACGCAGAAATAATAAAAAAATACTTTTTATTATTCACTTCCATTATTAGAAAATATTCGATAGATAATTTTAGTAAAATCTTAATAAGTTTTCCCCATCTGTATCCTTGGTACAACTCAACCTTGGTCAACTTATTGTAAGTATATTGGTCAACTTTAAAAATTTTATCAGCTCTACTGTATGGTATAAAAACTCAAGTAGTAAAATTTATCAGTAGAAATATTTATATAGGACATATAATTATGATTTCGGTAAATATGAGTACTTCCTATTTATTCATTTTTCTAAAGAGAACCACGAAATACATTAAATGTTCAAAACGATTATTTGATTTAAAATTATCACCGTCGAACAAAGAAAAGCCGTATCTGTTAAACGCGGTCTTTGGCTATGATTGATTCTTTTACTGATGTCATCATTCATTTGGATACATTTCGACTTATATTCTCTTTGAAGTCTTAAATTTTCGTGCAAATCCCGCAAAATTTTCACGAAATTTGCGATAATTTTAAGAAATAAAACGCGTATTTATCCAGTTTGTCGAGTCGAATATTTCGCTATGTTTATAATCGTCGTCAAATATAGTTTAGGATATAGGAAAATAAATAGCAGCAAAATAATAATCCCTCGTTTGGATGTTCTCTATTTAAATTACCGTGAAGATTTTTACATATTCTTGTCGAGTCTTATTAAAGTATAAACTAATGTCAATTTATTTAATTTTTACGTCAATATTTTTGATCAAATAACAGACAGTTGTTGTGTCGATTGTACAAGGGCGCCGGAACATTGCGCGTGCGCTTGGCCCCGCCCACCGGCCGGTACGTTCGAGGCTACGCGACGCCAGCTCGTCTTTCGCGCTTTTACCGCCATCTCTTAATATATCAATACTTAAACATATGATTGTTAAAATATATGTTTTATATTCGGTTAACATATTATTATCAGCCATTATCCATCATTGTCCACTTCTGTCACTTAGATCTCATTCAATCTTTTAGATTTTAGAACGCGATTTAATAATTTAGGTTTATGTCATAAAATTAAATGCTCTTTTATAGTGTAAAGGATCTTTTAAAAGAATAATAAAGCTTAAACTTGAGAGTGAATAACTCTAATACTATGTTAAGGACATTGACAAAGCTATATCATTAAAAAACTGTCTGAGTTTGTTGTTAGCTCTTTCAGGTCAGGGCGCCTTTTAAACCTTTGTAACTTTAAAGTGAAGAAAGCCTTTAACGAGGATCCTAATTAGATTTTAGTCTTAAGTGGAGAATCATCTTCATCATCATATCAACCCCTGGACGCCGACGGTAACGCCCTCCTTCAAACATCGTCACAATGACAGGACGAGCGCTGCCCGTATCTAGGCTTTCCGCGACCTTGACTATATAGTCGGTTCAAGTGAATATAATATGAATAAGTAAATTACTTAACTTTACTTTACTTAACTTATTATAAATGGGTAAGGACATAAACGAAAAGTGTCATAGATTTCGTGCTGATGATTGCGTTGATACAGACCTTAGTTTTGTATATTTGTACGAACGCACCCTTAGCCTCCGGAATGCCATATAAAGCAATAAAATAAAGAGATAACCTAATTCGATTGTCAAGCGGCTCCGCGTTCTAGTAGGAAGATACAGCGACGGTATATAGGTCGAGATACTGGCCGAATGCCAGTGGCTTACTCACCGGTGCGGCCGCTGCGTGACGGTGGGCGCGAAAGGTTACATTTCATTTACTCCGCTTTTCCTCGGCACAATCTTATTTATTGCGAGAAAATAAATAACGACTCAGTATCGTAGACAACGTTTCATCTCAAATAATTAACGTTATAGACTACCGATAGTTCAACAGTAAATAATATTCGCGTACATACAAAGTAATCTCTCTGTATATGCGTAACTATTAAATCAATCGGTTGTATATGTTAAAGCTTTGAAGGGGTAAATATATAGCTTGTTTTCAATAAAATAATGTATGGTTAGGTAGCAAAGAAAAGCATTTCGAAATTTAAATTATAATAAATTAAAATTAAATGTTATTGTATTCGATTTGTCTCTGCAGACTTTATATGGCCAGAAATAATCGGTTATAATACAATAGAAGCGATAATTAATGTAACTTGTTTCAGAGTATTCACTTCGTGCAGCGTAATTTAAAAAAAAGTTTTGAAAGCTTTAAAAATATTTGATAACGAATAAGTGAGTGATGCATCAAAAAGGCGATGAGAAACTTAAACAAATGCAAAAAATAAGGCTTTTCGTTTGTTGGCATTTATACTTTTGTCCACACCTTCCACCAACAACTTAGTTTGAAGTAACAGGGCCATGAATGCACCTTGCCTTAACCTCTTTACATAATTAAGCTCGAGGGTCCTCTCGAAGACCTGGTTTTAGGCCGATTACCTTACATACTTAATGGAATTGGACGGCTGGATTGCCTGCATATAACAGATATCACAGTAAAGACTTGAATTACAATGGCTCAAACTGTTACTAGATACCTTAATTACCACTTCGAAAACCATTAAAAGAAGTAGCGGAAGAAACTCGAAAAATGTTTCTGCCATTAGAAGTAGATACATTATCAATATTTTTATTTGAGCCGAAGCACGTCCACTATTAAAAACTGATTTCCCACATAGATTTACATTAAATTGATTGAAAGCTATCTGCGTCCAGCGTTATCTGAAGACTTTAATAAATTCGTCTGTCTACGAGCCGGTAGACGCGGCTTGGTTAGGTCCCCTATTTGGTGGATCGACGATATAGTTATAGTCGACTAAAGTCAATGGATTCGGGCAGTGCTAGGTCAGTAGTGGCGATCTTTAGAGAAGGCCTTGCAGTAAACCTCTATCGGCTGAGATGATGATTATGATGATCTTTAAAAATAGAGATTTGCTAGATATCGATGTGAGAACTACATATTTGACCTCTTTCATAGTCAACATTAATAAAAAAAAAGATCGTTAATATGGTATGACTACCTAAGTACAAGTTAAACACACGCCAGGGCTATGCTGCCAGTTAACTAATAAATTTTCTTATGAAAAACTTTCGCGTGTATAGTTGAACGCTTTTGCTTATAATCGCACGTAAATGTTTACTCTGGCCTTGAGCTGGTGTTAGTCAGAGTTGCATGTATATTATACTTATCATAGTTCGAAATGTAATGTACACACAAGTTAGTTTTATATCGCGGAGTGGTTTCGTTATTATGAAATTGATAATCTTTTTAAAAAGATATTTATTATGTAAGAAAGCCAAAAATTAATCCTGTCTAGTAATTTGACTACATATAACAATCATTATCTTCGTTTAAGTCGTAGGACTTTCACTATCCGACCTAGGCCTTCCCTATAATATTTTACAGAAAAACCGAATGATTTTTACTTCTGCGGCATTGAAAATTTGTATACTAAATGACAAAAGGTTGTTGATAACGAAGGTAATAATATTGTTTAGAAATAAAAACTAGTTAAAATGTAGTCGTGTGAATTTTAATTAAGAAAGCAGACATACGTCTCATTAATATTTTCATTTGGACTGGCTAGAAGCGGCCTGCTCCTATTTATCCCCATTTATATAAAGTGTCTCGTATTTAACATAAAGAAACAGCCACCGAGTAATTATAAAAAAAATTTGATTAATTCTCGAGGTTTGACTTTTTTGACAATTGATTACATTCCACCGTTTTATTTTCAAGTCGTAAATATGAAAATAAACTAACTACACCGTTATGTGTATTTAGAACTTGACACAATACACACTGTATACACTGTTTTATGTTGAGAAGTTAAAGTTTATTGTTAAAAAATAGAAATGATAATCCACGTAGAAATTTAAATATTAAATTTTATGTAGCACACAATTATTATTTTTTTTTTATAAATCTGAAGCATAAATCATATTATATCAATATTTTTATTCTCTAGCGATTCGATCGAAAAAATTCTCTAGCGTAAACATTGATATAAAACAAGTTCTCCATTTCAGGCGGACGCATTATTTTAACAATCGTAAACGATAAGTTAGACTTCCGTTAAATTGGAGAAAGGTGTAATTAATTTATCAGCAGTGTGCAACAAAGAACCGTGGTGTAAAATATTTCATGTGATAACAGTTCCTTATCGTAAATGCGATTAAGATTAAACTGCTGCTTTAAATGACTATATTACGAGTAATTAATAATTATTAATAAATTTCGATAAATATGTCATCGTTGTTTCATGAAAAGATATCTATGAGAAGGTATACCATTATCGCCACGCAGGCAGATTGTCGATTGCAGTGTGGTATTATGGTACGTATAGGTCACTGTTGCCCATCCTCAGGAAATTTGTGAGTGTGTAGTGGCAATCCTATATAATTATTTCAGAAATTGTAAATTACCTAAAATTATATTCCGGAAATCAAACCTACGATCGCAAGTCTTAGACCTCTACTGCTGGGATAGCACTGGTCAATAAATATGTACTACATTGAAACTATTCATATATTTTTCTAGACACTTTTAAAGCGAATATCGATTACAAAAAATAATAACTTAACATACGTGTAATTTGCATGAAAAAGTATTTTTTTTTTCATCTACCTTGTCAATTTATCTCTGCACCACCCAAATAGTTACCTGGTCGAGAATGCCTTCAGCATTTAGTTCGCCGTTATATGAAAATATATAGAAACTTTTTAAATGAATAAATAAATAAATTGAGAGAATAATTAAACATGGAATATGTATTGGTCTATGAAGGAAACGTTTAACTATCCTAGCCAGTTTAATTGAGAACAAAAGCATTGAATATGTCCCAAACTCCCTGCTTAACTAATCCAAGTCAAAAGTGAATAAACACGAAAAGAAATTTAAATAAAGTTAGGTATTGTCAAAGACGTATCGAAAGAAGCTTTCTGAATGTTAAACTACGTGACAAAGTAAACAGCACTTTGATACGTTAAAGAACGAAAGCCATAGATGTTGACAAACGTATGCTAAAATGTCGGCAGGCCACTTACAAAGGGTAAAAGACGATAGGTCGACACTAATTACTACAAAACTTTATATTTTTTTACAAGAAAAGATCTAGATCTCTAGAGATAGACTAAAAGATGGAGTTATGAGATCGTGAAAGTTTGGAAAATTCATTTTCAAGATGCAGGCTTACGTCGATTCTGTCATTACGTTTACAAGAAAATATGAACATAAATTTTTGAAAATTTAAACTAATCCTACTAAAAATATAAAATATGAAATAAGTGTATTCGTTAATAAAATTTAATTAATAGGTAAGTTAATAAAAATGTAAAAAGTCTACACACGATGAAAGCTTTTAAAAGCTTTTTAAAAATTTTCATTTCTTTAAATTGATAATGTAATTAATGATAAATGTTCTTAAAAATAAATGAATAAGTAATATAAAAATAATATAAGAATTTGTAAGCGATAATATAGCTTACAACTGAATTGCACTACTGCTGTATACGAATTAAGGAAGAAGGCTCTTCTCAGAGAACGTTAGTTTGTAGCTTCAAGTTGAAGGATTCTATAATAGAGAAACTCGATTTGATTAGTTTCTATCAAATTAAGCTTCTGATTTGATCTGATTTTTCTCGTGACATACACAACTGACACTACGATACCATAAATAACCGTTAGTTAATATATATTTAAATTGAGTATAATCAGAGAAATATTATAATGAAAGCGACAGTCGTCTGAAATTCCGGATGAATAAAAAATTGCTAGGAGAGAAGAAAAATATTGAGTAGAATTCGTGAACAAGCAAATCTAATCCAATTTAACGAGACATAGTAATATTATGGACGCCCACAGCACACTGTTGGCAGCGGAAAGATAAATATTATTGCAGAAACCGTCACTTCCGTGGCAAGACATCATTGCTAATTTCTCTGCAAACTTTTAATTTTATTTTTCAAATATATACACATGTATGCGAGGGTAATAATTACATAAAAGTTATAGAAAAGTAAATTTTGAATTCCAATAGTTCATTAGGTTGTATCATTTTAATTTCCAATTTCGTTTTAAAAAAGATTACATAACGAACAGATCTATATATAACATTAGTTACACAATTTTTTTTTAGCGTTTCGTAATGATTTCAAAAAATTATAAAGGCTACAAAATTTTGCTGCAGACGCCTTTACGTTCTATATGTATCTAGATAAATGTTCTTTTGTTTTTAACTATTTGATTTTAACTTAAATTAAACATAAAAAATACAATGAAGTGCTTTTGTGGCGAGAGTGAAAAAAGTAAATGATAGACAGTTTAACCGATTTTGATAACAAATTATCTGATTTCGAAACATTGCGATGCCCCAAAAACACATCCACTCCTTTTTGTGGAGAAAGGTGTAGGGCTAAGTAAGTTACTTATCTTTAAGTGAATCGAGTTTCCTTCGTGTCGCTTGATCTACTTTATGTAGGTAGCAACTTAACGATAACTTGCGATCGATGTTTTGTCTTTTATCTCTCTGAATTATAATCGCATTCAAATTAATTATGTAAGTTAATTTAAACGCATCAAATTAATTTCCTCGGCGACTGAATGACAAACAGATTGACTTGGAATTATATCGGCAAAGACGTAACGCAAGATCGGCACGCCGGCATTTGGCTAGACGTACATTCGAGGTCATCGTCTCTTTGCAGTACACTCTAACTCAAATTGTATTCCTCAATAGCAGTACTACTGAATTTTATGCGCATTAATGATTATTTACACACAAAGATACCATTCGGTTTTATCGGATAAATTGTCGTAATTAAAAAAAAATATTTAGCGATAAGCCAAGTTTAGTTCATGCAATAAGTAAGCTTTTTAAGTGATATCTGGCCTCCTTGTCAGCCAATGGACTGGCAATGACCTGGGAATAAGATCAGATTAATTTACTCGGAAACGCACGTTGATAAATAAAAAATAAATTAGCCAATTAATTCCGATTTGTTAATTACCTTGATATTGTGCGCCGAATAAAGCGAACTGTTTACACGCGCTCGGTGACTATTATTTTTATGTAATTGATAACGCCTCTTGCCGGAGGATATTAACATTGGCACTGCCTTTTTTAATATACTTTAAAAATAAACATGCGGAGAATTGTACTTCTGTTCGACGGCTTGATTTCATAAAACTTTCTTTAAATAACTTTTCAATTTCGATTTTATCGATGGTTTTCATTGACAATTAGAATTCTTCTTTTTATCTAATTGTAAACCTCTTTCATAGTATATAAAACCTACATTTAATTAACAAATCTTACATCATAAACGAAGATAAAATTAAGTTAATTATATAATATATATTAAAACTATTTATTATAATTCTAAGGAACCCGTTATTCGATATGATGATGATGTGAACGTTTTTAATTTATTAAAAAGCATTAGCTAATATTAGCACATTATATTTTCATTTTACAATTGCTAATTGTTTACAGTAAAAAGGAATATATACATATGTATATAGTCGGTCATAAAATATTGTAACTGGCACGTAAAAACTAGGATTTAAAATATTTTTTTTGCTTTTTATGTATTCGATTTTTAAATTAGATATTATGTTAATTTTTGCATTAATTATTTTATACCCTTGTGATCATTCGCAAACTACGATTTTCAGTTCGCTCAAAAATTTAAATAACTCTCAAATATTTATTCATCATATATACATTGTTTATTTGTTTATATGAAGTTTTGTATACACGCATCTCAAGCCTTTTTATACCAAACATTTCCTTCTAAGTACTCATGGGGTTACCATGGTGAATACAGACCTGTTATGTCCTGTATAATATTCTTCCTTAAAAGGATATTGAGATAATGAATTCAAAGATTACAAGTTCACGTTTTTCAGTCCGTGTACATGATAAAAGTGAAAACTGAATGCGTCGTTGACTGTACATTTTAAGAACAGGCACATGTGATTTTCACCACTACATCGCATGTTGGCCTAAAGCCAGCGCTCCAGTACTCCTCCGAGAGTCTCTAATAAAATTCGTAATCGGTGAACGTATTATATTTTATTAAGACATACTTGTATTATAGCTTTTAGCGTATAAATTTTCTTTATTCCTTACGCTAGGAAATTAATGGTAGCCTAGAAAACATGAAGATAAGTGAAGCGTATAATTTTTTTTACAGGATTTACAATACTGCCGAAGTGGCATTTGTAGATTCCGCGGGATCGGTTGTATTTTTCCATCCTCTATCGCCAGATTAGAAATCCGTTGAGCTATTAGATCACTAAGAGGAGACGGTACAGCCTGAAATTGTTTAAGTAGATCTAGAAAATATAATATGTACTGGGGCCTTAAGTTTCGGAAGTACTTTGGACCGACAGTACTAGACGTCCACCCACAAGTTAAGACGCTGCATATTAAGACGATAGATAAATGCCGCTTCCTACTAGTGCTATTGGAAATCTATGAACGCCTATAACAGTAGCCAATCTATAGCTCATATTATGATATCTGTAACAAATAAGATTAAATTAAATGTTAAAACTAATGCGATATATATTTTTTCCCCTGGACTACTCTAAATGTGGGCTTATTAGCATTTACAGATTACGCGGGAAGAGTGCCGATGTCTCTTACACTTAACCTAGCTTACCTAGCTTAGGTCGGGGATTCCCTCGAGGACCTAGGCTTGGGCCGTGGCACAACAGAATATTACGGGATTGGAAAATATAAGGTTCTTGCATGGATGTTTTAGATTAGTTTTATTCCTACTGCAAGAACGATAGCATCCTTTTAGAGAAATTTCTTAGGATTTTTGTACCTAGGACCTATCAGTTCCATCACAATATTTTCTTTACCTTTATGGATATATCTATATAATTCGAATGTGCGACTTACTTTAAGATGCATTTCGTGATATGATAATTACGATGGTGAAATCAATTTTTTTTATAATTTTTCCGCCTATCATTTGTTTTTAAATCGTACAGCCAAATAATATTACATGTTTAATATGAATCTCTCAGTTATTCATGCAGCTTATCACAATTTTCATCTCTTTGTACATCATTGTGGCATTTAATAATTTTGATTTCAGTAAATTTTCATATTCAAACAAACCGCAAAAGTTCTATTTATGTGAACACGGTCGGTCCGTTAAAATTATTCCTTCATATCTATTTGATCCGATTAGACGTATCCACTGCTAGGTATATCTCTTTTGTTAAAAAATAAACACAATGTTCTTTTTATTTTACTTAAAAACAACCTTAAAGATGTTGTTTTCCGCTGTGAGTTTCCTTATCGGAAGTACATGTAAATAAACAACAGAGGCTTTTATTTCTGGTGAAGTTAAGACGAACATTTCCACGCTCTCTTATATATTTAATTTAAATAAAAGTATAAATCATTTAGTATATTATAAATAATTACAAAAAAATTACGAAAATAATTATTTTTTTATAGTGAACACAACCACAGCTATTAAATACAAACGTTTATTCGTTAATGAAAACTTTGAAACTTCAACAAAATGGCGTGCTTTTTGTATTAAATATCTCACAAATTTTGAATTATCGTTCTGCTATAGATTCTACTGCCTCTGTGTAGACTTTGTCCTAAAGAGCATAGCATAGCTTAACAAAAATAATCTTGTTGTGTTAATTTGCTTTATCGGGGCGGATAATGAAAAACTTCGTGAAATTATCGATCTGGTAAAATCGTTATCATCATTATTTCAGCAAACGATTTCCAATAAGAGTGATTGTGAGCGTCCTGGATCTAGTGCCTTCGGGCAATTTCAACAAAGTCCTCTATTACCTTTTGGGCGGATGTCTTACGCTGCCTTTGGTAATCTATGGTCTACACTCCATAACCTTAAGGCCTATGTATATGTAGTCTATCCACTACATACACACTACACTACATATGTTGCAGGCACTTTAACTAGCCAAATCAGGTTTTTTTTGGAATAAACGGATTACTTCAGTTGCTGTATGGCATGTGACAGTGTTCTTATGAAACCAAATATTAGTTATGTACTAATATATTAAAAATCAAAGATCTAGTCTATAAAAAGTTATACAATGGCTGAGTAATACTTATGTAGATTTACTTATATTGATATATAACTATTCATTGGAAATGTTTTTCAACGCACTTCGACTAGACTAGGGCGCGTCGCCTGTTGCTCGACTCGTCGCTGGAGACTTGCCAGGTCGCTTTGCACTACGGGCGTAGTTGTTTTTCTTCCCAGCGTCAACTGTATAAATGCCTCTATAAAATATATAAGTGCTTTCAGGGATTTATGTAAAAATATTAAAGAATGTAATTTTCATTGATGGAAGCTGCTCACCCTGTCAGTTCTATTGTTCATCTGTAGTTATAAAATTAGTTTTGATTTCATTAATCTATTTACTACTAACATCTCAGAATATTTATAAACTCACTTACATTCTATGAAGTAGAAGTATCACTTTTTTATGTCATTTCGATATATCTACTTTAATCCTCGCAATAGTAATATGTTTATCAAATAAAAAGGTGAAAACGAAATTTTCAATAAAAACATAGTATTATAGACATTGACGTCAAATTACATACATACTGGTTGATTTGTTACAGATATGAAAACGTTAAAGAAGTGAATGTATAACACATTTGTCAGCAAAAAGCATTAAAACTTCTTCATATAATCATCCTGTATAAAAGTGATCACTCAAAAAAATATCATTTTAATTTACTTTTTCTATTGATATGCTATAGGCCAATTACATCTGCCAATATTTTAATAAATAGTTATATGAATTTTGGAAAGGTTTTTTATAACAATATTATTTTTGTTCTTTATTATTCCTGAAACGATTGATTTTTAATAGATTGTGCCATACATTAATCGACAGAAAAATACCTTAATATTTACTTACTATTTAAATCCTTTACAACTATAAATAATTATCGTGCTTACAAGGACTAGTATTACAATTATTTTTCTAACGAATTTAGTGTGATCGGAGATCGTCGATAGAGACTTTTATCCATATGGGAAGAAAAAATAATAATCGTGTATTACTGTAGTTAAGATAAAAGGATACTTTTGTAAAACATACAAGTCAAAGTTAAAATCGTAAATATGATTCTACTTAAGTATCTGTACTTCAAAATGTTATATTAAAGCGGCTTAACTTCTTTCAAGAGACTCACTATGTCATGTGTTATAATCACGTGTTTTCTTTCGTACTTTCCGTATATTTTACTTTGGACTTATTTATTTTGTATACATCGTGAACGTTGTATTATGTTTATTAAAGATAGTTTCTTAATCAATTCAAATATAGGGTTATAGACGTAAAAACTTTAAAGACTTGAATGTAAAGTGCATTTGATGCCAATTAATTTATGGTACACTGTATCTAAAAACCAAAGTTAACGATTATATATTTAGAAAAAGCGTTTTAAAAATTTCGTTTACTATCTATTAAAATAATTATTATTTACTATCTGTCGCAGCTGAAGTTATAGGCATATCGCATTCTAATATAAAATATATATTAATGTAATGTATTTCAGAGTGGTCACTTTGTACAGGATGATGGAAAGTAGGTGTAAACGCTTTATAGAGTTTTCCTAAACAATATGCTTTACATTCGCTCCTTTAAAGTTTAAAAACGTATAATCAATATATATTTGATAATTTACTAAGCATTTATTGTATTTTTAAACGAATTTAAGCAATGGATGAATTCCTTTACTTTTATGACTATTAATTAAGACACTGTAATTAAGGTTTACATAATACACTTCCAATCCAATGTATAATTATCCCATTTATGCAATTTGTAAGATTTAGCTTAACGCTTTAGTGATAAAAAAACGTTTTTAATTACACGATATCAATAAAGATTAAAAACTTACTAAAAATGTAAGACAGTAATTGTAGCCCGTGCCGATGACATAAACAAATAATTGCAATAAGGTGCAATGGCGTTAATGTTCGATTTAATTGCTAGGCAGGTAATCTAATTAACAGATAAAATAATAACGAGTAAAGAGGGCAAGGTTTCGTTATCTTTATTTACGTAAAAAATTAAATTAAAATACTGAAAATTTCACGACGTTGACGTAAGATGTACTGCGTAATACGATGTCTATGGTAGTATTACAATTTGTTCGTGGATAATATTTATCATAATCTATTAGCCAAAGACGCCCACTGCAAGGCACAACCCACGTTGGCCTGTCTTGCGCTGCCAGTATCCAGCGACTGCCTGGCCAACGACCTTGGCTCGTCGGTCGACATAATGGTAGGCTTAACTACGTTGCGTACTGGTTCGTGATCACCACCTTACAACCAATGGCCTTCAGTTGCACGAATGATGTGCTTCGCCCACTGCCATTTCAAATGAGGAATTCTTCGAGCTATGTCGGTGAATTTCGTTCACCTAACGATGTTCGTACGTTGTAAATATTATAACATATATATAATAATTATTACAACGCAGTAAAATTATTATTCGAGATTTTTCTTTAGGACTTCGGATTTTAGTTTGATAGACGACGTAAAGTTGGCTATGATTTTTTTTAAAATATTAAATGAATAATATTTTTATTAGCTCATCATTTCAGCCGTAAGACGTCTACTGCTGGACATACGCCTGACACACAAATGTTTATAAAGATCGGTTGAAAGCGGCCGGCGCCCAGCGTCTTCCAACGAACTTAATAAGTTCGTCCACCCAGCGATTCCCATTCTAGAAGCTTATGATCCCAGGAGCCATCTGATTTGCGCGCTATGGCTTGCCCTATACCACTGCTAAGCTATGTCAGTTATTAGGTTCGTCTTCGGATCACCTCATTTCTGATTCAATCCCGTAAAGAAATCCTGAGCATAGATCTCTATTGTTCGTTGCGCGACTATGCATTCCATTAATATTTGATGACATAAAAATTTTTAATTAAACGTAAATTAAAAAAGTATGTATACACTCGAGATCAAAATCGGTTCTATCTATCATTACCATTATTTATAATGGATATTTTTTAAATGAATTCACCGACACTTTAAGTTGTTTTTATTGTTAGTTATTCGTTAAGCACGTCGAACAAACGGTGGGTTTCTTAAGTGCTGAATATCAATCCACTGAAAGCCATGAAAACCAGAGTTTCAATAAAATCATGCAGTGGCTGCGCGCGCGCTTCTGACGCATATCAAAGATGCGCGACGGCCATTTTTTCCTCTGTTCGCTCCCGATTTGGCTCCGGGCCAGAGACGCCGCCTGGCACCGCGCCAACGCGCCCAATCACCCCCTCTCCGGGATCACCAACGCCGTCTTTCAATTGACGACACAAAACGAAGCAAAATTGCATAATAAACGCACTGAAACTATTTTTTCTTTCTTTTTCTTTGATAGACTGTTTAAAAATAGGAACTGTGTTACTAATTTTTATTTGTGGTATGTATATTAATTTTTGTATCAAATTCAAACATAGTTGACAAATTTAACTTTTCCTTTTATGCCGTCGAGGGACCTAGGGTACTTCATATTTTTAGTCATATCACTACCTTATTTTATCTTCTGGACATAAATCTTTTGGGTGAAATGTAATACAAACGTTTTACAGAAAAGTTGCTAATAAATACAACAAAAAAAATTGAGTAGCATGTTCAAAATATATATTAAAGGCTGCCCAGATATTCTTCATTTATTGGAGCAGCTATTGAAATCTGTTCAACTCAAGAGCGGGACGTTCTTGGATTATCGAAACAAATTTATTGCTTCTTATTCGACGCCCTCCGGATAAATTATCTTAATCTATTTAGTTCGGAACAACTTTGTACGTTACATTTGAAATGTTATCGGATAAGGCAGGTGTAATAATAAAATTAGCCAAAGATTTACAACGTTTAAATCCTAACTCGGTATTTATATTCTTTTATTACAGTGTGTAAAACAGAAGCACATAAAATCTTCGCCTACGCTTTTTTATCTCATAATTCTTTCTAGACATTTTTTTCAGGTTCAGTATTTAGGTTGCAACTGCTAACTTTTAAATAACCAATACTGTCAAACATTTTTTTTTTATTTTTAATTATATCATGAGAAAAAATTTTGGTGCATATATTTTTGTGATAACTATAAATATCATGTAAGAATAGAAGTTTATAATACAAAAACCTTTATATAATTAAGTAAATATATTATTCAAAGTTTTGCGATGTGAAAAGAAAATCATTTTAATACTTTGTTCAGTAGACGTTTTATCACAAGACTGTACTTTAGACGACCGTCAATAAAAAGTTCCTAATGTCTTAAAATTTTTTAAACTCGTATTTCGTATTTTTTTTTGTCGTGTTACTTTCTACGGTACATTACCGCAACTGACTCACACAGCGTCACAATCGAGACGCAGCTGCCAAAGGATCTCAGCTTACTTTGCGCACGGCGCACGTGTCGCTTCGGCCATTTCATTATCGTGAATAACATAAATCACTTTTTATTACACACGAAAATGACCATTAGCTGTGTTGAATCAGGGACGGTTTTACTGTGCCATATATTTCAGACGGCCACCGATATTTTCAAGGATTTAAATGATTGTTCGTGTCAGTTAAGGGTATTAAACAAAAGGACAGTCGTAGACGTACGTGTGAAGGTTTTAAGAAAACTTATGAAATATCGTAAGGGCATTTTTCACTAGTCTGCCTAGCTAAATATGAAAACTAAAGTACTTAATAAAGTTTCGTAATGCGGAAGTGGATTTATTTTCCGCTTCGCAGAAATATGTAACGTCCATAAACGTTAAAAATGCTATTATTATTGTCCGTCACCCAAATCATTGTGATTGAAAGTATATCTTTTAAGTATATCTTCTGGTCAGTGTGAACTTGTCTATTGAATCAAATTATTTCTATTTAGTAAAATAGAAATAATTTGATTCAATAGATTCTCAAAACACTGAATGTATAATTCTAATTTAAGATTTTGAGGTTGTCGCAGCTTGTGAAAATGCTAATCTTTTTACGTCTTAATATGATAACTGCTTTCGTGGTGGTAAAGACTAAACATTGACTGTTATTTACTAATTTTCACTTTTAAATAACTTATCATAATTCTTTAAATATTTATGTAGCCTATAATATTTAGACAGCGCAATAAAACTAGATTCGAAATTATTACGACTGTCACATCCTCTGCTATGAAAATTAAACTAAGACCTATCCGTTATTGAGTTCACGGATTGACGGTATACATATTTGAAACGATTTATTTGAATCTATTTACATAACCAATATGACAATGTTTTGGATTCTTAATTATAAACTAATTACTCAATATTTCATATAGGCTTTCTGAAAATATTGATAATTTTAAAAAATGTCATCCAATTATAGATTGGATAAAACGATTATGATTTGTCTAAACCTGTTTATTTAACCATCTCGAGCATCTTTTACTCTTATATTTCGTTGCATTTCGATTTTTAGAATCTTGTAGGGTTACATTTAAGACACTAGTCTTTTTTGAATTTTCATTATGTAAACCCAATTATTAAGGATTATCATGTAAATCACACACTTTGATTTTTTTAAAACGAGTGGTTAATGGATTTATAACATTTTTATTTATTCTAGAAAATAAATGTTTCAAAGTAAATTTTAAATGATTCTGTCTTCGAAGGTTTACCATATCTATGTACCTAAATTTCTTTTTAAAATTTATTTTGTTGTATTAAGAATGCATATAAACCAAATAAATCAAAACTAAGTTAAACATCGACGTAAATCTTTTTGCATTGTGTATACTCATAATATCTCAATCATAATTTATCGTACGGGACTTGTATAATATATATATATATATAGTATTATATAATTCATATTTTGTGCATTAATTACATAGGATTTCCACTGCTCAAAAATAAATTTCTAAAGGATAGACTGCACTGTCCTCTGCGTACCAAAAAATCATACTGCGATCGCCAACCCGCCTGCCAAGCGATTATTGTATATTACTTGATAGATATAATTGAGGGATGCCCCCCCCGCATGCCTTACATTGGGTGTCTATGGGCTAAATTGACGATAATGTATCTACCAGAAAAGATTTTGCGTTTTTCCCCTATGTACTGTATCATCACGATGTTCCAGACATCATAAGGTTTATAGACTTGAAATTTAGTACAGTTTTTTTTTGCCAAGTACAGATCAACTAGGAACTGATTTTCCGAATTTCTACCCAGAAGGTTGAGTGAGTGTGATTTGAAAAAAAAAATTATTTTCGAACTTTAGCTCCCAGAACACGTTCATAATAAATAATTAGGTTACTAGAAATTAAATATTTATCTCTATATTCGAAGCTCTATACAGCGAGTTAGTTATAAATTTGAAATATTTAAAAGCGCTGGAACTATACATATGTAATACAATTTTAAATTACTTTCTAAACGCAACACTTAAGCCGCTCTTTGTGTTTCACATACAAAGTGCAGACATTTGTCGCGTCGAGTTACAATGCGAATTATTCAGTGTGGCCCGCCTAGAAAAAACAATAATGAAGGGAAAGAATGTTGGAAATCTCCAGCGTCGGTCGCTCGCCGCCGCGGCGGGAGGCGTGGCTATATATAGAAGCGCTCGCGCCGCGACGCGTGCGCCAAAGCAGCGCATGCGCACAGTGACCAGATGTTTGGATTGAACACCGGGATAATATATTAAAAAGAACCTCACAACCACCACACAGATTTATATGTAAAGACCTGATGAACAAATTTAACAAATCCTTCACGGGTCTTCGTTTATGCATGTGTGAGTTACTAATACGTCTACTCAGACCGTTTTTTCGTCCTAAAAATGTTAATAAATCCTTCAAGGGTCTGTGTGTATCCATATATATTAAAGTTTTAAAGGATTTCTTAGATCACACTTTTCTTAGTTTTAATTCTGAAATTATAACTATGTTAATCAACGAATCTTATATTTTGACTATATATATTATATTATAAAGTGAATCTCATTGTGGACCGGCTAACTTGGAAAAAATTTATTTAAAAAGAGCAACTTGAGTTCCTGGCCGACTCTTCTCTACAGATCACTATTCCAAGCCAGTGATAGTTTGCTTCTTATAGTTTTAAAATAATCAACGGGTTATGTGCCTGTAAATGCTTACATGCATAAAAATATTTCAATTTGAACTTTACCGAAAATAAACGAGAGATTTATTTCAGATTTTTGAAAAACATAAAAAGTTCGATTTGTTTTAATTATATCGACACTTTAATAATTTTATTAAGTTCAAACAAAATGTATTCAGCGCATGCCTTCTTCTGTTATATATGCTTTTTATATTGCTTTATTATTCACCATTATATACATACGTATGTATATTATGGTGAATAATAAAGCTCTCCTACTTATATACATATAAGTCTAAGTAATTCTTCTACTTATATATATACATATAAATATGTACATATATATATATATATATATATATGTATATATATATATATATATATATCACGCGAAGTCACTACTTAGTAGGTGTTTTTTGAAAGAATTATAATTTACGTAGAAAATACTAACTTCTCTGTTACTCTGTATAATTGCACAATAGCAATATAATATTAACAATAATATTGTATTTAAGTTGGTAAAGTGAGTGTGAATTTAAAATTTTACGCTTATGAAACGTGTCATCTCTTGTTTTAAATTGCTAAATTAAAAAAAAAAAAAACTATTAGTGTTACTGTAAAAATAACCGAACTCTGTCAAATGTTATCAATTAAACTCGCGGATCGTCCATTTATGGTAAAATATATTTGGCTGTTATCTCTCAATAAATTTCTATATAAATCTGTAACATGTATTTGCTAATATCCGTTTTATATTTTTTCCTTACGATAATCTTTACGTTTTCGATATTTATTTTTAAGATTTTTCGTTTTTCTTCAATAGATTTTTTTTCAACAGTATTCAATTTGAATATATTTACCTATGTTATTTATTTTTAATGCAACCTTTTTTTTACGTTGACCTCTTTATCTTCGTATTTTATATAATGTACCTGAATCTACAGAAGTATGAAAATAATATAAAAAGTATCATATTTCGTTCGCATAGATTCAATGCAAAACTGTAAGCATTTTTGTTTGTATCTTTAAATTACTTTACATTTACATCTGGATTAAGATAACACAGAGTTGTTCATAATTATGACACAAAGAAAATGCACTACAGCAATAAGTTAAATTATTTTATTAAAACTAAACAGTCCTGTACATATACTGTGTTTGTTGAGACACTGTACAGATGTATGACGCTCACCTTGGAGCTTGTGTGTGTAAGCTCCTACGAGCCGCTGGTCGCCTGGTACCTACTCCAGGAAAACACAAGTACCTGGTATAGAGAGCACTGAACTTGATTTAATGTAAGTTAAGTCAAAACGTTTATAATATCTGTATTTAATAAAAGCTCTTTTGAAATGTAAGAGGCAAGCAGACTCGACTTATAATCAAAAGTTATTATTGCAGTTCAATATATAAATAAATAAATAAAACTTATTTCACAGTAATCATTTTATTAATTGGTTTAATTTACTTATAATAAACAACATTATCTAAATAAATAAATTTTATAGACTATGTACCATCAGAGTAGTAATAAAGTATTGTTATTGTAATACTATACTATGCATGTAATGGGTTTTTTAATTTACTGTAAGCTCTGTATGGATAAAAACAAGTTGTCTTTTAATTAGTATCTATATCAGAGTTAAAAATTCGAGAAAAATAATACTCGTTACTTTATCATTAGAAACTGAAGCATGACGCCCTTATGAAATTATGAAAAAACAAATTAGCGTTACATTTTGAAAATAATTGTTAATTAGATAATTAAATTCATTTTATTTCGTAACGATTTTTGTTATGATTTACAAATAATTTTACTTTTGCAATTATATATGTGTTATTTATGATTTTTATATTGTAGAAGCCATAGAAATGGGTTTTACACTATGAAAAATTTAATGATATACAATATTAGATAATGTAATTTGACATGATGACTTATAAAATGTCACACACAAACAAATGACGTGTCCGTTCCGAACAAAGACTAAAAAAAATATTCTTTAAGTCAATTCGACGGCAGCGAATGATTCATACAGGTTTTCTGAAAAATGTCAGTGCAAATGTTCGCTGCCGTCCACACGTGCATATAATTTTATTTGAATAAGCTTCAGACGGGATGATGGCTTAAATCACGACGCCTTATTTTGTTTTTTAATTTCTTTTTGTTTAAAATTGACTAAGTATTTAAAAACATAGCAATATTGTATATAGATATAAGTAGTCAGCTGTGTTTTTTATAATGATTGTATATTCTGTTTCATTAAGTTGGATAACGAACAGACGGATACTTTGTGTAAATTATATCTGGTTTTAAATGTAAAAACTTTAAAGTAGAGAATGTATAATTCATTTGTCAGCAAAAAGCATTAATGCTTTTACACCTACTTGCAATTACCCTGTATAATAATTACCATGAATATATTATTCTTTTTTATTGGAGTGCGACAGAAAAATTATTTCTAGCAATTCAAAATCTGGAGGAACAGATAAATAATAATTAATTTTAATGCATAGTCATTCATATTTCGAAAACACTTTTTCTTACTATTTTCTTTCTTTTTAAATTTTATTTGAAATCGTGTTAAAACCGACTTGTTAAATATATACAATATAATCCTTTCGATACGCATTTATAATGTTGCAAAATTTGTCTCTGTGACTTTATATCATTAGTCATGCTGATATGTATTGAATTTCTTACTAATTATTATTATTTTTTTTATATACTACCAAACAGTAGTAGTAAATTTGATATATTTTATATTTTTATATCTTTTTCCCAATCCTATTACAAAGTTATTACATGTTAATAATTCTTTTACCTCTCTTTCGGTGGTAAAAGTTTTATTTTAATATTGCTATTAATAAATATACACTATTTAAATAAATTAACAGAAAATTTTATTTAAATCATATTTCCTGCTCATAATGACTTACAAACACGCCACACAATACATATAATATTCAACCAACGACGCAAATGATACGAATTAAAAGCAAACAAAAAAGTGTCTTGTCTTTTCGTTGATTAAGGTGTTTTTCTATAGACAAATGTTTTTAGACAAAAGTATTTTTTATGAAAGCATGGTATAATAGGCTTTAAAAGAAGGTGTTATGGTATATAATTGTGTATAGGACAGGATGTGTGTGTAGGATAAGTGCATAAATCACACACACACACAAGAGCGACGGCGGCCATGTTGGGTGCGCGTGGGCAGCCGCGGCGGCTAGCGGCACGTGCGTGCTATTTTGGGCGGCGCCCGCCTTTTCCCGCACCCCATACACCGTTCGTATGGAGCAATGTACGTAGACGCGTTATTTCGTTTGTTTTAAATCGAGGTTAGGAATATTTACGATTGGAACACGATTCTCTAACTTCTTTGTATTGATGAACTATTAAAATATAATATCTGCCTTCTGGGAAAAATATTGGTGATTTTTCAAATAATATCTGTTGGCGCAACTACACGTATGGCCAATTAATTGATTTCATATAAATTCTCAGTACTGCAAGGGTATGTAAAGTTAATTGACGTGCAGCAACATACTAATCACATTGTAATGAATTTATAACATAAAAATTTTAATTATTAATTGCGAGCTGGCTGCAAGCGGCCCTGCAATGAACATCTATCGGCAGATATGATGATTTTTTTTAATTACTTTAAAAAAACAATTTAAGGTCAATCGTAACTCTTTAAAATCTTTACGGATAAGCAATCGAATGTTAACGTTCAGATACTCCGGCCCATGGTAAACCTCCGCACTATCATTGTTTCACAATACGTGTGGGAGTCATTACAACGTTAATCATTATAATGATAGATATCCACTGATAAGCATAAGCCACACCGAAAGATCGGCGTACCCTCAGGTATATATACCTTCTGCCAGTAGAAAACAGAAAAAAGACTTCCTATTTTTCGTTATTTATGATTATATTAATTATGTTAGCCCTAAGACTTTCACAGCTACATTGGATATATTATAAGTTCGCTGAATGGCCCTTCCGTGAACTATAAAATACGAATTTAAAATAATAAATGCCCTTGAAGTTTTCTTTGCGATTAAAATCACGCTTTTAAATTTTTTTGAAAAACTATGTTAATGTTGAAGTTAATTTTTATTACTTCTTCGGAAATGAATTTCTAGAATTATTTATTATATTAATCAACCTTTAATTGAGTTTGGTGAAATATGTTTTTGTACATATGATAAACAATGCAATACAAAAAAGATTCCAAGTAAAGAAATGTCAACGAGATATTTTCATCATAAATCACACTTTTATTAGTTAAAGCATGACATATATAGTTATATACGAGTAACTTAATGTTAATTTTAGTATCTTAAGTGAGCCTATAGCCTTAATTATAATTAATACTGCAACTGGCAGACTGCGATAAGTTTGTGTGAATGAAACTGTAAATAACGCATATCCTGGGATAGACTAAAATAATATTTCTAATAGAGATACTGTAGTCCCTCAAGCCACGTAGACCACGAGTACCGAGAGATGTTTTAGTGGAACATAAGGGCCCGTGAACTATAAAATACGAAGTTAAAATAATAAATACCTTTAAATTTTTCTTTGCAAGATTCAAAATGGCCAGTAATTTATAAAACAGCAATCGTGACGCTCACAGACATCAACCTTTTTAAAATCATTTAAGCGGTATTTATCGTGTTACCAAGTGTTTCATTTATGGGATTATTTAATGAGTAGTGCCTTTATTTGGCCGGTGTATATTCTAAAAATTACGATAAATTAAGAACAATTTATGAGATAATTGCTAAAACGAACAATGTGTTTTATTTTAAAAAGCAGATAAAAAATTAGAGTAATAAATAAATTGTCCAGTCTGTCTAGTCTTTGACATAGATCATGATCCGGCCGCTAAAGTCGACATCGCCCATTTTGACGGCGGATTTTAATGACTCGTTTACTGTGACGAAAGATTAGAGGCGCAGTGTGCTCTGGCCCTTAATAAACACACATAAAGTAGCAGTTGTTTTCTTTCATGGTGTTAACGCTCTGGTAAGGTATGATAAAATTTTAATATCCCCCGAGATTATACATCTAAGCGATGATCTTTTATTTATTTTTTTACCTATTTTGTTATATTTCGCTCAAAAATAATTAGCTATGATTTATATTTACACATAAAACACATATAATTATAATTCTTTAGTTTTTTTTTTGTAGCTCTGGCAGAAATTTTCCGAATTTTCAATAAACCCTGCCTCTTTAGGGAAGACAGGGTCATAAGGGATTCTTACCCTCTAAAACTCTCTCACTTACCGTATTGTTTACGCAATTTAAGGGACTATAGTAGATACTATTTTAGTTGTAAGAGATCCATTACAAACTTTTTAAGCAACTTAGTTTTACCTTATCCGTATATGAGTTATTTATTATGCTTTGTTTAACCCCTTATACAACTTAGTTTCATTCTTACAATCAAACTTATCGCAATCTTATAGTTCCAGTATTGATTAAAATTAAACCTCATTTAAGCTACCTTATTTAAAATTAACTTGTCATAGTAGTACTTCAACTAATAAAGGTATAATTTATGACACGATTCTCTCGTTTATCTTACAGCATCTTACCTAGATTTATTTATATATGTTATAAACCTTGAACAATAATCTTGAGTTCTTTATCGATAGTATTATTTATTATATGTACACAAAAATATGAAATATTAAAATTAATTTAAAGATTAATAAAGTATAAAAAATTTTTAAACACAACTCGACATTTTCTTTAAATTTATACGTTAGATACAATAGCAGCTAGTTACGGTTCATGCATAATAATATAAGCTGCTATTTTAGATGCAAAAAAATTATGAGTTTTCGTATCTAGGAAGATCACATAAGGCGAAATCTTCTTTACTGTTCAGGAATATTTGTTACGAAAAAATCTACATAAAAAGAGGAAATACCAAATGTGTATAATTTAAATTTCCAAAATCTATACTTATATGTTGTTATGTTCTGTTATCACATTATAAGAGGGATGTTTTAGGTAGCGAAGTGGTCTATTGTGGTATAATGAGGACACTTGAAAAGGTATTCTTGAAAAGTTATTTGAAGACTCGTGTAGTCCTCCCAAATTTAAACCGCAATGTCCAAACCGTACTCTAAGTTTACATTTGCCTTTCCATTAGATGCATAAAGCGGATATGTGAGTTTTTCTTTCACATACCCAGGAAAAGCGGTCACAACTCGCAAAACTTTTGATTACCGGAAAAGTGGATGGATGGTGACAACGAAGGTTCGCGAAGGTCACGTTCGATGCCACAGTAGCGGAAGCAATACACACTGTCAAAGACTACCACATATGGTAAAACATATACAAAATTTCCAAAGGTCACGCTCGTTAGTAGTGAGGGATAGGACTTCAGGAGATTAATTAAGTTATGTAATTCTAAATTATTTTTAAAAAAATACGGTCTCGCTGAGTTTCATTCGCCTGTACTTTCCAGGTTTGTGGCATTTTATTAGTACAGATGGTAAACTCAATTTGATGTTAATAAGAGTGTAATCTATGTATCTCGAATAAATAATTTTTGTATTTAAATTTGAGGAGAAAGTGTTCTCGCGGTAGAGGTTGAGACTGGGCTCTTATTGAATGCCCGATTTGATACAATATATTTATTTATATCTTTTTATTCCTGTTAATAAATATATGTAATGTTTTATTACTAATATATTTTAAATATGAATGTTTAGTTAGAACTGGTAGAATTCCTTAAATTTATTGTGTGTTAAAACAACAAATCGCCACGTCGGACGGTGTTCAGTGGCAAACAAACAAGCGAACGATAATTTATTGATATGTGATCTCCCGGGGCCGAGTTGGCGCGAATGTGCGCGCGCGCCGCTGCCAAACGATAGTTTTAAATCTTTTGACTTCGCGTTTAGATTTGGAATGGACGAACATTTTTACAAAGAAGGCCAACCGTATCCATTAACGGCATTCTTGGTATTTGAAATGAATATTCATTCACACAGTTATTTACATTATTTTCCACTAAGATTATTAACCTTGATCACATGTCACGTCACCAAAAATTCTAGAATAGTCCAGCTCTGTAGACCCTAGAATAAGAATGGGCTTCTCCAGAAAATGCTATTGTAAGACGTTTTAATATTTTCTTTTTTGAGTGTTTTAAATTTTTAATTTCAAAATATAAGTCTTAGTTACCAACGAGCGGAGTCTACTAATATAGGTACCCATGCACGAAGAAGACTTCAGAGACCAGTTTGTACGCAAAAACTTTCCAAAAAATTAATAAAAAACTTTCAATTTATTTTCCAAATAAAAAAAGTAAATAAGGTTGACAAATCATCAATTCAGTCGCAGGACGTTCACGGCTGGACATAAACCTCCCCTATAGATTTTCAATGGGACCAGTTGTCAAATATATTATAATAAGTAAAATTTAAATATGCTAAACTTGTCTAAGTTATAATCCGGCACAGTATACAAATTTTTATTAAAATAATCACATAATATAACGAGGATATTCTTCTAAACATTTTAATGGATTTCGACTATCAAAAAAACTTTTCTTCGACCATATTTTGCTCTTAAAGGTTGATTGAGTTATAGGCTTTTACGGTACTTACCAGAAACAATAAATATAGAAGTTTTAGTAGCTTCATTTTCTGGAAAATCTCTTTTATAAGATCGTTTATGATACTGTGTATTCATTTAAACATGTTCTAAATATAACATAAAAGTAACATAAATGACAGCAATGAAGTAATAAACCTTTTACGTTTAAATTCTTGTCTTTGTTTCTCTATCATACAGTCTAAGTTTGTGTACATTTTCAATTCGCAACGTTCGCTTGAAATAAACAATGTAGTCCTTAAGACATTGTTGTAGTTTATATTTTCATGTATAATAATTATAGATGAACAATGACACATATTTAATGAAGATTTTTCTTTATTGTTACAACACAAACTTCTTTGGAACTAACAATATTAGAAAAAAATATGTCAACGTTCCTTAACATACAGTGTGATTTCATTTTGGTGCAAAGGCATAAGAGGGGTAAAAGGTATGAATGCGCATTTGCAATAAATGTATTTTACTTATATACTATCACTAAATATCAATGATATAAAAATAATAATAACCATAATGAATACATAGTAACAAAATGCGGTTTCGAAATTTCTTTTAATGCATATTAAAACTATTAAAAAAAATTGTTTATTATCTTTCCCGACAGATTATGTACTGCCAGAAGTTATTGCCCTGTCGCATTCCAATAGTAAAGATAATTTAATATAAGAAGTTTTAGAGTGATCACTTTATAATTATTGCAAAAGGTGTAAAAAGTTTTTAAGGTTTCTTCCTATAATCAATTCATCACGCAAGGTAGTAAGTAAGTAAGGTGCCTATAGATGGTACTAGTAGTCTATTTCCTCGCGCTATCGGATATATTGGATTCTTGGCATACATTAACATTATTTTTTAGACGTCCAGTCTTTATAAATAAAAAAATAGAGTCGAAGATAAAAGCAAGTTTAAGATTGAATTCAAACACTCACACCTACAACGGTGGCACGAAATTCAAGCGAACCATTAACTGACAGCTCGAGTTCTGACACTTGTAACAAGTTGTCTTAAAGCTCTGCTCACTTGCGAATCTATGAATAAATGAACAGTAGCAGTCAGTTCCTCTTTGTGTTTTATACCGAAGTTACGAACGTTTGTTGTCACTGGAAGTGCACTGTTGCAACACTTGTGAAAACTATTTACGTTCTCTCAATGATTAAGAAACAATTCTATTCGGTAAGATTGTTAAAGAAATTAAATTTTGTGTCTAAACTAATCAGTAATTTCTATTTTAACGTCAATATAACGGTTAGAGCTATAGAAAAAATCACGCTAAAGTGATTTGCATGAAAATATATTTCAATATGCAAAGTGTAACTAAAGAATTGCGTCATTGGTTGCCGTCACTGCAACCTTGTTGGCGTTTTTCCAAGTACAACTACGTGGCATCTGTATGAGTTCAGAGCGCGATATAAAAACATATGAGACATCAGAAATTAACCGTCGCAATTTATCTAGCTGTAAACCGACTGACAGCGGACGGTACGTTTCAACGCCTTTCGGACTAACTGCTTCCAGCGAAACATATTTGCCTATTTGCAATTAGCTAAACAATTTTTATTTCTTTCATCTTATACAATGCGCTTTTTGTATGATAAAGAGTTATCGCTACCGATCACTCTCAGGAACGGAAATATTATTAAGCAATAATATACAATGGCGTTTCTCCTCCATGCGTAAAGAATATAAATACAACTACATTTTCCGTATTATTAAGATATTTGAAACCAAGTGCAAATAGGTAAAAAGTTTAAGAACTCAATATTAATTCTCTTAAAATATTGAATCACGACGTAAGCAAATATGAAATGAAACTAAAAGTATAGTTTTATTACTCATATGATAATTATAAGGTTAAATAGCACTGTCAGAATATAGCTTAGTAAGCAATATAATTTCACTTTTAGCACAATAAATATAGCCATGAAGTAATTACACTACATGTATGTATAATTCAAATCTTCCTGAATAGAATGATTACTCCCAAATATGTTAAATGAATTATTTTTTTCTATTGGAGTGCGGCAATGTATGTTCTGGTAATACAAAGTCTGCAAAGAGAGATATTAAACAATAATTAACTTCAATACGTAGTAATCCTAATAGTTGAAAACCCTTATTCTCTTAGTTCTAGTATTTTTACGATATTTATTATTTTTAAAACCAATATTGTTTCCAAAGGCGTACTATGCACATCGATTGTCAAAGATTTTACATCTAAAATAAATCACCTTCATAATATATAATTCACCATTGCTGTTAAGAAAGCTTGAGAGAAAGATAAGGTTAAGGCGTAGATATGTACCAGCATGTACAGCCAGTATTGTTTCTAGAAAGTTCACCGGTCTTTTCACATAATTATCCTCTTAATACGCATCCGGGGAACAAAAGCCTTAAAAAACCTTTGTGTTGCCGCTTCAACACATTTCGAAGGTTCAAAGCCTCAACTCATCAGGGCTTAAAATGTGAAGGTCTTTGACGTGAGCCGTTCGATAATATCCGTTAATAACTTCGGAACCCCATTAAAGAAGCTGCAGAAGTTACGTATACTTTATAACTTCTTCGCATCCTCAAGTATGTATTAAATAAAATTATTATTCACTTAATATACTATACAAAAATAATTAAAAATTGAAAATCCTCATTTGTCTTTATATGCACTTAGATATTTTTTTACTAAAAGAAGTAAAAATATATTTTAAATAATAAATATTAAATGTAACGTCGCTATTTCGGCTACGTTATCGAGGTCTTTAAAAAATCCGTGGCTGGCTGCAAGTGCAGTAACGGAGTTCGTAAATGGAATGTCATAAGTTTGGCAGTTACTTGCGCGCTCGTCAGCCCGGCCGCGTGCTGTGAATGGGCGGCCGTGTCGTCATGAGGAGCAAGCAGACGGCGTCTCGAAAACTCAACACTAATTTTACCATCTGGCTCGCACGCACCACTAAGTTTAGCCGCCCCAAGATAGCCCCGGTCCACGACCCATCGCGCATAAACTTTTCACAATTAGACTATTATTTTTGGTAGCAAAGTCAGTCGGTCGATTATTAATAGTGGCTTTTCCGAGTTTATATTCGTTACGTGTGTTGTGGTGTTAACTTTTAGTGAATTTATACATAGACGCTTATAAATAGGATGTGGTGCGTCTGACGAGCGGGGGAACACCTTCCTGAAATATCGTACTACGCCCGGTGGTTTCAGCGCTTTCCGACGTATCGGTAAACGATTATTTATACATCGATCTCGGAGATTTGCACCGCGGCTGCGCTAGGCGGCGCTACGGCGTAAGCGCGCGCCCGTAGCCCTGGAGCCGCGCTAGGGTTACGCGGGTGACACTTTTCTACGAGCGTGTAGGACCACTTTAATTATTCTTCTAACAATTACGAACTCTTATCAAACTCAAACGATGTACTCTTCATCTTTTAAACATTTAAAAATTAATAAAAATTTTATGTATGAATAATATATTTCTTAAATAATTAAATGTGATATATTCACAATGTTAAAGTGTATTTTTTTTGAAGATTCATATTACCTGGATAACTAAACTCAATCTGTCGGAGCGTTTAGACACATATTTTACTCAGTATATTTACATCGAGGAAAAATATGGCTGTGCTGTTCTGTGTACAGTGCTAGTCCGTGGATTTTGTGGACCTTCAAGAGGGCAATTTTCTCACGTTCCACAGACCGGCAACACTAACGCGAATCTTCCGGTATCGTTAATGTTAATAGGCAGTAAATATTTCTTTGGTCTGTATCTTCGTATGTCCGCCTTAAAAAAACATGAAAGATACAAAGTGTAGATGAAATATAAAGAGATAAATGTTAAAAAGTTTTAAAGTGGTGACCAAAGGCTGGTCGAAGTCAATCTAGCGATTTTCAAAGGGGTACTATGTCTTATAGCGGGCTTCTATCGCTCTGAATTGATGATGATAACATAAAGATAAATGGATATTATATATCCTGTCTTAATTATCTTTAAGGTAGATAATGATGTCTTTAGAAGGTCTTCGTATCTTATTTAATATCTTCCCCACTTAACCGCACTTGTCAATCCGTGGTCTCCAGAATCTACTACCCTTCGGCAATCTGTTTTATTTGCTATTTGTCCCACCCGCTGCAAAACTTCAACTCGCTAATACGAAGGGATGTAAGATTCGTGAATATAATTTTCGTCGTTGGACAATAGGCAATAAACTGGAAGGTAAGTTGAGTGTTCATATTTGTTTCGCCATTAATTGCTTTTGAAACAAAGTCCGTAATAGTATTTAAAGATCAATTTATTTTATTTTAAAGAATAAAGTGTACTTTATTTATAAATATTTTTTTTAGTATATTTTTTCCACTTTTGTATAGACTCAATACAATATCTCTATAACTATAAAGCTTAAAGATTTGAAATATCGTAGTAATATTAATTTTTCCGAGTAGATATCAGTTAAGAATAAATTTAACGGAATTCCACCCGCAAGAGGTTGGAGGGAGCGCTTTAAAAAGTATAAAATTCAACCAGAATTTTTTTTTGCATGTTTAAAACTACCTAGATTTAATTTTATGAAATTACTCCTAAAAAAAACATTGCGAGCCACGCGAAACGAGCGGATGCAGAGATACCTTATAAAAAATCGATGAAAATCATTTAACTAGAATTAATTAAAAAAGATAACGAATTTCGCCTGACAGTACTTTAATGTCGGATAAAGTTAAATTATAGAAGCTCTCTGATTATGTAACAAAATATGTAGACGAGATCCGCTCAAAGTGCTCTTGATATTTGAAATCCTATTAAGGAGACTTAACAGCAAAACTCAAACCCTAACTTCCAAATTTATTAATCTAACATATCAAACACTGCTCCGGAAAATTTCCTCTGGAACTTTTAATGAAGCTAAGGAAAATGTTTAAATTTTGATCGCATTTATGAAGTAATGCACTGTCAAAAACCATTATCACAACAGAGAGATGAATTTCCGGATACAAACAGAGATAGGGGGAGGTGGGTTGCATTCACACCCGCTCGGAAGCCAGACGGTACTATTTTCGTCTGGCCTGATGTGTCAATTTGAATTAGCGATTGTAACAGAGTCGAATGGCTGATGGCCGACACGATAAATCGATGTTTAGATGTGCTTGCCGTAGGTCGTGAATTCACAGGTCGATTTATAAAAACTATAATTGCACGTGAAATAAATAAAAAAATATATAAAATCAGCATATATTTTATTGAAATATTATAAAAAATGTCCCGTTTTGTCACTACAAACAGTTCATATTACCACCAAAATGATATAACACTTTTTAGTAACTTATTATTATTTCGATTGGGTTTTTGACACGGCATATATAATTTAGTGAATAATTTTATTGAATGTGGTCAAAAAGATTGATTTTTTCCAATGCTTCAGGTTTCTGCCTATTATTTCAAAAATAAACCGACGTTTGTTATTACATAAAAAAAGAAAAAATTCTTCCAATAAATAGCTGAAAACGATATGAAAAATATTGCAAAAATGACTTTTATTATTTACTCGAATATTACACATCATAAAATTGCGTGATAGGGTTACATCGCGATTTATTTAATTTATACCATAATTAATACAATATAATTAAATTTGTAATTAAATATTACACCTGACAAACAATATTAAACATTAGGTGCAAAAATCGGATCAATAACGATAATTGAGTAGTACCATCAGTACCTTGGAATAATAATGACTTTCCAACTTCCAAGACCTGTTCCTGTGAACATGGGAGCAGCAAAGCTCTCTAAATATAGGGAACATTAAAAAAAAACTTCGTAAAGAATTATTTTTATTACATATTAAATTAAAAAATAATGATAAAAATCTGGCGGCCATTGACAAAGATATCTACACAGTTATTGAATCTTCCGTCGCTCAGTGCGTTGGCAGCCATGTTGCGATTTGAGAGTGTCATTGTATAACTTTCTTTCCAGGGTCCATACGCCTAGTGACTCTACAAATCTTTCGCTTAAATGACCAAAAAGCTTGGTGGGCTACCGATTCAGTGAAGTATATATTGAAACGGCCCGAGCCGAAGTTCCCGGAGGTGCAGTAAATAAGTCTTTCAGCTTTGACGCTTCTCGCATTGGCAAACCAGTGAAGCAATAAATTGTATAAAGTAAACGCGTGGTCTATGATGAAATTACTACGCTAATGAGTAATATCTCAAATGTCCCAATGTGACGAAAGCGGTCGTTTTACACAAGATTGTTTGAAACGAATACTGTTTTCTTTCCTTCTCGACCTTTTGAAGAAATGTTTTTAATAGGCGTACGGTGTCACTTCAAGTTTATACTATTGTCATCTCCTTTATGTAAAATTGTATTATTTTGATACAGAACAAAAAAGACGACGTATCTGGAAATTATTTCTTTAATTGAATTAAACTCAGTAACAGCTATTACCCGTGTGCCTATGTAGACTGTGGAATAAAATATAAACCTCACTGTCATTGGCTAAACTTTTCTGTAGCATTTAAGTTCCTAGTAAAATGTCTATTAAATTAACTTTGTATAAATAAATCAAAATATTTAAGCTGATATCGATTATGATTACATTTTTGCTTCGTCTCCCTTTCTTCTTCTTTTCAGCCATAGAAGTCATGGTGTGCTGCAAGGCATAGTCTTCACCCAAAGATCGTTGCGATGACAGGTCTTGCGGTGCCCGTATCTAGTAACTTCCATCCATCCAGTGGGGGGCCTACCCACGCTGCGTATACCGGCTAGTGATTCACAGTCGTATACCTTTTGGCCCAAAGGGCCATTGGTTGCGCTCCGCCCTTTGTCGCTTGCGATGACAGTAATGTGCCCAAAAAATTACCAATAATCTCGGTTTATTGATAAACTAATAAATTTGGGATGAGAATTAAGAGACGCTCTATGTTAAGCAATGACAAGGGGGATCTACGGTCTCCGGTCTTCCTTGGTGTTATCACTCCAATCATTTACTCATTAAGTTTACGTCTAGCTAGACTTGGTTTAAAAAAAAATGTATCTCGCGCCACACGTTCACAGATACTTTTTGGTACCGGCGGGCGTTCGGAACCAAAAAAAGAACTGAGACAAATTGTGACAGGAAGCGAACCCAGCCGGTGGGCATAAAAAATACGCAACGTTCGTTGACCCGGATGCCGGCGCCCTACTAATGTCTACCCGCCCTTATTGCATCCGTTACACGAAATCTTTTGTCTAATTTGAATGTCAGCATATATAAAAATAATTAAAAAATGTTTTATACAAAAAATTTATTTTACTCTTTTTAATTTTAGAGACTTGAACTCCAAAGACTATTAGACCCCACACATTAAAAAACTGTTAATTTTAATCATAACTAAAATAATAACTTTTAATTTGTACTGCAAAGTACTAGAGTTATTTTTTAATGTGTTACTTCATACTCTAGAATGAATATACTTATGGAATTTAAGTTTTTATCCTTCCTACTAAGAATAAGTGCCACCAGGTGTGCTGAACTCAAGGGGTGGTTAAGTATTTGAATATAATACGATAGACGTGAAAATTGATTTCACGTGTGTCTTGTGTTACAAAAATTTTTAAACTAATTGTTTCAACACCGATTACCATCTATAGACGTTGGTTCTTTTTTTAATTTCATTGGTTTAAATGCGCCCGAAATTTCCTTAAAATGTATACGTTTTTATTAATTTAAATTCCTAGTAATACTTACTACTTTTAATTCAAGTTTTCTCTCTCTCACATGAATTTACATTACGACATTAACAT
The DNA here is from genome assembly GCF_028537555.1 of Battus philenor. NCBI lineage: Eukaryota > Metazoa > Arthropoda > Insecta > Lepidoptera > Papilionidae > Battus > Battus philenor. The sequence goes on from NW_027181693.1 coordinate 4,505,172, forward strand.
AGTCGTCTGTCCATCTTGTAGGTGGACGTTCTACGCAGCGTTTACTCCTTGCAAATTCTCCACTCCAGAATCTTAAGGCTTCTATCTTAAGTTTTACGCACAATGTTGTTTGCCATTTCAACTTGTTAATCCGCTGATCTGTATCGGCTACTATTAAATGTCTACAGCTCTCCTCATTGCTAGAACCATTGCACACCTACAAAATGGCAAACAATTAGTTTAGTCGTAATTAGTATGTTTATTATGGTAAAGATAATACAGATCTGTACATACCAGTGTCAGCCATAAAACCGTAATAATCAAACATAGCCATGTTCAAATTACTTTGCCAATGAGATAAGTTACTTTATATTTCAGTGCAAGTAGGTTTGTGGAAGATTTTTGATTTCAAATCTGTACATACTAGACAGTATTAAACGGGCATTCTACCATTACATGTACTACTGCTGTTTGCTCTTTAGTCGTATAACAGGTAAAAATTATAAAAAAATATGTATGCGGATATCGCGGTTTTCCTATTAAACGTTATGGAAAAGTATCCACCCACATAGTACATTGTAGGTAGATGATGTAAGAATCGATGTTCGAATAAAGTTTGTAAGTTTGTCGATCAGTCGTGCAGCGGGGAATTCCCGTACCTCCGTTCTCGGCCAATTGTCAGTACGGCTCGGCCCGTGTACCGCGAATGTCACATATTTATTACAAAACCGTCAGTTGGAAGCAATTTATTCTGATACAATCAAACACCAGGACACGTTGTCGAATTCAATATATAATGTCAATGAAATAAGTGAATATCGCTGCTAGGCTGAACTACGCCATCTTCTTTTCTTCTTTTTCTTTTCAGTCTGATGGATGTCCACTGCAACGCTGCCAAAAGATCATTAAGTTGACCAGCCCTGCGCTGCCCATATCTAACGACTTTTCTCAATCTTAACTATGTCGTCGATCCACCTAGTGAAAAATGGTTCGAATTCGACGAGAAATGCTGCAAACTTACGCGATACTGCCACGTATCGTGTTTTTCACAGCCGTAAAATGAACCGTTTTAAAGTTCTTCTGCACCTTCTTCTACCAGCACTTAAGTTTTTAAAATGATAGTTTAGATAGAGTCGAGGAGAGGAGGTTCAGAACTCTCGGATAACCTAAAATCTGGCCGAGGTACACTCTCATAACCGCTTAAAACGCCTTGTCCTTCCTTCACTAAACCTTCAATCTGCAGAATCTCTAATTCCATCTAACGATAACAAAAATTTCTTCGTCTTTTTTTAATCGAAAAGAAAATTTTTGCTTTAGATTTTTTAATATTCACAATTAATATTAATTTAAACAATAATATAAATTATGCATATTCATGCATAAGTAGTAGCAGGTTAGATCTACACTTATACGTTACTTATCTCCGTGTAATAACTTATCCAGAAATACTTAACTGACAGATGCGGAGTGTCTGGTAACACAGATTTTTTTTACTAGAAACTGTGGAGATGCAGAGTAAATATAATTTCTAAGAGCGTATCATTGCGGTTATTACCACGGCACGTGTACACAAAGCATAATAATGTCCTCCGAGTACAATTACAACTCCGTGTGAATTTCTAAGAACCTTCTACTAAGGAAACAATCAGTGGAGCACGTTTTGTTTCGCATACGTTGTTAATTTACACTATTTTATGTAATCATTATCGGTTTAGTCGTTTAGTCACATGCTAATAAACAATGTAATAATTTTTGTTGTAATTTTTATTCATTACCCCTTACTAATTGGATTTTAGCAAAAAATCCACCACAAGCAAAGTAAGTCAGTCCACGATAAGAATGTAAGGCGTTCTATCTATAATTAGAAGAACAATTTCACAGTGACCAGTGGAAGAGATATTTTGGTACACAACAAGTAATTAAAACAATGATCACAATTAATATCATTCGCAACAAAACAGGTCTAATTCGACGTGAGAACATTGTTTATTTGTTCATATTATTAACTATATAAGATAATTAACAATAGCCACTTGTGTACGTCATGACAAGAAACTGGTAAAAAACAGTGGGAGAATAGTTTATTCTTAAGTTTTGTTATCACCTTTTCAAAATAATCAAAACTGTCTAAAAAATTGTTAAAACTATAATAACATATAAAAATTAATTACCTGTCCCATAAGTTCTGTATTATTAAATTGCGATCGAAAATCATACATTTTTAATAAAACGAAGTGGAGACAAATGTCATCCCCAAGTTCTATTACAGTGAGATCGTGGTGCACATAATCATTTTCTGTCCCGTATTTACAAGTGCAGACTGAGCTAGTAGGGAAAGGAATAAGGGTAGAGAGTAGCACCGTCGCCTACCTAATAAGAGACAAAGAGCGTCGCTTCATCTTTTTGAGGTATTGCCGAAAAATTATAAAGGAAATAATAAATAAAAATGCAAGGTAGGTTGGGCAAGAATAAAAACAAGATAACAAATTGCTAATTAGAATAAAGAAAATATAGAAGTTATATAACAACAGTGTAAGAGTTCTAAAATTAAATAATATTGTATAAACTCAAAATCTGATACTAGAAGTAATAAATAAGAATCGAAATTGAAACTACTGTGATATACCAAAAAGAAGAGCGAAGGGAGAGAAGCGAGGTGTGAATGAAATGTAAATAAATAGTAAAAGCATAAAAGAAAAAACAAAGAATGGAAAAAGTATAACAGAAATTTTGAAGAACGGAAGCGTAGATTGATAACAAAACAAAAGCTGCAATAAAAATTTTGAAATAAAAAAGTCCTTGTTTTCTTTATGAAAGGGGTACGGGAGGATCCAAAAACGGAGCCATAAAAAAGCTCTATTATGACTTAAAAATCCTTTACATGATAATGCGATTTTTTTACAATTTTTTTATAAACCTACGCAATCAAATTGATATTTATTATTTATAATATATGAACAATTTATTATACCTATAAATGTAAGTTTTAAAGACGTTTTTTTGCCCTCTGCGCACGTCCTCTCTCGCACCCTCTCCCCTTCGTTTCAGCAACATCCGGTGCGACACCTGCGCCCACGCCGCCTTACCGTCGGCTGCGTTCTGAGTTATTGCTTTTTAATACACTCCTCCACGGTTTCACGTAATGTACTTTTTGTTTCAGTGTTGACGGATACGTATTATGTTAAATCGAAAAGGATTTTTTACGGTTTGGTATACAGGATGGGCCATAACAAAGTTAAATTCGTTCTTCTTGAGACTAAAGCTTTACGAGTAAGACTCCATGATTTGGTTCCAGTAAGACAAGGACACTTGTCCCACATCTATTGCGAGCATGGAGGTCGTTAAAGAAATATGCCCAAGAGAAGTCATATCGAAGAACCACGATATTGAGTTGCCACCACGAAGGCCATGTTTGTCACTTTGAGATTTTAAAGGGTCATCTCAAGAGAAGAGTCGTTTTAGCTACCGGCAACACTTAGTAAAGTAAAGCAAAACGTTCGATAGAAAAATGGTGATGGTTCCAGCTTATACTTGCAGGTGTATTTTGGAAATATTTCAGTATTGTCCTGAAAAATGTTCCCGAAGATCTGGAAGACACCTAGATAATTAAATTAAAAAGAAAGAAATCATATTATTTCCTTTGTTTATTCATCATCACTTATGTCACCGACGACCATTGGGGTCAAAAGTTTTCGAGTGGTGACCACGAGCCGGTAGACATGGCGTGCTTGGACCCCACCAGGTAGACCCTACGGCATAGTTAAAGTCGCGGGAAGTCGCTGGATGCGGACAGTATAAGACCGGTCATCTTGGCGATCTTTGGAGGGAGGCTGCATTGCAGTGAGCGTCGAATGAAAAGAAGAAAAAAAAGAATCAATATCAACATCATAACAGACGATGAATTGTTAAATATAAATAGACCATTTAATAAAAAGCATATCTTTGTCAAAGCTCAACGAGTTTTTTCATATTATTTTAAAAAAGGAACTTTATTATTCCCAAACTTTATTGATTACTGTGGTCTATGTTATCACAGGTAGGAATAACGCTTACTTTTGTCATTTATTATATCTTAAACATCTTAGAAAAACCACTGAGAATTATTAATATACGAGTAATATTATTACAAAAGAAGCCTTGAATTTCAATGATGGTAAATTTCTGCTGCAGTTTAGGTAATTAGCTTCGTTACGTCTACCTTCAAACGGTAGCGTAAGATAGTATTATTTAAAAGCAGTAAAAGCACAACAGCATTAAATTAGTAACTTTTTAATATCGAACTTAAACACTGTTACTGGGAAGTTAGTTACAGCAACTACGAGGTTCCTATTGTTTCTTTTCCATCATCCCCGGAAAGAAAACAGCTGTGCGTATCGTGTTATTAAAATCCATACATTCGCTTCACCGCTAACAGTAAATTATAATTATTATAGTTCCACTGTGATTAAATGTTTGAGGAAAATCGAAGTGGCGGCTGCAAAGCGGCAATTATCCGTCATTACTGGTAATTAACGTAACGACTTTCGCAAAAGTGACCAACTGAAGGTTTCACAAACCTTATTAAATTGTGAAAACAAAGCTTTTCATAATACGAATAGATATTTCTCAAGTAAATTTAATATGACATATATTTGACAAAAAAAAATCAATTGAATTATTACAATGATTTATACATCAATTATTATATTTATGTACGATTTAATTTCTGTTTGAATAAATACAGTACGAAATAAATTGTTTGTAACCTATATGTATAAACCACAAGAAAGTCGTAATTTAAACAAAATCTACCTATTATTTATATTAATTTTTAAGCCTAAATTATTATAAAAAAGTTGCATTGAAAAGATATTTTTTACATTCGTGAATCGGCTTTTAATCTGTCAAGCTAAATGTAATTGTCAAATTGCGGTCTATCCGAGTCGCGCCTGGTGAAGCAAACAAACCAATGGCTCACTCCGTAGCTATAGCAGCTTAAATTATTCATTCATCGCTAAGTGGCAGAGCCATCCGCCTCCTACCCTCATATATAATTCAGTTCCTGACTTGACACGTCGACGCCTGACTGCCTACCTCCCGGCTGGGGGGACGGCGGCCACGTCAGTTCTGCTCCCAATTATGCATTCGCTGAAATGTCACCGGCACTTAACGCGGAATGACCCTTAGACCTATTGGCCTTTTATTTCGGTGTTTTGCAGATAGGGGTTAGGAATGTTACAATCAATTATTGAGAGGTCGAATTTACATGAACCATATGCATGTTTACGTATTACGTCTCTACTCTTTTGGTGCGAAAAAAAATTCTCAGCCCTTTTAAATATATATATTTAAGCGTCATGTAATAATAAAACCTAGCTAAGGAAATAACAGACAAAAAGAACTTTGTGGAATTTTTTTTTATGATGATGTGATCTGACCTTGAAATATATCAAAGCTAAATTATTACACTTGGAAATGAATAACGTCCGAGATTGAAAAGATAAATGATAGTTGAAAGAAATATTAATATCATAATCTTGTGTTCATTCTAGGTAGGAAAAGCTCATTGCAATGCAGAAATTTCTGACAAATTGTCGAGCGGTTCAGTACCTAATTAACATCATTTCGTCACGTCCACAGCTGGACATGGCACGAATGGACACGGCCTGCATCCAGCTTCTTTAGGCGACGTTAATAAGGACCTGTTTTTTCATACTTCTGGTATTTGAACGTAAACACATTTTTAAATACAGTGCGTTTTATTTAAATTTTTTTCGATAAATAACTCGAGAAATACGTAAAGTATTAACAAAAGTAACAAAAGTGTGTGGTTATAATTAAATACAATCTATCAAACTCCCTTGTTGCTATAATTTAAAGTAAAAATATTCAATTGAAAAAAGTGACGGATTTCACTTTAAAAGTTGTGTACGCAAAAACCGAAAAATCTGCATGTCCAATTCAGAAACATTTTAATGTAATTAATTAACTATACAGCATGCGCGAGTGCAGCCATTCGGCTTTTAAAAATCTTTAACAGATTCAGTTGAAAATTTTTGTTACGGCAAAAGTCCGAGCTATTTACGGTCGCGAAACACAGAAAACCGCTTAACCCGGTAGTTAAATAATGAAAATTGAGCGACATCCATTGTAATAAGCTTGATATAGACTAGACCTTACCACCGATCGGGAAATCTAGGACAAGATATTTTGGTTCTGGCATGTCCAACATTTTGCACGAGCGGGAATGATATCTTAATTTTCTATTTAATACCTATAATTAATTTGACGTTACGGTTAATAATTAAAATTTGAACCAATTGTAGATTTAAAAATGGCTATATTGTTTAATATTTCAGCTTTGTACTGAAATAAAAATAATTTCTATTTGATATTCACTTTATTACAATTTCACGCTACGGTTCACTAACAAGTTTCTACAGAACGGATAACAGCATCATTTGCGTACTATAATACCATACTGCGATCGCCATGAAGCCTACCAAGCATGGCGATTATTTTATATTCCCCCGATATCTTTGAGAGAGGCTTATAGCTATGGCTGAAACGAAGACAACGACGATATGTCAGTATTACCACTGCATTATATTATATTCTTGAATACAAAAAGCTTCCAAAAGGTGTAATTAGATGTTAGGGATTGCGATGTGTAGCTGAGGACGTGCTATAACTTGAATATTAATGATGATGACAATTTATTAGCTAATTGAATTTCATAATAATTAAAAATAATATAAATTAAAAATTAAATTAGCATATTGGAGAGTTAAAGCTACTCGTAAATACGAATCTTCTACTAGGAGAGCAAAGTCGAGTGATTGATACACGAGGATTTCTAATTGCCACTCTTATTATCTTTATTACTTATTAGCTATCACTCAACTCTAACCTTATTGTAATTATGTCTGTGTAATTTTATTAGAAGTCGTACAAATATATACAAATTAAAAAGTAAAATTAATTTTATATATAGAAGACCAGAACACAAATTAAAATAGTTCATACATTTGTTAGGAATTTCGCTGCCTTCTTGGAACGCTTAATCAATTACGTATTTCTCTTACTTTGCTTTTTTAAAATAATTTTCATAACAATGAACAGGGTATAGTACTGTTGGTAATTATTAGTTAAAAATTTCATGGCGTTGTTAAAGTTATTGCGTATATCCATTTTTAGCAGTACGATGTAACGGTAAAAAGTATTTAAATTTTTTTCAGTCACCCGATAGCTTTTTAGCGTTAGACGAGTCACAACTGTGTTACAGATAGAAGAAAAGATTACAAGGAGTTCTAATTTTAAATTTGAACTATATTGAGTATGTTGCTAAAAGAATTAAGATGGCGCTTCTAGTAATATTTGTTTTAGTAAAAAAAATTTTCGTGTGTATTATCGACTAGTAAAACACAATAACATATTTTTTGTAGTTTGTATGTGTTATAAGACATAACAAGCTGTTACTAACATAGCCTTTGAGCAAATATTGCAACTAACTCACTAATATTCTATGATCCGTCTGGAATAAAATGTATACTTACTATTAATTAGTAATCGTTGCGTTTAAAAATCCAAGCTTAGCTCGCCACACGGATCCAGAGGGGATTGGTAAATTTGACGTGTATATTGAATTTTTGTAATAAACATATGTCAGTTTCTTCGCGACGTTTTCTTTCACCGCTAGTGAGCGGTGACGAAATCCAATAATATAAGTTTAAGAGACAATATATGATCAAAACCCATTATAATAATAAACATAACACTACAACATTATTGTAGTCATTGTAACGATCTAGCGTAGAAACTTGTTGAAAAACAATATGTAACAATGTCAAAGCCTTTACTTTTATAGTAAAATTTCAATTTGTTAGTTTGAATCACATTTCTATTTTCCACACATTACACATTTAAATTGTAATTTATCGAAAATATAATTTTAATGTACAATTCACTGTTTTTTTTTTATTTAGAGCTAACTGGTATTATCTGTAAAATGCTTGATATAAGAAATTCCCACATGACTAACATTAAATTGACATTAAGTTTGAAAAATCTTATTATATTCGACTAACAACATAACAACGTCTTCAAAGATCAACGAGAAAATTCTTTTCTTTCGTGCCTTCGGTGTATCGTTAATTATAACTACTAACAAGCAACTTATATTCGTCTGCACTCAATAATTCTTTATAAAAAATTTAATGTTTATTAAGTATGTGTCTACTCTGCAATAACCAATTTTCAATAACAACGTTATTTTACAATGCGGCCATCCCGCCATATGTATAGATGTTAAAATATCTACAAACCATAGGGTTGATCACTTGTGATATCCATTGGATCATATTTGATGATATGTTCGCAGCTAACTTTATATTCTTTTAAACAACTTTGTTGCAGACTGAGCCCGCGGTACTAGAATCCGCAAACTAAAAATTTTAAAAAAAATTACAGTATGCGAATCATTTTGCAATAGGTTACGGTGATTGAACGGCGTTGAATTGTGGGTCATGCAAGAAAGATTGCTCTGGACTATAACAACCTTCTGGAACAAGAGTGTACCCACAGTGTGTTTGAACTTTTGTGTGTGACTCTCGCTTGTCAGTATTCTATTTGGCATATGCCCGAGGAATGGTAGTCCAGAGGTAAAGGACTGAGACTTGTGATATAGATTGCGCGTTCGTATCCCGGGATAAATTTTATGTAATTCACACTTTGTACAATAATTATAAGGGATTGCCAGTGCCCACAAAGAAGTTTCCAGAAGATGGGCAGCAGCATCCTCTGTACATTATAATACCACACTGCAATCGCCAAGCCGCCTTCCACGCGTAGCTGTTATAGTATATTCTCCATAGATATCTTCGAGAGAGGCCTATACAGTGGGCTATGAGCTGAAGCAACGATGACTTGTCATACTGTATATATGCCCACCTGGTAAACATTTATATTAATAATTTCCACAAAAAACGTAGTGCGTATTTCAACCCTTTAAAGTTATCAAGTCGTGTTGTCCGTGACTCTGAAAACATTTTTGGAGTCTGAAGAGTTTCGTGCCACTTGCTGGAGTAGTAATATGCTCTTTAATAGGTACGATGGTCGATGGACTTGTTTCAGTGACTTTTGAGGTACCTTCAAAAAAAAAGACAAGAGATATCAGGTGAGCTCGGTGACCAGATGTCACCGAAACGCCTTTTTAATTTTCTATGCTAGTGGTAGATCAGATATGTGAGGCCAACCCCATAGCTTTATTTTCATAAACCGTTTTAGACGTAATTGTAGCTGATAGATTACTGCTCTAAGATATGTACTGTTTACATTTCATGGTCACAATAGCGAACGTGTAATACTTTTTCAAAACTTTCTGATGAGGTTCTATCAATGGCCTCCAGATGAATGATTTGCTCGACTCTTCTTTCAGGTTATTATTTAAGTAAATAATGTTATAAAAACTTTTTATATATAAATGCTTATTTTATTTTGCATGTAGGGATCACCAATTTAGTGAATCGTGCAAATCGCTAAATGTATATAAATCTGTAAGTGTCGAGTGGCAGCCAAAAGTCGAGTCGATTGCTTTGTTATTTTCCTATATTTGTTTCGACATTTTGACGTGTCTTTTTTTTGTTTTCTTTTTGTTTAAATTTACTAAATAGGTTTTATGGTGAACCGTGTAGACTGTGTGGCTACATAGTTATCAATATCATGCCACAATAAGTTTCAAAATTTAACATTGAGTTAGTAGTAAAAGATGAATAGTTATCTTATCATAACGTAAAGCTTTCTGCATTAAATATTTTATTATTTTAACCATTCAAACAATAAGCTAGCGCGAAATTAAAAAAAAAATTAGATCTCAGATTGTAATCTCGAAGAGCCCCTATCTGGACATCAAAAGTTTTTAAACAAAAAACTAAACATTCCAAGTCTGGTATGTTCGATTGACCGGCGCTTAGCCGTCAAGGATGCCAGTGCTTATAATTGCTCAAATTTAATTATCTCGGAATTTATATTACGAAATATTGTTTCTTAAACGAAGAGCCGTAAAAAATACACCAACACCTGTAGACTTTGGACTTTTGTGATCTTAGAAACGTTTTCTCCGGTAACTAAAGTAGTTTATTCGTTTAATTATTTTTCGCAATAGTGATACATCACATCATTGCCGGATATACCATACCTTGAAGATTTCTGATAGCACCGGTTGGCAAAGCAACAACCTGCATCTAGCGTCTTCCGATAGAAAACCTTAACGATGTTATCCGAACCGAGGTGTTGATTTCAAAACTTGAAGGCCTAAGCGGCAGCCTGTTTTGCACGTGGCCTCCCACTGCTGCTTCAAATTTCTGAACTTCTGGACAATGTCAGGCACTTTATTAGCGTTTCAAATTTTTAGTTAAACTTTTTTTTGGTCTAATTATTTTCAGTACCATGTAATGTTTTAAGACATAAATTTTTAAAATTTTTTTTTGTATCTTGTATGTTACATATTAGTACATAAAATTCAATTGTATATATTAATCTCATTACTTAACTTATATATATATTTTAAAAATAAAAACATGATCTTAGTATTTGATAATATCTCATTACACAAAAATATCGGCAGTCAATTACTCTAGAAAGGCCCGTTTTTTATTTGACAAAATGTAGAGTTGGATACCCAAAAGTTTTCTTTGATCTTAATGATCTGTTCTCTGAGAAATGAACGATTATCAAATGACACATCGGTATTTCCATTTATGACATCCTGTCAAATTAATTGTTGTTTTGATGTTTTGCTGCAATAATTCCCTGAGATTTGATGAATCTGATCGTTACTTATGTAGCGAGAATTTTAATACAAGATGATTATATAATAACCCGTCACTGAGTTTAGTGGAAATAGAGCTTTGACTTTGCCTAAAATTGTTTATTATTTCAAAAATTATAAAAAAAATATTTGTCGATTATCAAGCAGCGGTAGCTCAGGGGTAGAGTACTGTAACTTGCGATATAGGTTGCTAGTTCAATTCTCGGAATACAATCTTATATAATTCACACTTTGCGCATTAATTATTTAGGGTTTTCTCTGCACACAAAACATGTTACTAGAGGATGTGGAGCAGTGTCCAAGCGCGACTGTAATGGCAGGAGAGGCCAATGCCTTTCAATGGGCGTCTATGAGCTGAAACAATGACGATAAAAAATAATGAATGTTTGAAAATAAATTTAGTCTTACCAAGTAACAGCAGACTGAACAGGCTTTGTCTTGTCTTAGCTATGAATTATCAATTCGAACCCTAAATAAAAAAGATTTTTTATTTTAATTTTATTTATTTTAATGCTTTTAACAAACATTTTAGGTCTATTTTTTAGTTCGTAAATATTTTTTTTCTAGATTAATGTCAAAATTACTCAAGGACTGTTCTTCCGATTTAATTTTGCAAATTTTAATAGTTTTTTTTTATATTATTTATTAAGAAAACCATCAGCAATGCATATTTAATTAAAATAGTAAAACAAATTTTATTTTTCCAAAGGCCAATAATAGGTTTTCTTAATTAATAATAATGAAAAAGTTTGTAATTAATAATAATGAAAAATAATAAGACGTTCTTGATACATTTTAAGACGTTTCAGAAATTTGAATTTAGCTTGTTTTACCGGGGTAAATACAATTACTAATGATATGGTAGGAAAATTTAAATGTGTAGTTTCAAAATTCCTATATAGTGAAAATATTAAGATTAATTATTGTTTATTATTTCTCCGTGCAAACTTTTTACTGTCCTAAGTTATTGGCCTTTCTATTCGAATACAAAAAAAATAGTGTCACTATATAGGTCTGATTGAAAACATATAAAAGACGAAAGAACTTTTACATTTACTATCTTTTATACCTTTTACACCTACAGACATATAATCAATACTACGTAGGTAATATAACATGTAAAAGTGCATCTTAAATCCAGTATACACTTTGGATATCACACGGAATATCTGACATTGGTAGAGTTTTGTACCGATGTATGTAGCTCCGAATGTAGTGGCATCTACTAAAGCCTTCCGTAACACGGTGGCGGAGACCTATTATTGGATACTGAACTAAAGTGGCGCGCAATAAACATCCTACTGTTCAATTCTCTGAAAGCATGTCGAATCGAACCGTCGAGTCAACTTTATAATTCAGAAGGCGCGCCGTACCGGTGCTATTTTTCTATCGTTTGACACTTTGACGTAGTAACCGCTGTTTGTAAAAAGTTGTGTAGTATTTATTAAAATTACACCAAGTACTTTATTTCAAACATACAATAATCTTTTTGTTGTCCGATGTAAATAAATGAAATATTTTTCATAATGATCACTTTATTTATTAATAAATTATTTACAACGTTTAATAACACAAATAAGTAATAAGTTATAAATTTCGTACACTTCAACACTTATTACTAAAATGATTATTAAATTAAATAGCGGTAGATCAGTGAGACTAGATTCTCGCGATACAATCTTTAATTTACACTTTGATCATTAATGATATGGGATTGCCATTGCTCACAAACCAATTTTCCAGAGGATATAGACAGCAGGGTCTTCTGCGTACCATAATACCACACTGTGATCGCCAACCCGTCTACCAAGCGTGGCGATTATGGTTGATTATGGTTGATATACATTTATATACCTTTCTTTGTTTTGTGATTTTAACTATTTTTATTACAATTGTGAGGACATCAATATGATTCATATGGTTAATTTTAATTCACGCATGACGCCATGTCTTTTATAACAAAAGTCAACCATATCATAGAAGTCAAGGGACTTAAAAATTAAAAAAAAAACTTTCACAGTAGTTGTACCCGTCGGCGATTGAATCTACAACTACGAATCACAGCCATTACTCGCACAGCTACCATTGTCCCATTATATAGATTACAGAGCTACTTTTTCTTCATCGAAAATAAATAACAGCCGTTGATAGCCTATTATTGAAAATTGTAAGCTATTTTCCATATAAATGTAGACCGATTAAATAACTCGGTATACATTTCTATTGGTATTTTTTGTTTCATTTCAAAAACTGGCATAAAACTCGTACAAGTAAAACATATGCAGACAAACTCAAGTGCAATTAGTTATTATTTTAGTTATCGAGCAAGGCATAATTTTTTTTTTGTATAGATGGAAAATAATCAAGGTGTTCTCTCTTAAACTGAGTGGATAAGTACTCAATATTTTTATTGTTTTAGTCATACCAACTGTAAAACAGAACATTATATTTTCAAAGGTTTCAGAAAGAATATCAAAAATTTAAATACTTTTGTCTATTGTAAGCGTAAACAACCCTGGCCATGATTACGCTAGCTAAAACCTTCAGATGAACGTCAATAAATGATGAAAACAATCAAACAAATTATCGATACTTAAATAATTCTTAAAAAAAAAAAACATAACACAAGGCAAGGCTATAAAGCGTGATACAGTATGATTAGTTGTAGGTGTAAAAGCATTAAAGTAGTAAATGCATATGATAATATGTTCTTATTTAATGTATGGTACACCATATTTAAAAAACAATAGCTTCGTAAATAATAAAGGTTATTTATTTTATGATAATATAGTAAACAAAGTTCAGAAAATTCGGACTATTACGTAATAAAATTAATTATTGATTACTATCTGTCCCCGTAAATTATGCTGGTAGAGTAACAAGCCTGTCGCATTTTAATAGAAAAAAAAACAAATGAATGTCGTCAATGCAGTGAAATGATTAGCAAAAAATTACTCTAACAGGATTAACCTATAGGAAGATGATATTAATAATGTTTTGGGTCAACGCTAATTAAGTTCAAATATAAGCACTTTTTATTAAAAAATATTTCTTTTGCCTAAGAGAAAGGAAGGGCGGGTTACGTATAACTTACGCCTACGCGAGTTAAAACTCCCACCATGTTCCAACTCTGTCGTCTGATATCTTGGTATTAAAACCGCTCACACACACATCCGCGTTCCGTCGGCGCCGGCGACTGATACGATCCCTTTCCGGGAAACATAATCCCTCACTCCCTACTTCAGTGAGAGAAACATTTGCACCCGTCATGGCTCTCTATCGTAAAGATTATATACAGAAACTGAGGGTTCTGGAACGTACAAGTAACTGGATGGTTCGACACCAAGGATTCCCAAGTATTGAAAGCCAGTAAAATAAATGTATTGTAACAAGGACATTCTTTTTCATACCATTCATCCATATGCAGTCCAGAGATTAGTCTTAAGGGTTCCTCTATACTTTACGAAAGCGACCAGGCCTTGGTTAATAAATCAGGCAAAGACAAGCCGGGCACCAAATCATATAATAACTTATCGAAATCTAATGTAAATATTAATAAGATTCTACGAATATTTATTGATAAAACTACAAAATAAATAGGATTACAATTCAATTAATCGGTTCATTATCATTCTGGTAAATTATAGATTAATACATCACAGATAAACATATGATTATTGTAAATTGTCGTTTCTCCTTTTTATAATATTAATTACTCGTATAATATTATTTTTGACGAATTTGTTGTATAGCTGTATTCACTGATAATGACCCATTGTTTTTGGTTTTACGTTTTATTTTACGTCAGATAATATATTTTTAAACCTTATTTTTTCAATCGTCATCTTTCACTCCGAGCCCCATTAAAAAGCTTCGAAACAAATAACGAGATCGACCCGGAAGAGACCGTTAGACGAACGAAAGTACCTAACATAGTCTGCGGATTGGCAAGGAATATCCGTTGGAGTTTTAAATTACTGGAATGAAAACTATAGACAGGCAAGGGTAGCGTAGGATTTCCGTCCACAAGGTGGATAGACGAACTTTTTAGATCTTTGGAAGTCGCTTGATGCAAGCCGCTACAGTCCGGTCTTATTGGGCAATTATGGGACACACTCATGTCCAATAGTGGACGTCTTAACGACGTCTTTACGAAATGATAATGATGATGAGATGACTAACGCACACGACAAAGAGCTGTTGGAGCCTTAAGATTGTGGAGTGGTGATCACGGATCGCAGCAGAATGTAAACCTACAAGGTCAACGAAAGGTACTAGATGCGAACCGCCTCCAAGTAATCCCATTGAAAAATATGAGTAAACGATATACGTATATTCGTAATTGTTGCAGGAGGTTCTAAATAAATCAGACAATACACTTAAATAAAGTGTTGAAAAATTCTTATGTCTGATAAGCAAAACTGTTCTAAAAAAAGGCGCCATTAACAGTGATTTTCATTAAATTATTATTAAGGCGTGCGTAACCGAGCGTAACATTAAGTGAATAAATTTATTAAAAGAAATAAAAAAAACAGTAAGAACCCGTTGAACAGAACGAGTGTTATCAGAAATTTAATTATTAACCGTATGTTTGTTCTCCGAGGCATTGCCTAATTTACATGAATATTGCCTTTTAAGCTAACACGAAAAAGCTTCCGTTATCGACTACTTTATTAGCAATCGTCGGTGGCTTCGAAAAGTTTTCTTGATGAAAAAATGTGGTACATATCTTCTCTGGTATAAAATACATAATTCATTTTAATACATATTTCATTTACACGGGGCCAAATCCAACCAGTTCTATTGTCAAACTAGTTCTTTTTGTACAAACAGTTATACTATTACAATAATAAGTAAATATTTACGTTACAATAAAGCTTTTAATGTTTATAATATGAGCAGTTGTAGTCCAGCGGTAGAAGAAAGAAACTAGCGATGGTAAGTCGTGGGTTCGATATCCGAGATACAATCTCATATAATTTACATTTTGTGTAATAATTATATTAGATTGCCACTGCTCATAATTTATATTTAAGTAGGATGGGCAGTAACGTCTTTTGCGTACTGTAACTATACTGCGATCACCAACTCACCTGCCAAGCGTGGCGATTATGGTATACCTCTTCTTAGATATCTTTGAAAAAGGCTTATGCGGGGCAGTAGGCGTCTGTAGGCTGTAATGTTGACAGCGACGAAGACAAATATCTTTATTCAATTATTAATCATGAGGACGACGCCTCGTCACCAATTGGTATTAGGAAAATAAAAACACTGATCCCAGAACAGCGAAAAACCAAATCAGCACTGTTAAATTGTGATACAGTCTTTATTGAATTTAACTATCAAAGATTATATATATCCCTATATATACATTATATATATCCATAAAGATTATATATTATCCCAATCATTTTTAGTTGTTTTTTTTTTTAATTTTTGACTCACAAATCAATTCATTTTTAATCTATCAATTATATTTTCTAGACGCAACTACGAAAAAAAAAGAAAAAAAATATTTATATATAATTATACAGTTACCTAAGAAAATAGTTATCTCTTTTGAAGTGTACTGCTTTTTATCAGTAAATATCAAGATTTTTCTCTCGGTTATCTTCAAAGTTCCAATGGCGGACGTTATCTCTTTGTGTAGGAATTTTTCAAAGAAACATAGTGCTGCATATAAAAATATACAATTTTTCTTTAATAACATGAAACGTGCGGTAAAATAATAACAAATACGCTACACGCTGTGGCGTAACAATGTATTGTTACCACAAAGCATTAATTACTCCGGAATCACATTAAACAATAAGGGTTACGTGTGATATATACAACATATATAATGTATGAAGAGAATTCGTGCATCGGTAAGTTTTACATCGCCTATGAATAAAAATATTATATGGTAATTCATATATAACATACTCGATTGAAAACTGATCTAAGCTATTCCAAAACTATTACATTTTCTAAATCAATTACATATGACTATAATAATGAAATTGTATATAAACAATGTAAAGGATATATGTTTAATATTGTTATTACTACTAGCAGCCCGATTTAAGGAAACAAATAAATTTAAATTGACGGGTTGTACCAGGCGAATGATTTTTGGAGTACGTTGTTTGCTATATCCATTCCTCACAAGGACAAAAATGTAAAACGTTGAACACGTATGAAACACTATTCGAAGTCAACCTTTTGTCCCGATTTGCCGCGATTATTGTGAACGAGTATAAACAGAATGGCTTACTATTAGAAATTATCCCGTCGTTAATATTATGGATTATTAACTATACGACTTCAGACCTATAATTATATAATTAATGTAATTATATAGCCCGATAAGTAAGGTAATCATAAAGGTTTTTATTGAAATGTAACATATTACAGGCTTATTAGAAACTATATTATTGTAAATATTATCTTCTTCTTCTGTTCTGTCTATCGTCTAGATAGACGTCCACTTCAAGGCATGAGCTTCCTCCAAAGATCGTCATGATGACCTGTCTTGCGCTGAATGCATCCAGCGACTTCCCCCTTCCCGAGATCCTTAACATGTTGATGGTTCATCGATTGCATGAGCGATGTCTTACGCCCACTGCTACTTCAGATGAACAATTCTTCGTGCTTCGTCGGTAACCTTGGGTCCCAAGAGGCGACGTATGAAAGTTGATCAGAACGTGAAGAATGAAAGATTTTGTGATGAGATGTGAGGAAAAGAGAGAAAGAATTATTGAGAGAAGCAATGTGAAAGAGCAATAAAAATAAAAAAATGAAAAAAATATTTACACACTACGCATCGTAATGTTCTTGTAACAAACAAAGCAGAGGGAACAAGAAGTTGAAGTTGTTTCTTAAAATATTACATAATGAGTAAATTTAAAATGTTTCTCTTGAAGTTTACATATTATCTTTTACACATTTCAAACAGCTACTTAAGTTCTAATAAATTATTTAAAATAATGAACGTTGAAGTTAACGACACTGTGTTCTTACTTTCTAAACGCTCTAACTATGTATGTTCAAACTTTTATAATGTCATAAAATGGCTTTGGCGTCAAATCGTAAAATTTCACTTTACGCTCGTTAACAGATCGTAAGAAAATAGTATAGCCAGTTAGGTGATGAATGATAAATTATAAAATAATGACTATTATGAATAAATTATATTTGACAAGTCTTTTAATGTGGTCTGGGGAACAATAGACAGTAAATTTATTAACTTTTTGTTAAATTTCAACAAATATTTAAACATATTAGTTTCTGTGTCTCTCGACATTATTTTCCCACCCTTTTCGAACAGTAACTTTCACGTTTTAAATAAAAAAGAAAATCGATTTTAAATAAACATTAACATTGAAACGAAAGTAGTTAAACAAAAGAACTTACCTATATCAAAGTTAATCATTGAAACAGCTTGCTATTATACAGTTTGATTAGTTATAGACTTAAAGGTTTAAACGGGTGGATATACAGCTTATTCGTCAGCAAAAAGTCAATCATATAGTTATCCGAATTTTGAAAACAGTTTTTCTCACTATTTTATCCTTCGTTGTCGTCGTTTCAGCCCATAAACGCGTACTACTAGGCATAGGCCTCGCCCAAAGATATGTATGAGGGCCCAAAGATATCTATCTATATTAATCGGAATCGCTACGCTTGGCAGGCAGATTGGCAATCACAGTATAGTACCCCTGCTGCCAATCTTCGGAAAACTTGTATATATGTAGCGGCAATCCCGTGTAATGAGTGCACAAGATGTGAATTATATAAGATTTAATCCCGTGAATCGAACCCGCGACATATGATCATAAGTTTCAGTCCTCTACCGCTGGGCTACCGCTCCTCATTTTATCCTTACGCTATTTATTATTTCCGGAAACATTGATTTGAGGATGGGGTGTATCATACATTATTTGAAAAGAAATAAGGTACACACACACACATATATATATATTAACGTAGTTATACGAAATGCAAAAAACTGATGTCGTCTGAAAATTCATGGGCAAAGGTCTTAGAGGACTAGTTCTATTAGTTAGTCGGTACGAATGCACTTGTTTCTTATTACCTATCTTTATGCTGCGCTTTAAACGCTCTGCAATGTCTGAATAATCGTACTCGACAATACCGACTCGATATTATGCATTTAAAAATTACAAAAAAGATCAATTTCACTTGTTTGTAAATATTTGATTATTACTTAGATAGCATATGATATATAATCTACATTTTGTAACGTGGTACTAGAACCATTTTAGAGATAGTAGTGCATCTAGTTAATCCAAAAACTATTTACTACAATCGTTGTCAGTGTGAGTGTGATATTGTTTTTTTTTTTAAAATGACCCCCGCTATTGGGGGCCTCTTGTACCCCTATCTTGTGGTGGGACAGGGTCTTTTTTGGGCATTTCTTTTTCACTTAGTTTTTTTTTAATTCCGTTCTCTGCTTCCATTCTTCACATGATTTTTCATTCCATTCTTTTATACCTCATTTCTTCTTTCTTACCCTTTTGCTCTGTTCGTCTATCATTCTTCCCTGTGTGATATTGTTTACATAATTATGTGATCGCAGAGGTGTGGTACATGTATGTACCCAGATTCAATCCGGTTACGTAAAACGCAAGCGGCCCCATACGTCGGTGCAGAGCGCCTGTAACCTGAACAAGGTGCGAGGGGAGGCAGGATGTGGGGCCACATGGCCCGCAAGAGGCGGCTGAGGCACGGGCGTCTCACACGCCGTGTCAACACGCTCGATTACTGTGGACATGGCGTAACAATTTTTATTTTTTTTTAAATCTTTATAAAAAGTAATTGGTTATAGGTGTATAAGCTCTAAACGGTTGATAATATAGCTCACTTATCATCTAAAAGCTTCAAAAATTTTATACCTACTCCCAAAATATATGTCCCAAAATATAATCTAGTATAAAGTGATCACTATGAAATATGTTGTAATAATTTATAGCTGCTATAAGAAGGTTCTAGAATAAGCTAATAATTAGCCAATCTGAGGGGCACAAATCCTGCTGGTACATATAGTGAAGAAATATTCAGGAACTGTAGTTTAAATAATTATGTGAACTATATTATCATTACGTAATTTATTCAACTATTTATGACATCATTGATTTTTATCCAAGGTCCGTACATTATTTGACAGACATTAAATATACATAAAAGTGTTGACCTTTAAAACTTCTACATCTATATATAACAAACACCTGTAACAAACAAAATAATTGATGCTTTACTGAATAACAAAAAGTAATTTTTTCACTTATTTTTTTTTTCATTACTAAATCGTAAATAAACTGTGATAAGATATTAGGAATTATTATTCATTTCCTATAAAAATCCATAGTTATTAATTACCTTCAATTAGACTAAATATAAACTATAACAATAAGCATAAATAAAAAATTAATAAAACGTAACGATATTAATTTCTGCAAACTGTTTAGTGTAAACATAAATCATTGTTATATTACTTCTTGTAATGTCGTACTTTAAGTAAATATTACTTATTTGAGGATAAATATTATTGAAATGCAATGAAACGCTTCGATGATTTAAAAATGTCCTCGTTTTTCTTACCTCAAGAATCAGTTAGTTTAAAAATCGACGCACGCAGCACGTGTGCGAGGCAATTTCAGCCAAATAAATATGACTTTGTGTTGCATGTACACCTCGACGTATTATTAAACAATTGTTAACTTTTCGATCCTAACACAATGGCGAAGGTAGATTTTATAAACAAGCAACTGTTGTTAGCTCTGTTTATTTTTATCAGACTAATAATTGCTCCATCAATAACGAAGCTAACGATGTTATCTCAATTTAAATAAACTTTTTTAAATTTTTTATATACATTTCAATATCACAGTGACGAGATACTTCTTATTATTTGTAATCATCTAGTGGTCACCAGGTTTTAGTCCCTTCAGTATTTTGTTAAATACATCGCAGATCTACATCTAACAGCTAGATTATATACCATTGCTAGTCAGGATAAACATAGTTGACCGTCTAAGCACTTAGTCAGTGCCACGACATTACACCGACCGATCTATGACCTGTGGATATAACAAAAAAAACCATTTTGTCGACAAAATTACAACCTAATTAAAATAGTGTTAATTATTAGTAAGTTAGTCTTTTGGATGTGCACGGTTATAAGGGATTCCTATCCACTAAAAGTATAAGTATATAAGTTATTAGGTAGTATAGTGAGTAATACAAATAGTATAAATTTATTTATTTTCTCGGTAGACGCTAATTGCAAGTCGCTTCAAACCGGTATTATTTAAAGTATATGGAGTGTCCCATGTCCAACGGCGGAAGTCCTATGGCTGAAAGGATAACGATATTTTTATCATGTTCATATAGTATATGGTATGTTACATGTTTTGTGTTATTTTTCTATCACCTTTATACACTTTTCTACTTGTTATCTGTACACTACTCTAGATTGACTGGTAGAGAATGCCTATGAGGCATCAAATTTGTCATTACACGATGTGTAAAAAGAGTAATGCAGTAAGTGGTGTAAGCCTCAGCATTTTTTTTGGAATGACCGCAGTTCCTCTAACTTTTCCTCACGTTTCTCTCAAACTCTTGCGTTCACCATCAAGGTCCTATTGATTTATTTACCTCCTCGAAGTAAGCTAGATGAAGCTAATAGTCAAGGGAAAAACAAAACAATACATATTTTTTCGTAAACATAACTATTCGACTTGTTATATGTCGCCAAAATATAACTTTGATCGTATTACTGCAACATTACCAAATCTACCTTGCAAAGTTTTTTGATACTATATGCGTTTATTACCTAGGCTAATATTTACAGCTAGGACTCAAACGTTGATCAAAATACTACCTAATCAAAAAACTTTGATTGAGATTTGAAAAACTCATGAATAAATATGAGAAATATATCAAGTCTTCTAAAGCACACCATGGAAAAATCGAGAAGATAATACATTAAAACATAGTTTATTTATGAAATTCTGTCATGTTATGAATTTTTACATAGAAAGAAACATACCGTATGAAGTACACATTGTTTTAATTACCAACGCTTAAAATTTTAATACGCCCACAGCTGCACACTACACGTCACCTCGCTTGCAAATCTTTTGCATTTTAATGGCGCACCCTATAAGTGTTTTACGAGCAATATTAGGTGTTCCTATAAACATTTCTTGCGGAGTGGATATAAAATGAACTGTTTTGTTCTATAAAAAGCTTCTTTTCCTCCTCCTAAATTTGATTGTTTTCCGTTGTGTATGTAATTTGATTTCTTTTTAGACATATTAACTAAATACCTGTATTAATATGTACATATATATGTAAATATAGTGTATAAATTTGTGCACATTGTGATATTAACCGTCAGTCCGCTCGCTCCGATCCACTTGCTACAACTAATTCAGGAGTACGTAATGTCTTGACAAACATACTCAAGATTTTAAGACGTGGCTGTCTTCTTTACAATATAATCTGTCATCGATATTAAAAAAGAAAAAAATTATAAAATTCAATAAAAAATAAAAGCATGGTAATTAAATAATTAATAATGCAAGTAAATTTAACAGTTTTCATGCGTCATTGTTTCAATTCAAATATGACGTGGGTGCTTTCAAGAGGAGAGTGAATAGGCAAGTGGGTTTTACCAGCGAAGACTGGATTATCACAAATCAGATAAGATCGCACTTAAGAACTACTCAACTTGATTCAAAAAAGAGAATATTAATTTCCATAAGAAGAAAGTTTTTTTGCGAACATAATATTTATAATAAAAAGAAGATATTATATTCACGGCCGCATAAAATTAAACAAAACCTGTTTTTATCCGCATGTATTAAAATAATGTAATAATTACAAATGCGAGAAGTATAAAATAGCAGTCTTGAATAGAACTGTTTGTATTTTAGAATGGTTGGAGTCCGTCTCTGTACTCACAAAAGCCTCATCTTGAAAATAAAGTAGTGCATTGCGGATCTAAAAGTGTCCGCATGACATTCAAGTCGCCCACGGTCGCTTGTTTGCATAAACGCATGAGGGCACCACCTGACCTTCTGACCTCCGTATCAGCACACGAGCGTCGTGACCCTACTGAACTTTCATGGTTCATCAGCAGGCAATTTTACACGTCCCATGAATTAGCCTATGTCCATCATTCTTTGATAAATTGCTCAGTATAATCAATGTTTAAGATTATACTGATAATATTTCCTATCACAACACCTTTACGCTTATTATCTAACACATGTATATTTTTTTAAAAGAAACAATCAACACACTAGAAAAAGAAAATAAAGACATAGTACTTCCCATAGTTTTATTACATTTTCACTATTAGTTTTATGTAGAAATATAAAACAACCTAACTTATGAATAAATGTTTTAAATTAATAATTTAATCTAATAAAATTAAATAATAAAGTGTTTTTATAAACATTTTATCTTTATGATGATAACATAAAGTATATTTAGTATGCATTTCATTAAAGAAACACAATTAAATCATTTTTAGTTAGCGGATAGCTTAAAACATAGTAGTCGTGTTTCTACTATGATAAACTTAAGATATTATTTGCGACATATGAAATTTATTTAATAATGCATAAAATGATATTATTGTGAAAGTTAATCCGAAGATCCTTGGTGGTGAATTATTGCCTTCCTCGTCATCATCTTCCTCACCACTTCCGTCTACTTCGCCACTTCCCTCCTCTTCTCCACTTCCTTCTTCTTCCCCACTTCCTTCCTCATCACCACTTCCTTCCTCTCCTCCGCTGCCTTCCTCTACAATGATCTCATCATCTTCTTCATGTCTTTCTTCTAATTTCCATCTTCCTTCAGCGTCAACAAAATATGAATTGTAAATTTGGTCCCAAAATAACAATGTCTCTGGGTGGGGATTCACTAAATCTATTTCTAAGCTTCCCTCCCGATCTTCATCAACTTCTTGATCATCAAGTATTCTCAAATAATTTGCGTGCGTCCTATTATATGGTTTCCATAATACTTGAGAGAATTCTGTTTCAGGATTCCTGAAAAAATGTACCCCTATTTAGAATTAATTTGCAGAGTATGATTTTAAATGTACTCTCAGCAGTAACCGGAAAAAGTAAAGTTGTAAGGGGCCCTGAAAGATCAATATGAAAAACTGTCTCATGCTTAAAGTAGACATGTCCAATTTACACAAAGTGTGTCATTTTGTATTTATAAGGTTACCACGAGGTTATTACGCAAAATAAAACATTTCTATCTGTGCTTGTTTTACAGCTGTCAAAATTTTAAATTACAATTAATGTCACAATCTGTCAACGAAAAACAGCAACCGTCTGTTATTAAACGTTTGAATGTTGATTTAACAAGAAAGTATCATACTTACCCAGATTTAGCAAAGTTTGTCCAACGTTCTACTAATATATCGCTTACAGCTAAATCCATTTCTGGTGGTATAACATCTGTCTCACGGTAAAACAAATAACCCAGTTCTTCCCTATGGGTTGCTCTATCAAGAATTATTGGTCCCGCAACGGATTCACCTAAGACGCCTTTGTATGAAAACTGATACAAATAAACTGGATTCGTAGACGTATTAGCGCGTAACCTAGCTTCTCGTAATGCTGAAACTGAAATCATTGTATCGCCATGATACGAAATGAAATTATTTATTTGAGACATATTAATAGCCTGACCATGAAAATAAAACGATCGGATCGATTGTAATACTTCTAAACCTTGTTCATCTTTTTCTAAATTTAAATCTGGTTGTACAAAATTATTAAATGACTCTTCCATTTTCTCTAGCCAGCCATCCTGAAGAGCTTTCTCAAGTCTTATTGTTCCTTCGTTATCAACGAATCCAGTCATGAACGGTACAGGTTGATAATCACCTTCAGATATTATTACATACGGAGATTTTGTCATAAAAGGCTCGACATTTTCTAAATCCTCTCTCTCTACGCACGGAGCGAATGCCAATGAATTATCAGTTAGATCAAGTTCATTAATAACAGCCATAAGAGCGGCAACACTAGTAGTTTTAAAGGCATCAGAAAGGGACTGGATATCTGTGATAGTATGCCCAAGAGCTTCAGCAACTTCTATTGCATATTTTAAATTGTCTCGTGTAACTGCCCAAGGAGATAATGCTGTTCCACTTTGAGCTATCACTTTACTTACTAATCCATTAGCAATTGGCGATAAAGATACTAAATCAACTGCAGAGGCCCCACTGCCATGACCAAAAAGATTTACGTTCTCAGGGTCTCCACCAAACTTAGCGATATTATCTTTCACCCATCGCAAACCTGCTACTATATCTTTTAAACCTGCATTTCCTGGAGCTGTTTCAGTTCCGAGGCAAAGAAATCCAAAAATCGATTCTCGAAAATTCAACGAAACAACTATCACGTTACTGTCCATGAAATTTTTAAAAGATAATTGCCGTTCGTAGATCTTGTCTAATTCTTTGCCTTTTATCCATACCATAACAGGTAAATTCGCGGTATTATTAACTATTGGAGTGAACACATTTGCCACTAAGCAATCTTCTGTACCTTCATATCCTAGACCCAAAGGTCTTACACATTTGATATCTTTTCTATTTGCCACAAAGTCACTTTGAAATAAAGGAGGCGGGGAGGGTGCCTGTAATAATAACATAAAAAATAACATTATGTTTAAAAAAAACATTAACATTGACAAATTCTACAACTTATGTTTATTATTATAAACTTTTATTACGCATTATTTAACAGCAATATATGCAGTTAATCACCAGCAGTTATCATTAAACACCAGCAAGAGACAGTTATATAACAATTAATTATTAAAACATCATAACAATTAATATTAAAGTTTGTATCAGGAAGTAGGAAAAATTTAAGAAAATAAAACTAATAAAACCGTTATACTTTTAAAATAAGCATGTTTTATTTTTGTGAATCAATTTATGTTAGTAAATATGCACATACTTTTCCATGCGTTCGATATTCATTTTCCAAAATGATAAAAGTAATAATATCATTCATTACAAAAGGAGGTTACAATAAAACTTATTGTAACCTCCTTTTGTAATTATATAATGATTAACATCGCTATCAAATGAATGCTAGTAGACTAAACAGACATTCTAAACAGCAACAAGTAAGGTATTTCTTTCCCAGAAATAATAAACGCAAACATTTTGCACAATTAAAAAGGTAAGCCCCTTAAAATCCTTTTTTAAATGAAAAAAATTAATCGCAAACCTTAAATCTATTCGTGCCTGATGTGGAATCTGCGTATGGTATTCCGTGAAATTCAAAGTAATCTCCATCGTTAGCGACAGATCCAATAATTGTTCCCTGATCGATGACCACAGTAGGATCTCGGAGTATTTCATCCGAAGCACCTATAGTAACTAATGAATATACAAATAGTAAAAACAACATGATGTACTTGACAATGCTGTCTTCTACGGTACTGTTCTACGAATTGATTTAAAAAAAAGTTTACATATCATCGATAAGATGAGAGATAAAAGTGGTATATTGACATATGTCTCATTTATCTCATCCGCAAAATCTTATCCGTAATCAATGAGGATAGACAAGCACTGAAATATATAAGAAAGAAAGAAAATACGCTAAAATATTCTAAATAGTAACATTATCATTACTTTAGTCAATTTAGAACGAATTTAATGTTATTTATTTATTATATAGTAATTAATATAGCATATCCAGAAATTAATGGTTTCAGAAATAATAGCGTAAATAAGCGTTGCAAAAATTTGGATTCGTACAAATTAATTATTGTTTACTATTAGTCCCAGAAAAAGGGGAAGACCGCTTACGAGATAGGAAGACGATATTTTACGACGATTTTCTAAGAGGCCTTCATCCGCGGAGGGGTTCTTGTAGTAAGAAAAGGACCAATATTTAGCCACTTCCGCTCATGCAGTGGTAGTCGTGCAACAAAGTGCACCGCCCGCCAGCCCGCTAATAAATGCCCATGTGGCAAACAATGCGAATTACACAACCACTACCGCTAAATCACTCAACACGTGTTTCACCCCTCCACGGGGCATCTTCATGAGTTATTTTACACCGATTAGTGCCAAACACAGAATGTGTGTGTGTACAGGGTTCTTGTAGATTAAAGAAAAAAAGCTAGTTTAACAAGAAACTAATAACTCTGTCTGTCACTTTTTTTCTACAATACATTAAAGGCTTTATTATTATTAGCCCCAGATAGCAGTGGTAGCCCGCGGGTTCAATTATCGGGGTACAATTTTGTATAATTCACACTTTTTGTATTAATCATATAGGATTGCCACTGCTTACAAAAAAGTTTCTAGAGGATGGTCACCAGCGTCCTCTACATAGTAACGAACAACGATGACTAACCTTCATGCAAAGTGGTGATTATGGTATTTTCCTCAATGAAAAATCTTTGGGGTGGCTTTCGCCATGCAGTGGACATCTAGGTGCTGAAACTACGACGGAGAAGATTTATCCGTGAAGACTTTATACTGCCAGAAGTTTTAGGCTTATCAAATTTCATTAGAATTTCAGAGTAATTACTTTATACGGAATGATTGAAAATAGTATTAAAACGTTTCTGCTAAAAAAATAATTATAAATTAACACCTTTAACCATTTACTTCTATGATTGGTTAGGTTAGGTTAGGCAGTAAAAGGTTCCTGTATATACAAAGAATAATACTGTTTGAAACATTTGTTACTTTTGTCCGACCACGGCTACATTGTATTAGTTAATTAAAAAAATATTTTAATGTCCCGTACCAAAATTTGAAATAAGAAAAAAATAAAACACATGAGGTAGATACGTGTAAAAAATAGGTCATTGACCTTTGTACAGATAAATGTCCCTCAACACACGTTTTTACACAGTACTCTAATGCAATTTATATTATCTGTATAATGAGCTTTAAGTTTATTATAATAAGGGTCTAGTGTTTTTGTGTCGCGAGTCTGATTTTTTCACTGGTTCCCTTAGAGGGGGTGAAGAGATCCACGAATCAAGGGGGCGGGGGTTATGAAATGTGCGCCACATCTGGTTGCGCAGGATCGAGACATCTTCATGAGAATTTCTGATTCATTGGTTTTTATCATCTCCATGTCTGCTGTTTTATATAATTATCAAATCTACCGCTTATTATGCGATGATTCATTTTGTACTTATTTTCAATGGAAAGTTTTTTTTTGTAATAGATTCTCATTTAAATATTATAACTATAATTTTTGATTATTTTCACTTGTTATCTTTTACAAGTTTTGAATGTAAAATTATAGTTTCCGCAATAAATAAGAAGTACTTTATTAGACGGATTAACGAACAATCGATGATATGTGATCATTGCCGCCATTTTAGAACACTAAGAATTAGCACGCGGCATTCAAGTCGAGATCACTTGAGAATTTGCAGGTACGTTACTGATCTTGTAAATTGAATTCGTTCTTGTACTCCGCATTAGCATGCAAGATACTAGATGCGTTTATTTGTCAAACACAACACAAGTATACAATTATTATTTATTATAACCAACTCTCTTGACAGACTATCTATGACTATAGCTATATAATGGTAACATATTTCAAATATAAATAATATAATGATAAATAAATAAATTTCGTTATGAATAAACACTGACTGGCACTGAACATATTTTTTTATATTTTAATTTAGCAGCCCGTGTAAGTTGAAAGCGAGATGTCAATCATACTGTTTCAATTTTAATTTCTTTTTACGAACTTTTACGAGTTTAAACGTATTTTTTTCATAAGAACCCTTTTAAAAGGATTACAAAATTTATTAAAAAGGAAGTACAAATTGGTAAAATCGTTCTCAAGTTTTAGTATGACTATGAGAAATAGCGATTACTGTTTATAAGTATAGATCATAATATAACGATGACAAAACGATTTTACATTTTAAAAAATTGATCCATCATTTCTCTGTTGTTACGTTGATATGTAGTTATAAAATAAGTTTGTATTTCATTTATCTATACATTACTAATACATATATATGCTATACTTACATTCTAAGAAGCAAAGATAAAACTTATTTATGACGCTTCGACATTTGATTTGAAATAGTATCATATTTATCGACAGGGTTCTATTAAGAAAAAATATATCAGAGAAAAAGAACTAGATTAAATTTTGTATTAAAAAAAACAGATAGAGATTTACGCCAAATAACATACATATAGAGCGAGTAAAATCGAGTTTATGGTGTAAAAAGTTCAAACTTGTTAATGTTTATTATGTTTTTCAGCAAAAATCTTTAACGCTTCAAGCTAAATTTCATAAAGCATAATGACAATTAAACTGCGCGACTGACAGTTTGCTATTAACTTCTTGCGACTTGACATTTCGCTTTGAATTGCACACATTTGACAGTTCTCTTGTTTCTATTACAGCCTCGTCGATCACAGAGCTCGAAAAGCTAAAAAAAACTATAGTTGACGCGTTGCTAATTTATGTCGTCATTTTTTACCGATCACAAAATTTATTTACTATTTTCAAATTTAATCTCTAAATCGACAATTTCTACTTTTTTATAATGGTTTAACAACTTCTGACTGTTCAAATCTGCTAGAGCATATTAAAGAATATTTAAGGATAATTAATTTAAATTTTCAAAAAACGGTTTTTGTTACTTTATTATAATTTGGCTATTTATTCTTTCTGAAACCATTGAATTTTATATGAAATATAACATAAATTATTTGACAGCAAATTATCTGTACATTCACTCGTTTAAAGCTTTTATATCTATAACCTATCACCCTGTAAGGAGAGATAAGTAACAATATTCTTCACAATTTTTTTTAAATGTTCAGATTTGCTAATACATTACTATACCTATCGGCAACTTAAGTTATCTACCATCTCCCGGATTGTATCGGGATGCGATGGTCTGAAACATGTGTCGCACCACGTGGGTCCAAAGCAAAAAACTATCAGATAGAGGCATTGAATATCACTAATACTGCTTAGTTAAAATGAACTCAATCACCAGTGCAGAGAGCTCTTAATATGTTAATTACGTATTATACTTATTACATTTATACATATAACGTTTCACCTTGTGGGAGACTCCAATGGGACAGGCGAAAGGTTAAGCATTATGCGTAACATATTGTACACGAGTCCATAGACAATACGAGAGTGTGCCATGAAAATCTACATTTCAGCAAGAATATTCGTATAGTTATTATTTTTTCAATTGAGATACCTTACGAAATATTTTTAAAAGACGAATGGTTGAATAATATTTATATACATACACGAAGAAATACGTGTATATATACGATTTACAATACAAAATAAACAATTAATTCATATTAGTTAAATCATTTTACGACTACGTCTCCTCTACCTGAGGAGTATAAATAGACCATGGGCTACATGCCCTGGTTCAACATCTAGGGCTATATTCCTCTTATAGAGTATGGGTTGTATTCCACCTACAAGGATCAGGCTATGCTCTACCTATATGGTCCAGAAATATTTCTCCAGATGTTTACTTACCGGATCTGACGTGTCTTTTCCAAGTGTGTGAGTAAAAACAATGTTGATTAACTCATACAAGAATGTGTCACTTTCCGGGAATGTAACCAGCGACCTACGGGTGCTATTTACAATACTATACCACCCGGCTACCGCTGCTTGTTTTAGTCATTATAATTAAATACAGTACAATATCATTAAGAAATATAGATTATATTCAATGACATTACGAACTTTAGCTTTAACTATATTTTTTATTATTTATATTCTATTTATTAATATTTGGAAGTCGATTCTTATTTATTTATGTAAAAAAAATACATTTTCATACATATTTTAACAAATTAGCTCTTAAAACAGATAACGAGCTTTATAACTCTATGAACATTATTCCTTAATGCCATTAAAATATCAAACTATTTTGTATTAACGCCATAGTTTATTTTAATTACTAAACAAGTTGTAATAACTACAAAAGAGATCGATTACCTTCGTTAACGGCGTTTAGCTAGAAACTTACAACTAAACGTATTTAGTACATTGATATTCCCTTGCTTTCAAAGTTTTGAAATAGTATAATGTAGCGAGTTTATAATTATTTTAATTACCAAATCGTATGATAACCCACTCACGATATTAAGTCGCCCAAAATTGTCTTTAGCTATTTTTCAAACAGGAAAAAAGAACCTACACACGAGCTACTGCGAGCTGGTTTCCGCAACCAAGCGGCACTGAGCTAACTTCGCGTCGGGCTTAGTCTAATCCAGTCAATACAAACTCCTTGAGAAATCTCACCAATCCTTTTAGGTCTTGGGCGACCTCGGGGAGACACCTCGTTGATTTTAGATGGGCAGCCTTGTAGGGTGCTAATGCCGTATACCGATGAAGTACCTGAGCAACAGTCACGTATTCTTCCCGACATGGCCGGCCCGGCATAGTGAACTGTCCGTAACATCTAAAGCAAGCAGAGGTTTGTTAGAAAGACCACAACTAATAAAGATCCTTGCCACTAGATGCAGTCGGAGTCGCGGTAGGCATATCCTTTGCAGCGTGTCGGCTCTCCTAACGGCTTGTCCATCTCTCATTGTATTGACTTCTAGTATGCTCACTACACACTACATCTTAGCTCATATAAAGCCACGCAGTGACAGAAATTCCAGCAAAAACAGATTACTGATCGAAACACCCCCCTCCCCCAAGACAACCCCTCAAGAATTTCTCTTTGTCGATCTTCATATATTTTATTATCGTTTTTGATTTGCTTTTTGTAAATTAAAATAAACCGCTAAATGTGTGGTTGGATGCAAAACTCGAAAAAGACGAACAATAATGTAAACTTTTTCATATAATCCTTAAGAAACTGGGAAGGTTCTTATGAAAAAAAAAAAAGAAATGTTGCAACTTATAGTTTGACAAAGCCCGGATTAAAATGAAATAACTAAAATTTTATAAATATATCAAGCGACTGTCTCGTAACCCGACACGTGTTTATTATATATATATATATATATATATACATATATATATTTAATATTTCTTAATATTTCTATATATATAACGTATCTACAAATATCTTACTATAAATTTGAATAAAGAACATTTGTTAACGATATTTTAATAAAAACGAGTTTTTAGGGTAAATGGTCTTTAATTTTTATTCCATAAGGTGACGAGACAAGCATACCAATAATTAGATGGTCCGCCAATCCCAATGACACTGTCCAAAGTTTTGAAATTCTAAATATTTCACATTGACTCTTTTTGTTCGCCATTTTTTAGATGTAAGATGAACCCTAAGAACCAAAGCATATTGATACATTTGACATTGGGGTAGTAGATTCCTCGCGGCCTGGCAAAAAAAATATAACCGTAAGTTACTGTTATTTTCTAAAAATATAGTAAATTGACATGAAATGATTACCTTATTTTTTATCATACAGATATTAAAATCAGTGTTTATGTACCGTAACTTATGTATCGTAAATAACACGAAATAAAATCTTCATTCTGTTATTCCTTAAGCAGATAATTTATTTATCCCAATTGATCATTATTATACTTACAACAAAGTATGTAAAGTTTTTGGCTTGTCTTTGGTGATTGTACCTAAATTTAAATCACGGCTTTCGAAACTCCTTTGTGATCGACCACTAACTGTGATTTGCTGATGAATTTCCCTTAAGGTCCCTGACCATATTACATTCATCGTGTCATCATATCGATTATTTATTTGACCTAAAGCGAATATTGGTATATAGCGGTTAAGGTTAAAAATTTTCCAATTTTTTGAGAATCGTTCATTAAATGTCTTACATTTTGAACGACCTAATCGAATATAAACGAGTCTTTATTTTTTTTTTAGTTTGTAGAATTTTCCAGAATCTTAATAGAGTTTCCAAGAGTTCGAAAACTCAAGATCTCGGCGATGCAATCGCTCGCGGCGCGGACGCGAAGTGCCCGTGAGTAGCTGTTCTATTTTCGTCCTCCCCTCGGCGTCGGCGCGTGCGCCACGGGGAGATTTGCTCGGAAGAGTTTAATGCACTGAAATCTCACCGCTTGTCAATCTTTATATACAACTGCATGCTCTTTTGAGACGAGTATTTCTATGCACGCGGTAGCAAACGAAAACAAGGTACTTACGTATGATAATACTAAAGTAAAGTAAAAGTACCTGATAGTCCATTTCTAAATATTTCATAACCAACCAGATTCCTTCACCGGTCGTATTTAGGTAATACTGGATGCATTTTTACATTTGTTAAATACGGAGCAACCCACAACTCTCTTGGATAGCTAAACTTACGCTTCAAAATGGTTAGTCGCGCCTCATTTATATATTCATTTTAGCTCGAATATTCCCAATCTTTAAATGTAATCTATTTGCTTGCAATTGTTTCTGTATCTAGTCATATACCTCTCTGTAGACGAGCGTGTCTTCCTCTGAAAGCGATCAGATGCCTCCTATAGTTTCGTTGCGATTTGTGTGTATCGCTTCAAACACTTTCCTAGTTAATACAAGTTGTTCCGAGTGAATGTCGACCCAACAATAAAAACACCACATTGGTCGTAAACAACATGGTTTGTATTCAGAAAATTCAAAGATTCTTTCTGTGGCGATACGACCATTTGTGGTTCTTAATATTTCTTAGAATCTTTTTCTAGTCGTGATTTTGGGCACTACACATCCATACTACACTTCCCTGGTTACGCTTTCCTTAGCTAAGCTCTTACTTCTATTTTTAGTTGCAACATCTACTAGGTTAAAATTCTCATAATTAACTTATCAAATTGTGATAACTTGAATTTCATTTGAAGGTTGAGTTTGAATTAAAATATAAAAAATATTTTTTCCTCGTAATAGAAAATAAAGCTAATGTCCCACAATTAGGATATTGATTGTATCTATATGTAATATGTCATTAAAATTTACAAATGTTAACCAACATTATCATATTTGTTAAATTTGAATAATGATCAAAATAATCTTTTGAATTATTTAACATTTGTACCTCTTGTTCATGTGTTAAAAATCGTATAAGACTAATAAGTACGTGCTGAATAAATAAGTGAAACAAAAGATAGGTCCTTTAATTCAATTGATCTAAATTTCAATTAAATCTATAAAAATACCTTAGAATTGCGACAGTTAGATCTTATAGTGATTTTTATTACATAGATACGTAATAATATCAAAATGAAATGCTTTTCATTATAGCATTGTAGTCTTAATTATTTATTTAATCACATACTAAGTGTCTCAAGGCTCGGGGATAGTTATTGCCTTTTGACAGATTTATTGCGGGCACCGTATCAAAGAGCTCATGAAAGTAAAT
This sequence comes from Battus philenor, assembly GCF_028537555.1. Lineage (NCBI taxonomy): Eukaryota > Metazoa > Arthropoda > Insecta > Lepidoptera > Papilionidae > Battus > Battus philenor. The sequence goes on from NW_027181693.1 coordinate 4,539,341, forward strand.
TGTCAGGCGTTATTGCCAGACTAAATAGAGAGGGTGGCTGACATATGGGCGGAACAGATATTTGTATTTTTTTTAATAATTATATATGTAATATATATATATGATTTTATTTATTGTTTATTGTTTTAGTACAGATTTTATTGTAAATTTATTATCAAATTCCGTGACCAACCGAAAAATGTCTGGTGTTAATTTTTGCTATATTTACTCGTTTTTACTGATGACGGCAACAATTTTAAATCTATTCATATTTTTAATCATGTCTTTACTAGATAGCCGTGTTTGACATGGAGCGAGATGTGCCAAGCCTTGATCTCGTTACAGCTCTGACTCCTTAGGAAGTTGATGCTTTCTAAAGAATTCTCACGTTAGATCGCGTTTTCAAGTATTTACACAGATGCTTCTTGAACTAACTGGTTCCTTGATACGGTACCTTGGCTTGGACTGTGACTCAACACGTATGTTATTTAAAATTTCCGGTGACCACGTTGCAGCAACCCCATATGCTGGTCGATCAGATCCAAACATCTCTCGATACCATTATAACTAAAGCAATATACACTGCCGAAGACCGGCAGATACGAAAAATATTGCAGGACAAACTTTCCAAAAAGAATCACGAGTATCGTGATCCTGAGATACGACGCAAAGCGGAGGATTGTTTACAGAATTAAGAGTAAGGATAAAGCAATAATAATTTGTGTAACCAAGGAGAACATGTGACTAAAAACTTTATTGTCTTAATATGATAAATTCATATAGATAACATTGCATTTCTAATATATGTAAAACCTACATTAGAAATACAATATTATTTTAAGGGGCTTTTTATTTTTATGGTTTGATTAATTACTTTACGTCCGATACACGCGCATTGCAAGGTAAAGTCTCCCACTAAAGATCGCGAAAATGTCCGATCTTGCGCTGCCTTGAGTCTTGGTCTTTGATGTTTACTTAGTAATAAACGATAAATATTTTTATGTTAAAATATCTGAAAAAATATATTGCGAAGCTTCAAATAATTACAAAAGTTTTATAAACCATATAAATATACCTGAAAAACTAAGTATAATAAAGTACTTACAGCGTCAATAAGTTATACAAATCGTTCGATTCGTAAACCTAAGTGGTTCATGTTTACAAGCGAAAATCAAATCTAATCATAATCTTCATGTAGAAATAGAAATCGTATTTCCTTTCTAATCACTTCTTACCTTATACCTAAATCTTCGATACAATTTCCTGTAATCGCGGCTAATATTTCAAACTTAATATTAATTAAATCTAAACTCTATAGTAACAGCGTAAGAGTGTTTATTCAAGTCTTCCTTCTCACTACTGAAACTACAGATGGACTTTTTTGCTCAAAAGTAAAATGAACTTTAATTTTATGACTCAAGGTAGATTTTTCAAGGGCAGATTATTGAGTGTTATGAAACCCATCGTGGGTGTTTAATGGTCGAACGCTGAGGCTTGGGGACAGCTGTCGCTCCCTCGGGTGCGACTAAGGGTTTTGTTTACAGCTCGCTCTAATGACGAAGCTCTTAGTATTAAGTATTTTTTCTCGACATATATAATTTACGTAGGTGTTTAATGTAAAACATTTAAAAAAAAGCTTATATAATGCTGACCTGTATGTTTTAAAAACTATTTACATTGAACAAAAGTGATTAACTGGAACATATTCTGTGTGGATTCTTGTTAGACTTGATGTTGACTTGTGAATTGGCAGTCAATGTCCAATAGGAATTAACATCATTTTTTTAATTCGTTTATCATTATAGATAAAAGTTACAATTTTCAATAGACGATCGCATAATAAACCACTCGGATTTATGTTTGTGCTAACAAGTTGACTTGCACACTCACTGGCGCCCAAAAAAGTTTTTGAGGATTTCGCGGGTTTAAGGTAGCCTAAGACCTCTTTTCAGGTAGCGAAGAGAGCTCCCGGGGGTGTTTTACCGCTCAGGCATTTCACCGGATTGGAATTGTTAACAGCCTCCAACAATTAAGCTCGTAACGCCCAAGAGCTTATTTATTAAAATTGAGTATAGGCTGAGCGCTTTTTGAACTGTCCCATCTCCAATCTCTTGAATCTGTAAATATAATAAATCAACAGTGATATTTCAACAAAGAAAAAAAAGACTACACATGCAATTTAAATACAGGTTAATTAGACGCATACGATAAAGTATATAGGTAATAACATACTACACATCTCTTATCCGATATCCCACAGTACCCAAAGACGAAGATCTACGGCACTGAAATACTGATCTACTACTTCGTGCCTCAAAGACTACGGCAACAAAGAACCTACGAGCTATGTTCAGGATTTCTCTATCAAATCCAATCAGGAACAAGGAGATCTGAAGACGATTGAAAGTGATCCATATAGTCCAAGACTAGCAAGTTGAATGGGCAGGCCATGTAGCGCGCTGGAATCTTGTGCAGAGACCGCGGACAAAGGCAGCGTAGGGCATATGACATATAGACAAATGACCTTGTCAAGGTCATTGGAACACGCTGAACAAATCAAACCAGTCTTATTAGAAATCTATAGAAGGGGCCTAAGTTTAGCAGATTTTCAACGGCTGAAATAATAATGATAAAGTATCAACGGGTCGACAATTCATAAGGAAATTCTTGATCGTATTAAGCTTTGCATGTCTAGAAAGAATGCGCGGTAATATTTTAAATATTATTCTTTTAGTACATACCTAATTACGTCACACAATTCTTCCATGGCGAGGCTAACTTTCACTAGACTAGATTAAGTTAATCAGTAAAACAACTCCAGGACATGAAATATTCCTTGTGTTTATTATTTACTGCAGCTTTATCTAATGTCATTGTTTTCTATGTTTGATTTAAACAAAAATGTTTTATACGTATATTACTTATGTTTGCACTAGTTTTTAGATTATATATAATGTCTTAGTAAATGTTTTTGATAAAATTGTTGACGTGTATTAACTTGTCAAATAAAATAAAACACAATTTATTAATTATTTATTTCTCTCTTAAATTTACGAATAAACGCCCACTGTAAGGCCTATACCTCGCGTCTATCAGCTGAAAAGAACAAGAAAAAGAAATGTAATGTCTCTCTACGTAAATTACCTAATTTTTGTCTGTACAAAAACCTATTTCTTGCCTTGACGAAAATATAATTTGACAAAAAAAGCCGAATCGATCGAGGCGATATCGAGTTTTGAGTTTAGCTAAAAATTTAGAGATTCATTTTCATTTACGTACATAAATTTAATTAAATATATATTTATATAAATACGTACAACAACGTATTTTTTTAAAGTAAAATACGAAGACATATTATAAAATATTAAAAATTATTGTTGTGATTTTTTAATTTAGTTATTTCTCGTTAAAAGATCTATTTAAAAAGCAGTAAATTTATAATAATTATCGATAAGGCGTTAGTGTTACGTTAGTTGGAAAGCATAAACATGGAAGGAGTGTTTCAGACGTGTAGGCAGGCTTTGATTATAGTACAATTCTTCGTAAAGAACAGTAATCAAAGGCAATTTATTAAATATGGCGAACTAGTTTTTCTTTTTTTATTTATTTTTACAGGCTACAGTATCGATGAAGGAATTTTAAAAAAGTGATAATGGAACACTTTTAACTATTATCTTCATCATTATCATTTCAGCTGTACGTCATGGATATCCAATAGGACATCAGAATAGATACCCATACGAATTTAACAATGTCACCTAAACCTGGTGGTTGGATATCCTACGGTGCGTTTGTCAGCCTATGGTCTCAACTTTACAAAACCTTAGCTGCGATCAGTTCTGCTTACAATGTAGCCTGCTTACTACCAATTCCAACTTGCCAATCCTCTGAGCTATATGCATTACTTTAGTTCGTCTAGGATTCTTCGCATTTCAGGCTTGGTCTCATAGAGAAACCTCAAACATTGCCCTGTCTATGGCTTTTAAAGCGACTTGCTAAGGAAGCTATTTAATTAAACCCACAAAACCATTTTGTATAAATAACTGCTATAAATATTAATGTTATCAAATTATAATAAAAAAGATAATATTGCTATTAATATCTGTTACAAATTATGTAGAGAAATCTATAATTTTATGATAAGACCTCAATGAAAGAATCATTACATTTTATGAAATAATTTTGTAATTAATCTCTAGTTTTAATTTCATTACAGTGTTTTTTTTTTAAATACAAACTTATAATTCAAATAAATCATTGCTGATGTATAATATGAATAAGATTTAGGTTGCCTCATCAATATTGAATTTATCCTATCTGAAAGTTATTCAAATTCCGAATTAAGTGGTAATCATGAAGTAAAGATCTGGTGACTTAAAAGAGGAAGAGTTTCCAGTCACGGTTCTTCTTCTCAAGAAACAGGGTTTTCTGAAGTATGTAGGCAGCGTTATCCTGATAGAACAGCGGGCTAGAGCAATTGCCCAGACACAGTTGTTTAAATAAAATTGAATTTAGAATTCCGTATTTGATGTATCATGTCATGTTTCAAGGTGGTGTTGCTCAGGTATATTCCGCGTAATCCCAAACCACTAAGCTCTGGTAAACGCTCTTACCGTTTCTCTCCATTCTACAACAAATATAAAACATTTTCAAAAGAAATATGTTTATTTTATACTTACGTATTTATTAAAAGTATGAACGTGCTTTAATTAACATATATATCTACAATATGTACATAATTTTTATAAAAGTGATATCTTATACTATTTATTGAATTTTTTTAGATATTGTTTGTATAAAAATTTCATGCGTGAATTTCAGTTTTGTAAAATGCGCGCTTCATACTCGCCGCCCGAGGAAATATACGCCCTAGCTCAAGAAAGCTCTGTAGGGCGGGCGACTTCCTCACCTCCAGCGCCCCTGTCGGCGGATACCGGCACCAAAGGTCTGGCGGCCATTGGCCGGTCGTCGTGACGTCATCGCACGTCTAACCAATAGAGGGGACCGGTGGAAGACGATCGCGCCCGGCCGCAGTCGTACTCGCCGCGCCTTCGTATGAGTTGTGTGTCGCTCACGGCCGCCGCCCCCCCGCACCCCGCGTCCCGCGCTCGTCTCGCCCGCATTCTAGTCGTGGGTGTCACGCCGTGCAGTCGTCGCGTGTGCCGCCGAGCTTAGTGCGCCGTTTGTGAGTGCTATAATTCCCGCCCGAGTGTCAGTGCAAGCGAGGAACCGGCAGCCGATCGCGGAGGATGTTAACAGCGCACGGTGAGTGCAGGCGACGTGTCGTCGTACGCTTATCACGCGCCACGTGAACGCGCTCTATTTATAAAATGTAAACACGCCGCTAATTTAATTCGAAATTGCCGTATTGCTACTTAGAGAAACGCGTCCGGCCCCGTCCTATCCGCTCGTTAGCAATAGAGACGGCGGTGTTCAGATTGCCGAGTTCCTGTAACTTTGCCGCCGCCGGTACTGTGGTGATGTCGACGAGATTGGAATGTTTAGAGTAGTAATTGTTGGATCAAGTGTTCGGCTGCGAACGATTGGCGAGAGAACGATAACGTGACCTTGAAGCGCGGTCTCGAACGCCGGCCGGCGATGGAGCGCCCGAGCTTTAGCAAAACGCTCAGACAAACAATGTTAATCACTCATTTAATACAATTATAACAATGCCATTATAAAATAAGCGTAGACGATTGGCGTATATAAAATATTAATCGACCCAATTACAAAGAAATATTTACAAAAGAGGTCGCAAAGTCAAGGGAGTAACGCTTTTGGATGCGTTTCAATTAAAGACAAACGGCTCTGTTTAATCAAATGACTAATAAAGTTCAATGAGTAATTCAAATAAACTTAAACGTCATTGCTCCCAGCAAATTGTTACTTTAGCGCATTGAGGAAATATTTAATTTAATATTGCCCTATGCATAATTTTAAACAATTTGTAATATTTACTGTACATGAGCAAATTCAATTCTTTATCCGAGTTAAAGGGCCTGTGTCAGTTTTCCACCGGGTTACTACGCATTGCAAATTTGTAATATGTCAGTCAAGTCGGTCCGGTTGAGTTACCTCGATACGGTCAGGTTCGAGGCATCGCAGACCCTTCTAGTTCCACATATTTCTTTAAACGGTTTTTAATAGAACAGCAAATGGGACGTACGCCAACTTATATTTATTTAATAGCTTTTTTTTCAGACCGCAATAAATATTTTTTACAAAAAATATATACAAATGTATGTCATAGTAATAATCGCTTGATTATACACAAGGCGATCAACTTGCCCAAGGCCTTCAACGAGCCTTCGGGTCAAATTTAATAAGAAAAAAAGAAACACAAAACTTAGAAGATTTGGGATTTTCATTCGCACTTTAATCAATTGGTTGGAAGAGCGGTTACCACATGAGCTGCCGATGTGGTCATATAGACAGTCGAGTGCGAGTGAGACGGTGATAATTCGCATCGAACTAGCGAACCGGCCATGCGAGATGCTCAGCCGTATCATAAATATTAATCAGGCGCTGGTGTCAACAGCCAGCGCGTAACGTGATACCACTGCGATCCGCTGTTCGCCTGGTACTCCGAGTAGGAGCCAGACAAGTCTATATCGCAGGACATGATAATTGACCACTACCACTAGAAGAAAACCTTGTTATTTCTTGTATTAATATATCACACCACAATGTAATTGTAATTTAAACAGAAGCTACTGATATAGCATCTATGTCTCCATAATAACTCTCCCTACAGGACTTTGAATTTGTGATAATTGTTATCGAATGCACATCCGTTAATGCTTACGCATTCAACCATGACCTACAGCTCTTACACTGTGATTGGAAAACGCAGTTTATGTTAATTATCTTAACCGTACAATGTTGCTAATTGATAATTCAGTTTAAACTTTAAAATTTTACATATAAGATTGTTAAATATTTAATTCAAATAATTTATTAATAGTTCCTACTCGTTACAAATAATTTAGCATAAATAATTCGGTCTGCCGTCGCCATTATTAATCGTTAATGCTAATAACTACAGTATACGTTTGAGTACCGGAAATGATTAATTGTAAGATTTTCTAACCTCCCTATTCTTTAATATTGAACTTATAAATCTATACATAAGTTCTCATTTTTTAAATATGTACGTTCTTAAGTTAATCACAAAAAGCATAAGAAAATATTTTGCTCAAAAAGTATAAGGAAAACAATATAACTAGATGCACTAATTTAAATTTAATTTTCACTTTCCATTTATAAGTGAAAGCGGAATGCTATATTTAACGCAATCTACTTTTAATTGATCTTATTTAAATTTAAACTATCATGTTACGAAAAGTGTAATACATCAATTAACAATCATTCTATCAAGGATCAAATAATAGAGGTACAGTTTAAAAAAATTTTTGGAGGAACTCAACTACGATTTAGTTGTTTTCTCTTTCAGCAGCTTTAACTTTTTTATCCTTGAAATAACATAAATATTGACGAAATTCGGATCATAAAATGTGGGTTAAGTCTACAGAAAGTGGTAAATACATGAGTTGTGCTTGTTATGATAATACACAGCAACACTGCGCACCAAGATCTGTTAGGTTGACCATTTTCTGTAAATTTTCGGGACTATTATCATCGGTTATATATTTTGGCCGATATTTTTTAATAAATCATTGTAGTAAAAAAACTATTTGCATAATTATTGACAAAAGATTTTCCTTATTTTCTTCATCAAAAACGTTACAAATCAATAATAAACACAACAATTGTTATGACCTTAGAACAACTATTACATTTAAGCATGTTAGTTTTAAACTAAGTATGTAAAAAACAAAATTAATTATTGATTAGACATGCAATTTAATTAACTTTATAATAAAGATCCTAGTTACATATATGTAAACATGCGAACCCTACGCGAGGCGCTTTTTCTCGCCGACGATGCGTGTGAGCACATCTGCGAAGTTTCGCTTGCGTGTGTGTGTACAGACACTTTTTTGTGCTCATGTGTGCCGTCGGCTCTTCGTAGCCTCGTGAAGATGCGTTCGAATGTTTTTCGTTTTTTCTTCAGCATTAACGTTCATTTTATTACCAACCGTCGCATTACGGAGTAAACATATTTAAATATTCAATTTTGAATTATTTCTTGCCCGCCAGTTACAAAGTACTGATGACTTTTAAGAAAAAGAAAAGATTTATTTTCGTTTCATTCAGTCTACTAGTTACTCTGCGAAAATTTAACTTGAACGTACTAATAAGGAAACGGTATAACCATACTACAGGTAGTTCAAAAATCACAACGCAGTCGGTATCGCATCAATGATTCGGACGCAGCATCCAAATAAAGTAATAAGTGTCAAGACGAACAAAAACTGCATGATCAAGAATGTTAGTATTGAATTCAGATAAGGAAATGATTAAAATATAATTAAATCGATTTTCAACCTTATGGCTTTCGGTGAAAGATTCTAAATCGTTTTTCGTTACGTCTGTATTTATTCCGTGTCACCTCTGAGACAACTGTAACAGTCACGAGCTATTACGTAATGTTTATAGGTACGTATGTTTTAGGCTTCACGTAGAATACTAAAGTACACATTTTTTTTTTGCGTAGATTAGATTTCGTGTTTATCTTTTTAAGTGGGATTTATACGACTGGAATGAATAAATATTAAACTACACGGGAAATAAGTTGGATTAACATAGTGCCGCGCGTTAACATTTCGATCACGATTATTTGCTTCCCTTGTTTAACTGCGAACATGACAATCATGGTCATTACTTACGTTTCTATTTCTTATTTCTGTTATAAAACATTAACAGTTTGATTCTATATGTACATACCTAATATAAATCAAAATATCTTCAATTAAATATACAATTAAACATAAGAAAATGCTAATGTGCAAAAGGAGATAGACCAGCGAGACTTATTTGTATTGTGTATTGCTCTTTATATCATTATCGTCATCATTTCAGCCGAAGTAGGTTCCCTGCTATACAAAGGACTCTCTTATGAATTTCCAAATTCAAATTATCTTTATTCAAGTAGGCGTAACATTTTTCTATATATATTATTATATAAATCATGTAAATGAGTTAACAATACAAGTTCCACACATTTTGATCAGCTAAAAACTCTGAAATGCTGTAAGTTTTTTTTTTAATAAAGTTTCAATTATATTATATAAATCCTATAAAATATTATACTTTTAATTCTAGACGTAAAACTACGAAACGGTCTAAGATTAGTTAATTTTTTGATGACAAAATTTAGGCGTTACGAAGGGCGTAAGAGAGAGGTCGGAACCAACTTGCTTCTAGCATTTTCTGATGACTTTAACGAAGGAGGATGTATACCTTGTAGGTAGATTTATTACGCCGCGCTTGACGATCTGTCGTCTCAACTCCAGAACCATAAATCCCCGGTGATCATTTGTCGTGGGACGTTTACCTGCCCACTGCTACTTCAACTTCCTAATCCACTTCGTTATATCGATTACTTTCGTACGTCTACGGATTATTTCTTACTCGATTATGTTAAAGTTCTTTATATGAAATATTTATAATCCTTTACATAATTTTTCGTACAGATGCCTATTGAAACACTTTAGAATTGTTTGAACATCAAGTGTCATTATACATAGTCGTCTTTTTGCCGTCGTTTCCTAGACGATCACAGGAGGCATAGGCCTTCAAAAAAGATATGTCGCCTGTTTCTTCTGCAGTTTTATTTTACTATTTTTAAGCGAATATATTCTCTGTAAATATAAATTATTCAGCAATAGTTGAGTACGAAAGTTAGATTATTTTATAATTTTGATCTGGCCTTCACTGCCATGACATAAGGGAATGTGGTGTAATGGTCCACACAGGACGCTGCTGCCCATTTTCTGGAAATTTTTTCGTGAGCAATGACAATCTTATGTAATTAAAGCAAAAATTGTTAACTATATAAGATTGTATCCCGAGAAACTAACCCGCGACCTACGATTGCAATTCCTCTACCACTAGGCTAACACTGCCCACAGGAACACGTAGTAAACAATAACTGATTTTAATTTGTATGAATCCACAATTTGGTAACAATTTTATTTACTACAATATCATAACGATTCTTATTATATCTGAAACAATTAATTTTCGGATATGGTGTATTAATTACTATATTAAAATCATTCCAAATATTTTTAATTAATAATTCTGTTACTTGAAATATTTTCGTTTATTCTTTAGGCCAAAACAAAAATGATTTTATATCAAAATTGTTTATTATTTAACGTTGACAGTATTTTGACGTTGAAAAACGTTACCATAAATCTAAAACATCACGTGATTTCGAAAGAGGGACACCTAAATTGAGCCAATTGCTGACAATATAGTCTTAACGCTGTAAAGCCTAAATGGCAAGTAAGTTTGTATAATATAAATTCTGTATTGAAACCATAACACAGCAGCATAGCATAGTAATTCAATACCTATATTACTTTAACATACATATTACAACTATGTGTTATCTAATAATGGTAATATATAATAATTATTATTGCATTGTTTCTAGTTATTCTGCTGCTGCTAGCTCGGAAAGGGTTTAACTGTCTCAATAGGCATAAAAGGTTATTGATATATCACAGTTAAATAAAAAATATGTATCCCATTTCAGGGTGATCAAATAATTTATTCTGTCAATTGTCTTAGTAATAAATAACGATAGCTTACAAAAATAATTGTTCTATTTCATACAGTACAGCTGTATTAATATGATATTTTCTTTAAAGTGTACTATAATTGAACGAACCTAAAATTCTTTTTTCTTTTTTTTTGTTTTAAATGGCATCAAATGTTTGATAGATATTTTAATTCACTCTTTGGTTTGTGTGTGAAAATAAAAATGTAGTTTTTACAAATTTCGAATTGGTTCTCGTGCTGTAACGAAATTGTAAAAAAATAGATAACGTGGTCGATTTTCATTATTATGGCGATCTTATCGATTTCCCGGAAGCGAACACGCGACTTAAGGTCGCAGGTCTCAGTCCTCTACCGCTGGACTACCACTGCTCTTCGGTACATTATTTAGCCATATTAAATTCACAATGTGAATTAATCCTTAAGAATTGCCACTGCTCAGAAACAAGTTACAATAGGATGGGCAGCAGTGTCCGTCTTGTGTACTATAATACCACATTGCGATCGCCAACCCGCCTGTCAAGAATGGCGATTATGATGTATCTCTCCATAGATATCTTCGGGAGAGGCATAGGTCTTATAGTAGGCGTCTATGAACTGAAACGAAAATTAGTATATTCCCTTTATCTTTAATGATAGACCGTAACAAAATTAAGAAATAAATGTGTGCGTAGTAGAAGTTTGTGTATAGACTTATAATAACATATTCTTTTAGTTCGGACCTGTCTTCTCTCAGAGAGGGGAAACGGCTGTATCTACAATACAGGCCCAGTGCGGGCGGATGATGGATTTGGATATGTTATCTTACGGATTTTTGATCCTCAAACAAATTACAGTGTTTTTTGCAGTTACCTATATATTTTTTCTACTTGTCTTATTTAATCATGATTTAATAATTTCGTGTAAAATGAAACATATCATTAAATGTGCTAGTTGTGTAGAATATTTAAAAATTATTTTGTTATTAAACATTTAACTTTTATATAATTAAATATAAAAATGCCTCTAGTGATTTTGGATTTTAAACAATATATAGGCCTATAAGATATCTTTTCTCCGTGATAGTCATCCACAATTAATTTTAATTATCAATATGTTATACATCGCAAATTAATAATTTAATGTCTCTGGTTCAGTTATTATTGTATGTATTTTATATGGTATGATCTATATCTATATATGTCCTTATTTGAGTTGTAGAAAGACCTATGTCGGACATAGGCCTCCCCTATGATATAGTTAGATTTCTAATAGGAATAGTTGGAAATGGCCAGCATACTACGTCTTTCGACGATCTATTCGATAATAAAGATATTTTTAAGTGGACATTGACACGCACTTTTAAATCGCTACTTATATTAACATTATAGTAAACTACCACCACCTGGAGATATAGATCTGACGAAGAGAGTCGGCCAAAATTTCAACAGTTTTTAAATAAAATTTTACAGTATTATTGTATACATCATAATATCTGACACTTTCAATAAACAAGTTCTACTCAATTTAATCAACTAAACCCTTTTGAATGCTGCAGGAGTTTTTTTATAACTTTAGATTTATTAAGAAAGGGAACGTCTTAAATATTAGTATTATTATTTATACTTGTGGAGCTTTATTATGTATTTGTACATTCACACCCATAAAGGATTTGTTAATGTTTTGGGGTCGAAATTTACGTCTACACTATTTCTTGCCAAAATCAATTTGAATTCGACTGTGCAATTTTTTTTTACTACAAATGTATTGTATAAAGTATCGATGTATTAGAAAATGTATATATATGTTTTATAAATAATTTATTCGCCATTATTGTCATATCACACACACGCTCTCCGGCGCGATATAAAATCTTCCGCTGGCTGCGCCGTCTGGAGCCATTGTAATAGATACGCAGTGAGTGATGGATGAGCTCTTATCACAACTGATAACCTTCCTTCGTTTGTCTTGCCTCCCTATCCCCTCCCCGAACCTCTCTGCAAAAAACTTATTCGAATACACAATGTTTGAGTACACATTACACAAATTGTACATTAAAAGTTGCTTTTTTTTGCTTCAATACGAAATCTATTTCATATAAATTGATAATTATCGATCCTAGGTAGTTCCGGATACTAATTATTTTTACAGATCATACAGATAATACTAATATTAACTTATTAACTAAATCATTTTTTTTTGCCTAAATTTAATAAAAATATATATGTGTTGCATAAATTAAAATGTTAATTATGGTAAACAACTATCATGGCTATAGCCATTACCTATCTATTTATTGTTTGTTACCATGCATTAGCATTCGTTGTTTTGCCATTAAGATATTCAAATTTTGAATGTTCGCGAAACTACAGTTTTTTGTAAAGTTTTTTTTTCTCATTGTATACAAATCGCAAGCGTCTTGACTCATGACCATCAAGCCGTTGTGCGAGAAACGAGTATACTTTTGTTGTCCATACTCATTAGTGAACTTGGCGTTATCGGCTTCTAATGGCTGCATATCAAATATTGACTGTTTCACTATCGAATTACGTCATCCAGTAGTCTCGTGGTGCCGTATGCCATATTATTGACACTTGAAAGGCGACTTTTTAAGGAATTTTATTTCTAATAATGAACGTTGTTTTTATCGATCTATTACAATTTTTTTTAAAGTGTTTGATAGAATAATTTAAGTATTTTTTTTACTTATTAATTGAATGAACGAATGAAGCCATATTCTTCAAAATCTTAAAGGAGATATATTTACCATAATGTGAGTAATATTTAATGTTGCCTTAACGTTAGTTGTTAGTATTGTAAATAATTCCTTTGCCGCCTCATAGAGGATGGCACTTGAAAAAATTTCTAGTATTTTTGAATACATCTGGCTTGTGAAGACATCATTGTATAAGAGTACCACCTGTCAGCAACCTGTGCACGTAAGTGCATTGCGTTGGTATACTTTTTAATAGTTTATACTAAAATAACAATAATATAACAACTGCATTATCAAATATCAATTTTGCATTAGACTTATCAAAGTAATAGGAATTTCCAAAGGTCATAACAAATATTGATACAGTTTGATAAGGCGACCCCGCATTGTCTCAGGTATCAAGAACAACCTTTAGTAGTGATAGCGTAATTTGTTTTATCATTACATAGACGATTGTTAAATTTATCTTAAATTTTAGTGTCTATTACACTAAGATAACCGATGCTTTAATAATTGTTTATTGAGCGGACGAAAATTGGACGAGATAATCCGTTTATCTCGGACGTTTCGGCGCATTAATTTTTTTTATCCTGCTCTGAATTTTTTTTTCTATTTCAGCTCATACTTATACATTTTCTATTTTAAATACTTTTTCAGGATTAATTAAAAATTGTGTTTAAAATTATTTAACTCCTACACTCATGCGAAATATCAATTATTCATTCCATTTTGTTTGTAGGCGTCGTGATGAATGAACTAGTTCGGTCGTTTTCGCTCTCGTTCGGGCACCTCCGACACCTCAAGGTCACGGAGAGGGGAGGCTCGACCCCGTTTCCACGAGGATCGATGGGTGCGCCTCTAAACCACCCTGAAATTCGGGCACACGGGTGTTTCGGACCCGTTCGGTGTGCGTTTTCAATGTCAACCGATTCGTGACGGTTTGAATCCAATCCGAATGAAAAAAAACGATGGTTATTGGTCGTTTCCGTGACTCTAGAATATTACGGGTATTGCTAACGGGTTGTAGCGATTTGTTAACTTAACAGCAAATTAAACATTTCAAATGACAATTGTACGGATGATCTTTATTTATCTTTTTTTGATATAATAAAAATCGCAACAAGTTTTTTTTTGTAGCAGTAAATCTCGTTCGGAACTGGAAATGCAGGAGTTATATTAAATATAAAACATGTCTCGTAATGTATTTCATATATTTTCTGTCTATACCAAATGCAGTTCACCATATGGATGTTGGGGTCTTAAAGTTCTGGAGTGAAGACCGTAGACCTAAAAACGCAGTATAAGACGTCTTACCACAATATAGACAGAAGGGCCTTGTTAAGGTTATCGGAAAATGCTGGATGCAGTTTGTTCGTTACCTTCAACGGAAATATTGTAGCAGAGAACATAAGGTGCTTTGTCTGAACCCTACAGTAAGTAAGATCACAGGCTTTAAAACTCTTAGTTCGTGTCGTGACTTTAGAAGTTCCTCGAGTTTTGGATCCTTTCTAAGTAGGTGTGACACTCAGGCGGAACCTCAATGGATTGACTCGGTGGAAGGGCCCCCAGAGCGGACCTTCGCTTACGCTGACATGTGACACTTATTTATAATTCATATACTATGTCTGATAGAGGCCAACCAAGTCTAACTATTATAGCGTGCAAGCGAGTGCTAGTCACCTTCTGAGATACGTGAGCAGCAGAATAGTAGAGATTAGTCTCTGCCTCTGTGTTAAGCCATCTGTTCTCTAGTACCTCGTGTGCGTCTTCTTCCGACAACTGAGTAAATGTTACTTAGGCTTTTCTTATGTAGGAATTTTGTTTTATTTATTAACTCGCGAATAAGTAATCCTGAATCCAACGAAGCTATTAAAACCAGAAAAACTAACAGCACCCAACACCAGTCGATAAGGCAATCAAATAAGCCATATTCGTAGTGAGAACGATCATTTTGATGAATGAATAAACAATCTCTTTTTTTTTGTTATTGTTACGAGAGAAATTAAAAAAAATACGTCAAATGTATCATTTGAATAAAACTTTAATAATATGACAGGCTGTATAACACACGTCGTAAATATAATAACAATCCCGGAGAATTTACACGTAGATAGAAGGCTGCAATCGAATGCAATCGTAATTTATATAATTCTATGATATTACCTCGTTGCGCCACAGTGTATTCAAAGTTACTGAAAGTTACATATGGAAGTCGGAACCCATGCATCCAATCCCACGGTGAGCTGTATTTAGAGCAAATTGTACATTACTTTATTTTTTTTTATTTAGATATTCATGTCAACTACTGCGACATGCATCAAAGAGTGCATTAATTGTTATAAATATTGCCGAAGGCTTGTTTCTTTGAAATTACAATGTAAAAGTTTATAAATGGCTTGCAGCCTGTATGAAATGGGTTTTAAATAATTACATTTTATTACTTATGCAATGCAGCTGTGGTAGCCCGGCGGTAGAGAATTGAGACTTGCGATCGTTGGTCGCGGGTGCGAATACAATCTTATATAATTCTTTTTGCATTAGTTAAATAAGATTGCCACTGCTCACAAACAAGTTTTTAGAGGATAGACAGCAGCGTCCTCTGCGTACCACTGCGATCACCAACTTTCCTGCCAAACGTGACGTTTATGGTATATATATATATATATGTATATATATATATATATATATATATATATATTTATATGTATATATGTATATATCTTTGGGGGAGGCCTATACCTTGCAGTGGACATCTATGAACAGAAAGGACTTGCAAGCAAAACACGTTGCTATGCCGATGGTATGATGGAAACGTTTGATGGATAATAACTTGTCTTAATGTATTCCTTGATTGATTTGAATTTAATTTTATTTTCAGTGCGAAGAATATTAAATGACCTTTTAATATAGCCGTACCGAAGTGAGTGGCCAGTAACGTGCGCTAATTATTAGTACGTTACTTGGCCATTCATAAATTATTGTTAATACATCGGCGACTGTAAATATTAAAATTCTTTTAAATTCAATACCCTCGGCCGATAAGTAAATGTCACGATAACCGTTTACTTCCTACTTTATAGGGTTGTCACTTGCACAGTTTATTTATTGTTACATGTACTTATATATACGTCCACTTCTATCAATAATTAAAAAATAAATAAAGAATTAAATTAAATTAATCGTTTTTAATTAAGAATGTTAATATTAAAAGCAATAATCAATTTAAAGCTAAAATCTTTCTATATAAATATTATAATAAAAACCTATTTGAGGCAGACGTTCAACGCTGAATAGATCCGGTCCTATCTATGGGGGAGGCCTATACCCAGAAGTGGATGATGATTGTGATATTTACTAATAAACTGTTTTATGCGTATATATGTGTAACAAGGAGCTAAATTCCGCAAGTAAGTACAATTGCGTTCATTTTGCGTCGGAGATAGAACATGGTAATTTTATTTATAAGGATGTCATTACAGGGAAATTCGATTTGTTTTTAGTTTATCACGTAAATAAGCGGTAAATGATGAGATATTTAATATGAATCTGAAACTTATAATTAATAATAAAGATTTTATTTTCAATGATTTATAACTCAAGTTATATAATCTATTTTAAATTAATAAATTTAAAAAAATAATATTTATTCTGTGTATTACCTAAACTCTAAACTTGATATTGTCGAAGTTTAAGTAATATATTAACTATCACTTTTGGTGATTTAATCGCTTTCATCAGATAATATTTATAAAACTGGTTATCGTCTCATAATATCAGCTGTTATATCTTTTTCTATTGCTTTATTGTAACATATTATATACGTTTCAAATTAGTTGTAAAGTTTTTATTCAGACAGATGTTCTTTATAATAATATTGTACATACTTATTATGTACTATTACATTATGGTTGAGATTGTCGGAAGACGCCCCTGGATGCTGGTTCCAACTGGAACTGATACCAAATGAAAATATATGGAAGAGACTTATATCTACTAGTTGACGTCCTATGGCTAAAATGATAATGATTCGAACTAACTAATAACCAAAATCAATTTCAGACATGGAATACCAGTCGATTAATGTCTACTTTGTATAATTGTATATCAGTTTATAAAGATAAAAAAATTCATATGTGGAACAAGTATTTGATATATTTTTTTCCATTATATCACTGTGGATTTCCTTAATAAGCGTGTAACGTTAGATCTTGTTAAAGTCGTCAAAAGGGGCTGGATGTAGGTTGTATCCGTTGAATCTTATTGGAAATCTGGGTGAACATTTAAATTTGTTTAAAAATACTTTTTACACATTTTATGTATAACGGAGAAATTAATTCCAAAGTTATTCTCTACCAGTTAAGCATTAGGCGATGCAAAGATAGATTAATAAAGGTAGGTGAAGTAATATCATAAAACTTATATAAAGTCAAATTGAGAGGGAAAATAATAACATTAAAATACCTTTTATATACCGATCTACGTCTGAAATGACGATAGTGGCGAAGTTTTTACCACTTCGGTACGAGTGGCGACAGTCGATGGACCACAAGTTAATGCGCAAAGTCGGCTCGTTCCTGCCGCGACATTGGGCGCGACTTGCTCTTTAACACAAGTGTGATGAATGTGTTTACTACACAAGCACAGGTAGCATTACGTTCACGTAATGTTATTTAAAAAAAACTTTAATTCGACTAAAGTCGACGCTCTGCCGTGAGCATTCATATCATGGCCGTCGAGTAAAGTCGACGCTCGGTTATGTGTATCGTTTTGTGGCAGATAAGCACAGTACCGAATTGGTTAAAAATAAGAAATTAATTCCGATATATTTTTGCTTAATGTCCTTTGGTAACCCTAACCGTAGATCGCGTAAAGCCAGCTCGTTGCGAAACCGTAGCGCGTGCATTGTCTGCCCACTTCCTCGCGGCATAACCTTGACTGTGACGCACCGGCCGACTCCTCCGCCGACGAGCGCAGCACAGTAACTAATGAAATTCTTTAAGAATAGCGTATCATGTTATTGTTCACGAAGAGAAAATCTCGTCTTATTCATTTATATTCTCATAATTGGGATCATATATAGTGATGGGAAGTGCTAGAAGAGCTATTCTGCAATCCAAATCAATCTCAAATTTCACCACTTTTACTTAGAGATACTAAGAAATTTTTTAACTAACGTTGGGACTGAAATAAATAATATTTATTTATTTTTATTAATAAAGTATCTAACGTGTTCCTATCTACCTGAAGAGCCTACGACAAATGAGTGAGTTTATTGTAAAAGCGTAGAATTAGGTACAAATAAATCACAAATTTAATGAAGCCAGCAGAAAGGTGCCGTATAAGGTGTATATTCGTAATACTTACCTTATGTAAGAAAGAAACACTGTCTAAGTATTTTCATAATTTGATTTAACGAAGCTTTTAACATAAGTTGCAATAATTTTTAATTAATCTGTTAAAGAAGGTAACTAACTTAACTAGCGGAAGCCTAGCGAGATTTGTGCACATAGGTCGCGGGTTCGATTCCGAGAATACAATTTTATATAATTTTTAAAAAACTTTGTTCATTGATATCTTTGGCGGGGAACTTTGCCTTGTAGTGGGCGTCTATGGGCTGGAACGACGAATTCTATATACACTGTTAAATTAATTATTATTCACTAGTGTAATTTTTGTAATTTTTTTTTAAATTAAACGTAAGCGTAGTGAGAAAAGTATCAGCCAATTTTTTTGCCAAAACAATTGTAATGTATGCGTAAAATGTTAAAAAAAATTTGAATCGTGATTTATCTTTTAGTTAACATAAAAAAGGAAGTTTTTGAACTTTGTCTCAAAAAAAATCTTATTTGTATATTAACAATGAATAGACGTCAATATATATATATGTAAATAAAGTCACGAATTGCTTCATGTAGCCGAGGCTGAAAACATTGTTTTTAATCATGTTACATTTACATTAGGCATGCCTTACATGTTAAGATATTAATCAAGCAATATTTACTACAAATTTTATTATTGATATCAATATTTTAATTTATTTGTTAAAAAGCAGAACGCCTTGTTTTCGATAACTGCAAACGCTTCAGTTTCAAATTTTTTGTTTTGAGTTTTAAAACATTAGTTATGCAGGAATGATTTTTTGTTATCTCTAGCATTATTTTATTTTTCTTATACTACGTAAAAACTTAACATCAAATATAAATTCAAATTTAGAAATAAATTTGCATTCACATTTTTGCTGTGCCGAAATAGTTACCTTGCTAAATTCTGAATAAAATTAACGTTTTTAAAATGCTTTTGCTTTTGATTTTTTTTGAGTTCATAAAAATTCGTTTCGCATAATATAAATGAAGTAATTTACTTCTGGTTAAATACGATACAATTAAATACAAGGTACCTAAATTTACAGTAAAACCTTTAAAATTAATGTTTTTAAAATTTTGTTGACAAATACTTCAAGGCTCTTCTGGTTTGCGAATGTGAAATAAATATGAAAAGTTACATGGAGTGGGTTGCGATAAAATTTTGGTTATCTTCTGAATATTTAAATGTCTAATGTAACATATTACCGTGTTTAGTACATTGTATATTTCTCTGTCTGATTTTATATACACGTTATTTTTTTAATTCAGTAATTGCCAGTCAGTTCTTTTCCGTCTCATTTTAATTCGGTCCAGTCTTCGTTCTTTAATGGGTGTTTGATGAATATTTGCATTTATTTTTTTATTTAAACACTTATTAATTATTTATTAAATAAAATCCTTATTAATTAAAAAAAATGGTCTTCATCTTTATTAACAACCCACATTGAAAGCTGTCAGAAAACAGCGCCAAAAAAAAAATAGGCAAAGGCAATATAACGTTCAGCCTCATCGCAAATATATAAGATTCTTGATCACCCTAATATCGTAATAACCAATAGGCAACGTCAAAGTCGAGATGACAAGGAGAATAAGTGTTTTTATTACAATTTCTACGTAACACAGTCGCTCTTTGTATTTAAATCCTCCTTCACACTTATTAACGAGCTTACTAACTCGTGTTGTCACATGCGTGCGAGCTACTAGCTCCACAACGCACTATGTATTGGCGCCGGCGCTCCAACGATTAATGTTAATAATTGTAATCATTTTTGTTAATTGTCACAGTTCGCATATAGTACATGCTTGTCGAGGCAGTTCAGTCCGGAATAGTTGCTTAAGATAATAATTCAAGGGTTTAATTAAACTTAAAAAAATGCGAAATAAATTGTTTTTTAATAATTAAAATCGCATTCTGTTTTTTAACGTAATTTAAATGATATTTAGTAATTTGAATAGCATTCGTAAGTACGTGATACTATCGTGTAATTTGCTAAAGAAATATTATATGTATGAAAGCAATACTTAATACGAAATATACAAAAATAAATAGCATAATATCAACTGTAAAGGGTAGTCATAGTTACATTCTATATTGTGATGTACTTTGTAGTATTGATATATAATTTGGTTAATTGTTAATTTATATTATGTCTGCCTGGATGCTTGCAGCTTTCAACCAATCTTATTGGAAATGGTCCACGTCCAGCAGATTATATTTATAATTAAAATTAATGTGGGCATCAGCACAGGCATATATATATGAACACACACACACACGCACATATATATGTGTATGCATGCCTTTACCGCTAGGCCTGGCATGCATTCGTGATCGAAGTGTGGTACGCAGAAGACGCTGTTGCCCATCCTCTGGAAACCTGTCTGTGAGCAGTGGCAATTTTATGTAACTAATGTACAAAGTGTGAGTTATGTAATATTGTATCCCGTGAATCGAATCCGTAACCTAAGTTCTCGGCTACAGGGCTACGTAATAAAGAAAGAACAGCCGTTGAAAGGAATTCTTAAAATCGTCAGTTATGCATTTAAATGAACACTGAACACCCCTCACCTTTACTTACATCATCAGTGATAGTAGTCAAACAAGGTCAACTCTCCATTCCCTTGTGTGGTTTAAATCCAATGTAAAGTAATTGTTACGTACACTGCATACCTAACTTTTATTTTAATTCTGTTGTTCGTTATAAAGTCATGTTTCTCCATGTTTGGATATGATCTGGCTTTAATTAAATTACGAGACTTACGTTACTTTAATTTAAATTACGAGAGAGTAGAGTTTACCAGAGCATTTAAAGTTGGTCCATTTTTAAGTTAAAGTTCTGGAAATAAATACGCTCTTGGTATAACTATTCGGTACATGATTTCCAAATTCAAAATATTGCATGCCCAGTACACGCATTGTTTGGCAATTTAATGGGCTATCATTAGCATTTCCACCGAAAGACGTCCAAGGCGGATATGGCCTGGAGAGGACTATTGGAGAATAGGACTGATTGGAAGCGGCCTGTATTTCCTGAACCTTAAGGCCTCGGCGGCTGACTGCTCTGCACGCCTTATAACCTGCCCACTGATAACTTGCCGATCTGGTGAGCTGTGTCGGTGACTTTCGTCTCCGTATCTTATCATTCTCTTTCTCATTCGATGCCGTAAAGAAATCCCGAGAGAGTTTGACAATGAGTGAAGTGAGAAATCAAGTTTCAGTGCCGTAAGTCGGCTCTGATAACACATATTTATCGCAGACCTTTATCTAAAGGCACTCAAGGATATTAGATGAGAAAAAAAATTGTAACTAACCTAAACCAAAATTATTAAAAAAAAACATTGTTTTTGCCTTGTTGGTGAACATATGTAACTAACATATTAAGCGTACTTATAAAAGCGATTAAATAAACTCGGTTTAGTTTGTTGTGGACACTTTTCAGACTAGGGACACGCTTAGAACTCCTGGTAAACTATGTTATTCTAAAAGATTTATTTAATTCAGGTTTCTATCAAATAAGTCTCTTTTGGTATCCTTCTGATGAAGTGCATATCTATAAGATCTAATGTATTATTCCTTTTGAATGTATAATGTGTAAATGAAAAAAAATATATCTTTAAAATGGATTACAACGATCATATTCTATTTTTAAGATATAATGAAGATAAGTTCATTACCGAAATTCAAAGTAATTAAGCTATTTAGGTATTTAGTATATGTAAATTTCAATGATAGTACAAGGTTAGTTTTGCAATAACAACCGTCAATAGATTGGCCGGTTCTATTAAACTATTATAAATATTTTGCACATATTTGTTAGTATTCTTAAGGTACAAACAGCGAAAGACCTTCGAGATATGAAGCTTCTCTTATCTAAGATGTTACATTGCAATTCGTGTCATATAATTAAATTAGGCCGTGTTACACTCACGGGGCTTCGATTAGGCAGGTTCTGTTCAACGTATAATAAATCAATTTTTCCAATAAAAAATATTAATAATGAACCAGTAATTTAAATAATTTTCTATTTTATATTTTAATGTGAACTCCTAGTTCTATCTCTAATGCATACTTTATTTATAGTCCGTAATTTATATAATCGATAAGTTTTGTGAACAAAAAAAAGTACAATTTTTAAATCACGATTTTTTTTATATTGTTTGCCGATTATTTATAAATATCGAATTAACAGTGAAACATATATCACTAATAAAACGATGATCCGACATTCGTGTTTATCTGTTTATTACTGACTACTAATTATAGCTATAATACATAATAGAATAATTTTTATTAAAGTTTATTGAAAGTATTTCAAGATGAAAAATAGCATTTGTTAATTGTATTTTGTTTCCTTGAATTGCCATTGTCTAGTATTCATAAACGCATTATATTTTGTTGAACACTATTACTAACGAATCTAAGTTTTATATAACATTTATGTTTCTGCCATCTATCTACACCACTTTGACTGGTAGAAAAGGCTTAAAGGACTTTAAATCCGCACAAATCACAAGTTTTAAAAAGAGTAAATAAATAAATAATGTAAAAATTAACCATTTACGAAGGGCGTGGTTCAGTATTCAAGAATTATCAGAGTTGTAACGTATTTTGACCTTCCGGCGCTAGTTTTTCGCTATGTTAAATCAGTTTCAAAGCAGAGTATCGAATTGCGGAAACATAATAAGATATTTTTTACGCTATATCGTAACTTCACGGTCAATGTCGACAGGTCGACCTTGCGGCTCACTCGAGCACGTCTCACGACTATCGTCCGAATAGTGGACATCGGATTATATAACAAATAACTATTTTGCTATTTTAATTTTTTTAACAATCAATTATCGCAATATTTTACCAAATTTTATCGTCACTGTTTCAATAATTGTTAATTTTATTTAGAAACAACAAAATAATGATGATAATAATAGTCTAGCAATTACAATGCTGTATACCACAGCTTTGTAGAAAATATTAAAAGGAAAATTGTTAAACATAATCTATCTTAGCGTGTCAAGGGTCTTCGAGATGTCTGTGAAATAGCAGTTTTGTAACACTAACTAAAGAAAGAATATCCTTATCTAAACTGTACATTATGAAATTGAGATTTTTGTTATTTCTCGTCTTAGTTTCTTTGTCCGCTGACTTTAACTTTTTTTCAAACATATTACACCTTTAAATCTAAAATTTCTGATTAAAACGATCTCATAGCGCATATCTAAAAAGATAGAATCTTTGGTAGCAATCTTCATAAGTGTTTTCACGTCGTGTTTTCCAAATAAATTGATATTTATGAATCGCTTGCGCCGAACTAAGTAAACCTCCCAGACGCGATTGTGGTCGTATGGAAATGCGACATCAGTATACATTACCACAGATAACCTCGCAACGATATTCTATGAATGTCAATAGACAACAAATCTAATAAACTGCAACAAGTCAACGACACGTTACATGAGTAACATTAGTATTATCAAGTGTGAGCGTCATTGGTCGCCACGACCGCTGTATTTTTAGCCTAGGCCGAACTAAAAATAGTTCGCTGTACAGCAGTTATTACTGAATTAATATTTCTAAAAACGGATCGTCTACGCGCTTGATAACGTCCGAGACCGATAGTATGATGACGTTTACCCGCCATCTTGCTTTGTTTGTTTTTGTTGATTGTTCACGCGTTTTTTTATTTTTGTTTTTATACAAGTTCTAATATTTTTTTGTACACTTCTTTATCTCTTTATCTAACGACTATATTATTAATTACATTCAGGATTAAGAAATCTTTAGTTCTGTCTGGCACAACTATATTTGATCATAAAACATTGAATCTTCAAGACTAAAACTAAATTGCAACATGCACTTTTTATTTTAAATGATCTCAGTAACTCTTACTTAAAAGTAGTATTTTTAACGTTTTAATGTAATAGATAAAATTAATTTATATTACACGGTGTATATTACACGGTCTTTTGTTTGAGGAAAATATAAAAATTGTCTTCACGACTTTCTGCTTTGTGTTTATCAGATACATGTAGATAAAACGGCTTACATAATTTATCAATACATTTAAAGTTATTAATGTCCGCAGTTGTGCATATAAGTTTACTTATGTGTATACAATGACTTTCATGTATATATAGATAGCCTACACCGACATAACTACAGATATTAAGCTGTTACGTAACTCCGATAAATGTGCAATAATTAGATATAAGTGTTTTTGATAAGGATCGCATCATAGCATGTGATATATTTCAGACACAGTTTCAATTACATTATTACGTGTATGTATAAATTAACCAGGTGTTCCTCGTCCATCTTTTGTTACTTAAAATCCGTTCTTTGTAATTATTTACATGCAAAAAAAATATACTGAACAAGTTATAAATCTATAGGTGTTGTATCTTGAATTTACGCTTTTTGTAATAAACGTCCCCTCAGCTGTTTTTGCGGGTCGTATTTCATAAGATCCTTTCTTAGCTGACATCTACTCGTCGAAAGGAATATTTATACTAAATTTGAAGTATATAAACCTAATGATTCCAGAGATATCATGATGAGTCAGTTCATAGGTGGAAATCTCATTTTATATGCTGTTTATATTCCTCTATTTCGCTTCTTAACGAATATGCGTACATTTTTAAATACATACATTTTTTTTTCATTCTAGTGACTTAACTTTGACACAAATTTGCATGTGATGTAAACAAATATTATTTGAACAACCGTTGAAGGATGCAATATAAGGAAACCTATAAACTGCACTACGTCAACATGCCCTAGCACTGCGTGGCGGATTATTATCTTGTAACTTTATATAATTGCACTTTATGTAAACATTACGAGGGTAAAACTGGTCACCGTTTTTCTCCATGTCACATTTCCAAAATAAAAAACGTTAATTATTATCTTAAATGTCTTAATTAACGCCGAAAACTCAAGTAATGACTTGTAAAAACTTGTTTTTTATAAATGATATTTAAATATCGGTATCAACAACAATCACTCTTTATATCAACACCTAAATTACATCCGATGATTTTAATAATTCTGATATTTAAGTGTGCGCGGAAGTGATAGTCACCTGTTGGTCTGACGCACACGAGATATTTGAGAACGGACGGTTTGATCTATCTCTTTTGTCCTTACTGTAATAAATATTGTATTGCATTTCTGCTAAATCTCGTGGTACGTTAGTAAACAAAAAAGTAAAAAAAAGTATAAAATAGCTATCAAAAGTATGTAAATTCAACCTAATCAAATCTGAGCAGTATTTTGCCGATTCTAATATAATTGCTAATATAAATGATTTTTAATAAATAGTTGTAGAAGAAAATTTTAAGTTGTAGAATGCCATTATAAGGTAGCTCAATTTGATTCAAGTATCACGCGCGATTCGATTCAAGTACGCAAGTTAAGGTCATTGGAAGAAGCTGGATGCAGCTTGCTTCCAACAAATCCTGTTCGAAATCTACAGAGAAAGCCTATGATATCTAGAAGTTAGGACTTCAAATGCCGAAATGATGACAACAAACGAGATCGCTAAAAATAATTCAAATCGTAAAATAATAGAATAAATCTATTTGTATGGATTATATGTAATATAAATAATATGTATCTTTTTGTTTCAGGTACGATAAATATATGCTGAAATCTCAATAAACAACGGAGGACATGTAAACCTCAAAGAGTTTTTTTTTTAAATCAGCTTTTATCAAAAAAATTTCTTCTTTTTCTTCTGAAACTCAAAAGAAATTGTTTATAATTTCGATCATTTCCAATGGCAACGCGGCCTAAAGCTTTTGTTAATATTATCTTCGTAAGTCATTGTTTTTAAAATTACGTGGTGAATGTATAGCTCATTTTCTATAAATCAATGTATGGTAAATCCCATCAGAAATAGTTTCACAAATAATACGTAATGATCGTATATTAAGAAAGCGTTTTAGAAATTCGCATTTGTGCATAATAAAATTAATTATTGTTTACCGCATGTCCCTACAGACTTTTGAACTGCCAGAAATTAGCTTATCGCATTCGAATAGAAAATACAAATGAGTGTAACATTTTTTAGGGTTATCTGTTTATACAATATGATTGGAAATTGTTGTAAAAACTTTATAGCTTTTTGCTGCCAAATATACTTTTAACTCTCGTAATCACATCGATTTTCTTTAAATTTTACAGTAGTATTTCTTTATGTTTTTTTGCACATAACAGATATATAACAACCAGAACTAAAATTTACAACTAATAAATTGCATACCGTTATAAATAATAGAGTCTAGAACAGAGGCAACGGGAGAACAAACGCAAGTTTGTTAGTAAGGTCAAACAAAGAATTCATTTACTGTCAAGGCCACGCAACTTTATAAGCTGAAGGAATGATTGTCACAAAGCGAATGTTTTAAAGACAGTTTTTTTTTTTAAATAAAAGGTTAAATTAAAATCATACTAAATTTATTACAAAGTATTAAATACAGTTTAACATGACCATTTAAATGGCCAATAACTATCTGAAACCTCCCGCAAAGTGATTATAACGATCTTATTCTAAGATCTATTAGAAATTCCTTCGTGATATTGGAACAATAACAAGCATTTACTAACAATTTTCAAACAATAATACAGTATTTAAAAATGTCTATTTTTAAATCAAGGTTTGCTCAAACTCAATCGTTTATATTTCTAAGTGTAATGCCGCAATAAATTAGATACTTTTATAAGTGCAAAGCAAATAGCGTAATGTGATTATCATTATTCCTGCCGAAAGACGTCCACTGTTTCATGTTACGCCTCTCCTAGAGATTCCCAATAGGACCAGTGTGAACATCACTGGCAATGAACGAAACATCATTGGCAATGAATTGGATATATTAATCTTTTGTCGCTACGATTGTCTAAAAATGTCACTATGAAAAATAAATGAAAGTAAAAAAATATTATGAGATTTAATTCTATGAACATATTTTAACTGTTATTAAAATTACATTACTTTATTTTTCATCATTGTACAATAATGACCCGTAAGACACTGAGAAATAAAAATGACATTTATTTATAAATGGAACAAATAGTCTTAGTGTTTTTAAAAGATGGTAGTGTCAGCTGAGGACATCATTAACACGTTGATTGCAACAAACTACTAATACAAGACAGTTTTGAAAAATCTTTTTATCTTTCTATGTTCGACTAACAGCGACAGCTCAAGCGGTTCAAGCGACGACCGCGACTCTGTGCCGAAGATGCCTCGTTATATTCATCAACAAGATTTAGAATTATTTATCTACCTACGCTCAATAATTATTTTTATCAGTGTATTTACAAAATATATGTTTACTTCGAGTTTTGCATTTTTCAACAATTGCGTTAACAACCCTTATTATTCTGTATTTATTTATTACAGAATGGCAGTAGTATTTATAACATTTTTTTTTCTAAAAACTGGTTATATGATAACTCATAACAGACGTCATCATTATTTCACATATTTACCTATTATAATTTTGAACGAACAACGGTAACTAATGGTTTGAATTTAAAGATTTTGTTGGGTTTTGCAAAGTACATCTTCATCAGAAGTTTTATTTGTTTGATTTAAATACGTTTTCATTGAATAATGGTATTTTGTTCAAGACAGTTATTTGATTTCCTTAAAAAAAAATGTTTTCATTTATCAAACTATTTAAAAATATTTTTTTAAAACATTTATCTCGTTAAATTGTGCACTGACTATCATCACGAGTATAGACGTAACAAAACTTAGTTGGATCTTTTTCATTGACATTTGAAGACTGACATTTTATTACTAATTTAAACGCATTCTTAGATCGGTATGACCAACCAATTGTATTAATTCAATATTTTTAATATCCAGCGAATTTAGTATAGTGGTATATTTATTAAATTGTTACTCTTAAAAATAATATCATCTTAAATATTTATTTAAGTCATGCACCTAATTCTTAAAGCATATATTTTATCTGAAGAATACATTATAGTCTATGGCAGCAATCAAGTGTGCTATTCTGCGCGAACGCATCGCCTCGTGGGTAGCAATTTGAAGTCGTTGCTACTGAGGCTGGCTCAACAGGACCGGTCTGAGGCAATTAAATGACACAGTAAAAGTGCTTATTAAGTATATTACTCCACCCTCCGTGTGGCGAACATTTAGTAGATATACGTAGATAGTACGTGATCGCGAACAATGAACATGAGAAGGGTATAGTACTCACAAAACATATTTTCAGGAGCGTTAGATATTTTTCATGAGGAATCTAATGGTGAGCCTTTTCTATGTCTACAAAATGTTTTCTCTTAAAATAGAGAGTAATAAAAAAACATCAGAAGTATTAAAATCCAATATAATTCTATAATCGAAACTCGTAATCTAGTATCGCCTAGGGACAGGTGCAGTGCTGTTTACGGTTTTGTCAACTTTTTTAAACTTGTCTTAAGACTGCATCTAAAATATTCTGTAATGCCTTGAACGATGGTCCAAAATGTGTGCATAAAAAAATTTGTTGGGATGCGCTTACGACGTTCCCATGCCATCTTTGCTCACAGCACGCCTGTTTTTCACTTTTTTTTTTTCTGAAACGGGTCTACAAAGAGAAGATTCTGGTTTTGCAAGGCGACTCGCAATATCGATTCCCAACGTACCGTGTCTCGATTTAAAGCTCTCTACTTAGCATTTTGTACTTTAAAACTAATTAAATGCACACTTTTGATCTGCTCATAAATCGACTAAATCCAACAAAATTACAACAAAGATGAACTTATAACGTAAGAATTATAGTTCTAAATATACACACATATATATATAGAATATTCAACACAATTATTTACAGGTTAATTAAAAACAAGTTTACAACGGAGTCGACTGATGTTATCTTACATGTTATTCAACTAATTTTTTTAAACAAAAAAAGTTAATAATTTATTAATTTATATAACGACTATAATAATGAAGTAAATTAATAAAACAAAATTTTGTAGAGAAACCTGGAAAGTGAAACAATTTTAAACATCCAGTTTTCTGCATTTAATGCAAGCCCCTGAAGCGAATAAAAAAAATAAATGCCCTCCGTGACTAGGACAGCTTCTTATGACCTTGACGGCGGCCATTTGCTTTTTTTTGCGCGCGTTCAATGTTGCCAGCATGACGGCGTGCGGTGCGTTCGCTTTTACTTTTTTATTTTTTTTTTTATATAAGGCATCTTGTTATGCAACTTTTCGTTTAATCGCATCTTTTAAATAATAAATGTACATGGATTTTATAAATTGTCTCTTCTACAATAACCACTGAGAAGCAACAATATTATTTTTAATTTCGTTTCTTTTACCAAATACGTTTGCTAGATTACGGTAAAACAGAATGTTAGTGGAAATCAAACCGCAGATACAATCATGCGAAATCTACGCTTTAAATTTGAAATGAACTATAGTTTTAAATGTTTATTTACTATTTAACTCTAAAAACAATTCAAACTAAACACAAATCGCTATTGCAAACAAATATGATTAATGTTGAGAATTTAATTCTACCAAAATTGAAACAGAATTTGTATTATAAAATAATATTTTCGCTTGTAAAATTTGATATTATTCATTGGTAATTAATAAAACAAAATGAATAAATAAGGATTTGTTAACAGTAATAGAATAAATGAAATAGCAACATTACTTCATACTGTAATTAAGATTTTTCTTGATATTAAATCAGATAAGATAATGTAATTGTTAGAAGGTGTTACCTGAAAATGGACTTATTTGCCATTCTGCGATAGGCTATTCAAATAAATATTGATAACGAATATTTGGTATAACATGTGACGCTCTCTTGCGAACATTGCCGTTTCGAGAATCTGCAACAAAATTTCTTAAAAATAATTATAATAGTTTAATATTTTAATCAAACGTTATAGTACTAAAATTCATAAATAGACACTGTTACTACTCAAATATCCGAAGGTCACATTTTATAATCATAATAATCAAATAGTTTAAAACATATATAATGACTAATTAAACCGTTGACTAAAAGTTGTTATCTATAGAAATTTGTTATCAAAAATTTAAGGATAATGAACTCTTTATGTATTGTAAACGATTTGCAATTTGTTATATTATGAAACATTCAAAATTTTGCATATGGTAACGTAACATAACGTTTGGCTGTGTAGGAAATAATGGTTCCACACAGCCAGACGTTACGTTACATCCATCCGTCGTACGACCATAATGTATCCTCAGGAATGATACACAAGAAATTACTTTTCCTCGAGAATCATTTAAATTATAATGCAATTGAAAAACAATTACATGCTTATTTTGCAAGCTTCCAGATAATGTTAGCTACAAATTAATACCATTTAAACGCGGCAATTATAGATTAAAATATTAAATATTACTACTGACAATTATATAGCAACATATATAGGGTGGACTGGAAAGGCGTTCGTTATTCAATTTAAAGTAGCTTTTTAATTCCACAACTGCATTATTTTGAAGCGTAAGACCTAAGTCCAACAAGATGGCGCGACTTCCCATGTATGCAATAACTCTTTAACCCTCAATTCTCAATCAATAACCCTCAATGCCCATCTCAAAATCAAATTTCACGAAAAAAATTATTATTATCGCATGACCTATGGAGCCAGCTAGTGTTCACAAATTTTCAGTCTTGATTTATTAAATAGCATACACCTCAGTTATGTTGAAGAGTATAGATATAATATTGCAGTCAGAAATATATAAAATTTCACTGTAGACTTCTTAATCGTCACGGGTAACTCATTCGCTAGGGAATTAGTTACTTGCTCGGAAACTTCTATCTCAAAATTCACTGACGAACGTAACACCTAATATGAGTTTTACACATGTAGTGATAACTGTATATGCTATGTAATAATATTTATATTACGCATACAAAATATACATTCCTGTATGATCTAAATTTATTTAAAACTTGATTTATTTATATAGATCGTATAAGTTTTGCCTGATGATCTAATGGAAATATTTGTGCGTAACTGCAATAGATATATTATTTACATTACATAATTTTACTTGTTTCTTTAATTCGCTACCACATATTCAAGGACAAAACTTTATATACCTTCAACTATCATGTCACTTACTCCATAGCCAGTGTTACTACGACTTTGAACCTTGAATCAGAAACTTTAGAAATTTCTTTCGCTTGCACTAAATATGAGCGCCGGCAGATTGAATAAACTGCTTGACACAGATTCGCGTTTCGGGTCAGATGGGTGCCTGTGCCCAGTAAACAAACGGTTGTTACATCTCGCGGTTGAAATAAAAAAAATCAATCTTCGTTCGCTTCAACACGTCTAATCCTTTTAACCATACGTTTCGACTTCAATAAGAATTTAACGTGATACTTATATAAACTTTGGATAATAAAATACAAAGATTTAACCACTGCGTAAACTGCTTTTATTTTTTGGAACTCCTTATATAAGTCAGTCATAAACATATTATTTTCTTGTAAATCATATTTTCAGCTGTATGACATCCGTCCACTTCTAAACACAGGCTTCCCGTAGATTTAAATAGGAACAGTAACAAACAGCATGCATCTAGCGTTTTGCGACGATCTTAACAAATTCTTCCGTGGTCCGAGGTCTTCACTCCAGAGTCTAAAGCACCAGCGGCCTTCTTTACTGCCACTGTTACATTAACTGGCAAACCCGCTGGTTCATCCACCAATTTCCTAAATTTTGAATATGGGTAGTTAATACACATGTACGTAGGCATTTGAACTTGAGAAAACAAAAAAATAAATAAACAAAAGTAGGTACTATAACAAGAATTTTAAATAGTGTTTTGATGTGATCGCATCAGGCGCCGTCTTGCCGCCATTTACATGTGAAGAGAAGCCACGGGTTCGACAATTCCAATTCGACATTGTAATGTGCACACAAAGGACTGACCTGACATCTCCTTATCAGTTATTACGAACACAAACGCCCCGTGTTTGTTTAACTTTATGCTTTATTGTTCAGACAAAGAAGTCAAATTCCTTTGATATTTATCTTATGAATTTACATCGTAGTTTTACTCTATAGGATCTGACAAGTTCATCCTGCTCAAAGAAAAGGAACACTCTGTACTCGCGGTAAAGATATACCACGGTTAATTAATCTTATCATTTAAAATGACTACGAAAATAGATAACCTTATATCGTACATACAGGTTTTACGCGCAAAACAATTTACAACGTAATGAATATCGATATTGAGAGATAAACCAAGTGTAATTTTTAGCAAAACCTCTTTAAAATTACTCCTTATCTTTTTTTTCTTTAGGACACTTCAAAATCAGAGATTTCATTGTACGTTTTATACAATACGTCACCAATCGGACAAATACCAGTTATCTGTTTTTATCGGTTTTTTTAAGCCATACAGATTAAATTCGTGTGTTACAATAAAAAAAAATTGTTAATCTGCAATTTTCTACTCTAAGATGGCTAAAAACATTTTTGCTAATATATATACACATGGTTTAAAAATGTTGTAGATGTTTATTATTAAAGGATAAGCCCGCAGATCATCTAAGTCTCTCATTAACATTAATTAAAATACCATTCCTAGTAGGTAAAGATACAATAAAATAATTAGCTTATAAAATAACGTCTTATTGATTACTTTGTATATAAATACATAAGAATCAAGCATATCGACGTAAATGTCAGAATAAACTAAATTAAATTTGTGTGAAGTACTTAAATTATAATAAATTATAAAACTAATATCGCTTTCCTAAAAAAAAATATTTATTTCGTCATAATGAACGCTCGCTCTAATCTACTTGTAATGTTTATTCAAATTTAGCTTTCATTTTAAATGATTCCAGTAATGGAAAGTGGTCTTTTAAATTTAGTTTTCGCGAAATTATAATTTCAATTTATATTTATTAATTTCAACTTTACTAATCGGAAGCGTTTAGTAAGAAAATGATCGTGGATATTGAAATTGGAATTTTCACGTATTCTCTGTTGCAAATTCAAAATTGATTTCAATTAAAACAAATTACAATCTTACACACACACTAATGTTTGACGGATTCATACGTACACTTGCGGTTTTCGTTATCAATACACGCGCAGTTGTGTGCTGCGGTAGTGCTAGTTGGGTGACGTCATACACAATTGTCACCGCTGTCACGGCTAACGAGCGACACTCGGTCACCTGTTTCGATTTAGTCTTAAATAATTTAATCACATTGTTTTTTTATTTAACTAATAAATACGAGACGGTTTCCTATATACAACTACAAAGAAAAAATATTACATTATGTAACGTATAATATTATAACCACTTTCGCTTACATCTGAGTTGATAAAACATAGAAGAACTGTTAATAATCATAGTACAAAGTATATAAGTCGTGTAATTTTTGTAATAAAATCTCTATATCAACCTAACAGTTACGTAAATTATCGGGTTTCAGATTTTTGTTTCAGTGTCTTAAAAAAATGTTACGTTTTTATTTACTAAAATAATTTATCACGGACATCACTCATTTTGGGTCCCAGGCCTCTTACATTGGGAAGTGACACGGTCGGCTTCAAGACCTTGCCTCCCCCCTCCTTCGGCTCGGCACAGCTGACGTCATCCGCGCCATCTTGCGACAATGACGCGTTGCGCGGCAACAGACGCTCTACGCAGTACTTATTGAGACTCGATTTTCAAAGGGTAAAATCTTATATAAATAATAATAAAACAATATAGTCTTTTTATATTTTTTATTAATTTGCACATAAATCTACTTTTTTAAATTCTAATTAGCTTTTATGTTCATGAATTTTAATGTTATAATTTTCGTGTTAAATAAGCCTTTTATAAACTTCGATTGAATCTTTTTTACACCATTCTTTATTTAATTAACAATTTGCAGGAAATATTGTAACATGTTTTCATTCTTTGTGTATACTTCAAAGTTAAATAAATTGAAAGATTTTCAAACATAAGCCAGAAATCAAATAACACATCTACTGCATCGGTTTTGACCTTCCGCCATATAGTTTCTATTGTTATACGGTAAATAATGTTGTACGGAAGACAGTGTAAGCACATTAGCAACAGTGTGAACAGAATTTTAGTGAAATATAATGGCATTGTGAGCATCAACTCGTTTAACAAAGTTTTATCGTAGTTTTACGTGTATAGTTAATATAATATAAATGTTTACGATAAGTGAATACGATAACCAGGTTCTGGAGTGAAGACTTTGAACAGCGAGTGCAGCGTGGGACCTCCACCAGACAAACAGACGTCATTGTAAAGGTCGTCGTCAGACACTGGATGCAGACTGCTTCCTACCAGTCTTATTGGAAATCTATGGAGTATGTCCATCAATGGACATTCTAAAGCTGGAATGATGACACATTATAAAACTTCTCCAAAAATCTTTCAGTTTTTACATTCATCAAAGTAATAAAAAGGTTTTTTGGCGTAAAATAATACATTTACGTCGTAATTTTTTCAGCCTCGTTACAAGTGTAATAAAAACCCGTTGTCAAAATCTATAGTTTCAGTTGTATGAAGCTTTTACCGTGAAATAAAGTATTTTAAATTATATGACGTATACAACTTTACGTTCATCAATACTTTTTTTTATTTAGAAAAAAATGTAACGGCTGGTCATATCGTTCCAAGAACGCCATTTCTGCTGATTTCTTCGTCACGTGAACGTGATCTGGGTAAGGATTCGAACCGATCACAATCACTACTAATACAGACATTTGTTACAATATTTATGAATTTCCTTATTGTTGTGAACGCATCTTAATCTAAATTCATTTGAAAACGCTTAAAATGTCGTTAGAGTAATACGATAGTGTTGAATTTTTCTTAGATAACAAAGAGTTGTCAGTAGCTCCGACGAAACATTCGAAAAGATTTGTTATTTACAATATCGTTTAGCTTAATAAGTTATTTTTTAATGTTTTGTATAAGAAAAATGACAAGTAACCGTTAGAGAATAAACAATACGAACTTTACTACGTTGGATAGTTCTTCCACAAAACCAAATAAATTATTTATTTGTAGTGGTTACTATTTGATTTTGCATAGAATTTCCAGTGAGAATTGCATTGACGTCCTTATACCGAAGTGTGTTGTGTATTAAGTCTCATGGTTCCGTTCTATCTCACGCTCCCAAAAACTTTAGAAGTCGAAATTTGGACAACGCTATGTTGGTTTATATATCTTACCGTCATCGTATCAGCAGTAATAAATTCGCTGCTTGACATAGGCCTTCAGAAGAGAATTAAGCAAGACTTTACCGA
Organism: Battus philenor; assembly: GCF_028537555.1. NCBI lineage: Eukaryota > Metazoa > Arthropoda > Insecta > Lepidoptera > Papilionidae > Battus > Battus philenor. The sequence goes on from NW_027181693.1 coordinate 4,575,383, forward strand.
CTAACTTAACATGGACACCTTGTAGGTGGATGTCCTGCACACCAGAACCTTAATACCCTACGGTCATGTATCCTGCGCGTTATGTGGCTTGCTTGCTGCCAACTTTAACTTACCAATCCGCTGACTTACATTGTTTATTGACATTTAACTGCGTATCTCATCATAGTATAGGTTTATTTGTTGTTTACATGAAATTAAACATTTTGTAACATCTAATGACAGAGATGTACACGATATTAATGTAATATTATTATTATTATTAATGCTATTATTATATCGTAAAAATAGGATAAAGATTTGGTGTATTACATAAATTCGGGATTGCGTATGAGTGAGTGAAATGTATAAATATACCCGTTTGTGCGAGTGGAACAACAAACAACATCTGTACAATATCGTAATATATCCTTATGTTAATTTATCTTTTAGTAGCAAAAATTCTTTGAAGGGCATGTGCCATTATCAGTGCAAAATAATGCCATATCGTCGAATCATATAATGTCATTGACTCGTTTACGCATTGTTGTTTGGCGGCAGAAATACGCAGTTGCTGAAACCGTGAACGAGTGATTGAGATGCATTGATGTCAAAATCGATTATTCAGATGTTATTTAGACAACTATAAAACTGAAAATCGACCTTACTCAAGTTTCTATTTTAAAATTGCAATATACAGAAAAAATAGTTCTTAAAAACAATAACTTGTTAAAATAATTACCTACTTTATTATTTTCGGGTAATTTGCTTTAATAGTTATTACCTTCACTTGATATTTACTGAATTTTTAGTCCATTTATATGGTTACATTTTTACGAGAAAATTGTGTCAAGTTTACGCCGCAGTGTTACAATTGGCGTTTTATATATCTTTTCATGTTTTTTTTTTTTATTGTGGTCCCTGTTATTATGGACCTCTCGTACTGCCCTGTTTGATTTTTAGACAGGGCGTTATCATTTTTTGAATAATTCTTTTCACATAATTTATTTATTTATTTACAAATAGGAAATAGAACTAAAGACACGATTTTAATAAATAACTTGGTTTGTACGTATTCGTTCATTATGAAAAACATCTTTCAAATGAATCTTGAATTTTAATTGTATGGATAATATGTCTATTTAAAACGTGTAAAATTCTTATTATCTTTTGTAGTACTAAAAAGATAAACACGCTTAAAACTCAGTTGAGCGTGATCAATCCTAATCAATAAGCTTTTACAAACCTTAACAGAATCAAGAACAGCGTCCTTCTGTATAAACATCGCCCACATTACCTATTGATCTCACGGAAAAATAAAATCTACTTGTTTTATTCAAGAGATTTTCACATCTAAATCACTTTTGTGTCTGTGGAATACTTAATTCAATCAGTATTAAATAAAAATAAAGTCTTTATTATCAATAATTCTGCAAATATTTAGATATTATAAAACTTAATGTGATCGTAATAACATTTGATTGGCAAGGGCATCCCTTCTATTTTGCCTGCCCTCCAGAAAAAGATCAAGCTCTTTTCTAGGTTAAAATATAAAATAATAATTATTTAACAAATTAAGGAAGCAGAATGCTAATATGTTACATATTATAGCTTAAAAATACTTATATCAATAATAGTATCAAATTAAAATCAGTATACTTATTGCTATACTTATATTAAATGTATTTACGCCGTGCTTTACTGTTTTCATTTAAATATTCGTCTTATAAAATATGACAACGACATTGAATTTGTTAACGTCCTTTATTGAAATATTAAATCGGGTAACGATTGTATTCTCTTTACACAAACAAAGATATTTTTATTACTTGATGCTTTGCTGTAAAAAATCACAAATTAAAAATCGTTTACAACATGTATAAATGAAAGGCATTAACTTAATATTTTACAAATACATAAATGGCATATTTAATTGATTTAATTAAAATAATTAAAGCAAGCTAGCCTCTGTGAGATAACATTTGTCTAATAGAGAAGTACACTTAATTATTCTAAAATCGAAAATTTCTCGAAAAAAAAATTAAATTATAAAATGTCATTGTAAAAGATGACATTTTATAATTGCAACTGTGGTCCAGAGTAATGTGGTTAATGCGATCCCACTTCATTATACACACATAGACAGTTTGCAAGAGTTTGTACGCGTAATGGAGTTTCGATCAGTGTGTGGGCGTTGTGTGCATTGAGCTTGGGAAGTTGTGTGCGTGGCCGACCCGCCTCCCACCCCGGCAAGGTCACGCGGTATGCCTGTAGACTATACACCGATAGAACAGGTGTCTGTTAGGGAATAAAGCCAAAGCAATGATTTATACGAGCACTCTGACAATTGAAAATTGGTACATTTGCACGACACGTTCCGTCTGAGTACACATTTACATTAATAATAATAACAATTAATGCAAAACAATGTATGTTTTTTTTTATTGCAACACTAGTGATGTGATTAGTTAAAATCTTCATCATCATCATCATCATGTCAGCCGATAGACGCCTATTTCAAGTCAAAATTCTTCTCCAAAGATCGCCATGAATACCCGTTTTGTATCATTCTGCCCGCATCCAGCAACTTTTCGCGACCTTGACTATGTCATTCTAAGCGCCTTCTGACAAAGAAGATCTTTGATTAGTTATATTTATTTATTAAACTTAATATTTAATTTTTTTTGAATCAAAGGCCCATAATAATTGCAAATTAAAGTGGCAGTGGCAGTGGTCACGTAGCACATGGAACAGGTGTCCGCTATAGTCCTAAAGTTCTGGAATGGAAATCACGACTCAGCAAAGCGAAGCGACGGACGTCTACCCACAAGGTGGATAGGTGACCTTGTTTCGGTCGTTAAAGTCCACTGGATCCAGGTTTCTTCCGATTCGGAAATCTGTGGGAGACTACTGGTATAATAATAATTTTGATATGATCCTGGTGTCTTCCGATATCCCAACAAGGTCACCTATTCTCGTAGTACAGGAAGGATATATATGACTAAAAGACCAGGCCACCAGGCCCCGGCAGATCCATTAATATACATTCTAATATAAAATCGTTTATTGTATAAAAAATTTTGTTGGATAGATGTAGTAATTGAAATTGAAAGATCCTGCAATACCATTTAGTAGGATGTATTAGTTTATCCTTCTGGCAATATAAAGTTTTCCAATAAACCAACCAACTGAAATAACCGGTAAAAGCCCCGGTAAAACAACAGATCGAACATGGCAGAGGTTTTTAATAACGTTGATGCTCCTCTCGAAGCGTGGGCGTCGTGCCTGGAAACTGTACGCCCACGCGATCTCTGCTTGACAACGGGATTATATTCGATATATGGGTGCTACTCAAAATCCTTTTTTTATTTACTCACATTTTTACATATAATATAAGAAATGAGTGACTGTAGACGTAAAAGCTTTAATGGGGTATTAGCATAGCTCATTATTGCTCATTGTTCACAGACTTTTGGCAGTACAAATCTGCAGAGACATAGTACACAATAATTAATTTTAATATGTAGTAATCCGAATTTAGAAGTGCATGTTTTTACTATATTTCAATTTTTTAATTATATCTGAAATTATTGATTTCTGGATATACATTAAAATAATAGGAAAACAAATGCTATACGTTCACTCGTTTAAAACTATAACACCAATATCGTATCACTTTTTATAAGGGCGTAATAATAACGTAATTTAAGATTTGACTCAGTAGATCTTTCTATGTTCAGAATGTTTCTGTTGCTAGATTTTTTTAAAAAAATAAAGTGTGCTAAGGTTACACTGTAAATGAATTGATAAACAAAAGCCCACCTTAAAAATGATATGAGGTCCAAAGTATTTCAATGTTTATTAAAAACGTAATTTTTATTCTTTTAAAAATACCGTACCGCTGAGTTTTCGTCAGCTCTGAGGCAATTATCATCCGTTGTAGACTCTCTTTAACTAATAAGAGACATAGTCCATCTTATGTTGCACAAAGAATTTTGGAATTTAAATAAAAACTTAAGTATTATGTAATAAGAGTAAGTTCTTACTATTCCATTAATTGACTTCATCCTCTAAAAATTTGTTTGTGAGTAGTGTCAATGTGAGTGAAATTTATGAGATTGTATCCCGGGAATCGAAATCACGACCTATGATCGCAATTCTTAAATCCTCTACCGATGAGCTATCACTGCTTGTATTATTAAAAATAATAATATATGGACTTATGTTACACCAAACATATCATTACCGTATTATTCAAAACTACATGTCCTTTGTAAACAATGCCGTAAGTTCGCATCTAAGTCGCGAAAAGTTCAAAGGTTACATATGTTCTAACAAGATTGTTCTTGTTAAAAAGCTTTTCTAGAACCTAACTGCGCTTGCGGCTTTAACTGTCAAGTCGATGTTTAATGATTATTAGATAAGAAATAGATATGAATATAAACAGTTTATAAGGAACGCAACCCTAAGATTTACTAGTCTAAACGCTGAGATATTGATAGCTATAATTGCAGGAAAATCTTAACCAGACGTTAACGGAAAAAAATACCGAATCTCAAGGCGCTGTAAATGACACAGGTCTAGGAGTTTATGTTATAAAACAATCATTATTTTATATATCTATAACACTTTTATTTTTTGTTCATTATTATTTTAACCGCAAGGTGTCCACTGCTGAACGTAAGCGACCTGCATCCAACGTGTTCTGACGACTTTAATAAGGATATCTGTCAACTTATTAGGTGCGTTTGCCAATCCATAGTCTCAACTCCAGACTCTTAAGGCTCCTTATTACAAAATCATAATTAAATGAAATATCTTTGGAAGACCATTTGCAAATTCAGCCAACTTCCACTACGTCACACGATGAATTATGATCGTTGTTAAGACTTATTGTTGAGCGGTAATATACTAGAGAATACTGGCCAACCACGCTCAATGGCGTTGTAGTACTAGCGACGAAATATTGATTTAAATTTTTTTACGTTACTAACGAGCTCCGAACTACCAACGACACAAACATTTAGAGCTCGAATATCTTATCATTAGAATACAGTATGACATATTAGTTATATACAAATATGTTATGAATTGTCTTGCGGTACGAGGGTACTAAACTAGATGGCCTACTCCCGGGACGCGTCTATAAGAACGAGATAGTAAGAGATAGTAGGAAACTTTAATAACTGTTTCTCCTTCTCAATATCATATATATTTTACATACCTAGGAATACCTTCCCTAATCAACCAAAAAAGGCAAATGTTACTTTCATGGAGTTGGCATGTGGCGCATCTATATACATTATACTGAATATGAAATATGTAAATTTTTACAAGTAACGGTCTCTGAACGTCTTGCAAAGATATTATAGATAGATTTTCGTAGACAATTCACACAAATTGTGAGGGAGTTCACATTTTTTTGTCACGCTGACATAGATCCAGTCGTCTCCCGTGGAAACCATTTATTATATTTAAGCTAAAACATCTTACAAGCATTTAATTGTCTCATCATATACATCGCTTCATGTGGCACAAAGATATTTGTACAATACAAACAATGGTTTTGTTGATATTTTCTCGGCTCTTTCTTTTTCCCTTTGTCTTAACTACGAGTATAACCATAGATTTACATTATCCTCTTTTTTCAAAAAAAATTGTTACAAGAGCTTTAAATTATGTAAAATTATTAAACTTTAAATATATCATAATAAAAAGAATATTAACTAAAACATCTCTACCGATGCAATGTTGAAGTTAATTATAATTAAATGTTATTCGACTTCCGCATAAAATTTTGATTCAGCAACAACTGAATATTAATTAAATATAAAGGAACAAAATGGATAAACATTCTGCGGATGCATTTCATAAATCAAGTTCAATATTACCATAATATGAATTTATTACGTTATAATATATGTTTTCTAGACTGGCAGTTTCTACTGTGGTTTATTGTTTAATCGTACGTATGTTAACCTGTTATTACACATGGCGAGAAAGCGGTAATGCTTGATTAAATGCAAGTGCTTTGGAACGAGCCACCTATAAACACACTGACCTGACACCCTGTCCCCAACCGCCCGACGATCCCCCAACAAACCCCCATCACACACAGGCTTTTGAACGGCACACACACATCGATCTCACCTCGCTGCTTACAGATCGACGTGCGTACAAGAACATGTTACACACATGCAAAAGAAACGAGAAAATTGCAAGCGGTACACGTGAATTGTACCTCACACACACAAAGTTCTTCGATGTTACCTACTATCACAGGGAAAGCAACGTCTACGTCGCAAACTATGCGAGTTTATTTTGTCGTGAAAAATAAATAAAAGCAATCGAAATAGCGTGACAATATATTCGAGTAGATGACAAAATTTATGAATGTATTCTTTTGCACGGAGCGAATAAAATCATTTCACTCCCACACATTTTCATATGTTAATTGGGGAGAATAAATGACGTCATATATGCGCGATCCCATATGTTTGTACGGCGGAATATATTAAGTGTTTGATATATACGCGCACAGCTAATCCCACGGTAATGTTAAATATATATGTTATATATAAAATATAAATTAATGATTACTTTTTATGCACTACGTGTTTGTCAGTGAGACGAATTTAAGCAACAAAAAATATTTTTATCCCTTTTCCTCAAACCTTTAGATGTAGGTATATATCCAATAGATATATCTTCATAAAAAAAAGTTATTAAAAAATATTATGATGCGAAATTAACACTGTTAAAATTCTTTTACTAAATAATGAATTCAAAGAGTAATATTTATATCAACATATTTTTCGCCGGAATTATTACTAAAAGACTATATCTTTCTCAAGGTAAGTGCTATCCCACCATTAATTCTGCAGCGAGTGGCTCGAAATACTGAAACCAGATTCCGAGAGAGTGCCCCACGTGGAGGTCAGCATTTCGATGACATAATTCCGCACTGTTACTCTTTATTTTTTGTTTTAATAAGTGTTTAGTGATAGTTGCTTCCCTTAAATTTAAATTTCAAATTCTCTCACAGAACACCCTGTACTAATAAAACTTACTGCAAACAAAACAGTCAAGACACCAATGAACCACAGACGGCTACGGCCCAGTAATTTGATATTTCTTACAAAATTATCTGTGTGTAAATAAAACCAATTCGAAAGTCCTAAAAAATGATATTTTTATGATACCCAAATATTTATGATTTTAATTTTTTAGAAATTTGTTGAACATATTATATAAATTGAACTTCTTATAGAAACTAAAACGTTTTAAAATAATCGACAATTACGCCTGCCAATGTGACGGCTCTACTGTGACCTTTCAACACCTAATCAGACACTGTTCCGGATTTGAATCCAGAAGACGTAATCAGGTGACCCTTTGCGAAAACCTTTGTATAACAACGTTCAACTTGCCGGATCTCCTCAAGAAACACTCATCATCTCAGCTTCGATGAGCGGTTCAGCACTTTGCTTTAAACCATTTTGTTTTAATTGCAATTCAGGCATTTAACGGACTGTAGCGCTTGGGCAGCGACTTCAAAGTAAATATAAGAGATGTTAGAATACCCATAAAAAATTCTGTGAAATATAAAAACCGTCGCGTGACTCGCAGCTGGGAGAAGAAAGATTCGTATCAAATATCGGCAATCCTTCTGTCAAATGTCAGCGCATAGTAAATGCAACAAAAAAAAATATCGTAAGTAAAACATATAGCTCATAAGCACTCATAGCACATAAGCTATATAAATTAGATTTAATAAACAAAAGAATGAAAGCATAAGGAAAACACTGTAATTAAAAATGTACTAGAAAACTTAAATAGTATAAAGCCTGCCCCTTTAGGGTACATGTGTATGGCTACTAAAATAAATAATAAAAGAATGACCACATTTCAAAAACATTACTGTCTGTTTTCTGAATAATTGTCTTTAATTCTATATAGATAGAATTGCTTCCGATAATACATAAGTTGTTAAGTCTAAAATTTCATAAAAAATTTCATAGCTTTTAATTTTCTTGTCATTCATGTACGACAGTGAGGCAAAGCACCGATTTTCCTTGTCACTTTACCGTTTGCAGGTGCTGGTGTCACCACAATTTATGATTATTAATTCAGAACGAACATGCGGCCTATGTGGAAAGAAAAGTTCTTTCTTCTATCTATCGTACTTATATATACCGAATTTAATCATAAAAACCTTCTTTGAACTTAATCGAATTTCTTTACTTGACAAATCGAAAATGTTGACGTCTCAATCATGTTCGTTTAATGCACCTGTTTTGAAAGACCAATATTAATGACATTTAAGTGAACACTTAAATTTAATTTCAGATTACATGAGTATTTTGATTCAGATTAGCACCATATTTTTTCTAGTATTTTCTTTACTTACTTTTCCGATGTGGAATATATAGATGCATAAAATGTCAATGCCATTGGTTTCATTGAGTGGGCTAATAAGATGTATTTTATTTTTTCTTAAGTCAATGAGTACGTATATTATAGACATACCAAGATTCTAAATTTAAAAGATATAGCATCGCATAACTTGACTGCAAATCTTCTCATGAAATAAACGCCTTTCTTGTCTTATTTTAATTGTCTTCATTAAAAAGAACTGGGACAAAGGAAATAGAAACGTCGATTATTAAAACAAAAGTCCATTAAGGCGAAATTAAAATAGTTAATACGTAAGAAACGACGTTAGTTCCGAGACGTTATTTACTCCGCAAACATATTGAACGGTAGCAAGTTGTCAACATTAGCGTATCCATAATTCATCGCACGAGACGGTAGACCGCACAGATTTGCATAATGACCCTACTATCAGCCCACATGACCCCGTTTTTTTTTACCTAATCGGCCTACGGCGGTCGGTGCGTTGTTTTGTTTTGCACATTCGCTCAGATATCTATTCCGTTTGGTACAGTATATGACTCCTTATCACACATTATTATTGCATTGATGTATTACTGTAATGAAAATGAGTCTCTATTTTCCTATTTGAAAGTAACCGTAACCAGCATATTTGCAAGTTGAAATGGTTGAATGGATGATATGGTGGGAAGGCAACATTGCGCGCAGAACAGAGCTCTGGCCTTAAGGTTCAGGAGTGGATACCACGGAATGGCAAGCGCAGCGCAGGACATCCACCCACAATACCTTGTGACATTGACTGATGACTTTGTTAAGGTTATGGTAAAATGTTCGATTGAGGCCGCTTCCAATCAGTGTTATTGGAAATGTATAGCAATGGACATCCTACTGCTGAAATGATATTTCTGTTGCTCACGCCTTCAACTTAAGAACGACTACCTATTTTTTTATCTTTTTTTATTAGTTTCTCTAGGCTTCGTGGATGATTTTCATTATACATACATGTGATTTTAAATCAAATTACAACGGCAGACGTTAAGTGTTGCATAATAAGCTAGCATGAATCTTTAAAAAATACACTTTTTCCACATAGTCAATTAAATGTCGGCTTCTCCGTTATTAATTATAACCCAAAAATATAACAATGGCATCAAAAACCTTTACAATAAATAAGACGTTTCAGAAAAAAAAACTATTTCAAGGTTATTATTGATTATTGCTAGCTTAGCCAGAACAACGTATGTTGGTTCACCCAGTTATATGTATATATTTCCATGCTAATCGTCATCATTTCAGACATAGCACGTCAACTGATGGATATAGACTGCTCCATAGATTTCCAAATATTACCAAAATATCGTAATTAGTGAACAAATATGTTGTTAATATTTTTATTTCTAATTAGTAAATTAGCAAGAACTTAACTTGCAATCCGCGTCTATCGACTGGTGTGATGATCATTCATTCCACATAGGCGCACATTTGGTTCAAATTAATGAAAATAAATCATTGTTTTAGTCATAGGACGTTTACTGCTAGATATAAGCCTCCCCCTTAGATTTCCAATAGGACCGACTAGAAGGTCTACATCCAGCGTCTTCCGATCATGATTATATTATAACCAATGGATTAATGAAGCTAATTTTAGCGCTAAAATGCTATGCTAAAATATCATAATGAAAAACTATTTTCCGCTATTACAGATAGCAGCTGTTGACGTCCACAGTAGCAGCCAGCCAATCGGCGACTCTCATTCTTGCCCCGCTCCTTTCACCCCCTTCAAGATTGCTGCCACGATGGGTCGGAAGAAAATACAAATATCTAGAATCACAGACGAACGGAATCGGCAGGTTTGTACGTTTATTATATTAAATTATTATTTTTTTTCTTGAATTTTTATTCAAACATCTGTCAAATATATGTACAAAAAGATAACAGTAACGTAGACAGGTTTCTATGTACATTTGAAATAAACAATTTTTTGTAAAAAAAAATATATTATTTACAATTTCTTCAATTATTGTTCATTATTTTAATTACGATGCTAAGATGTATAAAAAACATAACCATACAATTATAGTAACCTAAAACTATTTTATTTTAAAGATACTGTATTATCCCTTTCACGACCATATATTTAGAAACCTAAATCTAAAGAAGTCAATATCATCAAATTTGTTTATCATAATTATTCGAATAAAACTAGATCAAATCATCGCGTTACGCATACTTTTCTAAGTGAAAACGTTGAAATTTGGGTCAACAAAACGTTATCGCAATTAACAGTGCTCAAACGAAGCTCAGTTTATCCGGACAACATAAACGAACGTTAAATACAAGGTTGCAAAGGGTAAAGTGACCTTAACGCGCCGACCAAACAGATGCGGGGTATCAACTCTCCCACTGCAAAACATTATCGCCAAGGGACAACGACCGCTCCCGTTAGTAATTTATTAATTATACGATTACACTGTATAGTATTCTCGTCCAGTTTAAACAGACCCTTCGCCCTGCGACTAAAACCTCCCCATCGTCATTTCACGTTCGCGAAACGTAAGCGGCGGGAAAGCTCACGAGCGACTGGTTTTGTAATAGAGGTGTCAGACGACTGAAATGGAAGTTGCGAAGGTCAATCTGCGTTTTGACGGCCACTTTGACCCTGATACTATGTTCCCTGCCCTTTCTTTGTTTCGCTTCGAAATTAATCACACAATAAGTAGTTTTTTTTATCCTAGGAGTTTGAGTACATAACGACTTTGAAAAAAAATATTTCAATGATAATAAAATGACTGGGAAAAGGAAAAGTTATGTTAACATATTGTTTGCGTGCATCGCTTTTTGTTTTAAGGAAAACAACAAGTGAATTGATAGCTTGTTAATTACCACAAAATTGACACAACAACACACTACGGTGGGACGAGTTAGGATTTTAATAGTAATACGGTCAGACATTATTAAGTTTTCCATTAATATCTACGACCGTGATCCAATAAAACAATAAAGTACATTAAATTTCTGTCTTCATTTAACTTTCATCATTTCAAGTCGTAATTAATTATTTTAATTCACTTTATTCAAATCCACAAAGCGCGGTCACGGCTACTTCAGCTGTCAATAAACTCACTCAATACCCCATTTTATTTCCTACTTGAGTTTTGCCATCAGCGATAATACGACCACAGACGATGCGTAAATTTGCGTAAATCCATATCGTCGCTTTAAATTTATATTATTTAATCTTCTTGTCATATATATATATATATATATATATATATATATATATATATATGTATATATAAATAATTTTTTATCTAAATTAAATATTCAACAAGAAGTTAAGTTTGGCAAAGTTTTGATTGTACTATTGTGATTAAGAAACAAGGAATTGTCATTCAAAACTAAGGGAGTGTAATTTTTTCCTACTTTGGTATGTGGCTGTCTATAATCTTAGCCAAGCGTCTGTTTGTCAAAAGCATCAATTTTGCCTAACGCGTCATGTCCCGATGCTGCCAAAATGGCTCTTTTTTTTTGAAAAATGAAAAGCGTCAATAACTACACTCTTCTTGTTCCTTAACCTTCAGCTATTCACCAAACTCAAAAGGCCAATGCGGGGTTGCCGTTTTGACACGATTGAGGAGATAAAAACCGAACCGACCTTTCAGGTCTAGAAGGCTATATCGGAAAAAGACTGTTCGGAGGAAAAATCGTTGGCAAAAGAACGTTTTATCAGACGGGAATCTACATTTTATAAACAAATTCGCATATTTTTGATCACAGTGTTAAATAATCAACGCAAGACCCAACTCCAAGCTGACGTTCTTTTGTAGAGACGTATGCCTTGCAGTTGGCGTTCATCGGCTCTTATGATGATAATGACGATTACCAAAAAATACAATTTTCTCAGCCCATATTACAAATCATCAGTTGATAGTAAGGAGGTTTAGTTTCGTTAAAAATAGTAAATACTGTTTGTTTAAGAGTCATATTTTTATTGGTTTTCAGGTCACCTTCAACAAGCGTAAATTTGGTGTGATGAAGAAAGCCTACGAACTCAGCGTACTGTGCGATTGTGAGATAGCGCTCATTATATTCAGCTCAAACAACAAACTGTACCAGTATGCCAGCACGGACATGGATAAAGTAAGCAATTTATTAAAACAGCCTTGTTAATTAGCATGCGTGTTCTTACTCGTCTTAACTTGTAATAAAACATCCTGTATAATATTTATTCATCCGTGTTAGCTAAAAGTCGCCCAATGCAAGGCTTAGGTCTATTACAAACCACGCAAAAATGACCGGCCTTGTGCTGCCTACATCCAGAGACTTCCCACGACCTTGGTTATGTTGTCGGACCACCTAGTGGGATGCCTACCCACGCTGCATATATTAGATCGTGGTCACTACGCGAGCGATATGCCATAGACACTGCCACTTCAGTCGACGAAAACTTAGAGCGACGTTAGTGACTTAATCTTCTGCAGATCACATTTCTGATTCGATCTCGCAGCGAAACTCCGAGAAATAATTATTCTTAATAAATATTGTGTTATGTAATATTACTATTCAGTAATGTTAAGCGACAGGCAGCGACCGGAATTGCAATTAAATTACAATACAATATAGATAACATAACAGTTTAAGGAAAATGCATCGAATATTTATACATTCACGGCTTCAATTATTTAACTAAAAGTAACATTAAAAAGGTAAAGTTATTTTCGCAAGCGTCTTATACTTTAGTTTACACGAAATTCCCATTTACCAATTAAAGAGATTATCAAATTAAATGTTATCAAAACAACTGCATCGTTAAGCCTTTTCCTTTGCCCGAATCCGGAGTTTACATTAGCATAATTTTGTGTTTCGACGAAATTTAGATTGGTCGAACAAATAGGTAACTAATGAGCCAATCCTCTTGCTCCGAATAAAATTCTGTCAAGGACCTTTTATAATACTCTAGAAAATAAACACTTGATTCAGTGGATTAGTAACAGTGCGATGTTAGATTGAATTTTGTATTAAAAAATCCTTCTTAACAAACTAGTCATAGACTAAAAACTATGTTAAACTAAGTACTACGCACTGAGTGGACAGACGACACAGTTGAGATCGCGGGAGGTAGCTCGTGGTAATCTTTGGGGAAGACCTATGCATTGCCATGGTGGTCTATCGGCTGATGATGAAATGATAATGATCACGGCGTTTTCAATCCGGTATATCATCATGTCTATTCTGATATATCAGCCTGTATCAAAAGAGGCCAAAGTTTGTGATCCAAATCAGACTTTTTTAAAAAAAAAAAACCTTTATTCAAAATTTAAATTCTTTGTTAACATGTAAGGGATAAAATAGAACATATAATAATCATCCCTATAATACAGTATATTAATTCCATCTTATAGGAAAACGTACGAACATTGTCGGATAACCTCATTTAACCTCGTATATATATGAATAAAAGTTTCAAGTTTCTTTTTAACAAGGCTCAAATCGGATATATTTAATCTTATGACTATACAATTGTCACAATCTATAATAATACTATAGACGCATGCAAAACTTATTATAAGCTGAAAAATATCTGTGTATAGTAAGAAGTTTCGAGTTAAAATAGATTAACATTTTTCTCGTTTCGTTAAAATCGTCATATCAGCCTCTAGATAAATTCAGACTTTATTGTAAAATGATTTTCCCAGAGGTCCACTAAGTTAGACTAGCGGCACTTTATGCTGCCACCAAAATATATTATATATGCACTAATAAGTTCCAGTTGTTAAGGCATCGTTGTTTGTAAAATTATTAATGTGCTACCGAAACCGCTGTGCCGCGTCTTAGGTAAGCTTGCTGTGAGATGGTGGACATTATCGGCTGATTCGTTCCGTCGGTCCACCGTCAACGCTCACTTTTCCTCGGTCCCCCCACCTTACCGTGTTTTCCTAAGGCACAGAGATTTCGGTCACACTATAGTCTTTTGAGACACAACGTCATCTTAAAGTGGTAAAGGAAAAAGTGCAGAATTTTTTACAACTCCTTAATAGTACAATTATTAGTACTACTACGTAGTTATATCAATTACTGACAGACAAAAGACCTAGTCCAGGAGAGAGCTAACTTTTTATCCAAAAAGAATCAAGCAAGCTTCTTCTCTGCCAAATTCAAATTTGTTGCGAAGTAGGGGTTGATTGAAACCCGTTTAATATCACTTAACATTTTGCTTGCTTGGTCTTAATACCTTATTTTGTGAAAGCATCGCGAAAAAATCAGAACCAAACATGACCATATGCCACGGTTTGCCAAACTACAGTCGGTCTTTCGCGTTACGAATGCGGTCATTATCTTGGTTAGAAAGTCAAGTTCTCAGTGACCAGCTGAAGTCACTAACACTAACAGATTAGTTATATAACTTCACGGTATAAAAAATTAACAACCGCTGAACTATCGATCGATGTTGATTTAAATTTGTGACTATTGCAGGTTCTACTGAAATATACGGAATACAACGAGCCACACGAGTCGCTGACGAACCGCAACATCATCGAGGTACATTAAGTACGGCGTCATCTGTGTGCCCGTGATCGCAATGCAATGTCCACGCAATATTGACTTATCCCATTAACCGCGCGCTTTTACTCACAAACAAACCTAATGCATTTGTTACTAAAAAATGAAAAAAAAAGCAAAACGTCACTGATCACTGATGAATACCCGTAGATGTCCGTAAAGACATACAAATCACGAGTTGATCACCGTTAGCCAAGTTCCGACCAGCATGCCAGTTTATTTCCTTTTAGAAAGAAAAAAAAACGATAAAATAAAACAGCCAGTCCCTCGTGTTTTGTACTAACAGTTTATGACTAGCCACCCCAGATGTTTATGTTATTTTTTTCCTTGTACAGCATGGGTTTTGTAAATATTTTTGTGTTTATTTAAATTAACCTTACCTACCTGACTCCGTGATGTGATACATGGGCAAAGTCAGTGTTGTATCATTGCATTCGACACTACACACATATGTACGCTAAAAAAGTTTCACGTACAATTAATTAGAACATAGTATTTTTTTTATTTTACTTAATAAGCACTCTTTTTCCAACCCTCCACTACATCCGTAAATCAAAAAAATAAAGCTTAGATCGAACGATTGTCGTAGATATTAAAACACTAACGGTTTGTATAGAGGGTGTTGTAATTGCATGCAAAGTAAAACCCAAGGAAAATATATACGATTTTGGCTTGTCAAGCCACCTGAGCTGGTTTCGCTGACACTTGCAGGCACTCACGAAGAAAGAGCATAAGAACGGAGTGATGTCGCCGGATAGCCCGGAAGGCGAGCCGGAGTATAACCTGACGCCGCGAACCGAAGCCAAATACTCGAAGATCGATGAAGAGTTCCAGATGATGATGCAGAGGAACCAGTTGAATGGGAGCAGGGTAGGGGTGGGCGTGACCGGCAGCAACTACAACTTGCCGGTCAGCGTGCCAGTCGGCAGCTACGACCAGTCCCTGCTGCAAGCCAGCCCACAGATGCATACTTCTATCAGTCCAAGGCCCTCGTCTTCGGAAACCGATTCTGGTAATTTATTTGAATGTTATTCATCTCTTAAATTAATAGTTATTTATTATAAAATTAACATGTTTTTGAAATTGCAAAAATGAAACAGACCTTATCCTATGTCCTATCTACAAGGAAAACCATTAAGAACGCCGTTACATACGCCATTAGAGACAGAATCTTAATGATAAATCTTTAAGAAACATTCTTAAAGATATTTTAGTTCGTAAAACTTGCAATTTAAGAATATAATAGGCTTTAATGCTTTCATAAGACATCTGCAGCTGGACATAGGCCTCTTCCATAGATTTCTAACAGGAATTTTGATGTGTTCTTTTTTAATGGTGTACCATCTAAACATGGTTGTATGATATTTCAGGAGCAATGAAGGTAATGGTTTTTTTTAACACATTGCGGCAAGTCCCTGGATGCGGGTAGCGCAAGACCTGTCATAGTGCCGATCTTTGGTGAAGGTCTATGCTTTTCAGTGGACCGTCTATGGACTAACATGATGATGTGGTAATCGTTTCCAGTGTACCCAAGTGGCGGGATGTTGGAGATGTCGAACGGATATCCGGGGTCAGGGTCACCGCTGGGCGCGGGATGCACGCCGTCGCCGTCGCCAGGCCCGGCACCTTCGCCCCACCGCCATCCTCACAAAAGTCACGGCCACGTACCACCGCACCACTCGCCTCGGCACAACAACCTGCGCGTCGTCATCCCTAGCTCCATGCCGCCGCCACAGGATGACATATCTTACACTGGAGAGGTCAGTTGCCTATAATCTCATAACTTTTTTTATACTTGATTCCCTTATATGGGTATTCTAGAACATGACTGCATACACAAAACAATGTCATAAATTTTAAGACGTAAGAAGTTTTATCACACGATTCTCACTGAAGTTTACACTAAGTTTTCCTAAAATTGTAAAATAAATACAAATGCAATCTCTCATAATTTAAAACATCATAATCATTATTTGGTTTCTAAAGAAAACGGCTATAATATAAAAATGAAAGAAAGTAGTCTAGAGAGAATTATTTTCGTATTTACTTGTCTTAAAACTTTAATTATTTTATTATTTGTTGTCAATTAATGTACGGTAACACCCTATCCAATAAAAACGCGTTTTCAATATTCAAATTGCCACAAGTTAAAATTATTTACTATTTACTGTCTATCCCTGTAGACTTTGTATTGCCAAAAGTTATTGGCCTGTCGCATTCCTATAAAAAAATATTGTAACATATTTAAGAGTGATCAAGTGTGAGTAGTGATGAGCTAAACATTTATTCCTATAAATAGGCTTTTAAATATACTTGGCTATGATATAGGCACCATAACTTAATGTTTTTGATGCAAAAGAAGTAAAATTTCCTTACACGAGAACATTTCTATTTACAGACACCGCTTAGCTACTCAGGACTTGGAAACTTCGGACCGCAGGACTTCAGCATGAGCTCGGATATGGGAATTGGACTATCGTGGGGCGCACACCAACTGCAGACACTGCAGCACAACAGGTACATGTCTGTGCCCATTTCTATTTTTAATCATGTCATCATTAATTTCAGTATTCATTGATATCAATATTATTTAATTAATACAATACGTTAATATTTCGTGGTAACAAAATAAAAATAAAAGGTGCCAATAATAATATCACACTTAACATCTACCATGTCATATTATGCCATCCACTCACTAACCTAATATTACTTGCTTGCTTACTCTAAAATTTCAAGGAAGCATGGTTATTTATATCTGCTAACTAGCTTTAAAATGTTAATTTATTTTTAATTAATGCATTTTGTAGGGATTTCTGATGTAAAAATAGTTTGAAATTAATGATAGATTTTAATAACAAAAAGCATTACTTTTATCCACTCCAATACTGTTGATTTGGACACTTACTAACAAATTAAGAAAGTTTTATTTGGCGCATACATGTAAGCCCTTATTAAAACAATTGGAATAAATAATTCAATAAGGAATATAACATATAAAGTAATACGAAGCTTATCACCTCTCTTTGTATAGTAAACTATAACATTATAAGTAGTAAGCTATTACTGACATTTTTTTTTAAATTAAATTTACCGATGTTGAAATATATATTATGTAGTATTATATCAATCCTGCAAAAGAGTCGACAAACTAAGTTCACATTCGATTAACTAAAAATTATTTAATGCTATAATAAGATTTATTTGATAATTTACTTTTAATTATACATTTTATACACAGATATCTTCTTGGAACTTTATTATGTATACCTACACTCAGACCTATATTTAATTTGTCAAGTTTTAGAAGATTATTTTTGGAACCATATGCTCATGACTAACTTTAAATATCGCTTGCATCAACAGTTTGCCGGTGCTTGGTGGAGGAGGGACGCCCCCTCCAGCGCAGTCGCCTAGCAACGTGAAGATCAAAGCAGAGCCCGTGTCGCCGCCCCGTGCGCCAGATCACTTGCACCGCGCACCGCCGCCTGCTCCCGTACCACAACCTGCACATCTCTCTGGAGTCATTGATGGTATGTATTTTGTCCTCCATGACTTTTAAAACCAATACTTGTATAGGCATTTGAATGACGGAGGGAGGGATTTTGCTCACATTTATCATTACTTTATTTATTTAATAATTTTTTTTTTATTTATTATATCAGCAACTATAATATCCACTAGGTGGACCGAGGACATAGTTAAAGGCGGGTAAAATTGCTGGAAGCGGGCCATTCGAGTCGTCGTAGTGATGTTTGAGGAAGGCCGATGCCATACAATTGGTTGACATCTATTATTAATGTCACATGTTTATATTAGCAATTTCTTTTTTAAATATATATAAATATCTTCTTTTTATGGCATCGAACAAATTGCAATAAAATAAATTTTTAGCAATAAATCTCTTTATCTTCCATGCTAGTCAAAAGACTTCGGCAAAGTGTTCTTCACTTAATCATGCCATTTGTTACTTATGTATGGTTCTTTACGATTCAACGTATTTAAATTCGGTACCTGTGTAATTCCATACTTATTATAAAAGGTTATTAAATTCACTGATGAATCATTAATTTTATTTTCATTAAGAAACATTTACATATTTTTTTTATAATTTATTTATTCATTACACATATTATCTACCTAGGATCTTTTACAGTGATCACGTGTGTATGTTATAAGAAGAATGCCAGAAGAACTAAATTTAATAGAAACTAGAATCAGATTGAGCTCTCCTATTACAGCATTATCCAACTTAAAGTAACAGGGGTTCTAAACACGCACTGATCTGAGAAGAACCAGCATAAAACTCAGTCAAGTTTTTTATGGTCACTTTTACAATAACCTTGACACAATAGTAGAAACATTAATTCCAAAGCATTCTAATTATTTTAAATTTCCTTTTCACTAACTGGATTACATAAAACAAATTTTTGTCTAAAAAACTTTTTAAATCTATTACATCATGAGTTAGGGAGGTTCACAATCATATTAAATTGTAAAAACCTTTGATATGCTAACGTAATCATATATCTGGTCCAAAATGGAAGAATTTAGCGTCAGCTCTACGATTACCAAATTTGCAAAACCATCTAGACAAATTGCAAAGTTACAGAAAATCGATAAATAAAGATTATTAAGATAACTGGTCCTTTTAACGGAATGGGTTTTTAAGTGTAGTTGGTTAAAAAATCATCGCTATTCACAACAATGAAAGAAAAGATCATGAGCAAATAGGCATGGATATGACATCCACAAATCTGATTTTGCCTAGCAAGAACATTATACAACTATCATATAAAATATTTTGTGTGTTGCATAATTTGGTACATTGGAGCAATTATCACACCAATACCAGCTGGAATACATTTTTATATTTCTGTCTTTCTAGGTTCAGTAACGTCAAGTAACATGGGCTCACCAGCCGGCCAGGACATGAGGCACGCATCCACAGTCCCTATCGACTATGAACAGCCTCACACAAAGAGACAACGGATCGAAGGCTGGGCCACATAGCTAGGCTATGAGGCCTTCGGTCCATACCCGAGGCCCCTCCATCCGCACTGCTAAATCTAACGCAGGCCACCTCTAGGCCCCTTAAACATGGCTGCGTGTCCCCTGTCGAGCTTCGGTACCGTCCTTCGTCCGATATTGCTACTCTAAAATCACGCTCTTTCCCTCGGTGCTGGATCAGAAAAGACATGTTCAACGCTAAATTGATCAAAAGTCTGAAAAAGGAAAGGTGCATCTGAATTAACGGTGCTCTAAAAATATGATGGCACGGTATTTCAAGGCATGCTTCAACTAAATTTTCAAAAGCTTCGTCAGGATGGACTCGATGAGTATAAAACCGTGCAGAAGACTCCCATGCAATGATTATAAATCGATGTTAATGCATAATAAATGTTCACTACCCTTCTATTATACGTAATTACTATATCTGCACATGCAAGTACACTTTAAGATTAAATATTAAAATTAAGTACAATGTTACATTGAAAAATGCAACCCTTCTGAACAAATATTATTTTTAACCGTCATATATGTCTAGATAGATTGCTATCTCCCTTGTAAATAAAATCATTATATGTACAATCCGTGCCATTGTCTGTTTAGCTTAAAATTTAGTCAATTTAAATTTAGTAATGGTAAGTTTACACGAAAACGCTGAGGTTCAAGTGAGCGAACTGTCTTTATGCAGCCGAAGTGACGTAGTGCGTAGAAGGACAAGACCACGACGTAGTGTGCAAGTGCGTTTGAGACTATAAACGACTGTTGACATTTGTGTTAGTGTTTTAAAAAAAGTTTTTTTGTGCCATTTTAAAAATATAATTATAGTGTGACATCCGAACTTAGAATCTTTGTAAATTAAGTAAGTGT
This sequence comes from Battus philenor, assembly GCF_028537555.1. Lineage (NCBI taxonomy): Eukaryota > Metazoa > Arthropoda > Insecta > Lepidoptera > Papilionidae > Battus > Battus philenor. Next base: position 4,596,191 of record NW_027181693.1, read on the forward strand.
AGTGTCATCACAGACAATAGTTACGTAATGAAACAAAATGTATCTATTGACATATTTATACATGAGAATCATAATAATATTTACATAATATGTATACACGTCCCGTTAGGAACGAATGTTATGTAATGTAAGTAGATAATGTTAGCTAGGGATGAGTATACAAAGGTACCACACGAAGCTTTAAAATTCTTATGATAACACTCGCACTCTAAGCAGTCTTGTAAGTAAACAATCACGATTTATATTGTAACGGATTAGACCCCAGCCCTGGACTCACGGACGCAACGGTCTACACCCTAGCTGCTGATATCGACTAGGTGGCGCTCGTGTTCCTCGCGTGACAGAACGCACACATCTTTCGCAAAGTCCACATTATACTTCTCAATCTAATTGAACCCTATGTGCGGGCGTTTCTCATTGTCAGACCAAAAATCAAAGTCAATTTTAAATATCATGAAATTTAAAACCGTACTTGTAAAGTACCGTATGTTAGTATTTATGTATTTACTATTTAGTGGCTGTATTCGGTTACTAGAGGAGAGTTGAAGCTTTTTTGTTAGGACATTTTCTTTTGTTAATGTGATCTGAAGCTGTATTGACGTAACGCTTAAGACATATACACACATGTAAAGTAAAATACATACAATATGACTCGTCACATATGTGAAAAATAGCTTTAGACAAAAACACAAAGTATATTTATCACACATAAAGTTACATATTTTGGTACAGCACTATAAAATCACGTCCGCCCTATTTTTAGAAATTATTGTGTAATCAATTTAAGTAATGATAATAATAATAGTTTAAATTTTATTGGTATATGCTTACATATAGAATAATGTATCATCTGTTGATTTTTAGACATTGTTTGCGTCATTGTTAACGTCGCTGATGCTGTTAGTGAACCTAATGGTCCTTGTTTCCGATACAGAAATTACTATAGAATTTTTGGTTATATTACAAACAATTAAATGTTGAAATACCGTACAATCTCGTGGTGAAGTTTTGTTTGCAGTGTCCTCTCATATCTTCTCACTGTAGATGCCTTACTCGCAGTGCCTAATGTACCCATTTTATACGAAGTTTGTACTATAATAGAATTTACTGCTTAACCTTATTCAAAACCATATAATTTATATATGTATTCGGTTATCGCGCCATCATGGTGTCATTGACATTAATTACCAATGTTCTGATTTTATTAGTGTTTTATATTATTAAAAAAAAAACAATTGTTGAATCAGATGAAATGAACATTGTGATTGTAAATACTATATGTTAGGCTAATCACTTATATACATGAATAGATGAATACTTCACATCACAGTAACAAAATTATAATGTGTATTTGTTAAATTTGTACAGGGATGTAACCAGTTTCGATGTTCAAAAGTCTGAACGAGTTAAAATGTATTTTCGCATTGTAAAATAATATACACCACTAGTTGTAAAAACGAAATAATATTTTAATACCTGAGCATAATTGATGTTGTCCCTTGTGGGAGATATATATTTCGTGTACACTTTGAATGTTAGACTAAAATTGTTAATGTGATATATATACACACTACACTGTTACAGTTCTTGTATATTTAAATTCTAAAATTGCGTTGTTTCAGATCGTTTTGATCGTTCGTTCCTAATATTTCATTTCAATGGAGACCGTGCATTATAGAAAATTTGCTCAACCGTTATACTTTGGTCATACTTCTAAATGTTTCAAACTTTTGTCTTAAAAATACAGTATTTTTGATTCAGATGACTTATTTTTAATACTTTGTCACCTACCTATCACTGAATATAATGCACTGATCAAATTGGTTAAACGATGTTAATATAGTGTAAAACCTTATACTTTATAGAAATAGAAATAGCTAACAGATGAGTTTATGTATTATAAGACGAACATTTGGAGACGGTTCTACTTAGTCTTGTTAATTTTTGAATTTTTCAATTAATGAGAAATTGACTAAGGACGTCTGTGTTGGGACGTTAGCTATTTTGTCCACTGCACATAAATATATTTTAACGATTTTCTTGTATAAAATAATTCATCAGTAAGCTGGTATTGGGAGCATAATTTCCGAGGTTGTGAGCTTTGCTATCGGGAATGATTTCACATTTATATAATTAATTAATATTTAAATATTCATTGCAACGCACAACCGTGTTGTGTGTTAATGTAAAAAGGGTTTGCTTGGTTTGTTTTTAGATGTGCCTACATTTGTGCATGTTTTTACCTATAATTAAATCGCTGTGTGCCAATAGCAAAGGACTATTCACCTCCTGTTTTTACTTCATAGAATGAGTAATTTGTTGCATTTAATAAAAGGTATAGTCATAAGTGTTTAATGTTTGAAATCAGTACCGATTTCGTCGCGGTAGATGTCGCTGTTCCCTTTCCGTCTTTGCTATTGCTTCACAGCTCTTGTGGACAACCCAAATAGATTTTAGGAATATAAATACATATCCTTATTGAATACTCAAGTCGATTTCACACATATTTGTTTCGTAACATCAGTTGTGCAATACATTATATAACAAATGCTTAGGTAGGTATTAGATATAATTTCGTTTTGAATTTACAACAAATCAAAATCTGTTGTATTTTATCTATATTTTTTACTTATAGAGATGGGGCGCGTGCGACTTTTCGGAGGCGCTGCCTGAAAATTTAAGTCATAATGTATAATTATTTTTTAAGTGTGAGGCCGGGCCAAATATTGCATTAACGAAGGTCTAACGGCGACTGTGTCTTTTTGTTGGCAGCCAATTCTGCCCTGTGTATAAAATGAGCGAAGATCATAAACATCTCAGTGGCTGAATGATATTTTAATGTTAATGAACAGTGTTAGAAAATTGTTATAAATTATTTTGATGACTGTTCGAACGATAATAAAGAGTTGGATGTCAAATTTGTATCTCATTTATTTACCTAACCTAACATCATTATTGTATTTTAAGCTAATTACTATTAAGTTATAATTGATATTAATAGTTTTGTACCTAAAAAACATTAATTAAACCCTTAAAATACAGTAGCTGATAAAATATTAAGAAATGTTTTAAATACTAATTTATCTATGGCAAATAACAACTCATATTGAGCTAAATATTTTGTCCGCTTTTTCTTCGAACATGTCTCTATTACTATTGAGCATTACACACTTTCTTTGTTGATCTCTTTCGAAAATGTCTTTTACTTCTCGGTCTACGTCTGCGGAACTTGGATGTGAGCTCATTTCATGTACATTGTATTCATCGTGAACAAATATGCTTTCCACTGAGACCTTTACGGCACTCTCCAACGTTTCAGAAGAACCAAAGCTAGTTTTAAAATGAAGCATATGGTCAGATTCAACCTCGTTTATATCATTTGTATCAGGTATTAAATTTTCTTTAGAGTTTATTGCGGTTAGAACACGTCTTTTGCGTTTAAAAGTACACTTTCTCGAACAACCTCCCATCCATTCGCTTATAAGAGCTCCTGCAGCAATTAGGAAACCTGCTCCCAAAAGCAGAAACATTCCTTGCGTATCCTCCAAAGTGAGTCCTCTTTCTTCTACTGAATGTACTCTTCGTGATTCTTTGCCGACCTGAAAATTTAAATTACAAAAAAAAATAAAAGGATATATGTGTGTTACGTACATCATCTCACACCTCGGGCCTCTTTAGCAAGTTCACAGTTACTGTTTGAGCCAGGAGTTATGCTCGGGATTTTTCTTCCTGGTCGAATAAGAGATGACAGACCCATAGCATTCATTTCACAAACGAAAGCAATAATCATAGACCAAGAGATTAGCAAGTTGAAGTTGCAGCTAGCATGCCAAATAGCGCGTAATGTACATCCCAAATGATTTATAACGCGTTAAAATTATTACTCTTGGTAAAGACACGTTTACGGGATATAATTTTGTATATTTACAGAATAAATACGGTGTTTTGCAGTCGACACAGAACGCTGACATAGATTGATGCAGACTTCTCCAATCGACCGTCCCACAACTGAAACTGGATGATGATGATTTATCACGTACAGATTAAAAAATACAATAAATATCAATTATACCGAAAGCCTTCCGAAACTGTTCCTTTGAATTTCCCAGCGGACTTCGTCTATGATTTTGTCGATAATTCCACTCTGCAACATTCTTTGCACGTCTCCGCTTAATTTCTCGCGATATACTGAATTCAGAGGGAAGCCCAACGCAACGCCGAATGGGACGAAACATTCGTTCGATATATGCAACACAGATCGTTTTGAACTAAAAACATATTAATGTTAATGGATAAAATTCTAAAATGCAATAGTATGCATCTCCTTTATTCGCAGGATATTAATATAGCACTCATTTTATCTACAATTATCATACAATTTTAAGCAATTACTGTAATGAATATGTAAAGATGCTTTTACACATAACGACTTTTTTGTAAAATATATATTTTTTAAAAATCGTCGTTATTTAATTTACAGTCATTGTGATTGTTTCTCACATTGATAATAGATTATTTTCAGAGATTTTAACATTTGTCAGTAAGTCAAGACATGCATTCTCTACGACAAGCATATCTCGGTCGTATCGCAGTCCAAGATTCTGTTTTTTGGACGAAAATATCGATTTTGTTCATATTCTCAAATTAAGGTGGAAAAAAAATTAGACATATCATGGATCCGTCGATAGCAAAAGCCTGCTACGAATAGAAACATTCTTGTGTAATTTTTTTATTCTGCTTTAAAGAAATAAGTTCGTGAAACTGGTCTCTCTGGAGTAATAAATAAAGCAATTGCATTTAAACAAAATGATTAAAAGTAGCTATACTTCGTTCCTTTATTATAAAAATAGTTTAAAATCGCACACCTGATCTCCGTGAAATTTGCCTGAACGATATATTGAAGCTCAGCATGCGACCCTAAAAATGCGTACGGCCAGAAAAATGCTTTTGTAATATTTTTTATACCACTCTTGACGTCAGGAACGAATTCTAGTTTTTTCAATAGTTTGTTCGTGTCTGAATCAGATGAGTTGTAGAACCATCTCTCCCAACCACCGCGATCTTAAATATGAATATGTCATAATAGATTAATTACAAGAACAAATACCTTACAAATAAAAAAAATCAGGCTCTTATTCAAAGATTCTTCAAGAATTTTGATGCAAGAAATATTATATAGTTATATTCATAGATGTACTTCTTAACTAGTGCATAATTATATATCATATTACTCTAAGTAAATGAATACTTAAAATTAAGTAATAAATTAAATTATTATTTGTTTACCTAAGGTTCCGACTCTGAAAAATCCTGTCAATAACTGCTTAACGGAGTCTACACTCTCCGGGAAAATAGGTAAAGTGACAAACGCTATTATGCAGCCAGTATAACAACTTGTTATGATAATTGTAAATACCCAGTACCAACCTTGAAAAAAGGGAACACAACATAAGAATCAGAAATAAAATATAACAACTGTCTACATTCAATACTTTACCGATTAGTAATCTTGTTGTAATCTTCGTAGTCTTACTCCAAGAATTAACACCGACGAACGTGAAACAATTTGTAAATGTTCCAAAAACATACCAAAACATGTTCTCTACTTCCCCTGAATTGTTGATCAAGTGTCGTAAAGTTTGTTTGTCGGAAAAAGCTAAAGGAAATATACCGATTAAGTAGATGAAAGTTAATGCCAACCACACATGCCAATGGAATGGACCTAATATTGCTCGATATCTAAAAAATAAATTATGCGTTTCAATACAACATTAATAAAAAAAATTAAAAATGTAGTTAAGTTTTATATTGAAATACCTCGGCAAAGCAGTCGACATGAGTGTAATAAAAGCGGCACAGTCTTGTGAGTGCGCATAACTCAAGTCAACTTTTCCTATCCGTTCGCTAGTCACATAAATTCCCGCAACTGCTATATCCGCTCTATCCATTATAACTTCTCTAACAACAGCATCTCCTGGTCTATGAAATATAATTACACTAGATTTATGATTACTGTAATAAGCCAGTTTATTTTTTGTTCATTTCTTACCCTAAATCCAAGTCACGAGGTTCAACTATTTCAATAGAAAAATTATTTCGTTCAGCTAATACGTTGAGAAGTCTTATCTCTATTCCATCCCAAATTACTTTTGGATTTCTATCATCCGAATCAGTTTTGATCCTAAACTTAAAACGATCTATTTAGTATTAAACTATATATATTAGTATAACATAAAATTTACGATAACTTACCTTCGAAATGTAAATGGCGGCTGATTTGCTGCTGCTACAATGAAACGGTGACCAGCATAACCCTTAGTCATTTTAGGAGGAAATAAATTGACGTCTTTCGAAAACTTACCGCGATACCAAAAATCTATTGCAATTGATTTACTAGCACCTAATCCATCGACATACAGTTTATGTGTGTATAATATAAAAGGCGTTTCCTGAAATAACTTTTTAATCCATATTTAATGCAATCATAGCTATGTAAAATAAGATAATTACATTTTTTTTATTTAAAGATTAAAGTTATAGTTAATTTAAATTACCGCTTTGTGATTATCCACTTCTTTAAAACTTTGTCCAATGACAAGTAAATTGACAAAAATCCTGGATAAAGAACTTGCGAGAAATTCATGTATTGCCCATTGGGACGATCTCGCTACTACTATAACCTTACTTTTAGATTGTTTACCCAATACCTTAGCCACTCTTTTAAGTTCGTTTATAAAAACAATAAAATGCAGACATTTGCTATTGGCTTCCAAAAGTTTTGGTTCATTTAATTTGTCATTATCTTCAATGTATCCGTGAATGTAAGAAACAGGATAGTCCTTTAAAAAGTTTTGGATTAAATAACTTTCTTTTGATTTTACTTCATTACCGTACAATATGACGGGAGTGCAGTCATTTAAATATCTCATTGTTATATTATGTAATAGTTTGATAAGGGAGGTGGCTTGATCAAACTCGCTACTTTCATTTAAAAAACGCTCGCTCCATAATTCTTCCTTTGTTTTAGAATACCCATGGAATATAGGATTCACTGCTCGCTTCTTTGGACCTTCCGCTGTTTTAGTATTTGTTTCTTGTAATATTTCCTTTTTATAATTGTCACACTTAAAATCATTTTTATTAATAATGTTATATGTGTCTGAATAGTAACTCTCTTTTTGATTGAATTTGTTTTCCGAATTATAGGAAAGTCGACGTGTAAATGAAGGAGATTTGGAGGCATAATATTCTATGTGGTTACAGAAAACATTAATAATGATCAAGTTAAAACTAATCAGTAAACGCGATAAGCCAAGCATGGTAAGACTGTAACGTATAGTTGCATTTGAAGAAATGTCTAAATTGAAACCGGAGCCGTCTTATGTAGTATTTTGGTCGACCTTGATGCATGAAATATCAGTCAGGTGATATGATTGAGATTTAATTTTTTATGATTCCCATTTCTTCGTTTTCTTTGTGGTTGGTATGAAGCTTTATTCACGCGAGTAATTTTCAAAACTTATTATCTATTAACAAACACGTAAAAGTGCCAGCAATATTAATTCTTGATGAAAAATTGAATTTAATGAATCTTCCACCGCTAGGTATAAACCATAATTTAAAGAATCTCTCGACATATTTTAATATTTTCATAAGTAAAACATTTCAAAGATTTTTTTTCTTTTTTATTAAGCAATATATCTATAGATATTTTCAAGGGCCAATTTTTTTTTATTTAACAACAACGACATTGTTTTCACGAGTAGACCTAATGTGATGGTGTCACGTTTCAAAGACAAACTTTTTTTTTTATTTAGAATGTGTCAAATTCAAAAATTAAAACATGATAGATAAGAAAATTGTTATCAGGAAAATAAAGGTATTGAAACACAAATAAATTTATAGCATTTATTAATTAGCTTTGATCACTAATGTCTTTACAAAAATATACGAATAGATTTATCCAAAGCAAATCGCATTACTCATTTGCACTGTACCTAACTGAGCGCAATTAATGTCATGTCCGAAATAAATTGGAGTTGCCAGAGAATGTATAAAACGAACACAATTATGTCATCAAAGTAGAATAAAATAGAAAAATTGTCAAATTTAAATATTAAACCTATATTTACAATAATAGTACTTATAAATATTTAGTAAAGTGCTAATTTTAAATAGAATCGTAGCAAGCGCTTTTGACAACTTTAGTTGCGATAGCATACCAAAGCCATAATTAAGACTAAATTAGGAATTTACATAAAGGTATCAAAAACCTAATCCGTTGAATTCTGAAAAAAAAATTTTTGTTTTACATCACGACGGACATACAAATGATTTGAATAGCTGTGTTAATAAATAGAAATTTTTTGTAGCTGTCGCGTAGACATGTGCTACATCAAAAGCGCGATGTAGACAGACGTCTTCGTAATGCTAATTAATATACTGATTTTGCAAAGAAAGTTTGTCAAACTTGATTTACCTATATACCATTAATGCGCCGTTTTCTGAATATGAAACTTATTTCTAAATATAACTAATACTATATTTACATTTTATTTAAAAGGCAGTGTCAACCACAAAGCTGGCAAGATTAGAAAATTAATTTCTAAATTTTAATATGGCTTTCATACGAACAGTCGGATGTCATCTCGTAGCACATATAAAATATTTTTCTATCGATTCATATAGTATATGTGCTCATATTATATTTCGTTTCTAAATTGATTAAGTGACAATGGAAATAAAATCTAGAAAATTAACAACCCGAGCTGTGAGGTTTTTAACACATTACTTTTTTACATTTTAATGTCATAAAAGAGTTTAGAGTGATTGAAAACACATAATATCACAGTTTCCAATACAAAACGTAACGGGTAGCTTAAATAGGGCAAAGTAAATTACACTATAATAAATTCGAATCACGTCTCGGTTATAGTGAAATTGTTAAAAATATTTTTCTATTGTTTTTTGTGACCATCAATGTCTAAATGGCACGAAACCTGGTAATGAACAATTTCTGTCTCACAAATAATTAACAAACAGATGGGTCCTTGCCTCGTTGGCTTATATCTATTACATTTACTGATAATTGTCAAGGACGGATACGTTTTTATATGCTACAAATAATATTATTCGTCGATTTCGTTGTCAATACGCGACGATTTGATGCCAGTTTTTCCTGTCCATGGATAAATATCGGGACACGGTTGACATGTTCTCATGTACCTTACACCTGACTTATGCCAGAGGTTGCAAACCTTCGGGTTATTGCATTTCTTCGGACGATCCTGTAAAATAAAGCTTAATTAGATACTTGTATCAAAAAAAATTAATTCGAAATGTTTTATTGTTTGTTAGGAATCTTCAGTTTTAGTTTTGAGTATATAAAGTATCAAAGTTATGTCAAGTAGTAATTTTTTTTAATTATTTGATAGATTTTATTATTAATATTAATTTTAACTTCAAACCTTAATACCAGATTGTACTAAATTGTATTTTCATTGTCTGTACATTTCAAATTTTAAATTACTTCATACTTTCTTAAATTGGATTACATGTGGAATTTTTTGCAGATTTATATCCCCTCAAAATAACGGTACTTTACTAGTTGTCCTTAGTTTTATGTGATATTTCATATTTGGATATATTATTTTGCACCTGTTGCTGGTGCATCTAAATAAATATATATACTTTGAAACTATCAAATCATCGAGCTATCGCTACGTAAATTAAAATATTAATCATTTTTATATTTAAAAGTTATCGAGTACTGAAAAATATTCGTGTTATTTAAGCTCTTTATGAAGACTGCCCTAAATTGTCTAAAGCTCTTAACATATAGTTAAGTATTAAATTTTGCTAATAATTATTAAACTAGGAAGTAAATGCTTTAAAAAAATTATAGTTACCGGATAGTTGCACTGGAAGGGCTGGAAATTATTGAGCCTCGATATGGGAGTAGGTTCGCGAACCCATTGCAGAGCTTGCCAATTGGTAACGATCCATACATCCTTCATTTTGTTTATGTAATCCAAGAACATAATGAAGCCTTCTTTGTGGTGCGGCTGAGTGAACCACGCAGCGTGGTAGAATAAACCGAATGGAGCTCTGAAATACATTTTTAAATTAAGTTATGAATGCATAAACATGTATGTTTTGGATTCGTTGCACCAAAATATAGTACAGATCTAATATTTCGATATCTTATATTTTCAATGTTATTGTTCCCAGTGTATGCCAGTTTACACCAACGTCTTCCTTGGATGGTTGTAAATAGCTACAATATTTTATATATCTCAAACAAATTTAGAACTTTACCACCCCTCTTTACAATTTAACTACAACTGCTCTGTAAATTCTTACGCAGTTAAATTATTTTAACCAACAGGTATTTCAACTCTACCTAAACTATACTCCACATAACTCTATAAATTTAATTCCTATTTTCCTTAATCACTCCTTAACTCGGGAATGGGGACTTTATCGCTTTCAGTAATGTTTTCTTTTTTTAAAAGATACCGAAAATGCTCTGGAATTCTTATGCAGAAAATAATTTAAAATTGCGAAGAAACCTAAAAATTAACAATTGGCTTTTGTCAGCTTTAAACTTTGCGCGTTTGACACTTCACGCGTTCCAAATTTACAATGTCGTTCAATAGCTACATCTGCCATTATTTATCGACCACAAAAATAATTTCAGTCACATTTAATCAATAAATAAGTGGTCTTTTAGAAATGTGTAGCATTAATTTTTTTTTATTGGAATACGACGGCCCAATAACTTCTGGCATTACAATATTTGTCGTGAAAGATAATAATTTATAATATGGTCAGAAATTTGCATAAAAAAATATAAATGTGTATGGAGAGGACTATTTGATTAACTTTGTTATTCTAGTAAAAATAACTAAAAATAATTCTAGATAATTAATGAAACATATATATTAACCTATTAGTGGTATAATGTCTATCAAAATTCTTAAGGAGCATTTTATAAACGCCTTCAGCTTCTGGCGGATTGGCACACGCGTCACCCATGGAGCATCTGCCACCGTTCAAATCTTGCCACATCACCATGGGAACTTCCCATACACCTGAAATTAAATCCCAATGTCATCTTTAAATGGTCATTATTGTTTACGTATAGCTAATTTTTAATCGTGTTACTAAAATGCACGTAAAAAAATGTGTTTGTGTTACCTGGATAAGATTTCGTAGGGCACGGTGGAATCATGCAGTCGTGGAATAGTTTGTAGTCAAGAGTATATGGCCAACTCGGAGGTCGGTTCTCGTAAACCGGTAGTGAAGAGTCGTAAGTGAAGTTAGAATCGTATAACATTTTGAACATCTTATTGCCACCGACAGAAAGGAATGGAGCACGCATTCCACGGATGTCCTCGAGTTTCACACCACCGTAAGCTGACAAGATTTCTCTTTGACCACCTACTTCTCTATTCCATTTCTTTTGCGAAAATTGTTCTCCGAAGCTATGACTAAAAATAGAACCAACTAATTTATTTCACATCATATAAAACAGTCAGTTAGTAAAGTTAAAATTAGACATTTTGGAAAGTTAATGTTAATATATAAAGAATAAATATGAATAGTATTTATAATTAAAGCATTTAATATCATATAGAAAAAAGTAGGAAAGAAAACTGTGTGGTGTTTGAAAAAAACTATGTTGTAACACTTTTCAGGTGCTTTTATTATAGTGTATAAAAACTTACGAAATTGTATGCGAAGCCATCTCATGTCCCGAAGCGTAAAGATTCTGTACTTGACTGTAATCAGTCCATTCGTGTGAGACATAAAAGGTTGCACTTATTGGACAACCATTTGGATTCACACGACCTTTTTCGAATAGATCCGAGTAGAGAACTTTGTTCAGGTCGTTAACGGAATCGTCAAACGTCAGGAGAACGATTTGTGGCACGTTCTCCACCGGTAAGTCACCTGTTTTGTCGCGGGTTGTAGGTAATGATCGTGCATGTGGTTATTGGTACCAATAGTGCCAGGAAAAGGAAGAAAACCAACAGGTATAGAGGAAGGAGAAGAAAAACAAAAAAAGATATTAATGAAAGTGTAAAAACATACTTGATTATATACCTATATACTTATACATAGATGGCCAAGAATAAACAGTTAGCGTATTTCCAAAAGTCGAACACATAGGTCATTTGTTGAAACAATGAAATCAAATCTTTTGTTAGCGATGTTCGACTCTCAGGTAAGGTTATAATATACCAAGACCATAGATCCAATACAGTAGACGGAAGCAGATTTGATCTCGTAGACTTACGATATTGTATGTGAGGCAAATTCGTGACCATCTGCATAAAGATTTTGTACTTGACTATAGTCAGTCCATTCGTGTGAAACATAGAAAGTGGACAATATCGGACAGCCGTTTGGATTAACTCGTCCGTTTTCGAAAATCTCTTCATAGTACATTTTATTCAAATCGTTCACAGCGTCATCAAATGTGATCAGCACCATTTGCGGTACTTCGTTGACGGGCAAATTTCCTAAGATAGCCAGCAAATTATTTTTAGTATATTTTTTTATCTTAAATGTACACTCAATAACAGCGGGTAAATTAATTTTGTAAATAATTATGATTATTCGTACCAGGAATGTCCTTGCCACCACAGTAGCAATCAGGCAACAAGCATACATCCTTTCGGCATTTGGCAGCAGTCTTGTCCGGAGTTGGTTGCGGGTATACGGGCGCTGGTCGCCTTGCAGGATGAGCGTAAATATCCACAAATTTCGTATCGGATACGATAGCGGTCGACGGCTTTAAGGTTGGTCGACTGCGGCTGCTCAGAGATATAACATTTATTACTGATTTATAAGTAACATACATAAAGGATAACATCAGGATCATGTTCGAATATTATATTCCAGCTTTAAATGATTATAACTAAAATTATTTTTGCCTCATGTAATCTCATTTTTTCGCGTAAAAACAAATCGATGAGTCATTACAATTTTTTTATTATTATTATAGCATAGTGCAAACCTAATAGATACAATCCGAACAGAGTCTAACTACAGCAGTGATATATTTTTATATATCATTCATAATATTCAGTATCAATAAATCATATAATAATATTCAGTTGGGCGCAGGATATTGGGTTTAAACCTTTACACGTTTATCACTAAATTGTCGATTGATGTGATGCATAAACATTATGGTTGAACTACAATAAAAATAGAAAAATCCTAACTATAATTATGTACAAAAGAAAACATGGTTGACTTATTTAATTAGCAATAAATAGATAAATGAATTCTAACGTTGGTGGAGTTCCTCTGTTGGTCTGTTGCTGTGGCGCCTCCGAGCCGCTCATGGTCGAATAATGTGCCGAACCTCGACCACGTGTACTACTGGGTCTGTGAAAATAAACCAGCCAATAAAAAGTGGACATAACTTTCATAAATTAGTACGCGTGACTTTTTAGAGAAGCATTCGTAAATGGTTTTAGATTTTTTTTAATTATAAATTTTTTTCTTCGTGGTTATTGCAAGCTTTATTAAGTTATTGCCAAACGTTCTACTGAACAATCATTATTCATGATTGTATCGAGTACACAACTGGTAGTACATTCCATATTCATGCAATGAATACATTTCAATCAGCAAAACAGGATCATAGGTTGCAATTTTGTGCATGTTCTAATTAAACTAATTAACGGATGAATTGCAATGAGGTGCAAATGCAGACATTGAGGAACTTTTACATTATTCAATTTACTATAAAGGTACACTTACATCACAAACAGAATATAAAACAATATTGACAAATTGTATAATATGGAAATGGTCACGTCAGGAGTTAACAATTCAATAACCGATTTCAAGTCCCCCAATGAGAATATGATAAGCGACAGATTTCAGCAGTTGGTGCTATTAAACGGTTTTTATAGGGTTGTGTTTAATTTCATGCTAGTTACATCGCGAGGCAGAAAATGAGGACCGTTGACTAGTCGAAGCCTCCACCGTCCATTATTTATATAATTATTGAAAGAAACATCAGGCTGCATTGTCTACTGGGCGGCGAGCTAAGTACCTCTGGTATTTGATTTCGTTGCATTTTGGATTCGCTTGCAGACTGTTGTCTGTAGAGCAATTGGTCGACGATTGGTAACTCCTGAGTCCACCTCCAAGGTTTGCCGCGGCTAACTTTATAGCAGGATTTACACGAGAGGCTCGAGTCGGAAAGGACAAGCTTTTAGTGGTCGTTTTAGTTTCTAGTTTTATAGTCGTTGTCGATTTAGTCGTACTTGTGGTGGACGCAACGTCAGGTAAAATTTGACGCTGCTCCGTCTCCGTTGTTGTTGAAGTTTTCTCATCGTCTGTTATAGTCGCTTTAGTCGATTGATTTATTAAGTCGGTATTTGAAATATTTAATTGAATATTTTCTTCATTAGATTCTTCATCATAAACGTTATCGTGGTAATTAGGTGACTCTTCAACGGGAGATTCGCTTGTCAAAAATTTACTGTATTTTGATTCAAAAGGTTTTTTGGTACTCTCTTCTACCTTTACTATTGTTTCCGGATAAGAATGTACTATGGGAGTAGTTGAAATATACGAAAATGTAGAAATAGCGTCTTCCGGAAACGTTCTTGCCTTGTCAAAAGGTTCCGTAACACTGATTATATCACTACCAGGAGAAATATATTTACTTACGCTTGGTTCTGTTAAAATTTGTAAATACTTAACATTACTTCTGAGAGGCTGATCATTAACGTATTTTGAAAATTTATTTTGATAACCTATGTTAACAATGGTTTCTGGGATTGTGGTTAAAGTTCTGGAAGTAGTAGCGAACATTTGTTCTACATTTCTTGAATTTGATGCTAAATTATTAAAGAATGTTTTAATGACATTTTTTAATTTTCCATTAAATACTTCCGTGGTACGGTCCGGTAAGACTTCGTCATCTAAACTGTAACTATAATAAGAAGGTTTACGAACCGAGTGTTTCCGCTGATTATTTTGTTTGTCAAATTGATTAATTGTGGTTGAGTACGTTGTTGAAGTTGAAGAACTTGTAGAATAATCGTTTGAATCAGAAATGTAAGAGTTTTTTACATTATCCAAAGCATTATATGGAGATACTAACGGTTTGTGAGTTGTCAGTTCCACTGCTTCAGATACAGAATCTTTAATGGTCAAGTCGCTTTCATTTTCAGAATGTAACGCGACTGTGTCATTTAGTATTGGTTCGTTAGACTCAACTATACTGTATTCTTTAATACTAACTACATTTTCAGTCGAGTCATCGAGTTGTTTCATTGTAACAGGTAGTGGTGCTGGCCGCTTTACGTTAGTCAAACTCGACTTTTTGTTCTCAATACTCTCAGGTTCTGTATTGATTCTTGTTCTATGTCTTTCATTTTTATTTTTTGGCCTTAATGTAGAAAGACCGTCATTAATGTTATTTCTGGTTAAAGGTATCCTACTTCTTCTCAGTTTAGAATTAGTTGTTGTACTCTCTACGTAAGAGACGTCATAATCTACTTCAGATTTCACAGACTCGTTCATGTTACCATTATTAACATTATAATAAAATCTTTTAGAATTGTCATCATCAGTAGTTTTACTTTCGAAATCAATTACTTTCTGTGAAGAGGAATAGTCGTCGTAAGGTCTAGTAATAAGTGTCAAAGTATACGGATTTTTAGTATTATTAACGTTTCTTCTTATTGAAAATCCCGTTGTAACTGGCGATAATTTTTTACTGTTATCTGATCTTACCAATGTCACTTCGTCATTACTGTTGTTGGTCCGGGTGGGAGAAAGTCTACGTGTCGGTAGTCTTTCCGTTGTTGGCGATGTGTCTTCTAACCTGTGTTGATTATCAGTCTTTCGAAATGGTTTAGCACGGGATGAAATATTTATGAATCGTGAAGGGGAGGGAGAGGTGGTTCTGGATTTATTTAAAGAATTTCTGGTTGAGGAAGTACCAGGATTTTCATCTGCAGATAATCTGTTGAATACAAAGCAAAAGAAAACTATCTGATTTAAGCTCTAACAATATCAGTTGCCTTGAAGCTCTGTATGAAACCAAAGTAACAAACTATTGTTAATAAACTATATGTAAAACAAATAAGTTATTATTGTATGTAAACATAATCGAACTACTGTGTATTATTAATGACATTGTTTACTAAAATTATACTAGCTTTTAATATAAATACTTATTAACTAAATTAATGTATCGTATATTATTGTGAAAGTTAAATCATAAAAGATACCACAAAAGTTTTTGTATTTTACACTTGATTAATAATTACGTAAACATACTAAGCTTTTACACAAATTACAATACTGCTTATTAAAACACAACCTTCAAACAAATGTTAACACAAATTATGAGATTTTAGTGATTAGAGAAAAAATAATGAGTGGTTAGAGATAGATGCGTTTAAAGGTTGCATTAATGAAACAAATACGATAAACATGAATAAATGAGACATGAAATGGGATCAGTTGAATGAATTTTTATGTATAGATAAGCATGAATTAAAATGCGAATTAACTGCTTATTTTGGTATCTTTTGTAGTACCTTGAGGAAAATCGTGACGGGGTCATAGCTTCTGTGAAGAGTGTAGTAGTAGGACGTTGTGTAGTGGTAGTGGTAGTGGTGGTAGTCGTAGTTGTGGTTGTGCTTGTCGTAGAAGGAGTAGTGCTTTTAGAAGGAGCTTCGTAAACAATTGTCCGCACGCTGCTTGGATTATGCTCATAGCCCAATTCGTTACCTTCGCCCCTGGATAAGTTAAATTAAATAGCATATAAAGTGTAACTTATTTGTGTTTTAGTATAACTATTAATATGGTTATTTTTCAATATAATCATAGTTTTACCTAGTTGAATGACGGACAGGAGCTTGATAATGATTTTGATTATTTACCTGAAAAGGAAAGGTGTTGTATTACGAATTTATATTATTATTACTATTTTACAGGTAAGTGATATTAAAAAGACTTATTACTTGTCCTTGGATAAGAGCATCATCATAATCATCGGAGGAAACAGGTCTGGGTGTATAACTTTCCACAGGTCTCCGTGAAGGTGGCGGTGTCCCTCGGTATGTTTGTTGAACTACAGGTCGTAGAGAAGCTGTATTATATTGTTGCACGTAATCTGAAATATAATATTAATAATA
The DNA here is from genome assembly GCF_028537555.1 of Battus philenor. NCBI lineage: Eukaryota > Metazoa > Arthropoda > Insecta > Lepidoptera > Papilionidae > Battus > Battus philenor. The sequence goes on from NW_027181693.1 coordinate 4,613,374, forward strand.
GTATACGAATCTGCCGAGGCGGTTCTGTTAGTTTCCTTTACTGTACGAGTGATGTTATATAATTCACACATTGTGTACATCTGACATTAAGCTACCATTCAATATTAAACTTAGCTTACCTGTATCTTTATAAAGCTCTCCATCTTCGTCGTATACGGCGTAGAAGGGATCGTATTGATCTGGGCTATAATTTTGGGATCCATTGTAAAGCATTTTTGGACGAGGACTCGGTGAATAAGACGAGGGCTTAACACTTTCTGTTGGTTCCAAACTAGAAAATAATAAAATTATTTTTGTACTGTCATTTTAAAATTTATTTTAAATCTTGGTTCAAACAAAAAATAAACCAGTTGTTTACAGTCGTCTGAATTATTGTCATAGGTCTAGTCAGTACATGTTACGTGATGTCATTTGCTTATAGTCCGTTAATTTGTTTTTGTTTTTTAATATTTTTATAGCAAGTAGCATCAAAAGAAATTTGAACTCTTAGAGACCAGTAAATTTGTTTTATTTACCTGTTAGATTTACCATCGTGCATTGTTTTTGTGTATCTAGTTTCCTGATTGTAATTATCGCGGGGAGTCGTCAGCATCTGTGCGACTATATTGGGATGCCTACCTGGAACTTTTTTATCGTTATTACCTACAATTTTCGTTTCTTCTGTAGTAGGCGGCTTAGCTAATCTATGCCTTACAGTGTACGGTCTCAAGGTTGTCTGATTTAAATATTTGGGTGGTCTTAGTGTATTGGGACCACTTTCATTAGGAATAGGCTTTCTTAAATGAATCGTTTTGTTCCGAGTCATATGATGTATATTTATTGAATTATCAAATTCAGGACGCTCTAATTTATTAGAATGATGATTCGAAGTTGGCATCATCTTTCCTAATAAATGTTTTTCAGATTCCTTGTACGCAATAGACACATCATTTGGATTTTTCGTAATTGTTTCCTTGCCAAATGAATCGTATTTATTCGGTTGTCTGGGAACGGGTCTTGCTTGCTTAATGATTGACGAGTGTTCTTTAGAATCCTCATAATAATCCTCGTATTCTCGATAATTCTGAGCCATATGCGGACGTTGAGGTTTTATTTCTGAACTAGGCATATATTTCGGTTTTACAATAGGCTCATAGTAAAATTGATCATCTTCTTCATCATAATAATAATCATCCATTTCGGGTGATGGTTTAGGAATAGGTTTCCTTTTCTTTGGTAACGTAGCTGTACTACTTATAAACGGTTTTGGTGTACTACTGTGTACACTAAAAGAATTGAATGGAGATTGTGTGGACATTTTGAAAGCTTGTGAAAAAAGTGTACCGAAATTCGGTTTGTAAGTGGATTGAAATACTGAAGGTTTATCTGTTTGTGGAGAATTCCAATATTGTTGCGAAGATAATTGTTTGTTAGTAGAGATATTAATTTTCGGTGTTGTTTGTATTAAAGCTGAATTGTAGGATTTTGTTGGCTGTGTATGCGACATCGAGAAAGGGTTGATGGACGAACTAGGATATATGTTCAAATTGTTAACATTTATTGGTTTTTGTTTCGTAGAAATAATAAAAGGCACTCCAGTGCTTGTTATCAAATACGGTTTCGGTGTAACCGAGAAATTATTGGGATAATTTGAAACATTGTAGGGAGTTTTTACAAAATTTGTTGGTCTGCTAAATGTATTCGTAATAGGAAGTTGTCGTTCGTCCGTAAAGTTAGGTGGCTTTAACTTTGGAAGTATATTTTCCGATAACTGGATATTCTGTTGAGGATTTCTATAGTAGGGATTTTGGCCGAAAGAACCTTGTGTATTTTGTGTTATTTGTAACGGCTTGCTTGTGAATTGTGAAAATTGTTGTATTTGTCGGGGAGTTGTGGAATAAGTTAAATTGTTGATAATGATAGCACCTGTTGGTACAGTAAAGGGTCGAGGGGTGCCTTTATAACTTAAAGTAGATGAATGTCTAATAGGACCGTTATAAGACGTAGTTGTTACTTCTACTGGCATTTTTGTAATTTTGTAGGGACTGTTGTTAATATTAACTGGTCTAGGGGAATTCATTTCTACAGCCGCATAGTGATCATTTTGTAACCTAGCTAAGAAAGCATCAAAGTCAAAATCTGGCTTAGCAAAAGGATTTTCTATGTTGGCAAATTTGTTATTTGGATGTGAGAAAGCGTAGGGCGGGTCTGGAAAATCGAGTTTATAATTTTGATCTTCATCTTCATCGGAAGATTCTTCACTTTCATTTGTTTCATAGCTATCATCATAGTCTTGAGGTCTGGGTATTTTATCTTGACCTCGATGTCGATTATTATTCATTTCCTGAAGCTTATCGTATTTAATTTGTTGATTGTTTTTTATTTGTACTTCTTCTGAAGGAAAATCATATTCAGGGGGAAATGAAGACATTTGTATTGGCTTATTAGTAACAACTGTACTAGGGACTTGAAAGGAGTCAGACATAGAAACCAGTTTAGGTCCATTTAAAGATGGACGTAATTGTGTTGGAAATTGATTACTTTGTTTAGGAGCATTATTGTAAAAACCACCCGATAGAGATGAATATGGGTATTCTTTGTTGTTTAAGGATGAAATAGGTGGACTTTTAGTGATTATATGAGTATCAATTGGATTATTAATAGACTTTTGATTAAATGGGTCTGAAGGACTAGGTTTAAAGGGTCTTCGAGATTGTGTTTCCTCTTGATAGGCAAAATAAGGTCGAACCGTTGAGTAAAAATTATTATCAATTATATTTGGTTTTCGACTTGCACTATTGAAATTATTATTGTGAATTGCATTTTGGTAACGGGAGTTATCTGTGTTGGGATTGTATTGATTAAACTGCGACAAATCTAAAAATTTAACAGGTTTAGTGTCCTGCAAATTTCTAGATTTATAACCGTTTTTTAAAATATAGCGCACTTGTCTTTTATCTCTGTCTGTCTCAAAAACGTTATCATTGTCATGGCTATCCGGTTTTGATTCACTGTCGTAATAATCTACAAATTGTATAACCTCATCACTGTCAACTTTGTCTGATATTTTGTCTACAGTAGTCGAATTAGATTGAGTCGCATTTATGTCTCTTTTTATCCTTATATTGACTTTGTCGATTTTGTCATGATCTATTATTTTGTTTGTCTTAATGTCTTTGTCTCTGTCCTGGGAAAAGTCAGTTGTGTAACTGTCAGCTCTGAAACGAGAACGTTTATTTCAGTCACTATAAAGAAAATGTTAAAAAATGAAATGCAATACGCATTAATTTATAAAAAAAAAAACATTTGTTATTTATTAATTACCTATACGTTTGTGGAGCTGGAGTTACCGTTGCGGTTCTTCTTTCGTCTACTTGTGTCCCGAACGAAAACGATCCAAATTTACCACTGTTTTGCGGTATCGACGCAGGTATAACGTTAGAATTAAGAGTCCTTCCTGAACTTACAGGTTGATTCACATAACCATCTCTATCTTTTTGTACTTGTCCGATCGTCGAAGGTTGCCCTCGATAAACACGTTGTTGCCTATCGCTCTCTAGCTCTTCAACTGGTGGTAAGTCATCCACTTCTGCATACAATTGTTGTTGCTAAATTTTAAAAAACAAAAGTTAACTCCAGAAATTTGTTTAATACCATCAATAAGTTTAACAATTAAGTACCTTTTCGTATTCCTGTCTGTTAAACTTAGGCTGTCCTCTAGATGTAATAACTGGATTGGGTTGCGCCCGCGGTTGTGTCGGTGGGGGTGTGCGGCGTGGTGGTGGTGGAGGAGGGGGGTCTCTGTCACTAAATCGTTCAAGTTCTTCCTCAACGACGACTGTACCGGTGGCGTCGCAGCCAACGTTACGCGGCCAATCGCATGTTTGAAGCTCGTGGCTAAAAAGTTCTTTAGGTTACAATAAATTCATAATTGTTAAATTTAAAACGCATTTTACAGTGAATATTTAGAAAGTTTTGGAAGCAAATGCCGACACTTTTTTTATTATCAAGACAATATTTTTAAGCAATAATATCTATGTCATAATTCAAATAATCACTGATTATTGCAGGCCTGAAGGTCACCCAGAAAGCAATGGAGGAGAAGAAGTAGCATTAGGCGGGGTACATTTCTCGTGAAACTGACGGCCGTTGAAGCCGAAAAGTCATTGAGTGGCGACTACGACTCTCCCTATTAGACGGACGGACGATACGACAAAGTCGCCGGAAGTAGCTGGATACGAACGGCGCAAGACTTTTATCGTGACGATTTTAGGGGACGGTCCACTCCTTGTAATGGGCGTCTATAGGCTCACATGATGATAATGATTTAAGAAAATATGTATGTTTACCTGTACATAAGACCACCAGTGCATGACTCCATCAGTGCACCGCCGAAAACACATACGTAGTACAAAGTACAGTCTGTCGGGTGGGGATAGTAGCCAAACTCCTCCGGGCAATCAAAGTCCACTTCCCTCTTAACGTTGGCTGCAATAGGAACGCTGCGGATCGGCCCTGAACGCTGCCGAGAACGCTCCCTCGCCCCAAGACATTCTGAAAATAAAAACATATTTAAAATCAAAATATTATTTATGTGCATACGCTATTTGAAGGACTATCAAATCGTAAATCAACATAAAATGTCAGCATTGTCAGCCCTACAGGGAGCTACCACCAACTCAGAAGGTATTTCTGCTGCGAAGAGCCAAATATAGTTTTACAAAGAGTCAATAATAATAATTAGTGTCCTGAGTGAGCATCAACAATATTTAATGCCACGCATTAACATTAGTTTTGTATTCGTGAATAGAATAATAAACATTTTTTTAATAAAATGTTTTTTATATTGGTTTTAAATTTCAGATTCCAGTGACAGATCTGACATTATTTGGAGAAATTTGTTGTATAAACGTGCACATTGTTCCATAAATTATTTATTTAAATATTATTTCTATTCCTCGTATTAACACCGTGTCTATTAATGTGATTTTAATAATATTGAATGTTTTTGCATCCACACATAACATAATCATACATATATTGTATGGCGTGTAAATTGCTGCTACTACTCTTTTTGGATTACAAATATTGACTTTATATCTGTAGTATATTGTCCTAGAGTAACATGATAACACACTCTGAAAACAGCCAAAATAAACGAGTCTGGCTGTATTAGCTCCCGCAAGCCTTTTCGAACAGCGTAAGCAACAGAGCTCAGTGTACTTCCAAGAGGAAACATATAGGTATTTGTAGACGAAACAATATAATAGAAATCTTTCCATCGTTATAGACAAACAGAACATGTTGAAAATCCGCCATAAAACAAAAAATAGGAGGCAGGACTTTCTTTAAATTTAAAAAGACTAAATATATTCGCAAAAATATTTTATGAATATGAGAAAAAATATATTTATTTAATTAATAAATATACAACTTGGTATTTGTTTATTGCCGTTTTTTCAGTTTTACATAGGATAATCTATTAATTCATCGTTGTTTTATATTTCTAGATAGCGCTATGGAAAGAAGCACTACCACGAATATATGTTTGTCTGTTTATATATATGATTATATGCTACCAAAATAATATACTCTGTGATCAAAAAGTAAGGAAATTGATCATTTAAAACTCCCGGGTATTAGGAAGGCAGGTAAATTTTTTTCTTGGTTGGTAGGACTGTTGGATGTTAAACATTTGCCAATTATCAAAACCATTTAGAAGGATGTTTAGTGTCTCGAAGGCGTCAAGTGGGCGCCAAGATCGCTCAATTTTTTGGAGAAAAAGTGTCAAAAACTCGACTGATTTCGTTCCACAGCCACCGTTTTGGCTTCGTGTAACTTATGGCTATTCAGTAAACTGCAAAAGCTAATACGGGGGCGCCCTTTTGACGCTATTGAGGAGATAGAAACCGACTCCAGGAGGTCTTGAAAGCTTTACCAGAAATAGACTATTTCAACTGTTTCGAGGACTGTAAAAAGTGTTGACAATAGTGCGTTTTATCGGACGGAGGTGAATTTATTACACATGTATTTCTAATGTATTGATTTATGTATTGATTAATGATTGATTTTGTAAAAATAAACAAATGCACCTTACTATTTGATCACGGTATTGCATAAAATCAAAATCCTTTTCATTAAACCTTACATAATACATCCAGTCGTATTAATTAAAACCAGACAATTTGTCAAAACAGATAGCATAGTTAAGCATAGACGTTATGGGTTACGTTATTTAGACCAATTGCAGCTTTTTTAGTTACAAATACTATCTTTAAATATACGTACGATGGTACGGTATATGACTTGTACTACGGTACTTGAAATCTCTCCATTTCAAGTATGTGTGGAGCATAAATGCGAGAATATAGCGTAAATAAGAGGCACTAGCCAGAATTTGACCACAAAGACACATAGTGGTAACAAAACTCCAACCACAATTATAATTTAAGACTCGTCTGTAAAATATCAGATGATAAGATGTTTTCGTTTTATCTGTGAAATCAATTTTTCACAATTTCGGCAGATGTTATGTTAAAAATAAACTGACCAAAAAGGGTAAGCAGCATTGAAATTCGTCCAAAAATAATTAAAAACAACTGTAAAGATACAATTTAAAACTCACTTGGGGTTTATACATAGTATATCTCGACAAGCCATATGATTATATGATTTGAATCACGTTTGTGTTTTGGTCACGAATCGTTGTGGGATTCAGGACAGCAGTCGTTTCACGTGCACGTTGCAACAGTTTTAATTTATTTTCACACGAAAAATTTTAAGCTGACTGTCATCGGATTTTTTTTGAAAGCCAAAAAAAATGTATACTTAAATGATTTTAAAATATCCTTTCATCCTATTAAAATTAAAAACGTTCAAGTCATTATATCGTAACATAACAAAATATATGTCAATTTGTCGCAACTATGAGAGTTGTATGTCCCGTTCTAATTTGGATCTATTAGCTTTTACGTTGCATTTATTGTTGATTTTTGCACATCACTTGGCATCATATTTGAAATTTTTTGCATCTATTCAATTTCATTATGCTATATGTGTTTTTAATTATTTTCTGCATTTATTTTGTTATGATTGCATTGTTTTCAATATAGCAGTGGAAACCTGAGCTCTATAATTGAATGTTTTTGAGGTCATTGAGCAAGAACTACGGATATATAACAAGACAAAGGTTTTGGAAAATATTGTATATATAACGTTTGAAAATATCATCTAGTCTATGACTTTATATTGTTTTTCACGGTTCAAAGACGGTGCAATGACCTTAACATTGTGCCCATTCTTGCAATTATTCCGATCGGCTTTCCATTTTTGTACCTACGAAAAAATACTACTCCAATGTAGCTGCATGCGTGGGCGGCTAAAAGCCTCGTATTACCAAGTTTTGCATCGGAATTAGCATTGCTTATTGATCACGAAGATACTGCTCCCACCATTTTACATAATTAAGTAGAAGATCACAATAAAAACATCTCTTTAGTACATAGGATTATTTTTATTTTTTTAATTCTGTACGTAAATTTTTATTTTAATTTATAAACAGCATCATAAGAATAGCGACTTTTAAATTTCACGCCGTTATCGTGTCATTTATAATTAATGTCTTGTTTTATTTTAATAGTCTAACAAGGTACTCGAACTTGGAACTCAAGCCTTCTCTCAGCAAGAAGTGTATCTCAATTTACACAGGCTAATCCTTATATATTAATGTCATTAATCTTACAAACATCCGTGGACATGTAAGTTTACACACGATGTTCCTTTTACTATTTTTTAGAAGAAGTTCGAACCCATGATTTCGAAGGTAAGTCGCAAACCTTTTATTAATTTACCACTGGTCTTATTTGTGAGACCTATCCCTTGCACCGTCCATCAGTTGAAATAAACAAGAATAGGATAAAATAAGATCTTATTAGGAATTAAATATCCCTAATAGAATGAAAGTAAGCGACATAAACCGGCGGCTTGGCAAGTTGAAATAGCAGTGGGCAGGAAACGCAGAACAGTTTTAAAGTCCGTTGGAGCCTTAAGGTTCTGGAGTGAAGAACACGATACGGTACGCACGGTGTAGGACACGAGGTGAACCGAACGACCTTGTTTAGATCGTCCCAAGACGCTAGATGGTTCCAACAGGTCCTTACGAAAATCAATAGTGGAAAATTATTTCCATCACTGGTCATCCAGCGGTTGAAATACTGATTATGATTAAGTTATAAGACGTCTATGCTAACTAGTTTATAAAACAAAATAAACGCATGGCACTTGTTACAAAGAGACGTTTATTTTAATTGGACCTATTCCATTACAACACGCCTTTAATTACGGAGCTAGTAACGCTTTTGCTGCTCATATATAAGGCGTACTGTTGAATTTGCATAATATTAATTTTACTACAATCAGTACGTATTTATTTCTCACTAAGCATTTTTAATTAATTTAAAATTGCTAATTTAACATCGCCTGAGTATATCCCATTTAAATATCGCGATAAATGAAGTGTTTATGTAAATAATACAATGTGGGCGGATGCAGTCCAGGTGACATGTGGGTAGACTATCAAACAGAATCTAAAGGATTTAATGCTATGCATTAATTTATTTGTTCATTTACCGTGAGATAGATAAACTCTTGTAGCATTATGTGTTCTTTTACGTCCGTATAAATTATCTTAATTCGATTGAAACAAATATTCAAAAAATATGTACATTTTAGTTATATATTAAAGTTAATCTATTTTTTTTTGTTTGAAATACAATTAATATATCCGGACTATCACAAAATTTTAATTTAATTCGTGTAACATATGTATATCTATCACAAGAAGTATAAACGTTAAGATATAAATCTTTATGGAGATTATTCTTAAAAAACACAATCTTAAATTTACTCGCAGTATACTAGTAGGTAGGTATACAGGATGATTAGTTATTGGTATAAAAGCTTTAAAGAGTTGAATGTATAGTTCATTTACATAATGTATAACTCTATTGAAAAATCAATGGTTACTTAAATAATAAAGACAAGGCCTTGAAAAGTCGCAAGATGCAGACAGCGTAATACCGATCATTATGGCGATCTTTGGAGAATGCCTATGGCCTATGGCGAACATGTAATGATGGGTTTCTTTTAACTTTTTCACTTATATAACTACCCTAGATAGAGTTTGTTTTCATTAAAATTATTGATATCAATATATCGATGGAAGGCTATGAAACAATAGATTAATTTCAGTATGTCATGTTGCTCTTTACATTAATCTTTTGAATGTAATTGCTATCTGCAATCTACATTACTTCTACAAGCCTATATAATGGCTACCCAACATAAATAACAATACTTCGACAGCGGCCTTGGACCGTTCGCTTATAAATTTATAAGGCGCAATAACAAAAGCGTAGGCGTGATTTTCTAACGATCAAATCGTCGGTCACTGGCTCAATATCAAGCTGTCAGATATGATCGAAAGCAAATGGCGTGTAAAGAAACGAATTAAAAAGTTAATATTATAGTACCAGTATGACCTTGTCTGTTCTACGTTTTTGAACTATGTTGATATAAAATAATATAATTTTACATTACAGCTTCTTATATAAATTTTCAATATAACTAGTTGAAAAGGGTCTACATTCAACGTCTTTCGACGACCTTAACCAGGTCGACAGTCCAGCTTGTGAGTGAAAGCACTACAATGCGTTTACTTTGATCTCCACTCCGGAATCTTAATGCTCCAGCGACCATCTATCTTGTACTCTGTGTCTTGCCTATTGCCACCTAAACTTGCCCTTCCGCTGGACTATATTAGTAAGTCTTACAGTACTCGACGATAAATATTGCACATCGACCTTTGGAAAGAGACAATAGGCTAATTTCGGCTTTGTAAAATATAATCTCTGTACCCAGCTATGTACATGACGTTTTGTCAGTCGTGCGACAGAGATAACGCACTATTCGTAGAAGAAAGCCGAAATTAGCCGATTGTCTCTTTCCAAAGGTCGATGTGCAATATTTATCGCCTGGTATTGTAACTAACCTTTGCCAATCGAAATAATATTACACATAAATTACCTGTAAGAACGTAAAATACTATGTGTTTTATCCTAAATAATTTAAAAGTATTGAGATTTAAATAAGCTAAAATAAAAATATGTTAAAATATTTTAAAATGTAATTCAAATATATGCTTTATAAATAACGCCTAAACAGCCTTTAACCAATAATAATCAAGCTTCGAATTCAAGACGACATCGAATCAACCAAGCTGTTCAACCTTGCAAACACCGTAAATGGCACTATGTAATACTCAGAATCTATATTCCATCTGACATATATTCTGCGCATCCATATGTATATCTGTTAGATTTTATTTAATCTTGTCAATGATGACAGATAAAGACCGATTGAATTATATTAATTTAATATTCTACATGAACACTATCTGGTCATATTTATAATCATTGCCACCATCAATACCAAAGTTCATAGTCAAATTAAAAACCAACACTTGGAACTTTCCATGTAGATTTGGTAATGTCATATAAATGGCAATTGATATTTTTTTCTGATTAAAACATTACTTTCTAATGATTACAGAATTTATATAGAACTAGAATCGATTGTAGCCTTAAAACTTAAAATAGGGACGGGATCAACGAGTTAATTAGTTCAAAACTTTATTGAAAAATTTGAAAAATTAACATCTGTATAAATTATATAATAAGATGGCAGTGGCCAGTATCGTTCATTACCAGTATTTTATATATAAATATTTAACTTCACTCTTTTCCACACAAAAAAGTGTTTTTTTTTTTTTATTAAATATGATACTTCATTTTGATGTCAAAACTAAAATATCAAGTAAATATAATGTTATTTCTTGGGATCGTAAAAAAAGTTATGTTATAAATTTTTGTTTAAAATAAATATGAAGGTAATAAATAATTTTAAAACACAATTGAGGCGGAAGCATTTTTCATATTTAAGTGCCACATTCATTATCAGCATTGTCAAAATAATTTAAAACATTGTCACAACTTACAACTAGTTTCTTTTTAAAATAGCTTAGTGCACGACAATTTCGAAATGAACCTTGAAAACCAAGTGTTTTTAATGTGAACCATTTGTTTCATGTCTCAGCATTCGACCTTGCTACCGTAATAATTGCCTTTTCACTTTTTTTTCTCGTCGCGTCTGTCCTAAAATATGCGCGCACGCATGTTTCCACAATGAAATATTCAAGGTTGCAAGAAATCTTACATTCATATTCATATGCGTTTTGACTAAAACAAGCAAATGGCTACTCTTTCATCATACTATGATTATGTGTGGTTAAAATAACAATGGATCATTTTCTATGTAAACATTTTTGCATTAGTGACATCTTTTCTTACTTATTCAGGTTAGGAATGTAAGAATTTTAAAAATAAATAATTTATTATAACTAAAATTACTAATTTTAGGTGCCTATTAGATAGAGTTTAAGCGTATTGACCACAAACCAAACTTCTGCTCTAATATATGAGGGCCAAAAAAACTTTGTCATCATCATATTATCTGCCGGTATACGCCCAATGCAAGACACAGGCCATCCCCGAAGATCGCTACGGTGACCCCTCTTGCGCTGAGAGCATCCAGCGCTTTCCCGCGATCTTAATTATGTATAATACCACATTGCAATCGTCGACCCGCCTGTCAAGCGTGACGAATATCGTTTATCCCCCTCCATAGATATCTTTAGGAGAGCCCTAATCCTTACAGTGAGCGTCTATGGCTGAAAACGACGACATCACCTTATCTAAAAATGATGATAGACCTAGTAAGAAACAGCGTTTTCAAAATTTGAATAACTATATATTCAAATTAATAATTGCTATATCTCACTCTACTGTTAAAACTTGTTGGCATTTCGCTTTCCAAAAAGTTTCAGAGTGATCACTTTATACAAGTTAATTGTAAATATTTGTAAAAATTTTTGGCTGACTATAGTTCATTTCTATATATTTAACCCTTTAAAGCTTTTATATTTATAATAAATCATCCTGTATACCAAATGCAATGACGAACTACGTTTACTATTGTATTGTATTGTGTTTCTGTAGTGACAGTTTAAGATCAATTGAGACTTTTTAATAAAACTATTTTAATTTTTATTTCTTGTCTACAAAGTATGAGTTAATGACAATACAGAATGTTATAATAAATTTTCATTACTCTACGTTTATATATAACACTATAAAGATCTTGTACTTGTTCGGAAACTTCGCAAGAATAATAATATAGAGCACTTGAAACTTGAAAACCTTGGCATTTAGATATAAATTGACATAAATTATTTATGTACTTGAAGTGTAAAATGTCTGTAACGTTCATGATTACTGTTTAAGTGAAACGAAAGGCTAAATTGTTCTCAGGCGTCAGGATTAATTAGCCAGCTAGTGCACTGCGCCCACATTTGTTGTCCTAAAATAATGGCCAATATAGAAAATATATACAGATATAATCTACCAAACATAGAGTAAGTAAAATAATTAACGGATTAAGGATGACCATGCCTTGTATATAATGCTACTAGTGTCAGTCGTTTTAGAAGAATAAAAACTATATTACATTGCACAAAATGCTATATTTTTATGCGATATATTGTAGATATTTCTAGGTTCCTATTAGCACAACGGTTTCCTGTGCATTAAAACAATGTTCAAATGCGAATTCTTATTAAAACACAATTAACATGAACAGGAACACGTAAAATATCTCTATACAAAGTAAAATATCTTTTACGCTAAATAAAAATGAGACTACTTGCTGGTATACTACAATGCACTTGGACTTCGCGCCTACATACTTCTCATAAAATTCAGATGGATACTTAACTAAATGTCAAGATTCTTAATAAGGGATCGGGAAGTGATCTCTGATCGGCAAGTAGTTTATATCTCAAAAGCCTTTTCACACAACTTGTCGTCTTAAATATCTCAACTTATCATCTCATGTAAATCTATCGACGACCAGCGGTGTGCGAATTTAACTTTTATTTTCATAATAACATGAAGTGTGATATTCTTCCTTAAAGTTTAGAACGCCTATTGTTTATTAATTTAATAAGCAATTCGTTATTTATCTAGTAATTATCATGTCAATGTATACAGTTAGGTAGTAAAACCGTTTGTTATTCTCAGATGGTTCTATTCGCTTACTTTCGGTCGTATGACTGTATAAAACACGTATATTATTGTAACATCACATTTCTGGATATAAATTTTGTAACGAAAGAATAAAAAGCAAGGCAAAAGGAAAAAAAGCCAACCAAAAACGCCAACGAATACTTTTCATGTAATAAAATTAAACTGACCATCAGATGTGATACTAAATTTTTATTAATACGGAAATGTTTAAATGGTATTATATTATAATTATATAATTATAAGCATCATATTACTTTCAATATATTTATTGATCATCATTATCATTTTTGCCATAAATCCACTGCCAGACATAGGTCACCCACAAATATTTCATATACAAACGGTTGGAAGCAGCCTGCATCCAATGTCTTCGGACACACGGGGCACGGGGGGTTTTCTGAGTACCTTCACAAGTTCAAGCTCAAGGAGAACCCCTCGTACTTCTGTGAACCGAGCGTGATCAGACCGTGGTCCACCTTGTAGCCCACCGTCCCGCGTTCAGAGAACTCCAAGTCGACTCCGAATGCCGGTTAGGCACAAAGATTTGCGAGGATACTATGGCCTCGCTAAGAAATGACGAAGAAAAGAGATCGACATTCCTTAAAGTTTGCAAGAAAATGGCGGCAAAAATAATAAATAGAAACAAAAGTTGAAATGTAAAAATAAATATAAATACTTAACTAGTAAATAAGGCAAAATAAAAAGAAATATAAACAGAACAAAATGTGTAAAAATAATAAAAGATTAGGAAATGTAAATTTGAGGAATGAAAGGTTTCGGATGAAAGGGAAAGGCAGAAGAAATGTGGAAAGAAAGATAAAGTACGGAAAAACCAAATATGCATGAAAGAAGAGCGCTTAAAAGAAAGTAAAAGTACCTTAAAAATAAAAGTAAAAGTATCTTAAAAATAAGCTACGAGAGGCCCCAATAGTGGGAGTCATAAAGAAATGTCTTCGGACGAACATTAACAATGTCATATGTCCACCTTGATTGGGAACCCCCCGAAAACACCAAGGGGGGCCCCCACCAAAAAGGCCACTCTCCAAGTGGCCAAGACACGCCCAACCAAGAGGGCACACCGAACAGCTACTGCCAGGAGGCAGTAGCGAGAAGAAAATCAAGATCAAGACAGAAGACGAAGAAGATAACGCCGACGCAGACTCCATCACCGCCATCGAAGGAGGAAGCCGCAGCAATACCAGCAAGTCCCTCGCAGCGCAACCACGCGTCGAGAGACGGCAGTAGGATAGTCTAAAAAATTTATTTAGCTCGCGGGTCTTCGACCCGCGAGCCCTGTATCCGACGAAGCTGTGAAAGCCCGCAAGACTAACAGCAAAAACATCAACAAGAAAACTGATTGGGAACGTTATTCGCCTAGACTAGAGCAGTCTTGTGTTAAACTTAATACTATACTTATATGTATGTTTATTTTTAGTTGAAAAATTAACCGTAAAAAAGTAATCATAATTTTAAAAATAAATATACTTAAGATTTAAATATTTTTTGTGAAATAAAATATTTTTTAAGATTTGCAATAAGTGATGTAGATTTAAAAGAACCATAGTAACTAAGGCTTGTGTTGTATCTCGCAATAAGAAACAATACAATTTCCCAACTCTAACCAACGATAAGTACGTCATTCATAATTTGCAAAGGGCACCCGTCACTAACTTAGTCACGTTTTATAATATTTAACAAAGGCGATTTCTGCCAAAGCTGCGCTTACACTGCTATTCTGCAATCATTGTTGAATATAGAATCAACGATAAAATAATATTTATTAAGATACATAAGTTTTAATGTTCTCTCAATAGCGAAATACTCATGTTCTCTAACAAGATATTTACTACGTCCCTATAATGTAGTCTAAGCTATTTAGTGACCCAATTGGATAACAATATTGAGACATCATCATCATCATATCAACCATAGTACGCCCACTGCCCAAAGTGGACCTCTCGATGAATTTCTGGTAAGACCGGTTGGGAGGGGCCCGCATTCAGCGTCTTCGACTATCTTAATAGCGTCTTTAACCTTATTGTACGTCGTTCCAACGTAGTAGACTGCGCTTGCCAGTCCGTGGTTTACTCAAAAAACATAACATCCCAGCGGCCGTCTATTCTTCGCGTTGTGATCTGCACACTGCCATTACAACTTGCCAACCCGTTAAACTGTCTTCAGTGTTGTGTTGGATTACGTAATTTAGAAACATTATTATTCATCTATTTAAGCGCTGGTTGTTCATTTTATGAAAACTAACATTTTATTAAAACCTTTTCTTGTATATATAATGCGTAACGAAAAATACCATACTGTTCAGATAATAAACACTGTAAAATCCGAAGGAGACAAAAGTTATAATTCCAGACTGAAAAACATAATAAAGTGATTCAATGTCAGTAGAGCGCTGTAAAATCTGCAGAATAAGATTTAAATAGCATAAAATAGCACCATAAGCACTAGAAGAATTATAATATTGTGAAATAAAAAAATGTTATGAATACCATGAACGACTATACATTAACAAGTCTGTCTTCACCCAACTAATCAACACTAGACTCTGCACAATACGCTACGTACGCCAAACAGATAACTTCAATACGCTTCTCGTTGTAGGATAAGTATAACTAATATGATAAAAGCCCATGAGGTAAACATCTCATTTGACCTACCGTCTCTCAAGATCAAGTTAATAATATGACGGATTATAAATACTTATTGCTACTGCTCTAAGGAAATAATAAAACGTGGATGACATGGGTACAGCTCTACGGATACGACCTTCATTAACAAATAAAATTAAGAATCATTAATACCATCAGACCAATTGTAAGACTTCCACAGCTTGACATAGACTTTCCCCATATTTCCAATAAGACGAGTTGTCTTCCGACGACTTTAACAAAGGCGTCTGACCAACTTGTATATGGACGTCTTTCGCTGCCCTTCCTGGTTTATTGTTTTCATTTCATAACCATAAGGTCCCAGCAAATTAAGAATCAAAGAAAGTAAAAAAATTTGTTGCGTTACTTCAGCATTCACTTTTTAACGAAAGAGTCAGAAATGTTTGCGGTAAATTTTCAAGTCAATAAGATTCAAGTCCGCTCTCGGCGTTTTGTAGTTGTGATTACCGTTCATTGTTTAAAGCAGGGCTACGAAACGGCATGGGAAACCGACGTTACGTAATAACCCCTTCATCACACCCGCTCGTATGGGCGGCCTTAAAATAATGTTAACGGGCACACCGTTGGCTATTTCGTATCTTGCTCAATACTTTTAAATGATTTACAATGCTTATCGAAATTTATAGCGATACTGTCATAAGACCAAACTTATCGTATCGAAGTAATAATCATCTTTTAATCTCCTTGTATATTTTCTTTACACAATCGCATTCGCAATAATATATGTAAGATAATAAATAGACTTATGATGTTTATGTATATTTTCGATTAACATGCTAATAATTTTTTTTTTATAATAGTCAATTTTATTATTGTTCGAGAAAATCCATGGAAAATGTATATGTCCAGCCGTGGAGCCTACGGTTAGTGATAATAATTATTATCATTATTATTTCTTAAACTAGCGACCACATTTTAAGCTTCTCTCTTTTAAAATATTTTAAAAGATTAAAATCCTTATACTCTAAATTTATTAACATTTCAGCTTGAAAATCGTCACTAAAATTTCTAATCATAAAATTTTTAAACTTTATATTTTTAGTTAGTGTAGTAGTATAGTATATTAATTATAATATTTTGCTTTAAATGTATTATCAGTCATTAAATAAAGGTATTAATAACAATTTTAATGTTATAACTTTTGCAAATTGCTGAATATAAACGTGTATTAAACGTACAAATTGTTCATATTAAAATTATTTTCAAAATTTATGTTTCTTGTTAAATCACAATGTATGCAATAATTTATTCCTGACGTATTTATCAAACAAAAATACATGCTTAATTCTTAAAGTATAAACTGAAAGAGAACGTGTACTCTTTGTGTCCATATAACAAATATTCTACAATATAAATTGCAATAAGTCGTTTATAATGTCAAACTTGCAACACTGGGCAATACGGGACACAATAACGTCTAAAATCCACGCAGAATGTCTTTGCTGTTTCGACATATGGACGTAAAGGTGGTCCCATAGTAGCGCTATTATTGCATACCCTTATATGTATAAATTTATCATTATAATATTTTTATTGAATGTGATAATTTTTGAGCGACTTTTAACGTAAAATAACTTAACTTTTTATAGGTAGAGTCACAATAAGAACCGTCTACAAAGTATGAGAAAACTTGCAAAAAAGAGGAATATATAATAGAGCTGTTTTCAGATTATGTTAAGTCTAAGAGAAAGAGATATTTATATATTTATACAAGATTATTGGTATAAAAGTTTTAGCGGGGTGAAAGGGGCATTGACTGGCAATTAATGTTTGATAAACTCTATAAAATATGTCACTGGTTTTAGAAAAAATAGCATAATGATAATGTGTTAGCAAAAGCGCTTTAAAATTCTAATTCTGTCAAATTAAAATTATTTACTTTATATTATATTATATACTATGTAATCCTTGCAGAATTAGTACGAGCAGAAGTGGTTGGTCTGTCGCTTTCGAATATAAATAAATAATTAAAGTAATCTTCCAGAGTGATCAATTCATAAATAATGACTGTAAATAGTTGTAAAAGCTTTAAAACAGTAAAATCATGTAAAATTAAAATCCCTTTGTTTGCAAATGAGCTATACACGTTTAAAGGTTTTACCGAAGATATGATATTAAATAATTTAGATAAACAATTGATGAGATATTACAAATAAATAATCATTTTACAAATTGAATCATTATTGCTATGCCCATAAACCCTAATTGCCTAATAAATTACTCAGAAACGTTATTTTGTTGCAAAAACGCTTAAAAGCTTTTATGTCACGGTCAAATATTAAACGCTACACGCTGCGCGCGGGTTATGAAACCACAGTCTCTCTGGACACAATATAACAGATACAGCCGTTGAAATGGAATCAGTGTTACCATTTCGTAATTCGAACATTTCCAACAAGCCAGTGCAGTGCAACGAGCCGAGTGCAATACGATCCGCCCTACTTTATGGCACTATCGGAGACCAATGGACGCTATCATATGTTGCTGGATCGTGCGAATTTATCACACAACCATCTTGTTGGAAGCAGAGGAGGTAGAGGAGACTAAATGAAATTAAACTATGTGTTACGCTGTAATAATATTAAACCATTAAGTTGCTTTTACATCTAGGAATAACACTTGTTTGTACAGTTGACTTGAGGAAGTACTGCAACGATAGTAGCTAAGTGACCATAACAATTCAATTATTATGCTGCCCAGTGGCTCGGAGTGCGTTAACAGGAATTTCCTGTCCAATAGAAACTACTAAGCCAACCATAGATAGTAACTTATTAAAAATAATAATATTTATATAATCGACACATGCTTATACGGGACAGAAGGAGTTGTGAGCAGGTTACACGAATTTTTGTATCGAACTGGAAAGAAAAATAGTGAAATAATTATACCAAAAATAATGCCCCATTATTAAACATTAATTAATAATTACGATTATTATATTTCATATTCATATATTATTATAAATGAAGGAGATAATTTATGTAGGATATATTTTACAAGAGCCAGTAATGTTAGCAACTATATATATACTTTCGCCATATATTTTCAGTGACATTTCTTCCTTTAACAAAACATAGTTTCGGATAATTTTCTCATGTTCGACTAATTATGGCGCTGGTGCTTTATTCTCCCGAATGGCATATCTTCAAAGATATCTTTTAATATAAACAGGTAACTACATTAATTATTTTAACCTTAAATGATTTTATAACGCGGTCACGCCGTATATACTTAACTATATCGATAACCATGACTGTCCAAAAACAGAACTACGGCCAAAAAACTTCATTTCAATGTTGAGAATTGATATACTTCTTTTATATAAACCATACAAGTCTGTTTGGAATAATTAAGCGCTGGCCTTATGTGATAAAAAAATCACTGATTTATAATTAACGACATACAAATTTATTAACAACGATTACGGTAACATAATTATTACCTTAAAAGAATTAAATTTAGGTAAATGGAATGTAGTTAATCTGAATGCATTTTAATATATGAAATTGTTGAAATCTTGACACCACTTATTTTTTATCAAAAAAAAGCCTCTCCGGTGGCGTGGCAAGGACCGCTGCCTCATTAGGTCTGGTTCAGCCAAATATTAGCAAGCAGTTTTAGACTGAATAGAAAGGCGTGTCAACAAGCTGATTGGTGTCCTAGATTTCGTTGCTAATCCATTCAATAAACAGGTTAACACCAATCCACAGGTGGTCAAACGTATGTTTTATGTTAGCGATGCAGAAGTATGTCGGTATATTTAATTCTTACTGCCATATTTACAGATTTGATAAAACCTCTTTATACTTAGAATGCAATAGTCACAGTTTAATATATTTTGGCGATTTTAAGGTTGCTTTAAAGTATGTACGACAGTTTATTATGACTTAAAGTTTAGCCAAATATCTGTTAATAGAGATTTTATATTGTTTTATAAGTATATTTTTAATTTATATTTACGTCTTCTTGATTAGGAGTAGGTTGCAAGTTTTAAGTAAATGATAATTAAAATTTTATTGTCTTTTAAATTATTTGGGAATAATTTATTGCAGTAATTCTCAATATCATCGAATGCAACATTATTTTTGCATCACATTTGTGCACAAACTGTATCACGAATTATATATTGTTAATTATATTGTATTAAACATTTCTTCATTGAATTTCTAACTTCTGTCATCTAGTGATGATAAAATCTCATTTATATTAAAAAGTTCTATTTAAAACGGGTTAATTAACTTACTTGTAATAACATGAATTAAAAAGTTTAACAAGAGGTACACACAAAATAAGTCTCACATACAGGTTAATTGTTTTAAATTTATAATTGTGTACTATTAAGAAATGTATGCATGTACATTTGCTTGCTGTCTATAATGTATCAATGGTTTCAAAAATAGCAAGTAACGAAATGATAACATAGTAAAAAACGGTTATTCACAATACGGATGACGTTTATTTAGTAATGTTTAGTCTCCTTTATAAGCCGCAAAGGCCTTTTTTGCGTAGCTAAAAATATCACGTTCTGTTACATTCGTGTTTAAAAATCTTATACAATCACTTTTATTATTAATAACTTAATGTTGTAAATAATGATATTCGACGATAAAGTAACCTAAATATAATCCGCTCGAAGCTAAGCGGTCGTAATTGGAGTACTATCACCTCAAGCCGTCACGATCTACAAAACGTGACTCGTCAATATTCACAATAAGAAATGTATCACTTTCAAATTATATAAATCGATCGGAAGTAGCCCTGTTGCATAATTTATTAAGCATCGCAAATCGTGGTAAAAACATAGGCAATACTAATATACTGTTACAATATTAATCTGTTCTTATTATTAATCACTGTAGATCATTTCTAATTATGAAAAAGGGATATTCCCTTGGGCTCAAATTAAAATTAAAAGCAAATTGAGCTCCAATTCATCAAAATCAATCAATTCAATTCATCAAAAACCATAATTCAGAGACATTTAAAAGGTGAATTGGTAAAGCATATAAAGTTGCACACAAGAGAGTTATTAATTTGATAGAGCCTAGAAAAATATAAAACAAGCCTGTAATAATTTCTAATACTAATGTGATATATATCTATTATGGTATTAATATTTTATGGACCCTTTAATTCAACTATTTTATAGTTTTATATTGTAACGTCGTAGTATGTTCGTATTTTTGGATCAAAAAATATCACAGGTCTTTTTTCAGAGAGATTTTGGGATTTTTTTAATTCAGCTAGGCGCAGTGCGAAATGCCAGTTTAGTGCCTAAGTTTTTTTACGAATATATGTACTTCACATAAAATGTACACATTTACGAACTGCACCGGTTACATTCTTGAGAGGCAGTCCTTGCTGAATATTCCACTCAGTTAATTTTTTTCAAATACTTTTTCTGCAGTATGAATAATTGGAAATATTGGAGCCACGGAAATTTTGTTTAAACAGGCGCTGAAATAAGATAACAGAAGTTTTGCCAAATAAGCGAAGGATTTTGATAGGACCTGAATGTAGGTAGTATAAAATAGTTTATAGTAGATGTTATAGACGACACCAAGACTATAAGATTGGTATAAAGACCAGTATTAAAAGAAACACATCTAAAATACATTTGTTAGATAGCTAATATATTCTTTAGTAAATAACAATTATTTCAAAAAAAATGTTTTACTAATATAAAAAAACTGTAATTATTAACAAATATTTACTACTTCGTATAAATGTACTAAATATGAAATAATACGCGTTCATAAACATACTCCATAAACATCTCGTATAGAAGAGCGATACTCTAAATTTTTAAATTTTTATACGTATTTTTTATACGTAACAACTTCCACAATTTAGTAAAAAGGCATTTATCTATGTTTTAAATTATTTATAATTACATTTGACACAATTGCAGAAATTTAATTTGATCCTACTAACCTTTTTCATTCTTTCGCAAAAATTTTATCTCGCTAACATTTAAGATTTAAAAATAAAGTTTATGTTTTGTGTATTAAAGCTACTATTAATAGTTGTATAACTTTCATTACGCGATTGAATTGTGTATGTTTAGATAATAAATACACGATTAGCAATCGACACTGAACATTGACACCGATGTATAAAGCACGACTCGATACGGTCACGAACTCTTAACATTAGTAACAACTTTTATTTAAAACGTATAAAATTATCGTCTTATTTCGCTTAGCAAATCTGTTTTATTTTTTCTTATTTCTCTTCCTTAGTTCTTTTACGATATATTTCGTACCACAAATATATAGAATAAAAGTACTCTAAAACATTTACTCAGTTCTGCACTCTAAGACCACATAGCGTAAAGAACTGATGGCCGTCCAGCTTATAAAGGTAGTCGAAACACACTTTATGCGGACCGTTTTTATCCGATCCTCTTATCTACGAGGGAAGCTTATCTTGCTTTGAATATCCTACGGGTGAAATGATGGTGATAATAAATGCGTAATAGTAATTCCTATTAGCAGATCTAAGAACAGGATATTTAAGAAACCTTTATGTAATATAACAAGCTGTCTAGTTTGATGCGCACGATTGGTCAAACCGCGACGGATTCGTAAACCAAAATTACCGACCAAATCACTCAATTATTTAAATATAAATAATTAATTGTCTAAAAACGTTAACCGTAAAATCCTAGTCTTAATGTCGTACAATTTATTCTTAACAATACTTATGAGACAAATGAACGTTTATAATAAATAAACATTAAATGCTGATAAAAGGTACTTTATAAATAAGCTGAGGAATTTTTTGATTGGCTCCGACAATAATTTGATTGCAGATGCGCTGCAAAAACACATTATGTCAGTGTTACGTCAGGTAACCTACGACTTATTGACCGACTGATCTCCGGATGAGTCAGACAAAGCTTCTCGCGTGGCATCGCAACCGAACATCATAAAACGCCTTTAACATTTAACTATAAAGGACAAGCAAATTATGAATGTTAACGCTTTGTTAAAACGTTTATTACTTCACAGTTCCATTATATACGCATTTAACCTAAATTTACTGAAAACTATTTATTAAGACAAATTAATATAGCACTAACACTAGGGCTTTAGGGGACTAGGTGGCGACCACGAGTTGGTAGACGTGGGCAGGCCCACCACTAGGTGGACCGATGACATAGTTAAGGATGCGGGAAGTAATCAATAGGGAACTAATCGGCCATCGGTTGCACAAGCGATACATCCCGACCACTGCCGATTCCAATGAGCAATTCTTTGAGCTGCTTCAGTGACCTTGATTTTTTGCTAATCTTCTCACCTCTGATTCGATATCGCAGCGTAGCTCCAAGCATAGCTCTTTCTCTTGCTCTCCGGGTGACCTTGAAACTTCATGTAAGGTCCATCGTAAGCAAATACGTTTCGGATCCGTAGGTCATCATCGACCATACACACCAGAACAAGACCTTGTTCTTCAGGCTTTGCCGTACTTTGGGTCGAGAAGTCGTTTAACATTAAAGTAGTAAAAATAGACAAATAATAAAAAGGGTCTAAGAACACAACAGTCCCTCTCCTAATGCGGAAAGTACGTCAAGTTTTCCCGGATAAAATCAAATTTCTTTCTAAACTAGAACTGGTAAACCCGTAACACAGAAATCTCTTGTATTAAAGCATCGTAAATATTAAGACGAAATATAGTACAGTAGGTACACCATATAACAAGAAATAAATTAATAAATAACAATACATACACTTTAACGACAAATGAAGATTCTTACATAATAGGGACAAGTACAAAAATTCAAGAAAGAATAAATTTCTTAACACTATTATTGACCTCTATTGTAAATTATACTAGGTATTATGTAGACTGAAATAGTAATCAAAAAATTCAAAAGCCTGTCATAGATATATGACAACAAAACATATATCAAAATATGAATTACAAAGAAATAATTTCCCATGTAAAGGCCAACGTCAATCATAATCGAAGTATAGATTTTCTCATATCTAATATCGCTAGTACTTTTGTTAAACAAGATATAACTGAATTGCATAACATTAAAACCTGTTGGCGCTTGGCTCAGGTTGCAGGAACGTTCTACAAATATTTTCAATTATGTAAGGACAAGCGTTATACTTTTTTTAAACGTAATTACGAGAGGATTAAGGCTTGATTGTGAATAATATAGAACATCGATTGTGATATAACTTAGTTCATTGACAAAGAATATCCTGGGTAGGTAGCTTAAGATATTTGACAGTACGGTCCGTTCATCCAGTAATAAGTATTCTATAGCACTGGCATATTTTACTTAAAGTGCTACCGAAACCGCTATACCGCGCATTAGGTAAACGCTTGACGAGACGGGTGGGGGGGAGGATCGGCCACTCAGTTCCGTCAGTTCATCCTCAACTCCCACCACGACTTGTTTTCCTAAGGTACTGCGATTTCTATGTCGATGTATCGTTATAACACCCGTAAAACTATGATATACAAACTGTGTTCGTAAAAATCGTTTCGGAAATTTTAAAAATATATAAATGTACAAAATTTCGTTACTATACGAACGTACATAACAATGCAATAATTTGTTAAAGAACGTCACAGACGTAACAGACGAAAAAACGAAATCGTGACAATGTACTATTTATTAAAATGAGTCCGAAGTCGCGCGATATTTTAACTCTTCATTACCATAACGTGAAGTCATCACCGCTAAACTTGATAATCTTGCATTGTTGCGCTTTTTTTGTAGCAATTTTTGTATACCACTTCGCAGCGCTTGCCAAAGTCCGGTACAGCGGTTTCGTTAACACTTGTACTAAAATGTGACAAAGAGATCAGATCATTCAACTAATATACTTCGAAATAATAACTACGTGTAACTACATAATCAATACGTAATCCTCCCGAACTACGATGACGTCAAACAAAAACTATATTTTTTAAGCTTAAATAAATCCTCGTTATGTAAAAAATGGCTGAAGCGCGCTATCATACAATGCAAAGTGGCATACTCACGAGCACACGTATACAAAGACGCACGCTAAGTTTTTATTACTTATCTTAGCATGCTAGGTGGCTTGTTGTGGAAGCGTCTATCATCGACTTTTGAAAATGTATTAAAAAACATTTATTTTTTTTAACTAATAAAAGGTGCACCGTAGGACTTCCATCCACAAAGACTTTGTTAGAGTCCACAGAAGACGATACATACTAAATATCACATAAGTATTGTTTTTAGGGCATTTAGTTTAATAAACCATTCACAGTGTCCCTTTAACTATAGTGAAGCTAGTCGCATATACTATCCAAATGCTTCTTTAAATTTATTTTAATTAAAAAAAATTTGCTAAAAAGATAATTAATAGAATTTAAAATGAAACAATGTCGATCAAACATTGGACTTCATTAAAGTTTTTTTTTTTTTAATTAAATAATTTGATTTCATTTAAATTGTTTTTTGTTGAGGTTTTTTGCAATTGAAAATTAATTCAGCCTTCAAGAATACACGTACGTGTAAATAACAGCCTGATTTGAATATACCCACGGCACCGTTGCAAAACTTCCTTCAATTAAAATTTATATCCCTTCCGAAAGCTATAAACGGTAGGTCAGAGCCCAAACCGCCAGTAGTACAAGATAATAAAAATTAGAGAAAAATCACCTCCGTCCATATAACACGAGATATGTGAGCGCGGATTGTGCAAGCGGTAACCAGCTGGTTGCATATCCGGCACACCATCGCCATTCGAATCGATTGTATGTTTCCACTGCCAACGCCCGTCACGATATTGTACCCTTTGGTATGTTTCTTTAAATCTACTTTCATGTTCCACGGTTTCACACAAGGGTACTGATTGCTTATTTTATATTGGACGCTAAGACGTATAACTTTTTTCATTTAACTTTCGAATAGTGTTTATTGTCAGTGAAAGAGATAGAAGAAACCAAATACGAAATATATTAATATGGATATACCAGCGATTTAGATATTACGAACCAGAATTTAGGTAACTAGTACTCAATAGGCTAAGGTGCAGTTTCCGTAATTCTTTTTATAGTTATGTATAATATTGGTTCACTTGGAAGATGTTATAGTGTTCACAGACGGAATTATTAAAAGAAATCACTACAAAATTATATAAAAATGGCTACTCTATGTAGTTTTATTTATTTATATTATTACATACATATGATCATTTATAGTGATCTCTTTGTACTTTATAAGAAGATTGCCAGAAGAGCAGAATTTGATAGCAACTAGAATCAGTTTGAGCTCCCCCATTTTTGAATTCAATGCTACGAGCTATTACCATTGGACACCTGCATTGATAATTAAATAAGAATGTTTACTTTTATTTAAGCCCTATCTATTAAAATACTGTTTTATTTCTACAATTCAAGTACTATTAATTACTTTAAGATTTTTAAAATATTTTTTCTTTTATAAAACATTTATTATATAATGGAGGGTTTAAAATTAAGAATTATAATTAAAACAAAATCGATACGTTAATAAAATACAGGTGAAATAGTGAGGATATCGTGTCGTAGAAAATATTGGAATGCATCGCAATAAATATGTCAAACTGTGTGTCGGTGCAAAGCTCTGCAAAACATTTATGAATTATTCAATTGCCTATCCTAGGTTTCGAAATTTACTACTCTTTATAACTCACCTCTCTTTTTAAAACATATTTACTGATTTACATTTAAGACGTCTGTCTCGATTCTTTACTATCTACTCTGCTTTTTAAGCACAATCTTTAGAAATGTATTTCCTCTTTTTATTTACAAATAAAATTTACGATCTCGGAAGTAAAGACGCGTGTTTATGATGTATAAAAAATACAAACATAGATTATTTTAAAGATAGATGTATTTCATATGTATCTATGTATAATACGAGTAACAACAAACTTTGCGTAGAAATACGTAAACAATATACTTTCACCATATTAAATCTTCTCATTCCAGTAATAAATTCGTATTATCCACCGTCAATTTGTTACCTGTAACAAAAAAGTATAATGTTACAATCTCGTCATATATGTAAGCAGTTTCAAGTGTCGTTTAAGCGAAGTTTTTTACAATCTAAATCATAAAAGGTAAAATCAAGTAGTCGCTACATACGTAGTACATATTTATACCACACCACTACACCTAAGTACAATTCTGCGGATGACTGCCTGGTAGTTGTCACAATTAATTGTAATAATGTTATAATTGAAGAAAATATTACAATTGTAATTTAAAGACAGAGTTTTATAATTCTTTGAAACAATGACTTCGCTCTCATAATACGAAGTATGTACGTAAAATTTTGGCAACTAGCCCAACCGAAGAATCACCGAAGAGAATCAATTGGTAATGTGTAATATTGTAATAGCATCACCGAGGTAACAAATAGCCCGCTCACGATTTATTTGTAAATTGCGAAGCGTGGCTCGAACCGGGACGGAATGCTTCGAATCATTTATCACGCCGGTGCTACTCCTAGAGTGAATTTAATGGTTCAGTTAGCTTAAATGCATCACAATGTGATGCTTTAGTAACATTCTGCAATTCTAAATTGAAAAATTACTTCTGGTCCTAATTATTTTATCACTATTATGCCGATTCTTTTATTGCCGCTCGTCTGTTGATATTTACAACTCAGTGCTTAAGGCATTTAACCAATATTTCTTTAAAGTAACTTAGTTCGAAGACTTTGTGACCTAGACTCCCACTGATAGCTTATTAATTTTAATGTATTACGACGCCGCCTAACTCTCAGGACGTGTAGGAGGATGGTCCATGGAGTGACAAGATGTTAGAACCTTCGAGAGTATACCACCACTTGGTCTGTATTTAAAGACCTGTATTGAAAGACCAAAGGAATAAACCTCGAATTTAAGACACTTCTGAGTATTCCTCCAGAGTCCATCGCGTTGTAGGAAAGGAGACGATTACAGTGCTTGCGGCTGACGACCCGCGTAGTAGGCTTTTGGAAGCTACCCTGCAGTGGTTTGGTATTGATCTTCATCGGCCAAACTTCTCACTCTACTTTACCAAATTTTGCATGATCCTGCCGATGATGCTTTAGAACTCTATTCCAGAAATGAGTTGATGTCCGCTTTTGACAAGCTTAAATCCTTCAACAAGTTATAAAGAGTTTTACGTTGTTATACCTCATACGAATTCTCTATGCATTCGTTACTGTCATTTCGTAGTTTTTGGTTACTTGTTGTACTTGTACTACAATAGTGTGTAAATATAACGGTATATATATATAATACATTTATTCTTTAATTACTACTGTAATTAAAGAAACAAAACAACAAAAACTGTAGAGATTAATATTTTTAAAAGTTTTAAATGAAAAGTACATACTACTAACAACATTTGTTTTTTTTTAACTAACATAACATGATTGCATCGCTTCTAAAAACTCTTGAATTACGATCGTAATAGTCGAATAATGCGAAAATTGGAATGTTTTTGTAATAATAAGTTATGGCTCACACGAACGTTTTTAACTCGGATACGTCTAATAAAAACATTCCTTCGTAAACTTTGTACGTTATTTAATAGTAAGGAAATATTTATTTAAAAAAAACTGTTATTAACACTGGTTTCATAAGTTAAAGATAATACTTTGGTCGATATTATCACTTATATGATATGATAACATAAAATATATTATATTATATTATGTTATATTATATTATATTATATTATATTATATTATATTATATTATATTATATTATATTATATTATATTATATTATATTATATTATATTATATTATATTATATTATATTATATTATATTATATTATATTATATTATATTATATTATATTATATTATATTATATTATATTATATATGGTTAACTGTCTACTTACTTAATAAAAACTGAAAAGAAGTCGGGAAAAAAAGTTTTTAGTTCTTCTGTAAAAAGTTACCCCAAATAAAATTCATTATGACATTCCTAAAAAATTTTTGCTAGTGCGGGACTGTTCGCGGAGGAAGTCGATAAATAAAATAATTTGAACTAGATGAATATAAGCGTCTATTTTATATGAAGATAAATCTCGTATCCACGCAGTTTTATGTTTGTAAGGGAGGCCATTAAAGTAAGCAAAGCAATGCTCGGCGCTGTTATGCGATCATCTGATAAAGCTTATACGCGTTCACCGTACGCGCCTAAGGCGTCAACTTGCGCCCTAAACTATAAACTTTAGGGTTTATATATTTTTAATGAAATTAAAATATAAATTTCAAACGCAGTTTCAATAAATAATTTTTACTTTGAAATAAATACAACAAGGCATCGATGAAACTTCTACTACAATAAAAAAGTTTAAGCTACTTGATAATGCGCGTGTAAGTTTCAAGAGTAAAAATTGGTGACGTATTTCTAAATGGAAGATAAAAGCCATAGTTCTAAAAATGTAAAGAGCCTTATATAGTGTATTTTGGTTGATGAAGCTAGTTAAGAAATTCTCCAAAAAGAAATATATCGTGCAGCGCCTAGTTCATACACCGTTTTTTTAAGAACACATTTATTACATTAGTTATTACAGTAACTGTGTAAAAGAAGCTTTGCCAATGAAAACACCGTAATCATTGTGTGTAGATAAATATATTTATTTCTTTGTATATTTGTATAGGATGTTAACTTGAAAAGAAGTGAAAACCTCATATATGCAAATAATACTCATAAGGATTTAGAAATGTTTTAAACTTTACTTCGCTCATTAAACTTACCGTATGATACATTCATATAATTCTTTAAATATGTTAAATTTACACAACCAAAAAAATTTATAAAGAATAGCAAGTCTCAAAGATTTATTTCAAGATTTATTTTTAGTTTTACTAAATGTATTCATATAACTACAGCATGAAAATCACAAAATTTTAACATTATGATTAATCAACTAAATTTTGATACATATAATTCTAACTAAGAATGTATTTGTATTAAGAATAAGATAGAAATCTATTAGTTAATGCTATGAAACGTGATATTATTACTTCTTACAAGATTGCATAATGTATTCCGTCAGTTAACCCGCCATGAGCTAGTATCTTATACCTCGTATATATTTATAGGCCTATCGAACAGTGCCTGCACTGAGGATAGAGCTTTGGTACAATCTCAACGGCGAGATCACTTTACGACAAGAACTAGTTACGTATGTCCGCCATGCTTGCGTAAATCTTTTAAGATTGATCAGCCAACGTCGGTGGTGTTAGGAAATTTTAAGAAAAATTATTACTAACAATTAACTATAGAACACCGGGCATTCTGAACGTGCTATTTGTAGCATTTACGTTAGAACAAATAATATAATATGTAACATTATTTAAATGTCGATGAACGAACATTGGGAATCTCTCGTACACCCTTTCATATTTTTGGGAAAAGAACTTTTTTATCTTTAATAACTATTTTCATATTTCTTTTTATTGTCATTCTCTTCTATTGATCTTCATATTATCATTCGTTTGTTATGTATCATACATCACAAAATCTTACACCGTCATTTATTCTTAACATTCTTCTTTGCATCACCTTACATCCTCTCCTTAGTCATCACAGTACAGGGTTCTAATCGCCGTTTATCAATATTTCTTATTCTAACGATTTAATTTTTATTTATATCACAGATCTTACACTTATTAGTACATTGTTTTCTTTTGATTTTTATTTTATTGCCTAAAAAGTATCCTATGGTTGGATAAACAAATTTGCATATCAAACTTGAAATGAATGAATTGTTTAATTCGGTGAAATAGTCGTTTAAAGTAACCTGAGCCGGGGCTCCCTCAGCAGTTCTCGATTTTCGCTACCTTTAAAGTGGTCTAAGACTAGATACCCTCTGCGCCCTTCTATCTCGAACCCGCTAATACTTCAAATGCCACTTGAACAGCAGTGTAAGTCTGGTAAGAAATAATGTTGGTAAACTAAAGTCATCAATATATCTTTCAAGATCCAACACTGAAATGATGTTAAAACAACCACAGCTGCCATATTTATAACAGGAAATTGAAAAGAAAAATATTATGAAGAGAGTTTCTTATGTAAATAGATATGGTGTGCCCTCCCTCTATATAAATCGACGACTTCAGAACAACGGCCGCAAGTTCGTGGAGTAAAAAAAAAGAGCAGAAGACAACATAGAGACTGTCTTCTCTATCTCTTTAAATATAGACGAAAGTGAATTGCAAGATGGAGTTATAGTTTTTTATTATAATTTAATTATTATTGCGCATTAGCTGTTCCAACAAACCTAGTACAACCAGAAGTTGTTGCCCTATTTTAAAAGAAAAAAGTAATTAATGTAATATAATTCAGAGAGATCACTTTATTTATATGTTCAATGCGTGAGTTATGATGTCGAAAGTTCCAAGCGAAATATCAAACAGGCTGTAATTTAAAAATCTTAATATGTTCTGAAAATTTTCAAGTTTCTATGCAATATGTTTTCGTACTTTAATTATAATATGGTCAGAAATATTACATAAATTTCTGACTATACTTTCATCAATTTGCATAAGCGCGATTGATATATAATAATCCGTTATCTCTCTATGAAAACAATGCTTATGTTCCAACATTTCAAAGATAAATAAATAAATGTTTAATATGTACACAAATCTATAAATATTCCATTTATTAAGGTTGACAAAGACCCTTGAACTAATTTCGAATGAATATAAGTTGACATGTTCTCAGCATTAAATGAATACGTGTTCAAAGATTTCGAAAAGTTTTAAAGCGGTTCTGTTCCCACGCAACAATTTTGTTAATGTTTGTTACCCGCAAAGAAAATATCATTACATCGCTCACGTATTGACGGAAGGAACTTGCGGTTTTGTTAATTGCGTAATCCTTGCAACGTGGTACTGATCGGGGCTTTAGATATAAATGCAAGACCTTGAACAACTGGGACATAGAAAACGTTTAATCTATAAATATATTAAACGTTTTCTATGTGTATATAATAGGTCGCTCGTTCTCTACGTTAACAAAATATGTTGCAAAATATTATGTAATAAACAAGCAATGTAGTAATTTAACAAGAAGCGATAAGCACTATAAAACATTGTTGTCATTTAATTAATTATTAATTAATTTATATTCCTACCATTTTAAACTTTAAATCTAAAATCTAAAAATGATTTGATGAATATTGCGTAAAAATCTAAAATGAACATTTGACCATTATTTTTTCTTATTTTTTTTAATTGAAAGGGGAAGTTTGTTATAGAGAGAATAAATGAAAAAAATAACATCGATTATATTCATATACCATGAAAACTACTCAGTAAAATTAAAACACATCGCTGTGAGACCACTGATATCAATCAAAACAAAAAGGCGTGTTAGGTTTAGGATCTTGCAGTGTACAAAGGAACTTTCTTTTTTATGTAATCATTGTTTGTTATATTTACAATGATAGCAATAAAAAAGGTGAAAAGTGATTTCTTCTTCTATTCAGTCGATGAAGGCTCCCTGCAAGGTAAAAGACTCCCTCAAAGATTGTCGCAGTGGTCGATCCTGCGCTGCCCTCATCCAGCGACTTCCCGCGTCCTTAATGATGAAGTAGGTCCACCTGGTAGGAGGGCCGACGCCACGTCTAACAGCTCGTGATCACCACTCGAGAACCTTTCGGCCCCAAGGACCGTCGGCTGTACGAACGATGTGATATGGGTGGGTGAGCCACTGCCACTTTAGATGACCAATTTTCGTGCTTACCGGTGATCTTGGTTCTTGAAAAATGACTATGACAAGTCAATAACTTTTGACAATACAAAATCTATCCGGACAGTTAGATCATAATAAAAATGTTTTACTAACAGATTAAATAAATGAATTGATGATTCCACATTTTTAATTAATAATTATTTTATTTTTTATAAAGTTATCTATCTACTTTTGCTATTAAAATAGTAACCACGATATAACACTGAGTTCTTTAGGTGTGCCAACCAACCAGCTGTTAGCTACCATCGTTTCTAATACCAGTAACAGCGAAGTGCAGTTGCATAACAATGTGTAGAGACGTATTAGTGCAACTTCCACGCGGCGTCGTGAGCAAGTGTATATGTACATCTAACCGATTGGCGTTCAAATTGGCGAGCAATCACCCTCGACCACCGGCTGGGATACCTAGAGACGGAATAATTTCACGTTAAGGAAACTAATTTTCTGTTACGATTTCGCTTGTGCAACTCTCTGGTTCTTTTTGTATGATGAAGTGAAACGCGATGCGTGTGTTAAGAGTTTTTATATTTAAAATTACATCCACAACATTTAGTGTAAAAAGCACTAAACAGTAACCTCATATATTAGTAATAACATTACTTATAAAATAAACATTATACTTCAAAGCGCTCGAAACATAAGTAGTAACAAAAAAATAAAGCAATTTAATCCGATAAAAATTAGTTTTATTCCATCAGCACTGAAAAATTTACCTTCCTTTAAGTTTGTTTTTCCATGAACACTATAAATAACTTTATTACCTAACCATTCTGTCTACAGATCGCTTATTATAATAAGTAATAGGTATGGATAGTTAGTTATATATTCAATACTCTCTTGTGCTATTAATAACTATATTTGCAAAGTAATTTATTTGTTGCTGTAGAAATTGTATTATAATATAATCGACATAGACGGAACCATTCATAGATTACGATTCATACAGGGGGATTGGTTATAGACCAGAAGGCTTAAACATGTTAATGTACAACTATATTACTGTCAATTAATGTACACTTTATCCAAAAATCAGTTATGTATGAAATAATTAATAAGGATATGATAAAATAGTAAAAAAAAGTTTTCAAAATTCGGATTTCTATATTCTAATATTAATTATTATTTACTATCTGTCACTGTGAGAAGTTTTTGGCCTATCGCATTCCAGTAGAGAAATAAACAAATGTAACATATATTTTAAAGTAATCACTTTATACCTATTGATTAGAAACACGTATAAGAGCTTCAAAAGAGTAAATGTATAGCTCATTTATTGTCAAATAATGGTATATCCTATTCAAAAATTGTTTCAGAAATAACAAATAACGTAATGATAATATTGTTAGAATAGCATTTTTAAAATTCAGACTCCTATGTATTAAAAATAAATATTGATAACTATATGTCTCTGGAAACTTTCTACTTCCAAAACAGAGTTTTATATTGATCACTTTATACAGGTTGATTAGAAATAAATGAAAAAACTTTAAAACTTATTGCTGTCGAATTTGCAATACATTTAGCTCTTTAAAGCTATTACTTTACTTGTAACCAATTAACCTGTACATCTTAGCAGTACTCCGTAAATATTACTATGTTCAAAGGAGTCATTTGTTTAAATTAATTATGATAATAACAATGGCCATAAACGCAACATAAGTAAAGAAAAAATAACGCACAGTATAATCACACATAAACCCAAGGTCGTTTAACTGAAACGTCTGCCACAATGAACACTATAAACTCCGCAGCGCGTTATCAGATTTAATTTTCTCTAATTAACTCAAACATAAACCTGCTAGAGTTACCTAACAATGTTGAGTGCCAACATTAATGTTCGCCTATGCAATTTAATTAAAACATTGACACACTTAAGCACCGGACTGTACTCTTAGGGCAGTGCCACACGTTACGACATACCACTTGTCATTGCAATCACGGATAGAGAAAGCAGCTTCAACGGAAGGACAGATAGACTGATCTACGTCAAATACGTGCCTAGAAACAATTCGCGTGCAAATCAAAATCGTCTCTTGCCTAATCTACGTGTTTAATAATACCATGGACCCAATTGCTAATGATTAGCGAACTGTTAAAGTGACGTAACGATTAATACTATGTAATATTTTATTAAGACTACGAGCCGTGGGCTATGACCGAATTTTGAAAACCGTTTGCTATATTATGCAATTTGGTGTAGATAATTTTTTAATTGTTACACTATTTGGTTTTGATAGGTTTGCCTGACAGCTCTCGAAGTTATTATCACTGCGAACAGTATTTATTGCTAATCATAGACGTAGTCTTTACTATACAATGTTGCAGTTCGAAGATACCTTATCACCTTCGCTAAGGTAACGTATTGACATCTCTCTACCATCTTATATCTACACAAGATCAGCAAAGATGGTGTAAAAGCTGGAGCGGAACCAGCTTTTTCTGTTCAGTAATGTACGGCACACCCTATTCAAAAATGAATGGTTTTAGAATTAATAAACAACGAAATGATAATTTATTGAGATAACGCATTTTAATATTCGGATTACTACATATAAATATTAATTATTCTTCACTATCTGACCCTGTTGATGTTGTATTTCCAGAAGAAACTATATTAATGAAACATATCAGAGCGTACAATGTTTAAGGCTTTATTTGAAATAGGTGTAAAAGCTTTGAAGATTTTTACCAGCAAACGATTACATTCATTCCTTTTTAGCTTGTTACAATTAGCATTGTATTTTAATCTGTGTTCTTAATAAATACAACAACTTACCTAAAATAAATAATATATTCAAATTCTGTTTAAGTTAGGTTCTTCAAATATAAGAAAACAAAATAATTTTTGTTACAGCACCTAGATAATAATTTTGTTACAGCCGGATAATTTGAACTATCGGCGTGTTGTCGCAACGGTTCCGCTCCAGATGCTATCAGATTCAACTCACGGTGTCTCTATCGGCCACCGGTACAGTTCGGGAATTAATCAGTGCTTAGTGAAAGTTGTGTACTATTACACTATGAATACTGATGCGATTACGCATCCTGACTTCCTCCGGAGTTCACTTGGACGTATCTTACGTAACATAAGACAACTTGGTGCTGTAGCTAAACATTTTTGCAGTAACGAGGGTCGATGTCTTAGCTTGGGAAATTCAACCAGGGCTGACACATAAAAGATTCCAACGAAGTCGGTTCCAACTTCTCAAGCCTTATAGGCAGATGCAGATGTCGCATTTGAAACAAAGCGCCCGAGAAGGACCACGGTTAATGCTGTCACACGGTACGTATTTATATTCAGATCTTACACTACCTAGGAGCACTAAACTATATGAATATCATAGTACAAAGAGAAGTTTTAAGCTAATGTTACTTACATCTATGAAAGCGTTAACGCTGGCAGAAGAAGTGGCGGAAAAAACTACAAAAACTACAGCGAACATCTTTATTAGGAAAAGGTTGGGGACGATATAGCGAGTAAACTAATAACGTAGATATAATCAAAGAAAGGTCTTGCTATTCACGGTAATGGTTCGTTAAGAAACCAGCTAATCCTTAGACTATAGAATCTAAAACTCTATGAAATGGACTAGGGTCTTTACTAGAAATGGAATATTTGGATGCTTATTTACCAGAATAATTTTTGAACTGGAAATTGGGAGAAATATTTCAATGATAGTAAATGGAGCTGCCGATGCCAATGTACTATGCTTAAGGAAAGCGCGATGACGAGTGGGCTCAGGAAAAAAAGAGCTTATGCGCCGAAATCGTGAGCATTGACAGCATGACAACGAAACGACAGAGTACTCAGTCTCACCGCGCATACCGACAAATTACTAAACTAAACTTTTCTCAGAAGATTTACCAGTACAAAGAGGACCAGTTCGTGATTTAATACGCACATTGGGATCCCGGGTTTTGAATACAGATATCCTTCCTATGATAAGTCATAACCTCAACTGAATATATATCCGAATATTTGATATTTAGTTTTACAATGAGAATATTACAAGGTTTATAATGAGAAAACATCAACTAAATGTATTTACGTAAAAATATATTAGCTTTAGACTTTTTATACGATACATTACTTAAATTCCACTCGTAAAAAAGGATCATCGTACTCTTATTTAATAATTAGTTACACTTGAAATACGGACAAAAAGACCGAATATATAAATGTTATTACGAATTAAGAACAAAGGATAGGAGTAAGAATAAAGTTTTTGATTTCACTATAAAAACTTTTTACGTAAAAAATTGTTATTTCGACTCATACTTTTCAGTTTACTATGCTTATAAACTAAAATTTCGTTTCAACTGGTTATGCTATATTGTGCAATTCTAGAATTTCATCTAATATGCAATCCGATGCGGTCTTACGTCCGGCCAATGGCATTGACCGTCGGCGAAAGTTTCCATATACTGGTTTTTTGTTTAGATGTCGAGATGTCTTTTTTATTAGCTACACGGGTAGAATTGAGTACATTAATAGCAGATGATGTGTTATCAACACATTTTCTAATTGCTACTGGACTAAACAGATGTTAAAATATTTTCAGAAATCATTTTTAAAGGTATACATTATCCAGTATTCAATACTATAACAAACTCTGCTTCATTTATTACTGTAAATGACAAATGCAAATATACCAAAGCCTATTCAACCTTAAATATCTCTAGCAAATTAATAATTGTAGAATAATAGCATGGATAAACATGTATTGTATTTAATTAAAAATATGTTTAATTAAATAATTTTTGATTAAATAAAAAACTAAAATAAAATAATCATTCGATGTAATATTTAAGCCTTCAGAATTGTTTTATGTTTATGATTTATACAAAATTATAAAGAAAGTTTGTTGATAAAATAATTTGAGTAATTCGCAGCCAGTTTAATAAAAAAGAGTAATCTTGACATTTTAAAACCCGTACCATGCCTCTAATTATTACATCGAGAAGTGGTAGCCCAGCAGTAGAGGACTACAACTTGCAATCTTAGATCGCGAGTTAGGTTCCAGAAATACAATCAGATATAATTCACATTTTGTGCATTAATTATATAGGATTGCGACTACTCGCAAACAAGTTTCTAGAGGATAGGCAGTAAAGTCCTGTGCGTACCATAATACCACACTGGGATTGTCAAACCGCTTGCCTAGCGTGGTGATTATGGTTTATCCCCTCATAAATAACTATTGGGGAGGCCTATACCTTTGCAGTGGGTGCCTTTGGGGTGAAACGAGGAGTCATATATCATAAATTTAAATATACATTTCTAACTGAACAAAATCTGTGACTTCACCTGGATAAACTATTTAAGTATGAAGAATTTACCAACTCAAACTAACAAAGCAAAAGAGAGTTTATAGTAAGTACATCAATTGACTATTAAGTACTTCAAACTGTTCTATTTAATGTTATAAAGAGAACAAACATAATACAAAACATAATAACTTTATATATAAATAAAACATATAAATAACAACGCTACGTATTTCTAATCTAAACGTTCATACAAATGGTTTTTACGCATTATACTGACAAGCCTATATTTCGTAACTCTACATCATTTGGTTTACGTCAAAGCGCACTGTAGGGCGTTCCAACAAGCGTTGATTAATTTTTATGTTCGTACACTTCCGACAAACTCGCCTACCGTGATCGCCTGGACATTTGGTTCTTGTAATTCATAATATTATAAAACAAACGTTTAATTATTATACATGTTACACTCTACGTCTATTTTGTATTATGAAAGGAATTTAAACAAAGTACTCAATTTTACTTTCAACGAGAAAGTATTTAATTTAAAAAAAATAAACTATCACTTGCGGTTATTGTACTTTTATTTTCTATCTACTTTTGTTAATACGTTTACAAAAAATTTAAACTTGGAACTTCAAAACACAATCACATGAAATTTAGAAAAATAATATGTGATTAGGTACGAATCGATTGTTTTCATTGTTATAAAGGATTTGAAAATAGGAATACATTGTTCTAAATAATAAAAACAAATAAAAACGTGCTTAAGCTAAAAAAGCTACTCTCGTGGTTTTAGAACAAAGGCAAGACACGCAAGTTTTTGAAAATTTAAGCTGTGATTACAAGCAACGACCTTCAGAGCTTTACATCCGGGCGTTCAGCATACCAGTGCGACAACAATTTTCACCTTCGTTAGAACTTAGTGAATGGAAAAGGGGCAACCGAGGCCACTATCGCTTTCGATTCAAGTGTTATAGAGCATTACTTCACTTACTTTTATATTATACTAACGCCTTTATTTACCAAGGGGTTTTAAAAAAAAAGTATATAATAATTTTTGTATAATGATTAAGAGGAAAAGTTGGAATTTATATGAGACAGCATTTACAATACTGACCTATTTGAAGTGACAGTGCAAAAACAAGTATTTAATTTGAATATACAGAGTGATTCGTTATAGGTGTTATAGCTTTAAAGGGGTGAATGTATTGTAATATCAATCATTAGTAAAGAAATGCTACTGATTAAAATAGAATCTTATCTGATCTTAAAGTACATCAACAAAAACACACAGAATAAAGTACAATAAATATTAATCAAATTACCATTAGCTTCGGGACACCGGGAATCGATTCAACAAAGAGTAATCGATCATGTTGAGCATTACATGGAGTTCAATGAACCCTTATAAATGTTTTGCGGTCGGGAGGTTGCATCAGAAACCTTGCGGTCGTTTGTTGTCTGTGGTAGATTTGAACTCGAGAGTAAGGGATACGTTGCATCAAGTAATGAGAGACATTGAGAACTATTTCAATGAAACTTTTTGAAGATTATCATCTTTTAAAACGCTAACTGCATGATCAAACTAAGACAACGAAGGTATATTCGGTTAAAAGCATTACTAAATGATATATTCAACATCAAACGTCGGAATTTAATTTTAGATTATTTTTTTAAATGATTACTTTAAGACAAATTTGAAATTAAATTCAGTAATTTCAAATAAAACGAAGGCTTAAAATAGATTGATAGTTTGAAAGCTTTGATAAATAAAGTGCTTATGATCCACAAATAATAACTTTAACTACACGTTCAGATTAACTTTGAAGGTTAAATAGGAACTTTACTTGCATACACCCAATCGGACACGACCAATAGATGCCATTCAGCTTAAAGTCATGTCAATAATGGACTGTAGATTGGAATCTAGTTAGACATGATTGATAGTTTTGGGTCAACGGAGAAATATTTTGCAATAGTAACATTTATGACTTTAATCAGTACGTTTTATCCACGCGTTCACCAATTAGATGGAATTTATCAAGTATAAGAAAAAAAATGAAAAAGAAAATTATACTTTTTGTGAGTTGGTCCCCACTAAGTAGACCGAAGGCATAGTAGGCGACTGGCCTTAAGGTCGCGGGAAGCCGGTATACGGGCAGTGCAGTAACCTTCATCGACACAATTTTTTGGGGGGAGACATATGCCTCGCTGTGGGCAACTATCGGCTGATAAGAAGAATTAGATGTTTAGTTTAGATTGAATGTACTTGTTAGTCTTTAGTTTAATAATTTAAGGCTGAATATCAAATACAATTAGGTCTCTGCCAGCAATTCTGACATCGAAATTTGTAACTGTTTTATTAAGATATTGAAGACTTCATTTGTTATAAAAATTATGCATATATTTTTTTGTTTATATTACAGCGATGATTTCTGTAAAACAATAAAATTAAGTAGAAAAAAATCATCTACACGCTATTACCATAAGACTCAAGTACCTGATATCAACTACTACTTACTAGTACCGTTAGTAAAGAAGTCGTATGTAGTAAACGGAGTACATATTTACCTGGAATCAAAAAAAATCAAATGTCAAAAAAATCCAATTAAGCAATACATTTTCAATAATAATTTATGTCAAAGTGCAGTTAATACGTATATGTATAACGATGAAGTTTAAGATAGTCGGAATGCAGGTTTTTTCTTAAATTTATCTTCAATGACCTATACCCAGCATCCCAATAGTGGGAACATCATCATTCATCATTTCAGCCGTAAAACACGCACTACTAATAGAAGCCTTTGTATAATAGGCCTTCGCTATAGATGTCCAATAGAACTCTTTAAAAGGGGGCCTTTTTCTAACGTCGTCTGGCTACCTGATAACAATGTTGTCCAATCTTAAGGCTGCAGCGGTCATCAATTCTGTCCGTAATGAGGCTTGTCTACTGCCACTTACAAAAAAAAATTAAAAAAATGAAAATGTTACAAGTTTTAGAGTAATCACTTGTTACACGGTGATCAGAAGAAATACGTATTAAAGCTTTAAAATTATTTGGTCTATAACAATAAAATAAATTAATGTCAATCATTCTGTATATGTAACATGAATTTCAACATCATGACTTGACCATCACATTTTACGCAGAATTTTTAATAATTGAAAATGAAACATCGCATCTTCACGTCTAGGGAATTGCGTAACAAAACAAGCAACAAGGTCGAGGTTGCTCCGATGACGGATGAACGAACGCGTGCGCCTACGGACTCCGTAATCGTGACCTCATCTCATCTGGGCACAGCTTTCACGTTTATATCTACGTCGCATCATCTGGCTACTGTATATTCTTTAATTAATTTCTTTCTCATGCATTTATCAGCATCTCTCGCGTTTGATTGCACATCTCATTACACTCTGATAGTGTATCACGTTTTTCATTGGAGTTGAACTAAAACTCATCTTGTTTTCATTGTACTTAGAACTTCTTTTGTATGATATTACAAATTAAGTACAGGGAGCATTATAATAGTATATATATTCTTTCAATAATATGCTAATCTCAAAGATAAAGTTTAAGGCGTTACCAGGGCAGGCTCAGGCTCTTACCACAGATGAAACTAAAAAAATTTGCATTTTTTTTCTGAAAGTTTTTTGTCTTACTGAATATCAAATAATCAAAAACAAATTGTGCAACGAAAGACCAGCACTGGTTTAACTGTATATTGCAGAATTTTTTTTATGAGTAACATATGTAGTTTAAAG
Source organism: Battus philenor (assembly GCF_028537555.1). Taxonomy (NCBI): domain Eukaryota; kingdom Metazoa; phylum Arthropoda; class Insecta; order Lepidoptera; family Papilionidae; genus Battus; species Battus philenor. The sequence goes on from NW_027181693.1 coordinate 4,655,019, forward strand.
TGTTTTGTTTGTTTCTTTTATTTCTGTGTTTCTTGCAAATAAATAATTTTTCTTCTCCTTCATATTTTATCAATTCTGATAATAAAATATTAACATAAATTGATACACAGTTGGCAGTCTTCTATACCCGCCAATCCTCCATTTACTCTACAATAAACCTAGTGAAAGTAAACCAGCAATTGTGTTATTAGGTGGCCTGATGTAACGATCACTTGCTTTACTATTTGTTGAGACTATGAGCTAATAACGATTTAATAAACTCCGATTATATCCGAAGATAATAATATTTTCCGCATTCCAAAATTAAATTCGATTTAAAAATGATATTGCCGAGAGTTTTTTGTTTCTTTTTGCTCTATTCATCACTTTTTATTGTAATTGCGCGATATTATATCATTCACTTTTTATATAGTATAATGTTTATTGTTAGAATGAATTACACAAATATTTCACACATATATTTCTCTGTAAAATGTTGTCTATTGTCAATTATATATAAATAATTAATAAAAATACGTATTTATATATAAAATCACCTAACTATACACACAGTTTGCTTGATGAAGTATGTATATGTGGTCAGCACTAATATAAAGGTATCGTTTTGTATTATATAAAATATAAATATTTAAATGAATAAAAAAATTAATTCTTTAATCTTTCAAAAAACACTATTAAAGCCACAATGAGAATATTTAAAGTAACAAGGTTATTATTCAGTTAAGGTTATATACATAGTTAAGGACGAAAATCCATTTAAATTTATAAACAAATTGTAAATTCCAATGCAGCAATCATTATTCAAATAAAGCTAAATGACCGTTAATTATTACGTCAATAATTAACATGAGCATGAACATAATATGCATGCATCGAAAATTATCACATTATGCATACATTTAATAAATAATTGTTCCATTCTGTATAAATTACGTATACAAAAAATGTTCGCTATTACAAATGAAGTTTTATTGCAACTAATATAAAATATATTTAATAAACTGTATCCTCGGTAAATTTATACAAAATGTGTGCCATTTTGAATGAATTTTAAGATCAACTTCGCTCACAAATACTAAAGGAAAACAATGAATATTGAAAGGTAAATAAAACATCGTGATAAACTGGTAATTCAATTGATACGTTTTTAAAATAAAAATCTAGTGACTGCATATGAAAACAAAATATTTAAAAACAAATACTTCAAAAATAAATATATTAAAATTAATATATATATTTCTCTTTGTCATAGGATAATGAATATATTTACAGATTTCCTTCATCTTTTTATTTGTCTCCTAATACATTGTTGAAAATCGCTACGGATAAAAAAATTGAAAATTGTGCAGAAACTTTTGACAGTCCGCAATGAACATCGCGCGTTTGACAGTTTGCTATGAGCTCTCACGTTTGACAGTTGCTGCAAATTTGTAATTGTCATCTAAAGGCTGCATTAGTTAGTATTTATTTATTACAAAATAAATTTGTAACTTTGATATATATATTAAATTAATTTATATTTTCTATTGGAATTGAACAGGCGAATACCCTATGTCAGTACAATGTCTATCACGCAGCTGCTGGTTAGAAACATAATATAGCCATAGTTTACAAATCTCACTAGCTATAAACGTCGGTTGTTTAACACAATAGGCTTTTAACAATAACAGTTTCTTGCAGACAGAAGTATATGCATCAAAAATTTAATAGAGATTTGTATATTCAGTTTAGTATACGTAGAATGATTATCATTTACAAACTTTTTCATGACTATTCTTTTTCCTACATTACTTAACAAGAAGCAAATAAACTAGTTACTGCCTGCCTGTTCCTGCTTCCTATAAGAAATAACATTATGTTATCTGTTGTTTTAGAAGAAAAAACGGTCTCTACAGACGTGAGTGAAGCTGAATAAACAAATATTTAAAAAAAAGTGAACAAATTTATATAATCCTTTCACCGAGTGACTTAACGGCACTTAATATATACACAAGTACTAAACAAGCGCCGAATTTTCCTCAACTTTTTTAAATATTTATTATTAAATAACAACGTTTGAAACCAACAGAACAACGGTAACTGAATAATGCACAATACAGAAACAGTTAAACAAAAACTCTTATTTGCGAATACAACAGCAAAGACATTGGTTTAAAAAAATTGTGTAAGCTTCTTTTCTCAATTTAAACCGAAATTTAAAATAAGCACTGGACCGCTAAAAATATTACAAATTATTTCGAAAAATAATATAAAATAAAACATTAGAGGGACCGGAAAGTAACGTCGTTTTTGTCGATATATTTTACAGAAAAATCGATTGATTTTTACCGCTTCGACATTGAAAATTTGTATACAAGATAGCAGAAGGTTGTCGATACCGAAGGAAAAACTTGTTAAAAATGTAGTCTTGTGAATATAACTTAAGAAAGCGACATTACTTTCCGGTCCCACTAATATAATCAAAAAGTTCATCAATCAGTTGGAATACAAAGTACATACTTGCACACATTCCAATACGACTAAAAGATAAATGAGATCTGTTCTTAAGTGTTATCACAAAGGAACGAATATTAATAAAAAAACGCCGTGTAAAATGACTTGAAATACTCCTTTTATCCCCTTCACTATCATTTCCCGGCTATCAATTGCAGTGTTCAGTGCAGCGAAATCTGATGGCATTGTGATAATGCTTGCAATTGTTACGCCTGCGGCCACAGCCGACAAAAGCTATCGATATATTGTGCTGTCCGGACGAGGAATGCTAGAGGGAACTGAGGCCGTAGATCTGAACCTTGGACGGGTGAATAGCATTGATGGAACGCCTCGTGATATCCTGATACAGCGCCACGATGCGAACAATGCACAAACATTGTAACAAAACGAACAACCCTCGAATGTCAGATGGAAATAATAGACACGCAGAGGAGTTCAACATTTTTTATACCTTTTAGTTACGCTTGCATTTTATTGTTGTAAAATTATACAACAAGAGAATTATTTTCCGCACTCTTTTTATCAATAAATAGACAAATCTATTACCTACATGTATATATGCATATTTATCAATTGTGACGCATGACACTACATATTTATACGCTGTACACAGGATGGTTATCATATTACATTTAACTGTTTAGAAAAAAAAATATAAGAGAAACCATATGTCAGTGGTATTAGCATTAATAGAATATTGAATACCTTAAAAAAACATGTTGCTAACCCCTGAATTGTGTCTGGATTGGTGTTGAATCAAAATACCTTCCTTAACAACCAATGGAACCGGAATTGCCTAATAATTTCCATTCTTTTTTAAACAATGGGTCATTAGCGACCGTTGCATAATGACCGCAGATGCCTACAGTCACTACATTGTCAGAAAAAAAAGCCTCCGGTCTAATTTAACGCGCCAACAACTAAATATTGCGTAAGAAATTGTCTTCTGTCCTCAATCAGAGGCGTTTCGGTTGAATAAATTAAAAGATCAAAAACCAAAAACCTTAAAACTGCCGCTGTTGCAAAATTCATTGTTAAATGTACAAAATATTGCAAAAACTGACCGTATTCAAATGTTCGCAAGGTGACCGATATTGATATTTTAACTATTATTATTCGCAATCTATTATTTCGTGACCTCTACTCGATCGCTTTCAAATATTGATAACAACGGAATTTTAAGTTATAAGCACAATGCGAGAAATTCTTTAACGAAATGATCATTGAAAAGTAAAGTTTCCTTTCACAGGCAGAGGGTATGGCCATGTTCAACAAAGAATTGATGTTTTCGTTCAACAATGATGATGGTATACAACAGAAACCCAGAAAATGTTCAAAAGATTTCTAATACTAAATTTAAAAAAAGAACGCTTACACAAACGTTCTTTATCAATTTTAAGCTAAGAGTTATATTATAAATATCTTCATAAAAGAGAGCACACCTTGAGAATGGTGTGTTTGGTTATAAGCTATTTCATTATTTGTAAAATAAATAATTTAATATTCTTTTATATAATCATTCGTATATCGTACCGCTGACTTTCTTTGCCCATACTTCTCAGATCTAAGGAATTTATTTTCCGGACAGGTGATAGACTCAACTTGATGATAATAAGAAACGTAATCCTATTTTAATTTTTTTTTTTAATTTGAATTACACAAACTGCAAGCTTGGCGAGTATTTAACTGGAGACTTACGACAATAAATCACAGATCGCATCCACTACGTTACAATTGCTTTTTAAGTTTACCTAATCTCAGGAAATCCATTAACAGGACAAAAAACTTCACCACACGTTCAGTAAAGAATTAACCTGAATATGAATAATGATCTAGTGTAGAAATCATTTGATTAGTTATATTGAAGATGAGAACTTTGTAAGGATATGTTTTTGCTTGAATCAGTTTGTCGTTAGCTATCTCGTATTTTATGTAAATTACCCGGGTTAAGGCCATTTTATTTTATCATAATATATAAATCATAGTTGTATATTATATGAATATTATAATATTAACCAAAATCGTTGTAGAAACCTAAATTATTAAATTAAACTCATTTAGTAAAAGTTTTAAAGTTATGTCGAGCTAAGTTTAATCTAATTAAAAAAAAAACCTGCTTGCGCCCGGTTCCCAACATTAATAATCATTGCCAATAGTACGTGAAAGGTAAAGGTTTTTTTTATGTATCTCATGACGATTCAATAATAAACGTACATTTAGAAGTTAAGGATAAGGTATAAATGTGCCAGTGAGAATAACGTGTGAATGTAATCATAGATTGATCCTCATTAGTTAAACCGCCATTAAGCTAAGTAAGTTTAAGTGAAACGCGGCACGGGCAGGCTCTCTGCTAGGTGGAGAAACGCCGCAGTCAAAGTTGCTGAAAATCGCTGGATGCAAGCAGTGCAAGACCGATCATTGTGAGGAAGGCCTTACAGTTGACTTCTACAAGCTGCCATTGTGATGATGATAAAGTTAGCTATAGTACAAACTACACACAATATCGGATCCATTAAAATAATGCACCATGTGTGATCGTGTCAGTTGAATTCACACATTCAAAGTCCACGAGAATTGCACCTTTGACATAACTTTTTAATTAACTCAACAAATGCATCATAAAACTTGAAACGATTATTTTTTCTGTATTCTCATGTTTCCTAATAGTAAATGAACCTGTACCGCAGGTAGTTGACGATATCAGTACACATCGATATGTCAAGTTCAATGACGCTGCAGTACTCATCTCACTGTCGAAGGCGAAAGTTATGCGGGCATTCGACGGTGACATAACGCGGGCGTCCGTTAGAGATGTACTTAGAGATAACACTCACTTATATTTTATTTATTCTATGTAGTCACGAAGTAAGAAAACGAGTGGCCAGATTAAAAGTACTTTCGTTTCGAACTTACTTCTTTGAACAAATAAAGGTGTGTATACACTCACTACACTTGTGTACACTAACATTCTGTTCGTAATATTGAACGTACGTTTACTAGTTTTGTAAAACCTCGGTTTGAAATATATAGTAAGAAGAAATAAAAAAATCATACATTCTTCTAGAAGATTTTATAGTAGCTTATTTCTTTTTCGAACTTACAATGTTTGAATAATGAGTTTTATTTTTTTTACTAAATTTAAAACAATCATATAAAGCTTTTGTTAATTAGAACATTAAAACCTAATATGAAACTGTTTAATAATGAATTAAAGATAAACGTTTTTTCTCTGATATTCTCATTTCAATTAAATTTTCTTATTTTATTACTCGGTAACATAAGAGTATTAATAGGTTTTTTTTTTCAAGGAAAAACGACGACATGGACGACGTCTATCAAGATGTCGCATTTTATTCTGAATATTGACCCGTTTTTGTTGTTGAGTTAAAACATTAATAAATAGCGTTAACGTAAAAATACACAATATGCACCTATTGAAAATAAATCCTTAATATATAACGAGCGGTGATTGGTTTCCTTATCTCTCAAAAAATTGTTAAAATGGCACAGTTTTATAAATCTGTTAATAAATTGCGTATAAGAACGCGATCTTATGTGAAATCAAATACCATTCATTTCATTAGTGACGTATTGTTAATGATTGCTCAAACGGATCTTTGTGATAGCGTCCCCTAGAATGGAAGACGTGACCGATTAAGGTCACTCCACACGTTGCGACACATCGGGGAAAACTCTAGAATTAATTGAGAAAGGAATCCTCCACCTTGACCGGGTTAGGATGACCAGCATGCAAATCCAATGCGTCACAATAAATTACTAATTTGCTATGAGATGAATTCAAAAGAAGCTTAGACGTACCATAAATTATGCTTAGATGTAAACATACAGCATAAAATATGTTATTTAAATATAAAACGGAATTATTATTTGACTCCGTTGTGAATATAATGAAAATTAAATATAATCCATCAATAATATTTGATTTGAAAAATTGCAGATCTTCGAACTTGTTTTTTGCCTGCAATCAAAATTCCTTACTTTATAGTCGTAATCTCAAAGAATAATTAGATAAAATTATTTGAATAAGCAATAATTATATTGTAAAGATAATTCAAAAACAATTACGAAATAATGGTTTTTAATTAACACAGCATTTACATTAAAATATCACGTAATAATATATCAATCTATTTTTATCAACATCATATTATTGTAATTTATTATGGAAGGCAGAGTCGTTATAAGAATTTACTTCAATCATTATAACATGATTTGATATCGCGTTCCATTTTTTTTTTAAATTCGAACATATACGACGTAATGATTGGCAGTAATTCAATGACTGTTTTGAATCGACTCTCGCAAAAACATTCGGGTGTGTCTGACATGGACGATGAATTTAACTAGCTTCATTATAAAAAATATTTTATGGCTGTAAGCATTGACAAACATCCGTTTAATATCTGGTTAACACTGGTATATAAAATTATCGATAGATTTAATTTTATATTTAAATTACATTAATCAATTTAAATGTCATTCTTATATTCATAATGTTGCATTGAAATGAAATAATAAAGCTGATTAGAATTCATATGTAAAAAATATAAACAAAACATAACATATTAATTTATAATCGATATCTCCGTCGATTTTTATACGACCAGCACCCAATTAATTCGACTTCGATAAGGAGAACTTTTTTTTTTCGTGATAATTTTGATGAACACCTACATTCGCGTCACTAATTATTTATGGAATCGATCGATGATAATTATATCGTAAAATAATATGTAGTAATGACCTTTTATTTTTTTAAATATTTTACTTTGTTTTTAATAATACTATGGCAGAGAACCTGTGTAATAAAAATTACAAATGATTCAAATGGAACAATAATTTTCTATTTATTTATTTAAATGGTATACTAACAAGTGTATGTATAGAAAGCAATAGTTTAGTAAAACTAAAAACCAGTTACAAGTCGTAATTTATAGAATTGTATTAGGTTAAATATATTTCTATTGTCAATAAACAAACGTGGCTTAGAAAAAATGTAATATAGATATAATTGAACTTAAAATTTTGCCGATTTAAAATAGATAATAACGCTATTACAAAACAAATTCCCACCAAATGTGTAAACAAAGTCCTGACATTCCTTTTCCTTATCAAACGAACTGTATTAGGATCACATTGCATCATTCCTGGCAAGCGCGTGATATTTTTTACAATGTAACTTCGAGCCGCGGAGCTTTACAAAGCCGTGGGTACTTCAAATAGCTATTTCGCTACTTGCCCACGAACGGGCGTCGATCTGAGCTAGATCGCGAGTGAACGGAGCCGATGTCCTTGCTTGACCACGCCTTATAGGGGTAACAGTTGCCACGCGGAAATTTCGTCCACGTCAGAACAAAAAACCGGTCTCATTTACCAAGTATATAGATCAAGTGTTATTACTATGCAATTATTATTGTTGACGATTAATCTAGAACACAAAGGCGTTCCGATGATTGCATAATACATTTTTTTATTGAGAAGGTCCAAATCTAAAATCGAAATCATATACTAAATTTAAAATTTTGTCACCTATTATTAACGTCCTTACGATTAAGTTTTAAGTTTATAGCTTACTTGCCTAAGTTTTACAATATTTAGTTATTAACGTAATTAGCTTGATCTTTTCTCGATGATATACTTTGGGTAAGCCCCTCACGCAGAGTCTGCCGTGTCTAGATGAACCGATGATATGGGTGCGGGAAGCTGTAGGATGTCGAGAGCACAAGATCGATTATCTTGGGTATCTTTGGAGTAGGTTGGGTGGCTTGCAGTGGATGTCTGTCGATTGATATGATCATGATAAGAGTATGAAGGCCAATTTGAACAGCTTGACCACACTGACTTACCCCGAGATACACAACTCTAAATAAATACAATACGAAAAGCTCTTAAAGGAAAGAAGTACAAGTAAATAAGGCAACGAATCTAAGATAACGTTTAACCTGTGTTTTATATATAAAATTAAATCGAATTCACTATGGGATAGTCGCGAAAGTATAACCACTTAAGTCAAATTAATTTGCTTAAATAAAATATTTAAAGTTATTGACTTTCCAAACTTTTTAATAAAATAAATATTTCCATAAAGACACACAAATGCACAACGAATATATTCAGATTAACAAGGTTATTAATCTGAATAAATTTGTTGTGTCGGTGTGTGTGACGGACGTATCAATTAAATTGAAAAAAATATTCTATATCTAAATAGTATATTTTTTTCTATTTTAAAGTACTTGCTCTAACAAAAGAATTTATATTATTTGTAAAATGGCAATAAACTAATAATCGCATACCTACAAGAATAGCAATAAATCCATATCAATTATAGCGAGCACGAAGTAATGCGTTTAGTGAAAGGTTGACTAGGAACACCATATTTGTAATACATTATTTGACAAATTTCATTTATTTTACAATAACCTCAGGATTTCACCAATATTTTATGTCCATTTATATTTTAATAAAAGAGTTTATAACAAAGAAAATGTTGATAATTTTTTTTAGAATATTTTTTTTTACATTTTTTCAAATGAATTAGAGTGTGTGATTATGAAAGTTATTATATGATTATAGATGACCATCTCTTTTTCTTTTTGTCAATTTGTTTGTTTGATTTTATTTCAAATGAAGTTTTGTAACCGATCCTCATAACGGTTCGGTTATAATAAATCACTCATTTTAATAAAATGATTAAGTATGAATTACTCTAATGATATGTATATATGTATAACCTAATCTCTTTATAAATCAAAAAAACTAATAAAAACCGTAAGAGAACCATTGTCTTTAAAAACAGTAAAAATTAAAAAAAAATACAGATCACATAAGAGGTAAGGAACATCATAGATTGTCGATGCACGTCAAAATATGTACGAATATCCGACATATTGTGTGTCATATATCGTTGTCATATACATATTGTCAAGAACAGTCCATGAAGTAATATGGCCACCCCATTCTACAGCGGACCTGCGTCCACCGAAGGTCGTACGGCCATTATATTTGTAGCATATTATACCCGTAAGCGACTTCCGCGTAGGCACTTCGAACGTGGAGCAACAACACGGGTGTTGCAACAATAAATTAAATGTCGGTCTGTACTTGTTTACAAGTCGTTATCGACGTAAGCGTATGTCTGCATCGAGAGTGAAACAAAACCGACAAGTGGCCTATATCCATCTAGAATGTTCTGTATAATTTATTACAGCTAAGGATATCCTGAGCGGAAGATATCTTAAAATTTGTTTTCATATTTAGAAACTTACAGAACTTTTATTTTATATATTTTTTTCATCATCATGATTATTATTTCAGCCACAGGCGGTGCCGTTGGATAAGGCTTACACCGAGCTTTTACTGACATTAACAAGGTCGTCTGTAACCTTACGGGTCTAACACTGCGCTTTCTAAACTGTAGTCTCTATTCCAGAACCTTAATGCCACAGACGCTGCTATTTGTTCTTGTTCTTTCACGCTATGTAACTTGCCTACTACCTCGTGAAATTGCCAATCCGCTGGGCTATGTCGGATACATTAGTTTGTCTACGGATTTTCACATTTTTCTTTTGATATCATTTAAAAATCCTCGAATGTAGCTCTCTCCATATCACGTTGAGTGACTGAGTGATTTTTGTGACAGAGAACGTTTCAATTGTGTAAGTCATCTGGTAACATAAATTTTATTTGCATATTAAAAATTTGATAAATCAATTGAAACCATTTTTTTTTTCAAAAATAATCTACGCATGTAATAAAAAACTTTCCAAACTCAATAAAAATACATTTAATTTGTATATTCTTCTTTTAGCCAAAATGTTTCACTTGGTCAAATTTTTTCAATAGATGATCCAGGCGTAATAACCATAAAGTCTGATTAGACGAGGTACCTCCACAGGTCTCAGTGATCTGCTTTTGTTTGCTTCAGTTATTGTAAGAGGCCCATTACCTAAGAATAAGCCCACTCTTACTGACTCTCTCTGATGATCGCCCTTTGGATTTCTTTCCCTTTACTTTTCTACGACAAATAGCTTATCAAGACTCTCTGGTTGGCTCCGAGATATGTTGCTGAAGTAGCAGAGAATCCGCTTGTAACAGATGGTGGAGAGCCTGGGCTTTATATGAAATTCATCGAGAGAATATTTATTGGATGATTCTTTGCGAGAACCACATTGCTAAAGCGTCGATTTCCCTTTGATCTGCTATGCTGCTAATTGTCCAATATTCAAATGCATATAAGAAGATTGAGAATATCAAACTTCTTACCAGTGTCACAATATAAAAAGGTATACCAAAACGTTTAATTTATTCACATTGACGTTCGTAAATAACGTGTATCACAAAATATGCCGTAAATAAAACAGTTATATAAAAAGAGCAATTTGCTATTCAGTGCAAATACGTGTCGTTCACATCGAAAGACGGGTAGTTGATCCTTTAAAACGCGAACACGCGGTAATAATATAAATCACACGAAACAAAAAATAAAATCCATTAACATTTTATTAACGTGACATGATGTTGACATTTCACTAAGTAGGCCGTACTTCTATATTCCGAACGCACGCCCTTGCGCCACCGGCCTTTTGGCGTTACGCTGTTGTGGCGATTTCTTTGAATTATTAAACTGTAACTCTTCTACACCCTTATTCCGTCGCAGCAAGCGCTAAACTTCTTTGTATTTTGTTAACACAAATCCCAGAGTCACTGGATCGTGGTCACGATTCGACCTTTAAGAACAATACGATAAAAAATCTAAAACAGCAACTTTACGTGAGTAATACAATTTTTTGGAAGAATTTAAATCTGTTATAACGATCTTATCATATCAAAATAAAACACGAGGGCCCGCAAAATGTTAAATCGTCTCAATTGAATGTCATAAGTTCTTCGTTAATTTACTTTTACTCGGTGTACAAATAATTTATTAATACCTATTTATACAGGTGTTTAGTTCACTTACTAGTAAGTAATAGAGATAATTTGCCCAAAATAGAACAAAGCTGCACAGAACTGGCTCAAAGGGACGACGTACTTAACTCGATTAAGTCGCATTCTAAGCAGTACGCCTGGATAATGCATGGAGCGCCTGTGTAACAGATTTAAGAGCTCGATTGTCTCCCAATCGGGTAATCTATTGGAACCTTCGAACAAAGTTACGAAAACATGGTTTATACTAAGCGCCTTCCGCGTTCTGTTACACATACAACAGAAAATTGAATTAGTTTTAAAATATTGAATACTGCGAAATAACACATTCGTGGTGGAATTTTGAATTGAGATTTGAGTAATTTAATCACACAGAGTACATAGGTACCACACAGAGTACATACCTAAAAACTGTTTACCGGCGGGCATTTGAAACTTCACCAGGTTATAGATGCGAGAATGCTAAAGGCGTTTATCTGGGGCATTAGCTTGGGCTTGCACATTAATTTATACACTGGATTGATAAGTTACCAAAGTCTTAGCACAATCACCTACGTCCCCTGGTGTGACGATACAAGGCCACCCGTGAGAAGTGCACAGCTTGGATACTTATCACTCGAATGGCCTTTACTAATCCGATGTAAGCCCGGTACCTGATGGTAATTCTAAGGTACGTAAGTGGACATAAGTTTGGGGAAGTCCACAACTTGGGCTGCCATTCGAATGACTTTTACCATTGCGATGTGAAGATACCCGAATGGGACAATCATCGGCTCGGTTACTTTTATTGTGTAATATTCATGCACAACTTCTTGGCGACAGTAATCAACAGTAAGGAACAACATTAAAATAAATCGCAAAATACCAAGCAAACAACATTCTTGTTTTTTATTATATATTATAAACAACACAATCTTGTACATTCAATAATACATGTTATATAGCAGTTTGCATAACAACTGAAATAATAATAGTTCCACTTTTAAAACCGGTCCTTAGGCGACCTTGCTACATTGTAGGCGGTCGTAATCTGTCATCTTACATGGGCGAAATAGATGGAGCTATCACGAGCAATGAAAATAAATGACAATTGATACGAACATAGGTCCCCGCTTATCAACCGTGTGATTTAGTTTTCGATTCATAATAGTAGTGTCGTATTATGGTACGCAGAGACGTTGCCGCCCATCCTTTATAAACTAGTTTGTGAACAGTAGCAATCCCTTATAATTAAAGGGTGAATTACATAATATTTTATGTCCGGAATCAAACTTGCGACTTACAATCGCAAGTCTTACAATATAAGTACACACTATAATGATATATAAACTACAAATATTATACTATCCCTGCAGTATCAAGGTGGACGCGCTTTCGGTCTAACTCTTCACGGGGCACGGAGGATTCTCTGAGTACCTTCGCCAGTTTAAGCTCAAGGAGGACCTCTCGTTCTTCTGTGAACCAGGCGTGGAACAGACCGTGGTCCACCCGGTAGCCCATTGTCCGGCATTTGGAGGACTCCGATTCGACACCGAATGCCGGTTAGGCAAGAAGATTGAGGAGGCGACCATCGCCTTCATCATGTTAGGGGAAGAGGAAAGAAAATCCTTCTTCAACTACTGTAAGAAGGTAGCCAAAACCGCAATAGAGAGAAATAAAATTTAATTATGGTCTCTAACATTGTCAGATAGGAAATTAAACAGTAAGTAAGCACTATAGTAAAGAGAGATATTAAATTAAATTGTTAATAAAAATATTGCAATAGGTAGAATAAAGATAAAAACTTTAATAAAAATATGAAAATGAAGAATGTAAAGCTGCATAAAACTGAGATTTAAAGAAAATTGTAAATAAAGATACCTAGAATGTAGTGGTTAAGGATGGATGTATGGCGAATAGAACGGAAGAGAAAGACTGAAAAAATTGTGGAATGAAAGAAGTAGAAAGATAATAAAAAAGGAGCGAGAAAAAATCGATAAAGAAAATAAACGACCCTATCCTTTTCAAAGATAGAGGTACGAAAGGCCCCCAATAGCGGGCCCATAAAAAATACTATACTATATACAAACATCCTGTGATGAGCATAAATACACAACTACGGTATGAAATAGGGAAACTTTACTAGCCTTTTCCTATGACTTAGATAAAATATTTCATCAATCCTACTGAAATAACTATTTAATCAAACCGATATTAAGATATAAATGTCTATTAAGAAATTATCATAATTATAAAATGCTTAGTCTGCCATGTTAACATCAGTAATTATAAATGACAGTTAACTTGTAGTATATATTTCATTACTATGTTAATATAAGACAATAAAATCAGAGTATTAACGATACTTAATCTTTACATATTATCCTCTACGAAACTACTACATTGAGAACTACGTCTTGTAGCCGTGTGACATTTGAACGAAGGTCCGGTTTAATTTTTTACCAGTCATACCCTCGAAGCCTTCCGCGTTGTTACTTTAATGCGTCTGGGATTCTGAACGTTCACGTTTTTTTTTAAAACGAGACAATAAAACATATACTGCATAGCCGAGAAATCTGAAGCAGGACAAAGAATAATTAAATGTTCATATTTATTGTCACAAGAATTGTTTTAAGTAGACTTCATCGCAGAAACTTATAAAATTTATTACTTTATTAATAATTCAGTCAATACCTCGTAAAGAAAATTTATGCTATATCAAATGAAATTTATTTAATCAAAATCATATTCGAATAAGATAAGCATTTCATTACATTTCAAAATATGTACGGATATTATTTCAAAGGAAATCATATTTAAAATATTACGAAAATTTTTAAAATACATGTACAACATAAAAACAATGATTTTATCAAATGTAAAAAAAAATGTTGAGATATAAATAACATTTACCAACGATTTACTCTAATTTAAGTCAGGAAATAGTACTTTTTTTAATGTATCTAATTAATATGCACTTTAAAGTATTCCCTATTCCCAAAAATAAGATAGGTTATGTAGGCGTTCCTCTCTCTTCTTCTTCCTCTCTAGTTCTTGTTAAAAGCCTACAATAACAGGGGCCATTAAAAATTATTGGAATAGTTTTTCTCTGCTTGAAAATAATTTAATAGAAACGCACAAATCGATAGAAACATTGACATTAATGATGATTAAAAGAACAGATTAAAATGTTATTATAATAATAATCTGATCCTGATGTAAATTCGTTTTAAATTAATTTGAATATATAAAAAACACTTATCTGAAAGAAATTATTGAAATCGAATTTGAATAATTGTTAATTTTATTTAATATAATTTTTAGATATCATTATATACTTTTTTTATTCTGTGCTAGTAATGGATAAAATCCTGTTATTGGCTATTTAACATTTCCAATGTGTTTCTCACACTTGCAGGTTTCCTTACGAAATATTACTGGGGCGTAACTGTATTTTAAATCAGCATTTTAATTTGGAATTCTGTGTACTTAATTAGTGTCGGCACTGCGAATGGAACTCTGATCACTAATGCAATGAAGAAACATGAAGAAAACTGCAAATAATACTACTATCACGGCTCTTAATACTGAGAGTGTATTGACATATAGTATCATTATTTTTTACTGTTTTAGCCACAGGATATCCATTGGCTACGGCTTTCTGCACTTTTTTTCAAAAGGATGAATTGAAAATGGTCTGTATAAGAAGCTAGTCTTCGGACTTTAAGAACGTCGTCTGCCTTGTTCTTGTTGTCTTGTCTATCTTACGCGTGAAAGTTTTATGCTACACTAACGTATCATAGTTAATGTATTTTTTTTACCTTCAACATTTTGTTATTTCCCAATATCATTTATATCCGAGTGTTTATGTAAAAACAAAAATTCG
The DNA here is from genome assembly GCF_028537555.1 of Battus philenor. NCBI lineage: Eukaryota > Metazoa > Arthropoda > Insecta > Lepidoptera > Papilionidae > Battus > Battus philenor. The sequence goes on from NW_027181693.1 coordinate 4,670,326, forward strand.
ACAGTGAATTCTTATTACTATAATTTTTAATAATTTGCCGTCCAAAGGTTCTCGTTCATAAAAAGGTCAAAACTTTCTACTGCAGCTTTCACAGTGAGATTATTTTTTATCAATGGAAGGGCTATACTAAGACAAACAATACATAAAACCTTAATTTTAGGAAAAAATTATAGACAAATAGTGTCAATACTGTACAATAAGGCAATAGATTTTAAAAAATTAAATGTATTAAAAATTTAAACTGAAACTTACACAAATTTTATAATTGATAAAACAAAGTATTATGCGTATAATTAATTATCTGTAAACATACTGTATATAGTTTTCTTATAAATATTGCCGACTTACTTTATCTTTCTTTTTACTGAATTTAGTTCATAGTAAACAAAACTATTTTTTAGAATTTTGTATATAGAAATATATATACTAATACCTCTAATAACACTCAATGACATACTAGTTAAAGATCATTTAATATACGGTATTTAGATACATATACAGTACATCCGTAATAATGTTTCCTGTAGCACAAAAGTTATTAATAAGCGGAAGTTATTTTAAGATAATTTCGCTTCCTGATCTATTTGTTACAAGGGTCTACTATATTTTATAAAGGGAGACAACTTTCTAAAAATATCCTTGCAATAGAATAAACATAGGCAGTTGTATAAAATACATAATAACAAAGTAATATAAAAAAATTAATATGCATAACGGAACATGTATATTAATAATATGTAGAATATATACCTTAGCTTTAAAACTGTAAAAGTAATAATTGACATTATAACAAAATAAATAATAAATGCAAATTTTTAATTAAGAATTGTTCAATAAATCACTGAATTCGTTAGATTAAAATTTATTACATTTTAATGATTATAAATAATAATCAAAGCAGTTATATTGCTTAATAACAAGCTGTGTTTATAGCTTCGACATCTTGTCCGGTTACTCCAATTAGCCTTTTAGTCTTTAAAAACATCTTATATTCAACCTAATAATCCGATTTATATCACTGTTTTATAAAATTTAACAATAGGTAAGTTTAATTCAACTAAATATAATTAAAAATTGTACTTTTTATTATGAATTGACTTAGATATAACATGTCGAATCCATTTTCTCACAGTCACAGTCTCCTAGTCCATTATCTCTCAGTGTCTTAAGACGATGGTCTACGATCAATGTGTATTATAAATGTTGGCTTTCAGCGAAACGTGGACTCTCACTTCGGTCCTCGTAGCCAAGCTCGCAGAGGCTCAGAGAGCTGAGGTGAGACCTATACTCGCAATTACTCTACGAAATCGAAACAATTATGAAGAAATCCATTCGCACAGAATAGATAGACGTCAGTGTCTTAAGTTTCTAGAGTAGAGATCATCGGTAGGCAAATCAGTGGGCAGATAATATTGTTATGGGCGTCGAAGGACGCTGTACATAGCTTCAACTTCCAAACTTTGACCGATCCAATTGGAAATCTATGGGGGGAGGTCAATGTCCAGAAGTGGACGTACTATGACGGAAATATAATGACTACTGTGATACGTTTATTATTTAAAATTTATGTGAACATATTTATTATTTGATAGGGAATTTATTCGTTCGCTAATTCCGGATGACCTGGCTTGGTTAAAATAAGTCGCAGAAAAATATAAATCAATAGCAAATAACCTCCTTTAGCTTTATTCAACTCGTTTATACAAAATACAGCTTGCAACAGCTTACCTGACCAACTGCCTCGGGCAAGTCAACATATTTTTGTAAGATCGTTAAATGCTTAAACTATCTTTGAGTTTCGTATAAGCATGAATAATTTAAAAGCAAATACTTTACTGTATTAATTTAGTATGCATAATGCGCAATTAGTGATACGACGAGTTCTCATTCCTACTAACAGGTAATACGTTTTGCAATAGACGCCGCTTGTCCGACGACTGGGCTTGCTTCACTTAAAACGGAGCAGATACTTACTATCATGTGATTCGACATAGGTACAAGCATATATATATTGTATATATATATATTGTTGTTTCAGCCGATCGACGCCCACTGCAAGGCGTATGCCTACTTTAAAAATATATATGGGTGGTTATACTATAAGCGCCACTCTCGACAGGCAGGTTGGCGTCTCTTGTGTTATTATGGTACACTAAAGACGTTGCTGACCGTCCTTTGGAATATTTTTTTGGCGGTGGCAATTCTATATAATTAATGCATAGTGTGAATCGTACCCGCAACCAACTATTGCAAGTTATAGTCCTCTACCGCTGGGCTACCAGGAATCAAATTATCTAAGGGACCATTATCTTTCGACTTAAAATACGCAATTACGTAACGTATCCTAATTTGAAAAGATCCTACAATAACTACAATAGGTGTGTTTTTATATTCACTTTCACAATTGTCATTAATAAGTAGAGTCATATAATTACTTTACTGAATCATTACGCTGCGAGGTAAAACGTCGTGAATATTAAAAACAATATTTATTTGTTTGTAATTTTTACATATTTTGTACAATGGCGGACTTAATATCTTATAGGTAATTTCTACCAGTAACTAAGTGCGACATATATAAGGCCCATGTCGTCTTACTAAAGAAGTCTTTTCCAGCAATGGTAATATTTCATGGCCTATATGAAGTTATTAAATTTATAAGAAATTATAAATTCATTTAAACAATAACACACTACTCGTATCACATTATTACATCCGAGTACTCTCTACCGGACTGTACGTATCGTTTACAAGCCGTGAACATTTTCAAGATCTCAACACGGAAGAGTGGTGTCGAGATATACGTAGTAGTGAAAACACATTCCTTACGATCTGGCGGGACGCGGAAAGCTGATCGACACGCGCCAGTGACGCGCCGCCGGTGAAACACAAGTAAAACTTCACGATAATAATGATCAAGTTAAATGACCAGAGAGCGACGCTTGAATATAAATCGGATGTACGCATTAATTATTTTTACAATTTTGGAAAAAAAAACAATTAAATTTGAATTATTATTATTGTATAGATGTTGTTGGCAGACGCTGGATGCTGACTTTTTACCTGTCCTATTGGAAATCTAAGGTAGAGCTCCAAGTCCAGCTGGGGACGTCTTATTGTTGAAATTAACTGTCAAAAGTTGCTGGCCTTTCGTAAAGAAATCCTACATGAGATACCCTTCATCGTTATACCGGACTTCTATCGGCCTGAACCCCAAACTCATCTTTAACTCCTTTCGTCTAAACTACGGGAACGCCTTGTCATATGTCCGTAGTTTTAGCAGCGGTGACCTAGTGCCTTCGCACTTTAGAGTAGAGCTGCAGTTCCCCACTCGTTATGATAAAGAACCGAGAACAATCAGTTTTTTCTAATACTGTTCTGAGACATACTTGCGTCGGATCACCCAGCATCCGCCACCAAGACCTTGTTATGTGGGTTGAAGGATGGCGGTAGAGTTTTTAATCTTACTCAACCTCATGTAATATTCGCTATTATGTCTACATAATCCTTATACGCCTTTTATTGTTTTAATGGACGTTTTAGAGCTTGGAACACTTGATCTTGACATATTTAATTAAGGGTTTTTATAACCTTGCTTACACTATAACCACGGTAATGCTTATAAATATATTTGTTCGCTACACAGGATGATTTTAAGTAGGTGTAAAAACCAGAGACTGATCAAAATAGTAGAGCGAAAGTACGAAAACAGCTTCGAGTTACAGACAGAGAAAGATTAATTAAGATCTGCAATAATCGTTTACGACCACGAGAATTGAGCTAACATTTGGATTTTATTTTCCTGTCACTTGTAACCGTGACAAAATACAACGCATTTCACAACGCAATCGTACACGGGTTGCGCTCGTAAGTCGGTCTTGTGGTGTTGCCGGTGCAAGAATAATTATCGTCATGCGCCACTGTTGCTTGCGAAAATAATTTGCAACTTGTTTTAAGATAGCGTTAACAATGAGGTTTTTGTTAATTCATCTAACGCTTTTAGAAATCGGATTCAAGGCTACCAGAGGAAAACAATAGCGAAAGCACACTGTTACTATCTCTATCGGATAATTTAAAAATATTTAACTTTTAATTAATATAAACAACACTGCTAAGACTTTCAACTGAGTATTTTACGAAATATAAACATATGTTTATACCATTGGATTGCTATGCTGATAGGGAATCATACAATAGACCCCAGTCTCTCTTCACGTGGTTGTTTGGAAAAACCAGCGCAGGTATAAATTATTCACGTACAATTAGACATTTTATCCAGTTTTGTCATAACGTTTTCATTCACCATTTGTGATAGTAATTTTAAATTAATCTCACATATTACGGCTTTCCGAGAATCATACTTTCGATCGTAGTTTTACTAGTCTACCGCTGTTAGACTACAAAGGTTTTGTTTCGCTATCTATTTGCGGACGGTACCTGTGTCCAAATATTTTAAGAAGTAGAGTGACTGCTTCATAACTCGTTTAACTTCGTATAGAGATATTTCCTCTATTAACATAGCCCACTGTTCGCTTGGTTAGACTAATTAATACTACCAAAAGTTTAGCACATGTGGCGTAAGATTTAATATTATTACACCACATGCACTAATCCGCATACCACGAACATCGGTGAATTGCACATAAATGAAAATCGAGACTATAGTGCTACCGAAACCCCTGTACCACGCCTTAGGCACGTGCGGCAAGAGGGGGGAGTATCTGCCGTTCTGTTCCCGCAGTCTGTCGTGAACGCTCGCGGCGAAAGCGCTCCTATTTACTTCTTCAGTTCCTGCTCAAACTCGTTTTCCTAAGGTGTGTTTTTCGCGTACAGTTTCCATGTAACTATAATCATAATCAATCCCCAGGACCATGACATGCAAACTATGTACATTAAAATAGACTCGGTGATTTAAAAAATTTATTTGCAACAAATTTCCGTTATTGTAAGAACGTATTTAATAATGAAATAATTTGTTAATATGAAAAGAAGAAAATCGTGACTACCTACTATTAATATGAGTTCGAAATCGCGTAATATTTTAACACTTCATTACCATAACTAAATTTAATAATCTTGCAATATCGATTTATTTTTTATAAATGCGACTAACCAGGTCAAAGTCCTCCTTGAGCACTCTGCATACAATTGAAATACATCAATCAAAGATCACAATGACCGATAGTGAACATCTAACTCCCATGTCACTAAACAATTCATGCTCATTACCCTAAGCTATTCGTATTTTATCAGTGACATTTTAAGTTCCATAAAGAAATTTATTAAACCACAGAATAAAATACCTTTTACTTATTTTTATAAATTAAATAAGTTTTCTAAATTTACTTTTTAAGCAATTCAATGTTCTAGCAAACATTTAATATAAAAATAAAAACTTAAGTATTCCAACACAAATGTATGCTATGTATGGACAGGGAACATCGTATCAGCCCATAGATGCCCAAAGCAAGGCGCAAGCCTCCCCTACAGATATCTGAGGATAACATATATCACATAACATAAATGTCACGCTTAGCAGGTGGGTTGACGATTGCTGAATGATATTATGATACACCGAGGACGCTGCTGCCGATCCTCTAGAAGCTTGTTTGTGAGCAGTAGCAATACTATATAATTAATGCACAAAGTGTGAATTATAGAAGATTGTATCCCAGGAATTGAACCCGTGAACTACGATAGCAAATCACAGTCCTCTACCGCTAGACTATCACTACTTATGGCTAAGGATAGTGATTTTTATTTCCTTAACATTCAAAATTACATTGCAAAGCACAGTAATGACAGTTTAGGAACAAATAAGAGAAATAAAAATGGAGACGACTACGATATTAAAGTCATTAGATGCCTATCATAATATTTTCGGTATGTAAATAGAACCAATTCAACAATTCTTCTGTGATGATATTTTTAGCGACGCAATAGGGTCTCTTAGAAAAATTGTAAAGTCGATTTAGCGTTTTCGCGCTTAGTCATTAGGTGTATTAATTCTAAGATGGAAGAAGAAAAATGCACATTTACAATATATATTTATTTTCCATACTGTTCGTACTCCATGCACTGTACGTAATTAATGTTTTTTTATTATAACTTATCAGTCGCAATCAAAAAATATGTTCGCATTTTCTTATCTTGTAACTTCATTTACATGTCAATAACCTCACGTTTTATGACTCTTGTAACTTCCAAAGATTTCAAATAAAAGGAAATGAATGATTTTCTGCATATCATCCTTACGGGTCAAAATATATAAAAAGATTATTAATCAAATACAAATTATTCTTTATACTGTATATACTTATAAGACTGAGTGTACGTCATAACTGTTAAAAAAATTCCATTTAAAATCATTCATTTTTAAATGTCGCCTCTTAATGTATAACGCAAAGATATTTCTCTTAATATTATCATTATTAAAAAGACACTGAACAAGGTACCCATTGTTATTCTAGAAATCTAGTTAATAACCTAAGTGGGAACTATCAAGAAAAATATGAGGAAAATAAAGCTTCAATCCAAAATAACGCAACTACATTCAGAGTGCCGAAATAGGTGGGCCTATATCCAAGTAAACAGGACGTTACAGTAAGAGATAAGACAGAAATTGTAACTAAATTAAAATATAGTTAATCAGAATATGGGCTTGAAGCCGGTTTAAAGCTTTCTAAATAAATGTAACTCTTGCTTAGCGACAACAAGTGGTTTTCAGTGCCGCAATTGCTCCAGTTAAATCGTTACGTAACCAACCTTATCCAATATCATGTTGCCAAATGAAATCGAACCCTGCAAGGTGTGAAGCAACTGTCGCACCATATATTTTCGTTATTGCGTGTCCTTTTCTGATCGGGAGGGCCATATGTAGCAATGATTCACTGCAATCGTCCATCCCTTTTATACTATAAACGTACGGGTAATTATTTCACCATCTTTCTTTCAGACTGAAGCACGAGATTTCCAGTGTTGTTTCAATTTAGAAAGCGAAGGAGCCTTGGAGATTCCAAAGCTACCGAAAGTACCCATAATATATCTTAAAAAGAGACGTTTATATACGATGCTATAACAAAATTGTGTATTACAAAATGATATACTGATCATAATTTTGAATAACATCCGCATTTATGATTAGGAGTCCTAATTTCATCTATTTCATATTTAAAAAAGTGAACCCCCATATCAAAGATTTATTTATTAAATACATCTCAATAAAATTCTTATTTAGATAGAGAATGTAAATATTTATTTCGAATTTGTTTACACTAGGTGTTTTAAACGAAAGAACTGTTTTGTAATAATGTGGAGTTAATATCTTGTATCATATTTCACAATCTACCTGTCAATTTGAACAGGTATCATAAAATAGCTGCTTGCTTGGCTAAATCATTACGAGTTTGCTCCAGTTATATTATATCGGTCCACAAATGTACTTGCAACTAGTTTGCATCGATGTCATTGGTTTACTTCGTAAAATACTACGATTGAATTTATTATTCATAAACGAAAATTTCTCTTATAATGTAACATCATCTTAATACATAACTGATTGGGAAGGGATAACTGATTGGTAAATATGGGCATAAATACGTATACCACAACACTAATATATGTTATATTACATACCATGATTCGTCATTGAAAAAATATTGTGAAAAAAAAATTATGCGTTAAATATATTTCTTCTAAAATTTATGTCGCTAAAAATTTCAGTCGAGGGACTTTCAAGATACCACGCCAATAAAGTTATCGAGTCATTAGACTTATACCCCTGATGTGATCGTATATATTCTTGTATTCTGAAAAAAATAATAATTCAGACAACTGAAGCTTTATTTCTACTCTAATAACTTATAAAACTCTCGCTGCGCCGAACACCGAGCTACATGACGACACATAGCAAGAGCGGCGGGGACATCAAAATACGTTTCTTGCTATCAATATGACACAAACGGTATTTTATTTGGCACATATACATGTTTCCCGTATGTACACCTCTGTATACATCTTGATATAATATAATAATCGGCATTTTATTTTCCTCGTATAGAAAAACCAGATATACACATGCATAAAGTACATGAAACTAACTGTGTTGTTTTTACTTACGAAATAAGTTGATGACGCGCCAAATTAAATGCTGTCCCTCTAAATATAAAGGTTTACTATTAATACTAAACTGCCTTGCTAGACTACATTAATATATTGTAGCACTTAAGAAATAATCGCCATTTTTCTAAGATAGATATGAAAAAAGCCAATTACCGCAGCTTTTAATTTACTAAAATCATTCAATTCTGTCTAAATTTATATACAAAATAATTTTATTCTTACACTATATAGTTATAACAGACTTGAAGCACTTCAACTTCAATTCAAATCTATCTAGAAATTAACGCAGAAAAACCAGCTCAAGATGTAATTGATTTAAAAGTTTAGAGCTATAATTAAATATAATTATAATAACAATTATTAAATGCTCTATTTTCAGGTCACGTAGATCACGATAAGCAAAGTTGTTCTCCTTGTTGTGAACAAGATCGGTACCGACAAAGACCGGGACAAGGATATAATAAATGTGAAAACAAAAGTTGTCAGGTGTGGACATAGCATGCCTATCTAAATTACCAGTAGCGTAACAAATTGTATCAGTGATAAAAAATTAAATATTTAAATTATTCAAGAATTCATAACAAATAAATGAATAAATCTGTTGAAAATGTCGAATCGAATTATTGTGTTCATTTTGAAGATTCCATGAACAATATCTATGTTAAAAAATTCTATGAAATATAACACAATTTTCACAAATAAAATAAGTACAAAGTTGGCAGAAGTCACAATAAACAAAAGACACAAGGCATAATTCTAGCCTGAAAACAGCTTCTAATTGGACCTAGTTAAAATGGTCGCGTCTGATAAGCAGTATGGAATTGTTGCGGATTGCTATGACGAGTTCCGTATATTAAAACGCATGATTAAAAAATTTTCATCCACAGAGCATATTAAAATGAAAACTTATCCGTGGAATGAAAGTATTTTTTTTTCATTATTAAATTTCGCTACAATTATTTTATAGTTATGTCTTCTTTTAGACTAAATGTATTGCTTTTATTAGACTTCGCTTCTCTATTAGCTTGTCTACGAAACTGTCTTCACCGTCGTTGTCGTAGTTTCAGATCGAAGACGCCCATTGCAAGTAACAGACCTCCCACAAAGATTTCTATGGGGGATATACCATAATCACCATGCTTGGCAGGCAGGTTGGTGATTGCAGTGCGGGATTATGGTACGCAGAGAACGCTGTCCATCCTCTGGAAACTTGTTTGTGAGCAATGGCAAGCCCAAATAATCAACGCACATTGTGAGGATTATAGCCCAGGAATCTCACGCGCAACCAACGTTCGCAAGTCTCAGTCATTTACCTGCACTACTGCTCCAAGCGAAACAATTATTACACAAAAATAGGTGTGCACCCAAGTGCACGTGCGTGTGTATTCTACATTGTGCTTTCTACAATGGATTCTGTTTCATCATAACTTATGGTATTCAATCAATCAAACAAAGTAATCTGTATATCTATAAAAATTCGATTGAATAATTAATTCTTATTTTCATTTCTGTCTCCTATTAATCTCGTCATATCAAGATTTATCAAGAAGATAACTGAGATATTACATAAAGCGTCAATAATTATGCATTTATTAAATTTTACAGCCCATGTCTTGTGCCATTAACCTAAAAAAAATCGTTGGCTAATTTAGTGCATTTTTCATTGTGTCCTTGTCAATAATATCAAAGTGCCGCCATGTGTTTGTATTGTGAATGCAATGTGCGTTGATTTATTATCTTAATCGCTTTTAATATAAACATTAGTTAGCTAATGTTCGTAACGCAACCGTTTTTGCAAGAGTTGACATTGGCATATTTTACTTGACGTATTGTCTCGTTGATTATAATAAATTATTGTTACATACAGTAAATCCCAATGCTATGATTATTAATGGTGTTATATATGCCCTCGAAGCCGTAGATAAACGTGGTGGAAACTTCTAGTAACAACAAAGTGAACTCTTCTAAATTTTAAAAGTAATTTAGTATGTTCATCTAACTTTAATGAAATAAACTAAAAAAACAATTGAGAATGAAATAATTTAAAAAAAGTAATTCTTATTTGCATCTATTTTAAATACAATTTAAAAAAGTGAAAATGTAAATTGTCTTAACGTTTTAATTATGCAATATTTCATCTTTCCAAGTATTAGTGTGTAAAGGTCTATTCAATTGTATTGTCAACGTGTCAATCATAAGCAAGGAATATATTATTTTGTTCTGTAATGTTTTACCATTAATCAGTAAATGCCTTTTTAGTACTAAAGGTAAACTACTTTTTAATAGACTAATTATTAAATATTGTAAATAATTAACAAATATTTCTATACAATATTAAGGATTCTAAATTAAACCTATGTGGATAAATAAAGGTTGTTATTTTCCTACTGCTAATAATCTAGATTTACGTATGAAGGTTCCGAATCAATTTTGCAGATTCGAAAAGAGGCGTTGACACTTGAAGAGTGACAGACAAACATGATAATTCCACTTATTGTAAAAGAAAAGTAAATAATAACATTCAACAGAATACAACCATATTACGTCGCCCGTTGAGGTGATGTGGTTAAAATCGAGCTTATTTCTGTAGTTGCTTAAGAAGTTAAAAGTTTGATAAACATGATAAAACATTATATGTTTCATAAATTACTAGTACGTAGATTTGAACTTGATAAAAAGTTGTCATGATATTTACAAACAGTTTGGTACAAATCATGATAATTTTTGTTAGATTTGATCATAACACGATGTTCCCTTTGTTTATATAAGAATATGTACACAACTTAGAATAAAAAAAGGAATATAAAAACTGTTTATAAGAACTCATATGTTTTTGACTGCACAAAGACGAGGTTATTGCAGGTTTTTTAAATTTAGTGAAAAGTTAGACATCATGGAATTATCATGTTTTCTTCTTTCATTCCTAACTATTGTTCGATTAAGAAAAAGTTGATCGCTTCTCTTGATAAATGCCGAAGAGCGTATTACCTACCATTATGTTGTTATTTATATACAGTCCGTTTATCTTGTCACTTTATGGAATAAAAAATACTCACTCTTTAGTTTCAATTCGTCACAAAAGCCTTTCTCCTGATAATCGAGAGTGAAAAACGAATACGGTCAATTCGCTCTTGTCACCGACGTACAGGGACTTCTACTACCATGTTAATCAAGTAAACGGACATTGACTTGCAGTCGTTGAACGTTTTATAGTCTATCAAGCGATACTATTGAAAAAATTACATGCTTATTTTAGTTAAAAAAGTTCAAAAGAATTTTAACTTTTTATCACGTTGTTAACGGTTTCCTGAGCTATATATATGTATTTGGTGACATATCGTCATATGTGTGGTTAAAAAAGGCAAAAATATATACCTAATATATGAAGCATTATAGTGATTACATAATCTCATTATTACTACGCAGGAAATATAAAGTTCTTTATTTATTTATTAACAATCTTTATTGTAGACATTAGAAAATATGTAAGTTATAATATGTTGTGTAATTCACTGATAAAACTAAAATGCGTGTCTATATTTTAAGCATTTTTATTAGAATCAATTATCAATACGACAGATATATTCCAATTTCAGAATATAATTCCAAAAAGTATATAGCAATGTTATAAGACCTAATATCAGTAAATAAATTAAGCACTCTGAAATATATTTAATTTCTATCGGATTGCGATCTACTTTTAATTTTTGACAGCACGAAGTCTATCGGGACAGTCCGTTAGAAATAAATAAATTTAAATTGGACAATCACTTTTTTGTCTAGAGTCTAAATATCACACAATTTCAATGATAAATCATAAAGACGACTTATTTAAAAAAGACATTGTTAATGTTGAAAACACAGCGATGAAAGCTATGATGAAAGTGTTCAAACAACAACACATACTTCGACGTTTCAGCCTTTAGACGCTCGCTGTAAAGTACAGGCCTCCCCCAAAGATATTTATCGGAGATATACTATAATCAACATGCTTGACAGGATGGTGATCGCAGTATGGGATATTAAAATCATATATACGTAATTAGTTAATTTGGTCAATGAAACGTTTGTGAATAACTTTATATATTTAGTAAGAACAGTAAATGTATAGCGTAAGTGAGAACTTAAGAGGAAACTCTGAATAAATTAGCTAGAAAGATGTCATTCATACATTTCATTTTATTAATATTTCACAAAACCAAAACCATTTCTTATTAAACAAAATTTCTGACAGTGAATTACATTTATAAACGAAATGCATTATAGTACTTATATCCTCATCATCATATCAGCTGTAGAACCTCTTCAGGTGTACATAGGCCTCCATCCAGTGCCTCAAGATGACCTTGAAGTCCTCCGTTTACCTTTTAAGTAACAAAGTCATAGTGCTCATACTTTATGTCAAATTAAACGTTTGATACCTTTTCAAAAGACAAACTTGATAAAGTCGAACGTATATCAGCTACACAAATGTTTATTACAGTCGTGGTTTATAACCACAATTCTCGTCAAAACCGAACATCTGAACGACAATTGCGTCAATGTACGGTGGATTAAATGTAAAAAAAAATGATTATGATTATATCGCAGTAATAGTAGATTAAGGTTGTTACGTATAAGATTAAGCGTTTTCACCTGAATAGCTACGATCTAATTCCTGGAATGCAAATTTACTTCACTAGATCGTTACATAACAGTTGCAACATAGTTGGTGTGGTACAACTAAATATCGTTATATTAATCGATGTTTTAGCTCAATGAATCATGCTAAAACTTGAAGCTAATTAATTTTAATTAATATCCATATAGGTAAAGACATGAATGTCTTTAATCACACCACTTTCAGTAATAAATAATGTTGTTTACTAATACTCTACAACGATGAACTGATATGGAAATACATTTTATTCACATTTCCTTGAGTTGTTAATCTTGTGACATTTACACGCAATTTACAATACGTTTTTTAGAATCTTACAAAAACCGATAACCATTTCCATTTTTTTAAAATCATAGCAAATTTTTTATGATCAATGTGCAGTGTAAGAAAAAGATAACGTACATTTTCTAGGCCTTCGGTTAAGAGAGTAAGCTTTATTGAAGATTGTTTAGACATCAAAAGTCTTCTCTTAGAACTACTTAACAACCTGAGGGAAATCTGATGATGATTTCTTGAGTTCTAGCTTAAGCTCTGGGTGAATTGCTGCTCACCAGAGCACTTAGATCTCACAGAGTCCCAAAATCGACTCTAAGGGAATCGCTTTCCATAGTAATAGAACAAATAAATTGGCTCTTAATATGTTTAGTTTAGTATAAAGAAGCCTTCCAATACAAAAATCTGAATAGATTTTAAATATAATATAATAATTAATTTGTTCATAAATTATAAATTTTGATAAAAATGTTAAATTATTCTTTAAATATTATAATTACACAATTTTAATTTATTATAAGCTTTCTTGTTTTAAATAAGACTCTTTACTCATCCAATTATATAATAATAAAAAAATAATCCAGTCTTCATCAACACTCGGCATAAAAGTTCCTATACATCGTCATTTCTTAGTTCTAAGCTGCCTGCATTTAACATCTTCCTGCGACGTTAATAAAGTGATCTATCTCCCTCGTTACGATCAACGTTACGTTTGCCGGAGCTTGCTTCTCTACTCCAGAACCTTAAAGACTTAACGGCTATCTGTTCTTTAACTGACTTGTTCTGCCTATTGGCCTTTTAACTTGTCAATCTGCTTGACAATGTACTTTCGTTTGTCTACGTATCTCCCCATTCCATAACATTACAACGTTCCTTCTTCGAAAAAAGATTTCAGTTACTTTTAATCAAATAACAATGGCATTGGTAGATATTCCACAAGTTTGCGACTTCGTGAACTCTAATTTTCAACACGAAAACTGGTTTTCGATTAACAAAGATATTGATTTATTTAAATTTTGTGTGCATAGCAATGATCCCCGAGATAGAGTCACGGTTAGGGTAACAAACTTTAGTCTGCTAGCTGTATTATAAGTTATTCTCCTAATTTACATTTATAATGTGATCTTAGCGAAATTACGAAATATACGTTAAATATCTTACTTTTCGTATATAGAAAACTAAACAAGTTTGAGAAAGTAACGATAACGTCACTAATTGAAAGCGCTACTGACAGTGCATATTTTGAACACCAATATGATCATCCAAAACTTTAAAGTTTCACTTTTCATATCGATTCTCGTATATTTTTATATTTACTTTATTCGCACCTCTCACCTTTACGAATTCAAAGAAGAAACAAAAACGAAAATAAAAAATAAATTTTAAATAAAACATATTTTCAAATATTACTTCCACATAAAGTAAAAAAAAAAAACTTGACTACCTTGGCATGTTTTATCTATTTACTAAGTTTATTTAAAAATGTCTTAATTTTTAATAGAACAGTTATTCACTAATTCCATTTAAGCGGAAGGATGTCACTCCTTAACATAGACTTACCCCACAGACATCTAACAGGACCGATTCAAAGCGGCCAGCATTTAGCATCTTCCGACAATCTTAAAGAGTTCATCTGTCCACGTTATTAAGGTTATCTGTTTTTACTTACCTATTTTTGGTATTAAATAGCAAATTCTATTTTTGAAATACGATCTGTAAAATTGCATTTAAATCATTAGCAATATAGAGCTAAATATAGCAGTTGTGGTTTGTATATAGCATAACCGCATCAATGAACGACAAAAATCATCTCACCTCTCGCTGGAATGCTAATCACGTTGCGTAATCGTTTTCACTGCGGTACAACTCTCCCAAGATGTTACTATTGTACTGCACAATAGCTGGTGCAAGTATGAGATATTAATAAGAAAATTAATAATAGTCTTGGTTAATATTACGTACGCGGATGCAAAAACAAACGCACGACACTTTCTCGACAATTTGTTAGCGCCGTTTATTTCTTTTTGTATTTAGACTATACAGCGTGATTGATTATAGGTAAAAAGCTTTTAAAGTC
This sequence comes from Battus philenor, assembly GCF_028537555.1. Lineage (NCBI taxonomy): Eukaryota > Metazoa > Arthropoda > Insecta > Lepidoptera > Papilionidae > Battus > Battus philenor. Next base: position 4,685,457 of record NW_027181693.1, read on the forward strand.
CTTTTAAAACTAGTCACCATGTATAACATAACCACTCTGAAATTTATTCCATTAATTATTTTTTTCTATTGGAATGCGACAGGCAAATAACTTCTGGGAATACAAAGTCTGCAGAGACAGATAGTAAACATTATTTAATTTAATTATGGAGTAATCCTAATTTTGTAAACTCTTTATCTTACTATCGTTACATTATTTATTATTTCCGAAACCATTGACTTTTGAATAGTTTATCATATCGATATGATAGCAATTGAGCTTTTATGTCTATAACTAATCAGCTTGTATAAATACTTAAATTTAATAATTTTTGCAACGTTTAGTTCCATTAATGATTTGTAATAACAGTTTAGGCGTTTAAGCTATTTTCTGACTTTCCTATTTATTAGCTAATGTAACAAAGTTATTAAAGTAAGTTAAATAAATTAAAAACAAGTTCGTTCTCCACTTGTTCTTTGTTAATTTTCTATTTACTATAATTATGAGGTAAATGGAATTTATTGCAACACGCACCTTACTTTGTTACGTCCACCTTCGTATGAAGCCGTGATCACTTTTATAATGGATAATCGACTTAAAAACACTTCCTACAATCATCGTGTAACTGATCGTAAACTCGAAGTGCAATTGAAATGCGTAATCAACTTTCTGGGCTGGTTAAGACGCTGATACCGGGAAAATGCTTTGTAGAAACTTTTTTTAAAAGGTCATCGAATTGCCAGCATAATTGATGGCTACCGATGTTTTTTCAATAAAGAGGTTTTAGTCATCCCTGGAAATTACAGATATTTGAAGCACTTGGTTTTTACCCAAGCGAAATGATCAAATCAAGCTGCTGTATTTTTTTTAATTCTACTTGTAGCTTAATTATATTTGTTCGTTTTAATCACCGATCCTATTATGATGAAACTCATGTCAGGGGCGATATAATTTATTAAAATTATGCACCAGTGCATATTGCGTGAAGGTAATAAGACTCAAACTTACTATTAAACTAAAGGAAAATCATTTTAACCTCGTCTGTATCCTCTGTTTTCTCAAAATTATCAAGAAATTATCAAATCTCCGTTTAAAATTTAAAAATACGCCTAATTTATCTCGATGTTTTCTTATTTTTAAGCGAGTATATTTAAAACTTTTACACCTAATCACTTTGTATAATATAACTCAGAAATATATTACGGTAATTCATAAATTTTAATAGCATGACAGGCCGATAACTTCTGGTAGTACGAAGTCTGTGGGAATAGATTGTAAACAATATTTAATTTGAATACGCAGTAATTCAAATTTTGAAAACATTTTTCAGGCATTACGCTATTTATTATTTCTAGAACCATTGATTTTTTGGATAGTGTTTACCACAGCAAACTGGCTTTACCTTTACAGCTATAACCAATCACATTGTATATTTATTCTAAATATTTCAACGTGATTTTGCATTATATGTAAATTATCTTTTACAAATACAATTGTTAAAAAATATGTATGTACCTAATTAATACATTAAATAGAAGGGTAAATAAGTATTGTGTTCGATAAGGCCTTCGTTTATAATCCAACTGTTATAAATAATAGTTCAATAAAGTTATTTATTTTAATGAAAATGCTTAATTTTATCTTTGAAATTATGAGTAGAAAAAAGTGCGTTTTAATGTTCTAATCGATGCTAAGTGTTACAATATAAATATATATTACATAATTTGAATAAAATATGCTCTATTAATTGACCTGACTACGCTACGAAATAAAAATCAAATTTCTCTCAAATGAATAACAGGCATAAAAGTAAATGAAATCGAAAGTCCACGTGTATACTCGAAGAGACCACTTTCGATGAATCTCTTACATATCAACTTTATTGTACGAGCTGACGTATATAGCGGTCGTTTGCAAAAAAACTGGCAACACGTTTGTAAAACTGGAGCTATTATAAGTTCATCAACTTATACGAATGTCTTTTTGTCTCAATGTTTTCGGTTTTATATCATTTATGTTATTTCAAATAGCAGTACATACTTTTCAAGACAATAATGAATAGGATTTATTCCGGAAATAAAACATCAACATTTTTTTTTAGAAATAAATATTTGTTTTTAAAAAAGATAACAAATAATTTAAATTTGCGGCGCGTATAAGAACCAAGTCATAAAAGATATTTAGGACGAAACAAATAGTATGTTAATAGAATATACGACGGTCCCTGATTTAAAAAAAAAATAATGACACGAATTTTGGTCGCAGGTAGATGTTTTGATGCAAAGGTTGTTTACACGATCCCTTGACCGGTTTCGATCTAAAATTAGATATGAAGTGATTTCTCAGGAACCTAAACAACATGTTAGAATATAGCTAAATGTTTGTCATATATTCTCCATGCAAAAAAAAATCTTTGAGCAAACTAACCGTCCCCACAAAAAAAAATACACCGGATAATCTGATAAGAAATCCTTCGCTTTATAGCTATTCTTTTTTTAAATTAGCATATTCATTTTTTTTTTTCAATTGTTCCGTATCCGCTTAAATTATTTTTACATGTGTGTAAATAATTGACGATTAATTAAGAATGAATTTAGTTTTATAAATGCTAAAACGTTTTCGATGTTTGTATATGAAATTCATTAATTCTTCTTATTTGTCCTCCGCGCTTCGAAGTACTTTCTAGAGTCGAAATGGAACACTTAGAAGAATACAATGTTACTTTTATTTTAATCACTACACTAGCGCTGTTGGTAAAATATGCAGCCATTATCAAATTATTAACTCCATGTGTGTTTTTAAAACCATCCAGATTTGGACCAAATTCTGTTTACATGGCCACTTTACTTCATGAATAATAGAGGGAGGGAGTCAGAAGGGATCACGTTCCTCAGCAATGATCGACAATACAAAGATTTAAGCTAGGAAACCAGTTTCCTCGCGAAGTTTTCGTTAATCGTTTGTGAACAGGCACAATGCTATAATTTACATAAAGCGTGCACCTGTTATAGGATGAATGCGGAAGCTATAATCGTAGCAAGCACTTTACTATCAATAATCTTATCGTATATCTCAAATACAATGCAAAATAGGATATTTTATCTTCACGAAAATCAAACACAAGAGACGGTTGAATTTATTGCCACAACCATTACTAACATATAAGCTAAGTTTATTAACCTTCTGTTACTTGGGTAAAATAAACGAGAATATTTAGTACCTACTTTATCAATTATATTTTATGGTAAATTGTATTATTATTTTTAACATTCCCAAAATCAATAATAAAAAGAGTAAATATCATTAGCAAACTAAAGAATGTTTTTATAAAGTATGCAACTTCTAAAACTTAACCACAGTGTACGGTTTGATGTATCCGGTAAGATTTCCCCTTAAATACATACAGAGACAGATACTGGTCAGCAGACAATGCATATAAAATGAAAAAAGATATCGCTGCTATATTTTTTTCTTTGACCACTAGCATAAAAAATACAAAAAAAAATGACAAAATATTTAATGATTATCGAAAAGGTTTTTAACACGACAAGTACATTATATACACATATGCAGTGCCTTGTGACCCATTGACATTTACACTTCAGCAACGTTATGCCTTAATGCAAGTCGCAAACAGGGAATTATTTCGAAACGATAATGTAAACGATGCACGTCAGTACAGTCAGCAGCCGACGGCTTTCTAGCCGTCCGCATGGTTAAAAAAAGTATTGATCATTACGTAACTATATTGAACGACCTCCGGCCCTCTGCCTGTTTTGACAAGTAATTTAAGGAAAACAACAGGCAGCTATCAAAATGGTAGACAACAAACAAGAAGTAGTTTACCTAACTCTATGAACATTTTACTAGGTTTCAGATTAGATTCGGAGAAAAAAATTCGTATCTCAAATAGTTGCATTTAAATCTTTTTAGTTGTACAATATATATCTGTCTAGATGTAAACCGTTAAAATAAATAGATGAAAAGTTGTGACCATTTTTGGACCATTTTTTTTCAGTCAGCCAAAAGTTATATCTAACAAAGAAAAGCCTATCCTTATCTTGCTGGGAGGCCGTTGTATCTAACCATTTACTCCATGGAACGTTTACTTAAATGAACAAAAGCGAGCTCCCGAGGGCTTTTTTCAGTAATTTAATACCTCAAACCCGATCAGACTATAAACACCAACGAGCAAACAGCATTTATCGATAACAAAAAAAATAGATTCAATTTTTAAATTTGGAAGTGCAGAATAACTACAACATAACTTATAATAGACATAATTAAACAATGCCACATTTCACTCGCCGTCAGTGTACGAGTTTTTTAATACGCCTAAACTATAAACATAAAGTCTATGTTCCCGTATTTTATATCATATACGATTTATCAACTATCTCTCTTCATTTAAATCGTGATGTTTATAATTGTAGCAATAATTTCCAACTATAACTATCTTTTTATGTCTATCGAGAAATATGCTCTAGCTTACATAAATATATGTTATAATTTACGTTGACAGATAATATATTGCTCGCGAAATCAATATCAAACAAATTTCAACTTAGTTGTAAACTGCTTACAGTATATTTTACAAAGACATCCTGTGGTCGTCAAGTGCTATGTACAATAATCACATTCACTTATAATTGCGTGCGATCAGAAAAAAATGGTGATACAGTCAACATGCAATACAGTCACGACTTCCGTAAATACGACAACCACCTGGCAGGTATGTGAGAGCACCTGTGAACTATGCGGGGATTATAACATATTACCAAGAAGCTTATTATTTCTGTCTTATATTATCTGTAATAAAAGAAATCGATATTATCTGTGACCTTTATTACAAATGGCAGGAACCAAGAGAGATTAGAATATAAATGTTTTTTTATAATGTAGTTACAGTAAAAGACGTTTTAACTGTAGTAATTCAATGTTTTGATCGAATTATAATTTGCTTTTAAAAAGAGAAAAGATGCAATCGATAGAGTAACTTCATTAAGAGTTTTTTGAGTATTCTGTATAACTAAATTGCATTAAAAACTACAAAATTCATTAAAATTGACCAACGTGATTCTAATTTTCATCAAGATATACTCCGGTATTCGTTTTTATAATATCTATAAGTGAAACTAAAAACTGTTCTGAAAAAATTCGAATGGTGTCGCCACACTGATGGATGATTGACACATCCACTAATCTTCTCTGAGTTTGTTATTAACGTAATATTATATATTAACATAAATGAATTGAGACATATCATAGTATTAAAAACGACTAGATTAAAAAGAATCTTTTCAACGAAATATACTTTCACAATCTGAACAAACTAATCGAAATGGCTATTAGTGACTAGTCTAATACACTATGACTATTATTAATGACTACAATAACACATTATGTTATTAAACATAAAAACAATTAGTGATAAGTATAAAATAATTTTTCAATCTAATATTCAGTCTACGCGTCGTAATTACAAAGTCAACGGTTCAAAATAAACGAATGCGCTATGCTTCACTGGCCAGTTTTTTTTACAGTGTCTAATAACCAAACCTACAGGAAAACATAACAACTTAATTATAATGAAAAGAAACCGATATTAATTATCTAATTTTGCCGATTAAGAAGTTTTACTTAATGGTAATAATCTTTAAGGGCAAAATAATTAAGAAAAGGTAGTCCATATTTAATATATTTACGGTAAATATGTGTAATTTATTCACAATATCTAATTTAAAATGCTTCACTTATAACGCAATTCTATTTTGAAATTAGATATAGAACCAAAGACATATACATACATGGCGTATAAAGCAAATATGATGTTTTGCTATATTATTATCCATTATTTATTTAAATGTTGTTAACTTCTCTTTGAGAAACTTTAATCTATCAAGTAATTACTCTATAATTTTTCTTAATTTATATTATACGGTTTTCTTTACCGTACGTGAATAAACGCCACAATTTTAGAATAGTTTAAATAAAAACTGCACTTCGTCATCGAACCGGCTACCTACAACCATTAATCTCATTACTGAACCCCTGAACTGTCACTACAAATATACGCAAAGAATAAACTTCAAACTTACACATAAGCTTTGTTTACAATATTTCTGATTCATTAACATTCCAGAAACATTCTTTTTTGTTGGTATTCAAGCAAATAAATTTTTAAACGAAGGTTTATGTCGAAATGTTACGTTTTTTATTTTTTTATATATAAGAAAACCAAGTAAATATCATAAATATTACTAATTAATTAAATGACACAAGTTCAGGTAAAATATTTGTAAATTGATTGTTGTTTTGTGATCACAACCGGAGACACCAAAGTTCCAAATTTAAAATTTGACTCAATTTAAAATCAATAACATAAATTGTCAATGGCGTGTAATAAACATAATTCAAAATTTAAAATTTGTTTAGAATGGTGGTATAAAACCTCTTTTAAATGAAGAAAACGGGGATTTTACGGAAGTCATATTTTATTATAACTATAAACATAACTTCGGTTGAACTATAAATGGCCGAATGTCAAATAATTTTCGTACGAATCGAAACTGGTTCGTGTATCGCAGGGGTCGCCTACCCCCGATCATTCTAGATAGACGAGTTACTGTAGATCCTTCCGCTACTTCTTTTCCTAACGCCCAACGACCGAAATGCAATGTTCAGACGTCCCTGTTTCAAAATGCAAAACTGGGTATTATCGACGAGTGACAGTCCAAAATAAGTTCTAAACGATAAGAGCCTGGTGGTTTCTCAATCCTTTAAATTTGTAATAAGAAGCGATCTGTTGTTCAAGGAATTTTTAAATTCCACTTAGGCAGTAGTTAGGGTCAAGTAAAAAATAAAAAACAAAACACCACATTGTCCCTTGCCTCTGTGTTTAATTGGAACCCGCGCATTCTAAGGAGTTTGTGATGTGACTAACACAATAAACATCGTAAAAACATTGTTCACACAATTTAAATTAAAAAAATTATCATAGTGCCATTACAGGAAGAAGTAAGGAAGGAAGAACATAATCGTAACGGTGTTTTGTCTCGTTAACTATTATTCTATCGATCTAAAAGGAAGGAAGATAGTGACGCAATTCTAGTTTTCCATGAGAAACAGGTTAGGTTTTTACCTAATGAACAAAAGGTTTGAATGCTTACATTACACGGTACTTTTCGATGACTTTCATAACGCCGTATTAACATTAACAATAGTACGGAACAACATCGGAATCGTTACGAATTATAAAGTTATTCGCGCTCTTTTCATCGAATTTTCCGTGCATTTTTTTAAACATGGACCGGATTCGTAAAATGAATTATTACAAGCGTTTTTTAATAATTATTATTACATATTTTCCTTCTCGGTGACAGCTTGTAACTTTTTTTTTAAATTTAGTAAATATAACAATATATATATATATATCTACACTAGCAATTAATTTCTTCCAAATACTTTTAGTTGACGTAAATCCTGCACTTCTGACGTGTGAAAAGATAAAAATTATTATAAAACACCTTTATTTTTTGTGTTGAATTATAAAAACGCCAATTGTTATTTGACATTATCCATTATCTCTATGACATTAGTCAAATAGAAAGGTTACTTATACAGGTAATAAACAAACTCGAAAGAACAATACGTTTTCTTTTTGTTATAAAAAGTAACTATGTAAAGGAATAAAACATTTCATACTTCTTTTTTTAAATTGAGGCTTCACAAAATTGTTCACGCATTCTTAGAATGAATTAGACGGAAAATCCGTAGTTAAATATTTGTTTTCTCAAGTATGAATACTAATTTACCTATATAAATAAAAATGATTCACTAAATGATGCTTAGCACAAAACCCGTAAACGATTCAACAGACACGGCATTTTTTTCATTTTTTCGTTAAGACTCAAAGAAGGTTTTACTCGAAAATATTAAAAACAAAACTTCAATTGTCATACAGACCACAGGGTAAATTAAAACATATGATCCTAAATGGCAAAAATTTAACGCCAATGAAATGTACAAAAAAAGTCCATTAGGATGTAATCAAACACATAAATGTATTATGTAGTATAAAGTATTACAATGAAAATATAACTTCATCAATAATTAGAAGTTTAGTAATGTACAAAACACAAAACTAATTATTGCAAATCATTGATCTTAGTCATATTGTTTATTTCAATCTCTTGAAATACGTCAGGCAATTAACTTTTGACAGTACGAAGGTTATGAATAAAGAGGAAAAGATTAAGTAATGTAGGCTCTTGAGACAATCCAATTTAAAGTAATTTCTTAAGACGTACGGTACGTAATTAAGTATCATAAACCAAGATGGTATATCTGTTTTGCAAAAAGCATTTTAGGTTCTATTTCGACGTATTTCTACCGTCGAAGAACGCGGTCAATAATTATTAAAGATTTAATTAAAGAACATCAATCTCCTGAGCTAAAAAGAGACAATTTCGTTTCAAAACCAAAAACTACTTCGAATTGATGGGCAAGGTGTATAATTATCAATTGGGTGAAGACCCTGTTAAAAAAGGAAATTATAAGACAAGATAGTTGAGATCATTGGATGCGAGAAGCGCAGAACCAGTCGTGGCGATCTTTGGGGAAGGCCTATGCGTTGCGAGGGAGCTGATATGATGATGATTTCTTTTGTTATTGGTAATATTCCTTACGATGTTCTGATTCCTGAATAAATAGGAGCCAGTATACAGTACAATAAAAACATTGTCTCACTTTAATTACCAATACAGCGTAACATAGTATTTGCTTTAAGACAGTACACATGTTACGGTCTAGTTGGATATTCTATCATCGGTAATTACTTTATAATACTTTCTTGTAAAGAAAAAAGGCAAACATTGCACAAATGTGGTATTAGGAATTATTGAAGTATTAAGAATATTTTTTTTTAAATATTAAATGTAAACGTCAACGTATATTAATAAAAAACTAAATAGATAATAAAATTATATTTATATATTGCAAACATCACATAAAGAAAGCACTAAGTCATTAAATACTGTGTAAAATGTTGAATAAAATATTAAAAGCAATAAAACGCCAAATTAAAAAAAAAAGTATTTTAAAGTGAATGTTAGAAATATTATTAAAAGTTATAGTGACGGTGAAGATGTTTTTTTTATCACTGGCAATTAATTAAAAGTAGTATTAATAATAAAAAATAGACATTCAAAATAAAGTTACTGGCAGCTAAAAAAAATATATAAAATTTTTAAAAGATATTGTAACTGTCTATTTGTTTGCTCATTCCATTAATAGTAATTACTTTGGAATACTACTTTTTGAAATTCAAACAAATTAACTAAAAGTGTTAAAACAGCGCCCTATTATGTAATATTGTTGTATTAAATTAACACATTGTTGTACAAAAAAAACTTTCAAGTTTATTTCTTCGAAATTTTGATATACATAAATATAATATATAAGATAATATTAAAAGTACAAGTTTATTTAAGTTTTTTACAACAAAACATAAATTTTGAATATTAATAGTAATTGCATTGTCCTAAAATACCTATACATTTAATTGAAATCTTTTCAAGTACTCTATTTTGGTAGCTCATTATAAATACAATAACAGAAGCAACCTTGGCCTCTAACTACAATTTGAACATCACGACAACTTGCTTATTCAATTAGAGGCTCTAAACATACAGGTCTTCACTTTGTTTACACAATACAACTTTTAAAGTAACTTGCAAAAATATTAGCAGAGTATTTTTAAGTTTTATTATAAATACATTACGTAATTTTTACCTATCTTTTTATAATTTTAATATTTTTAAATATATATATATATATTTAAAAATATTATAAAAAGATAGGTATAAATGTATATATATATGAACATTTTTATAGGGGCGCGTAAGAATTTAAAAAAGGTCAAGAAGGGGCACATAAACCGTTGAAAAATATTGCTCTAAATGAAGGCTGCTTCCAACATGTTCAATTGAAAATCTATGGAGGAGATGTCATATGGCAGCAATGATGGCAATACCGTCATTATTTCTACTCAGACTAACGTAAGTATTATTAACAATTAGATTTACGCGTTTCGGCTTACATTGCTGACGTAATAAAACATACATATGTTTGTCTGCGCTAATGTAGTTGTTAAGTAGCAACCACTCGCGAATTCTTCTAACAATTCTCAGATCGTAACACATGGAGTAATATAGTTCTTACTTATGCATAACCAATTCACATCTCTCATTATATGAAGATTATATTTATAGCAATTCGCCGCAACAAATTCTTAATTTGAATCACAATAATACTGTAACTAACGACGTTTTAACTAACTTTGCTTTGATATTTTGATATCTCATGTTATTAACTTTATAAAGTTTACGTTCGAGATACTGACTAGACATTGCACGATGCCATATATAGACAACTTCGTTTAAGTATATGCCGATTTACTCTGGAATCTAAAATCGACACTACACAAATAATTAGCTATACGTACGTAATAAAAAAAAAAACAATAAATTTACTCTTTATGATGATATGATAATGCATTAAAGATTCTCATACCAGTGAACAAACCTAAAATTGTGAGTAACAAGTACACCACAGAACTATCGTCGCGCAGGTGATAGTCCGATGATGTGTCCGATGATGTGAGCGGTGAATGCGCAATTTATAAATCGCACACGAGACACATGAGAACAGATACACCTTAACTCCATTAAGATGTTTTTAGTTGTACAGAATGAACTGCAGGCTTCAATATTTAAAAGTGAACTAGTGTAATTAACTTATTAAAATAAAAAGCTTATTACACGTAAATATTATAACTGTCTGTGGTATTTAAATGTTCGAGATCAAAAACATTTCTACCAATATTTTTTTCAAAAAATTAAGTACCTAATAGTAAAGTGATTAGAAAAAATATTTCAACAAATCTCATAACATTACATTGACATTTTTTTATTATTTTATTAAATGTAAAAAAATATTCTTATGACGATTATATTCAGATTGAAGCATTTATAATAGATTTATTAATGTATACTATTGTGAAGAGTTAGTAAAAAACAATGGAAGAAAAGGTATTATTTTACGATAGTAAAGTTTTAACATATCTAAAAAGACAGACTAATACTTCTAATATGTCTCTCGTTCTAAAAAGGTATGTATAAAATCCAACAAATAATATCAAACATTCTTACAAAATCCACGGATTAATAAAACAAAAAGGTTTTTCTTTTAGCTTAGAACAAGCAATATATTTTATTAGATACCATAAATAAATCCATTAACATAAAATAAAACCCACATAAATCCCCCTAGGGAAGTAATAAGTAGGAAAAATAAAAACATTTCGTGTCCAAAAAATCACTAATGCAAGAACGTTACTTTCGTATGATAAATCGTATTGTTTTTGTTAAAAACTAGTTTAACACGTTACGTGTCGTTATTAATCCTTTATAGCGAGAATTTTTAGTGTCGTTGCCTCTATAACTGTAAACATTAAAAATAAAATCTTTAAATCGTAGTCTCGCTATGGAACATGTTATTTTATCTTGGTAGGCGACGAAAAATAAAAGATAGTCGGTATTATTGTTTTTCTTGTTGCTCTACCAATTAAATTATTACACGGATATGCTTCGGACACTAATCATTTGATTAATACCCGCTTTGCACTTTTCACATCGTAAGGTGAGTTTGCCTGTTTTTTTTCTAGAGGTTATATACGATTATGTATATTTCGCCATAATTTATGTAATAAATTTGTATAACATATAAAAGTTTTATTATTCATACGTCGACATATCTTTTCAATTCATGCAAAATGTATTATTATAGTATATGTCAGTTTTGCACACGTCATTAATATAATTTTAGTGTTCACACCACATTTCAGATATAAAACAGTTTCTGTGAATCTTCTTAAATTCTTAAAATAAAGTAACAACGTCACCAGCGATCAACGAGAAAGCTCTCCTCTTGTGCCGTTGGTGATACTTTATTTATACCTACCAACAAGCAATTGAGCAATGACAGCCAAGCGGCAGAGGACTGAGACTTGCGATCGAACGTGGCAGGCATTAAGTTTTTGGTATTGCCACTATTCGTAAAGTTTCAAAAGAATCGGCTGCAGCGTCCTCTGCGTACCATAATACCTTACTGCGATCGCCAGCTCGTCTACCAAGCGTGGCAATTATGATGTATACCCCCACAGATATCTTTGGGGGAGGCCTTTCACATCTAGAGGCCATGCAGTGGGCGCCTATGTACTGAAATTCTGAACATGCAACTAACTTATGTTCATCCCTCAATAACCACTTTTTCACAATCAGGTGTTTTTTAAAATTTATTCAATAATCAATTTTCAACAATTACGCGATTTTTCAGTACACTTATGTCGAATTTATATTTATGTAATAATTATTATATAACTTTACATTAATATTTCAACTGTATGATAAATTATTTATAAAAACTTAAACGACTAATCTAAAGCTTCATAACGCCCACTTCTACAAATTAATACTTCGGTTAACCGACGTCAGACATAAATCAAATTTACATCAAGAGTACACACCTTTGATTTAATATTGCCCACTAGAAGCATTAAGTCATGACAGATGGCACATTAGCTCGCGTCTAGGCCGTGATAAATATGAAGAGACGAGTTATAATGTTAACCTTTTGCTTGGGAAAATGTGTACCAACACATTACGGAGTTTCAAAACCGAGTCATTTTGTATGTGAATACGACAAAGCGTGATTATAATCACTCGTTTTATAACGTGAGAAAGGCCGTTGTTGATATAAGAATGGTCTCGTGAAAATATACCTTGTAATTTGCATGTCACAGTACCAAATTAAGAGGCAGCCTTACCTGTAAAAGAAAAAAAAACAAAACATTAATTAAAGATATAATCATTTGGGTTATGATTTAAATTTTATTTATTAATAAATTTATTATTTATTTCAATTTATTTACTGCATAAATTTATTTACCAATAAATCTTACGCCTTGGGGAAGTTGCATATAAAATAACAATTTCCCAGGACGTAAATACATGCCAGAAATTTAATTTGAAAAGCCTCAAGCGGTTGTTATGTTTTTTGGTTATCAGGAATGGAGAAATTAAAAAAGGTTTCGAAGTTTGGTGCATGTTTTTAATGTTTATAGAGATATTTTAATATATATGAAGCGAAAACGATTATTATTTTTTTCTTTATTAGACATTCACTAAATGTAAACACGCTCTCATAACTCTGAAAATCACGAACGTCTCTGTATGTCACCGGTAGAGAGGATTCGCAAAAAGTGTGGGAGAATAGTACAAAGTGTTTGTTAGCATGAACATCGCAACCCGTGTCTAATTGATTGCTCACTTTCTGCAACCTACTTTTTGCAATATCATATTCACAAAGATGCCATTCACAGCCATGACTCACCAGTTGCATTCTGTATTTAAGCTAGCTCTAGATCAATTATAAATATCTGACAAAAATACTACATGATGATCTAATGCATAAAATTCATAGTAATATAAATTCCATAAAAACTGTTCGAAATATTCGAAGATATTTAATTAATAGATTTACTCAAAGACTTCATTACAATATAATTTATCACCTAAGCTTTTATCAAAAATTACTGAATACTTTTTGTTTGTGAATTACGTCTCAACATCCCCGTAAATATATTAGATACGACACACTCTAACCAAAGCGGATGTTTTACATTTGACATGTAAACTTGTAAGTTTCCTTATTGTTCTATACGAAAAGATACATATTTTTCACATTTCATTTAAATCAGTTATTTAACAAATAACACTATTTTTAACTGATGATAAATATGAAACAAGAAATAAAAATTTCACTAGCGTACAAATTATTCTTGTCATTAATTTTATTTAAAAACTTGTAACAAACACAAAATCGATTTATAATAATCAAAAAATGTGGATGCATAATTTTTAAAAGTTATAGCGAAATACAATATGATTATGATATCATACAATATATCTATAAATATTGACTAGTCATTTGCTTTATGACATTATTTATTAATCACTGTAAAGCTTCTAGGATTTTATATGAATAGATTAAAAAAACGACAAAAAGAATGTTCAGTATTGTAAAACTATTGCCTGCTATATTTTATCGCTAGTTTTGGCTGACGAAGAGTTACGCAGCTCGAATACTAAATAACGTTTTTTTACATTAACGGAACACTGACGTAATAATATTCAAATAGTATTAGATTAGGTCGAAAAATAACATGTCTTAACCAAATAAAATAAAAAAAACTACTATTGACACATCAATCCTCAAGAAAAAGAGTAATTATTTATTACCAAAGCCAAAAGAACTTGCGAATAGTCATATGACGCAATCGTATTTAATAAATAAAAAAAACAAAAGCATATTATAAAGGAAACTTATAAATTCTTAATATTTTTAATTATACAATATATCAAGTTAAAATCGTGTTCAACCGGATCTAGATAGACACTTCTTAAAACGTGATTATGACTGCCAGTATCATCTTGTTATAACTGTAAAAATCATGACGCAGTCAGATATTTATGTGCCTGTCATTCTTAAAACGTATTACTTTGAAAAAACATAATTTTACCGATAAATTTTTAAGCCTGGAGGTTTAAAGTTTTAAATATGAACCAACTCAGGCTTTGATGACTTAAAAATTTAAACAAATTTTAATGTACAACTATAGGTTTGTCTATGCTTAACTTAATTTTTTATGTATTAATTTCACAAGATTTAACTTATTATAACTTTCTAAAGGCTTTATAAAATAGGCTGTTGGCTACATAATAATTACGTAATGTTTATCGTATTAAATTACACTACCTATCGTATTAAATTAAACAAAAACTTGTAAAAATATATTTATCTTATCTCAAAAGTCAAAGGATTTATTAAACGACAATAAGGCTTGACAATTAATTATTCTACTGCATTATTGTACTGGCTTTGACTTTACTACATTGCAAATGTGAGCACGAAAAACAATCTCCTCCGACTTTGTGGTAAGCTCTTTTTGAGGGCGCGTTTGAAATCTGCGAAACTTTAAATTGAAACATGTTATATATAAGGTTAATCTGATTCTAGTTCATATCATATTAGGCTCTTTGGCAACCCTTTCATGACGTACACAAATACCTTTAATGGATTTTTACAGAGGGAAAACCCCCTTGGAAGGAAGCAATCTCACAAAACCTTGTCTTCCACCCAAAGGGAAAGGTAACTTGAGCATATAGAAGATGTTCACCTGCAATGAAAACGGCTAAGTACCTGAAGAAGCACAAAGGTTCGTTACATCCTTCTACAACAAAATCGATTAAGCTGGAAATATAAACAGAGAAAAAGAATATGTCAATGGCAAATAATGTTTTCTGCGTAATTCAATAAGTAAAGAGCGTATACGGAAAATGACGTTAAGTCAATAAGTAGAGTTATAACATACGGTACGAAAACAAATTTAATTTTAAACATTACTGTTATGTCAAAGTTACGCTGTTTAAAAGTCGTAAATTTTGCCGACCGTACGCGACGTTGGTGAGAAATCGAGTTTCGTATGTATCAGAGAAATGGCCACGACTTTCGCATCTTTCACGTATAGTTATATAATCGAGAGTTATCTGTTTACTAACAAGTGACCACGTTTCGCATCTATGTCACTAATATTATAGTCTATAAATAGCATTATAAATATTGTTAAAAAATTTAAATTTTTTACTTTCCTTTTTTCTAATATTTGTGATCTCGTACGATTAGTTTGCGAATTTTACTGGCAATAGACAATTTTAGTCGCAAATACTTCGATAACGTTATTTAAGCGTTCATATATCAGTATTATATACATTGTTGTTAATCGGCAGCGCAGGATAAGGGGACGAGCAAAACGGGCGACGGCCCGGGGCGTTAAATTTTGAAAGGCGCCAATATAATAATAAAGTATTTATATTACATATATATATACATGTATGCAACAGCATTATTATGAAATACTTTTTCAATAAATTTTAATGTCATCTCTTTATGCTACATATATTGCATCATTGGTATATAAATAACTATAGCGTTATTTTTAATAAATATTTTTTACAAAGTTCTGTAGTATGTAAATGAGACATTTTTCCTTTAGTTTTACTATTATTTTTAGGCAATTTGAAATACCTAATACTTAAAATGAAGCGAATAATTTAATGAAAAGGATATACAAAATAATAATAGGGTAAACAGGCGCAAACCAAAAAGAAGCCCTGTGTATGTAATCATAAAATATTTATAGCCAACAAATCAGGACTGTACACTTATAAAAGTTTTCCTTTTAAATTAATTACAACTTTTTATTAATTTCACGTAATTTATTAAAAATTTCAAAATCATTTGCATTTTCTTTAAACTATATATAAATCTAAACTACATATAAATCTATCATCAATTAGTACTAATGGTAGTAGTACTCACTTCAAAATTTAAGTCTTTCAAGGTATAACTAGGAATTCAAGTGTATCGAATAACATGGGCGTTGGTGTGCGTGCAATGTTGTTTGTGTACCAATGCGTTTTCGCGGTCAATAAACGAGTGTTTTCACTTCACGTAACCGATATACATTGACCAATTACCGCAATTTTAACAATTACTGGTTTAAATTATATATTTTTATATTATCTTGCTACTTTAAGTTACTAACTACTCATACATATTCCGTTTTTTTTTATTTCTTACTATTATATTTTAATCTGTTGTTCAAAATATACAATTTTATTACAAGATAAATTCAGTGTAAAAAACTAGAAATCTTCGTTTTATTAATAAAATTTAATTATGATTCAAAACAGTTTTTTTTTCTATTAAATGACCGAAAATGTTTTGTACAAATTCGATTGGGGAATAAAATTATCACAATGCCATTATTGTAATTAATTATATGACATTTTCATCGGCTACAACATAATTAAAGTAATCAGAAACAACTTCTGACATTTACATAAAACTCGGAATTCAACAATTACAATTCACTTTGGAATTCGAAGCAAGATTTTTATTTATTTTTATTCTAAATTAATATACACAAATGAAACTTTCAAAATCAAGATCATGTGTTTGTTTATAGACTTACATAAAACTTATTCTCGAGCCAGAAAACTTTCCTCAATTGTATTGTCGTAAAAACTATTGTCTTCTTAATCTTCATCGCATGATAATTACAAGTTTTTCTCACCGGCCAGTGTCATTTTAAGATATTACATCATGCGTCTAATAAAGGTTACATTTCACGGATAATGCGGCAAAAAGAAAGTCGCTCTTTGCCATGCATGACTGTGAAAGTGAACTTAAAACAATACTCTTCTACAATTTCGATTAAAGCCATGGTAAAAAGATATTTTTTCCTTTAAAAGACCATTTATATATATTAATTCGCCTATATAATTATAATAAAACTTGTTATTGAAAAAAAATTCTAGAATAATAAGAATTTGATATTTTTTTAAATTAAATTCTTAAAAATATGTTACCTGGATATTTAGGAATAGTACCAATACCGATGATCTAAGCTTCGATATGATTACAAAAAAAATATAAAATATTAATATAATTCATATCTTCATCAATGTAATAAATAACGGATCGCCTATTGACCGAGTTAATGAACCAATACACATGCAAACGGTCAAAAGTTGGGTAAACTTTGACCTATTGAATAAGACATCGCAGATGTTCGATGGCCTAGCTAGCAACGCTCGTGCGCAAGCCTAGGTATTGCTCATGTGATGACAATGTTACATCTATATACAATGTATATGTAATACATACATAAATATACTATAGTTAAGGTCGTCGAAAGACGCTAGATGCAGACCACTTCTCAGCAGTCCTATTCGAAAATTATTTGGCAGGTCTATAACGTGCTAGGTCAGAAATCACGTTGATGAAGAATATATTATTATATATATATATATTTTAACGAACGTTATTTTAACGAACCTCGGCTGCGATCATCTTTATATCATACAATCACGGGATCACATAATTGAGAACAGTTGCATTAATTTTCAAATAGACAAAAGAGATGTTTAGGTGTTATTTTGATGTTTTGAAGTTAAAACACATTTTACTTAACTAGTAATTATTTAAATAAATAGAATTATTTTTTTAATAAGATATAATTTCTCGTACTGAGAACGTTTTTGAAATACATTTAACAGCTCGGCTTAATCGAAAACGATTAAGAATGAATGACGTTGTCAGTGAACATGTATAGTGTGCATAATGATTATGCTTTATAGATTTCACAATAAACCATCTTTTATAGACGCCTTCACAGCAAGTCGACGTTGTTGAGAAATTAACACGCAGAAAACGCTATCGTATTGCAAAATATATGATGATCGCTATTCAGTATGTGAAATTTGATAGCTTACAATAGTCAAAATCACGTCTTTAAACGAAAATTTCGTTTTATGAGACTAACAAAAAAATTATTGTAATCAAGATGTCAGCAAATGCTTGAAACAGGCCGCTTTTAACCATTCCTAAATGAAATTTAAGGCTATCTATCATGGGCACGCCCATGTCCAACAATGAACGTCTTCCAGTTGGAATGGTCAAGATGTTTTTGATTGTGTTCTTATATTTTGTTTTACATTGATATAGAAAACGCAATGGCAGAATAATGTTTTTTTTTTCAATCAATAAGACAACAAAATCTGGATTACGCTTATAACATCTGATTTACAATTTATTTTTTTCATAACCAAGTGATATTTTCCTGATATCGTTAACAGCTTGAACAGATTTGTAGTGGCCGAACACTAAAGGCGGATAGTCTAAACCACTTTTTGAAAACTAAGCTCGTCAGCTCAGCTTCTAAAGGCTTAACTGTTAACTTTTATTTATTGACTAATACTTCGATGCTACTCAGATACATTTATACATTATAAATACAACGCAACAACACATTTGCAATAATTAATTACTTCGAGACATTTATTGAAACTAGCTCAGTAATTTCAACAAATATGCTGCTTTTATATTTGGTCAAATCTGTGCTGCAGATACAAACACAGATTAATTATTTGCAAATAATTGTTAAGAATTTTTATTATGTTTCATTTTTTCATTATGTGCCATTAAATCCTAGTTCTTGTCATTGTATTATTAATATAAATACGTTAATTTAAAATTTTATTTTTTAAATTAATGTCAATATTGTTTTTAATATTTTTATGTCAGAATAATATAACTATTACGTATATATGAAATTGTCTATAGTGATTATACGCATAGTCCTTAGTTTTAGGCATATTTTATGTAAGATTATTATAATTTTTTATCTGTCACTGGTGGATCTATGTAAATAAATAAATACTTAATCTCCGTTCGGGTTACAATCGAATACCTTGGAGTACAAATAATCTAGATATATATCGTAATTATGAAATTTTAATTTTTATATATTTTTTTACTTTTACTTCGATCCATTATAATATAATAAAGAGTTACATTAATTACACAATTAATGTTTTTGAAAAAAGCTACTGCTTTCGTTCCAATAAAAAAAAATTCTCTTTTTTATATATTTGAGTTAATAACTTTATTAAAATGACGGTGAAACAATTTTAAATGTTTTTTCCCATTAAATTTATAAATTTAGATTTAATGGTTTTCCTTTTGTTTAATTTACCACGTTTGTTAGAGAGGTGATCCTTATGATTAACCTTATTGATCGATGCCGTAAAAGTACAGGGTGTTATTTTTTCAGATTTTACGCGTTTCGAAAATCAAAATACTATCCCTAGTTTTACGATTTTAGTTAGATTAAAAAACTTTAATAATTATGCGCTTTTATTAATGAACCTGTTTTAAAAAGTCAAGGAAAACCGCTAGGAAAAATACTTTATCAAATTTTAATTGTCAGAACGCGACGAGACGCCTACTGCAATGCATAAGCCTCTCCTAAAGTTCGCCATGATGTCCTGTCTTGCGCTACTCGCATCCGGCAACTTTCGTGACCTTAACTATGTCGTCGGATCACATAGTGGGAGGGTCCACCACCCACGCCGCGTCTATCGCCTCATGGTCGCCACTTGACAACGTTTCCGCCCCAACGCTCACTGCCATTTCAGACGAGCAATTCTTTGAGCTACGTCTGTTATCTTGGTTCTTCTACGGATCTCCCCATTTTTTTTCGATCTCGTAACAAACCTCAGAGCATATTAAAAACATCATTAGAATATGAATATATGTAGATCATGAAATACCGTTTATTATACAAATAATTAAGAATTATTTTCTTTTCTTATTCTTATCAACTGATAGAATATACGCATTTAATGTTTGTAAAAGTTAATAGAATTCAATTAGAGATCATAATGTAATTTTAAGTGATTATCACATTGAAATTATTCATGTAATATTTCTATAAAATCTGAACCAATTTAAGATTTGCCGTGACTGAACGAAAATTGAATATTGGAAACTATATCAGTTAAACATGTCGTGCTAGAAATTTATGTTTTTCTTTTAAAGTGTGAAGTTGAATATAAATAGCTCCGTAATTATTTCCGTTTCTAATATTAATTCAAATCACACGCAAAGGTTAGTTAAATATTCGAAATGGTTTTATAATTCATCATATCCTTTTCGTTGACTGCAATAAAAAATATTTAACTATTTTTTTAATAACTGATCTTTACTTATTTATATAAAGTTAGACAATTATAGGCAAATAAAACAAAATGGGAAATAATAAATAGTGGCTATCTATGCCAGAGGCCTAACGCTTGTAGCGTTTGTCCGTCAGCTGATATGGTGATTATTGATAAAGAGAACAATAATAAGTAAGTTAAATATGTTAAATAACTCCGTTAAGTTTCCCCAAAGATGGTATAAACCGCTTTTTTGACCTAACTGAAGAACATCATCACATGTAAATTCAGAAATGTCTTAAATTGTCTTCAATGTCAAATTATTATCAATGTAAATTATTTTAATTCTACTACACAACCACATTCTGACTGCATTTTGTACTAAATTATCATAAATACGTAATAAGAGCGCTTTATATTTTAATGGTGTTGACGTTGAAAATCAAAATATCTAAAATATTTCAATAGTATAAATAATATAAATAGTTCTAATTTTCTATACACGCTTAAAAGGTTCTTATCTACCGTGTTACATTCAAATAAAAGATAGTTTAGAAATTTTAACCCTTTACTATTTATTTTTTTAATAATTTAATGATAAACCTAAATGTAAATATATATTCATTTTTTAAAATACCTATATATTGTTATACAAATAATAATTTATTTATTATATATACAAATAATAATTTAGGCATCATTACATTAATAAATCACTCATCACTGAAAAACTTTATTATAATTAGAGATATAATCAAATATTTCTGACAATAATCAGTTAAACGTGAAAATAAATCTCAACTTTCAATACACAATATTAATTTTTTACATTTTTATCTATGACCTTTAAAATGGAAATGATATTCCTTATTAAAGCTTCTTATAAATCTGGAAACGTAATGACGGGTTGTTTATTGATTTACACGTATTTCTAATATTTCTCAAAGAATTCCTGATACATAATATACATAAAGAGACAGTATGCCTACTAATTTTCTAAATATCAAATTCGTAATAAAAAACATAAACTAAAGCAAATATATTACTATAGATTTGCTAATAATATTTAAATCATGTGATTATAATATTTTTATTATGCAGTAACACTAACCTTGCTTTTATACATCGAATATGAAACTATGTCTAAATTGCTAAACCTGATAATACATTGTATATAATGCAGGCTTGCCGGGTATGACTATCGGACAAATTTTTCGAAATGTATAATCATATAATTATTTTTAAATTTACGTGTATGTTCATATAAATGTGATGAATGGGTCCACATTAAAAATTGCATCGTTTTGAATTCACCCCATGGATCTGTGAAAGAAACTTTAGTGGATTTGTTTTGTATATATAGTTTCAATTTTTTTTTAATTGTTAAGGAGTCTTAAATTCTTTTGTTCCTAGTTTAAAGTAGTCGAACTTGCATACGCGTATGGAATCAGTAATTCAAACGTTTGTGAAACACGGCCCGTTAGAGCCTTGGCCCAGATTGCAATACTGTCTTGTTCAATGACAAATTTATGTATGTATCCATTTGTGAAATATGGGCTAATTTTTCATTCAAAAGTTTTACTGAAATTCCTACAGAAAACACGTCGTACTCAAGCTATGGGTAACAAAAAACTGTTTTTATTTAGTCTTATATTTTAATACAAAGATAATCAATTAAACTTTTCGTTAAAGAAAACATTCGAAACAATATTTTTTTAGAGTGTAACTAATGCATTGCCGATAAGCGGTACATAACTTGTTATATAACGTTTACAACAGAATCGATTTCGTGAAATTACAAGAAATTTTACAATGTTACACATAATAACATTACAACAGATTAAAGTATGAAAATTAAAAACAAACTTCCTAGATAAACTCTATGGTTCTTTTCGAACCATAATTTTTCTTAACATCACCTACCATTTTTAAGGATATTTTACTAGTAATTAATATTATCCGTAATTATTAGTAAAAGACATTAACATTAGTAAAGAGACAATTGTATTTAAATAATTCGATTCTTTACCTCTAGTAAAAATATTGGACTTTTGAAATTCTGTTTCATATGATAGCGAACACAAAGGCAGTGCAAATGTTTGAAATAAAAGAAAGTTTAAACAGCTATTGTTTCTTAACACACGTATATATATATATATATATATATATATATAACAATGCATTCACAACGTCTATATGTATATACATAAATATCTAAGTACTTACATGTTTATGTACATAAACCTTTTTTGAGCAACGTACAGAAACACACCATTCATTGAAAATAGAAACATCATTGAATAAATATGTAAATGATCAAATTTGAAGGCAGACTAGAGAGTTCTTCAAGCGGATATATAAAAGTCCAGAAACTAAAATTTCCTCACGACTATATTAGGAGATTGACAACAAATGCTGACCGACTGAAAAGTCAACCAAAAAACCAAACGACAGCAGTTCGTATCACGAATTCACGATCTCCATCGCTCAGAGAAGAATTGGAAAATTGTTTACATAACAATGCCCCGGCGCGAATCATTGAACGGTTATGGAGTAACTGTTGCCTCTTTTGTTGTCCATTTTGCTAGAAAAACGCGTGTCGACGGGTCGTTTGTGATTTGAATACATTCTCAGCCCATACAAATCGTTGTTCAGTACCAGATGATTATGACATCTGACAACCGTATATATTGCATACGTATTTCTAAAGATATTAATAATAGTATCAAAGAATTGTAATATGTGCCTAAACATAAATGAAGATCTAAGATTTCACTTTTTATTTTAGCTCAATTTCTTTATCGCAAATCACAACATTACTACTTTTATGTTAAAAAATATGGTGTAAAATTTTATTTTCATTTACTGCTAGTTGATGTATTCCACACCCTATTCAAAAATGAATGTAATAAAATAATAAACAACCTAATGTGTAAAAAGCATTTCCAAAATTCGGATAACTAAATAATAAAATAAATTATTGTCCCTGCAGACTATACTGCAAGAAATTACTAGCCGGTCGCATTTGAAAATAGAGTTTTATACAAGGTGATTGAGAAAAGCTGTAAAAGCTTGAAAAGTTTCGGCTGACAATTAAGCAATACATTAATTACTTTAAAGCCATTA
The DNA here is from genome assembly GCF_028537555.1 of Battus philenor. Taxonomy (NCBI): domain Eukaryota; kingdom Metazoa; phylum Arthropoda; class Insecta; order Lepidoptera; family Papilionidae; genus Battus; species Battus philenor. The sequence continues at coordinate 4,709,246 of NW_027181693.1, forward strand.
CACTTATAACCAATCATCCTGTAAAGCTTGACTAATAAAAAATTCAATCCATGACTAAATTCCCGATTGAATTTTTATATATAATTTATAGTTCGTTATATCAACGGGTTTTAGTTGTGACTCAAACAAATAACAGTTATCAGAATCGGGCAAACGACCTTAAAAGGCCGGTTATAAAGCAACACATTAACATACGAACAGACATGTCCCCATAAATATCACCGAAATATAAACTTGAAACTTAAAAGGCTAGACAGTTATAGAATACAAGGTTTGAATTTTAAAGAAAAAAAACTCGATTACAAAATCTAACGTATCAGAAATGACTACGACGTGAGGCGCGAATATTGATATACAAATATCAAAACAACGAACTAAGAACTTTATTTATACAAAAATATTACTTGAATAAACAAAACACTTGCGAGGTACTCTAGTTGCCTTCAGGCAGTATATAAAAATAATATTTCACAATAAATCGTGGAAAACCTTTAGTATTAGTAAGAATAAAATAACTAATAATCAAGTTACTAAAACACAAGTCGTTTATTACAGTAGTTTTAAAAATGGCGAAACTATATCAGTTTATTTAAGTTTTGAAGTCGTCAAAAATAATATAAGATGGATGTATATATGAGCCAATTGTTTAATTACGTAAGGAAACGCATAATTAATCCGAAGTAATTCAGATTGAATTTGAGAAATATCCGCAACGTATCTTTAAAGCTTTGCGTCGAAAAGTGCGTCTGCGTCTACTCTTGTTGTAGACGCAAAATAACAAAGATTTACTCGTAAATATTTATCTAGGATAAACGTCGTTAAGTGTTTGATTATCATTTCTATAAATTTTCTAAAAAAAACGTAGATTATTTAAAAATTGATTTATAAATGAGTCTGTAACTTATATTCAGAATTAAAATTAAAAAATATTTTATTAAACAATTACATGATTTTATGTTAGAATCGATAATACTTATTGTTATAAAATCGATTGGTATTATCGCTATGGAACCTTTTAACATAGGTATTAGGTAAAAATTAGTAAGAATTGTGAAAAAAAAAACATGCATTGTTAATAAGACCAATTACCTATGTTATTCAAACATTTTTCAAACGCTGTGACTCATGAATTTTACGAAATTGGAAAAATAATATTTATTTATCATAAAATATACTATCGAAATAATTTTATCAATAGATTAAAATACTCGTATAAAACGAAATATATAAAAATAACTGAATAAATTTAAAAATGTAAATATTTATATCTTAATTAGTAAACCACAATAATTAACATGTATTTACATATTGGAAATCTGTGGAAGAGATCCACGTCCAGCCGTAAAGGTCCAACAGCTGAAATCACGATGATGATAATTATCACTAAGTCCTCAAAGACTATCTAACCAATACATATTTTTTTCTTATATTTCATTCGATAAATTTAATTAAATTATATATCATTTAATCCAGAATTGACAAATTCATTTTCAAATTCCTAATATTACAAAAATTCATTTTTTAATATCATAGTTTGTCCCCATAGACTAAAGTTAAGATAAACAACTTTAACAATGGTCGACTGTAATGCACAATTAACACACGTTTCCAAACAACCAATTTATTTACCCAAGAACATGAACATTTTTTTCAGACTTTCCCACATAGTGACAATGGAACTGTGGAAGCGGCGTAAGAGACTATGGAAACAGATAAAGATGAAAATTAATTAAGCTTTATACAATTACACTATTATAATGTTTCATAAAAACGAACTAACCTACATTCAGGTATAAATTAAAAAAAATATACAGGTGATTCGTTTCAAGTATACAAATTTTAAAATGTATGAATGTATGGCTAATTTGTTGTTCATGAATGTATGGTACACCCCAACTAAAAATTAATAGTTTCAAAATAAATTACGTAGTGATAATACAATAAGAAATAGTAATGGTAACTTGCCATCTCTGCAGACTTTGTACTACCAGGAGTTATTCGCCTGTCGCATTCGAATAGAAAAAAAAATATAATAAACTTCAGAAACACTTTATATAGAGTGATTGGATTTTAAAATTTTTTGCTGACATATAAACTATATACTTACTCGTTTAAAAATTTTTACATCTATAACCAATCAACCTGTATATGGTAGAATGATTGAAAACGCCTATAACGTTAAATAGTTATAAAAAGAAAGCTAATAACAATGCACGTATACAAGAACAACATAACAAAGTTATACTGTCGTGGAATGCTTTACCTTAACTATTACCAATGAAAAATTAATCTTGATGCTTTATTTTAATATTATGATTAATTGAAATGCTGCTATTATGCAAAAAATATAAATTTATGCTTAGTAATATTGCAAAGAAAATTACACAACAAATTTAAAAGAAAGTTCCGTTACTTTTTCTTGAATAATTAATATCTCATCGAGATGCAAGATGCTCCGTCATGAGAGATATGTTAAACTGAACACCTCGACGCGAAATTTATAAGTCATTGACGTTTATCAACATTTGGCGTTCCTTGGATTTACTTCGCGAGGTAGGTATATTTTTTGGTTATCTCATTATTAAAATATGCATAAGCGTAAAATTCAAAATCAACTTCTTGGGAAAAATTAAATAGTTAAAAATAGTATTGTTAATAGTTACATATATTAAAAGTTATGTATCGATTTATATTAATAAGATTCAAATTTTAATTACTTTTTAAAATTCATAACTTTCCCTGTCGATAAGGATATGTTCATAAAATAATAAATGCTTCAAAATAAATTATGTAAAAATATTTTCCCGAAAACAGATTTAATCGGTGAAATCAAGCGCATCTCACCTGCTAAAATCGCAAGAGCGATAAGCGCCGAGACTCCGAAGGACCTCATTTTGAATCGGAAGGATACACAAATCACGGTCTCAGTACAACACTAGGCACTTGCACTGCTCACCACCGCATGGTCCACGCGACGCGCTGGCTCGGCGCGGGAACGAGAGTGAGCGTAGCGCAGAGTGCTGCGCCGACGCTGCTTTGTGGTGGGGTCGATACAGTTGTTAAACTTGAAGGCCCTAGGGTTACGGAAGCTGGCGAAATGTCAGGGGTACCGAAGCGGATGACAGCACTCAGATTAGGGTATATTTGTATTTTCCTATTAATCAAAATACAAAAAAGTTTACAAAAGAAAGAGTTTTTTTTTCATTTTTGTACACTTACTAGCAAAATAAAAAATTTATTGTCATTAATTTCCCATAAACGAGTCAATACGTTATCGCGTGAACTATCGCTACGTCACGCGTTGAAGTCTTTTATATTAGATTACAAGCATATGTCAACAAAAAGTTTTAAAGCTTTTATACCTATTTACAGTCACCCCGTTTAAAGATATAATTTGAAAATATGTGACATCAATCATTTTTTTCCATTAGAATGCGATAGGACATTAAGTTCTGACAGCACAGCCCGCAGACAGATAGTAAAGAATAACTATTTTTATATATTGTAATTCGTTCTTACGACAGCTTTTACATGTATCACTCTGTGTACTAAAACATTTAAATAATTTCATTATTCGTTGGTTATATTAGTTACAATTTTATATAAATTAATGGAAGTGTATATTAAGCCGAACTGTTAATGAAGCTATTATCTTTGAATTCCAAAGCAAAGTTCTCTCGTAAACGTTCCAAGTGACCTGAGCCTGAGAATCATACTCGCTTCCACATATTCATAAGTCTGAATGGGCATTTATGAAATTTCGGCTTACCAACACTTCCTGGATATATTTTGATGCACAGATTATATTTCATCACTTCGTGAGATAAACGGAAAAACAAAAGGCAATTATACAAAGTCCGTAAAGATTTTTTTATCACACGACTGAACACGAAATACCTTATAAACGTATAATTGTGAAATGAAGTTAATGTAACAGCAAATACGAAGACATAACTAAACACAAACATTTGTAATTGATAGTATTCTCTGTGACTTCAAAATTAATAATTTTCATATTCGCGACGTTGATTCTAATGTGGGTTTAGATTAAGATTAAAATTTATTCATTTTTATTCATTTATTTAAAGTAGCCAAAAACTAACATAATTTATAGTTACCTGAGTTTTATATAACTAAGAGGGCTCTCTACTTAAGTTCTTTAATTGCCTCTTCCTTATTTCAATAAGTTCTATATTTAAATACACTAAGTTTAGATTCTCGTTACAAATTTTTTAATCAGTTACATAACAATAACTTGTTAATCAAATAACACGTCCTTTTGTCATTGACATACTTTAAAATCGCGAAAGAAACGAATACGCGTATACGTAACAACGTAAAAAGGTTTTATGTAAAAAACAGTCGCAAATAGAGATATTATGTTTCATACTCTTTGCAATACATTTAAATACGTTAAGTTCAATACAGACACGGATATGATACAATGGATAGAGTCAATGTTAGCTTTGTAGTTTTACTGGTTTGTTTCTTGTTGGACGTAAGCGGAGACTGAGCGGATTCCATCAACACTGATTTCAAACGATTAAAAAGTCATGGCAAAAAATAGGCATTTCCCAAAACCTTAAAACCGCATGGTGTGATATACACCCGACAAAGAAGACATATCTTACAGTTTTCCTCCTCGGTTTTGCCAAAACATATTTTTCAAAACAATAGTTATTGTTATATATTTTATATTAAGAACAATAAAAAAGTTAATTATATTTTCGGAGAAATTTATTAAGAAAATTCTTAAAACAAAACATTTGAATAAATATAATGAAAAGTGATGGGTTTTATGAGACGATATTACGTTTAAACATTGATTTAAATTTACTTAAGTTATATTCCTTGGAAAGATTATGTGTATCATAAAATCTTAATAGAAAACTTGCGTCAAAAACCTATTATACTGTGTTATAAACCACTAATAGTAATTATCAGTTTTATTGGACTTTATAGCTCATTTACTAAAACGAAATTATAATAAAAGGACTTGATAATATTTTCCTTAAGCTCTAAAACCAACAAACAGTTAAAATGAATCTTCATGTACGCGTGTATTATAAAGTTCGCGAATTTATCTTAGACATTCATTTCTTGGTTCTAAATGTAAAATTTTTAGAAATTGAATTGTGAAATAATTTACATTCCTTGTTTCTTGCTAATTATAACTTAAGGGGTCTTCAAGTCAAAAGAGAATATTAGGTTTTATTAAGGAAAACTTGTACCATCGCTTCACATCGGGCGAGACAGAAGTCAAATGCTTTACCTAGAACGTATAAAAAACTTGGTTTGTTAACTCAATTTGGGGTTAATATTGTAATGTATACATCAATCGTTGTACGATTCCACTAAAAAAGAGTATGTGTTGAGTTTCTTGCCGACTCTTTTTATCTCACACACAGATTAGCTACCTTTGTATAATGTTAAAAATAATTCAAGATTTATAAAGTGCGTATAAATACCAACTCGAATAAATATATTTTGAATTTGAATTTGCATTAAACCATAAAGCGCCACAAAGCGATGCACCGTTGCACCGGCGATACATAACCACCCAAAAGTATCAAAGTAGGCCGTATATTACTTTCGATTTCGCGCGGCTGCGGCCAACTGCCCGCATTACTGACCCGCATACTTCAGCGTAATATCGATAACTCTAAATGCGAAATCGTATTAATTGTATTATACATTATATTAATATTATGCAATGATATCTGTACAACTTTTTACAACAATGTTATATTGCTTTACTTATCTTAATCCTACAAAAACAATGACTAACATTTATTGGATTTTTTTAAAAAAAACGGTTACTAATAAATACATATATTAATTATCTTAACGCAATCACAATAACTAGAATCTAGTAAATTTGTCGTAATCCAGACTCTTATGTAACGTGAAACGTCTTCTGCTTACAACATATGTACCAAAACATAAAATTATATTTCATTACTTATATGTAAATACTGGAATGATATAATAGATTTATTTTATAATATTTTTAAACTATAAATTACTTTCTTTCTACAATATCTCACTCAAATATCAGCCGTTTCTCTATATATATTCAATTTACTATGCTTTTTGTGTTAGTAATGCCATCAAATCACTCAAATTAAATATATCAGCCTCCATTACAATACAAACACTTAATACTAACAATTGATTTTAGCATTATTTTCCTATAATGTTATCCAAACATTTTACCCAGCAACATATATGCGTGCGGCGAGACGGGAACGATAATCAGCTCCGTTTCGTCAACAACCCATTTATCTATAATAATTGCATTTTAAAACATGTGGGATAAATGCTCTGTACAACTTGTTAAGACAGTGACAATCGCATGTACACACAGATAAATTAAGGTACTGTAGTTATGAAATAATTGACACGGTGTCTTAAAGTACATATTAGGAGTTTGCAGACATTACCTAAAACGCTAATCTACATTTCGAACGTGGGTTTAACAAAAATGAGATTGCCATATTGTGCGATTTACGACGAACTTGAAAGCTACTTACAAGATTGTAGACAATTGGATTTATTAAACGTGACGTGACTTTTAACTCAAGCTCTTACAGCAACACTTATTTCGCATTCAAAGTTGGACGTGTTATTATATTTGTACGTATAAGGAATATCATATTCCATTTCAGCCCACCGGAGTAATAAAATATAATATTATGGTATATACCAGTTAACAAAACTATCACGACATAACATATACAGGGTGGTTGCTTATAGATGCATTGCTCATTTACTGTCAATCCAGCAACCACTGAACCTTCAACACTTTACACAGGTCGTAGCGTTTTACATAACAAAACAAAACATCGCCCACCACGCCACAACACCCGTTTTTAGTGAGCGGCCGCCCGCTCCCTAACCACGAACAGCTTGGGCGAACCGTGGTTGGATCTGGATCCCTCTTCGGCTCGCCTGTGGTCCACGCTGCCGTACTAACCCGTGCGGGTACACACCAGCAACACACCCCGTCAAATCTCTACCGCTAAGAGCCTTAAAAACATGCGAGCGTCCCTGTGCAACTGGTAGACGCCTCAACAGCTTTTAGATTCTAGTTTTAAATCTAGCTCACGGACCCTTCCGCTCCGTGAACTCAGTACCGATGAAGCTGTAAAAGCCTTAGGGCTAACAGCATTAACATCTTCAGAAACAATACAATACTGTCAATTGATGTGTGGAAAACTTAATATAAAGATCAAAGGTTTAAGAAATAATCAAGAATATAATGATAACATAGTAAAATAAAACTTTTTTAAAATTTTCAATACTACATATTAAAATTAATTTTTATTTACTATCTCCCCTTGCAAACTTTGTACTGTCAGAAATTATTAACCTATCATATTCCAACAGGAAAAATAAAATAATATAACAGTTTTCAATGTAATCGGTTTATAAGAGGTGGCTGGAAAAGGCTTAAAAGTTTTCAAGTCTTTTGCTTTTTTGTTAGCTCAGTTGAGCTGTACCTTCTCCCCTTTAAGTCTCTTATTCATTTAACTAATCACGATATATTAATTATAAACAAGTTACTAAAAACAATTACATTATGTTAAAAGATTTGTGTAAAATCACACAACAATATCTACTCATGTCCACGATAACTCCAAAGTCTAAACATATCTCAAAAATCGGTACCAAACCTTTACTAACTAGACAGTAATGATCTTAAAACTATTAATTAATATAGAATATTAACTTATAATACTTGTACCAATTTAAACTAACCTTAAAATAATTAAAGAACATTACAAAAGCCTATAATTGTTATAATAATTAAACAATTTATCGGCTGGCCTCATCTCTATTGTACTCATCAAACTACCATTGACCTCTTCCATCTCGAAACTTGTTTGATGTGCACGGTAATAGTCATACGTTCAAAGGGTCTACCCACGCTGGTCAGCAAGATTAATATTGCATGTACTACCACACGTAACATGCTAATGGATATTAGTATCTCGTCAAATTAATTCAAATAAATTTGTAGTTTATACTACAACGTAAAATATTTTTTATTAAACCATCATTATATAAATGTTTGGTTATGATAGTACCAGTCATTAAGTTGGGCGAATTTTTATAAAATTATGAAAAAAAAGTACAAAGATTAGTAATGAAAATTTATATGTTTTAAATAGCAAGTACAAGGATTTTTTAAATAATATCACGGAAGTTTGTGCCATCTAAATGTATACTTTTTACAATTGCTCGTGGGATAGCAGACAGTTCTTCACGAATATAATTTCGAGCTTTGCAAGCGTCTTTGGTTTATAAACATAAAAGCGGCTCTAAAATTCCCGTGAGTAAAGAAATGGCTTGAAATCTGGGCTCTGGAGAAGCCACGAAAAATCCCTTTGACGTGATTTCAGTTTTTTTTTCCAAACGTTTCATTTACAGCCGCCGAAAACTCATTAAATTGTAAATTGCAGTGTATAGTGCCCAATTATACATATACGTTTAAGATATAACTAAATGAAATGAATAAAGCATGAATATGAATAAAGCTCTCCCCAATATTTTAGAGTTCAACAAAATGCCGAACCTGTAACGTATTTATCAATAAGATTAGCTGAAAAAGATCTAAGAAGATTTATTACAAGAAATCCCTGTTTACGTATATAAGCATCATTAACTTTTGGTTCACAGATGTCAATAATTTTTATGTAACTAAAAAAATTATTTGACAATACTACATAAGATTTTATATCGAAAGAAATTAATATTTAATTTATCGTGGTACGTAAACATTAATGCACGTCTCTGTAATACGTTAATGTCAAGCCTTTTGATAGCAGGAATATGATTTCAAAACCACCGGTTCAATTAACCTAAATTTTAGGCTATACGAGTTATATATTATATCAAGAAACATACTGCATATAATTATTTAAGCATCGCCACTTGTCATGTAACTTCAATGTACCATCTGATACGATTGCAAGATTGAGACCTTTTTGTGGGTAAACTTGCTTCGATCTTACAATATCAGAACCCTCACTGTGAATATGTGGGCGATGTCACTTAACAGAAAAATAAATTCACTTTTTTTAGTCGTGTAGTTTTTTAAAGGGATAGGTAAACGACCGAATGCGTTTTTGCACGTACTTATGTAAATTTGATTCTTACGAAAAACATGTTCGTTGACGTTCAAATGCCTTTTCTTACTTTAGGAAAATAAAGCTACTTAAGGTAATCAAAACTAACGACAATATCGTGTTGTCTTATTTTTTTTTCTTTGAACACCTAGAAATATAAAAATCTTGTATTTATAGTAACATATACAGGGTGATTGGGTAAAACTATAAAAGTTTTAAAAGCGTGAATTAAAAGCTTTTTTGCTGTCACTTAATATACGGTATACCTTATCCATAGTTTGAGAAATAATTAATAATATTATAATAATAATAAAGTATGAAAATGCTTTAGCATAATTAGAATTTTTAGAAACTAAAATTAATTATTGTTAACCATATGTTGCTGCAATTTTTGTACAGCCAGAAGATATTGGCCAGACACATTTCGGTGGAAATAATAAATTATTGGAACATATTTCAGAGTGATCACTTTGCACAAAGTGATTAGAAATAGGTGTAAAAGATTTATACCTTTTAGCCGACAAAAAAGTTATACATTCACCCTTTCAAAGCTTTTTGAACTATAACTTATTATCCTGTATATGATCATAAATAAGTTCTAAAGCTTTTAGTTACTCTAGGCACGCAGAGGTACTTAAAATAAAAATAAAATCGTGTATTTTTAACATTTTATTGTTTATTTTTTAGACCTCAACAATCTTAAAGTTATAATTACATGTATGTATCCGCAATTGTAATTCCTAGTGTTTTTCCTAATTAACAAAAAGTAATAAATTTTACAAATGATTGTTGCTTCTTTTATGCATATGTTTCTTTTATACCTAAGAATGACTATCCCTAAAACAACAACATTAAAATAAATATTACGCAAAAACAGTTCACCTTTACCATTACAATAAAATAAAAAATAAAGCTTCATAAGATAGCAGTAAATAAAGTGTAGTAATTCTTCAATCAGTAAATCTTGGAAGACTCCATTTCCGTGCGAAATAAAATATCTATTAAAATTATTTATTTAATTTCTTGTAAATTGCGAAATAATAATTTTGTCAAATCCAACTGATATTTATGTATTAAATAAAAGCAACATTGAACAAAAACAAAATATAAAGCGACATTGAACACAACATTTGATCTATCGAGTGAATTTTATTGACCTTAAAGTCATCTGTCTACCTTGTATGTATGTCCTGTGCTCCGCCTTTGTGGTCTCCTCTACAGAACCTCAAAATCCCTGCGGCTGTTTGTCCTGCGCGCTAGTTAATGCGCGCTTTAGGTAAAAGTTAAAAAAGTCGTAACAATCATTACACCTTTGTCTGTATACGATATTTTTTAATTACAATTATGCATTACTTCCTTGCATTTTAAAATACGAGATCCTTCTACACCACATTCACCTGGAAATAATTTCTATTCTTAAACGATTTTATTATAGAACACTTTTAAAACCATAAACACCAACAAGTTGTCCATTATATGAAAGAAAATAGGTCACACGATGATAACCATGAAGACAGCTTCCTGAATAACTTGTTTCCGGCAAAGACATTGTCAATAAATATGAATTAGTACTTGAATATATAATAATACTCGTATTATACATCCAAGCATTGAAAGTATACGATAAAGATATGTTTTTTTGCGTAAAACCAAACATTTTAAATTTAAGTTTGAGTCTAATATATTTAATTTATTATACGAAATAATGTCATAGAAAAGTTAAAACTTTAAATACTAGACAATTGTACAATACGTTAGGCGAGAAATACAAGTAAAATTTATTTAACAATCGCATGGAACGAGATTTAGTTGACGCGACAGGGCAACACAAAACGTATATTAGAAAACGCATAAATCACAAGTGTGTAAGTTTTTGTATTTAATTATCAGAGACAACCTTTGTAATCTAATGTAAAGTGTATATCGAACGTGTTTAAAGAAAATCTATTTTTACATTATCATTGTTGGTTGCATTTTCAGCTCTTAGACGCCCAGTGCAAGGCATAGGCCTCCCCCAAAGATATCCAGGGGAGATATACTATAATCGCCATGCATGGCAGACAGGTTGACGATAGCATTGTGGTATTATGGTACGCAGAGGGCGCTGCTGCTCATTATGAAAAGTTGTGATTATGTTTGTGAGCAGCGGTAATCCTATATAACTAATGCACAAAGTGTATTATGGTATATCATATCCCGAGAATCAAACCCGAGCTCGGCTAATTCAAATTACTAATTCATACACATGCTTCAATATTAATTAACAAAAATGCCACTCAATGTCTAGACTAATAAAATATTTAGTTTAGATACTGAATCCTGTCTAGAATCTATAAAGTCTATGGACCGGCGAATGTCGTTTTCCGGCAATAAACCTACACGGAACATTGTTTTTACTGGAACAAAAATACACTCGATAAAGAACCTGTATTTATTATTTTCATATCATTCTTGCTTATATTGAAACTAAGGAATATTATGATAATAAAGACCACAACGAAGACTTGTGATGAGATATAGAGTAAAAAGCTGAATAAAAATGTTATTTTAAAATCGGCGTATTAAATGTAAATCTATATAGATAATCAAACAAATAGTTTTAAACACGTAATCGTGTCGAATCCGTTACGTTGTCGGATAAAATAAAATGTACTAAGCGGTCGGTGCATGAACCCCCGTCGTCAGGCACGCGGAAACGTAGCGTTTACGAAAATTTACGACGGAACACGAATAGCGCGTTCGTGACGCGAGATCACTTATCGACTTAGAATTTAATTACAACATATACATTTTTCGTATATTTCACAAGACGATCTAATTATAAAATAGTATTCTATTAAACATACACACAGATATTCTTAAAATACATCTTAGTGTCTATTTTATTATGATTTTAATAAATGTAAATAAGTTTAACATCGTATTATACAGGGTGTCTAGTGGCCGACTTATTTCTTTCAATACGATTTTTTTTTATAAAATTGAGCGATGCGGGAGGGAGCTGGTGCCGTCGGAGTGCATGACCATGTGAAGTTCTTAGTCACGATATTGCACTGGTAGAGTGTGCATCGTGCTTTCGCCATCAAAGCATTTTTCTTTGGCTCGTGGCCAATTTTAATTTATTTGTCGGATAAATAAAGTACTTAGTGTAAATTTAACATCCCCCCCCCCCCCCAGGCCCAGTCGATCATCAATATATTATTAAAACAAACGTGCCACCAGACACCCTGTATTAAATGTAGCAATAGTCGTAAACAAAAAATATATATATAGATATAAACATTTTTGTTTTTGTTTATTTTAAGAGCATAAAATAGGTTCTTATATAAAGCGGCTATAAAAGTCGGTATTCGGAAAATTTATGAAAATAAAAAAAAAGTCTGTTACTGATATTCACCGAATGCTTGTGTGTAGTCCTTAAATGGTACATATTTGCGCCTATTTTTAATGTGTTTTGCCTCGACAGTAATGGCACTTTTGTATTTTCCAGTATTCTTAATGGATACATACCGGATTAGAATCGTATATATTAACGGTCAGAAGTATGCCCATATGTCTATATTATAGCCGCCATTCTAATCAGTTCTTATACATGTTATCGTGGTAACTATAAGTTCGCACTGTTAAGAATCCTTTGTTAACCCTAAATTGCCCTATATCATTTAAGGTGCTTTTTAATTTCAATCAGTAAAATATTTATGTATATAACTACCTAATTTCTTACAAAGTATTGAGTGCATTATTTAACAAAGATGCACTTTCTTACAAAATAAAACCATTACAATATGAATTGTTGGTCCGTAATTTATAGAAGAGTTCTTAAACATAAGAAACAAAAATTATTTAAAAAAAAAAACTGGTAATCATAGAAATTGGTGTATAAAATGTATTGACTCTTGAATGTCAATAATTTGAAAATGTGACTGCCTTTTTAAATACACCTTCAACGGTTAGCAACAACCTGCCTTTTTAATGGTTTATACTTAACCTTGATATCTGGGATACCCTGTATAAACACAGCCTTCGTCTAAGTGAGGGCGGTTAGGAGAGGCCCGTGTCGCAATAATCCTCGCTTCGTAAAACTTACACTATACTTCAGTCACAACACTATATACCTACACGGGTAAATTCCCTCTTCATGCATACGTCTACACTGTAAAAAGCGCCCAGCGTAAATTTTTAGCCCGCGAACCTCCTTTTCCTCGATTGTCTCACTATCAATAAAGCTACATAAAGCCTAAGCTGGCTAACGGCATAATTTCAATAACATTTCTTTGCTAACAAAAAATAGCAATAATTTCTTAACAATCTTTATTTCACCTAAAAGGTGTTTTCTCAAACACGAAAAGTTTCAAATGAGTATTGACAATCTCATTTTGCATGTTTATTGTTACGTATTTAGAAAGGCCTCATTCTCTAAAACTATCAATAAGATTGGCCGTTAAACATTTAAATCGATCTTACTTTTAATTCTTTACACGATCTATGATCGTTTCTATAATCATGAATAATTCTTCGAGAATTCTCTTGGAACACGCAACAACCTTGCAAACGGCCTTTACGTCAACCGCTGAACCCTTTCAACTATCACCCACTCTCGAAACGTACACCGCATTAGATATATTGAATTTTAAATTAAACTTACACTAGGTGTACATAAGATTTAATTTTAATTGTAACAATCAATGTAATGCTGGTAATTTCCGTCACGTATGTGTAACAACATCATTGATTTGCGTTATTTCACATCCGGTCAGACGTCCTTTACGTAAGCACATTACGCACGTATACGGTAGACTAAAATGTCCTGAATGAATCCAAAATTGTTAACTAATTATTAGGAGAATTTAATGCTTTTTTCCAATTTTAAAAAGGAAGGGTTGTTATATACTCTTATGATATTTTTAATGAGCAGTGGCAACCCATCGATAGAGGCTTGAGACTTGCATTCGTAGGTCGCAGGTTCGATTCCTAAGATATATTATATTGTATGATAAGATTGTAGCTTACAACTTAAGCTTCGTATGTATTACTTATACCTACTTGATAGACCCAGAAGACCTAAACTTACGATAGTAGGTGGCAGGTTCGATTTCCCAGATAAGACCTTATATAATTTACATTTTGTGCAATAATTATATGTAATTGCTACCGTTCATAAACAAGATTGCAAAGGATGGGCAGCAGGGTCCTTTGCGTACAATAATACCAAACTGTCAGCTAAGTGTGGCGATTATATTCCCCCACAGATATCTTCAGGGAAGGCTAGTTGCAGTGGGGATCTATGGGCGGAAACGACAACTTATAATGATGCTTTTATATGGGAGCAAAATATAGGTTTACATCTGTTAAGAAGATACCCTGTCAGACTATATACGTCATCTTCATTATTAAAGCTGTAAGAGGTCTTTGGGCTTGTGTTTAGGACGGCATTAGAAAGAATATCGAAGAATGAATTAAAACTAGTCGACTGAGTCTTCTCCAATAGATTTCCGAAAAGACCGGTAAGAAGCAGCATGCGTCTAGCATTTTCCGATGATCTTACGAGTCATTCGTCCCCCTAGTCACACGCTGCGCTTGCCGATCCGTGATATCCACTCCAGATTCTTAAGACCACAGCGTTCAATCTGTTCTACGTGGTATGTAGTTGCCAACTGCCACCCTAGCTTGTCTGTTCGTTAGCTCTGTTGGTTACTTTCATTAGTCTAAGTGTCTCCTTAATCCTGAATTGAATCTTATAGAGGAATCAGGGGATTACCCTTTTTCATAGCTAGACGAGTAACCATGAGCTAGCCTTAAGTTCCAAAGCAGAGAAATCATTAACGACATTTATAAATACTGTAAGAGTAATCATATACATTTAATAATCGGAGATCTCTGTAATAAGAGTAGACATAACCGGTGTAACTTTTTTCGTAACGCTGTATTTATTTTATTTACTTTATAGTTGTTAAATAAGATAAAAATTAACAATCGTCGTTTCTAGACGCTTCTAAAAATAAATAAAGAAATATAGTTCGATTGAATCCAGTGATTGGCGGAAATGGTTCTCCGTATTAAATATCACTGACGTAAAAGTTATAACGGTATGTCAATAACTTGAGCTTTTAATTGGTAAGAGAATGCTGTTTATAATTGCAGGTAGCAGAAATTAGCCTCTGACTCAAGTACAAACGAATCATCGAATAAATTATTTAATATGTATCCATGACATTAAGAAAATTTTCATCACCTTTCATAAAATCTTTTATATTTTTAATTCAAAAATATGCAATTCCTATATCGCTGAGTATTTTAAGTCAAGCTTGTACTAAATATTGCCTTCAAAACTATTCAAATCAAGGTGTAATGCATCCAGTAGTCACAGATGGGTAGATTAACGAAGATCTATCTCATTTAAGGTCGGACACCACAATGGCTTACTCTTTTACTCATTTAGCTTTAATGCTTACGTTTCAAACAGTTTTGTCAGTAGATAGTTTTGAGAAAACCGCTTATTTATATTTATGCAATCAAAGATAATATAATGGGCAGAGGTAAACAATGAGTATTAATAATATTACGACATCGAAAAGAACATATGATTATTTATTACAAAAGTTGCTTACGAAAAAAATATAACATAACAATAACTAAAGTAGCCTAGTTAATATCAGAAGAATATGTAAGGGCAATTACTGTTCGTAGAATAATTTTTCCTTTGTCACCTAGTCCAATGGTTATCTGGAAGATGTCGTAGTTTGCCGTATGTATTTCATCATCTGCTTATTTAATTTTTTTTTGTTTCTCCTATGTCGATGTAAAATAATTAATAAGTAAAGTAATAACAGTAAAGTGACCGAAGGATTTTAAAAGCTTTGTATAATAAACCAGATAAGTTGTCTCGATGAGGACCCCCGTCGCTTCTATTTGTATCGGAAGAAATGTGTGCACAAAAAAATTAATATCTTTTTAAAAAATTACCTTAGATATCTACTATCTCAAGGTAACAAGCATATTGCGGTCTGTGATCGATTTTGATATTGCAAAGTTTGTGTTATCTAACCCTGCAGTGTCATCATTTATACTATGAAAAACTTCTACGCATTTGCCTAAAAGAGTTTAACAATATTCAACAATACCTTTGTTTCTCAAAGCAAAAAAAGAAAATTTTTTGAGAAAATAATTTAATTTTTTGTTGTATTAAGAATAGGAATCTGTTATCCAGAGAAATAAAAAATAATATCTGAAAGTCGTTTTTCCCGGCCACGCACACAATTGATCTCAATTCGTTTATCAAGAATTTTATTCTTATTTTAGCAAAACAGCGGATTTATTTCATTAAGACTGCAACCGATTTGTATAGATCTGTTTAGAATCTTATTATATATATCCAAATAAATAATAATCCAATGGTATTAAACTGCATGTTCCGGCTGGAAAACTAACGGCACATTAGAGAAGTCCATGTTTTGAAATTAACTACTACTTGTACTTAAATTATCCAAAAGATATTTTTAGAAATAAATATTCTAAACTGTTTACAATAGTGACTAAAACTTTTAAGAATAATTTAAATAATTAGACAACAATTTAAGTGTTACCTATTTCAGATAAATTTTAATGTTTTGGATTAGCAGTCGCTATAGCGAAACTCCATTACATATACTTAAAAAGGTGTGTATTTAGCTCAAATCGTCTCATAACAAACTTAATGAGTTCTTTGCTCGGGTACACTTCGTTTCCAAACCGCAGCGCCTTGTAAGGAAACCTTGAAAATTGGACGTGTCCACCATCTTAATTGAGTTCACACAAGAGAACAATTTGTCCTAACAGCTCTCATTATTCTTTCAATATAAGGAGCGAGAACAAAATCCTTTTCGCATACTATGGCGTCATTGTATAATATTTATTTCTTTTTTATTCCACCAGCCACAGTAACCCAAATATTTTAATCAAATATAAAAACAAAGATGATTGTTATTATAAGTGGATATACTACTATTTCGTCTTAAAAAGAAATTATAACATGAATCCGATTACAAAAAGAAATGCAAAGTAAATTAAAATTTTAAATCATCATACACCGGGCAAACACAATTTGTATTGATAACTATACAATATTTGAAAGTATAAATTGGAGGTACATTAATTAAAAATAAACAAATTAATAAACAATTCATTTCAATTAATTTATTTGCGCGATTTTACATTTTAAATATGTCATCTCATTGCTTTTGCCACATATTTACATATTACATATTTTTCATTTGTTCCCGATTTTATTTTTAATTAATGCCGAAGCAAAAATCTTACAAAATAAGTGAATCTTACAAAATAAGTGTACGTTAAGTGTCAAGTAAGAAAAGTTATAAATAAATATAAGATTCTACAGGTTATTTTTTAACCATCACGTCAGTCAGTAAACCATTCAACAATGATGTCCCAAGTTAGCGCAGCGGAGTTTTTATTACCATACTGTAGTGTCACATGATACATTCGTTACATACATTAAACCTCCGTACACTAAACAAGCATTATTTACGTCAATTTTCTTTAAGAACAAGTTGTATAAATAAAAAAAATATCTTCAAAAAGAACAAAAGGAAAACCCAATTAGAATATATACTAATTGTCTACAATTTTAACCAGCGCCAATCTTAACTAAATTAGAACAATCTTTAAAATGGCCTTCACGGTTCGACGCAGTTTCAACACTTTAGCCTGTTACAATAAATACCACGATTTTCTTAGAACTATTCCGATTTCAACTATTGTATTGTGAATTGCATATAGTGTGCATAAAATTAAAAATATCAAACTAAGCTTCATTTCTAATTAATAATGTATATTCAAATTAAATAATTCTAAAACTTACATCATGGTTGTTATTTTGTAGACCATATACAAATATTGTGACTTGTGAACATTAATTTTATATGATTTTCATTCAAATTATTGTCTATCGTCTATGTCATTATTAATTATAAATTATGCAAATAGCAATAACTTAGTAGTATTAAATTTATCATTTGTAAATAGTTACAAAAGTTAATGATTTAATATACTTATAGAAAATACAATTTTGCTATCAACATTTATTAAGGAAATCAACCGATTTTAGCCATTGATTAAAAATTAATTAATACGATCATATACATTATATATTACGTATTTTAAATGTCGATGGTTCCCCTATAAAATCACTCTATATTTCCTTCCAAAAAAACTGGCCCAAATGAGGAAGTTTTCTTGCCATTACAATATTCAGTTGCCATACTATCGCCGATTTTTTATAATTTTTCTCACATTAAAAAGACACAATTTTTTCTTGATATGACAGTAATTAACCTTTTTGCTTTATTGAGATATTCCAAATTACTTCTGCATTCGTTTCCATTTGAGAACTTTTTTAACTCGTTAAGGAAATAACATACCTTGAAATTTTTAAATTATGTACGTTCAAATGCTTTTAAGTAAAGTTTAATAGAGCAAGATTGTGGCACTTGACATTAAATACCAGGTGTAAATGAGTAAGTAAATAAATCTCAAATAACACGGTAAATACATTTCCTATTTTTATCTCTTTCCTACAGATTTAAGAATTTGTTGATTGCGTTTTTTGTTTTTGCGGAGCGTTACATACAATGTTAACTATAGACCCCTACGATACACTTCGCGATAGCAAACGTGATTAATACAAATTATTTTACCTAAAATTAAAAAAAAATTAAAAATGTTCATTCTATTTTCTCAAACTTCTAAGTAACTGATATATGATCACCAACGTAAATTTTTAGACCACGGACATCCTGTTTCTGCAGGCTTGGTATCGATGAAGCTGCACAAAGGCTAACCCGACTAGCAATATAACGTCCATCACATCAAATGCAAATGTAAACTAGACAACGCATAAATTGTGTTATTTCAATGTATTGTAAGCCTCTAATGCCATTTCTAGACACCCATATCGTTGTAGAAAGATCGAACATCTAAAATACATATCAAACAAATTTATAAAAATACGTATAAACATTTCTTTGATATGTAATATAAATTAATAATTTAGAGACCAACAGCACTTTAATGAAAACATTTGTGTACGTTAAGTTATAAGATTTTAATACATAGATTTTTTTCTATTGACGACATATTTATTCTTGTTTAATATTAATTTGACTGTAAGTTTTGGTTATGATTTTGATCTTTAAGACATTTACTTCACGACGCACAAATGATCAGCTTAGAATGACCACTTTAGTATTTCATGAGAAAAATTACAGAAGAGAACGATTTGATAGAGACTAGGTCCAGATTGCGCTCCCCTATAAGAGTATTTTAAACTTAAGGCTTCGAGGGTTCCAACAGGATTTATTTTTAGGTTACATTCCAAACTACATATTAAGTATTTTACATAATTAGTAAATCTAATCATTACCAAGCTTTTTTATCATTTAATATATCCTTTACACTATTTTTGCGTTCTGTTTTGTAGATTAATCTTCATCGCCGCTATTATAATAATAAATAAAGTAATAATAATAATAAAAAATAAAGCTTTTTGAGGCGTACATTGATTTTAGCACTTTTAATGTTAGGTATGAATATACGCATTTCATCTTTTATTTTATTACATCTTTTATTTTATGACTACATGAAAATAAGTTTTGTTGTTCGGATTGGATATGAATTTATCTTGAAATGATCTATTTTGCTAGCAGCCTAACGCAAGGGCAGGCGGGACCATCGCTCATGGTTGATCATTGTTAACCATCTGTTATGTTAATGGGACTTTGCGAAATATACTATTGTATAAAAACAATACTCTTAATATCTGTTCTCTGCAATCCATGTATTGGTCAATAGACAAATCGAATTTTTGTTCAGTATTGATTTCGTATCAGAAACTGATCTAGTCACTGTAACAATTCGATTTCAAATTTGTCAGAGACATTCTTTCGTAAACTCAAATTGAAATAGTGTGTACACAATAAATATAACTTTTGTACTTAATAATTAAATTTGAAATACGAATCTCTATCATGATTTAATTGTAAGAATTTTCAATTGAACTAATCTACGATGTTTTTAGGAACTTTAGTTAAATTAAGAGTGTTCCGTCATCGTTGTCGATTCAGCCCACAGGCTCCCACAGCATGGCAACTTCCCCTAAGGATATCAATAGGAGGATAAATCATATTTGCAACGCTTGCCTTGCCTTGCTTGTATTATGGTACGCAGAGGACCCTGCTGCCCATTCTTTAGAAACTTCTTTTTGAGCAGTGACAATCACATACAATGCATTAATTATATATATATGATGGATAATTAAGTATGTTTGTATCCCAACAACAGCAACCTACGATTTCAAGCCTCAGTCTCAAGAGTTTATTTACATCATATTTTTAAATAAAGTATTAATTAAATAATATGTTTTTTTTAATAAATACTTTACTGGGATATGAGTTATGTAATACTTTTCAGAGCCAAGTAAAATATATTATTTTCAATAAAAGATAAATTATTATTACCGATACAATTTCATCTAAAACTTCTTTTGCGTGTAAATTACCAGTTTTAAATGTCATAATCATTATTAACGCGCAGATTAATATGCCTCAAAATAAACATCCTTTAAAGTTATTACTAAAGTTTATTTAATATCCCGGTAATAGAGACCTTCGTTTGTGTATTTTTCGCACGATTCACATAAATGCTTTATGCCAATACAAGAACACAATTTTTATAGTAGCTTAGTACTAAAATTTCGGCATTTTCATTACTATGTTTATGCGTCGATTTACTGTTGCAGCATATTTACACACATAATAAGTGCTCAGTTTTACTTTTTACTAAATAAAATTTGAAATAATTACGGAGCTTAAACGAATGCGATTGCTCTGTACAATTATGCTCCCAATTTTTTTATTTACTTTTGTAGTTCTTGCGCCTATTTCTACTGCGGACAAATTCAATAAAAATTAATTTATTTATATCTTTGACTTTATTTCTGTGACAAGATTGTAATATTTGATTACCTTAGCAATGTGGGTTTTTTTTCACAACGCCTAAAATACGCCTTTCATAACTCGAAAGAGACCAATACATTGATTTGATTGATGATTTGTGTATTACAAATTTTATTTCCTTCTCGCTCTAGATATATACTCGAATTAATATGAAGTATTTACATTTTTTGTATTAAATGTGTTTTTTGGTTTACTTTTTTTTAGGCCTGTCCATTTTTTTTCCATCAGCACAACGAAATATCACGATTTATTTCCAAATTTCATGTTTTATTGTGTTATTTTATTTGTTACTTCAGCTGTGTAGAGGGAAATTTTATTTTTTGTGATTACTTTTTTTTCACAGACAACCAATTAGAAGTGTAGGCTTTTGGTATATATGTTTCCCAAGAAACGGTAAGTTCTATTAGTGGTATACGTTTCAATGTTCCTTAAAATAACAAAAATTTGATCTAGTAAATATCGCCATCATCTCCTCGGAGATTCAATTCATTTCCAGTTAGGTAATACTAGAGCCTGTAAAAGAAGAAAGTCGATGAGACCAAGCAAAGCAGCCAAAAAAAGTTACACAAATCTTTCGTTCGTAGACGTCCACTGCAAGGTATGGGCGCCTGGCCTCTTTGGTTTTTTGACATGACGTTTGTAAAGTCAGTTGGTTTTACTTGTCAAAGCAAATTTATGTTTAATAATAATTTGAGTTTTTCTAAAATAAAAAAAAAGATTCCTAATATCTGAATTTTAATAAGGAATCCAAAAGGTATAGGTCTCCCTTAGAGATATCTATGGGAGATATACAATAATTGCCTCACTTGATAGGCGAATTGGCGATAGCAGTGTGGTATTAAGGTACTTTGGTATTGGGACACAGTCTCCCACACAGAACACAGACCCATTCTCTATAAGCATTTATGAGCAGTGGATATTCCATATTATTAATGCACAAAATGTGTATTATATTAAAAAATCGCCCCATGATCTAGGATTGCAAGTCAGCCTTCAACTGCAGGGCCACCACTGCTCAATGATATTGAGTAGTAACGCTATTATTTCTGTTAAAATTTTATCTGCTTTTGGCTGTTGTTATAAACTGTTATGTGTGGGTTGATACAACAAAAGAGATGTACGGATAAGTTTAACTATTTATGATTTTTTTTTAAAACTAGTGACACGTTTACCTTTGTCAATCCCGCCGCATTCAAACGTACATATCGTAATCATATCTGAACAAGACGGCAAGCCTTAGATTTTAATCATTGCTTGTTTACAAACGTACCGTATCCTGTTTTAATATTTAAGATGAAACGAATAGCTTCTACAGATAAGCTTCAATAAAATTTTCTATATAAAATGGTATTATTAAAGGAAAACGAGTCCGCAATAGATTTAACCTGTCGCTTAACGTATTATGACCTTATAGACCAACAAGACCGCTGCATAAATTGTATGCCCTTATATTTATCTTGCTAGTATATTTCTACTCCAGAATATTTGCATTAAAAGGCAAAGTGCGCATCGCACATGCCTTCGGAAGCAAATGATGTACACAAGCCAAGGTCTAATTGGAAATATATTAAATAACTTCACCATTTTTGTTTGGAGGATCCTTTATAAAATTGTTCTTCTAGAGATCTAATTAACTTTGAACATTTTCATTCACAATTTACATATAACGGAGTGCTAATCAAGTGTGACATCAACTCTTATCGACTTTCGTGTACTTTCTTTGAATTTTGTAACATCACTACTACTTTCTCGGGGGGTAAAGGAAGAACATTAAATCCAAACTTAACCTACCAAATTGCTATCCTCTCATGCACGAGCCGCAAGGCGACGGACGCCCAGATGCCCCCTATAAGATGACTCGGCAACGGGTTCAGAGTGGACGAAGAGGTCACAGTGACCTTGGGGCGCAAATACCCCCTCAAAGATCTGGTGCAAAAGGCAACGGGAAAGCACTGCACTACCATCCAACGACATATAGCTAGAACAGCTGGAACCCACAACCGACTGAGGCATGACCACGACCACTCTGACGAGAGTTCACGACTACAACACTACTACTCTCAAAAGTTGAAGAAAAACACTACACAGAAACTAATATATATGACATACACCAAATTGTATAAAAAATATTTCCATTCAACTACTTGCAAATTTATCACGACGGGAGAGACGATCGACTGTAAAAAGTATGCAATTTTATGTATATATACATTTATATAAGTATTTTTGAATGAATGTACACCTTAAACTGCCCTCTCCTTCAAGTCTGTCATCTTCATCCAAAGGTAGTCTGGTAGAGATTACCTCGAGTGATAGAACCGCCTCTTGTAACTCTATATGAATTGTTTTGTTTATTTTAGTTACTATCTATGGTACACAAAAAAGGTGTAAATAAAAAATTGCAAAAGCGCAATTACTCTGCAAGAAGAGGAAGAATAGTAATAATAGGTAGACATGGTTTTCAGTAGTAGAAACATTATCATTATATAAATCATTTGAGCAATAAATTTCCCATAAGATCGATCGGAAGGCCTATATCTAGCTTTTTCCGACGAACTTAACAATATCATCTGTCCACCTTGGAAAATGAGTAACAACGGCGTTGTCGGTATATATGTGTGGTTGCGGTATATACATATATATATATATATATATATATATATACTTATACTCTACTTATAATCTAATTGTATTTATCTGTACTATGTTAATGATCATCATCAAAACAAGTTAGTAAAACTCAAAATTATTTCTCTTCTCATTTCTCTTTTAAGCTGATAGACACCCACTGTAACGTATACACAAGGCATACGCCAAAGATATTATCTATGGAGGTATATGCCATAATTACCATACTTGATAGGCGAGTTGGCAAACGCAGTGTGGTTTTATGCTTCACAGAGGTCGCTGATGGCCATCCTCTGGAAACTTGTGAATAGTGGCAATCTTATATAATTAATGCACAAAGTGTGAATAATACAAGATTGCATCCTGAGAATCGAACCCGCAACCTACGATCACAAGCCTCAGTCCTCTACAGCTGAGCTAACACTGCACAGTATTAATAAAAAGGTAACCATATTACTTAATTAAAAAAGATATTGCGTACCATCCATTAGATGTTATAATATTTAACATCAACAATTTTTTTTAAAATAAACCATGATTTTCTATTACCGAACAGAAAAAAACCATTTTCAGTAGTAAGTAATTTTCAATTAAAATTTAATCAAAATGAAACTGGATTTCCACTGTGTAAAAAATTGTAAGTAAACATGCAATGTCATTATTTATCTTGTGTTGACGATAAATATTAATATTACAGAACTCTCTAGAATATTCTTTATTAAATGCACAACAGACATTTAACTGAAATTGACATTATGTAAGGTATGAGTGAAAACGCATAATTTTTTAAACTCTTTACTTATAGTTTGAATTTAAGTTCTTTTAAAATATATTTGTCAAAATGTGCGTAATACTGTGTTAATTTGGCTAATCAGTCGCTAACAAAGGCAAGTTAGATGGATTGAAATAAACCAACTAAAACGAAAAGTCGTTTCAAGTGACGCATGTTGTACTACGTACTGACAGTGTGGAATTGGAGGAGTGACATTCCATCCGTAACCGGCCAAGGCCCGCCGTTCACCTAGACCGGCTGTTGACTGCAAAAAGATTTAATACATAAGTATTTCTCAAGCTGTATCCTTTTCGGCCGCGTCACAGCAAAGCGCCTGATCAAATTACAAATTACATTATTTAATTGTTATCTGTTTCCCGTCAGAACTTTATTTGGAGACAAAATCGTCTCAACATATGTTAACTGTTTACTTTTAATTCTCTTCTACTTCTACAAAGTAATTTTAAAATGCTCTCTATATTTCTAAAATTTAGTTTTCTATAAATATAAATTTAAACATATTTCGGCTACGTGATACTTTCTATGAATTCTATGAAAAACTATTTAATTACGACGTCATATTCGCCGTTATTATTTTTGTTTTGACTATAAAATATATTTAATTTATGTCAAACTATCTTTAAACTCTGTCATTAGTTTCAATATTTTTCAACATATTTCATATCTTTCAGTAAATCAGTTTAAATGTACCTAAGTGGATTCATAACCTAAATGGAAATTCTTTTCTTGAAGAAATTTTGTAACATCCACATAATATCATGCAAGATTTTATCCGTCTGTAGCTTGTGTTTAAATTGCAGAACGATTTCGAGATATTTTACCAAAGCAATAATTATACAATGTACTAGAATGTACATAGCACTATCTACATTTACTAATACTAAAAGAAGGCTGACCTGGGTCCGTGTATTTCTGGATTAATTGCGCCATCCAAATTCGCATATTACAAACATTGGATAATACTCCATTCATTGTATTTACCCCGAGTGCAATGGTCGTTGGAATATGGGAAACTGCCGCATTATACAAAAACACATATCTACACAATAGGAGCTCGAGGCTTTGGCAATATTTCGCATTGCTATAGTTGTTCGCATACAGATATATTCAAATTGCTTATTATCTCACTAACACCTGTTGTACTTCTGCCTTTTTCTTTTCGCCTCTTATGACATAAATAATTGTGAAAATAAGTGACTATTAAATTTATTCAGTCATTTGAACAGTTGTAACCCAGCGATAGAGGACTGTGACTTGCGATCGTAGATCACAGGTTCGATTCCTTACATAATTCAAACTTTGTGCTTTAATTACATAGGATTGCGACTGCTCACAAGTAAGTTTCCGGAGAGAGGCCAGTAGCGTCATGTACATACCATAATACCACACGACGATCACCAATCCCCCTGCTAAGTGTGGCCCCACAAATGTCTTTAGGGAAGACCTATGCCGTGAAGTGGGCCATTATAGGCTGAAACGATTTCAAGTAAGTTTTCCATGTATTCAAGGAAATTACTTCGTCCCCTATATGTATAGAAATGAAGAAAAGCATTTTAGTTCAGCTTAGCTTTTTATTAGTGATATTACAAAAACACAAAGTCTACCGACTCTAGTCTACTCTGCGTGTATATATGACATTTTGCAAAATTTAAATCTGTCTATAATTAATAGTTTACATTTATTGTTGATGAAACAAATTTGTGAACAAAATCTATTTTTTTATTTATTCTGGTTTTTCACAGTGCACTGCATATTTCAGAAACTATTTGGAATCGCTTAGTAGTTTTATTAATCTAGAAACAAAGCCGAGCTAAAGCATTTATAAATACTTTAAATTATAAATAGGACATAGGACGCGATTGAGACCCGTGTGGAACACCTGTAAGGATCGTACAAGCTTGAGATGTATATAAGTTATTACAACTGAGATAGGAATCTCACTATCGATATATTGACCCATGGATGTTCACCTCAAAGTTCATTTTTAATAACAGCATGTGCATCGAATGCTTTGCTGTAATTTGTATTGACAAAATGGACTTCATCAGTATCAATTTCTCTAGCAACATTCTTAATAAATCTGATTTAATCACAGCTACGTTTTTTGTATTATGTCCTATGAGCCTTGTTTTATTATATAAGGAAATTCACTAACAGTTTATTAATAACCCTTATTCAACTTATCCTATACTTGCGTATGATAATGTTAAAAACTTTAAGGTTTATTTGAGACGTTTTTTAAAAGCTTTGGAACTTTAATTATTCACAGACTTCGTATGAAACATGTCTTTGTAATATCGTGTTCGATAACACGAGACGTCATGTTAGGCAACGAATTAAATAATAGATAACAAACACCTGTGACATTGTCAGTAAAACAATGCGATAAAAGGTCAGGTCAGTTAACGATATCGTGACAACTGCGTTACACGATTTAGACATAATACCGAGTAACATACGCTAAAAGAATTATTCAATTTTACATCACAGCCCTCATTGAACTGAAGGTCGATTTCGACACCCCATTCACACCCCCTTGAACCTTTAGCGGCGAGTTCTCACTCTGGGTCTAATTTAACTAATGAAACTCACTCATGACACTACGACCTTTTTACAAACGACAATGAAAAGAGGTATTTCGAAACGTCTAGTCAAAAGTCATACAAGTTCAATATCGGAATCAAGATTATAGAGTATAGAGGTCAAATATTTCGAATGTATTCCGATCTACATCAATCACTCTACTCTATATATAGGATGACTAGTTATAGATGTAAAATATTTAAACGGGTTAATCATCATTTGTCGCCTAAAAGCTTTTAAATGTATTTCAAATTATCCTTTATAACATGATTAGTCTTAAATATGTCTTTTTGAATGCAACAAGCCAATAATTTCTGGCAGTACAAATCCTGCAGAGACAAATAGTAAACAAAAAAATTATTCACATATAAAATAATTAAAATTTTGAAAACTTTATTTTTTATATCTGAAACCTTTGGCTTTGGGAAAGGGTGTAACACACATTAATTGACAACAAATAACCTTTACGTTCAATAATAATCACCCTGTTTTTAAATTTAAGTTATCTAGGTCTAATTGTATTTATTACCACCTATAATTACAAATTCGACGCTTAATAGCATTCTATTTGTTGGCAAAACTTGTGATTACGATATATAACGATCACGTCTTTCAGTTTGATACGATCGTGATACATTCCCATAATTACCTTTGCTTGTTATCCGACTGTATTGCTCGTGGGTAAATACTGAGATATTATTAATGAATCAATTATTCAATGTACTATGTATTTCACATAATATCAACTCATTAAAGCTATTTTACTTTGACCTGATACATAGCATATTTCATATAGTTACATTAAATCGAAAACTATTTTAGTATACTTATTTATTTATTTAGGTACACCAGCCGTACACGTAAATAAAAATTACATTAGAAGTTACCGTATAAATAAAATTTTTGTTATATATTCCTTTAAAATTGATACAATATAAAAATTTACTATACACAACATTGCAGAAAGATCAGACAAAATCAAAATAAAATAAATTTATTGAATAAAGACTGAAGAGAAAAGTGTTCGCACGTAGGAGGAAACATATGCCTTACGACTTAAGACACCAAAAGAGATCTTATTTTGAAAATGTTTCCTCCGGCGCGCAATCTTCTTAAAGACTGTGTGATTAAAAATACCTAATCAAAATTAGGAATCTGTTAATGATATAGTGAATAATTAAGGTGATTTCTAAAGAACTTATAAGAGATACGAAATATATCGATAATACTTATTATGTAGGGCTTAGGCAGCGACTTGAAATAAAGTAATGTACCAAATTGAATGGAATTTCTAAATTGTATAGTTTATATGTATAAATTTTAGCTGTATTCACCCATTGAGAAAATTTTAAATAATAATGAAATTCTGTCGTGACTCGCAGCTGGGAAAAGAAAAATCCGTATCAAATAGCGGCAACCCTTTCCCAACTGTCTGCGCTTAGTAAACGCGAAAAAAAATAAAACAACACACCCTAGCGACAAAAATTAGAATTTAAAAAAATGCTTATTCGTTTCATATCATCTGAGTGTACATTACATATTTTTAATCAATGTTGGTACGGCGAAGACGAATAATGTCTCTGAATTAACATGTAATAAATTTAGAAAGTTCATTGAACAATAATTTGTTGTTTTTTTATGATATTAACACTTGAGAATGAATTACTCTACTACTGTTTGAAAGATTGTGAAAATGACCACATAAAAAACTTGTCCAAGTTTTTTAAGAGTTCTGATTGTAGGATGTTATTATAGGAGAGCCCAATATGATCTTTGTTTTTATTAATTAGGCTCTCCTGGCATTCTTCTCATGATGTAGGCAAGTGGCCACTGTAAATAATCCTAAATGGATAATGATATTATGTAATATACTTTAAAGAGCTGTTGTTTATATAATTTATTACTCCTGGGTGTAAGTGCGTACATACTTATATCGCGACGTGATGTTCATTTAGACGTGTTTATTTTTTTTTAATCTATAAAGTAATATTTTCTGTTTTTTTTTTTAATGAACAAAAAATGCTCTTGGATAGCGCATATAACTGTAGCTTAAGTTGGCTGGCGGATATTATGGGTTATGAGCTTTGTGGTCTATTATATAATGATTTTGCGAACATTTCTATGTGTCACATAATGTTCGGATTGGTATATTTATTTTAAAAAAAAGAAAAATCTTTTCAAATTACTACGAAATGAAGACATTAAGGTTACAAATTTTGTTCCATATTTAAACATTAAATGATGCAATTAGGTAACGGCTGAAATATTTTAAGTGAGAGTGTTTTAGTGTTTCCTACTCTTTTTAAATGTAGAGTACCATTCCTATTACTACATGCATACGTATACGTGATCCGAATGCGCTGCGTTGTCGTGTTTCGCAATGACAAACGTAATTGGAGTATAAAAAATGAATGTAAAATTAAGAAATCCTTTACACGCGTTTTCACCTTTAAGCTTACGCCTTCGTATAAAATGATAAAAGAATTTTTAAAGATCAAAATACATCGATTTGTATACTTTGATTAATTGATCTTCAGTACAACAATATGATAATCAGTATGACTTTGTTCACAAAGTGTATCAATGCCCCGTTAAATTTAACAATACATATAACTGCCAAAAACTAATTATTTTGCGGTATGACGATGTTGTTCTTGAACCTAAATTCACTTTTATCCGGGCCGCTTAACAAAGACAATAGCAACAATGTCGTTCATATCACGACCGTAACCGATGTGTTCGCGGTTCAACATCGATTATAAACACGCCATGTCAACATCAACACTATATCGATATCGCGGGCCTATCGATAATCAAGGCCGCGCTAGACTTTTGTTCTCAAGTTTTGTAATTAAAGTAACCTATCAATAGTCATTGATACAATGGACTGTTAGCACATTTGTCATGCGATATCTAATTGAAACTACTTTAAATTGTTTTACGTCAGTAATTAATACTATCGGGTACTTAATTCGTAATAATTGGTGCTATTTTTAATACTTACGTTTTAAAGTCGGGCTTTTGTTTTTAATTTTTTACAAACATTTATAATAAGTCTCTTCAAAACGATTTTCAGCCTAACCGGCACATAAAAAAGTAAGAGTTATTCGTTACCTTAATTACATCAAGTTTCCTGAATACTACTTTCATCATCATCATCATTACATCCGTGAATCTCAACTACTGAACTTTACCATATATTTCCAACCGAACGTCTTATGCTGGCTGGTCCGTGGCTCCCTCTTCCGACCTCAGGGCCTCAGCGGCCATAAGTTCTGCGCTCTACGTGACCTGTCCACTGCCATTTCGGCTGTCAATTACTTTCGTCCGTCTTCAGACCTCTTCATCCCTGGTTAAGTCTAGAAGAGAAATCCAAAAATTTAAATTTCGGAACACACTAACTATGTCGATATAACAAGAATACATAACCATGCCATTTTTTAAAAATCACTCTAATTATTCTATTATAATGTATATTACAAATAATAATGAATATGCTATCAGAATGTAAATAAATTATAAAAGAAACTTCGAGAACAAGCACTATTGAATCTTATGTTTGCGCACTGGTGGTTCATCAATTGTTATTGGTTTGTTCTTACATAATCTACATTTAAATACTAATATACTAAGTTTTATTTACTTTAAATTCCATGCATCTGTTAATTTTATTTAAACTATTTTACAATAAAAATAAAATTACATCGATTAAATTCGTACAATAATGTGGAAAGTAGTTACAATATATGATCGTAAGATGGCGTGTTTTACACATCTATATTTGTTATCACGATGACCTATACTTCAAAGAAGAATCTAGACAAAACAAACACATAAAATAATGGACGTTTATGATTTATATTTACACGTACATGTGAATGTGTGCGAAATTCACACAGACACAATTTTCCCAGAATTCCAAACAACAATGCGTTATCACAATACGTGTTTACGGGGCGAGGTTGCACAGTATAATACTTTGATACTTTGACCTCTTCACTAAGGCTGTTCCTCTAATGTAATTGACACTTCATTAGTCGCGATGACCAACAACTGTTATCACGCATCATTAGCTCTTGAAACGAACTCGTAAACATTTGAACGACTTCCCCAGGGTTAGCGTATCTAAATGTTATTATTCGATTTCATATTTTATTTTAATTGCTTACATATAATTCCCAAAATATTATGCTGTTTACACCTATTCGCACATCGATAAATCTTACCTCTCGTTTAATCTATCAAGGCAATCCGGCCTTCGCGGTAATTATAGAATAAAATGTCATATCATCTCTGTACATAAATGTACATTTATGTTGGGATTAAAAGGAAGTGGTGACACAAATAGGTAGAACGATTATCGGCTCTTATAACTTATTCAATTTAAATTTTTTTAGCATTTACCACCTATATGTCATCTATTAAAGGAAGCTTAAGAACTTTAAGTGTATTTATCATAAATTGGGTATAATAATTCTCAATAATTAAGCAAATGAAATCATTAAAATCAATAGTGACATTCAGAAATACGGTAAAATATTACTTAAATAATATTTTAAACAAGTGAAAAGAATATGACCTGTTTATAAATGAGAACTTGTAAACGCCTGCAAGTTTAAAATACACTTTTTCTATGACGTGTCTCGTCTCTGTCAACACTCATACAAAATTGAGAGACATAAAAAGAAAAAGAGCAGGTGTCAGGATGAAAAGGCAATGTTATTCAAAAATATGTTTATAATGAAATAATACACAAAATAATAAAAATTTACACAAGTCTAAATAATAGGTTGAGCTAAAAGTTCCTTCGCATTTTATATGAAAATTGGAGACATATTTATTTTTCAGCTTATTTTATTTTTTTAGTTATTTCAGTTGCCATATTTATTCGATGACTTTATGCCAGTGACATGTTGCTATTAGTGCAGAAAATTTGGGACTTCTGATCCAAACAAGACGAGTAATTTGGACAATTCTCTCTTGATGGTACCATCCGTCAACTAACTGCCCAAATAATTTTGAAAGGATCGAAACATGTGAAAATCTGAAGGTAAAAGGTCAGTGCTATATGGCAATTATCTATATCCTGAGTGACTAAAGATGACGCTAGACAGCTTAAAAAGTAGTTATGTATCAAATAGGGGCTTCTTCTTCTTCTTGAAGTGCCTCTGCAACTAGTGGAGGTTGGCTATCAGCTTCCTGATAGCCAACCAACCAACCAACCAAGCCAACAAATAGGGACAGTGAGCATTAAATAGGAGATTTAGCGTGCACTTTAGTGCCTTTAGGTGCCATGGTAACACAGACGTAATAAGACTACGGGCCACTCGGGAAAATCATGAACTGATGGCGGGCCGGCCGCCAGAAGTAAAGGTAATTAAATTTTTTTGGTTTTATTCTGGAATAAAATTCAATATTGTTCGAATGTACCAGAGTATTATTTTTCTTGTCGGCGGGCCACCAGTATTGGACCGGCGGGCCGTATGCGACACGCGGGCTGCGGTTTGTGCATCCATGCTTTAGGCAAACTGGAGACAACAACACATAGTGGTCAGGTGTCGATGAGACTCAGCGACAGTGCGAAAAGACTTAAAGCCTCTAGGTCTTATCTACATTGAGGAGCACAAGTACATTCCACAGGATTTCCATGGTGCGGGTATCTTTTGCATTCCCAGCACCCATTCCCTCCATAATCTAAAAAAGAAGGTGTTACCACGATACACATATCTTTGCACAAATATAAGCATGTTACAGCTAGAACTCACCCATTTGAAATATTTATATTATATATGTACTACGATTATAGAGAAACTTTGAAAGTGCGAATGTATAGCTCATTTGCTCTCTATTAATGTATAATATACTCTATCTAAAATCAATGATTGTAGAAATAATAAATAAATAGCAGTAATAAAGTAAGAAAAATCGTTCTATAAATTCGGAATACTCCGTCTTAATATTAATTATTGTTTACTATCTGTCTCTGCAGTGTGTACTGCCAGATGTTATTGTCCCTTCAAATTCCAATAGAAAAATGAAATTAATGTAACATATTTCAAAGCTATAAAACTTTTTGCAAAAAAATGAGCTTTACATTCGCTCCTTTAAAGCTTTTACAACTACAACCAAGCACCCAGTATATGCCATCTGTCAAAATGGCAAACGAAAACTTGGTGCGGTGTGTGCAGAATCTCGAGTAAGCTTCCTTAACACCAAAGTTTTACGGATATTTAAGTTAGTAATAACAATATTTAAAAACCATTATTGTTTAATATTCAACGCGACAAGACTCGCGCAAATTAATTCGCATTATGGCATTTTGCATGAACAATGTTATGGCCGTCACTCCCCAAGCGCTCAACTATATTTAGATTGACATTTTACAACTGTTCTAGAATTTAATTTGCTGTTGTAACAGATTATTCATGATTTTCCTTGTTATTTTATTTGCAACTGACTGCTCCGACGAACTGTTAAAAGTGCTTGGCTTATCGTAAGAGTGTTAACTACGATAGAAAAAATAAATAAACAAATTGTAATTCAAATCATTTCTGTTTGTAATTAATTTCATATAATATTATTAATAACCAACAATGACCAATAAAAACAATTTCGTACAGTGTAAGATTTTAGTGACAATTTGTATTTAGTTTCATTATATCCCTTCATTAAAATTTTTACTACATTCTATCAGGGCCTTCTAAATCTCGATGGTAATCATTCACTTTAGTTCAGAACAGGTTATTTATTTTATGGTTTGTATAGTAGGTTGCTGTCCTCGCAATTTTTCCATTTTTTCTCTCCATTTTTCATCATCCAACCTTTTTTCATCATTTATAGGCAAAACATTTGACCTCTGTTTCGTCCGATGTTAAGCGATGAAGAGGTCTACTATGGTACATGCTTGTCTAGAAAAAACCCATTCACTGTTTTCTTGAAGACTACTTAGTTATAGATGGAGTTTTCATGCCTCAATGTCAATAAAAAAAAACGAATTGGTCAAGTCGTGTTAGAGTTCTGTGCTTAGCAATATATTTGGCGATGTATCACTTAAAATGTATTATATAAGATAAACTTGGATAAATATTAATTTAACGTTACAATTTATAACGTGAAAAGAATAGAAACTTCATTTTGTTTTAATTACCTTACACAGTATTTATTATGAGAGATTAATTTTACAATGGAACCCTTAAAACCCAAATAAGTGTTATCCCCTTTGAAACTAAATGGAGATCAAGTTTAGTCACTTGTACATAAAAGCCCCATCTTCGCACAACTTATCTCATTGATTAGGGATAACGACCTAATTTGCAAGGCGAGGACGCGTTCTTTTGACCTTATGATGATTCCTGTTTACTTTATGGCCTAGCGAGTTTTTGGTGTTTTTTTATTATCTTGTGATTGGGTATATTCTTGCATTAGCTTCTGTTTAAGCTGTGGTTTTTGTACAACGATGGCCAACACAACTGAAAGACCTAGCAATATAGAGAACCGGCAATGATCTTAACCTGGAAGACGTTTTCTTAAAAATATGGACGGTAAATTAATTGTATCCGGAATTTTTTTTAAAAAAGTAAACGCATCTTTACAAATACTGCATACATGCTCACATTTATTTCTTTACAAACATTGACGCCTGCTACAATTATTTCTTCGTTTTACATGCTTACAATAGTGTAATTGAAAGGTACTATGTTAAATCTGTCGGTTAACTAAAGTATAATATGATTTCTGTAACCTTTTACGATAATTTGTAATACAACCTTTTTTTTGTTATTACACTTCTGATAAATGATTTTTTTGTATACGTAAACCATGTACAAAAATTTCATACAACGTCCTTGCTTGTATCGACATACTACTGACCGTAATGGTCGGCCTTGTTTCCCTCGCCACTACAAAGTCCTGCACAATGCAGCGGACCAAGCACTTATACAACGATTGTGAAAGGAGCCAAAGGTCTTACACAACGGCCTTATCAACTGTGTACTATTTTATTGAATGTCGACAAAAAGTCTTAACAATTGGTTCGCTTAAATCAATCATTTTTCGATTTATTTATCAAAATTAATTTTTATAAGTATTACCGCGTTAAGCTTGTTATAATAATTAATCATATTTTTAATGTTAATTCTCTTGCTGTGTCAAATATTATCGGTGTATATCGTTTTATCATTGATTTCTTTATCTTTTTTCTGCACATACCAACATACTAGATATACACGGATGCCGTTTTTAACATTACTGTAGGTTTAAATACTTGTATAATAAGCCATTAAATATAAACACCGGTGATTTCTTAATAAAATAAAATATTAATTTATCGGCGGAAGTCAGTAATTAGCTAATTCATTTCATTTTATATTATGTCCAATTTAAATATATCATGGCAGCCCGCTTCCTACCGGTCATATCGTAAATCTATGCAAAGGCCTATGCCTAGCAGCGGGCGTCCTATAACTAAAATGGGGATGATGATGAAACCTGACAAACGTAAATAAAAAAAATAATTATGAAAGAATTGTTTTTAATTGAATGATTTTAAAAAGATGTCACCTAACCTTACCAGAACGTTTAATTTCTTAGACAGTAGACCACACTAAAATAACGTCGATACTTTACGAGACTAATATCGACAACAAATTATACAAAAATATGATGAAGTATTTGAACATATGTTACTCCTAAGTTATTTAAGTTGAAGTATGTCTATACAAAACTTCACTATAATAGGCATGCAACCTTGTAACATAACTTTAATGACGAGGTCAACAAATTCTTTTGTCCATATCCGTGTTAGTAATTAGGAGAGATATTTGAAATTACAAATACACTGTATATTGGCTTATATTATGTAACATAAATGCATAATCGAAATATTTCTTCTACTATTGTAAGAATTTAAACATTTTAAGAATAACTCAAAAAGTAAAAGTATAAATAGTTTCGAGAATTCTGCAAAAAGGAGACGAATGCCTTTATCACTTTTTTTGTCTTGTGATAATGTTATTTGTCCTTTGACATTTTCAGCTTGCCGGATTTGTCATGAAGCAGAGAGTATTTAATCTAAACATCTTTACAATTATTAAGCTCGAGGGCCAAGAAAGCCTTAGTCGTTTACTTTTGTTATAATACTTCCTAAAATTGGAAATTGATTACCACCATGGTGTAATGCCGCTACGGTAGATACTCTACAGAATGATTGGCTGCATAGGATCTCGACTTGTTCGAGTCTAGTAACGAGTCCAGATGGATTTAGCATTCCAATTTTGAAAATAATTCTTTAAGACACCTCTGTCTGACGGCTGAACAAGGGTTCGATCGACAGTCGTTTTTGGATTAATAATATATTTAATTTAGAAAATGCAAGTGGCAAGTGAAGCTACTCGCTAGAAGAAGTGGCGGAAGAAATTCCAGCAACGCTTTTTACCTTAAAAGTGAAAACCAGCCTGAAATATATCGGAATGTCACAAGACGCTCTTGCCTATATGTGGTGTTGAGCAAAATAGTTGTTTTTAAGTGCTCTGACATATTCCAATATAAGAATTCTTTATAATAAGGAGCTCTACCCTCCTTTCTAAATTGTAGGGTAACTTGTAGTATTTCAGGTCTAGGAATCTCCGTCGTGAGAATGAAGCGAGGTAGTAGTCAGGGAGTCAGACAACGATCTAGAAATCCTTACCTGCTACTTTGGGTGATTAGTTAATTAAAACAATTAATACCGACATTTTTTTCGCATGTTTTTTTTTTAATTTAACCAAAATGATTACCTCCTAATTTAAATTTGATTGTTACCTTTTAAGCAGTATTTAAGTTGTATTAAAAAGAAACTGTTTACTGTTAACATTTTTATGGGAAATCTCTTTTTTTCCGAAATAATTTTTTTGGCAGATACATTCATCTGTTATACTTTTCTTTAAATATATTCACAGATGTAAACTTACAAAATAAAAGGTCTATTTCGTAAGTTTATATCTTATAATTAAAACGTATGTCCACAATAAAACAATACAATGTATGATGGTCACATTGTCATTATTATATTTTATTTACATATATAACAGTCTTAAATATTTTTGGAATTGCAATAAGGTTATATATTTAATATCATTTATATATAATATACCGTCATGGATATTTCTCGTCTCTTTTCAATGTCAATCACTTTCGAAAAAGATAAAAATTTACAACTTTGATACGTAATAGAGAGCAAATCACCTCATGACAATTAAAGTTAAAACTTTACCTGTTTTATTAAGGCAGTGCACATTCGCATAGACAAATCCTGTTATAAAGTGTCGCTATTAACAAACTAGTTCATGAACAGTTTAAAACGTAATAAAATTTTGTCAGTGCCAATACGCAACTAGTCTCGTAAAGGTTAAGTGCCATTATATATAGTTATCTAGATTAAAATTTATCATGCTAAAATCTAATTTGCCGTTGACACCCACTTCTTATTACATTTAAGTTTTAATTAACTTATAAGTTGTTACATTAGCATAAATAAATATAACATCATAAAATTAATAGGGTTTATTTCTATATAAATGAAAATCTAAAACAACATATCACTTGTTTAAAAAGAAAAGGCGAAAACACTGGCATGTCCTTAAATGAAATATTTAAATTGATATTGATATATGTCACAAACGTCAAAATCATCCGCCATTTTGATCCATCATCCAAGGCATATACATACGCTAATATGACTCGCTTTTGTTTCGAGAAACGAATATAGTATTCCAACAACAAATATGTTATAAATGGGTCAATAACAACCTTCTACTATTCAAAAGCAACTCTCTTCTGGAATATAAATATGTAATATTATATTTATAGCAAATCAGATTTTAATCAATAAGCCAATCCGTTGAAATTATCGCTTTCGGCGGCTCGAATCGAAAATCCCCATGAAGCGCTTTAGCTGGGCTATCTTTACAGAGACTAAACGACCTCTACACTCTTCCTTCTCTACCCCTAGCGCTCTTTCCCCCCCCCCCCCCGGGCCCGCGAAAACTGCAGCAGCATCAGCATTGTAAGCCAGGTAAAAAGTCATTCCAACAATTCATCTATATTTGATATGATCTATAAGAAGTCTATAATAAAAATCATACCACATGCATTATGATCTAATAAGATATTTAATTATAGGTTACTTGTGCAACAGCTTAACAAATATATGACAATAATATTAATAATGTCTGCAAAGGAGATTGTATTTCCCACGCCCACCTGCATTATGCCAATTACAGTCAAGGGACTGGTTTTATGTATGTAACTGTAGTTCTAACCTAAGCTAATTTTGTCCATACTACATTGGACTCGTAACGAAGGGTCCGGGTAAGTAGCCGCCCGTCTACTCTCAGGGTCATTAGAAATTTGTCGTAATGTCTGTATAAGGTGTTTCAAAATTATTTTTATTATTTATTAATAATTTTATAATTTAAATATTTTCTGTAGATGCAATCGTAAAAGGTATGCTAAGACAAAAGCCATTATATAAGTTTACTTGCGTACAGGATTGCGGAAACCACGATTTTTAGCAAAAAAATGTTTTAATTAATCACAACAAGAATATAGTGAATGCTGCACCTGCTTCGAGTCACGTAGCAACTGATTTCCAAGTTTAAATTCAACCCTGTACAGAGCAATGATTATCATGCTTGTATGTTTTTAAGAAAATAATGAATATATTAGGAAGACCCGGCGTTATTATTTCATATCATAGCTACGTTTATACTATTTTATACCTGGATTTTTCTACGAATCAGGATCCGGATTTATTTTTCCAATCAGGAATGAGGACATTCGTGGACGATCGAAAGTAAACCAAGCGTAGCGGATTGACAAGGTAAAGTAGCAGTGGACATCCCATATAGTATACAGCTGATATCTGCTGAGGTATTAAAGTTTCGGTGTGGAAATCGCAAACTATCAAGCACAGCGTGGAACGTCAACCTATAATACCGACTGATCTTATTAGAGTCATTGGAAGACGCTGAATGCAAACTTCCATCCGATCCTATTGAATATTTAGGGTAGAGACTTTTGTTCAGCAGTAGACGTTCTGTTGCTTAGACAATGTTAATGATGATGTTTAATGATTTGGAGAAACTTGGCAAACAAAGAACTAGCTTTAAAGGACAATAAAACAATGTATTTCATTAACGGTGAACGACTATTTCCGTAATTATTTTAAACAGCTAAAAATTCAACCATATTCATGCATGTACTTATTTGAATGTACCATTAGTACCAAAGAAAATACGCACATCTTTAAATTTAGTAACCGTATCACGTCACAAGACATAGTCATATTCATATTCCAAAAAATGCATTGTATCACAAAAATGCATCTTTTTGACATATATTATTATATTTCCCGAATTTATAATAATTTCCAAAATGTATTAAAGATTTAAATGGCTTCAACGGTGACATAAAATATTTTAGGCACTATATTTATTTATTTAGGCACGAAAAATTTATTATATTATAAATGATTATCTTAATGATGTAAATATGTATACTGTACTTAGTAAGTTATTCCTCATGATACAACACTATTATTTACTATTACGGCTGAGATAATGGTAAACATAATAGCTACGTGCAAAATATAATGTTAACCGAAATATAAAAGTAAAACAAAAGAACTTGTCAAACAAATAAATCAAATCTTGACAAGCCTTCATAAACATGTTAGGTTATATAGTTTACAAATCTCAGTACAAACGATATTCGTTGGGTGATTAATCATCTTAGTTAATACCCATCAACCGGCCCACGTGTTGCACACTTTCTCGTCGCTACCCAATCCAAATCATTCACGCCACAATACTTTCCGTTTCAATAACAGTACTTCCTACTCGCGATGATTGCTAGAGTTGGCTGTTAACGTTTCCATTGCCGAACACGATAAGTTATTTAACCGACAATTTACTTATTATATAGTGCACATATAACATTACTGTTGTTTTGGATTTTTTTTAAACATCATTATTTAAGTTTATTCTTTTGTATTAGGGTGACCGGAAAGTAATGTCGCTTTCTTAAGTTAAATTCACACGACTACATTTTTAACAAGTTTTATTTCTAATCAACAATATATTCACCTTCGTTATCAACAATGTTTTTCCATCTAGTACACAAATTTTTAATGCCGGAGCGGTAAAAATCAATTGGTTTTTTGTAAAATATGTCGACGGAAACAACATTACTCTCAGGCCCTAATATATCTTTGTAAATGTCAATGCGTTTTACAAAAAATAAAGAAGTTATCCACAATACTGTTGACAATTATTAAAGTCATCGACTTCTATGATTGAGATTTAATTTTGCAAATGTACATACAAATATTTATCTATTCATTGACACTTGTAACGTAACAATGGTATATAACAATGCAATAATGGATAATTTCCTTATAGACATTTTCTGCCAATGAACCTAAAGTTATGTATGAATGTCAAGTAAGAAGAGGTATAAATGTCGTAAAAAAAAACGATGAACTTATAAAGTACTATATACTGTATATACGTAATAAAGATTATACGTATTATCTAATGACTAATGAACACATGTAATACTTAATTAGTAGGCTATAATATAAACATAAATTACACAATTAGTTATACGAACATAATATCCAGAGACAATTATTTACTTAAGTTATATAACTTGAAAACAAAAAGTTTTATCAAATTTTTGTTTGCGATATCGTGACGTTGATAATTAAAATGAGAAATAAAAAAAACAAAGAAAACAAGGGTATTATATTCACATAAATATAGTTGGTAAAACAATCACTTTTATGTGTGTAACAGTCTTGAAATAAAATTAAGCAAGATACAACACTTTGGTCAAAAAATAACTCTTTTATTCCTTGCAAAATATTGATGTTATGCAATAAGTGGCGCTAAATTTTATAGCTACCATTTCAAAAGAAAATGAAATATTTATTTTTTCTTATTGTAGTAATTTGATCATTAATTAAATGAAAACAGCGTGCCGACTTCTTTGAGGCAATACTTTGCAATGGTTCGACGAATTTCCTCTTTAAATTAATATTATTTATATTTTATATAAAAAAAACAATTGTTTTCATTTTTTATCTCATTTTAATGTCATCACTTTAATGTTTAAGAAAATTGCCAAGCTTCACGATTGTTTGCAAGAGATTTGAGTTTTACAAAGAGAAGTAAAAAAGATCAAATATACAGCGATAAGTGAGGGATTATAAACAATTTAAAGTTCTTGTAAATTATAACGCAATGGTTTCTTTTAGGAGTAGTACTGGTATGTAACATTCGTTGCTATACATTACAAAACAATTAACTTGCGTACATTTTTGTAATAAAATTATCTAGAATTATGACTGCTAAATATAACTTTTTAAGCGAGAGGTCTTAATTGATTCCTGGAATATTATTAAAAAAATTTATATTGCCTATTTCGGCCACATTACACTAATATTCAATAACATCAAGTTTTTAAAATTTGTCCTCGTAGAGGAAAGATACAGTTGGTAATAGACTGCAGTTAAAATTGTAAAATATAAGCTAATAAATAAATAAGTAAATGAAACAAATTGTAAAAAAATGTAAAATATAGACAGACCAAAAATTAAAATAGAACAAAAACAAAGAAATTGCTAAAATCATGGTATGAGGAAAAGAAAGAATGGAATGGAACAAAAGGAAAAGGTAGAAAAAATGTACTAAATAATAAAAAGGAATGAAAAATCATAAGAGGAATGACAGAAGAGCGCAAAAATAAAACACAATTTGAAAATAAATATATTAAAATTAACCAAAGTCCCTGTCCTACCAATAGGTAGGGGTAAGAGAGGGTCCAAATGAAGGGATACTAGAGATATATCCCTAATTAACTAGAAGTGGAGCTCCCATTAAGCAGGAAATCCAGGTCAAAAAGGGAGTGTAGCCTCGCAATATCTGGCACTGCTTAGCTTAGCCCTCCAGGATCCCATCATCCCTGATTGCGGCGCCTACTGACTACTAATTGCGAAGGCCAAAAACACAGGAGGAGAAATAGATCATCAGGCACACCCCACCACTATCATCAATCCTGCTTACATAGACCAGAGGGCGCATCCGAGATTTTTTACCTTTGAATCGGGTTTGTTTGCTCGCACCCCTCAGTCCTGACTGAAGGAGGCAACATTGATGTTGTACAATATACGCCAGGAAGATGGATGGTGCATTAGCTGGATCAAAAACAACGCCAATTCACCGCGCATTCTCCACCCGCGGATGTATCTATAACTCATCATCATAGGATGAATTATAACTATTATGGGCGTCAAAATGAGTTTAACACCGCATATTTTTCCAAAAATATAAGCTGACTTGAGAAAAACAGGCGAAAGAAATATAGTGAGTGTTTAAAATATTTACTACATTTATATTTATGTATTTGCAAACAGTAAAAATTTCCTATTTAAGTAACATTAAAAAGTTTGGGGACAAACATTATTATCAAAGCAACTTTTACCACAAAAACATCTTTGACATTTTAATTCTAGCAATGGGAGATCCTATCCTTTACATTTTCGGGAACTTATTATCCAAGCATGTATATATTGCCTATAAAAACAAAGAAAAATCTACTCCTATGTATACAAAAATTTATTATTGTTTATCGTTCCTATTGTGTATCATAAACCTCTCAAAAGTACTACTACTAAAATAAGTTATTATCTCGTATCACATGGTTGAATAACATAACGCGTGCGTTAATAAGTAGCATTTTTGGGTCATAATGCTTTGTTTAAAACTCATTAATATTGGTTATAAAATAACCTAATCTCTTATTTTGTTTTGAAGGGGTGGACAGGACATCTGGTGCATCTGGATATGCACTAGATGCCTTGCCTACCCACTAAAGTCGTCCTACGTACCTTTGAATAAACCGACCTCCTACAAAATGCGCAGTTGCCTCTCAATATTGTACACATCTCCAAAGGAATCTGAACATCTCACGGCATTCGTTCCGCTACAGCCCGAGACCACTTTTTAATCGCTGCTGCTCCTCAGATTCGCTTTGAGTTCATGATGAAGGCCGCCACACTCAACCTAACACCCCTGATGAATCCTGGTTAAAGAGATAACCTAACCTAACTTAGTGATCCAGATCGCACGTTGGACTCTTTGCCAATAGACCTTACTTTTAAAGGCGGCGTCTTTTTCAGTTCTAATTTAATTTTTTTATGTATAAATTAAGGCGTAAGAAAAAAACAAATAAGTTCTTTATTTTGAATGAATTCAGAAAAT
Source organism: Battus philenor (assembly GCF_028537555.1). Lineage (NCBI taxonomy): Eukaryota > Metazoa > Arthropoda > Insecta > Lepidoptera > Papilionidae > Battus > Battus philenor. The sequence goes on from NW_027181693.1 coordinate 4,752,687, forward strand.
AAACCACATAGTCCCTAATGAACATTCCCTTTATGATTGAAAGAAATTTGATTTTTCGCTTACTCTCGGCTAACGGAAGGGCGGTTTTTTGTGTATTTCAGAATATAAGTATACGTATGGAATGTAAATATGTATAGTTCTAAAAGATTCTGTTTTCGTAATTTCTACAATCTTATTTTTTGTCAAAGATGCCATGTTGATAAACCTTTATTTACTTATTCATATTAATGTACAAGACATTATCTCTGCTCTATCCTTTACTTAGCCTTTTTAGATATTCTCGTCGTGTAATGGGAACTATTTGCGCTCGTATTATTTAATCTACAAGTTACGGCCACACCAGCTAAATTGCTTCAGACAATGGCCGAATTATATACCTGCTTATCTAGCGAGTGCTTTAATTGCTCACATTCAATTCATGCATTTCATAATTATTATCTCTTGTAACTTTCTTTTATATAGAGAGAGTAAATGATTTATTCTGTAATTAAAGCAATTTTTCATACCCTTCGATACCGAAAGCTTAGCACTTTTAGCTTTAAGTCACGTCCATCTTTGGTCTGCAACTGTAAATGACATCAAAATTGTATTTAGCAGTAGTTCATCATTAACCCAACCTTTTCTACAATCATGTAGACGGAGTGGTAATAAGTATCACTTTTAAATCACCTGACTGCACCAAATTTCACAGATCACAGATTATATATGTAGCGTTCTCAACCGAACGCCTTATAATATAAAAATTATACTACACGTATAATGGCCTCTGCGACCATAGATACTTTTTGTTGTTGATTTATTATTGTTTATTCGAATTCCGATTCAAAAGCTGATTTAAATTCGAACGCAAACACTACCATAGAAATTTAATTAATATTATTACTTATTTTAATTAATAAAGCTCACGAAACTACGTTTTTGTAACTTTTTCATACTTATACCTGAAAATACATACACAAAGACAAAACGGTGAGAATAATATCAAGTGTCAATTTTTTATTATGGCCAATATGATTTCCGATGCACGTCATCTACTGCGGGATATAAGCTTTCTACAAAGATTTGAAATAAAACCGATTGGAAGCAGCCATAGAAACTTGTAGATGGGTGTCCTACAGTGCGCTTGCCACTTCGTAGTCTCCATTCTAGAAAGGCCACACCGACCACCAGTTCTCCTCGATATGTGAAACTGCCACTTTAATTTGACAATCCGCTGAGCCATCTCGGTTACTTCCGTTCGTCTGAAGAACTCCTCAAATTTTGATTTTCTTTTAAAATATGATTTAAAAAATACAGCGATCTCGCTCTGGGGGAACTGTCTTCGTGATTACGATATCTCCCACGCCAGGTAAGCATGTATAAGACGATCGTTTTTGCAACTATGTTATCAGAAAAGAATAGGGTTACTGTGATGGACAAACAATACAGAGCCATCTATTAATATTACCAAGAACTAACTGCGCGCTACCTTTTAAAATTTTGTTCTATAAATTTGATTTCTTTTTTCACGGCACAATGATCTTTTTATATGGCTTTGAATAATAAAACCAATTTTTATTTTATCTGTGTTTATTTTTAATAGAATTGTTGTTAAATTCCAAACCTTAAGTATTACCATTATTGTATTGAAAATTTTTCCTTCTTTATGAATATATCTAAATAAAACTTACCATTAATGTTCAAAGTTTTACATAATATTTGACCGATTAAAATTTCTAATACATAAAAGATTCAAAAAATTGGTGAAGATTTATAACCATTTGAATAAAACTATATCTTAATGAATAATAAGTAACTTTTTACTGCATTTGTTATTATATAAGTAACATTTTTTTTTCATTAAACGACAAAACATCTTGCCAAAAACCGCCGCGGGTAATCATCAGTCATTCGGGACTTGTGTAGTTCATACAACCAATCAAATATAGAAAAAAAATAATTACTTACTTATGTAACATTTTATTTATTGCGTAAATACTTAGATACCTAGACTTAAACACATAGATAAGAGTAAGGTAGATTGTTAGTACTTGTATTAGAGTTATATTAATTGTGTCGCAATTAGCAACATCCATCTTTAGGATCCATCGAATAGGACCAAAGTTTAAAAAAATTGTAAAATAATAATAGCATATGACGACCTATAATATATGAAAATTCTATTCAAATATAAATATTACACAAACGACTGTTTCATATTGAATATTTACTTACTACAATTTAATTACAGAAATTCCATCCGACATGTAAACTAAAGTGTTTACAATAATGTGATATATATGAATATTTTTTATTCTATCATTTTTTTATCTTGATTACCTGCACTAGAACATAGGCTCATGGTTATAATCAAAATACGAGTATCTAAAAATAGTCATTTTGTTATTATCGTATATCACGTCTTGATTCACGCAACGTGTTACAATATTCGATTGGCACTTTAGCACCGACCGCAAATATGTTGCTGCAACAAAAAAGAAAACAGTAATCAAAAATATACATTGTCTACAATGTTTCTATCATGATTGACTCGATAATGGAATTTATAAACCAGAATTGAAAATTTCAATAAAAAACTAGTTGTTTTGTGGTTGATATTGCTAAAAAACCAAGGGCATATCAATAGTAAAATAACATAACTACTTTCATGCAATATTGCAATAATACAGATAGGGATTTTAAAAACAGAATTGACAATTTATAAAGACAAAGCCTTTTCTGTCAATAGTAAATAAAACATGTTCTTTATATTAATTCCGGTTTGAAAGACACGTTGTCATAGCCGCTCGCACCTAAATATTACAGAATGGAGACTACGGCTCGGCAAGCACAGTGTAGGATGTCCACCCATAATGAGGACAGAGATGGAACCCGTTGGAAATCTCTGGAAGAGGCCTATGTTCAGATGTAGAAGTTTTACGGCTGAAATGATGATGATGAAACACCATAACTCATAGAAAAACTGGTTTATAGATTTACAGGATTTTCTAATTGTGTATAAAAGCTAAATTTAATTTTAAGTAAAAAAAAATAATAAGCCTCAAAGCGAAAATATAATCTTCACGTCACAATATTATGGAAAACGTTTAAAAATATATCTCTGTTTTTCATTAGAGACAATGTAAAAAATATTTATAGATAATAAGAGTACAATTTCCTTTTAAAACTAATTACTGTTTTTTTTAAATAACACTTATTACTGTTGCTAATACTTAACAGTACTATTAATATCATTAAAAATTCTAATCTTCTTCTTTATTTTTTTCCTATGGAATCTCATCCTTACCTCGTTATAACATACCAATTAAATAATATAAGGAATCACTAATTCCTTTTCTAGTTACAATCCTGTGTCGCGAAAATGTTACAATAACTGCTTAGTAGTTTATTTCTAGCGGCTAGACTCTAGCCTATCATTATGTTATTGCAAGTAAATAAATCTGTGGATCAACTGCAAGACATAGACGTTAAAGATATCAATGAGGGGATGTACCATAATAGCCACGCTTGGTCGAGTTGGCATCGCAGTGTGGTATTATGGTATGCAGAAGACGCTGCCGGTGCAATCCCATATTACTAATGAATATAGTGTCAATTATATAACATTGTTTCACGGTACTTGAATTTCACATTTTTTTACGCCTATTCAATAATACAAAATTCTCAGTCCTTTCCGCTGGACTACAACTGTTCGTAAAAGTATTAAAAGGTGCCATGGAGGTTTTTTGGCCTTTTTGTTCGTTTCGTACGGAATCTTAAAACCTTGCAAGGCAAGAATTGAGTTATGAATATAATCAACTTAGAGCTTTGACGGAGATGCGTAATGAATATTAATTTGATTTAAGAATTTTTATTTTCAGTCTCGTTTTCGTAAAACGGCCAAAAAGTAAAAGCTATAAATAGATGGATGTATATATTGTTTGCTATGAATTAATGTTTTCTTATCCAAAATCATTTATGGTATGGCTTCAGAAATAATTAATAATTATAAATTAGTAATATACTATACTAAGTATAGTTTTTATACTATACTATACTCCTAATAGTTAGTACTACTTTGCCTTCAGCTAGTTGCAAGGAATATTGTAATTTAAGATAAATTATTATAATATTCTTAAAACATTTATTATCACTTATTTACCTTAACATTTATTTTTTTCTTATTTAAATTTGGAACTAATAAACATTTACTTAATATATAAAATAAGAAGCCTTTTATTTCTAGACAGAAGGTAAACATTACATAATACAACAAAATATAGTAGTAACTTAAAAAATAAAATATGAAGTTATTTTTTTATAAAATTAAAAAGTGACTACAAACTATGGTATGATTTTTAATCTGCAGGTGAAGACCTCTTCCAAGGATGCCCATTCTTCTCTAAATTTAGGTCTTTGGAATCAATCTGCACCGGCGATTTTTGTTACGTCATCTTTTCACTCTGCGCAGGGTCTTCCTCTCTTTCTTATGCTAAGTGAGCCTTTCTACGATGTAACTTTTTTGGTCCATCTCTGATCCTGCATACGTGCTGCGTGACGGGCCCATTTCCATTTAAAAGTCAAAGCTTATACTAGCCCATCTTTTGCGTTTGTAGTATCTCTAATTAATGTGTCGTATTTTTTGGATTGTTTTGATGTTCAGCATGCTACGCTCCATTCCTTGTTGAAATGTTACTATTTTGCTTTTAACGTTTGTCGTAAACTTCCATGTTCCATGTTTAGCAGGCGTATAACTAGCATGGTAATGGATAAAAATTCATGACATTTACTTATTTATTTATAAATAATGTCGTAAGTAAAAGCGATTTCATAATTCCGAGTAATACATAATAAAATTAATTATCGTTTACCATCTATCTCTGCAGATTTTATACTGCCAGGAGTCTGGCGCATTCTAATGAAACAAATAATTATATTTCATAGTGATCACTTTATACAGGAGATTTGAAAGAGATGTCAAAGTTTTTTGTTTAAAAATGCTGGCCTGTAAAGATTTTAAGCTATATATAGATTGATTGCTACAAGACCTTGAAATACTTTTTACGTTTTCAATGATTAAGGTACATATTTGACTCTTATAAGAACGTTAATTCCGTTTAATATATGTTTTTACTACTTCATTATTACTACTTAAATAACACATGACGTAAGACATGGTGTAGTCTTCCGATTTCGATATTGCTTGTACTTAAAGCTATAGATCACTTAAGGTAATTTATTTAACCTACTTAGGTTTATGGTAATTAACGAAGATATAACTTATGATTAGATCTTTTCATTATTGTCACCAGTAGGCAAGTTAGATCTGCTTGGCTGAAATTATTGAATTTGGGACTTTATCCCGACCGATCGAATCAAAATTCATAAAATAAAATATACCAAGGGTAGTATACCCTTTTTATATAAAAAGCTTCAATTACAAAACCACTTTTTAAAGGACTTAAAAATATTGATATACTTTTGAAAATTGTATATGTATTGTATTGATGGGGATGAATCAAGAAACATATGTTTTAATAAAGGAGGACGAATCGATGTTACATATATCGAAAAATAAATTTAAACACTAATTTTGTCGAAATATGCAACATTGTAGCCTTTACGTGTTATTCTAGTGCAATTTATAAGAAGATTCCTTGGCTAAAAAAATTCTTGCGATGTCATGTAATCTAAAAACACTGACAAATTAATATTTGTTCTAAATAATGATAGGTAAGTACAAAATACCTTCAAATACAAACGTAACACTATGCTGTATCCAAAACTCCGTCAAAAACAATGGCGCCATATAACATGTTATATTTTGAGCTGATCGTAAGAACAATCGGAGTAGATATACATTCGAACAACAGGCCAAGGTTTAACTGGAATGGAATTTTAGATCAGAGCCTTATTGTTTCTCGAATAACGCGTGACGGTCAAAACTGTGTTTAAAGTCTTAATTACATCATTGAAACATTTCCTATGCCCGACGATCAAGGCCTGTCGTGATCGCTAAAACAATAAAATTTTAGAGGAATTCTGCTAAATTAATAATTAAAATTTACCTCAAATTAATTTTATTTTTTAATCCCTGATATTTAATATAAAATAATATGTTTTTCGACATCGATTCATTGAGAATTTGACTAAAACATCATCTATGTATCATCTTCATCGTCCACTTAAAACGATCGAACTACGAAAGGAATAATAATAAATTTTTTCGTGTTAGCGAGAATCACTCTAACGGCTAAACTCTGCAGCGAAGCTAAGCGGAACGTACATTGCCGGCTCAAAGCATAGGGCCAACCCAAGGCGCCGTTCTGTATGGATTCGATTAGTCCACTTCAGAGGCGAGGGTACGGAATGTTGAGCAAAACGTGTATTGTTCCACAGCCTTGAAGTCCATAGCTGAGTAGTGAAAAAAGTAGCGAGACTGCGATGCTCGCGTAGAGAGGCAATCACCAGACCCGACGCAGGAGGCTAAGAAAGGCCCGTGCTGATGACCACCTACGCTTTTGGTCCTCCTAGCCTGGCGGTGTAAGATTCCATTATTGTTAATGGGAATCCATTGGCCGCGTTCGATGAAAAAACTGAAAAGTAAAGTGCGTTAGCTTTCAGTTTGCTTTTCCTTGGAAAGGAAAAATGAGATATTCCTCCCTCTAGACGGAGTTGTGTCGGGACCCTGTCCTTTAGCGATGACGGAGGAACAGCGTTGGAGTTTTAATCAGTGCATGTACGACATAACTCGTCTATGCCCCGTAGCCTTAGCGGGTATACGAAGGTATTTCCCCACGTAAAACAAAAAAAAAGACAACGTATCGAGGCGAAATGGTGCGTAGTGAAAAAATTTATGGCATCACTTCAAAGTACTACAAGTTATTGGGTTATGCAGTTTTGATATAAACGAAGACTATATAGCTCTGTCTTCTTTGTATCTTATACACACAAAAATTTCTCGTAGAAACCAAAAAAAGGTATTCACTTGGTAATCAATATATGTATATTAATAATGCCTTATACACCACAATGCGTTGCAATTATCATGAAAAACTTGCATAAGCGTGAAAATGTAACACGTAAACTATAGACATATAATAATAAATTGTTTAATGTTTTGCGTAATATTTTTTTTATAATTAGTAATTTTTTCATGTACTTTGGTCAGAATTCTTATGTTTTTGTAATTGTCTCAGGCGGTACCCGCATTTAAAATACAAACAACGATGTTAACATTACTCTGTATAGGTTATATTTAACGAAACTGTAAACTTCAACTTTTACTTTTAAAATAAACAAGAAACCTTGTATGCATTACGCCCTACAATCACCGCCAGTCTTCGTCCACCACCGTCCACCTTCGGCAGACTCAAACAATAATTAATTGCAGCTCATAAAGCAACAATTATTATCTGTATTTCGCATAACTATGTATAAAGTAAAGATAACCTTATAAGTACGGGTTAAAAGTTCAAAATGAAACGCTTGAAACAAGGGCCTATTAAGGTCTACTAGCACTTATTGGGTGGAGCACATTGAAAGGACTACAAAAGAACCTTGAGATTTGAAAGTACAGACAACAGCCGGAACGCATGAACTTGCTCTCGTATAAATGTTAACGGATAACATTTTTTTTTCTGTGGTTTACCATAAAAAATGTTGTTCGTAAGGAAATCCTGATGAAATGAAAACTGGTCTAATAAATATACTCACGAATTGATCTCGGAAGTAATTGTTGTGATATAAATTACATTTTTATGTTAGACATACATATATTGGGTTTGAAAAGATTTACTAGCTTGAAATTAAAATAGTTTTAACAAAATATATATAAGCATTTACCGCTAAATAAGATTCTTCAGAAGTTAAGAGGAGGGATGTTCTGTATCTTATACGAATTGAAACACTGCTGAGCGAAGAAAACCGCATGGCTTTTCCCTACAGAATGCTTGGTTTCGGCTGAACCGTTTCATTTCTTACAGAATCATCAGAATTAAGCAACCCGGCTTTAGAATTTTCGGAAATGGGTAGCATGTATAGACGAAATCATACTATTAAAATTATTATTTGAAAAAAAGTCACAAAAGGTTTGTCGGAACCTTTTATTAATTTAACCTTTCATTCGAGTCATGCAGCATTTCGAATAGCGTCGTTTTTCAAAGCACTGTCCTGTTGCGGCAGCGCAGTGGCGTAGCTATGGTATTTGGGGCCTGGGGCAGATTGGGACTTGGTGCCCCCCCCCCCCCCCCTAAAGAATCTAAATAATTTCAACGGAATGTTGTTAATATATATTTTTTTGGTTCAAAATAATAATAAATTTATATAAAATTACATTAGATCTTAATAAAATTTATTGGGAAAATTTAAACGAACATTCCTCACTTTTTGGCCTGCAAAGTCATTAATCACATTTTCAAAATCAATAGTGTGGACTAGTTTGAAACACAGATATGTGTTTTTGTGATTTAGGGCCCTTTTAAAAAACACTATATGTGTTTTGCGAATGAAAGGCTTAAACACTGTGTATATTATAATTTGTAACCATTTACTTTTTTTTAATGATCCTATTATTTAACAACTTACAAAAAACAACCTAACAAAAATAGTAAAATTCGATATTCTTTTTATGTTATTTACTTTAAATTATGGTTTTCATTTTTCTTTTAACATTTCATTACTCATCATTCAAAAAAAAAAACAATTCAAAAAAATTATTTTTAACTTTGGTGCCCCCCCTGCTTGTGGTGCCTGGTGCGACCGCCCCGCTCGCCACCCCCTAGCTACGCCACTGCGGCAGCGTTCTTCGAAGTACGTCGTCCCTTGCGACAGCGTTTTTGAATGAGAGTCGCAAGTCGAACACGACAGTCTCTCAAATAGATAAAGTTAAAATTTGTGCATGAAATGTCTGCTGCCACGATTAAAGTAAAGATTCAAATGCCTTTTTAAATATTTTTCGCATATATTTATTAAACAAGAGATGTTGATTGTTGCTACTGTATTACACGAGATTTGAGATTGAGACTTATTCATAAGGGCAAGAGGTACCCCGATCATATAAAATAGAAACGGGGCTGGGGTTCCTTCCGGCACTTCCTCTCCCTGTTATGTTAGTAAAGTAACAGCAACCGACAAAGCCGAAGAAGTTAAAGAAGAAGAATGTTAAACGGGTATCGAGTGAGTATTGTTATTATCCATATTCTTTCATATTGTCAATCGGGGTTTCCAGAAAGAAACCGCTCAGTACGAACGTCGCCTAGATAGCGACGCTGTTCATGCTTGCCGTCAAACAATTACGGTAATATACCTACTGTACAATTACCATCCAATTTGTAGTAAATGAAGTTACTGAACTAACAATCACAGATAATCACAATAAATGTAAGTGATTGTGATTAGCTGTCATTCTATCATCGTCATCATCATCATTATTTCAGTCGTGGGGCGTCCGCAATTGAACATAAACTTCCCCCATATATCTCTAACAAGTTTAGTAGGATCCTGCATCCATCCATAACAATGTCGTCGGTTCTCCTTATGGGTGGACATCCTACGCTGTGCTTGCCGCTTTGTGGTCTCCACTCCAGAACCTTAAAGCCCCGCGGCTACTTGTAAAACTTTATAAAATTATAAGGCCAAACTGAAAGGAGTAAGTACCCTTCAAGTTCTCATTACGAGATTTGTAGAATTTACATAAGAACTATATCTCTCATCGAAAAATTGTAATTAATATTTAATATGTTAAAAAGTTACCTCTTATTGCTTAGAAAATAACATAAAACGCATTACCTTAGCTATTAACGTCAAGAAGAATATTGGAAGAAATCCTCATTTAAATCTAAAAAACATTCTAGAACGGAGTGGTAAAAATGAAAGCAATATGTAATATAGTACAGTCATATTTAAATATATATAAAATTACGTTAATTTCGACTACTTTGTATAAAATAATGCAAAAGGAAAGGGTCTGATTGTATTGGTCGGGCTGTTACTGAGCACCCACTCCCGGCCGCTATCCCACTACTGCCCGATACGGGGACTTTTGGCTGCTGGGTTTCCCCCCTGGCCCGGTTCGCCCCTCCTTAGTTAACCTGCAACTTCCAGACTCCTCCGGAGGTTCCATATTAATACCAGGCTTAGTGTGGACGTCCAGTCAACATGGGCCACTCAGCAACAGGACTCCCGACCTCAAACCATCCTCCATACCCGACCTCCGAGTAGCCGGATTACAGGAGACGCCACGCTCCCAGTCGAACAACAATGTGAAATTTTATTATACAATCTTGTCAAGAGGTTGGACATTCAAATTTAACTTAAATTAAAAATAAAATAAAACAACATTTTTCTTATTTTAATACAATCAAATATTAAAAAATAAGTTATTAATCTTAAATCAATATTAAGAAATTATGTATAAATAATAAAATATTAATTTATTAATATTTTAATTTTTATGGTACACTGAAATTTAATTAGCGCCATCTATAAGCTATCTAAAATACAACTTGCCTCATCTATCTGTACAGACTGGTATCCGCAAGCGAGTGACGTTGCACTCATTTTGGTCTAAAATATTGCACCAGAAATTCAATGAAACGTTTTTTTTACAATAGTTATAGCAAAACTACCAAAAGATGGCAATAAAAAAAATTATATTTTTGTGTAATATATAGATGGTAATTCCTGTATAAGTTTCATGTTAAATATTAAATTGATATACGTTATGTAAAAATAAAAATTTTATAAATCTTATTATCTTCATATTTTATTCAGATAACAAAATCATTTATGATTGCACATCTACGATATGTCAAGACCGTTGCCGGTTAACTATCACTTGTTTGAAAATTGAACAAAGGAAAAAATTATTAAACTTTTATGCATTAGTCAGAGAATTGGCTCAATCATACCATCGCATTGATCTTATCAAGTAATGGATCCTTCTGCAGTAATCAATCGCAATAGGTAAATTATAATATTAAAATTTAACAAAGTCGTCTCGGATATTTTGAACTTGCGCGCTGTAATGTATTGATTTTTGCACCAAAATAACTTCGTAACATGTAAATAAATCATAAAGGTTGTGTCCGACAGATCGTATGTGTTTTACCGGCAAAAATTAATAGCAAGCAAATTATTCAATCGACTATTGTATCATTTAGAATTTCAGAAGCTTATACACCAACTGTGACTCCGGTGAAACCGAGACTCGGTAGATTCTTTGATATTTACTCGCCCGAACACCTAAATTTAACGCCGAGGCCAGTAAGTGTTTTGACACTATTTTTTTTTTCAAATTATCGTTCATTTTTTAATATTACGAAACATTACAGAAAGCACGTTTGGGTTTTGTTGAAGTAACTCAAAAAAACAATTTTCATACGCCTGATAAACTATTAAAACATGACTACAAATGCAGGTAAGACTTAAACATTACTTAATAACAATTATTGACTTTCATTTAAATGCACTTTATTTCTGTTCACGTATATTATGTGAAGTTACAATGGATTATGTTTTCTTCTTCATTTTAAGAACTGTTAAGGCTCAGCATAAACTACATGATGCTTGGAATAACTCATTTGAAGGCAATCAAAGTTTCCCTCGTCTAAGACGTAAAGTTCATCCTCTTAAGATGGATTTAGAAACTCCAACCAAACTTAAACAAACAACGGACTTAGTAAGAGGTAAAGTCTATTTATTTATTTTATTATTATTTAAGAAGTGTGTATAGTTTAACTTAGATAACTATTTTGTCTTGAATTATTAAATTTTCCTATTTTATTATACATTGTTCTAGATATTTCTTTGATATTTGTACACATAATCATATTAAATTTCTTTTGTGAAAAAAGTACAATAATGAATGGTTTGAGCAACTACAAAACTGTAGTTTATTAATTAATAATCATTATTTTTATTAACTTTAGTTGATGGCCCAAATGGACTTCGTTTCAATACTTCTATAACAGTGGGGGAAGTTGGTGTATCACCAGCACAGTCGCAAACTGAAAGATTGCAGCAAACAATCAATCCAAGCAAAGCTGTCTTCACTATAGAACAAAGTACATTTAAGGTAGTTGTGTAAACTGGTGTTAACTTTATGTTGCTGATAATTAAATTTAAATTGTGTTTGTTTATTTTATATTATGTATTTGCTAAATTTTAATTTGATTGAGGCATTTTAAATATCAAAAAGAGGATATTAATGTTATTTTTGTAAACTATTTAATTAAAAAAGTAAGAGAATTTTTCATCTCTTTCAGATTCTTATAGTAAACAGCAAAGCTAGCTCTCTCCTTGGTTATTCATCAGGTGAATTATGTGGTTTACGTTTCTCTGACCTACTCTATAATAGAAGCTGCAAAACATTTAGCCTGCATGAACAAGAGGATGGTGACACTTCTGAGGATGGAACTATTGTCCTTCTCAGTGGAAAGGTCTGTATAGTTTGTTTTACTTCAACTTGAGAGTGAATATAACTAGTGATAATGTAAATTGCAACTTTCTCAATTCCTCAGGTAGTAGAACTACTTACAAAAGATGGTTCATCCGTGCAAGTATCTCTATGGATAAGACAATTAGACAATGATGGGCCCTGCTTAGTGGTTGCAGAACCTGTTAGCTGCAAAAATGTTGTTGTAAGTATGTTATAATATTATTAAATTAATGTTTATATGAGTTAATAGTGTGGGTTTATATTTTTTATTATATATGTTTTATTTTGAGCAATATGCTCTGCTACAAGACTCAATAATCTCCTTGAATTTATGATATACAGCATTGTTGGTAGTTTGTTATAAAATTGTATGCCTAATAATGATTGAGACTCTTTGAAGCCTAATACAAGATTCAAGTTTGTATGTTTACCTTGTCTTTAAAGTTTTTTGGAAACCACTCAAAATTAGAAACAGGCAACTCAACTTTGGTGTTTTCATGCATTGCTTGTATGATTACCTATTTCAACATCATCATTTTAGCAGTAAGACATCCACTGTTTTACATACAGATATATACCTACCTTTATCATATATATTCATAAAAAATTAAATTAAACTATCATTTGTTATACTTTTCATCATTACTTTTTTGTTCAAATTATATCATATTTTTCAGTTGACAGTTGATGCAGAAACTGGGATCATAGTGTCATGTGATGGTGGTGATGCCGCTCTGTTATTCCAAGCAGACTCTGCAGATAAATTAATTGGACTACCCATCTCTTCGCTAATTCCTTCAATTCAATTGCCTTCACCTGATATACCTATTCAAAAGAATATATCTAAACAAAAAGCCACAGGTAATTTTGTGTATAGGCTTATATATATTTTAGTGATTATTTGTTTACTATTTTATTTCCAAGCTTGCATTCCTACATAATTTAATCATATGTTTAGACACAATAAAATACAAGGCAACATACAGATAAACAAGGTATGCAGTAAGTCAAATTTAGTCCAAGCAACCAACACCTATATAAATGTATGTATAGGCCTATATAATGTATAGGGAACAGCTGGATATGTCTGGAAGAGTATAGTTATGAGAATCTACAATTAAAATAAAATTATGATATATTTATAATTCTATAACCTGAGCCAAACATTTTTAAAATCGAAAAACTATTTTTTCAAATTACAATAAAAACCAAACTTTTGTAAAGGCATTTTTTTAGAAGTAGCTATTGTTGTTAAGATAGTTATAAAATCAACAGACGGCTTATTAAACAATAATGCGCAAGCTAAGCAAGAAATTATGCCTATTTCCTAGACTTCCCTTAGTCGAATATGTCTGCAAGACTATGTACACATCTGACGTCCCTTCCAAGAAACATAACAATATGAGGGAATTCTGATAGTAATAGTGTCAGTTTAGGCTTAGACTGAAAAGTAATCGCTGCTCACCAGAGTCCCAAATCAACTCTTAATAAATTTAACAATACAACAAGAAATATATTCTTTTATAACTTTTTTTATAAAGAAGTCAGATTCTTAAAACGACTAGATATTATTGATGAATAAGTATTATTGATGAATATGTTTAATCTTTCACCTTTGGCAAAAAATAGTATTTTGTATAACATAACTATTACATAACAATTATATAAATGTACCCAAAAGTTGCTTATTATTTAATTTTCTACATTTAAACAACTTACATTATATAAAGAAGCTTCTCTGCTAAGAGTTCTTTTTTAAAACAGTGTAGATTTCAAGTTAAGCCATGTACTTATTTTTATAAACATCATTAAATGTTTTGTATTTATGTTGAAAAAAAATAGTAATTGTATGGTTTGTGTGCCACAACTTACTTATTTTGTAACTTCATTTTCAGGTAGAACATTAGACGGTGGTTCCTTCCCGCTGTGCCTCTGGATATCAAAAACAAGTAATGTTGAATATTCTCCATGGACTGGAATCAAATCTAACAAGGAGAGATCTGTATATATTGTTAATGTTAGGGTATGTAATAACATTTATAATCTTTATTTAATTAACAAGTATAATTATTTTGGTTTATTTGTTCTTTAGTGCTGATTTACATCCATTTTTAATACTTTAAGTAAGGCAACAAAATGTGTTAAATTTATGCTAATAAAAAATTAATTACAGGTGACATTTAACGTAAGCGGACTGCTCGTTGTCGACGAGGCGGGCATCATAACAGCGTGCAACCAGCACTTCGCTATGCTGACATTCGGCAAGTCACACTCAGAAGTAATCGGCCACCACATCAATGACGTCATACCTAACTTCTGTCGAGAGTCGGACATGGTGAAAGTGTCGGACAGGAACCGTAACATGACTTTGTCGCCTGTTAACAATGACAGCAACGCTTCAGGTTTGTAGAACAATTATAATGAATATTTCCCATCATATGGTACATTTGACCCCCGTTATTGGGGACATCTCGTAATCCCTATCATCTTTTAGGACAAGGTTTGATATTCTTTAATGATTTTCTTCACTTTCTTTTCCTTATATTTCTGTACTCTTCTATCATACTTCGTATAATCTATTTTTCCTTTTCTTTCGTTCTACAATTTTCTATCATTCTTTTTCATACTTAATTCCGTTCATTCATCTCCTGACTTTCTTCTCCTCGTTCCTCAAATATCACATTTCTTTACCTTAATATATATTTATTTTGTGTTATTTTACATTCTTATTAAATACACTAATTTGTTACGAATTGTCACAATCTATCAGTTTCCAATTTTCATTTTATTTACCTAACATTATTTTGGGTTTTACTATTTATTTCTTTTTCTTTTAATTGTATTAGTTTAGCCAGAGTAGTATAGGTTGTCCACACACAAGGTGAACAGACAACCTTCTTAATCATTGGATTACACTGGGTGCAGGCTGCTTGCAAACAATCCTATTTGATATTTATGGGGGAAGCCTATTCCCATCTGATGCCCTGTTGTTACATTAATGATGATTTTTATTTGTACTGTTTGATTTACTTATTTTTTTGACACTTTTTTGTACACCATAGACAAATAAATAGAGGGGAAAAAAGAAACAATTCATATGGTACAAGAGGCAGCCTTATCGCTCGAGGTGATCTTTACCAAACAACTTTTGGATGGAGATGAAAGACATGAAATGTTTTGCATTTTGATTTTGTCTATAATTAATTGTGTAACAAATGTGTATTCTTTATATTATTATTGTAAAATTAAATAACTATTGACATACCTAATGACCATAGTTAATATAAGATGATAAAAATTAATTCACAATATTTGTTAAATTATATTTATACAGGAATAGTTTCGACTTAACTAGAAACATTAAGTGTTGATACAATTTTATGCAACAATATGATATACAGTAATATGCTTATGATGCTTCAATTACATAAATTAAAAACATTACTTCTTTCTCAAGCCTTTATACAAGCGAGTGTAGTTTGTCGTCCAACTGTCCCATTTGCAACTGAAAAGTTTTTCTGAACAAAATAAGTAGTCAAAATATCTCAACTGTAGGTTATACATTCGCATATTGAATTATTAATAATATGTCATAGTTTAGCTTATCTATATAACATATAGCATATAAAATTATAATTTTTTTTTTCGCAGCTTCTGACACCGATGAGTCCTGTGAAGCTTTTAATGGCAGTCAAAAATCTGCCTGCATATCTCTTAACGTCCATCCATCTATACAATCTATATCAACAACAAGAGAAAAATCTTCAAGCGCATTGTGTCTCGATAAATCATGCAGCCTTGTCACCCACACACCCACGCCCACACAGGATATGGTCTCAAGTATCAGCACAACAGAACAAAGAAACGACACATCAGCACTCCCTGACGTGACCTCTGGAATGTCAGGAATATCCATAGATGACGAGAACTATTGTCACAGCAGTATCTCTAAGTCCCGTTCAGAGAATATACTTCGTTCAGAGCAGAGTAGTAACCAAAGCAAACAAGCACAATCTAAAGTCACGGAGAAGAGTGACTCTATTTACTACACGTCTCAGCATTCACAGGAAGTTACTCCCACAGGAAATACGCCTAGAGTTCGTGTGAACGATCCATCACTACGACTCTCTTTCGACTCTAGCAAATACAAGTCACTGAAAGTAAACCAGACAAAAGAAGACAAGAGTAGTATATCTTTAGACTTTTGTGACTCAAATGAAACGAGTGCTGATTTCCTCACGCCCATTAATGAAATGCCTCCACCTGGATGCGAGATTGAAGACCTACCCAAACATAATGGAAACGACAGCGTAGATAGCTTGAGTAACGATATAGATTTGGAGACTCAAACGGAATCCGCACCCAGGAAGAAACTGGACGGTATGAATTTGTTTTAATTTACCTAAAACATCTAATTTCTTTATTTTTTTAATGTTTATATTTTGCAGGCGAACCTCCGGAGACACCGTGCGTCGCAAAGAGGTTGCTAAGAAGCAAAGTGACGACTTCAACGCCTCAGCAGACACGCAAATCGGCGCCCGAGTACGGCGACGGAGCTTATCGCGGCCTTGTACTTCATAAAGACGGCACTGAATTAAGTAAATATAACTTAAATTTCCATATCGTATCTCCGTTAAAAACTAAATAAAAATAATGTATTACAAAAAACTATTTAAGAAATAATCATAGTGATGAAAGTAATGTTGATCCAAATGTGCAGATGGCAGACCTTTAATTTTAGATACGCATTTCTTAATTCCAATCTTTCGTAATAATATTTCTTAGATCTCTATGATTCCTCTTTTAATAATAATTGAGTTATTTTAACAGTATTTTCATACAAAAATCTTGCATTAATATGGCATATATAAGTGAATTTCTATTATATAGTGGGAGAACCCGTGAACTGTCTACCTGACCGTATCATCTCTAGGTGATGGCCGACTATGAAGTTAGATTCATAGAGGTTCTTTGGTAGGTAGCGTAAATACTAAAGCTACTGTTAAAACTGTTTTGCTACTGAAGAAGTATCTAATACTAATCCAAGAAATATGTAAAATACAGCTTTTATAATACAGAGCGCAAACTCGTTGCCGGATACCCCCAAAATTGTTATATATTCTGAAATTGTAATTCATTACTACGTTAAAAGCGATATTTACAGCTTTTATAAAATATAGGTCTGGTGCACGCGAGCTTTTACGTTACAAAAAGTAGTATTTGCAATTGAGTTACTTCCAACCAAACGGTCATCCAAATTACTACGGACGTTCAAAGTTATGAGGTATATATGATATATATTAGAGGATAACAAAAATCTGAATATGTTGTCGACGAAATAAAATCGGATATAGCAGAAGATACACATTGTATTTTGAACTTACATGTATTACGTCGCTTATGGTGGGCCAAGAATCAAGATCACCGACGTAGCTCGAAGAATTTCTTGGCTGAAGCAGCAGTGGGCGGGGCACAACGTGCAATCGATGGCAATTGGGGTCAAAAGGCTATTGAGTGGTGACCACAAGCCGGTAGACGCAGCGTAGTTAGACCCTCACTAGGTAGACCGACACTTTCAATTAAGGTCGCCAGAAATTGCTGTAATCGGTCATGGTGGCGATCTTTGATCTATGTCTTGCACTGGGCATCTATAGACTAAAGAGAATAAAATACACTCATATTATAGGCTTAAATGAAAGTAAATGCCTTGATATCTATATAATTATTTTCAGATGTTTTATATACGGTGTCGACTATGCAACTGGCGACAGGCAGCCGCGTGCGCTGCGTGTGGCTTGGGGTGCAGCTGGAGGACGCGCCACGACATACCACGCTCGCGTCCAGCGTCGCCTCCACAGCGGATAACTCGCTTGTTCTGGTCAGTTGCATGATTCTGTGTTTGCTATACTGCGTTATTATAAACTTTTATAAGCAAATGAAAGGCAAAGGTGACTTGGTTTCGAATGGATGTTAACAATTTATTTACATTTTACTGTACACCATAGAAAATGACTAAAATATAAAAAAAAATTATATAGAGGATACAAGAGTTGGTCTCATCTCTGAAGACAATCTCTGCCAGACCAACTTTAGGATGAAGGTGAGAGTCATGAAGTAGAGGACAGTTCAGGGTGTACATACTAACAAAAACATACATATGTAAAAATACTTATATATACATATGTACACATATACATATATTTAGGTGGAAAAGGTACTACATAAATACGAATAAATAACAAATGCTAGACAGTACCCTATTGTAGAGGCCAAGGAAGTGCTCTTTTACCAATTTTTAAAATGTTGACAGCGATTTAGCGCATCTTATTGGTTCTGGTAGCTCGTTCTATATATAACCTGATAGCGACAACAGTGAAAGACGTTAATATGTACTTCTATAAGTATAAACATCAGTGCTACTTTTTCAAAAACTCCACACGTATAACTTATTTTTTATTACAGTTTCTGGATTTTTACATTAAAAGAAACAAAGTTACCCTACCAATTTCTCTGTTTCAGCTTTGATCGCTTAGAGAAATTCAAGAATTAACTAGATAAGAGTCAATGATTCCGCAACATAGATATCAGTAAAACAAAGCTTTCAAGATAATGCTATGTCCTGCGCATTACAAAGTATTGTACTATGGAAACTAGATACTTTACGAAATAAAATCCAGCACATGCAACTGTGAGACATGACAGAGCATTTCAATAGCTTAGTACTTTTACTTGATATCTGGCGAGAGCTCTTTAATTATTTTTTATATGATACTATAAGAAAGTGATTATCAGCTATATTTTTACCAATTTTACCAATACCTTACAGGGCAATAAGTCTGCCGGGAGTCGACCGCAGTCAATGTCTTTAATGAGCCAGTGCGGCGAGGAACAAGTTGCCGGCGAATACAGTAAACATTATGTCACTTTGAAACAAATTGGTAAGTTATAATTTGTCAACTTTAAAGATTAAAAATCTAATCCAACAAAATCTTTTATTAAAAAATCCTATTATAGTGTAAAGAATTTTTGAATAATAATACTTTAGAATTTATTGCAGTTGTAAGCTATCATATGAAGGATCTCTCTTCTCTTCTCAGATTAGGGTATGTTGGGAACTCTCATAGGTTTGACTGATGCCATTATAGGAAAACTCAATTTGATTCTATTATATATCAAATTGAACTCCTATAGCATTCTTCTCACAAACGATCACTTTAAATGATTCTAAGCAGATAATGATGTAGATAAATAATTTAGATTAAACCGCTGTAATGCTCCTTAAAAGTATTAACCACTTCACTGGTGAGGTATGAGTCACGGTGGCGGACCGACGAAACGTTTCTACTGATATTTTCTCTCACCTCACCGCGCTTACATGAGGCGTGGTAGAGCGTTTTATTAACACTTTTAAAAAAAAGTTTCCCACATTAATTATTGTTTGCAATTTATCTGTTATAAACAGGAAAAGGAGCTTACGGGTGTGTCAAGATGGCGTATCGAAGATCAGACCGCCTTCTTACTGTTGCCAAGTTCATACTGAAGGAGAAGGTCGGCGCTCAATTCTGGGTAGATGGACCGGACGGCAAAAAAGTACCTCTGGAATTAAGTCTCCTGATGACTTTGAAGCATCCTAATATTGTAAGTTATTAAAAATAATACATAAATTAAACACATTAGTGTGTACAGATAAACTAACTCTGAATTTACTAAATTACTGCCGTATAATATTTTAGTTGTAAAGATATGTAAGATTCTCGTGTCATGGTGTGCGTGATTTAATTCCTCCGAAACGGCTCGACCAATTTTTGTGAATCTTAGCGTGCAAATCGGCCAGGATAGAGAATCAGACGTCATTTTTCATCCCCCTATATGTTAAGGGTGATCCACCCTAAAATAATTTTTATTTTTAGACAAACATTTTTATTTATAGTTTATCACACAGCTTAAAAAAATACATACAACCCTAAATTTTCACCCCTCTACGATCAACCCTTATTTTTTATTTGTTAATTAAAAACTTTATTTTTTTTTGCAAAACAACGTTTGCGGAATCAGCTGGTAAAGATATAGAAAGATAAAGAAAGTCGTAAATTAACAATATTTATTTTAATAAATGTTGTCAATCTATATTTATATAGTTTTCGACATGTGAACTAATTTGTCACGATATCTCTGGAACCATGAAGCTTATAAAATTTGGTAGGAATATTCTTTTCGCCTAGACGTCAATTTCAAATTCAAACTGCGTGATTGGTAGAGGGGCATTCCTTAAGTTCACAAAGTGAGCGAACTGCTGTTAAAACTTTGCTGCACAAAACATTTCAGGTTAGCGTTGTAGACGTTTTTGAGAACGATAAGTACTTTCAAATGGTAATGGAGAAGCATGGTGCAGGCATGGACCTTTTTGAATTCATCGAACGCAGGCCCAGACTGGACGAGCCTCTCATAAGTTACATCTTTAGACAGGTAATGTTAAATTTATAATTTTTATTAGCCTATTTGCATCAACATAGCTTAAATGTAATTGGTATTAATTTATTCCTACGCCATTACGTTGAAAGTACATACTATTGATATAAGAAATTTGTAAAAAAAAAAAAACATTTACTAATCAAAGATCGAATAATAGGTTGCAGTAGCCTAATTTTAATTTTACTTAATAATTTGTACAGGCAACATCAATAATTATTAGATATATTAACAACAAAAGTAATTCTTTATAAAGTCACTATAGTACAGACTGTAATTTGACCTCCTACTCGCTAAAGCAAGTGGTGATAGATATCCATCTTACTTGCACATTTTCATTGCCGAATTTTTTTATACAAAAGTGTTTTCCATAATAAGCCAATGCCACAATTATTATTTATAGTAAACCATTGATCAATCTAAATGTTTTAATTTTATTAAAGTTATGAAATTTGTTTCTACTATAAAATACACTGTGGTGTGGAAACACGTTTATTTAATTATTAAAACAATTTGTGCGCGGAAAATGAATAATTCGCCTACGCGCGGTTGCGCATCGAACCATGGCTCAAATCCGACTCACTGGAACTCCAACGGCCGCGGGCGCACGTGCTGCGCGTCTTGGCTACCTGCCAAGAGCAAGCAAGAGCGCGTATCGTGCACGCCGTGCGAGTGAGCGAGACGAGTGGGCGAGACAAACAAAAGGTTGAGCGTTGTGACGACGTCCGCGGGAACTTTCACATCTGGCGGCTTTTTTATATAGCAATATTATTACATACTCCCCCTTTTGACCAGGACCAGTGACCTCACAACTGGTCAAACCGACACAAGCTTTCGCGGTCGGCCGCGAGGACGTTTTGGAGCCACAGGCTCAGGAATCTCAGTGCATTCACCCTCTCGCGAATGATAGCGTCTTAAGTCAGAGACATGATACTTCCCAAAGGTAATGTCGGACTTATCAGGAAACGCTAACAGGTACGTAGTTGGGCTAACTTTCTTCTGAACGACGTAAGGCCCGTCTCGTTTAGGTACGAACTTAGCGCTGACTCCTTTTGCAGAGTTGCTGAGAACGTGCGTTTTCATCAATACGAGGTCGCCGACGTCGAGACTGTCACTTTTACGAGTTTTATCTTTAACAGCTTTGCGGAGGTCTTGTTGGTGTTCAATACTTTCTTTGCTGGACTGGAGAGTATCTGCGAGTCTTAGCAGATAAGGTGTGATTTGCGGCACGTAGTTCTCCGCTTCGACAACTGCACGCAAGTCCGTCTGAGCTGCAATTGGTGAGCGAAGTTCGCGAGCAAAAGTCAGGTATGCAGGAGTCTGTTGGGTTGCTTTTGTCAACGATGTGTTTAAAGCGAAACGAATAAATGGCAGAGCTTCAGGCCATTTTTGATGGTGATTTTCCACGAGGATAGCCATTTGCACCTTAAGGTCCCTGTTCTTCCTCTCCACAGGATTCGCTTCTGGATGATACAGGGGCACCAGATTCTGCTTAACACCCAAACCAAACATAGCTTTCTGCATAACATCGGCGACGAATTGGACACCATTGTCAGAAATTAATCGCCTAGGAACACCAAAACGAAGGAAAACCTCCTCTATCAAGATCTTAGCACAAGCTTCAGCAGTAGCTTCAGTAAGCGCAAACAGCTCTACCCACTTACTGGTGGTGTCTTCGACGATAAGGACCCAACGTTCACCCTTGGGACCCTTAGGAAGTGGACCGAACAAATCTACTGCTACAACTTCGAAGCGCTGTGCGGGTACTGGAGTCTGCAACAAGCCTGAAGGCTTCTCATTCGAAGGCTTGTAACGCTGACATTCAGTACAAGAATTGAGATACTCCGCTACAAAACGACGCATTCCAGGAAAATAGAACCGCTGGGAAATACGATGCAAAGTCCTATCAACACCACCGTGACCAGCTGTTGCAGCGTCGTGACATTCAACCATAACTTGTTTCCGACGGTTGACTGGTACAACAAGCTGCGGTTCTTCCGTTTCTGCTTCTGTATATCGATAAAGTATCCCCTTTGACATATGATAACCTCTATCTGTCCACCTACCAATCTCCACTTCTTCCTTTCCCTCCAGGCCCAGGATAATCTTCGCGATTTCAGGATCTGCGAGCTGATCTTCACGAAGAGCGGTTGCCTCCCATCGTGGCGTTTCAACCACCACCGTACAGACGCCACAAGTATCTCGAGCCTCCTCAACGCATGGCGGTCGACTGAGCGAATCTGCGATGACGTTTGCCTTTCCTGGGGTGTAGTCCACTTGGAGATCGAAAGACTGCAACTTCATAGCCCAACGGATCAATCTACCTGCAGGAGACTTCAAGGTTAGTAACCACTTCAGGGGCTGGTGGTCGCTGGCGACGCGCACGGGATGACCATCGATGTAGCCGCGGAACTTCTCGACTGCCCACACAACTGCAAGAGCTTCGCGCTCGGTAGTTGAGTAGTTTCGTTCCGCCGAAGTCAGAAGGCGGCTGGCGTACGCGATCGGACGCTCCTCGCGCGGCGACTCCCCCTGCAAGAGAGCTGCACCTAAAGCATAGCTACTCGAGTCAGTTCTAAGCACAAAAGGAAGACTATAATCTGGCTGGATGAGGATGGGAGGAGAGGTAAGTAATTTCTTAAGTTCCAAGAACGCGGCGACTTGAGCTTCGCCCCACAACCACGACTGATCTTTCTTCGTCAGCATAGTCAACGGTTGCGCAACCTTTGCGAAGTTCGGCACGAACTTGCGGAACCACGAGCACGTCTGTAAGAAGGATTTCAAGTGCTTTACATTCGTCGGCTCGTTCATATCGACGATGGCGCTGATTTTGTCAGGGTCCGGCGATAGCCCTTGAGACGAAATCACGTGACCTAGATACTTAACACTTTCTCTAGCAAACACGCATTTAGCTCGATTGGCGCACAGGCTGAAGACACGAAGGCGATCGAAAACAGCTCGAAGATCCTGTAGATGCTGAGCAAAGTTTTCAGAGATCACGATGAGGTCATCTATGTAACCTAAAATAGTCACGCCTTGCAAAGCAGACCCCGAACGAAACCTGTCAATCAGGCGCTGGAACGTCGCTGGAGCGTTGCGCAAGCCAAAAGGCATACGCTTGAATCTGAAAACGCCAAATGGTGACACGAAGGCGGTCTTGTCGCGATCCTCTTCCTTGACAGCAACCTGCCAGTAACCTGCCTTGAGGTCGATGGTGCTCATGAAACAGCTTTTGCCAGTATACTGCAGTAGATCGTCGATCACCGGAAGCGGATAGGAGTCAACCTTCGTGACGGAATTCAATTTGCGATAATCCACACAAAATCTGTAGGACCCATCCTTTTTAGGTACCAACAGCGCTGGTGCTGCCCACGGAGACTCACACTCTTCGATGACACCCTCCGTCAGCATTTTATTAATTTCAGCCTCCATAACTTCTTTTTTCGCAGGCGTCAGGCGGTACGGCGGGACGGCGATCGGCGGGTGGGTGCCGGTGTCAATGCGGTGTTCAGCGAACGACGTCGGTCCTCCCCCTTCTCGGAAAATGTCCTCGTATTCCTGCAATGTCTGCGCAAGGCTTGCTCTTTCAGGTGGTGACAGCATCATACCCTCGTCCGAACGCAACATGTCGGCAGAGGCGCACCCGATGAAGTTACGTGATTTCTCACAACGCAAGGGGTGAATGACCTGAGGTTGATTAGCTGTGAACCACGTCTCATTAAAAATATCAATAACCAAACCAGCTTTACGTATAAAATCAATGCCTAGCAATGTTTCATTGTTAACTGCATCTGGAAAAATAATAAATGTGATAGGTATTGATGCGCCCGCGAGCATCACCACAACGTCCACCAGTCTGACTGTCACGTCACGCACTACACCGTCAGCAAGTTTTACAGTCATGACGCTACTACGCATCGGCTGCCCTAACTTAAGCAACAAGGAGTACAGCGTGGATCCGGCAACGCTACGTTTAGCCGCCGTGTCTAATAGACCGGTACCGCGATAGCCAAAAATCTCTATGTCCAAAATTGGACGGCCTTTGGTACAAACATCCGGACGCAAGCGCTCGTTACGCGAGTTATCCACTGACCGCGCATCAGGCACATCATATACATTACAATTACAAACAGAATTTAAAAAAACAGTATTACAATCAAAAGAAACATGGGCTTGACATTGCGATGCCTCGGTTTTGGAATATAAATGCCTATTTGTTGACATAAAATCGCATGCAAAGAACGAATCCTTAGTGTCCGTATTTTTTGTATTACAGTTTACACAATTAGCACGAATAACACCTTTCGTACCACAACCGTAACACGAAACTGTATGCGGATCACTTTTAGATCTAAGCCTTGAGCACTCATCGCGATTATGTCCACTCTTCTTGCAATAAACACAAAACCGTTTACCTCGATTTGGCGCATTCGCTGCGCTTACCACAGCAGGTACAGCGGCGGCGGCGGCGGCGGCGTTGCACATCGCACGCGCGCGCGAGCCCCTACTTCCTGCTCGCTGATCGCTTTGTACACTTTCTCGTGTTAATTTGAAACGAGCCGTGCAACCGGCGAAGTTTCCCGACGGAGACGGATGAGCCGAAGACGACGATGGCGATGGTGATGGCGAGGGCGCTCCTGTGGTGAAGGCCGGCGATCGCAGCAAAAGACTCTCGATTAGCTGGCGGTTTGACTCCGCTTGAGCCTTGGCGAACGCCGCCATGAACGACGATAGCTGCCCCTCGGTCATGAACCTGTCCGAGTCCTCATCCTCGACGTTGTTACGGACGCCTGGAGCCTTGCGACGCGGCATCGCAAACAACAGATGCAAACCACTGACGAAATTCACTCCGATAACGCACAATTGTTAAATTTTCGATGGGATTCTTCTACGACGCTAAGATGGCGAACGGTTGAGTACGCGATTTCGTCGATAATTAGCGCGTAGGCCACGGGTTGGGAGCCAGTGTGATGTGGAAACACGTTTATTTAATTATTAAAACAATTTGTGCGCGGAAAATGAATAATTCGCCTACGCGCGGTTGCGCATCGAACCATGGCTCAAATCCGACTCACTGGAACTCCAACGGCCGCGGGCGCACGTGCTGCGCGTCTTGGCTACCTGCCAAGAGCAAGCAAGAGCGCGTATCGTGCACGCCGTGCGAGTGAGCGAGACGAGTGGGCGAGACAAACAAAAGGTTGAGCGTTGTGACGACGTCCGCGGGAACTTTCACATCTGGCGGCTTTTTTATATAGCAATATTATTACAACACAAAATATACGTATAATTTTAATAACATAATACCAAAAAGGGTTCTAATATCTAAAAAATGCTAATTAATACATATAATTCTCTGAAATATATAGAAAAATAATTTATGGCATTATGTTTAAAATTACAGATTGGACAAGCAGTGGAGTATTTACACTCGCTGAATATCTTGCACAGAGACATCAAGGATGAGAATGTAATCATTGATAACAAGTTCCATGTGAAATTGATTGACTTCGGCTCTGCCACGTTCATGAGCCCTGACACCTTGTTCTCGACCTTCTATGGGACAACTGAATACTGCAGCCCTGAAGTACTTGCGGGCAACAAGTATGAATATTTCATTTTTAATATACATTACTAAATTATATGAAAGTAAATATGATAGTTCTTAACCTGACAGCATGTATATTTTAAAATAACAATAATATTTTTATAATAAACAATGACAAGTTGAGATTCTATTAAGGTTGTTTAAAGACAATTGATGCAGACTGCTGCCAACCGACCTATTAAAAATCTATGTGAGGGTGGGCTTTGTCCACCAGTGAATGTCTTAAAACATTGTATAGACAAATGACTTAACTTTTCGTTGGTCAGGACGTGTACAACATGGTGCCTGTAAGTGTAGTGTAGTGAATCTTTTGAACAGATGTAAGAAATTTTATTGTTTATGATCCTGTAGTCTAAAGTATATCAAGAGCAAGCGATTTAAAACTGTATTTCTAAGTTAATTCGATACAATGTAGCCTAGTACTTCGTTTCGAGCATATTTAACCCGAAGCCACCTGGGTGTTGCAGATAGATATATCCATAGGCAGTTGACAGGTTAAGTGAAGTTTGTATTTACTTTTTCAGATATGCGGGACCTGAGTTAGAAATGTGGTCGATGGGGATAACATTGTATGTCCTGACGTTCTTCGTTAACCCATTCTCCGACATTGAAGACACTATACAGGGGCCTCTAGCATTACCTCAAATCGTTTCTGAAGGTATTTTATTTTTTTTGTAACTTAGTACAAAGAAGTATGTGTATTTTTGGATACATATTTGCTTAAAGTAATGTCTTATGAGATAATGGAAGCGGCTTCACCGATTTACTAATTGATAAATTTAAAAAATTAACTATTTTTGAGTCTCTGGGCACATGCGAAAATTTTTCGTCTCACTTGCACAAGAAGAGTTTCCAATTAGCATTCCTAGAATTATAAACTACAAATGCCCTTTCTTTTTATAAGTCAATCAAAAAGTATTTAAAATATAATTGGGTATATAGGAAATGAATTGTTTTGAATATTATTCATAAAAATATTTATTCTGAAAATGTATTTTTGTTCATAATTAACATTGCCTTACACAATATTTTACTTCCTTCCGTGATATTTATATAAATAAATTAACAATATTAACTCGAATAACTTACTTGTAAATGTAAATATACGTGTATAAATATGTTAAGCATAAAAAAGTTTAATAAATCGTTATTACAGATTTGGAACAACTTCTTCGATGGATGTTGTGCAAAGAGCCAGTACATAGATGCACCGTTACTCAATTAATGTCACACCCGTGGATAAAACAACCCGTTGCCATTGCCAACTACGTTTTTCACGAAATCGTCGACTGCGGTAAGTGAAGAACCAAATTAAACGAGCTCTCTAAACATATAATATTTGTATAATTGATTTTGTTGTTATTTACAAAAATGTATAGAAAAAGAAAAAAAAACATTATTTTAGTTCACAAGGCCCAATGTCAAGTTAGAAAACCCGTTTTAATGCACGAAATAATCTGATTTTTGTCGCATTTCTTTTAATAGTTCCGAGCTGTTAATAGCATGCAATAAATACGGCATAGATATTAAAGAGAGGATTACTAGTTAACACTTTCCGTGCCACGGCAAGTTTGTAAGATTTTCCATTCATGCCGCGTGGGTCACATACGACCTACACTTTAAAAATTAAAAAGAGTCCTTTAAGACATGCTTTACATTTCATCAATACTACAAAGCTAGCTATAATTAGCGGAAAATAGTTCTAAATTTTAATATTCATTACGTACGCGCGAACGTGATGTGAAGTTATCTATATTTGACCCTACAATTCATTTTTGAGAATCCTTTTTTTTCTATGAGAACTGCAAATTGCCTGAAGGGAAAGTGCAGCGGGTTTCGTATACGTCCCACATGGCATGAAATGTGTTATTAGATGTTAGTGTTGTCAGGTAGTAATAGATGGCTCTGGATCATTATTGCACTGGGTTATTTTTCGTCTTATATACTCATTATTCGCACTGTCGATTCGATCAATTCCAAACCAATAAGTACATGGCTTAGTGGTTCCAATAGAGGTTCCAGAGGGAGCCCTTGAGTCAAGGTTGGTAATACGAAGTTTAAACTAATCACCGTCAATGATCTGACCCCTCAAGCTCAAAGAATCTATAAATGGTCATTAGGCAATGGTGTACATCCTGTAAAAAAAAAACTGAGTGTTGTCATTGTAACCGTAAGCAGAATTCTTACTAATGTTAATGATGCTGTTATATCATTTTCTGTTTATTTTAATTTTTAAGTTACACCCGGAGAATACATGGTGACATAAAGCAAAATAAAAAATGTAACAACATCCTTTAGTTTACATATTATTATACAAGTATAATTTTAAATTTTCAGATCGGCATGAAGCAAACCCAGAAATGTATTTTAGTGGAAGTCTTGGGTCACCTAAAAGCGGTTCGCCCGTTTCATTAGCGGATCCTCACATTAAAGGTAATTAAATTTATGAAATTCATTAAACCACAGATCAAAAATGTTTGAAAATATATAATTGAAGCAATGATGTATGATAGGAATTTTTATATATTATTCATAATATATATGTATAAAACCAACATTAGTATTTTAGACCATTTAAATTTTAAGCAATTAATATGATTTGTTATTCATGTTCCAGAACGTTCTAATCCGTCGGAAATAGCAGTACGATCGGACATGAAGAACATGTCTCGTGAGGAACCGAAGCGCGGCTCGCTGGCGCTGCACGCACTCTCGACGGCCGACCGCGACGCGCACTCGGACAACTACAGCCTGCGTTCTTCTGCAGATGTGAGATATTCTATTACAATTCTGAATTTTGCTACGTATTACGGGGAGAAATATTTATTTCTTAACTTCGGAATGATACCGTTGAACCAAGCTTGATACAAAATATACTCAACTAAACACATCACAGTGCCCAGTGTCTATAAGCGACACTCATACACACAGGTTGTCACGCGGATGTCGTCTATAGAGGCATTGGTCATAGAAAAAAAGTTAAAGTAGTAAACAAAAACACTAGAAAGTCCTACCTGCGGGACTATATTACAGTGGTTCCTTAGTAAAAAAATTATTTTTTATTAGTATTAACTAAACACTTATATAAAAAATTAACATGTAAATACAAAAAATTAACAATGGATTATATTAAGCATATTTCCAAATTATAAAAAAAAAAATAAAAAAAATATCATTTGATTATAAAATTATGGGGAAAATTAAAAAAAATCCAATTGATTATGTGAGGGCTTTCAATGGATTTGTCAATGCTAAAGTGAGGTTACTTCTGAATATTAAGTTTATTCAATCATTGTTTAGTGTAGTCGTGAAAGTGAAATATTTTTTTAGATACTTGACATTTCGTCAAAGCCGGTGTCGGACGCGGCTCTTACGGACATCAGCTCTGACGCGACCGGGCACGCCGCCTGCGACATCGATTGCGACTGCGACCAGTACGACTGCGATAGCTGGGACGAGTGCGAGCAAGACAGCTTCTCGTAAGATAACGACGATACAAAAGAAGAGAAAATATTAAGAAGGTATCAAATTAAACATGTGATTATTAATTAATGTTGAAGAATTGGATTTGCTGAGACTGATTGGACTTATGAATTATTTATTTAATATTATTGCTTTAAATAATAATTGTACCGCGTCATACGTAATACGCGAATAATTTATGAAACATTTCACAATCGCTGAAATGCTTGTTCAATGTTGTATCAAATGTAATATTGTATACCTTGTCGTCACTTAACAAGTTATCTGTGTGTCGATATGACGCATTTGTCCACGCCTGTAAGTAGGATTGATAGAGTAGCGTAGATGATGTATGTGTGATAATCACAAAGCCAAATTGTTGATTAATGTATAATATATCTAGCAGTATTATATAGTAATCTGAAGGTGGTTACTGTTGTTGTTTGTTTCATATATGACTCACTTAACTCTTTTATGTTATTTTTAATTCTCCTAACATTGACTTTTGTAATATCGTCATTGGAACTTCTAAATGACATGTCCAGCACTAAAATTCAACTTTTCTAGCATCTGACCGAGTTTAAATTTAAATTCGAAAATGTACAATAATTATAAGAAACAATGTCTGAATGAAGTAAAAATTTATTTTAGATGTTTCAGTTAAGGATCATAAACTTTGTTATTAAAGAAAATAAAATACTTCTGATGAAATTACAAACGAAATGATGCCACCTTGTATTACATAGTACAGACTATACATGGTGGAAGATAATCTAGAACATTCCTAATTTTCCTTTAGTAACAGTTATTTTCTATCATATGATACATTTCTTGAAATCTGTGAAAGCTTCGCGCTCATAATAATAATTAAATGTAGATTTGAACAAAAAAAAGTTTTTAAAACGAATATATTTTTTAAAAAGCAATCAGTATTAATCATTCACAAGTAATTTAGAAAACAGCACTTGGCTAAGAAAAAAAATATCTCTATTTATTTATACAGTTAGACTAGTTAGAAACTTTTACCACTATTTTCAATATTTCTAATAATTAAGCTTAAGATAATGTTTATTCTGTGGTGTAGATGAGCTTCTTAGGTATAAATAATAGTGTTGCAAAATTTATGTAAACCAAAGTTTGAAAGGATGCTGGCAGTCTTTACAAATCGGGAACACTTGAATTGTATTAGGAATTGTTACAAATGTATAATCAGATTACATAAACAACATTGGTGGTTCACCTATTAGTAATAATTAACAAAAGGCTGACAATTGAGTATAACTATAGTAAATTAAACATTTCAGTCTCTTTGTTAGTTAGGCTACTGGGTGTTTTACTCCAGCCTACTATGTGGTCTTCCAACAGAGAGAGATGGTAAATGAAAGAGCGTTTTGTATTCTTATCAATTAATATGTCAGACTCAAGTGTTTACAATTATTTTAATATAAATTGCTTTACAGAAATTCAACAAACGAACTTGAGATTTTATCTGCATGTATTTAGATTTGTGTTAGAAAAATTAACAAAATATTTTTATTATTTAGAATGATAGATATCACAATACACAAAATAATTGTAACAAATCACATTGAAGATTTAAAGAAACTTGATTACAACCATTTCGTACTAATTATATATGATAAGGTAGGTGTTTCTTATTCTACTGCTGGTCCACATGTTATATATTCATGTACCAATAATTTAGTATGAGATGTAAGACATCATTCAAGGATATTTTGGATGAATAACATCTATAAGCAACTATAATTTTTCAAACATATTGCATTTTTACTAAAATTACAGTTTGTATAAAAATGTTCTACAAAAATTGTTCTGTTAAAATAATTTGTTATACCAATTCAAAGCTTTGACTTGCATGTAATAGTTTAAAATATCGTATATCAGAAAATAGTCCTTCTATAAATAAAAACAACGAGCCCTGCGCAATAATAGAAAGTAAAAAATATTCCTCAAGATTTTAAATAGTTTTAAAAGTCCTTCTCCGTAGTTGAACCATAGCCTAAAATGTTACATTTATTGAACTAAGCTATATTCCGAACTCTTATGATTAGGTTAATCGATTTGATAAGTATTAGGACAATACTTTTTCTTTCAATCGAAATAAAAATTATTACGCATGTACCTAAATGATGTATTTTCGTTAGTGTCTTCGAGTGGACGGATAGATATCATTGTATAAACAATAACATATCGGTAATCGGTGTCTATTATAAAAGTCAACATTTTAAAGTACCACAATGGAAGGAAGTTGTGTATGTTTCATCCTATTCGTTTGATTTTTGTTGCTTATATTTTTAAGACATTATCAATAAATTATAACTATTAAAGGCTTGTAATATCTATGTTGCTATAACTGAAAATAATATGGTCTTGGACTATCGTAAAACAGGTACATGCAAAAACTTAATGCATATCCCTGTTATAGAACAAATTTAATTTATATTAACAATAAAAACCAATTGTTCAGCTTGATTAAAGAAATAGGAAATAAGATCTTGATTTATTATGCTATTTATTAGAGAGTTGTAAGTAAATCAAATGTAATTTTTTTATTTACTGTCAGACTTTATTGTTAATTGTTAGTTTTATTTCTTACTTTCTCGCGTACTTTCTTTATAGACATCAATTTCTTTAAATAAATGAATTGACTACGCCATTGTCTGTTTATTTTATTTCGACCTCCACTTTTTTAACTCCATCTGATCTAATAGGTTAATGTTACAACAAAATAATATCTTATTGCATATTAATGTTTTAATATTTTACATTAAAGTAATTTATGTAATAAAGGTACTGAGTGAAATATAAAGGAAATATTTGTCTAATATCTCGTTGCCTAAATATTGTATAAATAAGGGTTGGCAAGACTAAAGCAAACTTCCACGCAAATAAGCGCAATGCCATTTGAATACGGAAAACAGCCTGTTAATACAAGACAAAAATAAAACATTTCATTGAGTCTCCATTCGAGAATTATTATAAGTATATTACATTACTTATAAGCTAAATACATTTGTTTAGTATCCTTCTTTCGTTTTCTTTGAAGATAAACATATGTTATAGTTTATAATAAGAATTTTAATTCTTCTCATGTAGGACTCATTTCATGAGAGGAGTAGTGTTTTTAGATGTACGAACGGAAGCCTGATGGAGAAACATCATGGAAAAATTTGGTCGGTGCGAGTCATGTAAAGGAATTTCACCCATGTAAACAAAAACTAAACTATTTCACAAGATGCCCTTACATAACACCGACGGACATTTGATCGACAAACCGTGAAATTTTACTGACAATGTTATACGAATAATAAAAAAAGTAATCGATCGAATTTTAAACTTGAATTAAATCAGTGATTTATAGTTACAATAAATTTAAGGAACATAAATCTTGTGGGTAAAAAGGTTCTATGGGTTATAAAAATGTCACTTTGACGAAAAATATAACAGATTCCCCTTCGGCGAAATGTCTATAGATGTTAAGTCCGGACATGATTACGATAAGGCTTTGTATATAAGCCTTAATCAGTAATAGATCATTTCATAGATAATATTTATTTGTTGGCGTATGACAACTGACAACATTATTGGAAATGTCAATTTGTATGGCGGTGCGTCGCTTTTCTGCTTATCACTGCAAAATTTACGCAAAAGCCGCTGTACGTACGCGCAAACAAAACAATTTGTTCCTATTTGCAAATTGGCCTAATTATATAGTTGATACTGCAAGAATATTGGTAAGTTTAAATTATAAGTTTTTCATTCAAATGTTCATTAAATTTACTTAGTTATTTGAAACCATAAACATTTAAACTGATTAAATTTTAAAGACCACGTCAAATTATCTTTAATTATGTGGAAAATCTTTGAATTAGTCAAATACGACTAAAACAATAATACTAATTTCATTAAAAAAAGTAACCTAGGGAAGTGATAACATAGTAAACGGTTGAATTTTTAAATATTGTATTTTTAAATAAGTTTATAGATGTATGTAGCACTTTATTAAACTACTTTAAAAGGTTCCAATTAAACCTTATGTAACCAACTTGAAGAATGTTAATCGAAACTTCGCAGTTTATTTTAATTGTATAAGTAAACTATAAAAAGTGGTATTTCGAAATATATAAGTTAAATCTATAGTGCTCGCTATAATTTATGACAATATAGTACATAAATTCACGAATGTTTACATTATGAATTCCTCTAACATTGAATAGCCATTGTTGCATTTATCTTGATAATATTTCAAAATCAACAACTTAATTTGATAAGGAATTACTACATTGCAATTTGAGATTATTATAATGAAAGGAATCTTTGTCCTAAAACACAGAAAATAATTGAAACAGTATATATGTAACAGTATTTTTAAATGAAGTTAGTAACTAATACTGCATATCTGTACACTTCTTTCAAACCTATCTCTTTTATATCCAATGTAAACAACTCTTAAAAGTATTAAGATATTTGTTTTACTGTTTAGTCATGGAGGTGTCTGTAGTTTGATTATAATATTAGTAATATTGTTAATACACACATATTTAAAAACTAATTCAATATTTCTAAGTTCAATTCATGTGATTATAAGAAATGTATATCAATGATCGGTATATCTATAAAATATATCAAATAAAGCAGATATAATCCTAGAAGCGTGTATATAAAAGAATATAGTAATATGTAATTTTTTAAGAATTAAGTTATGAATAATGGAGAGTAAAATAACACTAAAATGTAGTCTTTCTTTTTGACAATTGAAGAGAGAGAGCTAAGACAAATTACAAAAATACAAATTCCATAGTTCAGAAGAGGTCTGGTCACTCAATCTGTAATAAGAGATCAACAGACCTTGTAAAAATGTACATTGTCTATATACCGGGCAGTGCAAGACTGTTGTCATGGCAAACTTTGGAGGAAGCTTATGCCTTATTAATAATAAATTTAACATACATTATTTTATTATCTTTATTTTGAGATTTTTGTCATTATAAAATGTGCCAAACCCATAGAAACATAAACTTCTCATCTACAAGGTAATCTTCTGAACATGGTATACACCATCATAGATATAATAACAGCATTGTACACATAGTTAGCTCTACATATAAGGAGCTATCTACATGTTTCTCTGAGGTACTTAAGGTTAATAATTTCTTTGTTGGCATCCGTTTATGCTTTTAAAATCTTACAACTACAATAAAATTAAAGTTCACAGAGACTTTTTAAGTTGTAACTGAACTTGAGAACTATATATAACTTTCTATCTTTTGTCATTCTTCTAAGTAATAAAAAAAATATTAATAAATACATTCCTGTAGAAATGTGTTTGACAGTGAAGTTCATATGTATCAACTGTAATGAGCTTAAATATCCTGTTTAGAAACCATCCATAATATATTCAAAGTTCTTTTAATATGTATCTGATTTATCATATATCTCTGGAACTTTATGGCTTAGTGATTTGAAATTTAGGAAGAATATTCCATTCTAAATAAAATCTTAATTACTGTACTTTGCCTGTATATTCTGCTGTGTAGTTTATAAATAATATATCTCTATAATGGTAACATATTGAGCCGTGATTTTGTTATCCCGGGCATTCTTCACTCGGTTTCTAAGCTCACTTAAACAACGCAAGAGCTTGTCGCTTGGGTGTAAACAAGCCAAGAAGTGAATGGGATAGGACATAATAAAACAGAAGTTATGAAAATAAATTGAAAATCGTATCCCTGATAAAAATTTTATAACCTGTGTTTAAATAAGTATAAGAAATAAGAATATAAAATAATATAGCATAAAGGTAAAGCTAGAAGCAAAAAAAATGTGATAATCACTTAAACATGTGATATTTGAGGAACGAGGTGAAGGAAGAGAGGCGATGCATGAAAGGAAATTAGTATGTAGAGGAATGCTAGAGAATTATAGAATGAAAGAAGAGGAAAGAAATAAAAAAAGTATACGAAGAGAATTATTTAGAAAAATGTAATTTCTTTTTCCCAAAATCAGATAGGGGAGTATGAGAAGTTCACAATAACGGGAGCCATAATATAAAAGGAGTGACTGGGGTGCAAGCGTTGAGCGCTTCTTCAATCTGACAATCTATCAATCAATTCTGCAATGTGACTTCGGATTCGGCTATGACTTAATACTCGTTTAGTATTCCGGTTTAAAGATTCCCAAGAAGGCCGAACTTACTTGAAACACACAACGCTGCGAATTAGTTTATATCATAAATTCTCACGTAATTCGATAGTTACGCGGCCGGTACGAACGCCGCACGCAAACATTTTTCGTGTTCAGTAAATCATAATACGTGTGTATTTGGTAAAGCATCGCGGCATTCATTTCGCTACATCCGCGACTTTATAAGCAAACGTGTTATGCTAACAATCGAATAGTAAAAACAATTAATCGTCAACTTTTGAGGATATACATTTAATAAGAATAATTGCAGTTTCAATATAAATAGATGATTTTTTATTTATTTAGAAAAGCATGCTAGAACATATAAAACAGTACAGTTAAACGTTAAATCATTTAAGGTCAGTGGCCTAATTATGCTGTCATTCCTATGGGGCCTACCTACGCCGCGTCTATCTACTTTTAAAATGTTAAGGGTGCAAAAAGTTTAATTCGAATATCGTCGCGTATGTATATATTTATGTTACGCACAACTTGAGAACTTATCGTCTCCAATTGCCGTCGGTTGGGCGAGTGAGATATACACCATATATTAAAAAACAAAAAGAATATAATTATTTAACAATTTGTTTCAATGAGGGACTTGTACAGCGCTATATCAAAATGTGAGCAAAACTTAACACTACATTCTGCACTGTCTTTACAAATTTTCTTACCATATTACATTGTCTACAATTTTCTAACAAGCTTGAAAACTGCATCAACATATTTATAGGTGGTTTTCATTTAAAAAGGCTTAAAACACTGAACAGTTACTTGCGTTATAGATAATAACAGATACTCGAGTGATAAGTGAGACAAAATACAAAGATAATGAAACCGATTAATATGAAAATATTTATTGTATTGTTATAAAAATAACACGCAATAAAGGTTACATTGTTAAAAAGCGACATTGATTAATTATACATTGCACAAAATGCAGCCCTCTCGCATATTTTCAAAAGCCACTTATCTTTGCCTTAGTCGGCTTAATTCCAACGCCTGCCATTTTGTTTTGCGTTAAATTAAGTTGATCGTTATGCTGATTTATTACTTCAGAAAAGCTTAGTTTGCAAGCGCTTAAGTGTAGCGATGCGATAAACTAGGATTTACTTACTGCTCACCAGACATTGGATAATCATATATATTTATAATGAGATAAACGTATTTGTGTAAAGTTATTTTCTAGGAAAGAAACTATGGAGACGGCTGTAATAATTTACTAATAGGTTAATTAATAAATTGGGCTATTTCAAAATATGTTTTCGCATAACCTTTTGAGCACCTGAGTTGTCAACGTTTTAAAAAGTAAATGATATCTTTTAGTATGCGCAGTATGATACGAATGCACTGACCTGCCATCGCGTTCGTCAACCTATGTAGAAGAAAGAAAAGATAAATATGGATAAGAAAGAAAAAAAGAATTATTGTTGGCTCAGGTTAATATTATAACAGACAAGATTTCAAAATAAAAAAGTGATAAAATTCTTTTTGGAAAACATAAATTAACTCTATTAATTTTATTAAAAACATAGTAACAGCATATATTCTATATAATCTTGATATCGACCACCGATTCCAAATTGTTATTCTATAATGGGAAACTATAATTTACGTAAATTATATTTGTATATGACTTGCGTTGCCGCTCAACGCAACAATACCGCTATCACTCGCAAGATATATACAATCTGTTGTCGAAAATTGCTCGAAACAGATTCCGGCATATAACTTCCGATTGGCTCTGCTAGACGATGTAAGATGCCTTCTTAGCCACAGCCATGCCCGTATATGATTGCTTTCCGGCCGAACCTAACCGCAAGCATAGGCTTCACCTCCAGCGTAAAGCTAGAGAACGCATCGCTGAAGAATTCGGAACGACAGATGGAATGACACCATTTCCGATATCTCACTGTCCCATCTTGCCTTCAAGAGGTTTCCCAAATCACAAGCCATATCTCATAGGCACGAATGATACGACTTCGGCTTTACTAGGCGAGGAAAAGTCTGAATGCCTATAGGACCAATACTTCCCTGATCTCCTCCCTTGTGATCCTGACCACCTCGTAAAGCTGGATCTCGAAGTTGGAAGAGGCAAATTATAATCTGCCCTTTACCATTGTACGCAGTTATGCACAGAAAAACTCTGAATTTGTGAATGCACTATATAAATAAAAGTTAGTTACTTTGTTTGTGACACAGGTGTCAATAAAACGTGTACTGATCTATTTGCAAAATGTTTTCCATAATAGATCAACAGTTTAAGTTGATATGACGGTTGGAGGTGGGCGTGGTATAGCTTCTTGCGACGTCCAGGTTCCAGCCTGCAGATGAATAGTTTTCATCTTCTTTCTCTCTCTCTCCCTCTTCGCATTCTCTTTCTATAATCGCGTCAATAACAAAAATTTTATCTTAACCACCGAATAAAGGAAGAGAAATTAATTTTATCGGGATAAACATTTAAAACTTCAAAGTTTTTTTTACTTCTTTAAATGGTTTACTAGTATATAATAAGGCTTATTTTATTTGCCTATCATGTATTTGTATTTATATCTTTCATGTTATTCGAAAAAAATATTACTGTAACTAATTGATAATTTTTAACAGCATCCTTTACGGTGTCATCTGTGAAACTTTGTTTTGACATTTATCGTTATGATCACGCGATAAGTTGCGATTTAATTGATACATATATTTTTTCCGTTATTTATTTTAGACGCGGGAATCTTAAAGCTAATATATTTTTATCGAAAGACTAATACAATAATGTGAAAAGAACTATGAGCTTCTAAAATCCAGCTGCTTATGGGCTGCAATAAATAGGTAACATAGAAATAGAGAGCTGTGGTAGCTCAGCGGTAGAGGACTGAGACAATCGTATGTCACGGGTTCTATTCCCAAGATATAATAGTATATAATTCACATTTTGTGTATTAATATTATAAGACTGCCACCGCTCATAACCAATTTTCCAGAAGGTTAGCAGCAGTGTCCTCGGCACATCAAAATACAGCACAGCGATCGCAAATCCGTCTACCGATTGTGGCAGTTTTTGTATATCCTCCTATAGATTTTTCCCACCTCTGTGCCTCGCTGAGGGCGACAGAAATCTAAATAAACGTTGCCTTGCATTTACAACATTGTTACAGAACACATCTATATCTTTTTCAGATAAACTCTTTAACCAGGTTTAGTGCTTGACATGGATATTGCAATAAGTCACAAACATTCGTGCTTTATAACATAGGTTTAAAAATACGGATTATATAATATAAAGGAATAAAGCAATATTATTATCCCTTTAATTTACACGGAAGAAAATATGTTAAAAAATCACTTGGTTTAAAATGTCGAATGTGTCTAAATCCCAATCGAAGCCTTAAACAGTTGGTTAAGACTCCGATTGTGACTAATTAACATACATAGTTATGTCGGTTAGTTATTTTAATAGTTTTATTTACTTATCGTTGAAAGATATAATTTTTGTTTTACAATTGAAATCTATCAACAAAACAGTAAAACGAAACCCTCAGATGGCACTTTTATTATAATTTAATTTAATATTCTTTATTGTATACGCTAGAATACATATAAATATAATTTGTTTATTATTATGAAACTATTTACACTTATACTAGCTTTGTTGTATAGGACACAAAAAACGTTTCTGACATTTAAACACAGTGTTATTATCTTTTACGGTATTCAAACATAAGGTAAAAATCATGTAAAATCTTGCTCGTCTTGTAGGTAAACATGTAAATAAATTTTAAGTATTTCTTTAACTTAAGGATTTTATTCATTGAGAAAATTTGTTTGAAGATCAATATTTTAATTATTTTGATTGTTAATGACAGATTCGGTTGACTCAAAAACTATTTTTTTATATTTAAAAATGTTTTATACATATTTCTTGCTACGTTTATAATGTAGTAGTTGTTGTTGCAAACTTCTTTGCTCTCTATGCTCTGTTAATTCAAACGAACTGTCAATACCACTGGCAGGTCGAAGCAAAGCCCGACACTGACGGAAGAAAAAAAACACCGTAAAGTCGAACGGTGAGAGCTGAGCTCCGGCACGCCTGATCGTTCTTTGAATATAAGTCTGCCACGACCGTGGAAACGGTCAGTCGGTGACGCTCGCTCGAGGGAGCAGGGTTTAATTATGAGTCCGTGTAATTATGTGTTGTATTTCTTGACAGCGTGTGTGTTGTTGCAGTGCGCTTACGCATCGCAATCGTCTCTGCCGTGGAACATGAGCTTCGTGTACCCGGACGCTAGGAGGGACGAGTCTGTGGTTGATGACTACCACGGTACGAAGGTATGTATTCAATGCTACTGTAGTAGTAATAAACTTTTTAATAAAACATTTCTCTTTAGTAAATAAATGTTAATCTATTGTTATCCCTTGCCAATTTATTAAACATTATTTTATATTTTTAAACACTTGTATAAACCGTGTAATTTGGTCTTTAGACACGGCAATTAATAATTTGCTAAATTTGGTGTTTCGTCCGGATCGGATTGTGTTTATTATTAAGTTCTCTCAAACTTATACATGTCTACATAGAGGTTTATTTGTTTTACATTCGAAGATTTATTTGTTTTCATTTTAAGACTAATATTAGTATGAAATAATTTTGCGAATTGCATTAACAAAACGATTTAAAATTATAATGCCATATCGAAACTCCAGAAACTTATTAATATGTGATCCATAGGTGTGTCAAGAGTTTTTACTGGACACTGTCGTATTTATTCAAACCTGAACTCTGATCGCTGAAGAAATAATGACAAAACAATAGGTAATAATAACGTTCATAAGTGTAGTCGTCGAGCATCCTTTGTTGGATATTGAAACTGCAGATGCTAGATTACTAGAAGTCTCATAGAAGTTACCACTCCATCCAAGTTGGAGTTCCCGACGTTTTTTTACGACAGTGTGCTTTTTTTACTGGACTTACATTGCTGCCCAAGTAGTATTTTCAAATTTCGCGGATTCGACGTTACAAGGCAAGGTAGAGAAACTTGAAAGCTTCAGGGAGAGCCTCAGCTCTGATTACTACATTCATTATTTCAACGAACGCCCCATGGAGTAACTAGTTTCAAGGTTCCCCACAAGTGGACCTCGTTACCTTGTTAGTAACACTACAATAACTTAAAAGCGTTAGCGTCGAGGGATCTAGTATGATCGGAGGGCTTTACAATACGTGGAGCTTTATGCTTCTCTGCCCAAACTTAATATAGGTCGTTGTACTATTTTTCGCATTTTTTTATGAAATTACTATTTAGTTTTTCTTTGTAGGTTCCAGTGTTATGTGGTTTAGGTATTAGAAGGACCGGAAAGTAATGTTTATGTCGACATGATCTGATGTTCCACAGAAAAATCGATTGATCTTTACCGCTCCGACTTTGACAATTAGTATACTAGATGGTTGGTAATAACAAAGGTGAAAATATTTTTGATCAGAAATAAAAACTTGTTAAAAATGTAGTGAATTTAACTTAAGCGACATTGCATTCCGGTCCAGGGGGATACAAAGTTTAAACATACAAATGTAATAAGGCGCCCAGTATAACACATATGACTATAAATATACATGTTGGTTTGGATAAATTATACTTAAAAACAATATAACACTTTTTTCTCATATAAAAAAATAATTTTAGTACATTCACTTAATGTATATTAATCATGCAGTTAATCAGGTATCTTGTATTTTCATAAGTTGTAAACAAGTAGATACACTATTTTGTTATAATAAATATTATATAATTTAAACAAAAACTTGAAATGTTTACATGTGTTTGTTATGAACGTGACACTTGTATTCTATTTATTCTACTTCTCTATGACGAATAATTAATTTAATTCTAGACTTACTTAATATAATATAGAATATCATTCTGGTCTTTCTTGAGTATATATTTGTTTCATTTTAATCAATGAAAAATAGTATTTGCCAGTTTGTATTTAGAGGTTTATAAGATCGCTTTCTTTAAAGTCTATCGTTTTCGAGTTGGGCTACCTCGGAACCGCAGTTCGTACCGTTGTCTCGTTTAGTTCGTCAGATTTGGAAGCCCTCTTGCAGACCACATCGCTTATTTAATAGTAATGCCTTAAATTAGACCTTAGGTAAAAGTGTTAAGTTAAAGAGTGGTGCCCTTTTAAATCTCAAGGCTATATAGCTTGCACGGCGCAAACAAGCAGGCTATATATACTCTAGAATCTTTAAGTTATATCTCAGTCAGTTTATTACATAATTACATCGTCTACAATATCATTTTATGCATATTATGTTACCAATATCTTTATTTCTTAGAACTCTATTTTATTTGCAAACATTTTTGAAAACATATTTAAAAAAGGGTTGCGAAAGTCAGGAAGTCTGGATGTCGTAGCGATTTTCGGGGAAGGCTTTTGCCTTGTGGGCATTTATCGGCTGATATAATATATATATATATATATATATATATATATATATAATGATTATCCACAAAAACACATTTATCGTGAGTTTTCGTGGACTCATATAGGAAATGCCGTGAATTTTTATTGTTTTGGATGATGTCCGTTGATGTCTGGTTATTTAGGCGCTCACTAACATCAGTATACTGGTTAGTATTAATGTTAATTGCAGCTAGTAATATACTGCTTGACGTCATGTTTGTGTTACAGAGAAAATTAGCATAATACAGATTAAAAATCTGTTTACTGACTATATGACACGGTTGGTTTATATCACTGTTGTATCGTCTATCCTTGACCTGTTTCGTATGTTGTTCCCTAATTTTACGATAATAGTTGCTAAATAATGTTCTAAGCTCAACAGCGTAACGATATTTTTATCAAGGCTTGCTAATATTATCTGCTATATAATATTATCATGGTACACTGTAAACACTGTCTATTCTAATCCAAAAAAATATTTTGAAAATTTGATGTTTTTAAGTTTTAAATTACGTCGATATGACTGTCTAACTCTAAATTTAATTTTTTGATAATCTCACGCCTGAAGTAATAGAAAATACTTTTTATACTTTAAAAATGGTTTATAAAAAGTTTAATGGTTGTTCTTTCAACTCTATCGTCTAAAGACGTCTCGCATCCGGGGTCGATGTATCGATCGATGGATAAAAACCATGGCGAAAAATGTTGCCACAGTTTTTATAAATCATTAAATCTAATGATTTAAATCTTAAAAAGATGTTCTAGCTTTTTATATATGCACAACCAAAAATCTTTCCGCTTGTCTAACCGGTTAACGTGTTTTTTTGTTTGATAAGAATCAATTAATATTGTTAGCAATTACCTTTTCTGATTGGATGTTTTTATTGATTTATTACAATCTTTATCTCAATCTTTTTGTATATGGCAATGACCAATTAGTGATATTATTTTTAATATACAGCTGAGTGACAAAAAAACGTATCTGCCTGTGATACATCTTAGGTCAGGGGTGTTAAACTCGCGGCCCGCGGGCCGAAAGATGTACATTTATGCGGCTCAGACAATATATCCTTTGGGCTGATTTCGGCACTAGTTTCAATCAATAAAATTTCACTCGAAATAGGTGATATATTATCAGAGAAGAGATGTAAAATGTGTAAACGTAAACAATAATTTATATAAATATATATTTTATATTTATATATTTAATATATTTTTATATATATTTCATATAATCTTTATATATTTATTACAATGTACTATTCAAAATAAAAATATTTGTTTCTGTGGCCATTGACATTTATTTTGCGGCCCACCTAAAATCTTGTCTTGTAATATTACGGCCACCAGTAGTAGTGTTCAGCGACACCTAAAATTACCGTAAAGATGTGTTTATCATATATAAATAGACGGCTTTTAGCAAGAGGTCGGTGTAAGACATTCGAAGATCTCTGAGGAGGAAGTTGTAAAAAGATTAAAAATAGCTTCACAAGGTTTTGAAATGACAGGGCGCTGTGGCGGCTGAAGCTAAAGGCTAAACTTATTAATAAGGCTCGGTTATATTAATTTAATGTTAACAATATATCTGTTGCACACAGTAATTAAACGTAATGATTAAATATCACATTATAAATTAACTAATAAAAGTAAAATATGAAAACTGGAGAGAGATACACACTATTTTAAAAATTAGAGGAATTGAAATAAACTTTTCTTAATTGTCCCAACGGAATATTTTTGTGTTTCTATACGTGCTTTAGGTGTGTGCAAGGGCACTTATTCAGCATGAAATAGCGGATGCGACGCACTGGTCTTTCAAGTGGCCGCTGTGTTGAGCGCACAGTCGTGTCACATTAATTGTACTAAATCATATAAAAAAATTATATATTTTGCCGGAGTACAAG
Source organism: Battus philenor (assembly GCF_028537555.1). NCBI lineage: Eukaryota > Metazoa > Arthropoda > Insecta > Lepidoptera > Papilionidae > Battus > Battus philenor. The sequence continues at coordinate 4,797,199 of NW_027181693.1, forward strand.
GCTACTAAGCTCTTTGCTAGTCACAGAGTAACGTGATGCAAAGATCTTTGGTTTGAGAACCATGACTAGAAGCTCGTGAAGCATTCTAATTCGGAGTTGCTACAGAGGCCAAGCTACTATAAACTTATAATTTGCCGGCATCAATGTCTGCATCCAGGTACGCGTGTGCCTTATAATTGCTGTCGTCTTTTTTTAAAGTCAATTTTTTGGAAATATTCATTAAGAGTTTTTTTATACATTAAGAACGTAGTTAAAAAATTTCGTCGCTAAGCTAATGCTTACCATATTAAATGAATAATTATTCAAGAAAATTGTTTTTGTAGGAGATTAATACATATGAAAATATATTTATAACATAAGTCAACTATAACTAACTGTAAAATTAACACATATCTCTTAAGTCAATTTCATTATTTTTTTCAATTTTCCAAATATTTAATAGAATATCAATAAAGTTTCGAAGAAACGAGTATGTAGCTAATCAATTGTAACGTGGGGCACGTATGTCCATGTGTTTATCGCACGTTGAAGTGATAATAAACAAGAACAAACGGAAACGGAACCCACTCACTGCGGATTCAGCTAAACTTTATAATATTTATTACGTAGTCTCTTACTACGAGTTTTATATATTGCAGGAGTATATCTTCTGATTTTGAGGGCAAAATATTTTTTTTTAAATTACATGACTTATTACGAGATTATCACAAGGGTAGCAATTACAATAACGCTTTGTTTCTAAAATTTAAAGATTAAAGTTAAAATATCCCTGACCTGTATAAGAATTCAACTAAAAGTAGCGTGGTATTCTGACGTTGCTGTTGGAGATCTTTATCGTCTGCTAAAACCTACCCGTAGAGGACAATAACACGAAATGGTATTCAGTCGCTGTGGCACAACAAATATGAAGAGGAAAGTCCAGTCGTCCATACAGAGTAAAAATGCGATATAATTATTTATCCATTTGCTTTTCCACTATATGCACAAAGAAAATTTTGATCTTGCGATCACTGTAGATGTAGATACTCGGTGACCACGAGGCCACAGTCCCATGCACTGATCGCATCAGGTTCGAACCATGTCCAATACCACAGTGGCTGAAGCAACGCACACCGCCGAAGACCGGTGCAGATGGCGTAACATTGTGCACCACAAACTTTCCAAAATGAGTTATGGTTCTCAGTAATAAGAGATACGAGGCAGAGAAGAGGAAAGGAATAGTCTGTATAGATGGTTTTTTAAACCAAGGAACCACATTATAACAGAAAAGGCATATAACTTACCAACACAGAAACATCTTTTCTTTTTACTTTACGAGTTTAAAAAAATTCTGCATAGAATAGTTGAGGATTATTTTTATAACAGTGGTCATTATTTGTGTAAACACACGTCTTTAATTTTACTATAATTACAGAACTGCAGCATTTTACCGCCGTTTCCGCAATTTTGAAAACGTTTACATGTAACAATTTGCCGCATGAAACAACACACTAATATGTACACAATATTAATAGTTTACACATAAACAACAAAACAATAATGATTTTTTGGTTTTTATTTTGTGGTCTACAGTTTTAAACATGTAGACATTATCATTATCATAATCGCCGATAGACCTCACCCAAGAATAGCTACGATAGCCGCTCTTGCGCTGCCAGCATACAGCGGGTTTGCCGTTACCTAAACAATGTCGTCAGTCCATATAGTAGGGGACGTACCTCTCCTGCGTTACCGGCTCGTGGTCGCCTCTTGGGAACCTATCGACTTTAAAGGCCATCGGTTGCACGAACGATGTGCCCGGCCAACTGCCACTTAAGATGTGCAATTCTTCAAACTACGTCGATCACCTTGATTCTTTTGCGGATCGTCTGATTTTTGATTCGAAATTTTGATTGATTCAGCGAAGCTAAGCGCATAGCCCTCTCCAATGTTTTCTAGGTGATCTAGAGACTTATTATAAGGACCATCGTAAGCGGCCACGTCTCGGATCCATAGTTACGATTACCAGTGTTGCAGCACACGCTGGCCTTCGCCTTCGAGCATTGCGGAATTTTGGATGTTTTAATGGATACTATGTTCAATGTTCTTTGACTCGACCAACAATAGTAATTAGTCGGATTATATATGACAGTGTAATACAAAGAAATGGCACAAAAGTATAAAAATATATTCTTTTCTGTACACGCTAGGATACATTTAAATAGTTTCATAATAATAAACAAAAAAGGACAATGAGCGGTCTTATCACACAAGGCAATCTCTTGCAGACTATCATAGTATTGAAAAGGTAGAAATATAAATAAAAGGTAGTAAACATGTACAAAACATACATAGACATACATACATATGTAAAGCATATTTACTTATTATAAATAAAAACATCAAACTTACTCAGAATGCATAAAGAAATGAATTAAAGGATAAATAGTCATAAGTCTAGTAAATATTTCTTAACAGTTTTCTTAAAAAACACGTAATGTGTTACCGCGTATATTACAATTTTATGTGATTTATAAATGTAACGTAAATAATAATAATGTAACATTATAACAGCCATCGTTTTAAATTTTACGTAGAAAAATTAATATGTTTTACAGGTTCAAAAGTCCTCATTACATTGAACATGAGCCAAAACAACTTGATGATTTTCCTCCTACGTCACAAAGCATATATTGTCTCCATATACCTCCCGATAGCCTTTAAAGTGACAAAGGGTAGGTACTTAAGCATTGTGTATGCCAATCACCTTCGCTAGTTGTTCACATTCAAGACACGATTAAAACCGACGGCTACAGTGCCGGCGTTTGACCCCCAACCAACTCTTTTAAAGGCAAGCACAAAAAATAGTAAACGCTATTTTTACTAAACTATTATTAAAATATAAAACTAAAGGTCGACTGTAATCGTGTAACGGTTGATTTTTTCAATATAAAAAATATATTATGATAAACTATGCAAATATGTAAATTTCCCATCGAGCTATGTTTATAAATCTAAATTTTATATTTATCTTGGCTCTGGGAACAATTTAAAGACGGGTTTATATTTTTATAATAATATTATTATAAATATACAAGTACGCGAGTATAAATTATCCGAGGTATTAAATGTAAGACAGGTGTCGAAGCCAGAATAGCGTTCGTTATTTATGAGTTGGCCAGTTTAATAATACAACGCTGTTTAATATGTTAAAACGCTTTTCACTGGCGATAAATATAGACAAATATAAAGTTTTAAGTAAAGGAAGTTCTACAAGTTAAATAACTTGTAAACGTGAGACGAATATTGGTAATACTGTTTTTAAGTGCGGCCTACATATCGTCATCGGATATCCAACAAGCACACAATGCATACATGCAAACGGAAAAGAAATATATCACTTTAAGGAAACGATAAATTATAAGAAATCTGCGATATATATAAGATTCGTGCTGAAATTTACCTGAAATTTACCTTTTATACAAAAAGGACACCTGAGTCCAAATTGATAATAAATTAGAAAGCCGTGTTCACCTTGACCAGTTGAAGTAAATCTTTCAGAATATACGGACAAATCTTTTGTCAAATTTAAAAATAATAATCTCTGTTATTGGCCAAAGTTGTTATTAGCCATATTTATTGCGAGAATAGACTAACAAGAAATAAATTTTTAAATAGTTTATTATATTTCACTTGTCAGTATAAATAATAAATATAATCGTACATACAGATTCACGATCCGTACCGCTGGCTGGAAGACCCCGACTCCAACGAAACCAAAGAGTTCATCGAGGCACAGAACAAAATAACGCGGCCATTTCTCGATGCGTGTCCCGTGAAGACGGACATTAATGAGCGCCTTACAGAGCTCTGGAACTATCCCAAATACTCGTGCCCCTTCCGTCGTGGTGACAGATACTTCTTTTTCAAGAACACAGGCCTCCAGAACCAAAAGTAAGTTAATAATGAAATATCATCTACGTTATTTTAATTGAATTACTAAACAAAAATCATTGTACATGATGCGTAAAATGTCACATCAATCACCAGTGTCTGACATCGCATTTTCCGTTTAGCACCCGTCAGTCATCGGCGACTGACATTTATTTATATAATTTTTCACTTTAAATCAATTATAGTGATTACTTTTGTACTTTAGAGAATTAAAATAATATAGAAACTAGAATTAAAATGAGTTCACCTGTAACAAACTTAAAATACTTGGCCACGAAGGAACTGAAAAAGATGATAGTTTTATTGATCGACTATCAACGTTAATCAATTTCGAATTAAGACATATAGTATTCAAGATTATCTTAAATCAATCAAGTTCAAACCACAGTGGTCGCTCTAAAAGCACTGCCATTTTTCTTAACATCTTCAATGCAGTAAATGACTAATGCGAACGCATGTGACTTATCAGACATTTTATTAACCATTTCGGTAATTTTATTAACATTTCATTCAATTATATATTTATTAAAGTATTGTTTGGCAGTGTCCTGTACGTGCAAGATAGCTTGGAAGGCGAAGCTCGCGTCTTCCTGGACCCCAACACGCTGTCGCAAGACGGCACGGTAGCGCTATCGGGCAGCCGCTTTACGGAAGATGGCGCTACGCTCGCATATGGACTGTCGGCGAGCGGTTCCGACTGGATCACTATACACCTGAAGGACGTTGCCACAGGTCAGGAACTTGGCTTTTAACAAAACCATTCTGATAATATTTTGGCCAGAGATATTTTTTATTTGTCAATAGAGAAACACTACGCAAATTGGCAAATATTTTTCCAGGTCTCACATTCTCTCCTCTTATTAGTCGTCTCTTCATTTATAGAAGATCGTTTCCGTCTTGATACACCATGACGGAATCGATCACAAGATCTATCCATATTATTCTATCTTCTGCTTTCCTCGGGGTAATAACAATAAAAAGTCAAATTATTAAGTTTAAAAAGATCAGCAGGTAAATGGTCGCCCACGTAGTATTTTCTCTTTCTATTCAGTCGATAGACGCCTATTGCAAGGCATAGATAGGCTTCCCAAAATGACCGGTTTTCGGTCGTTGGTCCACATAATGGAGGGACTCACGCCAAGTCTTGAGAACCTTTTGGCTAACGGCCATCTTAGTATTTTACCGTCTACTTTCCTTACAAGTAGTAGTTTCTCCAAGTTATCTGGTCACTGCGACGTGGCTAAAATGACTAAGAATTTTTAGCGCTTAGCGTATTAAACCTTTGTAGTGACGAGAGCTGTTTTAGGAAAGGGATAGATTTAAAACGATGCATTTACATGTGGCTACTTTTTTAATGAAATTATCTATTAGTTGCTCTCGTTCTTACGCTAGTAATAAAATTATCTCTCGTGTCTGTGTCACGGTCCATGGCATTCATTTTTGGTTCAATGACCTCCACGATATATTTTCTTATTTACAACTTTGCGCTTGTTATTTGAACACCTTAATTTAATAATTGTTTGAATTCTTTTCTTAAATATTTTGTTATTTTTTGCAAACTAGGGTAGTTTTTTAGTTCTCGATGGGATCGAGAGCAGTGTAGTTCATTTAAATCTAATAACATTAATATTAAATGCTTAATATAAATAAACAATTGTCTAAAAGAAGAATGAACTAAATTCAAAAATGAATTGGCGAACGAAATTCCTGAAAATACTATTGACCGCGGATGGTTTTTCTTTCTAGGCAATCAAATAACAGCAGTTGTATTTTTTGTCGACAGACGTAGACTAACACTTTGCCCTTATGTAAACTCATCCTTACATCGTTATAAGTATTGAGATGTGTTTTACATTATTCTGCTATTAAGTGCCGGCGATTAAAGTATAGCAATATCATTGATCAGTGTTTAATAAGGCCGGTATCATTAACTTAATACATTTTCCTCATTCGTATATAAATACCAAAGGGTTGTTGTTTAAATTGCAAATACAAAATGCTATTTACATGTAGTTAATAAAAGTTGCACTTTGTATATTCCAGGAGAGGATTACCCTGAAGTGTTGGAAAAGGTCAAATTTGCATCCATGTCATGGACAAAGGACAATAAAGGATTATTTTACTCGGTAAGTGCACTATATAAGTAATCGTAATATTGATAACATAATATGTTTTACTATAAAGTTTTATAATAAATGTTTTATATAGAATTTGTGAAATATAAGGTTATTGTCTACAGCGTTATCCGGACGCCGTGGGCAAGGCGGACGGTTCGGAGACTGAAGTGAACCGCGACCAGAAACTCTGCTATCACCGCCTCAACACCCCGCAGTCGGAGGATGTGGTCGTCGTGGAGTTCCCCGAGGAGCCTCTTTGGAGGATGTATGTACTTTGAAACTACAAATTTTAAACATATCACATTATATACAGGATGATCGGTTATATGTATGAAAGCTTTAGTATATAATTCATTTGCTGTCAAATAATATATTGTAAACTCTATCCAAAAATCAATGGTTTCATAAATAATAAGTAACGTAATGACAATATAGTAAAAAAAAAGGTTTCAAAAAATATTGAATTTTGATTCCCACCGTATTGGTAATCTATGGGGGAGGCTGTTGTCCTGTAGTGAATGTCCTGTGGCTGAATTGATAAGTTTAAAAATATAATATTCATAAATCGACGGTATAAAATAGGTAAACTCGAAGTTCCATATGAAATGATAAATTTTTCATTTTGTGCCCAATTAATATCTCATGTTACCAATTTCATTGTCAACAGAGAAATTAACACGCAAATGCGGTGCCAAGACAAACGATCGTAGGTTCATTTATTTATAGTACTCGAGTACTGTATATTTAAAACGTGTATATACTTACTAAGTAAGCAGTGCAACTAATTGATTTAGCATAGATATTCCAAGTATTTGACTTCATTAGTTGTAATTTATGCTATATCCATAATTAGATTCATTTATCGGAGTGCTTACATTAAACTTAGAAAATATATAAGGTTAGTGAAGAAATTGGTTTATATTATTTTATAATTATTTTACAGATTTTTCATCAAACACAAATTGACATTAATACAGTGTTGCTATGTGAATATAAAACTAAACGTGTAATGCTTTTTAAATTGATTACATACTGAACCACGCCCATGTTGCGAATATAATGAACGCCACTCAACCCCGTTACAGGTGGAATTTAGTAACATTTTTAGCGGATCTAACATCCTACCAAAATCAAAGCCTTTATTATACCAAATATATAGTGACAAATGATACATAGGTGGAATCTCGAATATATATATATATATATATGTATGTATAAATGTCATATTTATTTCAAGTGACTTGCACTATTTTGGTAGGATATATATTTACTATTAAGGATGTGAATGAACCCTTTGACAATTTGTCCACTTTATGGTAATAGATAAATAAATATACCGTCATCGTCACTACCTATATCACTGCTGTATAAAGACCCTCTGCTATTTGACGTCATGACATTATTAAATAGTGAATTGTTCACAGCGGCGCAGAGGTATCGGACTGCGGACGCTACCTGCTGGTGTCGCCGGTGCGCGACTGCCGCGACAACTTGCTGTATTTTGCGGATCTATCCAAACATCCGGACATTTCCGGGCTTCTGCCACTCACGCAGATCGTGCACAAGTTCGAGGCGGACTACGAGGTTCGTGTCACACAAAAACATACTCACTGGCCTTTCACTCTTCAGATTTAATTACAATGCAATAACTCCATATGCTTAGGCGTATTATACAAATTATTATCGTCATTTCATCTACAGAAAGGGCAGCCTTTCACTTGATTCATGTATAAATTCTTGAGCCACTTTCTCTTATCTTCATCATCATCATTACAGCCCTAAGACATGCAGTGTTGATCAAAGCCCCCCCCCCCTCCCATACATTTCCACAAGGACCAGTTAGTAGTGGTTACCGGCTTCCTTAACAAGGTAGTTTGTTGACATTGTAAGTGAACATTGCGTTTACCTTTAACCTTAAGGCCCTTACGGTCATCTGTTCAGCGCGCTATGTGGAATCATGCCAATAATTACCAACAACGAAACGACCTTTACTGGGAGAGAAAAGGAAAAAAATTAGTGGATGGACTAATTTATTGCTACTCTTAGACCATTGCTGACTTTTGGACCATTGAATCATAAGAAACAGGTAGCAGTCTGTGGGAGTCACGATTCTACTATATATTTCTGTCAGGGACTGACAGTATACAAAAAGGTCTCTTTAGTACGAAGCTGTTTAAATGTATTCCACCAAGGCAGTATTTGAAAAGCATTACTGTGCAAAATTAATAAAATCTGGTGGCTGATAAAACTACTGAACTAATGAGATGCACTATTTACTCTGTTAATGTAATAAATATAAACTCGTAGATGCGTTGTATTTTTTTTTTATTTGTCATACAAAGCTATCTCATTTTGTTGGCTGTGGAAATAAAATTTAAATATGCAGCGGCATCAAAGAAAAACAATTTAATAAACTTACTACTACTACTTAATAAATATTACACAAAAAATTTCACACCAACTAATACAGGCTATAGAGTGCGTAATCTTGCATTCGTTGAAAGTGTTACAATTTGTGTTCTAATTTAACAAGTGGAGTATTCAATTTTTTATGAGGAAACCGGCCTGACGTAGTACCATAATAAAGCATATATGACATCTCATCTGTACTTGTCTGGTCTGGTTCTAACGTGTATATCTTCGGTTATCAAAAGCTCGTAATGTTTGTTCGCAGTACATCACGAATGAAGGCTCCGTGTGTATATTCCGCACCAACAAGAACGCGCCCAACTACCGCCTCATCAAGATCGACCTGCAAGATCCCGCCGAGGAGAAATGGGAAACGCTCATACCTGTGAGACAAAAAACATTTTTTTTATATCTTTGTTTTAGTTTGAAGTTTTATTATTTTAATAATATATCAAGTCTATTGAGACCATCTTACATGTACATTTAAAATATTTAACAATCAACGCGGGATACAAGACGCTACAAAATAATAGCCACTTCTGAACGCAAGTAAAATTAGTTTTCATTATTTGGCATATGATCACAATTTTTTATTTTAATATAATTTATACTAAATCTACTTTTAAAAAAAAATATTGTCAGGTCGTACTAAAAATTTAGGTGTGAATTAAATGTCACTGAAAATCTTTACATTGTAAATAAAATAAACTTTATCTATAGTGAACATGTGATAGATAAGGAAGAATTACAAACTTTGGAATTTCATTAGTAAATTAGCAATAATAAAGTTAGTTTTTTTTATAATAGCTCTAACAATAAAAGAAATATATACGGACCATGAGTATAGAAAATTCAATGTTTCGGTAACTTGATTTCCTGTGGATCATCCATTAAGTGGCGATTAACAAGAGATTAGGCATACATAAACTTGTTTGGTGGCTCTGAAACTAGGAGTCGTTCCTTAAAGTCATTTCAACTGGAATAAATTCATAGAAACACTTCTCATGCATTGTTGCATTGTTTATATCAGATACAAAAACAATTTTTTTTTTTGATTGATTTATGCCAATTATTTGCCACCTTTTGCAAGTAAAATTCATTTTAAATCAATATAAAACAATTTTTCGTTATAAAAGTTCAAATTTAATTTTAATTAATGATTGTTTTTTTTATTTACAGGAACACCCAAGAGATGTTTTGGATTGGGCCTCAGCGGTGGACAACGATAAGCTTGTTATACACTATGTCAGAGATGTAAAGGTAACGATCTTAATTATTTTTTAAAATTATTGGAAATTAGTGTGAACTGATTCAGAAAAAATTGTAATTTCCTGAAATCAGTTTATTTTAATAAATACATGTAATTGAAACATGTGTATCTAATATGCATAAAAAGAGCAGTGTCTCCTGTTTTTATCAATGATTTTGTAAATACCAGATGTGACAAAGAAATATGGTGAATGAATTTTCATATTAAGAATTATGTTATCGATTTCAATTGGAATGATGTTCTGATTCATTGAGTTAGTCTAGCAAATTTGAAGTAATTGCGACTTGTTAAACACGCTAGTTACTTATAGAAATGAACATTTGTAATATGCAACATAACATAATTGTATAAACTTTTGGTGTAGTCAAAATCTGTATAACCTATGTGCTAAAATACTTTCAGAGTGTTCTGCAACTGCACAGTATGAAGAGCGGCGAACTTATGCAGACCTTCGATTTGGACGTGGGCTCCGTCGTTGGCTTCTCCGGCAAGAAAGAGCAAACGGAAATATTCTATCACTTCATGTCTTTCCTGTCGCCCGGCGTTATCTACCACGTCGACTTCAAGAAACAACCGTACAAACCTACGGTAACTAATAATATTGAATACCTTGTTACATTATTAATAGATTGTAATAAAATAGATAAGCAAGTGGTGCACCTTGGTATCAAATGGCAATAACCAATGTCTTCCATAGTCCTGAGGGAGAGCGCTTGTGTTCTCTTCATAGAGAACGGTCTCTTAATTACTGTATAGAAATAATTAGTACATATAGTTGACTTTCAATGGTCCGCCATCTTAAATAGGTTGAAGTATAATACATATATATATGGTTCTATGTATATATAGTACCATGTAAAGATAGATAGGCCTATAAATGTCCAAGTATGTCTATGGTACTATAATATATTTAACAGCACTGACTTTAGAGCCAAAAAATATTTGTATGTTTGATACTATGAGACATGCTTATTTTCAGTCATTTCATTTAACCTAATATTTCTGTAAGAGTAATGGAGTTTTTGATGTTACTAGGCCATATCGAGTGTATATAGTTAAATCATGGTTACATATTATGCAGAATAAATAGCACTATCCTGTAGCATTATGAAGATCAAAAATATAATATTAACCACAGAATACAACAATTTCTATAAGATTACTTTACCGATCGTTGCACTTTCCGTTCAGGCCATTTGCAGTTCTCGTTAAAAAACAAAGGATTCTTAAACAAATGAATTGGAGGCTGGAATATAGATAACTTCACATCACACGTATGCGCATACGTAATGCATATTAAAATTTATAACTTTTTCCCGCTAATTACAGCTTTGCAGTATTGACAAAAGTGTAAAGTATACGTCTTAAACGACTTTTATTAATTTTTGAAATGTAGCCCCACGCGGCCTTAATGGAAAATCTTCAAAAATTACCTTGGCACGGAACGTGTTAATAAATGGTGATTAACAAAAAAATATCATGATACTGAACGCTTCTGTATAAATACTATAATATATTGTTTACTTTTCAGGTGTTCAGAGAAGTGAAAGTTAAAGGTTTTGACGCGTCCCAGTATGAAGCTAAACAGATATTCTACTCCAGCAAAGATGGCACCAAAGTTCCTATGTTTATTGTATCGAAAAAGGTATACAAAGCAATCTTAGCATATTAATATTGTTTTTTTAATATTTAACAATTAGCGCTAATTACATGGAATTATAGAAAATAATCAATTTGAGCAATGGTCACGGTAAAAGCTGTAACAACGTACACTTGGTATAATTCAGGCACATGTATTGTTATTTTTGTCTGACGAAAGATCTGACGAAAGATCACTTTAACTTAGTGAGTAATACAGTTTTATCAAATTTCAAGTGAAAGTAATCACGTGGGCTCGCTCGGGAACCTCTTTTCGGGTTCTACTGTTTAGACAACCGAATTGAGTCATACTACATGGAGTGTTCGCCCAAACGTTACTAATTGTTTTGATGAACAATCCATCTAGTAATTACAGTGCTACAGAAACGGCTATACCGCGAAGTGGGAGCCGACGAAATAAGAGCGTTCATGGCCGATCGACGGAATGGAGAGTCCGATACAGCAGTTTCGATAGTACTATAGATGAAAAGGGGTGCTTGGTTTGATTTTTTACTTTATAGGGTTTAACGAAAAGATTTTACTGTCAAAAAAGGCGGAGATAATTTCTACTGCATGTTTATAAAATTAATGAAATTTGTCAGAATTTGCCTCGCGACGGCTCCAGCCCGGCGCTGCTGTACGGCTACGGCGGGTTCAACATCAACGTGCAGCCCAGCTTCAGCGTCACGCGCCTCGTGTTCATGCAGCACTTCAACGGTGTGGTCGCCATACCCAACATACGCGGCGGCGGGTCGGCACACCTTTGCATTATTGTTCTTATTAATAATACCCTAACGGACCAGACAATGGAGCAAACATAAACAGGGGTAGCCTTTTGATTAAGGAAAACGATTCACAATCGTAGGTCGCTGATTGAATCTAAACACTTTACATGTCAACAAATATAAATTGCCACCACTTATAAATGACAAAGGAAATTTTTTTGACTGCCCGAATCACCTGTGACCATGTTGCGGCTAGGTACATAAAGTTCAGGAGAGGAGACCACCGATCTTATGATCAGAAAGCACAGGTTTGAACCTCAATTCACATGGTGAACAGACGAACTTGTTAAGGTCGCTGGAAGATGCTAGATGCATGTCACTTCTAATTGGTCGTATTAGAAATCTGGGTGGTCTATGTAGACATCTTACGGCTGAAACAATGATGATTAAATTTTAATGTATAACTTAGTTATTTAGTAGTCTTTTAACACAAGATTTGTCAGGAAAACTAAAGTGCATATTCTATAAAACTGTGATGGATCATTGTCTGCGCAATTGATAAAGTTCAGTTAGTAAAAGACAAATATTCTAAGGCAAACGGCTCATTAACAATAATTTTATATCTTCCGGCCGGAACAATTATATATTTATTTTATTGAGGTACATGAAAGAAACAAAAAAGAATACAAGTTTTTAATAAACATAACAAATTTTGTTCCAAAATCTTTATAAAAAAAAATATTTTTTGATAATTTGTAGGACCAGAAAATACATTCTAGGTTAACTTAGGATGTATCTGTTCATAAGTTTAATTTTTTCCTAAATAAAAACCATAATACAACGTAACGTTTATGTGTGCAGCGAGTACGGAGAGCGGTGGCACAACGCGGGCCGGCTGCTCAACAAGCAGAACGTGTTCGACGACTTCCAAGCGGCCGCGCAGTACCTGGTGGCGGAGGGCTACACGCGCCCCGAGCTGCTCACCGCGCAGGGCGGCTCCAACGGCGGCCTGCTCGTTGCCGCCTGCATCAACCAGCGCCCCGAGCTCTTCGGTGCTGCCATCGTGCAGGTCGGGTGAGTGGGCCGCAGTTTATATATCCCCATAAACGAAGTTGTAGTACTCCCCCTCCTATTCGCGCGTCGGAAAAATATATGTCTTACTACCCTGCACGATAAGCCAAATCAAATGCAGGTACTTTATTGCCAAACATTCATTGTCAAATATATGCAAGGTTTAGTAACCTGGGCTTATATACCAGTCAAGATCCTAGGTTAATCCCAAATTCCAATTTTTAGTTATATCTGACAGAAACATTCAATTATTGGAATTTATTTCATATTCAATAATTATAAAACTGATATTAGTGTTTAACATTTTATCCCTTTTCTTTTGTATAGGTAAACATTTACTTACAATACAAAAGATTTATCGACTGTGTTCAATTATGCCAGGATAAGCAAAAGCGCGATTGAATTTAGTGACAAGTCGATTTAAAGCAATGAACACCACGGTGTCACCACTGGTGTTTCTCCGTTTCCCATGAAACCTTTATTGAGCTTATAAATTGGTTGCAGCGTCCTGGACATGCTGCGTTTCCAGAAGTTCACGATCGGACACGCGTGGGTATCCGACTACGGCAGTTCCGACAACAAGACGCAATTTGAATACTTGCTCAAGTACTCGCCGCTGCACAACATAATCCCGCCCGATAACGGTAAACAATAAATCCACCAATGACACGAATCTATAGTGCAATTATTAACACACATCATTTAAAAAGTGCTAAATGTTTATAGACATACAAAGTGAATCATTACTTAATCCATTTATAATTGCTATTGTGACTATAGTTTACTATATGCACAAATGCAATTTGTTATTTTGCTAAACAAGTGTACAGAAACTTGAACATATGTGCTGTTACTGATTAGTCTTTGCAAGTATATGTACCTTTAAAAAACAGTGGTTCTAGAAAAAGTCATTTTCATTCTAGGTCAGTGAATATACTTCTTTGGGGTAACCCATTATTCTACATTATACAAAACGAAATCTTTGGAAATCGAGTCCCAATATCTTTTGTAGACTAGTAACATTTCATCATGGCATATAGTACCTGAGAGATCCTGAGAAACCTGTTTATTTGCTTCAAGTTCAGCAATAAACTTCTTTCCGTAGTGGCAGAGCAGGTAAGGAAGATAGATGAGAGGTGGGCGATCCTCGCATAAGACTAACCACAAGTAAACTGTCTTGTGGATCTAATACCAGTATCGGAATGTTAATGTGTGACTGTTGTAGCAGGGCGCGCGCAGTATCCCGCCACGCTGGTGCTGTCGGCGGACCACGATGATCGTGTAGTGCCGCTGCACACACTCAAGTTCATTGCGGCGCTGCAATACGCCGTGCGCAGTGCTCCGCAGCGGCGCCCACTGCTGGCGCGACTCGATACCAAGGCAGGCCACGGCGGCGGCAAACCCACCGCCAAACTGGTTAGTCTTAGTCTCTGTTGTTTTTCACATAAATCCACTCTGGATCATTATCAGTCATCATTTGTTTTCAGTCATTATTTTTTTGACCCACACTGACGTCATTCGATGCTAGTCCTACCGTTAATAGCTGTTCTCTGGACTATACCCGCATTTGTATATATTCTAACGAGCACAGCTCCCAGGTTAATTTCGACATCCAATTTTGGTTCATGTCCTGTCTAATAATTTTAAAATGAATGCAAAAATTTTTTATCTCGTTCCTAGTGTATAATAAATTATAAAGAACGAGAAAAATGTTAGCCCAATTTAATGGAAATTTGATCGACAGAGTTCCCCTTTTCTTTCATTATCAAGTTAGAACTGATTATTTAATGCACCCTAATCTGAAAATATCTCACAACTTAGACGCTATTTTCGTGATCACTCTGTACTTGCTGCAATAAATAGTAGAACGATTACTTTTCTCTGGCATAATCGTTCACACTATATTAAGGATTATTTCGTTTAACCCTTAACTAGGCAGATTTTTTTTAAATATTACATTAATATTCATACCTTTTGACTTTTAAGACCCAAGGATGCCAACAGAAAAAAACTGAACAAGCGTTCGAAAATTAAGAAATTACCTAAACATTCACATACAAATGATTACATTGCGTTCAAAATTGATGCCACTATTTTTTTTTAATTCTGATGTATCTCTCCAGATACATTATCAAGAAAAGGGTTAATAAACTTTGTAAATTTCGTGCATGATAATTCAATGCCACAGGTGTATTTTATTTAAAGCACAAAACTTTATTTCGCGAG
The DNA here is from genome assembly GCF_028537555.1 of Battus philenor. Classification (NCBI taxonomy): domain Eukaryota; kingdom Metazoa; phylum Arthropoda; class Insecta; order Lepidoptera; family Papilionidae; genus Battus; species Battus philenor. Next base: position 4,812,588 of record NW_027181693.1, read on the forward strand.
ATTAGGCCCATAGTTAGCTTAGAGTTCTGTCACGCGCAGTTCCGTTTTCTCCGGCTTAAAAGTTTTTCTTTGTTTCAGATCGAGGAACACACCGACATTCTGTGCTTTATGGCGCAGAGTCTCGGGCTCAAATTCATGAAGTGATTTCGTCCAACTGCCATACAACATATTCAGAAATAGTATTACCAAGTTAATTAAAAATAGTATTAAAATGTAAATATACCACGAAACTACAGTCTGTTGATTACCTCGGGTCTCACTTGTTGAGACTGGTGATATTGTTATGCATTGCTACTATTTTTTTATTAAATAAACTTTGTTTTTATTTTTTATCAATGATTTTTATTATTCAGACTATTACTGTATATAAGATGGATAAATAACTAAAAATAATTGAATCAAAGCACTATTAAAATGGATGTCGCAAATTTATCGCAAAAACTTACCAATGCCGAAGAAATTAGTGCTAAATACAATTAGCATTGAAGCCAAAGACAGTATATTTTCTCTATCAAAACATTATCAATAATCATGTCATCTCCAGGGAACAAAAGATGACATTTCTCAATTTCGAGATTGGGTGGCCAATTTTTTTTATTTTCACGCAGTCCGAAGCGATGTACAGAAACTAGCATATATCCTAAACGGGAAAAAATATTTAATATGTAAATAACAAAACAATGTCAGTTTTTCAACGTTTATTTTTCCTTACATAGTTGGCTAACAGCACGGAGTTTAATTGGGACTTGCTTCACCCATAATATAATAATATAAAATATTAGTTGCTTAGAACAAAATAAATAAAACGCTTCTTAATGCCCTTGTGGCGTTTCTTTATCCAATAATTGTAATTTCTTTATGCGCTGTTACTTGTGCAACATTCTACATGAAGAAATTGTTACAATGGCCTCGATTTATAATCGTTTTAACATAATTAAGAAATGAGACTTATTTTCTGTGCTTACAATAAATAACTTTCAAATTCTTAAAGTTTACTTAAGAGTAAGAGCTATCACTCGACTCGTGGCTGAAGTGGAAGTCCGCGATACCGTTACCACTAAGTAATACGAAGTACAATAAAAGACCCATTGCGATGAAATGTACAATCGTCGAGGTACATTTATAGTACAATTGACCGGGCGTCGGCCCCCTCCGGGTCATCGAACCGTGCAAACTACACGTCAGCTGTACCGATCAATTGTAGCAACGTCAAAACACTAAACAATGTCAAGTTTTATGTGCGATTAATTTATATGCAATAGGTACTAGATAATTATGGGTAAATAGATAAGGAATAAGTTACATGTCCTAAAATTAGCAAGCAATCTTAACCTAGTTATATACTAGAATGAATAAAATGTTTATGAGTGTAATACCTTGTTGGCTGATATCGGTTCATACTTGTGAAAAAAATTTCTGCAAATGTATAGGCAATATGTCAGGTGCATATAAAAAAAATAATAGTGTCCGTAGCGAAGTTACGCACTGTCGTAAAAGTGGCTTTATGAGTTATTACTAAAATTACACATTTCATAGGTCAGGGTCGGGGAAAACTGCAAACGTTAACTAGCTAGAGCTGGTCTTAAAAATCGAGGCCACGCGTTCTAATCGCCGTACTCCCCGAGGCCGGCGCGCTTGCAGGCGGCGCGGCTGGACTGAGTAGTCCACGGGGACTGCATGCGAGCAATCGGTTGCCGGACAAGGATTACGGCGATTACTGCTTTAATCTAAACTAAGGGATACACCATGGCCGCATGATGTAACGCGTTCCTCGGGACGGCAGGTGAGCGTCGCGCGCTATATCCCGCCAACGCGTCGTGCATCCGCGAACCTGTCCCAGCGCGGGCGCCGGGACAAACACTCGGCAGTTGTGGATGCGCCGCCGTACTCGGTCACCCGCACGCGTCTCGAAGAATCTCATTTGGTTTGGCTTCACAGCCTCTGTCTAATCGTTTCGTGTTTAGTATTGTTTTTAACCTAGACCCACTAACAAGACAATATTTGTTGCCTTCTGTAATACAGTAATTATAATCTATGATTAATATTTTATTGCCAATAATTACTTTAGCATAATAAATACAAATTCAAGCGTGTGAATATGATGACAACTAATGCTAATTTCTATAACGCGATGTTCGAGAAAGTTGGAAAGGTACACCTACCTTTATTTCACCGAACGATAGAGATATAACAAAAATACATTTGTATTTCAAAACAATACGTAGTAATAAGTACTACAACAAATAAACAAAACCCGAGATCTAATAATTGTGAATATGCCAGAGCTGAAAATAAAACAGAGCAACGCCGCCATCGCGGACTGTTCCTCGCCGTGAAATATTCACACACATCTAAAATATTGCAAATTAACTTATGAAAACGAAACAGGTTAATGACTGTCATATCGCTTTCGTATGACTGTGATTGGTTGATCTCACTCGGAAATGCCGTTGCTAATAACTCCGGCCTTTGCACCGGGGCCGGGGATGTTCTGCACCCTGAAAGAAACAATTAATATGTGGAAGAAAAGAAAGATTTTACGATAATCATATAATTGCATTACTTTTAGCTGAACGCAAGAATCTTTGAATGTTTTTTTTTATTTATATAAATATCACAAATAGGCAACGTTAAATGGCGCCTCCCATACGATTACGTAGTGGGAGATTAATATAAAGCCCAATAGCAACGGTTTATTTTGTTACAATATATCTATTTGTATACAAACAAATGATATATTTATTCCTCTCTGAATTACTCATAGTGATCACTTATACGTCAAGAGCAAAATGCCGAAGACTCTAATTTTTCAGAAACTTGAACTTGAAGCAACGAGGATTACATGCGCGCTGATCTGAGAAGTGACCACTATAAACTACGACGATTTTTTGTGTCACTCTCACAAAAACATTGATAGCTATATTATCAATTCGCACTGTATCTGGATTTTTTTTAAGTTTCGGTTTAATAACGGTTTCATTTCTTTTTTCATATAATTGTCAATATTTGAACAATGTGTACTGCACACAGCATATGTTACAGCGACCTTAAAATGTTTACAGACAGCAATTTCATTAAATGAAAACTGTTATGCAGTTACAATTAGTTATAACATGCACTCGTTTTATTTAAACCACATAGTAACAGCTAACAACTAATATAACTTGCTTAAAATAGTACTGTTAGAGATAATATTAAGTTCACCACAATCTTCAGTCATAGCAGTCAACTAGGATGCACTGTTTTGTATATTTTAGTTCTACCGCCACTTAGTGATATAGAGACATGATTATGTTTTAAATAATATTATTATATTTTTTTACTATCATCTCATATTTAGTCAAAATTAAGCTGAAGAAGCCATAAAAAATATTCAGGCGTATTATTTTTTAATCACTTTCAGAAATGTTAAGAAACAGAGTTGAGTACATACCCGGTGTCGCTCGGCTCGAGGCCCATGAGCGCGAGCGCGCGCAGCGCCGCCCGGGCGCACTGCTCGTGCGAGTGCGCCGTACTCGCGCCGCCGCCGTGACACATCACGGGCGGCTCCGTCGACAGCGACACCAGCGACAAGTACTCGCCGTGGTTGCGCTGTGCACAACACACAACACACTTAGTATTCATGATATATAAACATAACAATTTTTATTTTTCAATAAGTCAACCTTTTATTGTAACTGGTTCTCTAATATAAAATAAAGAAAACAGTAATTAATATAGCTGTCAACAATTTGAACTTATTATAGAACCAAATTAGCCATATTAAATATGATAACATAAAGGAAACCAGTGTTGACGTGATGTTCGGTCCAAATGATGTTTTAGATAAATTCTGGAAAACATATTCACGTACCTTGGGGAAGTCAGAGAACTGCACTGTGAAGCCAAGCAGTTGGGACAGGTACATGAGCTGATCCTTTGCACCCGGAGTGTTGCCACCCGATCCGCCCGTCGCACTAGTTTCACTCACACCTGGAAATACACACTTTTTAGTCTCAGGTTAAGTAAAAATTTACAACCAATGATTTCTGATGTAGGTGGTATTATCGAAGCCTAATAATATACAAGAAACTTGGGTAGGGTTGGGTTGGGTAGCGTATGGTATTTGATTTGATCAATAAGCGCGCAGTGATGGAAACTCATGTAAGATTGCACCAATCCATTTTGCGTGGGGTTGACACCACGACGTAATGTCATCATATTGTACGAGTATGTGTGACGAGAAAGAGATAATGAGACAGAAAAGTAGAGCGTGTAATCCGATGTTATTTTTTATTTATATAAGATTACTATATTAAGAAATATTTTTACTTTTATGCGTCTGACAAAGTTTATAGTTACTTAAAAAAGCATAAGACACATGAAGCTATTCAAATAAATAATATATTATAAATCTTAATACTTAAGCACCAGCAGTAAAGTACAGAAACTTGCGATATAATTAATGCGATAATTATAAAGGATTGCCACTGCTCACAAACAAGTTTCTAGAGGATGGGCAGCGGCGTCCTCTGCATACCATAATAGCACTCTGAAATTGCCAACCCTCCTAACAAGTGTGTTGATTATAGTATATCCTCTCAAAGATTTCTTTGGGGGAGAACTATGCCTTGTAGTGGGTGTTTATAGGTGTAGGCTGAAACGGTGACGACAAAAAAAAATGATAAAAAATATCACATGTTACACATCATATACTAGACACCAAGCCATTGTGTACGTTAGTAATTTCTATTAGCAGAATAGCATAGTGATAAAGTACATGTGAGTTATATAGTAGTGTGAGGGCATATATACCATTGGCGTTGTGCTGCGGCTGCCCGGAGCGCTGGTGGTAGTCCATCATCAGGACACCGGGCACAGGCTGTCTCACATCGTTGTTGGCACCGCCGCCCGTTACCGCTTCATTCTCCTAGGCAATATATATTTTTGCTATAAACCAATGCCCAATGGCAAATATATAAGGAAAATATATTTTCCACAATAATTAATTTATTTGAATTATCTATAATTCCATAACTTCTTAACTGTAAATTTTAAAGTGTCAATGTGAATTAATTCACATTGACACTTTAAACTTGTGTGAGACAAATTTTGTATTTTTAGGTTAGAAACCTTTAATCTTTAATCACGAGAATTAATGTTAAAACTTATTAATAAGAGTTAATTGCTTTAAACGTCGTGTCTTTCATTACAGAAACAATTACTGTTTGACTCCACAAAAATAATAAAGCATTATATATATACAACTTAAATGGTTTGCTAAGCTCAAAACTTAAACCCGTTACAGTAACTAAGCTCTGGATCTGTTGGACCTTGGTAAAGAATGACCAAGGGGTCTAAACTTCAGCTAGATCGGCTACTGTATTGGAATTATAGCGCTACTAAAGCGATACATACATCTGTTAACGTTAAATGTTTCGGAAAGCGTGAGCGCTAGATGAAATAGCAGTAAGCAAGGCAAAGATAATATTCATTTATTCAATACTAGAACTTTTATCAAAAGTTAATATTATATCATAATATATATTCAACTCAACTCTGCTTCGAAAAGTGATATACTTGTAGAGAAAAAGCAAAAAACCAAAGCATTTTAAATGAATGTTTAACAATATTGATTTATGTATATACATTTCCTGTCAGATACAACTTAAATCAAAACGTCTTTTAAATATTCGCTTGAATAAAATGACTTCTATTGACAATTAATTTTTCAATTCTTTTTAATTTAACTAATGATAATATGTTTCACGAAATTTTAATAGTTTTGACTTTGAAGAATGTATTACAATATTCTTGCAATAGAATCAAGCATTATTAAATTAAATTATATACAATTTATAATTAAATTAACAAATTAATAAGTATCTTTAAATAACCATTTTGTATAGCAAGCCCTAGTTCTTGGACAGTAGGCTGTCATTGTACAAGAACAATAATAAATTAAAATTTTAGCAAATTTTTAATGCAGCCTTAGCAAATGAAAGATTTTATGTTTACCTTTCGTTTCATGTCATTGCTATTCGATTTGTTGTCGGTGGGACCGTTGGTGTTCATGTTGTCGTTGTTGGCCGTTGCAGAAGCATCCGCACTGTTTGCACTTAGCTCCATTGCCAATAGCACATCTGTAATAATAAATAAAATTTGCAAATTATTGTAGTAAGGGAGCTTCTTTTAAGACCTGCAACAAATACAGATAGATAATTGCATAACCAAGGTTACACAGGTATAACGGGTGGATCTAAGAAATTTTGGTCATTGTTAAGATATTTTAATGGCTATTACAGGTATTTTAGGATATTTTAGAATTGTTTGGACATTAGTATAATAAAGAAATGATTTACTCGTTTCTTTATTTTAGATAGTTGTTGATTTATTTAAATATGGTTATTGTTAAATTTAATGAGTTTAAGCTATTTTTAAGATGGAGGATTTAGCTTTTGTGACAGCATACTTCCAGTGGAGGTTGCAAAAAGTTGTGTAACATCGAACGGAGAAAGGAATTTAGTCCAGTGATATTTAAGGTGACATATATTAAAAGCAGCGAATACCACTCTCGTATACACAGTGTTCTTTTGCCGCCTTGTCTACACTGGTCATTTATGCGTACACAAGATATTCTTTCATGTCTCGCTTACAAACACACAGTTGTTTTTTTACACTGCTGCCAAAGTGGCGTCTGCAGATTCAGCAAGTTCGTGGAGGTAGGACGCCAAGCGCGTCTAGCGTAAATTCTCATTAAGGGTAGCGAAATTCGAGGGATCCCCGGGGAGTCTGGCTTGAGCCGCTACATACTACAATTTACACGAAAGCCCTTAGTGACTAGAGTCAACGGCTCCCCGAGGGAACCTCGGCCTTTGTTGTTAGTCGTCGATAATAGTGTTTAGTATTGCAAAGGCAAAAGGCAAATATAGCAAAGGCTTTCAAGAGAGCTAACCCTCGACTTTTTCGGTCGCTTACATGATTAACATTACCACCTTGAGATGCGTTAGCAGTGGAATTTTCGAAACTTGACGGGTTCGAGTACGAGGCCGGTTGTGTATCAGTTTTGGATACAATAGTGATAAGTGTACTGACTGTGAGCGGCGCGACGCTTGGCCGTCTTCTTGTTGGGGCCGAGGCCGGTGGCGGAGTGCGGCGGCGCGTCGCATTGCACCAGGAACTCGCGCCTGCGAGCCTCCCCGCGCTCCTCCACCACGCGGTACTGCGGCGAGCGCGCGCGCGCCGCGTGCCGCGCCACCGCCAGCCGCGAGATCGGGTTGTCCGCGCCGCCCGCGTTGTTCGCGCCCGCAGAACCGTTAGTGCATCCGAACCCGCCCTCCTTTATCAAATTCAACTAGACATTTACACGCGTTTTTCCATATTCTAACATTATAAGTAATATACTACCGTCGGCTCGGAACGCTAATTCGGTGAGAACACCCGGCTAGAAACTCAACTGTTGCTCTTTTTAAATTAAATTTACCTATAGGTCCTTCTCATATAACTACAATGCTACAAAATACAATTAATGCACGTGATGAATAATTTTAAATTTAAAACCAAAAAAAGGAAGATCTAAGATATATGTTATGATTGTTGATACATTAATAATGTTAAGTATATCAACAGTCAACAAGAATAGGTAAAAACAAAAAGAAATTGGATTTGAAACTAATTCATCATCATGTAAACCATAGGATGATCAATAGATAATAGATTTCTAATAGGAACAATAGGAAAGTTATTTTAAAAAAGCAATTTAGTTGCATTTACATCTCACATCAGGAGATATGTTTTATGTAAAAATTAGGCAAATACATTAAAAGAAGACAATTAAAGGCTGGCTTTCAGCAGTTTTCTTAATTTGATTTTCTGCAATAAGCTTATGTTTAAAAAACTTTTACATCTACTTTATGTATTAACATTTTTTTTACCAAAAGTTTATATATAGGTAGACATATTTGTGATGTTAATAATAGACTAGACAGCACACTGTACAAATATGTCTACTCTTAAAGAGCTAAACATATTTTTATTATCCAATTTGCTTGTGAAGAGTCCTCAAATTCTTCAGCCATATTGTACGAAAGAGCTAAGAAAATCTGAAATATCTTATGGATTTTGACTGACACAAAATGAAAGTAGTCCCCCTTGATTGTGAAAACCAGCCTGCAGATATAAGACTATGGTTGTCGACAGTGAAAAAATGAAAGGGTAAGAGGATGATGACCTACTCACTTACTCAGTTGTAAAAGCGTGTAATACCACTATGGACAAACTTTAGGAAAACAGAAAAGCCTAAAGAGAGCTGGTAGTGGAGACTGACATGTTTATCGGCTCTTAGTCATAAAAAAACGACTATAAAGATGATCCTCAGTGATGAGGAAATAATAACAATTAAAGAGTATACCTTGATAAGATTGCGCGGCTTTTTCTTAGTGGGCGGGTGGCGGCGGCGGTCTTGGGCGGGACGCGTGCGCAGCATGGCGGGCGGCCAGCGCAACCGCATCTCATCCAGCATGCGTTCGGCCGCACGACGCTTTGACACTTTCTTCCCGTTGCCTTCTCCCTCCGTCTCCATGTCGCCCACCGTGCAGACCGTCACGAAAACCTACATTTCACATCATATATTAATCGTTGGTCTACAAGTTTGTGAATAATCTTTTATTTTTGTTTCCAATGATCATAAACTTTGAGGCTGTAGTTTCAAGAGTTGCAGACAGTTACGATGCAGTAAGTGCAAGACCGTTCATCGAAGCGATCTTAAGGGAAGACATAAGCTTTGCAGTGGGTGTCTATCTGCTTATATAATGATGAATTAAATTTCAAAAACCTTTTTTTTTTTGTTTTTACCTGTTCTTGGATTACAATGAAACAATTAGTTTCATGATATGGCTGTTGATATATTTAAAATTAATGACATATCAACAAACATAACATTAATATCGTAGAATTCCTTTTTTGGTTTTAAGTTTAAAATTAAATATATCTTTATCGAATAAATTTTGTTATAGCATTCAGTAGTTTATAGCTGTCGAAATGTAAGAATTTCTTTCTAATGAATCGCCAGTCTCTAAGAAATCGCCAATGAAAATTTACAGATAAAATTTAAAAAAAAACTTTTCTTTTTACATACAATGCAAATAATGAATTAGGCTCCAACTGTGACATAGGATGTTAACCAATCATTACACAAAAAAATAACCACATTTATACAAGTCTTCAGGTGTAAGACATTTACAACCTATTTATGTAAGCATTCATTGTTTATTATCAAGACATTCAACAATAAAGTATATTAACTATACAAATATGTAAAAAACATGTGTAACTACAATATAATACAGTTAAATTGAAATTTATAATACTCAAATAAAACTATTTGATTATGTATACAACATGTTTACACTAAGCCCCTTATTAATCATCAGCAATTACTCCATGTTAAGGTAGGTAATGGGTATATTCTTGTAAACATATCTTGTATGTTTATAATTACACTGGTATTTCTGGACTGAGTCATAACACAGCTTTGATCAGCACAGAAGGTAGAGAGAATTGATGTTAACAGTCAAAAGGTAACTTATGATTTTAGAAGTAACTCAGTGTGAAAATAAAAATAGAGTGGTTAATGCAAGAGACAAAACTGAATAGTATGAATAAATCTTGTCTCGTTCAGTTTTAACCCTTCTATTTATGGATATATTGTTATGAAATGAGTTTACCCGCATATGAGGCGGTCCTCGTTCAGATTTGACCGTGAACTGCACAGACTGGTTGCGCTTCAAAGCTAGTTCGTGCACCAGAGATACAGGGGACTTCACTTCCGAGCTTAATAGATCAGTACTATTATCGCCACCTAAAATGTAATTGAGAAACCAAAAATTTACATAAATACACTACTTATAACAGATATGAATGAGGGTGTACTGTTGTATTATAAATATATAATAAATAATCCACCATTGATAAATATCAAAATTTTTAGCCATGGTATTCCGCCTCTTTTTAATAAAGGTCACAAACATGAGTTAACCATGGGGTTTGACTTAATGGTTTAATATATAGTAACACCAAATAGGTAAATACAGAAGTACATCAAGAATAAATAATTAATTGAGCTTTAAGTATAAAAGGTAGTCTATAAAGTACATTGCATTTCTGAAACATTGGCATTTTACACTGCCTCGCCAAATTCAGGCCACCAAGCTAATGGTGCAAAATTAGCCATCAAAGTCCATGTAGTCATTACAATAACTGTTAACAAAATACTGTCCTCTAGCAAAGAAGCTTATCATTAAAAGTTACATTGCACAATTTTAAGGTCCTACAAGCCAGATTTTATGCTCTTTTTTTCTTTTTTAAAACCTCACATATTCGTTTATTCACGTTTAGTTAAGTTTTGTTATATAATTTCATAGCGGCGGTGATGGAAGATATCATTTGAATACAAGAAAACCAAAGAAAATTTTTTTCACTACGGCATTGTAAGAAACAGGCAAGGTGTGGTACCGTTGTCTGCGTCGGGGTCGACCTGCGGCGGCGGGCGCAGGTCCTGAAGCGCGCGGGCGGCAGCGTCGTGCCGAGCGGCCTGCGGGGTGCCGCCCTCGCCCAGCCATGCGCGCCCGCCCACACACACGCGAACGCTAAACATGTTAATGTGTACATGCTTATTATTTTTATTTAAACTAATTAGTAGGCGCAACTACTCCTTCGAACAGTCGACAGCTGATTTCACAATTTTATACCATCTATGAATTACTATTCTCTTAAATATTTTATATATAACATTCATCACAGTATTTTAACAATGAAATCACTAATGATGAGACACAGTTCCAAAGATTGCACTTGTACTTCCTTCACATTGAGAATGTAGGGAATAATTGTTAAACTAGCCACGGTTCATTGAACCATATGAAATTGTTGAACTACAATATTAACTGTGGATTTACTTTTTTATCTTTTTGATGATTCATTGTAAATTTAACGTGAACAATAATGCACCATGCAGCAAGTTAAAAAGTTTTAAGGAACTGTTAAGGAAATTAATTAAGTACTGTATCTCATTTTTAATAATTAGTCTTCTAGATTCCAAATTTACTGTGATATTCAACGAAAGCCGTAATACAGTTGACATAATTGACAGATGACCTAGTTGAGGTTATTCAAAGAAGTCATATGTTAGTTGTTTCCAACCGGTCTTTTTGGAAATCTATGTCTTGCAGCTAAAATTACTCAATAGAACTTTTTATATATTATTTTCTCTTCTTCTTATATATTATCATTTTATATATTAGTGTATAATGAAGCGTAAATATAGAACAGACCGATAGATGAGGCTGGGGCCCAGCAGACGCGGGTAGGCCGGCGGTACGAGCGGCGGATGCGGCACATGCGGCGCGTGCGGCAGGCGGTACGGCGGCGGCAGGCGCGTGCGCGAGCGCGGCGCAGCGGCCACCGGCGGTACCGACGTGTACACGGCCGGCTGACACAGCTTCATCGCCAGCGCATTCAGCTCCACCGTCGGCATTACGGCGCCTTTACAACAAACAAGACAAGTATGTATATTGACAATGTGGTTGGGTATGCGTATTATTATTTTTTAGTAATGGATACAGCTGGTCAAAAACAAACCTGCCTGTTTTCGAGTTAACGATACACAATAAAGATATTGGCCCACTGGACTATTCATGAGTGACATGGGATTTAAAAAGATGTGGTTGCGCCTATCCCCAGCCTTAATTCTGTATTTCTGGAAGCATTTGGTGATGGCGTAAAGCGAAGTCAGAAATTTAAAAGCAGGTGTCGTCTCCGAATAGAGCCAAGTTTTACCAGAGATTGCTGAGACTTTTTTTTTCAAAAACCACTTTCAAAATTTTACTGCTTTTAATGATCTCTGCTACATTTCTACCAAATTCCCATTCTTTTTGTCACGCCTTCTTAGATCCCTGTCAGAAGACTTGGGTCCCTTTGGTAACTAGTAGTTTACATGTCGTTGATAGTATGGCGTGCACATTACCTGCGTGTCGGTGGTGCGCGGCGTGCGGTGCGTGTGCGGGAGGCGCTCGGGGCGGCGGGGGAGGGAACGCCGTGCCACCCAGCGCTGCGCTGGCCGCCGCGTGCTGTGCGCGCTTTATCGACGACCCCTGAACACAAACAATATATAGATACAACAATATAAATTTAGACGCTCACTGTATCTGTTATGTATAAAAAATATTGTTCTATGCAATTTTCATTTTATTACAAAAAAAATCAAGAAGAACAAAAAGAGATCGCTTCATTCTTTGGTCGGACAAACTTTAATGTGCATTTTTCCTGGAAAAGAAGCAAACGACAAATACAGAGCATTACACTAGCACTTCTTTGTTTTTTGTTCAGACGAAAATTAGAACATCCATGCCGAGTCCATCATCAGAACAATTCTTTACTGACCAAACAAATAACTGAATATTTGACTATGGTAGTCGTGGATTCGTTGACCCAACTAATCCACGACTCTCCTTATAGTCCTGATCTTGCAGTTAGCGTCAGTGATTTATTCCCAAAAATAAAAGATAAATATAATGCAACACGGTTTACAAAACCAATATACGGTGTCTTTGTTAAAATCCACCATGGAAACCCTCAAAACCCCAAAAAAAGAGTGGACCCATTGCTTTACACAATGATTCTACAAGATGCAATGATGCATAGATCGTCAAGGAAGTTAATTAATAGTTGATACTTAGTTACTGTTGGTTATAAGGTTCTGGCTTTGTCACCCCTCATAACTGAACTTACCTCAGCGGTATATTCCTCAGTATCACCCAGCCGGAGTGTTACTGTGAATACTTTTTTGTGAGCGGGCCCCGTCTCAGACGTAAGGCGATATTGATGCTTAATCTGAAAAATCAAGTTTAATTATCGTCGATATATATCGTCTAAATGTTTGCCTAAGAATCATTCATAAATAAGACAATGTATTTCAAACATTATACAAAATACTAAGATACAAACACTGAAAGTTCTAGTAGTTTCTAATAAAAAATGAATCGTTGTAGGTTCTATGACACATCTGACATGTGTCATGACAAAACAGATCATGTCAAAGAAACTATCTAATTGCTTAATAGCATTTGATAGAAGGAAGATTCTTTTTTTCAGTGTTTGTATGTAGTTTACATTTACTGTAAAATTTATAAAGCCACTTGTAAATTTTAATAGTCAGTTCTGAAAGAGATTTTTTGTTGTAGCAGTGAGTGAAGCTAGTTAATTGGCTAAGTAATGAAAACATGTTTAAATCAAACCAACCTTATTGTACCTGGCCAACTCATTGACCAGGCACATGGGTGTCTTCTCTTTACTGTTGGCCTGGGTTGTGGATGCGGTTGATGTGGCGGAAGCGGAAACGTCGGTCGAGGTAGGCACGGGCGCGTCGCCCACCTCGGCCTCGGGGACTTTGACGCCGCACTCTTCACCGGTCTCGCGCCCGGGGCTGGTGGCGTTCCCGGCTGGGTTTAGGTTCGCCGACGGCGCTGTCACCACTGCAAATAACATTAACGTAAGATGCTGACAGCACATCTAATGCAAAAACCAGACAGATTATAAAACTAAGAGCATGTAATACACTTATTATTTGGATTTTTCAATCAGAACTCTGTTTATCAACAAATTGAAAACAATGATTTTCTTGCAAATGTAATTTCTCGACCATGTATTTTAATGAAATTAAACTCTACCCGCCACTGATCCATGTGATTTACCTAACGACTTCTGCATTATATTATAAAGGAATAAAAAATAACCTATTCAAAAACAATTAAAGTGAAAATCTGTGAATTGAAATAGACCCGTCATTACGACGCGGTATCAAGAAACGGTAGAAAATATTTGAACAAGCAATTTTCTTCATTAACATATTAAGCTTGACCATTTTCTACATATTTATATTTGGGGGTTATTTCAGAGGATTTCGATTTATTATATATTTAGGCTCGCAAACAGTGAACTAAATGATATATTTATTTAAAAAAGATTTACTACTGTTGTCTTAATTTTTTATTCTGACTTACCAAAACAATAAAAGCGGTAATATTATTATGAGCAATATACTTTAAGAAATAGTAAAAAAACATAACTAAGAAAATAAAATTACAAGACAATATATGCATATGGGATAGATTATTATATGTAGAAAATTGCTTGTAGAGAAATACTCCAGAAAATATTGAAAATGCAAATGGAGATATTTAACAAAAAACTCTTCGCAATATCTTTGGTATACTAGATGACTCAGGTGTAAAAAATTACCTCTGTTTAGAGTGTTTGCGTACAAATTACCTCAATGCTGCCTTTCTTATATTTCAAGAAATATAATAAAAGAGATTATTTTTGTTTTTTTGGATAAAGAGCATTTACTTTGTTACGCAAAATATTCCTTTAATATAGTAACTTCTTTCAGCTTTTTAAAGCTTTTGTACGCGACATTAAATCGCTTACATAGTCCAACAGCTCTTGGTTTAACATTAAGAACCTTTATAATATGAACCTATATACTTTCTTACATAAATCTAGTTTCATTAAGTTTTGCTTTAAATTAAACTTTAAAATAATTTTACATCCTGACCTCAAATGACCGCTAAAATGTTACTTTATTATATTTATATTTTATAATTTCGTATACCCTTCGAGTATTGGTAGCCTAGCAGTAGAGGACTGAGAGTTGCGATCATAAATCCCCGGTTCGATTTCTAGGATACAGTTTTATATAATTCACACTTTGGTCATTAATTATGTAGGTTTGCCACTATTGTCAATGTTGTCATACCAAACTGTGATCGTCAACCCGCTTGCCAAGCATATGGTATATCCTCCCATAGAGATCTTTAGGAGGCCTATATCTATCATTGGGCGTGTATAAGCTAAAACGACAATATTTTTCGTTGGAAGTCCTTAAGTACTTAAATAATTCAATTTGATTTGGAAATTGACCCCTTAAAAATTCCAGCTTAATTTTTGATCAGGACACGATAGTAATTCTCATAGCTTTTGATGGATACTATTTAAGAGCAGCTCAATTTGATTTTAGTTTCTATATAGTTAAGGAGCCCCTTTGGTATACTTCTGAGGACTTCACACAAGGGATTACTAATGTGGAAAAGAATGAGTGACAGACTCGATTTCTAAAATATTTCTTGGGCCGGACTGTCACCCAAATGGCATTTGGAGATTATGTGGGCCTGAGGACGCAGAGGGCGCCTAGACTAAGACCTTATATTATATTAAAGGCAGCTCGAGTGCTCAAAACCATGCATTACTGCCACTTATATTACCACCTAGTATGATCAGAGATCAACGTCAACTTTGATATACGATCTGACTTCGTTTCTGACAAGACTGGTTGGTTTTCGAATGGCGACCATGACAGTGTGCAGTATACGTAGCTTGTCTTATCGTCGCGTCGTCCCGAAACTCGAGTACGTGTCTCGGGTCTCAGAATAGTGCGGCGTTTGAGTGTACCATTGATGATGTATTGTCTTTTATTTGGCGGCGCCTACCATCAGTGAATTTGTGTATTGAGCGGCAGAGTGAAAATCGATGCCCGTTTTGGGAACTAGACAATAGTTGCCAATACCACGGCGCGGCCATGGACTTACGCATGACCTTGATCTGTACGACTTGGAAGCTGGGACTTGGGAGGGAGAGCGGAATGATGAGCCGATTAACTTGTGCAAAGCACGGGCTTGGGTGTGAGAAAACGAGTCTGATCTGTCGAGTTTTATAGTGTCATTTTATTGGACAGTGACAATTTACTCCCGCTGTTTAGAAATGGAGGCGACTGAGCACGAAGGCCGCCTTTTTTCGTGGGCTTTGAAATTGAGTTTGTTATCCGGGAACGGGTTTAAGTCACCCATGGCACGAAACTGTTCATGAGTGTGATCGGAGCTGGTAAAGAGAAGAGGAATTGTAAATGCAGGTGTTGTCTGCAAACAGCGCGAGCTCTACAACCCTGACATGAGTTGTCATTGGCGTAGAGCGTGTATAGAACCGGCCCGAGGACCGATACTTGGGGCATCCCCGCTCGGATCGGACGTCGTGGGGAACAAACGTCCTCCACGTGATACTAAAATGTTGGTTCAAAAAGTCTCGTCGTTATGCATACGACATCGTCTGACATATATATATCGTATAGCTTGTATACTAATTTATTATGCCAGTCTGATTTCTATTTATAAGCGTTTACAATAGGATCCCAGATAATGCCTAGAAAGTTCCATGGCTTGGTAAAAAAAAAATTGTCTAAGAAATTTTGTGCTAAGGGTTACTGGGAATAAAGTGTTTGCCTCCAGACTTCCAATATTAATTGAATATGTAATTTTATATACTTTAAAAAATAAATATAGATAAATATATAACCTTGCCGAATTCTTTTCGCCTATTCTTTTCAAGTCTTATGTATTTATTATCCGAACATGTGACTAAACTTATCTTGTCGCCAAAAAAATATGTAATCCAAAAAAATGTAATCCATTTTATATTGAATAAAGAATGTTTGAACTTGAATAAATATAAAGACGCTATAGAGGAACATATAAGTTCACATAGAGTGCCGATACAGCATTAAATCAGGATGTATGTAATTAGATTTGTGGTAGTACCAGTGTGGCTGGGCTGCGCGGAAGGCGGTGGCTGGTGCTGGTGTGGGGCGGCGAAGGGCGGCGGCATCACGCTGCCCCCCGGCCCGTACCCTCCACTCACGGAGTACGGTCGTCTCATTGGCTTCATTTGTTGCTATTAATAAAAAATAGTAATATTTTAAAATGCATAAATTAAACGGGTAGATCAGAAATTCTCCAGAAAAACCTCAATACTCCACAGTCGGAGGACGTGGTGGTCGTGGATTTCGACGAACATTTATTACGGTATATAATATTATTTTTGTAACTATAGATTTTTGGATCACTCTATCCATACCGTATGTTGTCAGCAAATTAGCTAAACGATCATTTGCATCTTTAAAGCTTTGACACCTATAATCAATCACTCTGTATATAAAATAATAATAATGTAAAGTGCTGCTAAGCTCAAAACTCGAGAACGCATTTTTCTTTACGCCACGAGAAAGGTAGAAGAAAAAAAAATTAAAATGGCGAGTAAAATAAAAAAAAAGAACAAGACTTTATTTCAAACACAGAAACATAACTTTGAAAGGTGCATAAGATTTAAGGTAACAGAAAAATCTCTTAATAATAACTGAAAAGTTTATATTAAGTTCCGGCTTGGTGAAGTTCACCTCGAGCCGATATTTAATTTATATGACTAGATTAAGTGATAGAGCTTTTAGGTGAATTAGGAGGACTCTCCATGGACATAACGAATATAAACAAGTATACATAACAATTAACATTATATTATTTCATAACAACAAAGAGCATAGAATTTACATGTAGTTATCTTATTTTCTTGATGACATATTTTATTTTTCCTTTGTCAATATTACTTCCTAATTCTTGTTAGTAACTTAGCCAAGGGCTTTCAAACTCAGCTTCTGTTGTTACATTAGATATTTCAACAGAAGGTGGCCGAGGTCGGTGGTTTGGGAAAAGAGAAGGAATAATAATAATAATAATGAATATAAGTATATGTACAAAACAATGTGTCTGAGTATAGTCCGTCCAAATTCGCTGTACCTAGGGCGCGGTATAGAGGATCCGGTCCACTGCCAGGCGTAGGCCTTCCCCAAAGTTCGCCACAATAACTAGTCATACTGCCCGCATCCAGCGACTTTCTGCGGTGATCATCTTCATAATCATCATATAAATTATTACAAGTCCACTGTCCGGGATAAACCTTCCTCAAAGGTCGATACATTGACCGACATTGCGCTGCACTTCCACTTGCTTGTGTCTAATAATACAATGTGTATGTATAATAAACGTATAAAATTTTGCTTGCTTGTACCGGTGGCATGGCGTGGTGTTGCGCGGTTGGATGGTGCGGCATAGCGCGGATGGGGTGGGGCGCGTGCTGTGGCCGCGGCGGTGCATGGTGCTGGTGGACGCCCAACGCTCCCAACCCGCCCAACGACTGGCCGTGAGCACTTAGCGCGCCTGTTCCAGACGGGCCCATCGCCACCCTGCGCAACCATCATTACACGTACTTATGCAAACATGTAATCTATGTTCATATTATTATCTACATGGGATCATTTAAACTGTCCACTGGTGTATGTCATAGGAAGAATGTCAGCAAAGACCAATTCGATTGAAATGAGAATCAGATTGAACTCCTCTGTAAGACATCCTTCAAACTAAACCCACAAGGATTCCAAGCGCGTCATAATCTGAGAAGTGTCCACAACAAACTCGGATGGATTTTTTTGAGGTCACTTATAATCTTAATACAGTAGTTAGGACATTTTATTTCATTACAAAAGGATTTTTGCAATTTTTTCTTTTATGAACCTTTTAAGTTTATTAAATGATTAGAGACATTAGATATATCAAAAAGTTTATAAAAAATGAAATGGGTGTTAATTATCTTAACGTTACAAGTAGAGGTGGTAGCTTACCTCTTATAATGATACCTTCTTGATATTTTAAATTTTATGAATTTAATATGCATATTTAAGTGCAAGGTTACAAATAGCAATTTAACCACCATACCCAATCTGATTATATATATAAATAATGAATATTTGGTTTAATTTACTAATGCTTATTACCAAGTTAATGTCATTTATCATATTTTTAACAATCTCCGTAGCTTGTGTAATAAAATGTTGTGGGAATACCGCACGACAATATTCTGAAAGAAATTTTGACAAGAAATGCGGTATATTTGATCAAAATTTTGACATAGTTTTATGATCCATAGAATGACTAAATATTTTTATGCTGTTGTAAATATCAGCTATTTAAATATAAGCTATGTTAAGTATATACTTTGCAATGATATAATAATTTGTAAATTATAAAAACTTTTTTTCAAGATCTATACCATTAATTTTTTCAATTCTCGTGTTTTATTATAATATAAAGTATATTATAAAATCTTATTGAGATATGCCATTAAATACTTGCTTTAATAAAGTTAATAAGACAAAATGAAGTACTTAATAATTTGTATATACAAAGTTAAATTCCATCTCATCAACAAAATGTTAAAAAACTCAAGGTTTTTTTCCTAAGTTGTTTTTAAATCATTTAAGAATTTGACAGTAAGTGAAAAAACAAAATGAGCAGTTTTAAACTTACAGTATGATAGAGATGTTACCATTTTAGAACATGCTTTAGCACTACAGCACTATGAGAATTTGTAACTGTTTAAACATAGTCTATTCAATGAGAAACACATGGCAAAACTGTTATTACAACTGCTACACACCAAAAAGAGATACAGAATGTGAGCTCAAGTATAAAGTGGCAAAATGTCATTATCATATTTTCTCGAATCAAAGCGACCATCATATGTTCCTTTCATGACCAGTTTATGAACAAAGAGTGCCGCAAAGAACCCTCGAGATATCAACAAATTACACAACATTTGCATATGAATGCAGTCTGCATATATGTGGAATAAAACATAACTATATTAATTTATAGTGTCAAGAGTTACCATACCTGGTATTATTTTTTAAAGAAACATAATCTGCTCAAATTTCAGATAAAATATTACAAATGTTATTAAAAGTTTAAAAAGTATATTGCCATGAGTTGATAAAAGACAATTATGATTTTTTAAATGTTCTTAATCTTATAATAACAATAAAAAAATGCTAGGACTTCAACTACCTCACTACTATTTTGAATTACAATAATTATTAATTAGTAGACAAAATGGGTCCTATCTTAAAAATTAAAAGGACCCTTAATATGTTAGCTACTAGCTACAGACATAAAATCATACTGGTGGGTACTAAATATGATCAATGTTGTAGTATTTAAAAAACTTGCAGTTAATATTAATTAATTAACATCTACAACTATTATGAATATAATATAAAGCTTTGCTATGAAATAGATATTTAGATGTAACAATACTGTTTACTGATCACTAATATATTTTTTTGGTAAAAATTATTACAGGCCTACATTTTTATTTTGAATAGCTAAATACTACTACTGCAAATATACTTGTTTAGAAATGTAGTGAACCTTAATTTAATAAAAAATATAATCCATTTTTTGTTTACAAATAAAGAAATCTATAATTTAAGTAGACTTACTTATATGTATCAGGTTGATTCTACTGCTGTTGTACAAAATATAAATTAGCTATTAGAGAAATTATGAATGTTGACTAATGCTGTAACTCCTACACAAGAAACTACTATCTGATGCCTTGCCAAACCACAAATAGCTAAGATTACCTTGCTAAATAGTAAATATTTTATACATAAGTCAAATCTATATTTTGTTATGGAAGATACCCTTGACAGAATGGGATATCAACAAGCACTAAAAAACTACCTATTTTAAAACAATTTACTTTAATATTTATTGGACGAAACAAAACCAGAAGTGCTTAGTTTCTACATTTATTTTAACAGAAGATGTATGTGCCTGTTTAAAAAAAAAATAATGATTCGTTAAAGGAAATATTTTTAAAAGAATACTAGTTCTTAACTTTAATTAAACAAATTAAGCCAGATTAAAGAAAATTCAGCTCACGGCATTATGAATCAAAAATATATAAAAAAGATAAGTTACAAAAAAATAGCAAATAAAATAAGTGAGAAGCGAAACGTTACCTAGTTAAAGTTACGTGCCTGTTCTCTCTGTGCATCTGATGGGGTGGCATCTGGTGGTGTGCAGGCATGGCCTGGTGGCCTGCAAGGTGCTGCGGCGGGTGCCCCGACATCGGTTGATGATGCATGTTCGGGTGATGCATCATCGCGAATCAATCTTCATCACAAACAAATGAGATCAACAAATACCGCCAATCATAGTAACAATCACGATATCGCACAAATTCCTTACCGTGGTTTTACCGGGTACGCTTTTAATTTTCCGGCTATGCGTTAAACATAAATCCGCTTACAAATAAAGCCTAAATAATTTTATTTGGCGAACAGTAAAGAAAATCGTTTCGTTCAACATGCGGCCATGTTAGAAATGTTGCCATAAGAGGACACTACATTAATATTTTGAACAGTTATAGGTACATGCCGGCCGGGTAGTTTTATTTCGTATATACAAATTATACGCAAAATAATTAAATTTTCTTACCTCACATCTATAAAAGTTTTGCCTAAATATTACTTACGTTATTGTATTTCACGAGAAATATTTTAATTTATTTAATCATTACGGCGATATAACTTGATGACCTTAATTTGTAGTCAAAAGTGTCGTGCGAATTAACCGAACACACAAAACACTAGCTTAATCTAACATAATTAATTTGAAATAAGGCATAGAATGACCAGACCTTGAGGTATATGTAATTTACACAGTGATTGTAATCCGTTATCTAACTCTAGACTATGAAAACGAGAATTTTATATTAAGAAATTAATTCAG
The DNA here is from genome assembly GCF_028537555.1 of Battus philenor. Lineage (NCBI taxonomy): Eukaryota > Metazoa > Arthropoda > Insecta > Lepidoptera > Papilionidae > Battus > Battus philenor. Next base: position 4,834,076 of record NW_027181693.1, read on the forward strand.
ACATAACTAACCAGATTTATTCTTATTCATTTATCATTATGTCAGTTTACTATAACAGTGTAAACTGATATAAATGAAATTACAAAAAATCATTAAATAGGATCATTACAATCATATATTAGATGCAATCCAATATTAAAAAAACTATACGAGAGAACCAAAGTATATTTTGTACTACAAAAAATCAATAATGGAGTTAAGAGAGATTTAGCGCGACAACCACCGATGGGTTTATTCTTGATCACGTTTGGCCTATATAGGTATGTACGGTGGCGAGTAAAATTTATTTTATACTGCTATTAGTTCGGTAATAACAAATTAGTTCAGGAATCGGTAAACCAAACCAAATGTCACACGTGACTCGCAGCTACGATTTGTCTGACTTTGATTACTATTTCAGACCCCAAAATGTATTAAATCATTTTGATCAATTCGCCTTTAACGAGAAATGTACATAACAAATAAATATAACGAAAAGCGAAACATTGTACATAATACAGGAGAACATGAATTTTGGATAGGGCGCCATTTTTGTATTTTTAAATAAATAACATTTTTATTATATCTTTATGGGTTTAAATGCATTTTGTGCAAATATAAAAAAAACATAAAAATGCAGACAAAGATGAGAATATACATTGACTATATATTTCATGTTTTCAGACAATGGCTTTTATTTAAATTTCTGTATTTATTATTATTTAAATTTTGGCTCTTATGGACGATAAAGGAACGGGAAATTTAAAAACATTCACGAACCGTGAACGCATGACGTCTAAGTTTTTATTCCAATTTCATCATATTTAAAATATAGGGAATAAAACACGCGATGTCAGCGGCTATTTTTTTTTTATTTATTTGAGTGACCGTTACAAATAGAACCGTTACCGGTTCATCTTTTTAATTTCTATAAAAATAACTTTCATGTAACTGTTCTTTTGACTACCATATTTATAGTTTAAACCGCTCTACTGCATAGCGCCATGACGCGGTACAGCGGTTTCGGTAACACTATAGTACAATAATTGATTTATTTTCTGTCATTGACAGAACACTTTTACCGTTTTTATAAACAACTTCGCTGATTGAAGCGATAGAACGTTGAATGCGCCTAGCCTATTTATATACTGCTTCGGGAGAAGTTTTTATTATTTTATACAGCAAACTCGGTGGCGATCTATGATAGCGTGACGATAGTTATGTCTACAATTCAAAAGCGAAAATGTATCTGGTTTCGAGGGCGAAGAACTAAAAAGTTGGCTTGACTAATGAAGGTAGACAATATTATAAGAAGCTTAGCAACTGTTACGGGTAAAAATTTGCATGTAATATGAATATGCAACTAAACATAAATTCAGTACGAGTAGAGATTTATAAAGCACCGCCATCGCCTGTAACGCTTTTTCAGGCGTACAAACTCTTCAGCAATATAAATACTATATGGAAGTGACTGGTAAAAAGTCTGTGACTATCTGTTCTAGATAGTTAATAATACACAGGGATAATTCTGGAATGATCTATTGTCAGCAGCTACTTAAAATTAAAGCGGGTGAATATTAAAACAAAATACATGCAATGTTAATGTAATGAATATAAAAAAAACAGATATTTGTACGTAAAACACTTTAAAAATAGTGATTTATTATTATCAATGTTACAAATCGGTTTGACATATATAAAGAAAAACAATTGAAATAAAATGAAAATAATCTTCATCATTATTCAACTGCACATCTGTTAAATTGGAATACATTGGTTCTATTTCTTGAAGAGAGTTGTCGAGGCTATGCCCACTGTCCCTTGTTGTGTCTGCCCAAGAAACACGTTTGGAACTTCTAGAAGTTTCTTTTTTCTTATCGGACGTAGGTGTGGAATGTGACACTGGCATTGGTGGATCTTTTGTGAGAGTTCTAGCACATTTATCTAAATAATGTTTACGGAGAATGTATTCGCGCATTGAGTCTTGTGAGGCACGTTTGGGAGGTGGCGGAGGAGTGAGGGAATCATCATCGTCGCTGAGATTCCTCTCTCTTCTTGCTTCTTCAATTCTTTTGACTTCTTCCTCATCGGGTGGTAACGGCCATGCTCCTAACTTGTTGCGAACGAGGTGCGGTCTCGTGTGAGCCGCGCATAGTATGCGTTTGCGTACAAAATCGTGGTATATCGTTAGTTCGGAGGCAAGCTCACGTCGTACTAATTGTTTGTGGCGAGAAGGGACACTGCCATCGCGAACTGCTAGCAGAGCCTGTAAATAATAAAGGATAATTTTATTCACGATAAGCATAATCTCATCATAATGTTGTTCATTTATAAACATTTCTCCTTGGTGATTCATATGAAATAAAATTATGGAAAAATAAAATGATAAATTTCTTTACGTTATTATTATATTTGGACGTGTTAATACGAAATTATGGTTATAATGCAAAAAAAAGTATTGATGACAATTTTTAAAATAAACGACATATTAAACATAAGAGGAGAGTTCTACAGTCTATTCGCTTTAAGAATGCATCGAATCATTGTTTATTGACCTAGCTAGTCCAGTAATCTAATTTAATTTAATCACAATGACTACTGTGCCACAGGAACCTCTATAACGCGCCTTAAAGTGTAGCGAAGTGGGGCCGAGGAAACAGAGTGTAAGCATTACCGCTGCGAACATTGGCGGCGCACTGAGGAAACGTAGCGGCCGACTTCCCTCGTCTCACCGCGCATACAACACATAAAGCGCGGTACAGCAGTTTCGGTAGCACTATAGTTGAAGACACGTCTGTCTCACAGGCTGTAAGACTCTCCTCTTATATTAATCATTGCTTATTGTTGCTCTTTAAATTTAGAATATAATTAAACTTTTAAGTGAATTAGTTTGTCTTAATCTTAATTAAATGTAACTTTGCAATAATCTCTGGTATTATGTGTGTTTTTTCTAATTCAAATGTTCAACATCTCCAAGTAATACAAACAGATTTAAATTTCATATCATATTATTCTTTAAATAAAGCTTTTTTGGAGCAGACTTTTAGTGCCGCATAAGTGGCATTTGTAGATTCTGCGGGTCTAGGACAGCGCAGAGGTGTCGCAGAGTGCTTAGCTTAAGACCTCGTTTAAGGCACCAAAGTAAGGGCTCTACTACACACTGCTGTTACAATGAACTGGGAGGCTCCTGAACTCTAAGGTCGTTTTTGCAGATGAATTTATAGTATTTATGGATTGCTAAGAAGAAATTTATGCGTGGATCGAAGGTTTTGGAGGTAGAAGTCTACCTGCGAAGCCAGGAGTGCAGTGGCCGCCTCCAGAGCGGCAGCAGCAAGCCGTTCGTCGAGGTGTGGCGGTGCACTGGCAGCGGACGAGGCAGACGTCACGGAGTCCGCGCGTCCGGGTGATCTTGCAGCACGCCGGTCACCGGGACTGCACGAGCAGGTGCGCCGGCGACCGCGCGGAGACCGCGACCCGCTACCCTCCTCGCCGTGGTAAGCCTGTAATGAGCGTCATCATGTCAGCCGATAGACGATCATTTCAAGACCCAAAGATCGCCACGATGACCTTGACTATGCCACCGATTCACAGAGTTGGCCCCCTACCGACTCGAGAACCTTTTGAATCCAACGGCCGTCGTTTGCATGGACAATGTACCGCTTCCACTACCACTTCAGACGTACTATTCTTCGAGCTCGGTGATTTTCTTCTGCGGAATTCCTTATTTCTCTAAAGGTCGCAATGATGACCGGTCTTTCGCTTAGCGACTTTAGGCGATCTTAACAGTATGGCCACAACCGTGTCAGCCGGCTCATAACAGTTTTTTGGTTTCACATAAAAAGTCATATGCCAGTCGTATCTTAAGTCCAAACTATCTTCTGTTTTCTCAAACTGGTTGAATCTCACTTTTCCACATCATTCTCTTTTCTTATAAAACATTTTAGTAAGTTTTATGTAGTGCAAAAATTACTATGTGAATTATTATTTATTCAAATTAATTTTTATTTTTAATAATTTATAGCAATGTTTTTCAAAGTGGTCCAGTGGTCCACCCCAGGGGGTCTACAGGAGACTCAGCGTGTCCACATTGTCAAAAAAAAAATGGGTGTTTATAATTCGTATACGGGTGTCCGCGTAAATTTATTAACCATGACTTCACCTAAGTAGACAGATAATATTATAATTTCTCATCGACAATTTTCACAGGTTTTTTAGATCATATTTTCTGTCGAGTTGTGAATATGGTATAAATGTAGCTGTAGGGGGTGCACTGCAACTAAGCGGTTTATGCGACGAAAAGTCTGGAATCCTTTAGTTTATAACCCACGTTTAATTACAGTTTCCAATGATAGTTAGCCTTCGGTCGAACTAAGAATGTTGTGTGGAAATAATTGATAACATTTTAAATATTTCTTAATATAATAAACTTTATAGCTTTCTCTAGAATCGAATTTTATACTTACGTGGTTCAAGGAGCGTGTTAGTAGACATATGGCGGATAAAATCGTTCCAAAAGTCAAATGCGGAAATGGTTCATATGTGATTTTGGGAGCTCCGAAGTGCAATTCAACCAGTGGCTGCCAACGTTCCAAGTCAAGTCCCGGATCAGCCAGAAGCGACAGTAAATCGGGACTGAAGGCCAGTAAGCACAGTGTTGCCATATGCAAAATCTCTAGAGTCCTGTGAACAAGTTTATTTTTTAATCGAAGGTGCTATGAACATGCCATGAATAAAAGTAAATTAATTTGCATACATAAAAAAAATAAAAATGTTATCATAATAATGTCAATATTGATAATGAAGTATAGTTCGTTAACAAATTAAATACTATAGTAACATTAAAATGAAAATCTTTTAAAATTATTGGTCTTGTAGCGTAGTAGTTATTATGCTATTATATTTGTAAATAAATAAAAATAACCCATGTATACAACAATAATAAAAATAACATTTTAATTTTTTTTCTTCTATTAGAATAAGACAAGCTACTTACTACAGTAGGAACTCTTTAGAGGCAACTAGTAATATAATAAAAAGTGATTTACTGACAGATGATATAAAAGTAGATATGATCTGTATTATAGTGTAACTTTGATACATTGAACAAAGATTAGTGTCGATTTTTATAGTCTGTCCTTCTCACTGTAGCAGTCACATTATAAACTATATACCTATCGCAAAACTAGATTTACGGACTGGTTTAGTATGGACTGACAGCACGCACTAAACGTAGAGTAAATATCCATCTTGTATAACATGCGACTTCTCTTTAACTACACCGCCATGACAGGTACCATACATTAATTGACAGCATTTGAGCTGAACATGCACCCCTTAAAGCTATATAACCAGGAGTTGTCAGAACTATCTTACCTATGTAAGACCATGTGCGTATGGGCAGCTTGGTTGTCATCGGGCGGCTGTGTTGCGTCGGAACTGCGTCTCGAGCGGAGCATCAGAGTCACGCATTGATACACACAAGCGCTGATACTGCGCTGAAATAAATACAAGATTTTGTCATTTTTTTTATTTTACGGTATTATAATAAATAATATTTATAAATAACGTTTTTTCACATTAATACACACTATATTAACATAACATACTATATCATAATACATACTATATATTCATTTATTCACATTATATCCATATAATAATCATGATCATCCTCAAATTTGATCATTATTTATAAGCGATTAAGTATACAATGTTGGCCAATCATTAATTAACCATTGCTACTAACTGTAAACGGACACTGAGGAGTTGTTAATCACAGGTCGCAAATTTGATTCAGGGAATCAATCTTATGTAATTCACCATGTGCATTAATTATATAAGATTTCCACTGCTCACAAATAAGTTTCCAGAGTATAGGCAGTAGCATCTCTTGCTTACCATACTTATAATACCACATTGCTATCGCCAACCCGCTTCAAGCGTGGTGATAATGGTGTATCCCCCATAGATATCTCTGGAGGGTTATTGCTCTATAGTGGGTGTCTATGGACTGATACAATGACTAACTGTTAACTAATTTTACATTAACACTTACCATAATTCCAGACAATGAATTGATATTTTGCAGACGCCAAGTACTTTCATATTTAACCAACTGCACAACTAGATTAAGTGTTGATGCGCAAAGGTTTAAAGCGTCGATGTTGTAAACTTGTCTCGGTAGCAACACCGCTTCAATTAAATGCTCTAAATGGACCCCAACAAACGTTATGGCATCAGTCACGAAGAACTGGCCGTGCTTCATGACCATCATTGATATGAAGTCCAAACTGTAAGCGTAAACTCGCCACCACTCCTGCGGCTTCCATGATGATGTGTTACCATTTTCGAATGTCGGCGGAAGAAGTTGCATCCATAGGAACTGGTCGACGTCACTCATTAACAAGTCTTTATTGAACGGACCTCTCGCGTAGGCCGTGAGACAGCGTAAAGCAGCCAACGACGTGTAATAATGGCGGCGGTTTTGTAAACACGCTTGCAAACAACAGAGGAGCTTATTTATAAACTTGGTTGATTGAAACCACTGCGACAGACCTGAGAACATATCGTCGTACAGGTCTAAGCATTGTTCCAACATAGCTAGAGATAAAACTACAGGAGGTACTTCTTCTTTCGTGATACCATTTTGAATTGGTACAAATTTTTCGTTCACATTATCGAACAATTTCTCTAATTCTATGCTGTTTATATTCGTAACCGAGCGTATTATGTTTTGAGCTGTGACGCTGTTGGCTTTTATTTCATAATCCAAGCTGCTTATGGCGACCGTTCCAATCGACAGTATAGCTCGTATCGCTCTCGGATGGAGACTCGCGTAAACATTCGCCGTATTTGTAAGCAGACAGTCTATCTGTTTAGCACTGGCTTTGCGGTTATCAAAACAATCGTCCTTCCAATTAGCTAACATTATCACGTACAGCTCCGCCAGAATAACAACTAGGCGACCATCTTTTAATTCTTCCAGTTCTGTTAACAAAGCGTTCATACAGGGTGCGACCATTTTGGCTTTGTGCGCGATATTAAGGCTCATAGGTAGACATTTGCAGAAGATTGTAATGAAATCCTTCCACGAGGTCAGCAGGCTCAACCACACTGGGACTTTATCGATCAATTCTTCATTGTCGTCCCTGCCTTGAAAAGAGAAAATGAAACTAATCCATTTTTCTAAATGATTCTTGTTCTTGTTAGTATCGAAAAATAATTGAAGCGTCTCTTTCAAATTAGTCTCTAGTTTTCCTCTCGATACAAACAGTTCGATGCCAAGAATGTTAAATATTTGTCCGTAAGTTCGAAGACCGGGCTGTATCTCACTGAATAGCGGGCTGGCCATGTGCTCCCAGAATTTTGAATTTTCACGTAGTTTTTTTATAAGTATCTGCATGTTGTTTTTCCAAAGTGCGTGAAACAGTGCTAATATACTGGATAATATCGGACTGTGTAAATACGTGGCATCCTGAAACAGTAATTATTAAATATACATACATAACTTACATAACCTGGAGTATATAACAAAATCCTAACACAAATAAAAAATATATTTTATCTGGCAACAATAAATGAACCCTTTTGGGCGACCATGATTGTCGCCCACCATTTCTGAAGTACTGCAGAAAAACAATAAAGGAGGTAATTGAGAAAATAAAAATAAGATCATAACTACTAAAATTAATAAAAGGTCGGGTAAACCTAAAGAATGTAAAATTTTTAAGAATAGATTAAAAAAGTACTAAAGATTAATAATAATAAATTAGATGTAGAATATAACAAAATATAAGATACAAAAGTCAAAACACAAAACTAGGAAACAATCATGAGATAAATAATATTTGGTACGAAAATGGAAAAGAAGGATGACAGGTGATGGTTGAATGACAATAATAATTATAGAGTTAAAGATCTATGTATAATCTATTCTAATTTTGAATTTCTAATTGCCGCTAACAATATACACATATTCTAGAATAACAGCAAAAGTAAAACTACAGTAACTGGCGATAAATATTGCACATCTACCTTTGGAAAGAGACATTTGGTTAATTTCAGCTTTGTAGAGCACTATCTCTGTCCCACACTACCTGTGTGACGTTTTGTCAGTTGTTGTATTTTTTGCGACAGAGATAACGCTCCACGAAACTAAAATTAGCCGATTGTCTCTTTCCAAAGGTAGATGTGCAACATTAATCGCCGGGTACAGTAATGAGTTATATAAATTATATGTTTAATTACCGCTTTAACTATTTTGAGGTAGTCAGCCATATAACCCAATATCCCCTCAAAAGTTTCATCGGGTTCTTTCTTTTCTTTGTCATCTTTCTCTTTATCTTTCTCATCAACCTTCAAATTTTCATGGTTCATCATAAAAAAGGCTTCGGTTAGTCCCGGTTGCGTACCGATACAAGTCGAGACAAACTCAAGTATGGACTCTTTGAGTTCCATCGTTTCGTATATGTCGCGCAAACGGTCCAGGAACAATACGCGCACTTGGTACGCGGTCATGTCTAAAGATGCGAATAGCGACATCTGAAAACCCTGAAAGGAAACAAAATTACAAATGTCTTTATAAAGTAAATCTAAACACTTGTACATATTGGCAAGTTCACAGTTGCTCAACGAGTCATGGAAAGGGCTATGTTTGGGATTTCTCTACGAGATTGGATGGGGAATAGAGATCCATAGACAAACAAAAGTAATAGGAATAGCATAGCAAATAGTCATGATGAAGCGGCAGGGCACAAAGAACGCTCCTTCGTTCAGCACTGGACAGGACAGGTGTAAAACAGGACTCCCCGCTATAACAGAGCTAACTTGTATAACAGCTGTGTTATTTGTGCAATCAACTTACATTTGCAAATTTATTTAAGAGTCTGCAACTTAGTACGGAAAGACTTTTATTGAATGCATGATTGATATAACTTGTAATTCTTGGAACCACTTTCAACATATCCTTTTGCTTGTTCTGAGCAAAGATAAGTTTTTCTAGTGGCGTTACTTCGTTCTCTTCTACCACCGTAGCCTTTTGTTTCAGCGCGAACATCACTATTGCAAGGCACTTGATCATAGAAGATAAATATTGAGATCCAGATCCTGATATCCAATTCGTGTCGTCTTGTAACATTCGCTCCAGCTGTTCATTGCCTAAAAATAAATAAAAAATTATTAAAGTGTATTTACGGTAATCATTACATATATGTATTATAAAAATTGGCATAAACATACCCACAGATACAATTTTCAAAAGTTCTAGAGCATTTTCTGTGTACAAAAGACTATAAATGCAGGTTTGCTTTAAAATGACTTTGGATTTGTTAGAATGTTTGGAATGTTCCAAGACCGCTGTAAGGAAGTTGGTGCACTGCTGCAACAGGCTCCTGCGTTCTATAGTACTAACGTATCGCCAGCCGCAAATATTGGGAAACACTTCACGCAGAATTAGGATTAGCCCCGGCAGAATAATCTCAGAGATAATACGCTCATCTGAAGATTTCTGGAAAGTGCAGACATTTATAATTATTGGAATACATGATAATCGGTTTTTTTTTTTAACTAACAAGAAAATATCAAACATTGTGACAGGTGACATAAAGAATTTATTTGGAAACGGACAAGGGTTTTTTAATAAAATTTATTGGAATTGAATGTAGATGATTAGCAATAAAATGTATTTACACATTTACAGGTGCCTCAAATACAATGTGCTTGCAGTATGTTCAACCTTAAAAGGCTTATTTAAAACATTACTTAAATATGTATCTTGTATGTAGGTACAGTACCTGGCGATAAATATTGCACAAAGATCTTTGGAAAGAGACAATCTGCTAATTTCGGCTTAGTAGAGTCCCACACTCCTTTCTTGTCTTTTGCAATATTTATCGCTGGGTATTGTAATATTTATTTACATCTGTCTTAAGTTGGGTTGACTTTGAAAATGCTTAAGGTTTGATAAATACAAGATTAAAATCTATCTGGAGTACACAAATAATTAATAGTATACATATGAATGAATACCACTAATATATTTATACATGTCTTGTACAGCATAGAGGGAAAAATTACCTTGTAAAATGCGCAAAGCATGTCTATATAAGCTCCTAAGAACTTATATGTTCCTCTGGGCTGTTCAATTATAACCAAATAGGAGCCAACAGCGGCTGAGTCAAATGATGCCCCGTTGGCATATTCCACATGTGACAAGTGTTGATTTATGACGCGCGGGAGGAGGCCAGTGTTTATTAATCTGAAGTCAATAAATATTTATAAAATAACCAACTTAGGTATTAAAGACTGAATTTGATGTAGGGAACTTCCAGCTGGTCCTATTAGAAATCTATGGGGGAGGCCTATATCCAGCAGTGGACTTCTTACAACTGAAATGATGATGATGATCGAATTAATGAAAAAATACTTTAATTAAAAAAGGCAGTTTAATTGGTTACGTTAACAAATTAAACTTTTTATATTAGAAGAAAGAAGAAGAATGTGAAAAAAGTTTTTATATCAGATTACCTTAGCAATTCTTTATCGTAGTGTATTTTGAACAGTTGGCATTACAGCTTGATGACTGAAATAGCTAATACTGTGGTACCAACATTGCATCTTAGATTGGTTTTATTAAAAAGAAAATTTAAAATAACATTTTGAGTTATATAAAACTGTTAAAATATCTAATAATAAAATTTAATGACAAGCTGTGTGTTAATAATTGATTGGCGAATATGCAACGAAAAGATATACAAATACCTTAAATGTATTTCCTTAGGAAACAATTTTATTAATGCAGTACAAACATTGAGACATTCAACCAGCAGTAGTAAAGGTGGTTCCTCGGCCCTCATGAACCTCAATAACACATCAAAAACTCCTTCACTAGGACTCAAAAGGCTTTTCGGAATTTCCTTATCTTCTACCAGGTGCTGTAAAACTCCTTTCAATACTTTTGTGCCTTCATAGACTCTCTCTAAAGTAACATTTAGATTATACTGATGATGCTGCTTACGATCTAAGACTTTTTCAATCTCATTGTTGAAAACGGTCCAATAAGAATATGGTGTTCTGAAATGCACCATGGTACCCTCTTTTCTCTCCATTATGGTAGCCCTTGAACCAGGTTCAATATGGTAGGAGGGATCACCGAGGGGATAGTATTCGGTACCAATGATTGCATCATCACCTTGCAGTGACATTATCCTTACTGAATTTGGATTGTATATCTCAGTGTAGACAGGGAGTTCTTTCAATTCAGCAAGTAACTAAAAATAATGTTCAAATAATTCAGTTATTAAATAAAAATGACAGGACAAAAACTAGATTAAAGGTATAGTCTGTGCTAATCGAAATTTTAATCTCCAATCTTAATTAAAAGTTTAGCTAAGATTAGTGGTCAAATATATTGTATGTGTGTATTTGTTTTTAATTAAATTCGAAATTAAAATTCCGATTTAATTTTTAAAAAACACATTCTAATTTCATATTCTCAGTTATATTTGTGAAACTGAAGCGAAAAAAATATTAAAAGTTATAATCCAATGTTAATAATAGGTAGGTATAGTTTATCATAGGTATGGTTTAAATTGAAGTCAAAATAAATGTGCAATAAATGTTCATGAAATTATGGACCTAAGTACAACTATCTATAGAGCCATATAAAAATAATATTTTTCACCCATGCAGTTAAAACTAATTTAACCCTTCAATCACAGTGCCATGAAATGGAGACATGTATTTGACACTGTATCTGTACTAATATGGGATTTAGTAATTCATGATAAAATCCATTGTTAGAAAAAGAAAATAATATGCATGCAGAACATGACTTAACATTGTATGCTTAAACATAATGTTATGATTTACTTGTGAGGTAAAATATTTATTTCTAGTTATAGCTACTTCCTCTTCTAAATTCATATAGCACAGAGCCATTGTTAATAACATTATATACATAATTGTTATCACAAACATTGGTGTGAATGCTGCTCAAAATTGTGTCAAAAATTATGTGTAAGTTTTTTATGTATTTGTTCTACATTATATAAATAAATTGTCACTGATTGAAACTGAAAACTGTCAGAGTAAAAATTTTGATAAAAGAAACAATTCTTGACAGCCTCTTAAGGCAAGACAAGACAAGACCAAAAAGAGTTTTGGAATCAAATTTGTTTGTAATTAGGAACAAACTTTATATGTTGTTTTTAAATTTGTAAGTAACAACAGTTTAGTTTTAAACAATGTAAAAGATATTTTCAATCAACCTTTTTCCAGTCTTAAAGATATAATTAATATTAATAAATTATTAACTAAAACAAATGTACTAAAATCTTAAAATTTCAAATACTTACATTTCGAACACTAGAGCTTCCTGCCTGAGCCAGGCCTTGGGATAAAATAGACAAAAGATTGAATTTGTATGGAAAATATTCCAAAGCCGTATTCCACAATGAAACGACTCCAAACTCATCATCTTTTTCTCGTAATTTCCAAAACTTTTCTGAGATATCTGGTGATTGGAGAAGATCAGAACATAGTTGCATGATGCCTGGCTGTAGACCCAATGTACCATCCCCATCAAACTTGTCACAAAGATTATTTAAAAATTGAAATATGCGACATCTAGCAATTTCACTACATTTCGAATTATCCTAAAAAAAATATGTTTTAATTACAAAATCACTGTAATATGTACATGAATTGCTTAAATATTATTATTAATTTACTATAATCAAATTATATCAATATGTAATAATGTATCTCTCACATCCTCATATATAGCACTGAAAATAATTTATTTAGGCATGTACTATGAAAATATAAAACATTTTAGAGAACGTGACACAAGTACCACATCCTCTGTACATTGTGAAAATTATATAATTTTATTTATAACTATAAATAAAATTATATAATTAGCCATATATTATGGGAAAATATTTTTTTTATTTGATACATTTATAAATGTGGGCATATAATTAAACTATATATTTTACAAATTCTATTTTTCATAAAAAAATTAAACACCAAATAGACTATTTAACAAGCAATATCTCTCCTGCATAACTTTAAAACAGCTATTTCTCTAATAGCAAAAATTTCTAAAACTTTTTTGTGTAAGATGTATAACATATAGAGATATATGTATCTAATCTTACAAGACTGCCATATGACATACAATGACTCAATTATATTACATACTGGATAATATGAAAAGATATTTGTTTAAAAAGAAATTTTAGCAGTTAGCTTGTTGTAATTTTAATAATATATTGAATTGTTAGGAAAAGTATATCATTGTTAATAAAATGTTATTTTGGTGTTGGTACAGTAACCCAAATGTAATCTTATGATTCCCTGAGATTTATACTTACCGAAAAAACATAGCTGTTCAACATCTCTTGCAAAAACTCAAAAACTTTCATTCGTAGCGCTGTAGCTCCATAATGTTGATATTGTGTTTCAAATAATTTTACATGTTCTTTACTCTGCAAAAAAAGGCAATTACCAATCATTATTTGCATATTAAAGATATTAAAACTATTTATACAAATTCTGTTCAATAACAATATGTTACCTTAAGAGTTAACATCATCCAAGTGATGAGCAAAGCACTGTGTTCATGAGATAATTCAAGTTTTGTGAGTTCACCCTCCACAGCATCTTTGGTTTTCTCCAACCATTGGGATACATTTTCTCTAAAAATTCAGAATTTTGTATCAACTATAATAAATCAATTTCATAAGAGCACACAAGGAAAATTACATTTACACATAACCAAAAGATGATGTCCTTGTGGATTAGTAAGGATATTATTGACATGGTAAATTACACCGTAGGTGTTTCTAGGACTTAACAAGAGCAAAAAATTATAGATAAGTCTTTATTCAGAATGAACTAAGTGCTGTTAGCCATGCAAGACTCTCACAATATCATTGGTCTTAGGGTCTTCCACCTGCAACCTTATGTTATTAATTACATTAAGTAATTTCAAGAGAAAAAATTTGAGACAATGTTAATACCCATATCCAAAATTGTAACAGATAATGAAACTTACATTTTTTCATGATCACAAATCACCATAAAAATGCAAACCTCTAGATATGTAATTCTTAAGCAAGCATCTCTGTGCCTTTCTTCTAGTAACTCAAGGTAACTCTGGTTTTTACCAAAACTATGTTTTCTGAACAATTTCAACATGTTAGTAAACTGCTCTACAGAAAACACTTCTTCATTTCCTATTAACAATAAGATCTGTAGTATGGCAAGCTGTTCTCTAAGGTTAGACTCCGCCCACTCCTGCCGAATAATGTCGCTTCCAAATTCAATCTGGATTTTTTTTGATGGAGGTGCTTCCGATAATAATTTTTCAAATTGTTTAATTAATGACGATTTAAGGTTCTCCATTCCAATATCATTAATTATTTTTGTGAATTGCTGGTTGTATTTGTGAGTTTTATCTAATCTGTACTGAACAATGTACTGCAATAGTTTCAGTAGAAACAATCTTTCCGCATAATAAAACTGCCAAACTTTTGGAGACAGAAATGTAGATCTAGTGTCAACAAAGGCCACATTTTTTAATGCATTTGCTGGAGTACCATATGAAATATCACAGAGATAATGTTTTATTATTTCCCATATTTCAAAGCAATTTATATCCTGAAAATTACAAATGCAGTGATAAGTGAGAGTTCAAAATTCAATAAAATATACATCTATAAAGTATAAGTATTTTACTATGATTATTTGCAAATTAGCAAAAGTTGTATTGTTTAGAAAAATATTTGTATAAATATATACACTCATACATATTTATATCTATGTGTGTGGCAAAATATATATTTGTGTACTTTTAATATTTTTCACAATACAACAAATAGTACAAGTAATATTGATAATATATTTTTGCTTCATGCATAAAAATAGCTAACCATATAATTTTGAAGGGTTTGCACAACACTGAGTAGCTTTGTTTGGTCAGGGTATTTAGACTGAAGTTGAGTGAAGTCATTCTGTTGTTTTGCTTTATCATTGATTAGCCCATCTTTAAGCCCTTTAATAACATCTTTTGTAAATATGGTCTCGATTTCTTTTATTGTAAGACTTTGGGAGGTCGTCCAACGCCATAACCGCTTCCAGTAACTAGAAAAAATACCGTTGCAGATTAATTATCCACGTATAAATATAATTTAAACACAAATGCACTATAAGCGTACTTACCTTGTGTTATAAGACGTCATAATTAAAGTGAAAACTCAATTTATCTTATATTATAAAGTAAATAATATTTACCGCCACATTTTTAGGTTATTTTAAATGTATTGTATCTATGGGCACTTACAGCGACATAAATGACATTGACATTTAACAATATGGAAGAAATAGATAATCTACTTCGTTCAAAGGTTTAAAATATATAGTAATTACCATTTATGTATTATAATAACAAATGTGAGCCACTAACGTTTATACATAGGATTACGGATATCATTGAAATACACAGAAAACGGTACAGGGTCTTAAATATAAATATTTCGTTGACCTTTACAAAAGGACCACTACAGACATGTTTAACTTTTCTTTAATGTTTATTCATTAGGTCTTTAAAGGAATACTAATGCTTGTTAAAAAATAACAACTTCTGTATGAATATCTATCTATTAAAGTGTCGTGTACTCATTTTTGAGCAGTAGCAGTAGCCCAGCAGTAGAGGATTGAAACTTGCAATTATAGGTCGGGGGTTCGATTCCTGGGATACAATCTTATTAACATTTTTTGAATCTATTATTTAGGATTGCCACTTCTCATAAACTAGTTTCCAAAGGATAAACTATAGTGTCTTTTGCGGACTACAATATCACACTGCGATCGGCAACCCGTCTGCCAAGCGCGGCAATTATGTTATATCTTCTATAGACATCTTTGGAGCATGCCAATCAAGGTGGGCAATCCAGCGGGCCTATATAACTTGAGAAGACAATAATAAATTTTAGGACTTTTTTTATAATTAGACCTTTAGCGCGTCTTGCCAAAGTTATAAAATAAAGTGATACGAAAATATTAATAAAAATAAAATCTCATCAAAAAACTAAAAATAGAAATTAAGAATGGCTTGGCAGTTAGTGTACTTATTACGCTTGACATTGACATATTCTGGCCGACACGACTGACGATTGTCAAATAAGTGTGGAACTAAGTATAATATGATAATGTGTTCTGTGCTCTCGGCTTTAGCCACATGTCCGTTATAGATTTATGTTGTATTAATTGGAAGATATTTCTATTTTGGTCGATTATATAAAATAAAGTTTTTTTTAGCGGACCTTTTATTTGAGCAATTAAGTATATATTTTGTTTTAAATTTTCTAGTATACTCGTATCTAGTAAAATGGCTCCAACAGCTACTGCAGTCAAACCGAAACCAGATGATGACCCTGTCGGCATTAGGGCTGTTTTATTGGGACCACCGGGTTCAGGCAAAGGGACTCAGGTAATATGAGATATTTCAGTGTCAACTACAAAAGTGTTGTGTTCAGTTTTTAATCAGACTCTTAGAATATTATTGTACTGATTAATATGCAGGTTAAAGTTATGTAATTAACAGATAACTGACAACAATTTTTACGGAGAGCATATTCTGTGACATTTCATTATTATGTTTTATTGTAACTTCCATGGTAATGTTAAGGAATGACTTATATTGTTATCTATTATTGAAACTACACAAAACTTAACAAAAGCAGGAATAGTAATTGTTGTCTTTTAAGTGCATTAAATCACATTTTTAGAAAAGATTTATATTAGTTGTATACAAAATTATTAATTTGTTAATTTCTTAAATTTATGCACAGCCAATGACAATTTACATAGTAAATAATTAGTTGGGAAAACCTAAAGTTTGTAAAAGACAGATCAATATCAGAGTATTGAAAATTAGTCAATGAACTGCAGTTTATGAAGCCGTGTCCATTTTGAGATTCTGATGGTGAATGCCACATTTACTTTTATAACATGACCACTTTAATGGCTTCAAGAAGTTGCTGCTGGTTAAGGATGGTATAGGAAAATAATGCAAGGAAACAATTATAGAAAAGATCTGTGACATCTACCTGTCTGTACTGCATCTGTTGGATTACTGTTCTGTCTAAAATTGTATAACTGGCTTATTATGGAAAGCTCTTTAGTGCAAAAGAAATCCCCAGAAAAAGTATGTTTTATTTCCGTATTAGGTTGACATTTCTAAGGATACTTGCTTATGTGGAGGTAGATACACACCTAAATAATTTTATGTATCTGCTATGTAATAATTTTTATTATTTTATTTTTAGGCTCCTCGTCTGAAAGAGAAGTATTGTGTATGCCACTTATCAACAGGGGACATGTTACGTGCTGAGGTTTCATCCGGCTCTGAGCTTGGCAAGCGTTTGAAAAAAGTTATGGATGAGGGCAAGTTAGTGTCTGATGAAATGGTTGTGGACATGATAGACAAAAATCTAGATCAACCAGAGTGTAAGAATGGATTTCTGCTTGATGGTTTTCCTAGAACTGTTCCTCAGGCTGAGAAAGTATGTAACATAATTTTTTGTACTTATTTTAAGTAAATGTAAGAGTCACAAAATCAGGATATTACATTTTTTCATACTTAATGAAAATTATTAGCTATAAGCTATAAATTATCAGCTTAAACCAACAACAAATTAAAAATAAAACAGTTTATATGATAATGTCTGCAAAATTCTTGTATGCTTGTTTGTTTTTTTATGGAATGTGTAATATTTTGAATAATTTGTCTCTTAATATTTGAAATTTGGTTTTGGATTTAAAAGTTTACTTTTAAATTAATGTTATTACAGTTGGATGATTTGCTGAGCAAAAGAAAATCACAACTTGATGCTGTTATTGAGTTTGGTATCCAGGATAGCCTCCTTGTTCGAAGAATCACTGGAAGGCTGATCCATCCATCAAGTGGTCGCAGTTACCATGAGGAATTTCATCCTCCTAAGAAAGCTATGACTGATGATGTCACTGGAGAGCCATTGATTAGGCGTTCTGATGATAATGTTGATGCTCTGAAGAAGCGTCTTGCAACTTACCATGCACAGACTGTACCACTTGTTGATTACTATATGAGGAAAGGTCTTCATTGGAGAGTTGATGCTGCAAAACCAGCTGAAGAGGTTTTCAGCCGAATAGATAATATTTTCAAGAGCCGTATTTTTAGCAGAGAAAGATCTGCGCTCTGAAATAATTGATAAGTAAATCTGTTTTGTACAAATCTTACTTTTTGTGGTTACAAATCTTACTATGTGGTTGGGTTGAAGATTGTGTTAATGTATTTTCTGACAAATGTACTGGAGCATTTTAACAGTTGTAACTACTTTTGAGACTTTTTTCTTCTATAAATACAGTACAATAATATCACAGAAATATCTTTTATTTTTATACCAAATTAATAATAATTTTATTTTTAATTTGCCAAAAGACAGGCACATTATTATATGTTATGAAAAATATCTGTTGTTTGTATGATATTCTTTAAACTCTTTTGACTCATTGTTTGAAATATTCCTTAAGGAGATAAAAAGATTGGTGAGAGAATTTATTTAGCATAGTCATTACAAGGAGTAAAAAATAATTATTGTTCATTCCACATCATTTGTAATCCTTGTAAGGATAAATAAAACACTGTCATATTTAAATTATTTATTATAGATTAAGAGCACATAGATAAAAGAGGAAGGATATAGGGTGTGTCAACAGAGTATCCATTTTAAGCTCGAGTAAGGCAAATTCATACACATTTCATTCAATAACACTTTACATTATTTTCAAAGCAGATGGATACAAACCTGACAAGGTGAATGCCAAGAATAGCTTCAGTAATCTTCTCTAGGATTTATCATTCATTGATTAAAAAATTTTTATGTCTTAAATTTATACGTATATTAAATGTGAATAAATATTACTCTCAAGGGTATTGTAACTATACTATTCTTTAGTGTCAAGGTTGCTAACTATATATAATCTTTTTAATATTTAAAACAAACAAACCTAAATATTGATAGCACTGGTTTTACTCTCTTATTTTTCACACTGATCAGGAAGCTGACACAATTCAAATTATCACATCAAACTTTTATTTCCTTTTACATTGCAAAATCAATCTATTTTCTTTTCCATTACCAAAACAGTGTATCTCAAGTGTAAACTATGATTTTCCAAAATATTTTAACGTGCAAAGGAGTAGTTCTCTCCCATGAGCCAGTTAATATAATTTTAATATCAAATATACATATTACAAAATGTGTATTTTGAGGTTCTCGACATATAACTATGACAACTCTATGTAATATTATCAACAGAGGGCAGATATTTGGTTGCATATTTACCTAAAGTTAAAGGCTTAACTTATTATGGATGGTACTTTAGTATCGCAAAAATACCGGTATGCAGAATTGGTAAATTTAATGTTCTTTTAACAACATACATTATAATTAATTGAGTTCAGGTGGAATACATTTTGGAGATCTACAATCAGACAGCAAAGTTTTGATTTTAAGGCCCGGAATCCGTCAGGAAGCCGTCTCCATACTTTTTCAATTAAAATTACTTTAGGTAAATATGCATTTGATTAATCAGGTAGTAAATATACAGGAATACAATGACTATGAAATACCAATAATTTTATGTATATTATTATTGGCATAGTTCTAAAAAGTTGTCCTAAAACGACAAAAGATTAAATATGTTATAAATATAAAATACATCACTAGGATTTTCACAGCCCTCTATATTAATTTGAACTTTTAAGTGTTGTTTAATCACTGCGAAGATTTAAGTTTTCACATAAAGGTTATTAATAATAAATAAATAGAAATGTAGAAGATACTGACTGGTGCGAGAATAGTTCTAATAACTAATTCGAGAATTTTTTAAGCTAATGTCATCTACTCACATTACATATAATAAAATGTAATGTTTTTTTAGCAAAACCTACCTTTTATAAACAGGTTTATAAACCACAAATATTCATCAGCACATACTACTTACATATGAACAATTGCTTCTGTTTTTAAGTTTTTAACTACGAAAAGAGTACTTAAATCGAATTATTTCGTGTTCAACTACGCATATTTATATAAAATAACTAATTTTAGCGTTTTTGATTCTACGTCATATTTATTACATTTTTTATTTGTAGGAGAGCGAAAAAACCAAAGTAAGTTAAATTTTCAAATAAATCACGAATTAACCCATCAATCTTTGGATAATTTTATTGATAAAAAAGATTCTTTTTGGTTTAAATTACATATTATATAAAGAAATGACAATCAAAAATTAAAGTTTGTATGCAAAAATATACATTATATATTGTATTATTTTAATATGAATAATAATACGGAAAATAAAAAAGAAAAATAGTAAAAAAAGTATAATGCGTTCGTAATATAAAATTAATTAAAGGAGTAATTATTGTAATATGATCAATGAGGTGAGGTAAAATAAAACACAATAAGAATGGAAAATGTCTGTGTAATTGCAGTCATTCAAATCGATGAATGACTTATCGACTTTTTGGCGAAAAGAATCGAATTTCCCTTTTTTACATAGAAGACAGGTACAATGAGACAACAAGCACATTATAACCATATAACAAACACACACGTGACAATGACAGGCGATGATTTGATGCACGTATTACATTTTAATGCACGTAACTATGAATAAAGGTTACAAAGATGTAAAATAAATCACACCGACTAGTATAAAATTAATACTTAAGATATGCATTAAAAAAACATGTGCTGGACATCAATTTATTAAATACTAATATGTTTTATGATTGCAATAATTTAAATACTTTTGTTATAATATTTCTTTTTATTTATAGACAATGCCATCGCAAATTGTACAATAAATTTAAATTGATATGAAAACGATTTATTTGATACGAATTACTTACCACAGATTATACAGGCACATCAATGCAGAATAGACAAAAGACCTAATTAAACAGGGAAGAATCAAAGAACGTTGGAACATGTCATGGATTGAAATAAACAATTATAAAAGGCCACTAGCGTCCAAATAAATAATTAATATTAAATAAGGAAAAGAAATATTTACATGAAAAGAAAACGACTCCATTACGACTGTTCAACAACTCCTACGCCACTATATATAGCTTTGGATAATTGCAACTTTAACGGACTATATCTAACACTACTTTACAATAAAGCTTGAGAACATTTACATACATTAACAATGTTATTGTTTAACTGTAAACAGTCTGACATTAACAATAACGAGTGGGGTGACCAAGCTTTCGATATTCCTTCTAACAAACTTTAAACTCCTTGTGGGTACTATTTCTAACAAATACTCTAATATACATTACGAGATATTATCTCACTGCAAGGAATTGAATAATGTTTGATATATTTTTATATTTTAACACAATATAGTGTTTAATCTAGCGGACTTTACTTTTTGGAACAAAAAAAAACTTTTTTTTAGATCAAAACGATCACTACAACAATTGCGTTAACATAGAAATGCAAACAAACAATAGAAAGAACGAAATAACTTAAAAATTGAACAAGTTAATACACTATTTTGTTTTTGCGCTCAAAATAACAGTAAAGCCGGGCAACGGGGAGGTCGCAACGCAGGGCTTTGCTAGTGGTCGTGCAGACGGTCATGCGAGCGGCTGGATGAGCGTGACGTTTTGCGCTGGTCCAAGTACGCTGCCGGCGCCCAGCCCTCGCCCTGCCCACCTAATTTAACGCATAAAGTATAATAAATTTAATTTACAACTAAATAATACGGCAAAGAACTAATCCTTGGTTCACTGTCTATCGCCTATACTGTCTCAGAAGCCGGAAAGTATTACCAGTAGTTTACATTTCTTTTTCTTGATATTTATTTTGCATTTCTACAGGTATGAAAATTAGAAATAATGCACTGTAAACATGCGCTGTATAAGTTATTACTTATTAACTTATAAAAAAACTAGCTATCTTTTTCTTTTTGTCATTGACATATCTGGTTGGCAGTTGTGATGGCAGAATGCTACGGTTGCCTTAGTCCCCTTTACAGTAACTAAGCTCCAAGACTCGTACGGGTGCTGTGAGGTATGAAGCTATACTTTATGACATAGCTGTGTTATGTTTTTCTCTCAGACGTGTGTAGATACAAAAAATATTGTGGCATATTATGTTTAAGAAAAAACGTACCTGCAAGGCGCACGTACCACCAGCCGGCGCAGCCGACTTTGAGAAGCTCGGCGTGCTGGCCCTCGCGTAGGGACACCTCACTTGCGCCCACTGCCGTGTATTCCGAAAGCGCCACCAGTGAACACCCCACAGCCTAACCAATATAACATATTTTTAAATAACTCATTTTGAACGGAAATTTTGAACATTTTGAACTTTCTTGGCACCTTTGTTTTTTTTTTTTTTTTTAAAAAGGTATACATATAATTGTTTTTTTCTTATTGACATCTCAAACAACTGCTAATGAATATTTTAAAAAAGTAACAAATATTTTCGTAAAATCAAACGATTTAGAATTTTCGCACACATATTTAAAGTTTAACAAAGTTAAGAATCATTGTAATAAAGTTATAGATTGAGATTTCTTTTATTTGGTAACTTATCACACATATGTAGCACACACCATAAACATGCAAGTAGAATCCATCACCGTAAATAAAAGCACGTTTAGGACAGCGCAGTTTTGAAAGACATCAATGAATGTTAATGATATAAACGGTTCGTATGATTAGCAAAATTGCAATTGCTAAAACGTTACCTAAACGATAGTGTCTCGGTAAATATATTTCGATAGTTTGTTAGCCATGCACATAATTATACTAAAGAGTAGTTAGATGCAAAAGTTTTCTTTGTAATGTGTTTTTGTTAGTTACACAAACATAGGTTCGTTGTTCAAATTAAAGAACATAAAATGTCACCTAACCACGTTAAGAATAAATAAAATACGCAGATATGATATTACATATATTTTGATCCAGCTTGCGGTATAAAATAAATATAATTATTGAAGGGATGTGGCTAATTTTGCGTATTAGCAAAAGTCAAAAGCTAAAAAGCCACGGTGAAACAGAATTATTACATGACAATTGGGATGTTGTAATTGGAAAGAATAAAAGGTTGGTTAATATCCAAAAAATGGAAAAATTGACAGATAGAAGAAATACGATAATAATGTCTCCATTATATTAATAACGCCCAATTACACACATGCAAGTAAATGAAGTATTGCTTTAAGCTTTTTTGCACGAAGAGAGCGGTGTCATTATGGCGCAAGCTATTTTAGTGTTGTCTTTTGTAAAGTCAAATTTATGGTGCGGTACGTAAACATAACAACATTAAATTATTACCGGTATAGTAACAGGTGTATGAAGTACCTATATAGTTCTGTCAGGTATAAAATATATAAAGTATATATATTTTTGAGATATAATAATTCTTTTTTTTACATATATTGTATTTGTTTGAAGCTAAGCGGATAATTAACATAATCGTAAAGCACACGGACAATGAATGACATAACAAACAAAACATGACTTACACGATAGTTAATGTTGAGCGAAACAACTGACATATCCACGTTACTTCGAAGACTTTGGTTACTTTAAGCTTTGGATATAAAATCAGTCTCTTTTCATTATGTACAAAGCCAGTACTGACATTGCGCTCGCTAATGACATTCGATCAGTACTGAGACACGTAAAACGTGGAGTTGGCTTGCGTAGAGCCCGATACTGAAAAAAATTGTACCATTCGGTGTATGGTACCGTTGAGACCGACGGCCTCCGTCACCTGTTGAACAATACAACTTAGAGAATGGCGGCCATTTCGTACACAATTGGACAAGATGGCGTCCGAAGTAGTTGCAATTTTAGCGGTGCTAATGTCATTTCAATAGAATATATTTACACTGTTTTCTAGATATTTTTAAATTCATAATATATTTTTATTTCAATTTTGCATTGTTCTGCTTTATTTATCCTCTTTTCTTAACTAATAAAAGTACTATAAGCGATGATGCGTGGCTTGCTAAATTAAATATGCAGTGACAGCGTGACTTGATTTCGATTTATCGGGAAATACAAGAGTATTGAGTGGGAAAGTGACATTAGATCTTCAAAATTTGAAATGCTAAACTATATCTAATCGTTTGAAGGCTACACTTTAAAATTTGACTTTTGTTTAATTTTCTAAGTCTGTAGTCTTATTACTAAAGGTTAATCCGGGAAGCGTTGTGTGCGTTTAGAATGCCAGCGTAAACCATGCGCTACCCGGTGGCTATTTATTTTGCATTCCTAATAAAATAGACTTACATTACTTAAAGTGGTTTTCACTTCACTCAACACTGCAAACCCAAAATTAATAGTCATTAGAGATCCAAATTAATCAAGCCTTCCCAACAAGCGCTTATTACTATCGACTTGATTTTGTTAGTATAACGTTATCACCATATACTTTTAATTCGGAATGAGGAGAACGCGTCTTTGACTAGATTTGGAAATTTATTCGAATATTGAATAAATCTACACCACACCACGAAAGCAGTTCAGAAAGAAATTTATGTTAATAAACAAAATGAGCTGCAGTTTTAGTCAATGTCGCATTACCGTGTAAAACCATTACCATCTGAAAAGAGGAAAGATTTACATACACATTGCTTTACCACCTAGGAACAGAAAGATAACTTGAAATTTATTAAAATTATGACAAAAGTTTTTATTAAAACAGTTAAAAATCAAGAAGGTTCTAAATATACACCGAAAAAATATTCATTTCTTTGGTATCCTTTTCTATTTTTTTTTACAAATATCGTGACCGCTTGTAACTAATCAAAAGATTTTATTTCCGTTACTTACGTAGTAAGAAAGAGAAACATTAAGTTTCATTGTCATCTATATCATCTAAAGCAAACAATTCCACTTCAATTAAATATTTATTATAATATTTACTCATTGCTTAGAAGCCAGGACCACACAAATTTTTATTGTGTTTATAAAAATTGAGATTATTACAATTTTATTAATTTAAATGCGTTACTAATATAATATATTTTTAATGGGACGGTAGGCTAAAAACTTGAACTTTTTGAAAGCTGTAAAATTATATCCTTCAATATTGGTTGGTGTTTGGAAGAGAAATATCTCGCTAACTTTCTAAAGAAATATCTTTAAAACGTTAGCAAAATATTATTAATAAATCGAAAGATGATGGGTGGTAGGTAGTAATTGATATATTGCCGGTAGGATACAGAACACCATGACGATCTTTGGCGAAGGCCAGTGGCCTTCTTATGGACGTTTATCAGCTGACATGATGTTGGGGTACTGACCGGTGCGTGCTCCGTGTCGTCGTCGTCATCATCGGAGGGGTCGGTGGACCAGCAAGGCTCGTCGTGAGCATCGCAGGAGGCAGCGCGCGTCCCAGTCGGTGGAATTGCACGCGCCGCCCCGAGTGCGGTCAGAGCGCCCGCCTCCCAAGAACTTGCCTGGATCAATGTCCTACACAAATTCACACACTATCGTCGCAAATCATTTACAATAGATAATAAAACATATTGTATTAACTACAATAACTACTTTCCATAATATCTATATCATAATTATTATGTATTATACAGAGTGATTGGTTATAGGTGTGAAAGGTTTACCTTAATGTATAACTCATTTGTATAAGCTTTAAGCATTTCACACCAATTCACCTTGTATGAAGTGATCTCTTGAAATTATATTACATTAATTTAATTTTTATATTGACATGTGACAGCCAAATGATTTCTGGTAGTAGAATATTTGCAGGGAAAGAAACAATAATTAATTTTGATATATGCAGATATTGTGAACGCTATTTACGCAAGTTATTTATTATATTAAGCTTTTACGTTTATAACCAATCACCTTGTATATAGCTTTATGCAGTGATTATCATCACCGTTTCAGCAACTGCTGGACTGTTCCTCCTCAAAGATATCCAAAACGGCTAGGTGCAAGCGACCTGCAAATAGCGTCTTCTGACGATATTAACAGGGTCGCCTGTTCACCTCATGGGTGAACGACCTACATATCAATTTAAAACCTCAAAGCCCCAAGTCCTATGTTTACAGTGATAAGTTCTTTTAATTTTTTTGCAGGTTTAAACACCAATACAACTCAAATAACAAAAAAACAGATGTCATTGGGACATGGTACCTTTAAGTAAAAGTAATGTTTTGCTAATTTTTTTATGTAAAAATAGTGAAACAGTTGATTTAAATGCGTTATTGATCTATTTAACAAACCTAGAATTTTCACTCGATAACCTTAGAGTATATGAAAAAAGAAATTTCAAAAGTTCTTAAATCCCGTAAAATATACATTATTCTCGTACCTATGCTGCGCACTGTACTGGCGCACCTTCTCGCCCTTTAGCTCTTTGAGCTGATCGAGCAGCACGCGCTTGATGCGCTCCACCCACGTGCGTTTGACGTCGACGCTCGGCGCGGTGATGGTGTGGACCTCAGCGCGACCCTGCCGCCACACCTCGAACTTGCGCGGGTCGCCTTTCACAGACTCCGTTAGACCTATTTGTGACATCTGTAAAATTGTACAACACAAATGTAATTTAATTGACGGAATATAAGTTATGTATTTCTTTTATAAGCTTTTACACCGACAACCAATCGCCCAGTATCTATCATGGTTTAATATTTGAACCACCTTGAAAAGTTTTATAATTACTAAACACTAACTAACAAATAAAATTTTTGACGAAAAAAGTAGTTATTTATTTCCATTCAAAGTTTTAGCCATTGAAGAACTAAATAGCAATATACCTTTATTTAGATCAGTCTTCGCTAACCTTTTTTGTACCATGCTCAATTTATGCCTATCTAAAATTCTTAGCCCCCCTCCTATGTAACATACATGATTTTTATGGTAAAGCCAAAGTGTTAAACTTGTGTCGGGTCTATTTTCGCGTCCTCCTTGTAGGACGTGGGCCACACGTTGGGAAACACTGATTTAAATCTATAGGTTAATAAATTTTAAATAAAGAAAATACTAGTAAATCCTTAAATAAAACTTTATAATACAATATTATCAAAAATACCTCGAATGAAAGAGGTAATTACACGTTGACATCAAAAGACCACGGCAAGCGCGCCTTAAACAGTCGTCATGTGAAGTTTTTAACCACTAATAATAGTATGTGACAGTTCAGATTATAAGCAGTATATTAACAATTAAGACTTAGAACTTTTTAAAGACATATAAATATTTATTTTTAGTTGTTTTTTGTGAACATTCGTATTAAATAGACAACTTTCACCACGAACAGACACAGAGACCAAATAACTCGATACCATAATTTCAATTATGCTATTTAAATCACTCGATTATTTTTTAATGGGCTATGTTGTTAAGAGTCTATATAAAACTAGTCGAATCTATTAATTAGGACTTAAAGTAATTGATGTGATTGACACATACTGATCATAACATCAATGTTGTATTTATGGTGAACGAACATATGTCGGATATCTTTTTTTTTCTTATAATTTAGCATTTTTCATAATTAACAAATATTATACTTTATATAACAAAAAAAAAGTTAGTAAAAAATTTCCACAATTTTTTTTAACTTTAATTTGACTTGAAAAACTTATCAGTTGCAAAACTCATCCTTACAGCCTAGTTATTTCTCCATTACTTACTGTGTAACCTTTGAAAAAGTAAATTTCATGTTACTAAAACAGAAAATATCGACAGACAAATTAAAAAAAAAAGAAAAAAATGGTAAATTTACCTGTAAATCGTGTTTAAAATGATATGTAGCTTTATTGTGACTGTTTTTCGTGGCGGGCTTGCAGAAGAGCATAGCCTTCTCGTAGAGGAAGATATGTCTGCGACGCGGTCGCAGACGCAGCCGCAGGTCACGCTTATTCTCCGATACAACCAGGAAAGAACTCTGAAGTAGCAACTCTCCTTGCTGGCTTAGGTCCACCTGTTCATAGCACATTATCGTTTGATTGCAATACGAATTTTAACGCAAAGAGAGTTTACGCATTCACTCACAAACATACTTTTTAATATAGAGAATACTAAACATTTTACACCCAAAATTATTTTCGCAGCTAAATAAGGATTAGTTAAATTATTTAAAAAAAAAAATTAAAAGGGGCACTGTTTTTGCCTTTGATTTAATATAAAAAGTTACTATTATGTAATCAACATTATCGTATTTTTGTGTTGTTGTTAAGTGCAGGAAGAAATTGGTTAAAGTGACATGTCCAGACCACGCCTATATTACCACAAAAAGAGCTAATAATTGCTGGTCTTTTGAGCTCTACTACATATGGACATTGAGGTATTAAATCATATTAATGAGCATGACAACTTTCACTCGACGATTCATTTGTCATTTATGAGTATCTGGATAATTTATCGTATGAATAATTTAAAATAAAAAAAAATTACCGGTACGCCAGTAATGGCAATCTGATGCATGGAGTCGTTGACGCATTTCAATACAACCAGCATGCAGTCCAGGGCTTGCTGTAGTCCAGTGCTCATTGAACCGCATTCACCATAACGTAGTAAGTCCTGTGAAGTATAAAAAATATTAATTTTACCTGAGACATTAAAACCTTTTTTGTTTATATTTTATTAAATAAAAAAATTACCTTGAGTAATAATTGGTATTTTGTAATCCTTTGTACGGGTTTGAGTAGATACGCAGCCAGGGGTAATTTGTGCCCGAGGCGTTGTTGACACGCTTGAAGGAAAAGATGAGTGTCCACTAACGTCTCCCGAAGTCGTTCTGAGCGCGGGATGTTCTGGCAGTAGTAACTGTATAGTCTGAAGAAAGTCTCTCTCTGCAAAGAGTTTATGTTTGGAGTAATGTAAACAGTTACAACAGATTTTATTTGAAACTTGAAAAGATATATTTTAATAATAAAATGTGGATTGCCTGAGCTTGTCATAAATAGAGCTATAAACACTTTTGATATCGTAGATTATCACCATGATTTCAGTCATAGCACGGCTTCGGCTGAACATAAGCGTATCCTATAGATTTCTGATAGAACTGGTTGGAAGCGGCCTGCATCTGGCGTCTTCCAACGATTTTAACAACCTCGTCGCTGATAATTGATACATATAAGTATCAAAAATTTGAATAGGAAAAAAGTGGCTACCATACCTTTTCCACAAAGCAGAGCGCCACCAATTCCGTAGCCGATATTGAACGCTCGAGATCTTTCAGAAATATGTCTTGGTGAAACGTGAACAATTCGTGAAGATTCCCAAACAGCACATCTGCTTGTCCCACTAAAGCGGATGGCAGTAGGTGTTGGTTCTCCGGTTTTTCAATTTCTTCTTTATATCCCTAGAAAAGAATAACAAGCGCCTCAATTACTAGTTATTTTTGAATGCAGAGAATTCTTAAGACATGATAATACCGCGCTCTGGTAAGAAGTGCACCGACTAACGGTATCACACCATTCTCGGAGACGTCTATCGTAGTCAGCATAAATATGTTCCAAGCATTCGCATTCATACGATACTAATGTGTCTGGATTCTTCGAAAGTTTCAGTTTTAATCTCTTAAAAGACGCCGTCCACTTGCTCAATGTGCT
Organism: Battus philenor; assembly: GCF_028537555.1. Taxonomy (NCBI): domain Eukaryota; kingdom Metazoa; phylum Arthropoda; class Insecta; order Lepidoptera; family Papilionidae; genus Battus; species Battus philenor. The sequence continues at coordinate 4,863,722 of NW_027181693.1, forward strand.
AGTTCTTTTCACCTTAATACTTTTCTTTTTATGATTGCTATCGATTTGATTTCTTTGGCAGTTTCCAATCACGTATGGGTATTTGTAGAGAGAATCTTTTGTACTTTTTAAACGTCGGTTATGCTTGCGGTCCGTTAATGTTGAATTCAAACCGTGATAGTAGTGGTTTGTGTCATTACTATGCCGTTTAGTTGATCCTCTAGTGTATGATATTGTTGAATAATGATCTTTAACCGTTTCATTCCATATCTTCATTAACTTTTTATAATCAGCAAGTATTTTTGACAAGATATCCTCAGTTTCCTTATTGCTGTCCATTGTTTTTCTTAGTTCGGTACAGCTTGTAGATTTGAGCTGAGAATCTTTGGAAATACTTGAACTCGAGGAAAATTCAGGTGTTGGTATACCAACGACAGTTTCGAGGCAACCATATAGAGGATTTTTAATTATTTCTGGTACATCTGTGACGGTCGGTACAGTAGTCATAGATTCGGCCGTACATGTTTCAGAGAGTGTTATAATATCGGAATCTGGCAAGTATGTGATTTTCTCTTCGCTCTTTTGCGAGTGTTCAAAACCAGGCAGCGTTTTACCGTAAAAGAAGTTTCCGGTAAATGGTTCCGTGCTTACCGGTTTAACGTCCTTCAACTTGCACTTTGGTCGATTGTTCTTGCCGGCGTCATTAGCGCATTTTTTACACTTTTTGTTTTCATCACGTTTCTCTTTTTCGAAAAGAGCCATCTGATTACCGTAGTCACTAAACAGCGTTGAATCTGACGCGGTTCTGGACAGGCCACGTTTAATCCGTTTTGTGGAGTTGTCATTTTTTTTGTAATACCACGAATAGGACGTGCCCACGCTTAGATTCGCGGAACATTTATATAGGTTGTACTTTCCATATTTCATGGTGTGATTATGAATTTATCACGCGGGCAAGAGACTACCGTGCGGCGGTTGGCGAATGTCTAAAATGCATTACGTTCCGTTGGTTGAGCTGGCGCGGTCGGTTGCGTGTGCTCCGTCGACTGCGCTAGATACGGCTTCGTATAGTGCTAGCTCACCTTGTGCGTGATGGTGCATTGGCTCATAATGTTTACGCGTGTGAAACACGCACTACTTACACTGCGCATTACAAATTTTTTAGAGCGCAAACTCTTTAGTGATATCTGATTGTTGGAGCCGATCAACGGTAACGTAACTGCCGTTTATATGCATTGCTTGGGCGAGCCTCTTTTGGAAAGTCAGGATGAGCGATGACAAGGGCCGGAAGTAGTTAAACAATGTTTTTAGATCCACATGTTAAAACAATATATTCTACTATAGGCACAAATTTTAATATGCACAGTCCTTATTTCTTTGCCAAATAACAACGTACTGATCACATTTTACTGATTTATGAAAAAGATACGTATATACAATTATTTATAAAAATATAATAACAATAAAACTTGGTTAAGATGGGCATTAACTTTGCAACATATATTTAGGTTTAAATCAAAGTCCATGTTAGGGAATGCATTATTATTCTCAATTTAAATATGATTCTTTACATTTTAAAGTAAAGTCCTAATCTTTTAATACAAAAGTGATCTGTTAATACCTATTTTTTATTAATTTAGTTTAAAATGATTCATTGAGTGCATACGAAATATTAGAGAGAAGAACGTGAGATGTAAATGGCGCTTACAGTGAGTATGGAGCCAAGTTCCTGTACGTAGATCCTCTCGGTTTGCAGAAGCTCCGCCAGGACGTGGCCGCGCCGCGACCGCCGAGCCTCTGCGTCTTCACCTCCGGAACTCTCCGACCCTCCAGACGTTTCCATCTGAAAATATAAGAGTTTCGCTTCGTTAAGTATCTGAAAATAACACAGTAACAAGGCTAACTAGCATGGCACTGAAGATTGATAAGAAACCAAGACTCTCAAACATTTGCCTACGGAGGATTTCCAAGTTGTTTATACACTTCGCCGGAAAACCAGGTTAATGTCGATGATAGAAGACCAAGAAGGCGATGACGACCCTATGCGCTGGTTTGTCCAAATCCGTATCACTCTTAACTTGAAAATTTTACGTTGCGGGGATCATATGGAGGAACATAATAAGCTATATCACTGCATGATGATACGACTGATGTCACGACCTCCAGCATTGGGTAAACGACGTAAATGACATCTGTGGATCAACCTTAATCCTAATAAGTAAAATAATATGATCTTATAAGTTTCTACGTGAGACGTTGTTATGATAAGTTTTGTAAACGATAACAGTAAACTTAGTTTTATCCAATTTAAACCTACCGAGCCGATTTTCGACCCTCTTAGGCAACACAAGGATTTCTCTAGGAGCCTTTGTTCCTAGTTACGCTATGGAGCGTCCATTCATGTGATCTAAGAGCTTGGCTGTTTTATAGTAATGAAAATTATATAACGTTACGGTCAAAGCTAAAGTTCCTGAGGGAGTCCTTAAACATAGGCACTTTTTAAAAAGGTTTAGGCTAAACACCTGGCATTCTGGCAATTCAAATCAGTTGAAACTGTAAATACAGATAAGACAAAAAGTTTGCTTTGTATCTTAACAAATTACAGATAAATATTTTTATAGCATAAAAATACAAAAAAGGTGATATTTTATTAATATACTACAAATACTAAATTTTAAATACCGTGAGTAAGTAAAAGAATTATTGGAGTCTTTCGTCCTTTCAGCGCATAGACACTCGCTGCAAGGCACAGGTCTCTCTCAAAGATAAGGAGATATACCATAATTGCCACGCTTTGCAGGCGGGTTCGTGATCACAGTATGGTATCTAACTTGTTTTTTTAGCAAACAAGAATTAATGCAAAAAATGTGAGTTACACAATATTGTATTCCGGGAATAGTATTGTAACCGGTAACCTACGATCACAAGTCTCAATACTCTACCATTGGGCTACCACTTCTCTTGGAGATTTTAATAAAATTATCTTTTACAACATTTATACATAACATATATTTTATAGACTACTTTAAACCATGATCACAAATTTTGGAAAACAAAATTTTACAATGCAAGTTCAATTAATTATGTGATGATCTCGTATCATATTATTTCAATCGTTATTCTCTGTATAACTGTATATTTATATATATATATATATATATATATATATACATTATATATATTACATATATATATATATATATATATATATATATATATTAAAGCTATAACCTATGTATATATACTCGTATATGCTAATCGCAATGCCAAGAATTTGAGGTTATGTTTAAAGTGATTTAAATCTAGAACAATTAAGCATTGAATTAAATTTGGTATATATATATATATATATATATATATATATATATATATATATATATATATATACCTTCAATAAAGTAAAAAGTCAGAAATATGATTTTTACTATTGTAATACGACAGGCCAATAACTTCTGGCAGTACAAAGTTGCAGAGACGGATAATAAACAAAAAAAAATTAATATGTAGTAATCCCAACTTCGAAAACGCTTTTTCTTACTATGTTGTCATTACGAAATTTATGTATGGTAGATTAGTTGACAGGAAATGAGCTATACCTTCATCTTCATAGGTTTTACACCTTAGAGCTACTAAAACGATTTTGCCACGCATTTTAATTCTTCGTATTCCAAATAATGTTGTTAGAAGTTTAAAGTTATTTTCGTCATAATCGTAAATAATTGCTTGGCAACTTCATGCGCTATCTTTGGAAAATATGTATGCAACGAACTTCTAATAAAAAATTAATAATGCTTATGTTATTAAATAATGTATTAAATGACTTAAATTTAGTGACAATTGAAACTTATTACATGTTATTCGAAGAATGAAACTTTAATTTCGTAATTATATATTAACGTTTAATCGCACGCACGTATGATGTTTACATATCATAATTCTTTAAATCGCGAACAAGCATGTTTTATGATGACGTTTAATGATGTCTATAAAAGCGTTATTATCAGCAAGTCTCATTACTCGACGATAAGAGGGCGCTGGCGGACAAACAGCAATAAATGCTGCAGGTTTATTCACTCGTAATAAATATGTATAAATATAAAAACTTACAGGTTTATGCTGTTCTGTAAAATCCTTTACCATTCTGTACCCTGTCTTCAGCATCACATTTATCGTATCCATATCGAAAAACACATCATCGTACGCCTTGATGGCTAATTTAGTTATCATAAAAGTTTTATTGGGTATTTTACAATATTGCAAAACAAGATTGTCTCATCAGTATAATTATTGAACGACACTAAATCACAGGACATGTTGTGCGCCGTCAAAAACGCTTAAGAATAAGGAACTGATGGACTGGGATGCGAAGGGGACGCGGGAATACGTTGGGTCGGTAAAAAAAGTGGTTGCCTCCACTTTGCCGTAGCGCGTTGGAACAGATTGATGCTCTACTTAGTTTAGTGCTAAAAAGAGACAGATGCAGAGAAACATTTAGAAACTTTATATGCAAGCACTCGGCATATTATTTGACAAGAGCGAGATATTTGGAAAGGTTCGGTTATGAAAGAGACAACGCTCTACAAAACAAATCCAGTCGAACTTCACCGATGTGTCAAATAATATGTTATTATTTTTGCTATTAATGTAGAAGTAGAAGCGTGAAAAAGTGATCCGTTAAGTGTTTAACAATCGTAATTTCAGTAAAGATTTAAAAAAAAATTACGTTTAACTAGAACGGCAACAACAACCAATGGTATTCAGCCCTCTTGAGCTCTCGAGTCGGAATTTTAAACAATTATTGACTGATACCTCAAACCAAGATTCTGTCCGTGTACACATGGTAAATGAATAGTTAAAGAAATCGATATCTTCATCATCGTATCTACTGATAGATGCAAGGCAGAGGTGTCTTTCAAAGATCACCACGAAGACCATGAAACAAATGGAAATACTAATTTGGAATTTAGTATGGAATACTCTCGAAATCTTTTATACCATAGGTGAATGAACTATCTTAGTACAATCTAAGAAATATTTAAAAAATCTATACAATATTATTTGCAAAAATATGTTAATACATCATCGTCATATCTGCCTATCATCACCACGATGTCGATCACGAAACACTAATCTGAATTCAGTATACAGTACATTCGAAATCTTTTATACCATAGGCGAATGAACAATCTAAGTGATATTACAAAAAACTGTACAATATTATGTGCATAACGTCTTGGAGGTCCTTGCACCCGAACACCCCTTGGGAGCGTCTTTCCAACAGCCTAAAGTACAGCGGCCTCCCAATTCCATGAAATATCTATTTGAAAGTCCGTGCATAGACACCCGGGAAAACCTTCTTGCTTAGTTACAGTGCTACTTAACACATACTTCCTCCGTCTCGTCGCGTTTGTGCCAAACTCGCGGTACAGCGGTTTTGGTAGCACCATAAACGAGAGGTTTAATTTAAGGGACCTCAGTTCTCTGCTGTTTCTGAGCTGATGAAACTGTTAAAGTACTGGTGACAGTGACCTCCCGGAATAAAGGTTTACTATGTAATTCAAAAAACCAATAATATATCTCCATTTTTAAAATTTAAATTAAAAATAGTTAAAATAAAAAGTTTGCAAGTAGAGCTACATTTCCTTTTATGACTGACTCTGTAATAAAGGGCGAGTGTGTTGTTATGCGCGTCGCGACTACAGGCGGGGTGATGTGTATTACTTACGGTATGTTAGTGTGCGTGTTGTACATATTCGTTTACATCAGTGTTAGTAGAGCACACCTGCCGAGAGATCCGTAATTTAAAAAGACTCCGTCCATGTTAAATTCAATGGTATTGATCTCGACGGCTGTCCGAAGAAAGACCTATTCTCAGCAGTTTTTGTGTATTTTCTCGGAAGCATCTGTGTATTCCTTTGTTTAGAATACCCGGCGCGCAGAGCTGAAGCACGTGCTACGTGATCACTTAAGTTTTGAACAAGAAAGTTTAAAGGGAAAAAAATATCTAATCACATAGTTAAAATATTTTAGCTTTCAATAAGGAATAATTTATATTTAGTTCAGATATGAATTTAAATATAGTTTAGTGTACATTGTTTAAATAGTAAAATTAAAAGCTTAAATTTCAAACAGAAATAAGCGGTTTCCTCGGTTTTCGCTATACTTTTGACTTTACAGTATTTCAAAAACCAAGTCCAAATTTATCTACATACTGGGTTTTTAAAAAAACTAGTCTAGCGATCAATGAACTACATTAATTGACGTTTTAATTTCAATCGCAAAACAAGTGATATAAATAAAATAGTAATTAAAAGAAAAAAATATGCCAATGCATTCTACGAATGAAGGTAAACCGATAAGACTAGGGCCGATCCGATAGGGAATTATTGGATTAGATAGCTCATTTACCTATTAACGGAAGCCATTCCTGTATAAGAATTAATTCAGATTAGAAACGTTTAAAGATATTCGACTTGTAATCCAGCACTGGTACGCGAGTAAAGCTTGAAATTAAAACCTTTGTATTTCGAGAAAACTCTAATACAGGTAAATAAAAAAGGAGCTGCATGTTAACATTAAGACGATTTTGATCAAGGTCCGGTAAGTAAACAAAAACTAGGAGGTAATACATAAGAATTAAAAAGAAGAATACATTAAAATAATAAAAAATAATGAATATAATACATAAAAGAATGTAAACTGTGATAAAATGTGATAAACCGAAAAAGACTTAAAATAAGTTAGTGAAATAGAAGGGTAGACAAATCGTGAAATGTAAGAAGGAAAAAACAAGGATCTTAAGAGGAATAACAGAAGTTCGCAAAAATAAAATTATATGATAAATTTAATAAAAGAGAACTAATGATCAATTACAAAAAATCAGATTATGTTACGAAACATCCCCAATCGCGAGAGCTATTAAAAAAAACTTAAGTCTTAATGTCGGTGTGACACCAATGTGTGATGCCAGTGATGACACAGAAACGTGTTCTCTCACTCACAGTCGCTCAACGTGTCATAGAGAGGGCTTTGCTCGGAATCCCTCTACGAGATCGAATGAGAAATGAGATCCGTAGACGAACTAAAGTCACCTACATAGTTCAGCGGATTGGCGAGTTAAAGTGTCAGTGAACAGGCCACATAGCGCGCACAACAGATGGCCGATGGGGCCATATGGTTCCCCATACGAGACGGTCAATCAACCTGTCTAAGATCAGGATTTCTGTAACTTTAAAGACAAAATTTCACCAAAAACATGTGTCGTGGAAGGAAACGAAAACACACCACTATCATTTTCCCTAGAAAACCCTTAAGATTCTGAGCGGAGATCACGTACCGGTCAGCCCAGCGTAAGATGTTCGACCATAACGTGGACAGACGACTGCTAAGGCCATTGGAATATGCTGCAGATCTTTTCCAACTTGTTCTATTGGAAATCTATCGAGATGGTATCCAGTACTCCCAGGATGTTATGTCTGAGAAGTTGATGATATGTACATAGATTTTAGTTATATAAGGTTATACGTGTATAAGCGATAAGATTATAGAATAATACGGTAGTAAATCACGTATAACTTAATATATAAATCCATGACCCTTGAAAAGGCTCGGTGCACTTGAAATGATTGACCATATAATAGCCTCAACTACAGCACGGCCGGTTTTTGTTTTGATTGCCAAAGATACAACGCCCCTTGTCATAAATTATCGTTGACTTGCGCTATGGTAATATTAAGATAATAAAAAAAAACTTGTCTGTATCGGATGTTCACATTTACTAAGGTATATATTAAAACACTTTTTATGTTTTTTTACGATTAGGTAATTATTCAAACAAATATTTATTAATGTGGAATTCAACGTTGAATATATTCCAAAGCTTTTTACGTCACAGGTAACTGAACAATCTTAATTCTAATAAAGTGGTATTATGTAATATATGCATACATAATCTTTATCGTCAAATACTATTTAATGTTTAGCTTTCACTTTATAACTGATAAGGTATGATTGGAGGGGTTGAGAGGGCCATGATTCTTGTGACTTACTTGCAATGTGTCACTTCCGTAAAAAGGTTGTCTAATTCCGTTTTTGGACTGTCTAAATTAAGTTAAAAAATGCAGAGGGTTTTTGGGAAATCACGTAAAAATATTTTATCACGTGACACCTTCCATTGAGGAGCATTATATTAAACGCAGAGAACAACATTCATCGAAGGGTTTTGATTTAAAACATTACACAAGATGTTACAAAACGTTGCAATGTTGGACGTAAAAGTAGAGGTCTTTCTCCGTTATGTAATCATAATAAAAAAAGACCAGACGGAAATCTTTTGCAGAAACAGGATACGTCTCTACCTGTTTCGAAAACAGAACCGGAAGGCGGTTTTTGTCTGAGTAAAAAATAAGTGAAAGTAAACAGCCGCATTAGAAAAATAGTAGGACCCGGTGATTTAAAATAAATCCAGTGACAGAAAGTAAAACTTACGTCTAGTGTATGTGATGGAATTTTTACAATGTTAAATTTTTGAAATTGTCTCGTAAATATATTTTAAAACACTTATGTAAACATGTAGACATTTACTTCCGAGTATATATGTATATGTTTGTACTTTATATCGATAGTTTAATATTTAAAGGGCGAATCTTTTAATAAGCGTATGGGCGCATAATACTATCAGACATCAATAATAGCACAATCTTTCGCTGTTTTAGTTTGTCGGTAAATGAATTAATGCATGCCTTTAACTTTCCATTAGTAATGATATTAGTTGATATTTATAAACATGAAGATAGTAAATGAGTACGTAATATTTTCTTCATTTATTAGTATTTATTTCATACGGTTGTTAGACGAAACTTGTACGAAGACACATAAGGATCAAAGTTTATTTATAAAAGCGTTATACTTTAGAACCGCGAAAGCCAGTTCGGACTAATTGTCCTATCGTACTTACTGCATGCCACACTAGCAAAAAGTAATACTACAAATAAGTCGAACTCGCGGAATGGGTAGATGCCATTTAAGCAGCCGTGTAAGTCGAGTCACAAAAAAAACCAACAAGAATGTAGTTTTCTGAAAGGGATAACAGGACAATATTAAAGATAAGATAAAATTAATTTATTCAACATTGGAATGGAGGAATCGTAAAGATAGTCTACTTTTTTAATCTCTTTTATCATGTATATGTGACTTTACTCTGCTTCATAATGTCTAATGACTGTGGAGAAGAAGCAGAGTAAAAACGAATATTGCCAATTTAAGACCAGGAAAAATAACAGTAAACAAAGGCGTGGAGCTCACACCTTCATTGAGCTATTAAGACAATGGATCGAGTGACCCGATGCAAAAACAGGAATAACAGTTGCGTAACTCGAGTTCAAAACCGGGACGGGCTCCCGTTAGTAAGACCGTTAGAGGCCCATGTTATATGGAACTTATCTCTGCAAGGTTGTAAAGTTACGGGAATTTGATTACCTCTAGGTTTAGCGCAAGAGTTCGCACGACCAAAAGCTAACTTTTACAGTGCATAACAATATTTTAGTCCTAAGTTATTTATAAGTTTTCAGTATTAAAATAAGTATCTAGACAATTGAAAATAACGACGATGCAATAAAATACTAGCGATTGATTTTGTGTGGTCCTTTTACTGATATTTGTTTAGTTATTGCACCGTGCAAAGTGATTATCGTTATAAATATAAAAGATGTAGAGATCTAACGCCTATATTCAACCACCATGTATATTAGTTATTAAGTCATAGAACTTTAAGAAAAGATGATTCTGCGGTTTATCGTTAGGAACTCTAATAGGTCTGATTATACATTCTATTACCATGGTTTATGATTCTTCGCAAATCATATATAATTATTTTACACATGAGCATTTTTGATGTTTTCTTACTTATCACTAGTTTATAAACTAAAATTTTTACTGTGATGGTTAACAGAAAATATTACGTGTGAATTATGCTAAAAAATAATTTCAATAGTACTGTAGTATTTAAATAAATACACCAATACTTCGCTTTGCGTCGTTTCGTTTTGCTTTTTTTTTTTCGAAGTTGCGTCGCTGCTTAAATAGTACTAATTTTTACTGTGCGTAGTTAGATTTTCGAAGTTGCGTTGTTTTGGGTTCGAGTCTTTAATTTTTTTTTGAAATTTTCCTTTTTTTCTAAAAGATAGGAACACTTTTGTTTCTAATTGCGCCATGCCATCAAAACTCGGAGATTCCCTATCTAATTAAAAACAACGCAACTTGAATAGTTATATTTTCATTTTCTTTTGCTAATTTTAGAGTTCAGTTTCAATTACGTAGTTTATTATAATGTAGGGTGTTGTGCTTTTTTTAAAAGAGAATAATAAATTTATATAAATTTTTACGTGTTGTGTCTGGTTACAAAAAGGTAAATATTTTTCCAATTTATTTATTGACAGAGTTATATCTTTCTTTTAGTTATATCTTTGTTTTTAAAATTTTTACTTTGTTAATTTTTTTTTAAAAAGTACTATTTTCGTAACCCTGAAGCCTATCTACGATCTTAACATGGTTTGCTATAGAAAATCTTAATTCACTTTGCAGCGTTTCAATTTTCGTCGTGTTTTTTTTGGAACGTAATCACGATGCTAAGTGAGGTATTGGTGTATCTCCATGTTACAGATTTTACACGTAGCATATTGTTTTAACATTAGCACAATATAGTTCTAGAATTTTAACGTACTCGGAAATGCTAAGTCCGTCAAATGTTAACTTATTCTTACTTCATTCAAAGTAGTAAATGCCAAACTTAAATTAAAAATTAACCTATTAAGGTTATCTCTTGTCACCTTGAATTAAAAGACAGTACGTAAAAGTGATTTTAAACAAAATGTTAATGTTGGAGCAATAACAGCGAAGGTGATACCTTCCGTATCTTAAAGAATATCTACAGATTTTCTTTAGATTAAAATAGCAAATAACTATAATACAACGAAAAGTGTGTGTTTTACTACCGCTGTCGCCGGAAAGAAAAACACGTGAAGTGAAAAGATAAATTTCTCGAATGCCCTCGAAAACTTAATGTAGAACACCTTAAAGTAGTCCGTTTTCGAAAAACTTTAATTTAATATCAGTAAAATAACATAAAAAAGTAAATAAGACTCAAAATAGTAACGCACCAAATAGCGAAAAACATAAACCTGAAATATATTTAAAAAATATATATTATTGTATTTCAAACCAAATTATTTTCAATTTAAAATATCGATTTTTAATTCGAGTATCCACTTACGATTAATACCGAATCCATATATAGTCTGTAAATAAGAAGTTATATAAACGAACTTGGCAAGTAAAAAGTAACTCAATTATATTTTTATACGTTACATGACCTTCCCTAGCCCTTTCAACGCAAGTTACACTCACAATAACGTTTAAGCATTTACCCAAATTTAGAGAGAATGTTTTTAACAAATTTAACTAGATATCCTTAAAGTTGCTTTCTTTTTTCTTAACGCACAATGTTTTATAATTCCAAAGGCGTTCGATTTGTAATTGGACTTCAGGGCCTTGGTCAATCCCACAACATTTTTTGAAACATGTTCTTCATGTTTGATTTTTTTTTTCTCAAAAGTTATACTATTAATTTACTAACACCCTGAAAATTAATAATGCTAGTCTCGTCTTTATATTCTGTCCTGATCTTTTAAGCGTATTCAGTTATACTATAACTTTTTGGTAATACGTGAGTAGAAATAAATTTTCATTCTCTTTTTTTAAGTTTCATACTAATTGGAGACACGTAGAAGAGATTTTAATATAATCTAAAAATATTTTCGAGCGCGCTTGTTATAAGACATATGTTACGATCTTGCTTGCCGCACGATTCGCGACAGGCGCAAAATTTGTTTATAATTATATACATAAAATTATTATTAATAATTATACAAAATATTAAAAATACAGCCAAAAGATTATTATGAAAAACCAAAACTTCTACTGCAACAAAGTATTTAAAAAAATATTTTATTAATTAATATAAAAAATGCAATTCACATTATAAATTCTAGGGTTTTTGATTTACGGATTCATTATTTTCTTTTCTCTACTGATGTTTAATTCTTTTATAAATTATATTTATAATAAAGACCTACTCGGAAAGAATAATTCCAACAATATGAATCAATTGTACCTAGTGTTAATGATAATGTTTCTAAATTATTATCGCAAGCAAATGCTTAACAATTTTATTGTTTTTTTTTTTAAATGAAATAATAACATACTGATGTATACCAAAAAAAATCTCTTTTATTATATCTAAAATTAACATGCGTAATTAATGGGTTACGACATTAGTAAAATCATTGATGTTAGTGTATGCCATCCGTTTTGTTTGCATAACGACTTTTATCTATGGCAAAGGGCCATGATTTCTCAATGTTTTATTCATTAGTGTCTGTAGATCGACTGGAAAGCGGGTCGATTCACGAATAACCTATTGGATTCTTAGATCAGGAAGTTTGATGGCTCTGTTTAAATAGATTATGATCAATCTGTTACACCTGTGAGAAATAAGCATAATAGTACCGCTTTTTTAATTATGTCACTTCTACGTAATTACTGAGAACTTAGGTTTTATGTAAGAAGGCATGTCGTGGTTGATAAATAATTATACATTTTTTTAAAACGCGGATCGTAATGTATGCACACCATTATTTCTGTTTATAAGTTAGAGCCTTTTGCAGTGAATACAAAAGAAGAACTCTTTCGTTTGTGCTTTCTTTAGGATAATTTGGAAAAATTCAGAAGTAGCCAATGTTATTAAATTTATATTAAATCAGTTTAAAGAATAAGGCATTTGATTCAATAAATAATACTACTTCTAGATGAATTACTTAGTGGTTTGTATAAAAATTGACACAGTTTAAAGTAAGCTAAAAAAAAATTTAAAGTTTGTCATCAATTTAATAAGTTTTAAAAAACTAATCTAATGTTAGAGTAGGTATAATTATAAAGTAAAAAGGAGGTGATACAGTTAGGAAATACGTGTTCAATTTATAAAAAAACATCTAATTACAATTGTTAAGAGTCAACGACCTTTGCCTAATTAACCAATGACCTGTAGTTCAACAACTTAAATCAGTTATTATCTGATGCTTGGTATCGTGCGATTGCATCTGTATTCTTATAATTCTCGTATTAATGAAATGTGATTGTATATCAAGTACTCTTTTACACAACTTCGGGTAAATAAAATTAAAAAACGTCTGCTTCTGTAGAATGAGTCCAACCAAAACACTTACTGGTAAGGTTTCTCTTATTACGTATTTTTATATTTATTAATCAATTACCATTTCCAGATTATATCGGTTTGAAGGGTATGAGCGTAGATGTCGTTTGGCCTGAAACCACTTCTTTGGTAGTAAATTTCGAAGGATCACTCAAAAGCATCAGCTTGGTTGCTACATACTACTTATTTACTGGATTGTATAATTTAATTAATATTATTAAATACTTATGATAACGTATCATATTTATTAAATAAAAATAAGCTTATATAAAACTATTACATCACTTACCTTATGTTTCCAAGAAACTTCCGTCACGACTTCGGCCCATTTCATATGGTAGCTGGGCAATCTCTTTATTATCATCGGTTTTACAGCCGAGTCATCTGTTTTCAGAGTCTTTTCGTGTACGTTGACTTTTCTTAACTTCACTATCGTACGTTCACTATCAAATTTTTCGACACGACTAATGACGTCATTGTTAAATTTAATTCCGACTTATTAACGAAGTGTTCAATGAAATTTAATATTCTAAACTCATGTTTGTACTTTTATGAGCTGTTTTAGTATTAGATAAGTTTCTTTGTGATTTAAACAGTTGGGTCAGAGATATTATTACAATGTTTACATCTATTATGTATTATTACAACGTTTGTTTGGTGGAGTTGTTAACTAAGAAGGCCAAATTACGTATTCCGGCATTTCAGTGATAATGGAGACAATTAGCACAACTCTAATCGTCTGTTGGTTACGTGTTTTAAACATGTGGTGTATTAATAATTTAGTTCCTATATTTAGAAAATTGGATACATTAAAATAACTCTGAATTAAAGTTCGTTATTAGCTAAATTTCAAAATACTGTTTCATAAGTTTTATCTTATTTTAACTATTCTATAAATACTGTATTAGTTTTACAGTCGTTATTAATAATACTTCATATGTATGATTAATCGCCTTGCTTATTTAAGCTTTGATATTCGCAGATATTCCACGAACTTCACCGAATCAAAGGACGGGAGCGATTGGTCAAAACCAAATCGGATTACATTTCTTTTGAAGTCTGTTTCTTTTCGGCAGATTGAAACTGTTGGTGGAATAGTTCACCAATCTATCTGGTATTATTATCTTCCGCTAGATGTATTTACGCTAATGCGTGACATAACCGGAGTAACAAGGATTGGATTTGAATAATGTAACGGATACAGAATTCTATGTAGTGTTTGTATTCTTAAAATTATTAAGCTTGAAGTATTATAAACTAACAGCACGTATTTTTTTCTTCAGATGTAGCGTCAATATTTAAAAAAAATTACATTTAATACTTTATCTGTGCAAATACTGACAGCTTCTTAAAATTAATAAACATTTTGTGTTTGTTTAAACGAATATGTTAATTAATAGACCTAACCAGATATACAAGATTAGTGGTTAGTGGCTAAGCGGTACAGGACTGATGCTTGCGAGAGTAGGTCACGGGTTCGATTCCCGGGAAAAAATCTTATATAATTCGAACTCTTTGTTTTTATTATATAGGATTGCCACTGCTCATAAGTTTCCAGAAGAAAGGCAGCACTGTCTTCAGCGTACCATAATGCCAAACTGTCACCACCAACTCGCGTGCCTAGCGTGGTGATTATGGTATATCTCCCCCAAGATATCTCACGGGAAGGCCCATGTCTTTTAGTAGGCCTTTATTGGCTGAAACGAAATCAGTCAAAGAAAATTCAGATGCAGCTTTTATCTGAAAATTAGAGAGAGCTTCTATAAAATACTCATATATGAATTATCCTAAGACTCTTTCTCTTTAAATCCTTTTCGATACTAAACTGTTTACCTTAAGTCTACACGTTAACTTTAGATAAATCTGTAACTATGCTTTCATCATTATCTGAGCCCCATCTGGGTTCTGGAAACTAAGATAGGCATTGTGTGTTTTGAGCTTATAGATAAACATTCTTCAGATAATTTTTACCTAAATCGTTAATGCTATATACTTGTAACAAGATGTTATATTCAAGAATTTTTTTTGAATTCGAAAACATGTGAACAGAATGTGTAAAATGTTATAACTAAATTAATTTGTCGTCCTAAATTTAAGCTATCTATGGTATTTGGAGCATATGATAACGAATACAACAAAATAGACCATCCGGTACCGATTGTTAGGTTTTAGTACATTAGCGATAGACCAAAAATTTCGACGCAATACCGTTTTGTTTATTTAATGTA
This sequence comes from Battus philenor, assembly GCF_028537555.1. Lineage (NCBI taxonomy): Eukaryota > Metazoa > Arthropoda > Insecta > Lepidoptera > Papilionidae > Battus > Battus philenor. The sequence goes on from NW_027181693.1 coordinate 4,879,196, forward strand.
ATTAGTACCAGCCATTAATAATTATAATTAAAGTTATAAAATATAACAAACCGTTTAAAGAGAAGTTTTTAAATTAGATTATATTTTGTTGCACATAATTAATAAAATGTGACATGTTGATATTAGCCAAAAGGTTGAGAACCTATGAATATAGTACATATAGTAGATATATTACACTTTGATCTAGGCTAAAAGTCGTAGAAGCTATAAAAATAGGATAGGTATACTACACTTTTGATCTTAACCAGAAGGCTAAGAAGCTACGAAAATAGTACAGGTATAGCGCAATAGTGTTCTATTGCACATATCGGCTAGTTAAAGTGGCAATATGTAGGCCACATAACAGGTGGCCGTTAGGGCCTTAAGGTGCTGGAGTGGAGACTTAGTTTATATCGTCGAAGGAAGCTAGATACAGGCTCCTCCCAAACGGTCTTATTGTAAAAATATATGAGAAAGACCTATGTTCAGCAGTGACAGAGTCCCATAGCTTGAATGATGATCATGATAAAACTAAATGAGTGACATTTATTCGATTACTAACAAGTTAAAAGTATGATTAGTAGCAAATTATTAATTTAATCTAAAAGTCATTAATAAACACAAACAGACAGACGAGTTCAGTGTGGTTGATACGATATATACTTCTACCACTAGCGCATGTAACATTAATGAAGTTTTTGTGAAACTGAAGTGTGTTTATAGTACCGCGGGGATAAGAGGCCGTCTGTGGAATTAATTGCGCTGACCCGGATGGTGGCAATGTCCGCACCGTTTCGAGACGAATTTACGCGGTTTGCGAACACGCAGTGACAGGGCTGTACAAAAGACAAAATTATGAAGAAATTTGTAAATTTTTCTTTGTTTAAAATTTTATAGTAAATCATTATATATATTTTATATAAATTTAAATAAGCGACTTTTCGTATGATTCACTAAATTTTATATATTATAACATTGAGCTTATTTACTTAATAAATAAAGAAGTAAAGGCACTAATTTATAAGATATTTTAAGAGACAATTTTTGTTACAATCACAAAGCAAATGAGTTAATATTTTGATTTATGGAACATATGGCAACCCTATACAATAATCTGATCAACCGGTACAGCCGAATCTCCGTAGGAAGTGGGACACTGCCGTAGAAACTCGGAAACCCGACGCTCACGGAAACATTAACAACGACCTTCAAAATCGAAATGGAAATCGTGACGTACCATTATTTATGGATTTTATAATTGATGCGAAACTTACTTCCACAAGAAGGTACTGTAGAGGTAGGTACTGAAGGTACAATATATAGGGTAATTGTTTATAGGTGTAAAAAGCTTTAAAGCTTCAACGATCCTGTAGAGATCAATTACTCTTTAAGAGAAATTATTTTTTTTTCTATTAGAATGCTTTTTTGTTAGTTCTGGCAGTACAAAGTCTGCGGGGACAAAAATATTGGTATTGGGTAAAAAATATTGATATTTAATACATAGTAATCCGAATTTCTAAAATGTTTTTTCGTACTTCATTATCATTACGTTATTTATTATTTCTATAACCATTGATTTTTGGATAGCACGTAGCAATTAGCAGCTAATTAGCTATACATTTACACCTTTAAAGTTTTTACCCCTTATCCAATTATTATTTATGTATCTTCTTGATGTTGCTATACAGTTAAGATTTTTTATTGTGGTATGATGTGCATATAAAATTTCAGAGATGATGGTGGAGTATTAAAAAAAAGGAGATTGTACACAAAACTATTACTAATATTATGAAGCCTAGAGACGGTACAACATGCTTTTCTTTATTTCTAGTGCTAATCTTTTATACATCACTACGTGTTATATTTCATCATCATTATCGTTTCAGCCGATAGACTATTTGATTTGCTATTTGACGTAATTGATGTTGTGCAGCTAGCCGGTATAGGCTACAACTTTATCGAAATTGAGCCCGTGGAAACAGAGGTCCACGGACTAAAAATTTTACGCTGGGGATCGTACTTCAGTTACGACGAAGACGTTTACACGCGGAGAATTATAACCGTGTAGGTATATAGTGTAATAAGTGGGGTGTTGAGTATGTAGCACGAAGCGAGGACTACTCGGCGGTCGGGAGAGACACGGGCCTCTCCGGACCGTTCTCGCTTGAACGCGGGTTAGGCGGACGCGGCCGCCGTGTCATGTGTAGGTGTGCTGATAGACGTCCGCTACAAGGTATAAGCCTCCCTCAAAGGTTCCCACGGTGACCTGTCATACCCTGCCATTTAGCGACTTCCCTCGACATTGACTATATCGTCGGTCCCTCTAGTGTGGGGCCCACCCCTACTTTTGATGACCACTCAAGAACTTTTCCCCACCAAGGGCCATCAGTTGCACATTGGATATTCCCCGTGCCACAGCCACATAAAACTAGCAATTTTTCTAGCTTATATCGTCTTATATAGTTGCGATACCTCATACTCCCTTCGTATCCGGTTATAAAGATAGCATAATATCATGTGAAATTTATATCAGATTGTACGCGAGAAACAAAGTCTTTTTTTCTTAGAAGTGTTCTCATTCAGTTATTACGAGTCATTAAGACAAGTCAAAGGTGCCGAGCGGTGTCGAAATACTTTGGCCGCTGGTTCACCTCATGACGAATATCTGTAATTCAATCTGGTGTCACGAGAGATATCTTCACAGTTTATCAATGTCATAACAGTTTTTCCGTAGGAAATTACATCATTACGTATAATAAATCTACGAAGAATACAGTGAGATAAATCTGACGTGCGACCTTAGAAATCGCAACAACAAATTATGCTTTCACACAATTTGTAAACAGATGGTCAAGTGCACAACAAACACATAATTATACAATTATACAGTAGTTTAATAAGTTAAAATACACAGATTCAAGTTTATATTACGAGTTTGTAAATTATATAACTTTATTACTTGTGAGATTTTACTCATTTTTTTTTCGCTCGAGAAAAACTTTGTGGCTGTATCAATATTTAAAACGAAAAACTAAGGTTTTGTTCACGAAATAAAATTTACCAACATCGAAATTAATTATAGCGATGAAATAAGTTTGTAACTAAAATCACTTTATTACGAGTCGTAACAAATTGATTTAATTTTTATGTTAAATGTGACAAACAAAACCTTAGTTTGCTTATAAACCGTAACGTAAAGGTATTATGTAAAGAATTTATTGAAGCTGTAATATTTTTTGCGAAGGCCGCCACGGATTGCAATACATCCAGCTGTACCGAATGACCATATATGAAATTAGTTCTCCATTCTACAGACCTTAATAGCGCCAAGGTACCATCAAGAGGTGGCTCGCAGTAGATATAAAGTGGATCGAGGGCTAATCTGATGTATTAAGAATGCGAACACGATTTTGAATTGACACATGATAAATATAAATAAGATAGATGAAAATAATTATATTAAAATGCTCAATCTCTTATTATACATATATATATATATATATATATATATATATATATATATATATTTACTAGCTGATCCCGCAAACGTTGTTTTGCAAAAAAAAATTGATATTTTTATTTACAAATAAAAAATAAGGGTTGATCGTAGAGGGGTGAAAATTTATGGTTGTATGTATTCTTGTATGCTGTGTCATAAAAAAATAAAAACAAAAAATTTCGTTAAAAAAAACAAAAAAAATTTTTTAAGTGTGAACAACCTTTATCACTTAGGGGTATAGAAAATAGATAGTAGCCGATTCTCAGACGTACTGAATACGCACATTAAATTCGGTAAAAATCAGTTAAGCCGTTTCAGAGGAGTTCAAGTTCGAACACCGTGACACGAGAATTTTATATATTAGATATATATATATACCGAGTATAAGTTTTCTAAACTTTTAATGACGCAAACGTGGGCCAAATTGTCTAAGTTGTTTTTTCGATCATCATACGAAGCTTCACTGCTGTATTGCAACAATAAAATGAGATATGCCCATTTAATATAGATTCGAATATAATTTTTAATGCTGAATATTGATATTAATACGATTTTAAATAACAAGGTTCAATTTCAAGTGACGAATGTAAATTAAATTGTGTCGACGCTGGTTATGGTAGTATATAAACAAACCGTTGTTGTGTGCTCTTTTTATGAATTGTTTATAATGTTGTAACACGAATTGATCTATAAACATTCTTTGTTGATAAATTGGTGCCTTTACAACACATCTATAAATATTTAACTATATATATTTATATGTGAAATTTCCATTTACGTACTGAATGAGATATTTCTGGAATCGTAAAGCTTAGAGATTTGAGACATGATTGAAATTTCGAGAACTCCTTTTGCCTAGTACAGGTCAGCTAAGAACGGAATTTACAAAATTTTTCCCGCAGGGGGGAGGGGTTGGCCATCATTAAGGCGGTGAGACAGCTAGCTCGACATGTCAACGATATATAATAATATGTCCATATGATTGATGAACATGATAATTTACTGAACAAACCGATAAGCGAGTCATCAAAGAAGATAGAACATTCCAGAACAGAATAAGATCACAATATTATAATTTAGTTGTGGTGCTTTCACTGCCTTCAAAATATTAGTGTACAGATTAAAACACAATTTGTATCGATGTTTGGACCATTAAAATGGAATAAAAAATATATATACCATATGAAAAGTATGACTAAATCAATGAAAATATTTAAAATGTATCAAATACAGTTCAAATTACGTAAAATTCATTGCCATTAATCGTCACTGAAATGAGTGTAAGTGAAAACCCTTAAAAATACGTCCAGATAAAAATCAAAGCCGTAATATAATACATTATATACATTTTACTTTACAATTCATCACATTAAATTGTACTTACATAATAACGTGTTTTGTAGATTTTGTTAATTATAGTAATAATTCATGTATTTATTGTTTTAGATGATTTTATGGAAAGATATATCACAAGCATTTACTCCTTTTACAGTATTTTTTTAATAAAAATTTACGTGTAAGAACATTGTCTCGGGCCGATTTTAAATTGGAAAATAAATAGTTTGCCAATCTAGTATTCTATTCTATTCGACGTATCTAGAATATGAAACGCTTAACTAATGCCCAACAGTACCGGTAAAGGTTTTGTATGACAGGTATCTTAGTATTGGGGCCAATTGACAGTAGTTTCATGACTACCATTTTCTACGTCGTTATTCGACGTAAGCTGCGGACGTAGTTATTTTTATTGTTATATCATCACGTATGCAGAGTCCATGAATCACTGCAGTGATAAAATTGTTAGTGAATCATCTTTCAGCTCCACAATGCGATTGTACGTTATAGTTCCTCTTTTATTACGCATAAAGGAAGAAGGGGATCGGGTTTTGGAACATTTGTACGTACATATGTATCACTTATCTGTACTCCAATTCAGTGAAATAAATAAAGGAACGGCTCGAGCCGAGGTTTCTAGGGGGAACGTAGAGTATTGTTGCAATAAATAGTTTTAAGCTAGTGCTTTTAACGCTACACCGTCTTTGTTTTCGTTCTATTATATATTTTATATATATTATAGAGTCATAGTACAAAATCAAATTGTTATATTATTTTAACAATTAGGAAGTGATCAGTTCTGGACTCATCTCTTTGTATACAAAAAGCATGTCATAGAAAAATACAATATATCATTTAAACATTACACTTTTTACGTGGTTAAATAATTATATCAGAATGGTGATTAGAGTTAAAAATATCGATTTCTATGCTATCTGTCTTTAATAATATTATTTTCAGCCATCATTCATTCATCATTGTTATAGAATTGTCAAAAGATGTATAATTCCTAGAAACCTGTAACAAAAAGATGTTAGGTTTGCGTACAGTATTGTAGATGTTGAACTTAACGGTAGTGTCGGCGAATCTAACGAAAAATAAAGTATTTTATTAAGATAAACTGCATCCTGCTGTCTGACTTCTATCAGGATAAGAGTTGACACCAGAAATACTTTAACTGTTTGACCGCTACATTTTGTTGATCCTAGATATGCGCCTCCCCCGATGCTACACTCATAGCATATTTTAATACCTTTTTACCACATCTCTGCTTGAAACCATCGTTAGAGAAAATTGTATGAAAAGAATTATTAAATTAAGAGTGCATTACAGTGCATTTGAAAACATTAAGTCAAATTATGTTCCGCAGTTCTCGTGCGTTTTTGCAAGAATTGCTTAGCATTCAAACGGTTAAACACAATAAAATCAGTAATTGCTAACGGCATCTCGCTCAACAACATTTTTATTAACAAAAAATCTGTATAAAGATTTTATTGGAATCAATTTATGCGAATTTATTAACATAGTTGATCGTTTCAGTCGAAGACGTCCGTTTCTGGACATGGTCATCCATTGTAGACTTTCAAAAGGACCGGATGGAGAGTATCAACATAGTTATTCAAAATAAAATTCAAGGTATCTTTTATAATTCAGTGTTTTCCTAATTATAATTCCATAAAAAGTATAGTGCCGTGAAGCCTATTTATTTATACTTTTTTCAAACATTGTGCAATTGCGGACATAATGCCTTTTAAGTTTACTCTACCAGTCAACCCAGGTCCATCTATGTCAGCTTATCTGTGCCGACAAACGGTAGGATGCAAGCAATACGTTTTACCGGTTCATGAAGGAGCTTTTCCTACGTAATTTGTTGGCCTAATAAGAAATACTATCACATGTTTCGAAGTAGCGCACGTCCAAGACATACTGTATGATTGACTGATGGATAAAAAAATTGAAATGTGAAAAATCAATAAAAAATAAAAATGCCTGTTCCCACATATACAGGGTGATGTGTTTTTATTAATCCCCAATGATCAGAGACAATTCAATTTAAAAAATGTTCCGATATTACATATTTTGTTACTTAGTCAAATTTTCTCCTTTTCTACATTAATGGCAATAAGTCACTATTTATGGAAGATACATTTATGAATTATACCATTATAAAATCTACACGAAACCGACATTATTTTAAAATTATTGGCCACCCATACATTCATACATTTTTTTCATACCCAAGAGGTTTGAACTTCGCTTAAATAATATTTTTTACATGTTTTTCAGAAATAAATTAATTTGCGAATTTTTTTAAAATAAAAACTGCAAAAGCTATTCATACTGTTTACTTTTTATCTATTAGCACAGATAGTGTATAATAATAAAATAAAAAAAAAAACAATAGAAATCATTCATTTTTGGTCATAGTGTTCAAGACAGTAAAATAAGATAGAAAAAAATCGACTTTTCTTTTAAAAAAATATATCAAAGGTACTACTTGTGATACATAACATAATATATGTTTCGTATTTTTTCAAAACGGACATAAGTTGTACTATAAGACATTTCAAGGTTATCCATTCATTACCGGACACCCTGTATAGTGGTGGAATGAGAGATCCCAATAAGGGCACCAAAAAAAAAGATACCCTGCAACATTTATATTTCACTAAGTGTATTCGGCATACTGTGTTATGTATCTAATTAAAACTATGAACGAAATGACAGTTTTGATGCTTCCAACATAAACTAAAGAAAAGAAATATATTTCAAAAACCTTCATGAGGATATACCTAATAATTTACCAAATTTTAATAGCGTTTGGATATATGGTTTTTGATTTATCGACTACAGACAGACTTTCATTTATATATATATATATATATATATATATATATATATATATATATATAGATCAACATATGAAAATCTTATAAAAGTCTTTCATGTGTGGACAGTCAAATACCGTAAAATTAACGCATAGTTTAATATTAACATAAAAATTTCTTTATCCCATATATTTTTTGTTAAAACGGTAACGCTAATAATATATAATCAATTCTTTGAAGAACACTAATGCAGAGGGCATTAGTGTTCTTCAAATCCAAAATCAAGTTATATCGTGTTCACATAAAACAATTGCTTAAATATTTTAATTTTGACGTGTTTAAGAAGATAGATTAGTGGTATATATTTATTATTACGCAAAACGTAAATAAAATATTTTTATTGGTTTGCGACGGCTGCTGCCAGTTTGCATGCTTTTGCGAGTATTTGCCGTAGCTCATTTCCAAAAAACAAAATTTAAACTAAGAGAACTGTTTGATGACTTATTATCATAGTTGCGAATAACTCTGATTAAATAAAACGTATTAATTTGTACGTTTGATTGGTGCATAAACAGTTGAAAAAAGTCGTGAAGAAGCTAATATATTTTAGGGTTAAAAACTCCAAAGGTATATGATATTAAAAAATTTGAATCTTCAAACTAGTTCGCTGAATTCAATGCATCGAAAGTAAAGGTAGAATTAACGGTTTGCATATTTGTTAAATGTCATGGCTGTAAAATATAAGTTCCGTCAAGTGGAGTTTCAATTATGGACAGATTAAAATTACAAAGGCGTAACGAAACAAAAAATAAAATATTATAAATTGTATCCTTATATTGTATCTAAACCAACTTCATTTGCGGCTGTACGATTTATAAAAACAAATTAATATAAAACATTTGATTTGTAATATGATAACTGAAAGTATTTTTTTTCTCATATAAAGTATTAATAGGAAGTAGTAAAATTGGGAAAATTAATATATTCCTAATGTTTGGCTGAAATAAAGATTGTCGTCGTTTCATTCCATAGATGCCCTCTGCAAGATACAGGGCTGCCTACGATAATTTCTTATGGGGGATGGACCATAACGACCACATTTGGCAGACTGGTTGGTAATCGCAGTGTGGTTTTATGGTACGCAGAGTACGCTGATGCCCATTTTCTGGGAACATGATCGTGAGCAGTGGCACAGTGTGAATTATGTAAGACTGTATCCCGAGAATCAAACCCTCGACCTTTAATTGCAACTTTCAGGCCTCTTCCGCTGGGTTATACCACTGCTACCGCAAAGTAAAGATATCGGTGTGTAATTAAGATGTGATCTAAAAAGTTTATTTAAGGAAAAATTGTATCTTATTTCTATTAAAGTAAAGGTTTTAGAATGCAATAAATTGCTGTCATTGTTAGTATTAATTATATTTGTGAATCTGACACACTAGAATGTCTCAGTTCATTTTGGACTATCTTCAGATCTGCTTTCGAACCATCATAGATGGGTTAGTTTAAGTTGAATGTTATCCAATATACAGTTAAACGAAAAAAAAAAAATAACGCCTACGCACCGGAAAGTACCGGCGAATTACTAATTCACGTTACTGTAAAAACAGTGAAATAAAAATAATAAGAAAATTGTCAATAAAGATTAGTGTTTAGGCCGTGCTAAATGCCACCTATGTGTAAATAGATTGCACGCATACAAGCGTGAGTAAATAAAAATTAGCAATTTGGACACGAAATAATGTAATGAAATTATGAATACAAAATAATATGTAATATAACTTTTAAATGTAAAAAACGAATGGGTCCGAAAAAATAATAATCTAAAATCAAATATAATAAAATTAAAAAAATTGATAGATGTATATTCTAGACACAAAAAACTGCCAATATAAAAATGAAACTAAAATTATAAGATTAGTCAATAAGGATTCTGTTAAGTGTGCTTAATGCCACTTATTTTTCAAAAAGGTCGCTAGCACTCAAGCACAAGGAATAAATTAATAGAAAAGAGTGAATTATAAAGACAGGAAATAGTAAAAAATATTATTAATGAAATAATGTAATAAATAGGCCGTATATAACAAGTAATATACGGCGTATATAAGATTAATAATTAAGTAAAAAAAATATTGCTTTCCAAAAAAGGCTTTTCCATTAAGCGGTAGAGGTTTAGATGGCGATAAAAAATATACAGGAGCTTAATTTAATTCTAATTTGTATCAAATTCATCTCTATTGACATTCCACTCATGACTTGCCTATTGATCAGCATAAATGATCTAATAATATTTTTATTATATTAATGGCTGTATCTAAAAATACTTTATAAACCGGTAATACCACAAGAAAAACGTCAAGAAATCCTGTCAAGAAAACCACAGGACACATGTTGAATAGATCGAGTTCCCTGCAGGGGGCTAGGAGCGAGCTGGTTAGGTCCCTTAGAGGACATCGACACGACGCCGCCTAACGTCTTTAACTACATAAGTGACAGTAAATATATAACTTATAATATTTAATGTAACATCCTATTTAGATAAAAAAATAAGTTGTGGTATATTAAGTATTATTGTTTCAATAAAAATAACTTACATATAATACAATACAGAAGTAAATCATGGAGTGATTAAATTTAATTATTACAAGGTTTCTTGTTAATCGCACTCTGGGTGTAAGATTGGCTATCATCTTATATGATACACTTTACGTACTTTTGACATTGACTTTGCACGTGAAGGTTAGTCGATTAGGTTTTATTATAACTATTTTACTAGCGACTTACTGAAAGCGGTGTTTTTAGGTTATTAGACACGTTATTTAACGCTCTTTAAGCATATTTAGGGCTCGAATTACCATGTTTATCTATGCATATTCGCTTACGTAATAATTACATCAGTGTGGCGTTTTAATTTTAATTACCCATTTATATATATATACATAAGTTATTTAAATTTTCCTATAAAACTCTTCCGCTCGTAGGGTGAAAGGTAATCAGGAAGTAGAAAAAATTACAAAGAAGATGACGCAAAGTTTCATTATTTATTACAAATTGTAGATAAAAATTATAACACCAAAAATGTCTAAAACGAAAAAAAAAATACTTCAATATTTTTTCGAAAATGTTAAAACATCTAATAATGGACACAGATAATATACTTCCTATTTAAATCACAGAAGCGCAACGTGTTCTATTTATTTAAAAACAAAAGATAAGGGGCAGAGATTAGGTTAAATGTAATTGTTTAACTAAAGTCCGGTAGTGAGAACATTGGTTGCTAATGACGGTACGTGTTTACAGTACAAACAGTCGGTTAGCGCCTTGCAGAGTTAAATAGCTCTTTGTTCTCGCGATCGAACAGGGAAGGTCACAACCAAATTTAGATAATTACTTCTTAAAATACATTCCAGTTTATAACGATCTTATTATACTCGAGTTTTACGTTATATTGTGTTTTTTATGCTAGTCATCGAAATGTTTTCGTTTATATTCAATTATAGTAAACTGTATAGAACTATTATTTCTATACTACGGGCTTTTAATAAATAGGTAGTTTATTTTTTTTAATAAATAGGTATTATAAAAACTTTTTTAATTAATATATATGTTGACAGATGCCAAATGTCAATGTCAAAATTATACTTTTTCAATTTGTAGATAAGGAAAATAGTCCGCAAATAATCAACAAATATATTTATTTTTAGAAGAGTTGTAACAACACGTTATTTCTTTCACAGAGTAACTAATTTATTCGTTAGATTTCATTTGTTGACCCACAAAAGTAATTATTTTAGATAATTATTAATCTTAAATTATTAGATTTCGACTGTATAAAAACTAGAATTTCCAAAGACACAAACTGAAATTACAACACAAGATGTATAGCGTTCTATGTAATAGCGAAATATGTATTCAATCACTATTCACTCATCACTTTGAAATAATTAAACGATAGATGGTAAAAATTTTAAGTATAAAGAATAATAAAAAATTGGCCGCGCCGCGAGCGTGCTTTACGTGAACTGATTAAGGAAAACCAAACAGCCGAGTTCAATTATCGAAATATATAAATATAATATTAACAATCCTGCGTTTGAAAACATAATTAGGAATTGTTTTACCCGTGGTAACATTATAACATAATTACGATCCAAAGAATCGATCTCGAAATATCGATCGACGATTAGAAATGAAATTCAAAATAATTTTTTTTTTTACAAAACTATAATATTACGGGTGGAGTAGAGTTTATTGGAAAGAAAATGAGATAGACTCCCTACTCAATACCTTTTGACGTAATCAAGGCTTTTAAACATGTAAACCTGTGCCACTATGTATGTATTTCGCACCATAAGACGGAGAGATAACATGTTACATAGCTCTTTAAACTGGAACATTAAAGTACGTTACACTTTTTAGTGGTGGATATAGTAAGAGTGATATGGTAAGCGGGTAGTAAAAAGAACTTTTGGTTGCTATTAAAAAATATTTTACTACTCTACTAAACATGTGGACTTCGGAAGCCATGTTTCTACCCGTTACATTATTTATTTTATCTACTTGTTAAAAGAACCAAAGAGTTTCAACTAGTTTTTCATCATTCATACTCATTCCCTTCGGCAGTTGTCTATATTTATTAGTTCGCGTTTAAGAATCTAAACTATATTTACGGAAGCAATTTTCAATCTATAAACACTTGACACGTTGTTGGATAACCGTTTTAACAAGTACCTTTCAAGTGTTATTATTATGAGTAAATAGCACAATAGTTTTTTGTCGTTTATATTACACGAAGGATGAAGCTTCTCGTGCAAATAAATGTCAAATTTATGTAAATATATTTTAAAGTTACGGAAAATAGAAAAGGTGGAATTGTAAAATGATAGTGTTTCGGTAATCCTAATCAAAAACCATTTGGTTATGAACACAATGACACTCGGCTTATGAAATAAATATTTTATTTAATCATACTAAAAATCATATTACTTACGATAATCTGTTTTCATAATGTTTTAAGCTGTCATAAAAATGTTGTTTGTCTGTACTTTGTTATCATTAGACTGTCAATTGTTTATGATCGTACTTATTTTTGATCTTCGCAAAACGCTAAATGTAGGCCGCCTCAAATCGGTGTTATTGGATATCTATGGGGTAGGTCTATGCGCAGCATAAGGCGTCCTAGGAATAAAGTAGTTAAGATGTACCACGTCGCACTTCGACGAAAGCGCTGACGAAGTTAATTTATTTTCTGTGTGCTTCAAAAACGTCTATGTGCAAGGATTGTCTACGTAAGAAAGGGACACAAGACATAGTATGTCCAGAACATAGCGCTTATCTGATGATATATAAAAGTAAATGCAAACGCGGCGCTGAGCATGACTTTATATTTCAAATTCTTCGTGAACTCATTTGTCCTCTTTTTATGTGTGGTTATAAAAAGAACGAAAAGTGAAAGGATTGTCGCTTCTAGTTTTAAAATACGAGAAGTTGACAATGATCAGGATTTTTATGTGACTAATTTTTTATTATGAGAAAAAAAATATTAATTCGTATTTTATTAAACTGGAGCATGGTTCTGTTGAGAGTGAGAGTAGTATCGGACAGAACAGTGATCGGTTCGATAGTTTCGATTAAAGTCAGCACAACTGCGATGTACAATTTTAGAAATGCGATCATAAAAATACAAGGATACAGTTTAGATTTGGATGTGAAATAAAAATGGGAGATGTTTAGCCCACCGTAGCAATAAATTCGCGTGAGTTATCCAATGCGATGTGAAAGGCCGGCCGACATATGGTAATGCGGTTGTTAGAAATCGGAAAACGACCGTCGCGTACCGTTCGGACAGCTGCGGGCGCCAGCCACTGCGCCGGGACAGGTCCAACTCACGAATTTAATCGGTTAATCATATCGGCGAATTTCAAACGGGTTTCGCTCGCATTCGATGACACAATTACCAAAGAGTACGAAAGCAGTTTCACTATCATTTCGATTAAACTTATTTCACTACATAAATCGAGCATTGCATCTTTTCCATATTCCATATTTATCCTTTTCCATATTTGTAGAAAAAAAATTCATTTGACAATTCGAATACATGACGTGTTTTAATTTTCTTGAAGGTGTCGAATGATATTAACAATCCCACATAGTTTTCTTTACTTTCTAAACGACTACTTATTAGTGACAATAAGACAAAAACGTGAATTTTATGCAGATGTAGTCGCGGACAAAAGCGAATATGCAACCAATATTTATGTCAAATAGAACTATATATGCAAATAAGTGTACCTATTATTAAATTTTTTCTATTTACTTTGATCCAATATAGATAAGTTTTATTATTTATAATTTTGTTATTACTTTCCGGTAGACGCGGAGTGGATAGGGCCCCTATTAGTCAGATTGACGAGATAATAATTAAGATCGCGATCGAAGTCGCTGGATGGAGGCAGAGCAAGATCGTTCATTGTGGCGAAGTTCAGGGGAGGTTTATGGCATGCGTGGGCGTCTGTCGGTTGTTACGAATCAATGAATATACTATTTAAATATATTATAATATCAATGCGTAAACATAAACGTTTTTGATAATAGGAGAAGTTAATAATACCTAATGTTATCCGAAGGTTGCCGAGCCATAAACATGCACAAATATATGTCAAGTCGTAGTCAAGAAACGTAAAATGTTTGTCGGATTTCGACCACCGGTCGTACCACTGCTTATACGTCAATTCCACAACTCCCTGTGTTGATATGGTCAGAACGAAAATTCTAAAGCCAGGCGTTCTACTTTTTACGCGATTCGGACGTACGTTTACCGTTAGCTAAATTCTCCGGATTAAATGATTCTAATTTTTACACTGACATAACATAGAATGCTATTTCTTTTTTTTTTTAATGAAACAAAAACACTAAAATTGAACGCATTTGCATTAAATTTTTCTGTAATATACACTCTACGTTTAGTTTTTATATACTTGGATTGATATTATTACACTTAGACATCTTGATCTAAATTAAAGATCGTTCTAAGTTTTTTATTCAATATGCTAACATAAAATTCCAAATAAATATCGACTAAACTGCTATATTTAGCTGTGAAAGTTAAAATACACAAAGTCGATTAATATTCCTAAACCGATACCTAATGCACCATAATAGTAATACATTTTAAACTTAGAACAATATAAGTATATATATTGTATTTGCATGATACATCTAAAAGGTAGACCAGGTGGTCCGATAACAATGATGTCGCTTTACAGCAAAGTATCGGAACTATAAACTAACGTAACTTTTAATTAAAAAAAGCTTAAAATCGTTAATGTTTATTTATCTACAGTTTATTTATATACAAAGGGGAAACAATAAAAATGTTCATTTAAATTACGTTTTGTATGTTACAAAGGGAGTTCTCGAAAATATTACGTAAGTTTTTTTTTTCATAGTTAAACTTGCACATTAACATTGAATACAATTTAAAAAAATAGTTTTGCTTTTAAACTCTTTCAAACACTTTATTAATGTTCTTTACTTTAATTAACGTCATAATACAATGAATTTACATTGACAGGCCTAAAATTCAAAGTTATTTCGCATCAGACAACCGGTAACAAAAACTAAGCAACTTCCGCTGTTTTATAAATCACACAACTATTAAACGCTACCACTAAATAAAATTAGAATAGCACAATTACTAACTTAATTTACGTGATAATTTTTTGTACTAACATTTCAAATAAATATCAACATTTATAAATTATTAGCATAAAACATAAATCAAGAAATGTGTTTACGTTATAAATTAATTATGACACTTATTAAAATTAATTAAAACTCGATATCTATGTAATTTATTTTCAATACTATGAATGATCGCCTTGATAACAAAGTTGATTAGTTGCTTTGAATGTTTTAATACTGAAAGGTATATAACCTTCTTTTGTCAACACACTAAGAAAACATGTGCTTCATTGAAACTTTCGTCGTCGTCATTTCCAGTGGCCAGTATCCAGCCTCTTCCGACAATCTTAAAAAGGCTTTAGTCAACTTATTAGACGTCTTATACTGCGCTTGCCGGTCTATGATGTCTAGAACCTCAAGGCTCTAGCGGTGATGTGTTTTGCGCATCACGTGATCTATCCACTACAACCTCAACTTACCAATCGACTGGTCTGGTACTGTCGTTCTTTTACACATATCACCATTTTGTATTCGATTTCTTAGAGACAGAGGTCTTGAGCATTGTGTATTAGGTTGAATTGCGATGGCTGTGACAGATTTTTTACACACGTCAATAAACTAAATAATAAAAATAAATAAAATGAACAGTGATAAAAAGTAACAATATTAATAATTAATAGAGCTTGGGTGGTGGATACTAATCAACACAAAGTCATTAAAACTTGTTAAAAAATGGGCATCGACAAGCTGCTTCAGTTCGATTATCAGCTAATTATGGAACAATATGGTAAAAGTTCCGTAATGTACGGGTGTAAATGCTCAGCTCCCATATAAACACCGTTAAACAAAGGCGAATGAGGCAAGTAAAAAAAAACGTGTAAAGTTTCACTATCCTCTTGTATTGTGAAACGAAAGGCATTGTGTGCGACACTGCATACGGCGGAATGAGGAAAGGCGCCTTTTTATGGCGCGTTTCTTTCATGGGAGCCTCATGAAAAGAGCCCTAGGAGTTATTACACATAGGGACTTGCTAAGACCTAGCTGAGATATATACAAAGTAACCTAATATTACGCAATACGCCTGTTATATAAGTTTTAGTTATGTAACAATATTTATATTGAGTTTTTTTTTAATAATAGTCTAGGTAATAACACTATTAATAAAGATTATTTTAGCATTTTTAAAACTATTAGACATAGCCAGCTTACAGCCGGGTGACAATAGTTCACGCGTTAATGACGTTTGATAAAAAATAATTTAATTTTAAAAATATATTTATTTACGCTAAATTATACACATACATAAACGAACACACAACCAAAAATATTGTTCATTTCCCATTTTTCTCTCTTATAGAAGTACTACGAGTATTTTCTGCATTTTTTTTAGAATCTATCTCATAGTTTAATTGTTAGTAATTTGAAACTAAATTTAGGTTGTGATTGGCTTAGTGTGGTTTGATAGTGGTGTGGATTTTACTATTTTTTTTTTACTTTTTTTGCTAGATGCGGGCATGGCAAGACCAGCCTTCGTGGCGATCTAGGGTTAGGCCTATGCCTTGCAGTGAGCATCCATCAGTTCAAAAGAAGTAGATCTTGGCTTTTGTGATATAGTGGATATTAGTTCAGAAGCCCGGGACTCACAAATTCTGTACCGATATCATTATATAGTGGCAAGATACGTACAAAAAAAATGAAACATGAACATAGAGATGTGTTTCAGTGAACAAAATGATGAACATCATCGTTAGCCGTCGTTATTTCAAGATGGCTCGCCTCATTAGCTCATACATTGACTACAGCACCTTACAAACGCACACAGTAGTTATATTTTGTTTTACACTTATATGTATTATTTCACACTCTATAACTTGCAATATTTTCTGATAGGCACTACTAAAAATGAATACAGAAAAAAAACTTGGATATCTTCCAAATTAAAAAAAAAAAACAATAACAGAATACCAGAAAATGAAATAAAAAAAAAACTTAATACGGTTGATTCACAAAATGAACTTCACGACGCAACAGCAATGACATATATTTAAATAGGAAAATTAAATTAAGAATCTTAATAAAATTTATATTTAGAGTTATTTAATAAACAAAACAAAAAAAGTCAAATAACGATTGATACACACAAGAAAACTTAATCCATCCGTTTCCTAGTTTTAAATCTAAAATTAAAAGTATATTATTAAGTATATCTTATTATAGCATTTAAGAGTTTTTTACTAAAACTAAGTTCCACGCATTTTGATTTACTAATCAAAATGCGTGGAACTTAGTTTTTCGACTTATTCGTTGATATTATAATTTACACATGAAGAAATGGTAATTTTAATTTAAAACAGCGACTGTTAAAATTCTGACCGGCGCTTCTTATCAGATACGAGTCCTGAGCGTGTGGTAGCTCTTACTACATATAATGTTAAAATAAATCGTAATAATCGACGATTCAAAAGCGCATGCCTATTTGAATAAAGATATTTTGAATATGAATTGAACTTGAAATTTGAATGTATTAACAAGTTTAACCACATAAGATAAACAGTCCGAGATATCGTATAACCATTTTGCCGAGTAATAATTTATGCACGTACAACAACCAAGAAAGCTCTTTTATTTCAAATAAAAGTTAAAAACTTCTTTATGACAATAATCACTATTGCTATTAAACTCGTGTATTAAAAGAAACCTACATAAAATAACAATAGTATATAAGCTATTCAATAGCGCATTCTGAAATAAAAATTGCGCAGGAATTGCTGCTCTATTGCGAATTATTATAAAAAGAATGTTCATTTTCATGCTAAAATAAAAAAAAATATCCTCCATAGAACAACAATGCTACATTTTTAAATATAAATAATGAATACAAAGGCGTTATATACATAAAACGTAAAGATAAATATTCTATGGACTACCATATAACACTAAGTAACATACATCATTTACAATCAACTAAAACTCACATTCATCATCATTTCCATCGTAGAATATCCACAGCTGGAGATAGGTCTCACCCAGATATTTCCAATAATACTGGAAGAAACGACCTGCTTCTAGAATTTTCTGTCGACTGAAAAAAGTTCGTCTGTCTACCATGTTGACGTCCTATACCGCGGTTTTTTATGGTCCCACTATGGACCTTTTGTACTTCCCCTGTCCTGGGCAAACAGGGATAACAATTACAATAATAATTTATTCACTAAATTTTCTTATTTCCATACACTTCTTCCTTCCGTCTTAATGCCATCAGTGCCAGTGAGGGGTTGGACAAAAGTTTGAGCCGTTGCTATTGCTAGTCCAAGGGTTCCAAAACTTCATATTACATGATACTCTATTGCCACGATTAATTTAAAAATTAGTGTCAATTAAATAAAATAATACTCAATTTGTACATTTTTATAACGACGTATAAAGGACCTAGTAAATTGATCCTAGTTTAAAACTCTATATATATATATGTAACTATAAATTATATTTAATGAATATTAATATATATGGATAAATAAATAGACATAAGTACGTACATTCCAAATCTTAATATTCGTTAAATAATTTCAATCGACTTTTATAACATTAACTTCCATTTATTTCTTCTTTATTCTTGAACTATAATATTGTATTTAAAAAAAGAATAAAGAACATCTTAATTATGCCTATTGTGGACAGAAAAAAATAAAATTGTTTCAACTAAGTTTCAAACTTTCTTTTAAAATGGAATTCTATTTTATAAATGCATTTTTGTTTCTTTTTTTGAATGGTGACAGTTAACTTTAAAATTGGAACTATTACTCCGTTCCATTATCAACCAGCCAGCCGTTGCAGTAACTCAATACGACGTAAATAGAAAATAGAATTGTGTTCGTAATTATATTTATCAATACATTTTATAGAGATATTACGCTACCTATATTAAAGTTAACTATACTTTTAAGGGTCTAAACATTTCACTGGAACATTTAATATACTGAAATATAATACTATGTCATTGGTAGTATTTCAAAATTATTATTTATCTTTTAAAATCCTTTGAATTTAACAAGATGTATAAAAAACTAAATAATATTATTTAAACAACAAACCGGCTTATTGGAAATAAATGAAACATTATGATTAAATTCCAAATTAGTCAAAAGAA
Source organism: Battus philenor (assembly GCF_028537555.1). Lineage (NCBI taxonomy): Eukaryota > Metazoa > Arthropoda > Insecta > Lepidoptera > Papilionidae > Battus > Battus philenor. The sequence continues at coordinate 4,898,667 of NW_027181693.1, forward strand.
AACTAATTGCCACATTTCTATCCAAATAATAAAAAAATAATTATGTGTTAAGCACACATATTTTTATGTGAATTAATATATTAGGCTTGCAACTCAGTTTTTGCTGTTTGTCAATATATATCTCTGGCAATAAGCGATGCTTGATTTTGACACATCCAAAAGGTCATGAACCGAGTTTAGACATATAGTAAACAAAGCGCTCTGAGATATCAGTGATTTTATTGTGGTATCGTATACTTTAGTCGTTTGAAAATGTCTTATTTTATGCCATACAATCGCGAATTTCAGGAAACGTTATCATTTTATTTTATTATAAATGTGATTTTTATTTATTTAAAATTATTTATATCACGCAAAAAATTACATGTTGCAACTTAATATCATAATGACATCTAGGAAGATTTATTCGTTATTTTATCATTTTATAGGATTTACATGTGTAAAAATTGAAAAAGCAATTCAAAACTTCTGTTATACTAGCGTGCAAATATACGTCCAATTATTAAAGAAGTTAATAAGCATATACCGCCGTTCGTTAACTGTATCATAGCGTCTTTCCCGTCGTTAAATAGTGATATTATAAAATGTTAATAACCTTCAATAAACACACAGCATCAAATGAAAGTAACAGTTCATTTTACCACGGAACTGATTACGTATAATTTTTATTCAGTTTAATTATATTGGCATGTATTTATCACTTTGTATTTATAACTAAACTATTGACATAAAGATCTCACTACAGGTTTGAAAAGACAATGGTTCAAGAAAACTACGCCGTAAATCATACAGATCACTAAAACAATGAATTTATTGCAAACCAAATTTCACGATCAGGTGATTATAAGAAATTCAGCTGATATTACGACCCGATAATGCGATTAAACACAACTGGATTATTATATGTCCAGTCAGATCGACCTGAATATCTAAAGGAACGAAGGATCGTTTTGGAAATCCATGGGGGAGGCTTTTGTTCAGTGAGTCAAGGATTATTATTTGGAGGGTGATGTTTAAAGATAGAGTATAGACACCGCCTTTGATAAGCGCAACATATACTGCATAATTCCTTAAAACTTAAGTGTGATGGTTAATGACCACATCCTAAATTTTGCCACAAAAAAATTTAAATATTTTTAATAGAAAATCAAGTGGGTTACAAATACCTTTTATAGCAGTTGTTAACGATATGGGTTCTTCTGTCGTTAAGTGATATTTTTAAAACAATATTTCTAGTAATGTTAGATCTACCCTTTCAATTTTAAGTGATAAGAAGGTGCGTCTGTCAAGTGTCACTATCCATCTATCAAAAACTAGTTTATAGTAATTTTATAGAACACCGTTTGGCAGTCTTAAGAAAAAGATAAATTTAACCAGCGTTCTTTTAACTGAGATATAGTCATAAAGTATAAATATTTTAAGATATTTTAAAGAAGCACTTGCAAAGAAGCTAGTTGCAAATAAAAATTAATATTTCTTAACATAAAAATCGTTATTGTCTGATTTATTATAACATGCTATTTAAAATCAAAATTTTTGTTTTCAATTTATGGTTCATTAGATTAAATTATTTTTTGGTTCTAACTTCGATAAATGTTTTAATTAGAGATTATATAGAAATAAATCGAAATAACAAGACATAAGGTAAATGTAACAATCAACATATAAGAATTAGTTCTAACCCCGCAAACGACAGATGTTAAATGCCTTTTTACTCTCGTGTAAACGCATTCTTAGTTCTTTATTACTATTAAATTGGATTAATTGTGTAATATTTACACAATTGCATATGGGATTGATATTATCCGGTAATCAATTATCGTAATGGGACTCTAACACTCTTTGCTTTGTACAGTCCTATTAGAAATCTACGGCGAAGACCTAGATCACACAGTGGACGTCCTATGGTTTTAAATGATGATGATGCCTTAAACGACGACTTGGGACCATTAAAATTAATTGCTTAATTATATGTAATAGGAACTCTGCTGCAATCAAAATATCTAAAAATACTAATAGACGAATTGTATCTTAATATATATATATTCATTCACCGATAGTTATGTTAAAATTTCTAAAAGGGCTTACATCATCGATATATTTGACATACGCGCCCACGTAAAACAAACGACTTGTGACATGGCATTAGCTCCGTTTCTTCAGCCGTTAGCATTTTTTGAGGTAGCGTTGAATATCATTAGCATGTACGTACATAATTACTTTTAAAATAAATAATTTTACGATTGCACAAAAATACGCATCAACGTGTGTTTAGTTAATTTATGTCATTGTGTAAATATTACGCCATGTATTTGTGTCATAAGTTGCTTTGTTTAGAGTAGTGTAAAAGAAAGTAACGTTTTGACTTCTCATATGATTTGGAGAAAACCGCCCTATTTTTTTTCTTTAAAATAAAATTAGATTAATTTGTTATATCTCTACGTAATAATATGACGCGAATAGATTTACGTTTGTAAATACAATGTGGATAATATTTTTTTTTAATTAATTTTCTGTGGTTAGCCTGTACCTATCACCAGATTTCGGCTTGACGTTGATTTATGGGAATGATTTTGTACTGGCAGAATATGGTAGCCGTGACTGCTTAAAGAAAAGTTAACTTTGATGTCCTCATTTAATAGTGTGGAACAGTTTCTTATGTTCAATTCTATGAAATATAAAAGCATTAACATTTTCTCTTAGTAAAAAAGTGAACAATTTAAATAATAAATATGGCCAGTACGGAGTTACGTTAATTATGATGGCTGTTTATAGAAAGCAGCTTTATATGTAGGACAATATGAAAGGAAAACAGATAAATAAATAATAAAAGAAGATAAATAAAGAACAGCATTAACAGTTCTAAATTTTAAAACTGAAGTAAAAAATTTCTCTCTGACCGAGGTAGGTTCACAGGCCTCTGTACGTGCGTATAGGATATGAGCAAATATTTGTTTACGCAGAGAGATAATGCGAAGCATCCGTTTATCAGCTGACAGTTGTTCAAATTTTAAAGTGATCATTCACGATATTACCATGTCGGTATATAAATTTAACTAAATTTCTTTTGTTTCTACTAAATTATATCGTTAATCACAATGTTAATCAAGTCACAGAAACCAACCGTTTACCATTAATTGTAACTACGTAAGATAATGGTGAAGGTATTATAGAACACGCAAAAAAACTATTTTCTCTCACGAAAACATAAGGAAACAAACGAAAATGTGTTATAAGTTAGATGTGTAAGAATTAAAATGCTACAATTTTTTTAAAAAAAATTACGTGAACTCTAAATATGTTCGCCGACGAAAAATACCACGAAATGCCTAAAGCGTCACGCTACTTTCGAGCGCCAGGCAGTTTAAACGAGGAATGGTAATATATATTTAAATACAACGTAGAAGTTTCATTACAAGCATTGTTTATACCTTGTCACTCCCGCAGACGCAAACGTAATTAGGGTTGCAATAAGCGCAGTCGCACTCGGTGCATTCGCTCCAGAAAATCTCGCCGTTGCAGCCGAGCCGGCCGCCCGTTTCCACGTCCACCCACGTCGCTCGCTTCATCAGGACGACCTTCGACACTAGCACTTTGTCTCAAATTAAATCCGAAATCATCACAAATTAAAAGCTCCTTTGTGCACGCACCTCGTGTCAAATTCACTTAAAACAGTTCACGCGAACATAATCACATTGAACTTTAAATTCAATAACTGTTTATAAGTAGTACAAGGAGATGTCCGGTTTAAGTACCAGGGGAAAAGGAGCGGCGAAGAGATCGCGCAACCGTGGCGGCAGGACCGCCGCGCTACGGCTCATCGGACAGACTGTTCTCCGCACACGATCCCGCCACGCTCACCGACACTTCAAGTAGGAAATCCTACGGTTGCTATCAAGAGCGCGCATTCAAAACAAAAAAAGTTTTTAAACGAAACGTTCACGCATAGAACCCTTAACCGTCCACACAAATAATAGTTTTAAACTAAATTTTTAATGGTAAACAGTACTAAATAAACCGTCAATATAATTACGTTTATATTTAATTGACCGCAATCATACACAACCCGCCAAAACGAGACAACAATATATACAAAATGTACACTGACATAACACACCTGAATGACACCGTAAATATGATTACAATCGGCAGATGACGTTGTAAACGACTTCCATTCACAAGACTGCAAACATTGTTGATAAATATCCAGAACAAACACGCATTCTTTCGCTAGTAAAAATCCACCGAACAAAGGAACCGAAAATATTATAACAACTTATTTTGAGGATAAGGGACATTAAAAAAATGTACAACATTAGAATTTTTCAAAACAGAAGAGACTGAATCAGATAAAGTATTGTTTAATTTAACACACACCGGATTTTTCGTTACGCTACCACGACAAAGTACAACGCATTTTATATAAAAAAGGACAATTATTTGTTTAATGTTTTACGAATATATCTATTGTTTGTAAAAACTTTATTTACTTTTTGTAAATAAATCTAAAGGAATTACAACGTAATATATGTATAATCGGTTTAAATAATAGCGATTAATATAATAATAATAATATATAAATATTCTTGTTGGTTCAAGGTTTTTTAAAAATGTGTATGTTTTTTTGTCTCCGCTTTTACATGGTTTATATTTGAAAGAATAACTAAATATTTTAACAATGACATTTAGTTAATGATGGCAACTTTATGTAATAAATCATAAATACAGATGGGTATTTATTTTGGTAAATAATAAATTTGATAATTTTAAACTGTAACTGAAATATTGTTAATGTGTTACACATAGGTATAAAATTAAATTTAAAATGTATTTTAATATTTTATTTGTAATTTTTAAGGTGTTTTAAACCAATGTTTAGATTAGCAAGTGGTCTTAAAGAGTTGAATTAAGCGTATACCTGAAAGTTTTTCGTAGTGTTGACAGCTGATATATACAATAGCGTCATACCAACAGATACATTATGGAATTTTTAATAATATACACAAGAGGATGTAATACTGGGTGTTTCCGTATAAGATCTCAAAGTGCATAAAAATAGCGCTGTAAAATGATGCTATAAAATCTTAGCACCATTTTAGTGCATTATTCTTATACCATGACTCAATTGTCTTTAATTATCTACCAAAAAATGTGTTTAGAGTGTGTCACAAAGCTAACAAAAATTTTAAAACCAAAAAATACTACATGTGAGAAAAGTAATACACCGATTGTTGCTATAAATTCTTTCGACACCGGAGAAATTGTGACAGAGTAGGGCAATTCCGCGATCCGATGTGAACTATTCAATAAAATTACCCACAAAGCTCGATGCCGCGCACTTTCTGACAGCTCTGTTTTTGGGTCGTGTGTGCACGTGAGACGAATACTATCAAAATTGGGACAAGGACCCGAGGATTCGTTGTGATGACTGCTAAATAGAAATGACGAAAACTGCACTCTCGAATTTGAATATTTTTCTTTTGGCAATTATAACGTAACCGGGTGATTTAAATGAATTCAGTGATCCAAAACTTAAAATAGATATACAGATTCTTATCACCACAAATCTTAAATTATTTGCCTTAAAAATTCGAGATGCTTTTAAGTCGTCTATATTTATGTTAATCATGTCGGCCGAAAGACGCCCTCTACAGGCTTTTCCTAAATATGCCACAATAACTGGTCTTGATCTGTTGCATCCCAGCTACTTCTCGCGTTTGCGATATATTTTATTACGAAATAGTTCGCCTTTAAAGAAAATATAATTTTTGAAGCTCTTGCAAAGAACGGCAGCACGCTCACCTCACACCCAGGTAAAGGGAGAGAAAATAAATAACGTCCACGCACCGGTAAGGCCCGGCCAAGTAATGTAAATATAATAAGAAAATTATAGAAAAAAGGAAGTAAAAAAAAAATTTATAAAAATATTTATAAACAGGCAGTGATATAAATGAAATAATTTTAATAATAAGTAATTCATAAGAGTGTGAAAAATTGTACCTTAGATAAAAAGACTACCATTAGGCGGTAGAGGTTCTAATGGCGATATAATAATAATAAAAAATAAACTACGAAATAATAGAGCGTAAATTAAAATTATCATGTTTGAGTTTAAAGATTACCGTTGCTATGAAATTAAAGAGGGCTATAAGATTTTTTACCTAATATATAAAAGTGAACAGCACACGTACGTTCCATATGCTGGGTGGACGACATTTTTATCTCAGATTAACATTTTAACATAAGACTTTGAAAGAAAACGTTTTCGTATCGTCGTATCGTATTGTATCAAGTGATCGACCTTTATGTTTATTCTATTTTTGTCAATAAATATTATATTCCAAGAGAAATTTATTTTTTCATCAGTTATTAAACAATACATTATAAAGTGAATAATAGTATTACCAACAAATGTATTAACAATTTAGACAATGTAATCATAGCCATAATTTAACTACGTCTTAACTTATCTGAGTTTCAACAAGTTTCAGAATGCGGCAATGAAAGTTTACAACTATTTTACGAAGTATCTTATCTAAATAAGGCAATGTGAGATCATAAGCCCTTGTTAGGTACGAGTTACGTTTGAGTCGACGTAACACTTTACAAACCAGATATGCCGACTTTTATCTACATCGTTGTGGTCTATTCCTTATTCCCTGTTTCAAAGATATACCATTTTTCACTTTTAAATTTTGTAATTTTTTATTTTAAATTGGTATTTTACAACTTTTTGTTTCTAAATATATTGACGATACAAAAACGTGAAGGAATCTTTATAGGACTTATTGTTTAAAACAGCCTGCAGAGTTTAATTACGCAGAATTTTTAAGAACACTTCTTTTAGTTTACGAACGACCTCTACGTTCGCCACTGTTCTAATTTTTATAATGTAAATTAGGCTTTTAAAACAATAAGGCAATTATCATTTAACATCGGAAATGAATACCATATTCATACATTTAATTAACTTCAGTTGTTTATATTTATCGCAAAACTTCTCTTTATCCGTGGTTTCAAGAATGTTAACCAACTACGTATTTGGATTATTCGTTAGCTGGCACCTAGCAATTTGAGACATTATTTTTTTTAAAGCTTCGACTTATTTACTGGATATAAGTAATAATTTCTCAACGTATATCCGGCGATAGAAAGGCATTGGTAGCAGATAATTTAATTCAAGAATTTGTTTGGATAGTAAAGAGATTCATTGAATGTTATTTCAATGAATCACCTTGAAAATGGCGGGCCGTTGTATCCTTTTTTATGACAGCGCGAGCACAGGAAGCAAGTGCCATTCATAAAATTATTCCCATATCGTTTTAAGCAGGATAAATGTTTTCTACATTATAAGTACTATAATGCATATTGATGACTTTTATTACAACAATCACAATAAATTTTAACAAGCTTTCCTTCACGTTAACTAGGTTCAAATGTCGGAATACTAAATTAATATATTATGTAAAATAATACCAATACAGAGAATATACATAAAAATCAAAAGGAATATACGCGATAAAAAAATAACTTATTTGTGAAAAACTAAATAGATTCGTCAATAAACGCGCACAACATGTTTCATGGTCGTGTAAGAAAACGTATCATTTTTATTGAACGTAAAAGGCAATGATGACAAACATTCACATTAAATACAATCAACTTTCAGCTTTACAATAGTAGGTCAGTAGCACTGCAGATACAGACAGACACACGATCGTTTATATGAATCAAAAACATTACGATGATTGGGCGTAAATCGTGAACTCTATGCGTTATTGCGCAGTCATTGAAATTGTCGGAGTAGCACTGAACTTGCCATTTCAAATGTAATATTTTATGACCTTGCAACGAAAAATAATACTATGAATAAAGTACATAAAGTTAATACGCATTATGTACATAACTACACTAAAATATATTAAAAAATGTTAATATATAATATCCTTGGACGAATTAGCTATGGTAATTGAGAAACTTTAAATAACCTCATATCTGTATCTAATGCGTAAAAAACAATTTAATAGTATAATCGTTTATAATAAATATGAAGCATTCGCTCATACATATGTATATTGATTTTTTAATTCGCCTGCAAAGTGCTTTTCGAATCGAAATAAAATGTTTATTTTGGTATTTAATAGAAATTTTTTTCAGTGTACAGTAAAGTTTTGAACGCTAAAAGTATAACATGAATCAATCATTCATATTGTAACTTATTTGTTATATATTTTCAGAATAAATATAAAAAGATTATCATCATTTAGCCATAGTTTAGCGGATTGACAAGTAGAAATAGCAATAGGTATACCAACTAGCACATAACAGATAGCTGTACGGGCCTTAAGATTATTGAGACAAGACTACAGACAGGCAAACGCAGCTTGATTCGTCATGATAATAATACTTATTTCGATTTATCATCAATAGTATAAACAGTAAAATAATTTTTAATAACTTGTAAGTTAAAGGTATATGTTTTATGAGCTTCTAATCACTGCTTTTAAAATGTAAAGCTAAATGAAATGGAACAGAATAGTTATAACCAGCTTAATTACCAAATTTTCGTTCAAAATCATCGCTTTCTGTAAAGCATTGTAAGGTAAACTGTGGTTGCTTAAAAATATGCAATTTCTGCCCTTGTCCATTCTTCAAACCGTTAAAAAGTTTTAAAGTAATGCAATTCTCTTACATTTTAAAGGACTTTTAAGCGATTTGAACTTGTGAATGAATTTTTAAATAACTATGGATAAAGTGAGTTATCACAAAATAAAAAAAAATCGAGTTTTCTATTAAATTAGACTCTTCTAGCATTCACTCATGACGTACAAAGTAACCGCTTACTGTGAATGGTCCTTAGTAGATAATAGTATTAATAGAAACAAGTTTTAGATTGTTTCAGATCGGTATTTCAAAATATAACTTTTGCGCACTTTTCCACATTTGAGGAGAACGATATGGATAATATTCTAATACATGAGACCAATCATAAAAGTGTAAGTATGTAGTTTAATAATAAACAGTAAAAGAATTAAGTTTAGAATTTCAACACGCGCTCGTAAACCTTATTTTTTTTACAATCGTTCGGTGTTTGAAAGATTACAGTTTGGTAACGGTCGCCGCGCGCTAAATCATTTAATGATTCTGCTCTACCGTTAATTGTTGTATCAATCGATTACACAGACGACTTTGAGCGTATCGTGATTTAAGATTCCATACGTTGGAGTAGCGCGTCGCTCTGTGATTGATAACTAGATCCATATCAATCTGGTTAGTGGACCATTCACTCCATGTTTTTACTGATACTGTTTTGATACTTGATATTACACGTTTTATAATTTAAATTTATATTTTCTAGGTTTTACAAATTCTATCAAAAATAATTATTTTATTACGCACAAAATGATTTAATATGTGTTTTAACTACACAATGCACGAACACAAGCGTTCTGATATAAATATGACTCTTGTGTATAGAGGTTTTTGTTTGCCGAACATTTTATTCTATGCAATTTTTAAAACGTATTAAATCTATATAGAAGAAATAAAATCTAAGGGTGTTCCTAGGCACAAAACTCCTGATTTTCTGGACTATTTCGGCTAATTGATTTTTCATATTATAAATGTCAAGTTCATTTTCGTCAAGAAACGAGAAAGGTTTTTACGGCAAGAAAAAAATTAAATAGACTTTTATTTATCAACACAGACCACAAGGTAAATTGACTAAATTAAGCACACCTGTTCCCAGATGTAAAATTTTTTGATGTCATCAATCGGAACTATAAAAGGGCGTTTTATAAAACAAAAACATCATTACTGAAGTTTTACAGTTTACGAAATAGTGCAGTATTATTATACGTAATTGCCTGATTGTAATTAAAACTCTTAAACAATAAATAAAATCTCCAAAATACGTTTTATTTATTAACTTGCACTGCTACATGACAATAATTTTTGATAGTACGAAATCTGTCTAGTAATAAAATAAAAATGAAGGTTAAGGAGGCTTTCAAAATGTTCGTATGTTGAAACTGCCCATAGCCGGGAAGTCAGGGTCAACGCTTCTACTGTTTTGGCTACAGTGTGGGCGAACAGCATATGGGCCTCTCACGTTCGACGCCCTGAGGATCTACTGACCGGTCATTAAATTATCCTTAAATAGAAATATTATTATTCTGGGTTATAGCTTTAGGCATCAAGAATCTCGATGATTATAATATCCAATAATTTTTAATCTTACCATATGGCATCTCAATAGGCATCTGAATACATGATAGTTATAAGTGTAAAATCTTTGAAAAGGACGAATGTGTTTGCGGTCAAATATCATTTGGTATACCCTACCTAAAAATCAATGGTTTTAAAAATAATAAGAAGCGTAATGACAGATTAATTATCGTTAGTGATAGTAATCTCTGCCTGCTTTGTACTGCGAGAAGTTATTTGCCTAATGCTTTACAAAAGAGTTTCAGAGAGATCTTAAAGTTGTTAAAAAATAGGTGTAAAAACTTAAAGCATTCCTGATATATGAAATATACATTCACCATTTTAAAGCTATACACAGCTATAATCATTTAATTTGAATAAAAAAGCAATTGTAAATGTAATAAAAATATGCATAAAATTGCAAGTTCATTCTGAGTAACTTGTGCCAGCGAGTAAGCATTACTATGAACCTGAAACAACGGTGCTTGTCACAATTATTTACGAGATGATTTTAACAAAGTAAATGATTTATTTCGTTCACAATATTATAATGAATCACTAATCATCAATTGTTTTGTTTAGTTATGAAACAAAAAGATACATAGCCTCTTGTAAAACACTAAGTGTATGTATTACACGCCTCATTACTTATAAATAATTCAAGTAGAACACAACAATAGTTTTAAAGTAACTGAGGATTTTAACCGCAACGTTAGAAAGGATGTAATGAAGCGAAAAACAAGCACGGCCTTTAAGACAATAAACAAAACGGTTGCTTTGTTTAAAGGGACGAAGGAAGTTCAAGATACAGTGGTTTGTAAGGACATCGGAGTGCACTTTGTCAGGATATTAAGGATATTAGTTTTCATAGCATAAACAAAGGCAAAAAATAAACGAGAGAGGATGACATACTTGATAAGTTTAGGTGGTAAAAATCGTAACACTCAAGTGTATCCTTTCGTATAATAAAACATATTTTTTGTTAATACAATTTGTGGGAAAGGCCAATATGTTGTAATAAGAAAATCTGACTTCAATCCAGATTAACTACTTTCGCTTTAGATCGACTGCTAATCGTTTCCTCGTCAATAACGTTATTTACAATTCGTTACTGAGCCTGGCGGAAACTTACATACTTTTGATTTATTTTTATTTACAATATATAAAGCATGTGCTAAAATACTTAATTTTTTTCGATACAGAGTGTATTAAAGTATTACCATTCTGATTGTTTGCGACAAATATATATCTATACAGGATTTAAATTAAGAACGAGCTCCAGCTTGCAAATTTCAAATCCCTATGGCCTGAGTTTGACAAAACTGTTAAATACAGACATACTCATGACGGTCTGTAAATAATAGATTTAAAACGATATAAGAAAAAAACTCCATAAAATTAATAATTATAATAATGGAAGAGATTTGACGTTATAAAAGTTTTAATATAACTAGTAAATAAATAAAGTTATCACTTCCCAGAGGAATCCGTCGCAATGTATTTTGCATGTACTTTCGTTTTTAACGAATTTGAATAAAACGGGAAGTCGACAATAGCCGCAGCAAGTTCCGAGCAGCTGTTATTCTATTGTTGGGCATGACATAACTCGTTTTTGCAATGGGCTGAGATAGCAGATAGCAGGCTTGCCACCGCTCACCTTGAGAGCGGAATGTCACAGTTACCCACTGTTAAAACATGTTCGATTTCGCCTCAGTTATTATTTTGTCCCATAAATGTTATTTACAACTGAAGATGAGATAAAATATTTTAAATTACAAAACACACAGCGAGGCTAGTAAATGGTTTATCATAGACAGTGATACAATCTTTCTATAACATATCTAATTAATATAAATATATTGTTAGTTTGTTATAGCAAATTTGTTTATCTTTAGGTAAAAATACGGATAGGCGGAATTATTTCTTTTACTGAATGAAGTCTAGAACTAACGTTATTAGAGCCATAATGGTCTCATTTGTTCTACATTTAAAATTTTCTGACAATATTATCTGAATAGTATTTAGTGTTTTAAAATTTCTAACTTGATTTTGATATCAATTGTCCTTTTATTATATCTATGTCATAATGAACTTAATAACAAAAATTCGTATATTACGTGTGTTACTTATATACATATGTAATACACAATAACAACAATTTGCGCAATTATACTCAGGACACAACAGTGCTATTTGTTTTAATAATATATATATATATATATATATATATATATATATATATATATATATATATTTGTAGAATTAATTACGCTACTGAAAAATTTATTCTAAAAATGTTAAAAAGTGGTCACTTTTAAATGTTATAGGCAGCCATATTAAGTAATTCAAGTGTTGAAACGACCTGTGTCTGCTTCCCACGTTAAAATCTATTTGTTAGTTGATGCCACATAATTGTATAGATCTAATACTTATTCCTTAAATGTTACTACTTGTACTCATGTATCACTTAACCTGTCAACTGTCTAAAAACATCTGTCCGAACTCCCCGAGTGCATACGGGTCAGATTTACCCAAAATAAAGTGGGCAACGTTACATCGAATAGCCATGAAAAAACTTTAAAAAGTTTAAATCGATTGCTCTGGATGTACTACAGACCACAGAATCATGTACAAATATATTTCATTTATCATTTAAAAAAATTCATTCCCGACACTGACAGGCGCCATGTTGCGGCACACGAAGGGTACTTCTTGTCATTTATGTCTTAGTTTGGATGTCTGACACATAGCTTATCCCAAACACCCAGATTTCTTTTTTCATAACCTGCTATATGCACACTCACCCCCAAATTGAAAGAAAGTACAATACAAACTATTCCAGTTAAAATTCAATCTAGACCTTTGCAATCTGCGGCAAAAATTCTTGAATGATGCGATAAAAAAGCCTAAGAATTAAAAAGCTTCGCAGCAAAATCGCGCCGGCATAATGCACTACTTGTTACATACACGCTTTTTTTTCCTGAGCCACCACCTCGCTGCCCTCTCCCAAGGTGCAGTACAGCAGTGACGGTAAGACTATGGTGTAAAGTGATATAGACTAAGTGCCTCCAGCCAGTGGCGTAGCTATGGTATTTGGGGCCTGGGGCAGATTGGGGCTTGGTGCCCGCCCCACCTAAAGAGTAAATAATTTCAAAATTCAGAACAGAATGTAGTTAATATATATTTTTTTTTGGTTCAAAATAATAATAAATATATATAAAATAACATTAGACCTTAATAAAATTTATTGGGAAAATTTAAAAACGAACATTCCTCGCTTTTTGGCCTGCAAAGTCATTAATCACATTTTCAAAATCAATAGTGTCGACTAATTCATGTTCTATTGACATTATTGCAAGATTATTTAATCTATTTATCATTAAATAATCTTGCAATAATGTAATAATTTGTTATTTTGTCATTTAGAGCCCTTTTAAAAAACACTTTGTGTTTTGCGAATGAAAGGCTTAAACACTGTGTATATTATAATTTGTAACCGTTTTTTTTTAATGTTCATATTATTTAACAACTTTTTTAGCACAAAAATAGTAAAATCCGATATTCTTTTTATGTTATTTACTTTAAATAATGGTTTTCATTTTTCTTTTAACATTTCATTATTCAAAAAAAAATTCAAAAAAAAAATAAAAAAATTATTTTCATCTTTGGTGCCCCCCCCTACTTGTGGTGCCTGGTGCGGCCGCCCCGCTCGCCACCCCCTAGCTACGCCACTGCCTCCAGCTTCAGCGCTTTAGCAGAAAACGTAGATAAAACAGCAAAACGCGTTAGAATTCTACCCAAACATAATTTATAGATATTCTTTTACGAAACGCGATTTTAAAATAAGCATTTATAGTCGATTTAGCAATAGGTTTAGGTTATATGCAAAATCTATAATCAAAATATGTTAAGTAATACGAGGTAAAATTATTTCACGTAACCTAGATTGTTTGAAAAGAGATTGTGAAATACTAGCTTTTTTTTTCTTTTTTTTTTCTTTATTTTTAGTAGTTAATAATATTTTGTAATTTTAATGTAAAATACAATACGGTGATGTTCTAAAACAGAAGTTCATTGTAAGTTATCATAATAATGTCGGCATATAAATAGAGAGACTTACTTTTTTGTGTAATCTTACATTTACGATTCTGACATTTAATTTAATTTAATATATATATATATATATATATATATATATATAATATATATATATATAATATATATATATATATATATAAATATTGCAAGAAACCACAAGTAATGTTAGTAATTAATGAATTATTATGGCATTTATATTTTTAGTGATATCTCCCTAAAACTAAAATTATAAGCTAAAATTTTGTAAATAGAAATGATTAAGGAGAGAGATGACATTTTCGTTATTATTTCTATGTTTTTATAAAAACACGTTCAGCAGCAGAATGAAGTTCGTAAAACGACGATTAATTTAGGCATGTTAAGCAGATATTGAAGAAGTTAGAAATAATGCAAGAAAGTGCAGTCTAGCTATGACTGCGCCGGTGGGATCATCAAAAACTACACGACTTATTTTGATCACATGACACTTGAAGAAACATATATTTGTTTTAAACTATAGAACTGTTCTAATTTGAAAATATAAATCCATCGGCAATAGCAAGAGAGGATGTTGTAATGACCGGCGGGTGGGTCAATATGATAATGCTATTACACCGAAAATTTCATAACAATATAATTTCAATTTAATAGCTCAAAAAGCAACGTTTTGACGTTTGATAGATGTTTAACAACATGATTTTAAACACGAGACTTATGGCACGAATAAGTTTACAAACGTTAGATTAATCAATTCCTTTCACTAAATATTTGAATAACGAATTGGAATTTAATGGTATTCCAGAAGATTGAGGGAGAATGATTAAGTAATATTTAATAGCTTATGCAATTTTAAAATGCAACATTAAATTCGATCAATTACATTTAGTTACACAATCAAAATTATCGTCTTTAGTTTTGAATTGTGCTAAGTGAATTAAAATATAACTATAAAGGGATATCATTCTTAAGTCATGTTTTCCATCTTGCACAGTCAAAGGCCAAAACAGGTTAAATGAAAGTACCACCTGTCTGACCCGATAGCAACAATATCTTAACTTTCTTTAACCTTACTTAAAATAAACGTACACAGAATGTCCCATAATTCTACGTCAGGCAATTTGACCGTGATTGGACACAGGGACAAATCATTCAAAAATTCATTTATTCAAACAATAAAAAATCACGTATTCATGACACGTTTTAAAGTTATTGCAATTACAAAAAGTAAACGGATTTTATTCAAATCTTTTCGAGTTATTATCGTCCTGTTTCCGTGAGGAACGTTCTAGAAAGCGAAACTCAAAAAATTATACTCCAATGGCCGGAATTTAAATAGAACAAGCATTTATTATCAAACCTCATTATTTATATTACGTCTATAGTATAAAACAACCGTGTTAAATCACCATGTACTATGCAATTTTTTTTATAAATTTACACACCCTTTTATACGATTTCAGTCTGATTGATTTATAAGACAACCTTTATATAAGCTTAAAATGCATGGAAGCCAAAATCTGCAGGAACTATTATTTAAAAATCACCTCCCACGTTTGACATGCATTATCAAAATGGTTGAAATTGAAAAATCAAAGTGTCCATATGTCCGCCCACCGCAAATCCACAACAGATTATCGCAGTGCATTATCGAATCAAGCCTTATTGGAAGGTGTTGCCAGCACCCGTCACTTACTCACCTTGATAATACATAGCATTCCTTTGTACAGGAAATTGTACTCCGGTCTACATCAACGCTATTAAAGGTTATAATATTACAAATAATAACAAATTGTGTAACAAATCATAGTTACGGTAAAAAAACACACACACACACACACCGGGACAACAGGACGCTCCAATAAGTCCATTCCCGATCAGCTAACATTAAGGACAGGCTTCCTACAATATGCTGCCAACGAGGCCTAAGTTATTTTCACTTCGACAAACTTCTTATAGGTGGGAAAGTAGAAAAGTAGTAGTAAAAGACCACGTAGGCGATCACCTAACTTCTGGTCTCATTACACTAACAATTGGACGCGCTTTTGCTTCGAGCACCCAAAGGAAAGCAATTTGATAGTATGGATCTTGTCGTCGATTCTGTCAAGGCCTTCAAGAATGAAGATACGACAGCAATGGAAGCAATAGAAAACATAACATATCAATATTAATTTTCCGTCCAGTTTTTTATGCAAGACCTCCTCCCATTAGGAGTTTTAAAAATTCGTTAAATTATGAATTTACATAATTTCAATGTTTTTGATTTAAAAACATTAAAACTTTTTTTTCCAATGATTTTACATTATGTATAATATTTAAATTCATGATGCCTAGTTGATAAATTAATAAGAACAAAGGCCAGCAGTCGTTAAATAAAATGTCAAACACTTTACTGAAGGTTGTTTTAATATAGTCATTATCGATTATAGAGATGTTTTTTTTTTGTTTTGCGTAATATTTGAACAAAATATCATTTGTTAGACTGTATAATTTACTGCCTTTTATTATTATCGAGGAATGTTGATATCAATTGTTTGTCATTTGAAATTCACGTGGTCCAAAAAATACTAGTACCTAATCCAGGCGTTACTAGTGTTGTATCTTTTTTTTGCTCGTGGGGAAATCCTGAAAAGGGCTATGCCGACCTCCTACCGTCTAAAACCCCACGGTCTTCTTGAACACCTTTTGTTAAAACCACGGGAACGCTTTCGCATACTACCGTAGTTTCAAGGGCGGTGGCTTCGTGCCTGAACTCCTTACTTGCGGCGGATCACCCCGAATCCCTCACCAAAACCATGTTAAAGGGGTTGTAGAAAGGCGCGGTGTAACACCCTACGACGTCCAGGTCTCCGACTGATGATGGGGACCTCAGATGTTCTTTCTCTCTCTCTCCGCAATTTCCTTCTGCATCATCACTTTTTCGCAGAAGGTTATACCAGTGCTCTACGACTGCCCGTTCTATACCATCGCCTTAACAAAGCCTAGTAACGATAGGTCATTCCCCATCCGTGTTAGTGAGATCTCAAGCTGTACACTCCTCAAGCGTGTGCTGAGCCGTATCTTCTTCGTTACTACAATGAACTCGTCTTTGGCCTATGCCAATGTCAACATGTAGCAGTATTTCATGTTAAAAAATTACTTCCCGTCGACTCAGGCTTTCTTGTATACGGGCAATATCTTGCGCCACTTGGCTTGCACGTTTGTGTAATTGATTAGCAACAAGACGAGTCTAATTAGTTGCACGCCAGATGATATGGCGGATGGTTTCAATTACTACCAATTTTGCAAACAATAATTAAACAATATAATATAAATAGGAATACATTGTACGTGGCCATGATACTGTTAAAAACTAGTACGGTCACTAGCCCGAATCTTCATAACCAGAGAGATAAACATATCTACAAAATATATCATGTAAACATAATTGTCATGGTCGTTAAAGTTGTCAAAAGACGATGGATGCTGGCGACTTTCAACATGTCCCGTTGGAAGACCATGAAAGAGACCATGTCCAGTACAGGTCCTCCGACGGCTGAAATGATGATGATGATGAAACATAATGTAAAGACTGTAGGTTTGAAAGTTAAAATAGCGAGCAGAACAGATTGCAGATGAGGCCTTTAAGTTCTGGAGTGGAGACCACGGACTGTCAAGCGCAGCGTTGAACTTCCACTCATAAGGTGGATAGACGACCTTGTTACAGTCACTAATCGGTGTAACATTACTCCTGAAGATGCCCCGTGGAGGGGTGAAACACGTGTTGAGTGATTTAACGGTGGTAGTTGTGTAATTCGCATTGTTTGTCGCATGCGCATTTATCAGCGGGCTGGCGGGCGGTGCACTTTATTGCACGACTACTACTGCATTGGCGGAAATAGCTATGTATTGGTCCTTTTCTTACTTAGGATGGACTTCCGCAAAATAACGCCTGAATCCATTAGATACTTGTTACAGTTGTTCGAAGAAAGTGGATGCAAGCTGCTTCTAAGCGGTCCTATAAAAGATCTATGAAAGAGACCCATAACTAATATCGGACTAACTTTGGCTAAAATGGCGATGATTATGATATAGTCGTTGAAGTGTTACTTCAGTTCGAAACCACAATTCTACACGCCCAGTCCACACAGTATATTTTTCCGATATATAAAAAATATACTTCAACAACCGGATCTAATGGTCGCTATAGCACCACGTAATTACGTTTCACGCGAACATTGCGGACGAGTATAGTCACGGATATTGCGCCAGGACCCTATGGTTAGAGTACACAATGCGCCATGCTTTCTCCATACACCATAAACACGGGGAGATATCAATACGCAACACAGTATCGGGTTTCAATTTAATCGTATGGAATTTTCATATAATTCTAATTTTAAAACAGGAAAAGCGTGTAGCTAGTTTAATAACATGCGATTATCTAACCAGTTGTACGTATGCGGAATATGTAAAACATTTTTAACGTATTTTTGATTAATTTGAGATGCCAAAAAAATTGCTTACTTAAATATAGAATAATTGTATAATTCCGCATAAAGTACAATGTAAATTCCGTATGAACAGAGAATAGTATATTTTGAATAATGTACTAAGATTGTTTATTTACATAATAAAATTTACATATATCTTCAATTTATAAGAAATTTAATAGATATAATATTTGACATCGGTTGAATATTTACATAAATTGCAATAAATATACGACGGCATGTAGCAATTTTAACAATTTTATAACATGTTTGCAATCTTGCTCGATCGGCAGCTATAATCTCCGTTGCACACATTTGAAATATTTTAATGCGATGTTTTATAATACAGACTCTGGTATCCAAGTTGCCCTTTGGTTAGCAAAGGTGAAAAGCAAGGACGCAGATTGCTTGATAATTTGTACTAGTATAATTTAACTTCGACATACGAAAAGAATTTTGGCATGACCTTGAGAAGTTACTCTTAATGACTACGTATATTCTAATATGTAGGTTAATTTATATGATCTTTAGCATAAATGAGTTAATATAAGGTAAGTAGTATACTAAAATAAGTGTACAATAGCGAGTATAAGGTTTAATAAGTTGAAACGTTTTTGTAAAATTAGATTATCATTATAAACTCGTAAATATGAGGTCCATACATGAACGAAAGTAGCTGTCGTAGACCATCGGATTGGCAAGGTGAAGTAATAGTGGGCAGGTCACACGTGCTGAATGCAAGCCACTCCTAACCATACCTATTGGAAGTCTGTGAGGGAGGACTATGTCCAGCAGTGAACGTCCTATTGCTAAAATGATGATGACGTCGCATAAACCGTATACAAATGATTGCAAAAATTACAAATATGACTTTATTCATTAAACTAACGTCTAAAAATAGTTACTAGTACTTAACAACGCATTCAAAAATATATATATTTTCATCTGCGCTAAACATTTCTTGCAAGGGCTGCAATTAAGTAATCAAAGAAAGATGCATGCGACTTTCAAGCCTCATTTTCCGACCCGGCTTACACTAATGACACGTTTCTTTTCATGTCTAGAGTTCAGTCAACGTGTTCGTAGCTTAAACGCACTATTCTCTATCTATATCTATGACTACATAATCTGTAGTAACGCCGATAATTAAATAAAAGATATTAAAAAAGTGTTTTGAGACGAGAAGGACTAACGAGAAAGTACAATTACATAGATAATATAACAAAACGAAAATTTTATAATAACAGTCTGTGCCGTAGAGAAGAGCAATGCTCCTGGCTTTTTAAAGTATGTACTCCTTCAGAAAAAAATCATAATTTCAGTTTTAAATGATAAACAGGTAAAGTAATTTTATCGTCATAATAGCAAGCGGTACATTAACTTTAAATAGCGTGCACAATATTTTGATTTTTTTTTTTGAACAGAATATAGGAATACTATTTTATGCACATTATAAAACTCCTTGTAAATAACGTTTGTGTTTTCTAAAAGTTTGATACGTAGAAATCTCAGAAGTGTAGACACTAATATCTTTTTTTTAAAACTTGACAATTAAAGAATTAATTTTATCTGTAACTTATTTAACAAAGTAAAATATTGAAGTACCAAACGGCAAAGAAATCATCGTAATTGCATAGAGTTTTAGTGTTAAATTATTTTAATTTATCATGTTAATTGAAAATGTTAAGTGTAATTTAAATAATACTCAATTTCGTACTCAAGGGTGGGCTAATGCAGTCGTTAGAAAGTATGTATTTAACAGAGGCGGTTCAATCACATTATAACCCATCACTAGCACGTTCTGTATGGTATGAAAGCTTTGACATTATACATAGCGTAGTGATGTCACCCTTCATAAACAAGATTTTTATCTACATATGTATTTTACAATTTCCTGTAGGTGGATTTAAGAAAACATGGTTAATACAAATTAAATGAAATTGTATTGAAATTTTATAGCTTACTAACTAGGCATATGTGATACATTTAAATTAATTCAGGATACACAAAGAAATGAGTACAAAAGGATACTTATTTTGTAAAAAATATGATTTATACCAAATCATTGATAAGCGTAAATATTTGAAAATTCGAAATCTAGAATAAATATAATGTGTACGTTATTAAAAATTACTCGACAAATTTTATTTTGTTACGTAATTATCTGAAATGCGTTGTAAAACAATAATCTTAGGTGTTATGTGGTCAACTTTATTTTATTCGCACGGAACTCACACTGCTGCGTCAGTAGGTTTCGGAGGTTTTAGGGGGCATGGCGCAGAAGTCGCCTATCCTAAGACCTCTTTAAAGCTAGCGAAGCTCGAGGACTCCCGGGGGAGCCTTGGAACGGGCCGTTGCAAACTACTATTACAATGGGTTGGAAATTTTGGGAAATGTGAGTTTCAATGAAGCAGGAGATAAATGGCTGAGTGTCCAAGAGCACACAGTTTTTTTTTCATTCTTTTAACCATATTGGCGACGATAAGTGATGACTTATAAAGCTAGCGGGTTGGGATGATGAGTGTGTGTACACGGAGCAGTGGTAGCGTGGTGGAAGAGGATTGAGATTTTCGATCGTAGGTTGCGAGTTCTATTCCCGAGTTACAATTTTGTATAATTGTCACTTTTTGCATTAATTATATGGATTGCCACTGCTCAAAAACAAGTTCGAGAGGATGGGCAGCATCCTCTGTGAACTATAATACTACAATGCGATCGCTAACCTGCCTGTCAAACGTGGTGATGGTGGTATATTCTCCCATAGATATCTTTGAGAGAGGCCTATGCCACGTAGTGGGCATCTATGGACGGAAACTACGACGACGATAACAATGTATTTTATATTATTATACAAATATCGACTAGTACGCAACCTCTCACTAGTGGCCCTAACATCAACAACACGTGTGCCATTACCTTAATGTGTAGTTGGTGTGTACTTTCTAAGAAACAAGCTGGCTTTTTACTTAACTCCACGGACTATCTCCGTTGTAATAACTTCCCTTTAAAAATATTACACGTAGAAGATGAGTTCTCTCTTGGTTAATATTAAAAGAGAACTCTTTGTGACTTACTTGTTCTAATTGTAATAAGCGAAATATTTTTTTATCAATACAGCCTTATTCTAATTATTTATTCAAGTATACATTAACCACGTACTTTTCAAATACTCAACTATTAGCATTACAAAAGGGTCTGTACAGCCTGTGCCTAATCTAACATCAGCTCGCAATGCTGATCTACTGAGAAAGCCGGTCAGAAATTCAACAGTTGCTCTTTTTAAATAAAATCTAACAACGTCTAAAGTATACACTATAATATCAACTGTGAAAACAAGTCAAAAAAGTTAATTAAATCCTATCAACTCTTTCAATATAAGTGATTATGCTTAAAAGTAACATATATAGCTATAGTATTTTATTGTAGGAATATATTGAATTTCAAATCCAAAAAACATGTTTCAGAATTATTAACATTATACGTAAAACAATGTACATAAAGATGTTTATTATTATAATATAGAACTACGTCTAAATTTTATTTTCATTGCTTTGAATTTTTGTGAGACGTTGACGCCGTTTACTATATTTACAAATTGAATATCTAATAAAACTCTCTTGTTAACTTATGTCTTAGTAAAAAGTAAAAGATTGTAACCTTTACTTTCTTTGTTTGACGAATGCCAAGTGGTCTAGTGTCATTACGAATGGTCATCACGTAGTTAATACGTAATGAGAATATAAATGCGAACGCGCAGGAAAGTTGTCTAAGGCGACACAACAAAAGATCGTTAACATTGACTTTGGACAGTGCAGCGAGTGTTCATACGCTTCTAGGTTTTAATTTTGCATGTAATTAGATCAATATCAACTAGTCATACTACCACTCCTCATTCGTTAGGTTTATGCTTTCAAATGCTTTACATTGAATTACCTTCATGCAATGAAATAAACTATAGTCTAAGGAATGTTTATTTTAAAGAATAACTTAATGTTTTGTTGCGTTGTGTAATTTTGTACGTGATTTCAGGTGAATGTATAAAATTCGTATGCGCGAACTGTAACGTAGTTCGCTAAGTTGTTCTTTTGTTTTATACTTATAAATGCAAGGTTTTTACAAAATTTAATTTGCATTTTTATATACATATTTAATATCCCCCTCTATTTAATTTTCTAAAGATCAATTGATTTACATTACGTCATCAAAACGAAAATGCGAGATAGTTTACAAACAATTATTAATTGTCATGATCTTAAATATCTACCTCTCTATATTTTTTCTCTCTTTCTCTTTTTTGTATTTTATTTTCTTACAGAATTAAGAGTGTAGAATTTTTTTATTAATCTAGAATCATTTGACACCACGCAAAATTATATATATATACATTTTTCTTATATATATTATGACTATAGTAGCACAGCCAAATATCATTGGCGAATATAAAGATCAACGAATCCGCTGGCTTGGTCACTTGGAGCGAATGGGATAGGATCGGAGCGTGAAGGTAGCGTACCTGGAAAAACCGAGGGGTCAAAGACCAGTGGTAGACCCAGGTATCGCTGGATCGATCGCGTTGAGGCAGATTTGCGCGAATTGAATGTCAGCCAATGGCAGACGATGGCGCAAGATAGAGGAAAGTGGAAATCTCTCGCTTCGGAGGCCAAGACCCACTTTATGTCACTGAGCTAGCGGAGTAGTAGTAGTATTTTTCTTATGTTTCGTGACACATGTTTTCTTTAATGGTTAACGCTGTGCACGGAATGATAACATGTATGGCACCTACCTGTTCGATGGTTGCAGGCATCGTGGCGCTCTGGGGGGGCACGGACTGTACGGGACGTGCGGGCCGAGCTGCGGCTCGCTGGAGCGACGCCCGCTTCACTGACACCATCAGCCACACGTCTTCCACCCTTTGTGCAACCTGTAAATATCTTTTTAATAACCTCCTCATCTAATAATAATAAAAATCTTTAACTCTCTACAGAGGGTCTATTTCGTCTAGATTCCATATGTTTATTTCAATGCCTTCGGTAAATTACACGATTCGCAATTGTAATGTCAGCAGCGGGAAATCTATTCTCCTATTCCTGCGGGCTGTTACTGTCGTCGTGAAGGATGATTATCAGTTATCCTTCACCGAATAATGATTGGCATAGGAACCAAATATTAGGAGCTCATTCGGTACAAGTATATAACCCATCTTTGCCTCCTGTAAAGGTGAATATACGAAAGGAATTTCTTAATAATCGCCGCAATTGCCATACCCCTCGTAGAAAATGCGCAAGACCTAAACACACGTGAGAAGTATCACATCAAGATTATTACCAGACCAAAGCAACACAGAGCCTATGAGAACTTATAATTTTATGTAAGAGTCTCTGTGTTTGGCACTAATCGGTGTAACATTACTCCTGAAGATGCCCCGTGGAGGGTGAAACACGTGTTGAGTGATGTAGCGGTGGTAGTTGTGTTATTCATATTGTTTGCCGCATGCGCAATTATCAGCGGGCTGGCGGGCGGTGCACTTTATTGCACGACTACTACTGCATGTGCGGAAGTAGCTATATATTGGTCCTTTTCTTACCTAGGATGGATTTCCAAAAAATAACGCCTGAATCCATTAGATATTTATAATTTTATTATCGTTTAGGTTCTTGTGTATCAATTTTGCACGAAGTTTTCCAAAACTTTCGTTATAAATTCAAACAAAATGTTTATGGGTGTGATGAATCAAATATATTTATCAGTAATCAGTTTTTATTGATTGAAATACCACGTCACTACAGCATAGGATCCCTTTATTAAGTATATACAACTACAGACATCCATAAAAAGGAAAAAAAATATTAGCTCCGACTCTAATTTTGAATAAACTTATAAATATTGATCTAAATGATGCAAAAGAACAATAAAAATATTTACAAACACCTTGTCTTAACGAACTGGTTACTGCAATTAAATGTCATTGCGCTCATTTTGCGTCTGTTAGAAATGTGAAATGATATTAAACATTGTATAAAAAAACAAACGAGGTAAAAATACAAGTAGAATGCATACCTGAGAGACGAGTGCTCTAGTTTCCTGTGTCGCAGTTTGTAACAGCATATCCCGGAACTGTTCTGGGGATGATAGGCCAAAGGTCTTCGCGTCTTCCAATAACTTATCCACAGCTATCAATCCACCCTCCCCGGCTAGGATTTCTACGCCTGTTGCACACCATTCGTTCGCCTACATAAAATTAAAATAAATATATTAAGTATTTTCTAACTATATAACACAATAAATTACTAAATTTATTACATATTATCAAGAAAAAAGCGTTAAAAACTGGTCCACAAATTCACAACCTATTGACAGTTTTTGTTATGGCTTTTATTTCATTGTCAATTATGGCCCTGCTTGTGAGGCTTCTTACACCTTCTATCTTATTCTGACAGGGACTTTTCTTTTAAAATATTTATTCTTTTAAATAATTTATTTTTTTAACATTCTCTCTTCTATCATTCTTTACATTATCTATCATTATCACTTAAGATTCATGCACCGCTTCTCATCATTCTCCAAATACATATCTCGCAATCTTTATTTTTATCATTTTTAATATTTTTATTATATATTTATTTTTAATAAGTCCATTTCTAATTTACATTCAACATTTTCGTCCATTATTTAATATTTTAGTAAATACAGTTTTATATTTACAAAAAAAAATTATCTTAGGTCTTTAGAGAGTATATAAGTCTATAGAGAGGTACGAGAGTATGTATATAAAAAATAATGAGGTACAAGAGCTTACTTCTGAGAGATCTATGTGAATTTTGCATACAATATGGAACAACATATTTACGTTAATATTGATATTTAATGTTATTACAAATACATAGAAAAAAAGACAAATTAAAAAAAAATGAAAATAAAACATTCATTATTGTCTTCGGTATATACTAAAATAATTAAATACGTGATCAGAAAATAGTGAAATAAAAATGATTGAAGAGGCAGCGCACGTAAGACGCTTAGCCTGTCTTGTTGACGTAACTTAGCTGCCTTAAAAACCTCAGCTCGGGTCGTCACATCACATGCAATATTAACTGACTGAATCCATTAGTACGACACAATACAGCATTTAAAAAAAAACACAAAAATAAAAAAAAATGTTCTTTCTTAATGCTTGGAAAATAAATTTTACATTTATTGCACTTAAAGTTAGGCCAAACAACCTACTACACTACCTTTCTAATCTAAACTTACTGCGATGAAATTGAAGTAAGAAGTTTATCATGAGACCTTATTTAAACAACTTCATTTAAAGCAAACATTAAATTTTAAACTGCACCTTATCTATTCTGTCCATCAGTTCCCGCGCCTTGGTTAACAGCAAGTTCCGTTTCTGTATCTTATCAATAAGTAAAGCGCTTGTTCTCCTTAGTTCCTCACATTTAGATTCTATATGGTCCACAGAACTTAACGGGTCTTTCATTAGTTTCTCCCCTGTAATAAAATAAAAAATGAAATATACTTTTTTATCATTAACAATGTTTTTTTTCTTCGTAAATAAACGAAATGTTTATTTTATCTGTGGTTAAAAATATTACTTATAAAAGTAAAAAAAACTGGAATAAAAGAAATAAAAAAAGGTTTAAAAACTTAAGAACCAAAAATAAATTATATAATATTTTTTGGATAATATGAAATAAAAATTAAACTGTTAATGGTGAGGTAACAACCGTATAAAAAGTTTTCATATAAAACCATCTTTAAATTTTATTACTTATAATTAACGCCCGCTACATCATCTGCTCCGTTCAGTTAGAAGCGTGGCCGGAAGAGTATATATTAACGGTGTTCAGCGAATATTTCATAGTTTTTTTGCCCTGGTTTTGGGAGGTGTCGTTGCCCTTGTCTTAACATGAAAGGGGCTTTTATTTCATTATACCTTTTTCAACAAAGTTTTATCGACACTCTATTCAATTCTCGTCTCTTTAATTAAAGATATTTGTTACCGTCTTCAATAACTGATGACGCGGTGTCGAGGTCGCAATTACAGAGCTTCTCAAAATCGTTTGCTTCCTGCATAAGGCTTTCTACCCTGACAGCAGTCTCACCGACCTCGGTCATATCGCACGCGGTCTTTAGATGATTATCTAGAGTTGCCTAAAACACATAAACAATATAAGATGCTAATCATATAAACATTTTGATAATTTTTGAATTATGTGTAATAATAAAAATACTAAATACGGTATCCAGAAATTATTATCACAGATAATTTAAGAAAATAAATCTGCAGTTCTCAAAATATTATATTTTATATCGCACTTAGCAGAGCAATATGAAATAAAAGTCGTAACACTTTTTTCTAACCCTATACCTATTTATATATATATATATGTGTGTGTGTATTATATATATACTATTTTGTCAGAAAATATAAAAAGTTTTCATTAAAAAATTACACAAATAAAAAAAATAATGTCAACTACTATTTAGTTGTCATTGTTTAAAAAAAAACATCTGTCAAATTTAGTTCAACAGCATGCTAATTATAAGGATAAATATATTGTTTATATATTATTGTGCAATTTAAATAAATAATGACTTTAGATATGGTCTGTAATTTTCGTAAATGCAGAAGGTCGTTATCAAATCATGCGTGGGTTACAACTTGCTCGCACGCGTTCTGCGTGGAACACGGTCATAAAGAATTTAGGCGAAACGCTGAAAATTCTTTAACTTGTCCAGCTTGTGGTAATGAACTACGCGATAAGTTTGATGTGATTCAAGCAGACCTAAAACCTAGTGAAACTTTTAAATCTATAGTATTGGCTGGAATGAGACCTGATACGATTATGGATGTGGCCATGAGAGCAATGTCATTTTGGTCGTATCAAATTGAACAAGAAACGCTTTACCAAGAAAATTTAGCAAAACATTCCAGAGATAAACTTCAATGTTTAGAAGAAATTAATAAACTTAATCTACAAAAGTTAAAAGCTGAATTAGAGACGTGTAAACGTAAAGTTACATCATTGCAAGAGGAATACAATAAAAAAAATAAACAAGCCGCAGAACTTTCAGCCTGTCTGGAAGAAAAAACAAGAAAATTACAAAAATTAACGTTTCAATTGGATGCTCAAAAAAGGAAAGACATTCGTATGGGCACTTTTGAAACGAGCTCAAACAATGAAAAGCTAATGGAAATATCGGACTTGGTAGGTAAAACGGTTGCCTCTGACGCTTTTATATTTAAGCCAATGAAAGATGCGGAAGTATCCCGCCAAATTTCTTCACCTAGGACCCCGATGTTCGATTTCCGAAGAAGGAACAAGCGACCGGATAGAAATAAATCTTTCAATTTTCGACCGTTACGGTCGTAGTGTAAACTGAAAACCAAAAAACACAGTTAGTTTATAGTTACCTGCATTTGTTTAAAATTCAATAAAAAAGTGCGAAATTGCAACCAGTGGTTTAATTTAGTGGAATGTTTTTGCCAAAAATTGTCAAATTGCCTCTCAGTCTCGTCCAGTTGTACCAATAATCTGAAGAAAAAAAAACTATTGAGTTATACACAATACAAACATCAGTTATAAAGATATTGAATAAGCAATATATATACATACATAGATTCTGGGCCTAAACAGTCAGTTTTAAGTCAAACCGCAAGAAAATAATGTATGAAGGGATACGATACTTGCTATTGTATAGTAAATATCCCATGTATCTGGTTAAAAATTAACGCAGTTTATAAGCTGCAGGTAATAGCAGATAAGCTACGTTCGTTATTTTTTAAAACAATAAACGTGAGTTTCATCGATTTATATCCTCACAAGCATTAAAAGGGACATTCCTGAACACAATGGTATTATGTGTTTAGAGACAGAATACAATAATGCACTATGCACAGAACAAAAGACCGGAATCGCATTAGTTATTTTAGCACGTATAATATTTTAATAGCACTCATACTATTTTAATTATATTTTAAATTACATATTTACTAAATACGACATATAATGGAAATGTAAACTGATTGTTAATGCAGAAAAGCATGTATTAAACATTTTGAAAAAAAATGTTAGCATTTTAATGTTTTGATTTGTGTAATTGAAATGAATGTTACCTTTCCACGGCGGCCACGTGACTTATAATATTATATGTAAGATTTGGTTTTCTGACTTGCGTCAGCAACTCCTCGCCTTGCGTCGTTGCTGCTGCTAATTCAGTTTTTAAAGCTTTATACCTGAAATTTAAAAACAATGTAAGATATTTATATACATAAAGCGTTTATAATAATTAAATATCCACTG
This sequence comes from Battus philenor, assembly GCF_028537555.1. NCBI lineage: Eukaryota > Metazoa > Arthropoda > Insecta > Lepidoptera > Papilionidae > Battus > Battus philenor. The sequence goes on from NW_027181693.1 coordinate 4,927,726, forward strand.
TTATAGAGAAGTCGTTAAATGTGGGGAGCACAAGACCAATCATCATTTGCGGGACGCCTATGCCTTACAGCAATGTTTCCCAACGTGAGGCCCACGCCCCACAGGAGGGCGATTTGAGTTTTAACGGGGGGCAATTCTAAAATGGACTCGACACTAGTTTATCTCTATTGCTTTAATATTGAAATGATGTATGTTACATGAGGGGTGCAAGAATTTTAGAAAGCCTATGGTGGGACATGGCACAAAAAAGGTTGGGAAACACTGCCTTACAATGTCTATCGGTTTACATGTTGTAGAGTTCTCCAATCAACTGTAAGTTATAATAACGGCTTTATAAATAAGCGTGTGTGTCAAAGATTTAGAACTTATATTTATTGATGAAGATGCCTATCTTAAAAAAAATTACAATTGTTATATCGATTTAAAAAAAAGCCATCCATCAACATAATGCTTGTTGATTAACTAAATACACAGGTATTTATTTCTTTATAATATCATATAATTTTTAGGACGACTCTCAATGACAGAGTCGTCAACAGAATGGCTACCTTTTAAATTTACATTTAAAACGTACTTCGTAGACTTTTAGCGTAACTTTTTGAAATAAATACATAAATAAAAGCTATCTGGGGAGCATCGGATGGGGCCGCGGTATACTATAGTTTCATCGAATTGAGAGACCAAAAGTCTTCAATAGCTTCGGCAGACGCTCTATGGAGGCTCAAGGGCCCTCTCTAAGGAACCTCGGCTTGGGCTATCACTCATTGGCTCTTTTCATTTAGCAAAGAAGTTTTGTACGATGTCTTACTATGACATTTATTTCGTTTACAAGGAGTGAAATTTTAAACAACATACTAAGGCAAGTAAGAAAAGAACCAATATTTAGCCACTTCCGCACATGCAGTGGTAGTCGTACAATAAAGTGCACCGCCCGCCAGCCCGCTGATAAATGCGTATGCGGCAAACAGTGCGAATCACACAACCGCCACCGCCACATTACTCAACACGTGTTTCACCCCTCCACGGGGCATCTTCAGGAGTTATGTTACACCGATTAGTGCCAAACACAGAGTGACTCTGCACTTTATTGCACGACTACCACTGCATGTGCGGAAGTGGCTAAATATTGGTCCTTTTCTTACTTAGGATGGACTTCCGCGAGGTAACGCCTGATTCCATTAAATACTAGGGCAAAACAAATCAAGCTTATCTTTATGTAGTAAAAACTTTTTCAAGCTACTAAAAACTCTTCAATGTCTATGATTTTAAAGTAAACAACTTACCTAGTTTCTTGGCTGTCTAATAAATCTTTGGTTTGTGTAGGATCGTTGCCCATGTCGCAGTCTACTATCTCATGCATGAAGTCATCAAGTTTGGTTGATATCTCTTTCATTAATGTCGAAAATTTCTCCAAAGCCTGTAATGGAATACAAAATTAGAATATATGTACTTAAAGTTTACATTTGTTAGGTGAAGTAATTTCTCAGATTTATCATAAAGGCGATCAGCTCGATATGATATTTACCAAAATATCCACAAAGATATTTTCAGTGCGCAAGGATTAACATCATCTTTAATTTAAAGAAAAGAAGGAAAGATATAAAGTTACTATCTAAACTTCAAATGGATACGTAAAACTAAAATGTCAAAAGGGTTCAAATGTAATCTAATGATTAATATGTAATCATATTCAACAGAACTACTATTGAGTCCTTTCTAAACGACGTGTAAAAAAACTTCTAAAAATATATTTGCCTACGCAGTTACCAAAAAATAAACAACTTGTCTCATTTGGTTAGATATAATGAGCTAAGTACGCATTTACATGAAACAGCCGTTGCGGGTTACGGGTAGGTTCTATTGTTCTTATGTTAATTTTTCCTAATTTTCCGTGTATTTGGACTGATCTCTAATTGAATCGGTAAGTCGGAGTACTTTTATATTAATGCCTGATTATTTTGGAATAACCTTATAGATAAATACATTGGAAAATCAGGCCACAGAGAATAGCGTTTTTTTTTTTTTAAAAATACCTATGTAAGCACATCATTACACGTCTTCGTACTGCGATAATCTATCCCTTTCATTTGCTTACAATAAGCAGTTGAAAGATTGTATTAACTCTAGGCAACGAATTAAATATAGTATGTTAGGTAATGAATCCTAGCGTTCGTTTATACAAATATATGTATATCAAAATTGAAATAAAAATAAAAATGAACAATAATTACATTAATATTTTGAGGGCATGATTTAAATTCCAGAATGTTTAAGTATACTCCAAATAAATGTAAACGCGGTATTATAAATAAGAGTTCCACTTACAATTCGCTGCTGAATCCACTCGGAGTGTGAATACTGGAGCTCTCCTCCGAGGTCCGGCGTAAGCTGCGACCTGTCAAAGTGTTCGTACAATTCTTCTATGCAGGAACACACGAGAACGCGGAACCGAAACTCTTCTTTAAACAGCTTACTGCTAACTTCCGACAAAGCCTTTTGCAGAAAACTGGCCGGTCGTAAAACGTACACCGAATGAATCACACCAGGAAAAAATTCCTGAAAATTATATCATTTTAATTTTCAATGCAACATTATTTAAAAAAAAATAATTACATACAAACAAACATACTTACAGATATCCTAATTAATACAGCTTTGACTGAATTCCATCTATCTTTTCTTCGATCTATTATTATGTGAAAACCCATTTCTGCCTCGAGCAATCTGAAATGAATATGCAATAAAATTGATATTAATATGAAATAGGTTTCTTTTTTCTAATCATTTTATTTATTTCTTATGCCATACAAACATCAGCTACTTATGTATGATGCACATTTTTAATTCTTATTGCTTATGTGTGTACACATGATTCGAGAATAAATAGAGCATTGATGAAATAAAATAATGTACCAATTAATGTATAATTGAATAAAACTTCTAAATTGTATAGTTTATATGTATACATTTAAGCCGTATTTGCCCATAAGAAAAATTGTAAATAATGATAAAACGCTGTCGTGACTCGCAGCTGGGAGAAGAATGATTCGTATTAAATAGCGGCATCCTCCTCCCAACTGCCTGTGTTTAGTTAAAGCTCAAAAAAATATTGTAAACAAAACACTAGCGACACCAATTATAGTTAATAAAAACTTTATATATAATACATAGTTAGAGATGTATTAACGTTATTTTTCATCTTTAAAACGTTTTAAAAATGCAGGTACGTTTTATCGGAAGCCGGAGTAAACAATCGATAGACTAGGGGCCCCTCGGTTGTTGTAGACACGTGCAATCTGCCAACGTAAACAATCTAGTGTCGATTGAGCAAAACATGGGCATGGCCTACTTTCTGTTCACCACATATCAGACTTTTTTAACGACCACTAAATCTTTCAGCGGAAATAATGGTTTAGATTAAAAATTCTTTACTTTAAAATAGAATAAATTTCCCATCCGATCCCTACGTTTGTTGCCCCTAAATTAAAAAATCTGACTTCCAAAAACAAAACTTAGTAAGAAAAAGGAAACAAAAAAAATTAGTTAAGATCGACTGGCATTTGTCAATTATCGACGAGTATATTTCGAGATGTTTAGAATCTAATTTTAAAATAAAAATCATTATTTTAGTATTAACTTATGTATGTAACGCAAATATGGTAATTTTTTCATTTTTTATGTTGATATTTAGTGTTTGATTTTAGATACATATTGAGAGCAGTAGTTACTTGTAACCTTGCAACAGAACTACACATTTATTGAAGATTGTTAAGACGGTTGGATACAATTATTTATCCATTACAACTGGTAATGAATTTGATAAATAATTGTAGCAATTTTCTTACATAAACTTGAGAAACAATGACACATAACAAACGTAACATACATTGAATCGAGGTAACGTAAATAAATGCTAGGGGAATCTAAAATCTTTCTGTTCTTTCCATTACATTTTAATATTTTAACAATTTACGTTGTAGTCACGATGGGTAATCATTTAATAGTGACATGACTTGTCAATAAAAATGTGATGCTGCACAAGGTTGGAAATTTTCAATTCTATTCAACAATATGTCCCCTCTCGCTAACATGAGACTGCACGACATTAATATATAGAGGCAAAACACTTTCGCACTACTGTTTAGCTGTAGATATACAGGTTGAGATTGAATGGTTGTGTATACACATTAAAAGGATGATTGTATATCTTATTTGTCCGCAAAAAGGTTTCACACCTATTTCCAATCAACCCCGCCCACCTAGCACTATTAACCGTTACACTAGTTTTATGGACATTTTGTTTCTAACTTGACGCAATTAATGGTTAAATTCGTATTTCATCCATTATCTGAACTGAAGTTGTGAGTGAGAAAACTCAGGGGGAAGCGACTGTGGGTAGACCACATAGCACAGAACGGATGGTCCCAGGAGCGTTAAGGTTCTGTAGTTGATATCATTGGCAAGAGAAGCATACGACGTAATATACTGGCCACATCGAATCAGATCTATTTGAAATATAGGGGAGGGGGAGAGGGCTTAAGTCTAAGAGTGGGCGTCCTACAGTTGTATTATGATGATGATGATGATGACTTACGAGGGCACGGAGGTGAGGTAGAGAAGCAGGCGGCGATACTCAGCAGCACTGATGAGATGGAAGTTGTTGTTGTCGGGAAAGGTGATGAGTGGGCGGTGGTCTTTCGCGAGGCCCCCGGTGGCGAGTGCATACTGCGGCAGCAACAGTTCCCCCACGCTGCGACCCTCGTCCCCATCACTACCGCAACCATCGCACTCCGCTTCTGTAACACAAGTCACGTTTGTTACGCATAATACATTCAATGTAAACGTCGATGAAGTTTATTTTCTGATTAATGCCAAATAAAGTGTAAGTGTAAAAGCTTTATGAGTCGAATTTATATCTCATTTTTCAGCAACAAAGTTTAAAGCTGTTATACATATTTGCGATCAACCTGTATAAAGTGTCCACTCTGAAATATGTTACATTAATTATTTTTTTCTAGTATGCGACAAGCCAATTTATTCTTCCAGTACAAAGCAAGGACGAATAGTTAATAATAATTAATCTTGATGTATCAGAATTTTAAAAACTTTTTCTTTATATGTTATCATTGTTATTTATTATTTCTGACATTTAATTTTATATCGGGTGGAACATATATTAACTGACAGCAAAAGAGTTCATTCACACATTCATCCCTTTAAAGCTTTTACACCTATAACCAATTACCCTGTCCTGGTAAAAAAAAAATATTCACACATTCATGAAAACATAATTTTCCAAAGCTTCTCATAAATGGTATAAACCCCAAAAAATACACATAATTGTATACCAAAATTAAAAGGAAATTAGAAATATTACGACTTTTTAAATTTAAAATAAACTGTCTGTGGTTTGGATTAAAGATGACGCATAACTCATGAGTTTCTAATTTTGTTTATAAATCATTAAAAACAGTTTTATAACACTACGAGTAGATTTAAAATGTAATCAGATTTAACAGAGATAATGCATTACTTACACTTAATTGAATTTAAAGTAATTTGGAATGTATGTAGTAATAATAAAAACGTAACTTAATAATTCATAACACTATTGTTTATATAATATTTAATAGAGAGTGTTGATTGGAATTTAAAATAAATGTACGTGATATTTTTTCTTTCGTAACTGTTTAAATTACATCCATTAATTTCATAGAAGGTAAACAAAGGTGAGGAGAAAGAACAATTCGCTAGTTTTTGTGGTTAATGAAATCAATATAACTAAGTTTGAGAAAACTAGTTGGAGAAAACCGTCAGGTGCGCTAACGAGTTTACTCTGTAATAAGTAAACTTAGTTACCTATAAAATTCTTACCGTTACGTATCCAGGAATATAGAGTTTAACCAATATTCTTACTTATATACCTTTGTCTATAACTTTATACTTTTCAAGAAATCGTTATTTTTTATGACACTTAAAATCCTCTTGTAACACGCGGAACGGATGTTTAAAAACTTCTTATAATTATAGGTCGAATTTTTTATTAGAATAATTACGAAATATATTAAAACCTAAAATTGAATCTAACAAAAAATTTAACATTACAATTACATTAACATAACTCGTCCAGATCTAGTAATAACATTAATGTTATTGGCTTGGTTGCTTTAGGTAGTACAAAGTACAATATTGAACTGACCATGGCATGGTGTGTTGGTAATAAGTAGTTTTTTTCCTGCACTATGGCATTATACGTGTTTTTTATAATTTTTTTCTCTTCTTTATTATGTTTTTTGTTAATAATTTACCGGCCTATTAAATATATGCATGTCATTCTATTACCATACATACTGTTATACCCTTTCCTCAAATAATATTACTACCTATTTTACTATATGAAATAGTAAAAACGCTGTAAAAGAGTATAGTGTAGTAGTCATCTTTGATTTTTGTGTAGCTGCATATAAAGAATTATACAGGCAAAAGAAGCTATGCTTTAATGACATACATTATAATAACTAAAATAAAATCAACAGAGGTCCAGAATGTTCTTTAAACATATATTACTTAAACTACATGTTAATTTTAATTATTGTTTTTTTTTTTATCAGACATCCATAAATATTCGTAGCATTTATGTTTGAAATATATATTTGTCGCATTGAGAAGCAAGAAATACAGAGGAAATATTTTTTTCGTAAAATTTATATTATATAATTTAGAATCATTAATTCGATATTCAATTATTTGCCCAAAATGCCAGATTGGTCAGGACGGCCATGACTGAGTACAAACAAAGTTTTCGTTATAAAAAAAAAAACTAGTTTTTTGGCTAGTGATCTTTACGTACTCAATGCCAACTAGTGTGACATTACCGCAAAATAATATAAACTAAATATTTTTTAATAAATGTTTTAATCAACTTTCACTTGTTGGTGATTAATAAATATAAATATATTGTTGATAAAAGCAAATAACCGCAATAATCTGAGATTATCCTTTCCCGCTTCGCAGACAGATGTAATTTCAGTTAACACTTGTAAGGATGAAACCTTAACACTGACAAAGCCGCGCTAATGTGAAAAGGGTGGAATGCGGAATTTACTAGAACAATGGGGACAGTAAATTAAACGAGATTTATAATAAAAATATTGGTTTCATTATCTTGTTTCTATTCTTTTTTTAAATCTACAATTGAAAAATTACTTTTTTTAATAGGCCAAATTTTGAGGAAAGATCCTTTACCTAACCCGTTTGTTGTTCACAACGAAAAAAATCCATACGTTTTAGACGGCTAGCTGAACGATTTTTTTTAAAAGAGCTATTACATATCGCTTTTTATTTGCATTTGATCCCGCTACCATCTCCATGAAAAGCTTCAGAGCAAGGGGACGATACCGCCGTTTTTGTGAATCTGTGACCAAAGTGACATTCATTTATGAGACTGAGATATATAAAGATGTTTAGTGCAATAAACTGATTAATAAGACATTTCCATGCTGCAACATATATAATTAATGGATAACATTTCTGCCGTTTTGGGAAGAGTTTAGTCTGTAAGAAGATATTACGGAAGAATTTTAGAGACACTTCTAATATACATTAGAGAAAACCTGCTTCATACGTAGCGGTATACCGTGTGATCCGTCCTTAACGGCGAGGACGGAGTGTTTTTGTCTTGCTCCTACGTAATTTAATCTTGGCTTTTGTCTCATCAATCTAGTATTTATTCTAGCTAAGGCGCCTTCGACCTTGTTAAAGTCGTCTGAAGAACCTGGCCGGTTTCAACCGGTCCTATTGCAAATCTATAGAGAGGCCATACGACAGCGCTTTGATACTGGAAACAGCAGTACTTACCTTCTCTGTCAAGAAATCAAACACATACAGAAGTAATTTCAATACCCCGTTAGATTTTGTTTTTTAAGCACCCTATATTTTTAATTTGAAGTCAAGCATCAATAGAAAATTTATATGTGAAAAATACATCAAAGTCAGGTAGAGATCGAGTTTTTAAAATGGCACCTTTATCGCATCCGAATAAAGGCAGCGCAGCGTGTAATCAATCATAAAGAAGTTACGTTGCATAAGACTTGCGGAGTTAGTTTTAACTTATTTATAGAATGAAATAAGTTTTAAGTTATAAATAGGGTAATTTAAATATAATGTTTTTGAAGGTCGAGAAACACGTGGAAAACACAATTTTTTTCCATTGAATTGAATTCAGGTTAAATCGATCTATATATTACGTTAACTTTTATAAATAAAAATGAAACTCTAAAAGTGTTACTAAGCGATAAAACGATTTGACCACTGCGGCTAATTTTAATTTTTATATTTTCGTTATCAACACGAGGAACATTTATAAGATTTTTTCTTTCCCAATGAAATACACGAGGAATAAGGAGGTTAAAAACAGAACTTTTTTTACAGAAATTATAGAGTAAACTTTTAACTGCCCATTCGTATACCATAAGGTAGCATTGAAATGAAAATATAAATAATATTATGACATAATATATATATGAAATATGGATTAATATTATTTTTACTAAAAGAAGTCCCTGGTTGCGGGTACCACGAGACCGGGGTCACCGTGGGGTTCTTTGGGGGAAGCAATGCCTCGCAGTGACAGGGGTGACACGACGATGTAAATATAACAACAATATACAACATAAGACAACATTTTTGTCGATCGGGACAACTGATTATTAATAGGCAGTTGAAAAATAAAACCTCAACATTATATAATACTTTACTTAAACAGAAACTTGGAGAACATAATCTTTCGATCGATTTTAGAAAAAAAGAAGGCAGTTCTTAGTTACCGCATCGCTAGGGATTCTTTTGTTTTTCTGATAATTACAATAGATATCGATTTCAATTGACGCTATTCTTCATGTTAAGACTGATGAAGCAGAGATCAAGTAGGTTTCGTTCGACTTTTCTCGAATGTTCTTTGTATGAAATAACGCTTTGGCTAAAACTTAAATAGCCTTTTTACTTTATTATATTAAATTCTGAATAAAAACAGTGTACTTCGGATTACGTGTTGTTCTATATTGATGAGATACACACCCATTTACGTACGGGACAAGAAATGCGCTTGATTTTTGCCTAAATATTATTGGACCTTACTAACCCACTGCTGGATATACCGCTACCATTGAAGATTAAAAGCTCGGAAATCAAAATGTCAAGTTTTTTTATATTAACAAAACCACTTAAAGAAATATGTTTGTTTTACGAATAAAGTTAATAATTATACTTTAAAATTAATAACAGACATTAAAATGTCAATGACATATTTAATATACTCTATGTATAACCAAAGTATTATTTTTAAGTATCTGTGGATATTATTAGTTCGTTTGGATTCGAGAATATTCGATTCGATTATCGTCATTCATTTCGCGAGTGAATAGCCAAAGTAATCGAGTCAAGGGTACACGAGCCGAAACTACTTCGGCAGCAGACAATATGACAATCAAACAGCCGGACGATTGGATTACTATTTAGATATTTAACTATGCCTATTCATGAGTCGAGGCTGATTCTAACTGCAATGCCTTTAATAAATATCTATGCTAAATAAAGCATTAAAGAATATTTAATCAAAACCCAAATAACGTAATAATATTTGAGATAACAAAGGAATTCGTGAGGATGTTGCTAATTCTTTTAATTTATAATTACAATGTCTTCTGCAATTTACAAAAAAAAAAGAAATTAAAAAAAAATGATCAAATATGTCTTAAGCGCGCAATAAAATCAAGTATACAGCGAAATTTATGCTGTTTATTTAGTGTAACCAGATTGGTTTGTTTATAATCAATCCACTGTTAAAATTAGACAAAACCATCACCGATTGACCGACTTCAATCGATACAGTCGAGTATTGTGTGAAAATCAGTCACAATACGAGCAAATAACATGAAAAGGTCATTCATGACAACGCTTCATTAAATTCCACGTTAAAACGAAGTCCAACCCCACTCGCCATATTCTCCAGATATTACGGTTAATGGGCACATTATCTGTCCGATTGGCAGTTCCACTGACATGAAGACAACAAATGGCTGGATTTGTGGATAGCGCCAAAAGGTAAACACTTTTATCATAATGATATTCGAACTCTGCCAGAAAGACGAGAAAAATTTGTAACGAGTTATTGCGATGGGTAATACTTTAATAATATGTTAGTACTCCTGCACATTTAATTGCCTTTTATTGAACAAAAGCTGCGAAAAATTGCTGCGCACTTAATAGATAATCCGATCATAGAAATCAGTGAAGTGTATCCAGATGAAACTGTTACGTACAATCAGTCAAGAAAAGTCTAATAGTGCGGACGTATGTTACAGCCAGTCTTAGCCGTGGTCTTATTTTATAAGTCCCTGCGTCTATAGTACTACCGAACCTGATGTGCTGAGCTCAACTTATGCGCGGCGAGAATATCAGCTGCTCCATTCCGTCAACGTATTTACGTAATAGAGAGACTGCTAAAGCGACGTAAAAGTTTGGCACCTTTCCAATCCAGTGGAACTTCTGCGACCCGAGTGGAGGCTCCCGGAGAGTTCTCGACCTTAGGTAACATAAAGAAGTGTAGGCTAGGCATTTTCAGCGCTCTACCAACCAAATAAATGTGTTAACGTAAACGGACAAACAAGAATAGTTGCCAAGGACGCAAGGGACAAGTCGCCGACTTGCAAATTGGATCGACAACCATCGAGATATGCTTTAATCTCCACACCACGCAGACGGGTTAGCGATTGTAGTGCGGTGTTCTGACGCTGATGCCTATTCTCTAGATACTGCCTATTCTACTCCAGGCCCCTGCAAATAACATATGAAGTAGCTACGTCCAATAAGCCATGTTATTTCTCTATCGAGAATGTTCCTTCCTCAATAGGCTTAAGCAATACAGATTGAAAAAATAGGCGCCGGGAGTATCTACAGACAACTTCTTCAAAGATAGACGTACCACCATACATACCCTCAGATATATTCGAATGTGATGTAAGCGTGCTTCGACCCACATTGCAGAAACCACAACGACATTATATCTATTGCCGTAACGCTATTTCAGAGAGGAATGTGCGTTTCAGGTCAAACCGATCTACAATGAACGAACGCTACGAATTATAAAAACCGAAATTATGTGTTATCTGAATATTGATATTTGTATATGCAAATAATCCAGACACTATGATTCTTAACGTTATCTTTATACAGTCACTATTAACAGTCTTATCAAATATTTGACGTATCTAATTTTTAACAAATAATTATAACTAGCTGATAGATTTAGTAAGATTTAATACTATTTGTAGCTATTTTAAATCAGCGCTTTGTTTTCGCTTTATTTGTTGCCTTTAATTCAAATTATTATACTCGTAAGTACCTTATTGTATAACTTAATATACAAATAAACATATGTAACATTGTTAATTTCATGTGCAATCTTTAACAACGTAACATAGAAATGAAATAAAACCTATTTTTTTACAGTCAAATTTGCTGATAGTGAAACTAAATAGACTCTACGAAGATTCTTAATAATTGTTTGTATTATTAAGTATTTCAATAAATCTTTAAATTGCATTGTAATTTTGATTTTTTTGTTTACATATAAACACTACTTTCTTTACAAAAAGTATGGTGCAAATGTTAATAAAATGTAAATTCTTTATTTATTCTTCAAAATCAGTTTCATCCCATTAAAAGCAATCCTCTTCCGGTAAAATACACTCTTGCCAACGTTTTTCCTGGACCTCGATTCAGACGGAATAGTCTTTTTCCGGTGTAGCTTTCAATGCCTTCTTTGATTCTGTTTTTATCTCCTCAATCGTGTCAAAACGGCGGTTCCGCTTTAGACTTTTGAGTTTACTGAATAACCAGAAGTCGCAGGGAGACAAATCAGACGAATACGATCGTTACGGAACGATATGAGTCGAGTTTTTGACGCTTTTTTCTAAACAATTTAGCGCTTTTGGTACCTATCGAGACGACGCGTTTTAGACTCAAAATATCCTTCAAAATGCTTAGGGCTCTGTTAAGTGAAATTCCCATTTTTAACAAACTGAGGCTTACCAAATGTTATAGACCGCCTTACCAACCTTAGAAAATATATATCTGCTTCCCTAATGCCCGAGAGTTTTATATAACATTTTCACTTTACTTTTTGATCGCAGAAGTGTAAGCGTTAATTGGTCAAACTAATTTTAACGATGTCTGCGGGTCAGAAAAGTTTTAAACATATTTTAGCTTTCACTAAAGTTAAGCAAGCTTACATATATGTGCGTATTAAATTTTTCTAATCTCTGGTTTAATTTCGGTGAAAATCATAAGCAGGAATACCTTTTATAAAAATTTATGGTAATCTACACTACGAGAATAAGTTTGAAAACGAAACAAAAGCAAGTAATAATACTTACAGAGTCCACTGTGTTGTGTCCCTGAATTGTCTTCTTTATAAATTATAAACAATAAGAGGATGTAGTAATTAAGTCTCTTTGTTCCAAATAGCTTTAATAAAAAGTGTGAAATGTGTTCATCAAATGCTTTGTTAATTGAATTTAAGTTTCCATCAGTTCTTCACAAAGAATCCGCTTATCAGTTTCACGAGGCCGCCGCTGCGTAAATGGCGGTCATTGGCCGTGTTAAAGGTTAAGGTATTTGTTAAGGATCGGAAAAACTTTCTAATGCTAATGCAATATCACTTTTTAATTGTTCATTATCTAATGTTTCAACAATCTAGTAAATCGCATAATTTTATTTCATATTATCGTTCAATACATCTTTATGTTAAAATAATGTTGCTTTAAAACAATGCATTCATGTATCATCATCAATATCTACGTAGTATAGAGAAATAAATCACTTGTCTTCGAGGTTAACATATTCTTAGCTCGTTATCATTAACAAATGAGAGAGGTTGTAGTATTCACTCAAAACACACACTAAATAGATATTATTATGATTTTGTAGTAAAAATTAACAACACGCCTAGACAAATATTTACAGGATTTGTATCACGAGTTGTCACACATGACGTCTTATTTTCATCGGAACATGTTATTTGTGTTAAAACCAATTTCACACAGATTATAATTCAACATGTAATGCACAATGTTTATCGTTATCGTTTTCTAAGCGGATGCATAATGTCATAATGACATCACTCTATCTAACGGGCATCAGAATAGTTTCCTTGATATACGATGTTCATTATACGCTCGGGAAGTTATTTGCAGAATCGATTTCATTACTTTCTACAAAACAACAAATTTAAATAAATATAGAGAACAAGGAAATAAAGGTTCGTAGACAAACGAAAGTAATTGACTTGACCAAGCGGTTTGGCTAGTTGTGACAATGGGCAGGCCACGCGTGGAACTGATATCCACTAAGTCTCCAAGTACCGGAATGGAGACCAGTGAGTGATAAGCCTGACGGAGGACCGCCCACATAAGGTGGATAGGTAACCTTAACCTAAGGTCGCCTGAAGATATTGGATGCACGGCGCATCCTGTCGCTCTTATTGGAAATCTACGAAGAGACCTATGCCCAGGAGTAAACATACTATGGGTCTTATTATCTCGGTGTAAGCCCAGTCTGGCCAAGCGGATCTAAATTGACCTGCTGGAATCAAGACTTAATAAAACCGAATTTAAATGGACGTACTACAGCTGCAATGATGATAATAATTTAAGAATTATTTGTTTTTAATTCGAAGTTATGGTTTAAGGTTATGTTAGTCTGTAACGACTTTTGAAGGATATAAAGGGCATGGCAATTTATTATTGACGTCACGTTCATTTTACCTGTCTCATGCTTTCATTTTATCCTTGTCAATTTGATTGGTGACTATCGCGTACTACGCTATTATTTGGTAAAAAATATTGCAATCATCATCGGTCGTAATAAATAAAGATAATTTGAGAATGCTGCATTACTGGTGCATTAAGTTTAAGCATAAGTATTCTATTTACCCGTGCTGTGTGAATAGTGTTAAGTAAATGCACTCTATTTGGCAGCATTATCATCATATCAACCGTAGGATATTCATTATGATCTTTTAGATGCGTCATCGATCCTAGGTCTTCAAACTTCCTCCTCTTAAACTTATTTCACCTCATACTATAAACACGTAACTCCCTTATAAAATTGCTCTTTGAATTAAAAAAAAAACATTAAATAGTTAGGAAACAAATAGCATCATGGAGCCGAGTTTTTTGGTTCTCCCGGGCACTCGTTCTAATCGGAACGCTAATCACGTTTCAAGTGGCATCCCTAGCCTAGGTTCCCATTCGAGGACATTTGCACTTAATTACAACATAGTCTGTCCACCTTAGCGTCCTAAGTTAGCGCTATTCGGTGGAATTAACACAACGAGCTGAGCCGAGATAGATATAGGAGCCATTGAGCTTAGTTATTGTTAAGACTACTGAGCGCCTTTATCATTCAGACACTTCAAACTCGGTGAAGCTGTAAATTACAACGAGCAAACAGCATATGTTCATACTTTCATATAGAAATAGAACGTTATTAAGACTATGTCTAAAGTCGAATTAGGAGTGAGGAGATTGGTTAACTAAAATAACCGACATAGTACAGCGGATTGTAAAGTTTGTGACAGCGGGCAGGCCGCATAATGCGCAGAACAGAAAGCCGCCACTAGTACTAGTATAAAACATCTGCTGACGTAGTTGAAAGACAACCTAGTTGAAGTGGTCGTAATGTTTGGATACAGATTGCTTCCCACTGATCCTATTGGGAATCTATGGGTATGAACTATGTACAGATCCTTCGGTTGAATTGGTGTGTATCATAGCATAAGCGCAATTGTAACAAGCGTTAGGGTGTAAATTGAATTTGTACCATATCCCTTATTAATTGTTAAAAACTACAAATGAAATTCTACAAAAATAAATTAAAGTTAACATAAACCAAAAATGCAGTCGTTGTATTAAAAGTACATTTTAAAATTATACAGTTATCCCTTAAAAGTTTCATTCCAAATGACGTAATAAAAAGCCCCGAAACAGCAAAATCCTCTACGACAAGTTGTAAACACGTAAACAAGTAATAGCATAGCAACGTTAACAAGGGACGTTAGTTCAGGTTTTCACATTTTTTCATGCTCTACCTCGACACGCGGCGGGGTAAATAGCTTCTGTGTTTGTTTACCTCGCCATGAACGCAAAGAAAAAAAGTAACAGTAAAACTGCCTGCGACGTAGCTTGTCGCTAAAGGGAAGTTCTATTTTTTATACAAATGTTGACATGGACTGAATAATTAAACATAGTTATTTTATATAAACTACAATAACAGTTCTGTTTATTTCAATTTATTTTCAGTAAAATTAAGGTTAAAAAATCTTTATTAAAATACATTATCACGTGATTCATCATTTATAATGATCACCTGTAAGTCATGTAAAGAATGCTGTACAAAATTTAATATAAACTAAAATCGAAATGATCTTTCTTATAACGGCATCCGTGTGTCCTATATACATTAGATCTAAGATAAATTCAAAACATACTCGGTAGGATTGTTTTGTGACCATTTTCAAGAATATCCTTCAATTCATGAAACTCTATCATCACTTTGGTTATTTTATTGTAGAATTATTTAACTATTTTTGCATGATTAACTTTTTAAAATTTTTGTTATTCATAGGCGATACATTTATGTTTTTCATATACTTCTATCTAATTATATGTGACAAGATTTTTATGTATGGCATATGCTGTCCCGGTGCAAAGTAAAGTGGAGGGTAAGCAGTCTCTTGGACGCTTTCCACCAAGATGGACAGATCTAATTAAAAATGCTACTAGAAACAATAAATGAATGATCTTACTCCACCAAACTCCGAGCTACATGACAGCATGCAAGAGCGGCGGGGACATCAGAACCGATCGGGACATGAAAACGACCACTAAAAAAAGTACACGAGTGAGAAGACGTATGTTGTCATATTTCTTTAATTAATTAATCTCTTCTCTAAGATAGTTTAAATAGCAGATAATTGCGTTGTTGCACGTTTGAATTATCCGGCGTCACTAAACATTTAGATGAACAAAACGAGATTAATACGATGTAACATAATCATAGATTTCACATATGTTATAAAAATACCTACGTTTATGATTAGTACAAATAAATATATAACAGATTATATACAACGGAATTATGAAACAGGTCTAAATGATAAAAATAATTTTAACTTGAAGGTAAATAATTTAACGTAAAACGATTTCAAATCATTGTTATTTATATGTATGACACTTAGATCGTAGTGTATGAAATAGATTGTTTTGTATTAAAACTGTTTCGTATTATCTCTTATGCACAGTACAAAAAAATGAAGGCTTTAATCTTCGAGCGAAGTGAAAAATGTCTTCGCTACATAAGCTATAAGCCGTAGTACCTGCAGATCTATACCAAGCAAAGGTACGGTATGTTTTTCTTAAAACACGACGCATAAATCTGATGTCACGTTAAAACTGAACTTTACAAATATTTTAAACTGTTCAATAACAAAATCGAACTAAAGTCAATAAAAATTATAGATTTTATACACTTTTATAACGTATAAGGTTTTAAAATATCTTTAGCGATATAATAGACAGTTATAATGACATTACATATCAAGATTACCAAAAAATATAAACATGCGTTCAATAATTATTCAAGTTTTTGTTGAGGTGAAGTAGTAAAATTATTAAATTTAAATAATACGTTACTTGTTTTATACAATGTTAAAATGTTCAATGTACATGAAGTGAAAGGCTATTGTTATTTAAACATAAATTATAAATACTCACGACATAAAGATTTTTTAATGTAAATCAATTTGTAAAAATCCCCGTTTGAATAGATGACAAGTATGTATCCCCTTTTGTAAGATCCTAAGCTTTGAATTCCAACCAGTGACCACATTTCTGTACAAAACTCACAATGGAATAGTTATCATTACCACTTCTATAGCAAACGTCATTGCTAAATATCTCCTTTAAATGTATATTACCAACTTAGTATGTGTCGCTTGAAAATAATTTGAACGAATTCATTCAATTGGCTTTCAAATACGTATAAGTAACTATAAGTAAAATATTGCATTAGTCCTTGCCTGCCTCACGGTTCATGAAATCCTTTCGTTGCTATTTATAATATGCCGTAAAACTGGCCAAGTTTTATACGAGCTATAATTTGAAATTGTGCATTTTATAAACGTTCCCTTAAACCCCATAGCAGCAAGAATTTCTTAAAATCCGTACTTAGCTGAACTTTATTTGCCGAAACAAATATACCTTTCTACATTTCAAGTCTCTAAGTAGTATAGTTTTAGATATATCGTGATGAGTCAGTACATGTGAAAATCACTTGTATGCAAATTTTGTCTACTCCAAGTGTAATAAAAAATTGTTATTGCATGTGTGTTGTAGTGTTGGCTGCAAGATTTATGTATACATTATATCTGTTCTTTCTCTTGTCAAAAAAAAGTTTCGCTTTTGATGGAAAGAAATGAGTTAACAGACCAACGGCATTCGTTTTTTCACAAGAGCAGGTCACTGTAATATGGACAATTATTCATTTCAAATGTTTGGACATTGCAAATACCGACTTGAAAAAATTGATAAAATAATGTTAGTAGATGTTTTACTGCGTAACTTTACTTATTCTGGTCATTTAAGATATGCCTTTGCTTGTATATGATCGTTTTAAAATAAACTAAACAACTACTACTTTGTAGTGTAGCATACGAGGCAATACGAAAGAGTCCTTTCCTACGATAAACTTTGTTATTTACATAATAAAAATAAAATTTAAATCTTGTTAGCCGAGCATCTCTTTAGCAGAAAATGTGCTCGGTAAACAGAAACCTCTTAAAATTCGTTACAATCCTCAAAGTGCTTACACTTAATATGACATGAATGTTAAAAACAGGAAGTAAAGGATTGTGATAAATTAGTGATCGAACTGTTATATAGTGTTAAGTAAAATAATAAATTAAGAATTAAATAAAAATGAATAGAGAAAAGTCAAAGAAATAAAAACCAAAATATGCTAAAATTGTAACACATGTAGTATTTTAAAGAGAAGGCGACTGAAGTGAGGCGATGTATGGAAAGAAAATAAATTATGAAGAGAAATTAAACAGATTGTAAAGGTTATTAGAGAAGGAATATAATATATTGAGATAGATGAAAGATGAGAGTGAAAATTAAAATTTAATGTAAACAAAGTAGAATATGGGAGGCCACCAAAACCTAGCCCATAAAAGGAATGACATGAATAATAAAAACACTATTTCCTTCTCGCCACCTCAGCAAAGGGATCGTTAACATAATATTGCGGAATATTCTATTCGATGTTACGATACCATTAAAATCAGTTTAGCTTCGCTAAACCTTTTTTCTCCGCTTACGGTGAGAAATTAAAAAAGATAATCGTGGAAGCGATTGCGCTAGAAACGCCGCCAATCACATCGTGTTTGCTTGTGTAAAATTACCTCCGTAATTACAACTGACATTAACGAAATATCACTTACCTAATTGTTTAATTTATTAAAATATATTTAAATGTTTGGCACTTACACATTTCTTTTAGTTTTATGTAAAATTAATAATGATTAAGCTTTCAATGTCATTATTGGTACAAAAAAACTACTTAAAATAATTGTCAACGAAATATACGACGTATTAATAAATGACATATTGAATAAAAAATCACTAGCCTGATTTATGTTTTTTAATAAACAACAAGTCGAGCCTCATAAGTGCGAAAGGGAGGCAGTATTTGAGGCACATTGAACGTTCGCGGGCGCCGGCCACTCAGCGCGGGATCTCAAATAACACTATACGGTCTTCATTCTTCACCCACGCGACTGATGATCGACGACTCGCGGTGCCGGACAACTACAAAAGCGGCATCGATTTTACGCATCGTTGAATTGATTATAAAAATCGCAGGGATATGTTCGGTTATAGATTTATATTTATCAATCGAACATTTAAAATTAATCACTTTGGAGCTAAAAATTAAGATTTAAAAAAGAAACGTTAACAAGTGTTCTTTACAGCTATGTTTTAATAAAGTTCGAAACCATAATCTAAAAATAATTTAGAAAATAGACCAATCTGTGCAAATAGACAAGGATTATTGAACCACGATAATAAACAAAGCGAGGAGAAGTTTAGCATTCGCGTTTAGATCGATTATAACTATCAATTCGTTAATCATTTTTTTCTTTCACCTTTGAATCTAAAACCTCATCAGCTGAAATATCTGGTCACTGTATGGAACGTCTGTCTAAACGACATGAGACCTCAGCGGTCTCCCTTCCCGATGAAATATCTATGTAACGACCCAAGCCATTTTTCAACAGTGCTGTTAGAATCTGCAGATGCTACAAAAGTAAAATATGGCCTATCCATTACGAAAAAAAAAAAAACAGAAAACTCAACGCTCTGGACTGAACAACCATAACGAATTAGAATTAAAGCGAAACCAAAAACTTCACATATCCAAATTTTAGTTCAGTTTTGGAATTATCAAGTATAGTAGATAATATTTCCATATTAATTACATATTTAATAAAAAAATATAATTACAAGACAAATAGCCATAGGCAATTATACAAAATGATAGTGTAGTTAAACCAAGTGCAAATTACAAATATTCACGTGTAGTATTAGGTTACAAATATTCCTATCGTAAAATTATAAAAGTTATCCAAAAATATAATATACACAACTTATTCTACTTTTCATTTATCGTCGCTATTTTTAAGATTCATGTGTTGCATAAATTTTAATATAATGCCACCAATGCCGTAGTGGAGCCCGAGTTATAACAACTTTGGATAAAATTTAATTTTTGCTAATTACTCTCAGTGTGCTAATAAAAAAATTATGTCGTAATCCGCGTTATATGAATGCTCGAGTAACTTTAAGATGATGTAATTGAACGTGGCATTCGATGAAAAAATTGCGGGTAATCAAAGGAGCGCAAATTTTGCGCGCCCATGCGATAGTAATTTAAAGATTACCATGAAATCCGAAACAGTGTATAGTCCGGCGCACGCGGCAACAGGTACCGCCAGCCACGCCTACACTGCTGTCTTGGTCAGACATTTCACCTTAAACACGATCCAATTTTCACTAACATTTATCACTTTATATTTTTTATAATGCCACAAGTCTTTATCACAAAGGGCTAAGGTTGAAATCCTGACAAAGCATTATCACACGATGAGTTCTCTCGACCGCAACCGTCGTTGTGACGATCAGGAAATTTTATCGCCAGCTTACCGTCAATCGATGTGAGATAAATAACGGATCCAAGCGAGATGTTTTAGATATCAGTTAGCCAATGGATTATTTTACGAACCGTTGTAAACCAACGAATATAAAAATAATTAATAAGAGAAATCACAATTTACCACAATTTAAAAAAATATTTTAACTCATTTAAACACTTTTAGCTAGAAATAACACATTAATATAGGTTAGCGCAGCTATTATCCGAATGATATGATTTTGACGTTTAGATAAAGCAGGCCAACCGGCAGAATGCCGCAACCAGACTGGAACAATCATTGCTTTTTTTTCTTAGCTAGACAACCATCTTCAATATATATTTATTACTTCAGAAAAATGCATTATTATAATGACTGAACGTAATCGGTATGCAATTGAAATCATTTAATAATAGGTAAAGTCATTATAAATACAAACAAAATGTATCGAACACAATTGCGTAGCATTCCTTTTACAGCATTTTTGTAAGTAATGATTGGATAAAGCATGCATAAACTTATTAAAATAATATAACATATTGTACCGTACATAATATTTTATACTATATAAGGTAAAAAAGAGAGTGGACAAATTATTTGATAAAACCTAAACTTTACAGGTTAACAAAAATTTAATAGAGTACGGCAGACCCTTTTTGAAGAACCGTTAAATAAATTCACGTGTTATTACTTTCGAAATTAATATTTACATTTTCTATCTAACTGTATACAAAATGTTCAGTTTAAAAAAAGAAAAAAAAAATTCTGAAGCACCAAATAATTAGAAGTGTAAATATCAACAAACATTGCTACTGACAACAAAGTTTGTTCGTACAGTTCGGCGTCCTACATTTCTTGTGAACTTATTTCAAATAGTAAAACCATTACAGACGAACAAAATTTCAGCGGAAATTGGCATTTGCCGCATTGGCTACTTACTACTTGTAAGGGAAACGTTGAATGTTGGTAATAAAGCTGTTAAGTATATTTTATTGTCGTGAATATAACGACGGGCATGCTTGGGGAGTTTGAAAATGTTATATGGTTCCCTTTTTTTCATTAATTCAATATTTTTTATTATAGGGTTATGCTGTTGATATCCATTTGAAATTGTGTAAATGATTGAGAGTAAGCTTGTGAATTTTTTTTCTTACCAATGCTTACTTGGGTAATTGGACAGAATGAACTTTATAAATATTATAATATATTTTTAATACTGTAATGTCGAATATTGTATTTAATGGAATCAGGCGTTACCTCGCGGAAGTCCATCCTAAGAAAGGAACAATATTTAGCCACTTCCGCACATGCAGTGGTAGTCGTGCAATGAAATGCACCGCCCGCCAACCCGCTGATAAATGGCATCTTCTGAAGATCTGAAGATGCCCCGTGGAGGGGTGAAACACGTGTTGAGTAATTTGGTGGTGGCGGTTGTGTGATTCGCGTTGTTTGCCGCATACGCATTTATCAGCGGGCTGGCGGGCGGTGCATTTCATTGCACGACTACCACTGCATGTGCGGAAGTGGCTAAATATTGTTCCTTTCTTGCGTCGAATATTGTGTACTACACTGCAAGGCATAGTCCTTCCTCAAAGATTGTGGTATATATCTATGAGGGGATATACCATAATTGCCACGCCTGGAAGGTGGGTTGACAATCGCAGTTTAACCTTATGGTACGCAGAGGACGTTGCTGCCCATCCTTTGGAAACTTATTTGTGGGCTGTGACAATCCTAGATAATCAATGCACAAAGTGTTAATTATATAAGATTGTTTCACGGGAATCGAACTTGCAACCGCACAGTCCTCCACCGCTGGGTTACCACTGCTCGGCATTATCTATACACATAGTTATCTCATATTTGGTTACTTTTATAAGTAGATTAATCAATAGATTTTTTTAAGCTGATGATGAAAATAGCTTCAGACATGTAACTGAACATTCCAGATAAAAAATAGTTTAAATGGAGCAACCGCATCAAGTTCCACGTTAGAGGGTCATAAAAGTCACAGTAAAACGTGAAAGCAGACGAAACACAGCGTAACCAATAAAGTTTGAATTAATTGGAGTGTAGAACGTATCAAAGGCCATTACACTAGCCGCACGGATGTACAGCCGTACTATCATAGTACAAGAGAAATGTAAGTCGATCACATTTATGTAAAATTTTTAAAATAATTAACTACCATTTTACAATATTTATTAGTGATTTGACAGAAATTCTAAAGCATCGACCATATAATCTAAATTTGAATAAGATTCCAAAGAACATTTAATTATTAAAAGGCTGTCTTAGATCAAAGATTGCTATGACGGTCGTCATGAGCCATTTGCAGTCAAAAATGCGGTCAAATTCAAACAAATTCTGAGGTCGACATGGTTTAACAATCAACTCCTACTATTTAACACATTCTTATTTAAAACACTTATTTCTGTACAAGTCGTGTAACGGGTAATAATTTATTATAAGAATATTATACATTTTGGAAAAAAAAGCATGTGTTTTTTTTTTCGTCTGTGGTTTAATTTAATAAATAATAAATATATAATTAAGCGTTTTTATATAATTTATTTTTATTATTAGTCGTTGATATTTAATGAATTTTATAGCTATTAACTTCAGTGAAATTTGACGATAAAATGTTGTCAAGTTTACTTTAAACAACTGTTAAGATTTCAAATTAGTAAGTATTTTGTATCAGAAAACAAAAAACTAGAGAAAATATTTTAAAGTAATAAAGGAGTCTCTTGTTTAAAGTTTGGGAATCACCGTTTTAGACCGTGCCATCATATTAAATAATAATCACAAAGTACTATAGTATTTGGACAGGTGTGGAGACAGATTTTGTCTTCACTGCGGTTTAAGATTACACACTGGCGATAGCCAGCTGAAACATACGGTTATGATTTATTTTTATATCTTTCAACTTTTATAAAACGAAGAACTCTATTATAGTTACGAATCTTTGTAATCTAGGGGTAGTAGTTTTTTTTTAAACATACACAAAGGAGTACAACAGAACAGGAATGTAATAAATTAAATAGAAAATTATGTGCTTCAATACAAATTATTATCTTATTATGCTTCTATCTTGTGCTGGTTGTTTTTATTGTCATATTATCGCATAGTACGTGTTACGTAACTTATTACTAAAAATAACTTACAATGACACTGAAGGAAGCAGTTTTACGTTAAGTTTTTCCTCTATTTTAATCAAATAGACGTATTTTATGTAGATATGCATAACATTTACCATGTATGTATTTTCATATATGAATAATATATACTTTTCACTTTTTTCCGGACAGATGGAAGAATATACCATAATCGCCACGCTTGGCAGGCTTATTAGCGATCGCAGTGTGGTATTATGGTACGCAGAAGACGCTGCTGCTCACCTCTAGAAACTTCTTTGTGAAGACTGGTAATTTTATGTAATTAACCCACAAAGTGAAAAATTCGACTTACGATGGCAAGTCTTAGTCTTTTACCGCTGGACAACAGCTACTAAAATTATAATCAATGAATTTAAAAAAATAATATTTATATTTTATTAATTCTATATTAGGCAGGCTACGCTTAAACAAAATTAAAAGAGTATGTTGTACATGTGTATTGTATGTGAATGGCCTTGTCAGACCCAAGTGGCAGCATATCCGAGACAGACGTCGTCGCCCGATGCTATTGTCTTTGTGACCTTGTTATTTGCAGGGACGGCGCAAGCGGCCAGTGTAGATTTCTACACATACAACTCATTCAATGGTTCAGACGCAAATCACATGCGCAATATCTTATCATAGTTTAATATATCTATACAAACGTTAAGGCTATACCGTTAATTATAATTACGTCTTTATGTTCTAATTAAACAAGAAAAACTTCGTATATGTTATTCTAAAACGTCAGTATATCGCACGATTATTCATAACATTGAAGTATATGTGACTATAGTATAAATCTTCAAATAGGAAAAAAATATGAACTGTTTACTTTGTGCGTTCTTCAAACAACGTCATATCTAAATAACACGCAACGATCTTTGTACGAAGTAATTGTCGGAGTCCAATTATAATTACACCTAATTCATAAGAAGCATGCCACTCGTACTCATATAGTCAAAACCATTTACATGTTGGTTGTCATTTTTGTTGGAATATTGTCCATAAGATACATGTAGCTTAAAATAATCAGATGTTTGAGTAGTAGCTATTGGTCTTATTTTCAGCGGATAAAAAACCACTGCAAGTCACAGATCTACTTAAAGATCGCCACGATGAGTGGTCTTGCGCTGCCCTCATATATTTTCTTTTCATATTCTTCACTTTCCACGATCCTATGTCGTCGATCCACCTAGTGTGGGACGAACTAATGCCACTTCTATCGTAGTCGCCAGTCGAGAAACTTTCTGCTCTAACAGCCATTAGTGTCATCTGATGGTTTTAATGAAATGACTCAACTAAAACTTACATATTTTAGCGTTTTACATATCATCAAATAATACATATGAACTTAGTTCGCAGGCAAAGAGAATTTATTTATACATAACTAAACGAACGACATTGTTCACCGATTTAAAAAAATAATTTATGGTACGTTTATTAATTCCTTTATTTTCATAATTGATTGGCATCGGAACATTGGAACAGAAGCGTGCATTCAAATGAGAAGCACAGTTGGGATAGGAAACTAACACAACATACAGATTCTAAGTAATCGCTTGCTAAAATATTCTCTACACACAAAAGATATTGTTATCAAGACACGGATAAAGGAACATCAATGTTATTCTCTTTATACGTCCGAACAAAGAGGTTTATTTTTACTAATTTACGTCGGACGTTGTCTTGAAACACGTCGAGCATTGCCTTTGTAATTTCATTATCGAAGTAAATGTATACGGTAGCGTTGATAGAAGACATCTTGACTATTATTTACCCGAATATAAAACGCACGTCACATCTAGCAAACCATAGACGTAGAAGTTTCTAGAATAATTCTAATATCTATGACAGAAGCAGTATATCGCCCAGTCGCGGCTGGATCATCGGATGCCGCTGAATTAGATTTTATAATGTAAATAGGAAAGTTAGAAGTGGCATCATGTAAATAGATAATATGATAATTTTATTTTTTTATATAAAAAGGGCTTAAATCAATGAAAAACACGCTAAATATTTGACTAATAGATAGTACTCATGAATAATTAAGACGATAATATATGCATAAAATGATAAAAAGAGCTAGAGTTAAGGTAACGTAATATAGTGACTACGATAAGAAATGGAGTAAGGAAAAAATTGCAAAAGAAATCCATCAAAAAAGTATAAGGTCTCTACTCTTTGAGGCTAGAGGTGTGTACCAACTGAAATAAAAAAAAAACATTAAATAATAAGCAAACGTTAACAAATATGTAGTAAAATTAAAACTAAAGATCGCCAGATTCTGAATGCAATATTCTTTAGTAGTAGTACTGAATGGAGTTTAATTTGAAAAGATTAAAATCATGAATTTTAAGATATGCTGACAATCCTATTTTTACTAGCAAATACAGAAGTATGTTGTTGACAGATGCAATATCTGATGACAGAATTCTATATAGTCAATATGAAAAAGGAGAAAAGCGTACTTTCGTTTTTCCAGTTACCGCAGTGTAAAATTCAAAGAGGCCGAGACTTTAAGACCTCGTTTTAAGATGACCGGACCAGAAGACTGTACTGTTCAAAGACCTTATATCGGAGATCAAGACAACCATAATAATAACCAACCTCATTCGGCGCAATAGGGTGAAACTATTCATTATCATCATCATAACAGCCGATAGAAGTCCATTTTAAGTCATAGGCCTCCCCCAAAAATCGCTACGATGATCGATCCTGCTCTGCTCGTATCCAGCTACTTCCTGCGATCTTTACTATGTCGTCTGTCCCACTATTGGGGCCTACCTACGCCACGTAAGAATTAAAATTTAAAACGTATATACATACATATAAACTTTGTACATCGAACAGTACATACATGGATGTAAAGTAAACAAGAGTAGTCTTTGAAGAACTAGACATCAAATAGACAACTAAAGTATTATGAAAACTATACCTAAGATCATAAGAGTAACGTGTTTTCACCGCAAATAATTTTAAAGTAGAGACACGACTCACGTTCTGTACTAAGTTAATACATATAATCAGCTAGCTTCAGTAGATAACAAAAAGCATGCGAAATTAAAAACTGGTTTGAGTAGTTATGTAACCGCAAACAATGACGGCGATGAGCAACGAATTCAAAGGCTGACAAAACTTTCGTATAATAAAAAGCCGTGTAATTAAACTACCGTCATAACATTTAAGCAGCTCGAAGTTTGAATACTAACAAAATCAAGATAAGAATATTAATATACCCTCAAAAGCTTGTACTTACTAGAACTTCGTTGTATACCCTAGACCAAACATATGAATGCGAGAACCGCGTCTGTTATAACCTCGCCTGTACGTACATTAGGAGAATGCTAGTGTACACTAAAACTACGCTTGTAGATACTAGGGTCACACTTGTACACTGAATGAAAATGCCGGTATACTCGAAACCATGCTTCTTGACACTAGGGTTACGCGAGTCAACCTAAACACTAAGGCTGCACTAATATACTAGGAAAATGCTAGTGTACACTAAAACCACGCCTGCAGACATTTGGGCTACGCCTGTATTATAGAAAAATGCTGGTACACACTAAAACGACGCTGTACATATCAGGATTGCGCCTGTACTCTAGAAAAATGTGGGTGCGCACTGAAACCATGCCTGTAGACATTGGTTACGCCTGAACATCTAGAAAGATGCCGATGCATACTAAAACCACACTGGGTGTGCGCCTGTACACTACAAAAAAGCTAATGCACATTATGACAATGCCTATTGTCAGCCTCTTTAGAAAAAACCCACCAGATTACCGTGACAATAACTTTTTAAGAATTCTTATAGTAAAATGTAAGAAATTATTTGCTGCTTTAATTTAATAAAACTGATCTAATCAATCTTCCAACAATTGAGCCGTTTATTTTATAATTTTTAAAAATGAAAAGATACCGTTTAATTGTTTTTAGTGTTGCCATTAACTTTATTTTTTTTTAAAAAGTGACTTATGCCACTTTCAAAATAAACGGCTCAATTACCTCCGTTCGCCTGTCATGTACGAGTATTTGTCGCCTCTTCAGTGCAAACCAAAACTGGTGACGAAAATTTGCTGTCAATCATAATATCGCTATCACATACAATTCTTCACTTAACAGGAATATTCGTTTTGTTTCGTTTGGAATTACAATAACTTTTTTTTTATATATCATAACATTTCAGTGACCACTTTATATAGGATATATTTAGAATATGGATTAGATATATTTAGAAGTAGGTGTTATAATTTTAATAATTGCTATTATTTACAAATAAGATATCTATTCAACCCTTTAAAGCAATTACATCTATTTTCAAAACACTCTAAAAATTTATACTTCAGAAATTTTTAGAAACTACTTAATAAATAAAACTAAACTTAATAAATAAAACTACTTAATAAATAAAACTCTACTTAATAAATAAAAAATAAAATTTATTTTTTATTTATTAAGTAGAGAAGTAATAAGCCGTTTTGCTAGTGTTTGCAATAATATTGTAAGTTAAATGACCACAGTTGGACATAAGTCTTCCTCAGAAATTTCTACAGAACCGGTTGGAATAATCCTGCATCCAATAATAAATAAAACAATTCGTGCTACATTTAGGCATATGTATATATCATATTATATATAGCACAAATTGTTTTCGTAAAGGACAAAATCTATTGCTGATGACGCTTTAGCTTTGCAAATAACCTTGTTGTGTGTTGCCTTGTTTTTATTTTTGGACTAGACTATGCACTGCGGCTCAGGAGGTATTTGGCGCTGATGGCACCTAGGCTAAATCACTTTTAAAGTAGCGAAGCTTAAGGACCCTTTTTATTTAAAAATACTCCCCCCTCCCCATCTTGTTTTCGGGACAGAGATATACACCCTCCTTCTTTCATCTTCCCTCCTCCTCCACTTTCAAAAGGAAAGCAATGTTGCTGCAAGCAATGCTCCTGCCCATTTTCACTTCACAAGCCTCTCTAAGCCCTCCATATACGGGATAGCAAGTAATGGCATGCACCAAGGTCTGGTCCACCGTTGAGTCGCAAATGCACGATTTAAAAGGAGTCCTTTGAAGTTCCCCTTTTGAAGAAAACAAACGCACGAAGGATCCCTTTATAGCCTTGGCTCTGGCCGCTACATACTATAATTTCAACAAATTGAGAAGCTGCAGAGCAGTTTGGCGGACGCTCCGTGGGGCGACCAGGGCTCCCACTAGGGTATCTCGGCTTGTGCTGTTACTCGCCGATAGTAACCGTTTCGCATACCGACTTAAGGGCGTTCGGGAAGGCCAAACTGGTCGGTTGCTATTACCTGCCTAGCGTAACTATTACTTTGAAAAGCGGAAGAACAAGTGTCAGAAGAAACTCCAGCAACGCTTCTGTTTAGAATGAACAGGGTTTTAGGTGACAACTTTGTACTTAATTGTACGTGTGATAAGATATATTATGTAAATATTAATCAATAACACATATCAGACCTATTATATTTTAAATGAGAAACAGGTCAATTCTTCGCATCGTATAAAAATTACGATACCCAAAGAAAACCGTAACAAAATATCCCATAAACAATCTAAGCACTCATATTCTAACACGTGCATATAAATTTTACCGCCATGCTTAATTAATTATGTTTATTATTTTTATCAGTACTTTGGATACAATATATAAAAAATGGACAATGATAATAAAAATTGTGAACCTTTTTACCGATAGGAAGGTGGGCCCCACTAGTGTAATTACAAATGTAATAATACAATACTGTTGTGATGGTATCCGTAGTTGAGAAAAATAATACTACTAAAATATGATAAAGCATAGACTGATAGGTAAATAAAAAAATAGACTTTTAATAAGACTGTTATAAATATTTTAAAATAATTAATGTCTATACTCAAGTGTACATAATAAAAGTAAGATATTGACCGCAGACGTAACACCATGACTGTTTAAAATTGTTAGTATACACTTGATAAGAAAACGTCGTTATCAGACTAAAATCATTATCGATGTACATTTTACACGAAAACTTATTAAAAATAAAGAGAGCTGTAAAAATTCATCTTTTGCGCGACATCATGCTATTTATACTTAAAAATTTACTCATTTATTATACAAGTAAATAAAATGAAATAAATTGATTTTTGAAATTAATTTTCGATAGCTATATTTGGTTATTAATAACAAACATGTATTATTAAGGCATTTATTTATATGTTACTATTAACACTAAATATGTTTTAAGAAATAGTTTGAACTCGGAATATCCTACCAAAAAAAGTAAACATCGTGCCGTGAAATACACTAAATAATCAACGTATAATATAAATAATGTATTCTTAACAGTATTGTATGTAATAGTGGGTATAAAGTTTGTTATTCTTGTTTATTTATATTTGTTGTAGATTTCTGTCTCCCGCATAGCAGCTAATAATACGAGCACACTGTTTACGATGTATATTACACGACGCACGTATGCTTGTGGAGCTCCAAGCTACTCTATTCAATGAAGGTTTTAAACTAGCCGCCGATAACAAGATAGAACTTTTATAGGATTGTAATGGAATTGCGTTTAGTACTATACTTTGCCAATATCATAGGCATACAATTCGAAACATAATATCTGTTAAATAAACGTATTTGAATAATTTTGTCACTTGTTAGTTTAGAAACCGGTTTAAAAATGGAGATGTTTATTTAAAAAAAAAGGAATTTACATAGTTGAATAATTATCGGTAAATTAACGTATATTCGGAGAACTAAAATTAATGAATTAAATAAAATAAATTTATATATGAAAAAATATAATGAATAATACCTCGTCCAAATATAATTTCCAATTTGTTGGGCACTTCAAAACGTATTTTCATTTCACAAAATTTATATTCACAGACACAGCACTGTTTCGATTTCCGAACTGTCAGCGGAAATACGAAAAAATATTCGCGCGCTACGATTCAATGGCGCGGGTATTCGTCGGTGACGGAGCGCGGACTGACTGAGCGCCCTTCCGCAATGGGATGCCGGGCTCCCGCCTAGCCGGCCTACATCTACTGTAAACTGAATGCGTCGCGAGATGTGATGTAATCTACATGTGACGAAATGAACAAAGCAATTAGAACTGTTCTGAAGACGTCACATTATCTGTAGCGCCGGCTGTCGCCTGTTACGTCGCCCCTTTTGCATAATAATGTCTGACCCACAGTCGTTCGTTTTTAATGGGGAAAAAATTGCCGCAAAAAATGGTGCAAAACTGGATTATTGCAATTAAAAAGAATACTGTTAATTTTTTTGTAATAATAAACTTTCATTTTTAGACATGAATCAACCTATTTTCGTTCTTTAATCATTTGGAAATCCAAATTAAATATCTTTAAAAAATTCGGAAATGTGATTATAAATACCTATCTATGTAATTTAGTGAGATACATAGAAATAAATGTGATTTTACTTAAGTCTATTAATAAATAGTAGTTTTAACCTAAGAAAAGTCAAGGATCCGTGGTAATAACTCCGACTACTAATTGCATAATTTATTTTATAAACATAACATTTCTAATCCTCTCTATACATAGATTATGAATAGTTAAGTCTATTAATTACTACACATTAATTAGAGAACATGTAGTATATTCTCATAAAGATCAAAATATCAGGAGGAGATATAATCTGAATCTTACTCGTATTTAGTTTATATCGACATTTAATTTTTCGTTAATTGCAAATTGGAAGAAATAAGATTTATGGAAAAAGTAAATAAAAAATTGTGTAACATGAAAATTAGAACCGTTTTAACTAAGATTTATTAACGGATAATAAGATTTTAATGTAAGAATATATCCAATTATGGAGGAGGCTTTAAGAAGTTACTAATAGATAAAAAGGAACTATTTTCGAAATCTCTAAGAGCACAAAAGCTGGGTGTAGTTTGTCGTCTCTTTCGCACAAGTAGATATAATTATCAGGCTAGTTCGCCTATTGAATGCAACTCGAGATGTGCTACAAAAATGCTTTCCACAATAATCCAACATTTCAATTATACGCATATATGCAATCGAAATTCCGATTTGTAGTTATTAAACCGTGTAGTTTAAATAAAACAGTTTTAAAAGCTATTTATTTGTTTTTTTTTTATTTATTTAAAAAAAATAGAATTTGATGGGTAGGACCGGTTGGAGGCGGCTTCATCTATCCTCTTTTGACGACGAATAAGGTCTGTCAATCTTTAGCGGCCCCAAGTTTTGCGCGCTATATGGCCTATTTAAGCTTCTATACTCTAAAATACTTTATTTTAATTTATTAATTCTACTAGAATACAACAAGCAAAGATCAACAAGAACACATAGTAAATAACAATTTTAACATGTAGTGATCCCAATTTTAAGTTTTTTTTTTTCTTATCATGTTATCATTACGTTATAGTGTGTACGTTTACTCACAGAAATTGAGAAACACATTTATCGCTTCAAAGCTTTTACTCCTAGAACCAATCACCTTAGAGCTCAAGTGTTGGCTTATAATAGAAAATAACTTTAGTACCGAAAAAATCCCGGAATGCGAATGGATGAGTGATACATGGTACCTACTTGTGCACAGATAGTATTTTCGGAAATTGTTGCTTTAGTAAATTTACCTATTATTAAAACAATAAAGCCGCCGCCATATTTACGTAGCTCAAGTTATTAAAATGTAAGGGCCACTTCCACTTCAACTTGCAAATCCGCAGGGCTGTGTCTGATACTTTCATTCGTCTACTATAATATCATTCCAGATTCGATCTATAGAAAAATAAGAAAAGAATCAATATTTAGCGACTTCCGCACATGCAGTGGTAGTCGTGCAATGTTTCACCCCTCCACGGGGCATCTTCAGGAGTTATGTTACACCGATTAGTGCCAAACACAGAGACTTTTGACTCTGACGTGTTGAGTAATTTGGTGGTGGCGGTTGTGTGATTCGCATTGTTTGCCGCATACGCATTTATCAGCGGGCTGGCGGGCGGTGCATTTCATTGCACGACTACCACTACATGTGCGGAAGTGGCTAAATATTGGTCCTTTTCTTACTTAGGATGGACTTCCGCGAGGTAACGCCTGATTCCATTAAATACTATAGAAAAATCCCGAGCACAAACAAAGAAACTAAGCACTTTGCAAGGCTCGTTGTGCGATTGTTTGATTAATATTTCACTATTACAAATAAATCATTATCAATATGATGAAATTAAAATACTTTACTATCTTTATATTAAAGCATTACTACCGCGATTGTAATTCATTATTTCATATGATACATAAAACTAGTTAGCGGTGCTATTAACACATACGCAACTTAAATATAAGTGCGCCATTGTATTCAGTTTACAGACCTGCACATACGAAGTTCCATTGTGTTGCTAGACATTGTTGAGAATATAAAAAGTCAACACTGCAATACTTAAGGTATATTGTACGATTTAAAAGGCTCGTGAAACGATTGAAAATGTGATAAATAATTAATAAATTCATTCGTTAATTAATGAGTTGCAAACAAGCAATAACAATAAAATAGTGTCACCACAATAAATCTCACGCCGAATGACCGCAAACCACGCAAACAAAAAATATTTTTTTAAGTAATCAAACACTAGGGAAGCCAAAATTTATTGCATTACTTGCAAAGTATGTGCATTTAACGAATCCATAGTCCGATGTAACTGCATCATAAGTACCTACTTCATTTCAATATATTTACTGTCATCAAATTGAAAGAGCTTAAAAAGTAAATCATTCAAACTTTAATTTATATTTAATCAAGCATATAGGTACACATTCGGGACTTCCCTACGAGATTAAATCAGAATTCACATAGCGCGCAGAACTGACCGTCGCTGGGGACTTATGTTTGTGGCAGGACGTCCACACGCAAGCGGGCAGACGACCCCGTTAAGACTCTGGATGCAAACTGCTTCCAACCGGAAATTCTTTTGGAAATTTATGGGAAATGCCCTACGTCCAGCAGTGGGCGTATTATTGGCAAAAGTGATGATTATAAGTTCACTAAAAATTAAACAATTACTACAGAAACATATTCGATGTGATAGCAGTTTTCCGAGTCCCTTAACAATCAAGATATTTCGAATAAGATGAGATGAGAGAGTATTGGCCTCTACTTTTTAGAGAAAAACGAAAAAATGAACAAATTTAACTCAAAATAAAGATATCTAATACAATTGTATATTTTTTTCGACGTTTAGAGGTGACATAGATATAAATAAATAAACATATATGATCAGATTATAAAATAATTGTAAAAAGAGTAAGATCGGAGATAAAATTCGTATGAAGAACAAAGCTTTTTCAGTAGCTTCAAAATCTTTAATTAATCTCTCGATTTGGCCCGACATCAATATTAAAAAGTACCCAGCATTCTTTTAAAATAGGAGGAAGGAAGGTACAATGCGCGCGAACAAAAGCCGACGACAGTTGATGGTTCGCTACTCGCATATTAATCAAGCAGGCATGTTCACCGTTGCCCATCTATAAGGATATCAGTCTTTTATCCCGTATGTTCACCGGAATTTTTTTTCTCTAACAAATTAAGTTAAATATTACTAAATTATCTATATATAGATTCGAGTGTTGCTTTGAAAAAAAAAACTCCTTGACAATATAAATCTCACTTTGAAATGAAACATCGCAAAACATATTATTTTTCTAATCTAGACATTTAAAATCTATTTATGTCAATTGTATATTTACATGTAGCCATCGCACAGATGAAGCTGGACAAAACGTAGTTTAAATTACAAAATGAAAAAAGTAGAGAAAAGCAATTATTTCATTTCACAAATATTTTCCGTAGTTTATTTATTTCTTTGACTAACTGAACGAAAGATTAATTTCATAAATTATGCCTCAGCCATATATGTGTAAAAGACTGAATAACTATCAGAATAATACTATCAATCGCTGTTTCCATTTACAAGACTTAAGGAAAATTAAAAAAAAGAAAGCTGATTTATAGAAAACATCCTCTCTGTGATATATAAATATATGCATGTAATACCATAATAGATTTGTATTCTATTGTTTCATAGCCTTTTGATACCGAGAAACGTTATCAGCATCTTAAAACGCAGCGGTTAATAAGTACTGCGGCTTCTATGGACCAAATGAACTAAGTGTTATGACCTCAAACGTTGCGATCCCAGCGCTGGCCTGTGTCCGTGTCAACGAGGTCTACTTAACGCTACCACAATGCTGCGTCGTAAAGTAGGCTAAGAACAATGAGTCTCATCAGTAAAAGTACTTCATATTATATAAACTTCTAAAAGATCAATATTGAAATTCTTTTTTCCACACAGTTATACTAATAAATATAAATATACCTAAATAATATCCGTTATATGAATATTTTTATGCAGATTGATTGGTCTAATTTCAAAAGATTTAAATGAGTGAATTTTTTATTAACTTAAATGAGCAGCAGAACAATAATTTCTGGAAGTACAAAGTCAGCAGGGTCCAATAATTACACTTACATAATTTTAATACGTAGTTATCCGATTACCATAAGTAATTTCAACACGTAGTAATTCGAATCATTACTTTATTTATTAATTCTGAAACCACCAGTTTACCATATAATAATTGACAGCAAATGTTACACAAAAATTGTTATATATCTTCAAAGCTTTTTACGTCAATAACCAACAATGACTGTTTTAAATAGTTTTAATAGTATCTGTATAAGTTGTAAAAAAATGTGTAATTATATCTGAATTCGAAAAGAAATAACGTCGCTACAAAAGTTTTTAACGGTTTCGAGATCTGTAAAAAAATGTCAGCGTTTAAAGCTTTAATTAAAATGTCTAGAGCCAATGGACAACGCTAATTGTCTTTTTGTTGCTTTTTACTCTTTCAAGCTCTCGACAGGACGACACACAATAAATACTGCGTCATTATTTTCTTCAGTTTTTTTATAATAGCTTATCTCACGAGTGCTACTGAAATTAGATCAAAACAATTTTTTTTTAAATAACTTTCCCATCAAATCTTTACAGATTGCTCTCTCAAGAAAACAAAACAATCACGGGAGTTGAGAAGGATTGGCAATTATATTATTTTAAATATCATTCAGTGGCTATCTTCGTTCCAAACGATATTTTTAATAAAATAAATCTAACAAGGCCAACAACCTGTTTAAAGCTCGGGTTTAATTTTTTTTTAACTTATTAATATCAAAATTACTGTTAGTTATTATGTTCATTATATATATGAACGTTACGTGTTGTACATTTTCATGTAATCATTCTATGCGACTCCGAGAAATTTAAAAGAAAAACCAATTCTTTGTTAAATATTACCATACAATTGTGTAAGGTTAAATCAATTAATAAAAATAATGCAAATAAGGGTAAGTAGGTTTGAGTCTATTTTTAGCTTGTTGCTAATAAATATAAAACAACAAGTATAACTCACCAACAGAGGCAGCGCTTCGATCGCGCTTACCGCAGCACTTCCAAAACTTCATGTTCTATGTTGCAATGTTGACAATCGATGAGACAGTGGCGCGGACGGCCGGCAAGTCAAGTCGCCATCGTCAAACTGACCGATTGGCGTGGAAACAATGACTTTTGTTTACAAATGGTCGACGCGCAAAATTTAATAATTCGGATTGTCGGATCGTCCAATGAATACAGCACGAGTGCGACGAACGCACACCCCCGACAGACAATCTCCGGTCGTAACTTTGCACCGCCTGGCTAATTGAAGAAGGATGGCGTGGGTGCACGATCCAGATCAGTCCCTCATCCTAAAGTCTTGTAGAGACAAAGGATTTTTCGAATTAAAAAAAAAAAAAACATGTCTTAGCGTAAAAAATTTATTTTCTATCACATTATGTCTTCCTACGGTATTAATGTTGGAACATGTAGATGCCGAATACAATGCTAAAAGGGTAAATCACTACGACTCGAAGCGAACTCGAAGATTGTCTTTAGAGAACTTGTAAACTATTATGAAAATAATGGTTGATCGACAGACAAGAGAATACTCTGATTAAATTGAAATAAGATCAGTCAAATGAATATGCAAGCTTCGCTTTCTAATAATATTGGCATCATGGGCCAAAACTTATTCAATTGTGTAATTACTATTGTCACTAATACTATTCCAATCAGAGTATTTCCGAGGCCATTGATATTAAATTAACCTTCAATTTAATTGTCCACCTTAATGCAAAGTTATATTGCAAGTGCTTCGTACCTCACAATGTTTATCTTTATTGCACTATAAAAATACATAGGTAAGCAGCATAATTTCTAGGCACATTTCTGTACTTTCTATAGATAATGATTACACACTTATTATGTACTTGTATAAATTACAAATATGACGTCTATCTTAACCACAAACAAGTCTAGATACCGCCTCACAATTGGTGTTTGACAGTTCTTAAAAAATTTGTATGAAAATATGCATTTCAAAAATAAAAAATTTGTTTTATTTACTTCATAATGTTAGCCTTTGTTTTTCAATAGCGCGCAAAAATGAACATTATACATAAAGATAAATAGATATCTGGCCTTCTCATCATTTCATTTTAAGTTTAAAATCGATAAATGTAATTGTGTATATAAAGACAGGGGCATCAACGCAAAGATGCTAAGTATATAACCTCTCTTGCAAAAAAAATAAGCTGAGTTCATAAAATAAAAGTTACACATAATTAATGATCCAATAAGGTTACATACATCCAATGATAAAATTAAGGATATCTAAAATTTTTGGGGACTTCTTTTATTATTGAACTGACACTTTCCTAAATCTGGATAGACAATGATAATATAATAGCTTTCACGTTTTCTCTAGAATTTAGAAATAACACAAAAAAAATTCAATGTTATCAACTATGTCCTTAATTAGCATTTGAATGTCTCCCATTCATGATAAAATTCTTGATTTGCTATAGTATTATTAATGTTTTGACACTAATGTAAAATTATTTGAAAAATGTAAAGATTTTTTCAACAATAAAATAATATTTGTCTGTTATCCTGTTAGATTTTTAAAATATTTTTGAGTCATAAATAATTTGAGGGATATTATATTCTATCCGAAAATAAAAGTCATTATTTAAAATAAAATGTATAAAAGAGAATTATTAAAACTTTACTTCATTGAAAATCTGTTAATATATAAGTAAAAATTTTTTAAAGCTAGTTTGTTTCCAGTATTATAATATATGATTAAATTACCTTTATCTTGGTAATGCACGCTTAAGAAAACAAGTTAAAATCAGAAAAAAATTGTCTGAGGCACACTTCTAATACTATAGGAAAACTACAACACACTTATACTCCCTATAAATTAATCTTAACTTACTAAAACAAGTTCAGACTATGTAGGAGAATTATTATATTTCATTAACACCTGTCACCTCATGTCTTTATATTAACAGAGGAAATATTCTGTACATTCAAGATCCTTCTACCACAAAATTTTGATATGTATAAAATATAAAAGTCAAAATGTCTATAACTTCATAAATTAAATGTAAAAGTTGTGTAGTTCATTTCCTAAACCTCTAATTCCAACAGTATTTCAACATATCTATGTCTTATGAATTCCTCAACATACTTAAAGGCACTGCTTTCCTTGGATAAACAAGTACATCTATCCACATGTGATGATCGCACTACACCAAATCACAAAATGTAGGAAAATAGTGTATTAAGTCAATACTATTTCCAAAATAAATCTATAATGATTTGAGAGCTCACACAAAATAAGACATACTACCACTATCATGGACAATAAAAAGAGTAAACTTAGTTAAAAATATCTGGCGGGTTAAAAAATATTATAAATTGCTATAATTTGCCATGAACATTTAAATGTCCATATTGCCCAAAGCACTAGGCTATTGGAGCTCCGAAGTATACTACATAGCTACAGCTAAAATAAAATGTGTAAATATGCTTAACTTTATACTTACAGATACTTGTTTGAATTAGTTTCTTTCAACCAATACTGAAAAGGTGTTAAACCTATGTATCCACTAAATTATTGCCAAAGTTACAAGTGGCTATTGTGAAAAAAAGTACCAGTTGCCACTTAAATTTGTAGCATTCTTTAAGTTATTAAATTGGTTACACTTTTTCACATCTTGTTAGTTTAGATGGTGAGGTGTCTTGCTGTCAATGTCTGTACCAAGCTCCTTGCACGCGTGTTTGGAAATGTGAAACTGGTGTCACTAGATATGCTTGCTGTGGCTGTTGTACTACAGCCAGTGGTATAACTTGCTGTGCCATTTCTACTGGTTGCCCATTGTCTTCTGACACCCCTAATGGTTGAACACAGTGCTGTTGAGCAACTTGCTGCACACCACCAACCTGCTGAGTAAGTACTTGTTGGTGTTGACTCACTTGCGGTACCAACATTTGTTGTTGCATTGTTTGTTGCTGTTGAGTTTGCTGCTGGTGTATGACAACATGAGGACCTTGATTTTGCATTTGCTGGTGCTGTTGCACTTGTACTTGTTGAACTTGTTGTTGTTGCTGCTGCTGTTGTTGTTGATGTACTTGCTGCTGTTGCTGTTGTTGTTGTTGCTGTTGTTGCTGTGCTTCTTGTTGAGCTTGTTGTTCTCTTTCATGTTCCTCCTTCTTTTTTGCTTCCAAAGCTGCCTTTTTAGCCTCTGCTTTCTCTTTTTCTTGCTGTATTCTAATAGGATCTTTATTTTTATCATAAGACATGCATTTACCACTGCGGAAAGGCACCATGTCCTTAGGAATATCCTGCTTTTTAGTTGCAAATTTCACATGAGGAAACTGGTCCTTCATAAATGCTCGGAAAGTGGAATAGCCCATCAGCTTTACTCCAGGCTCTAGAATTTCTCCATATTCTTTATAAGCTTCAAATAAATGCTTCCGCGAATCACCTTGAATTATTACTGTTTTGCTTGTTTTCTTACCACTTTCGCCAGAGGGTTGTACATCTTTTGGAGAGCTTGCATGCTGTTTTAAATATTCCTTGAGGAAATTAGTCGCATGTTTATAAATATCCAATGTAAATGTGTTATATGGCTTTTTACCAACATTACCATGTATCCGAGGAGCAACACCATGAGTCATTACATGCTGTCTGATTCTTTTAAGTTGGTAATGTGTGACATTCTCTAAATACAAGAAAGCCTCTAAGCAAACTTTTCTGCCCTGATAGACATAACATGCTCTTAATCTCCTTCGAACTTTATGACGCGAAGTTTCAGCAGGATTTGCCAAACTAGCCATTGTAATGCCCATCAGGTACATGTCATGTTCACTTTTTGTTAATTCTGCAATATTAAGTCTATGGCGATACACAGCTTCAGGGTTGAGGCCCCTGTAACAATTGTCCTTACAGTCACAGCCTCTTTTCAGTCTTTCTTTTACCTGAAATAGAGATGACAACACATTTAATCATTTCTTTCAGACTCAATTTTCTGTAACAATTTAAATAGACTAATGGAACTAATTATTTAAGCATAATATGAAATATTAATGATCAATGATCAATTATTATTTTTAATTCATTAATTGCATGTTCTGCCCTCCTTTTTAACAATGTTAAAAATTGTTATTAAGCTGCTATTTATTAAGAACTTTGTTTAATTGTAATTTCTTTGTTTTGTAAAATCATGGTAATTAGTATAAAAACAAGTCTTATTTTGTATAGCATTACAATGTATTTAATTTTAGAAATTAAAATGCTCACATCCAATAACAGACAATAACACAAACTATAAAAATGTGTTATGAAAGTAAATAACCTAAAATTAATAATGCACACTTACAAGACATTTTGATTTATTTTCAATCAAATTACATTATTTTCTTCTATATAGTGTTCAATCAAAATATTACCAGAGTAGAGTCAATCATCATATAAGCGAGAAGATACTCACTGCAAGGCATAGGCATACCCCAAAAGATAACCATGATGACTGGTCTTTACATAGTCGGACAGATACTCATTTACATAGAGTAACTAAGTGTAAATTAATTTACCTAAAGTGT
This sequence comes from Battus philenor, assembly GCF_028537555.1. Taxonomy (NCBI): domain Eukaryota; kingdom Metazoa; phylum Arthropoda; class Insecta; order Lepidoptera; family Papilionidae; genus Battus; species Battus philenor. The sequence continues at coordinate 4,968,232 of NW_027181693.1, forward strand.
TTAGTAACAAATCAAATTTATTTACCTGCGCAGGGTTGTCTTCTAATTTATTATCAAAAACATCCTCATCACTGTCTGATTCAGCCATTTTTTTCTTTCTTTTTGCTCCAACTTTTTTCTCAACCTTCGGTTTTGTATCTACTTCCATATCACCTGTTTCACCGTCAACATTTGTTTCAAACTCTATACTGTAGGTACCCGGCATGCCTTGCAAATTACCATCTCCGTTTTCCACCTGTATGGTATGACCTTGCCAAAGAACCTTAAAAATAGTTTTTACTTAAGTTTGATTCAGATATAATTTCCTTAAAAATTGATAATATGCTACTACTACCTGTTCCTGGTGTCCATTGTAGGCGTGTTGCTGCATGGCTTGTGAGTTACCCAATTCGAAAACTGAATGTTGTCCCATGACAGGAGTGTGCCATTGGGCACTTTCGCCATACTCGCCACCACCGTTTTGATCGGACGGAATAGAAACTATAATCGCTTCTTTGCTGTCGACGCTGCGTCGCTCCACGGACAGTAGGGAATGCAACACTTCACTAGCTTCCTTCTCCGCCGGGTTCACCACCTCCATTTTCTCGTAGGACATCTTCCGCTCGAAGCTATACTACAACCGATCGTTCACGTCAAATCACATGTATCTACTTACATACGTGTATGTACAAGAAGCAACGAGAGAGCAAACCCGCCCTGAATGCAAAGCTAAACTCACAATCCCACAATACTTACGAGAAAACCGCGATAACTTTTCAAATTCATGTAAATAAACATAACAAAAACCGTGCAATTATTAACCTTAATCGCGTTTTTTAAGTTTCATTATCGCATAGCGGATCGAACTCCCGTGGAATATTGGGCCATATAGTCATACCAAAGAAAGAATAAAACTCACCTTTTTCGCGTAAGATCAGAAGCTGTGACACTTTAAATTAAGTTTCTTCAATTACACGAAGATTGTGGATTATTTCATATCACTTCATTTTCATATTGTAGTCATTATTTAAGAGAAATGCACAAATATTTTACAGAATTCACGGAAGCAATATGGCGTTATACTTTCCGTGAATAAAATCGGAGGACGCCGTAGAACATGTCATATAGTACAGTGCGCATCCACTAGACAGCGCTGAGGTCGACGTTTCCGTGACGAAGCTTCATAATAGTGTGGCGCGAACGTTTGAACACCACAGCGCGCGATTTTAGAAATTATGAAATGCCGAAGGTTATAACCGTATTTTAATAGGTAAGTCCACTTAGTTGTAACAAAAACGAAACTATTTTAATATCCCGTACACGAAAAAGCATAATGCTTTAGTATATAAATAATGTGTACTAATACTGTAATATAATAATTTGTAGGTTATACAAAAACAATATTATGAATATTTCATAAATAAATATTTTAGTAGGTCATAAAAATATGTGTCTTTTGTATTTAACGTGTTGTTCAAACCGGATAACGCCAGTTTGTAGAGACATGTTGTTGCACTTTTAAGTTATCTCGTAATACGTATAATTCCATTTGCCGCCGTTATTTTAACTCGTACAATATTGCACTTATTACATTATAAGACCCGTAAAGTTTATAAATATTGAAAATAAGTAACACATTTTGCTAAAAACTTTTTAGGTTTATATCTGTTGATGCTAATAATTAGTACCGAATAAAAACTGTGATTACGAAACTTTCGTATAAAAATTATGATAATTTTGTAATAATAGACACAACCGTGACAGATTGAGTCACGGTTCGGCTCTTCATGTCTATACGTCTCGAGTAGTTCAAACCTAGGTCCACTCTCAGGGGCTCTTATACTCAGTCACTCCACGGAGCGTCCGCTAAAGCGACTTTGATTTTGGCAGCCTTCCAATTCGATGGAATAATACGTAATGTAGCAGTCCATGTCAATTTTTTTTGGACCGGGCTTTCACTGCTGCCCTAGTGGTATTTGCAGATTGACGAGGCCAGAACGCAGAGGTCAGTTAATCTCTTAGGGTAGCGAAACTTTAAGACTCCAAGAAGGGTCCCGGGCTAGCGGACCGTACAACAATTTTACTGGATAGAGTTCCGAGTCGAGGCTTCGACGCCGATGGCGTTTAGTTTTCAAGCGTCTTCCGAACTCTGCCACTCTTAAGGCGAAGTTATTGATACCAACAAGTAACAGCGTTACATCATGACGGGAATGATAATTTTTAATATTTATACGTATTTTAAATATAACACTGCAATAATTCATATACGTGAAGTGAGTATTAAAATTGTGAGGCTGGAAAATACAATACGCATCAGATTAATCAGTTACGGTTATCGCGAGGGTCCGCACTGACGTGGAACACACGAACATTCAACTTTTAGTGCCGTATTCCTTTGCATTTTATAATTATTTTTTTATTATAACCAAACTGCTTCCACAGCTCTACATATTTGCTTATGTCAATTGTATTTTTAGATTATACTTTTTGAACTTAACTTACTATTGTAACAAAATTGATTTACGTATGTTTAAATATTTTGACTTGTCTTGTTTAAACGTATTCGTGAAGTCGGATTTTTTATATAATCAGAGACGATACAGTATAACAAATAGATATCTCTTAAACTAAAAAAATATTATACAACATATTTATTTACGCGTTTCCGTTACGTGTTATAAGAGCGGTGTATAACTTTAACATAGCATTAAATATATACGTGAGAAAAAATACCAACTTTTATTAATAACGGAATTAAAGTTCAATGTAGCTTGAATTGTTTTACCTCGTTGCCTAATTTTAATAAAAAAGTGATTTTGAACGAGAAATTGGCTCTTAAATTTGTATATGCCTATAGACGTTATGGATTCAATATGGGTAATATAATTTCTCTTATTGTCTTGTTTTCAAAATATTCCAAAAGAGTAATTAATTTTAATTGTTTTCCTATGGTCATAAATAGAGTATTTCTTATGACATTCAGATACTTTTTAAACACTTCAAAGTTATATTTACTTATCTACATAATAGTATAAAAATATTTAGGCAGTCACATTTAATGCAAAATTCTTTTGTAGGTGATACCTATTTCTGAAGCGAAATAGTGAATGAATTGAAGTTAGCGTCTATATTGAAGCATTCATGTGAAATATCTGGCCCGGTAGCACCTTTCATCCTATGGTGACAAACGCATTGTCGGCGATACAATTATCTACTTTTAAAGTTAAAAGAATTTCCCATCGGCGTCCTAGATCATTTCATAGAATATATGAGGCAAACAGTTTTTTTTTTACTATTAAACAAACTTACTCTAACTTATTAACATCTACGATTTGCACGTAATGTATGGTTCTATAATGTTACGCTATGTTATACATGATGCATGTCAAAACGAATAACAAAGAGTTAAGAGAATAATAAACAAGAGTAAAATGATTATAAAGAAACAGTGTTAATATTGGACAACGTATTTAGCAGTTTTATATATGAAATCATCATAATTATTTGGAAAATATGTTCACAGACAGTCGTTGACCTTCACCTTGGACTATAGGGGATACTTATAGGTTCACCAAAATTGAATTATATGAAGAATATTAGTTACATGTATATTGTTAGATAAGATAAAAATTATATTACACGTGGATAAGCTAAATTTAGTAAATAAATTAGAAATTTACTTTACTACTTGTTATTAATTTAAACGTGCCTATGCATAAAAAATGGATAGTCGTAACATATCGCTATCAAAATTTTATTACAAAAACTGTACCGAAATTTATAGTTTGATTTTTTTTTAAATTACTCTAAGAAACAATCCATAATTGTTTTCAGTACAGCCAGCAATAACTGAATGTACATATTATTTATAAATAAAAGTGTAAGTACTATTAACATTATAAAATAATATTGTTATCCTATAGAATACATATTTATTGACAAATATATGCAGACGTTAAAGCCATTAAGAAATTATTTAAGTGGTTATGTAAACCAATTTAAAGAATTACAAGATATAATACTTTTTAATTGATTATACGTACGTTATATGTACAACAAGAACACGTTATAATTTTTATATAATATATTTCAATAAACTCGGTGAATGACTTACTCTTCTTCGTTCAAAAAATTATAAGAAATATCTTAACTTACCGACTGCTGTATCCAGAGCAAAGCAGCTGCTCCGGGACTTGACAACTGCGCCTGCCGAGGGTCCGTCAGGCCACTCCATTTTCTCCTCCATGGCTTTCGAGGCGCTTCTCTTAAACTGTTCTAAAAAACTGTCTATTTGCGTCTCTAAACTCGTTGGCGAGTTAGCCATCGTTTCCACCGAAACACCAAAAACAAACACAATTCAATATTGTCCAGCCTATAACATTTTCGTTCTGCGGTTCTATTTTTTCGGATATCGGAATTTGTACGATACCATCTTACTGCCGGGACCTCGTGTGGTATATAGCTTTAACATTTTTTTATCCAAATTCGTTCATCGTCCCTAATTTATGTAATAATAAATTAAAAATCACCGCAAATCGCCGCAGGTATGAAAGAAACTATAGCAACATGCAGCGATGTGATTCTACTACAAGTACCGTTATTCTATATATGGCATCGAAAATAAAGCGACTTCCACCGACATCTATCGATCGTCGCAAACAGCTGTACGTTTAGGGTTGCCATTGTAATTTCTTATGTAGCATGGAAATATACCAAAGCTTTTTTTTAAACTAAATTTTTAAATTTAAATTATAAGGATATACTAATTTAAATAGAAGTGAATAATTAGTATCATATTAATGATCTTCGTTTGATTTTAAAGTTACACTTTACAATGTATGGGAGATGACGTTTCGGTTCTAGCAAGCGTGAAGTTAGCCGACGTTCGCAGCGCCGCGAGGGGATAGCCTTAGCTTGATCGCGCACGTTGCTTGCATTTACTAGTGTTGCGCGAGAAGCGCGTGTAGATTGTGATACATTATTAGGGGTGACTAAAATTGTCACGAACGAGACTACACCGGGCGGCATAATGTCAAGTAAGAATAATTATTTTTAATTAAATAAATTTTCTACTGTAATTAAATTTCTCATCGGTGTCAATACTCAGTTTCATTATAATTAAATAGGGTAGATATAAAATTTTCGTTACTTATTCAATGCAAAGAAATTAAAAAGTTTAAATTAGCTTTTTTTAATTTACGACATTCGCTTCATTATTAGGCGATACATATAATATTTTGTGTTTTTATATTGAAAACTATTTCGTGCCAATATTATAATTTAGTAGGGTAAATTAGAAAAGTTTTATTTTTTATAAATTTTGTCTAAATTTTATAATATAAAATATTTGAGTTGAAATAATAAAAGTATGATAAAATGACATAGTTTTTTTTTAACAATCTGTAGAATAAAAAGGATAAAAAGTGGTAAATATTATTTACGAAAAAATAAATATCTTCTCATATCGGAGCGTTATTAAATAATAAATATTGAATGCAATATGTCATACACACAAGCACAGGTTGCGTATGTGTTATCAGATTAAATTCTAAGAGATTGTAAACAGACTAATGTTATCAGCTAACTACTTCTGAATAATACTATACATGTAACGATTTGTTCTATTCAAACTGAGTGGACATGACCATGAACTCTATTCTTGCAAATATTTTCTAATGCTAATTAACGAATCACTGACGTATTAGTATTTAAATACCGGTACACAAATGCAATACCAAACATTTAGAAACTAAAAATAAAATATCTTTTAAACTCCTATAGAATATTACCTGCGGTTTTAGAAATTCAATACCATTTGCAGAAGTTCACCCGACCCGATTTCATTACAAGTAGCCAATATGGCCATATTACCATTATTTGTTATTCGTTGTCATGCTAACGCAGAATCTGGAACAATGAAGTCAATCCATAACTTTCAGGGAAATCGTAAAAGAACGCCTTACGTAACAACAATTTTGCTTCTAATGAGGATTTATTGATCTTCTATAGCTTTGATAAACGCCTATCCTACGTGTCATATTTATTTTCGTGTCGGTACTCTGAATTTAAAATATATCATGCATTATGGATTGTTAAGTCGCTCCGGTTTTGATTTAAATATTATTATTTAATATACCTAAAATTTGGATCATTATTTCTTTATCTTTACGTCTTTACAAAAAAGGGTACAATATGTTTTGTCGATTTTAATGAACTTGGTTGTTAATTAAAAATCATTACTCGAACTCCGAACTCGGTTGACGATATGGTCAAGTTTCTATATGTCGGTTGTTAGTTCATTTAATTATGAATTATGTGAACATGGACTGTGATTTGTACCGTTGCATGTTTAGTTTTTACGTTTTAATGCTGTTCGAATATTTATGCACAAACTTTGACAAAGTACATGACTACAAGTTAAGCGGTTGGCTGCTCGCATGGTTTCCCGCCGGACCGGCCGCACCTAAATAGAAACCGCAGGGACATTGCTCCCGTCTCCCCAGCCGCGTCTGATCCTGCGCCGCTGTTCTCAAGTGCCTTATTGGGTTCCATCGTAACATACCATAATGCTATTTAAAGTACAAACAGTACGACCAGAAGTTAACAAATCCTTAATTGATTGGAATGTACGCATATATAATCAATTTCCACGGTTTTTAAACTTTCGTTTTATTCGTTTCAGTACAAAAGTAAAAGTACATTTTTAAATAAACCTAATTCAAAAGTTTATGGTTGATCAAAATTTTTTGGAATTTTGGTTCGTTGACTCATTGACATGATTGATATTATAATGTATACATTAAGAATTGTTAAATTTTATTTAAATAGAGCAACTATTGAGTTTCTAGCCGGCTCTTCTCATCTGATCATCATCCCGAGCCTTACTCATTATGTTTAAATAATTGACGATACAAAAGTGGCGTGTAAATGTCTCCTTGAATAAAGGCATTTTGAATTTCGAACAAACAAGTTTATACCAGATTGACGGACATCCTGACGCCCGTGTTCAACGATGACGCCTTGGATTTTATCGATCAATAAACATTTCGCTCGCGTTATGAAAAACAAACATTGAATGTATGCGAATATTAGACAGGATTCTTAAATAAACCATCATGATAATAAATAAATTAACTTGCAGTGTGTTACACGATTCAGGCCTTTCAAGTATTTTTATATTTATAAAAGTAAAGAATCTATAAGAGTTATAAAATAATTAAGTAAAATGAATTTTCATAACATAAATACAAAATTTAATAACTGGGTAATGTGAAACTGATTAATTTTACAATTTAAAATTCCAAAATATCCAAAGTAACGTAACATACAAGGCCAGTGCTATTATAACAGAATTTAGCTAAGCAGCAAGTTAAATTTTAATTATTTAAATATTATGTATAAAAACAGAAAATATGTAAAAAATGGATCAATAATTACATTTCAAATAATTAAAAGTGGTTGAAATAGTAATTTTGCGGTTTAGTTTAAAGCAGTTATTAAAATACATATTTAAAAAATTTATGATCACTGAATTGACACTATAATATGTAATATGTATCAAAAGTATAAATAATTTATTCTCGTTTACAATCTTAAAAGAAAAACACTGCTGGTTATAAATCAAAATCTTAAAATAAAATAGACGCTGGATTATTTTGTTGGAGTATTTCCCGAAATCAAATTTGAATCTTCTATATTTATTAAATGTGTATTTTAGTCTAAGAATTGTAGATAATAATATTTTCGTTGTAAACTCTGAATGTAAAATATTCTGCGTGAACTGCGTTCGGAAATGTGAATTGTTTTAAAATGGACACGACACCAAACGATACTGATCGTATTATCGCGGAATGCAAGAATGTCTGCAGCATAGACGACTGCTGTGACCATACACGCATGAAAAGACGATTGTGACTAAACTAGAAGTCTTAATAACATAAATATAATTGTCGATATACCAGTCTATTATTATCGGTTTTACTCTGTCCGTATATTTTTAATTGAAAAATTGTTCGTAATGACACAGCAATTATTTTAGTTCGTGATACAAAAATTACATACTTCATGTCAGTTTCTTCACCAGACGTTCACTACAAGGTATAGCACCATAAAAATCGCTACGTTCGCCTGTCTTGCGTATTTATATACGCTTACTATATTCACCATTTCGTTAAGGCCCAATAAAACTAAGAAAAAAAAATTTCTAAAAATTAAAAAAGAATGAAAAATAAAGGGTAACTACTTAATAATTGAATTTAATAAATCACATATTTTAATAAAGTATTAAAAAAATATCAGGAAAATCCATGTACTTCCCGGAAACCGGGTGAATTTAGCTGCCAGTGAATATCTGACGCCGTCCAGCGGTTTTATTTTCAATTTTATTTGTGTCGCGCTATTTTGGATCTGAACGTGCGGCACTTGTCTATTACACGGTGGCTCGGGTGGCCCACGCGTGCTGTTAATATTTAAGTAAATATTTTACGGGGTATTTAGAACACAATGATGTTTACATATTTATGTGGGAGTAGTGTAAAGACGCAGTTGACACGGGACATTATATATAAATGCGATGACAATACATATAAATACATATTCATGAATTTTACATCGATTCAAGACATCGATTGTCCAATTTTCATTTGATGAAAATAAATATTTTTTACATAATTCCTCAACCAATTTTAATTTCTCGGGAATTTATTTAGTACATTACTTAAATTGAAAAATAGTAGTTAATCATATTTGTATCGTTTTTTTTAATATTTTTTATACAAGTTGTAGATTAACGGAATAAAAACGAAAAAGTCATTAAAACAAACTTTTTTTTTAATTTTCCTTTGTTTACCTGCTCTATTGCAATAATTTTACATGTGATTAACACAAATTTATATAACGAATAGAAGAAAAAGAAAAACAATTTCAGCGAGTTATCTGGTAATAAATAGATCACGACGAAGGTTACCTTCTCTGATATCGGCTGCATAACCGACTTTCCACGCATATTGGTTGGGTTTCGAAAAGAAAGCTAGACGCTTGTTTTAAAAACAACATGATTTTCTTTCATTTTTAACGATAAATAATGGTTGTTTATTAAAATTACATTACATTGAATAGGTCTAAAATTAGTGATGCCAATGTTCAAAAATTGGTCAGGTCGTGTTTAGTCATTATGATAAATATAAGTTACAACGATGTTACAATCCACATATAGATTTGATTAATATAGAGTAGTAGTGTATTCTTTATTATTTATACGAATGGACGTCGTGAACGTAATGGGGAAGCCAATTGTGGACAGACCACGTGCCAGTACAATTTCGCGCGGCTGTTGAGCGCATCTACGCATCTCGACGTCCATGAACAGCAAACTGCGCATTTTCTCACTCCCAGTGACGAAGCAGCCTGTCAGACACAAGGAACGGGGAATGGCGTAATACACCAAAACAGTGATTTCTATGTTATTTTAGAAATGTATGCACGTCATTGGCAAGAGGTATCGGTGTGATTAAATTTGTAAGCGCCGTTATAAATGTGTTTGTTTAGCTGAATTTATCGCATCTTCAAATTCTTTATTTGTTAAATTAATTTGCTTTATGTAAGAGAGTTTAATGGCGTAATTATAAAAAAAGTCCTGCGATGTTCAAATAAAAACTTCTTGTGTGTAAAATCTATGTATAATATAAATAAATCCCTTTTTCCCTTGGTCACGTTGAAAACGACTTGATTGATTTCTCTCAACTTTTTATTTATAAGTTTCTTAATACCTTGTAGAAGGTTCTAATAGCAACAGAGTTTCAGAAAATTCCGCAAAACTTCAAAAAAAAACTCAAAAAATATAATGACTCCGTCAACTTACTAACGTCAACTACTTAACATAAGTGGGTTTTAATATAGAGTAAGTACAGTTACGGCTCCGAGTAAAAGAGATGCATGAAAATAGGCGTGTCTGCAAGTCTTAACTGAAGATTTGATGCGTTCGTCTGTAAACAAAAAAGGCTGTTTCTTACCTTTATCTGCTATAAATATAAATATAAGTTTATGTAATATCCCAGCTATAGTTATTAAAGTTTTAAATAACTTTCTACTAAACTTAACCTTTCTAAGACGCTAGATGCAACTTAGACCGCTCCTATTGGAAAACAATGCAGGAGGCCTATGTCCAACAGGCATCTACGAAATCATATTATTATAACGAAGTTGGTCATTTTATTACTGACTACTTGTGCTTGCATTATAAAATGTCGATATGTAATGTTTTTCGTCTTATTATTACGTTCAAACACTTTTTTTTTAAATTAAATACAAAAAGCATATATATAAAATCGATTATATTGATACAAACAACAAAACAAGAGACAACAAAAAAAGAGTTAATAATTATTAAATTATAAAAATTATTTACGATTTGTGCTACATAATTGTTATAGCGTATAATAAAGATTAAAAAGTCATTATTTATTTTGTATCCCGCATAAACAACTACACGTTACTTAAAAGTTAACTATATGGTTTAAAGGAATAAAAACTGAATCGTAATGCATTTGTCCTTGCTACAAATAGTATGGTAGGCGAGTGTGGCCGGTAATCATTGGATAATGTCACATCACAGAATGTGCCAGCGTTTAACGGAACCTGGAAATCCAATCATCGGTAAACAGATATTCATTATAAGATCCCGCATAGGTATTATTATAGTTTATCAAGCGCAGTTTGTAGGTATATAATGTCCATACATCAGATTACACTTTGTGAACTGAGAACACATACATATAAACACGTAAAGCGTAAATAATACTGGATATATTGGGGGACCGGAAAGTAATGTCGTTTCTGTCGGCATATTTTACAGAAAAAAACTATTGATTTTTACCGCTCCGGCATTGAAAATTTGTATACTCGATGGCGAAAGGTTGTTGATAACGAAGGGGAATATATTATTGATTAGAAATAAAATCTTTTAAAAATATAGTCGTGTGAATTTAACTTAAGAAAGCGACATTACTTTCCGGTCCCCCCAATATTTAACATTACGCTCTTTCGTTGATGTTGAGTAAACGTAGAAGCTGGTTAGGTTACCGTATTGATCATTAGTTTATAAAATGGTCTTGGTGGACTCAGAGGGTTAGATTAGTGTAATCAAAAAACTGAGGTTCACAATTCATTAGCAGTGGTCTACGAAGATGTATCTGCTTTCAATAGTGCAAAACTAAAAATATGGCATGACTTCACCAAGTAGTTGTGGGGGATCCCCCGTAACCAGTTGAATTTGGAAGATGGTCTTTGAAAAAAACTTTTGGTTTTTTGAACGTCCGTACTAATTTTTTTGAATTGTTTCAGGCCGAGCATGGGTAACGTTGGCCACAAACGATTCTTACGGCCTTGGTGCCTTGGTGCTGGCGCACTCGCTGCGCCGCGCCGGGTCCGTCTACCCGGCCGTTGTGCTTATCACACCCTCCGTCACTGACGCCATGAGGTACCCCACCACCAATTCAACGGAGTTTCATTATCATCGCCATAATTTCAGCTATGAACATCTGCTGTAGGAGATTAACCTCCCCATAGATTTGCAATGGGAGCCGTATTTAGAAGGTCGTCCGTACATGGACATGTTTTGCTGCGCCTGTCAGTCAGCCCTTGGTTTCCATTCCTTGGTATATTGCTTGCCCACCGCTACTTCAACTTATAAGACGAGTTTATTTAGCCGAAGTGAAATTGTTTTTTTATATATCACCGACATAACAAATTTATAAAATAAAATAAATCCTCCTAAACTTTGGAGGGTAAGCGAAAAATTTGCACTACGTGTCTCAACAGTTTACTCAGTGCCAAACGACGTATTTGTGTAATGATCTAATATGTATGACAAATACACAGTGTACAGAATGGAATTTCAGGTATTGCTAGTGCCGATTTACTTAAAATATTTGATCAAAAAGTTATTTATTTATTTTAGATATTTACTATAGGTCAGAAACGCATTCACATGTCTGTGAATCATTATGCTCTAAAATGTTTGGTGTTTTATTCTTATGTAAATAATTTTTACATCAACTTTTACGTATAGATTGTAAAATATGGTAAATAATTTGACATTTATATAAAGGCATGAATACGCATAAAGTATGCGTACCTTTGTTTATGATTTGACTATAATTAATTCTTATATATTGTATTACAGAATTTTATGATATCTTTTAACTCTTGTTGCTGAGTTAAATATATAAGTAAAACAATTTTTTTATCCAAATTTTCAAACTTTATCTAATACAAAAATGACTAACTTGAATAAGAAAATTCTCGTTCGTTTTTAAATGTTTTGCTTCTCTTAATGTCTACATTTCAATTAGTTCCCTTTTTTAATCTTTAACTGCATATTTTGAGGAGAGGTAACCTATATCTAATATCATACTACGATCTTCATTCTTGGGTTAAATTTGTTTGACTTTTCTATTACGTGTTCTGTCAAACAATTCGCCTGTATAACCTTCAGGGAACGTCTACGGGGCGTCTTCGCGGAGGTGGTGACAGTGGACGTCCTGGATTCCGGAGACGCTGCGCATCTGGCGCTGCTGCAGCGTCCAGAACTAGGGATCACCTTTACCAAGATCCACTGTTGGAATCTCACTCAGTACGAGAAGTGTGTCTTCCTCGACGCCGACACTCTGGTATGTTCTTTTTAGTCATCATTATGTCCATAGCATTGTTGTCTCAGAATAAACATTTTAATTATACAGAACAAGAAAAAATCTTTTTCATAAAACCTTAAAATGGGATGTTTCAAGTAGTATCAATATTTGCTACATTCATAATTCAAGATATTTAAATTTTAAAGTGAATATTTGCGATAGTCTCCGATTCTTGTTTTGAGAGCTCGTTGATAAAGAGTCATTATCGATGCACAACACTCAATATGAATATACATAAATTGTTTTGCGCGTATAATTGTTTATGTATACGTAACTGTCTTTTATAACGGTCTGAATATCTTGTCTGTTCATGTAAGATCCAGGTCAATACTAATTTCAGAAAATTGGTAACAAACAACTGTGTACAGTTTAACAATGCATTCCCACGTAATGTCTTTAAATGATCTTGTAATAAATTTAATAACTTCTAAAACATCCTATTATTCTGTAAACGATCTTTTAAATGATAATAGAACTTAGGAATGAATTGCTCTAACTACTGTAGGAATATCTTCTCAGATCTGGGCGCGATTGGATCCCTCGCAGTTTTAAATTGAAAGTTGCCTTATAGGGGAGTTTAATCTGCTTAATATAAATCTCTGGCATTCTTCTTATGACGTGCAAAAGTGTTCGTGTGTAAAATAAAAATAATTCTAAAATGTTTCTTGTAGGTTGTATACTACGGCGTAACTTTAAAATACTTTAGATTTTTGTTTTTTTTTTTCATGTAACCAGCGATTTGCAGTTTGTTTATTTTGTATAAAAATGTTGCCATCGTTAATTCTAGAATGGCAATGTATTAAACCAGACGCTAATAAAAATTGTATATTTTCACTAGCACGGCTCGGCAAGCAATAAAAAGTGCCAATTGAACTACGAACCTTGTATTTACTAACGGGATGTTCTATTTGAGTTAGTTACAGAATTTTGTTTCTATGTGCCATCCGATTTTTGATTAACGACTTTATTCGAAAGTCGTTAATCTATTTCGATTAGTCGATGTTTATATGATAAGAAAGTCAATGTTACCGGATGTGATCGTCCGTTCGGTAACTCGAGATGACAAGACGTATAACCGTGGCCCGAATATTTCTTCACAGTATTTTTGGATGAACTCCAAATTTCTAATTCACTTTCATTGTTTGCTTCTTTCTAACGTGACGTACAAAACGCGTGAGTTACAGCGACTGGAAGGCACCAGTTGGTTCCCGATATAATAAAGCATGTATGAAACATTCAATTACATAAGACTCGGGCGCCAGAAAAAAAAATGATCTTCTTAATTTTTCGTTCATATAAACGATGAGATAGCGCGTCGTTGGATTCCATTGACATACCACGCATCATTATCGTGGGTTATTGTGTCAAACGAAGTTTTATCCGTTTACAGATAAAAGTACTTAATAATTTATTCACTATTAATTTGAGTTTACGTGAGAAGCGGCTTAATTTAGACGGCTTCTGATAAAGCGGACAGAGTTATGTTTCCAGGAAAAAATACTACAAATTGGATTTGTTAGATCACAGAGATGTGCTGAGCGTTCTCAAGGCCGATTAATTGAATTAGACTATGTAGGATGTACACACTAATCCTATTTATTGGATTTCGATTGACAGTAAATGTATCTCAATTTATCGTTTTATAGAACGGTCATGTTACCGTTGCATGATGACACGATATCGCATTACTAATTCTATTTTTAAATAACATACTGCATAGTAACTCGTTCTTTACTTTTAATAATGATTTATTTTTTATTTTTAAGCGGTACACGCATATTATGGACGTAGTATGTTACATCGTATATCGATATGATCAATATATTTCTAATATGCGAAAATGGTTTGTTTGTTTCTAAGTGATAAATCAATCAATTATAATAGTTCGGAGACAAAGTTTTCTCGAGTTTTTTTAAGTTTGTTTACGCTTAACTATAGTATATAGGTGCCATTTTGTTTGATGCCATCTTGTAGGTCGTCTTGATGACGTGTTGCGGTAGCAATTTTGGATTTTTGATCCAAAAACAGCGATCAGTAGTTCTGGCAGTTTTCTGTTGAACCAAGAATGTGATTGTTGTGTCTGGCGGCAAAAGCTGATCCGAGTTTTACCACAAACTGTGAAGCCTGACTGATCATCGATCACGAACATTTTCGCATCAAATTGAACTCTTATGGTATTATTCTAAAGGTCACAAGTGGTTACAGTTAATAAACCTAAGTAGATAATAATACGAATAAATTAATAAATAAATGACACTGCCGGTCTAGGTGGTGCAAAATTGCGACGAATTGTTCGAACGGGAAGAGTTGTCTGCTGCACCAGATGTCGGTTGGCCCGATTGCTTCAACTCCGGTGTGTTCGTGTACAAGCCCTCGGCCGAGACGTTCAGTGCTCTAATAAACTTCGCCCAAGAGCGCGGCAGCTTCGACGGTGAGTTTAAAAATTACTACATCTAGAATCAAAATATTTCTATGTTATATAAGTACCTGCTGAATTCTCTGAAGTGTTTAGTAATATGGTTATTTATATTGTGCTATGAATAGTTTGGAGGAACAAAATTCTGTGTGAGCTCTTCGTCTTAACAATTAACAGTATTATATCCGGCATTTAATTTGGCACATCGGAAATATTAATCTTTAAGAAACACTATCGGTTTTAACCACTCCATATACATAGAGGCTGATTAAAATTAGGTGTAAAAGCTTTAAAACAGTATAGCCAAATTATTATCAAATAATGTATGGTACAGCCTATTCAAAAATAAATGGTTTCGGATATAATAAATAATTGATAAAATATTAACAAAAAGCGTTTTCTAAATTCGGATTACTACATGTTAAAAGTAATTATTGTATACAATCGGTTGCATAAAAATTAATGCAACATATTTCAAGACCTTATTTTACCTATATTACTATATATTTATGATCATTCTGTATGTCATTTATTGGTTGTCGACGGAGCACTAAGCGATAAAGTCAGCGTTCTGAACCCAACCGATCTTTGCTGTGTAACTATTTTGCACGATGTCTGAATTGAAACGCCTGGTCATATACGTCTTATTAATTCTGTAATTGCGTTAACCACGGCGCTTTCAAATCGAATCATGGTAATGTTTACGATTTACCTTTCAGCGGGGACACTTATTTAGATGGGTTCTACCAAAAGACACCAATAAATATTTGCTATTTTTATATGCAAGGAAAAGTAAAGTTTTAAGTAAAATTATTTTAAATGATCTACAATGTATGTTTACTGGTCGGTACAATTAGATGTGCTTTTTACAAGATACCGTAAAAACTGGCTGGACCAAAAGTTTGAATACTAAAAATCTGTAATACATTTGTAATAATAGAAACTTAATTTTTAATAAAATTTCGAAAATGTTGTTGGAGTACAATTTATAAAATTATTACAAATAAATTGATGAAAAAGGCATATTATTCGATGTAGGAATATTAAAATGACAAGAATCTTTAGCAATGACGTTGCTTGATTATTTTCTCTTCATTTATGCAGTTCGGGCAGAAAGTGTATGTGCATAAATCGGAGTTGTTAAAATTTTTAAAATATGTGCTGTTGTAGAGTATATTCTTGCTTCTTCTCCATAATTATAACATCTTGCGAAGTAAAAATATAAGAGATTTAATAAAAGAACAGTTGACGATCAATAGAAGTTATGTTAAAATTTCCTTTGTTGGATAAATGTAATTCATCTTTATATTTTATTATTATATGAAGTAATTATATATTAAAAGAAATAAAATATTTGTTAAATGTTATAAAGTTAATTTAAATATCTGATTCGTGAAATAACATGTTTACGCGTAACCTTGTAGTTTGCCTGTTATCATTTTTATAAAAAATATCTGAATTATGTTTATAACTAAGTTGATTTTTCTGGTGCGAGGACCCTACCTTTCCGTAGTACACTTTTGATTTATCTATGACGAAAGGTAGAGACTTTTTTGTTATTTGTATCGCCTATAACAAAATACAAATTAATAGTTATAATAAGGTAACTATTTTTATGAAATACGGTTATTGATTCCGTATGCAGGCGGCGACCAGGGCTTGCTGAACTCTTATTTCTCGGACTGGGCCCACGGCGACATCGGCAAACATCTTCCCTTCCTCTACAATGTCACCTCCGCGGCCTTTTACTCCTATCTGCCCGCACTCAAACAGTAAGTACCGCTTCAAAAAAGAATAATTATTTTTCATTAGTTTAACACTAATATGTATGAATGAGGCCATATTCATAAATTTCTAATAAAGATGAGTTTAACATATATTTTTTTTAAAGTTGATTTTTAATTTTTCATAAATGTTCTCATTATAGTAAATTAAATAAGTACTATTATAGTGACGGAATTCATACGTCATTGTAATAAAGTCATGTAACAGAAATGAAATGAAAGAATGTAGAAATAGTCGATTTATTCCTGTATTCATATCATTGTATGGGCTCATTCAAATTGACCACTTTTGTATGTTATAAGAAGAATGCTTAAAAACTCGAATATGACAGAAAGTAGAATCAGATTGAACAACTCTATAAGGCAGTCTTCTACTTAAAACTATGATGGTTTCAAGCGCGTCTTGATTTGAAACCCACAACAAATTAAGACTTCTTTTTGTTGTCACTGAGCAATTAATTCCCAAGTTACGTTGTCTACTTAAAAAAATCATCACGCTACAACAGGATCTTTTTGGTGTTTTATGTTTTCTATAATGTTTTATATGTACTCTACATAATATCAAAATAATAATTATTTAAAAAAAAATTGACTTTTACATAATAACGAAATTATCAAAGAGAGTGTAGGTAATGTCACTTAATAAATCGAATAGAATTTGTTTCTTAGGAGATGTTTTTGAAATTTCTAGTTACGGGCAAAATCTTAAGATAATTCACTTTATCGGCGCTGCTAAGCCTTGGCTGCAACAGTTCAACTGGGAGTCACGCAGCGTTGACGCTCCAGAGCACCTCAAAGAATTACTGCAACTGTGGTGGGACTTATTTGTCTCACAAGTACACCCTCAGCTCGATACAACAATGGTAAGTTCACCATTACCAACTTGTAAAATTATGTGTTCTTACGCTATGGTAAGCTATGTTAAGTTTAAAATTTTGTAAGCAATACAAATGTCAGAATACTTCATAACACGATTACATACTATAGAATTATAAGATCGATATTTAACCTCGTGGTGTTGAAATACGATACACTGGCGTTATATTACTCATTTATTGATATTGTTCTACGTGCAATTGGAGATCTATGCGGTATTTAATATCAAATATCATATACGACCACATTGTCTCTCTGCGGTATCGCGGCGACCAAGTCAGGGTACGATGTCTTATTAGATCTCATTCGCGGTTTATGTCTGACCCATGCAACATGTCTTCCAAGCTTACACAACAGGAATCAGATGTTACAGAGGTGAGATTTTATTTATTGAATTAGGCAATGTACTATCTGATCTTTTCCTTTTTTTTAAATAGATATATGATTTGATTTCTATAATGAAGAATTTTCGTTTGACTTGACATGCTCTGTAAATAATGTGAGATGTAAATTCTAAAACACGCTTGAATATAAGCTTGTGCACTGTTCTGCTGTTTGCGCACCTCTCGTTTATAAATCACAACGTTAGAACATTAATCTGAACATTTCTCCAAAATACTAACATTTTCTAACTGTTCGAAATTGTTAGCTTTTTGCACGGGAATCCTTTTTCATATTTAGCTCGGGAATGGAGTAGATGGTGTTGGTATTTTGGTGGAATGTCACCTCGTTGGCTACATAAACATACAATATGATCATTTTAAATATTTAAAACTTCTCATTATATAAAATCAACATTTTCCCACTGTATGTTTATTAGTTAGCGAATTGTTTATGTTTGTATGTACTAATAATTTAAATCAAGATTTTTGCACTAACTCGTTTAATTTCTGGTGCATAAATCTTGGTTAAAGTAATTTTGCATGCACTACCACTGAGCTTTCTCACTTCAACCTATAGGTTGAGGTTGAAGACGCCCCTTCGGCAATACCACCGCCACAAGAAACAGTCTTCCGAACTGAGCCAAGATCTGATTACAATCACTATAAACCAGTATTAGACCCAGAATCTGAATTCCTTTGGCACCGTCCAGAAGCACAGATACCGGATCCAGATATAATCGTGCCTACGATAGATATGTCTCAGTTTCATGATCCGTGGGATATATATCAAGGTTATATTCGTCCAATTACAGAAGATACAAAGAGTACATGTTCACATCAGCAAGTACTACAAGAGCAACAAGAAATTAGAAGACATGTTTGGGAATGTCCACCCTCACAGTTTCAACCAATTTCAGAACCAAATTATACTGAAATGCATCACTACAATACCAGCTACAATCAATCTGTTGTTGAAACTTCGGATAGCACAAGACATTACAATAATTCTCATCACAATGAAAGATACTGCGATATAGTTCCTCAGCAGGAAGCACATTACAATGAAATACATCACAATACTATTTCTCAAAATTTAACCCCCAACATTACTTCTCATGACAATGGTTCTCATCATCATGAATATCATTACACACCTCATCATCATGAATCTTTACACATACATTCACAATCGAAGAATGAATATCAATCGGAAGCTCATAATACAGAAATACATCAAGAACAAAATTTACAGAATACATATACACATTCAGATAGTGCACAATTATATGATATCTATGAAAAACAACAAAGCGAAAGTTACCACAATCACAATAAAGAAATTGAATCATTATCTAATCATAATTTTGATCAACGAAGTATTCATAATTATGCGGATTCAAATTATCCTGATGCTTCAACTGATTCTAATAATCGAAGTTATCACACATACGACATCTCACAAAATTCTGACAGATTTAAATCACAATCTATCGATCAACAACACTCAACAGTTGCAGAATCCTACAGTAACAATCAGCATGAACATCCTCTACCTCTACAATATAGAAATGAAGAAACCTATTCTACACATGAAGACCTTCACAATAGAAACACTACTTATAAAAATGATATTTATCCAACACATATAAACAATAGTGTACATGATTCCGTATTACATTTAAATCAATGTCAGGTAGATTCGACTCATTTACAAAAGCAATCAGAATCGTTTATACATTCTTTAAGAAACAAAATAGAATACGTATATTGCTTACATTTGGACCATGAAAGAGAACGAAATCGCCAAAAAGACAGAGGCGCTAAAGCTCAGAAGAATGTTAACGGTTTCGTATCTGAATCAGAAACTGATGAATTTGATGATTTTATTATTCCGCGTCATCCATATGATGGATTTTATTTAAGGCACAGAATGACTATAGACTCACGAGGTCGCAAGATATGCACGCACGAAATTCCGCCAACGCCAAGTCCGTCGCCTTCGATCTCACCTCCTGAGAGCCCAATATTCTTTGATGCTGTCTCTGAATTTTCATCACCAGAAGATACTTTTTCAGAAAGCATTGATCATGGACATGTAAGTAATGTCACTTATGTTCTAAATACTGGATAAGTCGGTACGTACATAAACAACTGTAAGTAATTTTATTGATAATCGTGTTTTTCTTTTTCATTACTTTTTCGTTTGAGAATGTAATTATAACTTGCTCAAGTACGTAGAGTGCATGTTTTTATAACTTAACCGAATTGCACGTTATTGTAAATTAACACAGAATTTTACTAAGAAAATACACTTATTTACAGAAATATAAGTATTAGTATATATTTTTACACATATTTTGACTTGCTTTACTTTCGTTGTGAGTTTAATACTTAATTTTATATAAAATTTGCTTACAGAGCGGAGTTGCAGGAAATTTAGCGCGTGTATCACCTGGTGCGGTTGGTACCCAACGCGAGGCACTTGATGAGCTGACTCGTCGCCAAGGATGGGAAGCAGGCAATATTGATTACATGGGCGCCGATTCCTTTGCCAATATTTGGGCAAAGATTTCTCAAACACTTAGTCAACCACCTGCATCGCCTCCGAAAGAGCCCACTCCTCCTCCCAAAGAATTGGACTTGCCACAAGTAGAGCCTACTGAACCCAAAGAATCTGAAATATCTTCTCCACCTGTTATTGATGAACAAAAATTAGAATCTCCTGTTGTACCTGAGCAGCAGAAAGTAATCCCTTTGACTGAAGAAGAGCCTAACAAAGTAGAAGCTCCTGCTGATGTGGTCACCCCGCCAGGAGTTTCAGCGCCTGCAGACGCTTCTATTCAATCTGTTGAACTCGCGCCCTCTGAAAGTTCTCTACCACCAAAGACGGAAGAAATGCCTGTAGAAGCTGCGACACCGGAACCTGCAGCGGCTCCCATTGATTCTGAATCTCAAAAATCCCAACCTAGCCTGCCAGGAACGGAGGTTGCACCTGCGGAAACCATTATAGAGGCTTCAGAGCCGCCTACAACAGATGTTGCAGTGTCCGAGGATGCAACTATCCCTGTCGAGACTGCTGCTATTCCTGTCGAATCTTCCGTTCCCGAACTACCAGCAGAGATTCCAGTTCCTGTAGTAGAAGCCGTCCTAGCGGAAGCTCAGGCTCCACTCGAAGCAGCTCCTTTAAAACCAGAGGAAGTTCCAGCACCAGTTATAGAAGCAAGTAGTCCTGAAATTTTAAATGTAGAAAGTAAGGCGGAAGCAGTAATAGGTGATGTACAAGAGAAGAAATCTGATGAAGTTTCGAAAACAGTCGATGAAGCGCCAAAAGAAGAATCTCCTAAAGAAGTTCCTGAACCAGCCCCTAGCGTAGCTCCCCAGGAGTTAGTAACTGTTGCAGGTGTCGAGGCACCCGCCGCAGCGAGTGATGTTGTCGGTACTCCGCCGAGGCCGGAAGGTATCTCTGTAGCAGCCGCCACCGATAGCCCTCCCTTAGCCAACACGCCTTCTAAAGAAGAAATTCCCGCTGAACCAGCTGCTAAAAGTAAGTAATTTTTATGCTGTTCTTCGTTCCGCCGATTTTTGAACGGCTTTGCACTCAGTTCTCACAGAGATCATTTTGCAGTTTTTGTTTTTCCAATTTCCACTAATATGTCATTAAGTATAAATTGTTTTACAAGGCAAAGATAATCGAATTGAGCGAACTGGACTAATCAGCTTTGTAAAGCAAGTTGCCCGTGTATTCTTTTATTTGTGCCGTTTTGTGCTGTTTGGTTTTTATGTTTATTTACTGAGCATACCTTTCAAAATTCGTATTATTTCTACCAGCTACCGAGGAGGCAGCTCAAGAGACGCGGCTTTGATAGACCAGGTAATAACAATATTTCACCTGGACTCAGCACAAATTTCTTTATACGTAAATATATATGCAAGGAGTAAAGAATATTGTGAATGTTACGATAAATATTATATTTATTAAGAAACATTTTCAGCTATGCAAGTGGAATAGTATTATCGTCATTTAGTTGGATAAAAATATCCAATGTCCTTGATATAGAATTTATGTAGTTCTTTAGAAATTGGGTTGCGTCCAAGTGGATATAATATGCAGGAACATGGAGTCAACTATAGCAAAATAGTGAAACTAATTTATGTGAACTAGCCTGTCATTGCTCTGATTAAAAACGATCGTTATAAATTTCCAATCGAGCAAAGTTTACTGCGAACGTCAAAGAGTTTCTCACAATTTTGCTGCAATTGAGTAAACTGCTATAAAATCATTTTGATTTTATTTTGCT
The DNA here is from genome assembly GCF_028537555.1 of Battus philenor. Lineage (NCBI taxonomy): Eukaryota > Metazoa > Arthropoda > Insecta > Lepidoptera > Papilionidae > Battus > Battus philenor. The sequence goes on from NW_027181693.1 coordinate 4,990,657, forward strand.
TTTCATGTTATTTCAATTTCACACATTGCAAGGAACATTATTCAACGCTTGTCCTTCACGGTACATTTTCACTTACGCACAGCTAATCTCGTTCGATGTCATGTATACTGAAAGTACAATAAATGTGAATTATTTATTATGTATATATATATATTACTATTTCAATCTGCGATCAGGACACCTAATAGCTTACGTAATAATAATCCTTGTAATGTCATCGAGCCTGTGATCTCCGCTAACTGACACAGTTCTAACTTTCCGCTTGCATCGTTTCGAGTTAACCATGTAGCTCTGTTCCCTCAACTTTGTTCCAGGCGCTAACCGAGCTTGCTCTCTAATGTGACCGCGATACTAACGCCAAGTGTAACCGAAACGAGAGAAGTAAGGCGGGAATAAATTGGTTGTGTAGCGGAGGAGCGCCGCAAACCGGCGGGGAAGCTACAACTCCGTCCCCCCGCCGCCGCCGACCCACTGCCCACCCCTGATAGCGAGCTAGAAGACGCGGCCACTCTCGCCCAGTCCATCATCGCTAGCGAACTACGGACCCCCACAGTCACGTCGCCGACGCCACAGACCCCCGCTTCGCCCGCGCAGCCCAAACAAGAAAAACGACTCTCCGTCGAAGATCCTCAGCCGCCTACGCCGCCCTTAGGTTCGGTCTCTCTTTCACAAATCGGGGTCAAAGCTGCGAAAGGCAAATCTACGATAGCCGCGCAGATAGAGTCATCCGTGTCGGACAAGCCGGCGCCCACGTCTCCGACGACTGAACCCAAGGCACCCACGGAGGCTCCCAAAAAGAAAGTCGTGAAGAAGGTGCTTAAGAAAGATAGCGCGGCGAGCGGCGAGGCGCCCGTGCCGCCGCCGCGCAAGAAAGAAAAGAAGCCCAAAGAAAAATGAGCGCCCGCGCCACGCTCCCGATAGTTCCTCTGTGCCATAAATTTAACCTCTCCTAATCTTAACGTGTATTTTATATTCTAATAATTATGCTTTTACGTGCCTTAACACATACGATTTAGGATTTAATTTATATCAACTATTGTAACGTGTCCATTATTATTATCAATTTTTGTACGCGTATTTATTGTTTTATTTTTATTTATTATTTTATCAAATTGATTTATGATCGGAAACTTTATTTTAAATTTTATTTTAAATTAAATGTTATCTAATGAAGGACGAAATAATAATTATGAATTGATGATTTTTTTATGGAATTTTGTATTAAAATTATTAAATTAGTATGCGGTGTATTATTTCCTCACACAAACATTGTCAGTGGCCTAAGGAATGCATTTTTGATTAAAAAAAAAGTTTTATACTTCGACTTAACTATATTAACAGAGCCAAAATTTCATCAGCAACAACAGTTCAGATTCACTGTTGTCGCGTATAATGACAATTTATTTTATTTTTTACTTGACACAAAAAGTACGTGAATTCGTCTCAACCCATAGACGCCCATTGCCTCGCCCAAAAATATATCTATTGGGGGGATATACTATAACAGCGTGTTTGGCAGGAGGTTTGGCTATCGCAATGTGGTATTATGGTATGCAGAGGAAGCTGCTGTCAAATCTGGAAAGTTGTAGGTGAGTCGTGGCAGGATTGGCTATATTAATGACGTCTTCCCTAGTGTAAAAGCTCTCAGAAGTAGTGTCAGTATTATCTGTAGTAATTATATACGCATCATAATCGGGTTTCATAGCCCAGCGGATTGGTGTAGTCATACTGATAGCTGCTGGTGCCTTAAACTCCTGGAACGGAAACCACATGACGACATGTTGGTCAGAAGCAAGACCAACGCGAGGCGGCGATTGGACTGTCACTAGGAAAACGTTAAAAAATTCTGATCCATCATAATCATTTCAGCCGTAGGATGATCACTGCTAAATAAAAGCCTCGTATTTTTAATAGGACCGGTAGGAAGTGGCCTGCATCCAGTATGTTACAAAAAGTTTAACGCATCCATCTTGTGATCTTATAAAACCGTTGTTTTCAATATGATATTATTCTATTCTATAACAAAGTTATAAATGAAATATAAAATAATTTTTCCTTTGCATTATCATAATTAGTTTTTAATTAATTATTATACAAAAATTATCCTTCGTCACATGTCTCTCAAAACACAATTTAAATAACACAAGTAACATAATAGAAACAACCGCAGAAAAAGGCTTCAATGTCAAACAAGGATGTTGATATAACGTAAATACAGTTCATAATAAAGAGCTATTTGATTAGAAATACAAAATAAGGCTAATGAAATTGAATTTATCAGGCTTCAGCGACTACAATTCTATTTGAAAAATGTATCGATTTTGATTATTTTTGTTGGCAACAATCAAAATAAAAAGTAAATGATAATAATGCTTTTCATAAGTTATATAAAACAAAGAAATATATTAATAAAGGAAAAAATAGTTTTTGAGTGTGTTTAAGGAATATTCAAAACAATTTCAAAAAGTCTCCCCGGCGGGGAATCGAACCCCGGTCTCCCGCGTGACAGGCGGGGATACTTACCACTATACTACCGAGGAATATATTAAAGTTTTAAATTATTGGTATATAAATAAAATAAAAAGTATATTATAAACGAAAATGATATTTTTTAATACCATTTCATACATTACTTATTTAATATAATGAAAAAACATACCTACTTAACATAAGCTTATTTTCTATTTAACACTAATCGAATTGCAAATCTACTCAATTTTATTTAGAAAGCATATCAAAAATTTTAATCACACTTGCACACATCTTTAACCAATAGAACCTCGCAGGAGTAATGCTTGTTGTCAGATCTAAGTAAATAGATCTCTATTATTGTAAGTCTATTATTTTCCAATAAATAAATACATTGTTGTTTGAGTTGTCATTTTATAGATGGCGTTGATATAAAATAGATCTTCATTTTGTCTGAGAACTTACATCGGCAACCAGTTTACGTAAGAGCACACAAATATAAACGGCCTTTTTTAAATTTTTACTTAAGATATTGCTTTAATAACAAAATTAACTATGCGAAAATGATGTTATCACGAAAGTCTTCCAGTCCATAATTTGATAAAGTTTAATCCTAATTTCTTTTATGTTTTTGTTTAGAAAAAAATTAATGTCAGTTATAATGTAACAATCGTAAACATTGAAAAATACAATGATTACTCTAAAAATTAATATTATGTATTGAGTTTAAATTGATTTTGATCACTCACTCACCATTTAGATCGATTTTGATCACTTTTCACTTTTCACATTTTGTACTAAGTGTTTATTTTGTAATTTGTTCAATTTTAATATTTTGCATGAAAACAGAATAAAGAAAAATTTAGTTTATTTAATGGAATCAGAAAAATTTATTTTAAAAATTTCGGTCATGAAAGTTTATTACGACAATATAGTTCCCCCTCTATGATTATGTTGACTATTAACAAAAAGTTTACTTTGCTGCCATCTAGTAGCTAGATGAGTAAATTCATCAAAGTTATTGGAAGTAAATAAGCGAGAGAAACACCGTTGATACAAAGTTGTTCAAGACTAAAGAGCGGAGCGACTGGTTGCAAGCAAAGCAAGGCGGATGATAAAGCAAACAAACCAGTTAGTCATAAACCGTGGCATGGGGAGGTTGTGTCGCTAATTTTTGTAAAGAAACATATTTACCATCTTTGTTTTTTTTTCAAAGTTCAAAGGAATACACAAAGTATTATACATGTTCATGAATAAGGTTAAAACTTTTATGAATTAACGGCATTGTTTGTGTATTTTTTTGCTTTTCAAATGGATTCGTTCTTTTTATTCGAGTGTGTAATCTTGTATCGGCGAGAATTAAACATCATTGAATTTGTGGGACGGTTCTTAAAAATGTGAAGATATTGTGATTTAGTGAACTTATTTGGTTGTAATGAGAATTTTGTTTCTATCATAAAGAGGGACAAGTTAAGAGGAACTATGAAGTGGCTTATCTTTCTTTTGCTGTTGCCGGCAAGTCTAGCACATCTCAATGTTTACTTAAGCAGCGCTGAAGTATGGAGACTGCTCGGTAAGTTTACGTCAATGAAAAACATTAAAAATGCGTTTTATATAGTAACTCATTAGATTTTATCTCTATAAAAATGTTTAAGTTCAGCAGTGTGCATATTGCAGTTAAGTATAAGTAAGTAAGCTTTTTTTTAAAACAAAAGGTTTTTATTTTTTTTAACATTCACATAGACATTTTTTGCAATATTTGTCACCTAATTTTGGTGAAAATGTTTGACTAATGATTTTATTTAAATATAAGTATACTATCATTAAAATTGCTACCTATAATCAATACAAAAATGCTTACATTTATATTGTTGTTAATAAGCCATGTACATTATACAAATGCCGAGAAAGGTTATATGTTTACACTTTACCCACCTGTCTTTTTTATGTTATGCATCGAAAGTTATATTTTTTATCATTTATTATGAAATTATTTTCGTTTCTATTGTAATTATATTTATTGGCAATTTATTGTAAGACAGTTAAATCGTACATGACATTGAACGGGTGTGTTTATAAGGCAATAAGAATACATTACTAGAACTTCTTGATATTTCTTATCATTTATCACTCAGTTAAGTTGATAATGATTTGATAGTCGTGGAAAACGAATTTAAGTAGTCGATATAAATAATTGTTCTGAATTCGTTAGATCTCCTGGTTATTTTTTTAACACATTAGATTTAGAATCTATAACCATGGCACAATTGCTATAACAAATTGTGTTAAAATTTAATAATATTTACCCGCGCTCAATTAATTACTGTTCTATATATTATAATAATATTCGAAACTAACCGGTAATTTAACTTTCGTAATTGCTTATCGTATGGTAATAATTGCACTAAGAAATATCGATTTAGGAATATCAACTTACACTTGTTATTATCCAGTAGATGCCACTATTTTAATGTAATTATGAATACATAATTATCTTAGTAAGATGTTTATTTTTATTTCATTAAAACTATGATTTACCTAGAATTCTAAAATTTTCACTCTTTTTTAAAGAGTAAAGGTACATTGACATTGGTTTAGGTTATAAACTAATTTTAATAAGTTCTTTATAAAACTGTTTTACCCTAAAATACGACATTAAGGCCTAGCCTACAGAAAAATATTTTTTAAACAAAAAAAAACTTTGAGATCATTTAGTTATAAATAATTTAAATTTATGTATGAATTTTTAAAAAAATGCATCTGTTTCCAACGGAGGAATTTGTAATTTTAATGGCGTAATATTCCCCATGTTGAGCTGTTGGTTTTATTAGATGAAATACAATTTATCGCATCGCATGATATAAAAGATGTTTTAAATGCATTTTAACGAACCGGTATCTTTTTTTTGTATCCCAAATCACCACCACCACCACTTCTGTCCACTTATCATAACGTGAGTCTGCCACGTTTTCCACTTTTAGTAAAAAAATTGTTTGTTTAGGTAATCAAGGGTCAGTGAGGCGATCTATGGGGCAGGCTTATGTCCTGCAATGGGCGTCTATCGGCTGATAAGAATGAATCGAATGATTTTTTTTCAATGTTGAGATTCAAATAACCAACCAACAATGCAACTTTAGGTCGAACGGAAGTTGACCAATAACGTTCGCCGATAGAGGAAGTCGAAACTATCAAACCAATATTTTTAACCGAGCAACTACGTATTTTCTTTTGTTTATAAATAAAATAATTTTGGTAATAAATATATTTATTACTTAATATTTTCACAATGCAATATACGAAAATATTTTATTTTTTCTTTTTTTGACATATTAGAAAAAACTAAATCTTATTACTGGCCAGTTTAATAACGACAAAAGAGCACAAAAAAATAAATCCTACTTAAATCTTTAAGACGGCTTAGCAAGAAGGCAACATTCCCGAAATTGCACCCCGTGGTGTTCTTTGTTATCATTACTGTAAATCACATACATTTTATATTCAATTCCGACGACAATAAATACGAGAATTTATCTGAACGGTGTGAATTGCAGATTTTGTTACATTTGAAAATCGAAGTACATAATTTGAAAAGTTCAAAAGACAAATATTAGTAAAATAATCAATAAATTTTAGTGTTCCAGGCGACATTTCAGCTTGGAAATAAATTGTTTTATTGATTGTAAAGGATAAAACTTTACTGTTGTTTTTCACAGATCGCGTTGAGAACCGTTGCATTGATATAATATTGAATTTTATTTTAGATTCTATCAAATTCGAATTTTCCGACAAATTTTCTTGACGTAAATCAGGACGTAAAATGTACATATGATTTAAAGTGAAAAATAATATGAACCATCAAACTATTCCTTTATACTTTGTACTCTCGGAAGTAATAAACCTGTAGTATCCTATCGAAAAAAATATATATTCAGGATATATATAAAATACTTATATTTCAGAGCCTTAGAGGTTTTTGTTGTTGCACCAATCAGCCTGTATATGATTTAAACTGAGAAATAATAAGATCATACGAATTAAAATAAATATATTATAGAAAATGTTGACAATATAAAACATAGTTTTGATAAATTATAATTATTATATTGCAAAGATCTAATTTTGTTCTATTCACTAAGTCGTTACTTTCTTTAATTCACGGGAGTATTTCAAAGTTAAGCCAAAGTGACAGATTTAAAAGGGGCTGCGTGTGCGCAGGTAATAGCTTTAGAAATGTGTCGCGCCTCTACAATAGGACCTATTATATTATTTTAGTGTAGCAACCTGCGGGTATAGTGCGATCCGTCTTTGTCAGGACGTAGCCATCTGTCTTTTGTCCTTGTTTAGAAATTAGAATTAGAATAGTTTAACTTTATTTTCCAGTAACCCCACTCATTATACATTCTAATTTTTTTTTAAAGAAATATACGAATAAGAAACGTCTAGTAAGGTTCGTTAATATTATACAAATTACTTAATTATAATAATCTTCATTTATTCATATAAAATAAGAATATTAACTCAATAAATAAAAGTATGTACGTGACTTCCTAATACGTGTGTGATGTCCAGAAAAAAAAAAAAACATTACCGATTTTCTCAGGAAATGTGATATACGCAATGTAAATTCTAGATGCAAAATAAAAATGATTTATACCTAAGATTCGACTTTATCCAGTTAGGAATTCTTTCTATGGTCAATATAAGCTTTTACAATAGGATCTCAGATAATGTTCGATAACGTTTTATTGCTAGTTTAAAAAAACGTCAATGAGCAGTGGAATCCAAGCGGTAGATGACTGAGACTCGCGATATTATGTAGGATTGCTTCTGCTTATAAACAAATCTCCAGAGGATGAATAGCAGCATCTTCTGCGTACCATAATACCACACTGCTATCGCCAACCAGCCTGCCAAGCATGGCGATTATGATATATCACTCCAAAGATATATTCGAGAGAGGTGTAAGCCTTGCAGTGGACTATGGGCTCAACCGAAGACGTTTGTGTGCTATGAGTACACACACTGTTAATGACTCCATTAAAGATCGCATACCTTGGAAATGCCGTGTTCATTACCTGGTTATTTTAGTGTTTATTAAATATGTAATTTTATACTTAAAATATAGGTATGAAGTCCCGCTATCTATCGTCTGTTATTCTCAGATCTGAGGCCTGGTTTGAACAGATGCTATAGACTTATCATATCGTCAAGTGATGTAATATCTGATGTATGTATCCCGTTGAATAAACAATGATTTAATTTAAATTTTTACAAGATAATTTAAGTTCATATGTTTTTATTTTTCGTAAAAAGATTTTATTTACTAATAACCTGTTACAATAAAATGTTAGCTTATCCTGTTAAAACAATCACTTCGACCGCATCTCGGCTGTATGTTGATATAAAATTAACATATCTTAAAATTTTATGTTATGTTTAAAATTTCCAATATTCACGCAAAATTCACCGAACGACATTATTTATGATGATCACGTTCAAAAATTTGAATTTTGAACATTAACTTTAATATAGGGTTAACAATGTTTTATTATTGTCTGTCACCTTGATATTAATTTCAATATACAAAACCTTGTTCTACCACACTGTTATAGGTGAGCCAGATCACTTACCATGCCATAGTTTCGTTACATTTTCATACAATTTATTTTACTGAAAATGTCTAACATTGTCAGTTTTAAGGAATATTCCTAATCAAATTTATACGGACTGTGGAATAAAAATTATGACATCTTTCAGATTCTTCATCGTTTTGTTCTTAAAAGAAATATGCACCCGATGGAATTGTTATGAATGTTTCATTTGTAATTTTGAAGACAATTGAAAGGGACAAATATTTGACTTTGGACATTATTCGGCGTCAACAATTATATTGAATTTAAATGATTTTAAAACAAATATTTGTTAAAATTTAATTTTTTGACTCATAAATTCGTCGATTTCAGATTTATTGTCAGTTGTTGGGTTTTCTTTCATTAATAATACAATTTTATATCAAAGTTTTTAGCATTGCAGCATGGTATACATTTTTGTTATTTGACCAACATGTTTAAATGAATATCAGTATGAAAACTCGCCAAATTTAGTAGATAGAATCTATCAACATAAGAACATTTAGCTTCCGTGTAAACACATCTTTAATCCGTTACAGGTAATAAATGAGAGTGTGTGTGTATTTTCTGGTGGTGTTCATTGTTTCCAGTGAATATAGTATAATTCACTTAAATAGATAAATGCAGCACGTTTTGTATTCAAACAACACAAAGTTTTAAGTAATACTTGTAACGAAGCGCGCTTTACCGAAACTCTGACAGCCCTGTGTATGTGGCATCCACGCAGCTCAGCACGGGGCACTGGTCATTTATTTTGAATGACGTTTATGTAGATTCTATGGAGGCAACCAATAAACTGTACGACCAAAACGCGTGTTCCGACACCGCGGGTGCGACGTTATGTCGCCGGCCGTTGGTATCGGCGAAAACTTGAAATTTTTATTTACATTCGTGTCTGCTTTATGAATATTGAACAATTCGCTCGAGACCATAAGGTGTTAAATATTTTCGAATTTTAAGATTTCGGATATCGATATCGTCTGATTTATAATTTTCGCATTCAATATACCTTTATCATGCTGGGTGAATGTTGTTTAACTAATTTGAACTTTATTCTTTGGACTTTACTTGATACTTAAAAATATGAATTGAAATCAAAATTTTTTTTAACAAATGTTTGACATTGAGAACGTGAAGTAAAAATATTTTTATTATAAACTTGCTGCCTGAACAGACTTCTACGAGTGTCCCGTCTACTTCTACTTCATACCAGCAATTCTTCGAGTTATATTGGTAATTAATTTTTCGTTTCTGCTTATTTCTTATTTAATCACGCAGCGAATCTCCGAAAATCTAAACTAAAGTAAAAGGTATACCATTGATAGCCCTAACGAACTTTTTTTTCTTCTTTTGATCGACGTCAGTTGTTTTATAACTAGACACAGGGGTTTTAATTTATTTTATGCTTGTATTTGAAGTAATTTTCGTAGACATTTGCTAATTTTTATTCCCGTAGAAACCTTATTTGTGCCTTAACGAAAAGAGAAATATTGTCCAAATTAGCGAAGTTATTTTCGAGTTTTAGCACCACACTCGAATTATTTTTATTTACTTATAGATTAATGATAAGAGTAAACAGCGGATGAAAATATTTGTTTCGCAACTTGAGCACGACGCGTTCGCCGAAACCCACGAGCAGCTTTATGGCTAGTTGCTATCGTTCATCTAAATTCTTTACGACTGGGTGTACGCCCAAGTTATTGCACTGAGAAAAGAAGGCTCTCTGGTCTTTATTACTTTAGTTTCTTGTAGTTTTTCTGAAGAATAAGTCTCCAAGTAGTTTAAATTTAATCTTAGTTATGATTCCTACATAATTTACAATGCGACTTTTCGTTGGTGAAGATTTAAAATGTAAATCGTGATCATTATTATTATCATAACCATATCAGCTGATAGACGCCGTCTGCAAGGAATAGTCCTTCCCAAAGATCACCACGTCTATAACTATTTATGTCATATCCGGACTATATAGCGTAATACAGCTTTATTATTATAATAATATTATATTAACGGACCGAACCACATCAGTAACATATAATAGACTTTGATTAAACATACACTTTATTTGCGATAAACATGCGTTCACTATTGATTTAAAATAAGTGTTATATATTATTATATTATTTAAAGTAGATTTAGATTCGCATACCTTTTGTAACTTGCGCCGTGTATATTGCTACTAAAAGGTGCACAGCCGCATTGTTCCACGAATAGGACTCACGATACGAGCGTAGGCGCAACCTAATGCTATTTCCTCAATACCATTGCAGTATCAGTTTCTATTCCATTAAATTGTACGCACGCTGGATTCTATTTTTTTTAAAGTTACGGTTTTGTTATGTTATTGTTAGTTTTGATGGCTTACTGGTTTGTAAAAATAAAAACGTGTTGTAAAGAATATTCATTTCACCCAAAAGAGGTTAGCTAAGAAAAGATTTTACGTAATTCCATCCGTATTGAGAAGAATTGCATTGAAAAAGCATATTTTAATACTACAGCTCTTATAGGTATATTACTTGGTCGGAATATTATTTTATGCGTATTAAAAATTACCATGAATGAATTTTATGAAATTACACCCACAAAAGGCAGCGCGGGCCACGCGAAGCGGGCGCTAGCATGAAATAATAGCAGCATTAAAATTAACTACTTTTTTGTCATTGACAAATGCTATTAGCCGGTTGATATTTTTATGAGGTGGTAGAGTGATGAAAGTGCTTAACCTCAACCTTTCTTTAATAATTTAATTTAAGAGCATCCTCGTCAGCCTCAGATTCGAAGTTTTTCACTGGATTGGGAGACCAAGGAGTGTAGACTATGCGCTATGTGGCCTAATCATTGCCAATCCGGTATTACAAAGTTAAAAAGTCTCGTTTTGTAAATTTTAAGCTCATAATAAAGTTATTTTTTAAAGATTTACTTCACAAAACATATGCCAGCTTGATTGTGATTTAATACACATAATTCTTCCGTAACGATACGTAACATAATTATAACCGCTTATCTACAGTTAGTTGTAAAAATAACCCAGTGTGTAAGAAGATCTTTTAACCGCTGATTGGATTTCTTCACTAGTATTGCGGTGGGCGTAAAAAAGGAAAAAAGCAACGCGATACTTGAGCGTGGTGTCAGGTTTCATCTAGACACGGTAACCTCCTCGCACGGTTACCATATTGTGTCTTTTTACCGTTAAACTCTTAAGATAAGAGACAATGGCAAATTTAATTGTTATAATGTTTTGTATTAATTCTTCACTTTTTAATCGTTTATTGGCTAATCCTTGACTACGATCTAATCTCAAGTTAAATGGTTGCGTAAGCTTACATGTTCAAAAAGAAGGTTCGAGAACTATTGGCGTAAGAATCAATGTATCTTAAGTCTAATTTTATGTTGTATTGTTGCGTACAGTACAAGTTGTATAGTTTATACACATGCATAATTTGTGTACATTCAGCGTCCTCCGCGTATCATTATACCACACTGCGATCACCAACTCGCAAACCAAGCGTGGTGATAATGGTATATTTCACCATAGATATCTTTGGGGGAGGTCTATACCTTGCAGTAGGCTGAATCGATGACCACAAATCTGTGAATATATTCTAACATTTTGGTAAAGTATGTGTTTATTAGGAATTAGATAATAGGTATAATGTATGGACAGTATATAGTATTTTATACAATTTGTATTACTCTTCTATCACAATTTACATAACTGCCTACTTGTTATCTCTGCACCGCTCTAGGTTAACTGGTAGAGAATGCCTATAAGGCATTAAGTCCGCTATTTTACAAAATGTAAAAAGAAATAATTCTTAGAGTAATATCCCATTATACGTACCTATTTTTGTATTTATGATACATTTAACACAAATGTTTAGATACGTATTGCTCATTTCTATACTTTGTGTTCAGTGAATTTGTAAATGAAAACGTAGCAAAGGGCGAGGTTTAAATATTTGATCTCGCAAACGTTACCTGCACTCTTCCGGTCTGTTATCGTTGCGCGTTATCTAAAGGGCGATCTCTGTCTGTCTGTGCTAACATAAGTAACATTTACGTGAAAATTTGCCTGTCCCTGAGATTATCCCTTGCCCATTATCTTTATTTTTTTTTTACTCTAAGCAGAGCGTACACTGAATAACAAAAACTCACCGGAATAGACATTGTTATTTTAATAAATACTATTAATGGTGCATTCAGACAGCGACGTTTGAATCACGTCCCCTCTAAACTGTGATGTCGTTTAGGGAATTAACAGTGAAATATTTCAATGAACGTCCAACGATGGAGCTTTATAAATACGGGCATCGTTCTTCTTGAAAATATACTTTATGTAAATACTGTTGACGTGCGCGATGATGTGGAGTGGGCCTAAATAAATTTAATTTCACGGCTGCTATACAAACTGGTGAGTTTTTTTTTTTAATTTTTATAAACGTTATGTGTCATACAGCCTTGTGCGTACCAAGAGTTGTTTTTATAATTTATTTGATCATATTATTTTTACATTGGATCATTTATAGTAAGCACTTGTGAATGTCATAAGAGAATGCCAGAAGAGTCCAATTCGATAGAAACTAGAATCAGACTTAGTTCCCTTGTAATGGCATCCTTGAACATAAATCTATGAGGATTCTAAACGCCTCTCATTTAAGGACCCGCAATAAACTCAGACGAATTTTTATGGTCATTTATTCGGCTTTGCTGTCCGTTAAAAATTCTATACACTATAATAGATAATTTTTAGATTCTAACATATGTGTTTAGAATAAATTTTTATTAAAAAAAAACTGGTTTACAGGATCAGGTTAACGGTGGTCTTGAAATTGAGCCACATTGGATTTTGTTATATATACTCTTGATAATAAGTCTTTTGTACGCAATCTTCAGATATTGAACCGCGGAAGCTTTAACGCGAAAGCGTGTTCTGTTAATTTGTTCCCCATAAATATTGTAAAGGAGTGTTTTGGTTAAAAGCTCTTGGTCGTGAGCGGGCGCAGAAATAGAATTAGGCGCGTACGTTGCACCACTGCGAGCTACAGGATTATTATGCGTTACATGAATATGCAACTCGTTATTTTCAATTAAGTGAAGCGCCGGTCTAGCGTTGTGTATATCGCTTTGGAATTCTCACCTCATGCAATTTTAATGCATCATTGTAGTGAGACCCCTGTTCTGCCTACCGAGCCTAATTTGCTTAGCTATTAATTATTCCGACTTTGCATGTTTTATTAACAATAAGCTCTTGCTTCGGTTTGATTTTGAATTAGTCTTTGTTTGACGTTCTCTCTGTTTGACACTGTTATTAATACACGAATATTAGTTTTAGTAATACAGTTTGGTGACATTATTGATAGTTTCTTAGTGAAGTTTAGTTACTTTATCCGAAACCAATAATATTGTACTAGTTATTAAATTAAATATATATATTGGTTATGGTGTGTAATTCTGTCCAAGTACCTAACCTACCTACGATTCTGCCTAAAGCGTATGGCTGGTTAAATATGAGGCTCGGAAGTTCTATCTTCTAAGGTGTATGAGAGAGGAGAGTGCAATTTACAAGACGCACACGAGATATTTGACAGTTAATCTCCAAATAATACGAGGTGACTAGCATTTGCTGGTACAATACTATGGTATATATCCCCATAGATATCTTTGGGGAAGGCCTTTGTCTTGCAGAGGAGGTATATGGGCTGAAACGACGGCAGTACTATCTTTGTAATTAAAGTCTTGCATCGAGATAAAACAATTGATATCTATGTAAGTATTTGAATAAATCATAAAATATTATTATTCGTTTAACTCATGTGTCAAAGGTTCTAAATACTTGACTAAAATTTACACAAACTTAACAGAAAGGTGTTCTATAAGTGTTTACATTTGTTATCAACTGTACCGTGCAATTGAACTGTAACATGTGCCAAGAAGTTGTATCCAGGCGAACATTATACTGGTGCACTGAATCTTTTTTATTGGCACCAATTATACCGAATGAACGGGCCGCACAACGCCATTTCTAATTAACACTTTAAAATCTTCACTTGTTTTATTAACACTGAGTAATCTGATAGGATTGCGCATGGTACATTTATGTAGGCACACAAATTATAAATATGTTTGGTAAAAATGCCTTGTTATATAAATAATAGAAAATTTGGAACTTTACTTATCGTCGCGTTAAAATAATTTGTATATATTTCAATACAGTAATTCCAAATATGAAACTAATATCAGGCAATACCTGCTGCTTCTGTAGATTCGGATAGAAAGGAAAGCGACTTTGATTTTTTACTTTTGTTTTTCTAATGCATATATTGTGACCAAAAAGTTTACGCTTAAAATAGTTTTTATATGTGAGTCTATCGTTAAATTACTACTAAGCGGATTAATATTGTAGCAAATTTATATTATTACAAAAAAATCATATGACGTTAATTTTCACCCATATAACAAAACATTTTGATGTGTTTAACAATTATCATTGCTGACTATTACTTGGAATGTATATCCATGCTCGCTTATCTTAATTGATGTAAATAGGTTATGTTTGTTATGTGTGCTGATAAATAATTAATAATAAACAAGTGGTCCGTTCGACGTGGGTTCGGATCCCACGAGATTCGTTTCTATACAGGACGATAGGTTATAGTTGTACAAGTTTTAAAGAGGTGAACGTATAGCTAATTTGCTGTCAAAATGTTACCACCCAAAAAAATTTAAAGTTACAGAAATAAAGAATAATGTAAAACGATTATATAATAAGAAAAAGCATTTCCAATTTTGGATCTTTATATATTAAAATTAATTCAGCAGTTATTGGCCTGACGCACTACAATATAGGTACATAGCGATCACTTTATATAGGGCGATCAGATATTGGTTTAAATAGATGAATGTATAGCTGTCAGCAAAAAGTTTCAAAACTTTTACCCCTATAACCAAGCCACCTGTACATTCGTTATGGAGTTTTTGAAGAAACGTATAATACTATGTATACAAAGAAACATCGTCATTTAAAATTGTAATAAAACCACGTTCTAAAAATTTTTGTGTTTTTTCAAATAATGGTTTATAGTGATAGATATATTGTTGTTTACATGTCGTAAAAATTCATAGTACGTGCACGGAATGGGTGCTCGTTGCCTTACAAGTTTCTTCTATATATTCATACAGGAATGCAATTGTGACTTTGAACATAGTTTTTTGGAATGCCATCAAGTAAAAAAGTAACTTGAATCGTCGTTATAAGATGTCGATGCGATAAAAATTATATTTCTTCGTATAGGCTTAAAAGGCGTCCTATGAATAATGTGCAGTTATAAATATTTTAATTTAAAAAAAAATGGCAGATGATTCAGCCTATTGTTTTTCTTGTTCATACTTACTAACTTTCTGCCCGAACAGTTACAGTTCATAAGAAAATAAAATTTAAATAACTTACTTCGAACGAATTTCTTTATTTAAAGATTTTATGTTTTTCTACTAAATGTTTACTATAACCAAATATTCCCCCAATCTGATAACATTGCATATAATGTAACCTTCAATTCAGGGCGCCCGATGGAGCTCTCGAGTTAAATTACGTAAGCAAGGTTTAAGCTAAGCACCTTCTGTGCTCTGTCCTCTTAAGCTTTCGGAGTCTGTAAATGGCCTGTAAAACAATAGTGTAGATCATGACCATAAAATAAATTATAAATGTAAGTTTTCTATTTCATACTTTCTATTTTATTGTATAATAATTATTTCACTGTAGGCATGCGATAATTTTCGTTTGGTTAAATCCAAACAAGCTTTTTTTTGGAGTTTTGATTGACGTATGAACAACTAAGGACAGATGAATGAATTTGTTCCGGTTCGTATGGAAAATAAAATCTTTGTTTCACCATTTTCTTCAATTCACTTTCGAGTATTTTATTTTCGAAACACAATTAGTCGAATTGGTCGAGTCGTTTTCAAGTTCTGTGCTTACTAATACATTTGCTGTATTTTATTTTTTCTTAATTTTTTTTGGAAAATATATTTATAAAAATTTTTCTTGTAAAGAATTTTTTTACCCTATTATTGGTTTTCAATAAAAGGAAAGATTATAGATGGTCAGAGTAATGGAATTCGTTGCCGTGTGAC
This sequence comes from Battus philenor, assembly GCF_028537555.1. NCBI lineage: Eukaryota > Metazoa > Arthropoda > Insecta > Lepidoptera > Papilionidae > Battus > Battus philenor. The sequence continues at coordinate 5,006,886 of NW_027181693.1, forward strand.
GACAGGTTGGCCGTGGATCCAGGTCGGCCAGCAGCTGAATAAATAGATCTTTATAAATAACGTGCAGCGATCGTCTTCGCGTCCCGTCGATTTGTTCACGTACCGTTTGTCTTGTGCTTTGATAACTGCCATTATGGTAACACTGCAATATTGTAAGATTTAAATAAATACCTACTTAGTATTTAAATTCATTCCCATAACCGGAAAAGTGATTTTGGAACATAATTCAAAAATTTAATAGAGAATAAAAGAATAGAGAAGAATAGAAATAAAGAAAGAATAGAGAAAAAAGTTAATAAATGACAAAATTTGAGAAAAAGTTATAAATTTATTCGTTACGCAGGTTTTCATACATTACAAGTTAAAATATTATTGAGAGAATGCTTCTGTTTGTTTTACCTTGAAATGAAAAAAAAAACACATTTATAAATAAATAATCTTTAACAGATGTTTAAGTAATACCAAACATCGACATAGCAAAACTTTCCAGTTTATTGTTAAATGAACAAAAATCCACGTTTCAATATTATATATAAACCCTTGAAGAGCGACCAGTTTTAAATTTAATAATCACTTAATCAAATAAAAGTTCTTTCATATAGAATTAACTCGGAACCCTTCGCATTAACGCGAGACAAGTCAAACACCAATTAGCGTTCAATACGTGTTTCGCATCTTAACGAGGATCTTTGTGAGGAATCAATTGGCTCTGGCCAGACGTATTCGAGACAATAAAACTTCGAAAAAACAATAAAACGCACAAAAGCAGTAACTATTCGCCTTCTTCTAATGTTTATTTTTTCTAATTTTGACGTCCCCTGCTGTCGCTTGCTTTTTTATAGCGATCGAAATCGGACGCACTTTTTGTTTCTTCCATGAAAAAGTAATTATTGATTATTTGTTTCACAGAAATAATATATTGTTTATATTAAAGGTGATCGACGAGGTATGGATAATATATGCAGGTCGTTATATCGGTATGATCGTGATATTCGAATGTGTGGTTGTTATTGACATTTTAAAATGGCGTTCCATAGCGAGATCGATAGTTTGGTTTATTCGAAATAATGTTAGCGGTCCGGGTCGGTTCTCCATCACACCTCGACGCGGGCTTTCGTGGCAATTCGCTGGGAATGGATAGAGATGTCATCGGGATAAAAAGCATCGATCCATCAGCCGTGTGCCGGGCTGCGTATGCGCATATGTCACAATGCATTTCTGAGTTTCTCAAACTAATTTATACATTGTTATAAATATTCAAATTTATATTTAAATCTAAAACACGTGTTATTTAAATTTTCTTTATTTTAATTAATAATTCTATATTGTAAAAGTTCTTTTGTTAACTGACGCAAAACTATGTACTGTGAAAATCAAATTGTTTTGTTTTACATATTTTCACATTTTTCCTATTCGTTTGGGGATAGAGATTATTAAGTAATTTAATCTGGAAACTAATCTGGTCTTATTCTTCCAAAAATTCAAGTAAAATTTCGTCCTAAAATAATTTACTGTGTTCATAATTTATATGTTCTCAGAATTACATGGAATATTTATAGTAAGAATTTTTGATAGTGGGTGTTGTTTAGGAGTGTTCGTCACGGAAATAATCACGCGAAAGCACGACGTGTTATTCTCTTGGGAGGTTGTGGAAGCGCTGGCAGCCCGAGACAATACCAGTGGAAAAAATGCCCGTCACTAAGATAAAGTCACGTTACCCCTACCCCGGTGTCGTTACAGACTTTAGCTTTTAACGTAAATGATTTCTTGCACTTTTATTTAGAACGTTATTTTTTGTCGACTATTGTTGCAATTTAGATTCACAATAAAGATATGTCTGTAAGAAAATTATTTTACTCTTTTAAGATTTTAATATATTATTTGTAAGCTTCCATCAATCACGTCTAAACGAAATCGGTTTGACCCCGGTGTAAGCGGAGTTTAATTCTCACAATCGGGGACGAACGGTCAGGCGGGGTACCCTCTTTAGACAAGCTGACGCTGACGGGCCGTCATGACGTCCGTCACCTGCCACCGCTCGCAGCTCGGGCTCAATCGCAGCTCGGTTTAGAAGCCGACAGAGCGACCATGATCGATGATGTGCTCGTGGAATGCGCCTCGAAATAGATACCGTCTTGGACACGCGCTAATGTGTTCCGCTAATGACATGCTGCCCGTTTTGTTTTACCCCATCGACTATTAACATCGCTCTCGCAAATATTTGATGCACCAGTCCCACGGTTATCCCGCGCGTTTTAATAACTACGGAGTGGTTATCTCTCAGCGTGGTGTGGTACTATAACAAGGCGTTATTGGAAGTCCTGTAGAGATGCCACGCGACCGTTGTTTTATTTCCCTTCAATGTTTGTTCAACGCTCAGCGACGCCCCATTAGGGATGAGGCCGTGACAATTTTGTTTGGAGCGAGACTTAATTGAATAGGCGGATGGGAACCGCAACACGCGTATGAAAGAGTAAATGTGCAAATAAATCTATTATAACACTATTGTGTCGCGGCGCTATTACCAAATGAATCAAAGCTTTCATTCACATCAAGCAGGACGCGGTTGCTGTTTGCAATACTCTAACATACTTCCATTATTATCTAAATTGGCAAATGCACTTACGTTTAATGTATCTTCATAATGCCTAGTTTTATTATAAATCTACAAGATATCAAATTTTATACTGTTTCTCAATGTTATTCAATTGCTTCAATAAATGTAATTTAAACTTTCGGTACATAACTAGCGTAATTGTGGACTTTCGATATAAGGTAGTATAAAAACATGAGTTAAATAGAACGGCGTCAATCAAAATTATTAAGAATTAAACAAATATGAATACATTTTTATTCACTGTTTCAATGTGTAGGCAGGGACCACACACGCGACCCTCCAGTGCCCCCTACGCAAATATAGCATCGGCGACCAGTACCGGAGGTACCTGCCGTGCTTCGACTCCTGCCCACACAGTGTGCACATCTACTTAGATGCCCTGTGTATCTAATCAGTCCTAAACACGCTACTATCGAGTAACACCATTCTTTTCTCAATTAGCAACTCGATAATCTAACTTGCGCACCTATCAAGACTTTCTCATTCTAAATTTCTCTGTACAAACCGTTTTATTTAACGCCCGAAACTTTAAAAGGTTATATTTTCATGTGTTTAATTTCCAAATCCCTTAATATGTCACGTTGGCAAAACATTTTTAGATTCATTGTCGTAATTAAGGAGCGTGAAATATGGTTCAAGACGATTGTGTCGCTTCGTCACAATAAAGTATTTAGTGAGAAGGACCCAAAAATAAACAAACAGCGAGCACAATCGTACGTATAAAATACACTGGCACAATGCACGGCCCGGCGCGTCATAATAAAGCTGGCTTTTGTGCCCTTGGCTGTAAATCATATAGTCCTTTAGAGAGAATGGCATACCATAAATAACGTACAAAATTCGAATGCGTTATTCGACGTCGCATTTTGGTCAGAGCGTTCTAATAGCGGAACAAATTAATCAATGACAACTATAAACTTTTTTTTACTTCCATAATATAAACATAGAGTCACAATATGAATTGTCAATGATGACTACCTGGTGGTTTGGTCGTAGGATTCAAGTTTACATTTGATTTGATGTTATAATTATTTACACAGTCTCCGTAATGTAACGCGTTACAACAAAAAATTACTTACTAATTACGAACTACTTTATACAATGAAAAATAATTTACGTTATAACGACAGCATTGAAAAATATCTTTGAAACTTTTGGCGCTGTACCATTTTAAAATAAAGGAAATATTATAACGTATAAGTAGCATAAAGTTATTAGTTATCGTTAATAGTTTTATTTCGTTACGGCCGATAATCGGAGACGTAGTAAAATCCGTAGCCGAGCCGCACTCGCTTTTAATGGGTTCGTAAGAAAGCAATTAAAGGCGAGCATTATGATAGTATTGAAGAATTTAAGGCGGTCGACGTTGTTACGGCTCGAGTTTAATGGTTCACTGCACCCCTGAATAAACAAGCTTATTCGGAGTTAAATTTGCTTGCACCGGATATAGCTGCCACTCGACGTATCCATCATGTGCCTCTAAATGAAAACCCGGTCCACGCTCCACGCCACTTTAAACCGGGCTAGAAATGTCTCGGACAAAGAAATCCTATTCGCCAGAAGGGATGCGGTCAACCACACTTATTTTACGACTACTAAATCTCACCAGTTATGAGCTCCTAAATAATAACATTTTATTGGCCACAGTCGGTGCTGGATTGAAGAGTGCATGCGTACGGTTTATTGTTGATGGCAGAGCACAGTGTCCTGAGATTTATGTGCTCCTATGAAGTTTACTGCTAATGCAATGCTTTTTGGATTGAGCTGCGATTGACGTTGAAAATAGAGTCGAAGGTTTCTAGAAAGCACATCAAAAGTTTAATACTCTATTGAAGAATGGAATCAATTTTAAAAGCACAATGCTTTTTGTAGTAAGAAATTCCAAACGCAGTGAATGGATTTTTAAATTAAATTTTAAATTTAATTACTAGATAAAATGCCACATAATACTTGTTTTTTATGATAGCAACTTGCCGGAATTAAGATGTCAGTTGATGTAAACATTTAAACATTTTCGGTTATCTATGCACAGACCACCGTAGTTGAGGCGTCGCAGCGGGGATTTAGCATAAACAGCTATAGAAATTATGTTTGTTAAGGAAGCTACGTACTTAAAATGATTTTTTGTTCTTTATATTTACTTTGAAACCCTGTAGCTCAGCGGGATTGTTTTTTTTTGCTACTATCAAAATCTATAGAGTTGACGTTTATTGATTAAGGGTCCTAGACTGTACATGTTTCAAAGTGAGTTCGTATGTTGCCCAGCATGGCGCGGAGATGGGTCGAGTCATGGTTCCCGACGGATCCGTAACCTCCCGCGGTGATCAACACTGACAGGGCAACGTATGCCTTCAGATTTACATTCTGAATTTTAAAACGAGTCACTAGATTCATTTGAGCTGATAATAATTTAAGCTACAAAAATTAAAAACTTATTTGTTTTAGATTTCTCATGAGAATCGAATCATAATGCTTCATGTACTATATAATTAATTGATTTGTTAGCTTGCCATTAGAAAAAACCACTACTTTTTTAACCATTATAGTCTAGAACCGAGATGTAAACCTAGTAATGTTCAGTGTGGATGTAGCATTCGTTGGCACAAGACAGGACTTTAGTGATAGCTATTACACCTATGTCATATTGTTTATGGCGTTGTTTAAAAGGAATCTCAAAAAATGCAGTTTTGGTGACTGAATATGAACCGGTCCGCATACACTTTAGAGTCTGTTTTATAACGGTTTTCATATCTTGAGCAATAAATGTACGTGTAATTCATTGGAACGTTAATTTTCGAGGTACTCGACGCTTGTGCCCGTCTGGAGTCATGCTTGTACAAATACCGCGACACCCTCGAACGTCGAACAGTGGAAGTTGTTGAATGAGAAAACATGCTTTTTGGAAGCAGACGTGCACTACAAATATTGATTGAATCCGTTCTGAGGTGCGCGTGAACTAATATTTGTTTCCCCACAGAAGTCGTTATTACTGCTTATAGGCGGTCAGTCGTTTCTATCAAAAATTTATTTAATTCTCTCTAACGTTGAAACAATTTATTCACCAAATTATATTATTTCATTTCGTATAGCATCTATCACCTTATTTTATATAAGCTTCAAGTTTCTCAGTGCATATTCATAACTATGACAGATTTAGCAATTAATGAGTAAAAAATTTAGGTGTTGCCACTCTCAAAACTAGGCTACTCAGTAATATCATGTAATAGTTATCAAGTAGCGGTTAAAATAAAGCTTTACACTATACCGTACGTAAAATTACAGTTCGTTAAAATTTAGTAGTGTCTGTCAATTTCTGGCGTCTATTATATAATGTTACAGGTTTTTGTCAATTTGTTATATTACACTGAAGAAAGCATAAAATTGGTTTACCTGTATAGGTTTGTAAAAATACACATAAACAGGCACCGAATGTTATCTGCCAAGACCACCTTGTAAGATACCACCGTGCATAGTCCGTTATAATTTCTATCTGTTAACTTTCAGTTTGTATAAAAGAACGTGGTCAGGCACTCGTGTGGTTTTTGAACAAATTTTAATTATTCATTATTACAAACGGGGAAATATAAATGTGAGTGAGATATTTATTTATTGTTATATACTTTTTAGTTAGTTACAAGATATCATGTACTGTGGTACACAAAGAAAATTTATTTAATCACTTGTCACGAATTTAGATTTACGTGTGGAATGTCGCCGCGTTAACGTGCAAGCGATCGGGTTAAATTTTATTTCTGGCTCGGTTAACTTTCGGGCCGGGCGCCAATAGCGTTAATGGGATGATGGAACGCTGCGTTTATTTAACCGCTCGTAACTCCATTCTTACTAGCCGTTTTGATTTTTTAAACAACGTGAGGTCTTGTATATATATATATATGTATATATTGTATATCTTGTATATAAACACAGTGACGTTATTTATTCAATACATCTTTGCAATGTAATCAGACACTCGGATCGCTTACATTTATGACTACCCGCAGACGTGCTTTATTTTTAAATTTATTCATACTTATGTGCCTGTCTTGTAATTATTTTTTATTTTACCGAATGTCACATGTAAAGAGATCATATTAAATATTTTTAATTTAATTTGCTAAAACGTTTTTGTATTTATTTACAAATATATCTTATGCAATGTTTTTTGTTTTATTCGTGATAACATATGCATGTATCGAGTTTGGTCAGCCACACTGCATCTCACGACTATCGTGACCGGGGAAGTTTATTCGATATGTGTCTCAGTCACGTTTATACCCGGACAAAAGAACTGAAATGTAAATTTTATATGAATGAGCAGATAGTTCAAATGTAGGCGATTAGTATTTACTGCAGCGGTAGTGCATTGAAACTGAAAAAAGGCTATTAAGTAGTAATAGTAAGTGTACAAATTTTAAAGCCTTCAATTACTCCTGTGCATTTCTTATTTCAGTTATTTTATAACGTAGTTATCTAGTAAAAAAACGTTGTAAGTAACATGCGTTAATAATTATGAAAACCAATTTACAATATTATATTCCCTTCATTTTGTTCTAATTTGTCTAAAATGTCTATAACGTATTGCACACAGCAATAGCCCATACTTCTGTCTCGTTCAGATTATAGTAAGTTTAAAAGAAAAATCAACTGATTGCCAGTCTCGCTGAATATTCGAGTTATTTTTTTATTCCGTAATCACCCTTTAACTATCGTTTCATTAACGAGTTTATTCGCCGTAGCTTTTTTGCCACCACTATTGTCCCTGCCATTTAAATCCTCTCTATATTAAACGTTCTACGGGCCTGATTCAACTTTTATTTCTGTCTGTTAGGGTATAGAAGATTTTTATTTTTCCATTTCTATCGTTTCACTGATGGCGTATAGAGTTCCGCCTCATTCGGTGGCAATTTTTATTTAAATTCACTCGCAGTGTCGTGACTTACGGCTCTCATAAAGAAACAAAACGTTTGCCGGTCGTGCCCGATGGCGATTATCTTAGAACTGGTAGGAACTTACAGCGAAAGAACACATTTAATTGTAGTCGTTGAATTAATAGTGGGGTGCCGCCCGGTGGGCTTAAAAAAGGCTAGCGGGCGGTTGTTTGTTTTAGATTCAAACTTGATCGGCGCCGAAAGTCGGCACTCGCTTGTTAACGTCTTTAATTCTGATTTATGACCACCGTGCGCCGTTAAAATTATTCAACGGAATTATTCGGTTGCATCCCTTCACGCTCCAGTGTTCCCAGTCCATAATTTCAATTAACTCATAACGAAAACGTAATTAAACATCCTCGGAGTCGTTTTAGTGTTTGCATGATAAGGACTTCGCAGAAAATGTCTGTTTTAATGAGGCATTGTGAGTGATATCTGAAATCTTTATGGCCCCGCCAGAACAACCTTCCGTAAAGCACCTGTAGATTCTAAGTGATATGTTATGATGTTAGTGTTTTTCATTTAATTTAGTAAAAAGTCGCTTGTTAAGCATTCGCTCACGTAAGAGATTTGGAATGCGGTTCTGTGGTAAGTTACTTGGATTGACGGCGATCTCCCAGCGCACGCCGCTAGTTGAGGTAATGCGAGTAATTCATCTCGGCACGGTCTGCTCCGCTTTGGAATAGGCGATGAAAGGGCCAGATCGTTGCGCAGTTGTTTTGCTTTGTTGATAAACGGGTTATTGTGCTTCAACCACGGTGTTAGAGGCTCGTTATGTTTGAATAACTTTTTTTGCTAAGATAATAACGATTGAATAATGAATTGAGAGATGATTTACGATTAATCTTTTGCGTTTATAAAAATCTTATTGTTCGGTTCTATATTTACCAAAAACTATGTACTGGACAGAATGGCTATACTAAAATGATTATTAACAATTTGTAATTTTTATACAACGCATATTTATAGTTCATTGACAGAAACCCGCTGCGAGAAAACTCCACGTACGATCATAGTTTAATTTGTAATTGGATTTTATATGGAAATTGAATCGCTTACAAATGTATCGTTCATAAACAGCCTTATGGTAATGAGGGGTCGCCGTGCCTCATACCAGTGATAATCATAGGTAAATGATATCAGATATCTGGTGCACGGGCATCCGCGGCGCGGGTGATTACGATGGCGTGCGTAGGCTTACAATGTCGCGATAAAATCTCGCGTCGCATTACGGGGTGTCTCCTCGAGCTTTTACCGGTGCGTCAGGGCACAGTATCCTCTGACCGCGTGTTGTGACAGCCTCCCACGATAAACGACATGTTTATACGCGCGCCGCTTGCCATGTTTGTTTTATCTCGATCCACTGTCTGCCAGTGTTAATAAATGTCTTAAATTAAAAAAAAAACCCGTCCTTTTTTCCAAATTCAGTCGTATGTTTTATTTAGACATCGGTTATTAATAATAATGGTTCCTTCAGGGTCGTTAGATCAAATTTAAGATCTCCATGCCCGTGTAGGCTGTTTTTATGCGGCTTCTTTTTTTTAGGGCTTTTTATTGTGGTTTTAATAAGGGACGCGGGTACGTGTTGTGTTTTATATTCAAAACAGATGTTAGACCGCGACGATGGTTGGAAAATAAATTGAATTTGTTTTGTTTGTCATTCGATTCGTATCGTGAATATTAAACGTTCCCACATTAGAATTAACATAAGCAGGTGTTTGGACGACCATTTAAATAATTTTATTATACTTGTTTATGCGTACATAACACCAACTATCAGATTACACTCGTGTATGTAATACGAGACGTTATTTAATTTAATTATAAAAGATGTATTGTAAGGCTGATAATACATTTTTTTCCGATCAAATAGATTGCTTAAGGCAGTTTAAAAAAGAAACAAAAAATTCTTTATAGATTTCTTAAACGTTTTTTTTAGTATCGGCTTCCGTCTCGTTCACGTTGGTCTGGTAATCACGTAGTTACGGCTAGTTAAGGTGCAACGAATCGCAACGCGGGGACGATACCGCCTCGTACAGTCACGGAGACTTTTCGAGACCCGTGTAATTGGAACCACTAATCGCTTCCCAATACAAGTCGCTGACAGATTATGTACCTTTTATTTATAAGGTGATTTTTCTCGAGTATTAAACTTTATAATTAGTTTATCTTTCATTACCATTCCTGCCGTATTCGGATTTCAAAGAGAACCGGTTGGATGTGGACCGCAACCAGCGTTCTTCTACAACCGTAACTAGATTCTCTGTCTGATTGCTGGTGCATTCTAGCATAGAGACCATCTCTATGCTAGAACCCTAAGGTTCCAACGGCCATTTGTTCTACGCGCTGTGTGGCTGTATTCCGCTACTTTATATCGGGTCCTTTCGTTAGTGTCGGATCTTCTCATTGCAGATTCGATCTCGTTGAGAAGTGCCCAGCATAGTCCTATTTATGTCTCCTTTAGCGACTGAGTTTGCCAAATAGGCAAGAAGTAATAAGTATTATTAGTTACCAAAAGTTTTTTGCGTAACTCGTGTAAAAATAAATATGCAATATTGAGCGTACATTTGTATAATCTTTAACTTCATCACTACGTGTAAATGTAATGTATTAATAATATTTTAAGGAAATATATGGATTAACGTAAGCACTAAATTAGGTTTTTAGATAAATGCCGGCAACGTAACACTTTATTAAAGAAAGTCTTGTTGTTTCAGTTATTAAAATTTAAAAAAAAAGAGTCGGCGGCGCACAACGACGCAGTAAACGCCGCAGGGCGCGGGCGTTTACTCCGGCCGTGTATTTGCCCCTTTTTGTTTTTCGCCCATTGTTTGCTTTACAGACGACGTTTAAAACTTTACGATTTCCCCGTGCTGGGCGTGCGCTGTAAATTATTCTCTGAACGGTTGCCAACTTATAATTTCTGGTTACACTGCCCGGTAACGCTTATTGGCTATCAATTTTTCATTGGGCTACCATGATGGTTATGATTATAATATTTAAATTTTCATATCGAAAAGATCTACCTTTTTTAAACTCTTATATGAAAAACTTATCTCTGAAAAATAAATGTAGATTTAACCTACAGTTGTTAGATCATATTAATGTTGAGAGTTTAACTCATAATTTTTATTGATTTAAAATATTAAAATTTATTAACATGTAATAAAACCGGATTATGAAAATTAATCTTACTGTGGTATCTTCCCCCTATGTAGTACCTGATTAAATAATAGCGTTGGACAAATATATGCAGTATAAATTAATTATGAATTTTTCTCCGTACAATTTTAAGAACATTGTTTTTCTCCAACAAAACAACGTTGTAATTACAAAGATTACAGCACAATGGCAGCGGTTGTTCGTAGGTGCAGGCGTAAACGCAGGCCGCTCGGAGGGCCCTCCTCGAGTGCCCTCCGCCAACTGTTCTCTTCCTGCTCTTGTCCAGCTGAAATTTTTTTTTCAAATTTTACTCGTTTTTTTTAATTTATTCCTGGCGCGCTTGCAGCCAGGATCGTATTTGTTCGTCTGAAGTGGCAAATTGTTTTAAACGCTGAAGGATTTGCGGATTTAATTTTATTTTTTCGTACTTGAAATTTTCTTTTGTACTGTTTTTTTGTTGTAGTCTATAGAAATCAGAGTTTTTCTGGTTTGAGTTTGTCTGGTAATGTTTCTGTTTAGCAAGGGACCGTAGCTTGATTGTTTTATGATGTGATAAAATTTTTTCCCTTGCAATTTTTGAAACTCTTTGATTCGTCACTCATAGACTAGCCGTAAAGCCTCCCTCAAAGATATCTATGGGGGATTTACCATAATCGTTAGGCTTGGCTGGTTGGCGACCGCAGTATGGTATAATGGTACGCAAAAGATGCTGCTACCCATACTCTAGAAACTTGTGAGCTGTGGCAATCCTGTACAACTAATACGCAAAGTGTGAATTGTATAAAATGGATGGCAAGTTTCGGCAGCAGCGTCCTCTGCGTACCATGTTATCATACTCCGATCGCCAACCTACATGCTGATCGTGGCGATTATGGTATACATTACATATCTTTGGGGGAGACATGTGTCTTGCAGTGAGCGTATAAAGGCTGTAATGAATTATCATTTCAAAATAGTTTGGCCTGTACTCATCACGGCGCTATTTGGAGGTGGATTCTGAAGTTTATGAAAGGATTTATTCTTAAAAGCAAATATGTGCAAACTAACACATTTGTGCTTCGTGTAATGTTATTCTACAAAAACGTTGTACGATACGAAATGAAGGTAGAAATATTTTCCTTTTAATATTTTTCTCCTTACAGCCTTCCTAAGTTCGAATGCAAATATGGAGCTCCTGTCATCCGCCATATTGGAGAGCTGTGGTGTAAAGCGCGTTCGTATAATATTTGATGAGCGTGTTCATGTGCTTTGTTATTGAACACCTTCACTCGACAAACTGCTTCTATTTAGTTTTGTTTGACAAAACCCATGTGAGTTTTTGGGAACTGTGTTCATAGCGCAACTGTTTGTTTAAGTGGCTTTTGTCAATTCGCGGGAAACCAATGTTCTTGTGTGTTTTTTGGTGTTTGTTTATTTTAAAAATGTATAGATAAAATAATACGTACACATATGTACATTTGGTTGCTGGCAAAGGGATGTAAACTCGGCATTTTTCTACGAGATTGAATCAGAAATGAGAACTGATCTGTGGATAAACTAAAATAATTAATTTAGCCCAGCGGATTAGGTAGTGATGTGGCAGTGGGCAAGTTACATAGCGTGGAGAACAAATAAAATAGTAATTTAATAGTTTAAGGGAAAATTTACCTGTAATAATTTGGGCTATTTGGTGAGGAATAAATGATGCATACAAGGAATAAATATGAAGTTTTATGTCATATAATGTGAAGTTTGGTAGACGAATGAGAAAGCATATGTAGGATAAAAGAAAAGTAAGAAAAAAATGAAACGTAGAAAAATTTCATGAGAAAATAGTCCCTATCCTCAACATAAAAGGGGGTACGAGAGGCTTCAATAATGATCATAAAAACATTATTAAGGTTTTGCTTCATACCAGGTTTATTGGAAAGTCATGAGGAGGATTTGGGAGGTGATAAGGAATTAAAACTCCCGTTTGTTCTCACTCCAATGCTTATATATCCAATGTTTTAATAATTTAGCCACAAGCGTACGTCGTCCTAGCAGAGGACAAGTCTGTATAGTCAATGTCTGTGAAAGACATATATATGAGAAATGTCAGAATGACTATACGGGAGTTATGTGTTTCGTAGTGGCCATTATGTTGCCACAAAGCCTAAGTCCAGCGGTGGACGGTGGAAAATCTCTTTTGAAATAAAAAGCTTTCCATACTGTATAAAATAGATATTTAAAAGTATTGCATAGGTCATATCCAATATAAAATATTTAATATTTCAAATGTTTGTAAGAAACGTTTATCAAACGATTATCTATGTGAATATTCAGAAGCCCTTGCGATAATATAATCGACTGATATATTACGTATAGGTTATTGATAACAGCATAGAATATAAATCACGTATCGTCGTTGATAAATAATCAATTTTTATGGTGAAGACTACTGTGCGATAACCTTTAGGATTGACCTAATCCCCGATAAGCTATGGAAACGATCCAAGTCCTTTCGAATACGACGAATGTTTATCTATATTTATACTGTACGCTACCAATGATCAACACGGGTAAAAATAATCTTAAAGTAACACTTAATACCGAAGTCTTATCTTTGTCGGTACGTAACTTTAAACAGTTTGAGTGCAGGTAACAAGAAATGAATGAACTTCATAAGAATTACAGTTCTATCAGATTCTCTGTTTTTTATACGTGACGGGGCGTTTTCATGTCCTAAAAACCTGTATAATTTTATGTACTATTTGCCGGAGAAAATGACTACTAGATGTGGACAATCTTTATCATTGATTTGTAATAACGAAATAAGGATGCGTTTTCAATGATGTCAAAATGGCAGCCTTACCTGTTGTGTGAAAAAATACGTAAGGTGTTGTTTCAACGCTTTACAGTAAAACTGATAGCTAACAAATTTGTCGTATTTTTTTTAAAGTTAATTTTTTTCTGTGCGTAATAAAGCAAAGTTTAAGTTTTTTTTTGTGCGTAATAAAGCAAAGTTTAAGTTTTTTCTAGTACAATGTTAAAACAATATTATATATGTAGCGAGCGGTACAGAGGTTCAGGTTGAACAATAACAATCTTTTTATATGTAAAATTGTAAGATAAGGAAGTAGATATAATTCCTTATCAGTACTGAAAAGCATGTACAAAAATCCCTTTAAAAATTCATAACCATTGAGTGCTGTTGCATTCTATGCTCGTTCGTAAAAGACATGGGACGAGGTAATTTCATTTAAAGGATACAAACCACAATCCTTGAGAGTCACAGCGTAAACCCGCAACATTAACAAACACGTCACGATCGGGGTCCGTGACTTTTTTTTGGCCGACCTGTCTTGCCTGTCCCACACTTGAACGTTACTTGAGGTGCTGAGAGAAATGGGTGACTTTTTTTACCTATGAATTATTACTGTATGTTAGGTCTATTGCACTAATCATTAAGGAATGTTTTCAAGTTACACTTATCACAATGTAAAAGTCTAAGACTGTATGTAGAATCTATATAACTATGGATTATGAAATATGTGAGTGCGTAGACGTATTGCGTTAACACTGATTTATTAAAGGAACTGAACATATATAATGCACTTCAATATTAGAGCGGTAAACTTGCGGTAGTTGGCTGACCGCGATTTCTCGAATAAACTCGATCGACTCTTACCACTTGTAAATGCACGCTATTTATTTATTTATTCTTGTATTGTACATCTTATAAAAACCAGATATAAACATGACAATAAAAATATAGTAGTCCAATTGGCGGTATTATCGCATTTTACAATTTCTTAAACGAACTTTAGATGGATTGCAAAATTAGGCTTGTAGCATATGTAATATATATGCTTACTTTAAATTACTTATTTGTTTGTCTTAATTACTTTATTACTTAAGTATTTACTTATAATTTTATAGACGTATACACTCTTTTTTGCCCAATATTTTTTGTGCATTTATCTTATCTGATGATTTTATTTGCATTATGCAATTTCTCATACAACCTTTTGTTGGATTGGAAAAAGAATTGTGTTTAATATGTATAAACAATTAATATATTATTTGGGTAAATATTGTTATCATATGTTTGTTTTGAACTTGTTAGATTTTGTTTTAATAACAGTTATGTTTATGTAGAAGTTTATATTGACAATAGATAGACCTTAAGACAAAGGAGACGAATTATTGGTAGGCGTAGGGTTATCAGAAATGAAAATTGTAATAAACAGGTACAAGAAACATTAAAGATTGTTTCACTGGTTTGGTTAATTTAATAGTATTTAAGCGCTTACAAGGTTACCTTACTAAAGCGCTACCATATATATCGGCTGCTCCGTTTTGTCAGCGCCAATTCGCCGCGTTTTTCTATGGCGTGGTATAGCTGTTTCGTTAGTACTATATAAAGACACGTAATAGTAGTTTATTTGAGCATAAATTAGTGGATTAATTGACCCTTGCGCTCAAGGGATTCCTTTCTACGAGTGCCATAGTCTTGGTTCATCTGTTAAACTCCGTTTATAAAAATCCCATCTCATTTGCACTAAAAGCCGTTTAATGTTGAAATTCAAACAAGTTTAAATGTAAAACCGTACGTGGCAACTGGGATTGCGGCGACAAAACGGGCTTTCACACTAGAACTGCTCCGCATTAAGCTCCGTAGTTTAACAGACTGCGCCAATTCATGGATGACGGCTGTGGAACAACTGCAGTTAGTTCCCAGCCAATCCACTATACACGTGTTCCAGTAAATTTCTATTTACTTCAACGTAGTCTCGCAACGCAGCGAGTAAACGACAATTAATATATCGCGTCCCGATAGGCCGCCTCTGTAGTTTACGGACTAAGATTAAAGACTGCAATATTTACACACAACATCTGTTATGTGTGTTATCAAAACACTTGTACGATCTTGTTGTGAGAAAATTTATACGTCGAACTGTACTTCAACTGTATACAGACTGTTCGTAGTTTATATATATTATTATGATCAAAAATTCAAAGAAATTTCGAGTCATGAAACAAGATAAATTTTGTTATGTATAGAAACTTTTGGAAAAAACGCTTCTCTATGATAAGTACTTTAAAAATGAAGGTTTTTTTTCTACATTTTGGTTAATTTTGATGCTACACATATTTCATTCATACATTCATTCACGTCGACCGCAAGGCAAAGGCCTTTCTCCAAGGATCGCCAAAATGACCTGTATTACGTTGTTTGCATCTTGCGAAATTCCGCGACCATGGTTATGTCGTAGGTATAGCTAGCGGGGAGCCTACCCACCCTGCGTCTTCCGTCTCGTGATCGCCACCAGGAAACCTTTTGGCCAAATGCGCAATGTCTTCTGCCCACTGCCACTTCAAACGAGTAATCTGCGAGCTATGTCGGTGACTTTGATTCTTCTGCGGATCTCCTGTTCCTACACCTCCACCTTCCATCTGTATAAATAGGACTACTTCTGGTTTTGTTACCATATCGTAAAAACCCAAGTGTAATATCGACATATGGATACTGTTTGCTTATGAAGCGCCACTTCCCAAAGATAGGAAATAAATCCGTCTGCGTACTACACGAGCCGCAGTAAACGGGTCGTGTTTGTTTTATTGCCACCATTTTGTTTATTGTATCGCTAACGCGCACGATAACGCCGGATAATATTTAATTAACGCCTGTTGATATTCCGGCACTCGCTCCCGAGTACCCAAACATTTCCGAACGCACGTACGCATCTGAACGCTGAACAGAATCGCGACGTCAAAATATTTGTAACGCGTTAGGGTTATTCCATCGCAATGCTCTTTAATAACGCTTACGATTTATGTTTCGTTTTTTTTTAGAACACAAGAAAAGAATGATTACCCAATACTAAGTAATGTGGCTTGCTTGTAACATTGTGATATCACGTATTGTTCATCATCTTAAGAAATGTCATTGTATGTAATGTGAATGACGCTGTGGTGAGACCCACCCTTCTCATAAATTTTAATTAGAGTCTTATCATATCTAGGATATATATGATTTATAATTATATTGGATGATTGATTATGTTTTTGTATCTGTTAGCGCTTACTTTGTGCTGTTAGAAGTTATTGATCTGTCGCATTTTGATATAAAAATAAATAAATTAATGCGATATTCCTGTTAAGCTTTTTCACCTTTAAGTTATTATCCTTTATATAGTTACAATTTTTTTCTATTGTTAACAAAATTACACTTATCTTATTGACAGATAAAATACAGGCCGTTCCAAAATTTAAAATTAAAAAAAGTCTTGTTAAATCCTATAATCGGATTTTATATTCGAACTGTTCAGATGAAGACATTGACGTATTTCTTTTAAATTAACCGCCGGTTTCGTTTCGCCGCACCTAATTAAGGGTAGGGGACTAAATAGACATCTGGTCGACGTCGTTCCAGAAGAAAAAATCAGGAAACGATGCCCGCGTGTCGAACTAATTCGATGGGATTAGCTTGGTCCCGAATTCGGGCACGCGGGCAAAAACCAGCATCCATCATTTCTCAGTTCCAAAGAGGCCTATTTTTAAACCTGTGTGTAGATTTATTTGTTTTTATTTTGTTCAAGACACAAAACTATATCAAAGAACTACTGAAGATGCAGAGCGCGTGCTTACATAATGTATGGTTCGTTTGCTGTCAGATTACTTATTTTATTATACATTTATCGCTTTAAAGCCTTTACAATTACTTCCAATCACTGCGTATAACAACACCGTAATTACTCTGAAATACTTCATTTAATTATTTTATATGTAGGATTGCAACAGGATTGCAAAGTCTGCCGGGACAGAATTATCTTTACCATTATTTATTAAAATAATGATTAATTTTAATATATAGTAATCTGAAGTAACGCTTTCTATTACTATCATTTTCTTATTTATTATTTATTATTAAAACATTTCTCCTATTTACTTGTATCAGTATTAATCTACATTCGTAGATAACACATTCTGTAGTCAAAACTATCCAGTCATCTTCAAATTTGTCTATGTACATGGCGATAGAATGTTAATTATTATCATAATTAAATAATGTAAACATGAACTTGGGCATGTATTTGCATGTAAAACTATATTAATTAAAACCGTGTTTATCTATGTTAGCGTATTCAAGAAATGTTTTTGTAATTGTAGTGATTTAATTAATGGAATAGGGGAAGACGGGACGCGTAGCATCGTAGCGGTGAGCTATGGCGTTGATGATTGCACGCATTACGCTCTTTGAGAAGCTCTCGTTCCCCCACGCGCCTTTAATGTTGCTAGTACTTTTGCACCTCTTGATTTTATAAGATAACACTTCGATGTAGACACCTTCGTAGCTAGATCTACGTTTATTTTTATAAAAGAGAATTATACCTTTAACACGACAAATTTAAGTATAAATTTTCAATGAAATTAAGAATATTGTCGTTTAAAAACTAAATCATTTCTTCAACGTCATCGTATCGGATTACCAGCTTGACATCCGGCAAGGTTTCATAAAAAACCAGCGTCTCTCACTTGAGTGCACTCGGTTTGACTGCGGTTCGTTTTTACGGTTCGGAGATCTCCGAATTCGAATGGCCATCTCTTTTCGGCATTAGAATTGTTCGTAATAATAGTTTACTTTAACAACATTGAACTTCACGTATGTAAAAAATTATGAACTCCAAGAGATCCCAACAAGGTTATATAGATTTTTCAGTCTATTATTAATAAGTACACCAATAACTCGCTTTGCGTGGTTTCGTTTTGCTTTTTTCGTAGTCGCGTCGCTGTTTAATTAGTACTAATTTTCACTGTGCGTCGTTACATTTTCCAGGTTGCGTTGTTTTGGGTTCGTGCCTTTACAAGGTTTGCTATAGAAAATTATAATTTACTTTGCGTTGTTTCAATTTGCGTCTTGTTGTTTTGGAACGTAACCACGACGGCAGTATTAGTGTATACACTTTTTTCTGGATTCACTGGAATTTGGTTGTTAAAATCGTGCAGGCTGTGTTTACGTTTATCATGTTGCTATAAAATCATTTAGAACGAAAACGTGTGTTTGTTATATTTTGGCGACGACTGAAATGAGTTTCGAAGCGGCGAATCTCATTCCACACCAACATACTATTGAATAATAGTAGTTTTTAATTGTAGTCGATAAAATTACAATAAAATTAGCGTCTTTCTTTAACTAATTCGTAGTATTATTTAATAAACGTATGTTGAAAAATCAATTTGTTTGATTTCTTTTTTTGAACCTCAGTATGTAGTCACGCTCAAACTTGTTATCAACGGTAAGATTGGGATGTCTTTTAATAAAAGCAAAGAGACTTACTCGCGTGTTAAATTAACTGATGACTGTGTAATGGGAAACCTTATTTTGTGATTTTTTGTTACGCTTACAGGTAATAACTACCGTGTTACTGAACTGTCAGCGCGTACGAGGGTTCAATGCTTTTTACATGTAAATAATTTAATTATTTATTTATAAATTTTAGTATGTACTAATTATTTAACATAAATCAGGTTAATTTAATTTTAGCAGCACTTTACTCAGTTATTTTAGTATGAAAATACTTGAGTTTTCACATGTCTGTAACACTACAAGATATCTACTAATAAGATTCAATTCGTCTATCCTGATATAAAATTAATTCATGAAATCAAAATCTTTATAGAATTATATGAGTTTATATAATCTTATTAACTCTTTTGGATATGTTAAATAGATTTATACACAGGCTTGTTTAGTTAAATTGTTTATCTAGATTAGTACTCTGTATCTGTATACATTTAAATGTAATAAAATGTTGTATATTTAAAACAATCTGTATTAATTACATGGGTTGCAACTGCTCATAAACAAGTTCGACAACAGCGCTCTCCGCGTACCATAACACCACACTACGATCGTCAAGACGCCTGTTAAGCGTGGCGATTCTTGTATATCTCCCCATAGATAATTCGAGGGAGATCTACGCCTTGCAGTAGGCGTCTATGGGCTGAAACGACGACATGTATAGTAATATGAACAAAGTAAAGTTTTCCTTTATGTGAAGTGTCCCATGCTCGCTTTTTGTCACGCCCTGCCGTAGCGTAATATCATAAAATTCACTCTTGGTCATTTTGAATATTCCATATAAATATTCTGGCCAAATTTCATACCCATAAAAGGTGTAGTTTGAAAATATGTTTTTTTTAAAGAACTCCTTTTCAACTCTCCTTACGGTTGGAATGTCGTCTGAATCCGTTCTTAGCTAATCTCTACCAGGCCTGATATTCCTGCACGAGAAGCTTGTAAGCAAGAAGTAAGAGTTACTCTAAAGATCTTCCAGGTCATCCGCAACACCATTACTAGTATTAGAGATAAATATGATTGATTTGCTATTTTATTATGCCCTCAATTTCAGGGACCTCTCGTTTCTCTATCGTTTTCGAAACAGGGACTATGATTTCACAAAGTTATTCAGTATAGTTTTATTTATTTTTCTTTTTTTATCCGTCATAATATCTGGCATTTTATATTCTTACATCTCTATATTTTCTTTCACTATTGTTGCTTTTATTTCCGTACCTTCTGTATATCGCCTTTAATCCTTTGCCACACTTAATATATTTATCTCTCCTTGGTGAAAGGAATGTATATTGGTTTAAGAGACATCGTAATGTTTCAATACATTTAGTTTAATATATATTGAAAATCTCATTTATGTGTCGTTGTGGAGTTACTTCTTACTTCTGCTCCACAACTATAATACCTTGCGAAGCAAAGTCAAAACCTAGATTGATTTAAAAAAAAGTCGATGATCAATAAGTCGTGTTAAGTCCAAATGTTAAATGACTGAATTTTATCGTTATGTAGTGTTTTGTTTTGGTGAAAAATAGCGTTAATATATTGATTTGCGATTGACTATATTTAGATTAGGCGCTGTGAACAAGTTTAATATACGATTCCCTTTGATGTTTCGCTTGATAGTAAATATTTCGCGTTTAGTTTACGAGGCAGAACTGCAGCGGTGTTTACGGACGGACGAATTTGGACTGCGCTTCTGTCGCGCAATCGCGGCCCATTATTTACGTAAATCACTGCTCTGTGCCTGCGTAATGTAAACGCTGTGTAGACAACGCTAGGCCGGCTCGCAGACGTGCGACCCCGATGTAACAATAATGTTAGTAGTAAGTATTTTAGTGCGGGTAAAACAGAATTAAACATGGTTTCAGATCACAGTTTGAATGTGTGTTCGTTATTGGCCTTGTGACGTTCCCTCTGGTGAACCACAAGAGAAGGACTGAATGGGTGGGTAGTATACCACGTGGACCTTGTACAGATTGGTGTATGTCGCACATATTTTAGATATACGGCTGATAGAAAAGGCTAGTTTCGCCACGATATTTTCCTTTCCTGTTTCTGAGAAGTAGCGATTTTATATATAAATAGTAAGTAAGTTCACTTAGTATGAATTATAATTCATACTAAGTGAACCGCCTACCAAGAATCGAACCGCAATCTATGATCATAAGACATTCGTTAATCGCTAGACTGCCACTGTTTGCACATTTATATATATTGTCTAGAACTATCGATAGTCGATAAACCACGGTACTTTTTCTGTAAGCAAGAAACAACAATTTCCCTTGCATAAGACTAGTATATGTAAGCAATAAATTTTTAAATAAACTTTATTTTTGATTGTTTAGGATGGCAGTTATATATTACTCTTACTCTTATCTAAAAATATATGTATGTATATATGTATAAGTTCTTAATAAGTTCTGCCGTTGCCTATCAAGACAATGGTATGGTGTGCGATCTGCCTTACTCATTGACGCCGTTTTCCGGTATCGGCCAATAAAGCTGTCGCCATTGCAACACGTAATACCTAAATACGCGTTTTTATGTATTCCCGAAGATTTTTACGAGACGTCCACTGCTATTCCGAGCACGTTGTGTACGTTTTATGATAACCATTATCAAGCGCGCTGATGGGATGTGGCAGTTGTAAAATGTTAAACAGTTATTTATTTAGCGGTTTCCCGTGTGTGCCGAGGCGTTCGCTTGTTCTTTCCCCGTCTATAGTGTCGAGTTACTACGCATAATGGATCGCGTAGGCGTTAAATAATAAATGTCGATGATTTTTTTGTCCCCTCGTCTCGGCCCTGGAACTCTCGACGGACTCGAGTGCATAACTCCACACACCTTTATTTACCGCGTCACCTCTGCACTCTATTTTATTTTCTTGCGCGCCTCGTCCGCATAATTTCTCAATAATGCCTCTGTTATGCCTTAAAATCCTTCCAACGCGCCTTCAGAGGGGAGCTTTCTATACGAAATATCAGCCGCCATTGTGCGCCGCCTATTTTGTTCCTTACAAATGGTTTTTTGCACGTACATAATGAAGGCTTTATGCGTAGGTGCGAATGCTTTAATGCTGAGAAGCGCGTGATTTTTCGCGCGATATTAAATAGTAAGAATTACGTGAGTAGTCATTTGTTTGGCCATAAGTTTTTAAATTTAAATAATGTGTAGACGTACTTTAATCTGTTTGTTTATTCATGACTATTTTATGACATGTTTAAGTTGGATTCAAGAAGAATAGTGTTGATTTTAAATTCATGAACATCCATTATAATCGAGGTAATATTTTTGGAATTATAACGTGTTAACATCTTTTATCGTTTCTATATTATCTTATATTTATATTTTATCTTATTCGTTTTTGAATATGGCAATAAAGTACTATATTTTGGACGTACTACAAAATCGGCAAAGTATGTGACGTTTATAGGGAAAAGTTGCCTTTGGTGAATATTACCTTAAAATTCAAGAACACGCGTGAAAACTCGATCATAAATACCACAAACTTTATCCAAATAACAATCCAAAATATTCTATGCCGTATTAGAATCGAAGTGACGGGAATGTTTAATATGTTTTTCTTTAATAATTCTATACTGACTAATCAAAATGTAAATTTCTCTATAATATTGTCAGGAACATTCTCCTTGTATATATTTCCCTCCAAATTTCCGTACAATCCTTACCTATACTTAAATTACCTTTACACGTTTTTAATTCTGAAATAGTTTAAATTCGTTGAGTTCCCTATGGATCAGTAGGTTTTCATAGATGATGATTACGCAATGAAATTTTTTAATAAAATGATAAGTAAACCGTGCGGTAGTTAAAAAATTGTTTGTCTGGGTAAGAACCAGCGAAGTTAATACCTTAATACACCAATTTCCTTCTGGAATCATGATAAAGTACAGGCTTGGTTTCTCATTAGTGTCGCCGACAGAGTTTCTAGCGGCGTCAGCTTTGTCGGATTCCGCGATAAGAATTGAAACAGCGGCCTCTAGCATCGGTAAAAGAGGCAAAAAGTGGGCGCCGTCGGAGGCGGCGCAGGTTATCTCTAGTTATTTGTCGTATCAAGTGGTTCATTTGGATTTCGCCGCCGCTTCAAACGACCCGCACACAGTAGCCGTCGCATGGCTTTCGACGGTGTCGGAATTAGTGTTGTACCGCATTCCTTATAGATATCGAAATTCTTATATTTTTAATTCCGTACCAATTATAACGTGTTACCAAGATTATTTGTAATGAATTTATTTTCTATTACATTGACAATATTTTAATTTTAACTGCGAGTTTCTGAACGGCTTTTTTTAGCAGAATAGCTTTTCAAACCGGTAGTAGCTTACTATTTATAATGTTAAAAAATTTGCGATTTAAAAGTGCGTATTTTGTGCCTACTTGAATAAAGATATTTTTAATTTGATGAAAATTTGTATTGAATATACAGTTAGCGTACAAACTCAATCGTATTTTTAAGAATTCCAATTGATTTTCGGTAGGATTTATAAAGAGTTTTAAAGAGTTCGTACTATTTACTATTTTGCTCAGTGTTGTTACGTTGCATAAAACTTCGTGTTATGTAGACATCGACCTGTTCATTTTGAATAGTTGAAAGAATTTTCGAATAATGAAGATGTCGCGCTGTATTTGCTTATTGGATAGCGCCCGCCACTAGAGAATGCAACAAAAGCAACGGTCCTACGCAACACGTTTATTGCCTCATCAAAATCGTAGATGACGACTCTCGTGCCGCCCGTGTCCCGGCTTTGTAGGTGGCCATTAAAATCTTAATCCGTTTCAAATTCCAATTTCGTGGAAACAATTTATTAACGATTTTTAATTATTCCGCTGTTTTTACTTTGGTAACTAACCGTGATAGTTTGTGTCGGTTTTAAATTTAATCAACGATTATTTTATGCAAATGAAATTTAAAAGGAAAACACTTTGAAAGTCTGCTATAAAATGTGATGGATGAAAAGAAACCTATTTTTTCCATCGAGTTTATTAATTCTTTATTCCTAATTTGGTTTTTAATAACCTCTTTAACATTCATATATGTTGAATATTTACATATGTGAGTAGATAAATAAAAGTTTAAAAATTGATAACGTTTCTTTAAACTAATATATAATTCAATTTAATTGCAAAGATCCTCAAGGAGTTGTTATTAAAAACTGGACTTGTTAACATTTCGATATCGATTCGTAGAAAAAACCTGTTTAATTGTTTCGTAATATTTCAGCTGTCTACGATTAACTATATATCTTTAGATACTATGTTACTATTTCAATTATTACGTATGCTTTTACTACAATTTTTATTTCCTTCTTTCCTACTAAACTTTTGAGTTTTACATAACCACTTTTGTATTATGAAGATAGACAGCAGTGTTCTCTGCGCCCTATAATACCACATTGCGATCGCCAACTCGATTGCCAAGCGTGGCTATTATGGTATATCCCTGCATATCTTTGGGGAAGCGTATACCTTACAGTGGGTGTCTATCAGCCAAAAATAGAGAGGAAACAGTATTATATTTTCGGAAATTAAGTTATATGGACACTCAGATACATCATTCATATTATAACACTACTTTTAACAAGAATGTTACATGTCCTTTTTTCTTTTCATTCCGACATGCAAATTCCACGGGTTCCAGGCGGCAGGGCGTAAAAGGCGCCTAGCCTAAGGCCACTTGTAAGGTAGCGAAGCTCGAATATTCCCGGAGGAAACTCGGTTCGGGTTGCCAATGTACTATTTCAACGGACTGGATCTATGTAAAACATATCATTCAGTAAAAAAAAAATAATACCTATATTTATAAGATTTTTACTTCGCGCTTCGTGACTTTCACTTGCAACTTGAGTATGAAATCATTATTCATTTATATGATCGTTACAACACCTGTTACGTGCGCATGCTCAGTTATTGTTTAATTTGTAGCGGCCGCGTTGGACAAACAGTCGTTAAGGTGTTAAAATTATAACTTTAATCATAGCCAACGACCTCTGGCTCATTTGCATGAGCGCTTTACACACAAAATCCACAAACTTGTTTAGACAAGGGCGGTTATAGCACTCCAAATAGCGGTCCGACTGGTCTCATAGAAATAATCGGCATCCTTTGTGACATATTGGTTTTGGAACCAGACGCCTAATTTTAAAATTGCTATTAAGAGTTGTTGTTTACGATTACTTGATATTTCTCTGGCAATATTATGATGTAATTATATAAGATATATGTTCATTTTATGATATTGTGATTATCTTAATTAAACATAATATTTACACACACAGATTTATGAATTAAAATCTGTATAAATATTTTTATAATATAGTGTTAACTTGTTTATGTGCACTGACAAGTACGTTAACAGTAGATCATAATCGATAAGATTATTAGAGATTATAATAATATTTTCGATGATTTTATGTTAGATGTTAAAGAGGCGGATGGCAAAAACTCATGCATTTAAAAATGATATATCAAGATAGTGCCTGTTAATGAGGCATATTTATTACGACTTCGCCGGGTTCACAGAAATCGTTTTAAACTGGAAAATTACAGACTTAAAGCGGTGTCGCTTGTATGCTTATTTACATTCATCAAATCCTGCTATAAATCGTCATTGTAATTATGTTTTTTCTCTCATTCCGAAGAGATCGAAAAGCTCCCACGCTTTCATAGAGTTGAACTTGCGCGCGGCCAAATTTACTATTTATAATTCTTAATTTAAAATGTCTAGAATAATGTGTATAGTGCACTTTATTATATCTACCTATATATATATACGCCGAGAATCATCTATAAATATTTATGTTTAATATAACTCACGTTTTATATAATTTAACATGTTTGTTATGCTCTTGAAATAATATATTGCTTCTGTTGCATTAAAGATAAGAAATACATGATTGTGAACAATTTTTAAGATACACTATTATAAATTTTAAATAAACACGGCTTTTTTAGTTTCTTATTTAAATTTTGCTTAATATATTTACATGCAAACTAATTAAGTTGATGTTAGTTAAAAATAAATTATTCATAGCAAGTTTAATTTCAACATTGTCGGAAATTATTATCAATATAAATTTAAATTACGTTATAACATTATAATTCGCATAAATAATCTTTCTTACATTATTTTTATATTTGATGAAACCTTTTGATAGTTCGTTATTTTTTGTTCAAATTTTTATTAAAATACTGCTATTAGTTGTGTAAATAACTAATTTATATCAATATCTTTTTCATATTACTAAAAAGACGTGACCACATTAGTTGCAAAATCTCTGTGCAATATATATAGAATGGCGAATATCAATTGCCATTGATTTTATCGTTAATTAAATAAATGAACTACTTACCTCGTGCCCTGGTTGAGTAGTGAGAGCGTGTAAATTTAATTATGTTATGCTGTCTGTTTGTCGCATAAACAAATACAGATGTGTTAGGTCGCCCACCTTATTTATATGGAGCTACAGATATTCTGTAGTTTTAGTTATTATTGTACAAAACTATGATGAAACTATATTCTAGAATCAATACACATTTATTGCGTTGGTTTCGATTTAAATAATTCAAGTTGTCATCATCGATAATCATCATCATATCTACCGATCATTGCAAGAAAGACCTCCAAAGATCGTCATGATGATTGGTCATGTGCTGCCTGATTCCAGAGACTTCCCGCGACTTTGACCATGTCGTAGGTTCACCTAAAAAGAAAATATCGACAATAAGATTTACGAAATATTGACATATTAACACATATATTTAACAGTGTATATTTATATCTCAAAAATATATCGTATAAATTCAAATTAATTACTTAATTAAAAACCGTGTAAAAATATTATACATGTTGAAATAATGTTTAGTAACATTTGTGTATATATATATAATATTGCGATATCTATGCTTCTTTTAACACAATTCTTTTGATATCGTTCGGTGTCAAGCATGTTGCTGTCATTAAAATCTTTTACGA
The DNA here is from genome assembly GCF_028537555.1 of Battus philenor. NCBI lineage: Eukaryota > Metazoa > Arthropoda > Insecta > Lepidoptera > Papilionidae > Battus > Battus philenor. The sequence continues at coordinate 5,033,906 of NW_027181693.1, forward strand.
GAACTGATCTTTATCACAAGGCATAATTGCAGTTTCAGCCTTGTTTGAAGTTTTATCGATTAAATACCAAATGCGACGAATCGATGATGTAATTACGAAGCTCCTATTGCCATTTAAAATTTTATCAGATTTCACATTATCATATTATATTTCACTGTTTACCTACACATTTTATGAATAATTCAAAATTAGATAAGGGATTATTAATATTACGCAGTTTTGGTTTATTTAAATACTTTTTATTAAGAGAGATTAATTAGACAAGATAGTGTTACTTTATAGAACGTGTGTTGTCAGCTTTGTCGACATCACCACTATGTTTTTGTCGATTGTTACAATCAATACAATACAATTACAAACAATCTTCTTATATCTAACAATTAAATCTGTGCAAACGGCGCATTCCCACCAACAAACATGTTAAAATGATTTATTTTTTATTCGTCTAATCTCAAGAATTACTTGTAAACATCATCAATAAACACAACATACATACGTATACAATTATTATGTTTTTTTTTTTAAACTAAGTCATTATTTACCACTATGTTTTCTATTTCGCGGAATTCATAAATAAAAAACTTTTTATAAATGCGAATGTAAAACAAGAATTAAATTTAATATCTCATTTTATTTTCAAAGACCAGTTCTCATGATTTGTAGACAGGTGGCGGCGTAGTAGTGCGGCATCTCTGTGTCGCGGTTCTTTCATCTCGCCGCTGTATTGTGCGCGCGCGCATAAAACTCGGTAGTTTTTGCTCCCGTTGTGTTATTGATGCGAGTATTGATTATTGTACGCCGGTTAGGCATCAATGCTTTTGGTTTCAACTTACGAGTTTCGGGAATATATGCTTTTTTAAAATGAGGCGGTATTGTAACAAGTATTCCAAATTTATGCTCAACAAATACGCATTACGAAGTTTTTAGTTTGTAAATTTATATACATCGTTGAAAATACATAAATCATTGTTAAATTTCAATTTAAAATAGTGACTTTTTAGTTTCTGGCTTGCAATTCTTATCAGATCAGCATATTGCGCCGATGTTAGTTGCTACTTATAATGTTGAAATATTTGACTTTTAAGAAATACGCGTAAAGATCTTAATCAATTCATTCCGATTGTAGATCTCTTTTTGATCGTTTACTTTACAACAAATTAGTACTGTCGGCAAACATTAATATCTTTATAGAGAAGTTATTAACTTATGTTTTCTGGAGGTTCGTGCAAATGCGAAGGAGCTTGAATTTTATTTAAGCAAGGCGAATTAATTACCTTTTGAAAAAACGTTTACCTTGTTAGGAAAGTTTTATGTATATTTTTAATTACATATTTGTTTTTTTATTGTTTGCAGGACTAACGGCGGAACTATTCTACGTGCGCGACGGTCAAATCAACTTTTACGCCCTTAACTTCGTGGTACCGGTGCCAGCTACCATCAGCGAACTACATTTCACTTGGCAGAGTCTCACTAGGAGACCGGTAAGTTTTATACCTCATTTACAACAATAAAATATCTTGCTTGCTTGCTTGGTTTCGGTTGAAGTTCATGCTGTTACTGTGTCATGGACTTTTACAGTATCATCGGAACTCAGGTCTCGGAGCGGAAGGTTACGTGAAAGTAAAAAAAACAGAAGTTGGACAGACGCAATCCAGTTGTACGACGATGTTCGCACGTAGTAAACCACTCTACCCGAGTATAGCTGTATAGTGTTTATGTTGTGTATATGCGGCTTGGGACGGCAGCGTGGACCACAAGGGAGTCTCGTATGGATCCGGATACAATCTCGGTTCGCCCGTGCTGTTCGCGGGTAGGGAACGGGCGACCGCCACCTAAGAATCTATATACTATATATACAGCCTGCTGATATATCTATATCTACAGCCTGCTAGTTGCAACCTCAAATAATTCTAGTGGTAACATGCGTTGTTTTGATTTAATACTATTAAACCTTATCTCTGTGTATGGTCGCTGAATAAACAAGGATTATATTTAAAGTTGTAGGGTATTATTTTTAACGGCATGTATACTCTATAAGTTTCTTTTGAATAGTCTGTTGATAACGTTGTGGGAGACTTGTGTTTATCGAAGAAGTAACGTTAATGTTATATACAACAAAAGTATCGATAAGTAAAACACTTTGTCTAATAAAGAAATAAATATACTAAATCGCGATGTTCATTTTTCATGTATATCTTTCTGTATGCTCCAGAAAATAAGTTACTCCTTAGTAGGCAAGTATGTATACGTTCACAATACATTTTCGTGTAATGTGTCTAAATTGTCACGCAATAATGTGCATAGGATTTTTTTAAGTAATAATGCACAATAGCTTTGGAGGAAATTACTTTAACTACCGAATAATTTGGTTGCGGGTTTACGTAGGTGGGCAAGTTCGAAACACTCGTATTGTAAGTTAAAATATATCATTATTGGGGAAATAAATTTGATTCTAGTTTTTATTAAATTCGGCTTTGGCATTCTTGACGTACACTAGTAATCAGTGTAGATGATGTTGTAAACATATAGATATATGATAAATTGACCAATACAAATAATGCTTGGAGAAATTTCATGACGAAATCGTTACGAAATATGTAATCGTAATTAATCTGTTTGCTAGAGTAATACACACAGCCCAGCGAATTGGTAAGTTGAAATGTCAGTGGGGAGGTCGCATAGCGCGAAAAAGTTGTGGCCGTTGGAGCCTTAACCCTTCGTGTGCCGTAAGATGGCACCTGTCAGTGTCATGAACGAACTTTTTAAAATGATAAATGAAATATTATTGTTTATGATCCTGTGATCTGTAGTACATCCAGAGCAAGCGATTTTATACTATATTTTTTTTAGGCGATTCGATGTAATGTTGTCCTACTTTATTTCGTGCAGATATAACCCGTACGCACCCAGGGAGTGCAGACAGATATGTCCATAGGCAGTCGACTGGTTAAAATGACCACGGACCGCCAAGCGCAGTGTAGGCCTATCAACCCTTAATAGACATTGTTAAGGTCATCGAAAAAACGGTGGAAGCAGGCGGAGAATGCCTATATGCAGAACCTCCTATAACTGAAATGATAATGTCAATTTATATTAAAATATTTACTTCGTTATATTTCTCGTTAACCTACTTTATAACAAGACTCGTCGGCGCGGCTTTAAGAATTTAGGTTTAATTTTGTAGAAACACCGCCAACTTAGATAGTTGTAATTAACTCGACGAACAAAGTTAGTTGGCAAGTCTCCGTAAGAGGGTAGCTTAGCGTCGAACTAAATGTTATATTCAGGTACACGGGTTTATTAACTTAGTTATTATTTCCTACTCAACCAAACATCCAAAGATTAACTAATTTTTTTTTATTGTCTGACTAAAAAAGTTATTGGTAAAATTGTAAGCAAGAAACTTATTTAGCTTACCCCATAACCTATTCGCATCGTGATTGAAGTAGCGCAGATAAGGGCATCAATATCGACGCAATAACAATCCCGTTGGACGGATCATAGACTGGTTTAATACACTCGCCTGTTTGATTACAGGCCTGCTTGTCGAAGCGTTCGCTTACGGGATAAATTGCGCTCGTATCCTGCTTATTAACGCGACCAGACATACAAGAGATTTAGAGCTTAGCGAATTTAATTAGCACATGTTTATTGTGAATATCCCTTTAAAATTATCCGGCATTTTAAGTAATAATTCTACACAAGTGCACTAGGAAATCTAAACCCTTGTGTTTATAATTTGGTCAATCAATTTTTCGTATAAAAATACTGTAATGTAGCTTCTACGTTGTAGAACTGTAGTCGCTAACAAAATATCCGATGTTTATCAGAAATTTCTTCGGTTTAGAACCAAAGTTTGTTAGCAATTTTGCTACGAGATCGAATGAGGAGATCCGTAGACGAAAGAAAGTATACAGCCCAAAGTAATGGTAAGTTGTCGTGGCATTGGTCATGCCACATAGTACGCAGGGCAGGCCTCGGAGCTCACCCACCGGAAGGCACAGTGTACCAAATAATTGTAAAGTAAGAAACAATAATAATAATAGAAGAATGCAGCGAAGGAAAAGAGGCGATGTGCGTAAGAATTGTTGCTTCCAACAAGTCATTGTAGAAGAAATAGAGAAGGTTGATAATGATAAATGATGATCAGATAGATTTCTTAATTTTACAGAATGTTTTAATTCAATGTCCCGACATTATGTACTTTACACACGCACACGCGCACGCACACATATACATTGTATAACACCGACGACAAGTAGTTCACCTTATAGCCAACAAAGACAACGTTTGTCATAAATATTATTATTCTGACAATATAAATATCTCCTATAAGAGATTCCTATTGCTATGAATAGGAAACCAACTAACCAACCTATAAAAACTTTATAGTTTTTTTAGATTGTAAATTTTGCTTGCATATAACTCTGAGAATATTAAAATTCCTGACTTAATTTTATATTGCAACATACCTGGAACCGTCTTATTTTATTTATCTGTGTTTCTTACAAATCGTATAATTTTGTCGTAAATACAAAGCACCTCTATGAGAGCAATATAAAAACAATGATTGACGTTTCCAGGCATTCGTAAACGCTGTCTCGTCTGCAGTGCGTGTACTTTCCATATTTTTTTTAAATTGACGACTCGTTATGCAAATATCGAGTTAGTCGAATGAAAAACGGACAATCGTTTATACAGACTGCATCCCTAACCAAATATTATGTGCATTTATTGTCTTCACCTGGCGGGTCGACGTGCGGGGTTTGTTGCGTTGCGTTTGCCTATATATACATTTTCATACAATAATTTAAATTTTTTTATCGATAATAATTTCCAAAAGTTGCCAATAAAACATCTGCTTATTTATGCCGCCATTTGTATGTTCGGCGCAAACGGACTGTTCTTAATCATATCAATGTACTTATAAGATATATTTACACTATATTGTAATATAAATATTTTGAAAACAGATGTAACATATGAAAAGTTGATTTAATCGTTCTGATTAAATATGACTTTTTGATGTTGATATCAAATGTATACAGAAATGTTTTATACATGTGCCCAGCTGTGAACTTCTTACAGCTGAAATAATGATGATAAAACATATCATATAAATAATATGAAACCGAGTGGTTGTAGCCGAATAGTTAAAAACTATGACTTTTGTTCAATTCTTAGCGGGAGGCATTTTGTGTATAAATTATAATATCACCACTCCAGCAGTTAGTGGTCATATCAAAACATCGTGAGTAATTTTGCCTTTTCTTGGAGAAAAATCCTAACAATATGAGGCACGTTTCGTATTCAGAGAATGAACTCACAAGATCGTAACGCAAGTGGATAAAGTAAGAAGAAACCAACAACAACTTAAACAATATTTTGTAATATAATCTTTTAAGTTTTGAACCTTGCTTACGCTTTTGCAGCTTTGCTAGTGCCGGGAGCGGCAGTATCAGATCGCGGGTAGGCCCTGCCGCTTGCCGGCGGCGCCTTTGACTACGCTCGGCAAATATTTGGTAACCGGTTAACTAGCGCCGATGAGCGATCGCGCCACCATTGTCTGTGCGCTCCGACTGCAGTGATAATATTTAATTAACGGCCACGCTGTCGCACCTCCGCGGCTCGCACCGGCGCAAAGGGCCCGCAGCGAATAATGTTTGTTTTAGCACGCACGCCACGCCGCCGTCATTAGTCACATTATAATGAGCATGTCGCGGCGAGTGTTTAATTGCCTCGTTGTTACCGGTCAGTCCTGACTACCGTCTTGTTGAACATTCCTAATCAATATTAGGGTTGTTAAACGCAGTAAACAATATTTGGAGATAATAAATAATTAAAACTTTTTCGGAAAAAAATCAATATGTAAGTCGATTTTTGTAAAAGCTCTACATGAGTGATTGTATACCTCATTTATCAGTGAAAAGCTTGAAACTGATCACTCTAAAAAATACATATTTTCTATTGGAATGCGACAGGGTAATTCCTTCTGGCAGTACTATGTTTGTAGGGACAGATCGTAAACAATAAACAACTAAGAGATATTAAATATAGCCTTGTTAACATAAAAGTCATGTTCCCTAAAATATACATGATGATTGGTGCTTTAAATGGATGTGTGTATAGCTCATAGGTCAGCGAAAAATTTTAATATTTTACACCTATTTCTAGTCACCTGTATTTAGTGATAACTCTGAAACAAAGTTACATTATTTTTTATATTGGAATGGGATCAGCCAATAACTTATGCCAGTACAAAGTCTACAAGGACAGATTGTAAACAATAATTCATTTTGAAATGTAGTAATTTGTATTTTAAAATTGACAGTTAATGAGCATTACATTCCCCTGTTTAAAGCTTTTACCCTTGTAACCAATTAGCCTTTGTGCATCATATTATTCAGCTGCTACAGTTTACAGTACTAAGCATAGATTGTCATAGTAATTTATTTATACTAATGTTTGATCAGTAATGTAGTCGCAATAATTTGAATATTTACTATCGTGTGAAATAACACAGTGTTACAACCATAATAAATGTAAAAAGATCGAGATAATTAAACAGTTTTTATATACATACACCGTACACGAGACAGTTCTTGTAAAATAGGTATATATAAAACCATATAATAATAATAATAACACTAATTACATGCAATACAAGTAGCTTATAACGTATGTTTTACGACTAAGTACATTTGATATTTTTTATATGATCGTGACGAAAAGTCTAAAAAAAATGTTTTTTCTGGTATAAATAATATAGGATGATGTTGATGATGATATTGATAAGCTTTCTACAATTTCTACAGATATATGCGGGCGTCTACTCATCTTATTCATTTTATATTTACGTATTATTCACTTCGAGTAATTGTATTGAGGTGATTGGACCATTTGTTGGGAAGTTCTCTACATCTTTTCGTCCCATCATCGTTTCAACAGTAAAACATCCACTTTTCGACATAACAAGTCTCTCATAGATTTCCAATGTGACCAGTTGGTCTGCATTCCGCGTTTTCTTACGACATTGCCATGGTATATCTACCTTGTGAATTGCCGTTTTACGCTACACTCATCAGTCCGTAGAGTCTCTACTCAAAGGCTTTCCTTCTCCACTTGCTGCTGCAGACGCGGGCCGCTGTGGCTAGCTCTATGCCCCTTTAACCTGATTTAAGAAGCTTTATTCATCTTTCATATCTCTATTGTAATTTAGATTTGATCCCTTATACAAAATGTCTCTCGATGTAGAAATTTTAGTCGGTTGATCAGTCTTACTATTACATTTTTAGACTTATTATCATAGTTTAAAGCTATCACCTTTAGGCATTTGGGTAGGTTTTTAAGCTATACATAGGTTTATTGTTAAATCACGTCATTTATCTGCTGCCAAACTTTGTCATGTATTCAGGGAATCGTGTCTAGTAGAATTATAGGAATAATAAAAAGTACTTCATTTCGAGGCGAGGAATATCTGTTTAGCAGTATTAATGACCTGCCGTATTTTTATACAATCGACGCTTCAATATACGCTTGTTTTTATAATTGTGTTCAAGTTATAAAGTATTAAAAACATTTGAATAATCCTTTATAAACACACACACACACATATATATATACACACACATATGTTTGATATTCTTTAGTCGATATTGGATACTGTTAAAATAAATATGATTTCTAATTAGGTCACGAAATGACATAAGATGTTATACTTTGTCAGCAAACATTCCTTCACGTATCGCTCTATTGCAGTGGTACTCAACATTTTTTGACGAAGGTGCCACGGTCACGTTAATCAAGGAATCGCGGATCGTATAAAAAAATTACTACGTAATGATTTCCGTGGTGTTTTTTCAGCTGTTACAAAGTAAATTAAACAACTATGAACGTATTCATTGCGTATATTTTTGTGTTTACTAATATTTCTCACCAAACCGTCATCCATAACGTCAAGTCCATAAATTGTAAAACTAGATAAAATGCAACTATTAAAAATTATCTACTGTTTTATATGTAGTGTGTTTTTTTTTTTTTTTTAATTTTTATCATGATTATTCATTTTTTTTGCATTTATGCGACCGTACAAAATAATTCATTGTGTATTTACAAGATCAAAAATTTGTATTTATATTCAAAATGGTTCACAAATTTATTACTTCAGATGGGTCAATCACAAAAGCCTGTAGAGGACCAAAGGTTGAACGTTGCTCTATTGGATATGAAACATTACGCGCTGGGTTAGAAATTTCGCCTCCATGTAGGTAGCGAGGTAGTCAGGGGCACGAACGTCTGATAAAGAATGCTGGTCGTGCTCTCTCGGATTATATTTGACATTTGATCCGCAGTAAGATGACAAATAAACAGTTTGGGATCGACCCGCGACGCGCTGTCCCCCGACAGTTTATGTTTACAGTTACATCTCGATGGGTCCGTACCATTAGGTATGGAATGTCACGGTTATATTATCTATGCCTTTAAATGGCAACCTTAAAAAAAACATCATCGGTTCTTTAAAGTTCGCAAAATATGTTGTTTGGTTGTATTTTAATCTGTAGCCAAACGCTTTGTTGTAGAGCCTTCCACAAGGTATGATATGATTTGGGCAATGACTATATAACATGTTTTATAATAGTCGTTAGTCTAATATAAAGAAAAATTACGGTTAAATTTAAAAAATCAATTTGAATTCAGTTTATATAAATTGATTTTAGTCTTAAAGAAATGACTTTAGATATGGGTATTCGTAATAAACTAAAGTTTAATTTTATGAATATCAGATAATTAAAAGGTGTTTTTTGTTACAGTTGCCCTACACATTGCACGTGGACGTCGCTTCCGAACCAGAGGCGATGCATCCACCGACATTTAACATATCCAGCGAGGGCTACGTTCCGACCGAGACTCAGACTTGGCGCGTCGACTTGCCTTGTATGGGCACCGTCGCCGCAGAAGTTAACATCACTATATCGCTCAACATTTCGATCGGTTCTTCTTCGACGATTCTTCATTTCCGTAGACGGAAGATTTGCCTGAAGGAGGCGCCACGGCCGGCGGTGAGAGTGGATAGCGCGCCGCACGCGCCCACTTCTGCCGATATATTTTACGCAGGCGCTGGTTGCGCAGGCGGTGCACTCTTGATAGCCGCAGTCGCAGCCGTCGCCTGCAGAGCGCGAGCTAGGAAGCTCCGCAGGGCGAGAAGTGACGAGCAGGATGCTCACGCTTTCTTACCGGACTCATCATGCAAATCGGCTGCCAGCTACACCAGCTACCGCCGCCCTACCTCCCTCCCCGCCGCCGCAGCCGAGGAACGTGCCAGAGACCTCCAGCAAAGAATAGCGGAGCTAACAATACAAAGGTGCCGTGTTAGACTAAGGGCGGTGGCCATGGAGGGAACATTCGGTCGAGTATACAAAGGAACTTACGCTGATGAGGAGGGAAGGGAGCAAGAGGTTTTAGTAAAGACCGTAGCAGAACACGCATCACAAGTGCAGGTACAAATCAGTTTTTAAAAAAAATTATGTTAAAAACGAGAAGTCGGAGTACTAATAGCATTTTTTTCCAGGTTTCGCTGCTACTCCAAGAAGGCTGCATGCTTTATGGTTTACATCACGAGAAAGTACTGTCAGTTCTCGGTGTGAGCATTGAGGACCAAACTGCACCTTTCTTACTGTATCCCTGGAATAGTGGATGGAGGAATTTAAAACAATTTCTTTTGGCGTGTCGCGGGGTGACGCTGGGAGGTGCGGCAGCAGGAGCACCGCCGCCGCCGCCACTCACAACGCAGCACGTAGTTCGGATGGCTCTCCATGCTTTGGATGGGTTGGCGTATTTACATTCCCAACATGTATTGCATAAGGACATCGCTGCCAGAAATTGCATGTAAGTATTCGCATTGAGTTGGTAAAATTATATAAAATAGTGTGGAAGACGTAGGTTATGCTGTCAATTAATGTATGGAACGCCCCATCCAAAACCAACGGTGTCATAAATAATAATTCACTTACTGACAATACTGTAAGAAAAAGCGTATCCAAAATTCGGATAACTTTATACTATTTTTTACTTTGTAGACTATATTACCAGAAGTTATTGGTCTGTCGCAATTCTTTAGAAAAAAAAATGTAACATAAATATTTGACAGTGATCAGTTTACATAGAATGATCGGATATAGGTGTAATAGCTTTTAAGCCTTTCGTTCAATAATAAGCTTTGCATTTAACCTTTTAAGGCTTTGAAATCTATGGACTGAATACCAACCAACCAACTTGTATAACGAATAGTTGCCTAATATTTTTCTTTTCAAATCGGATATTCATCATTGGAAACTAGAGTATAAATATAGATAGTATTATGTATCTGTCTGTTTGACATTAGGCTGGTTGTTATTTATAAGTTAACACTGAAATAATATGTGACTTTTGTTGGCAGCGTGGACGAAAATTTGCGAGTGATGATAGCGGACAACGCACTGTCCCGAGATCTCTTCTCAGCTGATTACCACTGCCTAGGCGACAACGAAAACAGACCTATCAAATGGCTGGCTCTGGAGTCCTTGTCCAGGAGGCAGTTCAGTCCCGCCGCGGACGTGTGGGCGTTGGGTGTGCTGCTGTGGGAGCTCACCACGCTGGCGCACCAACCGTACGCCGAAGTGGATCCGTTTGAAGTTGCCGCCTACCTGCGGGACGGCTATCGATTGCAACAGCCAGCCAACTGTCCCGATGAATTGTAAGTACACATACAACTCGTACAACATGGGCATTGTTATTAGGATAACTAGAGCGATTTATGGTAACAGATATAAAGTATTTACTTACATGATATGCTTCTAGGATTCCAGTATTTTAAAATTGAATTGTTTATTTAAATTCGTTAATTAAAGTAGCGGAAGACCACTTTTTCTTCTCACTATAATCGAATGGCTTAAATGTAGATTGCTTTACAAAGATTCCGCCGAGCCGCTTGATATGATATTATTGTAAAAGTTAACAAAAATATCCGCCAGTTTTGGTTACTAGTAAAAGACATCTCGGTGCATGTATCAAAAATCTAATTAGATCACTGATTAGAATGCATTAAATTTAAATAATTAACCGTGTATTTTAATTTTTTTAAATCATATGTGTACGTTTATTCAATTTGCTTATAAATTTTCCCTGTACTCAATATTTACATTGTGTTGTCTGTTCAATATGACAATAAATACAATTATTGTGTTGATACAAATAAAAAAAAAAATCATTGAAGTGCGATTTGATTTATAAATTAATATGGTTTCCTTTCGTAGGTTTGCTGTGATGGCCTACTGTTGGGCCATGTCGCCAGACGACCGACCCACGTTACCTCAGCTTCAGACCTTCCTTAGAGACTTCCACACACAACTCACGAGATTCGTGTAATTTCATACGTACTGTGAACAATTGAAAGACGGTAAATAATTCAACCGTAACAAACCAGTGGAAAACGCATTTTCACGAAAGCTCTTAACAAGGCCTTGTTATAGAACAATAGTTACCTTTATTGGCTTAATGTTACGATGAAAATGTGTGGAGTGTGTCGAACGTGTTCTGTGGAGATTACATAGACTGATTTTTATAAAAGTGTCTATAATTGTAAATTATAAATGTTTATTATAAAGCGACTATCACACCTAATGATTCATATGTATTATTATAATGTGTCAAATGTTTACAATGTTCTAAATATGTACATTGAGAAGTTATAACGATCTTACACGTTCGCCTTTATACACCATGTGACCAAATCTGATGAATGTAGGTAAAAATCATTTTGTAAATTTATAAATATAACTACTATGTAATGTTATTTCCAAAGAAACATAATCGTTATGTGTGATGGTCACTTTAGTTATTGTAATGTTATTTGAAACCTCATTACTGCCATATTAGAATTAGAAAGATTATTTGTAAATATCGATAATTTTACTGTATGACGTATATTGAATGTGCCTCAGATTTTATGAAAGTTTTAGATGTTTATTGGTGTTTGATTAAAAAAAATAATCAAATGTTTTTAATTAAGACTGGAGTAGCTACGATTAATAAAAAGTAATTCATGTAAATATAATTACATTGCCTAAATAGTATTAATTGCTCATTATTGGCAGTTATTTAATTACGCATATAACAAATAGATATGTGCCAAATATTTTGCAGCTGTGCCAATAAAATGAAATTGCGTTTATGTTTCAAAAAATGTCTTGCCATGAGTTTAAATAATATAAATCCAGCCTAATCCGTTAATATGAATTACGATAATTCTGACAGCGTTATGAGTTCAATCTGGATTTTTAAAACGATTCCATTAAAAGTTATTTGAGTCTATGATTTATTTGCTTTATTTTTAAAAGTTCAAAGATTCAAATAAACGTTATAAAAATGTTGGCGTATTTTTATTTGACATGATAAAACATTTTAGATTTGTTTTATATTTCAGGTTACTCTTACAACATTGGCCGTTTGTAAATTCTAAAATAACATCAATTATTTCTGTTTTACATAAAATAATGGGCGCCATTCCATCTTGGCACGTGTTTCTACGAGACACTTAAAAGTGTAGATTTATAGTGTTCTCACATAGCTTCGAGTGTGTTTCTGGAAATTGTCTTCTTGAACTTATGTAACACAACATTTTCTGAGCTTTTGATATTATCTTTTACTGTTAGTTAATATATTCATCAAACTTTGCAAGGAAAGATTGTGTAAAATATTTTCGTTTCTGTTAAAACTGCAACAAAAAGCCCATCAAATTTGTAATTTTGTTCCTAATTCAAACTGAATTAGATAAAATCAAGTGCTGTACACCATACAAAACCATCGGCATCGATGAGACTAAAGGATTTGATTACTTTCTAAAAATAACTTACTGCTGATACATGCTTACGACATTGTTTACTTAAAAAATTATTGTTCGGACTAGCAATTTTATTATTGTCATTATCTAGCTATTTTTTAAAAACAATAACAAAAAAATTTGAAACTTTTGTATGTAAATGTAGATAAAATAATGTAATGATAAATGTTCGATAAAACAATTAAAAACTTTTGTATAACATATAAATTGTACCACAATGTATATCAATAATTTTCTATTTAATTTTGAAGAATGTTATTAATTTTTACGAAGGAGGTTATAATTTAAGACGTGTATAAATCGCGCTTGTAAATGTGTAAATATTTAATTCTTGAAAATACACGAGTGAATTATGGATTATTATGGTTTTATTTGAATAAACCCTAGAAATTGCAGTTTAATTTAACCAGAATTTTTAATTGTGTAAGAATTATTACTATTTCTGTGGTAAGAAATAATTTGTGAAAAAAAGGATATGAACACTTCGTAGGCCCCGGCGAGATTCGAACTCGCGATCTCCTGTTTACTAGACAGGCGCTTTAACCAACTAAGCCACGGCGCCTTATACTCCTGTAGTTGAAAATACATATTATAAAAAAATACGTATTATAAAGACAAAGTTTAAGAAAGAAAATATATATTAATCGCTACTTAAAACTTTGACTATATCCAATTACAAATAGCTTTTGTAAAAACTTTAATAATGGTGCAATTCTAGAAGCTTTCTTTAAAAAGTAGGTTTTCTATTTCATGGATGGAATGGTGGTAACCTTACAAGATATTTCACTTGTACTAAAAAATTGAATTGAAAGATAAAACGATATTTTTTATATCTAGATAAAAACATTAAGGTATTAATTATCCTGTGATATCAAATAAATAGTAGTACTAGTATCTTAATTTTAAAAGAAAAAGTATTCTTAATACTTATCTAAATTTTAATTTCTTTTCACATAGCAGTCGTGGCCGAGCGGTTAAGGCGTCTGACTAGAAATCAGATTCCCTCTGGGAGCGTAGGTTCGAATCCTACCGACTGCGAAGATCAATTCTTTTTGTTTTAAGTAACATCTTTTAATTATGATGAAAATTTGGTTTTCTTTCGAGTTAAAAATTTTGCTTAAAATTAATATTATCAATGAAACATTTAAGTGATGGTTATTTATATAATATTTTTTTATAACGCAATTTCAATTTTAGATACTTCAGATATACTTTAGATAGTTATGTATAAATAATGTGAGAATGATCCATATTTATTTCTACATAAATTCCACTCTTCTTGCGAACTTTTCACTACTTATCCGGGGCCTGTCCGCTGAATATCTCAAATTAACTTATCCCCTACTGATATTTCCGAGAATTTTAAAACATTTTATAACAAAATTCATTCGAAAGGTTTTTGATTAAAACCGATTTGCGTGCGCTATAAACCAATCACGGTTGATGGTTTGTGGATGTTTTGGTGGTAAGGTTATTTATAACTCAGGGACTTTCTTAAAGTTTAGTGAACCTATTTAAAATAAATTCAAAAATATTTCGTGTTTGCTTCTAGGAATTTTAAATATCAGCTTTGTATTATCATTATCGAAATTATTTTAGATATAGGACGTCCATTGTTGGACATAGGCTTCCGCCATTGCTTTCGCATAGTGCGTTCAGTTCCCGATGACTCTAACAAGGTCTTTAGCCTGCTATCTGGCTTGCCCACTGCTACTTCAACTTACCAATCCGCTGAGCTATGTCAATCTTCGTACCTTTGTATCTTCTTCTTTTCAGCCGATGGACGTTCATTGCATGGCAGAGCCTGCAAAGAGCGCCACGATGACTGGTCCTGCGTTGCTCGCATCCACCGGCTTCCTGCGACTTTAACTATGTCGTCGGCCCACCTAGTGGGGACCCACCCAAGTCTGCCGGCTTGTTGTCACCACTCGAGAACCTTTCGGCCCCAACGGCCTTTGGTTGACCGAGCGGTGCGTTCCACCCACTGTAATTTTAGTGTTTTTGGTTCTTCTGCGGATCTCCTCATTTCTAATCTGATTTCTCTATCTAGCAGCGAAACTTCGTCACCACGTGCCGGATCCTTATGTTACCTTTGTATACTATCTACAAAATTTACATTTTTTCTCTTATCGACTACAGTGTTGGGGATGCTTCTAATTCGATAAATGAAGTGAATTCGTTTTTCTTGATAGATTATAAAGTGGGTGTTAACTAATTATTACAAGTTCCGGGCCCGCCCTGGTTTGTTTTCGATTAATTAAGGCGTGTGAATTAGCGGGTGAATTACTAATAACGTTGATAGCAGGCCATTACGCGTGTTTTATGCGCCACGTCGAGATAATGGCCCTTCGATTTGAGCTTCTGTTTTTCACCTAATAAAAATTTGTTAGCCGTTTTGTCATTTTTAAATGTGTCAATTGAACGATTGAAGTAGTCTTCTTTTTAACAAAAATAAATATTACCAGTTGACCCGTCAATGAGTTCAAATTCACACAATTAAATCAATTTTTATTACAACAGTGAACATAATATATATATAAAATTTAAAAAAATACTTTTATGACTGTTCATATGAACGGCCAAACTGATGGTAAACATTACATTTAAATATTTATTTTCCCATATCGGAAGAAGGCACAGCAAAAATTCAAAAGCGATAATAAATGTAGAAATGCAAATTGTATCTTCTAAGTAATTTCTTCATGCTTTGTTTTACTATTTACTTTAGAGGCCAATGAAGCATATATGAGAAACCGTTTTCCTTAGGCGGTTAACTGGGCAAAATTTTAAATGTAATTAAAAGTTAAGCTCAACTAACATAGGTCCTTACCTGTGTTTGTTTAGTATATAGTTTTTTTTAGTCCCTTGACTAAACTACTACTATCTCTATAAAAAAGCAACATAAATTCTTTGAGAAGAACTGAAAAGAGCAGATGTTAGGTAGTGTGGCGGAGTATGGTATTCAGTTGGCGAATCTTTCTGTAATTACTGACGTGTTACAGACACCGATATCTTTACGATATACAATCGATACCTGCTTTTGTAAAATTAATTCATATCAAAATTTATATTTGCTTTTAAAGTTATCTCAAAACACTTACTACACTAGCTGTATATATAACGTATTATTTTGAGTATTTTTCTTAGTTTATAAAAGTAAAGTTGAAAGCGTTATATTAACTCTCTTAGACAAATAGTGACTAACCAAGCTGAAGAAGAATTCTTCTCCAGCGCCCAGGCATCAAGTCAGTCCGTGGAGCGACCACCCAAGAAATATGAGAATACGGCGGCTTTGGTCACCATCACCTCCATCATATCAGTTGTAAGATATACTATGCTAGACAGTGCCCCAATTGGTTTCCAAGAGAGTGGTTGGAATCGGCCTGAATATTCTGTCACGCTAGAAAACAGTAATGATTCTAATGGCTTTAATGTTCGTCCATCATCCTACCAAACTAGTTTTCGCAGTGGTCAATTCCATTTCAGAGACTAACCCTCTTAAATCAAAGCTTTGGTCATCACCAGTAAAGCGTGGCGTGACGACTCCGAAAGGGAACAAGTTCCACCTCTCAATAGCAAGGAGGCCGCCAACAGGAGTCACGACATTGACTAGACGCACAAGCAGAAAGATGAAACCCAAGCATGAAGGAAACTTCAGAATCGAGAGTTGCAGAAGCAGAGTATAACGACGGCTACAGCTACGGAGCGAGGATTGCTGCTCCAATAGCAGCCGGAAGGATGAAGAGACAGTTTACTCGAGTCACACAGATGCGCCACATAAGATCTAAGTGGTGCGCGAAGACGGGAGAACTAGTATTATTAGAAATTGAAATTTTAGCTTGTAGATATCCAATCCCCAAGCCCTGTGACTGACGAAGTTGTTATAGTCTTACAGGGCTAACAGCCTCGACATCTAACAGAAACTAGACTGTTCGTCTAACATGAACCTATGTGTCGTTCTATACATGACATAATATCCAACCAATTTAGACTGAACAATATTTAAAATTATTTTAAAATCACTATATTTCTCCAAATCAGGATTAGTTAGACTTAACTAAAAATTATAAATGTTCAACAAACTTTACGTACTGCAAGTCATTCCGATGCGAATAACCACGTGTGCTACATGATCATTTGTGCACAGAAGTGATTAAAACATTTTTAATTGTGTCGTTTACGAAATTAATACTCAAACATGTTCATTACTTTTGTGACGCAGCATATTTTTAGATCGTGATAAGCGCTTGTAGCTTTCAAGATCGCATATTGAGAAGGATAATGGGGACATGCATCGAGTTTGTGGCTGTAATGACGTTTTAGTTATGTCCTCTGCTCAAGAGGGGCAGTAATTACTGATGGAAGTCATTGTGTGCCGATAAGCCATGCACGAGGGTGAATAATCCTCACCGCAACTCGATAACCCGTGGTCGAAAGAATGTTTTGATTTCTAGTGTTATTTAGTGGTGACTATTTATTTTGGAAAACATGTTTAATGCTTTTATATCCTAAATTTCATTACGAATAGATTTTATTTTATTCTACATAATATCTGAGGTAAACTTTTGTTATTGAGAGTAAACGAAGAGAAAGCCTGGACGAGAGTAAACCAGGACTTGAAACTTGAAATATGTTTCTTTAGAACTACAATGTACGTTTGACATGAGACCTTAAAAAATTTGTCAAAATATATAATAATCTTAAAGCTATAATTGTAAATAACAAACTAATTATATGAATATATGTTATTCATGTTTAATAATCCAACACTGATTTTTTATTATTAATCCAAGATTTCCGTGTCATTCTTTATTAGATGCCAAATCTGGTAGGTAAATTACATTAGATTTAATGGAAAATTGAGGCAAATCCGAAGTCCCTCGGGTATTTGACAGGAGGTATTCACCCTCCGGAGAACCGGTGGTTTGATACCGCAATGTTCGTTGTCTTAGATAAAATAAATGGATTGGAATTAAATAAATCCGTCTGGATTCACGTGTGGTATTAATTTATTTTTCTTTCCTTGTATCCCGTTCTCTCAGTGAAGAGGATTGTTACTTTAATTGATTTCGGTAAGAGGAAACTTATGTCGTCCCAAGTGTAGAAAAATTATAAGACAATTCTATTTATAACGTATATATACATAGATAAATATTCGGGATTAGAAACTTTACTTAACATTTATTTTCAAGTTGTTTTGCTCTAATCAAAAATTTCATATAACTTAAAGAAACTCAATAAAATGCCAAAAAGTTTCTTACTGTCA
Organism: Battus philenor; assembly: GCF_028537555.1. Classification (NCBI taxonomy): domain Eukaryota; kingdom Metazoa; phylum Arthropoda; class Insecta; order Lepidoptera; family Papilionidae; genus Battus; species Battus philenor. Next base: position 5,052,049 of record NW_027181693.1, read on the forward strand.
TTTATTAAACAAGAAAATAAAATGTAGTGGAGGATAGAACAATCTCCACATGGATAAGAATCCAAAATAAATTTTATATGTCATATTAAAGGCCCTACGATATAATGTGCTTTATTTAGTACATTAACTCGGAAGGCATAAAAAATTATTGTTGGAGCGAGTAAGCTTCAATAGTAAGGAATAGGACACTGAATGACATTGATCCTTTTCGAAAGCTGTTGTTTCAGCGCTCGTAAATGTTTGAGCTTTGAGTTCTTTAAAAAAGTCTATAAATTAGCGATACTCATTTTTTTTTGCTTTTTGACGTCAAAAATTGTAAAAGAGCGTTTTGGTTTTGGCCCGTGTTTAAATATTTGTAACCTAATACTACAAGTGAAGACTTGTAATTGGTTCGGTGTTTAACTAAACTTTTGCTATATTAGATATATATATAAAGCATATTTAGCGCAGATGGTTCTGTAATTATATCTTTTTTATAATAAATATTTAAACAAATGTAATTTTAATTCATGAATATATTTGCTAGTGGTAGCAGTATCAAAACAAGAAACACAAATAATTATTAAAAAGTTACAAAAACACTCCCACGGTTATCAGTTATCAGTTACATAATTTTTTTACGATTACTTTTATTTTATTATTTATTTAGGATCGTTTAAAGTGACGCTCGTTAGGTGGTCCGATGATATAGTTAAGCTGGTTGGAAGTCGCTAGATGCGGGCAGCACCAGACCGGTAATCGTGGCGATCTTTGGGAGAAGGCTATCTATGCCGTGGTGTGGGCGTCTATCGGCTGAAAACAAGACAGTGACCACTTGTGTAGATCATGAGAAGAACTAGAGCAATTTGTTACAAATTAAATCAGATTGAGCTCCCCTATAATGACATCCTTAATTTTGAAACTACGAGGGTTGTCAACGAGAAATGCCAACAACAAACCTTACAATATCCCTAATACAGTAATTGATTCCTAGGTTTTAGAATCATTTACAAATCTTCCAAATTGTGATAGATAATCTACAAGTATTTATTTTAGTGACTTCTTGAATACATTTCATGATAATTCAGAGACTTAGGTGTGTATTGTAATACCTTAATAAGCAAGTTGTCTACAAAAGAACTGACAAAGCTTTAAAGTAAGTCCAGTTAGTAAATCAATTAAATACGTTCTTCTCTACGATCTGGGTAAAATAGTACAAGTGTTATAATTCCAATTTACTAATTAATATTGTAACAAGTAATACACAATTTAACTTCAATTACGTTTTTAGGAATTTATGTCTACCAGGCATGATTAGTTCTGACGGCTAGATATTATTCATTCATTTTCTTCGTAATACTAAGAATCGTTGCAAATTTTTTTTCGATTTTTAAATTAAACGTTTCTATATGATTATTTTAATTCCTTAACTTCGATATTACTTCTTGATGTTGTGTTCTATTTTAGTCTTGAAAACATTTGCTATAGCATACAATTATTCCCGAATAACTCGATTATAAATTACTCGATTTTTATCTACTGAACGTAAGTTTGTAAAAGATATATAGAATTAAAACCGTTCATCTTTTTTTTTTTGCACGAAGTCATTAACCCCGTACATCATTACCAAAATGTATAATTTAAAATCTTTAAGGATTTTTACGTATAATGATACGGGTAAATTAAAAAAAAAACCTCTTTTTTACTGGCGCACCGAAGAATTTTTCATTTAGACCCCCGGTACAATAAAAAAGCTTCAGTCTCTTTTAATATTCGCGCAGCTTGTTAATTATACAAAGGACAGAAATATAAAGAAAATTACTATTTATTATTTATTTCATTACTTCGAATCATGTAAACAATTTGCTATTTTATTGTTATTGTTGCAAATAATTAAAAGAATTTTGGAAAGTTACTTTTATATCGACACGTGTAAACTTTATTAAAGCTTTTTCTCCTATTACTATTTTATATAATTGTCAAATGAAGAAAATCATTAATTTAAAAGTATACAACGTAACTCTTAGCAAAATATTTTATTTAAAATTCCTTTCAACAAGTCAAAATTGAAACAATAAACCAAACGGACGTTTCGACAGAATATTTACTTACGATGTGAATGAATTCTAGGAGATGAAAGAAGACGGATATTATTTAATCTGTCGTCGGTCGTAGTGATGGATTGCCTCCGTGTTGTTGGGAACGCCATTTTATAAATCATCACTGTTTTAGAGACTTCAAGTGCTTATATTTTGCACGGAAATTTGTTCCATTTCTATGTAAATTCACAATTTTTCGGCATTATTATTTGCTCTAAAGATGCGTTAAAAATAAATTTAAAACGGAAGAATTTTTTTCACAATATTCTTTTTTCTTAATATTACATACCTCTATTGTACGAGGCCTATCACAAAGATCCAACTATTTTAGCCGCTAAGAATTGGCATGTTGTTCATTTAATGTGGCTTTATTTTTATCTTATGTTTTTGTATTATCTTATGTTTTTAAAAGTTTAAAACAAAAGTACTTTATTAAATAGTGTGCGTGGAATTGCTCGTCACTGTCTGAAATATGTAAGAGCGTGTTTCACAAAACGCAGGCTATATTTGAAAACAGACGGTTTGACGTTTGTCTACCTCATCTATACTGGTTTATAAAAAATATCGGAGGATTTCTCTGTTTGTCTTACGATTTATTGTTAGTTTTAAAAACTCTATGTATTTTAGTATGGTTCACTTATAACATATGTTTTTGTAAAGAAAAAAGTTCATACTTAAATAACAATTTCCTGTTTTAGTTATCACTGTTTGTAAGTTTGATTAACAGTGGTGGTAGGACTCTGTTTACCGCGAACCATACACAAGGTGTTGGCTACTTTGAAAGCATAACAGCTCGTTAAATTACTGAAATAAGCAGTCGCACTGTCTTATAGTTTCTAATGATGTGTGCATAAGTAAAATTATCAAGGATATTGTTTTACAAGGATGGTGAACGCTTAGCTTGAGTCTCGCATTGACATATAAAATGGATACAGTTGTGCAGGGAAAGTAATTAGGTTTGTAAATATCCGGACGGCACTTCGTTAGCGTTGTATCTAAGTGCATGTAAATTTGAAATCAGGAGGCGACGGGCGCGTCGGCGGCAGGTGATGGATTGCGCCCCGCCGATATCAGGTGCGGGCAGCCCGCAATCAATCATCCACAATTTTAATCAATTTATTTAACAGTCTATATAATTGGAGAGATTCATAATTTCCTGTCAATCTCTCATCGATGATGCAGCACATCGGCCTCCGCACTTTCATAATCTATGTCCAGGAGACGTACGTGTCCTCTGTTACTTTGTAATCATTTTATGTTAGCATCTAATACCACGGTGCGCAGAATCTGCATTGATTTTCGAAGAAATATCGATTCTAATACCGATACAAAAACCATTACCGAAAAATATCGATTTTATACCCCAATTTACACAGTGGTTAACACCACCCGCGCCAATTGCTTCAATGGTATATCGCAAATCTTTTCCGGAATATTATTAGATAAACATATTTTGTCAGTGAACTTTAATAATAACCTAAAATGTCGATGAGTATGCCTGAATATATACATATACGTTACCTTTTTAAACCTTTTTTTATAAAGTAAGCACTTTGAATATTACATTCATTTATGTTTTTAATAAAATGCGACTGCTTTATGAGGCATAACTTGTGGCATTACAAAATCTGCAGGAACAGATTAGTAAATAATAATTAATTTTAAAATATAGTAATCTCTTCTCATCATTCAGGAATCTCTTCATCTCAAACTTAATAGTGTTTGAAAACGCTTTTTCTTATAATATGGCATAATTTAATTAATTATTTGTGAAACTACCGATTTTGTGTAGGGATACACCACACATTAATTGACATCAAAAGAGATGTGTATTTACCCTTTTATACCAACAACGTGTATTTAAACGATCGGTATTATAATATAATATCAATAAAAATAAGCATATTTGTGGCGTTCTTAACATGATCTAAGTAAGAAAGCCCTCAGTTTGATGATGAATGATATATATGCCAGCTGCCAGTTAACTCAACTTGAAAATTAATTCGGAAGCATTTTGTTTAATTAAAACATTGATTGGGACTATATCTATTATAAAACGGAGAGTTATTTAAAAACAAATTTGGTAAATGGCAACTGGATTTTGTAAAAGCATGATTTGAAAGCTTTCCCTAACGATGATTTCGTTTTCAATTTTCGCGATTGCACAAATAAGACGTCAATTACTCGAAGAATAACATGATTCAGCGTTTTCATAGCTAAATTGTTGGTCTACTTTGCGAAAATTTCCCGCCATTTATTAATCGCTACGTAAAGCGACTTTATTAACGCTCGTAGCAAGCTCATCTTTTTTATTTAAATGTCTTTTAAAAAATTGCTGCGCCAGCATTCGCCATTCCTCATTTATTATGCGAATCGCATCAGTATGAACATTTTCAATAGAATTTATTCGTTTTATTTTAAAGTTGCAAACAACTGGTCAATACCTATTTAGATGCTTATACTATGTGAATACGGATGCGTTCAAAATGATTCCATTTCGTTAAACCCCTTACGTGTAAAGGAAACCTTACAAAGTCGGGTCCATTTACATCGTGTTTACCCGACCAGGGAGATGACACTTTATTTCCTTTCACTAAGTTAAGTAAAGTGTCCTTTCAGCCCGTATTATACTCCCGGAAGGCATTTTCCTTTATTTTTTCTTAAAATATACCGGGCCCTGACACAAATTGATTTAATTCAAATTAAGCTATTTAAAATTAATTTTATTTTAGACCATTTTGTATGAGTATATTTACATTTATTTTATGACAATCAAAAAAGATATAAAGTGAATTATTATTACAATTAGCGTTATATGCTCATTGTCAAAGGTATCTTTTCAAAATATCGCTTGGATTTCAATAAACACACTGTATGAGCAATTCTTCTAATGAATATGACCACTAACAACGCGTTATGTAGTTTTATTATTTTTTAACATATAAACATATTAATTTTCATAATTATTAACATATGCGATTAAAGGGAGTTTAAATGGAATATATTAAAATTTTTGAGAGCAAAATTTTCACGGTGTGGAGATAACGCGATATTTAATGTGAATTATACTACAAATGTCACAGAACAACAATATAAGGTAGGAAATACTCGTTATATAGGAGTAACATTTGTTGTACGTGGGACATAAAATATAATAATTTGGTATAAAGGTGATGAAAAATGTTTATATGAAATAATAGGTCCAAGTAATTAGTTTCGTCTTTATTAATAATTACTACTAACGGTCACTTTGTACAAATACCTTTAACTTCCCTCTTTTTGTATTAACATTTACACTTTTAAATGTCATTTTGTCTATTAAAAGGACTTATTTTGGGGAATGCGAACTTCATAACCTCATCCCACCACCACGAGTAGGAAATCGGCTCACTACCATCTGTATGTGTGTACTTTGTAGAGTTTTCTAGGAGGCGTACCAAGCGTTTCGATTCAACGTTTCTGATCTACACAGCCTTCCTTGTATCTCGATAATTATAACCCAGGTTACTTAAGGGTCACAGTGATTAGGTAATCATCGTCGTTTTCCATCAAGTGAGTTGGTGGCTAAAGGCGGACAAGAAAGCGCTCCAAAAATAAATGACTAGGGTCTAAGTGTTAGCTAGAGCTTCCCAAGTAGAAGGTTCAATTGCCTCTTAATTTCAAATGAGATGGCATATGTGACATTATAGTAGATATAAGTAATAATAAGGTTCATGATGTGATTATTAGGAAAATAAAATATGAAACAATAGTTACCTTTTAATTACATTTAAGTAAAATATTATTATGGAATCCGGTCATTAACAACGTTGAAGTAGGAAATAGAAACGTGAGTCGAAGCAGGGTGCGGGTGGTGGGTTGCGAACAGCGCGTGGTGTGCATTTGGGTTAATGAGGCGATGAGCGAGCCCGTTCCCTTCCACCGCCGCTTGTCAACGTTCCGTACACTTCGCTGCCGACGCGATGATGTGTGCCACACCTTTAAAATTTTATATATTTTAAAATTTTAGTATATTTAAATGCAATGCTACATTTAAATTTTTGAAAAAAGAGATAAGTCCAAGAGATAGAAATTCAATGAATTTATATCTTGTTTTATATATGAACCAAGTTAACTAGTTCGTGTTTTGATTTTAAAAATCTATAAATCATTTTTGTAAGTTTGTGTAATGCCAAGTATAATAAATTGTTTTCCAGTATGTTGTATAGAATGATAAGTTATAGGTGTAAAAGCTTTAAAGGCTTAAACTTATAACTCAAATGCCGTCAACTAATGTACGGTACATGCAATCCAAAAATCAACGCTTTCAGAAATAATAAATAATGTAATGATGATTTAATAATAAGAAGCATTTTCAAAATAAGGATCACCATATTTTAGAATTAATTATTGTTCATTATCTGGCCTTGCAGACCTTGTACTGCTAGAAGTTATTGGTCTCTCGTATTTTGATAAAAATTAAATAAAAGTTAAACATGTCATATCTTAATATATATCTCATCACATATAACAAGTTAAACAGGTGATCTAATTATACGGGGTAATTAGAATTAAGTGTAAAAGCTTTAAAGATTTGTGCTGACAAATGAGCTCTTAAACCTTTTAGACCTGTTATATGTTTAACCAATATCAGGTAAACCAGCTCGCTTTTTGGTTTTATAAACATAATGAACCATATCTGTATCGTTTTATAACGAATAAATTATTTTTCGGCATATTATATATAATAAACTAACATTAAAAATTAAGTACCAATGTCTTAAAATAACTGTATTATCTACTTTCTCATTTTAACAGCTTAATCCTGTAATGAGAGTATAGTTCACTTTTTTACGGTTTATTTTTTGTGGGAAAAAGTCTCTTAAGGTGTTTCAAAAAGAAATTCTTTCATAGCTTTCTCACCGTTAAAGCTTTACAAATAGGTTGGGGACATTGGGCTCAGTTGATATTACATTCGCAAATTTTTGTGAACCTTCAAAGGCTTCTGTAAGCTTACACTTCGATTTATTTAGCCCATTTCTTTCTATGCCATCTTTTCGGGCAAGGGGCGTGAAAAGGGCAGTGTAAAAACTATAATAAAATGTTATACCGTATCTTTTTATACGGAAAAAAAAAATAAATCGTTTCTATTATTATTTGATGTTCTTTTATAAGGGATAATGAGGTGTTTATCATAAAAAGTGTATCAAAAGAAGTTATCAAACTTTATTTATGAAACAAATAATTGTTATAAAAATCATTTAAATATTTTATTAAAAAGAAAGATTTTCCATCGTTAAAAATGGTAATGACGGCTAACTCACAGCTGAATCTCGTGAAATTGTGACATTGGAAAATCTGGTTTGCAATAAATACATTGTTTCGGTGGCTGCGTTTTGTTGTAACCACATGAAGTTGATATCTGTAATCTCTGTAAAAATAATTTATGTAATGAAAATGTTGGTAAATGGTAACTATAGTTAAGTTAAAAGTTTATATTTGATATTTATGAATTTTCAAATAATACTTCATGATTACGTATATATGTGCGACGTAAAAATTCGCTATGAACAAGAATGTTATGAGCAATTTAACAATTAACAAACGTTAAACAACCAGGGCTTCTTAACCAAGAAGTCGATTAGTAAAAAAATGTTGTTTGCGATTATGCGGGCAATCAGAGTTAATTCAATCGGAACCCTAGTACTGATTTAGAAACCGCCTGCATGTTTCGGTACCCAGGATCGCAACTTGTTTGATTTAAATTTGCATATTCATCCATAAATTATAAATTGCCGTGTTATTCCACCGCCGCCAAATTCAATTAGCGATATTTTAAAACAAACTCCGTCGGGGTTATTTACAGAAATTTTCATGAAATACGCCGGCGGGTGAAATTACGCGCAAATTAAACAAGGACCGCTTATCGACAACGATGAGATTCTAAATTAAATGTAATTTGTGGGCTCAACTCTATGTCGGCTTAACTCGACCCCTTTCTGCTCACGGATTGCTCTCTAAGCAAGTAAAATTATTTGGAAAGTTTTATTTTATATCATTAATACAATGTTTTTTATACAGCCTATGAAAAACATGACTTATTTAGGTTAAAAAACTTAACTTATACTGATAACTTTTTGTGAGTCGTAAAATTTATATCTACCGTTAAACATTGATTCTTGGAAAGTCATCAAGTTTTAACGATCATTAAATAATGTATGTTTAAATTATATGAGTAAATAATACTGTACAGCGGATTGGCAATTTTAAGTAACTGTGTGCAGGCTATATAATGCGCAAAACAGGTGATCGCTGCGACTTTAAAGTCTAAGTGGAGATCACGGACTAACAAAGCGTAACGTAGGAAGAACATTCACAAGGTGGACAGACCATCTTGTTAATGTCGACGGAAGTACTGGATGCGGATCGCTTTCAACCAATCATTTTGAAAATCCATAGAAGAGGCTTATGGCCAGCAGTAGACGTGGTAAAGCTGAAATGATGACGATTACAATTATTGCATAAATAACTATTAGATTCCAAACTAAATAAATGTCTCTACTTGTCAGTGAAGATATTACAAACCAGAAAATTTAAGCTTCGTAGTCTGTACCCTGAAATGCAAAGTAGGCTATTCAGACAATTATCTCACGATATTCAGTGGAACCGGCGTGATAAGCCGCTCCGGAAGACAGGGTCTTATCTTGGCGTCGGTTGTAGGGCGCTCGATATTGACGACGTGAGTCGAATGCGAAATTGTGTCATAGAATTTTCTTTTCAAGGCGGCCCTTCTGTAATCTTGTTTTGTGGATGTTATTTATATTACATATGTGCTAATAGTCCGAATATAAAATTTCAATAAAGTCTAAATTTACCTTGTTTATCGAAAAATGCTGATAAAGAACAACAATTTTATTAAGTTTTTTTTCGAATTCATTTTTCCAAACGTAATCTGTCTTGAACCCTAAGTTATCATTGAAAAATCTCTGAAGTTTGGAGTATTGATTGAATGAATGAAGCTTTATTGATTGGATGAGATTTCTAATGCGTTACTTATAGACTACTAGACGATAACCAAAGATGGATCATTAGTAAATATTTAATACCTATGTAATGGAGCTTCCGTAACCTATGTCTTGAGGTAGGAGTCTATCGCCTTAAATGTTTATAATAAAGGAGCTTTTCATAAATTCATTACATATTTTATGTATAACGGCTAACTTAAAGCCGAAGCATTCTCTTCCAGTAAACTGTTAGGCGGCGCGGATAAAAATTAATAATGATAGGTGAAACAAGTTAAGATCATATAAGATCAAAAATTAAATAAAAAGTAAAATCAAATTAAGAGGAAAAATATATTAAACCTGCACAAAGAAAAAAAAATTCCATAAAAACACTTCATATAAATACTAATGGCTACTACTCAATGTAATTATACATAAATATACCATAATGTTTACATATACTTTTTATGTATAAATAATAAATAATAGATTTTATTATCGTGATGATTCCGGCAGCAACAGTTTCTTAACCTTCGCTTTAAATGCGCAACGATTCCTGATCATCCTAATACCGAGGGAGAGTGCGTTCCAAAGAAGAATTAATTTTATTGCGAAAAAGGAGTGTTTAAAGTCGGTACTATGGGGGGGGGGCGGGGGGGCATCGGTTTTTTATTACAGTTCCTTAGCCAATTAGTAACTGGTTTTATGATTATGATTTTACAATGACATAGGACCTCCGAAATCAAGTTTGTTACGCGACGTAAGATTGTCATGATTTTTGTTAAGTTCTTAAAATCAGCGTAGCATAATTTTATAGTGATATCAGATTAGTGAAATTTCTAGTCTTAATTTAAAACTTTAAACAGACATTGTCATTTCTAATTATCATATACTTGTATAAATATGCTCTGTTGCAAGATTGGAGAACAATTTGGAATGTTACAAAGAGAATATCTTTAATTAGATTTATTTTATTATAATGTTAAGGTAATCGCGGGCATATTTTTTGTTAATGTTTAATATTGTTAAAAAAAAGGTTTTATGCAATTAGCCAGGATAAGCGCTGTCTCTTGAGCAACTTGTATCTAGGTGGCAACAGACGTAGCAAATGATTACACTAATAGCCTGCCCATTACCCTCGCATCATTGAAGTGGTGCTTTACCGGGTCGGGTTGTTGACATGAAAATGATATCTGTCGATAATACCCGTCGTTCCCATGTCCCCTTATGTCCGTTATGAAATATGTCCTCTACAATAACCTTAATTATTATTTTTATTAATCTCTAAGTTCTTTTATCCACGTATTGATTATTTGTGTACTTCATGGGAAGAATACTTGCGGAACCAATTAGTAACTTGAACCAGATTTAGCTCCCCTCTTTTATAATCACATTTTTCAACTTCTATATGTTTAGCTTTAGCTTATCGTAGTTTTCTACAAGAGTTTAGAGAGAGCGAGAGAGAGTACAACGCGTCGTGATCTGAGAAGACCACTTAACAAACTCAGAAGAGCAATTAATTCTCAATCTATAGAATCGCACAAAGTCTTTTATTTTATAAAAGGATGTTTACATGTACATATATAATCAATTTTTGTTATGATAATTCAGAGATATTTATAAAGAATTTGCAGTTAATTTAATGAAGGCTATAATTTATTTAAAAAATTTATTAATGAATTAGTAATTTTATTTTAGTTAGCTTTTACTGATATTGTTGAAATTTAGTACAACAGTGACTATTTGGGGAAACGGTTAGCGGCAATAATTGAGTTACAATTTTAACCAAAATCGCGATAGCAAAGACTGGTTTTGAAATTATCAAAATACTTTCAATTCAGTTCATGTTTATCATATCGCAATACTATAAATTGTGTATCGTTTTGCCCCACGATGGGAACCATAATTAATGTGCATAACATCACGTCCCCCGGTCGCGTTCGTATTCAAATCGGAGAGCGCATCGGGACGAATTTGATTATATTCCTACGAAACATGCACGTAGATAATATAACACGATTTATGTAGTATAAGGATGACATATCTCTTACCAAAAACTTCGAGTAAATTCTTAGAGAATTTTCTTCGTATAAGTTATTCATGCACGGTTGCATCACTGTTGCAATTTATGGAATATTTTTAAACAAACTTACATGTAACTACATTTTCATTATAAATTTCTATATGTAATAAATTCAATCTTTTTTTTTAATTAATTTATTTTATTTAAATAAATTTTATACGTATCTCGTATCTTTTTTTTAGTTATATTAGACGTTTTGGTGATGCAGCAATAGATGCTGTATCCTTTTGACTTTTAATTCGCTACGCAAATCCAATGCGAATTAATTCGTTGGATCGTATATCTTTCCTCCTTATGATCATATGACATACGCAGCGGTTGCTTGTTATTGTGTAAAATAATCTAATTATGAGATATATCATTAGTTAAAACATCATAAATTTCTACGTAATTCAATTAAGATTGTCTTTTTAAGAAGGCTCAAGGTCACCCAGAGGGCAACGGAGAGGCCTATGCTCAGAGTTTCGTAGCCAAGTCAGTCAGAAATGAGGGGAAACGCAGAAGAAACAAAGTCACTGACGTAACTCGAAGAATCGCTCGCCTGAAAGAGCAGGGGGCGGACACATTGCCCGTGCGATCGATGGACGTTGAGGTTCTCGAATGGCGACCACCAGCCGGTTGACGCGGCATGGGAGGGCCAATTACTAGATGGATCGACGATATAGTTAAGGAGAAGAGAAGTTCATGAGAACTCATTTGATGCCGGCAGCGCAAAAACGATCATCATGGCGATATTTAGGAGAGGCCTGTGCTTATCGAACGCGTTTACCTACCGAATAGATTAAGTCTTAGGTCTAGTAGTGCTTAATTTATATAACAAAAAGCAAAAATACAGACAACTTTTCGGGTGTCAAATGCATTAGTCAATAAGGCCACTGAAACATCTAACTGGAGACCATTTATCATCGTCATCAACATCGATGTAGACAACAAAGAGATCGAGGAAGAAAGATGAGGGAACAAATAGATATTTTTCAAGACTACTGTTAAGATCGATTTAAGGATCCTACAGAGTTGACAAAGAAGACGGAGGTCCATTCACGGCACGTTTTAGTTACTAAATTATAACTAGTGGATCTCTATAGAAAATTGTAGTTTTTATTTGTGTAATTAAATAGTAGAAATACAATTTGATTTTTTCCATACTGATTTTAAGTAAGTTTGTAAGCAAAGATAATACGAATAATTATCCCATTTTTATGTTTTACTTCTTAATAAATATAACACCAGTTAAACTCTTAAAAACATTTGTCGCTCTTTTTATAAGGAACGTAGCGAGTCTACTCTTTATACATTATACTTAACATTTGATGCAGTTTACATTTTTTATTACGTGTCACTTTATTTAAGATTCAAGTATCATTGTTTGTATACGGTTTTCGAAGCCATTTTAAACTAGGCTCTGTAGTTTTGTATGTAACTCCAGGAAATAGTAACGTTTCATATTAATCACGCAACCTTGGACGTGGGATTTATTTATTGGACGTAAGGCAAGAGGTTTTGCGGATAGTTGAGACATGTATAAAACACAGTGTTCTCGGCTAACACCCCCGCAAACACTTCCAACCGCCTCGTAATTTAAATCTCACAGTGGGCGCTGCGGTGTGAAATAAAACGAATTTTGTTTTCTCTATTTGCGCGTGCGATAGCAACCGGCATTGTTGGGGTTGTGTAGCCGCATTTGCGACCGTAAATCTGGAATAAGGTAGTGTAACGAGCCTCTATTGTGGAGCGAAGCGGCTTGTGGCGAGGGCCCAGTGTTGCGTCCAATACGACAAATGTTTTACGCGAATTATTTGTAAACGCTCGGCGTCCACGTGTGTTCTTGAATTGGCTTAGTGTAAATGTCCATCAAATTTTAATTAAATTTAATAAAATTTCTATTACAATATCAGATTTGGTTTTAATACAAGGTGATTAGTTTACACTTTACTGTTAAAGGCTTTTGAACAGTCGCAGTCTAATAGAAAAAATAATTAAAAATAACTCATATTTCTAAGTTCGAGGTATCATTATTCACAACTAAACTCGTATTTTAATTTGGTTATGATCATATTTATTAATTTAATGTCTTCATGATAGACAATTACTATTAATAAAAATAGGTTTTCTGTTTCGTACAATGTAATATTGTGACGACAGGCGTTTAAATTTACTCTGTGCTTTCGATGAATAACGAAAAATTTAGTTTTTCTCCCATTACAACGTTTCCTTTGCTTTTATGAAGATATAAAAAAAATATTGTTCGAGGCGAATTTTGTAATTGTCGACACATTTGGCAGTTATACTTTGCAACATAAAGTACAGAACAGATGGTCACAGGGGGCCTGAAATTTTGAAACGGAGACCTCGGATTAGCAAGCGTAGCGTAGGAAGTCCACCCCGAGATGGTCTGTCCACTTGCTAAGGTCGTCGAAAAAAGATGATTGTATGTCAAGTCCAATCTATGGAAGAGGCCTATGCCTAGTAAAGGATGTCTTACGGCTAAAGTGATGATGAACATGGTGAAAGAATTTCCAAATTTCATTTTTGTACTGACAATTTGTTTTGTTCTATCTCCTGCATATTTTTTTTATTTCCTTAAGATATGTTAATTTTACGTAAAAACATTGTATGTTATAACACAAAGTATACTACCTAATAATACTAAATACACAACCATTCGAAATTAATTTAAAATGCAGACACATTATGTTATTTTCTATAGGATTTTAGTTTTGCGACTACCGTTATCCCTTTCATTGTTATCTTCAAGGTCAGCCGGCATTAACTAAAACGGAAACAAAAGCCGTACAATTTGCATATAATGGAAACGAGGTCTGAAGTCAGTCGCTGGATCGACGATAAGCGCTGTGCCGCGCGACGCACGCGGTACCCGGCCACGGGACTCCGTAGTGTAAGAACTGCGATTCCTCGTCCAACGCTATTCCTGATAATACAAGCAAAATAAAACATTTCACGAACTATGTCATACAGGGTGATTAAAAATAGCTATAAAAGCTTGATAAATGGTTACAGAAATTATACATAACATGATAATATGTGAATTACAACGTATAAAATTGATTATGATTTACTGTCTGGCCCTCCAGACATTGTACTGCCTGAAGTATTATTTGTATTGTCCTTTCGCATTTCAATAGATTTTCAGTATGATGACTTTATACAGGATGATTAGAAATAGGTTTAAGAGATATAAAGCTTTGCAAAAATCAAAAATTATATATACATACCTTTAGAGCTTTCACGGCTGTAACCCTGTATTACATGGCAGTACATAGTTCCAATTTACTAGTTTGCAACAAGAACGTTGTTATCCAACAAATTTTAAAAAATAGTGTCATTGATATGCGGTTTCAACAGGACCGTGCACATGTCACACAACTAAACCAATGATTTTAATACCAACCCAAATATCTAAAGCTCTAAAATTTCGCGAAATTCAACTGTTGATTGTATAGTGCGATTGAACATTTCATTGAATACTTTTAGTTGGACTGTAGTATATACATTGATAAACAAATTTGTCACATTAAAACGTAATACAAGTCACTTGACCTGGTTTAATAAAATAATTTTGTTAAAATGTGTTTGAATATGTTGTTAAAAAAATAGACTTCTGCTCTGCACGATCACGCATGTGATAGGTGAATATCTTGCCAAAAAAATTAAAAATTGATTGATATTCTTATAAATTTTTAATTTTTTTGATTTTTATCTGTTAAATATCATAAAGAATGAGTTACGTTTTGATATTAAATATTTGATATTAGGCAAAAACGAGATAGTATCCGGGTGGAATTGGAAAAATTGTGACAACACTTTTTCTTACCATATTACCGTTTTATTATTTCTTTACAGCCGATAGATGTTCACTGCAAATCATTGACCATCCAAAAAGATCGCAACGAAGACCGGTCCCGCATCCACCGATTTTCAGTGAGCTGAACTATGTCGTCAGTCTACGTGTTGGGGAGCCTACTCATGCCGCGTTTACTAGCTCGTTGTTATTTGTGTATTCTACGTTTATTACTATTTCTAAAATAATTATTTTTTAGATAAATCGTACCATACATTAATCGATAAAAAATGAGTAATCGAGGAGAGAGTAAGCCTTTTCCAACATTGGGTACATTACATCAGTATGTTTATATAACAACGTCATAATGCGATTACGAGATAGAATGTTCGAGCAATTGAATCTAGAGGCCTAGCGTCGCTCGGAGCGCCAATCTAAATTCGTCGAGGCGGACGAGAGAGCACATAATTTGCTTTAACACAATAAAGTAGCGCTTCTAACTCGATTTACTGCAAATAATCGTACAGACAATTGTTTGCTCCGCTCGACCCACCGCTTTATGTGATTCGCGCCCATCGAATAGCAATTTGTAATAATTTTAATGCACAAGTAATGGTCCGAGGCACGCACAGGACACCCCCTCTGATTTCATCCATTGTGTTGTAACTTGTTATTATAATTGTAGAGTTATTTATTGGAACTCTGCGGGAGCCGGTGTGCGCGTTCGATTTTCGCATGTTGTGCGCATTGTAGCTCAGTACTTATTTACTCCTTAGCGGATAAATCATTTTGTTTAAAAGTTCTCGAATCGTGTATGAGTAAAACGAAGATTTTTTTGGGAAAATTTTATTGTTTTAGAGTACATTGCTAATAGCAGTATAAAGGATCCTTATATAGCAATTCTGGGAGGTTTAAGTTATGATATTTAAAATTTTCACCTGTAACACAGATATTTGTTTGCTATTCTTTTTTTGTTGCTTTTCAAAATAATACATGTATATAATATAAAGTAGATAGACACCCATTCGATTTTTAGACTCGCTCGAAATAGGGAATATTAAAAAACATATAATGAGTTTACACGAGTTAAAAATGTCAGTTTATATCTGTCGTTTGCTAGGTTTTGTTCTTATGTGATTATTTCTGCTTACTCTGCGACTTCGCATGTTTTTGCCAGGATTTTTATGTAACGTGTGCTTAAAGTGTTGTGAAAATCGTAAAATCAGATACTAATTCCATGGAACTAAACAATTTTGTTTGGTAATAAAATTTAAACAATAAGATTAACAAGACCCGAAACAACTTAATGTCGATTTTTTGGATTAAATTGAAAAATAATTAAAATGTGTTTTCACGTTGTAATTACTGGTCATCTGATATGTCGTTTTTTTGCTTATGTAAGTACGTAACAGTACGCAACAGATCTGCTTCCGACACCGTACTAGGCTCTCTATCATTCGGTTCGGCAAGCGGGTACTTAGCTACTTAGGTAAAACAGCTCGGAGGTAACCAGAGGGTCTAGATAAACTGGTTGTCGTAAGAAAAGTAGAGGGAAAGAGACCACTGCGGTTGGTGACAGGCAGGTCAAAGAGAACTGTGAAGGTAACCCGTTTAATCTTCGACAAAAGCCAAAATCTTCTACGGGCGCAACTTTTAGCAATGGAAATAAACAATCAAGAGGACAGCATGGAAGAAACAGAACTACGTTAACTCATTTCGGTGAATAAGGTACATATATGTTTCTTAACTAAAGTTAATTTAAAATGTTATGTATATACCGTACGATAGTAATGTATAGTTATTATTATATGTTAGATTATGGGATATTAATCTATGATTATTCTTTACGACAAGTAATACTACCATTCATAAATAATTTTAATATAAAATAAACACAATTATTTAACTTAGTTCTTATGAAAGGAAATAATGCTTCAAAGGAATTTAGATTTAAAATGTTTAAATAAACAGAATGCAATCTACATTTTTGAAACACGTAAATGATAATATAAGTAGTTTCGGATTAAAATATGCTAGTTGGTTTTAATTTTAAGGATAAATGTACAACCTTTCATGTCCCACGTTTAGTTTTTAACATTCACGTGACATTTTTTTCACAAAGCGCTAACAGGCGGAGCAGATTCAAAAGTAAATGTTAAGAGTCATAAAATCTCTACGAGGAAATAAAGTTTCATAAAATGTTTTTTTTTTTTAAATTACGCAAAAAATTTAAACATTTTTGAGTTGTCAGTTGAAATATTTTATTGAAATCGAATGCACGCTCTTATTTCATGACTAACTCTGGAATTTTTTTAAAGCTACACTAGTAAAGTTGCTTTTTCAGTTTTTATGTAATTTGCTTGAAATGTTTAACCTAGTTTTTTCTGTGCTTGATATCTTTGTTTATTTAGCTTAAATTGAACACGGGTAAATTTTAATCAATTACGAATGGGGTTTACGCCCTGATTCCTTTCAAACATCTCTGCAAATTGGATCAGTATAGACTGCACTGTTGAAATGGTTAATCTGACATGCTTTGCAGTGTCGACATGTTGCCATATGGCGTCTTACAACTCGGTCCGACAAAGGACGATTTTGTCGTGGAACTTTCGACACAATAGAGGATTAAGTCTCGTGCGATGACGCATTTGATTTCACGGGGGACCTTCAATACGTCGAGCCGTTATTGGTGTGAAATTGCACACGAATAATAAACGCTCAAATTAATAGATGCTATTGTTAAGAATCAGAGTTGCGAATACAATTTATATATGATTCTATTCACCTTTATGACGTCGTACGGGCGATTTGTTTACATTCCTACTACAAAGGTAATTTTACTTTTTGATTATAACGATCACGTTTGGTAACAAAAAAATCAAAAAAGAAGCAGCCGTAGGTGTAGGCTTCTAGTTTTTGCGTTCCATTATATACAAAAGATATTATAACTATACTACATATAAATATATATAGAGGTCCTACATAAATACACGTATTATATATTACACAAAGGATCGTGGTTTAGATTTAGTTTTTGCTTATAAATGTTGAATGAATGAATAGTGAGACATTCACCATCTAGTATTTTGCATAAGAGGTGGTTTATTTTACTCTATTTCAGACTAAAGGGTATTCTCACCAAAATTATTAAAAATTAATCCCACCATTAGATACTGAAAAATATACTGCAGGATGTGTTCTATGACAGCCACTTTTTGCCCTAAAAGTAATATTCAATAATAATATTAATTAAAATAAGTAATAGAAGCTTGACAGTCATTAACAGTGTATTTTAAACTCAAGCCGTGGCGAAGGTTCCTAATCTTTTAAAAAATTTAGCGTGAAGAATGGTATATTTAATGATCTATGAAAAGAAAAGATATAAACTTCTTCTTTTCTATCGATAGACGCCCACTACAAAGGCCTAATAGGCCTTGACCAAAAGGTCACCACGTTGACAGGTCTTGTGTATCCAGCTACTTCCCGCGACTTTTATTATGCCGTCGAACCACCTAGTGGGGGGGCCTACCCACGACGCGTCTACCGGCACGCGGTCGCCACTATAGACCCTTCAGGCCCCAACAGCAGTCGGCTGCACGAGAAATTTCCCCCACCTACTGCCAATTCAGACGAGCAATTGTTCGAGCTACGTCCGTGACTTTTTCTTCTGCAGATCTTCTAATTTCTGATTCGATTTCGCGCCAAAAAATACGGTTTGATAAATATTTACTTTATAGATAATATGTTCATATATGTAAATATTTACTTATAACAAACTGTATTAAATAGCTTATTTTACACTTTATCACCAGGGTATTTGCACAATGACTAATTTAAAATACATACAGGACGGTGAATGGAAAAGACGTTTTGTGTCTTATATCTGAATAGACTACACCATGTGTTATACCATAAGTTTTGAAAGTATTGTATGAACATAATAGGTATTACTAATAACAATACTTATTATTTACAAATAAACAAAGACGTTAATATCCGAGATGCAGGTTAAAAAATCAAATGTGGAAAGAGTAATAATTTTTAGGTTATGTTTATGTGTATCTATCATAGTCAGTTCTCGCAAAAATTTCCTGTACTCTTTATTCTGTCCGAATATTAACTTGAAAATTGTTTACGGTAACCGGCTCGTGAAAGCGCACTGGTGTTTTATCTTGGTGCACATTTTCAACTCTATGTTAGCCTTTGAAACCGCATTATAAACTTTTGTCAATTTTAAATTATTATATTGACTAATGTTTTTAACTTACATTGCGAATAGAAAGTAATTTGTAGATCATTTTTGTAAAATACGTCAAATTACAAAATATATTTTGTGTCTTCTCTTAAATCAATCAGTTTTTTTTTATTTTTTTCTTAAGCTTAATAAATTTATAGTTTAAATCGGCATCGCAAATGTTTGAATAATTTCAGTTTTATTATTTGTTTTGGGATCGGGTAAGACGTGAAACGATAAAATTAATGATTGTAAAACTAATGAAGTTAAAAATACTACACTACTTTATTTCAAAATTAAGAACAGTGTAAGATAAATTAAATATCATCATTACACTGTTTTTAACTCTTATTACATCCGTGACTAATTTCGGTATTTTATACGTGCAAGGAAACCTAAATAATTTCGACAAAATGTTCATTCAAAAAGTATGACTGCTCTAAAATATAGAACAGAATTTTATTTACTTTCATTGTAAATGTGTACTCTGTTAAAAATAGAATGTTATAATAGTTTGACAGTTGAAAAATAACGAAATTATGGAATAAAAACTTTTTACATACAGCCTATCACTTTTTTCATACCTTGCCGGCAACTTATAAAGAATGTTACAGTTATTTTGGAGTTAAATCATAAACATTTTCGTTGTATGATTTTTAGCGATTTTTAGTCTCAGTTAGCAACAAAAATAAATAAAACGTTTGTCGTGTTATTAAATTTCGTTACACTTGTAAGTAAATGTTTTTGTTAGTATTAGGAAACTTCGCTCCTTTAATATTTTAAATGGAAGTTAAATAAAAAACTTCTCTTTTAATACATAAAGAACCCAATCATTATATTACACAATGTTAATGAAGAGTCAAGTAATATTTATGGTGCCTTCACGCAATACCGTAGATTCAACAAAATTTTACAGGTTTAATTACAGCAATGAAAACGGCGTGACTAATTCATACCGATTATTTTAACTTTGTGCCTTCGGGGTCTTGATTTATGAGGTCAATTGTTGCGAATTTTGCTAAATACATTGAATATTAATTTTTTGAATAGGCTTTTAGTATAATTACGAATAAATTTACCCTCGAAATTTAAATAATGTTATAGAAATTAAGATTTTTAATGGATTGCATTTTCTCGTAGTACGACATAGTAATAGATTAAAAACGTTTCAATTACTTATAAACTTACTGAGGCTTGTTGATAGAGTACTTGAAAATCATATAGATAAAATAGCCTTAAAACTATTAACGACTACTCGACTCTGGTTGGTTGTCGATATTTCATAAAGACTTGGTTTTCTCATTGGCTTGGTAGACAAGGAACACCGACTAGAAATAATCCGAAAATGGCAGATGAAGAAGTCTTTGGTAGTGTCTCCAAGTATGACTTGACTTAACTATGTACTGAGTTATTACAACTATTTTGGAAACGTAAGGAGAAATACTTGTAATTTATGACAAGATAAGAATGGTTGGAATAGGGACCACAAGCTGTCTATGTTCCAACAATTATTATAAAATATGTAAACAGCTGTTTACATGTGAGAGATTTTTACAGTCCTAGTTAAGACTGTAAACAATAATTTGTGCATTAATTTCTTATTTTAAGATTACAGCAGCAGCAGCAGAATAGAGAATTATAATATTTGTTATAAGAATATAAGCTTCAAAGAGGTGAAAGATATAATTTGTGAGAAAAACCTTCTAGTCTAAAGTGATTACGCTAAAATAAGTTACGTTAAGTATTTCTTTTTAATTTCTTTTTAAAATGCGACAGGCCAATAGCTTGTAGCAGTATGAAATCTGCAGTGACATAAACATTAATTAATGTAAATCTAGATTTTCAAACGCTTTTTTACCATATCATCATTATATTATTTATTATCATTGAAACTGTTGATTTCTGTGTAGAGAAATGTATGTAATGGTAGCAAATGAGCAACACAATCACCTCTTTAAATCACCTATAACCAATTACTCTATAGAAACCTAGATTATGCCAAATATCTAGATTTGTTTATATGAAGATTTTCCCAAGATAGCATTAACAATAAGAAGCAATGATAGTTCATATTGTTATATGAACGATTCATATAGTTAATGCATACTCATATCTTATCTATTATGAAAGTAGGCAAAGGGGAGAGGTTTTAATAAAACCGCGAACCCATTTACACGGACGCGCGTATTGAGGCGAATTTGACTGACACAGCACTATATC
Source organism: Battus philenor (assembly GCF_028537555.1). Classification (NCBI taxonomy): domain Eukaryota; kingdom Metazoa; phylum Arthropoda; class Insecta; order Lepidoptera; family Papilionidae; genus Battus; species Battus philenor. Next base: position 5,073,446 of record NW_027181693.1, read on the forward strand.
TCTTATATTGCCTCTAATATGTCAGCAATTTGCGCACCGGACCCATCTTACGTATAAGGAATTTCGTTCACTTTGGTCTTGTCTTAGAAGTTTAGATTTTTACTTTTTCATGTCTTTATATAACAGATTTATCTTTTTTATTATTATTGTTAGTTAGTAGTTAACCATTTATATTTTGTCACTTATGCAGGAGAATTATTATGTTTTTTTTGTATATCATACGTAATAAAAACGTAACAAATAATATCTCTCAAAAGAAATTTTAAATTTGGTACTAGACACTCTTTAATTATAGTATTTAATGGTAACAGAAACTCAGATTTTTTACTTGTTTAGAAATTTTTCTTAATCACGATAAATCTTTCTATCTCTACACGTTCTCTCGCTTCATCCGCGATACTAAATTTACCAAAAAATAAACTAGTTACAACTAGTTTTACAGAACTTGGTCATTGTTTATGAATGTGTCGTCGCCATTGTAATTGTTTCAGCCCATAGAAGCCTACCTCAAAGATGTCTATGGGTAGATGAACTACAATCGCCACGATTGGCAGGCAGATTAGCGATCGCAGCGTGGTATTATGGTACACAGAGGACGCTACTGTCCATCCTATGGAAACTTGTTTGTCAGCAGTGGTAATCCTTTATAAATAATGTATAAAGTGTGAAATATATGCGATTGTATCTTGAAATTTGAACCCGCGACGAAGTTAAGCCTAAAATATTTCTTCTTGTAACTTGTATTTACACTTGTTTACTTTCCAAATGAAGTAAAATAAGATATAAATAAGGAAAACTTAAATCACATGGACGATCTTCATACGAAAATCATCTGACAACTTTGTGATGTTTCGAAGGTATTAATAAACGTAGATTATTTGTATCTGGCTTACAGCTACACTGGCTATACAGCTTTTTCTTCTCTTATGATCCTATTTATTTTCTGTATTATGTATCTATACGTATATATACGTAAATGCTTGCATATGTTCACTATAAGTAAATATTTCGTATGTGAGTAACACGTATTTAACTTTTTTATTACAGATACATCTAAACTTTTATGATTTTATATTAACAGTCTCTCCTATCATAAGTATATTAGAAATTAAAAGGAGATAAACGCGATTGCATTATGTATAATTATTGGATGCGATTTGTTCTACGCATTAATGGGTTACTGATTCTACAGATTAAAGGTTAGAAATGGAGTTAATCTAATGAAGACTTTTTTTTTATAATAGGAAGAAATTTATTTCTATGGTACAATGTGGAATAAACCAATTCGGATATATAAGTGTAGGGCACGGTGTCGGGAGCGAGCATATTCCGAAAGTTACGCATCCATCTCGTCGGACCCCCGCGCTTAGCATACGTATAGCATCGCTCAGTGCCAATCGCATGCACGGCGGACCTCCTGTCTTTAGCATGAAGCTGCCATTAAACTCGTGCCTTGTTAGAATTTACTGAAATTTTGTATAAAAAAGATACATTTACAATAATACATAAGTCGTTATGACTTAATATTATGAAATCATACGGTACTAAACTTTGTGATTATAATACTATAATACTACTTTGGAATTATTCGAATTCAATAGCGGTACAAAAGACCACACAATCGTTCGAATTAGAAAGTATGTATTTAACTGGTTGTCTTCGTTTTAGCTAAAAAAGGCCCATTGCAAGGCCTTGGTATATAAAGATAACCTTTTAATTAAAATAATTATTCACTACGCTATTTACCCCAATGAACTATTGTCAGCCTCGAAGAAGAGCAATATTCCTCTTAACTTTGCAGGAAAATTGCAGAAAAATCAATCAGTAGAAATAAAAGTTAAAAATAAGATTAAGCGTAAACAATAAAATAGCAAATAAAGCAAAATAAAATGTTCATAGAACAAAATGTTTAAAATAAAATAAGAAATGTGAAACTTAGGAATGAGGTGAGAAATTAATGATATCGAATGAAATAGAAAAGCAGAAGAAATGTGGAAAGAAAGATAAGAAGAATGCAAGTCCTGTCTAATTTGTTCTTTAAAACTATTAATTAATACTTAATTAGTTTTTTTATTTTAATTTGGTAAAGTATTGGCTTTTTTAATTTAAAGTTTAGTTTTTATTTTAAATATGTTTTTCATTTAGAGCACATATTTGACATTCATGTGATAAATATGGAGGGATACATGAATTCAAAACTTACCGTTTTCTTTGAAAGGCATTAATTAATTATGTAATGAATAAATATACAATTAAATAAAATTATTATAAATAAAATACACGTATACGTTGAATAGAATAGAGGGTGGTATATTAAGTGTGGAACTTCATTAAATATCTGTCGTAGTAAGTGCAATGTGTTTACGGAGCGTTGTATTCCATCACGTAGAGAAGCGAGCATCGCCCCGTGCTCGTATGATTTACAAGGCGGGCGTGGGTCCTGCCCTCGGGCCCTGTCTGCTTAAACTGGGGCACAGGAGTCCACTTCCTGATAACTGTGAAAAACGTGCTATATTTCAATTACCCAAAAAATAATATTCTTTTATATTTTGCTGAAAGTAGATTATGATTTATTTACGTAGGATACCAAGGTCGTGTACTTTAGTCTACACCCGTAAAAAAATAGTGAATCATTGATTATACAAATAAATAATAAAAAAGCGGTGTCTACATTTTTTTTTTACCGTCAATAGCATATCCAGTATTCTTAAGTAGTTACCAGTTTACTTTATGAAGACGATCTCTATTGCAGACACCTAAAATTTAAAAAATCAAAGTAATGAGTAAAACCACGTTTGAAATGATAAATTAAAATAGATATTATAAGAATTCATGAATACCCCATTTTTAGCAGAACGATAAGATACAGGAGGTATCTTTGAGACGGCACCAAGGAAAAAACCTTCCTTCAACAGATTATCTTAATTAAGTTGTGATATGAATAAAGTGTTCTTTTTTTAATTCGTAAATTTTTTTTTAAATTCTATTAATATAGAGCGTGCCAGTTTGAACACGTTCCTATTTCGCTCCCTAATTTCGTTATTTATTGTGCCATCCGGGAAGACTGAACAAAAATGTCCTGCCTGTAGAACCCCACTAAATCAAGAGCAGCCTTCGTTAATTATGAAAAATAATATTTTTCTCTAAACGGCTTAAAATGTATTCGTGAAAAGAATTTTTAATATCTTCGCCTTGTGTTTAATTAACTTTCTTATAGAGTTTCGTAATTTTTTCTATTGCAATGACAAGAATACATATAGATGTATTATTAGCTGAATTAAGTTTTTCTCTACAAATCTCATCATTCATCTGTTTTACTACAGAAAAAAGTTGTCAATGGCATATATATATATATATATATATATTTGTATATATATATATATATATTTGTGTATATATATATATATATATATATATATATATATATTTGTATATATATACACAAATATATAAACGATTGAGATTAAAATTAGTATTATTATCACAGTCAAAAATTTAAACATTATTAAGTAGACAAAAGTATTTTTTGGATTAATCAAACTTATGTAATTTATTTAAATATTCATTCAAATATAAATAAATCTCTACACATTAAGAAAATTGGAAAAAGTGCAGTAAGTTTGTATAAATTAGTAAAATTCTTTAACGTGTTATATTGTTTCTAAACTGAATAGACATAAAATTTTAAGATACGTAGACTATGGTATATGTAGTTAATGTCATAGTTTAAAATATATTGCTGTTTTAATTTGGACCTTATAATCTTACAATAAAAGCTACGATTTGGAACTATTGATTTTTGTATTTGAATCTTTCTTACGAGACATGATGTGAGGTGCTTAGTGCACAGCGGGTGGTAAATTCTCATTTGAATAACGTTCGATGTTCAAATCAGAAACAAACATGGTGTTAGTGTACTGTTATTTCATGGGAAGAATGCATTCATACGTAAGTTAATAAGACATTATAAATTCCACAGTATGCCTTGATAGAAAAACAAAGTAATATATATTTTATTCAGCTTGTATCTACTTGCAAGCTTCTTACATAATTGACGTATAACATAAGACATATAACTTTAGTTTTATAAGAGGAAAAATTAATATACTTTTATATGCTTGTAAAAGAATGATGAACTCGCGTGAATGTCGCAACCAGCCGGTTTTGTATATGTCACCCTATACGCCTGTAGATGTTTATGTTGCGACTGTTATAAATAAATTGTATTTTTCTATTTTCGAAATAATAAAAAAATATATCAAGATATATAGCATTTTAATAAAATACTATGAAGCTTGATTTATGAATAATAATTCTTAATTTTTTTTACATCATAAAATTACCCAATTAAACGTTTTAAGAAATGTGACCGGTTTTACTATAATACACAAACTTTTAAAATTAAATGCATTTTAATACATTCATAAAAGTTTTTTTTTTATTCCGAACACATTTTTGTATGCAACATGAAAATAATTACAGGAAACCCGACACAGATTTTGTGGCTGGAATTGAAAATGCAATAAAATGTAATATTATTCAGTTTACGTAACGTGGAGAAGTAAACCGCAGATTGTAACGCTTACTTCCTCGTATAAAAGGATTTTATTACTCAGAAAAGGAAATACTGTTATGGGTATTACATGTGAAGGTATTTTATTTTGAAACTGCAAATAGGCAATACGAGCAAAATGAAATGGTGTTAGATGACGTCACTTACAAATATCATGTTTTACTTGAATATCTGGCAGGTTCAAAATAGCTGCGATCTTATTGCTCTTTGTTAAGTGAGAATATTATCATCTAAATTTATTTCTGTGACAAGTATTTTAATTATCTGTAGTATAGTATCTTTTATTTGGCTTACTTAAAGATAAATTTGAAACTTTTTTAGTTTTAGTTAGTTTGCAAATGACTTTTATACGTACGTTACGTGTATATATTTTTAAATTCATGCCATTAACGTTAGGTTTTATAAAAATACGGGTAATTATTATATAAATATTTAATACGAAATATATACACAGAAGTGAATTTAAAAAAATCATTTATTTAAAAAAGATCTCTTTTTTTAAATGTAAAATCGCAATTTGAGCTTCTGCAGATGAATATTGACGTGTAGAAATAATTTGGAACATAATTTGTTTATAATGTTTTTAATAGAATTCGAGTTGTAAATCTTCGAAGTTAGAAATGATTTACTTATAAACTGACGTTTATTTTACAGTAATCCTAAAAAAGGGGCCTTTGAAGTAGATTTATTTCAGAACGAGTGAAGATTATGTAAGGAAAGAGGCTATTTTGCATTTTCAGAGCATCATTTTAAATTGTACGGCTTAAATTACGTATGGATGGTCGTTCCATTTCATCTAATGTTCGGAATATTTCGCTGTAATATTGAAAGATCTCTCAAGTGTGTTCAGGAAAGGTAATTTGCATAACGAAGTGTATTCAGAGATTGAGAACAATGGATTATTTTTATATCTTAGTCTTTATATGAGTAATATATTTTTTATATTATGACGTATCTAGACGGTCGGTGCGTTTACATGAAAATGAATATTGAATATTTGTAAATACGGATTAACAATATACATCTTATAGTGTCGACCGTGTAGCTTTGTTCTTTAAAGTCAACTGAGGAAGGCTACATATTGTAATTACTATCGATTTAGGTTAAAGAATTTGAAAAGAGATATATGTCCTCTTTGCAATTGTGCTGGTGATGGTGTTTTTATTTCAGAGTTTATCTTTAAAAATCTTTTGTTCATCATAATCATTTCTGCTGTAGAATATCCATTGCTGAATAAAGGCTTCCCCCATATATTTTCAATAGTACCGATGGAAAACAGCCTACCTACCATCACACCTAAATACATGTCCAAAAATTAATTAAGAATGTGATTATTCATCTTTACCACAAAACACGATTTTATTTCTCAAAAATCGGAATTTTTAGTTCTTGATACAGATATATGTTTTTAAAATCATAAAAAGTTATTTTGCTTGTTGTTGCTAGCACCATTTTAGGCGGACGATAAACGCTAGCGCTGTTTATATCATCGTCAACTACATTTGCGCCGGAGTTAAGATTTACTTTGAAAACAAATCGAAGAAAATTAATGTTCGCCGCAACATTTATAAACAGAACTAAATTATTACGTTGTTTTCATAAGAGGCCGCATGCACACGGTTGTTACACATACATTGCTGCTAAAACTGTTGATCAGTTAAAATAAAAATATTATTTTTTTTTTGCTTTCTCCCTTTTTAAGTATATGTATTGCCGAAGCAGTTACGTTTGCTATCTCTTCTTTTCTTTCGATTACCTTTTGCTATATTTTAAAGTTCACAATCAACAGATAAGACACAATATTCTTTTGTTTCAGATCAGATTTAATGTTTATTAAGCGGATGATGATACTGCCATTCATCACAATATACAAGATTTTTGATACATTGCAAGAATTTGTACATAAGTCACAGTTAATTAATAATACTTTACAGTAACTTGTGGTATCCTGTAGTAATAACCAATGAAATGGCCAATCAAATTCTTGAATAATGCACTGTATTATAATTTTTGTATTGTACGGTGAACTGCGGTCATTATAATATGCTTTTTATATTAAATTTTTCTAATTTTATACTCGAATAGTTTTATATAAATCTCAAGGTTTTTGCCTTAATCATATAACAGGTATTAGCTAGATAATAATGATATAGTAGGTTTTAGTGTTTTATGGTAGCTAGTGTGGCACGAGCCGATGTTGGCGTGTTGTCGTCAGCCGATCAGTCTGTCACCAGCGCGTTGCGCGTGCGCCGCTGCGACCTGTAAATGTGTCCGCGCTGACGTTACTGTTTCCGATACTATTTCCATTTGTTTCAGCTTCCTCACTTTCGATACGCCGCTCTGTTTAGCACGAAAGCGTTGAAGGAAACAATATTTTTATGTGTCTCACATTAATGTTTTTAGTAATTGCTGGTGAATAACACTAAAAGAAAAAGTTTGGAGTTCATAATATCTTTATTCAAGTAGGCATTATAAGTAGTAAGCTACCTGTGACTCAGAATGCTGATCTGCTGAGAAAAGTCAATGAGAAACTCATTAGGTCTTCTTTTTAAATGAAATTTAACAATGTTTGATGCATAAATTATAATAACAGCTATATATGACTCAATAAACCAAGGTCACGCATTTAGTTCAATTGAAAACTCTTAATTGTTATAGTAATAAACTTTTAATTTTAGATGTAACACTAAGAAATGGAAGGCCTAAGATATTTTTGGAACTTTTATGTAAGCGTGTACTCAGACTCGTGAAGGATTTATTAACTAAGATATTGCCTTTAAATATTTATCTTTGCCATTTTTATTTTATTACTAACTGACCCGACTAACCTCGTTCCACATAAAAGTTAATTAATGGTAGATTTCGGATTATCAAATGTAAATGTACACAAAATTAGTTTTATGAACTATCAATACATACTTATTGTAATACTTATACATGAAGATCTTATTTTAAGAATCCTAGTACTCCTTTTTGAACGAACTAAAATTCAAAAACATAAATATTGGAACAATTTATTTTAGCCTTTCCGGAAGTATAAAACTAAGACGATTTTTTCCAAAGCCGGAGTTTCCTCGTGGGGGTCCTAGATCCTAGTCACTCTAAAGAGTGTCGATCGAAGCAATCTAAGAGCTCGGCGGCCTGCCTTCTCTGGTAAAATAGAATTAAGTAGCGACCCGAACCTCTCCCGGGAGCCCAAGGGGTTCGCAACCTTAAAAAAGACTATATGCTCTCTACGCTCTACGGCTCTACTCGAATATGTGAAATCTGCAAATACCTATGAAATTTGCGGAAGCTGTAAATGTTAGAAAGTTTAAAAGCGTCCAATCGAATATTGCCATTTGCGCAAAAGTAGAGAGCCGCTAGCCCGGTTTCAAAAAAGAAAAAACAAATAAACACGAATTTATTTTGTATATATAGATGTTTCATTCGTACTTTATTTATAGATTTAAACACCTGTTATTTATGGATCTTATATAAATTATGTATTTTTATTCCTTTATATGGCTAAATAAGTTGATATGCAAACTTTTTTTTTATTTACGTAAAAAATAAATCAAATTAGAAGCGAATACCGATAGCCTTAATAAATAAATAAACTCGACTGAAACTAAAGTAGAGTCGATCTCTAGAAACAATAGTCAATAATAGCTGCTGTCATTTGATACGAACTCTGCTAAAATCAGGTCATTGCGAGTGAAGCTTCAATCCAATTATAGTATTTCTATACGAACAGACATAGTAGTTATATGCTCCAAGATATGTTCTTCTTTTATTTACATTGCAGATATTTTTTTATTAATTTTGTATTTGCATTTACAAATTTAATTAACTCATGCTATATCTCTCACTTCGGGAATCATAGGCAAGCTCACAGTCGTTCAATGGGCCACGGAGATAGCTATGCTTGGGATTTCGCTTTGAGATATAACTGAAAACGAGTAGTTCAATAAGCAAGATTAAGTATTTGACATAGCCCTGCGGACTAACAAGCGGCTGTGGGCAGATCACATAACATGCAGAACAGATGACCGCTTTAAAATTCGGGAGAACGGTTTACGGACCGGCAGCGAAGGACGTCCACCCCAAAAGGTGGACAGATGGCTTCGATAAGTCGTCGGAAAACGCTGATAGTAGGATGATGGATACTAGTCATATAATATTTGAAGTCTATGGTATAGGTCCGTAGCGAAATAATGACTGTTGTCAAAATGCTTTCACTTATCTGTCAATCCATCGGTCTACGCGTGCGCAAAATGTAAGGACGCGCGGTGTATGATTTGTAGGCGGTTGTCAAAACCGCGTCTCACGCCGAAAATTATTATAAATATAATAATGGCGAACGGCGTCAAGTGACATATTTGTTTTTATTTGTGAATTTCTATTAAATCTTTAGTGCTGGGCGGAATATAAAATTAAAGACTATCTTATATCAATTTTGAATCAATGTTTAATATTGTAAATATTGTAATGAGTTGTGAAAGTTTATATAAAAATTATTTTATTCGTATGACAAATAATTTATTACGACGTTGGTGTATCTGTTTAGGCCTTTAAAATAAACTGTGTCTATCTTATATCCAAGCGTTCAAATTATATGCCAGCTCGTTAGGTGTTGTCTCTAACATTGCCTACCTAACCTGTTAAACTCCACTACAGGTCTATGTCTAGTAGTGGAAGCTCTTTGGCTAAAATGATTATAATTATGGCGTAATAAAGCGTGATTAATGTGAAAAATAAAACAGTTGATATCTAAGCCTACTTAGTAATAGATAATGCGAGAGCTTCGTATGAAGTTTGTATATGAATTATTGCCATATAAATTGCAGTTACAACTTCGTGAAAATAGCTTGCGAGGGCGTGACGTTTACGATGTCGGTACGTCGCCGAATGGGCAATAATCGCGCTCTATCCATTTATGATCAAAGTAATAACTTCTTATATCATTCATTCGAGACTATCTTACTACTCGATTACAAAAAAAAATAGTTTATTGAGGAACATTTATTTCTGATAAGTTTTTATTTGGTATTTGACCTATTTTATAAAATTATGGGCTCCTTTTATTATTTTTGAGCTATTTATTTATTTCAACGGTATAATATCATTGGCACAGTAAGTTTCATTTCATTTTTTAAATATTTTTAGATAATATAGATATTCCATGAAATATCAACACTGCAGCTTGCTGGCGATTTATGCTGAAAGGAACGCGTATTCGTAATGTAATTGTGTTTTCCTATAAATGCTGAGTATTCTATTGTGCAATAGCACGTATTAAAATATTGGTATATTTAAATCCTATTCATAAGATATGCAAAATCAAAGGCAGCTTTAAAAGAGAACAGAGTCATACATTGAATTAAAAAGAAACAGTTCAAAGCGCTGAGAAGAAAGGGGTGCAAATAAAGGCGAGTCGCCTAAGGCTGATGTTGAATCCAGGAGGAAGTCGCGGAAGAAATTATTAATCGTCTGTCGGATGTGCAGGCCGGCGACTTCATGCGACGACCGGTGCTGCAGTTCATAATACTAAAGCAATGCAGTTTAACTGCTCCTTTTAAAACATTGAGCATTTTCAAATCTTTATCTTTTACAGTTTAATATCTAAGAGATTACTAACGATAAATGAAGTTAGTTATAAGAAATGTTATTGGCAACTATAATATAATATTAACAGGACTTGGTTTTTTAAAGACCATTTTTATGTGAAAGACATTTAACTGGTTAACGCAGGAAAAATGCAAAAGGTAAAATTAGATCGGATAGATATCCACCAGCACCACGCATTCAGATATCAAAATTGTTGATTCGTTTTGTTAATTACGACACAGATTTTTAGTATGAAGCCTCTATTTTAATTCAATTAGCTTTTTATTGAGGTTATCTATAATATACCTGTACTAAAATGTCCACGTCAATCAATTAATTAGTAAATAGTATTGCAATAATTTATTTGTCTAGTTGTATTGTTGAAATTACATATCTGTTGGATAACAAAGGTTTATTTTGTGTATTTAAAAGCAGTTTTTTGTGTTGATTAATATAAAAAGTGGAGAATCAGCTATTTTTTCAAGAAGAAAATAAGATATTTATTAACTATTTCTTTACTTAAAGATTTATAAACAAAAATTATTTGGATTTTGTGCTACAGCAAATGTTAGAATGACTATATTATATCAGTGTTATAAAACCTAAAAGCCAAGTTAGCATAATCCGGCTATTTGTCGGGGTTGCGAGCCACTGGGGCTGCGATAGCGGGCCCCGTCATATTTTCTAGATTACGTCCCGCTGGGGGGAGGTTTCAATTTTATCAGCGGCTTGCGGGCACCGGTCCACATAAGCTTTAGATTACTACCCAACCGAGATCTATTTCAAAATAATGCTTTTCTAATCATATGCTCGTGAGTTTACGGCAATATTTTGTATTGAATTTTTTGAGTAAAGATAACATGAGCTTCTATTTCACACCACAATGACTCACACATACAAAAACTACACTTAAGTAGAAAATGATGAAATAAACTCTGACAATTAGTAAAAATATTTCAGCAGCTAAAATTGACGTGCGCCGTAGCAGTGTAAGGGTAATTTCACCGATGGTTCTTTTATATTATGAAGCGAAAAATATTTTAAATAACCAACCAGGATTTTGAATATAAAATATTTTCACATTTGTTTACATATTTTGATAATCTATGAATTCATTATGACCATTTCAGCTATGGGACATCTACTTCTGGATATGGACTTACTCCACTGACCTCCAATTGGATTAGAAGTTAGCAGCACGCATGCCGGCATCCTTAGACGTATTTAATTTGGTCGTCTGGCTGCAATGTACGTGGACATTTTATGTTGCGTTTGCAAGTCTGTTATCTCCTATTCAGAACCTTAATTCCTTGGCTGTTTTCCACGGCATGTGCCAAATGCCACAATTGGAAAATGCTGCCAATCAAAGTTACATTTGTTCGTTATGAATCTTTTCATTCCTGATTCGATTTTGTAGAGAAATCCCGAGCATAGCCCTCTACATGGCTTTTTACGAAAAATACGAAGTGATTTCCCGAAATGTAACTCCAAGATGTTATAGATCTTTTTGGGTATCAGAAATATGGTTGCCAATGGCCTCTTTAATAGACACATATAAAGAAATATCGATGTAATAAATAATACGTAATTAATTCACTTTTGTATGATGTAACTGTATATTTCAAAAACATTAAGGAAGACATAGATAAAACTACATAATTCTGTGACGAAATGAATTTAGTATAACACGTTCGGGAGATGCTAGTGACATGACAGCGGTATATTTCATCCGACTTTATTTATAGACATTATTAACAACATTATAAATTATGTATAACATGAACAGTGTTGACATAGTAACATGATATACATATATAACACTCTTTTTGATCTCTACATCCCGACGCACATACTGACACAATGACAGAATATCCTTTGAGAAATGTTTTATAGAGCACATCGCAACAAAGGAGTGAAACCTCAAAGACATCATCACGAACTGAATTGACATTTCTTTGCAAAGAAACAAGCTACTTTCTTTATTAGCAATGCGCTTTGATCATACCCGCAAAATATGTTCTCGTGAGAAGATGAAATATCTACGTTATTACTGCAAGTCCATGACAACAATCTTATTAATGTCTTAAAACAGACTATATCTACCAATTTATTCGTAGCATAATTATAATGACTATCATTTTCAAACATAAAAAATATATCTGGCGGTAAAACGGAATTTTACCGTTTCAAATACCGACATTAGCGAGAAATTTTTGAATGTAGACCTTTCCAAATCTAAAATCTTTATTTTCTAAAACTTTCATTATCGTGAATCATCATTTTAACTGCAGTTCATTTACTGAACATAGATTTCCCACAGAAATTTCCTCCTGTCTACCTTGTAGGTGAACGTCCTACGCTGCGCTTGCTGTTACCAGAGCTTCAGTTCAGAACGCAGAAATATTACGTGATTTCACAGCCGTAGATCATCACTGGTAACGGAGGTGCGGATTTTGCTTACGGAAAAAACTTATAAATACAGTTTTTTCTTAATAAAGATTAACATAAAGCGCAGTTTAACCCTTAAAAATTGTCTTATTTTATTAAGGATATAGGTTTGTAATTCGTAGGGTCCTTGTGATAGCAGACATCCTATTGTTTGCTTTTCGATATTTTTTTGAAATAATATAGATGTGCAGCTGACGATGTATAGCAAAAAACCGAAAAGGTCACATGTGATATTAATGTCGTTATCATATATAACGTAATTAAAACTATTAATTGGTAAGCCCTTATCTTATTTCCCTTTTATTAATTGTTTATTTGCCGGGAAGTACTTAATCATTGACAGACGACAATAAAAATGTAAACCTATAAATCGTCAAATAATAAAAGCCCCGTTTCCCCTTTCCTATGGTTTACGACGGATACGTTTCCGTTTTGACACCATTGTAATTGTCGTGGGAGAAGTGATGGCATTAAGCATATTGTTCTATAATCGGTTGTTACTTCTGTCTCCCTCTCGCTCGGATATTAGTAGTTTAAAGGTGGATGAAAGTGAAATGAGGTCTGTAGTTCAGAGTTAAATATTATTTATGGTCCAGTAGCCGTTCGTGGACAATCTCGATTTGAGAAGATTTAATCTGCAGATGGATGAAATTGTATAAGTTATTTTTTTATAACATAATTTGTAACTGCATTAATAAAAAATATGATTATTTTATATCCACAGGAAACCCCTACAAGAACATTTATATATATAGTACGTATGTACTATGTTTATAACAATCGAAGTAAAATTTTAATCTATTATATTTTCGAAAAATTACGAACAAAAAAAAATAAAATGAATACTCATTACCGCATCCATTGTAATAACGTACATACATCCTTTACTATCGTTTGATAATGATTAACGATAATTCGACACGCCATTGTTGAGTAACTCATCGTGACTGTCTCTGCGGTAACCAAACAATAGAGCGCACGTAATTGCGTTACTCGTGGTCACAGCTCATATTATTACAATAGTGAGATGTGTTTATTAATTTTATGAGGTTGAATTAATATTTAGGGAGTGTTTAAAATTCATTGTTGGAGACGTATATTCTCTGAGGTTAATTATATCGTTCATTGAACTGCTTGATGGTGTTAACTCGTAAACGTTTCATATCTGTCACCATACTTTACATGAAGAAAGTAACATTCTCCTTTTCTTGCCTTAAACGTTCCACTTTATAATAAACTCCTTCACGGAACTAGAAAGTCAACAAACAGTCATAATTTTAAAAAGAATGTTCGAGACTTATTGGTGGAAGAATCGATGTCATTTAACCGTATACAATTAATGCTTTATTATATGTTATAATATATACAGGTATAATTTTAAATGTCATTGTTATAGCCCATAGATGACCACTGCAAGGCAAAAGCCTACCTTAAATATATCTATGGAGAGGTATACCATAATCACCACTCTTGGTAGGCGGGTTAGCGATTGCAGTATAGTGTTATAGTACGCAGCTGACGCTGCTGCCCATCCTCTGAAAACTTATTTGTAAGTAGTGGCAATCCTATATAATCAATCACCTAAGTGCGAATTATATATAAAATTGTATCCCTGAAATCGAACCCGCGACCCACGATAGTCTCTGTCCTTACCGCTGAGCTACTACTGCTCAATATTTAGTATGAATTAGGTGAGAAGAATTTTACATGTTTCATGTTAATTATTCTATCGCCTTTACACACTTGTCTAGTTGCTGTCACTGTACCAATTTCGGTTGATTGATAAAGTATGTTTGTAAGGAATTAAATTCGCCTTCACTTAGTGTAAAAAGTAAAATCAATAAATAAATAATGCAATGTACACAGAAGAAATACCTTATCCAATAGGGCGAAAGGCGTCGACACTAGTAGACTAGATTGGTGTCATATAAAGCGACTTTCTCGAGATTATCACAAATTATACAGCACACGTTGATATTAATAACAGCGTAACTTGTTTAGTTATACGGACATGTACAGGAGACGTACCTATGTTGTGTTAGCATGGCTCAGAGAGAGAAAAGTACAGATACAAAATGTGTCATTTAAATATAGAAATCAAAAAACATTTACATCTTGTCTGAAGAGCATAAATAAAAATGCCTCTGCCACTCAGCCTTATGTTGCGATGCGATACAAACAATAGCATAATATTATGCTATACATAAACCAGTACTTTTCGTCAAGCCCTGTGCTTAAAAAGATACGGGCAACAAATTTAACTTACCGTCTAAAATAGGTGATATAATTATTTTGTATACGTCTGCTGAGCATGGAACTAGCTACTTAGTCTAACTCTTGCTCTCTCGTCGAAGTCTTAAACTATTATGACAATGAAGTCTCTACCGTTATATAAATATTTTTAACAAATGTGTATACACAAGGACTAAGGTATACGTAGGGTAATAATTCAGTTTTATTCTATAAATATGTTTTATTTTTAATAAGCTCTGTACGTCTGACAATAAAATTATTTATCTATTTAAATATCCCTCGTCATGAAATTCCTCGCGGCGCGTGGCGTGTCAAAATATATTACGACGTGTCAATAAATACTTAATAGCAATTACACGCAGTTTAGAGTGCATATCGAGTGCTTCTAATTGAGTAGATATGGGGATCATTCGGGACACACGATGTTAAACGGAATCGAACTGCGGTTCTCAAATATTTAATAACAGCTCTTGTTGCGAGTC
The DNA here is from genome assembly GCF_028537555.1 of Battus philenor. NCBI lineage: Eukaryota > Metazoa > Arthropoda > Insecta > Lepidoptera > Papilionidae > Battus > Battus philenor. The sequence continues at coordinate 5,088,791 of NW_027181693.1, forward strand.
TCCGGGAATGAAAACTGACGTTAATTCTGATTTAGCCTACAGTCAATCCGCTCTTTATTTACAAACGATGAACATTAGTGAACTATTTACAAGTACAAAATTTGCGATTGCGTTAGTGTTTTGCTGTACTATTTGTGTCTGGCTGGTTTTGATGACATTAAATAGGTTATATTTTATAAAAAAACGAGTCAGTAACATTTTTGTTGGAATTTACTTTCGTTTACTTTTCTTTCTGTCACCTTGACATTTTCACCTGTTTCAACCTCTTTAAAATTCTTCGAGCAGTGTCAGCTTAACATCAAGAGAGGACTGCTTAAGTTATTGAACAAAATAACAACTATATACAATAGTTAAACGTAAATAATATTTAGAAAAATATGTCTCGTATTTTGTACGTATTATATAAGTTTGCTAGCAAAATTTTATGACCAAAGCTTTTTACTGGAAGTCACTGTCTTTTATACAGATTTCCCTCTGAGTTTCTTTACAGTGACAACTTTCTGTTATGCCTACCTTTTCACAGTCCGAGTTTTGTGTTTAACGTTCTTTTTAATTATATTTTCAAAATTAAATACAAACATAAAAAGCGGGTTGTGAAAAGATTAAAATTATGCCTGCGTAATAATCATTTCATACGGTTGAATCTGTTTATAGAGCACTATACAATTCTTTTAAAATCATATGATTCGGCGATGGGTTAAGCAGTAAATAAAAATTATGAACTGAAATATGACGGAAGCTTCACTCTGAAAATGTTTTGTGCGGTTTATTTTCTATGTTCTTGCCTCCACAGTCCTCATGACCGAGAGGTCATTGCACTGGAGAGCCCTATAAAGCCTGCTTTTCTTTCATCGTTAGTACACGCTGTTTTATTTTTTACTCCCATAACATAAAATGGAAATAAGTACGAAGTGCAATTCGAATTTTCGATTGAAGTTATAGCATGCAATTTAAAATATGGGTGCCAATAACGGATAACTTATGATAACCGACCTTCTATGATTCTTTCTTCTTAGAAATATAGTTTTGTAATTTTACTGTATAAAAGTGTTAATGTTTAACAAAAACTTTAGGAAACTTTTTAATAGCTATATAATGCATGTCGATTTATATCTCACATTCAATCAACGAGCAACGGAGAGGGCTATGTTTAGAATCCAGCAACCCTAACATCAATAACATTGTTTTGGTGCATACAACAAACTTCTACGACAACACAGATTTGGATAATTTTGTTATGTTTGTACAATAGATATGATATCCACGGTATTTCTCTGTGAAATCGAATCAGGAATAAATAGATCCGTGCTAACAAAAGTAACCTATGTTGCCCTTCGTATTGACAATTTAAAGTGGCAGTAGGCAGGTTTCATAGCGCATTGAATAGATAGCTGCTGGGACCTAAAGGTTCTAGAGTGGAAATCACTCCATCCATGTTCAGCTGTGGATATCTTGGGGCTGAAATGACGGTTATGATGATATATCATCATCGTCATTTATAAAGAACGAAATACTGATGTAATATTTTATATCAGTATTTCGTTCATTAACAAAATGTTTCTATTATCACTTTGGATCACTAAATCTTCTGTCCGGGAAACAATTCCAACATAATGGCTACGATTTAGTTAATACCTTTTCATGAATAGCGATAATAAAATCTATAAATTAAAACATCTGTAATGAACACGTCCCTGCAATGGCACGGTGGTGAGATTAAAAAGATTTTCAGAGACCCCTATAAGGGTCATAAGGGTGGCAGTTAAATTTAAATCTCATAGATTAAAGACGATCAGCTGTCAGAAGCAAACATTACACATTCGCACTTTACTGTACACGCTCTAATCCTGCACTTGAAATATGCTCGAGGGTTGGACCGGGAATCGAATGCGCCCCGGGATATTGTCCAATTCACTGACAACATCTAGCTGAAGATTAACGCTCGGATACCTTCATCTTTTGAAAAGGGAATATTGGCGGTGGGTGTAAGAAACATATCTATAGAGTAGATAATATAAATGATGAAATTAACAAACAGTTTTAAAATTATTTAATTTTTTCATCATCATCGTCATACCATGTCAGCTGATAGACGCCTACTTGCAAGGCGTGGGCTTCCCTCAAGGATTGCCAGGATGATCGGTCTCGCGCTTCTCGCATCAAGAGAGTTCCCGCGTCCTTAACTATGTTCATCTGGTGCGAAGCCTATCTACGCTGCGTTTATTGGCTTGTAGCCTATACTTGACAACTTTTATTTTTTATTTTTTGTAAAATTTAATGGGAAAAATAGTCGGTAAAAGAGAAGCGTAATTAATTTTTATTGAAATTTATTAATATGAAAAGTAATTTGCATTAATGTTTATATAGCTCCTACAATTATGTTTTCGATGATTATAGTATGTAAAGTTTTATGATACAGTAGCTTACTTTAAATTGAATGTCTATAGAAAAGTATTTAATTATCAAGGTAAATTATTGCTTTTAATAATTTCGAAGCATACCAGATGTGTTGACTTTACGGGCATACATAAAAAGAAAAAAAATTGTTTTATTTTTGATAGCAGCTCTTTGTAGATCTTAAACAAGGTTTGTCCCCGCAGGGCAGGGTTACGAAAATTAGACTCCAGGGAGCTAACTGCATCCGACCTGCATATGTGCATTCGGATGGTCCGCGTTATGCAACATTGTTTAATCTTAATCTTCTTGAGTCATTTTAAATATATATATTCAAAAATCAAATCGTTCATCTATATCCGTTGAATGTTATGTACATGTTCAGAATTTTACTTGAAACAAAGATCGTTTTACAATATTATTGTAAAATGATTAAGATGTAATTCTATTTTCTTAAAAAAATTATGTGTAATTTTGACGTTTAATATAAAATAGTTAAAAATCATGCTTCATTCTGTATATAAACATCCTATGGTAACCATTCGCAATGAAGTTATCAAGAATTGGGGGCCGAGTCACCGTGGGGGCTCGTCACAAAAAAGTGTTCGCGTCGCACCGAGTTAAGTTTGTTAGGGGAGATCAGCAAATACTGAATAATGTATAACTGTCTTATTCATACAGTTAAAAGTTTAAACTCCCTCTTTTGACTGAACAATTGCTGCGCAACGTGACAAATGTTTCGACGACTGCTGCGGAAATTATACCGTACCGTATTGTACTCGTATCGTCTTCCCTGAGAGGTCATGATTAAAAAACTGAGTCAAATATATTTTTTTAAATTCTAATTTAGTTTTTAACTTTTATTGAAACATATCAAGTAATAATATATGCCTATAATTCGAGATATTCATGATATCTTTATGCTAAAGAAATTTGACGACATCGTCCATAAAAAATGACTCAGCTTTTGGACTTAGGTTTTAGGGTGGAAGCTACAGATCGGCAAGCGCAGAGTAAGACGACAACACTCAAGGTGTACAGAAGGCTTTGTTAAGGTCGTTTGAAGACACTGGATGCAGACCGCTTTCATCTAGTTCTATCGGAAATTTCTGGAAAGGACCATGTAAAAAATGTTTTATGGCTATGTATAATTATTATGGTGTGCGTTAGCTTTTGTTAGAACTTCAACTCTACTGTTTTTATTCGAGCTAGTTTTCCCTTGATATGGTTTGTGGAATCGAGTCAGTGAAGTGAATAAAAGTAGTTCTTATGCATCACTCGTCCGCCCACTTACCTTTTTCAACTGTCAAACTAACACGACAACTTTCCGGTTGACCAGTTCACTCGAATCTGTTCGAAATTTAAATTTGTAGTAAATTGATAGTCAAGTTTTGTACTTCTTAGTGTCAATAGTTTATTGATTGTGACATAATTTAAAAATATTGTTCAGATTTATACATACGTTTCTTCCATTTATAGCTTTCTTCCATTAACAATTTAAAGTTAGAATTAACAATGTTCAAATACAGATATTGTAATAAAATAATTACTTCTAATCGACTCTTCAACTCATGTATTATTTCGTACATGTGTAGTGTTAGATAAAATTACCCTTTTTGAATATAAGGAATATTTCGAGGTGTACATAGATTTGCAGAGATTATAATAATAAAATATTTATCGAGTTTGAAAGCGCTTTGGAATAACTATAACATATGAACATTCAATACATTCCTACACGTAACCATGAGTGCGGCACTTTAAACGAAGGGAACGTGAAAATAAAATAAATCGCGACATCATTCCAAATAAATAAGTTTAATTTCACAATAGTAGATTTTGTTTAAAAATAAAGTTAGAATTTGTAATACAAATATCACCGTAACGAATACATTAAATCTAGGCTATAATTGATTTAACACAGATGCTTCATGTTTTGTTTTATTATTATGTATTTTATACCATTTAATAACATTTTTCTCTATTGTTTATTTATTAACGTTTAGATATTAGCTGGCATAATTAACGCTCGTTTACTTGTATAATAGGCAAATATATTATCTTTTGTAATATGTTATAAGAAACTAATAAAAGCTTATAATACGTTTCGCCGTTGGCGTGCCTGTTAAGAATGGATAAATATTATATATACTTACTAAGTTACGCAATATTTTATTAGTTGAAATTCAGAGTAATCAGTAGCCCTCAATATAGGGTTAAGACTGAGAAGCGACATTCTCTATTTAAAAAAGAAGTGTGTAACTAGATGGGGCATAGTTCAATAACTGGGCATGGAGGGGAATGCAATAGAAAAGTTTGTGGCGGGTAACAAAAGGGTGAGAGGGCGCGCTAAAGCAAAGCGATGGACCGCGCCATTTACACTCGGTTTTAATCAATGAAGTTCTGAAGCGTTCGGTCGGTTGCACAAAGGAAGTAGTTGAGACGCCAGCTAGCTAAAGCTGCCTTTGCGCTGAGACTTACATTGACAATCTTTTACATAATAGGACAAGTTTTTTTTTTTAAAAAAAAAGGAGGTATATGTAGTGATATAAAAGAATAATAATCATCATCAATGTAATTTTAGCCCTAGCACGTCCACTCTACACTTATAAGAAGAAGAAGTAAGACCGGTAGGAAGCCACTTGCATCTAGCGTTTTCCGAGGACCCTGAAAAGGTCTGCCTTATATCCACCCACAAGTCATACTAATGACCTACGTATTGCATGCAGTTTCGTGATCTCCACTCCAGAACTCTATCACTCCAGCGGCCATAGGTTCTGCGCGCTGTGAAACCTATCAACTGCTTTCGCTGCGTTTGAAAGATTAATACTTGAAAAGGACATTATCACTTTTTTGTCGGAGAAACGAAAGATGAGGAAAGACATGAGTTTTGTTCTTGTATTGACGAGAGGAATTGGCTTCATGGTACGCGATGCCGTTTTTTTCCATTACATTGCAGTGTTACCCAGATTTTGATTAACAAAATCTTGCGTACCTCTCGATATCGATAAATAAAATAGTACCTATCAGCAGCGACTTCAAGTAAAACATAAGAATATTTTGTAATATAGAATTTAGTAATAGTCATAATATTTCTAAATATATATAAAATTAGAGTCCACTAGTACACAAGCTCTTTAGACATGAAAAAATATTGTATATAATAAAAGGCTGACGCGTGACTCGCAGCTGGGAGAGAAAAGTTCCGTATAAAATAGCGGCAATCCCTCTGCCAACCGCCTGCCCTGAGTAAACGCAAAGAAAAAAAATACATTGTAAGCAAAACGCCCTAGCAATACAAATTTGAATAGAAAAAAAACATACTAGTAATTTGAATTACGGCGTTTTTAAATCGTAACATTGCGGTAGTGGATTGTATCTACCTGGATGAAATGAACTCTATCATCACTAGACAAACAGAATAAATTAGGAATCATCCTGTATAATAGATGCAGGACATTATACAGGTTGATTAGTAATAATTTGTCAGTGTTAAAGCACAAGCTTTAAAGCATTTATACCAATTTTCAATCACCGGGTGTCATCATCACTTGGATCACTCCTTAATTCTGTTGGTGTGGAACAAACTTTTACAAACTTTATACCACCAAATGTAATTGTCATCATCTGATGGTATAATGTTTGCAGGGACAGATATTATACAATAATTAATTTGAATATGTAACAATTAGAATTATGGAAATGCTTTTTTCTTAGTTATTGAATTATTTATTATTTTTGAAACCAATGATTTTTGTATTGGATACCTTATATTAATTGATGGTAGATGAGCAATCAATCTGTATGTAGAAATGTTCTGTGATTTTTACGTAAGAGAAAATTTGTTGAAGTATTTTTCTCTTTGTTTTATAGGAGCGTCTCCATTTGATAAATTGCGAAGTTACCGTCCGGCACGATCGAACTTAATGATGAGGGATGAATAAAATTTTACGTAAAGAATGATAAATATGATTGCCGAGGACGCTAGAAAAATTAATGTAGGAATAAAAAAAGAAATGATCGTGAGTAATAACTGTATTGTTTGTTAAATCGTTCGATTAATTCGCTAAACACTTAATGTCGTTACATTGTAAAACTATTGTGTATATTGTTATGTGTAGTATTTGGGCATGTAATGATTCTTGAGGGTTATAACATAAATTAAAAAAAGTTTATTTACGGTATTATATATTTACGTTTACAACTTACGCCAAGCACCTGATGATAATAAAAACAAAGATAGTATATATAATATTAATAAAGTGAATCCAATGTGCAAATCCTTGATAATATAACCCGTGTAGGATGATATTTGATACAACAATAGAAGTAAGCAGCTAAAACGTAACAGCTATGCGAATATGTTGCCCTAAAGATAGATGGTCTTGTTTTAAAATATCGATGATATATGTAAAAATGAACATAATATTTTGATATCGAAAATTTTGACGATGACCTTTAAGTCTCAAAAGACAATCTAACATTTTAAACCATAATAATGAAGCTATATCTACTCAGCCAAACAGACTCGATTCAATTATAGTTGTCTCATTTTATACATCACGAAAATGAGTGATTACTATACTAATTAAACAAGTATTTGATTTGATTGATTGTAAATGATAGTTATCTCAAATGTGCATATAAATGTTTTAAAAAGATAAAAAGATTACAAAGTAAATAGAAATGTATATATTGATGACTACGGTAGGCGTATAGTTTTTATCAAAAAAAAAATAAGCTACTATCGTTATCAAGGAAACAGTTCATAATTCTATTGACACGATACGTCAAATTTTATCGATGACGTGGGCAAATAGTTTCGGTACAAATGTTAGAACGATAGCTCGGGGCTTATCTGCCGTGACACGGGTCTGTGGTATGCAGCTGGATTCTACTTTTAAGTCGTTATTAAATTGTTGCCTTCGATAGGGTTGACAATTTTTGTTATTTAAATTACATATCGATATCTAAATTTGATCTTACTGTTTACTTTGTAATTCAATAAAATCGTGATGTCTTACATTTATCCGAAATTATACTTTTTCCAAGCCAATAACAGAAGTAATAAACTGTTGAAGTTGAAGATATGATTTTTGCGCTTTACGGACTTAAGTACGAATAGAGTTCGCTACGCTAGCCTTCTAAAATTTTATCAGAAAGATTAATTTTTTTAGTCTTTCGTTTTAATTAGTTAAAAGAACACGCAGTGAGTAACAAGTGAGTGAAAAGTGAAATATAATTTCGTATCTAAAACCATGTGTAACATCGCACTGATTAATAAAACGGTATTATATTTTCATGTAGTTCCCTTGTACTTACCTTTTTTTTATTCTTGTTGTTTTCTCGTCGATTGTTGTTGATTAGGTTCAAGATGTCACCGTATGCGGCGTAGTAGCCCTACAGTTCTCAGCGCCACGTCCTCTCTGATAGGTTTCAATGGATGGAGGAATCGCAGAAATATTGCCACTCCAACCAAAGAATGCTATTTCCTTGCACAATGAAACAATACAATGAGACAATTCCGAGGCTACGTTTGACTGCTTTCTATTGTACAGCAACTTCTCTAGCATCTGCGCGGACGAGAATGGGAAGTGGAAAACTTTTATTGTTCAATGTCTCCAGTAACTTACATTATTATTCGTAATATAAATATTAATACACTCATTATAATGAAAGCATATTTCTTTTCACATTTTTTATTACATTGTACAGCTTTATAATGTTGACATTGAAATACACACTCGTTAAGATAGAGAATACGGGTTGTATTTTTCTATCCTAGAAAATTTAATATTCACTTTTTGTACTACCCACATCTGGCATAATCTAAGTCTATCTCACATATCGATTTCTTCACAATATTTTAACCGTCAATGGACCTGTATATTAATTTTTACAATCTATGTGACGTCAATGTTTAGTAATAAAAATGATAATTTATAACGTCATAAAAGTAATACTACGTGACATAAAATTGAAAGCTATCGATTTAAGAGAGATAAAAAGTTGTTTTAGTATGAAAATTGACAAGGTTTGGACCGACCACTCGAGGTTATATGAATTAAAAAGTTTAATAACTAAGACGTGTTAAATCTTAATTCATAATAACGCAGATTTTCATTTGTGTCCATCTTAAATAAATTTTAATAATACATGTAAATATTTAATGTAAGAATGCCTGTATATTTTTTATTTAAAATCTTGGTTTAATATACAACTGTGTTTAAATTTAATATTCCAATGACATTTCATTGTGACGGAAGTTTCCAAGTTGAAGATAAATATCTAGTTTTAAACATTCAAGCGCATTCACGGGTTAAATCTATCGACTTTTTTTTATAAAAAAATTGAGTTAGCAGAATGAATAGAGTAGATGCCGAAATTTATTTGTGGTGAGTACTTGGATACGCCAAGAGAATTTAGGAAAAGGCAAATTTTATTCAAAAGATACAATACACGAATCAAACATCAACTTATACTTTTAAATAATAAATATTATTTAACAAATAGTTACAATTTTAAATAAAGAGACGAGGATTTCAAATATGCCTTTATCAGCGAAGAGCCCACAACAAATAGCTTATAATCGCTTTCACAAATTTTCTCAATACTTTAATAATAGCAATTCATTTCCTATTTATAAGTTAGCCTATGATATTAGTTCGCTCTTATTCATCGTTATTTCAGCCATGGGACGCCCATTGGTGGACATAGGCCTCGATCAAAGAGTACCAATAAGATCGAAAAGAAGAGCTTGTCTACGACCTTGGTCGTTTGTCCATTTTATTGGTTGACGTACTTCACCGCGTTTGCCGGTCTACATTCTCCAATCAAGAATATTGTTTTAATCCACAGATGCCCACTCAAAGGCATATGTCTCACCAATGTGGTATTATGGTACACAGACGATGCTGCTGCCCACTCTCTGGAAACTTGTTTGTGAGCAGAGAAAATTGTATTTGGATTGTATCCCGGGAATCGAATCAGCGACGCAAGTCTCAGTCGTCTATCACAGAGCTACCACTGCTCGTCAACAAAAATATAACTAATTATATTGAACTAGTAATATCAGGGATTATAAAGACTAAATGAAAAAGCAGAAGTTAAAACTTAGATGTAATTACTCTTTTCATTTCTTTTTTCTAGAACATTGCATAAGCTCGGCAATAACCTGTTCTCGGTAAAGAGCACATAACATAAGAACTTTATTAAGGAGTTCTCAAAGTGACTGCGATGACAGCGCGAATTTGAGCAGGGCGGCAAACTTGGGCGATTCCGTTATAAAATGCCATAAAAATGAAAAGGCGGAATGTCGTCAAGGGAAATGATCTCCAAGACTTTCCGGACGAACTTGAATTACATTTCGGCTCCGTATTCATAACGTGAGTCTAATATATTTTCGCAGTCTCGTTCACTTGTGACATTTTTTTTATTTATTTTGACGAAAAACCTTTAATATAGTTCTTATTATATTTTTCATTCTAACAAGAGCTAGTAGCAAACAACTGGCTACTTCAGTTGTTAAAATAAGTTATGGGTTCTCGTTAAGTGTCAATATTCTCCAGTGTAACGCTGACCCTCGACGAACCAAATATAAAGACTCGTTAAATCACCCTCCTGCGCTTTCGGACGGGAACTGTAACGTATAGGGATGCACCGTCACGTACGTTTTATGAAAATATCGAGCCCTAAGATGTTGCTTCAAAAAAAAATCGAATTTCACAATTTGTTCAATTTCTTTTATATGAATCAGTGACAAATAAAAAAAATTGTTACCAATAAAATTTGATTCATTTTAAAACTAAAATTTATTATATGACATAATAAAGTACGTATATTAAGATATGAATTTTATATTAATTGAAGTAATTTAATTGAATAATAATTTAATTTTCAAAACAACATTCGCACTGTTAACAATTAATCCAGTCATATCCTCAGCAGGCTTCACTACTTCATATGTTCCTTCAGCAAAGCCTCAGTCTGCCATAAATTTCATGTTTATAAAACTTGCATAAGGCCAAATGTAGTCTTTTTCTATGCCCTGGCATCAACACTTCGACCACTCCAAATTCCCCAAAACCGGTTTTTAGCTTTACCCCGGTCACCACCGGTGCAGAGTGATGTGGTATAAAGGTAAAGTTCATCTTCAAGGTGACCTCAATCTTCCAACAGGTCAAGATTTCTTTCAGGCTTCGAAGAAATACATTGAATCTTAGCGAAAATCTTAGCGAACGCATCACCGTATACTCCCACTTCCTCCTTCAAGACCAGAATGAGGCGTCTTGTAAATGTCCGTACTGACCCCATCTCTTTTCCACAGTCTACTCATACCACATCCTCCTCAATCACTCAAAACACTACAAGCATATACCTCACAACAACAACAATACCACCCACGACAAACGACACTCAAACACGAGTACGATGCACCAAAGTCAAGCATTTCTCAAACCGCTGCACTTCCGGGGCAGCCGATTCCACTCCGCCTCTGTGTACAGCGAGGGCGATCCGAGGTAGGACATGTATCCCGTACCCGTATCTTTCAGTTCCGCAAACGTACACTCCCATTGTCAAGCCAAAATCAGAAATAAAAAAGCTTGCATTTTTCAACATAGTCTAGTTAAATTGGATAGAGTTGTATGTAAGTAGTAATTAAATCCAGTTTTACCAATGTAAGTAATAATTTTGAAAACATAGTTGGCCTAGTGCTATTTCTTCTCAAAATCAGGGCATTGCAGTAAGAATTACTCACGATGAATATGAATGAAAACTCCCGACGAAAGTGAATACAAAAGTGTAGATTTAAAGTTGTAGTAATAGAAAGAACATCACAGGATACATAAATGTGGTTTTTTGGCAACAATATTTACATAAAAACCTGATACATTTTCGGGGCTTAACCGCTGCCCTGTCACTCAATTTAAACTTGTAGTTGATTTATGGTAACTTTATTTATTTATATATTTTGACCATTACTAAAGGAGCAAAGCTTCATAAGAGAACATTTTAGCGCTCACACATTCGTCGCGTAGGGATTTGCACGGCCGGTAATTTTAGGGGCGGCCTCCACCCTGACCTCGTGACTCAGAACATCTTAATCAGGGCTCTAGCTACCTCATTAAGTCACGCGCCTTGTATCGATGTTCGGTAATAAGTGTCACGCTTTGTTTTCGCTTACTGTGGGCTGTTCTGTAGTGATGGGGAAGTTTCAAATTTGCGATAATCGACACATCGCAATTTAATTTTCTCAAATAAAATTTCATCGTAGTAAATTTTATAGCTCTTTTTGAATGCGTCGTGTACTGCAATATGCATGAATAAATAATACTTTTACGCCTTTGTTCTTAAAGAAACAAAAAATAGTTTTTTTTAATGTGTTTGTTATTTGAGCTTTTTCTTGATAACTAATTTTTTAAAAATTAATATACAATTTATTTAATATAAAATTTTGTCGTTATCATGTTTTCCAATTATTCGTAGACGAAGCATATCTCATCTCCAAGTTTATGTTCAATTGACGTTGTAAGAAGCTCGTATTTGTAAATATCATTTACAGCGCGGTACGGATTCTCATTTATCTGGTATTCGCAAAACTTTCGAAATATTAATATTACAGATGTCTGAAGTTTATTGTTCTGTATTATTTTTTGTATAATAATGAATGTTCTGTATTATTTTAGTATATTCATTTTTATAACACAATGAATCTGTAAAATCATTATATATACTTGAAAAACATGTCATGGGAAAAATTAGTTTTTCTATATTCTTGTCGCGAGTCTTGTTTTACATGTTTTTGTTTTACCATACTGTACACAATAAAATCACACAATGTGTCACATTTAATTAGACATGTATGGATCAAAAACAATTGAATAATTTTTGTTGGGTTAATAGTGGGTCGAATCCTTTCCAGTGGCGATCACGAGCTGGTAGACGTGGTGTGGATCCCTATTAGGTGAATCGATGACATAGCCAAGGTTGTGAGAAGTCGTTAGATGCGGGCAATGCAAGCCAGTCATCGTGGCGACTTTAAGGGACGGCTGCCATGATGAAGAATCATCCTTAAATCTAGTTTGAGGCGAATAAAAACAATTCGCATCGAAAGTATCTAATTAAGAGACAAACGCAATTACACAAAGCAATAGTAGCAATCTCGTAAAGGATAATGTGTACTGGGGATCGGGAGCGTTAACATTAAGAGCACGTGATGCCGCACGCATGCCGGCGCCGCACACTTGCCAATAAACAAACCGGAGATTCTATTGATTTCGTTTCAAACATATAACTGGACTTCATGGAAGGTTTTGTTTGAAGACACAAATGAAAAAAATATTTATTCGAGTAAATACAACTTTTGGAATGAATACATTAGAATCTAAAACCGTTTATATTATTGACCTACATACATATACATGACATTGGTATACAGGGCGATTGGGTGTTAAAAGTAAAGAAGTGAATGTATAGATATATGCTATTAAGTAACGTATTCTACACCCTACACAATTATCAATGGTTTTAGAAATAATTAATAAAGTAATAAGAATAGTAAAGTATAGTAAACAAAAGCGTTTTTAAAATTATTGCCACATATATTCAAATTAATTATTGTTTACTCTGTCCCTGTAAACTTTATACTGCCAGAAGTTATTGGTTTGTGTTTAAAAAAATAAATAATGTAACATATTTTAGAGTGGTCACTTTGTGCCAGGTGATTGGAAGTAGGTGTAAATGTTTTAAAGCTTTTTGCACCTATACCAATCTCCATGTATAGTAACCTCTTAAAAAACAATGACTAAATATAATTCTCACCGTTAACACGTACAAGCAAACATTGTATTGTACGTCGTAAATTATTAAGATAATACGTGTTACATTTAGTTGTCAATTTATTTATAGAAGTCAAATACAGGCTAGATTATAGATACGTTTTTCACAGTCTTTCAAAATATTAGGGTCTCTATTCTTCTCGTCGGTTGATAATTAAGTCTTGGGTTCATCTGGAATACGCCCTTTGCGTCTGGAAACGAAGAACGAACAACAAAAGTCTCGTTACGTACTTGCCACCGTACGCCGTTGTTCCACTGCCAGTTTGGAAAATGATTCTTTTCGAATTCAACTCCATAAAAAAGTCTCAACACTTTGTTCTCCATTACTCTCTGTGTGACTTATAACAGTTGCTGTTGCATATGTAATTAAAATATTCCTTTCAAAGATGTCAGTAACGTTTAATCTTTATAATGTAATGTGTATTCGTACAGGAGTTACGTCAGATAAAACAATTTTTAATTGATCAGTCTAACAAAACTGTTAGTGATAAATAAAAAGATAAAAGTGAAAAGTTTAAATTACACCGGTAACGCTTGAAGCAACGCGGTGCCTTATTTGTAACTGTAATAAGGCGACAAGACACCCAACTCTGTCGCGTCGTTACAACATTCCCGCTAGATTAATACCCAACAAAGTTTCGTAAAAGCATTCCCGAGTAGAGTTACTTAGTCGGCTGCGAGCCTAATGAGCCAACACTTATACTGATTTGAATCTCTATTTTGTATATAAATACAAAATTAACAACTTTAAATTATTGCCTTATTTTATTTATATATAACTTGGTCTACACCAATGTTGAAATACTTGTAAAGGCGTCAAAAGGGTGAATGTATAGTTCATTTGTCATCAAAACCTTTAACGCTTTTAAACCAATTACAAATCATTTTGTATAAAGTGATCTCTGAAATTTCTTACAATGCAACAGGCTACTTCAGGCAATGTCAAGTCTGCAATAAACAATAATTAAATTTAATATGTAGCAATCCGAATTTTAAAAACACTTTTTCTTATTATATTATTATAATTTTATTTATTATTTGTGAAACCATTGTTTTTTCGATAAACTTTACTATACATTAATTGACAACAAATAACCTTTATTCACACCATTTTACATTTATAAACAATTACGACAAGATATACGAAATAAATATGAGGGGTACCGGAAAGTAATGTCGCTTTCTTAAGTTAAACTCACGCGACTACTTTTTTACAAGTTTTTATTTCTTATCAACAGTATATTCACCTTCGTTATTAACAACCTTTTGTCACGTAGTATACAACGTCTTCCAAATGTGTAATGAGCTACCAAATGACAATTAAATATCGACATGCGCAGAAACGACATTACTCTCCGGTCCACCTAATATAAATAAACATAAAAAGTATAATAAAAAAATATTATAATGAATATTAAACATGTAAAGCAACAATATATTATTAATTTAATAAAACTTGATTAAACTTAATTAGTTATACGTGATTAGCGAGACTCCTTAAATTTAACATTTCTTGAGAAATATTTATTTTATAGCAGTACCGACTTTGATACAGTTAATTTTAATGATTGATTGAATATAAAACAATTTATGTGATAAATTATAAAATATTTTACGTGCTATAAATAAACTTTTACTAGTACTTTAAACTAAATAATATCGATACGCAATAAGCAGAAACCTCATAAAGAGAATTTTGGAATTTTGTTATGATTTGAATATATAATGTAATCATGATATAACAAATCTATTAGTATTATTCCATAATTGTACCTGTCGTAATATTTATGACTACAACTTAGGTAATAAAACGGTCTCAATTTATTTTTAAAGGTTTAATGATGTCGATTAATTAATATTAACTTTAATAAACAAACATATCTCATCATTAATTGTAATCAAAAAACGTGTGTGATGTTTATTAGCTTCTGGAATCAGAATGGCCTAATAATTTTAATCATAACATTTTTACGACCTTCATTTTATTATGCGGGTTTATTAAAGTTTAAAATTTAACACTATACACATTTTTGAGAGTATCCTCGGTATTCTTGAGTATCAAATGAATTGCTTTGTTATTGACATATTATGTTGTCCAGCGAAATTAAAGCTCTAATTCTCAAAGCGCTAAGATGAAGGAGTTGTAGAGAACTAATTGTATTTTAAAAACAGTTAAAAGGCAGGAAAAAACCACAGCTATGTGCGTTTATGTACATACATTTATTTTTAAAAGTATTTATTCTTTAATCTGATTTCTTTAGCTCTAGTTCGTAGTAAATGACTGGTCTTTTAAAAAAATATCTATTTTAGGAATGTGTGTTCAACTATAAGACTTATTTTGTGTATTTAATAGAATATAGTTTCCTAAATGTTTCCGTAACATTTTTCATTAATAAGAATATACTGTTTTAATCGCTAAAGTAAAAATCAAAATCACAGATAAAATAATTCGACCTAACTCTTTAGTATTAAATATTATATTTATAGAAGTAATAGTAATAAATGCGGAGACTTTACAACGCCGTGGTGGAACGTGTACTTTACACTTAAAATCAAGTAGACGCCCCTTTCGTGTCGTTAGTTTCAAGTACCAAAATAAAAAAAGTATCCTTGCTATTGCTTCGTTACGTTCAGAAAACGACTGTTTCAATAAAAAGTTCTACTCAAGTCGCGTCGGCGTGCGATGTTACGAAAACTTTAGCGTTCTGATAAGCAAGAAAACGGTTTCCGAACTTAGTGCAAAAGTACGGGCTAGAATTGTAGGGCTGGTATTGTAAAATGATGCGGTTAGACTACGCTCCACAAGTTTTGTTTCTCGTTTGAATACGTCATGATTATTTTAATTTGCCATCGTTAATATTGCAGCAAACGTCCACTATTTGACCACTATTTGACCTAGGCTTCTTCTATAAATTTCCTATAGGACGGGTTGGAAGCTGAATGCATCTGGCATCTTCCGACGACCTTAATAAAGTCATCTGTTTGCCTTGTGGCTGCGCCTACGAGCCCATGGTCCCTACTTTGGAACCTTAAGGCCAATTATTTTTATTATATTAAATCTCAAATTTACTTGGATTTATTCATCAATAAAATAAATAAAATGGAAGATGCTAAAGAAGGCCTTGAACTTATAACCAATGTTTTAATGAGTCTCTATTATGTTTACGAAAATGTCTATTTATTTTGGAAATAAATAACGTTTGCATTATAATCTATATAGTGAAATACTTCATTAAGAAATTATACTTTTAACCTAGATTTTAAAGTGTTCATTACTGACATTTTTTGGTGATTACAACTAACTTCCGATACAACAAAGAAAAGAAAAAATCTTATATTTGATTAAATGAAATCTCTTTAGAGATCTACTACTAATGAGGATTCCAGCAACTCAAGTGATTTCTCTTTCTCTCTCTGAGTGACGTGTTTTAACTTTAAGAAAATTCGTGTACCCTGAAAACAGTTATTTTAATAATCAAGTCGTTACGAAATATTTGTTTAACATTCGTTAATTATTAACAATCTATAAATTTCACACTGAGCAATAAACCTATATGTATTTTTTTGAGAATAATAAAATGTGAAAGTACACGTATTGCAATTGGTAAGATAGATCTTAGTCCTAAAAATCTTGATTTTTTATAACTTGTAGTATAAATATTTTACACCATTAAAAAGACCCTGTGCCTTCTTAGTAAGGGGGCGAACGAGTATAAATTAAAAAAAATGGACGATTTAAAAGTTTGTGATAATGCCTACTTAAACAAAGATACTTTGAAATTGAATTTGTAAAGCCAAAGGCCGAACCCTACGTCGATAGTAATTATTCATGTTCTCAATTATTCATTTCATTGCCTCTCCTTCGCGATTCGCCAGCAGACTCATACGTCTCGCTGGAGACGTTATTATTTATCCCGCGACAATGACTGCGAGTAACAACTGCTCTCGCCGTTGGTTGGGAGCGCGCGTAAATCAACTATTTGTGTTGCGCCCACGCACTGCGGGTGCGGCCCGTTTATTGGTTATTTCATTTTTGTTTACTAGTCTGCTGTATTTAGTGAGTTTTATAATAAATCGTATAATATTAGCAAATTACATCAAATTATAATTTGCTAATATCATATAAATATAGTGATAAATACACTAAATCTACTAATTATAAAATATTCATTGATCAGGTAATTTGGCTATCATTAATTTACGTAGCATCAGCGGCAAAAAAATAACCCTAGAAATTCCACGCCTTTAATAAAAGTCCGGAGGTATCTCAGGATTATTTAAAGGTAACTAAAATGCGCCTGATTCATAATTCTCAAATTTCTGATTTAAAAAGATGTCTGAAATGTGGCATTACAGAAAGCATCGATACTTACTCGTAGATGAAAGCAATTGAAACCAATATACAGTATATATACATTGTTCAAGTGGCTTGTAGAAATCCCGGTAATATGGATGAACTTACGGTTTGGTAAGGTAGCTGAATAGATGATGACCTGACCAAATATGCAAGTACACCAACTACATGATTCCCTTTACATCGCAGAAGACTGTTTAGACAAATGATATTTTTTTATTTTTAATTTATGAACAAATATTTATTTCACAAATGAAATTGTTTTTGTAAATGTCATTAAATAAATTTGTAAAATTAGGCAATAAAATTACTTTTAAATTTCCTTTGTATAATTTAAATTTGAACATCCTGTGTGCTGTTCGCGGAATGCACATGCGCCGCTGACTGAGATCTCGTTAGCGACAAGGCGCCGGCGCAAGACAAATGTGTCTTCTTAATTTACACGCACTTCAATATACAACGATCACCAATAAATGTCATCGATATCTGCAGAAATAAACTATGAAATGATTGTATGGAATAAAACATGAATTACTTACGACTGTTTTAAATATTCATGAAGAAAATTCATTAAAAATTCTACTGCTATATATATTTTTAAATATTTGTAAATAACCTAATAAACATCAACAGGTTTAATAATCACACGGACCCGAAGCGGAATATTTACATTAGTTTTTGATTTATGCATATTATTAACCACCAAGTATCTATTACAGTGATCACTTGTACGTGATGAAAAGAATATCAAAAACCTCAATTAGACAGTAATTAAAATTGAATTGAGCTCCGCTATAATGGCATCTTTGAACTAAAAGCTACTTAAGTTCCAAAGGCGACATGATCTGTGAAAAGCTTACAGCAAATTCAGACGAATTTTGTTTTATTAATGTCACAAATATCCTTAATAAAATAGTTGAAACAATTAATTTCCATGTTTCATCAACATCATGACCTGAGCCAGAATATCCACTATTGAATAAAGCAGAGAGTAACTTGCAGCAGTAAGGGATCTTCCTGCGTTTTCAGATATTTTGCATTTACGTTTATCCGAAACACAACACGCACACAAGTGGTTCAAAATCCAATTACGTGAAATTGGTTACTATTATTTGAATAGCCAGAAGAGCCATTATGAGAACAATAAAATAGTCAAAATACACGAAACATATTTTTAAAAGAGCACTCAGTATGCTTGTAGTTCTCCATAATGAAATGATAACGCCAACTTTTATTTTGACTCATGAGTCAGTGCCATGGCACGAATCACGCGTCATTTACCAAAAACAGTGCACTGAAAACAAATCATTAAAAACACCCGTTACTTCATGGCAATATAAATTGCTGATAGCAAAATATCAGGTTTTTTCTGTACCTCTTGAAAATGTTGCTCGACGTAAACTAACTGCTACATAGGTGCACCCAACCTGAGAAATAAGATGGAATCTTATCGGTCTAGTAGGCATTAGCAAAGGCATATTTTCGAATAAATTCAATAAGGTTTGTTCACCACCGTTTAGCAACTGGAATAAGCATCCAGCTAGACCCCATTGATTTTTAATAATCTAATGAATATTTTTTTGCCACAAAATCCACATTAAAAAGCAACCTCTTATTTTTAATTTACATATTTTAAGCGCTGTTATGGTTGTGCTTTGTTATTCAAGTTAGAATATTTTATTATAATTTAAAGTACTCCGACTTTGTTAGGTCACTTGATATATTAAGTGATATTTTCTGATATAAATATGGTTTATTATCCATACGTACATACATACAAACTTTCTTTTATAGAGACAGGGGTATGAAATGTGATCTATCATATTATTCCAAACTGTGCCGTTGTTATATATATATTGGTAATTTCTTCATTGCATCAACGTGCGACCTTTGTAGCTAACTGCATCATATTTAGAAGCCGCGAATAATTTGTATAATTCTAGCTTGCGTACATCTAATTCGTGATCTTGAAAATCGTGTAAAACCATAGCTGCAATTTGAGGAAATTAGTAACTTTTTTGTGGGCAACCGTGTACAGTTTCACAATACTCTCTTGAAATGTCTCTTTAATATCGGTTGTACATTTAAAAACTGTTTACAAGAAAAAAAAACCTTGAAATCTGTTGTGGGCTTTTATCAAATCAAGGTGCGTTTGGAACCCTCGTAGTAAGTTGAAGGATGCTTTTATCAAATTGGACTATTCTACCGTTTTTCTTTTTTTTGTGGCTCTGCTATTGGGGGCCTCTCTTTCTTCCTCTGTCCTGGGTACACAGGGATAACAGTTACAATAATAATGTATTTACTAAATTTTCTTATTTTCATACTATTATTCCTTCCTCTATAGTTTTTCACTTATAATGATCTAACGATCAAAATGAATGGTCAAAAGTGGAAAAAATAATGAATAAATTAATTAAAATCATTTTAAGTGACATTTTTATAAAAGACGAGGACATGGGATCGACATGGATTATCGACATATATCGTTATCATCTTTTTCATGTCTTAGGTGAATAATGTAAACATATGTATAAATAATTTGCTTTGTTCAGCGTGGTTAATTACGTGTTCTAAATGGTTTCCCTTTTTCTTATTATATACAAATAATTAAACATCAACAGCACTGAAAATCATCTAATACTAATGAATAAATAAATAATATCCGGGCACCATTTTATTTTAAGTATGAAATATTTTTTCTTAAGTTTCATGCGGTTGCGGTAACAGCCCTGTTCAATTTGCGAAGTAAACTCGGTGCTGAATATTTTAATTGCGCGCCGTTTAAATGAATTCCGATTTTATTAAAGATGCTCATTTATCGAACACGACGCGCCGAGGTGCTGGCGCTGTGCGTGAACGAATTCAAAGTGTTTTATGTCGCTGTTAATTAAAATCAATTTATTTCAAGCTACCGCGAAACGTGATGAGTTGATTTATGTTGTTTGCAAACTTGAATATCTCGTTATATATTACACTTGGGAATGTTTAAGGCGTAGTTTTTTATTTATCTAACGATCCAAATTAGTATTCGAATCAATTTATCACACGGTGTAAAGTAGTAGTCATATGCAATTACTATCAATAATTGATTGCTTTAAATATTGCGTGGTTTCTTATGGCTATTTTTTAAATTATACACTCTTTAACTACGACTATTATCCGAGTTTCAAAGATATTTTAATTTAATTATTTAATGCGATCTACAGTTAATAAATTTATGCGTCACTTCCTACTCATAAACATTTCATAAATAAATAAATAGGCGAACAAAAATGAATTTAATGAAGTAGTTTTTTTTAATTAATTGCTGATGATTCGCGTAGTACTTAATTGATATCAAATGAATCTCTGTTAAAGTTAAGTGAGATTTAATGATGATCTAATTAACATTTAAAACGGAATGCATGAATTATGTTTTAATAAATAATAAATTACTTCGCAGCCATAACCGCGACTACATTATAGAACACGTGCGATCAGATGAACCGATAAGCGCACACATAGTTCGTGTAGAACATCCCCAATGGAAAACAGACCCGCCATGTATATTGTATCTGTTTATCGAGCATCGGAATCGTAACTAGAGCCCGGTGCGTTTGATCGATGGAGGGCGACCGGGAGCGGTTTCAATTAGGTTTTAAAAATGGCTACGGCAAGGGGTGACAATACAATCGTCGCGTATAAATCACATTTGACGGTTGCGATGGGACAAATTCTTTTACGTTTGCTTTGATTAGTATCGAGTTTCAAATTCGAAACTTAAAAATGATTCAAAATTGGAATACTCTGTTATTTATATATAAGATAGATGTTACTACGTAAATTTAATTGAAATTATAATTCATGATAAAAAATATTTTGCAATCAATATTGATGAAATAACTGAACTAGCTCGTAAATTATTTGTCTTTTAATACTAAAATAAATTGATACCTTGTTTCTCTAAATGCCCTTTTTATTCAATATAATGTAAACCAGATGTGATCATTACGAATACAACATGTATAACTTTCATGTTAAGAATAAATCTCTTACACACGCAATTAAAAATAATAAGTTTAACGGACTAATAGACAATTGTATTACAATCAAATCTTTAACTGAAGTATTAAATATATAAAATTTGTCTCTAAATGTTTACATCTTAAATTTACATAAAGGTAAGTAACCATAAAAAAATAAACAGTTTAAATAGAATGCTTTATTTAAATTTAACAAGGGAGTAATAAAATTCTAATATCCGTTTCTTCGACGCGTGGGCGTGGGAGGGCATTGTATGCGCGCGAGCAGGCGGAATCGCAATAAGACAATGATGTTTAACAAACATACGAGCGTTCGCTTCGTCATGTTGAGAGCTCGACCTTTTTTATAACGATAACACAAAGTAATGTACGTTTGCCAGGTAAAGCTTAATCATAGATATTTTTAAACAGAGTGACCGCATTGCATCTATATGAAATAACCATCGTAAAATCTTTATAAAGCTGAGAATAAAAATAAGAGCGTGGAAGAATAATAAATAAGTCTTTACTTTAATTGCAGGGATAATAAATAATAAAACCGAAGACAGGTGAGTGTAATGTTAGTAAGTCTACGGTTAATTTCTTCTCAGGTAGACGCGAGTATAAGAAAGTCTTCTTTGTAGACGCGGATGAGTGTCAGGATATTGTCTTCTCTTGCGGGCGCAGAGTGTAAGAATAATGTCTTATGTTGCGGAGCGAAAGAGTGTAAGGCTTCTTTCGAGAACAGTAGGTGGGAATAATATGTACACGGGGACATGTGTAAATGTATTGTTTTTTTTAATATAGAAATATATCTTTAAAATAAAGAAAATAATTCTTCTTTTGTAGACACGGATAACTGTAAGAATAATAAGTTTTCTCTTGGTTGGCAATACCGCACAAGGAAGTTTTTTCAGAAATATTTTTGGAGGCATACACAATTCCAAAGTTATTATTATTTTAGTTCTATAGTTAAAACCCCCGTTAAATGTTGCACTGCTGCAGCTCAAAGCACTCACAACGTTTTATAATAAAATTAAATACATAACATAAAGTGCTATCACTGCTTCTAAATGTGAACCAGTGAAATGTTTCTCATAAAATTCCACTCAATTCTATTAATGAAAGGCGTGACCAATCGTAAAACAAACATCAGTAACGAATAAAACTCTGAACACGAACGGTCGTAAAACTTATCAACATAACACTCAATGGATAACGCACATGACGACAACACGGTACCGCATGGTCGATACAATGCGGTCCCGTCGATACGTCGTTGCCATCTGTCACACTCTTTAATACTTCAACGAGCTAATTGACCACTAATATCCACTGAAGATGGCAGTTAGGTCGCAATTTGTCTGATTACGGGCCGCGGACGCGCCACGTAATCGTTTTGAAAGTGGAATGGCTTTGGAAGTAGGCACTGCACACGACGGTTTGTTACCTGCATTGTTTTATCGTAATCCATAATAAAAGAAGCCGTATTAAAAGTAATGTATTTAATTTAACATTATATGATGTAATGTACTTTGATACTTGAATAGTAAGAAAGAATAGATTTAAAATAAATAGAATTAAAAAAAAACTTGTAGAAAAAACAAAGGAACAAATAAGACAATGACAATTATAAGAGATATATCGTGTGAGCGTAGTAGAACAGTTTATGTATAAAATAAATTACGTACACGTCACCGTCAAACTGGAATTCAAATAACATATAGTATTACGGTTTAAATACAAAATTTAGGTTATAGTAATACTTAAACGGCTTCCGTTATGGCCCTGCGAATTGGCAAGTTGTAGTGGCAGTAGATTAGCCACTTAGCACGCGGAACAAATAACCACTGTAGCTGTAAGGTTCTGTAGTGAAGATCACGGACTGGCAAGCGTAGAGTAAGACATCCCACAAGGTGTACAAATTTGTTTGACTGTTGGTTAGACTTTTTTGTCGAAAGGTCAACGGGTCTTATTGGAAATTTCTGTGGGAGGTTGATGTCCAGCCGTGGACTACGTACGGCCTTAACGACGGATGATTATACGACTTAATCTGATGATGCGGCTCTTCATAACTCTTTCTTACGAACATAGTAATATTTACAGTGTGTACCATTATTATATCAAGTTGGTTACAATATGATAATTATTATGGTTGATATAATAAAACAAAATTAATATTCAATCATATTGTCTTTGTACATATGATATTAATAAATAATTAAATTTATCAAATGTGCAGAGGAAAGCTGCATAAAGTTTTTGTTTGTATGTAAATTAGTTAACATTATGAATAACATGTTTACCAACGTCTTGTACACATATCTGAGTGATTCATTTATGTAAAAAGATTCGTTCTTTTTTAGGAATAAATGATGTAAAGTCGTAGATATAGCCGCATAAGTGGAAATAAAAGACAGCGTTGCAGTGTTGTGACTTGCGTTGGCAGTTGTACGGCGCGTCATACAAGCGTCAACCGTGAAGGAAAAAACGGAGACGGATGTAGTTTATGAATAATGCAAAGAATACATATCGCCCGTAGGATAATCGCGTTCGATTCTGTTTGTTAGTCAAATAAGCCATTGTACGCGCTGGCATTCGATATACAAGTATTCAGATATTTGATAAAAAAAATAATCAAAGGCTTAGTAAACTCGTTACCTAAAGAAGGCAAATATATGAAACACAAAATTTAAATTAATTAAAATCATAAAATTTGTTTGTGGAAAGACAGTTTTATGGAGTTATAACTATATGTTTTACTTTACTTTATTGTTATTTATTGAGGAAAGGAAAGAAAAACAAATGAGGAAAAGTTTCCGTTTTTATCGTGTGTTGTCTAGAGGTAATGAATAATGCTTATGTACGCATTACGTATGCATTATTAGTAGCCTGGCTGTAGAGAACTGAGTGGGATGCGGTTGCCATTCCTGGGATACAATCTTAAATAAGTGGCAATACACAATTTTAGGTCCATAAAGTGTGAATCATATAAAATTGTGCCCGGGAATCGAACCCGTAAACTACGATCGGAAGACTCAGTCCTCTACAGATGGGCTACAACTGCTCACAATAGAAGGAATAATAAGTTTGAAAAGCTCTGGAATATACTATTTTCTCTAAGTTCACTATTTCTACCTAATCGATCATTATTTGATCGATTAAGTGGATCTAAGAACTAGAGCTTTTCTGTTTACAACAGATGAGATTAATCTTCGATGTTGACAGATTTTTGCAATATGAGATTGTAAACATAGTTAGTCAACTCTCTTAAATTTCAAAGCACACAATATTAATAACAATAAAATTTTTGGTAATTAAATAATTTTAATTGCATTTTTTTTCCAACTATGTAAATAAGAAGCATGTTAGTTAACAGCAATTTATTTATTGATCAATAAATTTATACACTTTTGTATTTATGAAGTTATAAAATGAGGCTTTACAAGAAATTCAAATCATTTAAACCTTTTGAAAAGTAGCAAAAACTCGGAATCTAACTTCAATCTATTTCTGAACTAGGTAGTTAAATATTTCAAATACCAATTATCTTTTACCCAAGATAAAGTTGTTAACAATAATTAATTTATTAAATTACTTCTTCTGTACAGCCTTGGACTCATAAAAGTACCTAAAAAAGTTTTTTTAGTTATTTTACTTACTCAAAAATTTAGATTTATTATTAATAAATTAAATTTTTGCTTAAGATTTATTCTTTTGTATATTTTCGCTTTTAAGTAAAACTAAAGTTAAGTACTCAATTTTAATTTGTAAAGAATTATTGACGTGTACTTTGTGGACTTTAACTGGAAAACTTTGCTACATTTGTATCTCAAAAAAATAAGTTCTTTCATCTGGGAAAAGCCGATAAAATAGTTATAACATTAGCTACCTCTTCCAAGATGTCTGCATTATTGGATTACTGACTACGATGTTTTTTATTGTTCGTCAAACCTCATGACCTTTGTAAATCACCTCAATCTTATTGGCCCGGAAATTGTTTAGAAGTGTTCTTTTTATAATGATTTAGATAGAATACAAAATAAGCCATATTTAAGACGATTTTTTAAAATTGTTAATATTCAAAGCATTTGACTTTAAACTCATCTGAGCGATGACAAGATCTATGATGGTAGAGACTTGCCTAGAAGATATCTATTCATTCTTGACTTGAAAACTTTAAAGTGATACCTATCCGGAAACAATGACGCCGGTAGGTTGTTCCGTTCCTTGACTGTTCGTACTATAAAAGTAGTCACAAAACGCATAGTGCAATTTGACGGGATTTCAACCATATATGAATGTCGAGTATCCATATGTCTTGATGTCCGATTTCATGTAATTCCGTCACACACTCACAAGGAACACAAAAACTTAACTTAAGAAAGCTATCATTGTTATAACTAAACTGTAGACGATTCAAGGT
This sequence comes from Battus philenor, assembly GCF_028537555.1. Classification (NCBI taxonomy): domain Eukaryota; kingdom Metazoa; phylum Arthropoda; class Insecta; order Lepidoptera; family Papilionidae; genus Battus; species Battus philenor. Next base: position 5,114,804 of record NW_027181693.1, read on the forward strand.
AGACATTAAAGAACTAACTTACGTCTGCGAATTTGCACGATAAATAAAAAAAACATTCTTTGGTTTTTGATTAACATCCTCTGCTTTGAGTGTGAATGCGCATTTCATTCAAACAATTTCTTTTTCCATATGTCTTCATAATCAACGTCCTTCTAAAGCCATAACGACATGATACAGTCCAATGAGAGTTCCTACAGTGCAATTTATCCAGCAGAGATTGTATTCCGAAAGCTGAAACACAATGGAATGGAAGCACAAAGCTTATTTGCCGTGCTTGCTGTCAGTATTGTATTGCGTCCAGACCACTTTCGGTAGCCATTTCTACGGATTTGCTTTATTCCTTTACACCAAACATATTCCTGTACCTCTAGGATTATATAACAGAATAACAGTTTTTTTTATTACTTTCTATTGTACGTTTGTCAGAAAGAAAAAAGTAGTAAAGTAAATGAAAATCGGTGAACTTATCACTCATATTCCACATTTTAACTTTCTCAATTAATTTACATTATTTGACATTATAACTGCATTTTTAATTTATTTACGTCATATTATATAAACATATAATTAATTTTTCTACATTGATTATTAATAATATTGTGCATTACTCATTCAAGAATAAGAAATGACTTAAAAATTTGCATACTGTTAGAAAGTGGATTATGAGGGGTAAATAAAACGGAGGGTGAAATTAAAACATGCCTACATAATTTAATAAGGATTCGCAGCACGCAAGTACTTTTTGAAACATCGTCTAACCAACGAGCTGCTACGTCGTACAGTTGAGACTTCAAAAAGCCTTTACGGTTCAACCGAGTGGCTATAAACTTAGCACTAACTATTAAGTACCTACATAGACTTAATTTCTGTCCGTAGAAAACTAGTAATTTATATCGTACGAATTACCCCAATTGTACTTACCCTGAAAGTACAGAGTATGTACAACAATAACTTTTATTATACACAACATTGAGTTCAAATTACCACGTATATTCTATTTATTTCAGAATGAGCCCACTGTCCCCTCACGGTCTACTGAACATTGGGTCTTGGTGCTTAATTACGTGATAGCTTTGGTCCGTTTTAGTAATACTCACTCCTCAAACGTTTTTGTTCGTACTGCATATATCTGAATAACCGTGTGGAATGGGTATACTGCAGGAATAGCTACAGACTAATACAGTGCGTGTTTACTCTATGGCATGTATGGAAATAGCGACATGTTTCTCCGATGTTGGAATAGCTACGTCGTTAACGAGCGTCTGTTGGTTTGACAATGCAATAAGGGGACGAGGGACTATCTGGCCTTTGACTAATTCACTCTTAATGGTATTTCGGTATTTGTAATTTGTAAGTTTGTAGATTAAATTTATTTCCCGAGTTTGAATTTGGAAGCCAAGTTTGTACCCTCTCATTCCTTGATTTAATTGATCGTGCTTCTATGTGTGTGTATATCATCACAAACGTAATAAATATAAACTAACGTTAATGGCGATGTTGATTATAAACTGCGCCAACAATCATCCGGACATCCAAACAATAGTAGAATGCGAAGTAAATAAAAGCTATATATCTAAGCTCCACTATCACCAACCCTAGATGACGCTGACTATAAGGATGAGATAAGATGGATGCTCAGAATCCCGTGGAGCGTAAAACGAAACAACGTTTCGACTCTCAAAGAACTTAACATAATAGAGAGGCTATCGTCGATTGTGCAAGTACATTGTAGTTGTTCTTTGGTCATAGCACCCGTAATAAGGACTCAGTGGAACTTTTGGTGGTGCAAGGGAAAGGGGAAGGCTAGCGATCAGTTAGGTAAGCGAATGAATGCTCGTAATCCGCCCAACACTGAACTAAATGGCGACTCGTAACGAGAGCAGCGGGGGCACCAGAATCGACCTGTTCATGACCACGGCCACTCTAATAATGGTGTATAAATGAGAAGAAACGTTAATAGGATGACTCTTCATAGTTATTTGATCCATAGGACAATCATTTCATTAGGTTCGGATGAAAGAGGCCTACAACCAGTGTCTGTGTAGATCTTACCAAGGTTGTATTTCCACCTTGAGGGGAATGTAGCACAATGCGCTTGATGGTGTGGTTACTGATACAATTTTATTTCGTATAGCAAAATTTATTCATATTTATTGATAAAAGTTAATCATTTTAAAAAGAACGGAAGCAAGTAAGGTAGAAATGTGCTTATATGTTAAGATAATATTACTATATTCCGGAAGACATTCCATTGTTTGGCACAAAAAGACAAACTAATAAACAAACCCCAGAGGGATTGTCAAGAATAAGCTCTCGAAGTGGATTTGAAAATGGGACAAGAACAATCACGGAGGATTGTGAATGGATTCCATTCGCGTCACATATATTCGACCGCCTGACCAGAACGTTGACCTCGGTGTTGTCTTTTCGTTCCCCTCGCTTTGTCCATATCGACAAAGTTGCGGGAGGTGAGGGAGGTCAATAGAAGTTGGTGGTTCTAGGCAGAAAGGGATCGCCTGAATGACATTTGGGTAAGCGCCCGACTACCCTCGAGATTAGCTGCGGAGCTAAACGTTGACTTAGACCATCTGGAGACTTGGAACAGTGCATGGAGATCAGATTATCCGTGACAGTGTTAATATATTAAAACTTTGCTATCTAAATAAGGCTAGAATAATATTCTAATTTAAACGTTCATTTTTAAATTCATTTCTTAGTTCACTAAGTTTAAAGATGTAAATTTCATTATTTGTTTTATTAAAATATTCATTTTACATTTACTTTAATCGAAAAATATTTAACCCTTTCATTTTCTTATTTACGTAACCATTGTAAATTATTTTTTTGTTTTAATATTTCGGAAAGTACCTTTTTATTATTTTTTACTGGCAATATAGGATAACTAACACCGTTTATTGTTTATCGTCATCGGAACGTTGAGTTCTTATGGCGCGAATGATCTGCTGTTTGGAATAAATAGTAGTAAAAGTGCTTTTCAAGTTTTTACAGTGTCAAATTATCATTACCTGTTAAGTAAATTGTTATTCTAAATATTCAGAAGTAATGTATTTATGTTGTATTCTGTGATAAATCGTTATAAAGATTATGGGACACGGATGTCCCTGTCGGCGTAAAGGGATACTTTTTATACGGAATTTCTTAACTTTTGACCTGGTGATATACCAAAATGCTATCATTTTCTTATTCATATTTTTCTCAGAATATCTTTCGTAAGGGACTTGGAGTTTTTGAACTTCGAAAAAATAGAATTCTTCAAATTTTGGTGGGCGACAATAGCGATGAGGAAGATGACTTAGTGCTTGATGACGAAGACCAAAGACTTCTAGTACAGGATGATGACCAAGGGGTATTTGATGTCGAGGTTGAAGAGACGACGACTCTTCAACGGCAAGAATCACCTGAACCTTCAACGTCTCAAAAAATCAATCCATGTAATCATTAACCAATCCATCAACAACAGGAATTGTTTCGCCGAGTACCACAAATAACTTGCCCTATTATATTTATATTATTCATAAAAAAGTAAAAAAGAGTACACTAAGTAACAAATGTACATTATTTACAGCAAAACAGACTTACCAACAAGTAAACCAAAATTTAGAGTTTAAGTAGAAAGTAACCCTTAGCGACCACAGGGACATATTTGTCCCATAAATTTCCAAGAAAAATGTAAAACTTTTTTGAATTTTTAGTATAAATTATGTTTTTAGGATGCCTATTAATTCATTACATCTAGCTAAATTAATTAAATAAGGTACCGTAACCTTATGGTCCTGAAAGGGTTAAATATCTAATAGTTGATAATAACTGAGCCTTATTTAAAGTGCAACATATAAGATATTTCGTATGCATTACGGTAAATATTATAAAAATAAATAACAAGCAGATATCTGGAATAAAAACTTTCATTTGAATATCGACTCCATGGTTTTATGCGAAGTAACACTTAAGTCGATCCGCAGTTTATCCGTCCCATGTAGCGAGCCAAGTTGTCTTGATTGCCTTCCGGTTGCTCTATAGACTATTGAAACCATGATTTCCAGGCTGGTGCACAAATTTCATATTTTATTGCACTAAACGACTTTTTATACCTGTCCTTTGATTAATATATAATAAAATGTCATTACTGAATATTTGTAAATGATTTAATGGTTAATAAATTTTTAAGACATCACTGAATCCACCTAATCCATCCACTGTAATTCAGTAATTACTTAGACCACTAATCTAAATAGGGATAAAACCTTACATAGACTTAAATTTCTTTGTAAATCTTATGAAAAACTGCACAAAGGGAATCATTTTTATCATGGATCCGTGCGCAAAGATGTCATAATCAATTATTACTTAATATTGTGTGAATAGTATTCGTCTATTGCAATTTTCTCAGTTAAATAATAAGAAGTCGTACAATATCTATTACATATTGATCGTGGTTATATGTGGTTACATTAAATTTTACATCTTTTCGCTATGCAATTGAAATTATATAAAAATATTCAAAATGAAATGCCGAACGAGTACTTTGTGATAGTCCAAGTTGACATCTAATCTAAGCGATGTATCTCGGCGACTTCCAAATACGGTGAAATAGATAACGACCAGACCTGAGTATTACTATTATTAACTAACTATAATTGAAGTGTAACTCTTAGTTGCTGTAAATAAATACAGGCTAAGCACTTCCAGCGCTTTGCCTCTTCAAATCCATTAAAGCTGTAAATGTAATTCAAATTAACCACTACATTATAATCTTCCAGTCGTAGCACTTCCACAGCTGAATACAGTACAAATAATTTCCGATATGACTGGTTGAGGACAGCCTGTATACAGAATCTTCTTATGGTCTCAACAAAGTCTTCTATTCACCTTGCAGGTGGATGCCACACACCACCTATACCAAATATGATCGTCTACGGATTTCCTTATCTATGATTCGATCTAGTAGAGAAGTCTTCACTATAGCTCTCTTTATGGTTCGTTGAGCGACTGCGAGTTTATGAATCCAAGAGTAAGTTCAGTTTATAGAACTTTAGTAAAAAAAAAATGACAAAATTGAAATTGTAAAGAAACTCTTAAAATCTCCCTCGATAAATTTTGTCGTTTAAGCCGATACGTAAAAAAACTAATCGAGGAAAAAAATTACTTTACGATCACTTTCGTTTGGATTAATTGTTCCTAAATTGCTAGAGTGATTGATGAAGATAAAAAAGGAATTGCTCAACAGGCCTTATTGATTACTTCGGAATATTGATTTATTTCTTTAAAGTAAATTAATAATTAATACTTTTTTTTCGTGGTTAAATCTTGCATAGGATACCACACCGCTGCGGGGGCTACGAGAGGGTTATGCCGGACTCCTACCGGCTAAAACAGCACGCCTTTAGTTAAAACTACGGGAACGCTTTCGCATACTACCGTAGTTTTGACGGCGGTGGCCTCAACTCCTTAGACTATAATAAATGCAACCTTAGCCAACAGATATTCGTATGTCATTTTTTGCACGAACGCCCCTCATATAAACGTATCTAATAAACATAGCAAAGATTATTTGAATGGAATTTGAACGGTTAACTTATTTTTATTGATATGTACAATATTAGAAAAATCATGCTACTAACCTTAACGAAAGATTAATGGAAATAATAATAATGAGTAATATATCGCTATATAGAATCGTTACTGCATTAAGGCATAATTAATTTGCTAAGTATACAACCATCAACATTTCTTTTTCACTGTACTCATAACAAATGATCCGTAGTAATGTAAGTCATAAATAGTGATGGAGAGACCGAATTACGAATTGCGAATAGCGTGCTATTTATTAACCTTTTATTTTTTTATTTGATTTGTGATTTTGAAGTATTGTATATATGTTGTTATAATGTATATTATAATGTTAATAAATTTCCCGTACAATTATGTGAATCCTCCTAAATGTCAAACATTTTTAAAAATAGTTTATTACTCGTCTTTATCTATAATAACCATTTGAAAAGGTAATTGAATGTAGCTGTCAGAACCGAGGCTTCTTGAGCTTTAATTTAAAAACTTAGGTTTAGTTTCAAACAGCCCGCGAAATCAGTAAAAATGAATATAGGAAAAAAAATGATCATTTGTTTTATTTTTGTTATTTTATTTTACTACAATGTTTTAAATTTTGTTCAACAGTGTACATAAATACTTATAGTTATTTTAACAATTGTAAATTGCGTCTCGAAGTTTGTCGTGGTATCATCTGTGTCTTGACGCGGGTCTCACGGGTCTAAGTTAATTTCCGCCACCGGCTTTAACTCTCGGAATTCCTAATAGAGTTTATTTCGATTCTCTGTTGCAAAGACACGACTAAAGCTTTTGCGAAATTATACACAAAAACTTGCTTGAGTAACTGTATTATAATAAAGATAATTTTGTTTACCAATTCTAAAGTTGTTTTAAGTCTGTGATGAACAATTCTTTATAGTATTTTTGTTTTAAAAAATACATAGGTATCACCCACCATGTCTCAGTACACGTATACTAACAATCAACCACATGGTTTAAATAGTACAGAGTCAAAAGCCACAAAGCCATCGAAACTACGAATTGATTGCAGTTTGCATTGAGCCGATCGGATAATTTCACAAAATTTAGTTGTCAATTGAACAGGTTTGGTGTTTCTCTGGAATATTGAATCGGGAATTCAGCAGAAAATTCGTAGACGAACGAAAGTAACCGACATAGTCTAGTGGAATGGTAAGTTGAAAGGGCAGTGGTCAAGCCACATAGCGCACAAAATAGATAGCCGCTGGAAAGGTTCTGGAGTCAAGACCACCGATAAAGAAGAGTAACGTCGGTCTTCCATCTATAAGGTGCACATACAACATTAGAACAACTTACTTTGGTGTTTCCGTTCATGCACACAATACTGAATGTTTTTCGTGCATCTTTGTAAATAAAAAAGAGAGAGCTCTAAACAGCTTGTTATACTCTAGCACTTAATATTCTAAGCACCGTTTATTAGAAGATATAATCATATTATGCTTCCCTATAATGGTATCCTTCAAACTAAAGGTACCAAGGTAGGAGGTAAATGGAAAAAGCTAAGAATAAACTCAGGCGGTTTGTTTATTGTATTTTTACAGAATCAAAATTTCCAAGCTCTATTAATATTTAAGAAATCTTTCACATTTTTATGGAATATTCACATGTTAAACTTTGAGAAAGAGATCACTAGCCAAATTCAAATCGGCTGGACTGTGTGCAGGAAGCTCTGAAACATTTTCTCATCAGAAATACCGCAATGCAAGAAGACGAAGATCTTTCCTTGTCCAGCGTCTGTTGCTGTGGACAACGAACTGATCAGAGACGTGATCGCTTACGGTGGGTGGGTGTTATAAGAAGGCTCAAGGTCCGTCAAAGAGCAGTTGAGAGATTCGACTCTGTGTTTGTCACTAATCGGCGTAACATTACTCCTGAGGATGCCCCGTGGCGGGGTGAAACACGTGTTGAGTGATTTAACGGTGGTAGTTGTGTAATTCGCATTGTTTGCCGCATGCGCATTTTCCAGCGGGCTGGCGGGCAGTGCACTTTATTGCACGACTACTGCTACATAGCGGAAGTAGCTATATATTAATCCTATTCTTACTTAGGATAGACTGCTGCAAAGTAACGCCTGAATCTATTAGATATAATATAGAGAGCTATTCGGAGCTTCGCTGCAAAATCGAATCATGGTATATCGCTCTTGCAACTGATCGTTGTTGAGGCCAAAATATTCTCAAGTGGCGACCGCGTGCCGGTAGAAGCAGCGTGGGTTGGCTTATCATTAGGTTGACCACCGACATATTATAGTCACGAGGAGTCGCTGGATGTGCGCGCAAGACCGCTTATTGTGGCGATTTTTGGGGGAAGTCTTGTAGTGGGTGACTATCGGCTGCTGTGATGATGTTGATGATGTGTGATATAATAACTTAAAGAAATTTTTCGTTATACTATACACGGTGATACTATACAAAGTTAATACTAAAGGTATTCAATTACTCTCAAATAAAATAATATTTTGAAGTTCTTTTAAATCTCTCATCATTGGTTGAAATGTTTGCACCAAAAAAAATATTACTCAATTCGCTTCCAAAATGGAAGTATAAACGTCCCTATTATAGGCAAAACGTCAAACGATCCCACGATATTAAATCCGACATGCCGAAACAAAGTAAATACTCAAAATAAATTATCCGTTTCCAATAAAACTTCATCCTTGATACGCTTCGTGGAGCACTAAATGTAGGCAATAAATTGATGGTTAACAATTTAAATCTTATTTGTTTGGTTTTATGATCGAATATTGAATGTGAGATGTTTCGATTATGGCACGCGATGTATGTATAGGGTGTTAGATTTTTCAAGACCCATCCTACGCGCTTAATCGAGCGCGGGTAAACATGCATTTTTCGCCTCCTGTGAAAAATATCGTTACCCAGTCTTCCGTATTGTAACATCCCAGTACGGAGTAGCGGGGTTCCCACGGATGAATATGTTTTAGGAGACTGATGTCATTAATCTTGCATTGAGTGCTGGCACAATGCGCGTAATGGAGGGTTTTTGTCGCGTGAACCGCCGATATGTCTACAAATGTACGCACACAAAACCTTGAGAGATTACAGTACAATGTGTGGCAGCTATCCCATTGTCTCTGTCTGTAATTAATCTTGTTTCTTATGAGGAGAAACGCGAGAGGAAACAATAAATGCGATTGAAATGTTGCTTATCACGCGGCTGTCACCGTTACGGCGTCTTCAATATTTATAAACAGTGGTATATCAGTTTCACAAAATTATACGCTGCCTATTATTTGACAGCGGAACAAATTATAAAACGTGTTACAAGTTTTATTTACATGCATCTAAAGGTTTCATTTTTGTTAGAAATTGAATTTTATGTTTGATAATCTTAAAGTATATTATTGAATATTGTTATAGAAGATATTGAGTACTCTTTTACAGCGTAGATATGATTAAAAATGATCAGAAACGATCTATCAAACGGCAGTCGCCGGAGATACGCAGCGCTTCTTATTTGAATAACGCCTGTCGAATAACAGCGGAGACGAAAAAAATATATTTTTTTTAAATCAATTATCAATAAATTAACATTTCATTAGATCATGTAATTGATATTATTTACATTACTCCCTACTCATTGTCATTACGAGTTACGTATTAGCTATGGCGACCACGAGGAAGCTTAGAGGAACATACTTCGGCCAAAAGCGTGAGGCTAACCCGAGGCAGTTCCTCCGAAGTGGATGTACTCAGGGAGCATCACATAGGGATGATGGAGAAACATCGTGGGAGTTTTAGTCGCAACATAATACATAATATTGTTACTCTATGTTTCTTCCTGATGCTACGTATCCAATAAAGAGTATATTATGAATAATATTATATACAGTACAAAAAATCTGGAATTTGTCTCTTTGTAAATACAAGGCTTACTCATATGAGACAAATTCTAACTTACTTATTATATAACCTCTGTTATATAACCTCTGTGGTTTCGATTTCAATAGATTTTCGTAAGTTCGAAAGTATTAAAATATCTGCATTCAAACTTGGTAAGAGCGGCTTTAAATTAGTTTGTAAGCTGTAAGTTAAAACAAGGAAAAAAAAATAGGAAACAGCTATGATTAAATTTCCACACTCGGTTTTGGCCCCTTGAACAAATTTTGTACAGACGTCCCGACTTTATGCATTGCAACTAGATATATCTTTGATCGTTTATTCAGGGGGATTAGTTAAAAGTCTCCGAAATATGTTAGTCTACAGGTACAGATAATAAACAACAGATAATTTGAATATTTAGTCATCCGACAATGCTTTTTTTACCATATTATCAATATGTTATTTATTGTTTCTTAAACCATCGATTTTTGCATATATATATATATATATATATATACTTATATATATATATATATATATATATATACTTATATATATATTTATATTATAAATAGCCAATCACCCTGTGTAGCTGTCCTCAGATTTATCCGGCAGACAGTATCGTAGTAATGATATTATCACACTTAGTTTTTATATAATAGTATGAAAAGTAGTAAAATTTTTTTAGTCTAAATGTTACTCTTTTCCTTTTGCTCTTCGTATCATACACGGGGTATTTGAATTCGGAAGATTGATCGAGCTGGTATCCGCGCGTTACAAATTGCTGCATTTTAATATTAAACACGACCAACTACGTGTTCTTCCACTTTGCTGTAACTGATTTCTAAGCATTTAAATAATAAACAACTTTTGGATAGGCGTTCGTAAATATCTCTTGGTGTTTATCGTTCGGTCGCATATTCATAAAAAAGGGAAGGACACTGGATGATTTTAGTCACTAAATCATGACCTATTTTATGTTATTGCGACACACATCAACAATACCAGGACACATATTGTAATTATGTAATAGTCTTTATTTTGTTGTGTTCTATTTTAAAGTAGTTTTAGTTTTCAGGTTTATTTTTTTTGTTATTGTTTTATGTTTATATGTGTGGGTTATTGTTGTGTAAATAAAGGTTTTCCAATCTACCTGTTTAATAACAAGAAATTTTATTAGTAAGCGCTTTCTTGGACTGAAAATTTTGGAACAGAATTTAAAAATATTTTATCATCACTGTTGTTTACATTTATTCTTATTTAAATACTAATTGAAGATGAGAGTTGTTGATGGCTCTGTTGTCATATGCTAAGAAAAAAGTACTAAAAATCTATGGCATACATACATATTTTAAAGAAAGTCAACAATATATACTACTATATTTTAAAGAAAGTTTTTAACAACTTTAAAAATATTGTCTTTTATTAACGCAAAATTAGCGCAGTGTCGCTTGGTTGCGGTAACCAGATCGTTGTACTACTCAAGAATTTTGTACTGTTTATTCACTTATATAAAGCAATAAAAACATGAACATATCAAGTGGAACGGGGAAAAAACATTTTCCAGAAACCGGGTCGAAACATTTAAGGCAGGGACAAAGTGATGTCGCATAGAAAATGTGTAAAGTATTCAAATACTTTTCTTGAAACTTATTTTTAGTTATGAATAAAAAATCTTACACTTTAAGTAATATCACATACTTTTTATCTTTAACTACCGACATATTTGTATTTTGAATTTAATCCACAGCAAACTAGTATATTTTTATAATAAATGGCTTTCATTAAAGAGACAACAGTTTGGTGATCAATAAAGTAATTTTGTTTATTTTATGTGGAACGTAATGGTGTCCGGTCAAATGTTCCGGCCAATACGTGATGGATGGTACAGATAAAAGCGGAATATGACCACTATCCTGTGTTTGTTTATGTTTATATCCTCGTATCGGTGCCGAACAAGCGTTTGATCGGATTTGATAATTTGAACAAAATTTACAAAATACGTTTTTTATTGGTTTAAAAGTATATTACACATTCAATTAAAATGTTCAATAACAAGTCAAAGAAATATAAAATTTAAGAATTGTGTAGCTGATACACGCATTTCATATTATTTGGTTTCACTAATTCTTAATTTGGTTTTAGAAAATTGAGATCCTTTTCAGTAAGGACGCATTTCGAAGAGTTGATAACGATGCCATAGTCAAAGAAACCATTGAAAATAACGCGAATATAGTGTTAGTGAGTTGCCTTGTAGACAGAGAAAAAATCACGTTATCGATGTATACGAAGAAATAATTGACAACTCGAGTGACCTCATCTATGAAACATTAAGAAAGTTTGTCCGACATTGAACAGGGGGTGTATTTTGATGATCACGTTGCTTTGTTAGAATTCTTTCGTTGTCATCTAGTTCCATATTTTTATTATTTTTATAGAATATTCTGGATCTTACATACTTAATACTATCCTATAGACTTCCACAGATATATACTTTGCGCTCATTGATAGATAATTTCTATTTTCATTCGTTTTGCATCAGCCCAGTTGACTGACGTATTGGCTACAATAAGAAGAGTTAGTTAACAGTAGTCATTTGTCGAGTGTTGACGTGGCCAGTCTAAACATGTCTATCTGTCCGCCAATGTGTTTGTTAGCTTTCGGTTTCTTTTGTTTGCACAGATGCTGTCCCCAGAAGTCACGCGACATTAACTGCTACATAAACGACTACTTGTGGGTTTGTGTCCAGGAGAGATTTTGTCAACTTAATTTGCAATATTTTTAACGTTTTTTTTTCTCAAATCGTGAATCATATACAATTCTCAATTATAAGTAGATTTTATTTATTATAGATTTAAATTAAATAAATATATCATTCTTGGCAGTTCGATGGCAGGTATTTCTAGAGTGTGTCGAAATCGCAAACATCTCAAATACAGTTATGTCTTTTAGTTTTTAAAAGCAATAATATTTATTTTAGTTTCCTTTTTATTTTATTATCATTACAACTTGCTATATGCTAAAATTATTTTAATTTTTAAATAATAATTTATTATTAATTTTTGAAAACGTCCGCGACGGGCTCACTTGCGACTTATGCTGATTTGGATTACTTTCGTACTTATACGATGACGACGTTAGAGACTTTACACTGTTTTTTTTTTCATTATTGACCCTTTGTCGTTGGGAAAGTCCATCGAATGTTATAATTTTTAAATTGTTTATGTTATTATAATCTTTAAAAAAACAAGAGTTGTATAATTAAATTTGTTATTAGGTTAATAATTTAAGATAATTTGCATAGCCTCCATAGCGGAACCCTCGAATGCAACGGGTTAATTTTGTTTTTTTTTCTGCCTCGTTAAATAGTAATTAAATTATTATTATTTTTTTAAAAAGATAATTACTTTTTCTTTCTCATCGCGACGACTAATTTAAGATTTGAGTGATAACGATTTACACGAATCGTTTTTTCATTTTATTTTGTTTTTAATTAAGGAAGAAACTCTTCTAGTGATCTATTTCAATATTGCCGTTTCTCTTTATGAATTAAGCAAAAAACTTTCAAACAGCGCAAAAGTAGTATTCCCGTTCATTTGAGAGACATTTCTTTTTTCATTAATTCGTTAGCATTTGAGTAAAGAAACGAGTGCTCTTGTTACTTTTCATTTAAATTTTCCTGACACAGAGAATTTTTGTTTATGCTACAAGAAGAAAGTTAATTTTAAATAGATAAATTATATGAAAAGTTCTTATGTGCTGAGGAACATTAAAATGAGGATTATATTATAATTATCAGCCCTATCGTCACTTTTCAAGCACATATTTAATTTAAATTTATACCAAATGATGTAAAAAGTGAATTACAAGTTTGCTTTTCGATTGAGAACAAATTTTAAACACTCAGTATCGGGGATAAAATGTTCGACAAATTTATTTGACAGCCACATTAACGAATTTCGGAAAAAAAATTAAATTAATCATTTATCAAAAAACGTAATAAAAAATTTATAAAACAAATTATTTTGTTGGATAAGTTGTCTATGTTTTAGCACAGTAAATAAAATGCCACGTCATTCAACGGATGTCCCACGTGGTGACTTGAAATTTTGAAAGCCATGATGTCGCTTGCACATATGAAAGCAGCCCCTCTTTTCTGTCGATCATCATTTAACACGTCGCTTTCGTACTCGCTTTGATTGTGTTTTAGTCAACTAAAGTATGAAACATCGAAGGCAAAAGCACATAACAAACAGTTTTGGCGCGAAACTCATGTGACTTGACAGTTACATGACAGCGGCTTTTAGAACAATAAATTTTAAGTTCATTGACGCATTGCAGAGATGCAAAACATGTAAACATAGAGTGTTACTTTTTAATTAACTTTTATAAACAAATTTTTATTTTAAGGCAAAATTAAATAATAGAATGATAAGTTAAATGTATATTAAAATGACAACAAAAGATATTTTTTTCTCAAAGATATCATAAAAACTACAATTCACAGTTCAGTAAATACTTTTATTCCACTTTTAATGATCTTATAGGCCTACTAGTTTAGTTTCCACTAGACAACTTATCACTTCGATGGTTAACGAACGAGTGACCGAGCTCCCGACTCAATAATCAAAACGTTATTTCAACCCCACCACTCTCTATCCTGGAAGTTGTCACAAAAGAGTGACGGGGTCGAGTAGTGTTGCTATTTAAGGAAAATAAAACTACCTATTATAAAATTATTACAAAGAAATCTAAACCTATATAGAATATGGGACACCGCCCTGATTACAACAGCACTATTTTTCTGTAACTCCTTCTTGGTAGCTTTTTGGTGGCTGAAGCTGTCTAGTCTTTTTATAAAGCACGGTACGTATTTACGGAGCTTAGCAGAATTAATGGCAAATCCTCCATGGACGCCCAGGTTGGAGTTTGGTATTGGTAGTGGTATTCTTTGTCTCGTTCTCTCATAGCGCATTTTATGCCCTCCTCGAGTGTATGCTGCATTAGGTTTCAGGCACTCCAACGACGGTAGCACACGGTTGTGTGAATCTTCCCGCGACCTTAGCTATATCGTCGGTCCACCTAGTGGGATACCTACCCACGCCGCGTCTACCAGTGTCTAGTGGTCGCCATTTGAGAGCCTTCAGCCTCAACGGCGAGCAGATGCACAAGCGGTGCGCCCCGCGCCGCGTCATTACATATATTATACATAACACAGCTTAATTAAAAGAAATTAACCATAGTGGTTATCATAAAAAGATACTATATGAAACAAGGTTTAGTCATTGCTCCGATATATTATAATAAGTAACATAACTGACAACCAAAAGAAATATTTTTCCTCGTAGCGTGGGTAAAATAAAGAATGTACGAATTGATAATACCGCTAAGCTGTGGTGTGTCACATAGCTTCAACGTTTGTTGTGAAACTAAACAATCGGCATCGCTCGGAAAAAAAAAACAAAATGACACATGGATAAATTAAATAAACAAGAGGATAAAAAAGCGAAACATTGCATGGGAGGCGCGGATCTCACGTGCCGTTGACAGCTGCCGGGTTTCCCTGTGTTTTTAGTTTGTAAAAATAACAGACTATAATCCTGGGCTTTCATATGTTTATTTATCTTTTAATTTTGCTATACACTATGAATGTAATCAAGTTAAGTTGAAAAAAAACATGCCTACCGATCTATGAGCACAAATGCATTAATTTATTTTTATTTATTGACATTTTAAATGCATGATGTTATCAATAGACTTTTTCAAACGGAGAATAGCTTTTAAGAATATATAATTTAACGGTATGAACGAATTAAGAAGGAATTTTCTCCTTTTTTAATTTCTTACTGTGACATTCTTTAAAAAATAGAATGTGTATGCTAGCATATCAGTATATTTTTAAGAACTTTTTTAGCATACACCAACAACATAAAGATTATACCAGGGCTTGATTGAGAAGCAAGCATTAAATCTTCCTTTGTTACACTTTTGTGTAGGCAAAAAATTTTTACCTAAATAGAAAATCATTCACAGTCAGTGACTATTCAGTTATAAGCGCCGAGCCGCGATAGTTCCACAAGCCAAAAAATGGGTGAAATAATAAAACATTTCATAAAGTTTTTGAAGAAATTGTTAAAAATATAATGCTCTTATGCGTATATTTTATATCATAGCAGTAACTATACTTATTTTTATTTATGTACATTCATTAAACTGATGTACAATAAAATAAATAGTTAATACAACCTATTTTTACAATAATTGACTTATTCTTGATATTAACGCAAGTTGCGAGGGCTTATTATTATTATAACAGTGTTTAAATAAAATACTATCCAAGAACTGGTTTTGAAGGTTCTTGTTCAAGATTATATATATTTATATGTATGTATAATAGCTATCATACAAAGAGAACAATATTTAGAATAAAGAACACGAATTGTGCTTTAAATTATGTATGTATATTACTATACACACCGTCTATTTGGTTCAAAATTCTCGGCCTTTACAATATATTATTAAACATTTCAGTTTTGTTTTACGCGCCACTGGTGCACCACAATTACTGGTCCGCGCCAAGGGATAATTCTGTTGAAAAACAACTAAGAAACTCGTTGGGCAAACATCGTGTTATGGTAATTGAAGAGAGGACCGGGCTGCAGAGGTAATCAGTGGCGAGGGCTGGCAGCTAATTATTTTGAGTACATGTCGCGGCATAAACAAACATGAACAGTGAACACGATCCCTCTTGTTAAAATCAAACATAATTTATACTCTGCATGCGATACATTCCTATCATTAATTGAATTTATATCAATAACCCATGTCTCTCGAACGAAAGATAAATTCTTGTATAATTTTTAGCCAAGTTAGTGCAGATAAATTTAAATTAACCTTATCGGTAGGTTATACTTAAAAAGATGAAATGTAATTTGAAAATGCTTCTAACATTCAGAAACTACCGATATTAAGAGATTTTTAACGATTTTACGTAATTTATTATATTTAAAATGATTGATTTATATAGTTTATTTATTTTAAACCTAATTATTAACTATAGTGATACTTTTTAGAAGGTTTGTTGCGCACTATAATAAGCCATCCGTCACGGTCTTCGGCCATGCGTATTGCTTTGACTACTATATCGAACTGGGTTCGGTCCTGATCCGACCAGCGCACGGGATTGCGCCGTCCATCTACTGTTTCGGTGATCAATAGTTTTTCCATTTTTGTTTACATAATATTGAGGTAATGAAGGTACCTAAATAAATAAATGTTATTAGACAACTAGACGAATTTTGTTTTAGGTAAAGGAATCAAACAGCGGTTTTTGGACCTGAAAAAACTTTCTATTTTGTGGTACATGGTTTTTATATTGAAACGACTAATCATTTCATTTTGACTCATGTTGTAAGGAATTACCATTTTTAATCCAAACGGACGCGTTATTTTCTTTGCCCTTAATAAAGTATATTTTCTTCCGCCCTTTTAAAAGTGTGATTAAAATTTACGGTTATTGCTTAGTTCACGGAAGAGAGCGGTTTGCCACAAGGAATTACTTGCTTTAACAATTGCGGTGAAACAAGTTGTAAGTACTAAACTTTGGCGAGTTTTGTATATTATATAATCACGTTAAGTAAATTCTAACTTTTTATTCCTTGGAGATCGTCAGGGAACATTTTGACGAACTAAAAGACTGAGTACCTTTCATAAACACAAATCTTGGTATTAACTATTCTTATAATATAATAAAATAATATTGAAATTATACAAAAATTTAATATATTAGTAGAACATAAAATAATGAAATAAAGGAACGATACTTTATCAAACATTTTTATTAAACGATATTGCATCCATATTAGAAATTATAATGACACTGTATGATAATAAGTATGAACGATTTATTTATTAACTAGTAAAGTAATATAGCGCAAAAATAAAAGAGCAAGAATACGGTTACTTACTCGGTGAACTGACGCAGTCATAAAAACGTGGAACATAATCGTGCACGGCTCTATGACTCTTTCAGAAAATAGAAAAATCTAGAGAAAAATAACAGCGAAAATTGACATGAATCGCCACTACTTTCAAGATGAAGGTTACAATAAGTTTTCCTTATTATTGTGCAGGAAATTTTTGAGGACGTTATACTTCAGTAATCGGATTCAGAATTTGAATTAGAAATAAGGAGATCTGCAGAAGAACTTCAGGCATCGTTGTAGCTTGAAACCGGTTGCTAGCATAGCACAACGCTGCATCAAAAGGTTCTTGGGTGAAGAACACGAGACGCGGTGAAGGTTCGGTCTCCACTAGGTTGATCGATAAAATGCTTAAGGTGGATACGGGCACCGCAAAACGTATCTAAAAATTCATCTTTGTTAGTATATTCGATTATAAATGTACATTTTTAAAGTCCAGATTATTTTTTGAACGCGTCGTTAAATGAATGATTTATTTCGATGCCGTTCGTGTAACGTCTGCGATAACTCAAATGACCTGGTTTCGGAATGGAGTCGACTTAATTTATTTTGGAAGTAACAAAATATTTCCGAGTTAAAATAAAGTTGTGATATGAATTAATGGAAATGTTAAATTTTAACAACGGACAGGGTTTTATTAGGAATTTGGCTTCTTTTTAATTTTAGTATACAGTGATTATGTTTTTCTTTTTATTTTGTTATGTACAAATGCAATTTATCCTGAGATATTTACAGCTTCATCAGGTTAGAGATATATATAGCATAGCATAGCTCTAAACGTACTTAATCTTGACTATTTTACAGAATTGAATCTCTAAGGCTCTCTCAGGAACCACGGCTTGGACTTTCAAATTAATTGTTTAAACGGATTGAAACTACCAAGCTTCTAGATAAAGTAACTAACATAGCTCAAAGGATTGACAAATGGCAGTAGATAAGCCACATAACGGGAAACGGATGCTCGCTGGGGCCTAAAAGTTTAAGCGATTTAAGAGCTTTATTATCATCATTTCTTCAGTCCCCTGGGTCACTTCCGCACATAGGAAACCGTTTGCATACAAAGTCATCCATATACCTTAAGAAGCTCATCTATCCAATTACTCGGTGGATTTACACTGCCTTGCAGACTAATAAACACTGTGATTTCTTTCTAAAATCTTCAATGAAATATTGAACTTACATTGTTACTAGTCTTCCCAAAGATAACTATGGGGGATATGCCATACTCGCCACGCTTGGCAGGCAAGTTGGGTACGCAGTGTTTTATGGTACGCAGATGATGCGAGCAGTGCTATGTGAGCAGTGCTACTCCTATATAATGAATGCACAAAGTGTTAATTATATGAGATTGTATGACAGGAATCGAAAATATTACCTACGATCATAAGTCTCAGTCTTCTATCGCGACTCATTGTCACCGGTAATTAGATAAGACGAGTTAATTAGTTGGAATAATAGGTTTATATTATTTATTGGAATGATTGTGGATACAAAATGCACAACAAAAGTCCTTTTATGCTTCTGGTTGATGGGTACCGTACCGTAGCTATTGAGTCCTTTTATCTAAGGCGACATCTTAAGTTTCCAAGTAAGGAGACAGGATTTTGTATAATATATCTAAAATAAGCGTACTACTACTCCATTGGTATGGGTAGACATTAAACCATGTCATCTCTTATTAAAAAAATCAAGTTTATATTTTATTTAGATAAAGATTTTAACAACTTACACAATGTAAATAAGAATGTTATTATATTTTATTTATCAGCTCCGTATGTCACGCTTTAAACCACATTCGTCGTAGTAATATTTATAAACAAATTTGCAATAAAGTCATCTGTATCAGGTGTGTCTAACTTCAATCTTGTACATTAATATTATTCCGTAACAGTCACGGTGCATAAACTACCACCGGATTATTCTCAAGACAATTCAACAAACTTTGTTTGCGTCTTTTAGAAACGATTCGCTATGAATATGAACTGTAGTACTGTGCAATAAGGTGTGATATACACTTTATCAAACGCGAGTTCATAATGTCTTAAAATCACTCAAAGTGCACTTGTCGCAGGTGCCACTTCCTCCGTACCGTCCCCCGTAAGACAAAGTTTCTTCTTAATTATTAATACATCCAGACAATTGCAAACCATCTACATATATATAAATAATGTATATATAAAAAGTCTTCATAACTTTATGTTGTATTTATCAGACGAGACTGCGACTGTACGTACATGACGTATTGTCATTGTTAAAACTATATTTATTGTATTAAGAATCTAAGTAACAATATTTGTTAGAACAGTACATTTATTTAATATATAACATTTGGGAAGATTATCAATTAGTAGTTAATAAAATATATCAATAAGAAATGTAATATTTCAAGAAAAAGGATACATGTGTGGCGGCTCTGAAGCGCGACTCGATAAATATCCGAGATGGATTATTCAATAGTGGAATAATAAAATGATACAAGAATTATGGACCTATTTCTTTCTCACATGAGTAATCTCTTTGAATATAGTTTCAAAAATAGACATTAACAACCAGAAACAGAAGAAAAAGATAAAAACGAAGATCTTAACGAAGTTAAGAGTTTAAGTATAAAGGTAAATAAAAATTTTATTTTAATTTTATGTTATAATTAAAATAAAGATAATTATGTGAAAGCTAATGCCATACAGCATTAATTATATGCTAATATTATCGATTAATGCACAAAGGCAGTTGTAGCAACCATTAATGTATAACTTTTTTGATGTCAATTCACGTGTAGTGCATCCTAAAAATATATTGTTTTAAAAATGACATGATTTTTTAAACATAATGATAGCATAATACGAAAGAATATTTTAAAAATACGTATAACTACACATTAAAAATAAAAATTGGTGCCAAAAGGTGTTGACCTGATGTATTACAATAGAGAAATTTATTTATCAGAGTGATCATTTTATACAGTTTGATTGATAATAGGTGTAAAAGCTTTAAAGCTTTTTGCTAACAAATTATTGAGTTTATATCAACTATTTTAAAGTATTTACACCTAGGTTATAAGTATATAAAATCGGTAAGTTCTTAAACATATGAAAAAATCATTTAAATTGAAGTTGTATAATTAACATTCCACAAAAAACGTGAAAGAATTCACTTCATTAGTTATTTTTATTATCAGATATAATACAATGATTGAAAGTACAGTGAGCATTTAAAAGTTTACACAAGCAGTTAATGAGCGTTAATTTAAAATATTGGGACGTCACTCAGTCAACATGTTCGATGTCGAAACATACAGGTAGATGTGTACCTGTATGTAGTGTAACAATAATTTAGTTCACATTTAGGATAAGTTCAAAAATTTCTCTCAATTAAATTGTACAATAATAGGGTTTCTAATTAGTGATTGGTCTTTCTTACAAGAAATCCACTGTATAGTCAAATATTATGACAAACTAATACGCCAGTATTTTGAGTCCGGTAGAAAACTAACATAATTGGTGAAATTACTAATGCTAATGCAATATGGATCAATGACTCAAGGTCGCGGTAAGTCGCGAGCAGTGTAAGGTTTGCAGTAGTTTATCGTATGACATGTTGATGATGGTGATGAATGGAGCAAGCCTTTACCAATGTTAAGAGAATTTTTTAAAATTTCAATTAAAGTAAATAGGCAAGGGCAGTTTCAATTATTCATTCGTAATTTGCAAAAAAAAATTCTATCTGGAGTAATAATCGCTATTAGAAAAACAAAACAAATATGAATACGGAGTCACAAGTATTGAGTATTTGTATACAACCCTTACAAAGACATACAAATAAACAAAATAGAAACAGTAACTTGTATAAAGATATAAATAGCGATTCTGTTAGCTCCAATGTTATTCATACAATAGCTTGAAATCAAAAGTAGTAGTCGTTATTTTTAATTTGGGGAAATACCAGGTTTAGTCAACGATTATTTTTTAATTTTTATCCACCCAAAAGATGGCGGAATAGTGGATATTATTATCTTTTTAAGAGAGTTATAAAATACGTAGGGATTTTGGAAATATTTGTTAAAGCTTTAAACGTATGAATATACAGTTCATTTGCCAGCAAAAAGCTTTATTGCTGTTAAACATATTATCATATATAACGTGATCATTCTGAAATATCTGGTATTAATTTATTTTTTCGACTGGATTGCGATAAGTCAATAACTTTAGGCAGAACAAAGTCCGCAGGGCCAGATAGTAAACAAAAATTAATTTGAATATGTGGTAATTCGAATTTTGATAAAGATATTTAAGAAACCATTGATTTTTGGATATGCTACACGACAAATCAATCAATCTGTATATCTATGTAAAACATTACATAAGAAACGATAGTATATTATTTGTCGATAAGGTTCATCAAATTGAATTTAAATCTCCTTATTACCTTCTGAGTTTGTAATAAATGTGAATATTTTCTGGGACTAATCCTGTTTTTATGTTTAAATGTGTCACACTACTCCTTGTGTTCATCTGACATAAGGTGATTACGGGCGTTGTATACTTTGTTATTATAGTATTTTATCGAATCACAATCATGATTATGGAGTGGTAGTGCCTCGTGCGTCGGCCCGGTCGGACCGCTTGCTTTTTTGTTTGTTTACTCTTGTCAGATTGGAAACACTTATAAAATGATTAGCGTCGAATTGCATCACATTTTTAATTGAAACGTTGACGACGGTCGCTCGAAACAATGTAGCTGAATACAACTTGTTAATTAAATGAACAAATTCTCCAATTATTTACGCCTCATGTAGCGAAAAGTTTAGTTCTTTTTCACTAAAATAATTATAAATTTAGGTCCGTGACAGTGTTGTTGTGACGTGGACATTGTTGTTCATATAACGTTCCCTTTTCTCTTAATCACACGTCATCTACAGTCGTCTACATTTAAAACACTTACCGTTATAAATTATCATAATCATTCCACTCGTAAAACTTCCACTCCTGGACATAGGACTCCCCCACTCCCTCCCTCTTGAAAGTAACCGGCATCCTGTGTTTTCCGACACCCGTAATAAGATCGTCTGTCTAAATTGGCGGTGGTCGTCCAACGCTGCGTTTTCCAATTCGTTATCTTCACTCTGAAAGTTTAAGACCCTAATGGTCATTGAATTTGCGCGTTGTGTAGTCAGCCCATTGCATTTTTAACTAGACAATCCGCTGAGCTCTACCGGCTACGTTCGTTCGTCTACGAAACTCCTCATTCCTGATTTGAAGTTCTATTCTATATTGAAACTTTCTAAATATTCATAACGAAACATTTACAGATAATTAAGGGATAAGTATTAATAAAGTTTTTCTATTTACGCACAAGCTTAAGTTGTAATCTAACATGAAAATTGTAAAGTGATTAATAACTTTGTGTAACAACATGCAATTTTTTAAAATTGTAATACCTTTGAATTATGATATTTCTAAATTTTATTATAAATACTTTAAGCTATAGTTTACAGTACATTTAAAATCTTTGCTTCCTACTGCACAAACAAAAAAAATAAATAATTGCAAACTTGCGAAGACCATTGGCTTTTTAATAGCGAAAAGTTTAAAATCGGCTCGCATCTTTCGAGGAATGCATTTTAATCAAGCACTTTTTACATTTATCCAAATTATAATTATTCTTCACAGATAAATAAAAACATTTTATCTTCCGCAACCTACAGCGCATCTTTATCGTTACTAATAAACAAAAATAAACGATTTGTTTTCTAAATTCAAAATACATTAAACTAAACAAGCTGTCTAGTTTAAACGGCTGACCGGTTTAGATTTGATTACTCGTTGGCTTTATTCGTGTACGATGGACTGTTGTTACTCAAAACTATACCTTATGTCCATGGCACTGGTGTTAGACTAGAATCAAAACCGTAATTTCAATATTTACATTTCCAATTTAGGTATTTGGAACGTAAGACAGTGATTGCTCGCGACGAACATTGACAACAAATAGAAGATTGCTACTACGACGAACATGACGTTTCGCGTTTATTGAAATACACTGTAGAAATTTGGTTAATATCGACTTTCGCGTAAATAATTTTTAAATAAAGAGACTGAACAAAATTAAAATCTTTCCCTTTTTGTTGAAAGAAATTATCATAGACAAAAGCTAGACATTAACATAAAAAGCACTGAATAATTATATTTGATTATTCTAATAATACTACACTAATTTATTACCTTACTACTGCATGTGTAAAGGGTGATTGGCTTCAGGTATAAAAGTATAGCTCACTTGTAATCCATAAGCTTTAAGCTTTTACACATATTTCCGTCATTATTTCTGATCATACTGTATAAAGTGGTCACTGTGAAATATGTATTTTATTGCAACTTATGACAGTAAGAAGTCTGCAGGGACAGATAGTGAACAATAGTTTATTTGATTATGTAGTGATCCGAATTTTGTAAACGCTTTTACTTACGATTATTTTGTTATTTAGTACTTCTGAAATCATCGATTTATGGTACGGTGTCCTATATATCAATTGACAGCAAATGAGCTATGCATTCGCCTCTTTAAAGCATTTATATTACAAGAGTTGCATGTATATTTAACATTACAAGAGAGCAATAGTAAAACCTTAGTCGCCATTTACAAGGATGCTAAGATCGTGTCTGTGTGCTTTGTATTCGTAAATAGTAAATGTTCGGAAAACCATTATTTTTAAAATCTTTCTGAGATGAAATATCACTCCCAAAAAGGCACAATACAATGATTCAGCGAAAATAAAAATGAGTGTGAAAAAGAGTCATAACATTCTCGGGTTTATTATAACATTTTTCTTCGTAAAACAATACTAATATTCTTATCTGCAGTAATTATAATAATTTCTCGAACTTGTTGTCGAAGATGACGTTACTACTGACTATTTTATTTTATATAAAAACGAGTAATTTCGATTGATATTAAGATTAAACTTTGTACTGTTTCATTGTGTTGTCTAGAAATGCTTTTGGAAAGAATTGTGTCAATATGCCCAAAAAAATATTTGCAGCAATGTTCATTGCAGTTTTTGTCTTGTTTTGTTTGTCTTTGAATATATACCTTTTTGTTATTGAGTTTATTGTGTGACATGAAAATATCTTTAAGTTGTTATGAACTAACTACCATAAAACTCTCGTTAAAAAACTTAGATATGAATTTAAAAAAAAAAGTTGCAAAATTTTATCTCAAGTTTCCCGATTAAAATTATTGAAATGAACAATCCTTTCGAACAGAAACATCTCAGCTGACTAAGCAAATATTTCTAAGTGATATCTACCTGGGAGAGCTTCCCGGTATCTCGCCGCACTCCGCTGATTGCGAGTATCGTACCATTTGCATCAGCCATATCGCTAGTACAGTCCGCTCCATATAAAATGAAAAATCGTGTACGTTTAAAACAAATATTTTAAAACTGGTACCACACAATACTGTTTATTGCTATATTATCATCTGATAACCAGTGTTTAATTACAATTTTATTTGACTTTTTAATGTTTACTAAATTAATTACCGTATAAAATGGCTGGTATGGGACTCCTTTATACCGTTTACTGTGATCGACAAAAACATGCTGTCTTCATTACGAACTTTTTAAATTTCATTAAAACACGGTAACAGATTTTAAGTGCTTTCAAATTAGATTCTACGTAACGATAATAGCGATTGGTAGATTAGTAATTATGTTAAGAAATTAAGTTTATTATTGCATGCATTTCGATGAGTAATTTGTGGGAAACGTGAAATAGTTGTAACAATCACGTCAGTGGACAACAAACGTTAGTCCAATGTGCCGGTGGCTTAATGTACATAGCACAAAGCGTGCCCAGATCTAGCCCGGCGGCGTCTTAGTAATTTGAAAGCGTCGACTGGCACCGAGCCGCCTGAAAAACGAACGCAACCCCTTCAGAAATTGTCTTTCATGTTTGCCAGAAACATTGAAAATAATTAATAGGTTATATAAAGATTTTTCATATTAAGATTCTAGAATGACGTGATGTCATTAAGATTTCGCTTGTTTCTGTCTTGGGTGCTACTAATTGTGGCTACCTTTAAATTACTGTGTTCAGATTTCAAGACCCAGAACTGTAACAATGAGTGGTACAATCTTATCTCTAAGTTTAGACATGGCGATAGAGGAAGGAATCCTTGCTCGTTGTTCTTTAAAAAACTAAGCTCTATTTTTTACACATATAACTGTGTTATTAAAACGAGTAAAGCGATGTGTTTGTGTTTTTTTTTATATGATTAAAAATATACTTATGTATTACCTTGAATCATCATCGTTTACCGTCTTATGAGCATGATATCATTATCGGTTCAGCCGTAAGACGTTTAATGATGAACATAGGCCTCCTCCAGACTACAATACGCCAGTTGGAAGCGGTATGTATCCAGCGTTACAAGCATATTGTTACTAGAACTAAATCATAAGTAGTTGGAATATACTTGTTAAAATATATTTGATATTATGATTGACTAATTACATTGTACGTAATATTTATACGACACGCTTCAAATTTTTGCGGTCTATTATAATCAAAATAATAAGCGTTATGAAGAGATAATACAGGTTCGATATGCGTAATTTAAAGAAATATAGAATGAACGAGGAATGTTAAATAAATCAATTCGAAAAAAAATTTTCCCTATCATTATACCTTGCTTAAG
This sequence comes from Battus philenor, assembly GCF_028537555.1. NCBI lineage: Eukaryota > Metazoa > Arthropoda > Insecta > Lepidoptera > Papilionidae > Battus > Battus philenor. The sequence goes on from NW_027181693.1 coordinate 5,140,929, forward strand.
CAAGCAAGTTTCAAAAGCAAACTTCTTAAACAGATTTAAATCCTGAAAGCTTTAATCTTTATTTATACAACAGGTTAATAAAAAAATCATTGGAAATCAGATACAAGCCTTTGGAACGAACCTTTGCTGCAATCCCCTCAGGAGTGGTGCTCGGGCTCTTTGAAGGCGACGGGCCGACCCGCAATATGCACTCGCAAACAAATAGTTCCGACTAGTAAAAGAGAGTTAGCGATTCTTCGTAGACGCTTCACTAACGTAGTCATCGGAATACAGATTTGTAGATGACAAACCTGCTATTAATGAACATAAACTATGTAAAATATATTAAAATAAGTAATTTTAAATTTACTTTCCATAAAATTCTTACAAGAAATTTTTTTTATTAAATTTTTATCAAAATTGTATTCGCTTTGATAAGTATATAATATACTTAACTATATCAGAATTATCTCTGTATACTATATCAGAAATCTTTTTGTGAGAATCATTTATTAGATTTAAATGTAAATAATCATTCGCTAAGAATTTTTTTACTCACTTATAATACTAGTCTAGTTTGTTTGTAGTCTCTAGGTTGTTTTTTAATTCTAAATTAAATTATTTTAATTAAAAATTCTAAACTAAAGTTTGGGCTGAAGTCTAGTCTCTTTAAAAAGATCCATGTCGAGCTATGGACTCAAAATCGCGGTGATGTCTTAAATACTATCGTGGCAAACGACGATTTAGATATATACTACTCTCTTTTTCATTAGATGTATACTATTTAAAAATATGTAACGAAATGATATAAATGAATAGTAGTAACATTCTAATGTCACAAAAGCCCTTGTTGTTAAAAATTACATTTATTGTTATATTTAAAAAGTAAAGTTTGTTCATTATAAATTCTAAAACTACACCAGAAATCAAACAATTTTATTGAGATTCATTTGAGATTTATTACAAAATAAAAGGCAGCATAGGTTTTTTTCTAATTAATTTTAATTTTTTGTTGAAAATATTTATAAGTTTATTTTTAAAGAAATATTGTGGAGAAAGAGCTTGAGAAACCGATATTACATTGTAAAAAAGCAGAAAGCAAGTAAATTAATTTAAACATAACTTCGTCAATTAACTATTTATCAGTTACTTTTTTTACTACTAGTCGCATACGTTTATACCTATGGCACTAAAACCAGGAGTTAATCAGGACCTTTCATCCTTTCCAAAACCTTCCAGAAAAGTACACAAGTTGAATAGAACCTCAAGCTCTCTAATCAAGAAAACTGTCGTTCCTGTTTTATAGAATAGTATGTTCATTCAACCCTGGTAATCTTTCAGTAAGCGAAATCTGAATTTTTTTTACCTTTTCTAAAGACTGTATCTTTCCTAAATTTTCACTTATTCTAACATCTGTTTATTTGCTATTTTTCTTTGCTTGTTATCGTCATCATCATTATTTCAGTCGTAAGATGTCCACTCCTGGATATGATCCTCCCCCATAGACATATCCCCGTTCTTGTTCTGTAAGTATCGTTAATATTGTGCAAGATGCAATTTTGAATTAATGCGAATTTCCAGTGTGAAAATCTAAGATTTGTTTATCTAAAGACTAACAGGTTGCGTAACCAAAAGCAAGCACTTCCCACAATATATATATATATATATATCAATATATATATATATACATTTTCACTGTATCATCTGAATATATATACATGTATATATATATATTCAGATGATACAATGAAAATGTAGACAATATTTATTATTATTTCAAAGTTAGAACATAAATCTATTAGCTCTAACTTCAAATATTATCTGTGATATGTCAGAAAAATAAAGAAATAATATTTAACAAATAAACAAATACCAATTGCAATCAGTAATCGGTATATGTGAAGTTATATTAATTATATTTTAAAATTTTTTACAATTGATTTATGTCGAGTCGTATTACGGGCACGTCATTTCGATTTTCAAGCTAATCGATAAATAAGCGTGAACAAGAGTAGCGACACCCTTTACTTGAATAACTTGGATTTTCTGGAATTCGATAACGACATTTTGGAATCCATAACTATATCTATATTAGCAGAGATTTTTGAAATAATTTTCTACTTGTTTAACTCTTTAATTATTCTTGCTACTGCAAATAATTAGCTCAACTTAGTCTAGATCTCTAATATCTCTAATAAAAAGATAAAAATAGTAAAATTGCAAACAATTTAAGTGACTACCTATTACGTAATTGATAATAATATAAATAATTATTAATTCTCGTCATTTGTCTACTGCCCCATGAAAAGCCCGTTATCAAAACTGCAACTTATGGTATAGACATACTAAACAAGTAATGTGATGTACATTTCCATATCTTCATCATTTCAGATGTAGGAAGTGCACAACTGGACATAGGACTCCTGTATAGATAAAAAATGAAGGATCAGTTGGAAGCACACTGCATCTAACGTCTTCCGAGGACTATAATAAGGTCTTTCTTCATGGACGGCGTGTTTCAACCATATCGTCGATTTCCATTAGGATATGTGGTCGAAGATGAACTATATAGATTTAGAAGGTTAGGTACCTACTGAGCCTGCCTGCGTGCTACACTCTGACCTTAAAGACGCCAAAAGACCGCATGGTGTACTTGCCGGTCCGTGGTCTTCATTGTAGAATCTTAAGGTTTTCAGTAGCTATCTATTCTGTGCGATCTGTAGCCCGCCCAGTGCCACTTGAACTTGCCAATCCGTAAGGTTATTCTCGTATAATAAAAATGCATTCCCAATAAAAAAAAAACCGTTATGCCTGTAAGCAAAAAAAGGTACGTAAAAAGGTTAATAAGATTAGATGTAAAGACTTTTACCGGAAAGAAAATTATTATTAGAAATTAAACTAAAATGTAAATAAAAGGAATATACCAGTCAAATAAACTGTGATACTGTAATAATCTATGATCTAGGAATGGGAACGAGGGAGAAGATATGAAAGAGAAAGGAAGTAAGAGATTGTAAAGGACAGAAGGACAGTAAATAAGAAATTGAGAAAGATGAAAGGAGAATGAAGAATAAAATTAAAATGATATATATCCGACATTATAGTCCCTGCCCCAAACATGGAAGATGACACTTAATAAAAAAAAATTAAAAAAACAATCACACAACTCCAAGACAAATTAGTTGAAAATTATTCCGCTACAAAAACACGTATTATAAATATGTCAATAAATATTCACATAACAACACAGGTTTATGAGTGTTCAAAATACTTTTTGTAAATTTTACAATGGCGTATTGTGGATAAAGCCGTTACATTTTATATGCAGATGTATAAAAACTTTAATACGAAATTGTCACGCATTGGATGTAAGCCGGTGTGAATTAAAAGATAATAAGCCGTACGTGACAAGCTTTAATAAGCGCTCGCTATGGGAGCAGACATTACACTTGACGCTGGGCTAACCATTAATATAAAAATAAAAAAATTGTATATCAATATTAAATCGACGATAATGTAAAAACCGTCCGGCTTTATTTATTGGAATTTTTTTTTTCTTTTTGGTTAGTTTCCAAATTTTAAAGACACCTTTCGATTATTTCAGCTACTGTTTAAACTAGTAAAACGCTAAGCATTATTCTTTATTTCAAATAACAGGTTATGTTTTTCCTTTAAGATTTTTTTTAAATTGTCCTAGGTAATAGAATTATCAATATTAAAAATGACAGTCTCCAGAAGCAGGACGGTAGGTAAATGTTCACATATTTCGTATCGACTATAATTCATTACACGGGTTAAAAGTTACCATATTTATTTCATTCGTTAACAAAAAATCAATATTATTTACATTTAATACACTAATTTCAACACACTTGTTACCAGCCCGGCTAGCTCAGTCGGTAGAGCATGAGACTCTTAATCTCAGGGTCGTGGGTTCGAGCCCCACGTTGGGCGAAATAGCTTTTTGTTGATTTTATAACGTTAATAGCTTCAATAAACATTAAGAATTAATTTATTTAAATCATAAATAACATTTAATTACATATTTCGTTTCATGATTAGTTTTGAAAAAGGACCGTGTTTTGAAATGACATCTTTTTGAGCAACTCCATAACTAAGCAAATGTCTGTATCTATTTAAAACGAAAAATGTTAAATAGATGGCTCTGTAATAAAATTCTTCTTATTTCATATTATAAAAGAAAGGTGTCACTAATCTAAAAATACTATAATTAACTGATGAGGAGATAACTGCTTTTACAAAATATGAGGACGCATAAGGTCGCGCTAATTATGTTCATAGAATTTTCTTTTAGCCACTGCCTTGAGTGTATAGAAGGGTTGTGAATTAAATATTAAAGAGAATAGTGAGAGGGTCGATCTGGGTCTAGGGTCTCTTTTAAAAAATTATGCAGTCAAAATAAAAATGTATGAAACACATATTCCTTCGAAACTAAATATTTGTGACCTACATTTTTAAGAGATACAATTACAAACAAGATTTAATAAAAAAAGGTAATTAAATATTTGATTACATTTTTATATTTGCAATTTGTCGCATCTGTCGTTTGTTTTCGATGCTTTAAACAAAATAAAACGCCGAGGAAACAAGTTTTTTGTCTTACTAGCACTGTTATGATTTTAAATTCAATTTCAAAACATGTTTAGGAAAGTCACTTTCCCAGAAATTTATTTAAGTTTTGCACCATTGAATACCAAAATAAATATAAAAATTAAAAATACTGTATATATCTTTCTAGTATGACGTAATGAGTCATTTATATTTAAAGAAACTGATATTTGTGTAAAAATGTGATATACAGATTACGTTATAGAATTTATTTCTAAATTTAGACTATTATAGTACTAGCCGTTCATTCTTATGCATCGGTGAACTTTTTTAAGACTACACCTAAATATTTAAGATAGCTAGAATACCATTTAGGTTAGTGTTCACTTGACTTTGACACTTTGAGATTTATATATTACGCGACTTAAATAATGATAACGTTTAGGTTTAGCTGTAAATTTGTTTAGAAATAGTTGCTTCCACGTCGCTCTATTTCGCGATTAGATAGATGTATGTAAATATTTAAAAAATTAGATGACTTAATATCCTATAAACTGTGTCAATGTCCGACAATCTCGTCATAAACATGTTTTTAATTTTTCTATGTAAAAAATACATTGTCAATCAAACAAATAAAGCAAGTATTGTATAATACGCATATTAGAACTATTCCCATATGCGTATTCTTTTTTAATCGTATTTTATATCTAACTTTAATAGAGTAAATGTATAGTTCTTCTTTTCTGTCGATAGACGTTCGCTACAAAGCAAAGGCTTACCTTGAAGATCGCCACGATGACAGATGTTGCACTGCCCGCATCTTGCGACTTCCCGCGACTTTAACATTACGTCGCTCCTCATAGCGTCCAGTTCACCACCACCACCTCCTACGCACGCCACTTCTATCGGCTGGTGGTGGCCACACGATGGCGATCTTTGCTCTTCTGAGGATCTCTTTATTTTTGATTCGATCTCACAGTGAAATTCCGAGCATAGCTTTCACCATTGCTCAAATTCAATCAATAAATGAATAATAATATAAATACACGAAATATTTCTAAAAAAAAATTCTTTAATTTTTGATGCAAATTAAGACAATGAGCTTGAAGTTTTTTTTTTAATGTTGTATCTCGTTTATTTATTGTATATTTATAATAACGTGAATAAAATAAATAAATAATGTGTGAAAAAAAATGAATGAAATGAATGAAATAGCGATTGAATGTTTAGAATTGATGTATTAAAGAAATTTATTACATTTTGTACAATGCTTTAAACTGAATCTCTCTATTGATCTTATTTGAGGTAAAGGTGAAGTAATTCACGTCTGTATTTTATGTAAAAGTACATAACAAAAAGCAATAAGGCTGCCTACGTCCGGAGTAATTGCTTCCTTTGTGCAGCGACATTGTTTAAAGTAATTTGTGTAGTTTATATAAAATAGAGATGACACGCAAAGTTTAGCTTATTTTGTGTATACACTTGAAGAAGTTACAAGATGTCGAGGTTTGTCTCCGTTGGTCTCGCAATTTTGAGTAAGAAATGCTTTCATTATTATAAGTATTCAAAATATCAGATTTTTGAACTAATAAAAAGGACATATTTTTCATTATTTAATTGTCTTATCCGCGCCACTATATAGCATTTTCGGTCAGACCTATAAACACTTAACGTAACACAATTCACTAGATTTACATCAGGTATTAAAATGAAAGTATATTAATTTTAAATTTAATGCCTAGAGTCCTGGTATGTATTTATATCTATCGATAGTAACATTGTCCATGCATATTTACATAATTTTAGACCAAAATGTTGAAGGTATTACGTAACATATTGCATGCCGATTTCTGTACAGATTTTTTAATAAAACAATATAATTTTCTCTTGATATGTGAGCACGAAGGATAAAACGTTATATATATATATATATATATATATATATATATATATATATATATATATATATATATATATATATTATATATATGTTTTATTGCGGTAATCGTAACCCTTCTGGGCATTAAAATGTTAATAATTTATTACAACAAGTTACAAATTGTCTTTTAAAAATATTTCATATAATTATATATATTATGATGCTAACTATAACGGTACAAAAAATATTAAGTTTTTCAATAATTGATTGTAAAAGATGAATCTAACTTGAAAGTTAATTACCACTACATTTTTAACACTTTTTAAACATGTACAACACTATATATAGTTTCTGTTTTTCTTAAATGATGATTACGAATAAAAAAAAATGTAATTCTGCGAAATTTTCTTTTATATAAAATTAAAATTTTATAAAAATAAAATTTTATATAAAAAAGTATGCCAAGCCTGAACTAAAAATTGTAATGTTTGCACAAGACTAATAAAACATAAATTCTATTTAAAAATACAAAAATTAATAATTTAGTTAAACTTATGCTACATATTTCATGTTGTAATATAAAAGATCTTGTATGTATCAAGTATTTATTGGATCCATCATATATTAAAAATCGTCTATCATGTGATTTTTAAAGAACGCTTCTATCACAAAACTTATTAATGAATGTAAATAACTAGTTATTTCTTTTTTATTTTTCAGTTACTCTCTTCGGTTTCTGTGAAGCTGTTAGTACTAAGGTAGATTTAAACGAAGAACAGATATCTACTTCAGAGGACACCTATTCAAGCAAAGAAAATGAAGACGTGGAAGTCAAGCATACCATCGTCGTTTCGACGAAATTAAAAAACAACAATAGGCGAGCTTCACAGAACTCCAGAGATGGTAAGAAAAGAATTTGATTAAATTTTAGAATTTAGGCATATAATTCCTATTTCATTAAAACGCAATCGTATCTAAACCATGGATCTTTGTATCTAGAGGAACATTAAATGTGTACTAATTTAGCGTACACTCATTTAGAGAAATAATTACAGATGTTTTAAATAAATTTTAAGATTCGGGTCATCCTATAACCCTGAAGAGAGAAGACAGCGGAGAAGTACCTGTAATTAAAGGCTATAAAGCGGTCGAAACAACAAAAATATTAACTCCAGATACACGTCGGAAATTACCAGTTAATTCCGCGAATAGTTTCCCGAGACGTAATACACCAGATGAATACGATATCTATCCAAATATAGGATTCAATCCAACGCAATTCAAACCATCGAGTTTTTATAATAATATTAATCGGTGGAATCAAGAGAATGCGAGAAATTTTGACAATTTTATTAGAAGAAACGATAGATCCGGTTATGTAAACGCTCAAAGTTCCGGTTTTCTCAGAGGATTTAGCGATGACAGCGCTAAAGATTTCTATTGTAAAAAATGTAGAGAACTAAACGGAGGATATATGAGAGGATGCGAACTGCCAGGCCGGAATAATTTACGACGTCATGAAACTACAACGCCGAAGATCAAGATAGATGGCAAATTAGTGAAATTGAAATAATTGCGTCATTATTTCGTCCGACGCGCCGTGACCGCAGTAAGCAAAAACATGACGGAGATGATATTTATCTGACCTTGAGGAAACACAGAATTTTGAAGTTCATTGTCTTCAGTCAAAAATTGAGCATACATTTATTTAAGCAAACCATCTTTTGTAAAATAAAACAACCAGTAGTAACGTTAGAATTTAATAAATATTATAAACAGATACAATTATTCAAGGATTCTTTAAAATGTGTATGATTAGAAAATATAAATAAATGTCGCATGATTATTTAAAAAGCAAATAAGTAAATGTTTACGTTATAGCTATATTAAACATTAAATACTTCAGAAATTATAAAAAAGTACAGTTGAATTGAAAAGTCGTGTGCTTGCAATTGTATTTCCATCAGTTTAATTATGCACACTGTACCTAGTAACCTTTCCGTTGTCGTTAACGATTGTCTCGGCGCCTCGTTCGTTCTGACTTTGGCCGTTGTCGTTAACTGAGGAAGCATACGAGGAGCTGGACACGCTGTAGAAACGGTTATTCAATCCATCTCTATTTCCATCGGTTTGTCTAGATACATCTACATTCGGATTTGCCTGAAAAGTATTATATTTGAAGATATAAGTATTTTTTGAAATATAAATTATAGGGACAGGTTATCTTATTTTGTGTTATGGTAACATTCTATGAATCTGACAAGTTGTAAAAAACAGTTATTTTTGTTTATAAACTTTATGTGTATTATTTTATAGCAAACAAAGAAATTCAATTACAATAAGCTCATAAGTCATAAAATTGTACAAGGGATACCTAAAACAAATATTTAGGTTAAAAAGTGATTATTTCATTACCGGATTCATTGGGTTAATAGCGGCAACTTGATGCCTGTAACCAGGTCCAACGGCACCAGAAGCAAACGCAAAGTTCGATCCTGGCATGTTGAATGATGCACGGTTCCCAGGTCCAGAATATCTGAATTGGTTATAAGACGGAAACCTAAAGTCGAAATTAGGAATATAAGGAATGTATGGTATAGCGTTAAAAGCACTGAACGAGTTTTGTGCAGCTTCGTACGCTGCTCGCTGTTGGTTTTCTATATTACTAAATATAGCATCCCTGTAATGCAAACCATTATTATAGAAAATCGCAAAAACAGTTAAGCCTATGTTAAAATATTAAAAGCCGTTTGAAAGCAAAGTATAGATTCTGGAAAAACACACAACATGAATCTCTAAAATCAAACCTCATTCTTTTCATCGATGACAATGAAGATAGTGGCCGCAGCCGTCGCAACGTCCGGAACGGACTTGACGATGGTAATAAGGATGATAATGGACGTAACTGCCTTAATGGTGACAATGGGCGTAATGGCGGGAATGGAGAAGCGAGTCTTCTAAATCTATAGTTTGTAATTAAAAAATATTACATTAAGCCATTGTTGTAAGTAAATCTATTTTTTTTTATTATATATGTAATCTTAATTATAAAGATGTTATATCATTGACTACTTTATTGATGTTGGTTGAATGGACTCAATTATTAGTACAGTTTACCCTCCACCTTGATCAATCCCTCCACCGGAAGCCAAAAGCTTCGTAAATTGTTTTCGTAAAATCTTACGGCCAGTTTGTGTCATAAGAAGTGGCTTCGTTTATTCTGTTAGCTATTGGAGCTACAGCAGAATCGACTTCTTGGTAGTCTTTTGGTTTATACACACATTCATACCTATGTCCCGCTGAATCTTCATACACAAATACGCCTACTCCTGCAGTGTTCGGAGAACCTATAACCAAACAAATACAGCTGAACAAAGATAATTACATTAAAGGACTATTAAATTGTTTAATTTATTTTTACTCTTTATATTTATTACATTAACAGAACACAACAGGAAGAAAAATATATGAAGCACAAAGGGCGGTTACATAGCAAAATGCAATTTATTTCAGACAATCATTGGATGGAAATGGTTAATACGGAAAGATAGAGCGGGCGGTCATCAATTGATAAGTGTTAAAAATGTATTTACTTTCATACTACTTATAATACATGTATCATAAAAATTACAACATATTAAATAATACATTTCAGGAGCAGTGGTAGCCCAGTCGCAAATTACTGAAACTTGCGATCGTAAATCACGGGTTCCATTCCTGGGGTACAATCTTTTATAATTATATATAATATGAATATATACTGCTCGCGAACAAGTTTCCAGAGGATGGGTATATGGCATCCTCTTCACACTTTAATACTACACTGCGATCGCCAACCCGCCTGCTAAGCGTGTCAATTATGGTACATCTCCCCATTGATTTATTTGAAAAACCTTACAGTGGATGTCTATGTGTTGAAACTACGTCGACTACATAAATAGATATCAAAATATGATATAAAAGACAACATTGGATTACCGACGTTATAAATAATAATATACTGATAGTTATATGTAAAAGTTTAAGTTATTGAAGTACATATATCATTGGGGGAGGCCTGTGCGTTACAGTTGGCGTTCTTGAAGGGCTGAATATTTGAAGTATAAAGTACCAATATAAAATACATTTTAAAATAGATTATTATTACGCAAGAGTAAAGGTAAAGTTTATGTACAATAATTTTTTTCATTATTTTTATTGTAATATGTAATAGTTAAATGAGGTTCACTAACAGACATAATTTTAAATAATTGAAATATTTTGAGTATCTTCATTAAGTCGTATAAGGTCAAAACAACAACAACAACACACAAAAGCTAAAACAAAATAGAGTCACGTTTCTTTGCGTGTATTACTTAAACAAGACAGAGCTAAAAACATTTAATGGAGATTTCATCACGAAGCGTATCAAGTTGAAAACATACACATTGAGATCATCATATGCGACAAGAATGGGAAATACCTAAGACGTAATTTGAACAATTACAATCGAATTAAGTGGAATCCTTCATTGTTGGAGTTATTATAAAACAATAATGACCTCATAGGATCTTTGTTTTCTAGTGCGTATGTAACTAAAAAGAAATAAAATGACTCTATCAGATTTCTCGCAATCTACAGTTAAATTATATTTTCGTAATTAAGATGTTAGCTCAATTATTTTAACTTATTAATCAACAACTTAACTAAACGCTTTAACAAGTGATGTTTCAACTTATGATGCTTTTATTAATGATGACGTAATGTACTTTAAAATTATTAACAAACAAACCGAACATTTCTATATAGTGATACAATCGAATTTACGTCTTAACAATAGAGGTTAATAAAAAGGAACAATACAGCATTATAAAAACGTAATGAATTAATTAATATTTAACTTTATGAATAAATTATTATACCTGTGTGCTCGATCAGTTCGAAGCGCGAACTGTAATGAATACAGAGGACTGCTCGCAAGTTCAGGTGTGACTAATATTCTTATATATGTACGTACGTAGTGTATAGTTGTCGCATTGTGTGGATACAGTATACATCTGGAAAAATCTATTTGCACACGTTTCATCCATATTGTTGTGCAATAATAATCCTATTTATTTTTTGCCCTTGTCTGCATTATTCAGTAGATAAGTTATTTGAAAGTTTAGGGGTGATATTTGGTACGTTTATGATCATTTTGTTAAAGTAAGCATGCCAACTTCCACTCAGATGGAATAACGATTTTCTTGGACTTTGGGGTGCAGAGTACATTTCTGATCACCTTCCTTGGAAGGAAAGAAAGGGCTTTATGTGAGAACGAGTTTCCGTAAACAAGTCCTACTGCGAAGAAAATATGGAACATTGTCCTTGATCAGGCGAAGGCTAATATGTGAAGGTATATCCTCCACGTAAGACAAAGAAAAAATGTTTTGGCTAATAAGTAATTTTACTATATATATTTTTACCATTTTTACCAACAAAATTTATTGCGTCATCTGCCGTATTATGTAAATAGCCTCATACAAAACAGGCATAAGACTCTTGTACACAAATAAGGATTTTAACATTGGATTTCAACATAATTTATATGGATGTAGTCAAATAATGTTCCAGTTTTCCCGTGTAACAGCTTTTACGGTCATGCATGGCGGATACTGCTTACTTCAGTACAGCTTCCTATTATACTTTACTAGTATTATATTGTAGTTTACTAGTTGTAAACTTCGGTAGTTACAAACTACTAGTTGAATATTGAATATGCATGCAATTTTAACTTCTTATATCAAAAGTTAATGTCAAATGTGATGAGACGTATTTTGAAATATCTCTAGTTCTTGTATCTATTAATCACCGTACTACCTTTCAAACAGTTTACAAAAAAAAAAATTAAAAGGACCTTTTAACAATATTACGATAACGATGCAAAACAAATCGCAAATATTAGCACAGATTTCAATTCCAATTTTACAAAACAACAAATTTAAATGATATATTAAATTTCAAATAACATATCCGAGAAAAAATTCTTCTATAGGAAATATTTGTTATTCGTTTGAATGTCTTTTATTCTTTATGGTTATAGATTACTTCAAATAGATTACTTTTATACAAGATTAATAGTCCCAACGAAAGATATTTCGCCGTGTCAAATCTAATATCGAATATAATAGTCTCTACACATTGATGACCTTACATTAATAATGTTTGTAATGTATTTTGTCTCTTTTCATTATTAATATTACAAAAAATAATATTTAATACCACACGAAAATCAAACGTTAACAGAAAATTATTAAACAAAATTGGATTCGCGAAAAAATAACATTGTTTGATATATATGGACATAAGGTATGTGTCATACCGTTACATCTTTATTTTTATAGATCTTATATAGATACAATATAAAAACAGCTTTTACGAGTTTCACATTAAAAAAAATGTTATTTGCTAGTCGGATACCGTTTATAGGAGACAAACGAAAATAACTGTCAAAGGAATTAAATTTGCTAAAATAATTTTATAACTCATTTGCATATAAATATAGTAATATGATTCAAAATGAGCAGAGAAGGTATTCGAGAAGATATTACGTTTTTTTACCAGAAAGAGATTTCACGATAGGCAGTTCATCGGATAAGATTTTAAATTATCTTTTAAATTAAGAAAACCGCGTATCGTGATTTGGAATAGAAACATATATATCATCAGCACATAGAACGAGATAGACTATGTCTCAACAACACATCTAAAAAAAATTGAGTGTATTATATATTCATAATTTGTTTAACGTTGTCATAAGTTATTCGAAGTGACAAAGAACTATTTCTTTTTCAATACTTTCAATTATTCATGTCAGCCGATAGATATATATTGCAGATAGATATTGCAAGGCATAGATCTCCCCAAAGATTGTCAAAATGACCGATCCTGCATTGCCGCATCCAACGATTTTAATTATTATTAATTGCTTAAATATTTTATATGAAATAAATTTGATTTAATTAAAAAAATAGATATTTATGAATAGACCTTCAAAAGAATCATTTATACTTGTGTACATTATAGAAGCACGTAGATCATTAAAAATTAATCTCATTGTTGATTTTAAAATTAGATTTTCAATTGCGCTTGTAAAATTTTTTTTGACCAAGTGTAACTAATGTTATGTACAGTTCAAATAATTTCGTTAAATTCTATTTCAATATATCACGACCAAGTGTGACGGATCCAATTTAATGCTCCACGGTTTTTATAGTCCTTAATGCAAATGAAATAAAGTGACCGTTAAGAAATAAAATAAATCAAATTTATAAAAAAAACATTAACTGTATACCTGTACGTATGTAGCGTTATGTCTGAACGTAGTAATCAGTTTTAATTATTAAAGACAATCTCCTAGAAATCTCTTATTAGAAATAATGAGTATGGAATTATTAATTAAAAGAGAGAAATAAATAACAACACCGAAATTGTCGTATGCGATAAGACCGCCATTTGTATTTTTTAAGTCCTGTTAGTGTGCAATAAAGTCTAAATAAATAAATAATTAAATGGATCCAAGTGTCTTCGGTGGGATGGTCCGGCCAAGCTGATCAAAATTTGCTTTCATAAATATTTACCAAAAAAATCAATCTGATTCTGAATTAAGTTTACATAAGTTTTCAGATTTAGTTAAATTCACCGTTAGAGTTATGAAGAGAATACAAGATACGATTAATTCTGATTGTATCTGTAAATTACAAAAATATAATTTGAATAAAATTATTACATTCGTCTCCCTGGTATTGATTGCACATTGCAAAGAGTTTCGATCTCTTAAACACAGAATATTTGTGTTTTTATGCTAAGCCCTTTGTTCACACCATTGACACCGGGAAGCGCAGTATAAAGTTTAGTGTTAAGAATCAAGCCGATTTAGGTTCAACCATATAGATGGAACTACGACATCTTCGATAGTAGTCATAAACTTTTCCCGGTACCGTGAGTGGTACAGGGTTACGTGCATTCCTTTTGTTGTAGGTTGTAGAAAAGCTTTGTTCTGATTTTTAGATCGCACAGAATAGACTCGTTGATGAAGAATGTAATCTGCAGAGTCTGAGGCATTTCCTTCACACACAACCTCGCTTGGCCTTCTTCGTGGATTACGTTTTTGGTTTTTCTTTAAAGACTATTTAGTGCTAGCGATACTTATAGTTTACGTAACCATAATTGATGTTTATAAAAATATAATTCTTATAATTATGTTAAAAGCTTAATCGCGGTTTCCGATCACACGTCGAATTCTTGGTTTTGTCTTAAATTAAGTTAATAAAAAACCTATCAAGATGCGAGATGAGAACCTTTTGAATCGTATTACTACGTTTACATTTGCGTGGGAAACGAACATAATAACTAACTGAAACGGAATAAACAAACGAATGATGGCATATAGTAACGGTGAAAAGCTTTCTACAATACGTGGGTGTTTGATAGCATCGTTACTATTTAAATATAAATTTCTCTAATGAAAATACCTGTTTATTGTTTATAAAACGGCCAAAATAAGAATACTAACCAAAATATTCTTAAATTTTATTTTATAATTATAGTAGTAATTATTAACTGTTACAGAAAAAACTATTAATAGTGTTTTAGATAACTTACTCGGTTATTTACTTTTAAACTTATGTACGTAATGTGAAGAAGTTAAATTTTTAAATAAAATATTTTGATGGTAAAATTATATGATCTAATGTTTTTTTTTAACACATTGAGCGCCAGACTAAAAACCTTGTTTAGTTCAGTGGGCCGCGACGTACACCATGTGACTGCCATCATGTTGGGTCCAAGAGGCCGCGTCGGACACCATGTGTCCGCATGCCCTCGATCACTTCAGAAGCCTCTAGGGAGCCAACTGACAGTGTTTCGACTGTTTTTACCAAGGCATGTGACCCGCGCGGTCCCGCAGAAAAATAATGGGTAAATCGCTGTTTCCGTAAGTCGCCCATTATTTTAAAGGGTTTACTGACAATATTTGCGATTTTTTGACGATTTTCGATTTAATGGTGTGGTCCCGGGGGACAGTATGCTGTCGGACTCATGGTGTCCACCATGGCGTTCAACGTGTTAATCTAAAAACATCCCATATTGTACCATTTGTAGGTAAAGTCAAGAATCTAATGTCATTCGTACATCGTAAACACATTGATAACCTTACGACATTGAATGTACTCTTCGGTTAGCGGGTCAAGTTCAAAAACAAAGTGATTTTAGTTCAAGATCATTAAACTTGTTTCAGGTCATGTCTGTTTAGACAGATAAGTGCTTAGAAAATATTAAACAAATTAATCAGTTTACTGTTTTACGCCTTATTATACAGTTTTCTCCTCCTTTGCCTTTTTTTTTCCTTACGCACCCAGCTTCAGTTATCCCGATCCTCGTGAGTTCATCGTTAGAGAAGTCGTCTTATATCTTCTTGATCTATTCGGGTCTTTAAGAGTTTGTTTTCCTATATTTCCTCATTTAAATTATGCATGACTAACCTAATGCAATATTAATATCATTTCAGTCATAAGATGTCAACTACTAGACATAGACTTCCCCCATAGATTTCCAACAGAACCAGTTGGATGCCGCCTAGATCTAGTGTCTTCCAACGACCTACACAAGGTGCATTTGTCGCTCCATAGCCTTCAATCCAGAACTTTAAGTCCCCAGCGACCGTCTGTTCTACGCGCTATTGCTTACACTCTACCAGTTCAACTTGCCCGTCCGCTGGACTACGTCGATTATTTTCGTTCGTCTGCGGATGCTACAACAGCATGCTTATTTTGATAGCTATGTCGGGCATTTTAATTACGTTGAATTTTTGTTTACGGATTCAAACAATTCATGAGGAATTAATTCCTCAAAGAAATTACGAATATAGCTCTGTTTATATCACACCCACTCTCCACCCAAGCCTTTAGCATATAGCATATAGAAGTGAAGTTTGAACAAGGAAATGTATCTTAATTGTTACATAAAATCAGGAATATCCAATAACTAACAACAATATTGACACAAATTCTTTTTTTATTTTTTTTTAATTCGTTAACTTTTTATTGTTCTAATTTTTATATTAATAAAAGTAATAGCTTTACACGTAATATTTTTATATAATTACATTAAACTATAAAAATGTGGGTTAAATATATACTTACGTTTTTTGAAAAATAAATACATGAAATAAAATATTATTTACGTACAATGCACTTGAAATATCCGAAACTTAAAGCAAAAATAAACCAAAAAGTTATAAATTAAAATTGTAGATATTTTTGGTAATAATTTTCACTTAACACAAAAAATTTGGAAAATTCATTTATACTACTAAATATCATATAAATAAAATGCTGAACTTAAAAAAAGATAAAATTTCAACTTACCATAACTCCAACTTAACTGTACAAAGAACGCACTTAATAGAACTATACTATGCATCATGTTGTTTCCCATTGTATACAACCACTGCCTTTGAGAAGTAGCTAATTATTAATTCCGTCAGAAAATGCCTATTTATACGCTGTTTAAGTGATAAAATGCAAAACGTCTATAATATATTTTTATTTGTTAAATTAAAATCGGTTCGCAGTAGCTCGTTTCTATGACCGACACTAGTGGTACGTACGAAGGTCGAGCGCTTTATGTGGATCCTTTTGTTCTTGTACTGGAATAAATGTCCATCTCGCTTATCACAGGTATTATTTTACGCGGTAATTCGAATCTTATGCGGTCGGCACAGGGAAACAATCTGGATGAGATCTCTTATCAATTTTCCATGCGTTAAATGGCATAAAATATACGTGTTGTTTATTTATACATAAGTGTAAATATTATATAACATTTATGCATAGGAATTACGTATTATAATAGTCAAGCAGTAGCGTGTAATTTTTAATGTTTCGAAATTGCTAGACCAATATACCGTGGTAACGCCAACTACTTATCACTATAGTACAAACAGTATAAATTTCTTTAACACCTACATATATATAATAAACAACAGATTTAGCTCACAACATTTAACCAGTTTTAAATTTAGCATCCTTTTCACCGATGGTTTAAAATGAGTTTCTAAAGACAGAGGTTTTATTATTATTCCATTTTTAAATATCTTTATTCTGCATTTCGGTTACATCTATAGATTTTAACATGTACCGTAAACTTGACGTAATATAAGCAACGATAGTGGTTAATTAAATCAATTAGCAGAACCAGAGTAAATCAATTACTTTTGCTATATTTAATTGTAATTAATTGCGATAATATCAATGTCACCTAAGTGCAAATTTGTCTTAAATCATAATTTCCGTTGCAGAATACTACGCAAACTTAAAATATAATATTCGCAACAATAGTTGATCGTATAAGACAGAACAGGTTTAAATCAGTCACTGTTTAAAAACATCATATTTAATTTTCAAAATGTTAAACTTAAGATCTTTTTGACGATATTAAAGTTATTAATATTAGAAAGTTAATCTCCCCGGCAACGGTCAATCACATTATTTTTTTTATAACAGCCACATTAATTAAATGTAAATCTTATTCAGTTTTTCTCTTCTTTTAATTAAATCTTATTAAAAACTCAATTTTCATTAAATTATAGCAATATATGTAATTACGTAAGTATAATTAAAGAATAAAACCAGGGAGTAAAAAATTAGCTTTAAAATTAGCTTAGATAAAAATTTTTTTTGCTTGTATCACGTTTGAGTTTTTAAAAACAGTCTCTTTTCTTCTTCTGTTCAGCTAATTGACGCCCATTGCTAGGCAAAGGTCACCCTCAAATATCAACACAATGACCGTTCCTGTGCTACCTGGTTCCAGCGATTTCCCGCGACTTTAACTATGTCCTCGGTCCACCTAGTGGCCATCGGTTGCACGAGCGATGTGCCCCGGCTACTGCCACTTGAAACGAGTAATTTTTCGAGCAAAGATAAGCTAAGCTCTATGATTTGTGAGAAACACGGTCCAAATTCGGTTTTTCATAATATAAACTATATGCTCAACAAAACGTTTTTATGGATAAAAAAGGAAAACAACACCCATTCAAAATTACTACAATAACATAAACAGTTTATCATAAAAGTGTTAACTATGATTAACGCCTCCAAACGCCATGGAAACTTTATGCATTTGTTTCGATTGGCTGCTTATGTAAAAAAAATCAGAAACTGAATTTGTCACACTGATCATGAAATCAACTTAAAGCAATGACTTAAATTATATTTCGGAGTTCCCCTGATGCACAAATAACGTATGATAATCACAAGTTAAAATATAACGTCACTCGCAGTTTTTTTGCTAGCATCCACTTATGCTAAGTGGTGTTGACATAGACAAGTAAGGCAAATGAAAATTACATTGAATAATCATATCTATTTTAAAACGTTTATCTAAGCATCTTGGAAGTACGCATTTCATAATTTCGATTGAATGTATTGGCCTATATTATCTTGACCTGACCCTTGATTTGATCGACAACATAATGAAGGTCGCAAAAAGTCGTTCGTTGCTAGCAGCGCATCGGTCATCGTGGCTAACTTTGGTGGAGTTCTAAGCCAAGCAGTTTGCATATATTAGACACCATGATCATGACTATATATAAATTATTTATTATATTTTAATTCATGATATTGTAATAGCAGGAGACAACATCGCACTTCTTTTCATTGCGATCTCATTATAGCAACCAGCCAGGTTCTTTCGGGCATCTGTGAATCAGGATGCTATACGTGTGATGACAGCCTAAGACGATATCCTCTTTTAGAGGCCCTTGAGCCTTTTGACTCTAAGGAACATGCGCTAAGTGATCAATGAGTTTGGTGGCTTCCTTATCCGATGGACTTATATCGTTATATATTGTGGCGTTACACAAGGTCAAACTTTATAGTTCACATACCCTTCCGCTCCGTGCACTCATATCCTATGATGCTTTAAAAGCCTTAGGGCTAGCAGCATTAACTTCATCGAAACAATAGATACTCGTAGAATAGCTCAGACTCTCTAGAAAGCTTCCGGGCTTCTTCGTACAAAGAGGTTTAAACTAAAGGCGTTAATCGCTCGTCCTTCTTTTACCAGGACAAGCTGTGTGAGACAACTAGATATGGAATGTGTTAACGACAAAAAAGTAAAATAAGATGAGACTATCATGACTAAATCTTATGGCTGTTTTACTTGCCTCGTAAAGTTCATGCTTTAAAACTTTTACGACGCACGCTTATTAATTTACTTCACGAATCATTACATTAATTAACTTTTATGATATGCATTGTGCATGGCAGATATAAGCAGTAAAACTTCACGTCTGCTCAGTGATATTAAACGATGGGGCCTATGCATATGGACCAAAATACAAAAACAACTTTACAGGACAGGCTTCCATGTTTAAATTTAACATAACTTCAGATTGATAAAACCGAAGTTTATGAATTTTTGCTTGTATGTCAGGACAACTATCCTTCTTATTTACACTGTAGTGTTTTATATATTCGTATATATTTAGAGGTTTTCTTACCTTATGTTGACACTCCTACGTTAGTTTTCCGTAAAACTATTTTTCTTTATAAAATCCGAAAAGGATTATACGCGTATTACGCTAATTAGCATAAAGTATTTTTTTTATTTTTCACCCAAAAAATTTATAATTGAAATAGTCTATTTAGATATTAAGTTATTTATGTCACATTTACACGTTTTACAATCTGCTAACCTATTAAATGAGTTTTCAGTTAAATCGTTTGAATAATAAAAAAAAACTCGCAATAGTTTTAATCATTTATTAAAATTTTAATATTTGAATAGCTTTAAAGATACTAATATTATATGTTTATATAATTAATAACGCATTTTATCAAAAACGTAACGTTCGTCATTATCATAGACCACTACATTGTCTTCAAATATAACCAATTGCAGCGGCCTGTATCTTGCTTCGACGACTTTAGTAAGTTTCACTATCTATAGTGGTAGATCTTCCTACGCAACGCTCGTCGGATCGTGAACTTCACTTCAAACCCTCAAGATCCCAGCGACGACCTGTCCTGCGCGTCAAGCAGCTTGTCCTTTGCTTCTTCAGTTTGTTAATCTGCTGAGCCACGTCTATTACTTTCGTTAGTCTACGGATCTCCTGATGCTTATTTTCTTACGTTCTGTTGAATGGAAATTATAGCTCCACAGATGTAGAACCTTACTCCACATTTATTTCCGGTAATTGATCACCGGATTCATGACACTCTGGTATCACTCTGATAACATTATGTTTTCGTTGTTATGATATTAGCGATACCTACTTTCGCATCCTTGTTCTAAGAGGAAAATAACGGTAAAAAAATTAATTCAAGTCATGGGTTTTACGTTATGTAATAGGTCTGTTGTTTCAATTATAAAGTTATGACGATTAACATGGAGTAAACAAAAAAGATAATGGGTTAATTGATTTTCTAAGTAACTTTATACTTTTTGTTTTGATACCTTTAATTAAATAAAAACATGCACTGAGAAGATACGTAGACGAAATTAACAGATATACCAGCGGATTGGCAAGGTGAAGAGAGTTTAGTCACAGAGCGCACAAACAGATATTTGCTGGGGGGTATTAAGGTTTTGAACTGAAGAGCGCTGGCTAGCAGGCACAGCATAGTAAGTTCACCCACTATATGGAGGTACGACTTCATTAAGGTCGTCAGAAGACGCTAGATCCAAGCAACTTACAAGCGGTCCTATTGAAAATCTATAGATTGGGGGCCATGCCCAGCTGTGGATGACCTATGGCTAAAATAATGATAATGGAGAGCATATCTGTAGGTACTTTTTGTTAAAGTTCTTTATATTATATAACCTATGGATATAGAATAATATTACCAGTAAATCGGACGTATATGTATTACACATACAAGATTCGACACACACTGAAAAAGATTTGACAAAAAAGGGTTTTTGATACTAGTAAATAGGATATATAAAAATAGTATGTTTCTATTAGGTGCAGGCGACTATTTTTAAAAAGTTTAAATGTAATTTTCTTACTTCGTTCGTAATATGTCATTTAAATAATGCAATTCGCTAAAAATAAGTGACATAAATCTTTGGTTTAATTTTCTTAATGTATATTACCGAGTTGATGTTGAATGTTGTCAAATTTAGGGTAAATCATTGATCAGATTGGATCTTTTAGTGTGCATAACTTTTTGGTACATTTTGTGGATTTCGCCTTATTTTTTTATATAATATTCTGAGTACACGCTAGGATACTTTTAAATAGTTTTGTAATAGTAAACAAAAGAGTACGGTGGGCGATCTTATCACACAAGGCAATCTTTTACAGACAACCATAGTATGAATAGGGTACAAGAATCATTTCTTCCATAATATAGACAGTACCAGAATTGTATTTGCTTTGATGAATTTAAAACTACTAGCATAAATTATTCTTATTTCTTAATATTAATTATTGTAGACTATAATATTTGTAGTATACATCAATCAATTTTTTTTTAAAACTATATTTCTTAAAGTAAATTAGTCGTTATCGGGTCTGCAGTTCTCGTTTAGGTCATGCGGTTGCAATTAGTCCAGACTTCGTGCTACACGTTTCAGTTGGTCCATCACGACGTCGGGATCGAGATAAACAAACTGAGGTAACGATTGCTTCGATCTTTTTTTTCTTTTGATGATTAACGCGGTGATCGAATCGCGTGCTTACGATTAAGTTTACGTTTGTTATGTCTATAAGGTAAATACCTTTCAATTGTATTTATTTTGTGCTACCTGCCCAGGCAACTTCGTACTGTCGAAAGTTTTTTGGCATTGCAATCTAATAAAATGTTTAACAGAGTGTTCACTTTATTTATTAAACCTTTATTATAATCAAGGATTTATTACTAATTCAAGTTACGATTTCGTATATTAAAATACTTTAGTAACAATGCTGATAAACAAGAGTATTCTTTTATCACACCTAGGAACAGGTGTTTAGATTTGCAAATAAATGTTGTTTTTATTATTTTACTTCTAATGTTTTTAATTATTTTGTAAAATAAATTGTCGATAGGCAATTATTCAATATTACTCTGTGCTATCCTATATGTTTTATGTAATTGCGGCCTTAAAAACTGGACTAGCTCGACACCGGCTTAATCTCGACAGCACAAGTTCTGAAATTACACTACTTTCTATCGTTTATACTTATTTCATAAATACTTATATGTATAATTAGATAATCAGTGCCGTAGCGGGTCGTCAGCGAAGTGGACCACTGCTCACGGCCTCGCTCTTACAGAGGTCCCACAGATAACTAATTAATTTAATTACTTTTACTCTGGAAAAATTATGACACAAATTTAAAAGCATTTTTTTGGGCTTCGCACAAAACAAGTTTCAGTGTAACTACATAACCATCGTAATTAAGGATAAGTAGGTAAACCTCGTCAAAGCCTGTTTGGACTTTCGAGCCTCGGTACGCCTGTGTAGAAAATATTTTATGGCAATTTTATTAATAATTAAAATCAATAATCAATCCCTGTTCAATGAAGAGCAGCGACACAATAAATTTACAACATATTGCTAATAAAATTTAACAGGGCCTATAACAAATTGTGTGTATGTGTTTTATAATAATGAATGTAATATTTTTTTAATAAAAATCCATTGATAAAATAATACTTCGCCAAATTTGAAAACGCATTAGTATTTAATTGTACGTAAATTTGAAATAAGCTTTCGATGTATTCATTTTATCATAAGTTACCTCTAACAGCACACAAACAACATAGATGTGACAAGATAAAACGAAATGATATTAATGTCGAATACTAATATTAAAAAAATAATCGCTCATAAACGTAATGTTTTGGAATATTCGAACGTCAATATTTTTTTTTAAGTTATTTTTTGCATCAGATAGTCACTGCTGCCTATATGGCATTTGTAGATTTCGCGGGTTTGAGCTGTCAGGGTGCTGAGGGCGCCTACGGGAGGCCTCGGCTTGGGCTTCATAGTATTTTACCTAATTGAGAGACCGGTAAGCTTTTCTATTGGAATGACGAAGCTCAAGAACTTCCACAAGTAGACCTCGACTGGGGCTGTCATTCGTCGATACTATCTGCTTAGCATTCTGACAGAAGGATCCCCGCGAGGTGATGTCTCTAAGTGAACCGTGATAATGAAACGTATTGATCAAGGCTTATATTTAAAATGATTTTCCGTATGTTTATTTCTCATGATATTCGGAAGTATTTATACAAGTGTCATCGATCACTTCTTCGCAGAAATTTCATTATAAATAAAAACTTTTCTTTTTAAATGTTTACAATGGGTTATTTTATTACATTACAGTAGTTTATTGTATTACAGAAACCACAGCACATTTAGTAAACATACAGAATTTCCTAAGATTTACTTTTCACTTAAACAATCCTTGATCAATTTTGTTAAAAAAGCAGCGACCATTCTTGTGTTTATTGTAATATAATCTATGTTTATCAATTACATTTATTTAGTTTATAAATCAAGTAAAATATTTTTTTAAATGTTTGTTTAATAATTTTTCTTGAGTTGAAGACAAAAACTTAAATTTCTGACTATGTTAAGATGTAATTTTAAATTCAAATACTGTCTTCATTATTTTGAAAGCTATCGATTAGTTCGGTATGAAACCATTTATGAAAGGAGATATTGACAACTACATTTTCGTTACTATACAGCTTTAACTAATAAGTAATATAGTGTAACTTTACTGCCATCGAATTAACAAAAATACAATGTTATTATGTTGAAGTCAAAAATAAAACGTATTATTAAAACTATCCTTATGCATGTGGCAAATCGTACTCTTCGACTACGCCGTTATTGTTGACGATTTTCCGACCGCCTCTGGTTTCGGTTTTTTGTCCGTTGATGTTCGAAGAAGAGTAGTAAGAATACTGCGCTTCGCCGTAAACCTTAGAGTCTGGTCCGCTGGGTTGCAAGTTCTTTATACTCTGTAAGTGGTGATGAACATTTTGTTTTTATTATTCAATGTGACAAAAGGGAAGCAGAGAAAACTCAAGGTGCGTATAAACGATTAAGTGCACGGCGGCCTCTTGATCAGGAGATTAATACATGTAGTAAACTGAGTCATGGATCCCGAGTGAGCATGGACCCCGAAAGTTCTAGACTGAGCTCTTCTAGCGCTCAGCCACCTCCAATTACGAACCTGTAAATGCTATTTAGTCTAACATTGACTTTCGTTCACCATCACCAAAAAAAAAAAACTTATCTTCGGCATCTATGTTTGCCTTCCAGCGGTATAACTTAAGCATTGCTTATAACACTAAGCATATTTTAAAAACAGGAAGCACGAAATACGACGGTTTAAATGTGTTTATCAAACCTGTGATAAATAAATCATATTATTTTATAGAAACATAAATATAAATAGCACTCTTTTAAAAGTTTTAATTGATCTTATTAATTTTAATTATAATGGAAATGTGTCGCTGCCAGTAGGTATATGGTTACTTTTTAGTGTAAAACACACACGTGTATTAAAAAGATTTAACGCAATCGAAAATATAAGGAATTAGCGATTCAAACAATCGCACATAAAGCAAACGAGGTATGCTAATAATCATATATTAATCAAGTCGATTTAAATTCAATTTTGCTGGTTTATGCTAGTTATTAATTTATTGTTTTATAATGTTGTTTAAAAAGAGGTTTTATCTTATATTAAAAAGAAAATCTATTGTACTAATCTTACCTCGAAAAGAGAATCCAAATTAAATGTTTCGCCTAACCTATAAAACATAATAGGTACTAATAAAACATTTAAATAATTATTAATATTACGTATAAAAACAATTATTTTATGTTACATTTATCGTATTAAAGGCTGGTTTTCAAGTTTATAGTAAATTTTAAATTTTCTTTTGTTGTTATACTATACATATTATAAAACAGTGAATTTGTTTCTTTACGCATATTTATTTTCAAATAAAACAATCTGAAAATGAGGTTGGATGGATTTGACAGACTTATTAACATTAATTATATTAGAATAATCACAGTTAACTGCTATCAATTATTGATCTACCTCTTTTTACTTAATCGAGTGAATGCAGTTTCAACAACAATTTTACTCTGTATGGTTAATTATCCAAATATAATAACCCAACAAGTTTTTTTTTTTTGTGAGCACTGAGTATCACAAAACATAATGCGTAGAAAAACATATTCATCAGTGAGTAAGATGACAAATTAAAGTAACCAATAAATGTGCAATCGTAAGTACCAAAGAGCAATACCAAGAAGTTGATGTTAATTCAATTTTGAAAATAAATAAAAAATGATTAAATAATTATTTTATTATCTTAATGTTTTTCGAATGTTTATAAAAAGTTTTTGTCGACAAACTCAAAACAATTCATTTTATTGTATATGATAATTAATTTTTTTATATATTAAAGTCTTTGAAATGAAAATTGATGAATAATTCAATTTTAAAGTTATTATTTATGTAAAATACATCTGCGCTTTGATGATCATGTTATCGTATGAAAAGGTAACCGTTTTAAAATAAATACCAATATTTTAAGCTAGTATTCATTTAAGAACAGTTAGTAAAGTTATTATACCATCATCACTTTTATTTTAGCTGTCATAATGCCATTAAAACAGTCTTTACGTCGTCTTACTTTCAAAATATATATTAAGAATCACTTACAGATTTTTAATCCAATCCCAATATTTATCAGGAATAGCTGCATCGGTCTCACTTGACCTAAGAGCTGATCCTGAAAAAATATATTTTGATATTTTATATTGTAGCTAAACACGCATATATGAACAATAAAAATTCAGAGTAGCTGAATCTGATTTTAGTTTTGAATAAAATTGGGCTCTTTATGAAATACTTAAGTGGTTACTATTAACGACACTATATGAATAAATAAATAAAAAAATAAATGAAAGAAAAATACTAAATAAATATCAAATTTAAATAGTTAAAAAAAAATAATAGTTGCTAACATAAAAAGCTTGTTTTACTCTTACCATCTGTTGCGACAAAAGAAAATCCAACGAATAATAAAACGAGGTAAAGTTTTAACATTTTGACCATGTACTGAATTTTTTTAAACTGCTCCGTATCGAACGACGTAGGTTTTTAATGTTCAATATAACTACTGTAATTTTTCCTCAGCTTATATCTTATTTGAACACATCTATATAAGACAGAAAAGGTAATTAAATAAAGATTAACACACAAATACATTTTGAGTCATTTTCAATTTATATATGGCGCGATAAGAAATTGATAAACATTGGAAACACTTTTTTGGTCATTCTATGCGTTTATGGCCGCGCAATATCAATTTCTTTACTTTTTTGTAGTTTTAAATAACTTGTAGATATAATTAGCAATTATTTAACAAAAACGAAGATTTTCAATTGAAGAGTTTTAATTAAATGAGCTGTACATTCAATCCTTTAAAACTGTTTTCAAAGCAAACCAAAGCAGTTTTAATATAACATATAACAATTGAATTCGTAATTTAATTTTGCTAAAACATGTTTTACTTTAGACAAATGAATTTTAAATATTGTAATTTTGATAATTGTAGTAATAATTAGATATAATCTTACCCTTATCCAGTTGTGAGTTAATTTATATACATATAACGTATATATACTATGCTATGTATGTGGGTTACTTAAGACAAGTTTTCTAATAGTTTGTAGAAATTCTAAAAAAAAAACATACATTTTCCAATACTGCTTGAATTTGTAGTATCGATAAATAATTCGTAAAGGTAGTGTGGTTAAGTGGTTTTGGCTTAACCACTGCCAGATCAGTTAGTGTTAAGTTTTCTTTTCCTATATTTATTAAGTGAAACTACAGATTATCAATATTCCAAATATGACATTGCTCTATACACCGGCATACTATCCTTCAGGTGATATTATTTTTCAAAGGCGATTTTAGGCGAAGTTTTTATCTCTCTATTACAAGCCAATATCGTCTATAAAGATGTGGGAGTTTAACCGCAGAGATAATTTGTTCGATTGCAAAAAATTCTCTTTATTGATAGTAATATGTAAAATATTTCAAAAGATGTTCAAAACATAGTATAGAATTACTTCTAATAAATATTGGCAGAAGGTTGAACATTAGGAATGTAAGCAGTAAAAATAGGAGTGGGGTGCATGTTCGTGGTTGGCGTTATTTATAACATTGGCAGAGAATACAGTCAAGTTGATTTTTTCATAAAAGCTATAAGCCACAAGGACACGAGACACCTTGTAATATTCTTAAAAAATTGTACACAATAAAGGTAAAAATACAAATACTTCCTTGAAACATGAGGTATCCGCTATCTTATATACTTCATGCCGATGTGTGAGTTAAAAAAACTGAAGGTCATGAATAAGCATTTACAATAATAGCAAATTATATATACGTCTCTACAGGATATAAAACAATAACATTGTTCAACAATTCATGTTATTTTTGTTTTAATAATTATATTTTATGAATATTCGTTAATACACGTATTAGTATAATAAATATATCCGAATAATAATGGTGATGATGATGAAACGATAATTGTCTTTGACAAATAAAGAATACGAATATTAGTTTCCAACGCTTGCAACATTTTGTATTTTTTCATCAACAGCTCTACAAGCCTTAATATTATTAAATGCGAGTCTTGTCAAAGTTTTCTAAGAATTACCTATACTTTATCTCGATCACGATGCTCTAAAAGGTACGTAATGAATAAAAATTTTCCGTTTCTCAAATGTAATAAAAACGGTTTTGATAATAATTGGAAGAAAACAATTAAAAGTCACTTAACAAAAGTCGGAGTCTGATTTAAAAATTTAGATGACTTTATGATGTTCACAAAAATCGTTTATTCGAAAACTATTTTGTCAGATTCTCTAGAAGCTAAAGATGTATCAACGCCTCTCCGCGATCTTTCACTATCAAATTTTACTGTAGTTTGTTTACATTATAGGAAATATTTTACTTTTGGCGGCATGAATAGACTTTCCATGGTTTGAGATATCGTATCTGTTGAAATTAGTGCTACGGGCCACGGGGTTTCGGGCAGCTTCATCGGAATTTAGTTCGCAGAAACTAAGGGTTTCGTGAACTGAACCACGGCAGAGTAGTAGAGAGGTTAGGTCAGTATTCAGAGGTCGAACTATTAAAATAATTCTTAACTTTTACATTATACGTATAAATTAAAACTCATTAAAATTTTGCATATTAATTTAATGAAGGTTCTTATAATAAAAATCACAGCATACTCAGTAAATACATGTACATTAAGATTAACGATTATTTTTTAAACTGGGCCGAACTTCACATAGAAGAATTTTTTTCTATATTTTCCGAAAACTTTATAAAACATATTGCACATAAAGCGATTGCTTGTGTTAATAGATGTATTATTTTCGATATGAATTAAAAAAAATTATAATATATGTTAATTGTTTTCTTAAACTATTGGTTATTTGAAAGGTGTTCCCAAATTAAATTGTTATACAAGTTTTTTTTTTAAGTAAAACAAATGCGTTAACAATAATAATAAAATAAGAAAATGATGTTGAAAAATAAAAATCGATATATGTCTATGGCAAATCGTATTCCTCGACCACTCCGTTTTTATTGATGATCCTGCGGCCGCCTCTTTGTTCGCTTTTTTGTCCGTTGACGTTTGAGGAAGAGTGGTAACTGTATTGAGCCTCACCGTATACGTGGGAATCAGGCCCTTGAGGCTGTAAGCTCCGGATGCCCTGTAAATTCGGATTATCCTTCTTAAATCAAATATTAAAAAAAATAATTAAAATCTGGAAAATACTGCAATGTGTACTATGGTTTATGATGTTGGTATAGTCGAAATCACTTCAAAAAAAATGTAGACACAAGCAGTAGACTAATAATTCTTCATCGTCGTTTCAGACGTACGACTTCCACTGTTGGACATGGGCCCATTGATCTCTAATAAGACTAGAGAAGTGAAGCGAACTGCATCCAGCGTCTTCAGAAGACTTTAACAAAGACGTCTGTCCACCTAGTAAATAGACGTTCTATACTGCGCTTGCTGGTCCGTGGTCTTGTTTCCAGAACCATTGAGCAGCTGTTCAAGTACTGTGTCCTACCCACTTCAACTTGGCAATCCGATGTCGGTTACATTTGATCGTCTACGGGCTTCCGCATTTCTATTAGGCCGAGAAACTTCAAGCTCCATGGCTCGTTCAGCAACTGTGAGCTTGTCAATGAGGCACATAAATACCGATAATTATTGATTCAATTTTTCTTAACCAAACTGGTAATTCATGACCTCACAATTATTTTTTTTTCATAAATAATATCAAATATTTACATATTTCGAAAATTATGACATAATATGATCATTTTATTCATATTGTAGAAACACTATAGCCATGTATTTTATAAAAATGATGACCTAATTTGACAGTAACTTCACTACGCAAACCGATAGATAAGCTACGAACGAACATGTAAAATTAGTCTCCTTTAGCATACTAGCATTAAAGTTAAAGTTTATTTTTGGTCTCTAATCACTCCCTAAATTATTATAATAAATTACATATCATTTGTGATCGTTAAACAAGCGAATTTTTCAAACTTTATGAATTCGCGGTAACCTAATGTACGATACAATTAATAACGATGCTATATACTATATTCATGTGCTATTAAATCATCATGTAATGCTAAAACAGGAAAAATGTTACACGATATAACCCGTTACAGAAGCTAAGATGTTATCGAAGATGTAAAATAATTAATAATTATCATCGCAACCAGCTATCGCAATGTAGAATAAACATGAAGCTATATTACAAGTTAGATTGCACTGTGTCATACGATCGTGCTATAATCAATGCATTCTTATAATACACTAATACGTTATATTTGAAATTATTTTTATATAATGATATATTATTGAAACACTTTTTGATTCTTTTACGAAACAACTGTTATTTTGATTTCTGAATGATATCCTCGATCCTAATAAGGCTATAATAATATTTGCTATGTTGTAAGTATTAATGTTAAAATCATTATTTTAGTCGTAACACGTCGGCGCCTAGATATGGACATATCCAGAATTTTCCAATAGGATATATTTATATTTTTACTCACAGATATTTCTCTGTATTAAAAGGTATGTCATTTTTGTTCATTTTATCACAATAACGTTTAAGTTAGATACTAATTTTGTACCTAACGGAAACCTTTTTATTGTAATTACCAAGAGTTTGTAGATCACGATTCCAAATAATATAAATTTTATAATGAAAAAAGAATACCAGTTAGGCAAGAACTAAGCACAAAACATTTTGTTATCACGACTTATAAATCATGGATTTTCCAGTTTCGTGTTACATTGATTTAACCTTTGTGCCATGACATTTAAGGCCATATCCTTGTAAGATAAGATAAGGTGCGATTGGTGATTGTTTCCAAGCTGTTTAATTAGAATTAAAGATACGTAGTGCATCTTACCTCGAAGTCAGGTTGAAAATTAACTCCTTGGCTCAACCTGCAAAATAAGTAAAGTTAAAACCGATATCAGTTTTAAAAAATTATGCTTCCCAAGATTACATTTTATACAAACATTAATTTTCTACAAGAAAATGAAGGTGAAGGTAATAATACTCTTTAGTTTGAAATATTTGTTATCGAATTATTGTTAATTAAAAGTTCTTTTTTAAGGTACCTGTTAATTAAATTAGTACATGCGTTAGTTAAAATAAAAGACTGAGAGGAGATCGTGTGGCGAGTAATCAAAACTCGGAGAAAATCTGTTTATTTTCGCTGATTGATTAAAATTCTGCCTAGATATTTTTAAGAATATTGATCTGATTTTTTTTGTTTGTCTTTGTATGCATTGTAAACTTTGTCGGAAATCTGTAATAAATAAAAAAGATGTTTAATATATTAACCAAAATAACTATTTAACTAAATTAATTTTTGTATAAAAATACTGCTTTGAGACTCAAAGCATTACACGATCAAGTGTAGTCTGCAAATGCTGCATGCATTAGAAGCGTTACAAATTTTTATGTATTTATATATCTATTACTATCTATATTTCAAAGTTTTACAATAACAATATGTACATTAAATGTGCAAGATTAATAAGAGTGCATTTTCATTTCTCTTGCATATGTCTGTGTTAGTCACTATGTGGAGGAGACTACAATGCCTCTTTGCACTTGTGGTTTTCTTAAATAACACTTATATAATAACATGCTAGATCAACCCATTCAGATTACTTTGATTATTAAAAAAAAATAATTATTATTTATATATACCATCAATAACAACAAAAGACTACACATTTATTGGCCGCTTCACCGACCAGACTCCTATCCATACAAAATTTAATATAATCCCATAATGTTTCTTTGTAAGGCCATTCTAGAAATGAGAATATTGGCTTTTGATAAACCTAAATCCTACAGCATTATATAGCATAACGTAGATATTGTATAACATTGAATAGCAGCGAATAAGAGAACACAAGGTATGCTTGCAATCCACTCCAAAGTTACGCACTAAGCAGTAAAAAGCGTTAAGTATGGTCGATAAGTTTATCATTAAGTAAACAATGTGGAACAAAACAGGTGAGACGGAATTGCAGCGTTACACGCGAAGCGATAAATTTGATTAGACACCGTTGCTACAAGTTTATTTCAATCTCTTATTATTTCTGAAATTTGAAATTATTAAGTATGCTAATAGTTTATAAAATGTTATTTTTAAAACCATTAACAAATGTTGACATTTTTAATTTACAAATTTTTATTTAATCAAAAGTCAGCAAGCAATGTATTATATATTTTAACGCTAAGCAAACACAGCATACATTAAGTAAAAAAATACTTTCAGCAAATAATTCAACAAATATAAAACTATGCTAAATTGCAAAAAAAATAATAAAAAATACCCATACTAAAAACGAGCAGTGGAGGACTTGCTATCGTAAGTCCCAGGTTCGATTCCCATGGTACATCTAGTTCAATCTTTGTGGATTAATTATGAAAGATTACTACTGCTCATAAACAAATATTCAAAGATATAGCTACTAAGGCTAAAAGTCTATCCTTTGAATATAAAAAAATATTCAAAGGATAGACAGTAGCCTTCCCTGCGTATCATAATAACACACTGCGATCGCCAAACCCATCCAGGCGATTATAGTATATTCCCACTAACTTTGTTAGAGCCTTATGCCACACAGTGGGCGTCTATGGGCAGAAACAACTACAACGAAACAATAATAATTTTCAAATGAAATATATAATTTTAAATAAATAATTACTTATAAATAATAATACTAATTTAAATTATAATATTTTGGTTATTTTCATAGAATTATTTACTTTGATTTTAATTATAATTAATATTTCTATTTAAATTTTCTAATAACATATTAATTTTAGTAAAATTTTATTTGCAGCTATAGCTCGTGATTATCAATAATACAACAATAATAACCTTATGTTATACGAATATTTTGTATGTCTATAAAAAAGTTTAAAAGTTGGTTATTATGGATGCAAAATCATTATTAATAGAATGTAAGTATTTATTTAATCGACATGCTTATAAATAAATATGTTATATATTTATAATTTTTTGTTAGGTCTCTTTATTCGTCATTGACAGTTCCACTACATTTAAAATAGCCTGGCGTTAAGAAGGCTTGATTGCTTTCAAGCTATCTTATGAGGACGAACATTAAAATATTTATTCATTGTTTAAGTAAAGACTCCATAGAGTCACTGGGCGCAAAAGCCCCGAAAACTTTGACTTTGTTAGGAATTGTATTGGAAATGCTCAATGGGTCCATACACCAGCTCGATTGGCTGCTACATCGGATAACAATATTGCATTTCGTAGAAATAGCTTTAAAGGTGTGAATGTATAGCTCATTTATTCACTAATAAGCTACACATTCATTTGTTTAAATTTTTTACACTTCTTATTATCGATTAACCTTTATAAATTGATCACTTTGGTAGATGTTACATTATTATTTTTTGCGTCAGACATATAACCTAACAGCACAAAGTCTTCAGGGATAAATAACAGAAAAAACCTTATTCTGAAATCATTTGGTTTTGGGTAGGATGTACCATACTTTAATTGACTGAAAATAAGCTATAAATTCAACGGTGTATAGCTTTTATACATGTTTACTATTACCTTGAATATAAAATTAGAACACACCGCGATTCCTGCGTACCGTTACTATGTATAAACGATATTTAAAAGTATTTGAAAATATAAGGCGTTTAAGTAATTTACTTCAATAAACAGTGACGAAACTTCTATAACTTGATAGAAAAAGTATAATTGAATAACGAAGATATTATTAAGATGTACCACGTGCATGAATTGGTTTGCTATTTTTCTTATTGAGTTAATCGTGTGGTTTTAATTGAGTCAACTTTCGAATGAGTCAAACATATTATTAGTTAGGAGAGTGTAAATGTTTTTCCGTATATAATTAAAAAAAATTCTTCGCATAATTGTATTATCGTGTATTAGAACCCATTACTTTTTAATTTATCGTTTACTAACCGGCTACGCATTGATTGCATATTTTCGTCCATGCTGCAAATTAAAATCATAATTAAATTTGTAATTAAAAATAAATAAAATTTTTAATGACAATATTATGCGGATGTTATGTATGTCTATTATAAATTTAAATGGTAGTTAATAAGTTGGTGTAACCATTGTTAATAGATTGTGTTTCTTTGTCGACATGCCTATGAATAAATAAATAAATATAATTTTATTGTTAGCTATCGCTGTTCGGCGGTTACACTTTCATTAAGTTTGAGGTAGCCGAGCTTTGAGAATGTTTAGTATAGTATTTTTAGTAACTAAGCTCGAAATCCTCCTTGTAATCCTCAACGCGAATGTTAAAATATTTTTTCATTCTTTACGTGAAATTTCCATGGAGTAACTGACCACAGGGGTCCCTTTAACTACCCCACGGTAGTACCCTTGTGTTGCTGTGGGTTCATAACTCGACAGGCGTTAAGCATTTCATTTTAAGAGTGGGCGGAAAAGCCGAACAGCGGCCCGGACGGCTGCTGATATCGGATATTAATATCGCAAATACATCTTGTATAAAGTGGCCACACTGAAAATGGCTTAATATTATTTTTTCCTTTTGGAATGCAAAAGCTTATAACTTCTAGAAGTACAAGGTCTGCAAGGACAGAAATTAAACTATAATTAATTCAAATAATTCGAATTTTAAAAAAGTTTTTTCTTTTATTAACTTTACGGTGTTTATTATTATTGAAAACATTGTTTTTTGGGAAGAGTGTATAGCTATACCTCTTTTAAGCTTGTATATCTATGTCTAATCAACCTGTATATAATATGAGAACCTAAGATGATTGGTGCATGCAATAAGTAAAATGTACAATGCAAAAACAAAACTTAATAGTAATTAAAAAATATATAAACAGTATTTACATATTTTATCAGTGATGTAATTCTTACTTAATTATAACTTAACAAACGAATAATTAAATCCGATTCGACTAACGCTATGAACTCCTTTTAATTTAATTGAGACGCTTAATGGTAAAATGTTATGCTATTTAGATGGAGCAAATGCATTAATTGATTAGTTTTTTTTTTTGTTTTCTATAGCACTGAATCGTACCCTTTAAATCAAGTCAATTCCATAAACTTAATTATTTATTTTCAAAAACTCCCATGCATATTATTAGGACATTGGAAAATGTTATTTCGTATAAAAAAACTCTTTTTTTTATTACATAGATGTGGTAACGCTTGTTAGTATCCAAAACTTTTTAATTATAATTTACTAACCGGCGGCGCATTGATTGAATATTTTGGTCCATGCTGTAAATTAAAATCATAACAGAATTTTATAAAAGTAATGAAATTTAATGACTTTCAAAGAATTCAAGAAGATAAATAAAATAAATAAATATACTATCAAAGATAAGTATGGTTTATAGGTAAATCGCAAGAACAGAGAGAGAAGCTGAACGAAAAAAATACTTATACTCTTATTATCATTTATCCATGGGCGATGTATGTGGACTTCTTTGTCCATTACATCAATAATGTGCATATCTTAGGCCCTATTATCAAAAAATATCAAAAAGAAAGTCAACGGCAGTTAAAACAAGAGGATATAATTTTCTTGCCAAGAATAAAATGATATTTGTTTTCCTTTTTTAAAAATAATACCAACA
The DNA here is from genome assembly GCF_028537555.1 of Battus philenor. Classification (NCBI taxonomy): domain Eukaryota; kingdom Metazoa; phylum Arthropoda; class Insecta; order Lepidoptera; family Papilionidae; genus Battus; species Battus philenor. Next base: position 5,176,636 of record NW_027181693.1, read on the forward strand.
TTAATCGTTCTAACGTAGATTAAAAAAAATTAAAAATATGTATTATAGTGTATTAAACAAAACAAATTTATTAATAAGATATTTACAGTGTTATAGATAAAAACAGAAACACGCGTTTTATTAATAAACTTTCATTTTTATTTACCCACCGACGACGTGATGATTGAAATTTGTTCCGAAAGCTGAAAAGTCAATATTCAATAAATATGGGTATAAATCGCTTATTTTGCTGTATTCAACATAACTAAAAAAAATCTTCCGAAATACGGAAGTATCTTGTGCATTTGATATTGAATAATAAACCGTTATACTACATTCAATGTATATTTTTATTTTTTATTTTGGTTATCAAAACGTTTTTATTTAAATTTCGAATAATAACTCCTGACAACGTACCATTAGAATTTGGAAATTAAAAAATAAATAAAATGAAACATATGATTTATTATTTGATTGTTAATCATCATTATTGTAACCACCACCAATTTTTCATTTTATTTTTATATGTCCATCACCATTTTTAAAATACATGGAAATAACAACAAGAGCTCTCATAAACTTACAGTTTTTGAAATAGATTCCAATCTCCGCTTGCAGCAGCTGAGGCAATGTCATCTTGTCCAAAAGGAGCTCCTGAAAAAAAAAAGTTTAATGTCTTCCATTATACAAATGTACATTTTAATAATTTCTTATTCTCAATTTACTACCAGAAAAAATAAATTTTTGCTCCAGAATCTGCAACATGAATTATTAAAAGTTGCTATAATGAAATAGACCGTAAGGTATGTTATTTAAAATTTTATCTATTGCTAGAGGAACATAAACCTCATTCGGACATGGCAAAAGATCATAATTGGTTAATCAAAGAAATAAGAAATTCTATTACTGCTAATGAGACAAATATTAAAAGCTCAACTTAATGGTTACAGGTTTTATGAACGTTGTTTCGTTCCTGCATATTTTAAAAAAAAACGAACTTGTTCGAAAAATAAACGTTTTCTATAATAATATTCTTTCACTTTAAATAATATTTTTCTGTATTATTAAACTATTAATTATTACTTTTTTAATTACTTTAAAGTGATGCGAAAATTAAAAAAGACTTCGGAAGCTCATACGTTTTAATGGAATTGACTATTACGAAGAATTTATTGTCGATTATTAATTTTTTTTATAAGGACCTCATGTTATTCGCAAATAAATTATCATTCTGATTTATTAGTTTTTTTATTGAAATATTTTGTAACGGAATGCGTCTGGAAAACTATTTGATAAATCTACGTATATAAAAAGTATATGTAATACCGTGTATATATATAATATATAACACGGCATTGCATTAGCCAAATTGATGACTCATGTGCTAAATACGTGCCTTTACCTCATAACACTTGTTATTAGATTGCATCTTTTCTCATGTTTACTTAGTTATGTCATAAAAACAGTCTAACTTCGTGGTATGTGTTTGTGCAACAAAAATTTATTTGCGTTCATCACATTTAAAAAAATATAAGATGATACTCCCATTAGTCAAGGAACTTAACTTATTGTTACGTTAACCAAGCCAATTATTAAGAAACTTACTAAATTTTGATTATTATATTTGTTGGCTTACCTAAGAGGCCCCTTTTTCAAACAATAGGCCACTAACGCAAACAAATATTAATGAAAGTGTATTGAAAATTGTTTTAGATAAGTCTTAAAATAGATTCCGTATTTTATAAAACAATAGACGTCGTATCATATGAGTTTAATTCCTAAAATAACGTGTTTGTATAATTGAATTTAGGTTCGAGATTGATGCTATGAAGGAAGAAAAAATATTTGTTTAAGTATGAAACGAAAATATATTGTCATGCTTAAATCAAATTTTGAATAACATACTGCATACTAATGTATCGACTTATTTCATTTATTACAAATCTGTTTATATTTTTTCCAATACCGTAACATTCCCTTGAATAGTGTTATCGCTCGATATTACATTTTCCTGACTTATTATCAGCTGATATACATGGATCAATAGACACACTTATAATGGTATATTAAATAAAGATCACTGGCTGACAAGTTGGGTCGATATCAAAGGCTTGTTTTCACAGCTTACATCTCATGTTGAGATTATACGTTGACATCAATAAAAATAAAAAATATACACATTTACACATGTAAATATAAACATATACATATTGCTGACGATGCTGCATGCTTGCCTAGAAGAAACTTATTCACTCTTGATGTGAAAACTGTCTATTTACAGTTAGCTTGAAACAACGACACCGGTAGGCAGTTCTATACCTTGGCTCTTCGTAGTTTAAAAGTAGTTTCAAGACGCTTAGGGTATGTTAAAGTGATTTTAACCGTGTATGGATATCGTGTATACAAGCGTAGTTTTTACATCTACAGTTAATTTTTTTGTTTAATGTAATTTTAGTTTGGTGCTCAAAAAATAGTACAGTACAACTTAAATTATTTCTGAAATAATATATACAAACAGCATCTATCAAGGTTTATAAAATATATAAATATTTCTTTATTTTTATTGTTCTTAACATTTGTGAATAATACATGTTAATAAATGATAATATAATAATTTTCTTTATTTATGGAAAGTGCAATATCTCATATTTACACACACGCACACACATATATACATATACATATAAATGTGTGTTATTAAATAAAATACTATGATACCTATAATTTGTGACATTATTACTGTTATAAACGTGTTACTATAAACTATAGTACATCATAAACTATAAGAATAATAATCAAGAGGTCAAATGCTGGACGACCATGATATTTAACGAAATCGCTTGTGTCCTTAGTTTTCGCAAATATTTAATATTTAACAAAATTTAAAAGACATTAGATGACTAACCCGGAAGTAAAGGAAAAAATATTAATATTTTTATTTCCTCAATTAATTCATTTATACACATTTATACACATGTGAATGGCATGGTTCTCGCTATTCAAAAATATAATGGTTTCAGAGATAATAAAAAAAAATATAGCAATGTACTAAGAAAAAACGTTTTCAAAATTCAGATTACTACATAATAAAATTTATCATTGTTTAGTATCCGACCCTGCAGATTTTGTACTGCTAGAATCTAATGGCCTCAATTCAAATAGAAAAAATAAATTAATGTAACTTTAATATGTGTAAAGTAAAGATAATTGGATGTAGGTGTAAAAGAGCTATACATACAATCAACCTGTATACGTACTGGAATGAAACAATAAATAAAATAATCAATTAAAAGTTAACATCGGCATTAAATTGTTGTTTGCGAATATCAACGTAAAGGAATATAATTAGATTCGGTGATCAGCCAAGCGTAAGATATGAATGCTGTTAAACTGGAATACTAACATTTTGTATGTCTCATTGATAAGGAAGATCCGGTCCTATGAATACGCTTTAGTGAACATGCAATACAAATAAAAATATTTTATATTATAAAGAACTGTATTGTGTTTCATTATAGCTGTAAAATCTTTAAAGAGATGAATATATGGATCATTTGCCGTGAATTAATTAATGGTACATCCTATTCATGATCACCAATTCAACTGCCAAGTGGGGCGATTGTAGTATATCCCCACATAGATATGTTCAGTAGAGGACTAAGCCTTGCAGTGGGCGAAAAAATTATAATTTACAAAATGATAATTTAGTAAGAAAAACACGGATTAATGTGTATTACAATCAATTATTGTATATATTTACCATCTGCCCCTACATCCCTTGTACTACCAGAATTAATAACCCTGTCGTATTTTAATAGAAAAAATAAATTAATGTTTTAAGTTTCTTAGTGATCAAAAAGTAAAGCTTTTACATCAGCTATAAATCACCTGTATATCGTTTTAGCTTACAAAAAATATAGAAATAATATTTAACATTTTCATTTATAAATCGTACTGAGAGTGAAATGAACGTAACTACAGATAGATAGCCATCGGCGCTCTAGCAAAACACGCTGACGGAATACGTGCGAAGCGTTAACAAGCGAGTGTCTTTTTTGTCGTATAATAGAGCATAATTGTGGTTAAGATTATGCTATTAAAACATTTCTTGTTAACTAATTACTCGTTGCCACAGAATTTAGTTATTGCAAGAGAAAATTCATGAAGCTAATAAACAAAATTAAAACTTATTAATGAAGATATAATGGTATGATAGCTGGAGGCTCTATCGCGGATCCTATTTCTGCAACTAAATATTCTTCAGTACTACAGAATTCTTGTTCGAAAGATGGCATAATTGGCAAATTACAGGTGTAATAAAATGTACAATCTCTAGTCTCTGGATGACGACGCGGTGTTTTCTACGATTTCGAATTTCAAAAGCAACAAAGGCTTCATACCGTTATATTTAAGACGTCTTTTAACCCCTATTAAAAAAAATTATTCTAGAGCAATTATTTCTTGATAAATTTATGGTTGTGAGTTACATACAGAGCGATAAATAATACTTAAAAGGTATTCAAATCTTTTTCACTTATTTCCAATTACCTTGTATAAAGTGATTATTCTAAAACTCTATTGAAATGCATCAGGCCAATAACTTTTCTGCATGGACAAATGTTAAACAATAATTAATTTTAATATATACCGATAAACAATCTCTCTGTATACAATATGTATCACAAAAGGGTTTATCGAATTAAAAATTCATTTAATATTTACATTGAAATAATACTAAAGCTCCGTATAACGGCCTTAGGATCAAATATATTTAGATTTTTTGTAATAAATTCAAATTAATGCCATTAAACGTATCAATTACGTATAAATTTAATATCTTTCATTACGATAATATTCTATTAACACGCTGCCAACGTTCTGCAATCAGCTATGAATTATTTTATTTTAAATAAGGAACCGTTAAAAAGTATACTCTTACAATTACATAAGTGGATTAGAAAAAAAGTACTTTGAAATAATTAAAAGCAAGACCTCTATTACTGCCATTTATTACCTTTAAACGTTGATTGCGAGTACACATTACACTTGGCGCGTATCATGATAATATTCTTTGCTAATGAAAAACTAGTGTAATAAAAACGCATCTAATTAATAAACATACAAAATACCATACAGGTACACGAGATTCTTAATGAAACATATATAAGATCTAAAAATCAGGGAACAATTAACTTTACCACGATGAATCTTAGGTTGAAATTTATTTAGTATTTAAAAGGTCGATAAGAATTATCGGATACGCTGAAACAAAATTCGTTTTACAAATTGCATTATACTGATTAAATAACTTAAACAAAGCGTGGCTATTTTGTTTCCAGGGAGTCTTTTACGTATTTAAAATTGCTTTTCTTATTTTAGCTAGTAGGTATTGTTACAGATTGTGTTTTTGAACGATTTAAATAAATTAATTTTGAATATTAATTAAGTAGTTATAATGAAATGTATTGTTTGTGTTTTTACTCACAGAATGATTGGTTATAGGTGTAAAAGCTATAAAGGAGTCACAATACACTCACTCCTTTAAAGCTCATTTATGAAAAATTTAACACCTATTGAAGATCATATCGTATACAGTGATTACTGGTTGAAAGGCAACATCCCAATAGCTTCCAGCGTTACGAAGTCTTAAGGAAAAGATAGTAAATAAAAACTGCTTTATTTTTACTTTATTATATGTAGTAATTCAAATTTTTTTTAACACTTACAGTTTCTTTAATTATTTTTTCGATATAGACATACATTGATACAATAATTAGCAGTAAATAATGTATACATTCTCTATTTTAAAGCTTGTACACTTACAAATAATAAACTTGTATATATATAAATAATGGAATATTTAATTTGATAGTAAACTACTTGCAGTAATAAATGAAAGATTTATAAAATGTCGACCACTGGATTTATTTGACTCAAATATAATTAAGTATATATTAACACATGTAGAAAAATTTTAAAAATAGATACGTTAGATATATGCTACATATATTTTAAATATAAATTTGCTTACCTTCTGTTGTGATTAAAATAAATCCGATCACAATAAACACGGGGCAAAGTTTCAACATTTTGTCGAACAGAAAAATAAATTAAATTAGCGTTATAAAATCGCTGTGAAACGCTTGCGTGTGTATCGATGTGAGTTTTCGCGATATAATGTTATGGCGGCGACGTTTTCACAGCTTATATCTTATGCGAATACATCGCCATGAAATGTGTTATTCACAAATGCTAACAGCAATAATAATTAAAAAAGATTTACATATATTTCATTAACGTTGATGATTGTTGTTTTCATATATTATTTCGGAAATGATTTTGTTTTTACTCTAGCAGTTTTTGAGTTACAAAATCTAAATTGTATTTATAAAAGATATTTTTGTGTGTATCACAGTTGAATAGAATAGAATCGGTTCGGATTGATTATTAGATATCAAATGTGATGGCGACGCAGCTAAAATATTACTTGGACGTTATTGTTAAATTAATGTTCACCTTTTGTAATTTATGTGATATACAAAGTGATTGATTATAGGTGTAAAAGCTTGAAGAAGGGGAATTTATATTTCTTTTTCTGTCAATTAATATATGTCTGTCTTTTTCTGTCAAATAATATATCACTTTAAAAAAAATTTTTTTTTTCAGGAATAAAAAATAGAATGATGATAATACATAAAAAAAAACTATTTTAAATTTCGGATTGCTACAGCGTGATTGGAAATAGGCGTAAGTATAAATAATTAAAAAAATTATGCTCTATCCACTCTCACTCTTTTCACTGCTACCGATATATATGTTATAAATAAATGCTTTATTATAAATGTATATTTATATATACGTAATAAATATAATATACATACATTACATACATACATATATATATATATATATACTTGACATAAGTAAAGAGTTGATAAATGCAATGATTCTTTGAAGGTCGCTATATGTTTATTGTATAACCTGCATTCTGCGCTTGAGTAAATGACATTTTACTTTGTAACCATTTTATACAGTTAGGGCGAATTGAAAAATTTGAAGTTTAGTTTAAATAATTTAAGGTTTAATTGACTGAAATAGTTTTAGAAATGACGAGTTATTTATCTTAGTAAAACTGACATGCTAAAACTTAAGCATAAAAATAATTCGGAAAACTTTAAACGCAAATGTAAAAATAAAGGTAAGAATTTCTGTGGAATAAAGATCCTAATAATAATAAAAAACAAAACATAATTTTACAACTTTGTTTTAATCCTATGCGTCATCTCATTAGAAAACGTAATAAGGAACACATATTCATACCACATCAATTCCGTCAGCATGAAATAGATATTATTGCTCTTTCTTATAAAATAATTCTGTTTCATTGTTCTTGTAATATTTTCCACCATCTACAATGCATTATACAACGTTTTCAAAACCATAGATAATAATAGAAATGATTACACTTATGCTAAATAAATTCTATTAGAAATACAAAATTGTTCTGTTCAATGTATCGTATATATAATGTACCGTACGCATCCTTTATAAACTTTGGATTTTGAAAACAAAATTCTTAGTTCCAACAAAAGTACTAGTGTTTTCGATTTTTATTTTTTAAAATAAAATTTACACAAAAAAGAACATATTTCTTTTTCTCTCTGTTTTATAAGTAAATGTATTGTTTGCTTTATTTTTAATTTGAACTGGAACATTAATATAAAAGATTTCGAGTGGGTGTATAGCTTTTCATTATGCAACAGTTTGAAAAAAAAATCTGAGAAGGGGGAGGAATACATTATTTTCACTTATCAAGTTCACTATCTCTCGTAACAAATACCTTTCTAAATTGATATTACTTTGTTTACCCTAAAACATAGATGTTTGACTTTTCACAAGCTTGTTAAAAAATTTTAATGTTTTTAATTACTTTACTAAAATCAATGCAATAATGTTTCGCATTTTTAACGGGAAAATTAAACTACAATTACCGTAACCTGCCATTTATGCAAGCAGATTGAAACGTATTGTAAATATAAATATCGATAGTCTGGTCGGAATCACTCTACCATGTTCTACGTGGTACAGCGGTTCCTTTCGGAATACCTGAAAAATAAATAGATAGAACTATAAACCGAAAACTGCGTTTTTTCATTATCGAATACCTTAACATCGACTATATAATCGCCAGGTTAGCCGATAGACGCCCATTTCAAGTTATAGGCATTACCTAGGATATAAGGATCATATACTTAGCAAAGCCATTGGTGTAACTTATAATAAAATATTATTTTGTTATTAATATGTGTTATGAGACCCTGAGAGTATTTAACCTAGACCTTTTTATGATTAAAAAGGACGCCTTCTGAAGCTTCAGTTCGGGTTATTGCATATTCCAATAGATTGGGCAAACTGCCAAGGTCTTAACAATTTAGTTAATTTTTTCTTATTATTATCTAGTTACAATCTCTTGCAAAGACAACTTGAGTACAAAATAAGAAAAACGCCGGATGAATTATTGAAACCTGAATCAGATTGACCTCTCCTATAATAACATTCCTAAATTAAAAGCAGTAAGGGTTCAAATGCTTTCTGATCTGAGAAGAGCCTTAAATAAACTGAGATGCGAATTTTTGTGGTCCCTTCCACAATACCCTTAACAAGGTAGTGGAACAATTTATTCCCAAGCTTTATTTACTATATATATATATATATATATATATATATATATATATATATATATATATATATATATATTAGGCCGGAAAGTAATGTCGTTCCTGTCGACATATTTTACAGAAAAACCAACTGATTTTTACTGCTCCTCCGACATTAAAAGTTTGTATACTAGATGGCAAAACGTTGTTCATAACTAAGGTAAATATGTTGTTGATTAGAAATAGGAACTTATTAAAAATATAGTCGTGTGAATTTAACTTAAGATAGCAACATCACCTTTCGGCCGCCCTAATACATCGCATTTATTCTTAAAATGGATTTATATTGTTATCTACGTTGACATAATAACTACATTCTAAAAACTATATTCTTCTAGAACCTCAGAAAAATTGTAGTATTGTCTAAATTTATTACTTCCTTTTTGACTTGTAATGGTAATGTGTTTAGTATTTTTCCCTATGAGAAACAAATTGTAAGTAATAAACCAGTGTATAACTTTTATGAGAGAGTTATCCTTGTTTTACAAGTATAATGTAATTTTAAGCGTGCAGTATTAATCAAAACAAGATTATTAAATTTCCTCAAAATATACGTCAGACCACCTAAAAAAATAATAAATGAAATAAAGTAAGCCGGTTCAGATTTTAATTAGTAAAACCTGTATGTATGTATATAAAACCTCTTTAGAAAGTAATTAAACTAATTATTATAGTCCATATTGTTCTAGCTTATAAAGCGATTTGAAAAAATCAACGAGAATCTCGATATATCGGTAGGAAAACTTTTAAAAAGCCACTGTTTAAAAAACCTAAGTTTTTGTCAGTAAAAAGCATTTGAATTTTATGTTATCTTATTATGATGTCTATTATAACATAATTTTTAATATAACAGCCAGAGTGAGAGAATTTTTCTCATTAGAACGAACAGTTCGGCTTATCGTTTCATAAAATAAAAATTATTTTAATACTAATTTTACATACGAAACAACAACATATATACAGAAGTCATCTATGCTTCTTTAATAAATTAAAAGCCTTCGTTAAAAATATTAATAGAGAAATAAGATACTCTTTAAATATAATTGGTCTTTATTTAAAAATTAAGACGTACATTATAGAAAAAAAACACTTTATGATTTACACCTCGTATTGGATGATCTCATAGATAGGGACGTATTCATAGTACAAAGGCACGTAACCGACTGCGGCTTCCTGTAATTTAGAAAACAGTTTTAACTCTGTAATAACGAAAGTACAGTGACATGTGGCTGGCCAGATAATAGCAATATATCATCGAAAACATTCTGTAACAAGACATAATGCACAGATTTGTAAGAAAAATTGAGGAAGAGGTTAAATCATATTTTTGACATCAGGTATATAAATACTTAGTTATTACATGCACATGTGATTAACAAGAAGGATTATTATTCTTACCATATTCTCTTTTCTGTTGTTAACTGCATTATCCGTATTGACTTTCTCTGAATCTTCTTTATTTTTGGTTATTTGCTAAACAATGTAATAGTGTTTAAAAGATTTAAAAGACTTAAAAATATCAGTAAAATTATGGAAAAAAAGTAACGCTATGAAAGGTGTTTTTTCAAATTATAAATAATGTGTGTTTTGCTAGAAATTGGAAACCAAATATTAAAAAACGTTTTGTGATGCAAATGAGAGAGTAAAACTTTAAGCGATATAAACATTCATTACAGAATTCTGTTTCACTAGTTTAAAGATGTAATTTATTATATGTAGCTAGTTACTTAAATGATTCTTACTTTGCAGTCCGATTTTTGGTTGCTAAAAAAAAAGAAAATAGTCTGTTAATAAAACGAATACCGTAATTACTCCGGCGTATCATTTTAGTGGGGGTTATGGGAGGGCCTATGGGTCTGTGTGGTTTATATAGCAACGTAATTATTCAAAGAAATTAATCAACAGTATATACCAAGCGTTGTCATTGTTCATTTTAAAAGATATTACAAAAAAATTTACTTACTCAACACCTGGTTTCATTTCATTTTCATTTTTAGATTCACTTTCAGCTGTAAGAACGAAATTATTACAGTACAATGTTATGTATTATAAAGTAAACGACCTTTTGAACATCCATTAAAAGTATAAAAAGATTAAACTTTGGACATAATGCATTAGTACTCTAAAATTTTAAACATTGGAGCGATCTCGTACAATAATAAAATATTAACTATAAAACTGGACAACATACCAAAGGCATAAAAGAACAGGGCTGCAATACAAAAGAAAATAAAAATTTTAGACATGTTCGTAGAAATAGAAACGTCTGTACGCAATTGAATATCTTTAAAACTAGTATGCGCATTCGAAAATCTAACAAATAACACCATATTTATGCTCGAAAACGTCCTTGCTTAATTAGTTACATTCTTTCAAACTATACAATAATTTTTCCCCGTCCAGTTGACAAGAGAAAATCGACATTGATTGTTGGAGTTCGGTAAATTTTAAAATAGATGTAGTTGCTTCGTTATATTTTAATAACTGGCAACCGGCTCAATTTTATTCAGTAAATTAACGTATATATAATATAACGTGAATAATAATACAATAAACATAAAGTGATAGAATAAAAGTAATAGAATAAACATAAAGTGATTGATGTTTTATATACGAAGTTTGATTACACTATCTATTAATCTATGCTATTATTGTTTTAACAAAAGGACATCAATTGGTTAAATAAATATGTATGCATTATTGATTGAAATTTTTGTCTGAAGTGGCAGTGCACATGGCTCGTGTAATTTGTGCTTGTGGCCGTTGGGGTCAGAAGGTTCTCGAGTGGTGACGCAGAGCCTTTACGCGGCGTGGGTAGGGTTCCCATTAGAAGTACCGACGGCATAGTTGAGATCGCGCGAAGTCGCTGGATGCAGGCATTGCAAGACTCGTCATCGTGGTGTCTTGCTTTAGGCGTCTATCAGCTAATATGATGATGATGGTGATAATATTATTGATTTATTTGAATATTAAAATAAATAACTTGAGAAAAAAAAGTTTAAAATTGAGAGATTCTTAGAAAACCTTAATTTTAAACAGCAGTTTTGCAAATTACCCGTAAAATATAACAATTGACAGCATTTTTTTTAAAGTAATTGCTATCATTTACCATACAAATTTATCCCTTTCAACAGTGGTTGACTTAAATACGATAATTATTTGACGAGCAGAACGAGCATTGTTCGTGAATACTGTGTTCTCATTGAAATTTTCGTGAATAACTAATGAATGACAGAAGGAGTTAAGCAAGTATTTGTCTAGAGGATTTAAAAAGTTAATGAACATTCATTAAAACATGACCTTGAATATTTCGACTCTTATTCACTTAACTACTTTTTTATACAGTATCGCCCCGTGTTTTAATGTCAACGACGTCACTAACCGCTGTTTTGATATAGAGAAGTATTCTTTATTTTCAAGTAGCGACTTAGTCATTTCTTTTTAGTCGTATATTAGAACAGTCATCAACTGTAGTTTTAAAGTTTTCAGACCCTTCCGCTCCGTGAACTCAGTTCCGATGAAGCTATAAAAATCCCCGGGCTAACAGCTTCAACTTCAAGCGCAACTAAGTATTAACCGTAGTCATGCGCGTTGTTATATGGCCTGTTTTACAATCTCACGCCGTTTTTATTAATTACATTTTCGTATTGTAAAACCTGTAAAACTTGGGTCATTTAACAAGGTTCTTCTTATTTTTTTTATTAATTCTAATTTGTATCGCATGTGTTTTTTTTACAATTTTTTTTCGCTTTTACTTAACGCAGACGGTTGGGATAGGGTTGCTGCTATTTGATACGAAACTTTCTTCTCCCAGCTGCGAGGCACGACGGCGTTTTATAATTATTTACAATTTTTCTTACACAATTTTCCCTTATGGGTAAATAAATACAGCTAAAATTTATACATGTTAACTATACAATTTGAAAATTTTACTCAATTATATATTAGTTGGTACATTATTTTATTTCAAGTCACTCTCCAAGCGCTACAAACCGTTAAATGCCTTGAGATTTAGTACAATGTGCCGGGCCAACTCATCATAAGATTCTGCTGTAGATTTTTTCTTGAGAAGGTCCGGTAAGTTGAACGGAAGTATGTTAAGATTTTCACATAACGTCACGTGGTTACGTCTTTTGGATTCGGATCGGGAACAGTGTCTGAGTAAGTGATTAAAAGTCTGTACTGTGGAGTTGTCACATAAGCAAGTCTCGTTATCGATTATTTTAAAACGATGCAGGTACTGTTTGCAGTACCCGTGCCTGCTTAGTAGTTGTGTGAAATGGAAAGATGTCTTGATGAGTTTTCACAGTTTGTTAAAGTCGGAGAGTTTCGAAAGGAGTCCTATGGTATGTCGACCTTGAGCTGACCTCTCGTATCTAGCCTGCCAAATGCGGTTGTGTTCAGCGTGAATTGCGCTCTTCACAAAACTCATTGGGAAGTAACATAAGCCAGTGTAAGTAAGCCGGGGTGCAATAATTTGTGGGGTGGTGAAGGGCATTCCAGAGCTGTATCACAAGGTAAACGATGAGAGACGCAGGTAAGTTTTGTGAGTTTCAGTGCCTGCATCTCTCGGACTTTGAGGTCGAAAGGGGTGAGTTCTGCGAGTGCTAGAGCGGCTATGGTGGATATGGTCCTGAACGCCCGTGTGATCCTGATGGCAAAGCCTCGTTGCATACTTAACAACCGCCTTATTATCCTATTTTTAGAGCCGCTTGCCCCCATATACCAGCAGCATATGTCATAATTGGCTCAATGATACTGATGTAGATTGTCCGGATGTTCTCGGAATGTGCCCCCCGTGTTGGTCTACAGAAAAGACAAAATCTGTTGAATATGCGCGAGGTTTTTTTGATAGTGTGCTAAACATGTTTATTACAGAGTAATTTCTCGTCAATGATGACTCCCTAAAGTTCGTGTATAAACGGAAGGCAGTACTGGCCCATTCTTATTGAACATTGTCTTGCTGTGGGTGTGAATGCAATAACTTGTGTTTTTTCGGGACCAAAGGTTAATTTAACACTTTCACCCCACTCAACAATTTTACCAAGGGCGGAGTTGGTTAAATCTTGGAGGTCATCAGCGCGAGTGTGGTGTGTAACGAGTAAGACTGTTCTTCATATTATAGTTTTGTTTTCGCATTACCTCAACAAAAATACCAAAATTTGTAAGCGAACTACTATCAAGAGGCATTGCTTGATCATAATATCGTAGAGAAAAGTGATATTTTTGTGACTTTGATTGTGCGCAACATTCTTATGTCACCATAGATGCTAAATCTGAAAAACCGTTCTAAACGAAAAAATATTTCAAACGATTCCAATGAACATTAGTGATAAAGGAAAGACTTGTAAGATTATTATTTTCGTTGTAAATATAAGGTAGCTATATAGCAGTTTTTAACTAAGTCTTTTTAATTATTATTAACTTATTTGTTTAATTTTAGGGAAATAAACATTTTTTAATAAAGGCACCGACACCGCTTTACCCCGTCTTAGTTAAGCGCGCAGTGAAAATGGCGGGTAGGGGGCCGTCTGTTCAAATCCACCGTCAAGCGTACCTTTCCAAGCCAGACGAATATTTTATGTAATGTCTTCAGCCGAGACCTCTGTGGGAGCCGCCGAAAGAAGTTTGTGTAAAGACGCTGAGATCCTTGACTACGCTCTGCTCAAATCTGGTGTAAGTTTATCTAGAAGCAAAGTTTTAAACGGTGTAAAAAAAATCATACATTTTTAGTGTGATTAGTATATATAAGTGTAAAAGCTTTGAAGGTAATGTATAGCTTATTTGTCAGCAAAAACCGTTAAACCTTTTAAACCTATAACCAAACAACCCGTATATCTTTATAAACGCCTACCAGTTTTAATATAGCAATTATATGTAAAATTATTTTACATAATTAAATTATATAGGCAGTTAATTTTACGCCAACTCTTTCGTCTTAGAAAAATAGGAAAATATAAATTATAAACATATATTTGAAAACTTCTCCTCGAATAATTTTTATCCTGAAGTATCGAGCTTAGCATGGAGTTATTAAAGTTCTATAACAATTTGAAGCATATACACTGGTGCAGTACAAGTTGCACATGTAACTAGAAACAATCACACAGTATAAACACAAATGGAAAATTAGGCAATGAGATATACCTTCACCAATGATTTAGTACCAAATTTTAGGTATCAACGATTACATAATCTATTTTCTACGTATTAATTATTTTGGAATATCATAACCTATGACTAGAGAAGTATATTCTAATATTACTGGATAAATGTTTATATTTTATTTTATCTGTGTAATTTATATGTTATAATAGTATTAAACTATATTTACAGTACATGTATTAAAAGTACTTTGTATTACAAGTAATCAGTAATAGATAGATATGTACACCGTTATCAACCGTTTCTGTCAATTGATGACCCTCCGCTTAATAAATCGAATCAACATATTTCCTTACTAACCAAGTTCATCCAATAGTTGTCGCAAGATAGTTGTCGTTTGCGAAAGATTGACCTCCTATGTTGATTTAAAAGTAAACAAATTTGTGCTCTTCATAAATATCTTAGATAAATATTTATCGTTTTTATACCCTTTTAATGTTGCTTTAGTTGCAATACAAATCTTTTCTAATATCCGTCACACGAGCACATTGCAGTTTTATGAATATTTTAAGATGTTTTATTGTAGAACGATGCTAGTGTAATGCTGATTATGTAAGCAGTAGCTATTAAATATTCACACTACTCGGCCTGTCAAAAGTGAAACTCATGATCTATTCGGAAGAAATAGTCTTTTACGTCTATACTACCTTTTCATTACATTGGGCAATCGAGGCGTCTAGTAGCTTACCAGAACTGGTCACAATTGAAGACCGGAAAGGTGACGACTACAATGGAATTTTGTGAAGTTTTGTATTTTGCATTTTGAAACTCAAAAAATCATAGCAATATAACTACAAGGATATACGTTTAAACATTTAGCCGCCCTAAGTTTTTTTTCTCTATCTTCAAAATATTTTTTCATTATTTTGATATTATAATGACATTGTACCCAAAGAGGTTTGGCAGACTCACATAGAATCATTTCATTAAAGGTCTCTCACTTATAAGTGTGAGGGTCTTATAACGATAGTAACATTTTGACGATACCATCAAATAAAACAACAATTACATAAAATTTTAGAAATTTAATTGCAAAAGTAAATAGATTGATTAATTAATTATATTAAATAATTGAATACAAAAAAGGAAAACAGTTACACGTACAAAAAGAAACAGTAATTTAATTAAAACTATTAAATAGAGAAATTATTTCAAATAATGAAGTTCGTTACAAAAGCTATATTGTTAAAATCCAAAATTATTGAATGACAAAGTTGCTGCGAAAACTGCCACTTTACGTAACATAAAAAATGTTTTAATATTTCAAATGATATTGTTTTCTAATATAAGAGTTTGTTCATCAACTTGTCCGTTATTGTTTACAACGGTTTTGGTAGCGCCTGCGTACTTATTCTTCCCGTTCTCGGAGCTCGATACACTGAAGCTGGACGATGAGGAACCAATGAAATTTCGATTTGCAGCGGGTTCAACTTTCTTCAAATCTTCGGGGTGTAATGAAATTAACTAGAAGAAAAATAAAATTTTGGGTTTTATAACATCCGTATCATCTTATCTATGTACAGCATAGATAAGATGGCAATATGTACTTGAGTTACTAAATCTACTTTTATAATTACGAAACTATTACATATATAATATATTACAATAAAGATACAGGCGGCATATTTTTACATGAAATATATTATTAATAAAAACCGACATATGCTCGTCTAAATTGGTAGCAGGTAAGACACTTCGCTCTTGCGTAAGTAAGTAATTATTTAATAGAATCAGGCATTACCTTGCGAAAGTCCATCCTAAGTAAGAAAATCCACCGCCCGCCATCCCGCTGATAAATGCGTTATGTTACACCGATTAGTGCCAAACACAAACTCTGTGTTTGGCACTAATCGGTGTAACATAACTCCTGAAGATGCCCCGTTGAAGGGTGAAACACGTGTTTCAGTGATTTAACGGTGGCGGTTGTGTAATTCGCATTGTTTGCCGCATACGCATTTATCAGCGGGCTGGCGGGCGGTACACTTTGTTGCACGACTACCACTGCATGTGCGGAAGTGGCTAAATATTGGTCCTTTTCTTACGTAAGTAAGTAAGCATAGCAAGTCCAGCCATCGTGGTGATCATTGATGGAGGCTCATGCCTTGCAATGGTAGTTTATTTACTGATATGATTATGATTGAAAAATGGAAAAAAATGGTATTGTGTATGTTAGCTTTATTCACCTTGATTTGTGGAAACAGTAATGGCAGTGGCAGCACCTTGGGCACCTGAAGAGTTAATAAAAAAGAGTTAGCAAGACAATATACAGATCCAAATAAAAATAGTATTGGTTAACTGTTTTTTGTACATACCTATTCGCCCTTTAAAAATTATATTTTCATTAATAAAGAAAACTCGTTGTTTTAAGTCAAATTTTTGTTCAAGAAGAGACTTTCAAAAAAGTAATATTTGAAAAAAGAAGGATAGAAAGCTAGTGACAATTATTATCTTTTTTATTAGACGTGAGGTGGGGAGGCCTCCTACGACGACATAGTCAAGTCGCAGGAAGTCGATGAATGCATCGCAAGATCGGTCATCGGTACTATCCTTAGGGCAGACATACGCTTTTCAGTGGGCGTCTATCGGCAGACATGATCATATATTTGAATTTGACAGATGTGTAGTTTTTGGTATGCCCACAAATAATAAATGAAATATAATTATTATAGCTGTGCTGTGTATATTAACGCAAGCATCAACAAGACCGATCTGAAAGACGCGTTTTTCCAAAAAATGAAATTTAATGAATATGTATAAAGTTAAAAAAAAAGATACAAACCCACTAGTTTATATGATTTTTGTAAATTATAGAAATAGATGTTGAACATAACCATAAAGTAAATGTTACAGTGATATTGTGCCGTATTAGTTCATAGCTTATTAATTAATACATTACATTTAGATGTACTTATTTGCTTGCGTGTTATAAAAATTAATAAAGACAACAATGGTATCATAACTATTTTATAACATCTGTATTATAAATACCTCAGTAATTTTAATTTCAGTATACTGAAATGAAATGTATAAAAGTCAGAATAATTATATTTTTTAAAATAAAGTAAGTATCGTAAAGATATCTATTGAAATTGACGTTTCGAATGTTTTAATTTTTAAAAAAGTTATATTTCTCAAGACGTCTTTGCAATTTTATTAATTTTTATTTACTACATCGAGAGCTATATGTGGTTTAAAAATGAGATATTGTATTGTTTATTTATTATTAAGTAAGAAAAATGTAAGTTATAAGTTTATTAATTTTAAATTAGCTAGTCGAGATTACGATTGAATTGGATTATATTTGAAATCTATTTATATGTTAATTCATTTTAAGATTTATATTAACAATAGTATTTGAGAAAGAATGCTTGTATATATTCTTTAAATACCTCAGATGCTGGTATATCCGGTAGCTGTGAATTGTAAATTTACGTCATAACGCGTTGATTAGTGTAATTATTAACTTTATTATTATTTATGTAAGCATTCCTTATAACAACTTATTTAAAATATTAAAATTTATTATTTTATAAAAGTGTATTACGTGTAAACTTTTAGTTTTGCGTTTATTTTCTGTACAAAACAATGTGACTTAATAAAATGTTAAGTGTACCTGAGATAAGTCAATTGTTGGCAACTGTAATAAAAAATTATTTTAGGCCGATCGATGTTATTATTTACTCTGTATAATATTTTTCCCAATTGTCTAAATGAAATTTAAATATAAGTAAACTAATAATAAATAAATTCATATTATCGATACCTGCACACCCTTAATATTCACGATCTGTAAAATATTTTTTTTAGTAATCACTAACGAGAATGGTGTAGTGAATAACTTGAAAAATTTCCAACAAAAAAGTAATTCAAATTAACTATGAAAATATCTACAAACGTTGAAATAAAATTTACCCCCGGGATATCTATGTCAGGTAACTGAAATAAGTAAATAAATGATTATTAACGATAGTGACATACGGTTTTAATTTTTTTAGTAAGTAGTTTACGTTATTGATATAACATATAGATACAAATAAGTATCTCTTTTATCGTCACTGCTGTGTCGTATTTTTCTAAATTTATGACTTCCTCATTATTGCAATATTTATGGGTTATTTATATTATTTTATCTATTGACTTTAAGATTTTAAACCTGTTTATCAATTTAAGAATGTAATTTTTAACATGCTAACCTTCGGTAGAACTATTTTTGGCAGCTGCAACAAAACTATTTATTACATCATTTATAAAACTTTCTTTACAATTGTTTTTAAAATTAAGTTTTTAATAAAATATTAGACTTCAACTATAGATATCCTGGCCCATTATGATATCTCTGGACAAATATGGCTTAGAGACATGATTTTTTGTAGAAATATTTGTTTTGCCAAGTAAAGATGGGCTTAGAAAAATTTTACGAATTTCCTTCTGCAAGGGGTTAATTTTCCGTCCATTTAAATATGTATATTTTCATACCATAACTGCTATAGAAATTAAAATTTTCATGAATTTTATTAGCTGGTAAAAAAATTATATCACCCTCATAAGGCCACTCGATGCGGACGGAGGACAATATTGTAATATATGTGTATGCCATTCCCCTTTCCTTTAATGCTCCCAATCAAATAAAAAATTACATTTTTTGTTAGGAATATAAAAGAGAGATTTCTGTCACGTAATTCCGTGAAGAAACTTTACAAACGAAAACATCTCAAATACGTTTACGTTTAAGTAAGAAAATTACTAAGAAATAATTTTAAATGGATTTTTACCTTCGATAAATTTATTTCGGGGTGCTGAGAAATTAAAATTATTATTAAATTACCATTAAAAAACAAATATGACGTTTTATTAAAGTTAAGTTTTTACTATTAATTATTGTTATTATTACATTAATTTGTGAAAATCTAGTTAAGATTCTTTAAAGTCAGTCTTTCTCAAACTTGCAAATAGTAAAAGAATATTTTGAATTCAAGATTATTTAATAAAAAATATAATATTACCCTTCCTTTCTCTATCGTAATCTGCCGAAATGAAATATGTTATAGTTGTAGTATGTGAAATTTAGTGTGCTGAAGTCATGTTTAAAAGTGCATTAAGATTTATGTTAATTATTTAGAACCATGACGGTATGATTATTTAAATTATTTTTAATTACGATACCTTTGGATGTTTAAACTGAAACAGAAAAAAAATAATTACAAATTTAATTATAGGTTAAATCAAAAATAAATTGCTAATATTTAAAGTTCGTCTTTGTATTTTGAGTAAGTAGAAATAAAAAAATAGTATAATTACCTGTTTATGTTTTGATGCCGTCCTAATTTTTTACGCATTTATTTTAAAGTTATTGAATTAAATTAGTTTTTATCATTAATTGCTTAAACTATTATACATTTAAAATGTTTTTATCCTCTATTCGTTCCTTACCGGTGGCACTCTGAAACAATAAATTATATAAGTTACATTTTCACTAATATATTATAACAGAATTAATACCAGAATATGTACTCACGCGTTGCTTTTTATGTCAGGCGGGTTATTGCCAACTGTAAATAGAGAAATACAAAATAAAAATAAATATCTTAAATACCGTAATTATTGATTATTTTAAAAATAAATATTCTTCGTTAATTTTAAATTTTTAAAACTTTAACGATCAGTAAAAACCAGTTTTAGTCGCTACGATTATTTTAAATATTTAACGTCATTGATTATACGTGTAATAGCTTTAAAGGGGTGAATGTGAAGTTTAGTCAGCAAGGAGTTGTATACCTTTTACACCTATTTCTAAGCACCCAGTGTAAAGTAAAAAAAAATTCGCATTGAAGTATTTTTTTTTCTTTGAAATTTTTTTTTTGTTCGAAATGCCAATAACTTCTGGCAAAGTATAAATAAAGCCTGCATGGACAGATCGTCGATCGATCTTCATTTTAATATCTAGTAATCAAAATTTTCGTATCGCTTTTTCTGACTCTATTATTAAAATTGATTGACAGCAATCGACTAATCTATTTATTCAACATTTTAAAACCGTTACACCTACAACCAATCACTATATGTAAGGTTAAATTATCAGAGATCTACAGACACAATATCGAAATAATATTTTGACACTTGTTTACGTAACTTACAAATTGATATTTTATTTAATAAGTTTTAATTGTTACAGTAAAAACGAACCCTATGTAATCTAATTTATATGAAATAGCTGTTCCATCTGTTGTCCGTCGCTAAATATGTGTCTTTGGAAATAATTCTGTCGATATTATGTCCGGACACAGTGTGACTTATTGTTATCATTATTTAAACTATATGCGTGAAGGTATAATAGCTATGGAAGCTATTTTCACGGTACGTCATACAGTGATTCCGCTTTATTATAGTCACGAATTGCTCATGTAGAATCACAATAAAATAGCGATATGCTATAATATATTTACAACATTAATAACGTAGCGATAAACTTGAATAAAATAGACAAATTAGCTGTGTAGTATAGTTGCTGTACAGAACAGAATGAGTATTATTGAAAAAATTCCAGGGTGGTCAAATTATATACATGGGTAATCAGAAGTAACATCCTGTAGATGCAAGCCAAACACAGATTTATTTCTTTTGTCTTTGATACATACTATTTGCCCATTGGAAATATGTCCGGGCAAGTATTGGCAGAATACTGAAGGCCCCTAACCTACCCTAAGAAGCTTATTCTTGCCAGTAAATTGCTACTGAAATCGCTATACTTACTAGACTACCTTCTACGTAGTACGCAAATAAGACGCGATGCAGCGGTTTACGTTAGCCCTATTAGCAAGCTTTAAGAAACTTCCAAGAGCTTAGCTAAAGTCATTAGATTATTTATTTCATTGTATTAGGTAGCAGCAGGTTTCTTGTATCGTTTATGGGATTGTTCCAGGGTGTGACATGGCGCAATGGGGAGCACACCCACGCCGAGTCTTCCGGATCGTGGTCGCCATAATTAAAATCTCCGGAACTCGCTCGACTTGGGCAAAGCAAGACCTTGTTTTGGGCGTCTGTCGGCAGACCTTTTGTTTTATTGAATGTTCATTATATCCATTTCCGGCATTTACAAATACAGTGTATCGGAACGGCAGTAGATAGAAGGCGTCCGTTTATAAATGTGGGTTCCTTCGGGATCTTCAGCCATCGCTTTTTGCGGGATTCATTAATTTCATAGAAACATTATTCAATACCAACCTTTATACTCCTTGATCTCACCATTGTCGTTAGTTACCACTGTGGTACCACCAGTTTTGATAACGTTGCCATTTTCATCTGTGGTATACCCGTTGGATGAATGTACCACAATACCACTATACGATTCGCCTGGTTGTGGGTTTTTACTGATAATTTCATCGGCGCTTGGTATTTTAATGGTTGGGAATGGTGGTATTATGGGTTGAAATTTAGGGAAAGGGATTGCAGGAAAATGAATATTTGGAAAATGTAAATTAGGAAACTGTAATTATGATAAATGGCATAAATAATTATTATCCTATTGCTAATTAATAATTTACAAAGACGAACTTAAAGACTGAAATTAAAACATCTAACATATCGACTGCTTATAATTCAATTATTTTATTTTATTATTTAACTTACCTGTCCAAAAGGAAATCTGAAAAAAAAAACAAATTGTTTAGCATTCTGTTTATATAAAAAGCAAACAAACATTGGTCAACTTACGTTGCTTGTACTTCCAATAATCATATTATGTTTTTTTAGTTCGATGAATAACATGCTTTATAATATATAAGAGGTTAAATTTTTAGCTTACCCTTGGAATGGATTATTGTCGTCATCGCTACTGTCGGCTGTAAAAAAAATAATAATTATTATAATATATAGTATTTGAAAAATTATAACCTATCTATGTGTCTTTATAGACATAACAATAATACATTTCTTATAACAAGTTAATCCTTCTTAAATCATACGCTTCATGAAACTTCTTTTTTCAAAGCAATCTATACTATGAGAATTAAATAAAGTCTTGGAGAGAAGTTTCTTCAAAAAAGTTATTAATTCTAGCTATGTGTATAATAATATCAATAGAGATATCTGGAAACGCCTATACAAACGTATTAATTATTATGATTTGGACTTAAGTAAAATTGAACATTAGCCAATATAGTTGTTAGACTTATACGCTATTTTGGCCATAAGAATAAATTTCGCAAGACGAGATTTTTTTGATCATGTTATTGAGGATTAGGATAGCTCGGAAAAGATACAATTAAAACGCTAATTTTCTAAGCAAATGCAGATTTTTAACATTTCCCTTCTCTTCCTTGCGATTGTTTAGAGTTTTACTAACGGTACTTTTTACAATAGCGGTAAAAACTTTGAACACAAACAGTATAAGACACCTTAACTGCCCATACTGCATTGTTTGAAGACGAAAGTATTTTACCAATATATGTCGTCAGTGATGAAATACGGATCTGAGATGTGCTCGCTTATAATCCTCATAAAATGGCTCGGGTTCACCCAAAAAAAAAAAAAAAACAATCGAGAAAGCTATGCGCGGAGATTCGCTGCTTGACCAAAACAGAAATAAGGAGATCCGCAGAAAAACTATGGTCACAGAAGAAGCTCGAAGAATGTCTGATGTGGCAGTATGCAGCACACATTGCTGATGCAACCGATGGAACATTGCTGGTATAAATGATATATAACATATCGTAATAAAGCGTAGCATTTGCCGTGGAACTCTTATATTTTCTTACTTTATCTTGTGTATAGTAAAATGTAGCAGTAGAGATCCACTACAATAATTTTTAACAAATCCAATAATCTTTTCGATAACGCTGTACAAATACATAAAGTGGATGGAAGCTTCTAGACCAACCCGTTGATGCACACAATACTTGTCACTTATTCATAATTTAAACAAGTTTTTCTGGTTAAATAAATCATTGATAATTTCTGTATTGACATTTTTCTGTTTGTAAAGATGTTATTCCACAATCAGCTCGTCTTTGTATAACAAAAATTAAGAATTATATGTGCCGACAATGTGTCATACTTTTATACGTGATAATTGAACATTGTCCAAAAATAATTTAATTTTCGAATCAACGATATAAGAGGTGCAAACATAATACTTTTTGTGGTATTTCATTAATGAAGCAATATGAAATATGTAACGATAATGAAAAAATTTAGAAAAGACTATTTTCATTTCATAAAAACTAAAAACTTTACCGATCTGAATTTCATACTTTAAAAAATATATGATGAAAAATAATATGTTATTTTTAATGTTCCAGTAAAGGATTTTTTTAATTAAAAGAAAATATTTATTAAGGTGATATATTACGTAATAGTTTATTTATAAGCATGAACAGGTAAATGAAGATAAAATAATCAATAAATTATTAAAAAAAATTATCAAACATAATTCAGTAACTTACCATGAGCACCGATTAATAACGCAATAGTGGTAAACAAAACTAAATACGCCATTTTCCAGCCGCAAATTCACGATTAGTTGAAGTTGTTCACAATTTAACTGCTATATGAAGAGCTCGAAACGACACTGAAAACTACTGCAACAAATACTCATTTAAGTATTATTATTCGTGAGTTGTTATTTGAAACGGTTCAAGCTGTGTAAATACTGCGACTAATGGGCATCACGTTTTCTGGAAAACTTATTGAAAAGTCTATACATATACATACATATAACATGACGTCACAAAAAGAAATACTGAAAGAACAGACGTTTACGAAACCTTTACTGTTGAATTTTCTACACGACGCTTATATTTTTAATAATAAAGTCTTATTCACACTGTCGTTTAAAGGAAGACTTGCACACAGTGCTATTCCAATAATACTGCGGCGTCCGAGGAAACCGCAACTAATGTCTTTCATGTGTCCAGAACATAATAAACACAATGTGTATTATTTCTATACGTAACTTAACGAAGTGTTTACGCTACATTTAAAACAAGTTGAATGTGTGAGTAAAGAGGCAGGATTTCATTAATAAATAAAAAAGAAGTATTTTCTGTTTCAAAATTACATTACAATACAATAACTAGAATTAAATACTTAATTTCTAAGTCAAGATGATAATGATATAACAAAATCGTTTGCGAAAAAGTATTTCAAAAGGATTATATATACAGGATGAAATAAGTGTGAAAGCGTTGAGTGAATATATAGCTCATTTATAAGCAGCTTTTACACCTATTATCAATCACCGATTATAATTACTCTGAAATATTTATTTTTCTATTGGAAAGTGGTTGTGAAAGTGGAATAGAACTACAAGAAATAATAATAATGTACATGTAGTAAATGGAATTTTAAAAAGCTTTTCCTTACTAACCTATCAAATGTTAGGTACACCCTACCAATAATGGTTTATGTATAGAAACAATAAATAACGTGATAAATATATTACCCTAAGAAAAAGTGATTTTATTGCTAGATACATTATTATTTAATAATTTTATGCACGTAATATTATAAATTAATAATTGTTCACAATCTATCCCCGCCGAGTTTTTACTACCAGAAGTTATTTATCTGTCGCAATTCTATCGTAAAAGTAAATTAATGTAACATTTTTGAGAATGACTAAACCGCTTAAACGAGGTGCTAGAGCCATCACAAGGTAAAGACAGAAAGATAAAATTCATTTTTTCAATATCGAAACTTAACCCACAAGTTTTTTATCTCTATTTCTTTTTTTACTATACTCCACTTCGCCAGGTGTTATAGTTATGGAAAAGAAGATGAAAGAAAAAACACAACAATAAATCTTTTAAATAAAAATTTAACGACATTGATTTTAGTATATTCATCTTTTACCAGACATACCTTAAATGAAAACAAAATAATCAAAATACATCATAGCTAAAGATATTTGCCCAAATAAATAAACTTATAAATTATATTCTTTTTTCGTTAATTTGTTTTTAAGATGTGTTTTTAATTAATTTTAATGGTAGTTTGATAAAGTTATGCGCAATTTTATTAAAAATATGATTCCGTCCAGTGAAGTTTTTGGCTGACAAATGAGGTATACATTCTCTCTCATTAGAGGTATTTTTTTGCTCGCTGACAAATGTACAAATGTTGTTAGACCGTAGGCATTTACGGCAGGTTTAGGTATTTACGGCATCGACCTTGAGGTGGTAGAGAGATTAAAGTGCTTAGTCTAAGGCTCTTTAATGTAACTTAACTGGGGTAGTTCCCCGGGGACCCTCATGTTACATATGTTTTACCAGATTGAGAAGCCGCCACAATCTCAGATTACTGAGAAGGATGTTCCATGTAGTGGCTGGAAGTAGGGGCCTTGAAGAGGCGTTCTATAAATTAGTGAAGCAAGACATATGAATAATCCCAACTAATATTTAATATGTTATTAAGGACAAAGACTTAAATTTTGAGAAATAAGTTAAGTACGGCTCCTAATGCCATTCTAGTCCACGATGACATGCTTTTGGGTTTAACATACAAAAACTGAAACGAATCTGCAATTAACTAAAATACTTACTCTAAATGACTCATAACCAATTATCGTAAAATATGGAAATCGGTAAAAAAACATTTTAAATTTTAATGTCTTAAACACTTTCTCTGTAATGTATGTTTCAACGTTTTAAGCTCATCACAACATTTAATGTAGTATTTCGTAATGTACCGAACGTTGGATTGATTAAAGACACGTAATTTCTCAGAATTCCATGGCTTCAGCATTCGGATGCCCAGTCCATCGCATGGTAGTTCGGACTGACGACCCGCGTGGCAAGTTTAGGTCTTACAATGCTTTGGCATTTAACTGAACGAAATTTTGAATGATTCTACAAATACCATTTTAGAAACTCATTTGAGAAATAAGCTGATGTTCGCTTCTGACAGGTCTAAATCCTTTAACAGCTTATAGAAAGAAGTCGCTGTTTTACCTCTCGTTCCTCTTTTACCGTACACAAATTCACAACATTCATTCCTAGTTATTTCATTACCTAATTTATAGTATCTATTCATCTTTAGTTGTGTGGGTTTAAAAATATTTCTTTCCCAGATAATAATAAGTTCTGTTAGCATTAGGCGTCTCAAGCGAAGTATTTTATTTTAGTAAAGTTCCTCATATTATGTTAATAAAAATATAAAATAACGGTATTATATTAATAAAAATATCAACCAGTGTTTCCCATAGATTTATTTTGTATTCATCGTCCACTGCAAGGCACAGGCCAAACCAAAGATATCTAAAGGGATATAACATAATCGGCATGCTTGTCAGGCGGGTTTGCTATCACAGTGTGGTATATAATTAATGCAGTAACTGTGAATTTTTTCATCCCGAAAATCGAACCCGCGATATCAATCAAGTCTTAGTTCTCTACCGCTGGGCTATCATGGCTTATTTTATTTTATGTAATATTAAAAAAAAAAAAAAACAATATATGAAACCGTGTACATTGAGAGTTCTTAGATATTTATTCAAAAACCGAGTTCGTCTTTAGAATAAATATCTGTAGAAAATATGTAATTTTATAGTACAATATTTAATAATTATTGTAAGCTTGTTTTTATCTTTACCTTACCTTATTTCGGTCACTTAAATTTCCTTTTGAAATATTTTTACAGAAATTGTACTTTCATACCACATTTAAATAACACGTTCACAAAACACGTATAAAATGCAACTGACCTTCAAATATCTACAGAGATGCAATTTTTTGATCTACACAAAACTGGTCTTCAGTCGTGTCACAACATTCTTTACGATTTTATTGCATTCCTTTAGCCATAGTATTTTTTTTTTCGTATAAGATACGGTAACTTTAGAACACAATTGGTTGTACACTTAATATATAGTACTTAGAATATTAAACGCTACAAATAAATTCGAGTATTCTATTTTTTTCAAAAATAATGAGTTTTTTTATTTAACAGAATCACGCACTCGTTGAGATTTTTCTTGCATCTTAGTGTCATCGGAAATTGTTGTTGTAGTGTAAATAATTAAGGTATGTTTTTTAATAGCAGGATAAATTATAATTTTCATTGATCTATCATATCATATCTAACCAATCATCAGCATCATCATCATTAATATTGTTTCTGTCTTCCGGGTATAGATCTTCTCCTGTCGGGCATAGGCTCTTCCATAGATTTGCATTGCAATATCAATTTCAAATATCGATTGAGATACAATTTATAATATGTGTGATCTTAAAAAAAAAGATCTTACAAAAAGTTTTGACATTATAACATATTATTTGATCATAAGTAGCGGATTTGTTTACCGAGAGGAACACACTTTGGAAAGTTTATAAAACGTCACAACTGCTTTTAAACATTATAAGTAAACCGGTGTATCCTAGATTCAAAAGTCAAAAACTTTGGCGTTAATCTATTCACAATGGGTTTTGTTTTGGTCACAGTCAATTACCACCCGCATTAACATGGTTATTATTGAAACTATTTAATTAAAAATATGTTTCTAACTCACGTATTTATTTATAAGTAATTACATAAGTAGAAAAACTTGTAAAAGAATTCGTGAATAGCCGTAATGAAATCGTATTTTCGAAGATA
This sequence comes from Battus philenor, assembly GCF_028537555.1. NCBI lineage: Eukaryota > Metazoa > Arthropoda > Insecta > Lepidoptera > Papilionidae > Battus > Battus philenor. Next base: position 5,205,084 of record NW_027181693.1, read on the forward strand.
TTAACAACAATGTTGTTGTTAGGGTGTAAATACACAGATGTATTTAGATATTACTTTTTTATAATTTGTGATACGAACGTCAAAAACAAGTTTACTTATAATGTACTTATATGCAACTCTCTACATGCCACGTAACATTATTTTAACTTAAAATATTCTTTAACGTAAATCCATATAATCACATTTCTTATTACAAGAACATAAGGAACCCATACCGAAATAATATTATTCCTGGATCATTGATTTAGTTATTTTTGTAATGAAAAATGTTTATATCATTATTTAGGTACTGAATCCTAATTAGGTTAACAGAATGTACTCTATTACCTTCGAAACCAACTTCTCTCGTCATTACTCAACAATAATGGATAACCTACAACATCAGAGCTCTTGTCACTTTTTAAAACTCGTATTTAAATTTACTAAAGCGTGACAAAACAAACGGGGAAATAACTTAATTATAAGTGACATTTCCTCGTACTACCAGTGTGTTGTGTCGCAAGATTTTGTCATTCAAAATCCTGAGTAATATAATATACTCCAATAAAAGTGACAGCAAAAAACCTGACCGAATCTCTCTTAGCTCCATCAATTATATATACTATATACGGAAACTTAATTTAATTCTAGTTTTATAAAATTTAGCTCTTTTGGCATACTCATGACAAATGAGTGATAATTAATTATCGAATGTAAAAATGATAGAATATTGGCTTAATAATTTGTTCATTCTCCACGATAAATCGATTTTTAGCAACTAATATTACTATTTGGTCACTAATTTGGAGGACCCCACTTCTAGTATTTTATGTATTGTAATTTTTATGTGAACACTAATTTTTTTAAATCAACTCGAAAAAATCCCAGTCAAATTTTATATTTGATTATAATTTCGATTGTGCTTCATTATTTCATTCGCTAACCTATGAATTTTATTTTATCTTTTTTCGATTTCATCCATATATGACCATTATTTTTTTTTCTGTAGCACGAATAATATAGCGTCCATAGTGTGACACAGACCTAATGGGATTAGCAGGCTACGATGACGGTTGCCGAGGCGGATGCTGTTTGGGGTCAATGTAGGAGGCGACTCCACGAATAATGCTTTCATTTCGTCCGCTAAATGAAACAGGTTACGACAACCACGTGATGCAGTTCCGTGTATGATTTTATCTTTCTCGTTTTAGCACGTACCGGACCACATTGTCCGGTTTATGTTCGCAGGAATAGCCTTTTTTTTATGGATTTTTTCCATTATTCATTTAAACGCAAACATCAAAATTTTGTATTTTTTTATTCTATTTCTTTTTTAATTCTTTTCATTTTTTTTATTCTATTCATCAAAATTTTGTGTATTTTTTATTTTATTTATATAAGACTAATTCTTTTAAAAAATTTGATCCGGAATAATATGTAAACCTAGCAGCATTATTATTTTCACAATAAAACCCCTTTGACTATAATAACCTTCAGCGTCTTCCTTTGGATGCATGCCACTTCCAATCAGTCCTTTTGGTAATCTTTGGGGAAAGCCTATGTGACCTTTTTATGGAGTAATGATAGTGAGACGAGACCATAATCCTCATAATTAACGACACCGAAACAATAAAAGAAAGGTTTTAAGAAAACCTTATAGAAAAAAGTCGTTAAGAACAATACGAAGGTTGCGCAAATATACTGTTTCACAATAATTACGCTAATCGATATCATAGTAGTTTTTTAGTTAAACCTTAAAAATGACTATATTTTAGAAAATTAAAATTAAACATCACATAGAAGTTACCGGAAACAAAATGAAATTTTCAATTAAAAACATATATTTTCTTCTTAAATACGTTAATGTATTGTGGAACAAATGGTCACGATAGCAAGCATTCTAACTTTTGCTGTCGCTTATTAAACTAGTGGTCTGTAGTCTAAAGTTATTGGTTGCAAATTTAATGAATTTTTATTACTTCTTATTAGTAAACATTAACTGTTAAACAATATAATTTGTTACGAAGTTTTATGTTATTGCCATAAAACTCTTGGATATTGAATACATTATTACATGAAATATATATTTTACTTATGTATTTACATGAATTTAACTAAATTCGACGTTATTTAAAAATGGAATTACGGAAATTCAAATTTGTAGTTTAGATTATAAGTCCCCGTTGATGTTTTTGTTTATGTATCAATTATTTTGAGCTTTTAACCTTTGACAACTACTTCCAGTAACCCCGTAAAAAGTGATCACTTTGAAATTTTTTTGAAATGCCACAGATCAATAAATACTTGCAGTGAAAAGTCTACAGAGATAGATAGTAAACGATAATTAATTTTAATTTATAGTAATTAAACTTTGAAAACGCTTTTTCTAACTACATATTACGTCATATCTTTAAGTTAATTATCATTTCTGAAACTTTTGGTTTTTAGATAGGGTGTACCACACATTAAATTAAGGTAAAGGAGCTATTTAGTCACCCCTTTAAAACTTTATTAGCTTTTTTTAAATTATTTAAAATCGCAAATATTACAAAGCCGTAGCTTCATTTATTTTTAAAAAAATTGCTCTTATTTGTAAAATATCTTATTTTTAATAACTTTGTGGTGTTTCGTTATAATGTAACTTAATGGCATTTTGAATAAATAAATACATTGGCAAAGATTCAATGTTGTTACAGCCAAGAACGAAAGGTTGCACTTTAGGTGCAGCTCCTCGTTTGGTTTTGATTAAAAGAGTCCCTGTATTGACGTCACTCGAAGTATCGTGACGTGTGGAAGCGACGATAGGTTACAAATTAATACACTTACGTGCATTTAGACATGTGAGTGTAAGCGGCCATGACACAGAACGTGCGACCCCGGCTTGACCGCAGCTCACACAGTCAAACCAAATAACTGTTCCAAGTTACATAAAAAAAAAAACAATTTAATGTCTTTTTTATGCTTGATATATCAAATTATAAATAATAATTAACATATCAGAAATTTATGTACATATTAAAAATCTTTAAAACATTTAGTCGTAAAACGTCCACTGGTAAACATAGGCATCGTAATAGGTATCCAATAAGATCGATCGGAAGCGTGCACCCAACGTGTTCTGACGACCTTGAAAAGATCAGTTGTCCTACGCTGCACCCAGACACTTAAAAGTCCAGCGGCTCTGAGCGCTATGTGCCCTACCCACTGCTACTTCAACTTGCTAATCCGCTAAACTATGTAGTTATAGGGTATAGCAGGGAAAAGTAAAACACTAATGTAAAAAAAAGTTATGTAAATAAGCAAAAATTGTTTAATTGTAATAAAATGAGAAATTAAATAAGAATATTAATAAAAGTTGTTATATATTATTAATAAGATTGTAATTCCCAGTCCCATAAATACGGTAGTGGAGGGCGAGAAGCCTCGACTAGCAGAGGCCGTAAAAAAAGCTACGTCGGTTGCATTCATTCATGAACAGATATAGATATCCTTGATAAAAAATTAAAGAATATAATATTCGTTACTAATCTTTGAAACTTGTCCGTCACTTGCCCTTTTCCTCTAATAAAAAATGTTCTAGAATTTTCGTTTCTTGTGACAGCATTAGTCATGTCCTGTAACCTTTTCAATCAATCTGATATGTTTTAATACAATTGTTCACTACATCCAAATATATCCAAGGTTATTGTCAAGCAACAGAAAACAATGTGGATTATTTTTATTAAATGTTAATAATCAGGTCCGGCTTAAAAAAAATATAGTATTTGTACCACCTCCCACTAAGTCAAATTTTGATATGTCTCGGATTTTTTCACAGTTTAGTCGTTAAAATAATTTCAATACAAAACTGTCAACAATAATAATAATTTTATTATTATTATTAGTGACAGTTTTGTATTACACGTACGCTATTACACGTACTGATCTTTGGCTGAGAGATAGTTTTTCGTTGATCTCAAATAGTAGTGGAAATAACACACGAAATCTTTACAATATATGTAGTATACTATATATAAATGAAGCTTAAAAATTAAAACTAATATTTATATATATATATATATATATATATATATATATATATATATATATATATATATATATATATATATATATATATATATATATATATATATATATATATATATATATTTGATTAAATATGTATTGATAATATTCGTAAAAACAAAAAAACTTCACCTATGTAAAAAACCATTCGACCTTTAGTCCACATGGTTGTCGGCCAAAATAACCTTTTCGTAATTTTCAGGGTAATACTTCTTTACAATTTCGCTGGTTTTTTTCCTATAGTTTGCAGTTTCATTTTTATTGGTACTTTATATTGATATTGATCTAATATTCCCTAGTTATCGTCGATAAATATAGCTGAGATAAACGCAAATTTTTAAAAATTATTTCATGCATATTAATAATTTTAAGGAACTGAAATTATTTTTTAATCTAATGTTACATTAATCTTTGTCATCGAATATAAGACGTTAGCATTTACTACGCTTTTATTTTATTTTAATAATATAAAGTTCTCCAACCGTGTTTTTACAAATAACATTAACTGGTATTTTTGTTTAATTAATAATAAAATTTTAAAATAACTATAGCAAATCTATTCAGATCATGCAAGTAAAAATTACTTTGTAGCAAATTAAATGAAATAATTTTTATGGTCATCAAAAGTAATCATATATAACGCGGTTGACACTTTTCACCGTTTAGGTGCGTTATTTCCTTTTCTTGACTTTTAATATAATATCAACAATGGATCTAAAACTAAACTTGTGTTTATTTATACATCAAGGCAAAGTATACTAAAGTACATTTTGTAAAAAGATATCATATCTTGTATATAGTGTACAGGTTAAAATAAACTGTAATGACTGTATCAAATGATATCGTCAACAGTTCTTTTTGCAAACTATATTTTTGGTACTACGGCATTATGTTTTTCTTTAATCCAAAAAGTGCAAAGATTGCTTTTCAAATTTTTTACACTTTATTATACACCATATATATTTAAAAAAAGAAACAATTAATATAGATGTACAAGAGAGGGCCTATCGCTCGAGGCGATCTCTACCAGACAATCTTTGGATGCAGATGAGAGACATGAAAGAGAGGGCAGTTTAGGGTGTACATACATACAAATACATACACTATACACACATACATATACGAACACACTTAAGTATATATGTATTACTTTTTCACTTTGCAAACATAAATTCAGGTTTAACCAAATAATTTATTTAACTTCATAGCTGTTGTGATATATAAATAAAAATAATGACCAGTGGATAATTGATTATTTTAGGTGTTATGTGAGCAACTCTTTTTTGGAAATATTTTTGCGTCATTATTATACGCATTCTTAAGTATTACTACGCTTGAATGGAAATTATATTCTTTGAATTAATGGCTTTTCGACACACCAGTGTAGACCCTGAATATTAAAATGGATTCAAGTAATCGAATGCGATGAATCGATTATTTTAGTATCAAAAGTTATTTTAGGTTTTTTTTTATTTATAAAAGGTAACGAATGAAGTTTTAATTAACAAAAATACATCATTCTTTTTTTTAAAAAAGTAACGGTTCATTAGTGAAAACCGATCCGTTTGGAAGGGGTATTACAATTTCAGGTAACATTACACTCCAGCCAGTAGCCTCGAATGTTGTAAGTGGATACACTTGGAACTACCACAATTCGACCTGTGTCCCTTTTCTAAGTAATCTATCTGTCTGGACAACATTGATATTTTATCCGAACAACCTTCGTATTAGATTGTTTATTGAGAATATTTGTGGATGCTAGGGTTATTTAGGTCATGTTGATTTAACTACCACCATAACCCATGGCACCATTTTTTATATATCATTGGTTCCAAGTTTACAGCAAAAGACAACTTTTGTAGTTTTATTATTTTTTAAAAAAACTTGTTCGGCTTTAATAATTTTAATGCCTTTAAGTAATAATACAACAAAAAAATTAAACTATTAATAAATAGAATATTTAATTATTTATAATTACTGATCTAATAAATATTTTAAAGAATCGAAAAAATCTTTTTTTATTTACAAATATTATAAGCAATTTGGACAGGTTATTGAAACCTGTCCAGTTTGATCAAATCTGGTTTCTGATATAATTTGACGCAATTTTAACAATTTATTAAGAACCTGTACGAGCTATATTACGTAATGCCTAATTACTGGTTAAAATCTATATATATAATTATGTATTATAAATATCTAGTTAAATTTTATATCTAGGCATATTAAATTGCAAACAAAAATTGATGTAAATTACAACGTTTAATACAGACTATGTTATAAGAATCACTAAACTTACAGTGTTTAAATATGTTCATTCAAACAACATACTAAAAGTAAAATACACGACTGCGACGTGTCTTGACTATACATTGTAGGTTAGAACTAGGACAATGGATTTCCCAACCACATCTTAGTTTTCCGTGTCTTCAAATAAACAAAACAATAGGGCCGTTAGCTAAAAATGGAATAGCTTTATGGTTTTATAAATTAAATGGAGGGGGCACAGTGTCTGAACAGGACATCGACTCGAACACCGCGCAGTGGATTTTCTGAAGGCTGTGGCGCGGGCCGCATGCCAACGCTACGTTTGACCTCGCGCGACCCTATTAATACAAGAAGCAACGTCTATCGCTCATAGTCTCCTCAATCATTCCAAACATGAAGTTCCTCTGGTCGTGTATGTGCCTCTCGGTTGTTATCGGAGTCGGGGTCGCGACGCCTGTCCCGGCTAATGGATTCGTATTCCCGGATGACGTACGTCAGCAAAGAAAATTGGAGCCCATCACTCCTCCTGTTCTACCTGTGTTGGAACATCTGGAACGTGATCCAAGCACACTGCTTCCAGGCGAAGGTGGCGGCCAGCGCGTGTCGGGAACAGTGAAGCCTCGTTTTGGCTTTGGGGGTGGGTTCAACGTGGCTCCCACGGAGACTGGCGGTCTATCGGCCAGCGTGAGCAGCAGCGCTAGCGGTGCAGGCATTAGCCACTCAGCCTCGCAGTCGTTCTCCTTTGGCTTTAACGAAGGTTTCAGTGCATCGCATTCAGCAAGTCAGGCCTCGTCCTTTAATGGATTTGGGAAGTAAGTTTAATTTATTAATCAAATATTTCTGTTCTAAAGAGGTTTTGTATTTTTGCACCACTAGTAAATTACTTATTAACAATTATACAATAAAACTTATTTTCCTTTTTTTGGTAAAACAATATTCTTCTTTTATTATTTCATAAATTTTTGTCTTTTAAAAAAAATATAGCATAAAGTGTAGCTAAGAAATCTTTATTAAATAATAACCATACCCTGGGTATCTAAAATTAAAACTTTATGTTAAAATATAAATGTTGACAAATACTACAAAAATTTTTAGTCATTATTTTTTTTTATTTAAATATTGCAAGCTTTATTGATATTTAAAATAATGATATTATGAAACACGAATTAAGACCTTTTGGTCGTACAAAAAATTATACGGGAAAACTTGTATCTCGACACAGTTCATGACCCTATGTCTACTTCATCCCATGTTGATGCAATTAGATGTATAAAAATAGCGATAAATACTTGCATTTCACCACGTTATAAAATAACGGACGGTCCTTTTAAAAATCGATAGAAAAGGCCTATACATGTTTTAGTGTGTTTTGCTGTTCACGCAGAAATTCCAACCACAACTACTATTACTATTTAAGTAATAGTAATAATATAACTAGTGGTTTAATTGCTCATCAAAATATGTATATATTATACAAAGTTTATTCTTATATAAAATTCTTTTAAGATACTTAATTTAATTTCATGAATCCTCTGAAAATCACAAGGCCAGTGGCTACTATACTGGAAAGTTCAACCTGCATATGAAATGCGGGTTGAACTTTCAATAAGCGATTCATTGCAGATTTCAAGATCAACTTCTTCATCACATATTATATCCTAGTAAATCACTTTTCCCTTCGAACATATCGCATTATGAAATTTCCGTTTCAACATTGATCAAGTTTATTCTCAATAACATAACGGGTTAATTATAAATTTAAATAAATCCTATACGCATATTATGTTTACTGATTGTAATGTTAAATATCGCAGGAATTATTCAAATATATAGCGACTCATTTTTAATACTGACAGATATTATTATTACATTAATTACAGATGTCATTTTGTATCTTTTTACCATAAATATTTTAATTTCTTTAACCTTAAGGTTTTTACAATAGACTTCACAAGTTTCACATATCACACGTCATATTTTCAAATACTCCATCGGTAGTTAAATGATTTTATTTTACAAAATTATAGACTGATGGAATATTAATATTGAGTGATCTGTCTATTGCACACCTGCCCATACACCAGTTAAAGTTTAATTTACATTTAATGAAAATATAGATAAGTATGTTGATAGCATTCTATATACATCGTTTGACCATTTCATAACAATACATAACGTAATGTGTCACACCGCATACAAAGTTATGACACTGTTTTGTTATTTACATAAAACCATATTATGAAAGTTGAGACAGCCGATGCCGACAAGAATGCCGGTACTAAGTAAATTTCTATTTTAAGTGGTGACTAATGGTGTTCTCTAATAGTAATAAAACATAAAAATATCACGACGAAATAAAACATGCTAAATTCAACACGCGTGTATTTAAACTGATAGTTTAGAGCCTTGAAAATAATATATGCTTTTAGAAAATTGGTACCAGTTGAAAATGTATTTCGTAAACATATATCATAGATTAAAATCACGGCAAAGAAAGAAGAATTTTTCTTTCTTTTTATCTCTTTTAGTTATTAAAGTGGAGATATCTATTAATAAACAGGGATCAGATATTTGAAATCATATATATGTAAATTTAAATGATTAGCATATTACGGAAATTAATTATGAAACGCTTTTTGCACATAGGACAGATACCAGCTAGTGCAATGAGACAAAAAACTACACCAGTCTCTACCTACGCACAATAGAGACACCAAAAACAGTTTTCTTTGTTAATTGGTTTATTGACTCAGCCTTACCGAAGCCGCCTCTATAACTTCTAATTTAAAAAAAAAAAACTTTGGACACATTATTATTCCCTCTCCTGATGTCATATTGTATGTTGCGGAAGAACCTCATTGATAGCCTCGTATTTTGCTATCTAGTGTGATGTGGGTTTGTACTCTACCCTGTGATTTTTTTCTCCCATTGGCTTCTAGTGGTCGACACTAATTAGCCGTGATGAACGACAAAATTCATGAGGTTCCCACCTTCTTTTTGAACCGTATAAACAAAATATTGAAGGACGAAGCCGCATTGGTGATAATCTTAAAAACCAAAATATTAAACTATTTCAAATTTAAATTTTCCAGCTTTGGCGGTAGTCAGGCAAGCAGTCAGGCAGCATCTTTCAGCGGCGCAGGTTCTTCTATATCCGGCGCCGCGTCGGCTGCAGCAGCCCAAGGTGGAAACTTCGGTAGCCAGAGTGCATCGTCTGCATTCGGGTTTAACTCTCTCAATGGCGGCTTCACAAGACCACAAGTAAGTTATTGAACCACGTTTAGATCTTTTCCTGGAAACGTTAATAAAGAGAAGAAATGACGTCATCATCATTATCATGCCCACCGATAGACGCCCACAACATAGACCTTTCCCAAAGATCGCTACTTCCCGTGACCTGTGCCGTCAGTATATCTAGTAAAAAATTACAATATACTTTTAATTCAGACGGTTTATTAACAATGTATTTATTAAGTAATACTTATGTTCGTGAATTCTTACAACATAATTTTATGAATACGATAATTTTTTTTCGTTTGATATTAAAATAGTTTTTTTAACTGATCAACAACGTTTCGAGAAGGATTAGAAACATAATTTTATAACTTGAATGATGTATTTAGATTTAGTGTCGGGCTGTTACAGCTTCAGTTCAGGGCTCACGGATCCGGAATTCGCAAAAGTGTGTCGATTAGACATTTATAATAATACGATTTCTGTTTATTTTGAAATTTAAATTATATTATTTGAAAAGGAACATAATAATAAAAGTTTAGGATTATACCCATGACATATTTGTATCGATGTAATATGTAAAAGAGTTATTTTTTACACATTACTTTTAGTTGTATTAAAATTTTAATATTTATTTTGTTGGTATATATTTTCCGTTTATCTGCTAATCAATCTTGGTACACGTCCAGTCGTTTTTTTAAAAAAATTCAAGAGATTAAAAATCACAATAATGTAAAATTGTCTTTTTTGTGACCTGTGGCACAAAATTCAAACGATTTTTCAATTTAAATGCAACAGATGGTAGAAGATGTCTACCCACATATTTATGACATCACAAGTTATGTAAAATATCATCATTGGAACATTCAATGTCCCGCCCACAGTCTGCACCCAGTTATGTCTTTATTGTGTACGAAAATCCCGATTCGATAATAACTTTTTACATTTCCAATAAACATACATCTCTATTTTATACACTTTTACATTGAATACTTTACTTGGTACGAAGCCGCTCTTGTGCAATATAGACCGCGGTATGTTATATTAGAAATGTTTTCATTACGATATCAACATGCTTAGGAACCAAAATGCTATTATAATATTAATAAAATTTGTTTATGAATAGAATTTACAAAATAATATTTAGGAAGCCAGTAATTAGATCCTTACCGTCTTTTTAAATTAGGTATCCGTACCCTTAGAACAGTCAACAGACGACCTCATTAAAGTCGTCTGAAGATGCTGGTTGCAAGCCTCTAGGGGGGAGTCCTATGTCCAGCACTAGACGTATTATGGCTAATATGATGATGATGATGAATTAGATTATCAAATATCAGTTAGCCACTATTCTTATACTTCACTTTTTAATAAATATGTTCCTTATTCAATAACACTAATGTTTTTTTTTTATTTCAGCCTTCATTTGGCGATGGTCTTCTGGACATACGGCACCGTGGTGTCCCCAACTTTCCCTTCCCAAATCTTCTCGGCAGAAGCAAGGGCTCCGGCGCTGCAGCCTTTAAGTCCATAAACGGACCAACCGGCCGGAACGGAGACGATTTCCTCGCCGTACTAGTTTCCAATTGAAACACCACGAAACAGATTTAGCGAACTGTTGAAAATGATTTGAATTGAGAATTGATTTTTATACGTTTTTGATACGAGTTACTAAAATAATTTTAATTCCCTGGAAGTCAGTTAAACATTTCTATCAAATGCTCTCTGTGAAACTCTCTCTTCATTATTTTTAACTGATATTGATAATATGTAAATTTGGGACAAAATCTGTAGCGGTTTCAATGCGAATCAATCTTCACAGTTCACTTTTCACTTTGTCCTGAACTGAATAGATTTTTTACGAACAATTTTCGCGTAGTTAGATTTATGCACCATTGCAGTTGATTAGTATTAAAATTGGTCACTACTAAGAATTGTAATTAACTATTTTTTTTGTTACGAAATAAATTTGTTTTCCATAAGCAAACAGTTCTGAACTGTTGAACTTGTCTCAAAAATATTTAAAAAAATGTATCTAAAACCATATTCGCCATTTGACCAATTTTTTTACAAATCACTACATTTTTTAAACCAAGAAGGCGGACTCACTTGCTTGTGCTTCCACTGCTATACCAATGCACTGTGTATTTATTTCAGTATTTTTTATTGCTCTTATTGAACAAAAATGTCCCCATAAATGTATACTGTATATATATATAAACGACACGACGTAGCGACTGACACTTTATTTATTACTAGTCATTAAGATGTAGTTATAAATAAAATAAAATGATATTAAAACGAGTTTTTTATTTTATGTTTATTAACTTTCTTGAAATGTAACGAAAAACTAGTTTTTTTATACAAAGTATAACGGTGAATTTAAAGGTGAAGGCATTCTCTAACGGTTAACCTTTAAACCGCACAGACATGAATTAATAAAGTTAGGTAAAACAAATATAATATCATAAAAAAGAAAGAAATAAAAATTAAAAAATTAAGGTAGAAAACCAAACTAAATACTCACGAAATGTAGTCATCCTAATTTCAAGTGGGGGTTTGTTCTAGAGAATATACTGTATTCGTATTGCCAAGTTGGAATATATATCGCTAAATATTCTTTTGTTTATAAGCATTGCCATAATTTTGGAGAGGAAAAAGATGAGTTAAATTTACAGGATAATCTGAATTTACAAATAATATTATGATATTCTTCTGATATTCACAATGTTCATCATCATCAACCCCCATAGAATTCCAACAGGATACGTTGGAAGCGGCCTGTATCCAGCGTTTTCCGACTACCTTGTGAGTGGACGTTCTAAGCTGCTCTTGCCGGTCTGTGGTCTCTACTCCAGAACGGTAAGGCTCCAGCGGCCACCTGTTCAGGACGCTATTTGCTTACCCACATGAATTTGCCAATCAACTGTACTAAGTCAGTTGCTTTCATAGCGTCGTTACTAACTCGTAAAAAAATATTATACTTAGCATGGCCATCTTAACAGTTCATTGAGCGACTGCGAATTTACCGATGAGACCCAGTGTGAGAAACCAAGTTTCAATTCCATAAGTCATCAGTAGTAACACAAATCGGTCGTAGACTTTCGTCAAGGTTCTAAAGGATATTGATGAAGAAGGTGTTTTTTAATTACCCGAAAGCTATTTAGCCGAGGTAGATCTGCTGACTAACCTCTTTCTCGAAGTTGGAACTAACAATCAAACGAGGTAAGTACCTACATATGACTCAACAACTACAAGAACTGATTTGGCAGTTCTTCCAGCATTAGTTAACATTGTTAGGTTAGAAACAAGTATCCATTTTTTTAGGATTAAGACGATTATTTATTTAAATCGTGACAAGAAAAGGATACCTTTTAAAAAACTTATCCACCTTTGTGATTACCAGCGGTTTTATGCTCTTAAAACATGTACAAAGTATCAAATTTTCGGGGATCTAACCCGCAACCATTGCATTATTCACCTTATAATAAATAAAAGTGAAATAAAGTATGATGCATTGTAAAATAAAATCGCGGCCGACGACTTCATTTAAAATATTTGGATTATTTACTTTCATTGATGCGCCTAATACAGTATTTCACCCATTTCCAGTGCACATTAGAACCAATCCAAACTTGTGGATGTTTTTTTTAATCAAAATATTTTAAAAAATCGCTAAATGTTTTACTAAGAAACAAAATTTAAACTTCAATAAATATAACAAAATTTAAACCCAAATTTTAGAGTTGACCTATGATTCTAATTGAACTCATTACTATTTTTACATGCTTTTAGTTTTCTTGTTTAAAAAAATGTAATCTTTAGAATTTCAGTTACCAATGGTTTGATCATAATAGAAAATATTAGCAACAGTATAAAAACTTAAACAAATTACTATTAGTAACAATATCACATTAATATTTAATATTAATCTAATTTCAATTATGATATTTTTTAATCTTACGTTAACGGCGTCATGCCAATAACTTAAGCAAGAAAAACAGAAAAATTCGATTGCACTATTATGTTTTTTTTTTGGAAATTTGTTATGGTCACGAGTTGGCTCTCCACAGAAATTGCGTAAAACAGTGCACAATATTACTTGGACATTACATTACATTACATTACTTGGACAATTATTATATATATAAAGGCTTTATATATATATATATTTGTATATTAATGTATATGTATCTATATATATATATATATATATATATATATATAATGTTATAATACGTTAACAAAATTTATTTGATAGGACTGGCAAAAAAAAACCATTATATTTCTCTTTTTGGCTTAATATTCATATTGCCATTAGTACTCACATAGAACAAAAAATGAGAAAACAAGAAATAATTATAATTTTCCATGTAGACCTTCATTTTCTTTATTATGATAGTAAAAACATGTTTTTTTACGTTACATATAGTGTTACCGGCGTAAATTGAATGGTTTGCTCATAAAAAACAACAGGCGTTTTAAGCAGTGAAACCAATGCGTGGGGTATGGTAGGTTTTTATTCTGAGAAAAGAATTAAAAATATGAAAAAATGTTACTAATTGATTAAAAATCAGTAGTATTAAATGGTTAATATTAATATTTATTACATTAGTCTAAAAAGTGAAACATAATTATGAATAATTTCTTTAAATTAAATTGTAACACGTTTTAATAGCTATACTGATTCAATTTTTATACTGATAATTTAAATATATTTTTCTATCTATCTATTACAATAAGTTGTCATTAGTTTGAAACAATAATTAGATAAGTAATTATGTAACATATTTCAGCGAAACTGAAACGATACAATTATTAACACAAGCGGTACAAGTAAGTTTTTCCAAAAAAAATCTATTTACATAAGCTTAGGGCTTTCCTAATAGTTTGTTATACAGCCGTGCTCATAACAGACCTATGGGCTAGTTTTTTATTATTTAAACAAAAACGTGTTTTTCATTAACTCGTCGTTTTACCCCATAGAAACCCACAGCATGGAACAGGCCTCCCCTAAAATATCTATGGGAGGATATAACATAATCGCCACGCTTGGTAAGCGGGTTGACAATCGCAGTGTGGTTTTATGATACGCCCATCCTCTGGAAACTTGTTTGTGAGGACTGGCAATTCCATATAATGAATGCACAAGTGTGAATTACATAAGAGTGTATCCCGGGAATCGGACTCAAGACCTGCGATCGTTAGTCTCAGTCGTCCGCCCTTGGGCTACTTCTGACCGTTTTCAAAATTTTATTACAAAATTTACTTACTTTTCTACATGAAAGGTAAAATAAAAAATGAAAAAAGACAAATAATTGCCATTGACATTGACATTATGATACTTAGTATGACGTATTAAATGACGATAATTCTACATCGGGTGACATATAGCAGACGATCATAATAAATATTATCTAATGTATTACTCAAACTGCGCAATACGCCTTGTAACGTGTATATAAAATGTAATTTATGGACACTGATTCTTAGGTCGATTTTCTGATAGTACTGTCAATATTTTTTTTTAAATTTAAACCATAAGAAATTTCTATTTATTCGAAAGCATTGGAATCATCACTGTTATAATATCTCTAAAAATTTAACTAATTATGTCATTAATTATGACTCTTAGTTTGTTTATAATTACATAATTTAAAATTTTATATTAAAACTAACTTTTATTTTTTTTATTGACAAAATTTAGATCGAGTTTCGGAGACAGGTTTATCGAAAATATTTTAGATGTAATGTTTATTTAATTTTTAAATTAGGTTACACATATATTTCCGAGTAACGTTAACCTTAACAGACAAAGAAAAGTTTTCATTATTATTGACAATTCTCACTGTCTTATTAAAATATAATATTTTTAGCGTGTCTTAAAATAATAGTATTAACGTGATAACGTCGAATTAGATTACAATTAATCGTCGTTACTGTCTCTGTTTATCTTGAAGACCAATTATACCCACGTGTATGTATAGATTGATGTTAGATTAATATATTTTATACATTATTATTACAATAACGCTTAAACTTGTTTACATTTTTAACATTATTACTTATTTGATATTGTTACACGAATATTATAAATGCTGATGCTATTAATAATGCACGAAATTTACTTGTCAATAGTCTATTTAAATTTCGGACGCGTCAACTATGATGTCCTATCAAAAATATTCTCTAGAGTCAGTCGAAGGTCCAGCTTAAAGACTATTTGTAATCCAAACATCAGCTTATGTTAATTCAACCTTACGGTGGTAGTTCCACGTGAGTCATTGGTATATCCGCGGCCTTAAAAGAATACAACAATTGTTTCACATAGCATGAGAACTTGTATTTTTTCAACAATTACGTAATATATGTATCATTGTTTTATCTAGTGCATAATAGAATACAAATCGTGAATAAGGTTACAATAAACCAAAACTATCTACAAAAACGACTGTACGACTAATTGATATTAAGTGAAACAAATTTACTTTTATTTGTAATAGATTAAAAAAATAGTATAATATTATACATCTTAATGGTATTATACAAATTATGTTAAAGAAATAATTAACGTAAAATGTCTTTTTGTAATAAATCCAAATTAAAATAAAAAAGTGATAGAAAATACAGATTAAAAATTAAAACAATTTTAATTTAGTCATAAAAATATGTGATTTAAAGATCAAGCGCTTCTTTAACATTTTTGAAATTCAAGAGTAAATCTTTATTTCCGGTGGTGATGTCTTTCTTGCCAAAGCACATCTAGTCGCCTATGTTTTCTTATCTTGTGTAATTACTGGATTATTTCCATTTATCATTTAGCTCTCAAGGTGATCTGGTGCTGCGCAAGATTTTATTTTACTATTTTCTGTATTTCAAAGTTATGAACATGTTAATATTTAATATTACTTATAAGTAAATGAAATGATTTTTTAAAAATTATATGCAAATGTGGTATTTAATTTACGTATCTATTTTACTCGCGTGTAACCGCACTAGAGTTTTTTGTTGGCTATAAAATCAAGTGGTATGTCAGTTTATTCGTAATATAACCTTGTAAGTTGAAACTGCCGCGTGTGAGTGCCAAATAATACGCCATCTATGTCGATCGAAAAGCTTTCTCCTCGATGGTTTTAAGAACAAAACTTTAAAACCACGGAATTTATAACTAACTTTAAAAATACTTCACTACTTCTTACTAAATACCATACTTATATTTTAAATTTAAATACCATACTAGTAATAATATAATTGTAATGGAATACAAAAATGGAAAATTATTATTATTAATTCACCATATCCAGAGACAGATAATAAATTACTAGGAACAAAAATTTCTAAGAACACTACTCCTAAACATGGAAACAACATTTATGCGTGTCAATAACATATTCTAAGAAATATTAATATATCTGTTACATAAATATAATACTGGCCAGTAGAAACCAATATATCCAGTCGATATTGCTTCATCAAATAAACTTATTTAAATTTGTCCCACTACACGCATGCAATATGAAGTCATCGCTATAAATGTTAACTTAATTTTAAGGCTCTTTTGAGGAAACATCTCAGTTTCATATATTTTTTAAATGGCAACAGCATTCGATAAACTCGATAGCAGTGAATTTTAATTTTCGTACAGACGAACTTCACGTAACGTCAGAGAAGGCGAACATTCGAGCTTAATCAAACGTTTATATCTTTACCATTAAAATTATATTAGTAGTTAAAAATGATAGGTAAATGTTTAATTGTGATTGTGGTTCTAACGGTTAGTGTCGCTAGTGGCTGGCAAATATTCCCTTTGCCGAATTCTCCACCAGTAACTTATAACCATCCAAAAGTGCAGCCAACGCCAGCTTTGAATCCTTGGGTTAGGCCAAATTACTACCATACAATACCGCAGACGCCACAAAATCCCTGCGTAGAAAACCCGGTCATGACCGAAGAAATGGCGGCGAGTAAGCCTCTTCTCTTCACAGCGTTGATTGAAGCATCGACAACAATCAAGCAAACGACTACTGAAGAATATTTCAAACCAACAGCTGTCATGCAGATTCCCCAGATATATTCAACATCGGAAGCCTTTTAGTGGAAGAAAAAAACCCTAGCGAAGTGACATCTTTTCACAATAAATTTATAGTTCAGGTAAAGTAAAGCTAACGAAAATGAATACCTTAAAATAACATTCAATTCGTATGTTAACGCTTACAAAAAAAATAACCGTTAACCTTTCACTGCACCTTTTGTACACATTAAAAGCGACGAGATTTCTAGAAACATAGAATTCATTCACGTGTAACCACATAAAGTAGAAACAAAATACGTTGCAACATAATAACCTCTTATAACGACGTACTCCATGAACTCGGTACGTTGTAAGCTATAGGCTCTGTTTCGCATGTCACGGATGCAAGGCTATGAATTGGAATCCCCAGTCGCAGACCGGTACAACAACTGCCATACCGACGAAGTGGCAAGTGGATAAACAACTTTACGCCCGCTATTAAAAAAATAACTAATAGCAATGACTGTGGAAATATGTTCAACGTTTTTTTTTTCATATGTTAAAAATACAAATCAATCTAATTTTATTGTACGTTATATATATGGTACGCTAAATCTATAAAGTATGTTCTATATAACTATTATTGTCTAATTTAATCTGTAAATGAAAATAATATTTATGACAGAAAGATGCACGTAGTGTTTTTGGTTTAAATATTTTTGAAGGTATTACCATCAAAGTTTCTTTAGTATATATTTGTAAATCATTTAATACAAGCTGAATTAATTATCAGACATTTTATTCTATAAAATATTATCGTGAACATTTTCCCTGTTTTGTTACCTTGTCATTCATACGGTTGGAATTGAATCTACCTTATATAACAACGTTTTGATTACTACTTTATATTTTTTCACACAAAGAGAAAAACAGTTTCATAAGAAATGTACAAAAAATATATTATATTATACCAGTCTTTGACTGAAAATTTATTTAAAAATGGTTGGAAAGTGCTATCTAGTCGATACTTACCTTTTCGTGAATAATCAATGGAATGTTAAAACATTGAACTTACGTTAAAGACACAAAAAATCCACATTGTATTGGACTTCAACTTTATCTTTTTACCGTAACAGTTCAGTAAATATTTTAAAAGTATGTATATGATCATATTCGAATAATTTTGGCGTAAACATTGCCCAAGGACATAATAATATAAACGGAATGTAAAACGTTTATCTGTTCATCCGCAAATCGTGATCATAATGAAATCTTGAGAAACGTATATAACGGCTTCCTATCGAATTAAAACAACATTCTGCTTTAAGCACCATGAGGTTAATAATAAAATTAAGACCTTTAGTTTTAGCTCTTATATTAATTCTAACAAATATTTTAACTGCGGAATTGGCAACTTCTTCGAGTTATATAGGATTAATATTTCCTGTATTAGCACCACCAAGTAATTTAAGAGCACGTGTTATGGAGACAGCCAAAGAATATCCAGTACTTTTACTACTGTCTAAAGTAAATGACGATAAAAGGAAAGAAACGAAAAGAAACATGCAACTTGAACCTATATATGTAGAGGTAAGAAAAAGCCCATATTCTAATGAAAACAGAACACGGACGTATTTGCACGATGCCCTTTGAAAGGCACAGCGGTTCATTTATAATTCATTGTAAAAGTTCCACGCGTGAAGCTATTTCCATCCTGCTCTCTAAGATCAATTTATGATGCATGCGAGAATGCGACGAGATAGACTCCACTGATAACATTAATAAATGCGTCTATAGCGCATATTGACATGACAATAGGATTGTAGAACGATATTTGCTTTTCATATGTATAAATATTAATTTTCTAGGCTTAAAGGAGATATTTTAATATATTTTTTTAAGATTTTCTATTAAATTTCTTTGTTGACAATTTAAAATCTATCAATTTACTGGTTTCAAACTGTTCACTTAATAAAGTTACATTTACACTAATTATTATCTGTTTTGAATTTTGTATTTTCATTGTTACAGAGACTTGAAGACAGAATAAACCCCAGGCACGCGATATTTTAAAAATAAACCGTATAAAAATTCTTTAAGCGACAGTTACATAATCATTACTTATCTGTGAAAAATAAATATACTTCTTTAAATTGACTTTCATTTGAATAACCGAACTATATTTGGTTATACCATATTATATTTTCGTATAGATACACACATTTTCTACAAACATTAACAGTAATAGAAAAGCTTCAATTGCATATTGCCAAAAGTTTTTATATATAAAAGTTTATTGGTTATCGGCATAAAAGCTATAAATGCATGAATTTATAAGGCGTCCCGTATAAAGCGATCACTCTGAAATACGCTACATTCATTTATTTTCTTTATTGGAATGCGAGTGGTCAATAAGTTCTAGCCAGATAGCAAATAATAATTAATTTTAATATTTTAATATTTATTATAAAAGAATTTAGAAGCTTTTTCTTACTACGTTATTTACCAAAGTTTTTTGAAAATAATTGTATAATTGTAGTGTACAATGATTGAAAGCAAGTGAGCTACAAGTTCACCTCTATAAAGCTTTTACATCGATAACAAATATATTGAAAATATATAATTTAAAAACCAATTGAAATATCACACACAAGCTGCCTTTGGACAATATAGTGACGTCATTAGAGGATTTGAATTACAAATCTTCTGCATTTTCTAGAAGGTTTTAGTTTGAATGACGAACGTCTGAATTATTTTCATCACCGATGATGTCACTCAAGAGTATACAATGGAGTATTGATAAGTGACCTTCTAAGGATTCATAATATTCAAGCATCCTGTTACTTTTGTATGTCATGTTGATCTGTAGCAAAATAATATCACATTTATTATTTCAGTACTTTCACAGTTCATTTTTATCGCCTTTTTTTTAATTCACAAATCTTTGTGATTTCAATGGACTCATTGTTTTACATTGTTATTTGATTTTAATCGTTTTAACTTGAAAATAACAAAGCAATAGTTACTTATCTGTATAATTCCAGCACATCAACATGAAGTACGACTAGTTCTATACAAAACCAGAGTATAAATCGATAAATATTCGCGATACAATTCCAATCAGTAATAATGAGATCCGTATATGAACTAAATTACTCGAAGTAATCCTGCGGATTTGCAATGCCCTGTCCACATGGTGCGGAGAACTGACAGCCGTTGAATTTTTTTGTTTGTTTGTTTGAATTTTTTTTTAAAGTTCTGGAGTGGAGACCACAGATCGGCAAAAGCAAAGTAGAACTTCCGAATGGAATTAGTCCTCTGTTCTCCTTCTAATCAGAGGGAGGTACCTTAAGGCTGTCAAAACTAGCAGCTTACAACCAGGTCTGTTGGAAATCTTGGATGATGATGATGAAATAAAGCCAATGACATCTGCAGACAATAGTATAACAAACAGTCGAGCTAGTGTAAATTAAAAAATATTATTGACACTTACGAGCTTTATATTTTATATACCATGTCAATATACAAAAAAACATGTAAAAAACTACCACAATGGTATGTTGTGTCTTAAATTTTATTCTTAAATTTATTTACCAATCATAGGAAATACATATTTATCCGAGGTCACTATGTAACGTACCAGATGATCATAATGTTTTTTTTCTCATTCCTGTACAAAGAAAAAGATTAAAGTTCATTGCCAGTATTGACGGATATTGCAACTCGTTCTTCCTCGATAGGTAGGCGTAGTCATATTACAAGCACTTTATTATTACAAAAAATAAGCCTTGTACAACAATGAAGATGTAATCATTTTTATGGGACCACATACTTAAAAAGCCAATATATATATTATTACTACTGAGTACTTGATACACATTTTCATGTAATGTCACACTACAATGATGATATAATCAAAAACGTAAAGAAATATTTTTCCTCAACCTTTCCATCCAGAACCTTTGCGGTCGTCACTTCAAGATCTAAAATAGTACGTTTCATTTAATTTGAACAGCGATAACGCAGCGGTAGGAAACTCAGACAGGCGATCGTAAATTGTGGGTTCAATTCCCGGGATTTGTATAACCTTATATAAGTCACACTTCGTGTATTTATTATAAAGGATGGTGACGTGATGGTAATGGTGACCAGTGACCGGCGGTAAATATTTTGAGGGTAGGTCTGTGCCGTACAGTGAACGTCTATGGACTGAAACGACGGTGTCGTTTTATTAAATAACTAACCAAAGTATGATTATCATTATCGACAACAATGTCGCCCTTAAAAAAGAAAAGCTGTACAAATGTCATTTTTCAATCCGGAACATCAATAAAAGAAGTCGTTTCAGCCCATAAGTACCACTGCAAGACATAAGCTTCCTCCAAAGATATCTATGGGAGGATATCCATAATCGCCACGTTTAATAGGGGGTTGGCGATCGCAGTTTGGTATTATGGTATAGCGGTAGCGTCCTACGTACATGGAAGCTACTGCCCATTCTATTGAAAATTGTGAGCGGTGGATATCGAACAAAACACTTAGTCTGAATTATTTAATATCGACTGAGAATCGACCCCGTGACCTACGATCGCAAATCTCATTCCTCTTCCGCTGGGGTGCCACTACTCTTAAATACGTACAAAAATATAATAATATTCTTTTAAATTTTCTGGAATTTTTTCATTAATGACGTGATTAAATTTCCTTTTAAATTATAACCTTCCAACAAGATTGAAACAAATCGAATATTTAATTATTAAAATTATGACATTTAATAACGACTGTTTGCATGTATGTCCCCGAAAATTATATTTAGTAATTTTTATTTCATTTCCCAGTAAGAGCGATATGATAGTAACAAAGAAAAAAATCTTAGGTTTAAATCTTTCAGTGTTATTACTGATGATAGTGACTTGGTTAATTTGATGACGAAATTGTTTAACACTTTAGTGTGTTTAACGATAAGAATATTTACATAATAGTAAAGCATTACACGTTTCAATTTTCAAACCTTTAAATTACCACACTTCGTTACCTTTAGATGCAAACTTTCAACTATTTCGATATATTTACTATAAAGAAACTACACTCATCATAGGCACTAATAAAATATCAGCAACGTAAATGTATGAAAATAAAAACAATTTTAATAACATCTTATCGTTATTCAGTTTGAACTTAATGCTATTCGGTAATTAGTGTTTTAGTTGGGTGGGTTAGGTTAAGCACACTAACAGTGCTACCTACACACCTAGCCGTTTTCTGTTATGAAAAAAATCTGATTTATTTATTGAAAACAATACCGACAAAACCGAGTGAAGTAATTGTAAAACTAACCTAACCTGTATTAAGATCTTTTTTTAAAATAAATAGATGCAATTAAATATTAAAAATACTTCGCCTTTCAATTCTTCATTCCTTTAAATTATCAAAAAATTTTATCATATAACTATAAAATTTATAGGATACCTGTATTTATTCCTTTTGTTGCATTTATTGCATTTAAGAGAGAACATAAGTAATTTTTGGTGAGTTTTGTTTTAAGTTTTCAAAGTGTCGTCTATTATGTTTAAAATATTAAAGAAAAGATACATATGCAACCTTTTACTTGTAAAAAGAATATCTCATATTTTGATTGAATGGTCAGGTTTTTACAAAATAAAAAAGAATAAAGTAATAAAAGAGACGGATGGACAAAGTCTCATGGAAATTCCGCTAATTTACATCCTTATAAAATTGATATTCATATGTGTTGTATCGGAGCTAATAATTTAACCATATGGTTAACGTTAGTTGAATATTATCTTTGTCAATAACAACTGTTAAAACGCGAAAATCCTAAAATATATGTTACTTCTAATTATCTAACGCTTTTATTCGTAGTACTAAAAATAAATGAAATGTGGAAAAATTAAAGACATTCACCTGTCAACATTCGCTATCCCTTTACAATGAAGTACCTTGGAGATATGAAATTTAAATTCTATGCAGCACTACTTGTAATATAATATCATTACCATCATTTCAGCTCTAGGACGTTCACTCCAGAATAGATGCCTGCTCCATAAGTGACTAGCGACGACCTCGACAAGGCCGTCAAAATACCTTGTAGAAGACTCCAGAATGCAATGCAATGTATGCAGCAAGACAAATACTCATTGGCTTAACTAAATATATCTTCTGTATATAAATATATACTTGATGTTTATAATTAAAATAGTTGTTATTTCATAAAGAAACCTTTCGAGTTTTTAAAAATAAGAAACATTATTTGCGTACATTGCAACAATTTAATTTGTTTTGTTAAGTAACGTAATAAAATTTTCCTATACCTTTAATTTATCGATGATATGACCATGTTGCAGCTGTTATTACATAGGTCATTATCCAACACCTTTATAAATGATGCGGTAGTACAAAATAACACTGCATATCTTACTACTTAATTAACTATAGGTACATGTTAATAAAACTTTGGTATAATAACAATTTGTATGAAAATAATTAATAATTTGCAACGTAACTTTTTGTGTTATATTAACATTTGTTATACGTATACGAAAGAGCAAGTGTTTACATTATTTTGACGAAAAGTCGTCGTTTCAGTCCGTATACGCCCATTGCTAGTCATAGGTCTCCCCAAACATATCTATGGGGTGATACACCATAATCGCCTTGCTTGGCCGGCGGGTTGGCTCTCAGTGTGGTATTATGTTATGCAGAGGACGCTGTTCGTCTTAAAAATTGTTAGCGAGCAGCGGCAATTAGTAATTATTAATTAATAAGCAAAATGTGAATTATATAAGATTGTATCCAAGCAATCGAAACCGCGACCTATGATCGCGGCGTTTGTATGATTTATATCTCTGTTTTAAACTTTGTCCGCATTTTCTCCATACTCAATTCTTTCCGCCACAAAACATTATACTTAAATAAAGCAAGGTTGTCTGTATTAGCTTTAGTGAACATTAAATGAAATACGTAAAATAAAGTTTCTTTTTTAACAATGGTTAAACACGTTTTCTTATGGTATGTTTTTTTCGTATATTTAAACTGTGATTTGAAATAAAAATCGACTATTAGGTAAATTTTAAAGGCAAGGGTTAAAACAGCTATAATATTCACAGTACATCGACTTTTAATTATTTAAGTTATAGCTCTGCTCCTGAATATCATCTATATATGTTAAACTAAATAACTAGGTACTGAATCTATGACTTACTTCATTCGCTTCACGTTTAACCGCATAGAACTGATCTTCCTGCATTATAAAAGATTTGTCACATTATGTATGCTTTATTTAAATTAGCAATGATTAGATAGCTTAAAACGTTTACAATGAATAATATATATCAGCTTGGTTTTATTTTAATATTAGGATGTGACGTGAAAAATATTCAAATTATATAAATATATTTCGTAACAAATATTTTTCCGGTAACAAAATATATTTCTTTAAAAGTTAACTCTAAAGTTAAACGTTAAATTAGGACACTGAGCTCTTCAATAACAGTAAAAAAATCTTTAAATGCTAAAATTTAAAAAAATGCATATTTTTACGAAATTTCTACCAGATTCCTAGACGCATTGGAAACAGCAACCGCTTAGCTACTTTTGATAATAAAAATATGTTAGCTGAAATATAAATAATAATAATAAATTCACAAAAAACTAGTGTTTGCATCAATATTGTGGTGATACGTAATGCTATTAAATTTCTGATAAACATATTGTCAAACTTTGTAATCGATTGTTTACTGACGATGGTCCAATGTGTGTTACAGGTGATGATCTACTGCATAGAAACGTGGTCCCCCATTTCAGGCCTCGTTGGCAAGCTCTCAAGCCACGGAGAGCTATTTGGGGAATATTTTTCAGGGGTTCTATGTACGAACGTTAGTATCCGATATAACTGAAATAAGCCCAATAGCAGGCATAACAAATGGCTGGCGAGGTCTTAAGTTCTGGAGCAGAGTTCACGGACTGTCAAGCGCAGCGTATGACGTCCACTGACAAGTTGGACCGAGAACCTTGTTAAGGTCGTCTGAAGATACTGTGAAGGACGTTTCTCTACTGGTCATATTGGAAAGTTATGTGGATGCCAATTTCTAGTAGTTGACCTTTAACGGCTGAATTGATGATGATGATGCTTTAAATTATTTATAACTACAATTACCGAGTAGAAAAAAAAGCGTCTTTAAAATATTTTTCAGACGTAGAGTCACTGCATCGTTCGTTCCAAACCAGTTTTAAAGTATCATTACGTCTCATTTTTTATTCTTTATAGCAATAAAAAACACACAAAAACTTGCCATATCTACTTCTTAATGTTTCTGGTTTTGGAGAGGTCACAACAAAATTTAATTTAGTTCGTGAATAACAATTTAATAATTAATTAACTTATAGCTCTACGTAGGAAAATCGTAACTATTTAGTAAAAATTTCAACGCTTCAAATCTATTAAGTAGAATTAAAAAAAAAAGGGATTATTTTAATTAATATCAATTTTAACGTAATGAAGGTTAAAAGACATAATAAAACTTTGTTTTCTCATTTAATTATAGTTGAAATGTTCAGACTAAACGAAACATTTTGCAAAATTACGATGACGATTTTATATTGTTTATTAAGAAATTACATTGAAGAAAATCATCATAGGATTGCTAGACGTCGAAAACATCACGGAATCGTCATCGTCATTTTGCAAAATGTTGCAACACTGTTGTTAAGTAGCGTCTTCCGACGACCTTAAAAGCCTCACCCTTAACCTTGTGAGTCGACTACCTACGTTAAAAAATACCTTAGCATAAACGCAAAAGTATAAACCATATAGTTCCTAATAACGTATTTGTGAGATGACGAGAGTAAGGAGGAATTCCCAATGCAAATTAAAGCGTAATAAAAAGATTTCCAACGTCAATTTCAAAACAAGTCGATTAATTCAACAGAAATCCGTTGATTGATTATAATAGCAGCAATCATACTATCATTATAATTATTTTTTTTTATTTTAGTTTAATGCTCTTTATTGTACACGTAACATCAGAAAGAAAAACATAGTTACAATCACATAAAAAAGCACAATGGACAGTCACAAAATGCCGATATTTAGCCAGTCAGTTTTGTTAAACACTGCTTACACCTGTAAATCACCAATTTACGGTGGTGGTGTGACATTCAGTGTCATTGACATTGCACTCGAATCTTCGTCAATTTTAATAGTATAAAAACCAAAAATAATTAAATTAATTTTGATATTTAATTTAAGAGAATTATGAGTATGGAAAACCATGACATTAACTGTCGTGGTTTTCCGAACCGATAATTTATGACAAATAAAAAATCTCTGTTATTCCAAAAGAATTAACTATTGGAAAAACGGGGAACCTGTTTACCGTATTTTTAAACTCATCACATAAACCTTCATGCAAAAATTCACCAGAATATATAGTTTATAGTAAATAAAAGAAAATAATTGTAATAAACATTTAAGAAATTTTTCAATAATATTTTTTTATATTTTTTTTACGAAAATAATACGTTAAAAAAATTAATATGTTCCAAAAAAAAATATGTACGAGAAAAAAGGTTAAAAATGATCATATCGATACTGAAATTACAAACATAATAAAATGTAAAGTACTACAATCCGGATGTCAAAGGAAAAACCTTTTCCGCGTTAATAGAAATATTTCCCATGATGTAGTAATTATAGTGCTGTGAAATCCTCATGTTCACCTAACATAATCAGGCCTATAGAACGAGTTTTTTACGTATGACCGGGAAATATTTCAATATCCCGAGATTTTCATTTTGTAAAATGAAAACATTTGCGCCGAATATTTTTTACAAAAAATCAAGAAATAAAAACAACATCCAGCACAACATAGAAGACCATTTCTTGCCGGTTCGTGAATAAATAAAAGTAGTTTTCGATATCGTATAAAATTGAATAAAAAAACCGTTGTTGCTACTCAACTAGTTATAATGTATCCAAACATACCAAGGCGGGCGTCCGGTTTAAGGGAATAACCAGATGTATACGTGAGCGGACTTCGTAAATTGGCGGGCGTGAGCCGTCACGCTAGTAACATTGCAAATGACGTTTTGGCTTTTGTCGTCAATAAACAATAGCACTGTAAATTGGTATCTAGAGGATTTGCACGTTTATGTCTTTGAATATAGTGCTGTCAGTTTTTTTGTGGCGTCACCGTGAGAAGAAAACGTTCCACGAAACATCCCGCGATCATACTAGCCGGTGTGACGTTTCATGGCGTCGGAAAAGCCGATGTATAAATAGGTTTGCACGATGTGTCCCGCGACAGTGATCACGATGGGACTAAGTGGTGTGGTGGTGAGCGTGCTGGCGTTGGCCAGTCTGGCCAGTGCGACTATCGGCGACAATGCCCTCGACTCTGGAGAGAGGGTCGTGCTCGTCGCGCCAGTTTTAGCACCCCCTAAGGACTCGAGGCTGCAGGCCAACGACCGGGCGAGACAATTCCCGATTTTAGTGCTTCTTGCTCAGCAGAATCCGCCTGTGTACGCACGAGAAACAGCTGCCAAATCTTTAGGGATTAGTCCGCAACCTATTTACGTTCAGGTAATTTTAAATTTAGGTACTTTGATAATTTCTATCACGTTTATTTCTTAATGTTCAATAGCATAATTTTTTTTAAATCCTTGTGACATAGAGCCTCTATATAAAGGATAAAATTTTAGTAAGAATATTAATTAATATCATTACGTATATATTATGTAGCCTTCCCATTAATGTTCCGGTATCTAAGCAGTTTTATTTTTTATGTAAACAAGTTTTTAGTAGATTAGACATTGAATTTATTACTGTTAATTAATTATATTATATTCGTAGACTATATTAAATGCAAAGTCACAAGCTTATCTTCATTAAATAAAGTATCTCTTAAGATAAATGTTGCCTTAATTGTACCAAAAATTAAATATTTTTTATTAAGGTAGGGTTTGACAAATGAAATTTTATATTTACAGAAACTAGAGGATCAGGAAAATGTAAAGCCAGTTAGGCAAAACAGACAAAAAAGGCATCTACTGAAGTCAGTGTTGGGGCTGGGAGGCGGTGGCGGCATATCATTTGGTGGTGGTTTCGGGTATGGGGGCGGTATTGGTGGATACGGCGGCTACGACGGTGGATATGAAAGGCCTTCTAAGACCATCGTACTTGTGAAGGAACACGGTAAGTTACTAAAGACAATGTTCCATTATCATTTCACCCTATTTTTACGAATTTATATGTATCTGCGACGTTGAGCATGTTGTATTATTTTTACTATTGGTTTTTTTCTCGTTTATTACTATCGTGATATTATATCATAGAAATATGCTGTTTGCCCGTTGTATCAAAAAGCTTCACGGAGTTCAAAAATATTAAGATCTAAAGGCGCTATATATTTCTTTTTACTAAGCTTAAGGGTACAAGTTAGCGACAATTTGAAAATATCGCTTCAGCCTCATCATGTATAAAACGCGTGAAAATTTTCGTTGTGTGATTTTTTCAGCGACAATGTTTTGATATACTTTGTTTAGCTTTTAATTATGAAGCTCCATCTCATGTTAATAACTACAACTAGTTTAACGAGTTCAAACGTGGTCGTAATAAAATTATAGCGTGCGGATACTACCACACGTGTGGAACATCCTTTAATAGAGACTGCTAGAACTACCACCGAACATGATGAGTATGACATGAAAGTTACTTGCCAGCAAATTAGAGCAAGGTTAGACATTTATATGAGTCCAATTAAATATATTTCGCACGTTGATTTATGTGATAGGAAGATTTGTGCTAGATGTATAATTCATATTTTAACCAGAGCTCAAAAATATACGGTATCGAAGTAGTATACGATCAAACCTATAGGTTAGTGTTTCCATGTCTTTTATATATAAAACTATTATATACTAAACTAATCTACAGAATAGTCTTGCTAGTGGGTGTTTCCTTAAGAGATAAAATTAATAGAAGAAACATAGATAAAAATATGATCGCTTTGTTTTTTGGTTGGATAGGCTATTATAAAACAAGTGTTCTTGAAAATAGGTAAACAGTAAAACTAAATTGATATTTTATGTTTACCTTTTGAAAAACCATTAAGGATGGAGTGCACACAGCGAGTCAGTGGATTCGATCATTTTTTAATTAACAGGAAATAGTCTATTCATATAGCCTAATGGATTGATTAATTAGTATAGAATTAATGAAACTCATCGCATATTACCAGTCTGAAGTTTTAAGCTTTAAAGATGATCTTGATGTTAGTAGAAAGAAGGGAATACTATCTTAATATTCTTGCATGGCATGTTAAATTCTATTGACTATGCAATAACATGAAGTAAAACAAAAAATACTTAAACATTTAATTATATTAAAGCGAAAGGAGTTTCGAGAACTTCCGCACTAGTCATTATTAAACTTGGTTCAAGCAACAATCAAAATAATAAATCTCATTACATTTTCTTCGAACGTGTAAAAGGATTAAAAGCGTGTTCACTACGGTAGATATTCGAAAATATATTTTATTTTATTTTAATTTATATTAGAAAGTCCTATTATTTTCTGTTAATGTATATCATGAAAGTTTTATAAGCGGTGTTAATTTTTAATAATGTGAGTAAACAACCTTATAATAATATTAAGACAAAATTGTTAAAAACTTTTACAGGACATGGCGGGTATGGTGGTAATTACGGTGGTCATCATGGTGGTTACAATAATGGCTACGGAAACGGAGGCGGCTACGGAAATGGCGGGGGCTACGGAAACGGTGGCGGTTATGGCGGAGGCTACGGCGGTGGCTACGGAGGTGGCTTCGGAGGCGGCTATGGCGGTGGCGGTGGCGGCGGAGGCGGTGGAGGTGGCGGCGGAGGAGGTGGTGGAGGATATGGCGGCGGATTTGGCGGCGGCTACGGGGGCGGCTACGGTGGCGGCAATGGCGGCTACGGAAGCAACGGGGGATACGGAGGCAACGGAGGCTACGGGGGGCCATCGCATTCCGGCGGTGGTTGCGGTGGTGGTTGCGGCGGCCATGGCAATAGTGGCAGCGCAACAGCAACAGCGACCGCCACGGCAAATGCAAACTCTTATGGGTGAGTAAGATGTTGCTTATAATCAAATAATAACTTTTGAATCAAGAACGGATTGTAAATTTTCTTAAAGAAATTTACAAAAATAAGTTGAAAAATGTTATTAAATTTTCAAATGCTAAAAACTTTTTTGTTCTTAACTACTTTAAATAACTAGTAAATAAGAATTTTATGAAAATTATGACCAAAAATCCCGACTCCCTCGTGGTGTCTAAATCGAGTATTTGTCTTTTTTTAAATCAAAGCGCGATTGCAACCATTTTTAGGGAAGCTCAACTTCATGATAGTTTCTATCAAAATGAGGTCTATTAATAACTAGCTATAATTATATATGTACCGCAAATCGTTAACATTTTCTAGCCTACATATATGCGCTTATATACGCTTCCAATAAAAATATTAAATAAATGTATTCTTTTTATTTGCAGATTCAAGAAACGCTAATGCCAGGACGTTATTGAATAAGTCACCGTTTCAACATATAACTACGGAAGCGAGATTGGATTTGTGTCGTTTAGCATTTGTAGAGTGAAACGTTTAAAGTACCTTGTTCAAATACCTGTTAACTCACTAAAACACCATTATCTTACTTATAATTTGAAAATTATCAAAAAGTCAAGATAGAATTATTTATAATTAATGTATACGTAAATTTAATGTAAACATTTTTACATGAGATAAAAGAGTTTTATCTATAAAATCATCTATCTACATTAAATTAGTAATAATTGTTTATAAAATACAACATAAAAATAATCTGTACCCCGTTGTTTCATAATATTATACTGAATAACCTTGTAAGGTTCTTAAACTCGTAAATGTATTTATAAGGGAAAGGACAAAGACGGAAATGACCTTGTACGTGAATTTGCCGATTAAAAATAATTTCACTGCCTCAATAAAAATGGTAGAGGTACGATGAGTGACGTTATAATATTTATTACCTCTTACAGTTAATATTACGAATGAGATTTTAGTTATTTTCATGCTTGTGTTATTTATTTCTTTGTATAGGCAATAAAAATAATTACACGTAATTTTTTATGTAAATGTCTAAAGAAAATGCACTTTTTTATATTATTTTATAATAACATAACGTATAAAAATTTTCTTTTTTTACTCTTTTCTAAATAATCTAAAAAAGTTTGAAATAAAATTAACGAGGATATTTATTTAAGATTGAAGATATTGCAAAAGTAACTTGTAAAAAATCAATTGACGTTAATGGACTCTGTGCAATGTTTGTTTATAAGACTACATGTATGACGTTTCGTGTATTAAGGAAGTAATGTAATGTAAAAATTAATAAAGTATGTATGTAAATTATTTGTGTTTTTTGATGTTCAATCACAACAGAACCATAGACTCTGAAATAGACTATTACATCCAATACGAAGACACTAAACTAACTAAACCTTGAATGTTCTAGTTATTTAAACATAGACAACCTTTTAGAAAAGGAAAATATCGCAGATTAGATTTAGAATGGTTGATACCACATATATCATTTCCTCCACAGTAACACATGAAACAAACTACACATGTATATTCAAACCCGCATGGTACCAATGGTACTTCTTCTTAATTCGAGCCGGCCACGTAGTTTTTTTACTTCAACGTATGTGACCAGACACGGCTACTGAGGCACTGCTAAAGCACCTATTTCATTTGCATTTGTTTACAATTTATCATTGGTATAATATATTAACCACGCAGTTTACTACTTCCTGTTTCACCAAATTATTATGCATATTTCGCTGTAGCCCAACGGCAGAGGATTGAGACTTGCTATCGTGGTCGCGCATTCGATTTCCGGTTTACAACCTCATGTAATTTACACTTTGCGCATTAATTATTTAAGATTGCCGATGCTCTGATATTTTTTTCAGGATATGGGCAGCAGAGTCCTCTGCGTACCATAATACCACACAGCGATCGCCAACCCGTCTGCCAGGCGTGGTGTATATGGTATATCCCCCGATAAATATTAGTGTACCGAATTTAATAATGCCATTTTTTATGTTTACGAGTAAATATTTTTTCAATATATGTCTTGCAGTGGCGGTCTATGGGCTCAAACGACTACTGCCAATTTTGATACAATGTCACGACTCGACTAACGGCTCAGAAATAAGGTGTAAATTGTTAAAATGTGAGAGCATATGTTAATGTACACAAATTATAATCTACCTTATACCATTTGTATATAAACCTAATACAATAGCGAGAATCTTCAATGACACTATGATGCAAAGAAAACTCACTAAGTTTGTCATTGTATTGGTCAAAGTTTTCATTATCATTTTGTTTTTTTGTCATCTAACACTCATGTAAATAATATAATATTGGTTAAGTGTTATAAAATTACATATTGATTATGATTTCTTGATCGGTTATCTATAAACTCAGAGAAAGCTTTGATATTCGTATATACAACCTCCCTATGTAAAAAAAAAACTAAATATATATATATATATATACATATATATATATATATATATACACAGTATATATATATATATATACACAGTACACCTATCATGTGAAAAAATTAAAACTGAATAATACTAGCCATTATTTTTAATGGCCTTTTTTTACCACGTTACACAAAACCTTCACAATCAAATTAATTATAGCGAATATATTTGAATGACTTTAATAAATATGCTCATAATCTACGAATACAGTTGCCTTCGTAAATATTTCTTGGTTAAAAAATTAAATGATTTCATACGTAATGCTAAAAGGGAATTTTTAATTGCAATAATATGACAGCGACTTCCTCGAAGTATCACCAACCAATTGTAGACACAGTGAAAAATAGCAAGACAAAAGTGATGACGGAATCTTACTGTCATAACACAACTTCAAATATTGCATGAGTATATTAAAAGATTATACTTGTGCGACTTTGTGCGATTGGTTAAATACTCATATCGAATAAGGCCGAATTGCACTTAAATTATACGCGTTTACCGGGCAGCTGTGAGAAACCACACATGACACGTATTCGTTCCTTCATCGATGACAATGAAGATGAAAGCCAGGTGTGATCAAGGTGATGTACATTAAATATTAAGGGAACTTGAAAGTAACACCGCTTTCTCAAGTTAACTTCACACGACCACATTTTTAACAAGTTTTTATTTCTAATCAACAATGTATTCACCTTCGTTATCAACAACTTTATGCCAATTTTCAATACCGGTGCGGTAAAAATCAATCGATTTTCCTGTAAAATATGTCGACAAAAACGTCATAACTTTCCGATACGCCTAATATATACAGAGAATATTCAAAATCGTGTACTATTTTCAATTTAGACCCAAACAAACATTGGCATCTAATCAATCTATCTCAATATTGGCATTCCAATTCATATCGGCGTTCGAATTTGAATTGCAATGTAAAAAAAAAATAACTCTAAAAATATTGTGGTCGTACTGGCCAGTAACACGGAGCGTTCTCACTTAAATGCCACAAAACAAATCAGAAAAAAATTCTATTAACAATTAATTAATACTAACCTGCGGAATAGAATCCCTTTGTAAGATTGGGATATGTATTCCCTGTACTTCACATTGTACTTTATAAACAACGTAATA
Source organism: Battus philenor (assembly GCF_028537555.1). Classification (NCBI taxonomy): domain Eukaryota; kingdom Metazoa; phylum Arthropoda; class Insecta; order Lepidoptera; family Papilionidae; genus Battus; species Battus philenor. The sequence goes on from NW_027181693.1 coordinate 5,239,362, forward strand.
ACCAAGAAAAAAAGAAGAACAATATCAATATTAAAGCGTTTGAGATGTAGTGTTCGCTGCTAGGCCTATGCCTCACCCCAAATATGGCAGCAGCCTGAGTCCATTATCTTCAGTTGCTTTTAGTAAGCCGACGACGCTATAACCTGCTACGCTACGCTTGCCAGTCCTTGGTCTCCGTTCCGGAACCTTGATGCCCCGGCGACTATCCGTACTAAACGCTATATCGCCCACTACCATATAGATTGAGAAGTGCCTTTCGACTTTCTAGTTCGAGAGACAAACGATGAAGAATGACATGAGTTTTTTTCATGTATTGACGAGAAGAGTTGGCTTCATGGTACGAGCTTCGATTTACTTATTGTATTGCAGAGTTACCCAGGTTTTGAATAACAAAATCTTGAGTACCTTTCGGTATCGATGAGTAATAAAGTACCTATGGCCTGCGACTACAAAATAATATAAGAATATTTTATTGTTAAGAATTTAGTAATAGTCATAGATAATATATTTTTATAAAAAAAAAATTTTCTTGAGCCAATTCGCTGCGCATTCATTTTACACATATCGACAGCACAGATAGACACAAAACTGTATTCTAGCGGGATAACGGAGCCGAAAACTTATCTATCAAAAAGTGAAAGATAGAGAATATCGCCTATGCGCTCGGAAACGATTAGTATAAGCTATTCCAACTTGTTATATTTAGCATGGTTGGATATATTGCACAAAGTAACCACCCTCGTGCAGGCATTGTTAATTTAAGTAATGGTTACCTAGCAACAAGCTTTCCAGATTGTAAAGGTATCCAAAAAAAAGAATATGTGCACCAGTTATTGCAGTCGCGAAATGCGTTCACGAGATGGTAGTGGTCACGAACCATCCAGAGTTTTAAAATACTAAATCATATGTTATAACAATGTCAAAGTCGGATGATGTATGCCATTAAATAAGTATTTTCCCTATCTATATGTAAACATAATTTTACTTAGAAATCTGTAGGGTTAACTGTTAATAAAATAGTTTTAGAGAGAGGTGAAAATGTAAATTATCGCCACGACTAATAAGGATGATTCTTTCGTCAAATCACTCATTCCTGATATAATTAAAGGTTTTACGGCTCTAAGGCTCATGGTTGTAAGCAATCATTACATTAGCGCTACAATCTTTTTTTTAAAGGCCTCCGTTATTGAAGACCACTCGTTACCCCTATCTTGGGAGGGAGAGGATTTTTTTTCAATTTAATGTTTTTTTACTTCTGTTTTGATTTATACTCTCTTTTTTCCATCACAATCTCAGTCATACATTCCTCTATTTTTCTTCGCAATATCTCACATTCTTCTGGCTTTCTAGTCCTTTCTATACATTTCCTTTCTTACTTTCTTACTTCTCCTACGCTTCTAAAATATCTCCATAGGTTTCCTTTTTAAATTTTCATTCTTCTATATATATATATACCTACCTGTTTGTCTATCTACACGATGCATATTAAAACGCCTTTCAACTGTGTTCGATCATTTTTCTTTATTTAATTTAATGGCTAAAAAATTATGACAGGCGGCAAAGCAATAATATTTCGTCCATTTCTTGTAATTTACCTTATTATCAACATTGCTGTTGCAATATTGTAATTAGTCTATACAAGTGTTAGTAACTGAACCCAGATAAATATTAGGCTGAAATTGCTGCGAAAATCAAGGTACGTTAAACGAAAATTGTACATCTACTTGTAAATAAAAGCAACTTCTTGAACAAAAGTATATATGTGTATAATAATTGCTTTATAACTAGTACTTCTAGTATTGTAGATATGGCAAAGCTAACTTAAATATCTTAAATATAGAAGGTCTATTTAATCACCATGTCGATGCAATACTCTGAGGAGTAGTTACTATAAGTTGACCAGTTATGGTAAACTCACCGAGCCCGTTATAGCTACGTTTTAAACTGGCTAAGTCACCGTATTTTGATCTAAACAAAAAAGATCAGCCTTGAACTTTTAGAAACATGTCTACTAATATTATTTTTTTTTCATCGCACACGCATATGGCCAGCACTATTCTTCGAATACCTTTACACTTTCCGACATTTATATACAGTTAACCTAAAAATATTGCAAGCAACATAACTTTATATGTGCCATCACGACTATTTAAATCGTAGATGCTGCATAATGTGTGGAAAGGTTGAATTCAAACCTTTAGTTCAAATACCACACAGTACGAATTTGTACTTAGAAACATATACTTAGAAAGAATATATAAATTAGACATTCACATATACATATACTTCATGATTTGTTAGATAGAAGTTAAGATAACTATAAAACCATATAATAAAATTAGAACATGGTCATGAACCTTTAGTTCTAATTTTATTATATGGTTTTAAAAACGAAGCAACTTTCAATATTTATACTTTCATATCAAAATATTATGAGTTTTTTTCTGCCATAAAGTTTTTAGTTTTTTCTATCCAAAATAAATTCTATTTATGATCGTAGCGTGCGTTGTTGAATTTTTAATAAATAACTTACCATTTGACCCTAACCCGATGCTAAGAACAGTCTTTCTATAAGACGAACGTTTCAGCGATACATGCCCTCTCCTCGCGCTATTATATCCGTAACTCGAGTCACGACCGCCAATTAAGCTAATTGTATTTCAACAATCATTAATAACATGGATTATATCGAATAATCAACTCGCAAATGCTAGTTAGATGCTTTTATCACAGTTGCATGTATTTAAATAATACATGTTTAGAAGATACTGTGTGTGGATTTTAATATTTTTTTTCTTAAAACCTTATGAATGACTATTGTCATTAAAAAAGTTGACGCGTTATTTAATTTTACCTATTTTTCATTATCATCAAAATTTCAGTTGTAGAAAACCTTCCACTAGATATAAGCCTCTCTCATAGATTTCAAATAGGACCTGTACGAAACGGTCTGTATACAGCATTTTCTAACGAACATAACAAGATCGTCTGTCAATCTTATGGGTAGAAATTTAACATCGAGCTTGCCGGTTCGTGATCTCTACTCCTAAACCTTAAAAGGTCAAGGGCAATTCTATGCGCTACGTGGCCTGATCAATAACACCATAACATGCCAATCAGCAGGGCTGTGTCGTTTCTATCGTTCGTTTACGGAAATCCTCATTCCTGGTTCGAAAATTATAGAAAAAATAGAAACACCTTTTTCATGCCGCATTCAGTGACTGTAAGCGAGGCCAATTTGACATATTTTATATTTTTATTGTAAGCAAAATGTTTTAAGCAAAGTATAAAACGTATTAAAATATTAGCTCTCTAGTAGCCAGCAATAAATCATATTTTAAACACTCAAAGTAGCAGGAACTTTACTAAATAAGATTAACTATCTATATAAGATTATACAGATTCATTTTTTTTAATTTACGTGCTTTTATTAACTTGATTATCGTAAAACACTTTTTTTTAATTTAATTGATCTAAACACGGGTAGCAAAAACAAATATTTTTCTCGGTTATATACCACTATTTCAAAACCATTGGATATTTATAATTGTAATAAGCTCTATAAATCAATTTGATAAACATAACCTAGCCCTAAACCCTACAAAACTGTAAAGGTTAAAAAAGACAACAGCCGAATATAGTCACGTTAACAGTTAGTAAAGAGGATGGCGCACAACCACCCTTACACTGTGGAGTCTCCTTGGGGGCGTACCAAGCGTTACGTGCAATCCAGGTCCCTTAGGGTCAGACTTAATAGGTACTTGCTGAATCTGCATGCTTCTTCTTCGACACCATCGTCGCTTTCTATCTGGTGAATTATTTGGTCAAATGGGGAAAAATAAAAAAAATAGTTTTCGCTAAAGTTATTGGTTTTTATTTCAAATATGAAAATTGAACGGGTTGTAATATGTACCGGAATTTATAATTTTATAAAAACTATAAAATTTCATGTTATATTGATCACGTTACCACTTGATCATATAACTTCTATTTAATATAATCTGCAACTCCGTTCTTGAAAATCGATAAAGTAATAATAATTTCAAATATTGTGGTTATTTATGCGTAAGACATTTCCAAAATCCTTCCTTAAACCTAACGAATTGTTTTCAAGTAGACTAATTGAAATATGAAGAACAATAAAAGATAATTTTCTAATTATATACTTACAAATATATATTTTTTTTTTCATTAAAATACCTTGTACATTCATATAACGTTATAACAACTTTCCAGATACATGGAATGTAATAAAAGTAAAGTTGTTATAACCTTGCCAGTTTATCATTTTTCCTTTTCGTCATGTTTTATGTTTAGTCTCCATTCAATGGAAATGGCAGAAGTTAGGTAGTAATAACTATTTATTTATGCATTTATATGTAAACATAATTTGTATTTGGAATTCCTCTATTGCGCGGTTTATCTTGTTTGGCGTTCAGACACGGTCTTGATCTTTCACCTTTTAGTTAAATGTAAACTATCTATATATATGTACATATTATGTTTAAAGAGTTAACTTAAGCATTTATTAGTTACACCTGAATTTTTAATATAATGCAACTGAAACTTCGTTGAAAGGAGATAGTTTTCATTGTCGCAAAGTATCAATATTAAGTTACAAACCGAATTTGTCGAATAATATTTGAACATAAATACTTATACACGTATCGTTAGACTATGATTGTTTTAACTGTATTATGTATTAACTAACCCTTATTTTACCATTAATATTAAAAAAGTGAATTATTGTAAATCAAGAAACTTGAAAATTAACTTTAAGATTTAAACTGTCTAGATTTACGCGAATATTGCTCACGGAACAAAATTAATCTTTAACTGTTTCAGAGGGGTTCTATAAAAAAATAATCAGCGGAACGAGTGGTAACACTAAAAATTTTTAGAATACCAAATATTAAATTAAGTATCGACTTATAAATTATTTTTGTAATATTTAAATCTGAACGGTTATATATAACTTTGTTGCATACAGTAAAACCATTGTGATAAGTAGTTTGGCCCAAACCTCTTTAAGAATGTTTTCCAATCCAATAAAATCCAATCCAATAAAAGTAAAGTTGTTATAACCTTGCCAGTTTATCATTTTTCCTTTTCGTCATGTTTTATGTTTAGTCTCCATTCAATGGAAATGGCAGAAGTTAGGTAGTAATAACTATTTATTTATGCATTTATATGTAAACATAATTTGTATTTGGAATTCCTCTATTGCGCGGTTTATCTTGTTTGGCGTTCAGACACGGTCTTGATCTTTCACCTTTTAGTTAAATGTAAACTATCTATATATATGTACATATTATGTTTAAAGAGTTAACTTAAGCATTTATTAGTTACACCTGAATTTTTAATATAATGCAACTGAAACTTCGTTGAAAGGAGATAGTTTTCATTGTCGCAAAGTATCAATATTAAGTTACAAACCGAATTTGTCGAATAATATTTGAACATAAATACTTATACACGTATCGTTAGACTATGATTGTTTTAACTGTATTATGTATTAACTAACCCTTATTTTACCATTAATATTAAAAAAGTGAATTATTGTAAATCAAGAAACTTGAAAATTAACTTTAAGATTTAAACTGTCTAGATTTACGCGAATATTGCTCACGGAACAAAATTAATCTTTAACTGTTTCAGAGGGGTTCTATAAAAAAATAATCAGCGGAACGAGTGGTAACACTAAAAATTTTTAGAATACCAAATATTAAATTAAGTATCGACTTATAAATTATTTTTGTAATATTTAAATCTGAACGGTTATATATAACTTTGTTGCATACAGTAAAACCATTGTGATAAGTAGTTTGGCCCAAACCTCTTTAAGAATGTTTTCCACGGCACTTTCGAACGAAACCACCACTTTTTTGTTAACTTGAAATTCCAGGAATTTTTTTATTTGTTCAAAGAAATGACTCGTATGATTCAAGGTCAGGGCTGTAAGACGACCTAACAATTCCACGAAGTTGTTCGTAAACTGAGTGCGCTAACGCTACGTGGACTTTTATTCACAAATTTTATTTCAAATAAAAAGCAAATAAATGCTTAAATATCACTCTGCTATTAGCGTTTTCATGTTTTTTTAAACGAAGTATACACCGATAGTTTACATTTAACAGGCTATTTCCTTTCCGACTATCTCATCTTCCTGTCTTCGCTTTATCCTGTTATTTTTGTAAGTAATGTTTGTAAAGGAGTACCTACATACATTACCATTTTGAGTATAGTCTCAAGAGACTATCTTCAAAATGGCTGTAAAACATGTATTCATAACAATATCAAAAATAGCATTTAATGTTTTAACTACGAATTTCAATATCATTTCACGACAACCGGCGTTTTAGAGTCTACTCTTATGTATAAGATTTTCATTTAGAACACCTAAATTAACATGCAAAATATTTAAAATTTGACGAAGGAATGAATTTGCTGGTAGGTGCCTATCTACTGCGCTTGTAATACCATCACGTGCAACTTTAATGTTAGATTTACTCAAAGTAGTCCCTATTGAAGAACGTCCAGCACGCAAATCATTAATAAGATTAGTACGACGACGTTTGAATACGTTAAAATAATTGTAAATAAAAACACAAGTCGAGTAAAAAATAGTAAAAATCATTCATGGTATATATCCGCGCGTGTTTCTGTTATGACGTTACGTGTTATATGGTGTAATGTATGTCAAAAAAATTATATATTTAATTAATTATACATTTTTGATAGTTATTATTTTTAACAACAAGTTCTAAAGTTAGATACTTTATTAAAAAAGCAGCACATTAAAAAAATAATTAACTTTTGTAATTTACGCGAATATTAATCATGAAATAAAACAATTTTTAACGGATTACATAGCTGTTCGATTTAATATTCAATTTTTTTTTGCGTTTCGAGTACTTTACAGTATTTATCCTCCTTGTGACCGGTTTAAATTAATTTTAATTCCCTCGGATATGTCCGTCGGAATAATGATAAAGATAACATCATATGTTTTCGACTGAATGCCGAACAAAGAAAGAATTAATAGAGGATTACTTATAAAAGAAGCCGAAAAACCTAAAACAGTAAATCTTATCTTTAGCTATATATTACTTTAAAATAACAACAATTATTTAAAAAAATACAGATGCAAGGCAACGTGAGGCACATAGGCCGCTGGTGCCTTAGCGTTCAGGAGTGGATGCCACAGAACGGCAAACGCAGCATAGGAGTACACCAATAAGGTGGACAGATGATTCAGTTATGAACTTAGCTCAATATTAAAGGCAACAAGTGAATAGGTAACTTGAAATACTATCAAACCAAAAACAAACATATATTTAAAAAAAATTACATTCATGTTATTTCTCGCTAAATACTTAAGGTCATGTTAAATTTGTAACATACAAATGAACTCAAGGTGTCTAACATTATTATAACGGAATTCACAAAATAATTGCACGCCAATAAATGAGTAGCGGCGTGAATAAATACCAAATACTTTACAGTTGATTCATTTTAATTGTAGTATTTTTTTTTCAAAAATAAATCGCATCGTGCATTAAGTAAATTCGAATAAAAAATATTTAGTTAGTTTTAATACAATGTAAGACGTGTTGAAATTTCTATTCGCCAGCACCGATTATGAATAGGTAGTAATTTATTTTAGCGTATTCCCATACAAAAGTAATCAATCATTGTTGACAATCAGCTTAACGACAACTATTGGTACGACATTCATTTTTAAAATTGACAAAAGACGAGTCCGTACTTATCGAAGGGCTTACTTGAACTGGTCAATATGATCACGGCTTTGTTTTCTTCTGTGATCCTATTGGTCGAAGGTCGTGATTAAGCTGACAACAAAAGTAACTGGTTACTACAGTAGCATTTTATGTGATATTTATTTTTATGATCGTGACGGCAACTTACTGCAGTGAAACGTGTTCTATCACTTGGGTCCCCATTGGCAAGCTCATAGTCACTCAATGAACCATGAAGACTAAAGCTATGCTTGGTTTCATTCTACGAGATCAAATTACACAGCCCAACGAATTAGCAAGTTAAAGTAGCAGTTGACAGGCCACATAAGGCGCGGCGTGGGACTTAAGTACAAGGTGGATAGACGATTTAGTTAAGCTTATCAGATGACATACAGAAGGTGGGCTCCAACAAGTCTTTTTGGAAATCCATGAATGAAGCTTATGTCCAACGGTGAACTACCCGAAGCTGAAATGATAATGGTGATGATGAGATGCTACAACGTATAGTCGTTTTATACTCCTACATTACGTATATAGCTTTAATATGGGAACGCAAATTATAATAACGTGTATTAAATAAGCATATTGAATATGGATATAAAATAGTATAACATAAATATTAGCTAAAGCAATGAAAAATTTGCTAATTACTTGTAACTGTGTTATTTAAGAAAGTGGTGAAGGAAGAGAGGCGATGCATGAAAGGAAATTAGTATGGAAAGGAATGCTGGAGAATTGTGGAATGAAAGAAGTAGAAAGATAGATCACATGACGAATAATAGAAGAGTAAAGCAGTATGTGAAAATATTAAATAAATAATGTAAAAGCCTTTCCCAAAAATCAGATAGGGATGTACAAAAGGCCCTCAAAAACGGGGTTCAAAAAATATAGTAACGCATGTGTCTTATAATGGTACAAATTAATAGACAGCCAGTTAGACAACCTTTTATTGTGATATATCGTTCAATTCTTATTTGTAGATACGTTGAATCTTTTTCATTTAGACTTGCAAAATTAAAAACTTGCTTGATATGGTTTTTAATTAATCTAATAACAGTAACCAAGAGACAAAACAGCAATCCCTACGCGAAAAAACAGCAAACTATTAGACCGAGTGATATTATAGGCAGTTGCTAAGCGCTTACAGAAAGCTACATAAGTAGAAACCGCTGCACAAACGTACAAACGTAAAATCCACATCGAACTAACTTTCTACAACTTTCAGTTGGCCGATGAATATTTATGATAACATATTGTAAGCTATTTACTTTTCACACGTTTCGACTAAGCATAAAATATAATATTAAATATACATTTTAAACTGATCTATGCTCTATTCAACACAGAATAAAGTAGAAATGCAATTTCTAATTGTGCTGTTTGTTTGATTACAAATTACATTTAAATCAAAAACATAACATAGATTTTTTAATTGCTTAATAAAACTAAAATAAATATATTAATAACGACAAAGTCTTTCTTCTATTAACTTATATTTACAACAGCGTTACAACTATAGTGAATACATTAAATAATTTTTAGTCAACAGATTAATTTTACACAGAAAAATCTCCTTGATACGAAAGTTGGATGAACTCTATACAACTAGAAAGGACTCATTCTCCACTGTTAAGTACTTGTTTTTGTCTATTTCTGTTATTTAAAAATACAGCAGTGCTATTTACATTTTACTTTTCCTACATATTTATAGAAGATAATCCTTTCGCCCATTGGAGCCAAGCAATGATAGCCCAGTGGTAGAAGGCTGAGACTTGCGAACGTAGATCAGGGGTTCGATATCCGGGATACTATTTTAAATAATTCATACTATGTCCAATAATTATATGGGATTGCTTAAAAACAAATTTCTAGAAGATGAGCAGCAGCGTCCTCTAGGTAATATATTGCTAACCTGCCTGCCAAGCGTGGCGGTAATGGTATATGCCTCAATATATATCTTACTGAGTACTATATTATATTAAGGCGGATATCACGACAACGACGACTCCCATTGGTCATGCTTTAATTAAGAACCCCTGTAGCAATTTCATTCATCTTCATTTTCCGTAAGTTTCTAATACTTAGTGAAATGTTCTAAAAATATAATATTACTCAGAAATATTACAAATTACAATAATTCTGTTTAGTGTATGGTCGATTCAACGATGAGATTATACATGGTTTAAGAAACAATTCGAGGTTCTGGTATCTTTCCATAACTACAAGAAACTCATACGCTCCTTTTACTTTGCGTAGTTTTGGCATTTTTTACTTACAACATCATCATCATCTTAATTTTTTTTTAATTTGTACCAATATTCTATTAAAACCGTGTTAGTATTGGCTGGTTACAAACATAATGTAAATATTTGCAAATTTAAGTAATAAAAGTGAATTATGATATCTTCGTAAATTTAACTACATACATTGTCACTACATAATCTGTCATTACAATAAAGTATTAAGACTACAGCAAGTGAAAAATTGTATGAAATAAAAATAAACTCTGAAACTATTTAACGGTATGTATAACAATAATATATAAAGAATATGTTACGAAAGAGAAAAGCTGCATCCTACAGGTTGCATAGTACCGTTCTTAGACAGTGCGGGACCCGGCGTTTTTAATCCGGTTTTCTGCGCCGGCGCATCATTCCGTACCTCGTAGCCACCGCTCGCGCACTGCTCACCAATAACTCATCTTCTTAATTTAAATTTAACCCTTTTTTAAATTAAGAAATATTTTACAATGAACAAATCTTTGGTTCTCATCTGTGCTTTGTGCTTGGTGATTATAGGTAAGTATTTATTTAAAACTGTTTTTATTTTATTTAATAAATATCACGAAATTAAATTACCGTGATTAATACAAAAAAGTAAATACTTCATACTTAATAAAAAAAAAACAATTGTAATAAATAATAAAACAAATTTTAGCGTCATTGTATATAAAACACACTCGTTTCTGCAAAAAAATCGTTATAATTTTGTATTTGAATTAGCATATACATTTAATGAATTACGTATTTATTTACGAATCGCTGTAAACGCTTTTAACGTTATATTTCTTAATATTTATTTTAATACCTTGTTTAAATATTTTAAAGTAGTTATAATAAAAAAAAATGTTTATTATATATGTGTATACCAGTATATAAAATTACGAAGAAAATTAATTTTATTATGTCCACATTTTTTAATTTTTTTATCTCTTTGAATTTAAATAAGCAACAAGAAGAGTTGAAATACAGAGTCTTATATATTAATTAATGAAGAAAGAACTGAGATCTTTTCTTTTACTTTGATCGTGTATTTAATCTTTGATCGTATAAGATAAATCAAAAAAAATCAATTGAAAATATTAATATTTAAAACTATGTTATAAACTTTAACAGTAATATTAATACTAAATAATACATACACGAAACAACCAGTAAGGTCAAATTATTACATGACAGAAAAATCTTTGGCTGAGTCTTTTTAAACCTCTGATGTATAATTTCAAAAATGCACACGCACAGAAAAAATGTCGATTTCGGAATCGATTCTCAGCTTAAGAATGGTACAAAATACGAATGGATGTTTTACACTTATAAAGAGCTATGAAATTTGGGACGTCCATTATTCTGTCAATATCAAAGGCGAGTTCAAAATTGGAAAAAGCTATATGAATAAGACACGAAAAAAAACATGGACCCGAATGAATTGAAATAGAATATAACTCATTTCTCGAAAGAATTTATGTGCCGAGACCAAACCAAACCTTTTCCAAACCTTTACAATTTACACGGTATTAAATTTAGTATCCGTCGCAATGCACAATGTTTAATTTATATAATATAATGGTAAACTGCTTTACATACATTTTCGTTACGACAAATAATAATTCACCGGAATGAATAGTTAATTTGTAATAAAAAAGTTAATTAGCGTTTAGAATTAACGATAGCAATAAACGAAATAGCGTGATCCGCTAACTGCTATCACGCACCAAAAGCAACATACGATATGAAATCTATTTAATTATGACATTTTCTTGTAACTATCACGCTTTTCCATTTTGCAACAATGTTTAGAAACTATTCAATCAAAAACGATACTAATTTTATTGATTAACTAATTGATTAAGTGAACATAGATAGTTGCTGCTTCTGTTTTGCTAAATATTTATATAAATAATTAAATGCAATAGCTATAAAAAGACGGTCAACTATATACGACAAAATTATTGATTCTTCTATATTCGAAACTGTTGTATCTATTGATAATTATGTGATTTATGTTATAAAATAAACAAATATAGTGCATACATTAAAATACGCACATATATCACTTGTTGTAATATGTCCGGTAAAAATTCACGATGATAATTTAATAAAATAATATAAAGACTTATTCCATAAAATTTTTGTGTTTTTTAAATAATCTTAATTTAAAGCAGGTTCTGGGTTATAATTACAATGGGTGACGTTGCTTACATGATTTATTAAATAATTATAACACAGCTTATAGGTTTAAACAAAGATAATCTAATAAATATATCAAAGACAAAAAAGATGACACGTTAATTAATGCATAAGTATACCTATTTAAAATTTAGAGTCACGGATCCGACTGAGAATCGTGATCTTCGTGATTCTGAGATCATAGATGCTTTGTTTTTTTTTTATTATTGAAAACATGTGTTACGTTATCAATTAAAACCTCTACATCGTTCACGGCAAAAAGTGTGAATCGGAGATTAATTTTTTTACATAATAGGTGTTTTCCATCTTAAATAACGAAGTTATATATATATATAGTTATAATATCGTAAAACGTGCTTTATGTCGAACAATAAAGCTCCTATTCACGCTCCATATTTTGAAGGTTACAAAGAATTACACGATTAATTTGAAACAAAGGAAACGTCTTAAAATAAATACGCGCGTTGTCATCGCAATTTAAATTATATAAGACACCCAAAACAAAAATTACAGGTCTGTGGCAGTAAAATATGAAAAAAGAGTATTTCCGAGCGAACAATTTATTTAATTAATTAATATGTGTATATAATAACAATCATTACTTATAAAAGTATTTTTTTTCCATCTCGTACACTGTAATAATGTGGTATATTCATTATAATACTACAAAATATAGCATACCAAAAGGTAAAATATTTTTTATGGTTACACATTCATCTTTTTTTGATTTTGATTATCATCAAATACTTGTTTGATGGGGACAAGTATTTTAAGTGCACTTATTTCAAACTACTGAATCGTAACTGTAACATTTTATTTAAAAATAGTATTTGATTAAAATATTAAACAAGAACTAAATTTGATCATTAACATCAATAGATTTTCTACTAACATTGGCATAAGTACAGGTTTGAATCTACTATAAATTTGCCAATACTTAAGACGTTATTCGTAATTATAACAACCCTGACATTTTAATTCCAGTTTTTTCTAATGTTACTCGAAAAACAATCGATTTTACTTAATAATATACATAAACAAGGAAGTAGAGAATTGAAAATTATTCCATTTCGTTTATAAACAGAAATGTTATTTTTTTAAACTGGGAGACAAATAATAATATGAAAAGTTAACGCTGTTATATTTTATGGTTTTATATTTTTTAAGAAAACTATTCTCTTACACTGGTTTAGAAATTAAAATATTGATTAGTAAATTTCTTGAATAAACATTCGTGATGCTACCTTACTGAATCATCGAATTATACCAAATTAAAAAAAAAAAGAAATGATATCATCTGTATTCTAAGAAAGGTTTCAGAGATAAAGAAGCTCACAGGCACGATCACGAACCAAAGTGGCCTGTGGTCCGGTTGATATAAAAAAGTAATTGGTCTGAGTCACTGCAGATACATTTAACAGGTGTAATGCTATCTTTTACCAAATATCGCTTCCAAAGCCGTGAAAGTACGTCGTGAAAGCGCAACCGGGTTAGGTTACGGAGCAATGGATCGCGATCATTGCGAACGATGTACACTGTGGCCCGATTGTAATTGGAATTTTATAATAATGCAAAAACAAACACGATCAACCCGTTCCGAGGCAAGTTTACACACCACTGGACAGGCCAATGACTTCACTACGGTCTCTGCCGCTAAGGACCTGCGTAGCGATGGTACATGTAACTAAGCTCTTGAACCTTATCTATGATGCTTTTGGATGTATATTACAGTCGTAGCTAGGCGCCCTTTTGGTCGAACTAAATGTCTTTTATTATACTTTATATACACTTCCTCTTAAGTATAATCTAATTTTCGTATCCACTGATACAACATCAAGTTGTAAAATGTGGTCTGTAGTGTATTATATCGAATATTTGTATATTATATCGAATTAAAAATCGATATTGGATTATTGACATTGCAATACTACTTTATTTCAGCCGATAGACACCCACTGCAAGCCCTATGGCTTTTGCCTCCCCCCCCCCCCAAATTGCCACAATTACCGGTCTTGCACTGCCCGCGAACTTAACTATATCATCGGTTCACCTAGCGATGGGCCTATTTACGTCGCGTTTACCGGCTTGTGGATGCTACTCAAAAACCGTTCAACCCAACGGCCGTCTTCAGACAAGCAATTCTTTGAACTACGTCCTTGATTATTTTGCTAATATCCTCATTTCTGATTCGATCTCGCAGTGAAAATCCTCTCCATTATTCTTGGACTGCCCTCGAGTCTTCTTATGAAGCCTATCGCTAGCGACCACGGCTTGGATACGTATCATTACTGGCAACACTTTGGTCAAAGACTTTAGTTTTCAAACTGCGGTATTTTGGACAAGAAGAAGTTTCAGAGCTTTTGGAGCAGCCGCCTGTTTCCCATCCGATTATATAAATCGTACGTCATATTATTTAAAATTGTTAACAATCCAGAATCTTTTAATATACATATATACATTACTGCAATAATTACGCCAACAATTACGTTAGTTAGTGGTTTCGGAAAAGTAATTTCTAGCGTAGCTACTAATATAAATAGGTGTGCACATATATATATATATATATATACATGTATGTATGTATATATATATATATCGTAGCCATTTCTTAAACTTCTTCACTTCAATGTAAAATCTGTAAAATCTAATCAATCTCACATTTAATGCAGCAAATTATTATTGACAATTAATTCAAGCGATTATGCGTGCCTTGCATTTGCAATCGTCTTCATTTATCATAGATGTCTGGTATATACTAGGTTACATTATACAACTCATTTAGACTTTAATAGATAACAGTGAACCTATAACATGCATTTGTGACCTCCGCGACATACTTTTCTATAAATAATAAGCTAATTACTTTGAAATGATTATATTCAAATGTACGATGTAGAAGGTTTTTGATCAAGAGAAATTAAATGTTCAGTTTAATTACTTTAAAAAATGTAGATGTAATTAATTTATGAGAAAACATAATTAATGAGTTATAAAACTAAAGAATTAGATAATAATGTAATTAAAATCGTCGGCACGTCGGATATATCTCGTATGTACTAGCTATAATATATAAATACGGTAATATATAGAAACATATTTTCGTGGCTCTAATTTAAGTGCCCGGTACGAAATCAGTTTATATAATCTAGAACTAAGTATGGCGTTTGTAAGTTGAATAAATCGAAGATAAGCTTTACCAAATTTAGTTAAAAAAAAAGAATCAACAGATTCACAACATTTCCCATTGACAAAAACCTACTAAAACCTTCGAGTAATACCAAAGTTACAGAAAGATTTAAAACATAATAATTACTGCTGTACACTGGTATATTTAAAAGAAGCTAATGCTATGTCCGCCATGTGTTCTAATGCAAATACTAAAGTGTAAATACTATGTATGTTCTCACAAATCGTTTAACATTTAGCGACGAAAACTGGTACATAGCATTATAAATTGGCTCCGAAAATAATATATTGCTATTAAACTGTATCTCTTTATCCAATAATGAACCGTAAAATTGGTAATAATCTTACACAAAAACTATGTCTCTTACCTTTATGTCGCGAACAGTTTAAAAATAACGATAAATTGCATCTTTATTTGATTTTATGTATTTTCCTAAAAAAAATCTAAATGACATTATTGTATTTTCAGCATTTTGCATTAACTCATTTGAGCATTTTAATTAACTTATATCAACGACAGTATGTTTCTAACTATAGTTATTATCTATGTATATAAAAAGGAATGTTGGTCTATGTGTCTGTTTGTACTCGATAGACTAAAAAACGATATAACCAATCGCCTCGTAAATTTTAAATATTTTTATGTATATCCCCGGGAAACGTTGTTTATTTTTACCATTTTGTTAAATGAGATATAAAATCTGCCATTTTGTTCAGATTTTCAATTAGATCTATAACACATCAACACGTCAACGAGTACACCTGGTTAATAATAAAATATTAATACGGGGAAACTGTAGGTTGCGGCGCGGACAGAGAAATCCCTCGGTGCCTTTAAGCTTTACTACCTTAAAAGACATTTTATAATAAGCGACCTCTACGCCCTACCCCCTCAGACTCCAAGAATTTATATATGTCACTTAGGCAACTGCGAAACATAAATTAAAAAATATATTGTATAATTATTATATGCATAACATTTTATTGTATCAAAAAAATGATCATAAAAACAAATCCATAAATACAGCGGCCATAATGACCAAATGATACTCTAAGACACAATTAAAATAAAAAATGTGTGAGCTTCAGAGTAAAACAAAAAGTACGTTGAACCGCAGTCTCTTGATGAGTTCATAAATTATTTTGCAATTACCCATGGGATAATGGGTAGTGGCCGTTACAAGAAACTACGAATTTGGGACGGCTCCAAGTGTACAATCACCCAAATGTTTCGACGCCAACCACTCTTATGCATGAAATGTCTAGTACTGCATTTTGAACCTTTACTACATAAATTTTTGGGTTAAATTCGGTGAATGCATGAGAATGCGTAACAGTTAATTTGACAAGCAAAATTTGACTCGCACGAGATGTTACCAACCGTTAGAAAGTAATCGAACCATCGTAGAACTACACATCAAGCAACCAGAAATGAAATACACTTTCTATAAAAATAATTAAAATTGTTTTAATCAATAAAATATGGAACTAAAGACCCCTTTGAATGTAACTGGTTTATGCTCTCCCTTATTAAATTAATGGCGTAACGAATATTCCTGTTAATATTTAACAATATTTCAACTACCTAAATCTTATAATTCCAAAGATGTTGTGATCAGTCAACAAAAGAAACTTTGTCGGAAATCTTTGCGTCCAGTATTTCTCGAGATAAAATTATTTAACCACGGATTAATGCAGTTTATACATTGATTTATACAGCTTCACCGTGTTTAAAGTATTACACCACTGAAAACGCTAAACCTAAATTTTTTCACACGAAGTTCATTCTGCTTCCGGTGATGACTTTACATTGTATATTTTATTAGATTGGGAAGTCGCTAAGCTGGTCGCTTAACTGGATCCTGCATTATGTAAGTGTGCACAAGCGATGATAAATGCCAGCTTTGCTATCACTCGCGATGCGTATAGCACCCTGATTCATGTAGATTTACTGGGCTTAACTACTGCAAAATAAGTTTAAAAATAAATAACTTTTATTATTTGCACATATCTTTATATTATGCAACAATGGTGTCTCAGAGGATAAGTATTTAAACTTTGTAGGTCTAGTTTTATGCACTAGTATTATAGTGAATTTAACTGTTTCTTCTTAAAAATGATAATCACTATACTCCGACTAGAACCGCTATATCACTCGTTAAGTATGTAAACCTAACGCGTCTACTTTTAGTCTTGTATAGTAATCAGATTGCCATTTCACGTAAGTTTCCCTTTTTTTGTAGACCGTTTAAATTAAATCAAAGCAGTTTTCATAAAAAATAATTAGTTACATATTCAAACACCTTGTACGTAATATTCGAAGGATTTTTTAAACGATTTATCTATTACAATTTTCAAAAAATCTCACAAATAACATTGTAAACAGTACAGTTAAAATTAAAGCGGAATTTTAACACCGTAACTGGTATCTACCGATATGCAAGAGCAAATGCCAACGGTGGACGTGTAAATTGCTCGTATAGGCAGTACAGTTAGACAAATCTCATACTACGATGCTGTGCTGCTGAAATACCGTTACAGACAAACTCAATTTTAGAATCGGTACAAAAAAATCCTTGTGTAGTAGAAAGTCTATTAATGATGTCTATAAAAATAGAATAAACTGTACCCAACGCTTAATAAATCGATTTAATGCTATCAAGTGTCACAAGGTATACAAGAGATCAATTTTACACGAACAATTCATAGAATACTGTTATAAAATATAACAAGTAAGTTTTATCAAGTCTGTAATGAAATACTTATATACGTATTTGTACAATGTAACTATAGATAGTTAAATTATTGACACACAAATGATTTATACATCCGGAGACATTTAAATATCGTAACTGAATTTCCTATTACGTGTTATTCTTCCAGTTTCAACAGGCAACTGTGATAATTAAAAAAAAAATATTAGGTTTCAACGCATATTCAAATTTGTTTCCGGAAACATTGTCACATAAATAATCCATAGAAACTTACGAAAAGATTTTTGTAAGTTAAAAATTGTGCAGATAAAAACAAAAACTAACAAATAAAAAAGTATATATAATATACATGTTCAGTCTGTAACGATTCTAAAGCAAATAAAACCACCGAGTTCTCTAATAAGACATACTTGTGTGTAAATTCATCGGGCAGCGGGAGTGCTGTGAAAGCTGACCGAAACTTGCACGTATTTAGAACTTACTAAGCAAACGTGGTCAGTTGATGTCTACATCAATCACTGTCCAACGCACCATATGTAGAATTCATTACACATTTTCTTTAAAAGTAAACAGAACATACATTTTTTTAAGTTCACGAACCTTTCCGGTTCGTTAGGGAACATTAACTTCAATAAATTAAATTGATATACATTTTTACAAAGCAAACATAAAAAAATCCAACATACTGTGCAAATTATAAAAACTGTGTATAAAGGATTCAATAGCTAACTACACAAAAATAATTAATTCACATATCGAAATAAATATTAAATTCTGAGAAATTAATAATATTAAAGTCAAATAAGTAACAAAGAAATTTCAAAGCTGATACATTGGATACACCTGGATGCACCTACACAAGAGTGTAAATAGCAAACAACCACGACTATTTATGTTATTTATTTATTCAATGATGTAGCATTATTTTGTATTTAGTTTCAAATTGACCTAGATCTATTTTTACTTTAATTATAATTATAATTCTGATAATAATATGGATCACTTATATAGCAAGCTTCCTGAAATAAAGACAATTTACTTATTTTTTATTTTAAAGCCCAAACTGTAACTCATAAAACAATCTGCTGTTTAAATATGCCTAATGAAAAGATTAAAATGCGCTGCCACTGATAAAAACTGTTTAACATTCACAATAAATCGACCATCTGAACCCATATACTATGTGATTTGTTAGTACAAACCGAAATTGCAATTGCCTACTGACTTACATTACACAGAAACTGTGTCTCTCCTATATTTCACTAAAATTAACCTATAAACTGCTACAATTTCCACGATAACAAAATTATAAATTCATTTCGGAAGACGATTTTTTAAACATACGCTAAAGGAATATTAATACATGTCTGAATAAACCACAGAACTACAATAATATTATATTAAATTATTTAGGCGGTTTATAAAAATTTTATACCAATAAAGTCCAGTATTGAATCAGAGAGTTTAAATGCATTTTCTCTCGTTATTTGAAAATTTTTGTTAGTTCGTTTGACGCTAGGAGCGGTTCGTGAATAATAATTTCGAGATATTCGCAAGTTGAATGACCCAAGATAAAAAGGGAAACGGGCTGAACAAGCAGACGGTCTATCCCATTATCTATTAGCAAATTTACGACGCAAGTTGCACTGCAGTGCGAGTGTGTCGTCTCTGCGAGACGACTGACCCCGCGCGATCTACAAGATATCAGTTACGACTAATCTTTATTAAACGGAAGATTTTACGTTGTATTTAGTAGTAACAAAGACTACGACTAACTTGTCATATTCCCTCTTTCCGGTTTAGTCATTTTCGTAGCAACAAACTCTAAAAAGTTAGAAGTAAAACAAAATGCCGCTTGTTGTCAGAAATAGCCACCATCTTAATACAGTCTGTCGCAACAGAATCTAACACATAATTTTATTTTACGTTAACCTCAACTTCACCTCAACTTTTTAGTTTTATTAACCCCAATAAGATATTAAGCCGAATAGAAACTCATAAATATTAAATTTTCGAACGAAGACTATATTAATAATAAATTTATTTTAACTGATTAAAAACATTGTTTTTTTTAATTATTGGTGAAATATTATGTAGAAACGGCAATTGCTACTTTTCCCTTTTACTATAACGTTATGAAATTTCGAACAAAAGGTAAAGGTGTAAAGCAGTAAGAATACTGACATATTTACAGTACATTCACTCCTTTAAAGCTTTTACGTATGACCAATCACCCAATGTACATACAAAGGCTACGTTTTTTGATTATTTATCTATATCTTAATTTTGAATGTGACATATAAATAAATATAAATCATAGGCAAATCCAAACCGGTTAAGCACAGCCGGCATGTTATCCATCATGCATGATTAATTACATGTCAATAATAACCATAAAATTACGTGCCATAGAACCATTAGTTATTTAATGGCAGAAAAAAGAGGAAAAAAACCGTGTACGAAATAATTTGCATAAAAATGCAAAATACATAAATTTGCAAATGTTTCTCATGTAACGTGTTTTAATGTGTACTGTAGGCGTTCTTTGGAATCAATGGTTATAAACGCAATCTTTATAAAGACCAAAACGCACATAAAGTTTATTATATATAGGCGTTTTTGTTTTAAATATACATTTAATCGATTCTTTCTTTGCAGATTAACCACTAGCATAATAAATCCCTAATATAAAGTAATAACACCTTCAGAAGTCATTTCTGGGAAATAAAAAATTATTTTACACTGCAAGTCGGATAGTGCGTTAAGTTTAACTTATTTGGAATAATACAATGTTACCCAGGATTACGAAAAACATATTGCACAGTACTGGGTTAGCTCGTGTCGCTTTTAAGCTCAAAATAATTAATCATTTCATTACCTCCTGTCATAATAAGGATACGATAGAATTATACGTGCTTAGATCGCCTTCTAGATTGTATTTACCTATCATTTTTTGACGGAAAGTCACTGTTGCCTTAATTGTATTTGCAAATACCGCGGGCTTGAGAAGACAGGTGCTTAGGTTGACCTCATTTATATAGCAAAGCACGAGGGATCCCTCGGGAGTCTCGATTCGAGCCGCTACATAATATTTTCATTACCGAATTGGACCTATCAGCGAAGTAACAACTTGCTGAAGTAGGTGTTGGTTTCCACAAGAGTTCTGCCGGTAATGATCTAAATTAGAAGACACGTTTACAATAAATTTAATCACCATTTCAGTACATGCTGCACTATTAAAATAATAAAATAAAAACAAAGCAGAGTAGCGCGCCTGTTATAAACTATGAATTGATGATTGCCGGAGCATCTATAGATGACATTAGGTGTAGAAACAATACAATTGCTTAAAGGTAATTTTGTCTTGTTTTTATTTCAGAGGCACGCCCGAAATGGCAATTTCTACCACCAGTGCCTGGTTACGTTCCAGTATATATAAGAACCGGGGACATGCCACTTGAAGAAATCAATCCCGAGCTAGCGGAAGCATTTCACGCACTACCAGCTGGTCGCAGCGCCGGAAAACTTCTAGAAGCTGCTCCCGAAATACCAGAACAAGAAGACCAACCACAATCAGAATCAGTTTTAGAACCAGAAGAATCTATCGTGGACCGTCGTCCGTATGAAAAGAAATTCTTAGATAAAAAGAAGAAAGCCACCGAAGTCCTGAAACCTGTTGAACGCAGATAGATACGACGATTGCTATGTACTTAAGTTCAGTTAATTAGATTTTAAACTTCCGTATCACGATCATTTCTCCCCACAAAAACAAAGTAAACTGTGTTATAGTCGAGTATATAAATAATAAGTTTAATCACAAGTTTAAAAAAAACAAAAACAATTTCATCTATTTAACAATAGTAATACTTTCATAACTCATCATGGTAATTAAATAAAAAAGCAATAAAATATATTTTGGTAACCTTACCTTAATTCTAAGTTTATTAAATATTACTAATAAAGGAATGCTTGCCATGCTGCTTTATATTGTAATTAATCCCAATAATGTAATTTATTTCTTGTAATAAACAATGTAACAATAGTAACATTGTCTATAAATGTGTATAAATTGTAACTTATATTAAACGTAGCTTGTTACTTCATAATTTTTATTCTCGTTTCATTTTAAATTATCAGAGACTAAGATTTTCGATATTATCTGTATTATAATACATTGCAAAATTACCAGTCTGGCTTCGCAAAAAAATTAGAAAATTTTAATTACAATGCACTTGCCTTCATAAGAAGTGATAAAGATCTAGCCACCGTTATTTCATAAAAGCTAAAAAATTTCAGTGCATTCTTAAGCACGAGTACAAGTGAAGAACTTTAAAACTTTAATTATAGTGGCTTCGGCGAGTCATTCAGGTTCCAATGGACGGACTTTGGGGGTAGCAATTGTCAAAACTGTCAGGCTACTAATGAATAAGCTTCTTACAGTTAACTAAGTAACTTGTAACATTTTATACTGGTACGTTTCCGCTGAATACAGATCGCTTCCAACCGGTCCTAACGGAAACCTATGGGAGGAGCTTATGTCCAACAGTGGATATCCTATAGCTGAACTGATGTTGATAAGGATTGTTTTCTTAGCGGAAACAAAAAATCAATCACAATATGCGTAAATGAGAAGGTGTTGAGCGCCGTCGCCGCGAGTGTTGATTGCCGACTGACAAAACGGAGCGGCTGACACTCCCCTCCGTCTCTACCTAAGGTGCGGTACAGCGCTTTCGGTAGCACCAAAATATTATAGTCGGTTACAATCGCATACTATTTCATTGTACGGTGACGAAACTTTTAAAACTAGTTTTGATAAATAATAAAAGCAACCAATGTTATTCATCTATTTTTTCATTTGTTTTATGGCATCTAACAAAAGTCAGGTTTTATGAAAAAGACGACGGATTGATGTGATCTTAAACCATCGAGATAGCACCCGAGGGATTTACGGGTAGCGTGAACAACGCATGCCCCGGTACGTATCATCTGAATATCACAAGAACAAAAAATTCCAACGCAGTAACTAGGGTCCCTCATACCAGCGCGGAAAAAGACAATCGAGTGTTATGAGTGGGGACCCCACAAAACCCTTAGAGAGCAGATAGCTTGAACATTTAGATTACCCTGGATACAAGCGCAGCATAGAACTTCCATCCGTAACGTGAACGAAAAAAATCCGTAACATGAAAATAAATCTTGTCAAGGTAAAAGAAAGACCTATATGAAGCCTTCTTGTTATCAGTGTTATTGGAAACCTATGAAAGCTTGTGTCCAGCTCGGTGCATTCCATCGACAAAATGATGATCATGATGAATGGATACTATAAATTTATTCAGAACTGATAACTAACACAATAATGGGTTAATTTGGAGTTTATTATTAAAAAATAAAAAGATTATAGTTAGGAAACATCTTTATTAATAAACTGTTAATATTATGTTCATGATAATAAACGAGTTTTAGATGCTCTTTTGTGCAGCTACTGCAGAAACATTTAACATTTTAGTCTTCTTCTATCAAAGGACAATTACATAACATTTCTGTTTTATTAAAGACAAATTATATGTTCGACTATTTTACAATATTCTCCTTCATATTTCTGTATTCAAAAATTATAGGTTTATAAACATCAGGACATTAATGTGCAATTACTGCCGAGCACACTTCATTTTATAAGTATTGAATCTTTATAACAACCATTTAAAACATATGTTTATATATTTACAAATTTCACTTTTTTAAAATTATGATTGTACCAACATTTACAAGTATTTATATGCCACACTGTTATCATAACCAGAATTCGTATTTAGTATATACTTTAATATATCTTAATGTTAACGAATTTTCAAATATCTTGAAAAGGACAAAATCTGTGACAAAAATATATGAATTCTCTATAGTTCACATTGGTGTTCACACATATATTAGCCGAAACAATAACTTATGATCTCCTCATTGTTAACATCACATTAATTTCCCAGATAATTGTCCTAAGATTTGTGATCACTTCCTTTAATTGTTTATTTTTTAGTACCACCTGCAACAATAAATAAAGGTTATTTAATAACAAGCAAAAAGCAAAAATCACAGTAACAAACTTCGTTACTTTTACTTTTACCACGATTTTGTAAGGCAAAGATGCCGACTTTTAGCCATTATTTAGATCTACATATTCCTTTTTACATGACAAATAGTTAATTGTTATTTTGTGAAGATTTTCATTAACAAATCTTAAAGGGAGCATCAAAGAAATATTTAAAGTGAAAAACAGATACAATTTGTCCTCCCTTTCGCACATTTACATCTCTGGATTTCTTTGAAAAAAAAAATTCTTTCTTTAATAAACCTATGGTCAATTTGAGCTAAATTTGATTCCAGATATGAGATTTATGACCATATGAGTCTAGAACCAAAAATATATTGGAACATTAATATCCTAGCATTATAAAGGATTACCATACTTTATCGTAAAACAGCATATCATTACTACTAAATTAAAAATTATGTTATTAAATAATTTAAGTTAAATTTAATTTATTTTACATCAATGAAAAAAAAAATTAATTAAAATTCACTGGTATACAATAAATGTCCAAACTTTTACTAGGATCAATATATTTCAAATTCATTCTAATTTAATGGGGAAGATTTATGTCCAAGCTATTGGACATAGGCCTTCTCCATTAAATTAGCCCACTAGGGCGTTCTACAGCTGAAATGATGATGATCTTAACGAATGTCATACCTGTTCAGTAAGCACTTTATTTTCTTGTAATGCTTGCTTGTAAGATTCTGTGCTTCGCCTTTCGTCGAGTGTTTTATTATCTGCTTCATCTTTGAGGGGAATAAGACTTTCCATATGAGTATACTCCATGCCCTATGAAAAAAGTTAGAAAATCAAGAGTTATTTCATTCTCTTCTCAGTAATATAAAAATATAATAATATAAAAATCTGTTTTAAAAGAACAAATAAAATCAAGTAACAAACAAACGAAAAGGGTGCAGAATACCAATCATGGATAAGTTATTTTTATTACCATTTCTTTTTAGAAATGAGATACCTGCATTTGACAAAATGTTAAAAACAGTAAATAATGAAATCAGAACGTAACGCACTGAGTCATAAAGAACTAATTACAACTGTTGAAGTCGACAGCATTCATCTGTACCTTTTACTTGCTAAAAGTGAGATCGAAAGAGACATAAATTAAGATACATATAGACTACAGCAAGAGATACATTTAATAAATTTTTTAGCCCGGTATTTATTACACTTTTTTGGTTCAAAAATCTTTGTATTTCATTTTCATCAGTAGGGTATAAAGGAAGATAAAATGTTCTTATTTTAGTATAAATATTATTTCCACTGTGTATTAAATTATATGTTAATCTTACAAAGCTTGTAGGAATGGTACAATAAATATTCTCAATAAGAATAATTTTTTGTTAACACTTAATAATATACATGATGATAATTATGTGTATAACAGCTTTTAAGGGATTAATGTAAAGCTTATATGACAGTGAAAAGCTTTAAAGCTTTTACATCTATTTCCAATCACCTATATCAATTGATCATTCTGAAATATGTTAGATTAATATATTTTTTGTATTGGAATGTAACTGGCCAATAACCTCTGGCAGAACAGTCTACATGGACAGATAGTGAACAATTAATAATTTTAATTTATAGTAACACTTTTTTTAATACAATTTTTATGCATTACATTATTTAATTTTCTGAAACCATTGATATTTAAATATAGTGTATGATACAATCATTGACAGCAAATAAACTTACATAACCACGGGTATAGGTAGGAACAAAAAACTGCCACATTACAAATCTTTTTGACAGAACGAAGTCTGTAGGGTCAGCTAGTTGTCAATAATACTATGTATCAATATTTAAAATTATTATACCTGACAGGTTTCATTACACTTTTCATAGATCAGACGCAGTCTTTTAAATAGCAAGCGTATGGTACGCAGTTGCTCCTGCGTTTTAGCCTTTTTATCATTGCTCGCATTTTCTCCATGTTGAGTTCCATTTGGCGGCTGAATTGCTTTTAACGTTTGGAAAACATCTTGAGTCCTGCTTACGATATCTTGAACGGTTTCTTGTCCAAACCTTAAATAAAAACAGCCCGTTTAAATAAAAAGAATTATAAAACAAGTAGGTATAACAATGTTTTTTAATGGAACCAACTGCATAGACATTGCAATAATTTGAGACATCCAAATGACTGGAACTTATTCTAACTGGCACAATAAGAGTACACAAAAAAGGTAAATTTTTTTAAAAGTTTTTGTACATCTTGAGAACTTGTTTATATTAACGTTTATGTACCCTCTTAACAACAACATACTTTCAAAATTTCACACTTTTCAAGTGCGGTGACAGGTTGTATAGTTCTTTTCATAATTTTAGCACAACTTTTCAAAAATAAATATTTTTCAACTAAATTAATTATTATTTTTAGTAATTTGAGCAGAGATATTTATTTGGTAAAAATGTTTTTTTTGTTTTCCCCTAATTGTGCCAGTGTGTGTATATATGTAAACATCTGCTAAAAAGTTTATTATAAATTGTGTACCCTGATGACAGAACTGTATTTAATTAAAACAATTACTGAAGTGTTATGATTATTTGTAGTCAGTTTACAGAGTGTCCCATTAATCAACGCCAAACAGAAACGGGTTAATATAGGAAAGCTAACCTCCGAAAAAGATTTAAAAAACATTTGTTGTGTGTTTTCATAATTACTGCCATTAAAAAAGAAAATGATTTTATGCACCCTTAGGTGTTTCTATAATTATATAACCTTCATTATTTTTTTTCTGTTTCATGCTACCCAGAGTAGCCCTTCGGCGAATGGAAGGAATGTCATATTTCAATTGTTATATGTATTAGTATTGCAATATTGGGTAAAGAATTTTTTAGTAACAAAATAGTGTGTGAATTAATTGTTTCACCTATCAAGAATATTTGTGAAAGTGAACATTATAAAAACTCCTTTTAGCTTGTAATGGATAACTGTCAAATCAAAATGCAATTTGCTACCGTTACTCCGTATGCTGAGAACCATACAGCTATCTCCTTCTAATTATCTGAGAGGACCTTCTGCACACTGTGGAGATTTTTATAGGGATACCAAGTGTTTCGACTCAATATTTCTGATCCGCAAAGCCCGAGTATGGAATGATCTACTGGCTTCCTTATTTCTCCAGAATTATAACCAAAGCCTTTTTACTGTCTGATTGAATAGGTACCTGCATGCTTCATCTTCGACCACATGGTCGCTTTCCATCAGGCGAGTTGGTGGTTAAATGAAGATAAGAAAGCGTTAAAAAAAACCAAGGGAACCAGAGGCCTCGTATTGTTGAAATGCTGATAATGTCATTATATGGCAGCTACAATTGATAATAGTTTCTATCAAATTCGCCTCTTCTGCCATTATTCCCTTGACATGCATAAATGATCATATAAATGTTTTTAAATGCATACTTGCATAAATTAGCAGTGTTAAACTCTTTATTTTGTGGCGGAGGTGCTGATGGAGGGGCGGCCGCAGCAGTAGCGACAGGTCCAGATTGCATACCTATAATATTAATTCTAAAGATTATACTTGTTGAACCACAAAAACATTAAAAAATCAACCATACCTTAGGAACTATACAACGTTTTACATGGTTATAGAAAAACAACTTTCATATGCATCTCATAATTCAAGATAACATTAAAATAATTTTTCCAATAAATTATCTCTAATCTTAAAATATGTAATGACATTGAAACCAACCAAATGCGAAATCATACAACCAACAATTTCATAAGTTAGTACCTAGATTAAAATCATGGAAGCTGCAGTAAGAGAAAATAATAAAGTATTTTTAAATATTCATAATATTTAAGAATATTATTATAAGCTGATATCAAAGGTAAAGCAGTGTTTTAAAATAACTGAAAACAGTTACGACAACAGTTAAGTACAAATTATCTGAATAATAAAAACTATGATCCAAAGAAAACATAAAAGTATAATATATTCAAAAAAAATCATGTTTCAATTCTATATTACTAGAACCAAAATATAGTAATCATTCTGAAAACTTTCTCCTGTATGTTATACTGTATATAATGTCAAAAAACTTGAAATTTCCTTTATTACTTAAATAATTAACATACCTGTAGGAATAATTTCATCTAAATTTTTTACAATTTAATGACTTAAAAAAATTGATATCAGGCAATAATTTTTTTATATTTACTAATTTAATGTATTCACCATTACTTAGAAAAAAAATGTTAAATTAACCTAGTATTACCTGGCTGTTGAACTACTTGCGGACCCATTCCAGATCCAAGACCAGCTCCAACACCCACACCCATTCCCTAAAATATATTCATAAATATCCAGTAAATAAAACAGTATTTTAAATTTCACATTTTTTCATGTTAATACTCGCTTATATATTTTTGAGAATATTGTAGCTTATGTCTTAAAATAATTAGTTTATTATATCAATGTAAGCCAAAATTTTGCAAAATAAATCTCAATACACAATGCTATTGTTATTACTCAAAAGCAAAATATAATACAGGTGGAGATCTAGCAATTCACTAATCACATCAAACATGAATATGTTAATATTAACATACTATTTTTTATGTATTTAATATATAAGCATAAACCGGTAAATACATAAAGGTTTAAAAAGTGCATCATAAATCAACGCCAAGACAAATTCGGGTGTCAAGTCTGTCATTAAAAATATTACTTTGATTATTATTTTTTTCTTCTAATTTACTCATGTAATAATTTTGAATATGTGATAAGACAAAAAGTGCTATTTTCAATTATTATATTATAAATTTTTGTCCTATGTCTTGAAGTATTAGAAAGGTATGGATCATTGGCTGCATAAAATTCATTTTCCATTGTTTAACAAAAAACTTTCATAAAGTATGTTATGAAATATAAGATTATTAAAACTAATGTTTAATCTCAACTTAAGATGGAAAATATGCAATAATCTTTGAACCCATCTTAATTTTCGAAACCTCAAAATTGAAATACAAAACACACACAACAAATATATCTGTAGAAAAGTGGTGCATGCCTTAGCACAGAGCAATCCATAATTCATCACTACTATACATGTTTGTAAAGAAATAAAAGAAAAGCCTTGCTACAAACACTAAACCAATGTGTCATTTGTAGGTTTACAAACTTGTACATTGAAAAGTAAAGGATGTGTATTCAAAAGTACTTCTCAAAAAAAAGATGTTAATTTAAAAATAAACAATAATTGGTGAGAAATAGTTGAAAATATTAAATAACCTGGTTTATGGTTAGACAGAGCATTTGTAATGGTCTACTGAGGATGCCATAATAAAATTAAAATCTTCCATAGTAAATAAAGAAAAAAAAATTATACAAGATATAGATAATTTAATTACGTTTCTGGGGTCAACCACCTACTAACCTAATTACAGTTTGAGGTTGATTAATGGGCCATTTTTACACGGCTATGTACTAACATCCAGTTTATGAAATATACAAAACTATAGATACTTAAAAAAAATATGTTTATAAATGCCAAGAAAGGTCAAAATAAGGTGTTTTTTTTAATAATACTGTAAGAACTCTTACTTGAGGACCCATTGCCATATTTCCCATTTGGTTTTGCATTGCTGCTCCATATGGAGGGACCATTTGATTTCCTATGCCGACCATACCAGCATTACCCATAGGACCAGCCATTACACCTGAAATTTTTATTTAATATATTGTTATTAAATTTACAATTGCAAAGTTTCCAAACATGTAATAAACTATATTAAATTATATAATTAATAAGTTTACAAAAAATACAGTTTATATGTGTTTTAAGCCCCATGACCAACAACAAATAAAAGTTGATAGAGTGCCCTCATCCTATAGAAAATCAAGGGTACTACTTCCACATCAACAAATGCTACTTTTTCTGGTTACTTTTTAAGTAAGGACTTTTTGTACTGGATAACTTTATTATTAAAAGATGCACCCATGTTTTGAGTAAAATTAAACAGATGGACAGTAAAATGTAGGAAAAAAATAAAATGGATTCGTTTACAGTATATTAATATCTAAGTAATGAGGCAAGTAAGCCTCAATCTTCATATAAAACATAATGGAATACTAAAATCAAAAATCATCTACCTGTTAACTGGTTAGGCATTTGTGGGATTTGGCCATTCATAGCACTACCTACATATCCAGACCTCATAGCCCCTGTATTCCCCTGAAAATTGCCAGGAAACTGATGTCCTTGCCCTGCCATTTCGTGGTATTAAACAATAAAGCGTTGAAGGCAAGTATATTTTTAACAGGTTATCCAGAGGCTAACATGAATGACAATATAATTAAAACGTTTAAGTTACAAACAACATAAAGTTTATAAGATTAAACAAAAAAGCTTTGGTCTTTATTGTGTTAAAAAATAAACAAGCTTAAAAGTTTGTGTTAAAGTAAGCAAAACAAACAACAGCGAAGATAACGACCAAAGATAAGATTATTGACAGATGAAAATTGACAGCGACGTTTATTTCATAAAGAATAGACTTTTCTACGTGATAATATCCCCTACCTAAGTTACATTAAGTTCTTAAAGTACTAATTTAAAAGATTTGTTTTATTTTACATACTTATTATGTAAATACTTACTTACTATAATTAGTTGCAAATGTCAGTTTTCATTTAGTTTTTTTTCATGTTTTTTTAGTTACATGCCGGTATTATTATAACGGATCAGATGCAATCTATAAGAAATGAAGGAGCGAAGCATTATATATGATTATAATTGGATAGAAGTATATTAAATTTGAAAATTTGAAAAGAAATACTATCAGTATTGTTATATTGCTTAGGAAATGGACCGTCAGTGATGAAACGGGAGCAGACGCCATGTCTGTCATAGTCTTTTAAGCCTGGTATTTGTTTCTGCAACGTCGTTTCCGTAATATATCTTTTGGACGAATTTTAAAACAGGCGCTCTGCACAAATTTTGGAGCGAATGATGTATATTTAATTTTTTATTTCACTTCTACGTTTTTGTGATTTCCTTAGCTTTGTTCATCATGCTGATTTATGTTTAACATCTATTTATAAAATTAGATGAATCTTTGTTGTCTTAACACGTAGATAAAAGTACCTTTCAACTTTTAGGATTATTTTCGTAGTTCAGTATTTATTCTTGCTCCAAGTTACTTACCGGTCGAATTTACATTTCTTTGTAGTCTGTGAATTAAACGTTTTTTCCTAAGATGTAATTATTAATATATTGTTAAGGTTTCAAATTTAAGCAAATTTTGTTTTCTGTCATTAGTTTTATTTTTTAATTTATTTCGTCTAAGTTAAATGTGATTACTTTTTACAAACGCTTATGTTATCGATACTATTTTCAGAGCTCTTCTAGTTTTGACACAGAGAACTATGGTTTTTGTAAACATTAGTGCAAATCTTCCTGTTACTATAATTCTTTTTTTTTTGGAGTAAAGCTTCGAAAAGATGTTTTGAACTGCCCCATAAATAATTTAAGCGATAGAGGTCGCCTTGTCTAACTTCTAGAATTGTAAGTAGTTCTTTTTTTTTGTTCATTTTGTCCTACTTTGTGGAATTTTTCCATGAGATTTAATATTTTTGCGGGGATGTGTTTATTCGCTGTTGGAAAATACTATCAAATGCTTCAGCAGGATTTACAACATAATATTAGACCGCATCACAAATCGACACTTAGACGGCAAGAAGATGCCGTGAGAGAATCGATTCGGCCGATAAATATTTAACAATTTTTATTACTTTTCCTCAATAAATAGTTATTAACATGAAGATTTACAAATATCAGCAAAATAAATTACGAATAACAGCAAATTACATTAATATTAGACTTAAGACTCAAAGTTCAATGATCCTTACTCGGTCTAGTGCCTTTAACTTGTATTAAGGAACCGGCCTCTTTTGCGATCCTCTCAGGCAAACCAATTCCGCCTGTGGCTAGTTCTAAATAACCTGCGAACCTATCATCTTGTTGTCTTCCTTTCTTGATAAATCGCGATGACCCAGGTCTTAAATTTGTTTAGTTTTGTATTAGTAAATACAATGAGACATATGTGCGATTACTAAAAAGCATTAATGTCAAAAATGTTCAATAGCTAACTACACAAAAATAATTAATTCACATATCAAAATGAATATTAAATTCTGAGACAAGTCTAATAAATAACAAAGGAATTTCAAAGCTGATAACATGGCAAACAACCACGGCTATTTATGTTATTTATTTATTCAATGATGTAGCATTAATTTGTATTTAGTTTTAAATAGACCTACATCTATTTTTACTTTAACTATAATTATAATTCTAATAATAATATGGATCACTAATATAGCAAGCTTCCTGAAATAAAGACAATTTAGTTATTTTTTATTTTAAAGCCCAAACTGTAACTCATAAAATAATCTGCTGTTTAAATATGCCTAATGAAAAGATTAAAATCCGCTGCCACTGATAAAAACTGTTTAACATTCACAATAAATCGACCATGTGAACATACACATATGTACAACCTAAATGTGAACATACATATTATGTGATTTGTTAGTACAAACCGGAATTGCAATTCCTACTTACTTACATTACACAGAAACTGTGTCCCTCTTATATTTCACCAAAATTAACCTATAAACTGCTACAATTTCGACGATAAGAAAATTATAAATTCATTTCTGAACACGGTTTTTTAAACTTACACTAAAGGCATATTAATATATGTCAGAATAAATCACAGGACTATAATATTATTTTATTAAATTATTTAGGCGGTTTATAAACATTTTATACCAATAAAGTCCAGTATTGAATCAGAGAGTTTAAATGCATTTTCTCTCGTTATTTGAAAATTTTTGTCAGTTCGTCTGACGCTAGGAGCGGTTCGTGAATAATAATTTCGAGATATTCGCAAGTTGAATGACCCAAGATAAAAAGGGAAACGGGCTGAACAAGCAGACGGTCTATCCCATTATCTATTAGCAAATTTACGACGCAAGTTGCACTGCAGTGCGAGTGTGTCGTCTCTGCGAGACGACTGACCCCGCGCGATCTACAAGATATCAGTTACGACTAATCTTTATTAAACGGAAGATTTTACGTTGTATTTAGCAGTAACAAAGACTACGACTAACTTGTCATATTCCTTCTTTCCGGTTTAGTAATTTTTGTAGCAACAAACTCTAAAAGTTAGGAGTAAAACAAAATGCCGCTTGTTGTCAGAAATAGCCACCATCTTAATATAGTCTGTCGCAAAAGAATCTAACACATAATTTTTATTTTACGTTAACCTCAACTTCACCTCAACTTTTTAATTTTGTTAACCCCAATATGATATTAAGCCGAATAGAAACGCATAAATATTTAATTTTCAAACAAAGACTATATTAATAATAAATTAATTTTAACCGATTAAAAGCATTGGTTTTTTTTAACCATTGGTGAAATATTATGTAGAAACTGCAATTGCTACTTTTCCCTTTTACTATAATGTTATGAAATTTCGAACAATCGACATTATCATAATCATCACCAAAATTATGCTTTAAAATCATCACTTCAATAGAGAATGATTATCTATAGGTTTATGTGAATTAAAATTTTACATATAATTAAACGCTTCAAAGAATGTATGCTTATTGCTTTCAATTTGTTTTGTCAATTTGGAAAAGGTGTAAAGCTTCATACTGACATATTCACAGTTCTCCTTTAAAGCTTTTACGTATGAGCAGTCACCCAATGTACATACATAGGCTACGTTTTTTGATTATTTATCTATCTCTTAATTTTGATTGTGACAGCCAGAAAGGAAAAAAACCGAGTCTTTTTTAACATATAAATAAATATAAATCATAGGCAAACCGGTTAAGCAAAGCCGACGTGTTATCCATCACGGATGATTAATTACATGTCTATAATAACCATAAAATTACGTGCCATAGAACCATTAGTTATGTAATGGCAGAAAAAAGAGGAAAAAAAATCCGTGTACGAAATAATTTGCATAAAAATGCAAAATACATAAATTTGCAAATGTTTCTCATTTATTATGTTTTAATGTGTACTGTAGACGTTCTTTGCAATCAATGGTTATAAACGCAATCTTTATAAACACCAAAACGCACATATAGTTTATTATATATGGGCTTTTTTGTTTTAAATATACATATATATAACCTCAATATACTTCTTTATAGAATGACAATAATCAAAAATAGTAATTTATTGTAACATTATTCTATTTATTCAATTCTTACTTTGCAGATTAACCACTAGAATAATAAATCCCTAATATAAAGTAATAACACCTTCAGTCATTTCTGGGAAATAAAAATTGTTTTACACTGCAAGCCGGATAGTGCGTTAAGTTTAACTTATTTGAAATAATACATTGTTACCCAAGATTACGAAAAACCTATTATTGCACAGTACTGGGTTAGCTCGTGTCGCTTTTAAGCTCAAAATAATTAATCATTTCATTATCTACTGTCATAATAAGGATACGATAGAATCTACCGAGGACCGTCGTCCGTATGAAAAGAAATTCTTAGATAAAAAGAAGAAAGCTACAGAAGTCCTGAAACCTGTAACCATATTATTATACCATAATTTTTATTCTCGTTTCATTTAAAATTATTAGAGATTAACATTTTCAATATTATCTGTATTATAATAAAAAAATTACCAGTCTGGCTTCGCAAATAAATTAGAAAATTTGAATTACAATGTACATGCCTTCATAAGAAGTGATAAAGCTAGATCTTTGTTCTCCGTTATTTTATAAAACCGAAAAAAATTTCATCGCATTCTTAAGCACAAGTATAAGTGAAGAACTTTAAAACTTTAATTATAGTGCCTTCGGCGAGTCATTCAGATTCCAAAGGATGGACTTTGGGGGTTGCAATTGTCAAAACTGTCAGGCTACTAATGAATTAGCTTCTTACAGTTATCCAAGTAACTTCTAACATTTTATACTGGTACGTTTCCGCTGAATACAGATCGCTTCCAACGGGTCCTATCGGAAACCTATGGGAGGAGCTTATGTCCAACAGTGGATATCCTATAGCTGAACTGATGTTGATAAGGATTGTTTTCTTAGCAGAAACGAAAAATTGATCACAATATGCGTAAATGAGAAGACGATGTTGAGCGCCGTCGCCGCGAGTGTTGACAGCCGACTGACAAAACGGAGCGGCTGACACTCCCCTCCGTCTCTACCTAAGGTGCGGTACAGCGCTTTCGGTAGCACCAAAATATTATAGTCGGTTACAATCGCATACTATTTCATTGTACGGTGATGCAACTTTTAAAACTAGTTTTGATAAATAATAAAAGCAACCAAAGTTATTCATCTATTTTTTCATTTGTTTTATGGCATCTAACAAAAGTTTGGTTTTATAAAGAAGACGACGGATTGATGTGATCTTAAACTAATGAGATAGCACCCGAGGGATTTACGGGTAGCGTGAACAACGCATGCCCCAGTACGTATCATCTGAATATCACAAGAGCAAAAAATTTCCAACGCAGTAACTAGGGTCCCTCATACCAGCGCGGAAAACGACAATCGAGTGTTGTGAGTGAAACCCCACAAAACTCTTAGAGAGCAGATACCTTAAACATTTAGATTACCCTGGATACAAGCGCATCATAGAACTTCCATCCGTAACGTGAACGAAAAAAATCCGTAACATGAGAAAAATCTTGTCAAGGTAAAGGAAAGACCTATATGAAGCCTTCTTCTTATCAGTGTTATTGGAAACCTATGAATGCTTGTGTCCAGCTCGGTGCATTCTATTGACAAAATGATGATCATGATGAATGGATACTATAAATTTATTCAGACCTGATAACTAACACAATAATGGGTTAATTTGGAGTTTATTATGAAAAAATAAAAAGATTAGAGTTAGAAAACATCTTTATTAATAAACTGTTAATATTATGTTCATGATAATAAACGAGTTTTAGATGCTCTTTTGTGCAGCTACTGCAGAAACATTTTACATTTTAGTCTTCTTCTATCAAAGGACAATTACATAACATTTCTGTTTTATTAAAGACAAATTATATGTTCGACTTTTTTACAAT
Organism: Battus philenor; assembly: GCF_028537555.1. Lineage (NCBI taxonomy): Eukaryota > Metazoa > Arthropoda > Insecta > Lepidoptera > Papilionidae > Battus > Battus philenor. The sequence continues at coordinate 5,275,674 of NW_027181693.1, forward strand.
ATTCTTCTTCATATTTCTGTATTCAAAAATTATAGGTTTATAAACATCAGGACATTAACGTGCAATTACTGCCGAGCACACTTCATTTTATAAGTATTAAACCTTTATAACAGCCATTTAAAACATTAAAAATTTACATATTTACAAATTTTACTTTCTTATAATTATGACTGTACCAACATTTACAAGTATTTATATGCCGCACTGTTACTATAACCAGAATTCGTATTTACTATATAGTTTCATACATCATAATGTTGACGAATTTTCAAACATCTTGAAAAGGACAAAATCTATGACAAAAATATATAAATTCTCTATAGTTCACATTGGTGTTCACACATATATTAGCCGAAACAATAACTTATGATCTCCTCATTGTTAACATCACATTAATTTCCCAGATAATTGTCCTAAGATTTGTGATCACTTCCTTTAATTGTTTATTTTTTAGTACCACCTGCAACAATAAATAAAGGTTATTTAATAACAAGCAAAAAGCAAAAACACAATAACAAAATTCGTTACTTTTACTTTTACCACGATTTTGTAAGGCAAAGATGCCGACTTTTACCCATTATTAAGATCTACATATTCCTTATAACATGACAAATAGTTAATTGTTATTTTGTGAAGATTTTCATTAACAAATCTTAAAGATGCATAATGCATCATAGAAATATTTAAAGTGAAAAACAGATACAATTTGTCGTCCCTTTCGCACATTTACATCTCTGAATTTCTTTGAAAAAAAATTCTTTCTTTCATACCCCTATGGTCAATTTGAGCTAAATTTGATTCCAGATATGAGATTTATGACCATATGAGTCTAGAACCAAAAATATGTTAGAACATTAGTAACCTAGCATTATAAAGGATTACTAAATTAAAAATTATGTTATTAAATAATTTATGTAAATTTCATTTATTGTACATCAATGAATTTTAATAAAATATTTTTATTTTAATTCATTGGTATACAATAAATGTCCAAACTTTTACCAGGAACAATATATTTCAAATTCATTCTAATTTAATGGGGAAGGCTTATGTCCAAACTATTGGACATAGGCTTTTTCCATTAAATTAGCTAGGGCATTCTACAGCTGAAATGATGATAATCTTAACGAATGTCATACCTGTTCAGTAAGCACTTTGTTTTCTTGTAATGCTTGCTTGTAAGATTCTGTGCTTCGCCTTTCGTCGAGTGTTTTATTATCTGCTTCATCTTTGAGGGGAATAAGACTTTCCATATGAGTATACTCCATGCCCTATGAAAAAAGTTAGAAAATCAAGAGTTATTTCATTCTCTTTTCGGTAATTTATAAAAATCTGCTTAAAAAGAACAAATAAAATCAAGTGACAAACAAACGAAAAGGGTGCAGAATACCAATCATGGATAAGTTATTTTTATTACCATTTCTTTTTAGAAATGAGATACCTGCATTTGACAAAATTTTAAAAACAGTAAATAATGTAATCAGAACTTAACGCACTGAATCATAAAAAACTAATTACAACTGTTGAAGTCGACGGCAATCATCTGTACCTTTTACTTGCTAAAAGTGAGATCGAAAGAGACATAAATTAAGATACATATAGACTAGAGCAAGAGATACATTTTATAAATTTTTTAGCCCGGTATTTCTTACACTTTTTTGGTTCAAAAATCTTTGTATTTCATTTTCATCAGTAGGGTATAAAGGAAGATAAAATGTTCTTATTTCAGTATAAATATTATTTCCACTGTGTATTAAATTATATATTAATCTTACAATGCTTGTAGGAATGGTACAATAAATATTCCCAATAAGAATATTTTTTTGTTAACAGTTAAAAAATGTACATGATGACAATTATGTGTATTACAGCTTTTAAGGTTATATGACAATGAAAAGCTTTACAGCTTTTACACCTATTTCCAATCACCTATATCAATTGATCATTCTGAAATATGTTAGATTAATATATTTTTTGTATGGGAATGTAACTGGCCTCTGGCAGGACAGATAGTGAACAATAAATAATTTTAATTTATAGTAACACTTATTTGAATACAATTTTTATGCATTACATTGTTTAATATTTCTGAAACCATTGATATTTAAATATAGTGTATGATACAATAATTGACAGAAAATAAACTTACATAAATATAGATACACAGAGTATACATTCATTTCTTTAAAGCTTTTATACCTGTCTTTTCTATAATATAAAAATGTATCGCAAAATGCGTTGGTAAGCGCATAACTCAACAACGTCTGGACCAATTGAGCCAATTCTTTTTTTTTAAAAGTTCGTTGAAGTTCAAGGATGGTTTTCACAGCGAGAAAAGTTCGAATAATTGCCGCAGAAACCCTAAAAACAGCCTTTTTATTTTTCCATACAAACGTTTTAAAACTATAACGTAAAGTCAATTTGAGCTTTATCGTTATGAAATAAAGTTCAATGTTGACTAATTAATATCCCTATTTTACGTACATAAAACATTGTGGGTACGGCTTGAAGGATTTGACTCCAAGTCATATAAAATTGTCAATGTCAATTTGACAGTGTAGAAGTGTTGTTTATCTTGGATTTTCAGTGTTTAGTTACCAATAATATTATAGATATGCCTCCTATAAGACGAAGAAATTTAGTTAGAAAAACCCGAAATGCACATACATACCAATCTAATCTTAGTGCACAAGAACGTAACGACCGAAATGAACGTGAAAGAATTCGGATATCACAAACGCGTGAAGCGCGACATTCAACTAATAATCACACAAGTTTGAATCGAGCTGCTTTCAGTTACGATGTGTCAATTGACTACAGTTACTACCAATGTGTTGATATTGGTTCTATAAACTCGATTTGCTCACATTGTAAGGCATTGAAATACAAAAACGAAGCGAATGGATTGTGTTGCACAAATGGTAAAGTGAAATTGATACCATTGGGTCCACCATCAGAGTCATTGTACTCATTAGTTTCAGGAATAGGACAAGATTCCATACACTTTTTGACAAATATCCAACAATATAACAATTGCTTTCAAATGACTTCATTTGGGGCAACAAATGTAGTTCGGGAAAATTTTATGCCAACTTTTAAGGTGTGTATTATAGCAGTTGATCATAATTATTTTAGTGAACAATATTTTCTGTCAAACAAGACAAGATGAGTCATCACTTAGTCTTCATATTATTTGGTGTTTCAGTTTTAGTGACACTTTCTTTATTTTGGAACCCAATATAATTATTTAATGATAGATATTAGTTACAACTAAATATTATATATTAAGGTATCTAAGGATATGAAATATTGTTTAGTGATTAGGAGACAGATATAATTTTTAGAAATAAATATTATTTAAGTTTAATATAATCCATAAATCTGTACCCCACATTGCTTATTTATTTTATTGTGTTTGGTACAAACATAATATTATTTTTATTTATAGATACAGGGCCAAATATATCACAAAGGTTCACTACTACCAGTGTCAGGTAGCGACTACAAATTCCTGCAATTTTTTTTTATGGGCAATTCACCACAAGAAATTAATCTGCGTTGTGCGCATAACAATTTAGTAAAGAGGTCTATTATAGAACAATTACAAACTTTATTTCATGAACGCAATCAATTGATTATATTGTTTAAAACTGCACTGAATCTGATGCCATCTGATAATCACAAAATTGTCATAAAAGCTGATAAAACACCTGCAGGTCAACATGCAAGACCAAATGATAATAAAGAGATAAGGCCAAATGAAGTTGATGCAGTGATATCAGCTGAAATCCCAAATGTACAAGTAGATCCTGGATTGCATGAGGTAGTTATCAAAAACATGATACATGGTCCCTGTGGAACTTTTAATCCAAATTCACCATGTATGATGGATGGTAAATGTTCCAAACGATATCCACCGACATTAATATCGGAAACAATTACTGGTAATGATGGTTATCCCCTGTATCGTCGCTGATCGACAGCGGACAATGGAAGATGAACAATTGTCAAATTAATTCAACAAGATATTGAAATAGATAATCGTTGGATTGTTCCATATTCGCCGATTTTATCAAAGCACACATCAATGTTGAATCTTGCCATTCAGTGAAATCTATTAAATACATTTGCAAATATGTAACCAAAGGGAGTGATATGGCTGTGATTGGAATTGGAGCAGAGATTTACAATAATGAAGTTACCCAATACCAAATGAGCCACTATGTTAATAGTAATGAAGCAGTTATTAATCAGCGAATATTTTCTTTTCCAATTCATAAAAGACACCCTACTGTTGTTCACTTAGCTGTGTATCTAGAAAATGGACAATGAGTGTATTTTACAGAACAAAATGCAGTACACAGAGCTGCTCAGCCACCAACTACAACAGTAACAAGTTTTTTTAAGACATGCAAAAACGATGATTTTGCACAAACATTGCTATATTCAAAAATGCCAAAATGCATTATACATGGAATCAAGGAAAACCAGTTCCAGCATACCCAGATGTGTATCCCACCGATGCAATTGGTCGAATTTATTCAGTACATCCAAGCAATGATGAATGTTTTTATTTATGACTACTATTAGTCAATGTACGTGGCCCAACATCTTTCCAACAATTACAAACTGTTGATGGTGAATTGTGTTGATCTTACAGAGAAGCCTGTCAACGTTCGCAATTGCTAGAAAATAACGCTTATTGGGATCAAACTCTCGATGATGCTGTAATATCATCACACGCTCATCAAATACGAACATTGTTTTCTAGAATCATAACTACATGCTTCCCATCAAACCCAATTGATTTGTGGATCAAGTACAAAGATTATATGTGTAATGATATTTTGAATCAAATATGGAATAGAATGGGAAATTCAAATATACAAATCAATGAAGAAATTTACAATGAAGCATTGATTTCAATTGATGACATGTTCTTGATGATGTCAAACAAACTATTAATTCAATTAGCTGACCGCGCCCAATCGTCCATTGCATGATGCTTTTAACCAAGAGTTGCATAGAGTAAAACTATATGATCTCAACACTTTGAAAGAATTAATTCAAACAAATCTTCCACTGTTGAATGAACAACAAAGGTATGTGTTTGATACTCTTATGAAAGTAAAAAATGATGGAACTGGAGGGATTTACTTCTTAGATGCACCTGGTGGTACAGAAAAAACCTTTTTGATTTCATTAGTATTAGCAAGAATTAGCTCACAAAATAAAATTGCACTTGCACTCGCTTCGTCGGGAATCGCAGCAACTTTGCTTGAAAGTGGTCAAACAGCCCATTCAGCACTAAAATTGTCATTAAATATGCAAAGTAATAACTCCAACCTGCAACAAAGGTTTGGCAGCAATGTAAATTGATTGTTTGGGATGAATGCACAATGGCACATAAAAAATCTTTGGAGGCTTTAGACAGAACCTTAAAAGATCTATAGAGCAATCATAATCGATTCCAGTGATTCCACGGTCAATGCCAGCTGATGAACTCAATGCATGTCTAAAGTCCTCCAATTTGTGGAAACATGTCAAAGTACTTTATTTAAACAAGAATATATGTGTCGAGTTGCAAAATGACCAATTTGGAAATATATTCTCTAAACAACTCATTTACATTGGTAATGGCAAATTTCATATAGACGTCTTGAATGGCTGCATTAACTTTCCTGAAAGTTTTTGTCAGTTAACTCAATCAAAAGAAGAACTTATTCAGGTGTTTCCGGATCTTTCTCAAAATTACAGAAACCATAATTGGTTGAGGGAACGATCTTTATTGGCTACAAAAAACATTAATGTAAATGAATTAAATTTCACAATTCAAGTTCAAATTATAGGTGAATTGAGGATATATAAATCAGTTGATTTGGCTACTAACGAAGATGATGTAGTCAACTATCCACCGGAATTTTTCTTGCTGGAATTGCCAGGATTGCCACCTCATAATCATCAATTAAAGGTTGGTTCGGTAGTTTTAATGTTGCGAAATATCAACCAACCTTGCTTTGCAACGGCACACAGTAATAAAAAAATTACTAAACAATGTGATAGAAGCAACTATACTGAAAGGAAAATATAAAAGAGATGTTCTTATACCGCGCATCCCAACGATTCCGACTGATGTGCTATTTGAGTTTAAACGACTACAGTTTCCAGTGTGGCTTGCTTTTGCTATGACCATAAACAAGTCCCAGGGGCAATCATTGTTTGTGGTATTAATCTGGAAAACCTATGTTTCTCACATGGTCAATTGTATGTTACCTATTCCCGTGTTGGAAAACCATCAGATTTGTTTGTCTATGCGCCAGGTAATCAAACAAAAAACATTGTGTATCAAAAAGCGCTACAATGAAAATAAAACTGATTTTTGTTAATAATTATGATTCACATAAACAATAAAGCGATTACTCACTTTTATGTGCTTATATCTGTTTTATTTAATTATTTTTTTTATCGACAACACCCTATCACCAGGGTGACGGTTATGTTCAGGAGAATTTTTTGCTCTGACTATAAAATAGGTAGGAACAAAAAACTGCCACATTACAAATCTTTTTGACAGAACGAAGTCTGTAGGGTCAGCTAGTTGTCAATAATACTATGTATCAATATTTAAAATTATTATACCTGACAGGTTTCATTACACTTTTCATAGATCAGACGCAGTCTTTTAAATAGCAAGCGTATGGTACGCAGTTGCTCCTGCGTTTTAGCCTTTTTATCATTGCTCGCATTTTCTCCATGTTGAGTTCCATTTGGCGGCTGAATTGCTTTTAACGTTTGGAAAACATCTTGAGTCCTGCTTACGATATCTTGAACGGTTTCTTGTCCAAACCTTAAATAAAAACAGCCCGTTTAAATAAAACGAATTATAAAACAAGTAGATATAACAATGTTTTTTTAATGAAACCAACTGCATAGACATTGCAATAATTTGAGACATCCAAATGACTGGAACATACCCGAACTGGCACAATAAGAGTACACAAAAAAGGTAAATTTTTTTACAAGTTTTTTTACATCTTGAGAACTTGTTTTTATTAACGTTTATGTACACTCGTATCAACAACATACTTTAAAAATTTCACACTTTTCAAGTGCGGTGACAGGTTATATGGTTCTTTTCATAATTTTATAACTTTTCAAAAATAAATATTTTTCAACTAAATTTATTATTATTTTTAGTAATTTGAGCAGAGATAATTATTTGGTAAAAAATTAGTCAAAAAAATAGTTTTTTTGTGTTCCCTTAATTGTGCCAGTGTGTGTATATATGTAAACATCATGACAAAACTGTATTTAATTAAAACAATTACTGAAGTATTATGATTATTTGTAGTCAGTTTACAGTGTCCCTTTAATCAACGCCAAACCAAAGGTTAAAATAGGAAGGCTAACCTCCTAAAATGGTTTAAAAAACATTTGTTGTGTGTTTTCATAATTACTGCCATTAAATAAGATGATGCACTGCAATAATGATTATGCACCCTTAGATGTTTCTATAATTACATAGCCTTCATTATTATATCACATAGCTATCTCCTAATTATCTGAGAGGACCTTCTGCACACTGTGGAGTTTTTTTTATAAGGATATCAAGTGTTTCGATTCAATGCTTCTGATCCGCAAAGCCCGAGTATGGAATGATCTACTGGCTTCCTTATTTCTCAAGAATTATAACCAAAGCCTTTTCACTGTCTGATTGAATAGGTACCTGCATTGCGAGTCGAGTCTGCATGCTTCATCTTCAACCACATGGTCGCTTTCCATCAAGCGAGTTGGTGGTTAAATGAGGATAAGAAAGCGTTCAAAAAAACCAAGGGAACCAGAGGCGTCCTATGTTTGAAATGCTGATAATGTCATTATATGGCAGCTACAATTGATAATAGTTTCTATCAAATTCGCCTCTTCTGCCATTATTCCCTTGACATGCATAAATGATCACATAAATGTTTTTAAATGCATACTTGCATAAAGAAGCAGTGTTGAACTCTTTATTTTGTGGCGGAGGTGCTGATGGAGGGGCGGCCGCAGCAGTAGCGACAGGTCCAGATTGCATACCTATAATATTAATTCTGAAGATTATACTTGTTGAACCACAACAACATCAAAAAATCAACCATACCTTTAGAACTATACAATGTTTTACATGGTTATAGAAAATGAACTTTCATATGCATCTCATAATCCAAGATAACATTTAAATATTTTGCCCAATAAATCATCTCTAAACTTAAAATATGTAATGACATTGAAACCAACCAAATGCGAAATCATACAACCAACAATTTCATAAGTTAGTACCTGGATTAAAATCATGGGAAGCTGCAGGAGGAGACAATTATAAAGTAATTTTTAATATTCGTAATATTTAAGAATATTATTATAAGCTGATACCAAAGGTAAAGCAGTTTTTAAAACAACTGAAAACAGTTCCGACAACAGTTTAGTACAAATTATCTGAATAATAAAAACTATGATCGAAAGAAAACATAAAAGCGTAATATATGAAAAAAAATCATGTTTCAATTCTATATTTCTAAAACCAAAATATAGTAATCATTCTGAAAACTTTCTCCTGTATGTTATACTGTACATAATGTCAAAAAAAAACTTAAAATTTCCTTTATTACTTAAATAATTAACATACCTGTAGGAATATTTTCATCTAAATTTTTTACAAATTAATGACTTAAAAAAAGTTGATATCAGGTAATATTTTTTTTTATATTTACTAATTTAATGTATTCACCGTTACTTAGAAAAAAATGTTAAATTAACCCAGTATTACCTGGTTGTTGAACTACTTGCGGACCCATTCCAGAACCAGGACCAGCTCCAACACCCACACCCATTCCCTAAAATATATTCATAAATATCAGGTAAATAAAACAGTATTTTGAATTTCACATTTATTTATGTTAATACTCGCTTATATATTTTTGAAGATATTGTAGCTTATGTCTTAAAATAATGAGTTTATTATATTAATGTAAGCCAACATTTTGTACAATAAATCTCTGTAAGACACAATGCTATTGTTGTTACTCACAAATCAAAATATAACACAGGTGGAGATCTAGCAATTCACTAATCACATCAAACATGAATACATTAAAATTAACATACTATTTTTCATGTATTTAATATATAAGCTGTAAATACATAAAACCTGTAAATACATAAAGGTTTAAAAAGTGCGTCACAAATCAATGCCAAGACAAATTCGGGTGTCAAGTCTGACATTAAAAATATTCCTTTGACTATTATTTTTTTTTCCAATTTACTTGAATAGAAAAAGTCCTATTTTCAATTATTATATTAATTATTTTTGTCCTATGTCTTAAAGAAAATTAGAAAGGTATGGATCATTGGCTGCATAAAATTCATTTTCGATTGTTAACAAAAAACTTTCATAAAGTATGTTATGAAATTTAAGATTATTAAAAATAATGTTTGATCTCAATTTAAGATGGAAAATATGCAATAATCTTTGAAACCATCTTAGTTTTCGAAACCTCAAAATTGAAATACAAAACACACACAACAAATATACCTGTAGAAAAGTGGTGCATGCACAGATCAATCCATAATTCATCACTACTATACATTTTTGTAAAGAAATAAAAGAAAAGCCTTGCAGCAAACACTTAACCAATGTGTATCATTTGTAGGTTTAAAATTTTGTCCATTGAAAAGTAAAGGATATGTATTCAAAAGTACTTCTCAAAAAATAGATGTTAATTTAAAAATAAACAATAATTGGTGAGAAATAGTTGAAAATATTAAATAACCTGGTTTATGGTTATACAGGGCATTTGTAATGGTCCTCTGAGGATGCCATAATAAAATTATAATCTTCCATAGTTAACAAAAAAAAATTATACAAGACATAGATAATTTAATTACATTTCTGGGGTCAACCACCTACTAACCTAATTACAGTTTGAGGTTGATTAATGGGCCATTTTTACACAGCTATGTACTAACATCCACTTTATGAAATATACAAAAATGTTATAAAAATATAAAAAAAATGTATGTTTACAAATGCCAAGAAAGGTCAAAATAAGGTGATTTTTTAATAATACTGTAAGAACTCTTACTTGAGGACCCATTGCCATATTTCCCATTTGGTTTTGCATTGCTGCTCCATATGGAGGGACCATTTGATTTCCTATGCCGACCATACCAGCATTACCCATAGGACCAGCCATTACACCTGAAATTTTTATTTAATATATTGTTATTAAATTTACAATTGCAAAGTTTCCAAACATGTAATAAACTAATTTAAATTATGTAATTAATAAGTTTACAAAAAATACAGTTTATATGTGTTTTAAGCCCCTTGACCAACAGCAAATAAAAGTTGATAGAGTGCCCTCATCCTATAGAAAATCAAAGGTACTACTTCCACATCAACAAATGCTACTTTTTCAGGTTACTTTTTAAGTAAGGACTTTTTTACTGGATAACTTTATTATTAAAAGATGCACCCATGTTTTGAGTAAAATTAAGCAGATGGACAGTAAAATGAAGGAAAAAAATAAAATGGATTTGTTTACAGAATATCAATATCAAAGTAATGAGGCAAGTAAGCCTCAATCTTCATATAAAACATAATGGAATACTAAAATCAAAAATCATCTACCTGTTAACTGGTTAGGCATTTGTGGGATTTGGCCATTCATAGCACTGCCTACATATCCAGACCTCATAGCCCCTGCATTCCCCTGAAAATTGCCAGGAAACTGATGTCCTTGCCCTGCCATTTCGTGGTATTAAACAATAAAGCGTTGACGGCAAGTATATTTTTAACAGGTTATCCAGAGGCTAACATGAATGACAATATAATTAAAACGTTTAAGTTACAAACAACATAAAGTTTGTAAATTTAAACAAAAAAGCTTTGGTCTTTATTGTGTTAAATAATAAACAAAACTAAAAGTTTGTGTTAAAGTAAGCAAAACAAACAACAGTGATGATAACGACCAAAGACAAGATAATTGACAGATGAAATTTGACAGCGACGTTTATTTTATAAAGAATAGACTTTTCCACGAGATAATATCCCCTACCTAAGTTACATTGAGTTCTTAAAGTACTAATTAAAAAGATTTGTTTTATTTTACATAATTATTATGTAAATACTTACTTACTATAATTAGTTGCAAATGTCAGTTTTCATTTAATTTTTTTTTCATGTTTTTTTAGTTACATGCTGGTATTATTATAACGGATCAGATGCAATTTATAAGAAATGAAGGAGCTAAGCATTATATATGATTATAATTGGATAGAAGTATGTTAAATTTGAAAATTTGAAAAGAAATACTATCGGTATAGTTATATTGCTTAGGAAATGGACCGTCAGTGATGAATCGGGAGCAGACGCCATGTCTGTCATAGTCCTTTAACCCTTAATTAGGCGCATGGGGTCAGGGCCACTTGAAATTCAAAAAATAATGGCTTACAGTCTTCAGAGCGTACTAACGCTCTTTCTAGCTTCCTCAATCCTCCCGGGGTATGCGAATTAGTCGCATCCAGAACATTAACTCGTGTGCACACATCGCTGTCCTTTAGAGAGCTGACCCCATGCGGCCAGTTCGTTCCATTTTTTGGCGAAGGTAAGTTTTAACTTTACTGATTTTTTTGTGTTTATATAGTATATTGTTTTCTATTTATCTTTGTATGTGTGTATTTTGATACGGTATAATTTCTTTATGTATTTTTGAGTTTTTTTCTATGCTTTTTCTTTTTTTTTTTTTAATTGAAATGCCTAACGACAAACAAGTATTGCAACGGCTGGATGAAGTGCTTGATGAAGAGCAAGATGTCGCTGGTTCGGATTCGAAAGACGAAACTTTAAACGATGCTGTCATTGATAGTGCTCATAATTCAGAAAGCGAAATTGAGGAGTCTGAACGTATCCAAGACATCCCTGTATCAACGGAAGATAATTATTTTTAATCTCGACATACACAGAGAAATGGCCCGAAAATGAAATGGTGTGAAGTACCACCATCGAATGCAGTAAAGACTCGAGCACAAAATATTATTTTACATTTATCTGGAGTATAAACATATCTGGCATCAACGCATTTGTCATACACAAAGCGAATACTGAGAAGACTATGACATATACAAGACGGATTTTCTTGAAGAAAAGAGCTGCGGCACTTGTGGAGGATCACCAAAAACGTCGCATACAACTACGTGCTGTATCAGCGACAACAAAAAAACGGCTTCGTGAAGTTTATAATGTGAACAAGGCGGTTTATCAATCGACGGCTAAGCGCAGACGCTGTTCATCATATCCTAGAAAAGACGACGAAAAAGTGCCAACAAAATGTTTCAAGTGTTGTAAATTTATTTGTCAGCAACACTCAAGGACTTACTGCGTCGGATGCAGAACAGAAGATTCCGCTGAAGAGACTGAATAAACTTTATTTTTTAAGTTGATCTCGGCTATGCCAAAAAAATTAGTTTATAGAGAGGTTTACTGTTTTGGTTTTTTTTTCAATATTTTTAATCTCACAGTACTTAAGTATTTGTTTCTTAAAGTTGAGTATATTAATTACTATAGAAATCCATTAAGTTTTATTCCTTTTTGATACTCCTTTCCCAATTTTTTATTGGGGTCATTTAAGACCCCAATAAAAAAAAAATTGTTTTCTGTCATTAGTTTTATTTTTTAATTTATTTCGTTTAAGTTATATGTGATTACTTTTTACAAACGCTTAAGTTATCATTACTATTTTCAGAGCTCTTCAAGTTTCGACACAGATAACTATGGTTTTTGTAAACATTAATCCAAATCTTCTGAAAAAAATCTTCCTGTTACTATATTCTTTTGTTTTTGGAGTATAGCTTCGAAAAGATGTTTTGAACTGCCCCATAAATAATTTAAGCGATAGAGGTCGCCTTATCCTACTTCTAGAATTGTAAGTTGTTCTTTTTTTTGTTCATTTTGTCCTACTTTGTGGAATTTTTCCATGAGATTAAATATTTTTGCGGGGATGTGTTTATTCGTTGTTGGAAAATACTATCAAATGCTTCAGCAGGATTTACAAGGAATATTTATTCATTAAAATTTTCGGTCTGTATTGCATACGATTATGTAGATGGTGAATCTTTGTCGAAAATGTATTTTGTAATGCATGCCAATAGTCTGCTTGTTTAACTTAGTTCAACGCTGTCAATTTGGCGCCAATTCAGCTTTGCAGTATTATTTGGGATGGGAACGTTAAAATGCAAAAAACGCTATGCTTTATCTTTTATCTATCACCAGGTTTTGTAATTTAAAAAAAAAAAACTTAAAATATTCTTGACCCGCAGAGATTAACATCATCATTTAATATCATTTTCGTATATATTTCTTTCGTTAAAAATTATGTACTGAAATTATTTTAGTAATATTTTATAAATTTGCATTGCGAAAAATTGCCGTAGGTACATACGATAAATTTCTAGTCGCGTCTAGTGGGGGCCACCCTTGAACATTTTAACAAAGCGTTTGGCGAAGGGGGCGAGCGAACGTGTAGTATAGCAAAGGGGAGCCGAACCTTCTTAGAGAGCTGTGGCGTTGGTGTTCGATTTTTGGTTTCTTCTATCTAAAATTTTCCCCAATTTTCTATTTGTTTAATATTGTCTTAATGTCTAGTAACTTTAAATGTAAGACGTAGATATTTTGTTACAGGTCACGGTCCTTCAACGTTTTATTATTGCTCAAATTCAATGAAATATTTTACGTTAGAAAGCTATGTCATAGACTTTTTTATAAACTTCTTAAAGACAACGCAGCCTTAGGCAAATATTCTTTGTTGGAATATTAGTAACAAAATTATTAAAAATATTGAAATGTCTACATCATTTTTTTCAGTTAATTTTACGTCATAAATGATGATATCTGTCAATGTGATCAATGAAATATCAGATCAGACGTTAAATGCCATTTAACAACTAAAGCGTAGTTATATACGAATCCTCTAAAAGTTTAATCGTTGATGACAAAAAGAAATCGTGCCAAATATAGGTGCCGCAGATTACTCACTTGCAAACAAAAAACTTACAGCCAGGTTGATATAGACTCAATTAATATATTTATTAATACAGTAATATCTCCAGATAAACTGAAAAGAGTACACGTTCTATATATCTATCTTAAAGATATTTTTTTTTAACAACGCTTAGATTTAAAAGCTTATAAAATGTTTAAACATGGAACACAAAAATTGGGTCATAAGACTACGAAATGGTTGCGTTGATAGAGCTATATAGCATTTGACACGGTGCCAAAATTTCTGACGACATAAATTCCTCTAACAATAATATGGTATATTAAAATAAACTGTAGGAAAATCCAGTTTACTTTGAAGTGCGAAAAGTAAGGTTAAAATAAAAAACAGCAAAGATTTACCTTAAAAAATTATTTTTCATTTAGAATAACCTAAGTTAAGTACAGTTACAGTATAATTTAAAGTTAATCATAACAATTATTAAGTATTTATTATGAACTCCCTTTTTATAAAGTAATACATAAATAATGTAATTGTGCTTAATTACCGTGAACGAAATGCACTATAATGGACAAATCAATGCTCGAGAGCACTGGAAATTTTTAACACCTGATTTGATGATATGTTATTTATATATTAATATATTATTTTATATAAACTATAAAATATGTAGTCTATATAAGGCAAGATGGCCACGTCTATGGCTAACACGACTTAATGTTCCATTTGGTATGCATTAAACATTTAAATCTACTTAAAATTACATTTTACTGTGTATATTTCAATATAATATTAGACCGAATCACAAATCGACACTTAGACGGCAAGAAGATGCGGTGAGAGATTCGATTCGGCCGATAAATATTTAACAATTTTTATTACTCTTCCTCAATAAATAGTTATTAACATGAAGATTTACAAATATCAACAAAATAAATTACGAATAACAGCAAATTACATTAATATTAGACTTAAGACTTAAAGTTCAATGATCCCTACTCGGTCTAGTGCCCTTAACTTGTACTAAGGAGCCGGCCTCTTTTGCGATCCTCTCAGGCAAACCAATTCCGCCTGTGGCTAGTTCTAAATAACCTGCGAACCTATCGCCTTGTTATGTTCCTTTCTTGAAAAATCGCAATGACCCTGGTCTTAAATTTTCTTAGTTTTGTATCAGTAAATACAATGAGACATATGTACGATTACTAAAAATCATTAATGTCTGTTAAAAATGTTGTATATTACTCCTCAAAACTTTGATTTTAAAATTGGATCGGCCGGCATAGGTCTAAATTCATTATCATTAAAATTACATCGACTAGTAATTGAATTAAACTACTTAGTAAGTACCCTATACCGCGTTGGAGAACAAAAAGATACGAGGGCATTCATTACGAAATACATGTTTACATAGGTAAATCTACATTTATTTATAATTATGTTATTTATCAATAAACCCTTCATTGCTCTCCTATCTATGCTGTCTTAAGCTAAACCAAGTCCTTTCTTAGGACATATTGAGCAACATGGACATGTTAATACCGACTTATAAAAGCTACATTTACACATCGCAACTTGCATCGTATATTTTCTTTGCCATTAGTTAATCAAAATTATTAAATGTTGCACAAGCATCTTGAGAGTTTTAGAAATATCCTATATAACGCAATAACTAAAGTGAAACGTCAATCTTTAAAAAAGAAAACCTATAGCGGATAATTGTAAAAGAAATAATAAAAAGACGTTACGTTAATAAAATAAAAAAAAAACAATTAACAAATAATATCATCGTCAAAAAAGTTGATGCTTAAAAAAGAAATAACTATTATTTTACACGTTATTTAATCATGGTTCTCTTCAAATGTAAAAAAATGGCATTTTTTTCTACAAATATTCTGCTTTATTTTATTGAATATACAATGTTTGCATATATTTATAACTTTTAAAGAAATACTAGTTCCAACAAAAAGTATAATATTTTTTTAATTTGTATGGTTATTGTCAATAAACAGCTATTTCATTTATATGTTCTTTATTAAATGTTTTAAAATGGAGGGCATTTATGTACATAATATATATATTTATAACTATGTTAGTATAACTATGTGTGATAGCTGATTACAAAAATGTGATATACTGAGGCAAGAGCTTTGTTTAACATAGCTAAATATTTCCTAAACTAACTTCGATACCTATAATGCCTTCAGCAAAAAGTACATTTGACTACAAACGCTTTTATCCCATTATAATAACCTGTACCTTATAGATTTAAATTCCCAGAAGTTGTCTTCATTATTTTGGTATAAGCTCATAGCTTTGGTCATTTTACTTTTTTTGGTTTTAACTCGTTACTATAGTCCTAAACGTATTTCACTTCACGTTTTAGTTATTGTTTTTGGTTTTACGGCGGTAACAATTTTTATTTCTATACTATAAACTGTTTATCCTCGCGAAAATTTTATACGAATTGAATTATACTCTTAATGAAATGTTATCTTTTTTAACTACACGCTTACTGACTGTCTTGTCATCACAATTCGTATTAAAGTTTAACCATTTCAGGGTTAGTTGCTACATGTCTGTGTAAAAGATTTGTTATAGAGCTGTTTACGGATTTGAATGCTCTAACGGGAAGTTGTAATGTAGCCACAATAGTTGTTGATTGTTATTTCATTGCATTCGTGCTTCTTGTAGTTGTGGTGGATACGGCAGGGGCGGTAGAAGGGGCGCTTGGACTCCTCCACCTGGAAGTGCGTAGTAAGGAGACATGTACCCAGCTCCGCTAGCCGCAGCCGCTGCAGCTAAAACAAAAATTAAAAAACCCGTAAATACATTTCATAAAAAAAACATTATAGTATTTACTTAAAAAAATATTTAGTTGTGTACAAAACTTTAAAGGAAACAAAGGTAAAAGTCCCAATCACCCTGTATTCTTTCTACAGTAAAAAATAATTAATTTTAATATTTAGTAATCAAAATTTTGAGAACTGCTTTTCTCACTGTATTATCATTACGCTTTTTTCTATTTGTGAAAACATTGATTTTTAAATATGAAGTTCATACATTAATTGGCCGCAAAGCTACTTTGCTATACACTCACCATTTTAAAGCTGTTAGACTTATTATTAATAAAAAGCGATATAATTCATTGAATTAACCTGAACATTGAAATAGTAACTCATATCTAAGTATTTCTAATTTATTTTACACCTATACTTGGGGACATAGTGGCGTTAATCTGTTGTCGCTCTATTCAGTCTTTGCTTGAAGATCAAACGATTGAAAACGGACGTCAACAAATAATGCCATTGCAATATTTATAATAAATAAGCAAGCGACTGAAATTGCATATTTCCTTGAAAAAGCTTACATACTTCGGCTAAGATCAGCTAAGAACTGATTTTACTTTATTTTAAAGGGGTAATATATAGCGGAAAAACGCAATACACGTGCAGAAAACAAAATGATAATATATAAAACACAAAGACAGTTCGCTGCCTTTATTCAAGACTAACTTGGTGCGATTTTTAAGTTCTGATTTCATGATTCCAAAAACAACAGTATTATTTGTCTTGCTTATATATATCTTGCTCAGGTACATTCACAGTCGTCAAGTACTAAGTAAAAGCTTACCGGCAGCTGTGGCGTAGGGATCAAATCCTGCAGCAGCGTATTGTTGCTGGTATGCCGCTGCTCCTTGAGCGGCGGCCGCCTGGTACTCGTACAGATGGTTAGCAGCCGCAACAGCAGCGGCGTGTTGCAGTGGTGGCAACTGAACTAACCCACCAGCTCCAGTTCCCACCCCCGCGCCGACCCCACCAACCGCATACCCTGGCGCACCATACACGTACCCCGGAGACAACCTGCCAATTCAATCAAACGTAAAATAACCCCCAATATATCACTTCAAAAGCCTCGAGCCCTTGACAGCCTTTCACACTCATCATAGACTAATGAAAACCAAAAACTAAGCAGTGTGAAAGGCTGTCCTGGCGAAAGAAAACTGTTCCAATCTGTCATCACTCCACCTAGCCCCAATGTAGCCTTGTGAGGTTTGCAGCTTATCTTGTTAGGTTAGTAGACATCGATTAACACTTATGTGAAGATATTACAACCGATCCCAGTCTGCATTTTGTCGCAGTGAGCTGACCGCTGTCGTGCGTCACTGCCAGCGAAGGTTAAAAATGAAACCTGATAAAATGTCGGTCGGGAATATTCGCGCCGCTACGACCGAAATATCCGAATCTCGCAATTTACTTGACATGTGCCCGTAACACGGCGACCGTCGTTATATATTTTAGATTTAATTTGGAATTTTATAATATGTATAATTGCTTTGAAATTCATTATATTACATAATATATTCTATGCCATTTGCGTTATGCAATAGAATCACAAGTATCGATACACTATTTAAAGTCAGGAGTCAAGAAATTTCTTAACCAATTTCCAATTAGAAAATAACCTTTGTCAATGAACTTTATTAGAATTCTTTGATAAGAAATGTAAGATTACGGATACAAGTTAACGGAAATTGGCTACTTCAAAATTAATGAATGTTAAATGCTTACAACAAGAAAAGCTGAAGAATTAAGTTGCAGAAATTAGTCTGAACGGGTATACATTGAAGAAATGCCGAATCATATAATAAATTTAAAATGATTAATGCATATAAAAATACAAGTGTTAAATTCGTTTGCTATTCATAGTTATTTAAACAATCTTTGGCACATTATCAAAATTATATTAAGTGTAAGTAAATGTCACGAAACTGTTGACTACGCATAATTCGCTTCATCGGCAGACGCCAGGCGGTCAAGTTTGTTAAAGAAGTGCCCTCGAGAACGTGCCGCATCAGCTTTACGAAGAGCACTCTGCCTGCGACCGTCGTGAAATTCTGAACCGTTTTTGAAGCGTTCGTCTTTTTTCATCGGCATATTGCACGAGAGAGACAAATAGATTTAAATCCAAGGTTCACACTCGACGGAGTAGCTCGGTAGAGACTCCGAGGCTTTTGGCGCATGCGCGAAACACGCCTGCCTCTTAACCCCGCCCGACTACTACGCCCACCTGTGGTCTGCTAATTCTATTAGCATGTGCAATACCTACGTCTTCATATTTAAAAAGATAAACACATAACTAAAAGCCGGGAACGAATCGGTAAACTTGGTCACGTCTAGTACAACAGAAGTGTATCATAGTTATTACAACAGGAAGTTCTGAAGAGATGTCATACATCACACGCGTAAAGAGCATTATAAAACTGGCGGAACATCACACAAGCTGCCACAACTACATAGGTACAGACAATCATTAACTAAGATTCATTTAATATCACATCTATCATTATTCATTACTGTTAGATGTCTAAAGGTTTTGTTCGCATTTAGTTTTCAATACTTACAACATCTGTTACTTACATGCACACCTATACGACGGAAAATGCTCGGGGAAACGTTTAAAACACCTACATGAAAACGCGATGCCATCAGCCCCCGTACACCTACAGCTTTTCAACTTTGGAATTAAACCCGACAAATGATCATTGAAAGTCTCACTTGATTGGTTTTTCATTAGACATGAATTTCGTTGAATTAATAATAGTGGTAGTGGTTGGGCGGGCGTGACTGTGGCATTGGGTTGCGCATCGATCTGCGTTCGACGTAATTTGTCAGGTGAAGTGAAAGGAAAATTCCACCTAATTGTTGTACCGTGAGTGGCTACAACACTAAATCCGTAGACGGAGGCTATTTGAACCGAGGCAATAAGGCTACTGCTCCTTCTATAATTTAAGTCACCGATTAACGCTGCATAACAAAACACCCCGTAGCGTAAAAGGCGCTTGCTATTTTAATAACATTTAACTCTGAGTTAGCATCAATAAGGTTTTAAAAGTTAGAAAATAATAATAATAATTTAGAAGTATATTGCTAGCTTCTCCGCGTACCAACAACAGGAGTGATTTGGTTATGCATTCAAAACATAGTAAGTGTATTAAACGAACTCCACCACCAACAAAAAAAAAATCATTTCAAATCAACAAAATCTTACACGAACACGTCATATAAAACAAATTAAATAAGTAAGAAAACATTGAGTCGGCAACGATGCGCATTTCGTGAGGGCGATGGGCGGCGCCCGCGAGCGACCCGACACGTTCAGCGCCGGCGCCGCCCATGCTCCGGTATAGCTTTAAAACGTAAACATTAAAAACCCAATCGACTAATTCACACCCAAAACGAAAAAAATCCACTCTCACGCTCACGCTTGCCATAGATACCTATGTGAAAATGTTTGGTAATATAGAACGGGTGACGTCCGCCCGCCGTCGCGCCGCTAGCCGTCCGTAGACGCCGCTCGCCTCATCTACCGAGACAAAAGTCAGCTCAGCACGTTTGACTCAGACTCACAGACCCTAGGCGAAGCTCCACTCACTTACCAGCTTGCTCCTCTAGCCTCTCCTACATCACCTAACATTAACAAAGCTGTGGCGTCGTGTGTCTACACAAAACCAACAACAAGTGTCGCAACAGGTTGTTAGAGTAGAAATTTTAAAAGTTGTAGCTCTTCTGCATGTAGTATGTAGATATTATAATTCTAAGTCTGATTTTTGTCTCGTGAGATGTGTAAGAACGGCACGACGCCGATTGTGCTGGCAAATTCGGAAGTGTATACCATTTAACATTGAATGAAATACGCGTAATGAAAGTGTCGCTTACTTACCCGTAAGGTGACTGTAAAACGGTAGGATATCCAGCTCGCACTCCCGCTGCCGCCGCAGCTGCCAGGCCAAAACCTGCGACAAATAACACCGTAATGTTAACGTCCATCAGTAATGAGGTGACAACGGAGTAAGAGGCGAGCTTCGTAGAAAAATACTTCTCGACATCCGCATATCTGGAGCGTCTATTTCCAACCTCACTTAACGGAAGTATCGTGAGTCCTCTTAAAAAAAAACCATAGCGCGATTGGACCGCATCCAAATGACACAAGAATCAACTTAGCAGGCTACGTTAGAATGTTAATTTCTTTTTATTGCATTGTTAAGCCGCGCGAGGCGGCGTCTATTTCGGTCGCTCGCCGCCCGCCCGGGCACAGGCGTCCAGGGACATGCCTCTTGACAAGAAGACGACAAACGCTTTCTATAAATGGCTTTCAGACACCGGCGCGTATAAAGCAAATATCTTGGAAGTGCGCTTAGCTCAATATCTGTGCTGATTTCTGACATGGATAAAAACAGATCCGCGTCTTCGCTTTACATAACTCTAAAATGAACGAACAAAAGTTATTACTTTAATATGCCAACGTCGAATCCATTTAAATTCAAATCCAAAAATATTTCTCAGGTCTTTGTTAATACCGTTCGTAATCTAGCAGGTATCAGGTAATCAAGTTAAAAACTCTTTATTTTAGAGATAGATACTGCAAGTTCTTAACTTCAATATTCATAAGCGATGTTAAACTTAAACGTTTTGTTGTGTTTGCGGCCTAATATTATGTGTGTGTTTAATATATATCCTCAGTATATACTTGATTGCATTAAAATTTCAGTTTCAGCGTTTTAAATATTAGGGAAATGTGTTATTTTAAAAAATACAACGTTGGAACCATAAAACATTGATTACCATGCGCTGATCAAAAGAGCGTGACCTCTTCCGAAATTTAACCGCCCTGACTATTATATGTGGTGAAATTCCAGCGGTGATTACAACAGATCACATCCGGAATTACTCCGGATGGTGTCGCGGTTCGTCTGTTGTGATAATACACACGCACGTACGAAAGCACATTGCCAATATGGCCGCGTTACCACGAAATCCCATTACGAGTATTAATAACATATTACATATACTTTTAAACTCAAATATGGTTGGTTTTCTGTAAATATTTGTATAAAGCTTAGTTTTGGGTGTGTTTTACTTATAAAATAGTGCATTAAGTTCTTTATTGATTTGCTCTAGGAAACATATACAAATACATTAAAAATAACCAAAATTTAAGTTAACTTTCAAGAACCAAAAACCTATGTCCCCACATGATTAACATGTACATTACCGTCACGGAGGATTTCAAAACCATAAAGTATCCCCTGAAATCAAAGGGTTGGTCGCGTGCAGCAAATGCGAGTGATGTGTCCCTCGTTCGATCGATGGCATGCCATTTGACGGCCGAGGTCGAACCACTGTCCACCATAAAGCTTATCTGATTCATTAAATTTTTCCTCTTTATACCCATTGTGGTTCGGCCCAAATGCGACGCTCTTTTGTTACTATGACCCAGTTAGTTTAGTTCGGAATCGATTGAGGACGTCATTTCAATTGATCTACCAAAAATAAATAACAATGTTTGAAACTTTCATTTTTTTTTTCAAAGTAAAATAATGGATTCCGCTTACACGGCAATGCTGTAAATTCTCGAACCTTGACGCCTTCCGTTACGAATAAAGAATTGTTTTAACACATTTTGCGCAGTAACAGGACAAGTTTCTGGACACCGGGTCATCGAACTGCTAAGCCGACTCAGGGTGCTTACATCGCTTGTAAGGATTCTACGGAAATACGATTTTAGACGCAGCCGGAGTGAGCGGGACACGATCTTACATACGAACAATTCTTCAAACTTTTATAAAATATTAATAGCCTGCTATTTAACAGCGTTATAACGATATTTAATTATCTTCGAAACGATACTTCCGCGTGTTAGATTTTACAGGAAACATTAAGGGAAATTTCAAGACGATCTTGTAATCGTTAATCTGTTAACGAGCTAATGTAATAGCGCAACCGAAGCAGAAATACGCCGAAAATTGGCCATTAACGCTTGCAAAAACAAGCTCGCTTTGTTTCCGACATTGTAGCATCGTGTCGTACAAGAATAGACTGCAACCAGTCCGGCCTAGTTTTGGGCGACCATAGCTTTAGACTTCGTTGCGACAAAATTGGACTTCCACACAATTACTCTAAAAGAGGCTTGAAAAAGGGCATCAACACCAACATTCACTAAATTCAATTTTGCTTTTATATACATTATTATGTACTACTACTAATTTAACGAACATATTTATAAATATTCACAAGTATGGCTGAATACATGTAATAAAGTCTATTATTTATTTAACGCAAATGTAAAGCTTTGATGTGAAATAATTTAGTTCTGAGTGGTTTCTCTTATCTACCGTGAAAGATAATTTGGCGCATGCGTTTTATAAGCTCCTACCGAAGATAAAATGGCAAGAAAATATGAGGTTTTGGCGCGAAGCCAACGGCGGTGTCGCGGCAGAGGCGGCTGCGACGACGTTCCCAAAACTGCGTATATTTAGACAAAATAAAGAGCGCGCCGAAGACAAAACGAGACGCAAGTCTGTTTTATAAATAACCAAGTCGTTCGCCGGTCGGACTCGGCCGAGCTCGCCCAACCTCTGCTCGCCAGCTGTTGTACATAAATAATAATTAAGACATGAAGAAAGCTACGTGTTTTCAATTTTGATCTAGTTACCATAAATGTACGAAAAATACATCAAACTTAGAGGTCTAACCATGCAAATTTTCTATCATATTGTGTTAATAAAAAGAACCAGTTCGAAAATAATCAGAATCACTACATTCAGTTAGTTAAGTATATATAAATATGGGTAAGACTATCCATAAAAACCACAATAAAATTATAAATGTTTTTAAGTTAGCTATTTCGAAAACAATACGAAAGTAATTGTTCTAATTCGTTTTATTTTATAAGTTTGCTAAGTAAAAAACATAACGAAGTAATTACATGACTATACCAATGACATTGTCAAATGGTCACACAAAGGTTACAATATAATTAAATTCTCGTGGCACCTACACTGATATTGAGAATCATTAAATGGCTTCGTACGGAAGTCGACGGCAAGATCACGTTACACGGACGTGTGGAGGGGAAGCAACCACCATAAGCAAATATACTATATGTTATCTACATCCCATGTAATTTTAAAGTGACCCTCATTTCTCCGCTGTTATAGGAAGGTAATTATAAATTAAAAAAATGTGTTTTTATTGCATATGTCCAATAAACAAAGATAGTCCTACTGAATATTTATAACAGTAAGTAATACGTGATTCAGATCGTTAAAAGCAAAATGAAACTTTTCAATACCCGTAAAATATTAATAGCTACATTTATCTGTCTAGAATGACTTGGCCAAAAAGACTAAATAATCAAGTATGTATACACATACGTAGGCGTAATTAGGTAGAATATACAAATTTATTGTAGTCAAGGTGAATATTATGGGCCAAAGGCCACAAATCCATATGACACGGAAGACACGGTAATTTAGTTGGATTGCGTTCAACTACTTCGAGCTATTAATGCAACACGTCATAAATTGACGCTTACTATTATTAGATATGGTTTTCGGAATTTTTTTAGGTCGTACAACTTTTGATTATTCTTCCTGAGAAAAGGGAGATATTTTGAGCAGAAAGCGTGATAATAAATGATTTCATTGTTTACGTCTGTCTGATGCTTTGAAATGATATGATCTTGTGTACCGTATACCTCCTGGGTAAAATCGTCAGTGTTTACGACGGACGGAAAACATACGTTATTTCTTAAACCGTTGTTATGCTGAGAGTGAAATATGCAAATAAAAAAGAATAGCCCAAACAGCGGAACTGTAAACTGAAAACAAAATAGATTTACATATGGCTTTACTGGTTAAAACGTAAAAAAATATTTTATACGATTTATATTTGTCAGAGGATACAAATTTTGAGGTTATATATTTGTTAATCAAATATACCTGCGACCTTGCTTGCATAATTGTTTTTCGAATATTATTCGATATAGTTCAGTGTGTAATTATCAACATGAGTTAATTTTTCCGGTCGGAATCACAATACAATGACAGTGCAGCGTCCGTAAGAACAGTAATTGCTTGTTTCCGTCACCAGCAGTAAAATGAAGGCATGATCGTACAATCTGATAGGGTCACGTGTTAGAGCCGCTGCTAAGCTGACCATTATGGCTTCGCTTCATACATTTATACGTATGCACGGTGATATTGATCGGTATACTTTCACTGCCGATGTCGTTGTAGCTATTTATTATTGCTTTGGGTTTAGGTTATAATGCTATAGTTTCACCGTAGTTTGACAATAATGCAAAGTTTAAAATCCATAGATATTCTTTTACCTTTATCTCAATAAAAGTTATATAACTAAGAAGTGGAATAATCTGAGGTATTAAAAAGAAGAGAAAAAGGAATTCATCTACGGTCTCAGAAAAAAAATTTAATTAATTCAATTCATTTATCTTATAAATTTTATAGATCACTTAAATAAGTGATAGTTTTTATATCAATTTGACTATCCACTATTAAAACTGTTATGTTAAATCTGTAACTTTTCATCTATATTCAGGTGTCTACTTTGTAATATATTTTTATTCAACAGTTCTATCTCTCAATGATTTCGTGGTAATAGACTTATTCTTTATTAACATGAAACCTTTGGCATATCTATGGGTTACTAATAATTTTACCAACTCTATGTTAAAATCTGTTGGATTTAAAATTATAAAAGATTAACATGATCACATGTATTCGGAATATGGCCTGTCGTACATTTTTTTAAACATGGCGGACCCCAATTCGGGTATTATAGTAGGCCAAGCGTAGCCATGCGGATATCGATCGAGTAGGCAAGCGGCGCGTGCGGACTCATCGGTGCATCGCCTAAATCCAACCGAAATAAAAATAGAGGCGAAGCAAACGGGCCGCCGGGGGCAGGGCACATGCATAAGTAATGCATCGGTGAAGGGCGCACAGCGGCGCACGCGATCCTGCCGACGCATCGGAGGGACAACCCTACACGAACACAAAGGGAATCTCTTCATTAATCAATGGAAAATTGCATGCTCAGAAGTTCGCGGTCTGATGAATCAAAAGTGTCTTAAACGCACTCGTAATATGACGATTGAAAAATCATAAACCCTACCTTCCTATCAGGAATTACCATTTTTAAAACATTTCAATTAATATTCAAAGTAATTTTTTATTAGAAGACTAGTTTGATACTGGCGGCAATAGCAAAGTATATACAACGTGTAATGACGTAGAGGAAGTAAATTGTAAACGCTGCTCCCAACTTACGTTCGTCATCACACTAACGATAAATTTTGAGGTTTGAGCAACCTTTACTCTGAAACAATTGCTAACATTTGTTTCGGGTACTGTGAAACACCAGTTATTTTGATATTACACTAAAATTTGTGTAAAATTATTGACTTTACACAACATTGATGTTCAGTCTCTTTTTTTAGTTATTTTAAAACTGTATGTGGGTAATAACATCCTAACTCTCGTTTTTTTTAAATTTTTAATGTAAATCTAATTATCGATTATTGGATTAGTCTATATAGGTAGTTGAGTTCGCACTACACCATCATGTGTAAATATGACAGCCTTTTTTAAGACTTATTTCATGAAGTAGTTAAAGGTGAAGTAAAATTATGGCTGATTTTTAAAAAAAAATATTATGTAAATAATATCCAGGATGTTTGGAGATAGGACGTAAAAGTTTTAAAGAGGTCAATGCATATCTCATTAGCTGTCAATAAACCCAATCCCTGTATATCACTGAAATTCTTTTCAAATACGACAATTGGCCAATAACTTCTGACAGTGCAAAGTCTACTGCGTCAGATAATAAATAATAACTCATTTTAATATGCAGTAATCCGATTTTCCAAAATGTTTTTACCTTATTTATTATTTTTGAGACTGTTTATTTTGGTACAGGGTTTTGTACACGATACATTAATTGATTGCAAATGGGCTATACATCACACCATTTAAAGCTTTTACACCTATTTCTAATTAACCCGTACGATTTATTCGGTAATATTTTGATCAAGGTTTATATGATAAGCCAAAAATTCATTATTTATTTTTGAAAGTGCTTTAGGGTAAACACTTAAAATTCGGATCATGGAATTATAGATAACAGAGAAATATATTGTATCTTGTAAAGTTGAAAAGAGATGCCACGCTGAAAGACTAACTAACTAAATAAACCTAAAACTAAATAGACTAACCAAATAGGCACCCGGAACCCGGATTGCAGAAATCAGAATAGACTTACGGAACCACATTAACCCTTTTCTTGATAATGTATCTGTAGAGATACATCAGAATTAAAAAAAATAGTGGCATCAATTTTGAACGCAGAGTAATGTGAATGTTTAGGTAATTTCTTAATTTTCGAACGCTTGTTCAGTTTTTTCTGTTAGCATCCTTGGGTCTTAAAAGTCAAGAGGTATGAATATTAATGTAATATTAAAAAAAATCTGCCAAGTTAAGGGTTATGAAGGATCTTGATGAATAAAAGTATTATTAATCTATAGCACATTAGTACATTCTACGTTCACGTCATATTAGAAATACATTAGAGTTTCTTGGCTTTACAAAATTAAATATTAACTGTTAATTTTAATATGGGTTCATATTTAATACATAAATTTGTCTCTGTTTTGCTTTTGTGTTTTTATTTCACTGTATTGTCAATTTATTGTGCAGTCAAAAGGTTATTTTTTCTTTGTAATACTTTTGTAAATGTTTAGGCATAATAGCATATTTTTCATCACTCAAGAAATTCATTTTCAACAATATTTATTTTCGAAATATCATAAAAAATATAACTAATATACATACATATCTTATATAATAAAAAAATACATTTATAACATAAATTTACCTTTTCTTTTACTAATCTGTACTAGAAAAATCTTGAATCTTTTTGAGTTTTAAATACCGATATTAGAGAGAAAACGGATATCAATTATTCAATATTGAATTTACTATGCAAATAATTATAGTCATATGCTGACCCAGTTTACACGTAAAGTGGTTGGTAAATGTCATTCCATTGATACGTTGCACGCTCACCGATGTATTTCAATACAAAACCATGAAACTTGTGGCTCATTCAATTTAAACTTCATAACGTACATAACAAGAACAAGACACCGGATACCATTATTTTATCTCAAGAAAAAATCTTTAAATATCAATGCAGTTTATGACACATTAAATTCTTATCTTTTATTAATGGAAATAAAATCGGAATCCCTTTAAGTATAACATATTGTCTTGCAATTAAGTGTTTGATTAAAATAGAAGATAGTATAAGAATGATAGAAAGATAGTAAGTAGAGTAGTAGTACTCTACTCTACTACTACTCTACTTAAACATGTCCACGATTTATACATGGTTAAAGCCGGCATTTGATTTGGCACTTCCGTAGCAAGTTTAAGATTTATGGTTAAGATCTACTAGGTTCGGTTTAGTAGAGTGAAATCTTTATCGCAGACAGATAAAGATAAACACTTTACAAAACCTATCTTAGTCGAATATCAAGTCCTAAACTTTATTGTTTTAAATTACATCAATGATTAGAAAGTACAAGAGTAAATTACACGTACTTTTAATTTTTGGATTATTTATTTAAACTTCAACATTCTTTTTTCTGATTACAAGTGGGTTGGAGTTATAGGTTATAATCTTTTCCTAGAGTTTAATATGTATAGAGCTCTAACATGCTTATGTACGTATAGCAAATACATTTCAAAATTACAATTGAAATAAAGAATTACAATGGTATTTTTATAATGATTATTTTTAGAATATTTAACGTTGCAATTAGTTGTTCACGCTCTGTGGTGATTAACCTAAGTCGTTAATTACTTAATTATAGATAAGCAAGCCCCTGACACCATGAATTTCTTAGCGTTTTAGTTTTATACACTCTAAAGACAGGTGTGAATCGATTATGGCGTAGCTCGCTGCACTCAATAATTCAACATGTCGCTGTTTGGACAAGTGCCCCGTTCGGCCCTCATCAGCACTACCATATAATAAAACTTTAACAATGTTTTCATAATCGACGTCAGGCTGTTTCAAAACGCGCATTGGCCGTAACCCGCGGTCGCGCGTTTAGATACAAGGCTATCGATATTCTGTATTTACTCAGTACGATAAAACGAAAAAGTTTTTTTTTATATAATCGGACATTTTAACTTGAGTATTCCTTATTTAAATCAAGAATACTATGGCGAACATAATTATAATTTATGGGCAAATTAAAAATTTGGTTAAATTTACGTCAACTTAACTAAAGACTAAAATTTTAAGGAACTCTTATATAAGATATTTAAGATTTTTTTTTGTGATTAAATCGGGTAAATCTTGAAATACTAAAATAGGGTAAATCTTGAAATATAAATAGAATACTGTGTACAATAAATCGTAGTTATGTCAATTTAAGATTTTAAAATTTCGTTAAATTGATGTTCACTGAATTCGCTATAAAGTCTGAAATTGATAGAAACTTATATAAAATTGGAAGCCATTCAAATATAAAACACCTTATCAAATAGCGAATTTATTGTTGAAAATGTAAAAGTAAGCACTTTAAACGAGCAACACTGTATATCGCTACACCTGTATTTGTTTACGCAGTTAGGTATAAATTTTAGAGTTATAATTAATACGCCTTCGTTTCCATTGGACGATACAAATTATAGCTTATTTATTTTGGCTTAGCTGATGCGCGTGCGTCGAAGACTGATACCAAGTTTATGGCTCTATCAATGTCAATGATTGTATTTCTTTCGAAAATAGAAAGCTTTCGTATATGTATAACCCTCACACCACGTAAATTTTAAGCTTCTTCCTAATACATAAATAGAAAGGACATCGGGAGTCGAGTATTCAAACCGATTCTACATCACTTACAACTATTCTTTGAAATGAAATACCTTTTTTAAAAATTAATATTCTATTTATATTACTACTTATACTGTAATGAAATAGTAGTAAATAAAAGACATTGTACATAGAAAGTTGAAAAAGCTACTGGCCAAAGCTGGGATAGAAATAGCCTTTTAATTTATATTCTGACCAAAATGTAGCCACGTTTCTGGCATTCATTTGTTTTCGAACAAAAGTACTGGCAGGTAAAATTCACGTTAGGTTTGTTAGCATAAAACCGGCTGTGCGATACGTTTCTTTCATTTGTTACCAACCCTAACGGTAACGTATCCTGTAGGAACAAAAGGACACAAAGGCGAACTAGTTTAACGGACACTTCTTTTTAAGATGAACCCTAATTTCAAATGTAATTGAATGTACACTTTGTACATACGTGTACACCGGCATTTGTGCATAAAATCGATGGGAGAAAATCTGCCACAAGGTCAAATAACCAGAAAATCTGGCTTATGGCTGAGAAAAAGTTTGATGCAGAAGTAATAAATGGTAATTCTGCTACCGTGTGCATTTGTGTAACGTATTTTGTACTTAAACATAGTAATGTTTGTGTAAACAGTTATGCGTTCTCGTAAACCTTAAATCTTGCAAGACTAACAAATGTAGACTAAACAGAGAGTTCGGCATTAACGGTTTTCGGTAATGCGTTTATTCAACGATGAGTAGATGCGAAATGGTTTGAAGTTACTTTTAAATTTCCAAATATTACAGTTGCTGTATGTTTAGATTTATCATTCAACTCCGTCATCGATATATTCAAAAAAAATATTTAAATTTAGAACGTATTGACAGGGATGAGTTTAAAAGTGGTATAAACGGAAACCTGTATTGATGTTCCTACATCAGACTTTTAAATTCGTTAACCGTCTCGACCTTTGGAACCTGAATACTTAATTTGATTTTCAGACTCAACTTGTTGTTTAAATCAGAGTACGTAAACAAATAAAGTACCTTTTTCTGGACTGACCTTAAATTGTGTAATGTATTCGAGTATCTTCGAATATTATTTGGTTTTGAATCCATTTTAATATAAGGATCGTCACAGGATATACAGCGACGCAAAGAAAAGTATTTTATTAATTTATATTATTTATTTAATACGTAATTTAATACGTAAAAAGGCTTGTGAATGTATTAACATTCTATGTTATTATTGACATAATAAATACAAGAAATAAAAATAAATTTGTAATGTCTAAATTTCGTCTCCAAAAAGTTATCAAATCGTTTATGAGTCTGAGTGTACACATAGATAGTAAAGTTTCACAAGATATCTTAGACCTTCATTTTCGTTAAATCTAAAATTAAAGGTATATTTTTAAATAAAACCCTCAAGAGTTTTTAGTTAATCTACATGTACAGAACTTAGTTGTCTCATGTTGATTGATATAATAATGTATATATTGCACATTGCTAAATTTCATTAAAATAAAAGCAACTGTTACGTTTTTAGCATGCAGCTCTTTCTTGATCTTCTCAGCAGTCAGCATTCTAAGGCGGTGGTAGTTTACTATTTTAGATAAAAATAATGATAATTTTAAAATAATTGGCTATCCAAACGTGCGTGTAAATTACTATTTGAATAAAGATATTTTGAATCTTTTGATAAAGCATTATGTTGATCCATTATTAACTGCCACTAATGGTTATTAATACTTGTAACCGAACTTTAAAAATAACAATAATGTGTAAATAAAAAATGACCAAATTATAGATCACTAAAAATCCAGCATTTCCGTAGTTATTTAATGAAACAGGAACATGGTAATGCAACTAGCGAGTGGAGCATATGGCGGGACCGGTACAGCACGGCCAGGTGGTCGTCATGCGCGCCCGCACCCATTGTACTAACCCCTCCCCCTCCTGCGACCCCCGCAACTGTTCTCGCTGCACGGAACAATACCGTGACCTCTACAAAACATTGCCAACATGCCGCATTTGCTGCAAGGATTCTCTGTCGCTATATAAAACGTTTGTCACGCATTTCTCATACATCTGAATCATTTTTTCCAAGATTACGATCGATATTGCGACATTATGTTTCTTGTTTATTTCATTACATACAGGTGATTAGTTAAAGGTTTAAAAGCATTAAAGAGGTGAATATGCGGCAAAAACCTTTTACACCTATTTCCATTAAAGCGGTATAAAGTAATCGCTCTAAAATTTTCTTTTCTATTGATCAATAACTTATGGCAGTAAAAACTGCAGGAGTAGATAGTAAAAAATGATTTATTTTAATATGCAATTTTATGGCCGTAGTATTTACCGGGTCACAGATCTATCGGATTTTTAGTTAGAAATTCAGGTTTTTTCGCAAAATATTGTTTTGAGGAAAAATTCGTTTACCGTTTTTTATGTGTTGGTATGATAAGCGCACGAGTTTGCGAACAGGGCAAGTCAGCCCATAACCTCTTTATACAATAATTGATTATAGGCGTAAAGGCTTTAATGGGGTAAATGTATGTAAACATCATTTTCTGTCAATTAATGTATGGTATCCTATCTAAAATTAATTGTTTCAGAAATAATATATATGACGTTCAAAATTCGGATTGCTACATGTTACAATCTCTAAGACTTTTACACCTATTACTAGTTTTACTATGTCTATGAGCTTCGTTTATCGTTTTAAAATAGCATGCAAATCATGGATGTGTGAATTTGAATATGCCAATGAAAACATAAAGTAAAATAGAAACTTTACAATAATATTTAAAATGACGGGTTTGTATGTATGTAATCATTTTTTGTTTACTTTTAATTTTCTATGTTACTAATGTTAAACAAACTTACAGCAAAAAGATTTATTCGCTTCCCTGTTCCGCGTGAGTATGTTAGGTGAATCATCGTAAATCGTATTTCTGGGAGCTTGCTTTAGTGTAGTCCCCGATGCATCTGATCGTATTTTGATAAGGAAAAAATGTCTTTAATATAGAGTGAAAAAAAAATTAAATTTAATCGTAGGCCGTAAATTTTAAACCGCACGTTACACTTTCCTACTCACCAATTAAGTTAAGTTATTAAACGTATTCCTTTAACAGAAACATGTTATTTAACAGAATTCTTAATGTTATTAATATTTTAAGAACTACTGTTTCAAAGAGGGTAATCGACACAATAACTCTATCGTAATAAGTCCTTCTAAAACTCAACAAAAACGTGCAAAGGTTAATCCAGGTGACGAAAGACCAATTCTATTTCTATAATTTACACAAAGCTTGTTGTGAAATTTTTAAATCTATCAGAATATTTATAAAGTATTATTTCATAGATTAGTATGAAAATTGGTTACATTTTGAATTAAATTTAATAAATACTCTAGCAAAAAAATGCTAACACGATTCTATAAAAAAATAGTTACATATTAACTTTGATACTTTGAGATTTTTAGGTAAACTTGTTGCATTCCGAAGCCTCAGGAAATTTAAAATAAAATATATTAGTGTAATGTCGGTAAAGACAGTAAATAATGATAACCGGTAACCTCACTGTCAAACCGATATCTGCATTGTGTAATAAAAAAGTATAACTTTGATACGTAAACAAACAGGATTTATAAAACAATTGAAAATGTTGAGAATACTTCTTCAGCCATCGCATTTAAATGTGAATGCTTACAGATCATCATTATCACTATTTCAGTCGTAAAACGTCCATAAAGGCCTTCCTTAGAAATTTCCACATAGTCCGGTTGGAAGCGGCCTTAAGCGTATTCCGACGAATCAACTTTATATCAATTATTCATTTAAGGTTTTAACTTAAATATGAGGTTTAATTTACTCATATATTAAAAACAATATATTTTTTTCAATGCCATGCTAAAGCATTACGTATTTAGACACCGTAACATAACAATACGGTAAACATAATTTAATGGCAAAATGACAAGGCATAAAAATGATTAGTGTTATCTGCCTTAAGGGCATAGTCACTATGGACGCGGAAGTTTTATTGCATCGTGTCATTCGAGCCGCGATTATGAAGACAATTGGTTATCCTCGAGCTGTTATTCAGATTATATATTTATGAACATTTTGTTTTTGCTTGTAAAATTTGCTATTGTCTTCTATGTTGCAGGTGATGGATAGATTTTTAAAAAATTACATTTTTTTGAAGCGGTATCGCATTCATGTGCAAATTTTTAAATCCTTTTTTTTAATTTAATGTTGTGAAAGTTGAAGTGTCCGGTGTGCATAATATTTATTATACTGGACATATTTTGCTTGCTTGATTGAAATCACAAAACCATATTCACATGTCGCCTTACAAGGGTTGCGCGTGTCGTGTACGGGGGCGCAATCAATTAGCGAGCCTCCTACGCCGAGCACTTCCGCTTCCGAGCGTTTAGGGACTTCCGGTTGGGGTAGGAGACCGCTTGTTCCGCTTCTAATCATGTCGGTGTGAAATACGTCACCGGTGCGGTATGCCGATCAGATTTATTTGTTGGTTTACAGTCTCTTAATAAATTACAAGACACCAGCTCTATCTAATTTGAGAACATCTGAAAACTTAAATATGCTAGTATCATTTAATCATTTTAATAAATGTATTTTCTATAATAGTTACTTTATTTAATAGCGACAGTATTGGATTAAAATAATGATACCTGTAACGATAATGCTTGTTTGAAAATAATTAAAAATTAAGAAAATTTTAATCACCCCTTCATTACGGTCGATTACCAAACCAAAATCGGGTAACAAAATTTTATATAAAAAAGATTTCCTTAAGTCTAAGGGAGTGATGATGGCGACTGGTTCCTTGAAGTGAAGTGGTGACCACGGAACGGTTAAAGCAGCGTAGGGTGTCCACACACAAGGTGGGCAAACGGGACTTGTTAAGGCAGTCGGAAGACGCTATCGATTCTTTTTTTTTGAAAATCCATAGTAGAAGCCTATGATCAGTAGTGAATGTCCTGTGGTTCAAAGGATGATGATGATTATGTTTATGATGGACTCTAAGCATCAAACGTGAACTGAGATGACTAAATAAATATTCTATACTCATTAATATTTTTATTTTTAGAATAACCAGTTTTATTTAATATATCAAACTTATACCTTTTACACAATGTAGTTATCGGTTTGACAGTGAAGTTACCGGTTACGGTTTATCATTATTTATGGTCCTTACCATCGTTATTCACTACATTTCATGTTAACATTTCCAGTAGTTTTGGAACGCTTAATTTACCCTTAAAAGGCAGAACCTCATAAAGACGATCTATATCAGGGGTTAGCAACCTTTTTAATTAACAGGCCATTTTAAATTTTTTGGCGGTTTGCACATAATGTAACACTAGTTATTAATTTACGAAACTTTACATTTAATAAACATTTGTATAATAAGATATACAAATTTTAGTGCAAAATAATAATGAACCGGAAAAATGTATATACTTTAAAAATTTAATGAAAAGTTTGGCACCGCATCACATAGTTATGATCGATGGGTATTATTAATTTATTGATTCGGTTAAGCATGTATCAACTTTTATTATAATCAATTTTATACAAACATATTAATGAAAGAAAGTCGGTAAAATAAATTCAATATTAGAAATGCTTGGCGGGCTGCATAAACATGTTTGACGGGCCGCGAGTTGTTCATCCCTGGTTTATACGAAGAATGGATTTAATAGATATAGGTGACTTCATGATTTTGTAATCTATGTGAAAGGTATTTCAATTAGCTCATAAATAGGATGTAATTATTATTAAAAAGTATTTCAACCTTTGTATCGCTTTACGATCCGATGCATTATTTGCCATGAATTACTTTTTAAAAGAATAGAATTGTAGATCGAATAATCTATGAATCACATACTTTACTCTTGTCCTCATCACTAATTCGTCACGCTATAGCAATTCTTTTGTGAATTATGCCATAGAATATTATAATAGTTTACAAACACAATTCGAACTATTTTCTGTCTAAATTAATCATAACTAAGGTTTTTTTAATACAGGCCGCTTCCAACTTGTCCTATTGGATATATCTGAGCAAGACGTCTCTTACGACTGATATGTCGATTATGACAAAGGTTTTATTTTCAAAAAAAACATTCAGATTATTTTTAATTTGATGTGAATACACTTTAATATTATTTATTTAAAAACTATTATATCTTCAATTTTTATACATAATTTATTACTGTAACAAAATGTGTTTACTATTCATGATACAGTTTTCAATTCATTCTTAACTACTTTTTTGCTCTCTCCTTCAATTTTCACTTAAAATTGCCATTTTACAAAACAAGGACAATTATATAATATGTTTTCATTCTTTTGGTTCTCAACAAATCTGTCTTTTTTTCACAAACGGCTACATAAGAAAGCCTTTCACGCAAAGGAATAAGATACGTCCTTCTGCATGCAATGTCCTGCTCTACATATGGTTTAAGAACACTAAAACCAGTAAAACGATGTTTTCGGTCTTAATACAAATCTATATCTATAAAATAAACACCTGTATTTACAACTGTAGAATAGCTAGACTGTGGTTTAAGATTTTTATATGTCTACGTCGGGAATAGCACAAGTTTTAAAATATGATATTCACTAGATTGGAAATATGAATAATACATTTTATTTATGTTACTATGCTTAAATAATGTAACTTAATAGTTATGTGTAAATTTAAATTCATTGACTATTAGACGGTACGATCTCCGGGTCACCTGTATTATAATAATAATTAATCTTATCTTTATTTTGTCCAACGTTGTATACTTTTATAATATATAATAGGTTATCTATTATTAAAATTAAAAAAAAACTTTAACATGTACGATCACGTTTAGTCCTTATACTTTCATATTGATTCATAAATCAAATTAAAATAATTTGTAATTGCAACAGTAAATCGAATATCAATAAAGTATGGGATTTTTATTATTTGTTAATATTACAATTTTTTATGCTTGCAAGTGAAAGAAAAAGATCGTTTTTTTTAAACGGCGAATCAGTTAATTTTTTTTTTCAAAAATAAAACGGGCAATGTCCATGAAGTACTCGAGCGATAGCAACTAAATGAAACTTATCGTTTGTCTGATATGATATTATAATCAGTCTAACAATTGACCACCTCGAATTCAATTAATCAGTTATTTTTATCAACGTTCTATTGATAAAAATAATTTATATTACTATAAATATAATTAAATAACGATGCATGCATTGTTATTGACCTAAATCAAATATTTCTTTTATTCTTCTTACAGATAACTACAAAATCTAAAGATGTAAATATTGAACCTGCTTCTATTTATAAAAAAAATGTTTAATGGTAGCTTAATTCGAAAAAAGCTAGAATATTAATTATTGCGTAAGCAGAGTAAAAGATTTTCAATTTCATAAAATACGTAAAATACTTTTATCATTGATACGCGAATTAAATTGAACATCTTTTTGCGATTGTTCGTATTTTTATAACGTTTGATTATATTTAAAAGATTTTTCGAATGGTATTCTTGATGCCTTATCCTCATAATATTTAACTTATTTTATTAATTATAATATTTAAGTTATGCAGCTCAATTTCTGTAGTCCGAATAGGTTTTCTTTTTAAATGTAAGCCAGTTTTTAGTTTTTTATTAAATTATTATTAGACAAATGCATTATTTAATTATTTATTATATATTATTATATTTAAATATTATTAACTTTACGTACATTTGTATTATTTAATTAACGTTGATATAAGACAAAATAACAAAGTGAGACGATATTATTCACCAAAAATTCTATGGCATCTTTCTAATTTATATTAATATCTTTAATATTTAAAGCAATCGAATTAACTACAAAAGTCATGTTTACTGAAGTTTGGATATAATATCCTTCCAAGGATCGTAAATTAAACGTGTATAAAACACATTTGCGTTTTGACAAACGCGACGAAAACGCGTACATGAATATGTTGACCCCCCAGGCCGCAGCGGGTCACACGCGACGTGATCGTACGATTTTTTGTCGCGCAAGACGACACGCTGTCGACTCGAAGAACGGAGACGGTCAAAAAAAATCACGTGCTGTTCAAGCAACGTGTTCCTCTCCAAACAGCTGAGTTCTGATAAGATATGCTCCTGCGACGTTTATGAATTACTAGTTACCGGGTAAACTAAAAATTGTATGCCCGGATTAAATGAAGGCGGCATTTTATAAATAATTAATGTCATTAAAATAAAAATCTAACATGGAATGGACGACACGGCATGTCCATTAGAATAACATTAGTATAATATTTTAACAATAACTGTGTTCCTGTGTATTACCTTAAAAGCCCAATTAAAATTTAGTATAAATATTATTTATCAAATAAATTTAATAACGGCTTTCCTACTATACAGGATTATTAAATTGCACATTTCATTGAAAAATAAAACAATTCCACATAGTCAAAACCAAGCTAATAAGTTGAGGTTTGAAACTTAACAAATTATCACTAACCTGGCGCCAAATTTCCTCTTGGTTTGGCTCCTAATATTGCAAGATTAACGTTTGCTTTTCTTCCATCTATAATGGGATTTGGATCCTTGCAAGCTCTCTCCGCCGCTGCCCGGTCACCCATTATTACCTGGTAAAATGGAAATATAGAATTAATATCAAATCAGAACCATACGAAATACATATTCGATTATTATTAAAATCTTACACCGAATTTACATACGTTAACCTCTAACAAAGTATAGGTTGATTTAAACATAGCCTTTAACATTGAGAACGTATTTTGGCTACAAATTATAATTAACAGTTATATTCGTATTCGACACTTCGATAAAAGCTTTGAAAGAGTGAATCTATGCCTCTTTTGTCAGAAAAAAAAACTTTAAAGTTTTTATTTCTAATTCTTATAATGTTTTCTATTGGTATGTGACAGTCCGATAAGTTTTGGACGGATTGTTAACAATAATACATTTTAATATTTTGTAAATTTTTAAAACGCTTTTTTACATTACGTTATTTATTATTTATGACATCATTGATTTTTGAATTTCATTTTCTATTCATTAATGATAGCATATGAGTTATACATTCAACCCTTAAACGTTTTTTTACACCTATACCCTGTATAATAAGACTTGTTCATAGCCAATAGGGAATTGTACCGTGAAACTAATAATTCATAAATTGGTATAGCATCTACTACCGTTGTAATTAACTCATATTTGAATCTGGAAATGTGTAAAAATAGAGTTTCATTGGATGAGTTTCTGGAATTAAAATGATAAACGAGATTATACATGCGACAATGACGTAGATACGATATTACCTATTGTAATGCATGCGCGACGGGTCGTAACCTCGAGCCTACACTGCACGACCAATATTGCTCGACCTACACTAACAGCAAACAATAAGTACAAAGTATAAAATCAAAGGGTTCGTGTTAAATTGGATGATGCACAAGCATCACAAAAGTCAACTGATCAAACAAAAGTGTTAAAGACCAGAATGTATCGACGGACTGATAACGTAGAATAAAGAAATCTTCAACGATCGAATACATCAAAGTTTTCTAAATTCCATTACAAAGCCAGTAGTAAATTTTTTATTAAAAAAAGTTAATTAATCCAAAGGTAAAATATATACTACAATGTCTATCTTGAACACATTTCGATGTTCAAAACAGGTACTATACATTTTCTACAATTCCTACGTGATAAGTTGCTCAAAACGTAGACACCGTAGATAGTAACAACAAACATTTAAACTAAATCACTGCTATACTTCTTTCGCTGAAGTGTTCACATTGGAAAATGTACTACTTATATATGGTTAGTCATAACGAAGTAAGGGTGCATTTACATGCATCTGTTGTTTGCACATCGCATTCGGATTGTCTTTCGATTGTAATGAATGTTCCTGTTAACCCTGCGACTTGGTACATTAACCAAATTATTTTTATTTATCCTATGATTTGCCGAATTCATGAACAGATTAATTTTTTTATCTATGTTTCTCGGACAACGATAGAAAGTGAATCGAAAAAAAAAAGCGACAAATACACATTCGAATTGGAACGGCTCTTTTCTTCAATTGAAGAAGACGAACAAAATTTATTGACAATGGCAATACTATATAATGAATGCACAGAGTGTGCATTATAAAAGATTTTATCCCAAAAATTGAACCCACGACGTATGCTCAAACTAACTTGCACCTTATTGAAAAAACAGCCGCTAGTAAACCTATCTTCATATTTTTTACAATTGTTAATGCCCGTATCGTCTATCTCATTTACTGGCTTACAGAAGTGCTTTTGAAGGAACTCCTATTATAAAATTATCAGGCAAAATTATAGAAACGTAGATGACGATCTTCTTATTATATTTTATACCTGTGGAATATAAATAACATGCAGAGCACCAATCAAACTCAATCTTCAATAATAATTGTCACAATCGGTTTGATAATGTATTTATTTAATCGTTTAATACATTAACTAATGACCTTAAATATAATATAAAGCATAAACTAATTAAAACTGTAATAAATAGAAAAATACAATAACAAATAGCTTTTTAATTATTATTACCTTACGCTTGTAATAACAATTTAATTAAAAACTTTTAAATGTTTAAAGAAGTACGTGACAATCGATTTGTACGCGCTGTGAAAAAAATGAGCAATTCGCGAACAAAATGTAATGCTGATTATTAAACCGTACAATACGCCGGCGTGATAAGAGCGGCTATCGGCTGAAAGGCAGCCTGTTAGTAGGTTAGTTGCGTTTATTTACCATTTACGACTTTCCCTTTCCTTATGCGCTGGAAAACAGATCGTTCATTGTTACTTTACAGGGCTGTCACGTTTCAAATGCAATATTCTCCGTTACCAATACCAAATATTTCTACGTTCCACAGGCATATTCATCATAACATCCGATAGACGCTCACTTCAAGACATCCAGCAAAGATTACCACGATGACCGGAATAACGCTGCCTGCATCCAGTGACTTCCTTCGACCTTCACCATGCCTTCGGTCCACCTAGTGGAGGGTTCACCCGCGCCAATTCTATCTTTTGATCCCAAAGACCGAAAATCTCCAACCCCATCCTTGCCATTATTCTCCGAAAGGCCGATCATAAACGACCATGTCCCAAAGCCATAAGTCATCACCGACAACACACACCTTCGTTTTCAGACTTTGCGGTATTTTGGCCGACGTCTCTCAGAGCTTACCGACCGCTGCTCATCTCAGTTAGATTCTTCGAGCGAGCGAGCTTTCTCGAAAGTATTCGATGCCTATATATTTTATAATATTTTGCAAAATATCTATCTATCTGTGTAACGGCCTAAGCCGGTCACCGAAGGAGCCCACTAGCTTATTCACCTATTTAGGTTAAGCGCCCCCTTAACACTGCAACCTCAAACTTGCGGAAACCATAAATGCCAATAAAGCAAACATTACAATTAGTCACGAAACAAAACGTCATGGGATAAGTTTGTTACTGTTTTCAATTAATTTCAATGGCATAAAATTATCTGACTATTTATTTAATATTTAAGTTAAACTAAAGAAAAATATTTTCACTTTAGCAAGTATTAAAATTTATCCTTTCAATGTATGAAAAAAAAAATTATATACATTTTTATCTGTGAACACTTTGATTCAGTTTTCATTCGCAATTGTATTATAATTATTAACATTTAAACCGTAGCACGTCAACTACCTGACAAAGGCCTCTTCTTTAGATTTTCAAGTGTACCGGATAAAGTGGCCACCGTCTAGCGTATTCTGACGACCGTAACAAAGTCGTCTATGGTCTTCCTTCTGCATGTTAGTTAGTGGTTTCCACTCGAGATCCTTAAGTCGCAGCAGCCATCTGTTCTGCGCGCTCGGTAGCATGCCAACTGCCACCTCAACATGCAAATCCGCTGGGCTATATCAGTTACCTTTGCTCGTCTAGGGATCTCTCTATTTCACGATTCGATCGGCAGTTAATAAAATGATCTATATATAGCGTTTTTATAGTAGCCTGTGTTTTAATAGTTTTAATAAATATTTAATTTAGTTTTATCAAGAATATTTTGTCTACAACTATTAACTGATTACCAATATATTTATAAACCAATTTTGGCGATCTACATGTAAACACTGTCACTGAAACTGAAATTGTACAAACAGTAGGTAATTTGGCAGGATACAATGTAATAAGCTCTATTTTTCTTGTTGAATTTACGAAATGGCGTCAAATGAAGAATAAAAATAAAATGTATTTTTTCTTTTTATTTATACAAATAGTAACAAACAACTAATAAAGAGCATAATGTTATAATATGATTTCAAAAATTAGCGTTAGGTTTTCTGCTATTACGGATTTTAATATCATAAATAACGTGCACTATTGGCTTAACATCCTATTGTTTTTATTATACGAATAATTGTCATTTTAACACTTTTTTAAATTAAATATTATTAACAGCCATTACTTTTTAAATGGCCCCTGTTTTTGGGGCCTATCGTACTTGCCCTGTCTTTGGTATTCAAGGATCATTTACTTCAATATATATTTTTTACACCATATTATTTATTCTTTATGAATTCTTTCATTTCTTTCATTATTTCCTAATCCTTTCATTCATCATCTAACTTTCGACGCCTTCCCACCAGAATACCACAGGTTTACATTAAAAGTCAATGTAATATGCTATGCTATGCGAAAAAAATATTCTCGATTCAATACTAGTTGTAGGTTTTCTGCCAGTAATCGACAATCAGAGGTCACTATGAAGCCTTTATCCGTAAAACAGTGCTGTAACCCCATTCTGTAACGCGGTAGCTGAAGAAAATTAACTAACCTAATGTCTCTGGGCCTCATTGGCGAACTCTCGGTCGCTCAAGGAGCCACGGAGAAGGCTATGTTCGGGATTAAGTGTAGTTTTAAATATTTCAGGATAATTAAAAACATTGTCACGTTTTCTTAAATTTTTAAATGTCATATATTACTTCCATGTTATTTCGTACACTAAAAATATGTACAGCACACAGCTTATTTATTAAGAAATTAACAAGTTCTTTATTTATTTATGCATTGTATGCATGTGTGTGTGCATGCATGTGCATGTATGTATATATCCATGTGTATGTGAGTAAATGTTTATATGTATCTTGTAAGACTTTGTTGCTAATCCTGTATGTGCTATAGAGTTTATTAGGAACTTTTTTCTACGTAGGGTTATGATCCTTTAGCACGTCCTCACAATGTAAATAATGCTAAAGGCGGAAACTTGTAATGAACCCTTGAAGTCGCCTGTCAATATGTTACTAATTTTTAAGTTTCCTGAACGAGTTAAAAAAATTTACAGTTATTGTTGAAAAATAAAGTCGAACCTATGTTACTTGTTTCAAGTTAGAAAAAAACTCGTAAGTGCTATTTTCTCTATATAATGCACGTATGTGTATCTTTCGACCACCAATATCACAAAATTCAAGTATTATCACCATTAGATATAGTATGAAATATAAAAAGAATAATAGGTTATGCAAGCTTTCTAACGAAGTCTTAATAAAGATTTCAATCAAAAACTTGTCTGTGTTAGGCCTTCCTAACACAGACAAGTACATTCGTACAAAATTCCAAGATTCTTACAAACATACCGGCACGCACACCGAGTAGAAACTATGAATAATGGTAACAGTTTTCTAGTTATTAGTTAAACAGTTAAAAAAAGCTATAAAGCCGCTGTTGACATACTAAACTCCTTACCGTCATTCCTTTCTTTTGAACCGCGATAACAGATATTATTTGAAACTCGTTTATGCTAATAATTTGCGTAGAAATTTTCATTTTCCATAATTGCATTTAAAAATAACTGCACTATCGAGTGGTCTATTATACCTTTGTTAATCACTGTATAAAAATAAATATGTAAAACGTATTTTAGAGTGATCGTTTTCTTTATTCATTTAATATATTAATGAAAAACAACGATTGCATATAATAAGTTTTCTTTTGTACACTACAAGAGTATTATTATGTAGTATATGTGTAGTAGTATGTGATTTTTTTTATAAAATAATGTTTTAGGGTAGCTTTTCTTGGTTTTGATTGTCTTCAAGTGTGTTACAGCCATGATGATTGAAGTGTTTAAATTCGTCTGTAAAATATACGGGAAAATAATTGTTTTTTTTTACAATTTGTATTCTCCATCACCTTCCTCGTACGGAAACAAAAATAAGAAAAAGAACTTCCGAATCGGAAGAGGAGGAAGAATTATCGAAAGAAGAGTTATCGACTTTTGTACATTGCAAATTATTTAACGATTTATGATTATTTATACGACATAAAACAAATCAAAATGTACTTGTATTGTTATAGTTTATTTATACGTTTTGTTACCAACTCGTTGTACAAGTTTTTTTATGTACTCTAACAATCATAACTATGTGTTTCTTATAACTAACCGCCGATCTACCTTCGCTTACGCTTCACCTGACAACGCTTGCCATTTATTGACCGTGAATTAAGAGAAAACTAATTTGTATTATTTTTAATTTGGCAATAACATTTGGGTGCAAAGAAAAAGAGTACACTGTAAATATCTTCATAGACGATAGCTCTCGCACCTGGGGGATGATATATGCACCTTCAGGCTATTATATCATCTTTATTTCATATGACATCCACAGTTCTCAGAGACATCCCTAGACTATTTCAATGTTGATCTAATATGTAACTTTTAATTAATTATAAAAATATATAGTCCATCCTAGCTTCTTTCGTTTGTTCTTCTCCGAGGTATTTATCAGTTTGACGTCAAGAAGAGATATTCTGCCATATGTGTACTACTTTTTAAATTTGAATGACATTTTCGTAACGTTAACAAAAATTGTATAACTTCTCCACAAATTCACATATCAAACGACTAATACGCCGTAGCCAAGTATCAAGACGTGTCTGAATAAATGATCTGTGAATGCATTTATCTCAGTTGATATCTACGTCGTAGCGTGTCGTAGCAGAGAGGCGGGTACAAATCCGTGCCGCCCAGCAGTTTCCACTTAGTCGAAATGTTTGCCACGCCTCGAGAGCTAAACGTACCGATCTTTTATTAAATAAATGTTAATAAAATTAACAATAAATCCTAATATTATATTTGTAGAATTATGAACAA
This sequence comes from Battus philenor, assembly GCF_028537555.1. NCBI lineage: Eukaryota > Metazoa > Arthropoda > Insecta > Lepidoptera > Papilionidae > Battus > Battus philenor. The sequence continues at coordinate 5,320,642 of NW_027181693.1, forward strand.
AACTTAATACTCCAGATTCAATTTTCTCAAAGTAAATACAATATGAATACTCCAAATATAAGGCGTAAAAATATGTATTAAAATGTGATTTGTCTAAGTTACAATAACAATTACAGTTAATTATATTAATATATTAGTTATTATATAAATGTCAATAATTATCATAAGCATATAATGATACCAAAAGTTTTTTTACCTATTTTATACTATTACTTGAAGCTATAATACTTCTAAAATATATTACATAATCCAATAACAGCTGTTATTTTTTTACAGTCGTCAAAAGAGGGTTCAGTGGACTTAGATCGTTGATAAATGATAATGAATAAACTGCATTTTTAAATAAACATAAAAATACAGTAGATTCGATTGATATATATCATAATGTAAAAGTTTAATTTTTTTATTTATAACAAAAGTTTAAAAAAAAAACCGAAAAAAAAGGTTTTGATGCGCCTAACATACAAATAATATGTTACATATTTTTATTTCTTTACGTCATTTATGTAAGATTGCTTTTCTTTTTTAATTAGAATTGAAATATTAAGAGTATCTTATTCTTCGTGTGTACTACGTTCCTGTGTAGAATCGAACCCCTTTATTTTTTGAAACTCTCACTCTTTTTAACTTCTCCAAGAAATGGTTACCCGATAATGTGATAAGGTGGTATCTAGAAGTCAATACATACATCGTACGGTCACAAGGAGCTCATTGATATATACTGTCAAGAAATCAGTCAAGTTCTGAACCTTACTGTAAAGAAACTACTGCAGAGACAGCTAACAGACCGCTATTGAGCTAGTGCATCTAATTTACGATCTATTTTCCACCATTATAATTGATAATAAAAATCTTACATACCGTTACATTTACCGACGAGCTCTTGGATCCCTTAGGCGGACATTGCCTGAAGTAAACAAACGCAAGGATCCCGAGAGGAGATTACAGCAAAGCATTTCGACTCAAGGGCGCCCGAGAAGGCTGTGCCTCAATCTGGTCCGTTACTTCCTGGCTAATGTTACTACCACTACGGAAGATCCAAAAATACCAAAATAGATTTTACTAATGACAAAATAACTTTATTACGTTTTTAAGGGTTTGAAATGATACTAGTTACTAATTACTAAACTACCAAGCTACCAAAGTTTGTTGAAGGTAGATCAGACTAAATTCGCAAGAGAATATTTAAAATTAGTTAGAGCAAGGTACATTTACGGCCGATATTACTACTCTAGTATCAATTATGTGTTCCAACTTAAGAGGCGCCTTACGTAGTATGTTCAACTGGGCTACCATTTATCGTACCAACTATGTGACAAGGGCAAGCTTTTGTCACCGTACACGAATTTCTGATCAAAAAAATGTTTGGTAGCATGTTATAAGGACCAGACTCTTCTCTCTCTGAGATTTAAAAAAAAAAATGATTGTATATTTATTTATTTATATAAGCATTGACTAGTTTTTGAGATAGACATAAGAAAAAAGTTTTTATCTACCAATAAACTTGTCATTCTAGTAAAATCAAGTAAACATAAACTGCATCATATATTTAACATGGAACGTTTAACATGAGCCTACTAGGGAAAAGAGCAGAAGGGGATATTAATTACGCCTTAGCCCGTACTATATCAGATAACGTTCTTTTGTCTATAACAAGTACTTTAGCACGTAGCTGGTCTAATGTTCTATCCAATGAATAAGTAGGACGCTTAGAACACAAAAAGTACATGTATATGGATAAGTATAAAAAAATCTAACTTCATTTGGTGCAAATATTGCACAACATTTCGGCGTTAGCACGGTGCATTGCAATTATTACAGCTACTTGGATGTCACAGGAGGGTGCATTGGGACATGTACCCACCCTCAGCCGGGCCCTACCCCAGCTGAATTGAAAATGGGGTTGTGATTCATTTCCCACGAACCCCACTCGCACAACACAAAAGCCTCAAACTTTATTACGTTTCAGAAACTCATAGTAATATTTTTTTTCGGAGTGACGATTGCACGCATCTGGTCATATGCGTAACTGCGGAATAATATTGAACGTGAAATGCCAATGAAGGTTGCAGCCATACGATTAAAAAATCTTCGCTTCACTCGTAATTCATTATCAACACTTATTATCGCATGACGACAAATAAATTTATGAAAACTATGTTCAATTAATAAATACAACATAAATAATAAGAAACAAGTGAAGAAAAATATTTTTTTCTGAAGCGCAGGGTAGCAAACGCAATACATGGTGCATTCACCGAATGATAAGGCGTCCTCTGCAGCCTCTAGGTTTTACATCAATCGTACAAGAACGAAACCGAATCGTTTATATCTCCACTTATTAAAGTTGCATCTAGTTACCGGAATATTGGTATTCATATTTTTTTTTAAATTTTCCGGGAATCAACAAGATCGTAAGCGCTCCTGAGTGAATGTGCAACTTCCGTGTTAGATGTAATTTCGCGATACGTCTTGTTCGTGCGTATGTGTAACCTCAAGTTAGGTGCTGATATAGTAGGTAGCGCCGAGGTGCGATAAGGTGCGATAGTGCGACTGTTTCAGCGGCGACACGACGCGAATGCGCCCAGGCATAGTAGTTTACGTGTCAATTTAACATTCAAAAAGACCCATGTCACTGTTACTTTAAATTAGATTAAAAAATAGCATTAAGAAATTATCTCACGAATCCATATCCTCTGCTTTTGCTCGTCTGCCTGTCTGTGATAACGACCGCCTCCTCGATGTCCCCGTAGACGGCGAAGTGTTCTCGCAGGCTCTTGTCCGTCGTGTGGTACGGGAGTCCGCCGACGAAGAGCTTAGTCCACGTCGTGTCTTTCTGGCCGGGCAGAGCGCCCAAAGCCAGCAGCCCCTCGGACTCGGCCGGCAAAGCGCCCGCCATCAACATGCCTTGCACCGCCTCCGTTGCGCCGGCCACCTTTGCACTGCGTACACTGTCACTGACGCCGCGGCTGCGGATCAGTATACGACTGTATGTTATTGTAAACACCGGTTACGATGGAGGCGAGCGTTCCGTGCGGTGGTTGCGCGCGTACTGATGCCCGTTGGGAGCGCACGTGGCGCTCGGGTACTAATTTTAGCCCCCGCTCCCCGCGCCGATCACCAGATGCGACGTGCGCCCCGCCGCCTGCTGCCTACCCTCTGCCGCGCGACGCTCGTCTAATGACACGCCTCGTTATCACCGCCGCTTGTTCGCTGTTCAATTGAAGAACGAAGAACATAAGCGGTTCTTGTTCCTATCAACTTATACCTGCAATCACAGTATCTGTGGTACAAATTACTTCACACGCACCATTTGCAAAACAAATAAGAAATCATACTAACTTAATTGTATGACGACAAGTAAGATCTATTTTAAATACACTAATCATGTACTCACATGTTACAACTTTTATATTATTTTTTTATTAACCATTTAAAATATACAGTAACGTTATTGTATTATTCCAGTCCGATCCTAATCAAAGATTTATATTGCGCGAAAAATGACATAACTTTGATAACTGACTAAAATAATTTATTTACGGCAATAGTCTTTTAGAACTATTTTTAAGCATGACTTTTAAGTCCAAAACGAAGACCTCAATTGTAATGTACTTTATGAATATCGTATTAAAAACATTACAGGATACTTAATTTTATGGATGATATTAGTGTGAGTTTGCATCAAGCCTACTAAATGGTGACCGTTACGGAGCCTTTTTCTACCGCCGAACAGTAATGTGAAAAACGACTGAATTCTGGTTTGAAGAACACTACATTTAAAATATGGATTCAAGGAATAAATTATATTTCAAAGTGGCAAACAATTGTTCGTTTTAAAGTTAAAAACTTTGGTTAAAAATCGCAAAACCTATTGCTCACTATAACTTGAACGTGCTGTAATTGAGAGAAAGAATGTTAAGATTTTCATGCGGTTTTCTTTAAAAAAATTATAGAACAAAATGTTAAGAGGCAACAATTTTTTTTTATTTATAAACATCTTCGGTTTGGCCTTAGATCTAGGAACCTCGAGTCGATAGCCAATTTCTTTGGCCACCACGACACATACGTAATGGTCGGCAGTGTCATGTTATATATAGTATTGATTGATTATAGATATAGTATTGATACGAAGTATGAACAATTGGCAGTGCTTTACGGTTTTATCTAGTGATAAATCTCTCTCAATAATAATGTACATATAATGTGAGGATACTTAATCTTCTTGTAGAATGGAGTTTCAAGTTATGGAGTAAAAATTAACTATTATCGTCTGACAAGTAATGGTTTAAATATCACTGGGAAAGTTTTAGCTTTTACCGGTTGCTATTGCTATTGCTATATGCAGGTTTCCTAACAAAATATCATGTTGACGAAAACATTCGTTTACCGTTTGTGAACTATTGATTTATCGAACGCATAAGTTCGCAAGCGAAGATCATAAAATACAATGACCAACCACAAGGTTACCTCTGCTCTTTGAATATGTGATTAAATATCGTACAATATTCATAATAGAATAACAAATTGAAAAATTTCATATTACATATTTATGACATGGACTTCATCAGCTATTAATTACTAGAAAAGATAGTTTAATAATATCAAAACAAATATCCACTGTAATCTAAGAGACATTTTTTCACTTCTTTTTAATTTGATTTTTAATTTTAGGAATATATTCATGCTTGAATGCACAATGCTTTAAATACTGTACTGTTTGGACATTAATAAGAATTAATACCTTTTAGGTAAAAGGCACAACTTATCTCATTTCTTAGTTATAACTACAAAAGGATGCGATTATATTGTTGACAAAATGTCAGTCCACTTTTTTTTTCTGACCATAAACTTGCACTGCAAGGCAGAAGCCTTCCTCAAAGATTTTGATACACTATAATCGCTACGCTGGGCAGACGGGATTGAGGACGCTGCTGCCCTCTACCCCTCCTCTCATCCTGCTCCTTATCCTCAAATCTTGTTTGTGAGCAGTGACAACTCTAAGTAATTAATGTACAAAGTAGTAATATTCTAAGATTGTAAAACGGGAATTGGACCGGCCACCTACGATCGCAAGTCTCAGTCCTCTACCGCTGGACTTCCATTGTTCAACCCATATTCAAATTCAGTCCACATTCGAACAGGAAAAAAAGTAACCTTACAAAAAAATTATAGTGGTTTGGCCCACGGCTTAATTAAAAAAAATTGATCATCAAGTCATAAACATGTCTAACTAAACGTTAGTAAAAAAATATATATATTACGTAATTTCCACGAGGTCGGATCATATCACAGTGGACGTCAACCCCCGATCATATTACTATCTAGTAGCATTGCGCGTTGCTGGAGTCTCTTCCGCCATTTGTCTCAGCGATAATGCTGAATTGGTAATAGCGATAATAGCCGGGCAATAGCAAGCGTCCAAGCCGAGATTCGGTCCTCACAGACGCTGTTGTGTCGGAATGCCAAGTAGGTGACAGCCCAAGTCGAGGTCCCGTCGTTGGAGCCCTTGAGCTTAGTCACTTCACGGAGCGTTCAACAAGTAATCTAAGAGTTCGGAGGTCTCCCAAACGGGTAAAATAGTGGTAAGTGGTAAAATAACAGCCGGAGCCCTTCAAGTTTCGCTCTTATAAGAGGTCTTATGCTGAACGCGCTCTGCGCCCTGCCACCTCAAACCCGTGAAATCTGCAAATGTCATTTAGATAGCAGTGATTGTTTGGTAACAAAAGTATAACTTGAAACTAAAATTAAAAAAAATAAAATATAAACATTGTCCATGTTTTGAACACGTAATCTTTTGTATAGGTGACAAAGCTGCTATAAGTATGTGGTATTAGTTTAATAATTTTTATTTTTATCTTTTTTCTTTCAATCGGTCACAGGAAAGAATCATGACTCCCACTACCCAATGACTACGTTCTCATATATACTTATGTGTCACGATCTCTTGTTCTTTAAATAGCTTTTAGTATAAGTTTTTTTTTTGCTTTCGGGACACAGTCCCTGTGGTCTTTTCCAGTCTTTCAAATAATCTATCAGGTTTCCGCATGATTTCATCATCATCATTTCAGCCGCAGGACGTCCACTGCTGGACACATGCCTCCAATAAGACCAAATGGAAGCGCCCAGCATCCAGCGTCTTTTGACGACCTTCGGCACGTCTGTCCAACTTGAATGTGAAGGTTCTACGATGCCCTTAAGGAATCGTGGTCTCCACTTTCGAATCTTAAGGCCCCTGCTTACATCTATTCTCACGTGGCTGGACTATTGCCACTTCAATATGCCAATCCGCTGGGTTAAGTCGATTACTTTTGTACATCTACCGAACTTATTCAACCTTATATATAAATCTCGGGCATAGCACTCTACAATCTTCTCAATGAGGCCTAAGGCTTCGTTTACTTTTACAAAAATTGAAAATTTTAGCAAAATCAGTAATATTTTTTCTGTGCTCCTTTAAACTCTCTGTCTCTCTCTCTCTCTTATTACGTGAGAAACAAAACTGATTACAGTATCGTAATTTGAAAAAGGATTATCATGATGTATATTATACACACACTCTTCACAAGTCATGACTTTGACCAATGGTAGCGATCATCTCTCTGCTAGGCGTTCAATTTGAATTTGAATGCACAGGAATAATTTAATCCCAAAAATTTTTGTCGCTGTAAGTGCCTGTAATATGGAGTATCCTCGTGAACGCTACACTTTTGAAGTTGCATAGCGAAAACAATAATTGCCCTCGTAGACAAAAAATTTAAAAGTAAGTCGGGTAAGGCACGACAGGAAGCCGGCGTGTCCCGGCGACGTGGGAAACCAATTGTTCTTGCGCGGAATATGTCGATCGCACTTCCTCTGCACGTCGCTGTCACAAATGTTGACAATATCACAATATTACCTCAACACACCGGCAGTCCAGGAGAGAACAACCTTATTACCCTTCTTAAACGATGTAGCGTCAACTAGTCGATCTTCAGCAAGGTTAGTGCCATTTGAAAGACCGTTAGAAATTATTTTATTGCAGCTAATAATTTTAAGGTGGCTTAATAAGATCGACTACTATATTACTCATATCCACGGTCTAAATAAACCGGGACGAATAAATAACTTACATATTGTGGAGATATTGGAAAGAATTGGAGATATAATTACTCTTTATTGTGCATAAACAATAGTTAAAAAATGAAATGGATAAAAAATTAAGTGCTAACGGCGATTCTTCCGGACAACCATTAAGTGGACATAGATAATAAAAATAAAATGGGCGGGCTTCAAATAATAGTAAATGAAATTACATAAATATTGGAACAGAATTTAAAAAAAATGAAGAAAAATTCAAACTTGTTAAAACTAAAAATATATCGGAGTTTGTCACATATATATAATAGTTGTTTTAATCTTTCACATTTCCTCCTCGGGTAAGTACACTTTTAATAAAACATTAAGGCATATTTAAAATCAATCAGATGTTTAACAATGTTTTCATTAACTCTAAATACTGCGTTTAAAGTATAAAGTTTAAAGTGTAGTAATATATTGTGAACATTGAACACTTGCAACATAAAATGTAAATCTGTCATATTATCCAAGATAGACGAAGTATGTTTATTTAAAAACTCTTCTACACGACTTACGTAATTATTTCTTAGCTTATTTTGAAAGTGTTCTTACCTAAACATTTATTGATCACCTCCAAAAGTTACTTCAAAACGCGCTATTCGATAATGTTGCATATACTACGTCTCCTATAATTGTAGACCAATAAAATGTTACATAGATTAGCGTGAGCGATCCAGGGAATTGTTTATAAGAATATTCATTTTTAAATTTTTTGTTTCAAATAAACCTTATTATTATTTTCAATAGTCTACAAATCGTACAACGGCTATGTGAGAAAATACTTTCATTATATAACTTAGAGTTCTTTATCCGCTTCCAGTTTGACCCCATTTAATTTTTTATTGCATTAAAAATACTTTTCATTCGGAATTAGTTTAAATTAGTTTTTCGTTAGTGTAAAGGAAAACCTAGTCACCTTGAAGCAAGAGCTCGAAGAATTTTAAATATCTAATATAATCTTCATCGTCAGATAGAATTGTTTTACATTTAATGCATTTATTAGTTTAATTATGTTTTTCATGTACAATATTTGAACGCCGTTATAAATAAAATTTTAAGCGTAATTATCTTATATTGCTTCAACCTACATTTATAAAGAATTAAAAATAGCTGATCTGATTTCTAACTGCAATATTCATACTGGTCAGAAAAAAATCAGCTGTTCTATCAATAGCGTAAAGTTTACTATGCATTCAGTTAATATCACAATACAACAGACACCTTAGCAAAAAATGTACCTTTAAGGATTTAATTAAGGTGAACGCAAAATTAGAATTTAACTCAGTAGAAGTAGAGTAAAATATTATTTGAGAGGGACATTGAAAGTTTTAGGGTGGGGGTCGTGGGTTCATTGATCGATTCTATTGTGTAGCTTGCGCGTGCGGTGACAGCTGCCCCATAAGCCGCCCTAGCTTTCGGGCCCAGCAGATGGTAGATTTTCAAAGAGCGCTTTTTTAATGGAAATAATCTAAATTTTTCGTCATGCACGACATCTCGTCGCGACGTACACATTGTTTATAAAACTCTTATTTTATCTACTTTTTAAATCTTTTCAATTTTTTGTTTCCGGTAAAAATACAAGTGCAATATAAATTTCAAACATTATGACAATAACATAATTTCACAAAAATGAAATCCTCTGAGAACATTTAAAAATAATAAAAATATTATGTTAGTAGTTAAACAACTGACATAAACGTCAGTTCCTGAATAGACAAGATAATTTAAAACAACTTTTGGAAAAAGAGCATTGCAAAAACCGCTAATAATTACTGAAATATCAGTACAAAAAGCTAATATTAATATACCAGATTTTATAATCAGGTATATTAATATTAGCTTTTTGTATAATATAATGTAATATACAATTAGCACATTTTTTAACTTTGGTTATGGTACATTGTGTTTTATTACTTTGATCCTACATTATCCATAACTCTTTAATATACACAAGTCTAAGACTTGTTACCAATAGTGGTTTACTCTACAAACAACTTATAATTTTAAGTTTTTCTGTTAAAATTATATATATAAAGTTTTTAATATACTACCTGCGTTTTAACATTAATTTTTTTTCATTCCATTCATTAATTATTATTATATAAAAAATGTTATTCATGAAACGTTACTTTCAATTTCATGTGCAACGACATCTATCGGAAAATCGCAATACTAATTTGTCAAACCTTAGGTTTAAATTTACACATTTCATTTACTAAAAATACGTAGCATATTGTGTAGTAAACATTTATAAGATACGTTAGATGGCGTTTTTATCAATATATTTGTATATTTTTTCTATAAGCTAGATTTTTTATGTTTACTTTGTATTTTAAAATTATATTACCAGTGTTTATTGATGTCTCCTTATATCATATTTTAATAATGTAAGTATTTTTTTTAAATAAACAGTTTTATTTAAATATGAATTTTCATATTTCGTCTCTATATGGTAACACTTTATTGTAGCTATAGATTAAAAACATTGTCCCATGACGTGGATCTAAAACATTAAGCAATTAACAATAAGTCATATCTTAAAATAACTAGTGAGTAAAATTATGACAGCGGACTTATGCTGTAAATGTTTTGCCGTCATCGGCGCTTAATATGGAAATGACGTTTGAAAAAGATTTAACCGAATAGAATAACTAATAACTACCGAAAAAAAATATTATTCTATCCAATAAGTAAATATTAGCGTGATAAAAATGTCCTCACCGGTTGTGTTACAAATGCCAAATATTTCAAATTTCCCTTTAATTTTATTAATACTTTTTATAACATGTAAATAGTCTTTTGTGAATTTTATGATTTGTATACTGAGATAAATAAGTCTGATAATGTAACAATTAACAAGTATTACTTACGCTTAAGTTGTTTAAAAATGTAATGACTGCCTCGCTCTTATGATTCATCTATAATAAAGGTCAGTCCTGTGTTATTCATTTGGTCTCTACGACCCACGTCACCTTTTAAATAGGTAGAAGTTACCTTAATCTATGACCTCTATATCAGCTTATTTGTTAAATTGTAAATTCTTATCATACACATATAAATTAAATACATTACCATTTCATTAGTATGTTTAGTACATAGCATAATATTAACAATGTTAGTTAGTTTACAATTTGCTGGATGTTGTCAATTGTTTAAATAAAACACGGACATATGCGTTATTATAATAGACTTGAACACACTGTGAAAACGACGACTGTAAATAAATTATATGCATAATATTTGTTTTATGACCAGTTGTAGCCTTGCGGTACAGGACTGAGACTTGCTATCGCATGCCGCGAGTTCGATTCCAGCGAGACAATCTTAAAAGATTTACACTTATAGCATTAATTACGTAAGATTGCTACTGCTCACAAAGGCTGCTCCCAGAGGATGGCCAACATCGTTCTCAGCGAAACATAACACCACACTGAGATCTCCAACCCGCCTGCCAAGCGTGACGCTTATACTATATCCTCCAATAGATATCTTTGGGGGAAGCCTATGCCTTGTAGTGGGCGTCTATGGGGTAAGACGACAACGGATTTTACAGACGCTTATGACAGATTGTTGTGCGACAGTTATTAGTATACGTAAAGAGTTTTACAACAAAAATTATTTTCATTTTATGAGGAATAAAACTAATAATTATATAATATTAGCTAAAAGCTACAAACGTCCTGCCTTTGCTATGAAAAATTAATTCGATCCTTAATAAATAACGACAAAATATTTATTATAATACTTTTAATTACATAACATTGTAAGTTATATTTTCTGGTGCGTAAATATTGTATTATTCTTTATTTCCCGATAAACATGACCCAGGTCTCATCAGGGTCCTACCTACATACTGAGTCTGCTAGCTTCATCTTCGAACACGTCGTAACTTTTCATCAGACTAGTCGGTGGTAAAACGCGAATTAGAAAACCTTCAAAAAAATCTTGATGCTTTTCCAATACAGAAACAAGCAATTTACACTTAGCCATGTGAAAAATACGCACACAGCAAGCCGCGATAAAAAAGTAATATGTAGCTACCCGAGCCAAGGCTCGAAGGCTCGTTGCTTAAACCACATCGGTACTAGTGTTCGTCTTAGGCTAGACATACTCGGCGCCCTGTCAAATCAAACCGACGAAATATGTGCCAATTGGGAAGCTGCGATAGTCCGGTCCAAAAAGTAACCCGTACTGGATATTGTAATTTTGTTTTTTTATGAACGTTCTATAGAGTATAATATAACTTAGTTGTAGCTATGGTAAGTAGCTCTTTATAGAATACCAACAATTTTGCCTCCAAAAATATTCTAGAGATACTAAATAAAATGATCGTCACGCAATGCGAATTTTAGTTTGTAATAAAATCATTTTTTCTGGAGTAATGTAATTTTTGGCAATGCACTTTTTGAAATCATATGAACATAGTTTTTGTTAAAAAATCCTATGTATATTTGCTACAGTATTTATTTCACATAATAAATATATTTTTCAATTTTGTCTACTAAATATGACTCTACAAAATGTAGTGCTTGCACAGAGGACACAATATAATAAATGTAAAATGAAAATAATAATTTTTTTTAATCTCTTTAATGCGTGTACACTAAAAAGATATCTTATTATGCAATACTATCTTATTAAATGTATTTGCGATGTGCTGCATTTTCAATAACTTGAAACACGAGAGCTCTGATTATTGAGACATTGTTTTACCTCTATTATAAACTTCATGTATTTTCTCTGTAATCGTTTATTATAACATGCCGTTTCGGTTTTTTGTATTTTATCGCAAAAGTAAAGGATATTAATAGGGGCAGTATACTTTATTCGCTTAAACTTGTTGTTTTGTCAAGTAAGTACATCAATCTGTTGTAATGTTGGAACTTCTACTTCAGTTTACAGTGTGCTGGCTGTTGACACCAGGCTAATCTACGGCAATAGACGTAATAGTTACAGGGTAATCAGTTTTAAAATGCAGGCATCTGATAGAGAGTTTTCAGATCCCACTAGCGATCCACAAATGGGTACAACCGCAAAACTTATTACTGTCGTCAAGTTAAAATACGCTAACATAGCCGTGGCTTTGATGAGCGTCATAATTTTCTGATACAAATGAACAAACGTCAACTTAATGGCAAGACCGAATTTTCCTCTAGGTTATCTAGACAAAATTAATATTGCATTTCGTTTAAAAAATCTTACGCATGTGAAGAAGGTTTATTTTCATTTCATAACAATTTATACTTAAATGCCAATTGTTTTGAGATAATTTTATCTGAATAGAATTTGATTGTCTTTCATGTAATGAATAATTTGGATTAAAACTAATGATAATAACAGGTTTCATTTAATATATTAATATATAATGTATTTTACTATCTCATATAATTAACAGAGTTAAAAATTAGAAGTGAAAAAGCTGCTTAAGTCAAATAGCCTAGGGCATCTTTATCTAAGTCATTATCTAAAAAAAACTTATTTTAAACAATCCTTCACGAGTTGTACAACTTTAGAGTATATAACTAAAGAGATGCAGAACTTGCAAATAGTGATTCATGCTTGGTTAGTTGTCAGACAACTAACCCACACCTCATCAAAAATAAGTGAGGTAGTCTTTTCAAATTGACAACAAATGCGTCGCCACTTTTTGAAGGGCTCATTATTTAATTTGAACTCGGCTTTCTTATTTTACTATGACCTAATCTCTTTTCTAATGGTTAAAAGACACTAGTTTCTTAACGCTAATGCATAAGATGTAAAACAAGTGTAGTGTAGTCTGTATAAGAACTATCAAGGCAATTAGAACTAACAGATACTGTATGCCTTTGCATTAATACTTCTTGAATCAAGTCAGGAAAAATGGAATATCATATCTTTAATATGTAATTCCTTACATTAAACATTCGTAATTTTTGATACTGTGTTTAAACGATCAATATAATCCAGTCATACTTTTTACCTGCTCCACCGTTCTTCCGTTCTCTAGCCCTATGGTAAAGAAATTGGGACTATTTCTAGATGTTTCTTTTATTTACATGAAATGAATGATTTACTTATAAGTTATCTTAGGTATAAACAACATTATTTTGTTTGCTTGGCCGGTACGGAGACGCTTGTTACATGTGAAGGCCATTATGGGTATGTTAAACATTGATGTTTTGCATCGTTACGCTTCAAGACCATTTACTTCAATATAGACCGTAGAAAATAATTAGCAACGCTTTTTCATATCTTTATGGTATTCTAGTTTTATCATATACGTAATTTTTTTAATAGTTTAGCTATTTATTCAAAAACAACTGAAAATTTAGTTTTGGTAGGACGTGCTTGTAAACGTATGACATAATCTCTCCGCGTTGCGTCGCACGTTTCGAGGTCGCGGAATGCGGCCCCAAGCTCAGTTTTCAAATAACACACAGCGCAGTCAGACGGGTTTGCTCACGTCTATTATAGTGCAGAAATTATTTGATTATTTCAATCATGGCTAACGTCATGGGTAAGTAATATTCTTTTAACCATAATGACCATAATAATTAAATATAAATAAAAAATACTTATTGTACCTCTAAAACTTTGTTATGAGACTTTAAAAATGTTAATTAATATTAACAATTTTCAAGGTTTGTAATTTACGCCGGGTACATGTTTTTAGTGGAATTTCGGTAAATAAATAAGCCGGCGTTTCTTGGATGGGAGCCCAATTTGGGTGTGGTAGTAATGAAGAAAACTTTTTGATCGATACTAACATTTACGTAGAGAATGTCATAAAAGGAATTTATTATAAAGGATCATAATTTATCTGAATCGTTATGTGATCATTATTAATAAGTTTATGTTGATCTCACAATTTAAAATAAGTTTATTGCAACCAATTTAAAATACAACCTAGATGTATTCTTAGAAATGATTTCATCCGACTGATTTGTATTGAGTGTCCCGATTGTGTGACAATAAGCAAATGCAAGGTCTTCTATATCAAATGATTATTAACGACCAAGAAATCCTTTATTATTGAGACACCGTGTCCTTAGTTTCACCTTACAGTTAACGACCCATACTGTACGGTACTATGTAAGCTGATAGGAATGTAAATCGATCGACTTTGGCGCATCCAGGAACTCCTCAGAATATTAATTTCGCCTTTACATTTATAGTTTGACATTAATTAATACATAAAAAAACTTAAATGCTTTGTCATTTGACTTTTAATCAGTTGAAAAAAAAAAACCTTAAACTTTTGTACGTCTGTTTTTTCGGTCACAAATCATTTATTGAACACTAATTGTAGAAATACCAAAAAAATGTTAAAATAGTGCTTTTTACAGTAATTCAAATAAGAGTTAAATGTTACTTAGAATACACTTTGGGAGAATTATAATGTAAAAATTGTTTATAACCAGCGCTTCCCATAAGATAAACATTAGTCTTTTTATTTTTGGCGAATAACCTTGGCGTGTCGTAAGTGGCTATTCGTAGATTTTTTTTAGTAAAAAATGCAACGAAATCGTTGATTACAGCGAATTTTCGCAGAGGACTTATTTCACCTCGAATATAGAATACAGAAAATCTAGTTTATGTATATTTTTTAATAACAGAAGATGCAATGCGTGAGAGCGATGATTCATGATTTTGCATACAATACACAACTATTCGATTACGTGCTTTGTGATAATTTCAAACTAATTATTTTATCACGTACTTGTAAACATTTTATAATTTTAAAACACACTAATCAATTTACTTTTAAGTTTTTTTTATTAACCAAGTTTTCATCATTACGAAATAAAGTTAACTCAAAAAGATTAACATTTTTCGCAACAACTTTAATCCAGTATTTAATTGTATTTTTTGCAAACAATCTAATTTATATAATTATATAACACGTTTTACAAAAATTTCATAGTAAAAGCCTTTCAATGTTTCTAAATTGCTACTACCAACTCATAATTACTCGTTATTTACTCATGAATGACATGATTCATATGTAAAGTCAAGTTAAGAAGTGACTAACATGTCAATGAAAATAAGATCATTCAGTTAAATTATTTTATAACGGAAAAACAAAGGACAAATTAAGAGAACTTGTTATTTTAGATATATTGATTTGTTATTGCGCAAGTTTCAGACCCTCGCCCTAAAGTAGACGGACGCTCGAAGGCCATGTAGCATCGATTGAATGACATCATCCCAGGCTGCTCGTTCGAATGAGACGACGGATACTGCGCCTTATATTTCTACTTCTGTTCCGTTCAATATAACTGTTTTATTTAAACAGCGTTGCATTTCGTCATTCACAACATATACGGCATCAATGTTAAGACCGTTGAACTTCGTAATGACTATGGAATACTAAAGTAAATTCTAACAGAAAGAGCACATTACAATCTTACGCATGTGCGTGAAAACACCAAGCCTATATTTAGAAACACTCGCTAAGAACATGACGATAGTCAGGAATTTGGTTTTGTATTTGAAATGCAAACCATTTCAATCGAGCTTAATTTAAATACACAAACAATATTACGAAATCCAGTTAAACTTTGTCGTTATGTATTTTTTCTTTAAAAAAGATTTGATATAACTTTTTTTTTCTCTTATCATGGTTGAAAGTTTTTTTAAATACATTTATGCTATTTCCAAACAAGGAAAATATGTTTATGGGAGTCACATTGATTTAACGAAATCTGCATCACATACAATAAATCTTAGCTTTTATTTCATATACAGGGTGATCAGAAATAAGTAGTCAGGACTTCAAAGGGTTCCGTATTAAGCGATGATTCTGAAATACGTTACATTTAATAAAAAAAATCGAAATAGTACACAATAACTAATTTTAATTTGTACAATTCCAATTTTTTCTCAAATTATCATTACGTTACTTATTATTTCTAGAACTATTTATTTTTGGATAGCCTTTACCATTTATTAATTAACAACAAATGATACATTCACCCTTTTTAAGCTATCTACCCAATTATTCCCAATTATCTTGTAATTAGAAGAAAAAAAATATTATTATTATTTTTGTTCTTTTAGATGTGTCTACCCCAGACAACCTGCAGTATCAATTCTTCCCCGTGTCTAGTGGTTCTGTTCAATTTAAAGTACGAACAGCAAATGATGCCCACGTCGCACTTACCATGGGCCCTCAAGACTCGGAGCCCATTTATGAGGTAAACAAATAATTATTAACTACGTTTGTCATATTAAATCATATATTAAATTGTACAAAATATTTTTTCGTACGTAAAAGAACGTAAAATATGCTCATTAATACTATGAAATTCTTTTTATGTTTTTCAATTTAAAATATTTTATGCTCATATCAATTGTATGTTCTTGTATGAAACTTTGTCAGTAATAAAAGCTTACCGTCGTATATAAACTGAACAGAAAAAGTCCTAATTATATGTAATATTAACATGCTCTAGCCCTGTCGGTTCACTATCTAAGAAAACCATTAATCTCTTTGGTTTATCTTTACAATATCTTTTCAAAATTTACGATGGTACAAACATTTTAATTATTTACTTTGTCTTAATTTTCAGATTATGATTGGAGGCTGGGGTAACACCAAAAGTGTAATCAGGAAAAATAAGACAAAACCTGACAAAGTAGAAGTGGAAACACCTAATATTGTAAATGGGGGAGAATTCCGTGGTTTCTGGGTGCGATGGGACGGCGGTGTCGTATCTGCCGGTCGCGAAGGAGAAAGCATTCCGTTTATCTCCTGGGCTGATCCGGAACCCTTCCCTATTGGTTTCGTAGGTGTATGCACTGGCTGGGGTGCGACCGGTACTTGGAAAATCGAAGGTAGGTTATGTGATAATAAGTTAAACTCAAAATGTACCCAACGTCGATAACTAAATATTAAATAATCGATGCAGAGGCCGCGGAATTCAACACTCCGGACAAATTAGAATATAAATTCGGGCCCGTGGCATCTGGTTCTCTGGAATTTGAATACTGCGGTCCACATAACTGTCACGTCTGTCTTACCCCCGGGCCGGGTGAGATAGATCCAATGTATGAATTCATCCTGGGAGGTTGGGAGAATACTCAATCCGTGATAAGACACTGCAGACAGAAGCCTGATAAGGTAGCGTAAGAGAATTAAGTGTCTTACCAACAAAAATTTTCTGTAACTTTTTGGCCATGAATGTAAATAAATATAACGGTCCTTAGGTAACTGTTCGGACGCCTGGACTTATGAACCCCAACGAGTATAAGAAGTTTATTATCGAATGGAGATGTGGAAGATTGATAGTTCGTGATGGTTCTAATGGAGCGGTTATGATGGAGTGGGTGGACCCTACACCGTTCCCAGTTACACACTTCGGAATACGAACTGGATATGGAGCCAGAGGCAGTTGGCGTATCAGGCACTTCTATAAAGACGGAGCGCAGCCACGTTGAGTGTCGACAATATCTAGTGATTTTTGCTTTAAATGTTAATTGCTGTTAATCTACTACAATTTTAGAAAGTAAAACTAACCTTGAGTGGGAAATGTCATTATGTTTGTGTTTAACAAAAAATTCCTCGGCGAGTGCAAAATTGCATCTGGATGTTGAATGATATTCGTGGTACGTTGGGTACATTTTGCCTGTTTACTACAACCTTTGTTCCCTATTTTCCATAAATTTGCATGTATATACGCACAAATAAGTACCAGTAGCTGTACCTGTTGAGATAAAGAACTGGTTTAGTTGTATTAGTAATAATTACTTCTGTAACATTGGAAATATTATTTTAATTTATTATTTTGCATGCTTTTTACAGTAATCACGTTATTAGTGCATGAATATGTTCATAGCGAATCTTCTCTTTACAAAAATCAACGTAGTTACCATGATAATAAATAATCTCTGAAAAAAGAAAGTTTGCTTAAGCAAAAAAATATGAATGTTGCAAATTTACTTATTTAAAAATTATTCGTTGCTTATCAACACCGACACTAAACAATCTTTTCAAACAAAAGAGATCGTTAAATGTAGCTCTTATTGAACAGTAGCTCCATCAGCACCGACGGCAGCCGCTCTCTACAGTCCCCCACCTGGTTACCCCGGCGCTGCACCAGCAGTGTCGGCAGTGGGAGGTGCCGCAGCTGTTTGGATGGATGCGGTCAGTGGTCAGGTCATCCCAGGAGCTGTAGTTGGCGGTCAAGATTGTTCCGGAGAACCTCTATATGTAGTGAGGGCACAGCATGAAGGAGCCTTGTTGCCTGGAAAACTTGTCGCATCACATGGATGTGCTTATGTTGCTTGGGGAGGACAAGAACATGGCAAGCAGCAATACCAGGTAAAACACGTTAAAGTATATTTAATACTCAGAAATTTAAATATTAATATCTGAATGTTAAAGTACAAAATATTAATATTTATTAATCCATTTGATGACATCAAAATTTAATAACACTATTATTTTTAGGTTCTTGTGGGCGGCTCTAACAATTGGGTGCCAGTTAACGGTTCAAATGTGCCTCCTGGAGCTCTTCCTGGTGGCGAGTCAGAAGATGGAGAACCATTATTCATTGGTCGCGTTCGTCACGAGGGCAGCGTAACTACTGGCAAAGTTCAACCGTCTCATGGAGTTTGTTACATACCGTTCGCAGGACAAGAGCTAGGCTTCCCAGACTACGAGGTCCTTATGGCTTAAAATACAACATCACTACAATAAAAACAAAAAAATGGGGAATTGTAATGCACGTACTTGAGATGAAAGCTTTTTAATCTAGAAGCTGGCTGTTTGAATGTAGAATATAAATATTCACGCTGTGCCTGTTTTTACGTTTTTATTTTAATGCACTGCATAATATTGTGACTTCCCCTAGAGGGAACATGTATTTAATAAATTATTTAAAAAAAAACTACTTGGTTTTAATTTACCATATTGCCATCAACAGTGTTGTTCGAGGTTATTTAGCAACTGCCAAATTTGTCACATACTCATCAACCTATTAGTGTTCGCATTATTGTCTCAAAACTATATTTATGCTCATCCCATTCGACTATTTGCATATAATTTAAAATCCCTAAGAAGCAAGGGTATAAATATAATATAAAAAAGTCTACTACCTGTCACGCTAGAAGCTATATAGAATGGCACAATTGTTAACCTACGAGTCAAGCTACCTTCTAATTTGAAATAAAACGTAGCTTTTCTTGGCAGGTGGTAGTGGGCCAGGATCTTTAGACACCGGTCAGATACTCATGACTCACACCCGTCTGGTCAGTTTGGTGTGGAATTTTCTTGCATGAGGGAAGGTGCAGAAGAGATACGACTTGCCACAGCGGTTGCCAATACAGCGATTTTCTCCGACGGCAACTGCGTTCTGCTTCATGCAGGGTGCCGCTGAGCTACCATAGGAACCTTAAATTGGTTAACTTCTGCACTGTATACTAGGCAGAACTGCTGGCTTTAGCAAAAGCGACAGGGTACGCGCACATTAAACTACTTGCGGTTAGCTCGCGAAACTGTTGCAAAATCTTACACTCTCTATTCCTTAGCTTAAAGCGTCACCTCCATAATAAAAGACCAAGAGGGCAGAGCAACATTCCTCAATTACTGCAGAACGGTAATTAGGAACGTATTCTTGAGCAATAAAACTCAAAGTTAGAATGGGGTCGAGTAAATAGTTTTATATAAAAATAAATTCTATAGAGAGAATTTGTTTAGAGTTAAAAAACAGAGCACTTAAAATAAAAATGTTAATAAAATGATGAGATAAAGGAAAAGGATAAACTGGGATAAATTTAACAATTGCAATACAAGTAAATAATTAAATCATGAATAGCCCTGTACTATAATAATTGAGGAGAGGTTGTGGAGCGATATAAAGAAGGAAACTAAGATTGAATGAGAGTGTATGGTCATACGTTGTATATTGTGCCTTTTTTGAGTAATACCCCCTAAAACCCTATCTAAGTAGATTTTCGTAAAATTTGTTGTTAATTGACCTCTAATTAGAATAAGTAATTTTCACACTAAACATGAAGGCTCTTAGCTTTATGATTCCAGAGATATTGTGATGAAGTAAGTTCATTTGTGTAAATATTTTATTTGTATAAATATTCCTCAACATATATTTATTTTACTTATAGGAATATTAACACAATAACATTTATTTTATCCGTTCCAATATGGCACACTTTAGGAAATTTTTATGAAGATGAATAGAATTTGCAAGTAGCAAAAAGACAGTCTATCATTTTTTAGTCTATAAATTAACTTTAGTGGGTTAGTCATTAATTTGTCATTGTCAAGTGACAAACAGATGTGATATTTTTCTAACTTATTTAAAAAAAAATAAGTTATTGCCTCTTAGCGACACAGCCAAAACTAATAAAATGGGAGATCTTATCGGTAAATATATTATTAATTATATATCAAAACTGTTATGGTATGATATGTTATGTTTTAACTATTAGCAAGAATGATCATAAGTTTTAAATTTGATCATTTTTCCGATGCACTAAATAGTGATGAAGTAAAATACAGGGAGAATATAGAAATATTTTAAGTATTTACGAATTAAAGAATATCAAAGATTATTCGTTTGTTCTATTGGATAATATTGATATAGTTTTGGAAAAAAATCGTTTTACAGAAGATTATATTTGTTACAGATTTATTGAGAAAATTATTTTTTTCTGGACATAAGTATTTTCCTTTAAATTCCATATTATTGAGATATAGATTCTTTCCATTGCCACAAGTTAAAATTGAGTATAAAATTTAAAAAAAAAGTATATTTGAATCCAGCAACAAATACGGGTGTGAAAGTGAGCTCCTTCCACCACACTCATGCTTTTTTTGTTTACCTGTATGATTTGCATATACTTTAAAAATATGTATTGAAGATTTTTTTATTAAATTTGGGGATTAGCGACTAGCTGCTCTATCACTAAAATTTACTATTTGATTTTAGATTTAGGATACATACTAATTATTACGATCTCAGGGTATACCTGGACAGAGCTGTTACTGGGGAACTCTGCTTCAACAAAATAGTCATAAGGTCTTAATCAAGGATAATAGTCATAAGTCTGCAGCATCCTTGCAAAGATTATGCAACTTCCTACCCTGGCTACCAAGATTTGACTAGTACAATTTCTCCTTTCCATCTTCAATCACACTGATGGCATGTTTAGCAATATTACTGAAAAACAATTTAATAATTAATCCTCCAGAATTATTGTTTTAGGTGACCATTTTTCTGAATAAGCTCAAGTGGTTGCCAATTTTATTCGCTGTAATTCCTGCATCTTTTTTCCTCTCCAAAATCAAAAATCAAATTGTTACAGAGCTGACCACCTGGCCAAATCATGAAAATATATATTATGAAGTATCAAGTTCTGCTTTGGTATTCCATGTTAAATGTACCCGAAATGCTATCATAGGTTTATCGAGACAAGCTAAGTACTCCTGTGACTATTGGGTAAGCACCTAATGTAAAATAAATATTTTTGATTTTTTCACTTTTATAACTTTTGTCAGTAAAAATATTTAAAAATTGAAGAAAATTTATATGCACCATTATTATTGATAAAAAGACACTTGCAAAGACCATTTAAAATCTTTAGGACTCCTGAAAATAACTCCTAGTTAGAATAAATATAGTTATATCCTAATGTAACAAGTATCAAATTTTTCTATTGTTCTTTCTTTCTTCTTATTCCCGTGATTTATATTTTTTAAATGTTTTAGCTGATAATACTTATTTACTCATACTGAATGTTAAACCTGTAGTTTTTATTCTATGGTACTTTATAAATAGTTAAGTTTGTTTTTGTTTAATTTATTTTCAAATTGGGTAATTCAGGTCATGTATAAAGAAATATATTTATGTAAGAAAAATAACAGTAAAATTGGTTTAAGACAAGCGCAGAAACACTATAATTAAATCAGAATCAACACTTTATAATGTAAATTATTTGATAAATTCTTTTATTTTATGAAGCTAGGTAGAAAAATCTTAATAAGTCTAAGTAATTACATTCATTGGTGTAAAAGGTATAATTTTTTGTGTTTATACTTGAAACGTAACATAGATGATATCTGTTGTTATTAGGGGGATTGAAAAGTAATGTCACTTTCTGAAGTTAAATTCACACAGCTACATTTTTAACAAGTTTTTATTTTTAATCAACAATATATTCATTTTTGTTGTCAACAATCTTTCGCCATCTAGTATACAAATTATCAATGCAGAGTCATAAAAACCAATCGGTGATTCTGTAAAGTGTAAGTGTAAGTGAAACTTGCTAGATGTAATATTGACTATGAATAACATTTGAGTAAGATTTTGAGAATGATAAGGACAGCAGTCCTTAGATTTCGTAGCAGTGGGGTGCAAAATGTCTAAATTATTTTGTGATTTGTATAAGTTAACAGTACCTTAATTCAGACTGTACTCTTGCTTACATTAAGTTTTAATCATATCCTTTTTCTATTGTCATTACTATCCTTACATATTACAAACTTCATGGTATCTATTGTTTTTGTAGGTACAAGTTTATATGATCAGAATAGGTAGAAGCATGTTGTCAGCGAAATTATATTGTTCATTTAAGAGTGGAGTACAATGTAGAACATATTAATTTATGGATATGGCAGAAATATTAGAAAACATGAATTGTTCACCATATTTATAACATTTTGATTAATTTTTCCAATTGCCGTTTGTTGTACATACTTCAGTCAATATTGAATATTATTTGATACTGTAACCAACAAACCAACCAACTAAAACCAGTACTTTGTTATGGTTCATGTTGCAATGTACTACAACACTTTTTTCTTGTCTTTCTTTTTTATGTATTAGGAACTTAGTTACTACAACATGTAACTTCATTCTCAGCAAAATAATTTTCACTTTATAGATTGTTATTAGCAACCATCCATTCACTTACATCAAGAAAGGTGTTGGGCCACGGATAAAAGTTCGCACACCCGATATTCTTAGTTCTCAAGTATACAACAAGTTTTGGATTGCATGGAATGGAAACGTCATAAGACTTGGTCATGGTGATGACAGTAATCCAATACTTACATGCCCTAATAAAATACCTGGTTTACGATTTGTTACTTTTGATATCCCAACAAGAAGAGAAAGGACTGCTGTTCATTGGAAATTTGAATGTTAGTCTTACCTTTGTTAACACATTATTTTAAATACACATTATGACTACATAGGTTTGGTGATAATTAAGAAATTAAATTGCATGGTTTATTACAGTGCCACAATTTCTGTACTCTTCAAAAGAAACTACAACTTGGTACTTTAGAATTATATTTTGTGGGCCTGACATAATAATAATACTTCACATTAAAATTTTTAATTAATTTTATATTAAGTATATGAATTTCAGTCTTTTAATTCAAATAATTATGTAAATTAAAGGTGTCTAAAAACATCTTTTCTAAATTTTGTAAGAACTTTCATAATAATGCTGTATAATTTTGTTAAAAGATAGTTTTTTTTTTTAAGAAATGAGAAATAATTGTGTTCAAATATTACAAATACTAAATATTGTGAATTCAGTATTAAATATGGTAATGACAAGTGTAATTGTAATTTTCAGTGCCACCAGCAATAAATCCACCAATGTTAATACCTATCGACGGTGGTGAACCACACTGGGTTAGAGCTGGTGATCAATTACCTGATGGTGCAATTATTGGTGGACATGAAAATGAAGCATTATATATAATAAGAGCACTACATATGGGCTCTATGACTCCTGGAAAATTTGTCCCGTCACTTGGTCTTGGTTTTGTGTCATGGGGAGGAATTGCCAATGAAAAAAATGAATTTGAGGTAAACCCTAACATATTTTGTAAAAATAAAGCCACTTACCTTTAAAAACTAAATAAAATGCGATATATTTTCAGAACATCTAAAAAAGAAATCTAAAGATGTGTAACACTCACAGTAAAATGAAGAGATTACATCAATCATCATGTACACTAAGACCCCACGTAAGATAAGTTCCATCAAAGTAGAGTAATGCAAAACAGCACTGAACGAGGCCATCTTAACATGTAAATAATGTAGCTAGGGGAAGATAAACAGATTTTATTAATTGTATTTATTTTAATAATGATGTTCTTTATTATTAAAAATAAATCCGATCGAAATTCCGAAACGATAATATACCTATAAAACAAACAAAATTCCAAGTCTGACAGATTATTCAGTCTGTTTTGTCTCCATTTATTTGCCAAATGTATCTAATATAACTTGTGTTCTTTTAAAGTTCTATTAGAAGTCGTTTATAAGTTTTGTTTCAGTAGTCAAGCTCCTTACAAAGGCTATCGAAAATTATTTTCACTGTTCTTCGAAATCACTTCTTTAAATATTTTTGTATTGTTTCATGTTAAGTATATGAAACTTTTATTCTTCGCTGTTTCAAAATATATATATATATATATATATATATATATATATATATATATATATATCACTATAGTCACTATCCAAAACTCAATGATTTCAGAACCTTTAAAGCTTTTACTCCTTTAGCTAATCAACCTGTATACAAATTGGTACTGCCAATAGTATATGATATTTATGTTGATCTGACGAAATTATGTTTTGTATCATAATTTATTGCTATAATGGAATTAAAATATGTATTTATATCTACCATTAAACTGTTTTAGGTGCTGTGTGGTTATAATTTAGCCTGGGTTCCATGTCATGATGACAAAATACCAGTTAATGCGGTTGTAGGGGGTTATTCAGAAGATGATGGCAGAGAAAAGCTTTACATAGGACGGGCCAGTCACGAAGGGAATGTCATACCTGGCAAAGTACAGCCATCTCACAAAGTTTGTTACTTTTCATATAACTCCAGAGAAGTGCCAAAAACCTATTATGAGATATTAGTTGTTCCTAATGGGAATGCTCGTTATGCAAACAGACATTTTACATACAACATGGAATATGATTCTAATTCTGAACCAGATCATGATGATGACATTGAATATGAGTATGGGCCATAAATTCACAGCAAAACGAAGTGATTCCATCAATCATGTATGTCTGATATCAACAAACTGATGTGCATAAATATTTTCGTTTCTTGTTAACTATATAAAACTTTTATTCTGTGCTGTTTCTTTCATTTAAAACTCTATTAATACATTTCAATTATTATGTTGTGTATGTTGCAACAAAAATGATAACATTAAAAAGATAAGTAAGTACACTTAAGGTAATTTCTTACAGGGAATCATAGTATGGAAACAAGTACATTGTATGAGAAAATATGATTATGACAAATATATAGTACACTCACAAAGAAAATATACATTATTATACAATTCTTTTAAATCAATGTTATTTATGTACACTTATCTGATCACAGATCTCTAGGGGAGGCCTATTATTTGCGTTTATCAGCTGTTATTATAAATTACAAAGAAGTTTCTATTGGCCTAGGAGACAAGAAGAAAAATATATAAATAAATGACTTTGGAATTATGAACAAAATGGAACAATTGGATGTTAATTTCGCATTCCACATTGGAAAAGCCTGTATGGAAAAAGATTACTTCAATGATCTCTACGATTCATCTGTGTTATGGATAAATTTAAATCTAGATTAGAGGCAAGGAAAGGAATTGAAAAAAAATAATGATTACTCTATTTCAACGAATTAAAATTCTTTATGGTATTTTTTCCCCTGTCTAAATCACTCAATCTAAATAAGTTTAAAATTTTTTCGTAAATTCATCGCAATTTCAAGTATTTACATCAGAGACAGCAAGCCAAAAGATAGCCATTTTGGCTATACATAGTAAAACTACTTTAATTCACAAACTTTACTATGATGTCGCTAAAAATGCGATCACATAAGAACTATTAAATTGGTCCAAATAATGGCAATAATAATAATTGTTCCTTGTTTTTTCAGTAATATATTTTTTCGTATTGTTGCTGCTACAGTTCACGACGTAGAACAACCTTCTTAAATAAAACTCTCGTTCAAGACTCTTCAGGAACGCCGTCATAACAGGGCAGGGCGTTAACAAATGTCGCCATTACAAGCTACGTGACATTCGATACGCCATGCGACTGTCGGAATCTCTTTCTCTCAAAGTAGTTAGGATACAAACTTCTCTATTCCTTAAAGTGGCTTGTAGTAACCTAAGTCTTTCTAAAATTCTTACGTCTCTCTATGTAACATAAATTAATTTTTCGGTTCGGTAACACTTGTAGGGTGTGTACATTAGATTGACTGAGTGATTAGCACCTAAATCATAATCTTATTTTTCATAATTTCATTCTCTTTTTAAGAGACTGGCCAAGGTTAAGGTCCTTCGGAGGCCCTGGCTCCCAGTCACTCTGTGGAGCATCCATCCTAAGAGTTTGAAGTCCTTCCAATACGGCCGAGACAATGTAAAGAGGTGAAATCTAAACACGTAAAGATATAAATGTCAATAATAATCAACGATTTTCACAATTCAACACGCAGTATAAGTTTATGGCAGAAAATAATATTACCTTAATATTTAATAAGACCTTGTATTGAGTATGCCTTGATTACGAAGAAGAGAAAAAAATGCTCCTTATTATAGTTACCTTTGCTGTTCATATAAAGGAATTTAAAAATAATTAGAATTAAAAAGCGTATATTCCATTTATTAGTAAAACAAATGATGTTTGATAATACTTCACATGTGGCGTTATATTACACCGTTTTGACGATTTTGAATATGCCTAACGAGCGTGAAAAGCGAGTAAGCTGTTTTCATAATCTGAAAATTATTATAAATATTTATTGACTTAAAGTTCAAGTTTTTGCTTTTGTATAATACTTTCGACAATCACTGTTGCACATTGGCCTCATGGATATTCAATAATACCGAATGGATGCGGCCTGCATTCGTTTTTCGACGACTTTAACGAGATAATCTGTCCACTTTGTGGGTGGACGTCCTTTGTTGCGCTTGCTGTGGTTTCCTCTCCAGAACCTTAAAGCATCTTTTGTTCGAGCTATGTGGACTGCCTAATGCTACTTCAATCATACTCTCATTTCGCCTATATATATTTTACTATAACATCTTTTAGACCACTCGTAATCATTATCATCATCTTCATGTCAGCCGACAAACACCCACTCCAAGACTTAGGCCTCCCCTAAAGTTCGACCTGTCGCATCCACCACATGTTCGACCTATGCCCGCATCCAGCAACTTCTGTAATCTCGACCATGTCGTCATTCCACCTAATGGGGGCCTAAAAAAATTAAAAAAAACACTGCTTCTTGTAAATCGTAAATTGGATAAATAATACATGACTTCCACAAAACCACATTAGGTCCATAATGTTAACAGTTACGGTGCAAATTATTTTGTTGCAGTGGCCTTTTTGTAACATTTTTGCACTGCATATTTTTTGCGCCTGTCCAAAAACAAAGCTTTGGGATTATTCACAACATTAACTTGAATAAATATAGATTTATTACAGGGGACACATTATTTAAATACAAGATTCGTGATATCGTTTGTAATATCAACTTTTTTTTACAGTTAAATCTCAATCATTTTTAACCACCCATAGTGCTTACAGCAATATTAATTGTTGATTTAAAACAAAATACTCACAGAAGTAAAAGTTGTTAAAGACACTGGACATATTTTTATACCATAAAAAATAATAGGATTGCAGGCTCGAGTCATAAACAGTCTTAAATTTTGTTTGAAATTCTCTGATCTTTCGATCCATTCACTGCTGTAAGCAGCAAACACTAACGCCTGGCTCTGATAACAAAAGGAAGAAATAATATTTTGTAAAGGATTGTTGTATTATAAGCTAATTAATATGATATTACCTGTTGTGTTAGTTTCGCTCCTAACCAAGCAGGAACAAAAATTCTAGACGTCATGCTCAATATATATGTTACGAGAAATAAATGAAAATTACTTGCAGATGGCTAGGAGAAAGATAAACAAATTGTGAAATTATTCTATCAATTATGGTTCTGTCGTATTCCAATAATAAAATAAATCAAATTGTTTATGCGATTACACATGGTGTATGGAAATAGATGTAAACGCTGTATAGCTTTTTGCTGACAAATGAACTGTAAATTCACCCATTTATATACATAGATTTCACACATATCCAATACCAATAACCCTGTATTATAGTGTGTCGTTAAATCACAGTATAGTACAACAATTGCGACTCTTCCTGACGTTGAATGATACGACTTACAAAATTTGTTACTTAATTACTCGTGTATAATTAAATTGGAATGTTAAAAAAATAATAGTTGTTATTTAAATTACATGTTCATATTATTAAAAAAAAAACTAATAAAAATAAAGGTTTTAAGAAAAGTGTACGAAAAAAGTTTTACTGTTAGCAGTCCACACAGAGCTACACAAATAATTGCTGTCGTCACTCCAAATTGCACGAAGGCAGGTACACTGATTATCTTTTGAACTTTTGAACTTAATCTGAAAAATAAAGAATAACTTGTTTTTTATTTATTACAGTGCTTTAAATATTTTTAAGGCTAGTTTATATTATACAGTAAAAGTACTTTAATCCTTGTGCCAATAAGTTTAAGTATTGTATATTGTAAGCGCTTTAACTACACTTATTCTTACAAGAAACTAATACTCGGTTTATTACATAAATATATTATTACACAATATACAGTTAGTAGCATTAAAGGAATGACGTATCGCTCATTTTCTATCAAATAATGTATTGTATATCTTATATAAAAATCACTAGTTTCAGAAATAATATACAACGTAATGATAATATAGTAAGAAAAAGCTTTATTAAAATTCGGATTATTACATTTTGTAATTAATTATTTTTTACTGCAAATCTTTGCAGACTGTACTGCCAGAAGTTATTGGCCTGTCACATTTAAAAATATATATTAATATCACATGTTCCAGAGTGGCCACTTACACAAAATTACTGCAAATAGGTGCATAAGTTATGCTATAGCTTTTTGCTGACAAATTAGTAACACATTCATCCCTTAGAGCTCTCGCCCCTTTTTTCAAACAACATATATGGGATTTTTATGATGAAAACTTACCTTAGTATGATGTCGTAATTCCTTAAATGTTGTTTAAGTTTTGAGTCTTCTGAAAATTTCTTAAATGGTAACTGTTTCTGAACTGACGTGAATTTTGAATCAAGATTTTGTAAATTACTCTTAAGAATGTTTACGCGTAATATTATGCATAATATTAGACCGGCTATGAAAGAATCTATATTTATATTATAAGACATGTGGCCATACATACCAAACGCTTGGTAAGTGAACCAGAAATAAAAGTAACGGTCACGAATTTCATCACTTAAAAAATGATAATTTGATATTGGTAAATTTAATGACGTTCCCCAAACAATATGCGAAATTAATGGTACAATTATTTCAAAAACATATGAGAGATTGCAAAGCACAGCGTACATTTTCCAACCCATCTTATATTTTCTAATAACTTCTTTTATACTATTAATAGTTGTTTCATCGTGTTCGATAAATTCTTCACAATCAAGAATATCCAATATGTCTACAATAATTGTTCGAAATAATATAAATATTATAACTTTTGATGTAACAGCGATTTCATTAAAATAAAACAGAACTTCTTTTATTAAAAAATCAATTTTTAGAGGAGTATAATATAAGTTAACGGTAAGTATAAAATTGTATAATATTAATGTAAAAGACAAATAAAGAATTGAAAAGCAAGTATAACATTTATACGTAGTTTGCCCTGGCCAAATTCCTAATATCTTCCAAAAGAACAGATTTACTGTAAAACAATTTGATAAGCGTGTTCTGTACATGATTGATAGAAGAGGTTCAATGTTAAGCTTAAATACTTTTTCTGTATTATTTATACTTTATCATTTTTAGAATTCCGTAACCCGGTTTTGACGTTGCGCAAGCCAAATACCATAGATATTAAATAAATAAATAATACTAATCGGATACATAGAGCAGATCAATGATTTTATTTACTTATTATTTGATGTATACACATTACCAAATAACAAAAATTGGCTACAACTTTGATTTTTATCTCTGTAAGCACCGCACAATATATTTGAAAAAAGTATTAGAAGAACATTTACACCTTTGATTAGTTTAGAAATGGTCAATAACATTAAACAGATTCTCATGATTTTCACGAATTTTGTAACTATTAAATGCAAATACAAATTACATAATATATGAATTAAAAAAACCTGCGGATCTGCTCTCTCCTGTCTTGTCCAAGATTTATGAATATTATAACAAAACTTTTCTTTTCCATTACCATATAATTAGAGAACTTATATTTTTGTTATCCAGTTATCGTTCTTGAATTTTTTATGAACGTAAACTAGTTTTCATAGACTAATATTTAGCAAACCTTGGTTCCATATCCTGAAGTAGTTAACCTTTTTAAATAAAGGTACATTATATAAAATACATACATACGTTACCAAAATGCAGTAATAGAGGTCAAGAAAATTTATTAAAACGAACAAAATATGTGTAGCAAAAATATTCCAATAATCTACATAAAATTAATAGAAAATCTTCACCCAGTCGTTCCCTTATTGCTAAAAATCGTATTGTCTTGAAACAAATATCGAAAATAAATGATGTAAATAACAGTATTTTTGTAACAGATAAACATGCCTATAAATCAAATTGTATATTATATAAATATGATTATGATTAATTGTAATATGAATTTTTTTTTTTTCAGTATAAATATTTCTTTAAATTTTTTTAAAAACACAATTTCTTTTTACAAATACTGGCCGATGAAAATTTAGAAAATTTATCTAGAAGAAGTGTAGAAGAATATTTTTGACATATCATAAAATGTTTGAGCACCACCTCCGTGTATAGCGTAAATAATTTGAAATCCTAGTGTTAACGAGGATTCTTTAATATTTTAAAATGGCTGAAAAACCAACAGAACCGACGGAACCTGCTGAAGCAGAAGTACCGGAAACTGAACCTGAAGCGGAAGCAGGTAGTTGGTATTGTTGTTGGAATCACAACACAACAAACACGAGATTATCTTCAAATAGTAGTAATAGATGGCGCGGCGTGAGTACGCTCCCCACTGCTAGTTAAGGTCACAGGAAGTCGCTGGATATGGGCAGCGAAAGACCAGTGATAATGGTTGTTTATCGTCTGACATGGTGAAGCTAGTTTTGCTATAAAATACTGCGCAGACAAAACAATGTTGTAGACATTCACGAATTGATAAGCATTCTTAAGAATTGTATCAATATCCGATGTCCGCGAATCTTATATAAAGCAATAACTAGTTAGTAACGTGAAAAACACCGGATGAGGGCGACTTTAATTCAAACGTGGACTCGTGGCGCATCGCATCGCACCAAAAAAGTAGTGTCCACGGAGTATCTCTCCACAAATCTATAGAGCATAAAAATCGGCCCTCGGGATATCAGTCTCAATTTAGTTTAGTACTTTAAGTCAGAGTGTTCTTAAAAACGAACTCTATCTATCTCGAAATTAAACTAGCTACCCATTACAAACCTGTTAAACAAAAGTGTAAAAAGTATTTCTCTCACATCTTTTTACGCACTCCAGGACTTCATTGTTTGTATGACATGTCACCTCAGCCTTACCAACCTTAACACCAACATTTCTAACCACTATTGTTAAGTTTTATATATTATTGTGGTTTAAAAAAGTGTTTACAAAAACACCAAAGTAGAAAAGCCGTTAAAACTTTTTTTATTTTTAAGCGTCGACCTATCCACCATATCCTCCATACTCTGCCGAGACCGCGCCTCCTTCTGTGGCTGAAACTATAATTGCTGGTCGAGATTTGCGTACACAGTTTAAGTTTTTGCCCAAAAAACCAGTGCATCCACCTCCGAGGCCCGCGAGGCCAAGGTAAAGTAATAAATTACATACACATTTTACATAGTCCTATATTTATAGTATATATGGTACATACATAAATGTTTATAATATTTATACTTCTACTGTTTGTATACTATGGTTGTCTAGAAGAAATTGCCTCGTGTGATTTGTTTTCTAGCGTGCACAATAAAGAATATTACATTAAATACTAAATAGTCCCACAGCTGCTTTAGCATTTTTGTAATAAAAAACAAGTCTAGAAATTTAAAAAAAGTTTGGAGTAAAACTTAATTTTTAACACATACCACTTGCTGCGACCCGTACATTAACAAAATTAGGACTTTTATGAAAGCTTTCAAAATTTTGGCTTTATTATATTAATAACGGCGAACGTTTTCGTCTATTACATGTATATATTTTATACACATATTGGTAAGAACATTAAGAAATTAGAGGAAATATTATTTTATGATTAATGATATGCTATGCTCAACGGGTTAGATGGGCAAGTTGACATAACAATGGGTAGGCCATGTGACGCAGAACGAATGGCCCTTACCCTAAAGTTCTAGAGTGCCACGGACCAACAAGTGTAGCGTAAGACATCCATCCACAGGGTCGTTAGATGAACTTTCTAAGATCGTCGGAAAACCTTGAATCACCGTTCGGTGTTATTGGAAATCTATAGAAGGATTTAAGTAGAGCAGTGGACGTCTTACGGCAGAAATGATGATGAACTGAAAACGACTATCTGGTCTGTACAATGCTATTAGCAACACCTTATATATGTTTGTGAGTGTACACTCATCAAACTAAGAAACGAGGTGGTCGCCTTAATAGCAATATTAATAGTGATCGTACTAGATACGATGATGAGTCCAAGTCTTCGTTAACAACTGTCTTCGACGAATTCTCGGTATATACTGGCCTGAGCAAGTCTCCAACGTAGATCTCTGAAAACGCTGCGGTGAGATGCCGATCGACCAGCAGATCAAACGCCACAAGTGGAACTGGATAGGCCACACGGTCGGAAGGGACCCTGATCACATACCGAGGCAACCCCTAGAATGGAATCCTCAAAGAAAGCGAAGACGTGGCCGCCCAAAGCAAACCTCGCGGCGGACGATCACTTAAGTAGTGAAGGCAGTTGGAATGACGTGGAGCGAAGTAAAGCGCGAGTCTCAAGACCGCTCAGAATGGCGACGTACTGTGGACGCTCTCTGCCCCATTTTGGGGACATAGGAATAAATGTTGACAGATACGACGGTTCAAACCTGGCCACAGCTCTGCAATCGCGTTACTCCTTACTATTAAGACGACCTGTAAACTATCCGGTTACCACTAATATACATTGTTACAATTCTTGATAAGCGACAGAAATAATTTATACAAAACATATATAGCCATAAGGTACTTCATTTTTTGAGAAGATAAATGGTAAATTTGAATATTTTTAATGCTGCCATTCAATATCTTTTATCTTTAAAGGGGCCCAAAAGCTACAGATGTAAAACTATCGAAGCGCGCATTTAGGGCTCACGCTCGATGCCTGCGTCGGCACGGCGCCGTGCTCACGGACCGCTTGGAGAACATGGCCAAGCCTCGGCGACGGAGTATCATATACACCTGGAGAGATTATGCAAAGATTTTACCACCCGAAACAGTATGTATTGCATAAAATATATAGATATGTACGATTTACAGACAACTAAAAAATGCTACCGTTTTATAAGATTATTATTCGGTAATTTTAAATGACACTATTTATAAATTCATAAGTAGTTTACACTATGAAGAATTGTTTAAAAAATGTTTTAACACTCCTGAAAAAATTACAAAATAAGGAATACACGTGATTTTCTACAGGGCATATATGGCTTACAATAAAAATTCCTTAGATATATCGTTTACTTGATTTTAATATTTGTTGACCTTTGTAGTGTGTTCTTTAGATTATTTCCTAGGGAACAGTGTTTTTACTTTAAAACGAAGTCCTATTTGTAGATTGGTCGTATAAGAGCCATGTTAGACGCTGATGAACCTTTCAAACCGGAGCAGGCATACGAGTATTTTGTAAATTTACGAAAAACCAAGAAAAAAAAGAACAAGTACGTATCTTATTATTGCTACTTACCTATGTTGTTTATTTAATGTAGACACAGTTATCTTTAATTTCTATTATACTATTTGTAGAAAGAATGTAAATCAGTTAAAGAAAGATATGTTGGCGATATGCGACGATAAAAGATTTTTATGGGCTCGAAACGCAACGATTGCATTCGCTAGAGGTATTCAACAACGTCTGTCTAAACCTGGGCGATACGCTCTTGCTGATGGGTAAGTTTATTTTCAAGATGTATATGTTTTTAACTTGGTGGAATATTAAGTTGTAATACAAGAACTTAATTATTTCTTTTAAATCTCCTCTACTAGATTTTTCTTAAATAAATAAAAACAAATTTACTTTTAACATATTATTACTTACCAGTGCCATATTGAAGTAATTTTAAATTGAACACTTTTATACGAATGTTCAATAATTAAGCTATGATTTGTTTGTTGTTATTTTTACCGTATCAATTTTTCTCTTTCTAACATTAAGCTATTTAAATATATATTTTTTATTTTGCTTTAATAAAAATTGTTCATTAAAGGAACACAGTGCATTTAAGTTTAGTTAATTGATCGGAAAAAGTACGAATTTGTTGAAGTAATTGAAATCTAATGAAGATATAAATGTGCTATTTTAAGTTGTACATAATGGGTCATATTTTTATATCAGTAACACAATGGACAAGGCAGGCCTTCTGGGCTGGTTTCTAATTAATCTGCTTTTGATTAATTTTAATAATCTTAATAAATAAAATATAAATGAAGATAAAGTTTACATACATAAATAATTTTAAATATCTTCATTTATATTTTGAAATTGATACAGTTTCCTTAGCACGTAAATTACTTATATTTACAATGGTTGACGTTCGACGACGGCCATATAGAGTTTTTAATACAGAGAAATCAATTAATATCGAATTAAATTAGTATTAATACTTATCCATAACACATTTTATAAAATATAAAAAAAATTCTTTATATTTACACACCCAGAATGCTGCGCTTGTCAAATTTAATCTTGCATGATATATGTGGCTACATGAAAATGAGGGCACCGTCTCGAAACAATACTAATCCAAAAGCAAAATTTATGATGGAAATGTCTGACAAGGTAAAAACGTGTACATTACGAATTGCATCAAGTTAATATATCGTTGTTCAAAACTTTTTTTATTAGTTAATTAACCTGAAAATAACGTCGATTGTATTAGCCAGTGAAAAAGTTATACAAGGTGATTAGTTTTAGTTTTAAAAAATATAACAGGGAACGTATAATTCATTTCCTGACAATTAATTTACGGAACACTCTATCCAAAAATGAAAGCTTTCAGAAATAATAATTAACGTAATGATAATACAGTAAACGTAAAAGTTAGGCGTTTTCAATTCTGAATAAAAATAATTAAAATGAATTATTGTTTACTATCTATCTCAGCAGACTTTGTAATTGCTAGAAGTTATTGAGCCATACCAATAAAAAAAAATATTAAAAAAGGCGCCTATTTCAGCGCGATCACTATTAACAGGGTGATTAGAAATATGTGTAAACGCCTTATAGCTTTTTGCTGACAAATAAGTTACACTCACCTCTTTTAAATTCCTCCATTAAATTTTACATCTATAACCAATCACACTGTATACTTTATTAAGATATATACTTCATGAAAATAGATTGTTGTTTGGATTGATGAAATACTCACGGAATCTGATGATCGTATGCTGATGATGGACTTTGACGAAGATGAAGGTTAGTGCACATAGCTTATTTTGATAAATGGTTTTGAAATATGAAACGGAGTAATTATTCGTTTTGCTATTAAGCAGCTTTAAGGTAAGTCACTTTTCTCTAGCCAGTACAATGCCGTTAAATGTATATATTAAAAATAAAAAGTTAGACGTACGTAGATGAAAAAAGTCTTATTTTAGTTTTGTGCAACGATGCACATACTTCACGTAAGTATTCTTTTGTTTGAGAAGAAGTAGAACGGAGCTACGCCGAAGATAACGAAACTGATGGTAAAACTGATCATTCGCCGCCTAAAGAAAAATCACCATCACAAAGTAGTACCTCGACGGCTGCCAAATAAAAACAAGCAAAACATTGTCAATGTCCCGGTCCGTCAGCTAGCCAAAAATAATAAAAAAATATGTAAGATTTATGTAAACTACGGTACGTGATTTTATTTCATTAATTAATTTTATGTAATTATCCTTTCCTTATCCATTTCCCATTCACAATCATGATTAAATTCTTGTTATTCATTTTTGTACTAAATTAATACAAATATATATCTATAATAAATGCAACGGTAATCCTCTAAGTTACAAGTTTACAAACCTAATGTCTGTTGATTAATAGTAATATTCTGCAAAGATGTCGGAATTCTTGTTCCGTCTAGATTGAGTATAGCTGTTTAAAAAGTCCGTTTCCATAAAACATTTATAAATTAACAAAAATACTGTAAAATTTTAAACTTTTTGCATGAAAAGCACAATGTATTATAATTCAATTATATTAATCTATATCATTGTATACATTATAACAAAGAAACCAAATTTAGGATAAAAAGTTTGTTATAATTTTTTTGTCGAGTACATCTCTATGTATTTTAAATCGCGACATTTATAATCTCTCGGGAAGACGCTGGAAGCGGGCAGCGTTAGATTGGTTATAATTACTTTGGATGAGATGAAAAAAAAAACTTAAGCAGAACTCCAGAGATTTAGGTTAAATATTTATATTTAATGAACCTTTGATTTATATGGCTCTGTTAATTTTAGACATATTAGCAGCAGATGCAGCAGGCGATGCAGGTTTTGCGGATGACTTTCTAAAAATGATGCAACAAGTGAGTGACGGCACGAAAACTACGATAGTCGATATGTTTAACCCAAAGAAATATCTAAAAATGTCCATGTATATATTAAATTTATTAATATACATTACTGTTCTAAAGATAATTTTCTTACCTAATGCTCCAACATGAAGGTGGTGCTTTATACAGAAATGGATTTAAAATTTTTGTGTTTAAATTAAAAGTACGAAATGAAAACGAAACTTTGATACAATAAATGAATGTCTTGTCTTATCTTCCTATGACGTTATTGAACACGACTGAAAGAGGTAATTTTGAATATGAATCATTTTAAAATTAACAGGTAAAAATATTCTTCATTTTCCGATCGAAATACTTTTCAATTCAATCGTGTTCAGTATGGTCAAAGTGGAGAATGAAGGATAATTTTACCAACAGAACGTAGCAAATTTTAAATATTGTTTTTTTAAATGTTTCTTATTAGTAATTTTTTTTAGGACCAACCCCCAGGATCAAAGCAGTCTAAGAAATGTAAGTTGGAACATTAACAAAATTTAAAGCAAAATTTACTCAAATTAAGTAATATTGATTATGAAAATATTGTTCACAGTACCACCAGCATATTTAAAGTTCACTGGTAAGGAAAATTTATCATCGTAAATATTATTTTTAAAAAATGTGACCAAAATTAATATGAATGTCATTTCACAGGAGACATGCTTGAAGTGTTTAATATTTTAACGGGTGCAATGCACAAGAGAGGCGATGAAAATTTGATAAAACATGGCAAATTTCATCAAAGTTATACGGAAGCCGCAGACTTGTAAGATAGAAAATTATTAGAAATGTTGTAGATGAAATGAAACTGTCTTAAATGCTTGCTGTTATAATGTTTTCAGGCTCAAAGAGACCCCCACTTTTGACGTTGAAGAAATCAATTCTGGTTTAGCGCAGAAAGTTAATAATGCACTATCCGATATGGTAAAACCACTGACATCGAAAAAGTTAGAAACTGCGATGAAGGGTATTTAAAAATGTATTATATTAATACATCTTTTTAACTTTGATTTAACTTAAAACGTTAACGTTCTATATTTCATTTTAGATATGGTCGACATGTGCTCTAATTTTTTAGCTGAAAATGCTGATATTAATAGTAAGTATGCGGTTTTTTTTGTATACTGGCCTAGAAATAATAATTCTAGTTGAAATAATACAAGTGGAATAAGAGTTGTCAAACTAAGCCACAATGTTTATAAAATTATTTTGTAGAGGATAAAGGACCTGCTTTCAAAGCATTATTAGGCGCACTTCGGAAGAAACCAAACGAATTATTATATGAAAAAGAATCTGTCAAGGAAAAAAACGGAGAAGCCGCTACAGAGTAAGAGCAATTTATGATTCTAAAAAAAAACATAAAAATGAAAAAACATAATTAGGAAATAAATTTATTACTACTAAATAGCTAAGAGTTTAATATTTTTTAGGTTGAGCGCTGCGCGGACCTTGGAAAGCGACCACGATGATCCCAACTTATCAAACGCAATAGAACAGAATCTTACAAAGCTGGCCGCAGGCGTCACAACGCCTGATTTGCAGGCGGACATGAAGGGTGATTAAACTAATTTATATCTATTTGTTGTAAAATTGTAAATTTATAATAAAATGATATATTTTATTTTACATTTTGTGCAGAAACCGTGCCGCTTTGCTCTAAATATCTATCCCAGAATGCCATTGACAAATGTAAGTTAAAAAACAAAAATTATTGAATGCTTTTAATGACGTGGCTGCTTATTAAACCATCGTTATAGTGGAACGTGGTCCAGCTTTCGATCTTCTAATAAAGAGTTTGAAGATCAAGGGTAGCGAACCATTTACACCACAATTTCCGGAGCTAGCGAATAATTTCAACGCTGCATATGTGTTAGTATAATCTTATTACATTAAACACCATCATGTAATGAAAGTATAAAATGCTATACCATCTAACATAATTTTGTTTATAGTTAGTTTAACATAATTTACTTAGCTAGTTTTATTATTATTTAAGGAGCTTTTTGCTTTTATGCGCTGTGTGCGTCTACAATATGCAAATGTATTTAAACTATGCCAACGAAATTCTCAAAGAAAATTTCAAACCCATTTAAAATTTTAATTTCATGGAAACTGAATATATGAATGAATTTGAAAAATAAAATAACTTTTTTGATTTTAATTATAGGTCAAAATTATTTTTAAAAAAATATCCAATTACTTTTTTGTACGTTATTGTTTAAAAATAATTTACTTCCATTATTTTCTCAAAACATTGTGACAAGTGGTGGGCAGGGGTACAAAACAGCTTACAGCTTCGAAAATTAGAATACTCACAAAAAAGTGACAAATAACGGTCTGTGTTAATATAATAAAAGGCATGTCTAATAAAAATAGATAATTTAAAAAAAAAGTAAATAAATAAATAATCAATTCCACAGGATTGCAAGGCCATCGAGTTTTTAGGTAGGATATGCTAACGCGCAATGGAGCAATTGAGTGCAAAGCCCGAATGGTATTTCGATTCAAGCGTATCCAAGAGGGCTGAAACTTGTTCAGTCGAATGCTATTATCGGATCATCTAATGCTAAGATTTGCACTGGAAAGCGTTTAGAGAAATTGCGAAAGTTATTTCTAGCAAGGCTTCTGTTGTAAATGCGGTACAACGAATACGTGTCCTAGCCGTAGACGTGATCATCATCATTTCAGCTGTAGGACGTTCGCGGCTGGATATAAGCC
This sequence comes from Battus philenor, assembly GCF_028537555.1. Taxonomy (NCBI): domain Eukaryota; kingdom Metazoa; phylum Arthropoda; class Insecta; order Lepidoptera; family Papilionidae; genus Battus; species Battus philenor. The sequence continues at coordinate 5,360,355 of NW_027181693.1, forward strand.
TCCCCATAGGTTTCCAATTACACTGATTAGAAAGCCGAACAGAGCTCTTTCCATGGTTTGTTAAGACGACTGTGAAAGCTCGCCAATGCGGAAGTGAAACCAGAAGTTGCTGTACTATAGCTGCTACACCACTGATAACACAAAATGGTTGAGAACGTAATGAAAGCGAGAGAAAAAGGGAAGGATGTAAGGTTGTATTGGGTGAAAGCGCACGCGGGGATGGAGGGGAACGAGAGGGCGGACCAGCTGGCCAAGGAAGCGGCCCTGAAGAGTAAAAGACGACCAGAGTACGAGAGATGCCCTGTTTCATTCGTCAGGCGGCAACTGAGACTGGAGTCGCTCGACGAATGGAACAGGAGGTATGTGGAAGGAACGACGGCTTCGGTAACGAGGATGTTTTTCCCGGACGCCGTCTCAGCCTACCGCGTGCTCCGCAGCATCGAGGTGGACGCGGTCTTGGTCCAGCTCTTCACGGGGCACGGGGGGTTCACTGAGTACCTTCATAGGTTTAAGCTCAAGGAGGACCCCTCGTGCTTCTGTGAACCAGGCGTGGACCAGACCGTGATCCACCTTGTGGCCCGGTGTCCCGCATTCGGGGGACTCCGGTTCGGCTTCGAGTGCCGGTCTGGTGTGCAAATCAGGGAGGAATCAATAGCCTCCCTGATAGGCGAAATTGAAACTAGAAATGACTTCCTCGAGTACTGTAAAATAATCATAATACAAGCAATAAATAGAAATAAAACTAGGTAAAAACAAAAGAAAATAAAAACAAGACTGAAGTAAAATAAATAATTAATTGTATAAGAAAACAACTGTGATAAATGTACCTAGTAAATAAGAACTGTAAAAAAATAAGAGGACGAAAGAAAGAGGAATAGAGTATAAGGGCATAAAAGAACAGAAATGTAACATGATAGACAGAAAAGAACGGATGATAAGATGAACAAGAGAAGATCATGAAAATAAAAAAATTACGTGAAAAAATATTTGTAAAAAAAGGTCCCTGTCCCAAAAATCAGATAGGGGTACGAGAGGCCCCCAATAGCGGGGGTCATAAAAAAAAAACACAAAATGGTTGTAGACTACTGTCTGTAGACACTGAGGACTAGAAGATGTTTCGTAGTTTCCCGTACACTGCTCAGCCGAGTCGAATTCGACAATTGACCTCTTTTTCGAATTTGGACTGACCTTATTAATTTCTATGAAAGGTATAAGCGGAAGATGTAAAGTTATCTTATTTTATTAGATTAAACACGGCACCCGGATTGACAAGTATAAAGCCTAACAATGAAACAAAGCCTTTGTTCGAGACTCATCTCCATGCAGTAGTGGATATAAATACACCAAAGAGTATGAAGGATCAAATGAATGGTATTAATTATCTATTTTAATAATATTTATTTAATGACATATCTATACAATTTTATCAAAATATATGTATTATTATTAAATGAGACTATTACGACTCAGTCTTCCAATTCCGAAGTGGTTAAGGTTTAATTTAGCAAATATAACATCAACTCAAATTAATGATATTATCATTAATATTGCTTTAATTATTAATGTAACCAAAGATAAGGTTCTCCGGCCAATGTGAAAAATGTGATCAGTTTGGCTGGGCTGATTTATCTCGCACTCAACTGAACACTCGGATCATGGAATAACTATTGATTATTTTCGTTTAGTACAATACAACATTTCATTCTGTCTTTCGGTATTATTTACAAAACAGGGTTAATATTTATTTTAATATAAAACTTAACCACACACAAGAATTAACCACATTATGTTATATACGGATTTGTTATCTATGCACCACGCCTCGCGTACTAATTGCTAATAAATATTATGTTTCAGACGTTGTCAATAGATGTGCTAATTATTTATCCGGTTTTCAAAGAGATAGAGGTAAGTAGATGTAGTAAATTATTATATTCACACCGTAGTTCTTATTTAACAAAAAAATAAGCGATTGTTGAAAATTTTAGAAAAAGCCTTGAAATTGCTGTTGGAAACGATGAAAAAGAAACCAACAAAGGAACTCGCGAAAAGAAATGATTACACAATGACATATGGCATAGGCGCTGGAGAGTAAGATAGGCTACGTAATTTAATAAGTTTCGAACTAAACATATTTCTAGTTCAATTTTGATACTTGCAGAACCGAAAAGGCGCCCGCGCTTGTACCATATCTGCCTGTAAAAGATATTGCCCAAGAAATTAAGGAGAAACTCAATGAAGACGTTAGCCCTGCTACTCCGCCTGATTTACAAATGCCAATGAAAGGTAAGATATATAGATTTATTTATTTAATCACGTGACACGAAAACTAATTTTAAACTCTTTTTCGAAGCTCTTGTACGAGACGTAGCCGACGTTTTATCGCAGCCGGTAGCAATGAAAAGTAAGTGTTGACGTAGATGACTCTTTTTTTATATAAATTTATTTCTTGCGAAGCGGACAGGGGACAGTCACTACATAATATGTGTGATCGTAGTGACTGTCCCCTGTCCGCTTCGCAAACTTAATGAACACATCTTTCGTATTCGGTGGAAATCTCTTATATTACATATAATTAAAATAATCATAATCATATAATATATAATAAAATAGATAGACAATCTTCGTCTAATAATGAAGTAATTCTTAATACATAATAAAAAAGAAATAAGTAAGTATTTAAGAAAATATTTTTAATTTAATCAAGTTTGAAAATAAATACAAAGCTTACGAGTATCGTAATTAGCTTGGTGCTTTAGTTTATTAACTTTCTTCGAATGCTTGCTACAAATTTATATAACTAACTACATATTTGTAATATTTATAATAATTAGGTGGAGCAGCAGGTGAAAAATATACGATGGATTATCTAATCGCCGCTGAAAAAGCCATGGGTACTAAACCACTTTACGAGTATAAAGGTTTTAATGAAAATTATATCGGCGGCGCTGAATCGTAAGCATTTATTGTTTTTTTTTCTAGCAATAAATTCGATAGATAATATAACTCTAATGATAATACCACCAGAGACGAAGGTATACAACTATTGTGTGTACCGGACGACCTCAGAAACGTTCTCTATCTACTGGCCTCGTCGGGATTTCATTACATAATCCAATCAGGAATATAGAGATCCATAGACGAACGAAAATAATCCACAAAGCCCAGTGATTGGCGAGTTTGGTGGTGGCAGTAGGTAAGCCACATAGCACGCAGGTCTGATGGCGACTGCGTCCAGGTTCTGAAGTGGAGACCATACATAAGGTCCAATATCCGCTGGTAGCAGATAATGTCTGTAAAATCTTATTGAGCAAACTCATCTCCAACCGTAAACGTGTTACGGCTCAAACGATGAATAATGAAATATATTGTAAAAGGAAAATTTAATTTACTTATAAACCTATGATACTTGTTCTAATTATCAAAACGTAATATTTTAATTAGATTACAGCGCTCTCCAGTGTCGGATAATGAAGTTGAGAATAAAGAATTAGAAAAAGAAATTTTAATGGAATTACAGGACACAATACCATCGAAGCAAACGCCCATTATTGCCGAACAGATTAAAGGTTAAATTATTGATTAAAAAATGTTCTTAAAAAAATATTTGCTAACAACATTATCCTATTTACCATATTTTGATTTTAGATCCTGTTCTTGAAGCTTCACATCATCTCGCAAGCATTGGCACTAAAAAAGGTAAATATTTTTTTTTGTAATAAAAGTGAGTCTCTGCTAATATCGTGTGATAACAAAAGAGCATAGAGGTTATTAAGATGGTTTTACAACGTTAGGATAATATTTTCATGTATAATCTAATGCAGTTTTTTGGTTTAGTTTCTACGACAAGCACGAAATACGCTCCTTTATAAAGTATAAAGTTATATAGTTGATTTATGTCCACAAGCAACAGTAAAAAGGCAAAATAATATAACACACTCAAAGGGCCACCATGGGAACTATGATTATAAGTGGATATACAGATATGCATAAACCCTTCAAAAAAATTATAGTCGTCGTCGTTTCCCATGTTTGGTAACTACAAGGAATACGTTTCCCACAAAGATACTCCAAGCGTGGAAATTATGGTATATCCATTCAAACTATAATCGCCACGCTTGGTTGGTGGCTTGGCAATCGCAGTATGGCATTGTAGTACGCAGAAGACCCTGTTACCCATGCCCTGGAAACTTATTAGTGAGCAGTAGCAATCCTATGTAATTAATGCTCAAAGTGTGAATTATTGTATATTAGATTAAATCTCGGGAATTAAAAGCGAAGGAATGTGATAATTACCTAAACTCACAAGAATCGTACCCGCGACCTTCAATCACAAGTCTCAGTCCTTTACCGATAATTAAATTGAATTATAATGTTTAAGAGTATAATGTAAAGCAAGTTAATATTTGTAATCATTATATACAAATACAATTTATAATAACAATAATACTAATGTCGATAAGTAATTATAAGAGATATATCAATCATAAATAATTTTATTACATTATGTTATATTTTACTCTTTTACCTCCAGGAGTCGCTTTGGAACATTTAGTTAGTGTTATGAATCAAAAGGGCGATGCGTCTCTTGTTACTTTACAAGGTTATGGTCAAAGTTACGCTGATGGTGCACATAGGTGAGTTATCCAGTAACCAAGGTTCGCTCTACTCAGAACAAATTTTCAAATATAATATAATTTCTAGAATTTCTCATGCTACAAACCTAAGAACGGAAAAAGTAGATAACACTGCGTACGGAACTGTTAAGGGAAAACTTGACGCCCTCGTTGCGGAAAAACCACCTCCTGATAACGCTAAAGATCAGATGCAAGGTACAAAATATTTCATCAAACATAATTGTACACTACCCAAGTGTTATACTCGTAAACGGGATCTTCTCAAATGACTCGACATTTTTTAATCAATGGTAATTAAATATTTTTGTTAGCTTTTGCACTTGACGCTGATGATGATTAGCATAAACGTTTTTGTAGTATCTAGGTTCGACGGTTCTTTCAGAAGTTTCAGTATGTCACCAGATTGAGACGAGACCGTCTCGGTTTCCTTTCTTATAGAAGGTTCTTTATGAACTATAAAAATATTAAGAGTACAAGACATGAAATGCTTAAATAAATACTAAAAAAGTAAAAAAAGTTGTACTTTCTATACCATATTCGTTGTTTCTTTTCGATTTTCTAATTTGCATTAGAATAATTTAATTGTTATAATTATTTAATTTAATTGTCATAATTTTAACACACGTGCATGCTTTGACAGAAATTGTCGAGGTATCTTCAAAGTACTTGTCTGCACCACTTGACGGTAAGCATTTTTTTATTAATTATTTATTATTAAAAGTACATAATGTTATTTAATACATTTTGCGATACATAGACGAACCTTCGAAAAGGAAGTTTTTGGCTGACTTGTTGGCTCGTAAAGAAAGTGCTATTATAGCTGAACAAGGAGTTTATAAGATGACGTACAAAGAAGCAGGACAAGAGTAAGTAAATTCATAATTATCATTTCAGTGGTAGTAACTCCAATGTTGGATATCGGCCTCCCACCATAGCTTTACTTTAATAAAGAAAAATGTGTTGATTTTATTATATAAAGACGTAACAAGGAATCAAGACATGTTCCAGTCCCCTCAGCCACTTAAATGTCAAAATCCTCTTGTTCCGCAAGCGAAATTTCCCTCTGGGGCGCCTTACGCCCAATGAGTGAGTGAGCAATGAGCTTCCACCTATGGCTTAAGGGTATACGAGGTGTGTTCAAAAAGTATCGCGAATTATGAATTTACGCGGGTTGCGTATATTCGAATTTCGATTTTTTGTGGCGTTATGTTGGAACATATGTCTCTCACTTATGCTGACAAGTTCGGCTATTTTGAATGTTCAGTTAATTGTTGGCAGCTGCTTTGCTTGCACGTGTTTTGGTTAGTCTCGTATTTGCCGACATTACCGTAAAGACAGCAGGAGCTTTGTCACTAAAGAAGCTTAGGTTAAGCGCCTTTAGGGCTCTATCTCATATCCGATGAAACTAGCGGGAAAACTGCACTAAAATGTTTTTTCGTAATTTAGAATTATGGATGCACCTACAGAACCTGCTAAAACAGTTGATGAGAAGACGAAAAATGATTTAAAAGGAAAAATTGACGAGCTTGTGCCTCAACCATTACAAGCAATATTGAAAGGTTTGTTTTAAATTTTTTGTTATAAATACCCGATGAATGATGGCAGCTTTTAAAATGATTTTTAAAGATCAATTAGGACACATGATTTTGCACTTTTTCATAAATTATTCAGAACAATAAAAATCATATACATAGGTAGCTTTGAAAAATTTAGAAAGTTAAAATTACTTCACACAACTATTATAATTACAGACTAATATATCCTAATAAAACTATATTATTATATATAATAATTTAACTAATAACGTTAACTGACATATTAACACAATTTAATTTTCAGATACTGTATCTGACGGCGCAAGCAATTTGGCGGATATTATTAAAGGAAGAGGTAACATTGTCTACGTAAATATATATAAAACACTCTTGAAATGCTTATAAAATGCTTTTTCCTATCTTTTATTGTAGGAGAAGTCATACAAAAAATACACGATGGAATGGAAAAAGAAAAGAGTAAATCATTTTTATCTGTTGGGCAATTCAGCAAAACACATCATGAGGCTGCTGAAATGTAACGACATTTTGTAATTAAATAGAAAAATATATTGATTTACAATTTATTTACATTCGTACCTGAATTTGTACCTGAACTTGCATATTTTCAAAAATTTACGTATTTAATTTTACCAAATATGCATTAAATAATTTTTATAGCTTTTCAGTTTTGTTCTTTTATCTGATAATCGTAAAGCCGAACGTCCTTTGAGTCTTGAGCCGTTCACACACCACCCCGTACAGAAAAACTATTCGTATTGGTATTTTCGTATCATCATCAACATTATCATGTCATCCTAGAGACATCCACGAAAATTGCCCACAGTAAGATAGCTTCCCCAAAGGTCGCCACGATGACGGACTCATGGTTGCCATTCGATAACCATTCGAAAATGCGCCTCCTTTCTTATTAAATAATGGGATATTTAATAAGGAAAAAGGCGCAAGACGAGAAATAAATTAGAATTTTTCCATTTTATCTTTGAAACTTCTAGGCTGGAAACAGCACCTAACTATAGTAGCCAGCATTTCGCTACGGTCATAGCCGAAAAAGTAACCGAGCGTGTTAACTCAATACCTCTTGAAGGAGTCAGCCCACTAGGAAAGGAGCACCTTCAAGGTGATATAAATTTTGCAATTACATAAGCAACCACACGAAAAAGATACAGTAAAAATCTTACCATCTTTTAACACTTTCAGATGGAACTGAGACTGTGTCAAAATATATAGCTGGAGTTGCTACAAAGGAATGTAAGAAATCAAACTCTCCCTTTTTAAATTCTTTATACTAAGATATTTACTGACATCAACTGATTTTTCTACAGGTGGATTAGATGCCCAAGCTCTAGCAGGTTGGAAGTGAGTAATATTTTGCACAATGTTATTAAGAAACCTATTAAATAAATCCTAATTCGTAATAAGTTTGATCGCAACCTAACTCTGGTTTATTATCATTTATTACGATAAAAATCATTTACTGATAAACAATATTCAAAAAACAGTAGATGTGCCACGTGTAGTTTTTTGATTACATAGCAGCAGTAAAGCTAACAGAATTACAATAATAGATAGAATTATACTTTAAAGATAAAATAAATGTAAACTGTCTAGTAACTACCGATACACGATACGAAGGAATAAATATCTAATTTATGAAGGGCGCCTTTTAGTAATTTTTTTAATTAATGTCTTTATATACGTAAGTGTGACCTAATTTCAACCATAATTACAGTAATACCAATACTTAATAAAATATTAATATCATAATATAAAAAAGTAATGTCTAAAAGTTTCATTAATCAAGTCTAATCTGTTTGAATTGTTAAAATTATCTCTTATATAGTCTGATATGAATTATTAGTTTGCTGTCATCTTGATAAGGTTGCATTTATTTCAAGACATTATCGTAACGCCAAATGTTGTGATACAATGAAACACGTGCCATACATAAAACTTGTTCTCGGGGTGAATAAACGTGAACCATATGCAGATAAATTACGCGTAGGCACAACATACTGCAAGTAGGATCTAATGCTGTCTAAATATTTAATGAATATTGTTTCTGTTCCCATATGTAATCCAGTTTTGATAAAGGGACTGGGTCTACATCTCTTTCGTTGTCCAGAAAAGGATCAAGAGAACCGTCATTACCTTCTACTTCAACGAAAGCCATAGGTAAATATTATCGCATTTCAGTTAATTAGCCACCTACCATTTGTAATTTGTTTTTATATAGTGACTAGCTGATCCCGCAAACGTTTTGCAAAAAAAAAATTGATATTTTAATTTACAAATAAAAAATAAGGGTTGATCGTAGAGGGGTGAAAATTTATGGTTGTATGTATTCTTGTATGCTGTATCATAAAAAAATAAAAACAAAAAATTTCGTTATAAAAATAAATTTTTTTTTAAGTGTGAACAACCTTTATCACTTAGGGGTATAGAAAATAGATAGTAGCCGATTCTCAGACCTACTGAATACGCATATTAAATTTGGTAAAAATCAGTCAAGCCGTTTCAGAGGAGTTCAAGTTCGAACACCGTGACACGAGAATTTTATATATTAGATTTTAAAATAAGATTACGTTAGAGAAACATTTTAAATTTAATGTTATTTAATGAAATCGCCTTTATTACATACTTGTATTAATTTTGGGGTTCATAGGGTTGGCATACACCAGTGGGTAAAAAGTTGAAGTGGCAGCAAGCAGACCGTATCGCATAAAACAAACGGCCTCTAGGACCTTAAAGGCTCAGGCACGAAGACCACGAATCAGCAAGCGCTTCGTAGGATGTCCACTCATAATGTTGACAAATAAACTTGTACAGGTTAACTACGCTGGATGCTTATCGTCTCTAACCGGCCTTATTAGATATAAGGGGGAGGTCTATGTTCAGCAATGAACGTCTTTTGGATGAAATGATAATGACATTGAACTTGCGTCAATCCAACAAAATATATCTAGACACTGATTATATAATTTTTCAGATGTTGACATGGATCATGAACAAGCCCTGCAAATATTGCAACAAAAACTCAAAGCTCGAGGTGGAGAAATTTTTTATAAGCAGCCTCACAACGAATTAACACATGCACAAGCGGCGGATTGGTAAAAACCCATGGTTTTAATGTTATTAATTGTTTTAGATTATTATCATAGAAATCTTTATCTACTATTGCCGTAAGCAATCGATCAGCAAACTGTTGCCGGTTGATTGCTTTTAGGAGGTGAAAGTATAGGTCATATGCTGTCTGTTAATGTATACACCCTACCCAAAAATAAATTATTTTTCTTCTACTAGTCACACTATACAGGGTGATTGGTTATATGTGTAAAAGCTTTAAAGTGGTGATCGTATACCTCTTTTGCTGTTAACATATGTGCTATACACGTTTTCCAAAAATGGTTTCAGGAATAATAAATAACATAATAAACGGTATGATACAACAAGATAGTAAGAAACAGCGTTTTGAAAATTTGGATAACAACATATTAAAATTAATTTTTGTTTAGGTAGTAAGCCCCTGCTGACAGGAAGTTTTTGGCCGGTCTTTTTGCTCACAAATCGCTATACATTACTACAAACTAAAAGAAACCTTTTTATTTGCTGACTACATATACAGTGTATTCATACTAAGTGGCACTGAATAAAATAATTTACATTAACATTGACACAATCCTGCAAAACGCAACCTATGATCACAAGCATTTTCACAGGTACTTAGATCAGATGCTCCTTGCCAATAACTATATACATGTACTAATATAAAGCCAACAATTAAAAGATGATGATTTTAATTGCATTTACCTTTGTGAACCAAATACAAAGCATATTAATTACAATGTATATATAGTACATTGGCTTTACAGTACAGACTCGTTTTTCACAGGATATCACAAGCACCACACGATGACAAAGCGGTAAAAGAGTCGTCTGACACTGGTCGTTTACATAAGAAGTTTGAAAGGAAGCTTAGCGCGCTCGTGGCATCGGACACACCTAACGAATTGCAAGAAACAATGCAAGGTATTCGCTGATGGTGATCTATCGCGTACGGGTACTTAATATGTACTTGAAGCTCCTTAGCGCGATACTTGTAAAAGCGCATCTATCAGCAAATTCTTAGTATAGATAAATAAATTATCTATCCTCCTAAACTTTTCATACCTATTGAGTTACGGAATGTGGCACCCTTTCGAAGACAATCCGCGGACGTCGCTACAACAATGACTCAGGATGAAATTAGTATTATAGTAGTCCTCAAAGGCAAAAGCGACTTACCCTATTCCTGCTACACCCTGTAGCAGGAATGCATTGCGCGTCATCATCATTATATAAGCCGATAGACATCCACTGCAATGCATAATTCTTACCAAAAGATAGCTACAATGACCGATCTTGCTTTACGCGTATTTCGTAAAAACTCGCGGTTCTCGTCTACAGTTCGGGAACTTTTGAGTTATGTTACAACATGGAGCCCCCGCCTACGTTGTCTGAGTACTTCGCAAACCCTAAATCTGGAGAAATTTATAAGACACACTGTCCGAGTTGAGACTCTCGAATCAAAATCAATAGAATAATAGTCATAGGTTATAGGCAGTATTGCAATTTATCTTATTTATTAATATTTTTATAGAACAAATTTAATACAAAATTAATACGTGTGCTATTATTTATTACAGATGTCATTATTGAAACTTCACGGATGCTTTCGGAAACTTTTTTGTCAAAAAGTAAGCTATCTAGCTTTATTATGTTTGTCTTATGATACTTCGAATGTAATGATTAATTACACAGGTTTCATATTACTAATTTTTGTAAACAAAATAAATTGAAGGCTATAAAATACTTGCCCGGGAGGCGGTTATTTCGGAGATGCAAAATCGCTGCAACGAACTGCTAGTTGATATACCCGAAGGAACTGAAACTTTCTTCTACGCGGCTCAGAGGTATTTAATTGCATTTCATAATACAATATATATTTTGATAAAATTTGGAATTTCGTATTCTAAATTCAGTGAAAATAACACAAAATTTATAATTTAATTTTACCTGAAATAAGCTAATAGTATTTGATATTGTTTCATATTATGAATATTTGATAAACTTTTAGGTTGAAAAAAAATAAAAACCTAGAAAGTAATGCTCCGTCTGAAAAAATTCAACATCATTTAGCGAAAAAATTAGAAGAAATGATAAAACTCTCTCGCGGCACTCTGAGAAAACTTGGTCCGTATATTAAAGGTAAATCACAGTTGTCACAAGCTTTAGCAGGGAATAATGAAGTTCATAATTTTACATAAATTAATCACTATTTTCTTCTACGCAGATTACATTAATACTACCTCACAGTACCTGTCAGAACATGTTACTAAGCCAGGTATGTATTGATTTTTGTTTCTTTTTCTAATTTGAAAAAATATTAATTACACTCAAGACAAAAAAGTTAAAGTTATTAAAAATTGTTAATTTTATTCTTTAGTTCAGGAAAAATCACATTCATTAAATTTATCACTGCAGGTTTTTATGTATTTTTCGCAAATATTAAATATTTTCTTTTAACATAAATTTGGGAATTCCCTTTCGTATGTATGACGCTTTAAGTTTTTTTACTCAGTCATTTGTACTTTTTCTATTTTGTACTTTTTTCCTTAGACGATTATTACACTATTTTAAATTTACTGAAAAAATCTGTAAAATAATTTTAAGCAAAATATCTGTGTTGCCTGCATTATGACGCTACAGTATACGCTACTATATTTATTCAATGATGTCAGCCGATTGACACCCACTGCATGATATGTCATCCTCCCTCATAGATAGCCACAATAACAAGATTGTTGCATTTTAAAAAATAATATACTTTTTATATATATATATATTATTTTTTTATTTTAAAATGCTAGCCTCTTCCAATGTATTGCAAAATTTGACTAATGTTCTGTAAATAATAATTTCAGATAAGGAAATTGACGCTTATGTCGCACTTCTAACAGAAATGGAATATGAAGGCGACACTCCACTTGTGGAGGGCAAAATTAATAAATCGCATAAAGATGCTGCCGCTTAGTAATTATTTTTTTTTTATTTGTAATAAATTTCAAAGCTACCGATTTTACATTTGTTTAATTATTTTATTTTTATGATATTTTAAACTTTTTATGTAGCCACCTCTTGCAATAATAACTTGTTTGAATTAAATTACAGCCTTCGTAAATTGACCACATTTGATGATGAAATCAATCGCGCTGATCAGACACTCAAAACGTCGATTGAGACTAAATTGAAAAACCTTATGGCTGGCATACCGCCAGTTGGATACGACAAACCAGAACTTGACAGTACGTATAAGAAAGAGATTATTCATTTCTCTATTGAGTAAAATTTCTCAATTACTAACGATATTTGTGTCTATATAACACGAGTGTAACAACTCTATATTGGCATTGCTCAGAATTGGATCTACACATACATTACTGTGACTTAGTGGGCTGGAACTGCCATATTCAAACTGTCTTTATTCTAGTAAATATATACTACATGCACTTTGGAATCGTCATTAATTTTAAACATTATAAAAAAGTTAGTGTACACAGTCCATGAGTCATCTACTATCAGCTCGGAATGCTGACCTACTACTACTGAGCAGAGCTGACCAGAAACTCAACAATGTTTGATGTATTAAGAGACATTATAATATTAACTCCGTTAATATTGTTAAGCGCAATTTAGTATGCAAGTTTCGCCTGTTACTAGTAGTTCTTCCAAACAGTCTTTCTAGTAGTACTGGATAAATAACATTCGAGTTAAAATTAAGCTGCATTTGAACAAAAGAACCAAAATTTACATTGAACACGACCCTCTTATGCTAAGTGCTCAAATGCAATTATTTAAAGAAGTTATAAAAGTTGATAATTTTTTAAAAAAAGCTTCCTTGGTAAAAAAAGGCAATGAGCTTACTAGCATACAACTTGAAAAATTACATTTCTCCTCTTTAACTTAAATTGCTACCCTCTATCAAATCCGAGGCCATGAATTAATGTTAATATTAATAGTAGTACTATTTGCAAAACTTTAACACTTATAAAGCTTTACTATGAATAGGTCTATTAGAGAGGAAACTCCCAATAGTACTTGTAAGACTATAATATAAAACTACTGGGAATAGGTGGCAAGTTTGACCAGGAATATGATTTTTCTGTCGGTCATGGTTATCAAAGTATCTTAAACTTCATAAATAAAATCAAATGATTATTTATTTCAAATTGCATCCTTATTCTAGATGTGATTCGCCAAAATGCTGGGCTACTTACATCGTACATCAAACTTCAAGGTAATAATTATGAAATTAAAATTACAAAGAAACTTTCCCTTTAAAGATAATTTTGTTTTAATAATGAAAAATATTTAGCTGCACGCGATAGTTTTAAGAATTATTTCACAAAGAAATAAAATTGATGAGTTGCCAAAATTTTGCAGAAGAGAAGACTGAAGCTTTAAAAGTTTTAATAGAACAGATGGACAATGAAAATGACAATGTTCTTCTTCGACATGGAACACTGCGTAAAACGTATCACGACGGCGCTAACCTGTAAATAATGATTATTAAAGAAATATTTTGATTTAGGTTTACATATATTTGAAGCCATACATTTATTCTTCAGATTACGCCCAAAAACTGCCGATCAATTACAAGTCACTAATCCAGATCCCGTGGTTTCGAGAAAAATTCAAATCAAGCTTAAAACTTTGGTAAATAAGAGTTTTGCTACAAATAAATACAAGGATCTCATAGACGGTAAACAGAATTTTCGTTATTGACTTATTTGACTATTGTTTTTTTTTAATACTGCATCTTTCATTCTTTTAGATGTTGTCGAAGATGTTACAAATTATCTTGCAATATACTTTTTACAACCAGGTCAGTTATTGTTTATGTTACTAGTATAGCAGCGTTTTTTGTAAACTTGATTGTTCAATACATATTTGGAATTTTTATTGTTACAGAAATCATTCAAGTCTGTAAATGTATGAAGAATGTTTTTATCCAATGCGAATTGTGGTGCGAAGGTACTCTACGAAAAATGAGTAGACCGTGTTGTAAATGCTCCCGTCGCTTATCTGTCCAAAGCTTAGCCGACGTTTGCCCGGGGCGTACGTTACAACTCAGCCCTAGTGGATCTCGCGTCGGTGCTCCAGGAGTACAAATATCTCTAACACCTTGTCCATCAAGACACGGTAGAGCTGGGGAGTCTTCGAAACCTTGCTCAGCTTCTAAACCAACACCAGGGTGCAAATCAAATACCACAGCCGCTTTTGTTTTATATGCATCTCACGGACCCTTTGATAGCATTCCGACGAAACTATCCGCATCAGATTCTTCGCAAGACCAAATAACATTAAGTAATAGGAAGTTTTCGTTTAATGCGCCATTTTTCGACTTCAGTCCTTCAACAAATTCTGACCATTCTACAAAGTCATCATATGCTTTTAACGACAAATTAGTCCATACTGCATATACTGATCCTATGACATCGGCGCAAACGTTTAAACAAACACCGATAATAATGGTCACAAATGAAAATATACAAACATCGAATTATATACCTATGACAGAATATGACAATACTAGAACAGAATTAATTTCACCACGGATGAATACACAATCGAGAAATGTTTTTAGTTCCCGTAAGTAGTAAATAACGTTATTTTTAACATAGTATCGTAAAGCTAGTAATAATTACCTACAAATTATTAATAATTTTTCCATTGTCTTATGTAGAGGTCCTAACCACATACGACTAGTTTGTTGAACACGTTGCGGTCATCGGTATTTATAATAAACTTAACGACCTTAAATTGGTTATCCTTACATATAGTATGAAAAGTTTGTGGGCGAAAGTTAATACTTGACTCTCTGAAATGAAGTGCAATGGAACGTTCGCCTTATAGAAAGGCAGCTTTTCCAATCCGGTAGGAAGACTACTTGTGATTTCTGTCGGAACCCTCGAGCCTTATACAGCTTTGTAAAGTGTAACAGGCAAAGCGACTTCAGCGGTCTGTCTATCTGTAAATTAAAACATCTATTTGTTAAAGACAAAAAATACCTGTTGCAGTTACGCATCCGCTTAATAAAAAGTATTATTTTTTTATTAATTTTGTAAGAAGAATAGTAGCCTCATTTGAAATGTGTGTAAGAGTCAAGTTAAGTCACAAATTCAGTAAATGTGCGCTCGATTCATACAACAATTCATAATCCCTTAATCTGCCTGTTACGCCAACGAAGGTTACATGACAAATATATAGGATGATGTGTTATAGGTATGGGTATAGTAAAATCATAAAGTGTGAATAAATAGCATTTTGACAGCCAAAAGCTCTACAGGAATGCAATAGGCTCAACTTCTGGAAGTACAAAGTCTGCAGGGTCAGAACACAATAATTCATTTAAATATGTAGTGATTTGAATGTTGAAAATGCTTTTACTTAATATAAGTATACTTATTATCATTACATTATTTATTATTACTAAAGCCATTGATCCATACAATAATCGACTACAAATGGCATATATTCACACCTGTATATTCACGCTTTTAAGCTTTTATAGCTGTAATCAAACACTGTTTAGAAAATTTCGTGGGTAAAAGTTATAACATTTATCACAGAAATTTTTTTAGGAACCCCCATTGTGACCACAGATCAAATGTCTGACTGGCATTCTATGATCGTTAGCTTGGCTTGGAATGTCCAGGCCTGGAGGGTTTGGATTAACGACAACATCAATAAGATTTTAGCATTTCAAGAAGACAATGGTAAAGGATATTTAGCTTACAATGTTGTTCAATGTTACAACTATTTATCCTCTGACGACAATTTGTTATTTAACATTAGAATTGGACGAAACTTGGCCAAGTTTCCAAAGAACAACCACTACGGAGATTTTGCAGTGGCAACAGTACAATTGTTTTAGCCGACAACTCATTTTACGAATAGCTACGAAATATAAAAACAAAAAAGTGAGCATTTTGTCTTTAATATCATTAACTGACTACTATGTATCGTCGTCGTTTCAACCTATAAGTCCCCTCTTTTCCCCACAAAGATATCTATGGGGGGAGATATACTATAATCACCACGCTTAGCAGGCTGATTGTCAATCACAATGTAGTATTATGGTACGCAGAGAACACTGCTGCCTATCCTCTGAAAACTTGTTTGTGAGCTGTGGTAATTCCAAGTAAATAATGCACAAACTCTGAAATATGAGATTGTATTTATCTCAGGAATCGAGCCTACGACCTACGATAGCAAGTCTGTCCTCTATCGCTCGGCAACCACTGATCAAAATTTTTATATCATGCTTTCCTTGTTACCAATATACATGCACCATAATACAAGCATTTTAAGAATCGTACAGTATACAATACATCACTCGCAGTCTATATCGAATGGACTGTCAATGCTTTTGACAATATGATAAACAAACAATTATTACTAAATTTTTGTGATACGCAATATTTTTTTTGAAGAGTGTAGTGTTGAAGAA
The DNA here is from genome assembly GCF_028537555.1 of Battus philenor. Taxonomy (NCBI): domain Eukaryota; kingdom Metazoa; phylum Arthropoda; class Insecta; order Lepidoptera; family Papilionidae; genus Battus; species Battus philenor. The sequence goes on from NW_027181693.1 coordinate 5,377,097, forward strand.
AATGTATAAAATATAATTTCAGCAGAACTTAATTATTGCTTGCTCCAAAGTAAAAATAACCTGTAGATTTGACATATATTAAAAATTAACTTACAGATTTTGTCACCGACAAGGTCAACAGTCAAAACAAGAACCTTCGTTGACGCCCACAATGAAATGTTGGAATTAATTGAAACATTTAATAGATGGACACAATGGTTAACGATTACTGTATGTCAATTTTGTTATAATTTATTTTCATTTCAAGAATAAAACAATCCTTATCTGTACACAATATTTAAAATATTTTGTCTGATTCAAACAGATAAAGGAAACTGATTTGCTTTTGCAATACAGAGATTCGTCATCCGAGTAAGTTTTACTGTATGTATGTTTATTAGAAACACACTGAAACTAGTTTGAGATTGCAGTTTCTGCTGTTAATAATTTATAATGTAATTTGTCAGTCCGTAACCGTAAAATAAATAAATTCTGTTGCAAGGCGATGGCGAGTACTGAAAGAAAAAGTAAGAGAACATATAAAAGACTGGAGTAAATACAACGACGACTTGTCAAACTTATGGGAAACGAAATTTAAAATACAATTGTCAGGTGATTGAACTGTCATTGTTCCTACATAAGCCTTATTTATTTTATGATAAATCTAATGATATTTACCCTACTATATCAATCGATATAGCCCAGACGACTTATTTTTTACTTATGTTAACTATTTAATCAGTACTAATTATTTATTTATAGGTCAATAATTCAAACGTATAAAAAACTTGTTTTACCATTCAGTCGATTGCTACATTTGCTGTAAATCTGAAATTTAACAAAGGATTTAAGGGGGCAACAGTTGCTTGAACCGGCATGAGATAAACTCAGCATAATTGAAATTGCTTGAGAATAACTTTTGTTTGTTTATAGATCTCATTACCTATTAATCTCATCGACCTCATATGATTTCACAGAGAGAATTTTATGTCTTAGAATATAGTTAGAATAGATTAGTTTTGCTGCTCTTAGACTGGGTGCCGGACTGGCAGCAGCCCGGGCCGGTGTGGGTTGTGAGCGCATGCGGCGCAGTGCCGAGTGGAGCGGTGGCTGCCGGCCTCTGCGACGGCGAAGTCATATGGGTCGCACGCACTACGCATAGGTATATCGCCAAAATTAAAACCTTTTTTAATTATCTCATAAATTTTATTCCGACTTAAAAAATACCACTAGAAAAATTTTTTGTTTGATAGTTATAACTAGGTACCGGTAATTTTACATTAATTTTTTTTTATTTAAGTAATTAAAAGCTTCCACTATGATCCCAAAATTTATATATGCTTTTAATAAATAATACAGCCAATGCCTTCTTCTTTTAAGTCTAAAATGGCCTAGAGAATTCTAATATTAATAAAGGTATAAATTTATGTGACTTTTCTTAGACATTGTCATTGAAATTTTTTTTTTCAGATCTAAAATTTTACCTGCGGCACTGTACCCGTCCAAGCATTGCTGTGTCCTCTATGCGGGCGGACGTATATATCACTACACAAAATATCAGGTACCAAATATCAGGGACCGCGCACACGTGGAACATCCACCTATATTATGAATCGACGATCTTTTTAAGGTCGGCTAAAGACACTGGTTGCAGGCCGCTCTTATTGGTAAATCTATGGAAAATGTATATCTAGCAGTGGATTTCCCACTGCTGAAGTGATGATAATGAATATTTTTTTATTATTTTGGCAAACTATTGAATTCTTAAGAACATTGTCTTAATGACTGGTATCCTGATACAGTAAAAAATCCGGAAAAGGCCGAGAAGTGGAAATCCCTCGTAACATGCGTGAGACCCGAGCCTTACATTGAGAACCCTGTGTAGCCAGGAATTTAGCATTCAGTCATAATCTGTTAACACAATCCATACGCCGCTTTAGCTATTAAGCAATGTTATTCATCAGCTCATGGCGCCCTCAAGGCTGTTCCTTGAAGTTAATTAGTCGCCGCGGAACCATTCACTTTCATTACCTCCAATGTTAGTTATCAACTTCATCATATCGGCTGCAAAGATCGATCTTACGCTGACTTCATTCAACGAAGAAGGTCCACCCTATCCACCTCGTGTCCACAGAAGAGTTAACACTTTTACTTTCACTGTTAATGTATAGCCATATATAATTGTGGTATAAAACTCTTACTTGTACCATAAATTTTGGTGTGACTACTAATTTACATTCAAATTCTAAATATCTTCATTCAAGTAGGCATTTACACACTATTTTGGATCGTCTATTATTATAACATTATAAGTAGTAAATTACCACCGGCCCAGAATACCGATCTGCTGAGAAGTCAGCAAGAAGCTCAACTTTGGTTTCATTTAAAAAGAGCCACTCTCTTTTTTAAACTTAACAATGTTTGACAAATCGATTATAATAGCGCAACCATGTAAATGAGTCAACTAAGTTGCATCCACACATTTCGATCAACTGTAAATACATGAATTTAATATACCTTTTTAGCTTTAAAGATAAGAAACGAAAAGTCTTAAGATATTTTGCGGAAATTTAATATAAATTCAGACCCGTGCAGGATTTACTAATCTTTCATAAACTTTAACTTTATATTTAAAATTAATGCAACGGAAAAGTCATATTGATCATTGATATAATGCATTGCAGGTGATGTGTAACGCGACGGTGCAGTGGGTAGCGTGTCGGGCGGGCAACGTTCCGGAGGGCGCCGTGCGTGTGGGCGGCGCGTACGTGGGTCGCGTGCGGTACCGCACGTCGCACCTGCTCGGGCCCGTGCTCGCGCCGCGCTACTGTTGCTACGTCATCATGTTCAGACGGCCCGTCGCTTTCGACTGCTACGAAATGCTTGTCATGGACAACGAACATACGTGATTGTGACTGTAACGTTTGATTTCTTGTTAAAATTATTGTTTTGAGATATTTGAAACAATTGTAATTCTAATTTTGTATAGATACATTTTGATTTGTTTGAGGAATTTAACGATAATCTAAAAGGTAAATGTACTTTGCCCGCACCTTTTGCGATAAAACAACGACATTCAATTTAGCGGATTAGCAAAATCAATCAAGGATAATATTTAAAAATTATACTTGCGAAACGTCTAGTAGTACAATAATTTGTTATGCATTTTTATTTCTGTTTGTTTACATCTTTACATAATGTTATTGTCTTTGCGTTTTTATCCATTTTGTTGTATAAAATTTTCTTGAACGTTACTTTTTAATCATTTGTTTTATTTTACCTACTTGTAGACATATTTGTGACGATTTAAACTAAATATATTGAAAACTTTCTGCCTATAATTTATGCTGTGAGTTAAATTTTTTTTGGACTGACACCATGAAAATTACTTTTTAAATTATACAGGAGTCTTTGTGATATTACCAAGAAAAAAAATCTTTAAAATGTTGACACAAAAACGAATTAACAGAAGGATTTTTTTAGAATGAAAAAAAAAATATTTAAAAATTAAAGTAAAAATGAAATTATAATTAAAAAAATATAAATTATATCATACATGTAAACTGAATTGAGATTGAAGAATTTATCAAAAATAGTTTTAATTATCACCCGAACAATGCAAAGATGTCACATTAAAATAAAACAGTGAGAATATCAAACAAAATTTATTAAACCAATCACCGTACGCATTAGTAATACTTATGCAATGTCTTGTCCAGCATCTAAAAGTACCCTTTCTATGACACCAGTAGTGCCGGAGAGCCGAACCGTGTCTCCAGTAGCAAACGCGTCTGTAGCGTTTACTGCTCCCACGATGCACGGCAAGCCGTACTCTCGGGCTATTACAGCACCTGAAACATCAGCTTTTTAAATCAGTCTTCCTCAAATACGCGTGCATACTACATGTGAGAACCATATACAAGGAGAAATCTTTTTGTCATTCTTTAGCGAGGACTTGATTATGTTTTTGTATTTATTGCCACATTCTGAATAAGTAATCAACAGAGTAATTCGTTGAAATATATCCGGTATGGCCATGTAGACATATATAACGCAAACGAAGGCTTAACACAGGATTACAACCAATGTGTTTCCTTAGGTGGGAGTGAAACGTGGTCTTCCATTTCGGTCTTCTACGAACCCTGGAGAGATCGATTCCAGAAGGAGTTCCGAAGGAGAACGACAGTTACCGACATAGCCCAGTGGATTCGTAAATCATAATAATAGCGGATAGGTCTCATGTGCGCCAAAAGGATGGTCACTAAGGCCTTAATGCTATGAAGCACGAACTGGCAAGCGCAGCGCAAGACATTCACCCACAAGGTGTACAGATGTCCTTTTTAAGTACATCGTATGATGCTGGTTGCAGCTCCTATTAGAAATTTATAGCGGAGTAGAAAAACAATCGACTAATATTTTTCGCCTATACCCAATAGTTTCACCAGTAGTACTACTAGAAGTTTCCTTTTCAATAGACTAATTCGTCAAAAATATATGACGGAACATAAGGATTATTTTAGTGACGAAACGTTTAGTGCTATTTCAGAACCATTTCTATAATTAAGAAACACTAAATATAGTATCCATTTTCTGTGCTTTCCTCCCGAAGGAAACGGTGCAAATATACCTTACCCGATTGCAATTATTAAAAAGCCAAATACTTCAGAACCCCAAGCGATTTTTAATAGACTATAATGATGCCATTATAAAAAACTATTAAGTTTATTTTTCCGCAGATATAATAGAGATCGATGCTATTATCACTGTTGTGAGAGTCTGAGGAGACAAATCAAATCTCTAAAAGTAAAGTCCACAGAACAGTGTCACATATTTATATATAAAAAATAAGATGGACAGCACCGTTGAACAAGAAAAAAATTTAATGAACATTGTCAAAAACGGTTACTAAGAGGATGTGCGTATTCAGCCAACAGCATCGTGTTTTCAATTGTTTAGAACTGGCTTATAGAGAATGCCAAAATGCAATTAATTCAGATATGAAAGTTGAAAAGCTTCGTTGGTGAAAAAATCGATTAGCTTACTTAGCTTACTTAGTTTATTTATTTTTCCTTTAACTTAAATTGATACTGTTCTGTAATAGCAAAATCTATGTATTATTGTTAATTCTTACAGGTGTACTATTGGGGAAAATGCAACAACTGTAACTTGTGTACCATGATTATGAAAATATTCTTAATAAATATTGGATTGCTTCATCTTACCGTGCGAAATAAGACCGCCAAGTTCGGTGACTATGCCAGACAATAGTGGAAAATAAGGTGACCAACCGATATCCGTGGAGTGAGTTATTAATACGTCACCTGACTGCAACTGGCTAATCTGTAAAACCAATAACAATATAGTTAATTAAACTAATCGGCCTAGAATATACATTAACGCATGTACATATATATTCTTGAAGGTTGAAATCTATAAAATAATTGTTGGATTATTTATTGCCCATTATTTAATTTAAAAGAGATTTCTTTAATCTTTGAACATTGTTAAAATATATTATATGCAAAGTATACCTCAGACAAATCTCTAACTACACAAGCTCTTGCCACCACTTCTCCCCCACAAACAGACGTCGCTTCTATTCTAACGTCGCCGGTCGTAACTTGTGGTCCAAGTGTTTGTAGAGGGTCAAACCATCCAGTATTAGTCTCCGCGAACTTCAATTTGCACCAACCAGGGTAGTACTGTTTACGTTGTACAGCCCTGCCAAACATTAAAATTTTTCATAAAAATTGAAATATAAAATTAGCCTCAATATATCTAGACAAAATAATACTCGTAGAACTCCGCTCGCATCGCAAACTTAGTAAACGCCTCCTCAACCCCTATGCGGGAGTAATTTCGTGAAATTTGACCTTTGCTTTTCCTTAAGTGACCTCTACTCGGTAAATGGAATATTCCTACCAAATTTCAAGCTTCTAAGCGATATGGTTCAAGAGATATCACGGAGAATCAGTAAATAGGTGGAAATCTCATATACACCTATGTAAATATATACATACATAGTATTTCATAAGTATAGTTTTTTCGGCGGATAAAGTTAAAACCTCACTCTTACGAAAGCACTTTTATAAGGAACAGATGATACTGGTGGGTATTTGAAGAAATCTTAACATGCGTTTACAAAGCAAAACTTTACGTATTTTTCCTTTTTATCACCATATGCTCGGTTGACTAAAATATCGTATCTACGTTTTTAGATTTTAATGTACATGTAAACACATCATTAGCACGTACGAAACATCAATTGGTATTAACTATGTTTTGGCGACTACAAAAAAACATTCTTACTTTTTCAACAGCTCTGGATTTCTATTCTTAATGTACTCCCGAAGTTCGTTTGCTCTAAAGAAGAATATAAGATCCGGATCGGGTAGATACCACTGGCGCACTAGCAGTTTCGCTAAGCTGCGAAACGCCAACCGCAGTTTGTGCACAGCGAGTATTAGATGAGCTTTAGTGCCTTCCCGGTGTCGCACAGAACGGTGGCATAGTGGTAATATCCAACGGAGAACTTTCCTGTAATATAAACAGACTGTTTTCAGTGACTTTCTGACATATGATACGTATTTCTGAAATAACAATGTTGTGACGCATGATAATTTACGTAGTGTCATAATTTACGCTTATTTCCAATCATCTCTTGTATAAGGTGGTCACTATGAAATATTACGTAATAAATTATTATATTTATTGGAATGCGACAGTCCAATGCCTTCTAGCTGTAAAGTCGGCAAAAGCAATCTGCAGGAACAGACTGTAAACAATGATTAATTTTAATATAAAGAAGACAATTTCTCTCGACTATGTATGTTATAACCGAAGTGATATTTCGGCGTAATTTATTCAAATAACTTATTATAATATTTTATCAAACATTTAAATTTATAAATTTCATTTCTCTTACAACTGTGTATTATCAATTTTAAAATTCGTTAAAAAGCTTACCAACTTATTATAAAAAAATACTTTAGTATTGTATATAGAAGTAAAAAATTTAATTATTGCGCATTTCTTTATAAACGCAGCGTTTATTTTACCTTGTGCTAGGCTTCTGGGGCGTCTTCAGGAACGCTATGATTTCGGCTCTACTTTTAGAAACTTTAGTTTCTTCTTTCGTCGAACTCATTCTTTGAAGTGTTTTAATAAACTCCTCCGGTTCCAATGCCCATGGCTTTGTTGCTAAATCGAACTGTAATTTTAGACATTCACATTTTATTCTATTTAAATTTAAGATTAATGCTTGAATCCACAAAATATTTGCTAATACGACACGCATTTCAAAAACATGAAAGCACTTGATAAGTACTTACTACAATTAACCAAAAGACACACTATTGAATGAATCTGCCTTTAGTGCGCTTTTTTTAAATATAAAAGACACTATAAATACCTCCATTATAGCTCTATGACCATGTTGCTCTAAAAATTTACATATGTCCATATGCAAATGAGGGAGATTACATCGTAACCAGCTCATTGCTGCCTTTGGTTCTTGAGCACGAAATTCCTCAACTTTACCCGACTCCTCTAACTTCTTTGATAATTTCGCTAACGCGAGTGGTACTTCCGCTGATAAAACATCACCGGAGCTAAGCAATACACCTATATCAGTGCAATGCTCTGGTGTAAAATCTTAAAAGAAATAAATATAAGGTTAGTTATCTTAATACCTAAATATCGCAATGTCCGAAGACAGTTAAGCAGTGTGTGTTGCTGATGTTGACTTATGAATCTGAGATGTGAAGGCTCAAGTTCATCCAGGGAGCAATGGAGAGAGTTACACTCGCAAGTTTGCTACTAGATCGAACCAAGATCACTGACGTAGCTTAACGAATTGCTCGTTTGAAATGGTAGTGAGCGGAGCACATCGCTTGTGCACCGACGGCCGTTGTGGCCGAAAGATTCTCTAGTAACGACTACAAGATGATTAACGCGACGTAAGTAGGCTTTCAATTGGGTGGATCGCCGACATAGTCAAAGTCGTAATAAGTTGCTGGTTGCCAGCAACGCAAGGTCGGTCATTGTAGCGATCTCTGCGGGAGGCCTATGACTTGCAGGGCATTTATTGGCTTATATAATAATAATGAATTATTGTAATAGTATTAAAGCTAATTTCTGTAGACCAAAATAAAAAAAAGATATACTTTAAAGGCCTATTTTTCTATATACCTGTTTTTCCTTCTAACAGTACACTCATCGCCACAAACTGTGTGAGTGTGCTCGCTGAACTTGTGCAGCTGTGGTTGTAAGAATATAACTGCATTTCTTGAAACCTTCCTGATAGCAGTGAATCCAAATACTCGAGAGGATCACTTGTCTCTACATCTAAATTCATTTTATTGACACGTTTAATAGTGTCATTCATTATCCATTTTGTAAAGAGTGCTGACTGCAAGTAAAATATTAAAAAATATTTACACAAAAACTGTCTAAAGGAACAATGCGATAAGAGTGCCCGATATTTTAAAATTCTGTTTAAAACCGCATAGATTTCTATTTCCTCAATATATGCAACAATACGTCCCATAATTTTAATAGTTACGGCGTCATTCAAGGCGAAACATAGCAAATGTGAAATGTTTTTAATTTATTTCCTGATATTCTTTAGACGGTATAAGTAGTATTCGATAATAATAATGAATACCACAACACAACAAAAAATATTATTACATTATTACTAAAATGTTGCAGCGTAGGATAAAAACCACTTATTTTTGTAAATAAATGGTTTATTATTAAGATAAGTCAATAAATAATGTGACCACTCTGATATATGTTGTTCATTTTTTCTGTTTGACTAGAACGGCTGCATAAATTTTGTCAGTAAGAAGCCTGTTGGAGCCGTCTATTCCCAGTAGTTTTGCTAAACAGTTTTTCCAGTACCTGGGAGACTACTAAAAAACATAATGTTGTTCAGTTGTATTTTGGTATGCTAATTGCTTTTTTCACCAACGAAGCTTTTTAAAAAAATACCAGCTAGTTTAATATATGTACATACTTAATTACCTTCAACATTCTAAGCGTTGTTATAAGTCGAGTGAAGAAATGTGTCCGTCTTCTGTGTAATGCCGTCTTCAAAATGTTATCGTCAGCGACTTTGTGGCCGTGTATAGACATTTCCAGCATACGTATCCCTATATCTATTTCAGGCGGGATTCTTCGGTAAATTGACTGAAAACAGTTAACTTGGTTATTGCATTTTAACTGGAACACATGACCGCGAGTCCTGGCCGATGCCAACAGACGCCATCTTTTAAGCAAAGAGAAAGAAGTCACAAACAACTAACTTCGGGTAACCTTTAATATGCATTTATGTAACAAACATTCTGCATTAGCAAACCAAGCCACATCAAATCACACCGAGCTATTCATACGCTGCGCGACTATGGTACCATTTTTATATTATTCCTGCAGGTGTATAAAGAACCATGTAATTCTGTCAATACAAGTATTCTTTAAAAGTATACCGTATAGAATATTCATGCGGTTTACTCCATACAATAGTATTTTATTTTATATTCAGGTAACACCGACGTGATGAGGCCACGTTGGAGCATCAATCTATTCTATTCCGAAAATAATAACCGACCTGATGCCAACGTAATGACCAGCGACGTGCACAACAAGTAGTGATATACGCGCTAAGATGGAACCATGTTATCATAAGCGTAACAATACGGTGTAACAAGAAATGTGGCGAGAGATGGAAGGCAATGCGTGAATGTAATGTTGATGAATGCAATAAGAACGATAGAAAACATGAAAAATGAAAGAGGGAAGAAAAAGAGAAATTGTGAAGGATGAGAGAAAGACGGTTGAAATAGGAAATTATATATCCTTGTCCTAAAAATAAGATGAGGGAAAGAATATAAAAAAAATTAGAATCATCGGCTACGTCGACTAAACAACGGCTCATAGCACACACACAAATAATGCTTGAAAGTAGTCACGATCAGCGAAACTCGCCACTAAACTGCTGCTTAAGCTATTCCGCGGCCACTGTCAATCACCACATCTCAACATCACAGTTGCTACACAACTGTAATGCAGCATGTCACAAACCCTTCGCTTTCATACTTAACAAGGTTCACGGTAGCTCTAAAACTAATATTATTTTTACCTAGAGTATTAACTTACAAATGAACTGATGCTAACTTATATTTTTATACTTACATTATAAGGAGCTAAAGCGCATCTATTGTGCGTGATGATTACGCTTTTGTCGTATCCATCCTCGTTGTCTACTATTAACTGGCCGATGCCTCTTTCAAGAGGGGACACAACCAGATCATATGTTAAGGGTGTTACCGGTTTCGGCATTACCTGGACAGAAAATACCAAAATATTTATATCAATTACAATTGGGATTATGAAAGATTGGTATAATTATTATGAGTATATTTATACATTGAAATATCCCAATAACGAACTTGGAGTACTAAACTCGAATACCGAGTATATTTTTTTATCTTAATGTAGTTTGTAGTCTCACAGTTTGTCAGTGTAAAATTGTTTCTAATTAAAAAGAAAATATTACAAATACCTCGCCCGTGTTGGCGAACGTAGTGAGTTCATCGTCGGACATGATTGGGAAATCCAATTCATGTAATAACTCTTCCTCGGTCCATCGCTCTAACGATGTTATGGGACGTGCTTGCAATAAATATACTTCTTCCTAAAATCAAACAAATTGAACTTTGTCAACGCATATTGCTTATTTATTTAATAACATTTATGACCATAATTATGTTTAATAAAATCGATACAACTGTTTCAGAGATACTAATTTTTTCTCGAAACAAGCCAATGCTTTTATAACAGTTTTTTAGGTATGAAATTTTTTGAAATGTGATAAACAGGTTAACAAAAAATTTGCCTCCTTAAAAAACCTAAAAAAAAATTTATTACTCACGCCGCTGATTGCCCACTCAATGTCTCTCCCTGCTCCCCATAATTCTTCTTGTCTTATACCTATTTTAGCCAATTTCATAATTTTTGATTCTGACAAACACGGTATTTTTCTATCATTCTCTGCCACTACTTCTACGGTAACTCCATCTCCGTCGGGTGTCACACGCTGTTTCTTTGACCCTAGTTCAATCTTAGATATGTTTAATCCGCTCGTTTCTCGTCTTACTATTATGGTGTCTGGTTCAACTGACCCTGATACAACACTCTGTAAAATAAAGAAGTAAATCTAACAAGCATCAAAATTACAATGTTAAAGACGCATAATACAATAAATTTATCTAAAAATTGACATTTCGTCCGCAGGTTACAATCGAGCTGTGGTAGCCAAGTAGAAATGACTGAGACTTGCAACCGTAGGTAGCGGGTTCGATTCCCGGGATACGTTCTTATATAATTCACACCTTGTGAATTAATTATTAAACAAGTTTCCCGAGGATGAGCAGGGGACGGCTTCACTCATAGTGCAGGGTGTGCAATGCACACGGGCGTCGTCATCATGATACAACAATGATATGACAGAAGCGGCCAGCCAGCGCGGTGTCGGCAGTTATCAAACGCGAGCGACTTCTTTTTCCAACATTTTGTTTCAACTCGAAATAAACCCTTATTTCTCGAATTTAAAGTTTAATACTGTAAGCTATACCTACTTATAAAATACCTTGTTGGAATATGTAAAAACTTTTTCGTTGCGACGGCAAAGGTTATAATTATAGCCGCGGGACGGGGGGCTTAGGCCTAGGGGGCGCCAGGGTTTCATTCTTTTTTTCTTCGGTCTTCTGAGCGTGTCATTATTCTTCTTCTTTTCGTCGTATTCCTCACTACGAAGGATTCTGATTCTTTTTCAAAAATTTGTCGTGTACTTTAAAAAAATTCTCCGGTATATTCATTTAACCTTCTACCTGTCGTGATACCTATCATCAGAAAAGAACGTCTGCGCATGGCGGTGAGAGTCTCCGCTCTAAAAGTTTAAGGCGGGCCAGCGGCCATCTATTCTACGCGTCATGTAGTCCCCGTACCGCCACTAAAATTTGTCAATCCGTTGGACTATATTGCTTTCGCTTATTTACAGAAATACTCATTGCTGATTCGTTCTCGTAGCAGAATGCCGAGCATAACCCTCTCCTTTCACTATAAACCACACTATATTAAGATTTTTGTTTAATTAAATTTTAAAAGAGTTTACCTCGCCGAGGCCGTAGTTTGCGGTGATAAGAAGTCGCGCAGGGTCGCCGAGCGGGTGCCGCGTGAACATCACGCCGGCCGCACGTGGTGACACCAGCGCCTGCACCACCACACCGCCGCCACAAGCGCACGCTTGACCATTTTGTCTGTACGTGTCATACGCATAACAATAATAACTTACAACACGCTATGAAGTTAATAATTGTCTCGAGAAAATGAATGAATGAATGCGACGAAGAGATCATGTGATCATCACTCAATCTCCTCTGATTCCATATGTACTGTTTATTTATTTATTTACTCTTTTACACGTGGTGTAATACAGGACTTAATGCCTTAGAGCACGGGTGAGGAACTTTTTTAATTAACGAGCCATTTTAAATTTTGTTCGCGGACCGCAAATAATGTAAAACTTATTAAAAATTTACAATACCTTGTTTTTAATAATCATCAAAATTTAAAAATATACAATTTTTTAAGCAAAATAAAAATAGTCAAAATAAGGAAGGTAAAAGGAATGTACCAGAAAATTTTAATGATAAATTGGCACCGTTTTTCGATACAAGCGGATATACAAGCTTTTTAATCGTGCACACAATTTTGATTTATGGTTTTTATTAATGAATTTTTTCTGTTTAGCATGTACCACCACTTTATTATAATTAATTTTATTACAACTTTTTGATGAGAGAGAGTCGATAAAATAAATTCAATTTCAGAAATGCAATGAAATTTGGAGGGCCGTATAAACAGGTATAACGAACGGGCCGCAAGTTGCTTAAGCCTGCCTTAGTGGCATCCTCTGCCAGTTAACTCAAAGCGGCGCGAAATGAGACGTAGAAGCAGATGTGTAAATGTGTTAGAAACATAAACACTATATACTATACATAATAAATATTATACACCTATTATCCAATGAATAATATACACATATTATAAGAATATAAAGAATATAGTAATAAAATAAAAAAAGAAATATATTAACCTACGATAATACGCGCTGGTGAAAGCAAACATTGAGGCCCAGCATCGTTGCACTGCCCGCAACACGTCGTTATCGCTGACGCAACCCAGCACGGTCTCATTTTGCCCCGCGGCTGAGGTCGCCTCGCTATCCTCGCCTACACCTAATGTAAAATTAAACAATATTACTCTAATCTTTTATTCTTAAAAGAAAGAATTACGTCATATAAAAAACTGACATGAACCACATCAAACTGAAAGGAAAGGAAAGAAAGAGTCGTCAAACTAAACGATATGTGGATTACATTGTCGCAACTGCCTGCACAAACTGAATGAACTTCCACAGGAATAGACAAATGTAGAAGGACCTAGAAGAGGCTTTTATCCGTGTTGGATCCACAATATTTAAAAACAAATTACTAACAATACCAACCACCAAAAAAATATTAAACAATATTACTAACATCCCTAAATATGTGTGATACTATTTTATGACTAATCTAAATATATTTACAAAATTAACTGCCCAAACTTGGACCTATCAAAGTTATAGAAGCCCTGTTGAAAAAATAAATAAAACGTGTTTCAGAATCTTAATAATAAACAATGTTTCTTAATGTTTTGTTATTTCAGTCCTTTAGTAATATTACGATAATATATTATTTATTTAATTTAAAAATTAATATTATTATTATTATTTTATTTAAAAATTATTCCAATAACATTCCTTATAACTTAACATGATGGCATACAAAAAATAATAATCGAATTGGTCAAACCTCTTTCGAGTTTTTGCTTACCAACACCTTTACTATTTTAGTATTTTTATGCAATAATGTAACGAATTTGCAACTTAATATAAATTCACAACTCGATTTAAAATTTAATCATTAGATTTTTTAAAAATCTTACCAGACGATCTTACTGCAAAACGCTGTTCAGAGCTTAAATTCAGTTTCTTGGTTTGTGTTCTTAATTCGTTCAAATATCGCAATACTTCATCTTTAACGACATCCGTAATAGCTGTTCTTATAAATAAATGTACAGCACTGAAAATTATAAGAATAAGTCACTTATATATCCATTTCAATCGTATAAATAAAAGAGAAATATATAAAAATTGTTCAGAACTCACTTTTCGCATTTTTGTTTAAAATTGGTTTCATTATAATCTTCGTTAGCGGCCTCGATATCTTTAATGGATGAAACTAATTCCGGATTTTCTTCCAATTGTTTTTCTAAAGCCCGTGCAGTTATACAGAAACCCGGAGGGACGTTATAACCCTGAACATTCAAATATACAACATCATGATGTATATAATACACTATTGTTATATTAACAATCTTAATAGGTATATAATAGAAAACGTGTTAAGAAAAATTGGCTACAAAAATGGAAGAATTGTTGTTTAAATAACATTAGTAAATCTTTGAGTACTTAACCTCTTCTGTTTGCACTGACGTCAAAAGAGCTAATGAGGCTCCTTTCCCTCCAACATAACTCGGACAAGCCGCACCAACATCTTCAAAGTTGACACAGAATCCTACTTCCCCAGCCTTTTCCACATCCAACCATTTTAAAGATCGGAGCGGTAGTAGTAGAGACGAGGGATCTATATTATCTGAAATATTAAAATTAATATGATAACACAATATAACAATATTTCAAAAGATAGAAAAATGACACACAATCAATGCTTGGAGTGCAAAAGATTATTAAAATAAGTGCAATTTAATGTAGATTTTGGTTGTGTGCATTCTTTTCATCAATCATTCTTACGAATGAAATGAACTGATTGATATAATGTTAAAAAAAGAAGCCGCTTATTCAATTATATTACTGAACTATTATTGATCGTGAATATGACCAAGGTAATGTTTAAGCGTAAAGTGTTTAACTAATAGACATATTCAATTATTTGAAATTTTTATTTTAACTTTGTGTTATTTTTACTTTAATTTTGAAAAAGAGAATTGTATGGATAAACGATAGACTTTCGCACACAAATAAATCCTTTTGATTACATGTTGTGGCGGGACGGGGCGAAATTTAAAAGTATTTTAGACAACTTTACCATTTTAATCTACGGGCTACGGTTTCATGTCCCAAAAAGTAGAGGTTTTAAGGAAAAAGTTTATTTATAACAAAATTAAACAATTTAAAACACAAAATTTTATATTACACATGTTAAAAAATAAATTTAGAAGTTCTCGAAAGTGGTTTAGTATGCCTTATTGGCTAAGACCATAGTCGTAATAATTCAATATATAGTTAACAAATTTAAATTTCTTTAACACAAACGTGTTACATAATTCAGTTTTGTTCAGCATGCACCATGTCATAAGAAAAAATTGAGTTTAAGCCACAGAAAAGGTCTAGTTTTGATGCCAGTGTTAACTTTGAGGAAACATCCTCCTGTTGTGTTTCTAATTATTTTTTTATTATCATAAGTATCTTCGGACGACCTTTGACAACCCACAGGACACAATACTAAACACTGGTTGTATTATTATTTAACGATCTTATTATAATGGAGGTACTAAGTTATTCTTTATATTTTATTCGAGTGTTAATATTGTTCATTTATATTTTATACTGTTTAAGAGTTTAAGTCCAAATAAAGAATCTTTGAATTGTTAAATATTAACCTGTTCCTCATAACTTTAAGTAAACTATGGACTATGGACACATACTATGGACACGGTTTCAAAAAAAAATGTTTATTGTTAGTACCTTGTAACTCATAGCCCAATTCCAGGAGCCCCGTGCCGTGTTCACCGTTTATCTCCACCGCTATCGTGCGGTAAAAGATTTCTTGTTTAAGACAAACGCTGGATAGAACTTTGCCGCCGTCTTCATTGACCCTCAAAACAATTTTTAAAGTGCGACCTTTTGCTGAAAAACGAAAGGAAACTATTATTTATTTAGTAACATACTCACAAGTATTTTTAAACTGATCTACTAACAGGCCACGCGATTATTTGTTTTAATTTATATCAAAAGACAACGATTTGTATAATACCACTGAACTTGTAGTTTCTATCTTTGGTAAGAATATTAAACAACATTTGCTCCTTTTGATTATAGACTAAAACTCGATGGTTTGTGATATAAATAAGAGAAAGAGATGTGGAATAAAAAAAATAGAAACTTACCGCCTCCAGTTATTGTATATGCTTTCGGTATTCCTTGCGGTGTTTCACAAAAATCAGACATAATAAAATCAGTTGATGTTAAAGGCACAATTGTATAATCTGGTAACCTGACGCAGCCGTAGTTCAACCTTTGAAATATATACAATATAAATATTCGAAACTATCTAGTACCATTTTGTAATCATATTTTATATATATTACTGGTCATTTACAATTTCACTCAGCCTCCTCAAATGAAACTTATGTTTATGTACTGAAAAATCTCTATCAAGTAAGACATATTATCATCATGTCAGTTGATAGACGCCCACTGCACGACTCATGTCTTTGCCAAAGATCGTCACATTAACTGGCCTTGTGGTGGCTGCATCTAGGAACTTACCGCGACTTTAACTATGTTGTCGATCCACACAGTTACTACCTACGTTTTATCTCCGGATTCGTGGTCACCACTCGAAAACCTATCGGTTCCAACAGACACCAATTGCACGAAATAGCCATAAATGGTATAATAAATTATTAAAAAGTCATATATTAAATTGAAATCAACGCACTCTGTAAAGGTATTCTTGTATGAAAGTCCTCTCAACATGACGGCGGTGCCGTCCCGCGCGGAAGCCGTTACAGTGACGGAACGACGTGGGACGTTGGGAGTGTGAGAAGACCAACTCCGCTCTCGCACTCCTCGCAGCCGCAGGCGCTCCCTCCTCTCGAGTGAACCCTCAACGTCGAAGGCCTGCAGCGTACCCTGCACTGCACCCCATTGCAGCTGACTACTGTCACCGCATTTTCCCCTGGGTAAGGTACATCAAAATTAAACATCTAGTGATATTTCAAGCTCTGAAAACCCAGGGAATCCTTCACCCTGTCACTTCATGTGTTCATCAACATCTTTCAACCGTAGAATATTCACTATACATAGGATCTCTCCCTTAGCTATCAAAAGGACTGATTGAAAGCGCTTGCTGATTGCTAGGTCGGTCACTTTCGTTCGTTAACGAGTCTCCGCATTCCTGAGATGATTTATATTTATAAAAAAATTAAAATATAATATTGTAATTTATTATAAAGTCTTGTCGTCTCGTCTTTTTGATATTAATACCAATTTAGGGAAAAAAATATTTATGTACGTGTAATAGAAGAAAACAATCGCCGGTATTAATATTGTTAAAGCAAAAATTTTGTCAATGAGGCTCGAAGTGGGAGACAATATACAATATGCATTTTTTTCTCATGAAAAATAAGCTAGACATCTTATTTATTTATTGCGAAATTCAATTAAGCAACCCCAGAAGGATAACAAAATACCTAAAAAACTCAAAGAAATTGCAAATTAATATCAAATTTATAGAAGATACTATTATTATAAACAAGCACCTTCTCTTTGACTAATCCGCAAGACATTTGTCACGTATATTTGATAGCTGAATGAAACGATTGCATGACATAATTCAAAATAATAAAGGCTAAGTAATAACAACTCTGTGTATATTTTTTTTTCACAACATCGTATACCGGGACGGTAAAATCGTATGAATATCTTGCCCACCTATGGGACATTGATCACGATTTAAATATAATACCTCGTTACGAGTGCTTATGCCATGACATATAATTTTAAATTCAAATACATAATTAACTCGCTTCATATACTAATACAAAATTTATCTCTAGATGTACGTAATGACAATGTTTGTTTTTCTACAAGCCAATTGTACCATTGTCGTGTAATGAATGTTTAATGTGCTTATTTCCTCTTGATAAAGATCATCATTAAAATTACTAAATTACTGTCTGTTACTACGTAACACTTTATGAAAATTTTGCTTACTAACCGTATATTATATTTTTTCTTCTTTTTATTAAGGATTCTCATGAGCTTTGTTGTTTTTTACTAAGTATGGCAATAAAGTTATCCAAAGAGATGTAAGTGCACATATTTTTGGTTTAGGATAATGTATTTGCAGAAAATTCAAATATTTTAGTCTTGTATGTGAGTGCGCCAAAATGTATTAATGTAAATGTGTGAATAAGTTTCTCCTGGGGCAAATAATACATACAGCATTTGAGTCCAGGATCCATCGCGCCACGTGTCAAGCGATAAAGCGTGTGCCGCTAAATGGTCACCCCAGTCTTCGGGATGACGGATCACGCTCGTAGACGAAGCCCATCTTTACATAAAATTAAAAAAAATATATGTTTAATAATTAATAATATTTTAATGTAGCAAATATTTGATAATATTAAGGTTGTTATTGCTAATAGGACAAAATACAAAATAAAACGATAGTATGCAACATAACATCTACAAGTAGAAAGTAAAATAAAATAAGAGTACAACTGAAGTATTATATAGCAAGTAATACAATCTATATAACCAAAATATACATAACAAAAACTAAATGATTAAAAACATCTAACTTGTTTTGATATACTTTCTTCGTAGTTTCCAGTCCAGTATTTAAACAAAATTTAATATTTAAAAATCAAAAGCTACAGAGACAGGATTATTATTTTACTGCTTAAAATTATTTGTCAACAAAAAGAAGTGTTCATATAAAGTTGAGTATTGCTTTGTTTATCGGTATCAATAACTTTATCTTGTTTTAACCCAAACACGGAAAATTGTTGTACAATTTTTAAATTTATTGTTTTATTTATGCAAGCATCAACATCATCATTTCAGTGGTTGACTGGCCTCTGAAACAATATTGATGTTACAGAAATTAGATACAAGTTAAAAGAAAAAAAAAACAAATTTTGAACGAAATCATGTCATGACAAATTGAGTTTAAAACTCTCAAATTACCATGTCTTTCGTTTACTTTTACCATTTTAATACAGTACGTAACTAACATAAGATTAAGCCGTACGTGTTGCGCTACGTTGTTCTTAGAATTCGTTAAAAGGCCGTTGTAAAAAATTCTCAATCTTTGCTCCGGCTCCAAGACTTGTATTTTAAGACCTTCAGCGCTCCACCCGTCATCTATTCCTTCCCACACTCCCACCAGGGTTTCGGGATGACCTATAAAAATTAAATATTTTTTTATATAAAATCATTTTTCCTATCTTGTAGTTATGACTTTTTGTGCATGCATACAACATAAAACCTTTTTTTTATATTTTAATTGATACAAATAAAAATCCGTAGCTCAAAATATAAATAACCATTAACATAAGAATCAAATTTTTGTTTTATGTAAATATAAATTTACAGATACAGATTGCGCTGCTGTTCCCGTAACCTTGGCTCTGTTATCGCTTCACCTAGTGGGGGCCTACTCATAGTGAAAATAAAAGAAGGCTGCTTAGGTTATGCTAGACCGGATGGTAGTTCCACCTTCCGCTCTCTTAACTTCCCAAGTATACAATGTACCATATGAAATGGTCCTTGTAAGTTTTTCAATATTACACTTGTAATTTTCTGATTACAAAGAGTATGTTAATGCGTTTAGTCTATGCAGGAAACATTTACTTAATTTTTAATTCATAACGTGGTACTCTCGCCGGTAACATGTCTGACACATTATTGATTTTAAAGCAATGATTATTACGCATTATCAATCTCATCTAGATGCTTCTTTTTAAGGAAATTAAATATTGGTTTTACCTACGTCAAACTTCTAAACCTCCCTTGCGGTTGAAACTTCCTCAATCGTCTATGCACTCTCCTCGACGAAAGGAATGTGCCTACCAAGTGTCAGTCTCTAAGTATCTCTTATAGTTCTAGAGATATCGTGATCAGTCTTAACATAGATGGAAATCTCTTTTATACAGATCGATAAGTCAGCATTTACTTAGTGAAGTTTCCTTGGTGGCGAACCAAGCGATTCGACGCAACTTTATGGAATCTTTCTACTTCCCTATTTCCCAAGAATTATAATCCAGATCTCTTCAGAGTCAAACCTACTGAGCACCTGGACCGTTAAAAAAATCTTTAAGCTACAGAGCCCATTAACCAATTAATTTTATTAGTAAATAAACATAACATACGCGAAAGTTTATAGGAGACGCCATCGGATAATTGTACATGCACTGTTACTTCGGCTAAAGTCTTCCGCCAACATACTTTGCGTATTCCCACCAACAGAGCCGTCCCATCCGGTGCAGTCGCGCGTATTGCTATAGAATCCCATCCTTCGTTAAGCGTTTCGTAAGGCGTTTCTCGTAAAACGGCCTTCGGAGGCAATTGTGACTTCCATCGGCTTATTGCGTAACGTGCAAACACGTATTTTATTGGATAGATCCAATCTGAAAATCGAATTTTAATCATATTAATATACTTCAATAATAATTTGTACAATTATTATTAAACATGCTTACTAAATCTTATATAAAGGTTGCATTATTCCAGTTTTTTGATATGCCTTTGAGTAACGCAGTTACAAAAGGTATGGAAATTGTGTTTAGAAAAAAAATAATAGTGTTCTTATAGTATTTAGATATAAAAAAATATTTGCAAGTGGTCTAGGTGGGTCCGTAGAATCTATTTCTAATGTCAAAGATGCTATGTTCCAGTTTGAATTGCCGGAATTAGTAAAATTTCTAGATATTATAATGTACAGACTATTTCAGAGTAACAAATGAGAATACAAAGTATGGCAGGATCAATTGATAAACAAACAATTTGCTGTCATTATAGCAATTATTTACCATAAAGTAAACCTATTGCCGGTTTCCTTTTATTACTAGTATTTGTGCCAAAAAATAAGAGTAAGGTATTTTTGTACATTCGACCTCGAATAGTTATTTTCGTTTGTTCCACCCTGGCATAGCCCAGCGGATAGAGAAAATGAAGTGGCAATGAGCAGACCACCTGCAGTCGTCGGAAGACTTTTGGGTCCAAGCCACTTCCAGTTAGTCCTATTAAAATCAATGGAGAAGGATTATTTCCAGCTATGGACGTAATCTTAAGTGGACTTCGGCTTAAATATATAATTATTATGACACCAAAACGATAAGATTAATTATAAAAGAATCAACCATCGGTCAATTAAAAAAAAAAACGTCACAACTTGGCCTTCAATATTAATTTATGTAATATTTGTCATCCAAACGCATATTACCAATATACAGTGTGAAGGACATCTTCTATATCTAATTGCTATGCCATTGTTTTATCTGCGGTTAAAACTATGTATAGGTGAAGGTTTTTTTCAATTTTCAAAGTCATCTTCTTTGCTCAAGGCAAAGATTTAGATTTACAATATTTATTATTAAAAATTGCAAAAGAGAAATAGTTGCTGTGGAGTCAAATCGAACATGTTTTCTATATCTTACCTTTCTCTCGATAGGCTCCAGTATTGACAGTAGGTTTTCTAAAATATATTAAGTACGTAACCAGCGCTCCGGTTATTAATCCGGCTTGCAAAAGGATGTCATACAAATCCATGTTCAACACATTAATATCCGCTTACAATCATTAGATAACAGATATTATTATATCGGCAGATAGAACAGATAGTAATGACCGTGTGCTCGTGATGAAACACTACTGCACTGTACAGAAGTTTAAATTGAAATGAATTCGCTGACCGCGAGTGTAATCAGACATTTTTGTATATCATAGTTGCGACATATCTTCTATTCATGATAAGTGGAATGGTCAATACGAATTTAATTTATAATGAAGAAAATATGACATAAGCACTTCTTTTACAGAAAATCCATTACCTAAATATTAAAGACGATAATTAAAAAATGTTTATTTAATTCAAATATTCTTTAGCATTTCCATGAAATAAATGAAATAGAAATTAAGGTTAAGTTTCATGGGAGCAGTCTCGATGGTATTAACATGGTTTAATGTTGCCTTCTGTGTCATATTTTGTTTATTATCAATATATAATCTCTGTTGGTTAAGATTAGGATTAACAATTAGGTTAACCAAGTTGACTGTCTGATATGAACCAGCAGGGTTACTAAAAAATAATTTTCTCATTCGTCGGTAAGTGGAACCTATTTGAGATTATTTGTGTACATTACAATACACGGGAAAGATTTCAGAAAATATGAACTCAAATTTTAAGTACAAATAATAATTTAAAAAATGCTTTGCGAATGTAATTACACATTTTTTTTAATTTTTACTTTGATTTGTTTAAAACAATTTTCACTATTGTTTTAAAACATAAAGTAAGATTCGCAAAATTAACAAAATTTACTGTTTGAAGTTAATTGAAATTAATACCAATTTGTAGCGCTGTATACAATTATAGTGTAATTCTTGTGTCAAGTGATGGTTACAATACCTTCCAGCAATGCAGCTGTAGTAAAGATTAAAAAAAAAAGTTTCGCTTTTTATTATTTATCTATATATATGAGGAAATCTGCAGAAGAGCCAGTCACCGACGCAGCTCGAAGAATTGCTCGTCAAAAGTGGCCGTAGCGAGGCATATCGCTCCTGCTACTGGCTGCCGTTGCGGCCGGAAGATTCTTTGTGGCGACTACGAGCCGGTAGACGCGGCGTGGGAAGCCTACTACCAGATGAACCGACCACATAGTCAAGGTCGCGGGCATTCGAGAATATTCCTTTCGCCAAGAAGAGGTCAGGCAAGAAGGTATTTCCATCCTCAAAGGCGTTGAGGATGCGTTCATTAAATTTCGCGCAGCGGAGGAGACAGCTAGCTTAGTATAATAATTTATACTAGAGTTTATTGCTAAAGATAATTATAATTTTTTATTTTTATGAAAATTATCTAATTCATTACTTAACTTGTTAGTAACTCTATTTTATCTATGAATTTATTTTTATTAGCGTAATGTCCGTCCGAGTTTTGTATTTAAACATACTTTTATGTATTAGTGTAAGAGATCCGAAAGGTAATAAATGATACCAAAATTATTTTCATATAATTTTATTGTTCTAATAACCATGGCGTAATAAGCTATTGCTGGTTATACAAAATTTATGCTCTACGCGGTTTCCTGTTTTTTATAACATCATATGATGCTAAAACACATAAATTATTAAAAACAATAGTACAAATTTAGTCCTCTATAGTTTAATAATTATTAATGTTTTCAATATGCATTTATTGTCAACAACGAACTACTTAACTATTTGGTAAAATAATTTATGATACAACAAAATTGCTCTAAATTATTTTTGGTAGATTACAGATATATCATGACGCTTAAAACATACACTGTTCAATGACATATACGTTGTACATTTGAAAGTCATATAAAGTTTATTTAATATCGCATAACAATCGAAAATAAAATCGCTATTTATTTAAAAATATGCAATAAACCAATGATTTATCTTCGCTTTAAATTGTGTACAGAATGGTAATTCATATAAAAACTATTATAGAAATCTGCCTTTAATTGCAACAATTGGACATACATAAACAAAATCTTGATTTATCTACGAAATCAAATCGGTAATGAGGAGATCCGTGAACAAGCGAAAGTACATAGCCCAGCGAATTGGCAAGATAGTGTCAGTAGGCAAGCCACATTGCGCGAAGAACAGATGGCTGCACGAGACTTAAGATCCTGGAGTTGAGACCATGTACCGGCACGCGCAGCGTCGGACGTCGACCACAACATTGATAGACAACCTTGTAAAGGTCCAATAGGAAATCTATGGTGGAGGTCTATGACCAGCAGCGGAACGTAATGAACGTATGGTAATTCATCTAAAAAAAATCAGTTAGTTAGAGATTTAATAAAAACAAGTAAAGCCTTTAATAACAATAATCAGACATATATAAACAAAAAAATACGAGTTCTATTTTCGTGAGTTATACTAAAATATAACATTTTATTTTTTAATCAAACATTATCAGAGATCGGATATTCTGAGGCATTACCTGAAGTTGGCTTACTGTGAAATGCGCTTTTGATAAGCATCTTGTAAATGGGCCGGTGAAATAGATAACAATGTCTAATTATACGTCTGAGACTACACCTTTAGGTAGACTCCGATAAGTTTTTTTTTTAAATAAGTCGTTAAGTTTTCTTCACACTTTGTACGGTAGTATAACAAATTTAAGAATGTCTCAGACTATCCAATCTCTGATACTAATATACGAAAGATAGAGAGAGATACATTTTATACCAACCATCAATGACTTCGATCTAAATAAATAATGGAAATATACTCCAATAAACCGTACAACAATTATGAGCAGTAATTTTTATTTATTTTATCTTCAGTCTTTGCCATAAACAAGAATTGACAATTATATATGAAACACGCTAACATATTAACTGTAAACATATAAATTACTTCAGGAATGTGTCATTTCCTGTAATAATATTCATCTTTACTATTATTCACTGTCCAAATAGAGGGCAAAGAAACATTTCCAATTTGAATTACAATATTTCCGACATCTCTGTAAGTCCCGAAACATATTCTATCTTACGATTAATATTAGCTCACACTGATTGGCTGGCTCGGATAAGTTACAATTGAAATGTTTCATAGCCAATATTTATTAAAATTTGCTCCTAAAAGATGTTTCTCTAACAGCCGTAATAAACACTTAACAAATCATTTACATTAATAATCTAACCTATTCACAAACAAAATAAATACAAGTTCCAAGAGTATAAAAGATAGTTCGAAGTATAATTAACAAATACTATACAATAAATATCCCCACTGAGTGGTACACAATGATTAATTTCGGTATGTCTTTTTTATTATAACTAGAGATCGAAAATCAGGATGCATATTCACAGAAATAATGTCTTATAATAAATAGTACTTCGTATTGTTAAAGTTCTGAGATTTAGTAAAACTTTATGTATTAAATATATAGTTTCCCACAGATCAACGCCATACTGCAGAAAATTTGCCAAATATTTTTAAAATGACCGTCATTCAAAAAAAAATTATTGAATCGTATACACCCTGTGATGTTCGGTTCTAATTCTATAAAAATTCTTTAATTATCGCTTTCATGTCAATATAAATAATCCTTTTGTACGACCGCAACCAACGATCAACAAAAGTTGATAGTACAATTGCGTGTCTTTAAAAGAAACTAACACTTTTTTATAACCGTTTACTCAAACTTCTGCTACATTTAACTTTAACCTGTACTATGTTGAAAAAAAATAGCTTTTATTTACATTTATTTAAAATCAAATTTTATTGATTGTTTAGCAAACGTGAGCCTTCCATGTACGTATATTTCTAGATTTAAAAAATGATTATAGGTAAAAACAGGAATATTTATATGATACCAATAATATGCCTTGTGTCCGATTAGTTGTAAATTCCCTTCTAAACTTAATTTAAAACGGGGCCTAAGAAACCATCTCCTTGATTTCTTAGCAAAATTTAACAGCAAATATACATCCGATTACATGACCTCTTATTATACATATGTTATTTGACTCTATCAGATTAATTGTAAATGTACCACAGATATAGCTGCAGAAATACAGCTCCTACAAAAATAGTACAAACCGGTGAAAGTACAAATATATAACAAAATTTAAAAAAATAGCGCCATCTAGCACCAAGCCATGTTACCAAATCATGTTATGTTTAAAATGAAAACTAAAAAATAGACTAATAAATTTGCTAATCTTCTTTCTGCTTCACAGGTTCCACTTCATCTGGGTTGTCGGTCATGCTTGTAGCGGTGTCCGTGCGGGACTTATCTACAGGGTACAACCTGCGAAGCACATTTATATTATCATTGTCCTTGTAATGTTAAAATTTTTGTTAAATAGTCCAGTCAAACCCATCACGTAAACCATGCGGACTAGGTTGGCTAGACCATTACACATTATCTTCTTATTGTTTGTTGCTAACATTATGATCTGCCTTTATACCGTACATGGTACATAATGTCGGTACAGTTAGCTAACAGATGCCAGATCAGTGAAGTTAAGAAATTTTTTAAATAAAGATAAATTATTACAATACATAAAATCTTCTTTTAGTACCAAGGAAGAACTCTTTGGACAAGATACCTTGTCCCCTGGGGGAAGAACAAGATCATGTGGAACTCCGTACTTTGAAGCGGTAACAGTATCTACTACGGAAAGCGTCAGGAACTTCTAGTCATATGTCACGTCAAATCCCGGGTAGAAGTTAGACTACATTACGCCTTATTATAAAAAACCCAAAATAGAGAGTTTCACGAATTCTTGTCAAATACGTCAATCTACAGGATCAGTCTTCTCCCAATCCTCCATTGGGGCATGACGCTTCGGAAGAAGTTAAAAAAAAAAACTAAAAAAAAATGCCTTGATTACAGTACGAGCCGCTTTATTGTGGATCATATAGAGCAGGTTAAATATAAGTGATAATAAGTATTACTATTTTGCATAAATTAAAAATAAATACGTCAGAAGAAGCTGGATGTAAACCACTTCCACCCGGTCGTAGTGGAAATCTATGGGGACGGTCTATGTCCAGCAGTGGAGGTCCTAAGGTTGAAATAGTGATGATATTATAAAATACAATATAGTAGTCTTACCATCGCTGATACAAGTAGACGAGGAAGACCAAGTCGTCACGGAAACAGGCAACCCGGTGGGCGGTAGGCATTGTGATAATGAACGCGAACACGTCATCGATGAATGTATTGAAAGCCTTGTACATGAAGGCGCGCCAAGGCAAAGCTGCCACCGAACGTAGACGGTAGTTAACGAACAGCTGCGGCAACATGAACAGGAATCCAAACGCATAAACCCCATTGACTATGCTATGCAAAGCCCAGGAGTACCAGCTGAAACAATATTTAATTATGAAGTTTTACATTGAAATGGTTTAATTGTTATATAAAATATCACTCTTCAACAGTTAATTTTAAATAGGCGTTTGTTAAATAGGCGATATAAACGATTATCTCAAGTTGAAGAGTACAAACAGAGTTCTTTAAGAATATAAAACTCTAACAATAAAAACTTGGACACTGTCATGAAATATATCACTTATAATGGAGCAAATTCTAAACATAGCATTTGTTATAAAGCTATGGGACATATAATCAAATAACTCATAACTCAATTTTTATCTATTAAAGTGGGCAAAAATATTTAATAACAGATTAAAAATTACGATTCTTTATAGTCTTTTAAACCATAGTTTTTTTTAAATTAGAGTTTTAGTAGCAACGAAATGTCTAAGTATCCCCTTATTCCACATTTATTTTATTTTAATTAAACATGCCTACAGCAAAATTTACTAATATTTTTTTCAGAATCTTATACCATTATACCAACTTATTGTTTGCCTATTGTAGATATACTAAATGTTGACAAATAACTAAAAAAAAAACCTTCCATAGGTCTACTAAAAACATGCTCTAAGTTGGTATTAGAAATCTTTTTTTAAGGAAACATCAACATATAATTTAGCTTACTCTGGTGTGTAGTGGAAAAACGTAATTGCTGTTACAATAACCCATGTCACATCTTTTTTATAATCTTGCTAAATAACTTGATAATTGTATAAATTTGAAAAATGAAAGGGAAACAAACCTCTTATGAGGCTCATAGACGAGTGAATATAGAGCACCGGCGACACAGAGCGGATACAACAACATGGATAGGTAGCGCATGGCCTCAGCGTCTGCCTTGGCTGTGCTCTGTTCTGCAGCGTCATCACGATGCTCGCGCCAAACGCGCACACGCAGCCAAGACACCGACATTCGAAGATGAAGAACTTTCGTCACTTTCCATAACTGAAAATTTTACATTTTGTTTATTATGACATATCATCATCTATCTCCAGTAGACATTCTGTGTGTGACATCATACATCTACTGGACATAGATTTTCAATAAGACAGTTTGCATGCATCTTGCATCCAGCATTTTCCATTATCATACATCATAAAAGAATCCAATGTAAGTGACAATTAAGCTCACACCAGCAAAGATTGTGGTAAATTTAAATAATTTCCAATTTTCCTATATAATGTGAATTACAGAGACATTTAAAAATCAATATGACATGTAACTTTGACATAGGCTCTAAAAGGTTTTAAGTAAGGTGGATTAGGAGAAGAGGGATTAAACATTTGTTTTCTTAATAATTTTTTATGCAACAATTTTTTTTTTACAAATGTTGTCCATATGACTATAATAATGATTTTTTCATTATGTTGTTACTGAAAAAGAGTATTTTTTTAACATTGTTTTTATTTTTATACTAACTATCAATACCTTACACAATTTAAATAATTCATGCAACAAGAAATATAACATATTGGTAACTTTTTTAATTTTTGAAATCATATTTCCTATAAATTAATAATTATTACTATACTTACTCAGATTTTCTTTTGATATAAAATATATCCATAAAAGACCATAAATATTCATGTTGTATTCAGTAAATAGAGTATTAAAATTGAGGAAAAAATGATAGTTACCTCAATAACAGCACTGATGCCTGCTGGAATCAGAACAAGGAGAGATGTCTGTTCATCGAGAAGGTAGAAGAAAATGACAAGCTGAGAAAAGGCTCGCCACAAAACCGTGCGTGCAGACAGTCCAGCCAAAGAACGCTTTCTTCGCCAGAATGACACATCATTTTTGAACGCAAGGAAGTCAAATAACAACTGTAAATGAAAGAATATATAATAGTTAATTATACTAATGTGGATAAAAAAATGGGCAAGTAAATTTTTTATGACATTTCATAGAAAGTAAACATGTATTGAGTGAAAACCAAAGTTATTCAATCCTATGAGCTCTCGGACCCAGTAATATCATCAACTGTTCGCCTTAACAAACTTTATGCTTAATGGCCATCCAACCAAATTAAATATGTCTTTGCTAAGGATCCCAAAAGATCACTCAAGCTGTTACTATAAAGAAGTCTAAGCTAAGCACCTTCAGCTCTTCCACTCTACAGAAAGTGTAGCAGTACATTTCAACAGGCTAAGCTTTAAGCTTTTGTGCATAACAAAACAAGTCTACATTATTTTGCGACAGTAATTGAACTACTCATAAAAACCAAGATGGAATTAAACATGCTGATGGTATGCCCGGTATGGTATACCCTTAAAGTCAATTATTTAAAAATAATGATATAATGATATTATAGTCAGAAAGTGTTTATTCAAAATTAGTATTAATACATATTAAAATAAATAATTGTTTACTGCATTTCTACAGCATTTATATTATGTGCTATAAGTAATTGGCCTCTCGCATTTCACCAATAAAAATAAACTAATTGAATCTCTTTTAGAGTAATCACTTTATAAATACCGGCTAATTGGCATTAGATGTGAAAACTTTAAATCTTTTTGCTGAAAAATTAACCTTACATTTACCCCTTTTAAAGCTTTTGTATCTATAACCAAACACCCTATATATACCTATCCCGGTAATTTTTTAATTTCATTCAATAATAGTGACACAATAAAGAAGACAAATGACAAAAAGATATATCATGTATGGACGTGATAAACACAATATCTTAGAAAGAAGATCTTAATGATTCAATTGAAAATGAATTAGCACTATCTATATAATGAAAATTTTTATACTTACATGAAAACTAGCTATTAATATGGTGGCCGATAACAAATAAAGATTAGTGTCCTCAAAAATCCCTTTAACATCATCAATATCCTTTTCACTAAATCCAAGGCTATGTAGTTGTTCCAGCGCTAAACGAACATGTAACGCCAGTCTTAGTGATCCATATGAAGCAGGTGTTACAGATACAGTTATATTTACATCAGTCATGCTATTATTCAGCAAAAGTAAATGTGACATTCTTGATTTTAAAACATTATGTATAATAATTGGTAGAAATTTACCATTACGAACTCTGGAAATAAAATTGGAACATATTACATATGTATCATACATAAATGCCAACATGGAACATCATTGGGTTAGCTCCCAAAAAACTATAAGTAGAATTATTCCTAAATTATAATCGAATGATGAATGGCGGAGCTACAATAGTAATCAAGAACAGTTTTAAACAACACATACTTTTCAGCCTTGAACACCTGTATCTCCAGGCTATGGCGGGAACACTAGATAATTAGCAAGGAACACTTGCCATTGCTACTGTTTTTGCTCGCCTCGACATAAAATTAATGATTAATTATTTACCACATGAAGATGAGATTAAAAAAAAAAACAGTTGATATTAATTCTCTCGCTGTATGTTCTGCTGAAGAACCAAACTTTTAGCCTACCTATTCAGAAAAAAATTCCTAAATAAAGTCAATGGATTTCTTCATTTTAAGGGGAATATCAGTGCTCCACACTAAGATGAAATCTTGAATCTCCATTATCAGTACAGTTTGCACAACTGCCATCTGGAGAGAAACACTGGATTTTCTGTATAACAACAAGACTGACAGTTCTTTTAGATACTTTATGGAAAAAAACCAACTTATCAATGCAACTCAAAACAGATGTTATTGAGAACAATACTCAGTATATCGTTAACCTTCAAAAGGCAGAATGGTTATCCACAAAGTCTTGATCGTAAATTAAAGATTCAAGATATTTCTGGATAAATAAAAAAAATATTTATATACAGAAAAAGCTTACACGAAAGTGGCATACAATCTGAAATCAAATACTACCAATGCTAGAGAAGAAAAGAATGGTGCCAAACCATCACTTTGGTGTCCAAGAGTGTACTATAGAGCAGATTCATGAGTGGCTATTAACCACACTCTAGAGAGAATCTCAGGGATCAGTTTTGGGCCAGATTCTGTATAAGTCACTTCTAGCTTACCTCATTCAGACAACACTGTGACTGCCACCTACGCTGATGACACAGCATTACTTTCAAGTCATAAAGACCCTAGTACAGCATCCATAAAATTACAGGAACATATAGACTAAGTTGAAACACAGTTGCAGAAGTGGAGGATAAGGGCAAGTACTACTAAATCTACATACATGATATTTACTTTAAAAAAGGGAGAGTGTCCACCAGTTAAACTAAATGAAACTATGCAACTTCACCAAATTGCCGTTAGATACCGGGAAATGCATCTTAACAAAAAATTTACTAGGAAAGATCAAATCAAAGCAAAAAGAGATTGAGGCTGGTAGGTAAGCAGTCTTCTCTAAAAGATAATAAGATACTGATTTATAAATGCATTATAGTCAGCTTGGGCATATGAGCATAAAACTCAGCAAGAGGGTCAGTAAGCCACTCTTACATTGCAATTCTCCAACACTTCCAAAACAATGCTGTGAAAGCCATAGTTAGCACTCCATGGTTTTATAAGAATACAAAAGTCTATGAATGTTTGGAAATGCTGACAGTATAAAAACAGAGTGAAAAGAAAACCTTTATGCCCTATAAACAAAGATTGAAATGTTATAAGAATACCTAGGCAAGGTCTTTAATGAACACAAAGAATAGAGTATTCCTTTTAACAAGATCAAGACTAGGTTCAATCTGAACTGAGACTATATTGTTGAATGATATCACATCATGAAAAGTGATTCATATCCAAAAACATACATCCTGATCATTATTTAATTAAATCTTTATAGATGCCAATGAGGCTGCAGATTATCTGGCCAGGAGAGCTCCAGCAAGGTAGCCTAGAGCTCTTCATAGCACTACCAATCAGTAAAGTCAGATCTCTCTTATCAGAACCAACTAAGAGACAACACAGTGAGCCTCAGAGATTGCCAGCAACATCAATTGAGGTTTCTCGTGGAGTTAAGTAGGGCTAACCCTAATACAAAATGAGTGCAGTGCCACTTGGATACAGAAACTGGCCTACGGAAACAAAATGAAACAAGACACTGAGGAATATATTGATAAACTTCTTTAAATATTAATGTAATTAAATTGTAGATAACTATTACTCACTTAGTAATTTCTACCATTTATGTCATTCTAACTTTTGCCTATAATAAGAAGCACATACTATATAAATTAGTTATTTATAATAAACAAAAATACCTCAAATAAGGCAGCAACTCAGGTGGTATTTTAGAAGGAAGACTTAATTTATCTGTCAAAACAGACAATGGGACTAAAGTAGATATATGTGAAAATGGTTTTATACTTCTTTTAACAGACTTTTCAGAATCCACCTGAAACATAATTATTTAATAAGTTCTTATAACTAAGTCTAGAAAGACAACCAAATAATACTTATTTATATATACAAATAACATAATTTTTTTAAACATAATTTTTTGATTACTTGTATTAATATTGATAAAAATACTCTTAAAATTAGCACGACTATTTGATTATTTTTAAAAGAATTTTGAAAATGATCAAATAGTCGTAAATGTACAAAAATACAATATACAAAAATGGTCATTAAATATACATAAAATAAAACAAGTTTATTAAAACTTACATTTTGTTTTAGGAGATTAAATGTCTCGGCCTGTGGTTCCACATAAGTTATAATTGGAAGAGTGTGCATCGATTCGGTTTCACGAAGCTCACTGAAGTCTTTATATAAGCGGCTTTCATCTAACAGGACTGCATGCATGTATAATGTGCCATTATTGCGAGTTCTTCGTGGTACTTTAAGATTAACGTCTCTAATAAATATGATAATCAATTAAATAATTACGTAGATTAATGGATTAAATTAATTGAATATTATTTACTAACATAGTGCTGGAGCTGCGGTAGTCAATTTTTAATGAAGTATGAACTTTTGACACAGATTCTGCTGACGATCCATCCAAACGAGGAAATTGCTTTACAGATGTAAATAAAACTAAATGCTGTATAGGATTAGATATCAAATAAGATGAAAAACATCTTTCGCCACGACTGCACTCCGGCGGTATAAAAATTTCGGCTAAAGTCCATATTGTATGAATAATATACAATGCTAACAATAAAGAGAGAATAAAACTAAGAGATAAATACTGCATAGTGAGTAGTGTAACTACAATAGTGCTTTACAATTATCTTTTAATTTAACGAAAATGGTCTGTTGGTTGTGCCAGTGTGACATATCATTGACCAATGAAAATTTAATGTTTTTAACAGCTAATAAAGGAAAATGACATTGACATTCGCTTACGTAAATAAATACAGTACAAAGAGAAACACATATGTAAAAACACAGGAATCGTAAATATAATCAACAGTTAATGTTTATTGCCTAGTTACTTATGGTAGAAAAGATAACATTATTATGCGTTTGAATATCTTTATTATAAATATTTACACTTAAATTTGAAAGAGTATTTTTGGTTTGGTAAGAAATATATTTTAAACTTTCTCCTACTTTTATGTTTAATTATTAACAAAGGTACAAAAACTTTTAATTATAAACGGTAAACATTATTTTATTATTTGATTTTTTGTTTGAGGCAACATGTCTAATTTACATGGGCGACCGAACAGGGACGTAATAAATCGGTGTCGCCTAGGAAATAATATTGATGTTTAAACTGTAAATACATTCTATAGGTACGTTACATTGCTTTTTTTGTTGATGGTGAAAATAATCGTACAAATGATGAATTAATTACAAAGTGCATGTGGCAGTGTTTTGACAGATGACATAGGTGTTGATATTTTGTTTATATTTCAGGATGGCCCATAATCTAGTAATCAGTTGGAGATAAATGTTACAACTGTTCCATTAAAAAATGACTCCAAATCAATGTCAAATCTACCCAGCCTTTATTGGTCATGAACACTAAAGACTTGCGGACTGACTCTGCTCTGGGTGCACGTATCAACGATGGCAGCACAAAGTACGCCCAGAGCGGCAATTCGCTTCAATACAAATCAAATAAACCATATCAAGATATCGGAACAAACTCATTGGCCAAAGTGGATGTACAGACCTCGCGGCCGTGTGCGATAATAGGTCCAGATCGTATATTGCCGTCTCCGAATTGCAATGATGGGTTTGTAAAAAAAACTTTACCTGAATCTTGGCCTTGCCCCGATAATGTATATCGTCAGCCTCCAGACTATCCACAAAAGATGTCTGAATTCCAACCAACTCGTAACATATCACCTAGACAGACATTTCAAGAAAATATGCAGAGAATCATGGTAACACCATACAGTTCTGTGAAGAAAAGTGACGATCCTAACTTTCCTGTGGACCATAGTGCAACAATGCTAAAAAATGTGAAGTTAAATATACCTCCAGAAGCTAAGTATTGTGAAGTGCCTTATGCAATCAACTCTACAATTAATGATCAGAAAAATGTAAGAATTTCAGAAATTTCGGGATCTAACGGGAATCCAGTAGTTTCTCGAAATACACCACATGGATGGGTGCCTAATAATATCAATATTCGACCTTTAAGATCCTATGGTCCAGAACTCTACCAGTATCCCGATTACCCTAGTTGTGCTGGTCCCAGACCTATGCCAATGATTAGACCTCACCGGACAGTTCATGATGAGCCCAATCGAATGTATCCAGAACAATATTATCAAGATGCCAATGTTCGTTTTAGGCCGTATCCACTGACAAAGGGTAGGCACCCTCATGGCAGGTACGATTATGTTAGTAGTTATTCAAACACATTCCATTCTAACCCAACATTTCCACCTCATGCATTTGATCCTCAAAAATCAGTGTCTTCTCATTCCTATCCTCTGTATCCCCAAGTCCCGCTTAAATACATTGATAGAAGAATGGGAGAACCTTTAATAGATAGATACCAAAGGGCTAGTCCTCACACAAACCTAAATGTTCCATATCGCAGTCCAATAATTCATCCTGCCTATACACTACAACCAAATTGTATACAAAACAATATGTTTCCTTATCCATCTGACAACTCTCAAAAATCAGGAATTCCAAACAAACTTTCTTATAGTAGCAACAATAAACTGTATGTCGATTATGAGGTTTCCCAGCACAAAAAAAATCACATTCCAGAAAATATGTATTCAAATGATGCTAATCATCCAAACTCTATGAAAGGTGAAGTTTTGTGCTCTAATTACCCACAAGTTGGCATGCATGGATTACCTCAGTACCCCCTTTATCGTAAAGAAAATATTGCAATTAAAAACTTTGAATATGTACCACACCTTAGGAATTTAGATCCATCAATAAATTATCATAATCCTTTATTAAGACACCCCATACATTTCTCTCCAAATACTATGGCCATATCGCCATCAGATTCTAATACTAGCAATGATACCACACAAACGCACACAACTCAAGAAGATGGAGGTTATGTAAGCCAATCTTCAACAAATAGTGGGAGAAGTGTAGATTTCCATATTAGTGGATACTCTAATGAGCAACACTTATACAGGTCACCTGATTATAAATATGGATTTTTCCCTAGAAATATTACTACACAAATACCTGAAA
Source organism: Battus philenor (assembly GCF_028537555.1). Taxonomy (NCBI): domain Eukaryota; kingdom Metazoa; phylum Arthropoda; class Insecta; order Lepidoptera; family Papilionidae; genus Battus; species Battus philenor. The sequence continues at coordinate 5,412,624 of NW_027181693.1, forward strand.
GCAATAAAAGTTCTAAAGTAAAGAAGGGCTTGGATGTAAGACAGTTTTTACAAATGTGGAATGAAGGAGATGATGAATCAAGTGAGCAGAATAAAGATGACAGCATACCAAAAGCTTGTAGTGACTTAAACAGTTTACCTAGTCAATATGAGAGTGCTAACAAACAAGAGCAGCTTTATGTACTGGGGCTGGTGAATGTACCAAGTGAGGAACTGGACAAATATGAGCACATACAAAAAATTTCAAAACTACCAGAAAATATTAAAGGTTATAATAACATTGAGCTTCTTACCCAATTTGAGGAAGCAATAGAATCATCCAATACAAGGATGTTCAACAAAGCTCAAAAAGAATATCATGCATCTAACAAAAGCACAATGCCAAAGCATCAAATCAATACTTCACCTCGACCTGTATCACCTCTAGATGTTGAAGCAAAAATAAGCCAGTCAGTTATTCATAAAGATGTAGGATGTAATTTTGAAATAAAACCATGCAGTCCAAAAATGTTGAATGCAGAAATTGCTACACCCGTTCAAAATATTTTAGATGAAAGAATAATAGAAAAAGTATCTAATCCCATAGCTGTGAATCCTATTATTTTACACAAAGGAGAAAAAATTAATAATGAGAAAAGTAATTTTAATAATCTACAAAACCTTCATAGTGACAATTCCTTAAAAGATACTGGTATAATAACTAGTTGTAAAATGGAAAACAATAACTCCATTAATCTTATAAAACAAAATTATAGTTTACAAGACTTGGAATACAATTCAAGTGTATGTTTAGCTTCTTTGCCTCGATTAGATAATGACATAGAATTAAATTTTCCTGAAATCAATCAGCAGTTTATTAGTGCAAATAAAATAGAGTCAGTAATGGCTGCAACTGCTATAAAAGATTTGCCTATTTTAAGTTCAGATCAGATAGATAACAGTAAAGACACAATAAATGGGCAATCAAGTGAACAGCCTACTCCCAATGTTGAAGCTGACAAAGAATTTACAAAATTAAGTAAATATCGAAAAAGAAAGAGTAACATAGAGCAAAGAGAGAATCAGTCAGATACTTCAACTAAAACACAATTACGAACTGACAGTGTTATAATTAAAAATCCAGATATGATTAAAGCTAATGATATAATTGTTGAGGTCTCAAATATTAAATTCACTAATAAAAATTCAGATGAAGATGTATGTCCTAGTAAAGAAAATGATGATCATGACAATATAACAGCTGAAACGATATCCAAGACAGAATTACTAAACCAAAGTCAAAGTGAAGAACATAATTGTAACAATCTAAAAAATATTGGTGACATTCAAAAGGAAAAACGTAACATACTTGTTGACACCGAGAATGCCATAGATTTTAGTTTAAGCAAAAGTGATAATGAAACAGTTAAAATTTGCACTCTTGAAGAAAAGACTGTCGATGAATCATTGCTTAATTTAATTGAAGAAGATACAACATCCAGGACATATTGCAAGCCTAAGTTATTTACATTTACTCCCCATGGCATACCTAATGATGCATTGAAACTAAACGAAACTAATACAAACACCATGAAAGTCAATAACGATTGCTCAAATACTCACAATCAGAATTGTAATTCCATAAATACTGCAATAAAATTAGATTATGTAGATAAATTAGAAAATGAGAAAAATTGTAATCTTACATTGTCACAGAGAGAATTTTGTGATATGGATAATACAATTTTAAGTAGTACATTAAATCAAAGTGTTGTTATTTCTGAAGAAGTAAATAGTGAAATAAATTTACTTTCTACCGTACCACACAGTTCACAAGACGCAACTTACTCTAATATTGAAGATATTACACTCGGTTTTAGTTCATTAAAAGAATGTTCAGAACAGCTTGAAAAGGATACAAACATAGATTCAATAAACAAAATAAATGAAGAAAATCGTCTAAGCAAAGAAGAGGCTTTTAAAAATAATATTTTTAAGGACATTCCTCGAAAAATGTATGATAAAGAACTAGGTAGCGTATCTACAGTCTCCCCAAAAAACATTTCGGTTACACCAGGTCTCGAATACCAACATAATGATGAAAATGCATGCAATAACATAGAGTTTGACTTTGAAGATCTACCAAAAAACATTGTTGACCGTGATGCAAAGTTACCAAATGCACAAAATATAAGTAGTGACAAAGTAAGTGAAGATACGGTTACTCACCAAAAAATATTTTCGAAGAAAAAAAATTTTAGTTTCAACAAACGTTTACTTTCACATGTAGTCCAAAATCTTATTATATGCAGTGAGGGAAATTTAAAACCTAAAGTTGAAGATTGGGTAAATTATGAAAATAATATTTCATGTCCTGCTAACTGTTCCAGTATTTATTTGCATGAGGATAAAGTTGATACTTTAAAATTAGAAGCATTAATATCTGATACAGATAAAGAAGCTATTGGACAATCGGAGAGTGTTAGTGTTGTATGTACAAATAATAAGAGTTTGATTTCCATAAGTGATGCAATTAACTTTGATAATTTATTTGAATTTAATCCAAATTCAGACACTAGTGAACATTCTGATAACAAACATGATGTGAGGGATATAACGCATACAGAATCCAAAATATTTAGTGAAGATTCTAATCAAAAAGCAATCAGTCCAGGGCAATCAGATTCAAAAGAGTTAAATTGCTTAGGAGAAGTAAAAGATGCCTTAACAATTGATACACAATGTCAACAAAACTCAAAAAATACCGTTTATGAAGATACAACTTTAAATTTAACGGAAATTGAATTAAGTAATATCGATGAAGTTAAGTCTCACTGTAGAATAGAAGAGGAAACTTTAAGTAAACTAGAAAAACCATTTAATAACCGCCGCCATTTGAAACGATCTCTTTCCGATTCTGCTCTAAATATCTACTGTGATGATGATAAAAAGATATTAAATTCACAAAATTTTTATGCGATTCCTAAAAAACGTAAAAAGATTAACCCCTGTGAAATGATGGAACCTAATTTAATTTCAGAAAATTTTTGCAATATCGTACAAACTAATCGAAGGAACTCAGTTTCAACGTTATATGATGAAGAAAATGTTTCGTTTTGTATCCTTATTGACAACTCTTGTGTTTTAACTGAAGAAAATGGCGAATCGGATAAAATTTGTTTAGCGGAAATATCTGAAAATGTATATGATGATTCAAAAAATAACTGCACTCTTATAACGGAAAACATCCTTCTTACGGATGAAGTTTCTGATTACCTATCAAGCCCATTAAGTGAAGTTAAAAATACTAATATAAATGATCGTAATGAAAAACTTGTCAGCGATTTCGCAAATAAATATGACGCTGATCAACACACTGAAGATAAAACTTTCGAAGAAACTTGGATCGAAGATGTTGCCTGTATAGAAACGGTATTCAGTGATGACATTGTAGAAGATATCGTACTGGATTCCCCATCCTCGCCAAAAGTATCTAATCTAAACGAGAATGGAAATTGTGACAGGAATGATCCGTTCATTTACAGTGATAGTGAACACATTGAGAAAATAAAGTATATTTATGGTAATAGTGATGCGGAACTCGTGGAAACTTTATATAAAACACCGCATAAGGACGTTAACAAAACTCTTAACCGTAGGGAATCACAGTGTTCAGATGAAAGCAACCATCGGTATTACGACGACGATGCGTTAGAAAAACTACTGTCGGAATCAAATGATAAAGACGAATTGATATCTAATAGTCGCAACTATTTCAAGGATAGTGTTTCAAACACTTTAAAATCTTTGTGTAATAAAAATAATACTGAAAAATTTGAATTGGATCTTACTTCTGATAATACAAGATACGATGAAGAGTATTTCAAAAGGGGCTCTGATGTAAATGGATATAATTCATCCGAAAATACTACATTAACCCAATATGACATTGTACATTCATGTGAATCTACCTTTGATTATCTCATACCATACAGAGGAGAAAATGGTAGTCCAAAATATTTAAGTTCTAGCTCACCTGAAGTATCGTCCACTACTTCCGAAGAAAAAAGTTGCGGTATTTTATTAAAAATTACAAACTGTAATGGATCCATATCTTCACAAATAAATGAATTTAGTTCAAAGAGTACAAGCAAATTAGATTGTGAAAGCAACGTACCATCAAAATCATCTAGTCTATCTATAAAACGACCGCTTATTACAAAGGCTGCACAAAAATACATTCCACCGATAAAAGAATCAGTAGGCGACCTAAAAGTAAAACTCCCTCTCCCTCAACAGAGTTTAAATAAATTAAAAATACTAAAGATTTCCAAAGATAAACCAAAACTTGATAAACCTCCTTATAAAAATCACAATTCACATAAATACCATTTTCCAAAGAAAACTAAACCAAAATTTGAAGATGTTCTTAAAAGTATCGACGAGATTCAAATTAAAATGCATAAAGAGAAAAGTAAAAAACAAAAGCACTCTATTCCTAAAGTAGTTATTAAAAAAAATGAAAATGGTGCTCACTATGCAAGCACTTCAAATGATACAGATTCCTATAATCCAGATTTAACAGGTAGAAAATGGCAACCGTGGGTATTTATAGAAAAAAACCATTTCGTTGATAAAATGGCCCTAAGCAATAAAATTAAAGCTATATTTAATCACAGAAAGAATACTTATGTGTTAGCGGAAAAATTCCGTAAATATAAATCAATTAATAATGCAAAATTTGTTATAACACAACCAAAACTAGAAGATGTGTCATCAGGGAAGTTAAAATATACAATAAGATTGAAGCATAATTACTAGAGTATATTTTGTAAAAATCTTTTTGTTCAATAGAACTGAAGTATTCCTGACTTAGCCATACTGGCTAGCTATGTAGACATCCCACCACACTATAAAATGTTTATTTTTATATATATACATAGCTCCCCTTCTATTTCATGTGTTAGTTATAGATTCCATAACCATCTTAATGTCAACCTGACACAGCATTGAAGCCAAAATTTAATTGTGATTTTACAAAGAAATATTTAGGTACTATGGTGTACTTTATTTATAGAGTAATCTTATCAGATCTGTTTTTTGTTATAACATTTCAAAGTTTATCTCTAGTTTTCTTTGACCATTCCAAAGCTATTAGTTAGATACTATTTACATTTACGTGTTGCAGTTAATTTTCGAGATGTTTAATAATAAAAAAATAACGACGTTGTTGATATATAAAATAAATTATTTAAGTTTTTCGTGATCTTCGTGAATTCATAGTTATGTTAAATGACTTCAACACCTTATAGCGTAAGATATTAAATTGATATTTATATTAGAGCACCAAATTAGTAGTAATCTACAAGGTATGTATATTATTTAAGAAGTAAACACGGGATCACTTTTAGACATCTTAGAATACACAGTTTCCTTTATTACCTTATGCAGTAAGGACAGTTTAATTGTTATTGGATAAGTTGTTATTATGATCGTGTGACTTGTTAGCGGTCAAACATTGCTCACCTAAGTTTTAAGCACATTTAGTTTAAGAATAGAATGTACTAATAATTATTTAGTATAAAAGTACAAAGAGTGCACTATATTTATTGTAAAGTGACGCTTTTTAATAACTATATATTTATAAATATATATACATACATTAATATATGTATATGTTTTAAAAGTGTCGCTATGATTAAAAGAAATGTCATTAATACTCAAAGTAGTTACATCTGTTTACAACAGTCAGAAACTTGCGTCATTCCATGTTTTTCGCTTTCGCCTGCTTGTATTTTTATTTGCAATATTGCCAAAGTAAGGATGTAACTACCTCTGCTTGTAAATAAACAGAAGTGCCTCAGATTTTACAAAAAAAATAATAATAATCAAAACGTATGCATTTTGCTAATATACCTTTTGAAAAATGTACCTTACAGTGCCTTCAAAATTAACGGTTTGTAAAAATTTATTAAATCTTTGGACTTTTTTTGTATTACGCAATACAAATCAATGTTATTGGTAGTATGATTATTGTTAAAAACTGATGTTGATTTGTTCCTAATTATTCAAAGGTGTTTTCGGGTTTTCAAAAAAAAACTAAGTTAAACCATTTTGCTATTCACTCATACATGGTTTTTGTTGAAGTCGCCTTAAACGTTAATGATACAGTCAGATGACTCTCGATTATACGTACTTTACGTTTTTGTTTTCCTGGTTTATTTATGTTTATTTTTATTTAAATATCGGTGAAAACTGTAAACCGATGACAACCGATTAAAGAAGTTAAGATCTTTTAATATTATATTGATTCAAAAGATTATTATTAAAACCATGGATGTGTGAAAAGATTTAACGATGAATAACAATTGAAAGTAAAAGAGACCGTATAAGATCTCCAGTGCATTAGTTTTAGTATGGGCTTCGTGCAAGTAGCAACTGCTGCCTCTATAGAAGTTATTGTTTTCAGAGAGATGTTTTTATTTGGAAAGCATTTAATGATCTCACACTAATAGCAATTCCCGTTTAATTTTGTGCATGTTCGTGCCTAAATCATGTAACTATAAATACACTATTTTTATACTGTATACAGGGTGTTGATTTAATAAACCAAAAATGTGCTTTTATCTTTTAGCGAATGTTGCCTTCGTAGATAAATGTTAAGAATAGTTGCTAAGTTAAATATATTTACTTGAACCGTATCCTATGCAAGTGTGAATGGATTGTGGACTGTTTATTTATTAAAGATAGATTATATTATATTGTTAAGGGGGTTTATCGTAAGAATAAGTTTAATAGAATTTTTAAATGTACAAAGGTATTATTTTACCTAGATCGTGTAAAGAGCGATTCATTGATTACACCATACAGATATATATAATTATAATATTGTATAAAGTCCAAATAATACAACAAAATTATGGCATGTTCATAAATTGAACCTCAAGAGAAATAACCTCAAGAGAAATCTCTTATTACTTAAGGGATTTGTACTTGATGCAACGCGTTATTCCGATGTTTATATTGCTAGACTTAATTTATTCAACATGCCATACTTTGAGGCTTTACTCGTTTGAAATATTTTTTTGCATATGTAGTTTTTTTTTGTTAATTTCACTTTGTGTTTTTGAACATCATGAATGATTGTTACGCACTGTTGATTGGTTTGTTAAGTTTAGTTTTTTTGCACATCGTTGGCCATTCTTATAATATAAATAATTAATATTTTACTGCGGTTAAAAGCACCATTTAGTTAAGGGTTATGGAGTAATTTATGTTATAATTGATATATATTTTTTCGTCGTTTAACGTTAATGCATATCTTTTATGCCAGTAACGCACGTGATAGTGTTTCGTGATAGACATAATGTATAATAAATGTCAACCACACGTTCTAAATATTTTATTGCTATATCGTATTGTAAACAGTGCAGTGTGTTTAATTAATTAAAAAAAATATTTTAAAGGGTATATTGTTTTTGAGTGGTAACTAGTTTTGAGAAATGTTCTAAAATGACCAAATAAATGTGTTCCAAATAATAATAGTTTTACTGATTTATCAAACTCTTTATTGTCTTCTATTACACAGGTATGTTGACCTTAACCGCTTCTTGGCGAATTGCACTTATGAGATCCTGATTAACAAGGAACACGAATCGGAGCCCGGCGATCTGTGGACAATAAAATTATTTTAGCCCAATTTTTTCTTCTCGGCTATTAAGACCGCGTCGCGTTACATTTAAGACCATCGTATTAACGTAATTAACACGATAAAAATTTTCAAACTAAGGTGTATATCGCGTTCGGTTACAAACCTCAATAACGCTGTTATGATTAAGCTTGACTTTGTTGCCCTGAAGAATAGGACGACCGTCGACAAAGATAGGTCTTTTGCCTTCCGAGGACATGAAGAAATCTCCGTTATTGCGTAGGCGTATTGTGGCTTGCTTGCGTGACACCTTCGCCGCCGGTCCCTCTAAACTCAGGTCGACGTCAATACTGTGGTCCCGTGTGCTGCGTCCGATAGCAATCTAAAAAAATAACTGCTTTAACACATGACTAGTTTCAAAACGCCTAAAAAGCTTCTCGAGATCAAAAATATTGGCATCAATTTCATCATCATACTTTCAGCCATAGGATGTCTAATACTGGACATATGTCCCTAATAAGTTTTGACAGGATCGTTTGGAAGCGTCCTTTATCCAGCGTCTTTTAATGAACTTAACAAGATCATCTATCCAACTTATGGGCGTACGTCCTACGCTGCGCTTGACGGACCGTCGTCTACACTAGAATTTTAAACGGCAATCTGTTCTGCGCTACTGCCTCTTCAACTTGCAAATCCGCTGGATCTCCTCTTTTTGCACCAATAAAAATAATTTCATAACATTATTTATTATGAAATCATTTTTATCGTGTTCAATATAATTGCATCCACCAGCTTTAAACATTTTAAAATATTCTTCATTTTTCTATTTCAAAAGCATATTAGCGAATACTTAAACTATTTAATAATATACAGTAAACTAAAATTCTTGCCATGCTACTAATCACAAGTGAATCAATAATGAATAAAAAAACTAATGTTATCCCCTATACCATGCATTTTATAACAACAGGACAAATTAGAACAAATCTATACAACAAAATGTCGGTTATACAAAACCGTTGTATCACTAGGTCGTTATTTATATATTGATAATAGTGTACAACACCCAAAATGTATAAATAATAATGCGATATGCGTTCACTTTTTTTTAAACTTCGCATATACAAATGTTGTCGACTCTTACGTTAAAAGGAAGAAGAAAAAAATTGACACGGACAGATATTTTTTTATACTATCGGTTTAGACAACAGGGTGATAGTCACGTTATATAAAATGCGGGAGTATGTCGTATAATATAAAAAAGAGCACCATAAAGTCCCAGCTTTGACTAATTGAAAAAGATTTTTTTAAAAAAAGTAACATATTTGTTTATTTCCGTGATGGATGTAAGTGTAAAAGCTTTGAATAGGGGAATGTACAGCCATTCTCCTTCCTGCTTCGTGTGCCTCTCTACTGAGAATCGTGAGCCTACTTGCAAAGTGTGTAGCGCACCAAGTCATGCCACCGGCGATGGTCTTCGACGGCGCGCATTGTCGTGTATATCCTATTTGTTGTCAATTAAGGTAGTACACACTCTTCTCATTTTAAGAAACCATAAATATTGTAATGATGGAATAGTAAGAAAAAAATGTTGATTAAAAAAAAACGTTAGATAAATTAACCTCAAATTAAATAGTTTCAGTAAAAAAATTAAAAATAAACGCTTTCAAAATTTGCATTATTGCATTACTACGTATTGAAATTAATTATTGATCGCTAACACTGGACTTACAAGAAAAATGGGTCACCGATGTTACATAAGTTATTTGAAGGAATCAGATGTTTTAAAAATAAATCACAAATTCTCCAATATCAACTAAACCACTGAAAACTACTGAACACATGTAGAGGATGAAATAGGTAGGTATTGTAGGTGCCCAAGACCTCGGCCTCGTATTACCCACAGGTCGTGCTACATTCTGTATATAAAAGAAATACCTTAAACTTACACTGTCATCGTAAATTCTTTTACACTATACTCGATGATACAACGGAATAACCAAATCGTTCTCGTGATAGTAAACGCTACGTCATGTCCATAACAATGTTTCATGCACAGGGAAGTACAAAAGACAAACTTTTTTAGAATGTTGGAAAACAGAAAAGAAAGGGGAATGAAACTGGATTTGAAATAAAATACCTCCGCTTACACACAAAATTATGACATAAATAATATTTAGCTACATTAAATAAACCTTAATCTACATAATGATAACGTTCTTTTTAACTAAAAAAATTCACTATAGTTAGTTGGGTTTAATCGAAAAATGTACAACACTAGAGAAAATGATACCGCAATTACGCCCACCAGTATACAATGAAAAACAACATTTTTTGGTACGAATGTAAATTGCAAAGCCTCAGTTTTTAATTTACTTCAGTACAGTTCAAACTAATATCACTTACTATGTTAATATACAATTTAAACTACGGAATTTGATACCCAAATTTATTTATTAAAATTCCTAAAACGGGTGCAACCAACTTTTAATGTGCTCCTTAACCTCTCCTATGCAAAAGGTTTGCCAGGCGCACGCACACCCTGCAGTGCCACAGCTATACAACGAGCGAGAGACGCGTTGGAGTTTGTATACACTGTGTTTTCGTTCGGGAACAAATCCTTTTTTAACGAAAAGTTGCTGTCTATAATCTGCAGTATATGCAGATTAAAATACAAAGAATTTTGAACTGTATTTTAAGAGATATTCAATAAAATATAGCCTGTGTCGTTCCCGGACATAACTATCTTAAGGCAGAAGGTCAGCCTGGGCAGATCTGGACTAAGGCAAACGAAGGGTTAATCCCTAAGTAATATATATGTAAACAAGGTAAATAGGCTATGCATGCCGTAATATGAATGTTTTGGCTAATTAATGTTAGCACGTTTAGACATAGAAGGAAAAGTAAATATATTACTATATTAACATTTCGTCGCGATTGTACCGCCAAACGACTGCTCTTTGCATTATTGTTATTACAAATAAGATACGTGTTGTTTACTCATTAATTCGTGCGATAAGCTTATCAAGTAGCGACTCGTTCTCGAACGAACACAACTGCCGGCAACCGTCAGTCCAACCACATTTTAGTCATTACCATTACACAAAAATACAACGAAATCTAAGCGCAGGCAAGTTTTGTATTTTTAGAGATTTAAATAAATATTGTGTTTAGCGGAGCTCGACGCTTCAAAAGATTAGAAGAAAATGATATATGTAAGAACAAACGAGTTTCCTATGCACCCGTCTAGTTATATATACGTGCATTGTTTATTAATTAATAAAATACCTTATAAAATCAAATACCTTTAGTTGTTCTTGGCATTTTCAATTGTAATTATAACGGAGCGTTAACAAATAAAATAATGATAAAAAAATACATACATATTCTATCTGACACCACTTTTAAAAAATTTAAATTACTATTAAGAATGTTTTTTTTTTTATAATTTATATTTAAGTCTTTTATAAAGTCACTCGTGCTTACCAAAACGAACAAAGAATCGAACACGAAAATTAAGTCGGTTATTTACATTTAAACACTTATCATTGTAAGGCAATAAAGAATTCGTGATCGAATTATTTAACTGCCAATAAAATAATATCAATATACCGACATACGTAGCAATGTAACATATTAACTTTACATTTAAATTAAATATTTAATAAAATCAGTGTTTATATTTAAACACGATAAAATGTACGCGTAAAATAATGTACGCTTACAAAAAACAAACCAATTAACATCGGGACAATAAACACAATGCTAAACGAATTGTATTATGCAAAGGGTACATATTACTATACAGTTCAGTACAATCAACGCTCCCTTATCGTGTCTTTAATTAAACATTCGAGTTATCAAATGTGTACGGTACGTGTGCTTTTATTATTATATAGACATATATATATATATAAAACTTAAATATGTAATTGTAATTAACAACATGATGTATGCGATTTATTAAAATTTGTGCTATACAGTATTTCGCGTAAGTTATCTGATAAGAAATAAAACTGAAGGTTGTGATAAAAACTGTTTCTTCCTACAAATCGTAATGAAATTATGTATTTTTTCATTTATTTTGCATAATTAAGAAATCAACGTGGGTAAACCTCCCCCACTAGGTGGACGAATGAAGTTAAGGTCTTGGGGTGTCACTGGATTCGGGCAGCGCAAGACCGGTCATCATGGGGATCTTTGGTGGTTGACTTACGGTTTGCAGTGGGCATCTATCAGCTGACATGTTCACTTATACATCGTGAGATAATCACAAGTATTAGATAGACAACAAGACAAAAACAATTGGCTTAAATAATTATGCTAAAATGTTGGCGAGTGTGTCGGCCGTATTAACGGATTAAATAAATGCAAATAATGGCGGTAATTTAAATATAATTTTACAAAATTACGTAACAGTAAAATAATACGTAACAATAGACTTACAGAACAAACGGACAAGCAAATTTGCATAGCGACACAAATTTTTAATATGAAAAGTATAAAAAACAAAGACAAAGATAAGTTTTAAATGGCGCAGTCAGTCGCCAACATTAGTGGACATTGTGAATAAATAAAAAAATTATGAAGTTTAATATTAAGAATAAGTGAATGTTGAGTTTGTTTTTATTCCCTTTGGTGTGCAAATTGGAATTAAGAGTAGCATGTTGTTTAGCAAAATAAAATTTTAATTTAAATATGTAATTAAATTTCAAGAATTGCAGATCAAATTTATTTCATGAAATTCGGCAGACCGTTCACCTTAATTTTTTTTATACACAGTTAACGGCACATCAACAGACACGTATTTTTGTAGAATTTAGTAAACATTCGATGTGAAAATACTAATAGTATTTAAGTCAAAATTACTTGGAATAATATCGGCACATACAACTTACGATATCAATGATAGTGAATGCTAAAATTCTAAGAGTGTTTACTTTGATCCTAATAGAAATCTAGTGGGGAAGCCCCTATGTCCAGTAGTGAAAGTCCAGCGGCTGAAATGATGACGACGATGTCAGATTTTATGACCTCTTTAAAAACTGTTAACTAATAATTTAGTTCTAATTAGTACTTGTTTTACTAATTTAATTTAGTTTCTTTGTAACTTCTCCATTTTATAAATTACATGCTTGCGTTATAAATTGGCTTTCACTTCGGAAGCATGATTTTGTCGATCGTGCCACAAGTATAAACAAAAGAGATCAGAGATAGTTTAATGATTCATTGGACGAAAAATATTTGTTTCGACATTGAATACCTGCGACATTGCTACTTTGGATGTCACATATGTAACATTGTTAAGCGATAACGTAGAAAATTAAAATAATTTTTATTTTTACTTCACGTGTTCACATTTTATAGTGTGCCTGCAATGCATTTCGATCAAACATTGAAGGTTATGGTTAAGCGGTAAGATTTAGGTAGTTGAAAAAATTATTTCGGTAAAATTTTTGTAATTTGTACACTCGACTTTATTTGTTACTTAAACATTGTTTTCTAGCATTTATGAACCCGTATATCTCTGAAAAAATTATTTTGATGTTATAATAATGCATAACATTTCAAATTCTCGGTGTATTTAATACTATGCCGTGGTGGGCGCATAGTCTACTTCTTTTTTGCGGGTAGATTAGATGCCCTCTACAAGGCTTGTCTCAATATTCGCCACGACTGCCCGCAACCTGCGACCTTAGCCATGACGTCGGTCCACATAGTGATGGACATATTTATTACTAAAAACCTTACTTTTAACATTTCTTTAAGGTGAGGAGTAAATTCTGTGGCAATTAACAATCACAGACAGAGAACATTTGCCAATTAGATCTGAATAATTTATTTTAAAATAAAAAAAATCAAAAGTATTATATGAAATAAAATTCTTTCATTTTAAATAGAACCCTATTTTACTGGCCTAATTTAGGAACATAGTTCGTATATAATAGAATAGAAAATGATATATATTTTGTTGACTTTAAAAACATAAGACAACTACCTTCAGAAAGCGTGTAGCTTGTAAGCATTATTGCAATAATTCTTAGATACAAATGTCCTGCTTCTCATTTAGTCTGGAAATAAGAACTACAAATAACGAGACTTATTTTTTTAAACAAAACTACATTATTATTATATTCATACGGTAAGCGCTAAACCTAAATTCAATTCAATTCTTAAATTTTTACATATCGTAGGCGCTACAAAAGTGTATGTCTTGTGATAGTAACCACGAATAGTAACACTGAAATTAAGTATATTATAACACGTTATCGGCGAACGCGGTGACAAATAGCACTATGTTATGTAGAATTCATTTGAAATGCCGCAGCACAATTTTAGCCAAAAATAAGAATTTTCTTCGCTGCTTAATCAATATTCAATTGAACGAGCATGAAAACCTAAATATAAAACACTATTCAAATGGTCTAAGGCGTATTTATTTATTTCCATTCAAGCGCATATTCAAAGAGAAACTCGATTAAATTTAAATCGTATCATTAACAATGTTCAACTTCACGATATGCTAATTTTAATATTCCAATTCCTCAATTAATAAACTCACTAGCTAAACTTGTTATAACATCTAAATATTTTTTCCTTAAATCCTTGACTTATATGTACTTAGGTTTCTTAATTGAGCATAGTTTTTATAAAGATCAGTGAAAACATCTTAGATTATATTATAACAAGTTAGACAAAATATTGGCTGAAGTAATAACGTAGACTGATGAATTATTGGTGTAAAACCTTTAAAATGGGCTGGTTTCAGAAATAATATATATCGTAATATTAACAGACTGAAAAAGCGAATTCGAAATTTGAATTCCTACATGTTAGAATTATTAATTTTTACTACCTGTTCCCGTAGTTTGTATTTACTAAAAGTCATTGTCCTGTCGCATTTCAAAAGAAAAAATACCTTTTTCCAAAATGATCACTTTACATAAAGAGATGGGAAATTTGTATAAAATATTTTTAAAGGGTTAATGTATGTAACTTATTTTTCATATGACGATATAAATAAATATAAGTAACACGCGTGTAATTTAATATTTGCAACTTTCTTTAAGATTAGATCGTGACACGTTAAGTAATAAAATTTTGGATACATGCCATCTTTTGCTGACTTTCTTATTGTCTCAAGAGACCGAGTACCGGATCAAGTAAGTATGATATATCTGTGTGGAGGAATACCAGAGGAAAATGAGAAAGTCCATCTCCGGGGGTGGAGCGCCAACGTTCGAGTCAGGTAGAGTACATAGTACAGTACATAGACTCTTAAAAGTGATCTAGCGGCATCAAGAGAGTAGTAAAAGTTTGCATTGTTTTAATCCGTTAGGTCGTATAAAGCAGAGCGGAAACAAACAATCAGAAAAATAGAGTCTATCGATATATACAGATGTGGGACTACACATAATATTGGAGATATATTATTGGCGCTCGACAACTTAATATATGTATTTAATTATTTAAATTAAATATTTGTATATATGTTAAATGTCATGAGTTACGCAAGAGAATTAAGGAAAAGACTACGAAAAATTACTTCAAGTGCAATCTATTAATAATTATTTTATTAAATTCAAGGTTTACAAATGAAAAGATAAAATACACGGTGTCAGTATTAAGCACAGGCTCTGCCAAAAGGCATATTACTCTATTTCAGAGTATATTCATGATGAAGACCTTTGGAAACGAATTGTGCTAATTTCTTCATTATACACATGAGAGGTCTTCGAGATCATCAGATAATCTGAAATCAAAAATGCCGGAGCATTCTCCTTCGTTTATGGCCAAATCTTTTACCACACAGGCCGTTTGATTGTGGAATGATTTACCTCTAAATACAAGAAGTGCTAAGTCACTGCCTGTCCTCAAGAAAATTTTTAAAAAATATTTACTAGACCTATGATTATTTATCATTTAATTCATTTCTTTATTCATTCGGAGGCAAGTTCTATTGCCAATGCCAATTTAGTTTTTTTTTTATTTATTATTATATTATATTAACAAAATGTATTATACCTTATTCGTTACAAGTATATATGCTATATATATGTAGGCATGCATGCATATATACAAATATTCGTGGGTTTTGTACACGTTAACTACCCATTATTCACACTTTTACTGTTTCCATACTATGGTTGTCTGGAAGAAATTGCCTCGTGTGATAAGACCGCCCATTGTACCTCCATTGTATTGTATGAAACTATCTATATTTTTCTAGCATTTACAATAAAGACCTTTAAATGAATTAAAAACAAAATAAGGAAAAAAATTGTTAATACATTCATTAAAAAAAATTCAAACCACACTGGGTTTCTTGATAATTTTTCTCAGTAGTAGGTGCGTTAGGAACCAGCGTAAATTTTATAAAAAGCTGATAATTATAGATAATTGTAATGATCTTAAATAACAAAGCGATTTTGACTTTGACAATATACGATACAGTGTTAAAAGTTATCACTTGCCGCTAACTATACTTCAGAGGCACTACTTGTATATATTTACACAGGCAATGGCAATAAAAGATAAATTGTGTACAATACATCCACATATAAACATGTGGATCATTCACCTGTTAAATGTAACAATCAGGACAAATTGAGTGTACATCAAATAATAATAAATTTCTAATATATAACGCATTACTACAATAAGTCGGCGCAAATATTACTTGACATTTAACGTTCATTTGTAAATATTGATTTATAAATAAGAACTTACAATTGACTGCCTTATAGTTTTATAAGTACCTGTCAAAAAAAAAGGTAAGCCAAAAGAAATCCGCATTTAAGTAGAGTGAAATAAAACTATTTTTCTAAGCACTCAACCTAAAATCAAAACATTGATAAAACGTGCATGTAAATATATGTCTATACGCAATGTTGGTGACAATTTTTTTCATATACTACTACCAGGTTCCTTAATTCTATTGAAAAGAATTCACCTTTATGCGTCTCTCTCAGATTTTATAAAGAATTCTTATTCATTTGTGTGAATGCCTATTGATATTAAATTTAAAAGCCATCAAAGTGACAAGATCATAATAAGTACTAAATGAAAAATTAAGACTAACGCATTAACTTAAAAATTATAGCCTATACCTGTTACATAATTTGAAACATAAAATAAACCTTTGTCATTTATTTCTTTCTACATTATAATTAAAGACATTTTAATGTTTCGTGTTTTTTCTTATCACCTATTTGTTCTCGTGTCACGCGAAAACTGGAATAGGTTGTGATATAAGTGTGACGGTAGGCGGATATTTGTCATAACTGTACAACCAACAGCTAAATATATAACTGGACCGCGTCTACAAATTAGCCGCGACATCATAACAAACTAAACCGTTACCGTGCCACACAGGCCGAGTAGAATCGCGCACCGTGTCTTCCTTGTTTACGACAATAGGAAAATAATCACAATATGTTTTAGGAATTTTAATGCTATTCAAACCAAAATAGATAAAAATAAACGAAAATCCTAATTTTCGTTTTTCATACTTTTATTGACTGCCTTATATTTATTATAAATGCTAAGGGACAGAATTAATATTGTTAAAAGTAATCGACCAGTCGCAGTTCAATGAGAAAAGTAAATACGTTATTGAGAATTTGGAAATGATCATTATTGATTAATATAAAGATTTTAGTAATAATGTAACACGATCTTTTTTTGAAAAGCTGTCTGCCTGTTAACCCCGCCGTGTATGAAGTGGTATTCATAAAAAATAACCGAAATATCCCGGCGGATTGGCAAGCAATTGTAATGGCAAGGGGTAGACAGCATATGACGCAAAACAGATGGCCGCTGTGGCTTTAAGGTTCTGCAGTAGAGACCACAGACCAGCAAACACAACCTAGGATGTCCGCCCACACGGTAAACAGGCGACCTTGTTAAAACACGTCTCATTCGTCAAGCAACAGCTTAGACTGGATACGCTTGGCGAATGAAACGGGAGATATATGTAAGGTACGACGGCTTTAGTACACTTGAAGTTCTTCTTGGACGCGATTCAATCTATCGAGTGCATCGCCGGATCAAATTGGACACGGTGCTGCTCCAAATGTTCACGGGGCACGAGGGATTCCCCCCAATACCTTAACAGGTTTAAACTCAAGGAGTACCTCGTGCATCTGTGACTTGAAGGTAGACCAGACCGTGCATATGATCACCAGGTATCCCGTCTTCAGGTTATCAAGAAAGGAATACCAATCTCGCTAGCAGCGAGAATAGAGGAGGACAACATCGCCTCATTGGTAAGCAATGGGGAACATCGCCAGACCATTCTGTATTTCTGTAAAAAGGTTATAATAACAATAATAAAAGGTAATAAATATTAAGTAAAAATAAAAGTATAAAAATATTTGAATCTGTGATGAAATTTTAAAATCTTGATAAAGTTAATGTGTTATATAGCCTTTATGCCTGTTATATAAACAAATTAGGTTAAATATGAAAACCTAAGAAATAAAGTCATAAAATGAATAAATGTAAATGTGGAATCCAGGAGACAAGGAGATAAAATTGAGACAATGTATTTACGGAAAAGAATGGGAAGGAACGAAACATAATATCAAGTTAATAAAGGAGAACGAATGTATTTAAATGAAAATAAGATTTAAAGATCATTAAGGTCATTTCTAACCGATCTCATTCAAAATCTAAGAGAGAGACCTATGGCCAGCGGCCATCATTTCTCCCACAAGACGTCCTGTGGGTGAAATGATTACGATAAAGGAATAGAACGTTGATCTCACTTAGACAAGACATATTTAGGGTAACTAGACTAGTGAACCGGGTACCATGGCTTGGGCCACTGAATGAAGAAAACATATCACAGGAAATATATATGTGAACCTGTTATTATTGTATATAGATCAAATATTAAATATTTAATATCATTACTTGAATAGCTCTTTTTAGCAGTAAATTGATGTAGCACCCAATATCTAAAGATATCTTTTAATATCATTAAATGAATGCTACCTACGGCCAAAAAGCGACAGTGTCAAAATAAAGGCGCTGTTGAATCACAACAGCTCCTTTAACATATATGAATCTCTCGCAACATATATGAATTTCTTAAATTTTATAAGACGCAATAAATTCAAGTACATTTAAATATATAAGTTTATAACACTTATATTAAGCGATAAGAATTTAAAAACTGCATTTTAAGCGGCTGCAAAAATTACTTTGACCTTTTGCATATATTGCAATCAGGTTTATATAAACATTTAATTACACAATGCAATTCCGGCGAAAATTTATATCTGAATGCACTTACGCCATTGCGCGCACTATTATGACTAAATTTTCGATTAAAATAAGTGTCAAGAATTTGGAATGTCAATGTTAGTATACAAACTCGTACCTATAGTAACAATATGTTACCATTTTCCGATTGTTCAAAATTATGAAATAAATATTAATGGAAAAATAATTGGCAACACACAATAGCTCTGACTAAAGAAGCAACGGTGCGTACATTATATCCGAAACATAACAATGAATAATAAATATATTATATTGAGTAACAGGCGTATTACATTTGATAATATCAAATTTTGCCGAAAATAATTTCGTCTTTAAACTTTCATTCAAAAGAGTATTACCTAAAAACTGAGGCATTGAAAAAATAATTATATAACTCGTGTGAAAATAAAAATAAATGAAATTCACTGCTCAACGTTATCAAGAATAGAGTTTTTCAGTACAAAAGCGATAAATAAATAGAATAAAATTTAAATAAAAACACGTTTAAGTAAAATAACGATTCCGTGAGATAGAACTAGTCGTGTCTTAAATAGACAAACTAACCATAAATTATTAATTAATTCTTAGTTTGTCTTTTAAATTTTTATTTACGTAATAGATTTTTGTTTATGACAAAGGAAAATGTTTCGATCGTATATATCGTTTCCTACATACAGCAACCAATTTATTCATGGTCTTATATAGTTTTGATATATATATATATATATATATATATATATATATATATATATATATATATATATATATAAGTTACAGTAATAAAAATCAGTTTCGATTTTGCTCGGTTTTGACCCGGGGCGTCGACCAGGAGATATCTAAAATATTATAGGAGACTAAAATAGAGAGCATTAGAAAGATGTATAGAAAAGTGTACTAGCTCACTTTTCTATACATTACTCTACTGAGATGCAACACAGCATTTGCCAAAGTTGCTCCATATCGGTTTTTACTCACAATTTTTTAATATTTATCTTGTTCCAGTGGACCCAGTAGGTACATTTCTAAGAAATTTCCAAAACTCGACAATTAGATCTAGATATGGAGTTTGTTAGATTTAATTTATAAGTAAGTCGCTGATCTCGAACGAATATTTCTATTCAGGCAATGGAAAATTTTACTAAAGACAGCAAAGATTATCATCATTATCAATAAGATATTTAATTACATGAACCAAAGATAAATATAAAAGATTAAATAACTATATTTCAGTACGACATTGCTATAAGTATCCCAAAATAAATGTAGCACATATATTACAATAGAAACGTATATCAAAAGGATTTCATTACAAAATCTTCTTATCTGTCCTTACCGTTTGGCTGATATTGTCTTATCATATATAATAATTATCAAATATGTGAGATAAATTAAGTAGTTAAATAATGATAACAAGTTCTTTGTACTGAGAATTTGTTTTCAAATACAAAACTAATGTTGTCAGAATAAAGAGACTTGTTATATAATCTGTTTTAATTGACGTCAGCTTAATTTGGGCTTCATTTGGATGCTTGCAGTTGCTCAACGAGCTATGGAGAGGACAGTCAGTGGATGTCTAAAGACGAACCAAAATAATCTACAAAAGCCAAGCGAATTCGCAAGTCCAAATGGCAATATACGCTAACCGCGCAGGACACATGGCTGCTCAGGCCTTAAGGTTCTGGAATAGAGACCACGGACAGGTAATTGCAGCAGAGTACGTCCACCCTCAAGGTAGATAGATAGTCGGAAGAAGCTTTATTCAGGCCGTTTCCTACCAGTCTCATTTTCAATCTAAAGTAAAGAAATCTATAGCAAAGGAACGCCTACCCTGAAATGATTATGAAGGTATAATACTTATACAGAGGTTTGATAAAGGTGTTATTGAACCAAAATTCACCAGCATTGGAGTTTACAATGAAACGGTGCATTAATGAAAAGTAATATTAAGATTAAAAATAAGTAGAATTTTCTGTCGCCAGATATTGCCTTGCAAACAATACTGCATGTGTCTAGCTTCAAACACATATGAGCTGTTTGGTCGTGTTTGGTCGTGGTCATGTAATTTTTCAATCGTTGTTTATAACAGAGATCAAATCAATGAAAAAAAACAACAACAGATGTGAAGTAATATTCACTTGTAATGTTATATATGTACAAATCGAAAGCAGATATGCTATCGTGGATATCGATCGTTTATACTTATATGTATTTATGAAAGTAATAATTATAATATAAAGAAGATACTCTTTGAAAAAAATTAAAAACAGAGTGTTTAATATTTTTACCCTAAAAAATCATTGTAAATTTATAACGTATGACTTCTCTGCTATATGTATCATTGCAAAACTACCAAAACGAACAAAAGTAATGTACCGTATAATGCCGAACTCCGTTATCGAAACCATAAAAACCTATTTTATAACTACGCACACGCGGAATACGCGATTTCGATTAAGAGAAATGTGTAAGTGTTGTAAATTGAACATACCACGTTTAATGTCAATGTTAGCTTTGCAAACATACTATATGTGTTTACCTTATAATTTCTTATAACTACACACTTATGTATGAATTAAATTTACGAAGGTGTCCAGTGGATACAAAATTACAATAAATATTGACATGAGTATATTATCACAATCGGTACATTGTAAACAAATTCTAGAACATATAGAAATAAACGTTGATTTAATGCAAAAAAAGATAGCAATTAATAAAAAAGGGTTCTTGAAATAAATGAAAGCAAAATTTTTAAACGAATATTTGTCTTATTTCATTATTTTAGTATTAACCGCTTATTACGGACATTTTTGACTTTGGCTTCTAATTGAAATCACAAACCAGTACATAATTTTTACGATATGACACCACGTGTACTAATTCCAATATTATCCAATCTCTAAAAAACGAGCACCAGTACAAAAGGGTAACGAAATTAAATGCAAGTATAACGACAATGTTTAGAGTGTAATACTAAAATAAAGATGAAACAAGTTCCATAATAATTTATTTAAAACTCATATACAGTCAGTTATAAGTGAGGCACCTATAACACGGCGTTCAGGATTTGCCACGAGGACAAACAAAAACGTTGCTGAAGTTTCTACCGCCAGTTATGCCAGCGCCAAAGCATCTCAAACTCGAAAAAAATACTGATGTGAAATAAATAAAACTTAAATAAACAAAACAGAAACTTATGTAAATATGCAAAAAATGTTTAATTGAATGCAGATTATAAGCAAGATAGGAGAAAATGAAAGGCCCCCAACAGCATGGAAATAAAAAAGCCGAAATTTTTTTCGAAATGGTAGAAATGTTAGTTACCAATCGATCGAATGACAAAGCGGTAATAAGCGACAGTCCAAGTCGAGGTCACCTCTCGTAGGCCATGAAGCGTCAGTTAAAGCGACCCTCGAACACGGCGTTGTTTCAAACCCGTAAAAGATCTAATTCAAGAGCCAGAAATGAAGCTCCCGTGAGCGTTTTCGGACAAAATTACTAAAAAAGCGATTGAACCTATTGTCCCATATCCAATCCGGCGAAACTTTCGATGCCTATAAGGCAGTGACCTTTATCATCATCATTTCAGCTACAGCTGGATATGGGTCTCCTCCATAGATTTCCAATGCGGCCAGTTAGAATCTGCGTACATCCGGCTTTTTTCGACGACTTTAATAAAGAAGTCTGTCCACCTTATGAGTGAGTATTCTACACTGCGTTTATCAGCTCGTTGTTTCCTTTCCATTTTATAGTTACAAAGTCCTAGCGGCCTTATGGTCTGCTGTATGTGTGACCTTCAGTTACCAAAAAAAAAAACTGACTACCTTAACAATAATTTTCGCTCAGGACAATCAATATAAATAAATAGAATAAGTAGTGGTTGTCTAAACCTACAATATAAACCACGTAAAAGTCGTAATTATACGGAAAAATTAAAAGCCACTCATCTAATAAGGATTGACGAACGGCTCTCACAACTAGAAAACAACACAAAAACACGTGTACAAAAGCATAAAATAAAAAGTTTAAAATAGAGCAAACATGAATACTGTCGTACGAATTGCACTTCACAGATTCACCGGACATAGCGACGTTCCATTCGAAGTATACAATTCCATCCTCTATTTAACACGCGATGTTTTAATAAACTACAAGAGACGATGCCCAAACAATAGCGGTGTTGTGAGAAGAATTGTACAAACATTGACGGTCAGCCACTTGTTCACAAAACATTAGCAGTTTCACCTGACTATGGAACGATTGAATTCGTCTGATTAATTTCGCAAATCGTATACGCACATGGCCGCATTAATTAATTATAATTCACGGCTCAAGTACGTTTTTAGTACGTAATATTAGTGTTACGTGGCACGTAATATTTATTGCTTTATCAAATAAAAGTGTACACAATATTATTTTATAAAAACTCTATACATTTATTCAACTTTGCTTCAAATACATACAAGGACTTTGAGTAAAAAATATTTCTATACGCATTTACTTAATTCGGTAGCCTGCAACTCGTAAAGAAGTACCAATGTACGTAGATAGCGGTGATAAGATAAATTCAACACTCTTACCCTCGAGTTGAAGCAACCTTCATAAACCGCTACATATTAAACGCTTTTTAAACTTGCATGTAACTGCATGTTTTTTAACAATTATAATTGAATTGGGGGCAATCGATACCACTTTATAGGACAGTGTGTTGTTTTTGTGTGCCGTGGCTTCGATTGCGACGCGCGTTGACCGTGTCATTAGGGTCGGATTGTCCTTGAGTACTGTCACACGAGTACATATGTACAAATATTGTACGTCAAGTCTGTATTGATCTAAATAACAATGTGCAGTGTCGTTTCATTATTAGGTTTCCTATATCAAGGTCTTAGGTAAAATCACGCATGAATAAAGTAACATTATATTAAAACTTTAAATTAAAAAATTAAATCAAAAATTCATCATCCTTAATGAGGTCTGAACATAATAAAATATCTTACATGCACATAAGATTAAAATAAACTAAACTTTTCTACTGAGTGCTGACCCGGATCAATGGTTACAAATCTTGAGCTCGG
The DNA here is from genome assembly GCF_028537555.1 of Battus philenor. Classification (NCBI taxonomy): domain Eukaryota; kingdom Metazoa; phylum Arthropoda; class Insecta; order Lepidoptera; family Papilionidae; genus Battus; species Battus philenor. Next base: position 5,436,593 of record NW_027181693.1, read on the forward strand.
CTAAACGGCATTTGTATAGTAGTAGTGGTTTGTCTTTAGGATGCCGCTAAATATTTATTTAACAAGACATAATTTAGTGTAAAAAAAATAATTTGTCTCAGAATTAATTTATTCTGTTAAAAAGCATCCAATTACGTTTGACAAACCACTCTGTAATATTTAAAATTACATAGAAACAGCTGATTACCGCAATTCTATGCAAGCTTTCCATTACAAGATTTCCTTACATTCTTCATTAAATAATGCTTCGAATATGTTGGCTTCAACTTTATACAAAAAAAAACACATATTTTTCATGTACTAAAGCTATAAACTAAATAACATTGACAGATGTGTAACCTTTGTAAAACCACTGATAAAATCAGCGGTGTCTATCGAAACGAAATAAACAGTACACCCAATATATCAAAACAAATATACCATGTGTTTGATAAATTCAACGTCAACGTATCCATGGTGAAGAAGGCCACAACAGACAATGACAATGAAAGTATGTGCTGTAGGTAACTTTAACATCGATCAACTTTACCTAAAAGACAACTAGTCAATTAAGGCCTTAATAATTCAGTTAATTCGATTATAAATAATTTAACTCGTGAATACGTAATACTAGTTCATATTAGCATGGCTTGTATTAAATTCTGTAAGTGGGCTCCAAGTATGAATTATTAATTTTCGTTTCCGTTTCATTATTTAGGTATCGTCAAACAACGTACCGATACGTAAAATAATGTTAATGTGGACAATTATTTCGACAAAGCGTTCGACGTGCAACGTCGTTGTTAAAGGCATTTTACGAAACAAGTGCAAGCTTAATTGTTTCCCTTCTGTTATTCTTTTCTAGTCTTCTAGTCTCACGGCCAAAAAGTGGCTACTTTCTAATTTTTAGTATATTAATAGCTGTCCCGATAGCCTGACTTCAAAAGTTAATGGCCAGTCACAATCGTATATAAATTTTTTTTTCAGAGTACACTATTTATTTATTTCTATTTTAAACAACTATTACTGCGAAACTACGCTTTCTATTTCGCACACTTTAAGAGATTTTTAATTTTTTTTAGTACCATCATGGTGATGTATATTTTTTGATTATTACATCCTAGCACCTTTTTTATTTTGATCGACGTGAAAAATTTGACAGATGTCTTAATTTACTCTGTGGTTTGACGGGAAAGTATTGTTTTTTTCGCTATATCTAAAGAAAAAATTCTTTATAAGAACGATCTTCGTACCCAACTAATATATGAAAAACAAAATGAACGAATTCATTTAGCTGTTCTCGAGTTTTAAGCTTAGCAACACATTTAGCTATACACTTTAATTTTAGAAATATTTGTTTCAACCTTCTTTTTTTAATTTTGTTTTCCGCTATTTATAAATGCTAACGTTGACTCATGTACACATTCCGATAAATTTTCCTTATGTATTGTTAAATTTTAGTTAAACAGGTAAAACGGTTACTGATCCATTTAATGAGCTGGCATATTAGTCCGATACCCTACTGTAGTTACACATTCCCTGATATAAATGACTTAGTAGTCGAAAAAGCAATATCATCCGCCTATATTTAGACTAATGATTTTATTTAAAAAAAAAACACACCAAAAAATCTTTATTTAACATAGGATAAATTACATCTTTTATTGACGTCAAGGTCTTCCACCTGTTCGGATAATAAATGCCTCAGACGTGAGGAGAACGGACAAAAGAAACTCAACTGGATTGTTTTTTTCTAGGAATATTAATTTATATTTAATAAACATTGAAGTTGCCTGGAAGCGAACACATAATTCTCAAGTTGTGTTATCATCTCTGAAGTCATTTATAGTGTAATAACCCTTACCGCACCAACGCCTTTGACATTATTTTCAAATCTAACAATTGGAGCTTTCTGAGTATTAATTACGTTGGATCCTATTGTAAAAGCCTATATATTGATCATAGACCATATACTGATTCGATGTAAACGAGAGGTATATAAAATTCAATTCTTATTATTATTTTCTATTCAGCTTTTAGACGCCTTACAGCTTGAAATAGGACTCCGCCAAGGATTTCCAAAAAGAAGGTTTTATTTTCGCTCCTCCTATTTGATGTGGAGCAGGGACGCTCCAATTTCGGGGAATAAGATTTTCAGATTTATTTTATTAACATTTGTCATCTTTCTTCCTTCACAATATATTTCATGTTTTTTCTTTCTTTCATCCATCATAACATTTTTCTTCACCATTCCCTAAAGGACCGGTTGGAATCGGCTTGCATCCAGCGTCTTCCGATGACTAACTTTTGTTTAAGTGGGTCGTCTCCACTTTGTGGGTGGACGTCCTACGCTGTTCTTGGCAGTCCGTGTTTTTACTTCAAATATTTTCATTGTGTATATCACTTCCTGGGAAAATCGGTAACGTTGATATACGATATGTTCATATACGTAATGAAAAGCAACAGTATGCATTTTAATTTATATTTTTTTTCTGTTAAAAATACTCCGAGTTATTAGCATTTTAGTATTAACATTGTTTCCTTTCTACAAAAATAGAGTACGGGATTACTCTACAAGATGGAATTAGAAATGAGAAGATTCGTAGACGAACGAAAGTAACTTAATAGCGTTTAACATATATAACAATAGCGCGCAGAACAGATGGCTGCTTGGACCTTAATGTTTTGGAGTGAAAACCGCAGCATAGGACGTCCACCCGCATAGTGAAGAGATGAGCTTGTTTAGATCGATGGAAAACGCTGGATAAAGATCGCTTTCAACCGGTCCTATTGGGAGTCTGTGGGGGTGCCTATGTCGACTAGTGGACGTCCTACGGCTGTGCTGATGATGATAAGTGTCACAAAATTTTAAACTGAATTTCGAAACGGGTGTAAAAGCTGAATAAGAATGAATGAAAGCTGAAGTGAACGAACCTAAGTACTATGCAATTGCTGTCAATTAATGTATGATACAGCCTATTAAAAAATATATCATTTTAGAAATAATGATATTATTTTCTAACCACCCTAAATATCTGATTAAAAATTCTTTCTTACATGCATGATATTAGTAAAACAAATTTTAGTACTATAATTCGTAACTTACTAACAGATCAAATAACATCATTTTTTACATCAGATTTCATAGAGCAAAGCGCTTAGTTTAAACCTCTATTTCACAACTTGCTCCCTGAAGGGCAGTATCAATTTATCGCCGGAGGATACGCATACTTATTTCTCTCTTTAATAATATACCTATTAAAATTACAATCTATATAAAGTGAAATCGTGAACCAAATAATGTCCGAACACCATTGAAATACATGTTTATTGTATTCTCTGCTCTTTCATAGTTATAACGGAAATAAAACGACACGATGACTGGACTACTTCGCTCAACAGCCATGTTTCGTTTTGTCATCACAAATTCAAAATTACAATCAAACAAGTGACTATTTCTTGTCTTATTTATATAGATAGATAGATAGATATATTATCTACATTTTCATGATCAGAATAGGGTGAGAAGTCCAACAAAAACCAAAACGCAAGTCACTCGTTTAAAAGTCAACTGTTTAAATATGTCCCTAATTCTTATTAATATTTTGGTTACATGAGCCACATTCTTTTTCCTTATAATTATAATAATATTTGGTGCACGTGCCTCATAATTTGACTATATCGCCAAATGACAGTATAATAAAATATAATAGTATAATAAAATAAATGTTTAATAACATTTAGTCTGCCTATTTAAAACAAGATTAATAAATAAGATACTATATAAAAAAGATGACTGAAATAAAATAATTTTTTAAACAAAAAGTTGTCCCGTGGGACGTATTCCTATCTTTACGTATTAATGAAATCAAACTGTCATTGGCATTTTTTGAAAATTTCAAGATTTTTGCGCAATTTTTTTTCTATAGACACCTATAAAATGTTAGGAAACTTATAAGATTGAAATCGGTGGGGTAGTTCTCAGATTATGACTTCACCAAGGGAAACAGATTGCTATCTCAGCAGAGAGGAATTACTTCACTACTTATGAAGCGACACCATGCTTAGAAAGATAACCTCAGCATTTTCCTCCCAAGTGACGTAGCGGATGCATACGTATTCATCGTGGTTGTTATAGATGCGAAGAAGAACGGAGACTTGTCCATTTTTCTTATACCTATGTTTCTGAACCCACTTTCACAACATATGCATACATACATGAACATTGCAGGAACTTACTGAGTCTATTTCAATAATCACATTAAAGAAAACTTAATATTATGTTAAATAGTTAATATTTCTGTATTATTTATTATATTATTCTCCTATTTAAAACTAACAATATCAGACAAATACAACAATACAATAACAATAACAAACAAAAAAAACGAACAATAACAGAAAACATAAGATATCAGGAAAGTAATTATACAGAAGATGTTTCTTACAAGTTGACACTTAAATATTTAAAACCATGATTACCATATTAACTGTTGTTATTTCGACCCATAGACAGTCAATGCAAGGCGTAGGCCAAATATATCTATGGGGGGTAAATGTAGGGGGTAATGGTAGGCAATCCTATATAATTAATGCACATACTGTTAATTATTTATGATTACAGTCCGAGAATCGAATCCGCTACCTACGATCGCAAGTCTCGATCCTCTACCACTACACGTAAAAATAAAAAAAAAATATATCAAATATGTCAAGTAGAGAGAGAAAATTAGAGATTGTCGTAATTCTAAACATTGGTAATTCTTCTTTTCCACGGCACGCAGTAAAACTGTTATTTCACTAAACTAAATATGGCACTACGAAAGTTATTTTTTTCAAAATATGCTTGATCACTTGTAAAATAATACAATTCCTCATATAATATTTAGTATTACTCACTTCTCTAGACCGCATAAGATAGCGCACCAGACGGCCACGTAACACTGCTAATGTATTTTTATCCAGCTCGACATTACCACCAGCCACTGACTGAACCAACACCTGCCATCGAGAAAGTGAGTTCTCCAACAAACGAATATCTTTTTTCTCTATCCTGTTGATAAACATAACACATGAATTGCATTGACTGTAAATTTTAGAGTTAATTGGATTGTATCCAACATCTTGTTTAATTATGCTTTACATTTTCACAAACATTTAACATGTTATGGGCTTGTTTAAGTAAGTTTTGTAATTTTCACAATTCTTCAAGTTAATTTAGTTTTATTTAATCTTATGCAGTAAAGGTTTATTTAATTCTTAACATAAATTATTAACACTTAGAGATCCCATGATCGTGATTTATAAATTTTTCTTGATAAATATTCTTAAAAACAATAATATAATATGACAAATTATCGCTAATAAGTTGTCTTATTTTAATAAAATTTTGCTACATATGCTTTTTTTATTAAATTCTGCGTTTATTAACTGAAATAGTGAACTTTTAGCTGGTAATATTTATTCTATTTTATTTTATATGTCAGAAGTTGTCTACTACATTGCTACCAAAATCTATTACACTTGCTGCTAATTAAGAGTAAAAAGTCTCTTATTTATCTTCATTTCATTATTTTCACCTCTAAATAAAAATGAAGCTCATCCGGGCCTGTCTCAGCTCAAGCCATTAGATAATGTGTAATGATAATGACACTGCATGGACTACCAGGCCACCGGAAAGGGTTTGAGCTATCTCAAATTAACCCTTTACATTAGCTATTAAAAATATTCTTTATATAGTCATCATCGACAACTCAACACACACACAACTTGAATATTTTATAATGAATTAATTACCTATCCGCAAGCTGCATTTCAATATCTATACCATCCTCTTTAAAGTCTTGTAATTCTGAGTCATTAATTGTTTCTTCCGCATCAGAAAATGTCAAAACGCTGTCATTTTGGCCTATAACATAAAAGGTTTGTTAATGAATATTCACACTTTAAAGACGCTATTTGTTTAAACAGCAATTTACTTTTTGGCAAAGGTTGAACAATTTGATCTGGCAGTAGCTGGTATTGTTTAAGAAGTTGCCAATGACCCATGAGACTCTTAGCAGTCCGCGATGAGTAAAATATATGAGGATTCTGCTCGAGTAACTCTTGAAACTTCTCAGCTGTGGGATGAGAATTCTGTAACAAATCAAATATTGATTTGAACATAGATCAGCTCAAAATCAACATTTTTCAGATTCTAGATCTGTAAGACAAATCTCAGATATATAAAAAAGATCCTTACTGCCATAGCCATACTTTACAGAACTTTAAACAAAATTAAACAGCATAATAATGTTCCACTTTGACTATGATTTGTAATTTAATTGGATTGGTGTCAGTAAAGTAGTATGCTTTAACTGTAGTAGTATTAGTAAAAATGTATTGAAATTTGTCTTAATTAATCCTTATTATATAGCACAAAATATTAAATACTTCATCATCATCATCATTACATTTACCAATAGACTCCTCATGAAAGGCATGCCTCATGCCTCCCCCAAAGATGGCAACAATTACTAATCTTGGGCTGCCTGCATCCAGAAATTTATCACCAGCTTGACTATGTTGTCAGTTCAACTAGACAAGGGTATACCCATAGCACTAATAAATATGTTAAGTATATAAAGGCGATATACCATCATTCTGGATATTATCTGTACTTACACTTGGTAAAGTTCCAAGTAATTCCTCTTCAGCAACAGAATACAGTGCTTGTTGTTGGACTGCAGCAACAAGATCAGGATGTAGGTTTCTCATGGCAGCTATTGCGACTCTTGATATTTCTGCATTATATAGTAAAGCATACCAACGGGACTGTAGCTCACCTACAGTGAAACGACAGGAAAATTTGATTCCACGGTGAACAATCCTCAAATCATTAGTCTGAAAAGAAAACAAACACAATTTAAAATATAAATAAAAATAGAAAATATAAGTTTTACAAAACAAATCCCTATACATTTATATAAGCTTTCTTTTTAATGATTACATTAACCTAAAACTACATCAGTGATGCTATTATAACCCAAAGATAAAAGGTACTACTTCCTACCATTTTACAAAAATAAAAAATTATGACAATAATAAACTAATTCATGTATTAAAATAAACTATCTAAAACAATGACAGATAATGGTTACATGTTTTAGTAATTTCTCATTATTTTTTTGTAAAACTTTTTTAATGCTGCCTTTTCACCACATAGAATAATTACTTTTATGTCATAAAAACTATTTTTATAACTACTCATACACTTAGTAATTTTTATGTTTTCTATTTTTATGGTTTTCACAAAAAAAATCCATGTTCCATTTCATCATAATTTTACACAATTCTAGCCACATCCAATTACCATTCAAATAATTAGCTATAGCATTTAAATTTATGCTCCTCCTGTCACTGCTCTAAAATTAACAATTTACTGTATTCTTTATGTAAATCAGTTTTTGCATTTTAATAAAAATATTTTACAAGATTTTGCATGACTTAAGTAACTATCTTACAGTTGTGACCTGAATTTTCTTATGCGAGTAAAAATAATATCTATTGGGATAAACAACATCTATTACAATATTAATTACATGAATATTAATAGAAATTAACCAAAGTTGGTAATACCTGTTGGACTCCTAATATTAGTGCAAGATCATCTGTAGGTTTCCATCTGCCCAAATCTTTAGTGGACAATTGACTCAACTGCCCCTTGCGTCGAGATTTACGACCTAAACTGCCGCCACCAGATATTTTACTTGACGCCCGGCGACGCTCTTGAGGAGGTTGTACTGGAGGCATTGGTGTGTTCGGAACTCCGGGAAAATCTGATATTTGACTCGAGTAAGACTGGGTACGTATCCGCTTGTCACCTTTACCAAGAGATGCGCCTGGTAAACCCAAACTATATTCAACAAGTTCATCATCAAAACGTCTTCGCTTTATAGACCGTGAAGAACTAAAACATTAGATACAGCAATTATGAAATGCTACATTTATGCTAAAACATCAAAACAACACAAACAATTAATATGGATACAAACCTTCGCCTTTTGTTATTATCTTGAGTGGCGTCAAAAGTTGATGAAGTTGTACCTGGGTACTCGTTACTATCTGATGCATTCGATGGTGTAGCTGGCAAGTCCATCATAGATTGCTTATAATAAGATCTTATTAAAATCAAACAATATTTTTAACTTTAATTTGACATTTGAATTCACTGCAGTTGTCAGAAAAATGTCAGCGTCCGTCTGTTTTGCTTAAGGAAAAGGACAATAACATTATACGCCAGTTAAAACTACAAATATTTCATAAAGATAATTAAATACAGTAAAGGCAATTATATTTTCTCGCTTTCATTGACGTTTTACTATTTTTTAGCCCATTTTTGAAATGTAAGGAAAGACCTTTTATTTATAATTTAACAGATACCAGAATTAATTGATAATTCAAATTTGTTTATAAATTTTCTGATAGATTATTGGTATTAACTACTTTAGATTAAAACGAAAGTCAATTTCTATGATATGTATTTTTAATTACCTTCTCGCGTTTGTTTAATAAAAAAAAAACTTGATCTATGTCAATGTCAACATGAGTTAAATAACTTTGTTTATAACCTTTCCTAGCATTAGGTTATAGGTTTTGTGATTTGTTAATATGGCTTATTTATTGCGTGTTCTTAATTTTAGCTCAAAAAATGTAGTAGCAAGAAATTACAATAAAATCGTAATAACAGACGATGGTTCTACAATCGTAGCCTTACATAGAGATAAAGAATTTCCATATGAATTTTCTAAACCTCTTCCTCAAGAAAATAAACAAAACGATGGTATTTTAAAAATGTCTGATTACAATGAAGTTAAAAGAGTATTCAAAGCGATGAAACCCGAAATGGCAAGAAAACAATTATCTTCACTTACATTAACAACAGAGCACAGATGGTTCCCAAGAGCAAGAGACAAGAAGGCTAAGAAAACTGAAATGAATAGACCTTACTTATAAACAATATAAATCAAGAAGTATGTAAAATTAATAACTAGAGATGCAGTAAAATTTGTTGTAAATGTAGTGGAAAAATTACAATAAATTATTGATATATAACATGTGTTCTAAAAACAAGTATTATGTTATTTGGTAATATTTATTACACCGCCTGTATGCGCCAATATTAACGCCACCACAACTACAGATTTTTGGTTTTCTATGCAGCCTTTCTACATATAAAATTTTTGCTACACATAATAAAACACTTTATTTAAAAACAAACTAAACAACTATACCTAATCTTGACTACTGTTGCAGTAGTGTTAATAAATAAATACCTTATGTTCAGGAATTACACTTGTTCCCGTCATTTTAAAATAGAAATATTCTTAAATTCAATTTCAGTAAAAAAAAAACAATATCTGATTTTCTTTAATTTCATTTAACACTGTTTCTCTCTAGAAAGGTCTTACCTTTTGTTTAAAAAAATCAATGATTTTTTTGTGTCATTCTTAATTTTAATGTATAAATTTGTTTCCTCACACTGGCATTCTTAATGGTTAGAGGCAATTAATAATTAACAATTTCAAAATAAATATTAAAAGATTTACTATGTAGTAGAAATTGATTAGTTCTTTATAACACAAAACCACAGGTCCAACATAAAATATCTCATGTTAGTTTATTGTAATTTAATAGCTTGCAGATTCTAGACACATGCTTCCTGAACTAAGAACTGTTAATAAGAGAAAGCGTAATAGTGTCCAGCAGCAATTAATTTCTTCGATTAAATAAAATTTGTATATTGACTACTTTATTTTAAAATTATATCAATATTATTCAAAATTTTATTTTGTTGTTACTTCTTAGGATTATCTAGATAAATTCCATTTGCAATTGTTCTTTAGTATCTACACTACTGAATAAATTGGTTGTTTAATAATTTATAATTAATAAATAAGTAAGAGTAAAAGGATGTCTTCAATAGGACAAAGAATTATGTTAAAGTCAAAATTAAGTCATTTTCGATTTTTTGCAACAGTTGTTTCATATTAAAAGAATAAGCCAATGATTTAATGAATATGCTAATAGTGGTGCAGTGATAGCTACTGCTCATTTAAAGTTTTTGAGCTCAATAAAAATTCTTATTTTGAGATTGAAAGTAGAGCATTGTGTTATAGGTGTTAAATGAAATAAAAAAAGAATATACAGCACAGATAGAATATAACTGTTTTTTTTTTAAGTTTTTTATTCCTTTGTCAGCAAAAATGAACCTTTTGTACTTATTTTCATTTAACCTTTATAAAGTGATCTTTCTGAAGTATATTACTTGAATTAATTTATTCTATTGGAATGGAACAGGCCAATAACTTCTGGCAGTAAAGTCCGTAGGAGCACAAAGAAAACAAAATTAATTATTAATATGTCTTCGAATTTTGGAAATGCTTTTTCTTACCACATTTTCATTACTTTATTTACTATCTCTGAAACCACTGCTTTAGGATAGAGGGTGTACAAGACATAAATTGACAGCAAATAAGCCATACTTTTTATCCCTTCTAAAATGTTCACAAATCACCTGTTATATTAGTATTTGATTGTTAATAAACATCTTTTACATTTAAAGATGTTCTTAGTGAATTGTAAAGGTAGCAGTCTAAAAATTTTGGCTTAAATTTGTGTTATATAAAGTCTCTGAGGTTATGATTAAAATAACTCAATGAAAATAAAGAGAAATCTATTAATAGTTGTAATGAAGTCAATTATCATAACATCCGTTTTGTAACAATTCGTAATAGAAATAGAAGAAACATAATAGCAGACTTGCACTGTTAAACAATTGATATGTGGAACAGTATTAGGTTTCTAGTGCATTTCCATAATAATTCGTCATTGTCTCCACAAGCATACAAAAGTAATTCTAATAAAAGATTTTGTTTTTTGTTGGTCGAATACATTTCTAGATATACAAATTACTGTACTAAATTTGTTTGCAGAACTAGGGTAAAGAACCTAATGCGATTGTTAATAATAAAGTATTCCGCAACAGTAGATTTGTAAATTAAATATATGTTTTGAACGTAAATATATATTTTTTATTACAATGTACTTCAAATCTGGCCATTTAAATGTCATTAATACAATGTTGCTATATTTCAACGTGATACTGGTATTGAAACTAAATAAAGAGATCGTTTCGAACAGTAGGTTTTTTAGTCTGCGGACCTCCTGTTTCCGCGGACTCAATTTCGATAAATGTGTGTAAAAGTTCTGTGAGAGCCTGGATTGGCTACCAGCATAACTTCATCACATCAAATGAAAATGGTAGGTCAGCACACATTTCGTCCATAAACACAGAGGTTTTGACAACTAACAACAGAATTATCGTTTTTACAGGAATTATATATATATAATCTAAGTTACGTTAAGTTTACTGCAGTTATTATTATTTATTTTAAAAAATATATATTCAATAATTACAATAATGTATAAAAAATTAATTCATGTCTTTCGAAATTTTGTTCTGAAAGTCAGCCAATTCTCTGTCCACCAAATAGCAGTCGGTATAATATCAAGGTATTGGCAATATATTTATCTCTTTCTTCCCATTCGTTGGAAAGTTTACGCCATTGTGGCACTTATTCCACGGTAATAAGATATGGCAGATCGTGTAGTATGTATTTATACTTTAGTGGTGTGACCTAACACGGGTAGGAAACTATGACCCTGACATAAGAAACGAAACGAATTAAGAACTGACTAATCTCATACTCGTCTCTTATTTAAGACAGTGGCCAATAATATACATAACGTTTATAAAATGTGTGCTCTTAGCATTTAACTGAGAAAATAAACCAGTGATAATTGTTTTTTTTTTTTAAATTTACAAGTACTAAAATATATAGCAAAATGAGTTACAGAGACACAGTAAGTAAAATATTATTATGACATTTTTGATCGGTTAGCAGTTAGGTATCTTATATTTGTTATTGCTGTTATTGTGGGCTAATTAGAAAAACCTCTTCCGTTGCATAAAAACTACTCTTAATTCAAGGTCGCTACCAAGGCCTTGGTATGAAAATGTAGTATTACTTTTCTAAGACGTAATAACCATTTATATCCATTGTAACTATGTAGCAAGTGAACAGTGTCAATTTATAAACACTTTTACCTAATTTGTTTCATAAAACACTTATGGCTTGTTGTAATTGTTTTTACTGCTATATTTTTTTTTATTTTATACCTTCAAGTTATTAACGTATCATAAATTACATCAATTCATACGTTAAGTCTATTTCTAATTCTTTTTCTCATTTCCTGTACATTTTAAAATGCCATCAAGTTATTTAATGAGCATATTATCAACAGTATTCACTCTATCCAAGAACACATTCCTACAAAGCAGCTAATGAACAACGTGTAGGGAGCTACTTACGAACATTAATGGTATTTATAATTATGTTGAATTTAATTTCTTATGTATATTAATTTTTTAACAAATTAATTTAAAAAGGTTTTTTATCCATTTATTACTAATTAATTTTAACTCATCCAATTTAATTATTTTTCTACATATGTATAAAATTTTCATAGTTCGTTTAAAATATTTATACATTAATTAATAAAACATTTTAAAACTGTTTTGGATATATTTCCCTTTTTATATTTTTTTTCTTGTTATAACTCACACTCATAAATTCTAATGTTGTATTTTATTTTATAGACCTTTTTTATTTAATATTATTAAATTGTGCAGGATTATGGAGCTTCACCATCATCAGTTCTTAATACTATCCCCTCATATCGTTCAAGAGTTTTTGCTGATGTTTCATACACTTCAACACCTGATGTGAATGAAGTCTATCCCGGATTGTTTGTAGGTGATGCGTAAGTATAATTATACAATTAGTATAGTGTAAACATAATTAGTATGGTTACAACCTCTTTTTATAGAGTAATTTTGCTTTAAAGTTAAATAGGTATTGTTAGTACAATACAAACATGATTGCAGTTAAAGCATTTCCAATAATTTTTTTCAGAGTTGCTGCTAAAGACAAGGCATTCCTTAAGCGTATGGGTATCAATTATGTTCTTAATACTGCAGAGGGCAAACGCTATACTCAAGTAGATACTGATCATTTGTACTACAGAGACTGTCCAGGACTTCGCTACAAAGGCTTCCAGCTAATGGATCTTCCAACAACAGATATTTCTAAATACTTTCATATTGCAGCTAATTTTATTGATGAAGGCATTTCAAGAGGTAAGTTGTTTGTTTAAATACATATATGAATAATTTTAGAACTTGATTGGATGACTTTTTAAGGCAAAAAAATTTGTGTTGCAGCACATTTGCACACTATGGGTAGGCCCAATCAATATTTATTTGATGAAGTCTCATAAAATAGTATTCTTTTTAGTTTTTTAAAGAAAATATAAGCCAAATTAATATTTATGTGTTTGTTATAGGCCGAGTGCTGGTTCATTGTTTAATGGGAGTTTCGCGATCAGCAACCTGTGCACTTGCTTTCCTTATGATCAAACGTGGTATGTCTCTCACAGAGGCACTCGCTTTAGTACGATCTCGTCGTGATATTCATCCTAATGAAGGATTTCTGCGTCAACTGCAGCAACTTGACAGAGAGTTGCGTGTTTCTCGGATCCGCTGACAGTTAAATTCTTATCAAAACTTCAGAACATCCTTAGATTTTAGAGACACACGGAATCGAGCCCGGAGCCTTGATCGAGCTTACACTAATCCTTATCTAGAATAAAATACCTCAATTTTCAACAGCTCAGAGGTATTGAAGTATTACACTTTGTTATGCATTTTCCAAGATACAAGAATCTTAACATTCACTCAAAATAAATTTGAAAGTTATTATTAAAACTGTTTATGAAATTGTACAAATGTTATTTTGATACAGTAAATTCTATATAATAATGTTGATAAAAGTTATTTTTTAAAGAAAAGGCATTCAGAATGTATTTATTTATAACATATGACAGTATTGCTTAGTTGGGTTACTTCTCCAGTGCCATTTGTATAAATATTTAATTGAAAATAATCTAGGATATCCAAAAATATAATTACTAATTAATCTCTACCAAAGTACAATTTATTAGCCTTATAGTTGTGAAGTTAAATTATGAATGTTTAGCAAAATTTCTTTATATCTATTATGATTATAACTAAATAATGTCTATTACAAAGAATTTCATCTAATTAATGTAAGTCTTATTGCATACATATTGAAAAAAAAATTATTGATTGCCAACACATTGTATGATACTAGTGATAAAAGTGTCGATATTAAAAACGAAATCGCATAGTTATATTTTCATTAAATTATCTATTTTTTAATAGAAATTATGAAATCAATAACGTGACCCATTCCTCTACAATGTGTCATCAAAGAACACATTCTTAATTTATTTATCTTTGTTATTAATATATGACACTTGGCTAAGCATCTAGTGAATTAGAACCATGTTCAATCTTAAGCAAAATTCTACATTTATATAAATTGTAAGCAGATTTAGAGTAAAATATGTATTAAAATGATTGACGAAAAATACTATCATATTTATTAATTACTAGTAATTTTGTAGTTACGTTTATTTTGTTACCTTATTTAAATCAAGTACAAGAGAAGTATTTTGACTTATTACAAATAATGAATCTAAAGTTTAATGTATAAATGTACCAAAGGAAAAATTGTGATATTGGTAAAAGAAATATAAATATTTTTAACTAAATTACATTACATATTTTATATAATTTAATAATGTTATCAGATTAATTCTTTAAATAATTGACATGTAATTTTAAAATTAAATTATATATATATATATATATATCTCTGCTAGGATAGAAATATAACATAGGAACTTTTTTTTACTATGAGTTAAAAGCTTATTCTAAGAAATTGTTTGTGACTGTGATAAATATTTTATCTTAGCATGTCTGAATGATCTTGAATTTAAGTATGTTGGGCACATATAGCCCATCTAGTAACATTAGACTAGTAAAGTAATAGTCATTTCTGTTTTAGTATTTAATGGTTACCCACTTCCCATTTATTGACATAAAATCATGTTATAATGTTAAAACACCTGCTTAGTACATCTATTGGAAACAAAATTTTTGAATTTTCATTTCAAAATTCCCTCACTAAAGTTTCCCTAGTAAGCTATTACATAGACTGTGACAAAAAAGGGTGTACAAAGATAACAGCATTGTGCTTGTGACATTTTTATATTTCAGATAATTAATCATCGCTACCTGAGCCAACTGCTTGTCAGGCACTTTACATAACTAAAAGTGAAATACTACTTTCACTTCCAATACAAGAGAACATTGGCGGTTATTGGCAACCTTATATGATATTAACAAAATGTAAAAATATATATTTTTTAAGGATGTTATTGTATTCCATTTATATAACATAGTAAAATATCTAAAAAAAAGTTTATTAAGTTTACATGTACGTACATTATAATTTTACAAAGTTATTAAGTAACATTAAAAGCTTCCTAAATCACTTTAAAATTGATTTCCTCAACTAGACAAATTTTCAACTTTCTTCAATTAAACCAACACCTTTTCAGATAAAGGCCATTTTAATGAACTATTAAATATATTGAACTGTCGCTACTGAACAACAATTTCAAGTCAATAAAAATAATTTCACTCCAATTGCGAGTTCTGGTGTAGTAGTAATTAGAATTTTTTTTTCTTTGTTAAGGTCCAATGACTGGCATGGCATGACATATGCTTCTTATATCTTGCAGAAATAAAGTATTATCTCAGCGCCGTACAATTTGTTGCGTTTACACTAAGCCAAAAAATATAACTATGGGTTATGCTAACAAAACAAGCAAAATATAGTTTTTAATATGTATTTTATATTAGAATTGTCTTCACTGTGATAAGTTCTTAGCATAATCTACGTTCTGCTTTGATGTGAAAAGTTTCACTGCTTAATTTGATTAATTAAAAGGTATATGATATTAATATACATTAATTCGCTTTCATTAAATTCCTAAGGATTATTAACTTATTAAACAGAAAAAGATACGGATAATTCTAAAATGCATTTTTAGTATTAAATTTTAAAAGATACTTTTGCACGTTAACTTGAATTTAAATACTTTAGTAAGTACTTTTGGAGAAATTCTAGAAGTAGAAATGGAGATTCTACTAAAAATATATTATACCAAATATATAAAATATATATATACCAAATAGAAGATTGTACGCGCGAAAGCCGCGACTGATTTTCATAAATATTGATATTTCGCGCGTTAAAAAATTAACCTGTATTTCGATTAGCGCGTACGTAATCACGAAGTTTTTGAAAGATGGCTCAAATTTTCACCCTTATTTTATTTGACAATATTAGAAAATGTATAGGTATAATAAATAATATGATTACATAATTATTGGATAAATTCGTTATTATGCAGGTGTAAATAAATATAATCAACAATATAAACTGGCAACATATTGTTGAATTGATGATCTGTTTAGTGATGCTGTTGATAGTTACTGTTGAATTAGATTATAATAATAATTTTGAGTTGATGTTTAGTGAATTTGTTTGAAAAAGGTCTAATGTATAAAGAAACTTATCATATTCTCTGGTTAAAATATATCATTTAAAATGGATGAAAAAGAAGAGTTGCATCTAACCTCTCAAGAACTACAAGTTTTATCAGAACTTGACAGGTATTATTATGTTTATAATAAAATACACTATAACTTGTTAAAAATATGATGAATACTAGAAGAAGAATCATGTTACTTAGTTTTTCTGCTAAAGGTTTTATTGGTTTAGAGTGTTTTAACTTGTTTCTACTATGATTTACCAATCTTCAAACTTAATACAATAAATTTTCGTTTATTTAATGTTTGTAATTTAATATAAATGGACTTAAGAATATAGCTATATATATTTATAATATATATATTATTTATTGTTAGTAAATTCATTTTATCCATAGAAAATTCTGTGTAACAATAATGCATTATGTAAACTAGGCCCAATTATTAAAGAATCAATGAAAGTAATTGATCGATAACCCTCAATAAACATTTTAAAAATTTTTTGTGTATTTGTGATATGGAAAAACAATCCTTGTTTGGTTAATAAATGATAAAGTTTCTAAAACCCTAACATATCTACAATAATTTTCGTAAATCAAAATGCATCATCAATTTTTGGCATTATTATATTTTAATAAATTCATAATAGGTTAACAGATTTCCATACTTTCTTAACCATTTAGTAGTCAGATACCAAATATGTTATTATTCATGTTTTATTAATAAAAGTTGATTAAGTTCAATATTCTTGAATATTCTTGAATATTCTGTATTGTATTTACAGCCGGCAATTTGGATTTCTTAAGCTGCGTGGAAGTGAACATGTCAGAACACGAGCCTTAGTGCTAAAAGCTGTCAAATACCTGGAAGGGATGTTAGTTCAAGTTAAGGTACAATTTTTTTTTATTTAAGAGTGTACTGTGAATATTGCCTCCCTTTTAGTCTTATAAAATAAACTTAATATTCATAATGTTATCATTTTCTTTACTGATTTCAAATGTTCATAAAAAACAATGATTTTTACAGAAAGAATCTAAAGACTAATAGTAATATAATTAACTATAATCTTACTATGTCTCTTTTCAAATATTATTTTTTTCTGTGTAAGAAGCTTCCAAATGTCATATAGAAAATTTAAAATAAAAGTATCTAAATTGGTAGAGCCATTTTTGAGTTTTGTGCTTTGTAACACATGTGGAATCTTTTTTATATGGAGGAATATACTTAAGATTCCAGTTAGTATTGATTAAATTTTGAAGTAAAACTGCTATACTCTTGTTTCTGCTTATGGGATTGGGTGTTTGTAATGACACATACATTATATGACATGCTTGTCCTAATTTTTGTGTTTATTTATTTAATCTATACTTACAGGAAGAAGAAAGAGCATGTTCTCCAGGTGCAAGAAGAGACATCTGTATAGATCCTAAAACATACTGTAAATTAGGACATTTTCATTTACTTCTTGAAGATTATGCAAAAGGTAATTTATTTTATGTTAATAAAATAATAATATGTATTGCTTATTTAGAGTATAAATAAGAATATATTATTTTTAAAGTTAGCATTTGAGAAGACTATTGTATTTTATTTTTAAAATACACCATTGGCAGTAATTGTTGAAGAGTTTAGTGAGAGTTAATTCTGTAGTCTTACGCAACTGTCAATAATAAATATGTCATGTCAAATTGAGTATCTTAAAAACATTGGTTTACAAAATACTTTATACTTCAGTACAGTATTTGAAGGAATGTTTCCACTTACTGCATTAATGTCAGTAAAATTGTAGCTGAATCATTTGAAATGTTGTGAGTGTTTTTTAAAATTCAAGATGTTCAATAACATATATGACCCATTCTAAATAATAAAATTGTTAGAAGCTATCAAAACCATTGTATATTAGATAAAAAAGGGCTGTATGACTGAAATCTGTGGAGTAAGAATACACAATGAATATTTAGAGGCATTTTTACCTAAACTAAAACAGGTAAAGTGTTGTCTTATTATGGGACCATTTTTGAAACCAAAAAATTTTGGGAAATAGATGAGGATATAAGACAAATAATTATACTTAGTTTTGTAAGAGAGACTACAAATTACACCTACTTATGTACAGATAAAGATTATAAAAATAATTTAATATATATATCAATTAATTGAAACTGCCTTTTCGTGTTATTTTTTTGTTAAATTACTTGGTCTTGGTCAAAATATCCAAGTTCTGTTTAAGAGTAATTCATGTGTGTGCAATTGGCTATCACATGGACTAAAGAAAAAAAAGAAAATGATGAATTTTCATTTATAATTGATGATATTTACAGCTAGTAGAATTGCAAACTGATATATAAAACATAAAAAATTGTTTTATTACCATGAGGTAATGTACAGGTCTGTAAATTTTCCCACCACCACCACACGTCATCAAAGTAATCTGTGTTCTGTGAGGAACAAGTGTTTCTTGCTATGAACTGATACAAACTAATCATTGCGTTATAATAAAAAAAAAAGAATGTAAGCAAAATAATAAGTATATAAATAAATTATGTAAAAAAATTGTAAAAAACTGAGAAACGAGGTGATGGATGAAAGGCATCAGAAAAGAGGGAAAATGGAATGAAAGGGCAAGAAAGATGAAATATAGAATGTAAGGAAAGAATGAAAGGTATATTAAGACCTTTGAAGAAAAGCACAAAAATAAAAATATAAGTGATAAAATAAGTTAGGGGTATGAGAGGCCTCCAAAAGTTTTCAAGAAAAAAGAAAACCATTGCATTATGGTTTTTTTTTGTGTGGATTATGACTAGATAAGTATTAAGGAAAAAATTATTTTCATTTATATTATTTTTTTTTCCTTCACTTTTGTTGTTATGTGGTCATAAATGTTCAAATGAACTGTCATAGCTTCACACAATTATTTTAGTTATTTTGAATAATGTTTCATGATTGATAGATCATTGTTTGGTTTCTTTATATTTTTGTTGAAGTAGGAAATAGGTTTCTTACAAAGATATTTTATCAATAGGGAAACAAAAATTTGCTTAAAATGGAAAAGCAATGACTTCAATATTTATTTGATTTTTTTACATTTCAATAGACTGATCAAATTTGTTGTCCCAATAGAAAAATCTATTTTAATATTATTATGTTTGATTTTTATTAAAACATCATAGATTAATGTATTGTAATAATACAATAGCTTAAAACACAAAAGAATGGTTGTTAAACATACTCTTTTTTTCAGCAATGTCTGCATATCAAAAGTTTTATGCTTTGGAACCAGATAACTGGAAAGATCCATTGTTTCTATATGGATTGGGACTCTGCTATTATCATTATAATGCTTTTGAATGGTGAGTATTTTTGTGATATTTAATATAAGGTTGCACCTTACATTGAATTACCACCGGTTGGATAAAGGGTTGCATAAATGCCTTACGTTATTTTTTCTCAATGAACTTATATGTAGTAAGTTTCAATAACTTACTTTTAGATATTTTAACAAAGGAACCTATTTTCCGTCCTGATATTGTTATCTTTTACACAAGCACAGGTCTTTTTCTTTGCCAAAGTGTAAAATGCTTTTCCATAATCACACATTAAGTTTTGGTACATTTATACTTGAATGATCATTAATTATTAGCCACTGTTAAAATGTATCTAATACATAATGTATATATTTTGCATGTATTTATTGGAATATTATTAATTTTTGTACACATAAATAAAAATGTTTGTAATAGGAGAGACATAGGTATTAATGATATTGTTATACAGTTTTATCCAAATTCAAATTTTTCCTATTTTATTAGAATTAGTCTAATGGCGTCATTATAACTTGAAACAAACTAGTGCTCATGTTACATTGATGGATTTAAGACAAGCACTATTCAATTCATTGTGCTATTTTAAAGTAATGAATATTTTTTTGTATAGCATACCGGGTCCTGTTCATTAAAAGTTATTTTTTTGGTAAATTAAATATCTTTATTATAATATTTAAATTGAAACTAAAAAAAATTTAGCTAGAAAAAGGATGCATTTTTATCTAGATATATTAATTATATTTTATATTGTCTGGATCTTAAGCCGAATTCTTTACTTAGGCATGCCAGGTGTGCTAACATTGAGGCCAAAAATTAATGATGATTGATTATGATTGGTTATAGGTGTAAGGGCTTAGGCTTTAATGGGTTGAATCTAGAGCTGTCGGTCAGTAAAAGCTTTAAAGCTCTTGCACATATATCATTAATGTTTGATTTTTTTTTTGGGTTGCGTCTGGCTGGTAACTTCTTGCAGTACAAAATCTGCAGGGACAGATTTTTAACATTTATTACTTTTAATATGTAATCTTAAAAATTTTCAACAATTTGTGATAATTATTTATTGTTTGGAATCATTTATCTTTGAATAAGGTGTACCATATATTATTTGACAGCAAATGAGATATACACTCATCATTACATACATACATAAACATATATATGTTTATATATATAATTACTATGAATACCATTACCATTACGATATATTGAATAATTCTCGAAAATTCTATTTATTAGCACTTTATTCTTACAATAATTGCCAAATAAGAAACACGAATCTATAAATTAATTTATTCAATATATCGTAATGGTAATGGTATTGTAGAGTTTAAGCAAAAAAAATATGTTATTTGAGATATATCCGCTACGTAAACAACTTACAATGGTCTCATTCTAAGAAACGTATCGTTTAAATAGATGTCTAGACAGTTTTCATGTGAAACCAATAACAACCGCGGTTCGGCCCTCTAGGACCTTTAAACAGGATTGCTAAAAACATTTGAAATGACGGCCCAAACTGGACGATCACTACTGGACATTTACCTCTCCCATAGATTTACAATAAGATTGGTTGGAATCCGACTAAATCCAGCGCGTTTCGCTGACCTTGGCAAGGTCGTTGAGGGTAGACGTCCTGCGTTTACCAATCAGTGGTCTCCGCACCAGAACCTTAAGATTGCAGTGGTCTCCTCCAATTGTGAATTGGCTGGGCTATGCTGGCTACTTCCATACGACTTTCTGTGACTGTGATTGCCCATGATGCTGCAAGGGAGATCCCATACAGGGAGATCTTTTAGTCACACGGAGAATCTACACATTGTATTCGGAGAGGGAGGCCTTGAACGTAGTAAGAGGAGTGAAAGAGGTCTAGGCTAAGCGCCTTCAGCGATCTGCGTGATGAAACCGTTAATGTCATTCGGCTTTACTTAATTTCTGTGATGGATACGATTCCGCGTTATACATCATCATCATGTCAGCCGATAGACACCCTCTGTAAAGCACTGACTCCCCCAAAGTTCACTACGATGAACAGTTTTACGCTGCCTATCAGTCAGTTCACTAAAAGGGGCCTACCCACACCTCGTCTAGGCTCGTCGTGGTCGCCACTCGAGAACCTTTCTGTCGCAACGGCTGTCCGTTGCTCGAGCTATGTTCCCCTTCTACTGCCCCATCAGACAATCATTTCTTGGGGCTTCATCGGTGACGTTAGTTTTTATGTGAATACCCGCATTTTAGATCTCGCAGCGAAACTTTGAGCATAGCCAATGTTATTTAGTATTAATATATGTCAAATTGTCTATCTCTAATATTCTATCTACAGTAATAGGCATTTCGAGCCAGCTACGTTCCATTTTGTGCATAAAAGGAGTAGAAAAATAATATTCTAAATTATGACCAGATCCAACCGAAATGTATTCCCCAAATATTATAGTGAAATTAATTTTTTTTATAACTATAATATAATATATTTTGTAATTTAGGTAATCGTTTCTAAAATAATACCATAATGTAATAAATAACAAAATTGATAACGCAATTGCTTACGTAATCTGTCCAATTGCCACGGAAGGATATAAATAATTATGTAAAATACAGTTTTACTAAGTAGCCTTTGTTATATTTTTGTGCCCGACATTGTATAATGATGCTTTTCTTTACTAAATATGATCGCACTATGAAGGTAGGTGTACTCTATAATAAAATTCTTAAATTGTTAATCCGTTATATCGACGTTATGCTATACTTTACATTGTATACAAATGTATACATTTTATTATCAGTGCAGTAATCCTATATTTCATCCATGCCTTTATTGGTACAAACTAT
Source organism: Battus philenor (assembly GCF_028537555.1). Lineage (NCBI taxonomy): Eukaryota > Metazoa > Arthropoda > Insecta > Lepidoptera > Papilionidae > Battus > Battus philenor. Next base: position 5,459,306 of record NW_027181693.1, read on the forward strand.
ATTTAGTTTAAATATTTTGCAACGCGGTTTTACTTTAGGAAATGTTTAAAATGGTTAATGTAATATATATATATATAAGAGAGTGTATAAAATTGCTATAATTGTGAAATAATGAATACATAAACATTTTCTATAATTTATTTTTTCCTTATTAGTTTTTCCTAGACAAATAAAACCGGTAATATTATTTTAGAATGTTTGTAAGGTTTTCGTATCAATATTTATACATTGCGTCGTATATGTAAAGATATTATTTTGGATAAAGCAAGAGGCAGCGTTAGGTTTGGTATTCATTTCGGCGGTGATAGTATAATTCGTGTTCGTGATTCACCGGACGTAGGACGAGCGCGGGCCGGGGGGCGGGGGTCGCGGGCGCTAGGGCCGCGCGCGGGTCGGGGCGGAAGGGCGCGGCGGGTGCGCGGGTCGGGGCGCGCGCGAGGGAGCGCGGGGCGGTGCACGCTGCAGCGCGAGGTCGTCGCTCGCTCGCGCCGCGGCCCGTCAGTCGGGAGCGGGATGCGGTGACGTAAACTGCATCGGCGCGGGCCGTTTAACGTAGTGTAGGACGGGACGTGTCGTTTACGTATGTGCCGAGTGCGTGCTCTGAACCATCACGAGTGACGGTGCCGAGGTGTTTGTGTTTCCTGAGACGACGTCCCCGCTCTTCACTACGCGGTCCAGCAATAGTCCATCCACGCATCCTGGACCCGAGGATCCCCGAAATGGTGAGTGCGGTCGTAGCACCCGATCGTGGTTTGTTTACGTCGGCTTTCGAGTCGCCTCTCTCTCTATCAAACCTGCCGCCTATATCCCTGCGTCGCTTTCGCACGCGTCTCCTTCTATTTTGTTTTGTTTTCCAAAATGTAGACACCTACGTCGACGGCACCGGAGTTGGTCCCGTCGGGAGGTCGCGTTTTTGCTTGTGTGCACGGTTTGTGCAATTTTTTGTAGTGTATTTTCGCAGGTAGGCTGCCAGTTGAGCGATCCTTCCTGCGTGCGGCCGAATCGCGGGCAACAATAAAGTCCAAATTGTGAAGGAGAGAATCGGAGCTGGAAGGGCGAACGGTGCGTGTTCGTTTGATGCTAGTAAATAATGAAACCGCCGTCGCATAAAATGTAGGTCGGTGGAGTGTAGCCGCAACACCGCCGCTGCACGCGATGCCGAGCACTTCGCCGCTCCCTTCGCCCGTGCACTAAACCAGTGCTCTTCTATTGTTGTGTACGCGTACACTACACATGTACGAGCAGGGACTGCTACGCGAATAAGTAACGGTATTAAGCTTATAATCAGAAGCCGCTAGATTATTTTGCAGATTGGCGTCTTGTCTCCGCAGTGATGTTTGTTTAAGTTTTGTAAATATATGATGATCGCAATGGAGTTGACACATTCTAACAATGATGAAATCCCAGATTAAAAATAAATATTTTACCCCCGTAATTATCAAGAATTTTGTGCTTACATTTATTTTTAGGCATTTTAAAATAACATATTGTTAAATTGAAAACATTCAATTTCTCTTATTAATAAGTATACAACGAGAGAAACCAATACAAACAGATTTTTTTGTTGCGCAGCTAAAATATCTGATATAAATATAATACTACGGATACGAATGAATTTCACTACAATTGTTTGAAGTATTCCAGTCATAACTACTCATGCTATAACTATGCTATGTTGTCATAATTGTTACGTATAAACTGGAAAATATGTGAGTCATATGCGAACGGTAGCTTGATTTCGCGCACTTTTGTCCGTCCGCCATTGGTCACCGCGCCGGTAGTAGTCGATTATACGTTCGGAAATTTAATGAGGACATCGATAACAATGTCTAGAATTATTCACTACCTCTGGAAAATCGTCGGTATTTTTTTTATACAAAACTTGGAAATCAAGTCTGTATCATCTAATCATATTACAAATTATTCATACTACCAAAGTTGTTTTTTTTTTGAATTTGTTACCTCAAATTGTATTCGAATATTTAAACAATTTAAAATTGTATCAGTTGGTTTCTTTTAAACAATTGCGCTCAAGTGTTTATACTCGCGAAAAATTTAGAGCGTCATTATGTAATATTTGTAGCATCCGTATCAAGTTAGCAACCATTTAATCTCGTAATCAGCAAAGATAACTATCAATCGCAATAGCTATCAGTTGCTAAACAACCCACGTGCCGTGCGAACAGCGCCGCTATCCACAGTTAACGGTATTCTACTCTATCCCTTCGAGGCTATGGCACTAAAATGGCTAACAGTTAAACTCGTTCTACGAATATTTATGTCCATTTATGGTTTACCTATACCTATAGCGACAATCATATATAATTTGTTTTCATTGACGTCAAGCAAAGTTACCAAAAGGTAAAAACCAACTTCATGTTGAAACATATTTCCAGAAGATATTATCATTCATTAATTCTTGGAAGTAGCGGTAATAGAAACGTTCCACTAGTAATGCGAATTCTTTTAAACGTTCCACAAGTACGTTTCGTTTCGTTTTTAAAATGGAATAATTCAAGCGATCAAATTGCTATTCATGAGGCGTCGTTCTTGTTTTTCAACCGGCTTGCATTCTGGATCTTCCTGGAAAGGTTTTGTGTTTCATTGCGTAATTCTTTGGATATGTTTTCTCAGCTGCTTGTATTATGCGAGCATAGGTTATGTTGGTATTTTGTGTTATCGACAATCGTTTCTTTCTTTAATGAATGCCGTGTAATCGGACAGCTTGCGGCGCGTGCCTGGGCAGGTGCACGCCGGCTGCAACCTCACCTGTCACATCAGCTGCGTCTTGCGCTAGGCGTCTTTGTTTAGTCGTCTGAACATTAGTCTTTGAGGCTATTTCCGCTGAAAACCACATTAATGGGTTCTGACCTTTACCATCGCGGACATCTGCTGTTCTTACCCCGAGGACAATGGCCATTTCCCGTTGTCTAACTGTTCAAACTTCTAACTTTTATATATACTTTTATATATATTTTATATATTGATACTCGATTTAAATCTAAGTTTATAAAAGGAGTTTCCTCAGTGGTTTTTTTGTTAATTTAATGAAGTCGAATATTTAACAGTAATCAGTTGATAATACTAAAATGTTCTCACGGTTCCATTTTTAAAAGTCGTTTGCGGGTATTCTTAATTTCAAATTTCAACGTTCAATGTCTTTTTAATTTGAAACACCTATGCGTATAGATCGTGGTATAGAAAATATTTTAAATATTTATTGCATAGGTAAAAAACGAAAACCAAGGACATAGCTTTTGAATAACTGTAACTGAAGTAATAGTTTATTATGCCTAATAGTCATTGATAATAATTTGTTCATGGCATGCAATATTTTTTTCAATAACTAGATTAGATAAAGGAAAGCTGATTAATTCGAATGACCCCGCAACACATTGATATCGACACTTGAAAATTGATAATGCAGATGTCGTTAGAACTGAGTAAATAAATCTACTCTATGGCTAATAGCTTGTCGTCAGTTATACGGTAGACGAAGAAAAATTTTTAGATTTCTACATGTTGCATATACCTTCGATATTTGATAACAAATAGTCGACATTGTAGAAATAAAGACTTAACTACACTTTTATTTTGTACATAAATATTTACCTACAGATGTGTTTTTTCATAAAGTGCAACCAAATAAATAAACGATGAAGCAAATATTCTTTGCTATAAGCTTTGAAACGACTTCGAAAAGTCAAGAAGAAGATTGATATTATACAATTTATGTAAATACAATATTAATTACTTAATAAACGTCTTTGATAATAGTATAACACCGTCAACATATCGTTGCTGATAAACTTGTTCAGTGTCCTGAGTCGGGGAAGTTTGGCGCGCGACAAGTTTACGAGGTCCGGTTATTTATTTACATCTGGTCTGGCGTGTGCCGGAGCTTTGCAAGTGTGCAATTCATGTGTACAGCCTACTTCATCGTTCTTGCGTGTTTTAAATGCGAGTGTTGTACAGCCAGAGCTGTTTTTCGTACACACTTTGGCATTAATGTTAATCATCAAAATTTTAAATATTATTGTAGGGTATGCCTATAACCGGGCTATTAGTTTAACATATATTTATTATTTGGTTTCAACTCCATTCTCAAGCAAAAAAAACTAAGTTTTCTATTTGAAATTTGTTACTGTTCATCATATTTCAATTTTAAAATATCTATTCAAGTAGTCATAAACATTTGCTATTGAGTCGTCAATTTTTTTTTAACAAAACTATTCATAGTAGTAAGCTACTACCGGTTCGAATGTTTATCTGCTGAAAAGAGCCGGCCAAAAATTCAACACTTGGTCCATTAAAATGAAATTTAATAACTCCACAACCACAACAATACATTTCATACATTTCGATTGTATAAAAACCTGTGTGGAAGGAACGAAAACACGATGCCTAGGATTTAGCTAGACGGACGCTGTCCCTAGCCATTGTGTATCTAAGCTGAGCCAATGAAGATGCGGGCGGGGCTGGGCCCCAGCGCGTGCCGCGTCACGTACGCACGGGCCCTCCACGCACAGCAGAGGGGCCACTACACCGCGCGCGCGCACTACACCCACCTCTATCGAGTTGTCTACGAAGGGCGCATGCATTATTACTTTACCACCCCTCCAACCTCCCCCCGGTTATCCCGTTTTGGTCCAGCGCGTCTCTCGCCTTTCCCTCACCCCTATTATTTCGTCGACTTTTCGATTTTTAGTCGGCCTGTTGTATTTCATGTTTTTTTCTAAGCAACTGGGTCAGAACTTTCGTGTTAAGAGGAGGGCTAGAGTTGACGGCGCGCGGTCGTCGACACTAACGGATCGCTATTTATACCTGCCGCGTAGTGCACCGGAACTTGCTTGGTGCATTCGCTGCAGTCGTCTCTGTTCTGTCAATGACCTCTCATTTGAACGCTCACTTCCTTAATTAAATAATGTTACGAAACGCGATAGAGGCGTTGACATCTATATTGGCCTAGCAATAAATGACTATAAGAATCGTAAGTTACTCGATTCGAAAGGTTTGTGTCGCAAGCGGGTGCCCTTCGGCTTTATATGAGTAGCATTAGTTTAACCGCCCACATTCTTTAGAGCTACCCACGGGTGTACACACACCTACTAAGTTGAATAGCTGGTCCTAGTTTTTGCGCAAATTGGAGTTTTTGTTATTACTCTCGCATATGAAATTGGTAAACAAAAAAGTAATATGGGCCATATTACTTTTTTGTTTACCAATTTCATATATGTAACAACACCGCAATGCAAACAGTTCATCCGAAGTATTTTATACATTTAGTCATTTCTCCTCACAGGGAGATTGGTTATAGGTGTAGAAGCCTTACCGTAAATGAAGCTGATTGCTGCCGAGTAATGTATGGTACACCCTATCCAAAAATCAATGGTTACAAAAATAATATATAACGTAATGATATTACAGTGAGAATCGTTTTCAAAATTCAGATTTACTACATATTAAAATTAATTATTGCTCACCACCAGTAGACTTTGTACTGCCAAAAGTTTTTAGCCTATCGCATTCTATAAAAAAGAATGCGACATATTACAGGGTGATCGGATATAACCCTTTTGCTGACAAATGTATAGCACATCAACCCTATTTAAATTTTTCTTTACACCAGGCACTATGTATGAATAACTGTAGACGGTTGATCAGTTTAGTACAAATATTTTGTGATATATTTTCGTTTTGAACTCTTGTTACTATTTACTGTTAATTTGTGCGATATTTTGAAGTTTATAAAGTTGAGAAAAACGATGTTTACATGCTAGTGAATATCAAGTGCCTCGGAGCTTTGCTGATCTAGAGTTGTACATGTGTCGCCGGGTCTGCGGTCTCGGAACGCGAGCGTCGGCCGCACTGGAATTTCCGCGAAAAAAGCGGCGCGTCACACCTCACGTCACACGTCACGTCATCGGGCGGGCGCGGCACTACGTCATGCCCAAGGTCGCGCTACGGGCACTAAAAGTGCCTAACTACCTGATACTGCCGGCTCTATTATCAGCGGGTGACGCTATGCACACAACGCGCAACGCTTACTGACGGACGAAATAGAATCGAATACAATATAGAAGTCGAGCAAGTTTATTCAGCCGGTCTAAAATATTCCTTGTAAATCATTTTATTACATTCAACTCTTACCTTCTGCTTACTATTTATCTTCATTAATGGGACATGCTCTTAAGAACCCGCACTCATAACGACGAGACTATCAAATTGCCTAAAAGATTGTCAGTGAAATTTAAAGTGAACGTTTTATATCATTAAAAAATCGATATCTTCGTTCTTGTAGACCGAGATCATTATTTTTTTTATTTTCATTCGGCAATCAAACAAATTTACATAGATATTATAATTAGGATTGCCATTAGGATAAATATGGTACACTCGACATCGTTGTTGCAGGTTACAATATGAGACTACAATGAACGAATAGTATAAACAGTTATTATTTGTATTATTATAACTGGTTTTGAACGTTTCGGCGCTTAAGCTGGTCATACCGTTTCATAGTCAACGTTTTGTTACAACACTTACGCAAATCATAACATTTTTTTCCCACGAGATATTTCAGTTTAATTCTAGTTTGATGGATTCGTATACATCGATTAGCATTTTAATAATTCGACATTTTATTGTATTCGACACTTAGTGAATAAAACGAACCAATAATAAACTAAACTGTATTAACAGACGCTTTTTGTACTACTACTATTACTTATGGTTTTAAATATTTCAATGCTTCAGTTGGCTATACTGTTCCATGGTAAAATTAGTGTTATAACAGCATTTTTACACTCTACTTCCTGTAATTATTTTCCCCACTCGATAGTTAAAAATTACTTATAGGATTTTATCAATATTTCAATTCGAATCTATTTTACATTGATCCGTCGTACCTTAATTTATAAATCTATTACGATGTACGCTTTCAATATAATTTTGATAATCAATTAAAAAAAATATTTGACATTGTTCAGAGTTTCGCTGTTTTACTTATGGACGTCGATGTTGATGTTTATTGATTATGTCAATGTAAATACCGCAATATGTATCGTTGTTTATATTAACCGCGATAAAGGGACAAAAATGTCAAATGTTTTAAATTTACTTATCAATCACACTTTTCTTAATATTGAGTAAGACGATTTATATAATGAAATGTTAATATATTACACTACGAATATGAATTTTATGAGAATGAATAATTGAATTGAAGGTAATAAGTAGTTCTCACGGATGTCGAACCGTACTTACGATTAATGAAGCTGTCACTTTGCACGTACAATGAGCATTAGAAAGCGGCCGATGGCGGTAAAAAGGGAACATTGGAAGGGCCTGTTGCGAGTCTTGCTCGGCCAAGCTTGCGACACGCTGTTACGTCACTATTGAAATACAAATCCCCTTCCTCCCCACCTCCCCGTCTCCGCGCGTCCGCTGCCCACACTCTGCCCTACCGCAGCCAAGGCGCGACGTTCGTGCGGCTATGCACTACTAAAAAGCATCCTGTACATATGTGCTAGTGCCCTCGCTATTGTCTGACAAACAGCGTATGACGTCCTCTATAAGCTTTAAAAATAATTCACAAAGGGTTGAACCCTTCTAAATTGCAATATTAGGGATGGGGAAGAGTTTTAATCAAGCTGCATGTAAATAACTATTGGACTTGTTACGACACTTGTGTGCCATTAAACTTGGGGTAGTTATCAAGGGCACTCCACCATTTGTAATGTAATAAGATCGCAAAATGTTCGTTTCTCTTTTACGAGGATCGCTACGACCTGTGAAACTTATTCGCGTTTATTTTAAGATTTTGCGTGGAATTCTCTTACATGCGTGCGATATATTTGTCTACGCATAACCGAGTTTTGTATTATTACTATATAAATTATTCATCTATGTTTCAACCGGATTAAAAACCTGTTTCTTTATCATTAGCTTTTATCATGCTTCTAATACTAATGTAGTTAAAATCTTTGTAGAATTTATTGTTTTTTTTTTTAATCAAATTATTGAAAGTTAATTTTCACACGTGAGAATTAACAATTTTACCTGTTATATGCGAGTACATGGCGAGTCCGAGGTGAACCTGTCGTATAATAGAAACTGCACGGTCCCGCGAACCAACGGTTTTTATCTATTCCGCTTCGTATATAGAAACGTTGCCACGTCGGCTGAATATCTAAATGCAATGCGCATTGCACTTCCTCATAACTCGGCCTCCAACTGCAACTATAATTGTCAGCGTTGAAAGGATGTTGCTAATGTATTAATAGCAGACTACATGCGCTGTTACTGCCTAAATAAAATTTTGTATCGTCGTCTGCAATATTTCAGAATAATATTGTTTTATTACTTCTAACAGATACCACATCACTCTTTTGTATTTATTTTATTAATCTGTATTACTGTTAGAGCAATTTATTCCCAATCTCTAATTATAACTTTAAAATCCTTAACACTAAAATAATTTTATTAAATGTTTTTATTTCATGACCTTCGTAAGTTTATTGAAAGATAATTTAGAGAAACTGCATGTCTTGTATTGTAATTGTTTTCATACATAATTATGTTATTATAGCAGTAAGATTATTATTAATTAGTTTTGCGAAACGAAACAGTAACAGTAAATTAGCTAGTTTGTTATTTAAAAGAAAATAGTACAGATTGGAAAATTATTTAAGTTTAGAATGGATAAAGGTTCACTGCCGTTCGTCAAGTTTCTATGTATGCCCGTATAAAATATTCATGTTGTAGTACAGTCGTGGTACAGGTCCAAAGTACCGTAAGGACGGCCCATACGTGCTCGGTTACACCGCACTGCTTGCTTTAGTGGAATAACCGGCTTATCTCTAACGTTTCCCTGCTTTGTTTCTTTGTCATTAAATTCAACGAACAATTCAGAATGCTACGTTCATTTTTAATTAGTATTTTACAAATGATTTAAAATTTATCGGATTGATTATTCATAAGCTATTATTTAATTATAATTTTGATTAGAAATATGTACAAAATATTTTGTCGAAACTTTATTGCTATGTCAGTTTTTCTATGCTGTAAAAGATATTCGTTAAATCATTTTGGATATTATTCAATAGAAATGTAATTTATACCAAATATTGTAAGTTTTTACTAAAAATATATAAAGATTATGTCAGTATGATCAGCATTGAGATGTGTGTTCAAACTTACAGTAAATAGCTAAAATAGCTTATATAGGTATACATATAATCCTGAATAGTTGATTCATGAGCTGTCCTAAATATCATCCATATGTTTGGTCATTATCCCAATCAATGTAGAAGTGTGTTATAGAAATTTATAGTTTATTGATATCAAGTGGACACTAACATCGTATAGGTTATGTATAAGTGGCTGACATCGAATAGGATGAAAGTAGGTCAACTAGAATGACGCCAGCGATAAAAGAGCCCTCGCCCGCTCATTATCAATTTTGTGCAACACGCAGCCGTCGGTCACCGTCCGGCGTTTTGGATTTAGCTCGGACTTTGTTAGAAGCACATTCCTTAGCGGCTCAGTTCACAACAAATAAGCAATTCAAATTCTGTCTACTTAAATAAACTTACTGAATGTCTTAAAAACTGACTAATTTTGTTTAAAAAATCCGATTCTTTATGATCAATGTTTGAATTTAACAATGACGTTATGAATGCTTTGTTTATAGACTTGTTTGCATATCGACAGACGGCGATCAGCATTGTAAACAGAAACTAGTATCGTTACAATAAATGAAGCTTGCAAGTATAAGAATATAACAGTATACGTTGCATTGCATTCAGTTGCCGTGGAGCCAAGGCCGTGATGCAATGTTGTCGGGTGAATTGCAGGCTCGGAGCATCGTATCGTTGCATCACGGTTCCATATAGTATCCGCATAAGAGATATTTTAATAATACTCACGTGTATAATCTATAAAACAAACTAAAACTAAACACTGTATATTTTTAGAAGATTGTTGTGGCAACACAGCGTCAACATTGACCTCGTAGACGCTGTGACCTGGTCAATCTCGTGCATCCCTCGCGCCAACGGGGAAGTAGGTTATTATTATTGCAAATTTTACGTTCCCCTTTAGCTAGTGGTCTCCGTGGGAAAGCGTCGCCGCTTCGTGCGACTCGTTGCTCGGTATCGACCGTTTCGAATCACGTGCCGGCGCACATAGTAACAGCTTACTTCAGTTATGTAAAGTGCTAGCGGTGCTATGACGAACGTCGAATGAACTCTATAAATAGCGGTCGATCCGTCCTTGAGCCGGCGCGAGTGCGCATAACTAGGTCAGAGCGGGCTGCCTCATGGCGGTGCCTCCCCCGCCGACGCACCCCCGCGGTACCTAGCTCATTGCTAAACTGAATCGCCTACACGTTCCGCACTTCCTCATTCACTGTGCGCTTTCTAGCAGCAGTAAACATTATATTTCCGTCATGGTCGATTGTGGCAGTGCCTCGATTTCATTCCGCTTTGTGGTATTAATATCGGGACAGATGTTCGACTATACATACTACTCAATATAAACGCGTATTGTTTGTTTTCCGCTGCGAGTTTGTATAACAAATGATAAAAACTTATCCCGGAATGTATGAATAGGGTTGTACCCGAAATTTTGTTACCTGCCTTCGTTGATAATAGGTCCTCGTCTTTCGGCGAGCAGGTAAAGTCGTTTCTTCGTCGCGCATTTAAATAACGAGTTCTATCGACTCGCGAAGCATTTAATTAACGTAATTATAATGTATTTAGGATGTTGTGGATGTTTTTTTAACGAGATTGCGATTTATTTTTACTTTGTCTTCGTGCCTTGGTCGAGGTTATTACCCTTGTGTGGTTCATATGTATTTTCGACGTTCTTTAGTAGCAATTTATATTTCAAGTCACATCATTCTAATGTGATTGTTGCACACACAGATCTTTTTGCAACGTATTTTACGTTTAAAAATTGTAAGGTTTTTTAAAACGATTCATTGAAAAATATTTTTTGTTATCGCCTCCAAAACCGCGCCTTGTATCATGTTGCTTATCAGTACAATATGGATGTGAAGTATAAAAGCACCATTGATGTATTGTATAAAATGAATATGTACTTTAAGCCTTACTTTGGTTTTAAATGATTGAATGATTCTTTAAATGGTATTAAGACTCTATTCTTTTACTCCGTGGGAAAATAAATTTTTATTGATGTTATTTATCCAAAAGTATTTGGCATCATTTGTATATTTAAATACAGAAGTTTCTTTCAAGTTGTCATTGATTGCGCGGATTTTTACATTCGAAAGGGGAGTCGTCGTTGCTAGGAATTTGTTACACCTTTTATATATTGCGTGACAACTCTCCATGTGGTGGCGCGTTGTTCAAACAATGGCTGTAAGAAACGATATTGGGCGTATCATGCACAGCGGGCGTATCGGACGTAGCGGGTGAAAGCTCTCGTCGGCCCGTGTGCTCGGCGTGCGCCTGTATGCGTGTATCATTTAATTTTAGTTGTCAGTATCTGGGTGTACCGGACGCCACCTGTCTCTTTTCTTTGTTTCGCAAATGTCAGCGGAGGTCATCTAAATAAAAGCGGCATAGGCGTCAGTTTTGGACCGCGATCGTTGTCTAGACGTTGTATTGCATCGTCCGATCGATTGCACGGACGTGCCTCAGACGGTCATCGACCCCGCGGGCGCATCGGTGACGTTACGCTCCGGTGATGCGCTCAAACCATGCCAATGTTGCAAACGTCTTCAATCTTTTCTGACTGGCGGTCCACTCGGCTGCTAGCTTTCTTCGCTTGCTCTTCTCAGCCCTGAGACATTTCATCCGAACAGGTGGTACACTCCACTTGATGTCAACAAGAGACTAAAGAATTTTTTAATTTGAATTTCGGTTTACGCCCTCACAGACACCTGATGAGACCGGAGGCATGAATGACTTTCACATATCCCAGAACCTAAATAACCACTCATTCATAATTTTCCATGTAATAAATGTAATACTATTTTCGAACAATATTTACATTTTCATATAGCTACAATTCATTCTTTGCAGTTTTATAAAAGATGCTCTGACAGATTTCAGAATTAAAATGAAGAAAAAAACTTTCTTTGTTCGATGCTTGGTTCCAATGTCGCTTCTTAAGACTGCGGTGCAAAAAAAGGCTTTTACGCTTTTTCATCTGTCCTGCGCACGTTTGGGTACCCGTTGTTATGTTGTATAAAACTAGTTTTTTTTTTTAAATCTTTAGAAATTTACCTAACAAAAGATTTTTTTTAATTTGGACGAAAAGTTTTGAATTGGTTATATGTTTATTAAAGTGTAGACACTGAAGCAATAATAAGTACATTATGTATAGCAATTTGACACGGCTATTAATTTTATTTACGTATGTAAGTGTGTTGATTAATAAATAAACGTATGTACGTGAACTGCTAGCACTATAGAGATACAGATCGGGTATTCCAGTGCCATATTAACAATTCGTTTGTTCAATTCAATTCGATTAATTGTACGCGCGATTAATTTATGAATAAGCGATCAACAAGTAGATGAACATTGTAGTACGCTGGGTTTGAATGATTTTTTAAAACCTCAAAAGCTTACAACTGCGTTGTAAGCATTCGCAAAAATTGTTGTTATTCCCTTACATAGGTATACTATACAAAATTAATTATACGAGGTGGACAGACGACAGAGAGGATTCGCAAGGAGTTAATAGTGTTATGGTAAGGGCGTTGTTCGATGGTGGTTGGTTTGCGCCAGGGCAACGCGGGCGCTGCAGATGGCGCTGTATGTGTCGCCGGGCTTCTCCCGCGCGGCGGACGCACACCTGCGGCTGGCGCTCATGTTCAAGGCGCGTCGGCACTGGGCCGCCGCCGCGGTGCACTTCCGGCGAGCCCGCCTCGCGCCGCACCAGGACGCCACCTTCACTCGCTTGGAGCTCAGCTTCCACGCCGCACACTTATTAGAAGCCCGGGGACTTAGGAAGGCGGCGAGGGACGCCTACGAGCGCTTGTTGAAGGAGCCGCAGCTGTCATCCTCCTTGAAGGCCGACGTCTGCAGGCAGTTAGGTAAGTTTTATTTATTTATTTATTTAGACAAGCACACCAGAAATAAATCTTTTAAATTAGTATAATGGACGTTATAACAATGAAATATTCAGATGTACCTTATTTAATGTGTGTATAACATTCGCAATATTTATAAGGTACAATTGGAATTGGATAGGCACCAGGTAGAAACTGCATAGTTGAGATCACGGGCTGGATACGGCATGCGTAAGACCGGTTCATCATAGAGATCTTTGGGAAATAATTAAACTCTTATAGTTATACATGCAGGAAAATATATGACGGTTCATCAAGAAATTCTTCAATGGGGTGACGAACGACAAGCTGTGTTTAAGACAATCCAGAAGGCTAGTAGAATTATTCTTCTGCCAGCGTTAGCTGGATTACGTGCTTCGTAAGCCGTAAAGTTAATATTTCAAATAAGAACATGAAAAATAAGTAAAGTTAAAGTAAAGTTAATCTTGCACAATTGTACCTCGCCCGTTAACCTACATATACTTTGTGTACATGAGGATGGATAGACCAAAGAACAGTAAATTGGACATAAAACCTATGATATATACATATATCATCTATTGCAAAAACTCATTATTTAACTTTATCTAGCAAACATGTCAATGCTTCTTATCGGAACTTGCATAGCGATTAACCAGAAATATCAATACCAGGCTACTAAGCATTGAGATCATTGCATATTTTGCACGTGCTATGGCAAAATATAGACCAGAGTTAGTACCAACTGACGGTAAATGGAATTTATATTGTTTATATTAACAACACCGCAAACAGGGCATGCGAGAAAAGGACGGCCAATTGATATTCCTCTATTGAGTTACATTAAAATAAGTTGCAAATATTATTATTATTCAATGAATTATTTTTTTATTCTCGTCTCCTAATATATACTAAATTACCTACTATGTCTGTATGGATATGCAGTTGAATATGCTATTGTTAAGTATTGATACTGTTACACTATTCTTGACCGTGAAAAAACTTGGTAAATACTATTAATTAAAATATCAATTTCTATTTTTAACTTAAAAAAGCTATAATATACACTCGATAAAATAAATTGTGTTTTGTCTGGAAAGTAATGAGACTTTTGACCTGTCCTCAGTATTGCCCTTGTGTGGCCTACGCCCGTCCTTTGCATATTGTTTCAATGGCAGCCATATCTAATAATAAAAAATAATACGTAACAAAAATTTATTTAACGATCTCTGATGTATTATTTGTACCAAATTTATTAACCTATAGATCTAAAGTATATTGTTACTCAAAGGTCTTCATTATAGAAAACATTTAATAGAAATCTATAGGTATCATAGTGTAGCGGTAGAGGACGGAGACTTGCGATCGTAGATCTCGGGTTTGATTCGAGAGTTATATAGGAATGTCACTTCTCACAAACAAGTTTCCAGAGTATGGGCAGCAGCGTCTACTGTGTACCATCATACGCCAACCTGCCTGCCAATCGTGGCCAATGTGGTATATCTCCCCATAGATAAATTTAGGGAAGGCTTATAGCAATATACAATGGCTGTGTATATTAAACAACGACTACGACGACAGGTATTAACTACTCATGTCTGATTTTCTGCGCGAGCAATTGTAATTGGATTCGTTATAATGGGCATTGTAGTCAATGATATTACTGCGGGTAATTATCAAACGATACAAGGTGACAATCGCAAATGCAATAATGCGTCAAATATAAAACTTTATATGATAGGTAAGGCTATATACAGGTAATTGGTGTACAATTTTAAAGCAGTAAATGTTGTAGACATAAATTTCACTGTAAATTAATGTATGGCGCTTTCTAAAATCTATGGCTTCAGAAGTAATAAATAACGCAATGATGATATAGTTAAAAAGAAGGATTTCAGGAGGTTTTTTTTTTAATTTTAAATGGTCCCGTTCATTGTTGATGACAAAGACTATTTTTACATAAATTTTTTCACGTTTCTTTTTATTTTTTAACTCTTCTTTACTCCTTCATAAAACTGTACAAGTTGCTTGGAATATGCTTGCTTTAAGTTTTTGCTGACCTATGAGCTATATATTCATTCACTCTTTTAAAGCTTTTTCATACCTATAACCAATCAACCTTTACATAGGTATTATTATTAACATTAGGTGATCGTATTGCAAATATGAAATGATAGGTGGCACATGTACTCATTCTGTTGCACAATACAGATCAGCTGTAATTCATCTGGAAGAATAAAAAATATCCTATTTCATCGTCCGAGGCGAATAGACGCAAACGTGATCCGACGATATGACTTAATACAATCCATCACAGTGCCCGCCGGCAATCGAAATAAATAACATACCTTATTGTGGACGAGAAACATGTCTAAGAAACTAGTTTTCTTGCTTTTTAAGGCGATGTTGCTGTTGTCGGTCGGAAATGAAAGCATGTGGTCGCATCCCTGCACACGTCATAGTAACTAAACGTGTTTTACGGCGATAGGCGAGCACAGAGTTCAACGGATGTTGAGCCATTTACGCGGGCTTAATCGTTGACATCCATTGCCTTCTAAGAATATTGCTGTTGAGAAATAGGAATAACTGAAGCAATTTGTATATTTGGAAGTGTGATTTCACCATAATTGAATCGGTCAAGATATAACCTTATTACTATGAAATAGGATATAGCTCGCTTTTCAAGCTTGCCTAGAGAGTAGTATAGAGGACTTTGCTCGGAACTTCATTGCGAAATCGAATTTGAAATTAGATCTGCTATAGAATCAAGGTGACCAATGATGAGATCGAAGAATTGCTCGTCTGAAGTGGCCGTAGGCAGCACATTGCTCGTGCAATCGAAAATTGATAATAACGATAAGTTCTCGAGAGGCGACAACGAATAGGTAGGCGCGTCATGAGTAGGCCCTCTGGGTGGACTGATGACATAGCTAAGGATGCGCAAAACTTCCCATAGTGGCGATCTTTGGGGGAGCCACATGCCTTGCAGAAGGCGTGTATCTGCTGATGTGATAATGATGAAGTAATCCTTTAAAGTTATAGTTTAATTTAAAGTCGTTGAATAGGCTGGCTGTACCACCGTTGCGTGTCTTTGGGAGAGGCGCCAGCAAGAGCCCGGGCCGCCGTGTGGTGCCTACAGCGCGCTGTGGCGGCCGAGCCGGACTCGGGCGCTGGCCTATATCTCTTGGGCCGTTGCTTCGCCGCACAAGGCAAGGTGCATGACGCCTTCATCGCCTACAGGAATTCCGTCGAAAAATCTGAAGGCAATGCTGACACGTGGTGCTCTATTGGGTATGTAACTAATCCTCATTTTCGACTTTGATTTATTTTACATAACGGTGCCAAATATACTTAACGAATACGGTACGTTACGTTATTTTGATTTCTTGATCATCATTATTCCTACAGCTGGACATAGTCTCCTCACATAGATTTCCTATAGAATCAATTGGAAGCAGCCAGTATCCAGCTTCTTTCTAAGACCTTAAGAAAATCGTCTGAACACCTTGTAAGTGAACGCCCCTCGCTGCAAGCTAGCGCAAGAGAAATTCCGATACATTTTTTTAATATACTTAACGATGAAATATTGTAATCATGAGTAAAACTGTATGTGCTTAGAAAAGCTAGATGCGATGATACTGATTAGAGACAAATTCACAAAATTAGTAAAAGAGGAGGTTATTATGAATATACCCCCTGTATATAAAATATCTTACGAATCTTACTGCGATTGTAGCGATATTTTTGTCGACAGTGTACTGTACCAGCAGCAGAACCAGCCGATGGACGCGTTACAAGCTTACATTTGCGCCGTGCAGCTCGACAAGGGCCACTCGGCGGCGTGGACGAACCTCGGCAGCTTGTATGAGAGCTGCCAGATGGCGCGCGATGCCTTTGCTTGCTACAGCAACGGTGGTTCCGCCGCTGTCGCAGCGCACGCGCCGCTTAGACAGCGGCTCGCCTTCCTACGCGCGCATCTGGCGCATGCGCCTATGCCCTCCGTTACTGGCAAGTGAGTGTCTGGACATAACATCTGTTCATAATCGTATCGGCCGATAGACGCCCACCGTAACTATTTAGCCGATGCACCTAGTGGAGGTCCTATTCACGTCTACTGGTGCATTGTCGCTCCAACAGCCGTCGGTTGTAAGATCGATGTGCTTTGCCCACAACCACTTCCGGAACGCTATTCTTTCTCGGTGACCTTGATTCTTTTGCGGATCTCGTCATTTCAGATTAATCTCACAGCGTAGACTCGAGCATAGCTCTCTTCGTAGCTCTCTGGGTGACCCGACCCTTTTTTTAAAAGTCCACTATAAGCGACCATGTCTCCGTAAGTATGTGTCATCATTTGTCAACACACACCGATGAAGGACATTGCGGTATATTATTTATTAAAGTTATAATGAAAATATTTGCAGTAGCGAGGTCGGGAATACATATTCATAAACCTTTGTGAACATCAACTTTGTAAACAAGTGATGTGGTTTATGCGTTTGTGTGACGCAGTTTTATCAGAGACTCTTTGTTCTTTTCATTGTTTGCATGCGAACTGTTATACGCGCGATGTTGTCACTTATCGTATAAAGTACTAACATTACCAATTCAAATTGATTACTTGTATGTAACAGTTAAATTATATGAGATTATGTTTCGAGACATCATTTAGTCGCTAATGCCGCATTTTATCGCGTTAAAACAAAATCATCAGTTTTAGTTTTCAATCTGATTACTACTAAGCAATCGGCAGTCGCAATCGTAATATAATACAAATTGTTTTAATTCATATTAAACAATAGAATATGTTTTACATTTTAGTTATGTTAACTACCTTTTGAACGCCAAACTTAATACTTCAATATAAAATTCTTTGAATACCTGGGCGGGACCAAAACTTTCATTTATAGTGAATATGTTTTCGCTAAAAATTTTAGAATCTAAATACCACAGGAGATTAAAATTTTATTTAACCTCGTTCATGCTGTATTTGTATAGAATTTTAAAGGTAGCAAACGATTCAATTGCCAGAAATTAGATCACAAAGACACAGAATTACTTACAATAGGGTAAGACTGAAAGTTTTTAGAATACCAAAAATCAAATTAATATCGATTTATTGTTTTTCAAAATAGTCCTCTTTACAATATTTATACCGTTGTCTCTAGTAAAAACATCCGGAGAAGCAGTTGGTCCCTATTGGACTTTTATTTATAAAGCGTTTTGGAACACTTTTTCGACATCAAAACGTATTTGATGAAGTATTACTTTTACTTTTAAAACAATAAATGAAAATCAAGCGGATTCGGGACTGTAAGAAGGATTTGCACACTTGCCAAGGTTAAATACTCGGTTGTTTGTTTGCCCAAGTGCGCTGACGCGTTGCCCTGTAGAAATGTGGTCAAAACAACAGGCAAACGCAAAATGCTAGGGTACAGTTCTGCCGTTACTGTTTTGTCACTTTTGGAAAAAAATTGTCGCTTATTTCTTCAAGATTTTGTTGTCAATGCTTTATAACTTATCTCCACTGTGAAAATTGTCTATATAGGATCATAATTAAGCATCGTTACATGTTATTTTATACAAGGAACAGAAAATCGATATGACGCGAATATAGAAATTTGTTCTAGTCAATTTTTAGTCTTAATTAAACGTAAACAATAAAGTATTGATTGCATCTGGGATTAGTTTTTATAACTCTATTCATCGTATTCCACGAAATATAGAAAAATTATAAAACTAAAACACAATGTTACACTATGAACGTTTAGTTTCAATAAAGTTTAAAAGGCTTTCATTTTCATGCAAAAAGAAATGAATGGAAGCCTTAATTTCTAGTTTAACATATATCATAAATCAAATCTATGATTTAATTGTTTAAATAGTGTTTTAGTGTTCAGCATAATCGTCATATATTTGTAGTGTTGACGTATAAGGCACGCGCTCGCTGGTAAAGTACGTGACAATGACTCGCATGAGTATATAAATAATTTCTATGTTGATACTATAGGTACGTTAGAGTGACGTATCTCGAAGTATCAATACGTTTGTAGCAACAAGATTAATTATGGAATAAAGCGCGTTGTCAAGGCGACGGACAGTTCTTCACGCATCACGGGTACCGGCGATGACAAATGAGTAAGTACGTCGATTGGACTGCCAATGGCGTCGTCCTTTTCAATGCCACAGTGACTATCCGTTGAATCATCCGTTTGCAAGTGCTAGTGCTTCCGTTGTACTATATTCACACGGTCCAGTAAGAAACTGGGTCGGCGAATACGTTAGCTTCTGCGATGTAATTGCATTAAAGTATCTTGCTGATGTAAGCTTATTTCAAGGATTATTAACGGGGCTATGATAGTTCTTACTGACCCTGATCAGTTCACACGAGATGTACATTTTTACAGATATTTAATTAAATTAATCTTTCGTAGCTTTGTTATAATAAACAAAATATAATGTAAAAAAGTGTATATTAATATTATTGAAGAATTGTTTAATTATCAAAAGGCAATTAGCAAATTAATACATAATAATATACATAGACTTGAATATTACAATAACAACTTGTATTTTATGGATATTTCTAAAACATTTATGAATACTACCTAAAAGATATTGTCAGAGTTCTGAGAAAAAATGTTAGATAAATAAATATATTTCACGTTCATTATATAATTCGTGCTAAAAGTTCGCGATCATGTTTGCTTCACAGACGGCGTCAGTTGCCTTCAATAGAGGAAGCATGGAACTTGCCAATTTCGGCGGAAATGTCCTCCCGAGCTCCCAAAGCCGCACCTCCTCCGTACCCTGGCAAGAGGACAGAGGACCCTCCTCCGCTCAACCACCAGCAGCTGCAAACACTTCAGTATCTGCAAAGGAACTCGCACAACCTTTCGCCACAGCAACAAGTATATCTAACCACACTCTATCAGCGTTCGATATCGGCTTTGCTATCTTTTGTAGTACTACTTGTAGTAGAAAAAGTGATTAATGTGTTTCTTATCGGGAAATTCTTTTGTTATCGCCTTACGTCGTGCACAGCTTGCGTAACAGTTTCATTTTCCGATTAGAAATAATTGTGAATAACTTTAGTTATAATCTGGCCCGCTTTGCCAAATATGAGGAAACTTTATTAAATCTTCTTAACAAAGTAAGCGAGTTAGTTTTTGTGTGTTTTATATTAATTTTAATATCTAAACAGTAATTGTTGAGTTATTACGTCTTACACAACGTTACACAACGTGTGAGGGTAAACACAAGAAAAGATTTTTATTTATTTTTTTGTAGTTATAATGCTGAAATAGTATGATATAATTATATTTGTCTAGTAACATGTTAAATTTGAGATGACGGGTTACGTACGTATATTTGTGTAATAAGTATTATGTTATGTCCCTTTATATATATTTATGGAAATAAATATAAACATTTTCTTCCAGGTACTGATGCAACAGTTATTGTCGCAATACAGGCTAGCTCAAGCGGCAAGAGCGCGTACGGTTTGTATATATTCCCCTTCCATCCCTTCCAAAATGGCGGCAGGTATTGCAAATAAAATTATCACAAATAAACATTAATTATAACTAACTTTTTTTTTGTGTAGGTGACGAAAACGGAAGGTAGCAGTGCCAGTGGCGGCGAGAGCGCGGAGTCGCTTGCGGAAGATTTGCTGAAACGTTTCTCAGACTCTCAGCCCGACATCAAAAAGGAGCCCGCTGCGAGTAAGTTCTTTTACATCATTATATATCTGATGGGTTTATTGACCTACATATCCGTTCATATTTTAGGAATTCCTGCGTGATTGAAAATAAGTTTAAATGGTGACTTGTTATAGGGGTATGAAAGCTTTACAGGTTAAAAGCTTCTTGTTGTCAATTAATGTATAGTACATTATATCCAAAAATTAATGATTTCAGTAATAAAAAATAACATAATGGTAAGAAAGCCTTTTCGAAATTCGTGTCGTTATAAACTTTTAATTAATTATTGTTCACTATCTGTCTCATTAGACTATGTACTGCCAGAAGAGATTGGCCTGTCGCATACCAAAAGAAATGAGTTCATGTTAAATATTTTATAATGATCACTTTATACATGGTGATTGGAAATAGGTGTTAAAGCTTTTACGCTTATAACCAATTTTTGTATACACATGTTTAGTTTACGTAAACGGGAAAAGGTCACGTTCTTTCCTCTTGTTATTTTTAGGTCCTTCGTTCATTATTGGTATTATTGGTGTCGTTTGGTAGGAAGCGGGAATATACATTTATCACATTATTAGTTCTATTATGTTTGTAATTGTTATTATTTTATTTGTTGAACACGTGTTGAGTGATTTAACGGTGGTAGTTGTGTAATTCGCATTGTTTGCCGCATGCGCATTTATCAACGGGCTGGTGGGCGGTGCACTTTGTTGCACGACTACCACTGCATGTGCGGAAGTGGCTAAATATTGGTCCTTTTCTGACTTAGGATAGACTTCCGCAAAATAACGCCTGATTCCATTAAATATTATTTTGTTAGGTTGTCACGGTTCAAAAGGTTGCAATCAAACGTGGTCGACGAGGACAGATATCTCTTATAAACAAGAGTTATAGATCATTAACAATTAGATGGATTTCCTAAGAATTGTGGTCCTGTACCTTAAAAGGGTTTTTAAAAGTAGCAAGTGTTTAGAGCGAGGAGCTAAGCCCCTTAGAATTATGGATCAACGTAATCTGAGCGCTGTGCTATCGCGGCAGTCGAACCATAAACAGTAAAGTAATCTGTCAATCCCGAGAAAGGTATTTTAGGTATTTTAAATAGCCAGAAAGTCCGCGGTTCCATGTCTAAAGAAGAACCGGTAAATCCTCACCGAAACAAGCCAACTAACCAACTAACGAATGATTGCAATGAGTAGGGCTTAGCCTTCAGAAACAAAAAAAAAAAAATTTATCGAAATATATAGTCAGTTCAAGTTATCTATATCTGGCCATTTGTTTTGTAATGTTATATTTTCCTTTTTACCTTCGATACTCTTCTAACCATACTATACGCCATAAACTGCGAGTTGTGGAATCTCTATAAGATACTTGTGCCCAAAATGGAGTCGTAAAGTTAAGTTCACGGACCCTTTCGCTCCGTAAACTCATGTCAGACGAAGCTGTAAAAGCCCTATGGCTAACAGCGTTAAAATCTTCGAAACTATACAATAGAGCAGTCGTCCATCGCTTGAAGGGTAGTAGTAAATATATTAAACATTTGTTATCTAATGAATGTATATTCAGCAAATTCAGCATACTTTACTATCTAAATAGTTCAAATCAAATTCTTGGTCTAAACCAAGAATTTGAGTAGGCGGTATTCTTCAATAACAAAAGAGAAATTATCAAAAAGAACTATAGTTGAAGGTCTCTACTTGAACATTAGCAAGTCTCTAAAAACAAAGTAAAATTTATCTTTCTCGGAATTTTTGATAAAAACAATTATTCCATAATGACTAACACCTGGACCCTTTTACATTTTCTTTCATTTCTGTAAATTTTTCGATACCATGGTTGTTTTTATAATAAGCTAATATTTCCAACTTTAGGTTAAAATCGTCTAAATAACGGATTCAGATTATAATCATAGTGAAGATATTTGAACAGCACTTACCAATTACTACAAATACCAACTTACCAATGTTTTATTTAAAATTTTACTTTTTTTTTTAAATTCTGCGTCTTCGCGACATTGCTTTATTATGGTTTTTTAGCAAATAAAAAAAAAGCACAAACAAAAACGACTCCTTTTAAGATTTTTTTCCCACCCAGTGAAATTTACCCATTTAGACCGTTATATTATTTTAATTGTTCTGTTTGCCACTATTATTATAAAATGTTAATATATCATTTAATTACGCCGGGATTACCCACAACAATTACATTTACTTCCAACAAAATATTAATTTGCCTTAATAAGATTTATTCGTTCCGGTTTGAAAGGCACTACAGGTGTGAACGTCCTGCTTAACGCGACGCTTTAGCTTTTAACTCTACTCAAGTTTTAATTTTTTAATGTTATCAATTTTAACATTACGGAAATCACTCAACCTTTTTATGTAATAAACGCATACAAGATTGTGAAAATTTGTGCTTTACATTCACTTTTAATCAAGCCAAAAATATATTTATTTACAAAATTTAAGTCTAACCTGTAAATATAGTAATGACAGTGTTTTTTTAAACATGCAAATCGGTAAGATTTTTAAACACCAAAAACAAAATATTTTTACGTAAAATGATCTGTCAATCACTGTCACAAGGCAACAGGGGAATTATGAAAACGCGTTTTAGTATGTTTTACATATCACACAGTTAATGTTATTCAATATTGATATTTTATTGGTTTAAAAATAAAATTATCTGTCATTAAATATTTTAATTATTAATGTATGAAGCTAAAGCGAATATTCCGTGTTTTTGTTAAATATGTTAAAATCGGAGAATTTTGTGGTTGTGATCTTTTACTTGAATTGAATTGACTTGAAGTCGTTGCATGTCGGTAGTGCAAGACCAATCATTGTGACGATCTTGTATGAGGCTTACGCTATGCGGTGCGCGTCTGTCGGCTGATGAATGAAAGGATTAACTAAAGTAGGTTCGAAGTCTGAAATGTTACTCTATATGGTTATTTTCCAGCAGAAAATGCAAGCAGCGGCAGTAGTACAAGCGAGGCAGTGCTCGGAGGTCGACAGCCAGTGGTGAAGCTGGAGCCGCTCAAGACAGACCCACTGAAGCCGGTCTCCTTCCACATAGGCATGAGTGCCAAACAGATACTCGACGCTTGCAAGTGAGTTCCTACTTTTTAAATACGATTAATTGTGTTAAATTTGAAATGAAACTAAAACAATATTATATTTAAAAAAATCATGCAAGTTAAAAATTAATTAAACATATAATTTTAATTGGTCTACACGTCTAAGCTCGCGCTATTAATATACTTTGCTATAGAAGCCGGTTTTTTGTATTATTGAATTGTAATTATTTCAATGATTTCTATTGCCTTGAAATGTGGTAACACAATTTATTAAAACGTACTCGTTTCGCATGGTTTAATCGGTTCTCAATATTTTCTTCAAGATAATTTACGTGTTAAATGTCTTATAGGTAATGTACCATACTGATCTGAATTATGTATTGCCTAAAAACGGGAAGTTTTTTTATCGAGTTCATTCACGGGTTGCCTGAAAGAGATTGCGATTTGCGAAAAGACCGCTCTGTGTACTTTTCCTATTACTTGTGTGTTCTGTGAGTACGTCCACAGTGTATTACTATTTCGGTCGGTCTTAAACCTCGCGGTTTAAATATGTTCAAGTCTTACCTATTTGCTCCGCCTTTGCAATTATAGTCCGTCGCCAGGAATGCTCGGGATGGCTACGTTTTCGCTTTCCTTGGAAATTCCCGTATAAGGCTTGCATTGGCATGTTAAGATCCCTACGGAGTGTGTGGCCGCGTTCAATAAATAAATAGGAAGGCCTATAACATATGAAAAATATGTTTGAAAAAGTGAACATTTCTAAAACTTTTTGCTTTATAGGGAGAACGCGGGCCCCGCGACTTCGTGGTCGGTGCTGGGCGACGGGTGCGGTGCGCCCGAACCACCAGCCGTGCCGGCGCCGCGCCTGGCCGCCGAGCAGCTTGCACCGCCCGCGCCCTTTGTTTACGTCGAGTCTAAGCGCGACGCCTTCTCGCCACAGCTGCAAGATTTCTGTTTGAAACACCCCATCGCTGTCGTTCGAGGCCTCACCGCCGCCCTTAAGCTGGATCTCGGCCTCTTCTCAACGAAGACTTTAGTGGAGGCATGGCCCGATCACGCGGTTGAAGTTCGCACACAATTAATGCAGTCGGCTGATGAAAATTGGGATCCGACTGGGCGGCGCCGCGTGTGGGCGTGCGCGTCGCACCGATCGCACACAACCGTGCGCAAGTACGCGCAGTACCAAGCTGGATCTTTTCAAGAGTCCCTACGAGAGGAGCGTGAACGTGGTGCCGTTCCTCAGCATTCAACAGGCGCCCTGTCAGATTCCGACGGGCGGGAGTCAGGCGGTCCGGTCAAACGCCGCAAGAGCGCGCGTATGCTTCGCTTCGGCACCAACGTTGACTTGTCCGACGAACGCAAGTGGCGCCCACAACTGACCGAACTACAAAAGCTCCCTGCGTTCGCGCGCGTCGCCTCCGCCGCGAACATGTTGTCACACGTCGGTCACGTCATCCTCGGAATGAATACCGTCCAACTGTACATGAAAGTGCCTGGCAGTAGAACACCTGGTCATCAAGAGAATAATAACTTCTGCTCAATTAACATAAACATCGGACCGGGCGATTGCGAGTGGTTCGGAGTGCCTGACGCGTATTGGGGCGGCGTGCGGGAACTGTGCGATCGTCACGGTTTGTCTTACTTGCACGGGTCGTGGTGGCCGGACCCAGAGGAGCTCCGCGCGCACGGCGTGCCCGTGTACAGGTTCACGCAGCGTCCCGGCGACCTGGTGTGGGTGAACGCGGGATGCGTACACTGGGTGCAGGCCACTGGTTGGTGCAACAACATAGCATGGAACGTAGGTCCACTGACCGCTCGACAGTACACGCTCGCACTGGAGCGCTACGAATGGAACAAAGTGCAAAATTTCAAATCGATTGTACCCATGGTGCATTTGACATGGAATCTGGCGCGCAACATCCGCGTGTCGGATCCGAGGCTGCACCGTGCGATGAGAACGTGCCTTATGCAGACGCTACGGGCGGCGGCCGGTACGTTGAACGTGGTCCGCGCGCGAGGCGTTCCGATCCGGTTCCACGGGCGAGCGCGGGGCGAAGCCTCGCACTACTGCGGCGCATGCGAGCGCGAGGTGTGGCACGCGCTGCTGGTGCGCGAGCACGAGCGCCGGCACGTGGTGCATTGCCTGGCGTGCGCGCGCCGCGTCAGCCCCACGCTCAGCGGCTTCTTGTGCCTTGAGGAGCACCACACGGAGGAGCTCGCGCAGGTGTTCGACGCGTTCACTCTGCACCGCGCCGCTCCTGTCGCCGCCACGCCTGTACAGATCCCCTCACTCGTGCCTACTCCGGACTGATTCCCGCCTGCCCTATTGCAGGACTCAATCGTTTCTACAATTCCCGAGTAATGTCAACGTAGAAACTGGTTAAAAGCTTGAAATGCAGATCTCGTATTTATCCCGCGTTTCGTATTTTTTCACGAATGGATTCTCGAATATTCATTGGCGTAATGTAACTATTTGTAGCTGCTGTGGAAATCTGTGCAATTTTTTGCGTTGATCAATGGTAGAAAATAAATCACTTTCCGCGCCCTTTCTCTCTAAATATTGCACTACAATTAAACAGTTATGTTTACGGTTGTATGAGCGTCCGATGTACCTGGTTTTATTTTGTGTGCGAGTGATCGGTACTTCGTTCGTTAAATAAATGACGAAATCATTTTATATAGATATATTTGTTTTCAAATCGTAGTGTTCATGGGTAAATAAGTGTAAGCTTATACATAATCCCCTCTCCAGCAATTCGTTACATTACATTGGTACTACAATGCTAGCTAGATCCTTCAATTATATCCGCATCATGTTTGACCAAACACCGACATTTGAACGATAGTTAATGATCTATTTTTACTACACGGCGTGAATATAATATTGAAGTTGTCTTTGTGATTTTTATATTTTGGTGATAAAATGTAATTTTATAATGAAATATCTTGTAACGTTTATACACGCTCCTCGATCACTTTTGTAATTGTGAGAGATAATGATAAAATTAAAAGTCAATTGGGCGGCGACGACTGGCCGGTGATCGTCGGCGGCCTCGTCTCGCGTGTAATAGGAAATAGTTTTAATTACTTAGCTAGGAATGGTGTTAGCTAAGCAGACAGTCGACCCGTTTGGTCTCAAGTGCTCAGGTGTTCACCACATTGTGTTATTTTTGTATAGAAACGTATTTATTTATTTTTGTCAGTCGTGACTTTTTTAGTTTGATTCGATTTAGTACATTATAGCCAATAGTAGATGTAAGCATTTGGCACGGATTGAGATCCTGCGTTTTAGGAGGGTCCGGTGAATTGTGCTGCTGAGTCCCAAAGAATGTCATACGAGTATAAGCGAACCGGTACCGGGAAACGCTCGAACCAATCAACACTTGTACAGGTGGCGTCACATGCTTAGGATCGGAAAATTTATTTATTTCGAAAAATGAAACCAATGTCCATAAAACGTCATTGAGCTTTAGAAAATTAGGCGTAATTATTGTTTATTTGTGGATCGGTGTAAAATAGAAGGGATAGTGTGCGTATGTATAGGGTTGCCAGTAAGTAGTCCGAATGACTGGCTTGACACTATTGTTGGTTGTTTCTTCGAAGTTTTATGAATTTGTTAGTGAGATTTCAATGTTGAATGTATTCATTTCTAGTGTCAAGACTTGTTTCGGCTGCATTTGACGGATATATGGGAGGATGGAGTCGAATTTTATGTAGAAAATACCTTCGTATTTTATAAGTAATAATAACATCACTGCCATGTATGACCTTACTGTTTATATTGTAATATTACATTTTTATTAAATAATTAAAGTACTAACGTGTTTTAATTCTTTATAATTAATACGTAATTAATTCTGCATGTGTGTGTTTGTACAAAAATCTGTTACTAAATGAAACATTTATCTTAGTTTACTCAAGTTGCAATGAAACGGAAAAATTATTACACGATTTTTTTCGTGTGATAATTATCATTTCAAAATTGAGATAGGTATTTAAAGGCAGTGTGCATCGTGATTAATTAAACCTTCGCTAATGAATTGCTACAAATAATGCTGCTGTCAACATTGCAACAGAAGTTACTTATAAAAATATTTAATGAAAATAGAATTTAAGTTCTAGAAAAACCACGAAAGTTACTCAAGCATTTACCATATTACCTGCATATTAATAACATTAAACGATTTCCAAATATCTACTAACTTATTACGATCTACCGGTACTATAAGAGTTAAAGACTTAAAATCTGCTGAGATATTGCTTTCACCAGAGATTGCTTCGTAGAAATCGGCGAAGATAGATAATGAATAGATAGAAAAATATTACAAAATTCCTCCCGTAAGAGCAATTTAGGGCTTCATTAAAAATGCATGTTTTCGAAGTCGGCATAGTTACATGCTCATGTGAATAAAATTTGGTCAAATTATTTATTTCATTAATTTTACTCACCATATTCGACGTCACAGAGCAAGTTGAGTTTAAGTTATTTTTTGCGACAGCTGAATATAAATTCTTTAAATTTATTCCTTATATATAATTTGTCTTCCTTATTCAATGGCCGAAACATTTTTTATAGTAAGAAGCTTATTAATAACAGTCAATACAATTTAGACGTAAGAACTGCCATTGACCTATTTTTTATTCATTATTTAAAATCTTGACCAAATAAGTTCGCCTTTCTTAAAATCCAAAAAGAATAACTACGGATATAACCTGAAAACATCAATGAGGAAAGGGACCTGCAACTTGTCGTTTAATAAATGCCAGTTTAATTATTAAAATAGTTTATTGATTACGCTTTCATTAACATAACTTTAACACATGTTTGTATAAACTATGCGAATGTTTTAACTTTGCGATTATCACATGCTAAATTGTTTTAATTTAGTACAGATCGCAGTAAGTATCAATAATAATAATTAAATGTAGAATCGTTAAAGCATTTCAATGACACAAATATTTACTTAGTAATATTACATCAAACATTTTAACATCGAGAAACACTTGGAGAATCTAAACAATAGACAGTCTTACATATTATTTAAGAAACTAAAAAGATTTTGTGATTGCTTACAATCTATTTAAACATAATATTTCTTCACATGCTATAAATATTAAGTAAGCTTTATTAGCACCTATTTGTTTCGTCTATCTAACAGTATTGCAATATTGTTTAAATTAGAATATTCAAGGAGAGATTTATAAGAAATAACATTGGAATGAATTTATTTTTATATATATGTGCCTAAAACCAATGTTTCAATTAATACAGTTATAGATTTAGAAATGCTATGTGCCTAGCATCATGAATTTGGTATAAAATTGCACAGCAAAACTTAAAGCCTTTGATATCTAAATTAAGGATAGGGTTGGTTTAGTTTCACCTTGTAATAAGTAACATCAATTCCTTAAATAGCTTAAGTTAACAATTATATTTACTACATCATAGTTGCAGCACAAAACATTATATAAAGCGACATATTTCGACAAAACTTAAGTAAAAAATAATAATTGAAATAGTTGTAAAAAGAATTTATCTTCGCTGTTTGATATTAAAATTAGGAAAAATATTAAATATGAGCAGTGGCAACATTAATGCACAAAAATGTAAAATGTCATTTGTCATGACAGTGGCCAAATATTTCTATAAAATAATAATCACATGATTTGTTTCTAAGTTACAACTGCATTTCTGTTAATAATTTTAGCACAAGGTGCAATATCTATTGTCTGTATCTAAAACAGTGAAGGCACTACAATGTGCTGCATAGAATAGGAATATATTCATGATATGAGATTATCGTCGTTTCCAGTAATTGAGAGCATTATTTCAATTTACTGTTTACTAACATCACATGGGAAACATTGAGTAGAAGAATATATATGAAGTTCTCAAAAGTCTATTCAATGTTTTAAATTAGTCTTGACCATTTGTAGAATGCTTGTCATTTTTCAAGAGTCCGATTTGAGCACAGGTTTACGGAGCAACAGAGCAGAGTCAGCGGACACTATGGGCAGCTCGTTGGTGCAATGATACTTGATAAGATGCGGGACACTATCAAATATTCTGTCTTTAGTTCTCACCTGTAATTTAAAGATATTAATGTTACAGATAAACATTTATAATCTTCATAATTATAAAAACTTATATATAAAAATTATGATTTTTAAAAACATTTTTGACATTTGGTTCCAACAGGATGGTCCATTAAGTAACAACAATTAAAACAATGATTTTATTGTAAACAAAATTTTCCAATCACATAATTTAACAAAATCCAGTTATTCATTATTACACCTAATTGTGCGATTACTGGATTATTTCACGTTAAAGGTAGTCAATGAATATTAACTGCAATCTAATATTCCTTCGTGTCGCTTCAAATATGTCGGTCGATGTGTATTATTTAAATACAGCATTTTACTGTCAAATCGCTACTATATTGCACCAAACAAACCAATAGCAGTAAAAAACGCCATCTCTTGTCGACTAGCTGAACTAATAAAATTTAATATCCTAAATCTTATGTCTGTGGTGGGTATCTATCCAATATCATTTTATAACAATGCTAATAGTTTTTAATTACTCATTCCTATTATTATCCATTAAATAACATAGAGTATACTAAATAACCGAAAAAAGTTCATTTATAGGGATTATTTATGTATATAATGAGAAGATTGCCAGAAAAGCCAGTTTGCTAGACACTATAATCAAATTAGACCTTAAAATAAATCTACAATTGTTCCAAGTAAGCTGGAAGAGCCACAACCAACTCAGCTGGTATTTCTTTTTGTGATAAATCAAAAGTATCCTTTAGGCAGCAGTTACAGTAATTTATTTGCAAATTTTATTATCACATAAAATCCTAACATTGTTAATAAACTTTAAACATATTAAATGATAATTTAGAGACATTTCACGGGAATGTATGTATGTATGCATAGGTAAAACTGAACATAGTCACTCAGGTTACTAATTTAATGAAGTCCATAGAAAAACTTCTTTGGAACTTTGGACTTTTGTTACGATTATATTTATATGTAGATGAAATAGATTATCGTTTACACATACATATAATAAGTATTATCTTAATTTTTCAAAAACATAATTTTTGACATCTCTCTTGTCAAGTTCAAATCATAAATTTATTCACCATTTTAACAATCTTTGTAATTGCTAATACCTTTACATATTCTCTACTATCTCAAACTCCAGGGAGTATAAATTATTGAAATATATTAATTATTATATGGCTAAGGTGAATTCAAAGTTTAGCACTGGTTTATCACAAAGCTCAAGTTTAACTAAATTAAATATTTATTGCATACCAGGAATATAAATACCCATTTAAATAATTAATGACACTCCTTCCTGTGTTGCTTAAATATGAATTGTATTAAAATAAATGTAATGAAATTATACATACAACTCCTTTTGGGTCCACAAGAAGCAAATGTTTGTGCACGCCGCGTCTGGCTCCGGTCAACACAAACTGCCCCGGACACGCGGCAGACTCTCGAACCAGAAATTCTCCATCTTCTACCACCAGCTAAGAATTCATATAAATTATAAATTGAAAGATAAATTTTTTGAATGAAAATGATTTTCGTAACTGAAAAGTAGTTTGGTTAAATACCGTGGATAATTCATTCTTTGGTAGTTTCACTTAATGTGAATTCAAATTTAAAAATCCAATCAATGTTCATGAACTTTTTTAAAGAATGTAGCATTATATGACTTATGAGTAAACCCCGCTATAACATGGGATTTTTATGAATCATTCTCATGTACTTCATATAACTAATGTTACAGAAATACAATGTGTGGATTAAGTAAATTAGTGTGAAATTTTTAATTAACAAATAAGTGATGAAAATGATGATAAATATTTCGTATACCCTTAATGAGAAGAGTTAACCATTTTTTTTCTTATTTTAATATTATGTATACTCTGAACACAACAAGCCAACTTCCCACGCTAAACAGGTCAATTTATATATACGCACAATCTTATTCTGTTTGGGAAAATTGAGGAATATTTACTGTAATACCGCCTTTTGTAAATAATGTCTATATTTATTATTAATCTAGTTTTTGTTGCTTTAATAAGTTAAAGTATTATAGTTGTACACAAACCAGTATAAATATTTATTCATTACTTTGTAACATGTTATATGCTTATTCTCATTGATTTTAATGTTCATGCTATTAGCCCGTGGGCTTTTACAGCTTCATCAGAACTGAGTTCACGAAGCGTAAGGGTCCGCGAGCTAAAAATAAAACAAAAGTTGGACACATGCTTTCCAGTTGCACAAAGTTGTTTGTACGTAGTAAACCGCTGTATCCTAATAGAGCTGTGTAGTGATGTTCACAACATATGCGGCTTGGGACGGCAGCATGGACCACAGGCGTGCTAAGGAGGAATCCGGATCCAACCTTTGTACGTCCACGCTGTTCGCGGTTAGGTAGCGGATGGCCACCCCCTAAATACGAGTGTTGTGTATGGCGAGTAGCGTTTTGTTTTGTAATAAATTACGCAGTGTCTTGTGCGTAGTGTTGTGAGTTTTGGCAGCGGGTGCGGTGTGGTGCATGTCCTGTGGTAACCCTGTGATGGGCGTACGTAGTACGTCTTTGGGACGTCTCTTGGCGTTTTGCTGAGGTACTGGAGTTATATAAGGTCAAATAATTTGCATTTAAAGGATACTTGTATATGTTTCCTTATAAAACGTGACTAATCTATTGTATTATAGGGGAGATTACTGTACTAGGCAATCTGCTTTAGACAAATTATGAACTAATCACCCTCTCTAATTTTTTAATTGCTTTATAGTTATATCGAGGTAACTTATTACAGTACCCGGCGATAAATATTGCAGACCGACCTTTGGAAAGAGACATTCGGCTAAACGCATGACTGACAAAACGTCACATATGTAGTGTGCGACAGGGATAACGCTGTATGGAGCCGAAATTAGCCGTTCGCCTCTTCTCAAAGATCGATATGCAATATTTATCGCCGGGTACTGTACTCTACATATTTTCATTTTTTTTATTTTCTTCTCTGTGCATGATTTGTGTACCAATACTCCATATGGTTTGTAGAGTTAATCTTTATTATCATAGTTTTAGCTTTAAGATGTCAACTGTCGGATTAAGGCCTGTTCCATATATTTCCAATAGGACTGGTTAGATGCAGCCTGGTCTTGTTTTATAGATAATTTATTATGTAATCATGTATTGAAGTATATAAATAGTAATATAATTTTCAAGTCATCAGTTACCTTTTCAGCTGTGGTTCTGGAGATGGGCCCATGGAACCAGGGCTCGGCCGCCAGCAGCGCTGCCTGCGCGGCGCTGGACAGTGGCTCGTCGCACGCCCCCGCCCCAGCCGCCGATGAGCACGACGCTCCCGACGACGACGACGCGCACGGTGACATCACCGACGCTGCCGTGAACGGCTCTGAACGCAATCATATGACGTCATTGAAGCGCACAAAGAATTATAAAAACAAACAAAACAAACAACATTTATGGATATGGTGGAGTGTTTGTCTTTGTCCGTACAAACGTATGTAGCCATTATTTATGTTTTAAAAATAATTAAGGGTTTTGAGGGATCCATAAACCTGTTTTTGGGAAATGAATACGGTATTTTTGTCAGTCTTGTTTTGACTTTTGCGGTTACAAGAAGGTAAAGTAAAAATGGTATTTTATTATAGCTGTTAATTGTATTGTTAAACGTGTATATATTTTTTAAAATAAGTTTTGGGGTGGGTCTTTTATGGCGATGCCTCATACCTCTCGAGATGAATATAAAGAGATGTCCCTATAATGAATTACTCATTTTGGAATGCCTAATAATTCAGCATTCGAGAGCTCTAAAAGCATTCAAAAAAGTCACTTGGTACTAATGGCTTCTTAAAAAACACACTTTTATTTATTGCACTTTCATGTAAACCACACATGTAAAATAATGAAATTTGTTGCGTTTTTGTGTTATATTATTTCTCATAGACATTATTAATAGAAATGTAGTGAATTAAGCAATTATTAAGCATCTACTGTTTTTTTTTTAATATTGACATCCGATTTATCATAAAATTTTATACAGTTTGAGGTTTTGCTTTGTACACCCGGAACTGTTTCGATTTCAACAGAATATTTACGAGGTATATTTAAGTGAATTTTCGAGTTTTATAAATGCTATACAGTGATATATATATATATATATATGACTCACGCATATCAAATATGTCTGTATGGTGTGTGGGTAGGAGCGCGGTGGGGGGCGTGCGCGGCGGCGGCGTCTGGTTCACATAATGTCGAGTGCTCTCCTCGCAACTAAAACAGTTTTAGAAATAACATTGTTGATACTTTTTTTTGGCAAATTACGGGTTAATCCTAGACTGAGTTCTATCAGTCTTCTAGTGATCCACACAGCAATGCGATATTTTTAAAAGATACTAGGTGTAAAGTAAATGTGTACACCCTATCCAAAAATCCATGGTTTCAAAAATAATACATTTATGCTATTTATTAATTATTATGGTGTGGGTAGAAAAGACAACTGGGTAGACCGATGACATAGTCAAGGTCGCGGGAAGTCACTGGATGCGGGCAGCGCCAGACTGGTCTGGTATCTATGGGCTAAAGTGATGATGATGATTAGTAACGATTGGTCCTAAAGGAAACATGAGAATTACTAACGAAGATATGGGCGCGAGCGTGGCTAGCGGTGGCGGCGGCGGGTGTCGGTACGTAGGTGTGGGGTCTGGCGGCATCTTGTCCGGCAAGTCGTTGTAGTATTCGCGGTCGTCTATTGTAGCTGGACATTTTAATGCTTCGCTTGAGCACAGCGGCCTTGAACCATTCAGATTTAATCTGAAACCCCAAATAAGTTTTTTTTATTAACCTTAAAATATTTAATAAAAGAATATAGATGATAAATATAATATTAGTGTTATTTTTAATAAATAAAACCAGTGTGATTAAAGCTAGATTATTAAACAACTACATAAAGCCCTAAAACAAGGTCGCTTAATCCTAGCTTTGTTGAGAAGCTCAGTCGCAGAGCTATGCAGGGGTTAAAACTTGGATTTTTTCTCTATAAAATTCTATAAGTAATGAAGACATTTATAGATTAACAATAGTACCCGGGATGTAGATTGGTGACTTGAAGTGGTAGGTACACGCAAAGAACTAAAGGCAGCTGAGGCCTTAAGATTCTAAACCAAATATGGGTAAGCTCAATATAGGACATCCACACACATGGTGAACAGACACCTTGATATGTTTGTCAGAGAAATTGATAAGGTAGGCCATTATGATATGTATGTATGTACATACATATGTAAATAACTGCAATGAAAATTGAATAATGAGAAATAGTTCACATCTTTTCATAATGATTGATCAGTGTACTTTTCATTACAACAATGCCAGATTAATCCAAAACAAATTTGGTAGGTTTATTTTGTGATCATGCAGACAAATGTTATAATATTAAAGCAACTCATGAAGAAAATCTTCTTTTTATATTTTGTTTGTAGTGTTTGTAAATATTGAATGAAATTAAAAAAGGTTTAAGTAAAGAATTTTTATCAACATGATTTT
This sequence comes from Battus philenor, assembly GCF_028537555.1. Lineage (NCBI taxonomy): Eukaryota > Metazoa > Arthropoda > Insecta > Lepidoptera > Papilionidae > Battus > Battus philenor. Next base: position 5,494,765 of record NW_027181693.1, read on the forward strand.
AAAATACATGTTTCAATTAGTGTTATGATGATCACAAAGCTTATTCCATGATTCATTGCATGAGTCATAGTGGTGAATTAAAATATTGTAGAAAACTACATTTAGAACAGTGTATTATCTTTGTTTTAATTTAAAAAATACAAAATCTTTAGTGAATAGAAAATCTTAAAAATCAAATCCTAATTGATACTTACTTTCTTGCATGTTGTTAAACAGTTTTTTTTTAAATCTAAGGTTTTTGGTGCTTCAGTAAATTTTCAACCTCAGTATTATACAGAACTATGGTAGTCTAATATATTCAAATGGTTGGCTTATATTAAAATAAAAATGATTATCTATGTGATTTTACTAATGTGCTATAAGATTGGTATAAATAGATAATATTAGTATTAAATCAATTCTATATTTGTAATCAAAACTTGTATGGATATTACTTACTTAAAATTAATAGTGATTATAAGTATTACACATATTTTATAAGAATATGTTTGTATAAAATGCACTAGATAATTAACAGAAGTACATTTTATAAAGCATACATTTTAAATTCAATGACTTACGATGAAGGTTTTGTTAAAAATTCCTTGAATCTCAATTCAAAAGCTTGTCCAATTGTTGCAATTACATCTTGAGCTAGCATTCCACCACATTCTAAAACATAACAGGCTCGCCATTCTGTTGGGGGAGCTGATTTTGCTACATATGCAACAAAGTCTAATGAATCTGAGTCGCCACCTGATGCAAAAGAAACTCTTGGCATGTCATGACGAGCAATGGTATCTCCTCCTTCTAGAGCTGCAATAGTAATAGCTTTGGAGGATATAGTAAGAGCTACGTTAGATCCAGAATGAGACATTCTCGGTTTCGCAGCAAGGGCACATGCAACTGCTTGACTGATGCGACGCTTCTTATCTGCTGACCGAAGGCCAGCTGCTGCACAAACACGAGCAATACACTCTCTGAAACAATTATGTTTAAATTTTAATTGATTATATTACTTGTGTCTTCTAATTTATAAAATATGAAAAGAGTAAAAATACAAAATAAACACATAGAAAATATGAATTTCTTTCATGTTCTATGATTAGACTTAAAATAACCTTGTATCATTATAAACTTAAAAATATGGTGTGTTTTCTAAATTAATCACCCTATTACTGGAAATGTGTGATGTCATATCTGACTAATATAAGTAATATATTAGAAAGATACATATATAAAGATATTCACTGGTATCTAGAATCATTAAACTTAAATTTACTTATTAATTAATATTTATGGCGTTCTCTGTTTGGATTATCTTTGAAATTGGTGGCATTACAATAGGAATTAATACAATATTTTTCTATTTTATTATGTTTATATGTAAAAATAAATAAAGTGTCCAAAAGCAAAATAAAAAGACCATTGTTTGTGCCAGAATAAACTTTAGACTTTTAATAAATTAAAATGTTTCTTACTTTGCAACTTGAGATCTTGTGTCGAAATCTAGCTTTTTCATTGATGTTAAGACTTCCATGCAGCCTATATACTGTAATAAATTAATGGTTACTTAATGACTTACGCATGATTAATATAGAAAATTAATGCGTTGCCGAATAAATTTTGACTTACTCTTACGGCATAAGTTATGCCATCGCTGGCAAGAATGGAGTCTGGATGCAACCATCCTCGCGCCGGTTTAGCAACAAATGACGAATTTTCAGCCATTTCGAAGTACTTTTATTATATTACAATTTAAGATGTGTAATATATGCTAAACTTTACACTTCAAATCAGTTATTATAAATACACTTTCATTATGATTCAGATCATTCGATCAGAATATTAATTTTACCAATAATTAATCTTTACACGTATATTAAGAAAAGAAAAATTTATGTACATAGTATGAGAGGAACTAAGGTTAAACTAAATACTATGGAGAATCTACATGATTAAAACTGAGAAATGGTCAAATGCAAATTTATGTTCTCGTAAAGGACCTTTTAAATAACTTTTAACTTTTTGACAGCGGTGACAGTTCTGCCACAGCCACAAATAAAAGATTTTTTTTAATAAAAAAAACCCCATATTGTTAAGGCAAGACAAGGTTTTTCATCTTTTGTTAATTATTACATTTTTGGTTTGTAAAATGTTGCCTGTTATAGTCTGTCATATGAAAGTTAATACAGGGATTATGCGGTAAATTTCAAAAATCTTATTTTGGCCTTTAATATAGCATAAAAATTATCCATGATACTTGTTTATTTTTATATTTTAACGATTAACAAATTTAAGTGTACAATACAGTACAGTGCAGGAAGAAAAACGCAGGATTGCACACAATTCGTCATCAAAATCCGACTACACCTGTAACACTGAACATGATATCTGAACATTATATCGATATATGATAACACGCCTTATTTCATCAAACATAGCAGACCTGCTAAGATTGTCATGATAGCGAACACTAATTGTAATTAATTGTGTTTAAGAGTTTTACTTTGAATTTCTCAAGCGTTATAAGTTTTTTCGATTGTCCTTTAGATAATTGCTTTATTACTTTTAATCAAAACTATAATTATTGAGTTATCTAACAAAATATTTTTGCTAAGTATGGAAACTAAGTATTGATACAACAGAAGTTGATTGGCAACATTAGGTCGAGTAATTTTAAAATGTATTAGAAAAATATGTAAAAGAAATATACTGTATCAAAATTGTCTTTCGACGACCTTAATGTCGTATTGTAATCTCTAATATTAAAATTGTGTTTGTTAATAGATACTAATTTTATTATTTTTTTATATTTTTGTACCGCACAATCATTAAATCGTTATCTCTAGATTTTTCAATATTAAAAAATTGTGGTTGTGACATCGGCAAACTTGACTTGATAGCAATAGTTGCCGTTACCAACCATGTTAAAAATGACCCCTCCTCGTTTTTTGCATAGACTCATAACTCTATGGAGTTATTTGTAGAATAATAATCTCGTTCCAGGGATTCCTCAATAAAAAATAATAAACCAAACCAAATGTGAAACGGTTTATGATAGGAGTAATGTAAGTATAATCAAATAGTTTAGTATTATCTAAGATGTATATTATGTGTGTAGTGTAATCGGTATTTACCGCAAGTTAAGAAAATTACTTTACTTTTTAATTAACCATGTTTACACCTGCGGCACGTTAATAGCGGATTCTGTTTGTTCATTGACATTTACAGATTCATCGACTGTATCTAAATGTCTGTTAATATTTATTTATTTAAATGTCACTTATTCCACCGAATTGGGATAAGATTTCACGAGTGTTTAAAGCTTACTACAGAATTTTATTATTGGTAAAAAAGCGGTAATTAAATTATGTCATTTAATAGAATATATAGTTCAAAAATTGTAATTGTAATTGGCAAACAAATGCTTATAGCCATGTTCCAAAAATTTGCCATTTGTGTATAACAGAATATTATTGTCTTTCTAGGTCTAGGTCGACTTTAAAGTTACTATATTTTATAGAAGTAATTCTAAAGCTTTACTAAAGTAAATAATAATTCTGACATAAGTAATTAATCTCATATTAATAAGATTTAAAAATTAAGCAGATAAAATGTATGACGAAAAGTAATATGAGCGCAAATTTTTTTAAGTTACGACAGCTTTAAAAAAAATTTACGTTACATCAAAGTAAAAATAATAATGAAGATGAATAGTTAGGCATTGGCTCGGAAATCGTTTAAGGGCCAAGGACTGTCTCGTATAAAGATAACGTAAAATTAAAAAATCAACCTAGGATTTAGACCTGTTTGCGGAAGTTCCTGAGAAAAAAATGGACTTATAAAAACTTACATGTTATACCGTTGCGAATCATTAAGCTGATACATATGTATTAAGTGAGAAAAATGTCAAAATACAGGCTTCATTTTACACAGCGTACAGGAAAAACTGGGTAAAGTATGTATTAAGCAGTTCTTAACCTAGTAACCTTTACTCTATAATGCTTACATTAAGTGACTTTACGCTTTCAAGTAATTGAATTTAAGCAAGAAATTTTGGTTTTCTCGGCAGTATTAAGGTTAATAGCACATATTGTAATTATTGTCATTATTTTCTGAACATCAGTTTTGTCGAAAAAATTATTCTGAATACTAAATATTTTCCTCTTGCAGTTATTGAGAATTTTTTAAACTTTAAATTGTAATTATTAAAATGTTTATTTATACTTTAAAAATGTAATTGCGATTAAATTACTTAATATTCTGCATAAGTATTTTAAATAAATACTTAAATGTTAAACTAAAATCGAGTTTACAATGTAATGTTTATTTTAAAACAGAACATTTTAAAACATTTTTAATTGTCTACGAAAAAAAAAGTTTTTAGAACATTCATTCGTAATTTAATTGTGGAGAAAGGGAAAAGTGGGAAAGTTGCTTTTAATTACGTAACAGAAATGACATAGTTCGTTTAGCAGTTTGTCGTCGTGTCCAAAAACCCCTTTTTTACAATAATTTAAAGGATTAGTTAAATTTAAAGAAAAGTTAAATTAAACTGGAATACGTAACACGATAATTAAATTTACGAGTTAAATTATTTACTATATAATAAGCAAAAATAAGGAAATAAGTTGTTTAACCGCATGCAACAATAGGCGTTTCTTTCTTTAGTTAATCTTTACTCTTGAATGTCTTTTTGAAATGACTTGATTGTATTAATTTTCTTCTGAAAAATCATTTAATGCATTAAAATTAAATTATGTTGGCGTTTAGCAATGCATGTAAAGCATGTAAAGTATGCATGTATATCTTTATAAAACAGGTGTTCCTAAAATGAAAAGCGATGTATAATTTTTTTGCAGTTTCGTTAATAAAAATGTAAACGTTTTTATAAAGAATAAATGCGTTTAGTTCGTAGCACGTAGCGTCGTAGAGCGCGAGAAGCGCGCGTGCGTGCGTTAGTGCGAATCCAGCAGCTGCCGTGTGATGTCGCCCTACGCCCGGCATGCGTAGCGGCTTTTCTAAAGCTCATCTATTAAATTCACAACACCGCGCGCCCCTGTAAGTACATTATCATCATATTCACAAACACCAAAGAATGTTATTTCTAATTCCTATAACTTTTTAATTAATAAAATTGTCTCCGACCAAATCACGTGGATCTGTCTTTAGCCGGCTCTGTTTTCCCGACGCACTGTAATGAATGACTACGTTCGATAGCCCACTGCCCCTGTGAGAGGCTCCTAAGTGATCCCTTCTGAAGGGTTGTACCAAATTTTAGGTGCGATAATAATAGAATGGAGAACGTTTTGCGAACGTCACAGAGATGAGCGGTTAAGTTCGGGTTTCATGTTTTAGTGGGCTCCGCACGTGTTATAGTAAATATCTAAAAGCGATGCACGTGCTGAGTTCAAATTTGTTTAGTTAAATTTGCCTTTTTCTCGTTTTATATTTTTAAGAGAATATTTTTTCATTTAACCATTTTTTTAATTGTGTGTCATAATGTTAGGATATATAAACTTATAATAAGATTAATTAAAATTTTATGTAAAATTACAAATGACATATAATTTTTTTTGAATTTCCAAAATTAGTCTAACATATACGTCGCAAAAAAAATGTTTCTGAAATATTTATTGTGTAACCATTTTGGTTCAATATTAGATAAACTACGTTTAACAATTCTTACTACGAAGATATTTTTCTACAATGGTTTCCAAAATCACTGTACATCTTAATAAAGTTTAACTAAAGAATAACCACACCTTCTAGCAATATCATATCATATTATACTGTGTTTCGTGTGATGATTGTAAACCTATATATTTCTGTCCATGCTTTAGCTGTTAATAAAATACATGCACGTATATTAGAATCTTTTTTACTTCAGCTGAAAATTTATTTATTTATTCTCATTTATTCAATAGTAAAGGATTAATTTTAATATGCGAAAACAGTTTTTATGTGCCTCAGTTTTGGCTGTAGTTTAATATCTATACAATACCAGATCGTAATTCATTCACGGAAACTTGTAAACCAGATATATTATTATTATTATTCACATTATATTCATTCTATTCACTTTAAAGTTATTTTCGAATTATTCATTGATGATGGCGTTAGGAGACGAAGTTTTGGATTTAAGACGGCTCTATGGCTTTTTCTTGTAAGTAGTCTTGTAAAAGCAATGACTTATGAAATAATTTTAAAATTGCCGAAGTCTGTGAAAATATGCGATTAATGAGATACGTCTATGGTACATGACATGTCACATGCTCAACAGTGCAAATAAGGCGCTGCACAAGATTGTATATTTCAGAAGGCTATGTAACATACAATTGAGTAGCTTACATTAAATAGTGAAGTCTAAAGATATATTGGTCTACAATATATTGTTTTGAATTATTAGTTTTTTAAATCAACTTTATAAGCTAATTAAGATTTTATAGAGCGTTATAATAAGTTATAACTGAAAACATTCGAGGTAAAAGCACCTTTTACTTACGCTTTGCTACACACTGTCACGTGCTAATTCACTCTATTTACTATTTAAAACGGCGTGTTTAATTCAATGCGTGTTAAGCTTGTAACGGAACCTTTGCCAGTGAGTCCTTTGATGTTCAAGGACTCGAGATTTGTGAACGCGTGTGCGTTATTAAATTAGTAAAATATTTCTCTCTTCGGTTTACTTGTTTTTATTTTGTTTTATGTTATGAATTGCGTGAGTTTTTCATAATCATATAGTATCAATATCTGTACATTTGTACAAATAATTCAAATTGAAATATCTGTATGTAATATTAAAATAAGGAATTTTCACTACATGCATTTGAATAGAGTATATGTAATGTAATTCTGACTGTTCGGGTTAGTCTCTGAATTGGCGTAACGGTTTAACGGGACTCATACTGGCAGATAGCTGATGTAATAAGGTGTAATTTAGGCTACTTTTAAATTATAAAACAAAATACGCTAAATAGTTTTTTGGTCAGCAAAAATAATATCTTTACAATTATTATATTTTTGAAAGGATGTATGTATCGCTCATTTGCTGCCCATTAATGTTTCGTACATCCTTTCCAAAAGTCAAAGGTTCTAGATATATTAAATAACGCAATGATAATGTAGTGTCTAAAATCCGAATAAATACATGTTAAAATTAATTATTGTTTACTCTCTATCCCTGCAAACTTTACTGCCAGGAGTTATAAGCCTGGTACATTCCAATGTAGATATGTCATATTTGAGAATAAATTTTACATGGGTTGATTGGAAACAGGTGTAATCGCTTCACTGACTAATTAAGTAAACAAATTTATTCATTTAAAGCCATTACATCTAGAAACAATCCCCGTGTATAAAAGATAATAAATTTTTGAAGAAAAATATAACAAATATATACATAACTCGAATTCGTCGATAGGAATAAAATCTTATAAATAATAATAAAAAATTATGAGTGTTTTAGGTTATTATTTTTACATTTCCAGAGACAAGTATTTGAATATATTGTGGCTTGTTGTTTAATGACGTTTATGTTATAGCAACATCGAATCTATTTTAATTTAAAGGAAAAAAAACTTGTCGACTACAAGTTCATGATGTTTTTAATATTGGTCGCTGATGATTCCGTAGACTGTTCATTTAGGAAGTGTGGAGATTTAAAAATGACAGTCTTAGGGGAGGGGGCGTTGGGGCGTTGGTGCGAGTCTTTCAGTCATTTCACTACCTCCGCAATTCCTTAGCCGCCTGTGAAGCGCGCTGTTGAAAGCGGCCCGCAATTAGCCCGGAGTCTGCACAGCGTCGCCCCTCTTCATTCTTACAGATTTTTTAAGTTACTTCAAACAACTTTTTGTGCGGAGGTCATTTGTACATGAGGTGGTATTTTATTGTACAACAGAAAAAAAACGTTCAATTTAAAAACTTATAAATGTTTTAGGGTCAGAGTGTAATGAATAAATTTAGTAACTGTTGAGTTTCTGGCTGATTCTTCTTAGCAGATCAGAATACAGTGCCGGAGGTAGCTTACCATTGATAGTCTTAAAGTAATTGACTATTCGAATGTGCGTGTAAATGCGTACAAGAAAAAAATATGTTTTGAATTTGAATAAGGAAGCGTAATAATAACACAACGTAAATAATAAACACATACTTTTACGAAATCCCTAGAAGTAAAAAGAAAATTACCAGGCCACACAGAATGTTTAACAAAAAAAAAGAGTTTTTATTTTTGAAACGCTGGCGAGTTCAATTTATTTCGATAATTGGTCAATTTAAAAGAAAATCAATTTTGTTTTAGATTTAGCTCTTAATTTTTTTATGAAACTAACGTGTATAATAGAAAAATGGATCTGTGTCGGAAATATTTTCGTGCATTGATTTTTAGAATTTCAAGTCCAATTTAAAATCCGATGAACGATTTAATCGACTTAAATTAGCTTTTACAGACAAGGAAGCCTACTGAAGCAACAACTGGAGTGGTTTTCTGGCAAATTTAAGTGTGATCGTTTAAATTTGAAGTAAGCCGAAATACAGGATTGTTTTTTGAATGCTTTCACAGAAGATAACGTGACATAAGTAAAAAAATAATTCCATATTCCTAGCGAATCACATACGAGGAGATTCAATACAATCCGTAAATTGGATTAGGAAGTGTACATGTTTGTTGGGTACCCGAAGTATTTCGCGATCAAGATGATGGAGGTCCTAGACACTGAACTGGTATAACTTAAGTTTTACAACTCTGATTTGACAATGTGTGAATCTTTCTTCGCATTAAAAACCATTTTATCGCTAAAGGATGCTCTTATTGAGTTCAAGGAGGTCGTAGAAGTAGATATTGCGAACTGAAAAACGAGCTTCTAAAATTGGTTCAAACGCACGAACCCTTTTTCGGAAAATATTTTTTTTTAAAACCTAACCCATTTTTTTAACTTTTTGGTGACCAACGTTGATATTTTCACATACGTCTTTATTTCGAGTTTGAAGTACTTGTCAAATTTTTTAGCCTGTTTCTATGGATTGTCGTAAACAGCAATACATAAAAATTAAATATTTGATTATAAATAAACATTGTACATAATTATTAATCAAGTCCTAATATAAGTGGCTTATTATTATGAAAGCTTTGAAAGCGCCTTGCAAGTTTCTTTAACCTTTCTACTTTAAAGCTTTCAAATTTACTAGTGTTTTATTACGTGGCAGTATTTTGGGGTATGTTTCTTATTCATTTAAATTAAAAACTTGTATTCACTCTATTATTTGGCACACAAATTTTGATCGTTATCAAATGTCCGATATAATCCGACATTCATGTTTTTTTATGAATGGTTTTTCAAAGAAAGAAAAAACCAATAGCCTTGTTACGTCGTCCCTCATACGACAGGGGATGAGACGGTTTGCATAAATGAATACCTGATTTATTCATTAATGTCTCGTGGGCGGTGATTGTCGCGTCGTAGTATTCTACGAAATTTGTGTAAAGTTAGGTATTTTTAATTTTAATTAAAACTGTCATTTGACTTTATATGTATATTATAATATGAATAAATTTTCTAGGATTTTAAAACAAAATATTTTAAGAGCAAAAAATAAATGAAAACATGTAATTGAAGAGCGTCATCATCATCATTTTAGCAGTATGACGTTCAATGCTGGACACAGATCTCCCCTAAAGATTACTAGGAGGAGCTATTGGATGCGGCATTATTTGTTATCACCAGATCGAGAAAACTAATATTTATTTAAGATTTACGCGAATATTATGTCGCGGTTCGTTTTTCTTTTTATGACCCTGTCGTTCCTTATCTTATTATATGTTATAATCTTGCATGTAATAATTTTAATAATTGTAGTAATTTAAAGGATAATAATTTTCTTGTAATAAACTTTTCCCTTCTATTAGGTTTTTTACTACCACAATAAACATGCTAAAAAAATTTCGTGTCATAAAAAATTTCCATATAAAAATATATATTTACCACATTCTGTACTTTCCTCGAAAAATTCCCAAATTTATCATTTTTTATTCCGAAAATTTTAAAATGAATCAATTCAGTCGAGTCAGATTTTAGCTAAAATCGTCGGCCTTTTCTAATATTTATAAAATGTTATTTATTTTATAGGTGATAAAGATTAAAATAATTTACTTTTGTTTGTTATACTCGTAACAAAGGCCTATGGTTTCCGTATACTAAAATGTTTTTTATGCGATATATCGCAAAATAATTTCGCTTTTACGAAAAATGAAAACAGTATTTAAAAACAGGTTTTATAATTATTTGAAATCTTGTATTTTTGGGTCATTTTTTACCATGAAAAAAACATTTAACTAAACTCCCATGGTATACTTCGGCACATAAAAGATTCTAATTTCGTTGTCATAATAAAAAAATAGATGAATTGTATTCTTTGTGTGTAAAAGTGTAATAAACTTTTTATGACTACTTTTATTGGCAAGTACAACTGTGCTTATATGTGAGACCTTGTGTTGACAACTTGGCTGGGTCGTCTTTGTTTGTAGTAAATAGTACAAATTCTTCGTGTAACTGCCACTATGAATAATTTTCTTAAGTTTTAAAGTTTAGTCATATATGTACATTTATACATATGTTTTATTTAATATGATATAAATATCTGCAGGCAAGGTATTGATCAAATATACTGCCTCATTCAATTTTGATATCAAACATTATATGTTAAAACGGTTCATCGTTTCATCCCATAGACGTCCACTGCAAGGTTTAGATCTCCTCCAAAGATCTATGGGAGGATATATCATAATCGTACACTAGGCAGGCGGGTTGGCGACTTATTTATCTCAATCTTCTTTGGCTACTACAGCTACACTAAAACGAGTCATTACTGATTTATTAACTAATCTTATTTAAAATCCTGACGATGGCTAGTTATTTTCTTTATATTGCTAATAACGTTACAATTTCGTAAATAGTATTATATATTATTATTTTTACACATGGCAACAGTCAGTTATATTACCATTATTATAAATAAATAAATAAATATAGACATTTTAAACGCAACCACATATATTCAAATGGCAAAGAGGCATAATAGATTTAAGTTTGTCTTATGTAACCGCAATTGGTCCGTAATGGATTGCTAATATTAGCTAAACCGCGTAAGTTTCTGCCGGCGCCCCTCGTGCCGGATAAGCCGACTTCATCCTACTTTTCTCCGGCTATATTTCTCAGGGAACGCTCGCCGAGGGACGAGAAGGGTGCCGAAACAATAGGCAAAGTACTAGCCGTACAGAGACTTGAATGTTAGGCCGGATTAGTGCAAAGTCCTATTGACGCTTTACCAGAATGAAATTGGGTTTGTTCGGTTACATCGTTTGGTATATATTTTCATGTTATAAATTAAAAAAAAACTTTTAATGAATAATGTGATCTGCATGGAATTTACTTATCTAATTATTTATCTACTTCATCATGTTCCTCATCATATTAGCTGATAGATCCCAACTGGAATGCGAAGGCATCTTCCAAAGATAGCTACGATGACGTCTTGCGCTGGATGCATCCAGCGATTTAGCGCAATCTTGTCTGTGTCATGATAGTATGTAATAAACACCAATCCTGTTCGTTTGTAACTTAATTTACAAAAAAAGGATGTTTCTACATTAAATCGTAAAAAACGACATTCTTAATGTAAATATCCTAATAGAATAGCTTAACATAAATTGTACAAATTTGCGTTTGAAAGAAGTGTAAATGACAGTCATTAAAAGTGGCGGCAGACATGATAACATTATGATTGTTATGACAAAAATGTTTTGATCAATCGGATATAATAATCATAGGCCTTTTTTATTATGTGTTCAAAACAATTATTTAAAAAAAAACGTACGTTACGTAACGAACGTACGAACGTTTTTTGAACTTAGATTAAATTTGTTTCGGTAGAAATGTGTGAATCTTTGTTAAAACAATCTTTTTATTCGGTAAAGTTTTTATTATATGACAGTAATAAACTGTTAAGAAGAAACGTCTCAATCACATTTCTTACATTCCCGCTGATTTTTTTTAAATAAAACAGTTGTATTAGCACATAATTGTAATTATAGTTATCGCTGTAAATGATTTTCATTGTTAACATAAAAAATATTTAAGTTTATCTATTTCGACTTTTTTATTTTATGATAAATTGACAAGGATAATTGTTATATGGGTGATTTATTATTTTATAGGTAATCATAATGTCAATAATTATTTTTCAAGTTCCCTTAAATACTTCTATTTTCATTCGAATCTTATTAGATCAGAATGAACCTTGATAGTCTTGAAATACGAATACATTAAAAAGTATTTGTTTTGTTAAACTTTAAGATTTTGAACTACTTTATGAGCCATGCATTATTTTAATAGCAACAGTTTAAAAATGGAAATACAACAGATGTGACGTTATTGTTATATATTTGTACGACTTACTTCCCTCAGCTACACCTCACAAGGCTGAAATAGCGGAGAGGTGATAAAACATTTTATGTCACCACTTCTGTTTACATCAAAGCGAGGGCCTTGATAACAAAATGTAGAATGGGGAGGTGGGAAAACAATTGTTCAACCCACACTTGTATGATGTTTAGTGAAACAGTTTTATGCCGAATCATCTTTTATGATAACAAGGGGAAAATTGTGCTTTTTATGTCTGTTTCAAATGGTTTTGTTTTTTTTTTTATTTTTAAATCTACACTGTTTGTTTTTTGAATTCAAACACTATCTACAGTTTTGTTTCAAATTCATTCGTCTATATTTATAGCTATACTAGCATTGATAATAATGGTATTGAAGTCAAATTCAGGTTTCACGTGATCGTGGGTAACAAAGAATATTTGTAGGTATTGGCCTACAAAAAATCGACGGACTGCCTACGGCCGTTTATACCTGTATTTTGTACTCTTAAAACTTTTTTTTTAATTACTGGAGTGTTATTCTTTCGCTATTTTTAAAAGCATTTTAATTTTACTTTAAAAATAGCGTAAGAAGACGTCGTGATTGCAGTAAAAAATCGTGTAACTTTAATAAGATCACGTGACTGATTGATGTTGGAAATAAGTTTAATCAATTTATAGTAGTTATTGTACTATAAGAGTGGTATAAATATTCTTGGCATAGAACCATTAAATATTTATTACTAAAATTATTATTTTTTATTTATTAGATTATTTCTTGTAGCGTAAATTACACATTTATCCATATTTATAGAATATTACTTATGTAACTCTACCTAACTTTTCTAAAAAAAATACATATATATGCTAGTACGACTGGAACTGTTTTACGCCGCGTTAGGTATGCACGCGTTCCTAACGCACTGTAAAAAGTTTCCGGTGGTACCGGTTGGACTGTACGAATTATTTGCATTCTTCGCCTTTGTGAAACAGAAGGTATTTCTAAGACGAAATTTGTTTTCTACACAAAACTTTTGATGATTGTTTCCTCTTGCTACAGTCGTTGTTTATGAGATTTGTTTCACAGGTGTCGGCGAAGACATGTTGGGCGCGCGGCTCAAGTCATGGATGGAAGCACAGTTGGGTCGGGCCAAGAAGCGCAATAAACAGAAGCAAACCCGTCAGGTCCCGGCTACCACGGCCACTGGACCATTACCAACACCTCATTTATCTTCTCCGGAGAGTGCTTACAGCACTGGGTACTCTACGGATGGCACTTCGCCGGGAGTGGCTCCCGCTCCGCTGCCCACTCCGCTTGCAGCGCCACTCGTTGCCCCGCCACCGCCGCCTGCGCCACCTACTACGCACCTTTATCACGAACCCGCGAAGGTAAACTAAAATATTCAGTGTTCTAGCTTTTCTTTGAAATACTATTTACTGGGATTATATTGCCTCAATATAATTTTTATACAAGTGTTTCATTATCATCATCATCATTTAAGGTGTAGGAAGTCCTCTCTAAATTTTCTATAAGACCAGTGGGAGGCCGCCTTCACACAGCTTTGTCCGACAGCTCTTACTTACTAGGTCCTGTTTTTTATTAGGGGATGGGAAAGTAATGTCGTTTTCTTGAGTAAAATTCACACGACTACATTTTTAACAAGGATTTGTTTCTGATCAACAATATATTCACCTTCGTTATCAACAACCTTTTTCCGTATACTAATACAAATTTTCAATGCCGGAACGGTAAAAATGAATCGGTTTTTCTATAAAATATGTTAACAGAAACGACATTACTTTCCGGTCCCCCTAATAGAATTCTATTCCTCCGTTTGTTATTATAATATATTGTATTAACTTCAAAACAAATAATAACATACGAATCATAAGTTTATCTTATATCTATTATTGAATAATGTAATTCGAAGTATTAATTTAGTATTAATTCTTCTTTTTTTCAAAAATCACTTCAAATTTGTAAATGAAACAGTTTTTGGAAAGAAAAATTGTTTTAGCGAGTTGTAGTAGTACGTGTTATCTTATTTTTCTGCTAATTCCGAATTTTAAAGCACAATATTTACTTAAATTATGTTTTACAAGTATCATTAAAATGTATTTTTTTTCTTATTAACATAACACTATTAAAAATTCTAAATTATTCTAGATTCAAATCTTACATATATCTTAATAGAAACTTGTCATCGTTCAACAATGGCTTCGTCGCGTTTCGATATGCACTTCTCACGTGCTTTGTTACGGAATACTGCGCTCGTTCCTTTATGTAGTCTACGAACTCTTGCCTCGCTTAAAAGCACTTTAAGAATAAAACCAGAAATCGCTGGGCTCTTTTTCAATCTCGGCATTTCTTTGCGAAGTTTTTTATACGATAACTTTTTAACAGAAAGGAATAAAATGTAATTTTTCTTCTATTTCAATTCTACTCTATCTTTTTTTGAACGAAATTTTAGAATAAGTTCGCTCGCAATGCTTCAATTTTTAACTCCAAAATGAAACTCTAACGGAAGTTAGTCTACGTACTTCGTAGACCTCGTTCGATTGAGTGCGGGAGACACGACCATCGTTGAACTGGCTTCGTTAATGTTGAAAATGTTTCAAGTGTAAATCGAGTTCGGTATTTCAGTTTATATTTATCAACGAATTTTTCAGTATATATTCAATGTTCTTTTTTTAACAAAAATAACGGTAAATCGAATATATTTATTTTGTGATCGTCATTAGCCTATATTTTTTAAGAGCTTAGGCTTTACCTACTGAATTCCGCTTTATATTCAATTCATATTTCCGATTCTTTTTATTACCATCTTTATACTTTTATATCTTCTATCACAGATTTGATTGATAAATAAAGATTGATGAAGTACCAAGGGCACTCATAAGTCGCAGAGATGGAGAGAGCCGTCCTTGTGACTTTTAACTGATGGTCGAATTCTTTGGTAAGGATCAAAATTGTCATATGATTGGGGCGATTGGATTTGAAGAATTATGTTTTAAAATTATTTTAATGAAATGCTTTTCAATAAATAAACATTTTTCAAATACTACTATCAAGTTATTCCTACCAGAAGCATCATTAGATCATAGATCGTTTCGTATTTGAGTAAAGTCCTGCTCGGATTCTGCGATTAAGAAACGCCAAATTGAAGTTGTGAAATGTACTTGGTGTTCACATTAATTTGACATGATTTCCAGATCTCAGTTGTGAATACGTCTTATTTCTAATCGTGGATATAACATATCCTTTGTTACGTTCACTGTCCCGTCTTTATGCAGATGTTCCAGAACTACGATATGGTGATACTCGACGGCCTTTTTAGGATTACATCACTAACTAGGTTTCAATAGAGTCGAAGGTTTTTTCGTTGTCCACGAAAGCCAAACATAACGACGACATACACTCTGGATTTTTATACAAATTTCCGTAGTATACAAAGAGACACTTTACGACAAAAGTTGACAGTGAAAGGACGAAATACTTCTTCGTGGACCTCCTCTAAACGTCACTCATTTTAAGAACCAATTAGAAGCTTACAATTACACACGATTTAAGATACAATAAATATTAGGGAAATGTGTAGCTTGATATTTAAATAAATACTTGCACATCTATAGCCAATATTTTTATTAGAAAAAATTGAAGCAAAAAGTATAAAAATCGTGCTAAACTAGTTTAGACAGTTATAAATTAAAATACATAAGGATTAACTTAATTGGATTGTTATATGTGCAGGTTTTATTTTGAAACTGTAGCCACAATTGGAAGCTCTATGTTAGAAAGTTTTATTCTGTGATCCGTTTCTATACAGAGTTTCTTTCTGTACTCTGTTTTTTTTATTTAAAATAAATTAGTATTGAAAAGCCGGTTTATTATTTAATTATGTTGTGCAGAACGTAATCTAATACTTGAAATCATATCTTCTTCTTGATACCTAATAGTGGTTTAAGAAACGTTGCTCTACGATACCGTGACTTGACGAAACCCAGCTTTCTATAGTAGCGGGGAATTATCAAATCCTCGGGGAATACGAATCGTAATAACTTATAAATCTTCTATGAAATTTATTTCATGTGAAGTAGTTAACAAATTAGGATTGGGATAGCCTACTGGTTGCGCAGTGGGAATTACGATTGTAGGATAATATTCCAGCAGGCGGCAGGGGTAATCAATATTATACTATTCCTCATACTCTCAAATGGAGAAGAATAAAATCACGGTTATGAACTTTGGACATCTAATAATTCGCATTTTGCCTGGTTCAGTTTTGTGAACTACATAGCCTTCTTTCTAAGTGAAGGCTCTTGCAACATAAATGGGAATTACAGGAAACAACAAAAACAGTCAACGTAACTCCTTAGTGAATCATCATTAAAATTTTATCTGTATTTTACTATTATCTATCAAAATAACTTTAGTAAAATTGCGTAAAAAGTTTTCTTTAGTAAATATAATAGTGTTTGATTTGTTATTATCGTTACGTTGGTATTATCGTTTAGAATAAATTGCTTTCAATAGTTAGTTATTGCTTTTAATTGGTAGGAGTTACGACTTGTTATTATTTTATGTTAATAATCAGAATTATGTTTCGAAATTTCTACTATAACTTTTAAATGGGGTTAAATTACAAATAGTTTTCGACAGTTTCGAATTCGAATTGTAATAATTTTAAATTGAAGTTATCAACGCGTATAAAAGTTAGTCGCTCGACGAGCCATGGAAAGCGCTTTGTTTGAGATTTCGCTTCAAGATAGAACCAGGAACGAAAAAAATGAATGCCTAAAAGTTAAGGTTAGTAAATTTTTTGGCGTGGCTAATTTGCTGTAATTAATAAAACATTTACAAAAAATAATTTAGCAATTAAGAATTTTTTTTAATAATAATAATGTACCTTGACATATGAACTGACCATTATGAAAATTTATGTGCAGCTGCTAGAATAAGATAAAGAAAAGTAAAAGAATTTTGAATAATTCCTAATAGAATATTGCACATTTCTTTCTAAGCAAAAATTATACTCAATAGTTTAAATAACTCGGGACTTTATTAATTAATTAGACCGGATGATGATTACAAGGGCTGGGTTTTATATAAATAGAACGTTATTAAACTTATATCTGCGACCTTAATGAGGAGAGTGTAACTGGTTCCCATTTGAATGAACAATGTCCGAGACGGCTAAAATTATAAAATTGAATTGTTTCTTTCATTTTTTTATTTTATCTCGGATAAAGAAATAAATCCAGTATTTATAATTGTTGCAGCTAATGGACTTATATTTTTTATTGGAATTATATTCTTAATAAAAATTAACTTTTAGGTAAAAAAAATAGTGTCAATATGGACGAGACATAAATTATTATAATTTTTAGTGTTTATCTTCTTATAACTAACAGATTTTTGTTTCGATTACCACAACTAAGTTATTTAATCCCGCCAATAGATGTCGCCACTGGTCTTTTACAACGCGCTATGGTTTATCGCGCTCGAAATAACTAGGTTCACTATAATTGTATAGCTGATCATGTTGACTTCCTTGTCTTGGGGAGCATAGTGCGCAGTGATCGTAAAGTGAGAGCACTGATGCTGACACCCATAAGTTATCTTGCATAACTACCCGCGTCCGGCTGCCGTCAGGGAGTCCGAACGCAATTTTTGAAAAGCCCTTTTACTTTAAAAGGGGCTCATAGATTATTTTTATAAAGTAAACCTTTGTAGTTTTTTTAATTGTGCTTATTTACTTTAATTTTTTATAAGGCACACTATATTAGCTACATAGCAGTGCGAAATTAAATACGGGTAAGTTTCCTTGCTGTAGGCAATAAACAGCCTTGGCCTTAATATAACAGAATTAAACAATATTTAACGGCTGTCTAAGCAAAAACAATAGACGGACAATGTATAACATGTCTACTTTGTTATAACCAAACTCATAATAAATTAAAATTATATCTATATTTATACACGTAAAGATAGTATTTAACATATAAAAATTATAATTTTAATAATAAGCTGATGTAACCCCATGTTTGCTTTAATGCTTGTGTAACTTTATTAATTTCAAACTCGTAACTATTGGAAAGTTCATTTGAATGAATAGTGTTCTTAAGTTATTGTTCTTGTTTATTATTATATTCTAAGACTTTCAAAGTTAACAAGCTATAAAGACAAATGTGAATTTACTTATTACTATAGTCACATTATTAATTTTCCAATCTGACTTGTAATTTATTTATTAATACATTTATTTACAGTGATTAACTATAGACTTACATATATATAAACTTATAACTATTGACCAGTGGTGGTCGAATCCTGTGGTAAAGTCTTGTATATATTATATTTATAATTAACACTTTGTGCATTAATTACATAGGGTTGCCACTGCTTACGAACGAGAATTCCGAAGATGAACAGCAGCGTCCTCTGCGTACCATAATACCACACTGCGATCGCCAACCCACCTGCTAAGCGTTGCTATTATGGTTTATCCCCATAGATATCTTAGGCAGAAGCCTATGTCCTTTAGTGGTCGTCTATGGGCTGAAATGGCAACGAACTTTAAACTTATGTAATTTATTATATAAATTATATATTAAAAAAGAAAAGTAGATTAAAAATAAATATTGATATATATTGTTATATTAATTAGAACGTACTGACAGTACCCGGCGATAAATATTGCGCATCGACCTTTGTAATATATCCCATACTACCTATGTGACGTTTTGTCAGTCGTAGTTTTTTGGGCGACAGAGATAACCCTCTAAGAAGCTGAAATTAGCCGATTGTCTCTTTCCAAAGGTCGATGTTCGATATTTATCGCCGGGTACTGTTTGTAGTTAATAATTATGTGTACAACTTGTAACCAGCATAGTTGACGCCAGTATGAAATAAAATTTTTAAAAGGTATAATAAAATAATCAACTGCCTTTGGTATAATTATCATAAAAAAGGGAATGAAAACAATTGCCAGATTGCTTCACAACATTTCTCTCGCTTCACGATTTTTACCCAAAATATACTTTTTCTTTTTTGACAACTATGTTCATTGCTCTGGATGGCCTGATAAATGTTTTATTTTTTAAAATAAGCGCATAAAAGGAGCAGAAAAATCATCTTTTTGTTTTTAACAAATTAAATATATTTTTAAAAGATGACAATTTTTGAAGGTTTAATCAAAAAACTGATGCAAATAGTTTTGACAGTTCTCTGTAGGAGTTTTTTTTATCTAATACCATTTATAAAGGATCATGCAAGCTCTGAAACTTTTTCTTTAACAGAGTACTTGGTTATCGGTGTAAAAGCAGTAAAGAAGTAAATGTATAGTTCATTTGTTGTCAATTAATCAATAGTCTCACATATAATAAAAAAGGAAATGATAAACACTATTTATTGAAATTAACTCTTGTTTACTATGTAATTATAAACACACCAGACGGCTTATTTAAGAATAATAAGCAAGCTAAGCAAGATGCTATCAATTTTTTAGACATTCATTTCATGAATAAGCAGTCTGCAAGACTATGTAAACATCTGACGTCCCTTCCAAGAAGAACAACTCAACCACGGGGGGACATCGGCCGATATTAGCAAGTTTTAGGTTAGGCTCCGGGGGAATCGCTGGTCACCTAATTACTAGCTCAGCTCAAAGAGTCCACAAATATACTCTCAATAAGTAAGACAATAGGAAAAAACTCTTGGTCATTTTTTTAAAAAAGGAGTCTTGGATTAATGAAACTTGGCTATACCCCTTTCGCAATCTAATATATAAAATTAAAGAATGTAACATATTTCACAGTATTCACTGTACATAGGGAGATTTGAAATATGTGTAAAGGTTTTAAAAATCGTTTTATTGACAAATAAGGTATACACTCACTTTTTTAAAGTTTTGATATCAATAACCAATCACTCTGTATAGGTTTTTACAGTTGAATTTGTAATAAGAGTTTTCAGATTAATGCATATTTCGAAGTCAACTACGTATGGTGTTGTTGCAGAGACGATCTATCCCAGTGGTGCGACGGTGTGCTCCTGAGCCAGCGATATGCTCGACACCGTCTCCTCGACCGCGCTGCCGTATCCGAACAAACCCTTGGTTGGGTGCCACATCGCCCGCAGCACGTCGTAGGACGCCGCTACAGCCCCAACATTCTTTACAATGTCCTCCGAACTCACAACCCCAACCTCAACTTCTTCATGCGCCATACTCTTTGGATTTACAAGCCTTATATGTACCAAGGTAATTGCCGTTCTATATAATTAATTCACTGGCAGGTGCAGCGTGGGTAGGTTCCCCACTTGGTAGATCGACGATATAATCAAGGCAGCGATAAGTCGATTTTTGGGAGAGTCCTCTATTTTGCAGTAGGCGTTAATCGGATGATAATAATGATAACAGTTAAATTATTATTCATAAAAAGATATTGAATTGTTTAAATTAATTAACTCGGATAACTCAGGCCTTATCAATTACAGAGTATTTTATTTAATACCCTAATTATCTTAGTATTGAAATATTTCTCATTATTCAAAATATCATAATTATTATTTTAGCCGTAAGGTATCTATTGCTGGACACGGGTCTATCCAATACATTTCCAGTAAGACCGTAATGGCCTGCATCCAATGTGCTACGACGGCATTAAAAAGGTCATGTGTCTTTTTCCCATCTGAGTTCTCTCTATAACCTTATGGCACAGCGGCCATCTAATGTATTTGTTAAAAATAAAAATTCATGTCCAATTTTTAAAAAAAGTATTTGTTAGGTTATAATAATCTAAATAATTAAATAGCAATAGTCCTTCCTATTACAATTTAATATATTTTAGTTAACAGCTGTTATTAACAGACGTGAGTTAATATTTCGCATAATATTTGCTGTGTATGATCTATCGTATTGTTCGTATGAGTCGTCTGATCTCAAAACTTTAAAATAAAGATCGATAAAGTAAACATGCCATAAAAACAAAAAGTGATTTTAATGTAAATTATAAAATAATGCCATCAATTTTATTACGAACAGGTGTAGTTAAATTATAAAAATAAAATAATATTTTTAACGTTTACTAGAGCTTTAATTTGCCTTTAAAAATAATTCTTCTTGAGAAATATTTTGCGGAATATAACTGTTGTTGAATTTGAAATTTCTTCGCTTTGTGATACATTTTCCCTATTGTAGCATCATTCTTATGCATGAGGCAACGACAACTCCAAAGAGAATTACAAAGGCTCGGGCCTTTAAAACATAACGCCTTAACAACACAACACTTCCTTATTGTGTGCAAAAATGCACTAGGCACGGGTTATTTTTAATAACAGTGGAATCTAAGATTAAGTTTGCGAAATCATATTTCCTTGTACAAATACAATAGCAATGTTCTTGTCGAGTTAATTTAGTATTATATTATTAAAATACTCATGTGCTTCAGTTTATTTTATAACCTTTTTTATATATACCGGGACAGATTTTTATCACAAACACTTCACTAAATAAACGGCATGGTTTTATTAAATGTATGTGTAATATTATGTAATATATTTATAAATAAATGAACATGATTTTTTAAAGCTTTAACGTTTGAGACCAGATCGTTAAACATAATACGTACAATGCTTATTTATCGTTATTTGCTATATTAACAGCATTAGCTATTACAAAAATTCAGTCATCGTCATCCATCTCCTGATTCAATCTCTAGAGAAATCCCGAACATAGCTCTCTTCATGTTTCGTTGAATGACTGCGCGCTTGCCAAAGAAGATCATTGAAATAATCCCACATTTTAAGCGTATGTTTTAAAATTGTGTTAAACGGTAAAACCTTTACTGTTTTAAAAGGCTGTCATTTAAATATTTTGAAATTCGAATACATTTAGCAAAAGCTATCATCTTCAAATGATATCTTGTAACGTACCGTGGATGATGGAATCTATTCTTCAAGTGAAGATAGTTTTATTACTCCAGTCCAGTCAGCAGATGATAGAATCTTATTATAGTTTAAAATTAACAAAGACTGGGTTTTCGCAAGCATTGATTTTTAGACCCTTATTTAATTAATGATCATCAATAAGTTTGAAGTCTCTTCAACTACGGCAACAGCTTTTGTGCGGAATAAAATTCGTGAAAAATCGTAGCATCGCTAGTATCGAAGTTGCCGCTCTATTATTTTTTTTTTGAAGTTGGAATATATATTAGAGAAGAATTTATTTTTGTCAATTTGTCAAAGGTTGTGTGCAACCGCTTTGCTTAAGTATAACTTTATTTACCTTTTTTAATAACTTTAACTAAAGAAATAAGTAATATATTTTAAAAGCCAGTATGCGAAATTAGAATGAAACCTTGTGACCAATTTTTACAAGCCTATGTGTCTTTAAAGTGAATGTTCTCCCAAAAAGAAATATACGGGCCAAAGCTTTTTTTAAATAACACATGCATCATTAAAGTAGAAAATTAAAACGTAGTGGACTGAAAATAGAAGTTCTACGGGTATTAGGGCATTTATTGCCAGCTTCCCTCCCGAGTTAATTGCTTTCGCTGATTGCGTCATTCACTCTTTGCCCGTAGCATCCGGTTCTATCTCGGCACTGGTGGAATTGATGTTTGAGCGGTATTTAACCATACAAACCGTCTACCTTGTACGTATATTCAAACGATAGAATCGAACACAACTATGTTTTAAAAATTAAAATGATTAAAAACCGATTTAAAAAAAGAGTTTTAATTTCAAATATTGTTAATTACATTTGTATCGGCCATTTACTGTTTACGTTATACGACAGTGGTTCTAATTGATTGCGCTTTGAAAATATCTGAAGCAGTAAAAATTATCTTCGCCTTTTACACTAAATTCTTCGTTTCTGTTTTATTAGTAAAAGAAAAATGTTCATTCATGAGGAACTAAGATATAAATGATCCAGTTTATAGTCCGTCCAGATAGAAACATACACACACTGAAATTGTGTCTTCTAGTAGAGTGGCACAAGCATTTTGTGTTAATAAACGACGTAGCTTGCGAAATTGTTGGGTCAATGAGATACGTCATTTTTACGAGTGCAGGCGACAAATGCAGTTGGGATTTTGTGTACTAAAAGTAATGTTTTCACTTGATTACTATTTATATAGTGAACGTTTTAATAGGTACGTCATGTACATTTAAAAAAAAACTGAGATTTGTCTTTTTAGATCACCCCTTCTATCACCACACCTTTCTCCGGAGCGTTACCGATCACCGTATTACCGCAGTGGAGTCTCAAGTGACGAAGAAGGAAGGGACGGAAAGACTCGAGGGAGAGAAACGGCCATCTTATCCGACGCTGATGTAGACTCCGATGGAGACACAGGATTGGACGGCGGCGACGAGGATGAGACAGACTGCAATGTGACTCCTGGAAGACGACGCGCCAGGAGAAGGAGACCTCCGCGTAGACCTCCACGTTCAGCAGGTCCGAATTTTCAACTTTATATAATTTTTTTCGCCTGGATTTTCAAGGATTCGAAAAGGTTTATACATTTGGCTTAAAACCTAATTTCACTTATTTTGTTCACCGGAATCAAACTTTAATTGCAGCCCAAAAACATGTTTCTTAACAAGCACTAAATTTGTTTCACACTACTTTCTTTCAAAATTAGGTAGTATTAATAGGCGTAGGCTTTCCCGTGTATTTCTAATAAGACCGGTATTTATTATCATTATATGTATATGGGCGTTCCCTGAAGGTGCAACTGACACATCTGCAAATGATAGCATGCCTGCCTCAAAAAATTCTGTACTAATGAATAATGTAGGGAACCATGATTATTCGCCGGTCTAGCTACGCCTTTCCTTATTAGAAAGTCAATGTCCAATTGAAGGCAATTTTGAAAGCAACAGTTCCAACAATTTGATTTGTTACTGGGAGTGCCTAGGCTGGTGGGCAGTCATAATTTACTGCGTTTTACTACGAACGGACTATAGAGCAAAAATATTTTTTTCAAATTAGGACATTCTTTCTAGTTAAGTCAATGATATTAAGGCGTATTGTTTCACGTGTCAACGTGACAACCGCAGCCATGATGCTGCCCCTTTTTTATAAAAAAAACCTTATCTGATGAGTGAATTATTACGGAGTCATTAATGCAGTCAATGTAATCAGTTTTACAAATAAGTTTTGTTATCTTCAAGGAGCCACACCTCCCCGATCACGACGACGCAACCCGGCGCCGTCCGCACCTCCTGTGCGGGAAAGGGAGAGAGATCCGCTGCTAGAAGCAGACAGAGAAGCGGAGAAGAAGTACAGGGAGCTTATTCGAGAGGCGGAAAAGTTGCTGGTAACGGTATCCAGAGCGCCGCTCGAACCACCGCACAACCCTCGAATCAGGGAATTACGGGCTACGGAGGTTAGTGTGTATTGCTAAGCCTTATAACATAATCTTATAAGCGTAACGGGAAAAGTTCGGTCCTCTCAGGCATTAAAGATTCGAAAAAGTAAGCGCGTAAAGAGTGACAGCCTAAGCGGACTTCTTAAAGAATCTTTAACTTTGGCGGTAATGTGTTATTTGTAAGTAAAAAAATAATATATTGGTACTATAAAGGTTACTACAAGTTACTGAAGTTACTTTAAATAGGACAGTCTTCAGCGCTCTACCAATTAAATTCGATTCAACTGTACACGCGAAACGGAAACGAATAATTGTACTATAGTAGAAAATAGTAGCAGACACATTGAATGTAAATATAGAAGTAAGAAAGTTCAGGACGGAATAAAATGTGCACGAAGCTGTTATTAAAAAGAAAAAAAAGCAAAGAACACTGGATCTCCGTGCCAGTGAGAAAGAAATGTAAATGCCGTTATTAGTGGAATAATGCGACAATAATATACATAAAAAGTTGTATATTTTTATATACTTGCGATATAGTTTTGTTGTGATACCGATGGTATATTAATTCATATTATATATAACTATATATACGATTTTTAATACGTATTTTATATTAATTAACAATGCTTTGTTTCTTGGGAGCCTTTTCTTCGGCACATTAGAACGCAACCACGGCTTCTTCGTCAATTGGAAACCGTATTCCACAAGGTGTTTCTTTTGCTTTTTGAAATAAATGCAAGCCTTTGGTGCAAAATCTAGACTACAAGGACGAAGACCCAAAAATTCTTCATAATCAAATATTCGGTTATCCGTTTGAATTATTAAGTCAGAGTGACATATCATGTTAAGTATTAGAAAAGGAAGAAAAGGGTTCTGATTTCAATTTTTTTTTTAAACAGCTCTAAAAACTTTTTTGTCATGATATGTATGTATAGAGTGCATTACTAAATATTATATGTATTTTTTTTTATTTTTCTATCATATATATTTCATTGTTTGATCATTGCTTAATTTTCAATTTACCTTTACTGTATTATTCCCCGCATTCGCATGTTTACATTTGTTAATCAATATGTATCAGCAAAACTATAGTGAGAATATATTGACATGTATGTATACATAAACCCAATCCAGTGAAACTTTGGTATTTATCGGCCTGACTCGAGACCTCTTAGGGAGCTTTCGAGCTTTGGTACGATAAAAGAGGTCTTAGCTAGGCACCGTCTTTGTTATGACGCCTCGAACCTGGAGCAATGCAAGCCATTTCCATTATTATAACATATACAATCCAAGTCCCCTAGGGGTTAATGGTACAATTTTAGTTTAATGCATGTTTGTCTCTATTTCCATCTTCAGACGGAAGCCCCTCGGCGTAGTCCTGAGCGAACGCATGTCACCAACTTCATTCGCGCGAACTCGCCGGAGGTGGCGCGACGCGCGTCTCCGGTAGTGCGTCGCTCCCCGCTTGCGGCCCTACCGCCTCCCTGCCTGCCTCCGCATGCACTAATCAACGACCGACCCCACTCAGAGCCCCCTAAAAGAAAAGCGTACGCACGGGATGAGGTTTGTTTTTTCATGTATAGTAATCCCCCAATAACACGGTAGATTAGTTTTTCGTTATAATAAAACGCGTGGTAGTCATGCACGTATAACGCGTTATGAACAAATGAACGACGTTAATCTTATTTTATTGAAAGGGTTTTAAATCGAATATTAGGGGAAACGATTAACATATGTAAATACATTTATGTGGGGAATACCCCGTTGTATAAATCCTTACCAGTAAAGCAACGAAGACTACGAAGTACAAAAGTAAGAAGCTTTGAGCGTGTCGTGATCGCGGTTCATTTTTTTTAATACTATTTGATTTCTTTGTTTTCAGGTGTTGCAAACCCTGGAGGGACTGCGCAAGAGTCTTCAGCAGCAGTCAGCGCTGTTGGCGGTGCAACGGACGCGGCTCGATTCCCTTTAGTCAGTCTCCATTCCCGTCCTCGACAGTGCAGCGTAGATAATTGTGATTTCCTTATCCTCTTTCAAACTCTTCCTACATATTTCTTGTGCCTATTACGTTAAAAAAAATCCTAATATTTTATTTTTCATTAAAGGAATACATTTCAATTTATTTTTAAAGTCTTTTTTCGGCGTTCGATTTTAAACAACCAATACTATTTTAAAATTAGTTCGATTTAAAAAAAAAGAAAATTTTTATATGATGTAGATTAGGAACTCTTTGACTCTGGTCGTTTTTAACATAATAGGCACGATGATATAATTTATTAATCCTGTAGTTCTTCCATTTATCTTTTTAAAATTCCCTCCAGTTTTCTAGTGTAGTGACATAAGTTGTAGTGATGTAGCACCTTGTTATCGTTTGGCGTAGGCGAGGCCATTTTATTATCATTCATTAATACTTGTAGTATTATTTAATTAGGAAATAGTCATGTTAGTAAAGATAACTGTTTCTACTTAGTAACGTTGAAATACATAGGCGTCAATAATAATTCTACCGAATTGTCTTGGATATAAACACTGTCTTTGATCTGTAGCGTTCACGCTCCGTATTGCAGGCTGCTACGGCCACAATATTTTATTAAAAATAATTCTTGCGCTGTCGAATTCAGCGTGGATTTGAGCTTGGCTGCCACCAGAAATGCTATCTTCATTCCTGCGTTAGGGCTAAAAAGCAAATATGTGGACTGGTGGTAGTTTCAACCACCCGCTAAACGTGTATCTCAGTAGCTCAAACAATTGCTCGCCTGTAGCGGCAGTAAGTTGGGCACATCGCTCGTGCAACTAACGGCCGTCAAAGGCGGACAATTTGCCTTACTTGAAGATTTATTGGTTTTATTAGTTTTGATGTATAGCTAAAAATTCATGTCATACTAAACGAAGAAGGATTGCGTGAGCAATTTTAGGAATACTTTATTCGCGGGGAATAGTTCATGTCTTAATATTTCTGTCTCATTATTAATTAATAGCGAAAGATGCGTTAGGATAAAGATATTGACTGTTTCTTTTAATTTCATGGTTTGGCGTACTATGTACTAATTCTTGTTTAATCTTTGCCTAGATAACAATAGAGAGTACGTAGTAAAACTCAGCAAAAAAGTATTTAGAAAGAATAACATAAAATAAAAAGACAAACACTATATACATAAAAGGTTTTTCAAATACACACCATTTAAAAAAGACGTCGCATCGATAAATTTATTTACAATTGTAAACGCAGGCTACAATCCTTCGGATGCATCCGACTATGAAAATAATATACAGCGGACCGGGTCTCCGAAGGGTACCAGGAATCTTCCAATTTGATATATGGTTTAGGCCATGCGTCGTCTGCGCTTTGCTGCCTTAATCACGCGGAATCTGTAAATGACAATAAGGCCACGGTGTCAAAACTTAAAAAAATTTACTATCATCTGTCACTTTCACTTGTTTAAAAAAGTGTGGTTAAAAGAACTCTATATTATCTGTCCGGGAAATAAAGTATAAGTGTGATAGAAATGAATTAACTATATAGCTGTTTTCAACGTTACTAGGTGAGCAGTTTTGTGCAGGCTAGTCTGTTTGTAGCACACGTGTACCAGTAGCGATATAGCCGGTAGTGCTAGCGAGGATATGTTATATTGTAACACAATCGTGACCATTTCGAATTAAGACTGCGTTGTATAATAATGTACTGTGTATACATGTTTACTCTTTTTCAACAGGGTTCAAATTGATGATTATTTTAGAAAATAATGATACACTTAAATAACAATCAAAACTTTTACAATTTTGTAAAGAACCTAATAAAAAGTCAAAAATTAAGGTAAAAGGTAAAAAGGCTTTTACAATTTGGCAAAATATTAGGAGGGCCGAAAATTATTGTCGTTTCTGTCTACAGACTTTACAGAGAAACCATTTGATTTTTACCGCTCCAGCATTGAAAATTTTTTTACTAGACGGTAAAAGGTTGTTGATAACGAAGGTAAATATATTGTTCATTAGAAATAAAAACTTGTTAAAAATACAGTCGTGTGAACTTAACAAAGCGACATTACTTTCAGGTCCCCCTAATATATAAAAAGTGGTTTTGGTTACGTTATTCAATAATAATTAAAATCTATTTAAGGATGTGAAAGTTGAGAAATTATTAATGGGCAAAATTAAAACCTCCAATTAAATATTTAAATGTGTGCGTTCGCGTTAATTGTTTTTGATTGTATATTTAATTGTTAATTTAAATAAATACTCCTTTATTTTTTTGTTATAATCTATTTTAAATGTATATTTTGTTGAAAATTTAAATGATTAAATTATGTAAGTAATATTTATAATTATTTGATCCATGAAATCGACTACTAAAAATAATTGTCATTTATATTTGAACCCTGATTTCGAATGTAAATATTCCACCGATGTTTGGGCATTATGTGTTTTTATTGTACAATATAGAAATGTCAAAAAAGTAACTAGGTATGCTTTGATTATAAAACTTTTCTAACATGTTATGCATACTAATTTTGTAGTTTTTTTCAATCACATTAATATTAAATATAAATTTATTGCTACATTTTTTGTGTAGATATCAGACAATGTTATCTAGTTTTTAATAGTTTTAATTGCAGTAAAATACTTGTTAAAATATTTCAGGCAATATTTGATTTTTAAGATTAATGTCAACATATTTAAGAATGTTTTCTTTTTAATTAAAAATATATGATAATTACCCATTTAAATGCACTTACATTACACCTGATTGATTCCTGATAAAAGAAATTTTATATAATAGTAACCGTATTATCTTTTTTTAGTATCTCTTAAAAATGCGGAATGCAAGATTCCCTAAGTTTGAAGAGGCCGAGATCGAAGACGTCGGGTCTTTATTTCTTTGCTCTCGGCTCGAGACTATACAATATTTGTCAAATTGGGAGGCCGCCATGATCGCGTTACCTTTGTCTAATAGTTTTGCTTTTGTAATATTTTTTTTAATAATGTCATGATTTTATTAATAATAGCATGAACTTTGAATGCTTCATTTTTTTGTTAATTTTACATTAACCAACAAAGTACTTTCTTAGAAAATAATATAATTAAATTAAACAAGATAATAATACTCCAAACACCGGTCGGTTTCGAAGGGCTCAATAAGACAGAGCTCTATATTTTTGTTAGAGCAATTTTGCAGACCACCGCATGTATGCGGGGTTCGCGATTTAAATGTAATTTACGCATCTACTTGTTTATTATAAGTATAAATAAGATTTATACGTTTAGTTGATTTTTATTAAAACCTTGTACAAAAACTGTCGTCTTTTATTTCATGTTTTAAAATTCTTATATATTTTTCATAAACATTCTGAAACATTACATTTATACATATTTATTTATAATAGTGACAAACGTGATAAATACAAGAAACAAAAATATACTTATAAATTCTTAATTTCATCTTCAAAACGTTAACAAATTCTTCATGGGTCTGGGTGGTACGCATAGTTATATAATAATTTTCACAAGATGTCATAGGCCCTTCCTTTCTTAGTTTTAAATTTAAAATTAAATGTACATCATTGAATAAATCCTATTATAGCACTATAAAGGTTTTAAGAGATCGAAATATGCTTAACTTGGTCTGTTGACGCATTTAGATGATTAATATCATAACGTATACATGAAATGTTGTTAAATTTCATTTAATGTGGCGGCAAACTGTTCAGTGTTCCGAGCCGATGTTAGTTTACCACTTATATTGTTTAAATATTCGCCGATTCAAAAGCACATGCTTACTTGTATAACCATATTTTGAATTTGAATTATAGATTTGTTGGAGAAATAGCCACGATGGTAGATTTTTTGAACAACCATGATGTCATGCGGACATCTCTTTCAGAATTTCGGTGATTACAATGAACGTCCAATATTTCTATAGTTTTTGGGGAATCTTTTTATATTCGACGCTATTAACATAGCTCGAAAGCCCGGGCGAGTCAAGCTTTTTTGCTCAATAATCGCATGTTCGTGTTATGTATCAGCAATAAACCTATGGGAAAATACCTTAAATACCAAGCTTACTCGAGTTCTGCAGAAAAAATTCTGAAGTCTGAGAAATTACTATTACAAAAGTATTCATGGTGAGAGACTAATCTCAAATTTAAATTCATAATTTTACGATTTCTTAAAGCGCCATCTAGCGAAAGAAATATTTATCTTTACAAACAAGAGGTAATGTTAGGGATGAAAGTAAATATTTGACACTAGATGGCAGCAGTTGAATTTTACATGTATAATATTCATGAGAACATTCTAGAATATTTAAGTTTTTTAAATTCGCATCATGTTTGACGACAAAATGGGTATGGGATACGAGTTTGAGCGCACTTAGTTATTAAGACTATTGTTGATGTTATTTTGATAAACTACTTGTATCATAATTTTTTTTATAAATATTCGTTTTAAATCTGTAATTAATATTTCATGACGTCTGATATAAATTAGCATTATTACGATATTAATGCTAATGAAAATAACTTTTCATGTCGTTAATATCTCTCCACACAAAGTACCGATTATTTTTTGGCAAGTTTTTTTTAATACAACTATTAAATTTTATAGCCCACAATTATAATTATTACCACTAAAATGATAAGGTTTGTAGTTTTTGCAAGTTTTTTATTATACTATTATTTCTGAATAAATAGTCTTACAGGTTATATTTATTTAAAATTATTAATATCAATATAATGTGTATATAGATGTAGACAAATTAAATTATCTATTAGTGTTAAATGCAAAAAAGTTATTGGAGGAGCTGGGATTTGAACCCAGGACTTTCAGCATGCGAAGCAGACACTCTACCACTGAGTTATACCCCCTAATACATATTTGTCTGAAATTATATTTTAAATACTACTATGTTACTATAAGGTTTTTGACTTAATATATAATTATATTTTTAATGTAAAACGTTGAACGATATTTATGATAATAAATGTCTATAGGATGTCTATTTTTAATCTGAAATAGAAACTCTCCGTTGTTTACCCTAATGACTGAAAATGGATTCAGCGAGCATACTTAAATTTAAATAACTACTGGACACATAATCGAAGATTTAAAAAAAAACCTCATTTTCATTAACACCTCACGTTGCTACTAAGTTAAATTTTAGTAAAATACACCAACAACCTCCAACAATAGTTTGGTGATTGATCTTTATCTCGAAATTGAAATGACTCATTTCACCCTATAGGGGCACCATTATGTCATCATCATCGGCGCATCGAAAAGTGGAATTCCACAGAAATAAATTGTTCATCTACATCGTCATAAACACGTGCGAAGTTCGAAAATATACAGGCTTCTATTTCGGATTTCACTAGCAATCTCACAACTTTTTACAACTTATATGCTAGATAAAGTGAAAAAGACAGATTGTTGGTGACACTTTCACAATAGGGTCGAAAATAGTTATAAAAGGACATTTAAAGAAATGACTGATTAATGTAGGCTTAGAAAAACCATACAATATTACTACTTGTGAATGCCATATGAACTTGTGAATTTATTTAATAAAATTTCAATATCAATACATCTTAACCATTATTTACTTCGTTTTTACAGTTTATTAATAAAATGCAGTTGGAATACTGATGTTTTAGTGCAGATAATTAATTATAATTACCAGCAATAAAATTGTATATGCAGAGTCAATGTAGTTGATTTTTGTATATATTTTTTATTGTTTATAGGCAAAGCATTTGATCTTTCACCTCTTGTTAAGCAATTACGAGGTTTACGATGGTACATGCTTGCCTAAAAAGGCTTATATCCTTTTTTTCATCGGATAGGTGTTTTTTATTGTAACACCTATCCTACCTAACCTATCTACTTTGTATTGCATAGGTCCACTGTTAGGAATAAATTCAATTCTTAGTCTTTATATCTTAATTTATGATGATTACAAAACGTTTGTATTTTACCTTTATTTATTTGTATGTTCTAGTCTTTTGTTGTACAAATAAGTTTACATGAATTATTTTTTGCATGTTAATATAAATCGATCGAAAATTAATATATTTTTATTGGAATATTCTAGACTGTTTCAATGATTATCGTGAGGTGGAGATTACGTCAAACAATGATTGTTTGATTTTGCATTGTTAATTAATTACAGTAATTAAGTCCTTTAGCGTCATTTTCATATCAGGTTTCCGACTAATCGTGAAGTCTTGTAAATATGATTTTGCCAACTGGCTAATATTGGATTTTAAATATCGTGAAGTTTATACCATTTGCAATATTTAAAGAGGTCGTTGGGATTTGTTTACAAGCGCCGTCAATATCGTCATAGTGTTTATTCGGGCTCGGATAATTTATGGTCGTATTCAATTTCTTAGCTATATTCGTTTACAGTGCTGCATGTCATCGTCGAAAACGAGTGTAAAAGTGATTTTGATAAAAATCCTTTTAATTGTATATACATAAATGTACATAAAAATAGTTTTAAATTGTGAATTGAATTTATAAATTCGAGGTAATAGTAGGCAGGTGTTAAAAATACTAATTATAATTTATAATGGATTATTTACACAGTGCATCTTGCACTGAAACGGCTCTGGAATTCTAATCATAGCGAATAATATTTATTAAATGATAATATTACTCGTATTTTAACATCTTTCTGCTATGAATGCTAGCCCCAAAATTCTAGTAATATTGTCGAAAGCCACATTTATTCTTTTCCATACGACCAAAACCATGCTTTTATAACATTTGCATTAAAAATGAGGAGATCTGTAGACGAACGAACGTAAGCGGTAATTGTAAGTAGGCAAGACGTATAATGGAGAAACAGATAGCCACTAGGGCCTTAAGGTTCTGGAGTGGACACGACGGACATGAAAGTACAGCTTAGACTAACTTAGATTAGAACAGCTTAGATGGGTAGATGACCCATATGGTGAACAGACGACCTTGTAAAGGTCGTTGGAAGAAGCTGAATGCGTGCAGCTTCCAACCAACGGGGTTTTGGATATCTATGAGGCAGGTTAATGCACATTTGTTGACTTTTTAAGGCTAAAATGGTGATAATGATGATCATACATTCATGCTGAAAATCTACTACGATGTCATGTGGCTGTAGATATTACATAATTATATGAAGTTTCAACAAAAACTGCTATATATTTCTACAAATTATTTAGATAGTACCTTCCGCATATTCCGCAAATCGCAATGTCAGATATTATGTCAAGAGCAATATAGCTTGACCTCAGCGCGTGAATTGAAAGTAGTAAAATAGGTGTGGCTCTCATGATGTAACATCGTGTCAGTGACTCAGAGACGTAGCAGCGGTGAATTTCAATGGTATCACTCGCGCCGGGGCAAACGCTCTACATTACTGATAAGATAAATGCTCTTTTCATTTGTACGAAGTCATAGTTGTTATATGCAATTGATATCAATTTCTTTGAATTAATTTTATACAGTTTCATAGAGTATTCGTTTCTTTAAAAGCAATCTGGATATACCTTTTTTATGAATTAACGGTATTTTTTTAAAAAAATACTTTCTTCTTTTTGATTTCGTAGGTGAAGACGCTATGAGAAATTTTAAGAAAACTGATTTAATTAGCTATTCTTTCTGCTACAAACGAAATTAACGGTTACACAATTACGTTAATAAGAAAGTAATGCTAACAGTGAAGACTATTTTAAAAGATACAGACGGCCACGCGTAAATCTATTATATTGAGGTAGAAATGATGCTTGCTAATATTTCCATTGCACACCATCGTCGTCGTTTCACCCCATAGGCGCCCACTGTAAGTCATACGCCTCCCCTAAAGATGTTTATGGAGAGTATACTTTAATCGCTACGCTTGGCAGCCGGGTCGGCGATCGCAGTTTTGGTATTATGGTACGCAGAGTACTACTGCTCATCCTCTGAACTTGAACTTGTATGATCGCTGTTATAATCAAAGATTATATACCGGGAATAGAACTAGCAACCTACAATCGCAGGTCTCAACAGTCGTGAGGAAAAACGAGATTGGCTTCATCATGTCGACGAGAATGCAAATATTTAACAATATCTCATTGATCAACTCGGTAAAAACCGGAAAGGATCACCGATTTCTACGATAAACTGGGAAGATCGCGGCTGATGAAGTCCAACACTTAACTATTTTCAGAGCCCCGAAAACTTCAAAACTTTTTCTTATTTTTACTATTACTATTTCAGTACTTACCCATGTTTACGTTACGTTACGGTTCTGGAGGGTCATTACGAATCGTCTTGCCCGCAGGTTTGATGACTCCCAGCCTCCTGAAGAAGCCAATTTTCGTCAAGACTTTAACACCATAGATCATATACATATGCTGCGGCAGATTATACAGAATACTGAAGAGTGTAATCCGCTAACGCTAGGCGCTGGGATTATGAGTGCAGTTACTCCAAAGGTACCAAACTGACTATCTAGTACAACCAGAGAAGTGCTAGTCTGAAAATGCCACCTTGTTAGTCAGGTTACAGAACCAGAGCTCAGAACCTACAAAATTGTAGAGAGGTGCTAGACAGGGAGACGTTATCTTTGGAAAATGTTCACCGTTGCACTGGAAGATGTCTTGAAGTGCATGGACTGGAGCGGGCAGTACATCACTCACCTTCGGCTTGTTAATGATATAGTTGTAATGGGTGAAACTATAGGGGACCTGGGTGCCGTGCTCGATGATCTCAGTAGATCCTCTGGGCAACTAGATCTTAAAACAAACATGGATAAGACGAAAGTGACTTCTATTATCCGTGTTGTGCCTTCTCAAGTATTTACTGTAGGTCCTACGCTCGAAGTTATAGACTATTATGTATACCTGGGACGTACTATCCAGCATGATAAGTCCAATTTCAAGGAAGAGATCACTCGCCGAATTTAACTCGGATAGGTAGCGTTCCAGAAACTCTGCAACATGTTCTCATCCAAAACAGTGCAATGTTTGAAGACGAAGGTCTTTGACCAACGTGTGATGACATACCTAGTCGATCACGACGGGCCTCATAAAGAGGCTCGAGGTCATCCACAGCAACGGAGAGGGCTAGGCTCGGAGTTTCGCTGTGAGATAGAAATGAGGAGATCCGCAGAAGAACCAGGATCCGATGACCGATGTAGCTCGAAGAATCACTTGTCTTAGGTAGCAGTCGTGAAGAATAGTTCGTGCCAACCGTTGGCCGTTGGGACAGAAAGATTCTTGAGTTGCGACCGCGAGGCGGTACATCCGGTAGGCTCTCCTCAATGTGGAACGACGACATGGTTAAGGTCGCGTACCGGTCATCGTGACTATCTTTGGGTTTATGCCTTGTAGTTGGCATCTATTGGCAGAAAAGAAGAAGATAAAAGTCATAAAAATTGTAATCATACAAATTGTTAATAAAATAAATTTACGAGGTAGTTAAAACTTTGATATACGAACAAAAAAACATAAACATATTCGTCGAAAACTTGTTTGGGTTTGCAGGAGCAAACTTTGCTAATATGTATACCGGTTCAAACAAAAAACCATAATTTTTCTCGCCGGTTTTCTTCGAAATAAGCTCGTAATTACATGAGAAGAAATCGCTGCTCTGTTGTGACTTTTGCCAATTGTAAATATGATTTTTTTGATAATGGATTTCTACCGCCCTGTAATGACTTATTAACCATTCGGGTGAAAGTAAGTCGAGAATTAATTTTTTAACATTGTTTTACAAAGAATTCGCTATTGTGTCCATAAAGCTTTCCAATGCCACTGAATTTTGTACTGATCATCATTACCGTCAAGTTTGCTCAATATCTGTTTTCGCGAAACTTGTTTTCAAGTAATCATTATAGAGTCTGAAGATATAAAAGAGGTTAGTAACAGTTTGATTAGACATTTTTTATAAAATGTTATACTTGAAATTTATTTCTTATGAACCCGATAGATAAGAGGCGATGTACTATTTGATATATAAATAAAATTTTATTATATACTACATTTACGAATATTTTAGAGATTTTTTGTGTAACGGAATAAAATAAGGCGATTATGAGGTACAGTGTTGTAGATAAATTTTTAAATCATTATTGATTCTGTAGATACTGTTAGTTTTAATTAACCTATTAATCGAGTCAAGGGGCTTAAATTCTCCTACTACCTTAGGTTTATAGATTTGAAGGTGCGGTTGTGTACTTCAACGTCTTGAACTGCAATAAAACATATTTATTATGAAGCAAGTATTCTGGTCGTCTGTCCTGTCTTATAAAAAATCAAGTATTTCTTACAACGCAATTGTAATAAATGTGCTTACATTATTACGTCTCTAGTTTTAATGCGAGCAAATTTTCCGTGAATAAATGAAATAAGAAAATGACGTGAGTTTGCATAATAATCATGTTAAATCGAAGAATTTCTCACACAATAGCAATTTATTTAACGAACTGTGCCGACAAGTTAAACTTATACGTACATAACAAACATTTAAAAAATGTGAACGCTATTATTTAACATTTTTTACGTAATATTTGTTTTTGTTTTCATTCACAATCAAAGAGCATATTTTTTAGGTTCTACGAACTCCATATAGGTCATAAAATGTGTTTGTTTGCATGTTTTTGTGTACAAATGATTCAGGCTTTAAGAAAATATTGTAATAATGAGTGTAAGTGATTCTTTTAAATGGTTTATATATATATATAATATATAAATACACATACACACATACACACGCGCGCACACACATATATATATATATATATATATATATCGTGCATCTAAAGTGGTACTAATAGACATATGGGCTGCAGTCACGTAGTTTCGGATAATACGTTATTTATTTTTACATTTAACTAATAAAATAACAACGATTTCTTTGTTTGTAACATAGATATAGGATGATTGCTTATCACCTATAAAGTATATGTATATAAGTATAAAGTTTTAAAGGTTGGAATATATTTAGTTTGGTCAGCACAAAGCTGTAAAGGACATATAATTATAACTTTGAAATATGTGACATGAATAGTTCTATTGGAATGCGTCAGGTCAATAACTTTTGGAAGTATAAAGTCTGCAGGGGCAGATAGTAAATAATAATACATTTTAATCATATTTGTTGCAATCCGAAATTTAAAACACTTTTTTTACTATATTATCATAACGTTATCTATTATTTCTGAAACCATTGGTTTGTGGACAGGGTGTAACATATATTAAATAACATAAGATAAGCTGTACATTCATCCCTTCAAAGCTTTATATCCAATAACACTGTATATAACGAATTATTGTAGAATATAAATAAGCCGATAACATTTTAAGCTACTGTTATTCTGTAGCATGTCTCCTGCGCTTGTCGTTAAGTGAATTTTAAATGCAGAAAGTGTAAGGAAATAAGTAACCTCCATCTCTACAGGGCACGGTCTGGTATACTTTTATCCATTCAAAGCAAATTCAAACCTCCCCAATGACCCTTCGCTTTGTAATGGTAATTTATTCGTTATGAAACCAATATGCAGTACATCGGACTTTGTTCCATACTTTATCAAATCAAATTTATTCATGTACATTAATAGTTTTATACGACAAATAATAAATCAAGTATTAATAATTTTTATGTCAAACTTGTTATACATATTAAGGCATTAGGATTGTTTATTAAATTCTGTTTTAAATATGCCTTCTTCTGCATTAATTTCCGGGCAAGAGATTTATGTCTTTTTGTGTTTTCTGTCTACATAATAAACACATAAATGATTAAATGTTTTTCGTTTTTGAGTGATTGATCGGGTGGACATTTTTTAAAGATTTTTTAATCACAAATAAGTAACAGTGTAAATAAAACATTTTGTTTCTCGAAGAGTTATTTCTTTCGGTTTAATCTCCTTGAGGATAAAAAAGAGGATAAAAACTTTAAATATTCAAATTATACACCGTGTGAAATATCAAAAAAAAATTAATTTTATTATGCATTGCGCACATGTAAACCTATTTTATAGGAGCACATATTTGCCATAGAATTTAGACCTAATCACTGTGAATTAATACATATTGATGTTGGTTCACAGTCTTAAACAATAAGAGAATATAAAAACGAGAAAAGTTAACAGCAAAAAATGGGTTTTATAGGAGCAAAAAGCATTTATTAATTTTCTATTATTTAGCATGTTAATTTAGCAATTAGCGATCGCTTAGAGAAAACGGCAATTTGTAACAGACTGCATTAAAATTTTTGACAATAACTTTTTTAAATATAATAACAGCTTAATATGTTTTCTAAGATTATTATTTTTTTTTTAATATAATATCTATATTCATGAGATGTTCCTAATATGAATTTTGCAATAAGGAATAGTTTTTTTTAGTCAAGGAAACCGATGTGGATAATATTGAAAGCGATTACTGATCGAAACTAAAAAATAAGTGTGTATGAATTGTCAATTTGTTAGTTTCTGCAATAATTTGCGATGATTACTCATGGAAAAGAAATTCGTCTATATTATTGATTTACGATAACAAAGTACAATGCTTATATTTTTAATACAAAATAGTTTGTGTTTGAGGCCTGATAAATACATTGTTCGAGTTGTAGATCAATATATATATATATATTCTTTTGTATATATCTATATATATATATATACAGATATATACAAAAGAAAAGAACAATTTGTCTTTTCTATCGATATTTGGTGACATTGAACTAATAAATTAAAGATAATTTTCAGTATTATTCGTATAACGTCACTCGCTAAATCGATCTTGGTCTCTCATACCATGTTATACTTGAAGCAAATATTACAATCTGTATTGAAAGGATTGCTCTGAGGAGTTGCAAGTGAGTAGCAGAGTCCAGGTCTCTTTTCACGTGATTGGCGGTTACTGATAGCGCTTTTTAACAGAACTATGATGCAATGTACACACTCTTATGGTTTTTAGATATATACTTTATACATACAGGTTGCCAAATAGAGCAATATGAAGATTGAACAAGAAATACCTCTGAACACTGCAATTATTTGCTTCTCGGAACGCTGGAACACAAGATGTATGTTTTTCATAATAATTTCATTAGGTAAAGTTAACAGTTTATTTTTATAAAATTAAAGATGTGTATGATAATTTATACACTATCCAAAGAAACTTTTCATATAGCAGGATTATTAAAGAATAGCGATAAGCATTATTGCACCAAAATAATGTGGTGAACTTTTTTGTTACAGTGTACCTGTAATTGTTACGTTTTATAAAGCCAACAGGTTTTACTTTTTAACAGTGCTGTGATTGGTTGTTAAGTTTCCACGCTCCAATGTTCCGTTATGGTTCGTTACATAACAGGAAAGCCGCCCGTGATGTAACATGGCCAGGCATCGTACGATCCGAATCGTCTGGATCATTCGAATGCACTCGGCGACAATTTAGTGGTGCCATTGTTGGGATACTGTATTGGTTAATAGGGATGTGGGATGCTCTTCCTTTTGTGCGAGACGACTTATAGAGCTGATACATTGGCAGACGCTTGTAATTTTGAGTGCTGGTCCTTTTTTTAAAAAAAATTAGTGATACCGTAAGTAATTTAAAATATTTTTTCCACAGAGGGACCTGAAAGAGTGCCTCAGAAGCCGCGACTGCGTATAATCGTATTCACTGAAAGACGCAGGCAAGGTGAGCCTACTCCCGATACGAGTAAATGTTTCAGAAGAAAAAGCAGTTTAAAATCGGAAGTATATCATTTCTAGATGTAGACATAACCAATCACGCAGTCTTTAATGTTGGTGATAGTAGAGCTCAGGTATACGTAGCTTTTAACTTCGTCGCATTATGCTATGATTTGAAACTTTTGAGAAATCTGCTCGGGTTATTCACATGCTGATCGTAGTGTTGCATTTTTGTCTCGACGGCAAGCGGTATGTATAGCGGAGCTCCTCGAGTTCAATTCTTGTATCGCAGCTCCTAGCTTAGCTTTTTGGTGTCTACGTTCCTCGACCAAGTCCCTGGTAGCGGTTGACATCCAGTGAGATCTAAAACGAGGTAATCTGGTTTAGGTCTCATGTTGAATTGAGATTCCTGCACGGTATCTTTTATAAGTTGGACGGTAGATTCCCTGAGGCAGTCGACTGTTCCTTCACTGTTACAGTTTGTAAACAACTCTGCTTCCGGTTGGGCAGTGAAGAGACAGAAGACTTTTTATCAAGATCCTCAGCCGTCCGGAGGTTTTCCTGAGTGCAGGTTTGCGTAATCGGATCCTCTTATTGCATACGAGCAGCTTGTGGTTGAATATGATGTCTTCTCCTGGTAGCGTGTGTGCGTTGGTTACCGAGCTCCACCATCTCTTCTTGATAAGTTTAAATTCGATCTGGTTGCGGTGTACTCTATTAGGGGAGGTCCACGTATACAGTTTCGCGTTTGAAGACAGTATTAATAATAGTGAATCGATCGGTGAAGCGATCTATTTTACCGTTACCGTAACCAAGACCAGTGACCTATGAATTAAGATTATATAAAACTTGAAAAGTAATTAACTATAAAGTAATAGCCAATTAGTATTGTATTCAAAATATTTTGAAATAATAATTGAGAAAATGTTGTTTTTTTATGTTCACTGGTTTTTAGAAAAAACATAATAGTAATTTATATTTTAATAATTAGACGGGTAATGGAATTGAAAGCACCCGGGGTAGGGTATTCTGCTAAAGATATTTATCACTTCTATCCTCGAAAATTAATATTACAAGGAAACCATGGAAAAAAACCTAGGACGATACGTGAACTCCTCCGACACGCATTGGGTTCTGTGGAAATTTAGTTCGTACTTTCACTACAAGGTAGGAATTTCAGTTATGCGCATATTTAAATCCATGGATCAATAAATATAATTTTTAAGCAAAACTGGTGGTCACAGAAAAACAAAAAACTGGATCCCTCACGGGAAATCAGAGCGGTGGCACGGGTTAAGCTGTATTGCAGTGGGTAACTGAGAAAGGGTTGCAATTGTTGGTACTTTTATTATTTATTTTTGCTTATATAAATTTGAAGCTAAGTCTACAGTATAAATCTTTATTTTTTTTCTTACAATATGATTAAATAGCAAATGATTGCCGCAATAACCGGTCTTGTGCTGCCCATATTTTCAACTCCCCGCGACCTTTACTTGCTGTTTATTAAAAAACTAGCCATTATTTAAAATGACGAAAAAACTCATCAGTCATTAAAAATTGCAACTTTGTATTTCCTATAATGCAAGTTCGTCAATAAATAATAATGTAGCTTTTTAAATGTTATAATATATGTTATAATATGTTTCTGTTAGATACTAGCTGCCTGAATAGACTTCATACTGTTAGAAGTTATCCGTCAACTGTATTCGAAAAGCGATATAGACAGGCTAGTTGAAATGACATAGGGCAGATCATGTAGCGCGCAGAACAGCGGCCTGAAGATTCCGGAGCAGGGACAACGGACTGTCAAGATAAGATATCGTTCCACAAGGTGGACAGACGGGAGACGTTAGATTTAGGCTGCTTTCTACTATTTTTATTGAGGTGGTTGTATCCAGCAGTAGACGTTATACGGCCGAAATGGTGAATGACTAATCTCTTCCTATTGTTTAATTTTTCTTTACAATAATCGCGCCGATTTCCAGTTTAACAAATTATTTGGCGATTTACTTATGTGGTATGCAGGTAAAATATAATTCTAGAAAGAAGTGAGTATTATGATTATACTATAGTTAACAAACGTAGGTATCAGGTTCGGATGGACAATTATTCTTCGTTGTGAAAAAATGTGACAAATTAGTATTATCTACACTGGGTCCGCGAGATTGAATGTTACTCGTAACTTTTCTTAACGCATTATGAAAAATGCAAATTGTCTAAAAAGACTTTGAGGTCTTTTTAGACCTTCTTCGTCTTCTTTTCAGTCGATAGGCGCCCATTTTGAGGAAAAGGCTTCTCTCAAAGATCGCCATGATAACCAGCCGTGTGCTGCTCGCTTTCAGCGACTTCTTGTTACCTAAACCACTCTGCACCTACCGGCTCGTGGTCGCCGCTAAAGAACCTAACTAGTAAAGAAAAATTTTTAAATGTTGTTACATCCTAAATCATATTGTAGGATAAAAATAATTAGCCACCTCATAGTTACCAAATATATGAGCGTATTAAATAAACAATTTTATTATGAAAATTAAAATTATGTCTATTTTTTGTAACCTATTACTATTATATTTAATATTAATGGCATATATATTTAATATATACCTTTAATAATAATGGCAATAAGAGCGCATAACGCCTGCTAGGCCGTCGGCTTCTTACATAAGAGCAGCGACGCCGATTTGCAACAATGAAATCCTATTGTCAGATGATTCAACGACGCCATATTGTGCCTGTATACCGTAGTTTCTCGAACCGGAAGCGACGGATATCGCCGAATTGACAACGATAAAAATGATCAACAATTTAGATATTCATTCGTCTGTAAATTAACTCAAGATGTAGAATATTCAGTTGGTTCATCCATCCATAGAACTTTTTTGTCTTTTTCTTTTGTCTTGTAATCTTTTTTTAACGTTCAATTGTATATGTAACTGTTGTAAAAACGAAATCAATGGATGCAAAGAACATTCAGTTTCTTTTTTAATAATTTATTTATTATGACAAGCTGCTACTTTTTAAGCCCTTGCCGCGATCGATTCATTAAAATATTACAACTAAAATAAATTATATAAAACACAAGTAGCCAATAAAAGGTAACAGGAAACTAGAAGCAAAGATTTAGTATTTCTGGATAACTCATCATGAAATTAATGTATGATTGCGTTAATTGATTAATATGAAATAACAATTAAAAAAACATTATTTATCGTGAATCTGACCTGACATAAGATTACTTTCACGGTACTTCATTGTTGAAAAAATAATATTCATGATTTCATGTACAGTTATAAAAACCAGACGTCAAGATAAAAGGTAATTTTAGACATTTTTCTGATTTTCGTGTTTTAAACTCTTTGAAAGGAAGAAATTAAAACAGTCAGTAGATTTTCACAATAAATAATAACCTAAGTATTGTTATCAATATGCGATACAAGCCACTTAGTGTTATTACAACAATTTTCCAAGTAAAATTCCGATGATTACAATGAAGTGTGTGTAGGGTTGGTATGAATGATGGTTTTTGAAGGATTATTCTTAATTAATATGCGTGTCAAAACATTGTCTGTAATAAAGCGTTTTTTTTTCTATAATTTGTTAAACACAATAAATCCTTGAATTATTGTCGGCTCGGTCACAGGGGCCCACAACAAAATTTATTTCTGCAACGTTTTTGTCAATGTCGAAATTGGACAAGGCAATATAAATATATGTAACCTTGGGTAAAAACACTAACCACGCATGATATGTGTATTACTTTTTATTTTAAACATACAAACTATTATAAAGTATGTGGTTATATTTAAAATTTTGTTTTGTTTATGTCATGTAATAAAAAATTATTTTGTAATATCAAATTGAGATGTACAATTCAATTCGGTTTATGTGAATTGTTAAGGAAAATTTTGAAAATTTTTCTAAACAATTTTATACGTGTCTTTTTCGTCTATTATTCCAATCGCATAATAAACTTAATGTTTACAATAAGTTTTATAATTTATTAAGACGTTTTAGGGCTTTTTTTTTAC
The DNA here is from genome assembly GCF_028537555.1 of Battus philenor. NCBI lineage: Eukaryota > Metazoa > Arthropoda > Insecta > Lepidoptera > Papilionidae > Battus > Battus philenor. Next base: position 5,539,220 of record NW_027181693.1, read on the forward strand.
TTATTGAAGTTTGGCCGTGGTATACTTTTACATAGTGGCGATTGTGAAACCACACGTTGTTATTTCTAGTTAAGGTGTACCCGAGTACTTCTCCTCCGCGTTGGACAGTTGTATCTGATTTTCTTAGCAGCGAGCGGCCTTCGTGTAAGGACGATATGCGAGCACGTTCGTCTACATTGCGCCACCGCGCCGATCGACCCTCACGGCACATGCGTCGCTACAAACTACAATATTACACGGCTTCTCCATTTACCCGATAATTTTAGTTAAGTTACATTTTAACATTACAGAATACAGTTTGATAATTCATCGACAGTAAATTAAATCAATTTACGTTACTCTCTGCGTAGTATCAACTATAAATTCTCTTAATACCATCCTTGCCTCCCTCATTCCATTTACGCAATATAAAAGACAAAACAAAAAAGTTAATAAACAACATGAGGTAATAAATAATTCGATAAATTTCAAATATAATTTGATGGTAATATCGTTAAAGCAAAAAAATTCTTTTCAAATACGCATTCACACGGAGGCACAAAAAATATTATTTGTTATTACACGTCTGCGGCTTGTTTTGAAAGATTGTAGACGTCAAACCTCTGGAACATTCTTAAGAGACTTCTTGTACTTTAGAAAACTGTGTTTATAAATACACTAAAATAATACAATGTAGCACAATGTATTTCATATTAGTATCCTTAGTATCACAGACAAGCAAATATTGTATTACTACGTGTAAAATGTCTTTTATTCCATAGCAGGATTTTAATTTTGATAAGAGTGTCTTTATTGAAGTTTCTCATATTAAAAAAATGAAATAATAAATGTCTTTAGCCGGCATACTACCAGTTTCAAGATTGGTTAGAAAATTATATGTTTAGGTAATATTAGCTCACGGAAGTAGATAACTATAATCATTTTCGGATTCATTTAGGTTTATTTTTTTGGAGACCCACAAGATATGTCCATTATTTTGTAATGTCTTGTTTAATCTTTGAATTTAAGCTACACTTCCGGTTTACACCGGAAACTTAAAAATAATAATTATTATTTTTATATACAGCGAGGTAATTAAAATATTTATTAAACAACATTGGTTTATTTCCTGATTGTAAACTTAAATATTTAGAAAATTATAATTTATGCGAAGCATTGAAACGTTACCTTAAGGTTTCTTTGGCTATAGTAAATAATAAAAACAAACAACAGATTGAACTATGAACCACGTCTCAGTAAATAATCAATGCTTCCTATAAAGAAGATCAGTTTGAATAATGATCGTTTTGATATACAATCAGAAAAATAATCTAAGGTGATTAATACTCGACACATTTGGCTTTTGTTCAATTACTTACCTGTTTGTAAATTGTTTAGTAACAAGTTGAAGCGGTCAGTTTTGTACAGCTTGTGATAGATCAGGCCATGTGTATTACATACATCTCTTTATTTGTTTTTTATTATTATGTTACCAGAAAAGTACGGTACATATTAAACGGGAGAAAAAATGAAATGAATGTAGTTATATTTAGGAATCATAGTAAGACCAGAGAATTATTACTTGTCTTCACGAATTCAACTTTATCGCTACACTTTTTTAACGCAGATGAAAAAGATGAAGGGTCTACAAATTTCTACAGCCGAAGAGAGAGTATTTATAAATGCTACGTACGAGTGATAAATGTAAATTGTTTTAGAATTGTAGGAAAGAATACTTTTTGCTTTTTAAATATGGTAAAAGGTGTTCACACTGCAGAATTCATGTCTAATAGTTCTCTATATTCCATATTTTAGAACTCTACCAAAATGAAATTGTACTTCTAGAGAGTATAAGGAAAAAAGCTGTACATTTTTGACAATTTTGCAAGTGCATGTGTGCGTACATCAATATCTAATTTTTATTGTCATAGGTATTTGAGGTTATGCGCAATTATAAAAAGATGTTTTATATCGGCCAAAAATCATCTTGTTCAACGACTTGTTTACAAGTAAAACGTACGTAAAGTATTACGTACTTCGTTGTGTCGTTTTTAAAAGTAATTATATTGTAAAATAATAATGTTCAATGTCTAGCAGTACCGTACAATAATATATATGGAATCGCTTAAATCTTAGTATCATTATTTTTATTAAAACAACAATTCGTTAATATATTGAATTTAATAAATCTAAAAAGTTAATTAATTCTTTAGCATTTAACCTTTGCAGCGGGCAAACTAAATGAATTTAATGAATTGTCATTTGCGCGAAGAACAATGTCTGAAATTCATTTAGTTTATTACAATTACTTTTTTTAAGAAAAGTAAGACCCAATGGATATAATTAAAAAGTTAGAGTAAATATTTTATCGTTAATCAAATTTTTCTTGAAAATTCTCTTGGCCATGGTATTAAGCATTATTAAAATGAGACATTAAAATGTAATTCAAATAAAATAACATTCCGAATAACTGTGGCCAAGTTATGTACAATTTTTAACAACTAAAACATTTGTGACGCAGATGCGTAGTAGAATAGGAATGGCGATTGTCAAAAATTGCGTTAGACACGTCTTTGTCACGTCGTGTGACCAAAGGCCATCGAATAAAACAACTATTTATAGTTATATATGCCTAATGTATAGTTCGTATTAATCGCATGCCAGCCTTAAGCCCCAAAACTGCGTTGTATATATATATATATTATACATTTTTTTAATATCACTTCTAATGAAACTATGTTCGTTATATTATAATAGATATTTGAAAACGAAAAAATTAAACTGAGTTTTTTTGTATATTGTTTATAATATATAAATAATGGTTTTGACATTTAATGTTAATTACACTATTTTAAGTTAATATGCATTACTTAATCAATTATAGCAATTAATAATAACTGTTTGTGGCAATAAGAAGCATATTATACTTTTTATACTGTTATATTTTAATCAAAAACATTTGTTATAACATGTGGTGCCTTTGTTTGGACAAGAAGACAATAATCGTTACAGTATCCGTAATTACGGAGTATTTTTACTGAGCTAACATAATGAATTTTACTATTCTTATTTTATAATGATACGACGATAAAGTGTTACAATATACATAAATATAAATACAAAAATGCAAAAAGTGTATTAAACAGATAATACTGTTTTTAGTATTTCATATATTATTGTATATTTAGATATTGAGTTTTTTGAAACATGGTTTACAGTTTTATTATTAAATGCATCATATTTACTTGTACTCCCATAACAATTGAAAAAATGTTCTTAGAGAATATTTAAAGACAGTTTCTGAAAGAATTTTCTTAACTATCACTGAATTATTGCTGAGAAAACATATTAACGTCGTTAGTCCTTTTAACATGAGTGAGTAATAAGGAACAAAATATTTTTAATTATTTGAGAAAATAAAACGAAATCAGACTTAATAGAGTATCACATTTTGTGTTGATTGGCTGCTTGTTTAACATAGTATTCAATAAAAATAAACGATGATGGGTTATTTTTCGTAAAAATACCTAACGCAGACACCAGCCTCAATATGATATGTAACTATTTTTATGATTGCAGCATGATGAGTTCACCATCTTTAAAACTACTATTGCTTTTAATTTTGTATTTTAAGATTTGTACTTAATTTTGTACTCCACGTTTAGTGTCCAATTTGCGACTTTATAATTGTCAATTTTATATGTACACTTGAAATATACATATACTAAAGCATTTATAAGAATTACAATTACACATTTTATTAGTTCATATAAAGTATTTAAATCGAATATTTTTTAATTTATTGTATTCATTGAATATTTAAGGAAGATAGACAAGATGTGGGTTAGATAATTATATATTTATTATCTTTTTTGAAGGGATATCATTTCTAAAAGATTTAAAAAAAAAGATTCTCTCGTTAGTACTTGATTAAGGAAGAAAATACGTATCGCAGCTCTTAATTAAATTGTTAAAGAGTTCCTAATCCAAGTCGCCCAAAGCATTCAACATGACATAGAATGTCAAGTGTGAGCCTTTTGAATACAATGTTACGTACATTGTATTCAGTTGATGCTTGTTAATGACAGAGGTGAAGTCTTATAATACTAAACAGAGTCATTAACGTCACAATTTCGTAAAAAAACGATGTGTCCAATTGATTTGTAATAACACAAGTTAATCTTAATCATATTTGATTATTTTTCTGCAATTTCAACACGTATTGCAACTATACAATAAAAAGATAATTCTGGATGAATCATGTAAGAATTTTATTAGTCTTATTTCTATTCGAAGACCACGAAGAAATTCAATATGCAAATAGTTGTTGACACGTAATGCTGTAGTTTTTTTGTCTTTTTTAATTTATGACTTGTTTTGTTTGATGATGCGCAACATGATTCAGCATTTATTCAGAAATTTTACGCAATTCCTTAATTGTCGACTGAATATCCTATTCTATATACATCTTTGTCAACATGTGCAATATTTGAACTAAACATTAAATACAATATTACTTTGTAACGTCGTAATATTTACCTGAAAAATATAAGATACTGTTCTCGTAAATAATATGAATGTTATCGATGCATGTCATTTTCAAAACATTAATTTTTATATTTAATTTATGAACAAATTATATGTAATTTATCAAAGAATAAAACAACAGTAATAATTTTTTTTAAGATAGAATTTTCTCACTGACGAACAAAGGTCACGTGCGTGTACATAGATTTTTTTATAATTCTAGTAAATAAAAGATTACGCGGTCTTTTTGCTGTCGTTAAATGCAAAATCATTGTGATCAACTTCCGCAGTTCGCAGCCATGTGATTAGCGAGCAGATTTACTTAATTATATTTGTTTCCCGCCGTTATAAAAAGAAAATGTTTTGAATTACCATAGAAACGTAAATCTTTGGATATGATTTATCTCAAGCAATTTGTAGCAAATATTTCAAGTTTTTCGTTTTTTGTTTTCATAGGTTGAGTAAACAGCGCTGATGCAGTTGACGCTGACGTTCTATAGTGAGAAAATACTTTTTAAATCGATCATTTTACAAAGGGTTTTATTAATTACAAAATACCTAAAAAAAGGATTTATAAAAAATGCTTTATTTCCTGTTTTTATAAAGATTGAATTGTCCTTATTAAAAAAAAGAACTATATAATATTATAAAATAAGATACTAAGAGTGTATTAGATATTATCTGTTTTATATTAATAAAAACACGTTTTTTTTTCTCAATTTACAGTTTAAAGCTCTATAATGTCGTGCCGAACATTTTCACTTCCTTACTAATCGCTCTTTGTACATGAATGTAGTATCAGGAGTGCATAAATTTTGGTATAAGCTGGTTTAAAAGCAATGAAGAAACTTATTGTAAGAAACTGATGTAAATTTACATTTAATATTTTTATGTGCAGACTTTATTAACACTGGTTTGTTGGCTCGGGATAAATTGTGCCTACACCACCGAGTACCTCTTACAGCCAAGGCTAGCGACTATAGTTTCTTTTTTTAACGTTTTGGTATCTCAAATAGCATTCACCTATATTAATAAGTTTAAATCCGTATCTAAAGTTATCTGATGTTATTTAATTATTTACATCTCTCATGTAAACACATTTAACATAATGTTTGCAGGTTATTCTTTCTGTATATATATAATATCATATTTTTATTTATGTATAATCTTGTAAAGATCATATTATGACCATCATTTGATAATTAATGACTATAACATTCTCGAATCAGCACAAATATATAAACTATAGTGTTCCGCGTTCCGATGTTTTCTTGCGTAATTTAAAGTAATGTTTCTTTTTTAAGTGAATGTCAACTTCATTTACCATTAAAATAAAAATAAAGATATTATTCCTGTAAGGTCATTTAATTTTAAGAAAATACTTTAGTTATGTATATTGGACCATATTGCGTTTTGGTGTTAAGGGCGTATTAAAAACAGAATTAAAGTTTAATGACGACTTATTACCATACTTTTCAATTACTTTCACCGAGTTGTCTTAAAAAGACTTTGTTACGACATTTGGCAGATCGAGGTTAAAATTTTCGACAAGGTGGAAAGGACGAGCTTATTTTTAGTCTTTTTTGAGTATTTATCCATCCATATATGTTTTATTTCCATATTTTCATAAATTCCATCCACTGTAAGGGGCATGGGGGGTGTTCATTAATAGATTGCGTATTTAGAACTATAGCCTTTAAATATTATATGTATACATATATATATATATATATATATATATATATATATATATATATATATATATATATATATATATATATATATATATATATATATGTAACTGATGCAAACCATGTTATTATAAAGAGCAATTCGACATTTAACGTAATTAGCCTCAAAAAGATCAAATGTCCGCACAGTAAAAATTAATAATAAAATTTAATATAATTTGTATTAAAAAACATCATTGCCAAGACGTATTTAAATTATAAACTTTAAAAAATTAACGCGTTGTTCGATGTTCACATTTATTAAGAAAAAAAGGATAAAACCTAAATAAAATGTTTTATACTTACCGCGTAAATAAACATACAAGTACAACTTTTTTAATAACCTCTTGCGTTTCAACTAGCTAAACAAATTTAATGTAAATTATTCTTCAACGATTTTGCGTCATGTATTTGCCTGCACAAGTGTAAAGTATACGAAAGCATTTTGAACTTTGACTCTCGAACCGATAAAACTATTCAACAATTTTAGTATTGACGGAGGTTTTTCAGAAAACAACCTATTTGATTTAATATAATTAATCTATTGAAATGTTTGAAACTACTGGTATTTAAATAAGGCTATTTCCATTATCTGATGCAATTTAAATTTTTCTTTACAATAATTTTAAACATTGTTTTAATATTAAAATAGTTTTTTTTTAACAAACAAAATTTATTATTATTTTTCTGTCATTTATAATTAACATTTTTTAACTTACAGTGTTACGGTTTGTGCTATTTACGACTGTATACATTTACATAGCATTGAGCATTGAATATAAATATGCTAAAAGACTTACAAAACTAAGTTTAATTCAAATTTGTAATGGTCTACTTATTTGATACATTATAATAAAAATAATTTTTTTTTCATTTTATGATCTTCATTTATTCGATACATATAACATTTGTGTTTTTGTGAAAAAAAAAATTTCTCTTTTCATGGGACTCAAATCCAACACTTGACACACTGACAGGGTAAATCGACCTCGGCCTTTCTACGCTCATAGAAAAAGGAGGTTAAATAATTCCATTACGAACACAAATACGCAATACAATAGCGAGATGAACTGGTTTCTTAAGACACGTTATGTAAGAATGGAATGATATTTGTCAAGATTAAGCAAGATAAGAGCTTAACGGTGGGACAGATTGACGTTGCCGTTTTTTGGGAAATTTTGGAAAATGCGCAACAAATTAGATTTTATCAATAAGATTAAGGTAAAACGTCTTCCCGAACCATAGACTACCAGATGTTGTCAACGAGAAAGTATACAAATCGCATACAATCTCTGCGCATTTATAAATTTACACGGGTTCGAACTAACAAGAATAGTGTTTTATATAAGAGTACAAGTATTGTATTGTATCTGTGAAGTTTTTCCCGTTAGTCCTAAGGCTATTATTTTTATTTTACAGCTTTATCGGAAATGAGTTCACGGAACGGAAGGGTCTGTGAACTTGAGTACAAGGAATCGATGTAACCCGATGATGCGGCTAGATTTCTCCCATACAAATTAGATTTTTTTTACTTCGATGAGTGGAATCGTCTGGATATTCAAGATACCCTTATTCCACCCTTGGAGGAGGACAGAGTAATGTGGGTGTTATCCACTAAAACTCCCTATGTGGTAGTTAGTCTTCTGCGCTGTGTGACGATCTCAGGTATCTCCTAAAGGAACTTTACTCAAAATTAACCTGTTACATCCTATTTATTCAGCGTTTAACTACCACTAAATTCAATGCTGCTGGCTGTGACAAAATTAGTCGCGGTCAAATCCTCGCTTCTTTCGTGCATAACCAAAATCATTTTTTAACTCAGGCTCCCTCTTTGTGCTGAAACGTTGGAGGAAGACATAACCTACTCCGACGTCTAGCCCTCCGGTTGCTGATGAGGAGGTCTTTAGTTATACCAGCGCTCCATGAGCTTTCGTTCTGCACTGTCGTTAGTGCGATATGTAACGGTTTCACTGGTAAAGAATTAATTTATTAATTGTATAGCCATTAAGCCCGCCAATGCAAAATGTGTTTAATAAGTGTTTATAAATTTGAGGTGTGACATTTATGTCATGTCAGTGTAACAATTACATTTTGTATACATCTGTTAGTGATAAAATTGTATTGATGCGTGAACCAATACAAATACACATTTTCTAATCATTAGCATTCGACTGCAGTATATATTTTCAAGGTCGCTGACACAGGTTTCTGTTGCTCAACGCTCAAACACGGTCGATATTGATTATATATGCGCCTAGCTCGATAGATTCACAATTATACTTCTTTAATAATAATTCTGTAATTTTATTTAAAGTTATATCATCTTCGTATAATATGTATAAGTTCCAATAACTTAAGTAAAGTCAAATCACTCTTACCTTGCCTGGTTACGGCGATAGCATACTCTAAAAATATTCATCTTATCATTTAGCGATAAGTAATCAGCTGTTCTTGATACTGTAGTTGTACTGTGCAGCATGTCATTCATGTTGTTTCTTACAATTAAAATATTGTTAAATATTTCTATTAGCTGACAATATTTAATGTGCATTTTTAAAAAGAGGTTCTATGTTTCTATAATCATGTATTTTGCCTTAAAAATTATCGCATAAGTGTAAATATTTTTATATTACGTTTTTATAACTTAAGATAAACAAACTGATAACATGTTCCATCACTTGATGTAACGAAAGAAAGTTATGTATGCGCTATAAAGCGAACTTAACGAGGCTTGACTAGAGGTTCTTAATCAACAAACTTAAAAATTGAAAAGAAAGATATTAAAAATTTAAATAGTTATCTCCTTTAATCATATTTAATACTAACTGAATTAAAAAAGTATTATTAAATCAATAATATTATTTTTAATCAATAAAATCATTGGTTACAAAACTACAAATTGTATGTTTTATTTATATTTTAAACACCTGTTCTAAATTTTGACGTTAGTAACCTAGAAAAGTTTTCGGAAATTTTATTCATATTTTATTTGGTTTATTCAATCAAACATGTTGAATATCGGACGCCAATTTCCTGCGGCTGAAATGATTTTAATCCGGTAGGTTTGTTAGGTTGTTCGTATACGTCAGTATTTTTATTGGATACGAACTGAAGATATAAAGACGAGATGGGAATTCCCTCAACTTATGTTATTTGTATTACGGGAATTTCCAGGCTATCTACAAAAGTGATTTATGTGTAGTTGTATCGATAGAACAATTGCGAAAAAAAATACCTTGTTAAAATTACATTAGACTGCATGTTTTAATGACTAAAGTTTATACTTATAGAAAATTTATAGTTAATTGAAAGTGTTGCACTAGAGAAGAGAAGTAATTGGAATAAAGTACACAGGTACCGTGGTATATGGTACCTGTGTACTTAATTCCATTGACAAATAAATAAAAAGAGGCGTATAATTTAAGTGATATTCTCGGGATGATCCAAAGGTAACTTTAAAACCATTTTGGTATAAATGACCTTTCATAATAATAAATCGCAGCGTCAAGGGCTCAAACTAGTTTAGTTATAAATGAGTTATAAGGGTTTCACAAAAAAGGAAAAACAATTTTTTTAGAGATTTGCATGGTCCATTTGAAGACTCCGATGTTAAAAAGTTTATAAACGATCAACTCATAGTGTTAGGCAGGCCTTAAGCCAGTTCGCACAATTTTTGGTTTTAAAATCATTTCAAGTTTTTTTTAAAGTAATTGGAACGAATTATTAATTTTACATGTATTAGGGATGTAAAGAATCATCTCTTATATTTTAAAAGATCAACAAAGATCCAAAAAGTACCAGAAAAGTTTTTATATTACGTGAAAAAATAAATAATCGTATTGCGTGAAATAAAGTATAACAACCTCTTGAGGTAGCATTATTGTAAGGCCAATAGTAGTACGATCGAGTGTAATTAGATGGACTTGTTTCAATTACATCTGTGCGGAAATTTACCGATGGAATACCCCCGAAGTAATTACTCTTTAAGTGTTAAGTTGTATTTTTTATTTTGCACGAACATTTGAACGTTTTTATTTATTAGTTTTTATTTATTGATTAATGTCAAATATAGAGGTAAAAAGTGCCATTAAACTATAACTAACGGAATTGTCTATAATAATATCATTTTCGTGCGTTATCTTGTAACCGATACCATTGCGTGGTTTCGGTAAATTCGGTCGTTCGCTCTCCGGGCTTACGTGCATGCCATGCCGATCAGACATGATTTTTATCGGCGCGTCATTTCAAAGTTCAGTCGACCTTTCGACCGGAATTATTTAGAATATAATCTGTTCGTGCGATGGGTTCGTCGTATTATTTGCGTGTTATGGCAACTGTCGTGAGTGTGGCCTTGCTACAAGTCATGCGAATAAGAGGTGATAACTTTATTTGGAGCATCATTTTTATAGTTTATTTATTAATTAATCGTTGTTAAACCTTACATAAGCCTAAAAGGTTTTAATAGAAACGTTGTAAAGAAGTTCGTTGTAAAAAAACGGTTATATTTTTAGTTTAAAAAATAATTTTGAATGCCGGTTACTGTTTAGTCCAGAAAAATTCGTCATTTAACTAATAATAATTAAAAAAATTTAAAATATGCTTTATTCATGATAAAATATTGCCTTTTCAATATTTATTATTACACAAGATAAAAATAAAAATTCCTGCGATATCTTGAAACTAAAATCCATTGTTCACTTAAATCTACTTAGAACTAATATAAGATAAATACGTACAAACTACTTCATTGTATTACATATGCAACCAACGGAAATTGTAATCATTTATGTTATGTGAAACTTATATAATTTAAATAACATAAGTTTCTTCAATTGTATAATATCGATTTAAATGTAAGCTCTGGAATTTTTTAAAGGATTATCATAGATTTTAATAGCAGACAGTCGGCATAGTATTGGCATACGTTTTATATTTATTTAAATTTCAAACCAGTTTAAATACATTCGAAATTAATATTTAAAATTCTTATAATTAACCAGTTTTAAACAGTTCAGGATCTAAATAGAGACACGCGGATATAAAATATGTATCTATATAACTGACAAGTTTGAATTTAGTAATAAACACTAATACACGTGTGTGTTGCATTTACATTGCTTAAATCTTTTATATAACCGCTTATGGCAGAACTTACGTAGTGCAAGTAATAACTAAACATTTATACATATGAATAGTATTTAAATTTTTTGTAGGTAAATTTAAAAAAGATATGTAGTGAACAATGAAATATTATAATTATTATATAATATTTAAATTTATAGTAATTATTCGGGTATTTTTTGTAAGCTGAATGAGCAATGGAGAGGGCAATTCTCGGGATTTCTATACGAGATTGAATCAGGAATTAAGCAACCGACATATTCCAGTTGAATAGCAAGTTAAAGTAGCATTTGGGAGACATGGTGCGCAAAACAGAAAGCCTCTGAGGCCTGAGACCACGGACCAGCAAGCTCAGCGTAGCACTTCCACCGAGTCCGACAGATAACCTCAATCAGAATAATGCAAGCCGTTCACTACCTGTATTTTTGAAAATCTATGGGGGACACCTAGATCCAGTACTTGACGTCCAAAGGCAGAAAAGATGAAACAATAATTAGATACGTGTGTTGACTTGTAGTAATTATATTTGTCTGCGATTAATTTGATTTAGATTAATAACAAAAAGTCATAACAGTTTCTTAGTATATTCAATAATTCATATCTAATTAGATAACGTACCTTATTTTTATTTTTTTTCCTCTGCTTATCGCACCGGACATAGTCCTGTTGATAAGGAAAGTGAATCATCGTTGATTGAGGCTTGCAAATTATAATGATTATTTATTTAGTAAATGTTTAATCGTTGAGAAAAATTGATAAAAACAAACAAAAAATTGTCAACAAAATTTATAAGATAAATGGGTGGTATTCGTTATAAGAGTTACAATATCAAAAATTAAAAGGATATGGAAAGTCAAACAAAAATTAATCCCTTAAAAGGTTTTAACAAAATTTTCTGTTGGAGGACCATATTCAAATATGTGAAACATGCGTGTTTTAATCTTTAATGAAAATATTAATAACGATAAAATATTTAAATTTTTCAACTAATGCGCATTAATTTTTTAAAAATAAAGTCATTTGTATTTTAATAAATAAAGATTGTTGTTTCAAGATGTTTCGTATAAATAGTAAAAAGTACATTTTATTCTTTATATTGGACCAAATTCATTCATTCAATGTGTCAATAGCAGGACAAGGTCGATCTCAAGGAACTGATATTTGTAAATTCTTAGATTTAAATTAACAATTAGTAAAGAACATATTACATTTTAGATTAACTTTTAAATAGTCATTTAATAAAAGTCAACCAGGTTTTGTTTATTTTTGTTTAATATTAATTTAGAATTAGACATAATGTTATTGTCCAGTAAGTTACAGACATATTAGGAGTACCGGAAAGTAATGTGGTTCCCGTCGACATCTTTTTCAGAAATACCGATTGATTAATACCACTTCGGTGTTGAAAACTTGTATACTAGATGGCAAAAAGTTGTTGATAACGAAGGTGAATATATTGTTAATATGAAATAAAAACTTATTAAAAATGTAGTCGCGTGAATTTTACTTAAGAAAGCGACATTACTTTCCGGTACCCCTAATACAATCGTATAACACACATCAAATTCAATAAATCTACGATAGTTATATTTATCCTCATTGTTATTATTATATCATCAGGACGTCGTCCTGGTTCCCTTGTTGATTTATAATAAGAACGGTAGAAAGCAGCCTGTATCCATGTCACGTCATCCAATGTCCTTACGCTTACCGGTTCGTGGTCTCCACGCCCTAATCTTAAAGCCCCAGCGTCAATCAGTTGCGTGGTTATATTTGTATCTAATACACAGTTATGAAGTAGGCCTTTAGGCCATGTTAACTTTTTCTGTATGTTATATACGTTTGTCGATTGTTGTCGAGAGTCGATTAAAAGCTATTCCGTAACTTTTATAGTATATTTTTTTAATAGTCATTGCAATTTACGTGATATCATGTCTATTTATTAAATAAATATTATACACGTGCCATTCATTTATAGTTAAGATATAGTTTCCTGATTAGATAACTGTATACATGTTGAACAAAAAAAGTTCGACCTCGTTCCATTGATGGTAGAGCAAAAAAGCCGTTACAGTAGTTCGATGTTTTCGCAAGTCCATTGGAGTCTGTATCGAGGTCGTTTGGGTGGTATGATGCGGACACACTATACTACAGTACTGTCATTATCATCTTTTATCTTGATACATACTTCTCAGCCTTATGTACATGTATCACTTCATATAATATATGTTAATTTAAATTGTATTTTAATTTATTATAAAAATAGTTACTTGAGTATATATCTTTGTCGTAAAACCTAAAACAGTATTTTTTATATTTAATTACCAAAACCAACTCGCTATTGAAAAGACTTAAACTTATTTGCATTCGTGAGGATAATAGATATAAAAAAGTTTTTAGTTTACGTTTCAGGTACAAACAATTATTAAGAACTACTGTGAGTTTTTTTTATCACAAATGCACAAAAACTGAGGTATACGTCTGAAGACAAACATTTATCTTTGATGCCCAGTTAGTTGATTTGCAGGCATCACATACAAAAATAACTGATCGTCAAAACTGTTATTGTTATATTAGTGTTACTTTGATGCTATTTTACTATAATTAAGGCAAATGAGAATTCTTTGAAACACGATGGTTCTTCTTTACTTGAAAATAGCTTTTGTATTTCGAACAGTGGTAGAGGATTGAGACTTGCTATCGTTGGCGTTATAAAAAATTCGTTATATAATTTATACTTTATACATTAACTATTATATTAAATTGCATCTGCTCATAAGTTTCTAAAGGATATGCATCAGCATCTTCTGAGTACTATATTACCACACTGCAGTTGCCAACCCGTCTGCCAATTCATTATGGTATATCCCCCATAGATGTCTTTGGGTGAACCTATGCCTTACAATGGGGTCTATCAACTGAAAAGTGAGAAGAGATAGTAATTAATAAACCAGGAAAACTTTTTCATCGCATTCATTTATTACATAAGATCAATAGCTATATCTTTTTTATTTATAACCATTGTTATTAGATGTAAGAACATAAAAAAGCACTATCAAGTATTCTTATGTCATCGTAATCAAAGTCATAAAACATCTATGGAAATATTAGAAATTACAACACATACTTGTGAAAAAAAAACAATAATGTTTTTTTTTTAGGAAATAAATTGTTTAATGTCATTTTTTACATTTTTTATTTTGTTAACTAAAAGATATTTACATTTTTTGATAGAGCGATGATTGGTCATTTTGGTTTAAAACAATATACATGCACTCGAACAATCGCAGTCTATCTTACACCTAGTGAGACTCTAAAAGCTATCGGATAAACAGCATCCCACTATTGGACATTGATCTTTCCAAATATTAGGACTAGTTGGAAGCAGCTTACGTCGAGAGTCTTCCGACGATTTCAACAAGAACCTCTGTCCACCTTGTTAGAAAACTACCTTTGCCGCGCTTTCGGTCTGGAAACCGCAGTATCGTTAGGCACATTGCAGTTATATTTAGGCATATTAGTTATAGGTGTAAAAGCTTTAAAGTGGGTAATGTACACATCATTTGCTGTCAGTTAATATATGATAAAACGTAAAAATCAAAGGTTTAAGACATTATAAATATCGTAACATAACGTAAACATCGTAACATAGTAAAAATAGCGTTTTCGAAATTCGAAAACAGGTGAGAGCTTTACATGTTTTTACTGACAAATGAGCAAAAAACTAACAGTGTATGTGGTAACCAATCAGGTTGATAATAATTAGATGTAGCGTCCTGTTATAAAGAATGTAACGGTTAATGGATAAAAAACCTCAAGGAGCACTTCATTCTCCTAGTCAGATCAGGTAACATCAAAAAAGAATCTTACACAGCACGTCCTTATACGTGTGATAAAAAATGGGGGTTCGACATGGAGGTACGTTGAGCGATTGAAGCCGGGTGCTGGATGCTTATACAAATTCTTATAAAAGTAAATATAAGCAAGTAAATGGGCAAGATTTATATAAAAATGTAATACAGAGTCACTAGTCATTAATTTTAATTATTATTGCACTAATTATTCAAGCGTCACGCGAAGTGCGGCGCTCGTGGCGCGAGGTCCCAACATGTAATCACGCTGGTCAATGCCGCGAACTGTCTGCACCTCATTTGTACTACGACCTCATCTTATTACGTTTTATTTTTAAAACAATGTATAACGTCTCTTGAATATTTATCGTACGCTTTGTACATACAAATGCATTCGCGTAATAGTATCTCTAAAAGAGGCCCTTTAGGTGGAACAAAACTTTTGATGACTATCAAAGATATTGTAATAAAGTACTGAAGATGGCGTTTTGAAGGCCGTAGATAATCAAATAACTCGCTTAACAGAACCTACCATTTGTTATAAAAGCGGAAGTACACGGAGTAAAATACAAGTCTTCGAAAATAAGCTCATCATCATCATCATCAATGCTGGTCCTTCTCCATATATTTTCAAAAGGACTGGTAGAAAGACCTAAGAAAAAAATTGGCCACGCTAAATAAAAAATATGATCATTTTAGAAACTTTCGGTTATGTGACAGCTGTTATTTATACTTACCCGAACAAGTTATTCATTTCTTTTTGTAAGCTCGAATTAAATAAAATCTTTGAAATGCAAGCACCGTTTAATAAGTAATCTGATTTGGAATTAAAAAAAGGTATTAGTTGAAATAATTTTGTAGTGCGTGCAAGGCTGCCTCATTCTGAAAAAAATTCAAACCGACGTTAATTATTTTTAGCTTTGTTCGTTTAATTTAATGTACATACATTAAGTAAAGAAAAATTAAAAAAGAAGTTGTATTTAAATATAAAAATAAAAAAGCGAAAAAAATAGTTAAAATTTTTTCTTCGTTCATGACTTTAAGGTAATCATTGATGAAAGCCATTTAAGTCGTGGATTTTTATAATAATAAGAAACTTTAAAGTTGAATATCGTTTATGTAAAATTTCTATTATCGTTCGTTTACCGAGCCACGAGTTAAAGGCGTGATAATGGAGTATTATTATTATAAAGTTAGTTTTACACGCAGTTATATCATTATCATATCCGGTTTCTAACAGAATTAATTCGCAAGATATCTGTTACCGATTATCGAAGTTTATAACATACTTATAAACAAAATAAATGACAAATTGTATTCACTTAGTTATCCAGGGACACATACATTGAAGAAAAATAGTTAATATTTTTATTCGACATATAATATGAAGAAATTTTTAGATAGAATTTCCTATAATTTATATAGTTAACCTCCTTATGTAGTATTTTGGGATACAATACTAAAGTATTAAATTCGTACCGATGACCTTGTACATAAACGCTTATTAACAAATGATCAATACTGCTTCTCTTATTTATGAAGATTTAAAAAAAAAATAGCTACAACTATATGATTTATATCATTGATAACTTTTCGATCAGGTCTCTCCCGGAACACATTATATTTGGTGATTTAATTTTATCGAGTAGGCGGGAACAAGGCCAGGGTCTACCACCAGTAACATAAACGCTTAAGACGCCGCCATAAATAGGCATACCGCTTACGATCCATCCGAACGATTACAATAATTAACAGATAATTTATCAACATGTCAAATTTGGGTTTAAGACCGGAAGCGTAAAATGCAAACTAGGCGGAAATGGGCTGAAATTTTGAATTTTAGGTCTGAGTCACTATGTATTTAAGGACAACGTGCTTTTTCTTAGTGAGATTAGGAAATCTTACTATTAAGATAAAATAAATAATAGAGTTAATAAAATGATGGAAAAAATGATTTGTGTCTAACGGTAAATAAAATTTTAATTTACTGAATTTCCATACAACGTTTTATGAATAGCAATGTTATAATTACAGGAAAGTCTTAAGCCTGTGTAACTTTGTTTTCATTCATATATTTGTGGTTTTTGATAACACCTATACAACATACTTAACCTCATCGCAATTGTGGTCTGGCTCGATAAAATTAGTTAAAACACCATCGTCGTAATCGATAAATTTTCTTGCAAAGTTTTCCTATAATATTTGTTGACTTACGTCAAATATGACCTTCGTTAAAATTATTTTTTAAGAATGATCATCCGCAAAGATTTGTTTTATGCATTGGATTTAAATTTCCTCTTACGTCAATTATACGATTAGTCGTGATGTGTTTATAACATATAGCTGCACGACTATAAAATATCATAGTAAAACACCACCAACTACACTTGGAATTTTTACAATAAAATCGAATTATGTAAGTGAAAGTAAGAATCATGAAAGTCGTGATTCTTATTTTATTTTAAATACTTTTTATTTCGATTTGATAATATGTTATCATATAAAAATTAACTTTAATTGAAAACGTGCTTAAAAATACATGATTTATTTTTATACCACTTTATAATAACTTTAGTTTTAAACCATGGAAAAATATGATGTGTGGTATATGGTACGAAAAGTGTTTGGATTAAAATAGAAACACAAATCATTTATATCAAAAGATCTCGAATGATTTTTGACACAATGTTACCATGAGAGATTGTAGACGTTCAAAAATAACAGCCTAGCGAATTGCCAGGTTAAAGTGACGGTGGACAGCAGGCCACAAGAAGGCCAGAATAGATGGCCACTGGGACTTTGTGATGGAGTGGACACCACAGATTGGTTTCCACAGCGAAGCATGTCCACCTATGAAGTACACAGACAACCTTGTTAAGGTCGTGAGATGACGCTGGAGGCAACCAGTGACGTCGGAAGTCTCTAGAAGAGGCATATGCACTGCAATGCACCTCATGGCGATGATAAGATTACACTATTAAGATATGATACGTGTAAGATCAAGACGAAGGACGAATAAATTGCTCACTTTTCGTAGCCCATAGAGCAATAGTTGATATATCCGTAGAGTGATAGTAGCTTCAATAGCTTGGATATTAATGCCATGGTCCTTCGACGCTCCATGTTGTACTGTTTACTGATGGCTTACATTGTTATGCGATTACACTTACTGTACGAGCCGTAATAACAAATGCCAGTCCATTGTGGTTTAAAACCGAGGAAATATTGTCTCTGAGGTTAGTCTCAACCTTCTTGCTAAAATCTTTACCAATAGAGGCTTCTAAGATCCCTTGACTTATTACCATAAGGCATTGGGTTACACCAATACCATGCAGTAATTATTAAGAATAAAAAAAGAAATGATCTGGTGGGCATCTAAAAACTTGTACTCGATATAGTGATCAAGATGAAGTTCATCAGGAAAGGAAAACTAATGCTTTAAGAGGTAAACGTTGGTTTATACCGTTGAACGAGGGAATCCAGATGACCGCTTATTTCGTTTCATTCGGTCCTAAAAGCGTATTGTCAGATAGGCTGACGAATCTAAACTTACGATAAATAAATTTACATATTTATAATGACTATATCTCTTTGTGTGTATTCTACGTCGGTAACTATGTTAAATTACTAAAATAACTTAAAATTTCTAGTGACAGAATAGGAGCCAGGTAGACGCGGCGTGGGCAGGCTTCCCACTTTTTGTCGCGGGAAGTCGCGTGTGAGCGGCGCAAGACCGGTCATTGTGGCGATCTTTGGGGGAGGCCTATGCCCTTCAGTGGGCGTCTATCGGCCGGTATGATGATGACTAGGTATTTAGATCATAGCATTTCTGTATTATATCAACTCACTGTTCACTCTCATATTAATGGCCAAGGTCAAATTTAGAGAGATCGATGTGGTCAATTTGTGCGATCAGCTCATTAGTAAGGTATTCTAGAAGAGTAAATTCTTGTACAATATGAGGTCTTATGCAAGGTTTTATAAATAAATAGACCGTATGTGGAAAAAATCAATATAAATAACACATTTTTCATAAAGCTAATCACCCGTGTTTATGTAAATAGAATGTATTTTTACCAAACATTCAGAAAAAAGGTATCGAACAACAAAAAAGTCAGGCAAAGAAAATTGCGAATAAATTGTATCAACTGAAAGGCGCAATTGCGCATCATCTAATATGATATAATCTTTCATAAGGGTTTTGTCATATGTTAATTTGATTTTAATTGAAATGGACGAAAAATGGGACAAAAGAAACGTGACATAAGAAACGTTGTTTATGAATTAACTAAAATTCTAATCACTAAAGACATTTAAGGTTATTAATGAAATGTAGTAACTAAATGAAAAATTTTATTTTATGCATTTGTTTCTTCTTTAGAAAGACCATTGTTAGAGGCCGTTTAAATCTGTCACCAAACAGTAGTAACCTTGTTTAAAGACAGTTATTATTAATACAATACAAAAGAATAATATAATATAACAATTCTACATGAATGTTTTAATGACATTGTAATTTAGACAACGTGCGTTGGCCGGGAATACATATGTTACATATATGTATCGTACAAATCGAAGCGGTCTGTGAGATTGCATGACGTAGTTGTTACATCATCACTTGGACAGACACGCGGGTGACGCGTGGTCTGGCGTATAGCTTTTTCACACGCCGCAGGTAATCTGGGCACCGATCGTCT
Source organism: Battus philenor (assembly GCF_028537555.1). Taxonomy (NCBI): domain Eukaryota; kingdom Metazoa; phylum Arthropoda; class Insecta; order Lepidoptera; family Papilionidae; genus Battus; species Battus philenor. The sequence goes on from NW_027181693.1 coordinate 5,559,125, forward strand.
ATTCGGATTGATTCGATAAGCAGGAGAAGTCTATGTTTGTCATATTCGATAATAATTAATGTTACGCCACGTTTACTATAAATTAGATATTATCTTTTCGGTAGTAGTTTGTGATTAAGCCGATAACAATAATTCTTATTATAGTTATAATAATGTTTATTATAAATCTCGTTACGTAACATTATCTTGTACTAAAAATTTGAGGTTTCGTCAACAAATTATTCCAATTTCTAGGTGTTTAAAGACGGGGGATATGCCAATTGACCTAGCCAATTGACAGCAAATGAGCTATAAATTCACACCTTTATAACCATTCAACTTGTATAACGGTAAAGTAGTAAGAATAATATTTCCACAATTATTCAGACTGCAACAAAAGGAAATTAAACTCAGAAATAGAAAAAAAAGGTAAGACTTGCAAAAGTCAAGAAAATAAATTAAATAAATAGGTATTTTATTTTAGGCATAGCGAAAAAGTATTATGTTGTATATACATTGAGTTCGAGCCATTGTTCGAAATTAGAATTTTTTTGCGAATCGCAACTGAATACGCATTAAAAACGCGCAAACGAATATTTTTTTTACAATAATTATATTTACTGAAATTATATCATCAAAATACAAAATATGTGTATTGAGTTAGATATAATGGCACACGTACATGAAAAGCACTCCTAATAATACTTAAGATGCCGGTTAGTTAATTTTGGTTGGTTTTTGGATTTCGCTAATTTTATGTTGGAATAACAATTATTCACATCAGTAATTTGTTTCGATTTCCCTGGTGCTGAAATAGGTAATATAAATTTAAATATTGAAATAATTCGACAATCAATCGGAGCCATACATAATATTCTAGTTCAAACAGCCACATGAGGCACGCGAGCAGCAGTTTGGCCAAACTTGTAATATAGCAAAAGAAAAGTTAATAAATAAATCAATATAAAGAACCTGTGATAAAAAATAACCTGTGATAATTAATGTAAAAACTGTGATCTCAGAATGTGGATAAAGGAGGAAAGATAAAGGAGGATAAAAGGAATAAATAGAAGATAATGTGAAAGAGAATGTAGAATAAAAATTTAACAATTTTTTTTTACCCGAATTTATATAGTTCCCCAAAAACGGGCAACATTAAAAAAAAATTCTGTCAATGGCTAGGACTTAGCTAGTAATTAATATCTTATCTTTAATAGACTGTTACAAATACACAAACACTAACCCATTTGAATGGGGCTCAACCTAGGCGAAAACATATAATGATTGCAATTATACTTTTTGTGGCATGTCAAATACAATAAAACAAGGCAAAAAAAATAAAATCTCGAAAAAACCTATGATAAAAATTATTAAAATAAAGAGATATGAAAATATGTTAGACAACGTAAAAAAAGATTATATTATGACGGAATACAAAAGAATACACGTCTCATTAGAAACGAAAAATTGCAATAAATTAGCAACAATAGCGTTCGTAACATCATCTTATTATTACAATGTGATAAACAAAATATTAACCCTGGTTTCGTAACCACTTAATTAATTATATGTCTAAATTAATAAACCACAACAAATTGTTTTTCTTTCTAGATTAGTAAATTAATACCGCAATTTGGTTAATTGAGTTTACAGCATGTACCTATTATGCTGTTATGAATGTAAATACATATTTGTTAGCTTATTATTTGTCTTTTTTTTGAAAAGATCATAGTTAGTAATTAAAATAAAAATATTATTTTATGTTTACAGATACATGAAAAATAACACAACAGATGATGTAGAGTGGCAAAACGGATCCAAACGAAAATATTTAGCCATGCTTCCCGAGCAAGTTGTAAACCGATTAACGAATACTAATCGACAATCAGATGAGATTATCGTGTACTTAGAGATAATCGGATAGTTGCATCACTTATTATCGATTCATGGCGTATGTCTATTAGCTGCACGTATCGCTTACGATAAGTGCAATTACAGACATAGCTATAGATACTGAGGTGTGATTTTTGCTTTTCATAATGAAATATTATCTGAAAAATTCCTATTATTAACTATTGTATTTAATGTTCACCTAATGATAGATAAAAACGTACATTTAATGGTAGGTAGGGAGTGTGAATACCATTTACAGTAATATTATTTTCTTGCATTATGTTAAAAAATTGTATATATATACAAATACATTTTAATACACTTTCTACTTTCTTGATTTAATAGTAATTCTATATGTATAATAGAATATTAAAATTATAATTCATTTATAAATATCAGGGATATCTTCTAGAAGAAGGTAAACTTATTAATATACAGGATGTTTGGTTAAAAGTCTAAAAGCTTAAACGGGTGAATATATAGATTATTTGTCAGCGAAATGCTCTTAAGCATATATATATATATATATATATATATATATATATATATATAATTTAACGTTTACTAACATTAATTTACACCCAATACTATACATTCAGCCATTGAAAGCTTTTACAGCTATAGACTTCCAGAGTGTATAGGCGGGACCTATAAATTATAAATTACTGAACCAACAAATACAAAATATATAAATTAACTTATATTAAATAAATTAACAAACAAGTAAACCGAAATCTAGTTAAGTACCAGTTTAATATTTATACGATTGGATAACGTTACAACAGATTGTTAGAAAAGTCGGAAAGGTTAAAAATAGAACAGCGCCCCGTGTCTACGCAGAGAGTTATTAATAATTATGTACGATCCAAAAGAAATTTTCACGTTTATATCCTCAGACACCTTTCTTAAAATACTCCGCTAATAAATCAATACTTGGTTCTAATTTTGCTTCCATTCACCAGAAGGTTTCTGCTTCGATTTTACGCTTAGTGGTAAAATGTAAAAAAAATATATCGGTTGCTTTGCCAACGTGTCGTGTTGTTGCTCAAGCAATGTAGTTTATATTAAAGTAATTAATAGCATAAACTTACTTATTAAATGCTAATGAATAACTAAAAACATTATTAAACATCTAAAAAACCAAATAATCAATATCAGTATATCTTTATCGTAACGTTTTCTTAATTGTTGTATTATTCTCTTTATTAATATTTAATTTAATTTATTGGTTTAATCTATTGGTTTATATCTTTAGGCTATTTAAGCATTCCGTAGGTTCGAGGCGTAGGGAGCAGGTGGTGCCTAGTCTAAAATCTCCAAGCTCAAATTCTTCCGGAGGAGCCTCGAATCGGTTTGAATCTATACACTCGTAATTCAATGGATTAGCCGTAGCTCTTAGATCTTGTGGCTAACGCTCCATGGGGTGACTAGACTCAAGGGACCCCCTACTAGGGGTCTTTAGCTTGGGTTATCACACACCGATATTATTCCCTTAGCATTCTAACACAAGAGCGCCCGAGAGAGCTGAATTTCGACGTGGTTAACCGACCAAGTCGAAATTTAGCATTATGATGAAATTCATATGGCTTATAACATTACCACTAATTCGAAAAGCGGAAGAGCTGGGAGACGCAGTGGAAAAAGATACTCTAGCAACGCGTATCAAATATGATCTGACAATTTAGTTCAGACAAATATTGGCCATTATGTGACGTTTAGAAACGAAATCACAATAGTTTTGCTCAGAATAATTTTTGTTCTATTAAGTTTAAATAAAAATAATGAAACCTTTAAAATTACATTATGCTATTATTATAAAGGAACAGAAACAAAACATGATTTCATTAAATAATTATTTAAAAGATCTCACGGTTTTATCCACTTAAATAATGTTGAATATATGAATTTTAATTTAAGAATATTTTAAATATTCGTGGTTTGCATATCGTCTTGTATGTTAGTGACGAAATAAGAATAGACTTATGTTTGTCATTCATCAATATGATGGTGCTATATACCACTCATCTACGATAACTATTTATTACATGTATGTATCAATGTAGTATTACATCCAAACAAAAATAAACTTATTTACCCTCTATTAATGCAATTATTGAACACGAGTAAATGTACTAATAAATCAAGAATAAATGTTCAAGTAATATCCACGTACGATATATTGTATTTAGCACGTGTAGAAAGTTTTAATTTATTTATTATCTAAACGTACAGATAAGGCTTTATCACTATAACATTTAAAGTGTGAAATAGATTTAATATTTTCTATGTAATTGTCTATTGTTGTAAATAAATGTTAGATGTGATGATGTGATGGTCTAATACTGCGCTCTCTTGCAGTAAGTTGGTAGGTTGGTAGGTTGGTAGGTTTTTTAATAGCACTCCAAGTTCCTACTGAAGCCTTCTCCCTTTTTGGATTGTAATAGTTTTGCTGTTAGCCGTGTATTGAAAGTAATGTCCTTTACTCATGTTTAGTTCGTATCTTGTATACGGCGTTATTAAATATATAGTGCACACCATTCTTTGAAAAACGTTAACGCTCGTTCGGTATTGATTTTATAACAAGTGTTATGGAAAAATAGTGCAAGGTTTTTCTAAACACGTAAATATGCAAATGAGTTATCGATCAATCGACACGTGGCATATACCCACGTTCTCTTCCTGCACTTACAAGTTTTATTTCAACTAAATCAGGTTGTTACTGTAACAAAAATGAATATATTATAATTCATTATAATTATTCATCGTCGTCATTTCAACCCATAGACGCCCAATGAAAGGCATAAACCTCTTTCAAAGATCCACAATCGCCACGCTTGTGGCGGGTTCATGTTCGCTGTGTGGTACACAGAGGGTGCTGCTGCCCATCCTCTTCTAACTTCTTAACATTCGCAATCCTTTAGAGTTAATGCACAAAGTGTGAATTTTATAAGGTTACACCAATGAATGCAAGTCACAGTCCTCTAGCACTTGGATACCACTGCCCCATATATATCAATTATTATTCAAAATGAATTGCGAACGCTTTAATTTGATTCGTAGTTGTACTTTGTTTGCGTTTATATCTATTTAAAAAGTCCTTTATAAATGACAATGCCATTGTTAAAAAAAATACATAATTTTGACAGTACATGTGCGGCATAACAAAACTTTACGTAGGGAAGACAAGTTTCGTAACAAAACTTCTAGAATACATTTTTTACATTCTTATTGTATTAAGTACAGTTTACATATTTAAGTAGTGTTTACATTTTATTCACGTATTATATAGAAGTTTCAGTCGCTTGGAAAATAACCAACTATTAAAAAACTGTGTAATAATATATTGTGACAACTGGCTAAACAAGCTCTTGCGGTTTTTTGTAGTCGCACTAAAGTTTTTTTTATAAGAGCGCTCAATGGTAAAATCATTAACGAGATTTAAAAAAATAAATAAATGCTGATGTTTAAATAATATGACAACTGATAGCTATTGAAAAGGCAGTATTTTTTTAAGACCTTTTTATTCAAAACGATCTTACTTTATGGTTTCACTAAAGACGTAATAATTTTGTTTATATAGTTATCAAGGGTCATCTTGATTTTCGTTTGTTTCTCATATACATCATTTACGAAGGTTCCGTTTCTTAACTTAAATTGCCGAATGGTCCGCGTTGCCACCCCAAGCCGCACACTGACATACATAACACTGTACACTTATACTTGTACAGCTGCTGCCTTCATGCAGACCTTCATACAACTGGGTAACAGCGAAAAAGAAACAATAAAACTTCATTAGTTTTTAAAAAAAATTATTAAAATTTTAGGTTTTGGGTAACAGAACCGTGACACTAGAATTTTATTTTTAGTTATTCTGTAAACAAGTTCAGAACGTAACTAAGGTTCAGTCAATCACTGTTCATATAAAAGTTAAATCACATAACGTAACGTCATTAAATTTAAAAAGCTTGCCAAAGTTTACAGTTTGTTAAATCAAAAGAAGACTATAAACTATTCGAAACGATATTTTCACAATAACTTTTATTTAAAACAAATATATTGAATGACAACCATTATATTTTCAGGAAACATGTGATTTGAATTTAGCATGATAGACTCTAATATAACGAATAAAGATGGTGATAATGGTAAAAAGGGAAGGTAATTTAAAATAACGGAGGTCAAAAATTCAACTTAGATTAAATTAGACTTAGATATTTTAACTCGGGACAAAGGTTCTGATCTATTCGAACCTGAAAATATTCCTGTGAATACAATCTTAGGTCTAATCGATTATTAGTAAAAAAATATATTTTGTAATTTTATTTTTAAGTTTTCAATTTATAATCAAGAGTTAAATGATTAATAATAATTAATTTAATTATTTTCATAATAATAATGCTTCGCTGGCCCACTGGCCCCGTAACTTGTTCAACCTTTTTTTGAATATTTATATTACACTAAAGTTCATATTAACAAGAGATATACCTCTTTTGCAAGAAGCAATCTCAGAAACCTTTTGTATGTAAATATTTTAAACCCGCCCGTTCATATACCGAATTTATTTATAAAAATATATACGAACTGTTTTGATTATTTTACCATATATTATAATTTAATAATTTTATTTTTAATTTTTAATCACAAAAATGTTGGACATTCGCAAATATTATCCAAATAGAACATTTTACGTAACTTATATTTATAATGCGCTATTTTCAAAGTTTTTTTCTAAGTAGGAGTTTAGAGCTTAATTTGATTAAATATTGTTTGTTTTAATATATTAATATATATTTGATATCAATTAGTTATTAATTTTAAGAAATTGTATTAATTCTGCTAATTTTGTATATTGTAAAAACTATGCATTCAATTTTTGTGTGCTGCTATCACTTTTTGGTAATAGTTATTTTGGGAGAGACAGCGACCCGTTTACTATTTACGTAACCTTAATGCTTAATATTAAATTTAAAAAACGAAGGTGAAAGGTTTTTAATACTTTTAAGCATCGTTATGTAATTATTACAGGGGTCGTTGAACTTACGCGGCCGCTATCTGAACTGTATGATAATGATATTGCATGAAAACACGTATCCAAATATTTTAAGCCTGGCTCAAGAAAATGGAGAGAGCATGGATAAGTTTAGGTAGGATCAAGGTCGTCGTCGTATCAGCCCATAGAGGCCCACTGCAAGGCATATGCCTACTCCAAAGATACCTATAGGAGGATATGCCACTCTTACCAGGCGGGTTGCTGATAGCAGTCTGGTATGATGGGTCGCAGAGGACGCTGAGGCCCGTCCTCTGGAAATTTGTTTGTTAATATTGGCAATTGATGTAAAAAGTATGAATTATATACGATTGTATTTTTGTAACCCGCGACCTACATTCGTAAGTCTCAGGATTCTTCCACTGGGCTGCCATTACTCAAGAGTTAAGGTATTCCCTACCAAACCTGGAGACCTGACTTGCACTGCTGCCTAAGTGGCATTTGCAGGTTCCGCGAGGTGACAAACAGGTGTTAGGGACCAGGGCATTGAAGCATCAGCTGGGGCCGCTACATACTACAATTTCATCGGATTAGGAGATCGATCTTTTGAAATTGTTTCGATGGACGCTCCATGGAGTATTTAAACTCGGATTGGATTGTCGCTCGTCGATATTATATAACTGTGTCTAGATTTGGCTGAAGACTTACAAGCCGAAACAGACACATAAAATTGAGACTCATTACCAAATTTAAAGTACCATTAACAAATGATATCCTATCTTATCTTATATTTTTTTCTCTTCTGCGTACCGTAATATCATAATACGATCGTCAACCCGTCTTCTAAGCGTGGCGATTATGATATACTCTCCCATAGATAACATTAAAGAAAGTCTATGCCTTGCTATAGGCGTCCATGGGATGAAACGAAATCAATATAAAAGGTGTTAAGTATTGTTTTCTAGTTTCTCAGGGCACCTCAATTTGAGGTCGACGGTGTCACCTTTGTCATAGTATTGTTTTTACTAGATATTTTATTCATGTACTAGCAAATACAAAGGGTGTCAGTTTTCCTTTCTTCGTTTTTAGTATCTATCCAATGATAACAACGACAGAAAGGTATTTAATACTGTCATAAATTTTCTTACGAAATTTATGTCAGTTATTTTCATTGAGATTTTAAATTTTAAATGGAGTCTTGATAAAAATAATTTTAAAATTATTTTTATTAAGACTCCGTGTAAAAATTACAAATTAAAAATAATCTTACTTTGTGCAATCATGGCGTATAAATTAAATTCTAAACTTGTTTTTGTGTTATCTTTAAGTAAAGTTTAATTTTGTTCAGATACTTTTAAATTACTACAAGGTCTTGTAGCTGTTTGCGAAAGTCATATGCTAATATGCAGAAATAGCCTTTATTACAATACGCCAATTATTGTCAAAGACTAATTAACAAAGAATACTTATCAATCTTATATATGTATACCTCTCTCTACAAATATACCATTCGACAATGTAAAATCTAATTATTAATGCAAGGTAAGGATAAATTTAAATTGCGAGCCCTTTCTTTGCAATTATTACGTAACTTCTGGTTTATTCTGCATAACAAAAACTTGGTCATAAATTTTGACTCATTATATATAGTGAGATTTTAACAAGACTTTGTTGACGTAAATTATCATTAGCGGTGCGAGTCGAGGTTTGATTATCATATAATGAGACGCCGCGTGGGTGCCAGCAATAGTATTTAAATAACTTAGCATGCGCAGGAATAAAGTTCAATAGCGGCAGCAGTGCTCTTTTAATCGACTTGATTTGAGTTGCGCAGTGGAAAAGACGATCCACGCGCATGTCCGTTGCCTGCGATACGTATTTCGAGAAGTTTCGCGAAGCTTGACATCACTTTACGTCATCGTATGATTGACCAAGCGTTAGAATCTTAGGCAATTAACGCTGCTCTTAAATCATATTAAGTCATAACATCTAATCGTACGCTGTATTAATATCCTTTCTTTTATTTGTTTATATTCAAATTTAATATTTCTTTATTTTAGTATACATTTACATTAAATTTAAATTTAACAGTTTTTATATGTACATAATATTATGAACTAAATAAATAAGACAACAACAAGTTCCACACATTTCCATCAACTAAAAACTCTTGAATGCTATAATATTTATTTTATAATTCATTTATTTTACGATTGAAAACTAAGAAAAGTAAGATCTAAGATATGTTTTTGATATTTGATATTTATGCCTACATTTAGATGTACCAAGGATCTGTTAACCATGTAATATATACGTAATAGCTAGCTACCTAGAAGGTGTTATCAAAAAATACAGTAAGTAATTTTATTGCGAGCAGAGTATTAAGTTCACTTGAAATTTAAATTAATCTCCTGCAAAGTACTCTCCTCGGCTAGCGATGTAATAACAAAAGAAATCTATTATTTTATGAATTATATCATACCTTAATACTTTAACTGTCTCAACCTGGTTGCATCACAAGATTTTTTTCGCAGTGTGGTATGATATTTCGCAAGTATTGAACGAGAAAAAATAAAAAAAATTATTTAAGTACAATTTTACACTAATGAAGACTAAACGTTGGTGTTTATTTTTACACGTTTCATATTATCAGTGATTATTTAATTGCCAGAAAAACGCAGAAAACACAAACTCGTAATTTTGTTGTATCAGGTAAAATGTAAATTCATACAGACATGACAGATAACAAGGGTAATTAAAAGAAATAATTGTTCCGTCAAAAATAAACAAACTTTGGTGTTAATCTGTTATTGAGTTTGTATCCGATATCTGAATTGCGGAAGTAACATAGGAAGAACAAGAAGATAGTCCGATATTACTCACTGTACAGTCAACAGCCTCCGTCTTGTGGCTTTCTCTTAGTGAATAACCATTTCACTTTCAGTTATTGTACCGGCGATTACATTGTCTGTTAAGATAAAAACCTTAGTTTATTCATCAATTAGCTTGTATGTAAAAGGATGATTAATAATAGATGTAGAAGCTTTTAAAAAAGTTAATGTATAGCTCATTTTCTGTTAATTAAATTAATCAAATTATATGAATTAAATATCTGTCTTGGTAGAATCTGCAGCGTCCGAAGATATAGGTCTGTGGCATTTCAATAACAAAAAAATTATAACATATTTTAGAGTGATCACATAAACAGGATAATTGGAAATAAAATAAAAAGTATTATACATTCAGCCTTTCAAAGCTTAAACGGTGTATAATATACACCTATAGCTAGTCAGCTTGTATATTATATATTACAATACACAGTCAATATACAGATAAATGTAAAGATTTTGTCATACATTAAACATAAATAGTACAGAAAGAAAAAACGTGATGTATAATTAGCAATAGAAAGAGAATTATCATTCAATAAGTTTATAAAACTCATCAAATAAAAAACTTACAAAGAAATCGTACTACAATAAAGAATTATGTGGCAACACAGTTGTTGTACTGACTTAGACACACAACGCACAACCAAAAATACAATTAAACTTTTTATGGGTCCCTCTTAGATCAGAACACGTTTGGAACCTGCAAGGCTTTATTTTAAGTTGTAAGATGGCATCACAGAGGAGCGTAATTTGATTTTAGTTACAATATGGGCCCTTTTTCGCATTTCTTTTGTGGTGCACCAATAATCAATATGAAAGATCCAAATTAGAAAATATTTAAAATGAATAAATAAAAAGCATTTTTTCTAAAACATTAACATGAATGATTTGCATTGCTTTATCATATTTAACTAAAATAAAATATTAAACAAATAACAAAAAGCAGTGAAATATGAATCGACGGAAAATTCCAGAGGGGAAACCAATACAACATGACATATATTATTCAGAATATAGAATGATAAAATTGGGTAATGCATTAGTCTGGTAACGAATATCGTACTAATTTTTTTTTATAACTAAATAAAACTAATTCGTAAAGGACTCTGTATTGAGACGAATGACCGCCATAAATTGTAATGGTAATAGCTTAGTTTGTAATTGTCAATTTTTTATTACTAAATAGTAATCGCATCTAAGATCTATAATATAGTCATCGTTTATCTAACTAGAAGAAAACCTTACGTTAATAAAATGGGTCTAGACTTAACTACAGCGGTCTATTTCTGATGCCGGCCAAGATGTGTGTTGGTTATTGTATCCCACATTTTATACTACATGCTACACGGCATCTTTATAGTTGCGACTTGTTTGTCCCGAGATGTTTTTTTAAGTTAATGATCCAGCAAAGCATAAAAAAATAATTTTTACATTACTTGATCCAATTTCTTTTATGTCTGCTATTACTTTTCGTCTTATATTATTAACATTACTAGAGTCTGATTAAATATAGAGCCTAAATATCGAAACTTTTGATCAACACCGTCAGCACTATCCGGAGCATGTGCAAGCATCGCGGTCATTTCGTAAGTTCCACTTGTAGCGTACGAAGGCCAAAACCCGGAAAATTTCGTACGAATCGATGGTTGCTAATTGAACCTCACACTTGGAATATCGTCTTGTATGGTTTCATGATCAATTGTTGTAGACAAAATTGAACTTGGCCGTTAATTGGAAAGAAGAAAGGTACACTTTTTTACTAACTCGCTCTCTTGTCAAACTTCGTACTGTTTAGTTATCATATTTACAATAATATTAGAAAAAAAATATCATAACTTTGTCAATGTTAACTTGAATTTATTGCAGTGTAAAGTAATCTATCGAATATCTTTGATAACAGTAATAATAAACGGCATTGATAAAGCAGCGTTCACCTTTATTTCTCGAACTTTCTTTGTTTTATTTATATTTTTTTCTGTGCGATGTTCTTTGAATGAATATCAAATTTCTTGAAAAGTTTCATAATTCGAAAAACCTTTCAAAGTATCTATAAAACCCAGATTCCCATCGAGCCTTTCTTTTTAATTTAGGGAACTGATTCTTTCACTTTCTTTGATAATCTTCTGTCTCTGGTATCACCTATTAATTCTAGATATAGCTATTGTTTATCATTTTGATTTGTTCAATGTGTTGGTTGTAAATTATGAAACAGTTGATAAAACTAATTTCTAAGAACCATAAAGATTTTTTCTTTAGACCACTCTCACTAAAATTCAATGGAAGAAATTATAACATACGACTCTTTGTATTTCTATGTAATCGCCATTTTTTATTGGAATGCGTTACAGTTCACAATATGGGATAAGTGTTGTTTTAACTAATTTTAATTGTTTTTAAATCCTTTGTTCTGGTGTATTTAAGTAGAATTACTTCGAAGAAGTGCAAAGGGATGTTATTAGTATAATCTGGATAAGATTGTCTATAACTTTTACACTTCACTTTGTTAATACTTTTACGGCTTCAAGCATGACTCTTGACTATATTACGTCACTATTCTTTAATCCGTTAAACCTTAACATAATCAGCAGATATCAAACCAATCCAGTAAAACTGATGATAAATTTGTTTTTCCCCCTGATCATGTTATTTTGTGTAAATATAAATTTGTACTTTACAAATGATGATATAAAACCCCACCAATTGTTGATAACTATAGCAATTTATTAACATTTTCTTAACTATCAGTTAGATCCATACTAAATCCTCAGGTTATTATTTCATTGAAAATAAAGCAGAAGCGATTTTTTTTTATTAATAATAATAAAAAAGAGAATAAGTTTGTTTTGTGTCAAACATAAATATACTTAAAAGACGTATGATGTTCTATGATTACGAAAGAGAGAAATGTGCTATTAACGTTTTAATAAAATAGCTGAAACTTCATTTCAATGACATAGTTTAACAGTAAGTTTATTTCGTATGCAAGCATCCTTATTGCTAACGTAATAGCAGCGCTATCAATAAAGCGGGCCTTGCGCTATTAATCGTGTACAAGTTCATAACCTCTCAGACCCCCTCCGGTCTGAAAATATAGACTACGATATAATTGCGTCATGTTATCTAGTGCAATTACTGTTCATAATACAACGATATATAACGATCATTGACAAATAAGTTTTATCGGAAAAGTTTTAATCGATTATCCGTCGCTTAGGAAACGGTCGTGTACATTTCCGACAAATACGTAATATTATTGTTTCTATGACAACATTCGATAATCTATATTGATTAATGACGTAAATTATGCATAAATAATCCGCAAAGTCGCTTTACGACAACTGTTATGCCAATGTCCTCGGAACCGTTCTATGTTTCCGTACCGTTTTTATATTTTAATTACTAGATTAATTTAATTTTAATTGTTTTATACATTTTACTTATTTGTATCTTTAAAAACGTCTTCGTTGAATGTAATTTTATATCTCTTTGAAACATAATTTTCTATGAAACTAGTAGAAGCCAAATGTTATTACTAATAATTTTCTTTAATGAAATTGATTTCGAAATTTATTTGGAGCCTGCAAGGAATTCAAATTATCAATTTATTTTAAATCGCCGTACTTTTCATCACACCGTTAACTGTTTTTATAAATTGTTTTTGAAGCAGTATCCTAAAACTATTTCTTAAACAGTCGCTAATTTCCCCAACAAATAAGCATTTTTTTTACATACTGGCAACATTCCAACTAAATATTAGGTGTCTTAATTTGAAGTGTCATGCAAATAAATGCCATTATGCTCTCATTTTAACTTATATATTGTTTGAAATATGGCAAATTTCCATAATATTCCAATAAACACAAGTCCACAAATCATATAATCTCTTAGTCCATGATGTGGTCTAAAAAACTTATACTTAACCATTTGTGTTTCCCCTGACGACAACAGATGTGTTATGACACACGTTGTTTTATGCAATATATGGAAAGACTAATGTGGTGTTAGTTCACTGTTTACTTTTATAGGGCTTCTGTGCTCCGGTGACATAAGACTTTAACGAGGTCATTGTTCATATGTAACACGGGAATGTTTAAGAACGTATATGCGTTTACCTTATGATCACAAGAATTACGTTGTATACATTTCCTCTAGATTATAAGAGGTTCTTAAGAATAAAACGTTCAGACGTCAAATCATTTTTAAATATTTACTTCTCTGGTGAATCGGACTCTAATTAAATTATCGTGTCATATACACTGAATATTCTAAGTTTCGAGTTACTTTGGAGAAAATCGCCTTAGCCGCAGTTTGTCCAAATAATCAATACCTATAATAATGTATAAATGTAAATACCTATAAATGTAAATTTATCATCATGTGCCGTTCTTTATTTATACCTATAAGCACCTGTCTTTGTTTTATATTGAATATAAATATACAATGAAAACACATTTCGGCATTGTAAATACAGCTTCGTGTATAGAATCATAAAGTATAATTGTGATTATTGTGTAGACTAGATTAATATTTTTTGATGTCACATATTTTAGCTACAAAGCGTAACTGAGAGAAAAAACAGTGTGTAAATCGTATAACTTATTGGGGTGTACATATTTATAAGATAAATAGATAACACTTAGCAATAAGAAAACAATAAATGGTTAAAGTATGTAAATATTAAAGATGAAAAAAATAAAGAATAAGCGGTAAGGAAAATGTAAAAAGTAGAAATAATAATATATGTAATTAATATCAAAGGTCACTGCCAAAATGCGGCAAAGGATTACAGGTCAATTTAAAGATTCTATAAACTAAAGAAGGCATCACATAGTTCGAATCTGCAAATGCTTCTCGGGCTGCTGAACAAAACCTCGTCAAAAAATGTTAGTATATTTAAAGTTAGTTTTTTGCACAAAGGAATTTAATGTTTATAATGTAATGAGATTAAGAAAAAAAACCACTACTTTAAATAAAACGTGACCTAAATTTATTCATTATATTAATTAACGCTTTAAATACGAGAAGTACGCTTATTTCAGTGCGAAAATTGGCATAGGTTATTTTTATCAAAAATTAAAAGCACACGTGAGCTACCAAAAAAAGTAGTATTTCTGTTAAAAATTTAAAATATATTAAATTGTATAGTAGAAGTACAGTTCCAAGATTTGAAGTTTTAAAAAATTAAAAGAAATTTTAAAACTTATTTATACGTCATATAACAATAGCGTAAATTAAGTTCTATCAATTAGAACCCGTTTAAAAATGTATTCATTTCTGTACAAAACAAATTATTCTAGTAAGATTAAATCTTATAAAAGTTTTACTAGGTTGTGATTGTCTTTTTACGGAAATAATTTGGTCTACACGCTGGAATCGGTAGAACTATATCATATATTAATTAAAATTCATAAACTAAATAAAAAAAAAATAAAATTCGATGCCGTAAAGACAAGTGTCCAAATACTAAATGCTTTTATAATTTGCAATAATAAATTTGACACAAATAAAAGATGTTTTAATTTTGCTTCGAATTTGCCCTCACAAACCACTAGTAGTTAGTGATTATAATTAAAAACAATATATTGGATATTGTCTTATTACTAAATTGGTTATAACTATTTATGTATAATATAACACTCTATAGAGAACCATTATAATAAATATTATATGGTTGGTTGTAAATTATCTTTAGTGAAATATATCCTCTAAAACTGATTGTTTTAATTTTTTTTAACAAGTGCAATAATTACGCACTATCCAAGTGGAGGCTTGAATTTTCGTATAAATGCGCGGAGATAAAAATTCAAAATAGAATGCAAATATTTTATACTAAATTGAATGCTTCACATGAATATTTCTTACCAGAAAATGTTATTTTTGCAGAAACAAGTCCCTAAATAAGGTTATTTAAATTCGAAAAATCACTATCAATGTCTTGGCCATTTAATAAGAAAAAAAAGTTGTTTGTCAGCTCAAGCCGCTTACGTTTTTAAATGTGCTTGCTAGTATACTTTTATTAAAACAAGGACAAATGAATATACAACACAAATTGTTGTTTAGATTCGTTAGTTTATCCATTGAAATGTATGCTGCCTGTATTTCAAAATAGATATTTAATAATTTGTTATAGAAATCTCAATTTATAAAACTAGGTTCGGCTCTTTACTAGTGTAAAAACCAAACTGCTCTAATCAGGCAGTAATTAATCCAGTATTTATTTATGCCATAAATTATACAATTTGTTATAAAATAATTTGATTTATATCTGAAAATTCTGTTCCCATCATAGTGATTGAGAATAAAATGTCGTCAGTGTTATCTATAGATAAAGCACATTGCATCTCCATCTTGATAGCTTCACTGTAACTTATGTGTGGGTTTCATTTGCTCAAGGATAAAGTCTAGAGTAGTCTTGTAAAATACTAACATTTAATTAAGACTTCGAAATACAGAAAAATTTTTAATTGACATTGACCATTCAAAATTAATGAAAATGAATTGTTTCAGCATCTTTATAATCTATAAAATAATTTTTCTATGTACTTAAGTGTGAACTGTGAATATTAAAAACTGAAAAACTTAATTTAATGGAATAATCGCTTTTCAAGGATATTTCTCCAATATACCTGTTATTCTTATTGGTACTTCTAAATTTCTAAAATTAAAAGACATTTAGGCAAGTGGAAGCATAATTTATATTCACAATAAAGTTTATTGGATATTAAAAAAGTGTTAACATAACAAAGTTGCAAATTCATGACAATTGACTAAATGAATAATATGAACCATAAATAAAACTAAATAAAATAATGAAAATTAAGTTTATTAAATAACCTCATAACTTACTGAGATTCCCAAACATGCCAAGCCCTTTAACATTATATATACACAATGGGCTACTTAACCTATATATACAAACACATGTGGGGACAGGCTTCAATCACAGCTTTCTGGAATTAATGCTCTAGACTGGGGCACCAACTTCTTCTTGATAGGACCTTGTGAGATGTGCGGCAGCGGCTGTAAGTTGACGAAGAGAGTGGCGCAGGCCTCGTAAATGACGACGGCAAGAAGCAGCAGCACGAGCAGCCGATTCTCTCTCATCCTCTGCCTCTATGCCAGAATCTCCTGCTGCACTAGATGCATCACTTTCTGTATCACTTAAATCAGATACTCGCCTAGCCCTATCACCTTGCTCTTCAACATCCCCTGCCCAAAGCAGTTCAGTCTTCAAATCATTCAACATAGCGAATAGGCTGAATGGGTCATCATCACCCTCTTGCGGTAGATTCATCAGACGACTGGGTACTAGCACAGTTTCATCCATGGTATTAACCATTTTTACAAATTTTTCCATATCATTCAAAATGCTTTGCTTGGAGAACTCGGTATTATCATTACGGGCAATTTTTCTCAGGCTATTCCTGTAACAATAAGAAATTATAAATTAAATTACTTGCACAATAAAAAGACATGCTTCCCAATCTATGATGTTTACATGTATTATATAAAATAATATCTGTATAACACAAGTAAATTAAAGTTGTAGTGTACATAATAAAAGTCTATTTGGGTAAACCGAAAAAAAAAATTGTACATACATTTTATTACAGATGCATGAGCATGGGATGTCAAATAAGAAACTAATTACGGCTAACGAAGCAAATTATTTGAGGTAATTTATAGAGATAAATTTTCAACATCTTACTATACGGTGCAATGCCGTATAAGTTTTTTTTGACAGGACTGTCACTGCTGCCCAAATGGCATTTGCTAATTCCGCGGTTTCGAGGCTTACAACTAGTTTTAACAATGCAGTAGAATATTGCAAATTCGTATAATGAATAACTCCGTATCCGGAAAAATCAATGAATCCACTGTATTGACCCCAATAAAAAAGTAGAAAAAGTATGTATCAAATTACAATTTTCTTGAACAAAATAGGTTAGTTTTATTGTTATGTGGCATCCATTTAAAGCTAAGATTATTAATACGGTAACAAATTCATCCCTTTCATTCCTTTAAAAGATTACATGAAAAAGTCGCAATGCGCACGCCCAAAAACTCGAATGTTTAACTTACTACCAAAAAATGGGTAGTTTTATCAATCATTTCTTTTCTGGATAAAATGACCTATGATCAAAATGTAGAATGTACGTTTTTTTTTAAGACAGCGAGGTAGTCAACACATTTGCGAACCGCATTGCATCATTTCAAAGAACGACGCTACCATGTCAATGTGAAAGGAATGTCGAATTTCAACAGAACGAATAGAATTTCAATTAATAAAGTAAATTAACATTAATGGGATTAATTATTACATGGAATATATACTGGACCAGTATTAGGACAGGATTCGTGGCATTAACTATTGAGTAAACCAACACTTCGTACCTGCTGCTTTCCAATTTAGATGAAATATCGGTATTGAAAGACATCTTGTGTTATTTAATAATTTAAATATCACTGAACTAACACGCCTTAATTTTTCACAAAATATTTTACGTTATGAAGTTGAGATCAAAAGATTACGCGAACTGAATTAAACAAATTCACCAAGCACGAGCAACCGCACACAAAAGAGTGATTTGACGTTTTGCGCGAAGTGGGGAGCGTTCACGGGTTTTATATGACTCGATCATACGATGCGGGGGAAGCGTACTATGAATAAGTTTTATTACTGTGTAGTGGAATTTCTATTAAAATAGGTTTAATAATTGCTAATAAACTCTTTGGTTATTTCTACATAAACAGCGACATTTCAAGCTAAAACATTCCGTATTTACTTGAGGAAAGTATTTTACAATCGAATATTGGGGCAACAGCAAGACGCGCCCACCGAAGTCACACCACATACAAGACTTCTGATTGGTCTATTCAAATATGTGCTGTTTTTATTTATTGGTTGCGTAGAAATACCAAATGCGCGCCATATTCAAACACAGTGATACAAATTTTCGGTTAATAAAGAACCTTTAAGTTAAGATATTAAAGAGTTCATTCATAATATTGAAAGTAATAAAAAATATCTTTTGTAAGGAGCAGTTTATGTGGATATTATCACTTTATCTGTATTTCATTGTCCACATCTATATTTGTCGTCGACAAGCAGAAATCTAAAAGTACTTTTCTTTACTAATTTCTACATTGTGTTTTGTGAAATAACCGAGCAAACGAGATTCTTATATTCCAAGAGGACCAAAGCAAACGAAAAGTTATGAAGTATTTTGTACATCAACGGTTTTAATGAATTATAATGGGTAACGCGTATTGTATCCATTGTGGTTTTTTCTTCATTATAATATCGAAAAG
This sequence comes from Battus philenor, assembly GCF_028537555.1. Lineage (NCBI taxonomy): Eukaryota > Metazoa > Arthropoda > Insecta > Lepidoptera > Papilionidae > Battus > Battus philenor. Next base: position 5,578,187 of record NW_027181693.1, read on the forward strand.
AAAAGAAAATGTTTGCGTTAATTAATATGCTTATCATCGCATTTTATATAAAATTGCTTTCTTTTAGCACAAAAGATTAAAGGTCATAGAATATATTTTTCGTTCGTATTGTATTTAAATTTGTACCCACTTGTTTTTATACCTCGAACCTATATTTAAAATAGTTGTTAACGCAAGGCTCTGTCCAAAGTACAAAACTTATGCATAAGATCAAAGAGCAGATCTTGGGTAATAGAATTACGCTTCAAACAAAATCTAAGATAGCAATCTTTCGTTGCGGGAATTCTTATGATGATTAAGTATATAAGTATCTTGTGAATATGTTATTTATTATAATTATATTGATAGAAGGATATTAAAAAAAAATATTTTTCTTATTGCACAAACGGCACCTGCTACAATCAGATGTACGTCATTGAATGATGAACTGTTTTTTTTGTATTTAACACAGTTTACACATGTTACTTGTACATTGTTGTGATTTTTTTATTAAATTAGGTTTAATGAGGGAGCATTGTTTAATATTCCCGCAAAAAAATTCGTAATTGCTTTTTAAATTGTGGAAAAATTTAAATTTGATTTTTCATGCCACGCGTATTAATCGAAAAACTAGATCAATTCAAGGTTATGAGAAGTTCAAAGAAACTCTTTGGTATACAATAATATTATTTCATTACATTACATTCTTAATACTTAAATTTCCCATTATTACCACGTTTAAATTGATTACTTAAGATAAAAAGTTTTTTAATAGTTATGTGATGTGTTTCAAGTTTTTGCTGTTAGCCGTTAGGCTTTGTATAGATTCATCTAAATCGAGCTCTCGGATCTGAGACTCGCGAACTAAAAAGGTCCGCGCATTGAATTTAATTTGAAAAAATAGTTTACGTTTCGTGTAAACTATTTTTCCAAATTAAAACTGGTCAATATCTTAAACAGGCATTAAATAAAATTGTTTTATGGTCGTCGACATGTAATTAAACAAAAATTAGATTTTCATTGAATTTTTATCACATTAATGACATAATTTCTTTGCACTAAATGCTTTTAACTTCTATATTTTGTAGTAATAAATAGTCATGAAATCAGGAAACAGTCAGAGAGGGATAACTTAAAATAGGGATAACCTAACTTGATAATACGGATGTTGATAAAAAGATATTGGTTAGGTAGAGTATCATTTTATTTTCTATGGGTCGTCTTATTTCGTCATTCTGCGTAAATTCAAACAAGAACAACATATTGTTACCAAAACATTTGCGTGTTTGACGTAGTTATCCTAAGCAGGAATTATACAAACATGTTGTCATGCATTAACGCGATCTTGATCTTTGCTTGTTAGCTTTTAATGCATTGATAAAAATATGAATAATAAACAAGGCATTATGAAATTGTTTTAGGGTTATGGATTCATAGACTTTATGTATACAAATTAGTGTTTATAAATCATTATAATTTTGTGTGACATTTGTTTTTAAAACTACGAAATTAAAATTAAAACCTTAACATTTGTAGTGTTTATATACCGCTGGACATGAATGGTATCCTTTCTAGGAATGTACACATGTAATATTTTGATTATCACAAACACAGGACGATTAATTATTTTAAATCTGATTAATAGTCATTGTATAATTAAATCTTCTAATCATTGAATAACTCACTACCCATTAAAAAACTACTAATATATTCAATAATAGAATCATTAGGACAACAACGTTTCCACACAAATGATTTGCGAAACACATCATTAATTTGTTTTTATATGGTTTCACTAATTGTACTCGTGATATTTTGATTGAATCAATCGTTTTACTTGTCATTACATCTTTCAATTCTGTCAAAGATTTACTTATGGAACATGGTATATGTTTTCAAGTAGTTTTATCTAATGGTGATACGTCTTACATAAACCAATGCGACACTGCTGATGTTTTAAAAAAGGAAGTAATGCATACTATTGCCGCACTGACAGCGTCATTATTCTAGCTATTTCAAACAGACATTCTATCAGCCGAAACATAATAACATTTGGACAATATACAATCTAAACTGGAGGTTCCCAGACTTTTTTTTCTCATAGACCACTTTCAAAATTAGCAGGTTTCGAAGGATCCTCCGCTGCTCGACGCGTTATACTAAATAAGAAATATAAAGTTTTTTCTTTTTAAATAAATAATAGTACATTGAGGTGAAGTCGAGCCAATGATTTACTTCTTCACTATCGAAAGCAGATATATTTTTGTGGACCCCGGCCTACAAATTGTGAACCCCCATTTTTTTGCGCCAACAACAGGGGTCTACCTGGTCATGTCACCCGCGGGCTCCTGTGGGTCCTGGACCACTTTGGGAAACATTGATGTAGACTCATTTACAACTTGACTGAAAGACGGTGGGAAACATATGTACGTCACAGTAAATGCCCATTCATGACTTTGTACTTATTATTATATTTACCCATTGAATTTATGACAAAACATCGTGGCTTGAATCTTCCTTAAGCCTTTTGGATTACGAAATACATGTAGAGCATTTGTTATGTAATATATCCTTTTAGACTTATGATCAGACAAACTATTAATTACAAAAAATGGGCGAATTTATTATCTTCAATTTCACACAACTCTTTTTTAAACTTACACATATTTCTACAAATTCTATCATACAAGAGTTATAAAGGAACACTAGTATGGGTAGTAGTGTTCCTTTATAATCATCCTTTATAAATGCTGGGGCCTTTGATGTGAATCGGATAAGAGAATAAGACTTACGGCAGGATTCGAGTTTAAAGAGCATTGTCTTTATTGGACAGTGCTCTGACGACTTGGCATTTAATTGCGATAGATTAAGACAACGCTTTACATAACTGACGTTGTCCAATCCAACTCTTGTCCAATTAAATGCAGGGTATTGTTGGCGTGGACCAGGAGCATAGTAGTTTTATTGTTTAAGAGTAACAAAACTAGACTGCTATATGTAAGGTTCAAAGTTTTTGAATGAGGCCGCGACAATCGATCGACTTCGGCTAAAGGTCACACAACAAGAGTTGGAGGAGTATAATTTTGTTTTCTGTGCCGGACTATTACTGCTGCACAAATGGCATTTGTAGATTCCGCGAGATTGAGGTGGCAGGGCGCAGAGTCCGCCTAGCCTTTTAAAATAGTTAAATTGGGGGGCTTCCGGAGGAGCCTTGGCTTGATCCGCTAAATAACACTATGTTAACGGATTGGAAAGCTGCCGAGCTCTTAGATCGCTTCGATGAACGCTCCATGGAGTGACTAACCTCACGGGCGAACTTGATCGTCATACCTCGGCTGGGCCGGTTGCAATTGTGTGGCTAATATCACTACTACCACTTCAGAAAGCGTTAGAGCTTGGAGCAAGTGGCGTAAGAAACTCAGGCAAAACATCTGTCTAGCATCGTCGGGAGTTGGCGTCCCCTTTGGTCTACGATCCGACTTCTAGTCCCTAGAGATCGGTTTGTTATCAAAATGCGACGATTACGGTGTACAGTATACGTGGCTTGTCCTATAGTTGTCGCGTCGTCTGGAAATTCGAGTGTGTCGGTCTTTGGACGGTGAGGCATTTGAATGTTCCGGGTTTGATCGTATTGAAGGTGGCGGCATCTACAATCAATGATCTTGTGTGTTGAGCGACAGGGTTGATGTAGTGAATTGATGTACGTTTAAGAAACTGGCCGACTGTTGAAAGTTCCATGTAAACATGCAGGTCTTCAATGTGTACATATCAAAGCGCACCCGTTGCCCTACGCATGAACCTCTTTGGTGTGACTTGGAGTCTGCGAATGATACGTAGATTAGATTGCGTGAAGAATGGGCGTATGTGAGGACGGGTCTGATTACAGCTTTAGAGAGTGTCACTTTGTTCGACGATAGAGGCGGCCGAGTATGAAGGCCGCCTTTTATGCACGCTTCCGACTTGCGTTTTGAAATTCAGTTTAGCATCGAGAATGACACCTAGATAGCAGGCTTGAGTCACTCATGGCATTGAACTGTCCATGAGTATGATCAGAACCGAGTTGTTTCTTAATTAGAGAAATTCGTATGGGTGCTTATGTTGTCGACATAGTTTAAAACTTAAGTTTGTTATGAAGACATACGACACGTGTTCTAATCTAAAGTCTTAAATTGATTCCGAGGCATCGAATGGAAATTTTCGTCATTTCGTCCAGATGTGCGTAGGCCATAAGGTTGTCGTTCTTTAAACAGTAACTTCAGAACAACGGCTCGACACGGGCCATAGCCAAGGACCTGTGGGATTATTCCCAGGGCCGCTAGGTCTTGAGGTAGTAACAACACGAAGTCTGAAGTAGAAATGTGTATATTCAGGCTATATTCGAATGTTGATGTGCGCTGTTAGCCGTTTTGGCTTTTACAGCTTCATCGGACTCAGGGCTCGCCGATCCGAAATTTCGCACGTATTTATACAGATGTAAATAAAGAATTATGTTTCTGTGGAATTCCCCTTTTCGATGCATCGCTGATGATAACGTAATGTTGCTCCTACAAATCGAGTGAAAGACATCAGGGGAGGTTTTTAGACCTGAATATATTTAAAAGTGAATGAAAACGGATAAGCGACTAATATATATATGCCAATAAAAATATATTATATGAAATAGAATATGTTAAATTAGTTGTGATATAATTAATAGTGACGCAAAATAAAATTTAGGCAAATTTTATTTTGCGTCATTGTTGTAGCTAAATATAAGTATATACGTAATTTTGAATATATTGTTGTATAATTTATGATATTCCTTATTGCTCTAATGTAATTTATGTAAATTGAATTGACCTGTCAATATCCTTTTGACAGTACCGTTTCGTTTTAATTAATATTTTAGAGCCATCTATTGAGTTTAAAACTGACTACTCATTACTTATCAGCGTCATCTTATGTATGTTGTATAAAACTAAATAAAAATGAAATATGTAGATAATTTGAAAAATAAAAAAACAACCGAACACCTAGTTTAGATCTGAGTATTGATAATATTCACAATAAACAATACAAGCATAATTTGTAAATCTTTAGAATTATAAAATTTATTACATCGCCATCTATTAAGGACACTTGAACTTTGAAATAAGCAATAAGCGTCAAATGTAATGTGATCTACTACCGCTAGATGTAATAAATGTTTTTGTTTTTAATTATTATGATTCGCTCAAAGCATCATATACAGCAAAAAAAATTGCAACCTCTGTGGTGCTATACTTGAATTTGAAAATTTTACGTGTCATTGCGAATAAAGTTATACAATAATTATGAATTTTGGCGAAAGATGTCGCTATGGTACATGCTTACACATCCTTGAACAAGAATGATGTTCTACCAGTTTAAGTGCCAAATTAGGAATTTAAAAAGTTACCCCTGATCAAGCATATCTTTGTGTAGCAATAGAGGCGATATAGAATCTTCTCGAACGCTAGGTTATTATGTTTTCTTGATGCATAAATTTGTAAAAATGATTATGCTATTGTTTAAAATTACGCTGGTATACTAGATAAAACATCTTTTATACAAAAAGCAGTAAATAATAAGAAACATCAAAAATATCTCTTATTAATATTTTAATTAGAATGCTTAGAGACGTTCAATGTACAGTCGCCATATTAAATTAAAAAATAATTTTATTAATATTTTTTTAAGCAAAATGTCAAAAAGCGGTTAATACGTGAATCTAAATTCATATCCATATCTATTCGTCCAGACATTAAAAGTTGAAAGGACTTGAAAATAAAAAGCGCCCACTTTCTTTGTGAGGTTAAAAAAATTCACAGTTCATAATTATATTTTAATGTTGCTTGTATGACACTACCGTGTATATTTAATTTCAAATTTCGCAACATCAAATGGCTTTCCTGTGGTCCAGCAAGTTGCTAAGCCGCCGGCAATTAAAACGATTGGGATTATATCGGCATTACTACTGGCTACCGTCAAAGTTTACCGTCCGCGTCGAGTGTGCACTCTCCGGCTTGCGGTCGCTAATCAAATTAAGCCTGGGATACCGCAGTAGAGTAGTGTGGAAACGGCTTGTGATTTCTGAACACACAACACAAAAATCTGGATAAAAATTTGTTATTTGAAACACCTGTGTAGTGACTTCACAAGGGATTCTTTTAACGGATATATTTCAATTTGATAAAAAATATAGATTTTTTACAACAAAAAAACTTAAAAAATCTTAGCTTTTTATTATATTGTTTTTACTTCAGTTATATTATTTACATACACGTTAGAGATAACATACGTATACTAAAATATTAATGATAGTATATTTTTTTCAAACAAAAGTTAAGATTCTTGCTTAATATTGGCATAATTCTTACTAACTTTTTATAGATTTTGATTAATTATAGTTAGGTAGGTATTGTGCCAGAAAGTAAACACAGAATAGAAAATGCTTATAGATAACATAAAAGAGTTTTGTTAATGTAAAGTTCTATGGTGCTATATTTATAATGATGCCATTTTTTGTGACGAGATTTCTGGACGTTTTGGTCAAAGCAGCAAAAGTATGAAAAAAATTTGTATGTCTTTACGTATTCAATTCGATTAAGTGTGCAATGAACTAGTTTTTAAATTTAAAAATTATTGAATTATTTTCGAGTATGCAATGAACCAGTTTTTAAGTGCAAAAATTATTGATTTATTTCTGACACTTATTGACACTGATTTTCTTCTATGGTGCATTGATTTTCTTTGGCGGTGGAGTGGTAGCGATTACTTACGTTTTCATAGTTAACCTATTTATTTTAGTAACCACCATATCACCCACATAGAGAAATGTTTTAGTGAAATTTCACTTTAATTAAAAGTTGTGAATTTAATTTGTGGAAATGTAATATACAGTATAAAGTTTTTTCGATAAGGAAAATAGAGAGTAATTAGTAATATATGCAATTTATAAACACGTCAAGTATACACTGTTTATCTAAGCCTAATTTAAAATCTTAGTCAATTCAAAATTATAAATTAATGTTAGAATAAAGAAACCTTTTCCTTGTTAACGTGGCGGTAGGATAGTCAAGCGATTTCAGTGCGGCGGGATATGAACGAGTGCGCAAACAAAGCTCTCCGTTTGCGCGCTTTGATTCGCACGAGTGGCACTCGCAAAAATATATTTCAGTTTAATTAGTCTGCGCAAATATCATTACTGATACGCGGACGTCGCTGCTAACATGCTTAGTTCGTTACACATTAAAATGTATACGCAAACACGCTAAGATCAAAAGGAGTAGCAACTTTATATCTCGGGTTTTGATATTTATCTTTATATATCAATGTTTTATCCTGCAAATAAGAAAACGCATTAATATTTTTCTTGAACGTTTCACATGGCCGGACGATCTTGTTTAGGTCGTCGGAAGAATTTGGATGCAGACCGCTTACGACCAAAAAGGAAAGACGTGTTACTGTTGAAATGACGATGTTAAATAGACGTAAATTCTTACCATTCTATGTGTTTACCGTGCGGATGCCACAGTAGGATCTTTCGGATTTCGGATAACTCTAAAATGTCCCAGAGTAACCTTCACGGCTCCATTTCTAGCTCACCAATTTTTTTGTCTGTCAACTTTGTATATATGTTATGTGTTGCCAGGGCCAGACCTCAGGGTGGGATAAACTATTACCACTATATTTGATAACTTTGAAATAATTGTAATTTATTTTCCAGTAACATATCTTTACAAAACTAGTTTAACATCTAACTCTTAAGCTTAATTATAACTAGTAACGAGTCGGTTCACTTCTTTTTTTAAAACAAATTGGCATCACAATGTCTTAAAACAAAATCAAAACCTCTTGAAGAATTTTGTGCTAGCTGATGTCCATAAAGTATTTTTTTGTGGTTTGTGTTCAATATTTACCTTTTTTTTTGTAATAAATCTTTACGAACAGAAATAAGTAAGATAAATAAATAAGAGAGTATCATCATTATGATATCACCTTATAGGTCCCCACTGCAAGGTATAGGCCATGATTATTGCTCTTGCGCTGTGTGCATCCTGCGACTTTCACTTACCTTCACGCGACCTTAAATATATCGTCGGTTCACTTAGTGGAGACCTGCCTACGCCCCTTCTACCGGGGCCTGATCGCCACTTGTGGATACAACGGCCTCAATGGCAGTCAGTTGCATGCGCCACGTGCCCAGGTCATTGCCACATCAGTCTAGTAATTCTTCGAGCTCCATAGGTAACCTTGGTTTCTCAGTGAATCTTCTAATTTCTGATTTGATCTTGCATCATAACTCTGAGGATAGCTCGCTCCGTTGCTCTTTGGGTGACGTTGAGCATTCTTATGAGGGTCTCCGTAAACGACTACGTACCGGATCCGAAAGTTATCGCTGGCAACATACGGTATTTCAGATGAGAAGGTTTCGGAGCTTCATAATGCATATGGTAAAGTAAGAGATTTTAATGCAACATATGATTGTTCTAATTTATTAGTTTATATAAAATATTTAATTTATTTCACAGAACCAATAACATATGTAAATGTACTTGAAGTCCTCAAAGGTTAACTCATATAACTTATTTTCATAAATATTTAAAATAGCTGAATAGTAAAGTTCTAAAATAACGTTCAGAAGGTTTTATCTTCCAGCGATTATTATCAAAACGAATTAAACGGAACAATAATAAAGTAAATTAATTATTTTCCCGAGCAAAAGCGACGGCAGTGGAGAGCACTTATATACCGTGGTTGTTTAAGACGGGGCGTTAAATTTCGTAAACCCAGCTAAAATGGAATCGCCGCTCCGAGAAAAAGGGGTTTGCGTTTTAATGCCCATCAGAAAATAAATGCTCGGAGACAATAATGTGGGATTCGATGCTTAATATAAATTGCGAATAAAAATACGACCGGCAAAGTTGAACAGTTTAATTCTCTTTCCGTTGCTATATTATAACATAGGATACGTAACTTTATTTATTTTGTTTCTTATCAACTTTTTTTTGGATTTCTTTGAAAATAATCGATACCTTTCTCTAATCTAGCGTTATACCTTTAGACTTTATAAAATTGGTAACTCCTATAACTGTATATGTTGTTACAATATAACCTATGTAATGACTCAAAATTCATCAAACAAAAAGTTTTAAAAAAATTGATGTCATAGTGTGAAGGATTTCTAAAGAGATGTTAAAGTTTAGTAATAAACTGCTCTACAACTACAATGAGGATATTATAAAGGTAACCACAAAAATATGTCTGAGTTTGTTTTGGTCTCTTTTTAGATCAGGTCGCGTTTGGAGTCTTTATAGCTTTATTTGAACGATGAAATTGTAGAAGAGTTGCAGGTGAAGAGTTACAAAAGTGGTTGCTGTAATGCTGAATCAAGGAATGAATGTTAGACATGTCGCACGTAAATGACTATATTTTACTTTTTTTTTCAGTAATTGGAATATTGCGTACAATGGTAAGAAAACGGTAGTGTAATTAGACGGGGTGTATACATTGTTTTGATAAATATATCCTCTCTGCGAGATCGAGGTCGTGATGGGCGTTACGAAGATCTTGCAAAACCTGTCGGCTTCATCATGTTTTTCTATGAAATCTTTCATGTGTGTGTAACGCGGTCTCTAACTCCTACTTAACTGCGATTCCATACGTGTGTTATGAGATGATACGTCACATTTACCAAATAAAGTATTTAATAATTTTATTGTCTTTACAATCTAGTCGATCTTTTTTGAAAAAGACCTACCATGCATTTGATTATATTAATAAACATGCTTTAAAAATCTTTTCAAAATTGTAACTAAAAATTTTAAAATGTCTTCATACTTTTGGCTAGTTTGGGATTCAAATATATGTATCTTTTTGACATGCTATTGCGTACCGACATGAAAGCAACGATTAATTTTTCTTTGTTTTAATAAGCCGTGTTATGATATCTAAAATTTTACTTTTTTTGCCTAGCTTATGTAAATTATTAAAAATATTGATTCATATAAAATAGGGAAAAGTGTTTGAAGATTTAGTATATAGCTTATTAATGATTATTAGATGATAACAACGTTATAAGGGAAAATGAATTGTCTTCGGTTTATTTATTAGAATGCAATACTTGAACAGAGCTGCGAGATGTACAGGAAAAAAATACATTTGTGCTCCGAGCCCCCGCTCTGTTGACACAGCTAAGTAGCCACGCGACACTCCGCTTCATTTGCATTTCTCTTAATCTTCGTTATGAATAAAGAAAAATTCTTGGCGATGTTTTTAAGCGTTCCTCGGGGCTTAAGCAGCGGCTCGTTTAATGAAGACAGTCGGTGGGATTACGGGCCGCCCGCGCCCGGCCGCGCCCGCCTTGTACTTTCGCGACATTACACTTTTAATTTGAACGAATCTTATTATTTTCTTTTGTTGATTTAAGCCCTCGTGCCGGGAGACCGGTCGAGACGTGACCTGCAGTGGAAAAATGCGATTGCCATCTAAAGCCAACCGTTTAAATGAACGAGATTGGAGCTTAAAAAGTATAATGGACGAGGGGGTTGGGGGGCGGGCGGCCGCGATCCCGGGGGCGCAAGATGGCCGATTTGCGATTGAGATGAGACGCGCCCCACCACCCAACCACCCGCGAAGATCAACCAATATAATTGAGACGCCCTCTACTACTACACAGTCGCTCTAGATACTACTTATTGATTTTTTCATTAAACTGTATATATAGGCTACGAGGTTAACTAACTTCAATTCGTTGTATCAGTCGAGGTCTTCTAAGAAGATCTTCACGCCTCCTTCCGTCAACCGAGTAGATATCAATAAGTCAATACATTACGTCAGGTGTCACATCTGACGTAGGTTTTATTATTAATTTCTTAGTCCTGATTCCGAAACTGTTGAAGCTAGAAAAACTAACAGTGCCCAACACCCGATCCATTATTATAACTTTGAATTAAAAGTACATATGAGTAATCCAAGAAAATTTAAAATACTTAATTCCCACAGATAAGTGTAGCCGCGTGCAGTTTAACATTTTAGTAGAAAGAGAAACATTCGTGTGTCGATATAACTTCAGAAGGTTGTTATGTTTCGCATAGTAATTATACGACATAGTAATTATGTAGATTTTAATACTTTCACTAAGCGCATCAAAACGAATTATTTTAACCTTATTAGTTTAGCTGAAGATTGATTTCTTATACATCACGAATCTAAAAACATTGACAAAGGTAATATTGTTTTGTAGTCTGTGGACACTTCATTTATATTATATCAAACCTTATTAGAGGTAAACATTGAAAATGTTCTGGCGTTGGAACGTAGGCTTAATGCCGATACCTTATTAAGACTTCATTATAGGTAATGTAATTTAATAGGATCCTGATGTGCTACTTAAAACTATATTAATTTGAAGTTTTATATAGTAACATATTCTTTTTTCCTTGGTGTTAAAAACTTAAATTAAACATTCATGTACAAGTTACCTTTAAAGGGAAAGAACTAGTAAAATTTTGACTTACATTACACTAAAATAGAGTAGGATTTCGCTTGAAACTTTGCAGCTAAGATGGCGTAAGTGTAAGGCTTAGTCCAGGGAGATCGCCGCCGCCCCCAATGACAAAGTTGATCTCGTCACGTAATGAAAAATGACAAAACCGTTCCTTGTCGCAGTGCAGCATTATATAAAAAGCACGATATGTTTCATTTGAATATTATAAAGGATATTACATAGAATTAACGTTAACGATAATTGGATTTTCAATGATTTTTTTAATTGGTCTTAGTATTCAGACTTTATATCAACGGGCATTTCATTGACCGACAGACACTAGCATTTTGACGACTTTATAAATTATGATTTTCATTTCAATATAAGTAGCATTAATAAATGCTACTCACGAAATATTGGTATATTTGATTAAAGAAAGCTTAATTATTATCTTTAAATTCGGAAAAAAAGCTTTTCATCCTGTTTCCATAACGTTAGTGCTGACACACGAAATACGTAACAACTAATCGCAGCACGAGTAGTAAGTTGTAAATATATTATGTAAGAAAATAATAAGTATACGTAAACAATTACAAGGGAGCATAAACATTGTAGAAAGAAATTTAGAATAAAATAGTTATTATTATTATTATTATAATATAGTTTGCAGGCTATTTTGTCAAAATGGCATGCATTATGTGAAGTAAATGACCGTTTTGTTAAAATGTTTTATTATTATGTATAATAGGAAAAACCAAAAATTTTAGTGATAGCAAGAAGTCTATAAAAATTTTAAAACCTATATATTTCCATTATCATCTAATAGATTAAATAAAAACTTTTTATAATACGTAAATCCTTGGTTTGGGTGCGTAGATCTTCCATGACTGGTAATAAAAGAAGTCGTACTCGTAAAGTCTTCCTTTGAAGAGTTCTAGAATTAGGAAAAGTTTAGAGGTATCAAAAGAGGGCGCGACCGCAACCCCACTGGGCCCCAAAAAATATCGCATAAATGAAGTCGACCAAGAATCGTCTTTTCAGTCGCGAAATTTCGTCATACTTTCAAACCTATAATCCCTCATAATCACCTTTACAAAGCAAAGATTAAAAACGATTCGCGCCCCGTCCGACCGCGTCTCCTCCGAGCTTTTATATGCGCGACAGCGAAAAGTAAGATTAAATCATTATTTTTCTTAAGCTCCTCTCGTTTTTTCTCCGCTCTAGTGGAAGTTTTTTTACGCTTGGACTTTTGATGCGGACGATCAAAGACTTGTGTTCAGATTTACATAACATTCTTAAATAAATTGCGGGAACGTTAGGGTGGGGTAATTTAGAAACGCTTCCCTGTCCTATACAAACTTAATGATACGTCTTTGTCGATCGATATATTTACAATTTTGTATTTGATTTCCGTTCAGTACTCTGTAATGTACCTAATTTTGGCTGATTTACTTTGGTAATTTATCATCAAATACAGGTTTATTATGTGTAAAACCTTTAAAGGAGTGAATGTGTAGCTCATTTCCTGTCACTTACTATATGGTACCCTATTCGCGAATTAACGGCTTCATACGGATAATACAGTAAGAAAAAGCATTTTCTTAATGAGAATTATTACATGTTAAAATTAATTATTATTTTACATCTCTTTCTGCAGAATTGTTCTGCTAGAAGTTATTTTCCTTTTGCGTTCTTATATATAAAAAAATATTTTACTTGTTTCAAAGTGTTTACATACAGATTGATTGGAAATAGAAGTAATAACTTTAAAGCTTTTTACTGAAAAATGAGCCATATACTCACACCTTTAAACCTTTTATACTAACTATTAATAATTTTGTAAAGTCCAAATGGGGAGGCCACGATTTAACTTCAACATACACTGCAAACACTGCAATACAGCGTGCAACATTATGATGCATAATTTTTAGTAAACTATTAATTTTTTATTAGCATTTAATGGGCTAGTTATTTTATATTATAACACTAGTTTGAATAAATTATATTCGCCTACTTCTGCAGGCTTAGTAAAGAAGTAAGAGAATACGAGTACATTACTAAAAACAAGAAACCGTTTCCTGTAAGTTAAAATTGTTTCATTTGTTCTTTCATCACTGACAATAATTTTATTTTTTTAATTACCGTTTATATCGAACAAAGGAACATTGTTAATAGCTTAATTAAATGTTTTAATTATTGCAAGTTTTAGGGACTTCATTAATTTATAATTAATGCTAGGATAATTATATATGTTGTTCTAATTAAGGAGTTTTGTATTTCTTTGAAGTGTTCTCAGAATTACTTACTTTTTTTGTTTATAAGTTAAGCATATACGCTATGAAAAATTAAAGAATGATTGTCATAAAGCGTCTGTAAATGCATTCTATTGTAAATCTATAGCGAAGCTCATGTCCAGTTGAAAGTTCTACGGTGAAAATAATGTAGGTAATATACTGTACATAGATACAATTTTTTTTTGCTAATTTATTTATTAATATATTAGGTTTACTTTTTTCTTAACTATATATTAGTTAAATCACTAAAAGTATCATAGCATCAGTTGTTGGTTTGTTATAGTTTAATTTCTGAAAGTGATTAAAATTAATTTAAAAGTATTATGATACATTTGATTTGTCTGATCAAACCTGTCACCCTATGATTACTCGAGCAAAGGTAACCCAGCGATAGAGGATGGAGATCTAAGAGGGTATATCGCGAGTTCGATTTCCGGGATACTTTCTTATAAAATTCACACGTTATACACTTTTGTAATTATATAAGATTCTTATCATTTAAAAACACGTTCCCAGAGGATGAGCAGCAACGTCCTCTGTGCACCATGATATCATACTGCTATCGCCAATTTGCCTACCAAGCATGGCGATTGTAATACATCCCCCATGAATATCTTGTGGGGAGGTCTATGCCTGGCAGTAGGTGTCTATGGGCTGAAACGACGATAACCCTGTAATATGTTACATTCATTAATTTATCTTTAGTAATGAGACAAGCCACTAACTTCAAACAGCACATAGTTTGCAGGAACGGATATTAAAAGTAATTAATTTTGATATGTTTACCATAATCTGAATTTTGGTAACCGTTTTTCTTAATAACACTGTTTATTATTTTAAAAACAATTTATTTTTGAACAGGGCATAATGTACATTAATTGCTGGCAAAAAGCTATAGATTCACCCCTTCAAAGTTCTACGAAGCTGTAAAAGTCTAAAAAGCAAATAGAGTCAAAAAGTAACGGAATAGAGCCGTAGACAGAAAACTACTTTTTGTAATAAAATAAAAGAATGTTATTAATGACACATTTCATTTCTATATTGACAATACCGTGTTTCCTTCGTTATATAAATGCATATAAGTGAGAAATAAGTTTTTAAAAAGCCGCGATTCCTTTATTCCAACAAGAATAAAAAAGGAACGCCTTTGAATAAAAACTATCTTGGCAACTATTGTTTACTTTAATGTTTTAACGAAACTTCAATGTTTGTCGACGTGTCTAACTTATCTTACTTAAGCTGAAGTTGGTATTTAGTTAAATCTAAAGCGACGCGGCGCTAAGTTGTAGTTGTTTGCACATGCTCCTTAAGTGGCTGTTTAATTGTTTTAGGCGAAGGTAGCTCTGAGCCCGTGTGAAATATGTCGCTACTTACCACTGTTCGTAAGCCAAGTTTACTCTGCCGCGAGCTTAAGTTTTACAACTCAACTAAGGTGTGTCTTGAAGCTATGGACATTGTTTAACGTTCGAAAATTACCTGATTTTAGTGGATAAGTTTTGATAATAATCCGACATGTTTTCAATTAATCAAAAAAAAAAAACAATTATGTAATAATGTTCCACAAGATATCTTAGACCTTCCTTTCCTTAGTATAAATCTAAAATTAAAAGTGTTTTATTAAATAAATATTATTACTACATTCAAGAGGCTTTAATTAATCAAAATATGTGGAACTTAGTTCATTAAACATTGTTCAATTTCATTCACATCATCAGCATTCCAACTCGGTGGTAGCTTACTACTTTTAATGTTAAAATATTATACGGACTTATTCAAAAGTGCGTGTAAATGTCTAATGGCATAAAGATATTATGAATTTGCTAAAATGTATATTTTAGCGTATTTAACACGTGCATTTTTTTTAACTTACAACCTTAAACAAATTTTAAAAAGAAGTTGTAAAAAGGCTATATTGCCTTTTTTGACGTTAATCGATTTAGATTGTTATTAGGAAATTTCTATTTATTCTCTGTTGAAGTGCGTGCGGTTAGCCCGAAGGCTTTATAGATTCATCAGAGTTGAGTTCACGGAGCGGAAGGGTCCGTGAACTTTAAAGGAAATACCTAGATGCTAGTAGATTATTACTCGGCATGAAAACGCTGTGTTATACAAAATGTTCTGCAACAACCAATTGTCTGTGTTTTCAGCGCAGTAATTTCATTATGATATCCTGAAACTAGTTGATGATTACGCTTTCTGGTAGTATGTAGATGTAGATGTAGTATATAGATGGAGTAACCGCAGGACCTGCACAGGTACCCTCGTTATCGAGTTATTAACTTATGTATGTAAAAGGCTATCTTCTTATCAGTCCGAGGGTATGATAGTGATTTTTGACATATTTAGGCAAAAAACAATTAAGTCTTAAATTATATTGTTTAATTAACCTTTGTTCTTGGAAGCAAAAATTATGTATTTTATTTTTATTTTCACAAAAAAGAGGCACATACGTTTTTGTTGTCGGGTAGTGGTTTATTAAACAAATACATGGTTAAGAAATCTGAAATATTATTTAAAGTTACAATGGTAAAAGCATCAGATATTTTTGTATCTTACACTAAAACACTAGTCGAACTCTAATACGGCCAGGTTTGCAATAATGAATACGATGTAACCATTAATTAGTAACACGATTTTTAACTAGTTCAAAAAATATTGGTATAGACAGTTTCATTTCTACAGTCTTCTACTTATTTTAATACTTAAGTTATGCATACGTATGTAATGAATTCTGTAATCATCGAAGTATCTTATGAAGACATGATCGCCTTTATCAAAATTTTATACGAATTGGAGCTTACAGAGGAAATGCTACCAATTTGCGCGCTCTATAAGGTTATTTATAACAGCAGAGCCAACAACGGCGATCGTCAATAAGCAAACAGTAGACAAAGTCGGGATGTATAACTCAATTTTTGTACCTCGAGCGGGCTAATTGGTAGAGACGCAGCGGAATGTCGACACAAAAGAAGCACTTAAACGAACAACGGCACTCGGCCGGCTCAAAATAAACTTATCTCCGTCGGGCAAGGGTTGAAATCATTTGAAAGGAAGGTTGCGTAATTGTCAGGTGGGCGCCATCGCCACGAGGGTTGACAGTTGATTCAATCAAGCGCCAATGTTACGCTAATAATGTTACTTATTGAGTTTTTGAACGCGCCCGGATGCTAGCGGCGGTGGCACTGGGCTCGCCTCCGCGTTCTACCAACTCACTTCATAACACTTACACACTTATATGACAGGTAATACCAATTTTATATTTTTAACATGAATCTACGTTTTTTAATATTTTTTACCTTCCCTAATGTAATTTTTTACTTTTTTGACAAAAAAACTATCTCATTATACTACAATTGTGGTTTATTATATACTAATAAGCTTCGGAATGTCCGACCTCTGATAATAAAATAATAATTCTTTAAAAGAAACGAAAATTGAGACGCTCTGAATCTATTTAACCACTTGTAATAAACATTACATTTCTGTAGAAAAATAAAAATAGATTGAATAAGGAAGGGGGAAATCGATAGACGACCGAAAGAAGCCGACGTAACTTAGTGGATTGGTAAGTTGATGTAGCAGTGGGCCAGCTATATATGGAACAGATGGTCACTGAAGCCTGGTAGACCATAGAGCTGCAAGCGCAGCGAAGGACGTATACCCGTAACATGTACAGACGGCCGTCGGAAGGCTTTGGATGCACTATTGGATACCTATGTGAAGGCTACATCTAGCAGTGGACGTCTTACGGCTGAAATGATGATGAATATTTCCGCTTAATAATATACTATTTAAAGCCTTTTTAAATATTTTTAATTGCAGTATATTGTTATTGTAAACATGTGGAAAATATACCTAAAGATTAATAAGTATTTGTATTGTAATAATATCTTTTGTTTTTTTAACCACTGTGCAAGCGCATAATTTTCAATATGCTTTTAAATAAAGGATACCAAATTAAAAAGAAAGTCATAATTTCGACGTCTTTTAATTACTAGTTTGTCAAACAACGAAAATAGATAATTATTGCTAGTACATAACGAAGGTATCAATATACGGTATCGAATATCCGTTATAAGAAAATCCATAGTATCACAAATGGAGCTCGGCGTCGGATACAATATTGTCACGGACTCGATAGCCGGTGTCGCTGGAGTTGGGGTGACAGCTTTTGTTCAAGTTGCAGTCACAAGCTCACTACTTCCATATTGATATCTATCGCTATCTTTGACACCTTTTATAAACACTATTTTAAACGTGATATAAAAAATAATTCGTGGACGTTAGTAACTTTTTACTTAAAAAAAACGAGAATAAATACAATTAAAAAACGTACAGCGAATGATGGAGTAATTACCATTGTCCCGGTCCTTCGAGGGAAAGTCCAGATGAAAGTGAGGGCTTAAGAAGCCCTTTGAAAAGAAGTCATCTGCGCGCTTGATTGATGGCATGGCACAGATTTAATATGTTAATGCGACGTCAATTGTGTAAGAAGTCGTAATGAATTCTACCACAAGAATACCACTCAAAAATATGCAGATTAACAAAATTGATGTGACTTTTCTTTTAATTTCTTCTCTACAGTTTTTCCGTTTACAATTTAGAAATGTTACAATTTAGAAAAAAAAACTTTCTTAATAAATACACCAGATCGTGGCTTTGCATGCTGATTATGATACAAACTTTATGCATTGTTTTGATTTAATGTCATTTAAAAATTATAATAATATAATGATAATAATGAGAATTAAAAATTTAATGTTAAAGTAATATGTATAAAAGTAAAAAAAGAATTTCTGGAACACGAAGTAAGTTCGAACAAAGAATTAGTTGTAACGGTGTCTTTAATAATGTAGCGTATATGTGTGGGATGCTCAATAGAAAAACACTCGGATTTACTTCTAAAACTTTATTTGTATTCGACATTTTTAAATAAATGCTGATGTTTATGCTAAACACTCCAATATTTATAATTACTAAGTAATAAAATAAAATACTAATATTTACATTTATTATGAATAATTCTGTGTGGTAACTGAGAAGAGTTTGAAACGTAATACACAAATGAAATATTTAAACATTTTGCCTATTGCTTTTTAGAAAATATAATAGTTTCTTAAAATATCAGATCCTACGAACGTGTGTTTTTTCATAGCAAGTACACCATGATCTATATGAAAGAGATATGCAAGTTTTTGTTACTCTTCATATTTATACGAACTTAAATAAAATGTTTTAACAACATCAAAAAAATTTAATGTTTTTTTTTTCGAATTCTACGAGTGCGTGGGTGTGATGATGGCGCTTAGCCTTATATCTCTTTTAAGGTTGATAAGTTCGAAGGCTCCCTAGGAAACTTCAGCTCCGGCCACTATATATTACATTATCATCAGATTTGGTTCATGACGCTCCAAGAAAAAATAACTATAATATAAAAAACAAACAATTTCGTTTTGGTCACTCCATTGCTTAAGAACGGCTTAAGCGATTCTATCAAGGATGATTCACCTCATTTATAAGTTTCCTAATGCTTTGAAGAAGGGTCATAAAAACAGGAAATATAATGAACATTTAATTTCGCGCACTCGACAATTCGCTGTGAACTTCGCGCGTTTGACTGCTCGCTCTGAACTTTACGCGTGCGACTGTTCATACGACAATTTATATTGTCGTTTTACATCTTTATCGGTCACTATTTAGTAGTCATAAAAATAATTTTAAATAAATTACTTTTATGACTACTAAATACTGTTATATAATAATAATTGCAAGATAAATAAAGTGATCCCTGTTAAGATTGTACATTTACATATATTTTCCGGTTAGATAGGCCTGTAATTTTTAGCAGTACAATGTGTTGCGACAGCTAATTCGTGACAAAAAGGGCGCTAAAAAGTTTACCGTACATTTATTAATGATAGTAATTATTATTTTGATACAAAATATTTTAAAGAATTAATCATATGATATTTCTTGTAATTTATTAACACATTCACATTTTTTTCATTCGGGGCCCATGTATACTAATATATACATAGTCTCCGAATCCGATGTAAATTTTACATACATATATGAAATTATTTAAGGTTAAAATTAAGTTTAGATTTTTATTTCATTCTCATCTATAAATAATTGTATCATTTTAAGTATAAATGTACACTTATAAGTATAAATGTAGTCTCTAAAGTCTGTATGTAGCACAAGTTCGGTCGTGTGTAGAATACTGTAGCCATCTAGGGATGGTTCGGCAAAGTACCTGCTCGCAGGTTTGGGTTCCAGTGACGAGTCAAGAGGCTGATTGGTAACGATACTTTGGTGAGCACTAAACTTTGAAGCTTGGAGCATCGGCGAAAAGTTGCCAGTTTATCGGTATTCTACAGACTGCATTTTGGAGAGTGTGCAGCGGAATTATACCAAATAATTCCCCCATCTCCTTTCTTCCATCGGAACCACGATATCCGTACATGGTTAAAATTCATTCCACTCGCACTAAGTGTTTTGCTAAAACTTTTATAGAGTGAAAAGCTAAGGAGTGGAAAAACATATCGGCGTCAATGTTTCCAGACAATTATAACTTAGGAGTCGTCAAGACAAGAGTGAATGGGTTTCTTCTGAAATATCGTGTACCATCGTAGGTCTCGTCATCGCTTAAGATCAGGCAAGACAGAGGTTATATGATTCGCCTATAAAGCATAAAATATGACAAATTTATATACCAATTACAATTTGTAGTTCAAGGTTTTTGAGCTGACACATAAGATTTATTAAAAAAAAATATAGCATCATTTTCAAGTATTGTTATTTATTATAACGGAAAATGTAGGATAGTCAATATTTGTGACTTCTGTATTAAAATATTTAATTTAAATGTGATATAACTTAATAAATTAGTATTTTTGTTGTAATTTTTTTAATATTTCTGGCAGGAATAACAAGAATTAACAGTAACATAAAGATGAATATAAAATAATTTTATGTAAGTTTTTATATTAATCGTTTCGATAAGCATAAATATCTACGACTAATTTAAACTGCTATTAGATTTAAGCTGTTTCCAAAAATTAGAAGAAATAAATAACGCGGTAGAAAATAGCAATTAATTAAAAGCTTTAAAATTTTCAATTCAGAGTGATGGCGGACGCTCATTTATGTAGTTTTAATTCCGCCATTCCTTAGCTCGAAGATCTTATTCCATTAGCCGGCGGCGACTCGACTGCGCCAGCCATTTAGCTTCAAAGCTACAGAATCGTTCTGGTGCGCTTTTTTATAAGTGGAAGCGAATTTTATGTTTATTATAACAAAACCAAGAAACTTAACGTAAACTTTGGATCAGACATACATGATAGTATATTTTTTAGACTTTCGGGATACTATCTAACGTATAATAAAGTTAAAAAATATAACGAAATTCATGTGAAGTGCATATTATTTATTATTACTTTAAATGTAAGTTTTTTTCTAACTTATAATAACAATATTTTTAAATTTATAATAATTTTATTATTGCAATGTAAAAATAGAAAAATGAAAATTCCTTCTTCTAACATCTATAGCAAACTTGCCGCATTTCAACTTGAGTTGGTTCCGCATTATAATATATATTTGTGTATTACGTACGTGGTGTCTGTTTTTTTTTAATAATTTACATATAAACCAGTACCCACTTATATCTAAATAAAGTAAATTTTTATTATAAATCGGGACGGACAAATTAATTAAAATAAACTTGGTAGCTGAAGTTACAGTTGTTTTTAAGAGGACGTCGCACCGCATCAACATTCACAAAGATTTCACTTTGAAAATTTACGATGGTAGATGGGGCATTTCGTTTGTTTACTTATGGACGAGTAATTCGCTGAATCCGTATAATTACCGGCATTAAGATGATTCTCGTTCCCTCCAACAAAAGGAGAACTTAAATATTTTAAGAACGTAATGTTGAAACATTCAAATGTCCTCGACGGCGAACACTTGACTTTTAACATTGCTGTAAATTTTACGTTGAACAATAATAATAATATTGAGTTAAGCATCCTAAAAATCAGCAAATTCATAATAATTCAATTTGGCAACTATCCGAATGAATTACTAGATAATAACTTTTAAGAGTTAGTTTACATTCAATAAAATGCCGCTCATTACCTTACTTTTATCTATTTTGAAAGACGAATAAAAATTAACTTTTTATTAGTCTCATTTATTATACAAGTCGATAATTTTTTTTACCAAAATTAGCATTAAAAACGATTCAATTAAGACTGGTTTCATTCTTCGTGAAAGGTTTTACAATTAAGTTTGTTTCAGGTACGCGTGTATATGGTAAGTAAACAAGTACGAACTGTGACTGACGAGATATTTTTGTGTGGTGAGTAAATCCAATTAGTACCTTTATTCACCTCAGTACTCAAGAATAAGTGTAGAGTATCTACCTATTGCTGGCTTATTGCCTTTGTATTGTGTTAATCATGAACCATAGGAATATTTATCGTTATATATTTTGATAAATAATGTACATTCATATATCATGTACATTTTTGAGAATGGTTTAGCAGGTTTTTATTTTTTATAATAAAATATCATAGTGAGTAGTTCTTATTGAATTTACTCAAAACTATTATTTCATAAAATAAAAGTAGTTTTTTATATTACCATAGTAGAATGTTGTCATCGTAAATATGCATGCTTCTACATCTCTTTCATCTCTTTTGCTTTTGTGCAAATATATTAGGATATTTGATTCTCGACAACAGAGAAATAAGATAAACTTGCTTCTGGTCAGCATTGATATCTGGTCTCGATTACTTTATAAGGGTTGTGATATAAAAATAAATTTAATATGTGTTGCAATATAAGTGCCTAAATAACCGCGAAAGTAAAGCAACGAGATAAGAAGCTGCGGGACGGAATGATCTGGAACAGCGTCCCTCAAAGGAAATAATTTATTCTTGCGATGCATTAAAAAAATAAAAATGTCGTCGTTAGCAAATCATTAGCCGTTACATTTCTCTTTTGAGAGATCGTCGTCCTTTTCCTATCAATCGAGCGCAAACAGTCTCCCAAATGATATTATCGAGGTTTCCCCTGCGTTAGGTTTTTAATGTACAGTCTGGTAAATATCAGAAAGAAATTATTTGCTTTAAATGACTTAAGTAAATAAAAAACGGATAAGCTTTCTTTTCGTACATTTTTTGGCACTAATTTTACTTTTATAATGATTAAAGTTTTATCAAGATTTTTTTAAGGCAGTTTAATTCAAAAATTGAGAAAATCGCCTGTATTTTTTTATGAGGTTATTTAAAGAATAATTTTGGTACGTTATTAAATACGTCTGATTTATTATGTAAAAAAATGCACTTACTGTTTTATTATTAAGCTTATTATTTAGGCACAGTTTTGTTCGTACGAAAATATTTAAAATGGTTTACCAAATTTAGTTATACTTTACTGTGGAGGATGGTCATTACTTGCACCTCGCCATCGTGTAGGGTTGTGTCTAAGCTTAGTTGCGGAGGGGTACGAATGGCGGGTGCGTCATAGTATTATGAGTGAGTAGTGTTCATACTAACGCTTCTCTCTTCAGGCGTATCCACCTTCGTTGTCTTATGTTCCGAAATCCACCTTCGCGAAAAGATTGCTTTTGTTTTGTTCGTACGAAAATATTTAAAATGGTTTACCAAATTTAGTTATACTTTACTGTGGAGGATGGTCATTACTTGCACCTCGCCATCGTGTAGGGTTGTGTCTAAGCTTAGTTGCGGAGGGGTACGAATGGCGGGTGCGTCATAGTATTATGAGTGAGTAGTGTTCATACTAACGCTTCTCTCTTCAGGCGTATCCACCTTCGTTGTCTTATGTTCCGAAATCCACCTTCGCGAAAAGATTGCTTTTGACAGCTGGCACAAACATAGCGGCTAACCAGGCAAGGGCTCCTGACTCTCCTGACTCTCCTGACTAAGATTGCATTGCGTATTTTTGAAACAAACAGGGAAAAAAGTTATAAATTGACGTTACGATTAGGTATTAACGTTTTAACTTAGACTTCTTAGACTTATATCTATATTCTCAGACCTACATTCTGAAAAATATTTAGATATATCCTTTGGTATAAACTCTTCATTTATTCTAAATTATTTTTACTTCTTATTGCATGAACGATAGTGATATATTTACGAAAATAATGACCACAACAAAACAATGAAAAATTATATTCACATAATTTTGCTAAAGCTCTGTTCAATAAAAAAAAACGAAATTCTTCAGCGCCACTGCAAAGGTTCTATGATATATATTGAAAATTAAAATTCATTTTGGCAGTGGCCGTTACATTGTTCCCTTATGAAATATTGATTTAAAAAAGTCAGTATCTAGTCTTAAAATATCCCTGTTAATAAATACTTTTAAAAACAGACCCATATTTTTATGAATGCGCTTACCAAATATAGACGCGAGTCCACGTGCGAGTCTATCGATTTGCTTCGTATCCAAAAATTATTGAAACATCGCATCTGCGGCTCGTACCGCATGGAAAAATAATAAAGTTCCGTTTAAACGCCATTCGTATGTGAGATACAACAAATGAGGCATAATAAAACGTATTAGACTGAATGTATTGCAAATAGAAAGCGTACAATCTGAACGTTGCTCGCGCGAAAAACTGTACCATTTTATACGGTTTGCGCTAAAGATAATACCTTTACGAGCAATCGTAAAATATTTATTTCATATTACTGTCTCCTTGTGTAAACCTATGTTTTTAAATATGTTCTGCAGCTTTATTTTGTTCGCGGAATAATATTGTAGTACTGAAATAATCGATGAAACAAAAGAAACAGTTACAGATACTGTTTTAAACATTTCCTTCGTATCTTTTTATTCATTCATTTGGATCAGTAAGTGTAGTGCATACAATGCTAAATTGTTCCAGAATTATATTAGTTTTTTTAATGCAAGGTACGGTGTTACGCCTTTCCTCTAAGCTAAGGTAAGTATAAGAATCCACCATGCGCTCCAAGTGTCAATTGGTGGGTTTCTTACAATAAATTCATACCATCTTTAGTGAGCAGTGCTGAGACTACAACTCGCACAAATCAAGCGCCCCGATGTATCTAAAATCCCATGTGCCGACTTCTGATTTTAATAACTGGATTGACCAGTCCGCTACTATTCATTGATTAATTTTAGAAACTATTAACTGCCGAAGACTACTTTACCACAAAGGGTAACTAAAAATTTAGTTTGATGTTAACAAAACGGCATAATAAATTCAATACTAACAATACTTTTAATTAACTCCAATGAGAGTTAAATAATAAATTGCATTTTAACAGATTGTAATATATGAAAAACAAAGTTTAGAATAATATAAAATTAAATAAATTTTTTTATTCACAGGGCACAAAATTTTATTTACCGGTACATACAAATATATAACTATATTTATTTTGCTATTATTTAGGTCTTTATTAATAGTACCATTAACGAACTGGGAGAATCTTTATTTATATTAGAACTTTGTTTGAACTAGTAAATTAAAAACGAGGATTTCGGTAGGATGGGGTATTATAGGTTATTAAATATACTAATGATATCGTACTATGGGTCGGATTTGGCAGACAGATATTATTGTATTGGTTAATTATTGGCTTTTATTCAGAAAAAAATTAGAAATAATTGTATAACATATACTATAGTTTATTTGAAAAGTAGTGTTTGTGCTATTATCCTTAGTAATTAAAGATTTGTAACAAGGATCGCAAAAAGGGGTTAGTTTCTTCTCTTGAATTCCGGATCGTGGTGGAGAAAAAGCTTATACTATTGTCTAGTTCTAAAAGTAACTGCCCGAACATATGAATGTACGTGTAACATATTAAAATTATTTTCATAGCAAAGTATTTTTAACAATTATGGCATTATTTGATAATTTTTTCGTATCACCATATTAATTTTAAAATTGTATTAATAAATGTCATCGCTCATGAAAAATTAATATCTTTTAATTAATTAACACGACATCGTTGAGTGTACTTTGTTTAATTATTTAATCTTTTCGATAAGTGAAAAAATCCCGACTTTGATCTTCGCTTTATGGATTTTAAGCGAGGAAAAACATTAAAATACTTTAAATCCTAAACGATATAAATTGATATCGTCGTTTTAATAAGCGTGTAGTTCGAACACTCAATATGAGTGTGTTGAGGGTTTAACAAGGAAAATACTAAACAAAAATAGCCTTTTTGGCAGATTGTAATTTCATTAAAGTAATTTTCACAAATTTTATCGAGTTCTTAATGATTCCCTTTAAGTAATAATTGAATTCTCATTAATTATTTTATCAGTATAGTCCTGATACTTGTTCCTACATTAATAGATACTGTATGGTAATAATGCAATGAATGAACTTTACTAAGTAGTTTAGAGGTTAGAGATGTTATGAATGCAGTCCGCATTTCATGTCGTGATGGGGTAGCGTAGCGTGTCATATTACGGTCGCGAGTTCTATTCCCGGGATGCAAATATACTTTATGTGAAATGTGTGTGCAGGGAATAACATCGCCACTGCATCAAACGCGGCCCAGGGGTGGGGGTTCGTTCCGAGATAATTACAATCCAAATCATTTAGCAAGTACCAAAGTCCGTTAAAAAAGAGAAGTCGAAGGATTGAAACACAGAAGGGCTGACTACTAAAAATTAGGTGAAAGTTACAAATTAAATACTTTAGAAGTCGGGTAAGTCTAACTTACGACTCAGGTGCATTTAACCAATTCGGTGCATATACTAAGACAACATGACATTATCTAATTTATTACCCCCTTTTAACATAAAATGATTTTTGTTTACTGGTAAGAAACGCGAATATCCAGGTAATTAGCTAAACAAAACACTTAAAACTAGGCAATTTGCGTAATTGAAATGTTGAAATTTCACTGTTGCTTCACTTAATAACATTTTTAAAATAACATGGATTATAAACAAATTGTACGAACCCTTGTAGTTTTTAAGATAAGTTAGAGAAAAATATGTTATGTGATTTATCATGCTACCGTCTCGGAAAATCAAGGTTAGTTTTAATTTTGTCAACAAAATTATTCTTCTCAATATTATTTCAAATTTAATAAAGTACTAACTGCGGTTACATCATAAAGAAAGCCTAGTATTCAGTAAGTTTGAGACAAAATCACAAATAAGTTTAGGAAGAAGAAGTTAAGGAAACGGATATTTATGAAAAATCTCGAATTTTCACAACAGTGAAACTTTGAAAACTGCTAAATTTACATGAAGTGAATTGTGCAGATATAAAGGTATATAAAGGTAGGGCCACATTTGATCCACCGCTCGATTTATACCATGCCACTGTTCGCAAATGGTGATGGAGATATTCTACAAAAACTATCACATCCTCAGAAATGTGTGACATCAACCAATCTGTCTTCTAACACCGGAAACGTTGTAAAACTATAATATAGGGAACAATTATAATGTTTTAGCATGTTGGTAAGTTTAATATTGACTTATCTAATGGAGTTCGTTTGATAATGATTTCAAGATGACCATACTTAATAATTTTGCGGGACGTGCGGCATGGTTGTTGGCAATAATTTGTTCAGAATCACGGTTAGTATCCACATCACAGTTACGTTATAAAAATGTAATACTTATATATTTGACCCAAATTTACTAACAATTTGTAGAAAAGAACACACTCTTTTTCAAAAGTGCATTCATTTTCACGTTTGGTTTTTTTATGGATTTAACAAAGGTTTCGACTTATTTCGTCAGTTACATAGACAAATTACATAAATAGGACCCTTGTAACTCTGCTAAACTAGCGATAGGAACTTGCAGAAATATTGAAATTTATTTTGTATTAAATGCAGTTTCAATAAATGATACAATAAACTAAATGATTAGAAAAAACGTTACCGATGTGATAATATTTAATAACACTTTAGCGCAATAAGTTTGTTATCTACATTTTAAAAAACACCCGATCCCATGCGATTGGAGAATCATTTCGAGATAGGCGGGTATGGGAACATTTTTAATGCACATTAATATGGCGAAACCAGTTATTATGTATATTTGAGTGGATTCTTTAGATACATCCGAACATTGGGTAGTGGATCTGTGAGTATTAGTAACGTATTATTTAAGTACACTGCACAAATATCATTTTGTTTATTTGTGATCATTATAAATTTACCTTTTATACTATTTTTAAGCGAAGCCACCAAATTTTAGAACAGTTTTTTATTCAATATGAAGATTAAATTCTTTATTAAAAAATAACTTTAATTTGTGTTCATACAAGGTATCGCCTTCCAGCAAGTGCTAGTTACACAGCACAGCATTATGGTGGTAGGATTTTGGAATACAAAATCTAGCGCTTCGCTAATGTTCTCAGTAACATAAGACAAAAGATGCTACGTCTTATTAATTGAATACATCTGTAATATCTACCAGTCCAAATAGTAGCTGCTTTGGTTTTGAATTGCCTCCTCTAAAGCCTGCAGATAGCTATTTTAAATTAAAAATTACTGTAAATTTAATTCAAAGTCTTTCTGGAAATCTGACCAGGTACGTAAAATTAAGGCTTTTTTTTAATTTTCACAATGTTTAGGTTTCGGTTTGCTATGAAAACCTAAAATAACTTTAGTTTACACGAGCACATATCATATAATGTCAACATAACTTTGTAAAAAATACTTAATTAAATTTTAAATTGTAAGACAAATTATGAATTTATGCAATCTTCAATTACAATTTTTAACGCAATAAACTTTAATGTAGATAATATTATTGTAATAAATTAGTACTCTATCAAAATAATTTGATGAATCAAATGCGTCAGTTTTTATGCTATAAGTTTTTAATGTAATAACTGTTATTAAATTTCATATACAAAACATATAACTAAAAAAATTTAAAGGCAATAGAAAAAAAGCCGGGATTATTGTAGAAGTATTTTAGTGGCAATTAAATCCACTATTTAATTTGTTATTATAACAGACTTTGAACAGAATTGGAACTATAATACCGATACAAAATTACAAATATTTTTTTATCATGTAAATAAAAAATTGCTTATTTTTAATATTCAAGTGTTTCACTTTTTGTACTATAGGCCACTAAGATATTAAAGTAATATAATGTAATATATTGAAAAATGTACATACTGTGTACGAACGTGTTCACTACAAATAATAAGGAGTAAAACTGCTTCCACATAATTATGTTACAAAAATAAAATAACTTAATAAAGAAAGCAACTTTAATACAAGCTCTTTTGCATACATGGTTATCATTGTTTGAAACTTAAGAATTTAGATGAGAAGCAGTTTTAACATAATAGTAACAATAATTGAAAATATACTCTTGGTAAATATCCTTTTATTTATCTGAGGTCGTCGTATCAAGATGAACGTGAACATAGCTGAATACGTAAATAATTTTATGATAATAAATGTACTGTCGAACATAATTGTATTTATTTCTCCTTCGTCAAAAGGTTTTTTGGCGAAAAGTTATTTAAGGGTCTAAACATATAATATAAATATAATGTATAGATTACACCATTAACATTGATTCTCAACCGAACTTTTCTTCGGACACTTAGTAGACAAGAACCGAAACTGTTCATTTATTTTTAACAAAGTCCTTCTAACTAACTTCTGCTCCACAAACTTATTAATTTTTTTAATAGCTAAAACGACGTTTTGTTAACTAATACATAAGGCCCGTACTGTGATCTTTAGCGTGTAACCGAGAACTGACCGGTGGTGGAATGCTTTGCATTTAAATTTTATAGTGATGTTTATATAAAGTGTTGGAACCAGTTGCAGTAGGCCTATTGAACGGAAAGTCGTTTTACGACTGTAAGCTTCCATATGAAATAAAATAAAAAAATGTTGTACATTACTGGCAGTATATTTAAAATTTATTGTCATTAGATTTAGGATCAAAACAGATAACAATTACACACATACATATTCAAATTAATTTAATTTATATTAATAATAAAATTAATTTTAATAAAAATAATTTTATTTAAATTTTTTATCGACTAAAAATATACTGACCGCCTAAAAGTGTTATATCAAAAAATTATAAAATCACATTTCTATATGTTTTTAATTCTTACACAAAAGTCCAATCACCTGAAACTCATTGATATCTCGCTACATTCCATATTTAAAAAAACGTATATGATACCTGTAAGAACCTTATTTTCATTAAATATTATTATTTAAGGAGTATATATATATCATAGTACAGATTTTCCATCAATGTATTGTATTCATATAATTTATTTAATTTTTTAATTTATTGATCCTTCACACGTAGCGGGCATAAAACATGTTACAAAAGATTTTGAACACGCTATGTGATAATACTGACAACTGTTTAGTAATCCCGAAGTAATATATTTCAGGTACATATTTCTTTTAAGCGGTAGGGTCATGTCGGATCAGATAATATTGATAAAACTATCGCTTTTCCATTACTCGTACTCTGTCAAATGCCTCGAATCAACTAGACTTGTTTATTGTGAAACGCATATTAGTGAGGTACCTTTTATGTTATCTGAGAAATTAACGATGTAAGCGGTAATGGAGTCATTTCGTTGGCTGTTTTGCATTTATTTGTTATAATTTTAAAATTCAATTAATTAAGGTTTGAAACCTGATGCTATAAAAAAGGAATTTATGAGATACTTTACTGGTAGTTTTTCTCTTATACCGCTAAGCTGTCTGCGATTAAGATAGTGCTGTACATAATTCGTGTGACCAGATACACAAACATGCCCGTGTTCCGGCAGCGGGTTCGAAAGCATTAGATTAGGGCAATTATACTTAACTCATTATTACCTTCAAATTATTCCAAATTACAAAAAGATTTTGAAGCTAATTAAAGCTTTAATAACAAAAAAAGATTAATAAAAACAATTATGTTATTGACTCAACAATGAATAACTTACTACGATTCTTATCATCAATCGATAATCGATCTATTATGAACAATGTCAGAAATTTAAAATGAATTCCTTATGCGTTTATTCTACCATTTTTAATTATTCTAACAATAAGTCCTAAAAAGACGCAATAGATTTTTATTATTGTAATACTTTAATATAAATGGATATTTAAATTTAAAAATTTTAAAAGGATGAATGTACTTATCAGCAATAAGCTTTAAAGCTTTTCCATCTATTTCAAATCACCCTGTATAAAGTGATAACTATGAAATACTTTACCTTTAAAGCTATATCACCTCTAATCAATCACACTTTATTTTGTAAATATATTTCGGTTTTGTAATGCTATTTATAAATTAACAAATCATTGTTGAACAAACGATGAAATTAAATTCTGAGTGTAAAAACAATTATGTGCGAAAAACAATTGATAGTTGTTTGGATGAAATAAAACACGGTTTTGACAAGATCAACACTTCGTTTCTTTACTTCAGGCGTAGCATATCAATTAATTTGGAATTCAAAGGAATATGTTAAACCTGGCCAGTGGCTCTTAATGAAAAAATAAAATAAAAACAGCGATATCCATGTTGGGTAGGTTTAAGTACTCGGCAAATAATAATCTACTTAATCTGCAAAATTACTTATCTTTAACTTGATTATTATGTTATCGAGGACTTGAAGTGACCTTAGTGCACATTTGACTTTGTGAGTGGTAAGGACGACTAAATTTTATTTTTAAATATTATAATGGCAATAGAGGTCAATATATATAAATGTTGCATGCTTTTGAGTAAATACTGTCGTTTTTGTACTAGAAAATTCTTGTATTTAATGTTTATTAAATCTTAGAAAACATCCAATAACGCCTTTTTTAGTATTTTTTGGGCATATTCAAAGCTATTATTATTTTTTTGGATTTTCCAGCATTATGATTTAAAACGACCATTATTTTTTTATGCCATTTACTTACACCTTCATCAGCTTAAGGCTCGCGATTAAATATCTCATCTATATAATATTGACTCAAATTACAACTTTTACATCGCAAAACATAAAGTAACATAACTTTGTTACTTTTATCACATCTAAATTTACAGCTTAAAATTAAAAAAAATATATGATTATTTCCAACAAAGTTGAAATCTAGTTCATAACGCAAAAATTAATCATTAGTTTTTGGATATATAGCCTGGAGATCTTTAAGTTAAAATCGTATAACTACATTTATATTTAAGTTATTAAAACAGAGACTTTCTGCTCTCGTAATGGTAACCTAGGAATTTTTAAATACCTTATCTTTTCAATACTGCCTCCAATAATCTTAACCTTGAGACATAAGTAGGCATGTCTCGTTCATATCACATTCTCGAGTTAATTATAATACTAAAATAAGATAATCAACAGTTATAAACGTGGTTTCGTATGTTGTATAAACAAGAGATGTCGATACGCAACCATGCTTTGTAGATTAAAGCGGTTTAACTTTTTTATATTTAGTCATAATCATTTTATCGTGAATGTTCATACTGATCACACGACTTACTGTTAAGATAATTGAACGTTGTTGGTGGTAATTCAATGAATAGGCATAAATATTTATGATCAACAGTAGTGGTTTCAGGTTTATTTTATCAAAAAAATAATCTCCTGACCTTACGACTATTTGCCGAGTCTTAAGAAATTTTATCAAATTAACCTCAAAAATTATTATTAGTGTGAGAACAAAATTATTCAAAGAGATATTTTGCTAAAAATATTAAAAATCGCACCATTTTAAAATTGAACATAGATGAATAGCTCGTGGTTGAGCAATAGGTGTGTTATACTGTATTATAATGCAATGCGTATTTATCCAAATGCGTGTCATGTCGTCGTTTTGTCTTATAGACGCCTAGTGCAAGGCATAGACCTCCCCCAAAGATATCTATGGGAAGATATACCATAATGGTAACGCTAGGAAGCCAGATTTGCGATAATAGTGTGGTATTATGGTACGCAGAGAACGCTGCTGCTCATCGTTTAGAAACATCTTTATGGGCAGTGGCAATCCTATATAATTTAATGCACCAGGTGTGAATTATATAAGATTGTGTCCGGGGAATCAAACCCGCGACCTACCATCGCAGTCTGTCAGTCTCAGCCTTCTACCGCTGGACTTCTTACTACTCAACATGTGTCTTAAGCCATAACAAAACTACTAGCATCGAAAATCTAGTAGTGATGTAAATGATAGCTTAAATGTAATGATTAATGTCAAGTGTTTCTAGTCTAAGTCATTCTATATACATATTACAATGTTATTGGGGGATGTTCGGTGTTGTCGACTTGTATGAGTTTGTAGTTTTTTTAAGCTTGATTCAAACCGAGAATTCGTTAGGTAAAAAATAGGAATAATGCTATAAAATGGCATAATGTTGTTTTTTTTTCTTCGATGAATATAAACCTCTATGATTTTTTTATATAATATATAATTGAAGCCAATAATATTTCCAAATTTTTAATTGTAACAGTTAGTTAATATAATATTGCATGTTTTATATATAATACTGACAT
This sequence comes from Battus philenor, assembly GCF_028537555.1. Classification (NCBI taxonomy): domain Eukaryota; kingdom Metazoa; phylum Arthropoda; class Insecta; order Lepidoptera; family Papilionidae; genus Battus; species Battus philenor. The sequence goes on from NW_027181693.1 coordinate 5,611,476, forward strand.
AATTGTATGACTTTTACATCAGTGATAGGAACTAGGAAACGTCTATGTCTGCTGTATTTATAGTATAAAATGGAGTGTCATTTTGTATAATGAAAATATTCCCGCTTTGTTGCCTAAATAACATAAATTTTATAAAAAATCTGGCGTAATTAAATAAAAGCTTTAATTATGATTTTTAAAAGGTGCTTCTTGTATAATGGCGTTATAATAGATTTTATGTCAGTTATAATCCATATGTATTTTTCTCACTTTACGTTAAAAGTTTAAAAATTTATTTGGGATATCTGCGCGGTCACACTAGAATATTTATATAAGGGAAGGTAAGGTTGATGGATCAACAGCGGCTACGTTGCACCGCTAGTCAAATAGCAAGTCATAATACCACAGAGCGTAGTATAGATAGACAGGGACGTTTTATATTTTTTTAAATAAGTATAATATTTCAAATGAAATGTTACATTACAAGTGTTTAATGGTATATTCTTGTGTTAAACATATTACTTAGTTAATATCAAGTAAAACAATTTTTTTTCTGTAGCTTTTATGGCAAAACGATACAAAGAATGAAATGTTTTTTTTAAATGAATATTTATTGCTCAAGAAGTAAATAAAAACTTATTGTTAAAGAATTACATTTTGTGGTTAATTTTAGTTCAGAGAGAAGATTTTAAATAAATACATATCCTTTATACGTTAGCGAACGGTAGGTTTGTATAACGATTTAGTTAATTTATCAAATAAGTGACCCATGTTACATAATTATAGATTGTTTTTCATTAGTAATGCATTGAGGATCATTTTTTATATATATGTAGCTGTCAATTAATGTATCAGACATCCTTTCAAAAATCAATAGTTTTAGAAATAATACCTAACTATGATACTAATGGTAATACAGCAAGAAAAGCGTTTTCAAAATTTTAATTATTACACATAAAGATGAATTATTGTTTACTATTTCTCCCTGCACATTTTGTACTGACAGAAGTTATTGGCCTATTGCATTACAATAAAATGAATAAATTAATTAATGTAATTACTTCAAAGTGATCACTTTATGTATGAAGATTGGAAATAGAAGAAAAGGTTTAAAGCTTTCTGCTGACAAATGAACAATACAATTAAAGTTTTTCAAACTTCTAATTAGTCCCTCTGCCAAAAAACACACATGAAGACATTCCGCTACTCATCAGCTTATGTACAAAAGTAGGTTTCAATAGACAAAGTTAAAAAAGTATACAAAATTTAGATTTTTTAAATAAAATCATAATTTAAATTGATTTACTGGTAAGTATTTCTTGTCACTTTTAATTCTATAAAAGCTTACCTGTAAGACAGGTATTCATGCGGGGCGAATTTCCCGGAATCTGACGATGATCCGGCGTGTACAACCGTAACCGTGGCGTCTCCATTAATTTAGCACAATTGAAAAAGGATAATTTGGGTAAGAAAAATAAAGTTCAAATTCGCATACTGAAATCCAAACCTAAGACATTTCAATTCTGTGATTTGTCATAGTGGCCTCGATAAGATTGATCGAGTGGGGTAAGAAGACCAGATAATCTGTGTGCTTAAAAAATCCATGACTTGTTGAATTCAATGCATTCTGAAGTCAGTTTTAAGATCGACCGACAATCTATAGATTGGTTTCGGATGCATATCGATGGTTAACAGGTTTTTTTTTTATTGCTATCGATTTTGTAACTTTTAGGTAAGAAATCGGTGAACCGGCGGTATCATGAACTACAAAATTTATAAACTGCATAACACGCCAATATATTTTTTATTTAAAATTGTATGTATTGTATATTCCAAAAACGACTCTTGGTGTAAAGCATCTTATACGAGATTGCCTTTCTATCATAAATATGTTTTATAGGCATTATTATTATTTTTTGGAATTTGATTCTCCCTACTCCCCAAATGACATCTGAAGATTTCGTGGGTTTAAGGTGGCAGCTTAAGATCATTTCTGAGGTAGCAACTCGAGGGTACCCGGATGAGCCTCGGCTCGGGCCGTAAAATGCTTCTACTTTACCGGAACTGAAGGCTACGCCGGACGCTCCGTGGAGTTACTAAGCTCAAGTCCCCATGAATTTATTTGTCGATAATACCCGCTTAGCATTCCGACATAAGGATGCAAGAGAGGGCTCAACGTTGACATGGCCGTTTGCTATAGCCTTTCTAATAACACCCCTACCACTTCGAAAAGCGTTTATTTTTATGTTCTCATGAAAAATGTTACGAGCTTATAGGATGGATTCTTGAATGCGATGAGATGAGATACGTATAGTCATATAGGAATTAATATTTAGATTTTCTTAGTTTGATTGTCTCCTACAAGATCCATTGTTAAAAAATTACAAGAATATAATCTCTTACAGTTATAAAAATTCATTGTTAAAGTGTACATTAATTTATCATTTTCTGAAAGCAATTAAAAAAAAAACCTTATAACTAGACGTAATATAATGATTAACTAATTACAAAGCGTTGAAAATGATACCTGAATGTAAAAATTTGTAAGGATCTATTAAAATGGTCTAGCATGTCGCAAGAATTAATCTTCCATCGTATTACTTCGTCGAGATAACAAATTCGCATCAGAGGGAGAGGCCCCCCGTGCTCCTTTTCGCCTCCCACCGCCTGTACAGGTACTTTCATTGTCTTGCTGAGAGTTGTATGTGAGAGTATAGTCGTCTACGTGCTTCATTGCGAGGATGACGTACCATTATTAGTAATTTTTTTCCTCACACAATGGAGTTGTTTTAAAATAAAGTGTGTTCCAGTCACTTATAACAAGAATAAATCTCATTTGATCTTTTATAAATGAATAACGATTACGTTTTGAGAGCACGGTTCGCGAAAGACGCTGATTACTGAAATTAGGTCGTCGATCTCTATCAATAAGAAGCTGTGCAACTACGTAATGCTGTACATGAGTAGTTTTTTTATCTACACATTTATTATGAAAAATTGTATTTGAAATGTAGCATTGTATTTCATGTTTGCCTATATTGTTAGTGTAATTGTTGTTATTGCTAGTTATTTACTTGATGATTTTTAGTAATACAAGTAAGTTTTAAAGATACAGCCAGCAAAATCATTTATTTTCTTTCTTGTTGTTGAAAGACAATTACTTCGAAATGTCCGAATAAAATACGTATATTGATAAATGAGAAGCTCCATTGTTTAGGCGTTTGGAGCAACATTTTGGAGTTCATGTGTGCCTTCATCTCATCTTGTGTAGCTTGGGCCGGTGCTGCTTATCTTTGACGTTCGGATGAACGTGCTCCGTCTCCGATAGATAACGGCACAATGAGTCGGCCGTGGCCGTGGGCGCTCGCAATCGACCGGTAGGCGTGGCGAGACCCCGCCCGCCGGCAAACAGAGAGCGTCTAATCTGCCGGATAACGGATAAACCTAACCCGGACACACCCGTATTGGAGGAGGTTTTAGCGAATGTCGACACCTTGCGAATGCCATTGGTATCTCGGATATAGGCGGATTAGAATATACGTTACTTCAAAATTGTTCCAACTTCAATTTCAGGTGCTAACATCTTCAGTCATTGTATATACATACAGATAACAATGAAATATCAATGTCCTTGACCTAAATACCAGACTATCTTGTCTTTATTCGTAAAGTTAAGGAACGTTTCAAGTACTACAAATTTAGTTCAAAACGGTGACTTATAACTTTTAAAGAAGAAATGTATTTATTAAGAAAATTAATAAAACGGTTTAATAATAGTTTTATTAAAACGTATGTTTGATATAGTCCTGTTAACACTCATACAAGTTTTGCGCATAATCTTTAAAAACAAGGACCTGCTTTTGCAGTTGATTTACGTATAATAGTGTGCACATAACCTAAAACTACGAAAAACTGCCATTCATGGACTATCTTGCGATTACACATTCAATTAACGTGTTTATTTTTATTCACAGAAAGATAATTTCTTTATTTTAAGAAATGCTTGACGAACTTGATCTTAAAAAATCCGCGTCGTTATTCATTCGTATGATCACTATAGTGTGCGTGGAAATGCTAGTTTACCACATGCGGTGTGAGCACGAGTTATGGCAAGAGAAGAGCGCGATTGACAAGACGCACACGAGACATCGGATAACAGGCTTGACGATTGTTTACTTCCCCCGTTCTGTCGCTCACAAATCTCAAGACGCACACTATAAAGGCGAGAAATATAGGACATGTTTCTCGCCTTTCATAAAGTACTCGCAATTAATCTATTTGTGAAAACATTGCGGTGTACGGGTTTAAAGTGATCAAAGGCTATCTTCAAATTTAATAGTTATGTGAATATAGATTTCTTAGAAAACTCTTTTCAAATTCCTTGTAATTAAGAAAGCCTTTTGCAACTACTGTTTCAATTTAATGGTAAACGATTTCACTCTTTACAAAAAGGTTATAATTGAAATATTAATGAAATAATACGACGAGTTGATAAATAGTACCTATTAAACGGGTTTGGACTACTTTTTTGAAAGAAGGTAGGACTTAAAAAAACAGTGAGTGAAGTTGGTTCAGATCCGCTCACCGCTTAAGGGTTTTTAGAAGAACACAAACTTTACATCTAATTGTGAGAACTCGCTGTAGCTTCTTAACTCTGAAGCATAAAGTTGAAATTCCCGTTGGCTGTCCTCGAAGCCGTACATTGAACATTTGTAGATAAACATTCTCGTCTAAACTAGAAAACGGGAGCTGCTAAAAAGATAAAACACTTTATTCAGGCGTTAATAGATGACAGTTATTGACGTATTCACTGTTTGCTCATATCATTTTGTGCTTTTGTTTTGGAATCGTGACTCGATGGTATTATGGAACTATTAAGAAACATTTTCTGAAAAGATTACGAGGAAAAGTTTCTCTCCTGCATAATAATAATTTTAATTTTCTATTATAGTTATTTTGCTTTTTAAAGACATTTGTACTCTGTATTACTTTCATCCTTACGTACTTTTAAGACATATTTGTATTACAGTACTTATGACTCGCCGCTATGTTTCAATGTAAATTGTTTTTTTTTTGTATAATTAAACAGTAAATGGCAAGTTACGTACATATGCCACAAGGCCTGAGTTCAGAACGTTTTGTCCTTATGTACAGTTTTATCTTCTGTACTTAGATCTTAATGGTCTCCTAAAACAACCACGTTTATGGCATGTGGTGTATAAAATTTTGTCTTCATTGGGTTTTTACAGCAAATGCGACAAACCAAATGTGATTGTGTTAACCAATATAAGTGTTTAGGAAAACAATGACGTATTTTAGTTATTTTTGTATTTCATAAGAAGTTTTTATTTCTATCTAGCCGTCTCATGTTGACAATTTAATAAACGCCAAACAGTGGAAGTTAATTAAGTAGACAGTATGTTCATTCACATGTAGCAACAGTGACTTAGGTGTATATTTTTGTATTAGAAGGTGCTATAAATAGTTTAATACCATTCAGAGTAGTGACATATATAATATATTATATGTTATATATGTTACTACATGTTTATTTGACAATTATGGCAGTTTATGCTACAATGACGGGATTGTAGTGTGTAATGCTACTTTTTAATTATAATTTATCTTTAGATATTATTTGAAGATTAATATTTTTAATGACGTCAAGCCTAAATATGAAGTTATCGGTTGGTTGTGTACAGTTTAAAGATTTATTTTACTCTAAAATTCAAAATGTTGAGCTATCTATTGTTTTGATGGGAAGTGGTGGATGGTGATTACGGTTTCACTGTTCACACGTTTTAAAAAAAATCGATCGTTCAAATTGCCCCTTGAGCGGTATTCTTTCAGAGCCAGGTCAAAGGATTATTAATTAACGAGCAACTATAATGCTTTCACGACGTCCATCGTTACTTAGCACAGCAATTAAATCGCAAAGGGAATTAAACTGGACAACGGTATATAGCTTATGTTTGTTCCGTAGTAATTATTTGAAGATTAAGTAAATTCATTTGTATACGTAGCGATGTACATTTTTTTAAGAATTTTTGAAGCACAAGAAAGGCAGAAGTTTTATTAGACAATCAAAATAATGAACGTTCTTTATTGTGATCGAGGAAGATGTTTTAGCAAAATTAAATCCTTTAATTTTGTGTATTGTGAAATATAGTGTTCCGCAGGATTTCGTCTATATATTGTAATGTGTTTGGTTGAGGGTTGAAATTCTAATTCTACTTCGATTTAAATTATAAATATATACCAATAAGCAGCGAAATTACAAATAAATTCTCGATTTCCTAAATTCAACATTCATACAAGTAAGCTTAAAATAGTGGTAAATAAATAGATATTAACATTGTAAATACTAGAGAATCTTTTTTTTTTAAACAAAAACCTTTTGGAGAAAGTTTTGTGTATTGAAATATTGCAAGATGATGCTGTATTAGGCGCTATAGATCTGTTGGCGTTTGTAGTTAAAACAATAGTTTCGGTACACAAAAAGGTTAGAATCCCTTATATTGTCCTGGCCAGGATAAATGTTTTTGTTTATTTTATTGTGTTGAATTTTTGGCTTTTGTTTAAATATGGTTATTTAATGTGAAGTTTTTATTGTCCTCTTGTCTAAGCCAGGAAGCTGTTAAAAAGGGATATTAAAATAATTTGAAGAATAATAAAATTAAATCTAAAATATATTTAATAGTGAATTTTCACAAGCAACTAATTATTTATCATTTTATGCACATATTTTATGCAGGTTGGTAGGTGGGGACATGGTAGTTGTTACACAGAAAGATAAATTAAACCCTGTCGTTAAAACTATCATGTATCTTTACGAATGATTGTTTCAATTGAGAAGCTGCTGCAGACTATAGACACGACTGCAGAGCAGAAACGACTCCGTGCATGAAGACATATGACGTTTTACACTTTGGATGTGTTTACTAATTTATTCTACAGTCAACCATAGTGTAACATTATTAAAAGTGTCCTAATAAATATGTTTTATAAACAAACGAATCTTACGTCTAGGTGTAACATTTTTGCTTGATTTTATTCAGTTATGTGTTGTTATATGTGACCTATAATATCCTGGTATCTCAATTGTTATTGCTAGGTTCGACTTATTTATTACTGCGTACAATTGAAAGTTCTGTTTGGTGCATCACGTAGTCATTTTTTGTAATGACCGTTATTTCGGTCTATTTTATGTTCATGGCTTAGACCGTAAATACCAAGACCCACTTTCACAATTATTATCTATACATTTATGTAGTTTTAGGTAGTAACTTGATTTGAACAATGTAATAGATTTTAGTTAATAAATACAATACCTGATTAATCAATTCTTGGTTATGCAGAATAAATGTAAAGTATTCTTTGAATGTCGACTTGGGTACACAATCTAAATCAGATGCGTTTAATTTAGAACGTAATTGTATTTAAAACTGTTAAAATTATTTTTATTCAAGTAAAAAAATAACATTAAAATTCAGCTTAATTCATTGATTAAAAATTAAGAGCACAGTGAAAGACAAAATTGACGAGAATAAATTATCTATAATCTTATTCATGTATTTACTTCATGACGGTTTTCCACCATATTTAGAAACTTATTACAATTCGCCTCCTATCAATTTATCAATGATGAAACACACAACAAATGAAATAATGAAACACATATTGCAATAAATAAATTAATTTCAGGGATATTTTAAGGCTGGATATATATATTTAAAATATAATCAATAGATTAAACATGTTGTACTAGTACTGTATCTACAAGTGCTGTACCGGTTCAAGAATTATCGATACTTATGTTATGTTAATGAGATATAAAATACAGTCGAGGTATTATTAGGAATTAGATAGTAATCTTTTACTAACTTAGCTACTAACAAAATCAGCTGTGTCAACTATAAAAATGTTTTCGAAATATTGAATAAAAATCCCTCCATCCTTTCCTGCACTTGTTGAAAGCTTTTGGATTACATTAGATGAATTCAGTTGTAAAATAAAAAGTAAAGGTCCTTGCAAAACGCTGAATTTTAGATGTAATTCATAGGTTATATGGTCATATAACATTGTGTATTGATTTCCATAGGTACTTATGGAAATCAATACACAATGTTTATATCCAGCAGTGGACCTCTTGCGGATGTAAATATGATCATAATAAATAAATACCACAAAACTTAAATTCGAAGCGCATGGTTGAATAAGTACTGTGTAAAATATATTACTAATTAATTCTAAAATAAACATTTTTGGCACTTTTGTACCTATTTTAAAACTTCGTATATTCTAATCCCGTAGCATTGAAAGTATTGGTTATTTTAGAAGTTTAATCTTTGTAGAAACGCAGTAATGTTTTTAGTTATGTAGCTATAAAGGTTTATATAATTAGTAATGATTATACAGCTTAAATTTATGGTACGTAAAAAATTAAAAGCAAAGAAAAGCGGAAGCCAGGACAATATCGCTTAAACGACCACGTACAAAATTATAGGAAGCTGTGACAATTTTTCCTACATCCTAGAGCAGGCGGGAAGCTGCCGTGATTTATATAATGAATAAAAATGCCTCCACAGTAGCGGTTCTGCGTCTCGCCCATTTGCCACGCCACTGTAATTAGTCGCTTCGATACCTTTTTTGACAAAGTAAATGATGTTCCTTATTAACGTACTATAAAAACGAAAACCTATGTGGTCATTATAAGTGACATAATTATAATAATTACTGTCATAATTTAACCATATCTTAAATTAAAATATGAATTTGATGTACCATTATTCTTTTACTAACTTCTAGTTAGATAATTTAAATAAAACAGATTGACATAGAATTACACAGCGTTCAATAAGGTACGTAATCGTGAAACAAGGTTACGCTTAGTATCTATCATTAGTACAAATGAAACATCACGGCTTAGCCATCTATGAATTACTAGTGTAAATAATCCAAAGTACGCCCAGCCACCACCGTGGGTTGGGCTTTAGATAAAAAAAACTCGTTAAAAAGCGGCTTAAAAAAGAAAAGCGCTGAAACGGGAAGGCTCGGGTGGTATCGGTTTTTCTCGACACGGGCGGTTCGCTGGGCGGGGCCGAGCGACGGCAGTACCGCGGCGCCGGCCGGCTAGAGTGAACGTGTCGTCGGCTGTCATCAATCGTTCGACTTCGCCGCACCGGGCGCATGTTTTAGTGAAATTTCGTTATGTTGATGTCGTCGTGAATTGGTAACAAGATGGACTTTCAGAGTGCCATGGAGACATTTGCTGAGGCATGGGCAGCTGCCAACACAGTCAAATCGGAAGCACCGAGTGACTTATCCCAAGTAAGTATTTATTATTGTTTTTTGCACTTACCTACTTAATGTTTTATTTAAATAAAACGTCAAATCATATACATAACTGTTCATGTTATATTTGTCAAAAGACTGGGGGAGTTTTTTTTATTTATTTAAATGAACGAATTTAATATACATGTTCATTTTTTGTATTTATTTTTAATATAACAACTTTAGACATATTTTCTTTTAGTGAAACTAATTGTATGTCACATTTAAAATCTGAAATCAACGTGGTATCGGCTGTAAATGTTAATTACAACAGGATCCTTATGATTTTGTAAGACAATACACGCCTAATTGGTTCACCTAGACAATAAGCGGCCAAGTTCATCTTGATAACGATCATTAGCATAAAAATAATGACACATATACTTGCATTTAAATAATTTAAATATTAACAATAGTAAGCGATTTTTCAGCAAGGTCACATCGATACGCTGTCAATACAAAATCATAAGCGTTAGGATCTCCGAAAAGCATAAATATATTTTTATACTTCGATGCCGATAAACGATTATGAACATTTTTATCACTTAAAAATAAAAGCCCACATTTGTGTTGTTTTTTAAATGTTGATTTCTTTGCGATAATTCCTTAAATTTCCATACAATTTTATTTTTTAGTTTAAGGTATTTTTACTGTCTTAAATATTTATCTGCTAGTCGATCTTAAATGTAATTTTAAATGACAACCTTGAACTCTTGTGTTTCTTTTGGAATGTTGGTGACATAACTATAAACAAAATAACGGCAAGCCCTATAAAAAATACGTTATCGATTAACTTGGTTCTAAAAATATCAAGATATTGTTTTTTTTTTGTTTTTAAAAGAGAACTTTTCTATCTTTTAGTAAAAGAATAAAGACACTTTTTGTTCAAAAGTTCGCTATTTTTATTTAAGAAAAGGATTCCTATCTTAGCGATGGTAAAACAAAATTAATTTATTTTAGTAAAAATTGAATTCTATTGGTGTACTTGTATATTTTAAATGTCAATGAAGTCATTTGACTTAGGGATTTTGACAGTTCGTCATTTATTAAAGGTCATAAAACTGAATGACCAGATTTTGAGGTATGATGATTAATTCTGACCGCTAATTCCATCTAGTTATTTAAATACTACTTTGTTCTGTTAATTGATTAGTACTTTGAATCATAATTGCTATTACAAAATAACGCATTAACCAGCAATGGAATGTAAATCATCTAATTGATTTTAATTATTACAAATTTATACTTAGGCTTAAACGATACGAAACAAATTCTCTGTCGTGTAAAGGTAAAATATGGATCAAACCACGGCTAATACGGTCATTTATTTATTGTTGTCAAGAATTTTGAATTTAATTAACTCGGCATAAAACCTTACATATTTGTTGCTCTTTGTTCCGGTTTAACTGTACGCTGTTTCCATTTTTTTTCACTAAATTTAATCTAAAAATTATTCTATATAAGACGAGCATATAATTTATGCAAAGATAAAAAAATAATGTTCAATTAAGTAGCTATATGTTAAATCGTTAAACATGTAGAACTTATTGATATTCCTTATATTTATAGTTTTTCAACATTATAATGGAAATAGTAGCTTATTATTTTACTCTCATAGTTTTATTAGGTAAATCTTTATAATTTATTGTAAATAAGAGCTATTTATCCGTTTTTTTTTATAATATGGCTTTCGGTTTCGTGCTTTGTGATAATCTATTATAAATACAACTTAACGAACCATAACGTCATTAGTAAATTTATTACGTTTAAATTAATTAAAGTTTTATAGAAATGTAATCGATCGGAAATATGTTAACTATTGGTGTGTAGGAAACTCCGGAGCGCTTAGAGTAGTAAAATTGTCAGCGAGATCATATAATTACATTTTTTACATGTAACTTAACTGACTATTCAATTTTATTACTCTTGTTAAAGAAAATTTAATAACCAGGTCGTGTATTTTAATCCAATTGGGATAGACAGAGGTTACAAGGGTTATCCACATTTCACCTTTAGATTATTATGCCTTAGACGATAATTGTGCTGCCTTATAGCGTTTTAATAAACAAATTACTATTTGTTACTAAATATTTTGCAAGTTAAGACTGTTGGCTCGCTGCGTGTTTATAATTCACGGTTAGTATTTTCCATTTGTACTTATCTTGACAACATATTGTTAGTATATTAAATAGAACAATAAACACTTCTGTCTTTCAAATCACAATCAATTTGAATAGATTGCGTTGCAGTAATAAGTCAAGACAGATAATTAGTAGTAAATACTGGTTTATCTACGGCAAAATAATAAGAGAGCGTACGTGACATTACAAACTAAACTCAACACAGTTCAGATACAAGCAGACAGATACACGCAGATTATTCTTAGTCTTATCATAGCTGTTTTTAACGATTGAACTTCAAACATTAAAAGCACATGTACTGGTCATATATAAATAATATAACGTAAGTATTTTTTATGTTAACTAGCTTCAACCTCATCGGGGCTTATGTTAATAACATTGTTATATGTATTATGTAACTTTTTTTTTGTGTGTTTGTATATCTTATATGTAACTTTTCTATTTATAGCAAAGTAAAATTGAATTTTTTTTTCTGTTTTTATTTGTAAGTTATCGAATATAAATAATTTAGCGATTAAAAATAAATATCTTTTTGGGTGAAGCCTAACCTGAAATTTTTTACTACATTATTATGTTTATTATTATCATAAGGTACAAATATCAAGGTCTGATCAGCTATAACAACCTCCCTTTATACTGTTTATTAATAGCACGGTGATAAGTGCATCAGTTATGTACTTCATTTAATGTTTTATTCTTAAAGTAGAGAAATGAAAACAAAGTAAAGGATACAGTTAATGTTTCTGTTTATATACAAAATTGAATAAAATAATAGTAAAATATGAAAGATTTTAATCCCATAAAAACAGGTTAATATAATTATTAATTTACGCATGTAGTAAAATAACTTTTAAATCATTGTAGCAGTTTTCGGTAGAAAACTTCATCGTACATAATTTACGTAACCATTGAGTACCAGTCCTTTTCTATACTAGATAGCCAAAGTAACACAACTTGAGATTAATGATATGAATATTGGAAGAAATTACGGAAAATAAAATTGTGGACAAACTGTGTTACTTGTAGATAATCGGTTTTAAATGTATTTAAATATAAGGGGACCGGAAAGTAATGTCGCTTTCTTAAGTTAAATTCACACGACTACATTTTTAAGAAGGTTTTATTTCTATTCAACAATATATTCACCTTCGTTATCAACAACCTTTTGCCGTCTAGTATACAAATTTTCAATGCCGAAGCGGTAAAAATCAATGGTTTTTCTGTAAATATGTCGACAAAAACGGCATTACTTTCCGCTCACCCTAATATTTATTTCTTTTTAATTCTTTGATATACGTATCAGAAAGGAAATAAACGATCCCTAATAACCAAAAATAAAAACAATGGGCGGCCTTATCACTCAAAGTCATATTTTTCAATCATATACTTTCTAAACACTAAAGTACGGTAGAGTTTTTATTTATCCTATTTTATTTTTTATAAATCCATTTAAAGAATTTTTCAATCAAATCAAATTGCATAAAAGTAAAATCAATGTACTAATTTGGTGCGTGCTCACCGATAACGGGTGTCTGCGGTAATCCATCAGAAATGGTTTCAAGTTTTTGTTGACTTTAATCGTAATATCGATAGCGGTGTTTAGAAATGTACGGCTACGAGTTAATCCATTATCTCGGATTATTGTTTCGCGCGATAACTTTGTATTACCTTCTACTGATACGTGCACAGTAGCTGCCGGGCATAACGGAAAATAGTTCGTGTTACGCCTCGCCTTGAACAAAAGTTACAATGTAGAGCTGCAATTCTGATGACAGCTAATAAATTACAAACGTCTTTTAATTTATGTTTTGTTTGTAACATTTGCTAATTTTTTTTATTTCTTTGTATCATCATCATGTCAGCCGTTAAACGCCCATAACATGGCTTAGGCCTAACACAAAAGATCGCTACTATGACCGGTGTTGCGCTGCCCGCATGCGCGACGCCGACTATGTCGTTGGGCTGGCTAGTGGTCGCCATTCGAGAACCTTTCATTTCTATCGGCCGACGGCTATACGAGCAATGTGCTCGACCCACTGCCTTTTCATACGAGCAATTCTTCAAGCTACGTAGATGACTTAGTTTCCTCTGCGGGTCTCATTCTTGATGCGACCACGCAGTAGTAGAGTAAAGCTTTCTCTTTTACTCTCTGGGTCATCTAGAGACCTCTTTTAAGACCATCGTATAGTACCACGAGATATATCTCACCACTGGCAACACACACTCGTCAAAGATCGACGTCGTCAGATATTGCGTTATTCATATACAAAATATAATTATCAAGGTATTTTCTATTTGCATATTTCCTGGTCATAAAAATAGTTACTAAACATATTAAAAATGTCTTGTTTTGCTGATGTTAACCTATATCTTTTAAAATTGTTGTGGTCATTTCAGAAAGCGATAGTAACATAGTGTTATCATATTAGTCGAAAAGTCTAGAAAATTATACTATTGCCATTAATACCGTTTCTCTCCAATAATTCTTTGAAATGGATTCAGTACAAAATGCAAGTAAACCATTATAAAATTTAAGTTTGTTGTAAAAAAACATTATGCACCAATTACACCTCTAGTTAGGTACACAGAAAGTGGGATCGTGCCACGAACAGTTGCGACAAAAACTGTTTTAAAAGAGTTTAAAGTGGATTGATAATTGTGTGCAATTACACACGTTCGGGGCGTGGCTAGTGAAATATTCCATGGTTCAATTTGCGCTGGTTCCGGGCGCAATGATTGGATTCAAACCTTATTACGCGCCACGCGACTGTTTTCTTTGTGATGTTATAATCGAACCTTAACTGACGTGGATCATTTTTTTCTTTGGATTTCGAGCATCATTCTGCTTTTTTTGTGTTACGGCACGAAGATGACGTACGCTTTTGCTTTTATTGTTCGAAAGTTGATTAACTCCGAGATATAAGCTGCGTTTTTCATTGTAACGCTGATGTGACATAGGCGACTTTTTCGCAGACTTCAATTTGCGATAAATAATAAGACGTGAAATATAAAGAGGCACAATTAATTGACTTCGTGTATACGGCTAAGTTAATTCTTGTCATCGGGGAGTCGGTTTTTGTCGGGCAGCCGACAAATAGAATAGGCACCGGCACCGCGGTGTGTTTGCGGCTAGCCAGCACGCGCTGCGCTCGCGCCGCGTTCCGTAATAGGCTCCATCTCGCGGATAAAGCGGCGACACCGTTACCTTTCTCAAATCACGTACACTATTGTAATATCCAATCGCTCAGAAATGAGATTGCGGCTAACAAGTTATTTACATTGACGTTTTAATGTGTAGCCTGATCGAGAAAACTATTTAAAAAGGTAATTATAAAATGGTGTCCGTAATAGCCACCGTACGCGCCGGCATGCCGCCTTTGTGGCGCTGCTAAACCCCCCGAGATTAATTTTGGCGGCACAATGAACCAGTTCATAGAACACAATGCGCACTACCAGAAATACCGCTTGCGACATCGGTTTGTCAAGTCTATAGTTATGAAACCGCCCGACGTTGCTCGCGGCCTGGGGTGATAGGATCTTTATTGCATCTCGTTTTTTGGAAGAAAATGATTAATTTAAGGTATTGGCGCGGACGGATAAGTAGTGGAGATTGACGGTACGACGGGGTCTGTGACCGGGCGCGGTGGGCCGGGGTTTGCGGGGGGCCGACGAGCAGCCGCCGAGAAGCTGCCGACAAGCCGCGAGGCCACATTGCGCGGGCGCAGCCAAAAACTAACCATAATTTACTGGCCACTTGTCGGACGGGCGGCGACACGCGCGCGGCTTTTTTACCGCACCCCCGATCCTGTTACAGAGCGTTTTATTATGGAGAGGACCTTTAAAATATCACTGAGAATATTCAGCGTGTTGGTGGCAACAAGTAGTGTTACATTTGTAATAATGTGTTTTGCGCAGTTTGCACCGCTGTTGTCATTTAATTTTATTTATTGGTCTGAACTTTGTCTCTGATATCGCCAGTGTGTAGCCGTTCGGCCTTTTTTATCCGGTGGTTAAGATAAGGCGCGAGTATAAGACCGGACTTGCAAAGTTATTGTTTTACGGGTGGAGACATTTGCACTGGGAGTTCGGTTCCGGTAACGAGACGGTTGTTAAAGATAACGAATAAGTTTTTTAGTTTTTGAGAAATAACTTAAAAGGCCCGTTAATATGTAAAACAGTTTTTATATATCTTTTCGTAATACTCCAGAAGGTCGTTTGTCAATTTTTTGTTTGATAGCGTCAATGATAATAAATTAGTTATTTTTTATCAATGTTTCATTTAAACATAACTTTGGAATATTTAACAAAAGTTAATAAATAAAAAATAAAATATTCAATGTTCGCAGACAAAGCTATATAACCACTTATTTGCTATCTATAAACCTTCAGGGACAAGACTTATTTTAACCTTGACCTTCTGGCTTATTAGTTATTACTTCAGTAAACATAAAGTAATTAATAGCTATAAATATAATACACCTACGTATTTTCGTATTATTGTTGTTGTTTTCAGGTTCTTAAAGGGTTTTTTTTTATACGTATTATCTAAAAATTTTGATTAAAGAAAAATGGCCAAGATTTTAATACGCATCCATTCTTGAGATCTCTATAAGCAAGTACACAAAAATGCTCGCCTTTCTCCAAGGCGTCGCGCCATCTAGTCTTTACCTGCTTTATGCTCCCTCATTATGCAGATTTCGTCGAAAAAGGAATATATTTAATAACGCATTCGTGCCCATGCGTTATCGAACGCACTTGCTTGTGATAATCTGTGCGCGCCAACCGCGCAATTATTGGCGGGAACGGCTTCGCGATCAGCCTTCTGAATCAAACCCAAAGTAATAAAAACTCACATTATATTTACTACTATCGAAAAGTTATTATTGATTATGAAATAGATAGGCGCAAGTTGTGAACAGCATTGTAATGTATCTATTATTGAAACACATGCCTACTCTAAGAGAAAGGGGGTAGCACAACTGTTCGTGTAAGAGACATAGCAGTAACAATTTAAATTATAGTATTTAAGCCCCTTGATAAGACAGGATCCTAAAACGCGAGGGGAAATGCATGTCTCAAGCTTGCGGTGCCCTAATAAGGATAATCGTCGCACCTGAGGAGTGCAATTAATAATGAACGAGTTGGGCTTAAATAGAGCTCATACAGCATGCGTAAGTTTCATTTACAACTCGATAAAGTTTCATGCTAAATGATTTTATAATACTCCATAAATACATGGAATTTTTTGATAATCTTAAATTTTAATTTTATATAAACTTTAAGTCAAATAACCGAAGTTTATGTATGTGTATTTTTAAATGAATAAATGATAATAAGCCCGAATTTAATTATTTCATTAGAAAAAATTGATAAGTAAAACGTGTGAGACTTAGTAGTTACGAGCTGCAAGTGTGGGGGTTTCCGAGTAGTGGATCAGGTCGGGAACGGCCAAAAACTGGCCCCCACGTCTTAGCCTTGAATGGCTTAGCCCTCTGGTCACGAGCAAATAGCTGACGTGGCCGCAGGAGGCCGCGGCTTGCATACGCAATGCGATTCGGCAGCACAGGACTTCCATGGAGGGTATAGTTGGAAACTATTAAAAGTTTTGCTTACACTAATATGAACAATATGCAACAGATTAATATGAAATAAATAAAAAAAAAATAATCATGTAATATAACGTGGGATAAAAATGACACTAAAATATGTAAACGAATAGTGCAAATTAATGTTTATGTTTCGAATATGTAAATAATTTTAAAACAAATTGCTCTGAACCCTCAACTGCTTTATTGCTATGTACTAATTATATCCTAATATTTTTCTATGCTGTAGGCTAGGACACAAGAGAAGTTAATTGTCTATGTTATATTGCACTGATTTCCATACATTCGTTCTAAACATTTAAAAGATTAAATGTTTTACAATGTTCATGGAAAGAATCACGGAATTAATTTGACCATTATATAATGTAAAAAAGGTTATATTAAATATCTTGTATGGTGTTTAATGAATTGCCAAAAAGCAGCGAATGAGCAGAAAGATGTCTTCATTGTAGTCATTGCTGCTGTAACGAGATAAAGATTTATTATCGAAGAATTACTTGTTGAAAGTTAGGATTTACCCTCTTAAAAGAATGCCGTTACTACAAAAAATAATACAACTGAATAAAATGAAACTGTAACTAAATGAATTAAGACTGAAATATTTTATACACTTCTAAAATAATATAAATAAACCGAGTGAAAAATCTTAAAAAAATAATATTAGTATTAAGATGACTCCTCGGAGTTTTGTATTTCGGTAATGGAGTATTTCGTATTTGCTTCATTTTTTATTTTTTGCCAGCCCGATTACGCGAACGCGATCTCCTCATCATTCTCGGCGAAATTCGGGAGCGTCTCAACCATCCTGCCTCCAGATATTAATTATTGATTGACGATAAAGCATGCGTAAATATTGTTTGCCGGCTATGATTATACATTCGCTTTTTATTTGCCCGTAACAAGAAAATGTATACGTCTAATTGTTCACCAAAAGTTTTTATTTTTTGTGGCTGTAACGGAAGAAATGAAAGACGTATTTTTACCATTAATATATTTTATGATGCTATGATAAAAATATTAAATAGGATTATAACTAAAGAAAGGGCTTAATAGAATAGTTTTAACGAGAAACTTCTCGAACTAAATCACTTGGTTCAATACACCATTTCAAAACTCGATTATTCGCGAGAGCTATGTACTATTTATATATTATTATATATATTATTACATAAAAATACATCGATGGAATGCCCTGATTAGCTGAAATTATACATTAATATGAATTTAGAAATAAGCATTTCGTCTTTGTATTATCGTGATTATATTATTCTCTAATTTGATGAAAGAATGAATTTGAATAGTATGAGGTTATAATAATTGTAACATTGCTTCTTATTACTGACAGTATTTAGATAATCTATAATACAACATTTATTTGTTTACAAATTAATAATGGCAGTACCATGCTTCGTAATATTTCTATTGAAGAACGTGTAACAGCTCGGTAGCTTTCAATATAGTTTTATAATAAGTAATGAATGAAAATTTAGATTTTATGAAGTAAATTATATTAACTAAATCGTTAAATAAAAACTAAATATAAAAAGAGAAAGACAGTATTCCCATACGTAACTCTAATAAGAGAACAATGAGTTTGTTAATTACTAAAAAATCCGCGGCTCTCACAGGCTCGCTGTCAGCTGTCGTCTGCGCTGGCGCAGCTTGAAGAGCTTACATTCAACACCCTACTTTTTAATCCACATTTAGCAAATTATAAAGTGGACTACGAATGTTGTGGACTGCGTAAACTATATGTAATATATTTATGTATAATTCAGTAAAATAGTGGAACCTTAATTAGTTTTTTGTTTTTAAATAATAATACGGGATGCGTATTCGAATCTAGCCGATGTCAACCAATATAATGGCCTTTTAAACATAGAAAATATCACGTGTGTTAGCTCAAAATACAGGCATTAACTTGAATTTTTTAATTTACGAAATGGCTATCAATTTATTTTGGCGTGAGTCGTTTTTTTTCTATAATTTGTTTTTCTTGGTAATGGACTTTACTGTTTTATCAGAATTTTTGCGAGAAACGACAGCTAAAATGCTTATGCCTATTCTTGTTCTGAAATCAGTTTTTGAGCACTTTTTAACATATAGAAGGAAATAAAATTTTAACTTTAAAAACTTACAAACAACCTTATCTGTTACAATTACTTTAATGTACATATTACTTTTTTACAGTAACACGTAAAAAGATTTGAAGCTCTTGTTAACGTGGTATAAAATATATTAATTTGAATTTAAATATATTATGCTAAGAAAAGTATAATATAAAATATGATTTTTTTGCCATGTTTTTCAAGTCTGCAGCTTTCGCTGTGCTCATTGAGTGCTCGCATTGTGCTTAAAACAAAAGCCCCTGTAGCACCACTCGAGCTTAATTTTTGAGTGCGAGTTAGTATTTGAATTGGTTTTAATCGTGGGATAAACAATAGGGAGAGCGCATTGGTGCACGGCGACACGCCCAGCGCATGTGTACGTCCGTTGGTACACTCTACTTCGTAGAATTAACTTGTATTATTATAGATTTTCAACTACAGTATGCATGTCGTAAGCGTTCACATAGTAACCGAGTTCGTGACAAGGTGCATAAATTCAATTATCAAACCTCTGGTCCAGTTACAATAGTCTTATTGCGCTTCGAATAGTTCTTAACATGGACACGGTCTTATAGTAACTGAACACCGTATGATTTCTTAGTAATGCCTATAAAACTTGCTGACTTATGTACTCACGTCTTTTGTTTACAAATAAATAATTTCTATTTATATATATTTATTAATCCAATAAAAATCTTTATTTTTAAGTTTACCTAGCATTGTTTGTTGCTGCATATCAACTTTAAACATAACCCCGTTGTTCTTGTTCTATGGACGCACCTACCATTTTTATTACAAAACTTTGCATAAAAATTATGATTCTAACTACATTACAGTTCATTCCCTCATCTGTGAGGTGAAACGTTAGATAATCGTTGGAATAACTTACAGGAAAAAAGGTACGATTGCATATCGAGTTGTATATAAATTGTCGGTGAGCGAGTTATCCCAAGGGTAAGGGTGAGTGATGCGAAACGCGTGAACAATCGCTGCGATCCACGACTCCCGCGCAGGGAAATGACGGACGCACACACATGCGTGCCTTTAATGCATCGCGTAGAACAAACACATGTAAACTAACGAACCAACATGTTAATGAAGTTATGTAAAGTAGATACCGGTAATCCATTGTAAAACATACATATGCAAATATGTATTTATAAGCCACTGACGTTTGTAAGCAAGCGTAGTTTTTAAGTTTTTGTTGCAGTTTTCGAAGAAGCAGAAACAGCACTTAGTGACTATAAATGGTTACTTATGCTATGACTAGTTAATAGAAATCGCATATTATTAACTGCTGTCCGTGAAGTTATTTTACAATTAAGCAATATTTTTAAGAAAGTGAAAAGGCAGTTGCAAGAAGCATTATTTTTGTGGCTGCGTACCACCCTTAAGCGGAGTGGTCACGCATTCATTGCACTAAGGTAAATTTTAAATATAAAAAAGTGCAATTACAGGAAGTTGCGTTAAATGTAATGTATAATGACTTTTAAAGTCTCACGCACAGGGGGATTCAATTAAAGGTTTTATTGCGAACGTGATAATGGATTATTCAAAAGTGTTTTAAAAAATTGTCGAATGTATTAAAAATGCAATGACTTGGACATTTCGGTCCGCTTGATAGCGTTGATGTCTATGGACGAGTAGCGTCGCATGAACACGAAGAGCGATAAGATTCAAAGTATTGTTCACGTAAAAAATTGTTATTGTCGCATTTATTTACGCGCGCGTAGAAAATAAGTAATTAAATTTATTTTATGCCGTATCCAACACCGATCAAAAAGAAATTTGCGTAAACGTACGAGTATAAGACTAAATATCAAGCTCTATTTAAAAGTAGAGGTGTATTGATTAAAATAATTTGTCGGTGGTTAGGAAACAACACAGGCCAGTCGCATGCACTTGTTTATCGATTTATCGGCGGATGTTTCCACGATTGGCATCGGTTGCATTAATCGTTTCACAGTGAACATTTTGCGTGTAAAAAATTACATAATTATAATAATGGTGCTTCTAGTATGGGATACCAACTGTGTATATGTAAATGATCTGAGTAATTAATAAAGAAATTATTTTCAATGTGTACCAGCGTTTTGCATTTATATGAAAAACACTACACAAAATATTCTAGATGGAGGATAGGCACGGTTTCGCATTCACTAATTACAATTACATATACACATATGTATAACATACTTTCTTTGTTTTAAAAAAAATTATACTAAAATTTTTCGGAATCGTACAGTTTATGTTTTGGTAGGACCTTTATTTTATCTAATAGTCAAAATAAAAATCTTTGAGATTTCGTGTCCCAAAGATTAAAATGTTTTAATCTTTATAACTCTATGGCTCGATATGCTCTCCGAGTTCTTGGTCCGTTACGTATTATAAAACATTTGTGGAACTTCTTTTTAAAGCGGCTTAACATATTTGAAGTTTGAAAGGGGAAGTAATGTAAATGTATGTTTGCTCTGAGAGTGTTTATTATCGCGAATTTCATCGGAAATGAAATTAGGATAAACGATTTTTATTTGTATACAATTGTTCTACAATACATATAGGTATACCTTCTTAAATTTTCCTTTCATATTTACAGTGTTAACTATTGTGTAGTAAATAAAGGTAACAGTTAACATGTATTCGTTTTTGAAATGCATAAATAAATTTCAATCCAACCTTTGACATAGATGTATAAAAAATTCAATTCAATGAAAATTGTAAAGCTCTATATTATTATTAGGAAAACAAAAACCGCATTTTTTATGGATTATACATTCCAAATTTTTCCTAACACGGTTTCTACTGGGTTTTAACGATGTATTAATGCGATAATCGTATAAAGCTTTTGGCGGTTTTGCATAAAACGTTACCAAATAAATGCTCCACAAATAAAATTCAAAGAAGTTTTAACGTATCTTTTTCTTTTTAACTGTCACGAGTATGACTTCTAGGTTAGTAGTACGAAACAATCACTTTTTAACAGTTCAGTGAAGACTTCAGGAATGTGCCGTGTGGACAAAAGTTATTAAGTAAGGGACTGCATTACGTTATTTACAATTTTGCTAAAGACTATGATTTTTAAAAATAATATAGTAGACTTCGTCTAAGAAGGTCTTGGTTAAACTTTTATTTCGCTGAAATACAATTTTAAAGTAGACAATTTTGTAACCATTAGCTTAGCACAGAGACGTATGAAGGAATTTCTCTCAATACATTTTAAATCATTAAGTTTGTCAAAAATATAAAATAGAGGGTGGTGTAGGGTGGGATCTTGTAACCCTGTTGGCGGTTATGGGCTCTCAGGTGTGACGCGACGGAAGCGTACTATCATTATCCTACCCACATGTAGGTGCGTGTTTGAAACGCACGCACCCCCACACTATCGACGGGGCTTTGTTTACGCAAAATGCCCTCGTGTGCGTAAATTTTATGCAAGGGGACGGACTACGATATTTTTAAACGCGTTTTTTAGTTTTGTCAAATTGTCTTTTTGTTAAATTGGTCGTGCAACAAGTTTTTAGTAAAAAAAAAATGGCGAATTAAGTCCATACGCGTAAACTAATAAATTAAAATGCTAAGTAAACTAAAAAAAAAATTGTATTTACCTGATGTCAAAAGTAATACACGATTTTGAGAATAACCTGACCTCCTTTCGGCGTAAGCAATCATATTACATTTTTCGTGTAAAAATTAAACGTATAACAAAATCCTAAGACAAATAAAATAGATATTTAACATTTAAAAACCTACAGGTTATTGAATAAAAATGCCGTTTTTTAAACGCCATACATGCATATTAATTCAATATTTACGTTAAACATGTCAAAAGAGCTCGTTATGTTTAAATGTAAAACGTACGAAACCGGCACACAAGGACAGGTTATTTCCTTAATAAAATATCTGTGTTTAAATTTAAAAAAAAATATTCAAATGTTTTTTTTTTTAATTTAATTGCCACCATCGTTATATCAGATCATATCAAATTGAACTAAGATTTAAAAACCGTGACAATAATGTAATATACATTTTAATAGCATATGACGAGATATAAATGCTTAAACTTTCAATCTCGAGCAGACTGTCTCATATGTTTTCAGTACACACATCATACGTGAACTCCCGAACAAAAAATTTACGAATTTTTGTGTTTTTATAATTTTTTGGTTTTTGAAAATAAGTTAGAGAAAAAAGTGGAAGACTAAAAGATATGAATTTAAATAAATAATTTAATAGGAAGTTCCACTCTGCCTTTAGCTGCGCTCCCGGCGACACACGTCGCTACACACCGGGTGGACAGTAAAATTTATACATATAAACACTACAATACTTTAGACTGTTTAAAGATAATCCGGTTAGTATTAATATATATATATATGTATATATATATATATATATATATATACATATATATATATACATATATATATATATACATATATATATATATATATATTAAGGTATTGACTTACATTGTACAATTATATTTACAGTTTATATCCAAAGGTGGTGTGGTAGAAATCGTCTCTTGTACCATAAGAATTGTTTCTTTTTTCTTTCTATTTATTATCTATGGTTTACAAAAAATTGTAAATAAATAAAAAATTAAATATAAAAATTTCATAAATGTTAATTGTGACGTAATTTTTATATGTACTGATAATCATAATTGTCAATAATAACACTTTTATGTTTATAATGTTTGGACACAAACCCCTTCTTCTTGAAAAGGAACGGCCGGTAAAGATTCAAGCGGGTACGGGTGGAATTAATGAATGACATTTTTCAGGTCTTGAATTTTAATATACATCGATTTACTTATAATATTTCCTTCCACTGTTTGTTATCAATGGTATTGATATATTAGTAATCATTATAGATAGAGTATGTTGTTATAAATCCTGACTGATGTTGAGTACCAGTTTTAACTATGTAGTCACCGCAGCGAAATGATAACACTTAAATTTTGTAGCTGCGTGCTAATACAATGACATTTTTTTAAAACCAGGCATTGCTAGTAATTAAATTCAAAGTTTTTACTGTATCAGAGTGTGACGGTTTTATTTTTTATAAATATTATGAATGTATTAAGCGCTAATGCATTGAATTATTCAGGTTCCGCACGGTAAACTACTGGCACCTATGTACAAACGCACCTACATGGAACTATTATTGAGTGAGTGAATGGTAACTACAAGCAATTCACAATTAACCGTATGGTTTTTATCCGTAGTGTCTTGCAATATTACAGTTATTGCATTTGTTGTAATTGTTCTTGTTTAAGCAAACTACGTCTTATTATGTTATATATTTAGCTTACAGAAATAGACCATTGATATATACTAATAATTTATAATAGAATATTTTTTTTGGTCAAGACGTAATTATTATTTTCACCAGATTAAAGAATCAATTAAAAATTAATTGTTGTTCTCTAGTCAGGTATAACAAATATAATGGTAATGGTAGTAATTTCTGTTTTTATAATAATTAAACTCATAGGCGTAATTTAAGAAATGCATAAAAATGGCTATTCTCAATGAAACAGCATCACAATCTTCTCCTTAATCTCTACTTAGGCAAGACTGCCGTCATCAGTGGGACATACCAACAGCCAACTCTAAAGGGCTCTTGTACATAAATGTTACAATGAGGATATCTTTCTCCGGGTCGTCCCCGTGCTCTCTGTTCATATTTTACCTGAATTAGATAATATGAACGTTGTAAAGAGTACAGTCCCAAGCGACATCATCTTAGTGAAAGAGCAAAATTAGACCAAGCTTGTAGTGAATGATATGGTTTCCTTATTACTCGATTTAGATTGTACGCACCGACGCCGAAAGGGATGAAGCGCCTCAAGAGCAGGGAGGCCACTAGTATGAGTCACACGTACTAGACATGCTAATGAAAGAGAACCGCCAGAAAGAAGAAATTAAAGTAACA
Organism: Battus philenor; assembly: GCF_028537555.1. NCBI lineage: Eukaryota > Metazoa > Arthropoda > Insecta > Lepidoptera > Papilionidae > Battus > Battus philenor. The sequence goes on from NW_027181693.1 coordinate 5,636,583, forward strand.
AGAAAATTTCAACAACAAGAGCTACGGAAGCAACCAAAAAGACTACAACAGCTAGAAAACGAGGACTGCTCTCAACACCATCCGGAGGTGCGAAACAGTGTACCCGAGTTAGATGCGCCATATAACGTTCAAGTGGCACACGTGAACGGGCAGAACTAGTGGTGGAAGAAATTTAAATTGTAGTTCGCGGATCTTCAATCAATCCGCCAGCCGTGTGACCGACAGAGTTGTGAGAGCTCCACAAGGCTAAGAACGCCATCTAACAGAAATTAGAGAGATTATGATAATTAATATAAAAAAAACAATGATGATTACTTTTAAAAATTCCGCAATACTTTATACACTGTACAAATTAAATATGTCCATGAGCAAAGTTGGTGTCCGGGACTTCGTTGACATCCATATTTGCAATTTCTTCAAATTACTTCAGTCATTATGTAGTTAATTATTTCAATTCTCGACATTCCACTGTTTTTAAATAAATACATATCAAGTGTATGCTATTTACGTGGGTTTAAACATTATACCTACAAGCCTTTCCTTCTTCTTTTTGCTTATTAATCAAAGAATTTCTTCCGTGTTAGTTTGCTTTAGTTTTTAAAATGTATTGGTTTTTGTGCGTCTATTACACTGGTATCTTTGAGCGTAGGCAGGTTTTCCGAAAATGGATCTCGTACCATTTGACAATTTTCTGATTGCCACGAAGAGAAACCAGACAACAAAGCATCATAAATTAAACATTCCAAATAAATGAAAACGTTAATAATAAATTGTGTTTTTTTGGTTGACAAATTTCGATTGCTATTGTTATATTCATAAGTAACGTTGAAGTCATCATTGGAGTTAATTTTTTAAATATTTACAATATTTATTCACACATAATTAAGGATGATGCTCGAAATAATATCATCATATGATGCAGTTATATTTCAATAATTAGCAACAAGTTTAATGTGTTTGCAATACAAGCTCATCTTCGATAGGTCTAGTGAGTTACGTTTGGCTTTATAAAAAACTGAAGTACACTGCTTTATTAAAGTTGTCTTGCTGATACAGCTGAACTTTGAGACACTACCTTCACCGGTTTCTTCATGGAAGAATTATAAAATAAAATAGGCAATTATCAGAGATAGAAGTTCAAAGTTTTTTTTATTATTGTTTAATCTCCATAAAACGCTAGGGTGAAGATTTTAAGAAAATATCGACATATATTTAAAACAATAGGGGTAAACAATTAATTATACATTAGTGACTCTGATTGCTACGTGTTTTCATAGTTTAGCATATTATGAGAAAGTTATAAATAAATTTAATTAGCATAAGTTGCATATGTATTACTTGTTTAACTTGCTTATCCTTAACATTATACTTTGTTACTAAATATAAAATCATTCATTCCATTTGCATATAGATTATTGTTTATATGTAATTTGTTTATAACAATATTTTATTCGTTGACATTTAAAAGGTGTCTATTTGAAACCGTATGTATTAAAACTAGTATCATCATCAATGATTGCGCCTATCTATTAATAGGACCGGAATAATTTAAAAGAATATTACATGATTGTAAATGAGATCTCACGTATTCGTTTATTCTCCCCAATAATATATAATAAATCGTTTACTGTAAGTGCCTCTACCAATAAACCGATTAAGTCAGAAATATTCAAGCACCGTATTCTTTGGTGATCGAGATCTGTCATCGATCACCCGGATGATAAAATAGCAATAACCAAGAGTTAAATTCTTAAACAGCTACCATCATACGTGTCCGGTGAAGTCGCATAACACGCGCGTTCTCATACTAGGCAAGTTTTTTCTTTTAATATAAGCTGAGTTTCCTCCTTCAGATTTTTTCCAAAACTAAAGATTTTCGAAATAGTATTAGTAATTGTTGTTGTGTTAAGCTGGACTCAGAAGGTGACCAACGTCGAAGTTCTGAAACGAATCGGCCATATACACGCACTAATGCTCACAGTAAAACGAAGGAAAATCGCTTACTTGGGACACGTTCTTCGACACCAACGATACAATCTCCTTTAACTTATCATGATGGGAAAGGTCACTGGGAAAAGGAAGGTTGGTAGGAGAAAGAAGTCGTGGCTTCGTAACATTAGAGAGTGGACCGGAATCGCCAGCGCTGCTGAGCTATTACGCAGAACCAAAAATAAGGAAGAGAGCAGGAAGCCGATAGCCAACCTCCACTAGTTGAAGAGGCACTTCAAGAAGAAGAAGATTAGTAATTGCAATTGTAGCATTTCTTCATCAGAATCAGAGAAATTAAATTGATTGATTTGTGTTTTGCTTAAGAATGAACGTGTTTCTGGTGACATTTCAAACCAATGTTATTTCTCAGATATTTTTTGGAAATACTGGGCGTGAAAAAGTTTACTTTTCAGACCTCTACCACTTGAAACCGTTAAAAATTATTTACGCTCCATCTATTATAATTAATTATAATATCTAAAGGAATCACACCGATATGCGTTGCGCCCAGATATTAATGTTTAACATAACACACTTCTACGACAATTTATACCAACGAATAAAAGATTAATTTTAAATATAGTTTTAGTTTTGGGGTCAACTGAGTAGAAGTTTTGTTGTAAAGTCTGCACCATTTATTTTAAAACTGTCGCGATCAGGTTTATTTTATTCTATTTTATTTACTATATCCGGACGTTTGTAATGTGAACAATTATCATTTTCACTCTCATTCTCATTAAAAGATGAATTGGTATCCTTTGACTAATATTTCCATATTTTGAACTTTGCAATAGTTTGACAATACTGCTTGAAAGTTAATTAAATATCTGCCAAAAATATTTTTATTCTTTATTCATTAACAGAAATTTTAAATTAATAAATAGTTTATGCTTTTTTCAATTCATCACCAAGTTAGGAATAAGAATTTTGTAAAAGAAAACTCTTGTAAACCTATTGTTTTGCGTACGCAGGGTCGGAAATCCTTTTAACAGTTGCTCTAAATATGTTGTAAACTGTACTGCTGACATCAGTCGGATCGCGGATAGCATAAGTGCCTATATTTAGAATCTGTGTGGCTGATTAATAGATGTTTTAGAAGCATGAATGTTGGCTATGGTTTAGGCGGCTCGCGTCACTAATTGACTCTATAACCCCAAGCTACAATCACCGCCGTTGCAACTAGAAGTCTAGCTCATTTTGAGTATTGAGACGGTTGACATTATAAATAAAATAATTTTCTTATCATATTAAAAGGTAAGAAATCATAAATACCAATGTTATAAATTCATTTCACTCGTCATTCACAACACACGAACCATGGAGACTCCTCTCTTCATGTAAAAGCTCATGTATACAATATTCAAAATATTACCGTAAAATAGCTTACTTAAATCAGATTTCCTTGCGGCGGGTGTGAAACCGGAGATTTAATAACCGGTAACTAGGTATCACACCTATTCGGCACGGTTATTAAATGCAACAATTTTATTGATTTACAACAGGAACATAAGTACGATGTGGGTATTAAGACATTCCACAAATATTTTAACATTCGTTGATTACATATTATTTCTGACAATTACAATTTTTCAATAACACGAAATATATTAACTCTTTCATTTAGTTTTCAAAGTTTTTTTTTGCATATTTTTATAAGCAGTTTTTAAAATAATTAATGTAAAATATTAATTAATTAATTTAACCTTTGATATTAATTCATTGATGAATAAAATAAGATGACAATTTGAGCAGAGATTTAAATATAACTCTTAATTTTAATTGGACTATTTTTAATCAATTTTCATTCAATTCTGTATCGTGTACTACGATTTTCGTGAAGAATAACGATAAATGTGTAATGAATCATGTAAAAGCTTTCATAATGAAAAAAAAAAGTAAATTTCGTCATTAGGGTTACCAAAGAAGCGTACTACTGACAATCAAACTGTCAATCAATCAAACAAAAAAAATTAATCAAACTACTGAGAATCAAATCAAAAGATCTAGGCGACTGTTTACTTTGAGTCAGGCATCAGTATCATATACGTTGTGCGAAAATAGGCAATGATAGGTGAAGGTGTCCAAAGAATAGATTAGTTACGTACAGTCAGTTATAAGATCAAAAATAAAATCTGGATTAACGAACATACTGGTCAAAATAGTACAATGTTTCTTAGTCTATGTACAGCGAGTGGCAGCTGAGAATTTTTTAAAGTATTAAGAATGAAAATTAAGTGGTAACTGATCTAATAATCTTTGTGCAATGAATGAACAGATAATAAGCTGTCCACTAGTATTTCCTGTTCGCTTGCGTTAATTAACCGGAATTTTCGGTAAATAGTCGCACGCTCCGTCGTACACTATCGACTACAAATATTCCTAATTTCGTGTAAAGGTGATATCACAATGATTGAATTATAATTCAAAAATAAATCTGTCATTTGAACGCCTTCATTAAAAATTGATCGTTTGAAAAATGTCACAAGGTGATTTTGCATTCTCAAAAGTAATATTAGTACTTAATTTTGCATTGTTTGCATGAGAAGAAAATGATATTGCCGGCAGCTAGCAGATAATACTGTACAAAGGATCGACAAAGTCTTTTATCCATTACAGTATCGCCTTACCTTTACGATTGCGTACTGCGGTTCGTGCATCCTGCATTGGGAACATTGTAACTTCGATGACAATTACATGCGCTATGTCATCGAACCGTCAAGTCAGTGTACTACTACAGCCCTTAGAACAATAGATTATTCGACATCGTGGAACGATCGTCCTCGCCTATCGCGGCGGCGCAGCGGATGCGATAGCGGTAATATTGGTTTGTAACGTACAGATAGAATCCCTCGCTATCGCTCCAACATGGGAACTGTCGGCTGAGTAACGAAACGCTAATTGAGTACAAATTTAATTTTTTTTTAATAATCTGTTATATGTTATTAGCTATATCGTTTCATCTGTGTTTCAGCTTGTTTAAGTATTCATTTTTACAATATTTACATTATGCATTTTTTTTTTCGTTAAATATAATTATAACAGTATTACATATTCACGAATAATATATTTATAATCAAGACCTAAATGTACACAATTTGTAATATATAATTTATAGAATGTCTCGTTTTTTAACTAAATCAAGTTATAATTATGTATCCTGTAAAATATATAAAATTCCAAAACTTTCAGGTCGATGTCATCGTTAAAAGTTATTGCAGATGTAACTTTTAGTTCAAGTAACTCGCGCATGTCAACGATGCTAGGCGAAACAACAGTTGTCTTTAAAACCAATTTATAATTCTGACGTTTTTTTTAATGAGTTTTGAGGTAACTAATTGAAGTAATTATTGTCACTTATTAAATTTAAAGTAGGTTTGGGCAATAATAAATACTTAATTCTTAAGTTAAAATCCAACCGGCTACATTTTTAACAAGTTTTTATTTCTAAACAACAATACATTCACCTTCGTTATCAACAACCTTTTACCATCTAGTATACAACGTCTTCTTACTACGAATCCAAATAACAATCAAATATCGATATGCACAAAAACGACATTACTTTCCGGTCCCCATAGTATTTTATCATCACTTCATATTAAACTTTCCACATAGTTGTATGTACTGATTAATTATGTCATTTTCTTTATAAAGTCCTGTTGATTTATTGGCGATTCATAAACATGATGATGCTAAACACAACAAAGTGGTGGCACCCAAGTACAGGCGAGGCTGCCATATATCAAAGCTCATAGTAAAGTTCAACGCACAAAGTGCATAATCGTAGTAATCGTCGGCCGGAGCCAAATGTCATCGACCCACTTATCTCATCCGCCATCCCTTTTACAATTACAACAACAAATGAGTAAGAGCTGTGCACCGATACGCGCATCGATACCGATGCAGAGGAATAAAATCCTGTGTGAACGAACTCTAATCTGTGTTTTGTGGCAGCTTCCAGGCCCGGCGAGACGTAAGCGGGTTCACGCATTGATAGATCGCCCCACGACGAAAGTGAAATCAACGCGAGACCGTTTGCGCTGTGCTTTAACAGTCAATTTGATGTTCATGTAATGGAATAATACTGTCACAACAAACGCAAAAGCCGAAAACGGTTTAAGAAAGAAATTAATATTCACTTATACAAACTTAGTACATACTGTTTTGCCTAATTCTCTTTAAATAATTAGGTCAACTAAGTAGATTTTACGTTGTAATGATTAATATTATTAATATTTCTACCGGATACTAAAAGTTTTCATTATAATTAAAAAAAAATTTCTAATGTAGAAATTCTATTAAAATTGGTTTAGCATTTTTCAAAAAATTAAAATATTTTGCCTTGATTTCATAATTACTATTCAATTTTTATAAATATTTATGACGAAAATAGCGTTTTTCTATTTTATGTTTTTATTTTACAATGCTAAATTTAGTAAAATATTTATTTATTTTAGATTAGTTAACTTCTCTTTATTGTTATGTAACTTTATACGCGATTATCAGTTATAAAAAGGTCAAGGAGATGAACGTTTTTGTTTTAATACTTCGTCTCCATTTGTATTAAAACACATGTCTTAACATTTACCAAATGAATATATTATCTATTTATATCTTTTGGTTTATCAATAAACTAATTTATAACGTTAATCATAATGGGATCACGAATCTCAAAACTTGAATAGAAATTTTTAATACATATGTAGATGGCATGTTAATTAGGTCTAATTGTAACGGTAGACGATCTTCGGTAATTTAGTGTTGTGATAAGACGGTCGAACATTCATACTGATTACGTGATGGTAACATTTTTTTTAATAATTTGTAATATATTTAAAAGATTCTTTGAAGTAAAGTTTATGAATTTCAGAGGTATTCATATTATTTTACGATGATATTATATTAAACTTTACGCAATAATTATATAAATCTTTGTTTTATTATGAAATGCGTGGCAATACACATTCAATTTCAATATCGTCATTTGTATTATGATCCATAAATTTTGAAGTTAAGAGAGCATACTAAAAATGACTTAATTGGACTAAACATACTTTTACGTGTGTATTCTGGAAACCACGTTCCTTAGTTTGTTATTCTATTATACTTTTTTAATTCTTTATAGGCAAAGTGTTTGACCTCTGCTTCACCTGATGTTAAGTGATGACGAGGTCTACGATGGTGCATCCTTGCCCAGAAGAGACATATTCACTCTTGTCTGGAAGACTCCTAAGTTATAATTGTTGGTAACAATGATGCCGGTAGATTGTTTCACTCATTGACTGTTCGCACTTTAAAAGTATTAGCAATACGCTTGTGCAGGTCGAAGGCATTTCAATCGGGTACGGATGTCATGAATCCGTAGGTTTTGTCGTCCGATAGAAAAAAAAGGACATACACGTAATTCTCCTATTTAATATAATTCCACTGTAGCTTAGCGCTCACCAAAGCTTCGTTACTAATCAACATCTTGGCCCGTTTCTGTTTATAAGCGAAAGCTTCGTGCCGGTACTTCGCTGATCCATCCCACAGGTGGCTACGGTGTTCCTCACATGACCGAACTTGTGCAACATTTAGACTTAAGAGTTGTCCTGGTGTAAAATAATACCGAATCTTCCGCAGAATACCCACGTTTATTTAAAATGACGTAAATTAAATAGCATTAATATATCAGTCCTTTAATTCAATATAATTGTTTTTTAACTTTGCACGTGTGATATTATACATCGTAATAATTATGTAAACTCTTTTGATTATACGCATATTTACGCACATAGAGATTGGTTATAGACGTAAAAGCTTCAAAGGGGTAAATGCAAGGCGCATGTGAGTGTGTAGGTAGGTATTGTTTGCGTATGTTTAGAGATTGCATCTTTTATTGTACAATTAACGGCATTAAAGTATGAAAATGAACTTACCGTTTTTAAATATTCGATCCTGTTAAGAAAGGAAGTATGTTTTGAAAGCAAGCACTTAAAAGTCACACGTTAGATTTGTGACAATAAATTTGACAATGTTGTACTATTGTTTAGAAACAGGTAAAAGGGAGATCCTTCCGAAAGTCACTTTGAGATTTTACCGTTAAACTGTTGATCCTATTTGTGTCGACATTGTTCAGTAGGATTTAATTGACGTAATGGGATATACAAAAGCTAAACACTGTTATATTTCTCATTCATTGCCATAAATGTCATAAAACTCAGGTAAGCTACCTCACTTACAAGAAAAATCCAGCTAATTGCCTTAACAGAATTCTCTCTGTTTCGAGTTTCCGACACGTTTAATGTATGTAACAAAAACTTCTTTTGTGACATTTCGGCCTCAAAACACTAAACTTATTCTCTTGTAAATGAGCAAAAAAGTTAAGTATTGTCAATCTCGTGTGTTATTTATGTATCTATTAAAATGACCTTTTCATTCAAAACAAATATTTTCAAACAAACGTTTTCATGTTGGTGTTAACAGAGGATGAGATTTTGTAATAGTCTCCTCCAAATTTCATATCGATCGTAATGGCTTCAAGGAAACCGTTAACACACATTAGATCCTTTGGTATTCTCTTAAATATAGTAAAATTTACTGTCAAAGTGCCGGTCTTTCTTTGAGCCGAAGCCAATAACCAAAAAAAAAATCAGAATATAGACACTATTTATAAGTATTGTATTTTTGTATATTGACGTATTTAATTGAATTAAAAAAAAAAAAACGATGCGACCATCGACTAAAAATTTAGGAATTCGATCGTAAAAGGTTTGCTGTCATTTCCAAGCTAAGTATTCAACTTGTATGCACTTTACTTAGAAATTGAACCGTCGAATAATAAGTGCATTGTGTGACCGTATACGTTTCATGCGGATTAGTGAGGGGAATACGTAATATCGATAATTTGCGCAAACTTCTTTTTATGTAATCAGAATAATTTTGTTTTGTATTTAGATTATATTTTGGAAAAAAGTCAAAATGTATATTGCTGACATAATAGAATTTTTACATACGGAAAATGTGAGAGTTTACTGGTATATTTAAATTAAAATCAGAGATACAACTAATAAGATGCGCTTTAAAATTTCTTTTACTTTTTAAAAGAGTTTTTATGGTAGTGTACATGAGATGATATGGTATGGTTATAATAGTTTAATGGTCTCTTTAAAAATCAGAACACGCAACAAAATTTCGGGCAGCCCTTCTTTGCTTTTGATATTGTTGATAACGGACTATAACACCTTTTATCGAAGGTCCTGATCGAGGTCGATGACTCCATGTGAGCATATCGAGACATCGACAGCGGTGGCGGTCGGCGCGCGCCACGCACTTCCGACGCGACGGATTTGCCGGAATCGGCGCGGGCGCATCAAAAGAGCTTGCAAAATTCGGACGGAGGCGCGCGCGCGTGAATCCATTTGAATATTATTTTTTGGAACCGACATGGGAACGGCTTTTGCTTAGACTGCTCGTAGTCACTAGTGCGGCTTGTAAATATTTCCCATACATAATTGTACATAAAAGTAATAATATTTTTTCATAGTAAGTAATCTCCGTATTATGAGACAAATTGAGATTTTTCACTGACATTACGCCTTCATTAAATTCGCTTCTTCTTTTCTTTAAAAAATATTAATTACATCTGCTTCATGGAGTTGTTGCAAAAAAAAACACAATTTAATTATTAAAAATGCCTTCTCAATTATGAAACTTTTTCTGAATGGATTCACTGTATCCGAATTTTGGCGAGTTGGAGCCCACACGGACTTTCTTGCTACCTACATCTCACGTTTTTGAGTAGCCGTAATATTTAAATTGGCGACATAGCTCCCGCGGGCATACCTTGCATGGGAATGCGCGCCGGCGGTCGTCAAAACCCGCTTTTACCGAATGCGATGTACATTGTCCAAACGCGTCGGAGCTAACGTCTCCTTCCTTGTCTAACCCGAAGTCTGTCGGTTGCGAAGACAAAGAGGCGAGGTTGGAAAGTATGGCTACTTTTACTGGGCGCATTTATTACATCAACGAACGCATCCCGCCTAAAATTTTGCATGGATGTGTCGCGCATGCGAAAATATAGTCTGCGGCGCGGCGACAACCGCGCCGCAGGGGCACGTCCGCGACATTACCTGCCGATGCATATTAATTGAGGAGGAAGTTTTGTCAACAATATCTAATGTGCTCTGCGATCGTCCGCGGCCCCATTGATAGCTTTTTTGTGTCTTTGCGCATCAACAGTTCCTTTGCACTCCTCCAGTCGGCTCCTTATTAAATACTGCAATATTGCATAATTTATGACACATGTTTCCACGAAAGCATCTACACTACAATCGCTACCATTATTCACCGTCGTCGGCTTCCTACGATATCAGGACATTGTTTGCAAACTATTTAATTAGGTTACTGTATTCTATACCGTAGTACTTAAGAACAAGTTTAAGATTATTATATTGTATATATTTTAATCACCACTAACTGGAAGATTTAAACAAGCGTATCTTGAGTGGTCTGTATCGTACGATAAGTTTTATCCATCCATGAAAAGATAATTTAATTGCAGATAATCTATTTCTAAGTGTGTATGTCTATCATACGTGTGATATTGAAATATGTTTTACTATAACTAAATAACCACGTGACGTCGTCGATGCGGTTTAAATCTTAAATTACAAAAAAATATATGAAAAGAAGTTGATTTGATCGTGAATCTATTAGATACCTTTATTATTAACAACATGTTAGAACGTGAAGTAATTGAATTATTACTTTATGTTGCATATTTTGACAACCACCCATAAAGGGGCATAAAATAGCAATAGGTTTCGGACCCTCGCATTAGATAAAAGAAAGGATACAGAAAAACAGTATCGTTGACAACAAAAGGGGGGCACATAACGCATTTTGTCAGATTTACAACTAGTTGCAAACGTTTCTGTGATCGTTGCGACTTGATTGACTTGATTTTCAGATTAATTTTACAATAAAGAACTATTAAGTAATAAAGATGTTACTGTCTTTTTACCACATATTCCTTCAAGCGTTTATACGTGAAGGTAGAGTTCTATTCATTACGATAGGGTATTGAAAGAAAAATTCTGAGCAACGCCCCTCGGGCATAAGCTTGTATTTGCCACAATGCAAACAATTTCGCTAACTTCTGTTTCTAAACGAAACTAAAGTTAGTGAAATCGTTGGCATTGGTCATTTGTTTCTAAACAAAACCGTAATACAAGAAGCATTAACTCTTTGGTAGAAAAATAGACGCCGCGACTCAACTAGGTAACTTGTTATGAAAGGTCTAATAAAGTGTGTCTTAGTCTGTGACTTATTCCAAATATTAATAACTTAACGGTGATTTAAGGAAAAGCAATGTTATTTGTATATAAAGTAAAAGTCACTGTGACTTTCTTCTAAGCAAAAATCAAGAAAAAAACTAAGGAAACTGGTAATTTCAAAAAATTAAAACATGTGTTCAATGCCATGGCGTTATAGATGAAACACCTTTGTAAAAGTGCTTTCTCTGGGTTCAAAGTTTGTTGGTTATAACTTTAAAAAATCTACACATATATAGCCCGGTCACCATAGATTGTATTAAAGTCGCATCAGGAATTACATACGCTTTGGGACATAGTATAGTTGAAATGTTAATATATGAAAATCTGTATTTAAATTTTTTTTTGCTTTATGGTCAAAATAACAAAATCGACAAGAACGTTTAGTATAACTCAATATTATATTAAAGATTTAAAAAAAAAAGGTAGTGACCGACCATACAGTCTTAATATTGATTGTTGTTTCGTATTTCGAATCACAAAATCTAGGGACTTACCACAGTTTTTTAATTAACAGTAGTCGATATATTTAAAATAACATGAAAAACTTAGTTGAAATAAGTTTCGTAATGAATTGAAATTACACATTGATTTTATACTTTTAAGCAAATTCATGTTGAGTTTAAAAAGAAAGAAACGACGTTTCTGTTATAGATAAAGCACGTTTAGATTATCCGCTTGACGAGATATGGATAACGTAACGATAATGTCTCAATTAGCCAACTTGTTATCTATTTGGACTGTGGATTACGCAGATTACGGCACAGATTTTTTATTTATCGCGTTTTATTGCTGGAATCATTGTATGAAGAGATAATTTGATAAAGGTCGTGCTATTTTTAATGGCGCTAAAAAAATAGCGTTCGCGAAATAGCATTTTAGAATTAAGTAATATCTACCTTTGCTATTCCAGCTATATCATATCGATAATAATAAAATAATAGCCATTTATTTGTTAACCAAATAAGGTAAATATTAATGTAAATCATATAAACATATCCGTATTTTTTTACTTGGGAGCTAAAATTACTAACTTAATGATATATCAATTGTTTTCAATGAGAAGTTAAATAACTGGATATAACCTAATAGCTCAATATTCAACATTGATGATAATATAGTCACGCATTTTTGCACATTGCAACGCTTTAGTTTGTTATTATTATACGAGTCGGTTTTTGCGTAACAACTCTTTATTTTTATAAAAAATGTAAGCAAATTTAGTACGCCGTATTATCTGATCGGTACGATATCTGATCATAAATTCGCACGCGTGAATTTCTAACAATCGTGGCATGCACGCACTGTCTGCTTTTTCATCCTCTCTATCATCAAAATCACTTTTATATAGCATAGATCGAAAATTATAATTATTACGTTTTATACCCCTTTACATCTTGTATTGATCACCTAAAGTTGGTGATCTTCACACTTAAATCTTTAATAAAAAAAATCATATAATTGTTACCAGCATTCTGTGAAGGCTTTACGTTTATTCATTCTTAGTTACGAATAAAAATGTTATATCATCTTCACAAAGTAGTTATTATGGTATTGTAGTAGATTTTTACTGCGCATTTACTCCGGCTCTTTTTACTAGTGAATATAAAAATACATCCAAATTAGTGCAAAAGGCCAATTACTTAATTAAGAAATTTAGATATATCTTGATGTCACATTGTGCCATGCACGAGATAGGTATTTCTAAAATCTCTATTGTAAGGTATATAAATGTCATGATGTAATACCATAAAAAAATATAAAGAAGTGCATTACAAAGAAACACGTGAAGCAACAGTGGGCTTTCAAGCCGACTCCCGTTTACTCCTCACAAGTTAGCGAAAGCTGAACACAAATTAAGTTAGCACTCATAACCATTGGTTTCCAATTTGTGAGCCGCTCGACAATATGCCCTCCTGTGTTTATCCCACCCAAAAACAGTGCAAATGACACTAATTACGCCGTTGTAGCGGGCCCGTGTTAATAGATTGCTCATACCGCTCTAAATTCGACTAAAGCTCACGCAGGCGTATTTTCGTTTATTTGAAATTGATAGTTAAAAACAAACAAATTCCTCGAAAATTTAAGTATTTTAGGTACCTTCGAAAATAGTATGGAGTGTTTAATGTTGCAATTAAATTATACAGTTATTGTCACTAATTATGGCTAATTAACGTTAGTACAGGGGTTTTAAAAAGTTTTGTAAAAGTGTTATAAAACATTCAGTATCTGAAACCCGAACTTACAGTTTTTTTTATATAGATTGGAGCAGAACTATCTATAAATATTAGTTCATGAAATCACGAATCAAAAGGACTACGTTTAAAAATGTTACTTTTTCTACGAATTCTTTTCTGTCGATAGACATCCACTGCAAGGTATAGGCCGCACAAAAAGGTCGCTATTAAGACCAGCCTTGTGTTGCTCGCTTCTAAAAATATGTTTATTTTTAATCATATTTAATTAAAAAATGTTGTCCATAAAACCTTAAATCCAATTCATATTCAAATTCAAAATGTGTTTATTCAAGAAGATATAGTCGTACTACGTATTATCAGCAGTTCGGAAGCTAATCTCTTGAGAAGAGCTGGCGTTTCATCAGTTGCCCTTTAAAATGAAATGTAAAAATTTTTATATCAATTATGTATATAAGTAATATGAGTCAACAAACCTAGTTCCAGACATTTCGATCAACTAATACCTCTTGAATGTTTTTACAATTTTTTTTTAACAACATATTTTTAATTTTAGATTTAAGCTAAGAAACTGAGATCTAAGATATCTTGTGAAACTTTGTATATATACGACCATACCCATGAAAGATTTGTTATTTTTGAAGACAAAATATAGACGTTAGGGATTTATATTTATTTTTGGTATTTATTTTGTGTCTATCAATATTTAAGATTTCTATTTTTAGAGAACTCAAAAGCGTCAAAATGTTTGTGAATGAATCCATAGTTTTGTTCACTTCATATAACTTTTTGTATTACCGCTTAGTGATTAGTATTAAAAGATTTATTATGGTAAAAGATCTATGTTTTCTAGTATTATAAAGTGTGAAAAAGTTTCATGAAATTGTTTACTGACTTCAACAGTTGGAGAAACTTCATTAAAATAGTAGGTCATTACCATTTTTATTGCATTTGTACGTTGGCTCTTTACAAAATAAACTTAAATATTGAAATATGAACTCTTTGTTTATATCACCACGGAAGGATGATATTAATCGTCCATAAATGTGTATTTCAGGCTATGCTTTATGGAATGTTAAAGACGAAAAACAACGTTAAAGAAAAATGACGATACCTACTTGTAGGTAAAAAGATATCCATCGAAGTATATGATAATGATAAATATTTTTACCTTAAGTGCGTAACAGTAGATAAGTTTAATAGTCACTAATTAAGGCGATTAGAAATGGAATAAATGTGATAATACAAATGTGAGACAACGAACACTGTTTAACATGATAAAGATATCGAGCAATAGACAATTAGCTACTGGTATACGTATGTACGGTACCACCTGGGTAAAACAATTACGGGCATTTAATACGTAGCGATTTCATGTCATGTCTGATTTGAAGTAGACTAAACAATTATGTCTTTTGTGCCGTGTTTGTAGTCGATAAGGCCAATTTCCGTATACACTGTTTGTTCTCAATATCTTGATTGTGGGAATTCGAAAAGTAATTAATTATTTACAAATAAATAAATACTCTTCTACTTGTAGGCAAATTTGCTGTATTATAGTTTTATTACGTATTTCTCACTGTATTATAATATATTTGTTATACTTTTATTGTCATATGATTCTATAATATTTAGTTACTTAAAAAATTATAACCTAGATTGATATTTATTTGATAAATAAAAAAACGTTACTAATAAAACTACAAAATTATTATTATAACAATCATAAACGTAATAATCTATTTTTACATAAGTGATTATGTTTGGATTCTAATAAGGCGAAAGTCATCAGTGGTTATAGATTTTAATTAGATTTATTAATCACCATCTAAAATTACATTAACTTTGTAAGTGAAACAAACTTATAACCTTGTTTTATTAAATAAGGTAATCAAAATACAGCTCACGAATAATCCACAAGACATCTTGTTTAAAAATATTTATGTAAAGTTTTCGATTTTTAAAATGCTATCTCCTTTCTCAGGTGAAAAAAGTAATTAGTTTGCCCCACTCCATTTGTACCTTATCTCTTAACCACGTCCCCGTATCTTTTATTTCATACTCTTAAAATCTA
This sequence comes from Battus philenor, assembly GCF_028537555.1. NCBI lineage: Eukaryota > Metazoa > Arthropoda > Insecta > Lepidoptera > Papilionidae > Battus > Battus philenor. The sequence continues at coordinate 5,652,155 of NW_027181693.1, forward strand.
AGCCATTCAAAATTCCAGTAGAAACAGTTAAACGTTATTACCTATTAGGAAGATGAAAAGATTTGATATTAGCATATCGATTAGATAAAAATCAAACAGTATTTAAGATAAAACTCTCATCTTACTATGGAAGTTACTTTACACGAAATGTAAAACAAACAACAAAGTTTATGGTCATTTGCGTTATTTAATAAAAAAATATCTATGATGTTAAATATAAAACATGTGAAAATTATTATTTTTAAATAAATCATATTTTATCACAATCAAGCCCCGTAAAAAAAGTTCACTTTTTTTCATAAGTTTGTATACGTGTATTCTATTTAAAGAATAGGGCTTTCACGGAAATATCTCAGTTTTTACATTTATTTATTTGTTGGTTATGGTTGTATTGGATTATCTTAAAAATACCTAACTTAACATATTTACTTAGCTTTCTCGCATAAGTTATTTTTATATTTTATGATTAATAAAAAACATTGGTTTTACCTATAAACTTTTGTACCGAAATAAAATATCAGTCGGAAGTCAATAATTGAACTGATTTAAATTAAAGTTGCAGGAAAACTGAAAAAAGCGTACTTCTTATGCAGAAGATTATTAATTGTTGGTTTTAAATGATCGAGAAATAAATAATTAAGTAAAAATAATGCTTTAAATTATCTTCAAAACTTTCAGATATTTAACGAAGCATTTGTACGGATTGCACTTTCATGGCGCTTCTCCCGTTCCATTCACTTCTTGGCACATGTTTTGCCTTTATAATTCTGCATCAACTCGCAGAACCGTAATTCTGGGAGTCTACGCTAAGTTGCCCTGGGAATGTCCTGCTCGTATTCTTAGAACAGAAGTCGAATGAATTTTTGTTTTCAAGTTCATAATATGATGTTTTCATGAGGCTTTTGAAATGAAGCACTTTCTAATAATGACTTATTCCGTAATATTTGAATTTGTCGTTTATGGAAAAACCTGCGACTGCGTTCTTAACACGTTGACAGTTGGAGAATTAAAAGATAAGCCCACATGATATACAAATACAAGACGTTTCTAAACGCTATCTCGTACAAATAAGTGGAACATAAATTAATCGGGGCTCAGTGTGATAGACAAAACATGTAATTCCATAGTAAATGTTACTATCGCATAGTTTCGGTGCTTGTTTGTGTGGAACCATTACGCTGAGCCTCTGTATTCGTCTGATAAGAATGATGTTTCCTTAAGTTTACTCTTCGTTCTAGTCTCTTTATATTATCTTTTTAATCTGTAGTAAAAAAAGTGCGAGTACTTAACGATTTTATTTTAATTTCCATAGACAAATTATTGATAACGAATATCATATACATTTTCTTACATATTTTCGGCTTATGTAATCTTTTTGATATATTATGTTAGTAGTAATAATTCCAACGACATTCAATTACAAGAAAGTGTATGAGATGTAAACAAATATATAATATTGATACTCTGTTTTTGATTACGTATGTTTACATACGTCTGGTTCCCACTTACCAATTATCAAAACAATTATTAATGTCCGGAATCGTATTCTTTCTATCTTTAAGAATTGTCTACGTGTCTAGTTGCAAATAAATATGAATGTATTAGACAGTTTTATTAAATTCAGAATCGCAAAGCGATGCAAGCATATTTCATACTTGCTTTTTTTCCGAAATTATTAGCTTTACAGTTTAATATTATCTAACATTTTGAATTTATAATAAATTAATGTGAATTTTGTGTTTTATTAGTATATTTGTAATTACGATTTACTTTGCTTTGGTTTAATAAAATACAAAATGATAAACTTCAGTACGGAGTACAAATTGTTTCTATAAATTCTTAGTTCGGCGAACGTATCCATTGTAATTGTCGTACGCGCTGGCCGTGATTGCAGCAAGAGTTAACACATAATACATTACAGTTTGTGTCACAACACAATCAGGCTCGACCGAGGACGAATCAGGCGCCGAGGAGCGTAATCTGGGTTAACAGGGGTCAAACGGCATCACAAATTCCAATACGATATTAGACCTATCTGTGCGCGAATCGACCGCTCCACGTACGTACGTGGGCTATTGGCTTCCTTGTTGATACACTTGTTGATCTAAGGGTTGTGGCGACCACGCTGCTCTTTGTTACAGCTCGTGGATGTTCAATTAAACTTTGATATATAAACATATAAGTATTACAGATTTAAATACACTCAATGTATTATTCTTTGCGGTTCTATATTTATGTTTTAAGTGACATCGTGAATTATTACTAAAGAATAAAATAATAACGTATATGTTTTTAATATAAGGTAACCGATATATAAGATAAGTTAAATAACAAAAGTAACTTACATATAAACACCCATATAGAAAAAAAATTACGATTATTAAAAAAATTGCTGGATATTAAGAAGGTTCTATATATTTTTTTCTGATAAAGTATCAAAAATCTAAAAGTATTTGTGAAAGAATTTTATTTAACAAACATGTTGTAAATAGGTAAAAATAATACGGAAAATATGTCGTGCCTAATTTAAATATATGTTTGTAAAATGCCATGTTTGTTCGTCTTTAACCTTATTAAGCGTTGGGACACAGATTCGCCATTATGTGGTCAAATCGTCATCCAGTAACAATATTCAATGAATGTAATCAGTGTGGCTCATCAACGGTTTGTATCGACTGACGCAACGGACAAGTGTCCAATTTGAATCTCGATTCGCTTTAAGTGGCCCCGACTTTTCTTAGATTAGATACGTACCATCTAATGATTCGGTTAAGTCCATCGCACCATTTGTTTATATTAATATAACATTGATTTCTATCTTTTCAGGAGATATTAGATCAGTTTGACTTAATTATTAAAAGATATTTATAATGAATAACAGACACGCATTCGAACTATGCGCGTACGCAAACTAAAACCTAATTTTACATTAACTACTGCAGAACTTTTGATTATCGTTTATAATAAAGTATCAGAAAAAAATAGTGCTTTTAAATATTAAATAAAATACGGTACTGATTGCTTTATTACATTTCATCACCAGTTTAACGATGATTACCTATTATGGAAAATGATATTAGTTACAGGCAAATCTGTTACATGTAAACGTATATAACTTTTACACATATCCGTTTTACTTTTGCGTTCAATTTAAATAAAGTTAACATTGATTTATTCGAAAAATACTAACATTATGTGTATCAAGTTTTATTTTCTAAGCATCAATTAATATTTCTATACGATTTGCTCTGTTATTTATTATTCACAGTTAAGAAGCAAAGGTTTCATTTGCTGATTTTTAGCTGAAAATTCGCAAGAGTCGTGAACTCGTATGAAGATCATTATCGATTTTGATTGTCATACCAACATATATAAGCATTGAAAGTATAAAATAAACTTTGTTAAGAAATTCGGCGCGTAACTAAACCTAACAGATTTAAAAAAATAGAAGTCTCGTAATATAAAACAGCAAAATGAAATGAGTACATTTACAACACACTGTGTAATTTTAATTATGCGGCCAGAATTAGTAGATTGTAATGATTTCTTCTTTCTATTTTATTAGTGCAAACACCCAGGCTTTGTGTTTGCACTAAGGTATTTGGTAACATTCACGTAGCCAGTGCTTTAATTGCGCTTTCAGGCAAAACGCTGAAAGTTCATTTGGATAAACAAAGTTATACATATAATAAAAAATGATAATAAAAGATAATTAATATTTTTTGCTATTTTGTATTTCCACTGGAATTATTTTATGATTCAAGTTTTATATTCACATCAAGATGTGCAATTCTACTACACAAAAGTTAAACATACATATAGCGCAGCCAAGCTGTTTGGTTATAGGTAGGTAGGTGGTAAATCTTGAATGTATAGCTCGTTTGTCAGCAAAAGCTTTAAAACTTGTACACACAGATCTATTTCTAATCATCCTGTGTAAATTGATCACTTAGTCAGTGTGAAATATGTTATATTAATTTATTTTTTATTGGTACACGCCAAGCGATAATTTTTTGTTGACACAGTCTGTAAGGACAGATGGTATATAATTAATCGATAGTAAAGAAGCATATGAGCACATGCATTCACCCATTTATAGTTTTTATGCCTATTTTAAATGACCCAGTATATGTTCTGTCCAGTGTCTTAAAAAATGGTTGTTGATCATTGATTATTTTTACAGAATCTGTCAACGGATCTTCGTCGTAGTAAGAGTCCGCCACGCCGCTCTCCGGAGGAACGTGCGCTGCCACGTCCACCGTCCGCGCCTGTGCACCACGAGCGTGGCCCACATACGCCGCACACGCCGCACACACCTCACACGCCGCACACGCCGCAGACACCGCACGCGCCGTACACACCCCACCTGTCTCCCAAAAAAGAAGCTTTTAACAATCTCTTGAATAAAGGAATTTCTGGTAAATATATTTTATAATTTTTTAATAAAATATATTGCCGTGATAACCAGTCTGTCGTTGGCCGTATCCAGCGACTTCCTAACAGCGTTACTATTTCGACGGTCTGCCTAGAGCAGGACTTAAATACGCCGCGTCAACTTACCCGTGGTCACTATTCGAGAACCTAAATGTAAATGAAAAATCACGGTGTGAGGTAAAGTTGTAAATATGTCACTAAATTTATTTACACCGCGGTAGGTATTCTTGGAATTCACTAATTTAACCAGTTTGTGTTAATTTCTTTAATATATGTCTCTTAATTTACAAATACACAATTAGTATCTTACTGTCTTCCTAATTTGAAGGTTTGTAATGTTACAATGTCTCATTTTATAAACCATGAAAGATTTGCAATTCGCGTTTTAACTTGGTGATTTAGGTTGATCTAGCATTTGCTAATGTGGCGAGCAAGTTTAATAGTCTATTCACTCTTCCCTCGCCTACGTGACGTTCAGACGAAAGCATCGACGTAGACCCACTTTTTCAGCTCTGATAGTGTACATCAGAAACAACAAAAAAAAACCGACTACAACTCTTTACAACAACAAACAAAGATAAACTAATGTTACAAAAAAAAGTAGTAGAAATCAAAATCTGTTAATAATTTATTTTAATCAACGCAATAGCTAAAAATAGAACTAGAAGATTTACGAATAACAGATAGAGATAATATTCAAAAATTTAGAAATTTTGCCATCGATTTCAAAAAAGAAAACATATGTATCCATAAAATGCACGATTTCTAAATTTATAAAATTATAAATATTAAATAGACACTGGTCGTTGAGCTCGTTTTAATAAGATCAAACTTTTTCTTGTTAAGGATGAATTAAGTAATATATTTCAATGTAATTTAGCAAGATTACTTTAGCGTCCACGTCATTAAATAATCAAATTATCATTATGATGTAACTTTAACAAATACTTTAATAACCTGTTTTGACTAATAAAAACTGATAATTGAAATTGTTTAATATGTTACAAGATACATATCTCGGCGTATTTAATCAAAAACAAATGAACAGTAATGATTTATTTTCAATTATTATAATTATTAATATATGTATATAGTCAACGCTTATAGGTATCACCTAAATATTAAATTGTTATGTATTCACACGCCTAGAAAACAGCACTGTTATAGTAATTTGTCATATGATTTTCTTACCTTTTTATTTTGTTTTGTTTAACACCATTCAACTTTGCCTATGTTCAAGGGGTCAATGGAAACGACGCGTTTACCATAACCGGTAAATCAACAAAATGTTCTAAAAATATTGATGTAACAGATTCGTCCTAGTAAATTCATTAAAACATCGATCGTTTTACATTGGTAGCAACTACAAAAGTTTTAAGGCTTGATAGGAGACTACTTAAAAAATTTAACCTTAGATTAAAAAATTGAAGGGGGTAACTTACGTACAAAAAAAATCAAATTAATGGCTTACTTAGTTGAGATTTTGGATATCATAATATTTTTCTATTTAAAATCATATCAGTGGTATTGACGGAGCGTCGCTGTTTTGGGATAGCAGTGAAATTGGAAATATTGGCTTAAAAAATAACCCATAAGCTGCAATTTGTTAATAAGCTGCAGTTTTAAATATAACACGCTATATCATGACGTGAATTGATTAAAAAAATATTTTCTTTAAGAGTAAAGGTAAAGAGTTTTATTCGTAATATTTTTAATCGGATAGAGATATATTGCAAAAAGGCCGATTCAGTAGCTCATCGCTCCTATAAAAATTTAGAGCCGACCGGAAGGTTCACTTAAATGGACATTTCTGTGGAGCTCGCCCATAGTTACTTATCTTCACTTTGTTGTAATGATATGCTGAACTTATCTTATACCTATGTTATTTCTTCCGTTTGAATGGAAAGTCGCAGCGACAGCGGGCGCAGCTTACAGGTTTTTTTAATTCATTTTATCTGTACATCAATAAACTATTTATTAATCTTGCTTGCATTAAGAGATTTCTATAAAACAGACTTAATTATAGATAAAGTGAATTTCCGTGTCTGTCTTTGTTTTTATAACATTATATTAATTTATTCAACTTTTGTAACTTTATGTTATAGATAAACTAATATGCAAAGGAGAAAATCGTTACCTATTACCACAGAATCATTTCTGTTTAAAATAAATCGCCCATGTAGTCATTGCAATATAAATGGCCACGAATACGTCGAGTTCTCATAAAACATCGCCTCTTAGTCCCCATCGTTCACTCCCTCTGTTATAATTTTCCATTCATTCTCCTCTATGAATCATAATCTCTCAATCTCCTTCGTCGTGTCTTTGTCTGTAACGTTGGACTTTACTATGTTTTATCCCGCTCTAGTTCTTTTACCCCTTAAATCTAATCCGATACATCCTGTCTGCCCGTAAGGCGAGCTTTCAAAATAATCCGTAGCTATACAGACAATGTACAGGCAAGTAATACGTTAACAGATTATGCAACATCTACACAGGATAATTTTAATATAAAAATTATGAAGGTTAAATTAAATGTTGCTAGAAGTGAACAAAAAAATTAAAAATATAACTGACGGTCACGTTTCCTCATTTGTCCGTCACCTAAAGCTTTGAAAACATCCACATTCAATAGTTGAACACAAATGTTATTGTGGTGACTATAATGAACTCTAGAGACAAATGCTTGGACTTAACAATATTTTTTTCAAAACTCTTTACTGTCGGGCTTCCGAATTAATATCTACATGCTACGACTTTTTTAAAAAACTTGTATATATAAATGTAAATAAAGCATATATCTAGCAACACCTGCAGAAATAATTCAACATATTTTATATAACTATACTACTTTTTTATTTAAAATCAATAAATATGTATTCGTCCGAGCCTCTTATGCACCGGCAGACACGGTGGCGTGTTAATATCTAATTCCTTTAATCGAGTGCTATAAATCATTATTAATTTCAAGTCGACCCGCTCCGCCGATCCACGCCGATTAGCGATTGCACAATGCGAGGCGGATTATGCCTGTGCTTGGAGATATATCTTTTGTCAATTCCTACCTGAGTAACGTCGGAACATCAGTCATCTCTTTATATAAAAAGTACTATCGTGTACTAAATAGTACGTTCAAAAATATTGGTGTTTAAATCATTATTAACTACAATATATAAAAATATATTAAAATAGCTAAATATATTTTTTGTTGACTTTTTTATTTTTAAATTTTCGATTGGCTTTTTTTTAATATCTGTGTCCATAGATGAGCTTTCTGTTTTGGGTGATGGAATGCGACCTAAATCTTTTGCTCTATTGAAAAAAAAAATAATTACATCATCTCTATTCATGCGTGCCGAGAATTGCGAATTTTTTCAAAACTTGACTACCTTACCTGACTAATTAAAAAACATATTTTCGTGAAGTGTACTCATAATAGGAGTAAGATTATATCCTATTTATATTCACTAGAGATAAGATTTTTGGCACGTTTTTTTTAAATATATAATTAGCATACACATTGTGTTTTATAAGCCGCCAAGAGCGAATAAAATGAATATACGAACTTAAATACTGACACGCTGACGCTACTTTATACGAATAAGCTGGTTTTATATAGATAAGCCGATTTATAATTTTATTATTTTCGTTTTTTTTTTTGTAAGCCATACCTGCTTAGTGAGCCATCATTTGCCGCTAAAAACGGTATATTGTTATACAATTCGTAAATATAAAAGAACCGAATATTTAGTTTTTTATAAAGTAAAGTAAGTTAAAATGAAGTATAAAGAAAAATCAAATATACCTACCGATGAGGAAACGTACTGTGGTGCGAATATGTAAAATAGCCATAATTTTAATTCGCAGCGGTTAAATATCTCTCATATTAAATGTATAATAATGTGATGCTGAACAGTTTTTTATATCCTAAAGTAGAAGTGTTAAATTTAGTTAAAATTAAAAATTAGGGTATCTAAATGTGATAAATATAAAGTGTATAACATATTATTCTAATATAAACCATTAACTTTCTTTTTTATAAATGTATGTCTGTCCTATACAACTGTCAGTATAAATGTGTGCGTCGAAACACACCAAGAATCGTTCCATGTTATGTGTAGCTCTGCTTTATCTCCGGACGACACGAGCTTGATCCGGCCCTGGATAATCCGGATAATCGCACCATCCCGCCGCTCCATATATGTATAGCGTTTCAATGAACGCTGTGTACGAATTTTTAAATTTGTACGTTATTTTTAATATTAGTACATCATTTAGAGTACTTATTGTGGCCAGTTTTTCACAGATTTAGACAATTAAAATAGAGGTTCTTTTATTATGCTTACGCTTAAAAATGCTTTTTTATCTGTTCCTGAAAATATTTATAAATATTATTGTTTCGGAACTGTTGGTATAAATTAAAAACTTCAACTTCTCTGGTCCACCCAAAGGTCTCTCAGGTCCAAAGTTTGTGATGAAATTTTATAGCTCGAATAGACAGTTAATTGATGAAAGATTGTTTATTTAGCATGAAAAATGAAATAAAGTTTATCGCGTACAAGAGTGCTTCAATTTTATTTTTTAAATTTAAATAGTTCCAAAGAGGTCACAAGGGAATACATTCTTTGTGATCGAGATTATAAGAGCCACTATATCCCAAATCCATAATATTCTCGACCTCGCCGGAATACAATCTAAATCCGCCGGTCGCGTAATCCGGCTTAGGACTGATCCCCACTTCCATTGCGTATACTATATGCGAGAGTTCGTATGCCCGCTTGTTGACAAAGGGATGCTGGATTGCACGAATCGCCTTATAGCGATGCGAGGAAAAAATATGATTAAAAAATAAGCCTTTCTTTTAGTGAGTACTATTTAATTTAGTTAATATACTAACTGATCTATTACAACAAATGACAGCCGATTAAGGTACCGCTAACGCTTTGAACACACCGAAGTTTCAAAAAGTACATCGTATTGCACCAAAAAGGAGTCTATTACCGAGTAATAAAGTTCATTTTTAAAAGTGCGGAATGCCGTGCATATATGTGTGTCCAAATTACGATTACCTTTTATATATTCACGTATTAGTCTGATCTAAAATGGCAAGTCTGACAACAGCTAATTGTATATTTGTATCACGTTCCATCTTCATATTTATTTCAGACGGTCCGCGGGGCGACCCTTAACGTTTATTGTATCGAACTTACAGTGGCAAAGGTTGAATATTGATACATTTAATAAATTGAAAACGGGAAAACGAATTTAGTGTCTTTCGTTTCGAGGTGTGATGTGGTTCAATAATGCTACTGCAAATTGCAAATGAGGTTAAAGTACTGAAATACAGAGAGTAATTAAAAATCATTATTTTGTGCTTGTGGTTTTTATATAATTATTTAAATGTGATGCTCTTACAATAATAATTAAAAATGTTTAATTTTCCACCAACAAATAATTAAATATATTGTTCATTTAACTAACAGTAGCAATACATTTACCGGGGTATTGTTAGAAATAATTATATAAATTTAAAAATTATACATGAAAAATGGTTTTTAAATAAAAGTTGACTTTTGGGTGCCTGGAAGAGATTGTGTCATCACGTGAAATAGACGAAATAAATAAAAACGTCTGTCTTAACGCAAACGGTGATATGTTTTAGCAACGTTTTAAATACATAATAATTATAGTACATATGTCGTAACTACATACTATAATACGTAAAATACAAAATACAATAAATACATTTATCCAGATATGAGATATTCAGATACATAGTGATTAAAAATACATAGAAAAGCAGTGAAACTTAACTTCCTGAAAATAGTTTGAGATTTGTCTATTTTACTGACAGATAACTCTTTCGACAAGCGGGCGGTAGATCGACTAGTAAATGATTTAACGCAGCGATATAAGAGATCGGACATTCAGTTTCCGTCACCTGCCATACCTAAATGAAAACATATATATGTTTTATATAATTTTACGCAGAGTTTTCCCCAAACTGCTGTACCTGTGTACTAGTTTGGTAAATAATATACAAGATTTCGAAAGCAATAAACGCCAACCGAATTCAATGTCCAGAAAGAAAAAATGTCAAAAAAGTATATTAACTTGAAAATATTTTCAATTTGTATTATGTTTGTTGACATTGTGTTTATTTCAGCCAGCTGTAGCTAGTAAAATAACAGTATTGATGCCTCCCTGTGATTGCTGTAGGTGACGAGTACAGGCAGCGGAGGATTCTTTGTGTATTACATTGTTGAATTCGTTCGTTGCTTTGGTGTATAAATTATAGAGAAGTGATTATTTAACAACGAAGTAATTTCCCAGTATTAACGCATGAAATCATAAATATTGCATGTAAGAAAAATGTACTAATAAGATTTTTTTTACAATTTTCTGTAATAATCAGTATTTATATTACAAAGAGTTATTAAGTATTAATAACTTTAATTCCGAGATGATAATTATACTCACAGAAGATGATTACGTTATAAATCCTTGGCGAGTTATTCAACTTAATCCGGATCCGAATAAACCAGTCGGAGATGTATCCCCGGCCCGTGGGCAGCCGCTGCCACACCTAATCTCAGCTCATCCGGATCAAGCTCTGCTAAGCTATATACGTGCTCTGTGCGCTTTACTTAGCTCTACATGGCGGGAGCTCCTCCGTTCTTTGTTAGCGGTTATGGTATTACTGCCTTATACCGGTTTTCTGACCGGTTTACGCTCCTTCTGGATTTTTTCAGGAATTGTCGGAGGTTTTTCGCTAATGTGGTTTTTCATATTTATGATGTTTTTATACAATTTATATGTTCGGTGAATTTTTATAATGTTATAAAGACATTGTGAGATTGCAAGTTTTTATAGATTTACTTTAACGAATGGTACTTTAAAATTAAATTGTATCTGAATTAAAGTAAAATTGGTTCTAACGAAATTTAATATATAGACTTTTACATCATTATATATATTTATCTTGTATAATTTTGACCCAATACTTAATAAAGGGGTATGGTGTAAAATCTCAGGTCGGAAGCTTGATAGTTAGCTGAAACACACCCAATAAAATGTGTCATTTATTGAATAGTCTTGGGTAATTGTTGCAGAGAAATGCCATGTCGGGACAGAAATTCTGGAAGATTTGCACTCTTTTCTGGACAGGTGTGATGAATTACAGCATAACACTACGAATATTACAAAGCAAATTTTTTTCGATATTACAACAGTTAATCGTGTAAAAGTATGTTATGAGTTTAAAATAGATGTACGTTGTAGGTTTTGGTAAAAATAACAGGTTAATTATTATAAAAGTTAACAAGATTTACCTTGGATCAAAACACGGATGTTTCTTTAGATTTACCAGATCAATTGATCAATTTACCGTGTGATATTTTTATTAGCTTGCTTGAGCCTGATTTTGGTTTACGATTGCGTTGCGTTTAACTCGTGCCATAAGGCACCCGTCGTATTAAGGCTATTTAAATAATTTAATCGGCCTCGACTGAATGATACACGTGAAGTTAATAGATTTTTTTTAAATGTTTGATGTTTCTATTAAATTTAAGATAATTATATAAATTCTTATTAAACCAGTTTCTACAATTTTTGTCACGGTTTTAAAGTCTAAAAACTTGATAACTGCCACAGTTTTCATTTTTAAATAAAAATTTTTATTTTAATCTTGTCGTAGATGAAATCAAAATTGGAAACTACACATTTATGTTTTTTCTTAATATTCAGACAACTTTGCAGTTAATAGGCGCGTGTTTTACTAAATCTGCTTTATTACAAAAACTGATCCGTACCTATTTTAATGTATTTTACTAAATTAATCTAGAGTACAGCGTATCAGAAGCTATAATAAATGGTATAATTAAAAAATGGAACATTGATAGTCCACCGGTAGAAGACTGAGACCAAAATTTTCGATACTAGTTCACGGGTTTGTTCTTGGGCTATCCCAAGAACAAACTTTTATTTACAATTCATACTTTGTCCATTAATTACATAGAAAGTTTCCAAAGGAATGGTAGGAGAGTCCTTTGCGTACCAAAATACAACACTGCTATCGCCAAGCCAATCTTTGAGGAAATATGTCATAATCACTTATGCCTTGCAGTAAGCGTCTATATGCGCAGAAATAAATTAAAAAATTATAATGTTGTAATAAAAATATTGTGTAATTTTCATGTCAGTTTTATTTTATTTTCTCAGAATCCTTTTGTAATTCACCAATTAGAAATGTTGGCTGTAAACACATCACAATGAGATATTCAAGAGATTCTCATCTTAAAAAAGTAATGCAAAAAAGCTTTTCCACTTTATGTTAATATTGTTCGAAATTTATATGCGGGCGTTAAATGTGGCTACTGTAAGACTAGATAAGTTACCAAATACTTTTTAACCATAGCCGGTGGTCTTATTGGCTTGTCTTACATAATTTAGAGTTTCATGTAAGCCCTTGACAATTGTGACGTCCAGCTCTTTTTAAAAGGAAAATCGTTCGGGGCACAAGTTTTTGTTATTCACCTTGATTATTTGGTAGGTCTCTTTAACCCAGAAATTAAATGTTAAGCTGGAAAGGTTGTATTTATCGTGTAGTTGTCATCATTTTACTGACCAAAGCGTTTTGTGGTAGAAATAGAAGTTACAATGTAAACTGCCGCTAATAACACTTAAAACTCTTTAAATTTATGTCTATTAATTTAACATTTAAATTTGAAAATACACTACGCAAAATCGGTTTTTGATAACCGGATTTGATATTTCTTAAAACAGGTATTCAAAAACTGATTTTAGAAAGGATAATCGTAAAGCGATGTCTCTCGCGACATTAACATAACATTATCATTAGAAAAATTTTAATTATACAAAAACAAAAAAAAAATAGTTGTTCATCGCTTAAATATGAATTAGGTTTTACATCGCCATACACTTTCTTTAATACTTTATTTGTGTGCGGTGAATACATGTTTCAAAGTTTATAAATTTCATTTTCGTATGAGTCACAACTACATGTGCAATCAATGGCGTTATGTTTGTGTGCGTTTAATCCGCCGGCAATAACAGAGAGGCAATCAGCTGAGCCCTGATCAATCGATAAAGAATCGAGTCATGTGGACAAATAAGTACTTGAAGCGGATGATCCAAACCATTTGTCAAGATTAGGCTTAACGGAGGTATGCGGTTTCTAATTGTCTCTCAGAGACCAAAGCCGTTCTTCAGGGTATCGGACGATTACCCGCGCCACATGTAATGATATGTTTAATATTGTCTAATATAAGGATTTATAATTATTTACTATTTAATTTTTATAAATATTAAACAGCTAATAAAATTATAACATGATTATTATACTATATTAGCCAAGATTTCCGTTACAAAATAAAGACTGGTTTGCAGAGCATGAACTGGTCATTGTCAGATAAAAATATATATATTTGGCATGTGTATCGGTTGTATAATAAATTAGTGAAGCACCTCGTGCCATTAGGTCATTGTACGAAATTCTGGTATCCGTTCATTATTTAAATGCTGAGAGTAATTGTGATAACAAATTATTTTATCTAAAACAATAGAAAATATAATCAAATCATTATGAATCACGAGTTGCTTTTTACAAAGTTATAATTCAGTTAGACATGCAATTTAATTCTCCTAAAAAGTTGGGTTCAATGTGATTAAATTACATTTTATTTCTCACAACGTAAAAACCCTGGAAAGGAAGGCGAAGGCAGGGTCCCCTTGTCTAATCGGCGGGAGCCGTCTGCCTAAGCTTATGGACCATGCCCTACAAAATCTTAATCCTTACAAAGGGTTAGTAATATTATCTTATAACACTTGCAAGAAATAAACCTTTAATTCGTTCTGACTCCTTCATAAATTATGTCACATATCGAGCCCAAAATACTATTGTTCACAAATACAATTCGATAACACATTATTATTATTTTTAAAATTTTTTGCTGTTTAATAAAACTCTAAAATTCGTACTCAATTTTCAATCGACACTAATTCAAATTTAATAGAAACTATTGTTATATAAATGTAAGAAGTATTGGTTGCAAACACCAGAAGGTATCAACTCATTCCCTATGAAGCTATTATTAGTGTTTGCAGCCGCGCTAAACATTTTACATGATATTGAAAATTATTATATGTTTTAGTACGACGACACACTGAATCTTGTGGATTAGCTGCGAGACTGATTACAACAGCCGCTCGTAGAGGGTCCGTCTGTCGACCTAAAGTATTGGTGCGTTGCAGCGAAATAAATTTAACTTCAATCGCGCATTCAAAGCCCGTTAATCGGGAATTCAAAGCATGATTGCTAAATAAGGATTACACTAATTGTATATTTCGTATATACATAATCAGTCTTATTTGAAGTTTTGCTGTATGATGATGATTTAATTTTGGATATGTACGGTGTAAAATTATTACTTCTTTTGTGATTTACCACCGATGGTCAAATTTACGTTTTACGTGTCCTAATAAATAATTTACATAGACATAAATCTACTTATATAAGTATTTGTAATGTTAAATTTATGCATATTTTATGTGTATACATAAATACACGTATGTAAATATTAACATTATTATAAATACAAAAAGAACGTACATAGTCTAAAATAACCCCAAAAATCTAGTATTATAAAACAATTTTAGCATCACATTGACAACCCTAAATCTTAAATCCGCACTACATCCACACATAGGAATACGATCGCTGCCGGTGTATCTCCAGGGATCTGATAAGATTCAAATAAGGGATTAGAGAAGGACGCAACGAGGATTTGCGTGCAACAGCGGCGTGTGAGAGTAGGATCGACAACGGGATTATCTCTGGACAGAGCGCGCCAAGTGGCCGCGCGGGTAATGCTCGCGTTGTGTACGTAGCGTGAGCCGCGTATATGTAGCTAAGATTAAGGCGCACCGTTTGTTCTATATTAGTATACATATTTTTTTAAAAATAAAAACGCTATTAGTGTTGGGTTCGGATATTATAATTTGTTAGTAGCTGCGATCTTATCGAAATGGTTAATATCGGTATTTTTAAACATTACTTTCATGTTTCTAATTCTTGACCACCACACTGTTATGAACAGGGCGGATTATTTAACATTGCATGATCTTGCTCACCTTGTTATTAAAAATGATCACATACTAGATACTTCTATTAGACGGGTTTGATCTGTGTATTAAGACGTATTCTGCCATTGAACTAGTATAAATGATATATAATACCTTGATCTTTTGAATCTTAATTATAATTTTTAATTTTTCAAATTTATTACAATTTTGATTATTTCTTAAGTTCAACCTTGAATTGTTGACTAATCCGTCGATTCAAATTTTGATTTTAGTTTTTATACTTTAGTTTTTACTCAACGAGGTGATTTCGAAAATAACAGTGATGATATATTCACGGAACTTTACCTTTTAATGGCGCTAGTAGTAGATTGCTTTGCGCCATGGTTGCACGGGTAGTCACATAAAAGGCACCGCTCTGTTGTGTCTGAATTACAGTCCTATAACCAAATAAATTTCATGTAGTCAATATAATATGCCTTGCGTAATATTATACGATTATTACGATTTTTTTTGCATATTACGATTTTTTTTAATTTATTATTCGGGTCCTAATTCCAAAGAAGATGTAAAAGCCAAAAAGGTTAATTAATCAGCAAGTCGAATATAGAGTCTGGATTAATTAACTAATAAGAATCCAAGGCGACATCACGTATTTATTAGCAATTAATATATTTTGAAAAAGATTATACTGCGCAATATAAATTCAAAGAGTTATAGTTTTTTAATTTTCAATGTTATGTATACTAACGGATATGACGAATCTTTTATCATGCCGACTACTTGACACCGTATGCGATGTGGAACATTCTTATAGCGCTATGGTATATTAGTAATATTCATGGAATTTTTTTTTGAAAGTGAAGCATCATAATACTCATCGTCTGAAAGCGGATTGAAGGACTTTATTACCGATGCAATTGCAATAGGACCATAGAACAGCTTATTTAATGGATAATGAAGTAATGCAATGCATCATCAGATTAGGAATAAATCTAACGCTATTGTGCCACGGATGTGAGACAAAAATCGAAGGGAGGACGCCGTAAAGGATAAGAAAATTAAATCCATTGTATCTTTTTTATTATTATTTTCTGTCATAAGTTTCATGACATTTGTTTTTGTTTTAAGCGGATTAAAAATATTTATGGGATGAACTCACCTGTGAACACCATCATTTCTCTTGATAGTATCGTTTATAAAATTTTATAATTATTTTTTTTTCCATTAAATTAATCCCTCCACTTATCTTCAGTTTGCAATAGAAAGCTTCTAAGACATCAAGGTTGCTTAAAAATGTACCCTAATGTTAAAACATATGAAATATTTTCGTGTGCAGGAGTGATATGAGGGTGGCTTCTAACCTAGCGCAATCACGCTAAACGTTAGGACTCCGAATAGATGGATTTATAAGCGCTTACAATTTTTCATTGTTTATTGACTTTTGTGTATGAAATATAAATAAAATCAAATTTACTTATAAACTTTCATTAAAAAATCATTTATAGAACCTGCCGTTTAATTGTCAAAAATTAAATGGAAAGTAATGTATATAAGTAATGATCAAAAATTTTTTAGTCTGTGTCATAAAAAAGATCATCATTACGGTTTCATTGATTAATAATTTTAAAAATTACATCTTTCTTTTATTTTAATCAAAAACGTAAAATAAAGTTATGTACATATTTATTTTCTGTCATGTGACTTAGCAAAGTAACTTGACGTTTTAAAATATTATAGTTATCAAAATATTCGTAAATAAGTAGAACGAAGGTTCGGCTTATCTCGTCCGGATTATGCGATGACATAATTCTAGTGAACGGGAATAAAAAGCCAATTGTTACGTTTCAGTATTAAGCGATTATGATTCATTCAGGAAAATGACCGAATGATAATTGATTAATACTTAAATGAATGACTTGAATTGTTCTATTTAAAATATATAAATTTAAAACCTCTTTATGACAATATATCATTATTGGTGAATAACAAATAGATATAAATAAAGGAACATTGTTTGTCTTAGGAATTTTGAAATGCCAATCACAATGTTATTCTCGTGAATAACCTAGATAATATCATGAGGCCTTTTACAATATATTAAAATTCTCACGCGGTCTAAGTTCACAGAAGTAAGATTATTAAATAAATTTTCGTTTTTATGATTATTTTTATAATAAATGTAATTCTTTCATTATAGCAGATTAATATTGAACAGAAAATATTTCCCTGTTTATCTTAACATCTTATTATATTAACGTAAGCACAGGAACTTGTATTGCCTTTTCATCCCCAATACATAAGTCTTTTGTTTACTACCAGAGTCGGGCCTTGCTTTTGATGTATCATTGCTCGTTACACGTCTTATCCAATAACGCTAATGTTTTCACCGATTTTTGCAAAATTCGCGACTTCCTTCATTCAGTTGATACAAATAAAAGCGTAATATCATGTATTAATCAAACATCGGTATGAAAACGTTCATTTGCGAGATGTATTGAGTTAATTTTTTTAATAGACTTCAGTAATATTAAAATTTTAAAAATACTGTTACATTAAAATAAAACCATAATAAAAAATTACATCAATTGAAAACATCAGTGACGTCATCGTTATTTTTTAACTTTCGTTCTTTTCAACTGGGCACTTGGGTATTCGTTCCGCTCGTGCAGCCGCTTAAGCCAGATTTCAATAGAGTATAATCTTGCCCTAATGAATCTCCGATCCGGATTACTGAGGGCCCGTATAATGGTTGGACGACGGCAGTTGCAAACGAGCGCCGGTTTAGCTTAGAAAAACTTTTATCCCTATGAACGTTGCGGATACACGGCGGAAGCGATACACACGTCAACGCGAACAGCAACTCATTTATCCATGGTTGAGCGAACTAAGACGCAAATGTACGCTGGTTGGACGTCTGCTTATTTTCATCGGCAAGTGATTTAATAATTGGTTTATAAAATTTTATAACCAGGTTGTTAGTTTTTCAATCGATCCCAATATGAACAAAAGTTTTTCTAGGAAAAATTGTGAGCTACCACACGGGACAGATTTAGATGATATTATTAATAATGGCCAGTGTAAAACTACCAAACTCGCTTCTATTCTAGGGTTAAACTTAAATGCTGGCATTTGATTCCGTCCAATAAATTGTAAGGGCCGCACGACACTTGGCTAATCCCATTGGCGGGCATTAGAGAGGCTTTGTGCGGACAGATCGCGCTCGCACGTCGAAATTACCTAGCAATTGGTAACCGAGTCGAATTGCCTCCTGGCTCAGTCTAAATCGGCTGCAGACACTTTTATTGCCCCGGCAAAATCCCGCTGACCCGGCCTCGAGCCGATCCCGGGCTTCGTTTTATCCCGGCCCCGCTTAATCCCGGATTTGACGTTGAATAATCCGAACCCGTGTCGGATATCGCGTCGACACAGCCGCTCCCTCGCGCACTCTGGTGCCTGCATCCGCACGTTTTGATTTCGAATTTTATGACGCATCTCCATCTACCTTTCGTACAAAACAGCGGAACAACAATACCATCCCTCCAGACGATTTTAACTTTCATTTAACCCATACTCATAACTTAATGGAATTATTTATTTTGGTTATGATGGAATGAATCAGCGCAACAGAAGTAATCCATAACTATCATTTCGGCTCGGGATTATGACTCGTGAACGCAGCGCTCTCAGATATTTGGGCTCAATGATATAAAATTGTACACAAACAATGAGTGAATTAATTTGCATTTTCATTTTCATTGGAGGATCCGTTATGCGAAAAATTGAAAGCCAGGAGCACAAATAAAACTGATCGCAATGTATTGTTTCGTAGTGTCGGATCCTCATTAACAAATGCCTTGGGATATATGAAATATTAATTGGAAAGTATAAAGCAGAAGATTTTTTCATGAGTTCGCTATGCAATTTGTATAAGAGAAATGAGCATAATTAAGAAATGGGAATGTTTACTTAATTTGTTTTCCATGTATTTATTTATAAGTTAAAATACACAACGATTTGAAACTAAAAGATTCGAAAGCTGCTGCACGTATCAGGTGCGATGAAATACATGATCACATTAAATACATTTAGGAAGCAAAATTATATTTGATAGCAAAATGAATAGTGGTCTATTCCCATTTTAATGAAGATTATAGTTTCTAGTGCATTTAGAGCACTTTGCGCAGTAAAATTAATTACTAAATCAAGTCTGTCTGCCGCCGTCTAAACAGCGGGTTTCATTCTAAAGCCTAACGTTCGCACGCAATTTCGATTACCACTAATCCTTCCCCATTTCCGCGTTTCATTGCTGTTATTAACTTTAACTTTTTACTTAACTTAGCATATCCTCTTTCTCTTTAATAAGAATCTAAATAAAATATTGAAAGATTCCAATCTGTCTTTTAATAAACACTAATTAGATTTTAGTTTACATAGCTAAAAATTTCAGTAAATAAAGTGATGTTTAGGAAACGATTTTCAATCTAGGGCTAAAAGAAATGTTGTGACTGATTTGTTTTAGATAGACGCCATTAAAGTTTTAAAAATCGGAAAAAGGAAAAAAGAATTACCAGTAATGCAGTGTATGAAATTTCAGTAACATATTTATTATACAGTATTAAGTACTTAGCGTATTGATACTTAGATTGACTAAAAGACAGGACGTGATTATGAAGTGGGTATTATATGTATAGTCGTTAATGTATTTGATTTATTATCGATTTTCTAACGTGAATCTAACAAGAATTATTTTGCCTTTATGTTATTTATTGCTGTTTAGATTTTAACTTTGTATAAACAAATTGTGAAATATGTGAATGTACGTGATTATTTACTTTCACGTATCGCCGGTCTCATTCCCGTAAGCCATTTGCATATTATTGTCGACCACGATAAAACGTAACTAGTTACGTATATTTGCTATCACATTCAGAGCATTCACATTTGTATCCTAATTCAGTAATGACCCCTGCGCTCGCAACTAACATTAGGACAATTTAGGCGATAATGCCGCTAAGTCTGCGTGCACACTGGGCGTGGAATTACTGCGTGATGTTAATTAGTCGCGCGGCGTTCCCGCGGCCTAACGGCGAGCTTTTAACTTTTCAAACGCGTTCATTAAGTACTCCGCTCGACGATTATTTGGCCGCTATTTCAACGTGCATTGATCGAGTATTGTGTGGTATTAGCGTTTCCACCATTGCGTTAATTATGTTTTATCCTCTTAATTATTTAATGCTTTGCTGCTCCACTAACGAGTAATAATGCTAATCCGCATTAATGCGAGCTTTGGTGAAGACCTTTTTTGATCGAATGCACATTGATATAACACATGAAACCACAAAACTAACCAGATTTTACGTCAGCCTCCCCGCTCCTCTCTTAGGTTTATAAAAAGTAATATAATATCACTTACCTTGATAATCTTATACAAGGCATTACATTTAGCTTTTATTTTAACTGAAATTTCATTTTAACTTTGTTAACATACGAAACGAAAAGTGAGACACAATTAGGCTCTAATCTGATACATCACTCGTAAGCTTTCGACGCAATCGAGTTAAGGGCAAGGCCTCAATTAGTTAGCTGAGGCAACTTTTGCAGGCTTATATTGCGCGAGTTAAATATTCTCTAATGTGTCTAAGGTAGCTATAAATCTGCGTATCTGATGAAATATAGGTACTAAATATGTGCATCGAAAATGTGAAAAAATTATTGTGATGTTTTCTAAAAATATGCATTATAGTAAACGCCGTTGTAGACACATTGTATAAGAAGTGTCTAAATAAATAATTACCTAATTATATAATTAATTAACAAACGTACACCTTAAAATTTTTTATTAATTAATATTAATATTTTATCGCGTAAAATTGATGTAAGTTAAGACGCGGCAGTATGTTAACTTGATGTGTAATTATAAAGTTAATATTAATTATAGTAACTTATTGATGGAAAACTTAAATTTAAAATGAAAACTAATCGTCCAGGTAGCTTAATTATTAAAAAAAGGTGTCTTACCTTCAAATCCGCAGCAAATTTTAACGAAAACAGGTTTCGTTGTTCGGAAGTTCATTCACATAACTAGATTGATTAGAGAACAGAGAGCTTTTCTGACTGGCAGGGCTGCGTGCGTATTTCCTTTGTCTACCTTTCTCTCTTATAAGAACAGATGTTCTATTCACTGTATAAAGAGAAACCTTAAATGTTGTAAATCTTGGATGTATGCTTCCATTCACATACGAGTAATTTACTTGTAATACACAATTTATTAGTAAGAATGTTATTTTAAATTATTTTCACATTAATATTCTCACTAATAAATTGTGTAATTGCACAGGACAATCCTTCGTTTATACTAAATATACTAACAATCCTCAATATAAAATAGTATGAACTATAGATAGTTTAGCTCTTATTGATTTTTAATGTTTATTTTTTGATCTGATCTGTGCCTAATCATAAATATACTTTAAAAGCGAACATGGCAATGAATGGTACATGAGTCAGGTAAGCTGAATTTCTTAAGTTCAATGTTCAATAAAGCGGGGTTATGCCAGCTTTGTATGAAAAAGCCGCGAAAATATTTCGACATAATCATGTTATTTTTTTGGCTCAATTTTCATTTGCATATACTTGTGAAAAAGTTTTTTCGATACATGATAATTGCATGTAAGGAAGAAAATTATTTAGAAAACGTAAATTAAAAAGTGGTTTGTATATGAAACCTTTGAACACAAGTTAGTCGGTTATTCTTTGTTTTAACTTCTTTAAAATGCGCTAATTAAAACAATATATTTAATTATGTACTATAAGGGAACAAAAAATACAACGTATACTTTTGCTTGTGTCGGGTCGTCTTGCGGGACAAAGCCGGCCTAATCCGCGTCCGATCCGCCGGAGCCGCAAGACGCCGCTTGTTGCTCAGACGTGGGGCTTCGCAGCACTATGCTACGCAAACCCTTCACTCGCACCGGGAAATGTTCTACGTACATATAATACTTTCTTGAGCGACGTGACATATTTTGAAGAGCTGTTATAATTATTATACAAATTCTTGGACAGGTAGTGTAAACAATGTGCTAGATATGTAAATTGATTTTCAAACCTACATACATGTATGCATTGATGAGTTTCAAAGAACTTCATACACGAATAAAAACAATTAAATACAGTATTTTTACATTATTTTTTTTTAATTTTAGTATTGTAACATACACGAAATAAATATAAATCATCTATGCACGAAACCATAGTGGCAATGATTCAATATATTATTTAGTTAATCGTAGTTAAAATAAAAAATTATTGTACTCCTTTATATTCTATTTCTAACATTTTATATATTTTTATAATTCATATAGTTATAGCATATAGTTTTTAAAATATGAATGACTTCCTTCATAATTTTTTAAAATTATATGTCAAATTGGAATAATGTGTTTTGATAAAATATAATGGTTCGCAGTATTCGCGTAATGTCGATGCTTTGGAACAACGTCTCACGGTCCCTCAGGTATCCCCGGCGGGCCGGTGCCCAACCGCCGCAGGATTTAGTTAACCGTCCGACGCACATCGGCGCAGATTAATTATTTATGGACGGCCCCTCCGCTGCCCGGGTAGGTTTAGCTCCCAGACGTTCTCCAATTCCTCTCTCATGCAAACTACTCGTCTTAACGCGAAATTGGCGTACAAACTTAAATATTTACAAATGTCGACTACGCGCCAGATATTAAGGTTGCTTTTGCTTTGTTTGAATAATTAAACCGTCCTTTGTCTTCATTGTCCGGCGCAAAGATTTAGGGGCTTGCGATGACCACCTTGTCATGGCGAGCTTTGACGTAAATCCACATTGCATCTTAAGCACGGGTAATCCCGTAAGCCCCGTCGGACCAGACGCCGGCTAATGAATACCTATAAAGTCATAATTTTCGTAAAATAATTTACAGGCAAATATATATTGCTGAGCCCTTCGGCGGTACGTATCGAGTTATACGTAAATATATGTCGTTTTAATCCTTAAGGCGTACCAAAGCACGTAATATGTAGAAACCTTCTTAACCTAACAGGATTATCGTGCGGAGGCAAGCATTTCAGGGACGGATCACTCCGCCATCGGCTTGGCTAAGGCACAGATTTTATTACACAAATGAGATTAATACTCGAACACGCACACGGTGACGTCGTTGTGTAGGCAGGCTTCTAAACGTCATGCTCGTCGCTGCCGTCGCTATCGTCGCTTATTGAGCGGGGACGAACCAAAGTCGAATGAATTGGAAGAATCTCCGACGCGCGGCTTTGCGGCGCCTCCTTGAAATTTTCTCTCGGAACAATTGTTGCTATTTCTGCGACGTCAATTAAAATGGAAACAAGCGGGGCGTTTCCAAAGAGGCCATTTGTAACGCGGAGACAATCGCGGCTCGGGGCGAAAACTGACAAACGACGGTGCGATAGCGTACGTCTAAACCGATGCTTTTGAACTTCTTTGACGGGAGTTGATAAGCGCGGCGGAGGTGTATTGTACGGTCGCTACAATGGGCGTTCGTTTCGCGAGTTTTCACCCAGTCGTAAGTGGGTAAATGTGTTAGCCATCGACAAGGGTCGGGACAAAAGCTCAAAAACCTTCAACAACGGCTAATATTACGTGAAACGTAATGACATAGCTTTTCATAAAACTAATTGCAAATCTGTACGTACTTTGTAAATGAAATTAAATGCAATATTATTCAATTAATTTAAATGTTGGTTATAATTTTTTTTCAATTCGTATTGACATAATTTTCTTGTTACTGTCAACTAATGGGTATCAATCTAATAATAATATCCAATATTTTCTACTTTCTATGTTGTTACGTACTTTTATGTATGTTAAATTAAATACGTTTATAAAATATTAAACTAATAATACATATAACTGACAACATTCAGCCCGCAAATTAATATTTGTCGCTTATTATTTTTCCGATAAAAATATAGAAATATGTTATCCAAAAACCTCAAAATTAATGTTTTGAATTACAATGCACATATTTCAAATTTATTATTAAGATAGTTTAAAAATAAATTGTAACTTGATATCAACATCGCAGGCAAGAACACAAGAAAATGAAATATAACAACTGGGTCAATGTTGTATAAGGGGAAGGCGGTGTTTCCTAATTAAAACCTTTAACACGCTCTTTGACAGCCACATCGCCTTTACAATAATTGTTCGTGTTATCTCGGGGTTCCGTTGCTTCGTAACGCTACCAGGGAACGCCGCCGGGAACTTTGAATGGATAGATTTCTGATAATTCTTCCTATATAGGAGCTAAGTTATTAAGTAAGTTATTTTTATATTATTTTTTGGCTACTTGATAAATATTTACTTTTACAAATAAGAGTACCATAATTAAGATTTAGTGCACAGGAATTTTAATACAGAGAAACTCGGAGTTTCATTTAGTACATTTTTAATTTTTTACACGGTAGACTATTACATAAAACAAATTTAATAATTTCATATTTCGCGCATCATTTAAGTTGCACTTTTATAGTCTCAGAACTAAAGTTCTAGTGAGACCGAGGGGTTGCTAAACGACTGTTGCCGTTCATGTTGTAGTGTATTAAAATTTTGCTGTTAATCATGTTTAAAGTAAATTCTGGTTTTTACAAAAAGACAAATACATTTAACATTGATAAAATTACTAATTTACAATTATTCTACGATTCACGGTGATCGTTAAATAATAATTTTGTTTGATTTATGATGATGAGCAATGATAGCCTTGTACCTAAGAACTGTGTCGACAATCACACGATATGGGTTCGATTATCGGAAAGCGGATATCACTGTGATGTGAATGACAGCTCCTACCCTCACTTTCAGAAGCGGCTTGTGTCTCAATTGAATATTTTATAAGACTGGCAAAAAATGTCCATAGGTTTTAGTCAAATTTTTCGGCAGGCTAGTATTGTTTTTTTACTTTATCAAGCATGTAATCATTTTTTTTTGAATACATGTGTTGCCACTAAAATGTTTATATAAAGTGATAAAGGCTAATAAACAATATTTAAAAAAATGCTGTGATTTTGTTATTGATTGACATATTAAAATAACTATGAAACATGAATGTGTTATTTAATAAAAATTTTGAGCGAAAATAGGCACAGACTCGACAAGCACCACAGATCGCTGAAATATTTGTAACATTCTCAGATTGACCAGCAATCTCTCTAGATGTGGTCGTTAGTGAACGTTAGTCCACTTCACTATGTCTGAGGTCACGGCACTCGTTTAGGTTAAAAGTGTCATGAAAAGTGTAATTTTAGTAGAAAATGTCTGTACAAAGCCTTATTACAAAGTTAAATCTGGGACTTAAGGTAGGGTATAAACGCGCTGCGGTTTAAGGCAGGTAAGCCTTGGTATGCTATTGCAAAATCTCTAGTGTCGGGTTACTTTTCTGCGCGATGCTTCAGTGCAGGCAGTTTGTAGTCTACTTCGTACTTAATAGATCTATACTAGATTACTTCTTATTGCTTCGTTAACTTTTGCAATTTCAAAAAAAAGTATGAGGTTATTTTATTTTTAAACATTAACTCAAAGAATATTTCTTCTTATTAGACGTTTCCTCGTGAGAGTTGTGGTCAATGAAGCCAGTTTTCACTACCACACTTTCCCGGGCTTTTCTATTTTCGGAAAGTTTTATGGAGCCGTGCACTGTGGTGTTTTTAAAGCATATTTCTAGCTGTTTAATAACATTAGATTTCATATTTAAGTCTAGTTAAAAGCTAATAAATTAAGTGAATAAAGCTAACAAAGTACATAGCTTGACTAACTCTTATCGTCAAATATAGTAAAGCAATAATAATTTAGTGTAATTAATATACATTCATGAAATATTATAGGTACTATTATTCTGTCAACGATTTTCCTTTGTTAGAAATAATTTTAATTGAAACTTATGTCCGTAACTACGTTAAGCTTATATGTGTAATGTATACGTATAAATATCTGCATTGTTTAGATGGGCATTAGTCTGTCTGCCCGATGGCCAGATGAAAGTTTGGGGTCTGCAGTAAGGGGATTACTGCACGTGTATAGGCGTTAGCCGCGTCCTCCGTATGTCCATTCACCGCTACCTGAGATTCACTTGAGTGTCGCTTTTTTAATCCAATTTCCAAAATTGAAATAATTATAACTTAATACTTCTCACAAAATTTTTATCACTATGTACGAAAAATTCAAAATATACAATTGTTTTGACATTTGAACATTTAGGTACGTTTATCTAAACACTGCTTTTATGCTTACATGTAATAAATTATGTTAAAACATTATTAAATTTAATCTTGTCCATATAACAATGTCATAGGATTAAAATAGCAATTGTTTATAGAAAAAACATTTAATTGATTCTATACTCCGAGTTATATAAAATATCGAAATATGTCTGTACGAATATGCAAATTTTACTCAAATAATTTTATTACAGAGGGTAATTTTATTAACATAATGTATATTTGTAATATATGTAATGTAATATATGATATTTCGAATGATACACTAAAGGCTGTGAAATTATAATAGGTAATAATATTTATTACACAAATAGAACAATGGCAGGCTTTTTTTAATTTTGAACTTCTATTCAGTAATCTTTATATAGAAATAATAATATTAAAGAAGTTAGTTACTAAAATTGTAATCCAATACTTTACAGAGTGATTTGTCATAAGTGTAATATCTTTATAGATGTGAACTCATAAAACATACAAAAAAATTAGAACGATTAGACATATTTCCAATCATTTTATATAAACCAATTACTCTAAATATATGCCAATATTTTCTGACAGCACAAAATATGTAAGGACGCATAAACAA
Source organism: Battus philenor (assembly GCF_028537555.1). NCBI lineage: Eukaryota > Metazoa > Arthropoda > Insecta > Lepidoptera > Papilionidae > Battus > Battus philenor. The sequence goes on from NW_027181693.1 coordinate 5,679,555, forward strand.
TAATTAAATTCAATGTAGTAAATTTTTTCAATACGTTATGATTACGTTGTTGAAAGTTTTGTGATACAAATGATTTTAGGATACGGTGTACCATACACTAATCGACAGGCAATGAACAATTCGTTCGACTTTTCAAAGCGTTTAACGCCTATAAATGACTACTATGCGTACTTAAGGCTGTATCCATGCGAGTGCTATTAAAAACAAGCGCAGGCTTCCGCGATTTATGCGACAAAAGTAAACCTAAATCAAAAAGACACTTTTCATTTAGAAAGTACACAAGTACAGGGTTCAAGCGATTAGTACAACACGACACGGTATTTGCTAGGTTTCAGCATCCGTCACGCTAGTGCTCGACTTACCCGATCTAAACAGATCATGGCTCACGAAAGCCTCTCCGTCGAGCACGCAAATCCAAACGCAATTGTATAACCTGCATAGTTTTGTAATTTCTAATCACACGGACATGGGTTAGAAAACATTAAATGGACACTAAGTGTTTTTAAATAGTTGTATTTTAATTTGATCAAAAAATATATATTATTAATAAATGTTATTTAATTTTGTGTTGCTAATACGGAAACTTTCATTAAACTCTCTCCCGTCGTTGAGGGATGTCAGATATGGATGAGACTTTCGACGAAATACTTATGCAAAATTCCTGTCATTCATGCATGGATCTTCCAGTTCGTTGCTGATTCCTAGAAACAAATTTAATTATTTTCATGATACACAAATCTCGTTACATACTCTTGATATTCCGTGTAATTTTTAATGATATGTGAGCAGATATTGTTTTGGTTTATTACAAATTCCGTTACATCTCAATGTATTCAATGTAACCCCGTGCATTACACAACTAATCCAACATTCCTTCTACACACATGTACTTAGACCAGCTGTTCTCTTTCGTAACCAGATAAAGAAATAATCCTTTGTTAAAGTAGTCATAAGTATATATGTAATTATATGTATTTATATAATGGGCATATATATAGATACCTATTAATATACGGAGTTATTGGTTGTAGCTAAGCTGCAAGCTTTGGGTGAGTCAATTTATTGCTGTCAAGTAATGCATGGTACACTCTACACAAAAATCAATGGTTTTAGAAATAAAGAACGTAATGATAATACAGTAGGAGAAAGTCTTTAAAAATTCCGATTAGTACAAATTGAAATTAAATACATTTTCTGTCTGTCTCTGTATACTTTGTACTGCCATTTTTATTGCCTTGTCGTATTACAACAAAAAAAAGTAAATTAGAGTAATATATTTCAGAATGGTCGCTAAACAGGCTGATTGAAAAATGGAGAATAAGCTTTTTTGAAAAAAGGGATATACTATAACAGGGTGCTTCTGCATCTACAACTAATGAGTCTGAATATCAAAATAATTATAAGGATCCTTCTGCCAAGGAATAGAAAATGTTAGGACACATTATGATTATATTAAAAATTAAGTATCCTGTATTATTGCGCTTTATTGTTTGTTTCAAAAAACTACAATAGAATGCCAAAGTATTTCAATAATTAATGTTCATTAAAACGCTGGTTTCCTTCAAGCGTTTATCGGGGGAGCCTTGTCAACTTGTAATTCCTGTTAGTCTAAAGTTTTAATTCGCACTACTTGTAGCTCGTGAGCTCCTTGACATCGACGTGAATCCTTTGTTAAAGACTGAACTCTTTTCAAGTACGCTTAGATCGGCTAAGCCTCGGCAGAGCAAAGTAAGCTTCGCTCCCGTTTTCGCCTCCGCCTCCGCGTCCGCCATCGCTGCTAATTGATATTTTATGTTACACTAACGAACGCTGTGCCTTTACTTATTGCATTAAACACAAAGACTTCTCAGACACAAGATGCAGATTTTAATTGGGAAGCTTTCTTTTTAAATGACATTGCATGCTATTAACATTTTCAAAGGAACACGCATAAAATTCAATCAAAAAGTGTTAAACGCTTTGGTTCGTGTAGGTCTTTAGTTCTAATCTCGTTCTGTTTGTTTTGTTTGCTCGTTTGTGAAATACTTTTCATAAAATTATAAAAAAGTATAATAATTTATACATTTGTTTGTTTTCATTTCAATAATAATTCGAATATTGCGATTTAATTGAATGAGTGTGCATCATTTTATTGTGTGTACGTTAAGTATGTTTTTCAAGAGAATATCTGCTAGTTGATCATATAAATGAAGAAATAATTTAAAATATGTTTAAACATAATACAATTGTGGTTATATATTTATTTATGTATGGAAATTCACTTATACTCACAACACTTAATTGGAAGCTTACTTATTTCACAATTTATTGAATATATTGGTGATAGGTGTAATCGAAATATCATAATAAATAAAAATATAGTCGTCATTACAGCTTTTACAGAAATTTTAATTACATACATTTACTTTTAGTAAAACTACTTATTAATAAATTACGAGTAGATAAAAGGGAACGGAATCGAGGAATAAATATCTCGCAACGTTAAAATACAATATTTCAAAGTATTAACGCACGAAATTAATAAAGTGTGCCGTTATGGGCGAAGGATTTAATTGACCGAAGCACCGGCCGTGTGCCCGCGGCAAAATCACGTCTAATCCATGCTTAACTACAGACTATAGGTGTTAACCCTGAAACTACCCCCGAAATAACCTCCCGGGAAAACTACCGCCGAAGAACTATTCAAACTTACTTTACACGATTATACTCGTTGGAAAATTTCAGTTATTTTGAACGGTAAGCCAGCAGAGGCGCCGGTGCCAGTGCCGCCGCAGTATTATTAAACGATTATTGTGCCGCAAAATTTATAATTTTGAATACGGCTCACGGTATTCTGTTGAACCGGGTACCCGGATAGTATTATGTAAATTCAATAACAGTAAGTGGGAACCGAAAGCCTTATATTGTTTACAATTAATAGCGTACAGCAATAATTTCAGTGTACTACGATATTTGTTAGAATAGCTTTGTTAGATGTTGCCTAAATATTGTGTTTATTTAGCTAAGAAATGTTTGTATTTAACATTTGGAACTAATATTTTGTTATATATCACTCCGGTATGCAGCTATGCTCTTTATTATTTTCATGACAGTGATCAGAGTAATTATCGTAGTGGAATAAAAGTGGCGCGATATCGCCTAGTAGTAAGTTTGATTGACGCATATTTGATTTACGCAAAATCTTAAAGTATACTTCTAGACATCGAATTCTCCTCGTCGCGTTGTTCTCTTTTATTACCAAGGGCTGTAAGGTAATGTCTCTATAGGTTCCTTCCTATGATGTCACGGTATAATTCCCAACGGTTGGCCAGATATCGTATAGCGTTATAATGTTTAGTACATTAATTTGATTATAACATTTAAGTCTTAAAACAATAAGAATGTAATAACTGAAATTTAAATTTTAAAGAACGTCGCTTTTACTCATCGTAGTAAAAAAGATGAAGCAGAGAGGCGTGAACTATTTAATATCAGCCTAAAGAAGCGTCTACAAAGAAAATCTGTAATAGCATCGACCGGTACAAAGCGGCCTCTCTCGGCCGCTGCCAGACACGGAACAAGGATTAATTATTATTTTAAACATTTCACTCGATTTTTTGCCGCGTCCGCGAGCAAGTCAAAAGCATTGCTTTCTCGCTTGAAAAGTTGCTAAATAATTAAGAAGCTTTCTTAACGACAGTGTTTCGACGTCTACATTAAGTAGCAGTTTTATTTTTGAAGGCAGGCATAAAGTTTTTCATCACTTTATTCCCTGTTTTATGCTATAAAAAATGTAATACATTAATTTTAGGTGGGCTTACACTAATAGAAGATAAGTTAAGTAATTTTTTTTTAAATTTTTCATGTGAAATTATGAAACGGTAGCTAAATTATTCAAAAGATTAATTTTGGTATTATATAAGTTAATATGTTTTTATCTACGGCAACATTATTTAGAAAATAGTGCGTCTTCAATTTTATGGATTATACACTGTAAATAAATTTTTTATGTACAAGTAATTCATAAATTATGTTTCTCCGATAACAACGTATTTTTTTGTACAGGTAAAACTCTGCCAGTTCACTGTGTAGTCGAAGCTGTGTCTTCACTAGAAGAAGGCGCGTGGAGGCGTCGGGCGGTGGTCGAAACTGACAGCTACGTTATCATTCCCGCGGCAACCGCCTTTCACGAGCTGGTGCCTGCTGCCATGATGAGACTGGGTTACCCTCACGAACTCGCGGCTTCTGCTAAAGGTGCTTTATTTAACATTAATTATTTGATACAAACACTTAATATAACTTTGTAAGAATTATTATGCACTAAGAAAGTATACCACCTGTATAATGTTTTAATTAGCACTGATTTTTTTCAAATGATCTCAAAGTTTTTACATTTACTACGAGTTACTTTCAATTACAATTTATTATTTAAATAAAAAAAAATATCTTGAAATTTCGAAAGATTTTTTCACAAGCGTCAATATATTAATACGCTAATTTCTCTTGTTTAGTTTACATGTGTTTGGTAAATAAAGTAACAGATTTAGAATACTATAACCAATCACCTTTGATTGGCTTAGTTGAAAATCTTTCAAGGATTTTATTTATTGCAAATTGTTTAGCTTATTACTCTTATTCCAATCATTCTGCATAAAGTGATCGCTCTGAAATATGATACATGTTTTTTTTTCTATTGGAATGTGACAGGCAGTGATGGATAGTAAATAATAATTAATTTTAATGGATATATGTAGTAATCCGAATTGGCCCTTTTTTTCCAAATAACATTACGTGATATACTATTTCGGAAACCATTGATATTGTAAAGGATGTACCCTGCTTTAATTGATAGTAAACGTGTTATATATTCCTTTTCAATTTTTGTAGGCGGAAATGTTTGTAAACATATTGTGCAATGCAAGTGGAAAATTTTTAGCCAATAATTTAAAGCAAACAGACATTTTCGTGGACATGCACGCTATTTATTTCGTGTAAATAATGTCGCCTTTACTTTTCCTGGGTACATAGGTATTTTTACTCATATACTATTATTTTCCTCTGAATTGTGGTACCATTTTTGTATCTCTACCAATAATTAATAATTATCTTAGGATCTGTGGTCATAAACAATTGGAAGCCGCTCTCGTTTGAGAAGATCTCTGACGGGCCGTTGGCCACCGTCGGCGAAGTGCTGGGCGAGTTGACGACCGTGGCCACGCTAAGGATCCAACTGCTGCGGCCGAGACTCACCCCTCTCCAAGACATTAAGGACAAACTTCTTAAATTGTTGCTGGTTCAAAGTAGACCTTTATTGATTTCAACGGGATGTCCTTTGGATGAGGTAATTTATTTTAATTTTTTAATTTAATCTATTTATTATCTTTCTGAAATCTCTTTTTTCCCTAAATTTGCATTATAACTTTAATTCTATTTCTTAAAACATATCTTATAAGTAATGTTTGTTTTAAAATAAAATTTATTTATTGGTTTTTATTTAACGTGGGCGTTGACAAGTAATAAATGCTAAGGTTTAATAAGCTTATAATTATAGCATAAATAAATACTCAGTGAGAAGCCATAGAGTGCACTTTGAGCCCGTGTATGATAGTACATTTCTGTATGTGGTACGTAACTTTATTATTAATCTCAACTTTGGTTTAAAATCTGTAAATACCTATCGGTACGATAATTGTGAAGCGGTTCATGTACTGAGAGCGTAGAATTTGATCTTGGGCGACAGGAGTGGTCCGCTACAGTGCGCTAAACCAGCGTTCACAATGTACCCGCGACGCTGTAATGTTCTTTAATGCTTGATTGTTGTAACCCCGAGCGCGGCACAATGCGCCCCTCGCAGACTAAACCCACACCCCCTTATTACCGCCAAACTTATTGTTTACCATATTTAAGCTCGCTCATTGAAACGGAACGCTTATAATTTTTAAACGCTCACCCCGAGTGTTATTGAAATTTCGAATGGCAATTAATAATCTTATTTTAAGCGTTGTTATTATAGAGAATTATTTTATATATACAACGTTTAATTTTTTGCAAAAATTGTATCGATTAGTTTGTTATGAATGAATTACTACAAAAATAGTACACTCAACGTCCTCATTATTTCAGCCGAAGAACGTCTATAATTTGACATCCATAGATTGCCTATAGAACCGGTACCAATCTTAGATAGATAGACGCCACCTTAACCATGTCGTCTATCCATCTCGTGCGGCTTGCCAGTCCGTGGTCTCCACTCCAGAACCTAGCCATCCACCAAGACCAAGACTCTAGCAGCCATCTGTTTTGCGCGTTATGTGGCGTGCCCACTGCTATTCCATCTTTCCAATCGACTGGACTAACATACACACAACAAGTCCATAATAGTTTGTGATATTACTCATTTTGTAGTAAAATATTCTTACATGTATTAAAACAATTTATAATTTAAATTTAACCCTAATAACCTATCATTATAACGCATGTAATGGATGATAAAACTATCATAAGAGGTATAAACTTTGTAATATTTAAGGATCAACGATTCGTTACACTAAACTTATTATTTAAGACTTAACGTTACTTTTATTATTACCCATTTCCGTGTTTATGTTCGGATTCTTTGTTGAGGCAAACAAATTCACCTTTAACGCGTCCGCCAAAACGTCAAATTAATGAGAAGAAGCTCACAGCGAGGGCGGATTTGAAGAACTCACGATGGAGACAGATTATCAAACTCTCGCTAAGTAGATGGGCTCGTGTACTTTGTAGGTCGTTATAATTTGCGAGGTTACGCTTAAGTCCCTGCTAATAAGGATCATCAGTTAGGGAAGAATAAGCGTGCCATTTGTTTTGATGTTCACAAGTATTTCACATCTTAACAAGACGAGAAAACAACGCTACACAAATCTATTTTATATTTGTATTTTGTAATTACCTTATAATTCAATTAATCTAAAATATTAAAACAACTAACGGACATTAGAGTTTGTACGTTCATTTATTAAACTATGATCAAAATTAAGGTGATTTTTATAATAAAATGTAAATTCTTTGTTCATTCTTCTAAATCACTTTTATCCCCTTCAAAATAATCCCCATCCGATAAAACACTTTTGTGTTCCAGTACAGCCCTCAAGACCATTGATACGGTTTTTATCTCTTCAGTCGTGTCCAAAGGTCGTCCATACTAGCCTTTTGAATTTGCTAAATAGCCAGAAGTAGCACGGTGCGAAATTAGGCGAATACGGTGTTTGCGATGCGATATGAGTCGAGTTTTTGGCAAAAAAGTCGTCAGGAATCAATGCAGTGTGTCATGGATCAATCAAGACTTAACGCTTTTGAGACACACAACATTATTTAAAAGGATTTGGGCATAAGCCAAATGATATTTCAATAAAGGTCTCTATTTGTCAATCGACGATTTTAGAGCACCAAACTTTTTTTTTGTCGTGGCCCTTGTCGGTTTTAAATGACAATTTCACTTTATTTTTGACAACAGAGTGTATATATGGCTTAAGTTCTCTTCCTTCTACTGCGTTTTGCAGGATGAACGAATCTATCTTTTCATGCTGTATAATCTTAAGAGTTGTGAAGTTTAAATTAAAACAACAATTACTCTAAGAGTTTTTATTTGCTTGATTCCTTTCCATAACTGGCCAAGAGTCTAAATTTTTTCCTTTTGTACATATATTTCATATATATATATATATATATATATATATAATACAGGTACACAAATACCCAAGTGTTAGTACTAAAATTAGTTTCACACATATTTATATTTTTGTTCAAACAGGTCATGGGGTATTTCCGCTTTACTTTCATCGCTTTATTATTAAATATCAGTTTGGTAAGAGAAATTATGTACTAATAAAAATATTTATTTTACCTGAATTCAATAAGCTTCTGTACGTTAGTGAATCGAGCAAGTAAATAATAATTAATCATGGATTAGATCCTTCATTCAGTATATTCATTACCGAGCCGTTGGAGTTTGTAATTTTATAAAAAAAAAACACTTTCTCTATAGATTTTATAGGCACTTGTGGGAGCGTATAGATTCAAATTTGTCGAAGCGACGAACACCTGCCTTTTGCGCAAGATCTCCATACATAATAAATTTAATTGAATCCCAGACTCATCCGCGTCTCGCATCTTATTATAATTTTCTAAATATATACCCTGTTCGAACGGGTTAGGGCGCGAGGGGGCCTCGTCTTGCCAACTCAAGCTAGAGTGGAAGAGGGTTAAAAGGAGTTTTAGATGTACGAACGCTTTTGATCTTATTAATGCCATAAAATAATGCTTTATAATCTTATTAAACGCGAGGTTAGCGCGATGCGCGCCCTTGCCGTGGCTTAAGCGCCCAACATTCCGGCCCGCGATTTCAATTTAGCGTTTCCTGACCCAACTCAAACACGTGTAAACAGCGCCCAAGTCTACAATAAACCTTTTAAAATACAAGCTCCTGTCAAACACTTGACGATTTGTAAAATTTAAAGATTTACATTTACATACTTCATTTTCAACTTTTATTTTATTAGTTTAAAGAAAATGAACAAACAGTAGTAGTAACGATTAAAACAGTAGAGGGAAATAAACTCGGTGAATTCTCAGCGAAGCAGATGATCAAACGTTTCGAACGCAAAAGTTAGTTGCTAAACGTCAGATGAACGACTTTGGTGTTATGGTAATTCATCATACCAATTTGTGTCTGAAATTCTCCGTATAAACTTTACCGTTGGAAAATTACAGAAGTAAAGTTAAGCGGATAAGAAATGTGTTACAGAGAGATATCTTTGAATTTATTAAATATTGTTATTATTTCATGAAGCAAGCGTAAAGTAGCTTAAGTACATAGTATGAAACTAATATCTGATAACGCTAAGCCTATTGTGTTCAAAGTCGTCCTTTCCGACACCAAGAGAATGTTCTCAATCACACACCGAATTACGTACTTAGGCGGATTACACGTGACAAAGTTATCACACGCAGGCGCCAGCTCTCGTAAATCTTGTACGTGGCTGAAACGGACAATATCTGAGAACAAATATAAGCGCACTATTTAAAAACATAAAACAAAGAAGCGGATTAACGTATCACTCCGGTTAGGCGCTAACGCCGCTCAACTGACATGATTTATAGGCGCAATCTGGATGTGTTGCGCTCGCATCTATTTACTTAAGTTTGATTTGGCAACACGCAACGCAAACTGGAAGGAGTGACAGGTCGCATGACGACGTAATCGTTGGCATTGTAGTGTGTAATCTAGCGATACGAACAGATCTCACTTGCATAACTGCCGCGCTAAACAAACCCGACAGCGCGGCCGTAATCTGACAACTTCTTTATGATTGACTACTCACTGATTAACATCACATCAAACATCTACCTCTTGACTTTATGCTGACTGTACGAATTATTTCGAAACTCAATGTATCGTCCCAAAGTCATCTTTTTGATAACGATTGTTGTAAACAGCGCTGTGACGGCCGGGGTTGTGTTTTCTAATCGAGTTATCGAGGCGTTACCTCTAAGTTGAACCACTTAGTCTATGTTGGAATGCCGGCACTTTGTTGAAGATGAAATGGGTGGATGCTAATTGTTAAGATGCCTTTCCCGCTCATTGTTTTAGAGCAACCCATGATTGATGTTTCGGCGGCGCAGGCCGGGAGTGATGCACACTAACCATCGAGCAAACAGCTCATACGGCCAGCGCCGAGATCGCTTCGCATGACACATACATTAACAGTCGGCCTAATATTTTCATAATCTAATGGCGATGTTCTGTGAAACAATGCTTGCTGTTTATTTAAGCAATTACTTCTGTATCTGTTGCTTGTTAGACTGCCCTCTTTAAAACCGTCTAAAATGTTTGCGGTACCTCTTATTTTACTGTTCACTCTGATCGCGGTCAAGGCCCAAAAGATTTAAAAAGTATTTTTTTGTTGCAGGTTACTCTAGCTCAGATTTGTAGAGGCCAAGATAGAACTCCGGGTCCACATAACTTTCACGAGCCTTCTGAAGACATGCGTCGTAAATTTGAATCTTGGTGGAGCGCCCAAGTGTCCCCGCGTCCACCGCCATTCAGCCCCAGGCACTACTCTTCTCCGGTGCCAAAAAATCGCTCGCCTACACTAAATGCTATTCCAGATCATTTACACCCAGCATTACAGACAGTTCAAAATCAATATCCAACTCAAAAAACTAGAATGAGGACTAGCTTCGATCCCGAGTTGGAATTACCAAAGTTGCAACGTTGGTTTTCAGAAAATCAACACCCAAGCCGACAACAAATACAACAATATGTGAGAGAACTAAATAATTTAGAATCAAGGCGGGGACGAAAACCTTTAGACGTAAATAATGTGGTATATTGGTTTAAAAATGCTAGAGCTGCACAAAAGCGCGCCGAACTCCGCAACATTGGAGGCATAAGTTGTCATCTTGGTGTTAATGGTTTTAATAGTAGAAGCCACAGTCCGTCAAACGGTTCCTTGATGACAAGTAATGACAACTATCCTATGCAAGATCGCAGCTCATTGAAGAGCCCGTTGCAAATGTCTGGCAGTCCTGGTAGATATCCTATGTCAATAATGTCCGAAGACAATTTGTCCAACGCAGGATCCGATTTAGAAGACGATGGTGGTGATTTAAATCCGGATGATAGAGCTGAAAGTCCCGATGCACCACTTTCTCTTATCACCACTAAAAAGAATAATACCGAAGAAGAGTTATCTAAAGAATCACCAAAGCCACCTGATATTATAAAGGTAATACAATACGCCTTTTTGTAAATTACTAGTGTATAATAAAAAGTGTTTTTGTTTTTTTAACTAACGTTTCTTTTTAGGTGCATGATATTAAACAAGAGCTACGCGATCTAAGTAGATCTGATCAGATGAACTCGCCTCAACACTCTCCAGCTAAAAATAGTGACAGCTCTCACAATAATAACAACAATATTAAAGAAGAAAATGGAGTTACGGACGAGAATGATGTTGTTTCTGACGACGATGTCGTTCAAGAGCGACATTATCGTCCTTCTACGCCGCATCTGGACCGCTTACCGTTCCCTATGGTGCCCAATCATCCGATGTTCGGCCATGGTATTATGTACATGAGTCAGTACATGAGCGGTTTCCCAGGTGTCGGCCCGGTACCAGGCGAAGGCGCGAGCGGCCTTAATCTAGCGCTTGCAGGAGCTTCTGATGAAAGACGTAAGCGTAATCGCACTTTCATAGACCCGGTTTCTGAAGTGCCCGTTCTGGAGCAATGGTTCTCAATGAACACGCATCCTTCGCACAACCTTATATTGAAATATACAGAGGAACTAAACAGAATGCCGTACAGGCAAAAGTTTCCACGGTTGGAATCTAAAAATGTTCAATTTTGGTTCAAAAACAGGCGCGCTAAGTGTAAAAGATTGAAGATGTCTTTATATGAGCCGTCCTCGCCGAGTCATTACTCGCATCCTGGGCACCCTCATGCAATCGCCGACCGCAAGATGGTTTAAATTATACATGATAATGAAATATACCTATTAGTAAAGTTCATAGCGCGCGATCTTGGAGTTGTATTAACGCTTGTGATTAGAACCATACATTTTTTTTCTAATTTCATCGTTTTTACGAAAGACTGAATTCGAAACGTTTATGGTGTGTAGTGCCATGTTAGTATTAATAGTGTCAGTACTTCTGTACAGTTGTATTATTAAACAGTTTGAAGACCATAAAATTTTAGAATTAGTCTTTCTGGATTTAGAATAACTATGTTAAAATTTATCGTTTTATTCAGAAGCATTAAACAAGCTATGTGTTACGTGAAAAGTCGTTACTTTAAAATTGACGAATTCTTCTTAAATACTTGACGGGACGATCGGTCGCGATTTGTTAGATAACACATTCATAATTGAATCTCAAATGTACTCAGCAGTACTTTCGGTTTGTACATAAATTAGTTTTAGAACTATTTATTAAATATTACATTAGTTGTATATTAAACTGTTAGTAATACTCATGCGAATGGACACTCTCACCAAAATTTCCATTTTAATTATCTTAGTACCATTTAGACTCTTGTTTATGGAACAAGAGTAACTTTAAAACGGTATTAAATGTTATAATAATATGTAATTAATGAGTCATTTATCATAGATATACGTATGTTAAAAATGTATTGCACATAGAGTAGAACATTTGAAATTATATAAAATTTCTCGTACTTGGTCTAAAGCTTAGATTACATGTCGGTGTTAGTGAACACCCATCTAAGGCCTGGCGAGAATTTAGTATCTTAGGACATTTATTACGCACATTCCTTCTTTTGTTATACGTTATAATACTTCCGCAATCCAAAGATTGGTTAGTGTTTAATTATCTAATAGGATATTAATTATTTAACTCATCGCACGGTTTCCAAGTCCGAAGCATCTCCCAGCGCAACTCCTTTTATATATATAAAAATATATTAAATACCAATTTATTTTCTATTATTGCAAGACTCATCTCGATGGTTGACATTTTATAAAATCTCTATCAATACATACCATGGTAGAACCAACTGTTGATGTTGTTTTAGCTTTTCTGTTTTCATTTAATTTGAATGCAAGGAATTGTTTCAATCTTAAGGTTAAATTCTACCTAACAATAACCCTCTGTAAAGATATCTAAGATAAAAAGTTATACGAAAATATCCGCGAACATACTCTAGAAATGTTTAGAATAAAATTGTTCGGTGGCTCCTTGGAACAAAATGCCATGAGTTGAGATATAACATTATTCTCAAATACATTTGTCAACCAGATAACATAATTTTGCAAAGGAAAACAAAAAGAGGAAACGAATAAACATATTTTTCAATAAGTTCACAAATTATAGTTATGTCTATAAAATTATACAATTTTATTTTATGTTAAAATATTTACACATAATGTTGTTTGATACAACATAAAAAATGTCATGTATTCGCAGTACAATATCGTTGAAATAAAATTCCGAGAAAGTGAATTCTTACATATAATCTATGCCAACTTTGTTCATCATTATAACATTATAACTATATTTCATTTGTAATGGTATACCACTAAACAATTACAGGATATTAGTTTATACCAAATTCCAATTTCCATTACTTACTCCAGAGCAGTTTTGAAAGTTTTGGCTACCCTCCGACTTAGTAGAAACTAAAATCCTGAAAGGCCAGCAGCGATCAATTTCTATTAAATAGGAAAAGTTCTGGAAAAATAGCAACTAATGTTTTTAGCGGCGGTAAACGTTAACGTAATTTTTGATGCACTTCTTATAACGCTTTTAGGCGCTTTTAACTAAGCACAGCCTAGAGAAAATCAGATTAAGAGCGTTCGATAATCAAATCCATAGATTCGTAAAAAGTCGTTAACCCCTTCACGTTGCGCTGATGTTGAAAGACTCCAATGTCAAGTAGTCGCGAGGAACATATTTCTGAAGTTGTTAACCATTTCTCTAGCTTAACGCGCGGAGGGAGGTCGCGTCACAGAATGATACACTGTAACAGTATTTACGCATTTACTCATCGAGGCTGTAACACAAGAACTTCAACTATTGTTTTGTAGTTTTTAACATTCATCACTAGATATATTTCCACTTACATTGTTTTGTTATTTCCATGTTATGCTTGTTTTGTGAAGCTGTGATGATATTTCCAAATAATGTAAATATTTTATTATTGTTAAAATAAGGTTTCTATTGTAATTTGTCACTAAGCTCACACGAACAATTAAGCATTTATTGCTTAGATAAATGGAAAGTAATTGGTTAAATGTTATTCCATTCCATTATAAACGAAGGATTAAATGAATATATCTTAAATTTGTAGTCTTTTTTACCCTTTCCTTAAAAAGTGCCTTTGCGGTGTAATGATAGCAATAATTACATATATATAAATGTCAGAGTATAGCATACATTAGTATACTCACGAGATTGTAAATATGAAAATATTACATGTCAATTTTAATAAAGCGAGTGTATCACTAAACTCGACTGTTCTTAGTGAGTGCTTTGTGAAAATGTCGAGTAATGTTAAAAAGAAAAGTGTATTAGAAACAGATAATAACCAATGCTTTATTTGTAGAATATCGCACGAGATTTAGCGAACAATCTGTTTAAATATATTGTATAAAAAGGGTATGCTTATCAATGAATCATAAGCACGGTTTTTGCAATAGGCATTTAAATAAGAGTAATGAAGATTATAAATATTTTTTATATTGGCCTATAGCCTTTCATGGTATACAAAAAGAAATGATTTTTATAAAATAACAAAAACGCTTATTTTCATGTAGCAGTATTTTAAATACTGTAAGTATTAGATTGCTTCATATCACAAATGTGAGAGAAATGTTAATATTATATATAACATTAAGTAATCCTATATTTAATTATAATTTAAACTGTCATCCCTCTTGTGAATATACTTTGAAACAATGCATGTCAATATAATTCTCAGAGTAGATCGATTAGGCCGGGTACTTACAAATCAGAGGAAGCGACCGGCGGGCGGTAGTTGCAGGACCCAAATCACCTGTCAAAGTTACTAGGGTTCCTACAGCCGTCGATATCTGCAGACATCTTTGTCGAGTCTTCGGATCCTCACTCGCTTCTTGTGACCGGACGCATTTAGGCTGAGACGGAAACGTAAACTTAAAGCAATGAACATAATAATATTTATTAATATAGTTAACCAATATTAAGCTGAAAGTTTCTCTTTATCATATTATTATTTATACTATTTATCTTTATACAACTTCATACAAAATAATATTACTTCTCACATCTATTGTATGAATTAAAATAAATAATCATCATTTATTTAGACGTAGAACGTTTACTGCTGCAGGTATGCCTCTCCCATAGATTTTGAAAATAATCTAAGCAACCTGCATTCAGCGTCTTCTGTGTAAGTTAACAAAGTCGTCTCTCACCCTTGCGGGTGGACGACCTGCGCTGCCCTTACTTGCAACTTAAAGCCCCAGCGGTTATCTGCAGAACAGATACGCGCTATGTGGCCTACCTACTTCACTTTAATTATTAGAGAATTATAATTATACTATCACAACTAGCTGCGTACGCCCGCAATAACTATATCTTGCGTTTAACAGTACAGCGTAAGCATTTTTGTACATTGCTTTAAGAGCGCTACGTTAAGAGAAATCACTTTGCTAATCAGACGTATTTTGTCAAAGAATCATGGAAATCTTCAGCGTAACCGTACTGTTGTGAGCGGAAATCATTGCTTCACCATTTTATGATAAAAAGACTATGGTGTCAGAAAATCATAATTAGATACAAGCTTAAAAACATTTACTGCTAAAGTGAATGCATCTTTATTATAGTCAGCCCAATGTTTACAGATAGATTGCCTTCATAACGCGTGCTACGAGTTTCGCGATCTTCAACCACAATCCGGATCCGGATTGCTGGAATTTCTCGTTCAGTAGATTATAACATAATTCCTTAACTAGAAAGAAAAGATATAAAAATTTAAATGTAAACGCGCAAAATTTGCATTGCAAAAGTAGCAGCTTTTAGTGAAGAAATCTTTAAGCCGATACCGTCAGTGTAAGTTTAATAAAAAAATAAAACTGCGAATGACATGCGTATACAATGAATAGATGGTATCATCATATACATAACAGAATGCAATGAAGACAAAGGCACAAAAACGTTTGTGAACGATGTACCTAATATGGATTAAGCCAATTAAAGAGAGATTTGTGCGTCGCTTCGCAGAACATTTTCTTTGATTCCAGAAGACTCGCTCGCGATTCTTATCCAGCCGTGAGTCTATTCCTCGGTGTCATTTTGCTAATTATATTAATATCAATGTTATAAAAAGAATAGAGAGTAATTTTAATTAAATTTAATCTTGTTTTTAAATCCAAAACTCATTCAAAATGCTTTTAAAGGTTTCTAATTTCTACCAAAGAAAGAAAAATATTACTGAAATATTTGTATAAAAAGATTATACATTTATTATTAATCTAACCAACAACAATATATTGTAAAATAGTGTAAAACAATATAATCATAAATAAATAGCATTCCGTTGTAGTTCATTTTTGCTCATTGAATTCATCAGGCGCCTTAAAAAAAATTGAAAATATGTATGATTTAGGGCCAGTTTTTAATAACCACATACTGTAATACCACACAATTATTACGTACGCAGAGGTTACTTTCACATAGTTTAGTTATGAACATTTTAACCTATGAGGAAATTTACGTTTTAAATTTAATTATGATAAGAAAATAATTGTCATTATGTATTTAATAATTTTATTTAAGATCTATATAAATCTGCAAGCATGAAAAAGTGTTTCATGTTTAATATCAGTGAAACCATTAACGTTTTAATCTAAACAAACTGCCGTGCCGCTACGGGTGAAGCCGGGCATTTATGTTAGTTAAACGTGGATTATGACATGCCATGTAATGTAGTAATTTATTACTTAGTTAAGGCTGAAAACTCTGTGTTAGGTAATTTTTCTTGTTACCACCGGTTTGTTTAAGATACATTATTATTACTTTCAGTTTAAAGCCTTAGCGCCTTGTATTGCGTCTTCCAACATTTACTCATGTTTGATGTTGATTATTTCACGTATAATCTTATTCATCGGTGATGAGACTTACTTATTATCATGTTTTTTAATTTGTAATTTTAAAATGTACCACTTTTTTCCTATGTGCAAATTTAAAAAAGAAACTTCTATCATAAGACACGGTATAAAATGTTAAACATTTATTGACATCTGGATCGTGGTAACTTTAACTAGCTGAGACAACGTAAACGTGATGAAATTCTATCACGTGTTAAATTTGTCTTGTGACAAAGGCCGCAGTAAATCAAATTCAATGTAACCTTACGACTATAAAAAATCTTCAAATAATTGTTTTCTGAGTAACATTGTACCTTAGAACAGGTACGTACTCTTTATTTAAAATTATAATGTTTTTATTACGCTTGGAAACTATTTAAATTATTATTATAAAAAGATTAGCTTTATTAAGGCCGTTGATTCTTTTGTTGATTACCAACGTGAAAAATTTGTCTTTTAATGCTTTTCTTGATGACGATGGTAACAAGGTAATTCCTACAATTACCATTTATACTTTTAAACAATAGTTCTTGCCGGTACGTTTTGTTAATACACAAATTATTATAAAAATTTTGTTTATACGTAAATTACAAAACAAAAGTTACATATTTTCATGCAAAATAAGAAAAGGAAACAGGCTGTAGCGATGTCAGAACGGCTCCTTGGCTCACGACAATAAAACTCTTAAGCCCATTGCCTAGCAAGGAAGATTTACTCCAGCAACTTAATACACCGTAATATCGCTGACTTAGGTACTGCATCCACATAATGTAGAGCGAATGTTAAGCTATTAAAGATATTAAAATACAATCGTCACGGTACTCCATGGTCATTCACAAACAATTGGTCTAATGACATGACTGTTTTTTTTATTATGGTAACAATTGCATTTATCTGGTGAAATAATATAGCAATGTTATATATTTTCGCAATAGCTTACCCTGTCCTTATGTCACTGTCCTTATTGGCCTATCTTGCGGGCCGTGCCTGCCCGTTCGAGCCTTAGTTATGATATAACAAGGAGGCAGCTAAGCCGCGGCTTACGGTAGATTTTATTAATTGACATGACATTTTTTGGTCCTCGATGGAAATTAAAGATAGGGGAAGCTTGCGATTTAATGTTACGCTTAAAAATAATGATGAGTCAAGATTTGGGCGGACCGTAAATAAGAAATGGTTAATAATAATGTTTTTTGTATACACATAAATTTGAACAGACTAAATTACA
This sequence comes from Battus philenor, assembly GCF_028537555.1. NCBI lineage: Eukaryota > Metazoa > Arthropoda > Insecta > Lepidoptera > Papilionidae > Battus > Battus philenor. The sequence continues at coordinate 5,697,392 of NW_027181693.1, forward strand.
TTTATTTGTTTCACACGGAATACGTTATCCAGTAAAATTTTTGTAAATTCATTATTGTGTTAAAATTACAATTATGATTATTTTTTTACTTAGATTCTTTGGAAATAAAATAAAAAATGTTAATATTTTAATTTAATTTAAAATACATTGTACATACAACGACAGAAATGTAGAGTTTATGAATAATAATAAAAAAGTACTAGGCCACTAAGATACCACCTGTCTATGTGTATTTATAGTTAGGATTAATAATTGTGAATACAACAGTAAAAAAAAAAACATCAAATCAACCCGATCGAAGTCCGCACTTCGCTTGAGAGAGAAAAGAAGATTAAAAACTTTTTAATTATGAATATTAAATTAATTGTGAATTGTTAAGAAAATATTCCTCTACCATTTACGATATTATTTTTATCTTAATACAGATAAAAAATTGCAAAAATGACACGTGACAGATGACACTTCAGTAACTTTGTCTGTATTGCGATATATGAATAAAATAGATGAATCATCATATATTTCAAGTTGACACGGGACAAACCTTTTTTTGCACCACTCGTCTCGTCATAAATATTGTTACGAATAGTTAATTGACCTACCACTAAAACATCTATTCTAATTGATATTGTCTAATACTCGACTAATTAATTTGTGAAATAAAAATGGGTAATATATGTTATAAAATGGTGCGAAATTGTAATAAATAATAAATAAAATTGTAAACTAGATTTAGCATGTAGTGGCTAAGGATGTATGTATGGAAGGATGTATGTAACGGAATGGAAGTGAAAGACTGGGAAAACTGTAGAAAGAATGAAGAAGAAAGAGAGATAATAAGAAATATGAAAGAAGAGAATGAAAATAAATAGAAGTGTGTAAACATATTAATAAAAAATTAAAAGTCCCTGTCCCACACAAAATAGGTAAACGAGAGGGCCCCAATGGCGTGGGCCATTAAAAAAAATACTCGACTAATTACAGTTAGCGAATATATTATTCCAAATTCCAAATAAATTTCATATTACCAATATAATATTTCCTACTGCCACTACTGTTAACTTAAATGATTGTGCACAAGTCAAATAAGAAAAGTTATTAGAATTAGTTCGGAAAATTGGTTATAAGTGCTTGAATAATATTACTGTAAATACATAATAGACAACTGTCTCCTCCATGTACGATACATGATTTTTCATAGGACCTGATGTTCTCTTATTTATTTTTATTGTTTAAATGTGTAAAGTTACCACTTTTAACATAACCGAAATTCACCGAAAACTTTTAAGTATGGATTACAATTTAAACAAAAAAAAATATATTAATTTAAAAATATTACATCTCTGTCGTCGTGAACCTTAGGCAATCTTCCTTAATAACTACGGCAATCCCACGACTCATAACTCAAAGTTGATCCTCACATTGACTTAAGATGATGAACCTTTCTCGGATATGTTGCTCCTATTTTGCGACGACTTCGCTCCCTTATAATTGGGCTTACTTATTTGATTCTCTGCCTACGACCAATATAATCCATATCACTTTTTTATGCATCTCTTTTTATAATGGTACTTTTTTAGTTGCTTTTTTGTAATTTAGTCCAATTTATATAAGTGCAATTAATTTGTTACTGTTAATCTAATAATTACAAAGTGTACCGTTTCTGCTGCGAGTGGTGAAGGTAAAAGAAAACAGCGAACTTGGCAACAGAAGAAAAATATGTTTCTGTATAAAGGGTAGTGGGCAGAAGGCCTGGTCTGATTTTACACCGCAGGTCCGTACTCCCCTGGTGATGGTGGTAAGCAGCCGCGTGAGACGTCATATAGCTGGTGAACGCAACCCAAAAACATCAACATGCATGATTTTTCACATTAAATTGCATGTTGAAGCTTTTTCAGTAGGCCAGGTGGTTAAAAAAGCGTGTTGGATTTAGGCTTTGTTCTGTTGACTGGCTCGTCTTCTTAATATGAAAACTTAATCACGACATCACATTTAATACTTGAAAAAAAAATCAAAATTTCATTAATTGTTTTTTCCTGTAAACTATTATATTACATCTGCCAACACTATAGATGATATACGGCCTATATCAAAAATAAACTATAATTATTTCAAAAAAATACTTTACAAGAAATTGCATTACTTTCTATATCTTAAATAACTGACTTAAGTAAAATGTTATTATTAATACAGTAAACTTAATGATTTCTGAAAATATATGTCAAAATACTTAAAATATAATCGTGTAACAACCGTGTAATTATGTACACTCTCGGTTTTTTTGTGAACAGAGCGGCCAAAGGTAAATAACTTACGACGCTGATGTGATCCCTCTTTCTGAATCTCATCACAGGCGCTCATCAACCTTGGAGAGGGTTATGCCAGGAAATTTTCTACGTCATCGAATCTGTAATGAGGAAATCGACATTATTTTTGATTGTAATCACAATCCTGTCCAAATAGTACTTGCAGTCTCCATGGTTTCGTGGTGCATTTAAGCAAGCAAAGCTCTAGAGTTTCCTAGAGATCGTCAGCTCGAGCCGTATATCACTATTTTACCGAATTGAGAGGCCGTTAAACTCTTAGCTGTCTTCAGCGGATGTTCCAGGTAGTGATTAGGCTCAAAGGACCCCTCGGTTGACTTGTCGATAATACTCGCTTAGCATTCTAACATAAAGACGTACGCGGGGACCGTACCTCAAATTGACCTTTCACGGCCCGATTCCCGTCAGAGAACAACGTATTTGCAAGTTGAAATACCAGTGGCTGAAGAGTTGGCAGCTGCTACTTTAAGGTTCTGGAGTAGAAAACACGGACCGGTAAGCGCAACGTAGGACATTCAGCTAAACGGTGGATAGAAGACCTCGTTAAAGTCCTCAGAAGAAGACGATGAAGATAATATAAACATGGGATGCACCAAAATAAAATATCGATGATTGATTAAAAATTTGTCATTCCTGACTATATTTCTTATTAAAAAATCTCTAACAATGTAATTTTTCTATTGCAATATAATCTTGTAATAAAATATAAGAGTTTCTATAGTCCGTAGGTTGTTTGCGCCGAGCTCGGAGCCGCGCGCCCGGTGTAATCTCAAATCTCCCGCCGCCAATTTATTTTCATTAGCGATCATCCTCGGTTAATTTTATTCCCTACTTACCCTGCCAAGGATCGGGAGATTTTGGGAGCGCTAACTATGGAAGGTACTTCTGAATGTCAAATATATTATTTATGTAAATCTGTTAATGATATTTATTTACCCATGGTAAACAGCGATTACTTACAATATCTTACAGCATGTTTCTCATAAATCCTGTACGACAAAAAATTCGTTTGTTGGTTAAAATGCAAATTATTATTGAGATATTTTACACGTTTACTTAAATACTTAAAATGTTTTTTTTTTTTTTAAATTAAAAAGTCCGGTCTTTAATAAAATATGCCGCATAAATTTAACTTGCTTTTCATAAAAATAATTATTTATGAGAGAAAATTAATTACCAATATATAACTAAGCATCATATTTTACTAATAAGTCTTACACGTGTTTTATTAAAGGTTAAGTTAATCGTAAAAAAAACGGAAGCAGTCTCTACACCAAGCTGCTTCACTTCCGATCCCGCCACAATGTCTGCGGACTGCTTAATTCGTTTCCACGGGATAATATTATTTTTTTACTCCCTCTCGCGCGTTTTGTGACGTCAAGCCTCAGGTTACTTTTTATTCATTGCGTTGGCCGTAAACCGGGGCGAGCTATTCAATTATCTATCTCTCTTTGTTATTATTGAATGATACGCCGAGGGTAATCAATTTGATCACTGCCAGAATTCGTTCATTTCAACATTTAACTTCTTACATTGAACATTCAACACAACACTTCCTTTTTTTTTTTCTTGTTTCTTCAACACAACACACCGTTGAACATAGTAAATAATTAATCCAATATTACATTAATAATATTTATAAATAATATATTTATGTTTGTGTCCGGGATCGCACTAGTATAGGTGTTATGATTTAAAAAAAATCTGGTTTTACCTTAATTTACATCTAAAGACTTCTGACAGCTCAACTAACTTGCTGTCGCCATGTTAATAAATACAAATGCATTCTGCATACGATAATTGGAAGAATACGAAAATAAATGTAGAAAGAAACTTTTAAACATAATTAAATAGGTGTTCGGTCAAATATATACTGTATATTAGTTAATAAAATTAAAGCAAAAATTTAAAAAAGGGTTAATTTTGATATTACACTAGATTAATGTTTTGAGTCTATATTAAGACAGTGTAGGCTGACATGAAGTGTACCTCAGCTAAGGCCGGGACAATAGCGACAGTATCTCGGCAAAGAGTCGGAGTTCGCAGGCGTGTTTTATTCTCATCTAAATCTGTGCACGAATTAATTTGTCGCGCGGCGCAAAATTAACGCATGAGTAACGTCGCACACCCTGACATCTCGCTAAATCGCACTTATGCATCTCTCTTCCGAGAACTTCATAGAGCAGAAATTACATATTCTTCTATTCTCTAGAAATAACAAAAAAATTACAGTTGCGTATCAAAATGGCGTATTTATGATTTTACATATCATAAAACAATTTTTTTTTCATTTTAGGTCGTAACAAAAGAGCCAGTATTTACAGTAAAAATAAATTTATTATAGGTGTAAAACCTTTAAAGGGATGGGTGTAGCTCTTTTGAAGTCAATTTATGCATGATACATCCAATCTAAAAATCTATGGTTTCAGAAAAAATAAATAAAGTAATGATGATACAGAAAAAAAACTTGATAATTCGGATTTGGTAGAGAATTTTTTAATATAAGTTTATAGAGAGTGATTGGAAATAGATGTAAAAGCTTTAAAGATTTTTGCTGACAAATAGGCTATGCATTCACACTTTTAAAGTTTTTACACCGATTACCAATCATCGCGTATAATAATAAATAACAAATACATATTTTAAGAGCACACGAAGGTTTTGAATGAAGCTTTATGTTAGAAAATGAATAAAATAAAACGCGACAAAGAAAAAAACTGTTTCGTTCATGAATGCGTTTTATTCAGTGGCCTTTTTATTTTTTAAATAAAATTAAAATATTGATATTCAATATCTGTTATGATCTTACTTTAGTGACTTCTTGTTAATGTATAACGCATTAGCCTAGTAAATTATTATCTAGTATTGATTGATTACCTATTACATTAAAGCAATTTTTCTTTTACTATGTTGTAACAAGATAGTCAGATAATGAGGAATATAAAATTGCGTATCTTTAAACTTGGCTGAGTATAGATTATTAAAATATAAATATGTTTTCCAACGTTTACAAAAATTCATAGTAATTACCGTTACTTTCGGAGGAAGAGAATCGCTTTAAATATTTTATTTAAATTAAAAAGTTCTTTTCAGAAAATTAAAAGTTAATGCTACTTTTAAATCATTATTTTACGCGTTTTAAATATAACTCGTATACTATATATAGTATATTCAGTGGTGTTGCATGTTTTTCGGTCTTTACATCTTACCTTGAGTTTAGAGGTACAGAGATTTATTAAAATAACGAAAATATGCATCTAAAATTAACGTGTTACAATCTGTAGAATAGGGTAGATAAACAACTCTATAGAGAGTCAGTAAAATTTCCATCGCGCTGTGTTTGCAGCGGCCTCAGGTGAAAAGATCCCACGCTCACCCACCGTCTGCATTGCTGGCTTAACTGTTTACCGTGCCACCAGCGCTCCGTTCATATATGCCATACTGCCAAAATTAACCTGTACATATTTTTACGTAAAACACTTTTAGCCGTTATCCAAGTGTAATCACTGAAACATGCTACAATTAACTAAAAGATTATTTTATTTCACGTCAGATAGACGCTCGCTGAAAGGCGTGGGCTTTTCTTTAAGGTCGCTACGATGACCGGTGTTCGTTGATTTGTACTGAGCGGGTTTACTTCATCAAGAGACACTATTAGAGCTAACGCAGTCTTAGTTCCGTTTTTGCCTGTAGATAAAAGGCTACAGGCTCACTTAAGTTAATTAATTTAACATCAATTTAACGATGTTTTTGCTGAAGGAATTATGATTAGATTAACTGGCCAACTAAGATCAGCTTGACTAGACTCACGTACCTCGAGGCACTTGGACCTCAATAAATTAAATATTGAAAATAATTTTAAGTCATTCTTTATATTGTAACGTGGTTTACACATAGATTGATTAACGATACGATTAATTTTGACCAATTAATATAAATAACGAAATACATAAATTATTCATCCAAGTTAATACATAATCTGTTATGCATGTTTTATTATTGTATCTGTATTCTGGTTGCATTCGTTTTAAAACATTACATTCTATAGCAGAAACGTTATGGTCCCTGAAGACAAAATAACTTAATTTTTAACGAGCCCTCATAAAAATTGCTCGATTGCGTCCCGAAGGGGCAGCGCACTAACTGTCGCAGGGTGGAGACTAATCAAGCGCTTTAAGAGGACACTTGCGCGATAAAGACGTCCCCGATGGTGCGGTGAAAGACAACTTCAGGAAATTAGCTCTTTTAAAAACCTCTCCCCTCGCGGCACTGTCAGCGAGGTGTCAGGCATAACGCGATTATCGCGGCAAGAGAATACTGTTTAAAACTCTGTGACAATTATTTTGATAATTTTCGTTCTGTTCATATTAATTGAATAGCTCCATTCTGATGAATACAAAAAAATTAAATTAAAACTCGCATTTTTTTAAAAAGTCTCTTAAAATGGATATAAAACGAATAAAACATCATATTTTTTACTCAAGTAAGGGACAACTGTGCTTTGCTTCATAGAACCTTCGTATCATCATAATCATAATTTTAGCCGTAATACTTCCACTCCTGGACTTCGGCCCGCATCACAGATTTCTAATAAGATTGTTATAAATGGATGACCTACGCTGCACCGGTAGGTCCATGGTCTGAACTCTAGAACCTTCTACAGCCACCATCAAGCACCAGCTCCAAAATGGTAGTCATCGTAATATAAAAACGTACCGTTAGCCCATCACACTCGATTAGGCTGCCTTAAGTTAAAACATATGCATGTAGACAAACTACTTTGACGGCAGACACGGCAGCGGTGGGCGTATAAAGACGGCCTCTATAAAGTAAATTAACCCCAGATAATCATTTAGTCATTTTGGAAATCAGGATCTAAGGCAAGGTTCCATAGACTGTTAACATTGTTTTTCTTTTTTAATTAGTTATGTTAATAGCTAAAGCTTGAATAATTAAGGAGTTTTCTTTAATGTTACGACTTATTCTTCTACGTATTAATTACAGTTTCACAAGGAATACCAATGCCTGCTCCTACAGCGTGACCTATTTTTTCCGCACAATATTCTCATCTCATCTTTAACACTCTGATTTGCAAAACAACGTTCAAAAATCGACAGAACTCATTTTAAATTTGGAACGAAAACAGTCATCAAAATGAAATAATCGTGCCGGAAACGAAAAAAGTGAAATATACTCAATGAAGAGGCGGAAGTGCGCCGCGCAGCTAACGCGCGGTTTATGCTGCAGATAAGGCGCGAAGACGCAAATGAATTCCGATGCATCTACGTATCGCTTCATATCTACATCGTTACTAACAAACATAAAATCAATCATTTGTAACTGTATTTACTTAGTTCCACTGAATCCCCATTGTAGCGAGCATAATAAAATTTTCTCCGTCTTTATAAGTAAATATTTATAAGAATTTATTTCATAATTTTTCTCTTACATAAATACATATAGATATATAAGAGCAAGGAGTTATAAAATCATGGCGTTTGTTTGTGAGTATCACCTTAATTATTTTACCAGCAGAGTCTTAAAAGTTTTACTCGTGCAACTTTGTTACACATCAGAAATAAGCACTACGTCGGTTCAACTTAGATCTAGTCATCTTAAATAGATATACCAATAGCGAAATAATATTATTTTTGTTAACACAGCCAATGTAATTATGGTACATAACCATTCCAGAGTTCTACACCGTTCATAGATAGTATAAACTCTAGAATGTCATTACACGGTTACCATGTAAAAGCTATGAACGTTTACTTCAAGAATAAGTGTTGGCTTATTATGGAAAGTGCTTTTATTTACACGTGTGATTATAAACTATATCTGCTTGTTGGTAGGTAAAGATTCCGCAAATAGGTTCCTAGTTTTATTTGGATGACACAAAATAAACACATTAAAATAAAGAATAATTGTATAGCCTTATAAACTGGCATTTGCCTGTATAATGGAACTAACAATATTCATGTACGTCTATTTAAAACTCGATGATAATAACTAAGTTCATCATAAGCAAGGTAAAACCGATAAAACTTTTATAATAGATCAATAGCTATAGTGAAGAATTTAAAATAGTTCAATATTAAATAGTTTAAATAAAAATAAAAGTCAGTATCTACAAATAAGAAGATCGTGAATTTGTCACACGAGTACATACATATAACAATCGTGTTTGTATTTATATAATCGGCGTTTAGTGTCGTTTCCTTTAATTAATTTCATAATTAGGTTAATAGCATTCGTTTACGTCAAATGTCAGCGAGGGGCAGTTTTTAAATAACAATTAAATTAATAATGACAATCACAAATTATAATTACGTCTCTAGTTAAAATTTAAGTTTAGAAGATTTAAGTCGTAATTAAAACATAAATAATATTAAATTTGCAACTTAAATTTGTAAATGATAGAAGCCGCTTCCATAGCGTCTTTGTTAAAACAACTTCACGTAAATATAATATAAATATTTATTTACGCACAGATTTGGTTGAAGAAGTCTATAGTATAAAGTGTTGTTTTTTAATTTTTGTTGTTTAATATTTATATTTTTAATAGTAATCGAATTGGTTGACAGTTATGAATATAACTCTATAGTACTTAAGAAATAAAGAGTAAAGTGCTTCGTCTAGCGTAGAAAATTCAATAAAAAGCTAAAAGCCAATCTTATCTCAGCAAGAGGAAATTAAGAAGCAGCGACGGGCATCTGACACGAGCGCTCTTTGCAGATCTGTGTATAGAGACGAAAATTTGAAATATCGATATTTTTATTTAAATAAATACTATTCAACTTCCTAAATTAAAATCGACGACGTTAAAATTGGTCATAGTTTATAAAATATATTATTTTTCGCAAATAATTATTTAAAGGTAAACCTTTATTCATATATTATAAGTATTTATAATGTAAAATTAACATTTTATTACAAAATAAAAAGGCATTATTTGTTTACAAAATACATCACGTGAAATTTGTGTAAAATATTTTAAAACAAACGAAAATATACGCCATAAATAATATTACTGTACAGCAGTTACAACACTAACGGTTTTTAAAACACGAGTGTTGAATGCGACAGAGACACGACATCGGGTTTCGCCGTCGAACCTCTGAAATAACTCCAGTGACGTCACGCCGGGGGTGGCGGCGGAAACGCAGCCTTATCTCTTTCTGAATACCCGCTTGTTCCATTTTTAAACAACTCACTTCTTTATTTGTATTTATTTCCCCTCTTCGTCCCCCATCCGCACTCCCTTCCTTGCAAGTTGCCACATGAATAGAGACGTCTACTTAATGGGACTTTCAGTTCCTAAGTCATCACGTTTTTTAACAATATACAAGCGCAGATAAGTAAGAAGGTCGGCGGTATGGATAATAAACAGAGAAAATATGCGTGTTCGCTTCAGAGAAATTTAAAAGAGAATCTTGATGGTGCGTCGTAAATTCGGAAACTTTTTAGGAACTTTCTTAAATTGTTTCGTGAATATAAATGTACATATAACGCTATGTAATTACATATTGAGCATATGTCTACTTTTCAATAAATATTAAATTGAAATTTATTTCTTTTTTTAGATGAATTGTATTTAAAAATGTATTTGTTATTCGTGAACTGCACGGAAGTAAAAATTATGTTTTTAAATACGAGAAATACATTTAAAGTTTTAATAATATCAAAGAATTTTTCAAAATAATTCCCCGAGAATGAGAATGTTTCTTTGCTTCCTGTGAAATTATTGTTTAAACAAGAGAGCGAGTGGGTGATTTCTTCAGTCTCCACTAGTTCAGTCCTCACATCAGTGTACTTACCCGAATAATCACTAAGATTAGCAAAACAAAGTTTGAACTCGTTAAACTAATTGTAAATATTAGCACACGATGGAGCATCGTGGGATATATACTTTGTAGCTGCCTCCGATCAAAATATTAAAAAATCATACACGAGGATGAATTAACTTTTTTTTGTGTTTGTGATTCAGAAATATTATTTTCAATTGCCCCCAATTCGTAAAAATAAATGATAGAATGCCGCTAAGTATTTAAAAAGATTAGTAATGGGTTTCTTTTTCAAAGGAAATATTAATGTTTTAATATTGTTTTAAATTGATTAGGTTTTTAAATATTTTTTGTCACTAACGCACCTTTCAAAGAAGGACTAATAAAGTTCTATAATAGTCTAAAGCTATTTGTTAAATTTATATTACTTTATTGTTGAGACAAAAATAAAGTGAACACTCTGAAATATATAAGAAAGGACCAATATCTAGCCACCTCCGCACATGCAGTGGTTGTCGTGCATGAAAGTGCACCGCCCGCCAGCCCGCTCGTAAATGCGCATGCGACAGACAATGCCAACTACACAACCGCCACCGTAAATTCACCCAACACGTGTTTCACCCCTCCACGGGGCATCTTCAGGAGTTGTTACACAGATTAGTGCTAAACACCGAGAGACTGGCTAGATATTGGTCCTTTCTTATTTAGGATGGACTTCCGCAATGTAACGCCTGAATCCATTAAATATCTGAAATATATATCATAATATATCCATTTATTTTTTAACTGACATTGAAACTTACCTTTAAAGTTAGACACTAAAAATTTTTTTTTGAGCTTGGTTAGTTTGTAATAAAATGTTATAGTGTTATCGAGTGAAATAAATATTAATGAACCAAAATCGGTGAATTTATCTAAAGATAATGCCGTAGTTATTCACCGCGGAAAAGATAGCCGGTGTATACGTCTTCGGGGTACAGTTTATCCGTTATCAGGGGCACAATGCATTACCACCGGCAATAATATCATTGCGGGGGCTATTCAACATTTTTATTATTGCGTTACTATTGTCTTATGGCGCGACGGTGGCAGATAACAAATGAGACACACTGTTCTAAAAATCGCATAAATTTAAGTTACTGGTTTAATACTAAGTAAATGTTATTTTTACTGGAAAAAATAACATTCTTATATTCAAAACTAAATGGCTAAACCTGAAAACGGGTAAAGCCATATACAAATGTTCGGCAGAAAGTTAAGGCCAAAGGTATTTAACCGAACACACGAATCTCTATTAAAAAGTTATTAACACAAAAAAACATCGTATTTATTTTGATTGCTTGCTCATGTTTTTTTAAACATGTAAATAAATCAGTTTTAAATAATTGGATCATGTGTATACTATGATTGTATCAGTCGGAGAGTATTGAAAGATCATTATTAAAGGAAATTTTTTCTTTGAATTTTCTCTACATCGTCCAAAGGAGAACATTTAGTGAGATATGTTCATGTTACAACAATTTAAATATTTACAAGAATTAAGATGAAAAGTTTGTTTATTTTCAAATCGACCAGAGGTTTTATAACAAATACCAATTGTATTAAAATTATTCTAAATATTTATCATGAAACAGGTTTCGTTGTTCGCTAACCGCAAGGGCTGTATGTGACGCGCAGAGCTCGCGACCGAGATACGTCGCAGATTTATGCCGGTAATGTTTGTTGTTTCACCTTCCCCGCGAATAATGCCTCGCGAGATTTATGAATAAGCGCCGTTTGTTTAGGCGGATGATTGGTGGCGATAAAGTAGAGAACTGACAAATTTGTATAAATTGTGCGCATACTTTTTACTTCTCCTTTATTTATTGGGTTTGTTGATTAATCAATAAACTTTATTGCATATGTACAATAAATTTTATGTATCGTTCTATGCATTAATAGAATCCTGCTTACATTCTAGCATGCAGACAGGTATAATAAATTATTGGTAACGTCCCACTCAAATTGACGTTTTCAAGCTTTAAGCAATGGCCTTCTGATCGTCAATGATAATAATAATATTAAAAAATACTTTACTAAAATACTAAATAAATATCATAAACGTGTGTTTATATTTTTATACACAAAATAATGTAGAACCCAAGTTTACGGAAATATTTGTGCTAAATTTTGATTCTAACTAGAATTAGAATTTAGCTCCTTTCCAGATTCATTCTATTTAGAATTTAGAAATTAGAAAATAAAACGTTCAACTTTAGCTCAGAGCCCACAACAAAGTCAGAAAACGGAGTTTACCCACTTTTACAATATTAAGTACATTAATATAATGTAAAAGCGGAATTCGTTCCCAAGTTTTGATATCTCTAATAAATCTTTCACATTATAATAATATTTACAAATATTAACTTAAAAACATTATAAATTTATTACCTCTTAATTCAGTTATAACATAACATTATACGGGATCGTATTGTAATACAGAACATAGTTGCAAAAAAGTTACTATTTTTATAAAACCTAGATAAACATATAACTAGGTTTAAACATGGTATAACAAAGAGTAGAGTCAAAAACAAAATTGACTTATGTGAAAATTTTACGACCAATAAAAATCCAGTAAAAAGTTACAATAATGAATAAATTAATTTTATCTCAATACAATCTAGAGACTGCAATACAAAGATAATTTCTGGTATAACATGTTTTTCTTGTTAAGTATTCAATTTTATTCTTTGGAAAAATATCAAAATAAAATTAAGCATCGATTAAGAATCGATTCATGTGAGCAACTGCAACGCAAACCTCTAACGTTATCGCACCTATTTCTAATTATGCAAATACCGCACAATCCCGCACCGCTTCCTGCTTATAGTAGATACCATTAATCATTATCTAAATTAATTTTGAACGTTTAACAAAATCTCCTCTCAGTTTCTTAAAGTCACAATAAAGAGGATCGCGGCGAGGTGGCCATAATTCATCTGAACGTAAGATTACTGATCTTTAATCCCCTCTCCTTGCTTCTCTTAAAGTTAAGATTTATGGGCGAAGGAATTATGTTGGGCCCCCGCGAAATAAGCTTTGCAGTCAATGAAAAAAGTTTGCATATGAGATATAGTGGGGTAAGAGAATGATAGGCCAAGGGGCAATTTCTGAAATATTTTGAAAACTTTACGAGAAATTTAATACGTTACACATTAATCAAATTAGTACTCATTCTTAAATAATACTGATAGTATTAGTATTTCTTATTAGACTACATCTATGCTTGTTTACGATATCATCAATATTATAAAATAAGCCTTAAGGAGACTGTTTCTGACCTGTCCTTTCTTTCCTTACTTTTTTACTGTCCTTCTTTTCCTTATTTTTTTTACTTTCGTTCCTGTTCCTTACCTGTAACTCTACCTGTCAATCGTAGGTGTACTGCATAAGCATATTCATAAATTACCACTGGCCAGCGAGCAATGAGAAATTGAGCCGTGAAAATCAACTCCCAGAAGCTCTAATCAAAGCACTAACAGGCAGGCCACATAGGCCTAACGACAGACAGCATTGGACGCCAACCTCAAAATTTGTAAACGACCAATAGGATAGAGAAGTATTGGCAAACGAATGAAACGATGAGTGGTTTGTTGGATGTCAAAACTGCTAACATATTACTTACTTACTTACTGGATGAGGCTCGATAGGATAGATAATATAATCAGAAAAGATCGACAGAAATTTTAAATTCAAATTTAAAACCTCTTAAATTACTAACATTATTAACATCATTTGAAATGTAAAATATTATTAATTCAATAATTTTCTTTATGGTACCACGTTAAAAAATATAAACATAAGTGCATAATAGTAAAAAAATATAAACATAAGTGCAGAATAAGAGTACAATAAGCGCTCTTATCACACGCGGCAATGTCTTCCAAACAACGACAGTATGGAAACAGTAGAAGTATAAATAACGGATGGTAAACGTGTACATATAGACAAAACATACATATACAAACGTGTATATAGCATATATACTTATAATAAATGCGGTATAATAGATTATCATAAATATAATATTAAATAAAAATATCAAACTGACTTGGATCGCAGTTGCCAAATAATTATTGCTCTAGCAAATATTTTTAACCATTTTCTTAAAAATTGGTAGTGATTTAGTAATTTTGGAATTAGAAAGGTTTTAGTTATTATAATCATTTAATATTAAGGTTTTTGTTGGAACAATCCACAAATATACCATTATCTTTGTCTCTTAATAATACATTTTCTTTTAACTACATTCACCTCGTTGCTGGAGGTACCCCTTTAAGATCGTCAATAAATTTCCTATAGCCGGCGCTTTTGCATATTTAATCATACACTTCCAAGGAAACGCTCGTTTCTCATCTAGATAAACTATACCGTTAATGCTATTAGCGTGCGGCATTATATAACCAATTACGAAATTTTAAGTATCCGAAATACTGAAAATAGATTTACCATGTAAACTCGTTGTCAAAAATTATGTACTTTTAAATATTCGCAATATTTTCAAATCAAGAACTTTATGGTTAAGTAACCTAACCTCTACAGTTTTTCTATAGACGTTCTGTGAGATTAGATATTGCTAGCTTTTATTTATTTTATTAATTTATTCATTTTATTTTCTATTTAGGACCCTTTATAGTGATCACTTGCATGCGTCATGAGAAGAGTGACGGAAGAGTCCAATTTGATAGAAACTAAAAACAAATTAAGCTGGCTTATAATAGCATCTTCCAACTTAAATTAAAATAAAAATCCACGGGTTTCAAATGCTCGTTGATTGAAGAATAGCCCACAATGAACTCTACTGTTTTTTTTCTTTTTGGTGGTCGCTTCCGGTTTGATGGTCACTTCACTTTATCTTTTCGTCACACTATATTTTCTTCTATTGAAGTATTATCTGCTATTTTCGGTTTACGATTCTTTTACAGGTGTACATCGACATATGTAAATATAGCTTTTACAGCTATAAATAAAAGCCTAATGTAGCACAGTAGATATTCTTTTAGATAAAACATTTTAATTTCATAGTAAATACTTTTTATGTCATTTTTATTGAATCATTTAAAAATATGTTGATATTGGTTTCATTAAAAATCTTTTTCTTTAAAATTATAATGATAATTAGAGTAATATTTAAATTTAAACGTTTTTGTCGTTTTTAAAGTAAGAATAACAGATAATAACGTAAGACGTCGCTATCATACGTTATTCCAGAGTTGTTATTTCACCGTTAGCTGAAGGAATATTTATAGCCGGAACTTTATTTAATATTACGCCCCAAGCCCTGAAAAGTTTTAAGCTGCACCAACAGTATCACTAAACCAAAGCAATATCCGAATCAAGGCGATTTATGATAACCAAATAAATATTAAAAAATATTAGCGGAAACAACTGTTTCATATAAAGAGTTCAGTCTTTATACATACTTATTCTGTTCATATATTCCGCAAACGAATAATTTTGATATTTTAAATTCACGACTACAGAACTGTCTGCCCTGTATAGCTATTAACATGTAACAGCTACTATAACAGTAGAACCGATTGAGGTAAATTTTGTTGCAATCATAAATAAAAGGAAGACGCCAACTATCTTTGAACCTAGTCATCCACCCCGCAAACAATTTTCCAACAATGCGATTTTATCTCCAACAACTTTCAAAATATCAAGCTTGAACTCTCCAACAAAGGTGTAATTGAAAGATCGGAAATTCCCAAGCAAGCACATATTTCAAAGGCGCTCTTCTTGCCTGGATAATATAAGAAGATAGAGGACAGAGTCGGATATAAAATATGGCGTCCTTTCATGAATCTTATTAAGATATCTTCCGAAAAATGAAGGGGACAACAAGATTCTATTTTCCAGAGCACGAGTGAGAGGAAATATCGCACGGTTTACGTATATTAAAATAATACAGACCCGGTTAAAGAGGTGCGCGTGTTGGCTTGGCTGGGAATTTATCGTCTCTATGAATATGAAGTTTCGGATATAGCTCCCTTAAGACGTATTCAGTTTTAAAACCGAGTCTTTAAAAAACGTTTACACTAAAGTTCTCAGTAAATATTTAATAGCAACACTGGTGACAATAAGGGGTCAATTCCCCAGCGAACGTCTGCTACACCTAAGAAGTAGTATTTAGGGTTAGACAACGATTTTCTTTGAAAGAATCAAAGGACAGTCAGTCGGAAAATACCGCTAATAGCCTGTGATAACAATTTTATTCATTACGTAGATTTCTTACCAAATTGTATTACGAATGTTTCTTTATTGTGTTTATAACATTTCCATTATAGGAACACTCATTTCGGGCCCAAGAGACTGCATGAACTCATAATTAATTTAACAAAAAGTATCTTTTTACACAATACGTCCACATATAAATTCTTCTCATATGTCCAAGTAAAATGATCTTTGCAGTATCTCTGCTAATGAATATATTACCCTAGTCATTATTAAACTACGTGTCTGTAGGAATTATCCTGTTATCGTGATATTATTAATCTAAAATGAAGGTGTTAATATTTTCATAATAAATATGATACACGCATAATAGATATGATACATCTCATGCAAGTTTTGTTCCGTCTAACATGCAAAATAAGTTTAAGGACATCGGAGTACGGGAACCGATAATAAACTTAGACGACGCAGTAGAAATTTTAAATAACAACTTATTACCATTATAGTAAAATCTAAACCTTTACACCTTTTTTTAATGTGAAAGAACACAAATCGTAATACATTACCCGGATTATGATGTAACGTAACTTTCGGATTTTAAATCATTTATGCAATAATTTCTTTAATATGTTCTTTTGTTGTGACCTAAACATATTCACAAGTACTGGGTCTCAAATGGCATGAAAATTATTTAAATATAAATTTTAATCTTTTACCAACGTAATTACGTTATAATAGCTTATACCAAAACCGTGTTACGGAACTCTCAAGGCGAGGCTCACTTCTACTTCATAACCGGAACACATCATACACTTAATAGTTCCTATTGTTTATTTACCGTAGTTTTTCCTAAATCAATGTCTTATGTTGATGTTTAATATTTTATTTTTCTTGAAGTTTCAATTAGGATTATAATTAGTTGTCTTTAATTTAAATGAATGTGTTATTAAGGAATGCACTAGTTTTGAATTATGCTATAGGGTTTCTATATATCTTTGTGTTAACGTTGTTAAAGTACCCTGATATTGTATAAATAAAAAAAAATCATACCATCGTTAGAATACAACATAATAAAATCTAAAACACCTCCCCCTTCTTAACGAAGCTAAAAAATCTGTTCCACAAAACTTCTCGCTTATCATTCAATTCTTCCGATATGAGGGGTGATATGCAAAAATTACACGTCTACGTTCATCCCCGCATAAATAACATTAGCAATGGGCGATAGCGTGCGTGAGAGTGTTTTTGTAATTACGTTATAAATAATAATTCAGTGCGCCGTACTCGTAGATTACGGTTAGCGAGCTTGATTCACGACCCAACTCTCTACTTTGTGGAGACGAGGAAACAACGATGTATTAAAGATGAGTCTATTACGCTCTTCGGAACTTTTAAAATATGTGTATCATAAGCCAGCGAAATTATGTTTCGTTGGTTCAACATATCACCTTTTTGTTACAAAATTTCATAACATTGTCGTCATCATATCAGTCATAAGATGTCCACTGCCTAATATAGGTCTACCCATAGATTTCTAATATAACTGTTTGGAAGCTGCGTGCATCAAACCTTTGCTACAACTTTAACCAAATTTTGTTCTGGTAGATATCCTGCCAGCTACCAATCCGAATCAACTTACCAATCTGCTGAATTACGTTTGCTACTTTCATTTGTCTACGGATCTTTTCATTCCGAGTGCAACCCATGACACTCATTATTACATAAGATTTGTCTATTTATTGCGTTATTTAATACATGTCTTGTCAAAGAGAAATGGCAGCTATCAAAATGATAAAAATATAATCATCGTTTTATAATATTTGAATCTCATACGTTATCAAGGAAAATCCGTAAACGGTATTCATTAAAATTACCGCAATATCACCTAAAACTTCGCAAAAGCTACGTAAGCGACGTGGTGGCGTATGAGCAAAATTTCTATGCCTTATCCCCTTCGGCAATAAGAAGAGTGGAGATACGACGATATATGGGAGTCATT
Organism: Battus philenor; assembly: GCF_028537555.1. Lineage (NCBI taxonomy): Eukaryota > Metazoa > Arthropoda > Insecta > Lepidoptera > Papilionidae > Battus > Battus philenor. Next base: position 5,715,715 of record NW_027181693.1, read on the forward strand.
ATTCAAACCGCGCTTTGTCAACATTCACACGCATAATTTATTTTAGCCGGTTAATACATTTAATAACTCAATCTGTATGCAGAAACGGTTTATTATTTAACTTAGATTACTTTAAAATCTTAGGTGTAACCAACACTAAGTCAAAAGAAAATGTAATTTTTTTACATTTGTTAATATCTAGTTAATCTGTTTTTAATTATAAACTAATAAAAACGATGCCATTTACAAAGACAATTCTTAAAGACAGTTATGGTAACGTTATTTTTTCTCCATTTAAATATAACGAATAATATCAAAGTCTTCTAGGTAGAAATACTGAAACTCCGATTTGTACTGCAAGGACGAATAGTTATATCACGTAGCAAGTTACTGGGTCGAAGCATCGCACTGTTTTGTTTCAAACGTGTATAAACTAAGCGAAGAATTGCGATTTACAATATTCAAGGGACAATTACAATATATAGACCTTTTCGAACGCGTCAGTCACTATTATATAGAATTTTTTACCTATTCAATTTTACTAATTTAATGTACTAAATATCTACACACACAACAAGCAAAATCTAACAAAACTATTTATTATCCGCTTATAATCAAAAAGAAAATTTGACAACTCATTCAAAGCAATATTCAATAATAAAATATACGTATCTCAACAAGGTATACATTCATCCCTATTAATACGTCCCATAATTTAAAAAAAAACCTGCCAAGCACGCGTTTCTCTAACTAATCTTTATAGCTTTTGATAGATGGCTATTATTTTTTATTGTTAGAACTTTTATAAACTAAAACATTGCCGATGTATTCCTCTTCGTTCCTTAGTGTTCCTGTAACGTTTACAGCGATACGGTTGCAAGATGTGCTCGCGGAGAGGAGTATTAGGAAGCGTTTACACGGGCGGCACGTAGCGTAATAAATAATATAGTAATCAGAGCGATTCCTTACATCCCGCCTCTTATTAGGCGAGAACCAACATTCAACATTCGCTAATGCCACGGCTTACTGGCACATGTGGGACGGAAAGATTCCGCGAGAATTTATTGTACATCGGCTTATGAATCATAAATAAGGAGGGACTAATTAGTGTTGCCTTTACAAGAATGTATACTTCGGAAGTAAATAATGTTACGTTCGAATACTTAGCAATTGAAACCTTCCTGATCAAGATAGACATAAGTATTAAAGTTTTAAGTCATAAGCATTTAATTTATACGTATTAACTTTCTTGTATTCCGTTATGAAAATTTGAAATGGTTCTCAATCAGAAACTTATTGCGGTTCGTCTAATATGGTTATAATAAGTTATACTTGTGTACTTACATTAGATATATGCATTATACAATATGAATATATATCTATTAGGTTAAATTACATGCTACGAGAAAGCATTCATAAAATTTATTTTAAAAACACGTTTATACATGTATTCAGATGGCCACTAAATTACCTCAAAGTTAACCTTAAAGTTCTGGAACGTATTGATGACCGATTCAAGTTAGTAAAAAGAAGCTTGATGCACGTTGCTTCCTAACAGTTCTTTTAGGAATCTATGGGGGATAACTACGTCGTATAGTGAGCGTCCTACGGTTCAAGTGATAACGACGATAATAAATTTAAATATTGGACAAATGAATACTTAACATCTATTCCATCCAATATTAATCAACTATAATTTAATTATCTTTGTTGTAAAAGTAATAGAGAGATAAACATATAGTTATAACAACTAAAAAATGTACAATAGGCATTATTTATAACCGTAGAATGAAAAAAGAAGACGGATAAGTAGTTAAAAGAAGTCTTATGCTAGGCACTCTTTGCGCTCCGCTACGGAATCTGCAAAAAAAACAGTAGTTAATAACTTCAAAAGATTCCAGGATTGGTCCATTGCCAAATTTTCCTGATACTAAAAACTGAATTCTATTTAACAGTGTTTTATTATGATAAGATATAAATATTTAAGAGTTAATGAAACACGGCGCATTTGTCGACGGGCTTTGTTACCACCGATACACACACGCGGTGAGCAACGCTATCGACGGCAGTGCACACACACTGTGAAGATAATGCCGACAAATTATGAAGTTTTAACAAGTTGGCGAAATAAATCTCTTCTGCATGCGGTTATCGCCGCGCGGCATAGGCGCGTCCTTGTCTTTTACAGTTGCCATTCTTGTAAATTTCAAACGCTTTGCCCAAAACAAAAATTAATTAAAATACAGCTATAACATATAAGCCACCATTTTCTAGGACAAAATATCAAATTCCTTGAAAATAATTAATTGTAATTTATTCAGTACGTTGTACTTTAAGAATAATGTCACCATAAAGCAAGAGTAATTTCAAAATTTGAACAAACTTTTAAAATTGCATGGCAGCAGCATTAGAATTAATCAAAATAAGCAATAACAAAAAATATCAATAATATCTAAATATTAAAAAAAAAACTACTCATTTATGTGGAAATTTTATTACAGCAGCATGGCAACATCGAATCGAACTAAGACGTATAAGAGTTTGGGTAAAGAATTTAAAGTAAAGTTGGCGCAATAAATTAATTGGTGACTAAGTTAAGAGTAAGGCGGGCGAGCGCGTGCGAGATCCAACCAAGTTTAGACTATTAATTTGGGTCTTAGACGACGAACGCCAACAAATAACAGGGGATACTTATGTGTGGGTGCGTGCACACACCTTTATTCTCCCTTATTAGTCCAATTTTCTTTTTAAATTGTACTGTGATGTGACTTGATACATATTAGTGAGTGACCATATGATATATCTCAAGGTTCTCAAAAAAAAAGTAAAAATGAGACGATTTACTATTAAATTGAATAACGAACGCGTCCTTTAAAAAGCGTCAACGTAATTGGGACGTAGCTATGAACCATCACACAAAATTTGTCACTTGACTGCACTCTACAATACCAATGCGATTCTGTTTGTTAAGTATATGAAAATAAAGATCCATGTGGTTGTTCAGTATTAGTAAAAGATTTTATTCACATCACCTATATGGATCATGTTTAAATAACAAGCATATAAACTACAGAATTAATGATATATATATATATATATATATATATATATATATATATATATATATATATATATATATACGACTTCCATTATCAAATTTTTACAAGACATAAAATAATTATAGTTATAAAAGGTTACACAGGATAACAAAAATATAAAACAAAAATCTGAAGGGTATTTATTTACATGATAAGTTCTTTGACTCAAAGTTTCGGTAACAGCTCAAATGATTATCATAAATAAACTAACCGTCAAATTACAGGCCCACACTCTATGCGAGTCATGATTGATACGCCAACAATAAGGGAAGTTTTTGCGGTATAACAATTGCCAATGTCAATTTCGATCATTAAGCTTCGGAATGGACCAATAAATTCGCACAGGTGATTAATTTGGAGCTTACAGCTACGCGCTGTTTTAATTATACAGCAAAACTTGTTTTGTTTTAGGTGCGTGAATATTAAACCGTCAAATCTAATTTTAATAACTAAGCAGCAGTTTGTTTGATGAAGGGGTATAATTACAGTCGGGTGATATTAAATCGTTATTTATTTATAAGAACATTTAAGTAAATGTCTTTTACAAATAAGAACAATATCTGCATTAACTATTCGAGTTTCAATACAAGTTGAACTTGCGCCGTTTCGCAACTGAATAAAAAAAGTTTGTGTAAAAGTTTGAAACTAAAGCACGTGGCGACGGTGGGCGGATCTGCAACCGGCTCATCCCCCACCTGTTGCTTATCCGGCTGATCCGCCCCCGCGCGGATATGCGCACGGATATCACTACGCAGCCGGATATGCGGATACGACTATATCCACGATCGCCACGCCTGAAGCGCCGCCCAACTGAAAGAATTTTCAGCGCGATTAGCGCTTAGTTTCAGATGTGGGTTGGATTTAAAACGTCTTTATCGTCGGTTCGCTTATACTTCAGTCATTTTATTACGTTCAGTGACGTTTTAACCTAACTCGTCACAAAAATTAATTAATATTTTTAACTTAATGAACTTATTGTAATTAAAAGAAAGAAATTTCTATTTTTAATAACTTGTCTAATCAATTGCTTCGGTCTTAAAATCATTGTTTAGTGATTGGTCAATAATTGTTACATTTCTTTACTGTTGAGTCTAACGGTGGTTTCTCCGTGAGTAACAGATTGGTAAAAAAGTTCCTTTGCATTTTACATGAAACTTTGGTACAAGACTTTCAAAATATGAATGTAAATAAAACATTCAACATAGGAGATGTTTCGTTCGATGATTTTTTGCCATTTTGTAGATAGCATAATCCATTGATATAGAAATTTTGGAACTCTTGACAAAAAAAACTACATGTTAACCTATCGTTGCCTAAAGAATTCTGAAGAAACTGAAATCATACATGACTGATACGTACATAGATACATTATCACCTCCCAGGAAAAGTCCCTTAATTTTGCTGAGTGGCTAAATATGTGTGTGGTCTGGCGTTAGCGTGATGATAAATCACACCCCTTCTATTGATTAACTCTTGCAGTTTTTTCTCCGAATCGATTGTTTTGTGCGGCAGTAATATCTCATGACAAACAACGACTTTCTTGTCCTACCATAAACACAAAGTTATACTGGGGTTTGCTGTAGTCTGTAAGGTCTGACAGATCTCCGACGGCTTTGTTCGCATTTTATCATCATGTGTGTAAATGTAAATGTGTATCTTTTAATCACGAGTTATCCATTTTCCAAAACAATTCAATTTCATTACGTCTTAATAAATGGTCACAAATGAGGAAACAGCTCGTGGGGTACCCAAATAACAAGTTTTTTTTACACACCCAGCCTTTTCCGATTGAGACAAAACTGTTTTACAGCCATTAACATACCTAACTTGATTCACTTTCACAAAACTAACGTTCATTTTTCAAAAAAATTCTAGAATGAAAACGCTTTAACCAACTTTGTTTTTCTCTTACTATCCTGCATTACGTCCAAAAAATTTAATACTTTTTGATTTTTTTTTAAATATATAGAACCTTCATTTGATTAACACATTCTGACAGTTTCTTTCTGTTGTGTAAAGTAAAAATAGCTCAAAGCAACACTTTACTATTTTCTTCTATCAGTTTTTTTTAAATGTTGCCTTTTTAATATTATTGCAACCAGCCAAACAAAGTAGTACAAACAAAGATATTTTATTACAATTTTATATATATTATTTGCGAAAAGACTTTTTCCCCCATCTTGCGATAACTTTGACATTTGACATAAGCTTTGTGCGTTTGATTGAAATTGGTGAAGGTTGAAATGTCGTTTAAATTTTAGCTCAAAATTCGAATTTACGGCTGTGGTACGATAACGAATAACCACAGATTTTATAAGACTTGAAGAATCGTTTGTTTCTGCTAAACAGAATCTATAACTGTTTTCGTATAAAAGGCAACTTTCAATCAAAGTAAATTTTTACGAATGGGATGGAAATGATTCATATATTTATTACAAATTAAAAAAGCGAATATCTAATATCTAAGTATCAGGAATAGTTTAAAATTTTTCACAGTATGTAATTATTATTTGAATCATAATTTACCGAAGGAAATCAAGTTTTGGGTTATTAGAGGATACATCACACTTAGATCTCGGGAAGGGTCCAAATGACCGGTACAATTGAGCAGCATTCGCTTTCGCAAGATCCGAGACGTATTAGTTCGAACGACAACTAAACTTCTAATTGGCCCGAATCGAATTACTAAATGGGGAATTGAACCCTCGATACAGCACTTAACAGTAGCGAATCCTTTTAACGGTTTGGTGAAGACGGATCCCTTTTGCGAGATGATATTCGCCAATTAAGGGATATGAGACGACGACCTCTGTAGTTAAGATGTACCTTGTGTTTAACTTGATATCTACTATAGTTCTCTCAACGTTTATCAAATAAATTTTATAACTTATTCGTTAGTTTGTCTAAGTAAAGTTTAACTAAGTTTAGTTTTAAATTAATTGTTTTAAAGAAGTAAACGAATCTTTGTCGCGTTTTTAAATATTAAATGCTTTGATGAGCCAGAGGATAAATGTTCACAGAATAATCGCGGTTAATGCAATAATAAAAAGGATTTCTTAGTTTGGTATACTAAATAATTATTAGACGTTCATCTTATATATCTTATATAACTTCCTACGTTGATTACTACAACGTTATCGAACAATTGTTAAGGAATACTGAAATTACGAAATGTGTAATTTGAATCCTTCTGTTAAATATTAATGAGAAATTTAGTACTCATAGAAAGAATACAAAATAACGTTGAATATTTTAGATTATTATGATTGCCATCAATAATCTCTGATGTTTCTGTTATTTTTAAACAGCTGTTCGTAGTTAGTATTTATAAAAACTTATGTAGATAATAGTAAGGTTGAAGAGTTATAAGGTAAATTACAGTAACTTAGCTTTTTATACAATTTTCGCTGTTTAATTTAAACCTATTTAGCAATATTTTTATACTTGTATTTCCAATATGTTGTACATTTTGTAAATTTTATTGAAATGATTATATAATTTACGCGACACTGAAGGAATTTAAACATTATTTCCTCAAAGAACACCGATAAATGAAAAAGAATTCCAATGCCTTTACGAGAAACCACAAGATGCGCCTGACGGTGGTACGTATTTCCAAAGATCACAAATTAAAATTAAGTTTAGGTCGATGCGGACCAGAGCTTGGTACTTGAAACTATGCGAGTAGTCCGGTGCGGCGGCAAGACGCTAGCGAAGCACTTTGCTTGCCGATAGTTCTAAATTAGCCAAAGAGACGAGTTTCACCGTGTAATAAATCTAAGTTTAACGTGGGACAAAGTTTTGCTAAATTATGAGACTTAAGATTTCAAATTACTAAGAATTCTGTGTAAATTAAATTTGTACTCAAATTACTTACTTAAAATAGTAACTTCTGCCTACTTCTGTCTTAGTCGCTAAATTATTTTTAAAAAGGGGAAGGTGTAAACATTTTGTTACTATGTTTTGTTTACATTACTTCAAAATTGTTATATCAATTCACTTTTATTCCATAAATGAATTTTCGTTAAGGATTCGTAAAATCTATTTTTCAACTTTTTACTTTTTAATTATCATTAAAACTGTCGGTACTGTTAAATATTTAACACATATTTCATTTTCAAAAACTAAAAATGTCTTAGAAATAAAGTAAACGTCGATTAACTCAAATCAAGTTTGAATATTGTGTCACCCGAAGACCTCTTTGGTCATCGTGCGGCAACCGTCTTTAGAAGCATTACTGGGAAATGCACTAATGCCCCTCCGATACCGTGGAAAACTGTTAAGGGGATGGTTAGGGGCTTTCTAAGACATTGATATAATTAGTGCATTGTGCCTCGCTGATGTCCTATACTGAACGATAACGTTATTTGCATTTAATTTATCGATTCTCACGCTATTTGCTACCTTATTGCTCTGGCAACACGGATAAATGTGTTTCACAATGTGTTCAAATAAATTTATGCAGAGCATAGGGAAGTTTGCTTCAAGTTATTGGCCACATGCAAAGGGGTCATTATCATCTAGAAAGCACACTGAACGCTTCTAAATTGGATGTCCAGAGCTTAAATTCAATAACTTAGCATTTAGGGAACCAAGCAAATTTCTGCTTCACAAATAAAATGTGTACGTAGTTTTACATTTAAAATCCTAATATTAACTTACATTTTTTTAAATGATCTTTTTTGGATTTTTTTTTTCATATTTTTAGCAGAATCTATTTTATTAGATTTTCACAGACATCAAGAAATAAGCAAGTTATGGTCAACGAGCATAAAGAAATGTTTCGTAGCATTAATTCTACGCTGTAACTGCTGTAGCATTGGAAACGTCGTTACGACGAGTCTACGGCTTTGCGAATAAATATGGATCTTTTAAAACGCGCCGCCTCCTAATTGCCTGAAGATGGGCCAGAGCCAATTACGGCACAAACGTTCAGTCCAAGGCCCCACTGTGCCAGGAAATGGAAGCGATATAGCGTCACTATCGCTCCAGTCTGGTTTTGTTTATTACTGGTGATGACGACATGACTTGACCAGTTTACGTAATACTCCTACTTACTATAACACGAAATTTTTTTGAAACAATGAACCTAGTCTATCTTAGTCGCTTTATTATCATCATCGTCATTATCATTCAGTCATATGACGTTCACTGCATAAAATAGGCCATTCTCCATAAAACCACTCAGAAGCGGCCTGTCTCCAACGTCTCCTGGCGATCTTAATAAGAACGCCTGTCCACCCTGAGGGTAGACGCCCTACGCTGCGCTTTTTTTTACTCTCTTTCCCCTATGTTTGGGAAGGACAGGGTGTTTTTTTGTCTTATTAATTTTTTTTTCACTGACTTTTCATTTTCGTTCTCTACGATCATTCTTCACGTAATCTATCATTCCATTCTTTCTTTCCACAATTCATTCTATATTTTCTTTCGTTCTAATTCTCATTCATACTTCGCCTTCATATTTCTCTATTTTATAATTTTGTTTACATTAATTCACATTTTTATTACGCTTACTCTATTAATTATACTATTTTACGAGTTTATTTTTGAAACATGTTTACTTTTGGCATCTTTTAACATAGAGGCGATGTTTATTTCATTTATTTTTACGCCCAACCGGCATTCGGAGTTGACCCGGAGTCCTCCGAATGCGGGACAGTGGGCTACCAAGGGGACCACGGTATGGTCCACGCCCGGTTCACAGAAGCACGAAGGGCCCTCCTTGAGCTTAAACCGGTAAAGGTACTTGGATAACCCCCCGTGCCCCGTGAAGAGCTGGACCACCTTCGCTGCGCTTGCCAATCCGTTGTATCCATTCCAGAATCTCATCAGCCTCAATGAGCCCACCAGCAGTCTTGTCTATGCGCAATAGGCTGGATTGCCACTTTAACTTGCCACTACTCTGGGTTATGTCGGCAACTTTCTTTCATCAGCTTCGTTTGCTCTCAGCATTTTAATGCCAAGAAATAATAACTAAAACAACAAGTTATAGTAACCAGGGAGTCTTTAAGTAATAATAAACCAATTATTCTAGTCTATATAATGAATTTCCACGATTTCTTGTACATCTAAAATCCCTCATCGTTGATTGGTATGGAATAAAACTACAAGTTTTATATAACCTATATGGAACAGACAAAACATTGCATGGTTTATTAATAATGTAGAGTGCAATGATAAAATACTAATATAATGTTACTCATAAATACTTTTATAAGTAATGTTATATTTATATTATAAAAATAAAACCATGTAAATAAGCTATAGCAGCGAGGCAGCCAGAATTTCTGCATAAGCTATGTTATGTTGCGGCTATGATCATGCACATTAGCCTTATGATAGTATGCGCTTGATGGTGTATATAGGGACACGCGGACAAAATAATCCGTGAGCATTGAACGTGTGGAGATTGTGGAGTGCTCCAATTAATAATAATAATATTCACAGAACGCAATTAATTCGATCAATGCTTATTATGTCATTGTCGTATTGACGTTCCTATGTCATTCTTTTTTCTCATAAATTTAAATGACGTTTGTGGGGTTGCCCACAAACGTTTATATACATGAAAATAATTATTAATTGTGTTACATAAAAAATATTACATATTTCAAGACGTATGTAAAGGCATCATGAGCATAGTTGTTATGGATTTATTTGTATCATACATATAAAAAAATTAATTAAATATTTTACATACTAGAGAATTTAATAATTCAAGATGTAGTAGGCATGATTTGGCTAACAGATGTCGGGTAAAGGTTTTTTAACGGTTATTACGAAAAACAACCTCGTACCAGGCTTCACTCGATTGTTAGTGAGACTCTCAACTAGTTTTACCTACCGCGTATCACAGATATTTGTGTATATTGTTAAAAAGTGTTTACATGGAATGTTAAATGTTCGTTAAATTACCACGAAAGCCTTTAAAGAAAATTTATCAACAGATAATAAGAGCTTACAAGAAATATCTGTAAAACAACATTTAAAATTTGCTTAGTGACAATGTAATCATTACTAGAAATGCATAGTTTAAATAAAGATTATTTATTGTTGTTAAAATTTATAATACGTTAGGAAAAATTTATTCATTATTTGATATTAGGACCATTCTATTGTCAGGTCAATCACACGTCAATGGTTAATAATAAAAACTAAAATACTACAATCGAACGTTGTTTTTTATTAAAAACAATTATATGAATTACTGCTTTAATATTATTTGTGGATAAATTAATTAATAATACGTGAGTTAAAATTGTTCATCTGTTGGACGTTCTTCCGGGCCGTGTGTCAGGTTGGTAATGTACGCGGTAGTTTATGTGGCGTGCGATAGTCGCCGCGACAGAGGTTATTCGTTGCGCTAATGTGCAGCTGCATCTCGTTTGCATTTCCCACTGAACACAACTTTCCAGCTAGCGACTTTGATAAACAGATACCATTTTACATTCGAAGAAAATATTTCAGACTTTTGATTATGTTATGCAGATCCATTTTATAATTTATTTATAATTACTACTTACATCACATATCGATCTCTATTAAGTGAATCGTTTTTAGTCACTCATACTGAACACTCGAGCGCACACACAACAGACATATACATTGTTTCTTATTTTTACTTTAGTCCCTTTGTTGGTAAATATATAATTTAATTATTAAATTTACAAAATTAATTACTAAATGACGGATAAGAATTCTAACTCCTGTAATCTAAGTCTTCGCCTAGCAGAAAGTCAGGAGACTAAACAAATTTATAATAAAAGTGTTGAAGAAAAGTATATTATTATTAATACCTAATTTCCTTGGATATGCCATAACTTTGGCACAAGTACAGATTTCGCTTATCTTTGTAAATAGATTTCTATAACTTTGTTTTTTTTTTAATTTCATGTGTAGTACATTCATTTTTGAAATATATGTTTCTCACGTAAGTATAACAATAAAAAGTAAGTTTAGAAATACCTTTTTTATTATTTATTAAGATTCGAATTGATTATTAATTTACAGCTGTATAGAGGAGACTAGCTAAGATTGCTAGGGAAGACAACACTACATTTAATTAAATATGTCAATTTCACATCACACTTAAATTTATGAAATAATCATAAACATAGTAAGTAAATTTTTTTACAATTAGGAAAAACTCTTGATGTCATCAATTAAAGATATTTTCTCTTTTTCGACAAGATATGAGTATTTCTAGTGAGGATTACACGAAAGTAAGTTAAAAACATTCTTTTCTATAACATGCACTTTTTATTACAAATTTTTGAGTGAATATCATGAAGCAGAAACAGAAGTTTTATTTGAAGAATAATTAATTATCGTGGCTTAATAAGACTATAGATCAAAGATATATATATATATATATTATATATATATATAGATATATATATCTTTACTACAGTACGACCATCAAAAATACTTCATAAATTTCACCATCATCGCCATGGTCTCCCCCAAAGATCGCTAAAATAAATTGTATAAATTCTAAAAAAAATTGTCATGTTTAGTTCGAATAATATATATCGATAGGTGATTTATGTAGGCTGTTCCATAAATGATAATCTGCAAAAAGCACGAAATCGATACCAAGAAGAAGAAAATGATAGTAAGCAGAGAAAAAGACATCAATCATATTTACTGGAAGCAAGAATTAATTCAATGCATACACGTTAAGGTTCTTAAAAGATGCCGGATGCAACGAGCTTGCTACTGGTCCTATTGGAAATCCATTTGGAGTGGCCTTTGTTCTGCAGGGCAAGTGTACGTTGAATAATATAAAAATTGTGAAACATCTAATAACACAAATCGTAACAGCTACTCCAAATTAATATAAACTTTAATAACTAAAAACTTTAATAAATAAAAAATACACTGGTAGTAAAAATGAATAGCTTAATGATATATATAATTAATGTATGGATAAAATTCATTATAATCACTAGTGTATAAAATAATATTCAAGATTTTCTGAAATTCTGGTATAAAAGTAGTTATTAAAACTAATAATAACGAAGCCAAGAATGAACCTTGAAAAAACTGTACAAAAATATAACTGGAAGGGAGACGGGGCAACGCAGCTTGGGAAGGCAGCGGGATCTCGCACTATTTTCATTTCGTGTAGTGCCACATTTAATTTTGTTGAAATTCTAACGTAGCTTTGCAAAAATGTCAACTTTATTCCGCCTCAGTCAGCCATTCTCGTTTCTCTCGAATGTTTCGCTTCTTCATTTTCAGGAATGTTCCGCAATTTCGCGACGGGCTTTGAAGAACTATAACTTCGGGAAACTTACCGTAACTTTGAAGATGTGGCTTCCGACAAAAATTTATCAAAGCGTGTTTAAATTTTGTTACGACTTCTTTCTTGATTTTACTGGAGTTCGTTAGTGTAAATAATTTTGCAACATATACATTTCGGATATATTTTTATTTCAGTAGATCGAGCCGGTAGCGCGGTGTGGGTGGGGGGCCCACTAGGTGGACCGACATAGTTAAGGTCGAGGAAATTCGCTGGTTGCGGGCAGCGTAAGATCGGTCATCGAGGCGATCTTTGGGGGAGGCCAACGCTTTACAGTAGGCGACCATCGGCTGATAAGAAGAAGAAGAAGCTTATTATTGTTAAGTTTAAGCAATTGATATTATTGTCATCGGACAACACTGGATGCTGGTCGCTTTCAATCGGTCCTGTGATTCGATTCCAATTGGAAATCTGTGGGGAGACCAGTAGACGCCTAATAGCCGAAAGCGTTCACAATGATGATTAAAATATTTAATAGTTTTACGAAGAGAAAATGCTATTACGTAATCGGCTCTTCCTCCTTAACGGAAGCTGCTAAAGTGATACCCGCGTCTGCCTCTGCTCGTTTTTGAAATAATTTAACTAAGACTTTTGAGAAGAGCGAACTGCGGTCGTCAATTTAGACTTACCTCCATCATGGATGATCAGGTCACGGTTTTTACCCTCACGGCAAAGCGAGGTCCAGTTTTGGACAGAGCAATTAACATACATTACTATACAATATTTTTTTAACGTAAACTACACTTTAAAATGTAGACACATCATATCGTTTTTACTGTATTTTTTTTTATTCGCTATTTCTCAAGCTGTGAAGCTCTTTATATTTTTAATCATTATTTATTAATATTATAGCTTTTTATTCATTTATTGTCTATATCTTATTTATTTACCTTAAAAAATATAACGATTATATAAAACATTTCGTTATCAATAAATTATAAGTAGCTGGCAGTATAAAACATGACTGGACCGCAAAAATATTTAAAAACATTACTTTTAATCATGTATAGCCAAATATTTATCATTGATGATAAGATTATTTTTACTAGAAGTCTTAGACGAAATATGTATCGTTGAAATGATATTTTTAAGCTGTTTGTTTCACTTAAAAGACATTTTATTTGTTCAAATATAGCCATAAAGGTTTCAATTAAGATTTTGAATTTAACTAAAATTATAATTCATAGGTAAACGAAAAACGAGTTGAGTAAATATTAAAAAGAATATGTTAAAATAGATAGAGAATAATTGTGCATTTGAACGATAGAAAGCGGTACAAATCAATAAGTATTGTATAGCATATTTGTGAACGCTGGCTTACCGATCTAATAACCCATCTGAAATTCATATTGAACGCCGATCGTATAAAGCGAGTACACACAGTAAAAGGCTGAGCTCCCGCGGGAGGTGGGTCTGAAAGGCCACGAGCGATAGCACTCATCGGTAGAATAAGCCTGTTTCCCGACGTCGAGGTTTAGGGATGCGACATCGTCTCAATGCTGTTTTATTCTGCTGCCATCAATACTTAAAATACTTGTGAACGATCTAGTGATGTTACTTTAAAAATAGTCGATAAATGTTTTCATCTCAACTCGAATTCTACATTCACACGTCTTGAATAAATTTACCGCAAAAAGAAGAAGTATCTTTTTGAAATGTCTTGCTGCGATGGAATCTTATTTAATTTAACATCACGTGGGTACGACTCTTACTAGGTCTATCGAAGTCGCTGAATACGAGGCAGCTTAAGATCGGTCATCGTCGATCTTTGAGGTTATCAGTTTTAAAGGAAAGTTATTGCTTTAAACAAAGTTTTTATAATTCGATATTACTACAAGTGTTATGAAATTTTTATTCTAAATATCCGATCTAACATAAGTTAAAAACTAGTGTGTTAATTTGGTTTATTGACCATTCCATTTATACATTGTTGCAACAAGATTTAAAATGAAAACTAGCGTAGACTCGAACAAAAAAATCAAGACGTCACGAAACCACATAACATGAATATTAATAACAACATAACCATTTCTAGTACACATACAGGGTTGTATGAGATGTTCAAAATATAGTAAGTAAAATTTTTAAACTTTGAAACATTTCGGTGATAACTTATCGATAGATATCACAGAGATTCGTTTTTGGTATAAAAGGATTGATGTTTGAGGCTGAGGCCAATCGTAGCAGAGGATTGAGACGCAGACAAAGGTCCTACGAGAACTGATTCTTTGCGGCAATATTTCAATGATTTTAAAACATCGATTATATACTTCGTAAACACAAATTATTGATTCGGCAGTTTAAAAAGCATGTTAATATGTTTTTAAACGAAAAACATGTAGTCACATGCCCTTCTTGGCAATATATATATATATATATATATATATATATATATATATATATTATATATATATATTATATATATATATATATATAATATATGTATATATATATTTTATATATGTGTGTGTGTGTGTGTGTGTGTGTGTGTGTGTGTGTGTGTGTGTGTGTGTGTGTGTGTGTGTGTGTGTGTGTGTGTGTGTATAAAGATCTAGATAGATATCTTTATACGACTCGACTATTTTATAATTATTGTTGTGTACTATTTATTATGTATCATATATGTATTAATTTATCGTTCATCCGATTCAATATTTTTTCAATAAGTCGGAAAGGCCGAGAAGTCAATATAGCAAATTATCGTCATCTCATTTGGTCGGGTCAAACATCTTAACATATGAAGGGCAGGTCCTTGGTGCGCACAAATAAATACGCTCCTTGCGTATTATATTTCTGTGATCCCCGGGTATTAAAGATATGGAAGGGTCAGCAGTGGATCGGTCTAAGACGTACCCTATAATTCACGTACCTTTGCGACCCTCTCAATTGGTATTAGATGTAAGTTTTATTGTCTCTCATATTGTTTGAAAATATTTGGTGTATTATATTTATTTTCATACATTCATGGTTTTTATATATGGCCCAAACAAAAGACTATTTTTTTAAAATAATTAATATATCTTTAGTGGGCAACTGAGTACGGTATAACAATACATTCCCGTGTAATGTCTCTGAAATATTATGTAATAAATTTAAGAATGTTTTTTTTTAAATTCTTATTATATTGTGAAGGACTTTTAAGATAAAATAAAGCTTGGGAATAAATCGATCAGTTTGTTAAGGATATTGCAAAAGTGGCAAGAAAAAAACCCATCTAAGTAACGAAGTCTAGGTTCTTCTTAGAGCAGGGCTCGATTGGAACCCTAGTGGTTTTAAGTTAAGGGTGTTATTATTGTTAATATTGGAGCTTAATCTGATCCCAGTTTCTACCAAATATTTCTACCAATAGTAACCGTGGGTTTAATCATTTTAAAAAAGATAATTGCATAGATTATAATTGCATATTTAAGAGTCAAAAACAAACATTTTTTTTATTTAGTTGGAAAAAGGTTTTTATGTGAAATATTGTTTTTATTTATTCATTTAAAATACTATTTATACATTTTATGCATAAGGGCGAACTTAATGCCGAAAGCATTCTCTACCTGTTAACCGTTAAGTGGTGCAGAAATAAATTAATAAAGGTAGGTGAAACAGGTCAAAATCATAAAAGACGAAAATTAATGCAAAAAAGTGGAATCAATTTATATATATATATAGATATACTTATGTGTATTACTTACTATATATACGTATACCATAATATATATTTAAATAGTTACATATACTATTTACATAAATTTGTTAAATAATAAAATTAAATTATAGTGATGATTACGATTGTACAGGCTCTTATAAATTTTACTACAAACAGATATTGTCCAAGTCTATTAGTGTATATATATATTATCTATGTGTATTTATATATATATCTATTTATACAAAATTTAATATACAACATTTTCATATACATCATATATATAATTGTAATAATAATTAATAATAAATGTAATAATAATAATAATAATAATCATATAATTAATTGATTTTAATTTGAATTTTTGGCAATCAAATAAAAAAATTTGTTTAAAACAAATGTGGAACCATATGTTAGTTATCTTATTTGGCTGTTGTTTTACCATTACGTCTTTAGTATGTTTATTAGTTTTTATACAAAAAAAATTGTTTAAAAATATAACTTAAACTTACTATCTAAAATAAATCTTGTATTATAATTAACAAACAATTATATTAAAAAAAGTTTATTAAACGTGGAACTATTTTTTAAACATCGTTTGTCGTGAGTGTTTGTGTTAAGAGATAAAATTGTGCTTTCCGACGAAATATTTCTTAAAATGGACGTTACAATCCAAAATCTCTAACGGAATAGCGCCCGCAACACTTTAAGTCTAAGTAAGTGGCGTTCGGCGGCCAAAGATTTGCTGGACCGTCACTAATGGGCTTTATCCTTATTTATTGAACTTGCCGCAGGAAGCAAATTGTTACGATACAAATTTTAAAGTCTGTCTTATTTTTAAACGATACTAAATTTTAAAGTTAACTTATAACAATTGAAATATTTGTATCAACAGAACTGGTAGCTTGGTGATTAACCTGTGACTAATAAGTAAACGTCTTAAATTATTTACGCAATAATCATTTTGTATGGAGTATATAAATCGTTTGTGGTCACACACGGTAAATAAAAACATCATTAGAAAACCAGACCTGTGACCAAAAACCGGAAGATTTGTAATATATACCAATCAGATCAGGAGTAAGATTCCTCCTAAAAGGCAGATTTGTATCTCAGCAGTGAGATATTAGTAAAGCTACGATTTAAGGTCTACTTTTGGAAATAAACTTTCAATGTAATATAAAATATATAACTATAATTATCTGATCTATTAATCTATTTAGAGCAATTGAAGCAAATTGATTTTGAACAGTAAATACAGGAATACCCGTGTGAGTAACAAAATGGGAGTAACGGGAAAAAAAATAATTCTTTTTTTGCATAGTAATATCAACTTTAGTTGATTTGAACAGTGTACTTATGTACGTTATGAAAATAATATCAAAAGAGCCTAAGTCAACAGAAACAAGGAGCGAATTGAGCCTCTCTATAAAGGTATTCCTCGGCTTAGAACACGCTACGAGGGTTGCAAGTGTGTCCTTACCTAAAAACCTTTGCAAAAATTCAATAGTGTTTTTACTGTGATGAATTTCACAAACATCCTTCATACAGTAGTTAAAACAGTTTATCCTTAAGATGTAAATTCATGAAAATGTTTCGTCATCGCTTGAGCCCATAGGCAGCCATTGCAAGATATAAATTTCCTTCAACGATATCTATGGGAGATATACCATAATCGCCACGCTCGGAAGGCGGATTGGCGATTGCAATGGCATTATGGTACACAGAGGACGGTGCTACCCTTCCTCTGGTAACTTGTTTGTGGGCAGTGGCAATCGTATAAAATTAATGCACTAAGTGTGAATAATTTATGATTATATTACGAAAATCGAACCTGTGACCGACGATCGCAGGTCTGTCCCCTACCGCTGGCTTCAAAAAAGTTATTACGCATTTTGTTTCCAGTTTTTATTTTAAATTTTTTTTATGCAGAATGTAGTTTATATAATAATGATAGTAATAGTGATAGTATATATTACAAAGAAGTTTATTGTAAAAGCGTACGTAATTATCGACAAAGGAGTTGCAGTTTCAAGGAGCCTAATGGAAGGTGTGTTATTATTTACGAAAACCAGCGTAGACTCGTACAAATAATCGAGACCTCACATTCACGAAACCTCATAATGTCCTCGTCTTGCGATTTAAATATGGAGAAAATTAAACAATCGATGATCACAAAACAAGGTTTGTATGATTTAATAAATATAGGAATATTTTTTTTTATTAAGACAATATAACGTGACACTACAGTTATAATATCATTCTAATATTGTGACCTATATCTTTTTGCAGTGTTATATAATCAAAGTTAGCTAAACGAAGACAAGAATAGAGACGACGTAACATCTGTATATTGATTAGACGCGAATAAGAGGCTTTATTGTTGAAAAGAATGAAACACACTAGGCATCAATAAAACACTTGAATAAAGTTAGTAATTATAGGTTAATCAACTATTTTAAAAATTACTGTAAGTAATTTTCGCATATTCATGTAATTTTAAAGATTGTAATTTAAAATAAATAAAATTGCTTTGTTATAACAAAATTTTACGTTAACTCTATGTAAATTGATTCCAAAACATTAAGCAAGTCGCGTATTTCTTAGAACATCTCGAATTGTAATCGACGAATCTTATCAAATGGGGTGTTCTCCTCCCCCTTCGAGAGCTCGCTGCTATCTTCAGGGGTGAAAGCAGGGCCTTTAACAGGTCACAGCGGACTTCAAACGAGTTCAGACAGGCGTGAAGAGTCGAACATGTCACGCTCTCACAACTCGACACCTGTGTTTAATCCTGACGCACTTAGGATTTGCGGGCAGGATGTGACACGACAAGACAGATTGGATGCTAAACTGCATTTTGCTTATCGATTTACAAGTCGTTGTTAAAACGGAATTTTCTAAAAAGGTATTTAATTTGTCTTTACACTATTGCGATTGCTATTTTTTGCCCTTAACGCTAAATTACTCTTTTCTGGTTTGCAACCTCATCTTCAATGCGTGTTCAACTTTATTTAACGCGTATTCAACATTAAATTAATTTATTCAAAGTACTGTATTCTATTAAAATAATACAGTATAACACTTGATTTATAAATGATTCACAGTCTTGCTGTTTCGTATCAGTAACAAATAGAATATTAAAAAACGTGAAGAGAAACTGATAATACTTGGATAAATTGTAAAGAAAAATTTGTTGAAAAAAACGTTGTCTACAGTATACGAAAGCATTTTCATGTTGAGATTCGTGACTAACATTTCAAGCGAAAACTGTTTCTTTGGGTTTGACGATAAGTCGATACGTCTAATCAGCGATAAGAAATTGTAGATAACCGTAAAAATATACAGGAGGTTACATAATAAAGTAATTTAAACTTATATTTAACTTATATTCGTAATTATGTATAAAGATTATTACATTAGCAGATGATCGTAGAACGACTTTTTAAATATATGGTGTCATTCAATAAATACAATGTTTCGTGTTTTTTTTTTCGTAATTGCAGTATTAATAAACATAAAGCATAACACATCGGACATGTAACAGAAATATTTACTATTATTACAATACACTAAACTAACACCAAACACCCTTCACTAAGCAATTCTGATTTTATTGAGATTAGAAACATCCTTTATCTAAACACTGTCGCACGCAAACGAAGCCCACCTAGTGTCATCCGCAATACACAAAGATAGTCGTTCCATTACCAAATTGTATCGTACGGCTAAACCACACTACATAAAAGTGAAACGAACATTTTTATAAACAAATCAGTTCCTTGGATGCAGTGGTTTAATATTTTTCTATATTAAAACAATTTCAAAAGATTTTTGTGATAAACAGTAACATGCGTAAAACAAGAAAAAGAATACATTGATTCTAATGGGTAAGGTCGTTTACCTATTTTTATTTTTAACAAATAATTATCGTCATCATAATGTTGAAGCCGATGATCCCAAAGATCGCTATGATGACTGAGCTTGCCCTGCCACATTCAATAACTTCTAGGCTTTGGCTATTGTGTTGACTATTAATAAATTATTATATTTTTTTCCGACATACATAATTAAACAATATTGTTTTCATTCAAACAAATATGTTATAGATTATAACCAATAGATTGATAATTAATAGATAATAGTGACAATCTCAACAAAAATTTCAGGAGTTGCTGCGCTGTTCCTTGGGATATGGCTGCTGCCAGCGACGGTTACTGCAAGTGTCCTGCCAAATTTAGAGGAGAACCTTGAGGAACCCCTATGTCGTACATATACTCAAAATGAACTTTTGTACTTAGATTGCTCAGACCGTGGACTTACAGAGTTACCGGAAAAACTAGACTATGATGTAAGCACGTTAGAAGTTTGTTTCTTTTTAAAAATAGAGAAAAGTTTTGCAAAGAAATATTAGTATCGTGTATGTTCGTAAGATTGTTAATAAATTTTACATTAATTTAGCACTAGAAATAAAGATAACCTCGTTGTACGATTCTCTTGGCTTCATAAAATTAATAACTCTTGTTGGTATTTGTGTAAATTATTATAATACACTCTCAAGTAATGTGTAACAAATATAATAAATACGTTAAACTAAAAATTTATGCAAAATCCAATAACACTGTAAAAGATTTTTAAATGATAGTAAAGCTTGAGAATGAATTATTCTATTACTATATTAAGGATGTGGTAAAAGTGAGCCCGAAAGAAAACCCATCTGAGTTTGTTGTGAGCTCATCTCTGATCTGAGCGCGTTCGGAAGCCTCGTGGCTTTTAGTTAAAGGATACCATTGTACCTGATTTTAATTTCTAACAATTTGAGCTCCTCTGGCATTCTTCTAATGACGCGCAAAAGTGATCACTGTTAATAATTCACTACTCATTTATTAATATGTATTTATGTTAAATATCTGTCTAAAAATAATAAGACTTAACAGCAAAAACAACCACTGCATAATAACACAGAAACAGGTCCAAGGCATGGAATCAGTCAGGCAATCTCTTAACGTAAAAGTAAATGACATTTTTTCGTAAGAAATAACTATAATCCCGTTAATTCTGAATTTAGTCTCTACTAAAACATTGAGAGCTACTACAAGACTAGAGAATAAAAAACTTTTTTACAAATAAAAGATTTTGAGACAAATATTGTCTATAATTGAATTATTTTTTATAATTTCAGGCACAGGCGCTGCTGTTGTCCAATAACAACTTCGTCTCGTTCCCTGCACAACTTGAAAATTTTCATCGGATCGAAATATTGGACATGTCAGGAAATCGATTAAGAGCCCCTTTGCCAAATTATATGACTAAATGGTCGAATCTTCATACGCTTAATTTGTCAAATAACAATTACGATAAATGGTTAGGTAACGATAACGAATATGACATCAAAAGACTTGATTTGTCCAAAAATAAAATTAACAGCATTGACGTGAAAGCTTTTAACAAGATAAAGAATTTGTCTTTTTTAGATTTATCCGAGAATAGAATCTATGATTTGCCAACGTCCGTGTTTTCAGATGCGAACAACTTAGATACGCTTATACTGTCTAGAAATTATTTCTCCGAAGTACCGAGCTTCCGCTCCCAGTCGTTGAGAAGTTTAAGTTTGAGTTACTGTCAAATCGCAAATATCGATACCGAGGCACTTACAGGAATGAGTTCCTTACTAGCTATCGATTTGTCTATGAATGAAATTGAAAAAATTCCTGACGGGATCGTTTCTAGTACTCTTCAAGAAATAGATTTAAGTTATAACGTAATAAGTGTAATAACGGATGACACTTTCTCCGCATTGCCGCATCTGGCAGTACTGGATTTGAGAGGTAATGAATTTAAAGAGGTTTGGTCATCCTCACATTTTGCTTCGAATCCTTTTCTGAGAGAAGTTCATGTGAAAGGAAACCGTTGGAGTTGTGAAGGATTCAGCGTTAATTTATTATTGACATACGAATTTTTGACTAAAGAACCTGCGAAGGTAGGAGACGTTGCGTCACTTATTTGTTATTCGCCGTCCAATGTTACACAGCTCAGCTGGCAACAGGCCTATATACTGACGTGGCGCCCGAACGAGATATCCAAACAATCGTATACGGCGGTGGCAGTGTTTATTGGTGTTATAATAGGCATAGTCGTAACATCATGTTTTTGCAGAGGAATAATGTCCATTAACAAGCACACTACGAGACAAACCACGGAAACTACCACTGTGAATGGTCCGAGCATCGTGACTCAACCGAGGGTTGAAAGCGTAGTGATGAGAATTCCTCTCGGAGATGATTTACCCCCAAGCTATGACGAAGCTCTTTTGATGCCACGTCTCAATTCATCTTTCCATTCATTACCGGATTTCATTGACGAGGATGATAATTTAGTTCGTAATCACCGAAGATCCAGATCAATCGGCGATCTGACAGAGTCCAGACCGAGACCAATGGATAGACGCTCAATCAGACGAACTGTTGAAATAAGTATTAATTAATATCAGTAGAATTTATATGAAATTAAGGTAAAGTAATTAAAGAAAAATATTTTCTTATAAACCAGCTTTACCGCTCCTTATTGCGGCTCATTCCAGTTCAATGAAACGAACAAAAGAGAAACATTTTTTTTACTGACTGGTTTAAATTTCAATTCACATTATGATGTACAATTTAAAGTAATCCATCTACAATAAAGCATGAAAAAAATGCTCCAATTTACAGACATTTTTTTTATATTTCTAAGATATTTATTTAAACAAATTATATTAAATAAATGTTAATATTAAATAGTATTTAAGTTAAATGTTTCATTAACAATTTTTTTGTTAAAATGATAGCGTTTCGCGGCATTTTTTACTTTCAATTCAAATAAAGACTAGTAATGTAGTATTGAACCAAAAGAGGACGCTGCTTCAACTAAATCAGTGTATGAAACAATTAATAATGATATGTATTACACGTAATTTATTTAATTAAAAATTCAATCCTATAAAGAATTTTTACTTTCGTAAAAGTCAATTATTAATCTCCTGTTTTTTTGTTACATATGATTTATTGCATATTTACTGATGGGTAGATTTTTAGGTAATTTTACGATTTAGATTTAAAGATAAATTTTTAATAATGCGCAATGGTCAGGACTTACGAATATAGTAACGTAACTAGTTTTATACAGAGTAAGATCGTGTATCATTTTACGTATGATATTCGTTTTCTTGCTTTTGATAGATAAAAGCAGCACTTGTACCATACAGATAAAACAAAAATAAAATAAAACTAAAACAATATTATTACATTTGTTTAAGGAAATAGTCAATATAACAGATATTACACATACATAAACAGATATTAAACAGACTTTATTTTAAAAACAATGACGGGGCTGTCTGAAATTAGCCGTTTTTGAAAGCTGTAGTTATGTACATAAAATATGTAAGCCATCGTTATAAAATTCAACTGATGTATGTTCTTTAATGTCGATGAAAAAATATATTTTCATGTACTTATTGAGTCATAGTTCAAAAGAATTAGTCTTTTTTCGAAAAATCCGAAAATTTCTTACATTAGATTCTTTCGAAATCAAAAGAAACGTAAATTTATAATAATTTTTGGGACATTAAAATTATTTAATTTTTAGTACAGCGACATCTTTTGTGCAGTTATAGAATCATTGGAGTGGCAAAATAGCCTTGAAACGTATGTAACATACTTTCGAACGCATTCTACTATTAGTCCCTAGATGTCTCTGATTTATAATATTTCATTAACAAGGTTGTATTATTTTTAGTAAAAATAAATTTTAAATTAAAAAAAGTTTGAAAAAGTTTTTTTTTATTTTTTTTATTAAATAAAAACCGTAAATTTGATTTTTTTAAAACTTATATTAAAATTAAAGCTAATAGAAGCTTGCAAATTTATAAATGTATATATAAAAAATATCACAACCAGTATTCTAAGAGTTAGATGGTGTTCAATATATAAGTGATGGGTGATTACATGATCTGCGATTTCGCAAAACTTTATCATTGATAACGCGTCCGCTTAATTCGGTTCATACAATGTTATCTCGTGCTAGAAGTCACACGTTAAAACTGTGTAGTCACAGAATATCGTAAAAATGCTAGGCCCACCGACTAGCTTCTAACCATCTGCTTATTCTACCTATATCGTTTAGTGCAAAATTTTTATAGTGTACTGTGCTATTTTCTAACGTGTATATTGTGTTTTATTACAATTTTTATAAAAAAAAAGTTCTGTTTGGTTGTGATAATCTTGGTACTCAAGAAATGTAATTTATATTTGCACATACAACGGCAAGTAAATATACAGTTTTATTTATTTACATTATTGGTTTATTTGACCATAAACGACCTTATTTTCAAATTTTGCTACACTTTGTATCGAAATTTCACCAAACTGAATATTAAATTTATGTTTAATTAATTTTCCAAGTGGCTGTGTGAATCATAAACAAGAATAAGGATTATCAAGAAAATTCCTTCTGACTCATGATAAGAATTTTTCTAGATACTAAAATATTGAAAGGGAAACTGACGCTTATTTTCCAATTCAAAGGAAATTACGTTAGTGACCAATCCTGCCAAACTGTTTTTGCAGTGCACGAACTAAAGGTGCGTACATGAAATCGACCTAAATTTAAGTAGCTTACAACCTGCGCGTTTATCGAATAGAGATAACAATGATAAAGTTGTTGATATTTATTTCATGGCAAAATGTAATGTGAAGATGTACCCACGAATTAAGGCCAAACTAAACCTCTTTGGTAATGTAAACGTGACATGAAAGCAGTTAACGAAAAACGCAGGTGTGCGAGTGATTCACGGTACTTCTGACCTCCAGTATTGATGTTTTGAAATTAAAATTTTCAGGTAGTTATGATAGAAAAATCTGCGGGATGGTTTTACTACAATACCTCCTGTTGCTCGTGTTGGTAGCAAATGCTGAAATATCGGACGTAGATGGCGGAGACGGAAACGATGTTTGCTATGTATGCTCGTGCAGTGCCGACAAGAACATTGTCGACTGCTCGAAAAGAAGTCTGGCTAGTGTTCCGGATAGCATCAGTGACATGGTAAGGCGTTATATTTATCTATTTTTTATTTTTATCAATTATCTTAATGCTCCATATTAAGTCTCATTCAATAATAACTTAACGTCCGTAAGGTTTTTTTTCCGATGAATTTGAAATATAACATAATATAAAAAATCGTTTATTTACGAAAATTTTTCAACTTTTTATTGTACAGCAATTATAAAAAAATTAAAATGATATTACACAGATGTGCACACCATGCAGATGTCGAATTTTTAATCAAAATTTGCCATAATATTTTGGCAAAATAACGAATCTCTTATATTAATCACAACAGGAATTTTGAGTTTTAAAACTGCAATCCATTGGATAGGCTTTGTATAGAACCTGCTTCTTATAGCCTCGCAAAAAATAAAATAAATATTAAAATGCCTGATTGGAAAGACCAATTAAAACATATACGATTAAAAAATTAATGTTTGCAATGAATTAATTGTTTTGGTGGCTGTTCTATAAACGACACCCTTATTTTTAAACTACAAGTCAATTATATCTACATCTATAGATGTAAAAAGATTGTTTTACCCAATCGAAAAAAAATCTAAAGTTCTTACAATGGTTCATAAGTTTTTTTAAGGAAAATATATAGCTCTTATTTAACCTAGACGTCAAATAAGATCTATTCATTACTTAACCTCAAAAAATAAATTAATATCATTAAATACATTTGTTGCTTGTGTTACATGTGTTATGGAATATTACATACTTCATTTTCACTATACTTTATATCTAAAAACTGAAGCACTTAATGAGAATCTAATATATTTTTCAAATATTTCTGTCTGAAATCTAATAAATTAAACGTAGACATTAAAAACATTGAACAAAAATATATTTTTTTCCAGGTGACGAGCCTCAACATGTCTAACAACAAACTTTTGGAATTCCCACAAAACATAAATAGGCTGTATAAACTTATCTCTCTCGACCTTAGTAACAATCAGATTTATTCACTTAAAGCGGATGCTCTTGACAACTTGACATCACTGGAACTGTTAAACTTGTCGCAAAACAACTTTGATTCGTGGCTTAACTTAAATCCTAATGAGGTGCTCCAACCTGCCACGAACTTGAAAATTCTTGATTTGTCAAATAATAAGTTTTCTACTATGGAAAATTTAGCAAATCAAGAACTTTTAATTAGTCCTTCATTAGAGACACTGATTTTAGATAACTGTAGAATAACTTCAATAAGCGGTAGGTCACCGTTAAGTGGATTGATAAATATAAGGGTATTTAAAATTAACTCTAATCCATTGTCAAGGATTCAAGGTTTAGTATCTCCAACACTTAAAAGTTTTTATGCTAGTAATTGTCAACTAAATTCAATTAATTACAGCGAACTTTCATATTTACCATCTTTAGTATATTTAAAACTTTCAAATAACAATGGTTTAGTTCTGTCTACTTTATCAAATACGATCATATCCGGCTCACTAAGGTATTTAGATATTTCATATTGTAACATAATGCATATCAATCTTGCTGGTTTTCCGAATATAAGAAAAGTTTTAATATCACATAATGTGATTAGATTTCTTGAGAGCAACAATTTTATTAATAATTCTAAATTAGAATATTTAGATCTATCATATAATAGTATTGGCTCCCTTAGAAGTGACACATTTCGTGGACTAAGTATGTTAAAATACTTAGATTTGTCATGGAATGAAATTGCTAGCGTACCAGAAGACGGTTTGTTGGAAATGCCTTCGTTGACGCAACTTAGACTGCGCAGAAACTATTTGACAAGAGTTGGACATATAAGATCAACGTCAGTTGCTATTCTGGATATGAGTTACTGTGAAATTAACACCATAGGTAAAGATTCCTTAGAAGGTTGGCAATCGCTTATTGATATTGATTTATCGCATAACTTACTATCACACATACCAGAGAGTTTGTCTTCAAATACGTTGAAATATTTAAATTTAAATTACAATAGAATAAATACTATTACTAACTATACTTTTTTCATGTTACCACGATTGACCGGAATGGGTTTAATTGGAAATCGATTTACAACTATTTGGAGTAGGTCATATTTTCAATCTAACCCTTATCTGGAGAGGCTAGATCTGAGCGATAACATGTGGCGATGTGAATGTGCAGACGGTAATATGTTTGACTTTTATGAGTTCCTTACATTAGAACCTAACAAAAAAGAGGAATCCTATAATCTTATTTGCAACAGTCCCGTAAATTTGGTCGGACAAACATGGCTCGAAGCGTGTTACTTCACATGGAATCCTAGTGAGAAAAAAGCGAACACTGACAGTTTGATATGGTTTATAGTTGTAATGATAGTAGGGCTAGCTTTGTGTTTAGTGTTAGTAAATGGAATAAGGAGAACAATGAATCGTCGATTAGCAGGAATACAAGCAGAAAGAGTCAGACAAGTCGAGGAAGCTAGAGACAGATTGCGACAGTTAAGAATACGTGCCGAACAAGAAGCTTTATGCAACACTCCGGATCCAAGGGATTTAGTAGCCCCGCCTACTTACGACGAGGCTCTCTCAATGCCGAAACTTAATATTTCATGTCAATCCCTATGTGAAGTAGGAACCGGACAGAGAAAGAAGAGGAAAGGTAGACGAAAAACAAAATCTAGTGGCGATCTGCTAGAAGAGACGGAAAGAAATGGAAATTTATCAATTGGTGATGAACTAGAGTCATCTGAGGCAACAGCGTCAAGTACACGTCGAAGACGTCGTAGAAGACCTAGAAACTTTGGAAGCCATGAGATAACCGAATTAGACCAGTCTCCAGGGATACGTCGCAGGCGAATGTCTGAGTATGGTATGGTTGGTGCTAGCGACAGTGTGACTGTTGAGGTGGAAGCAGAGTTGTCACGCCCTCTACAAATCAGGAATAGAAGGTATTCCATAGACGATGATGAACCTAGAGAAAGTGATTTTTAAGTTATTCATTATTTATTTTCCTTTTACCTTATAGATTTCTACATTATTACTATGGATATTGCATAGTTCACTACAAACTTAATTGTTGTAAATATTGTTAAATTATATAAACTATTAATTTATCAGATTTATATATCAAATTTTAATTTATTATTATTAAATCGTTAAATTCAAGTTTTAAAATTTGTTAAAGAGTATTTATTAATAGATTGTGGCGAAAAATATTACTTA
The DNA here is from genome assembly GCF_028537555.1 of Battus philenor. NCBI lineage: Eukaryota > Metazoa > Arthropoda > Insecta > Lepidoptera > Papilionidae > Battus > Battus philenor. The sequence goes on from NW_027181693.1 coordinate 5,743,984, forward strand.
AAGATTGTATATTCTGAAAATTCACTAAACGGTCAATACAAAGCTCATAAATATAAAAAAATCTTTCATTCTGTATTAACTTGTAATACCAATTAAAATATTCGTTAATTTTATCTAATTTAATTTAATGAACAGATTATTATTTAAAACTTAGAGTATTTTTGTTCATGAACATTTTTCCTTGTTTCTTGTACCATATAGTAAGTGTAAACTCTACAACTAATAGAGGTAATGAGCTAGTATACTGTTTTATTTGTTTTTGATATTTAGGAAAATTCTAGTTTATGTTATTTAGAAGGGAACGTTCTTCTAAATTTATATAATAGTTAACCTAAGTTTTAAAATAAAACTTTGTGGTTTTGTAAATAGTATTATACGAGTACGAAAATAAAAATTGTTGAACTAACTCAACATTAGGATAAACCAATACACTGAGGTCGATCAAAACAACAAATAAATTTTATACAAATCGTAATAGTAGTAGATCTTATTCGTAAGATACATCATATCCCATTATTATTTTGCCAATGATTGTATTACTATACTACATAAGCTCTTAGCTGTATCTTTTTTGGAGTTGAAGTTGTGTTCACTTTATTTTAACTTTAAATGCTATTATTAAATACGAGTAAACACGATTTTATATAAACTTTTGTATAGTTCTTCAAGCAATATACCATTCTTTGGATTAATTTAATTATTCAAAATTACAGTTTATTTTACCATGTTGTTGGCAGATGTACTTATAAACTGTGTTACAACGACCAGATACATTGAAATTCAAAGTATAAACAAAGATAAACTCAATCACATATAAAACTAATATTTATTTATATTACTATGTTTTGGTATGCGTGTGAAGTTTGTTTGCGTGTGTTTTAAGTGTACAAGTTGTACAGAATTTGTGGTTGTGTGACATTATAATATTTGTTTTGGATTACCTTTTTATTCCTTTTGGCATTATATTAAGAGTAATTTATCATGGACTGTACATAAAATTTACCGTCTAATGAAATTGGTTACCATTCGATACCTTCGAAGTGTTGTTCATATATATGAATAAGTAAAAAGATGTAAAGTATTTGTAATTTATTAAGAAGCGGTATTTTTATTCAATTTTAATACATATAGTCCATCTATGTTTTGTTAATGATTTTTATATATGGTTTGTAAATAGTTTTTGATCAAAATAGATCAATCAAGTTGAAGTTAAAATTTTGGTAGAACTGTTTTTAGTTTATGAATTTACAAGATAATAAAAAGATATAACAAAGAAATTACTTTAAATACAACAATTAACAATATAATAAGAATTCAATAAATTTGTATTAATTGGTATTGAAATAAAATCACGTCAATGAAATTTTTCAATAAATTCTTTATTTTTTTATTATTTTGTTCCTTATTCTTTATAAATAGTGGATGTTATATTTAAATTAATGATGTATTATCTGGAAAACAACGGAGAGATTACAGAACTATGACATACGATAACAAATGATGGTAGCACTAAATGAAGAAAATACTAACATCAAATTATAAAATCTTAAAAAATGTACAATTATGAATTTTATTATTAATTACAGAAATATCAAGTAATAGCATGGTTTCACTTAGTATAAATGGTATCACAATCTTAATAACTAATTGAATAAAATTATTCATAAGGAACTTACAGTAGAACATGATATAAGAATCTCTGATAGGAAATAATTAGAAATGATGTACCAAAAACTAACACCAGTTAAAACCTTGACAGTTGGATGACTATCGCGTATTGTGAATGTTCGGTATAAAGTAAGTACACAACCATTAATAATCCATGAATCATATTTATATTAAAAAATTGCCTATACAATATAAAGAAAAATAAAGAGTGGAATTTTAGAACTATAACTGAACTGACAAAAATTATTACTATAATGAACATGGCAACATTTTACATGTATAAAAATATGTTTCTCTTACCGTGAAATACAATTTTATAAATACATTTATACCACTATCAAATTAAAAAAGGCACTGTCGACTACAAACACACTTTGGCAGCAACGTTTCTTGAAAAATTAGAATGACAGTCGTTTATCCAACACCCTCATACATATGAGTTCTCTTTTATACACATATAAAATCACAGAACTTTGCCAATAGTGAAATGTTTGTTGATTGTCACAATACTCATAGGATTATTGTCCTTTTCACAGATACTAAATTTCAAGTGGTCGATTTACGCGTATTTTCATCAACCGATGGTGTAATAATGATATCTCCGGCATTTGATCTACTTCTGGTGACTAGTACCGGTGTTTTCGGTTTCGGTGTTTCAGTCATTTTAATCCGAACACGTCCCATATCTGGGGAATAAACAGGGGCGTACTCTCGCGATGGTGCCAAGAAATCAGCATCAATTATAGGATCTCCATTTATAAGGGGTTGAGACACATCTGAATCAGCATTACCATTTAGTCTTGTGTTATCATCATCGTTTAAAGGTACGAATATATCTTCACTAGATAACGAGTGTGTATCTTTTCTAGAGCTTGGTGAAGCAGGATCAGAATCGAACGATGTTTCTTGTTGTGAATTATGGCTATCCTCAGTTAGATTGTTATCAATAGAGCTACGTTTATTTTGATTCGTATCCCTTGGACTATCTAGTCCATTTCTTTCATCGTGTTTTATGCCATTACCTACATCACCATTATCAGCCTTTTTTTGATAATTTTCATGAGTAGGTACTAACTCATATTTTCCATTCACTTTCTTATCGACAGGATTATTTACAGGAGCAGGCTTACCTAACAAAGATTTATTCATATCTACCATCTCTTTAGATGCCTTTTCTACGTCTCTTTTCTGTTGTCTCAACAGCCGTCTATCTCTGCGTTTCCTCATTTGACCTTTTACAATTGCAAATCCTATTAAACAAACAAGAAGTACGACAATGAGGGCTATGCATACATAAGTTCCTGTTTTATGAGGGGCTACATTTTCGTTACTAGCTGGCACTTGACTAAGAATTTCTGATGCTTGAGTTACGCGGATCTGCTCAGAAACAGTAGTATCGCGTGTTATTTGTGGTGTTATAGCTGCTATAGTTTCAGTTATAATTTCGGCTTGAGTTCTACTATGCCAATCTGCACCACCTTCGTAAATTGATGGAGGCGAAGGTACAGGGAATTCTGATGTTCCTGTGCTAGAATCTTCAAATATTTTGTGAACAGGGCCAGGATTTAAATCTTCATATAAAACTGTTGTGGTCTCTAAAATTTTCTCGGTTGTATCTTCGTATTCCGATGCGTAAAATCCAGAGCCCTCTCCAGATCCTTCCATAGGATCATTAGTAGTTTTTAATTTATCAGCAGGAATTATTTCATCGGTAGCGAACAGATTAGCATAAAGTTTGTTATTTTGCATTGGTTCAATAACATCGCTCATTGTAGTGCTTTCAGCTTCACCAGATCCTTCGATTTCATGTGACGGTGATGATGTCGTTACATGACCCACTTTCATAAACTGTTCGCTGTCATCATCCTCGTTAATATTCGTTCCTTGAATAACTTTACCATCTTCCAAGTCGTTCATTGCTACAAGAGGCATTGATTTTAAAGCAGTTGTTTCTTCACCAACTTTAATTGCATCGATTGGCTGATCACCCATCATCATATCTAGGTAATTATTTTCTACTTTGGCTGATTTACAGATATCTTTCGTTTTTAACTCAAGCCAAGATTGATTACGTAACCTTATAGGACTTGCACATTTAACGTTATCTATAAAAACATTAGCAGCAAGCAAGCGATCACGAGAGATAATATTTCCACATGAACATTCTAGAGGATTACCCTCTAACTCTAAATGTTCTAAACTGACTAGATGCCCTAAGTCAGAGGGCACGTCTTGCAACAGATTGTTAGTTAAATCTAATGAACTAACACTTGTAGGCAAGTGTGTCAAAGACAGCTTTCTTATGCGATTATTGGCTAGATTTAAATGCACTAATTTCTTCGCATTGTGCAAAAATTTATTGAGGTCTGTGATACCATTTGTAGAAAGATCCAATGTAACAATTTCAGTAAGTCGATCCAATTCATGGTTTAACTTTGTTATATTATTATGTGACAGATCAAGAATATTTATATTATGATGCTTTTGGCGAAGCGTAAATTTGTAAAGTTCAGCGAGATTGCTGCAGGTGAGACGATGAAGGCCATCACGGGTTGTATTGCAAACACAACTCTCTGGACAAACTGCCGCTAATATTGGAGCCACTATTAAGGACACCACGAGGACACAGGCAGATCTTCGAAGCCAAAACATTTTTGATGATGTTTCACCACCTGAAATTGAAAAAATTTAAGATTAATGTATTTTGAAAATATAGTACGCTTTATAGATGGTTATAACTTTTCGAAATTACTTTTGTGGAAGAAAAAATAAGCTTGAGTATTATTTAACAAAATGGAGTTATGATAAATTAGAATAGTCAAAGATCGTAATTAGTGGCGAGTACGTAAAGAGTAATAAATAAATAAATAAACTTATAACACCCTTAATAAAATTTGCATGTACTGTATCAAAATATTCATCAAAGTGTGCCGTGTGACTTAGTGGGGTGTACAGTCTATCAATTCTACCTCCTCACTCATTGCTACTGCAGTTAGACGACAATTTGAATCTACGCACTTCCTTTCTCCGGTTACAATACTTGAACATTGATTTAATCGTGTTGTTATTAACATATTACCTATGTTATATTATTTTACGCGAATTACAATTTAAAATTGATTTTATAAATATATACAGTGCGAAAATTATTTAATCATCGTTTACATACATAATATGGTAACATGATTAGATACAGTGTAAAAACTTTTAAGGGTAAATAAATGGGTTGCTTATTTCCTGTTATTTAATTTATGATACTCTGTATAATAAAATCTTTTATTTCAGGAGTACTAAACAATGCAATTATAATATAAAAAGAAAAATCGATTCCAAACTTCGGATTACTATTGAATTTTTCTGCAGACTTTGTACTGCCAAAAGTTATCGGACTGTCGCATTCCCATTGGGTTCCAAAGTGATCACTTCGTACAGGTTAATTGAAAATAGGCTTTAAAGCTTCATATTTTTTTGTGACTTATGGGCTAAATAATTTATAAAAAAATTATATATTCGATATATACGAGTAACGTTAAATTATTCAGCTTGAAGCCTCGAAAAATATTTATTTAAATCGATATGCTTTCTGCTTGTGAGTGGATAAAGCAGTCATATAAATCCAACTTCTATTCCTGTCTTCGTAATGACAACCTCGGTGCACTTGGCCGGCAGTAGCCACCAGAAGTGGTTCAATGTTAGCTCAGCAGGAAGTCGGCTGTTAACCGTTTGTGCAAATGTCGTCACTCCGTCTTCACGGGGGACGTATTGTTTGGGTCCAATTGGAAAATGTTGCGCAATTTTTAACGGACGCGAGCACCTTGATTGATGCTGTAATGTGTTATCACGGACAAAGTCATATATTGCTAAGATCAGAAATGTAATAAAATAATCTTAATTCTCTGATCGACATTTTAACCTGTAGTAAGTATACAATTAACAATCTATGTTTGAAGGATTTTAGTATAAAAAAAAAAACTGAAAAATGATCAATCATTGGCAAAATGTTCGAAGATATAACCTGAGAGATTGTAGTAAGTATGAAACTGGAAAATCGGAAGACGCTGTGCGAGTAGGCCTTCTACTAGGTGGGACGACGACATAGTCAAGGTCACGGGAAGTCATTGGATGTGGGCAGTGCAAAACCGGTCATCGTGGCGATCTTTGAGGGAGGCTATGCCTTGCAGTGGGCGACTATCGGCTAACACAATGATTAAGGTGAAACAGAAATATTACAATCGTCTTGCGAATATACCAGGATAGAGTATGACAATATTTAGCTTCCTATAAAGCATCAGGACAGGAAAACAACGTGTATAAAAGACACAGCATTTAATATTATAAAACGTAACTTTCTCGTCGAATATGATACTTCAACTTGTAACTTATTTAAAGTATATTGTGCTCAAACATACAAATGACTTTTTAAACAGTTCGTTACTTATATATAATCCACCTGATCAAGTAGAAACGGTTCGTAGAAATATGGATTCAGTATATTAAGTAATAAAAATTACCAAAGAAAAATATTGTCAATATTTAATTAAGATGGTAACAAATAATATTTTATTATCATGGCCTTGTTATGATCGAGTCACGAGAGTTCGCCGAGGTAAATTTTAAAAAATTATTTCAACGAAAACAATATAGTTTTCGAACAAGCAACAATAAGATCGATCACATGTGTTGAAAGGGACCTAGCAGTATTAAAACAAGTACAACTTTTTGCACTACTTATCTGTTTGGTCAATTTTAGAAAAGTTCACGAAATATTACGTGATTTTTTTTAGTTCAGTGAGTTTGGTAGTAGTTAGATAATTATATTGGCGATGAGTTAAAATCTGCATTCTTTTTTTTAATATGAAATAACTATTTATCTGCCTTCATTATGTTACATGGGTTATAAAGGTTCATGATATCTTTAACATTTTTGTTTCTCATAACTATCAAATAATGAAAAGTCAGTCTAAAAAAGAAAAAACTAGATTTAATATATCTGATGAAGCAGTAGTCTCGTGAAAAAGTTATAGAGGTATATCCGTGAGCTCATCGGTATAACTTGTAACTTATTTTTTTTATTTTATTAACTTAATTTAGTTTAATAATTATTATTGATTTTAAGTAACAGGACGTCCACTTTTGGATATAGGCCTGTCTCATAAACTTCCAATAGGATCGGTTGAAGCGATTTGAATCCATCGTCTTTCAACGACCTTGATAACCTCACCTATCTGTCTAGTCTGTGTGGACGCTCTGCACTGCTCTTGCCACTCCAAAACATTAAGTTCCCAGCAGCCATCTGTTCTGCGCTCTATGAAGCCAAATGAAGTGCAAAGTCGCAAAATTACACAAATAAAATACTCAAAACTCGTTATAAACGAGGCCAACCGGTGACGAAATAAACCGAATGATTCATTTTGATTACTACAGCAGATTTAGTCTCATTGGCCATGAAAGTGACTAGCAATCGCCTTTGGTTTAGTACTCCTATCACCTTAACAACTTCTACACGATATTTGAAATAAAACTAATAGTTAAATATTCAATGATAACATAAATTTATAGCCAGTAATATTTAACTCAAAGAGCTGTTTGAAACATAGGAAAAAAGTTATTTGTTTTTATAAAGCTACAAAACAAATAAAAGGATAGGGAATATGATAGTTCTTTTTTGTTTGTTTTCGGTAATTGTTGCTTCTTATTATAATTCATCGCTTACGATTCATTTAGGAAATTCAAATAAGGGTACTATTATTCGACATTTTAAGACACCTAACATTTTTTTGTAGCCTACATGCAAATATATATCATAATTAGTAAACCAATCAAAGTACTAAGATTGACATCATCAAAACATGCATTATTCAAAGCAGGTAAAATAACTACTAACTCTGTTAACACGTGTTCACTCATTTTAACTGTTTGTCATCGGCCTTTTAAACGTTTCTTTTTAATCTTTTAGAACTTATTGTTAATTCTATGAACTAATTATATTTTTGACAAGCTTTAGATGTTAAAACAAGTATGCGAACAAGAAAAATATACATGTACAGTACCCGGCGATAAATATTGCACATTGAATTTTGGAAAGAGACATCCGGCTAATTCGGCTTCGGAAATTAGCCGATTGTTTCTTTCGAAAGGTCGATGTGCAATATTCATCGCCGGGTACTGTAGTACTATATATAAAATCTCAAAAACTTTTTACATTATATTTTCACACTACTTTGACATAAGCCTTTTCTGAATCAGATATAATTTTGATCAATTAAAAATGATGTAAGCTTTATTTTAAAATTATTCATTTTAAATTATTTATAATTATTTAACAAAAAAAGAGCTCTGAAGCGCTCCAGGGAGTATAAAACCTCTTTCTAACAAATACCTAAATTTTATAGAAAATAATTCTCTAATTTCTGTCTAGTATAACACGTGTACATACAAGTTATTAGTTCAAATACATGTTAACGTATTAGTAGTTACTCTATTAGAATTTACACCGTTAATGTCAGATTGGATTATTATTCATTTTTAAATGAAAGTAAGATTTATTTCTCAAACGACAAGTCTTATGTGATCGTAAAATTAATGACGGTTACTGACATAATATTGAAGCTATTAGACAATAGGACAATGGAGGAGAGTTCGTGTTCACAGAAATAAATTAGGTTCAGGTAACAATGTAGACATCTGACTTTGTTCTAGTTCATTCAACTTTTGTGTTTTGTGAATAATTAATAAGGGCTTCAAGAATAAGTGCATTTCAAACGAGGTTTTATTTTATGAATAAACTTTATACCTAGTTAACCACCGACCTATTACAAGTCAGTTCCGTGATCGAAAGTAAGATGCTGGAAAGTCGGAAGGTAGTGACCATGTTGAAGGCGCAGTATAGTAAAACTACAGAACTTATTATATGTCTAAAGTCAAGTCTCAAAGTGAAAAATATAAACTAATACGATCATTGTCATAGTTCGATTGCGTTAAGAATTCTGAGCCGCGTTAAAAACTAGCCACTGTGTTGGAGTCATACTTCAACTGGTCACTTTAATTAGGAACAAATTTGATCAGTAACTTGGCATGGCTAGACTGGCTGACAATGATGGTCACCGTTTACCATAAAAATAGAAAGGACTCCATATTATACATTTCTTGAAATTAATAACATATTACTATAATGTGAAAATAACTCTCTCTTTTACAGCTTTCATATTTCCAACATAACTTCTATTCATACATATGCATGTAGGACGACCTATAATATTACGAAACGCTTCTGGTATGCAAATCCAAATATGTTTTCATTCGGGAAATTAATTAAGCCCCCATTATTTTCAATGTATTGTACATAGGAGCGGACTTTTACTTATTCGTTTTCAAAGTATAATTTACTCAATAAATCATGAAAAATAGAAACTTAAAACAATTAGTAATGTAGTATTTCATCGAAGTAAAGGTACTATATTCGTAGACATACCTAATTTATATTTGTAACTTAAAACATATAGTATTGAAAATACATTTCATGGAAAAGACTTAACAACTTATTACCGATTATTATTTATGATTCGATTCGATCAAGTTCAATTTGTACGACGTCAGCAACTGTAACATTAATTGTTCATTGTTTAAAATTATCAAAATACCGTTATATTTCTCTTCAAATTTTTTTTTTAAATTCGTCGTCGAATGGATGACGAGTGTGGATGTCAATTGATTTATTTTTATTAATTCAATATACTACCGCACGGTTCAGATAATTAATGCTTCAGATTATCTTTTCAGAACAGGAATATATATATATATATTATTTTTATATATTTATATATATATATATATTATCACATATATTTTCTAAATGATTTAACATAGTGAGTTCGATATTATATAGGTTTAATTAAATTATGCAGATAACAAGGCTATAACGATGTAACTATAAATAACCTGTCAACACTCACAAATACATGTACACCTAGTCATATAATAAAATTACAAGGTTAGAGTAAAGCGTAATGTGAAATTAGTAATGGAATAACCCAAAGGTTCCTGAGGGACCCCTTGAGGTTAATTACTATAAACAGGTTAAGGTTTAGCGCCTTCGAGACTCCGACACCTCAAACTCTATGAAGTTGTTAATGCACACGGGTATAGAGTATTTTCCCATTACAGAAAAAGTAAAAGCAAATATAAGTCATAGTAAAGCCAATCGCTATCTTCGACAATAACCTCCTTCCTAACAAATTAAAAAAAAATGGCATGTGTTTTTAAAAAAGTATTTAGTGCAAGTTTTCTTTGATACCAATATTACTGTTATAGTTGCGTACTGTATATATTTATAAATATATACTTTATTCGATTAAACACTTGTACGCAATTTTTATTTAAATGTTATTATATATATATAAGCAGCCGTACAATAACACGCATCAAAATTATCATTGACATAAATTCAACTATTAAATTTATTAAAATTGGAATGATGAGAAAAAAATTGTTTTACTGGAAATGCTGATTTCCCTAACCTTTTTTGTTATGTAAATAATTTAAATATAAAAATTTTAATCGTATCATATTATTTTTTTTTATATAATAATATTAATTTAAATTTCAGTAGTAGCATTGAAAAACGTAATTATTTCCGTCTACAATTAAGTAATATTTGAATTTATTAGATTGAATAAGATTCTTTAATCTTTTACAGACAAAACACTTTCTTTCTTTTAAAACACTTGTTTTATTGCATAATTATAATAATTAAATGTAACGTAATTGATTTCGTACCATTAACAAATCTAAATTTTAGCACGAGTGTAATTGCGAAAAAAAATAATACGCGCATTTTTTATTATCACTACACATCGTACGCAAGTTTAATCTATTCTAATTCACGCACTTGAACTTGACGGACGTAAATTTGTTACACGCACTCCATTAGCCAACGCGTGGGTTAAACGCTCAGTAAATTTTCATGAGATTCTAGAACATATCTGGCCTTAGCCGAGCCGTACCGCGTCCACTCGTGTGAAAATAGATTATAACAACTGTTGAATATTATCATAGTTACGTAACAAATTCTATTTACGTTTATATTTCAGTTGATATAATATGTAGCTCCATTTCAATACAAGAAAACCGAGATGGAAAATTTGAAATACAGAAAATCCTTACATATTGGAAATAATTACTTTAATTTTGTAGAATCTTAATCATTTCCTCAAACGTATTCATTTTTATTCATAAATCGATTACTTGAATAATTTATAATCGCGTGTTTCACGAGCGATGCAAAATCGATACGACGAAGACGTAGTGCACTAATTGAAAGTGAAGCTAATTAACAGATATGGTAATGTTTAAAATACATTCGTTGGAAGTAGGTCGTTGCTTGTTTTCGCAGCTTGCCAGCACAATAGGCCTGAAACGGGGTCTTTCTTTCAGTATATTGTGCGATCTGACAGTTTGTAAACAGCGCACCGTGGAAACAATGCTGTTTGATGTCTTCGCTTGAACATAAAGACTGAAGAATTCAAGGACTATTAAGTTTAAGAAACAATTACGTTGCCTTCTACATTATAATTCAGTGATTAATTGTGATTACGGATTAATTATTTATTAGTGAACTGTCTGTACTCTAGTACCCTCATTTCCAGAATGATGAACTTAATTGTGTGGTACACTTTCATTGCATCAAAATTTAACAAAAGGCGGAAAGTTTTTAATTTTTTTTACTTTACGCTATTTTCACGTTTGTTGACATGGATAATAGTTAATAATGAGAGATTTTTATTATAATTTTCCGAAATTAAATAAAAATTCAAATTAACTGCGTTCATTTTACGTACGGCAATCTTAATCTGGAGTCTCTAGGTGATGTGTATACCAATTATATAACACATGATGAGCTATCGAATCCGACTGGTTATTGATGTCAATGCTCACACGCATATAAGTCTTTAAATTTCTCTGAAGCGATAAAACTTTGAATCAAACTCCCCGTACTTTCGCGGTTTAATGTCGGCCGTTTTATGCGACGGCGCGTTTTGTCGTAAAATAGTCATTTCTAACTTAAGATTTCCCGGTCATATTACGACTATAGTTTACAACAGTTACTACGAATAGAATACAGAGTATAGTATTTACCACTGTTATAACAATTATAAACCTCATGTTCAATAATCTGTTATAGAAAACAGCATTTACGTTATATTATATATGTAGAGCAATGCTTGAAAATCTTCGATGACTATTTGCCGAAAGGAAAGATTTGTTAATTTCACTTAAAACAATATAATAAAAGAAAATATTCCATAATAAAAGACTCTGAAAACTTTTAAATCGTCTTTTATATACCAAAGACAATAGCCAAGCAATGATGTAAATGATAAAATAAATTACAACTTTTTAAAATGTTTCGATATGTCACAAAGTGGTATTACACTAACAGTTCATGGCCGTGGCATTAATGGTTGGGTGCGTCTCATTATGTTAATTAGATACCATGTAATAATTAATACAATTACTAACAAAAACAAAATTAAAGTTAAAGTTAAACGAAAACAAAAAGTAACATCACATCAAAATTTGTACAGTAGATACAAATGTTTATTTGTAATCATATACTTACTGGCGTTCTTAAATTTTTAAAATTTTAATTATTGTTTTAGTATCAAATGTTATCAACCAAACATTTTATGTCTTTAAAATATCAGTATGTTATTGGTATATGCAGTCTCAATTTTAGATGATGTGTTTGGACATTTTTAAACAGTGTTTGTTTAAATAACTTCTTTGAACAGATTGTTTTTTAATAACGTAAGAAAAGGTATGTTATTAAACAAAGTAAGATAAATATATATTTATTTTGATAGGTTTTAACACATTTTATGTGTCGTTTAAAGGCATAATTTAAGAGCCTAATAGATTAATCTTTTTTGCTCTATAACCCGATTTCACTTACTTAAAAAGTCATTAGTTTTCATTTCTTGACAAACATAAAAAATCTTTTAAAATTTTAAAAATCTAAAAAAAATATGTAACATAAGAGTAAAAGTGTGATGTATGTTTACGTTAAATATTATTAATAAAATTTTCAATAAAAATAACATTAAAGCGATTTTTAGTAAATTTACTGCAATATGTATTTAAATTTAGGATTTCGAAACAATTAACAGAGATAATACACAAAATTTAAAATAAATCTACTTACGTGAAACACAAATTGGTCATGCAACGACATAAAAAACAAGATGTCTTCAAGTGCTGCATCGAAAGTAAAACGTTACATTTATTTGCGGTCCAAATTCAAGGTGAAGACGACATTGTTCGACACTGGCTGACGGCCAAATAAAATAATTTCGGTAACTAGAACTACTCGGTATTATGCAAAGCTAATTACTGTCGGCCTATAAGTGACTTAATAGTCGTGCCTCTATGGAAATCGTTTGTAATTCAATTATATCGTAAAGATTTACTTATTAAGTAAGATTTTTGCCAGTGGACTATTATTAGCAATCGTTTATATGCCAGAGAAAATGTGTATAGAAAACGGAATAAACTTTACAATACAAAAGTTTAACAAAAACTAATATTTGTATGAGATAGTTTTTTATTAAAAAAATAATACAAATAGATATACGGAATGATTATATAAGTATAAAGGCTGTGTTTAAAAGTGTATATATAGGTTATTTGCTTTCAAATATTCAACCTTATTCGAAAATCGGTGGTTTCAGAAATAATGAATAATGTAACGAAAATATAATAAGTAACGGCGATTTCAAGATGAGGCTTGTAATATATTAAAATTAGTTGTTATTTACTATCTGTACCAATAACCTCTGTACTGACATAAGTTATCAGCTTGTCACATTAAAATAGGAAAATATTAATGTAACATATTTTAGAGTGATCGCTTTACAGGTGATTGAATGAAGGTGAAAAAGCTTTGAAATTTTTTGCTGACAAATAAGCTATTTATTCACCTCTATAAAACTTTAACGCTTATAATCAATCACCCTGTATACTGTTTTATTATAAGATATACGTAAAAGTGTATAAAATTCCGTTATATGACCGTATATTTTTGCCTAATGCACTTGGCCTATTTTATTTAAAATAAATACGGAATATTTATACGAATACGTAATCCTCATATCCGTCGACAAAAATTTGTTTGTGTCATTTATTATTCATTCACAAAACGGGACACGAGCGTCATTCGCACGTCATAGTGATTTTTTGTAAGTCAAAACTGCTAATTCACAGAGACCACTATTAAAAAACATTATTATATGAAGGTAAAAAATATACAGCGGTTTTTTTGTTTCTTTTAGAAACGATAAGAAAAAATATGCAAATCGATTTAACTACCAATTATACATGGTTCAAAGTTTGGAAGATAACTATTTATTGTTTAAATCCCAAGTTTATAACCATTTGGGTTGAATTTTTGTAAAAAATGATACTTTACTGGATTTAAGAAGTGTAAAAAGTACCTGTAAGATCTATAGCTACACGCGTTCGCACACATAGATTGTTTTTGTTCATTTTTTACATTTAAAATTGTATTTTATTTTTCCTTAATAATGTCTTTTTAGGTGCCTTTTACTTTTTTAAAACGATGTGAACACAGTTATGTTAATTCCTTCAATTATCAATATGAAAATGATTAGAGATTCATACTTGCATATTTTGGGACATTTAATATTTAATGTGATCAAATAATGTTGACATTTGAAACTAACGTAAAGTAAGTTTAATTATTTCAATCTGTGGCTCGGCAAATTCTGTGCAAGGAGTCGTAATTTTATTTTGATTACACCCTTTGTTACCCGAGTCGTCGGCTTGTACCAACTATTATAAAATCTTCAGAACAAAAAACAGTACGGAAAATTATTTTAATTTCAACAATTATATTCTACGCCTGTTAAAGTTGAAACCAGATATTAAATTCCAATTTGTTATTATACATAACTGTTCATTTTCTTTTAAGCTACACAGTGATAATACAATTTGATGGTAAGTGATACGTCCTGTGTATAAAAGTGCAGAATACACAGGACTAATATAATATCCTGAGTAACGTCATCACCTTGACACTTGACATCGCTCGACACATGAGGTGGTAAGGAGATACCCTTAATTCATAAATTACACTAGTAATAACCTAAAACCGAAAAATGATAATACAAATGAATCCTAATACTTGCAATGCTTTGTATAAAAGGTAAATGGTCGTAAATGTAAAAAGAAGGAATGCATGGATAGCTCATTTGTCTGAAAAAAGCTTTAAAAACTTTACATTGATTAGCGATCGCCGTGTAGAAAGTAATCACTCGGAATATATAGGTATCAAGCCAAGAGACAGTACAAAGTCTGCATCGATAGTAAGCAATAATTAATTTTGACATGTCGTAACTCGAATTTTGAAAACTATTTTTCGTACTTTATTATCATTACACTATTTATTATTTTTAAAACCAATAGCTTTTGGATAGTGATTAATTTAATAGATTGAACTTATAACCAAAAATCCTCTATAAGTATATTCTAAGTTATGTACAGACGATAACATCAATTATTTATAAAAATAGAAATTTAAAATATTTATCCTACTAAATAACAGTTTCTTTTTAATATAATATTAATTCTGCTGGTTTTCTACCTATTGCCTGCTCAGATTACTGGAATATTACGACCACATAGCGACTAAAAGGCCCGCCAAAACCTCAAGCAACTTACATTGACCGAACGATAGAAAAGTGAGGGTAATTGTCCGAGAGGTTGTACCATCCATCTGTAGTCTCTTAATGCCAATATTCTGTTGAATATTAGTGTCTGTTGATTTATACAGCGTTCCACGATGCCAAAGAAGGAACTAGTCAGCACAACATAATGATGACGGATTTCTTGTCCACGGGATCTCGACCTTCAGCAATGAGCACAACTACACGAAGAAGAGGAGAACTAAAATATCAACAGAATGTGTATCATATAATTTGCTTTTATATAAATGTTTAACCGATGTATATTGAATAAGACCTAGAAACAGTTATCTTAACCCGTTACTGCTGGCTACTTTGTCACTTGACAGCACTATGTACTATAATGTTTATGAATATTTTTTTAAAACTTTACTTTCATTAAATAAAATTTCATTAAGAATAACTATAGACAAACGTAAAAGAGTTAGATATTTTCTTTACATTTTTTATCTATACTATACAAATTTTACAAAAACTATATTTATTATCAAAGGAAATTTTAATAATTCTTGTTTATATTTTTCTTAAAATGGTATTTATTTTACGGAACAAAATTGAATATTGTATTCAATTAATTATTTTCCAAATTTGAATATTTATTGTTTTTGATCGTTTTATTGCATTAAAATTGTAATAAACTATAAAGAAGAGTACAACAAATTCAGTAAATTTTAGTAAATATATAAATGCGTGCTACCCAACAATTTTATAGCGACGTGAAACGTCCGTTGACACACGCCGTGAGCCATTTATTGTCTATAAAATTACAATTTTAATTGTTACTGTGAGAATTATTATAAACTACTAGATAATTTTATCTGTTTAAAGCAGAAACTTGTCTATAATCAATGTATTGAAGTGTATAACCTCGGCGTTACTGATAAGCTGCTAATAATTCTGTTCTTATCTTTCCGACGCAATATTAATATTTATGGATTTATTTTCTCGTGACATATAAAATCAAAAATGTGAATACATTGTATTTGTTATCATCTATCGGAGGATAAACGGGACACGAATGACTTTTAATAAGCCTATCGTTTTATTGAAGAAACGTTGAAAATTTATGTAATTGAATTTGACCTCCTACAAAACATTAGAATTGAGTGTTGTTTTGTATAGCTAAGGTCAGGTATAATTCTCAATAACGGTGGCAGAAATGGTAAGTTACACGTTCGCAATAGAAATGCAATCACAAAAAAGGATATTCAACTCCTCGTTACTAATTTAAAGGAACCTTTTTTTACTAAATGGGACTAAAATAACAAGAAACCGAGAACTTCGCAGAAATGAGTCCGGAGCTATGTTACCAATGCTCGTTATCTTTCACAGATAAGATAGATTAATCCCCATGACGTCAACACATAACGAATACCCTGTACGAATAAAGCTTATATTCGTTAGAAAAAATTGTACACTCTGTTGGAAAATATATATGTTCTTAATTTGCCGAAAAAAGGCACGTTATTGTAAACAAAAAATAATCAAATAAAAATAATTTCTACAGTACATCATTGAAATACTAATTGATATAACCATTAATAATAATATTTTTTTTAGTTAAAAATGATACTAACTTTTATATTAACAGTTCAAAACCAACCAAAGGAAAAGACGAATTTACGTTTGAACGGTAAAAATAAAAAGACAACTCAAAACCATCTCTTACATATTAACAATCATTTTAATTTCTATGTATCAGATCTGGCCCCATGAAACAGTTTACAAAACCAATTAAAAGTAATTATCAAGCTTCGCCTAGGTCACGGTTCGTAGCACTAATAAAAACAAATTAGCAACTGGCCATAAATTATCGACTGCTAGGGTCTAAGCAGGTTATTGACTTTTGTAAGCGCTATTTACAGTAATTTCGATGTCCGGTTATAAATGATCTAGAAAAAGGCCTGCGCATAACATTTGCTGTTAATTGTGGCTTTATTTACAATATTATATTTATGAATATTTAAATGATGTCAATTTGTCAAAATATCAACCAAAAACTTTTCTCTGTTAACTAAGATTACTCTTAACAAGAGTTCACAAAGTATAAAATTTACTAAATTTTGAATACTTTTTTTTATGTTTAAATCAATATTTTGCTATGTGACTTCTCTGATCTTAAAAATATTTTTTTAAAGAATTCATGAAAATCTATGTTAGTCTCTCAGAGACATCGAAGTATTAACTTTAAACAATTAGTGTGATTATTGTAAGAAAAAATATAAATAAATCAATGTATTTAATATTACCTCTGCAGTCTTTTAATTAAGGACATTAACCTGGTCTAAATTAAACATACACATACAGAAGTAAGTCAGATATTATCGCCAAGAGAACTACTACCTTGGTGTTGTTCAGGCTTTTAAGTTATTTATAAAAAAACTTGTTCCGTTCTGATGTCGTGGATTGTCCGTGTTATACGGGATTTCCAAATGACGAAAATTTAAAGTTAATTCTAAATGTATTCAGTACCGCTGCATTACATTATCTATGAGATCACATTTAGGTTTTGGTGTTGGAATTGTTAAATCGTCAAAAATCGTATATATTCAAAAGGTAAAAATTATAAAATTGTAAAGTGTATTTTAATATAAATAATGTCATAAAATAATATCATTCTGCACTCAATTAAGAAAGTAGTCTGGCGTACAATACTGTTGACTGCCGTCAATTTAAAATAATGGGCATTAATTGACGATCGATTGCCTGAATGCACTTTTATTAAAGTCAATTATTTCATCCCTTTTCTCAAATGATTCTTTAGCGTTAAAAAGAAATTGTCAATTTCATCTTAAGAGTATTGGATATTAAACTTTTATTAGTTGCCTTTATTTCAAACGGGCTTATTTCACAACAATGCCGTTAAGAATATAAATGGCCGGTTTGATTAAAAATATATCTAGAATGAATGTACATTAACGTACTTAGCCCACGTTTACGTATCTTTATCAACTTAACCTCGGACTGTGAACTATGACAGAAGTCATAACATATGCTACTATTGTTCTTTTTTAAAAACTGGAAAAACAATAATTACCAGTTAATTTTTCATTATTAGGATATAGTAAAATTCTGTAATAGTTCCCGAATAAGCTCTTGCTAAATGTTTACATAAAACTTAGCTTATAGTTACTTTAGCGTGATATAAATACCTAACCTTAGTAGAGGAAATAGGTTGTAAAGGAAATCAAAACGAGCAGTTCTTTTCAATATTATGATTATTGATTTGTTAATTACAACATTATTATAAATAAGTAGTAATTTATTTTTAATTACTAACCTGATGAAGGACTTTCAATGAATATTACGGCATCCCACTTCTTGCACTTCTGTAACAAATATCATTAATATTAAATTTAATTCAATAAGAATCAACAAGCGTTAAGATATGTGTATAAAAAAATGAGCACCGTCTTTATTATTTTGTTTGCAGCTGCAACTCCATTTTGAAGCTGTAAAAATGTTTAGTTCAAAGACTTTTTATAACAACATCGACGATTACAATGCGGCATTATAGCCGGTTTTAAATCACAATGATTAACCTTCGAACAGCTGTTGGAAGACAGGCGATGGTCCATTATTGACTGTACAGGTAAATGTAATAATACATCGCTTAGTTTTAAATCTTATGGAATTTGATTAAATAAAATTGACACTGCATTATTGGCAAGGTTCAGATATAGCTGTTTTTTATTTCTCATATGTTATTATTAATAATATTACTTGAATAAGTCACAGTAATAATAATGAAACGTAATCTTAGTTTGCTATTTAGGCACTAATATCAGAACATAGGTTATCAGTACAATCGTGCGGTTATTGCTCAGTATCGTTGCGGTCATCCAAGAGGAATGCATATGTTGGAAAATTTTATCACTAAATTCAATTAAACTGGAACAGAGCAGCTCACTATGTCGCACAAAAGTCCTTGTTTTAATTTACTATAAACATCGCAATCTAGAATTGATTTTAAGTACTCCAGTGGTTATGATTGAAGCAACGTTATCTTAATTTAATATGTATTTGTTAGTACAACTGTATGCAGTTCAAGGATTATTATATTCTTGTCTCCATTTACAGGATTTGCTTATAGTTCTACTTGATTATAATCATTCCAGCCGTTTGACCTATACTGTTAGATGGAAGCCTCCCTCAATAGATAACATTAATTTATTTTAATTTTATTTTATCCTCGAAAGTCCTCGAAAAAATTATTCAAGAAATAATAACAAATTAACATTGATAATACGATATAAAACAATGTTTATCTGAAATCTAAGGAAACTGCACGCATTACGTAAAAAAATTAAGTAGTCAGCAAATAAATTATTAAATTATATATAATATAATATAAAATTATAAAATTATTCAAAAGAAAAATTAAAAATTTTCAAAAATCATCTTCGCATTCAGAAAATAACATTTGACAAACACTGCAACATTTACCCTGATACTTTTCTTATGGAGGTTTTAAAATTTTGAAAATTGAATATGCAAGATTTATTTCTCAACTATCCCTTACACATTTTTGTTGTGCAAATAATTTAACGCCTTAAAATTGAAAATAAAATTGAATACCTACAAAAAGACATTATAACCACTCGTGATACTTTTATTTATTTAATTAACCGATACTTGACAGTTAAATGATATTTATTATGTGATAAAAACAGAGTTCAACGTGTCTTCACGTAATCACATTGACGTCAACTGATTCAACGTTGTATTAATGATAAACAAAAAGGTGAATGATGGCGCTCAATAACAACTTCAAACAAATTAAATTTATATTAAAAATATGTAATACTTTAATACCTAATGGTTACAATGTGTACGTACTTCCCTATAAAACCTAGCGAGCGCATGCGCAGTCATTTTTCCTTCTATATTGTTTGCAAAGAACTTTAACCGAAATGGTATCAGGGATAAAATTTTCAACTAACATATCTCTTGCCTTCGTAGATAAAATAAATTCTTACGTCCCCGCCTTAGTCATTTACCTAATAGAGGCGCTGACTTCACTGTTGATATAGCTAAACGTAACGATACCTCGTAACCGACTCCGAAGTTGAATAATTTCAACAAACAAACCAACCAACAATTTTTAAACGTTCAAGGCATATTACACGAGTGTAAAATCGAGTTATGCAACGAGACCGCGATATAATTTAAATCTGTCCGATAAAACATGCGAATGCCCCAAAAAAATAACACTGACTACACAGGCAGTTAAAGTAACGGTTACCCCAAACCGCTGCAAATACCGTATGAGATATAAACTTAAAACGACTTGCTACACGAATTTTGCCAAATTCAGATGTTGTCTGTAAAGAAATATTCATGTGCACTTTGAAACACGTTGTGAAAAAGCAACAAAGTTCTATAGTTGTTATAATAAATAGTCAGTTACTTCAAATACAAATACATATGTTCTAGTTATACGAACATGGTTAACATTACCATAATCTTTAAACTATAAACGTTTTAGACAACTTTTTGAGCTAATTATACGTATGCAATTGTGACATATTTATTAAAGTACAAAATAAAAACGAGTAATCATAATCGAAACGTTTGCGTGAATTTTGACTCGGGAAACCTTATTAAATAAATGTTGCTTTAACGTAATAAGGTAACGCAAAGATAACCATAAAAAACCAAGGACAACGCAAATTTAGGCTTGAACATTGTGATTATTCCTAGGACTATAATTGAATATTGCGTCGCAATGCGCAAATTAAATACGAGTATTACTTCCTGAATGTTTAAATATCACTTTGAACGTAAAACCTACGTGTTTGACATTTTGTTGCACGTTAACAATTGGTGAATTCCTGTTTTGTTTATAAAATATTATCGGCCAAAAGACATCAATGAATAATGTAATAATAATATATTTCTAGTTACTTACATATAAAATATGTAATTGAATAATAAAAGAACGAGAAAGGTTTTGTTGTATTTTTAAAGGAACAAAAAATAAAAGCATATTTCTAAAAGGAAATATCATCTCAAAACTATATTTAAAAATATTTATGCCTTCAAATAACAAATATTACTTAAGTTTTTAAATGCATGCGCCTCACCTTCTCTGGAAATGAAGTGAATATTTTAAGCAATAAGCTAAATTTATAAATTATTTAAATGTTTACACAAGTTATTTCAAAAGAGTCATCATTATAGGTCCATAGGATAGAATACGATCTGAATTATAGTTAGAATCATTATGGTGTCTTCCCGAAAATAAATAGCGAAAATTGTGCAAAGATTGCTTTACAATTCGTAATGAGTAGATTTATTTATCACTTAAAAGAAAGAAGACTAAAACACGTAACAGACGTTTATAAATAATATCAATGACAATCAAAACTTTGCTAATGAAAATCACAGGGATCGTGAATGACATATTTTAAATGTACAAATTTTCACTTATGAACTGAAAATATTGTAAATTGCAAATCCTATTTGATAAAGCCGCTTATTTTTGTATATTGGAATTCAATAAGCGATTACATATTGTAAATGTTTTGCAATTATTTGGTAATATTGAATATTAATTACGCGAACCTGAGAAATATTTATAATTATTATTATTGAGGCAAGATTATATTGGTTCGTATTTATTGAAGTAAATGTTATAAGTAGGAAAGGAATTAATAACATCAGCGGCTATCTACTTTTACGCATAAGTGCGTAAATTACATGCAAGCGAATGTAACCTCATCTGGCTAGCAATCATTTGATTGCACACCAGAATCGTGGGAACCGAGTTCTGTCGACAGAGCCATTACAGTTCCAGTAAAGCAAAAAATTTACAGTCCTACATTTACACATGTTTCTTAGTTTTTTTTTATAATAATAGCATTATTTTAAAGAGTATAATGTGATCTTAGCGCCGATTACTCTGTAAATAAACTATTATTAATAATTACTGATGAATTTATTAATAACATTATTGCTGTATTACTATTAATTGGAAAGTATTAACTGATAAAAGTGTTTGTCGAAGAGCAAGGTCGGGCCGGTCAACGATTTATTGCTTTACCGTACAAAGTACACAGAATGTCAGTTACAACTTCACTTATCCCAAGTCTGCGAATGCAACTTTAACTTCATATGTAAATTTACTTCAGAAACAATAAATGTGTTTAATACTTGGAAATTGAGAGGCGTATGGGCGTGTAGGCGATATGAATCATATTTGTTTTAAATGACACTCCGCACTTATTTTAAGTAGAAATCGCAAATGTGAAATCACTGATATTTTTTGAACGAATTCGACAAATAAAACGAATGAACAACTCAAGGCAAAATATTACGAAACATATGCAAATCGAACTGCCACGCATCGTGTTATATAATTCCACGTCATTAAGTAACTAAAAGGAGTCCAACGAAATTAGTCTAATGGATATAAATATAAATCAATTGATCCGAGCATAAAGCGGAATCGAAATGAACCGAGAAGTCTCAACGGTTCAAAAATTGAAATACGGAGAAAAACATGCGGACAAAAAAAGGTCGCCCCTAATGCCGTTGGACGGAAAGGCGAAGTACAAAGGGCCTCCGTGTCGGAGGTCTTGTAAACAGTCTGTGAAGGAAACGGTTTTTTGTACGATATAGAAATGTATTGGGCGTCGGTTCGTCGGACGCAGGTAAGAATCTCTTTAATGCCCGGATTACTCTATTCATACTCGGTTTTATCGTAGCTATTACGAACACAAACGTTGCTATCTCCTCGATGTTTGCACAAATATGGCCTTAGAGCTCGCATACGTGTTACAGTATGTCACGAATTCGTTCGCATGTTTTCTTTCCGATTCGTTTATCTTTAAATTACTGTGCACATGACAGTTTTTTAAGCTTAGGGATTACTTTAAATATTTTTTTTACATACGAGACATGAATAAACATAAAAAATCACAGAGCACAGAGTAATACATTTTTTAGGAAATTATGTAATTTTACCCTTATTAGCAAATAAGAAAGAAAAACAAGTTTAATTATTATAACGAATTTAAAGATTCTTACATTAAAATAATCTGTGTCAAGTTTCCGTTTTTCTTACTTTTTAGTAGTTTAAATTATTTTTATAGATTGAGCGCTAGTTGACATTGAATATTTGGCTCGTGACCTTGGCGTGATGTCATTCCCAACACGTGACGATTTCTCAAAAGGTGAACCCTAACGATTACAGAGTGTTATTATGCATCGCCCCCCATGCTCAGTGAATACGCTTAGGATCAGACAGGTCAACAGTGTTTAGAAGCAACGAGCTCTTTAATATTTAACACGTCAAAAGCGCTGGCTTAACGTTTTTTTTTCTGATTGCGTCTGACGCTTTAAATGCACACTTAGAAACGTGTTTAGGAAGAATAACTTGAAGTTATTTAATTTTTATTTATTGTGTCGATGAATACTTAAAGCGTTTTGATCAAAGGTTGAATGTAAATAAATGATGTCCTTGTAAGAAAAATACAAAAGATTGAGTCCTAGTTTGTTCAACAAAATGACTAAGACTTGATGTCATTGCAGTATTATACTATGACACATGCAATTTATAACTTTACTAACTATATTATTTTTTTAAAAAAGAACGAACTTTGGTTACAATCGGCACAGTATCAATGTTTACATACTCGTACATTGTAGTGTCTATTAAAGTAAATAATGAAAAACCTAATTGTTATTTTGAAATTCGTGGCCTGAAAATATTGTATGAAATTAACCATGGACCCTAAGTTCCTTGGATGATTGTTCCTACGAACTTTTTCCAAAAAAGGGTACAAGAGTCGTTTAAGTTACCCAATGAAAGTTTTTTTTTTCTAAATTCTAATTCTTTGAGAAAAGGAATACAATCTCCAAATGAATGTTTCTACTAAATGGCACATGTAATGTGCTAAATAATTTATCATATGTAAAATAATCAGCCAATTAATCATCGCAATGCGTGCCAAACCCAACACAACGTTGCAAAGTTTTACATTATTTGTTCGACCAGCCGTTACAATTATGTCAATCACGTATCGATTTACTGAAGCAATGCAAACAAAGTGATCGGGTAACTTCAATTAACCACAACACCCAAGAATGAACAAATTACCTTAATCGATAAAAGGCTTAAACTTTAAAAAGGTATTTTTAGATTAAAAGATTAAAATCGCTTTGTTTTATTACCACCCACAAATGTATCCTATAACAACTAAATCATTAAGTGTATTATTAATAAGTTAATAAATAATAATTTAAGAAGATAGTTCGTTGATTCCAATTAGATTAAATAGTAACTGATGTCAACGTGCCAAAAATAAAATTTCGATACGTCTCAACTTGTTTTACATCTTTTTGACAAAAATATCAGAACAGGTATTTTTAAATCTTTTAGTAGATTAGTATTTGCATAGGTTACGTTTACACTGACGCCTCGTTGCAGAAACGAGAATGACTCGATACACCCGCGTATGCATATTCGCCAGATGGTCACGGTGAATGACACGGCGGGGAAAATTGCGCGGACGCAAACCGGACTTGGCGACAGTCGGCGTGTCTAGCAGACGATCTGGTGTCGGGAGACGGTAGAATGGCACTTCACTAGTCATTAGCCAAGTCGGCGTGCGTCGGTATTTCTAGATTTACCTGTAAAACATATACCGGACTACTTGCGGTGAGAAGTAATCTAGACAAAGATAATGGTCATTTTATGGCTAGCTAACCGCACTGCGAGGTGAGGGAACGGGATAATGAGCTGTGTGGGCCTGGAACCGATTAGACTTTACGGCGAATGATTTAGCCGTTGCTATATATGTACAACTGAACAACCTGCAATCATTTTAAAGTTATATTCGAACGCAATGCTTTGTTGTGGACACTGGTAGTGTTGCCTCGACACCATTTGCATTTCGAATATTGTCATTATCACAGACTCAAAAAAACACATTACACAATTCAATTTAAAATATGTTTATTCGAGTAATCATTTATATGCACTTTTGAATCGTCGATTATTTTAACATTATAACCAGTAAACTACCACCGGCCCGAAATGCTATTCTGCTGAGAAGAGCCAGCCAGAAACGCAACAATTGCTCGTTTTGAAATAAATTTTAGAAAATTTGTGTGTATTAAATGTATAATATCCAGCCATTATATGAGTCAAATAAAGGAAAAACTCTTAAGTGATGCAATAAGATTTATTCGATAATATACTATTTAGTAGCTTAAGATTAAAAACAGAAAGAATAAAGTCCAAAGTTTCTTGTTGAATCAATTTACGACAATTTTTTCTTTTTAATACTAGTTAAGCCGGCAGACTGTACTGCCAAAAGTTATTGACCTATTGCATTTAAATATAAAAAAGAGAAGACCTTATGATAAATTTTGTGATTGACATAATGCCAGATGCCTCTTTTAAACGACAATTTAATATTGCAACGCGACGAGAAAAATGTGCGCGAAATTCATGTCTGACTGTCTAATGCGCAGTTTTAGTAAAACTGCCACAAAATTTTAGGAAAGTTATAAAGTTGAATAAAATCAGCAAAACCGTTCGCACTTATAGCTTGTCCAAGGGGAAATAGTGATTTATTTTTATAAATACAGATAATGCTGTACATATAATATGTAGGCAGTAGTATCATAGTGATTAATAAAAAACATTTACTTCGTAAAACACATATCAAATATGGTGAAAATAAAACAATATAAATAGTCCAAATGAGTTCTACGTTCGTGTCATGTATGTGTAAAAAATAGAAAAAAAAAGAATGTCAGATAGTTGTTTAAATTTTAATTTACATTCACAATAGTCAAAAAAAGTAAAATTCCATAATAGAAATAATTAAATATTTTACTAATAATAGTATACAATTTAAATTAATAATTTATCATTTCAAATATTGTCAAGAAACAGTTTCATAGATGTACAATGATGAATACGAACGTGAATAACCTTAAACTTCTGAAAACATAGCCCCATATATATTCGAGTTGTGCAATTCTTATAGTTACAAATAAAACTTTATATCAATCATTATCATCTCATCCGTCGTACGTCCCCAGTTCGACCAGTCCCAGCCTTCCCATTGATTTTCAATAGCTAATTACGATATTTCAATATTATGGCAGCGATCTGCATCCGGTATCTTTCGAAGCTTATGCCCAAAGAAGATGAAATAGTATATAAACTTATCTCTTATCTCTATATATAAAGTAACTTGTTTTAAATCAAGGAATAGTTAGCAGAGTGATCGCGTTTGTAAGTAGCAGACATCCGTTCGTTTTGTGGTAAACAGTGAAAATAAACCGTTCACGGAAATCGCAGCTTTACTACATGCAACACGTTAGACTGACAGTCTTAAAGTGCTATTGAGGCTAAAGAAACAATGAACTATCTATTTATATATTTTAAGTTGCTTACTGGAATATTTACAACGTTGTTTTGGCTGACCTTTTCCTATCAACATTAGGAGAGGAAAAAGATGTGTCGTTAATGGAAAAGATCTGAAAGCTAAGCCGGAGTTGAAACAACGAAACAACGATATTAACAAAAATAGAAGCCCAGTAGAGTTCTAGCCACAGCAAACACTGGATTGAATACATATTTAGGACGCCAAATTTTTACATATTTAATATTCTTAGTCTTCTTAAGCTTCATTCGGATTATTATTGGTTGTCACCAAGTGTTTTTACCTGTGAGTAGTTTTGACTCTAAACATACAGTAATAAAAATTAAGTTATATACATACATATATATATATATATATATATATATATATATAAATATATATATATATATTGTACAGAGCATACATTTATACAATAAAATTATTAGGAAGTTTTAACCTTATTATCTAAAAGCTAGGAAACCAATACCTTTTTAGGAGTCTCATAATCCCATAATCTTGTTAGGAAGAAGTGGTATGTTATTGAACAGGTCAATGTCAATCGGTCCAACCACGGCGTTTAGCTTCCTTAAGGTTTACAAATTGATAAAAAAAATTATTAGACTACCGTTCTTTTTCGCACCTGCCTGTACACCGTCTCTCGAAAATCGGCGCGAACATTCCGAATCAGGCAATATTTCAAGCAGTAAATCACACGCGTTTCTCTGTAAGATTTATACTCATACTTTCAAAAGATAGTCATTATTGTTACTGCCCGTAACGTGTACCCGGCTATAAACGTCCATGTTGCGGAGTAAATGCCGCGGTATCGAATCGAATGGCTATTTTATAATACAGGCACTATGTTTACTGCGGACGTTTGAGAATCCATTACGGCTAGAAAGCCTTAAGATTGAATTGCGGGACGTTCGCGTAGGCGCACAAACCGATTCACGAAAGACCACTGCAAGCATTGATAAATTAAATTGTTTTTATCCATTTCACTCACCAAGCTTGTTTACATTTACTTCGCTTTCTTACTACAATTTAGTGTAAATAAGTTTGCTAGTTTATGAGCGCAATCGTCAACGTTAAAAAATGATAATTGAGTTAACGTAATTTCTACAATCATTATAAATGTAAAGTGTAGTGACCGCTTTGTACCTTCCAACATAATAAATTCAAATTATCATCCTAGTCTACACAGATTTTTTTTTATAAAAATAGTTTAAGTGCCAAATATATAGAGTAAATATATATATATATATATATATATATAGAGGGAGAGAGAAAGAGACAGAAATCGCTACTTTCCTTGTCCCAAGGTCAGTATGAAATTAAATCTATTGGAGCATTCCTGATTACTGCTGGCGATGGTAAGTAAAAGAAGCCATGTAAATTATAAACAATGTCACGCGAATTATTGATTCGCCATTGTCTTTAGCTGGACACTAGTGTAGTGTCTAGACACATGATGGTTAGTTTCTGGTTTTACTTTAAATAATTTTTATAACGTTAGGTTAGCATCAAATTTTAAAAATTAAATTTAAGTAAAAAAAAGCCAGCACAAAGACAACAACTGTGATAATTTTTTTAACAAAAAAAAACATTTAATGTCACATTACGTATATCGCATGATATTCGAAAGGAATCATTACTGAAAGGAAATGTTATCAATGTCAATCTGCATGACTTTTCGTGCCGGCGAAACGGTAAATGCATTTTGAAAGTATCTTTAATTGCTGTAAATACGACTTCATTAAATTTGTTGTAAGCAGGTTGACGTATTAATGTATAAGATAATCTGAAGAAACGAAAATATTATTAATTTGGCATTCGGATTCAATGGACAATACAAATATGTTTGCGTATAGGTGTATGAATGTAGTACATTTTTATAGCAATATATCTATTACAAATTATACTCAAGCCAATTTTATTATTAATTAATTAAGTTGGTAAGACAGTTCAGTCACAATTCGTACAATTTTAAAGAAAAATTACGTATTCAGCTTGTACATCATTTTAATTAATTTGTGTACTTCTACACTGATTGACAAAGAGTTTTTACGAAATTCATGAGAAAATAGTGCAGTACCATTTTTTTGATTGCATTTTTCTCTATCGTAGTTTTGGAACTTTAATGTCATGACTTTTTGAAAAAAAAAAGGCAAAAAGTGATGTTTTGCGCCTTGTTCGTATGGCTTTTCTGTAATGTTTTATTGTGTAGTTTTTCTGCATTTCAACATTCCTTATAACTAATACACATTTAATGCATTTATAAATAAGTGTCAACCTATGAATTGTTTCGTAATCGATGAAGTTCAAGTATCAAATGAAAGTTGATATCGCCGCCGACTTCGTTCTGGAAACCGTTTTGTTTCCTTTTAATTGTTTATATTTACGTAAGCGTTCGGGTAATGTTGACGGTTTATAAACTGACCTTGAATATTGCTCATTTGGCAATTATAATCGGCAAATAATGATACGAGTATTGCAATTGTTAAGCTGCCAACGTTAAAGAATATTTCAATATTATTTTCAATTGGAATAAAGGTGGAGCTAGTTAAATTATAATATTAATTACATATATTTTATGATTGATAGTATATATCAATCCTTTTGGGTATTAAATAACAATGAAAACAAAATATAAGTACTGTAGTTTATCAGAGAAAACATGCAACCAAGAATTCCAACCGGTACCTCGCCATCCGCCCTCCGCCATCAGCTATGTCGAACCGGTATAATGCCTTAGCCATATTGGGCTACACGACAGTCTATCTATGCTACTTTATTAAACATGCCTAAATCTAAATACATTAAAATTTTTACGGGTAAATATTTTCAATAAACAGGTACATAATTACAATGACAGTTACCAAAATCCCTATATATATATATATATATATATATATATATATATATATATATATATATATATAATGTAGCATTCTGATAATAATAAATTATAGATTAGTAAATTAAAAATATTAAATAGAGTATTAAAGAATAATAATTGCCCATTACCTTTTTAAATCAAATTTTTATGGGTAGGATACGTATTGTTCAAATAATTTTAGTTTCCAAGAATTGTTTTTTTTAAACCTAACGCATGTTGTGATTACGTGTTGTTCAATTGCAATTACTACTGTTGAAATTGTAAAATAATAAAAAATTAAAGAGCGAATAGTTTATTTGTACATAGTCGTGATAAATGTTACAACGAAATCAATAAAACAATCGACAATATTGTTCGCTGGTATCATGTATTATCTAAAATGAAAGTGGCGTCACCGTGTCACCAGTGTTTCACAGTTTTAATATTATATTGTAATATTGTTCCACTGGTAATCGAACGCATAGATAAATTTATCTTTAACAGAATAATGTGTTACACGATAAAAAACGTTCATATAAAACTCGCACATATGTATCACAAAAACACACGTCTGTCTCAAATTTATTTAAAATATATATAACGAATACATCTACGAACCGTTGATACCAAAATTCTGTATAAGCACTTCACACTTCATTTAAAACCAAGCAATAATATTTATATATATGGTTCTCTAATACAATGGAGGAGCGATCCAACTGTCTTCGTATAATGGCCTATGACCTATTTACAAGAAATCGTGGACACACCTTTAATGTCCTGTTTACATATATAACAAACGCACATTAAATTCGATTATGTTTTACATATGTCAAGTCTTCGTATTATCAATATACTACGTTCATTTTTTAAATACTAAATACCACGTTAGACTTTGTACTATTGCAGTTCAATAAAAAAGGTAATTATTTAGAACGCTTACTGATTTAATGTAGCATTATTAACAACAATTATTCACAAAAATAAGTTTTAATAAAACGTGATTATATTTTCACCGTTATGCTTAAAGATACACAATATTTATTGTTTTTTTTACATCCTAACCTACCTTTTTAGCTTTGATTCATATCAAATATTTGCAAGGAAAAGAAAACCTTTTACTATTTTCCTGACAATATTGCTATTTTTTCTCTGCATAAGTACCTGAGGCTGTGTCGTTCCGAGTTTAGCGTTTAACAAAACATTTAAGGATTAAATTAAATTTATATGGATTATTAATTTAATATTTTTAAGTGAAAGAATTTAATTACTTATTTTAACCATTTTAAATTTACTATTATTTGAAATAATTTTTTTTCACGTCAACTTTAAATTAAAATTTTTTTCATTAGGTTAATTAAGTTAATATGACACACAATTCAAAATGTCTAAAAATAAAAGAAGTTATGAAATGAGAGGGGAATTTCATTTATTTTGAGTGTTGAAATAAATGAACTGACATGAGAACACATAGTCCGGTTGACACAACCGCTGCCTCTTCAATTAAAAAGAGAAACAACTGTTCATAAAGTTTATGCTATTTTTAATAATACAACAACGTTGCATTTTCACTCTTAAATCATTAGTAGGCACGGTATAAACACAAACACAACATACGTAACATGTACGTCAAGAACCTACACATACCGTTCTCTGGTCCTAGCTCATCTCGCAAGAAGTATATTCTATGTATTAGGGGGACCGGAAAGTAATGTCGCTTTCTAAAGTAAAATTCACATGACTACAATTTTA
This sequence comes from Battus philenor, assembly GCF_028537555.1. NCBI lineage: Eukaryota > Metazoa > Arthropoda > Insecta > Lepidoptera > Papilionidae > Battus > Battus philenor. The sequence goes on from NW_027181693.1 coordinate 5,775,423, forward strand.
ACAAGTCTTTATTACTACTTACTAACCAACAATATATTCACTTTCGTTATCAACAACCTTTTATCATCTAGTATACAAAATCTTCGAAGTACGAGCTACCAAATGACAATAAAATATCGACATGCGTAGAAGCGACATTACTTTCCGGTCCCCCAAATATATACATCCCTTTACTTTCTTTTAGTATATGGTAGTTGTTGGCACAACCATGTTCTTATTGTTGCGGATAGTCCTCTGAGAGAGAGAGAGAGAGAAAACCATCCACGTTGTGCCCCACTACGAACGTCTAATGTGAACATCAAAATACATCTCAAACATCTTCCAAACATTCAGTCTGAAAATATGCGATTTTCCTGTATCATTTGGGAACAATGGTTCGGTTAAACAATGGTAATACGAATGAGCTTCTATGAGGGAGAAAGCTTACTGCTAATTATCATAAACCACAATACTTAACCACTTGCCTATTACTGCTTGACTCGTTTTACCGCTGCTTTCTTATGGACTTGCATTTTATTTTACACGCTTATTTCTTAATATAACACAATAATAACCGTGACTAAACTTATTTGTTAGTAATTTATCCCCCCACACACAATATTTAAAAATTGTCAGACACTACGAAATAATTACTTACACTTATTTACGAAATAATTACTTAAACTTAATACGAAAACGAAATATTAATTGAAAATAATATTAGTAAATCTGTAGTAAAATAAACATATGTTAAACACACTTTACCAATACTGCAGATTTATAAAAGTCGACTGACTGAAAGACAGGTTCGTATAAAATAAGTCCCTGTACAATACTATGCTATTTCTTACGCTCTTAACAAGATAATGATAAACAAACGTTTCTAATCCTAGTCCATTACCGTTCAATAGTCAATAAATAGGCAGCCTAGTAGTTACTTAAGATTGTTAAATCTGAGCATTGTTATATTGATACACAAACACGCGTAATACGTATTTTGTAGGAACAGTGGCTTGCGTACTCAATGCAATTTTAATAGCGACTAACTAAAAACTTTTTTATATTATTTTATTCATTAAGGATTGCCAACAAAATTAACAATATTACATACAAACCCAAATCAATTAAAAAATACAGGACTAAAATCAATATCAGTGATAGACACCCACAACATACGCTCGGTTGGCAAAAACATTTTTTTTAAATAAAAATCACGTCAACATTACATATATTTACCCACATATCTTAATCTTATAGGAGCAGTAACCTAATTGTAGAGAACTTAGGCTTTCGATTATAGGTCGCGGGTTCGATTCTCGGGATAATCCCATATAATTCACATTTTATGCACTAAATATATAGAATTGCCGCTACTCACAAACAGTTTTCAGTGACAGTCACAAATAGTTCAACAGCGTCCTCTGCATACCATAATACCACACTACTATCGCCAGCCCGCGGCGATTATATAGCTACCTTTAGATATCTTGATATGACTATGTGACAACGACGACCTTAATGAAAAAAGTTAGTAAATTTAGTAAGCAATATTAATAACTATTTTAATGTCGATGAACGATATTAGAATTTTTTACAAATTATTACACCAGTGTACATAGTACCACGCTCGTCTAAAATATATTCATTACAGAGTTCGATGTTAATTTATTTTTGCATTAACTCTTTACTGCCGTGTTGTTATCGATGCTCTAAACCGTATCTACATATTAAAGTCAGCAAAAAAAACACTAACATGAGGAAATTTGAGACATACGCTTGTGACAAGGTCACGGAGTTTAAAATTTGTGTCGATAATTGAATAAACAGACATGAATATTAAGTGTTATACGTCATTCATTTGTACTTTATAAAGAATTATCTATATTCGTAATATTAAAGATTTTTTCTTTTACTTCAACACTTAATCACCACGAACTAAAATAAAAGGTTGTCTTTTTTTCTTTTAATATAAAAAAATGATTTTATTTGACACGGCATAAGTAAAATTCTGACATGGAATAGATTTCACCTGAAAGTAATTAATATGCTTCTTAACAAAATATGTTGCTACTACCAGAGTTGGGAAACACGCATTTCGCTCGTTTTGTTAAAGCGAAATGATACTTCCTATCAAACCAATAACTTCTTTAATAATGTCGCTCTTAAAATGGATCACAGAAATACAAGAGCACTACTGTTTTGTTCCAAACATTAACGCTGCGAATCAACCAAGATTACCCCTTGACCTTGGAACGCAGCACCACGGAATAGAGATATAAACAGACAATAAGTGTTGTAAATTGAAACAACGTTCGAACTAAAAACCTACGTAACATGAATTCTTAACAGACAACACATAAAAAGGTATCATTTAATACGATTTTGATAAAAGCTGTTTAAATCTGTATCAGATCCGAGCTACGCAAATCCTATTAGGGGGCAAGTATCGGCACAACACCCGCGTCACCGTTCGTGGCCAGGCTGGGTAATAACCTGGCAACGCGAGCCAATGTTATCGTAACACGTAACCGGTTACGTCGTTTTAACTACTTTAATATGCATTTAAATATGTAAATTATGGCGAATTTGTAGTATAGTAGATACCGCAATCGCAAATTAAGTCGGGACGTTATGAAAAAGAACGTTTTAAAAGTTTTTTCCTCGAAATTCAGATTAATTTTTTACCTAAAACAATTTAAATGAATTTTTTTAATTAATCGCTGTATTTAAATTCGTTACATATTTGTTAAATTGTATTCGTATGATTTCATTTAAAGTAATACTCTTTATAATATAAATTACGAATAAATATATTAAAACTGTGAAGGCATATTACTTTTATGATTAGCGGTAAAACTTACAGCGTGGAGAAAGCTGAAACGTTACAGCGACTTGCAAACGCTCACTGTTATACAGTACCACAAGGTGTAAACGAATCTGATTAAAAACACCCGGGTTAAAAGGGTGAGAGTCGCGTGCATAGTTCGCGAATCGGTTACACACGCAACTCATAACTAATAAAACGAATCAGATTAGACAGACAAATGGATAAATGATATTTAATATTTCGTTACTGCAATGGACCCAGTTGAAAATTGCATTACGAGTCCACGTTATTCATCGAGGAAAGACCCAATGGCATACTTTTTACACGCGCGAGTGTGATACAGTTCGACGAACTAATTATTTTGCTCTTTGTACTTTCACTGTAATTAAAAAGGCAGTTTTTTTAATCTTACGATATTTTAAATAGTTAATTAAAAAATATACGCACAAAAATATTTACGCGACGTTACTTCAAGTCTTCAAGTTACTTTTATGTTCGAAATATAATTTTAAAAAACCATAATTCATTAAGTTGAACATTTGAACGGTTGCATATTTTAATGGACTATTAGATAAGATAAGATAAGATATAATGTATACGACAGAAGATTCAAGGAGGAGGTGGTTCTTGTGCGAATATTAGTAATAATTACATACAATATGGATTACGTTCGGATAATATATTTGACAAGTGTATGTTGGAATACGTATATCAAAAATATTTATAAGAATTGTAACACAAATAAAAGTAACGTTAAGGGAAAAAATTTAGCAAATAATACGCAAAATAATTTTACTACGAGTAGATGACATTAAGATGACATTATTTTTACAAATAAGCTAAGGTATGTCTGCTAAATATTATTAAATATTTTATATTGTAGAAAGTTTTCTAAATCCATATAAACTAAATACTATCACAGAATTCTATTCTATATTTTAACAAACGTTTTAACACAAATGTCAAAGTCATTAAAAGGTAAATTTGGAATATTTTAAACATAACAGCGGTTAATCGCATATTCCAAGAAACGTTGCAAAATTTATAATTAATATTCTATCTATAATTAACTATTTGCTGAATAACTCCACTATGTTAATTACGTTTAATTATATATTTATTAAAGTTATTAAATATAAATATAAGATATGATTAGTAAGTTTCTTCTTTGTTACTTTAAAATTAAATATCTAAAGCATCTTATCGAACTTTGCAAACATCTCCATGTTGTTCTAAGAACATAAATAATGTATGTGTATGTTGAACATGTTTGTTTGTTAATATTTAATGTCACCTTGTAACCACAGATAGTTTAAAGGACGAAAGTGATTATGTATGTTTGGTTGATTAATTTAACAAAATGGCTTGCCGGCATAGAATATTAACTATAATAGTGTGCGGACCTCGTGGTGCCTGATGTGGTGGGAGGTGGTGGGAGACCTTGAAGGATGCAGACAGCTTTAGATAATGTCATAAAGATTAAAACTACTTCATCTCTCGTAATTAACAGAGGACTTAATGCTATATTTTATAATCTTGAATAACATAATAAATTAAAAATGAAGCTGCGTTAATATTACCAGCATTCCTTTAGATTTCATAACATACTTTAATTTTTATTAAATTTTAAAGACTATTTTATAACGGTTAACAACTTATATATAACATAATAGGTGCGTTATTGTTTATATACGTTTTCTAAAAAAAATATGTATAGAGTCATATAAAAAATAACTTTTTGGAAAAAAAATGTTCATATACCATAAAAGCAAGAAGTAATTTGATCTTAAGTACTATAAAAGTAAGTTTTCTATAACGTTACGAATTGTATATAAAAAGATATTTCAATACTAAATATAGGATCACTATGATTTATCGACTATCACAAAACTATAGCGGCGTGGTATTGAACTGTCGTATTTACATTTATTGAATAAATTCCAGATATATATCGAATGGAAGTGGTCGACCACAACATAACAATACACCGTCTTAATTTTATTCCTTTTGAGTACTCGTATTGCGCTATTTTGTTCGCTTTACTTCGTTCAATATGACTAGCTATCTTGTTATTTAACCCCAGTATCACATGGTTCTGTTATCGCTACTTATTTCAATTAAATTTTAGTCTTTAAATGTTATGCATTATTTATTTTTCGTGAAGGTGTTTTATAACGACTGTAACGTGCAGAGTACACATGTAAAGTCAAAGCAAACTTGTAATAATCCTTATTGTGAACGCAAACCACAATCGGTACATTTTATCATTAATAAAATATGCATCACAATTTTGTTATGAAAGCGTTGTTATTTAAACAGCTCATTGAAATAAAAGTAATATTATATAGCGTTAATAGCGCACAATGAGAATCCCCGACATTTTTGTCAAAATAATGTCAACACTGAAAAGGTATGTTTCATGAAATGTTCTATGTTTTAATATCTTTAATATAAACAATTAAACAGCCATAAACCATGAAAATAGAAAAAAAACGAGGACAGCAGCAATAACTAAATGAAAAAAAAAAAAACAAAAATTCTTAACGGATGAAGTCTAATTTTCAATAATTGCAATTCTAAAATTCTTTATTCAACATATATGATGATGGACTACATCTCTTATTGACATCTACCACCAGTGTGGATGACAATTGCCGCAAACCAGAATAAAACAGACTGATGTAACTATAAGGGGCCAATATTTTTTAAAGGAATATAAAATTACACATTTAATTAACATTGAATTAACCTCGATGCGATTACATCATATCCAAGGTGTGTTATCTTCTATGAAGTTATTTACAGTGTAGTTACCCTCAACACAGAAACGTTCTTTGACATGTTTTTCTGAATATAGCAACAAGAGCATTCTTATCTGGGATTTTATTGTAAATTATAATACGGACATCCCCAGTTGCGAAGGTCCCGTTTCTTTGAATTCCCGCCAGAAAAACAGCTGCTACTTTACGGCGGTATTTTAAAAAAGATTCGCTCTCTCAAATATGAGGTAGGCAACAGCGTCTTAGATGGTTACTACATTTCTGCCACGTTTGTATGAATATAATTGATAATTTGTCAACATTTCCTAAATTAAAAGATTATTACAACAGTTTCTTTCAGAACATTTACACATCACCTATGTCTTGTTTCTCTTGAGTTATTAGGAAGACCAATTTCAAACTACTTGACCAAACTGGATTTACCTCGAAACACTTGGACTCCACTTTACCTATCTCTATGACCATTTAAAAAAAAGTATTGTTCTTTAAAATCATGTACAGCGGGCAAGTCGTAACTTTACTAATTTTCGTATTTGCCCATTACCAAAATATGAATGTTTTAATTATTTATTAAAACAAATTAATTTTATTAGATATTTTATTATGCAAATGTCAAAACAACCAGTTTGTATTTAAAGTTTAGCAGATTTGTGGTGCAAAACGCTAATAGCGCTTAACCTAGACCTTATAGTAACGTAGATCGAAGGCTACTCGGGGAACCTCGGCTCGATCTGTAACATTGAATATTTTACGGCCGCTGCTCCATGGTGTGCCAAGGCATTATAGTTCCAGAGAAGGAATCTTGGTTTAAACTATCATTTCGAGCATCGAGCATTTGAAATCGAGGGTGCCCATTGAAGGGCGAACCTCGGAAAGATAGCTTACTAACATCGAGTTATTTTCTACGGCTACAATCTTTCTAAAACGAGTTACCATTTTCCGGCTGACATCGGCACCAAAATTGCACGTATCTAGACAGCCACCAGCAAAAGATCCTTACCACCCAGGTGACATTGTTTTGAAGTAAAAAAAAAATGATTAGAAACGTAGTTTTCCGCAGCCGGTGGTCACAGATTTAATGGCAAACCTCGGTTCACTAATCGCGTCTCTATTACCGTAATAGCGCTTCAGATCGTGACGCGCTGTCCATCTAGAAAGGAACAAACCTGGGCTTGCTAAATAAGTTTTTTTTATTTAAGAAAATTTTCACCATTTTTTGTACCAGATAGGATGAGGAATATGGATCAATGGTCGGGAACAGAAGCACGACGTTCACATTATATCATGTGACATTTAGCCAGCTCTTCATTACATTGCTATCTAAGATTTTAAAATACAAAATCCAATACATCACCGCGTTTATAAGTCACTTTAAAGCCTAAAATTTTTGCCTTTTTGTAATGCCTAGTAAATTGTAAGTATAAATAAGAGCATTCTGAATCTTAAATTCTATGTAGTAAGTGATAATTTACATTAAAAGGTACTTTTAAAAATTAGTAAAGTAAATGTTAAGCAAAAGTCATAGTATAACATCTACTAATGTTCCTAATGTGATAAAAATTCTCGACTAAATTTACAATGATAACACTATGAACAAGTAAAAATAAATTTAAATACTAAACTGATATGTGAACGAACATTACGAAAAAATTACCATAGCTAATTAAAACTGACTACCGATGTCAGTAATAACTAATTAAGCAACTTAAAATGACGATTAAAAACCTTGGTAAACACTAGAAGAAAATCTATGAAGAGGAAAACAATTTATACTAATTTGTCCTTCAGTCAATGTCACAAAAGTGCGGGTCTTTACTTTTGACAAAGTAGAATAAGATAATTAAAAAAGAAGGTAGCTTAAAGGTCATAAAACCCACTACCAGATCAGTGCATTCCACGCTAGTCTTAAAGTATTTTGTTTATAGTAATACCTGTATAATGTTTCAATCGCTTTTTACAGCTAATTTATGATTAAAATTGATAATTCTCAAAAATTTGCATTATATTGCCTCTTGCCTTTATATGAAATATTTTTAATTATTTTAGAGATAACGTATGATATTTTATTGAACAAATCGTCTATAAAACATTAAATACGGCTTGAAATTAAGATCTTATCAATTATCTCGTGACCTTTGAAATCAAACTGCCTTCAATTTAGTATAACAAATTTAAAAATCACACCGTAATGTTATCAACGTTCTAAATTATAAACTAATCGTCAAATACATGCTTTGGTCAATGGCATGTTAAAATAATATTAACGATATCTTTAGAAAGAGTAAACGCTACAATTTAAACGGTATTTTTTTTTTAAAAACTTTATTTATTAGACATTTTTCTATTTCTGTAAAATAATAATCTTTGCAATTACATTAGAGGCAAAATAATTATTGAATTCCATATAACTATAGTAGTAAAGCTTACCTTGGATTATTGTGCAATAAAAAAACTATTTCGTTGCTGCTTCGTTTCGATGTTCGAATAAAATAATTAAAGAGTCCCGTATTTCGGAGCCGAACACTTATGTTCTTCACTGACGCACTGTCACTCAATCCATGCACGGTCGGCTTTTGATTTATTTGTGTTGAAGTTACCGCGCCACGTTTGTGACTGTGAGGACACAGCGGCGTAGTCTCGAGTCGACGGTTCGATGTGGACTGACGGTCTCGTGGTGGACAGAGAACCGAAGCCGATCGCGCCTCCCCTGGCCGGCTCCGTCGCCGCTGCAACCGAAGCTGAATGCTCGTTCTAATAGAGCCGACCGTGTCTGTGTACAGACTCGGATGCAATCGTCTTTCCCGATAACCATTTATTCGTTTCAAATTGAAAGACTTAACTAACATTGTTTTAATTTTTATCCACTAATGTCTCTAAGATATTAATCACTAGCAAATTTAAACATGCACCATCAAAGAACTAAATATTAAGTAGTTTTACAATATTTCTCCTATAGATGTTTAAATTTTACCGTTTATATAAATAACATCAAATTTATTATTACGGTATTCATACAGTATGATTTAATTAAACGTAATGTTTCATTTGGGTTCGTTATTCGCGAAACAGATGAAAGTAGCTTTATCTCTATTTAAAGTAGGGTAACCGCGTTCTTCGTCTTAAACCAGTTCCCGCCCCTGAACACTGTGGTATATCGTGACCCCAAAACGTAATGTAGAAACATTTAGCGTTCTGTGCCTCTAACGAAAATACCGGTCGCGACGCACCGCGAGTCGTACGACAATCACACCACCGCGCACAGATTTTATTATTACTCTCCTTTTCCCTGAGCGAAGTTACGTGACCATCGCTTCTTTGAAATACGATAAGATCGGAATTCCTTTACGTCGATTACTAGGGTATGAACATAATTTTATGAAGACAGTCTTACGATGTGGCTAAATTGGCCTTCAAATTATGCTGAATATATGCAACCCAAATAATTCGCTAATTTCTTGCTAAAGAAATTAATAGAAGCTTAAATTTCTTTTTTATTACTTAATAACTTAGTTCGAGTAATGGATTTTACTTATAATTTTTTTTATGTGTTCTTTATTTGTGGTACATTATATTATAAAATGAAACTAATAAAACGTAATAAGGGAAGGGGATTCCCCCTTACTAATTATCCCATCAAATATAAAACTCAGCTGCCTATCATACTTCCTGATTCAGAATATGACCCTGACAAGCGATCTGTCGTAGATAATCTAGTCGTGGATTATAGTAGTCAGTTGTAATAGCCGTGGAACCTTTCAATCATCTACCTATTTATTAATATTTATAATCTATTTCTAGAACTTTCCGAGAATATCGTTATTTTTTTTTGTTATAATGTAAGTAACATTTCTATAGCCAATAACAAGAAAATAAGAAACGGAAATAACCGGATACCATTTGATCTATATGTTTTAATATCGTGCGCTTCGAATCGGTACACAGTAATCTTAGTAGATTATTGGATAGCCACAAGAATATGTATCATTTCGTACAGACCTGCTAGAAAAATCAATTTTTAAAAATTTATGCAGTTATATTTTTATTTATAAAATCTTAGTCACCATTATCACTTCACTCGTAGGACGTCAACTACAGGATATAGGCCTCCCCTACAAATTTTAGAGTCTTCCGAAGACCATCTATCAAAGCCGTCTTCTGTCCGCCATGTTGGTAGACGTCTTACGCCGCGTTTGCTCTTCCGTTGTCTCGACGACTTTGTTAAGGTCTTTGGAAGACGCTGGGTGCTAACCACTTCCAGCCGGTCCTACTGGAAATTAATAGGAGAGTCCTAGGTCCAGCAGTGAACGTCTTACGGAATAAATTATAATGACGATAATTCTCATTTGATGATTCTCGAAAGAACCGAACACCGGTTCGATCGGTCGCTGTTTTTGGATAATCGATACTGGCGGTATAAACTCGAGCAGCGTTGTCAAAGTAGAGAAACCGCCCTAGCCGTCAAGGACTAATATCAAGAAGAGATTTGTTGACCAGGATGCAGTGAATCAAGCGAAACATCTTATGTAATTGATGGAACAACTGTAACAAGGATAATAATAACTGAATTTTTTGTAGACTCTTTTCAGATCTGTGCTCGTTTGGAAATCTCAAGTTGAACCATAACATTATATGTGATATCAATTCGATTATAGTTTATATCCAATTTAGCTCTTCTAGCATTATTATACGGGCCTAAATTTTAAACTTAATGCCGAAGGCATTTTCTACCAGTTAACCGTTAGGCGGTTGCAGAGATAAATCAATAAAGGAAGATGAAACAAGTTAATATCACAAAGGACAAAAATAAAATAGACAAATAAAATCTAATTAAGGGAGAAATATTCACTTAAAAACTCTTTATATAAATATACTAATGGCTACTACTTACCATAATTATATAGATATATCATATTAATGTCGCTTTTTTAAGTTAAATTCACACGACTACATTTCTGACAATTTTTTATTTCTATTCAACAATATAATAGCCTTTGTTATCAACAACCTTTTGCCATACAGTATACAAATTTTCAAAGCCGGTACGGTCAAAATCAATCTGTTTTCCTGTAAAATATGTCGACAGACACGACATTACTTTCCGGTCCCCCTAATATATACGTTTAAATATCTACATATACCATTTATATAGTTACAATAAATATTAAAATCTAATTATCGTGGCATCATCACGTCAGCTTGTCAAGTAATAACTTTCGAACTTTCGCTTTAAGTGCGCAACGATTCCTGATCAGCCTAATATCGAGGTGAGGAGCGCGTTCCAGAGCAGAAGAGGCTGTACTGCGAAGGAGGAGTAAGTAAAGTTGGTACTATGGCTCTATAGCATGGTACATTATTATCACTTTGAAAAAAATAGAGGAAGACTGTAAAAAAGCTGTGCAACGTTCCTCATGACCAATTCCGTTTGACTTCTACGACTAACATGAATTATAATTTAAACACTATTAAACTTTATATTGTAATCACGACTGAGTGGTTCCTTTGAAAGTCGTTTTATTGTTTTAAATTTTAAAATGAATAATTGAATAAACACACAAGGGAAGTCAGAGCGAATATTATCTTAATGTAAACACACTTCCTCCTTAAGGTCAGATAAAACAAAACGCCGTGAATGTTAATAGAGTGATAATTTTTAAAGCCAAAATAGACGAAAAGTATTTAAGAATTAATTGTACATTGTTGTGAAAGTTCGCTGTTAATTTTGTATAGTTAATTAAGTTATTTAATTTAAAAAGTAACTGAAACAAAAAGGAGTATAAATTGAAAAGGGCCACGAAAGGAACAAACAAAATGCTATTCCGTAATTAGCAATTGAAAGAATAATTACTATGTCCAGTCAAATATTTATATTAATTGTTAATTACACCTTCATTTAACATTGTCGACGGATAACAATGATTCTTCACTGTGTTTTGTTACTAATGTGTATATGTTTAAATGACGTAGATGAAACTTTCTAATGAATGTAAATATCGCTAAACACAATGCATAATAATCTCTAGTAACAAGTATGATCACAAAAAATTCTTGAACATTGTGTTACAGACATCCTCAGAACTTAGAAAACTATAATTATGGTGCATTAGTTCGAACGTAACAATGTAAAAGAAGAAAATTATTAAAGTAACGTAAAAAAAAATATATTATTATTAATATAACACATAGATATTACATCATTTTTATGTTCATACGTACATAATTACATACATTATATACAAGCGTTGATATAAATATGAAAATATATGAATAATTCCTATTTCTGCAATTATATGTAACTCTCTGCCTTATAATATGTGTAAAAGATGTTCACTGAAACAAAAATTGTTTATATATAGAAATACCAAATAGAACCTAAGTCATATTTTATTTTAACTAATTTGAATTTTACTTTAAGAATATTTAAGTTGATGATGAGTATATTTGCGAGGATTGCCGTGAAATTATATGAAAGTTTAAGATATTTAAGTATGAATAATGTATTGACATTAAACAGGACAGATATTATTCTTTCGTTATTAGAAATGTTTATATTAGCGTTTTATTAACATTATTAATAAATTTCAACTGGAAGTGTTGACATTTCAGTATTTATATGTTTACTTCAGAGTATCCTAATTTTGTATTTGTACGGTTGTACGTTGTACTCTATAACAGTACATTATATTTTTAAATCGTTTAGCTTTAATTTAAATATATAAGATTATTGAGGTTAAAGATTTGAGTTTCGAAATAATCAGCACAAAATTTTTAATACTAAGTGATAGAAAAGTTATGTCGAGTAAATGATATAAAAGTACCACTTATACTTAAGACAATGATATTCAAAAAAAACTTTTAGAGACTCGATAAAAAAACAGTCAATAAAACTCGAAGTCCTCTCTTTATTTTAAGTGGTTAAGGCCACTCACTTTAAATGATCGCTTTCGCCTTCAAATCTGTCTCGACAGATGAATTTATTGTTTTTGGAGCTTGTTCTCTTGAAGTCAGGTTATCAGCCCCTCTATTTAATCGAATTACTGTTAGCATTTCCTGTTTTTATAGGTTTATTTATTTTAAGGTTTACTTTAGCTGTTTATTCGTGGATTTGTAATAGGCTTTAATTAAAGATAGATTATTCGGACGCTTATTTTTTATCCGTAATACAGATCCATAGACGCCCACTGTAAACCATAGGCCTCTCACGAAGCCATTTCGATCAATCGAGTCATTCGATCGCTTGATCATTTGCTATTAGTTAATGTTTTACCTTATCTAAAAATCAATGGTTTCAGAAGTTAATGTTTCTTTATCACTCCAGACTTTGTACATTCAGAAGTTACTGGCCATGGTATTCCAATAGAGTTTCAGAGTGTTCGTTTTATACAAAGCGATTGGAAATAGGTGTAAATTCTTAAAAAATTTACGCTTTGAGCTTTTACGTTTACTGGGAAATAGAACGAAAGAGTAAACATCGCTTAGTTGTTAAAAAGTTTTAGTACGATGTGAAGAAAAGTGACACTTGTAAATTGATTTACTCTTCATAAATAGATTTAATGAAGAGAATTTTTGAACTATGAAACCGAAGACTTAAAAATAGTTATTCATTGTATAATAGATGAGTACACTATGTCTATATACAACAACGAGTTGTTTCCGTCTAGATTATGTAACACCAAAAGTCTAGTAAACAGAACTATCAGAATAGTTTTATGTGCGCATTATAATTAGCATTTCTTTGATGCACGGATGTGTATTTTCATCAAGGCTTAAATACAAAGAACATTTTTTTATTTACGTTTGCAGTTTTCTTCAATAATATCACGAAACATTGATTAATATTTCATTGAATATAAAATAATTTGCGATCGAAACATTTCTTCTTTTAAATAAAATATACTTTTAAAACTAGCTTTTGTTTTTAAGCCCACACTGTATTTTATACACATCGCTGATCTTAATCATTATTTTTTTTACAATTGTGATTTAAAAAACATACTAAAATAAAGTTAATTGAAACAACATCAATCATTAAATAGAGTATATATATTATATATATTTAAAATTAGGTTTTATGATATAATATTAACACAAATATACAATAAACAATTGTGCAGAAATTTCATGCTGTCTCATTATCAACTCAACCGTAATTTAAAGTTTAAAACCACAAGCCTAATAAATAATGAGAAACAATGAATATGTCAGAGAAGTAGTCTCAGCAGGGATTTTTAAGAGAGATGTCTTTGACGACATAACTCATATCACCTTGAGGTGTACCACAAACTTTTAATAAAAATTATTTTCTGAGAATCTTCTTATTATCAACTAACAGAATAACAAAGTTTTGATTAATCACCAACAAGATTTCTTCTACTGTCAAAAACAGTCACATGTTTACAAAATATATGTGTACTTCCCAATATAGAAACCGTATCTGTGATAAAATGTAATAACCTATATTAAATAAGTATTAAAAATAAAAATACAAAACAGTATAGCATAAAAATAAAACTAAAAGTGAAAAAATGTCATAATTACCTGAACCTGTGATATTTGAGGAACGAGTTGTAGGAAGAGAGGCGATGTATGAAAGGAAATTAGACGAATAAAGAAATTAAAAAGTATGTGAAAAGAATTATTTAAAAAAATTTAAAAGTCCTGTGACACAATCATATAGAGAAATACGAGAGGTCTCCAGTAATGGGAACTATTTAGAAAAATTAATGAAAATACAATAACTTAGTACTTTTAAAGCAATTGTACCATGCGGTTACGCCGACAAACATGCCAGTATTCGTTACCTGAAATGTGAAATTCGTATAACAATAGGTAAAATAAATCAACTTTATAGTGTTACTAACAATATTCCAATAAAAGGCATCCTACTTGACAGCGAGATACATATTGCTTGTAAAAATAACAAAATAAGCGAACAATCTACAGTGTCATGAAATAGCGACATCATAAGACCAAATAGTAGCTTTGTTTATTATATTACGCAATAAATTATTTGTTAAAATTAAATTTTACCATATACCTTGTTTGCATAATTTTTAATTTAACTATGTAAAAATAATAAATAAACCTTTACAAAAACATTGATAGAACTTTTGCTTAGATGAGTTTTTATTTGTTACATTTCCTTTCATGTAACACATATATCACTCTAATGTTAATATTTCCATCTTTTTATTTATGAAGATACCTACAACATAAATAAGACATGGATAGTTGATGCACGTAAGTTTTCAGAACTTGCGTCCATACTTTTCATTTTAAATCTTGCGGTAAAAAGTAGGTTTTATTATTCTATTTACTCTTTTTTTACTTAGCGACCGAGGCTTTCAACTAACGTGATTCATTGATATGCTATGACGTGATAACAGCAAAAAACGTACAATTACGTCACAACTTGCAGGTAAATCTTACACAGTTTTGTTTAGAGAAAGTGCCCACTACCTGGACACCTTTTATCGTTAACATAGTTTTATATTTATAAATATCGTCCATATCTATTTAACATACTTGTTAAAACTTTATCCTTTTAAACTGAAGATATTTATTATAATTTCTGAGCCAGTAGATCAAGTTACAACAATACAGAATCAATTATTTCCAATTATTTTTTTAAGTTGCTTTAAGATGGCATTTGGCATATTTGAATATATAATAAAAATGTTAAGTCAATCCTAGTTAACTAATTTACAGTGCAGGCAAATCTCGTTTTCTCAGTAAAATATTTCTATTTTAAATCAAAAATATAATTTCGCCATTATTAAATATATTTTATTAAACACACAGTTACAATTAATCATGACAGGATATGTGGATTGTGATTGTGTGAAATTAAAAAGAATAAAATAAAAAATGATTAAACTGAAACTACCATTGGGACTCGATATCTTTATCTGTATGTAGTGCAAATGATAGTTATACTAAAAACAATCTGTTCTCAAAAATGTGAATACTGATTTGAAACAATAAGTTAATGTACGGTAGATTATTTACAAGTGAAAAAGCACAATTACATCATTAGTCACATCTTGAAAGCTTATTGTTACAGCTACTGAGAACAAACGAGTTCTTGTTAATATTATCTATTATTTGGGCATTGTAAAAATATTTAGTATAATAACGATTTTTAACAATGCAATGGTTCGAATCAGCTGAATGCAAAGCACTGGTAGTTAAGCTCGAGGATTCCCGGGGGAGCCACGGTAAGGGTCACTACTAACGACTATTTCACCGGATTGGGAGGCCGCCAAGCTTCCAGATTGGTAGAGAAGACCTAGGTTTGGGCTGTCAGTTGTTCATCGTAGATCAAAGTTATGACTAAGTTATAATAAATATGAATAAGGTTCTTTATGGTTGTAACTTTACATTAGTAACGTCAATTTTCTTGATATCGCGAAGCTGGAAAGTTTTTTAAATATTATTAATTTATTTTTAATAAATAATCTATTATCGTTCGAGAAACACTTCGAGCGTATCGTGGTTAATTACGTAACCGATGTCAACTCGAGTCAACGTAATCGTGTCTAGAATACAACGGGCGCTCCAACTGCGTGTCATTGAACGATAACAGGCGACAATTGCCGCATTTGCAAGATAATGGAAGTGGCTGGAAACGGATAATCTGTTTCACTATGCGACTCAGAAAATTACGACGGCCTAGATCGGACTAATTGACTTCCGTGCGAAGTGCGCTGCGGGCGCGCTTATTTTACGTCTGGTTTCCGTTATGGAATGGGGGTGAAATTGAAACAGTACAGCCCGAATATTTGAACATTGGATATAAATTATTATTAAATTAATTGTTGATGTTGAATCAAATTAAAAGCTTCGCAGCCTTGCCTGCAAGGACATCAACGTACACCTTATCCCGTAATAACGAAAGAATTGTTGCACAAAATTCTCCCGTCACTTATTCTAACACTCTTCGAAGTGATATATTAGCTGCTAGTTACCCCGATAATCAGATCACAGCTACCGATCGAGGTTCAACCCTCTCTGGAACCCTTACGCACACTCATTCCGCGAGGCCTTTGCTTAAACTATCTAAGACCTTTAGAAACCAAAGCTGCTTTTCTGGTGTTTGTTTTTTTAATATGCTAAAATGTTTAATACAATAATGTTTATCTTCTACCTCGGAAATGGCCTTCTTTTGGTTTTTATAATTAGCGTTTTTATTTGTTGTTGTAAATGGTCAGATAAATTTAACCATTCTTATGTATTTCTTGAAGTATGCCTCAATTATAATACATGAAATGTCAACAACATAAACTAATATAACATTTATTTATATAACTACCCTTCGAGTTTAAAACAAATACAGAATTATAATGGCAATAAATTTAAGTCAATACCGACTTTATGCACATTATTCTATATTTAAAACAAATATTATTATTTGCGAAATTTAAATAAGCACAATTTTTGTTCTATCTTAAAAGGACAAAAGTCATATTTACTCAATGGCAACTGCGTTTATTAAAAAGTAGATCTTTTCATTTTTCTTTCTCGTGTTATTCTTAACCTTTCATCAATCTATTTAAAAAAATATTTACAAACTGATACACTTCGACACCACTTGCGACATCGACCTAAATGTTCATAATACGGTTCTCTCAGTCAAAACACGAGATAAACTTGAACTTAATAGCTGGTCTTATGTAACAACTTTTGTAAAATAGATTTTTATTACAATAAATCTTTATAAATGTAATGAAATGATAATTTAATACAAGAATATCAATAATAAAATCTCTTTAAGAGCATGAAAAAAAACTTTATATCATATTTTTATATTATTGAACATCAATACGAAATTTCGTATTTTATTTTATTTTTATTTTTAAGCGATAATAAATAAATATAAATCTACAATTGTTTTGAACAATAATAAAAAAATAGGAATAAAAACTTGACTATTAATAAAATTAATTTTTAAATATAATTTTCAAACAAAAGCAACAAATCTGTTTACATGCAAAATTGTATCCATTTTTAATACCACAATTTTCGCAATCAAAATTGTCTTACCCAAATCCATATTTTATGCTCGTAATAAGATTTACCAAATTTCAGTTTATTATGTACCCAATGAGAAAACCCAAAGACGAACGAAAATAACCGACATAGCCCAGTGGCTTTTTTTTCTTTTAAACACTCTTTCCCCCAACATATTTTCGGAACAGGGGCATACACCCGCCTACTTTCACCTTCCCTATCTCATCCTTGCCAAACTTGCCTAACCCCTGGGGACTTGGCAGGTTGAGATGGCAGTGGGCGACCAACATAATGCATAGAACAGATTGCCACTATTGCCTCGAGTTTCTGCAGTGGAAACAACGGAGCGGCATGTATGATATGTCCCAAACCCACGGGGACAGAGGACCTTATGAAAGTCGTCAGAAAACGCTTTATGCAAGCAGCTTTCAACCGGTCGTGTCAGGAATTTATACAAGAGGCCTGGGACCAGCTGTGATCATCCTTCGGCTGAAATAATGATAATTATCTATTAAATATATATTAAAATAAATGTGGCAAACTTTAATCTAAATGTTATTGAAGAAAAAAAGAATCTGTTATGAAAATATTACATGATATTTTTAATGGACCAATATGGTCGTATTAAACCTTCTTGTAGTCAATCAGATATATTTCATTGGGAT
Organism: Battus philenor; assembly: GCF_028537555.1. NCBI lineage: Eukaryota > Metazoa > Arthropoda > Insecta > Lepidoptera > Papilionidae > Battus > Battus philenor. Next base: position 5,793,680 of record NW_027181693.1, read on the forward strand.
TATTGTAATGTGATGATAATTTGAGAGCTCGCTATAGTTTGCTCAAACGGTGTGGCGAATATTTAATTTAAATTCATCGTGAAAGAACGACTGGTCGACCTCAGTTTTCTCACAGGTAAATGACTAATGATATTACAGTGACCATTCTCGCGCAAATGATATATAACTCACTTTCATGTTGTGTAGAACAGGATAAATTTAGCAGCTGACAAGCGAGTGACACAACCTGAGGTCGATCTCAAGGAAGAACCATATACGAGTACATGCAATTTATAAAACACTGCTGTCTTGTGACCAAAGTTATTTCCATATATTTTAAACAAGTCCATAAAGAGTTTTATTTGAGTCTGATATCAAATAAATTTTAATTAATTTGTAACTTATTTTAATCCTTTTTTTGTTTTGTTTTTATTTAAGGGCCCCGTTATTGGAGATCTCTCGTATACCCTATCTCGTTGTAGGACAAGGTCTGACATTCTTTAATGAATAGTTACACTTACTTTTCATTTCTGTACTTTTCTTTCATTCGTCGTATGGTCTATCTTCCTTCTATTTTTATGCTACAATTTTCTATCTTTCCTTTTATACTTATTTTCTATTATCATCGCCTCTCTTCCTTCGCCTCGTTCCTCAAATATCACATATCCGAGCTGTGTGTTACATTTCTTCATCTTAGTTATGTTTATTTTATGCTAATTTATATTCCTATTTAAAATGCTTCTTTCATTACATGTAAAATTATCACAATTTATCACAGCTTTTAGTTTGTATTACTTACATAACATTATTTTGAGTACTTTAACCCTTAAACTCATACTGTTTCTAGAACTAAACCATTTGTTTAAACTTTAATTGGAAATTAACCAAGTGAAACTTTTACTTTGCGCTTTGTTTCATATTGATTTAGACAGGGGTTGCAAACTCGCAATCCGAGGGCCGAAGTGAACTATTTTGCGGTCCAGTCATTATAAATGAATGTGAATTATAAACGAAATCACAAAAAATAACTATCAGAACGTAAGGAGTAATTTGACTTTATACATAAAGATACGCATTTTTAACTTCGCCCAAGTCAGCCTTTGATTTTGACACCACTGCTTACCATGCAAATGATCTACTATAAAAAAGAGTAAGGAGTTTTGTATATGGATTATTTTACATGTTCCAAAAATCTGTATAAAGAAGATAAAAATATTACACAATGTATGTAATATATTTGAGATAGAACTAAAGTACACTTATATTATAAACATTTTTATAAACATATTTTTAAAAGATACAAATAAATTAAAAAATAGAATTATACTTCCTATTTCATGTGTCATGAACTTTGGGTAAAAGATTCGAGTCGTTTAAAAATAAATAAATTTGTTTTATCAAGGACAGGATGTATAAAAAATTCACACTTAGAACATCACCCAAGACGGATTTTTTCCTATTCTGTTGAAGTTCAAGGTAAACGATTTGATAGTACTATAAGATAAGTAATCAGTATGACTAAGTTATTTTTAAATGTTCATCTAATTGTTCATAAAATGATCAAATCATCATGTTGTCTCAGAAACATTTAAGCTCTTGATTTTAATGAAGAAATGTTGAGATAGCTTTTTGTACTTGCTTGCAATATTTTAAAACATCCTCCTTTGATATACTAACTGTTCATACATATCTCAAGATTAACCATTCTTAATATTTAGTCGTGGAAATATAGCTTTAACAAAATAATATTCTCAATATATTATAAAGGGTTCAATTGCCAATTCATGTAACATTAAAATCACAACAAAAACTTAACTTCGTAAGTGTAACGTTTTCCTCTATGAAGATATGTAAAAAAAATATTCCTTTTCCAATGTTTATTCTTGAAATAACAATAAACGTATGCTTTGTGCTCCGGAATGTCCTGTTGTGTTATGGAAGAAATTCCCAGTAAACGCGTAGTTTCCAAACTTGATTACTACAACGCAAACATAAATTTATCTTTTCTTTTATCAAATAAACTAAATGAATAGTTTACTAATTAATTCATTCATTTACAATCCTAAGTAAATCATTAGAGACGTTATAACTCAACTGATAACTTTAAAATAAGGTCTCTTAGTATTTCGGGGTAAATCAAGTACGGTTAAGAGGATCTAAAATAGTCGTTATTAAGTTTTTATACTTTATTTAAGTAACTAACATTTAGATGAATAGTGATAGAGAGAGAATACAAGATTTATTAAAACTGAAACCGAATGTAAACTCTCTCACAATAACTAAACTATTTTCGATATTAATATAAAATGTGCCTGAAGAAATAAATCATATTATAATTTGTCAATAATATTTAATTAAATATAATATTCGTCGTTAGTTCAGCACATAGATGCCCACTACAAGGCATAGGCCACCTCCCAAGATATCTATGATGGGTTATATTATAATCGCCACGTTTCGCAGGCTGGTTAGCGATTGCAGAGTGGTATTATGGTATCCGGAGGACCGGCACTGCCCATCCTCTGAAAACTTGTTTGTGAGCAGTGGCAATCGTATATAATTAATGCACAACGTTTTAATTACATAAGCGCAACCTAACATCGCAGGTCTCAGTCCTTTACCGCTGGACTATCATAGCTCTGAATTAATTATTATAAAAACAAAAAGAATAATTATTATGGTTACGTTATACATAAACAATTTAGTTTTAATTTTGTTGAATTGACGCATTCTTTAAACCAAATTACGTCACTTATTCATATATTCCTAAGCAATATTAAACGAGGCGGGGTACACTAACACGGGGGATAGTCGCATAGCGTATGTGAACCGGTTTGACGTGTGGTACACAACTATGGATTTTGCAGTATTAACTAACAAATGTCAAATGTTTGCTTCCAAGAGGCTAACGGCCTTACGGGCAACACTATCGGGTATACGAGAAATCAATAATCTGTTTTCTAACTTAAAAATGAATACAATATTATTTTAGAAAATTTTACTCTCTTTCGCCTCTCCTTTGAAAATATGAATTTGCATCATATTTTTTTAATGTTGTCAGTACCTAAACCTTAATTAAAAATAATCTGTATTAGTGGTCATGTACGTAAATTATTTTCCTCTTAAAAGTCAGTAAAAATCTGGTTGACAACCGAAACTTATCACGGTAACCCCAAATCGTATGATGTGACATCGATATAAATAAATAAAATTATTTATCGACGCACAACAGGTCTGTGTAGATATGCTAATTCGGTAAAGGTCAAGTAAATAATGCGGTAATTGAAAATTTGATAACACGATATGAAGCCGTATCTGCAATATAAAGATATAACTGCAACTTTCTAGCAAAGCTTATGATTATTTCAAAAGCAAATATAATTCCATTTTTACAAAATTATTTTTCGAGGGCAAAAATAATTTTAATTTTTGAAATCTACAACATTTCTTTACTTCATAAATAAATATTTCACCTCAAAAGCAACGAAATATGATTTTATGCAACCTAATAAACATAGATTTTTATTTTAACGATTATGAATATTTTATTTAAATTATTATTTATAAGAATAATCCATCTAACTCTTGACTAAGTAGTAAAATAGCGAACTGGCTATATATAATCTTGCAATATACATGATTACAACTATAAAAAATGTTTAGAAATTGACTTAAAATAAACAGCAATTTATGTAAATATATGCGTACTAGAATAAATGTACAAAACAATATATGCACGTTTAAAATTTAATGAGCCGTAAAAGTTGATACTCGATAATGTATAAATAAATAAACCATTGTTTGTCTATCAATAGTTTGGGTTGATAATAGTAACATTTGCAAGTAAGCATTCGTTAAATTAATGTTCGTACTGTGTTTGTACACACTCCTGTCTTTTGTTTCAATTAATTTCTTTTGCAAGATGCCACCTATGGCATATTCGCGAGTATACCAGCCGCCAAACAGAACTGAAGACGTAAGCATATCTCGTAAATGACTATCATCTCATATACCATGATTACAATCACAAATGGGAAATCTAAATAACAATTTATTATTTTATATCGTACTGAAAGACGTTTGAAATTTTATCTATAAAATTAGACCTAGAAACGTTTAAAAGAAAAAAAATGGCTATGTAAAAAGTAGAAATGTATTATAGTTGATATACAAACATGCATATCAACTAAAAATATGAAAACCCTATCTACGTGTACAGTTACGGCCTTTTCTCAAATCAGGATGAGTTTGGAAATCCCGCAGCTTTATTCGAAGTTGATGGATGTCGTTATATGAGTGATCAATTTGATATGTGTTTCTATGAATTTGAGATATTCGCGCTGGAAGTAGGTGAAAATAAAGTAAATGAGAAAATTAACAAAAAAAAGTACATAAGAAGCGAACGTGATTTAGCTTTCTCTATATAAAAGAAATATTTAATAATCAAGCCATAACGGATATAACTACAGTGGTTATTAATTTAACAATTTTCTTTTCCCACAAACACAACTTACCAATACTTTCCAACAGGATACACAAAGAGTGATCTAAGCAGTGACAAGTTTTATTAAATGTTAAAGACTATGTATTAACATAATAGCAGTAATATATAACTATGCTTTCTATTTTATTTTTAAACATCAACAACCCTCTTTCTATAAACGTAAATTGTTAAAAGCAATATTTACACATATATTAATAAACAATTTTCTAATCAGTTTAAAAGATTTATTAATAAAACTGTGGTTCTACGTCAAGTTAAATACAGAGTTAATGTTCTTAATCTTCCTTTAAATGTGAAGCTTGTTTCATCGAAAAAGATAGGCTTGTTCAGTAAACAAAATTAAACGATTTTGTAAGTAAATTTAGTCGCAAATTTTTGAAAAGGAATAAATGGTTAAGGTAATCAATTTAACTATTTAATTAAAGCATTTATAAGAATATTACTGTTGTATGGTATCGTTAACAATCACAAATGACCCGTAATTTGAAATGAACAATGTGTGTTGTACTTTACAAAAAAAATGGAAAATTCTAAAGAGATATTTCTAAACAAGGTAAGTGCTCCGTGATAATACGAAGTCATTATCTAATTGAAACTGACGTTCATGATGTTAGGGTCGTCTAGTGAAAGCATTTAAGCACTTAATTGATGGTGCAATAAACAAACTCGTTAGTTGTTTGTCCCGGCGCATTAAGCCGCTTGTGACATCACCTATCCTGCCGACAACGCTGGTGTAAATAAGCTTGCTTAATGCACTTCAAATTTTTTCTGCTTTCATAGCGAAAAATATTTCTAAATAAAAACAAAAAAGTGTAATTCTTAAAAAGCAACTTCTTGACATTACTTGGCTCTGTGCCAAAGCGTATGAAGTAGACATCGTCCATTGTTAAAATACAACACAAAAGCGCTAAAAAAAAGTTTTAACTTTCATACTACGAATATGTTAGTGGGGTTTTTACGGACGTCTCGTTCATTATTAAAACGCGTTTTTTATAATCTTTGTGCATGCTATAAGCTTACAGCTTTTTAAATTTAATATATATGTACAATAATTTTTGTAGATTTAAATACGTAACGTAGTCAAAAATCCAGACGATAATTTACATTGCCGAATTTAGGTAAGGCAATGTCATTGACCATAATCATTTTAAGTCAATAATATTGTCGGAAATAACCATGAAAACAGCATCTAAAGGTTTAAAGAATGATTCGAAAATAAACAAGGAATTACTACACAGAAAAATGCCAACATTTAACGAGCCTCAATGCAATATCTTACCTAACGCAGTGCACACATCGGCACAACTTTCTACTGTTGATAGGGAAACGGAACAAGAAACTGTGGATCACGCTCAGTGAACCATAGAGGGATAAATAAATTAACCAAGTTCTTTGAATAGCTTCAAAGACCCTTTCATAACGGAAAAATGTGTGTAATTTTTTATAATACGGCTTCTGTTTAAGAATATTTCTTTTACCGCTATGTTTGATTTAAAATTCTCATTCCCTTATCGGCGCAGTAAAAATAATTAATACCATATTTTTCGCATATACAGTGTAAAAGTTTTAAAGAGACTTATATATATTTTATATATATTTATTGTTCATTCTATGTCAATTAATGTACAGTACAGGGTATATCCAAAAGTCCATGGTTTCAGAAATAATAAAAAACGTAATGAAGGCGTTCTTAAAATTTTGATTGCACATATTTAAATAAATTATTGTTTCCCATTTGTTCCTGCAGACTTTCGAGTCAAAAAAGTAATTGACCTGTCGTATTTCTATGGAAAAAAATAGTGAATATAACAGTGATTCCTTTATACAGGATGATTAGAAATAGCTGTAAAAATTTTACAGTTTTTGCTAACGAATAAGCTATTAAATTATTCGTTTTAAATTTCTCGTATAATTCTACCAATCTGTAATAATATAATAACACTTTTTATCTTACATATCGTATCTTTAATTAATCTTCATTTTGTTCCTCTGTAGGGAATCGTAAGAATAGATACTGACTGCATAAACACAATAGATCTGAGGAAGTCGGCGACAACAAAACACAGTGCAAGCCGTAAACTCAATAGTGGGCGAGGCCTTGGCACGGCACGGTTCAACCTGGTACATAACCCTACGTGCACCTGCCACCAGACATTTAGCGAATTTCAAACTTATCACTAATATATTAGGTTCAAATATCTTTCTTGCATACTAGTCCTAGTACAGAACTTACAAAGTCATTTTATTCATATTCGTAAACTCAAATTAATGATATCAAAATTGCTACTATCAAGCGATATTATCCGAAAACAAAATTTGACCTTTAATTCCAAAGGTAAAAAAATATCTCACGCGTTTATACCTTCCGGAGTAGATATTTAAAACCACTACAAATGTTTCACCTTGTTAAATACAAGATATATTATTTTTCGTCAACAGTTATTACGTTGCCAGTTTAATAAAATATTTACTATAAACATAGGACAACAGACATTATTATTTAACATTAATAACCTAATAAAAATAACAACAGTAATGAAGTCCTTGCCAAAGTACCTTCTATATACAAACTATGTATTATTCTGTAGGTATCAGTCGCTAAACACTGAGATTTCAGTGATGCTAACTAAATTAAATGGCATTTACAACTTTATTAAGCTCTAGGCTCGTGGGTTAATACACATAGACCTCTAAGGGTTTTTAGTTAAATTATTATAATAAATAATCTATTATGATATAGGGTTAAAAAATTCAAACGTTCGACGTTTATATACATTTAAATAAATGTTATATTTTCAATAATCATATTTAACCAGCCAACAAAAAGTCTAAGTAATCACTTATTTACCTAAATTTTTAGTACAACAATTAAACAATTATATGAGCTCGTGGTTGGACCAGAGCCGCAGTACCGCGCGTCTGGTATGGACAATTTCGTAAAACATTGTACACCGATTCCGGTCAGATTAAATACGAAATAATTCATTAATTTTAATATGTGCATATCTTTTCACGAGCATTATCATAAAATAGACTGTGCAAATCTCTTTGGCAAACACCTGCTATTTGAATAGCAAATGTATCTAATCATTATCAAGTTTTTAACATTTCAATTAAGTCATTTAACCATAGCTATGCTTTAAAAAAACAAAAAATTACACCTTCTTGACGAAAGGGATGAATAAGTAGTTACCAGTTACTGCAACGTACTAACATTAATTTAAATCTACTAACGAAGGCTTCATAATGGAAGCTTAGAGGAGAAGTAGGAAGGAGTCTATTACGAGAAAGCAATTGCCGGTGCTTTTAACGGCTTCGCTTTTCTGTATTGCCATTCATCAACATCAGGTGATATCAAAGTAAAAATGTCTATTAATAAAATATACACGAAATAAAAATCTCGTTGTATTATAACAATATTAAAATGTAAAATATTTAAAATATTTAATTTAAAGTAATTGTTCCAAATTTAAATTAATTTCAATGAGATTTATAAAGAGTTTGATTTTCGAATGTTCGTTACAGTCTCCGTGCAAATAGAAAACCGTAAAAATTATTCTTCTTTGTACGTCTCTTTGACTTTACTTAACTATTCTATCCATGGAATAAAAAATTGAGAAATACAGTTTTAATAGCTGAATTAATATTATTTCAATTATTTTATACATTTTATAGTTATTGTGGTTATAAACATCGTTTACATTGTTATCTTTTTAAGAAATGCGAATGATTTAATGCGTTTACAGATGTATTGAACCCCACCTATTCAATTTTACCTTCATTCTACATGGACTTCCGCCAAGTGACCGTATGAATGTATAGAGCTTCTATTCTATTTCAAGCATCTGACCTTCGGTGCAATGCACATAAAGCAATCCACGACAGCTAGTAATGACTCTTTCAGGTAAGCTATTTAAAGAGAAACGGAAGTTACATATATCTTAATCTATTACTGTTCGTTCATTAAGTTTTTCAACTTTTTTTGTTATGTTTCACTTATAAATTTTCTCTATCCATTATAGGAAAAAAAATGTTCTTAGAAAAGCCTTAAGCAGCCTAATCTAAAGCATAACGTAGCTATCGATTTTACCATGATGAAAAACTTTACACAAGTTTTAATTTGTCAAAAGATTGATTAAGATTTAGATTGATGAATAAGTTTAAAAGTATGAGACCTACGTACGCTTATTACATTCAGGAGATTTTTGGTTGGCTGTCAGTTCTGCTTTTAATAATAATTTTAGGCGAAGGATGAACAATGTCACAAAGAAACGTAAACTTCAACAATCTTTTGAATTGTGTTTTCTAATAAAAAAAAATTATCTAAAAGTTGGTGTTCCTTTTGCTTGAAGATAAATTAACCATGCAAAAAATAATATTTTTGACTAATGCCAAAAAGTAGCAAGGGTTAATGACCTTACTGAACCGAAAATATATTCTTGGTCATTATATAGATGAAGCTGAATTGAAAAAAAAAAGTTATAAGCTTATTAAAAATTCAAAATTCACATTTTATAAAATCAACGGTGATATTTTATCCTCTTTTTACTTAGAGATGATTTATATGTATATGTGTAAAATTAATGTGTACCTCTATATTTAAAAAAGAAAAATAATGGACGTTTCGAATTTTAATTTCTCGCGCTTACTTATAATTTTTTTTTTTATATCAAAACTTCCTGTTATATTGCAGCATGTCCGTTAATATGTTTATCTGTTACATACTCGGTACCATAACAATATCACGATATTATCATATTATAAATATTTTGAAAGTCAAGTAAAATTTACCAATAATTGAGTAAATTTATAAAAATAAAAAGAAACTATTTAAACCTCTAAATTACACGATTTATATTATACGTTCACAAGAAAAAAGAAGAAAGTTATATATACTTTATCTGTGGTCTTTCATTGACTTAGCTCTAGTTAAGGCGCTGAGTCAACCGCCTATAACTCAATATTAACATCTTTCCAACACCGGAGCTCTCACAATTTTCCTATTGACTATATTGCTTCAATAATGAGTATAAATTTTACGAGAGTATAACGTACTTGTCCGCCGAATTACGTCCTTGACAGCTGCAGCAAAATAAGAACATCCCGGCGTCGGGCACCGCATCGTCACTTTGTTGTGTAGAGCAAATAATCCAGGGTGGTCACTATCAATCTTCATACATGTACCGAATTTAACCGCGCCTCCATCTCACGAAATACAGTCAGCAAAAACATCTAAACTATTGTCGACATTTATAAAGATATTATTTTAATATTACATACTATATATATTTAACCATCACCGTCATTTCAACTGTATGATGTTTTCTGCTAGACATGGCTCTTCCCTTTGATTTCTTATAGCGTTAGTAGAAAGTCTGCTTCTAACGTCTTCCGACAACCTTACCACTGTCGCCTGTTCACCTTGGTTGACGGTCGGTCTGTGGTCTTTAGTCCAGAACCTTTAGACTCCAGCGACCAATAGATCCAACTATGTGGCCTGTCTATCGCCGTTTCAATTTACTAACCCGCTGGATTATGTTGATTGTATTTTACTAGTAGACAAACCTTTTCCTGAGAAGTGAGACGTTTTATTGCCTTAAATCTTCACCAGTCAGACATTGAGCAAAGATTAGCATTGAAGGATCTATTTATTTAAACAATTGAGAAAAAAAACTTGTATATTGCATGTAAATTGTATATCACTCTGTTTTTTGAAAGCGTATTATATCATACTATATACAAAATTATACTATTTTTAATTATATATCACTAAGCGGATTGTATGCATGAGGATGTGGATGTTATTTAATATTATTTTACGATATTTATGTGAATATAAAGGAAAAATGCAAAAGTTTAATACTTATTGGGCTCTTCAATTATTTACGCTTGAAATATAATGACTTCCGGTGAATTATTCGACCAACAGTGAGGTAACATTTAAGTTACGATATTGTCTGGTTGTTATTCAACCGCTTACTGTGCAAATTTTAACTAATAATTGCACCTATATCAATTTAGGCTTGTAACATAAAAGTATGATGACATGAATACACTGATTTTTATAACATATTTTGTCTATTATTTATTTACCGAAAAAATTATAATTGTTCGTGATATTACATATATATATATGTATATGTATATATATATATATATATATATATATACATGTATATATATATAGAAGAGTTTTCGTTTCTATATAATCTAATTGTCCTGCATGTAGTACTACTGTGGGTATATTTTTACTTAAAATTAAAGTTACGTAGATTTTTTTTATCTATTAATTAATTATTAAAGAAATTATTCTACGCATTTCTAAACGAAATGTAGAATAGATAGATTTGCATTTATAATAAGGTAACATATATTTAAATTATTACTCGCGTAATAGCTTATGTTATCCGTACAGGCTGAAGCACCCGCATTATAATGGCAATCTTCGCATTTATGCAGTTAGCGGCCGTCTTCGGCGACCTTGCTGCCAGGACACAATTAGCAGTGTTCCGTCGCAGGAAGACCGAGTCGGTTCTAACGTCGCCACACTGTGTGCACGCATCCTTACACCCACGCTTGATATTCGACCGAATATTATTGCGATAAACAACAACTGTACACTCTTTTAAAATGTTGACGCATAAAAAGATTTATTAATAAAATCCAAGAATGACTTTTTTATATATAACTAGCTGATCCCGCAAACGTTGTTTTGCAAAAAGAAAAATTGATATTTTAATTTACAAATAAAAAATAAGGGTGGATCGTAGAGGGGTGAAAATTTATGGTTGTATGTATTCTTATATGCTGTATCATAAAAAAATAAAAACAAAAAATTTCGTTAAAAAAATAAAAAATTTTTTTAAGTGTGAACAACCTTTATCACAGGGGTATAGAAAATAGATAGTAGCCGATTCTCAGACCTACTGAATATGCATATTAAATTTGGTCAAAATCAGTCAAGCCGTTTCAGAGGAGTTCAAGTTCGAACACCGTGACACGAGAATTTTATATATTAGATTAGGAAAAAAATATACATTGATGCAAGCATTAATTTAGGCTTAACGTTAGTGTCATTTGAAACTACGTAGGGGTTTAAGAACTAACATTAAATTTAAATGTCTTATATTATTTATCAGAGTATATATAAAATATGTACTGTCAATAGTCAAGTCCGTAATATTTTTTAATTTACTTAAAAACTTTTAAATGTGTTCACATAATTTATAACAACGTTTATTGCGATGAGGCGTTAAAATAATTAATTAAGACAGAGTAGCTCAGGGACAAAACAACGTTTAACAAGTTTTATATAATTCTCACGTTTACTTTTATAAACGTCTGTTGCTTACTATTTAATAATATGATCAAGGTCATATATTATTTTACTTATGAATATTATCAAATGACTATTAATTTCATACATAATGCTCTAAAGATAAGCAAATTACTTCACGTTTAAACAAAATTTTTATTGTCATTATTAAACAACTGGTATGATTTATTATAAAAGTAGGACCTTTAATAAGTGCATTAAATTTAAAATAAACTATTGTTTGGAACTATGCATAAAAACTTATAAATTGTACAGAAGGGATAACGTAAAGGTTGTTTGTGAAATCGATATATGTTTAGGGATCGTGTGTTAATAGGAATTCGTTCATTACGTGTTTAATTTAATACAGGATTAATTTAGTTTGTTTTGTAAAGAAATTTATTTACTTCCTTCCATACCAGTAGAAAATTAACAGTACTTATAAATTAGAACATTTATAAATACAATGATATCTGACCTATTGGCCAGAATAATTACTTTCAACACGGTTCAGCGTACCCGAAACAAAGAAACGTAATTATTCTAAGTGGCTGAATAAAAAAAAACTTTAGTGTTATTTGCCCCCCAGCACTGTTTTGATTTGCGAAATTCGTTTTTTACGACCGCAACCAGCATCGTGGAACCGCATAATGGTTGATAGGCATAAAAAAATATATTTGATACAGCAATTATACAACGCTAACTGCGTGACTAAGTATAATATCTGACAGCGGCGGTGTTCGCGCAATGTTTATACGTTGATTATTAACTGTCGACAAGATGCCTCCGAATATAACAATGATTATGTTGTAAATAGATTTTATAACATAACCTAAAGTTAATATTATAGTAATCTACCAATTACTCACAGTGCTATGTGAAAGATTCGAATGTAATATAAAGGACTGTATTTATTTCTAAATATGAAAAGTCGTTATTAAGACGTACAGACTGTAAGACATCCTATACTGGGCATACCTCTCTAATAGAATTCCAATAGGACTGATTGCAAACGGCTTGCATCTAGGGACTAATGATGACATTCACAAAGTTGTCTTGTGGGTGGACGTCTTATATCACTTTTGCAGGTCCTCACTCCAGAACCATAAACGATGAGTTCTACGCGGTTTGGGAACCAGAAGGATATATTCCAATTGATCATAAAATTATTACTTACTACGACGAATGCTTATTTTTATTCGCATACAATTTCTAGTGCCGAATTCAACTATGAACAGTAGATAAATATTGATGATATATCTTAGATAAATTGCTATTCAGGGATAAACATTCACAATTATTTACCTGTGAACGTTATCCAATAAATCTTGTTGAATAGGAATGTCTAGATAGCAATCAACCTAATTCGAGTCTATTGCAGAAACTGGTCTCAATATAGGTATTTAGAACAAGAGGAAGTCGGAATTAACGGTTTATTCGGGACCACTTATCGGTGGACACAATTCTGCCCCAATTACCTTGTAAATACATTAAGTAATTTACTTCTACAATTTAATGTTGTCTCTAGAATACATATCCAGATGCTTATTTATCTAAAGTTAGAGTTAGGTTGTGGTAAAAAGCATTTATGAAGGCCGCTCCCAACTAGACATTTTAAAAATCTATGGATGATGCGTACATCTGAAAGTGAACATTATACTGTTAAAATGATGATGATAAAATTGACAAGTATCTAGTAACACTTATTGCAGACTTAGTTACAAGAGTAAGAAAAGGACCAATATTTAGCCACTTCTGCACATGCAGTGGTAGTCGTGCAACAAATGCACCGCTCGCCAGCCCTCTGATAAATGCGTATGCGGTAAACAATGCGAACCACACAACCGCCACCGCCAAATTACTCAACACGTGTTTCACCCCTCCACGGGGCATCTCCAGGAGTTATATTACACCGATTAGTGCCAAACACAGAGTCGGCATGGCTGGCGGTGCATTTGTTGCACGACTACTACTGCATGTGCGAAAGTGGCTAAATATTGGTCCTTTTCTTACTTAGGATGGACTTCCGCAAGGTAACGCCTGATTCCATTAAATTAATTACAGAGCATAGCGAAAGTATCGCGGGGCAAGTAACTAACAGTTTGTTTGTTGTTTCAGTTTATAAAGGCCATATAACTGCTTATCCTCTGGAAACGTATGTGAGTAGTGGCAATCCTTTATAATGAATGCAGAAAGTGTGAATTATGTATAAGACTGTATCCAGGGATTCGAACCCAACTTACGATCATAAGTCTTAGTCTTTTGCTGCTCGACTACTACAGCTCATTTATTTAGATACTACATATATAACTCTACTAATGAAAGTGTCGCGGGCCTTATAATACTAGTAGCTAATAGTGTATTACTCTATATAATATGTAGAATGTTTGTTTAGCGTAAAATATCGCTTTAAGTTCGTAAACATAACTACGAATTCAGATACTGATTTCGTTTGTCCGAAATAGTAGAATATCATGTTATTAATAAATTACTATAATTTATGCTAATATTTTTTCCTAATTTGGAAAATAAGGAAACCTAAATAATAAGGGTACCATTAAGTAAATAAAAAAATATCTATTTTATTTTAAATTAATCAATACTTACATAAGCATTTAGATTGTCGTTGCTGATATAACAATAGCATGTACTAAACATCGACTGATAAATTACACTTCGATAAATAGCAATATTTTTAATAACTATAACAATTGCATAACTACTCAATCGCATATCACGCTTTGCAGAAATGTAGTAATTAAAATGTAATTTTTAACCAATACCGGGGATAATTTTAAAAACCCTGTTAGGGCATCCTCAAGGGATGCTAAATAAATATCGTGATAGTCCGCGATGAAGTCTTATATTACCGGGGGCCCTTGAGTTCAGTTAGTCCACGGAGCTTTTTACCAATGCCTCTAAATCGTTGATGATGATACCTAACAAAAGCTTGGAGATCACCAATTATCCATTCACAGAATATTTTTATGTAGATGTGGGGATGTAGCAGTGAAAATATTTGTCAATCCTTACATCCTTCTATCCCAATGTTGCTCGATAACCATTTTTCTCCTATACATATATACACTTCTTATACAGAGATAAGAAAAAAACTTAAAACAACAAATAAGCGAGAAGTGTGTATCTTAAAAAAATCGTGTAGAAAAATAAATGTGACATGCGGTATACTGGGGAATATTTTGCACAAAAAGTAATTAATAAATCCGTATTAAGCAAGTATTTATATAAAGAAAAACAATTCATTTTTAATATAAAAAATATATTCGTGTAGAACCAAAATTAAAACAAAAATTATAAAATTACAAATTGGAATTAGTAATAAAAAATTATTTTGTAACTAATCGCCTCTACTTGATAACAGGCGTTCACATTTGTTCAGGACTGGAACAAAAATACTATCACCGATAGATAGGTGCAGATAGCATTAGATAGGGGCATGTAGATGTTTAGTACAAATAGTGGGTTTGAAGAACTTCGTTTGCCCTTAATTGTAATCTGTAGCTGCATAAATAAGTTTCTGTAAGCACAGGCAACGTTACAAAAAAAATTGTAAGAGCTTGTGTTAGAACAAAAAATTTGTATAAAAAGGTGTATTTATAGTTTTAAATTAACCGCATTATTTCAAAATCGTTTAAAAATAGTCGGGTGTACACACTAAAGAAGAGAACTAACTAATATACTTCCTATATATAGATATATATAAATATAACATAATCCTTTACATAAATATATACATATATAAACAGAAGGTAATTTATAAGGTTTTTGTTTCAAAATGTTATATAATAAAATCCAATTATTTTGATGATTACGTCAGCTTGTCAAGCGAGAGCGTTTGAAACTTTAAACGCTCAACGATTCTTATCCACGAGAAGTAGCGCATTCGAGAGAAGAATAGATTATAGGGTGACGAAGGAGTAAGTAATACATTTCGAAAGCATAGCTTGACTTAGTTGCGTTAGGTATCCGTTGGACTCCAAGCTTCAATGAACTTTGTGACAAAAAAATGTAGACATACTATTATAATAAAACTACAAAAATGCTCTGTGACTCAGTCGAACGTGAACACATAATCTTACACTAAAATTGGTAAATATACAGGGCGATGGGTCATAGGTGTAAAAACTTTACTGGTAAATGTATAGCTTATTTGTCAGCAAAAGCTTTAAACCTTTGCACCGACTAATTAACTTGTGTACTGTGATAAATAACGAAAGACATATCCGAAACAAATTAAGCTAAAAGCTAAGAAACAGTAAGCTTTAAGGCCATCGAACCTTTAGACACTAGTCTCATCGAAAGTTCTGTCTTTTGAAACACTCGTTTGTAATCACGTTTATTGAGCGAAGTAACGGTAGCTCGGATGATAGGTATTTAACAACTTGTTGAAGTATCGTTCAGCTGTCAAGTGCACAAACGCATAAAAGTTAATCCCATACAACATGTTCGAGCATTGTTAGTACGTTTTCATTTTGTATTATTTATATTTAGGCGAACAAGCTATTAGCCTACTTAAAAACACGTTATTACTACAATCAATAAATCGACGTCCACTTTGAAGATGCAAAACCACAAATTACATGTTAATTCTTATTTCAAAGAATGTAATGTTAGTCGTGTTTACTTTTAATTTAACATTTTTCAGTCTAATATTGACATCAAAAAAGGTTAGTTCCTTTTAGTTACGACGGCTTCATCCCTATTTAACATAAGTAATTGTCTATTAAGTTAAATAGTAATTCGATGACGGTGTTAAGGTGGATGAAGTCGCTGGATGTAGGCCACGCACGAGCGGTCATCGTGGCGATCTTTGAAGGAAGCTTGCCTTAGCCTTGCAGTGCGCATCCATCGGCTGAAAGAAAGAAGACATCGTCTTGTAATAAACAAATCGTATTCTTCTGGGAACATTTACAACCATCATCTATGAATATGTGTTTAAATAATTCTTCGATCAGAGTTTAATAGCGGTGGCCTGCAAAGAAACTATGCAATGCTGCCAAGACATCGTCTGCTCTCATTTATTCATCATTTTTTCTACGAGAATGCGACAGGTAAATAGTTTGTGACAGTATAAAGTCTGCAGGCACAGATAGAAAACAATAATCAATAATGTTAATATGTAGTAACCCAAATTTTGAAAACGCTTTTTCTTGTTTTATTTATATACTTTGATAGAGATAGATAGATAGAGATAGATTTTATAAATTGAATCTCTCTTTTTACAATATTTGCAAAGGTCGACTTCATGCCTTTAGGTATTCTCTACCAGTCAACCTAATTAATTATTACTAACCAAACTATTTATTATTTCTTAAACCATTGATTTTTGGGTTGGGTATAACATACATCAATTGACAGTAAATAAGCTATAAATTCACTCCTTTAAAGCTTTTACATCTATAATCTATCACCCTGTACAGCTTCACTGGGTTTGAGCGGCATAACGTTAAATGTGATTAGCCTAGACCTTGTTAAAGTAGTTTACTAAACACTTAGTAAGTAAATTACTTAGAGGAAAACCTCGTAAGTAACGAAATCACCAGGAAACCGTCCTTGATTAGGTAGAAGAGCACTCGAGAAGGCGAAGAGCTCAACTTACAGTGTCACTTTAAGCTCGTGTAGTGTTCTGATCCGAGGATAACTGAATGTAGTACAGCACATTTGTCAGAAAAATTCTTAATATTCTACTATACTACCATGGAAAGCGTCAGCACTAAAAAACAAAAGAAGAAACTCTGGCAACCACAGAGTTTGGATTGCTGATTGAAGTCCATTCTTGTCCTGTCTTATCCATCTATATATAAAAAAAAAACACTAAAATTGAGTAAAAAGTCAAACAACGTAAATAATATCAATCAAAGCATCAGTTCTTCATTCATTATTTTTAAATTATCAGTTTAAAGTATCCGAGATCAATCGGTATTTTAAAGGAAATTGAAATTGTAACGGGACATTTATATACAGAGACAATCAACAAAAAATAAAATGCTACGATTTTGAACTATTAAAAATATGTCTCTGACATAAATAATTATATTCAACCAAATTAGAACCATAATAATGCAAGTATATAAAGCCATAACAAACTCAAAACATTGGGGAAATACGCCTACACACAGAGCGGCAACGAGATCGATTTTACGAAGATAAATGGCCACGCTTGGTGTAATTGAAGTGTCCGTTTCTTGCGACTACAATTGCCTTCGTTCGGTTATTGTAACGGCCAAAAAAGCTACATGACTGTCCGAGAAAGTGGGTCTGCCGTTGACTTCGCGGATCGACTAGACTGCCGCTAGACAGTCGCCTCGTGATAATACTTTCCGATCAAACCATACTAACTTTAAATCGTAATACATTGCTGTATACATTCAATTTATTACGTGATGTTTCTTTCGGAAGCAGCCATGGTAATCATCTTTGCAATTATCACATCTTACATCTTAAAAATTTTTTATTGAATAATACGAGGCCTTCGAAGAAATGTCAGATAATAAGTACAACAAAGTAAACCGTAATACCAAAATTACTTATTTTAAAACGTGATTAGTCAGGCTTTTCTAATATTTTTAATATTTTATAATAACAATAATTTGAAACTTTTATTTTAGTACATTCACAATAACGAAAGAATCGTTATTCAAACAGAACTTTAAAATGGCGGCTATTCAAAGATATCTATGGGAGATATGTATGATACACGCCACTTTTAGTATACTTAGGTTGGCGATCACAGGTAGTGTGGTATGCAGAGGACACTGCTGTCCATCCTGTGGGAACTTGATTGTGAGAAGGGACAATCCCATATAAATATTGCACAAAGTGTAATTTATATAAGATTGCTTATGTATAGATTATGGATTTATTGTCTTCTTATCGTTTACATTATGGTTTAAAAAAAACTCCTTTTAAACATACAAAATACTTTGTTCCCTACAATGCTATTACAAACTCAGTGAGCTTTTCCATGCATTGTAGTGTGCTTGCTGTGTCATTTAATTAAATTATACATAAAATATAATATACCACCAGCTAGCTCCTTCTGAGCTAGCTGTTACCTCACGTCTAAGTAACAAAATTAGCTGCAGATATCAAGATTATAAGGCGGAACACAGAATATTCCTATTTATTTTTTGTAAAAAAAAATTATGTAATGCATTTATTTTTGATGGTTATAGGTACATTACCATCAAAACTAGTAGAAACATATACCACAGTATAATTTACATGAAGCTAAATCTTTTAATATTAACAAAAGTAAAATGTTAGATCCTCCAAAATGTTTACATCATTTTTTAAAAAATGATAAATTATATTCTATACAACCGTTCTGACAACGTTCATTGTGGTTCGCAGGCAACGATTCGATGAAAGAAGCTGCCGCTGACACTGCCATCTAGGCACATACATATATCAAACGTCCTTATAGGCATATAGTTAGGATAGACGTTTTCCTTTCAGTGCATTGCAGTATCCACGTTGTTTTAACTTACATACTGTAAGTAGCAAGGCATTTCTGGTATATATGGTACAATAACATTATATGGTAGCATTAGTGGTCATCTACAACCAACGTGTGTCGTCTTCTACAAACTTCTTACTTCCATTGGCAGCCACTCAAAGAGCCATGGGAAGAATTATGCTCGGGATTCCCCTCCCTAGACGAATAAAATTAACCGACGTAGACAAGCGGCAGGGAACAAGTCTCGTAGCGCGCAGAACAGATGTCCACAGGAGCCTTAAGGCTTAAGGTTTTGGAGAGGAGACTACAGACTGGCAAGCGCAGTGAAGGACTTCCACCCGTATGACAGACAAACGCTAAATGCAGACCGATCTAACCAACCGTATTGGAAATGTGATAATATTAAAACTGGGCTTTTAACATGTTCGTACAACAAAAATCCTCTCAAACTTATTTCTGAAAAGTAATTTCCTGCTATATTATACTAATAAAGAAATTTTATGTTGAAAGCCTTACCTTGCACAAGCAATACATCATAGAGAGCGTTAGCAGTATGCGAACAAGATTCTATATAATCAATATACGTCATACAGTTAAACGGAATCGGGTTGAATGAAAACTAACTTACGTCGAACTCATTACGTATAATCCATAAGGCATTGTTCTTGCCGGTACCAGACAGTGCGAGGTTACAATTAAGTAGTTTAATGTGGGTCAACCACTGTCCGACACCTCTTGCAGCCGTATTTCACTAAACAAGTTCTTGCTAGTAAACCACACAACGAACGAACGAACAACCACGAACCATTGAATCATTTGTCATTGAATCACATTCTTTTCAAAGTAATACTTGTCAGTGTTAGTATTTTGGTGGCGGAAGGTTACTACTTGTCGTTTTGACATTTACTTTTCTTCTAGATTGGAACTAGCAAAAGGCAATCAGTCTTCAGATTGAATGCCTGTATCCACTTTATTACTTACAATGCTCGACCGAATCCGGCTCAAGCCATTAATATTATTTATTTGTCCAGATTTAGAAGTCACCTAGCTCTTGACATTCTTGCACAGACACTCAATATTCATTTAGCATTCCGATGTAAGAGTACCCAAAACAGCCCGACCATGACTTGATGGATCGATATAATATGGTTAATATGAACGTATACCTTGGGACGGGCTATTCAGAATCGCACAGCTTCTGACCGATTGTTCCTCACAGTAGGAAGAATAAAATAGTTCCTGAAGGAGATACTGGACACCCTCAACACCGCACAGAGAACGGCCACCGAGAGGATTTTAGTGTATTTCATACATGAAGAGACTAGGAATCTTGATTATTTGTGTTAATCGTATAAAATATTTATATGAACAAGTACCGTCTCAAGATAAGCGTCTTTTTCCAGGGGCTATGTGATGCGCACCGCCATGAGACGTTTACAGCGATACAACGGTTTCCGTACTATTATTTCAAATACTACGGAAACCGCTGGACTTCGCTTTAGATAGACGCATCCAGATAGGGGAGTCTCTATCGCTCTGTTCCGTTAGTCCTTCGCTAATTTCCAGCATTAGCGCGCATAATCTTTTTTCATCGGCCTTTATTTCTGCGCTTTTCTTAAAACGAGATACTGCGGTCGGTAGCTGAATATTACATAATTCGAATAGTAACTGTAAACGTTCTAAAGATAACCTAAATTTCTCTCTCGAGGGCTCAAGGAGCAGCATCAGAGAATGGGGACTCCCCAATTTAGTAAAACAATGCAACAGTCCGTGCCGAGGTTCTAGGAGGTACCCACTCTACATTGACTAAGCTTCTTTTGCTCTTTGCCACACTTCAAATCTAGTAAAGCTATCAATGCCAATGGACAGTACTTGACTATGACACAAAAGACGTAGCTAAAGTAATTACGTGGATAATGAGTCGCACAACTTAACGTTTTGTACTTGAGAACGACAACACAGTCCTGAGTTGGAGATTGGATATTTTAAAACCTTGGGTAACGTTGTGTCGTAATTAGCAAGTACGGCGTAAATTACTATCAGGTTTGATGCCTTACTTATTCGTTGTCTTTATTATCATCTATTTTACTTTTTTTGAAAAAGAAAACATATTCATTATCAAATTTAAAAGTAATTTATTTATAGTGTTTGAGATCTTTAATAAAAATGATTCTGGTACTTGAAATTCTGAAAATATATTCATTCTTTATTAACATATCGATTGGTTATAGGTATAAAATCTTACTGTCACGTAAGCGTACACCCAATACAAAAATTAATATTTACGGCAATAAAAAATAAGTTTTTTATTGCCGTAAATATCGAAAACATCGAACAGAAAACACACAAACAAACAGTTTAATTAGTGTTTACTTTATGTCTCCGCATATTTCGTACCGACAGAAGTTATTCGTCTTTCGTATTGCAATATAAAACATTAATTAATCTTATATGTCAATGATAACTGTATACAGGATGATAATTATACCAAACCTTTTTGAAAATAAATGAGCTTTACATTTACCCCGTAAAAGATTTTAAACATACACGTATCCATCCCTTAGATTCTCTTAACATTTTATACCAAACCAATAAAATTAGTAAGCCCGTTACCTGTTTTGCTATGTAAGTAATGTTACAAAATTTTTTAATTTTTTGGAATAACCGATTTTATAGTTATTGCTACAACAACAAAAATTAAACACAAAGCATATATAGCATACTCCTAAAAATCTAAAAATGGCCAAAATAGTATAAAGAAAACAATGATGTTAATTATGTAAAAATCAAATCGCGCATACAAAATTTTCATTTATGTTTAATAGGTAAATTATGTAAGCTGACTGGCTTCGATGGTTGTTCGTGCACACTATATTTATCACCTTAGAGAGCACTCATGTGAAATGGAGCAACCGACACTTATTTGTTAAAGCCTGTGTTCCAGGGAGCCTAATGCTATACTTAAAGTAAAATAAAAGACATTTTTAATGTACGCATTATGCTTATTAATTTCGAGGGTGTTTCCTTAAGGGCTCACAATTTATGGAAATTAAAGTCACAAACTTTGACAAATACATCAAATGACTAAAAAAAATGTGTGACGTGTGAAAATTTTAGTGAAACCATTTTAGAGTTTTTTCGCATTGTAAATCCCATTTTTTGAAGACAAGGTTTTTTTCACTTAAACGGCATGGCCATTTAGATGAAAATAAGCAGAACAGAGTAGAAAGCATCTGCTTACCAAAACATAGAAAAGATCATTTAGAGAAATGTATTAAGACTGAGTAGGGATGACATTTATATCAAATACAAATATCAACATCAAGATCTGTTCAAAAAGAAGCGCGCATTTTGTATGTTTTTTTCATTTGTCTAGTTATTCAAGTACATCTATTTTATCCTTTTCAAAATGATTCCTTTTAGATATTATACACTTTTCTATACTAACTAGCTGCTCCAATTTACTCTCTTTTGTCAATAAATATTGGTTAGTCGCAGTCTCGTTTTTTATAAATGTAATGTCGTAATAACAAACAACGGTTACTTACAAAAATATACTAACGCTTTTTTTTATCTTTTTTTTGTACAAGAACAGCTCATTTCAGTCTAATCAGCATGCACGTATGGTATGCCAAAGATAACTCGTTTTTCGTTTTATAAATATTGTCAAATATTTGTTTGATGTGGTTCATAAGGACCTTTCTCATTTCTAACAGTGTTTGTTTTACAATTTTCTTCTTAATATTCATTTTTCGAAATAATAAGAGAAGGGGAGAGCCATTCTTTAGTGTTGCTCTTTGTTGCGGTTGACTTAAAAGGAATACAATTTGAAATAAGTTTTAATCTACTAAATAAAACAAAATCATCGCTTTATGTAGGCGACAAGCTTTTCTGTCTCGTGTTCATATGTAGGAGCAACAGTTGCGTCATGAAGGCGAGGAAAAGTGAACGCTCTGGTTTCGACCAACGGTTGCTTGTTCATACATTATGGATTGTAATTGATTTAAAATTTAATTCATATCGATATCCGTCGCCAAAAATTGTGACACGTGTTAGCTTTTAGTCAGATATTTAGAAGTTCATGAGATAGGACACTTTGAACATAACTATATTAAAAGACATATGACACAAAGACCAAAATAGATTCATTTGTTATTAATAAGTAAAACAAAAAACCATTTCCATACCGTTAACTGTTATATATTTAAAAAACATTACCTTTTTAGTATATACACTCATTAGCAAGTCAGATATCGCGTTATTATTGGCATATGCGTACAATAATAATTATGGTATTTCACGATACATAAACATAGTCTCATGCCTTGTACAGAAACGCAGTAACCGTTGATAGCCATTAATGATTTCTTGCGTGCTTTTATAGCTAACTTTTTCTGGTTGAGCGGTGAACAAGATTATACCGTAATATATGAGATTAATTGTTATATATTTTACTTTTATTTGTAGTTAACATTATAAGTAAGGACTATTTTGTTTGTCATGGTGAAATGATATTTAACTGTTGGCGATTACAGCTTTCCCGGTTTAAAGGTGACGGATTGCTAAAGCCTATATTCCTTTCGGTAACTAGTCTCAAAGGTCATATATATATAAATATATACACATATATATGTATGTATATATATATATATATATATACATACATAAATATATATAAAGGACCTATGTACTGACTCATAACGAAGCAGCCTGGGTACAGCTAGTGCCATATATAATCATAGGAAAGAAGTTAGTAATAATGACAGAAATCAATAGCGAAAGATTGATGAATGAGGAAAGAAGATTGATATTTTCAATCAATCGACTTTTTCTATAGTAAGAATAGTGTTTATTTTTTTTCCCAGTCAGAGTATACTGTCTTATAGGCACTTTCAGATTTCGCGGGCTGAGCACCGAAACCCTTTAGTCTATATGTCGTATATGCTCCCCCGGGAACCTCGAGAACCTGCTACGTCACATGAAATATCACCGGACTGAATATAGTATATAGAGTATAGAACTTTTAAATTACTTTTTTTTTTATAACAGAACTAATCAAAATCAATTAATAACATTAAGTCTTATTAGGCTAAATATATTAGGACAATAATTATATTTTAAATAAAAAATTCAACACTCTTAGATTATAAATACGGGAATCATTAAAAAATAAACACGAAAATCGTTTAAACTTTTATTAAAACCATATTTCGTAATAATATGCACATACAAATTTTAAAACAATTAATAATCGTTTTTTATTAACGTATTCAATTCTGAAAACAGGTTTATTAATTTTATAAGTTTCTACTTTGAAAAAGGTTCTACTATCGAGACTATGTATTTGACAGTTCGCTGTAAACTGCGTCCGTTTGATAGTTCGCTTTGAGGCTTGAATTGATTATTCATAGCTTATAAAGGACGTTTGTCGGATCAGCTAATAAGAAATAAAATTATCCAGTAAAAAGAGTAGATGTTAAATGCGTGTTTGATATTAACTCTATTTATTGTAAATTATATGCTTGCATATAGTGACAAACAGCATGGGTTATAAATTGAAGCAATACTATTTTGTTTTAAGATATAAGATCTAATAAATCTAATGTGTGTAAAAAATCTTTTTAATTTTTTCTAAAATAAACTATTTAAAAGTTACAATTACGTAAGTCGAACAAATAAGATAGAACGTAAAAAGAAAGTAACAAAAATGATTCGTGATACATATATTATTTTTTTAAATATATATGTATAAGAAAAGACAGTATATTACCAGTATCAAAATGCACCAATGATATCAGAGTAACAGGCAACGTAAGCAAGTGACAAATTAGTCCACAACGCGTCCGAGTACGGGTGGTCTTATTAAAAGCAATACGAAGCGATTTATCATCAAGATTTCACTTCAAGCAGATTTATTAGATAGTTATATGGGTGCAGACATAAACTACATCTTTCTAAAACGTGACCACGTCGTTTAGTGCATTACATCCTGAAAGCAAGGTCTAGCTGTATTAACCTTTCTCCAGAGATTCACGTATAGTGTCTCTTTTAAAATGTCAAGAGCTAAACATTGGATGCACTCTATTCATACGCCGGCCATGACACTTTTACGCGCTTTATAACGAACTGCATTTCATTTTCACGTCCAAAATTTGTCTTTTTCAGTCTTAGCTTGTAATCATTTTAATTGAAATGAAATGTACTCAATGAATTGTACAGTTAACAACTTTTTAAAATATTAAATCAATAATTTTTATGACGATGTGTAATTTTCAAAATTCTCATAATATTTTAGTAAAAGTTAAGATTAAACTAAACCAAAACACGTACGACTTTTTAAATAAACACCCAAGTAACAATAAAAAAATAACTTTAAGCTTTTGAATGAACCAAATCATCATCATCAAATACAAATCATGAAATAAATTGTAGTTTGAACAACACCAATTCTTAAAATACAGAAATATCATAAAAAATATGTTTACTTGCAGATAAGTTAAATATTCCCCTGTTCTATGTATGATCTGATGCTTAAATAAATATTAGAAAAGAAAAAAGGACAACCAAAAATAGTTTTGCGTTCGATAAAGTTTTGACCTGAAGCTGTTTTTAACTTAAAAAATAAAGATGGGTCGTATTTACTATCGTCCCAGGAAAGATCAGAGACGATAGAGTCAATGAATAATTTATTTCTTTATTTTACATTCAACTTTGGCCCACTAGCATTCATATGCACATTTAAATTTAACCGCCCCCTCCCTTAAACGTGATAGGTGGGCCGTGCGTCGTGTGACGCTCTAAAACTTTTTCGTATTCAATTCACGAATGACAGCCGTGTAGCGTTTATTCCACGAACAATGCCATACGGCGGTACGTCAGTGAGCCATAACAGATTTAACAATACATAATATGTTCACTGCAACTTTCGGTTATATTAACTTGTTGATGTCTACGACTTTACGTGAAATTTTCTCAGTTCTAACGGAGTTTGTTTATCAATTAAGTTGTTTTTGTATAACTTACTGGTATTTTTAACTTTACGAGGATAATGTAGTTACTGATAAATAAATAAAAACATTAAGTATTAGACCTCATATATCATCACAGGGTACTAATACAATACACTACGCAAATGGAACGTGCATTGCTTTTTGTTACAAAATCCTAAATAGCTATAATGTGTGAATAATTTATCTTACTTACTTATTAGTGTCATCACTTTTTAGTATTAATAAAAAAAATTTTCACAAAAATATAAAGTAGTTTTAGTGAAATATCAGACAGGAATGCTGGTAACCCGAGGACAGCGCGTTCGGCAAGCGTGTCGAGTGCCGTTCCGGCTCAACAGCCGCCTTCATCTCGACGCGACGCCGCGGTGTGAACGGAACTATGTCCTGTTTACGCATTTGCATGATTTACCGCGGAGGTTTTTTCTATATCATAAAGTCCTTCTTAGAAACATGATGTAGAGTAATGACGTACAAACCCGTCATCTTAAAACGTAAGATAAGTCGTATCATCAAATCGCACAATATTTTCACTACCGCTCATTTCTGACAAAATAATTTTGTACTTTGTATAGAGGTTGATTGATCATCGGTGTAAAAGCTTTTGTAATCACCGTGAAATATTATTTATTTTTATATTAAAATGTGACTACATAGTGTGCAGGTACAAATAGTAAACAATATTTAATTAAAAAAAAATATAAATTAAATTCGTTTCAGATTCATTACTATATTAACATTACGTTATATATGAAACCAGTTTTTTGGATAGGGAAAACCATACATTAAATGACAGCAATTGAGCTATATATCAAACCCTTTTAAATCTTTTATATATAACCAATCCAGCTGTTGTCTATAGGATACGGCGTTACACATATCACTTGAAACTACGTGAATAACGATTAAGGGAAGAAAGCCATCATTTGCAATCTTAAACGTTTCAAAACGACGAACCAGTCAAATTAAATGTAAATTTTTGACTATAATCGGTTTGTCCGTTAAAAATAATGTCAAAATTCATATTTTATATCCGTAACATAGCCACCGCTCACAAACTATGAAATAATACATTGTTAAGAATTTAGTATTTTAGGATGTTTGTATTTCAGATGGGACATTATAATTATAACAAAATTTTATTTTAGAACTGATATCTCAACGTATGGAAGCTACTGTAAATTTCAGTTTCACTCTATTCACCGAATAAT
Organism: Battus philenor; assembly: GCF_028537555.1. Taxonomy (NCBI): domain Eukaryota; kingdom Metazoa; phylum Arthropoda; class Insecta; order Lepidoptera; family Papilionidae; genus Battus; species Battus philenor. Next base: position 5,821,176 of record NW_027181693.1, read on the forward strand.
AATTTTACCAATTTTGTGTTTATTTATTTATATGTTACCTTCAAACGTGTACATATTTTTATTTAACTACAAAAAGAAATGGTTACAAATTGAGTATAAAATATAGTTTTAAGGAAGAATAACTTATTATCTTAGCTTACCCGTGGCGTTAAAAAATAAAACTGTAACACTCGAAATTATCTCAATTTTGTTTTAATTATTATATCAGTTGTCTTAAATTTTACCTTACTGTAATTAATGTCAAATTATTAAAACATATTAGTAAACAAATTTAATTAAATTTTATTAATATTGATTACATTATCTACAAGACAAATCATATTTGTTTGATGATTTTTAAATTCCAATTCCGTGTCAGCGGATAATTCTACGAAATTGTTAGCGGGTCGCTGACTTTTCTCAAATTAAACCATACTTCATACAAAGTAAATATCACTTGGATCATTTAAAGCCAGACGATGCATGGAGGCTGATCAGTATTATCAGAAAAGGTTACCGCCGATACCGAAGTAGGTGCAAGCAAAAATATGTCATAAAGTCAACGTATAAAGGACAATACTTAATATCAGCGATGCGCAATAAAATTGTATTTATATGACACGTCAGTTGAATGTAGGCAATGTAATTTAGGTCGACGGAATCAGAGAAGGTTAACTGGCGGTCGAAGGGTGAGAGTTGATCAGAAAAGTTGTTTTCTGACAAATTGTTGAATAAATCAAACAAAGATTTTAATTTATTTTTATATTCACGAACACCGCTCTAAGAATAAATGTAGACTAAAAGACGTTGACACACGACGACATGTCTCTTATTGTGAGAACGCAAGTTTTCACGATATTTTTCGTAAGAGACCAAGCCTAGGTCCTCCGTGGGAGAGCTAAGGCAGATTCAGCACTGCCCGCATTCAACGACTTTCCGCGATCTCGACTATGACTTCGGTTATAATTAATTCTCTATGATATTAATGATAAATAATTTCAACAATGGAGCATTTTAAATAAATACATTAAATGTGTGAATGAGGTATGAAGCAGTCGATCACAATATACAAGACATGGCCACGTGTAGTTTGAATAAAGCAAACGAACGAAAAAACAAACAATGAAACAGCCGCTGCGACTGGGCAAGATGGCCGGGTGCCGACCGTGTGCGAAATACACGTGCACCACACGTTGGGGCATTCACAAACAAACTGCCCATAAATAAACGACACCAGTACATTGCTTAACATTTTTTTGTTAATGTCCGGCAAAATATGTTCCTGATTCTTTAACCCTTAGTAGCCTGATTTACGAAAGTGATTTTTTTTAATATTACTGTGTTTGCTTGAGAGTCTAGATGAAGGGAAAAATAGTTTTTTTTTTTTTAATTTCGTTGGAAAGAATGTTATACAACCGCAAAATATGTACAGCCAACCTATAAAAAAAAACTAATAGTAATGTGAACATTCGGTTTAAAAGATTGGTATCAAAATTGAAACTTGAGGTTATTAAGGGTTAAATATCCTGCGTGTAGACACAGGTAATAGATGCAAAAACCATAAAGCGGTGAATGTAATGCTTATAAACTCTTTTTCTATTATAATGTGACAGATCATTAACTTCTGGTAGTACTCTACTAAGTTTGCATTGACTGATAGTACACAAAAATTAATTTAAAAATAAGTAATAATCCGAATTTTGAAAATGTTTTTTCTTACTACGTTATTTAGTATTTCTGAGACCATTGATTGAATGTACCATATATTTAATTGACAGCAAGTGAGCTTCACATTCACCCCTTTAAAGCTTTTAATCCTATAACTGATTAACCTGTACTATTTAACGGTTAATCTGTTTAATTACCGATAAATTAAACATAGAACAAGAAAGAAGCTTAAATTAAATAATGTGATAAATAAATTTCATACTAAAGTTATTTTAATCACATGATTACTACGTTTAGACGCTATGTCTATAATCTTACGTTCATCCTATGTTATATTAATATTACAAAATTAAAAAAAGAAGCCAAGCAGATCTCGCAATTAAGTTTAAAAATTAATCACATTGCCAAAAACACACATTGTAACAAAAATGGTCATATTAAACATTGGTATAAAACACATAAAAGATTAGAAATGCTTTGACAATAAGTCAATAACAAAAATAACATTTATCTAACTTTTCATATAAAAGAAACAAATTTATATGTAATAAACCACATATTAAAAGTGTAAAACACAAAATTAAAAATTAACACAGTAAAGAAAGTGAAATCAAGGTGTTTCTTACGAGAAGCAATCTAGAAAGGGCACTGGCTGGATAACTATAGAAACTTTTTGCATTATCCGAGTGGAACAAGTTTCAAGTAATGCAGTAAGTTACGAGAGGCTAGCGCGGCTCTACTCCGTAAGAATGATTTAATTACATAAACACTTTCCTTGCCTTTCTGTCGCTAGCGCTGATCGCTAACACATCAATCAAAACGATATTAAAGTTTTATAAAAAAGCCAGCTCGTAGACAACTTTCTCGGTCAATGTTTATAATCTTTGGCGTTAATCGGCGCTTCGGGATAAAGGCCTTGGGTCGCTTTCTGCTCGATGCTTTACCGCCGCTCCCACTGTCGGGTAGGTGCGGCAGAATATGGTCCGGTACGTCGTTAAATTATTCTTTCCGATTGATCTTATCAGCTGCGTTAGACTACCAGTCACCTGCCTGTTCTGCTAACTATATATCTTTAGTTAATTGCTCAACGACTTGCCAATTCAGTGTTATTAACATTACATTTCTTTGATTTTAATAAGACACTACAAACTATCATTCAAAAATAAATTATAATTATATCGTAATAAAATAATAACGAAATTACTCAAATATATCGCAATGCTTAAACACGAATTTTTTTAACTAGTGTGTGTTGGCAGTGATGACTAACTGGATGTGCTTGTTTACGATGGGCCTTGTAAGAAGGCTCAAGACCACCCGAAGAGCAATAGAAAAAGCTATGCCCGCGCTTCGCTGCGAGATCACAGCTGTGGAAATTTGAAATGAGGACTGCTTGTCTGAAGTAGCACGAGCGGTGTGCTTCGTGCAACCGATAGGCTTTGAACTAGACAGGTTCTCAAATGAACACCACGACCCGGTAAGAGCGGCGTGGGCAGCCGTCCCAATAGGTGAACTGATGATGTAGTCAAGGTCGGAGTTAATTTGGTGGATGCGGACAGGGCAAGACCGGTCATCGTAGTGATGTTTGGAGAAGGTATTTACGTTGCAGAAGACGTCTGTAGACTGATATGATGGCAATGGTGTCTGAAATTTAGTGCGTATATTTCTTTGTAAATCTTTGCTATTAACAAAATCATCCCTAGTAAGTAAGCCATAGACAGAATCGGTCAGAAGCGACCTGCACATAACGTCATCCGATGACATTAATAAAAATAAACCATGTGAGTGGACGTCTTACGCTGCGCTTGCGGGTCCGAAAGCCGCCTAAAACTAATCCGCGCTCTATGTCCACTATACTCGCTATGCCTAGTAGTAATTTCCTTTAAGGCCTATAATTAGAATGAAAAGAGTTACTGTAGTTCAGTTCTAAAATTACATAATAAATTTTGACCATCAACATAATTAAACGATTAAAAAGCTTTACAAAGAAACTATTGCTAAGTCAGTATTAGAAGTCACTTCGCGCTAATTTCACAATGCTCGCGTGCAAATCGATCATAGACGCAATTACACTGTTTGCTCCCAGGCAACAAACGTTAAGTAGATATAGAAAATCGTCTACTATCTCCGAACCGAACATTTATTTAGCTTTAAGAAGAAATAAAATTATACTGAGTCGACAACACGTATAATATAGCTAGCATGCGCAGTAGCTAATGGAGAGGCTCTGAGAAAATAAACAGTCGGTACGATTACTGTAATATATCTGTTTCATAATAACGCATCGCTGTTGCAATCGGTAATAAATAACTGAAATAATTCATTCAAATGATAGTTTACAAGCTCGTTGAACAAGAATTCTCTATACTTTTAAGATCTTCTGTGATACACCGCAGTATATCATACACTGTTACGCTTGTCCTAACCATTACACGTTTACTCTTCTACTAACACACAGTGCTATAAATCATTGAAAATTTGTTAAAAAAATCTTTTAATTTCTCAGGGTACTGCAATTTTTTTTTTATTTAGAAGACATTAATGATCATCCTCTAATAAGCAAGATTTACAAATGCAATTGCTACACGGAGTTTGCAAGCGTAATATTGGATTTAATCGTTTTTTATCTCTTTCAATACTGCATAAAAAACAAACATGTCGTAAAAAATATTACATTGACGACAAAGTTAAGTCACGGGAAGGAGTTGGATGTTGGTTGGACCTGTCATCGTGGCAATTTTTGGGGAAAACCAATGCCTTGCAGTAAGCGTCCATCGGCTGAAAAAATAAATGTCGTAAAACATAATACACATTAGAATACAATAAAAGTTTTCCAGAGGAAAAAAGTAAAAAGTAATTGAGGCCTGACCACGTGACGCATTAGTTGAAAATGTGAAATAGGCTTATTTTAATATTGACTTCTTTAAATAATTAGGTTATAATTCTAAAATTGTGGCTTAATCATAGTAAGACTATAAATTAAAGAGTTTTTAAAAAAAATGTTTATAATTATATTATACCAGTTGATTAGTTAGAGACGTAAAAGGTGTACAAAAGTAAACGTATAACTCATTCGCTGTCAATTAATGTTTGGTACAACCATTCCAAAAATTTAGATGTAATAGATAACTTACTGATAATAAAGCAAGTAAAAGCGCTTTCAAAATTTGTATAAGTAAAAATTAAAATCTGTAATGGTTTATTATGTTTGCAGCCTTTGTACTACCAGAAGTTACTGGTTAGATGCATTCCAGTTGAATAAAAAATTTATATATATTATTTAGGAGAAATCCCTTTGAACAGGAAATATTTTTATTTAAAATAGGTGTAGAATTTTAAAAAGCTGTCTGCTGACAAATGAGCTAAGCACTTTTTAAAACCTTTTAAACACTGCATATATATTACAGTAGCATCAAGAATACACGCATTACTTTTTTATTTACTTTGAACAGCGAGTACTTGTCTTATGATTCTGTTCAATAACCTTTATCAGTCATAACGAGTATTTATGTAACAATTTATTTTCCATTGTTTCGCGCACTTGAATGTCGAGTTATCAGTGGCATTACAATCAAACCTTTCTCCAAATACGCGAATAAACCGGTAAAAAACGTGAGCGAAGAAAGAAAAATGTCAAATACATTTTTTATATTTTAACATGCTGCTTGTCACCAACTCAACAAGAGCCGCAATTTAAAACTACTACAAAAATATGGGTTACTGCAAGGGGCTGAAGAGACGTACTTTAACTTAGTTTGAAGAAAGAATATTCTTGTAAAAGAAAAATAAAATGTATTAAGAAGAACTTAATGCGTGTATCAAAATAATAACATGAAAGACTCATTTAGTACCACTTTATTGCTTACATTATATTTTTGCTTTACATTTGTTTTTACAATAATACAGATCAGCTCTAGAAGTAAATACATTCTCTATGCGCATTTTATTATTTAACTTTATTATACAGTATGATTGATTATATATGTAAAAGCTTAAAAGGATGAACCTATAGCTCATTTGCTATCAATTAATATGCGGTACACCTTTTGCAAAAATCATTAGATTCAGGAATTATAATTAACGTAATGTTAGTGCAGTAAGGAAAAGCGTTTTCAAAATTCCAATTAATACATCTTTCTATCTCTGCAGACATTGTACTGCTAGAAGTTATTTGCCTATGTTTTCTAAAACAAAATAAGTTAAAGTAACATATTTCAGGGCGATCGCTACATACAGGTTGATTGGAAATAAGTGTGAAAGCTGTAAGGCTTTTTGCTGACACACAAGCTATACTTTCACTTCCACAAACGTTTTACGCATATATATTTAGGGTGATATATAATAACATAATTATTTTTAACGCTAAAACTATTGCTATCGTTTACGTCTAGTATTTTGAATAACGACGCCTCAATTGCCTGCAGTGTCGGTAACATGCAATCACTTTACTTTCACAAATTTATTTCTTTAGGCAGTTATTAGGGTACCGCGAGTTCCGTAACTGCCATGACCCGGGGCCATTTCACTAACAGCATTGTTAAAGTTACTTACATCATTGGACGCAAAAGGAAACCTTAAATAAAAAAATATTGTCTAAGTAGCGCAAGATGCTAGTTTAAGGTTTCAGCTTCTCCAGTGTTTTGAGTTCGAAACGAAGCTATAACTAAAGTTATATTAATACGTATCATAAGTGCGATATAAATATTGATGTTATTCCAATGTAAAGGATTGTTTGAAGCAGATCTAGAAGTTATCAATCGATGGGCTCTACCGAAGGATGTTATTTATTTATTTATTTACACTTTAATACCTATACCAGATGCAGTCTTATCGCTCGAGGCGATCTTTACCACACAACCTTTGAATGGAGACGAGAGATACGAAGGAGAGGACTGTTCAGGATATACACACATACAAGTAAATACATTACTATACACATATTCATATATACAAACATACTCATGTTAGATGTCACTTGAGATGCAAGAACGCCTTGCGAGCCCATGTCTAGTTTCCTACCGACTCTTATCATAAGCTCGAGAAATGAAAAGCAAGAAATTGTGACTAACAAAATAGGAATGAATGGATGACATTATGAAGGAACATTTAGTGATTCAATTATTATTGTAACTGTTATCCCTGAGTACCCAGGACAGAGGAAGTACGAGAGGCACACAATAGCGCGGGCAATAAGATAAAAAAAAATATAAGCTCGTGCGTTAACGACAACGCGAAGCTAGAAAACGCATATGCAACCATGCTTCTCCTTTTTTGAGAATATGCATTGGGTATGAATTCAATTCAGTAGTTCCTCTTTTAAATAATGAACATCACAATTTTAGAAAGTATTGTGCGTTGTTTCGTTACTACATAAATATTTACAAATAAACAATGCCCTCACATGTCCGGCAACTTGGATGATCGAACCGCGGTGATGATCATTTTTGTTATATCCATCGATACCTAATACACAAAAGCCTTTGCTAAGAAATTAAGAACCAATAAATTTCGAAATCTCATTACAATTACTAGCAATACATTGCTAGTAATTTGGAAAACAAATACGGTTATTAACATTTTCACATTTAATGGTAAATAAAATTATTAATTATAATGTTATCAGACAATCGTGAAGTTTCACTAAAGTAAACAATTTCCACGAAACCAGTCGTAAGTTGCAAATAAAATAAACGATAGCTGTTTACCGTTCCGCGGTTCATTTAAGTTTCACCTTTCTATCTCGGTAAGCTGTTGGGAATGAAAGTAAATTCTCATTTTGATCAATATTCACTGTTGGTTTAATACCAAACGACAAAAATTAAATTTAACGGAAGATATTTACTACAACGCCCTTTGACTAATTTAAAGTATTTTTTTTTTATTTCGAATGTGGATGCCTCACGATAAGTAGCTTAACGGTTTAGACACGTAATTTTTGAAAAAAAAAAATATTAAAGTTGTCTTATACTTCACAGACAAAAAACACTAAAACAGTTTAACTTTTCTCTGGTTAACCATAATCACTTAATTTGAATTAAAACATAATTTTGTTAACATCTTTAAAAAATAAAATATACTCTTTTTTTATAGAGTGTATTTTATTTATAGCTAGATTTTGCTAAATATTTTTAGAAACAGAGAAAGAATATTTTAATACACAATTATGTAATCTATTACCATATAAAGCAATTTTATATTTGCTACCGAAAAAAATTATAGCTTATGTTCAGGCAAGACTGATCAATAAAATATATTTATATCTAAAGATAGAGGAAACAGGCATGTTGCCTTGGAGACGAAAAAATTGTCTAATTGGCATTAAAGGAACTATAGAGCTTCTTGCTAAGTTTTTCTCTATAGAATCAACATTTCGACTCCGCCAGTATATGTTTAATTACATATTTTAATATAGGGTATATAATCTTGACTTTTGACATATTGTATTATTTTTATTTATTAGCTCGCGGATTTCTGATTCGCTAGCCCAGGATCCGATGAAGCTGTAAAAGTCATAATGACTAACAGCAACAATCGAATATAGCCATAGCCTTGACTTTTGAAAGTGCTTAGCAAAGCTTTTTCGAAAGAATACATATTTGTTTCATTGTTCCAGAATGTACCAACAATTATCTATCGTCTGTGTGCTATTTATACTCATATCTACATACTATTACAATGTTTTATTATAAAATTTCTAATTAGACAAACTTTATCACTAACGCAGTATAACACATGTTCCGGTAAGATAGAAGTAATAAAATGACATCGCTTTAAAGGGTACCACCCGCAGCGACGACTCCTATTAAACAAATTAAAAATTCATAATTAACCTTTTAAAAATCGTTATAATATTACAATAATTGATTCCATGAGACATAAACTAATTTAAGTTTCGTAGGATGCATTACACAGTTTACTGTATAAATATGGCTGTTATAAAGAGAATATTTGTAATCTATAACAAACTATTAAATTATCATAAAACCGTCAAGTGGACGGAGTATTTCTCGTTACAATTTGAATAACAAAAACTATTAATATTCTAAAAATTGGTATTTAAACCAGTAAACATGTTTTATATTTAATTCATTTTAATTTAACATAAGTTCTGTTTATATGTTACGTTAATTTCAAAATATTTAATGATATACACAAGAAAGGGTATGATAAGTTTGCACCTTTAGACCTACCTACCTACCTTTTGACAGTGCAGACGTAAAGAAGAATAAAATACTATATACAAAAATAAAAAAGTTTTGCAATAAGACAAAGGTTAACAACAATAATAGAATGCATATTTTATATAAATTATCCAAATAAAACGTACACACTAAAATGTTTGAAATATACTCTGTAAAGCACCTAACTGCAGTCGGACAACCATCAAAAAGTAAGTATCTGTATCGTTTCATTTTTATTATATTTTTAATCCACATTAAGAAGGAAGATAGCCATCACGCGCATGACTCGAGACGCGGAATCTTAATGGGACATTTATCAAACCTTAAAACTTGGACACAGCCGATGAACAAAATCTTTCTCAGTAACTTTAACTCAATACTCTAGAGAATAAGAACGGAAACAGAACATTTGTATTTAAGCCACATAAATATCCTAATTACATGTAAATCTTCTTGAGTGATTGTACAATTTACGCTAGATTTTATTTATTTATTGTTATAATAAATTTTAAAACTTTACAACAAAAAGTTCGTAATTCTTATTTTAAATACTACAATAAAATTATTTATGATACGTACATAGAGGTGACATTGTATCAATAAAATTTATAGAACTGAAACATTTCCACCCAGCATACTTTTAAAGAATGCCTATAGATTTTATAGCATAAATTACGAGACAAGTAAGTCATTTGTTTATAATTGTCAGAGGTAGTACACTAGTGAATTTCCGCTCGTGCTTATAGAATAATTATTTACGGATACTGACGTATTTAGTGGTCTGTCTCATTTGCAAGAGGTTCTACACATATACAATTTTTATTATATTACACGTGACCATCTCTTTGTAAAAAAAAAATTAAATATCCTTAAAAAGGAACCACATATGAATACTTTTATTCCATAAATAGATGTTCCGAAATAAACAGTCATTTCTATTAATTAATTTAAGTTCAGTAAATTTGTGTGGAAAACAGTAACATTTGAATAAAAAACGAAACATGAAAAGGTTTTCGAATTGTTTGAATTTGTATTATATATTTATACAATTTTATTAATATATATATAATTCTAGTATTAAATAACTCAATGATATCCTTTCAAATTTACACAGAATGATTAATTATAGGTGTAGAAGCTTTACCTATACTTATAACCAATCAAACCAAAACCAAACTAATAAGGGAAATACTACAAATTATAGATTGACTTTTTACCATATGATTTTAGCATGTGTTTCAAATTCTCCTTATTTACCAATTTCTAACCTCTGAATTATTTGTATGCATTATAACATTAAGTACAATATATACTCAATATATTTTAATCTGTGTAATTCGGAATTCAAACAACTAATTTATGTAACATTTTTTTTTCTTTAAATATTTATTAACTTTAATTGAGTAAAACGGCATGCAACTCTGATCATTAGTTCCAATAGGTTGCCTCAAAGTTTAAAAATTAATCACATTGCCAAAAACACACATTGTAACAAAAATGGTCATATTAAACATTGGTATAAAACACATAAAAGATTAGAAATGCTTTGACAATAAGTCAATAACAAAAATAACATTTATCTAACTTTTCATATAAAAGAAACAAATTTATATGTAATAAACCACATATTAAAAGTGTAAAACACAAAATTAAAAATTAACACAGTAAAGAAAGTGAAATCAAGGTGTTTCTTACGAGAAGCAATCTAGAAAGGGCACTGGCTGGATAACTATAGAAACTTTTTGCATTATCCGAGTGGAACAAGTTTCAAGTAATGCAGTAAGTTACGAGAGGCTAGCGCGGCTCTACTCCGTAAGAATGATTTAATTACATAAACACTTTCCTTGCCTTTCTGTCGCTAGCGCTGATCGCTAACACATCAATCAAAACGATATTAAAGTTTTATAAAAAAGCCAGCTCGTAGACAACTTTCTCGGTCAATGTTTATAATCTTTGGCGTTAATCGGCGCTTCGGGATAAAGGCCTTGGGTCGCTTTCTGCTCGATGCTTTACCGCCGCTCCCACTGTCGGGTAGGTGCGGCAGAATATGGTCCGGTACGTCGTTAAATTATTCTTTCCGATTGATCTTATCAGCTGCGTTAGACTACCAGTCACCTGCCTGTTCTGCTAACTATATATCTTTAGTTAATTGCTCAACGACTTGCCAATTCAGTGTTATTAACATTACATTTCTTTGATTTTAATAAGACACTACAAACTATCATTCAAAAATAAATTATAATTATATCGTAATAAAATAATAACGAAATTACTCAAATATATCGCAATGCTTAAACACGAATTTTTTTAACTAGTGTGTGTTGGCAGTGATGACTAACTGGATGTGCTTGTTTACGATGGGCCTTGTAAGAAGGCTCAAGACCACCCGAAGAGCAATAGAAAAAGCTATGCCCGCGCTTCGCTGCGAGATCACAGCTGTGGAAATTTGAAATGAGGACTGCTTGTCTGAAGTAGCACGAGCGGTGTGCTTCGTGCAACCGATAGGCTTTGAACTAGACAGGTTCTCAAATGAACACCACGACCCGGTAAGAGCGGCGTGGGCAGCCGTCCCAATAGGTGAACTGATGATGTAGTCAAGGTCGGAGTTAATTTGGTGGATGCGGACAGGGCAAGACCGGTCATCGTAGTGATGTTTGGAGAAGGTATTTACGTTGCAGAAGACGTCTGTAGACTGATATGATGGCAATGGTGTCTGAAATTTAGTGCGTATATTTCTTTGTAAATCTTTGCTATTAACAAAATCATCCCTAGTAAGTAAGCCATAGACAGAATCGGTCAGAAGCGACCTGCACATAACGTCATCCGATGACATTAATAAAAATAAACCATGTGAGTGGACGTCTTACGCTGCGCTTGCGGGTCCGAAAGCCGCCTAAAACTAATCCGCGCTCTATGTCCACTATACTCGCTATGCCTAGTAGTAATTTCCTTTAAGGCCTATAATTAGAATGAAAAGAGTTACTGTAGTTCAGTTCTAAAATTACATAATAAATTTTGACCATCAACATAATTAAACGATTAAAAAGCTTTACAAAGAAACTATTGCTAAGTCAGTATTAGAAGTCACTTCGCGCTAATTTCACAATGCTCGCGTGCAAATCGATCATAGACGCAATTACACTGTTTGCTCCCAGGCAACAAACGTTAAGTAGATATAGAAAATCGTCTACTATCTCCGAACCGAACATTTATTTAGCTTTAAGAAGAAATAAAATTATACTGAGTCGACAACACGTATAATATAGCTAGCATGCGCAGTAGCTAATGGAGAGGCTCTGAGAAAATAAACAGTCGGTACGATTACTGTAATATATCTGTTTCATAATAACGCATCGCTGTTGCAATCGGTAATAAATAACTGAAATAATTCATTCAAATGATAGTTTACAAGCTCGTTGAACAAGAATTCTCTATACTTTTAAGATCTTCTGTGATACACCGCAGTATATCATACACTGTTACGCTTGTCCTAACCATTACACGTTTACTCTTCTACTAACACACAGTGCTATAAATCATTGAAAATTTGTTAAAAAAATCTTTTAATTTCTCAGGGTACTGCAATTTTTTTTTTATTTAGAAGACATTAATGATCATCCTCTAATAAGCAAGATTTACAAATGCAATTGCTACACGGAGTTTGCAAGCGTAATATTGGATTTAATCGTTTTTTATCTCTTTCAATACTGCATAAAAAACAAACATGTCGTAAAAAATATTACATTGACGACAAAGTTAAGTCACGGGAAGGAGTTGGATGTTGGTTGGACCTGTCATCGTGGCAATTTTTGGGGAAAACCAATGCCTTGCAGTAAGCGTCCATCGGCTGAAAAAATAAATGTCGTAAAACATAATACACATTAGAATACAATAAAAGTTTTCCAGAGGAAAAAAGTAAAAAGTAATTGAGGCCTGACCACGTGACGCATTAGTTGAAAATGTGAAATAGGCTTATTTTAATATTGACTTCTTTAAATAATTAGGTTATAATTCTAAAATTGTGGCTTAATCATAGTAAGACTATAAATTAAAGAGTTTTTAAAAAAAATGTTTATAATTATATTATACCAGTTGATTAGTTAGAGACGTAAAAGGTGTACAAAAGTAAACGTATAACTCATTCGCTGTCAATTAATGTTTGGTACAACCATTCCAAAAATTTAGATGTAATAGATAACTTACTGATAATAAAGCAAGTAAAAGCGCTTTCAAAATTTGTATAAGTAAAAATTAAAATCTGTAATGGTTTATTATGTTTGCAGCCTTTGTACTACCAGAAGTTACTGGTTAGATGCATTCCAGTTGAATAAAAAATTTATATATATTATTTAGGAGAAATCCCTTTGAACAGGAAATATTTTTATTTAAAATAGGTGTAGAATTTTAAAAAGCTGTCTGCTGACAAATGAGCTAAGCACTTTTTAAAACCTTTTAAACACTGCATATATATTACAGTAGCATCAAGAATACACGCATTACTTTTTTATTTACTTTGAACAGCGAGTACTTGTCTTATGATTCTGTTCAATAACCTTTATCAGTCATAACGAGTATTTATGTAACAATTTATTTTCCATTGTTTCGCGCACTTGAATGTCGAGTTATCAGTGGCATTACAATCAAACCTTTCTCCAAATACGCGAATAAACCGGTAAAAAACGTGAGCGAAGAAAGAAAAATGTCAAATACATTTTTTATATTTTAACATGCTGCTTGTCACCAACTCAACAAGAGCCGCAATTTAAAACTACTACAAAAATATGGGTTACTGCAAGGGGCTGAAGAGACGTACTTTAACTTAGTTTGAAGAAAGAATATTCTTGTAAAAGAAAAATAAAATGTATTAAGAAGAACTTAATGCGTGTATCAAAATAATAACATGAAAGACTCATTTAGTACCACTTTATTGCTTACATTATATTTTTGCTTTACATTTGTTTTTACAATAATACAGATCAGCTCTAGAAGTAAATACATTCTCTATGCGCATTTTATTATTTAACTTTATTATACAGTATGATTGATTATATATGTAAAAGCTTAAAAGGATGAACCTATAGCTCATTTGCTATCAATTAATATGCGGTACACCTTTTGCAAAAATCATTAGATTCAGGAATTATAATTAACGTAATGTTAGTGCAGTAAGGAAAAGCGTTTTCAAAATTCCAATTAATACATCTTTCTATCTCTGCAGACATTGTACTGCTAGAAGTTATTTGCCTATGTTTTCTAAAACAAAATAAGTTAAAGTAACATATTTCAGGGCGATCGCTACATACAGGTTGATTGGAAATAAGTGTGAAAGCTGTAAGGCTTTTTGCTGACACACAAGCTATACTTTCACTTCCACAAACGTTTTACGCATATATATTTAGGGTGATATATAATAACATAATTATTTTTAACGCTAAAACTATTGCTATCGTTTACGTCTAGTATTTTGAATAACGACGCCTCAATTGCCTGCAGTGTCGGTAACATGCAATCACTTTACTTTCACAAATTTATTTCTTTAGGCAGTTATTAGGGTACCGCGAGTTCCGTAACTGCCATGACCCGGGGCCATTTCACTAACAGCATTGTTAAAGTTACTTACATCATTGGACGCAAAAGGAAACCTTAAATAAAAAAATATTGTCTAAGTAGCGCAAGATGCTAGTTTAAGGTTTCAGCTTCTCCAGTGTTTTGAGTTCGAAACGAAGCTATAACTAAAGTTATATTAATACGTATCATAAGTGCGATATAAATATTGATGTTATTCCAATGTAAAGGATTGTTTGAAGCAGATCTAGAAGTTATCAATCGATGGGCTCTACCGAAGGATGTTATTTATTTATTTATTTACACTTTAATACCTATACCAGATGCAGTCTTATCGCTCGAGGCGATCTTTACCACACAACCTTTGAATGGAGACGAGAGATACGAAGGAGAGGACTGTTCAGGATATACACACATACAAGTAAATACATTACTATACACATATTCATATATACAAACATACTCATGTTAGATGTCACTTGAGATGCAAGAACGCCTTGCGAGCCCATGTCTAGTTTCCTACCGACTCTTATCATAAGCTCGAGAAATGAAAAGCAAGAAATTGTGACTAACAAAATAGGAATGAATGGATGACATTATGAAGGAACATTTAGTGATTCAATTATTATTGTAACTGTTATCCCTGAGTACCCAGGACAGAGGAAGTACGAGAGGCACACAATAGCGCGGGCAATAAGATAAAAAAAAATATAAGCTCGTGCGTTAACGACAACGCGAAGCTAGAAAACGCATATGCAACCATGCTTCTCCTTTTTTGAGAATATGCATTGGGTATGAATTCAATTCAGTAGTTCCTCTTTTAAATAATGAACATCACAATTTTAGAAAGTATTGTGCGTTGTTTCGTTACTACATAAATATTTACAAATAAACAATGCCCTCACATGTCCGGCAACTTGGATGATCGAACCGCGGTGATGATCATTTTTGTTATATCCATCGATACCTAATACACAAAAGCCTTTGCTAAGAAATTAAGAACCAATAAATTTCGAAATCTCATTACAATTACTAGCAATACATTGCTAGTAATTTGGAAAACAAATACGGTTATTAACATTTTCACATTTAATGGTAAATAAAATTATTAATTATAATGTTATCAGACAATCGTGAAGTTTCACTAAAGTAAACAATTTCCACGAAACCAGTCGTAAGTTGCAAATAAAATAAACGATAGCTGTTTACCGTTCCGCGGTTCATTTAAGTTTCACCTTTCTATCTCGGTAAGCTGTTGGGAATGAAAGTAAATTCTCATTTTGATCAATATTCACTGTTGGTTTAATACCAAACGACAAAAATTAAATTTAACGGAAGATATTTACTACAACGCCCTTTGACTAATTTAAAGTATTTTTTTTTTATTTCGAATGTGGATGCCTCACGATAAGTAGCTTAACGGTTTAGACACGTAATTTTTGAAAAAAAAAAATATTAAAGTTGTCTTATACTTCACAGACAAAAAACACTAAAACAGTTTAACTTTTCTCTGGTTAACCATAATCACTTAATTTGAATTAAAACATAATTTTGTTAACATCTTTAAAAAATAAAATATACTCTTTTTTTATAGAGTGTATTTTATTTATAGCTAGATTTTGCTAAATATTTTTAGAAACAGAGAAAGAATATTTTAATACACAATTATGTAATCTATTACCATATAAAGCAATTTTATATTTGCTACCGAAAAAAATTATAGCTTATGTTCAGGCAAGACTGATCAATAAAATATATTTATATCTAAAGATAGAGGAAACAGGCATGTTGCCTTGGAGACGAAAAAATTGTCTAATTGGCATTAAAGGAACTATAGAGCTTCTTGCTAAGTTTTTCTCTATAGAATCAACATTTCGACTCCGCCAGTATATGTTTAATTACATATTTTAATATAGGGTATATAATCTTGACTTTTGACATATTGTATTATTTTTATTTATTAGCTCGCGGATTTCTGATTCGCTAGCCCAGGATCCGATGAAGCTGTAAAAGTCATAATGACTAACAGCAACAATCGAATATAGCCATAGCCTTGACTTTTGAAAGTGCTTAGCAAAGCTTTTTCGAAAGAATACATATTTGTTTCATTGTTCCAGAATGTACCAACAATTATCTATCGTCTGTGTGCTATTTATACTCATATCTACATACTATTACAATGTTTTATTATAAAATTTCTAATTAGACAAACTTTATCACTAACGCAGTATAACACATGTTCCGGTAAGATAGAAGTAATAAAATGACATCGCTTTAAAGGGTACCACCCGCAGCGACGACTCCTATTAAACAAATTAAAAATTCATAATTAACCTTTTAAAAATCGTTATAATATTACAATAATTGATTCCATGAGACATAAACTAATTTAAGTTTCGTAGGATGCATTACACAGTTTACTGTATAAATATGGCTGTTATAAAGAGAATATTTGTAATCTATAACAAACTATTAAATTATCATAAAACCGTCAAGTGGACGGAGTATTTCTCGTTACAATTTGAATAACAAAAACTATTAATATTCTAAAAATTGGTATTTAAACCAGTAAACATGTTTTATATTTAATTCATTTTAATTTAACATAAGTTCTGTTTATATGTTACGTTAATTTCAAAATATTTAATGATATACACAAGAAAGGGTATGATAAGTTTGCACCTTTAGACCTACCTACCTACCTTTTGACAGTGCAGACGTAAAGAAGAATAAAATACTATATACAAAAATAAAAAAGTTTTGCAATAAGACAAAGGTTAACAACAATAATAGAATGCATATTTTATATAAATTATCCAAATAAAACGTACACACTAAAATGTTTGAAATATACTCTGTAAAGCACCTAACTGCAGTCGGACAACCATCAAAAAGTAAGTATCTGTATCGTTTCATTTTTATTATATTTTTAATCCACATTAAGAAGGAAGATAGCCATCACGCGCATGACTCGAGACGCGGAATCTTAATGGGACATTTATCAAACCTTAAAACTTGGACACAGCCGATGAACAAAATCTTTCTCAGTAACTTTAACTCAATACTCTAGAGAATAAGAACGGAAACAGAACATTTGTATTTAAGCCACATAAATATCCTAATTACATGTAAATCTTCTTGAGTGATTGTACAATTTACGCTAGATTTTATTTATTTATTGTTATAATAAATTTTAAAACTTTACAACAAAAAGTTCGTAATTCTTATTTTAAATACTACAATAAAATTATTTATGATACGTACATAGAGGTGACATTGTATCAATAAAATTTATAGAACTGAAACATTTCCACCCAGCATACTTTTAAAGAATGCCTATAGATTTTATAGCATAAATTACGAGACAAGTAAGTCATTTGTTTATAATTGTCAGAGGTAGTACACTAGTGAATTTCCGCTCGTGCTTATAGAATAATTATTTACGGATACTGACGTATTTAGTGGTCTGTCTCATTTGCAAGAGGTTCTACACATATACAATTTTTATTATATTACACGTGACCATCTCTTTGTAAAAAAAAAATTAAATATCCTTAAAAAGGAACCACATATGAATACTTTTATTCCATAAATAGATGTTCCGAAATAAACAGTCATTTCTATTAATTAATTTAAGTTCAGTAAATTTGTGTGGAAAACAGTAACATTTGAATAAAAAACGAAACATGAAAAGGTTTTCGAATTGTTTGAATTTGTATTATATATTTATACAATTTTATTAATATATATATAATTCTAGTATTAAATAACTCAATGATATCCTTTCAAATTTACACAGAATGATTAATTATAGGTGTAGAAGCTTTACCTATACTTATAACCAATCAAACCAAAACCAAACTAATAAGGGAAATACTACAAATTATAGATTGACTTTTTACCATATGATTTTAGCATGTGTTTCAAATTCTCCTTATTTACCAATTTCTAACCTCTGAATTATTTGTATGCATTATAACATTAAGTACAATATATACTCAATATATTTTAATCTGTGTAATTCGGAATTCAAACAACTAATTTATGTAACATTTTTTTTTCTTTAAATATTTATTAACTTTAATTGAGTAAAACGGCATGCAACTCTGATCATTAGTTCCAATAGGTTGCCTCAAAAGGCGGTATCAATGTATCAATTATACCAAACCCATCAATCGTTGTAATTTGGAACTACGTACCGAAGCGACCAACCGTGCTTATTGTACGTGGGATATTCAGAATGCTATATAAAATAAAGAAAACGTTCTATAGGTTATTATTAACCAAAAATTATCTAAATGACTATAATTTTTTACATCTCTGAACAAATTTTGGAAGCTCATTTTACAATCTGCAACAAAAAATTCGTATATAAGGCCGTTGACGAGCATTGAAAAGTTATGAATTATAAAAACATTTGAGATTGAGTGGCTTGGTACTTAAAGAATAAATAATAAGACCCTTCACAGTTCCTCAATTTGGATACACTTTGAATTTTCTGTGGTATATATAAGTAACCTCTTATGAGTGTAAATTAACATCCTTTTATATTCAAAGAGACAGCTTGTGAAACATGTTTCCTCAATTTTAAGACATACATCTTAATCAATGCTTCATCCAATTCTAGTCTTTAACAGCGGTTGATACAAACTTTTTATACTTTTGTTGGTACTTTTTCATAGTCAAATTATTATATTTAATTTTTATACGGGTTAAGGGATCTCGTGTTGTGGCATAGCGAAGCCAGACTAACCGTCACCTAACAATACTTATTTAAAATGTACTGGTACATCGAGGAACAATATTTGTTTGCGCTTTTTTACGATAAAATGATTTCGCCTGTAAAGTTTGGCTATTAAGGTTTGGCTCGGCTATTAAGCTTGGACATACCTAGCCTCACTTTAAACCCAACGTTGGAAACATTCAATATCATAAAAGTCTTTCCCACCATGATTTCATTAAGTTATTTCTAAATTATACTCTAAGTTGTGATATTTTTGCAGGACTGAAGTATTTTCTCCTGGCTAAAATCGATAATTTGTTAATTATATAATTATATCAAAAAAAGTTTATTTAATTATGTAGTCCAACAGGTTAATATAAATAATTATTGATAAGTATAATTAATTCATTTATTTTCCTTGTGGTATAATATATATGTGGTATAGAAAGCAAAGGAAAGTCCGCAAATGAATTGTTATTAGTAATTAAACATTTAATGATTGCTTATATTATAATAGTTCAACGTACAATGAAGCTAAAGATCGTATATTGTAATATATATTTTATGTTGTACTATATATATTGATCGTAACAAGAAAATGAAGAAGTAATCGTAAACATGAGAGTGTGAAACGGTACCCAAAACGATTGAAATTTATTGAACGATATAACTTAGCAAGTAATAATGTGAAACATTGCCTGAGCGCCGTCGAATGTCCAGTGTCTGTAATATTAACCACCAGCTGAGGTCGTTGACCTCGACTAGCGAAACAACAACAAAATAAAATGCACAAAGTTGCAACTACGATTACTTTATTGGCAATAATTTTTAATCATTATACATGAACGGTAACTGGCTTGTAATAATTATTCTTAATAATAATATCGATTATGTTTAGATGTTTAGAAAATTCAGATTTTTTTTTTATTTATATATCTGATTTAATATCGTTTTAATTGTTTTTGATTTGGAAAATCGGTATCATTTTCCATATCAAAAACACTTCACTCACTTCAATTTCAATTGTTTACAGCCAAGTTACATGATAATGTCTCATGACATTTTATTCCATCGGCTTGATGATGCTCTAAAATTACAATTGTCTAAAATGTAATGTCATTTTCTGTTATTACATCGATTTAAAATATTCACAAAATAGTATTATTTATATTATGATAACAGATTCAATATATAAGTAAATGTCACTTTTAATGAACCACAAAGACACATACATCTGTTGTTGTTGTTATCGACCGGAGATCATTACTTGACGCTGGAGAGCGTGACTGTAAACGACCATGGTGGTTATAGGGCATAACTTCAACATATAAATTATAGAGATGGAAGCCTAAAAAAATCTGTCGCAAACATATTGAGATATAAAAACATAGGAATTAAATGTATTTTTATAAACACCCGTAAACTGTGATCCGTTCTTTTATTATACACATTTCTCAGTTAAAAACTAAACGTTTCGCTACGTTTTTTTTTGAAAGCATACGAAAAAAGCATGAACTTATTTGTCTTTGGAAATTCCGTACAAACAAAACGTGGCGAAATTCAAGCGTAGAGTGTTAGAATAATTTTATTTGTGTAAAGAAAACTTCTAACATTAACCCAGCGATTTTAGACAAGCTTGCTAATTTACTTAATTGCATTCGTTAGAGAGAAATATTCTCAAATTTAATTTAGTTAAAATGCTTACACAACCAACACCTTTTATAGTAGATCACGCAGATGTTGTTTCAATGTTAAGTAAAACATTCATATATTCACTCGTCTCCGCCAAAAGACATGAGATGATCTTAGTAGCACAGTAAATGCAACAATTCTTACGCAATATTATTTTGTTAATTTGGTTTCTTTTACCGCCACATGCATGCCAAATGACTCCTATTAACGAATGAAGCGTTGCTGCAGTTTCTTCCGTGAATCTTTCTTCTAGCGCTAACGCTTTATGAAGTAGTAGTATTAGCATCAAAATTTCTCCAGATAATCTGATAATAACAATCAATTGAAAGGGGACTCTGCTCTAATATAAATGACAGCCAAGGTTGTCTATGGGTTCATACGGCCAGTAAAGAAAGGGCGTGAGGGGTTTCGGGCTATCGATTCCAACAAATTCTCAAACTGTTGATGTCCTGATGATATATATATATGGAGATGACCCCTTACAAAAGACATCTATGATTGGTAACAATTCTGCGGTCTAACACATAATGAGGATTGATTCTTTTTTTTAAAACAATTACATGTGAAGTCCAGATACCACCTTAATTCCTGCTTACTTCGATAAATGTCGCTGTACTGATCTATCGGAATAAAAAAAAAACTTGTATACAAAATTAAATCAATTACAAAATAGAGGCCATGTAATTTACGCCAAAAAAAAGTGGCGAGACTACACAATACGGCAGTCGTGAGTCAGATCGGACATGCGGCTACTGCGTTGGGATCGTACTACCGGTCCGATACAGGGTCATTTACCCAACCATGACCGATTTGACGCAACGCTATGCCGTAATGACACCGTGATGCACAATGACACTTCATGAACAGCGGGAACGATCGTGCTGCAAGACAATAAATTTTAGCTTGTTCTTTTATATATATATATAGCTTCTTTGATTACGAAACAAAAGTATTAAATATAAAGTTACATTAATTATAAATATAAAGTTCACACTGTCTTTTTGTGTACCAATAAATGAAGACTAATTTTTGTTCTTCAACGGGTCATAAAGGATAGCCCTCATCCTCGAGTGTTTTCTAAGGAATTGTATCGATTTATAGAAAGAAAAAGAAAGTAACGAGGCCAGATAATCAGCTAGTTTAAATATCAGAAGGTATGCCACATAACGCATAGAACAGATGACTGCTAAGGCTTTTAGGATCTGGAGAGAAATCCTCGGACCGACAATAGTATGGTGGGTCGTCAGAAGACGCTAAACGTAGGCCTCTTCCTCCCTTTAAAACTATTTTTTTTAACTTTTTCATGATTCATGCAAAAGTTCTTAGTTATTATGTCTCAAAAGAAGATAAAAACGGAGATATAATATATTTTGTATTATACCAATACAGTGTTTGTAATTTAAACTAAGGCAAATCAACTAGATCCCCCATCCCCGCGGTCACCATGTAACACTATAATAGAAAAGCGGTATTACTGAAACAGAGATCGTATGAAAGTTGTAAAACAGATCCAGTACAAACCGCATCGCGGTTGTGGTCATTTCGTACGCCATTATGCATCGAATTTCATATCAATTGCGTTGTAATATTTAATGCACATTTTTGTTTTCGAGAACTTGTTTTCCATTAACACAATGCCCGTGACCCTATATTTGTTTTCCTTATAAAAGTTGAAGGAAAATTACATTTTGACTGTATTCACGAAATGCATGAGATACAGTGGTCGGTCCAATGAGTCAATGTTTTAAAGCTTCATTTGTTTGAGAGAATAATGAAGTTTCATTATTCTCCAGTAGTTACTGGCACAATGTTTATAACCGGATATTCGTCATGGCGATAACACTATCACGGACCCTTTTTACGAATTACAATTTTCGTTGGAAGCATAAAACGTGAACGTATATAAATAAGCATTGTGTCTATAGATAAGAGTTTACGCAATAAGAAATTAAGCTTTATTGGGATGCCTCACCGTAAAGTTTCTACAGTTATTTAAAATTTCTATTGAATTTCCTTAAAATTTACAAACAAAACATCTTTTTTAAATATGCCAATGTAATAAATGGTTGATTCATATGTGATGCAACAATAATAAAAAATCACAAACATGTCATCAAACCGTGCACTGTAACTTTAGATGGAACTAAAGGAGTTAATTTTTTGTAACATAATATTAACTTGGGTAATAATAAAGTACGGTGTATTAAATGAAAATATACAATACATTAAAATTGGTGATTTTTATTACAATTTTTTAAACTCCACAAATTTGAATTTTAAGTACTCAAGAACTATTAAATATTCGATTCTAATTAGACATTAAATGACGAGCAAGCATTGACCTTTGCATACATTTGTTTCCAATTATTGTTACTCATTCCTAACAAAGTCCGACATAAACTGGACAGTCACGGAATTCTCTATTAAGGAAAAAGTATAAAAAAAAACAAATAAATTCAGTGAATTTCTCGCTTCCGAGAAACAAAATACAATAAACAGATAAACTATGTTAATTTAATATGAAAAATAACTATTGTTAAGAATTATATTTCACTTTCTTTGATTTAATGTTTTACTATTAATTAACTAATAATCAACTTAATTTGACGGTTATAATCTGTAAGGCTGTGTTTATATAAAAACTAATGAAGACCCAAAACCTCAAAAAAGGAAACAAAAAGTCGAGAGAGTTAATTAATAAGGGACAATAACAGTTCTTTATAAAGAAGAAAATATGTTAAATGTTACGTTTGTTTGGCGAAATAAAATGACAAAAAAAACAAATGTTTTTGAAAAAACCAAACAAAACAAGAAAAATAATATCATGTTCCCAATTTAGGTAACAGTGGTTAGTTATTCAGAGAGCAATTTCACTTGTAGATCAGATCTTGACCTAAGAAATTTGACGGAATACAAATATTTTCGATATGGTTTCCAGTGTAAGGGGAAGACATTTGTGAAAGGAAAATCGTGGAGTGGACACCGCATTAGAGATCTGTCAACATGAATCGACGATTTTAAAACGGCGAAGGGGAATTGATTGAAGTGAACAATGAAAATTTTGTTATAATTTTGAAAACATACTGCCAATATATGTCGTTGAAAACTTACTCTATTTTAAGTTTTCGTTTCTACATTTAATTTTGTATTTTTCCAATATTCATTCTTGGTAGTAATTATTGATATTTGTTAACATTACAAAACTATGTCAGTTGAGCTGTCAAGAACAAAGAATAAGTTGAGTTTTAATTACGCACTGAAAATTATATTACAACTCGTTAAATATTATCAAGCCTTTACTTGTGTGATCCGACATACATATAAAGTTGTCAGAGCAATAAGTTATAAAATTTGTGACTTGAGAATTTTGAGCGAGATAACACGTGTCAGTTAAATTATAGCTTCCTCATTGTAAACCCAATACGCTTTACATGCTACTATAGCCGAGAATTCCGCCCGTA
Organism: Battus philenor; assembly: GCF_028537555.1. Lineage (NCBI taxonomy): Eukaryota > Metazoa > Arthropoda > Insecta > Lepidoptera > Papilionidae > Battus > Battus philenor. The sequence goes on from NW_027181693.1 coordinate 5,845,445, forward strand.
ACGCGATAGCTACATTTCCTGCGAATTGTGAATCGCGGACGCAGTGCATATTACTAGCGGTATGCTTTCTACTAAATCGTGTGATCAAATTATTCTATACACTGTCTCCTCCAGACGTGTGGAGACTACTGACACCATAATTTATTCGGGAATGTTACTATTACAAAATAGGTACTATTTTAAATAATTTTTAATACACTTCAAAGTCCTCAGCTGTAATGCTGCATACAAAAACAGGTTTCATATTATTTTTGTATATAAATTATTACTTGAACATAATTACAAGAAATACATACGGCAACTTATAACTAATACAACGACAATCAACGCAAGATTTTGACTTTAAAAAACCATATATCAGCTACGAATCGGACCAATCGCTTGCTTACAAGAGGTGAACGACACGATATTTATAATAAATATTTGTAATTTTTTATCTGTCAATGTTCCATGATTAAGCCATTTATTTTATAAAGTAATAGGGTAAAATTTTGATTACATAGTATAAAAATTTTATCATTCCTGTTTACACAAAATACGTCGAAATGAAAGTAAAAAAATTAAAAAAGATTAATTAAAACATGAACACAAAGAATTGAAAATAATAAAAAACTTGTACCGCCATTAATCTTTATTTGTTTGACAAACAATATTCTTCCATCTAATCACCACTGACCTCTATTATTAATTTCTTATTAAAGTTATGATGGATAAGTGTGCATGGCAACACAAAGAACGCAATCTACAGTACGCGGGTGGTCCGTCCATTGTGAAACAAGAGTGGGAGTTTACATTTCTATAGAATCACCTCACACAGACAACCACTCACCTATTAAAACTAATCTGATTAACGTGGATGAAAACGGCGTGTCAACTGCGCGTTGGTTTTCACTTTCTCAAAGTTTATACCTAGCAAAATATATCTTGGAATGATCAAGTATGATATATCAACTATGATTTGGCGATCTGTACGGGTAAAAGCCAATCATTGCACTAGGTTATTACACAGATTGTAATACGCTTTATGCTTACTGCTATCATCATATCAGCCGATAGAAGTCCACTGCAAGAAATAGATCTCCGCCAAAAATCGCAACTTCCCACGAACTTTACCTTACCGTCGGCCCATCTAGTGAGGACCTACCAAAACCGCGTCTACCATACTAAATAATAAATTTTATTGCAGTTTTCTTAAAAATTCTTCTCTATTACTGCGACAGAATGAAATTTAAAAAATGAATAACTCAAGCAATTCATTTTATTAAAAATCTGTGGAATATATTTAACACGTTATTAAACTAAGAAAAATGTTATTTGCAAATTTATTGCCGTATATATTTACCGTTTTTCTGAAGATAGTCCTAAAAAAAAGCTAAACACGAAAAAAAAAAACTTCTTATACATACACATTGTAAGTTAACTTAAAAATTGAAAAAGGTCTTAAGGAAAATATAGATTTAATTATTTAATATATTTACATATTCGTCGTCGTTTTTGTTTTAGTCCATAGATGTCCACTGCAACACATAGACTTCCCTTAAAATATCTATGCGGGATATACAATAAACGCCATGCTTGGCAGGCGATTTGGCGATCGCAGTGTGGTATTACGCAGAAGACACTGCTGCCTATCTCCTGAAGACTTGTTTATGAGCAGTGGCAATCCTATAAAATAAATACACAAATTGTGTATTATATATGATTGTACTCCGAAAATCGAAATTGCTACCTACGATCACAACTCCTTCCTATACCGCCGGGCTACCACTAAAAAGCATTAAATAATTTAAACGTTATATATTAAATAGATTTTATATGTATATTAATAGATAAATAAAATATAATATACGTAATTGTTCCAGATGTTTTTCCAAGATATTTAAGCAACCAGTAACAGTAAAAATGAGGCTTATTATATACACATTCGAATTAAAATTCAATAATTAAAAATTGTTACCCATGTTAAAATATTCTGACAATTATTCTCTTTATTTAATTTGAGTTTAGTGTAATTATGTCCTTATTGCAGTAATCATTCGCACGTTTTTGAATCATTCGCAGAAGCAATTCCAGAGAGATCACAACAAAAGGTATGACCTACTTTTAACCTCGCCTAAAGCGAGAGAGGTCTCGATTCTAGGTTCTAGACAGCCTAAGACGAACATTCAAAATTTATAAAAGTCACGGTCAACTGTGAATGGATATTTAAAATGTATTTGAGAGATAATTCATAATTTTTACTGAGCCAGAGATGTTTCAATTGTTACTAAAATTATATAAAACGATAGCTATGAATTCATTTGCATTATGCACTTGCATATTTTTCACGTAAAATGTATATAACTAACGTAATAAAAGTATGTTATAAGCAATAAATTTGGAGCGAAGATCTTGAGCTAATTATAATTATACGTATTTATCAATAACACAAAAGCTGAAATAATTTTTAGTGTCAATGTTATATCTTATTAAAACCTTTCACAATTCTATAATAAAACTAAAGAAAACATCAATTTTCGACAAAAGTATTAACATTTCGCTTGACAAAGTCGGGTAGATTAAACAAGATATGTCAGGCACATAAATAAGATACATTAATCATAAATTGTTATCTCGAACAAGAACAAACAGTACAAATTATGTTGTCTAACCTCTACCCTGCTGACATTCCCTGTTTATTCACTCTAAGTAGATTAAATATAATTCATAATTGTACAAAAATATCTACGACTAAAATATTTACAATCCCTTTTCGTATTTGAAATTTTCAGTTGTTATTCGAAAGATAAACGCAATTAATTAACTCCTATAGATGAAAAACATAAAAAAACACCTGTCTGGTAACATAAGATAGTCTTGTGCTCTAAAAAAGTTAATCAGAAATGATTGTCGTTTAACTAAAATTTAAATCGAAATATGTTGTTGTCCATCCTTTGGAAACATGTATATGTGTAATGGTAAGCCTACATAATCTATGCACCTAGTGTGTAATATATAGAATTATTTATCTCAGTCCATGAATGCTATATCATCATAAATCATATTACAATAATTAAATAAACGTATTAATCTGCCTAGATAAAGACATTTATATAACCTGCCCACAGAAACGTTGTCTCTTACTCTAAGCCTCATTAGCAAGCTCGGAATTGATCGACGAGCTGTTGAGAGGAATATGCTCGGGATTTTCGATGAGATCAGTTCATAAATAAGGAGATCGGTAGCCAAACGTAAGTAGATGATATATTCCGACGTATAGGTATGTTTAATAAGCAGCGGGCAGGTCACAAAAGCGTAAAATATAAGGCTGTTGGGGTCTTAAAGTTCTGGAGTGGATGTCCGGTTTAAAGGTAGACAGGCAACTCTGTAAAAGGCTTTGGAAGACGCTATATGCTTAGACGAAGAGCTGAAATGATGATGATGATTTAAGAAATATTCTCCGATGCCATTGACATGTGTTATGATTCCGATCCTTGACTTCGACCCCGACTCGTGTTAGCACCGACTTGCACAACTTAATTAGTAAACATTTAACAAATGAGAAACGCCTACTTGCGAAATTCGCATACGCGAAATGAAGCCGAACAAACAATTGCTGGTATTAGAAAGTACAGTGCGAAGTATGAGAATGAAGAGCATTACTCTAAAACCGATTAACCTGTATATGTAACTGTTTTTAAAACATCGACTCATAGCAGCGACTTCTATCGATAAGAATTATTAATTAATAGAATTTCAAATAAACTCAAATGAATTTCAAATAACAAATGCAAACCTCACTATTATTAATCTAAGTAATTTACAACGCTTCTACAACTCAGTAATTGTATTATAAATTGTTTTGTAGTTCTTCAGATTTATCATATTTATCTAATAGTTAAGTGCCGATAAAAACCGACTATTATTATATTATTTACCAACAATATTAATTAATATAGAGTATAGAATTAAGCTACAAAATATATGCATACCTTTTTGCCTACAAAATAGCTGCATACCTTTTTCCCACTTTTTACCGCTTTTCCATTTTTTAACTTTTGTTTACGGTGGTACCAGAATAAAGTTTAGGTTCGCACATATATGCTTTACGTAACACTTAAAAATTCCATAAGCTGATGTTTGCCTCGGGGAAATTGTAAAAAGCGCGCTTAATTTTAAATGTGTTTCTTAATCAAGTTTGCACTAAGAAAGCACCAAAAAAATTATGTATTTACAAAATTACGTATTCTGTAGTAACCAAACAAAAAAAAAAGAAAAACTAATATTTCTATTTAGAGTCAAAATGTACAAGATTTTAATTTGAGAGATTTTTTTATTTCATAGGCAAAGAAAGGGAAATGGAGATTATTTTGGTGATAAAACATACGAGATAAATGAAGCACTATTGCCTCTTCGGTATCTAAATAGAACATATTTTCCAAATTTAGACGATATGATTGTAAAATTCAGTTTAATTATTAATATCCTGTTTATATTCACCAAAATGTGTTATTTATCGGTATATTTGTTTACAATTGTAATACGGAATTAAAGAAATTTCTTCCCCTCAATAAAATATTTACTACAATAAACAAATCAAATACCGCTACAAAATAAAAAATTGTAAGAATACATTTTTATATTATATAAAATCAGACGAATAAAAGTAGAAGATGCAACAAATGTGAACAATCTTGTAGAATTTTTTTTAACTTTCTCAAGAACCATTTATATAAAATTCGTTTGTTATAGGCATGGCTTAAAAGCCGATAAGTATTTAACGGTATTTTATACAAACATTTACATTTTTATGTAGATGCTGAGATTACTACAAAAAATTCACGAATAAAATTAAAGAGAATATCGATATTAAAATTAAGTATCAATGAATGGCCTGCATTCATGAGAGCCGAAGAAACCTTTACTGGCAAATTGATTAACACTACCGTTAGCATAGGAAGTTACACCGGGAAATGAACCGGCACACGTGGCATTCTGCAGGGTCACGGAGTTCATTCAATATTTACCAAACACTACAATGTAAGAACTAACGCCTACCTTGCGTGCCAACTTTGAGATAGTATCTTCTATTCTAAAACCGATTATTCATTTTTGCGGCACTTAACTGTAAAAACACTAATGATTTAAAATATATCTTTTGATAAGACAATAGTTGTCGTATGTATAAATATATTATTCAGAACAGAATATATTGCAGACAACCTTGACATCGTAAATAAGGGAACGTATAAATTACAATTCAATTCCAAATAACAACCAGCATCGATTTGGCAGAGAATTGCTTTACGTCATGAACAGTATTAGCATGCTGTTGAGTATTATTCTTTTAATTCTTAACTCTTTGAGTATTTGCTCTCTATTTACTAGCAAATAAGTATGTTTTTGTAATTGTAGTTACTTTGTAATTTAAAAATTAATACAGCAGGTTAAAATCCTTAAACAATCTAGGTAAAATTATAACCAGAAAGCTGTCGCGGAATCCACCACCACCACCAATTACCGATTTAAGTATGGAAATTGAATATAGCATGCTTTACCTAAGTTTTTAGCAAAGTTATTGTTTATGACTGCGATGATCTCAGTATATTATTTTACCAATTTGAGATTAGTTAATTTCTCATTTCTGGCCACATTGGCAAGCCTACAGTCACTCGACAAGCTATGGGGCTGCGCCTGGGATTTCTCTCAACCAAGGAATAGCAAGATCTGTAGACGAAAAATAGTAACCAACATAGCGTGTAGAACAAATGACCGTTGGGACCTCAAAGTTCTGTAGGACGTCATAAGGTCTTTGCTAAAATCGTCGTAAGACGTTGAATGCCGGCCGCTTTCTACCGTCCTTATTAAAAACCTATGATGGAGCTCTATCATCTGCAGTGGACGTGCTGTTATTAAAATTATAATTAGATAATGCGTTTAATATTTTTTTAGGTGCAACAGTGGACAAACTATATAAACTTTAATGTTTATAAAATCTTTGTATACGCAAGTTATTCCAACACTCTGACTTAGACTCGTGTTTGAAAAACAGCTTAGCAGACAAATCACATTGATACTGCATATATGCGACACCACCACGTATCAAGCAGGTTTTCTTTTATTAACTATTGATCCGTTGTTAGAGATTCTTTCCCCTCTACTTTTCCTAGCGCTATCGCTTTCCAAAGTAATAGTACCGTTTGCTTTAGATGTTCTTCGATTAGCCTATTATACTTACTAATGATTTCAAGACTCTGCCCTTTCTGGGATGCCAATACATATGTACGATGCAAATACGCATACAAAACGCAATTTGAATAAAAGCCGAAGTTCCAAGCCTTTGCATCCAGTTACTGCATAGAGCATCCACCTAAACGATTTTGGAGCTGAAAGGCGTTTCAATCTAAAAAAACTTCTCAAAAATGATTCCAAAAATTAAGTTTTCCTTTAAATTACTGGACTTTTATTTAAAAATACGATTTAATCTTTTTTTTTAAATTGACTTGTACATTTACATACAGTACCATTGCAAGTGTTATTAAAAAAATTATGCGATAACATAACAAAAGAAATATTTATACCATTATGTGTATGTAGGAAATAGACTATTACGTCTTTATAGGGATAATTAGAATTTAAAAAGGAAAAGGTAAAAGGTGGATACTACTCTCAACAAAACGGAATGATCCTATTAGGAAAAAAAAATATAATAATGGCCGGCCATACAAAATAGGAGAAACGATATTTCGGATACCAAAGAAAGGGACCGATTTAAATGTTATTTTTTAAAATTTGAAAATTAATTATGATTTAATTAATTTATAATTAATTAAATCATACATTTATTCATAAAGTGTAGTATGTTTACAAAACAATTACAATCGTAAAATCATTTTAACTAAAAAAACTGATATAGTATAACAAAAAGTGTACGTATCTGTACAACAGATAATACAGGAGACTTTATAAGGCACTCGCCGCTGTCAAGAACTTCAGTGAAGCCGACAGCTGCACATTTCCTATTAAGCTCGTGTACATAACCGGTATGGTATGTTTGAGATGACGGACGAACTAACTCCGAGACTCCTAAAGGGACGCCGGTGATTCAAATGTTTAGACACATATGATATAACCAAATAAATATAGGTCACTTTATTACAAGGTGAACTCCGTACTTTAAAAATGGCAATGAAAAAACTTTACCGTTTTATTTGACCCGACTTCCACTGCTGGCATTTGCGGAATTCGCGTGTCCGAGTTAGCAAGGCACATCTAACCTAAGACCTCCTTTAAGGTAGCGAAACATAAGGCCATGGCTGCGAAATAGTAGTATTAAGCATACTACACCATGCATACTTCACCAAAATGGGAAGACGCCAAGCTATTAGATCGTCTTGGCGGACACTGCATAGCGTGAATAGGCTCAAGAGACGCTAGGAGACTCAAGTTTCTTCACCCTAGTCCCTCAGCTCGGACTGCCCTGCTTATCCGTTTAGTATTTCGACTTAAGGGCGGCTAATACATGCATAGCTATTATTTAAAACTTTAAATAAACCAAGTCAACTTTGCTGTAGTAAAATATGTAATAACTATTGAATTTGATAGACTAGTGTACTTTTAGTTTTATTTATAGTGTTATGTTCCATATCGAAAGTTCCTTTTCTATTTTACGACTATAATTATCAATACTATTAAAAAGAATTACGCTCACGCCCACTTTCTCTTACAGGGTTAGAAAAGACCCAAAGGCATAATTGTATAATTTGATTGAACGTTGCTCAACTCTTTTCTATCGTTACTATTATATGTTAATGAGCTTATTAGCGCTTATGGTAGGTATATTAAAATTTACGATGTTAATAGGCCTAGCAATAGCATATTGTGACCGAAACAATCGTAGAAAAGGCCGAAGATCGTAAACTTTCCACTTACTTGGAACTGAAAACACGACTCCTAATAAGTAATTTGATGACAGTGCAAAATATTATAACATTTATTCGTTTACTACTGAAGTATGACGCTACTTAAATATTATTGCGATCATCTATAAAAGAAAATCAAAAATTTATAAAAATTATCATTAATCTATCAAATGTGAACTAATAACCTAATCTTGTGATAAGCAATAATTTTTTGTATGATTTCTTTTCAGAAGAAATATCTTAGAATTTTTGGAATAATTGTTAATTTTGTTTTTATTCTTAGAATAATTGTAAATTTTGTTTTTGAATATTCAATTTTTTTTAATTACTATAACTTTCAGTGGTTAACCACATGTACCCCTTCGTTTTCGGATTGATGATGAATTATGGAAGATTCTTCGTAAATAGGTTTATTAAATGCAATTATCAAACTTTGACTCTTATTAGTTACATTATTTTAAAAATACCAATCGAGATTACGATCAAAACCAGACACTCAATTTTATGAAGAATTTAAAAGTGGAACCTGAACGAGTTAAAAAGGTAACTTCATGAGCGTAACATATATAACGGTAATCGGTTTTGAAAAACAACCAAAAGTATAGCCTATCACGAGCCCTTTGTACTTGATTAATAACATCGCGCAAAAAGAGGTTAATCGTCTTTAACAAGTTGATAATGAATTATAACTACTACGAAAGTGTGAGATAAACGAGCTTACATATTAAAACTTGAAATTAAATTCTAAAAAATGAATTAAATTATGCTGGTCAAGTTTATATCGCAGGCTTAAAAAAATTTGAGTCACATAATATAAATAATAAAAAACATGTATTTAATAATCGCCGGGAGAAATTATATATTCTATATTTTATCTAGTCTTTCAGGGTTAAGTGTTTTTTTTTGAACTCCCCATACATAGCTGTCACACATAGCTTTATTTCTAAGCGAAGTCACAGAAAAATTCTTAATAATTTATATCCGTGTTTTAAAAATAACGATCCAACTACATGAACACGTGCCTTGACTCAGAAATCAGTCAAATTAAATTACTATTGTTTTAACACATATATGAAATATTATAAATAAATGTTACAAGATAGCGGTAAAATCTATGCATACAAACAAAAACATTACGTTGAGTTTGTCCACGCAAATCGCCCAATTTTTAACTGTCATTTTATTTTATAATAAATACTGATATTGTATACTATTTCGTCGTTTAATCTCTAGCATTTAAACAAGGCCTAGCCTATGACTTAGATACTAAATAACTAAGCCCAGTGCGAATTCGATGTTACGTATTATTCGAATTTTTAATTACTAACGCACATATCCAACGAGGACATACTTAAATTTTTGAGAAGAAAATGTAGAAAATAACACAAAATAGAAAAAATCAAGGAAAGTAAAAATTTCAAGACATGGGGCGAAGGATGGGAGGCGATTCGAGAATGTGATGTAAATGAATGCTACAAGAATGATAAAAAATATGAAGGATAAACGAAAGAAGATGAGAGAAATTGTAAACCATGAGAGACAGAAAGGAACGAGAAGCCCCCAATTCATTCATTCAGGGGTCATTAAAATAAAAAAGTACTTATCCTAGTTTGTAAGTAGCAGAAACATGCTGAATAGCACACAGTGTGGCCTATTTTTGGCTCGTGGGAAAATCCTTCATAGGATACCCTTGCGTTGCGGACTCCTTCCGGTTAAAGCCCCGCCGTCTTCTTTAACGCATTTTGTTCTACGGGAACGCCTTCCAAAATTACCATAATTTCAACGGCAGTGGTATAGTGCCTCAACACTTTAAAATAGATCTGCAGCGCCCAGCCATTATTAGAATAAGATCGTTAACATAGTAACTATATTATATAAAAATCTAAACTAAACTTTAGAAAAGATCCTGTGACTAATGACTCTAAGTAGCTTGACCACTGATGGGTACTACTTTCTTAATGTGTATATTGAAGTTGTATGCCATATATACCTTATTAATACACAGCCAAATGAGAAATCTTAACCGCGCACACTACAACATTATTCTCTTTTAATAATTACACTAACAAGGTCTACAGATACGATTTTATGCGTACACCGCGCTCATTACAACGAGATAGAGTTCTGAATACGGGTATAGAAATCGACGTTGTATTACTGTGTATTTATGAATGCGGTAAAAAATTAATTGGTAACATATACTTTGTTACGGGCAGTGGTAGCCCAGCGATAGAGGACTGGTACTCGCGAACGTACGTCACAGGTTCGATTCAAGAATCATCAAATCCCAAGGGATACAACCTTATATAATTCACACTTTGTACATTATAATTGAAGCAATTGAAACAGCTTACAAACAAGTTTTCAGATGATGAACAGCAACGTCCTCTGCGTACCATTATACTACACTGTACTTGCCAACCCGCCTGCCAAGCGTCGCAATTACGATATATCCCCCATAGATATCTTTGAGGTAGGCTCCTTCAGTGAGCGTCTATGGGCTAAAACAACGACCACAAGATACCTTGTTAAGGAAAACGATGAATTCAGGCCGCTTTTAAAAGGTCTTTTTTAATTGGGACAGTAATAAAAAGGGCGTAAGTCAATAGAAGACAAAAAAGCTGAAAAACCGAAATTAAAATTGTGATATGGAAATGTAAAATAGTAAAGAATAATAAAATAACGGATACAAAATGTAATAATTTAAATAAATATAAAAGTTATGAAATAAAGGTCAAAAATAAAAATTATTAGAGTATTCTGGAGGGAAAGCGAAGGAGAAAAAGCGATGTATGATAGGTAACAAGGTATGGAAAGAAGTGGATGAGAAAGAGAATGACAGCAAAGGAATGAATGAATGTCAGATCTCAAGAAGGACAAAAGAGTAACGTGTTGTATAATATCCCAGCTTACACATGACAGGGAAGCACAAGAGATGCCCAAAAACGGGGGCCATAAATAAACCGGTCCTATTGGCAATCTGTAGAGTAAGCTCATGTACGGCAGTGGATGTCGTACACCTGAAATGTTGATAATGTTGAACATATAGGAGTAAACCGCGGTAATACAATTGTTTATTATTCGCCGTACACTGCCAAATATAGCACAACATGGTAATTTAAAAAATAAATACATAAACGTAAATTATTATAATTTATATAAATAACATATAAATTGACCTGATTCTGTTGTAATAAAAACTGTAACATTTCATTATAATCATTTTATAGACAAACAATAAAACCTCTTTCATTCCGGTGGCGCATTTTTTTTATTTCTAATATTTTTATGTCAGCTATATATTCTCGACGGTGTTCTTCTTTAAACTTCTGGAAGCATTTTAAATTTTACTACAATCATTAAGTGATAAAGTAAAAGATTAGATAGTTACTTATCATAATATACATAGTAATATTTTATCCCACAAAATGAAATGTAAAAGAATTATAGTTAATCAAAATAATTTATGTTTGTTATAGATTACAAAGCTATGAATCCTTATTATATGCATATGCATGTTCTCGTTAGAACCGACATCTATTTGATAGCACGTAAACGTAATTACATTAATATTCTTTCTAAAATTATACATTACGAATTTGTAATATCATCCATTAAGAGGTTTTAGGTGATTAGCACGTCATTTTGCATTATTTATAAGAATATGAGCAAACAGGTTTTTAGGATCAATCGAAAAAAATATTATATAAATAATGTATTTTTAGTAGTAATCTTTGAGGGTTGTGTAGTTTGCTGCATTTGTTATAATGTTTTGAATCAAAATAGTACCTATCATTCTGATTTGTCACCCTTTTTTTATAACGGATATTAACGCTTGAGGGGGCGGAGTGCATATGCCATGTAGCCTTTATCTTGTTTTTGATATAGTACTACCGAAAGCACTATACCGCACCTAAAGGAAGCGCGGCGAGGTGGGGGCCGCACAAAAATAGCATGTGCGCCGCTGCTGCGACTGTTGACTCTCTCCAATCTTACCGGGCGCATACCAAAGTACAATAGTTTCGGTAACGCTATAGAAAAACTTCATGACTCTTCCGTGGCATATTGCACCCAATTTATGTTATGCAGTTATAGTCATCGATATTCATAACGATTTTTGACTAAGAATTGCAATTACATTAAAAACATAGTTATTATATTATTGTCATCATACGAGACATAAATTGAAATTTACCATAACGCGTAATCGTACACTTTTTAAATAATTGTTATTAAATTAACGATAATTGACATCTGTAATGGATTTAATCGCAGAAATTTATTACCGCTTAAGATATCCGAATGAAATCACTCAAACGTTTACAACAAACAAATGAGTATTACCTTCAAGATTGATTAAACTAAGTCGAGACATAAAAAATTGGGTTACTGAGACGAGAAAAATTACATTCGTCCAATACAATGTTGGACTAACGGTAAACGCGTGTCTGCACTACGAAATTATAATTTGAAGCGATCGACGATGACGGATGCCCACTTGATAATATTACTGCCATCTCTTGACGGAAAGACAGTATAAAATAGAATAGTAGAATAGCTGGTCCAGTTTTAAAATGTATCATACACTATACATTTCAAAACAGGCATCCTCTTATCAACCGCATTGTATTTTTTAGCATTGTCAAATTATATGCTCATGGCAATATTTATATTATATAAATATTTATTTATTTATTACAATGATTTTATTGAAAAAAATAATAATTTACGAGTATATTCAGAAAATTTATGAAATGGAAAAAATTATATATGGCAAACAATTGTGTTTCTAAAATTTGCAGGAACAGATATAAATTAACATATAAAAAATGGTTAACATACGTTCTGTTATGTATCATATTTCATGATTGTTTACAGTGTACACATAAACTAACTCTGTGCATGGATTGTATGTAAATATATCTCATGTGAAAGTCTCCTGCGGTTGACTTACCTCAATATATCACTATCTATGTCTATAAAACATTGCGGACGTCTTGTTGTAGGATCGAGGGTTCGACACCCGCTCTTTGCGGTTGAAATTAATGATCTAACTTCTGGTCATCCGATAGCACGTGTCTTCCTAATGGATTTTAATTTATGTAACTGTTATTACCTTCCTACTTCGCACGTGGTTATCAACATCTATCATTTTTTTTAAAGTTTACAAAATAATTTTTTTACTAACAAGTTAAAACCATAACACATTTTAAATAATAATTACACTTTAATTATCGTTAATACTTTATAAATAACCCATGCATAGCTCTTTAAGATCGCCACGATGACCGGTCTTGCACTATCCGCATCTGGCGACTTCCAGCGACCTTGACTATGAGGTCAATTCGCCTAATGGGAGGCCTACCCACGCTGCGTCTACCAGCTCGTGCTTGTTACGTGAGAGCCTTTAGGGTAGCATATTAACTTATTAAAAATATAGGTATTCTTTCCTTCTCTTCCCATTTGGTCTATTAAAGATAGATATAATTAAGAAGACATTTTAGAATAATATTCCAAAAAAAGAGGTAATATAATTTATGAATAATGACAAAATTATAAAAATTATTTTCTATCTACATCTGACGAGAGTGAATCAAAAGAACCGTTAAATTCAATGGTTCGTTACTAACACATCACATTATTATTCTTAAACCGTACATGTGATTGCGAATTAATTGATTTGGACTTTCACAAGCGTCGGTTATCGCTTGATAAATTATTGTACAAGTGATTCGAATAAGGCGGCAAACTTAAAAGCAATCCGTTTAATATAAACAAGATACATACACTACGTCCTATAAAGAAAGTGATTATTTAAGAAAAATCAACAAGCCCAAAATACACAGGTAAAATGGGAAAGTTCAATATAAAGAGATATTCGTAAAATAGCAACACTATTGGTGTTGTGTCACGATCGTTGACTGCCATCCATCTTTACAAATAAAAATGAATCGCTAAATGTCAATAAAAAATTAGCTAATATGTTTTTTCATATTTAAGAAAGGGCACGAGGAAGTTTTTGTAGCAGACAAAAGACGCAAAACTGCGGAACAATATTTTCGCCATACAAACTAGAAAGTAACCTGAAATACCTATGTTAGGTATACTGTCAAATATTTGACGTTAATCAAAATCAAAAAGGTGTGTAAGAATTGAATCAAATAAATCATTGCAGTGAAAATATGATCATATTTACAATCCAGTAATATTTAAGTCTTATGCACGTAGTAAATAGTGTTAGACTTAAAAATTTTGCTGGTGATTTTTTTTATTTTAACTTAACAGGATAATAAATTTTTCAAGTAGCATGTCTGTTCGAGCAGCTAGTCTTAAAAGCTATTTATGGTTTTTTAAGGCAATAAATATTTGATACAATGTTATATAACAATTTTTTTTTAAATTTACAATTTTATAACAGCTACTTATGCACGTCTTAATTTGTTCTATTCCATTAATGCATGGATCACCATTAGAACAAAATTTAATATTCATTAAAACATGATGATATTTAATGATATTTAAGTATTGTCACGGATCGATACGAGATGTGTAGGATATCAATCTCCAAGGTTGACAGTGTTGACTTATGTTAACACCGTCTAAAAATTCTGGACGCAGACTGATTCCAGCCGATCCTTTCAGAAATCCATGGAGGAGGTGTATGTCCAGCTGTAGAAGTCCAACAGCTTAAATAATAATGACGTTGATGATATATTTAAAATAATCTCAATGACGATTAACGGGTTATATGTTACTAATGAAATATTTACATGATTTCATCGCTGTTTGTACCTTGGCATTTACCGTTGGCTTGAATTGCTCGAGTACTAAAGAAGCTTAGCATAAACCTCTTATAGTAACTAAGCTCGAGAATTCTTGACTCGGACCGTTATTACATATTCCTTAAGTCTAGAAAGAGGTTAAGTTCTTAGTCTTTTAGTGCCTAAAGGCGAAGATCACAGATACAGCCATTGTGTGTTATCGCTGGTGAATTAAGGCACTAAAATGTGATTTCTCATTTCGGGACCCATTGGCAAACTCACATTCGCTTATCGAGCCATGGAAAGAACTTTCGTCAGGAATGAAAAGATTCGTATACGGTCGAAAGTTTGCCAATATAACCCAGAGTATTGTCAATTTTAATTGGCACGAGGCAGGCCACATAGTGCAGCCACATAATGCGCAGAACAGAAAGCCACATGAGCCTTTAGGTTCTGAAGTACAGACTCCGCATGCGCAGCGAAGGTGAACAGATGATTTTGTTAAAGCCGACGGAAGACGTTCAATACAGCTATGACATATACAATACAGCTGAATATCTTTGACATAGGCCCATATCCAGAGGTGAACTTCTTGACGGCGGCTGAAATGATAGTGATGATGAAGTTTTTAAATCATTAAGCAAATGCTCCATGGCAATGACTGGGTACAAGGGACCCCAAAAGCGAATTGCATTACAAAGACAATTAATAAATTTGCAATATAATTAAACATTGTACTTTATTTAACATATATTATACATTTTAAACACCGCCCTCTTGTAGATATTATTAGAAATATTATTACTTTTACTGACAAGCAATTTACGACACTTTACAGTTAAAGTATTTCATAATTATCACTAGATGGCACTATAATATACGCAATTGTCTATACTTTGTTTTAAAACTAGATGGCGCTACTAATTATTTGAATTTACAAGCGTGTATGTGGAAAACTTATGTACAAATCCTATGGATTAACTGTTTGCATTAATGAATATTATTAGATGTAACGGAAACATATTTTAGTTTTTATCCAATTAGTGTCTGATTTTTAATAAAATAATATGCGGCAGTATTTTTATATGAGAATTTATGAATATTTATGAACTAATGAAGAAAGAATAGTAATTATCAGTTTGGTTGCTGTTTATTATTATTATTTAGACTATCCTTTTTTAGTTAAGAACCCTACAATAGTAAACAAAGTTTAGTTTAAAATGATAGGAAAAATGTGATCTAATATGAAGTTTTGTTCAAAGCAGATGGAAACCATTTGACTTTAACAAGAAGCCATAAATTGTAAATATTTTGTATCATTTTTGAGTTGAGAAGCAAACACAAGATATGACATTGTTGGGCGCACCGGTGATGTAGGTTGCTGCACCACAGGTAACGAAGTAAACACATAAAAGTACATCTATTTCTTATTTCTCACAAGCGTACTTTATATAGCAGAAAGAGACAGCAATATTTCGCTCGCGTCACTGAGCAAACAAGGTTTAGCCTTCCGAGTCTGAGTAACACTCGACGGGTTTGAAGTCGGAACGGACCGGCGCCATTACTCTCGACGTATCCGTGCGAACGTGACTGTGTCTGCTTTTCATTTGTTTTTCCTTCATCGATCGTGTCAGAACATCATTACTGCGCAGTGTAAGGTAAGAGAGTTACATTCATAAGTTGTTTCGGATGAAGTGCATTGTGTTTACGTGAAGTGAGTGTAATAGAAAGGAGATTATTTGTGGGTCAGAGGAGCTTTCTCGCTTATTTATGCAAAGAATTTACCGAGGGCGGTACGTGCATGTAGGATAGTCGGAGGCTCGCAGGCGCGGCGCGGTAAGCGTCGCTGCCTTCGCCGCCTGCGCACCCTAACTTAAGTCAAAAAGTGACCAATTTTTCAACTTTATGCTAACACTGTTTTGTGGTCGATCAGTGTTTTCGTAATTCTGTGCCATTGTTTGTGACGCGTCTTGTTCAGTACGGAAACAATAGATGTCGATTTCAGAGTTTCTTTGTATGGAGTATGTCCCTGCGATTTGTTTCTTAAGAACATATTTCCTTTTGTCTTTTATGAATCTTTACGTATTACGAGTTACAACACGGTAATTTTTGTTAAAGCGTATGTTTATCAGAAACGAATTATTATATTGTAGATATATATAACAAAACATGGATATCAACTCAGTGTCTGATATGAATATACAGTAAACAAAATTAGAATGTACGTTTCAATTCAGAAGACAAAATATATTAATAGCAGTTAATTCTTATAGGAGAAATGAGATTATGATAAAAGGCCTACAAAAGTATCAATGATTTCTATGAACTATACCAGAATAATAGTGGTTCTATAGACTTCTCATCTTTTATTTGCCTAAAACAAATAGTTCATTGAATAATTCGTTAGACCATTGAGATAATTATTCAAAATTAGGGAGATAAATAATCAAAGTGAATAACGGAAACAGCTCAATTCTAGAGACTAGTGTATTAGGTAATTATTTTTTTTGTCTGACGACACTGAAAGTAAATATTACCTACGTTACGTTATGCTTGAATAAAAGTACGGCCTTCGCTTCGGAATCCGTGACAGGTCGACTATAACCAACCTACACTTCGCTGACCATTTGCTTAGTGCAATGACTGGGAAATACGGATTATAATTCATACATAAGCTAAATTTTAAACCTGATTATTTTCATACCAACACTAATTATATCTAAGGTTTTTTGTAGGTTTGTTTTGCTAGTGGAAGCATTTGTTAAATCAAACTTGTTGCTAGTTTTTTAAAAGGGTATATTATTTTAACATTCCAAAGAACAAATTCTTCCTACTCAATGAATCTAATGAATTATTGTAACAAATTCAGTTGAATGTTATAGCTAATGAAATGAATCTTTTTCAAGACGCCCTCTGGGGGATTCTCCGATGCAAAGCGCAGTAATTTAAAATATAGACTTTTATTTCTCCCTCACACTACAGAATGTGCTATTATTAAAGATTCGCTTGCAAAAATACAATCAGTATTGATCGGGATACACATTACGGTCCCCTTTTATTTCATTTACAAACTATATTCTATCTCTTTCTAACAATCATCTGGCCGACGTAACTAACGGTTTTTCTTCCAGTGACGTTTCTTTGTATGTTCTTGTTATTTTATGTGTATAAAACTTACAATTATATCTTATTGTTGTACATAATTCACAGTAACTTCAATAACGTTTATGCAAGTTAGTCACAAAAAATCAAAACTTACAATAGCATTGTGCAGTTCGACTATATGACGTCATTAACAAGAGCTATTTGTCGTTAATAACGATCAATCAGCACAATAAAGTTGTCTAGCCACAGAGCGGTCACAAAAAAGATCACGCGCATTGCAGCTGGAGTCGAGTGGGTTTTATAGACTTAACTTAATTTCTTCAATAACTTTTTACTGTAATTTGTACGTATGTGTATTATCAGTATTTTTTTTTTATTATTTGAAATAAGTACAATTTTAACAAGAAGCGACCACAGTATAATCATCGATGTAGAGTAACCATGACAAATTTTTATCGTTCCGCCTTCTGAACACAATGGTGTTTAAGACTTTGCCACGAAGTTTCTGGTAAACGCAGATGTTCTGAGCATCTGAATTATATTCACGTTTTATAATCATACAAAAGCCTTAACAGATTAACATCAAAACGTTTGCTGCTCTACGATTATTGACTGCGATATGTAGCACAAAAGAAAGAGTTTTCGAATGATTTATACATTGATCATTCCGGTGACTAAGACCTCCAAATATAGAACGATGATTTCACCTCTATGCACTTTTCAGCGTATAAATACAAAGTGAATTTTTTAGATCCGCTTGCGCCCAATTCTTACCTTAGGTGTTCACTTTGAAAAAAGTTAACTTGAAATTATAACCATTTAACAATTTTTAATTTTTTGAAATATTAATAACTAATGAAGTATCATTACTAGAATTGTAAATAAATCTTAGCCAAGATCGATGCTTCAGTTTTTAAAAAAAGAAACAAGGTACCTTGCATTAATATCATTAAACAAGTCATGATTCGACGGACTTAATTGTACGTGCAGTCCCTCAGAAATAATCTTATTTGATTTACTAACAGACGCCGAATTATTGCATCAGAACTTATTTAAAAGTGACAATAAAAATGTCTATACGCTTAAAATACATCATTTTATTAAAAATGTTATTGTTTACTTATGCAGTATAAAAACAAGATAAAATAACAAATCAGATAAAAAGTGGTAATAAAAAAAATTAAAACAGGAAAAAAATAAATACAGAGGATAGTAGGATTACAAACTACGATTTTTTGTCGAACCATTATGTGGATAATTGGAAGAAATTTTTTTTATAACATTTATGTTATAGTTAATAACAGTGTTTACTATTTCATACAACGCTTAAACGTTTATTCGACCGCGCAGAAACTTTTTTTAAACTACCAAAGGGCATTACTTACAACAATAATCCTTTCAAAAAATAAAACACTCAGTTTTATATTAATATATGAAGTGAAACGATTGTTCTCGGAACAATATATCGTTAACTTAGTCAAGGAATTATAATAGCAATATAAATATTTTCATACTTGCGTATAGAGGAATAAAATAATATTTTGGCGAAATATTAAAATCTACTGCAACCTATAATTATTTACTAATAGAGCGAGACCAAGTTGAAGGCAATGAGCTGGCCAAGTAACATGTAAAATAGATAGCCACGGGGCCTTAAGGTTTTGATGCGATCATTCACCGGCAAGCGCAGCGTTGACCGTCTTCAAGGAGGACAGACGACCTTCTTAAAGTCGTCGGAAGACACTAGATGCGGGCCACTACCAACCGGAAATCTGAGAGAGAGGTCTAGCAATGGAAACTACCTACGACTGAAATGATGTTGATAATAATATTTTTAAATATATACCTTAAAATCATTTTCAGATCTGAAAGTTTAACCTTACAATTGGGCCAGTTAAAAGTTAATCTTAAAACATGCGTAGATGAATGCATTCTGTTCGGAGTTAACAATCTCTCATTCATTCCAGTTCCTGCAGTCTGTCGGACCGGTTTCGTACCAATTAATTTCTTCGTACATATTACAATGATTAACCTTTTTGGGAGATCGTAAGCAACAAATTTTCAATTAATTATTGAGGCCGGGTATGTTTTAATAAATAAAATTCACCTCACGACCGCCATCTCGATAAAAGAAGAAGAAACAGTAGTGATATATACATCTCTTTTGGTTCCAAATATAACAATCGTTGATAAAACAGATATTCAAAACATTTTCCTGTAAGAAACTACAAGGGGAATTTTCTCATTGACTCGATATCGAGGAAAAGTAATATGTTCTTGCTAACCTTTTTACAAGTAATCGCAATGGCGTCTCGATTTCTTGTTAATTACAATTTATAGAAGTGCCATTTGGCCAAACCCGCCTGTGTCAGAAAACAATTCTTCACTTATGTTCATTAAATCTCATCAAAATATATGAAAAGATATGAATTATATGTATACAGAAAAGTATTTAAAGACTTCGTGTGAAGTAAAATATATTCGATATTATTATATTTAGAACTATATAAAGAACTTAAAATGCTTTAACAAAACGCAAAGCGTTGTTATGGCAACGGAGTCAATCATATATAGTTAGTGACACAGTTTTATAAATGCCATATTTTATGTTCTGTATTTAATTATATGTTGTATTTATTTTGTGAAAAATTTTGGACTAATTGTTACGTATTCAATTTGGTTCAGCAACTAGAAAGTGTAAGTAGCAATTTTTTAAAATAATTATGTTAGTTAAAAAGGCACAAATATATTTTATGAATTTACGAAGTAACTAAAGTAATTTTATCCTGTGGTTGGTGTAAACATTATAAATATTTGTTTAAACCTATTATAAATATTTACTTAAACTAATATTTCTGGTATATAAAACAATGTTACATAATCTATTCTAAAGTAAGGACTATTCATATATTTTTTTATAGTTTTCATATACTTTACACATATTACAAGCAGCATTACTTCAAGTCACGGTTATTTTAGTGATTATATGTAAATACAATTTTTATGTGAGTCAACATTAAAACCGTTTGACAAGCGTATTAACTTTCGCGATTAAGTAATTCGGTCAGGTTTTACATAAAATATCGTCTCTACAAAACTAGAACATTCTTTTCAAGTAATTTTTATTACGTTACGTATTTCTCTACGCGATGTAATTAGGAATGAGATTTGTAGATGAACAAAAGTAACCGACATGGCCCAGCGGAATGGCAAGTTGAAGTGACATCAGGCAGGTCACAGCACGCAGAACGTGGTCGTTGTGGTCTTTACGTTCTGGCGTGAACACTACAGGCCAGCAAGCGCAGCGTATGATGTACACCAACAATTGACAGATGACCTTGTAAAAGTCAATGGAAGACTACATACAGACCGCTACCAATCGGTTCCATTGGAAATTAGCGGAAATACATTGGCTGAGTCCAACGAAGTACGTCATGGGCCGAAATGATAATCTTTTGTATATTATAAAAATGTTTGTTATAAAATAACTGCATTGTTTTTTTTTTTCAAATAGAACTATGCGTCTCAAAATTATCTCGCTGAATAACAAACTTGGGATTTTACGTAATTAAAGACTTCAGACTTTAAGTAATGAACTTTAGAATAAAGAGGTATGCACTTTAAAATAACAAAGGCGAGCGATCACCGACTCTGTATAATTTAGCACAACGAGCCTTCTTATCGCTAAAGAATTTTTACTTCAAACAGTACGCAGTACTGGAAAATAAGATATTACGATCTCCGCGGCGTCTGCGAAGCGAGAGATAAGGTTCAGGCCATGGTAAACAAAGACCTCCAATTCTACCGACGAATACAACACGTAATTTAAAATTTATTTTATCTATGACAAAAACTGTGACTAGTACACGTGCATAAGCGTTGACACGTTTATACAAGTTTTGCTTTGTCTTTTTATGTAGATTTTTTATTACTACAAATTGTCTGCTTTTATATTTAAGAAATAAAGTTATTAATATTAAAACGAAAGTAAAAAATGCGTAGACAGTATTAAAAACAATAAAATGTTTAATTGCGTGGTATGTACGTCGAATGCAGTTGAAACACGGCTTTTAGTACAACGCTATCCGACTCTTTCAGACGCCTATTAGCATATTTTTATGCAAATTTACAAGTACGTGACTAATTTGTATAATTAAAGAATTTATATCGAACGCGCTCTGAAAGTTAGTGCACTACATACAATGTTGCTAAACGAAAACCAATATGTATTTCAAATGCGGTAGTTTGCAGATTGTTTATAAAACGATAAAATTATCGAAAAAACATTATCCTTAGGCAAATGCAAAATCGTTTCGCTGAGGTATGCATCTGCTTTACTGTTTTAACACCAAACATGTGAAGTCAATATTAGTAAATCTATAACCAATAACATAAATAATTCATAACGTTACATGCTTAGGATAACTATGAAAACTACTAAAGATTTAAAAGTCGAAAGTTATAAGTATGGAAAAATAAGCTTAAAATCGAGTATTTGCTCGCACGAAACTTGTTAGAAAATTACTTAGTATAATAAAAGTTGTTTAAAGAAACTTTCTTTGTTTAGTTTTTGAATTGTTGCTCATAAGAATAACATTGACTTTATACGCGTTTATAAATGTACGTGTAATTACAGTATTGCACTTTGGCATGGATTCCATCTTTAATATATAGAAAAAAACTGGTTTTGTATCAACTAAAACTTTACATATATTTCCATTAGACATAAATGATTAAAAAATTTACTTTGTTTATTAATTGTCATTCTAAAGAGGCTCTAATAAAATTAGGTGAAAATTTAAAAAAATAAAAATGTAGACGTTTGAATTACAAATCGTATGTACTGTACTACACCTGTACCTACAGGTAGCGACGCAATGTGAAACGATAATTTAACGGCAACAATTCGGGGAAACTCAGACAATCAAACGGACGCGCCAATGTATAATACATCGAACAAGACCATTATTTCATTATTGTTTGAACCAATGTAAAATGAGAAATTGGTCCTGTAACCGCAGTTCCCACAGGTACATTCGAGCTGTCAACAAACAAAGCCTCGTCCAGTTGCGAGTGAAAGCTCGGCGACGATTTAAAAATAACCTACCACTTTTTTATCTCTGCTCTACAAAATTTACAACGTCTTTCATCGCTCGCGTCGGAGTGAGAAAGAAAACTCGCCATTCATGTAATGAGAATCCATAGTGGTACGGCTTACATCGTACCCGTCTAACCGATCTCAACAGTTGCACTCGATTGTACGTCTAAATTGAAAAGGGCCCTTAAGGTGTTCAATTTCATTAAATTCAATGTACATGTACGTACTTTACGTAATGAATCGTAGGCGCGTTTTTATTTCGGTAAGCGTCGAATAAGTAATAGTGTAAACATTTAAGTATCTAATGGATGCCGTACGACCAGTTTTTCAAGTCCAGTTCGAACTTCAAATTCTAATGTTTTTTTGGAATAACTTCAGTTTGGATAGGATTATTATCGGTAATTATCTATGACAACAAAGTTTGGAATAAATTTAACATTTAATATTACCGTATGTTGACATTACTCAAAGGTTTCCAATACAAATAATTCTTAATTTTATATATGACTTTTCTATCAAGACACTAACAAAAGTATACTTGCATTAGCTTGTCATCATTCGTCAAAATAGGGCACTAAAATTGTAATACATTAAAAGTGTAGAGAACTGGTGTTTGTCTAGAAATTGGTATTTTACAATCATAACCTGTTCACTTAATTGTTCTTATTTTCTGATACGGGTACCCAAAATTAAATTAGATGATTTAATCAGCTATTACAATAATAATTCTATGTAGAATATTCGAACTGTTTTAAATAGATGAAATTATGAACAAACATTATTACTGTTATTTCAAACGTATATTTTTATAGCGACTATTTTTTATGCGGACGAATTAAGTTAGTTTATTACTCCATAACAATTACGTCTTTCTTGTTGTTAGTATTCTACTGGGATTAAAGACAATACAGCCTTATACTACCCGTGCGCCTTCTTAACAACATGCGAGGATAGCTTAAAGCGGTTGAAAATTATTACTATCTGTTAATACTTCACATTCTTTTCCTAAATTTATTGGAATTTTTGTAACATTGTTACCATTGCCTATAACTAATTTATATTTACTACTCATTTTAAAAAGTTAATATTCCATAATTTGTAATAAATATTTATAATAATAAATTATTAGTACAGAGTAATTTAATAATCCATTAATTTGATATGACCTTATGCAATCAAAACGAATAAAATCCATGTACGGATTGTCATGTAGTCGTACATTCATAAAACTGGTCGTGACTCCACTGACATGTCATGTCCCCGTGGTTATTATTCAGTACCAGTATTAAATACTGCTACACCTATAAACGTAAGTGGCGATGACGTCTGCTAGCGTTCAAAATCGAATGAATGAATGAACGATTTATATTTTGTAGAATTTTTGAATAGTCAGAAATAATTTTGAATACATTATAATTGAACAAGAGACGCTGAATACAGGCCGTTACCAATCGGCCTTTTTTCAAATGCACAGGGAAAGGCCTGTATTCGGCAGTGAACGTCCTACGGCTGGAATGGTGAGGAAGCATCGGTGATCAGATAATTACGCCAGTTGTTTTTTGACTGATAGTTTATGAAAGCTACAACATTTATTACTAATAGATAAATTGAAAAAGGAATTATTTTCGCACAAGCATGTCTTGCCTTGACTTACCGGACAATTTACGTCCCGAGATGTTTGGATACAAAATTGCATTCCATATAAGGCTAACACTTAAAACTTTAGATAAATATGCAACTAAATATTCATATTCTGGTTAAAATTGAATGTCCCTTGTATTCAACACTCTCTTTGACAGTTTTTCTGATTTTTTGTCATCTTTCATGAGAATTGAATTTTAACTATTGAGCAGAAATGTTTCGGTCAATGACACGAATTCAAATTACTTTGTAGGTACTTATGTTTGATAATAACTGTATTCACATACTTACACTTTGTTAGTTCAGCTTTATTGCATTCATTTATTAGAACAACGTTCTTAATAAGAAGACCGTTGTTTGCCGTGTCTAATTAAAATAACACTTTATCTACATCTGCTATTTCAAATTTGTTTTTTTGCATGACACGTGTATTTAAATGTTAGTTACAACAATGTATGATGACATGAGTAATAAATAATAACGAACAAGTTTAAAGAGTATTGTTTATTCTGAAAAAGTACGACTTTTGTCCGTAGTTTTATTTTTCATCATTTATGTTCAAAAACAACAAAAAAATTATATCAAATCTTTTTTCCTTTAACTTGTGATGTAAATTTTTACAATAAAGACATTTTTAAAAAGGTTATTGATATCAATGACATTTGGTTTCAAGAGAACGGTGCCAGATATACGGCCACCGAACCTTGTGTAATCCTACAAAATTCAGCCGTTAATTAGCCGATCTGATCATGCAATTTAACACTGTTGTACTATATTTATGTAATTCTAAGGATTTCTAGCCTTTAGACCCTCAGGAATTGATTTCAGGCTCACACACTTTGTGACGTAAGTAACGAAAAAAGTCCCTCGTTTTGACAACCATCGTCATTGTCTTAGCCCCAGCAAGTCTAATGCTGGACATAAGCGTCCATCATAGAGTTCCACTAGGACCCTCATCCAGTGTATTCCGAAATTCTTAACAAGATCGTCTGTGGACATTTTACCTGCGGATGGACGTCCGACACTGCGCTCGTCGGACCGTCGTCTCTACTCCAGAATCTAAACGCCGCAAGGACCATCTGTTTTACGCGTTGTGTGGTCTACGTACAACCACTTCAACTTGCCAATCTGTCGCGCAATGTTATTTTCCTTCGTCTATGGATCTTCTGATTCGATTTCTTAATGATATTTTAATTTGATTTAATGTAATAAAAAGTTTCGTGGTAATGATGGATATAGTATGATACCGTCTGATATCATTTGTAATTGCAAAACAGCCATTTGCGTAATAACAAAAGGTTCAGTATTTATTAATTAAAAAAAGAATGCTTTATTTCTATTTGAAACACTAATTAATGTTGAAAAACTTCTAGCAATAGTAATCCTATAAACAAACAATATGTTTAAAAACAAAACTAATGAGTTGGTGCATATAAAAATATTTACCTAATCAATTCAAACAGCGTCTTCGCCGCGATTTATGGTCAAACCGCGAGGCCAAATTACCGAACGTTTTCTGATTTACACCCGGCGCGACTGAGCCGACGCTCAAAATAATTAATGCGTCCTTGATTTGATTTATTGCTGATTTTTAACAGGCTTTAATGTTCTCGGCTTGTCTCATTGAGTATGCAAGTATGAAATCTATGGGAAAGCTTAATGCTAATCACGTTCAGACATTGTTTTTAATTTTAATGTATTATAAATCCACACCAATCAGAGATCCGTCAATAAATCTTTATTATTCCTCAAATGACTAATACATATTATATTTCGTCTATTTCCTTGAAAAACGGAATACATGATCCAAAAATACCTAGCATATAAGTAGGTCTTGTTTGCAAGTAATCAATCAACCATTAAGATAAGGAATAGTTGAGTTATGACGCAGCATAAAAACTTATGCAAAGAAGTCGTTTTCGGATAATTTGAATAATGTTGCTTCAAAGACTAATTTGACGCATTCATCGAAATACATGCATGGGTAACCACATCATCGCGTGAAATATCTACTTAAAAACAACTTTTTGCACATGTAATTGCGATACGTTGAATGTAAAAGAGATTTTTTAAAATAAAATATGACATTCATTTATTTAATTTGAATATCTGTTTACATATAAGCATCATGCTTATATGCACAAAAGACGCGCTCACAACGTGAAACGTAAATACATTTTGGCATTCAAACAACAAAGCAAACGTGATCGTCGGTTATAGATATAAATTGGTCGTCTGACCATTTATCCAATGGAATGTACGATACTCTTGATTGAATAAGTGATCACGAGATTACTATGAAGCGGAAGCGAATAATATATTATAAAGCGGAATACAAAAGTAACTGCGTAGAGAAATATTCTCCGTATGAACTTGTACGGTCGATTGAGTTCATCGCTATAATTTTACTCTTTTTTTTAAAGTGACAAAAAGTACATGAAACAGCTTTAATCGGCGGTAAGATTTTTGTTCTTCAGAAACGCAACATCACCTCAAGACATTTATATCTTATTAGCGGACAAATAATTTACAAGAAAAAGCGCCCTCAAACCGGAAAGCGGTAAACCTAAACTACAATCTGGCAGCACACAAGCATACTATTGACGCACATGTGTACCTATAGAGGACTTTTGACGTGGCATTGGTTGCCGTCCAAATAAAACGATCACTTGTAATGTGGTTAAACACTATGAGCGACTGTTAAGAGTTTTTGTTAACTTTTGAATAACTCTTATCTCCGAATTCGTTGTCGATTCTATATAATTAAGTACTAAAGTAAATAATTCTCTCTAGGCTACTTATTTGGATTCTAATTATAATAACGATATACAATCTACACAGATTAACTTGTTCAATTTAAACTGACAATGTAAAAAAAATTTTATCCATGTTTATCATAAAAGTCCTGAAATTTGGTATAGAACCGTTACTTATATACGATGTATGCAACAGAAACATTATTAGTATAATATAATGCATAATTTTTTCCTTTGGGTAACACATTGTAATAAATAAAAGAAAATATTCAAAATTTATGCGAATGAACTCTGACGAATTTGGTTTTATATTTGCTCGTCACATATTGGATTCGACTTCTGCCTCTCAGACGTGCCTTATTTATTAACACCGCCTCTACCGTTGACAAATAACCCAATTGGTTTTCATTTCACGATTTTGACATTGAAAAAACTTGTATTCCTGATAAAAACTTTGACATGTTCATTTTGCACAAGGTCCGCTTTCTTTATTTCGAATTTATCGACTTTCAAGGTGTATTCTACCTGCCTTAAATAAAAATTAACATATCGCACTTTATTATTTTACAATAACCTAAAACAATCGATTTTTAAATTTTACATCAATCTCATTTTATCACAAGAATATGAGTGCAAGGACATCATGTTGTTGATGACAGTTATCTTCCAAGATCTATCAAATTTTAAGTAGATCAGGTTTAATAAATATGTGCAATACATTTTTAATTTCGAATTAAACTGTTGACGAATTTGAAAATATTTTTCTATCTTTTTCCCGAAAACAGTATCCAATACAGACTTCCAGAATATCGATTAAGACGGAAACAACGAAGTAATGCTAATATCGCTGCTAATCAAGTCAGCCAAGCGGTACAACTACCGTGTCTTGGCAACGAGGATTCCGGAAAGTACCAATTCCAAAAAGTCAAGTAAATCACCTTGATATATCTTGTCCTTTTCCACGGTCCATTGGAAAAACCGAACAGCAGTTGCTGCACAATGCGTAATATTTTTTGGCATCGACATTTCAAATGTATACGAACGTACAATTACTCTGTATTGGGGACATTTTGTTTACAACGTATTTAAATTTAGAATATCTCTTTTGTTACCTCGTTTTCAAACGATTTTTTATATTTTTCGTGCTTTATCTCTTTATTAACATCACTTAACTCGACGTTTTCTAGAATAAGCATTGTCGCTTTACGTTAATCTGTTTTAAGTATATAATAACCTTTATAAGGAAAACTGCAACGAATTCATGAAGTCTTGGCTTGAAATAATGAAGAGGTCCTTGTGTCGGTGTAAATTAAGTCCGGCTCTAAATATGGACTCCAGAGATATATAATCAAGGAAAACATGTATGTTCTATACTAAAATAATGTGAAATTTCTAAATTTAGGTTTATTCATCATCATTAAGAAGTGAGTACTATAGAGAGAAAAGTCTGTGTGAAATGAATATTTTCGTGACAGTTTTAGTTAAGTTAGTCCTATGAATATAGATCACGTGACAATCGACTGTCTTGTTCGAAACATTTAACAATCTGTTAAATGTGTCAACATATTTTGTAATCTTTACATGAGGATTTACTTTCTTTATAAGGAAATAAATAGTTTATTCCAGCAAAGATTTGACCGTTAAAACGCTAGAACAAAATTTATGAAAAAATAAGTGGTTTTTTTTTAATTGCTATAGTACGAAAGAGCTTCTGTTTGCCATTAATGCGCCACCCACAGTTTTAATGTAGCCAGTCGATCGGTCGCATGTGGTGTTCGTTCTCTAAACATGGCTAACGTACCTACGTCATGCTTCGCCTAATCGGTGGGTGTCCTTCACACCTCGCGCCTGCAACGACGCGACGTCTTCTACCTATGAAACTTGTGTACAGAGATAATAAATTACAAATTTGAAGAGAACCTATCAATGCTAACAAAAGTGATGGTATAATTATAATAAAGACGTGGCTTCACAACAATTTTACAAAATTTTTTATTAGTTTATAAAACTACAATTATTATGCATAGACAACAGGATAAAAACGTTATAATTAATAAGCTAAATTGCTATTTTAAAATTCTATATATATAAATGGTAATTGGTTATAGGCGTAACAGTTTTAGTGAATTTATAGCTCACTGGTCAGGAAAAAACGCATATGCAATCACTCTTTACAAAGTGATTACTCTGATGCACTCTCGTTATTTTTTTTTTTTTTGAAATGGCAGAGTGCAATAACTTTTGGCGAAAATAGCCTGCAAGGGCAGACAGGAAACAATAATTTATTTTAATATGTAATCATCCGCATTTTCTTACTATAATATTATTACATTATATTATTGACATGTTTCACTCACGCTTTTAAAGGTTCTATATCTATAACTATTCATCCTACATTGGTAATACAGATAAAAAATCTTCAATGTTTGATTCTTCAAATACAAAGGTGTGGCGTTACATTGTCAAGTTATAATAGAGAGTCTGATTATATATTTTAAATCCATTGATTTCCATTCTATCATGGTTCCACCTAATATTCTCCCATGTTCAAGTGTTAGTTACGAATGAATGTCAGAAGGTTGCAAGCAACACATGACATTTACAACGTCTGTGTGACAAGTACAAATATTGACTAACGAAAATGCAAAGGCTGTAACTAGTTATCAATTCTATTACATGAGCTATGCAGTCTATCATTTTAATAATTTTTGTATGATTAATTCTGTTTTGCTTTTTTTCCATTTTTGTATTAATTGCCATAAAAAATCAATTTAATGTTACATCTCTGTAAAAGGTTCAACAAAACAATTATTACCTTTACAATCTAAAGCTACCACGATTCTTATATAACGAAACATTTGATCTATAAAAACCATACATATGTATGTTTTTATATCTACATTTTGACAAGCACTTCGATTATACATTATCACTGGTTAAAGCACATGTACACGTATGTGACGTTCAATACGGGATTCCCCGTGGAAAATCGAAAATATTACTGTTTCCTCATATTGATAGAATGTTTTCGAGTACAACTAACAAAAATATTAGTTTACTTGCAATAAAAGGTTTTAAAAGAACTTACGTTTTATTTCTAAAACGCCCTTATAAATTAAAATTCGAATCAAATTAAGATGGGTTCATATTGGATCGACGCGATAGCATGTATCCGCTTTAAAATAATAAGTTTTTGTAACAGTCATTTACTGACTCGAGACGGCATATGCTTTTGCGAAATATTCATCCGCAACCGCGGAGTGAGACTGCCTTCGTAATGACGTCACAATTATGATCTCATCACCGAGAATAGGAAATATGAGGTTTAATTGTAGTTTTACAATTTTACTAGTGGCAAAGTCTTGTCCATTATTTTGATATGTTAATGTAATTTTTTATTTCGGCATAACGTTTTACAATTTGAACAACATCGAGATTTCCAAATGGACATAAATGTTTTGTGTATATTTTATAGTAAATCACGTATAAATTCAAATAAAGCGTCTAGCTTAAAATCTCGTGATTGCTTTGAAATTGATGCAACGACATTCATTAACTTATAGTTGTATACGCCTTAGAGTGCCCCAGTGCTTATATATATATATATATATATATATATATATATATATATATATATATATATATATAACCAAACACGTTTTACACACGTCAAATTTTTATAGACTTAATGGTAGTAGATAATTAAGATTAATGTCAACTGTAAATACAAGTCAATCGATTTGTATTTAAAACGGTACTCGCAAGAACGAACGATACGATCGGCAGGTGTTTTTTTACTTTTGAATGCTTGAATTTTTCGACAAATTTATGCGCATAATTGAAGATGTGCACTTTTATATAAATTGTTACTTAGCTTGTATGTATGCAGCTGCTGCGACATTCGTTGCGTGTATATAATATTATGATAAAAATAATAGACGATCGGAATATAGACTGATCATAATTACAACTGATAATTTATTACTATATCGCTATCGAAATGGATATTCTTTCTGGCATTTCTTTTTACAATCGATTAGCATATCTTTGCAGATAATCCTCTTCAGATTAATTTAGTATTATTGTACACTTCATGCTTCTTCAAGGATTTGTCATTAATGATTATATACAATAAGTTTTTGTGTAACATTGCATTGGATCCACAAAAAAGTAATAAATTTAAAAGTCGTTCAAATAAAAATCGATTTCATAAATTGGATTCCATATTTTTGACCGTTACAAATGGCATTACGATAAACTTTACTAAAGCATCATTAAAATGTAATAAAGTTCGTTAGTTTAATAGCGCATTGGAACGAACACATGAGGCGAATTCATTCCGCACGGCTGCGGAGGGCGCTTGCAAAATGTATCGGGCCTTCATCTTGCTGTATTGCGACACATTAATCTTCTTGCGCGCCTATGTACCGATATATAGCTGATGTTTTATGTATGTTTATAATCACTGATTGTTTACATAGAGAATCGATTAATATTTATTTCTTACCATGTGCTTTTTTACCTTTAACACCTTAAGTTCAAAATTAAGCATGGCAAAAAATACCGGTATGTCAGGCTATGAAGGATAATGTTTTAGTAATTCGTTGTTGTCTTTTTGACCTGAGACTTTTTTATGCGGTATTTATTCACCGCCTTTTTTTACTTTGTAATTGTGTTGCGAAAACTATGTTTATAGCTATTCGTCAATTTTTTCGCAATTTTATTGATGAGTGCAAGTTTATAAGATATAAACTACATCCAAATTTAGAAAATGTTAAGAACATTTTCTTAACATTTTCTAAATTATATTACACGTATATTATATTATGACGTCATTCTTTATTTTATGGTTTTTATTTAGAACATTCTTTACACAGTTAAAATGAAACTTTATTCATGTTTCATCATCCTTATATCAGGCGATAAACGCCTACTACAAGGCATAGGCATCACCAAAAGATCTACACGATGGTAATTGTTATTATATTTATGTTTACTGATACCAAATCCGTTTTCTAGTTTAATAGCGATCTAGTAAAATAACTAGGTTACGATAAAAACATATGTATGTACAACATCCTAGACAGCCAGACAATAACATCTCTCTGATGCAACTAATTATTACCAGATGGCTCACTTATAGTCAGATGAATGCCCTACCCGTCTCAATACTTTCTATTATATAGAAAAAACTCGTAACCAAAAGCACATATAATACACATTCCTATTCTTATGTGCCTAAACTGTTACAAGCTAAACTTTAATCAACGAACAAAGACCGTTCGAGATTACCTCTGAACAAACACTGTTCCCTCTCATAAAGATATTTAACCTATTCGAAATGGGTCATTGTCCCGTTGGCTTTAACACTATCGGTGGGTTGTAGTCGTAGGTACTGGCGCGTACAATGTCGCTTCATGCTCCGCGATTTATGATGCCATGGCATTTACGGACACAATACCGATGGAACTGCTCGTAAATAAACACTGATGGATACGAAACCTATAATTTAGTACACACCGCGTTATATGGATTTAATAAAACTATTTTTATGCGTATTTTTTATTTATGTATACAATAAATGGACGAAAAAACATCTTAAATGTAAGTGTGACGATGTGATCGCTTACAAAGTAGTTCTATTTAGATTATTTAGGTACAAAATCTTTAGCAGCTATTATGCTTGCTGCTACCGTAAGACATTGAATATTATCCCAGTAATTTCACAAATTACAACACCTTATAAATTAAAAATAATATTTGCGTACCGATTGGCGGTAAAAATATGCACCAGCTCAGTCTCTTTATCTCCTTGACAAACTTTTGTAACAGATCTTCTTTTGTTTACACCCGAGTGAGACTTCCGAGAACGCAAGTATTTTCAATATTAATGTACGGCTCTGAATCATGGTCAAGTCGCGCAACGTACTGGAAAAGGATTGAGGCTTGGAATGTGGTGTTGGAGAAAAATGTTACGCATACATAGACAACAAGTCACACCATCAAGTTCAGCTCATGATAAACCAGACACACGACAATATGTTACCAACGAATCCTAAGTTATTCTGGCCATTTCGACAGGAGGGAACCAGATAACTATGACAGACGTCGTAGGAAAAGTAGACAGAAAAAGACTACGCGGACGATCTGATCAACCGAAATGAATAATTGAACTCCTTATTTTTACTGTTTAAGGAAAGCAAAGGATTGGATAGTATGACAAAAGCTTGTCATTGATTCTGTCAAGCAGTTTTAGAACGGACACGACCATTGAAATTAAAAAAATGACTGATTAGTCTAGTCATTTCTTCGAAACATAACTTCCTGTCATCGAACGATCTTACACTTTATTACAATATCATCTTTATTCCTTTTATGTTGCGGGAGCGTATATAATGATCTTGCTCCAAATACTAACAATATATGTGCATGCATTAACCTATGAATATTAGAAAATGCAACGAATATTTTCCTCAATAATAATTGTTCGTTTAAAATAATTTGAAGCGGCGGTGAATCGTTTGGCTAACCTAATAACCAGCGGCATTTCAATAGCGTTACGCATTAATAAATGGCAATGCAAAATAACGAGTAAAGCGAATACGATCCGTCCACAGGCGGGCAGGAAATCAAAACAGAGCTTGAATAGCAACTGACCCCGATACGTAATTGGTCAGCAATAACGTTGAACATTAGACCACTCTAGTATTTAGGCCTCTAATCCAGCTTTATGAGAAGTGCGTCTCATTGGGAACTGCATTGACACTACACGGCAATACATCTTTTTACAATTGTACATTCTCAACTTCACGAAACACAAAAATCTATAAAAATTGTGTCCGATATTTTCTTTAATTATGTCTCTTTTATATTTCCAACAGTATAACTCATGTTTTACATACGTATCTACTCATTACAGAATTTTTTCACCAAGTCTTAATTTGTTGAATTCTAATAAAATATATTTTCATGAATGTCTTATTTTCGGGTGTGAATTTATAAAAAACAGTTGAACTGTAACAAAATCTAAATGTAGCGTTTGAGTTGATTTAAAATGTAATAAAATTCTAGAAGCCACTAAAGCGCTTGCTAATAAAAAGTAAAGTAGATCGATGGTGGTTGTGTGAATTGTATAATTTTTCTTAATACACCGGTTGCAAGCAGTCACCGCAAGCTGTGTAGGAACTGGTTATACTGGTAGGGAAGCATGGTCATACGTCTGCATAAAACCACCTGGAATTTTTTTAATGTATATTTTAATATAATTATTCTTAAAATTAATAAGAGTAATATTACATAAATTATGAAAAAGTCATAGTAATCATATTTTTGTAGTATAACTTTAGTTATTAATAATACTTTATGTATATGTTAAAATAACTTATTTTGCAGCAATATTTGAACAAATGTGTAGTCCTTTCCGATGATTATTTCGATTACATTTTATTACTTATAACACATCTAAAATATAAACACCCATCCATTGCCACATAAAATGTAAATAAATATCTTCATTGTGTACCACACTTTTACGCTTTGGTCCAGATGTGGTTAAACTTAAAAACATTCAGATTTGATGACACAGAAATAAATGATTGAAAGGCAGCGCTCTATTTCAAAATAACCAATATAAATAGTTTAATTTTTAATTATTGGCTAAAGGAAACAAGCGGCAATCATTGGTGCATTGTTATATTAATTGACCCGTATTAAGCGACTGATTCACTAAGTTGTTTTTAACGACAGCCGTAAAACCAGAAATGACCTCGACTGTATATATATATCTCATAGCCTCAATGTTTTGTATGGCAAACCTTAGAAATGTATTAGATTTAAAGTGTAACTCTTTACCTTTCATAAATAAACTCTTTAGGAACAATTAAAATGTATCTATCTATTTATCCATATCACACATTTATAATGACCACTTGTGTACATTAAGGAGAAAATATCAGAAGAGCCCAATTTAATACATGCTAGAATCCTTCATTTTAAAGCAACAAGGGTTCCAAACACGCCCGGATCTGAGAAGAGCCCACAACAACTCAAATGTTTTTTTGTGGTTATTTTAATAACATCTTTAATACAGTAGTAGAGCAATACATTCCTAAGTTTTATTATCACTTATAAAACCTTCACACAATAAGAGGAGATTACAACTTTTTGTTTAATAAACTTTTTAAATTTATTATTAGATAATACGGATAAGTTACTTGCGAGGATATATTATTAATGTAAATAATTCCCCCAAGTTACTGATTGTATTAACGAGTCGCACTATCACACGGTTGCCGTTCTGCTGAACTTTTGGTTTGCAAATTTACTGATTTGCAATCCAAAAGATAACAGAACCCGTCAAAGGTGTAGTGTGCAAATGTCTATACGTGCGAATACCTCGCTTCAGGTGTGAGCGCACCTGTCTCTTATAGCGATAACATTATGTTCGTTTAATTTTAATTAGTGGAAAAACACTCATGTATTTTAAACCTTCTTATACGGACTTGTATGAAAACAAGGCCTCGATGTAATCGTTGAGTAAATTGTGCTACTGCGAGCGCTCGAGAAAAACAAATGATTTCGACGACACATAATTATGCAAACATTAATAATACTATCGACCGGGACCAGGTGGTCGCCGCCGTGTAATTTGATAAGGCCGAAAAACTACATTATTTGGTTTCTTCACGCAAAAAATTATTTGCTGAGACGTTAACGACAGGTGTTAGAATTCGATATACGTAACTCTCAGTGGTATCTCAAATGCCGATCTTAAAGAAACTAAAACTATTACTGAACTACCGAATCAAAATCAAATTTATTTCCATTTAAAAGCCTTTTTTTATACATTCGTGTCATTCTGCCTATGTTCACGACGCGTGAAGAGTTATGTCCAAAGGACTATCGAATATTTTAGAATGATTTCGTAATAACAAAACCTCAAAATCATCATTTACTTTGTACGAAAATTGTACTTAAAATGTTTGCGTGTGACTTTATTTTCCAGTCACATTAACAGTGTTAAATTGCCGCAGTAAATTTTATAACCGTAACTGGTTATTAATGATTAGAGTACTTGTTAATAAACAGGTCACATAATATTATATTTAAGACTTGAATAGTTACCAGAAATATGGAACATGGAACAGAGTTACACTTGTATCAAGGATATTTTGTAAAGTAAATTCGATTAGGAATAATTCAGTGAATGCTTTTATAATTTGAAATGTAAATATTTAAAACTTTTGCTTTGGAAACCTTAATTGATTTCTTCTGGCTGTTTGTTATCTTATGCATGCAACTCGATGTTTTTCCGGAAAGCATTGTTAGAAAGCTATATATACTTCATCGGCAACCAAAACACGCCTGCAGCGATGCAAGTGCAGAGTAATGTAACGGCGTGTATTCTCGACGCCAGTAAATGTTCGGGCAGCATTTACACAAAATGTTTAACAATCAAACAAACACTTCAACGTCGGAAAAGCACGTTTCAAACGTTTTTAACGGTTCTCTGTAATGAAACGCTGAAAACTTCCACATATATAATTTAATGTGAAACAGTTTTATGCGATAATTTTAAAAAAATTACGGTTTTTGTGTGGCGCATAAAAATAACAAATTGATTTAATTGAACACGACATTATCAATCTAAAGGAAAAAATCTAACTTCTGCATCGCTAATCAGGATTTTTGTTTCTTTTCAAACTTGGTCGACCATTTTGAAATATGAGATCAACTTTTATCTGTTTATGAAAAGGTAATCTTATATTTCTTCAGATTGGCCCCTTAACCGGTTTTAAGTACTTTTCAATTCTAGCTTTAATAGTTTAAAAGTTTATTATTTTCACATTTTTATTAATGTATTGTGTATAATACCTTCTCTGACAGACTGTAACTATGGTACTGTAAAAATTTATTGCCCAGTCCCAGTAGAATGTAAAAACAAATATTAACAAGTATTTTAGAGTGATCACGTTAGGTTGAACGCCTCAATAATAAACAATTAAACAATGGTAGCCCAGCTGTAGAGGACTGAGAGTTGCAATCGCAGATTGCGGGTTTGATTTCTGGGATAGAATCTAATATAATTCATTTTTTGTGCAGTAATTAAACAAGCTTCCAGATGGTGGGCGGTATCGTATTCTACGTATTATAATACCACACTACGAACACCAACCTGCTTGCCAAGCGTGGCTATTGTGCTATATCCTACCATAGATATCTTTGGTGGTGGCAGTAGGCGTCTATACGCTGAAACAACGTATAATAAGCAATGGTTATAAAAATTTGTTTTCTATTTCGGACTTTAGTAGCAACGTCGTTATATTTTCAATGTAAGGTAAAAAATATTTTTATTTGGGTACATTTTTGGAGGATATTTTTT
The DNA here is from genome assembly GCF_028537555.1 of Battus philenor. Lineage (NCBI taxonomy): Eukaryota > Metazoa > Arthropoda > Insecta > Lepidoptera > Papilionidae > Battus > Battus philenor. Next base: position 5,883,088 of record NW_027181693.1, read on the forward strand.
TTAAATTGATATCAATTGTAGTAGGTACATCCAGGCACAGATGTTTTGATTTACTACGCTCCTTGCAATTTTTTCACTCCAAAAAGACCTTTCACTATAACATAAAATTAAGTTAACATGACGAATTTGGTCGATACACTCCCCGAATTTTATTCTTAACAATCATTATCTTTACCTAAACTTGCTATTTATTGTTAATGCTTACATTGTTATATTTTGTCTGAAAATTTATATTATACTTTCATCGCTGCTGTTTTTTTCATTTCACAGCCGTTACAATTAATACATAAATAGAGCAAAACGAATTAAGTACATCGTGCAAAACTTATTTTTATTGAAATTCTTTGTAACAACTTTCGCGACGAGGTAAATTAACTCTGCAATAATTTTTTTCTTTAATTAAAAAAAAACTTACTGTATTTCCGTTATATTACGAATGTTACTCATAAATACGAGTTTGTTATTATTTCCCGCAACTAAATAACGTCTCTTTATATCAAAACAATTAACAAAAAAAAAAAACTATGACCATTTATAGGTACAGAGATTGCGGAATAATAAACATTCGTGTATTATCTATGAGACGGGTTTAAGATGTATTTTATAATTACACGTGGAGCGATTGTTGTGAACTGATTACGTAAATGGACATTTTGACTATTTGGATGATCGAAAACTAAGCGTATACAGAAAAATCGCTCTAAAATACGTTACATATAATGTATATATACACACACACAATAATTACTTTTAATAACGTTGATCATTATTTATAAAACTATTTATTTTTGTATAAGATGTACCATACTTTAATTGAGCTATACACAGCTCTTTAAAGCTTTTACACCTATTTCCTATTTATATATGTATGTGATAATTAATCAACATCATGCTGAATTGGTATGATAACCTACCTTATCAGCGGTGCTAACATAACCTCAAAATTAAAAAAAATATCTATTATATTTCCAACAAAGTTGATTAAAATTTGATGCTGTAATCATTTTCGGTACATCGATAAAATTCTGTGATGTTTAAAAATCACTATTGCATACCGACTATTGCATACCGCAATTTAAATTACCAGGATCAACTAAAATTTTTTTTTTAAAAATACTTGAAATTAAGACTTTTTTGTCGCGTTAAAAGTTAACATTTTATATTATGTATTATATTATTTTATATTACATTACACCCACACTACGAATTCAGTATGTGACTAAGAAAAATCGCCAAGTCGCGTCAGATGTAATAATTTCTTGCGTCTTGACACATGCTTCTAGATTGTTTGCACGTCGATGTGCACACATAGACGGATTACCTATATCAATTTTAAACAATAGATATGCAAATGTTGAAAGATATATTCAGATAAATTTCTTGTTTTATCTGTCATTGACAAATAAAGCAAGAGTTTTATCTGTTTTTAGTTTTATCCTGTAATTCCATTTTTGTGTGTTTTTTCTATTTACGATTAATCAGTAAAATGATTCAAGAAGACGGCATAACAGTATCACGAAATATAACACTATTATTAGTATTAAGTATTATATAGTATATAGTATTAGGATTAGTAATTAGTATTAAGAAGATACTACTAAGGCCTATTCATTACTTATTCTTCCATGTTTCATTACATCGTAGTATAACACAAATGAAAAAAGCGAATTGAATAAAAATACAAAAAAAAATCACGAGTTCTTGTCGGGTTCAGCACTCTCGCTTCCCTAACGATACGAAATCGATACGTTTGTAAAAAAGAAACGTTACTACTTGAGACGGATTTCCGCAAAGTAACGCTTGGTTTACTAAACTAAAAGATCTTCTTTGTCATATATATTTATTTTCAAGTTATATTGAATTCAAGAGTTATTGTTAACTCTAAAGGCGCACTGACAATAGATTGGTTCTATAGTTTTCGAGATGCTTATCTACTAATTATTTAATTATACATTTGACTTTCATAGAAAAAATGTCCTTTATTTAAATTTATGTATTCAAATCCAGATAATAAATAGCCAAACGGAATTCGTAAATTATGAAGCAATCGCCAAAGTAATTTGTAAATAGTTTTCAAATAGGTATTACTTACGTTTATGTAATTTAAACATTGGAACCTTACATTAAAATTGTTAATTAAATGCATAAAACTGTCCTCAGTTTTTTTTCTTTCTGTCAAATTGTAAGAATTGAATAGTTTTTATTAATTGTGGAAAGGTGCGAATTTCTTGAAATTAATCGCTAAAACTTCCAAAGACCCGAAAACTATAAGAAGTAGCGAACAGACGCGCGACTCGGCACGAGCGATGTTGCATTAACATTCAAGCAGCGGAAAGATTTAACGACCTTCTGTTACCTTCAAGGCAATCCTAGTTTAACGTTAATAATGTATGTCGATGTCATTGCGATATATTGACAATTAAGCCACAATCTATTATATTTAAATGTTATTAATTATTCTAATATATTTTATCGTATGGTCACTCTTTTGCAAATGTAAAAGCTGGTAATTTTCATTAAGATGTTTCTTTACAAAACATGCGTTTATAAGTAATTCATTATCCTTCCTAGTCGCCGACATTAGCCGCGAGCGAACTCCATCAGAACTGGTCTTAGTACTTGCAGTACTTGTCTAGCCACGCCTATTTTGTTTACCGGCGTATCGGTGTTGCGTTGTCGGGTAATCTGTTGCTGTTCCTATTTATCGATATGCGGTGCGAATGCGAAATCGATACCGCAACTGGCACATGACTCGCGGATTGAAAGTTTTGCCAGTGACCCGGCCATCTGTCGCATTGGTTCGAATCGTTTCACTTTTATTTGGAGCTTGTTATCTACGTTACATATGACAATTATTAAATTTTAACCACCACAGTTTCCTTTTTCACTAATTTAAGGAATGATTTTATTTAAGACTGATACCGCTGGCAATTAAATTGCGAAATATTACTTCTATTGTTTACTTACTAATGTTTAGGTTGTCAATCCCAAATATATTAGTTATTACACAATTTTGATTTATATCCGATACATGCTTTAGAATTTATAAAAAAGATTATAGGTAGTAGTCCTTTTTTGCTAGAGACTTTTCGTCTACCATGGCAGCGCATATACCACAGCAAAACAATAGCATTCCCGTTTGGGTTGCACCGTAGCGAATGAAATAACGGGGCTAATGAGATGTGCCGCTCCGTTTTAAAGTTAAAAGCATATTTGTAATAGGTACGAAGGTAGGATATTGTGCAACGAAATTTGGCATAATCGCAAAGGATTGGTCGAATCATTTACTCTTAGGTGATTACTTCGATTGCTTACAAGTAAAAAGAAACACAACTCTGACCATAGCTCTTTGTGTAAAAAATATTTTAGACATGGTTCTTGTTATGTAAAACACAGGATTTGTGTAAATATGACATATAATTTAATTATTCAGATTACTAAATAATGTTTTTCTTTTATTTGCAGATTTCAATTTAAATAATCACTGGGTGGCTGAACAAGGACATATGTAAGTTTTACAATTGTTCTATTTCTAAATTTTTTAAAATAGACATGGGAAAGTGAATAGTAGATATCATTTAATAAATAATTACATAAACCACCGCTGTAAGTAACCAATTAGGATAATTATTGTCTTACAATGATAAGTTTCGGTCGATTCAGTCGGTCATGAGATATATCAAAATTTTATGGTGATGTTTTTACACAATCACAGAGGCAAGATTTATGAGACGCGTCGTCTCGATCTTTACTTTCCTCGTTGAAAAGGAAACGCTGTTTATCTTTTAGGCTTCACCGGATAATGTAACGTTGAAAACGCTTCTTCAAGCCAAACTCAAGCCTTAGATATTCTTTCGGAACAGGTCTTCCTACTTTTAAAGTAGTACTGTAACCGCTGTACCGCGTCTTAGGAAAACGCGGCGAGGTGATGGGTAAAGAAAAAAGAGTATCAGCGCCGCCGCCGTTAGCGTTTCCGTAAAAGTTCGGCAGTAAACCGATTTCGATACTACAACTAAAAGCTTGGTTGGTAGAAGACGCCTAGGGTTGCCACTGGTTACTCGTTTAGCTTTTCCATTCGAGCGAGAGGATCGGACAATAGCATGATCAGTTACTATTATCGGATTATAGCGAGATAAAGAACCAAATTTTGGAACCAAAACTTTAATTAACTTGTACAACTAAAACATACCGTGTATGTTTATATTTATATATGTATATATAGCTTTCGCGTACCGCACCAGAAATCCAACTGCGATTTTCTTAACATATTTAATATAATATTCCCTTATTATAACTGTAATAAATCCATGATTGAAACTATTAAGATTTTCATTTAAATTTTAATGATTTTTGTCCGCACCGCTAATTCTGTATTCCGTATCTTGGTTAAATCAACAGTGTGTTATTTATTTTTTATTCGAAAACGTTGTTATCTGGCTTTGGGCATCTAGTCAACTCCAATTGATTTTGTTTTAACTATAACTATGATATACAAGTTCAAGACTCAAAGATACGTTAAGAGAATCATATAGAGATTTAAATAGATATAAGATTAGAAACGCTTGATAAACATTTTGTTTCTGACATGATAATGCTTTTATTCTATTCCATATCGCACGAACAACTGAAAAGATAACTACTATATTATTTCGATAAAAACGAGTTTACTTTCACCATAAACAAGAGCATTTTTTTTTGTTCAAGTGGCTGAATTGTCTCTTAATCGTGACGTGTTAGTTTTATACCGCATTTTTGTTCATGTTTGGTTTTATTCCAATAAAATTATTGCTGTCTCTCTGTTGTCTGCTGTCTCATATATATAATAAAGAATTATAAAAGTAAAGATTTCTCTTTTTGTTTTTCTTCGTCTTTTTCTGACTATGTGATGAAGTTAACTGTTATTAGTTTTTAATGAAGTTACACTTTTAGGATTCGGTTGCCCATTACAAACAGACGGCACTCGAGAATATAACACGCCCACTAATATTCGGTCAGTAGTTTCACACGTTACATTTCATATGGAAATGATATTTGTTGGAGTTGCATCACTCTTTCACACGTATCTTTGATGCTTCAAGCAAACAGCGCGTTGTTTACTTTTACTGCATTTATAGACAATATTCATTTGTAAGTCGAAAATCACGATTTTCCTTTGGGAAACACGACATGACAAATACTTCAATTAACACAGTTAGAAAGTATTGTAATAAATTATTTGATTAAATTAAAATTAATGAACAAGCTATAGTTGGACAAAAACAATTATGAATTTATTAATGGTCATTTTAACTACAATAAACATATTTAAAAATAACTAGATCTTAATTATTTTCAATCTTTTTAAATCTATATGTAAGAATAGCAGGGCAATAATTAGTCAGAGGAAATAAAATTAATTATAAGTTTTTTTTCTGTTGCCTATACATTTCGAAATTCTAAATGTGACACGTGGTTAGCTGGTCAATCTTTATTGTACAATGGATGGATTGTATTTGAAGCATATCTGCACGAGTTGACGGCAATGTGGGCCTCCGAAGCGATTGTATGCAAAACAATAATTTATCTAAGCCGGTATTTTAATATTCACTGCGACATTACAATGTTCGCTTCGGTATTGTATTCCAGCCCAATCAGTTTTATAATGTTAATCAATATTATTTAAAATTGATTCGTTGAAATGTACATCTGGTGTTTAATACATATATCGAGTAATGTTGACATATTAAGTCATTGATATGTTGAAGAGGATGAATTGTTTTTATTTTCTTTCTTATCTCGGCTCGTAATGTAAAGGTTATATATTATGTAATTTATAAATTTAATATTGGCAAGTTTGTAAATAGCCTTACCACGAATTAAATGTTAATCTCTATGGAATTTTTGTAACAACTCTTGGCAGTAGTTATATCAGACGAACGTTGCTCTGGAGCGGGTATCTAATCTAATCAGTCGTTCTTCGTGCCATCGGGGACGTAGAAATATAGACACTTGCTAAAGATATTCGATTCACATGTCATATTTTGGTATCAATTATCTTTCAATTGGTGTTAGTTTTTATATATTTTGTTTATTATAAACAACTCGAACATATTTCTTGTTTCGTATTAAATCACTAAGACATCGTTATGTTTTATACAGATTATTTTTAAAAACTTACATGTTTGTACTCTTAGCAAAATTCAATTTCAATGCATGGATGCAATTTTAGACATGTTTAGATAAATGTAGATATGAGAGTATAGTAACAATTTCAAGAGATCTTCTAGAAATGTTCTTGTTGTATTTTTACTTTTGTATGGTGATACTTTATAGTGATTCTGCTTTCGTATATAAGATTACGTAAAAAAGAAGTAACCACTCTATATCACGATCACCAAGATCACTTGTAAAAAAAATGAATTTCAACGAAAATAAAAGCATAATAAAATAGAGTTCTCAGTAATAGTTGGTGTAAAGGTAATGCTGTACTGTTGTAAGGTCTATTGTTGGGAAATCGACTTTTAAATTGAGTAGACAAAATGTATAGAAACGAGTTTTGTCACCGACCGTAATATAACTGACGCTAGTTTAACATGTTTATACGGACAACTTGTATTCGACGCGCGTCTCTACAAACAACGTACCTCATTACCTTTTGTGTACTTGCCTTTATCTTGCGATAAACGTTCGATCCCTGCGTCGACAAATTCTATCGGCAGGTCAACTGCCTTACTCTGGTTCGAGAAAGTACTAAAATATTCTATGTAAAATGATAATTCATGTTTTAAAATATGAAAATTGGTTTCCAGAAATTTCGATTAAAGAATTATCGAATTACAGAAATATATCTTAAAAAGACAAAATAGATTATTACTTTTTCATCTCTATCACACGTCAACCGTGACATAATTTGCTCAGGCAATTATCATGCAAATAAAAATGGCGAGACTCGTTGCGAAATAAAGTCGCTTAGAATTAATATAATTTGAAGACCGGTAGTCGGGATAAAAACAGTTAGAACAACCTTCAAGGGTACTACTGGCGACGGGAGACTCTTTATACTTAACAGGCTCACATTGAGCTTCGTTCGTTAGATCGTATGTCAGAACGAGATCACATGTTCAAGTCATGACGCACTGACAGACGCACAATGCTCAGATAAGATTTCACTGGAACAAAGCCCGTATACACATACACTTAGTACATAACTTGCAAAAGATTTATAAAGAAGATAATCACCTACTGTTGCCGACAATAGTAATTGTAGATTTGTTAACTTTATATGTACTGGTAATTTGGGGCATATATACGTATATTTATGGCAGTTATAACAGCGACCAATAACAACACAGTTGTTATCTTAAGCACCGCGTAATCATTAACAAACTATTAACAGTTATTAAATAAACATCTTAATGTAACTCACTTACAGGTGCAGCCTTCTCTGTTTTTGTTGTAAAATGACATTTGAAATCATGTCCATTTTTTTTAATCTACAACCTATGCCCTCTTTTCACGTCTAGATGTTTATACATGTTGTTTTCGTTTAAAAATCTTTAGGCTATTGTTAACATTCCACTTAAAATAAAAAGGTCATTTTGAAAACACTATTGTTCGATAATAGTAGGTAACTTTCGTAATTCATGTAATACTTATTGATAAAGTCGAATGAGGGATTTTAACAGCTATTTTTTTCGTTTCAGAGTTCGCTACGACATGGGAGCGAGGTCCCGGGAGTTGTTACTGCTCCTGGCAGCATGCGCACTTGTTATCAGTGAGCCTGTAAACAAAACAGCTAAAAAGATCAACAAAGACTCGGACAACTTCCTCTTTCAATATGAAGATTATGATTCAGCTGAAGATCAGGAGGTACTGTTTAATGAGGACAGGCCCTGCCCCAGGGACTGCATATGCACTGTATCTCAAGGATATAGGATAGCTAAGTGCAACCGCCTCGAAATCGGTACACAAAAATTCGGCGATGATATCACCGATCTGGTAATTGAAAACGCCGATCCCACAATACCTATCCAGCTTGACGATTTCATCTTCAAGAAGCTTGGTCTTCATCAGATCGCAACTATTAAAATTGTTAATAGCACTATAAGTTTTGTCGGGCCAAACGCATTCCACGGACTACATGAATTGTACGCCATCAACTTGTCTAATAATAATCTTAAAACTTTACACCCCGAAACTTTTGCTAACAACAAGAAATTATTACTGTTAACGTTGTCCAACAATCAACTTAAATTCCCAGCTGCCGGCTCTCACGAATATTTCCTAAACGCATCGTCTGTACAAGAACTTGATGTCTCTTATTGTAACATCCAATACCTTACAGCTAATACCTTCAAAAATATGCCCGGTCTAATGTATCTGAACGTAGCCGGTAATGGTCTCTCCGACTTGGATCCAAACGCCTTCAAAAAACTTCTCGATTTGGAGGAACTTGACTTAAGTGATAACAATATCAAGTCGCTTCCTGAAGACATATTTTCTGAAAATACAGAGCTGGCAACCCTACATATTCAAAGGAATCCGATTGACTCAGTTTACGGTCTTCAAATTTCAGATCTGCTTACTCTAAATGCTGGCCAGACAAATATTAAATTCATTGGGCCTTCTATGTTCAACGGTATGACTTATATTGCAAATCTAAACTTGAGCGGCAACAGTATTGAAAAAATACATAACCAAGCATTCCACAAACTTGTCGAACTCAATTACTTGGACCTTTCTTACAACGACTTAGACTTCATTTCTGGCTTACTCATTAAAGAAAATATTGAACTTGATATATTTAAAATTTCGAACAATCCCCGACTGAAACATTTGCCTGCGGAGGGATTCGCCTGTTCTGCAGAACAGTTTAACATATATTTGTTTGATGCATCCAACTGCGGTCTAGAAGAAATCGAAAATGACTCTCTAAAAACTTTTACCGCCTTATCTCAGATCAATCTCTCTGGAAACAATATAAAATCTATAGGTACAGAAGTATTTTCGCGATGCCCACGACTAGTAGATATCAACCTTTCATACAATAAGTTAGCTACCCTAGAAACAAAAGTTTTTGAGAAGAACAAGGAATTAGGAAAGCTTAATCTCCAAGGGAACCCGTTAAAGGTTCTCTCAGCAGAAATTTTCGTTTACACTCCTATTCTAACAACACTCGATATGAGTCATGCCGAGTTAACCTCTCTATGGAAAGAAGAAAAGAACCACCCGGCGCTACTCAACAACTTGAACTTCCTGAATGTTTCACATAATCGCATTACCGAAATCAAACAAACTGAGCTGGACAGCTTAAATAAATTACGCACATTAGACATTACTAATAACCCACTTGCCTGCAGTCGCGATTTCGAAAATCTTATGACCTGGCTCAGCAATCGCAAAGTATCGCCAAACGTTAACTCCGCAAATGTAGCTAATATGGCTAAAGATAATAAAGAAGAAGACGGTACGTATAGTTGGGAATTCCTTACAAAGAAAACTTGTGGTGCCGCCTTGCCTCATCCAGTCGAACCTTTACCACCCGTCTCAGACGAAGAAATATGGGAAAGAATCGACAAAGATACTGAAGGAAACTTTGATCTGAAAGACACACTAGACGACGGAAAACTCGCTGATGACACAGCTGTAAGTAATGATAACAAGATTAATGTAGATGATGTCAATAATGAAGCTGATGGTGAATCCGATGACGACGAAGAAGAGGAAGATGACGATGAGGATGAATCTGGCGAGGAATATGATGACGGCGAAGTCGACCTTAAAGTCAAACTTATTGAGAAACCTGCAATAAACTTAAGTACATATAAACCACTAGCCACGGAGCAAACACAAACCGATAAAATAAAGATCGACATCAAACTGCTCGAGAACGATAACATGTACGATGACCTGGAACCTGAAGTGCATGTCCAGGCCTTCGAAACAGAGGCTGAGCATGGCCATTACGGCTACTTGTGGCCGATATTGATCGCCGTACTGGGCGCTTTACTGTTGCTGATCGTCATCGCTAAAATCGTCATGATGGTGTGCAGCAAGAAGAATAAGCAGATAAGATACAACAGCGCAATCATTGCCGCTATGAGCCATCCGGGTCGTACTAAAAAGGATTGTGGTCTGGTGTACCAGCAACTGACGGAGGATTTGGCGGGCCCTAAAACACCCAAGCTTAACCGTTACGCACCTCTGCACAACGTTACCGTGAATGCCTCGAACATGTCGTACGAGAGCAGTCCCTTCCACCACAGCAACATCGTGCCCGAAGCGGTGTGAGCCATTCGGTACAAATTAACTTTACAATAAATACAATAAATTAACAACTGCGTTAACTTTAAAATAAGCAGTAAGTGATAGATGTGAGCGCTAGTCACGAACGGATACATATCTACACAGGAGCATTTCTAGAGTGCCTTCCACGATCATTTTCAACTGTGTCGCGTAAAACCTACTTTTAAAACCTAGCGCTTCTTATATTTGATAATAATGAATAAAGTAACAAATAAAAGTCAAATTTAAACAAATTAATTTAAGATATACATAATTATATATTATACAAATTAGTTAATAGGTTCATTTTATGTACTTAAAATTATTAAAAACTACACTCGAAATTGTAAATTCTTTTATTAAAAATTATATTGCAATAAGATAATATTGTTAAATAATTATGTCGAATATATTACACTCGTAGGAAACTTTAGTACAGCATCAGCGAGTCTTCTAGTATTTTTGATAAATCTTCTTCGGATTGTGGCACTGGAGCGATCTTTAATAAACGATGCTAAAAAAATAAAATGAACTTTATATAACCTGTAGATTATCACGTAAAAGATGTAGTTGTTATATTTATACTGATACTACCAAAACTTTACAATCATTTTTGTAGCAAGCCAGAGTTAGCTCCAAGGTAACTTATGGCCTCACAGTCTTCCTGGTGTAAAAACTTTCATTCTCAATTCAAAAGAATAATGTTTGTTAACTAACGATCGATTGTTGGCTGGCATAGGAAGCAACTATGGAGCTATCACGTAATCCTTACGCACCTGGGTTGCAATGTATTACCGTTGAAGTACCGGATTTTTGTGCAAAATTCATATTTTTTCTATTCGCACACATTAAGCAACATATGTTAAGACCAAAATTGAAGTCAAAACATGTAAACAATGTTTTACTTTTAAAAACAACAAAACACTAAATCTATAAACTTACTTAAAAATTCTTAATAAACATGTCAATGTATACATGGTGATTAATTACCGGCGTAAAAGTTTAAGAAGTGTGAATGAATAGCGCACTTCTCTGTAAAAAAAAAACTTACACCTATTGTAAAACAGACTATACAAATTGATGATTTAAATGTGTTATAGACTATATTATCATTACGTTATTATATCTGAAACCATTTATTTTGGAAAAGGTGTACTACATACGAAAATTGACAACAAATGAGCCTTTAAAGCTTTTACGCAATAATTATTATTATTTTATAAGCAATCACCTGTATGTATAAAAGAAACAAAGCCAATTCTCAAATTACCTGCGGCAACGCCCCTTTCACCAGCTGCGGTATGTCCTCGACGGAGTAACCGATTGCACTCAAACCGTTTTCGACATTCATTTTGTCCATGTACTTCAAAATTATTTCTGACAGAACTCTGCCGGCATCTTCTTGCTTTTTTCCTGATATATTGGCACCGAGTATTCCGGCGGCTTCCAAGTGCTTGTCAGGGTCACTTGCAGCAGTGAAGCGGAATACAGACGGCGCAGTCAAAACAACGGCTAGACCGTGCGGTATCATAGGCTTTGTTCTGTCAATGCGTAAAAAATTTCAGTTAAAAGTACACAAATTTTAGTACTATTTTTAAAAACCTTGGGTCAAAAACAAGTTTAAAATCAATGTAACTTATATTTTGTTATATTTTGTAAAGGATATTTGAGTTATAATGACTAGGACTGGTCACGTAATCAAAAACAAAGATCCCTCAAATTACAAAAAGATGAGCTCAATTTGACTCTCATATTTACATACATAAGTTATCACACTATATTTAATTATAAAGATGGAAATAAAGAAAATAAATTGAATAATTTGTATAGATGCCACTATATTAATTCAAAAGATTTGACTTCTTAGTGAACATTACATTATCATTAGCTGATTTAAAATGTCATCATCATAATTTCAGTCACATTACGGCCACAGCGGGACATTGACCGCCCCCATAGATATCCAAGAGGACCGTTTGGCAGCGGCCTGCATCCAGCAACTTCCAAAGACCTTAACACGGTCGTCTATAAGTCTTGTAGACGGACGTTCTAAGCAAAAGAACGACTATTAGTATACTGAAAATCGAGGTCGAAAGAAATTTCGATCTTATTTATTTTAAATGTAAGCAATACCCGTAATCCTTCGGGACGTAATTTTTTACATTGCCTGCAATGGGATATGCTAGGCCGTGGCACAGATGAACTCCAGCGTTGCCGATGCCCACACCGGCCATTGTTGCCGCCAGATGCATGCTAGAGCGCGCCTCGAGATCATCCGCATTGTAAACTGACCGTGCGAAGTATTTTTGAAGGCACTGTCAACATAATTACTTGATTAATTGCAATTATAGCAACGAAAAAGTCCACTACCTATGTTCATTACCTGAAGACAAAATCGTGCCCAAACGTCTGATATAGGATTACTGCCTTGATATACTGGTCGCAAAGCAGGATTTTCAGGAGCTGGACCTCGCTCAGTGTACGGAATAGCCGTGAAACTCTCCAAAGCGTGGCAGAAAATGTCGAACCCGGCATAATTTGCAACTGTTTGTGGCATACTCAGCGTATGAAGTGGATCTATCAAAGCCAATAAAGGTCTCAAAGCTGTATGAGCAATTCCAGTTTTTGCTTTTATATCTTCATAATCAAATATACTCATTCCTGTTGTCTCGCTTCCTGTACCACTAGTTGTAGGAACTAAAACGAGTTATCTATTATAATTATACTTAATAAATAATCCAAAAAGAACATTCATAAAATGTTTTTATAACGTACTTGCAATCATTGGTTTTAGTGGCACTGTGACAGGTTTTCCTTTGCCTATAGGTTGATTGACGTAATCTAGGAATTCCGCTTCCGGATCGCATGCGTATAAGTTGGCGGCTTTACAGGTATCCATGACCGAGCCTCCGCCTACCGCCACATAGCTATCGAAATTACCCTGCTTCGCAAAATCTATTGCATGCTTGAAACTGTAATGCGTGGTTAAATTTTGAGTAAGATGAAACCCTGTCTATGCACAAGAAACTTTTTTTTAACTAACTGAAGCACTTATAGTTTTTATTATAATAATAGAGACTATTGATCACGTTTTATATACTTATCCAAAACATCTGTGAAAGCAAATCAAGTTTTATAGGGAAGGTATTAATTATATATTAATTTTTACTTAAGTTATGATAATTACGCCTTTTGAAATCATTATCCATTTAAACTTTAATTAAACTCATCTAAACTTCAGAATCAATCGAAACATGGATAATTTAATGTGCTGTTATTGAGATCAAAATCTTACGCCATAAAGTTACATTCCATAATAATGCATACCTCGTATCGGTAGGTTCGACTCGTACGTTATCGTAAACACTGTAGTTAATTCCATTTTTCACGAGGGAATCAAGCACAGCTTTCATTGGACTTAACGAAACGACATTCTGATCCGTCATAACGCAAACATTTTTTACGCCCATATTTACCAAATCCATTCCCACCTCCCTTGTTACACCTAAACCATACCTTACTGTTGAACATTTTATCTGTGAAAAGTTTAACTATTTGATACATTTGAATTAAGGAAAATAACAAAAAAGTACGTAACAAATGTTTACACTTGCGTTAAGGTCATGGCTCAACTAAAACAAAGAGGATAAATTTAAGCCAAAGCAAAATAACAAAATTTTTATTTATTGTTGAATTAACAAAACTAAACTTCCTATGCTGGGCAGAGATAACACCAGAAAATATGCTAATACAGTTCCTGTTTACTTTATGATTTTGTTTACATTTGGACTAATTTTTAATGACCCTATAATTTTTGGTATTCCAGTATTGATTCATTGTGACTTGAACAAACAAAATTTGTCAAACAAAAATTACAAGATTGTGGGAAAATCCAGTAAGAAATATTAATATTTTTCGTGGACAAAAAATTCAAAATCAAATGGACAAATACGTAAATTTATACGTGCAGATTTAAAAAAAGTAACGCAACTTTTATTTTTTTACTATTGTAGATGTCCGCCACAATCTCCTCTTCCATTTGCTCAAAAGTATGGGTGAAAAAGTTCTATATCAAGATGTGACTAAATAGTCTTAATTTTATATTATGTGTAACCTATCCCTTGCAAAAATAAAAAACCTATCTCTTGCAGTGGGCGTCTATCTGATAGGCTGATATAACGATGATGATAATGAATTACAAATTAAATAAAGAATCTGCTACTTTTCTCAATAAAAATAAAGTTTCTCTTGGCAAATTGTAGGAAAATTATATGAAGAGATTTGACATTAAGAATTTGTAGTGACAGTTTAAACAGCCAGTATTTTCTTGCAAATTGAAATCCCAAACATAGTTATATTCAAATGTACATGGTAATTGGCTAAAGCTTTTACACTTATTTTCAATTGTCCTGTTAGTGATCATGCTGAAATAAGTTACAAAATTTTGTTTTTGCATTCTTCATTATTAATTCATTTTTTTCTATTGGAATTTTACATAGAATTGTTAGTCTAAAAACTTCTGGCAGTACAGTCTACAGAGACAAATAGAAAGCAATAAGTAATTTTCACTTGTAGTAATTCAAATTTTGAAGACTTTTTATTATTAACATTACATTATTCATTATTTCGGAGTTTATTTTTGGAAAGATGTACCATACTTTAACTTAACTTACTACTTTAACTTTACTTAATAAATGAGCTAAACATTCAACCCCTTAAAGCATTTACATATATAATTAATCATTCTGTATTTATGCTTAGGTTTCTGCACTCATCTTGTTACTCTCCATTTTGTATATTCAATTATACAATGTAAGATATATTTAACCTAAGCTTAAGATGGTAGTTTCCTTGAACTGGACTTTTACATTTTTATATAGTCTTTTTCAGTTTAGTAGCCAGTACTAAGTGTATGAGGTATTCCAAATCTCTATAGCAAAAGGGTTTAATGGAAGAATAAATGTTTTAATTATAATGACATTTAATTTGTTTTATGTACCTGTACAATTTTAATGGTAAATATTTACCTAAATAATTTTGTTTCCACATAGTCAATGTGTCATCAACAACATCTTACTAATCACTTTAGTTAAAGTCAGTAAAAAATCTTACCTCAAAAGCATAATCTTTAATGGGAGTAGAATTTGAAACCTGTACATTTCCTCTATGACTATGTGCTGGACATTGGCACCTACAATACATTAAGACTTGCAAATAATGTAAAACTTATTTGTTAAAACATCATTGTATGTAAAAGTATACCCTTATTCTTTAGCTTTTCAAAATTTGACAGTAGTGAATAAATATAATTTGATTACTTATTTCTATCCAACCTTTTGTTTTCTTTCTAATTTAGATTAATGCTTTTGTGTTACAAACCAAAAGGGGCAAAAGATGGAGTATGAAGTTAAATTCATTATAACTGTATTTTTAGATCATTTGTAATAACAGTGACAGATTCTTACCATGTCACCATTATTATTATTATTATTGATATTTATTTCATATTTTCTGTGATATTTTATAGGCCTTGCCTCAAAACGGAAAAAAGTTCTAAAAACACACTTCCAGTACTAATTGTTTTTTTGTAATACATATTTTACTTTTAACTATTTAGTGATGTTTTAAGAGTGGGTGATGATTATTAAATCCAGCTCAGAGCAATAACAAAAGTACAGTTTGCATTAACCCATAAAAATGGTTCATATATATTAATAGCTAGAACTTCATCATCAATCAATCATTTATTATTTAAGTTATGATTCGTTCTTTTTATTTTATATTGTACGAAATCTGTTATATAACATGCTCTTTATCAGTGTAAACAGTTTTGCAACAACTCAAATATAATAAATTTTCTGTGAACATTCTACCTTTTAGAAAACTCAATATGTGATTATATTTAACTAAAAGTTATTATATAGTAGGGTAATGACCTCATTGCGAATAATTCGAAAAAGAAGTTAAACAAGATCACATGCTGGATCCTTATCGAGGATTTATTTTTAAATATGTATTTAAAATACTACTAAAAATCTTACTTACGAAGCAATGTTTATAGTTCTCAGTAAATCAAAAACTCTTTTACGTGAAGTCATTGTAATAAAATAAACACTAACGAGTTTACGAAATTATTAAGTAAATGATTTATCTAAATATCAACGTGGAGTTAATTACTCTTTGTTATCAATAAACTTCAATTCGAAAACTTGACTTTAAAGTTTGTACAAAAGCATATTTAACCTAACCGACATTATTTTAAAAGTACATAAACCTTATCATTACATATTATTAAATTAACCTAAATAAAAGCTACTAAAATTGCTCATTATTAAAATTCTTTTATAGAAATTTTTATTAACGAATTACGTTTCAATTATATAGCCTAACAGCTGACTTTGACGTAAACCATGGACTCTGTCTAGACCATAGACAAAATTAATTTTAAAAGTACTGTACAGTACTCGGCGATAAATATTGCACATCGATTGCACAAGGATCTTCAACCTAAAATTAATATTCGTTGTTCATTTACGGCGTGAAATTCAATATCAAATGATGAAAATAATGAACGACAGATGAACAAAAGAACGAAGTACCTCTACACATAAAGGCAAATGAAATTGTCATCTTAATCAGGTTATAATTATTTCAGAGCCCATTATTCATTACTCATGTATTTTCTTCTCACAAAAATGTAGGTGGTCGTAATAAATAACATAATTAAGTGACGTTACGTAGATATGGCGGTAAGAATATTTACAAAGGAAACCAAAACATTTTTTTACTGAAATTTTGATACTTTTTGCTTAAGTTCTCGAATAAAACAAAATAATCAACCTGTAAAAGTTAACATTATTAACGTTCCGAACGTATTTCTTGAAGGATTATTAATATATTTATTGAAGGGAACAGAACAGAGAACGTATTAATACTGCCACAGACTTTAGCCATATAATTGAAGACTGACATTTGCTCCAATATAAGTTTAATAATAATATAATAATGACTATAATCGCATAAAATTTAGTAAATATTCGATTATTATGTGAATCTCGCGTTTCCAAATAACTGTTCATTATTCAACATCTAGAAACTGAAGCGAGACAAAATAATTTTTATTTAGAAAAAGTAAAACACACATAGATTATTTTTCTCTTTAAATGAAACTTTGTGAAACGTTAATTTACTTTTTTACTGCGAAATGTAAAATTCAATGTTTCCGATTAATTTATTGTCATCGATTTTAATGGTAAGTTTTAAAAAATTATATTTAAGAGGAAGTGTTAATTGGTAAAATAAATAAAATCACATAGACTTGAAATAGACATCGAAGTGATGTATTAATAAATTCATACAGATTTTCATTCAGATAATACACAATAGAAAAATTCATTTCAACTACAAATCCATATTTCCAATATTCTACAATACAAATTAAAACATCTTAGTTTCTATTAGCATCATTTGGTTACATAAGTTCTTAATAAATGACATACTGACAGACTAAAATGGCATTAAAATATTTCATCACAATTAGATTCTCATAAGTTAAACTAATCAATAAATACAAAATGATTTTAAAACGCAAGTTATATAACAGAATGTTTATAAAACACATACTTTTTCCAGCATTATTAAATAAGTTAAGCATTTCTACAAAGGTATATTATGTATGTACAAAATTTACGGAAACAAAAAAAAATTGTATTTATTTGTATCGTTTGTAACAGTTCAAAGAAAACATATTGCTAATGGTGGATACTGAAAGCTTTAAACTATTTTGTTTACATCACTCTCAGCTAATACTAGGTTATGGCAACGCGCGCGTTAATATAGGTAACTATAACATGTGTGTAGGCATTACTTACGACTTATGAATACAAAGGAATCTTAATATACAGAAAACTCAATTACAAGTTAGGGAATGTTTAAGATGTTGTATGTATTATGAATCACATAAACTGTTAACTATTAACAAATACAAGAGCTTTATTCGTTAGAGGAAAAAGTTTTCACCCTACTGACTCCAATGCTATTGCTACCGCTAAGATTATTTATTGCATAAGAATTTTACGTCTACTATTTAAAATGTGGAAAGTGATAAAATTTAACATTTATAACAAGATTCAAATGTTTGCTCCTACGAGAGCAACCTTGGACCGTGCATGCATTGGGGCTATTCTTGAGTTAAATATTTTTATATCGCTGTGGAAGCTTGGGAGTAATGTAATCTTTGGTCCATGTCATAGAAACTTGTTGTAAGACCGCTTGTATCTATTAAGGTTTGCAATCTTTATAGTCTGAGTAATGTTCATTTTATGAAAATTATCACAGGATTACCAATGCACGTTCCAACGTGTCCCTCGAGAAACAATATCTCCAATGCAATAACAATCTAAGACACCTCAATATCAACTACTAGAATAACTAGACAACAAACGGTCACTGGTCCGATAGTTTGTCGAGAATATAATATATCTTTTTTCTACAGATCACATATATTTTTTGGCAAATTAAATGAGCTGTACATAAATGTACTACGCTGTGTAACAATCACTTTGTGAAGTGGAAACTGTTTATAATTTTCATACTTAATAGTTTTTTTCCAATTTTTTTAAAAATATTACAATTGAGCCAAGTTCTTCGCAAAGCTTTCGACAAATAACGCAAATGCATAATTGTGTTTTCCTTAAAAACAATTTACGCATTTTGCGTACTGACATTGCTGTGTGCGTTATACAGAGAAAAACATATCCAAACTATAAATATTAGGAAATCAATATTACATACAAAATATCCGCATTGGGACGGATGTACTGGCCGAGCTTACAATATTGTTGTAAAATTGTTAGAGGCCGTTGGGTCGACGAACCGTAAACCTTAAACGCCGATTTGTGACTGTTGCAAACATCAATTCATTCAACATTTAAAATTGTCAACAATAAAACTATACTCCAAAAATGGTCTGGTTAAAATTGATGAGTATTAAAATCTTTGTATAAAAACAATTCATTACATGTGCTATTGATACTTATATATTGCCGATTTAAAACAACCGCATTCAAAGCGTGAGTATGGTTAAAGTGTCTCATTATTGTATTTAAAATCGATGCGATTGCGTTCATCTCCTACAAGTGTATAGTGGCACATCTTGCTAGAGTAAATAAGCTCATAACTTTTAAAAAGAATTCCGATAGCTTTAGGCCTATGTTTATCAATGCAATTCCCTATTGCAAATTTATTATTGGCGATTGCTGTTATTTATGCTCGTGTAGTGCAGCCCAATAGCATCCACGCAAAACAGTAACGTTAATTCGAAGTAGAGAGAGTATAGTTTATCTAATAGTTTTTACTCGTACATACTCCAATCACTACTAAAATCTACAGCGCAATACTTTGGATACCTCTTTACTAATTTCATTTGCGCTTATCTAATCGACTGCCGGTGACATCAGCTAGCCATCAAAACTTTTATGAACACTTTACCACAATTGTGCGCTAAGAGAAACCAGATATCTTGGTCTTCTTTTAATCCGGTAGCATGTGAACGAAAGACACGGGGAACATGCCGCGTCGGTTTGTTCCTTCCACTTGACCCTCCATCCAGTTGTCGTCTTCTGTGCGTTCATTGATGACGACGATGACCTCTCCCTCACGGAACGAAAGCTCGTCCTCGTTGTCCGCTGAACAGTCGTATAGAGCTCTGCATCTTCTCATACCACTGCTCATCTGCAAGAATAACCAACGTCTATAAATGGGAGCAATGGTGGCTATATGAATTGTCTTACTATTTATTTATATTTTTATTAGAACTATACAATATTTATCTCTTACAATCTAAGTATGGTAATTTAAATTACGTAAATTTATAGTCTCTACTTAAAAAGCTATGGCATAATACTAAACTTCTATTGAAAAAATAAGCTATTAATCATCATCATAATCATGTCAGCTGAGGGACGTCCGCTGCTTCTCCGAAGATCTACTCCATAGATTCTTAAGAGCATGAGCAGGAAGAGGATTGCATCTAGCGTCTTCTAATGCAAGCAATGCTGTCTTCTAATGCTTAGCAAGGTCAACTAGAACAAGTCAAGTTTGTTGCGGCCTGCGTCCAGTGTTTTGTCAGTGTGACGTCCTTAACTAAGCTTGTCGGTCGATTGTCTATCCAAAACCTTAGAAACGGCAGTTGAACCTGGTCTTTCATATCTAATTTCTTACTTGTCCAGCAAACCACACAGAGAGCTATGAGTTCTTTGCGAGATACAATCAATAATGAGATCCGTAGGCGAACGAAAGACATAGGCCGGCGTAATGGCAAGTTGAAGTAGTGGTGAACAGGTCACATAGCGCATAGAGCAGATGACTGCTGGGGCCTAGAGTTCTATAGTGAAGACCTCCAGTGTACTTACAGATGAAATGGTGATAAAAATATTTTGTTTCCTGTATAATTTTATTTTTTGAGGGATGGTTACCCTGTTACAACTGTTAATGGCATTTGTAAATTCCGTATGTGCTAGAACTGAGGGCGTAGTGGATGCCCAGGGGCTTAAATGATGATGAGTTAGAAGATAAGTCTTGAAGTGGAGTAATGAAATTCTATTAATACCATAGTAATAGAAGTGGAGGGCGACCGCGAGTGTACGCTGGACGTGTCGGAGACGTCGAGGGAGCGACTGTCGCTGCGTCGCGAGCGGTCGCGCGACATCGATGACTGCAGCCGGCTGTCGTCCAGGCACGCGTCCGACATGTCGCACAACTCTAGCGACGATTCTTGACTAGAACATTCCTGTAAACATTAACAATATTTTAATATTTGCTAAATAAAGTCGCAGCGTGATAAGCACCCACTAGGTATACCTGTGACATAGTAAATGTACCGAAAAGTCGCTGGATGCAGATTAAGACCAGTCTGTCATTCTGGTGATGTTTGGGAGGTAACTTTTGCCTTTCAGTGGGGTGTCCCTCGGTTGACATAATCATGATTAGATACTATATATAGGCTGCTACCTACCGGTCTTATTGCATTATCTATGTATGAGGCCCGTATGCAGCAGAGGACACAAGTGAAATGATGATGATAAAAATACTTATCAAAAAAGTTTCTCGTATTTTTTTAACCAAATTTTTTTATCATTGTCAGATCGGGACAGCTAGTGGAATCCTCGAGTTACCAAGTGTAATACCATCAAAATGCACATTCTGATCTTAAGATGACAGAGAGAACTAGTTACTTTATCAGTTACTACTATAATTTAAGGAAAATCATCAAAATTAAGTTTATTATTGTAATATAAAAAACAAAACGTGAATATTTTTATATTATTCTATACACTTTATATAATTGTGTGTAAAATCACTTCAAAGTCATGCATTCCACTCGTGTTATTAGTAAAAACTCCAGCATTATTGAAAGGGGACAGTTTCACAAAATATTGTCAGGTTTTTATACGACTTTGCAGTGTTATAAAACAACTTTTCTAGTGTGGTATTATTTACTTTCTACTCAACAAGGAATTCTAAGGGAGGAATTCTAATTTTCAGCATATTAATCGAAGGATACAAAATACGTTTAAGCTGAAAGCTATTAGATATATTGTACATGCAATAAGAGATTTTAAATATAAACTATGCATATATTATCTTCCCATATGCATAATTTATCCAGTTTGATTGTCAAGAGATGTTAATGATAAGTGGCCAATATTTAGATTATTTAGTTGCTTAAAAAAATAATAATTTCGTGGTTAAGAATGCTTGCCATTCTCTTGACAATACTTTCGGTTTTTTAAATAAAACAAATGAAATGACGACTTAAACAAAAGAAGGGTAAGCTAGTAAGTACACTAAAGCTCGTCAGACATGTTACCCTTTTCAGTTTCGCATTGACTGCCTTTTCCAGATGCAATCTATTTTTCTTCTGAAGCAAAAACAAACACAACCTTGTACTTAATCCTCGATGAATAGAATCTAATATCATAGTTTTACATTAATTACACTCTTTTTTAAATAAATTATACATTGTATTGTATGTAAGTGGTGAATGATTTCACATGAATAACAATATTAATATTTTGATTTATTTTAAAAGGTTACCAAGTAAGAGTGACCTGATTATTAAGAAATTAAACGATAAAAGAAATTGTAGTTAAAATATTAATGAACATTTTAACCTGTTTGTAATTCCTAATGATTATCAGCGACTATACATTAGTTATCTGTGGATTAACATATTAATCAATCAAGAAACAATAAGTTTTCTGTAATTAGTAAAAAAAAAAATTATTATTTTGAACAAAAAATCATTTTTTATCAATAGTTTAATTTTTCCCCAAATCCTACATATTTACTATATGTTCATGTACGATATATTTAATGTATATACTATACGCAACTAATGATAATGAAATAAATTTCGTGAAAATTTTTTAACAAATGATGAATATCTTTTAATTCTTGTAAAACAGTATGCCACAATGCATAGCAAAACTACTGAGTGTCCAGGTTTGACATTAAATATTTCCTCTTCATTGACATTTACGTCTTTTAATTTGTTATTACAAATGTGGTCATAATAAGATTGGTCCAACATTAATGCACAGAAAAGTTCAAAAAAAAGTTGACCGGTAATTTTTAAATTAATGAATTAATTATTTTATCAAATAGGCTTTTTACAAAGGCCCTTCGAAAAAAAGCCCTTCAAAACATTAATAGGGTTAGGTCCAAATTCTCCAAATGTTAATTCTAACGAAATTTAGAAAATATTCCACGATGAAAATAGCTATTAATTATTTAACTATAAAATTTATTTGATGAATAACAATTAAATATGAATTTCATTAACGTTGGAATATGATACTTATTAGGTTGCGTTGACACTAATACTATTAAGAGTTAGTATTGGTTTTGAAACATGTATTAAAAGACCGACATAGCACAGCGGATTTACATGTTAAAGTGGCAGTTGGCACACCACATAGCGCGCTGAACTGATGGCTGCTAAGGCCATAGGCTTCTAGAGTGGAGACCACGGGTCAGCAAATACGGCGTAGAACGTCAGTCCACAGGGTGGACAAGCGACCTGGTTTAAGTCGTGAGAAGACGGAATGCAGCTCGCTTCGAACCAGTCCTGTTGGAAATCTATAGAAGAGGCCTACATCCAGCAGTGGCATCCTGAAGATAAAATGATGATGATAACTATAAATGATATTACCTTCCTAGGTGGAGGCGTGGGTTCATCCCTGTGGTGGGCACCGTTGTGCAGGGTGGGTGGCGGTGTGGGCGGCGGCTGTTGTGGACGATGCTTTACTACTCCCCCTTTAAACAAAAATTTATTCAGATTTAATAATTGTACATTTATTAATATTAAACATAATCAGATTGAACTCCCCTATAAAAGCTTACTTCAACTTAAAGCTACGTTGGTTCCAAAAGCGGTGAAATGCTCATTACAAACTCGGACAGGATTATTTTTGTGGTAATTTTTACAATATCCTTAAAATGCAACTAGTGTTATCTGTCGACCTAAATAAGGCTGTCTGTCCTCGTCATAATAAGCACAGAAAATCAAATATATATTTGTTATATAATTATTGTATTAAAATATATATAACACAATAATTAATTATAAATATACTATTTATACGCTACACTAGAATTTCTTACAATGTACCATGAATTGAGCGCGTACTGTCGGCAGATGGCGACGGAGTAGACCTCGGATGTGGCGGGGGGTGAGACAGCGCCACAGCCGGGGGAAGAGGAGCAGCACGCTTCTTCAAGCTTCCAATGTTATCTAAACAATAACAATTAAAATATCAACCTATAAAACAATTAAAAACTTCACAGTAATTATATAGTTTCAATATCATCATTACATTGGTAGGATTGCAATAGATGGACATGGGCCTTCACCACAAAGACTTGTAGAACTTTAAAGACTCCAATGGCCTTCAATTCTGCGCGTTACACGACTTGCCCGTTGTCAGAGCGGGCGGGACCGATAGCAACTTACATTTCAAACTCACCAAAGTGGAGCATCCGTTACATAGACTTAAACTTGCCTACCTAAATTTGTTCCCATCTTGGTGGTTAGAATGTTACTCGGTTACACAAGGAATTAACCACTTCGGTACAGTCTTTGTCGGCCACAAAACCATACACATAGTCGAGCGTCGGCTTTAGTCGACAGCCGTAATATGAACCTGCACGGCCAAGCGTCGACTTTATATATAAGAAATTTTTACCTATCTCTGCAATTACTGTTTATTATAATGACATTAAGTGAACGTAATGCATATCTGTATCAGCTTGTAATGTAAAACTCTTATCATAATTGTGTTAAAGAGCAAGAAGGACGGCTCAATGTCGCGACGGGTAAGAGACGCCTGTGCGCATTCACCAGTGGCTGTCGACTATAGTCGACGCTCGTACCGAAGTTGTTAACACGAATTTAGTAACTATATTTATACCACGAAACGTTTGGGATGAATCAATTTTACCGTGTAGTATAAAATCATAACTTGGCATTAGTTAAATATAAGATTGTTACACTCACACACGTTGGGCTTTCTAGGAAGGGTGGTGGGGGTAGGCGGTGCGTGGTGTAGAGAGTCGCACGTGGAAGACCGTGAGCGCAGTACGGGCGAGTCCCCACCGCCCGTGCCCACCGTACTAGTGCCACACGCGCCGCCAGCATATGAAGGTGGTCGGGAACGCGGACACTTCTTCTCAGGCGTCACGCTACCGTTTTGCTGAAAACAAACACATTTATTAACACACCGACTACAATATAGTTAAATGAGCTAACTACTACGGACAAATGTTTTAATTAGCTATGTTTTTACTATTTTCATTTTAAATATTCATCTATTTTTCACATACAGAAAAAAATTACAAATCATTGAATTTCTTTAAGGCAGTAATTATAATACATTATAATAGTAATTACTAGTAGTAATTATATTACATTAAATAAAGAAGTATTGCATTATTTTAAAAAGTAATTCGGTCTTCTCGCGATTGAATTTAAGTAAATGTAAATATATAACCAAGACGACAATATAAATAAATGTAGATAGTGATAGAACTATTTTATAAATAACGAACTGTATTGTGATGCATGGCAGTTAAAATAAGTTGATGCTCGGGATACGCGGGGCCAAAAAGACGAGCACAACCATATTCGATCTTCAGAAATTCAGAAAATATCAGGCTTCTTAGAGTAATTGTTAATATACATATATATAGTGATCGCTTAATGAAAAATGTTTTATTTTTTTTCTCTAACAGACACAGAAAAGCTAAAAATTAGTACGAACTCTATCTGGACATCTATTTTTAATAATGAAAAACAATAGACTAATTGATATTATTGTTGAGTTTTTCTTTTTTATAGAATATGTCACATATTTTTTTATTACATAATCTATATATCAACTGCACTGCACTATGCCAGCGTGGTGGTTTCATAACTTGAAACCTTTTGAAAGAGAGCTTATGTCGTAACGGGAGAAATCCTAAAAAAATTATAAATAATCAAATTTAACTTACTCTTTCATCGATGACTGTATCGTCGTCTGAGAAATCTGTAGATCCGTCATCGTGAGATAGATTCCAATCGATGTTAATGTTTTCGAAAATACTCTTTTCTCTTTTATCGACACTCTCTAACTGAAGGAGAAAGAAAAACAACTTTAGAGAAAGTCAGTAATGATTTTAATCATACAATAATGTATTTTTATACAATAATAAAATAAAAATTACCCAAAGAGAATAGAGCTTTCCGCCACGCCGAAATGTTATTTAGAAATGTGTAATTATTAAGTAATTACATTTGCTAATAGTGCATATGTATATATTAATATAGAAAAAATTAATTTAAAACTATTTTATACTCAGGTTCAAGTAATTTAGAGAAATTATAAGCCTCCAATAACTTATATTAACTTTTAAAAGTGCTGTACCAGTGAACGGTTTTTAGTGAACCTTTTCTAAATAATTATTAACACCTTAGGATCGGACTATGCTAGCGATTAAGTATTATTTTGGATGTAAGTCTAAATAGATAAGTCCGATAATATCAGCTTTGAGTTGAAGGACGACATTAAAAAAAATTGACAATAGATGAACCTCAGTGGGTAATGTGAATAACTTAATAAATAATTTTAGTTTTTTGATAAAATAAACTGCAAATTCATGATTTTTTGAAATAACTTAATACAGTAAAAATTAAGGTATATTTATTATTGCACCATATAAACTAGTCGGATGGATCTAGGCTACGTAGATTTCCAAAAGGACCGGTACGAAGCTGCCTGCATCCACCATGTGGAATCTATAGGAGAGGCTTTTGTTCAGCAGGGGACGTTCTATGACAGAAATGATGATGATGATTAAACTAATTGCTTGTGTTGGTGCCCACATTCACTTAATTCCTAACTTAATAATAATTCATTCACTTAACTAAAAATAATAAACATAAATCGATGATAATGCGTCTTTATAAAATAGGCATTAGTACTATTTATTTTCGTGTGATGTTGATATGAGATGAAATAATGTACTAGGTTGTTGCTTAATTGTATTTCACTTATAAAGTGTGTTTATTGTTAGTGGTATGATTAGTTTAAATAATATTTTTGTATTCTACTTAAAGGCATTTGTGTAGATTACATGAAATATTTCTTCCAAAAAGGTTTTTTTTTTATTTAACACAGGCTTCTGTTTAATTGTATGGTTTGTTGAAGTCTCACCAGTTCTTGACAGGCGTGATGTCCTAGCTGGCGAGCTAGTTGCAGAGCTGTTCTCCCGCTTCCGTCTCTTATCGTCACGTCTGCTCCAGCCTTGAGCAGCAGTTTCATGGGCTCAGTTCTATCAAACATTGCGCACAGATGTAACGCTGTTGTACCCGAACTTGTCGTTTTATCCAACAGCTGAGATCCACCGTTTTGGACTAGAAAATCGACTATATGTAAACAGGAGCCATCGCCAAGTTCCCGTGATATGGCGAGGTGTAGAGCAGTTTCGCCGCAATCCTGGAATTTAATTAATAGCGTTAGATGTAGTGCTACCGACACTGCTGTACCGCGCCTTAGAACAGAACGGAGCAGCCGAGCACTATTGTAATAGTGGTTAAAGACCGTAACTTAGTGTCGCAGATTACAATTACGATTCCCGGAATCCAAATAACTAATGTAAATTATGTAACATTGCCATGTCATATAGTGTTTACAAGTGATATACCAGTATATCACCTGTGAAAAAATAGCGCTGGCAGTAAGTTGGTTTTTTCAAGCAAAGCCATGGAAATATAGACCGTGAAATGCGTCTGGATTATTCTGTATATATTACTATTAAGACGCAATTGCTATAATGTATTAAACTTACATTTCAATTATTGGGGGTGCACAAGAAAAATCTGACAAAAAAATAAACCTAAGTTAACGAATAACAATTTGGAGTTGTTGCTTTGGAACAAAAGACAGTTGCATATATTTTTGTGTTCGTTACATATGTTGTATAGTATGTTCCATATAATGTCCTTAAGAACTCCTGTGGGTAACTGTGTATGGTATTACACAATACACCATGAAGTCTTATAATGGTTTTATGGATTTTTATAATACTTATAAAGCTTGGAAATAAATTGCTTTACTACAATTGTATATTAAGGATGCTTAAAGTGTAATGATGCTGTAAGTGTAGATGTTTGCTGTGAGCGGAAAGATGCCATTAAAGGGGAGATAAATCTGATTCCAGTTTATATTAATTTGGGCCTTTCTGCCATTCTTCTGACGTACTCTGCCCATTGTAGATGATAACATATGTGTAATTATGTTAATGAAAAAATAGTAATTTTAATTTTTTTGGAAAGATATGCTGTTACTCACATATATGTTAATTTACTTCTCACGAAAGCATACAGACTTTTATATAGTCCTTTTCTTCTTCGTTTCAGCAGATAGACGCTCATTGCAAGGCATAAGCCTCCTCTAAGGATCGCCACGATGACCGGTCTCGCGCTTCCCGCATCCAGCGACTCCCCGCGACGTTAAGTATGTCATCGTTCGTCCTAGTAGGAAGTCCTTTCCGCGTCTACCGGTTCATGGGTCTTCACTCGAGAACCTTTCGGACCCAAAAGCCATCGATTGCACAATCGCTGTGGGGTCCACTGCCACTTCAAATGAGCAATTCTACGAGCTACGCTACGCTTTTCTGCGGATTTCCATGGGGCATGGCCTTCCCCATGTCTCTCTGAATAAACCTGAGACTTCTTAGGCTCATGGTAAGTGACCACGTAAGTGACTACGACCACCACCATTTTAAAATATTATACTTTAAAAACTACTTGTTTGCGTTAATATCCACATTTAATTTACTTATATATAAACTAGACATAATTAATTCAAATAGTATAAAGGCAAAAGCTGTGTGGGAAGGGTGTACGTACGGAGCAAGGCAGTGCTGCAGCAAGGTCCGCGCCTTCGGCGTACGCTTGCAGCAGGTTGTGCAAGTGCGCGTTGTTCACTGCATGCTCAACCTCAGACAGCCGTTCCGCTTCATCACGGCACGTACGGGCGGCCCACGTCCGATATACGTACTTCTCACGGATGAATCTCAAACGCTCATCCCTAAAGGCAAAAATAAAGAGTTTTAGAGTTTGGTATCTCATGTTCCGTACAATTGGAAGCATAGAATATCTTTAACCACTACCCCCTCACGGGATTTTATTAAAGTCATCTAAAAGAAAGTTAAAAGTTTTACGTAATTTAAGGTACTTTATTGTGTGTGAATTAACACAAAAGAAAAAAACAAAAACAGGTTCTTATCACTTGAAGCATTGTCTTAGAAATAACCGTTGTACAGGAAAAAAGGGCAAGTACCCCCCGTATTTCCATCATCATTATCGTTTAGCTTAACCCATAAATTGACAATGGAATCGGCCGAACTTCTAAAAATCTGAACATTGTCGTCTCGTCACTAAGGGCAGATGTCCAAAGCTGCATTTACCGGTACGTGGTCCAGAATCTTAAGATCCCAGAAGCCAGTTTTGTGTGGTATGTCCGCTGCCACTTCCGACAATTTAGAAATTCGTAAATATATAATGTATTCAAAAAGACAAATATGTAGATATATTTACTTAAACACGTAGTAGTAAGTAGTAGTAGTAAGAATTTACTTAAACACGTACATTTATTTATATATTCTAATAAATACAATAAATTACATAATTATGAATATAACAATAAAAGAAAACATCTTGAATGATGTTTGCACTTGTCTAAGGGAGATAAAAAAAAAGAAAACCTAATGAATAATCAGCTGTCAAGAAAACTTCCCTTAAACATTTACATCAACTATGAAGACAATTATACGACACGAGATTAATATTCCTTACAATATTAATCATTTTTATTATGAAGAAAATAAAAAACAAATACACACACACGCACAGATATATATGGGTATTATTCTGTTCGACACAAAGGTGTGCCCTTAATATATTAATATTATATTTTTAAAATTTTGCTCAGACATTGAAAATAAAGGCAGTTTATATAATATTTCTTACATGGTGCTTTCGGGCGTGAGTTTATCTCTTTCATCTAAAGTATTCTCCATAATCTCGTTGAAAAGTTGGTTCCCCATATGCCGCGCCAACAGTAGCTGCGACGTACTCAACCTGTCGAGGGTTAAAGACTGGATGCGGGATATATGAACTCCAAGCTCACGATGACTTCCAGAACATTCGATGCATACTATTATGCCGAAGTTTGTAGACAGCCACGTGGGATCTGAAAAGACGGGTCACCAAAAATGTTTTTTAAAAGAACTTTTAAAAAAGTTTTGACTTAGCAATGTCATCTCTCCATGTGGGTGGACATAACTAAAGCAAACATGATAAACAAGAAACTTCTAAAAAGCTTCGTAAAGACATCCAGATTTCTATATATATAATAAGGTTTTAATTCATTACATGTCGCGATATACGAATGTTCATATGTTTCTATATTTAAGATTTAACAAATAAATATGCCTGTATTCTATGTGTGAATTATTGTTAGTTTGGAACGAGTAAATTTTTTCAGAAAGGAAGAGGACATCCTCTTTGATAATTAATCACTGACGTTGGTTTGACTTATTGAACTTGAAATTGGTATCATACTTAAATATTTTTAAAAATAATTCTATTAATCTATACATTTTTTAAAATGAATCAGGAGTCTTGCGAAATCTATTAATATAATTAACATTATTAGTATAATACCTTTAACAGTATTAACATCTTTATTTTTAGACCAAACATGAAAGTCATTAATCATTTCGAATTTTGGATAAATATAACATGACGGACTATCTTAAAGCACATTTGAATATGGAAGAGGGTTACACCACGGAGAAAAAAGTATACATGACATTGTTTTTTTTTTTTTAATTCTAGGATCCTCCGGTATTTGTAGCTAGCCAGGCAGCATATTTAACATAAATTACCGTTAGAGGAGCCGCAGTCGGCGCACACGTGGTTCCCTGGCAAGGCCCGCACGGCGCGTATGATGGCACGCTGCAAATCCAGCAGGGAGTGCCCGTCCCCATCGCCGGCTTGCTGATGAAAGGCACGCAGCAACGCACCCTCCTTACAGTTAACGAGAACTGAAGTCCACGCACGCTGCTCGCTTTCGTCGTCCGCTTGGAAATGGTACGTTCGGTTATCTGTAATTATCACATGTTCAATTGTAACAAAACGTTTTAAATGTAAGCCATAATAAATCTAAACTATATTACATATTCGATTATTCAAAATTGTTATAATTTTTTCTTTCTTAAAACAACATGAATAAACATGAAATACGAATTGAAAGGACATTAATTATTTTTTTGAAAAAAGGTTCACTTGTTCATAGAAACGTGTAAAAGTGAATTAAACTATCCTTACTGAAATAGTAATCTTGAAAACGTTCTTCAGACCATTTAATTGAAATTAAAATAATCTCCTATACCCAGCAATTAGAATATAGTAAGTACGAAATCATCACTATACGAAGAGGAACAAATATACATTGAAACAATACGAAGTAAAACTAATGTAATTACTAAATGTTTTCTTAGATTTAAACAAGTGTTTAATAATTACTACTCGTGGTCTTTCATTTCGAGCCTTATTGACACTCTCACAGTAGCTCAACGAGCCATGAAGAGGGCTGCACTCGAAATTCCTCTACGTGATCGAGTTAGAAATGGGGAAATCCGTAGAAGAAAGAAAATAATCAACATATCTCATCGAATTGGCAAGTTGAACCAGCAGTGGACACGCCTTATAACGCATAAAACTGATAAAATATCTACCTACACGGAACAACCGACCTTGATAAAGTCGTCGGAAGATGCAGCTTCCAACAGGTCCTACTGAATATCTATGAGGTAAGCCTATTTCCAGCAGTGGGTGCCATAAGGCTGTAATAATGACGATGTTAATTCTGTTCATGATACATATTGTTTGACAAACAAATACCTAGTCTACTCCTAAACGCGACTTCCTGGAAAAAGCTTAGACCTAACGAGATTATCCACATTTAAACGTATCGGAAAGATTATCCAACTTCGTAAATACACACACAGACTTAATCCTACCAACTAGATACCTAACAGTATTAAAATCTAATATCTACGACCGGAGCAAAGAACGTATGATTAATATAGTAACAGTATTAACAAACAAAGACATTACTCTATTAAATTTACAATTAGTCTTAAAAAGTAAGCAGTATATACACAGTGTTATTTAACACGTCAGCGCGGTTCATTGAATATAATTGCATCACTATTACCGTGCAATTAAGCGATTTAATTAAGCGCTTGAGTACACATTAATGTGTTACATTGACTTGCGTTATACAGCGATTCAAAATTTGAAATCTTCGCTTACTATGTACATATTCAACAACAATGAGTTTTAGTTAAAAATATTTTGATTAATATTCGGAGTACTAATCGGAATGATAGGCCAGCGGTAAGGACTGAGATTTGCAATTGTAGATTGCAGATTCGATTCCCGAGATAAAATCTTACGAAACTCACACTTTGTGTATTAATTATATAAGATAAGCCGCTGCTCACAAACAAGTTTCCAGAGAATGGACAACAGCGCCGTCTGCGTACCATAATACCATACTGCAATCGCAAACCCGCCTGCAAAGTGTGCGATTATGGTATATTCCCCCATAGATATCTTTGGGGCAAACGTATACTTTGCAAAGGGCGTCTATAAAAAAAACAAGGGAGTGCATAGTAACACCGTACACAGTTGTCTAAAAAGAGTTACTAGTTTTATAAAGTAACGAAAAATATTACTAGCTATCGTTATTTCGAGTACTAGCTTGATTAATGATTCAAGTTAAAAAAGCAATTGTATACAAATAAATGTGTGTAAAATAACAATGGTGCTAAAGAGATTTAATACTCACAAGAGACTAGATCGAACGCTCTCTTGTCTTCTGAGGCTACTTTAATCTGGCAAGTTAGCAGGTTGACTCTCGCGGGCGGTTTGTTTTCGTCTGCGTGAAATATGTCCAGGTATCCCTCAGCTGCAACTCGGCAGCGTCGCTTCTGCCAGACGCGACGAACCTTTCCTTCAGATTTTTTCAGCAAATACCCACTACGCGTTACGCCATGTTGTTTATCCCCTTGAAGTTGGTGAAGGGAATATCCTCCCACCGAAGATGCTACCTAAAAATACAAAATACGGAATAAAAATCACATGAACGACTGATTTTCTGGGGTAAAATAAGTCGAAACACGAAACTTTTTTATTGAGCAGTAGGGTGTTCTATCAAGATGGGCGGCAAGACACCTTATACACAAGAAAATTTGAATGCATAAAGGTATAATTTTTTTACAGCAATCATATCTATTAATAACATGTCAAGTAAAAACATGAATATTAAATTTAAATATTAAAAATGTGAACATTTGCTTTAAAGAAACTTAGTATATTTGTTTATTATTTGATAAATAACTATTTGTTGCCAATAATTAAAAACATTTTTATAACACATGTACAACTTAGCACCTATATAACCTTTTTTTAAAACATAATAACATAAAAATATAAAAAGAATTCGGGTTCATTTATGAAATGTCAAAAATAATAAACAACCATTAAAAATTAGACATTGAGAATGAAAACATAACATGATAGAAATCTTTTTTAATACCGTCTAAAATGTAAAATTTTATACATATCAAAATGGATAGCCAACGTAATTGCTATTTTCGCGTGCAATGAATAAAAAAATACGTGCGCCAGTCGTAAGTCGTAATCGAGTGAATTGAACATGATGTCACTTTCAAAATTGCTCTTTATGATTTTTAGATGTACCGTTTGAATTATTAAGGAATATCATCTCTCTTGAGTTTTATTTTAAAATGTAACAAAAACTATACATATATAACCAAGCTTATAAAGAAACTTAATGTAAGTAGTCAACTAGGGCAATACAATATAAGACAATTCGCTAAATTTTAAGATTACATGTTTTATTATTATGTAAATGTAAGATTTCTGATCCTTTTAATTAATTATGTCACTGAAAAAATCAGCTCAAATAAATAACGACAGGAATAATATCTTCGTGCAATGGAAAGTCAACCGACACAGTCAACAATTAAATAATTAATTGAGTCTATAAGAGTATATAACAAACAAATGCGCAAATTAATGTTTCAAACACAAAACAAATCATAATTCAACACAATCCGACACATATACCTTTCAGGGCTTCATAGCAGCCTGATCTAAGAGTCCAAAACAAACTTAATATTTCTTTTTGTCATCATTTCTACAAATGTCATATTTGTAGCTAGAGCAATTCATTTCGAACATTCATTATCAAAAGGAGAGTAAGGTGTTTTTCTTTTTTTTTTGTTATATCGGCTGTGTTAATCACTGTGTTAACGATAATACAATGAGTTGACGTCAAAGACGTGGATGTCGTTAAAGTTTTATCTATATTTAATGATAGAATTGTACGAGATAAATTATATCATATGTCAGGACGGAAAATTCAAAATTATCAATCCATTGCAAGAACACGTAATAGTAGTACCGTAATAAAACAGATTACCTCTCTATCTGGCGGTGCGGCGGCTCTAAGCATATTCCTCAACTCTAGTAGCCTCCGCCGTTCGTCGTCTTGTTGCTGCCGTATCTTCTGGAGCTGCACACTCAAGTCCGCCACGTACACACCAAAGTGCTCAATCGTCTTCAAACCATCTTGGAAGTAGTTAGTTTGAGCGTGATAGTATTCTACTAGGTGCTGAAGCAACTCGATTCCTTTCTTCGTCTTTATTTCGTTGAACTTTATCAGGTACTAGAAACAAATATTTCTCTTTCACACTGCGTTTGTAAATGACAATAAATTTAGCAGACAGAAAGCGAGGATACACGTAAAACGATTAACAAAGCGCTTGTCGAGATAACGAGTTTAGGTAAAGAGACGGCACTCGGCACACGAACACGGGACAGGCGTAAAGAAGCGGGATCAGCACGGGCGCAATGCGGACTGTGGAAACGCATGTTTGTCGGTGTCCTTCCGTAAGTTAAAATTACACATGATGACGCACGAGCTCGCGCCGGCACTATGGCGTATCCAGATTTGTCTCGGGTTGTGCAATAATAATAATAACAACGGATCGCGACCTTGCACAACTCTGCTGGCGACTCGCCGGCTGAACGCTCCGGCGACAGTGAATGACTTGTGTATAATTCTACATGCACATATGCTCGTGTTGGTGCCTGTGTCAACGTGTGTGATTTGTTTTGCTAAGGAGACAGAACTTTCTAACTTTCGACTCACAGCCCTTTAAATGTCACAGGACTGAAAAGAAATTCTTCTTATAAAGATGACGTCACATCAACGTCTCTTTGATCATTGCTACAACCATTAAGTAAGTGACTATTATGAATAGTAATTACTTGTTTATCATCAGATATTAATTACGATTTGAAAGTAAAGATTACTAGGATTGCTAGAAAAGAACCTTAGTAAAATTCGACAAAAGTCTAGATCAAAAATTTTAATATCCGAATTTTTATTAACTCCATTATGATTATGCGACACGCTATGTGAATACATACAACATAGAACAGTATGCGTACTAAGCAGATGTATTGGGGTCAATCTTCGCAAATACGAACCGAGTCGACGGACTCTCACTCACACTATAACGTCGCATGAATTGCTAGGGTCTGCTTGCGACGTGAACAAAGGGAGGACCGGCAGCGGCCCTGCGTGAACAAGGCCGGTCAATGACCTAGCGCGGGTTGCACCATCGGTAAACACTTTAAGCACGATTATTGTTTTGAATTATACTTAATCCATGTTTGGCTAAATTCGATAACATTGCACAGATTGGCAAACGGAACTGAGTAGATTAGGAAAACAGAAGACAGCATGTAGCAAAATTATTGGGGGAGGTCGGTCTACCATGACCTCCTTCAACTCCTTTAACGTATTGTACGATTCGGGGTGAACCGCAACATATGTGCCCTAGTCTCGCCGTAGTATTTTAGCTAATGCTTTCAAGTTAACGCGTGAGGGATTGCAGTTCTACCCTAAGAAGTTGAGGCACTAGACCGCCGCCGTAAACTATGGCAGTATGCGAATACGTTCGAAGTTTTGACAAAAAGCAGTTAAAGAAGACCGTGAGGTTTTAGGTGGAATCAGGAATAACACTATCATTCTCTTCGCAACGGACAGACATCGCATTTTAGGATTGCTTGACTAGACATAAAAAAGGACACTTTATAACAGTGGATAAATGGAGTTTAAAATTACCACCATATTCTATCTATATATCTACTGTTACTGTTTTTTATTTATAGTAACTATTACTTGTTGGTTACTGTAATTTCTAAAATTATTATTTACCCACAATAACTAATAGGCAATGGCAATAAGTAAATCAGGTCAGAGCCGAATTATACAGATTAAGGAAACACCATCAAATCGATACACAACTGAATAGACTAAATTGGACGCGCGGACTGACTAAAGCTCTAGAGACGCTAAGCTCAGCAAAATAAGCCGAACACAATAGTTGGTTAAAGTATGCCTTATTAGGTTACTTGATGAAGCATTCTTCACGATCTTTTCTTTTGTTAACATAATGCTCTTTATGCCTATAACCTAACATATTACGTAGATAGATATACTTATTGCTTACATTTTCACAGTTAGTAGAAGATAATTTTGCTACCTTTTGTCATACTTAGAATTACGATGTATGTAGCCGATAAATAAATTTGAAATATGTTTAATGATTTTAATTTTATAAATACATGTTCGTTCGTAAAGCGTATATTTTTTGGTGTTTCCATAACCGTTTTGTTACCGAGGCTTTCGTATCTATTGTAATTAAAAATCATATTTTATCATCCTACTGTATCAAAAACTAATGGAATTTTCTTTTACTTCGTATGTTTTATTACTTGGATTTCATAATCATCATCATCATATATATATCAGACTTAAGACGTCGCACGCTAGACAAATGCCTTTTCCATAGTTTTAATAGGACCACCAAGAACCCTGCCCATCTTGTGGGTGGACACAATACGCTTACCGGTCCGTAGTCGTAGTCGTGTTGTGTCTCTTGAAGTAGTTGCTGCTAGCCCGGCCGCCTTTAGTAGCTTGATTGGAATTATGTCCTTAGAACTAAAAGGTCCACGAAGGTAAAATCGCGCTACACGGAGCGCTCACTAACACTTCAGCTGTGTCAGTAACTTTTGTTCTTCGACGGACCTCACCCCTGATTCGATCGCACAAGAATACATTGCACTCTCTATAGCTCGTTTATCGATTGTAAGCTTGCCATTGAGGCTCGGAGTGAGAGACCATGTTTCAATATCGTAAATCTAGTAACACACATTAGATAGACCTTCGACTTAAACAGTGAGGAATATTGGCTAAGAAGATGTTTACGTTACTGCATATAAATCAAAATAAGTCAAAAGTGTTCGTATTTAAAATCATTTTAGGTATCGATAGCACAGATCATTGACTCTTCAAGTGTATCTCTATTGTCATTAACATGTACCTTAATTGTGATCTAAATATTTAAGTCTTTCTTGTTATTCTAAAGTCGTTGCTCGTCATCCTAAAGTACATTACCGGTAAAATTATAAACAGAACGTAATTTTAAAATAATCTTGATATGTTTGTAATATAAGCTTGGTTAGTTCAATAGTTATTGCGCCTTATTAATCGGAATACAACAAAGTTTACGCATTACTGATTGGCAATAAAATAGATTCCACATTGATATCCACCTAAGCAATTTCATGTTAAATAAATCTGCTAGCATCACCATTTCAGCTGCAGGACGTTCACAGCTGGACATACGCCTGCCATATAAATATCCAATATACCTGGATGGAGGTAGCATAAATCTAGCTACTACGGACAACCTTCACACGTCGTTCGTCTATTTTGTGGGATGACGTCGTAAGCTTTGCTTTCAATTCCGTGGACTGCCCTCTAAGAGCTGAAAGACCTAGCGGCTATCTATTCCGCGCACTATGTACTATATATATAATATGCCATAAAATTAGAATAACTAATTTATCAGGACGAAATTTATAAAAATTTTGCAAAATATTGCAATTATACACGAAATCGCATCCTGTATAACCTTGTCTAGTAAGCCTATATGCTTACCTAACATTTTTCCTCTCAGCACCATTAATATATTTAAAGACCCCTCGACCCGGTATCTACAGTTTATTACTTCTTCACATCACTGCCATATGCAGTCTATAACTTGTAAAAGTCTAGAGAACACAAGTGCGTTAAACAAAATTAAGTCACGTAACAATTCGTTTATTAAATTAATTAAAAAAAATCTAATGATATTATTGCATAAAATCATTTTATATTATCTGTGATTGAAATTCGTTATGTCGTTACCCCGCTGTAAGATAAAGGTCGTCGGTATTTCCATTACACGACTGCGCATTATCGCGCGTTCACTGGTTCAATGCAAATTCTACAAGAATTTTGAATTACTATTGAAACGTGTCAACACGAATTGCATTTGTTGATCGGGTAAAGAGAAATGAAGTCCGTTACTATATCCACAAATATTTAAATTTTGGTTATATACTCAAAATATGTAACATTTTTAATAAAATATAAATTGAATTAGTTTTGCTAGACTTTATACTAGGTTATTAAAAATTAAAGTTAGAAAACTACTGATTCTCATTAATTATTTTTATTTCTAATTACTTTTTGACTGCCCCACCTAAAAGTATTTTCTA
Organism: Battus philenor; assembly: GCF_028537555.1. Taxonomy (NCBI): domain Eukaryota; kingdom Metazoa; phylum Arthropoda; class Insecta; order Lepidoptera; family Papilionidae; genus Battus; species Battus philenor. The sequence continues at coordinate 5,921,669 of NW_027181693.1, forward strand.
TGAGTCAAAAATCCAGATGGAGTCAGGGCACAAGTATTGAATCTATGCAACCTCATGTAATCTACCAGCTGTTCCCACGTCCGCTATGTGTGGGCCGTACTGTCTCTTGTGGTAGTAATTTCATGAAATTCATTCTTGGTCATTTTTATTAGCAAAAAAATTAGCGTTTTATAATTATGAAAGGGCTAATAATGCCGCATTAATGCGTGTGTGATTTTCGTTAAATACATTCTTAGCTGACTTTTTCTCGTCGAAAGGAATATTCCTACAAAATTTCAAGTGTCTAAGCCTAAGGATTTCAGAGATATTGTGATAAGTCAGTACATAGGCCAGATATATTTTATAGATAGGAATATAAAAATACTCTAAATTTGTAAGAATATCAAAACAAATTTGAGAGTCATTGATTAAAAAGAGCAATCGCAGACGATTGGACATGCGTCATCGATGTAGTAGGCAGAACAGTCTATGTATGTGGGTCGATTGCGCAACTCATCCGCGACCATTATCATTGTACATATTGTATGTTTGAAAGATTACTTATAAATACGAACGTTCAATGAGTTTATATAGAGAGATGAAGCTGATAGAGGTCTAGTATCTAAACGTTGTGACAGCCAACATTTTTTGCCAAGCGAGCGACTTATCACATTGATTATCAGTATTTGTTACAAGGCAACTTGGAGCGAAGGTTAAAATGCACCTGCCAGATTCATCTAAATCATTGGACGCGAATATTTACACGTGAGCGGAGCTCGTAATCTAAAAATACAGTTTTAATTAAACTCTTAAGTAAACAAATAAAATAAATTGCTATTAAAGAATATTTTACTTAAACTTTTTACAAATATTAGATGCTCCGAATCCGAATCCGACTGTAGACGAATATCTTTAGCGAGTGTGTGTTGGCGGTGATGACTTTTGGATCTGAGAGGTAGTCGTTTACGATGGGCCTTGTGAGAAAGCTCATGGTCAACCACATAGCAATACACAGTGTTATGCTCGGAGCTTCGGTGCGAAATCCAATCACAAATGAGAAGTTACTTATAAGAAACATTGTCACCGACGTTGTGTCAACCGTCAATATTGCTAGTGTAATCCGTTGGGGGCGAAAGGTTCTAAGTGGCGACTACGAGCCAGTAGGCCGTCACTCGGTGGACCGGTGACATCGTCAAGATCATCGTGGCGATCCTTGGGCATATGTCTTGCAAAGGGACTCTGTCCGCTTATATGAAGATAAAATGGTGATCTGATGATATCTGTCTCATTAATTAAAATGTCTTTCTAATATTTTTAATTTATTAAATACAACATTTTATAATAATAATCGGTATTAATGATTAACTAACCCTACAGAATGACTTTCTAACTATTAATAATTAATACGTAAGTTTGAATAGAAATTAAATTTCAAAAAGAACATTTTTCAAGAAGACTAATTAATACAAAAAGGTCAAAGAAATCGATATAGTCTTTCTAAAATTTTCGGGTAATTAAAAGAATTTATTTATTTACATAAATAGTATATCATGGTCGAAAAAAGCTAAACATTTCCTGATTTTATACACGCAAAAATCCAACTGATAATGCTACGTAATCTGTTCTCAGTATATCTCACTCTAACTGTTGTACAACTTGGCACAGTTGTCGGCGAATATCTTTTACACATTGCAACAATAACATCGTTTGGCAGTTCACACGCTGTATTAACATAACTGTAAACGAATGTCATTGTCAACTTACTAAGTACTTTACCCGTTTCGGCAACGCTTGTAGCGAATCCAAGATTGCGGAGAAAATTTTATTGTTTACTCAAATTGCTGTAACGTATTACCTACAGTAAAGAGTAACTGTATACGCTGCAGTGCTGCTACATATACATTAGTTATAATATGCGCATAAAATAATATTCAAATTAGTTTTAACATATCATCGTCGGGCAAAATAAGATCGAAAGAAGATCTATGAAGGAATATTCTATAATCGCCACGCTTGAAAAACTTTTTTGTGAACATTGGAACAATCCTTTATAATTAATGCACATGCAGGACTCGAAGGAATGGAACACGCTACCTACGATCGCAAGTCTCAATTCTCTACCGCTGAACTACCACTGCTCTTTAACATATTGTGATGATATTACATAACTCCACTATAAATAAAACGACATTGAATAATTGCGCATGTGTATTACGCGATATCGTTCCGCTCGATTTAAACATGCTGTGCTTTATATACCTACGCATATTTAGTTTTAGTTATAAAACCATTTCAATGAAATGTTCTTGTTAATAATTTACAACGTCATTATATAGGAAACTAATTCTTGATATACTTTACTGGTAGACGCTTAAGTTGTTTCTCAAACCTATATTAACTTTAATAATGTTAATAGACTTGAAAAAAAATGCAAGCATGAAAAGGATCCCTGTCCGGGTCAGTTCATGAATAATGATCTATACTTTTTCTAAGAATAACCTTCGTCAACATTTCAGTTATAGAACCTCCATAGGTAGACTTAGACGTGTCCTATAAATTAGCGACTTGCAGACAGACGACCTTAACTGCCTTAAGGAAGGACGAGGTAATTAATTTGAAAAAAAAAATACAATTACATATATTAACAACTTATAGATCACCCCACAATTAATTTTGTTTATATATCAGTCGCCCAAATTTTTCTCCCCGCAATGTACTTAGATAAACATTATGTTTTGATTCAAATTCAAAAAAGATTCAGTAAGTTAAAAAAATATAGACGCACAAACATTCCTTTGCTTTTAAAAATTTTGCAAACTTTTATTATTAAAATATTTTAATGTTTAATATTTAGTATACGAGTAGTTAGCATAATTATGGCCCGGACTATGTGCTGCTTACGATAGGGAAATATATTTAAATTATACAATGTTATATAAAACTCATGAAAATGTTAATTACGTTTTACCATTGGCACTCCTGAATAATATAAAAAGAAAAAAATGTATTTAAAATATAATGTTCCATGTTTTTTTGTTTGATTTCTAGTATTAGTGGTATACTTAATTAGATCAATAATAATTTTAACCAAAAATATTTTTGCCCGTAAACAGTTACATAAGATCTTATGGTGAACCAGTCCGGGTGTTGGCGGTCAAAACTCGATAACTTCACTAGTGAATGGTGTAATTGTTTTTGTGTCGGACAAATGGGTAAGAGTAGCGCGATACGGTGGAGGACCGACAAGTGCAATTGTGAGAGGTCGGTCATTCACACAACTCGCATGCGCCGCATATAAATATTTGATACAGTTACGTAAGCGGTGTCGGATACATTACGGTTGAAAAACAATGTCCTCGAACGCGTGCACGATTAGAGACGGTTGCAAGAAAAACGATGCATAACAGCGGCAATATATAGAACAATTATAATTGATGTTGTAACTGCTATAGTGTACAATGGTATTTCTTCGAAATAAGGAATGCGTAGATTTGTCGACGAATAAAAGCAACCGACATAGTCTCGCGGATTGGCAAGTTGGAGTAGCAGCGGGCAGACCATATAGGACGTAGAAATGATGGCCGTTCGGGCCTTCAGGCTTTGGAGTAGAAAACATCGGCAAATGCAACGGTAAACCTATAAAATGGAAGACCTTGATAAGGTCTATGAAGGAAATAGAGGAGGCCTATGTGTGTATATATATATGAATCCGGTTCCGCTTAACCGACTACTATAAACTATTGCACGTAATAGTTTACATTTGCTTTGTTATGTAAATAAAATATGTATACGACACTGTTATTAAATCAGACAGTCCCCAGATCGTGGAGAATTTTGCATTGTTTTCTACAATTTATTGTAAATTTCTTGCCTGAAGCTATTATTTACTATGTTTACTCTTAGATATATTTAACATCTGTACATATATATACAAATGTAGCCGCTGCCAGTGTAACCTTTGTTAAGAAACATTGGCACGATGTGCTATGCGACATAAGAGATAAATACCATTTACACATATTTATCATTTTGGTATATTTTTACGATATAAGTTCTTTTCTATTAAAGAAGAAACTTGCAATTTTATTACAGTCACATAACATTGCCCAAGCGTGAAAAAAACACGATTTAATAAAAAAAATAAGTTTATGTGTGTGTTATATGTAACACACGCCGTATTCAGTAATTTTTCTATACGAAAAAGTCTACATTTAATCTATTTGTTAATCCAATTTTGTTTATGACTAAAAACTAGAATTATTTTTATTTACCCTGTTTTCGAGATTCGGTTATACAAACATAGTTTGAGTTACACGTAGCCATGCGGAATACTAATTGCTACCCCGGGGCATCCTCGTAGATTTATTAATTCTGTTTGAGACCGGCAACGCTATTAGAGAAATTTAATGATGGGGGAAGCACTAAATAGGTTATTCAAATAATTTGGCACAGCTTAGCCCGAGAACAAATTTTATAACCAAACCGCGACTCAGTTAGTAGTGCCGTTAATGAATTCTTCAGGTCCATACTCAAAACTTTATAACATTTGCAATACACGGCAGTATTAGTAAAACAAGCTTGATTTAATTTCCACAAGACAAAAACTAATCGATGCACCGAGATTTTACAAATTCATTTTTAATTTATTTAAATAAAAGGTTTAAATATTAAATTTAAACTTATGGTTATATAACTTATTAAAACTGACAGTATAATGTGTTTATGGGAAAAAATATTTTGCCATTCTTTTTAATTTGGGGTTTTATCCTTGTTTGAACACGATAACTCATTGTGACCATCATAGATTCGCAATTAAAACATTCAAAAATCGTTATGGATGCAAGACGCCAATCTACAAAATCGTTTAGTCGCTTCTGACTTAGGTTCCAACAAAATAGATTACGCGGTGCCAACATCGTACCAAATTTCAGTCACGACGATAATTCTCTCATACTTCTATTCTTGGCACATTCCCCTCCACACTGCACACACTACAATTAGGTGAGTCCGATTTTTGCATATAATAAATAATAAAAAAAACTAAAATTTATATGTCGGAATACACTTTAACTTTTATTTGAAGACAGTAATATTAATTAGAATTACTTTACCGACAATAAATAACAGCTGCATAATCAATTGTTAACATTAAGTGCTAACGTACATCTAAGTAATTTATACAGTTTAAGATTCGTACGTAAATAATTTAAGTTGTTCTACCTGCGCTTGTACACATTAACATAAAACTAAACAAATTAGCATTCGAATGCTCTAAATTCAGTTTTATAACCCGCTCTATGAATAGATCTTAAATCTGTAAACCGTAAAGTTAAAAGCATTTCAGATTTACCGTCGGTAAAACATTAACCGATGCGTTCACTTCGCAGAGAGCATCGTTTGTTTCAGCAGTTGGATATTAATTAAAAAGCTACATTGATAGCATACAAAATACGCTACATGTTCCTTCATGATTTTTGAATAATGCAGAATTTATAGTTTGAGATGGTTTAAGTCGCATACAGGTTGTCATTTTAAGTGTAAAAACATTAAAGAGATGAATGCACAGCTCATTTACTGAATGGTACACCCTATAAAATAATCATCGGTTTCAGAAATAATAAACAACGTAATTATAATATGGTAATAAATAGCATTTTCAAAATTTCAATCACATATTAAGATTTATTATAGTTTATTTCCCTGCAAATTTTGTACGCACAGAAGCTGATCTGTCGCATTCCAATAGAAGAAATAAATTATTGTAACATATTTCAAAGGAATCATTTTATATAAGTAATTTTTAATAGTTGTAAAAGCTTTTAGGTTCATTGCTAATAAATAAACTTTAAATTCACGCCTTTAAAGCTTTTTACACATGTAACCAAACAATTTGTAATTTATTTTAACGAGTTTATGAGTAATTATATGCAATATTTTCACGTTGTGTTTTTAATGCTTATTGAATCGTTTTTTGTATACGGTTAAATAAGACAAATGGAGTTAAATACAATCGTGACATACATAAAAAAATTGTCAAGTTTTTTTTTACCTTTAAATTCAACAACCAGCGATAGGGCTGCCCTGGATTGTAACAACACCTTCATGTACATAATCTAACGGAATCATTTTTACTTTCTTATTTCTTGTTGAGGCATTTAATGAAATGAATTATCATTATGTCTTTAGTAAATAATAATTAAAGTATTTTATGTCTGTAAAGTGCAAAAACGGAATAAAACTCCGCACCCTTATCCTCGTATCGTCCTTGAGATTTAAATCGTTTTTATTTTCCTTTTGCAGATGTCTCTCCGACTAACAAAGGTTAGCAGTTACCTTCGTAAATTGCTTTTTATTATTCGCTCGAGAAACACTCCATTTTCTTCTTCATCGACAAAATTTTAAGTATCACATTTTAGTGTCAGTATTATGTACAGTAAGTATTGAATGTGAAAAACACAACTTCACACGTGACAATTTAAAATGGTTTTCGCAAAAATTTTCTAATTATTAGCTTCAAACTTGATATAATTTAATACTAATGATATCAATACTTCCTAGATAGATCGATAAAGCAGTAAATAAAAATATAAATACATTTTTAAAATCATCTACAATAAAAAAAAACAAATTCAAAGAGTTGCCTCGTAAAATAGTATATTAGAACCGATAAATTTTTAAGTTGATTAACTAGAAAAAGGCATATAAATATAATTTAAAAGAAAAATCCACTGCAATTTTTTACAAAGAACATACTCGTACATCAAATATAATAAAATTTCCCGACATTACGTACTTTTACGTTCAGCTATAATATATATTCAGCATGCACTAGACGTCTCACAACGAGCGAGGTTTAAAAGCAAACTCGATGCTGGACCGTATTCATTGATTACATAATAAAATAAAATTTTCCCCGCTTCGAACGCCGTGAGAAAAATACTACAACAAATAAGGTAAATGTGAACTACAAATGTAAACATCCGTTAATGCATACAATTTTAACTAGGAAAACGTACTCTACCGACTAACAGTTTTTAAAGCATTTTTAAGGGCATAAACTTTTTCAACTAAGAAAAAAAATGTTTTACTTCGCTTGGAAAACAGTTATTACCATGATTAGCATGGCTTGAAAAAGTCAGTTATTTAGCGAACTTAAACCAAACTAACCTAAATAAACAACGTACTCACTGTCGCGTAATAACGTAAAAGCATATACTATAAATAATTTGTAGTGTAAATATAATGATATTTATCTCACCTCACACATTTGCAACTGAAACAGTCTTCTCTCCTTTTCCATCTCATCAGCTATCTCAGCGGGCGTTACTTCTGTCCTGATCAGACCAGCTTCTTTTGCCTGCGATTTTTTTTCTTTTTCTATTTTCAGGTACTTAGATTCGTAGTCTTTTGAGGCTTTGTCAAACGGCCTTTTCAAATCACCCTTAACACCCCTGAGGTCACCTTTTAAAAGACTGTCCACTGGAAACATGACTATGTTGTTTACATTCTGCATCTGCGGACAAGAATATTAATATTTAGTCCTGTTTTATTACAAAAAGAGAACATAGAACGGATTTAGTAATAAAACACTATAAATATTAGTAAAGTAAAGAAAACTTGTTTCAAACTTTGTATTATAATTAAATACGGGTAGAACGATATGTCCGGGCGTTAACACGCCGCAAGTACGGTACAAGGACGTTTTCGTGTTCAAAGTAAACTCTTGTAATAAAGAATGCACTTTAAATTTCACAAAATTTTTCGAAATAAAATTTAAAGTCGTCTTATTTAAATTTAACCCAAAATATTTTGTAAGTACTTAAGTTATTATCATAATTAAATAACTCTGAAGTCTTCCATCGCGGTACATCAGGGGTGAACAAGCTTTTGAATCAACGAGCTAATTTAAATTTTAAAATTGTTCGGTGGGCCGCATATAAAGATTTCATATACAAATTACTTAATACAAAACATCAATCAAACGCGTTACGTTCGTATTCCATGTTTGTACGAGTCACCGACAATTTTTTCAGTTTAGTACATATACCTATCTGATTATGAGAAAATCGAAAAAAATAAATTACATTTTAGAAACGCTTGAAAGGCCAAATTAGCGCGTTTAAAGGACCACGTTCCATCCCTGCGGTGCTTAATTAAAAAACCACGCTAAATGCACCACATCTAGTACAAATATTGTATGAACATCCTTAAATTGAAAAGAGAAAACGTAAAACGTTGAGTATGGTTTATAGTTATTTTATCAACATTCGTTGTGGATCACATCAAAATTGTAAAATTTTAACGTTACCACATTTGTAAGAATAAGGAATGATCATAAATGATATTTATTACATAGGTAGTTAATACCTACAACAGGGATTTCCGACGAAATAAAATTCATGTTTATAATTTTAGTTAATAGGATATATTCGATTAGTGCTGGGTACTGTTAGCCTTTCTGGCTTTTACAGCTGCGTCGGACTCAAAGCTCGCGGATCGAGTAATCGATATCTACTCGGTTGACGGAGAAAGGTGTGAACGTTTTTTCCGAAGACTTTTTTACCTGAATCGATATTAAAGTTGGAAGAAGATCGTTCTGAGTCGCCAGTGAGTGGCATTACGTCGCACACGGAGGAGGTTAAAACTAAAATTGCGAAGCAAAAACTTTAATAAGTAATTGTAAATAGTTGAAATGTCAGTGGAAAGGTCACAGGTTTGTTGAGGTCATCGGAAGACACTGGATACAGGGAGGATCCATCAAATCTTATCGGAAGACTTTGAGGGTGACATGTCGAGCACTGATCGTCTTACGATTGAAATGATAACAAGGATTGTAAGTAGCATTTCACTTTATCACTTCGTAAATCACCCTCGCTTTCACGCGGCTTACCTTAGTAAAATCGATTTAAGAACTTTTCATGCAGAAGAACAGTGTGCTTGAATGTCTTTAATTGTTTAACTTTTCATTAAGTATGTACGTCATATTTTTCACTTTTCGCCTTAAAAATAGTATCACGAGGGACAATTATCTAACAAACAAAGAAATAAAAAAGCTTCATAATAAAGCAAATACATATCAATGCGTGATAAATAATAAAGCTGTTTATCTTCGTACAAGAAGCATACGAGTCTAGTTAATACTTAATCAAATTAAGTAATTTCTAACTAATCTTTCAGCAAAGAGTCATTCATTTTGATAAAGACCACGTCCACTCGGTTGCATATGCACCGCTCGACGGAGCGTCTAACAACCAAGCTAAATACGAGTAGCAAAGTCGGTTGAGCAACCTTAATCTGCGCGGGCCTTATGTGCATAGGCCATGAATAGGGGCTGATACAAGATTGTATACAACAAAAATATGAATAGTATGTGTTTAGCTCGAACATTGTCATGGCTTTCTTTATAGTATTTGAAATTTCAATAGTGTTATTAATTCTAAAATGTGTTTGTCTCGTCGCGTTTACATACTAAACACGAGTCATAAGTTGTTTTCCCTTTAATTTCATTCCAAAATCGAATAGTGAATAGTAATGTCTGTTAACAAAAGAACCTAAAACATAAGGAAGACAGTCGTTGCGACTGTTATGTGGCAACCATGGTTTTAAAATTTCGCTTAAGTACATAACAACGCTGACGAGTAAAATTATCTAGTGTTCAACGATCATGACAGGAAAAGACAAAAACCGGAAGCCTTCGAGCTTTGCTACCTTAAGAGAGGTCTTAGGATAGGCGGTCTCTGTGCCCTGATGCCTTAAACTTGCGGAATCTGTAAATGTCATTTGGGCAGCAGTAACAAAAAAGGAACTACGTATCATTAGAACACCAGCTGTTAATCAAAGCCGCTTCAAGATCTTCTCACGTGCAAAAACCAAGTCTTTCAAAAATTGATTTCCACTCCAGAACCTAAAGGCACCAGCGTCCACCTGTTCTGCGCGCTGTCTACTATCTATACAAATATTAACCTACAAACTTATTCACTTTATTCCTCGTTACTTACCTTTCGCATTAAAAAACCAAATCGTTAAAATTGGTAAAAAAAAGAACAGATTGTCAATTAGTAGAATATTCCTTCGCCTTCGGCATTACGTTAGCGGCTTTACTTTGTATAAGAAGTTAATAAAAACTGTATTTAAGTAATAATTTTAAGCACGTTTGTTAAAACGATCATAAAATTCTGCGAGAAATCATTTGGAAGAACTTGATTTAATATTAGATTCTACTAAATTGTGATCTTCAGGCATTATTCTCTGAACGTACACAAATGATTGAAAGTGCGAGACTAAAATGATTTAATGAAAAAGCAAAAGAATAACGATAATGATGACTTTGCCTATTATTCAAAAAATCAACATGTCGCACACCATTATACTAGTGTTACGTTATGCTGGAGGTATGTGCTTAGTCCATCCTAGTATAGAAATAATGTTCTTTTTCCTATTAATTTTTTTATTATTTTTGTGTTCATAATATCAGTAATTAAAAACTAAAAACTTAAACTACTCTGGACAAATGAACCCTATCCAAAATGGACTGATATCAAGACCCCATAGTTAAATTACTTAAATAAACTTATATCTACTTTTTTTCGATTGTCATCATTTATACAGAAGATACATTTTTGAACGTACAAAAATAATACTTTCTATTAAAATATTAGTCATTCTCATAACAATTCGGTAGACGTAACAAAATATATACATTATCTTAAAAGTTTAAAAAAGTACTCGTCGTTTCAAACCATAAACGCCCACTGGAAGGCAAGGCATAGGCCACCTTCTAAGATTTCCAAGGGGGCATATATACAATAATCGCCACACTTGGTAAGCAGAGTGGCAGATCGCAGTGCGGTACGGTACGCAGAGGATGCTGCTGCCCATCCTCTGAAAATATGTTTGTGAGTAATAGTAATCCTAAATGATTATTGCATTATATGTGAATGATTGATTGTATTACGGAAATCGAACCCGTGATCTACAATCGCAAGTCTTTTACTGCTGGGTTAAAACAGCTCATCATAAAAAGTGAACGACACCCTAAATTAGTTTTCGTTAATGTTGGGATCGAAAGAGTGGCGACTGAAGAAAGCGGCAGTGTGGGAAATGTGAACTAATAACATAATTTAGGCCGGTAAGTCACTGGTTGCAGGCAGCAGAAGAACGGTTATCGTGGCTACCTTTAAAGGAAGCTTTTGTCTTGCAGTGTGTGTCTATCGGCTAAAAAGAAGAAAAATAAGAATGTCCGATTTCAACTGTTTAAATGCTGTCAACCACTTTAGGGATCCCTTTATGATACATGATACTTAATACGTAACGTAAATATGCGGTGTTTTGTGTAGCAATAGTTATTAAAATATGCTGTTGTCTTCTTTAAGAAAATAATTAAAAGCAAGTATTTATTACATAAATTTAACGGGCGATAAGTCGAGTCACTCAAGCGTATGCACAGGTGACAGGCAAGACCCGGAAGAACGTGTCACAAAGGGTTCTACTACGCTACGAAACCCTTCCCGTGCATTATTCCTGGCTAATGAATACCACCCTGCTAATTGCTACGTCATAAGGAAACTTTTACCGTAATTTAGATTAACATAAACATTTTTAATGGTCACAAAGTATTTAAACATATTTATGTCATAACACGTTAGTAAAAACTATTCTTTACAAATAGATTTTTAACGTTTTTATCATTTGTAATGAAAGATAAATTTGCTCTACTGTCTGTATAATTTTTTGTTTGAGAATACCGAGCGCAGATAGACTGAACCTCGTTTTCTGTAATAAAGCTTGAGGTATTCCATAGGAACCACGACTCGAACCGCTACATACAACTTTAATGCCGGATTAAGAGCGGCGGGCTCTTGCTTGCATCGCTTGGACAGACGCTTTTTGGGATCAGATGGCAGAAAGACCAGAGGCTTTGGCTAGGGTTGTCACTCGAAACGTCTTTAGCATTATGATTCGCGCATACTAAATCTAAGTAGCTATTACCTAGCTCACATTACTACCACTTCAACTCTTTGTCATCTCTTTAACTAAACAAACCAAAGAGCGTAATAGTTTATTTGGGGTGCATTAGAAGAACAGGCATTGAACTCGTAAGTAATTTTTTTTTTTGAATAAGCTATTCATATTACTTAAAGACGAACAATAGAAGTAATAACAGCAGCAACAGTATGGAATAGTCCAAGTTTTGTCAATTAAACAAAATTGCTTTTTGTTAATTTCGGGCTAAATTTTTTTGTCTTATATTGACAAAAGTTCCCTACACTTTGTTCTCTAAAAAGGCAATCATTTTCAAAGTTTTTCGTAAATTTTATAAGAGTGGCAATAATATAGCAAGCTAACTTTGGCACTATACGCAGTGAGCGCTCGCCAGTCTGTATAAAAAAAAAACTATTCAAGGGAATGACAAAAGCACTTCGAAAAAAAAATAGTACAATAGAATCTGCATTGAATATGACATGAAAAAACGTGTTTTTTTTTCTTCAAACTTCCCACAAACAACTTAACACATTACTGGTATGTCTGCTTTGCAAGAAGGCTAATATAGATTAGATTACATGTGTAGTTTTTACACCAGGAAAATACTTCCTTTTAGCCACAGATCAATTTCTTTTCTTCTTTTTAATAATAGCTTCTTTAATCAATATCTGATCATCTTGGTTATTTCTACACCAATAAGTAGCTTTAATGGTGTCATTCCGTCATTCTGTCAGATACGAATTACATAACTAACGTTGTACAGCAACAATATGTACCATTTTTGTTAAATCAACGATATTAAGCTTGCTCAGAACATGCAGAACGTATCCATCAAGGGTTTGTCCAGTCGTTATAGGTAATAAGTGTTATTGTCTTACAATAATTCTGAAATTCATTAGATTCTGGTTTCTTTTACATGCCGACGCTATTGCCCTTGTAGAGCAGACACAGCTTCGTCGGTCACAGGGCTCGCGGATTGGGAAAAAATTTGACGTAAATACAGCATTTAGTGTTAACTATGATTCCGTGAACCAAATGTTTGTTATAATATCAATTTATTCGATGTTTCTTCTCGTTAATGTGTTAGTGATGTTAACCTATGTAAATTTTGTAAAAGCAATTGTTAGAATGTATTTATCATTATTGTTTGTTGAAATTATTCGAGCTGATATCAATATCAAAAAACAATGCGCGATTATAAATGTTTATCTGGCATATGTAAGTTCTTTTAGTAGTTTATTAACTGAAAAAGAGAATTTTAGCTGTATTTGCAACAAATTCACGCTATACAAAGTAAGCGTTCGATCCCGAACGGTACATTGTGTACGAGCCGTGCACAACTGTGCAAAGCGTGACATATCACGAGGAGGGTTTCAGTGTCCTCGTATTTTGTAGAAAGGCGCTCATTGCGAGCTGAATGTGGCGAATGTAGACAATGGAGGCGGCTTACATACATACCATTTGAAATCACCTAAGCGATGTATGAATTGGCTACGACACTGAAAAGCGTTATGCGTGAAAAATGTATTGTTTTAATTTTAATATCCATTTAATAATAACAAAATTAATAACCATATTTTAAAACCGTTAATACATATTACATGTCATAGAAATAGAATTCGGTAAAAAATATTAAAATTATACATTATTCATGACAACACATACAATACAATCAAAGGTGAAAAGACAACCTTGTCGAGGTCGTTGGAAGGGGCCGACCGACCGCAAAAAAAATGTTGTACTATCTGCTGAACGTGACTAGCAGTAGAGGTCCTATAACTGAAAATGGACATATAATGAAAACAGACAAGTATACAATAGTATATGTAATACAAACAGTAAAAGAAATCAACACTAATTTTAATTTAGAAATAAGTAAAGCTTACACGGTCTGTCAGAGATCCTCAAATAAATAAGTTAAAATTTCTGTTTACAGTATTTATCATGTTATTTAAATGTGCGGTAGTCTACAATAAAATTAGAACGAATATATCCAACTGGTAAGAGATTTGTAAGAATCTTTATGACATAACAATAATGATGTGCCTACGTGTTAAAACAGGGAAACTACAAAAGGAAAACCTCTGAAGTTATATTTTCATTTCAAAGCTTATTTAATTTTTTAGGTGATGAAAGTAAGTTGTATCAGTAAGCTACAAAACTGTAATTAATATTACCACGGCTGACATAAGGAAGTTAAAACTTCATTAATTTTTATGATTATGCAAATATGAGATTTGCAACATTTTATCCAAACTATAAAACACTAACGAGGTACGAAAAGTAGGCCTCGATGTTCATCTTCTTTCTGTTAATGACTACATATAAGAGCTAATTAAATTAAAATTATTTATAATTCGCAAGTATAGACCGATGAGGTTTCATATTTTATAATAATTCGTTATTTTTCTAAAATTGTTCACTTTTTATGTTGTTATCGTGAGAACAATGATTGATCGAAAGCGATATCAATAGATATTATTCGCATTATAAAAATCATAATGAAATTATTTTTCATAAGCCAAACAATGTTTTCTGTACGTCTACACTACACTAAAGGAGAATAAGTTGATTAAATAAGTTTGTTTTTTTTCTCTTTATAATGCGTTTAGTTTTTCCTTCCTAATATGATAAATATTAATGTTATAAATTGTGTTATTCTATTATTGATTTTTAATTTATATTATATGGATATTGAATGTATATCGGCTACTCACGCTGTAGATTCTCCAATAAGAGTAGACGGTTGCAGACCAGTTAATAGAGATGAAAATATGTATACTGATGTTTCTTTTTTAGGTACAAGTGAACAGCAAAACAATAAAGTAGACCCGATCGCGAAAAACGTGTAAAATGATTTAGAATGACACGTACGTGTTAACTTAATTGAAACGTATTATCACCGTTCACACGTGTCGTGTATTGTAACACGTCTACAATAAAAACACGAGCGGACATACAAATTGTGAGTGGTTACCGCGGCGTAACACACTGAGGCACCACAATCTCGATACTATCGTATACAATGACACGCGAGGTTCCCATCGCTGCGCTCGTAAACAGTCTCGATTAGTCGTAAAAAGCTTATCACAATTGTTGAATTTAATTTAAAACGTTTTAATTGCAATTTATTTTTATTTCCTACAAATCGACCTAATAAAACGAGTAACTTCACTTCGGGCGTAACAATTGTAATTTTTATTTTATTTTTGTAAAATTAGCAGAGACCATTAGTGATCCACTATTATTTGATACTGAGCATAAGCAAGCTAAGCGCAAGCTATACTAGTTACCATAAAGTTGCAATGCGGCACGATAAAGTCAAACAATCGTAAACAAAACTGTATTATGTATACGTCATCCAATCTTATCAAGGCTCTGTACAAGTGCTATAATAGCAAATCAGTTATGTAAACGATAATCAAGGATATTTTCATTTACGTGAAAGTCACACTCACTATTAGAATAAATTTAACAACATACAGATGTGTTACAGTTTTTGCTGTATATAGATATCGACTATCAACCTACGACTATCAAATACAGGGTCATAATAAAGTAACCTTTTTTTACAATAAATTCTTTCAATTCAAGCTTCAAGAGCTCAATGACCCCCCTTGTCAAACATATAATGCTAGCACGGAGGTCGTACAAGAAGTGTTCCCTAGAAAAGTCAAAGAAGAGTTGACATTAAGTAACTGCTAAGAAGTAAAGATTTATCGCCTTGTTTTTAGTCATGTCGTATTCTGTAACGCCCCGAAAATATTTAATTAAAGGAAAATATTTCGAAAAGAAATAGCGACGGTTCCAATAACTTAAACTTGCAGACGTGTTTTTGAGAACCTTCAGCATCATTTGGAAAAATAATTCCGAAGACCTGGATAACGGACACCTTAACGACATAATTTTCAAAAAATAAATTATATTCCTTTCTTTTTAATGAAAATTATTTATTCGTCAAAGGACAATATGTATGTATTTTAATATTATTATAATAAGTGTAATACTTTATTAAGGCCCAATCCATCGGATATACTTTACTACATGAGAAACATTCTCATTTACCTAGCTTGTTTTAAATTCATTCACATTCCATGACTAGAAACATTTCATATACAAAATATTAGATACAAAAATATGATTTTTATTTCTAGTCGAGAGTATCGTTGTATGTATTAAAAACAATATCAATGCAATATTTGATCTTAAGCAAATTGCAATATATGCATCGTTCAGTTTTTCTGCGTAACGATTATACGAACTGCGTAATGTAACGTTAATGTAACAACTATTATTGTTATAATTGAGAGCACGCGCACGCCGGCTTAATGCTATGCTATTGTATGCATATGAGATGTCATAACACCAACATCGTTGTTTATGTTTTTCATTTTTGATAGATACTATATAGTTTATATGCCCCATAGCTATCGCTTCTGTTTAATTTGACTTTCGCTACGGTTGACTGGGCTCACAAATAATTACGTAGGTATATGGTAAATAATAGTATGTTTGGCCTTGTAAACTTCTCGTTGTTAAAACAAGTATTCTCCCAGGGAGGATATGGCGTCTTAATCTATCATGTCTATTTTTGTTCGTGAGATATGCGTTTCCAGACTATATTTCCATTGTTTCTGAACAATGAAAACAAAATATTATTTCAAACAAAATGTGTAAGCTTGCTGAGAGTCTTACTCGTAATTTGCAAACGTGGGTCGATCCTTTGGCCAATTTTAAGGGAATATTTCTTTTTCATAATTTTCCATGGCAACGTTTTAACCGACATACATCAATTCTCTGCAAGACATGTTATTACATTTACGATGCATCTTAGAACGTGTTTTTCCTATTTAAATCTCAAATGAGTTTGTGGTTAAAATGTACAATTTTTAACAGTAAGCAATTTTACTTTTTATGTCCAGGCCGGTGACATTATAAAGAAAATAATTAAATTACAGCAAAGAACGATTTAAAAAGGCAAGCGGAGCGAAAAACGCCGAGTCCCGTCATGCGAAACGCGACAAACGGAGTCATTGTTGAGTAATGCCCGGGACCAGTTTTGTAACGCTTGGGATCCTTAATTTTTTTTTTGGTACTGTTAAAACTGATAATACCGCATACACACTAATATTACCTCTATATTGAAATAACAACATGTGTCGATAAGTTAAGAAATTTGTAAGATCAAAGTAGGTAGTAGTAAGTTGTTTCACCTTTTCTATTAAAAACCGTAACAATGTAGAATGAAAATGACAATGACGCATCGCAAAAACAAGGAGTATGTCGGACTTGCAACCTAAAAACCTTCAAATATTTCCTCATTGCTTAACAATAAGATCAAAAATATTCTGCAGCATACATTCGTAACTATGCTTATGCTGACATATTCCATTCTGTCAGAGGGTTGTATCTCGAATATTGGAGAATTATGCCAATAGCTGAAAGGTACTTCTATTTAATATCCACGTATAAGCCCTTCTCAGCTCCCAACAACAAATTGTCTTTGATTTAAACAATGTAATATATAATATTGGTAGTGATAAAAAACATATTCTCCTTGACAATCAAAGTACATGTGTCTGCTAAAACAGTATCTCCTATCTATGTTTTCTTTCGCTAGTTATTCTAATACGCGTTTGAAATAGGCCAATTAAAGTTATTCTTACCAGCTACCTGATGCCTTTTGTTCATCTTAAACGTTTGCTACATAACAAATAAATTAGCAAATATTGCAACCCAAACGACGAATGCGATGGAATGACGACATAAAGCAATGACCGGAGAGACTAAATGAAAAAGCAAAGAGTCGTCTGAAACCGGAGGTAGTGCTAAGACAGGATTTATTTTTAACGAGGCGAAAATAAACGCTGATGATTATTTTAATAAATAATGTTTAAGAATAAGAAAAAATATTCTTAAACATTTAGACTTGCAATGAATGCTTTTATTAATGCAAGCTTATGTCGTCACGAAATATAGATGTAAGCCGTAAGATTTTATAAGAATGCCGAGGGGAAAACCTTATATATCACGTACTCTACGCGGAAGATAGGGATATGGCGATTGCTACCTACTACTGCCGCTTATTTTTCAAAAGCTCGCTTTTGCAGACAATGAAATTCGCTTTCTTTACACTTGCAAACCTTTGACGCCTTCTGTGATCTTCTACGGCAAATATTACTATTATTAGAATATCATTAATGGTTTAAAAGATGCATATATATCTTAAAAAGTATTTCAGAACGATTTTTAAAAGATTTTTAATACACAGACACCATTTGTTACTTTCACTGTCGCTCATTTCTTCGACATGGATCGATATAAATTGTAACCAGGGGTAAGCGAAAATAAATGTCTCAATTCCGTAATATTCAGTATTATTATTCCTGTTCAACGTTTTGTAAACATAATTTTCGACTAAAAAATTATACTCGGTAAAAGAGTATAAATAAATTTGTATTATTATGTAAATTGTTTAATCCAAAACAGTTTTCTGTATTATTGACTTTATATAAACCCTTATTACTGATACAACCAATTGAAATTTTGCAATCGCAAATAAAAATTAATACGAAGGACGTAAGACTGGATCTCTCGTGTCAAGGACGGGTCGAGGATTCTGCGCAGCTTAAACGGTACGTAGTCACTGCTTCTATACAATATCAAAGCTCACCTTATGTCACTTTAGCTAAGTTGAAGTAAGTAAGTTTGAATTTAATGCAATAATATATAGAAACATAATACCATTCGTTATAGCGTGTAATATATTATATCATCGATATACATTCTACCCTACTATTCTACAAGGGTTTCATATACCACGTAAAAATAACATCGTACGAAAAAGCGTTAAAAAAATCGGATTCCTACATATTTAAGTAAATTATTTTTTATTAACTGTTCCTGCAGACTTTGTTCTACCACAAGTTATTGCTTATAGCCTTCAAAAAATTTTCAAAGTGTTCACTTAGCTATTAAAATTATTTTGCGACCACACTTAACCATATAAAACTTAAACATGCAT
This sequence comes from Battus philenor, assembly GCF_028537555.1. Taxonomy (NCBI): domain Eukaryota; kingdom Metazoa; phylum Arthropoda; class Insecta; order Lepidoptera; family Papilionidae; genus Battus; species Battus philenor. Next base: position 5,940,654 of record NW_027181693.1, read on the forward strand.
CTACTGTCTCTTAAACAAAAAAAGTGATTAGTGAATCAATGATAACGGTCGAGAAATAAAGTAATTTTTAAATAAAGTTTTTTTTAACCTGCCTACTTATAATTTATCACAATAATTCCGAAAAGTTGTTGAGTATTCGTAAACGTATCTGTTTATCGAGCAGTGGTAGCTCAGCGGTAGATGACTGAGACTTGTGATCGAAGGTCCCACGTTCTATACCCGGGACAAAAACTTACATAATTCATTCTATGCATTAATTATATAGGATTGCCGCTGCTTACAAAGTTTCCAGAGTATGGATAGCAGTGTCCTCTGCATATTGTAATATCTCATTGCGATCGCCAACTCGCCGATTCATATAAAATCGAACGCATTTACTTTAATAAATTTTCTTTTTACCGTTGTACAGACGAAAGTTAATTTGAGAAATTATTTTAATGTAGATAAATTTAATGTTTTTAAAAACTTGGTATCAGTACCAAAAAAATATAGTGTTTTTAAAGTTAAGGTACTTAGACGCCTTCAGTGGCGTCATGCGGGTCTTAATTTTTCTATTAATGTCCTTTTCAAAAACACACAAAACAATTATTGAACGTTCAATTTTACAGTTTATTCCTCTCCAGAGCTTATTGAAGTGTATTTCGTCACGCGACCTTAATTAAATTAATATACAAGTCTACAAAATTTAGAGGCACATTTTAAAAATGTATTTTTAACGACTACGTATATTCTAAACAATGAACAAAACTATTAAACATCTCGTTAATTTTAAGACCTTTCACATGAATGTATCAAATATGCATTTTTAGTTTTGGTAAAACAACTGAAAACAAAACTATGTGATGATGTTCTATTCTAAGTGTGAATAACGTTACAGTCGGGTAAACATGATCGTTATGCGATAATAACTTATATGTTATTACATATTATTGCAGTAACCTTTAATTGAACATCATACTAATTTAATTTTGTTGTCAGCATTTAAAGAAACTAGTTTTAAGTATCAAGGGGACCAGAAAGTAGTCGTTTCTGTCGACATATTTTACAGAAAAATCGATTGATTTTTACCGCTCCGTCTTTGAAAATTTGTGTACTATGTATGTATATATTGTTGATTTGAAATAAAAACTTTAAAGAAAGCGGCTTTACTTTCCGGTCCCCCTGATGTTTAGCACAATTTACTTCGCCTAACTAACATAATCGAACACCACCGCCATAGAAACTCTCTATGTATTTCATAACTGTCTAGTAGATTGAACATAGCGTCTGCACGAATAAGCGCTCAGATACGTCGATACGGGAACTTAAAATTTCTTATAATGATTGTCTATCTAACTCCTTAGAATTAAAATATGTAACGAAAATAATAAATCCCAATTCAACGTCTCATATTTCATAAATACGAATGTGTAGTGTAAATTAAGTAAACGCATGTTTAAAAGTAATTTTAAATAAATTAGCGGCGGGTATGAAATTATGAAGTGCTTTTGTGTTTCACGAATTCATTGAGTTGAGGCGGTAAATGGCCGTAACAGTTACCGTTTCGTGCAAACAGCAAACTGGGCCGCACTACTTAGCAGTACGACTCGGGGCCAGCATACAATTCCTGTATTTCTGTTATTCGGAATTAAAAAAAATATTTAGATATAATTAACATACTGCTCTCATTTCTCTTGTAGTTTTCATTGTAAATAATTAATACTAAAAAATCATAATCTACTCTTAAAATATTTAATTAAACATAAGGATGTTTTTGTTTATTATTTTAATCAACAATATTTAATATCATATGAATAGACTCGAAGACAAAGTAATCGACATAGCCAGGCGGACAGGCAAGTTGAAGTGGCAGAACAGGCCACACAGCGTGCATAAGAGATGATCAAGTTTTTTTTTTAAATTTTCTTCTTTCTTCCCTCAAAATTATTATCGTACTTTTTCCAGTCAATTATTCATCATAAAATCTTTCAGTCCTTAAGAATCTCTGGTCATCCTTTCAACCGTCACCATTCACAATTCTACGCCATTCCCAAAGTATCATAGATTATTTACGACATTATCATTTCCTTGTTTTATATATATTAAAATTCATCATGTTCTATGACTAAATTATTATTCAGCTTTGTTAATTTTTTATATATTCTTACATATATTAACATTCTTGGGGTCTTACCCGACCTTTTACTGAGTTTTATTATTTTGATCTAATTTTTCTCACAATTACCTCCTTAATTGTCGTTCTGCAGTACTTTAGAAATAGTCGGCGACACTCATCGTCGCCAAAGAGAGTGGAAGTAGAATTTCTTTCCTAGCTCACATTCTATTTTATTTCGGATCGTCCGAATGGCGGACAGCCGGTGATCCGATGCAGCACGGTCTGTTCCACCCTCAGTTTATAGAGGCATGAGGGACTCTCCTTGAGGTTAAACCGATGAAGGTACTCTGAGAATCAGCCGTGCCGCGTGTGAACATGGGGACCAGTACCGTGTCTGGGTACATCTGGCGAAGTACACGATAGTCGCCCGCAACTTAGACAAATGATCTTGTAAGAAATCTACAGTGAAGGTTTATGTCCAGCAGAAGACTACCAACAGATGATATAAGAGTGATGATGATTTAATATTAAACATAATAAATAACAGGCAGTACTCTTTGATGAAGATGATGAGTGTTTTTAGCATTGCTTCAGGGTCCAGTAACATTGACTATTATGCAGTAAGGATGGATCCGCATCGGTGCCATGAAAATATGGTGCTGGAGAATAAAATTGCGGATTTATGTACTTTGCACCTTTATATTTATTCTAATTTGTTTCGCTAGTGTTTTTTTGCTTTTACTAAACGCAGACAGGTGGGAGAAAGTTGCGAAGTTAGCAGATAGTCGCCGACATAGTAATTGAGTCTCTGTAAATATTTATATAATGTAGACTATATTGATCACACCTGAATTTCATTATATATATTCCGGTATTCAATAATTAACAAATAGAACGTATATACAAGAAAAGTTTCGCACTGCCATCTGCATACCAAGTACCTTAACTTTTATCCAGAATATTTACTTGGATGCAACTACGAAAATGAAATCGTCTCTCAAGAAAAGAAATACATTATAGACTAGAAAAACGCTATTAAAAATAATAAAATAAAAATTGAATACGTCGCAGGCATATGTTAACCTGCCTATATTGTAATATTACTTTAGCTTCAATACTTGCATCGTGGGTGGAAGCACTACTTACGAGTGAACTGAACTTAAAAGCAATATTTCTTTAGAAGTACTTAAACTTCTAAAAAAATAAATCGACGGCAAATGCAAAAAAAGATGTATAAAGTACTAAAACAAGGTAATACCAACTAAGGTTTTAATACAATGTTATTTCTATTATATTTCTGTAAATATAACTTAATTCATTATTAATTGCCTCAATTTTCTTCTTCAATACCAGTAGTTAAAATATCCTTTTGTTTTATCACTACAATTACTTGTAGCAATTGCATAATTGAAAATCATTTTTTAAATACTTAGTCTTCTCATAATTATTGTTACAAAGTAAAACAACATCTTTTATTATTCATAACATTTACTATAAGGTGTTAGTTTACATTAATATTAAACCATTAAAATATTTAAAGTTCGATGTGGTCCCCATTGGCTGCAAAACAGTCTTTTAATTGTTGTTCTTTCGATGGGAAAATTCTTCACTGCCATTCATAAGGATTGTTTCATGGACCTCAAATTATCATGGCGTTTAGAGTAAGCCTTACTCTCGATAAATGACTCAGAATCATGATCCAGTGGATTAATACCAGGATTAGATTAATCCAGTCTTCAGCTCTGATGAAGTTCGGAACCAAGATTGGGAGGATCGAGCTTTATGACCCGACGCCGTGTCTTGTTGAAAGGACCATTCTTGGTTATTGAACATATTAATGTTAAGGAGCTTAACTACCTTTTCACGAATAATATAATATATTATTCGTGTACATATATATACACTTGTGCCGATGTCACTCCTAACACTCTACCAAACCATTACTAAAGTCAACTAACACCCACGTTGTAGTCTGTTAAATAGTTGGAAAGCTTCTTTAGATATTTCAGCATAAATACGGTCATTTTGTTTGTAAAAATTTTCTCTCTTAAAAATTTTATTGTGAATTTTCTTTGCGTAACGCTGCAGCAATTATTTCGATGTTACCGTATTATTTTTAAAATTATCAGTTGAGAAATGACCAATGCCTCGCTTATAGGCTGCAAATCCTTTAAAAGTCCTCTTTTAAAATAAGGGACGTGCTTTTTTTGCTTTCGGACAAGATTTCTTCGAATTTTTTTCCTTACTGCTTTGATCGTAAGAACACTACGTGGACTGTCAGTTACTTTTCTGTCATAAAATAGAGGAGGTTTCATAGTATCTATTAATAGCCCGGTAAACAAATTTGACTAATACCCAGCGTACGGAGGATTTTAAATATGGTATATGGCATCATATCTACTTTATGTAATGCGCTCGGTATCGGTCGGTATCCGTATTTTTTAATATATTGGCACAAAAAAAAACACTAGGAACAATCATATAAAAATGACAGATTCCAAATTCAAAAGTAATATTCTGTTTATATTTTATGTATTGTTAGAAGTAGATGGTATTATTCAACAATGACTATTCATCGTATACTTACTCGCTAGTTTTGAAAGTAGTATAGATGGGAACATCGCATTTAAAAACGGACTGGTATTTTAAAGAGACAAGTATAAGCGAATATTTATTTATTTATGCAGGTATTCAACATTAAGTATAATCCATTAACCTATTTGCATCGCATGGAAATATGAAAAATGACCCGATTCATAATCAACGTTTTTATATTTAAATAAAAAATTGTTTAAAAATAAAAAGACCATACTTCAAAATTATTAATTTTCTACAGTATGCTAACATTTAAAATGTGGGATGCATGTAACTACTTCACAATTTTCAGAATGGTTAATATTTTCTCACATATCATTTTTTTTTTTGATTAGGAATAAAATTAGTTACCAACAAATAGAAGCAATGTAACAAATCATCATTTCAATCAAGCAATATTGTAACTAGTTTCGATTGCGGAAGATAATACAGGAGGGAAACATTGCCAAGCTGTTAGAGGAAGAAGAAAGACGCCAAATATTTTTGGAGTGTTGTAAAAATTAATAAGTAAGGTAATTAAAAGCAACAAATTCAGGTCTGATAAATCTAGAATAAGAAAACAAACTATCATAGTTTGTTTTCTTATTCTAGTATGTGACGTAGAATCTAACAAAGCAAAAATAAAAATGTAAAATATTTCAATAAACAAAAGTAAATTAATTTAAAATGTAAAAATAGTACCTCGGGGGGTGAAGGCGAAGTAAGATAGGTGACATAAGAAAAGAATAGAAGAGAATGTTTCAAATAAAAGAAAGATGCGTAGAAAATAATGTGAGGGATAAAGCATGAAGGTGAAATTAAAAAAGCTAGTCAAAAATTTATTGAGAACATATTGTCCCTTCGTACCTAAGACAAGGAAATGTACGAGAAGTCCTCAGTAATGGAGCCAAACAAGCAATGTAACTGTCATTAGCATCAGTACTCTATTATTAGAGAGTGTGTTATTACAATTTACATATTTTGTTTCAATGCCGAACGCTGCTACGTATATAAATGCTCCGATGATAGTGATGACCAGGATGACCAGGAAAATGAAGCGTATTTATACGCTTATAGTGTAAATTAGTTAAGTTTTATACGTTATCCGAGGAAATCTTCCTGAAATAAAATTGACTTACCAAAGTTTTCATGAGCGCAGAAAGTTCCTTGGTAACAACTGCAAACTTGAAGAAGGCGGCACCGATGTCCGGCTCAGAGTCTTTGCTGAGTGCATTCCCTCCGAGCCGCTCCAGCGCCCGCGATAGGTACATCTCGTTGTCCACGTGCGCTATCGATATTTTTAAAATTAATTTCATGTTACAGTTATTTATTATATAATACACGCAAATTACTTTTTTCGCGGTCCATTTTTATTTGTGCGATTGCTTTTATGCAGTATATAAAAGTATCGATTACAATGGATTATAATTGATATCAATAAAAAATTAACAGATAACATCTTGTATATCTTATAAATGTATGACTAGCGATACGTATACAAGCTACACGGTAACTGAAAATAGTCGAATCTAAACGAGTACGAGTTAGTGTCTTCAAGTAACGAAAGCTATTTTGAACAGTTTACTACGATAGAGTTCGTGCATTACCAGACTACGAAGTATATACGTTTTATCAATTCCTTGTTACTACGTATGTTTTCTACACGAGACTCATTTTGGGGGGGTGGGCACTATTTACCGCATAAAATTACCTTTTAATTAGTTTTCATTGTTACTGATATCTGATATTCGGAAGAATGGGCTTATTACTGAAAACACTTCTGTATCTAAAAAAACGTCAGAATTCTATTGGAAAAATAAAACCGATAATTACTCCTGCTTCTGCTAATGTCTGCAAACCTTCTTTCTTATACGCAGGTAAACTTGAAATAGTTCCTTTTCATGGTTTATCAATTAGTATCTGATTTGTTTTATTATCGCAATCAAACAGCTGTGTACTACAATTACAAGTATTACAAGGTGGACAATTACAGTTAAGAAGCATTCATCGATGTTACTTTCATAATTTGTTAGGGTATATCATTAACTTTAGATAAGCATGCATCCGCATTTCCGATTTCAGATTATTATTGATTTATAACAATTATCGGTGCAAGTATTGCCATGCCACCTTTTCTTTATACATGTTGATTTTATAAGTGTAAAAGCTACAAAGGGAAGATTGTATTGCTCATTTGTTATCGATGAATTTATGGTACACCCTATTATAAAACAAATAGTTTCGATCATAATAAATAACATAATGAAAATTTAATAACAATAAGCTTTGTCACGATTCGAATTACTATACATTAAAATTAACAATATATATGTAAGCTTTTATATCTTTAGCAAAAAACTCTGTATAATAATGAGCGGTTGTGTCCACAGGAAATAATAAGAAAGTGAGTAAAGACAATGTCTATCATTACCTATTTCTAAGAGAACAACGATGAATTGGTTAATAAATAAAATTATACGAAATGAACATGAGATTGGTGTAATGCATGAAGAAAATATGAACTGTAAATGAAAAACAAAAAGTTATCTAAAAAAAAATCATGTTAATCATATTTCTACGCGTTTACTTTTTTTTTTTAATTCTACAAAAATATTACACTAGGTATAATTTTAAGTTAACATTTATTATAAATATATTACAAAACAATGTTCTCCCTGTGTTATATCTCAAATCTTAGGAGACACAGCGTGCGTAATCTAATAATATAGACAATAAGGAAACTAAAATGGTCTTTAAGTATTAGCAACTATGAAACATTTATACATAAAATTATTAAAAAGAAGATTTAAATATTTTTTACACAAAAGTAAACAATATTCAGAATAAAAAACACTTAACGAGCATTACTCTGCAACATTTACGTCCCGATACTTTGCAGAAAGGAGTATTTAAATTTTGATAGAAAATTACTGAAACATCAATTTTTGGTTACACGGCTGGGAGTTCATTGTACTCAAACGCTAGTCTGGCCATCGGTGAGTATAATCATAATATTATTTTCAATATTGGGGATCATTATCCTTAAAATTACTTTGACATTATTATAAAAATAATGATATTATGAAAATCCAATGCAATAAATAATACAGAGGTAGGCGCCCACTACACCCTGCCAACTCTAACCCGTGAAATCTGCAAATGTTGTTTAGACAGCCGTGAAAGTCCGGTTTAAAAAATTTGTTACTACAATACCATAGTACTTGGTTTATATTGACATTGTATAACTAAGACTAGTGTACCAAGAATTCCACAATTTGTTACTTCATTTCCTAGTAGATGCAGTTTAATGAAGAGACACTTTGTCTTTCTTATGAGACGGTGGACGTTTAATTAGTTTCCCGTTTGGATTAACTTGTAGCTAAAGGTATTCGTCGTCGTGCCTGACTGAGCTGACGTTATTTATAACTAACAATTTTTTAATTACTTTTATATTTATACTAATAAGAATATAGTTTCAACCGAATTCTAATAATACTTTACTAAATAGAACACTCCGACAACATAATTTATTTAACAAACGAGTTATTGGGTCAATACCCGATATATATTATCGAGAATTATAAATCACAAACATTATTAATGAAATTGTAATTTTTAAGTGAAAGTGTTAATCTAAATTCTGTATTTATATGACCGGTTTGATGGAAGATTAACATATAATTAACATTGGCCTTATATCCGCATAGTTCTTCGTAAAGACTCAAAATTCATTCACTATCAAACCATGTATTGACAGCGTGATAAATTTAACATTAGTAAAAAAAATTAATGGACTCTCTTTTGTAGTGTGTCAATCGTGTCCATGTGACAGGTGGGGGAATGACTTTCGTTATACTACGACTAGTATAGTAATATCTGGCTGGTAGTAAATACATTAAAAAGTTTACATTAAAAAATTACAAGTTAGTCAATCTTGATTTCTATCTTTTTCATTTGTTTTTCTGTAAAAAAGATCGATATATTCTAATATTTTCCTTTAAAAAATATAACCCAAGCCGCGGAAAAAATTATTATTTATGGAACTAACAGTGTCAGTAAGAGTAGCACGAAGCTGATTTCCTATTTCAGTCTCTTCAGAATTATTTAGGCCGTGTCAAGTTAACATTGAGGTCTGACAAAATTATCGCGCTTTTGTGAATAAAGACTTTTTATATAAAATGCAACGGAACTCCTTCCCCAAGCTATTACATAAACATTGTTTACATGTAAAAAATAATTAATCGTATTCCTGTATTAAGTTTCATTAAGTTTAGTTAGAACAATGAGAACATTTGTATTTGGCGAGGAGGGCTGTGATCCGTGTCGCAACCCACATTTGCCTAGCTCAATCCCGCGTACGCCCTCTGAATATTAAACACTAAAGCGTTGCGCCTTTCAATTTCACCGCAAGGCGGTACGTATATTTAGCGTTTGCCTTTCGTACTAAATAAATGAATACCGTCGTCCACCGTGATTTTCATTAAACTAACTGGAACGCAGTAAGAGTACTACATAGCCTTGCCATAGTACTACGTAGCAATAAGTAATTTGTATTAACTAAAGTCCCAAGCGTATATATATAGTATCAATGCCTTGCAGTGGGCGTCCATTGGCTGACAAGATAACGTCTAGTATCCCAACTGCTTAGTACTATTTCCTCGCAGATTCAATTTAATTTCGTAAACAAATTATTGAAGAAGGAAGAAATTTACTGGCACTTTTAATTCGTCAATTTTTTTTTAATTATTAATAGTAAGCTACCACCGGCTCGGCATGCTAGAAGAGCCGGCCAAATAATAGGAAGACACTTTGTATTTGTTATCCCAAGGTGGACAGACAACCATGTTAAGGCCACTTCCGATTGGTCTTAATGGTAGTCTATGGAAATTCTATGCGTTCTACGGCCGAGAATGTTTAAATAAGAAATAATATACATAAATTACCAATGTTTTCATGTTTAATCAAACATACATCATTTTTTTCATTCAGTTTAATCATACATCGAAAAAATATTTAATGGATCATCGTTATACATACTATATAAATCTCTCAGACAAATTAAAAAAAAAAACAGATGCACGGCATGTTTTCCTCGATTCACAGTACACCGTAAAATGCTTAGTCATCATAGTCTTAAAAAGACATGTTTCGAAACGGCATATTGTTGCATATATAGAATAATGTCGAGTGAATAAGCGTAATATTTTTTGGAATTTCGATAGCAACACACAATTTTGAGAGTACTCTTCATTCAAATTAGTATTATTTAGAAGAACCCACGTACTGACAAAGTTACGTAGGATGATTTCTGACGCTATGCTAAACATGAAAGGCGACTAGAAGAAATATAAGCGACCAATTTAAAAATTGAAGTTTTTGTTATAAAGTTTTCATTTTAAATCACCGTAACCAAAAGCGAAATAGAAATATCCTGTAACTTCATCATCATCGTGATGTGCCAGTGGATGTTCACTACAAGGTATAGCCCGCTTCCAAATATCGCCACTATGACCAGCCTTGCACTGCCCACAACCCGTGACTTTCCGCGACCTTGACAATGTCATCGGTCACTGTAAGTAATGTATATAGTACAATAAAAAGTAAAGCTTTTGTTTATCATATCAGATAAATATGTTTATTTAAAAAAAAACGTACACAAACCAAAATTATGTTCAACTAACAGTAGGCACTCGGACGGAGTTCTGCAAAATAATACAATTTAATTTTGTTCTACGTAATCATTGGAATTATTTATCTCCATTAATAGTCATAAATTCTCGAACAGATTTATACGCAATTTACATTTAACAAAAATATACGTAAAAATGTTGTTAAAAATTTTTGAGTGAATCAGCTATAAAAATGTTAGAGATAAATTAATGTTAGACTTCTTGGTAAAGCACTTCACTAGATTGGAATGTTCCGCGCGTGTTTGCTTGTTTTTGCAGTCGCGCGCGCGACCTTGCCGAGTGTACCACAATCCGGTGCGACCAGTCCTTTGCGCCCGACCCGGTAAACAAACCATACCACACCAAGTCAATAAACCTGCCGGCGACTTATGCCCCAAATAAAAATAAAAACTCCTCTATACATTGCATGTATTTTATATCCCAAATCTCATTCGGATTCGTTTCAGATATATTCGGACAATGAATTTTTGCGATAAGATAGTGTGCCGATTTATCGCGCTGAAGTGCAAGCTATGTATGTTCTTATTTTAATCAAATGAGTTAGTTATGCATACAAATATAGAGATCAATATAAAAACAAATAATAACTTCATTTTAAAATTGGATCCATTTATTATTATTGTAAAAATTTGTTAATACAATACTGTCTAATTTGTGATTGTAAATTCTGTCTTATTTTAATTTAAATCACCATCGCCTCATTTACATTTTTATGTGTTTAAAAATAGTTATCGAGAGTAGAAAAATATAAATCGTAAAAGAGATCCGAAATGTTTTATATTTATCCGAATTATTTTTTTACGAATCGAAATTTATTGGGTGATTGATATGAGGAGTAAAAGCTTTAAAGGGAGTAAATGTAAAACTCTGCTATTGCTCAGTGAGTTCAGTTTCAATAACGTAACTATAATATAGTAACAAAAAAGAGCTTTAAAACTTCGGATTTCAACATAATTAAATTAATTTTTGTTATTTATTTGTCCCTGCAGTCTGTACTACCAGAAGAGATTCACCCAAAGCGTTTCGTAATAGAAAATAGGTTTAAAAACTTTTAAGCACCCTGCTGACTAATGACCCATATATTCACCCCTTGAAACCTTTTACACCTATAACTAATCACTCTACATCTACACTAATACATCCTAATGTTCACCTATCAGTTACAATCTATTATGTGACTATTATAGCAATCCATTCATCATCCATTATCTAATTAAATAGTAATATGTGTTTTGTAAGTTTTCTTCACTAAAATCTTCTAAGTCAAAAGCATAGAGACTGGTAAGAAAATAATGACAAGTGTGAGATAGACGTGAAGCTAGAAACAACCCAAACGTGTAGATATTACGTTGCGGCGAAGGAAACCAGACACCGACCCACTTTCCATCCGAAGCACACGAAGGGAAATTCACTCAGCGGAGCGCTGACCACTGTGAAGTCCGGTAACCGAGCCCCGCTTAGTTTAGATCATTAAATAACTTTAGAAGTTTAATTTAACACCCCGGAATTTTCGTGCACTAGAGATATAATTTTAAAACGGTAAGGTTTGTTTTAAATGAAATGTAGTCTCTTGCGTGCAACATTGGTCTATGTTTTACAAGTAATTTTGAAAAATACTCTTCTCTATTTAAAGATTATTGCTACTTTTTAATTTTCAGGTAAGAGAAAAAAGATCTTAGACTATAAAACTCAGCAGTTTTGCAAGTATCGACGTATAACATTTTGTACATCGATTGAAAATTTTGAATTCAATTTCGCCGTGAAAAGAAACAAAACATGCAAACAATGATAAGATATAAAAAGAAATCTATCCATAATTATCATATTATGAACATGCATATAATGATAATGGTTATAAAAATTTGCACTGTAATCAACGTTTCAATATGTAGTCTACGCCAAATTTTAATGGTGTTTGTTTAATGTCAATTACCAAAATAGTTAATAAAAAAGATCCCTGATTTATACCAGGTATTCATGAATATACAAGTGATTGGAAATATGTGTAATTAAACCATTTAATGCATGTTACATCTTACCCAAAAATAAATGGATTCAGAAATAATAAATAACGTTATAATAAAACAGTAAAAAAAGGAGTGTACAAAATTCGGATTATGACATATAAAGATTAATTATTGTTAACTGTCTCTCCAGACTTTGTATTGCAAGTAGTAATTGGCCTGTAGCATTCCCTTTAGAAAATATAATTTAACATATTTATGAGCTGTTGATTTCGTTCGTTGAACGAACGAGGAAACTTCGATCGATAACTAGTTTATTTATACAGGCAAGACGATGATATATTGGCCGGGCGATTTAATCGCAAAGCGACGGCGGGAACTTGAAGGCCCCGAACCGAACAAGAAATTGCATTTTGTCACCTACTTTTTCGTAGCCGGCTTTGACTGCGCATCGGCGACAAGTAAATTATGTTTTGTTAATAAACTTGGGTAGAAAGCTGCAAAACGGCCGCCATTGCGGTCGATCTCATCGTTTTGTAAAGCAATCAAAGTATTTCCTACATCCGCATATTAGTTAAGGAAATTATTTATGTAATTTGTACTATAATATTTTTGAGTAAACAAGATAAAGATTATACAATGACTAGACGGGAATTCTACTCCGTTTCTAGTCTTTACGGTATGAGAAAATATTTACAACGATTAATTAATCGCTGTCAATAGCTATACAGGTGATTGGATATAAGTATAAAAATTTTAATAAGGTGCATATCGCTCATTTCTTAATAAAATGCTTTAAAACTTTTATTGTACATCTATAACTAATCAAGGCTTGGCTGCGGCTGTTTTTGGATTTTAAACACTGTTTGACAATAAATGTAATTAAATTTATACTTAAATTTAAATATCAAACCTAAAAATAAATAGTTGGATAACCATAGTATAATATATGTATATATATATATATATATATATATATATATATATATATATATAAATATATATATATATATATAAATATATATATATATATATATATTGTTCTAACACAGTAGCTGCGTATATTAAAAAAAAACATCGTAAAAATACCACACGGCATAAGTCTAGCACTATTGTTGTGATATTTAGGTCATTCTACTTCAATGATCGAATGGCCTCGCCTTGTCGTCCGGTTAACCAAACGAATTGAGATTTTTATAAGGAAGAACTTTATGTATGCAGTTTAGATAAATTTGCTTGTAATGAACTGAACTATGTACATATTTGTGTTTCGAACATTTAACTGTTTTGTACTCTTCAAATAAACAATGGAAAAATAAGCACACTCGCAAAAAAATGTCACGATGAAAGTTACTTATATTATTTTATACAACGTAAAAATTTAAGAATTTATTTCACCTGCTTAAATTATACAACTTCAGTTTCTTTTGAAGAGAGACAGATTTGAGTGACAATACGAATATCAAAATAATGATACCAGAATTTAATTAATATGAATCAAATGGGAGTGTCATTTGAAGAACTTATGAATATAAATCCTTATTGCAATAGATGCTGGCAGGATTCACTACAATTATTAAAAGAATGATCAAGATAGTTGAAGAACGTTCGCCGACAAATTTAAAAGTAATTTTGATTTTACTTCTTGGAAAATAAATATCACTATTACTGCCTACATCTTTAGATAATATTAAGAAGATCTTCGTCTATGTAGCTCGGCGTTTATGTAAACATTGACGAATAAAAGTCCGTCAAAAGTTAAAAAAAAACAACTAAATAAGAACACCGATGAAGTCGAAAAATTAAACTTTCAACTTGTAGTGATAAATTATTAACATTAAACATGTTGAAATTTTCTAGGTAACATATACAAGCATAACGTTATTTATTTTCAAGGCACACCAGAGAAAAATCATTCGAATATTGTAAGAGTGTATCAATAAATCGCTCATCGTTTCCGCGTCGTTGGCCCTCCGCATCCACGTCTAGTAAGTGCATCGAACGATCGAACTATTTCCAGTGGCGTCTATTCATAACACTTCCTCCGGCCCTTTTTATAGCCGGGTCTCGTGTCGTCTGGATGACTCGGGACAGGGAATGCGAGTGTTGCACGTACGCTCTATATCCATACGGACGTCGGAAAGGTATTAACAACTAAAAGTATTTTTAACACTATGCTACCAAGAAAAGAAGTCACCTTTATCTATTTCATATGTTTAAATTTATTAGAATTATTCAAGGAGAAATACACTACTTGTTCGTGACATATACACAGTTTAAAAATTTTACAATTTTGATTGTATCTTTAAACGATCGTAATAACAACCTTCAACGTATAATATGTTATCATCTTTTCCATCACATTTACCGAGATTATTAGAAATTTTAATGAAATTTTGGTTCGTTTAATAGTCCTGTTGATTTTTTTTCGCAAGTTTTTTTTGGTTAAAGGCAATTCATCTGACTCTCTAGTCATCCGACACTCAACTTGATGTCAACTAGAGATGCAATCCACCGTATTAGATAATCAGCGGAGGCTCCAATTAAAAGCAAACAAGAACTGTTTGAAAATAAATATAGTTAACGTAACGAACATTTACCTAACATCATCATAGACATCACAAATCATTCGTACTACAATTTATTTTCTATACCATTAGAATTCAGATATCGACCGAATGAAAAATATTTAAGGCTTATTAATAGAAACAAAACTAAACACTCACCATTTCCCGAATTGTGTATGGCCTTTATAGCTTTTTTTAATTTGGTTAGGCCCTCTCGATCGAAGTCCAATGTCTGAAACAAAACAAAGTTTTATGACAAAAATTGAAACGGATTTTTTTTTTGGTAAAAAATGATCAATGAATTCATTGACAATAATTTGGCAATACTTTCAAATATAAAAGAAAATAATTGTATTTAATGAAATGTCCACTTGAACCTCTGCCTTTTACGAATGTATTATGTTGGCTCCCTATTTTTTGGCGGTCAATCGTTACAAACGGGTGTTCACAAAAAGGACCACGAGCCATTCTGAAGAGCTCTTGAACATCTGTCACCCCAAACACCGATTCATTAAACCCCCGATTTTATGTTAAACTAAATAAGGTTCACCACACACTTTTATTTACAACTTTTTAAATTTAATTTTAAATATGAAATATATCGATTTTAAGTTTATTTCCTTTGTGCCATTACGAACTGCCTGTATGGCAGGAAAAAATTTTAATTTCTCAGCGGTGAGTAATAATGTTGACATGAATAATCAACATCACTATAAATATTTATGCCTTCTACCTTAAATGTGCATCGAAGAATTGTAATGAATACATTTGAAGCGTGTTAGAAAGAAATCCGCTTTGGCAAAGGGGTCAGCTGTTCGGGGCCAATATTGATGGTTTTTATTGTGCCCATTGTTTTTAATGGCCACTTTTTATCGTTGCATTTTAATTAACAACGACCTTCTTTAATTTGCATTTATATTGTTAGTTTAAATAATTATTATTTTGCAATGAACATTTTCTAAATAATACAATCTAATACAACTCGATAAATGATTAAAATGTCCCCGTGTGTTGTCCGAGTCCATCTTGAAGAATATCAACACACCCGCTCTATCTTGGATGTCTTATAGGACGACCAATATTTTCCCACCGTACCAGTTCCATGTCCGAAAGCAAAAGTATGATTGTCGGTCACAAAGAGATTAAACCCGACCGAAAAACAGTCAACTCCGAACATCGGACGGCGGTCAAGTAACCCGACAACTTCGTTATTATTTAAAGCAAGAAGCGGCTGCAAAAGCCCAGAACAGCTAAACAGTCAAAAAGTCCGAGTATGGGAGGAATCGGGCAACCCATCACCCAAAATTTCAATCCGCGGCGGGAGTCATGTCCCTCAGCGAAATGCGCGTGGAGATTGAAATATAATAAAGTAAACAAAATCAACTACGAATTCAAAAGCCTATTCATAAAAAAATATTGACAGCAAATGTATATACCACAGTCAGTTAAAAATTTAATTAGTAAATCTAAATCTGAAATCTTTTATGAAATATTGTGAAGGACCGCACAATAGATGGCCTGTGGCATATCCAAATTGCCTTGTCATCCGCAACCATGTTTTCGGAATAACAAAGTAATACAAAGGCTTTTCTTCATAAAGCTCTAAATAATTTTCAAACAATAAAATAACAAATAATTGGACTATTCATTATGTATAATATAGGTAAAAGAATAATATTACCGTTTATCCAATATACTGGTTGTATGTGTTTTAAATAGGTGAATGTACACATTATTTGCTGTCAATTAATGTATAGTTCACCCTATCCAAAAATCAATAGTTTCACAAATAACGTAATAATAATACAGCAAGGAAAGTGTTTTAAAAATTCGGATTAATTTGTTTACCATCTGTGCTGCAGTCTTTATGCTGCCAGAAGTTATTAGCTTGTCCCATTCCGATAGAAAAAAATTATTAATGTAACATATTTCAAAGTGATCACTGAAACATGATGATTGGAAATAGGTACTTTTGTTGACAAATGAAGTATACGTTCACCTCTTTAAACTTTTTACCCCTATAACCCATCGACCTGTACATCGAAGAATAACTTTGTTATTTAAGTTTGTTAATACAAAACGCCTCATTATCTCTTATCCTCAAAAAGAAATAGAAGTGAAAAGACAAAAATAGAAAACAATTAGCTACACGCACCGGACATTTGATACATCTGCAAACACTTATCTCTGTAACGCCATACAATGTAAGCGCAACACTGATTCGCTTTCCCGCTCGCAACAAACAACGCATGACGACAAGTGTTGATAAACGTCAGTAATGTTACAACGCAATAAAAATTTACTGTAACAATCTATTATTATTTGACCTTCGAGGAATACAGAAGATATTAGTCTTTTTTTATGTAATGCTCTCATCGTCATTTCAGACGAATTTCATCATCATTGCCAAACAGGCCTCCTGCTTAAATTTGCAATAGAACCGATTGGAAGCGCCCTGGATCCAGCTTCTTCCCGTAACAAGGACGGCTGTAAACCATGTGGGTGCTAGTCCTACATTGCGCTACCGGTCTCTCTCCTCTTCTGTACCTTATGGTCCCAGCGTACAGGCAACATAGTAAAAATCAAACCAAATTGCTGCTAAATAAGCTTTATATGGAGGATAAATTTATGTGAAACGTATTCAATTCAGTAATGTTAATAGTACACGAAATGTCTCGTCGGTGGGTCTAGGTAAAAATGTATTCCAGTAACAAAATAACCACAAAATTACAACACTAAATGTGCCGTTAAAACTATCAAGTGCACACAATATCACGAGATGTGATATTCGTTACACCTCATTTTACATTGTGACGCATTGTCCAATTACTCGATGTATTTAGGTGAGTCAAGACGGAAGACTAAATGATTTGATTTAAACCAGTTTTAAAAAAAGGTTAAATAAAAAAATGGAAATGGTATGTTTTCTTAGGTCCGTTCAGTCAACTTTAAACACAAATTTAAATTAACCTGACACCAACTTCGTTCTGAGAATCGACACATAAGCAGTTTTTAAGGATCGTTGATGATTCGGCATTATGCTGCATTTATTCACTTCTGATTTCCTCATATTCACCCACATCCACTATTAATTATAGTTACTTTTTTGTCTATACTAAATTTAACAATTTTCAATACTTCGTTAACTAAATCGGCGATCTCGTAAGATCGCATAGCTGTATCATTTGATTTAAACAGGCGAAATACTAAAAATTGTTTTTTCTTTTCAAGTTTATATTTTAGTCCGTGGACAGTCATTGACTATGAGATATTCTATTATTAAATAGCGAAGGAACTTGAAAACCACGTATTAGTCTTGCTATTCTTATCCTTTGAAGCAATATCTGTTCCGGTTTCGAAACTCAAAGAAACTAAAATTGACAATAACTGTATATTGTTCATGACAGTTGTATGTTAAAGACATTTTCATGCACTTACTGTTAAAAAATTATCACTTTTCCATACAGAGTGGTTGTATATACGTATAAAACCTTTAAAGGTGTGAAAGTACTGAACATTTGCTATCAAAAATCAATGGTTTCTGGTATAAGAAATAACATTGTATATAATAGTGAAAAACGCATTTTCAAAATTACATATTAAAAATTCTTTATTGGTATTATCTGTCCCCGCAGACTGTGCTGTCAGAAGTTATTTGCCTATCGCTTTCTAATAGAAAAAAAATGTCACATATTGAAGTGTTTTAAAGCTTTTTGCTAATGACTTACAAATAAATTTGTAAGTCCCCTTTAAAACTGTTTCACCTGATCCTGATTTCAACCTTTTCAGTGCAATATTCCAATTGTTCCTGATTATATCTTTCATTCGTGAGACACTATTCACTGGTTATGTTATTCATATAAAATGTTAACCAATCCGGGATCGAACCCGCAATCCGCGATTTAATGCACGTAAAAATACATACATACCTGTAGCAATAAAAACTACAACACCCGCATTAAACTGCGTATTGTTTACTGCAACAATGATTCAGTAGAAACTTAAGGTAGTGGATATGATGAGTAAAACAATTCCTTTAATGTTATTGCTTTACACTATTCATTGTGCTGTATTTAATTTATTTAACTGACCAACGCCGCAATGTGTTTCTTTAAAATATAAATCTCTTACACTTTACGGCACTGCTTCAAAGTGTCGACGATGTTAAAACGTTATTGTTTGGCTGACATTCTCGACCAGCTTAAGAAGTCACAAAACAGTCATATTTTAATAAATCAGGTTAGCAGAAATATTAACCTTAAGAAGAAATCTAACAAGAATTATTTAATAATAAAAATAAATATTATATTTTTAATTTTATACTTCAACTACAATATTTTTGGTAGAGTAACGATATTTACTTGTGGTGCCTAATAAGCAGACCGTCATTGCACGTAGTTACCAATGTTATTAACTGAACAATTTTATTTAATCACGTACTTTCTCTAATTAAACTAGTTGCATTACATTTACAAATTGTCAACATTTCAGCCGTTAGACGCCCACAACTGGAAATAGGCCTATCCCATAAATTTTCACTAAGACGCAAAAAAAATTGAAAGCAGTCTGCACCCCAAAATTTTTCTAAAATCGGACGTCCTACGATGCACTTGCTGGTCCGTGGGTGACCACCAGAACCAGAACCTTAAGGTAAGGCGACGTTGCCTCTCACAGCGAATCTCCACATTTTCTATTGGATCTTGTGAAACCTCGTTTATATACATGTAATTGTCCCATCTATTATATAGATGAGGGGTGGACAATCTGCGGCTCTTTTAAAGGTTAGTTTTTGCTCCGATGTATTGTCGAATTATTTCAAAATTTAAAAATATATATTATCTATGTCAGCATCTGGGAAATCGAAATAAATTACTGGTGTAAATAATTATCATTATTATTCCACCATAAAATTTGCGAAATCCAAACACCGATCATAATTAATAAACAAGCATCTTAAGTACTATTAGGAGAGCTGTCATATACGTGTGCCTTTATATCTAACTTCAATACATATATTTTGTACTTCTGTTTAACTAATTTCAATAAATATGTTCTTTTTATAAAACAAAAAATGTTTGCGTATTTTAAATGCGTATTCAATTGCGGCTTGCAAAAAATTACAATTTCAAAAAATGGCTCGCACTATCAAAGATCTTGGCCTCCCTACGTACATGACGGTTTGAGATTTATATCTAAGGGACAGGAATAGAAATATATATACATTTTAACATTTGCCAGTAAATTTTCACACGACGTTGTCATCATCTGAGTCACGAAGTGAGGAAACATACAGCAATGAAAACCTGTTTATATATATTTACATTGTTAATACGCTAATGCACCAAGTGTATAGCTAAGTACGAAATACTGTAACTATTGGCAGATTACTAAATAACGCAAGCGGCCTTGTACCGCCCACAAACGAACTGTCTACGGTACCTTTGAAATGCGCTGTATTAGTTATTTCAAGTCTTTGTATGAATACATGTGAAGCAGAATTACACTATTTTAATTTAAGTCTATGAAATTACATAATTATTTAAATACTTAATGTGATTATCAAGAACTATTTAAAGTATATTTTTAATATCATTTTATTTTAGATCACACATAGGTCTTCTCCAAAAATCGACGTGATGAAAGACGTAGTCCGCATGCAGCTATGTCGTGGGTCCACCTTATGGGCACCTTCTCAAGCCACGTCTAACGGCTCGTGCCAAACAAGGAGCTTTTGAATCCAGCGGCCATCAGTTGCACTAGCGCTATGCCCGGGCAACTTTAAAAAACTAATTATTCTAGCTACGTTTTTACCGCCGTATACAAAATTCCGGGTACTATACGATAACGCATATCTGTAAAACATCACCCTGTGATTTATTACTTTTATAGAGCATCATTATAGAAAGTAACGAAACTAAACACGATGCCTAACTAGGTCAGAGAAGTTTTAATGAGATTAGTCGGACTGATAGAGCCAGATGATTCCAAACCGGTGGCCACGTCATTGTTTATGCTTTTTATCACCCTGCTCACACCATTAGTGCATCGATATTTATCCATAACAGTTTATTATTCGCTTTAATAAACAAATGCCGTGTTTTCTGAGAGTGTTATAAAGTGTAATGTTTGAAAAAAAATTACGATTTAACTTAATTTTATAACAAATAGAGAATACATACAGTCTAAACCGGTTATAAATACAGAATAGAAGAGTTTTAAACACATAATTATTACAAACCTTTAATATCATAATCATTCATTTACTTCTAAGTTATCGTTGACCCAAAATAGGTCCGGTAGGTAGGTAATCAGTTACCTTTTTATTGTTGTTAATTCAAAATTAAAATATTTGAAAAGACTATTGTATAAAGAAATTGAGGCTATTCATAAACGCAAAGATTATTGACACCACCAATTTTTGTAACATATTTTAGTGTTTATGTGGTAAAATAATGTAAAGCTTAATTAAGTTATTACTTTAATTTAATTAGATTCCATGTGAAGGGGAGCACTTTTTAAATGAAAAAAAATGGGTTAGTACATTTAAACGTTTACAACAGCAATTTTGTATTTATTATTTTCATGGACATCTAATTGTGAGTTCTGATAGCCTTGTAGTACAGGACTGAACTTGCGATCGCAAGTCACGGGTTCGATTCTCGTGAAATATCACAAAAAACTTCTAACAGTTTGTGCAATAACTATATGGGATTACCATTCCTCACAAATAAGTTTCCAGAAGATGGGTTGCATCGTTTGCTATGTGTACCTTAACAACACACTGCAATCGCCGACCCGTACCGATTATGGTATGTTCCCTATAGATATCTTTGGAGAGGTTTATTTGCAGTGGGTGTCTTTGGACTGAAACGACATCTAATTGTCACACTTTGTCATTTATTTACTCAGCTACATGTTGCAAATTTAAATACAGATAAAAGCGTCTACTAATATGACCCTTACAAACAAATAACATTGCCCGTCCTTAATCTTGCTTAAAAAAGAGAAAGTTCATTCAAAAATCGAGTCAAGTAAAAGTCATATTCGTGAACACTTTCGCTTTAAACTTGATAATACGAGGCTTCGGTTTGAGTTTTGATATTTCCTTCCTATTAATGATAAATTCACATAGCGAGCGGGAAAAATTTGTCGACAAATACCTTTTTAGGCGTTAACTAATTCAATAGCAAGCTTCTAAAAATGATTCCAAAGAATTACGTTCAGAAAAATTATAGTAAAGTAACCGTGAATAAATTTAATAGAATATTTTAATAGCTACTTTTAAAAAACACGGACTCACGAATCAGGTAGCAAGCAGGAAGGTGGGCTAGAGATCTCCCGGAGGAGTCTCAGTTCGGGCTGCTACATGCTTCTATTTCATCAAATTGGGAGGCCGCCGAGCTCTTAGATTGCTGAGGTTGACGCTCCATGAAGTGATTACGCTCAAGTGTCTCTACCAGAAGACCTCGGCTTGGACTGTGACTCGTCGATAATATCCGCATAGCATTCGGGCTGAACCTCAACAGGGTAGACTGCTATTGCCTGGCTAATAATACTACCACCACTTCCGAAAGCGTTAGCGCTGGGAAAGGAAATGGTTAAAGAAACTCCAGCAGTACTTATGTCTTGTAAGATCGGGATAAAAAAGTTTTTCGTGTGTGTTAACCATTGAACAAATAGCTACTCGTCTTTTACCTTCGAATAAAAATTAAATAAATTCCGATAATGTTCCATTAAAAATCACATTAAAATGGAAGTGGTCACAAAAAAAATCACATCGTTTGTGACAATTCCGTTTCGATTCATCTCTTCGCGATAATTTGTAACTCACTGGAACACACGCCGCCTTAAATTAAATAAAATCTGATGAGACGAAAGGCTACATCGAAACTGTACATTATTAAATACTGTTACGTTTCTTTGTCAAAACATGTAGCATTATTCTTAATAACATGAACGTGATCATCTTCGTCGTCAAAGACCATAACAAGGTCGTCTGGCTACTGGACATCCTACGCTGAACTTACGGTCTGTGGTCTACACTCTTGAACTTTAAAAAGCCTCTTCTGTTCTGCCCACTGCCACTGCACTTGCTATATCGGTTATTTTCGTCTACGAATCTCGCCCTTCCTGTTCTCCCAGACGATAAAAAGTAATGTAGATAAATTAATATGAAACCTGTGGATTACTAGAATATGTCAAGTTCCCAATTCTTAATTTAGTTCTATCATTGCCTAAAACCCGTGACCCTTTGTGCTACTTGATGATTATATCAACAATGACACGATGACTCATTGGTGTTGTTGACCGAAGTCAGAATACAACGCCGAGTAACGGAATGATCGCTAGTAAAGTACGTTTTTGCCTGTACGAAGATTTATGTAGTTAAATATTTTATTTTTTTAAATTACGACACATATTTCTAGTGTTATATATATCAACTATATAATTAAATAATACTTTTAAATGTACTATATTGTATTAACACTAACCAAGCTTATATTTATTTATTCCTTAATGTCTTTGTGTGTAATAACAATGTTAAATATTAAAAGTCGATCATTTCGGATAGGATATAATTTTATAGCTCTTATAACAGCTAAATATGATATTTATACACTATTTAAATTATTTCCATCTTATCATTATTCGTAAAATCGGGAAAAATAACCTTAAATTATTTTAAATGACACTAAGTGGGATTATAATTTTCGAGACTTCTTAAGAAAACTAATCTGTTTGAATTTAAAGACTTGCTGTGTAATATCGTAAAACATTACGAAAAAATTAGGAATTATGGGTTTTATCTGTTGCCTTGTCTAAATTTACGAATAACGTATTTCATGTCAGTTTTCAAATTGTTTATTTTCACATCTACAAAAATTCAGCAGCGGAAAATGTATCTTTACAAACATATCTATCGCCTTTTCAACAAGCGAAACGTATGGGTCATCTTGTGTATATAAACTCAATAAAAAGAATTACTTTAAAAAATTTAACATGGTAATAAAAATCATGACTACAGTAACTTAATGGCTCTAGTCACACATTTATGGAACTTAGCTGAATAAAAACATAATTTTGGTCTGAATCTATATCAATTACTATCAGGTAAATAGTTTTATTGTCTCCATAACTCGTGTGTATATGTGTATGGTGGAAATATAAAAAAAATATTGTACAATTCATTTGTATATTATATGCTTTATAAATATATTATTTGCATATGTTTTTATATGGATTGAGAATATTCAACATTACTTTGATCAGTCAGAAATTTCATAGAAAATATCCTATAAATTATTTCTGAATTTAGCCCCTAATATTTTTAAGAATATAATGTTTAAAACCTTTAATTCATTTTATGTGCACATAATTATGCATAAAATTTTCAAGTTAAAAATATTATGATTATTGGCTATCTAAATAAATGATATCTCAACAAAATAGCACCGATTAAAAGAATTAACAACAGGCTTAAACTTTACTCTTATAACAGACATATATTTAACAATAATTTAAGTAAGATGCAGAATAAATGTAATAATATAATTTAGCAAGAGCAACAGACACAACTGAACACCAGATGTTTAGTAATCCCAGTAGTAAACTAGTTTAAAAACAACTACCCAAATTTTTAATAAGGAATAATGCAGATGCAGATGTATAATAGATTAACCTAAATATTGTAATTTTATAATATTATTATTTAGCTAACATGTTGAAAGCCCACAAATTAAAGGAAAAACATTTACAGAAATAGGAATGACATACATTATTTTAAAATGTGTGCTTTATTCGCGTAAATTCGTACAAAAGCAAAAAAAAAGAAATTTTAACTATTGATTTCTTTGAAAATCTCTGTCTGTGGAAGTGTCTAAGATTTTTAAGGAAAGATTTAAGAACCCTTTAGGCACTTCCATTCAATACAATGAGATTAATAGTTGTTAATTTTTTTTAAACAATGCATTAAATATTATATTGCAAAAGTTAAAATAACTAATAAAAGCGAACAATAATTAAACTGTAATCTTAATTACTTAATACTTATAAAACACTTACTTCTTCTAATGCATTGATAGTTTGACGACATTGTGGCATACGCGACACGAATGTCGAAGTGGTGGGTGAACTGTAATCTTCTCTGGTTTCCTCAATAAATTCACCGATACCAATAAGACCCGGCATGATGATCACCGTCTCACAAGCTCACCAAAATTAAAGTTCAAATTTACACATTCGTGCACAATGATTATTCACTACAATGAAAGAAAAAACCTTTAAGATAAACCGAAGACATTGTAATAGATTAGCCACTTATGCGCAGGTAAAAACAAATTTCGCAAACAAAATTTTGTCTAAACACACCCACCTTGAAATTCATGAATGAAACTACTGTTGGATGACAGATTGAATACTGAATGACAAGAATGAAAACGAAATGTTAACTGACGCTTCAATGTTGCTATAACTAATTGCCAGAGGCATAAATACTATTAAAGCTTTTACATAAGATTTTAGGAATTTTAATAATCATTTTTATTGTTCTATATTGTATTAACCACATCAATTTATATCAGATAATAAACAACTTATTTCTTAAAAAATATTAGTATGTCTCTACACTGGTTGTAAAATGTGTTTACGTCCTTAGTACCCATACGGGTAAGCGGGTGACTCGATGAAGGTCTATGTTAACATAACAAAAAATGGGGATTCACAATTCGAAAGCGGAGATCTCGAAATTTTATCTGCTTTCAATGTGAAGAACAAATGTTGACTTTTATTAATATTTTAAAATGTTTTGATTTTTTTTAATTATGATTATATAGTAGAAATGTAGCAGGACCACGGTTAATAGCAAAATTTTGCAAGCAGTATGAGAAAAAAGTTCTGGGAACTTATAGTTTACATCTTTAAAGAATGAAGTATATTTATTGTTTCATGACATGAAAAAAATACACCTGCGATATGTTTAAGTAATAATTTGATGATAACAGATTGTGGAATATTTTTAATAATTCTTTTTGCGGTATTCCTACTGTTAAATTCCTCAGAAAACCAGGATTAACGTGATTACAATATACTTTTTAGTAATTGTTATAGTAATATGACAAATAAACATATTTTTTAATTAATTATTTGCTAACAACAACTTTCTCGTCAAAGTTTGAAATTACATGTAAATGCCCTTATTTTAAAACGCCGCTGATTATAAGAAGTACTTTCATACCATTCGGAAAATATTACAACTCACAATAAATAAGAAACTATTTGTCACTTTTACTTATTTATTCGACCTTCAATACGCTTAGAATTAATGTTCTCTGTCAATCATTCGCCTGTTTACTAAAAATTATCGATTGAAAGATAGAAAAAATTCTGGTTAACATAATGCAAGGCGTAAAGCCAACCTTTTTTTTACCTAGTTTGCCTTAAATGGATATTTTATTGTAAAAAAATTTGTATAATTATTTCTTAAGAGGTTTTGTAAATGGTAAAGTAAATTTTTCTAAACACATAAAATATAAATATTTAAATTTTATTAACATCAATTTACATTTTTACCGGATATGTTGTTGAAAGTTAAACTGAACCAAATAATTCAAAAATGATATCTTATGTTAATAGATAGACTTATGTTTATATACATATATTTGCGCAGAATCACAAAATATCGGTGAAATCGATCGTTGTTTATATGGCCATCTTGATTTTAAATATAACGAGGACCGCTCTCAAGTAAGGTATCAGTGAATCACTAGCTGAAACTCAAAAAATTGATAATGTCGGAACTGTCACGAGGTACGTGTCTATACTTTATGTTATTTTCCTTAGTTTTTTCTGTTAAAATATTTTATATTAGATTTAGGATATGAATAATATGAAAATAGTATAATATTTATTTTATATTATTAATGATTATTAGCGTTTATAAAGTAAAATAGTCAGCTCTGTCGTATTTTTAAAAGTTTTAGTTGATATTGTCTTAAGATATTTAAATGTTATCAAATCTTTGATTAGAGCTTCCCCTAATCATTATTATATTCTATCGAACAGAAATTGGAGAAATTTCGAGTCGCTTGTTCGATCACCGCCCATTCTTAAACGGGGAAATCAAGTTTATGTTAAAGGAGTTTGAGGTATGACTTCTTTGTATTCCGTGATTTTAAATTAAATTTTGATAAAAGAAATTGCTATTTTTTTTAACCAAAATCAATCGTTTTGTTATTTTGCAAGAGGCTATATAAGTAGAAATGACCATTGTATGTCATAAAGCGGTGTCTTGCAAACATTACTGTAATTTATTTTCAAGTGGTACACTTCTATATCTAATGAAATGACTCTTCTGAGACTGTACCATCTTGTACCACAATGATGAATATTTACGATAATGTGAAGTGATTAAGATTCAATAAATAAAAGTACTCTTTGAGTGGTGTTATAAATATTAATAATTATAAATATATTCCACAGGACAAGAGGGGTGATCGTGAAGTAGAAAATTTGTTTTCTATAATAGAGAATTACACTGATGTGAAGGATACACATGCTGATAAAATTGTCAAAGCTGGTGCAATTGTTCTTCCCCTTTTGAATGAAAAGTTAGAGCAGAGCTTGAAGTTAATTGGTGAAATTGAAAAAGATTATTCTGATATACAGAAGGTAATATTTATTTAACTTGTAATTTTTTTAATAAAACTTTATCTTATGGCATCACTGGTTATAGGTGTGTAATGAAAAACGTTCTGAAAATCAAGAAAAACGTCAAAAGGAATGGGATAATTTTATTGATGATATGAATTTTAATTGTAAAAGAATTGATAATACATTTGAAGAAAAAGAAGAAGAACTCAGAGACTTATATGCTGATTTGAATCATAAATTAAATATAACAAATAAGTGAGATTTAATAATGGACCAGAAGGGCTCACTTGTAGATACAAACCTAAGGATATTTCCTTCAGAAAATCTAAAGAAATTCTTAAATGATATCCCTATCACTGATGAAACCCCTTCAAATATTGTAAAATTTGTGCAGGCGGATAGTAAAAAATCTGAACTGAAACATAAATTTGTCCAGGTAAAAGAAGTTTTCCTAAATGACAATGACATTAAAAACATAAATAAAATTAAGGAAACTATTAATCATCATAATGAATCTAAGAAAACTGCTTTAAATGAAAGTCAAGATGTTACTGAAACTATTGAAGAAAAAGAAATTTTGAAGGATACAATTATCAAAAGCACCGCATTAGAAAAAAGAAAGTTTTCTGCTGACCATAATACTGAAAATGACTTGTTTCTAAACACTACTGATCTGGATTGGATATATGCATACATTAAGAAAAAACGAGACATTGGTCAAGAAGATATTCCATATTTACATGTTCTTTTTGAAGGTTCACAAGTAGAATTGCCAGAGAATGATATTATCAAAAGAAATCCAGTATTAGAGGCCAGATGCGTTAAGCTAAGGGCTCAACAGGAAGTTAGAGAATATCGAAAAATGACTAAAAGTGTTGATAATGTTAGAATGCGATATCCCGAGGACAGCATAAGTTATCAAAGTAAGTTTTTTTTTATTAATTGTAATGACAAAATATTTGATTTTGTTATACCTTGCAATGACTTTTCACTAACGAATTTTATTTTTTTATTGCAGTGAAACAACTAAACAAGCAGTTAATTGCCATTGGACAGTTCATCATATCCATTTTTGCTGGTTTTCTCTTTGGATTTAGAGGAGTGGAGTTAATGATTGGAAATTTAGATTTTGGTTTCAGACTACTTTTAGGAGTCATGTGTGCATTAGTAATTGCACTGGCCGAGATATATTTCTTGGCTAAAAAGTTAAATGAAGAATTAAATGTACCAGAAACAATACAGCTTGGAGGACCACCAAAATTTGTTAATGAACCATATTTTGGTTACAAAAATGCAGCAATAGATAAAAAGGAACATCAAGATTAAAAAATATATATACCCATTAGTTATAAATAATCTGTATTGTGTTTATGGTTATTATTGAAGTGTTTTCAGAACAAATAATCAGTTCATTATGCATGATTACTTAAATTGTGTAAACAAATTATTTTTAAGTCTTTTTATTTATGGTCCGAACTGAATAATGTTTTCTATATTTTATCTTATGTTAGTAGGTTTAGGTAAACCATTACATTCTGATTTTTGGTTCATAATACATATTATTAAGATAGATTAATTAATATGAGAGTAGGTGATAACACTAGACGTTTTTTAGAATATATTCAAATTCAATAGATATTTCAGTATAATAATCAGCCTAATATTTTTTTCAATAATGTCAACAAAATGTTTAATTAAAACAGTAGCCATGAATTATTATTATTTTTATTTAACCCCTGAGTTAGTTTAAACCTAAATTTATAATTGTAGATTATCGTTTTTCTACACTAGCAAAATTATATCTAAATTCTAGCATATAACAAAGATTAGCAGTACCTATATCATTGTTGAAAAAAAAAACAATTTAAACAAGATTTTTTGAAATTAAAGTAATACATCTAATTAGCATACAACGTGAAGTAGATTATCTTTATATGTTCTTGATTGAGTATCTATATGTGATCTTTTGATTATACTAAGCTTTGGACATCTCAGATCCCTAATAGAATAATTAAAAATATTGATTGAAAGTTCCAAAGACATCTCTGAACGAGCTTTTGTTCCTGGACATTTGAAGGGGCGACTGTCCTCGCGACGCAGTCCTCTGTAACATCAAATCAAATTTAAAACCTGGAAAATTTTTAACTACCTTAGAAATAGTTATAAATGCCAGGTATTGTATTAAACAACAGCTAATCAATCGGTAAATAATGCGGACCCAGATCTTGAGAATAGTCCAGTTTCGAGTTACAGCATGCTTATAATTATGCACTGTAACATCTGGTATAATATGTCGTTTATTTTATACATTTAGATGAACAGAAAAAATAAGTCGCGTTTGTTCAATAATTGTGTTAGTTACATCCCAATTAAAAAGCATTACTTTTACAACCTTAATACAAAAATATTAATACAACAAGTATTGAATACATTGTTCAAGCTTACAGTCGTTTAACGAGCTAAAGAGAGAGATATAGTCGGGAGTTTCTTTACGAGATCGAACCAAGTTTGAGGAGATCATTGGAAGAACGAAATTAACCTACATAACCCAGGGGATTGGAAAGTTGAAGTGGCAGTGGGTAGGACACAAAGAGCGTAGAAAACACGGTCACTGAGACCTTAAGATCTGAAGAGAAAACCACGGATCGGTAAGCGCACCATGGTTGCGTGCCTGATCCAACTGGTTCTTTGAAAATCGATAGGGAAGCTCTATGTCAATGATGATGACAATACAATTGTTTTAAAAACTTGGTACGGTACTCTGTTATCCAGGCTTTTGAAAGATTTATGGTGCAAAAGTAGCTTAAGGGAATTGTTTCAATTTTAGCAAACAAGACAATTGGTGTTGTGGTTAAGATAAAGTTAAGAAACTTTAATGTAACGTTCAAAATCTTCTTAATAAGACTATATTATGATTATACATACAAATCTACGTAAAAGACAAAAAAGGTAATAAAAATATTTTATACGTATATTTTATTTCTCTCATTGACTGAAAGAAAAGCAGTGCCCGGGACAACTACAACCCTTAAAATAAAAAATAATCATAATGTATAGTTTTTTATATTAAATAACAAATGAACTTAATAAAACTATTTCTTTGTATTGATATTAGTTTTTGGTTCCATGTTATAATTTTTTTATCTGTGATACTTGTTTATGTTCACTGTTATTAAATGACTTTCTGTTTTGACAAGTAAGTTGCACAACATTAATAGACAATTTTCGCTTCTCCAATGTTCTATGCGGTATGAATCATTATGAACCTGTGTTTATAAACAGAAACTCTGCGAAATAATATTATTTTCTTGTTGTAGTTCGCCTAAAAAGGATATTTCGTTTTTCTCAAAAATCTTGGTTTATTTCGCTGGTAAGTGATATTTACTTTCTGTATAGTGTAAAATTAAGATTTACACGAAGTTGGTTGTTTGTTGGTATAATCAAAATGTTTAATCAAAATGGCTTCTTGTAATTATCGTTTATTTCATATATATATATAAAAAGGAATTGTTCTATCGCAAAGAATTTTTATTATATTACATAATTATTTTAAATTTGTTTAATTTGTTAAAACTTAATATTCATTTTGTGAAAACTAGTTTACCAATTTACTTTCTTACCCTAGCAATGGAGGACAAAGTACAATTCAAAGCATATACTTATTGGAAAGACGAAGCCAAACCTGAAGTACGTAGGTTTGGAATTGAAAAGAGTGTAGTGACAAGTTTTTGTTACTTAGATGCAAAACTCCAGGAGGTTTATCCTGGCTTGAAGAATAAAAAATACACTGTGTCTTGGAAAGGTAAGTTTCAGTATTATACTATGGGGTCTTTTTGTTAAAGTAGTCATAATTTAATGTGCTGATGCAACATTTTTTAAACTTGAATATTTTACACTTTTCTAATTAGTAAAGGTTTGTTGATTGTGAAATAACGATATACTTACATAAAGATCAAACGGTTTAAATTTGTTATTTTTGACTTCATTAAATAATATGAATAAGGAGATTTATTTGTAAATAATTAGTAAATTGTAATTATTTATAGATATGTTACTTTTGTAATTTTTAGAGTTATTACTCTTTTTATTAATTCAGTTAGTCATAATAATTTTTTATGGTATATTTTGAATGGCATACATTGGTATTACATATTATTACTAATTTTGAGAAAATATTAAGTGTTGGCTTTCATTATTCGAACATTAATAAAATATTTAATACATTAGGCAAATCATAGTATTTAAATGGACCTTACATAGTTTAGTTTTAGCTATTAAAACTCAATAGAGTTAAATCACAAGAAGTTGTTACTGTTAAATATTTGAAAAATGTTGTAAAAGGTTGGCTGGTTTAATATTTAAAGAATTTACTTTATGCTCAGTGATGAGTCATACTTTCATATGACTCAACGAAGTACATTCAATTAATTAACATTACAAGTTTTTTTTTTATGAAATATGAGAACAAATTAAAAAGCTTAATTTTTTTGCATGTTACAATGATTCAATGTTTTTTTTTATCATTAATGATTTACCCTCTTGTTATTATTTTGATGTATGTATAAATTAATTTTAGCACAAAACTATTGAGGTGATTTTTTTAAGACTAAAACATAAATGACAAAAGTAATTTACAGGCTTCTAAACCTTCTTGTATGCCGGTGTTTTAATAGCTTAATTTGCAAAAGCAGACATCCTTAACTGTTTCATTCATCAATTTACATTAGGGAATTTTTTATCACAAATGTTCACTCCACATTTAGACAATTAATGTTAGATAAACAAGAATTTGACTTTCACAGATGTTTTACTTTAATCCTGTATAGAAGTGGATTAGCTTATTTTACTCAGTCTTTGTTAAAAACTATCTGTGCATGGAATTTCTTAAAATCCTATACATTTTTTACCCTTTTTCTACTGGATCATATATAAATTATTCTCAACGCTAGTTGTTCTATATAATATGCTTATTTACTAAATACTCAAATACTAAGACTACTTTTACTTTTAATCAAGGTTACAAGTAGCAAGATATGGTTTATAAGTTTGTTAATGAACTTCTTACATTTTATTTATTTTGTATTTTAATGTAAAATAATATAAAAGATGTTTCAATATGTATATAGTTACTTATTGAAGTAACAAATTGTGAGTAACCAATTTACTTATTAAAGTGCTAAGCTTAGCATTATGGGACGGTAAATAAATAATCAATGTAATGGTAATGAAAGAAAAAAAATGATTTTTTATCCAGGTTGCACACAAATTTGCAAAATTGCAAACAATAATGGTCTCAGCTGTGACTAGTAGGTCACATTTCAACACATAATATGGTGCAAACTGCAACATAATGCCAATTTTTATTATAATAATATTAATCTAGAATCTTTGTTTTAAATGAAAGACTTGAATTTCCCTTTAACATTTAGTTGCAATATACTCAGAACTATACATTTGGTTTTGTGAGCTGGTAGGTAGTAAGGGTTAGTAATGATGGATGCCTTAGCAAAACCAATTTTTTTTAATTTAAGATGAAGAAGGTGATGATGTAAGTATTTCTTCTGATGAAGAGGTGATTATTGCTCTATCATCTATGACCGAGAATCTTATGAAATTGAATGTGTACTGCATGAACAATGAGCCAAAGGAGATTGATTGTGATGTAGTTATTACTGCCTCAACTGAGGAAGTTCCTGGTGAGTTAACATTTGTGTAATAAATTTGTATATTCATTTGGCACTGATAAATTACAACAAATAATTTGTATTTCTATCTCCTATGTACTTTTTGGTGTAGAACATAATTATTTATATTACTTTGCATTTGTTATAAGTATATTCACAAAATTATTCTCAAATACAGTACAGGTATCTGTACATGGACTAAATAATAAAGTTAGTTGTAAGTTTTAAATCCAAATTTCACATGAGTTCTACATTCATAACATGAAAAGGTTCTATGGTATTTATAGATTAATTACACTTTTTTGTAATTCATTCTTTTAACCAAATTGTTATTATTGTAACTTTTAGGAGACAACAACATGCCACATTATGGAGTTGTTTGTGATATCTGTGATGCTCCAGTAGTGGGATTCCGATACAAGTGCACTTCTTGTGCTGATTATGATCTGTGCGCCAAATGTGAGTCGGCTGGTCATCATGCTGATCACATCATGGTGCGCGTACCTATGCCGAACATGCCAGTAAGTTTTATGAGTTATTTGGATGTGTTAACAGGACTGCAATTAGTTTTAAATTTTGTTGCTTATTTAATACAGTTTATACAATTTTAGCCAGCATCTACATTAATAATTACGATCATTGGCTTATCTTTTTTAGCGTACTACCATTAGAGCAGCTATTCGGCGTTCACGTCACATTATGAAAGCTGTGTCCAATTCAATGCCAGATACAGAATGCCCTTATAAAAGACAAAGACGGGATAGAAGCTCTGATAAAAAGCGTCATCATGGACATGGTGAAGGCAGTCGTGGCGATCAACACCATCGCCGCTCACGTTCTAGTTGGCTCGAAACCTTTACCACCTATATGAATGAATTTGCAAATCTTGCCGGCGATATTGTTTTAGAAACTGACCAAAACAAAGACAAGGAGCCACAATCTGCTCAAGCAGATTCCAAAGCCCAATCTACTACTAATGAGAATGTGCAACCTTCTAAGCAACCAGAGCCAACAACGTCTACTCAAGGAGCAAACCAATGCCCCTTTTCTTCTGATAACAATGACGTAAACGTCCAGGAAATTATAAAGATGATGGATACTATTGGATTGAAAGGAATTCTGTCTAAATTGGCCGAAAAAAAGAAGCCTTCAAATGCGAGTGGCGAAGTTAATAATGATAATCATGATCAGGTGATGGAAGAAGACAATGAGAGTGTTCAATCTGGAGTGTCATCAACATCGAAAGATGTTCAAAATTCCAAGAAAGATGCATCTCCAGACAGAGTAGCTGATGACTGGACAGTTATCAATAAAGAAAAAGGTAAAGTTTTTAAAAACTAATATTTCGTATATGCAATATAAGTTTCCAAAGGACGGTCAGTAGCGCCCTCAGTGTCACCATAACACTATACTTGCAATCGCCAACCCGCCTGCCAAGCGTGGCGATTATGGTATATCCTCTCAAAGATATCTATGGGGGAGACCTATGCCTTGCAGTAAGCCTCTATGGGCTGAAATTACGACAACATTATACAGGATGTCTTTTGGCTTTGTTTTCAAACTTGAATAAAAAATGTAATATTTGACACAGTTTTAATTTTAGGTTTTAAAGAGTAAGTCATTCAAATGTCTTCCGCTAAGTTACGTAAATATTGGTTCAATTGAGCTGATTTCTCGACGGATATACACACGAGTAAGGGGATTGTTATTGTGAACTCTCTGAGGTCCCCCCACGAAAAAAAATTATTGAATTTAAGCCGGATGACCTCAGTGGTATGGGATATGTCCCAAAGCTACTGTTCATCAGTGTTTGAGGGCTTAGCTCCCCGAAGCACATTCAAAGAAGCTTTGAACGTATGTGTTTGCAATTTACGAAGGATGGGCGGGCTGAGCATGCTTTTATAATTCTCACTATTGACGTTTCTCTCCTGGACTCGAGCAGTTTGGAAAAAAATGATCCAATTATCCCAGTCCTGGATAAGGCAAACCAAACAGTCATCCTGGGGCAATGGTTTTTGATGTTTCAGTCGAGGAATTCGAGTTCCTGGCGATCAGTAACGGCAGTTTTCCTTGGACGTGTGACTGTTTAAGTGAAATTGAACCGTGAATTTTTGCGTGAAACCAAGTCACTTATGAAACTTCAGATCCGTTTAGTAAATTTCATCAATAATCGCTGCTGGAAGTCCTAGTGAGGATATGTGTGTATTGAAAGTCGTGCTTTTCACGTAAACTATCTTCAACCA
Organism: Battus philenor; assembly: GCF_028537555.1. Classification (NCBI taxonomy): domain Eukaryota; kingdom Metazoa; phylum Arthropoda; class Insecta; order Lepidoptera; family Papilionidae; genus Battus; species Battus philenor. The sequence continues at coordinate 5,976,119 of NW_027181693.1, forward strand.
GTTCAAAGTCCTTGGAGATCGACTGAGCCCTGGCCGTGAGTTGCTCGTAGCCGAAGCAGTTGCGCGGAGTCACTTGGTTCATCATCACTTTTATGTGGAATACCGAAGTATGAACAAAGTAGTTCATTGTAGTTACGTAAGAACCTCATAAAATGCCTTGACGGCGAACGAGCGATTCTCATTCGACCATTGGAATGTGGTGACAGACAATATATATTGTATCTCAATAATATTCGGTTTATTTTTATACATAACAAGTTTTTTTTTATTTGGTACAGTATGATTTTGTATGTATGAGCATTATTCATTCAACAGATTTGATGGAGACAGATGTAATAAAACCCAGTGCACCAAATGAAGAAAATCTGCCCATTGGTTTTAAGCCAACTGAGGAACTTCAACAACCTATTAAAAATGGTGTAGATAATCAAAGCCTTTATCCCCAATTGCATGTTGCATCTGCTGGTAAATATTTTAATTTTTATGACTATTCGTGTTTTGCACAATTATTGCCTACTAATAAGGGTGAAATTAATAACTAATAAGTTATTAATTTCACCCTTTCGGTATGGCTGGTACACATCGGTACCACATAAGTTTAAAAATATCTGAGCAGTTATCTTTTTGTATAAAAGCAATGCTATTTGTACCACACTGTATTTTAAGTGTTTGAAAATCTTGCAAGTGGTGGAAAAAAGTATTTTATACTCTTTTAAATATGGCCGCGGGTAATTCATGGATTATGTATAATCAAGTCAGACGAGAAAAAAAACCAGTTTTTATCATTCTTACTAAAGATACTACTTACTAAAGATAGTAAAAATACAAGCGATCACTAAGTAAAAAAGGGCGTAACTTCTAAGAAACGAAAATTTTATGGCGAAGTATCATTGCATTTGCCAATTGAAGGTTAAACAAAAAGGTGTTCAAGATGAGGTCTAAAAAAAATTTAAATAAGAACAAAAGCACTGTCAACAATGTGATATACCTTTATGCACAAATTGATTTAAGCTTTATCATACTGTATCATAAATTGTATATATCTTTTGTAGTTTAAAATGAAACAAATTTATAATTTGCTTAATTGAACGGTTTTTTTATAGGGCCGTGGTACATAAATGTACCAACAATAAGTATAGATGGTACAATGGTTTACCAGTCTCCCCAGCTGTATCTCTATTTTTTTTAAATTATTTTATTTATATATTTTATCTTAACATATACCACACATTAAAACGATTAATAAATTGTTTTATTTAACGATTTTTTGAATACTATAGGGGTTAAAAGAAAATCTTTAGGTATTAAAATAATACAAAAGTATATTAGGAATGTTGTATAGAATGAAATTCTGGATATAATTTAATCTTGCTGTTATTTACATTAGTGTTGAATCCCAAAGAGCCGGAGGCTTCAACACCTTCCCAAGGACCTACTAAGCCAAAAGAGCAAGTCAAGCAGAAAATTTCTTCAACATCCCATAGCCAAGCCAAGCCGGAGTCACAAGAAACTCAACCACAAGTTTATCATGTTGGTAAGTATACATTTATAATTTTTTAATTGATAGCAGCTGATCAAACCCCTTACCACTCCAATAACCATATTGGTAATTAAAAAAAGACAAGCTAATGTAAAATTGTTATACAAATTAAAAATATAACTAATCATTTAAATACTGGGTGGTTGTGGTTAAATCTATACAGAAGATAAGGTTATTTTTTTTAGTTTCAACAGCCTCTTAAAAGACCAATGTGGTTTAAAGAAAAAATATAGTAAAAATTAAAGGACGACAACTGTAATTGAAATAATACAATTCCATTTAATTTTATATCTTATTCACAAATTAATATTAATAATTTAATTTAGAATGATTGGCATATTAATTAAACATTAAATATTGTTAATCTGTTTTCCTCAATAACCAAAATTAAGATTGTTTATTAACAGTGTTCTTATTGGTCAACATGTTTTGTCAAATTTTTTTGTTCAGGGGCTTCTTGAAATACACACTATAAAATATTCACTAAACTTATTAAGATTAGATTTTAGGACTCTGTGATTATATCATAGAATTCTATTAGTGTAGAGTGATTTACTGAGTCTAAGCTACTCTGGTGGAGACTAATTCCCCTGGAGTCTCAGTTAGAACTGAAGCAATTGTCATTTGATGTCCCTAGAGTTGTTAACTTATTGTGCTCATACATAATATGAGGTTTACAAAATTTTGGTATTTAAAAAATACAGGTTTATTGCCTGCTTTGTTTGCACATTGCTCTTCAGGGGACCATTTACTGTTTTATAACTAGTTACATATGAAAGTTTTTATTTACAGTATTAATGTGCTACAATTTTCCCGTTGATTATGATTTGCCAAGGTCATGGCACTCATATGTTTGTTAGCTATTTTAATGTATTATTATATTAGCTTGAACTATTCAAAAATATATTAAATGTGCATATTTACTTTTTTAAACAGTGCCACATATTGATGCGGCTATAAAGCAAATGCTGAGTATGGGTTTCACAAATGACGGTGGTTGGCTGACTCAACTATTGGAAAGTACCAATGGCAACATTGCTGCAATGCTGGAACTGCTGACTCCTGTTAATCCCAAGAAGTAAATGAAAGGGGAATCCTATTTCTTATTGCAATTATTATCACTTTTTTATATTCATTATAATAGACACATGATATAACACATATGTTAGTACTTGTAACTTTTAAGCAGGAAATTTTGCTGCAATAGATTGATTGAACTTTCAATTTTAAAACTGGATCGAAATCATCTGTTACTTACTGTTATCTGTTACTTGATTTAAACATTTCTGTTCATTGCATCAACATGTAGTTATTGCATCCTTACTTTTTCAGAGTTGTACTTAGTTTTCGTTTTGCTCTAGGTCCTACTCTAGGTGGCGGATATTCCAATTAAGATAATTTTACTATAACATTCTTTGCATAATAAAGATGTTTGCCGTTAAGATTACATTAAATTTGACTAAATACTTATGAAGCTTCTTTTGTGTTATACAATTAAGAAACTATAAGCATGATATATACCCAATGTAGAAACATTAATATTGTATGGTGACAATGTAATCTGTGTACCTATTATATATAGGTAATTATTAAATAAAGGAAAAATAAAGGCAATTAACAATGTTTTATTTTAGAAACCCATATGAGTGTTTTTTCTGACTCGTGTTTTGTTTTCTCTCGCGTAAGAGAGCTCTGCCAAGAGCTTCATCCAAACATTTAGCAGCAATTCTAAAAAAAAAACAGTTATAGAGAAGACGGTTTTATATTACTTATTTGTAACAAATATGTTTCATTTGGTCGTTGTCATTTTTCAAAAATAGTTTCAAAGTATGAAAGATCTTTTTTCATCTGTTTTTTTGGTTCGTTTTTAATTAGTCTTATTTAAGTATTATTAAGTAGAAGACAGTTTTATATTACTTATTTGTAACAAATATGTTTCAATTGGTCATTGTTATTTTTCACAAATAGTTTCAAAGTACGAAATATCTTTTTATCTGTTTTTAGTTCGTTTTTAATTAATCTTATTTAAGTATTTTTAAGTACCTACACTTTATCATAATATATCCTCTTAACAACACAAAATTTGAGTATGTCTCAATTTTTATGGAAAATAAATACCTTTATAGAATATAATGGAACAAAAACATGAAAACTAAAATATACTATTATAATAAATTGTTTTATTAGTAATACTAACATTCCTTGATTGATGGCATCTTTAAGTGTTTTTGGTGCTAGACTTCCTGGACCGTTCATACCAATTGTACTAAATTTACAATCAATATCACACACTTTTTCAGTCTGTTGATCAGAATAATACTTGGGATTTCCCGTTACACCAACTATCAGAGATATCACACTACAGCGTTCTTCTTCTGCAGATGGGTCTACAACACACTTGTCTCCTATTTTGCATAATGTAACCTAAAATTTGTAGGTGGTTTACAGAACATTGCAAATTTATTTAAAATCAGCTTGACCATATTGTAAAATCATATAATTGTTAAATATTAATTATTGCAGAGTGGACACATTATCTAAAGTTGAGGGAAGACAAATAATTGTACTTTATTGGAATTATCAATTGCGACATATGGGTGACACAGGTTGCAGTTTTAACTCCCTAGACATTGTTACACTGTTAATCCAATATAGGAAGTTTCACAGAAACTATGTTTTATGTATATGTTTTACATCCTCTCCTCCACAATTTTTAAAAGTAAAAATTATCAAGTGTGACAAAAATATTTTGATATACATTATGGCGATGTCATTGTGTTACCAAAGTTAAATGCTTACCAAAAGTGGTACACATCCAATATCCAATTGTTTGCTGTCATATGGATCATCTGACAATTGTAAGTCAACATTGCCACCATCCATGAGTGCTGCTTTTACAAAAGGTAATCTTGTGTTAAATAATGCAGCCTTTACAGCAAGTGATACTGCATCACATAAGTTTCCGCCACATTCGAGAATCTAAAATGGTGTGTGATTAATGATGAGAATAGAGGTTCCTAATATGGGTGGTACCCACCCTAGGTAGAGCTTTTCATGGTAGTAGCAGGTCCACCAGGCAAATTGAGGTGTTATGGCATATCTTTATATTAGAAAAAAATGTTTTATCTAGTCATAAAAAATCTTTATCATTTATTATGGCTTAAATAAACATTGAGATGTTACATAAGTAAGGAGTTTAAAATATTTACTTTGATCATTTCATTTTTGTAGCTGGTAGTCTATAAAAGATTAACATATTCATTATGGATGGTAGTAAATTTCCCATGGACAAATATTTATATATATAGCATAGCAATATTTTCTATTAATAATACAATATTTAACTAGGATTATTTTTAAATTTTATAACATATAAATAGGTTATTCTAGCAAAAATACATCTGGAAATTTAGATTAAGTGTGTGAAGTACTCTGCCACCTCTAGTATGAAGGTGTAAATGCCAAGAGCAAATCAGTATTTGCCTGTAACAAGTTCTTGGTATCTTCTCTACTTACTAAAATATCAACATATAATTTCCAACATTGTTTTCCTTCAAATATACAAAGCTGTTTTAAGTTGAAAGCTTGAGATGTTTGGTAAGCACGCTGCATCATATTTGATATATTGTTAGCCAACTGTTCTCCTCCCCTCCCTTCAAACTCTGGTGTTGCATTTGCAGAACTGATAACAATGCAGAAAATAGGTTTAGATTAGGTTTCGACTATTTAACTAGTCTTTAACATAACCTATTAATTGCAGTTATAATATATGAATTTGTGTAAGATTTTCTTAAAACAATTAACATTGTTAATTTCTTAAAACAAGTTTCGGCATCAGCTAAATTAAGTGTTAAACACTTGAATATTATTTAAATCAAATTTAAGCTCTTACCAATCAACGAAGAATTCTATTTTGCCCAGTTCGGGTTTTTCGGGTTTTGGTACATCTATTTCTGTTTTAACTCCAACAAGGATATCTGTATTAGCAAGCCGTAATCTAGCAGAGCCACTTGCGTGACTGACTACATCAGTCTCCAGTTCCATTGGTCTATAATCAATGTTTGATCTGCCGTCTGATCTAAAATCATTCTGGAATTTAAAAAAAAAACATATTTTATGTCGATGTTTTTAAACACTCTTAAACAAAATAAATAAGACGAAAAGGAAAAGTTTGTTTATATGCTAACTTGGACTCCGTGTAAGATATAAAGCTTCTCCGTTGAACTAAGTAAAGGACCAGCCATTATAATAATAGAGTTTTATTAATTGTTTTGCATAAAGTAAATAATGTGCTGTAACACACGTGAAAATGAAGTTAGTTTTGTTTTGACATTTAAATAGGCATCAGTGCTACCAGCCTAAAAAGTTGAAAATATTACAAACATAAACCTGAAAAGACCATTAAATAAAAAAAAAAACAGCGAATTGCAATCGAAATTATTGAATGTAGACGCAAGGTATGTATAATATATCGAAAGATTGATAGGAGATGAATGTAACATTTCATTAGTACAAAATGACAATAATGTTCGTCCTAGCTTAAAGCAGTGGAACACCAGGCGTAGAACACGGGGATGAAATATCAATGAAATATTTTGTCTGACCATTAATACTATTTCAAATAAAAAAGAATATTACGGTTCAGTTTAAAGTTTGTCATTCTTAGTTGAATATTCAGTGTTTTCTCATTTTTGTGACTTATATATTAAAATGAATTGAGCTGAGTACGTATACACTTTCTGACTTCGTTTATGGTTTTGTTAAGTTTTAACTATCAAGAAAAAAAATGTGAAGAAGTCAAGTGTAACGAGATTCGATTCTGGAATAGTATAAGCCTGTTCTTTTTAACACCACGTTCCATGAAGCTCGATCTATCTAAGCGTGGTTGGAAACAAACACTTTTGAAGGCATTAGAGCTAAAGACTGCTCCTCATCTAGTCCCTATCTTAATCCATAGCATTGGATGATTTATGATTAGTTTAAGAGAATATGACATGCTTTAAATGCATCAGCAGCGAAGAATTCTCCCTTGAAGATTGTGCGTGACTATTGTTAACTGGCCTGAATATTTAAAGGATTGTACAATATTAGACCTACATTGGATTGGTTCGATAATTTTAAATAAACTACATATATTTTTCTACATGATATCTCACGGATTTTTTAGTGACCGAATTTTATTTATGATAATTTATTTGTATGTATTCATATCCTGAGCATGCTATACACCTTATTGTATGTGTTAAAACCAAAGGAGACCATTTTCAATAAACTTAATAGAGTAATAATAAACCTTAGTAGAAGAGGTTCTCTATCTAATTGAAATAAAAAAAATTAAGCGAAGTCAACTAAATGGTTGTCCCAGACAAAATTCTTTTTCAGAATACCTGTATTTATTTCACACTTATATGCTTATTTATGCACATGCGGGAATAATATTGTGGAAAATTTCCACAATTGCGCGGCATATAAGTCATCGTCCTAATGCAATTTAGCTGTAGTACAAAGTCCGTCGACTGTCAACAAAACCATTATTTGGCACCGCTCCGCACCTGCGGGTTATCAACGACCGATAAAATATGAAAGATTCAGCGGCAGCTATAAGCTTCATATATTGTATTACTCTAAACTAATATTACAGTAATAAACATTTTCTACGAATGCACTGAAGAGTATTTTAAAGAAGCGAGACAAACGGACGAGTTACTCTGCGACAATTTTCATTGTTAGTTTATAGGACAAATCATCATTTGTGGCGAAAATTTTATAAGATGTACTTAGTGTTCTTTTTGTAAGACTTACTAATGAGACAACAAAGTCATGCATATTGTTAATACACAAAAAGACAACATGATCCGTTAATTTGAAAAAGGTGTAGACAATGCTATCTTATGCTGAAAAAATTCGAGAGAACTAAAATTATATCGGAGAGCGCATATAAGCAAATCTCGCCTTAAGGAGAGTCTTTCGTGCGTCTGGGACCCGGGAATAGACCAAGATTTGATTGCTTGATAAGAAAGAGGATAGACAATGGTAGCATAGCCTCTTTGTTGAGTGACAATGGATATCGCCGCGTTTTCAAACAATATTGCGGAAAAGTGTTTGGGAAGTACATTCAAAATAGAATTAGGTTAGATAAGGAAAATTAAAATAAGGATTAAAATAATGTACGGGTACGTAATCTGGAAAGTAAAGTGCTGCTATGGAAAGCTGATGAAATTAAAAATGTATTTAAAATGTAAAATGAAAGTAGAACAAATTACGTAACATCTTTAATCAGAACCAAAAGAAAACACGCGAAATGTTATACATCTGTAACATTTTGAGAATTGTTCCAAAGAATGGAAGGCGGTGCACGAAAGGATTGTTAAATTTGAAAAAGGAATGTTAGAAATTGAGGCGTAGTACAGAAGAAAGAGTGGAAGAATATGTGACGAATAATCCCCGCCTATCACTATAATTTAAATTACATACAAAATAAACAGCGGTTCTGAACTTGGCATCCACCAAGTTATAAAAAAATTAGAGAACTTTGCTACTCTGCGCTGCTAAACCGCAAGTTATAGCAGAAAACTCTTGCCACTGTTACTGTTGCGCTTGAAAGTATATATTTTATAGCCCGATTGTAAACCCGCGAGTCCCGACCGACACTTTACTTTAAAGTAATCGTAAAAAGTAAAAATAATCTTATTGTTCACACACCATGTTTGTTCCAACTTTGAGTAAAAAGTGCAACACATGCGCTGCTCGACTGTGGAAAATCTATACGATATTATTTCCGCAGGTGTATATAACCATGTAACTTTTATGATACAAGCCTTCTGCTCCGTGAAATCATCATCGACGAAGCTGCAATTGCCCCCGGTTTAACACCATTAACGTGAACAGAAACAATTCAATAAAAGCATTCTGTAATAGCGTTACGTATGTAACAGTCATGCAGTTTATTTCACACAACAGCCGTTTTTCATTTAGGGTAAAGAACCACTCTCTACTACTAAGGTTTTCTTCTTTTAAATAACTGAAGTAAAGGTAGAATAGTTTAATCCGTTATACATCTCGCTCACGTTCGTAAGGGTTTGAACGATTCAGGGACGGAATTTATCTAACAAGGATTTTAACAATTGTCGACCTCGACATTAATTATAAACTGTACATCGCAGTCTATGTGTTTTAAAAGATTGGGATGGGTTTTTTCAGCGAATATTAAAGAGAATGGACTAAGATAGTTAAATAATTAAACGTTACAACCAAAAGTTTCTTTCCGAAAGATTTTGTTAGGTTGCATTTATTTTCAGAAAATTTTAAGAATTTCGTAATAATTCTTAATAGTTATAAAGCACTTGCACTAATGACGAATACATTTTTATTTATGTCTAATAAAATAATTATTTTCGGTTTTATTAAATGTTGTAATTATATTATACGTATGTAGATTTTCATGTAATTAACCTTTTAATAATCAATATTTAGGTTTTAGGATTCTAAAGTCTTGCTCTTATATTTATTCAGGCGGTGTAAATTGTATATTTTTTATGGCCGGGGGCCCGTCGTTCTCTCCTATCGTATTTTTGGGACGGGACATTGCAATCTTACCAATTTTTTCACATAATCTTTTATTTCTTCGCTCATTTTTCATGCGTTTGATCTTTCTTTTTTCATCTTAATTTTTCAACTTACTTCTTCATCTACAATTTTTCTAGCATTCCATATCATACTAATTTTCTTTTCAAGTGTTGCTTCACTTACATCACCTCGTTCCTCAACTATTATAGATACAGGTATTTTACATTTTTGCTTTGTAATTCATTATCCTTTATTAATATACTTAATTAATTTTACATTTAATCACAATTAAACAATTTTTTGCTTATTTACATAACATCCTGTTTTATTTATTTTCTCTTTATTCATTTCACATTAGTGTTTTACTTTTCCTCCTATTACTTCAATTTCTTATTCGACCTGTTGTGTTTTCACCTTTATTACTTTTAACTAAGTATGTCCTCATTTATCGCTCTGCAACATTTGAGGAACGCAGGCCTGTCTTCGTCGTTGTTTATCAGTTATGCGATGCTGTCCTCGGTTATCTTCTTTCTTTTAAGGAGTTCGGATTCACACTGGAGCCCTCAGAATGCGGTAAGTTGTATATTAGATATATAGTTGCCAATTGAACCTTCACAATTCTTCGGTTTCGACCGCTAGTTAATCCAAGGTCTCCGAAATAATCGTCTTGTTGACTGACGACCGACTTTGAATAGCGGCAGAAGTGCAACAGAACCCTAATTTATGCGCCGCGCGAATGAAATTTTCGACGATATTATTCCGCAGGGGTTGACAGTCATGTAACTTTGGCAAATAAGTATTCCGTAGTGGTGTTCCGTATGGACCAGCCATGCGACTTACTTCACTCAGTAGTCTTTTATTTCAATTAGAAATGTAAACATAAGGTAATCTACATCTAAGCACAATTCAAAATAAATTACATCTCATTTTCTTATTAAAATACACTTGTTTGTTTACTTTTTATTAATTTGATTACAAGAGTTTTTGATTAACGACCCAGAGGTTCCTTGTATTTAAGCAAGACCGTATTTTTGTGGTAAACACATTTCTTAACAAGGAATTATTGATTCGGCAATTTTTATATGCGGACGATATTCCAATCAAGTAACAATATGTTACTTGATTGGAATGCGGTGTAAAAAATAAAGGATTTTCAGAAATGAAAAATGGTAAAAATCTTTATCAATTTATCATGTATGGTTGGCAACTGGTTCAATGGTTCCAAAATTCGTTAAAACAATTTAGGCTAGATCAGATCAATGAATCCAATTTCATTGTTTGTTGTTTTACTTATTGTATTAAAATATAATATATATTTAAATTTGATTGTTTCTTATTGCATGAAAATATAATATATTTTTTTTTAAAAAACTTAATCTCTGCCTTTCTAAGTTTATATTAAGAAGTGCTATAAAATTTTGTCTACAGTGACATCTTAGAAAATACACTCAGAGTATACATAATATATCTATATTTTTGAAAATATTGTTAAAAGAGGTAATTTGATCGTCAGGCACAGAAAACTTCTCTGCTTCCAGTAAATTAGGAAGTTGATTTTACGACGTAGTAATTTACCTATTACTGTTGTTGCTGCCTCTAACTACTAGCTCCAAAAACTCTAATTCCTCGTAACCTAGCATCATCGTCGTCATCACTATGTGAGCTAACAGACGCCCATTGCAATGCTTAGGCCTCTCCCATGGATCGCCACAATGTTCGGTCTTACGCTGTTCGCATCCAGAGACTTTTGGCGATCTTAACTATGGCGTCGGTCCATCTAGACAGAGGCCTACCTACGCGGAATGTACTTGCTGGTGGGCGCCACCCGAAAAACTTCGGCACCAACTGTCGAGTGATGTGCTGCACCCACTGTCACTTTAGATTGCCAATTATCCGAGCTTTGTCAATTTGCTTTGAACCCGTTTTACTATGAGATTTTTGATGTGAAGACCAGATGATTTAATTTCATTCGCGTTCACACCTTTCTAGCAGTTCCTTTTTATATTTAAATGTTTATGTTATTAATATTTCACAGTTATTTTTTACATTCAACTTCACTACCATTGAACCTATTGAGGGGGATCTCGCAACATCCTCCTTTAAATTGCGAGTTATCGTAATTGTTTCATTGTAACAGATTGAGTTTTACGTCTCGGAGGGTTAACGTGTAGTTTGAATGTCGGCACCTATCTATTTTATATGTAGTAGTATACTTTAAATTCGAAAAATGGAGAAAACGCCGGGAGGTGTGAATGAAATGGCTTATCAAATGCAGAAATTCTCCTGGGTTGACTACGTGGTATTTGTGTTTATGTTGGCTATCAGTGCTTTCGTTGGCATTTACTGGGGCTTTATGAAAAAACAGACTACACAAAATGATTACTTGTTAGGCGGGAGAAATATGAAGGTTATTCCTGTTGCGATGTCCCTTGTGGCAAGGTGAGTATATACCTATATGTATATTTATGTGAACAAAACTAAAAACGTGTTGCTGATTTTTTTTGATTCTATAAGCTTAACAGAGTGCACTTGCAACTCAAGCAACTAAAAGATGTATTTTTGATTTGCAAGAATAAATTTAGATTGGCAATAAAAACCTATTTATATAACATTTAATTTCAGTAAAACCACAGAAAAGTTTTTTCTTAAGAAATTAGTAATATAAGATTGATAAGGGGATATTCTAAATATTAATTATGAAAAGCTTCTTAGGGTTGATATGATCAAAGATAATTTACTTATCCTCTTTACATGTTATTACGTAATATATAATATTTATGTTATCATTTTGTAGATCAAGTTTCAGCAATCATACCATTCATTCAATTTAATTATAATCCCTTTATCATATTTTTTCCTTTGTTTTAACACTTGTATTTTTTTACTATCTTTAAACGTTATCTGTTGGATTATTAGATCAATTCCTATTCAAGTAACAATGAAGGTCTCAACTCATTCAAGTCTTTTACTATTAATTGAATTGTTTTAATAGTTGATTTGACATCATGTTTATAATTGCGTTTCGAAAATTATTTTTAGAATTAAATATATTACTGAAATCCATGTTAAAGAATTCCATGTTACAAAAAGAAACAAGTTAGTAATTATTTAAATTAAATTTTTTCTGTAGCTTTGTTTCAGGTATAACACTCCTTGGTTCTCCTACAGAAGTTTACATGTATGGAACTCAGTATGGTTTTATAATGGGCGGAATATTTCTTATGTCAATCGTAATGACGCAAGTTTACTTACCCGTTTTTCACGAATTGAAACTTACATCTAATTACGAGGTGATTTACGAAAATAAAAACGACTAATACTGAATCCTAAAAAACGTTAAAATAACCTAAAAAATTTACTGTTTCAGTACTTATCGTTGAGGTTTGACAATAGAGTACGATTATTTGGTTCAATACTTTTTGCTTTTACATTGGTGAGTGATCTATAATTAGGTTAACAGTTAAATAAATATTACAGAAAATAATTAAACTGTTTAAAATTTCAGATAGGCTGGTTACCGATTGTTATTTATGTTCCTGCTTTAGCCTTTAACCAAGGTTAGGTCTTATGATTGTTAATTTAAATTAAATAAAGTTTTATTGTTTTATAAATAAAATAAAAGTGAATTTATTGCGTTATGTTTATATCGCAAAAACATTTACAACTATTTATCAAAGAAAATATACACCAGTCATAATAAACGCTAAAAAAAATACGAAATAAAAGCATAATCTTAAGTTTGCTTATTGATTTAGGATTTATCTGCTCGCAAAACAGTTAAGATGTGTAAAGGCATGGTAACATTTTTGTGTTAATAAAGTAATTTTACTGTTTGTTAGTTGGCTATGGATTTAATATGAATATAAGTACATAGGTATATAAGGTACATAACAGAGATGTATACATTATTTTTATATATTGTATTAAGTGGCAACAAAGGTAATCTACAAGTTAATGTCGATAAGTTCTCTGTTGCTTCTGGAAAATAGATAAGAATCATAAGATTTTATTATAATATAGTGAAACAATGAATCAACTTTATAGATTAAAAATTTTGGGTATTTCCAAATGAAAACAAAATATATGATAAAAGACTTTTGTAATGATTATAACGATTAAATTTTAATATTTTTATGCAATTAGTTTTCCAATGATTTAATTTTTTTTCAGTGACTGGCGTTGACGTTCACGTCATAACGCCAATAGTTTGTTTGGTTTGCATTTTTTATACAAGCGCTGTAAGTATATTCACGCATTGATGTGATATGTTTAAAATATACGAGGTACATGAAACAATGTTTAATTTACAGGGTGGTCTGCAAGCCGTAGTTTGGACCGATGTGATCCAAATAACTGTGATGTTTGGCGCCATGGCCTTGGTTGCGATTAAGGGCACTTTAGATGTAGGTGGCGTGGGTGTCGTGATACAGCGCAATTTAGATAGTCACCGGATCGAGTATCCTAAGTAAAAATTTAAAAATCCTTTTTATTTATTAATAGAAATTCCCTATTCTTTACGTACACGGCACTAAGAAAGTTTTGAGAAAAAAATTCTACATCATATAATTAAAAGAAAAAAACTTCATCGGCTTTTATACAAAGTTTCAAGCGTCTGAATCAATTTTAGCACTTTAGTATTTTTGTCACGACAAGCAACAGACTCTTTCTTAACGGTCTTTACAATCGCAGTGAGCTTCTTCTGGCGATAAAAACTGTTTCTTCCTTGGCTGGTTCCTAATGTTAGTGTCCAATCAGGATCATAAGGCAGATGCTCCAAAAGTTTTACTGATCGGAACACCTTCACCTTGACAGTGGCGCTAGCCTAGCGCATAATAATTTTTCGTACCAAAGGCGGTTGTGTATTATATAAAGAAATCTTCATTCTAATCTGCAGATAGTGCTGAATAACCTTGTAAGTCGATTTTGTAAAATCAGGTTTTTCAATATACTATGTTTTTTTTTCGGTAGCAGTAAAAGGATAACCGCCTTTCCTTCGTGCATCAAATTTAAGCTATCGCCTTCATTCATAATTGAAGTGGAATTAATAATTTATCAGATTTTACATTTTTCTATGATACACGATAATTTCATATGAAAATTTAATTTTCAAACAAGTAAAATCGCACACACAGAAATAAAAACTTTTCCCGCAAAACTTTCGAGTGGCCTGGTATTATGGTTTATTAATTTTCAAACTTGATTGGTCAAAAACTGTATACAATTAGAATTATTTGATTTAAAAAAAATTGTAAAAACATGTATATATTTCTATTTGCAGCTGGGACCCTGTACCTACAGCTAGACATACGATATGGAGCCTTGTGATTGGAGGTTTCGTTTATTGGTTACAGGCAAACTCTGTAAACCAAACGATGGTTCAACGGTATTTAGCACTACCTACACTTCGAGGTGCTAAATGGTGAGTTATTTAATAATATGTTTTATACTCTAAGTAAAGATTTATTCGTAGAAATAGAATCGCATTTTACTGTATGTATTTACCTAAACCTTTAGTTACTATATTATGGACCCCAGGGCTCCACAGAAACTTGACGGGCGCCTACGCTGGGAAAAATAGGAGTTCACAATTCGTAAGCAGGGCTTCTCGAAAATTATTTGCTCTTGTTGATACTGAAGAGCTAAAATGTTGGCTTGCCTTCACCTGTCAATGTAGGCAGATAACATTTTAATTTTTTTTTTATGGATTCCTGTTTTTTAATTGTCAACTTCACTTTTAGACACCCAGTCACAGCACAATTAATAAACCAATCACTTCTTATTAATTTTTTTTTTAAATTATTAATTTTTGTTTTGCGAATATAGAAAAATTGCTGCGAAAATGGCTCAAATGATACCAGCTAAATTTCGAAAGTTGGTCTAGGACAAAAACTATTGAGAATATAAAATTCCTGTCCCTAAACGAACATGTGCATTGATTGATCTTTCGTTGACTCATTTTGAAAAGTTGTTCTTAAATATATTTATTTTTCTCCAAAATTATGGGCATCTTGGTGTTGTTTAATGATTAAACTTACTATCACATTATAAATTCATTAATCCTTCATAAGATAAACCTTTATTTTTGTACCGAAATTTACTTTAATTATCTAACAAATATATGCGATTATGAGTTATAATTAAGTTTTATATTCCAGGTCTGTTTTTCTGTTTTGTATTGGAATATCTGTTCTCTACTGCTTTTGCCTTTACTGCGGGCTTCTCATTTACGCTCGCTTTCATGATTGTGACCCTTTACAGACGAAGGTAATATTTGATATAGAGAAATAAAATTCTTCTATGTTTTTACCGATTAACAGATCTCTGTATTTTTAGTTAGCGAAAGCAAAGGATCAACTCCTTCCTTTGTTAGTAATGGATGTACTTGGTGAAATTCCGGGACTGCCCGGTGTTTTTGTGGCCGGAATATTTAGCGCTGCATTGAGGTACATACTACAAAAAGTTTACAAACAACAATGTTATGTTTAACATAATCCCTAAAATAATTGTAATCTTTATGTTAACGGATATTAGCTCATTATCGACTAGCCTGAATTCTATGTCGGCAGTGGTGTTGGAAGATTTTTATAAACCATTCTTTAAGACGCAACTCTCTGAAAGACAAACAAATTGGTTATTAAAGGGAGTTGTAATACTCTTAGGTTGCATATGTCTTGGTAAGATTTTTTTAATACTTATTTTTTTAAGGTCTTTACAATTGGTTTCAAAAATTATTAGTTAATTATAAGAGGTCGCTTTTTTAAATTAGAACAGCTGATATAATTACATTTATAATTTTAAGTTATAGTTATCCTCTGATAAAACATCGCCTAAATCTCAGTCAGTGTGCACGGGCCGTAATTCAACACTTAGGCTATCAGTGGCACCTTTCTATATTGGATGCTGATTGGTAGAAGCTACTTCGAATTCAAAATTGAATAACTTGTCGATTACCATACAATTTCCTTTATTGTTAACATTAACGTTCACGCTGATATAATACATTTATGTTTAGACACGTCTCAAAAAAGATACTTTTAAAGAACTATTTGAATTAGTTATTTTAGCGATTACGCCTAATTCATTGATATCCGAATGTTCTGAAAAATGGCTTCTGCGGCTGAAAGCTTCTCGAGTGGCGACGACGAGCTAGTAGTGGGGGGTAGGGGTAACCCCCCACTAGGTGGACCGACGACATGGTTAAGATCGCGGTAAGTCGCTGAATGCGGGCAGCACAAGATCGGTCATCGTAGCGATCTTTTAGGGGAGGCCTACGCCAGGAAGGGGGCGTCCAATGGCTCAAAAGAAGAAGACGAAAATCTGAAAATTACAATCTGTTGCTTAGTTGTCATAGTAAATTACAACATGTGAGCCTCGTAAGAATTATAATTCGGTTACGAAACAAATTTAAAATTAGTTTATAACTTATTAGAATCTTTAATGAACTATAGATTTTCAATTTTATTGTATTATTGCGGATAAAGTCATAAAACGTCAGATTGTAGCTGTTTTTATAAGTAACTGCAAAGTCTTTCTTATATTACATAAGAGCATATTAATCAAAACTAGATCTTTTACGTATTCGTATTTGAGGACAAATACTTCAAACACGATTCTATATTATCCATTAAATCAAGTGAGATATTATGTTATCACTTCATCTTAATTCAAGGTTTGGTTTTTATTGTTGAAAAATTGGGCACAATCTTGCAACTCACCATGACGTTAGAAGCAATGACGATGGGACCCCAACTTGGTGTGTTCACAATGGGAATTTTAATGCCTTGGGTAGATGCCACAGTAAGTTTTTACGAATATCTTTCTACATCTATATAGATTCGCAATCTCAGCAACCTGCTTTAATAAATGTCAGTCTAATATGAAATTTTAGGTAGTGTTTTCTTCAATGTACTTTTATTTTATATTCCAATTTGTGTTACTATAATGATGTTGGGAATGTAATCTTAACATACTATTGAATCGTAAAAAGCCTATCTACATATATTTTATTATAATACAGCAGCATTTCTTATAGAAGAGATAATTTTTTTTATCGAATTTGTGCGATTCGCGTACTTTATTCTAATAATGTATTTCTCTTCGTTAGGTTTCCTTTAACAGTTTTTCATTTATTCTAATTGGCGAATAAAGTTACAATTAACAACTTTTGTCGACACTAATATGTATGATCGCAGAACGTGAGGCTTAAAGGGAGGGTCTATCAAAAGGAGCAGCTTTAGTATTTGCCTTTGGCTTTATTTGTCTTTAAGATAAGCGTTATGGATATCCTACTTAATTTTATTGATGTTACAGGGAGCTTTAATAGGAGGAATGTGCGGACTTATAACCATGTCGTGGTGGTGTTTGTCGGCTCAACTTGCTATAGCGAGTGGACACATTGTCCATCCTCACAAACACCTCTCAATCGAGGGCTGTCAATACAACTTCACTATTCCAGAGACCATGACACAGCCACCTATCATGTGAGTAGTATTTTTGATCCACCCATTCAAATTTTACGCTTGTAATGATTTTCATTAGATTTAAGTTTGCTCATGTAATACAAAATCCATATACTTACTTTTACTATGCACTTTTCTATAATGACAATAATAAATATTTTATGACAAATTTTTTATTTTTATTGAATAGTGCTTCCCTGCGACTTTTTCTAATAACAACTGGCCTATGCCATTATGGAAAATGAACTTTCCTCCTGCTTTTCCAACTTATTCAATTTCCTTTTAATTTTTTTTTAACTTATGGTATAACCGCTTATGTTATGATTTAGTCGTTACAGCCCATAGACGCTCACTGCAAGGCTTAGGTCTCCACCAATTATATTTATGAGGGGATATATCATAATCGCCACGCCTGGCATTGACGGGTTGAGGATCGCAATGTGGGATTATGGTACACTGCTGACCATAAACTGGGAACTTGTTTGTAAGCAGTGGCAATTTTAGGTAAATAATAAACAAAGTGTAAACTATACAAGATTTTATGCCGAGAATCGAAGCCGGGACTTACGATCGTAAATTTCAGTCTTCAACCGCTGGGCTACCACTGCTCGTGATATTATATTATATTGACTTATTTTTAGTGAAATTGATGTAGGTATAAGTGGAAATTTAAAATTTTCAGTCTCTTTAGGGAGATATTCTATTAAGAAAGTTTCTTTGATTAAAAAAAAAAATTCTTGTTGGAAATGTTTTTTTTTATTACAGGGCGCAAGTGAACCCAATGCTACACGTGTCGTATATGTGGTACACGTTGGCCGGTACTGTGGTTGCCATTTGCGCGGGTTTGATCGCGTCGCAAATAAACCGCATGCGGGGAAAGGTACATGTTTTGCCTTCACCGAAACTCCTCGCGCCACAAATACGAAGCTTGTACCGGGATCCACCGCATCCCGGCGACGAAACCTTTATTAGAGCTTACGGTAATAAGGTAAGTGTTAATTTGACTATACCAAATCGTGGTTCTGTACGTGTTTTTTTGTGTGTTATATGAAAATTTCAAACAGATTGGAATATAATTAATGAAATTATTGTAAAGTCAACTCTTAAGGAGTGTAAGGTAGTAATTTAAATTGATCCTAATACAGTTTGCGTGTTCTACAAAGTGTTATAGGTTATAGCAATACTTAGTTACCTCGTAAGGTTTTCAGTTATTTTTTACGAGGGGCTGTTGTCTTAGAACAATTATTATGGCAACGTTTTAAACTTTTATTTTGTAAACAAAGTTCGCGTGAATGGTAAAATCGTATTAAAGTCTAAACGAACTAAACATGATATGACAAACTATACTCTAACATGATTTTTTTACTTTGTCGTATTATGGTTAATTTCTTTAAGAATTACCGTAAGAACATGCCATTCTGCTGATAGAATGCAGTATTTGTAACCCATATTAATGCAGCACTATATCTTTTCTTATTTTTTACCGATCGTCGTCCACCGCAAGGCATAAGCCTCTTCAAGCCGACTTACCGTGACCTTAACTGTGTCGTCCGTCCAACTAGTGGCCATCGGTTGCACGAGCGATGTGCCCCGTCCGCTGCTACTTCAAATGAGCAATTTTTCAAGATACATCGGTGATCTTGGTTCTTTCACGGATCTCCACATTTCTGATCCGATCTCGCTGCACCATATAAGGTTTTGAAACGAAATGTAATTTTAGAGCGCATATTCCTATTGTCATTCTTCCAGAAAGCTAGGGAAATGTGTAGTAAAAATATGTATATATACTTAATATACTATTGTTATCATTATATATTAAAAATAATGTTTGCGACTTTAATGAATTGGTACAATAATAACTAGTCACACATTTGACTTATTATACAGGTTACTTATTGAATATACATGATGCTTTAAATTACACATATAAAGAAATTGCTCTAATTAAAATATTCATTATCATTATCATTTCAACCCTAGGACGTCTACGACTGGACATAGGTCTCTCCTATTGATTTCCAATAGGACCAGTAGGAAGCGGCCTTCGTCCTACCAGCGACCACAGTAAGGTCTTCTGTCCACCTCGTATGTCCACGTACTATTAACATTAAAATTATATTTTTACTAATTATTAAATTAAATCATTTCAACATTTTATACCCCTCACACCTATATAATACAGATCTATTTCCTCATTGGTAATTTATATTTATTTATTTCGTTGTTTAAGTAGAGAAATACTACAATAATTAATTATAATACTGCTTGCGTTATGAGATTGTATTCTCTGTTATTAACTATACATTAAAAATAAAATTTAAGGAAAAAAATAAAAGACTTTTCTCTTTCAGGAGCAAAGAAGTGATAACAATTCAATCTCAATCGATATGAAACCAATAAAGAAAAGGGATGCGAAAGATTGAAATAATTGCCACACAACTCGAATCTAACTTAAAACAGAAGAAACATTATACGAATAATATTCAATGTTGAAATGTATTATTAGAATATAATATATATATATTCAATATAATATTGAGTGTTTACGTTCCGTTTTTAAATCTTTTCAGTCTCGTTGACTAATTGCAATTTAGTTTTGGGTAAGATGAACATTTGACATCCTCTTCGAACTGGTCTCCGTGTTTTTGTGAGGGAGGGGGGGGGGGAGGGGAGCTTAGTACTCGTTGCCTAATTTGCCATTGTGAAGCTAAGAGGTAAGTACATGGCCGGACAGGATGGCTAATTCGTGTGGCCTAAAGCCTACTTTAGAGGCAAGCAGGTGGGTTATGGAGAAGAAGTTGTGGCGTCTGTGTCTGCTTCCGTAATAAAGGCAAAACGCAGAGGAATATCGGTATCATTATTGCTGTTCTCACTCTTCGCGAATAAACAGTGTTTCACTGTGGATGCGGCGGCTGTGTGGCAGTGAGTGAAAATTATCCTCTATGGTCGAAGCGTTAAGAAGGGCTTGTACCTTATAGTTATGAACTCTGAATATCTTGGTTACCTTAATTTCAGAGTAGCGGACTCGGGGAAGTCCGGTCCGTTTTTTCGACTGCGTAAAAAAATAAATTTGTGTGTCCGATGTCGATTTAGCCGATAAGATGTTATTCACTTTGAAAAACTTAAATTTCGAATAGTAGTGTAGTCACGACCGTGGAGTGAATTGAATTTTAAACTTCAGTTTACTTCGATTTAATCAGGTTTAATATTTTTGGTTGATAATTCCTCAGGAGCCTCTGGACCGCGACATACTACTTTATTACCGGATTGGTGAAATTCTTTTTATACTGAAACAGTTTACTTTCGTTTTAAAATTCACTATGATCCTTTATGATTACTAGAGAGAATGAAATCAAAACTCACGGGAAAAAACATTAAAGATGTGCTTAGTAAAATTTTGTACTGCATGTCACTTACTATCAAGTGAATACCGTTCTCGTTTTGCAACACTTTTCCATTATATATTCTTAAACCCTTTTACAAAAAGAATGTAAAGTAAACCCAGACGAAAATTGTGTAAAGGTCTATTTAAAGCACAAAAAGGATGTTATCAATAAACTGTGGGTCAGAAATAGCCACGCTGTATTTGCGTAGGAAAATCACGCATGCTAATTGAAAAATTGCTGTGGCGAGTAGAGCGTCAGTGTATGCGCCTTACTCATGTCTCGAGGGTTTTGGGAAGCGGATGTTTGTTTATCCGTATTCACACTTTAAAGTTTTAGTTTAAATAATGTCATCAGTAGTAAAATCTAAAGTTTCGACAGTCAGGTTAAATTTTCAAGATCAGTTTTCGTGGTTAGATTACACCGTGTTTGTTGCTATATTGTCAATATGTGGCGCAATTGGTGTTTATTTCGGTTTTATAAAAAAACAAAACACCACTCAAGATTACCTTATGGGAGGAAGAAATATGAAGTTGGTTCCTGTTTGCTTTTCACTGGTAGCTAGGTATGCTATAATATATACTGCGACTTAAAACTATATCAACAACTACTATCTTTGAAGAAAACTTATAAAATATGGAAGAAATTAAACATTACAAAGCAGTTAACAAAGATAAAGTATAAATGAAAAAAAAAAATTATTGAATCCTTACGTAGAATCTTTAATAGCTTATATTTATGTATTTTGTTTGATACTTAATATTTGTTTTAGTTTCATTTCAGGTATATCGCTTTTGGGAACACCAACCGAAATTTACGTCTATGGTACTTCGTATTTGTTTTCTTTTATTGGCGCTATTATGATGTCTATAGTAATATCGCAAACTTTTATACCGATTTTTCACGAACTTCAAGTAACTTCAGCTTATGAGGTATTACAGTATACATTGTTTTTAGATGATAAATACTTGATAAGTTCGTTTATTGTTGTACAACAATTTTTTTATTTTCAGTATTTAGAATTACGATATGATAAACGAGCGAGAGTGTTCGGATCAGTTATTTTTAGCGTATATTTGGTAAATATATTATTATATATTATTTAAGTTTATCACCAATAGTAGCTTGTACTGATGTGTATTATTCTATATTAATTTTGAATGAATTATGAAAATAAAGATTGCTCGTATTTTCTCAACCTGAAGATTGAAGTCATGAATTTATTTTCGTATTTTTGTACAGATGGCCTGGCTTCCTATTGTTATTTATGTACCAGCATTAGCTTTTAATCAAGGTTTGTATAAATAATACTTTAGGATCTTGTTTCATAAACCGATTATTTAATTTACTAATTTTTACTTTGTGTTTTAGTGACCGGCGTAAACGTTCATATTGTCACACCAATAGTTTGTTTAGTTTGTATATTCTATACATCTTTGGTAAATATAAAGTAGTATTATAATTAATATTTTCTTAATATGACTTTCTATACTTTAAACCAATACGTTATTTGCAGGGAGGTTTACGCGCTGTGGTATGGACAGATGTAATACAAACTATAGTTATGGTCGGAGCCATGATTTTAGTTATCCTAAAAGGAACTATCAGTGCTGGAGGCATCGATCACGTACTCTTTAAGAACTGGAACAGCGATAGAATAGAATTTCCGGCGTAAGTCTGAAGAAGATCCTTCATTTGAATTTTGTCAATTTTAAAATACTATTTTTTTTTCTAAATATACGGCTACTTAAAATAGAAGCTGCAAAATACGTATATGTTGCTTATAATTAATCGCTTAAAACATCATCATCATTAGAACTTTTGGACCCCAACGGCCGTAGTTTGCACGAGCGAGGTGCCTGACCCAAGGTCACTTGAGACGAGCAATTCTTCGAGCTCCATCGGTGTCCTTGCAGTGTTTGCGGATGTTTTGGATACAATTAAATACTAAAACCTAATTATTTTTGTATCAGTTGTAAAATTTTTGTTATTTCAGTTTCGTTTTGGATTTCACTGAAAGGCATTCTATATTATCCGTATCAATTGGTTCCACTTTTTATTGGGTAGGGTTAATTGCTGTTAATCAATCTATGATGCAAAGATTCCTTGCGTTGCGTGATTTAAAATCTTCTAAAAGGTAAGCTTCCTCAGTGCTTTCCCAATAGTTGTCTTTTAAACTACTTAATCATATTAAACTGTATCAAGTTGACTTTTTTTCTTTGATTCCGTTATGAATTAATAATAAACATTTTAATTATTTTGTGACTATACTATTTAATCGACCAATACATAAAAATTAATACTTTTATAGTATACTCGAGTCCCATGTCTTAAAGTTATGTTATGTGCCTTTTCAGAGCCGTATGGGGATTTCTATGTGGAGTGATAATGTTTGTATTTATATGTGGATATAGTGGTTTATTAGCATTTGCCAGATACCATGATTGTGATCCAGTGAATTCAAAATTAGTTTTGGCAAAGGATCAACTTTTGCCATTGTTGGTTATGGATGTATTTAAAGATTGGGATGGATTAGTAGGTCTGTTTATAGCTGGGGTATTTAGTGCCGCTCTCAGGTAAATTATAAAACGAATGATGTCTGTATTAAAAGATTACGTTAAATTTTTATTATTCATTCGGCTATTGAATTAATATGCCAAAATTCATTTTATTTTCAAGCTCTCTTTCCACTGGACTTAATTCGATGGCAGCCATTGTTTTAGAAGATTTTTGGAAACCATTCTTTAGACCCTTATCCGAAAAGGAAACACAAATACTAGTTAGAACGGTAGTAGTTCTTTTGGGTTTAATAAGTGTAGGTAAGTTATGCGTATCGACTTTTGGTTAAATTTATAATTGCACACGAAAATAATAATAAAATAATTTATGAAATAGGTTTCGGTTTGGTAAATGTGCAATATTGTATATTTTTTCATGCATGAGGAATTTATAAGTGAAGATATGTAAGGTATATTCAGGACATAGTTCACAACATAAAATGCACACACATAGTCTGTAAGTGCCGAGAAAAACATGTGTCCTTTCATCGCTTAAAAAGAAAACTTTACTGTTAATATATTTGGTTCGACCGACACATTTAGTAAAAGCACTTTGAGGAAATTTATTATTATATTAAAACATTCTCTTCGAGAAACGAGGTTGCATCCTTGAACGTAATTTTATATTTAGTCAATAAAATTTGAATCGGAGTATTTAAAAGAAACATACTGCACTCAATTAAATAGAATTATTTTGAGCTCAAGTAAAGGAGTACGTTGCAAAATGTAATAAAACTTTTAAGATATAAGAATTATTATAACGATGGAATTCATGAATTTTGGAATAAATTAAACGTAGGAATTACTCCTCTGTAATGTCCTATTTAATACTATTTGCCAAATCAATTAAAAAATTAGTCAGGTGTAAAAATATCTTTAAATTTTTTTATAATTGTTACTAACTACTATTATCTGTCTCTTTCACTTGCTTACAAAAGTGCGGTTGAAAAAGCGCTCTATTATCATTATACAGCAAATATAGCACAGTGAAATTACAATTCGAATGTACAGGCGAATATATTACGTTATCATACGTTTTTAATTAACACCGTCACATTGCATTGTGTATAAGTTTAATTATCATATGAATAATATGCTCCGTGCGTATTCAAAAAATAATTAAATTCATGTTGAAATCACAACATACATTATCGTAGGTTTCATATAATAAATATCTTTAATATAGAATTTGTTTTTGTTAATACAACTCAAGGGTAATTTTTCAGCTTTAGTATTTGTGGTTGAAAAACTAGGTTCAGTACTGCAGCTAACTATGAGTCTGTCATCGGCGTCTATGGGACCGCTTGCTGGAATATTTCTTATGGGTATATTCATACCGTTCATTGATGCAACTGTAAGTATTGCCATGTATACATGATTATTATCTAATTCTATTTCATCTTTGGTCACCTCTCCAGTGCAAAAGGTTAGGTTAGCTAATTCCTTAAGGCTGGCTAGTTTTGTTCTTAAATGCATGAAGAGTTATTACGTCTAAGTAACCAGTATCCAGTTCTATTATCTTGAAAGCTTGCAGACAGGTATAGGACGTCTATTGTTAGACATAAGTCACCCCCCTAGATTTACAATTTGACCCTTTTTTTTTAGTGGCGCCTGCTATTGGTGGTCTCTTGTACCCCTAACTAGTTTGGGATAGGGACTTTTATTTTTCTTTCAATTAATATTTTCACATACATTATTTTATATATTTACCATGCGTCTTAAGATCTTTCATTATTTTTCTTACTTTCTTCATTTCATCTGCTTTATCCTTTCACTCCATTTTACTTCTTTTTCGATGTAGAGTTGGACCAAAACCATGTCCACCACGATAATGCGGAGCACGCGATAGGCAAAAACAGCGTCCGGGAAGAATTTCCGCGTTGTCGATGCCGTCGTACTTTTCATATACCTCCTATTCCATTCGTCTAGCGTTCTCAGCCTAAGCTGTCGCTTAACGAATGACATGGGGCATTCCTCGTAGTCCGGTCTTCTTTTGCACTTCAGAACCGCGTCTTGGTCAGTTGATCTGTCCTCTCATACCCATCTGTCCCCGCGTGCGCTTTTACTCAGTAATGACTTACACCCTTCCCATTTTCTCTCGCTTTCATGAAATTCTTCGACTGTTTGGAGGGCGGGCCGCGAGTCGCTCAGTATGACGCATAATTGCACCGAACCGCCGGCCGCGTACCCTGTCGCTCCCACTAATGCCAGCAGCTCTGCCTGGTATATAGTGCAGAAGCTGCTCAACATGAGCTTTTTACTGTACAGCTGTGCGGCGTGCCGCATAATGCAAAAAGCCGCAAATTTAACCGGTTAGAAGCTGCCTGCATCGAGCGTCTTTAGACGACCTTTGTCCACTTTGTAGGCGGACGTAAGCTGCGCTTGCCGATCCGAGATCTCTGCTCCAGAACCTTAAGGCCCCGGCGAACATCATTTCTGCGCTTGTTTCAGCGCCAAGAAATAAATATTTTTCTATTCTTCTTCAGAGTGCATTAATTGGTGGAATAATTGGCTTGGGATCAGCCTGGTGGGTTGCTGCACATTCTCAATTGGCACAAGCAAGAGGATATTTAACATTTATTGAAAAAGAAAGATTTACAAATAACTGCACTTACAGTTTTGAAGATTCGATTTTACCGAATATGGAGGAATCGTACGTATATCTGTATATCTTTCTCTAGATTCTATCAATATTAGCTTACTTCTAGTACGTAACTTAAGACGTTTTTACAGTAAATATCTAACAAAATCTAAAAACTTTCTAACAAAGTCCTACTACGGTGTAAATTTATTAGTTATAAGACGTTTTATCTATTTAGAAAGTTTGTGAAAGTAACTACATAAAAAAGCATTTTGCTTCGACTCAGACCCTTTTCAGATTAGAAAGCGTTTGGAACTTTCATAGCTTTTATTATAAGTTTAAAGATGTTACCAATATGAAGCTTAATTTTATTCTAGTTTCTTTATAATTTATGCTCTTGCTATTGTTTTTAGGTCTTGCACGTGATTACTGTGAATTATTTGAAGTAGTAAATATAGAAAAATGAACATATACGTGTTATTTTTATACATAGCTTGGTTGGACATAAGTTTAAAGGCTTTACATGTATAGCAATATCTATTGGGGGATATAACATAATCGCAACGCAAGGCAGGCGGGTTGACGATCGCAGTGTGGTGCTATGTTACGCACAGGACGCTGCTGCCCATTCTCTGGAAACTTGTTTGTGAGCAGTGGCAATCCTTTATAATTAAGTAACGCACAAAGTGTGAAATATATATAAGAACGAACCTGCGACCTACGATCTCAAGTGTCAGTCTTTTGCCACTGGGCTACCATTGTTAGAATGTTTAGCTCATTTGCTATCAATTAATGTATTGTATACAGTGTTCAAAAATCAACGGAAATAATAAATAACGAAATGATAGCATAGTAAGAAAAAGCGTTTACAAAGTGCAGATTATTACATAATTAAATTAATTATTGTTTACTATCTGTCCCTCCAGATTTTGTAATACAAAGTTTCCAATAGTAAAAATATTTGTAGTTATAACTGTAAAATCTTTAAAGTTTTGACATTTATATATGACCATCGCCTGTATATTTATTTATATTATTAGTAATCGATTCGTTGAGCTAATTACCATCTAGGTGGGTACCGTCGCAGTGCTTACTTCTGCCGCAAAAACAGTGAATTATTATTATTACTGTGTTCGGCTTTGAAGTAGCCATTGTCAGTGTGAGTTAACAAGCTAATCAGACGTGTCTCATATTTTAAGGCAATGGGCGAGCAAATGTCTTACCGTCATGTAAATAAGCCCGGCTTGCCTAGACAAGTAGTACTACTATTGCTAGTAGAGTATGAGTACATCTACTAGTAAGGTAAAAAAAAATGTTTTTGTCTTATAAATATATTCGTTTCAGGGAGGTTCCATATCTATACCGTTTATCATATTTATGGTTCACTGGATTGGGTTGTACTGTAACAATAGTAATTGCAACACTTATAAGTTTTAGACAAGAATGGAAAGTACAAAGCGATTCAAATCTCATAGCTCCGTGTTTGAGGCGATGGATTAAGACAAATCCGGTATAAAAATTATTTTAGCAATGTTACTATTTTTGGAATAATAACGAGTATGTTACGATAGTATATAGTATATTCATGATTACATTTTTAATATTTTTGTTTTCCAGATGAAGCAGTCAACATAATAAATTGTAAATTAGATGTCAGAAGTTATGTAACTTTATCTGTGTTCACCCTGAATATCCCAGATCTGAAATGATATTAACGGATCATGTTAATTTTTCGACAACAATAAGTAAATCGAAAACAATATAGATTACCTTGTTTTTGTTAAATCGCTGTTTCCCATTAGATAAACAGCGCCTTGACAGTTGCCATCAAATGCGTCTTGGAGACTTTCGCATTCATTTGCCAAGAAGTTATTAAACTTTACTGATGCTGCCATGTATTCGTAAGATCTACTGTGTGAACAGTAATTGAGGAAGCATCCTGGCATTTTGTAGCCTCCATTTGGATAAAAATCTGCATGGCCACAAGGTCCCTCGTAGCCATACAATGCCGTATTTGTGTGGATTACTTCAACATAACGCGCGTCAGTTTTAACTAATCGCTTCTTGTCATTTTTCCACAACGGGCCACCGGGATCTAAAGCTAAAAATCATTGTAAACATTAGTAATATATAGTTAAAAAGTTTTAATTAAATAATTTAAATTGAATAAAGTTTATATTTTCTTTTACCTGTTATACGTTTCACATGCGATCCAGTTTCTCTACCTGCATTACCGATGATGTGAGCTCCTAGACTGAAGCCTATCAAGTGTATTCTATCATATGAACTTCCTAACGTGATTAACCATTCTATGAAACGTGCCAGATGTTTTCCTACTTCAGGTACTCCTGATTTTGCTGTTATGTAATTCCTGTTGGCAAGATCACTCCAATCAACAACTATGAGGTTTACGTCACCGTCGTATAAAAATGCTGAAAACATTTTATTAAAATAACAAAAAATTATTTTAAATGCGGCATGCTAATTATTGAAAGGAGAACTGTACGGCGTAATAATCCGATTAAATTGTATTATCGAAAATCGATTTTTAAAGATATCATATGTAATATGTAATTAATTAATATATAATGTGTAATTTCTAATCAATCATCGATCACCTTTAGTCAATAATAAGTTCATGTTATTCCCCCCATGACCATTCCACCCGTGAACAAGAAACACGGTTACAGCGACTGGATTGAAATTTGAATCGGAAATATTAGAATGTTTTCCTAACTCTAGGATTTGTGCATCAGAAGGGTTTGATCTGTAAACAAAAAAAAAACTGCAGTATTTGCCTTTGACATAAAAAAGTAAAGAAACTAAACTAAGAAACTAAACCTTTGACATAAGAAACTAAACTAAACTTTAAGTGGTGAATAGATATTAAAATATCTATTCACTACTTCAAGTTTAAATAGTTTTATTCTACAATTACATAGATTAAACTAGAAGCCGAAAAAATTTAAAATATTTACCGTGTATATAACCAGTAGGCGTTTTTAGAATTAATAGCATAATTTCTAATGTAATCTTTGTCGAGCGGTTCATTTTCAAATGTTTCCAATATCCAATTTTCATTACTGGGATACATGAAATGAAGTTCCGTTTTTATATCATTATTGGTCAGTATTTTGGCAGAAGATATTACTGAAATTTTCGCAACACATTTTTGGTGAAAAAAAAATATTTTTAAACTAGTGTTTGACTTTATTATTAAATAGTTAGTAAATAGTAATATTTCATAGTAAATTAATGTTTGTTAATATTGTTCCGGTCATAAATATATTGCTGCTTAAAAAGCAATATAACATTTAAATTTGGAATGTGTCATTCTTAATATTTATTGTATTTTCTTGTTTTTCTGTCAATGGGTGTTAAATATTTTTGCGATATTACAATAAAGTGGGGTAATAGACTCAAATTGCTGTCACGTAGTATTTGTAAAAAAAGCAATCAAAGAAAAAAAACGAAATTCTGTTAAAAAACTAAATATTTTATGTGGTAAATTAAAATTTAATAATTTTTATCTATGCATTTATATCCTATGCATTCATTATGTATCTATATTTGATACATTAAATTATTTTTTACTTTATTGGTTATTTTGTTTTGCGAATGTATTGCAGTTGTCGTTCATTCTTTCATTTATTTAAGCGAATAGACGCCCGCTTCAAGGCATTGGCCTTCCCCAAAGATCGCTACAATGACCAGTCCTTCACTGCTCCCGTCCTCTGACTACTGGCGATCTTGACTATTTCTTCGGTTCTCCTAGTGGGGCGCTTGCACCCAGTGACTTCTCGTGACCATGATTATATCGCTGGTCAACTTGTGTGGGGTTTACCCACGCCGCGTCTACCGGCTGCATTGGTTCCCATACATATAAAATATATAAATTTGTTTCAGATATCTATGCACAAATGTTCTTCCGATACAAGTAATGACTGTTTGTGTAGGATTATGATCGTTATCATCTTTTAATCATTTTTTTACTGACATGCTAATTGACGACTCCCTATTGCGCTAAATTTGTTTGTTTTTTTATGCTTGCATTTATCAATATATTCATCTTAGATTTTATTATAATTAGTCTTTAATAAGTGTTAACTTTCTTTAAGAATTCTGTTATTTTTCATTGAATTATTTGTGATAAGCGTATACTTTTATATATGCTCAAGTACACGAATAATTTGGAACAGCTAAAAAAGATTAATTTATCAAAAAAAAATTGTGACATTTTTATGAAATTTTTAAGTATTTATCAGTAATATTGGCTTAATTTAATCAAAGTTACTTGTGGCATAGCAACATTTTATAACAAAACTGATTACCAGCAGTACTTCCCTCAACATAATTTTATTTTTATAAGCATGCTATATAATATATAATATTACATTATACACTTTATTAAGATAATATTATCTAATTATATGGCAAATTTTAAATACCTAGTGAAGAAATCGATATTAGACGCCACAGCATTTTCTTCGATAAAGGCACTAAACACAACCGTGTAAATGTTCTGTTGATTTACTAACATTTTGATTAAGATTTGGATTTTATCTCATGCCGCTTGTGATAACACAACTGTTTTCATAATGTTTACACGCCTTTTGTGCAATACATCACGTTTCTTATCAAGAAGAACAAATAACTATTTATTATATAGAAACAATACTTCGCAGATAACCTATGGATTATTAAGTCTTTTAAGTAGGATTTATCTATTGCGTACATAAGCTGTAAAGCTAGTTGCTGCAATAAATGTGGATGGAATGTTTTTAAATAATAAAGATTGATTTACCCGTCTATATTAGTCATTAAATCAATGTCAGTCACAGATAAAAATGTTTTTAACTAATCACAAGTTAGTAAACATGACGTCATATGTTTTTAATAACTTGTATAAAATAATGATATTGTATGCATGAAATCGCAAGATGAATGCTTCGTTTACATCTTGGTTTATAATACGCCCCGTCCTTTATAATCTGGTGTTGTTGTATAAAATTTTGTATTGTAATGTATGGTCCTCAGAGAACTTGCATCCTGTTGCTCATTTGAAGGCTCGGGGAATTCCGGAGGAATCTTAAATGTAAATGTCCGAAACGAAGAATACGTTAGCAAAAGTACTGTAAAAAAGATTCAGGTAAGAGAAATTTAGATGTATTCATTGAACTGCCGCCTAAAACCTAACTGGTGCAGCTGGTGGTAAACTATGGTGAAAGGATAAATGTCAACTGGTAAACAGCATTTCCGACCGATTTGGAAAATATAGATGACGATTTATGAGAAAAAATACGATACATGTCTACTACAGTGTGTAAGTTTTGATCGTTTCTTCAATCCTAATATAATAAAAATGTGTAATATTTTCATAGAGCGATAACGGTCGTCGACAAAAAAAATTTGGTGTGAACAATACCTCTTGGTTTTCTTTCATTTATTTAACGAAATTCGTCTGCCTATGTGTGCACGTATATGAATAAAAATAAAACAATCAGTGTGGTCTTTTTATTAAATGTTAACTAGTCATAAATCAATTATAATTTTTTGTAAGATTACAAACAGATTTCTAATACATACTAAATTTTAAGTCGCCACTAATCTTATCAGATTAATGTATTTTGAACGCATATCAATGGAATCTTTAAAGATATTATTATTAGTTTACTAGCCTTGTGATGTTTTTACAAATAGAACAAGTCTCCTCTCACAGCCAAATTACAAGGAGTAATTAGTGAATGTCACAATGTGACTTTCGGATTATAGATATTTTACATAGATGGTTTCTTAACAATGTTTATCTGTAAGCAGTTGTAAAATTATTTCATTAACATTTATTAAACCTATTATCTATGGATCACTCTCCTTTTGCTCTAGGGATATAAATTTTAAATGCACCAAATACATTATGTGTTATCAAAACATGCTTTTAATACATACCAGGGTGAATCAAAAAGTTCTTAGAAGTGCATATATATGAAATCTTTTTGAATCAAGTTCGATATTCAAAGTAAAGAGTGTCTATCACACTATATTTATGCAGACTGTCACTTGTTTTTGTCAGTTCGTTCGCATTAATAAATTTTTTTGTGCAACGAGTTGCTAAAAAGTCAAAATTATGGATAAAAGTGCGTTACGTGCGGTGATAAAATATCTCAGTTTGAAAAAAATGTCTACGAAGGAAATTTTTTTGGACATTCAGCAGACATAAGGGGGTGATGCTGTACCCTATTCTACGGTTGCGTACTGGGTGGCTGAATTTAAAAGAGGTAGATCAAGCTGTAAAGATGACCCGCGTTCTGGGCGGCCTTCAACCTCCGTTACAGAAGAAAATGTCAAAAAGGTTGAGAATCTGGTTTTGGAAGACAGAAGAATGACTATAAAACATATAGCTGAGATCCTAAAGATATCTTTTGGTAGCGTTCAATCCATTTTAATTGATTCACTGGGGTTCAAAAAAGTGTCTGCAAGATGGGTGCCACGAATGTTAACCGACGAAAACAAAAAGCGACGTTTGGAAATTTCCAAGCGTAATCTCGAAATGTTCCAGCGTGATTCGGATAATTTTTGCCGTCGTCTTGTCACCATGGATGAAACGTGGGTCCACCATTTTGATCCTGAAACTAAAAGACAAAGCATGTCTTGGAAACGACCATCCTCTCCATCCATTAAGAAATTTCTAGTTGCTTCTACCGCTGGCAAAGTTATTGCCTCTGTGTTCGGGGATAGTGAAGGAATCCTTTTTATTGATTACATGCCAAAAGGCCAGACGATTACTGGACCCCATTATGCAAATTTAATCCCGAAAGTGCGTGAAGCGATTAAAGAAAAACGTCGTGGAAAACTGTCGTTGGGCGTGTTGTTCCTTCAAGATAACGCTCCTGCTCATCGATCGGAAGTTGCGCTCAACGCAATCCGCTGTGCTGGCTTCAATCTCCTTGATCACCCACCATATTCTCCGGACTTAGCCCCAAGTGATTTTCACTTATTTCCAAAATTAAAAGAGGAAATTCATGGAACAAAATTTCACGATAATGACGCGGTTATAGCTGCCGTAGAGGACTTTTTCGAGAGTCAAGAAAATATTTTTTTTCACAAGGAATAAGGAAGTTAGAAACGCGTTATTCTAAATGCATTGCATTAGAGGGAGATTATGTAGAAAAATAAAATATTATTATTTAAATCTTTGCATTTTTTAATATTGATTCCAAGAATTTTTTGATTCACCCTCGTATATAGGATTATGTAGACATTTATTTAATTAAACATGTATTCATACTTAACCTCCTAGAAGAGAAAAAAATCTCTCCATTCTATAAATGTTATGACGAATCAGAAATCTTCTGGAACTTTCACGGTTTCAACTTTCAAAGTTCACGGACCCTTCTGCTCGGTGAACTCTGTTCCAATGAAGCTGTAAATGCTCCCAGGTTAACAGAATTAACATGAACCGAAAATAAGGAAATGATTGTGTACACAGAGTATATTTTTATTTTATATCTGTTTAGAACTGTTTAGTGATTACAATCATTGCCACTAACATACTAACGTATATTAATTGTGAACAATATTATTGCACCATTTATTAAAGTCAATCACAATACTTACCATTTTACGATACTCTTTAGCACTATGTTTGATTAAAGACTGAAGCAAGACGAATAAAACATTACAGAAGATAATGGAAACATCAAAATGTAATATGTGCTGTGTTTGGCTTTTAAAAGGGGTATGTTAGCTGCTACCACGCTTTAATACTTAAAGAACTTGAAAGATTACGAGGCTCTTCTCCTGATCTTTTAGTAGTGTATAGTAGTAGTAATAAAATATGTATGAAATGAAAATTAAAAAAATGTAAAACTATGCAAAAATAGGTAATTATGTTATTAATCTAAGACAAGCTGGAAGTGATACCCTGACATTTGATTTGAATGACAGGGTCCATAAATTTTTTTATCGAAAACTATGTATAAACAATACTCTTAATAACGTAAAGGAATTTTTAAAAATTTCATTGTATATTGCTCGTCTGAAATGCGTGTGGACGGAACAAATCCTTTGTGCAATCGACGGTCGTTGCGGCTGAAAAAGTTTTTAAGTAGTGATCACAAGCCTTTAGACTTGGCGTGGGGCCTCCCACCAGCCGAAGTCCGATCATCGTGAAGATCTTTGGGGAAAGCCTATGCCTTACAGTGGGCGTCTATCGGCTAATATGATCACGATGTATATTTGATTAAAGATGTGGTAATTATTAAAGTAAATATGAATCTTAACCAAATTTTGCGAATATTTACAATGAAAAAATTATTTGGTCTGTTCGTCGCCAAAGTGTTACATATGTTCGGACACGAGTCTGCAGTTGAAATGTTTTATCTATATCTATTAACAATAGTTACAAAAACATTATAATCAAATATGAAATATGACGCAATACCAAGGTCAATTAACATCATTATTATAAATGGATATAGCTGTACAATAATTTGTCATAGAAATATTAATATTATAAATTCTATTTTAAAAAATTCTTCATCTCTTTCGGTGTTATCTCTCGACAAGGTGTAAAGTACATATTTTCATATACACTTCTCGTCAATAACATTTGCTACCAAACTTTTGCGATTTTGTTTTCTTTCTAATTTTTGGATATTTTTATAATTGATAGTTGTTCAGTGTATAAAAAAAAATGTGAGGAAATTTATTTTTAATGAAAACAATATATAACAAAATCATAGTCCTTTATTTAATATACTCGTGATCATTTTGATTTTAAAACGGCCAGGCCCTGCCGGTGCGGACTGCGTAAATGCCGCTTCTGTAAAAAGAAATCTAATTAATAAATGCTTATAAAATTACGATACGTTTGGTGATCTAGTTATTTTACAATAATGGGATAGAAAGTTTTGAGTAAAGAGCGTGTAAAAAAAGGGAGAGATTTGAGATGAAGCAAATGATAGGTAAAGCAAAGGGTGTTCGTAATTACCCTGATTTATTGACGATTCCATTGCCCATACGAAGTTCAGCTCCGTTGCAAGTAGATAATTCGGCCTCGTGAACGTTCGGGCAACGTCTGCCGACTAGATGGTTGGTGCGGACGGTGGATGCAAAGAATTCAGGGGCACGTCCGTGGGAGCATGTGTTGGCTGCACAGCCAGGTTGCGGATGCCTGCCACCGTTCGGGTAAAAATCGGCGTGTCCGATGTTGGTCATAATTCCCAGAATACGACCGTCTGTGTGAATACATTCCACATATCTACCAGCGTTACGGTTAAGGGCGTTAGAGTTACCACCCCACTGTGGCCCAGCTGGGTCCAGCCCTAAAAATAAAAAAAGTATTATTGTTAGAATTGCACGTAAATACATAAGTAGTACTTGAATTAAATTAATTGTTCAATACGCACTTACTTTTGACACTATGTATAAAATCGTAATTTATTTATATTTAAAATATGCACATCGTGTATAAATAAAGGTTATATGGATTGCATGATGTAAAATATGCAGATTTTACGATTTCCTTCGGTATATTTTTTATTTTCATTAAAAATAATAAATATAATTAGTAGAGATGTCAGGGATTTTGCTCAAGAAAAATGTACAAAATGTATAACAAAGTTTGTTTTCGTAATTGTTAATTTTCGACATTGTTAACCTTTACGGCTTTTGCAGCTTCGTTGAATTGATTTTGCGTATCATGTATATATTATTGTAATGAATTCTCATTTTATTTTTATATATATGTAGCTATTATTATCCATATTGTTAAATTTATATTCAATGTTAGCGTTTTAAATCGAATGTTAAAATGAAAGATACTGACCAGTTACACGAGACGGTGTGCCGCTGGCTGCGCGGCCTGCATTGCCAACCACGTGAGCTCCCAAACTGAAGCCGATCAAGTGTACGTTGTTCCAGTTGCCTCCAATATTATTTATAAGCCACGACAAGAAATTGCCGAGTTGGCGACCAACGTCTGGAACACCTCTAACGGCTGTGTTGTAGTTGGAGTTCGCAAGGGCACTCCAGTCTACAACAATAACATTAACGTCCTGGACTGCAAGGAAGGCTGACGTAATGAGTGGGTTCATTTGGGTGTTCCCATTGTTATTCCAACCATGAACGATCACTTTCAATGCTCTGTTTGCTCTGTAGTTTGAATTTCGAACCGAGTTTGCATCACCGTTTCTAAGTACTTGACGGTTAGTTGGGTTCGACCTGTAATGTTAGAACGATGATATCATTTGCGAAAAATTTAACAAGTATTTTATCCTTCATATGTAAATACAAAATTTATAACTCTTTATAGTGTAAAATTCAAAAAAAGAATTACAAATCTCGCTTACAAAAATACCGTCACGTCTTACCTAGTAAAGAGCCAGTATTGATTGTTGGCTCCGTTTCTAGTTCTCAATAATTCCTCGTCGACCGGTTCATGCAAGTCTACTAAATGGTTCACTCCCTCGCCATCAGGCATCCAAATGTAGCGACTTTCTCCTTCCACGTAGTGGCTGTTGTCTTCAGGAACAGGAGGCACAGCCGCGCCAGCGCAAACTGAAATAGAAAATAAATATTAGAAGAATATAGGAATAAATAAAGTTTTGCTCGAAATGTTACAAATAACTTTGACACTGACGCGCTATAACAGAGAAGAAAGCGACAAACAGTTTCATGACTAAGACAGCTGCGATTATAATTGGGGATTTGCAAATTATTTATACTTAAAGCTTTATCTTTAAAGATGTTTAATATTTAGATTAAACGATATAAAAATCTAATCTAAAATGGATAACACTAATTAGCGGGCTACTAACATCATTCGTGACAAACGTCAAGAGG
The DNA here is from genome assembly GCF_028537555.1 of Battus philenor. Classification (NCBI taxonomy): domain Eukaryota; kingdom Metazoa; phylum Arthropoda; class Insecta; order Lepidoptera; family Papilionidae; genus Battus; species Battus philenor. The sequence continues at coordinate 6,013,048 of NW_027181693.1, forward strand.
TAAACTTAAAGAAATTATTATTACACTGAAATTAAATAATTTTCGACATATCATTAGAATTGTAAAAATTGAGTAACGCCTGGCATATTACAATAGCAAATTGCTCAACAAATTGTATGTGAAAATCGGCATTATAAGTTATTGCATATTCATGTAATTCTGTATGTTGCTCTATCACATTGTAAATTCAACATTAAATTTTGTTTAGTAATTAAATTTGTTTCATTATGCGTTAGGTAAAAACTGCCTACAAGATGTTTGGTTATAAACGTATTAAAGGGCTGAATTTATAGATTACTTATTTTCAATTAATTAATGCTACACAATATCAACGAGTTCAGGAATTTATATCGAATATACAATGGCGTAAGAAAGATAGTTTTTTTTAAAGTTGGGGTTACTACAAATCAAAATTAATTATTACTAAAATTAATTTACTGTCTGTCGCTGCAGACTTTTTTCTGTCAGAAATTACTTGCTTGTCGCATTCTGCAGAAAAAATAAATTATTGCAACATTTTAGAGTGATCTTTTTACCCACGGTGATTAAAAATAAGTGTAAAAGCTATTAAACTTTTTGTCGACTAAAATCTAAATACTGGTATTTGATATTTGAAATTTGAAATACCGGGACATCGGTATTATTAATAAAAATTTACTTGTTATGTTTTTATTTATCTCAGTTGTTATATTGACCTGTTAACAAATAACATATGAAATCCAATAAATATTGTTCCGAAATGAGTAGATATTATTTATTCTATTGCATAGAGAGTAGCAGTAGATAGGTACAAAAAAACTTGAAAGTATAAAATAAGTACAAAATAAATTGTATGTTACATTTTACATGTAACAGACTCGTATGGCATTATATAATAAAAGAAGCAAAAAATATAATTAAATTGAGAGTATTTATGAAATAATATTAATATCTTGCGTTTTGTTTATTAAAGTATGCTCTTAAAAAACATAAATAATCAATCGTTTAATCATCAAGCGAGGATTGAATTTTCGTACAATTTGAATTAGATTTATACTGTGCATAAATTCAATTTTCATTAACTAATGTAATACCAAAATACCGGTATTTTTACATAAATACCGGTTTTTAATAAAGGACAAAAATCGTTTGGGATTCCGGTATTGTAAGCCCTATTATAAACATTCTCTCCCTTAAAGCTTTTACATCTATAACCAATCCCTTTGTATGTTACTACTTCCCCTGCGGGTGAAATTTCCGGTAAATCCGAAAAATTTCAATTCGGCTACAGGAATAACCCTACCAAATCCCTACCCTTATGGCTCTAGAGGTACAGATAAGTCTCAATTTATAAGTGATTCTCTTAAATTAATGTAGATAGTGTAAACCAAATAATATTATTCGTAAAATTTATAACTTTTAATGACGTACTTGAAAATTTTAACATGTTTATGCACGGTATATGTAAAGGATTTTACATAAGCCATATAAACGCAAGAAAAAAATCCGATAAAATGAAACGTGATAAGATAAGTAGAGGGTTTATATGTAAAATATATATGCGTGTCATGGTTTGTGTGTGAAGTAAACAAACTTCAGGGTGACACAGGAGTGTAAGGCTTACGAGGTTTGTAGTTATATATATCGATAACCACAGACGCTTTTTGACAGAGAGGGGACAATCATTCGATCTAAGCATAGTTTAGTAAAAGTACATGTCAGTTTTACCTCACCTCCCTATAGATTTCCAAAAGGACCGATTTTAAGTAATATGTGACCAGGGTCCTTTGACGTCTTTAAATGAATTGTCTGTTCGTTCACCTTGTGAATGGACATCCTATGTTTCGGTTGCCGATCTGTGGTTTTCAGTCTAAAACCTTAAGGCCACAGTGACCTATTTTTTGTGCTATGTGGCCTACCGATTATTATTTGAACTTGCCAATCCGCAGGACTGTTGGTTAATTTTGTTTATCTATGTCACTTCTTATTTTTGATTCAGTTTCCATGAGAAAGCTTTCTCCTTAGCCCGCGAAGTGACTATTAGCTTTTCAATAAGACCCGATGTGAGAGACCACTTTTCACTGCCGTAATAACTGATAACACACTTTGGTCTCAGACCTTAATCTTAATGTCGGTTTATTTAAAATATTTTACTTCATCATCATCACCATTTTTGCCGTAATTTGGGAGATTATTTTCTTAATATTTAAACTATAATTATTATTTTCTTAATATTTAAACTATAACTATTTTTAAAGTTCATTTTAGTAACATTGACAGGTCTAACTAATGATAGCTTATCATTTTGTGAATTGTTAGTGCTCAAAAATAGTGAATTTTTTAGTCTGTATTTACTATCGTGAGATATATAATAGCGGAAAGATATGTTACATCCACGAATATTGTTACTTCCTTACACTTTTGCTCCTAGATAACGCTTACCACAATCCCACACACTCATGCAATAAGCTTCTCTGTAATTGTGTAGTCTTGAGACTCTTCACACGGGCATTTCACCTAGTTTTGTTCTAGTTGTATTCCCTGATTTGTATTTTATTTTATTGTATATGGGATTAGATTTCGATATTTATATTTCTGTAATACGACTTATCCTTCTCTTTGTAAGTAATAATTTGTTGTTTTAAACAAAGCAAGTTTAAAAACTTTAATGTAATATGTTAATATTTACATGCAGTTTTGAATCGACAATTATTTGAAGGTTCTAAATGGTAAGCTAACATCGACTCGGAATGATCTGCAGATAATAGCAGACTAGAAACTCAACATATGCACTGGTTTAAATAAAATTTCATAATTATTTATGTGTACATCATAATATCAATCATCTAAATAACCAAGTTCCACGCATTTCCATCAAACAAAAACTCTTGAATGCTTTAAAAAGATCTATTACATAATATCATTTTAGTTTTAGATTTAAAACTAGGAAAAGGAAGGGCTAAGATATCTTGTAGAGCTAAGATTGTTCTATTTTTGTACACATGTAAATTATGAATTAATAAATTAAATAAATTATGAAGTATTTTTCAAATTTTTGGTAGCAAAAACTAGTCGTTACGAGTTTATTATATTTATTGTATAAATAATTTTAACTAGAACTAGACCTACTTTTATTTTAATTATAATTATAATTCTGATAATAATTTAAATAATAATATGTATCACAATTGTATCACAAATATTTCCCATATTTGGTTGGTTCCTGAAATAAAAAGAAATTATTATTTATTATTATTTATTTATAATGTATTTGTAACTATTTTATATAAGAATTTAAACCTAAATATAACACAAAAACTTATAAAAATTACTTAAAGATATTGTTATTTTTTTTTAAATTTAACGTGTATCACGATTATAAAGTTATTAATTCTTTAAACAATCTCATTGTTTAGAGATAAGTGTGGACAAATGGATAAAGTTTTATGGCAGTGGCTCTAGAATATCTGATAAGTCTTTGCAATAGCTTACTTTCCACAGATTGAACGTTTTTGTTTAAAATATAGTTTTGTTTACAACCAAAAGTCAACATAAAGCGTTATCACATGGAAAGAACGGAAATCAATTGTCCACGTCCTCTAAATGAATGTTTATCACTAATTATTAAATGATAATCAGTACTCTACATTGTGTCGTTAATATTCTTGTTATTAAAAAGGTTGACCGGAAATAGTTACTATATGATAATGGATTAAATATTGCATTATTATTGACAATGCCATCCAAGAAGACGCGAATGAATACTTTAAATTGAAAGAAGTCTTTCAATACGAGTATTATCTTGTTAAGTTTTTAGATCTGAAAAAAATACTATTATTATTATTAAAAAAAAACAATTATGACTCAGCATTTTGGTTTAACGAGAGTAATGTCAAATATAATTTTTAAACATATTCTAATTAGTTAATCGTTCTAGAAAATATTGATTTGCAATTATATCAACGGTATTAAATATAAAACAGCAATCATGATGACTCTTTTTAATATTCGTCTATTTTTTGCTTGCGTTTATCTATAGAAGTAATTATCTTTATTTACACAATCAAAAGTTTTATTTGAGAAGCGGAATTGAATTATATAAAATTTCGTTTTCCTACATCGATCTTTTTTGGCAGGTCAAATAAATAAATAAAGTTTGTATAAAACTGTGTTTTCTTTAGTTTTTCATATAATGTGTTTCATGGAAATTGCAAATTTGTAGCAAAGTATGAACACTTAAAGTTTTTTATAAATTTGCAAAACTATGTCATCTAATGCAATTTTCAAATTAAAAACGAAAATATGTTCTACACATTAATAGTTAACTAATTGCAGATATTGGCCTGTTATTTGAATTCATCTTCCGGCACCTCGAAAACTCACAACAGCGAACGCAGCAGGGATTTTGGGGTTACTCGAGATTAGTCGATATTAAAACCCAAACGTTTGCTGCTGTCGTTAAAAGAAATTATTTAAAAGCTTGCTATTTACTGAACCTTTTATACTCCATCTTAATGTATGGGTTCTAGTGACTTTCATTAAGCTCGTTCAAAAGTACGACACATTGTTATAACGAATTTAAAAGTTTAGCTTGATAAGTTTGTAATTAAAGTCTACATTCTTTGTACGGTTCATAAAGGTGAAGTAATACATTAGAGTTTTTATTGTATAAGCTTTTTCCACATGTAATTGTAATTGTAAAGGTAAGAAATTAATAAAACTGAAAACGTCCATTATAAATAATAATTTATACAAACATAATTTGAAATATTTACATACTCTGTATTAAATAAATAACGATTAGAAAGGCCATTCTTTTCCAGTCGACAGACTATATAAACCAGATCTGAAAAAAAAAAGATTTTTTTTAATAAAAATTATTTGGTATCGATATCAATACAGGTCAAACCCGAAAAAGTCTTAAGGAATTTTGGACGTTTGCTTTATACTAGTCAAAACTAGACTAACTCACTGTCCGTGTGAAAGATATATTTTCTTGATTTTTACGGTATTAATAATAATTATTATATGGGAAAAGAAACAATAACTATTGCCTTAAAAGTATTACCCTCGCTTTGTTATTATGCCATTCCCCATGTTGTACTCAGAACCATGGCATTGGTTTTTGTGCGCTTCATTGAGGTTCATGCATTTTTGCCCGATGAAGTGGTCTGTGCGAACACTCGACGCGAATAATTGGTAGGAGCGGCTGTGGGAACAGATGCTAAACCAGCACCCTGGCTGCGGGTTTTTGCCGCGATTGGGATAAAAGTCGGCGTGGGCAACAGGGTCAGACATGCCCAAAAGTCCTCCGTCCGTGTGAATAGCTTCGACGTACTGTCCGGCGCTTATATTCAAGGCGTGAGAATTTCCGAGCCATAGTGGACCAGCTGGATCGAGAGCTGTAAATTTAGTCAGTGATATATTCGTTTAAAAATTAATGTAGGCAATCTTAGTTTCAGTTTTGCTTTTGTATCTAAGGTTTTGGTGTGGGCACTACGGTAAATACATAGACAGGATTTTCGAAAGACTCTGGTTGCAGACTACTTGCAACTTTCTTGAAAATCTATGGGCGATAGCCATTCCCAGAATTGAACGTTCTAGAGATGAAATGCTGATTATTATGATGGTTATACGATGTAAGGGAACTGAAGCTGAATTTACTGGCATAGTGAGATTTTTCGTTATGGTCAGCAACAAGCCATTATTTGTACCAAAGGCGATAATTGGTTTAATATATAAACAGGGCCTTTTCTTTTTAAAATTAATCAAATCAGTTATACAAAATACTCAAATTGTAAGCTTTATTTTATACTCAAGCTTGTTTCAATAAATCTGCCCTTTAAAATCTAAATGACATAATAATAAATATAAACTTGCTTCGGTTACATTTAAACTGATAAATAACTCCAAGGTAACATGTCTGAAAAACTACTATAAAATTTGGAGGAATCAGAATAAGAAAATTACACTGAAGGAATTTATTATAAGTTATATCTGTATAAGTTATATAAGTTATAGAGCTTATGACCAGCTGTAAACAGTTTGTTAAAGACAAAAATCTGTTTCTGGTAGGCACAAAAGTTATGAGTAATGGTAGCCCAGCAAAGAAGGGATGAGCCTTGCGACCATAGGTCGCTTGTGCGATTCCCAAGATACAGTCTTATATATAATTCATACTTTATGCATTAATAACAGAGAACGGACAGCAGCGACCCTTGCGTACCCTAATACCTCACTTTTCGCCAACTCGCCAACCCGACTGCTAAGCGTGGCGGTTATAGTATATTCCCCAATAGATATCCCTGGGGGAGATCTATAGCTAGTAGTGGGCGTATATGGGCTGAATCGACGACTACGACAAAAGTTATGTGAATGATGTATAGTCGTGGGCAATGGTAAAGGAGGAAACCAAGGTATTCTAGCATTGGGTTTCATGTTCATTCCGTGGTGAATTACGGCTCGTACATTCCTAAGACGAGGTATGCGTACCAAGAGTAGAAACAATATACGATAAAGACAATTAGTTTGTTATTCACCTGTAACACGCGATACTAGACCTCCAACTATTCGACCGGCGTTACCGACGACATGAGCTCCCAAGCTAAAACCAACTAAGTGCACTTTATTCCAATCTCCTCCAGCTGTCGCAAAGAGCCATTGTAAAAAGTCCCCCAGATGGCTTCCAACACTAGGAACACCTCTAGTTGCTGAAATATAGTTAGAGCTTGCAAGATGTCTCCAATCAACTACAATGACATTGGCGTCGAGTGTATCAAGAAAGGCGGATCTGATTTGTTTGTTCACTTCCGAATTTCCGTTATTATTCCAACCGTGAACAATGATTTTTAACTGCTTTTTTCCATCGTAATTCGAATTCCAGATAGATTCTTCGTCTCCAAATGTTATAATTTGTTCTGTATTTGGATTTAATCTGCAAAGAAACGTATTTACTGTTATATTAATTATATATTTAACTTGCTTCAATCTCACCATATATATATAAATTGATTGGGTCTAAAATTAACCTTGTGTAAAGCCAATATTGGTTATCGTTGCCGTCTTTTTTCATTAACAAATCTTCATTAGGTTGATCATATAAATCAACGAGATGAGGGACATTATCACCGTCAGGCATCCATATGAAGCGACTTACTCCTTCTACGTAATGACTGTTATCCCCGGGAACTAAGGAGATCGGGTTGCCGGAACATACTAGACGAATAAATATAATTTTAATGATGATCAATGACTAATAGAAAAAAAACTTGCTTATATCAATCGAAAAGTATATGTTACAAATATAGATACTGACACTTCACAATCAAAGCGAAAACGATTAGCGATTTCATAGTGACGGCGAACAATTAATTTCAATGCAACTAAAGTGATATGATTTTGAACTATTTGTATATGTATATATATATATATAGATAATCGAAGATCTTGCTATCTTAAATCATTATCATATTTATATGTTAATTTGTATGATAAAAAGGTAAATGTATGATATTATAAGGGGTATCGAGATTATGATTAGTAAGGTAGACAATGTCTCCATTATTTCTGCAGTATTTTTGATATTTTGTTTCATTTTTTAATTATTTCATCTTTACCACTATGTATTAGAAAATTAAAAATGTACGAGGTTTTAAGCATACCCCTTTTATATTTTCTTTTACTTGATTAAGATTTATCATTTTAATATATATCCTGTGCAAATCGAATTTGCGTTCTTAAGTTAGAGTGTTTTCTGGAAATGAAATAAATATATTTAATTTTAAAGAAAACTAATAGCTGTAGGCGATTAAATGGAAAAAAAGTGTAATTACTCTATGAGATAAATTCCATGTCCTGATTAGGACTCGTTAAAGAACTTGTTTAATAAGATCTCAAATTTTTCCTCGTTGAACGAACAGTGATCGAATCAATGCAATATTACTTACTGTCACTGTTATATATGTTAGTTACTAGTAAAGTAATTAGCAAGACTGTACTTGATATAGACACCGGAAGGTGATCTACTAATATACATAAAGAAATGAAAGTATTTTGTTTTTCTTAAATTCATTTATGGCTAGACATCAACATTATCATCATATCAGCGAATAGACGCCTCCTGCATGGCCAAAGATCGTCACGATAATCGGTCTTCCACTGCCCGTATCCAGCGGCTTCTTCCGGCTTTGACTATGTCGGTCCACCTAGTGGCTATGCAACAACTAAAAAGTCACTTTTATACATATCTTTAAAAAATATAAAGCGGTGAGCAGTAGTTTTGATAACAAAAATCTTTTTTTTTTAATATCGTCTTGATTTCGACACTACTTCTGGTTATCTATCAGCAATTCCGGTCAGTCAACCCAAAAAATCCGCCATTACACGATGTAAGTGTAAAGTGTAATGATATGACAGTTTATTTCCCTTTTGTATGCTTTGTTTTAGATGTTATAATGTTTAATTCATTTTTCATTATTTTTAAAATATAGACGTTATGGTCTTGAAATGGATTTTAAATGGAAAACACGAAAGCCTGGAAAGTGCAGCAGAGGACGTTTACTGACAAAGTGAACGTGAAAACTTGTTGAGGTCATCGGAAGAAGTTGGTAGCAGGCCGCTTCCAAACGAGCTGTTAAGAAATCTCTGGGAGAGGCCATGTCCAACAGTGGACGTCTTACGGCTGAAATGACGATGATGATATTATAATTTTGAAATAAATAAAACAGTTTACAAAATTTAATAAACGAACACACAAAATGTAAACACTTATATATGTACGGAAATAATAATTCGCTATAGCAACTAGATAAAATTAATTTCATCAATTAAAAATGAGATATTGATCTTTTCTGGTATATTCTAATGTTTAATGCCTACTATGACGATGATCTTGCTATATTGATAATAAATTAATTGACATTTATTTTTTTCTATATTCTCACTTCTTCTGAAAATTTTATGATTTTTTTTATAAAATGTAACTTTCTAGTACTTTTTGAATTACGTAAATAAATAATAATGATTTAATATGCTTTAAAAATTGCTAAGTTTTTACTTAATTTCTTATAAACAAATTACTTGCACTCCACATCCGGAGAAATCTTAAAAATATTAATCTTTTCATAGATAATTGACGCACAGATTAGTTTAACATGGTTTCCAATACTGAATGATTAATAACATCCCCTATTGAATAAGTGAGCATGGCCACAGGAAGATGATTGAATATAGAATAATTTATGTTAAGAAAATGAACAAAAGAGTTTCTAACTAATAAAAATTTTATTTTTAATGTCTTAAAATAAGTATACTAATATGCGATAAAACTAGTGGTTTTAAAGTATAGGAATAAAAATTGCGTTGATTTCTCTTAAAACATCAAAAGACATGCACTTTAAATTTATTATCCCTATACCTTTGGTATCTTGGCAAATCAACAAAAATTACGTCAGTTTGTTACGAGTAATTAACAAAAAAAATCCGATATCTGCGCTCAATGACCGTGACGCATTTTATCAAAAGAGACGAACCACCAATACTTTATCAAATTTTAGTTTAATCTAATTTCAATCTTTTGTATATATAAGTAAAAAGCATCGTTTTTGTTTGTAATACGTAGACTATACTATTATTGAACATAAAAGACGAGGAAATTTTTGTTTTAAATTATTTTTCCAATATCTTATATATTTTTATTATATAAATATATTTCTTTACAATACACATACACAATTTTGATGATTAATGCCAAATGTTATTATATATGAAATTGCCATTTCATTTATAATAACATTTTAGTAGAAATTTCAGGAATTCTAATTTTCTAATCTGACAACTGCGACATGTAGTTCCACAATTCTCTACCGGTATACAATATACCAATATACTAATTGTTATATACAACATAACAATTCTCTACCGGTCTACTTTACAGGGCACTACCATGTAATATCTTTGAATTATCATATATTAAATTTAGGACGTTTATTCAACAAAACCTTGTAAATAGACACAATTTAAATTTGCAATTCGGTAAAAAAAGCATCCTGTGTAAAGACAAATGTCCTTCTTGTGTTCAGGTCGTCTGCGCGTCTTATGCGTGAACATCTTGCACTGCGTTTGCCGGCATATGGTTTCCACTCTAGAACTACGGCGGTTAATTCTGTTCGTTTACGGATGTCCTCATGTCTAATTCGATCACATAGAGACATCTTGAGCAAAGCCCATTCCATGCCTCATTGATGCCACATACGACTGTAAGGTTAACAATGAGGCCCAGAGTAAGAGATCGCGTTTTCATTCCGTAATTCATTATTGGTGACACACATTGGTCGTAGATTATCGTTTTAAGGCATTCAGGGATATTGGATGAGAAGATGATTGATAGTTTTCCGAACTTTGCCCGACCGAAATGGATTGATGTAAACCCCTCAATGTTTCAACATCACCGCTATAAGGCACATCGCTGTGAATGTTTTCATATATCCGCAGCCCCGTTAGCGACGGCCGACGGCCATACATTCAGACTCCTCTCTGGGGATAAAAATTTCTTCCACCCCTCAGATGGAGAGATGCACCGAAATCTGGAGTAAATTTCCAACTTCTAATCTTACCTTTTCAACTGATGTAACTTGGATGGTCTGATCTGAACACCAATTTGGACGTCAAGAGTCATAATGCAATAGTTCCACGCCATCACGTCCATGATCCGAACCTGTTCAGCCGCTGAGGTCCCCTGGCAGGTCAAAATACCGATACTGCTCGTTGTCTCCGACTACGCTGTAATCATTATTATAAACTACATAAGTTCTGATCATTAATTCCAGCTTTTTTCTTTCTATTTATTGTTATATTCTGCTGTTATTAGAGATTCTACTCGATCGGTCTTGCCTGATGGTAAAAATTCGATATGACCTGATGTTATCGTGCCATCCCACCATACATATCACTTTATTGAGAGTAAATTCAGTTTGTACGACAAGCCTACTCGCTTACCACATTCTTTCCTATATATCGTGTATGAAATTTCTAGAACGTTCGTCATTGTTCTTTTTTTTTAAAGGGATTGTTTACCTAACAACAATTGCTGATTATAAACGCAACTTAAATTCATCTGCAAAATCATTTATTTACCGTTTTTGTTTACAAAACTATATATTATTATTAAATTAATTTATATTTCCGATTATAAAATAACTTAGTTATTACGTTTTAGGTACACTATATAAAATGTTAATATAATGCTTGCAGTTCAGTATACAGGCTGCACGAGAAACTGATATTTTATAAGTTATTTTACACTTACCTAACTAAACACCCCATTTCCTTAACCAAAAAAATAAAAGAATATTTTTCGTGAAACTACGGAGTTTGTGTGATAACGGTATCACACTGACGATTCTATAAGTATTCGAATGTTACATGGATCATAAATTAATATAGATATTTAAAAACAGATAAAGTCCACATGTGGTATTAAAAGCTTATCCTCGTAACATATTTTTAATTTAAATCAATGTCTTTACAGTAATGTAATATAAACAGATAGCATACTCACTTAAATTCATAATAAAAACTCTTCAATAGAAATTCTTTAACTTACAACGGCAACAACAGTTTCTATGTTGATACAATTATTAATCAAAGGTCTCGCAGTCATCGGTATTTGATTTGGCACGTTGGAAATATTTATCTTTTAAAAAACACAGTTGGCTTTAAAAATGCAATATTGTTGACAAATTTACATTTGAATATATAAATCAAAAACAAATGTCTGTTATTTGGATTCGGTGGAACTGAAATGAATGAATTTATGTCAAAACTAATTTCATGTATGCGTAATTTCGCAAAATTCAGGTGGTACGTGACCGCCACGATAATGCGATAATTTTTTGTGGTCTTATGTTAAAGATCTCTCTATCGGAGCTTATATCGATTTTAGCCTTAAATCCTAAATCAATGTGACGTGTTTAAGAAAATAGATCAGCTATTAAGGTTAAATGTGATAGAAAATTTTGATAAACGAATTGATAGCTATATACACGTTCGTGATGAACATCTATCCCATATATTTTTTTTTGTAATAACCGATGCAATAAAAGTGAAATATTTTCATGTTTTCAATACTTAAATGATGAATTAATGTCTTAAATTTTATGTTTTCATGACTCCGTAAGTTAACTAACTATACTACATGAGACTGCTACGTGACTGTAATGTATTACACGGTAAATAATTGTCGTTGAACATCCCACATGTATTTGAAATATCAATAACGTTTTTTTGCGATTTCTGTACACTTTGTTTATTTAATAGATTTTCATTATAACATGTCGAGGAAAAAGTACTTTCGCATTTACCGTAAAAATTCGTTACATTTTTTTCAATTTATTTACATTTATGTATATTATATAAGTGCGATTTTGTACGATGACTTTTTGCTATCTTGTACGTAGAAATATGATGCGGTCGCTGTAGATTTAATTATTCTATCATACTGAAAAGCCTTCCATTTTATTGGTTAATTCCGGTCGTTTTCTATTTTTGCCTTAACCTATCAGTTGTCAGCTGCAGAGATCCAAATCGATGGTTCTGCCTTGCAGTGAAAACCCTTTACAATCCCTCTATACAAGTCCCATCATTTGTCTATGAAGCAGGAATGATAATCGACCACAATCGCGCGTTTTTGTAGTTCTTTGTATATATATATATATACAAAGAATCGCAAAGAAGTATATGATTTATCACGTTTTTTGAGGCCCGGATTAAAAATGCTTAAACTAACTTTGTGCTACCCATACTGACACTGCGAAATTTGGAAATTCATAGAATTTCTTCATTAGATTCATGAAACAAAATTAACTTTTGATTTGACGTACTTTTTTTTAAAACCTTTTTAATATAATTACACCCGATAGATGCAAATAGTACAGCTAGAGATTGTTTAAGAAATTCATGCATACTATTCTCGAAAAGACTTTCCCGACCGACTTGATATGTTTTCATACTTACTGAGTTTGTGCTTATTATTTGTCGACTTTTAAACTAATTTATAGATATATCTTATTGTATACTAATAATAGGGTAAATGTTAAAAAATATCTTAACAACTACACATTTTTATGTAAATGTGAATAAAAATGTAGCTAACATATATATATAACGTATCATTCTGGAAGCAATTTCAGGAAATACATATCTCGTATAATGTCGATTACTTGGAAAGATACAGTAAGTAGAAAAAACTTATTGACAGTTTTATGACAGGGATATAAAATTATCGGTTTAAAAAGATTAATGAATTTAGCTGGAATATTGATTATGAGATAAATTAGTCTTATATAAAAACGTAATTGCGTAAAATGTTTCAGTTAGTTTAACTCTATCAAAATGCACATGGTCACCAGAAGCCTTTTACTGCTGTGTGTTACAGCGGCAGGTAAATCAATATCGTGTTACAGTGTAAAAGCTATTGAAGCGTGGTACAGTCCTCCTTGGTTTTTAAGAATCGTGTCAGTTCAAACCGTGGTTTCCTATGGATCCTTGCGAATTGTTCAATGGAACATCCATCATAGCGATTTAACGGCTTGTCAGTCTCCCCATATGTATTGTAGAGCCAGAGCTGAAGCTCCCAAAGGACTCCTCAAGTTTAATTACTATATTTAGACTTAAGCGCCTTTAGTTCTGAAGTCTTAAATTCGGTTAAGCAATATAATTCATGGGTTGAATTCAGGGTCAAAAGTTGTTTTTGTTGAGTGAGTATCAGTTTTCATTTTCATATAATTTGAATTTGTGTTGTGTTCTGCCTACTAAGCCATGTTGCGTAAGTTTTCTCTAGACCTTTCTGCCGATGTTTCTTATCTAAATAGGACGTAAAAAGTTCAAACGATTTTGACGACGGATTTATTTACGTCATTGATAAAGTGCGTAAAACATGATCGGGCAAGATAGTGAAAAAAAAGTTTGGCATTAAATTATTATTAATTTAATGATTAGCCAAATGCTTTTGTATTGTAACTATTGCTATAACTAGGATTAAAATGTTTAGCCAATAATTACAATTTATTTATTGTAGTTTGTTATATTGTCGTCGTTGTTTTAGCCCAAATAGGCATAGGTCTCCCCCTAATACATCTATGGGGGAAATATCTTTTTTTTTATGACCCCCGCTATTGGTGGCCTCTCGTACCCCTATTTATGGTGGGATAGGGACTTTATTAGCATTTAATTTATTCACTTTATTATTTTATTTTCATTCCCTTCTCTTTCATTCTTCACATAATCTTTCATTCTGTTCTTTTATACCACAATTCTGCTTTCTTTCCCTTTTGCTCTGTTTTACCATTCTTTCATCCTCTTTTCATTTTACATTTTCTTAATTTCTATTTTTGTTGTATCACATTTTTATCTTTATCTTTATCACAGTGGGGGGAAATATCATAATCATCACGCTTGGCAGCCGCGTTGGCGATAGCAATGCGGTATTATGGTACACAGAGGACGCTAATGTCCATCCCCTGGAAATTTGTTTGTGAACATTGGCAATCTTTTATAATTAATACACAAAGTGTAAATTGTTTAAGATTGTATCCCGGGAATTGAAACCCGGGCCTATGATCGCTAGTCTCAGTCCTCTACCGCTATGTTAACACTGCACATATTGTTATATTAATAAATGCAACGGATAAGGCTGCGCCCGGAGCTTTGCTGCGAGATCGAATCAGAAATGAGGAGATCTGCAGAAGAACCAAAAACATCTACGTATATCGAAGAATTGCTCGTCTGGAGTAGCAGGGGGTGAGGTAGATCGCTCGTGCAACCGACAGACGTTGGTGTCGAAAGGTTCTCGATTTGCGACCATAAGCCGGTAGACGCAACGTGGGTATTCCCCTCACTAGGTGGATCGATGAGATAGTAAAGATTGCGAGAAATCACTGGATATGGGCAGTGTAAGACGGGTCTTCGTGGCGAGCTTTGGGGCGAGTCTATGTCTTGCATAGAAGTCTATCGGCTGACATGATGGTGAAGATGATATACTCGTATCTATAATTAATATTTTAAGGAACAATACTCAATCCATTCTTGTAAGTGGCTTGGGTAAGATTTATGTGGCTACATATATCTAAAAATAATATTGAAAAATGTTTTATAGTTTATCTTATGTAATGTTCTAGGAGAACTATGATAATATTTCAAGTATTAAACAAAATTCGCTTTATCTATTGATAATTAAAATCTATTAACGTTTTGTAATCAAGGTAGAATATTCCTAAATACCGGTAGCTTATCATAAACTTGTATAGTTTAATCTTACTAGATAAAAACATTGGCGAGGTTTTTATTACAATGATGTGTTTTGAGCGATAATCATTATAGGAACAAAATAACGAACATAAATATTATTGAATGTATAGACAAAAAAAATGTATTTAAATCGGAATTTAGGTTTCATGTTCTAATGACAGGCTTAGTAGTAAGATTTTTTTCTAACTACGTAAGCCTTTTGGATTTTGAGAACTCATGATCATTTCATCTTTATGTCTCAAAAAATGCAGGATTTGACCCTGACTTATGTTTAGTAAAATCATCAAAATAAAGTTAAATGCGCATATGCGATGATCAAATGTAGACCATCGCAATATCACCTTTGGTATATTTTTTATTTCATATCAGGGAAATAGGCTCACCAACTCTTTTTTTCATTATTGTTTTTTTTTTTTATTGCAGTGTCTGCATTTAATTTAAGGGACGGAGATGTGATATTTCATTTGTTTACGAGGTTAGTACAATGAATTTTTATGTATTTCCCGTTTTGTACATTT
Organism: Battus philenor; assembly: GCF_028537555.1. NCBI lineage: Eukaryota > Metazoa > Arthropoda > Insecta > Lepidoptera > Papilionidae > Battus > Battus philenor. Next base: position 6,028,848 of record NW_027181693.1, read on the forward strand.
TATTTTTAAATAAAATAAATTAAGAAATACATCCTTTTTATTCACGTTTTTAATACGCGATAAAAGTATTTAAAAAAAAAATTGTTTGTGTTAGAACTGTAAAAACTTTGTTGATTTAACGCCCAACGACAATTATAATGTGTTTTAACATTATTCACTATAAAATAATACATTATAATAATAATACATATCATGTTAGTAATTTTTTTAAGTCATTGGTCTCCTTTTTGGTTTTACAACTAAAAGCCTGCCAGCTCCAGCTTATTTCATTTATCTGTGGCTTTTGATGTGTTCAGGTTCAAGTTCATACTAGCAATAAATATCATTTTTCCTCATTTTGCTAGGATGGATAACTGTATTCCTCACAGGTCACTGTTGAACATAGCCTTCCCCTATAGATCTCTAAATATTCTCTAATCTTTAATATTCGTACTATTCTATTTAAAGTAATGTATAATAAATGTAAACTTATCACTTATCTAAAAACTTACCCTGCAGGGGGAATCCGCAAATAAGTCAGGCGTTGCTGCCATCCGTATCGTCTATAATGACGTCAACATTTTCGGTGTCACGGCGCACAATTTTCACCATCCACAACTATGGAGAAAATGTATCTGGAAACTTTAATGCATTTGTCGTTCCAGGTGAGGTTTTACGTACAATATTTGTAGCATACATTGAAAAGAAATTCCAAAAAAGAGTTAAAAAAATATTGGGTATTAAAATAAATACTTGTTTATGAAAGCTATACAAAACGTTCTGGAATATTCCTGTACATATTGTATATGAGTGGGTAAAATTCATGTCTCCTATATATCTGTTTATTAACAGAATTTAGAAAGACTTTTTTCTTGCCATACATAAAATTTATTTTCATATTTGATATATACTTAAAAATAAAGTATATATAAGTTAAAGACTTGTAATCTTTCTGGAGGCATGTAATTTACATTGTTAATATGTACGATTGCTGTTGATTTTTGTACTAGGCTCAAAAACTTTTATCGTAGAGGTCCTGCGGTACAGGCTTTGCCTAGTGTTGGGAGGAACAGTACTCGTGTTGGCACACTTACAGTATTATAACCGTTACTTTAATTTTATAATGTAATGTGGTATTACGCTATATATAAATAAAATACAATAAAATAAATAGAGATTACAATATCTTGACTTATATTGACAGATTAAAAAAATTTTTTAATATTTTAGGCGTTTTGCTTAACTTTAATGTCAGTATTTTATATATTTTTAGCACATCTGCAAGCTGAGGATGTGAACGTAATCGCAGTTGACTGGAGCCCTGGCTCGATGATGTACACTCACGGTCTCGGAAACGCACCGCAAGTTGGGCGTATTATCGCGCAATTTATCAATATCCTCATAAATAATTTTGGTTATAGAGTTAGCCAAATTCGCATAGTTGGTGTTGGACTCGGTGCTCATGTAGCCGGTATTGCAGGAAGAAATGTCAACGGAATCATTCCTCATATTGTTGGTGAGAATTTATATATTTTATTACCTATAAAATAAAAACATATTTTTAATGATCTCATTTATAAAAGGTATTTAAAAATTGTCTTTAAATATTTTACCTTTCATATAAAGATAAGCTTCCAAGTAATTCTATATAAAGAATATTGTAAATTGTGTGAATTTTAAATGTAAATATATATATTTATAATGTAAATTATAATTATAATTATATTTGTGTTAACAAAGTTGAGTTCTTCGTTAATATCATTATTTACTTAGTAATAATTCAGCTTTTGTGTTATGTTATTTCGCGTAAAATTATGTATATTTATAAAACAGTTATACCAGTGTATGTAATAATACTAATACGTAATAATTCCAATTTTAATTAATTTCTTAGCTTTGGATCCATCTCTTCATGGTTGGACTCATCATCCTGAAATTTTGAACCCGGATGACGCAGATGTTGTTGAAGTTTTACACACTACCGCCGGAGTTTACGGCTATGACAAACCACTGGGTGACATCGACTTTTACGCAAACGGTGGACAATCCCAAGCCGGTTGTTTCTCCGATGTACAATGCTCTCACATTTATTCTTACGTTTTCTACAACGAATCTATCATTGCCGAAATAGACGATGGAAATAGATTCGTGGGAACCGCTTGTAATGATTACGAGAGTGCTATGAAACTGCAATGTAATGGGCCCCGTGACGTTGAGTTTGGAGGATTAGAAACAAAAACTCAGTGAGTATAAAGGCTTTTACTTGTATATATTCCAATGTATTAGTCGGTTGTGTAAGTAAAAACAAATATTATATCTATATCTAATGTAGTAGTATAGAGGTAAAGCAATGCAAAAAATCACTTGTATTAACTACAGAGTAGAGTTTTACTCCTTTACTCAAAAATGTAGAACAGGAGTCTACAAATGTAAATATCGAGTTCTGAATATTTTATTATAGAGGCCGCATTCTGTGTACCTTTTGAACGTTCACTCTACGAACGAAACCATGTCTCTCGATGTCAGCACGTGAATATTATTTCTAATGCAGTTTTTGTTTTGGTCAATAATAATAGCACTAATGAAAAACTTCTCTTGAAAAACTTTATTTAATGATTTAAATTATATACTATAAAGTTTTTACGTGCTGACGTTAACGTTCTTACGTTAACTATATAGCATAAAGTTCTTACGGGCGCCAGCATCTTTGTTATTTCAAATCTGACGTATACTTTTTGGTTCATAGTGACTTTGGCAGGTATCAAAACCGTTATGGGCAACATAGGGGGTAGGTAATGGTAGTTGGGACTGTCTAAATTGTGTGGCTTCAGAGAAATCGTCATCAAATTTTTTTTTTTCAAGTAAAAACGTCTTCGGCTTTTATTCTACAATATGAGTAAACTAGAATTGTGATATTCATCAAACTTTTAATGTGTTTGGCAAGATATTGCAAATATAAAAAGTATTTGGCAATGGATGATGTGATCTAGCTTTTTAATTCCGATGTTACTCCGAAGGTAATATGACATAATTATATTTTATTATTTGACGAAAGTAAGTTTTATTGTAAACACTGATATGTTTTGCCTGCCGAATTCACTTCATAATAGAGCATGCGCTATTTGCGGTAAAAAAAAACTGTAAAAATATGATTAAACTGCCAATATTTATACATATATATAAGAAGTTTCCCGTTATGTACTAATTCATTATGATATTTTTGGAAACATAAGGTTTATAGACATTTGCTGAGAAAAGTTAGCTTATAACGAATTTTAGGAAATTACTCTCACAAAGGGAGATAACTGCATGTTTTTAAGTGTATAGTTTATAGATATAAAACTTGAAATATTTATTTAGTGTAAAAATGTCCAAGAGTAGATTTTATGAAATCAAGCCAGTGTGCATCATGCGAATAAGGAGGAGGTAGTGAATAATATAAGTTAAGTAGATCGTGTATTTTTTGACAAATTCATCTCAAATTAAGGTATTCTAAGAGATGAAAAGATATTTTGGTATTTATAAACTAAGATTAGTTTATAAGAAAAGCACTAAAATATTTTTTACTTTTCAGTGTTTGGGGTGTTTACATGTTTCTGACCAACATGGTTCCTCCGTTTGCAAGAGATTAAATTGTAAGATTCACAAAATATAATTCATCAGTTTTTATTATAGTTTTATTTATTATATTTCCCATTTTTATAGTATCCTAATATATAAACAAATATATAAAAGGATAAGATTTATATGTAATGTATATTTTCATGTCTCTTTTCTATGATTATTGTTAATGTTAATAAACAATACTTATAAGACATTAAAAAAGTTTGAAGAATACCATAGATAAAGATTTTTTTTGTTATACAAACTAACATTATGGAAACACTAACAAAATTTGATATGTATATTTTGAACTCGAAACAAATGGCTTTTTATCTAGTTTTACCCCTTAGGTATGTAATATGTAAAATTTGAAACGCCATCTTCTGTCAATGATCAAGCGCAGTCATGCAATTGCGGGTTTTTCTTTCAGATTTAAAACAACGAAAGAATGTATTCTGTCAAATTGTGATATTATTTACAGCTTTTGATAAATTTTTATCCTTTAAGTACTCATAAAAGCATGCTTCAGTAAGGTGTATACTGATATGGATTTTATATCGACCAGTAGAAGTTAAAAATTCAAATTAGTGCAATAAAAAACTTTTGTATACGAAAATTTTTATTATTTATGAACCAATTTACAACATATTATTATGCTATTAAAGCAATGAATAGGATTAATTTATACATCTAATGCATTACATACATAAACATTAAAAGAGTAATGCTGCAATACAAGCGACTTAGACCTTAAAAATGCTATTTTGTACCTAAAAACTATGTATTAAAATAGGGAAAATATTATCACAGTAAATTTGGATGTTTGATATTTTTTGGACCTCTTTGTTGTTGGTCTGGTTTCGTTGTTGTTGTAGCGTTTTGTTTGGGGATGTCGAGGAGGCTGCTTAGGAGCGCCAAACCTTGCTCAGCTGATTGGTAAACCCCTAATAGGAAAGATTCGGCATCAAAAGATGTGGAGTCTTTCGTGTCGTCGGGACTACTTTCTTCTTCAGTTGCGGTTCTGTTTAATAAAGTAAATACTTTATTTGCTTTATAGATACATCGATAAGCATAGGTAAAAATTACAACTAAAGAATTAATGAAAATGTACACTTTGTACCGTGGTATATCAATAGCCTGTATTTAAAATAATATAAAATATAGAAAACGTTTCTGTAAGAGAGCACATTTATGTTTGTAAGCATCATCGTCATTTTAGCCGAAGAACGTGTATATATAGGTCTCACCAATGTATGACCAATAAGACCGGTTGGAAGCGGCCTGTATCCAACGTCTTCGGACAAACTTATCAGCAACAATCTTGTGGATAAAAGTCTTGCACTGGGCTAGCCGATCCATGGTCTTTCCTCCAGAACCTTAAAGCTATTTGCTCCCATCTGTACATACTGTACAATACGGCACTTGTGCACTGCCATTTCAACTTGCAAATTCACTGGACTATGTCTGTTAATTTAGGTCGTCTACGGTTTTCCACATTCCTGATCAGATCTTTCAAAGAAATCCCGAGACTAGCCCTCTCCATGGCTTGTTGAAAGATTATGAGTTTGCCAATGAAAAAGGAATTTAGAGAGCAGGGTTTATTGTCGTCAGTCATCGCTGTTTTATCTTACTAACATTTCCAAAGACAAAGAAAAGAAAATTTTGAAAAGAAAATATTAAAATAAATTTAGCTTGTTTAGAGTAAAATTTGAAAAAGTTGAAAAGCAAACAGACATATTTATATTTATTGTATGTAATTTCGGTGTAGAATTTATAAACCATGTAATACAAAGCGGTAGTCGTTGTCATAATTCTTTGTGTACCAACGAAATATACAGAATGATTTGTTATAGGTGTAAAAGCTTGAAAGAGTGAATGTATAGCTGATTCGCTGTCAATTAGCGTACGGTATAGTCTATTCAAAATCGATGGTTTCAGAAGCAATAAATAACCTTATTATAAGTAAGAAAAACTGTTTCCAAAATTCGGATTGCTAAATTTTAAAATTGTTGAAATCGTTTATGCATTATTTGTATACAATAATTAGTACAATAGTAAACGTATAAAATGCTCTATCAAGATGCTTAGCTTATTTAGGTTACTAATATAATTATCATAGAATCTAAAACATTGTTAAAGTACTTATAGAAATAAAAACAGACTGCTTTATAAGTAATTTGAATATAATATTTATATTAGATCCATGACTAAATTGTGTTAGTGTTAAATTCTAGACGTGATATATAAATAATTTTAATTTGTATAGAACCCAATTATTAAAAAAAATAATCTTACTCTTCAGTTTCAGCAGGAGGTTCTTCCATTTCCATTCCACCGGCTTTTGATTTAAAGCATCCAATAGGGAACTCTAGCTGAGTCTCTCCAAACAATTTTGGTCCTAAGTCCAGGCAACCACGAAGACCGTCTGCGGTCGGTGCAAGATCATTGAATTTCGCACAAACTTGTGCAAACTTTCCGAAGACTTCTAGACAAATTGGTGGTGGATTTGCCCCTTAAATGAAATGAATACGAATATATTACAAAATAGTTCAAAAGTAGTCTAGAAATATATTGACGATTTCCACTTATGCCTTTCAGAGACCCTAATTCCTTTTTATCGGAGATATAAAATACAATTGGAATTATTTTACTGGCAGAATAAATGTATCATTTATAATTCTACATAAAAGCAACAAGCAAACCCAAATACATTTAGATTTAGAAAGTTAAAAGAATGTTACTTCCTTTCCAGGTTTATTTCGATATTTACTAAAGCAATTAATTACATTTAATGTTTAAGTAAACCTCTTAAAGTAGTACGCTTTCTCTCCGGCATATTTAGCTCGCTGCAATAAGAAACGAGTTTGTAGATTTATAAATAATATTCGCAGGTTATTACTAATACTTTCCATTCTATGACGATCGATATACGTAGATTTTAATACTTTATAGATTCAGTATATTTTTATTTGCAATGTGAAATTTACGATATGTTGATTGCAGTTACATAAGTATACAAGTAAATACTTACCATGTATTTTCGAACTATGAATGAGATTTTTTCCATATGAAACTTTGACTGAGAATCCATCATCAGGTGATAAATATTTCATGTGAACACATCCTTAAAAAAATAAATCACATTTAATATAATTTTATTTAATAAATAACTGTTTTACTACACTGTTATTTTTATTTACTCCGGCATAGTACTATGTGATATATCTAGTTTTTTATTTGATATGTTTACCTGGTCCACCAAGGTCGACAAAAGTGATATTAAAGTCTACACAGCAGATACAAGCTGGCCCTTTGCACATGCAGTTTCTGTTCGGTTGGGAGTTACGCTGCTCTGGCACTTCTATTAATTTTTTACCCCCATCCCAATCCAGAAAATCTGCGAAAAATTCAAAATAATATTATAACGGTTTTTTTTTTAGAAAGGCATGTGAATTTCAAAATCTTATACACAGCAATGTTATGTAAGTTTTTCTTTCTACAACTGAAAGTCTAAAACAGCAGGGTCAGGTTTCAAAAAGATATGGACATGGGCGCGACAAAAGCGACATCCCGTACAAGGTGTATGGGATGTCGCTCTTTAGCAAAGACTGAAACAATTAGGTAGAAAACATATTACGCGTAGAGAGGACATTCCGTGTCTCTCCGGAGCCCACATCTCTTGCCTCTGGATTTTCTTTTTAAATAAATGTGGCTCTTAAATTAAAGAGCCGCATTTACTGCAATTAACCGACGAGTATTGCCGAGTTTAAAACCAACATTCGCAAAGTGATGTCCGCATACATAGTTATAACGAATTTGCGCTCTGAGTTCTAGTAATTTGAAGTTATGAAAGAACTTTTTATGTGTTATTAGTTTTAACGAGATCATAGTAGAAATCTTTTTTTTATGTAGGACATTAAAACATGAAATGGATGTATATATTTACTGTATCGTTCATATCATACAAATTGTCCTATAAATCAACATCAAAGCCAATAGATGATAGCGCAAATACGGTCAGTATCATGTAATTAGCTCAGTAGTAAGCCCACGTAAAATAATGAAAAAAAACTATGTCAAAGATGGAGGATTTTACAAATTTAAGTACACGGTTTGGTTTAAAAACGGCTATTTTGGTCTATGGTTTACACAAAGGTTACTTGAAAGTGAAATAAAGTGGAAAAGTAAATGCTTGTAGTTTTTTTTAATTTTCTTTTGTGATAATTTTAAAAATACTTCATGTATATTTTTGTAAATATATTTATACACATATATATATATAAATAAAATATATAAATATATATATATATATACATAAGCGATTTTTTTCAGTTTTTTGACCTTAATATATTTGTCTACCACATCTTCGCATTTTTGGTTATCCGAGAAAGAATTTTTAATAGCATCGAGTCTTCTTTTTAGTCTTTATCTTTAAGTAAGAATTAAGTTTAAAGTATAAAGAAGAACGTATATTTTATGGACATTCTAAAACCGTCTAAAACTTTCTTTATGTAAATAGTCTATGCAGTGTCCTGTTAAAATAAGTAATTAAGTAAAAAAATAAATGTCAAATCAAACAGAAAACGATTGAAAAACCCATTAAATTATTCTAGTACATTTTAATGAAATAGTTTAAGAAAATGTTTATACGTGACTATGTACAATGCCATTTCTTAAATAATATATTTCGTATTAATATTCCCTTTATATAACAAATATCTATTTATTATAAAGAGTATAAAAAAATAATTCGCGCTTTCGTTCTCTGGTAAACTAAATAAATTTTATACATAATACTAGAACTCATTAGTTATGCAAATAGAAACTGATTCTATATAAATACTCTCTCCGCATACTTCATGATGATTTTCAAAGAGAACCACATCAATACGCACTTTGACGGGAAAAACAGAAATCATGGCAGATAAATACATCGCGGAATTATTGAATAAAAAAAAATTATTAAACATAATAACATAAGACTATCGTTAAAATTATTACTATAATATAAAAAGTCGCTGGTTACGCTAAATATATTATGCATGTTTTTACTTTCACTTATGTGGTATTCTTACGCGATTATTGGGGTCATATGTTTACTTGTAACTTGTATGAACGCCTGCGCTCTTTCTATTACATAAGCTAAGTTTACTTATCTACCATCGAATTAATATTTTTTTTGTAAAATATACATAGAAAGGCAAAAAAGCAGCCAAGCTTAGTAAAAATTTCGTTTAGTGTTAGTTACATTGATAAAAAAATAAATCTGTACAAGGTTTAAAGGGGTGAATGTTTAGCTCACTTACTGTTAATTAATGTATTGCAATAGCGCGAAAGCGATACCTAAAATCAATGGTTACAGAAATAATAAATATTCGTTACTTAATGATAATAGAAAAAGAAAAAAAGCGTTTCCGAAATTCGAATAACCACATGTTCAAATTCATTATTGTTTACTATATGTCGCTGCAAGTTGTGTAATGCCAAAAGTTATGGGCCTGTTGTATTTCAAAAGAAAAAAAATAACATAATTAATTTGTGTGATCGCTTTTTAAAAGGCGATTGAAATAAACGTAAAGCTTAAAAGCTTTTTTTTCTGACAAATGAGTTTTTTTAAATATTTTTGATTTTTGAAGATTTTGTACACGTTTCTAATAAACTCGTATGTTAAATTTAAGTAACAATTAAGTTTTTTGTTATTTAAAAAATAAATCATGTATAGTTTTAAATAATAATGATTAAAAATTGTTCCTTTTTTAAATAATGGTGTTATATAAAATTAATTTTAAGCCTTTTATTTTTTTTTAATTCTTAACACAGCCTAATATGAACTCACCGAAAATGTTTGCACTTTGTGCAACTGCCAGCAATGCGACCAACAACAGCGCGTGTTTGGCCGTCATACTGCCACCTATGTAATCAACGCGCAGAAGAAACGTTAAATGAATTTATAATTTTTTAATCTCGCACGCGCAATTTATAGAAAACTGTGAAGCTACAGACGTGGCCGGTTAATTTGTAAGAGGCGTCGTACTTCGCCAGTGGCGACTCAATACTGCTCCTTTCCACGGATCTCGCTCAGACCGTTTCACTTCCCTCACAATAGAAGGTGAAATTTTTAATAAAGCATAACAGAGTTCCGTAATGATATGCATCAAAGAGATGCATTGGGAAAGCGTAGAAATTGTATGCGATAGAAACAAACCTATTAGAGTTATTGGCGATAATTGCACGGGCACAAGTTTTAAAAGGAAAATCTCTATATACTTCTAGACAACAATTTATTTCAGTTAGAATATGTAACAGATTAAGGCAACACGTGAACAATATTAATTATGCAATTTATTATTAACAGTTATTTATTACTGAATAAATACATAAAAAATTATTTCTGCCGTGAACTATTTAACATATATACATATATATATTTAAGAACTGTCTAAATTATTTTACTAATTTTTTTTTAAAAGTAATATTTATTTCACACGGGAAATTTAAATATTCTATTAATTTTTAAATTTGAATCAATTTTGTATTTCAAACTATTAATGTTTTTCTTAGAAGATAAATAACGGCGAGCAGTTGTGGACCGAGACTTGGGAACGTTGGTCGCGGGTTTGATTTCCTGGATACAATTACGTACAATTACTACTTTGTGCAATAATTATATAGAATTGCTACTACTCACGAACGAGTACATAGAAGATGGTGGAGAAGGTGTACTTTGTTTATCGTAGCGATTACGGTATATCCTGACATATGTCCCTGGGGGAGACTTACACCTTGCAGTCGGCGTCTTTCGGCTGAAACGTAATAACGGTTAAATGTGAGAGAATTTGCAAATGTTGACTCACAAAAAATATCTAATAACCTACATTCATATGTTGTCGTTTTATATTAAGGTTACCTATATTTATAATAATTATTTTTATAAATGATTTATATGTAATGAATTGAATACCTTATACAGTATGGTTTCATATAATTGCCATCAAGTAAATGTTACCATCATTAAAATGTATAAGGCAAGTGCATCACGGTCTACTATCCCACATTAAGGTCAACGAACGATGTTAGCAGTGGATCATGTGCAACGTACCAATTAAAGTTCATTGAGATACATACATCTCAAAAATGTTCCTTTTTTGTATTAACAACTCCTGGTTGTAAGAAGCATTTTTTAATAATAAGGTGAAAATCTGGAATTATTCTTTATTTGATTAATTAAGAGCATGATTTTGATCAGAATACTCTTGTATAACCTCTAATATTACAGCATAAATAAATATTACACTGGGGTATAGCTCATTTATCAGAATATGTTTTAAAGATTTTTCCAATCACCCTGTGTAAAGTTATCACTTAATATGTTACATTTTTTTCTATTGAAATATGATAGGTGAATAACTTGTGGCAGCATAAAATGTACAGGGGAATAATTGTTCGATGCAATGGCATCTATTTTCTTTATACAATCTTTGTCATTTCTTGAACTTTTGTTCTTAACTGTATTGTTAATCGTAAACGACAGCATTATGGAATTTACATTCGCTAGCGGTATTTCATACCGGTACTAAATCTAGCTTTCAATAAGAGAGCTTAACATAAACTTAAGGGGTCTGAAATTGCAGCACTTTTCATTAATGCCAATGATTTCTGTAGATAACTTTCATCACGCACGACGACTCAGTGGCATTTCTCGGTATAAAATAATTAATTATAAACAAAAATAAATAACTATTAACTTAATATTTAAATAATTTGAGAATTAAGTCCAATGGTTAAAAACTAATCGATTATTTTTTTGTTTAGCCATAAGTATATTATAAATCTGAAGAGCAAAAAAAATATCTAAAAAATCTCGTCTTGTTTGCAGTGCTTGATACAAGCAATCAAACAAGAATTAACTAACGTAAAAATATTTTTAAGTAAAATGTTGTATTGATTTTGAACTGTGAATGTGTGATTACTGGCAATTTTAATATACCCTACCAACGAATGTATTATTAATGTATGTAACGTTTACATAAATATTCGGAATTATTCAGTGTACGAATATTTAGCATAAAGTCACTAATTAAAAATACGATTTTTCGGAATAAATAAATATGTATGACTATGAACGTATTTTCCTCGTTATAAAACCGTTTCACAACTTTCATTGGGTTTTATAAATGCTATAGACGCAAAAGATACAAAATATTTTTTTTATATACATAATCTTTTCGAGGGAAAATAAGTGAAACTATGTTTTTTGTATCTCGTCACATTATATTATAAACTACATGTCCCCCGCTTGCTTCGCGTAATTAATGGTTATTAATAAAATTTCGTAAAATCCAATCCTAACTGAACTTTAGTTGAAGAAAGTAACATTTATTTGTATGGATTTACAGCTGTAAGTAATTATACTCGTATATGTACATAGCAATGGCAGTTAAAATACGTCTCAATTAATTACAAATCTAAACATATGGCATTATTTAAGGTTACAAATATTCTTGACTATATTTTTTTCCGCCATTAGATTTTTAAGTTAGAGTTTAGGTAAATTAGTATAAATAAATTTATCAATGTAATTAATTAATTTTTAGGATAAAATAGTAAAATCCTTTATGTGGATATTTATGATTAAAAAAAATAGACGCACTAATTCTGTAAACACTTCGAACATTGACCCAGACTAAACATTACGTGTCTGTGTGAATCGGTTTTAAAAAACAAACATGTCCGGAGACAGCGTTAAACTTTCACCGTGTAGAAAGTGACCAAACCAGTAGCGGCTGGTACTTCGGCGCCTCCCTGGTCGTGCGGCATCGACCTTCATGCACTATAAGCGTTATATCGTATGATATTGTATTATTATATTATATTATATTATATTATATTATATTATATTATATTATATTATATTATATTATATTATATTATATTATATTATATTATATTATATTATATTATATTATATTATATTATATTATATAAGAATATTGGAAATGTATTGAGGAGGCCTATATCCAGCGGTATATATTCTACGGCTGAAATAATTGTGACTGCTCTACAAAACTCAATAACTAACACAAACAATTTGATTAATACAATACAAAATATAAGTAATGAAGAAAAACATTAAGAATTAAACATTGGTACAGGTGACATGTATTTTTTATACCTATACTGCACTTAAATTAAGACGGATTAAGTAAAAATTTTTATAAAAAAAGGCTAGGAACATTTTTAGAAGAAAATATATCAATTAGCTTTCAAACAATGATGTATTTATTTAAAAATTTACAGCGACAGTTATTTATGTAGCACTATGCAAGGCAACATTTAATTGATGTGTTTTTATTAATATGTAATTGTTATGTTGTAATATTCAATATGTAATAGTTTATATTACTACAGTCGCTCTACTATTTATGAATGTAAAGATAGAATAAACTTAATTTTCCGAATTTTTGTAATAACCGTATATTACAGTAAGAATTGAAGGAGAAAAGCACATATATTCATACTCACATAAAATACATATAAGTTTGTATGTACCATTAGTAAAGTTTTAGAACATATAGCATATTTACCGTTATTTCAAAATATGCTATGGTTGGTATCGTAAAATCATTTTTAAAGTTATTTATTAACTAAATTATCACATATTTTTACATTCTATATGTTTAGTCTTGAAATTAAAAACTAGTTAGTTAAAACGATTGACACTGAATTCTACATAAGCGACGTGCGTGCCTGTTGTAGCTTGTCTCACTCATTTCTTTTATGAGTGACAGAGAGCATTAATCGATAGATTTCCTTTCTCGCCGACAGTGCGTTGTCATTTCACATTTCTCTGAGCTCGAAGCATTGGTTATATGGTAACAGTGCCGCAGTAAGGCCAGCGCTGAATACATTTTAGGGCCACTTGTCGTAGTTTCTAATCATTATAATTTAATCGAACGTCAACTTTCGGACCGGTGTGACTGCGATTTGATCGATGCTATTGAGGGTTTCGTATCTATTTGATCAAACAGTTTTGTGTTGAAGGTAAGTTTTATATTATTGTTTATATTTTTTAAGAAATTTATTTTTTATGTGAGTGTATAATACCGCGGAAAACTTATACCTTTGGTGATTTCATGATTGTATATGCCAAGTAAAAGATTTCAACGCGCGTAATTTTCCTTTTTGAATTATGTACCAAAACTTACTTATTGTGCTTATTTGGAAGCCTTCTCCCAACAATGAAAACAGTAAACTAACCAACATCAAAATATTAAAAAAAAGTTATTGGTTCGTTATTAATAATTAAAATATTGTACTACAGACAACATTACTATCGTTTAAGATATAAAAAGAGCTTTAAGATATTTTTTAGTCATAGTTAATTAGCAACTTACTATGTACGATACATGTATGTTTAAAATTATTTTCTTTTGAGTTCGACGTTATATTAATGGAGTCGTTTTATATATATTTTTTTATTGCAGACGGGAGTAGTGCTTCAAGATGAAGCTCTCTCTGGTTTTTGAACTTCTTCTAATTTTTGTTTTGCTAGCCTTTGCAGCATCAAAAAATGTCGGTAAGTTGATTTTAATAATAACTTTATTAAAACGAGATATTTGTGAAAATTTGCATACAATAACTAAAAGATTAATTGTATACATTTTTGTAAGTTTTATATCTTACTCACAGTAGCCATTTGAATGAAATATGTATCGTTTTCGTTGTCGTATTTTCAACCCATAGACACCTATTGCAAGAGCTCAACCAGGGATATTTATAGGGTCATGTATTATTCATTGTGGTTTTATCGTACGGAAAGGAGGCAGCTACTACTTTCCTGAAAATTTGTTTGTGAGCAGTGACCTCCTCATGCAATTAATGAATAAAGTGTGAAATTTATACTAATGTATTCCGGAAATCGACTTCGCGCCTTCGTTCGTAAGTCTCTGTCCTCTACCGCAGGGTTACAAATGCTCTCGAAATATCCTAATTCTTCGTACTTACTAAAATTTTTACTGATCAAATTATAACAGTTTTTATAACTTTTATCTACAGGAAAAAAGAAAAATAATAAGGCTGGATTACAAATAAAAAACAATGATATAAAAATAGAAGATAATAGCATCAATAGATACTGTAAATGTTCAGAATTATATTGCAACTGTTGCAGAGACTTCCAAGTGCCGCTTGTTAATTTAAGTGGCCCAGGTAACATTGCGTTTTTATCATTGTACATACATTAATCATAAAGTATATGGCGTACATTGAATGGTATTAAACATTTCAGGATGTGCGAAATTAATGTACTTGAACGACGATAAGATGTCAGTTTCGTTGAGCTTCGGAAGGAAAGTGATTACAAATCGTACTTTATCCAGTAAGTTTTTTTTGTAAATTTCGGTCAAGGTCAGATTAACATTATCCTAATTTATTTATATTTACTTTAATAGTATATATATTAAGCAAGGTTCACATTATGTTTAAATGAAGGTTAAAATTACTCATAAAACATTTATAATCATTTACATTTGCAGGTCGCAAAGCTAGTCCCGTTTGTATGCCTCTTCCCGGCGGAATATCTAAGTTTTGCGGAAGAGTTTACAATATAGCACGGAGCGGAGAAGAATTCAGAGCCTGTTTAGGTTTAGAACTACAATCTAAGAGTGTTGTAGAAGCAGCGGTCAGGGTATCTTGTTTCAAGTTTGGGCCACGAGGTGTTACATCTGAACCTGCTGATCCATTACCATTACTGCCCCAAAGTGAAAAAAATCCAAGCGATGACGATGATGACTACGAAGACGACGACGACGATGATGACGATGATGATTTTGGGCTTAGCGCCGACGAGTACGAAGAATCCGACGATGACGACGATGATGGCGGTAAGTATAATGCATAAGTTACAAATTTCACGAGTACATAATCAAATTTCTTATCCATTCATTAAAATACAATTCAAAAAATATTTATTTTATATTACCGGTACATGTAATTAAAATAATAAAATTTCTTACTTCTGTTTAGCTGACCTTGATGCGGTAAATGACGTAGGTGGTGCTGATTATACTGGCTTCAGTCTTTTAGGAGAAGATTTACTCGGAGATCTCTTCGGATCAGGTGGTAAAAAGTCCAATAAGAACAAGAAGAAGCAGGCCCCCCTTTTACCTTCTTCTTCAACCACGAGGCGTCCAAGACCTACGCGCCGTCCATCAAGACCATCACGGATAACAACTGTAAGACCAGCAACAAGAACAACGACAGTAAGAATTCGTCCCATTACCAGACGACCAACGCGACGTCCAACTAGGCGACCAAATGGTCGTCCTACTAGAAGACCACAAACTTCTGCGGAAACAACAACCATTTCGACAACTTCTATCTCAACCACTACTATAGCACCTATAGAACCTTTTAAAGGCGACGAGCAGAAGGTAGATTCAATAAATCAAGAAACTGTTTATGTGACTGAAAATCTGTCTTCCACACAATCCTTAACAACTTCGAAACCTAGTACCACCTTCGATGATCCCAGTCTAGAAATGTCTTTAGCACATATCACAGGCCAGCTTTCTGTCATGCCCATGACTTCAGTATTACCGGACGATGATAAAAATTCAAATAAAAAAGTAACTAGCCCTGTTGAAGTTCTTTATCAAAAAATTGAAACCATGACACCCAGAAATCCATCTACGGTTTCATTCGTGCCAACAGAACGTATTCATGATGATATGATTCAAATCGTTCAAAGCCTTGATTCACAATCTGAAGAACATACCTCAGAAAAAGAATCTACTGATGAACGACGGTTTCACAATTATCAAAATTCTTTCCCAAATAATTACTATGAAGAGTTGCCATTACCGAAAAAAAAGCACAGAGGTAGCGACTTTCAGTTGGCTGATTTAAATGTATTGGATCTTACCCGAATTGGAGAATCGATAGGAGAACACTTAGGTATTTTTGGTAGACATAAAAGACAAAACAAAAACAAAGATCTAAAACATGTAAAAGGTAATAAAAACAACGATGATTATGATGTTCTCGAAAATTTGTCTCAGACAATTGGCCTGGACCGCAAAGATAATAAAAATAAGGGAAATAGAAGAAGACAGAATAAAATGATGCGTGATAACTGGTCGCAAGCATAACGCACAACCTCTTTAGATCCTATTATTAGCAGATATTATTTATTTTCGTGTACTTTTAATTTAAATTTGTAAATAGTTAATTTATGCTAATTTTATTTATTTCTCCGATGCAAGCTAAACATTTTTGACATAATCTTATACGAAGAGTAAATATAAAAATGTTTGTGGGTTATAATTATTTTTAATAATTTATTGTAATTTAAATATTATATTAAAACACGTTGTTTCCACCATAAGCGTATTTTATTTAACTAAGTACATCAAAATTTATAGCAGTAAATTTATTCATTAATTTTTGTATAAGCTTAGTTCTGTATATTTATTATTATACTTATTTGACGGTAACCAAAACAGACATGGCCTTTCAGCTGCAGCGCAGTTTGAATTTTTGTTATTAATATTTATTTCCTGTTTCAATTACGAAAACAATAAAATTTATTCAGAGATTTTTAAGTTTTATACACTGAATATTCTGATAAGAAGGTAACATCGTTTGGACAACTACATTTTGTCTCGTCCAACAATTATTTGCATTTCATTCTATTTTCTACTCAATTTTTACTCGTTCTCACTAGATAAGGGTAAAATAAGGGCTATGAATCTGAACCTCAAAAATTAAATTGCTTAGTTACGATGACAAAAAATATTTATTTTAATAAGTCTAAAAATATTATTTTGAATTTTTAAAATGCTATCAATAAATAAATTTATTTTTATCTATAATAAATAAACAAAATAAATTTATTACAGATAATAATGGTACGAAAGAATGAAAACTACGCCGCAATTATAATATTCATTTTATTGGTAAATATTACTTCCTATGGTAATATTTTATAAAGGAAATTTTTTAAAATATAAACTGGTTGAGCGTCTATGAAAGAATAAAAATGTGTGAGAAAGTTTCTTTTAATTTTTTAATAGTTTTTAAAAACATGAATTTTTCCTTAAGGATTGTTTTATTCAAGTCTCGTCATTTTTTGAAAATCAAAACTTTCTCCTGTCAGTGCATTAAAATTTTAAACTTGTTTGCGTTATTCATCGATCGCATAGCTAAAATAAGTATCAAAAGTTTTTACTGGTCGGCCGGTTAAATAGAGGGAGAACACTTACTTCGCTAACAATCTCAGCTGGAAAGTCAAGCGTAACTGTTGTCCTTAATTAAATTACAATGAATTAAGCGCTATGACTTTCCACGTGTTTTCCTTAAGGATTTTACCATTACTTTGTTTAATAAACGTGAGTTTTGCGGGCATCGGTAAGTGGTTAAAGTTTATCAGTTACAACTAAGGTATTTATGTTCAATTGTCATTTGCTATTTATAACATTTAATAAACATTTTTACAGGCGACGTTACCATAACGAAAGATAAAAAATATGACATAATTCCCTTTAAAATACCTCAAGCCATTTGGCATCAAGCTTTGCATCCAAGACCAATACTGAAATCTCCAGTTACTATAGTTTTACCTGTAAATGTTCCTCAAGATGATGAGAACGAAGTTTTGGAAGACGAGGAAGATGATATCCCGGAACCAGTTGAATCTGTGGATCCTATTGACACAATCGATGAGGTTCCTGTTGCAGAAATAACCCAAAGTCCAATCAGCACCATTGGTCCTGTTAGTCAAAGTCCGATTCAACAAACTGAAGTCACTAATAGTCCCGTGGAAGAAGTAGAGGGTCAAGTGGTAAGATTTCCATGTACATGTCTCAAGAGACAATGTGGTTGCTGCACCGGGTCGATACTAGAAAGAATCAGAATGAAAGCTTGTGGCAATATCACATTTGTACCAGAAGATTTTATATTTGATGTCAGATTAATTGTTAACAATAACACAGTTGTTCGACGTAGAGTATCAGGTATAAACCTTAAACTTTCGATTACTTTTTACATAACTAACCTTTCTTAATGACAATAATTATAGTACTTTTAGTATAAAATTTAAATATTTTTATCATTTTTATGTCCATTTTCAGCTAGTGACCCTCCACCGATTTGTTTTAATCCTAGAAGAGCACCTTTCGTTCGTGTCTGCGCAGAAATTTCCGATATTCGCATCCGAAATGGTAATGCGTTTGCCTGTTTAGATATAAACGCGGACATCGCAGGTTTTCCCATTTACTCCGCGTCGTTTAGATGTTTTGGGTAAGAAAAAACTAATTTGTGATACAAATTAACGGTTAGTCGCAACTAATCATTTAAATAGGTGTTACATTCTTGACTTGAGTTTATATTTTGTATTCTAAAAGTTGAAAAGCCTAGCATAGGCTTTTCACCTATTTTTCTGAGATTTTTTTTATGTCCATAGAGTGGACAGTAATTACTTTTTCCTTTATTGCCGTCCATGTTACTGTCTTAAATATATAGCAGTAATGATTATAATTAAACACTATGTTTACAGAAAATAAGAAAAGCTATCTTTGATGTATATACTACCTACGTACGTTTGTAAACATTTGTAGTCTTATTAAAAAGGTTTAGCAGTGAAGTTAACAATTAATATAAAATAAACATTCTTTTTTCAGTCTTGGATCCTCCGGTGTTCAATCGGGATTAAAGCCTAAGCCGATATCTTCTGGCCCACAACCTATAAATTTATTTGGCAATGGAAACAATGACGACAGTGGTGGATTTTTAGAAAATGCCGCTGGAACTCTCTTGGGCGGCGGCGATGGTGGAGGTATTTTTGGCAGGCCCAATGGTGGGTTATTCGGTGGAAGACCTGGAAATGGCCCACTTAGTGATATAGGTGAAGCTCTCGGAGAAATATTTCAATGATTATTGTAAACAACATCCAAAAGTTTTTAATAATTTAATATTGTAAATAGTGACTATTTATTTTGTATTTTTTTAAATAAAATGGTAACGACAATACTTTTTATTTTAATACACTTTAATTTAAATGAGATATAATGAAAAATTATTTCATGTACGTTGAACACCAGAGGGAATTTAAAATTTTATAATAACTTCCCCGCCGTAGGTATTTTTCTTATGTCATAAGAGGTTAAAGCATATAAAAAGGAGTGGTTGTGGTAAACAGAACTAACAATTCGTGGCCATTGAGCGGCGCGCCTTATGCGTAGCTTGACGATAAATAAGTTATTACTTTAAACAATGTTACACTGAACCTGAATTTTAGTTCCGATCAATGGAATATGTGAAAGTAGTTACAACACAAAAAAGCTAATTATTTTCAAACCGGTTGTTTCTGTTGAAGCGAATTAGAGCGTCTAGACTACTTCTCGTCAACGACGTATGCACAGCATTGTGGTTATAAGCTTACAAAGTTATGGAGGTATACAAGTTTCTAGTGTTTACCATTTGTTTCTTTTTCGAATGTAGTGGGTTTGAAATTGGTAAGTTAATAATTATATAATTCACAAAGCAATAATTATAGTCAAAAAAACTTTTTTCATTATACTACTATTTTATGCTTTAGCGCTTAATGCGAAAAATGAAACAAATATTGAAGGATTACATGGATTAGATGTACCGGACAGTGAATTACTTGTATTGAAGCATTTTGAATTAAAGAAGGAAGCTGCATACTACTCCAGACAAAACGAAGATACGACCGAACAAAGTACAGAGTTATCAAGACCTTGTACGTGTTCTTCAGGGATATGCAAATGTTGTACAGGTTTAATTCTGGATTTATTTAAACAAAAAGCATGTATGAAAATCACTTATCATCCAGGAGACTTTGCCTTCGATGTTGCTATGTCAATGAATGACAGGGTTCTTTATGAAAATTCTATTTCAGGTAAAGTATTATTCATAACGTTTAGTTTCCTACAACGTAAATTAATGATTATGAGATATTTTTTTTATTTTTCAGGAAAAAATCCTCGGCCCATATGTATTAGTCCACCGAGAATGCCTAATCTAAAAGTGTGTGGAAGATTTTACAACGTCTTCTTTCCCGGAAGAAACTTTCATTTTTGTTTGGGCATGAATGGACGATGGAGATCTGTCGAACTCTTTAATCTTGCATTTGATTGTTTAAGGTACGCAATAAACTTTCACTTATCTTTTATATCAGAGAAACCAAAATTATTTATGGAAGTGGAAAATATTTATTTTTTATTGACACAGGATGGGTGCTAATGGTTTAGCCATGGTAAAACCTGAAGATAATGGAGGAATTCCAGTCCCAAATCCTTACGGCGGTGTGAACGCTGTAATTGATGCCGGTGAAGACGATATCGAGGAATATGACGAGAATTTAGTTAGATCATTGTTTGACATTTTCGAAGATTAGCCAATATGAAAAATGACATCGTTCGTTCATGATTTTAGGATAAAAATAACTTTAAAGTTAACGTTTTACTTTTATTAATTTTAGTAAATTTTTTGTACATATAGTTTAAAGCTGCTATTTGTTGATAACTTTTAATTAAATTATTTAAATTATGAAATTGTATTTAATTTATTTGTTGTAAACATACAAAGTATATTATATTATTGATTCATTTATATGGAAGTTTTAATGATGCTCCACTAAAAGTGTTTACGAATGATGTCGTTACGCAGAAATTTCATTAGAAAGCGCCGCAAGCCAATATCACCCGTGCGCAACTCATCTTGCATACAAATCGCACAAAACCTTTAACACTTTAGTTTTAACATAAGTATTAACGTGTTGTCATTTGAATGTTGTCCCCCGTGACGGTAACAATAGAATATTTATTTACAACATCACAAATGAAATCAAAAGCGATAACGTTGCTCTTTTATTTAATATATTGCGCAACAGCTATTCTAGGTGAGTAAAGATAAAAATTTTTTTTTTTTTAATAAATGGAACGGCAATAAGTTTGTGAACAAAGTTTTAATTTCTTTTCGTAACAAATTTCAGTAATGTTTAACTTTAAATATTTTATGAATGTTACTTATTATATCGCTCATTTACAATTTTTTTTTTGTTTTAGGAAAAGATTTGTTTCAAAATGATAAAAAGGTAGGAAAGAGCAATCGGGACATCGATGTATCAGAATTTTCCGTTTATTACGACTTACACACAAATGAGGTAAAATATTGTTGTAATTAATAATCCTTATATAATAATAGTTAAAAAATTAACAAAAAAACATTTTTTTCTTCAAAAGTTTATTAAACCCTACATGGGTCTGAGTATATAATAAAGCTCCACAAGATATCATAGACCTCCTTTTCGTAATATTAAATCTAATATTAAAAGTATTAAATAAATCTTATCACAGCCTTCACGAATTTTTTAAAATGTGTGGAAATTGATTTATTGACTCATTTATATGTTGATATTATAATGTATACATTGTCAAATTTCATTTAAAACTATGTGTTTCTAGCCGCTTCTTCTAAGGCGGTGGCTATAGTAGTAATGTTAGAATAAATGACGATTCAAAATTGCGTGAAAATGTCTACTTGAATAGAAATATTTTGAATTTGAATTCATTTGATATTAAATGAATAATTTAACTTTTTACAGTGATGTTTCACTGTTTTATCGATACGATCCATTGATTAATCAATAAACATACTTGTTAATATTAATTATTATTTTCCAGACTATACGTAAAATGATGCCCAGACCTTGGTACAGGCCTGGATGGCGCCTTCGCCTACCTTTCACAGGCGGACCCTGTGAATGCGAAAGTTTAAAATGTACTTGTTGTACCGGTATCCGAATAGAAGCTTTCGGTTTTGATAGACGCAGTACGTTATGTTTCTTATTTTTAGTGAAATTAAGTGTGTGTTATAAAATTACTCTTGTTAGGAATCATTCAATGTAAGATTTAACATTTTACGCTTTATTAAATTTTTTACCGGCTCTCCATATTGGATTTGGAACATAGTTTATTCGCAGAACTAAAAAATAATTATGACTAAAGTACTTTGAAATATTATCTAATAATAGCATTAAGTGTGAATGATTGAAATTTATTATATGATTAATAATATGAGGAATAAGAGTATATTCACAAAGACTATGTTATATGTGCTTAAAGTTATGCGAACTGTGTCCCGCCCGCTACGCGAACTTAATAAATACATTAAAAAAATTATAATATTTCAATTTGATATTTTATGAAATATGCAAGAAGGTAAAAAGATTTAATATAGCAATATTAGCTAATATAGCAGTAAATACCGATTAAAAATATTGAAAACATGTAGAATTCTATTGTTTACTTTGGCGGCTACATTAATAATTCAAATTTAATTTTAAGCACAAATAATGAACAAATACATTTTTTTTACAGCCTGTGCGATATTAAAATTCGAACCAGAGGAGGCAACTATTAATTTGGAAGTTAAAATGAGCAATAACAGTGTATTAGTGCAAATGTTTTCAGGTAATTGATTTCATTAATACATTTTCTATATAGATAAACTTTTGTGTATTTGACCGTATTGGTTTGTAGTACTCAAAAAATAATAACGAGTATTATTATTTTTTGAGTTCAAGTTTTGAAATTTTTTTTTTAAAAAACGAAGTTTATTTAAATGGATTTTGTATAATTATACATTTTTACAGCAAGTAACCCACCACCATTCTGCGTACCTATCCCTGTACCATACTTACCCCCTGGGCTTGTAGATATGTGTATCAGACTCTTCGATGTCTCGATAGTGCAACAAAAGTTACATATATGCATGGACATGGATACGAGGATTGACACTGCCCCTGTCTTGGTAAATATATAATTTATATAATACATATAATATTTAAAAAAAATCTTCTTAGTTTAATCTATAGATTAAACTATATGCTAATATATTAGAGATTTACCTCTTTGTATCTTTTGAGTTTTTTATATTTGCGTATTTGATTCTTTTAGTTCGAAATTACATTTAAAAATAAATCGTATAATGCGTAGGTAGAACAAACCCAGTTAGAAATTATCACAACTTTCATCATCACCATTTCATAATTACAGTTTCATTTGATATTTGTGTATTTTGTGCAACATAATTATCATAATATATCATATTTAATAGAATTCAACCTATGTATTGACTCATCACTATATCTCTAGATCTTTATGGCTTAAAGACATAAAATTTGGTAGAGATATTTTTTTTGCAGAGTAAACGTCAGCTAAGACAAGATTTTACGAATTCTATCCTCCATTAGGATAGAGGAGCGTTGGTATAAAAATGCCTAAACTAGAACTAAAAAACTAGGCCAGAATACGTTTTCATCTTGTTAAATATTGCCAAGAATAATTTATATGAAATTCTACAAACAAAAGGCAGTGCAGGCGAGAGATAACTGTTTACTATATGATTTTGATGGTGATTTTTTTATTAATTTACATTAAAGTGAAACAACGTTTACAATCTCTGTTTATTCTCTTATCTGTCAGAACCATACTGGTGACACGATATTTTTTTATATATACGTATGTATCAGTAATTTGAAATTAATATAAATTTTAACAGATATATTATTTTTTAATCCTTGTCATTTACAGATTTTACATTTCGATTGCATGGATATGGGCTTCGATGGTGTTAGTTTTTCAAAGCCAGGTAACGGCAGCAGTCCAGCGAATGCGGTTACTGATGGTAGTACAAACAATTCCATGGAACCAACACAGATAAATAGTGATGTTTATGATCCAGTTACCGAAGATCCCAACTACGGAACTACGTCAAAGCCAATGTTTAAAAATAGCATTAAATATATTTAATTTTTCGTGTTCTATTATTTGTTATAAGTATATTAGATTTGTATATAATAATTGCTTCTATTGGCGTCTTAATATATTTTACAAAAGTAAAACTGATATCGGGAAAGGTTAATTGCATTATGTAAGTATTTTTGTAGTAGTACAAGTAATTTTGTCTCATTTGTCTTAAGTGGTTTTAGCTGTACAATATCTAGGAGCAGGAAAACTATTCATTGCCGAAAAGGCGAACCAATTTGTTTGATAAATATGGTCCTTGTCAACTCCAGGCTTCAATGATTCTTTATGTTTATTTAAATGTGTTCTATAATAAGCCATTAGGGATTTTATTTTTACATTTAAAAAACAAAACTCAAGACTCGTTAACACGATAATAATGCCAAAGAATTGGCCATTTCAATCTTTCAATTGTCACTCTTCGCAATAACGATGTTTTAGTTTCACAGATAATTAACATTTATTTTTTTTAATTACTAATAATTATACAGACGTTAAGTACAAATTTTTGTGCTATAAAAGAGCGAAAAATGTAGAATTAATAAATTTGAATATTTAATTCTTTAATTGACAATTACTAAAGGGCTTAAGCTGCATTGTAATGTGTTTAATAAATTATTAAATAAAAAAAACCCTAAAATAAATCTATGAACTGCCGTTTTTCTGCAGTGGCAATTTAATGAGATAGTCAATATAATGTCATGTTATTTTAATCTGTTAAAATATGTTTAACTGTCAAATGAGAATGAAAGCGGGTGTATTTAATACGCTTTGTTAATTATTTCATATAATAGAGTCCAAAATTAAATGGTAAATTATTTTTTGAATCGTTTTCCTTGTACTCCTTCTTATCTACAAATTTAAAATGGGTGATAATGATGATTATTACATTGGTGACGGGTTAGTACAGATCAGCATGTACAGTTGTAAAAAAATTGTATGTTTAACCAAAGTACGTTTTTTAACTGTATATGCCTAATGCTTATTCGTTAATATTATTATGGTATGTATATAACAAATCTCACATAATATATATTCAGTAGCTTTTATGTAATTATGCTAACCAACTGCACATCATTTCATTGTTGATAAATGTTAAGCTATTCAGTTTTATGACTCAATTCTAAGCAAATTTACAAGTATTCTTATCAAATTATTTTGGAAGGAACGCATTACGTTTGTGATTTTTTCAATTAATTTGAAAACACGGTTTGATAAGGAACTACATTAAGATTAAAAATATGATGGTAAAGGGCAAACAATAGTTAACCAAACAAGTATTGCGGTGTTTTTAAAAAATATCTAACAAGGTATTACTAATTCTTCAAGCAATAGTAATCATTAATGTAATGCAATACTTTTAAGCTATCAAACAAATTTGGTTACCTGTTTCTACTCTGAATCAAAATAAGCTACATTAACAGGTCGAAAGTAGTTGTAGTTTTAAATGTATTTTATATTTCTGTATGACCCGTCACCTAGGTTTTATTTATGTGGTTGTTATATAGTTAAAATATAAACATCTTTTCTTAATAAGAAAATGAATATTTCAGCAGTATAAATGAAATACAATTTACATCGAACACTATCTTTATTCACAGTAGGTTATACAATATCATTACTATTTATCAAAAACAAGCATTAATTGTATATATAGATTTTTAATTTAAACAAACATATTATTTAAAATCAGAATTCCTTGCATCATTATTGGGAGCAGCTAAATTTTAAAACAACATAATGATTAAAGAGTATAAAATTAAGGAAAGCATTTTATTTTATATTTTGCAGGACAATGGATTCTCTACCAGCCACTCCTGAAGTCACATATAATTGGGTTGATATAACCTCAGATTTCTTTAAATGTATTCAAGGTATAATTGCACATAAATTATTTTGATCTATAAGATTGTTTATTACAAGGTATAAGTTTGTTTGTGGTATTGTAAGGAGAGCCTGGACCCACAAAATATAGTTATGGTATAAAACAAAGGTTTCCGGACTTTTTTTTCATGGACCACCTTCAAAATCAGTCGGTTTCAGAGAACCCACTGCACCTGTATTTATTCCATATTACCAAAACTCAATAAAAATTTGAAGGCTAGATCTACATGTGATACTTAATATGGCATATGCAAGTTTTAATAAGTAACACTTGTTGAGCTTCTTAAACATTTGCCTACTGAGCAAGAACACATGAAAACTGGGGATATGTTTTGACTTTATGTTTACAAATAAAACACTCTCATTTAGATAAATAGAAATCCATTTTAATAATTTTTTTAATATGATTTTCGCTTGCATTGGTTTCAAGCAGTGATGTGTTAAAATATATTTAAATATGTTATGGGTTTAACATTGTGGGTCAACACATCTAGATCAAAAACAACAATTGAAATTCTCAGCTCAAAAGCTACTCGCGGTTTTGAGAGAAATTAATGCAGCGCTTTTTTGTCATGTAGCTGTCAAATCATTAAAACATTGTCTGCCCATATTGCCACGTTTTTAACATGCCAATATAGACCTCCATTGTGTCTTCCGTCCTTTTGGATCACTTTGACAGTTATTGGGGCATTTCATTTCCCAACCTTTTATGGATTAATGGCCTCTTAACAAGAATAACCTTTCTATGCCAAATACAACTAAAATAATAAGCATTTAAGATGGCACTGTAAAATTTTTTCCTACTAAAATAGTGACATTTATATTGCTCCGTTGCTTTGAAGCTGTTTTAAAAAGTTAGCCAGAAAAATTAAAATTCTCACTGACAGGGGATTGGTCCACTGCAAACCAGTTGTGTATTATATAGGTATTTAGGATCTGTAATAGTATTTTTGTAATATATAGATGATTTTTGATTTTTTTATCTATATTCCTGTGAAAAATATATAATATTGATTTCAGATTTAAAGCTAGGAGAATTACTACACGATGGCCACCTATTTGGTTTGTTTGAAGCAATGTCTGCTATTGAGATGATGGATCCTAAAATGGATGCTGGAATGTTGTGTAACCGTGGCAATCCAAAACCTTTAAATTTTCAACAAGCAGTTGCTGTATGTTAATTACTTTATATTCTTGTAATATGTGTAATATATATTATATGCCCAATAAAATAATGCTAATAAAGTTCCATGTTAAATAATTAATATATCTTATGTCATAAGAAATGGACTAAAGGAGAAGTAACATTTTTTCATTTGCCATTATTTCCCATTTCTGAGGCTGGCTCTCCTAATCCTTTTAGTGAAGATCTGTTTTTGAGCCTTTTTAATGATCTTTAATTCTGACCATGTCACTCAATATATAGTAAAATAAGACATTTAATATTCTTTGTTTTTTTTTTTAGTGTGGTAAATTAAAAATTGATGATTTAGAACCTAATGAAGTCATTGGTGTGATAGATGCAACAATGGCATGCATTGTCTCCTGGTTGGAAGGTCACTCGCTAGCACAGACAGTCTTTACAAATCTGTACTTGCATCAGCCACATTCAATATTAAACAAAACGCTAAAAGCATATTGTATTGCAGTTTACAAGCTATTGGACTGTATCCGAGATTGCATCAATAAGTAAGTGTTGTACAAATATAATTAAAAATAGACATTAATAAGACAAATAAACATAAACTATAACATAGTATCCTTAGATTTATATGATACTGTAAATACATTGCAATCAAAGTATTTAAAATTACTAAATAAGTAATTTAATGTTATAATTTGGCTTCTGTAATATAATGAACACTAATTCAGAGGCCAGGGATTCTCAATTTTTTTTGCCGACTTTTATCAGTACATTTAAAAGTAACATTATTATTACCATTAACATCAGCCTATATATTATACTTGTGTATTTTATATTTTATGCTTGTATATGCTAGTTGGATTTTCTTATGTAATTCTACAACCGAATACAGTTATATTAAGTTATGTTAAGTTTGTACATATATATATATATATATATATATATATATACAAACTTTGTAATGAAATACAGATAAATATATTTATTTGTAAAAATGAACTATCTGAGTACTTTATGGCATCACCTTGAGAAAATAGTTTTAAGAAATGAGATTTATACTTTGAGCTCGAGATTTGTATATGATAATATCTTTTTTAATTTTACAATAATTATATGTAAATATGTGTATTTATTAGGTACCATGGAGAAATAGCTGTAAAAAAATTTCAACTACAAAAATCGATATTTTTTTTGTTTAAAATCGAAGCAGTTTAATAGTTCTTCCATTAATAAAATTCAGAAAACATATTAAAAATAAATTGACAACAAAAGCATATCATTCAATGGATAGATATTTAAATAAAAAGAATCCATGGAATACATATAGACATGTGTTATAAGGTTTTTATAAAGCATGTGTTGTAATGCAGTTTCTTCCTCCTTTTTCTTAACTAAATCATCTTGGAATGCAGAATAAAGTAAAAAATAGATTTAGAAAAAAAGTTCACTATTAATAAGAGTGTTATTAATATTATAAGGTTGAATAAATTAATTTTATCTGTATCCAAATAATAGTTTCTGTATACAGCACTGACCAAGAACACCCTCATCTGTGGAACAAATATTTTATAAATAATTATTTAAAATAAAGGCGGGGGTATACATATTAAAGTGATAATTGAGAATGTCAGACTTAAAAATTTAATTTACTCTATGTAACATTTGCTTTGTTGTAGAGCACAGGTATTTGAAGAGGAAGATTTTCTTCCTATGGGATATGGTTACCGTCTTGGCTCTAATCCACAAATTGGCAACACATATGATGCCAGTCTCGAGGTTAGCGAACAGAAGTGCATTGCCTTGTTAAGAGAACAAGAGGAAGTGTTGAACAAAAAGGCCAGGAGTTTTGAGGATGAAGTATGTGTTTAATATGGTCCTCTTAGTTACATCATCATAGTATTTATTTTACTTATACACAAGTTGATTCCAGGCTAATAATTTGTGGCCAGCTCTTGCCGCTAGAATCCGTTTTACAAGAATGTTCTACCAGGCTCTTTTGCTGATTACAAGACGGGATTCTCAATCTGGAGCTGATTGTGTAGCATTACTGAATGGCTGCTCTGAAATGATGAAGGTCATTATCAAAACATCAGGAAAAGGCACACAGCCTGTAGAAAATTGTAAGTTGAATTAATTTGTGATATATAATTGTTTTTACCTTTTTTGAGATATGTAATTTACAACATTTTTAGTTTTATGTGTATCTGCAGAGCGTCATTTAATTAGTAATTCAACTATCAATGTTTATATTGATATAAATTAAAAAAAGACAACCTTAAAATTTTTAAATACTTAATTTAAGATTATGTTATCATCATATCAACCGATAGACGCCTACTTTAAGCATGGGTCTACCTCAAAAGTCGCCATGATGACCTGACTTATGTAATTTCAAATTTTTATTTCAAAATGAACTTAAATTTTCAATACAATATAAAAATAAATATTTGCACAAATAAAAAAAAAATGGATTAGTGACAATACTGGGTGTATTTGAGAACTACAACTTTTCAACGGGCTCATAGACTTTGGATTAGTTAATTACCAATAATGAAGTAAAATCTCTAGAGGACACATTTTAGGACAAAGACCTGAAAGACACATATAATATGTTTCAACAATGGGAACACCATAATGCTTCTTACATTTAAAAATTGTACTGTTTCAGCCGATTCCCCCAATCCAATGGGTTTTGAACCGATGATCAACCAGCGTCTGTTGCCTCCCACATTTCCTCGTTACACGCGTATCAAACCGCGCACGGAGGCGCTGCAATATTTCGACGAGCTTGTAACTCGACTTAGACACGCCTGGAAAATAACCTCCTGTACAAATTTTCACACAGCACTGGTAAGAACATATTGATGAATTGAATTTCACAGAAGTACTGCTTCGTTACTTATTATCGCAAGGTTTGGGAGTCGTCACAAGTATTTTTTTTTAATCTAGAATAGTAGATTTTTTACGTTTGAAACGTCGATAATTTTAACGCTATGAATATTAGAGAACTCGCCAGAAACTCAACAGTTGCTCTTTTTGAACGATGTGTTTAATGTTTTTGGCTATAATAATAATCATGTGAATGAGTCAAAAAACCAAGTTTTACACATTTCAATCAACAAAAACACAATTTTTTTTTACTATTAATATGAAAGATAAATTCATATACTTACAGTTTTTAATAAGGAGTTTGGATTTATTCTTGGTATATTTTGAAGAGAGGTTTCTGTTTTTGTACTATGTTAACGGAATAAGAATCAAAGTGCTAGCTTAGCTAATTTAATTAACAATTATTACAGGATTTCTTCATGGAGTTCAGCCGACAACGTGCGTGTATTCTGTCGCGATCGGCGCTACAATTGTTATACCTGAGTCCATCACCGGCAACAACAGCGTCCATGGCGCAGAGTGCTATAGCATCACCACTCGGTCAGCCCCGCCCTCCGCACCCCTTTGTTGAGATACTTCGGGAGTCTATCAGGAGTTTTGTAAATCCTCCTGCCATCACACCGAAATCTCCTGTCGGTACCTCGCAGGTAATATAAATTCATTAATAATTAATTACATATACTATTACCTCTCACTCTAGGGGCTGCATTGGCAACTACTGTCACCTAATGAGCTCTGGAGAGGGCTGAACTAGGGAATGGGGAGATCTATATGTAATAAAATAATATAGACTATTAGATTGGCAAATCGACGTGGCAATTGACCTTAAGGTTCTGGAGTGGAAACCATGGACTGGCAAACGCCCTGTGGGACAACTTTTCACCAGGTAGACAGACCATGTTAAGGTTGTTGGAAGATGCGGGATGCTGATTACATGCTTTACTTTTAGAAGTTAAAACACATGTAAATATACAATGAAGAAATTGTACTTACTATTATATTACAAGAAATTATAAAAAAGTGGTTAAATCTAGGCCATAACATAAGGTTCAAAGAGCACTTGTGAATATGTGTTTTTGAATCAAATTATATATCTCTATTCTTTATAAAGAACGGCGGCAGCGTTTTAAATTGTAAGAATGTTTTACGTGTAAGACATTTGTGTGTAAGACAGTTTTACGTGTTTTATGTGAAAAAGAGGACATAATTTTTTTATTTAAAATTTAAGATCCTCAACTTATACACTGCACTTTTGCAGAATTTAAATACAAACAATTAAACAAAATCTATAATGGGTTACTTAGTTAAACTGGCTTTTATATGTTATTTTCTTCCATCCAAATTTTCTTCTCATTAATTTTATGGTAAAAAAACAGGGTTCCGATGTGTGGAGTTTTGTTAAAGAATGTATTAGTTGTTGAATTTAAGTGGTTGAATTTCATAGCATCTTAAAAGTATATTAGCATTATTACTGTCCAGTCTATAGAAAAGTCTTAGGTTGTACAGATTGAATGGCATATAAGACCAAATGAAGTACTGAATTTACTTTAACACTGAGTGGGAAAGTAACGGCTTGTATAATTATAAGCATTATTAATACTGAATAGTAGTAATAGTTGTATTATTAAAATTAATTTCAGGCTCGCGAGTATGTGGAAAATTTCCTGTTGCGATGTGTTCGTCCGTTTGCGGTGTTGCTGCAGGTGTGCGGACACAACAGAGCGCGTCAGCGGGACAAGTTGGCCTTACTGCTGGATGAGTTTGCTGCGTTACAAGAAGAGGTTAGTTTTTTTTAATTGTCCCCCGTTATTGGGGGCTTCTCGTTCTTCCCTATCTCGTTTAGGAATAGAGAATTTACGATTTTTGATTAATGATTTCAGATCTCTCTTTTTATTTCTTTACTTCTCTTTCAGTCTTAAAATCATTCATTCGGTCTTCTAACATACTTCACATGATCTTACATACTCATCCATTTTTAGTTTCCGTCTTTTCATCACCCTTCATCCTTCACCACACTTCTCAAACGTCAAAACTATTGGTTTTCTTCTTATTTTTATTACAATTTGTTTAGTGCTTAAAGCATTTTCTGATTAAATTTGTAGATATTATCACAGTTGGTATCAAATTTAATTTAATTTTTTCTAATTCTTTGTTTACAATTTTACTATCTTTCTATTGTTTACTGTAAGAAGAGGTTAGCTGTGTCAGGTATTCTTTATTATTTATTCTTAATAGGTTTTTACTGTAACTGCCATCTAATGTATCTCACATTAGATGGAATAATTATCAAGTCAGCTGAATACGTTGATATAGTGTTGTGTATATGTGTCGCAGGCGGAGAGCGTGGACGCGCTGGTGGGGGGCGCATGCGCGGCGGGTGGAGCAGCGCGTGCGTGCTTCGGCACGTGGGTGCTGTACCACGTGCTGCGCGTCATGATCGCATACCTGCTCGCTGGACTCGAGCTGGAGCTCTACAGCGTGCACGAGTACCACTACATATTCTGGTAACCATTCCTTACTGTAGTCAGATGTTATTCAAAACTAATAGTTGAATGAGACGATCCTTAGAACTAAGGTCACCGATGTTCGAAAGATTGGTCATCTTAAGTGGTAGTGGGCAGGCCTTTCACTCGTGTAATGACAGTCGTTGGGGCCATAAGATTATGGACGATGGATCGACAAGCGTAGCGTCGGACTTCTATCCACATGGTGTACAGACGACTATGCCAAGGTCGTCAGAAAAAGATGGATGTAAGCAATTTCCAATTCGTCCTAATGGAAATCTATGGCTTACGTCTAGCAGTGTAGGTCATACAACTGTAATGATGATGATAATAAAAGAGATGACTAGAAAATATATTTCAGAAACTGTTTAAATGGTTTTGGTTTATAGACCAGAAGTGGGCAAGCTCTTTGATAGCGTGGGCTATTCTTCAAAATTTGAAATTTTATGCGAGCCGCAATTGAATACCCATTTACAATACGAAAATGAATACTTTTTTTTAACAAAATTTATAATAGATTTTCCAGGAGCTGACAAAGATAATATAAATTTAAATAGTGAAATAATTCGACAATCAATCGGAGCGAAAAATAATCTTTCAAAGGGCCGATAAATAAATATGATTTAATATTCCTCTACTTACTTCCTTATACTGTAATACCTTATATTGTAATGATAGGTTAAGCTTAGCTTTAGCTCAGAACATCAGAGAACTTGAAATTGATAATGCCTGTTCATTTATGAAGAAATCTTTCACTGTTGTCGCTGTCAGCTTATGGCATGTATTACCAATAATTAGACGCGCAATGTCGCTGTCAACTTTTAAAAGATTATAAAAGAACACTCTCTTGGACTCAATTAGGATATTAACTAAAAAATAAATAAATGTTTTAATTTTTTGCAGGTATTTATACGAGTTCCTATACGGATGGTTGCTGTCGGCATTGGGACGCGCTGAAGGTCTAGCGGGGGAGACAGTTCGTCGTGAGACCAAGCGGAGTTCCGCGAGAAAACATAAAAAGCGAACGCGGCCTTACGCGCGAGAGGCTCTCATGTGCCAGGTGCTGCAGAACATGTGCGGTGGATACTACAAGGTATACTATTAGGATCAGCCCCCATTGGAAAATTAAAGATTCACTCGAATTCACGTATCAAATAGATGAATTATTGCAATAAAAAATTGTAAATTTGCATTAAAAGTAACTGTCGATTTTCTTGCCAGGTTTAATTCTCGATAGAATTATAAATCCACGCAGTATATGGAGAAAATTACAATGATAAAGACATTACAAAGATTAAAAAAATACATATATACATAGTAATATATCATAGTCTTGACATTACGAAAGCGGCCAGCAGAGCTTATATAAAAAATGAACATTTGTTTCAATAAATATCTTGTAATTAATTTGTCTTTACTGTTTGTTTAAAATTGTTTTTATTATGTTATGCTAAATAGAAATGACTGTAAGCAGACCTAATTTAATTAAATAAAGTAAATAATTCTAGTAAGTTACGGAATATACTAAATGTAGAAAAATTCTTTCAATAAGTGTTATAATTTTTTATTTAGGAATAATTCCTGGATTCTGTAAATGTAACAGGTATAGTACTCGGCATTTGTTCTGGTACATGGGAAACGAATTTAGTTTTGTAGTGTCTGTAACAATTCACAGTACCTGTGGGACAAAAAACAACACTCCACATTTGCAAGCCAATCTTTGCCTTCTGCAAAATGTTAGGAGTAGCCGGATTTGGTACCGTATACATAATAAAGTAGTCTATATCTTGTTATTTTTTAAAATAATTATGCAGTTGAGTATAATTACTATTAATAAGTAACAATTGCAATATTAACAAAATATAATTTTTTATTGAAATTAACAAAATATAATTTATAAGGTTGTGCTTAACAAGAGATGAATTATACATCAAATAAAATTTTCCGTACATTCTTCTAATGATCACATTAGAATAACTGTTTTTCTTTCTTAAAAAGATAACTAATAACAGTGGCTTAAGATTATTAATATTATTAAAATTTTACCTCATTCATTTCAACCCACAAATAAATTACAATAGTATTTGAGGGTAGAATTTAGACTAGTGCAAGTAAATTAGGCATGTTCAATCTTATATGATTGCAGATGATTTTAAAAAAATAGTTTTTACCTTATTTAAAAAATATAATTGTTAGTATTAATTTGATAGTTTTGTAATTCATTTTAACAGGAATCTGTATAATAAAATAGAAATATTGCAATTTTGAACACATTTATAGGCACTGGTGGCGTTTAAACTTCAAGGCAAGATTCAACAACCAGAGTCTGAGTTCGACAACGAAGCCGTGCGGTACAAGCATCGCTTCGCCCCTCTGTCCGTGCTCACGCCGCCGCAGGTCCTCTACCACGAGTTTTGCGAGATGACTCAACCGGCTAAGTAAGTTGCTGCCCTAGTTTGCTATAACTCTCTCAAACTCATCTTTAATATTATTATATGTTGTCACCTTGTTGCTTACCGGTAAAGGTTTTCGAGTGGGGACCTCCTGCCTTTAGACGCAGGGCGCCCCACCCTCCCTCACAGATAGAGCGTCCACTTAGTCATGGTTTCTCAAAGTTCAGTTATTGTGTAGATTTCTGGGGGAAACCTCTATCTTGTAGTGGGCATCTGTTGACATGGTTACCATGATTATGACTCGTAATGCCTCCACGTACCAGGCGTTTCAAATCAAATAATACAGGAATCTCACCCCTTTTCCCAGGGCTTATGCTTTTTAGAATGTGCTAGCCTAATCCAAGGTTCCCTTTCTCCGGCCAGTTTCTTCACGGAGCAACAGTCTAAGTGATCGAATAGCTTGGTCGCCTCATAATTCGGTGGATCGTGGTATGATCACGGTATCCATCAACAGCCTGTGCATCAAGCAAGACTTACCGAGGTTGAATTACCTGATCTCTTTTTTATGTCTGTGTAAGATTAATTTTTTATCAATTCTGTTATAAATGTTTAAACTCCTTTATTATTATTTAGAGAATTCGTTATATGAGAGGGAATCAACATTTTTTTATTATTTCATATTATTGTTCTTTTTTAAATTTGGAAGCAGCAGTGTTGAACAGTTAATATTGTAAAAGAAATATTTTAAAGTAAATTAATGTAAATTAATTTTTAAGGATTTTATTATTTTTTTATTATATTTTTAGATTTTATTATTTATTTATGATAATTTTCTTTTTTGCCAATAATATTTCATTCTAATCTATGAGTGTGGTTTAAAAAATTACCACCAGTCCAATTTATTTATTTTATGGTAACGACTTCGGTATAGTTATGATATGTCAAGATTTGTGATAATTTATAAAAAATATTGTCACATGTGGCTATTAATGAATTTACATTTATCTTGAATATGATTTACTTCATACATACACAAATGTATATATTTTTTATTTGTTGTTATAATTTATTGAGCAATAAAAATGAAAAGATTTTTAAAAGAAAACAATGATTGTTACAGGTATGAAAATCCAGTCATTCTTTACTTAGGTGGTTGTAAGCATTTTCAACAAGCCCGGTCTCTTTTAGAAACGATCACAACACCTGATCAAGAGGTAATTATTTGCTTCTCTAATCTTGTTTATAATATTAAAATTCTGTTTGATGCAGTTTATTTAAATATAAAATTTTATTTACAGGTAACAGATCTCCTAAAAGTGGCGAAAACCAACTTCGTCGTTTTAAAATTGCTTGCCGGTGGACATAAACGGGATTCGACCGTGCCTCCCGAATTCGACTTCTCTGTACATAGACATTTTCCTATCATAAAACTAGTCTAGATCTTATATGTTTCGTTTATAGTATATTATGTATATTTATGTACTATAAATTTCAGTCATTATTTTAATAAATTTTATATACCACACTATTACGTGGTTAAAATTAAGTAGTCTAGTGAATATACAAAATAAAATAATAACAATTCTTCTGTGAAAAAAGTACTATCCGTTGTTGCGAATTGGACAAATTGTTTTGTAAAAAAACTCTCGTTAGCGACACGATTTATTTATCAACAATGTAAGGTAACGGCACCAGTAGTTGACCACTTAAGAGCGCTGCTAAAATGTTTTTTTGATGGACCACATACATTCAAATTTTAGAATATCAGTGGGTGCTTAAAGGAAATTCTTATACCCTTTAGATTAAGTTTTACTAAGAAGTCTTTCAATTAAACAAATCGTAAACACTTAAATTTTTATTTGATTCATATTAAGTGTTTGCTTCAGTAGTTGACCAATTAAAATCTGAAAAATTAAATTAAATTAGTAATTGACCGTATTTAGCATCAGTAGTTGACCATATGAATAAAAACCTACTTTTATGGTAAATAAGACCACACATATGTCAAAACTTTAATTTTCACATAGAAAAAATATAATATTCAGTCACGAAATCAAAAAACGTGCCTCACAGTTGAACCCTGTCAAAAACAACTATCGGCTCCTGCTACACACAATGCGCTTTAGTTCTGAGCTTTTCGCAGTTGTAAATAGATGAGAGCAGCTACTTATAAATTAATTTTTTAATTAGATACGATAAACACAACGCTTATTATTTAAAATTTCATACAAGACGGTCAACTACTAGTAAATGGTCAACTACTAGTGCCCTTACCTTATATGATGACGTTATTAGATATAGAGAAACGCCAAACAAATAAATTTCATTCGAATCCTAAGTATTTATAATAGATGAGGAAATATTCTTTATCTGTACCAAATCTACAATTCTTTATTTATACCTAAACAAGATTTGTTGTAAACTTATACTAATGTAGCAACTGTAATGTAAATCGAAAAGAGCATACATAAATATAACCTAAATATTTTATGAAGATAGTTCAATTATATGAGAAAAATAAAAAAATTGCATTATTTAATATCATCTTCCCGTATCAAATTATAAAAAACAAAGGTTTATTTTCTGTCTAAAAATATGAAATATATTCACAACTTATGTAATCTAGAATTTGTTAAAGGATGTTTAGTAAATATGTATTTACTACAATCATAATGTTTATAATCCTCGAAAGTAAATTACTTTCATTTATATTGGTAAATCTTAAACAGGTGTACATAAAATTAAAATGTGCTAGCCCCTTTGTGCTTTATTATTTAATCCTAAAGTTTATTTTTCTTGTACATTTATTTATACACTGCCAGAAAAATAATTGAGGCTGCCTACGTCGGTGTAGTAAAATAAAATAAAATTCGTTATAAAAGCAAAAGTTTTAACTACGGGTCAAAATATTTATAATATAATTGTTTATTAGAGGGGTAACAACTGTACAATTTTATCATGCACATTTCATAAAAGCTAAGTAAACAAAATTGAATGCATAGGTAGAAAGATGAATTATTTAATTCTTCGTGAGAGGCCACGTCCATATGGCGACTGTGTAGCGATGCTGTCGTTCGTTTATTTAAAGTGTGTTGTATTTGCAACGCTCTACAGTAGCGATGCCAATGCGTTGTTGCATTGAGACGAGGAGAGAACGGAGGGACGGAGGCGCGTCAGTGGAGAATCGAACATCAGTGCAAATTTTTTAGTCTTAAATGTTTTTAAATGATGAACAAAGTATTCTGGGATTACATCCAATATAGATGCTGCTTTCGTTGCTCACGCTTCGGCCGCTTACGTACGAAGACCACCGAAGACAACATGACTA
Organism: Battus philenor; assembly: GCF_028537555.1. Taxonomy (NCBI): domain Eukaryota; kingdom Metazoa; phylum Arthropoda; class Insecta; order Lepidoptera; family Papilionidae; genus Battus; species Battus philenor. The sequence continues at coordinate 6,067,400 of NW_027181693.1, forward strand.
ATAAATAATGTAACTGTAGCGATCGTAGGAATTGTTTTTTCGATCTGAGTAGCGCTTGCATCGTAACTGAATCGTAGGCAAGGGCATAAAGCCAGCCACCGCTGCGCTACTATCGATTGTCACGCGATTGCATCGCTACAAAAAGTCGCCGTGAACGACGGGCCTTACGCTTGAAATGATAATATATTAATTTGGATTAAGAAAACTACATGATATTATTACACTGTAATTTATTTTAAAATAAAAATAAAAGAAGGTTAATTTTACCGTATTTGCATGATGAATATGCGTAAGTAATTTCATGTCCATTTTTCATTTTTATTTAAAGAAACGAAGTTAATTTGTGTAAGCCGGAATTTTGTCAGAAATAATAATTTTCGCATATTAAAGTTATACATTTATTGGTTTCGGAGTGTGTATCTCGTTGAATGTAACGATAAAGAAAGTTTGTAAAAGTGACCCCCATAATACTCCGTATAGGATATTAAAATGCAAATACGAATACCTCAATATCACTGCACCAGACAACAAAGTTCTATCTTTCTATAGTTTTAAAGAATATTACATTTTAGTCTTGTTTTGTATTAAATAATTGTTAGTATTAACAGATATATTAAAGAAGGATCTTAAACGAAGTTAATACATTTTCGAATGAGCTGTGATTGCCCGAGAACTATCCAAAGAATAATTGTCATACAGAACACCATTGTTTAGATTTGCTAGACCTTAGCTCAATTTCTTTAAAAAAAGTGTGACGTTCACACTTGACTGACACTGTTATCAATTATACAAATCTGTTAATTGTAGGTGTTGCCACCTAAAACGTGCTTAAGTTTTAACCTGGTAGTTTCATCTTAAATATTCAAGATTTCTTGCGAACCAGGCTTGTTTTCCCCTATTAGTGTGATAAGAATTGCTGCAGCTTTTTCCTCCACTGTTCAAGGGATTTCTGACGTGCATTAGGTTCCCTTACGAGGACCTCTTCGCACAGTTACTCCATGAAGCTACAGTCGATGCGATTGTGGTGACTCTCTCTACTACTAAACACTTAACGTTCCCAAATGCAAAACTACGTCCCTGACGTCACTCCTTCAAGCGCACTGCTTGACACAAAACTACAAAACACACGACCTGCACTGGATATATCGAGATGTTCGATTTTCATGTGACATTATACATGCGTTGATTGTGTTAATATTACACAAGTCAACATCTACTATTTTAGTTTCATTGCACCAAATCAGAAGACGATATCCCATACGATCGCAGAACTTGGTCGCCTCCGAATGTGGAGAATCATGTAATGTAATGTTTTCTGGCTTTCGACAAAGCCATAGAGCATTGTTACTATATATTATATTGACGTGGATAAATATCGGCTATCAACGCTCGTAGCGTTGGCGATTGTATTCTTTTTTCTACATCTGCCAGCGCTTTACTAAAGCGCGGCACAGCGATTTCGATAGCACTACATCACAACCCTACTAAAGCTACAAAATCCAACGGGTACACGGCATCTGACATCGAGAAAACACAAAAGCTATGATAAAATAAAAAAATATGGTTCCAAAAATAAAGGTATGTTACTCTTTTTAAGTCTTTTTAAAACTAACCTGGATAGTAAGTCTGGCTTAAAGTATTTAGCGAAGTTTATATTTAAACAAAACATTAAGAGTATAATATACAAAAAAAATTATAACAGGAAATTTTTCGTGTTGTTAGATTTTCAAGTTGAAACAACAGTTTTGTACGAATATATTGCATATTTTTTTCACAATGTTTATTAAAGATAATTATTTTCAATTATATCTTTAATTACTTTTAAGCATAATTTTTACGTACATGTTCGTTTTTTATAAATATTTTTTAATTATATTTAACATTCATATTCTGATATCATTTTAAAATTGTGAGAAACATTATAATTTCATTTTATTAACAGCAACAAAAAAATCATAATTAATATAAAGAACAATAAATTATTCTTCTTCATCGGTGTCTGCGTCTGACACGTCAGTGTAGCAGTCATGTTCAATTGCGTTAACCTTCAGGAAGTCGCAAGCTTGCGGGCCTGTTAAAATAACAGTTTTTTAGTTACATACTCTATAATAAAAACACCATTCCGTATTAAAAATGAAATATTCATCATTTCAGCCAATAGATCTTTACAGGAAGGCTTCACCTAAACGTACGTTCGTGCACGTGCTCAGCGACTCCCAGCGACCTTAATTTTCATCGGTCCGCTTAGTGCGAGCCTACCCACGCTGCGTCTATCGGACAGTGTTCGTAATCAACTATACGAGTAGTAGCAAACATTTTTATTTTATTCTTTGGCACGGCACATTAAAAAGTAAACTTAAACATTTACGAAATACATTACGGTAAATGTTGAAAAGTGCTATTCACTTTTCATTTTTACTTAAATATACATTAACAAAATAGTTATCCTTATTGTATATATAATATTATTCTTTTTTCCGCTCAAAAATCACGAGTTGGACAAAATGCTCATCATAGCTTAATTAAAATGTGGTGATACAAACTTGTTTTAAAAGTCATTATTTAGAGTTGCACCGCTTAAATTTTTAAACAATAGATTTGGCATTGAAATAGACACTACGTTGTTACTTTATTCCTTTTAAAGATGATTACAACATCAAATTTTCAAAGATGGCCATATAAGATAGCACATATGTCCGGTGTTATATCATGAGATTCGAAACCACAATACATCGATGTTTACATGTGATATGTAGTTTATCTACAATGCAAAATAATTTACACGAGATGTATGACATGACTAAGCAAAATTTTATACTCGATCCTCGTGTTTTCAAATGTCTTTATGCAAGCTGTAACTATGTGAAACACAAATACCATATTTTGTAACAATGAAACTATTTGTAAACTGTGAAAGATTGTCATGTGCAAATGATCATACAATTTTTTTTGGAATGATTACATCTTTATCTTTTGCAACACAATGGTTCATTATAAATAAATTGCTATTTATCCCATTGAGCAATTAAAAGGAAGTCTTAAATCGATAAAAGTTCTTTTAGTTGCCTATTGTTTTGACGTTTCATTTTTATTATTTATAAATACGGCTATGCGTCTTTATTGAGGCAAAGCTGTGATAAGATTAATTTTTAACATTTGTTTGTCTTCGTTAGCAGTTATGTAAAACCGATCGTCGGAAGAATGGATGATGAATTGGATGTAGACCGCTTTCGACCAGTCTTATTGAACATCTATGGTGGAGGACTTTATCCAACAGTGGATGTCTTACAGCTGAAATGATGACGATGATGCACCATTCACACAAGCCTTTTAGTAAACCTAATACTTTGTAAGTCTATACCAGAAATGGAAGAGTATAAGATAAAAGCGCAATTCACACTTCGGTGTTGTATGTCATCAGACATTGTCTGCATGAACACATCCTTGTAAATCTGTAATACCATTAAAAAAAATTGATGGTGATCATTTTTGATATATTCCGTTTAGATGGTGGCAACTAAGGACATAATTGCCGTCAAACAGTAGAGCAGTGCAAAAAAAGTTTTTGTTTGATGACGTCATAAATAGTAGAATTACTGGGACAATCAAATTTACCTCATGCTTCAAGATGACAAGCGCAGACGAGAAGATTCGAACGAAATTGAATAATAAACATGGCCGTGACCGCTAGCAGATCCTTCTGTTGGTATTGTTACTATCTGGTAAAAAATGTTACTTGATTAGGAAAATATACCTTCTGTGTAAACAACATTAGTGCCAAAATCCTGTACAGGTGTTGGAGTAATTGGACGATCGGCACTCGATGGCCCAGCTTTCTCATTGTCGCCTTCGTCGTCGCTGTATATAATTATCTCTTCCTCTTCACAATCCTCGATCTGATAGGAAAATGTTTTCATTGGTTTTATGTAATGAGTCGTACTATGACATACGAAAATGTCTGATCAGCATTTAAAATCCGATAATATAAACTACTCGAGTCGTGATTTGACCCTCGCAGGCAGCCGGGAGTTGTCTACATCTCAGACAATAGACACCAAGTAAAGCTATGGTAAAACTATACTTATCCTTGAGACTAAAGAACAAGGCTAAGGATTTATTACATTATGAAAGAGATAAATCTTGATCATTTTTTTCTGTTTTAAATTAAAATATCAATTTATTATCTTGTAAGTGACGTACATTATTTTTTATTGATATTTTTGATAATCGGCAAAAACATACCTACGTGTTGCAATAACAGGAATATTTGAATTGCTAATTATTTTTAAGCTAATTAATATTTCTTACTACTATGTATGGTTTTTCCGAAAAAAGCTAATGGATGGCCGTCTGGGATTGAGACAACTAATGGATCATTATCAGTTTGTGCAATTGGTTTCTTTTATTCGAAATTACTAATACTCAAGTTACATCGCAAAATGAATTCGAGAAACAGACCAATTTAGAAATAGTCTCATCTGAATTCCACTTTAGAAATAAATATACATATGATATTTGTATAATCTATGTATATAAAGAAGATTTCCACTTATGTACTGACTCTTCACCATATCTCAGAGACCTCAGAATACGGCTTGGAGACTCAAAATTTGGTAGAATTTTCCTCTCGAAGGTCTCATTAAAGGGCTCGGGACGGCATGGGTCGCTATATACTACTATTGCCGCTACTAATAATTCACTGGACTGCGAGGTCCGCCAAGCTTTAAGAGCGCTTCGGCGGACCTATCGTGGAGTGATTAGGCTGCAGCATCCCAATCTCTATAACCTCGGCTTGGGCTGTCAATCGTCGATAGATACCGCTTAGCATGCCGACAAAGGACCCAAACCACGACTCGGTTTGTTGCTTATAACACTATTACCACTTCAAAAATTGTTAGCGCTGGTAAAAGAGGTGACCAAAGAAAAAAAAAACCAACGCTTTTGTCTAGTATGATCGGGTGTTGTTACGTGCCCTGTAATGTACAATTCTAACAGACGTGACCGGTCGTTTATTGAATGGCGACGATGACCATGTGCTGTGTTCATGGTGTGTATTTTTTTGATGCGTTTTCTGGAAACTAGAGTATATGTCTAGGTCTCAGGACGGTGCGGCGTTTGAATGTACTGGATGTAATTTTTTGTAGGTGGCTTCAATCAACAAATTTGTTTATTAAGCGTGAGTCCAAGTAATGATGTCTAATTTATGAACATGGATATCGTAAGGCATTTTTACGCACGTATCACTCTCCTGTGGTCCTACGCAACTAAGTGTTCTGTATAGCCTGGAACCATTAATGACGGGTGGATAGCATGTGCGAAATATGGGCTTTTATATATAAGAACTGGTCTGATTACAGTTTTGTAGCGTGTCACTTTATTTGATAGTGATATTTTACTACAGCTGCTTAGTAATGCATTAAGATGGCCGGGGACAACCCGAACACCAGTCTGTGATTGAGATCTGAGATGCAAAAAAAGATGATTTAACAAAATTCTACACGTAAGATAGAATGAGTTTCATTAAATTTACGAAGGGGGCGGGGCCTGCTAGATTTATAAACAATTTTTACCTGTATATCAAATGATTGCTGTTTGTTTCTAAAATCGTAAAGAGCGGTATTCAAGTTCTCTTTAGATAGGGATAATTTATAAGCACTCGGAGAAGGAGTTTCTTCGTTAACTTTTCCTTCGTCCACTTGGTAGCCCATTTCGAAGGTCAACGCCAGATTTGGGTTGTTCCCTATACGCCGACGACGAAGCTGATATCCAGATGCTTCTTCCATGTTTAAAGCTATTGTAAGGGAATCACATGATTAAAAATTGTTTTAACGCATGTCTAAGGTTTCATAACCTAACTTTATTGTTTGACATTATACATATATTATAATATAATATTACAGGTTGGCGATAGAACTAAATTATACAAACAAACATTAAGTTGAAGTCGACCGCGAAAACTGTGATCTTTTTTGGGGAATTTAATATTATTTCGAAACAATATTATTGTAAGTTAGCTACTTGTTAGCTGTTACAATGTTTTGTAAAATACTAATAGTGTTTATAATTTTGTCTTCGATACTGGATTTCCTGTCTATTGTATGTCACACTATAATTATAAAATATCATAAAATTGATATTTTATAATTATAGTGTGTTAAATATAACTTATTTAACGGAAGTTAATTTTTAATTTTTATTTATCACTAAAGAAATTTTCGAAACTGTGTATTTTTTTCATTCAATAGAGGAAAAGAGATCAGTAATCACTTTACTTCTTCTTCCTTTTAGTCATCAGACGACAACTGCAAGGCACACGAATCTTCTAAAGATTGCCACGATGACTGGCCTTGCGCTGTCCGTTTCCAATGTCTTCCCGCAACCTTAACCGTCTCATCAATTCACTTATTGGGCGGCCCACCCACGCGACTTCTATGGACTCGTAGTCGCTGCTCCAGAATATTTCGGTCTCATCTGTTGCATGAGCGATGTGCCCCGCCCAATGCTACTCTTCCGAGCTGAGTTATTTCAGAGACCTTGGTTCTGCGGATTTCCTCATTTATGATTCGATCACGCAGCGATACCCCGAGCATAGCTTTCTCCACTGCTTTCTGGATAACCTTCCTGTAAGCCTTCTTATAAAGCCCATCGTTAGAGGCCACGTGTCGTATTTGTAAGTCACCACCAGCAACTAACATTGGGCAAAGACCTTCACCTTCAAGTATTGGGGTAATTTGGACGAGAAGATATTTCGTAGCTTCCAGAGTACTGTTAAATTCGGGGAAATATCTCTTTCTTGAAATTAGATTTACCAAATTGAACTAATTGTCCCAGGTATTATACATTATAATACCATTCGTTTAACTGGTTACACCATTCTATAATCGTCTACAACTTCGAGCATATCGAGGTTGATATCCTCAACTACTTAAGAAGGCACAAACTGGACATTAGACATAATCTTTATATCTTTTAATGCCATGTGATCATCGAGCATTGTACCCAAATTTTTCATAGCAGACCCATGTTGATGGCTTAGCAATTATGACTATATCATCGGCAAACAGAAGGTGAGATGTCCTTTCCGTTTATGTTGACGCCAAGCCCGCTCCGGTCCATGATGTTGGAGACATCTTTCAGTGCAACCGTGAACAGTTTCGAAGAGATAACGTCTCCCTGACTAACATCTCTTTATTATTGGATTGGTTTCGCGTTCTGATTCTATAGTCTAACTGACATGGTAACGTTTTCATACAAGTACTTTTACATCTGCATGTACCGATGATAGATCTTGTGCCTTCGGCAAGACGAATCGAAGGCTTTCTCATCGTCCACAAACGCGAAACATAGTGGCTGACGATACCTTGTTCGGGAGGTTGGGAGACATCAAACCTGCGTGTGAGGTATTTCGTAATGCCCCTCGATAACAACTTGTAAATATTACTTATTACTGGTCTTCTTCAGCAATGTTGTACCTTGCCGACTGTTGTACCCGTTCGTGGCAAGAATGCACCGCGACACTCCTATTTAATGTACAGACATTACAAGACAATACAAGCCACAGGACTTCTTGCCTTCGTTGAGGGCGGTGTTAAAACATTAATGACAGTCTATTATAAAATAGTATGCTACAAACATTAGGTTTACATTAATATAATTTAATACTGAACAAATTGAAGAATCAGCGGTATTTATAAATGTTGTAATAAAACTTTATTATTGAGTACAAACTTGTAAAATTGATATTAAATAATTTAATATATGTTTAATTTTCATTGGCCGAGTGTACGAAACAGTAAAATAATTATTCTACACAATAGTCTTAGCCCTTAAGTCATAAGAATCAATAATAATGTAAATATTATATATTATATAAATAATTATGCAAAAAATTATTTCTCATATTTTACCTTTTTCCTGTGCTGTAGAAGCTTGTATTTTTAATGACAGTATTTGCTCACTTGTCTTTATGAGTATATAGATTTATTAATGATATTTTTACTTTAAAATTGTTGCCTTAAACAGCGTATTGGTGACTATGACGGAAAGTAAGTAGATTGAGAATTGTACGCAAACGGGAAGCCCTAGAATATTAATCTGTATAGCCAGTACTTTAAAACATTTTTATTATACGATTATGAATCTGAACAATAATGATGACGCTAAGAAAATAAAATAGTTAAACGAAGCAAATTATAATGAATTAGAATTATTAAAGTTTATAAATGAAAGGGTGGGTCTTTCAAATATCTTGTGCAGTTTTTTGTATTTATTTAGGAAAATTTGTAGACACTTTTATATGTGTCAATTTTGGTTATTAATTCCCAGTATAAATGCAAATATAACCCAACTATGAGTGAGACGTCGAAGAAGTACATTTCAATTTAACGAAGTGATAACATTATTTGTAATTAAAGGCATTAAGTAAATACTAAATGTACAACATTGCTATGCATATCATACTCACTTCACTGTTTTGCAAAAAGCAGATCTTTATTATTAGTTATTCATTTTATTCACTACTTGGAATGTACATATTAAACTAATATAAAATTAAAAAAAAACATTTTTACACCCTTAAAAAATAAAACGAAATTAGTAAAATGTTCAATACGTCTGACTTTCGCGGGGCTTCATTACTTAGTTCAATGCTAATTTTCGTCTTAACAGTTACCTTCATATAATAAACATGCTTATAAGAATTAGATTACTGAAAGACAATATAATATTTAAATCATGTCGGTTAAAAGAAGTAATTTAAAATTTTCTTGTAATTTAAAGTACGTTTTCAATTAAAATAATAAATCTCAGAATTCTATTAGAAACAAAAATTAAAAAAAAAACACTGTTTTTGTTACATTAATAATCTTTTCGTGGAGACCACAGACTGACAAGCGTAGCGTAGGTAGTAATATCATGGATAGACAACCTTATTAATGTCGTCGGAAAGCGGCCAGTCGGTGCTATAAGAAATTTAGGGAAGAGACCATTTCAAACAAATTTGTGCTACTCTCGCCAACCAGGAAATCATATTATAGGCTATATCTTCAGAGCTTTCACAAAATCGTTAAGAGAGCAATCCATATACTTTCACTCGTAAGGTCTCTTGAAAAAGTCCTGCCGGGGAAGTCACAAATTGCCTAAAAGAGCAGCACTTCCCTATTCACTCACCTCGCAAAGATGGACAGATTAGCGAAAGTACCATTACCTTTTCGCGACCTCATTTCACTTTTATCGTTATTAAATATAAAAAGTTCACGTAAAGTCTTCGGGTCCGTCCACGCAAACAACATTCTAAGCACCAAAGGCGTAAAGCTACCGGTATTTCCTATTTTTTATAATATATTTAAGTGACCATTTCTCTGATTTTATGTGACCAAATTTTACCCATGATACTGCCGTTGCACGTACTATTGTATCATTTATTATGAACTAAAAATTCTGTTTAATGTGATCGTTTTTGAGATTCTCAATTAACTGTATGAAATAGTTTAAAAATGATTGCTATTTGTTGTTTTATTTACAACATAAACCATATTAAGAATGTAAAATACGACAATATCAAATGAAAGAATACAAATATTCAATTAACCTCCCTCCTACATAAGAAGAAAATCGATACTTCATTTTAAGTATCCATCTCCTTTTCAAGAAAAATGTTTTATAAAATCATATAAAAACCATCTTATTTTAATATTTTATTTATTGCCAAAGTATAATGATACATCTCTTAATAAATATTTAAAGAGACATTATGATATGAGCTTTCGTGTGAAAACAGTTTGCGATTTTATAAGTAGTCTCAAAAGGATTCTTTCCAGTTTCTTTATTGCATTCCGTAATTGTGGTTTTTATTTTATTGGAGTCATACAATTTCACCGAATCATAGAACAAATTCATGTACTTATCAATATTAATGTGGCCGTCTTTATCTTCAAAATCTAATTCGCGTAACAAACAATATGTAAATCTTCCATTTGCTTCACTGTATTCAAGTTTCCACGGCAAAAGCCTCTTTAATATTAGCGGATCAACTTTCTCTCGTATTTGACACAACGTTCCCTTTTCAGTGATCAGTGCCGCAAGCTCTGGTCTCAATACAACAATCGGCTGAAAACAATTTTAAATACTTTTATATATTAACATATGGTTTTATGAATCATACTGATACATAAATTCACATAGTTATAAACTATGTAAATTAATCAGCCGAGTATAAGCTAATAAACATAGTTCTATGAACCGGATTTATCTGAAAAATATAACAATACATATAAACCATCAAGTTATTCAATTCAATATTAAATTAATATAAGAAATAGATAAATTTCTCTTTTATATCCATAGACGTATCATTTTAATTTTAGCCAAGATTAAACAAGTGCTTCATGTTAAATGTTTTATTATTTCACCTAAAATAATGATTAGAAAGAATTAAAAAAAAAAAATTCATCTAATTAGTTCATTGTATAGGTAGAATATATATATATATATATTGGATTTTCATGTATCGTACTACCGTTGGTACGCTTGTTTTTTAAAGAATTTAGGTTTTGCAATTACCTGACTTTAATAGTCGTATTTAAGTATTACTAAGATCTTGAAAGTTCAATAACTAGTACAAAATTTTGAAAAGCGACGTATTGTTATAAAACGAATGGTGTGACATATAAATAGGAGAACGTTCTGCTCTCTTTTAATCATAGATAGATCAGTCACTTTACATATTATGATAAAAAGGTAGCATGCTACACAGCAAGCGATAATTGTTGTGCATTTTAACACTTTATAAAGCTTAATATTAAAAATTTAAACCTTCACAATGCTGCATTGAGCAACCGACACGATGGCAACCATTAACAAAAAATAAAGCATTTTAACTGGATTATTTTACAGAAAACTCAAAGAAACTGTTACTTGTATGAATAGAAAAGAAACTGCATAATCCTACATGGTCGGATCATTTATATTGGTCCTCATAGGATTCAATTTGTTGCGGTTTACCTTTTTGATTTGTTTTTAACGTCCCTTTACTTATATTTTTTATTTATAAATTGTAGGAATCAGTGTATTACACACGCACTTATTTGAACTAGGAAAAAAATGAAGAAGATTTATTCTTATAATTAAGTACTCATTGAGTTCAACGTCACGCTTAAGGAAGTCTTACCCCTGTACCATTTCTTACCAAAGCACAATAGCTGTGCACTCTAAAACAGTTCATAAGTGTTCTGTTTTCAAATGCTACCCGTATGATGATTGTAACCAATTTTTATAATGACCGAAAGAAACCGGTTCAATGCAAGTTTTCTTTGTACCGAAATGTACGAAATCATCACGTTTTATGCACGGAATCTATAAGTTACGAAAAATGTTCTTTTTGATATTTTGTTGAAGTAGTTCGCACAACGTAATAAGTGTCAATAAATAAATAAATACATTAATCATTAATATTCAAAACCTTTTGATACGGAATCACCCTTTAAAAATATTTTCACGCCTTCCTATTTTATTGAAAGGTCAGTAAAATAAAAGGAGTTCGCATGGATGAATATTTTAAACAACAACCCAAGTATGTCCTTTTAAAGTTTCATTAATTTACTTGATTTATGCTCGTTTACGGTTTTGTATATATCTATATGTATATTTTTAATATCAAAATACCCATGTTAAAAATTCACGAGCTCAGAAAATTCTTAAAACATAAAAAGTTTAAAAAAATGAATTTATATCGTTTAATTAAAAACTTGAAATGTAATATAGTTAATAACAGTATCTACGCTCACATTCCCACACTACTAGAAACCTTAATTGCAGATGTTCGTTGGAATTAACAACCGTTTAACTGTAATTAAACTTGAGGGAACTGTTGGTCGCCTTGGCACGGTCTGGATCATTATTTACTTCACCAGGCTTAGATAAGTTCCGCGGATTGAAGATAGCAGAGCATGGGGGCGTTTTGCCTAAAACTCTTGTTTGAAGTATTTTATCACTAATGCGTATTCATTTAGCAATCCGCATATTTTTTATTTTTTATTATTTATATCATATTTTTTTTTGTACGATTTACAACGAACAGTGGTTATGCTACATTGAAGAGTGAAATGACAAAAACCAATCAACTTTTGAATACTATAGTAAAGTGTAACCCTAGTAAATAACAGTATAAAAAAATTATGAGAAAAGAAAACAGGAAACAAAAACACAGAGTAGAGTTCGAGATGTATAAATGAAGCAAGCTAATGTGATAGCACAATATGGGTTTAACTCTTAGTGTTACAATTATAACATAAATGCCCTTGATATTTATTTAAAAATAAAGAAAAACATTAAAACGCAGTCTGCGTATTTTTGTTGTCGTCTTCAGGTTGAACAAGTTTTATAATTAACTTTTAACATTTATGTTTATAGCCAATCCTTCATTAACATTTTATCTAGATGTCAAGTAATATTTTATAAAAAAATATGCTTTTGCTTAAGGTCAAAATAAAGTATTTTTTTGGTTCTCGCTATTGGGGACCTCGCGTACAACTCTTGTCTTAAGTACACAGGGAACGTTTTTGACTAATTAGTTTAGTCATTTTCTTTTCCTTTTATTTCCTTACTGTTCTATTGTCTTTCAATATCTCTCATTCGTACTTCTTTACTTATTCACATAATTTTTCATTCTTTATCATTCTTTTACCTTTTATGCACCGCTACTTTTCCTTCACCGTTGCCTCCTGGACTGTTTTTCACAATTTTCTATTTCGTTGTTTTGTTTATATGTTATTTTAACATTTCTGTATGCAGAAAAATTGAGTTTTGATGGGTTTATTATAATAACTAATCATAGTTATTTTAATGATTTTTTACGTTTCTCATGAATTAGGTCACATAAATAAAGAATGACTGTGGCATGCAAACTATTCCATTCCTTATTGTAACCGTAAGAACCCATTAATCTAAATCCGGTGAAATAAATAACGATACAACCCTTGCCGCAGTACACAACAGTGCTCTCTAGTTTAATTACAGTATAGCGGTTGATCGTCCGCCCACAAGGTGGACAGACGACCTTGTTATTGTTGTCGAAAGACGCCTGATGCAGCCGGTTTCTACCGGTTCTATAGGCAATACACTAATGAACGAATGTAACCTATATATCACAGCGGATTGGCCAAATAAAGTACCAATAGCTGCTGTAGCCTTAAGGTTTTGAAGTGAACCGACAACCTTGACTAGGTCGTTGGACGAGACTGAAAGCAGGCAACTTCCAACAGGTCTTACTGGAAATCTATACGAGATTTCTAGTAGTGAAAGTCCTATAGTTAAATTGATAACAACCACGATAAAAGCGGATATTTAGGATTTTTCTTGTATTTATACTGCTTAATTTTTTTTTAAATTCAAGACTTATCACAACAGTAATTTTGATATTATAAATATTTCTGGCAGACCCTTTACGGGTAATGTCAATGCAAAGAGATTATCAGTGACCCACAATTATGTGATTTTTAATAGTTAGAGAACACAAAGAAAGTTTGGTAGGCAAATGAAATGATTCCGCCACACAGCTCTAACATTGCATACTCAGAATTTACTTGTTTTAATGTCGTAAAAATAATAAAGATAATCGCAATTTTTTATACAGAAGCCCAGAAATTTCTACAGCAATTGTCAAATGTCACTACTTAATTTACATTTTAATCACTATCAAATATAAAAATGTCTTATATTTTTATATAAATTACGAAGGTGAAACCTGTTTTTATTAAACCTATAAAATACCTATAAAATATACCTATAAAATGCATATAAAGAGAATAATTAATTAAGCTCGCATGAAGAAACTTTGTTAAATTATTCATCTATTTATATGCACTTCTTTATTTTGTTGACCTTTTAAGAAAGCAGTAAGTCGTAAATATATCTTTGTTAAAAGATGGTTCCGTGTTAAAGATTTTTATAATGATTGATTTATCGATATGCTTATTTATCAATACTTTTTACATATTTTGCGAAGTTTGGCTACTACTATAGTTAAGGGGATATAGGAGTCTGAGCGAGAAAAAAAAAATTACTTTTAGGATTTTTTATGTCAAGACATCGCGGATTTTGCCATATTACGCAGCAACAAATTATCAACGATAATATTTTTCGTAGCTGATACGCTCTGTGCATGAAATGCGAAAGTATTGATTAGTAACGGAATGCCTACTAGTCGACAATCTCATACATTTTGTGATAATGTATAACAAATAAGCATATGAAATAAGAAAATAAAATAGCGTGAAATAAATATAAACTAAGGTGAAGAAATGTGATAATAACCTGGATCTGTGATATTTGAGAAACGAGGCGAAGGAAGTGAGGCAATGAATGAACGGAAATCAGTATGAATAGGAATGATAGAAAATTGTAGAATCAAAAAGGAGAAACATAGACCACATGATGAATGAAAGAAGAGTACAGAAATAAAAAGAAAAGTATGTGAAAATAATCATTAAAGAATTTCAAACCTTGTTCCCAATAACGGTGGCCATAAAAAAACCTCATAAACTTTTCTATAAAGAACACAGGTACTATACGGATTACTTATGGTCATATTATGCGTTGCTTGCGGTCATCATACGGGTAGTATGCGAGGACAGAATGCAAATGATCTGTTTTAGTAAGCACAGTTAAAAATGTTGATTTAGAAACTAAATTTTCTTTATTTCATTATTTAATTCATAGACCGAGAACCTAGTGTACCTATATTGAACTGATTCCTAAAAATTAATAAAAATAAAATAAAATTTATTAGAATATCATATTGAAAAAAGATCAAAATGGCAGACTAGAACGAGTTTGGTCATAAGGATACCAATATAAAGGATTCGGCTTTGTAAAATTATTCAGTTTAATTTTTTTACGTGAAAATTACAGTGTCGTTTGGTAAAATGTTATATTTTTGGTTTATAGTTGCCATCTTGTCGGTTGTTCAATGCAGCATAGTGAAGGTTTAAATTTTTAGTATTTGCTAGCTAAACTGACTCGTGACTTTGTCATATGCATACTTGCTATCTTTTTATCTAAATTGACGGGTCTATCTAAAATTAAAAGAGCAGGGCGTTGTCTTGTATACGTTGTTATTCATAATTATTATATCAAAACTATGCTATACATACTTAGCGATGTTTTTTTCACAGTAGCCTATAAATAACACTTGTTATTTCACCTTCAGGAGCATAGCAATGCTTACTTTTGTTGGAGTATTGGCGAAACATTGGTATTTAGACACTCTTTAGAAATTCAGATCAATCTATTGTAATGTAAATCACGTTAAAATCCAATAAATTTTAGTTCTGTCTGCACCAAAGTTTCTTAAAGTGTTCCGGGTGGACTCTAAGAGATCCTTGGAGACTATGGGGGTCTGAGTTGGCGTGCCAAAAAATGGCAGGACATAATTTGTATACGGGGGGCCTCAAAAATTATTCTGCATTTCGGTAGTGAAAAATTAAAATGGTAGCATGACTTTACTGATTAATATAGGCAGATAATATTTTATAAAGCTTAGCTTTAAGTTTTTGAAAACGGTCTTGGAAATAGATAATCTGGATATGGGTATAAAGGAGATATCTCTTATTTTCTTATAATAATTTAATTTTGAATTTATGACCTTGGTGTTTGCATTTATCAGCTGAGTATTATTTATTTAACCAGATGTTATTTGTTGTTATATAAAAACGTTTATAATTGTTTTAGCCGGTCGTTGTATTGAGTCCAGAGCATGTAAAACTAATCAATGAAAAGGGAACGTTATGTCAAATACGAGAGAGAGTTGATCCGCTAATATTAAAGAGGGTTTTGCCGTGGAATCTTGAATACAGTGAGGCAAATGGAAAATTTTTGTATTGTTTAATACACGAATTGAAATTAGAAGATGAGGACGGCCATTTGAACGTTGAAAAGTTCGTGAATCTCTTCCATGATTCGGTGAAATTATATGACGCCGATAAAATGAAGAACACGCTTACGGAATGCAACAAAGAATCTGGAAAGAATCCCTTCGAGACTATATATAAAGTCGCAAACTGTTTCCACACGACTTCTCATTTCATAATGTCTCTTTAAATAATTATTAAGATATCATTATAATTTTGCAATCAATAAAATATTAAAATGAGATGTTTTTTAATCATTTTATAACAATATTTTGCACGTAAAATATAGAGAGATGCTCGAAAGATAATTAAATATTCTTCTTCTCACATTTTACTTATCTTGCATTTTACATAGGCGATTGATGGAAATAAAACTATAAATGGCGATCATTTTTTTAAACTTTTATAAACGATTAACTGCTTTGTAAGTATATTTTAAATTTATGGAATCTCAGAAGTATTTACATTTTGACATATGACATCATTGTCGAAATCGTCTCACCTACACTGACAGGTTCATTTTAAAATCTAAACTGCGTAATAACCATTTTTTTTTAATTTAAGTTAACTATCAGCCAACGTCATTTATGACCACTAGCTCAAAAGACACTTTAAAGAGTTTTTATGATAAATGTGCAACATTCAATGAAATGATTGATTTCATCATTTCATACGTAGAACATTTAATGTATGATATAGGCTTTCTCATAAATTACTTATAAGACCTTAGCTCATAATGACGTTAGGGAAGTTGTCTGTCCATCTTGTTATACTATATAATCCTGGAACTTACGCTGAGCGAGCGACACGATATTTCTCCGAAGGAGGCGAAATGGAGGTTGACGGCGTACGGCGAGGTTTCCGCATTTGCTCACGCAACCTCTAGGAAGATATTTTGTCATTTGCTAAATTCAGTGCGATTGCATGTGGTTAGATGACAGAATAGAACCGAGCGATTTAAGAGAAGAGAGGAAAGATATACTTATTGAACGAAATCGCAAGTTATATGTAAATTTGCTGTGTAAAATGCATACGAATTGTCTCTATTTGCTGGGGACGAAAAACACATTACGTTTACTTTCAAGTACATCAGCATATTCTAAAATCCACGACTTTATTAAAAAAAGTACTTACGTTCTTTATTTAAAAATTGCAAGTGGCTGGTGTAGGAATATTGTTGATGAATAAGAAATTGTCAAAGCTAATAATTGCACAAAAAACTGTCGCTTTGAAAATATTCTTTGGTGTAATTTATTATTTAATGCACTTTTTTGTTTGTTTCTTTATTTTAAGATTACTAAGCATGAATATATTATAAATATATTATTATTTTAAGTGATTTCTGTGTAATATTTTTATGAATAAATACAACTATTTGCAAAATTATTATTTAATTGTAAAAACATAATTTGTTAGTTTCACTTTAGTAGATAGACGCCACTATTGTTTTATGAACGAAAAGTTGTAGAGGAGAGACAAGAAAAGATATGAATATCTATATGACCTTACGAGAATGAGAACAATTCAAATCGTATCTATAAAAACTATACTTGGCAAGTCATGAGTTATTCCAAAAGGGTTTATATTTCATCACACGTTTAACAGTTATAGCTGTTATAATGAAATATCTTCAAGCGTAGTTTTTACAATACGATACTGTCCATAATAGTTAACGGAAGTCAGACAATGATATGTATATTTTTTGATTCATTAAAAGCGTACGAAAACATTTGGAAAAGAATTTGTCATTACAGTTAGACTAAACCAAAAGATTAGACCAAAAATTTGAGGTCATCATGCATTAAGAGTAGGCCTGCCATTTAGTGGAACAACGGCATAGTTACTATTAGGGAATAAAATTATTTAAAACTACCACAATTGTGTAAATTTAATCATTAATATTAAAAAGGAAACTTAAATGATTTGATTTAAAAATTTATTATGACATGTCAACGCTTCAAAATTTAATACAAAAGTTGCCTAATAAATTTTAAATTGTCATCATCAATTTGAAATTATTGTTATATGTCAAGAATTCACTTAGAGTTTCGTTATAAAAGACAAGTTGAAATAAATTGAAATAAATGTAAAATGTGCATTGATATCTAAAACCAATTATTGTTTTAATAGCATTGAACAAAAAATTTGATAAGGCAATCGCCATAATATTACGTTCTATATAAAAAGATTCTGTACGGCATGATCATACAGTTTATTGTTAGAAGGCATAGATACTGATATTGCCTTAACTATTTTATTTTAACACTAAAATAAAGAAATGAATACGATTTACCATTTAATGTTATTGGCCATAGCTGTCAATACACAGTGCCTCGCAGAAAGGGTAATTTAAATTTTATTATTATAATTCTGTACTAGTGTTATTCTAGCGTAAAATTTCTACGACAATAGTCTTATAAAGTAGATGGTAAATAGCACGGATTGAATTGTCTGTCGAATTTCTCTACCTTGGATATGCATACATGTAATAAATATAATAATTAGATGTATCCTGCGCACTGCCTTTATGTGTAATTTCTTAAACGATTCTTCGTAATTTTGAACATGCCAAAAATATTGTGGTTAATATATATAACTTGCTATTGTATGAAATTAAGCATTTTTTTTATCGAATGCCGTTGTAATCCTTTTGCTTTTGCCGGTAGAATGTCGTGAATTCTAAGCTGACATCTACTCGGCGAATGGAATATTCTTAGCAGTAAAGTATAATATTGCATAAAAAACACAGTATATGATTTTAAAAGTTGTTTACATTTTTTTAGCGGTATACTTTACTTTACTTGAAGTGTTAGTTAATATTGTTTTACAAAAAAGTGGGATTTTCGCTAAAATAAGATTTTGCAAGGAGATATATATTTCATACATAACTTACTGATGACGAATAGGAAAGTAGGTCTACGGTAAAAATGTAGTGTACTAAAATTTACTTACTTATTTTCACTTTTTAGTTTAATAAGCTATTATATTATATTATATTATATTATATTATATTATATTATATTATATTATATTATATTATATTATATTATATTATATTATATTATATTATATTATATTATATCTATCTATTTATATATCTTTAGTTTTATATATAAGTTTATCAAAAATAAATATGCACGTATATAATTAAATATTTTCAGCCTGTTGTTGTATTAAAACCGGAACTCGCCGCTAAAGTAAAGGAAAGAGCGAAATTATGCCAGACAGAAACAGGAGTGGATCCTAAGGAATTGAAAAAAATTTTGCCGTGGCGGCTTGAGGAGAATGAAATGAACGCAAAACTTATATTTTGTTTAGTAAATAAAATGGGATTTGCTAGGAGCGATGGTCATATTATAGTAGAAAAATTTGCTGAAATTTTTAAGGAATCGTTGGAGCCTCATGACATTAATGACTTCATAAACTTGGTGGTGGAATGTAATAATAAAAACGGACCAACTCCTCACCATACTATGTATAACGTTGCTAATTGCTACCACACAAGATCTCCCGTGATAATGACTGTCCAATGAAGAAATATCAGCAATACAACTTTAATTTATACGCGGGAATACAATTTTCACTTATATTTATAAAATGTTTTTGAAAAAAAATTGGTGTCAGTTATATTCTTTTACTTTTGCAATGCTTTATTATTATTCTCATGTTACCCCTTTCGTTTGGAACAAATAAATTATTTTTTTTTGGAACCATCTAAAACTTATTTTGTTTTAGTTCAGAGTCTTAGTCTATAATTACCAAGGCCACAAAAATAATTAAAAACCCTATAAACCTATACCTAGTTATTTATTTATTTTAAACAGCAAAACCTTCTTACGCAAACAGCAAAACCTAAGTTTACAGTAGTTTCGTACAATATAATATAGTAAACATGTTTGCCTAATGTAGGCGTACACAGCCCTGGCCATAATTATTCTAGGTTATATTTATACATTAAGAAATGTTACAGTGTGAATCGTCTTTCTAAATAATCTATCTTAAACAAATGTAAGCTAACATTTTGTATTTTCGTAAAAGTGGTTACGGAAGTACATAATGCTGGCTTTAAATATCACTATACAAAGGTAAAAAAGTCTAAGTTCTTAAATATACTATCTCTTTTAAAGAGATATTCGGGTAATTTCTGCGAGCCAGAATTTACTTCATTTTACCACATAAATAATTTACAGTCCTATTACTTAATTTTGTCTTTCCATAATAAATATCATTAAATATGTTTAGTTCAATAAACGTTGATAAAGAAGACGCATAAATTCAGATATGTCAAAAGTTCACTGTTTAGTATACCTACAAATAAAATATGAATATTCTACCTTTCAGCAAAGATTCTATAATCTATACGACACATTCTGTTATTCTAGAAAAAAATAACTGAGATAATAAATAAAATAAACAAGATAATGTCACGAACAAAAATATTTAAATCTGCGTTCCGTATGTTTAATGAGGAATAATACTCGTACATCTCTTACTTTCAATCTTTAAAATAGTAAAAAATCTAGGAGTGATCATTGTGCTTCTACTGCTAAGCTATATTGTAGACGCAATACAATTGCAGAATGGTTTATTTTCGGACGGGAAGGCTGTCCTAGTGAACGTGTAGCGTTCACGAGAGCCCTTCGTGTTACTAGCCACCACTGCCACAAAACTTTTCAGAATTAATGACTATCTGAATTATACTCGAAATTGTTTTAACGCAATCATTATTTAAGTCTAAAAGCATCGTGGTCATAGTAGCCAATAATAAAGAACGTCCACATGAGCGCTACAAGTGCAATCATAGGGTTGATGAAAGTTTCGTCTTGTACTGTTTAAATAATTTCTCTTATAATTTATGACTTTTATTACATAAGATATACATAAGCTCTTATGTCGAATTTTCTCTTATGTGGAATATAGATTTATAATATATAAGAAATTTCTAACTGTACTGATTTATGTTCTAACTCATCACGATACCTTTTGAACCAAGAGGGGTAGAAACATGACATTTGGTATATTACTTTGACACGTAAAAATCAGTTAAGAATGGATATTGCAAACCGCTGCACGCAAAGGATGGATGACCTGTTCATTTAAATGATGCATATTTTTGTACTATATCACATTTATTTATCTAAGTTAAGAAATAACACCAACAGAAGGTAGAACGGGCTACGCGATGCGAGTGAAGGACATCTAGGTGTATATAAAATTAAATTATTAATACAAGAACATATAAGCGGAGAAGTGATATCTCATCGGTAGAGGGCGGTAGATCCGCTGTGTCAATTTCCGGCAAGGAATCTTATTTAATTCCTATTTTGCGTATAAATTATATGGTATTCCCACTACCCACAAACAAGAATTCAGAGGATGGGCAGGAACTAGCGTACTTTACTGCGATCGCCAATCCGCCTGCCAAGCGTGGCGATTATGATACATGGGGTATGTATCATAATCGCCACGCCATAGAAATTTTTGGGAAGGCCTATATCTGCAGTCGGCATCTACTGTCTGGAACGATGAAATACATATAATACAATAACGAAACTATGTTAGATAATAATACTTGTAAGTAATGTTCAGAGGAACTGTTATTTCAGTTTCATTTATGTCCCTAGAGCTGTGTCCTGTTAATAAAGATTGTGAAGAATTGTAATTTAGATTAGTTGCCTCAAAAAAGGCAATAACAGTCTCGTAACATTATTATTTTCAAATTAAAATGCTGAGAAACAGATAATCACGGAAATAATTAAAAAAAAGATTCAGTGATTAATGGTTACTTGTAGTGAATAGAACATCGTAGATATATGAAGATTTTTCCCGCGATAGAATCTGAATACTCATAAAATACATGATTTTTTTATTTCAAAAATTTTAACTTGCAGACAATCTCATAGAATTAACGATAATTTGTTAACAATTTGAAATTTTTATTCAGATCGATTTTTAAAATGGTTTCATACTTTTTAGTAAAAGTAGCTAATACATATTTTTTTTCACATATAACGTACCCAAATGAAAATGTATGCGTGCCACCTATGTATACTCAGATATTGATATTTCTTTTTGCTATGGTACATGTTTAAAGCCTTCATGGTTTGTATTATATGAGCCAATATTTAGTACTTTTGAAACGTGTTTCGCTGACGTAATTCATCACTGGTAATACACATTGGTTTAGACCCGTGATTCCCAAAGTGGTCTATATCGACCCCTAAGGGGTCTATGGCATCCTGCAAGGGGTCTACGTCAGCGAAAAAAAATTTGGGGGTCCATGAAATGAAAATAGGGGTCCACAATAGTGGATCTCAACACATACACTGATAGTACCTATTTACTTACATCATACTATCTTATAATATCAAAACATTTACATTATTTATAAAAGTACCTATGAAGTCAAAAAATGTTATATATGTTTATAAAATTGTCTAAGTTGTAGGATGTTGGTATAATAGATTGGTGTAGTTGGTATAGTCGATGCAAAATTTTATTTTGAGTAGTTTTAATTTAAATTCAATTAATAAATGAATAAGTTAACATGTGTTTTTAATTTAAGTTTTTAACACTTAACTTCACTATAGTTAGAAATTTACAGGAAATCAATATCGGTTAAGTAGAGGGTGTACCCAACACGGAAAAACATGACAAGGGGTCTACGACACAAAAATGTTTGGGGAACTCTAGTTTAGACCTTCGTCTTAAGGCACTGAAGGATATTGGACGAGATTTTTGCGAACTCGTCCCGGCTGACCTAGATTCGACGTTTGGCCTCCTGTTCAAAAATGGACTTAACTAGTTTAATTGTTTGAGACAATAGCTTCAAAAGCGAGCCTGCAATTAACATTGGGGCAGGACATGGGCGTATCAGACGGTTTCCGTCTTATCCCGCGTCATTGGAAGAAAGCCGTTGTGATACTCGATTCGATTGTGCGGTTGTGGACTTAACTATGAATACGAAGTCGTCAGTAAATAGAAAGTGAGAGATATATTTGCTGTTGACATTAATTCCGAATCCTTGCTATTCCCAGAGCTTGAACGCACCTTGGTGGCAGTGAACAGTTTCGAAGAGAAAACGTTTTCCAGTTTCACATCTCTTTTCAATGGGATGTCCTTAGTGATCTATTCTTGTACAAGGATCTACATGATGGCATTATTATAGAAACACCAACTCACTCCGATGTATCGACAGTCAATTAGGAATTAAACCAAAGGCTTTTCAAGTCCACAAACATAACGTTATTATTACCGAATCGTGTGTATGGGAAATGAATATTAAGTAGCAAATGTTGTAATAAACATTTGGAGATAGTTCACATTTATAACTAAATCTTTACAGCAAGTGTTTCGTTAATATTTCCAATTCTCGAATCAAAATCGACAAAGTAAAAGTAAAGACAAAGAAAGTAGTTGATTCTAATACGTGTGTATCATATTTGTTCATTTTTATAAGCAAACAAAAATAACATAAGGTACTAGTTTTGTAAAGTTAAACACAAAAATATAAATTACAAAAAAATCGTTTACGATACGGCTTAAGTAAATCATATATTAATAAATTAATACACCTGTAACTTAGTCTATGGATTCCTAATAATTATTAGTAGAAATATCATAATGAGATTGTGTAACTTAAGTGCCAATAAATACGTATATGAAACGCTTTTTAACGCCGTTTTATTTTCAACCACTGGTGTAATAGTCTGAATTACTTCATAGTCTATTATATAAATTAATAAAATGCGTCTTTTATGGGTATTAGCCATTGTTTCTGTTGCACAATGCGCAGAAAGGGTAAGTAGCTTTTCATTATAAGAAAGAATCCCTTCGAGACTATATATAAAGTCGCAAACTGTTTCCACACGACTTCTCATTTCATAATGTCTCTTTAAATAATTATTAAGATATCATTATATTTTTGCAATCAATAAAATATTAAAATGAGATGTTTTTTAATCATTTTATAACAATATTTTGCACGTAAAATATAGAGAGATGCTCGAAAGATAATTAAATATTCTTCTTCTCACATTTTACTTATCTTGCATTTTGTACATAGGCGATGGATGGAAATAAAACTATAAATGGCGTTAATTTTTAAACTTTTATAAACGATTAACTGCTTTGTAAATTTATTTTGAATTTATGGAGTCTCAGAAGTATTTACATTTTGACATATGACATCATTGTCGAAATCGTCTCACCTACACTGACAGGTTCATTTTAAAATCTAAACTGCGTAATAACCATTTTTTTTTATTTAAGTTAACTATCAGCCAACGTCATTTATGACCACTAACTCAAAAGACACTTTAAAGAGTTTTTATGATAAATGTGCAACATTCAATGAAATGATTGATTTCATCATTTCATACGTAGAACATTTAATGTTTGATATAGGCTTTCTCATAAATTACTTATAAGACCTTAGCTCATAATGACGTTAGCGAAGTTGTCTGTCCATCTTGTTATACTATATAATCCTGGAACTTACGCTGAGCGAGCGACACGATATTTCTCCGAAGGAGGCGAAATGGAGGTTGACGGCGTACGGCGAGGTTTCCGCATTTGCTCACGCAACCTCTAGGAAGATATTTTGTCATTTGCTAAATTCAGTGCGATTGCATGTGGTTAGATGAGAGAATAGAACCGAGCGATTTAAGAGAAGAGAGGAAAGATATACTTATTAAACGAAATCGCAAGTTATATGTAAATTTGCTGTGTAAAATGCATACGAATTGTCTCTATTTGCTGGGGACGAAAAACACATTACGTTTACTTTCAAGTACATCAGCATATTCTAAAATCCACGACTTTATTAAAAAAAGTACTTACGTTCTTTATTTAAAAATTGCAAGTGGCTGGTGTACGAATATTGTTGATAAATAAGAAATTGTCAAAGCTAATAATTGCACAAAAAACTGTCGCTTTGAAAATATTCTTTGGTGTAGTTTATTATTTAATGCACTTTTTTGTCTGTTTCTTTATTTTAAGATTACTAAGCATGAATATATTATAAATATATTATTATTTTAAGGGATTTCTGTGTAATATTTTTATGAATAAATACAACTATTTGCAAAATTATTATTTAATTGTAAAAACATAATTTGTTAGTTTCACTTTAGTAGATAGACGCCACTATTGTTTTATCCGAAAAGTTGTAGAGGAGAGACAAGAAAAGATATGAATATCTATATGACCTTACGAGAAAGAGAACAATTCAAATCGTATCTATAAAAACTATATTTGGCAAGTCATGAGTTATTCCAAAAGGGTTTATATTTCATCACACGTTTAATAGTTATAGCTGTTATAACGAAATATCTTCAAGCGTAGTTTTTACAATACGATACTGTCCATAATAGTTAACGGAAGTCAGATAATGATATGTATATTTTTTGATTCATTAAAAGCGTACGAAAACATTTGGAAAACAATTTGTCATTACAGTTAGACTAAACCAAAAGATTAGACCAAAAATTTGAGGTCATCATGCATTAAGAGTAGGCCTGCCATTTAGTGGAACAACGGCATAGTTACTATTAGGGAATAAAATTATTTAAAACTACCACAATTGTGTAAATTTAATCATTAATATTGAAAAGGAAACTTAAATGATTTGATTTAAAAATTTATTATGACATGTCAACGCTTCAAAATTTAATACAATAGTTGCCTAATAAATTTTAAATTGTCATCATCAATTTGAAATTATTGTTATATGTCAAGAATTCACTTAGTTTCGTTATAAAAAACAAGTTGAAATAAATTGAAATAAATGTAAAATGTGCATTGATATCTAAAACCAATTATTGTTTTAATAGCATTGAACAAAAAATTTGATAAGGCAATCGCCATAATATTACGTTCTATATAAAAAGATTCTGTACGGCATGATCATACAGTTTATTGTTAGAAGGCATAGATACTGATATTGCCTTAACTATTTTATTTTAACACTAAAATAAAGAAATGAATACGATTTACCATTTAATGTTATTGGCCATAGCTGTCAATACACAGTGCCTCGCAGAAAGGGTAATTTAAATTTTATTATTATAATTCTGTACTAGTGTTATTCTAGCGTAAAATTTCTACGACAATAGTCTTATAAAGTAGATGGTAAATAGCACGGATTGAATTGTCTGTCGAATTTCTCTACCTTGGATATGCATACATGTAATAAATATAATAATTAGATGTATCCTGCGCACTGCCTTTATGTGTAATTTCTTAAACGATTCTTCGTAATTTTGAACATGCCAAAAATATTGTGGTTAATATATATAACTTGCTATTGTATGAAATTAAGCATTTTTTTACCGATTGCCGTTGTAATCCTTTTGCTTTTGCCGGTAGAATGTCGTGAATTCTAAGCTGACATCTACTCGGCGAATGGAATATTCTTAGCAATAAAGTATAATATTGCATAAAAAACACAGTATATGATTTTAAAAGTTGTTTACATTTTTTTAGCGGTATACTTTACTTTACTTGAAGTGTTAGTTAATATTGTTTTACAAAAAAGTGGGATTTTCGCTAAAATAAGATTTTGCAAGGAGATATATATTTCATACATAACTTACTGATGACGAATAGGAAAGTAGGTCTATGGTAAAAATGATGGTACTAAAATTTACTTACTTATTTTCACTTTTTAGTTTAATAAGCTATTATATTATATTATATTATATTATATTATATTATATCTATCTATTTATATATCTTTAGTTTTATATATAAGTTTATCAAAAATAAATATGCACGTATATAATTAAATATTTTCAGCCTGTTGTTGTATTAAAACCGGAACTCGCCGCTAAAGTAAAGGAAAGTGCGAAATTATGCCAGACAGAAACAGGAGTGGATCCTAAGGAATTGAAAAAAATTTTGCCGTGGCGGCTTGAGGAGAATGAAATGAACGCAAAACTTATATTTTGTTTAGTAAATAAATTGGGATTTGCTAGGAGCGATGGTCATATTATAATAGAAAAATTTGCTGAAATTTTTAAGGAATCGTTGGAACCTTATGACATTAATGACTTCATAAACTTGGCGGTGGAATGTAATAATAAAAACGGACCAACTCCTCACCACACTATGTATAACGTTGCTAATTGCTACCACACAAGATCTCCCGCGATAATGACTGTTCAATGAAGAAATATCAGCAATACAACTTTAATTTATACGCGGGAATACAATTTTCACTTATATTTATAAAATGTTGTTGAAAAAAAATTGGTGTCAGTTATATTATTTTACTTTTGCAATGCTTTATTATTATTCTCATGTTACCCCTTTCGTTTGGAACAAATAAATTATTTTTTTTGGGAACCATCTAAAACTTATTTTGTTTTAGTTTAGAGTCTTAGTCTATAATTACCAAGGCCACAAAAATAATTAAAAACCCTATAAACCTATACCTAGTTATTTATTTATTTTAAACAGCAAAACCTTCTTACGCAAACAGCAAAACCTAAGTTTACAGTAGTTTCGTACAATATAATATAGTAAACATGTTTGCCTGATGTAGGCGTACACAGCCCTGGCCATAATTATTCTAGGTTATATTTATACATTAAGAAATGTTACAGTGTGAATCGGCTTTCTAAATAATGATAAAATAAGACACGAACAATCTATCTTAAACAAATGTAAGCTAACATTTTGTATTTTCGTAAAAGTGGTTACGGAAGTACATAACGCTGGCTTTAAATATCACTATACAAAGGTAAAAAAGTCTAAGTTCTTAAATATACTATCTCTTTTAAAGAGATATTCGGGTAATTTCTGCGACCCAGAATTTACTTCATTTTACCACATAAATAATTTACAGTCCTATTACTTAATTTTGTCTTTCCATAATAAATATCATTAAATATGTTTAGTTCAATAAACGTTGATAACGAAGACGCATAAATTCAGATATGTCAAAAGTTCACTGTTTGGTATACCTACAAATAAAATATGAATATTCTACCTTTCAGCAAAGATTCTATAATCTATACGACACATTCTGTTATTCTAGAAAAAAATAACTGAGATAATAAATAAAATAAACAAGATAATGTCACGAACAAAAATATTTAAATCTGCGTTCCGTATGTTTAATGAGGAATAATACTCGTACATCTCTTACTTTCAATCTTTAAAATAGTAAAAAATCTAGGAGTGATCATTGTGCTTCTACTGCTAAGCTATATTGTAGACGCAATACAATTGCAGAATGGTTTATTTTCGGACGGGAAGGCTGTCCTAGTGAACGTGTAGCGTTCACGAGAGCCCTTCGTGTTACTAGCCACCACTGCCACAAAACTTTTCAGAATTAATGACTATCTGAATTATACTCGAAATTGTTTTAACGCAATCATTATTTAAGTCTAAAAGCATCGTGGTCATAGTAGCCAATAATAAAGAATGTCCACATGAGCGCTACAAGTGCAATCATAGGGTTGATGAAAGTTTCGTCTTGTACTGTTTAAATAATTTCTCTTATAATTTATGACTTTTATTACATAAGATATACATAAGCTCTTATGTCGAATTTTCTCTTATGTGGAATATAGATTATAATATATAAGAAATTTCTAACTGTACTGATTTATGTTCTAACTCATCACGATACCTTTTGAACCAAGAGGGGTAGAAACATGACATTTGGTATATTACTTTGACACGTAAAAATCAGTTAAGAATGGATATTGCAAACCGCTGCACGCAAAGGATGGATGACCTGTTCATTTAAATGATGCATATTTTTGTACTATATCACATTTATTTATCTAAGTTAAGAAATAACACCAACAGAAGGTAGAACGGGCTATGCGATGCGAGTGAAGGACATCTAGGTGTATATAAAATTAAATTATTAATACAAGAACATATAAGCGGAGAAGTGATATCTCATCGGTAGAGGGCGGTAAGGCCGCTGTGTCAATTTCCGGGAAGGAATCTTATTTAATTCCTATTTTGCGTATAAATTATATGGTATTCCCACTACTCACAAACAAGAAATCAGAGGATGGGCAGGAACTAGCGTACTTTACTGCGATCGCCAATCCGCCTGCCAAGCGTGGCGTACATACCCCATGTATCATAATCGCCACGCCATAGAAATTTTTGGGAAGGCCTATATCTGCAGTTGGCATCTACTGTCTGGAACGATGAAATACATATAATACAATAACGAAACTATGTTAATGATAATAATACTTGTAAGTAATGTTCAGAGGAACTGCTATTTCAGTTTCATTTATGTCCCTAGAGCTGTGTCCTGTTAATAAAGATTGTGAAGAATTGTAATTTAGATTAGTTGCCTCAAAAAAGGCAATAACAGTCTCGTAACATTATTATTTTCAAATTAAAATGCTAAGAAACAGATAATCAAGAAAATAATTAAAAAAAAGATTCAGTGATTAATGGTTACTTGTAGTGAATAGAACATCGTAGATATATGAAGATTTTTCCCGGGATAGAATCTGAATACTCATAAAATACATGATCTTTTTATTTCAAAAATTTTAACTTGCAGACAATCTCATAGAATTAACGATAATTTGTAAACAATTTGAAATTTTTATTCAGATCGATTTTTAAAATGGTTTCATACTTTTTAGTAAAAGTAGCTAATACATATTTTTTTTCACATATAACGTACCCAAATGAAAATGTATGCGTGCCACCTATGTATACTCAGATAGTGATATTTCTTTCTGCTATGGTACATGTTTAAAGTCTTCATGGTTTGTATTATATGAGCCAATATTTAGTACTTTTGAAACATGTTTCGCTGACGTAATTCATCACTGGTAATACACATTGGTTTAGACCCGTGATTCCCAAAGTGGTCTATATCGACCCATAAGGGGTCTATGACATCCTGCAAGGGGTCTACGTCAGCGAAAAAAATTTGGGGGTCCATGAAATGAAAATAGGGGTCCACAATAGTGGATCTCAACACATACACTGATAGTACCTATTTATTTACATCATACTATCTTATAATATCAAAACATTTACATTATTTATAAAAGTACCTATGAAGTAAAAAAATATTATATATGTTTATAAAATTGTCTAAGTTGTAGGATGTTGGTATAATAGATTGGTTTAGTTGGTATAGTAGATGCAAAATTTCTTTTGAGTAGTTTTAATTTAAATTCAATTAATAAATGAATAAGTTAACATGTGTTTTTAATTTAAGTTTTTAACACTTAACTTCACTATAGTCAGAAATTTACAGGAAATCAATATCGGGTAAGTAGAGGGTCTACCCAACACGGAAAAACATGACAAGGGGCTACGACACAAAAATGTTTGGGGAACTCTAGTTTAGACCTTCGTCTTAAGGCACTGAAGGATATTGGACGAGATTTTTGCGAACACGTCCCGGCTGACCTAGATTCGACGTTTGGCCTCCTGTTCAAAAATGGACTTAACTAGTTTAATTGTTTGAGACAATAGCTTCAAAAGCGAGCCTGCAATTAACATTGGGGCAGGACATGGGCGTATCAGACGGTTTCCGTCTTATCCCGCGTCATTGGAAGAAAGCCGTTGTGATACTCGATTCGATTGTGCGGTTGTGGACTTAACTATGAATACGAAGTCGTCAGTAAATAGAAAGTGAGAGATATATTTGCTGTCGACATTAATTCCGAATCCTTGCTATTCCCAGAGCTTGAAGGCACCTTGGTGGCAGTGAACAGTTTCGAAGAGAAAACGTTTTCCAGTTTCACATCTCTTTTCAATGGGATGTCCTTAGCGATCTATTCTTGTACAAGGATCTACATGATGGCATTATTATAGAAATACGAACTCACTCCGATGTATCGACAGTCAATTAGGAATTAAACCAAAGGCTTTTCAAGTCCACAAACATAACGTTATTATTACCGAATCGTGTGTATGTGAAATGAATATTAAGTAGCTAATGTTGTAATAAACATTTGGAGATAGTTCACATTTATAACTATATTTGTTCATTTTTATAAGCAAACAAAAATAACATAAAGTACTAGTTTTGTAAAGTTAAACACAAAAATATAAATTACAAAAAATGCGTTTACGATACGGCTTAAGTAAATCATATATTAATAAATTAATAGACCTGTAACTTAGTCTATGGATTCCTAATAATTATTAGTAGAAATATCATAATGAGATTGTGTAACTTAAGTGCCAATAAAAACGTATATAAAAACGCTTTTTAACGCCGTTTTATTTTCAATCACTAGTGTAATAGTCTGAATTACTTCATAGTCTATTATATAAATTAATAAAATGCGTCTTTTATGGGTATTAGCCATTGTTTCTGTTGCACAATGCGCAGAAAGGGTAAGTAGCTTTTCATTATAAGAAAGAATCCCTTCGAGACTAAATATAAAGTCGCAAACTGTTTCCACACGACTTCTCATTTCATAATGTCTCTTTAAATAATTATTAAGATATCATTATATTTTTGCAATCAATAAAATATTAAAATGAGATGTTTTTTAATCATTTTATAACAATATTTTGCACGTAAAATATAGAGAGATGCTCGAAAGATAATTAAATATTCATTTTCTCACATTTTACTTATCTTGCATTTTGTACATAGGCGATGGATGGAAATAAAACTATAAATGGCGATCATTTTTTAAACTTTTATAAACGATTAACTGCTTTGTAAGTATATTTTAAATTTATGGAATCTCAGAAGTATTTACATTTTGACATATGACATCATTGTTGAAATCGTCTCACCTACACTGACAGGTTCATTTTAAAATCTAAACTGCGTAATAACCATTTTTTTTATTTAAGTTAACTATCAGCCAACGTCATTTATGACCACTAACTCAAAAGACACTTTAAAGAGTTTTTATGATAAATGTGCAACATTCAATGAAATGATTGATTTCATCATTTCATACGTAGAACATTTAATGTTTGATATAGGCTTTCTCATAAATTACTTATAAGACCTTAGCTCATAATGACGTTAGCGAAGTTGTCTGTCCATCTTGTTATACTATATAATCCTGGAACTTACGCTGAGCGAGCGACACGATATTTCTCCGAAGGAGGCGAAATGGAGGTTGACGGCGTACGGCGAGGTTTCCGCATTTGCTCACGCAACCTCTAGGAAGATATTTTGTCATTTGCTAAATTCAGTGCGATTGCATGTGGTTAGATGAGAGAATAGAACCGAGCGATTTAAGAGAAGAGAGGAAAGATATACTTATTTAACAAAATCGCAAGTTATATGTAAATTTGCTGTGTAAAATGCATACGAATTGTCTCTATTTGCTGGGGACGAAAAACACATTACGTTTACTTTCAAGTACATCAGCATATTCTAAAATTCACGACTTTATTAAAAAAAGTACTTACGTTCTTTATTTAAAAATTGCAAGTGGCTGGTGTACGAATATTGTTGATGAATAAGAAATTGTCAAAGCTAATAATTGCACAAAAAACTGTCGCTTTGAAAATATTCTTTGGTGTAATTTATTATTTAATGCACTTTTTTGTTTGTTTCTTTATTTTAAGATTACTAAGCATGAATATATTATAAATATATTATTATTTTAAGTGATTTCTGTGTAATATTTTTATGAATAAATACAACTATTTGCAAAATTATTATTTAATTGTAAAAACATAATTTGTTAGTTTCACTTTAGTAGATAGACGCCACTATTGTTTTATCCGAAAAGTTGTAGAGGAGAGACAAGAAAAGATATGAATATCTATATGACCTTACGAGAATGAGAACAATTCAAATCGTATCTATAAAAACTATACTTGGCAAGTCATGAGTTATTCCAAAAGGGTTTATATTTCATCACACGTTTAATAGTTATAGGTGTTATAACGAAATATCTTCAAGCGTAGTTTTTACAATACGATACTGTCCATAATAGTTAACGGAAGTCAGATAATGATATGTATATTTTTTGATTCATTAAAAGCGTACGAAAACATTTGGAAAACAATTTGTCATTACAGTTAGAATAAACCAAAAGATTAGACCAAAAATTTGAGGTCATCATGCATTAAGAGTAGGCCTGCCAGTTAGTGGAACAACGGCATAGTTACTATTAGGGAATAAAATTATTTAAAACTACCACAATTGTGTAAATTTAATCATTAATATTGAAAAGGAAACTTAAATGATTTGATTTAAAAATTTATTATGACATGTCAACGCTTCAAAATTTAATACAAAAGTTGCCTACGAAATTTTAAATTGTCATCATCAATTTGAAATTATTGTTATATGTCAAGAATTCACTTAGAGTTTCGTTATAAAAAACAAGTTGAAATAAATTGAAATAAATGTAAAATGTGCATTGATATCTAAAACCAATTATTGATTTAATAGCATTGAACAAAAAATTTGATAAGGCAATCGCCATAATATTACGTTCTATATAAAAAGATTCTGTACGGCATGATCATACAGTTTATTGTTAGAAGGCATAGATACTGATATTGCCTTAACAATTTTATTTTAACACTAAAATAAAGAAATGAATACGATTTACCATTTAATGTTATTGGCCATAGCTGTCAATACACAGTGCCTCGCAGAAAGGGTAATTTAAATTTTATTATTATAATTCTGTACTAGTGTTATTCTAGCGTAAAATTTCTACGACAATAGTCTTATAAAGTAGATGGTAAATAGCACGGATTGAATTGTCTGTCGAATTTCTCTACCTTGGATATGCATACATGTAATAAATATAATAATTAGATGTATCCTGCGCACTGCCTTTATGTGTAATTTCTTAAACGATTCTTCGTAATTTTAAACATGCCAAAAATATTGTGGTTAATATGTATAACTTGCTATTGTATGAAATTAAGCATTTTTTTATCGAATGCCGTTGTAATCCTTTTGCTTTTGCCGGTAGAATGTCGTGAATTCTAAGCTGACATCTACTCGGCGAATGGAATATTCTTGGCAATAAAGTATAATATTGCATAAAAAACACAGTATATGATTTTAAAAGTTGTTTACATTTTTTTAGCGGTATACTTTACTTTACTTGACGTGTTAGTTAATATTGTTTTACAAAAAAGTGGGATTTTCGCTAAAATAAGATTTTGCAAGGAGATATATATTTCATACATAACTTACTGATGACGAATAGGAAAGTAGGTCTATGGTAAAAATGATGGTACTAAAATTTACTTACTTATTTTCACTTTTTAGTTTAATAAGCTATTATATTATATTATATCTATCTATTTATATATCTTTAGTTTTATATATAAGTTTATCAAAAATAAATATGCACGTATATAATTAAATATTTTCAGCCTGTTGTTGTATTAAAACCGGAACTCGCCGCTAAAGTAAAGGAAAGTGCGAAATTATGCCAGACAGAAACAGGAGTGGATCCTAAGGAATTGAAAAAAATTTTGCCGTGGCGGCTTGAGGAGAATGAAATGAACGCAAAACTTATATTTTGTTTAGTAAATAAATTGGGATTTGCTAGGAGCGATGGTCATATTATAATAGAAAAATTTGCTGAAATTTTTAAGGAATCGTTTAAGCCTCATGACATTAATGACTTCATAAACTTGGCGGTGGAATGTAATAATAAAAACGGACCAACTCCTCACCATACTATGTATAACGTTGCTAATTGCTACCACACAAGATCTCCCGCGATAATGACTGTTCAATGAAGAAATATCAGCAATACAACTTTAATTTATACGCGGGAATACAATTTTCACTTATATTTATAAAATGTTGTTGAAAATAAATTGGTGTCAGTTATATTCTTTTACTTTTGCAATGTTTTATTATTATTCTCATGTTACCCCTTTCGTTTGGAACAAATAAATTATTTTTTTTGGGAACCATCTAAAACTTATTTTGTTTTAGTTTAGAGTCTTAGTCTATAATAACCAAGGCCACAAAAATAATTAAAAACCCTATAAACCTATACCTAGTTATTTATTTATTTTAAACAGCAAAACCTTCTTACGCAAACAGCAAAACCTAAGTTTACAGTAGTTTCGTACAATATAATATAGTAAACATGTTTGACTAATGTAGGCGTACACAGCCCTGGCCATAATTATTCTAGGTTATATTTATACATTAAGAAATGTTACAGTGTGAATCGGCTTTCTAAATAATGATAAAATAAGACACGAACAATTTATCTTAAACAAATGTAAGCTAACATTTTGTATTTTCGTAAAAGTGGTTACGGAAGTACATAATGCTGGCTTTAAATATCACTATACAAAGGTAAAAAAGTCTAAGTTCTTAAATATACTATCTCTTTTAAAGAGATATTCGGGTAATTTCTGCGACCCAGAATTTACTTCATTTTACCACATAAATAATTTACAGTCCTATTACTTAATTTTGTCTTTCCATAATAAATATCATTAAATATGTTTAGTTCAATAAACGTTGATAAAGAAGACGCATAAATTCAGATATGTCAAAAGTTCACTGTTTAGTATACCTACAAATAAAATATGAATATTCTACCTTTCAGCAAAGATTCTATAATCTATACGACACACATTCTGTTATTCTAGAAAAAAATAACTGAGATAATAAATAAAATAAACTCGATAATGTCACGAACAAAAATATTTAAATCTGCGTTCCGTATGTTTAATGAGGAATAATACTCGTACATCTCTGACTTTCAATCTTTAAAATAGTAAAAAATCTAGGAGTGATCATTGTGCTTCTACTGCTAAGCTATATTGTAGACGCAATACAATTGCAGAATGGTTTATTTTCGGACGGGAAGGCTGTCCTAGTGAACGTGTAGCGTTCACGAGAGCCCTTCGTGTTAGTAGCCACAATTGATTGAAATTGTTTTAACGCAATCATTATTTAAGTCTAAAAGCATTGTGGTCATAGTAGCCAATAACAAAGAACGTCCACATGAGCGCTACAAGTGCAATCATAGGGTTGATGAAAGTTTCGTCTTGTACTGTTTAAATAATTTCTCTTATAATTTATGACTTTTATTACATAAGATATACATAAGCTCTTATGTCGAATTTTCTCTTATGTGGAATATAGATTATAATACATAAGAAATTTCTAACTGTACTGATTTATGTTCTAACTCATCACGATACCTTTTGAACCAAGAGGGGTAGAAACATGACATTTGGTATTCACATTTATTTATCTAAGTTAAGAAATAACACCAACAGAAGGTAGAACGGGCTATGCGATACGAGTGAAGGACATCTAGGTGTATATAAAATTAAATTATTAATACAAGAACATATAAGCGGAGAAGTGATACCCCATCGGTAGAGGGCGGTAGAGCCGCTGTGTCAATTTCCGGGAAGGAATCTTATTTAATTCCTATTTTGCGTATAAATTATATGGTATTCCCACTACCCACAAACAAGAATTCAGAGGATGGGCAGGAACTAGCGTACTTTACTGCGATCGCCAATCCGCCTGCCAAGCGTGGCGATTATGATACATGGGGTATGTATCATAATCGCCACGCCATAGAAATTTTTGGGAAGGCCTATATCTGCAGTTGGCATCTACTGTCTGGAACGATGAAATACATATTATACAATAACGAAACTATGTTAGATAATAATACTTGTAAGTAATGTTCAGAGGAACTGTTATTTCAGTTTCATTTATGTCCCTAGAGCTGTGTCCTGTTAATAAAGATTGTGAAGAATTGTAATTTAGATTAGTTGCCTCAAAAAAGGCAATAACAGTCTCGTAACATTATTATTTTCAAATTAAACTGCTAAGAAACAGATAATCACGGAAATAATTAAAAAAAAGATTCAGTGATTAATGGTTACTTGTAGTGAATAGAACATCGTAGATATATGAAGATTTTTCCCGCGATAGAATCTGAATACTCATAAAATACATGATCTTTTTATTTCAAAAATTTTAACTTGCAGACAATCTCATAGAATTAACTATAACTTGTTAACAATTTGAAATTTTTATTCAGATCGATTTTTAAAATGGTTTCATACTTTTTAGTAAAAGTAGCTAATACATATTTTTTTTCACATATAACGTACCCAAATGAAAATGTATGCGTGCCACCTATGTATACTCAGATAGTGATATTTCTTTTTGCTATGGTACATGTTTAAAGTCTTCATGGTTTGTATTATATGAGCCAATATTTAGTACTTTTGAAACGTGTTTCGCTGACGTAATTCATCACTGGTAATACACATTGGTTTAGACCCGTGATTCCCAAAGTGGTCTATATCGACCCATAAGGGGTCTATGACATCCTGCAAGGGGTCTACGTCAGCGAAAAAAATTTGGGGGTCCATGAAATGAAAATAGGGGTCCACAATAGTGGATCTCAACACATACACTGATAGTACCTATTTATTTACATCATACTATCTTATAATATCAAAACATTTACATTATTTATAAAAGTACCTATGAAGAAAAAAAATATTATATATGTTTATAAAATTGTCTAAGTTGTAGGATGTTGGTATAATAGATTGGTTTAGTTGGTATAGTAGATGCAAAATTTTATTTTGAGTAGTTTTAATTTAAATTCAATTAATAAATGAATAAGTTAACATGTGTTTTTAATTTAAGTTTTTAACACTTAACTTCACTATAGTTAGAAATTTACAGGAAATCAATATCGGGTAAGTAGAGGGTCTACCCAACACGGAAAAACATGACAAGGGGCTACGACACAAAAATGTTTGGGGAACTCTAGTTTAGACCTTCGTTTTAAGGCACTGAAGGATATTGGACGAGATTTTTGCGAACACGTCCCGGCTGACCTAGATTCGACGTTTGGCCTCCTGTTCAAAAATGGACTTAACTAGTTTAATTGTTTGAGACAATAGCTTCAAAAGCGAGCCTGCAATTAACATTGGGGCAGGACATGGGCGTATCAGACGGTTTCCGTCTTATCCCGCGTCATTGGAAGAAAGCCGTTGTGATACTCGATTCGATTGTGCGGTTGTGGACTTAACTATGAATACGAAGTCGTCAGTAAATAGAAAGTGAGAGATATATTTGCTGTCGACATTAATTCCGAATCCTTGCTATTCCCAGAGCTTGAAGGCACCTTGGTGGCAGTGAACAGTTTCGAAGAGAAAACGTTTTCCAGTTTCACATCTCTTTTCAATGGGATGTCCTTAGCGATCTATTCTTGTACAAGGATCTACATGATGGCATTATTATAGAAATACGAACTCACTCCGATGTATCGACAGTCAATTAGGAATTAAACCAAAGGCTTCTCAAGTCCACAAACATAACGTTATTATTACCGAATCGTGTGTATGTGAAATGAATATTAAGTAGCTAATGTTGTAATAAACATTTGGAGATAGTTCACATTTATAACTATATTTGTTCATTTTTATAAGCAAACAAAAATAACATAAAGTACTAGTTTTGTAAAGTTAAACACAAAAATATAAATTACAAAAAATGCGTTTACGATACGGCTTAAGTAAATCATATATTAATAAATTAATAGACCTGTAACTTAGTCTATGGATTCCTAATAATTATTAGTAGAAATATCATAATGAGATTGTGTAACTTAAGTGCCAATAAATACGTATATAAAAACGCTTTTTAACGCCGTTTTATTTTCAATCACTAGTGTAATAGTCTGAATTACTTCATAGTCTATTATATAAATTAATAAAATGCGTCT
The DNA here is from genome assembly GCF_028537555.1 of Battus philenor. Taxonomy (NCBI): domain Eukaryota; kingdom Metazoa; phylum Arthropoda; class Insecta; order Lepidoptera; family Papilionidae; genus Battus; species Battus philenor. The sequence continues at coordinate 6,105,996 of NW_027181693.1, forward strand.
TTTATGGGTATTAGCCATTGTTTCTGTTGCACAATGCGCAGAAAGGGTAAGTAGCTTTTCATTATAAGAAAGAATCCCTTCGAGACTATATTTAAAGTCGCAAACTGTTTCCACACGACTTCTCATTTCATAATGTCTCTTTAAATAATTATTAAGATATCATTATATTTTTGCAATCAATAAAATATTAAAATGAGATGTTTTTTAATCATTTTATAACAATATTTTGCACGTAAAATATAGAGAGATGCTCGAAAGATAATTAAATATTCTTTTTCTCACATTTTACTTATCTTGCATTTTGTACATAGGCGATGGATGGAAATAAAACTATAAATGGCGATCATTTTTTAAACTTTTATAAACGATTAACTGCTTTGTAAGTATATTTTAAATTTATGGAATCTCAGAAGTATTTACATTTTGACATATGACATCATTGTCGAAATCGTCTCACCTACACTGACAGGTTCATTTTAAAATCTAAACTGCGTAATAACCATTTTTTTTATTTAAGTTAACTATCAGCCAACGTCATTTATGACCACTAACTCAAAAGACACTTTAAAGAGTTTTTATGATAAATGTGCAACATTCAATGAAATGATTGATTTCATCATTTCATACGTAGAACATTTAATGTTTGATATAGGCTTTCTCATAAATTACTTATAAGACCTTAGCTCATAATGACGTTAGCGAAGTTGTCTGTCCATCTTGTTATACTATATAATCCTGGAACTTACGCTGAGCGAGCGACACGATATTTCTCCGAAGGAGGCGAAATGGAGGTTGACGGCGTACGGCGAGGTTTCCGCATTTGCTCACGCAACCTCTAGGAAGATATTTTGTCATTTGCTAAATTCAGTGCGATTGCATGTGGTTAGATGAGAGAATAGAACCGAGCGATTTAAGAGAAGAGAGGAAAGATATATTTATTGAACGAAATCGCAAGTTATATGTAAATTTGCTGTGTAAAATGCATAGGAAATGTCTCTATTTGCTGGGGACGAAAAACACATTACGTTTACTTTCAAGTACATCAGCATATTCTAAAATTCACGACTTTATTAAAAAAAGTACTTACGTTCTTTATTTAAAAATTGCAAGTGGCTGGTGTACGAATATTGTTGATGAATAAGAAATTGTCAAAGCTAATAATTGCACAAAAAACTGTCGCTTTGAAAATATTCTTTGGTGTAATTTATTATTTAATGCACTTTTTTGTTTGTTTCTTTATTTTAAGATTACTAAGCATGAATATATTATAAATATATTATTATTTTAAGTGATTTCTGTGTAATATTTTTATGAATAAATACAACTATTTGCAAAATTATTATTTAATTGTAAAAACATAATTTGTTAGTTTCACTTTAGTAGATAGACGCCACTATTGTTTTATCCGAAAAGTTGTAGAGGAGAGACAAGAAAAGATATGAATATCTATATGACCTTACGAGAATGAGAACAATTCAAATCGTATCTATAAAAACTATACTTGGCAAGTCATGAGTTATTCCAAAAGGGTTTATATTTCATCACACGTTTAATAGTTATAGGTGTTATAACGAAATATCTTCAAGCGTAGTTTTTACAATACGATACTGTCCATAATAGTTAACGGAAGTCAGATAATGATATGTATATTTTTTGATTCATTAAAAGCGTACGAAAACATTTGGAAAACAATTTGTCATTACAGTTAGAATAAACCAAAAGATTAGACCAAAAATTTGAGGTCATCATGCATTAAGAGTAGGCCTGCCAGTTAGTGGAACAACGGCATAGTTACTATTAGGGAATAAAATTATTTAAAACTACCACAATTGTGTAAATTTAATCATTAATATTGAAAAGGAAACTTAAATGATTTGATTTAAAAATTTATTATGACATGTCAACGCTTCAAAATTTAATACAAAAGTTGCCTACGAAATTTTAAATTGTCATCATCAATTTGAAATTATTGTTATATGTCAAGAATTCACTTAGAGTTTCGTTATAAAAAACAAGTTGAAATAAATTGAAATAAATGTAAAATGTGCATTGATATCTAAAACCAATTATTGTTTTAATAGCATTGAACAAAAAATTTGATAAGGCAATCGCCATAATATTACGTTCTATATAAAAAGATTCTGTACGGCATGATTATACAGTTTATTGTTAGAAGGCATAGATACTGATATTGCCTTAACTAAAATAAAGAAATGAATACGATTTACCATTTAATGTTATTGGCCATAGCTGTCAATACACAGTGCCTCGCAGAAAGGGTAATTTAAATTTTATTATTATAATTCTGTACTAGTGTTATTCTAGCGTAAAATTTCTACGACAATAGTCTTATAAAGTAGATGGTAAATAGCACGGATTGAATTGTCTGTCGGATTTCTCTACCTTGGATATGCATACATGTAATAAATATAATAATTAGATGTATCCTGCGCACTGCCTTTATGTGTAATTTCTTAAACGATTCTTCGTAATTTTGAACATGCCAAAAATATTGTGTTTAATATATATAACTTGCTATTGTATGAAATTAAGCATTTTTTTATCGAAAGCCGTTGAAATCCTTTTGCTTTTGCCGGTAGAATGTCGTGAATTCTAAGCTGACATCTACTCGGCGAATGGAATATTCTTGGCAATAAAGTATAATATTGCATAAAAAACACAGTATATGATTTTAAAAGTTGTTTACATTTTTTTAGCGGTATACTTTACTTTACTTGACGTGTTAGTTAATATTGTTTTACAAAAAAGTGGGATTTTCGCTAAAATAAGATTTTGCAAGGAGATATATATTTCATACATAACTTACTGATGACGAATAGGAAAGTAGGTCTATGGTAAAAATGATGGTACTAAAATTTACTTACTTATTTTCACTTTTTAGTTTAATAAGCTATTATATTATATTATATTATATCTATCTATTTATATATCTTTAGTTTTATATATAAGTTTATCCAAAATAAAAATGCACGTATATAATTAAATATTTTCAGCCTGTTGTTGTATTAAAACCGGAACTCGCCGCTAAAGTAAAGGAAAGTGCGAAATTATGCCAGACAGAAACAGGAGTGGATCCTAAGGAATTGAAAAAAATTTTGCCGTGGCGGCTTGAGGAGAATGAAATGAACGCAAAACTTATATTTTGTTTAGTAAATAAATTGGGATTTGCTAGGAGCGATGGTCATATTATAATAGAAAAATTTGCTGAAATTTTTAAGGAATCGTTGGAGCCTCATGACATTAATGACTTCATAAACTTGGCGGTGGAATGTAATAATAAAAACGGACCAACTCCTCACCATACTATGTATAACGTTGCTAATTGCTACCACACAAGATCTCCCGCGATAATGACTGTTCAATGAAGAAATATCAGCAATACAACTTTAATTTATACGCGGGAATACAATTTTCACTTATATTTATAAAATGTTGTTGAAAATAAATTGGTGTCAGTTATATTCTTTTACTTTTGCAATGTTTTATTATTATTCTCATGTTACCCCTTTCGTTTGGAACAAATAAATTATTTTTTTTGGGAACCATCTAAAACTTATTTTGTTTTAGTTTAGAGTCTTAGTCTATAATAACCAAGGCCACAAAAATAATTAAAAACCCTATAAACCTATACCTAGTTATTTATTTATTTTAAACAGCAAAACCTTCTTACGCAAACAGCAAAACCTAAGTTTACAGTAGTTTCGTACAATATAATATAGTAAACATGTTTGACTAATGTAGGCGTACACAGCCCTGGCCATAATTATTATAGGTTATATTTATACATTAAGAAATGTTACAGTGTGAATCGGCTTTCTAAATAATGATAAAATAAGACACGAACAATTCATCTTAAACAAATGTAAGCTAACATTTTGTATTTTCGTAAAAGTGGTTACGGAAGTACATAATGCTGGCTTTAAATATCACTATACAAAGGTAAAAAAGTCTAAGTTCTTAAATATACTATCTCTTTTAAAGAGATATTCGGGTAATTTCTGCGACCCAGAATTTACTTCATTTTACCACATAAATAATTTACAGTCCTATTACTTAATTTTGTCTTTCCATAATAAATATCATTAAATATGTTTAGTTCAATAAACGTTGATAAAGAAGACGCATAAATTTAGATATGTCAAAAGTTCACTGTTTAGTATACCTACAAATAAAATATGAATATTCTACCTTTCAGCAAAGATTCTATAATCTATACGACACACATTCTGTTATTCTAGAAAAAAATAACTGAGATAATAAATAAAATAAACTCGATAATGTCACGAACAAAAATATTTAAATCTGCGTTCCGTATGTTTAATGAGGAATAATACTCGTACATCTCTTACTTTCAATCTTTAAAATAGTAAAAAATCTAGGAGTGATCATTGTGCTTCTACTGCTAAGCTATATTGTAGACGCAATACAATTGCAGAATGGTTTATTTTCGGACGGGAAGGCTGTCCTAGTGAACGTGTAGCGTTCACGAGAGCCCTTCGTGTTACTAGCCACAATTGATTGAAATTGTTTTAACGCAATCATTATTTAAGTCTAAAAGCATCGTGGTCATAGTAGCCAATAACAAAGAACGTCCACATGAACGCTACAAGTGCAATCATAGGGTTGATGAAAGTTTCGTCTTGTACTGTTTAAATAATTTCTCTTATAATTTATGACTTTTATTACATAAGATATACATAAGCTCTTATGTCGAATTTTCTCTTATGTGGAATATAGATTATAATACATAAGAAATTTCTAACTGTACTGATTTATGTTCTAACTCATCACGATACCTTTTGAACCAAGAGGGGTAGAAACATGACATTTGGTATTCACATTTATTTATCTAAGTTAAGAAATAACACCAACAGAAGGTAGAACGGGCTATGCGATACGAGTGAAGGACATCTAGGTGTATATAAAATTAAATTATTAATACAAGAACATATAAGCGGAGAAGTGATACCCCATCGGTAGAGGGCGGTAGAGCCGCTGTGTCAATTTCCGGGAAGGAATCTTATTTAATTCCTATTTTGCGTATAAATTATATGGTATTCCCACTACCCACAAACAAGAATTCAGAGGATGGGCAGGAACTAGCGTACTTTACTGCGATCGCCAATCCGCCTGCCAAGCGTGGCGATTATGATACATGGGGTATGTATCATAATCGCCACGCCATAGAAATTTTTGGGAAGGCCTATATCTGCAGTTGGCATCTACTGTCTGGAACGATGAAATACATATTATACAATAACGAAACTATGTTAGATAATAATACTTGTAAGTAATGTTCAGAGGAACTGTTATTTCAGTTTCATTTATGTCCCTAGAGCTGTGTCCTGTTAATAAAGATTGTGAAGAATTGTAATTTAGATTAGTTGCCTCAAAAAAGGCAATAACAGTCTCGTAACATTATTATTTTCAAATTAAACTGCTAAGAAACAGATAATCACGGAAATAATTAAAAAAAAGATTCAGTGATTAATGGTTACTTGTAGTGAATAGAACATCGTAGATATATGAAGATTTTTCCCGCGATAGAATCTGAATACTCATAAAATACATGATCTTTTTATTTCAAAAATTTTAACTTGCAGACAATCTCATAGAATTAACTATAACTTGTTAACAATTTGAAATTTTTATTCAGATCGATTTTTAAAATGGTTTCATACTTTTTAGTAAAAGTAGCTAATACATATTTTTTTTCACATATAACGTACCCAAATGAAAATGTATGCGTGCCACCTATGTATACTCAGATAGTGATATTTCTTTCTGCTATGGTACATGTTTAAAGTCTTCATGGTTTGTATTATATGAGCCAATATTTAGTACTTTTGAAACGTGTTTCGCTGACGTAATTCATCACTGGTAATACACATTGGTTTAGACCCGTGATTCCCAAAGTGGTCTATATCGACCCATAAGGGGTCTATGACATCCTGCAAGGGGTTTACGTCAGCGAAAAAAATTTGGAGGTCCATGAAATGAAAATAGGGGTCCACAATAGTGGATCTCAACACATACACTGATAGTACCTATTTATTTACATCATACTATCTTATAATATCAAAACATTTACATTATTTATAAAAGTACCTATGAAGAAAAAAAATATTATATATGTTTATAAAATTGTCTAAGTTGTAGGATGTTGGTATAATAGATTGGTTTAGTTGGTATAGTAGATGCAAAATTTTATTTTGAGTAGTTTTAATTTAAATTCAATTAATAAATGAATAAGTTAACATGTGTTTTTAATTTAAGTTTTTAACACTTAACTTCACTATAGTTAGAAATTTACAGGAAATCAATATCGGGTAAGTAGAGGGTCTACCCAACACGGAAAAACATGACAAGGGGCTACGACACAAAAATGTTTGGGGAACTCTAGTTTAGACCTTCGTCTTAAGGCACTGAAGGATATTGGACGAGATTTTTGCGAACACGTCCCGGCTGACCTAGATTCGACGTTTGGCCTCCTGTTCAAAAATGGACTTAACTAGTTTAATTGTTTGAGTCAATAGCTTCAAAAGCGAGCCTGCAATTAACATTGGGGCAGGACATGGGCGTATCAGACGGTTTCCGTCTTATCCCGCGTCATTGGAAGAAAGCCGTTGTGATACTCGATTCGATTGTGCGGTTGTGGACTTAACTATGAATACGAAGTCGTCAGTAAATAGAAAGTGAGAGATATATTTGCTGTCGACATTAATTCCGAATCCTTGCTATTCCCAGAGCTTGAAGGCACCTTGGTGGCAGTGAACAGTTTCGAAGAGAAAACGTTTTCCAGTTTCACATCTCTTTTCAATGGGATGTCCTTAGCGATCTATTCTTGTACAAGGATCTACATGATGGCATTATTATAGAAATACGAACTCACTCCGATGTATCGACAGTCAATTAGGAATTAAACCAAAGGCTTCTCAAGTCCACAAACATAACGTTATTATTACCGAATCGTGTGTATGTGAAATGAATATTAAGTAGCTAATGTTGTAATAAACATTTGGAGATAGTTCACATTTATAACTATATTTGTTCATTTTTATAAGCAAACAAAAATAACATAAAGTACTAGTTTTGTAAAGTTAAACACAAAAATATAAATTACAAAAAATGCGTTTACGATACGGCTTAAGTAAATCATATATTAATAAATTAATAGACCTGTAACTTAGTCTATGGATTCCTAATAATTATTAGTAGAAATATCATAATGAGATTGTGTAACTTAAGTGCCAATAAATACGTATATAAAAACGCTTTTTAACGCCGTTTTATTTTCAATCACTAGTGTAATAGTCTGAATTACTTCATAGTCTATTATATAAATTAATAAAATGCGTCTTTTATGGGTATTAGCCATTGTTTCTGTTGCACAATGCGCAGAAAGGGTAAGTAGCTTTTCATTATAAGAAAGAATCCCTTCGAGACTATATTTAAAGTCGCAAACTGTTTCCACACGACTTCTCATTTCATAATGTCTCTTTAAATAATTATTAAGATATCATTATATTTTTGCAATCAATAAAATATTAAAATGAGATGTTTTTTAATCATTTTATAACAATATTTTGCACGTAAAATATAGAGAGATGCTCGAAAGATAATTAAATATTCTTCATCTCACGTTTTATTTATCTTGCATTTTGTACATAGGCGATTGATAGAAATAAAACTATAAATGGCGATCGTTTTTTAAACTTTTATAAACGATTAACTGCTATGTAAATTTATTTTAAATTTATGGAATCTCAGAAGTATTTACATTTTGACATACGACATCATTGTCGAAATCGTCTCACCTACACTGACAGGTTCATTTTAAAATCTAAACTGCGTAATAACCATTTTTTTTATTTAAGTTAACTATCAGCCAACGTCATTTATGACCACTAACTCAAAAGACACTTTAAAGAGTTTTTATGATAAATGTGCAACATTCAATGAAATGATTGATTTCATCATTTCATACGTAGAACATTTAATGTTTGATATAGGCTTTCTCATAAATTACTTATAGGACCTTAGCTCATAATGACGTTAGCGAAGTTGTCAGTCCATCTTGTTATACTATATAATCCTGGAACTTACGCTGAGCGAGCGACACGATATTTCTCCGAAGGAGGCGAAATGGAGGTTGACGGCGTACGGCGAGGTTTCCGCATTTGCTCACGCAACCTCTAGGAAGATATTTTGTCATTTGCTAAATTCAGTGCGATTGCATGTGGTTAGATGAGAGAATAGAACCGAGCGATTTAAGAGAAGAGAGGAAAGATATATTTATTGAACGAAATCGCAAGTTATATGTAAATTTGCTGTGTAAAATGCATAGGAAATGTCTCTATTTGCTGGGGACGAAAAACACATTACGTTTACTTTCAAGTACATCAGCATATTCTAAAATTCACGACTTTATTAAAAAAAGTACTTACGTTCTTTATTTAAAAATTGCAAGTGGCTGGTGTACGAATATTGTTGATGAATAAGAAATTGTCAAAGCTAATAATTGCACAAAAAACTGTCGCTTTGGAAATATTCTTTGGTGTAATTTATTATTTAATGCACTTTTTTGTTTGTTTCTTTATTTTAAGATTACTAAGCATGAATATATTATAAATATATTATTATTTTAAGTGATTTCTGTGTAATATTTTTATGAATAAATACAACTATTTGCAAAATTATTATTTAATTGTAAAAACATAATTTGTTAGTTTCACTTTAGTAGATAGACGCCACTATTGTTTTATCCGAAAAGTTGTAGAGGAGAGACAAGAAAAGATATGAATATCTATATGACCTTACGAGAATGAGAACAATTCAAATCGTATCTATAAAAACTTTACTTGGCAAGTCATGAGTTATTCCAAAAGGGTTTATATTTCATCACACGTTTAATAGTTATAGGTGTTATAACGAAATATCTTCAAGCGTAGTTTTTACAATACGATACTGTCCATAATAGTTAACGGAAGTCAGATAATGATATGTATATTTTTGATTCATTAAAAGCGTACGAAAACATTTGGAAAACAATTTGTCATTACAGTTAGAATAAACCAAAAGATTAGACCAAAAATTTGAGGTCATCATGCATTAAGAGTAGGCCTGCCAGTTAGTGGAACAACGGCATAGTTACTATTAGGTAATAAAATTATTTAAAACTACCACAATTGTGTAAATTTAATCATTAATATTGAAAAGGAAACTTAAATGATTTGATTTAAAAATTTATTATGACATGTCAACGCTTCAAAATTTAATACAAAAGTTGCCTACGAAATTTTAAATTGTCATCATCAATTTGAAATTATTGTTATATGTCAAGAATTCACTTAGAGTTTCGTTATAAAAAACAAGTTGAAATAAATTGAAATAAATGTAAAATGTGCATTGATATCTAAAACCAATTATTGTTTTAATAGCATTGAACAAAAAATTTGATAAGGCAATCGCCATAATATTACGTTCTATATAAAAAGATTCTGTACGGCATGATTATACAGTTTATTGTTAGAAGGCATAGATACTGATATTGCCTTAACTAAAATAAAGAAATGAATACGATTTACCATTTAATGTTATTGGCCATAGCTGTCAATACACAGTGCCTCGCAGAAAGGGTAATTTAAATTTTATTATTATAATTCTGTACTAGTGTTATTCTAGCGTAAAATTTCTACGACAATAGTCTTATAAAGTAGATGGTAAATAGCACGGATTGAATTGTCTGTCGAATTTCTCTACCTTGGATATGCATACATGTAATAAATATAATAATTAGATGTATCCTGCGCACTGCCTTTATGTGTAATTTCTTAAACGATACTTCGTAATTTTAAACATGCCAAAAATATTGTGGTTAATATATATAACTTGCTATTGTATGAAATTAAGCATTTTTTTATCGAATGCCGTTGTAATCCTTTTGCTTTTGCCGGTAGAATGTCGTGAATTCTAAGCTGACATCTACTCGGCGAATGGAATATTCTTAGCAATAAGGTATAATATTGCATAAAAATCACAGTATATGATTTTAAAAGTTGTTTACATTTTTTTAGCGGTATACTTTACTTTACTTGAAGTGTTAGTTAATATTGTTTTACAAAAAAGTGGGATTTTCGCTAAAATAAGATTTTGCAAGGAGATATATATTTCATACATAACTTACTGATGACGAATAGGAAAGTAGGTCTATGGTAAAAATGATGGTACTAAAATTTACTTACTTATTTTCACTTTTTAGTTTAATAAGCTATTATATTATATTATATTATATCTATCTATTTATATATCTTTAGTTTTATATATAAGTTTATCAAAAATAAATATGCACGTATATAATTAAATATTTTCAGCCTGTTGTTGTATTAAAACCGGAACTCGCCGCTAAAGTAAAGGAAAGTGCGAAATTATGCCAGACAGAAACAGGAGTGGATCCTAAGGAATTGAAAAAAATTTTGCCGTGGCGGCTTGAGGAGAATGAAATGAACGCAAAACTTATATTTTGTTTAGTAAATAAATTGGGATTTGCTAGGAGCGATGGTCATATTATAGTAGAAAAATTTGCTGAAATTTTTAAGGAATCGTTGGAGCCTTATGGCATTAATGACTTCATAAACTTGGCGGTGGAATGTAATAATAAAAACGGACCAACTCCTCACCATACTATGTATAACGTTGCTAATTGCTACCACACAAGATCTCCCGCGATAATGACTGTTCAATGAAGAAATATCAGCAATACAACTTTAATTTATACGCGGGAATACAATTTTCACTTATATTTATAAAATGTTGTTGAAAAAAAATTGGTGTCAGTTATATTCTTTTACTTTTGCAATGTTTTATTATTATTCTCATGTTACCCCTTTCGTTTGGAACAAATAAATTATTTTTTTTGGGAACCATCTAAAACTTATTTTGTTTTAGTTTAGAGTCTTAGTCTATAATTACCAAGGCCACAAAAATAATTAAAAACCCTATATAGCTATACCTAGTTATTTATTTATTTTAAACAGCAAAACCTAAGTTTACAGTAGTTTCGTACAATATAATATAGCAAACATGTTTGCCTAATGTAGGCGTACACAGCCCTGGCCATAATTATTATAGGTTATATTTATACATTAAGAAATGTTACAGTGTGAATCGGCTTTCTAAATAATGATAAAATAAGACACGAACAATCTATCTTAAACAAATGTAAGCGAACATTTTGTATTTTCGTAAAAGTGGTTACGGAAGTACATAATGCTGGCTTTAAATATCACTATACAAAGGTAAAAAAGTCTAAGTTCTTAAATATACTATCTCTTTTAAAGAGATATTCGGGTAATTTCTGCGACCCAGAATTTACTTCATTTTACCACATAAATAATTTACAGTCCTATTACTTAATTTTGTTTTTCCATGATAAATATCATTAAATATGTTTAGTTCAATAAACGTTGATAAAGAAGACGCATAAATTTAGATATGTCAAAAGTTCACTGTTTAGTATACCTACAAATAAAATATGAATATTCTGCCTTTCAGCAAAGATTCTATAATCTATACGACGACACATTCTGTTATTCTAGAAAAAAATAACTGAGATAATAAATAAAATAAACAAGATAATGTCACGAACAAAAATATTTAAATCTGCGTTCCGTATGTTTAATGAGGAATAATACTCGTACATCTCTTACTTTCAATCTTTAAAATAGTAAAAAATCTAGGAGTGATCATTGTGCTTCTACTGCTAAGCTATATTGTAGACGCAATACAATTGCAGAATGGTTTATTTTCGGACGGGAAGGCTGTCCTAGTGAACGTGTAGCGTTCACGAGAGCCCTTCGTGTTACTAGCCACCACTGCCACAAAACTTTTCAGAATTAATGACTATCTGAATTATACTCGAAATTGTTTTAACGCAATCATTATTTAAGTCTAAAAGCATTGTGGTCATAGTAGCCAATAACAAAGAACGTCCACATGAGCGCTACAAGTGCAATCATAGGGTTGATGAAAGTTTCGTCTTGTACTGTTTAAATAATTTCTCTTATAATTTATGACTTTTATTACATAAGATATACATAAGCTCTTATGTCGAATTTTCTCTTATGTGGAATATAGATTTATAATATATAAGAAATTTCTAACTGTACTGATTTATGTTCTAACTCATCACGATACCTTTTGAACCAAGAGGGGTAGAAACATGACATTTGGTATATTACTTTGACACGTAAAAATCAGTTAAGAATGGATATTGCAAACCGCTGCACGCAAAGGATGGATGACCTGTTCATTTAAATGATGCATATTTTTGTACTATATCACATTTATTTATCTAAGTTAAGAAATAACACCAACAGAAGGTAGAACGGGCTATGCGATGCGAGTGAAGGACATCTAGGTGTATATAAAATTAAATTATTAATACAAGAACATATAAGCGGAGAAGTGATACCCCATCGGTAGAGGGCGGTAGAGCCGCTGTGTCAATTTCCGGGAAGGAATCTTATTTAATTCCTATTTTGCGTATAAATTATATGGTATTCCCACTACCCACAAACAAGAAATCAGAGGATGGGCAGGAACTAGCGTACTTTACTGCGATCGCCAATCCGCCTGCCAAGCGTGGCGATTATGATACATGGGGTATGTATCATAATCGCCACGCCATAGAAATTTTTGGGAAGGCCTATATCTGCAGTCGGCATCTACTGTCTGGAACGATGAAATACATATAATACAATAACGAAACTATGTTAGATAATAATACTTGTAAGTAATGTTCAGAGGAACTGTTATTTCAGTTTCATTTATGTCCCTAGAGCTGTGTCCTGTTAATAAAGATTGTGAAGAATTGTAATTTAGGTTAGTTGCCTCAAAAAAGGCAATAACAGTCTCGTAACATTATTATTTTCAAATTAAAATGCTGAGAAACAGATAATCACGGAAATAATTAAAAAAAAGATTCAGTGATTAATGGTTACTTGTAGTGAATAGAACATCGTAGATATATGAAGATTTTTCCCGCGATAGAATCTGAATACTCATAAAAAACATGATTTTTTTTATTTCAAAAATTTTAACTTGCAGACAATCTCATAGAATTAACGATAATTTGTTAACAATTTGAAATTTTTATTCAGATCGATTTTTAAAATGGTTTCATACTTTTTAGTAAAAGTAGCTAATACATATTTTTTTTCACATATAACGTACCCAAATGAAAATGTATGCGTGCCACCTATGTATACTCAGATATTGATATTTCTTTTTGCTATGGTACATGTTTAAAGCCTTCATGGTTTGTATTATATGAGCCAATATTTAGTACTTTTGAAACGTGTTTCGCTGACGTAATTCATCACTGGTAATACACATTGGTTTAGACCCGTGATTCCCAAAGTGGTCTATATCGACCCCTAAGGGGTCTATGGCATCCTGCAAGGGGTCTACGTCAGCGAAAAAAAATTTGGGGGTCCATGAAATGAAAATAGGGGTCCACAATAGTGGATCTCAACACATACACTGATAGTACCTATTTACTTACATCATACTATCTTATAATATCAAAACATTTACATTATTTATAAAAGTACCTATGAAGTCAAAAAAATGTTATATATGTTTATAAAATTGTCTAAGTTGTAGGATGTTGGTATTATAGATTGGTGTAGTTGGTATAGTCGATGCAAAATTTTATTTTGAGTAGTTTTAATTTAAATTCAATTAATAAATGAATAAGTTAACATGTGTTTTTAATTTAAGTTTTTAACACTTAACTTCACTATAGTTAGAAATTTACAGGAAATCAATATCGGTTAAGTAGAGGGTGTACCCAACACGGAAAAACATGACAAGGGGTCTACGACACAAAAATGTTTGGGGAACTCTAGTTTAGACCTTCGTCTTAAGGCACTGAAGGATATTGGACGAGATTTTTGCGAACACGTCCCGGCTGACCTAGATTCGACGTTTGGCCTCCTGTTCAAAAATGGACTTAACTAGTTTAATTGTTTGAGACAATAGCTTCAAAAGCGAGCCTGCAATTAACATTGGGGCAGGACATGGGCGTATCAGACGGTTTCCGTCTTATCCCGCGTCATTGGAAGAAAGCCGTTGTGATACTCGATTCGATTGTGCGGTTGTGGACTTAACTATGAATACGAAGTCGTCAGTAAATAGAAAGTGAGAGATATATTTGCTGTTGACATTAATTCCGAATCCTTGCTATTCCCAGAGCTTGAACGCACCTTGGTGGCAGTGAACAGTTTCGAAGAGAAAACGTTTTCCAGTTTCACATCTCTTTTCAATGGGATGTCCTTAGTGATCTATTCTTGTACAAGGATCTACATGATGGCATTATTATAGAAACACCAACTCACTCCGATGTATCGACAGTCAATTAGGAATTAAACCAAAGGCTTTTCAAGTCCACAAACATAACGTTATTATTACCGAATCGTGTGTATGTGAAATGAATATTAAGTAGCTAATGTTGTAATAAACATTTGGAGATAGTTCACATTTATAACTAAATCTTTACAGCAAGTGTTTCGTTAATATTTCCAATTCTCGAATCAAAATCGACAAAGTAAAAGTAAAGACAAAGAAAGTAGTTGATTCTAATACCTGTGTATCATATTTGTTCATTTTTATAAGCAAACTAAAATAACATAAAGTACTAGTTATGTAAAGTTAAACACAAAAATATAAATTACAAAAAATGCGTTTACGATACGGCTTAAGTAAATCATATATTAATAAATTAATACACCTGTAACTTAGTCTATGGATTCCTAATAATTATTAGTAGAAATATCATAATGAGATTGTGTAACTTAAGTGCCAATAAATACGTATATAAAACGCTTTTTAACGCCGTTTTATTTTCAATCACTAGTGTAATAGTCTGAATTACTTCATAGTCTATTATATAAATTAATAAAATGCGTCTTTTATGGGTATTAGCCATTGTTTCTGTTGCACAATGCGCAGAAAGGGTAAGTAGCTTTTCATTATAAGAAAGAATCCCTTCGAGACTATATATAAAGTCGCAAACTGTTTCCACACGACTTCTCATTTCATAATGTCTCTTTAAATTATTATTAAGATATCATTATATTTTTGCAATCAATAAAATATTAAAATGAGATGTTTTTTTAATCATTTTATAACAATATTTTGCACGTAAAATATAGAGAGATGCTCGAAAGATAATTAAATATTCTTCTTCTCACATTTTACTTATCTTGCATTTTGTACATAGGCGATGGATGGAAATAAAACTATAAATGGCGTTAATTTTTAAACTTTTATAAACGATTAACTGCTTTGTAAATTTATTTTGAATTTATGGAGTCTCAGAAGTATTTACATTTTGACATATGACATCATTGTCGAAATCGTCTCACCTACACTGACAGGTTCATTTTAAAATCTAAACTGCGTAATAACCATTTTTTTTATTTAAGTTAACTATCAGCCAACGTCATTTATGACCACTAACTCAAAAGACACTTTAAAGAGTTTTTATGATAAATGTGCAACATTCAATGAAATGATTGATTTCTTCATTTCATACGTAGAACATTTAATGTTTGATATAGGCTTTCTCATAAATTACTTATAGGACCTTAGCTCATAATGACGTTAGCGAAGTTGTCTGTCCATCTTGTTATACTATATAATCCTGGAACTTACGCTGAGCGAGCGATACGATATTTCTCCGAAGGAGGCGAAATGGAGGTTGACGGCGTACGGCGAGGTTTCCGCATTTGCTCACGCAACCTCTAGGAAGATGTTTTGTCATTTGCTAAATTCAGTGCGATTGCATGTGGTTAGATGAGAGAATAGAACCGAGCGATTTAAGAGAAGAGAGGAAAGATATACTTATTGAACGAAATCGCAAGTTATATGTAAATTTGCTGTGTAAAATGCATACGAATTGTCTCTATTTGCTGGGGACGAAAAACACATTACGTTTACTTTCAAGTACATCAGCATATTCTAAAATCCACGACTTTATTAAAAAAAGTACTTACGTTCTTTATTTAAAAATTGCAAGTGGCTGGTGTACGAATATTGTTGATAAATAAGAAATTGTCAAAGCTAATAATTGCACAAAAAACTGTCGCTTTGAAAATATTCTATGGTGTAGTTTATTATTTAATGCACTTTTTTGTCTGTTTCTTTATTTTAAGATTACTAAGCATGAATATATTATAAATATATTATTATTTTAAGTGATTTCTGTGTAATATTTTTATGAATAAATACAACTATTTGCAAAATTATTATTTAATTGTAAAAACATAATTTGTTAGTTTCACTTTAGTAGATAGACGCCACTATTGTTTTATCCGAAAAGTTGTAGAGGAGAGACAAGAAAAGATATGAATATCTATATGACCTTACGAGAAAGAGAACAATTCAAATCGTATCTATAAAAACTATACTTGGCAAGTCATGAGTTATTCCAAAAGAGTTTATATTTCATCACACGTTTAATAGTTATAGCTGTTATAACGAAATATCTTCAAGCGTAGTTTTTACAATACGATACTGTCCATAATAGTTAACGGAAGTCAGATAATGATATGTATATTTTTTGATTCATTAAAAGCGTACGAAAACATTTGGAAAACAATTTGTCATTACAGTTAGACTAAACGAAAAGATTAGACCAAAAATTTGAGGTCATCATGCATTAAGAGTAGGCCTGCCATTTAGTGGAACAACGGCATAGTTACTATTAGGGAATAAAATTATTTAAAACTACCACAATTGTGTAAATTTAATCATTAATATTAAAAAGGAAACTTAAATGATTTGATTTAAAAATTTATTATGACATGTCAACGCTTCAAAATTTAATACAAAAGTTGCCTACTAAATTTTAAATTGTCATCATCAATTTGAAATTATTGTTATATGTTAAGAATTCACTTAGAGTTTCGTTATAAAAAACAAGTTGAAATAAATTGAAATAAATGTAAAATGTGCATTGATATCTAAAACCAATTATTGTTTTAATTGCATTGAACAAAAAATTTGATAAGGCAATCGCCATAATATTACGTTCTATATAAAAAGATTCTGTACGGCATGATCATACAGTTTATTGTTAGAAGGCATAGATACTGATATTGCCTTAACAATTTTATTTTAACACTAAAATAAAGAAATGAATACGATTTACCATTTAATGTTATTGGCCATAGCTGTCAATACACAGTGCCTCGCAGAAAGGGTAATTTAAATTTTATTATTATAATTCTGTACTAGTGTTATTCTAGCGTAAAATTTCTACGACAATAGTCTTATAAAGTAGATGGTAAATAGCACGGATTGAATTGTCTGTCGAATTTCTCTACCTTGGATATGCATACATGTAATAAATATAATAATTAGATGTATCCTGCCCGCTTCATGTGACCCGCACTGCATTTATGTGTAATTTCTTAAACGATTCTTCGTAATTTTAAACATGCCAAAAATATTGTGGTTAATATATATAACTTGCTATTGAATGAAATTAAGCATTTTTTTATCGAATGCCGTTGTAATCCTTTTGCTTTTGCCGGTAGAATGTCGTGAATTCTAAGCTGACATCTACTCGGCGAATGGAATATTCTTAGCAATAAGGTATAATATTGCATAAAAATCACAGTATATGATTTTAAAAGTTGTTTACATTTTTTTAGCGGTATACTTTACTTTACTTGAAGTGTTAGTTAATATTGTTTTACAAAAAAGTGGGATTTTCGCTAAAATAAGATTTTGCAAGGAGATATATATTTCATACATAACTTACTGATGACGAATAGGAAAGTAGGTCTATGGTAAAAATGATGGTACTAAAATTTACTTACTTATTTTCACTTTTTAGTTTAATAAGCTATTATATTATATTATATTATATCTATCTATTTATATATCTTTAGTTTTATATATAAGTTTATCAAAAATAAATATGCACGTATATAATTAAATATTTTCAGCCTGTTGTTGTATTAAAACCGGAACTCGCCGCTAAAGTAAAGGAAAGTGCGAAATTATGCCAGACAGAAACAGGAGTGGATCCTAAGGAATTGAAAAAAATTTTGCCGTGGCGGCTTGAGGAGAACGAAATGAACGCAAAACTTATATTTTGTTTAGTAAATAAATTGGGATTTGCTAGGAGCGATGGTCATATTATAGTAGAAAAATTTGCTGAAATTTTTAAGGAATCGTTGGAGCCTTATGGCATTAATGACTTCATAAACTTGGCGGTGGAATGTAATAATAAAAACGGACCAACTCCTCACCATACTATGTATAACGTTGCTAATTGCTACCACACAAGATCTCCCGCGATAATGACTGTTCAATGAAGAAATATCAGCAATACAACTTTAATTTATACGCGGGAATACAATTTTCACTTATATTTATAAAATGTTGTTGAAAAAAAATTGGTGTCAGTTATATTCTTTTACTTTTGCAATGTTTTATTATTATTCTCATGTTACCCCTTTCGTTTGGAACAAATAAATTATTTTTTTTGGGAACCATCTAAAACTTATTTTGTTTTAGTTTAGAGTCTTAGTCTATAATTACCAAGGCCACAAAAATAATTAAAAACCCTATATAGCTATACCTAGTTATTTATTTATTTTAAACAGCAAAACCTAAGTTTACAGTAGTTTCGTACAATATAATATAGCAAACATGTTTGCCTAATGTAGGCGTACACAGCCCTGGCCATAATTATTATAGGTTATATTTATACATTAAGAAATGTTACAGTGTGAATCGGCTTTCTAAATAATGATAAAATAAGACACGAACAATCTATCTTAAACAAATGTAAGCGAACATTTTGTATTTTCGTAAAAGTGGTTACGGAAGTACATAATGCTGGCTTTAAATATCACTATACAAAGGTAAAAAAGTCTAAGTTCTTAAATATACTATCTCTTTTAAAGAGATATTCGGGTAATTTCTGCGACCCAGAATTTACTTCATTTTACCACATAAATAATTTACAGTCCTATTACTTAATTTTGTTTTTCCATGATAAATATCATTAAATATGTTTAGTTCAATAAACGTTGATAAAGAAGACGCATAAATTTAGATATGTCAAAAGTTCACTGTTTAGTATACCTACAAATAAAATATGAATATTCTGCCTTTCAGCAAAGATTCTATAATCTATACGACGACACATTCTGTTATTCTAGAAAAAAATAACTGAGATAATAAATAAAATAAACAAGATAATGTCACGAACAAAAATATTTAAATCTGCGTTCCGTATGTTTAATGAGGAATAATACTCGTACATCTCTTACTTTCAATCTTTAAAATAGTAAAAAATCTAGGAGTGATCATTGTGCTTCTACTGCTAAGCTATATTGTAGACGCAATACAATTGCAGAATGGTTTATTTTCGGACGGGAAGGCTGTCCTAGTGAACGTGTAGCGTTCACGAGAGCCCTTCGTGTTACTAGCCACCACTGCCACAAAACTTTTCAGAATTAATGACTATCTGAATTATACTCGAAATTGTTTTAACGCAATCATTATTTAAGTCTAAAAGCATTGTGGTCATAGTAGCCAATAACAAAGAACGTCCACATGAGCGCTACAAGTGCAATCATAGGGTTGATGAAAGTTTCGTCTTGTACTGTTTAAATAATTTCTCTTATAATTTATGACTTTTATTACATAAGATATACATAAGCTCTTATGTCGAATTTTCTCTTATGTGGAATATAGATTTATAATATATAAGAAATTTCTAACTGTACTGATTTATGTTCTAACTCATCACGATACCTTTTGAACCAAGAGGGGTAGAAACATGACATTTGGTATATTACTTTGACACGTAAAAATCAGTTAAGAATGGATATTGCAAACCGCTGCACGCAAAGGATGGATGACCTGTTCATTTAAATGATGCATATTTTTGTACTATATCACATTTATTTATCTAAGTTAAGAAATAACACCAACAGAAGGTAGAACGGGCTATGCGATGCGAGTGAAGGACATCTAGGTGTATATAAAATTAAATTATTAATACAAGAACATATAAGCGGAGAAGTGATACCCCATCGGTAGAGGGCGGTAGAGCCGCTGTGTCAATTTCCGGGAAGGAATCTTATTTAATTCCTATTTTGCGTATAAATTATATGGTATTCCCACTACCCACAAACAAGAAATCAGAGGATGGGCAGGAACTAGCGTACTTTACTGCGATCGCCAATCCGCCTGCCAAGCGTGGCGATTATGATACATGGGGTATGTATCATAATCGCCACGCCATAGAAATTTTTGGGAAGGCCTATATCTGCAGTCGGCATCTACTGTCTGGAACGATGAAATACATATAATACAATAACGAAACTATGTTAGATAATAATACTTGTAAGTAATGTTCAGAGGAACTGTTATTTCAGTTTCATTTATGTCCCTAGAGCTGTGTCCTGTTAATAAAGATTGTGAAGAATTGTAATTTAGGTTAGTTGCCTCAAAAAAGGCAATAACAGTCTCGTAACATTATTATTTTCAAATTAAAATGCTGAGAAACAGATAATCACGGAAATAATTAAAAAAAAGATTCAGTGATTAATGGTTACTTGTAGTGAATAGAACATCGTAGATATATGAAGATTTTTCCCGCGATAGAATCTGAATACTCATAAAAAACATGATTTTTTTTATTTCAAAAATTTTAACTTGCAGACAATCTCATAGAATTAACGATAATTTGTTAACAATTTGAAATTTTTATTCAGATCGATTTTTAAAATGGTTTCATACTTTTTAGTAAAAGTAGCTAATACATATTTTTTTTCACATATAACGTACCCAAATGAAAATGTATGCGTGCCACCTATGTATACTCAGATATTGATATTTCTTTTTGCTATGGTACATGTTTAAAGCCTTCATGGTTTGTATTATATGAGCCAATATTTAGTACTTTTGAAACGTGTTTCGCTGACGTAATTCATCACTGGTAATACACATTGGTTTAGACCCGTGATTCCCAAAGTGGTCTATATCGACCCCTAAGGGGTCTATGGCATCCTGCAAGGGGTCTACGTCAGCGAAAAAAAATTTGGGGGTCCATGAAATGAAAATAGGGGTCCACAATAGTGGATCTCAACACATACACTGATAGTACCTATTTACTTACATCATACTATCTTATAATATCAAAACATTTACATTATTTATAAAAGTACCTATGAAGTCAAAAAAATGTTATATATGTTTATAAAATTGTCTAAGTTGTAGGATGTTGGTATTATAGATTGGTGTAGTTGGTATAGTCGATGCAAAATTTTATTTTGAGTAGTTTTAATTTAAATTCAATTAATAAATGAATAAGTTAACATGTGTTTTTAATTTAAGTTTTTAACACTTAACTTCACTATAGTTAGAAATTTACAGGAAATCAATATCGGTTAAGTAGAGGGTGTACCCAACACGGAAAAACATGACAAGGGGTCTACGACACAAAAATGTTTGGGGAACTCTAGTTTAGACCTTCGTCTTAAGGCACTGAAGGATATTGGACGAGATTTTTGCGAACACGTCCCGGCTGACCTAGATTCGACGTTTGGCCTCCTGTTCAAAAATGGACTTAACTAGTTTAATTGTTTGAGACAATAGCTTCAAAAGCGAGCCTGCAATTAACATTGGGGCAGGACATGGGCGTATCAGACGGTTTCCGTCTTATCCCGCGTCATTGGAAGAAAGCCGTTGTGATACTCGATTCGATTGTGCGGTTGTGGACTTAACTATGAATACGAAGTCGTCAGTAAATAGAAAGTGAGAGATATATTTGCTGTTGACATTAATTCCGAATCCTTGCTATTCCCAGAGCTTGAACGCACCTTGGTGGCAGTGAACAGTTTCGAAGAGAAAACGTTTTCCAGTTTCACATCTCTTTTCAATGGGATGTCCTTAGTGATCTATTCTTGTACAAGGATCTACATGATGGCATTATTATAGAAACACCAACTCACTCCGATGTATCGACAGTCAATTAGGAATTAAACCAAAGGCTTTTCAAGTCCACAAACATAACGTTATTATTACCGAATCGTGTGTATGTGAAATGAATATTAAGTAGCTAATGTTGTAATAAACATTTGGAGATAGTTCACATTTATAACTAAATCTTTACAGCAAGTGTTTCGTTAATATTTCCAATTCTCGAATCAAAATCGACAAAGTAAAAGTAAAGACAAAGAAAGTAGTTGATTCTAATACCTGTGTATCATATTTGTTCATTTTTATAAGCAAACTAAAATAACATAAAGTACTAGTTATGTAAAGTTAAACACAAAAATATAAATTACAAAAAATGCGTTTACGATACGGCTTAAGTAAATCATATATTAATAAATTAATAGACCTGTAACTTAGTCTATGGATTCCTAATAATTATTAGTAGAAATATCATAATGAGATTGTGTAACTTAAGTGCCAATAAATACGTATATAAAAACGCTTTTTAACGCCGTTTTATTTTCAATCACTAGTGTAATAGTCTGAATTACTTCATAGTCTATTATATAAATTAATAAAATGCGTCTTTTATGGGTATTAGCCATTGTTTCTGTTGCACAATGCGCAGAAAGGGTAAGTAGCTTTTCATTATAAGAAAGAATCCCTTCGAGACTATATTTAAAGTCGCAAACTGTTTCCACACGACTTCTCATTTCATAATGTCTCTTTAAATAATTATTAAGATATCATTATATTTTTGCAATCAATAAAATATTAAAATGAGATGTTTTTTAATCATTTTATAACAATATTTTGCACGTAAAATATAGAGAGATGCTCGAAAGATAATTAAATATTCTTCATCTCACGTTTTATTTATCTTGCATTTTGTACATAGGCGATTGATAGAAATAAAACTATAAATGGCGATCGTTTTTTAAACTTTTATAAACGATTAACTGCTATGTAAATTTATTTTAAATTTATGGAATCTCAGAAGTATTTACATTTTGACATACGACATCATTGTCGAAATCGTCTCACCTACACTGACAGGTTCATTTTAAAATCTAAACTGCGTAATAACCATTTTTTTTATTTAAGTTAACTATCAGCCAACGTCATTTATGACCACTAACTCAAAAGACACTTTAAAGAGTTTTTATGATAAATGTGCAACATTCAATGAAATGATTGATTTCATCATTTCATACGTAGAACATTTAATGTTTGATATAGGCTTTCTCATAAATTACTTATAGGACCTTAGCTCATAATGACGTTAGCGAAGTTGTCAGTCCATCTTGTTATACTATATAATCCTGGAACTTACGCTGAGCGAGCGACACGATATTTCTCCGAAGGAGGCGAAATGGAGGTTGACGGCGTACGGCGAGGTTTCCGCATTTGCTCACGCAACCTCTAGGAAGATATTTTGTCATTTGCTAAATTCAGTGCGATTGCATGTGGTTAGATGAGAGAATAGAACCGAGCGATTTAAGAGAAGAGAGGAAAGATATATTTATTGAACGAAATCGCAAGTTATATGTAAATTTGCTGTGTAAAATGCATAGGAAATGTCTCTATTTGCTGGGGACGAAAAACACATTACGTTTACTTTCAAGTACATCAGCATATTCTAAAATTCACGACTTTATTAAAAAAAGTACTTACGTTCTTTATTTAAAAATTGCAAGTGGCTGGTGTACGAATATTGTTGATGAATAAGAAATTGTCAAAGCTAATAATTGCACAAAAAACTGTCGCTTTGGAAATATTCTTTGGTGTAATTTATTATTTAATGCACTTTTTTGTTTGTTTCTTTATTTTAAGATTACTAAGCATGAATATATTATAAATATATTATTATTTTAAGTGATTTCTGTGTAATATTTTTATGAATAAATACAACTATTTGCAAAATTATTATTTAATTGTAAAAACATAATTTGTTAGTTTCACTTTAGTAGATAGACGCCACTATTGTTTTATCCGAAAAGTTGTAGAGGAGAGACAAGAAAAGATATGAATATCTATATGACCTTACGAGAATGAGAACAATTCAAATCGTATCTATAAAAACTTTACTTGGCAAGTCATGAGTTATTCCAAAAGGGTTTATATTTCATCACACGTTTAATAGTTATAGGTGTTATAACGAAATATCTTCAAGCGTAGTTTTTACAATACGATACTGTCCATAATAGTTAACGGAAGTCAGATAATGATATGTATATTTTTGATTCATTAAAAGCGTACGAAAACATTTGGAAAACAATTTGTCATTACAGTTAGAATAAACCAAAAGATTAGACCAAAAATTTGAGGTCATCATGCATTAAGAGTAGGCCTGCCAGTTAGTGGAACAACGGCATAGTTACTATTAGGTAATAAAATTATTTAAAACTACCACAATTGTGTAAATTTAATCATTAATATTGAAAAGGAAACTTAAATGATTTGATTTAAAAATTTATTATGACATGTCAACGCTTCAAAATTTAATACAAAAGTTGCCTACGAAATTTTAAATTGTCATCATCAATTTGAAATTATTGTTATATGTCAAGAATTCACTTAGAGTTTCGTTATAAAAAACAAGTTGAAATAAATTGAAATAAATGTAAAATGTGCATTGATATCTAAAACCAATTATTGTTTTAATAGCATTGAACAAAAAATTTGATAAGGCAATCGCCATAATATTACGTTCTATATAAAAAGATTCTGTACGGCATGATCATACAGTTTATTGTTAGAAGGCATAGATACTGATATTGCCTTAACAATTTTATTTTAACACTAAAATAAAGAAATGAATACGATTTACCATTTAATGTTATTGGCCATAGCTGTCAATACACAGTGCCTCGCAGAAAGGGTAATTTAAATTTTATTATTATAATTCTGTACTAGTGTTATTCTAGCGTAAAATTTCTACGACAATAGTCTTATAAAGTAGATGGTAAATAGCACGGATTGAATTGTCTGTCGAATTTCTCTACCTTGGATATGCATACATGTAATAAATATAATAATTAGATGTATCCTGCCCGCTTCATGTGACCCGCACTGCATTTATGTGTAATTTCTTAAACGATTCTTCGTAATTTTAAACATGCCAAAAATATTGTGGTTAATATATATAACTTGCTATTGAATGAAATTAAGCATTTTTTTATCGAATGCCGTTGTAATCCTTTTGCTTTTGCCGGTAGAATGTCGTGAATTCTAAGCTGACATCTACTCGGCGAATGGAATATTCTTAGCAATAAAGTATAATATTGCATAAAAAACACAATATACGATTTTAAAAGTTGTTTACATTTTTTTAGCGGTATACTTTATTTTACTTGACGTGTTAGTTAATATTGTTTTACAAAAAAGTGGCATTTTCGCTAAAATAAGATTTTGCAAGGAGATATATGTTTCATATATAACTTACTGATGACGAATAGGAAAGTAGGTCTATGGTAAAAATGTAGTGTACTAAAATTTACTTACTTATTTTCACTTTTTAGTTAAATAAGCTATTATATTATATTATATTATATTATATTATATTATATTATATTATATTATATTATATTATATTATATTATATTATATCTATCTATTTATATATCTTTAGTTTTATATATAAGTTTATCAAAAATAAATATGCACGTATATAATTAAATATTTTCAGCCTGTTGTTGTATTAAAACCGGAACTCGCCGCTAAAGTAAAGGAAAGAGCGAAATTATGCCAGACAGAAATAGGAGTGGATCCTAAGGAATTGAAAAAAATTTTGCCGTGGCGGCTTGAGGAGAATGAAATGAACGCAAAACTTATATTTTGTTTAGTAAATAAATTGGGATTTGCTAGGAGCGATGGTCATGTTATAGTAGAAAAATTTGCTGAAATTTATAAGGAATCGTTGGAGCCTTATGACATTAATGACTTCATAAACTTGGCGGTGGAATGTAATAAAAAAAACGGACCAACTCCTCACCATACTATGTATATCGTTACTAATTGCTTCTACACAAGATCTCCCGTGATAATGGCTGTCCAATGAAGAAATATCAGCAATACAACTTTAATTTATACGCGGGAATACAATTTTCACTTATATTTATAAAATGTTGTTGAAAAAAAGTTGGTGTCAGTTATATTCTTTTACTTTTGCAGTGTTTTATTATTATTCTTATGTTACCCCTTTCGTTTGGAACAAATAAATTATTTTTTTTTTTGGGAACCATCTAAAACTAATTTTGTTTTAGTTTAGAGTCTTAGTCTATAATTACCAAGGCCACAAAAATAATTAAAAACCCTATAAACCTATACCTAGTTATTTATTTATTTTAAAGAGCAAAACCTTCTTACGCAAACAGCAAAACCTAAGTTAAACATAATGCTGGCTTTAAATATTACTATACAAAGGTAAAAAAGTCTAAGTTCTTAAATATACTATCTCTTTTAAAGAGATATTCGGGTAATTTCTGCGAGCCAGAATTTACTACATTTTACTACGTAAATAATTTACAGTCCTATTACTTAATTTTGTCTTTCCATAATAAATATCATTAAATATGTTTAGTTCAATAAACGTTGATAAAGAAGACGCATAAATTCAGATATGTCAAAAGTTCACTGTTTAGTATACCTACAAATAAAATATGAATATTCTACCTTTCAGCAAAGATTCTATAATCTATATGACACATTCTGTTATTGTAGAAAAAAATAACTGAGATAATAAATAAAATAAACAAGATAATGTCACGAACAAAAATATTTAAATCTGCGTTCCGTATGTTTAATGAGGAATAATACTCGTACATCTCTTACTTTCAATCTTTAAAATAGTAAAAAATCTAGGAGTGATCATTGTGCTTCTACTGCTAAGCTATATTGTAGACGCAATACAATTGCAGAATGGTTTATTTTCGGACGGGAAGGCTGTCCTAGTGAACGTGTAGCGTTCACGAGAGCCCTTCGTGTTACTAGCCACCACTGCCACAAAACTTTTCAGAATTAATGACTATCTAAATAATACTCGAAATTGTTTTAACCCAATCATTATTTAAGTCTAAAAGCATTGTGGTCATAGTAGCCAATAATAAAGAATGTCCACATGAGCGCTACAAGTGCAATCATAGGGTTGATGAAAGTTTCGTCTTGTACTGTTTAAATAATTTCTCTTATAATTTATGACTTTTATTACATAAGATATACATAAGCTCTTATGTCGAATTTTCTCTTATGTGGAATATAGATTATAATATATAAGAAATTTCTAACTGTACTGATTTATGTTCTAACTCATCACGATACCTTTTGAACCAAGAGGGGTAGAAACATGACATTTGGTATATTACTATGACACGTAAAAATCAATTAAGAATGGATATTGTAAACCGCTGCACGCAAAGGATGGATGACCTGTTTATTTAAATGATGCATTTTTTTGTACTATGTCACATTTATTTATCTAAGTTAAGAAATAACACCAACAGAAGGTAGAACGGGCTATGCGATGCGAGTGAAGGACATCTAGGTGTATATAAATTAAATTATTAATACAAGAACATATAAGCGGAGAAGTGATACCCCATCGGTAGAGGGCGGTGGAGCCGCTGTGTCAATTTCCGGGAAGGAATCTTATTTAATTCCTATTTTGCGTATAAATTATATGGTATTCCCACTACCCACAAACAAGAAATCAGAGGATGGGCAGGAACTAGCGTACTTTACTGCGATCGCCAATCCGCCTGCCAAGCGTGGCGATTATGATACATGGGGTATGTATCATAATCGCCACGCCATAGAAATTTTTGGGAAGGCCTATATCTGCAGTTGGCATCTACTGTCTGGAACGATGAAATACATATAATACAATAACGAAACTATGTTAATGATAATAATACTTGTAAGTAATGTTCAGAGGAACTGTTATTTCAGTTTCATTTATGTCCCTAGAGCTGTGTCCTGTTAATAAAGATTGTGAAGAATTGTAATTTAGATTAGTTGCCTCAAAAAAGGCAATAACAGTCTCGTAACATTATTATTTTCAAATTAAAATGCTAAGAAACAGATAATCACGGAAATAATTAAAAAAAAGATTCAGTGATTAATGGTTACTTGTAGTGAATAGAACATCGTAGATATATGAAGATTTTTCCCGCGATAGAATCTGAATACTCATAAAATACATGATCTTTTTATTTCAAAAATTTTAACTTGCAGACAATCTCATAGAATTAACGATAACTTGTTAACAATTTGAAATTTTTATTCAGATCGATTTTTAAAATGGTTTCATACTTTTTAGTAAAAGTAGCTAATACATATTTTTTTTCACATATAACGTACCCAAATGAAAATGTATGCGTGCCACCTATGTATACTCAGATAGTGATATTTCTTTTTGCTATGGTACATGTTTAAAGCCTTCATGGTTTGTATTATATGAGCCAATATTTAGTACTTTTGAAACGTGTTTCGCTGACGTAATTCATCACTGGTAATACACATTGGTTTAGACCCGTGATTCCCAAAGTGATCTATATCGACTCCTTAGGGGTCTATGACATCCTGCAAGGGGTCTACGTCAGCGAAAAAAAATTTGGGGGTCCATGAAATGAAAATAGGGGTCCACAATAGTGGATCTCAACACATACACTGATAGTACCTATTTACTTACATCATACTCTCTTATAATATCAAAACATTTACATTATTTATAAAAGTACCTATGAAGTAAAAAAATATTATATATGTTTATAAAATTGTCTAAGTTGTTGGATGTTGGTATAATAGATTGGTTTAGTTGGTATAGTAGATGCAAAATTTTATTTAGTTTTAGTTTTAATTTAAATTCAATTAATAAATGAATAAGTTAACATGTGTTTTTTATTTAAGTTTTTAACACTTAACTTAACTATAGTTAGAAATTTACAGGAAATCAATATCGGGTAAGTAGAGGGTCTACCCAACACGGAAAAACATGACAAGGGGTCTACGACACAAAAATGTTTGGGGAACTCTAGTTTAGACCTTCGTCTTAAGGCACTGAAGGATATTGGACGAGATTTTTGCGAACACGTCCCGGCTGACCTAGATTCGACGTTTGGCCTCCTGTTCAAAAATGGACTTAACTAGTTTAATTGTTTGAGACAATAGCTTCAAAAGCGAGCCTGCAATTAACATTGGGGCAGGACATGGGCGTATCAGACGGTTTCCGTCTTATCCCGCGTCATTGGAAGAAAGCCGTTGTGATACTCGATTCGATTGTGCGGTTGTGGACTTAACTATGAATACGAAGTCGTCAGTAAATAGAAAGTGAGAGATATATTTGCTGTCGACATTAATTCCGAATCCTTGCTATTCCCAGAGCTTGAAGACACCTTGGTGGCAGTGAACAGTTTCGAAGAGAAAACGTTTCCCAGTTTCACATCTCTTTTCAATGGGATGTCCTTAGTGATCTATTCTTGTACAAGGATCTACATGATGGCATTATTATAGAAATACCAACTCACTCCGACGTATCGACAGTCAATTAGGAATTAAACCGAAGGCTTTTCAAGTCCACAAACAAAACGTTATTATTACCAAATCGTGTGTATGTGAAATGAATATTAAGTAGCTAATGTTGTAATAAACATTTGGAGATAGTTCACATTTATAACTAAATCTTTACAGCAAGTGTTTCGTTAATATTTCCAATTCTCGAATCAAAATCGACAAAGTAAAAGTAAAGACAAAGAAAGTAGTTGATTCTAATACGTGTTTATCATATTTGTTCATTTTTATAAGCAAACAAAAATAACATAAAGTACTAGTTGTGTAAAGTTAAACAAAAAATATGAATTACAAAAAATGCGTTTACGATACGGCTTAAGTAAATCATATATTAATAAATTAATAGACCTGTAACTTAGCCTATGGATCCCTAATAATTATTAGTAGAAATATCATAATGAGATTGTGTAACTTAAGTGCCAATAAATACGTATATAAAGCGCTTTTTAACGCAGTTTCATTTGTTTAATCAATAGTGTAATAGTCTGAATTACTTCATAGTCTATTATATAAATTAATAAAATGCGTCTTTTATGGGTATTAGCCATTGTTTCTGTTGCACAATGCGCAGAAAGGGTAAGTAGTTTTTCATTATAATTTTAAAAACAAATTATTAAAGGATTTGCAAATGTCGAATGCAGTTTGAAGTTATTTTTATGCTTAAATTAAATTCAGTTAAAGTAAAAGTAAAGTAAAAGTTAAAGTTAAATGAAGTTCGTTGCAAAATTTGTTCAGCGCGCATTTCCTAAAATCAAACGGAGTATTAATTTTCATTTTTGTTGCTGTATTTATACGAGATAAAAATTACTTCTTTATTTTAAATAGCAGATGTTAAGTTTTAATTAGACTATAATAAACAATAAAAAATTTATTGATCAACCAGTGTATATTTATAGTTTATTAGTATTAACTCAAACTATTTTTAGCCCAAATTAGTACTGGATCCAAAGCTCGCGACGAAAATAACTGATGCAGCGGTAAAATGCCAAGTTGAATTAGGAGTTGATCCTATAATTTTGCAAAAACTGTTGCCGTGGAAGCTTGAAGAGAGTGAAACAAATGGAAAATTTTTGGTTTGCTTAATGGGCCAATTGAAGTTTAGCAGCCAAGATGGTCATTTGGATATTGAAAGGTTTATGGAGTTGTTCAACGACTCATTGAAATTACAAAATGTTGATGGATTAAGAAACTTATTGGAGGAATGTAATAAAGAAACCGGGAAAAACAGTTACTATACAATATATAAGATCGCAAACTGCTTCCACACGAGGACGCCCGTCGTTATGTCTCTCCAGTAAATAATACTTAATACAATGTATATCTAATGCACTATGATCTAAATTTTGAGTACATTCGAAAAATTCATTAGTTGGTGCTTTAAATAAAAATAGTTCTGCTAAAATATTAGTTTTCCTTTAGTAATATTAAACCCATTAATATATCCTTTGTTTAAAATTCAGTGCCGAACGTGTACATTTTTATTTAATTCTTTAACGACATATTATATGTCTATGTGCTTTTTTCAAACTAAGTAAGTACAACTTCGAGGAAAGAGAGGAGTCGATGAATTCAATTCGGCTCGAAGAGGAAACTATGAAACATTTTCTCGAATGTGCCGTGGTGTTTTACCAGGGATGGCCCACAAGTTTGAAAAGTAGTCTCTCTCTCTGGGCTTCATTGGCAAGGTCAATAAGCTATCAAGAAGAATTTCTTTGCTTGCCCGTAATTTCCCTGAAAAATTAAATCAAGAATGAGGAGATCCGTAGACGAACAAAAGTAAAAAATATAGCTTACCGGTAGCTGTAGTGGCAGATCACATAGTGATTCACGGGTCACGGGGGGTTCTCTGAGTACCTTCACAGGTTCAAGCTCAAGGAGGACCCCTCGTGCTTCTGTGAACCGGGCGTGGGCCAGACCGTGGTCCACCTTGTTTCCCACTGTCCGGCGTTCGGAAGACTGCGCAAAGGAATATCTCGGCTATCATGCAAGACGAAGGGGAGAGAGAATGCTTCCTCAGCTACTGCAGGAAGGTGGTAATAAATGCAATAGGTAAAAATAAAACGAACACTAAAATATAGAAATGAAAGGAAAATAGTAGTACCAAAAATAGTATAATATAAGATGATAATTACAAAGAAAATACGTGTTAAATAATTGAACAATAAATAATGTTGCAAAATAAAATAGTAAGGAAACCTAGAATGTAGTGGTTGAGGATGGATGTATGGCTAATGGAATGAAAGAAAAGACTGGGAAAATTGTTGAATGAAAGAAACAGTACGACAGGTAAGATGATATATGAAAGAGAAGAATGATAAAAAAAATAAAAAATATGAATAAATTACTAGAATTAAAAAGTGAAGTGTAGGGAAACGAGAGGTCCCCAACAGCGGGGACCATAAAAAAAATGATGTGAATTAAAAATTCCGAGAAGATTAGTGGCTCTTGAACATATGCTGTTTGCGTAGTTAAAATTTATTCAATATCTCTATCTAGCACCTAACCTGTGGACATCAAACAATTTTTTTATTTCAGTAAAAAACGTTGTGTCCATTTTATTAAGGCATATCATATATAATTACTGTAGACAAATAATGATCTCATTTCTCGATAATTTTGAGAAAATAATCATGACAGTTGGTATCTGTGTTTGTATTAAAAAATAAATCCAGGTTATCTGGTTAACCTTTACAAGATATGAGCTACGTCAAAATTGACGAGGAAGTCATATCGGTTGTCAATATATATTTATTAAGTATTTTAATATTTTAATACATACAGTCTTAGTCGAAAATGTAACTGATGGGTGCGCTTGACATATCTGTTTTTAGGCATAAATGTTTCGTACACAATATAAAAAAAATAAAAATGAACCTTTCTTTCTTCATGATTGTGTTTTTATAAAAAAAAAACATGAAAACAAATGGATTTTAAGAAAGCAGATGTTGAGGTATAAAATGCACCGACGAAGTTAATAGTTTTGTTCAACAATTTTTCATTTTGTAAAAATAAAAGCTTGCAACTAGATCTTTCCAATTTCTTCCCTGTGATGAATAGATAAACATGATTATGAACATGTATTTATGAACGTATTTGTTTTTTCTGTCTTATGTATAAATAGAGAACAATTAAGGAAGCCGTTAAGACAAGATTAATTAAAAAATGTGTATACTTGTTCCGGCTTATCGCATGGTATCAAATATTGTGAGCAATTTTATAGTCTATGATTTAGACGTTAATGTTTTGTTCTAGTAAGTCTTTTAAATGTTATCATCATGTTTGATAACCAGATGA
The DNA here is from genome assembly GCF_028537555.1 of Battus philenor. Taxonomy (NCBI): domain Eukaryota; kingdom Metazoa; phylum Arthropoda; class Insecta; order Lepidoptera; family Papilionidae; genus Battus; species Battus philenor. The sequence goes on from NW_027181693.1 coordinate 6,138,906, forward strand.
TGATTATAATGCATAAGTGTCTTCAGTTCTGAGTGGGGGTTCTGAGGGAGGTAAGCCGCACGGCCAACAGCCGTGTGTAGAAAGTGAGCAGGAAGGCCCAGGACCCCTATAACCAGCTTGGCCGGGTCGCTAAAGTATCTTGGGGTCTGAACTCGTAGGTAATCAGAACGATGTATCTGGCGGTGCTCGGGCCGACTATTTTATATGCAGCGAGTGTATGGGCGCCGGCGGCTAGGAAGCTGCTGATACGCAGGCAGTTGGGCGCGGTCCAGAGGGGCTTTGCTCAGAAGATCGCAAGGACCTACAGGACCGCGTCCCTGCACTCGGCCCTTATCCTTGCCGGGCTACTTCCTCTGGACCTATGGGTCCATGAAGCAGCCCATTTATTTGAAATAAAGAGAGGATTTCCTCGGCAAGTGATAGGAGACCGGGACCTGGAGTTACCAGTCAGCTACCTGAGGCTATCACACCCAACTGCTCAGGTTGGTGTTGAATTCTCCTGCCTGGAGGAAGGTGAGGAGGCTGCCCTCGTGCTTCTGGGAATCGGGCGTGGACCAGACCGTGGTTCACCTGGTAGCCCACTGTCTCGCATTCGGGGACTCCGGGTTGACTCCAAATGCTGGTTAGGCGTAAAAATAAATGTGGGAAATATCGCCTCTGTGTTAGAAGATGCCAAAAGTAGGGAATCGTTTCTCAGTTTTTGTAAAGTAATAGTTAAACATGTTATAAAAATATAGAGTAAGCATAGTAAAATTGTGAAATAATGTAAACAAAATTGTAAAATAGAGAAATAAGAAGGCGATGCACGAATGAGAATTAGAACGAAAGAGAAAGATAGAATGAATTGCGGAAAGAAAGAATGGAACGTTAGATTATGTGAAGAATGATAGTAGAAAAATAAAATGAAAAGGACAGTGAAAAAAAAATCGGATAAAAAACGACCCTGTGTATACATAAGTGAATATCTGTTATATTCGCAGAAAATATAAATCTTATTTTCAGATTAATGCAAGGTTGTAATATCTTGTTAGCTTCTATGGCACAAGAAATGATTTTGTAAGGATTATTAGCAAGGATTTTATCGACTGACTGATAAATGCATCAAACATTATAGATTTTATGAGTATAGTCTGTTATATAAAGGCATTACATTATAACAAGGTGTTGCAAGGACTTGCAGAGATTAAGAAGCATTTGAAAATAATTCACTGTGGTTCGTGATTTCTGTATGATAGCAAAAATCTTTTTAAAATTAATTCTATATCGGTGTTGTTAATATTAAATAGAAAATTAAAGAATGAATTTAAACATACCATAACAAATTTATTATCATTCATTATAATATAAATAATTTTGATAACATTTAAAATTTATCTCTTTATCACCTATTAATGCCAAAGAAGACATAATATTGATTTGACGGTATGTGCTAGGTATTGTTAAATAATATAAGTAATATGATGTGAAAGAAGTTTATTTCAATGATTAAAAATAAACGTAATTCTTACTATGCAAAACATCGTTTAATCTTAGCTCGGCTAAAATTTAACTTTTCTACTACTACTTTTTTACTACTTATAGATGTATTTCAACATCAGCTTTACTGTGAAAACAATTTGTAATGATGTACGTGGTTTCATATTTATCTTGTCCTGTTAACATATTACATTCTTTCATAACCATTAAAATATTGTCTATTTTACTACTGGAGGCATAAATTCGCCGGGTCTTTTCCAAATCAAAAGAACCATTATCTTTCAGTATTTTCAATGATTTACACACACAGAAATAATACTTTTGACTCTTTTCATCATTAGGAAGATGCCAAGGGAGTGTTTTCTGCAAAGTATCCGATGGTGCCCCAGCTTCATTGACGCATTGAGAATCCACAGCTTTGATTTTAGCTACGGTCTCAGCAGGTAGTTTAAATATTTCCTGTGAAATAAGCAAAATTAATTATTCAAGAATTTTGAATTTGTCTTTGTAAAATATATACTAATAAAAGTGAAGGTAATGAGAGATGGTTAGTGGTGACGAAAAGTCTCTAACTTCCTTCCAACAAGGCCTTGGTAGCAATCTCGAAGCACGACTCTCTGCACGTACCTGGCCTCGCGGTGGCATGCAGTTAAGTAATGCTTCTCGAGTCTAAGACGTTGAATTAGGCCAACGTCGTTGAAATTACGGTGGTATACAAAAGTGTTCCCGTAGTTTTAACAAAAGGCATTTAAGAAGACCGTAGGGTTTTATCCGATGGTAGTTATAACGTTTCATAACTTTGGTGGTCTCTGCGACAGAAGGGTGTCCCCTGTAGCGACGAAGTTATTCGTCTTCCTGTTGCTTTGAGACTTTATAATGCCTCTAGTTATTAAATGATTAAAGAGGTGTTCTTGTGATTCTGAACTTTTATCATACATTATTGTATTTGACAAGACATAATTTATATGCAAATAAACTTTTTCATGTGTACTTCTTTTTGATTTACTTAATTTAACGTGATTAATACCTATAGGTAATAAGAATTATTTACAAACATGTACATGTAATTTTAAATATAAAACTTTATTATTTAGTACTGTAAATAAAAGGTGAAAAATTTTCTCTAATATGCGATTGAGATTGTATAAATTGATTATGATTCAGAAAAGTTACCATTAACAAAAAACACTTACTTTTGATGCGCTTGCGTCGAATATGCACAAGAGAGAAATGAATAAGATCGAATAAATCATTGTTGTATTATGATTTCTTTTTGACACCTTAGTATGTTCTGATATAACAGAAAAATGATCAAATGATGAGAATTCTTTGTTTATATATGGTACTTAGTTTGACGGATTAGTTTTAATTTAAACAAATCACGTGTTATAAAAACTACATAAACGTGAATTCCATTTTCAACCGGTAATTAACTCTTCTTGTTTAGTATTATTTCCGGCTATTTAATTCAAAAACCTTTGTCAGTATCAATTATGAATAGTAGAATTTTTAAATTGTAATTTTATGAAAACGGATGCCGTTTTTTATATGTACTCGTAGATACTAGTTGTCCTGTCTCTTCTCCCTTGGTTGTCAAGAATTATGTGTAATACTGTGTGTGTACTTTATTATTTTAAATTAGAAAAATGTAACTGATATACTTAAATATGGCTTAATTAAAATTTATTTAGAAACTCACTGGTGTATATATGGTAAATCTAGTGGATTATTTATGTGTAAGGTATGTCAGAAGTATTGCCAATGTAGGTAACATACATATTGCTCAAATTAATTATGACAGGTGAAAAAACGAGTTTTTTTAATTGATTTTCTTATTTAAAAATATCGTTCAAAAGGAAATCTAATAACATGGAAAAGTGTTAAACCAAGATTTTGTTTTTACATGATGGTTCGTTTCATCATATTAGGCGATAGACGCCCAATGCCAAGCAATAGGTCTTTCTCAAAGATCGCCTTGATGATAGGCTGCTTGAACTCGGTGACTTCCCGCGGTTCTTGACTTTATCGTCAGTTCACCCAATGTGGAGTTTACCCACGTTGCGTATACCGGTTCGTAGTCGGTACTCCATAGAATCTTACGACCTCAACGGACATCAGATGTATGAGCGTGGTGATCAGTCCACTGTCACTACAGTAGAGTATTTCTTCTTGCTACCTCAGTGACCTTAATTATTGATTTGCTCAATATGCAATAATAAAATAACCTTTTAAGTTTTTGTGGGTCTTTCTGGCATTTTTTTTATGACGTACACAAATGATCACTGTATCGTAAGCCAAAGTGGACAGTAATATAAAACAACGAATAAATAAATACGGGAGTCCATATCGGTGTCGACGAAGTCAATCAGCATAAATTCAAAATGGCGAGATGTCTAGTAAGGGAACTACACTGAAAAAATTAAATGGTTATTTTAATGGATGTAAGAATGGAGACAAATTATATATTATTTGTATAAATTGTTATTTAATAGCACATAATAGATAAACAACTTAAGTAATATGACAATGACAAAAGTTTTATTTATTACAGTGATTAGAAATACATGAACAGCAGTTTTTCGCTATACCGAACACTGTCTATTATGTTTAACAATATCACTTTGTCAAGTTAAAGATTTATTTCGAGATTAGCTTTACTATAAAAACAATCAGTAATGATGTACATGGTTTCATATTCAACTTTTCCTCTGAGTATATTACATTCATTCAAAATTCTTTTAATATCATCTACTTTGCTACTGGTTTTGAAAATTTGCACAGTTCTATCTAAATCGAAAGTCCCGTTATCGTTTCCTATGTTTAATTCTCTGCAAAAGCAGTATAAATACTTTTGGCTGTTTTCGTCATTAGGAAGACTCCAAGGAATCGTTTTGTATAAAGAATTTGGAGGTACTCCAAGTTCATTTACGCATTGAGAGTCCACGGCCTTGATTTTTTCTACAGTCGCAGCAGGCAATTTAAAGATATCCTGTGATATAAAGAATATCTACTCGATTTTTTATCATTTTTGTAAAATATACATTTGCATTATAAGAATCAGTTATATGTTATGTTACCAAATGAATAACGTTTAAGATCACGTGTTAAAAATCGCTATAACTACAGTCGCTAATCCATATTACTGCGTAGGCTCTTAGTGGTCGTGAGGTGAGTGAGAACTAAGTTTATACAATTAAATTTGTTTGTATTGTACAAAATACAAATGAGTAATATAAAAAGGATATTAAATCAGGTACACATAAAATAGTGTTGTAAGAATCAAAGGCATGGCAATTGCTTATTTATAGTCTGTGAAGGCCTCAGACAGTTGATTGATATTTCACCATAAAGATATAGCTAGATTGTAAAATGTTATTAGTTTAGCGAAGCTAAGAAGACAAAGTTGTTATTTCTCGAAACTGGTCTCTATAACACCGTTGCATGCTTACAATGTCTCAGGTTACAAAGATAAGTTCTCGTGATTTTGTAGTTGTCATTTCCATTGTTATATTTGGTTAAGTTTATAAGGGTGAACCTTTTCTACTTTCTAAATAATTTAATCTCTAAGACCCTTTTCAGTTCTTACGATGTTATTCAACGTAATTTTAAAAATATTTCAGTTCCATTGTTAAAGTACTTATTTAGGACTGTGTTACTACGGCTTGGTTACTACATTTCTAATAGAATACGTATTGCTATTATCAACGAAGCTCACTTACTTTGACAGATGCATTTACGCCTAACAAAAACACAAAAGAAATCAACAGCGTTGTGTAAATCATTGCTGTACAACTTTTTACTTCCAAGTGTAGCAGACGATTGAGTAAATTACAACATTTTGGTTTTATATATATTTATTTCGAGAAGTTAATTTTAATTAAATGAAATAAATCATATGCGCTACCTATATTGCAAAAACTATACGCGTCTTACTTTTATTTTATACAATAAATTATCTCTTCGCTATACAGTATACTCGTATGTAGCTATTTTTCGTTATTTAATAGTCAATCTTTCTTCACGGCGTTCACGGTAATAATTTTTTTTTTTAAAACAGAACTTCATATTCATGTTTACATAATTTCGTTGTCTCAAATATTTTTAATAATTTATATTTTATGCTGCATATCTTATGTATTTAATTATTTTATTTTAAATGTGTTAAAGAATAGAATTCGTTTCGAAACATTAGTCCAATGAATGTTTATGGTAAATCTGTGAACTTCCTTATGAGAAAGCTTGTAATGTTTTATATTTTGTAATAAAAAGGGATCAACCAACGTTTTAAAGTATTAATTGCGTAAAACTTGCTTAAGAAAAAAGCAACATAGTAAAAGGGATTCAATATAATAAAATTATATCCGTTTTTGCAAATTAAACGTACCATAAAAAAGGACAGGTGTTCATTAAAAATCATAGAAGGTAAATATACCATAAGACAAATGCTTTTTAGAACATGTAATACTAACTTTTAGGAATTTTTATACCTTTAATAAAGTTATTAAAATAAGGAAATTTAATTTTATTACAATTATTTATTAACCATATAAAAAATTTAATAAAAAATTTATTTTGTAATTCTTTGCCTTCGGAACAAAGTAATAGTAGTTTCATAACTTTTTTTTTGTGTTTTTATATATTTTATAACCATTTGGAAACAATTTACCTGCACAAAAACACTAAAAATTTTTAAGGAAGAGCAAACTTTTTTAGTTTAAATTTCTTTCTTCAAATTGGGTTTTTCGTAGAAAATCTAAATACTTGTAATAAAACTATTGATTTTGAATTGAACGTATAATAATTGACAGCAAACGAGCTACATATTCACCCCATTATATTCTATTTTACCTATTTCGAACCACACTGTAACATTTTACAATAGTATTTCACGAACCTGTACCTGTTTACAATAACCTTATTAAAGATACTAAAGACATCGATTTATGTACTATTGTATAAAAATCAACCTCTCTATTATACTACCAATTAGAATGCTTTTAAAAAAAAATTAAACTAGATTTAATTTCCAATCAATAAAGTCAAGTTTAGTTTTAATTTTATATATAGAACCAGAATGTGAGCACATTTAACAAGTTGGAGTAAGCACACCAAACATTGGTATCAGCAAAAACATAATACCGTCTAGGTATTGTTTTTGCTGATACCATTTCACAACATCACCTTAAACCTAAGTCGATATCAGCAAAGAAAAAAATAAGAATTGATAGCATAAATTTAAACATGCAGTATCGAACATAAATTTAAAAATCATTGCAAAACAGTAGATAAATATTCAAGAGTTTCAAAGTTCATTACAAATAATATTAGTAATATGTTATCAATACATAAGTTTCTTGAATTTTACGATTATTATTTTCTTTATGTTTCAAAAACCGTCCGAGATTCGATAATTTACAGATTCAACAGTACAGGAACTTTACTGTAAAAACAATCCGTAATTTTGTACAATGTTTCATAATTACTTTTTCCCGTCAATTGGTTGCATTCACTAAAAGCTTTTTTGATATCGTTCCACATAGTACTGTTTGTGAAAAGTCTCAGAGTTTTGTCTAAAATAAAGGTACCATCATCATTGGCGATACCTATTTTTTTACATAAGCAGTATAAATATTTTTGGCTGTATTCATCATCAGGAAGATTCCAAGGAACTGCTTTTTGCAAAGTACCAGGTGGTGCGCCAACTTGTTCTAAACAAATGGAGTCCACGGCCTTGACTTTTGCTGCAGCTTCAGGCGACAGTTTTATAATTTCCTGCAAAGTAAACGAAATTGTCAGATAAATGAAATAAATAAATAATTGGTAGATATTATTAACACTCCATTTCTAATATGAACGAAATTCTTTTTTGGATCTAGTCCTGTGGTATAAAGATAGTGGTCCCTACATCTTATCTATATTTCTGACGTACTATGCCCCTGCGGTTAGTGTTCTGAACTTTGAAGGTAGTTGTTGGATCTTCCAGAGCTTCCTTTGGATCTCTCAGATACCCTGCCATGAGGAAATGTAACTAATCTACAAAAGTTATTGAGACTCGTTTTACAGAAATTATTTAGATTTACTTGCCACAGGACAATTTTTTTAAAGTACGTAACTTGCAAACACTTATTAGTACAAGTTTTTGTTTATTGGTAATGAAAAATTTTAGTTGATTTTTGAAATTTTTGGTAATTTGACGCATATATATTACATTTGTAAGCCAATGACAAATCTTATTTCCTTTTCTTTCAAAAAATATTATTATAACTAATTGTTAATAAATATATGCTTGAGTACAATATTATGATATATTAACACGACTCAAAATTAAATAATGAGGTTATAGAAATTCCTTTCCTTTTTATTCAGGAACCATTATTTCTGGATAAGATTTGATAAAATTGGACGAAATAGGAGGTATGAATCACATGCAAAGTCTTTTAAAGGTATGGCATCGGAGTGTTAAATAAAGATCTGGAGGTCAACATCAAAAGAACTGCAGATGCTTATTAATAGTTTTATGGGGTTTGTTACGCTTTAAGCAGTTGTGAGTTTGATGGTATTTTGAAATACTAATATTCTTCACTTTAAGCGAAGTTAATGACATTTACTTAGTGATGGTGTTGATGATCTTTCTAACACTATCGTTTGTCTACAAGGTCTCATACATTACAGCGATACTGATTTTAAGCAAAGGTGATGTTAATAATAAATTTATTCTGTGTATGAAGGAATTTTGAGCTTTATTGGCATTTCCCGTATCATTCGTCGTAATTTTGAGAGTTATTTTAACCTTTAGAATTACTTACCAGGATTATTTATCTGATTATGTACACTCCTACATGTAATTCAGGTTTATAAAATTTGATGAACATAAATAAATGCCAGTTGCTTATAATGAAATGGCCACTGTTTAAGAAAAGGTCACTTACTTTAGATGCATTTGCGCCCAGTAGAGTCACGAGGGTAACTAGTAATATGGCGCAAGTCATTGTTGTAGATAGCTTTATTTTCACAACTTTTTACTTCCAAGTGTAAAGGATGAGTGAACTAACGACTGCAATTTTGGACTTATATAACATATTCCGTTTTCAAACGTTACCAGGAGGTGAATTAAAATAAATGATATATGCAAATTGCAAAAAATCACTTAAATGTCATATATCAGCCAATTGGATGTGGTAAAATATAAGTACGTGGTAAAATATGTGTACATTAACATTCTATGTAGTTGTATTTAACTTATTTATTTTATTTGCATCGAAAAACAGAATTCATTTTGAGATCTTTTCGTGACGTACAAATTAACGATATTTATAAAAATTTGCGAAAGACAATTTTATTATTTGTTTTCGTTATTTATAAATTAAAATCTTTCTTACTAACCATATGAGAAAAGATACCTCTTTCGTTAAGTACACACTGCAGTAAGGTATGTCACGTAACACATATAATTATTAATAATAAAACTAACTAAATAAATATTTCGCTCTTTAAACAAACAAAAAATAAGGGTTGATCGTAGAGAGGTGAAAATTTATGGTTGTATGTATTTTTGTATGCTGTATCATAAAAAAATTAAAACAAAAAATTTTGTCTAAAATATAAAAAAAACTATTTAGGGGTCGACCACCCTTAACATTAAGGGGGATGAAAAATAGATGTTGTCCGATTCTTCACCCTGGCCGATATGCACACTAAGATTCACGAATATCGGTTGAGCCGTTTCGGAGGAGTTACATCACGCACACGCTGACAAGAGAATTTTATATATTAGAGATATATTAATTAACGTCATTATATGTAAATAACTACAAATGTTTATTTATTATGCAACATTTAAATATTATAATTATAACATATGTAATAGTACGTCCCCAGCTAAAAATAGATCTTCATCATAGATTTCCAATAAGACCAACAAGGAAACGGCCTACGTTTAACGTCTTCCGACGAACCACTTCAACTGTCCAATTACTTTCATTCATCTATTTATTTATAAATATCTCCTCAAACAGAATAACATTACTAAAACCTATCAAATATTACACAGTCTAACCACACATCAACCTAATTAGGGATCTACTAGGAACTTCACTACCACCAGTAAGAAGACCGCTGAAAAGACCTGCAAACAATTATAGTTTTTTCTACAAGAACTCAGTCTATGAAATAAAAACAGTACAAATATTTTTTATTATAATCAATCATTTTTTGTTACATCGAAAAGAATAAGGCTTGGCATAAAAAAAAGATAACACAGACTAAGACCATGTAATGCCGTTATTGATTTATCATATTTTAGCAAAATAGCTGTTTTATTTTTACAAACGAATTTATAGAGTTTTTAGATTACCTTTAATATACTCCGTAAAAAATAATCCGGTTGTGGTACATCGCTTGATTTATTAATCAAGCGATATACAATCACCCAGTCTTATTAGATTGCCCATTAACAAATTATAAGGTCAAAATGTCTGGTTTTGAAAAACACATTGCATGATATTCATATTTATTTAAAACTAAGGGCCTTATTCAAATACTCTATATTTCATACATAAAATTTTTGAAGATCATATAAATTGTTATGCCTTGCGCAACTTTGATAACGATTACGCTTAGTCATTAAATCATCCACAGGATGTCCAATTATGCACACAGGACATAAGATTTATCTATAGATTACTAATCGAACTAGTTGGAACTAGGCTACATCTTTCTACTACCTTAATGAAGTCCTTGGTCCATCTTGTGGGTGGGTATACTTCGCTGCGCTCATCGTGGTCTAATTTCCAGTATCGAAAAGCCTCACCACTCAACAACTATCTGTTCTATGCGCTTTGTGGCTCACGCACTGCCACTTTCAATGGAATAGGGATCTTCTCTCTCCTGATTCGTTCTCGTAGAGAATTGACGGTTATATAGCTGTGATGGAAGCTTGTTTAGTAGCTGTGATCCTGAAGTAAGAGACCACGTTACTCATACTAAGGTTGCCGTGATTCATCCCGACATGCTCAGAATGCTTATTAGTTTCCTCAATGTAGATTGTACGTGATGACGTCTTTTTAATGGACTTATGAAGTCAATACTGCCCGTGCTATAGTTTTAATATACATAGATTAGGACTAGCAGTATTTGAAATGACATTAGTAAATTAAATTGTAATAACAACACCTTGCTATCACCATTCACATATTTCTAATTCGCAAATTAAACATTTTTAGGTTACAATGAATTTTTTAGTTCAAAGCATATTTACTGCTCTGTAATCGATCCATCACCTCGGACCTATTGGATTATTATTTCTTTACCTTGATATAATAGACAGTAATTTAATTCAAATAAAAAGTATAATAATGAACAAATAATAAAATATGTATTACTTTAACTAATGTGGAATTCGTGTTCAAAATATTTGAGAGATCTTATGTAATTGTCATGAAAATCTTTAAATTACTATATTAGATCTAAACAACAATGATCAGATTATAGCGAACTCAGCGCTTGGCGCGTTCGGATGTTTCTCCCGACTTTCCCGTCTCCCCTATTACTGATTTGCAATAAGGTTTGCTCTCTTGCACCCCGGTGCAAGGAATTCGCTCGTACAGCGTTTGGAAGTGCAGAAGTGTCCTCGGACTTTCTCGTCTCCCTTTCAGCTGTCGCTGCCCGCTAAATCCTATGGCCCTGCGTACGGATTCGCTACGTTCAGCGTTTGTAGTGCCGGAAGTATCTTCGAACTTTCTCGCATCCCATACATTGCTGTCGTGGTGTCCGCCTTCTTGCACACCAGTTCAAGAAAACCGTGCAATCAGCGTTAGGAGTGTCGGAAGTGTCTTGGGACTTCCTCGCCTCCCATAGTACTCGTAGCTGACGCAGCTTTCTGTGTCTAACTGTAGAGAACGTCGTCAAGATCGTCCCTGAGAACCGGCAGTGATCGCACATTCAGTTTGTGAACGGTCACAAACTGCGCTGTTCCTGCCTCTTCGGTCCGGACGGCTCCTTCGTCGTGGCAAGTCAAGAAGCAAGCCGCACCCGAGGTACGTGATCGGTCAACATCCGCTGGCCTGCTCGCTTCCCGCGTATACGCGTACCGACATCAGTTGCGCGTCATCGCTGTTACTTCTCATCCCGGGGTGGGGCCGCGGTCAGCGTGTGACTAGGCACTGTCTCCCCTGCCACCGGCGCCCCCGCGTAGTTTGCTTAGGGAATTAGGTAGGTAACGCTAGGGCCGTTAGGTGCGTTTTACGGACACCGGGTGACTCCCCGTCTGTACGACCGTTTAGGGTACAGTCTTCGCTGAGCTTAGTTAGATTTGCTGACGCGCTGTGACGCTGAGAAACGCTGGTTTATCTCCCGCCGGACACGGCTGTCCGGCATACTGGTGCGTAGAGTGACCATCGAGGTCACTTCATTTAGACTCCCGCGATTTCATCGTTCCGTGCTCGCAGTGTCCCGCCCTCCCCCTGCCGTTCGGCAGGGAGATGCTGAATAGTTCGACCCCACCCTCACTACTCCACCCAACAATAGCGCAATCCTGGCGTCATTACACGGGTCCTCCCATTTGCAAGGATCCGGTCATCACTTTCGGTCGTAGGATGGCCATAAAATACCCGGAGGAGTTCAAGGCAGATGCTAAGGACTGTCTCTCCCGCTTCCTCTAACTCCCCGCAGTCACCTGACACCCCCGTCCGCTACGAAAAGCGAAAGCCCCTCTGCATCGAGGACCCGCACCTGAACGACGGCTCGTCGGAGTGCATCTCATCATGGCAACCGTTGAGCTTTCCTCCAAGGGAAATAAAATCTTCGACTCCAAAGACGTCTACTCCCTATCAGGGGTCTCACCGCAGAGGCATCGTCGGCCAGTGCCAAAGGTGCCAACTATATGGCCACGCAGCTCGAAACTGCTTTTTCCGCTCTCGTTGCGTCAATTGCCTAGGAGATCACGGGACGGTCACAGAGACACTACCCGCGCGTGTCCTCTGCAAGACCGAAGGTCACCCCGTCAACTATAGGGGCTGCTTTAAGGTGCCTAAAAAACGCCGTGCAGGTTGCCCCTCGACCTCCCGCCCTCCTAAAGTCGCCGCTCGACCAATCGCCTCCGTTCACGCGGTAAAAGTTTCAAAGCCCACGTTGAAACCTCTTCTCCTCCCTCTGCTCCCAGCCAATTTAGCCTGGGCGAAGCCAAACTTCCCGGGAGGCAAACCCGTCACCTACCCTTCCGCTCGATGGTTGATCATGAGCAACTGAAACCCTCCAAGCCCCTAACGGGGTCCCCTTCGCCTTCCTTCGGTCCCTCGGAACGCTTTCTGTGTATTGCGGTACACTCGGCTTTTCTCGCCGCCCATAAAGCGGATTTTAAATTATCTCCGCTTCCTCGTCTCAACGCCAGGATATGCACCTCACATCGAGCCCCAGTGGTCTCGATGCATATGTCAAGCGCCTCTCGCTTACATATGACACGGCGGCCGCGTCCACCTAATCCGCGTTCAAGCGAGGTCCGGAGAGACCCGTGTCTCTCCCGACCGCCGAGTAGTCCTCGATTCGTCCTACACACACTACACCTCATTCACTACACTGTATAGTGTACATACTATATAGTGTAGGTGTATACATACACGGGTGTAGTTCTCCGCGTTTGTATGTCTTTGTTGTAACTGGGGTACGATCACCAGCGTTAATTTTTTTAGTTCATGGACCTCTTTCCACGGGATCAATTTCGATGAAGCTGCACAAAGCCTAGATCGCCTAGCAGCATAGCTTCAAATACGTCACAAGTACAATCAAAATAGAAAATATCGTGGCGATCGTTGGGGGAGGCCTGTGCCTTGCAGTGGGCGTCCATGGGCTAAAAAGAAGAGAAAGATGAACAGAAAACTGTCCCAAAAATAAATCATTTTGTTTGTGGTACCATTTAGAAAACTTGAATCAAATAATCAACCGAAATGTAACAAAAACTTCGCAGTATACTATGTATATACATATATATATATATATATATATATATATATATATATATATATATATATATATATATATATATATAATTATAACCTATGTAAGTTATACATATGTTAAAAATATGTCTCTTAGATCAAAGTGGCAATAAGCTGAGCATATCGCGCCGTAAAGATAAAAGGCTTACTGCAGTCAACAGCCAACCAAAACATGGACATGAGATATTTCAGAACTCGCATTGAGTATCTGAGTGTACAAGCCAAATAACGGGAATGCATGGAATACACCGGTGGAGATGTCCATCTAAAGGAAAAAGGAAGAAAAAGGGGGATTCAAAGGAAAGGTAAAGAAAAACATTAACTAATTGGTGATTAACATTGGAGAGACATAATAACAACATAATATCGTTAGAAATGTATTTTTATTAATATTTGGACATAAATAGCTTTATTCATCCATTTATATAGGCGATGTACAGACAACATAGGCGTTTGCGATGTTTTGTCATCGGTGGTTTACCTAGAAACTAAACCTTTACCAGCCGAATGGAAATCAATAAGAAAATATTGCATTGCCGTAATGATGCTATGTTATAAGGTTTCTATACATTATCACGTTTTACTCATCGTTTTAACATGCTAAATACAAATTATTAGGTCGCGCGTTCGATTCCCAGGATTCAGTCTTAGCATTAGCATTTTCTCATTTTCTTTCTACATTAAATATATAGGATTGCCAATGCTCACAAATAAATTTCCAGAAGATGCGTTCAGTGTCTTTTGCATACCATAATACTACACTGCGATCGCCAATCTCCCTGCCAACCGAAATAATTATGTTATATCCCCCCAGAGGTATCTTGGAGGAGGTCTAGGGAAACGACGATTATTATAAGAAAGGCCATATAGTATGTTTTAGGGAATCATAAATAATATAAACATTACATAGTAATATTTTAATTAGTTCATTAAAAATGCAGGAACAAAATTTTACTGCTCCTCTAACCATCCCCTCAGTTTAAGTAAAAAAAAATTATGTTACTTTGTCATTCACATAGTTAGTTCGATACCAACATTACTATAGAAACAATTTGTAATAATATATATTGTTTCATATTTAGTTTTGCCTGATTTTAAATTACATTCACTGAAATTTTTTCTTATATCGTCTAGTCTATTACTGTTGGCAAAAATTTTCATAGTCTTGTCTGCGTCAAAGGTACCATTGTCATTTGCCATTTGTAACTTATGGCTCAGGCAAAATAAATATTTTTGGTTTATGTCATCGTCGGGGAGATTCCAAGGGATTATTTTCTTTAAAATATCAGGAGGAGCTCCAACGTCTTTTACGCATTGCGAATCTACGGCATTGATTTTTGCTATGATCTCTGGAGGCACTTTTACCCTTTCCTGTAAAATAAAGATTAATAAATAAATAAAAGACATAAACTTTCGAAGTCATCAAAAGTAGCACGAAACAAGAAGTATATCCAAAGATATTTCTTTGTAAATTGTTACATGCTGTTTGTTTTAAGACATTTTACCCCGACCTAATATCACGATGATTCAATACGGTCTACATGGATACGAATTTCAATAAATATAATGTACGATGTACATATGGTACCTAATCTTATGGGCATCTAGAAATAAAAATAACCTTGTTATGTCTTTTTCTAGACTTAATTTACATTTTATCAAAAACGACTAAACTTAAACTAGTATATTTTAAAGTACTTTAAAGTAAAAATAAAACTTGGGAATGAATTGTTGAAAAAACTTGTTTGATTATATTTTTTCGAGCTTCTTCTGAGTAGGTAGGCCAGTTACATCAGGGATATAAACCAGCATTTAAATTAAAGGTCATTTGGAGCCCTGATATTTAAGTTAAGTTGAAAATGCTATTGGAGAGGAAGCTCAAAGTGATTTTAGGTTTTAACGAATTGTCCTGTTCTGGCATTCTTCTTATAATGTATAATATGATCATTGTAAATTAATTTCAAAAATAAAAGAAGATTACAAAATACTTGCAGAAGTAAAGTGAATGAAAAAGCTAGCGATGTCAAGACCCTAGGTTGCGGTAAGATAAGTAGAGGTTTACCGTTTCTTTGAATATTAAAGAATTGATTAAAAAAGTTATAGATTTTGTAATTGCGTCGTATATTTTAATATTTGCTAAGGTAATCACTATGAAAGTTATTAAAATAAACGTAAAAGTATTTATGGACCATTTTTATATCTATCTTTATATGAATTCAAGCACAGTTAACCTTATCGTCTTTGAAACTATAATAACTTGATTTTAAAAGTAAATCGGAACATTAACTAGAACTAGTTTAAAAAATAGAGTAGTTGTTAAAAAAGGGTTTTACTTACTTTTGATGCATTCGTGCTTAGTACGGACACAAGAGAAATCAATAGAATAGTATAAATCATTGCTTTAAGTAGGATTCCTTTTCTACAACTATATGTCTCCAGATGTAAAAGACAAGTGAGTAAGTGGCAACGATTTTGTGTTTATATATTCGTGGTTATCTCTTAATAATATGGAAAGGGAGGCATCGGACAGTGTATATAATTTAAATGCTTGTGAAAACTAGTTTTCAACTCTATTTTCATACTTGAACTGGTTCCTTGCTATGCTGTATAATAAAGTCTTTTAATTTATAGGCTCTTTTCTTTTTTAACTAAAGAATATTTAAGAGAGACTTTTATTTTTTTACTTTCGTTTTTTTTCGAGAGTAGCTATTATTTTAAAATATATAATATGTAATATTTTACAATAATACGCATATTTTTCATGTATTGATTTACTTTTTTATTGAAGTGTTGAGATTGAGGATAAGATTATATCTTGAAATACTAGAATATGTATGTATTGAGGGATAACAAGTCGTGGCTTTCGTTAAAACTCATGTTAGATATGTTGCAAATATTAACATGTACTGTAATATTAATAAAGACACGAGAATTTGGACTTTTTTATTTAAAAAATTAAAATACTTTATTCGTTATATACATTACATTAGAACATTACTTACATGCTTTTCAATGAAGGCATTGCCTCGATGGCCAATGCAAGAGAGCTGCCAGGGTGTAAAGACTGCACCACAGAAACAGCTAAATTGATGGCACAGCTACGGAACGAGGATTGGCCTTCCTAATACATCCCGAAAGGAAGAAGAAATAGTGTATCCAAGTCACACACACGCGCTACATAATATCCAAGTAGCGCACGAGAACGTGCAGAGCTTAGAGCAAAAGAAATTAAAATTTTAGTTTGCGGATCTCCTTACCGCGAATCCTGTGACAGTCGAAGCCGGGACTAACAATGTTTGATTCATAATTTCACTTTCGCAACAACATTGAACGTTGTCAGAAAAGTCTTGTTAAATATAATTATAAACCATTGTCAACTACCAAGTTCTCTTAATTTTTTAAAAAAACTGTTACCGAAAGTGCACCCAACGATTGCCATTCGGTCTTAGTTTTCTCACTAGTTTGATTTAATAAGGCCGAAAGGATATGTTATGTTTATTGTGCGAAGTAGATACCTACAGTACTAAACTATAAATGACATACATATATCTAGTTCAAGGTTTATTTCCTTATCGTTAGCTGTGACTGCTTCTTAGGTGTGAACTGGACGACATTTATGTAGATAATTACTTATTGATTACTGAGTATACGAAAATGTGATAATAATATATTAATAAATTATAAAATATTAATATAAATAGATCACCGGGAACGATGACTGACGACCGTAAAACAAGGTACGAAAATTGCACAACTGGCAAACGTTTAGATCGTCTTAATCTTATTCATGGCATTACAAATAAGCTAAGCACAAATTGCTTGCTTAATCCGACAACCTAAAAGCACCTAATCGTTTACAGCAAATGTTTGATATAAAAAAAGGTTTCCTCTTTTGAAATATTTCTTTAATAATTATTTCATGTAATTTTCTTTAGTGCTAGTTTTAATAAAGAATCTAAATAACTCAATTTTAAAAACGTTATTAAAATTAAACCTAAATTTTAATTAAAACAACACATTATGGTAGGTATAAATGTAGTATTGCGTTGTGATTATCAAATAACACTAAATCAGTATATTAAGGACATAAGAGAAACCGTAACAGTCTTTTATTATGGTGCATAAAAGACCTAATCAATCTCCAAAAAAAAAAACTGTTTTTAAAATTACGTAACATAAAAAATCGCAAATATTTTTTTTATTGCAATTTATAAATAGTTGACTTGCACTATATATTATTAGCTCCGCACACACATGACCATGGCTAACATATACATAACACAATAATGAAAAAAATGTATTATTTGTATCTCTGGCTGCAACTGCAGGCAGCTCAATTTGCGATAGGAATTTTCTGAAATATCCTTAGTCGAAAACCACCTTTAAGTTTTTACAAGCAATTTATTACGAATAGAAAATTTGGTTCAGCTGTCAATAGACCTCTGATCAAAATTTACAACACTATTGTCAAAAGTGTCAAGCAAATCAATCCTTATTTAATACAAGTTCGTCATTTTTATTCCCTGACTTTTTTTGAGGTGTTTCATTGTCTTCTGTTCCATCAGTTTTATTTTCAATAAATTTATCTTCACCGTATTGATTGCTTTTGCCTGCGATTCTTCAATATCGCTGATTGGTGTTAATTATTTAGACAAAAACTTATTACTCCTAAAATCATAAACAATCATGAACGAAGCAAGTGAATCACTTTGACACTAAAAGTCTAATTTTGCAGTACCTGTACTGCAGTCTCCATGCCACTGCGAGGAGATTAGAAACATCGCTACCCGCGAAAATGATAGCTTATTTCATTATTTACTTAATGCGTTAGAAACCTAATCGATCATCAACTTATCACAATGTCTTAATTTAAATTAGAAGCAATTGTGTATACCTCTGTCATAAATATAAAAATTTGAACGTGGTGCCGAGCTTGAAAGTGATAAACATGATTTCGGGCCCCTCCCTGATTTAAAGTCGCCTAAGAAGTTCTTTTCCATTTGCGTACTGGACGTAATCTCGTTTCGTATAGTTGGTAAATAACGTAATCGTCGTAAATTTCCATTGGTATCGTTAATATTTTATTGCTTAATAATTTATAAAACCTAAAAAAACATTTATTTGCTGACAGACGCTTTAGGTAATGCATACTATAGTATCTTAGATCTCTCCTTAAATTTAAGATACACGTTTATGGTACCGTATTTTTAACATTAAACTTTATTTTCTTGATTTATTATTTTTGGAGAACACGACATCATAATACAAACATATTTAGTTTGGTTTTAAGGTTTGTTGTTATTAATTTTATTCATGTCTTCACCAACGCTATTTTTTAATTTTTATTTTTATTCAAGTGAAAACTCAAATCTTGTAAGGTGGATTGATATATTATGTATCAATTGATATGTTATGATTTGATGTTTGTATGTGTAATACACCGAACAAAGGCTGGTCGCATACCGAGTACGAAGAGTGACATAACTATGCTCTATTTATGTAATAAAATATCCATAAACATTAAAACAATAATACGTAATAACGTTAGTGGTTAAGGAGGTTAATGGTTGCAGTTTGCGGCAGTTGGTCTGTGTTCCATAGAAAAGATTACATTTTCAAAAGAGTTAATGAACCGGAATATTCTAGAAAAAAAAGATAAATGTATAGTCCTGCACTACCTCTTTTATCGGCGGCCAGTATCCCAACAAATGAAAAATGATGACGCTATCACACGAGTCAAAATTTACTTTAATAACTAAACAATACAAATAGGGGCCCAATCTAATTGAATGAAGACTATGACCCCCAAAGGCGAAGGACGTCCACCCAGAAGAAAGACAGTCGACCTTAAAAGTTAATAACAAAACGCAGCGGGCCACTCCCAATCGTTTTACAAATGAATGGGTAAGGTCTGTGTTCCCTGCAGTGGACCTCTTACGGTTGAAAAGATGTTAGTAATTACGATACAAGAGGAGTATTATAAATGCAAACGATACGCCTACATAGAATTTTGACAATCAATGTCATCGGTAAAGGTATAACATTTGCAATACAATAAATAAAGGGGCTATATTATAATACAGATTATTATAAGTAAGGCCTTCAGTTTACACTCAATGATGCTTTTAATCTACTGTCACCAGTAAAACTAGGTGCCACATTCGTATATACCTAGATGCCCATCAATAAAGAAGTCCTTCCAAAAAAATTGTGAGAAATAATCTATGAAATAAAAAAAACTGATTTCTATAAGCCGCTCATAAACAAAGTTATACAATACCCAGCGATATTGCACACTGACCTTTGGAAAGAAGCACGACTGATTAAACGTAACATAAGTAGTGTGGAATAGAGATAATGCTCTGTGAAGCCAAAATTAGCCGATTATCTCTTTCTTTAGGCAGCTTCTACACTTTATACCAAGCAGAGCTGCTGGGATTAGCAAAAGCGACAGGGTACGCGGCCAGTGGGTCAGCGCATTCATGCGCCATATTGACCGACTCGCGGTTCACCCTCTAAACTGTCGCAAGACCTGATACCCTCCACCCCTTAGCGTTAAGGGTAAAAGATAATGTAATGATATGAATATAATGAGAAGAAAGAGACCAATCATCGAGTCCTGGGTAGTATTTATAAAACTATGAAACATATTCTCGTTCAATATTCCTCAGTGCTTAAAGACTAACGTCTAAGACCATATTCAAAGGAACATGGTCTCTCATTTTGGGCCTCATTCGTAAGCTTATAGTTGCTATACAAGATCGAATCCAGAATGAGGAAATCTGTAGACGAATAGAAGTAATCCAGGGTAGATGTAGGTCAGCGGATTGGTAACTTGAAGTGGCAGTCAGCAGGCCACATGACACGAAGAACAGATGACCGCTGAAGCTTTAAGGTAGAGGGCACAGGGCCTCTATCGTCAGCTGTGTAGGGCTGCAAAGGTATCTTGGGGTCTGAACTCGGAGGTGATCAGAACGATGTATCTGGCGGTACCGGAGCTGATAATTCTGTATGCGGCGAGTGTATGGGCGCCGGCGGCTAGGAAGCTGCTGGTCCGCAGACAGTTGGGCGTGGTCCAGTGGGGCTTCGCACAGAAGATCGCGAGGCCCAACAGGACCGCGTCCCTGAACTCGGCCCTCATACTTGCCGGGTTGCTTTCTTTGGACCTTTGAGTCCAAGAAGCAGCCCGCTTATTTGAAATAAAAAAGGGTCATTCCCGGCAAGTGGTATGGGACCGGGACCTGGAGGTACCGGTCAGCTACCTGAGACTACCACACCCGTCTGGTCAAGTTGGTGTGGAGTTCTCCTGCCTGGGGGAAAGTGCGGAGGAAATCCGAGTTGCCACCGCGGCTGCCGATCTTGTAATTTATACCGACGGCATCCGCATTGAGAATAAGGTGGGTGCGGCGTTCTGCGTTATGCGGGACGCCGCAGAGTTGCATACTAAGAAACTCAAGTTGGGCAACTTCTGCACTGTATACCAGGCAGAGCTGCTAGCTCTAGCGGAAGCATCAGGGTACGCGGGCAGCGTGTCCGCGCAGCCATACGCCATAATGAGCGACTCGCGGTCCGCCCTCGAAACTGTCGCAAGATCGGACACCCTCCATCCTTTGGCGTTAAGTGTGAAAGAGAATATTATGAAAGTGAGAGAAAATGGGAAGGTTATAAGACTATACTGGGTGAAAGCGCACGCGGGGATGGAGGGGAATGAGAGGGCGGATCAGTTGGCCACGGACGCGGCCCTAAAGAGCAAAAGAAGACCTGAATATCAGAGATGCCCCGTTTCATTCGTCAAGCGACAACTGAGACTGGAGTCGCTCGACGAATGGAACAGGAGGTATATGCAAGGAACGACGGCTTCAGTGACGAGGATATTTTTCCTGGACGCCATTTCAGCCTACCGCGTGGAGCACGCAGTGTCGAGATGGATACGGTCTTGGCCCAGCTCTTCACGGGTCACGGGGGATTCTCTGAGTACCTTCACAGGTTCAAGCTCAAGGAGGACCCCTCGTGCTTCTGTGAACCGGGCGTGGGCCAGACCGTGGTCCACCTTGTGGCCCACTGTCCGGCGTTCGGAAGACTGTGCGCAGATTCCGAATGCCGGATGGGCAAAAAGATAGAGGAAAGGAGTATCTCGGCCATCATGCAAGACGAAGGGGAGAGAGAATGCTTCCTTAGCTACTGCTGGAAGGTGGTGATAAATGCAATAGGTAAAAATAAAACACAGTAATAGACTCAAATAGACTTAAATATGAATAAAAAAAATTAAAGCAAACACTAAAATATAGAAATAAAATAAATAAAGTAGTACCAAAATAGTGCAATAAACAGTATAATATAATATGATAATTATAAAGAAAATATGTGTTAAATATTTGAACAATAAATGTAATGTTGCAAAATAAAATAGTAAGGAAACCTAGAATGAAGTGGTTGAGGATGGATGTATGGCTAATGGAATGAAAGAGAAAGACTGGGAAAATTGTAGAATGAAAGAAACAGTACGACAGATAATATGATACATGAAATAGAAGAATAATAATAATTAAAAATATGAATAAATTACTAGAAAATAAAAAGTCCCTGTCCCACACGAGATGGGGGAACGAGAGGTCCCCAATAGCAGGGACCATAAAAAAGAAAAAAAAAAGGTTCTGGAGTGGGGATTACGGACGGGTAGGTCACGCGCAGAGTCTTAACGTCTGCTCATAATGTGGACAGACGATCTTGTTAAGGTCCACGGAAGTAGCTAGATGCTAGCCGCTTCCAAAAGGTCTTTAAAAAATGTTTAGGGGAAGTTTGTGTCCAGCACTGGATACCCTACGGTTAAAATGATAATTATGATAAATTAATAGTTTAGGAGTAAAATTTGAAATGAAATAAACGATTTGTGATTTAAAAAACTTTTTAATTCTACTAAAAACTTATAACGTTTTATAATTGTACTAAAAAATATTAATAAACAACATAAATAACAACTAAATAAAACGGGTACACATTGTTACTGATCTAAAGTGTAAAACAATTTGGCTTTACTCTACAAAGTCACTTCAATAGGACTTTTGCCAAAGAAACAATCGATAATTTTGTACGCTGTTTCATATTTATCTTTTCCCGATTGTGCATTACAATCAATGACTAATTTCTTAATTTCGTCTACTTTATTACTGCCAGCAAAGATGTTCGTAACTCTATCCACATCAAAGGAACCGTTGTCCTTTGCTAACTGTAACGTATTGCATATGCAGTACAAGTATTTTTGGTTCTCCTCGTTATTGGCAAGTTTCCAAGGGAGTATTTTCTGCAGATTGTCAGCAGGTGCTCCAAGATCTTTTACACATTGCGCGTCCACCCCCTTAAGCTTTGTTACCATCGAAGATGGTAGTTTTAAATTATCCTGTAAAGTAAAGAAAATCAATGTAAGATTTTTTACATACATAATATAAATAAATGTTATATTTTAATCATGTAAAGGACTACAACAACAAGGTCCGAAGTGCAACAGTTGATTATGTTATACAAAAAAAAGATTGCTATACCCATGAAATAACATGAAGTTAAAAACACGTACTTCGTATTCAGAATTGCGTTAAATTTTTTTGGGTACAATTCCCATGACACTATTTAGGTTTCAAGAGGGAACAGGTATCAAAATATAATGTCATTACGCCCAAGACATGGAATTGAGTTTTGTATTTGGCTAAGATGCTTGGTAACCAAGAAGCATTTCTAAACAATGGTAAATTCATTACTAAATAAACACGACTTTACAAAATTACGTTTTGTATTATATATAAAATGGAGCTGTTTTTGTTGTTAAAGTTTTCAATGTCCAAATAAAACTTTACTTACTTTAGACGCATTTGTGCCCAATAGTGACACGATGGAAATCAATAAGACCGTGTAAATCATTGCTGCAAGACTATTTCAAAGACGACTTTTTACTTCTAGGCTTATCCGATGAGTGAGCATACAATGCTTGTTTGGCATTTATATGTGTGATGTTTTAATATTGATGAATCCGAAAGTGGGGCTGACTTCGGAAATTAATTCAACTAGATCTCAAAAAAAAAATCTTTGAGACTCTTTTTCATGTCACACGTAATTATTTTTTATTCAATAGTGTTATTTGTAACGTAGGAACTTTAAGTGAATTTTAAAATAGAATAATCATAAGAATATCAATAATAATTCTTCTTTTGTACATAACTGTCAGTGTATGTATATCTTTGAAAGAATATGGTAACTAAGAAAAAGTGGAAATAGGTGTAAAATGGGTGGATGTATAGTTTATCAAACAGTAAATATATGTAAAAATTTCAGCGATTTAAAGCTTTTACATATATAACTTAACACCTGTATAAAGTGATCATTGAGAAATATGTTATGTCAATTTAGTTTTTCTATGGGAATGCGACAGGCTACTACATTCTGGCAGTACAATCTGCAGTAAGAAATATAAAACAGTGATTAATTTTAATACCTAGTATACCGAATTTTACATCATTTTTTCTTGCTAAATTATCATTGAGCTATTTATTATTTCAGAATTCATATGTTTTTACACAGGTTACCACACATTTATTAACAGCAAATAAGCTATATATTCGCTCCTTTAAAGCTTTTACTCCTATTTCTAATCAATCTATATACTAATATGAATAATCTACCTTTCATGTATTGAAAAATACCTAATGATCAAATTTATCAGAATTAAAAACTGACCAGAATTTTTTACATTCTGTGAGAATGACTAATTAGTGAAAGTTAACGTAAAATATGTTTAATATCCTATTTTTTCCAGCGTTGTTCGAGTCATGTGTTGTCAAGGCGTCCAAGATATTTATCAATCCAACGTTTAGATAAGTTATAAATTAAAGTAACAAAATTGTTCACTGTAAATATGTATGTAAACATTTTACTTTGATTTTCGTTCATAATTTATAAATAGTACCGAACGTATCTTATTAAACAACTGAAGTTGTTTTTAAATATATAATTTTGCTGCATCAATTGGTATAGCCTTATTTTCCAACTAAGTTTTCTTCTTAAGCTGTAATGAATACTCTTTTTAGCGTCACCACAATAAAAATTGGGACATACATACGAGTAAATAGAAAGTGAAGATGTTTGTACGCCGCTGTCAATTGTTTTTGAACAGATTTCCATCCTTGTTAACTTTCACGATCGCCTGCAACAATGAAGACAGTCAAAAACTAAATCATCCTTGTGTGATCAGTTCTGCTGTTAGTTTTTTTCTACATCTCGTGCCCCTCATGTTCAAAATATGTCTTTCAATTTCTTTTAATAATTATTCTAGCTTAATTTTTTTTCTCTTTTATTCCTTTTTAGATCTCTAATTTCCTCTTCGCGCATATTTCGAAATATCATTTCTATTCATACTTACTTTCCTTTTACTCAACACATCTCATCTTTCGCCTCATTTTCCGAACCAACAGCCACATTTTTTAATTATTCTATCCTATTGTTACTTACTCTCTAAAATTATATCACAGTTTTATCTAAACTTATCACAATTTTATCACAGCTGTTGTATTGCTAATTTATGTTTTACTTTTAAATTCTTCTCTCAATTTTTCTGTAACTTACCCGACCTTTATTAGTTTTATTCTTCTTTATTACCTCATCTACTACTTCCGCAGTATTTTAGAATAAAACTTGAACATACAATTATGACTTGTGCATACAATTATGGACTTTATGAATTTTCCATTTGTACTGGTGATCTTATAGACTAAGCGAGTAACACGACAATTAGTAATTTATCAGACCTACTGAGTATGATGGCGAATATGAGT
Organism: Battus philenor; assembly: GCF_028537555.1. Taxonomy (NCBI): domain Eukaryota; kingdom Metazoa; phylum Arthropoda; class Insecta; order Lepidoptera; family Papilionidae; genus Battus; species Battus philenor. Next base: position 6,164,191 of record NW_027181693.1, read on the forward strand.
AACTACTGTCAATTATAGTTAATTACCTATCTTGTTCTGTCTTTTGATATAGTACAAAGTTGTCCGGTATGGCTTAAAATTTAAATACACTATTTATGGGAGGTCGACGTATACAGCTAATCCGTATACTGTACAAAATTAAATTGTTCACACACTAACTGAAAGTTTTTAATTAAGTTAAAGTAGGAAATACGTCAAAATTGTGCAAAAGAAATAGATTTACATTATAAATGAAAATGAAACCTATACTCTATTACTATTTTTGGGAGTTACCTAATTTTTTTGCCGTGTTGTAGTTTAATCTATTTTCGCAGTAATAAATGTGAAAGTTCGAAAATGTAAACTAAATACAAAAAAAAAATCAAAAGACGTAAATATTTTTTTCCTGAGTAATTTCCCATAAACATTAAAACACCGCATATATATAGAAGTACGAAATTTACATTTTGTGCCTCTTGTCCGATAGGCCTAAAATTAAATAAGTTGTCGTTAAAATTTACAGACATGATTTACATGGAGTAGGAGGATGGAGTTTTACTTCTACCTATAAACATCATATTTATCATAATTTCAGTCACAGGACTTCCTCTGCCATAGATTTTCGATGATTTTAAAGGTCCGTTTTGTGGCCGTGGTCACCTTGCCAGAACCTTAAAGCGGTCATCTGTTCTATGCGCTATGAGGCTTGTCCACGTTCACAAAAAAATGCCATCCTGCAGGCCTATGTCAGTTTCTTTCGTTTGTTTACGAATCTCCATAATTCTGATACCATCTCTAAGAGAAATCTTGAGCACAGTTCTCTCCATGACTCGTTGAGCAACTGTGAGTCAATGAAGCCCGAAGTGGCACCTAGTAATAGCTGTAGAACAACTTCTTTTCATTACGAACTGTTTTATTAGTCATGTAATTAACTTTAAAAATATTATTTGCTATTATGGACCCCAAATATTTAAAATATGTATAATGCAATAGAGGTAATGAAATTTGAACCTTCCTTGCTTCAGTGTAATGAACATGAAAAAGGCCCTCCGATTTTGGTTACTGTCTACGGTATACTATATAATCCAAAAAGTCGACGTGTCGTTCATCGTCTTGAAATTCAGTATTTCAGCGCCTATTTTTGTTAGTATTGCATGTTTTATTTATGTGTTTATTTTTAGTCGTAATTTTTTGTTGTGTATGTAATTATGGTGTCAAATAAATAACTAATTATCTGTTTTATTTTTAACAATAATTAATGACTATTTTTAGATTGATGGCATGTTATATTGCGCATTTTGTTTTTTACTGTATTGAAATTTTCATTATTATCATTTCAGCCGAAAGACACCCCAAAACACACCGCCTCCACAGACTGAACAACTAAGTAATTAATGTAAAATTTCTTTATTTTACAGTATAAAACAAAATTTCCTTCAGATATAACCGAATAAAATTAAGGCGGTGGACTCTCAATGCGTAATCGAGGATGGAGCATCAGCTGACACTCTGCAGAAGACATTCCCATGGAATCTACGAAAAAAAACAAAAATACTTGTTCTGTTTATGCAATACGTTAAAATTAGCTAACGACGACGGTACCTTTGACCCTATGAGGATTTTCGCGAACAGTAATAAAATAGAAGAAATCAAAAAGATATTTAATGAATGTAATACACTGACGGGAAAAGATAAATATGATATAGCGTACGAGGTTACAGATTGTTTCTTTATTAAGGCTCCTATTGAAATAGGTTTGTAGTGTAAAGGTAAACTGAAACTGTGTTTGGACAAGTAACAAAAAACAAGTATTTGTATTGTAGTCAGCATGAATCAAAAATAAAATACAAATATCTTATTTTTTTAAAACAACTAGTCGATTTTCGTCGCTATCACGACGCTCTTAAGTTCTAATGTGACAGGCGCGTCGTGAGCAAAGTAGTCCACACGCCGAACACTATTTATTAACTCGCACAACGGCAATCAATAAGCCTCGTTTTGTATAATGAGGTCTTGTGCGTGTTGTACCAACTCTTTCATATACATTAATATATGACAGACGTTGATATTGATACAAAGTCATGGAAAAAACCTATACTTATATTATTCAATATTTTCCCAACAAAACGATAACACAATACTATATATATTTATATTATTTGCGTAATATTTGATTTGCCGCAGTTTAGTGATTCATGATAGGTTAAGCAATATCTATCTACATATACTATAAAAGAGATTTCCACCTTTGTACGGACCAATAACGATATTTCTAAACCCACAAGGTTGAAAGACTTAAAATTTAATACAATTTTTATTTTCCGGTAGGGATCAGCTAATAATGGGTATAATAAAATAACCAACGGGAGTTTAGGTGGTCATTAACAAATAACTGCACGTTTTTCAAACCATCGCTCTTGTAGGTATAAAACTTGGGCAGATGGAAAAATTACGAAGAATGTTTTAGAAATTGACAGACGGCGATTGCCACAAAAAAAATCATCAACTTCATTGCTTGCAATGAGAATTTAGATGTTGGGTTTCTGATAGTAGGTGATAGTTTTCCAACAACCACCTTCTTACTATGAATTAAATAAACCTTCAAGTTTCAAGGCCTGGTTTCAAACAGGATAGAATTTCTTGAAATATATATAATAAGGTAAAATCGTAAAATTTCAAAGAACGGTGAGTGAAGAATATAAATATAGATATAGAAAGCTTACCTATATGAATAATATAGATATAGAATATATAGTGCAGTAGATTTTATTGCAAAGTATATTTTGAAATTGATACTATACATATTTTCGAAGAGATTGGTGATAACTGTGGTTTTGCTTGTGTGAATTTAAAGATAACATATATAAACATTAACGAATTTGCATTTTTGTATGTGTGTATAACATTGTAAACAAACAGATATCGTTTCAACCTCTTACACTGTAAAAGATATTACTAAATTTACAAACATTACCATTACAACTGTCTTTTAAAAACGAATACAATCTGTCAGTCGCTTTTTAATTTGATCCCTATCTATATACCTTGTAGACCACCAACATATTTCAAGGTATATTATTTAAGCTTTCACTCTTTGAGACTGCGTACTTCGTTTATTATGGTCTCTTGGTAGGTTCTTCATGTAAAACTAGTCCCGGAGTTGCTTGGCTATTGGCAGCAGAAACTGAAAAAAAGATAAGCGTTTCGAATGAAGTTTTTCATACAATACTTATGGATTTTTTTTATTATACGCTCGCTAATATCTCCATCTCCGTAATTAATGGCTACGTATACGACAATTGCATAAAAAAACGAAACTCAGACTATACTGTTTTTAGGAGGTACTTAAGTTTTTGTCTTCTCCATTGTAGTTTAATCTACTTTTTTGGAATAAATTATGTGTAAATTCATTACCAAAAGAATTAAATATCGCAAAGCAATTTTTTGTTGGTAAATTCGTGTCTATATTAAAACATCGCAAATATATAAATACAAAACAGACATTGTGTGTCTCTTATCCAATAAACAGAAGTAAAATTAGCGGTCGCTGAAACTATCTTACAGCAATGACTTACATACTCATATTAGTTTCTCTCGTGTCACTATGGGGCGCAAACGCATCTAAAGTAAGTAATCTTTTACTTTATGTCAGTCAGTCAGTCATCATCAAGACTGTGTGGGACCTTCACTACTACACATAACCCATCTATTTAGTTATTACTTTTATTTATTCATATTTATTATTAGTTACTAGTAATAGAAATAAAATACTCATGTTTATTTCTACACATATTTATTAACGTTTCATAACTAACTGTTACATTAGTCACGTTATGAGCTTTCTTAACAAAATCATTAATTGTCAATGATTAAATAATTTATCTTTCATACGGATAGTAACTATATGACGACACTTTTATATATAATTTTACTAATATCAAAAAGTTTTGGTTATCAACTAACAGAGTCTTGAAAATCTGTGTTTGGGCTACTGGGTGATTGTGGTCATTGAGTCATGATTTATTTCATACTACTGCGACACACATTAATACCAATAGAAATACTACTTTTTATTAATTATTAGTTTTTATTTTGAAATTTTTCATTTCTGTAAACTATTCCTGTCTTCGAGTTTTTTGTGATCATCGTGTATAAAATTAAAGTTTATTTGTCAGACCATCTGCCTTTCTTACCGACTGAATAAAAATATTAATGATCACTCTATAATGATGGTCTGTTAATTTAGTTTGCACATTTCGGATTGGTAATCTGTATTTATCCACCTTTATTATCATCATAATTTTTGCTTAAGGACGTCCATAGCTGGAGATTGATATCCTCCATAAATTTTCTGTATCCAACAAAAACATACCTGCTATCATCTACGCCAATTATCTGTTCTTAAATTCATTTTACTAAGATGAGTATTACAGTATATTTATATTGTGTTACTTTAATGAACAGTCGCCGACGGCTTACATAGAAAAAGAATATTTTTAATGATAGCTAAACTTAAAGTGAACACGTGCAAGATATTATTGATGTATCAACTATGGAAATTCTTATGCAGCAACAGCGCCGGTTTTTATAATATTATACATGTTCAATTATACAACAACTAAACATTTAATGTCAATTTTCTTTATTTAACAGGAAATCATAAAATTTCCTCCTGAGACAGTAAGTAAAATCAAGGCAGTAGACGCTCAATGTGTAAGCGAAGTTGGAGCATCAGATGACGCTTTGCAGAAAACATTCCCATGGAATCTTCCTAATAACGAAAACAACCGAAAATACTTGTTTTGCTTATGCAATAAGTTGAAATTAGCAAAAGACGACGGTACTTTTGATTTTGACGTCGCTAAGAAACATTTTACAAGCAGTAGTAAATTGGATGAAATCAAAAAAGTATTCGATGAATGTAATATACTGTCGGAAAAAGATAAATATGAATTAGCGTACGAGATTACAGATTGTTTCTTTAATAACGCTCCTGTTGAGCTTGCAATGTAAACTGTAACAACAGGTTAGATGAACTTTAGATTAGTCGCAATATGTATTTGTATTATTCAGTATAAATAAAAATACATTTTTGAAAGTATCATAGTGCTCATTTTATTTAATATTGCTTAAAATTTAACTTTTTCTTATAATTAATACGATTGATTATTTTATGCTTCTCTTTAATTTTTTGTTTAAATGTCTATATAAATATAATCTCTTTTTCAAAAATAATATTTTCAATATGAATAGCGAAAACGACTAAAAACTACCATATGAGGCAATTTCCGCGACTATCACGACGCAGTTAATTTCTTATGTGACTTGCGCGTCGTGTGCAACGTAGTCCACAGTCCGACCGCTATTTATTAATTTGCGCAAAGGCAATCAATAAACCTCGTTATGTAAAACTAGACCTTGTTCTTATTGCACTTGCGTTTTCCCCTACATCAATACATTATTGGTGTTAATATTGATGTAAGGCATTAGGAAAATTATATGCTTAATCTACATTTATTTATACGTATTTCCAACAAAAACTATTATATTTTACTGTATGTAACTAAATACCATTTGTGTAATATTTAATATTTCGCAGTTCAGTATCGTGTGATAGGTTAATTAAGCAATATTTCTCTTTCTCTCTCTATAGATTTACCCACCTAAATACTGACTTACTGTGGTATATTTAAAATCATATGGGTGAGACACTTAAAATTTGTCATTAATATTTCTTTGTCCGCAAAGAGATTCGCCAAGTATGGATTTTGCGAAATTCCACACGTATGAGGCAGGAGGTTGAGTAGATGTTCATTAAAAGAACACATACATTTCTAACTATGGCTCTTATAAGTATAAAACTTAAGCTTTTGTCATAAATTACGAAGGATCCATTATATGAAATTACACACACAAAAGGCAGTGCAGGCAATGCTACACGAAGTGGGCGAGAGACAGCTAGTTAGTCGTTGGTTTGAATTATATAAAGTCGCCACTGAACCAACGAATAATAAAAATATTATATACATTGCCCCGGACAGCCGCTCTCAGTATTCTCAAGGACATGTAAGCTACGACAACTGAGAAGGACTTGGGAGTACTATCTCTCTTGGTTTCTATGGCTCCTGGATAAAGTTCTCGCAGGATCCTCTTGTCCATAAGCAAGGACTCCGAAAAGTAAGGTCTGCAAAGCTCCACCTTATCTATTTTTTTTGTAGGATAGCGAAAAATAGGCCTCTCCCAAAGATATCTATGGAAAAATTCACTACAATTGCCACGCCTGGCAGGTAGGTTGGCGATCGCAATGTAGTATTATGGTACACAGAGGAAGCTGCAGCATCCTCTGAAAACTTGTTTGTAAGCAGAGGCAACCCTATAAAATTAATATACAAAGTGGATTATTTAAGATTATATCCCGAGAATCGAATCCGCGACCTACGATCGTAAGTCATGGCTCTGAACATATGTCATACTGCTGAATCATCACTACTGAATAACTAGTTTTGCTTGTACATAAATCTAAAATGTATGTATTTTGCATGTAAAATTTTACGAATATATACATTAATTATACTGTACATGTGTATGCTTATGTATATAAAGTGTAAAACATATAGATAAACCGTATTTTCTTGCACGTGTAAATAAAAACTCTTTTCCTGCAGTTTTGTTTTTCTTTTAAACGTTCCATGTAATATATATACGTGTCAGATTGATGACAATGCTGGTGTTAGCGGCAACGCTATGTTCCAAGTTTCAATACACTTAGTGTATGTAGGTTTTAGTAAACAAATCTTTTCAATCACTTTTGTTTTGGTAAACGGTCATTCAAGGAAGGCAAGCTACAGCTAAAGAACGTGCTATAGAGGTACGGCACATATCGAAGATGTTTCATGTTTTAGTTTTGTTCTGTTTTATTTTTGTGGGGCTTGCGGATGATATAGTAAGTTTGTTACATTTAGTTAAATTTTGGCAGTGTTTGAAGACCAGAAGAGATTTTATTTAGGAACAAGGCGTGCGATTGTATATACTTTAATTTAGTAGTAGCATAACTATTTTGTTTTATTTTTAGAGGCCAGTAATCCATTTGCCAGAGTTGATTAATGACATTATAACACAATCAGCTTACGCCTGCACGGGTGAGACAGGAGCCGAGCAAAAAGTGGCCAAGCGTGTCTTCCTACTACATTTCGATAAAGATGATTTGAGTAAAAAATTTTTGTACTGTCTTTCAAATATAACAGGGTTTGGGAATCCAGATGGACATTTGACCGAAGAACTAATGAAATTATACGAAGACAGCGAATACAAAGAAGATGTGCGCAGAGTTTTTGAACGTTGTAACGAAATACAAAGAAAAGAACGTATTCAAACAATGCATGAAGTGGTGAAATGTTTTGCAACTAATACACCGGTTATTTTAGGAGAGAAAGTTTAAACATTTTAAACACATTTCAAACTTTTGCAAATTTAAAATTACTAAATCTGCAATGTCAAAAAATGTAATATTATACGTAATTTACCAATAATTATTTAGTTCTAAAATTTTTGTTAATTTCTGTGACAGAATTTTGAATATAACAAAGAATTTTTTTTTATTTTTAGTCTATAATTTATAATTCGACTTTCTCCGTTATAAAAGACATATTTAATTTTACTACTTTTAGTACTGGAATTTGCCATTAAAAGGAACAATATAAAACATTCGTTTATAATTTTATCCTTTTTTATACATCCACTTATTAAACAAAACTTCTATTCTTTAAGAGACCTCCTATCTTAAGCTCTTTTCTACACAATCAAAAAATGAGATTCAATTTCGACATCTTTTGAACACAAAATATATTTTTTGTCACGATACATGAAAATTTTAATCTCTCATACGAGCCTTTATGTCTCCATCTCTGTAATTAACGGCTATAACATATTTAAATTAAGTAGGTTAGTAAAATTAAGCAAGTTCATTTTAATCCATGTATATATGTGTATGTAAAAGATTACCAACCTATGTACTGACTCATCTTAAACTATCAGGAAGATAAAACGCAACTTTGATACTACTAGGATATTGTGTTTTAGTTATTTCCGCAGCATTATGTTTCATTGATCGTTCTTTGGGGTAGAGATGCGGATGTTGAATATATTTTTGTTTTGCAAAAGAGAGTCACCCAAATTATTGTATAATAGAAATCTGAATTTTCAAAAAAATAGAAAACGCCTATGCTGTATTTACAAGGCACCGTGAAAAACTGGCTGTACCAAAGTATCGATTGCAAAGTGTCTTATTCATTTGTAATAAACCAAATCAGACTTTTAATAAAATTCTGCAAAAAAAAAACTTGTACTTCCATTTACAAAATTCTAAACGCATTTAAAAAGTAAATTGACGGATAGGCAAAAAAAAAATTCAATAAACGAATATTTAAATGACAAAATTTTTTGATTTTTTATTTTATTTAGACCATTTCTGATAAAGTGTGTATATATATAACTCTGTATTAATACAGCATTAATTAAAAAATTGCATAATTTCAAACACTACCTGTTAGAGATTAAAATTTGATCAGGATAATTTATTAGACGTGTTAAAAATGATTGTTATTATTTGCTTCTTCTCTGGTGGTGTTAGTGCTGTTAGCCTTACGGCTTTTACAGCTTCATCAGTACTGAGTTCACGGAGCGGAAGGGTCCGTGAACTATATATTTTAATTTATATTAAGATTTTATGAAATTACAACAATAAAAGACTTTGTTAATATAAGTATTTTTGGAGTTGTAATTGTTTTTTATTATGGTCTGCAATAAATGAAATAAATATTAATTAAATTAATAAATAAATGTTTATTAAATATAAAAATATTAATTAAAATAATAATTAAATTACTATCGAAGTCTATTACGATTAGCCATCTCTACATTGATACTTTTTAATAAATTACTTCTTTACCAGTCACTGAGTCGCTATTTATGATTTATTATAATTTAACGTTGCTTATATTCTTGCTCCGATGCTATTACTCAGACTAACATTATGATAATTTTATTTTATTCTCTTTGTTGAAGATGTACTTTGTGTTTATATATGTATAAAACCGATTGTTATAAGTTGTTTGCAATTACTTTTAAAAATAGCCCAACATCATAATTTCAAAAACAATATAATAATTATATTTAACTTTGACTTGCATTGTTTTTTTATAATCACATTTACGCAACAAGGAAATTTTATGAATATATTAATTTTGCGCTTAGATTGTAAATAATTGCTTGACCTTGCGGGCAATTGAATTTTTTTTTATTACCCTTCGATTTTACAATCTAGTGTTCTAAACGTCTTCTGAAGAAATGTTGTAATCAAAAAAATTGAAAATCGATTTTCCTGGAAATAAATTATTGCAAAATATTACCTATTAAACTTGTGACCGTATAGTTGTGGTTTGCCTTTAGTAACTACATATACCTACACATACAGGTAGTTAACAGTTACTTTGAATAATAAGAAGTTACTGATGACACATTTTTACACATATATGATGTAGCAGACACAGAAATCAGTAGCTCGCAGACATTGTGTTCTTTTTTGATAGACATCGTTGCTGGAATTATTGAGTAATATATTTTTAGCCCTATAAACTTTCTAGTCAAGTTTAATCTTAAAAAGAAACACGTAAAGATTAAACACAACATTATTAGACAGTATTTATTTCAAAAAGCAGTAAAGTCCTGTCGACTCTGTACTTTACAAATTAATTATCAATACTAAAACAAAACGCTTAAACTAAAACCACTTCAATCTTCAGGATTAAACTTTTATAGCATATTCTAGCGTATTGGCAAGTTGAAATGGCAGTGAGCAGGCTACCTAGAGCGTAGAACAGATGGCTGTTGGGGCCTTAGTATTCTGGAATGAAGGCTACGGGCTGGCAAACACAGCAGCGTCCGCCCACAAGATGGATGAGCGCCCTGGTTTAAATTGGTATCAACCAGCCCTATTGGAAATTTTGGGGGAGGCCTATGTCCATCCGTGGACGTTCTATTGCTGAAATAATGATGATGAAGCCTTGTTGATGTTTTGTTAAGATAATGTCCCTTAAAATTGGATTACGTTATATACAGTTTTCTCAGAAGTAATTTGTAATACAAAAATTCTTTTAACTAATTTCATGTTAAATAAATATGCGGTTTTTGAGGAACAGACCCATAAAATAAGGTACGGTATTTTTTGTTATTACTGGCTTACAGTGCAAGATGAAGCTAAATGCGATATTTTTTAACATTATTAAGAAAAATAAAAAAAGAATCGTAAAAAAACCCTTTATAATTTAAAAACCTAGATGTAAATATACCTATCAATTATTCATACAGAAGATATCGAAGTATTCAGTTATATACGTGATCATTTTTCACAGTTACTTTATTAAGTTAATTTGTTAATGAATTCTAGTTTGGCCTAAAAACTCTAATGGATTTTATTTCAATTTCTTATGTAACATAGGCACTGCGGCATCAACCTTGGAAAAACATGTTCATCACTAGATATAAATAACAGTACTTTCGAGTTACAATCATTAAGTGAAAACCGTTGCAACTGAAAGGATCTTCGAGGGAAATAACTAACATCAGTCACTATGTTGTATTTTGCAGTTGTTTTGTCATTATTGGCGGTGGCGCACGGCTCTGGAGACGGGGTAAGTTTTTCTAAGAAGTTTGAGCTATTAAGGAGTAAACACAAAGATTTCTTGCATGGATTTAGAGTTCGACAGCAATGTAAAAATAAAACTGAATATTAGTTAACTTATTTCACTTCATCATGAATTAATTTTCTTGTTAGAATTGTAATAGATCCTTTTTTTATATAAAACTGTTTTAAGCAATTCACGCTTATCAAAAGATTAAGTATAAAATCCTAGACGTATCCTAAATGTTGTGAACCAAAAAGTATTTAAATCTAGATTAAATCTGACGTACGGCAAACTAATCACTGGTACAACTAAACTAAATACGAATTTGTCGAAGAAATAGCAAGTTTTATATCAGCGGTAGAGGGCTGAGGCTTGCCATCGTAGGTCGCGAGTTCGATTCCCGAGATATAATTTTAAATAATCCATACTTTGTACATTAGTTATATAGTACTACCACTGCTAACATACAAGTTTTCAGAGGATGAGTTGCGGTGTTCTTTGCGTACCATAATATCACACTGCTATTGCCAACTCGCCTGCCGAGCGTGGCGATTATTGTATATAGGGGATATATCCTTTGGGGACGTATGTACTCGTATATGCCTTACAGTGGGCGTCTATGCGCTGAAACTAGAATAGCAAGTTTTAAATTTTCTATCATTTGTTGCTTTCTGATTAAATATTATTTACCGTTTATTTTCATTCATGTAATATTTTAGGGTAAGCCAGAGTATCATAGGCTTAATATATTATATTAATTTTTTATTTTATTTTAGAGACCTGTTATCCACTTGCCAGCTATCGTTCTCGATGTGGTGAAACAGTCAGTAACTGATTGTGTAAAAGAAGAAGGTGTGAGTCCAGCGATTGGTGAAGACTTCTTCAAACTTAAATTTGGTTCCGATCCGGACAGTAAAAAGTTTCTGTATTGTGTCAGCCGTAAAACTAATTATGCTGATGAAGATGGTCATTTCAATGATGGCATGCTCTCTCTCTTTAACGGTAATAGCCTCAAAGACGAAGTGCAAAAGGTAATCGAGAAATGTAACAAAAATAAGGAAGACACTAAAATCAACACGATGTATAAAACTATTGACTGTTTCCACAAAAACACTCCCGTGTTATTGGTAGAATAAGTTGAAATCGAGAAAGTTGTTTATTTATTTTGTTGTAGTGGAATATAGTATTTTGGTGTAGTAATGTGTGGTTTTATTAATACAAATCCATTTTTACTTTGTACGTACAAGTCGTACAACTTATTTCAGAACTATCATGTAATTTACGTTTTGACATGAATATATTTGGTTATGTATCAAGTCTATATAATAAACCTGTACGAGAATAATCAAAACATTTCTCTTCTCCGCTTGTAGTTTTCAAATACTCTCATAAAAGCAGACAACTTCCGGGATTGCTTTCGAACCCTGTACAATTGCAAGTCATAGTTCTTAGCAAAGTTTATAGTTTATAGTAATAATATCGTGACATAAATATTTTAATACAAAAAGGGAAATGTGAAGTAAATAAGAATTTAAAATATTTACATACAGCGCAAATATTATTTGTAATAATATAAAACGAGAGAAACTAGGAATTAAAGATACATAAATTAAAAATTAAATAAATGAATGAAAAAATATTTTATGAATATTCCATTCATAAGATATTTTTCATTCATGGAATTAAATTGTTTTTCATCTTATGATATCAGAATGTTAAAATATAAAGATCTAAAAATTTCACCGAACCATCAAAAAGTAAAACTATCATTTTTGTTCTTGTAAGTTTCAACTTTACGATTGAGAAGACAAAATATTTTATCCCTGAATGGTTTGTAAAAATGTGTAAGCTTCCAATCTTATAATCGCTTAACGAGCTATGCAGAAAGCAACGCTCAGGATTTTTTTAAAACACCAAAGCAGGAGGCATCCGTGGTCTGTGGAGGGCATCCGTAGCTGAACAAAAGTAAACATAAGATAGCCCAGCGGATTGGCAAATTGAAGTGACAGTGGGCAGACCACATAGCACTTGGAGTTGAGACCACCAACGTAGCGTCCATCCACAAGGTAAATAGACGAGCATGTTAAGGTCGTCGAAGACGTTGGATGAAGCTTGCTTCCTACCGGTTATGCTGAAAATGTTAAATGTAATTAAAATGGAGGCTTAAGCCTGACAGTGGATATCAAAGAGATACATATCTAGGGATGTTACAGAGGCGCTCAAGAGAAATGATGATTTACAAAATTACATGCAACGCTTTGTTTGCTCTGCTGTTTATAAAATAAAATAACTCTTTTTAAAACCATAAAAACACACTTTAATTAGTGCTTGGCAGTACAAACTGATAATAAATAGATAGATAGATATAAATATGTTTATTCAGAAATATACGTACACATCTATTACCAGCAATACAGTCAAGAAAAAAGACGTACTTAATGTCCGTGTCTCTACTTAAAAAGGGTTTACCTATGATGTGTTGCTTTAGTCTAAATGCACATTATAAAAATAAGCAAAATACTACTGCATTTGTTAAATGAAAGATCTGTCGCTTTAATTACGAGAAATCGTGTAATTATTTTCAATTGACACGTCAGTGGAAGTGTTTTTAATCATATGCTAATGTTAAAAACCTATGCGCACAATAGCAAATAAAAAGTAGATTAGTCAAACGAGCGTCTTAAGAGCATTGCGATTTGATGAAATATGTGCGGTTTTAATAAAAAGAAAATGAAATTAATTAATCGCTTGATCTTAACCGCTATTTATTATATTTTTAGTATGTTATTTTATTTTCGTGAAATGAGATCAGTTTAATTGATATTTTTATACTATTATTAAAAAAGTTATTAAGAATCAAAGTTCTATAGTACTACTGAAACCTTTGTACTGCACGCGGCACCAGACTGACGATGTCAGACGAACATGAGATAATACATAAAGATAGGTCGGGCGTTAACTTGTGATATCAAGACCGTCTTCTAAATGGCAAATTAATTAAAAACAGCACGTAAGATATGGATATAAAATTGAAGTAAATTTTGTCAACATCGTGGCGAAGACTACAAGGGACTCTGAAAAAACTCTAACAAATGTGATAAAATCTAGAAATCTAACAACTGAAAATTTGGACATATGCATTATTATTATAGTATTTTATTTGTCAAAAAAAGTTATAGTGAAAAAAATATTGGTGATTTGAATTAGAGTTATATGAAGAAAGATCATCAGTTTTACCAATTTAAAACTTGAATGCAAAGTGTCCGAAAATTAAGCCTGAAACTAGGTGGCATATTAAATTGTAAACGAGAATTTATGAAAAAACTTTCGGCGTAATTTAGTTACAGTTTCCAAAGATGCAAATCGAGTAGACACCTTACATATATAAAATTTCAGTGTGGTAAAAAAAATTCTTGACACGAAGCAGAAATTACAGGTTGCAAAAAGAAGTAGGATAAGATCCTATTTAATGTTTTCATGTGTACATTTATTACATTTCAAAACTTCGTACACAAAATATCGTATGCTGATATTGTAAAATCTGTCCGACAATTTTAATCTCTCCTAAATTCATGCTCTTTTCCTAGGCGCTAATCGCGACGCGTTTTCCTTAGGGTGTTCATAACAGCGGTTTCGGTAGTATAAAATTATTAAAACATTGAAAAAATAGAGTTTATAGGTTCTTTGTTTTAATCAGTAAGTATATAAATGCATAAAGTCTTATGTTCAGAGTTTAAAAGTACATTTTTAGTAGAGCTGGTTAGATACGCTTCAGATTCAGTTTTGACAAGGAGCCAATTGAGTATTATTTGTTTTAAATCATAATTATTTGTATACATTGTTTAAAACATTTATATTGTTTTGTATTTACGTCTGATTTATAAAAACTAAGATTCTGTTTTTCTCTGTCAATAAAAAAAGAACAAAGTATAAGATATTCATAATGGAAAATTTGTATTACATTGTATCATACATTATACACCCTGCGCATGCCGAGCTATGATTGTTGTTCCAAGTCTCTGAAGGCAGGCTGTTGGTAGTCCAACGGTAGAGGACTGAAACTAACCGGTTCGATTCCTCGAACACAATTTTAAATAATTCACACTTTGTGCTTTAATAATATAGAAAACAAGCTTCAAGCGTATGATCAGCGGCGTGTTCTGCGTACCATAATATCTCACTGAGGTTGCTAACCTGCTAAGTGTAGCGATGATAAAATATCTTCCCATAGATGTATTTGGTAGAGGTCTATGCCTTGCAGAGTTCGTCTTTGGTCTGAAATGAAAAGGACGAAAAATTTTGCAATTATTATAACATATATTATAAGGTATACAATGTATACCCGTGACTTTAATTTTTTTCCCTTAAAACGTGATTTTAAATGTAACGTAAGGTAAGTCTCCAGTAGTGTAAGAGAACAGTGTTAATAATATTCATGAAACTTATTTAAGGTAGTATTTTGTCCATAATTTTGTTTTCCGCTGAACGTAAACACGAGGTTATATATTTGTATTATTTTCACAAACTATAGCGCCTTTCAAAATAAGAACACTATAGTTTACATATTGCTGCTTATTAGAATAACTAGGCGCTACAGTATGATTGCAGGTTTCCTATTATTTTTTTAATCAACGTGAACTTACTATCAGTAAGATAAAATTATTTTAGGCGTTGCACTTTTATTGCAAATAATCTTGTTAAAATTTAAGAAAATCTCAGATCTCAAAACAAATCATTTTTTTGTATATGCTGCAAAGTTGTATGTTCACAGTTTATATTCACATTTCTAGTCGAGGTGGTGAGACATGTTTTTTTCCGCACATTATTTGAAACTGAACTGGTTATAGAATACTATGTATTCAGAACAAAAAAATTGTTAAGTCAAACGTACTACATGGGAACGTTGCGAGATGCGTGTGTGATAATAAAGATAGTTTTTACATTTTATTATTTTTCTTAAACTAGAGTTAGAACAAAATTTTGTGCAAAAACGGTTTTTGTATACAGAAAGAAACAAGTTAAAAAAGGTATTTACTTCGAAAAGGAACTGTAAATGAATGTAGATTATTTGGAAGTAAATAAAATAAATAAAAAAACACGTTTTATCTATGGAATACGTTTCTGTATAAATAAAATAAAACATCATATTGTTGTTATTAATTTGGCTTGATTCTCACCGATGGGCCATGAAATTTTGTCTGAAGAACACAGTACAGATTGTAAATCTTCACACGGGCTCAGAGGAAATGAGAGTAACTTATTAATGACCGCCTCCAATAACTGAGTTTCTTTAGACTTGCCTGTCTTCGCACTAATTTTTATATGTAAGCGGTATTGACGATGTACAGTACTCGTATGTATAGAATGTATAATATATACATGTCTACCAAGACGTTTATACACCGCTCGATACCACTAGACTATCTGGTTGAGTCGCGAATGAAAATGAACCGCCAAATGTGTTGCTAATCGCAAAACTCGATGGCGACACTATCAATTCGATTAATTTTATTTTCATATTTTTATTTAGATACGGTAAACGTTCTAATAGAGAAAAAAAATAAAATGCGAAAGCAGTTATAAAAGTTTACGTTTCTTTGCCCCAAATTAAATTAAAATATCTGTCGGAGGCTGTAAAATATTTGACGATAATCAAAAAAAAAGTATTAGGAGGTCATCATCATTTTAGCTGTAAAATGTCCAATGCTGGACATAGTCCTATCCCATTTATTTACAATAAGAATAGTTCTTGTATTTCTGATGTGTTGAGGAGATGCTACTATTGCTCATCATCCGTGAATGTTTTTCACTTTGCCGGGTTTTAGCAGTGATTGAAGGAAAGGGTGGGAACCATTCTACACGCTGTAACAACCACGGCAAAGTTAAAAAAGTAAGGATGTAATCATTAAGAACTGCATAGAAAATATAATCTATTATATTGACCCTGTGTGCTAAAAAGAACACTATTTTCTTATATTCGTCTGTGATCGGCCTATAACTTTAGAAAGAATTAAGTTCAAAGAGGTAGTTGGTAAATACATTACTATATTATTGTTAAGTGTAGTATAAAAATGTTTTAGATGCACTGCCTTTAAATAGCATTCCAGGCAACTCGTTAAGAAGACCATGCCAGTTAAGATTTCCATCATATGTTCTTCAAAAGAGTTGGTTGTAGTATCACTTGAAGCTTACTCTACGTTGATAGTTCGATAATAACGAAACCGGCTGAAACTATTATACTTTATTATTCATTCAAATATTTAGACTTTTAACCGACAACTTTAACTATTTCCATTTAGAAAAACCTTTCTTTTTTATAAATATTATAATACAGTGAGGTACTAAAAATTGCTGAACATGTATGAGTCCTGAAACATGTACACACAATAATTAAGATGTTCATTTTATTACAGCGTCGTTGCAAATTAGAAAAAAATAACAAATAATTATGTCTGAAACTTATGTTGAATGGTTGAAATCAGTGCAATATGTTATTTGATGTTGATAGCTCGAAACTTGTTTATTGCTATGTTAATTAATTTTTAATAATTAAATCTCTATTGTAAATGTATACGGGATGAAAAAAGGATTAAATCAAATGGCAAAAATTAAGTATAAAAGTTACTGCCTGTTTTTTATGAGTGATCTATTTTAGCTACAAGAACAGAAAGTTTGTTTTTTTTTTTTTCAATTAAGTAAAAACTTTGGAAGTGATTTCACAGATTCATTATAATATCGAATATTATTAAAATAAACATTGCTGGAATTAATGGTCAGTAATATCTTGAATGTACCTTGAATTTAATCAAAGGCTTTCGTGTGTAATGTCTTTTTTTAACGACGATAGATTATTCATTACAAAAATAATGCGTGATTTTAATCTTCTTGTACACTTACGTCGTGTATGGAAATAATACTAAACATCAATTTATTTGAATTTTTTTTATATCTTAGATTATTTATGGTTGACAGAAATTTTATTTTGGGCCCATATTTTTAGTTTTTATGAAATACGAGTATATACACGGCACAAGATTGTAAGTCTTCTTATAATTTTATTCCACGCAGTTAAATTGTTATTTTAATCAATTGACTTGAATCTTAATGATCATTTCATGCTTCAGGTATCATTAGCTAGGCATTCACTTTCTTTATCTGCTGTATTCCTACCTAGCTAAGATCGTCTGTCCACCTTGTGGGTGAACCTCCTAAGTTGTGCTTGACAATGTGCTCGACTAGAGAATCATAAGCTCACAATGGCTATTTATTCTGTGTGGTATGTGGCTATGTGTTTATTGGATACTTTATAAAACATTATCCTTACTATTTGAATCATCATTGATATACAATAAAATCATCTTTTTATTTATCACGTGTCAATTTGCAAGTTTGCAAGGTGAGTTGTTTCCAGCCAAGGTAAAATATTCTTAAAAAAACTTGATGGTATTAAATATTTAAAAATATTATTAACGACTTGTCATTCTTAATCAAAAGTGAGCAGAAAAAAAGTATATAAAACTGTTTTGTTCATTTATTTCCAACCAGTATACAATATTTTGGTGAATAGTTAAGTATTAAGATTTGAAATAAAAAAATGTTTTCGAAAATATATTTTATTACGTTATTGTGCGCATTGACGATCGAATATACCAGAGCAAAGGTAAAGTGTAATATTTTTGACTAAATTACTTAAAACATTAATTAGATTTCAATAAATAATTAACGTTTCTTTGTAATTGACAAATATTTTTTGTCTATTAGCATTAACACCTTTTCCGTGTTTAAGGAGATAGAACAGAACGAGATAGCTCTATTTATTTTGAGTATTTGCGGAGAAGGAAAGATCCTACTTCCTTACTTCTCCTTGATGTAGTCGTTATGTTTATTTTATTATACTCATAAAATCGTTTACTATGACCATTTGTGTGCCATGAGAATAACGACAGATAAGCCCAATATGGGGATAAACTAGAACGAGATAGAGCTCCGTTATAATTTCATCCTTCAACTTTAAGAACCCTTGATGGGTTCCAAATGTCCTTCTGATCTGAAAAACGCTCACAGAAAAATCAGTATACTGTTTATTTATTTCTCTTGCAATACTTATAACAAAAGAAGAGAAATCCATTCCTAAGGTTTATTAACACGTAAAAATCGTTCACACTGCTATAGGATTTTTTATTAATTTTTATGATTGCTAACATTACTGACATTTCGGAAGTCTTTAGTGATGGGAGAAAAGCAGCAGAATAAACTACAGTTATATTAATTTTAATTGCTTGATCACATAATTATTCATTACAATACTTACTTAATAATTATTCATTACAATAGAACCCCTTTAAATCTTGCAAAAGAAATCTATAGGCTCTCTACTGTTATATAGTAATAATGTAATATAGTAATTTTTTTAATAAATTTGTACAGGAAACTATTGCGGTACCATCAGATATTGTTGGATTGATAACCGAAAAGTCACTGGAATGTGTAGTTGAAACAGGAGCCGACGCTGGTATTCTGCAGCGAGTTTTTAATTGGCATTTTGACAATAATAAAACCAGCAAAAAATTTTCATTCTGTCTCTTCAAGAAAGCTGGATTCAGCGATGAAACCGGACATTTTAATATAGACAGGCTTCTGTCGTTGTATGAAAATACAGATAAAAAAGACCAGGTCAGAGAGGCTGCGCTAGAGTGTGAGAAAATAAATGAGAAAAAACCTATAGAAACCATGTATAAAGTGATACTATGTTTCTTCGATAAATCACCGGTGTTATTACAAGTAAAATTTGATTAGAATTTATGTTCATGCTATATGACGGTAAAGGTTTTGTCCACAAAAACTGTTTATTGTTAAATAATAAAATTTACTGAGACACTTGCTCTATGATTATTATTAACCATATTATTTATATTACCTATTACGTTTATTATTTAGTATATGCGTAATGGCTAACTAATACGCCTTCTCCTGATATTTACTTCCCTGTAAGCGATTTCGAGTGGATCACTCCACAACTTTAATTTAAAACAAACACATATTATTAATAACTTTGTTACTTTATTGAATGAAAACTTATTCACATACAATATATAACAAAGGGAACCGCAATATTTTTTTTACATATATAAGTCATTTGTAGATATAATTAGCCATTTTTAGCTATAAATTGCCATTATTTTAAAAACGTTGAAAAAATATAATAAAGTTAACAAAATATAAACTACACGCTTCAATTTTAATATTAAAAAATAAAACTCAGATCAAGTGCCTAATGCAAATATTACGCATCTGCCTATTCGTTTTTGATAGCATTAGCTAAGAAAATTAAAGATTTAAAGTTTTAATTATTTTATTTATTTATTGTGAATCTAAGTCTCTATTGCAGTTATCAAATAAAAATGAACCTTTTTTACCTTTTTTACCTTAACGTAAAGAACAGAAATTTTTAGCTTTTGAAACTGTCTATAAAAACAAAATTATAGATTTAAATATATATTTTAATTTTACAATTTTTTGTTAAAGTAAAATAACTTTGTTAAATTAATATGATACTTCAACTATGACATTCTTACTAATTGAAATGTCAATTAAAACATTCGAATTTATTTAACTATCATACTTCATAAATATTACAATTACACCGCAATACTTAACGTTTTATGTATATTACATAAAATTTTGTATTGTAAATACGTCAAGTACGCCTTAATTTTATATATGCAATACAAATTTAAAGATATGTTAATAAATTAAACCTCACAATTATTATTTATTACAATAAGTCAATGTATGAGTATTATTGATTTTTAAAATTTGTTGGTTCTTTTAGTTTTCAACACCGTGTTTCAATCACAGTGGATTGTGTAAAACTGTAAGAGTCAGAATCTACAGTGTTTAAACTATAATTATCTGTAACATCACATTGCTCACAAAAATCATCTTCGATGTAGACATCCTCATTGTAATCACCTGTTTCATCTTCGTAATTATTTAGATAATGATTAACATGATGATACGCATTTACCGTTGCATTATTTCTATTATAATTTGAAAATTCATTATCAGTTTCAAATGAAACATCACTTAAGTCATCTCGAATACTATAATAGCGTTTTCTATTAGATATTCTTCTGTAGTAATTATCACTTTGATCTTTTTTAATCAGATTGAAGTTTTCATCTAGTGGTACGAAGTATGTTTTGATATATCCTGGACCTTTTACAAATGTTTCTCCGCGGTATGTAGTTAAAATACCACATGCGTCTAATAACAAAGCAGTATTTTCAGTGACCTGAAAATTAAATTATAATATGTTATACTGATAAACATTAATATACAGTTTGATAGGTATTAGGTTTAAAGGCGTTAAATTTGTAAATTTATAGCACATTTGCTGCCAATACATGTTTGGTACACCTTATTGAAAAATGGTTTTGGATATAATAAATAACAGAAGCAAGAAAAGACGTTTTCGGAATTGGGGTTATTACATATTAAAAATAACTATTGTTTACTATATGCCCTGCAAACTTTGTACTGCCTCTTGAATTAAAAAAATGTGACATATTACAGACTGATCACTTTATATAAGGTGATTGAATAGTGGTAAAAGCTATACCATTCATCTCTTTTAACCTTTTATACCTAAAACTAATCATCCTGTATGGAAATTATGAAAAAAATTAACAATAATACGGCAAATGTTTGTAATCAATAATATCTACGTCGTTTATTCTTTCATTATATTTTAAGTAACTGGCTTAAATGAACCAATTCCAAATGGAATTGTTACTATTAAAGAGATTTATCTCCTGCTGTGGACGATGTGCAAAATATATTTTTATTTATGATATGTACTTGGATACGGCCTGCTTCTCCAGTCGAGTCCATTCTGGAAGCCATATTAACCGCATTACCCCAAATGTCATATAATGGCTTAAGAGATCCAACGACTCCTGCAGCTACTTCGCCATTAGAAATACCTAAAATCAAAAATGTTTTATTGGACAAGAATTTTTTTTTGTAATAACGTAATATCATTGGACATTTACCTATTCTCAAGTTTAATCCCTCAAAGCTTTGAAAAGATCCACGGTTAAAATTTCTAAGCTGTTTCATCATTGCTGCAGCGAACTCGACCATTGTAAGTACTAAAGCACGGTTGTATGCACTATTTTGCTTTCGATCTATAAGAGAATTGAGCGATGTTGAATCCATTGACTCCCGTCTGTTTGGGTCTAAACCACAAGCAGCCATATATGTCCAATCAGCCATTTTAATTTTTTCAACCTTATACACAGATGTTCCGGTTAATAGTAGCTGAAACAATTGAAAAAGTATAAAATTATTGAAACAAAGTTTAGAACTGTATCTAAATTTATTACTTGACTTATAACGAGAGACATTTTGTTTAAAATAAAGTCAAATATTGCGCCAATGCTTGCCAATTTAACTTTATTCAACGTCAATATGATCAAAAGAATCAAATATCATACAATTTGTTAAATTTAGTAAACTACGTAATATTATAAGTCTATAAGTGTTTACTTAGTTTCTCACTCCGGACCTCTTTGTCAAGCTCACAAATAGCCATAGAATGAGCTATTCTCTAGATTTCTCTACAAACCAGAAATGAAGTGATCATTTGAATGAAAGTTACTCATACCACCACCCAGCAGATCAGCAAGTTGAATAGGCGCCATCTTGAACTTTAAGGTTCTGGTGTGGAGACCATGAACAGAGAGACGATTTTGTAAAGTTCAAGTCATCCGAAGATATTAGAAGCAAGCCGTTTCAAATCAATTCTTTCGGAAATCTATCGGGAGCAGTCATGTCTAGATGTGGACGTCTTACGGTTGAAATGATGCTGATGGCGGTGCAGATGTTAAGCGTGTATAGACAATAAGTCTTATAAAACACACAAAAAAGAACATCTTTATAAAAAAGAAACAAAAATTTATTAATTTACCCTGTCAAAATCGGATATAACTTCGTCCAAAATTCGCAAAACAAATTTGTCGCTTAAATCTCCGTCATCTTCGACTCCAAGTTTATAGTCAGTTAGAGATGCAAACATTACGGCGACATTATCGTATTTCTCGTAATACAGTTCGTCTATTGATCTGTTTAGATCTAGATATACTTGAACTGAAATATAAAAATAAAATTTTATGTAATTATTCGTTTATAAAATTCAGAAATTTTAATAAATTCCTTACGTACCAACATGTGCAGGCAGTATATTTTCTAAAAGCATATTGTTAACTCTCAACATCGTTTCGGCTTCAGTTTGCTCGTCGCTTAACTGTATCTGCCACAAATGGTCGAGTCGATTTCTGTATTCAGTCGTACGATCAATCCAATATAAAGTTATGGTTATAAATACAACGGACAGCGTGTGTGAAACTCTCGAGTCCATGCCGACGTTCCAAGTTAAATCGATTGCAAAAAGTGATGACTTCATCTCCCACACAACCCATAAGTAGAATATTGTCATAGCTCCAGCGACAACCCATTTAAATATAAAGAACACTCTACTAAACAGAAAATTTAGAAGCAAAGCTAAACTCCAACACTGTGTCACATGCTGCAAAAAAACAACTGATTAAAATCTAATAACTTTGGCGATAGTAAGGAAAGAGTAAAGAAAAGTATGATTACCCACGACGAAACACAATTCGAAAGAACGGTTTCAAATGATGGTTCTACATCGACTTCAGTACAAGCAATCACATTGACGAGTGACGTCGCTGCCAGTCCAACACTTATTAGCAAGTAAATTACAGTCCTAATTTGTGCGGATTTTATTATTTTCACTGAAATATCATAAATTTTTCGTAGAAATGGATTTCTTGGTTCATCGATTCCTTTATATTTTGTCCATAAAAACTGGAACCACGTTAATGGTTGCAAAATTGTTAAACTAATGAATAACAATCCAAAAATAGTCCACGTGTACCATTGAAAACCACTAAGCCTTAAAAAAAAATAAATGCCGATCAGAAACTTTTTACAGAGAAATAAAACGAAGTGTTTAAATATTTGATGATTAATATAAGTTTTAATATATAAATATATATATTTATGTACGTATATATATGTATGTATGTATGTATGTATATATATATATATATATATATATATATATATATATATATATTGATTAGTAAAGTTAACTTACCAATTAGTCGTAAGTCCGTTAATTAAAAGAATCAAAATCAAAATGATCAGACAACAGGTTATGTAGTACTTGAATAAAGGATCGGGTAATTGAAGAAAGGACTTTTCAAGTTTGAAATTTTTATACATCAAACTAATTCTATTCAAGCGGGATTCCTTTCTAAAATGTTCCCTGGAATACATAAAATTGCACAATTTTTAAAATGAAATTATTCCTGTTAAATGAAAATTAACATGAATGGTTTTTTATGAAACTCTGTGTGGCGACGATTCCTCTTTATAATATTTTCAGTAATTATTAATTTTTTGAAGTGGTTGTGGGTCTGCTCACATAGCGTGTAGAACAGATGTCCGCTGTGACTTTAATATTCAGGAGAGGAGACCACGGACCCGAAAACACAGTTTAGGAGTTCCATACACATGACGTTGTTGGACAGACAATTTTGTTAAGTTCAGCGGAAGTCTTTGGATGCAGGCCGCTTCCTAACGGTTTCGAATAAAATGTACAGGAGAGAATTCCTATGTCCAGTGGCGAACATTTTATGCTTAACGATGATAAAAAGTAGTGAAAAGTATATTGATAGAAAGATTTTAAAAAAATAATGATTTTCAATGTCCACTTATTTATTTCATTAAAAATAGACTGAGAAAAAAATATAAATTGTTTTTAAACTTTACATGCATTTGTCAATTTAGATGAAAATATAAATTGCGACCTATAGAGAACATTCTTCTAAAAAGTAATTCTAAATGGATTTATACAATTTTAGTACCAAAAGAATGTTATTAATTAAAAGTAAAATCGAATCATTATTGATTTTGACCCATACTTACCAAAACCTTTGTTAAGAGTAAAACAAATTGTCTTAAAACCAAAACCGGTCATTGTTACGTCGTTATCAATTTAAAATAAAATGTCCACGTACATTATATATACATAGAGAGTCAAATGTTTAAAGACTCGCATATATTTCATAAGTTTATATAAAAGCAAATAAATTTAAAACAAAAAGACCCAAAACAAGATGGTGAATTAATAAGAAATATTGGTCATTATTTATTATGAATCTCCATTTGTTATATTGACAATAGTGGTTTTGGTGCTATCGTTTCTAAGGCGTATAAACTACAATGGGCTCATTTAGGCTATACTTACTTCCCATTAGTCATGTCGTCAATTTCTTTAGCCATTTGAGCATCAGCTGCTTTCAGCATCTGTTGATACTCTACTAAATTTTCATCCATGAAAGTTGTACGACGAAAGTAAGACGCACTCCTATTTTCCGATCGCTACTAGAAATACCGAGAATACAGAACATGATTGTGGATTTATATGAACAATTTGAATAATTTTACTGTTAAATAGCAACAGTTGAAATGTTACTTACTCTAGAGCGAGTACGCGCATTTATGATTTTATTAAATCCAACCGAAGCTCTTCTGAACGGCTTGTATTCTGAAATAGACTGGAAAAATAGAAAAAAAAACTTACTTTATTTTATTGTTATATTTTATTCTCGTTGATTCAAATACCAGGATTTGGAAAAACTGTGATTCTAAGAAGCCACGACAATTTTCAGGTTTCAATTTTTAAATAAAAACTATTTTGTGAAAAGGTTTAAAAAAAGTTAAATTTATAGTGCACTTATCATACGTACTCTTTGCGGTCTTGAAAGCAAGTAGGTCTCCAATTTGTTTTTTATCACGAAGGGATGACTTTGAGATTCAAAATTTGGCTCAATTATGTAGTCTCTTGCGAAATCTAAAATTAATTCTAGTGTTTGTTTGGTAATGTGTACTTTTCTGAAATAAATTTTTTACAGTTTATGAACATTAGATATCAACCAAAGGTAAATAATTCAAAGTTTGTTTTGTCACATTTCATACATCTTTTTCAATGCAAATCGCTGAACACATGTTTCCTTTTAGAATATGTAATTGTTTTAGTGTATCAATCGTTATATGTAATGCATATATCATTTGTTTTATTTGCTACCCTAAAATATTTTAAATACATCGGAGGTATAAGGTTATCATGTAATAACGAAAATTGTTGGTTAAAATGATGAACAGATAATGAATAATTATATATCTAACATAACGTTAACTGAGCTTACTGATGGCTTACTGTCGTTGGAAATTTTGTAAATAAAATTATAAAAAGTAAATTCTCGCATACCCCGCCTTTCCAGTAGATTCCATTTTACTTGCAATAGTGACATCTTTAGACCATATATCATATTGCCATTTTCTGATACCAATGAGTCCACTGAGGATTTTACCTGAATGTACACCTATTCTCATATCTATGTTTAAGGCCCGCTTTTCTCTGTAAAATGAATAAATTGTATTTAAGTAAAAATTACATGATACACTTTAAAAGTGGAACTATGTAAAATGAAAAGAAAGTTTTACTTCATATGAAATGTAAAATATGTCTTTGTTTGAGACGAGTGCATGTGCAGCATCAAACCGCAGTTCAGTAAGCTGGTATTGCAAAAGCTACTAAACAAGCAGGCCTACACTTCTTCATTATTATTTTTGAATATTTCCTACAAAGATTAATCCATTAAGATTTTATCTTACCTGACGTCTTTAATAATATTAATCATTTCTAAACCAAGATCAACACAATTTTTGGCGTGCAAAGCACTCGGTTTTGGTACTCCGCTAACGCAATAATAACAATCTCCCAAGAACTTGATCCTCAATACGTCATATTCCTAAAACATACCACATGTTTGCAATAAATCAAATAACATACTCCTAATATAAGGAAAAGTAACTTGAAAAAAAAAATACCTCGGAGGCTTCGTCAAAACGTCCGAAGAGTTCATTTAATAACTCCACCATCCTCATCGGTGATAGACTCGTTGATATCTTGGTATAGTTAACCACATCCGCGTAAAGTATACTAACATTTTCGTGTTCTTCTACATAGAGTTGACTGTAATTAATAAATATATACCTTATATATTACATTTATCATCAGTAAAGCCGTACAGTATCCACAGCCAAAGATTTCCAATAGAATTAGTTGAAAGCGGCCTGTGTCTAGTGTCTTTCGACCACAAGGTCGTCTGTTAACGCGAAGTGTGGATTTCCTACGCTGCCCTAATCAGTGAGAAGTTTTTACTCCAGAATATATAGCCTTACTCATATACACTTCGTAGCCTGATCACTGTCACTGTAAGCTGTCAATCCGCTCAGAAATCACGTAGCATATATCATAGTAATCTTCGTATATATTAATATATAATATTTTATAATCTCGGCTTAGTCCTCTCTAAGACTCGATGAGCGACTTTAAGCCATTATAATTAATAAATTTATTAATGAAACTTAATAACATTAGATTTACTGTAGATGTAAATGAGTTCTGAACAAATTCAAGCATATTAAAGGTAGACTCGATCGAACATAATTAAGAACGTAAAGAAAAATATTAAAAATAGAAATGATAATAAATGTAACCAATATCGTCATTTGGTAGCAGATGATCACAGGGGGATTTTAATGTAATTTTCATTGAGTAATAAATTTAATGCTTCATTTCAAGCTATTAATTTTTATCAAGATGGATAGCTAAATTATGTTTAGGGATATTTTGTTTGTACACCATAATTAATTAAAAAAAATCTTCTATTGTTCAATTGTATATAAATACCATTTGATGGATGGGTAAATGAATTAATTTGATATTCATGCATGTAATCTGATAAAAGATTCACATAACTACGATTTAATTTAATTTAAACGAAAACTAATATTTTTTTTACTTACTTGAAAGATTTTATATTATGAGTATGGCTTTGCGACTGTATATCTAAAAACATTGTTCTTATATCCTGCCGTACTTTGGATACAATATGCTCAGGTAAAATACTTAACATAAGTCGTTCCTGTAAATTTAAGATATGTTTATATGTAAACAAAACTACCAATGTCCTCTTTTATTCTAACTAAAGGAAAAACTATCTCACAATATTTATCGAACACTATTCAAAGCATATGTATATAATACGTTCAAGTAACATATGTTATTATACAGATAATATCAAAAGAGCCTTATCTATTATCATTATCTACATCTTTACACTAGCACACGTCAAATCATGATGAAAATATTAAATACATATGAAAAAATATTGCATAATGATCTTAATTGGTTTAAGAAGCGACTAATAAATATATTTCATTGTAAGATAAAACTACGTAAGAATTGGAACTGAAATTGGAATAAAAGGTTTAACAATAGTTATAAAAAAGTTTAAAATTACCTCTTGATCTTTGACAAACTTTAATCGTAAAGTACTTTCGACGCAGGCTCGCCTGTCTAAGAATGAACGTCTTGTTACTATTTCATTCATTAGTCTAAAATATATTCCCATTAAATTGACTCCAATTAGGTAAATTATATCAGATGTAACCTGTAGTTTTAAAATAATTATATTTTAATGTAAACAATGGTTTTTATTTCTGTACAAATTATATAATATCAAATCTTTTTTGCCTATAATAAACCCCTTTTTGGCCACGGCAAATTAGAAAGCTAATGGCCGATTTCTGCAAGCAACCTAAGACTAGGCGTCTCTTGAATCTGGAGAAAAATCTAAAGTAATGGTCAGATAGCTGAGTTACAACAGAAAGCTTACAATCGTCGTTAAAAATTGAGGCAAAAAACCCATACTGATCAGTCATACCGCGCAAATTGTAAATGTGATGAAGGACGACCGTAAAAACAAAAATAAATATTGTGAACCAAAACATGTAAAATACATACACATTAAAGATTATAAAAAAGAATCATTTTTATTTAATAACATTTAAGGATAAGCTGCTTAAAGTTTAAAACAAGATAAAGTAAGACTGATTTGTATAGATTATAATTTTTATTTACCACTGCTTCTATATGAGGATCCTTGTAGTATGTGAAGAATGCAAATACGAGTATATACACTACGCTAACTAACAGACCAAGGAGTATTGATAAAATATTGTTCCTCATTGGTAAAAATACGTAAATTGATAGAAGGGCCATTGAATCGTATGCTGGTCTGAGTGATATGCCTTCATGATAACTGTATATCGCCACTGATATATCTGTAACAATCAATTTATTTTTATTTACTATAATTTTGTAAACCATGAAATCTATCAAAATTTATCTATTAAGAAATAGACGTTTTCATTATACTTATGCTTGTTGAGTGAGAAAATATTAATGAAAAATGACGTTATTGATAGTTTAACTTTTGGCCCGTGTCGTTACTGCTCCCAGCCATAATTAAAGATGTGATTAGTGTTAAAAATACATAAAAATAGAAAGATAAGCAAGCCTAAATATAAATGCAAGAATATTATTTTTGTAATCTGATTTAAACAAATTGAATGCTAAGTTGAAGATAAAAGAATACATATGATTGTTAAAAGTTGTTTTAAATGAAATAAATCAAATTAAATCATTGAGTTTCGCACAAAACAACTTAAATCTATTGTCATCATTTTATGTACAGATACATACGAACCTGATGCAACGAGATCTGCAGTTATTATAAACGTTAAAAATACGGGCATCCAAAACCATTTCTTCTTTAAAGGTTTGTAGAAATATTTCCATAAGCAAAGGGCGGGAACTGCTATTCTCATTATGTACATAACCATAGACAGATACGTTGATTTCCACTGAATTTGCTGCAAGAAAAGATTTATTGCCGTTAATTTACGAAATAATAACTATATACAAAATTTTATCGATCAGTGGTAACACAGCTGTAGAGGCCTGTGATACAATTCTAAATAAATCAAATTTTATGGTGTAAATAAGATCAGGCTTGCCACTGGTCCTAAACAAGATTACAGTGGATGAACAGCAGCATCCTCTGCGTACCATAATATCACACAATAGATTGTGGTATATCCCCGAATAGACATCTAGGGAGGCCTATGTCTTACAGTGGGCTGAAAGGACAATAAAACTCAATACTAATTAATATATATTTGTTAATTTGTCTGTAAGAGATTGTCTCGTGTGATAATCGATCGCCCTTTTTGGTCTTACTTTATTATTATGAAATCTAGCGTTTACAATAAAGAATATTAAATAAATAAATAAATACAAAACGTAAATATCAGTAATGACGTATTTAAGCGTGTATATTTTTTTAACATTCAATATTATTTATTGATATTAGAACACTGCTGTTATTTAAATACGTGCACAAAATGTGAAATTATCAACATAAAAACATACAGAAATGATAAAAATGTTTTTATAGCTTGATTAATAATTAGAATTTTATATTTATTCTATATAAATTGTTTGAATGTATCGTAGAATAACAAACCTCCATGTCTGTCATTGACATGAATCCTATACAGATAACATTGTCTAAAAACAATTGAGTTAGATTTGCTGCCTGAACTTTACTTAATTTCATTAAGCCTTAGCTGATCTTCACTTGACAACAAAAAAATATTTCTACCAAATATTAAGTCATTCGGCCTTATGGTCCCAGAAATATCATGATGAATCAGTACGTAAGAAGAAATCCGTTTTATAGGTAGCCTGTCATATTAAGTAATCATTAACATATTTACAACACCAGAATGACTTGTAAATGAAATATTTTAAGGAGAACATTGTTGTTACAAATTTGATATTCTTAAGTATTAATATTTGATAAATGAAACACGTTAAGTTTCTAACAATATATCGGGGACTTTTCTGTTATCGCAGTTGTTATCTGTCGTATTAAACGGAAGAAGCATATGTTCTTGGGCTGCCGTACTGTTAATCTTAAACAAATAATTGATCCAACTCTGAAAGCTACATTGCCCTCTGTGTTACACTAAAATGATAATGATATGTTTAAATTTCATCATTATCATCATTTCAGCCGTAGGACGTTAATTGCTGGACATAGGCCTATGGATTCACTATAGGAACAGTTGAAAGCGGCCTGCATTTAGCCTCTTAACAAGGTGCATCTTGCGACGAAGTTGATAAAGTCTATCGATCGGTATTGAAGTACCTTGTCGGTGCATGTGCTGTCTAGAACTTTAAGGCCCCAGCGGCTTTTTTGCTCGCTAAGTGACCTTCTCACTGCCACTTCAACCCGCTTAAACTTATTTAATTTTTACATAAAAAAAAATTAAGATTTACCTCGTTATAAGTACTTATAATAACAAGGACGATGTGTGTAGTGGAGAAAAATATTAATAGGGTGACGTAAATATAAATAAATGATTCTCGAAGTTTGTCATCGTATCTTCTGTAAAGTCCTTCCAAATCTTTTTGGTAGAATTGATCCTGCAATATAAAAGTGTCAATGTTACGGTTTACAGAACTTTTATAATTTTACATATATAAAAAAAGAGTGGAAACCCACAACGTGCTTTATTGTAGAAAACCGATATAAAAGTGTCATTTTATTCAATACTAGTTATACATCACAGCTTTGTGTGGCTTACATTGTCCTTTTAGTTTAATTTCATAAAATTCATTGTTGGTAATTTTTAACATACAAAAAAAATTTTACCGAGTTCCTATAGGAGCTAAGTTTGAAAATAAGTTTTTTTTTAACGTTTAATCGTCCCCTCTGAGAATTCTATCGAAGCTTTTTCTCTAAGCCTTTGGTAGCCTTTTTTAGGTTGCAGACAATTGACCCTAAACATGTGACTCACCACAATGTACTGACGGAAACATAGGTGGAAATATCAAATACATAGATTAAACCACAGTCCTATTCAAAATACTTCTTTTGTTCTAACTTCGCATTAAAATATTCACAATCTTGCGGTATTCTTATTTAAAAAAAAACTATGTAATTTATATGTGAATGAAATTGATTATTTAAAATAATACGAGAAAGTAAATACTAGAAATAAAACATGAAATAAATATACCCTTAGATATTTCCAGTTCCACTGCTTCCCACCGGATTGTTCGACCTCATGAGTTCTAAATTCATGCAATGACGATAGCATGCTCGTGGCCCTGTTCGAATTCATGGAGTATCTTGCGAGGAGCTCTAAAGCACCCACTTGAAGCACCACCGAACCCGTCGTCCGTGATAGAGAGCGATCCTCCTGTTAGACGTCGAAATGGCGTCGGCAAACAAAGAAGTCATTAATCATACAATTATATTTTTCTTTTTTGTACACACTATCTTTAATATTTTTTATAGGTTATTGTTTTGCTTTTTTATAGTAAGATATTTACAATTGTTAATTAAATACATTACAACACATTATACAACTACATCAATCCTGATTTCTTAATTTTTAACGCATAAATTTGAAGGAATAAAATAGCGTCCATTTTATTAATACTACAATATTTTACGATCAAAAACAAAACGAGAAAAAAAATGTAAATGAATCAAAACGAATTGAAATTAGACGTATGTACAATTAGGTAAAACTGCTATATTAATCTTAAAATAGTGTAAAAAAACTGAACTAAATAAAAACTAAACTTAATGGTAAACATTGTTAATAAATTTTATTATATCGTGTATTGTACCGAACGGCATTGTGTTTGCGTGTGCAAGAAAGTAATTATTTATGATTTCATTATATTTATTGTGCTCATCTGAATGTGTTTTCTTATCTTGATGTATAAATGTGAATATTGTGTGAACAAAGTATATATATTAATTTTTTCGGCAGCAGTGTACAATGCCGGATATTGAATAATTGTTATTGCCTTGATTCTAATTATCAATACTTTCATGGAATTTGCTGGTTATTCCGGTAGTCATGTAGATATGATAAGAAATGCACATTTTTGTTCACTGAGGTCGTCACTTGAATGGTTTTTAAGTACAAACCAAATAAATAATTTAAAAAGTTGGCTATATTGCAATTAAAACTATTTGTTGTATTTATTTAACATAAGAATAACAAACAGTATTTTTTTTATCTTAGCGATAAAAATCTACAGTCTTGGAAAATTACGCTTAGTTATTTTGCACTTATGAAATAATGAATAAAATAGTAATATTATATTTCGATTTTCATTTACACTTCGTGATAGGCATTGTTAATGATATATTTATTTATTGATGTTAAGCGAAATAATTACTATTGTTTTAGGTGTCAGAAGATTGTTGAAATTTGTAATATTTTCATTGACAATTTAAATATAACATTGGCTTTCAAAAACTTTTCATATTTATGTAATATTTATAAAAGTTTTTAAATTAGGAATAGCATTTTAAGGGGTTCCAATATTTCAGTTTAAAATAATTTAACGTTACAACGTTTTAAATATAAAATTTAACAATAGTATTTACAATTAACAAAGCTTAAGAATTATCTCGCATCCTAAATACATACCATGACTGTCAGATGACTGTATACATGGTTTTAACACTAACAAATAACAACTCCGGCACACTCGCGTAAATCACAACTCTACCTGTTTCAGTCCGTCAATCATCGATGACTGAACTAAAACTTCAGTTCTTGTCCTGTGATTAATGCTGATAAGCGCCACTCATTGGACGTTGATATTTTAGCAGATTATGATAATGATTATCACATAAATGTGCTTTAAACGTTTTAATGAATTAGAATTTCATTTATTACTTATGATCGTACTAAAAAAATTTGAAAAATGTCTCCATGTAGATTTTTTTAAATTTTTTATCGAGACGTAGAATTCTGTTAAACTACGTACGTAAAAGCAAAAGTTTACGGCTGTATAATTAAATCCATTTACTATTATGAAGATTAAAAAAAAACAAGATTTCCGAAAAAAGAACAAAAAGTTTGACGCTATTTATTTATCGTTTATGTACGTAATATTAGATTACGCAATTAAGATATGATTAAATAAAAATGTATTAAATAAGAACAAGTAAAGTATAGTCATGGTCAAATATCACAATAATGATGACATGTATTTTTTTACAAAGAGCAATTTTAACTATGTTGCGATTATTTATTAAACAGGTAAAGATTAAATATAGCAAGACAGTATGAATTTTTTTAGAACTTCTAATTTTGATCTGTAGACATTACAATCATCGAACTACGGAATAACTCTTTGTTTACCATTTATGAGTAATTGGTTTGTAATATAAGCATACTAAAACAAATTACATGGTTCTTTCTAATTGGTTTTGAAAATCATTTACGCTACTACTGACGAAATTAGTAACTGTATGTGTGTAGTTATATGGGTAATGCTAATAAGATGATTAAAATATTACTATAGATATATTTTTTTTAAATACGGATAACATTACAAGACGCTATTACATAAAACATGTTATAACGGTTTTAATTTTTTTTGGGAAAAGTTTGATTTCGGAATTATGTTTTGCGCCCTCTATGGTTTATCAATGATACTACTGAAACATAATAACGAGGAACGTTTAAAAAAGGTAATGATTAAATGTTTTACCAGCAGATGGCGTTGTATAAAAATGACAAGCAGAGCGGACCATAATAAATGATGTTGCCCGCCCGTAACAATGCGGTGCTTTACAAAGTCTAGTAATATTTTATGATATCATGAGTCCACACCTCATCAGGGCACATCATTTTTAGACGTGATACCAATTATTAAGATATAATACCAATTATTAATTTTGTGCTAAACTTTATTCGCCAGATGAAGCTTATTTGAGAATAGGCACTACATTCCACATAGGTTGGTAATAAAGAGCTAAAAAGGCGCTAAAACGGGACTTAATGTTATTTTGTATATATGTGTTCAACATGGCGGTACTTTCTTCCAAACTAGAACAATCAACATAGGTGGTCCTATGTTGATTATTCCTGTTTACCTTACGACTAGTTATTAAGCTTTGAATTATCTTCTATTTAATATGTGATTGAAACACATTGTCTAATATGGTTCCTCTATGACATTGTGAAGCAATTTTATTAGTAAAGGAAGAAAGTAAAGAAATAAAACTAATTGTAAATAAGAAATAGACGTATTTTTAAAAAGTTTAAAAACAATCTTTGACATTTTTTTTAAAATGGTGGATGAGTAAATGTAAGATACATTTTTTATTTAAAATTTTTGATGACCACTCGAACCATCTTTATCCAGTGAAATAATAATAAAAATTAAAACTTTCTAAATTGGAATTTATAACTGTTAAATATAACTTTTAGCTCCTACGTTGGTAAATGTTACACCACTAGAATAAATCGTAATGAATTATCTATGATTTGTTATCATTTCGAGCAGAAAATTACGAAGACCACACGACTAGGCCAAAAATTACTGCGACCTACTTAACGGAACGAGTGGGAATAAATTCATAATAAATTTGTTTAAAGCTACAAGCAGAAGCGAGATGTAGTAAAAGTGCGAAATTTGTCTATAATCTGTTGAAGTATTTAGGCCTATCAAGAACGAATATCAGCATATTTTTGAAATAGGCTTTCAAAGCAGCTTGATATAAAATCTTGGTTAAGCTGAGAGAAGTCTGGTCAGCGAAGAATACCACGTGCATTATTCAGAGGCCTCCTTAAGCTATAGCGTTTATTTCCTCATAAGTTATTTCACTATGATGATCCACTTAACCATACATATATGAAAAGCATTGCTTACTTTTTTCTTGGAGAGAAATGGGGGTTAAAAGACATTATTTCAAGATTAAAATTCATTCATTTTAGTAATTCTTACATGGTTTTATTTATTTAAAATAATAACTACAATGCTTAATATTACCCGTTATTTATTATTTTCGAATGTCGTTATAAAATAATAGATTCGATCCCATTTTGTTTAAAATTTGCGGCCAAATCCTAGAAAGTATATGTTAGCTTTCATGTTGATAGTGTACAAAAAAAATTGTAGAGTCGTTTTTAATTCTATCACTCCTTTGTTATTTGTTAAAAATAAAAATCTGTAGTAAAAACGAACAACAAAAAAGAAGCTCATTTTGTAAAAACCTTTATGTGAATAAAAAATATAATAAGTATTTATATCTTGTATGTAAATGATCGAAACAAAACTAACCCTTATTTAATTTCCTTTTATATAATAGCTACGGCATAATTTATCTTTGATAAGGTTCCACAAGCTTTAAATCAATCTAACTTTGTGATAGTTTCGTGCCGTCTATTTTTCTTTTCTTCTGCATTTATTTCACAAAGAAGATATTTGATTCGTTCGTGTTTTTGTAAGGAATTTATAATGTATCTTGTATTCTTTTGGGTTTATTTGAGTTGCGATGCCGTTTTATAACTAATAGAGTAATATATAATATAATATATATAATATCAATACTCTTTAATACATTTTACGATATACGTTGTTTAAATATATTAAATTATAATTTTATTGTTAATTTTTTTTTCGCTGTTTAATTATAATTTCTTTGAAAAATATTTCGCGGTGTAATTGACATATAATTCTTTTTAATAACGTAAATATTGCCACCAAGTCTGAGTCCTGTAAGTAAATAGTAGCTCAAAAACTATAGGCTAAATCTTTTATATGATTTTGCAGTCACATTTTTCACCTTTACCTTTCACTCTCAGAACTTTATTTTGTTCAAACTCTCTTCAGTAAACATAACACTACATAAATCGTTTATATTGTAATAATATATGTTGTTATCTAGAGAGGTTTGCCAAAACTACTAGTTGCAGATTTTGACGGGAATGTTATAGTATATAGAGTATATAATTGTAATGTATCTACTTTCAAATTGACAATAAGTTATCGAAAGTTTTGTAGATATTAATTGCAATGATTGTACATTGATAAAAAATCTTGTTGGTGGTAATAAAATACGAAAACACTTTCATTTTGAAAACGCAACGAGGTGGGTCGAGGAAAGCGGAGTTGTCGATTCTTCCCGCCATATGCATACCCAAGGCGCGGTACAGCGGTTTCAGAAGCACTATAGAGAAAAAAAATTCTATTTTTTTACATGTGTAATCTACATGGAGCTTGTTTAATGTTTTTCCTTTTTGAATACATGAATTGATCAAAATAGCGTTTAACGATAAGACTGGAGCTATGTAATATAATGCATAAATGAGAATTAGCACAAATATCCGCTAAGAAATATATCATTATTCTAATTTGAATTCCCTGCCTTTCTGGGAGTTCTGTCTGTTTCTACATATTACTACACTGATTAATAAAAGCGATCTTAAAAGTTGCATACATCTCAAAAAAATTTCACTTAATTTAAATAAATACGTTCTTAAGAAAAATTTAAATGTACATATAATACAACGAATTTTTATTTTTTTTCTTTAGAGAGAATTTCAAAACAAGAATGTCGTCCGTTTTTAATCTAAGCTGTCTTATTTGCTTTTGTAAGTTTGCACATAAAGCAGTTATCGTTGCAAGTGAAATATGGTCAATGGTCTCGACTAAAATTCCTGAAGACATTCCGTAACAGAACACTGTTGCCGAAGTGCTAACTCAATATTTCTCTCCGGTTACGCGGTGTGGGACTTTCATACCAAAACTTCCGCCATTGCTACGTAACGTCTTTGTTCCAGACGCAGGAATTAAAATTTGAAAACGGATTTTCCATTTTGTGGACTTGTGAGATAACCGTTTTAAGTTGATAAGTATTAGCTTTTTATGTCTTAATCTGCGTATATGTTCAAAGAAACCTATAGAAAATTATATTTATGGTATCTTTACATTAAAAATCAATTTTTAAACAATCTACTATCAGCTGCAAGTACGTAAATCAGTAAATTAAAGGGTTTCGTGAATTAATCAGTACATAATAATTACTATAAACCGGTTCCTTGATTTTGTTAATTATTTTATTGCTCTCTATAGCGGTGCCTTAAATTTTGTATAATTTTTTTAAATTGATTATTCATTATTTCTTGTTATTGCTTAATATTGTTTTAGACAAATAATAATAATGAAAAATCTTACTTTCTTTCAATTGCTGTTGCTGTTTTATAAGCAATGTTTCGTTATTTTACTTATAATTTACATAGATAGTTATTTTCTTAAAACCGTACACACCATTACAGGAGTACGGTTTTAAGAGAAGTAAAATAAGTTCAGAAATGTTTAGGAGTGAAACGTACCTTTCGAGGTACGTTTTACACCTAAACATTACCGAATGTAATTGTTCTGTATGATTTATTTCTAAATGCATATCATTATTTTGTTTTTTAGTTCTAATGTTAAGGGTTGTCTCAAAAACTATTTTATTTCATTCTTTTTATTTATAAATAGAAAATCACAGTTTTTTTTGTATTAGCAAAGCAGGATTATATCATAATGCATAAAGAAATATGATCTAGGAATATATAGCAGGTGAAACTCCAGCGAAAACGACGGCAAGGTTTTAAACAAAAATGAAAGAGAGCGAATATTAATTTTTGATAATATGTAATTTTTTATAACCTTGCCGTTTTTTTAGAGAAATGAAAACTTTACCGATATAGGTTTTCTTCTTATTATTTGACGGGTGTAAATATATAATCAGTTCAAAAAAGGAATGTTTCGTTGTTGATTGTACATAGGATTACTTTAAAAGCCGACAGAAGCTTCGAATTTAATGAACAACTTTCTCTATTGATGTTCCACTACTTTGCGTGCTTGTGATAAGGTCGGTTATACAATGGCAAGATAAGTTCTTAACACTGTACTCATACTGTACTCTTAATAGGGACAGCGCACCTGGAACAACAATGACGTCTTTACCATTCCCGGTGAAACTTCATCCAGCTGGTCTACATTGTTAGATTTTGTATAAGCTGACTGGAATTTTGTTTAAAATTACTTTACTACTCATCTAAGCATCCTGACATAAGTTTCAGAATTGTTTCACGTCTTTATTTTTTACCCGCTTAGGTTATTGTTTATTTCACTATATATATGTTGATTTCGTGTTCAACCTTATTCAGTTATACTCCTTTGATTTTTGGTTAAGGTAAAAGATTTAAAATAGTGAATGAATATATAGCTCATTTGCCTAACTTTCCGGGAATCAATGGTATCCAAAATAATAAATATTATAATGATAATATAGTGAGACATTAATAATTATTTACTATCTGTCCCGGCAGCCTTTTTACTGTCAGAAGTTTTGACCTATGGTTTTCGAATGGAAAAAAATAATGTAACTTACCTTACCCTACCCAGAGTAATAACTTTGTACAAACTAAATGGAAATATAAAAGCTTCAAAGCTTTTTCTCATAAGTCAGCTACATTAATCGTTTTAAAATTTTTACTCCTACAATGAATCACCACGAATATAATATAATATAATATAATATAATATAATATAATATAATATAATATAATATAATATAATATAATATAATATAATATAATATAATATAATATAATATAATATAATATAATATAATATAATATAATATAATATAATATAATATAATATAATATAATATAATATAATATAATATAATATAATTTTTAATCTTTCACAAACATGAAAACTTTTACATTAAGTTCAAAGTTTAAATTAATACACAGACTAACTGTTAAGCTTAAAACAAAAACCGCTCTGAAACCTTATGTAGCAATAATACATTGTATTTAACGCTGTTTAAACACAGTTAAGGACTACAGAAGGTGTAAAGAAAATTACTTTTTTATAACCTTAGCCGTGTCGTAACACGTAATTGTAAAGGGTTTAGTAAATTGATGATATTGTGCACTAATGATATCTCTGTTCGCCGAGATGGATTATTTGTAAATTTAGATAAATCATCATCGTCATCATCATGTTATTTTAGACATCCGCTGCAAGACATAGGCCTCTACTAAATACAGAGAAAATTAACCAGTCTTGCACTGTATCCTGCGACTTTCTGTTACCTTGATTAGGTCATAGGTCCAACCAGTGGAAGTCTACATATCCTGCATCTACCATCTCGTGTTCGCCACTTGAAAACTTTGATCAGCATGTGCCCAATGTACTGCCACTTTTTTAATACATATGAAATAAGAATTAGATCAACTATTTTTATCTGATTATGACAATATAAGACATGCGCATATGTGCGGTACATTAAGGTACAATGAAAGTTCCCTCTAACATGGACTCATTTCTAGTCCGCCGCCTCTCAATGCATATGCAATAAAATTACAAAGCAGTATCGAAGAAAGCGGTACAATAAACCGAAACCTCAACGCAATTATTGCGCTGTACAAATATTTGTCTGGGTTGCAGCAAAGAACCACGACTTAAGGAAAGGGTGCCTTGTCGACTAGCCCATTTTTTATTTATTGTCATAATACACCGTAGTATAAGCTCCTATATCAATATTTGAACTTTTCATATACTTTGTTTGTGTTTCACAAGCAAGAGTTACTCTATTTTTTATAGTACAGGGATAACTTCAGTAAATAGTCCATATGTTTAGTAGCGATGGCGAAGTGTAATTTATATTGATTTCTGATCAAGTAAGATATCTTTTGTTTCCTAAATGCTGTTAAAAATGTTATTTTTATGTTAGGACTTGTTTCGATTATGACACTAAACTGTCGCATTATATTACTCAGAAAATAGTAAGTCTAAGAAACAGCATGGACGTCAGATTCGATGTCTATCCGCTAACTAATTAATATATATAGTTGTTACTGATTGGGTTTTTTCATGTTTAAATACAGGGAAAAGGAAAAAATGGTTTTGATGTTTATTAAAATTTACTACACTTTCCAACGACGGAAACTTTCTAGAAAATTTACATCACAGGTTGTTTAAACATGTCTCAACAAATGCTGATGTTGGTAGATAGATCAAATTTGCATAGTTATTGCAAAGTGTTACAGTTTGTCAGTTGCTTAAAGGGCTTGCATCGTCGTGGATAAAATATTGCCCCATATATTTCGCGGTTTGGCAGGGTGATCGATGAAATAAGGTTTATTTACATCCAAACGCTCCGCCATTTAAACGAAAACGAGATTGACAACGCGAGATTGAAACAATACAAAGAGTTTCGAAAGTTTGCAGCTGAAAGATTCAAACCGTCTGATGTATTATCTTTCATTTTGACATTTCTTCCTTTTGTTGTTTGCTTGGGTTACTTTGTTTTAATTATAAAAGAAAAATATCTTTTTTCAGAGGTTCAGTCAGTTTTTATTCATACATTAGTTTGTTGCGTCAATACTTTATAATATTATCAAAGATATTTTAAACTAAAATAATCTCAAGTACCTTGTGACAATATACCCGAAACATTGTCTCAAAATTAAGATATCTTATTGACCAAATATCCGTTTCAGACTCTTTTTCAATGCACTATTACACGTTAGTGTTATTTCCATCAAAATTTTTGGTTACAATTTCATAACAGTAAATTCAAAACCATTACAGTATGACAACATTGTCTATTGTGATATATTTTCTTATTTTTATTACAAAAGGCTTCATACTCCTGTAATTGATCTCACTTTTAACCTTTTCTAGAGAAGATCTTATATTAAAATTTACAGAATACCACAGGTCATTTTATTTTAGTATTCGTAAGTCTGATCATTTTTAAATCAGTGTTATTGTAGCGCATCTATATCTAGAATTTCCTACAGACTAAGAATTTTATTAGTTTAGACATTAAAAACAATTGTATTAGAGTAAGATAGAGTTTTAAGTTAAGACTACTCTACTAACGCAATGTCCCTGGAGTCTCCGACGGCACTCGATCGCATGCGCTGCTTGAAGACACCCGATCCCCCTTCAAAATATCGATTTGCTTATGATTTTCTTGTAAATCTATCTAACCTAGGATCGGTATAACATTATACAAGTCATCGTCAACGGTCCTGGTTTCATTGCATGAAAGTTTGAGACCAGATTATTATTAAGTACACCACGTTAATTCGATGAAATGTGTAAATTATAATATTACATAATATAATTTTACAGTATTTCTTTATAGTTATTAGAAAGAAAAATACGTAAACACAATTAAAATTGAATAAAAGAAACTACGGCCAATGTTCAAGTAATGGAATACATTTGAAGCTTTTGTAGTTGTGGTTAGATGCTCGAATTTTATTTATGAGAGTACGGTGTAAGGTAAAAATCTCGTATCGCCTGCTATTCCTGATTTACCGTGCTCTCCCGGTAATTTATCGCAGTTCACTCGGATATCTGCTGGACTACATAACATTAACACAGATTGGTCTAAATTGCCTCTGACAATTTCAAATTCTGTGAATTAACTGTCTGTAGTATTACGAAAACTCGCAAATTTGTTGAAGATTAATATTCGTTTTATGCTTATAAATATAAATGGCTTGTTTTATATTTAGGCTAAAGGAATGTTAACTTCGTTCTAACGTGAGGAAAAAGGTATAAATTGAATTTAATTTTAAATATAATTACTATTTTAGCTTCGGACCCATTGGCAAACCCATAGTCGTTCAACGAGCCATGTATATGGGCTATTAGAATAAGGTATACCATTATCCACAAATCACACAGAATAGTAATTTGCCAGGGTTTTTAGGTTCAGGAGGTGAGACACCAGACCGGCAAGCATAGCGTAGGACGTTTACTCATAGGCGAACTGACGACATTGTTAAGATCTTCGATTTATAGTTACAATATTTAGATTTTATTTGTACGAAAATAATGTATCCCTTATTTTATTATAGAGAACTCAAACGCTACCTTATACAGCTTATCAAAACAGAAGAAATAAAATGATGAGAATACGATGATATTTTTTTATTTAGGAACACAAACAGATAATACAACGTAAACACGGCAAGTGCAAATGGTAAGAATGATTACATTTTTACTGCATTTTCTATGATGGATAACATAACCGTACTTTAAATTAAGTTTATGTTAAGTTATGTTTTTCAGGTATTTGAATGGTTAAGGGCTATTGGTCAACAAGTCCAAGTCCTCAGTCTTCGGTCTTGGGTCGCAGTGTTGTAAAACTTCATCTAGCGACAGGTGCATTCTGGCCAAGATTGGTTCGGTATTTCTTCATAAAAATGTTAGTAACAGTTCAGCCTATTTAAAATATTTGGAATATTAATATTCCCGTGAAACAATGGTTACTGAAATTATATGTAGAATTTACACCTACTGTAGAGTGGGTTTAATTTAAAGGATTTTAATTTGTATGACTTAACATCTTGTACAAAATTCTTCTTATTCGTGCACTCCTGTCAGAGTGGTCGTGGTCATGCTCTGATCAGTTCCAGTTTCCCTGCTGCTCTGGCTAAGCGTTGCCATGTAGCACGGTGTTTGGCGGAGTGAGATCATTAATCTACTGACTTATTAGTACCAGTCTTGATAATGTCTGACCATCTCGTTGGAGGGTTCCGCAAGATTTCTTACCTTCCACTTTACCTTGTACATAATATAAGCATATTAAAATTATGAAAGCTTGAAAAATTATAAAAAAGATAATAGAATTGTTGGTGTACATAAGAAAAATTGTACTAAACTATTATTTGTAGCTACTGCCCGAATGGCTTATGCTAGTTATTTATGAGTATGCTTGACGCCAGGTGTTTCTACTGAAAGTAAGGTAACAGGCAAACACTTAACAATAAATTGCTTTTGTCGAATACTAAATCACTGTCTACCACGTTCGCAACATTTATAGATTGTCATCATCTATGTTTCAATTAAAAGATGTGGTGACATTGCTTCACATTAAAAAAGGAGGATGGTAGGATTTTTTCAAGTCTTTTGTACATTTATGTGTAAATGTATAATTTCGAGCCGATAGACATAGGCACTCCACTTGGTGAACCGGAAGGCGGTTGATACGAGCAGCGCAAGATTGGTCATAATAGCGATCTTTTGGAGAAGTTTATGCCTTGCAGTGCGCGTCCATCGGCTTAAAAGAAGAAGATTAATATATTTATTTGCTGCTATTTGCTCTATGTTCATGGGAATAGCAATAAATTTAATATGTGCATAAAACATAGCTTTTCTTATTTTGTGTTGTATTTTACATGTAACATTATCATTAGCGATAGAAATAAAAAAGTCTGATATACCTTTGTCTAGATATAATAAATTTGATAACTATTTTTAGTTCAAATGCTTACGGTATTACAATATACTCTCATGTAATGTTTCTGAATAATCCTTTAAAAAAATTCAGAATTTCATTATACAAAAAACTTGTAAAAAGAATTATAGTGTGAAGGATTCATTAAGTTA
The DNA here is from genome assembly GCF_028537555.1 of Battus philenor. Taxonomy (NCBI): domain Eukaryota; kingdom Metazoa; phylum Arthropoda; class Insecta; order Lepidoptera; family Papilionidae; genus Battus; species Battus philenor. Next base: position 6,208,159 of record NW_027181693.1, read on the forward strand.
CTAGCTGATCCCGCAAACGTTGTTTTGCAAAAAAAATTAAAGTTTTTAATTAACAAATTTAAGATAAGGGTTGATCGTAGAGGGGTGAAAATTTAGGTTTTCATGTATTTTTGTATGCTGTATCATGATAAAATAAAAACCAAAAAAATTGTCTTAAAAATAAAATTTAGGGGTGGACCACCCTTATAACTTAGGGGTATAGAAAATAGAAAATAAAATTTGGTAAAAATCGGTCAAGCCGTTTCGGAGGAGTTCAAGTTCGAACACCGTGACACGAGAATTTTATATATTAGATAACATGGTTTAAGAAAGTAATAATGAGAATTTCTTTACTGTTGGTTAAGATACTTTAAAATTGACTTTAAAAAATGTGTTCAAGTTTGTATTGAGTTCAGATCAAGTCACGTTTGGAACCGTGGTAACGTAACGTTCCTATATGGATAATAATGTATGTAGATGACAAACACACTTATATTAATTGCTAAGAACAATGTAACGTAAAACTGGAATTGAATATTTTTTATCATACTAAATTGTTTAAAATATACCGCGTCAGATTTACAGCAGTGTCAAGGAAGTGACATACATTGTTACTAAATTTTGTGTGATAAATTATAAAAGATGTTAAATTTTGGCCAGCGTTAAAAAGTATTTTATTGCTATACGAGGGGGATGATTACTTAATCAATGAAGATTTAAAATGATAAAAGATAGAATACGTTTATTCAAGGTAGGAACTTTTAACCGAACTCAGTAATTGTTAACTTATTGTCTACTTATTTTTTATCTTCTATCTTTTATTTATTTTTGACTTTACTTTGCTTCGCATACTTGATTGGGTTATATTATAGAATATTTTCATTTTATATGCCGCAATTACCATTATTTTTTTTGTTTATTATTCTGCAATATTTAACAATTAATAGCGCTGAAATCTCTTTCTAGGTGAAGAAACTTTGCTTCTATTGTACAAACAGATAAACAAAGAGCAAAGTAAAAGGAAAATTAAAAGAAATTTAAAACAAAGCTCTTAAACAAACATTGAATAAGGAATGTATGTGTTTATATATAATTCACATGTATATGTATATGTAATATAATTTAATATAGTAATGAAATAGATAACGGTAATAGAGTAAAGGGCTCTTTACTGTTTAAGTACAATAAGTCATGAATATACACTAATGTTTTCTTCTTCCACAAACGATAAATAAATAATTCACTTCGATGATATTTTTGATAACGGGTAAGGCCAATAGATAAATAATCGTAAAATACGAAAATATTAGTTACAATTAGTTTATATTATTTTTCTGTCTTTTCGAAAAGTGATCGTGTCAAATGTTGTCCTATTTTTTTTTTATAAATGAATGTAAAATTATAACAAAGTCTATTGTTTAATCATTTATCAAAATTTGGTCCTCATCGCCTAATTCAATAATGACAATGCAACCAAAACAGGTCCCGAGTGAGCTCAGGCAAAAACAGCTTTTGACAGGATGGCTTTGGAGCTTATGCGAAAATTTATAGAAAATTGCATGGAACACGCGTTGCGCCCGAAGGGTGCGCGGGAAAATGTCGGGGGGTGTATATTTAGAAAAGCTTAAAGCCGCAGATCGGCAGTCTACGTCTAGCGTGCAGGCGGAGCGCATGTCTCCCATCCTCCCTTCCCAGCTTGTATCATACGCTCGATCCCGTAATTATCATAAATGAAAATTTTTTAATTGATGATTAATCGCGTGTTGAGTGCTTAGAACTGGATTTGACTGTGCAAGTGCTTGCAGTGGACGTTATATTTTTCAGTTAAAACGGCTTTCAAGTGACTATTCAATTGTATTTCATAAAGGACTATTTTTATTTTTCAATGCATTATAGAAAACTGCTTTAATCAACCCTCCGTTAAAAGGTATGTCGCCACTGTAATAAGTTGAAATTAGTCAATTTTTCTGTAGTAACACTTAAGTGTCAACAAGATATTATTATCTCATATTTATATGCTAAAGGTCAATTTCTTAAAGTTATCGCTTCTTGGTTCCTTTGATACACTGTCACGTGTTTAACAACAAACAAATGTAATATAATAAAAATTTCAAAGACTATCTATCGTTAATGAATTATAATCTACTCTTCGAGTTTTTGTTTGTCTTAACGAATCACTTTTTTGTTTTCTGGTAAATAATTTTTGTTGACTGGTTGAAGCAGTTTGAAATAAAAGTTTACGAACTTCAGTTTCTACCTTTTTAAACATTCAGTTCGCTTATTCATAAATTAGTATAAAAGTGCTAGCGGTGACACCCGTTATGATGAAAGCTCGGTTATTATTATTCAAAGAGAACTTGTATGCTGGGCGTTTGATTTATTGGACATTATTGAGTGTTATAACTTACGGGTCGTAGTTTGACGGCTGAAATATTTATTGGCATATCGTTTTTGTTTTGAAACGTTATATCCCCGGTCAGTGAGCGTGTCCGGCGAAGTGTACCGTACGAAGTTTCCACTTTACGGGCATTGCTTGACGAGAGAATTCTTTATTGGGGATACGAAATTGTGGGAACTTTAACGACCACACACAGTCGCTTTATATCCTTAGCGTTAGACTACTTGTTTTATTTTTTCGGTGTACGTAATGAATGAAATAAGATTGTCATCTTCTTCCTTTTCATCAATTCTGCATATTGTAATTGTAAACAACCTGGTAAAAATATAATCTGTGTATTAGTTTAGACATGCACATGTAAGATTTGTTTACTTGATCACTGTTTATTTTGTCATATTTAGTGTAGCTTTTTAGTCTTCATTTTAATTTTTTTTATATTTAAATGTGAGCGTATGTCAATATGTTATAAATTTTTATTTTTCTATCTATTTAGGCGGTACTACGCGGCAAAGCCAGATACAAGATAGTCTAAGGGAACATTTGACTCGTCGTAATTTAAAACAAGTTTTAGTTATTAAATGAGTTCATGTAATGAAAAGGATAATAATGGAAATACTTTGCTGTATAAGACTTAGATACAAAAGATGTACAGAATATTTTTACATCGTTGTATACAAAGTAACTAATCACTCCAAGATTTTCACATAAAAAAAATTGATACGTATACTAAATCCTATTAAAAATTTATCGATGCACAGGTAATTATTTTAATTGGTAAAAGTTTACCTAATTTTCATTACCTACATCAAATCTCTCCGATTGCTATAGTAACAGGAAAATTAAAATTTGTTTGCTTTTGCGCGATTACATAATAGAGTTTTAAATTAATTTTAGTCGATGCAATTTTTCCCTTTACATATTTCATTCAAACAATGTGCTGAGAGTATTTAGTCAAGCATATATGTAGTTAGGCTAATTAGAACACTTATTATAGTTGAATTTAAAATAATATGTTTCATCATTATGTAGTAATCATTATTACTAGTATTTATTTATGAAACTGTTTATTCAAATTAATTTAATCTTAATGTTATAACATTCTAAAGTGTTAACTTTTTTATTGTTCCCTTATGTGTAATGTATAAAACGTAATGTTCGGAACATATCGTGAAACTACCGTAGTGAGACAAAAGTTCTCTTATAAAAGTGCTACAACGAAACAAGCGATAGCATTAATGGCATAAAAGCGCCGGCATGGAGTTACCATGCTAAAAGTTAAGCAATAAGTCTTTAAGCAAACTCTCTTGAAGCACGTATGAAAAGCTCAGTGTATAATTTATTTCCACTGTATCATTTTTCGTTTCCTCTGAATATCTTAACGAGTAACGCGTCCATTGAACCGAGCGGGAACAATCAACTCCTACTTCGGGCGACGCCGACGTCTTGTTTTATAAATTACTGTGCCGAGCTCCTTTCACAAGAGTTTTTCGTGCAAAAAATCGTTAGAAGTGCTTCGTATTATCTCTTACAAACGCGTGTCCTATATAATACTTCAGGGCATACGCCTATTTCACCAAGTTAATTTTATGAACATTAAGTTTGAGGTTATTAAAAGTTACACTATTGTTATTCAAACGAAATATACTGTACAATAAAATTACAGTTGAGAAATTAACAATGAAAAATATTTCTTTCTCTATATACCCTAAAAAGGTGATGTAACTTGATTTGAAATAATTGTTAAATACGTTTATTGTATCCCTATAATCAAATCGTATCAAAAATAGAAATTAATTTTAAATTTAAGCGGAATAAATGTTAAAGTTAATAAAAAAATAACTGTTCAATAATTTCTTCAGTACATTTCAAAAACATTTTTTAATATATGTTATTTTTCTTCGCCTTTTTAATAGACCCATTAACAATTACCATTTATTTTAAAGAATAATCTTCAAATTATTATATTTTTTATCGTAACATATCGTCTTAACTATAGAAGAGTTTTGATGAATGCATAAAACGACAATGCTTTTAGTAATTACCATGTTATAAAATTTTATAGCTCAGTAGCCGTAACGTATCCCACGGGAAAGATACCCTTACGTACCAATCAAATAAGAATATTCTCTAGACGATTTTGCCTTAAATTTAATAGTTGGTTGTAGCGGGTCGGTCTACTATTACCACCAATTAGTCGATTTAAAGCGGTGCTCTTTGATATCCATCGGATGTAAACAGAAAATTGATCCAACCGGACCGCCTCGAAGTTACAACTCATCTGATCTGACCGTTCTCAGGTCGATCTGAGGTACTCAAATAACATCTTAAAATCATCGAACTGTGTCGTATTCATTTGTAAATAAAATCTTTGCAAGTTATTAAGAGTCTTATCATTTTATTGAAAATGTTTTTTTACACTGTCATCTAATTCCAATTTAATGTTAAATAAGTGTCTAAAAATAATGTAATGTTAATAAGTGTCTAATATCTAAGATTAATATTGCATATTAAATATTAAAAAATAAATTATCTACTTTTTCATAACACCTATGAATACATAGAAACTTTGTTTTTAAGAAATATACAACTATATACTAAATATACGAACAATAAAACATTATTTATTCGCTATACACATGAAATAAATATTATTAATAAATAAATATTAGTAATACTCATGTTTTACTAGGAATAGAAATAAAAGCAATTATAAACGCGACAATAATCACGAAAACATGAGCTTATTTACTTGTTTATCCTGTTCATGGTATATGGCTTTTTTATACAGTAGTAAACCAGACAAGTACGACGTTAATTAACTGTAACACCAAAAGAAAAATTTGTCGTGTAATGAATAATATAATATGTTTTTTCGATAAGTAATATTAATAGAGAAAAAGAGTATGAGTTATTTTCAAAAGTAATAGTTTCTGTTTTTAACAAGGGAATATGCGGCTTGGTGAAAGTTTATTGTTGAAAAATAACAACCCTTGTTTGCGGGGTTTTTAAAAAAGTGTGTAAAGAGATGAGAAGTTACGAATAAAATTAACCGAAAAAACCTAGCCGATTCGCAAGTTGAAATGGTAGAAGGCAGATCACATAACACACAACACATGATGATCACTGGTGCCTTAAGTTTCTAGAGAGGCGACCGCAGACCGATAATTCTAATGTAAGAGGTCCATCTACCAGGTAGATAGAAGACCTAGTTATGGTCATAAGAAATGATGATATGAATATAAAATCTTCGCTTTTTAAAATATTCGTATTAATTTCCTCCTATTTGTTTCTACTTTGCAGGCACTATCAAAGCAAACGAACATTGTTTACGTTGTCTACCGCTGTTTACATTACTAATAAAGCGTTATAACTAATCAGGATTTGTACTGGCAGAACATGGATGTTTAAGTAAAAAAAAAATTAAAAGATCTTTCTAAAACATACTAACTAATCATATTACCGAAATGGCTATTTCGCGCCTTAGATGCGAGTAGGTAGGGTAAGAAAAAATGACATGGTCGCCACCATAGCGAGCGTTCATGACGGACGGAACCGAGCGGCTGATACTCCCCCGTCTCGCCGTGCGCATACCTAAGGCGCGGTACAACGGTTTCGATAATAAAACAGACATCACTTTTCTTTATAGTGATACATAAATAGGTGCTTGGAAACTGAGGTTATAACCCACAACCCAGTAATATTTTAAAATATCACGTATTAGTCTTATCCATGTTGAACTAGGTGGAAATTTGTTTGGATACATGACACTGCTTTATATTACTAATGTTAATTGTCATAGCTAATAAATTTTAATGGGTATTGAATTGTTCATCATCATCATCACAGCCGTAAAACCATCTCAGGGGGACCAGGAAGCGCCTAGCATGCAGGGTCTTGAATAATTAAAGAATAATACGTTTAAATCCATAAGGATAAAGAAGTAATATGAGTGCCTTGTAATGTTCGCAAAGATGGCATCAAAAACTCTCGATTTTATTCCATTATCGGTAGCTGGCAGTGGTTGACTTAACGCAGTTCCCATGTAATCCGCATTCTCCGAAAAGGCGTTAAAAGTTTAAGAGTGAACTCCAAACTTTCTGCTATCATTCATAAACATTTTACTTTTAAGTGATCAAACCTCTCGGTTGGTATTTTTCTTGAATATATTCACGTTTCTTAAGTATTTAAAGACAAATAAAAATAAAAGGAAAATGAAATACACAAAGAGAGGCAGTAGTTAATTTCGCTTCGGAATGGAAACTGTTACTGAATCAATTCTAGCACAGAGCAAATATTTTTAAACCACAAATATTTATAAAGAGGCCGGTATATTTTATTAATTGAATTTTTCAATCCCAATTGACAAAATAGTAGGTATTTTACAACGTGAAATTAAAGCTCATGTCATGAACACATTAATTTAGAATATTTAACTATAATAATTATTTGTAAAGTCAGAAAAAGTCATAAAAGTATTCTAGATTCCACGTATAGTACATAGGTCCACATGTATGCTTAAAACAAATAACGAACGCTTTGGAAAACAAATTTGCGTTTTATGTGTGTTTTACAATATATATCTTTACATAGACCGCAATTATTCTTATTTAAGTTTTTTGGCAAAAACTATCCTTTGTTGATTAAATACGAAGCAAAGTAAAAATATTAGTCGTCGTTTTAGTCCATAGGGGATATATCATTATTGCCATGCTAGGAAAGCGGGTTGCCGATCACATTATCTTAATATGGTGCACAGAGAACCCTGCTGCCCATCCTCTGGAAACTTGTTTGTGATCAGTGGCAATTATATATAACTAATGTACTAAGTGTGAATTATATAAGACTACATTCCCTAAATCGAATCCGTGATCTACGATCGCAAGTCTAAGATATCTACCACTGAGCTACCACTGCGAAAAAAAATTAGGAACAAACATAACTAAGACATAATAAAATAACATAATATATAAACATAATTAAGACTAAACTTATTTTCAAAAACAATCACTATTTCTTGACTTGAATTTTTAAGTATTTATTTGTAAGTTGTAAGATATCTGAAATCGGTTATTAAAATCGATATTAAAGCGTTCATATCGAAATGTTTTCCATAAATCGAGACTTTTATAACCACTTAAACGAAAAAGCCACTTTTAAATAATTAGTAGGTAAAATGAAACTTAATAGCCGGTTGTAACTTGTCGAGACTTTAAATCTTACGTTCACGGTTTTAGAAATTTGAATATGAAAAGAAAGTTGGTTTTTAAATCGATATAAAGATAAGTAGGCAGATGTACATGACAATAAAATAAAAAAAAAGTGCTTATTAAAATTAGTCAGACGTTTTAAATGAATTATGTAATCTAACTTTGCGTATAATATTAAAAATTGTTAGCGAAAGTAATTGAAAATTGAATAACAAATACTGCTGCCGCTGTTGTAAATATAAGGGGTGATAGAAAAACTTAGTACGTCCATTATACTGGCACATAATGAATGTGCGTTCATACGGACGTGAATACGTATAGAATGAATAAGTTATTTGCACATACGGCTACGGTAGGGTTGCTATTGTTAGTTATATAAACATATATAATTTTAAATTTGTTTAATATTGCTTGTATTGAAACCTCAAAATCTTTATTAAGGTTATTTATTATATGTACACAGGTTACATATACTACAAGGTTCATTTCATGGTGCAATTAAAACAAAATTGTGTATCTTGTTACTATATTTATAACAATAAAATAATTATACAGTTACCGTTGTCAGAATATGGATAGGACATTATTAAGACGAAGAAGATTATTTGACATAATTTATATTGTGGTTGGAGTAGATATGGTAAATATATTTATGATTATTAGGTGTAAAACGGTATAGATAAATAGGAAAAAATTTTGGTCACCCTAGTGCAGGTTAGCCCTCTCCGCAGACCGAGCGTGCTGTAAGCTGTCTATACGTGTTATAATAATTTAGTTTGCATTCAAGCCGCACAAAGCGTTCTTAATTCTACTGCCATAACAAACGTTCCCACGATAACACGTGATATTTTTCTTTTGATTTACTTCATACAAGAATCATTTTATCTTTGAGTCTTTTATTTAATAAATTACCACAATGCACTTCATTTATCATTATGTTGATATTATTGATGTTTCATTTAAATATGCACCATTAAGGAAATAATATGCAAAAGTTTCAATATATTGAAATTGTCTACATAGTAATAATAACTTTAACTTTCGTCAAGCAAAAAAAATCAAGAATTGATTTTATTGTTTTTTTTTTTACGGTTTTCGAGTTTATTAGCTATACTTTCCACTAGGCTTTATTTCATGTTCTACCAGATCCAGTAGTTTCTATATAGTATATTTAATTTATATTTTTGCAATATGTCGTTTCTATGTAATATGAGAAAGGGAAAGTTATTAACTTATTTATTTATTAACTTATTTATTATTAACTTAGATTCAATCTAATTATAATTTAATTGTTCATTTGATTGATTTTATAACATATTTCTGAATCATAAAGTAATATTAATACTGATATAATATTTATGATTCTGTACGTATGTGTACGGGTCATTAGCATAGAATCAAAGGAAACCATGTTCATGCTACTTGTCGGAGCGTGTTTATTTATCGTACAGTTCGTTTGTCTTAACGCGTCGCATGAACAACAATATCACTTACAAAGTTCTCTTTGTTATTTAAAGTATAATGAATATTGAAAGTCTTCGTAAAATTGTTTTATATGCTAAGATATCATTACACAAAAATATTATATTTCATTTGGTAAGTTTTTTTTTGCAAAATGTTCTGTATCGATCGAGAACAATTGAATATTCGGCAAACATCCTTTTATAGTCTCTGGAAAGTCGGTAACGGCAGTCGATACATCAGGGTTAAGGGTGTGCGATCAATATTCAATATCCGATCAGAATTCGCCTCTTCCGATCACCGGATATGCCGGATATACCGACTACTTCGAAAACCGGATTTGTCTGTGCACTGTTTCTTCCTTGTTATAGCACTATTTAATTAGAATATGTATATTTTACTTTAGTTCATGGACGCCGCCAAGCGTTCCAGTGTATTTGGAACGCAAATCCTTTTACTAAAGATTTACTGGAGCATTTAACACGACACTTAAATAAATTACATATGCGGAGTGTGCCAATGGATATTTGTAAAACCCCAAATTCTAAACTTAACAAATTAATTGCGAAATTTATAATTATATTTCATTGCTCTTGCATGGATTTATTTCTATTTAAAATATTTACCTCAATTAAATCGTAAATATTAAAACGCTTTCTTTAAAATTGACAATAAAAAATCCAAGGTTTTGAAAAAGCGCATAATTATTTATGTGTAATATTTTGCATAATATATTTTCGCACAAACACTTTTTTTTTCAAATTTATTAAAAAAAATTCTCAAAATATGTTTTATACTATACCTTAGTGTGAACAACAAAGCATTTCTAACAATTACGTCTATTACAATTTTCATAACGTATCGATAGAAGAAGAGAGTAAGAATATGAGTATTCAAACAACTCCTTTTACCGCTAATTGCTCGTATCTTGATATAGATTATGTCAACATAATGTTTGTATAAAGTATTAAAAAAGGATTTTAAAAATAATTTTGTTTTGACCATACCGTGTGATACCATAAAGAATGTTATAGTATTTTAATGTGCAAAATATAGTTTTTCAATAAATTTTTTTAAAGGCCAAATATTGTATTGTTATATAAAAGTACATATAAAAAAAACATCTTCATCATGCGCCTTCCCATTGAGTTCCAATAAGAGAAGTTGGAACCGACTTGCTTCCATTATCTTCCGACGACCTTAGTCTTAGCCTTAGTCTTAGTCCTTTGTCTATCTTTTCGATGGACGATCTACGTGGACCTGCAGGTTCGTGGTTTCCACTCGGGAACTGTAAGACCATCTGTTCTGCTATGTATCCCGCTCAATGCCACTCAACTTTCCAATCACTTGGGCTATGTCGATTACTTTTGTTTGTCTACATTTCTCCTCTTTCGATCTCGTAGAGAAAACCCGAACATAGCTCTCTCGATGGTTTGTTCAGCGACCGTGAGCTTGCTAATGAGATTCAATGTTACTGATACTACACTTTATTTCTTTAGATTATCTAGTTTTTTGTTAATGTGTCACTGTCTCCATCATTGAAAAAATGCGAGAGTCAAATGGCACTTCAATAAATATAGCTTATTAAAGCACCATAGCTCGTAACAATTTTTTATACTTGATCTCTTTTAAGTTACAGTCATATTAATTATTCCCTTTGATCACGGTATCGTTTGATTCAGAACGGATTTTACGTAAACCCAGATCTGCGATATTCAATTCTAATATTCGAAAACGGATTAAGTTTCCAAAAAAAAAAAAAAAATTGTGCCGGAATGTTTCGCTGCCCGATTCTTTTTAGTTTTATTTCAATAGATTTTGTTTTTATGATATTTGTTTATAAAGCTCTTAAAAATATGTTTTTAGTCATATGTTCACTACTTCCATTATTTTTAATACAAATAAATTTTAAAGTTATTATAGGTAAAAGTATATAACAGGGGTATCGGAGAGTAACGTCGCTTTATTTCAAGTTTTTTTTTTATTTATCAACAACCTATTGCCATCTAGTATTTAAATTTTCAGTGCCGGAGCGGTAAAAATTAATCAGTTTTTCTATAAAATATGTCGGCAGAAACGACATTATTTTCCAGTCCCTCTAATATATAGTTACTGTCAATTAGGTATACTATTTATCATAGTAAATAGGATAAAATTTTGAACATGGGTTTAAAGAATTAATAATCAACGAATGTAAGATAAACTCGCTTTATGTACACCAGTTTGAGAGCAGTGATTTCATTACATCGATCTACATTCTAGAACCGTTAACAGCTAAGATAAACTGTTTCCGCAGCACTCTGCCTCACACATCATTAGCTAATTTATGTTGCATTTGGAACTTAATTACGGAGATGGAGGCGCAGTCTTCGTTAAGATGTAGTTGAGGATCTGCACCTTAAACCGTATTAGCAAATTCTAATCGTGATGTGCATCTTATTAGTGCAGCTAATTAATAAACACAAGACACGCTACTTGTTAAATACTTGATTGACGGATAAACTAAAGATCGCTTTTAAAATGTAAGTAAACGTTTTAATTGCTTTTACACTATAATCAAAGTAAACTGGGACTTAATCCCTTTTACTGATGGATTTTAAGGGGATTACGTTCGTGATTGGTTCATTAATATGAAAATTTAAATTTGATTTTAATAAGGTATGGGCTTGCTATTTTCTTTTGTTGTTTTATAATATTTTAAATATTAATGTTTTCATAACCTGCGTGTGTAATATTTAGTAGCTCTGCACAGCTTTAACGTAAGAGTGCGGGTAATTTTATTATTAAAATTCAAATTAATGCAAATGTTTAAGGATAATTTATGCAGATACTAGAAATATTTAAAGAAAACTAATATTACGTGCTTTTACTTTGGTAATCATGTTCACGATGATTGGTTTAGGTGCAATAGCTTTGAAAGTATTCTATCCTATTCAAAAAGCAATTGTTTCAAATCAATGACAATAAAGTAAGCAAATGGTTTTTCAAAATTCGGTTTACAACATTTAAAAATGAATTATTGATTACTATTTTTAATTGACGACTTTGTACTTTCAAAGATACTGGCGTGTCGCTTTTGCAAAAGGAAAAATGAATAAATTTAATATTTTTTTACCATTTTCTTTAAAGGCTTTTAAGAATTTTGCAGATGAATAGTTGTCAATGTGCTTATATTGACCCCATTAAAGTTTTTACACTTGTTACCAAACACCATGACTATATATACTTAAAATATTTATAGAAACGTATTTTTATGTGCTATTACTTTAGCGGTCATATAAGTAGATTAGGAGTAAAAAAATTCAAACCGTCTAAAGCGTAGTCAGACATAGGCAAAGAAAAATGCAAGAGGTATATGGTTATGAATAACGTACTTAGAAATGACATTTAATAGTATTACCAAAATGTTTTAATTTCAAGTTTTTACCACCAGTATATAACATAAAAGCTATGGCAGTATTGTATCGTTATGGATAGCACACAATAGAAGGAAGTGATTATTATGCTTGCGAAAATGTTAAATATATACCGATACTGACATAATAACCACGGTATTATTGTTACAAAGCTACCGAAACCGCTGTACCGTGCTTAAGGTATGTGCGCGGTGAGACGGGGAGAATCGGCCGCTCCGTTTCGACAATTCCAGCGTAAACTTAAAAAAAGTGTAAAAATACAGCACTCATATACTTTTGAACCACCTCGCCGCGCTTTTCTAAGGCGCGGTATGTGCATTTTACGAAAATCTATGGTCCGTAAAAAATAATAATTATGCTATGTGAATCGGACATTCGATATGCATATGACGAGGTACAGTGGTGTCGGCAGTACTATAGCATTCACTAAAGTTAACTGTACTGATTACAAAAGATATCGAATGTTTCAAAAGTTATGTGTCGAGTGGAATAATTGTTTTAAACGTATTGTTCCAGAACCGAAAATTAATTCAATGAACAACATGGAAACAATCTCTGAAAAATTTTCTTTTTTTTAAGATACTATTCTTATTACGTCGACCATTTTCGTTTTTGGTTACTTACACAAATTATATTTGTATTGCAGTCGCCAGTCAAGGTGGTTCGTTGTCCTAACTGATCCCGCATCGCATCTCGAGGTCCGTCCGACCGCGACGCAGGTGTGCGATGCACCTGCCGACCCGACTTACCATAAAATGCGATTCGAACCTATCTTGAGTAGAACAACATGCTCTCTCTATCACTCTCGCATGAAGGACAAAGACGGACGTACAATCACGACCGATATTAACTGAATATACGGCGCGCGGTCGAATGGAATATCACTTTTTATCGACGCAAAAACTATCGGAATTCTATGTCTGGGTTAGCTGCTGGACCGTAATCACTCCACGGGGAGTTATATTTAAAACAATATCCCAGCTTTATATTCAGTATTCAAGCAGGTGCATTTTTTACTTTTTCCCATGACGTTTTTACGAAGAAATTTGATTTCTCGTCTACCCTATCTCTAACATTGTGTGGAATTGTTATTGTTTCGTCTAGGCGCTGTCTCGGCGTTATATTGCAAGTGTGCTTTATTACTTAGGTTTATTATTTTTTACTTTTTTTTCTAATTAATATTTCGGAAATTAAAAAAAATAAAAAATGAACAGTTAATGACTATTGAAAAGTAACTTTTTTTTATTAAAATCTCGCCGTACGATTTAAGCAGGAACTCCAATCTACATCTTTAATGGAAGGATTCGAAACGGTGTAGGCGAAGTTTTTAGAAGTCACGCCACGGCTCGTTGAACAATACGTCTTAATTAAAACCTTCTCCGCGAGACACACACCGGCATAAATTCCATATAATTATTTAATTACGAACCTCGCCCTAAGACGTTTGATCAATAGAGGTGCCGCGCTTAAGAATTCCTTATAACACATCAAAATAGAACGGACTTGATAAGATAATGAGAATGCGTATACATGTGGAGGAATGCACGAAAAACATCGTATAACTTATTCTTGTTTTAATAAATTAAACAAAGTAAATATTAATGACAGTTATATGCGTTGATGACATCTGTTGTTACTGACATTTTATTTTTATTTCAATAGTACAAGTGTATTTATTCACCTAGATGTATCGCTATATAACGGAAAAGCCAATATTAAAATAAGCGTTGCAAAGAGGCGTCCATAGATTTTCCGCTGGCAAAAGGCGTGTTAACGTGCGGTTGGATGAGCGAAAAAAATTAATTCACTGCTGTCACGAACAAGCGTGGTCACTGGCATGATAGTTGCAATTTTGAACTAATATTTATAGCGATAAAATAATATTTATAACGATATATTTACATATTTTTATCGTTTCTCTCACGTTAAGATGCATAAGAGTCATTAATTTTTTTGTACTTGCTTTTCCTCATTTTAAATTGATAAGGGCAGATCAGTAATCACGGGTTTAGATTTACAATAGCAGATTTAGTTTTCGATTCTCGAGGCATATATAGTATATGTCCTCCAATCTGCATTGGTATTACGTAGTAGAGACCTGGAACTTCTTTTTAGGAATACGTAAGAGTGTATCAACTGTAAGTAGATTTGAAAACTGACTTACAGAGTTTTATAGCTAGTTATACCTAGCGTAGATAATCTAATGCTTACATGTGATTTTACACTTGTACTTGGGTTGACATGCGAGTTACTACTCAAAAATGAATTTATTTTAAGTTTTTTTTACCTTTTAAGTTATGTGTAAAATGTTATTATGAACATCTCTCTAGTTTAATGAATTAAATAAAATTATATACCAATATAAAATTTTCAAAGGTAAAAGAAAACTGTAATTGAGCAGTATTTACTAATATCAAGGTACAGTGTTCTGAAAAAGTCACTCCGACACTAAGCCTTCGTCCATGTTCTACTATCGTAAAGCTCCTCAAGACAGCTGAACATAGTTCCTCAGAGCCTAATATCATAGTTTTCGTTATCGCAATTTTTTCCCAATATCAATTCATTTGTAAAATAATTTTATTACAAAATTTACCCCTTGTAATAATAATTTATAACCAATTATCTTTTTTATATATACAGATTTAAATGGGTAAATATTTAGCTCATTCGCTGGCAAATAATGTATGGCAGACCCTATTCAAAAATAATGGTTTTAAAAATAACAAACAACGTAATGATAATATGATAAGAAAAAGCCTTTGCAAAATTCGGATTACAACATATTGACATTAATTATTGTTTACTATCTGTGCCTGCAGAATTAGTACTGCTATAATATATTGGCTCGTCGCATTTTAATAATAAAAATCGATGTAACAAATTGCGGAAAGATTACTACATACAGAGTGAATGGACATGTGATCTATACGTTAACTCCTTTAAATCTTTTACACCTATGGCTAATCACCCGGTATACGGTTTTCCAATGTGTGATACCGGTGGTATTACAGGCGTCCAAAAGCAGACGTAACCGTTTACTGACTGGCGGTAAATATTACACCCTCAGACGTTTATATAGAACTAATATCTTTTATCAAAGAAGTTGGACTTCACTATTACCCTTGTTTTTGTACACAAAGCCGGTTTCGAAAAACCTGGTTGATATTTATTACATTATTATATTTGTTAATCACCGTTGGATAAATGGGAGTGGGGTGGTTTGCTGTGAATTTATAGTGACGTATCACGCCAACAATAGGCCTGCACCGCTTTTGTTGGCCACTTGCACCGCGCCGCCCGTAATGCGTTCGTTTTTCTCTTGCAACGTTCTTGCCGGTCTAGACGTAATATTTCTAACAGATACCGTAATAGTTACAGACAATATACATAATTTTCTGCTTCGTCTCCATGTTTGAATCTTGTCACATGTCCGCGGAGAAATTTAAGTTATTTTTATTTGATGCTTGGAGAGTAATCAAGTTTAAATGTGTAGCTAATTTGTCACCAAAAAGACTTAAAGCTTTTACACTTATTTCCAATCAACTTGTATAAAGTAATCACTTTGAATTATGTCGCAGTATTTTTTTTTCTCTTGGAATGTGAGTGGCCAGTAACTTCAGACGGCGCTAAGTCTGCAGGTACAGATAATAAACAATAATTAATTTCTATATCTAGTAATTCGATTTTTAAAACGTTTTAATGATTTTACACCTATGACCAATCATCCTGTAGACGTAATAACGATATAGTAACGCCGAGCATAGTTTTAGATACAAATAAGACTTATCATTATCCTTGTTCTTCCTATTTGTTATAAAGTAAGTCGTAAAGTATTGAGAAACACTGCGTAATGTGTTTTTGATACGTGACAAGTAAAAGAATCTCATTTTTCTTTACACATGCGAATCAAAGTAGCAGCCCTAATGGTCGCTTAAAGAGAACTCGTTTGCCCGGGAACAAATCAAATAAAAAGCCTTTTACTTTGAAGGCAAATATGTGGGTTTATTAAAACAAAACATCAACCACACTCATTTCCAATTCTAGCGGGGGAGTGTGCAGCGGCGCCTCTTAGCATTCACGAGGCGCCCGCGCGCGGTAGGTATATTTAATTTGAATTATTTTAAACTCACTGACGGAATGTCTAAGCGACACTGAAAAAATAAAACAATAAGTATCTTAAGAGGAAAGCTTCGAATAAAAAAGTGGCCTTTGTTCGCCGTTGAATATTAAAACGCCTCTGCGAATATTTTCAAAGTCGAAACGCAGCGCGGATCGCGAATATTAACTGCTTGACTCATTCCTGATTAAAATGACGAGAATTCGCCGGGAAGACCGTCTTGCACGTGATTTCGTTTAACAGAGTTATTGTTTTTTAATTCGAACGGATACTGTAAGTTCGTGATGGGAAGACATCGTACATTTACCGCATACGAATTATTCATACGTTTACATACGAATAAACGGTTATTAAGTTATCAGTTTATAGCTTCAAATCGATCCAACGCAACTTTTTAAATGTTATCGCTTATACTTAGTCGCTTTGGAAAAAGAACGTTGTCAAAACAGCTATGGAGCGATCAAAGCGTTTCGCTTGACGGTGACCCGATAATTTTGCCTGGCCCACGTTTGCGTTCGTTGGGAGCGTAATTATCTCGAATTAAGCGAGTCATTACAGAAGCGGCAGCTAACGAAGTAGGTTTTCCAGGCGAACCTCTTAACTGGAAGGTTCAGTTTCGCCTCCAAAAATAGCGACTGAGGCCGCTATCATTAACGCAATGTCGTTAACAGAAGAAGATTTTGTGTGGCTACATTTAATTACGTTCCCTTCTATAATAACCGTGCCGTATACTTTATTCGCGGAAGCCGGACAATAACGAGTATTTTAAGAAAACGTTTGAATGATTTTACTGCGAATTCTCTTTGTACATTGTTGAATTTTTTATAGTTCCGATAAGTAATGTGGAGTGTCGCAGGCGCGTGGCTACGACGGACAAGTTACACCTTGTACGATCGCTAATCCAGTTTTGGTTTGACTAAATATAGAAGAAAATGTGGCGAGATGAGTGCTCGTCGGACTGGACGGTGGTTTGTTCGGTATTTTTGCGGTTAGTGGTTTTTATTCGCACCTGCGGTCAACACCAGTTATAGAAGTAGATGTACAGTCGATCAAAGGTCTTTGATTTTTATCGCTTATAGTGATATTCATTTTTTCATATTCAACGCTGAATTCAAAATCATTACTTGTTATTCAACAGTGACAATAAAATCACGACACATTTATCTTCGTAACATTAACGCGTTAAAATTACGTCGGTCTGTTGCCATAAATCATTACCATCAAATACTGCTCCTCCAGCCAATGTCGGCTTTCATCGGACGCTTTCAATCTGGGCTCCTTTATACCATTACAATAAGTGATTCACTCGCCTACCATTCGCTCACTTTTCGGTAAACATTATATGAAATTGGCAATAAATTTCTTTTTGAAATATTGTTCCGGCAGAGTATACGAGGCCCATAACAATAGCGATGGAACTGAGATGTCATTTTATAAAGATGTTCACTTGGATGTTTTGTTCAGTCTAACAATAGTTTTATTTAGCTTCGAGCCCACTGCCCACACGCCTCGGCTAATGGCCGAGATGTATATAGATGTTAAAATGTGAGGTTCGAATTATAAAGGAGCCAATAATAATGGCTGCGTGCATTCCATTGTTGATATTTTTTGCAGTGCGTCCACGAAGGTTCGTTCATAATGGGAAAGGTGTCAATCGCGGCGTGGCCGGGCAGGTGTAGAATCGAAGCCGCTGAGTCGTGGAATAAAAATGCTCATAACTTTATCCTGCAGCTGCCCGTCAAGCGGCGGACGCTTCGTGCCCGCCGCTGCTATCTTCTTTTTGTTCTGCCCAGTTACAGATAAATTTTAACCGATAGTCATTATTTTTAATTTGTGCTCGGATACGCCCGGGATAGGGGCCCGCTGTAGCCACGCTATTATTAAGTATGATTTAAAATCTGTTTTTATTTATGAAAACAGTACTTCAAACAGTGATTTACAATCAAAAATATTAAGAAAACCCTATTCGTTAAAAATTTTTGTTTAATAAACAAAACGGAAACGTAATCATTAATAATATTAATAAGGATAATGTTTACGTTTTGTTATATTATACCATTTACATTTTCAGTTAATAACGTTCCGTAATAATGCTAAGAAAAACCCCAGCACGTGGCGCGGCACGCCCATTGCTAATCTTCTCTGAATAAAACATAAGATGCTCGATATCGTACTGTTGGGGTTAAAGCGCATTTAATACAGCCTTCTATTACCGAACAATGCGGGGCGAGTTCGGTAAGTCCCGACCGGTCCCGCCACGTGCACGCCTAATGTCCCAAGTTTCGGATAAACACTTAATTAAAATCCAATAAAAAGACGCCCACCACACAACCCTTCTTCGTGCACAGAAGAATTAAAAATGTTACATTAATATAAACTCCGTGATATTCCAGAGTAAAAGACCTAGATAGCAACCGTGCTCAAAAAAGATTCTAGAAATTATGTTGTTAGTTTATTAAAAACTGATTACTTAAAAATACAATTTAATGCTTGTTAAATACGTGTAGTACAATGTTAGATATTTGACATTGTTTGGTTTTTCCATTTCCTTTAGATTAATAGTTAATATGAATGTTAATATATTAATGAAGTTTTTGTTATATTTGCCGTACGTGATTTACGTTTTCTTATCACGGCTTATGACGTCTTTCTTCTAAATAGGGGTTTTAAATATTAATACAGACTCGTTGGCACAATCTCGTCGTTTCAATTAAACCCACCCACGTAACGCATAAACCTTTCCAAACTCTAGTCTCTATGTTCCGATCAATTTGCTTTATCTGTGAAGGGTTCTTATCGCTGTCTAATATATTTACAGCACAATAAAAGTCGTTCCCTTAACAAATAAACCTAATAACTCTGTAATGAAATACCGCGATATCGACGTAGTGATCATATTTTAAAAATTATCTTACACCTAAGTAAATACAATAATACTCAGTTTTATTTTTAAAGATAGTACTTGAGTGATGTACTCAGATATGAATAAAATACTTAAAAAAGGTTATCAGTTTAATAATTTATATAAAATACAATTATTTCGTTATGAACAAGAATAACTTGATTCAAGCTGTAATTCTAGATATTCTTATAAGTTTACTCGGCCAATTTATCTTAGATAAGTACAAACTAAACTCGTAAATTGTGGATAAGCTCCGTAAAATCACTGAGTAAAGATACATAAGTAATGCCTGTTATTTTGTACGTATAATAGCTTATGTAATAAATGTAGTTGTATGTTTTAAATGTATACTTACTCTCATAAGTTATAATTATGATGTATTATCATAAGATACCTCAAAGAGTTTTAGAGTACTTTTAAGAGTTGTTATTTCTTTTCTTCGGAATGTTGTTTATTTTATTAATTCGACTAGAATCGTCTGGTACAGCGTAATTTACAATTTGATGTTTTATTCCGTCGAATGATCGTCATACATTTCTAACCTTTTAGAAACGTACTAATACATTCAATATATTTTGTCAGTTCGATCTTCCTGGAGATTATGATATAAAATAAATTGTCATGGATATAGGATACTGTGAATATAGAAAAATTTTGATCGCCGGAGTGAACCATATATGAAACATGTAAATAAGTATTTAATGGAATCAGGCGTTATCTTGCGGAAGTCCATCCTAAGTAAGAAAAGGACCAATATTTAGCCACTTCCGCACTTGCAGTGGTAGTCATGCAATAAAGTGCACCGCCCGCCAGCCCGCTGACAATGTGAAATAAAATATTGGTCCTTTTCTTACATGGAAATAAGTTATATACAACTAAAGACATCAGGTATAAATTTTAGTCCAGTTTTTTTATTATGCTTTCTTTTACCATCTTTACACATTTTGTGTTTCTATGTTATTATGATATTTTACAAAAAATATACATAACATTTTCGTTTAAAGAGTTCACTTTTCTATTTCGCAATGTCCATATTATTATAGTGCTATCGAAACCGCTGTACCACGCCTTAGGCACGCGCGACGAGACGAGAGAGAGTATCGACAGTTCAGTACTGTCAGTCTGATGCTCTTTTTACCTTCGATGCGCTTTGCTAAGAATATGAAAGCATGAAAGAAGTCATTAACAAAACGAATATGTTTTAAAAACATGTTTTAAAATCATGTCTAAAATTGTATACATTTAGATCCCCTGATATATATTTACTTATCGCCGCTTGTGTATGTATAATGTTTTCTTATATAAGCGATATAGTAAGCTGTTCTCGTCACGACTTGCTTGTGTGCAGCGCAGTCCCAAGCTAGTAGAGGGTTGCCTACATTTCTCTAATGCGCTTTGTTTGCTTAATGTTACTCTAAGTCCGGTTTGAAATGTTAATTCTGTAGCATAAATTTCATTAACTAAATATTAAGCGTAAAATGTTCAGTCAAAGACGATTCCATGGTCGCCTACTTGCATTAGATATAATCGAATAATCGACCAATGACAGCACCAGGCGAGGTACCCCCGCAGAGTCCCTGATCCTTGTCTCTCCGTGAATTGTCTACCAAAGCGATCGAAGAGCTTGGCGGCCTCCCAATCCGGTCAAATTGTGGTATGTTCCCGCTTCCCTGCCACCTCACCACACCCGCATAATCTACAAATGTCACTTGGGCAGCAGTGTATGTCAGGACAAAAAAAACATTCATTGAACGATATTAACTAGTAATATTAACTCTTACAATAGTGAGATTCAAAGAAAAACAAATTACAAAAACCTCCTTTCATTTTATCTTTGCATAGTAAACGTTATGTACTAGCTAATCCGGTAACTTTGACCCGTCTGACAGTAAATCAATGAATAAATTTTGGATTTTAACACAATAACATAAAATATATTTTATTATAGTAGTGAACATGTAACTTATATATAACTAACTAATAACTTTTATGTAAAAATCAGGTATTTAATGACATAAAGCATGGGTTTTACTATTCAATGAAGCACTTTGTGTTAAACATAATTTAAAATATACATAACGTAAAAATTGGTACAACCATTCTAGAGTTATAAATAATGAACTGACTCAACTCTTTATATATATATATATATATAGATAAACGGTTAGATAGATAATTTTCCATTTATTTGAGGAATATTAATAGTATTCAATTTATTATCTTATTCCGGACGGAGACGAATCCGAAATCACATATATCATAAAAATTCATCCAGCCATTTTAGAGTTTTATTTAAGTTTATAATTTAGAGTTATATAAAAGGAGTAACCAACGCGACTTTGTTTTTTAAATAATATAGATTAGGAAAGACGGATCACTTGCTTCGTTTTGCATTAAATTTAAATAAATTTATCGTTAACATACGGCGTGTTTATGAAAGTAATCACACCGGATTTAATACTAAAGAGGGAGTTATCGTATATTTGCCTCTGGAAATTGTATGTAAATACTTGGACACCTGCTGAATATATTTGTGTACACGTTAGTCCACCAGACGTGTTTGAGAACGCTCAACCGAGTGCACTTGACTATGTAAACCTATTAATATGGACGCACCTGAATGATGGGCTGAGGTGTTATGTTAATCACTGGTTAAACATGTGACATTATTTGGCTACGGCTTAATGCAAGTGATTTCATAAATTGTTAAAGCAGAAATTAAAAATTAATTACGTAAGTATGACTACAAAATATATATTTACTAAGTACATACATTCCGGACATTTTGTAACCGGAAAGTTGGTTAGAGAAAAATAGGTTATTGTTAAAATTTTTACATCGTTTTTAACATATAAATTTTAATACAGAGAATAGATGTAACAATAAATAAAACTAAATACTTTATAAAGTGTTGTCCAATTTATCTCTTATAACATGTACGAACTTAAATTAGTTCTTTATTTTCGTTATTGCATTATAATTATACACTTCTAGTATCATTTCCTCTTAGTTCATCGTGTTATATTTTTATTATTTATATTTGGAATTATTTATAATTTTTTGATCAGTGATTGCCCAGCGGTATGGCACTGAGGAGACATGCGATCATGCATTGCAGGCTCGAATGCTGGGATATAAACTTAGAAATTTCCCTAAGATGGGCAGTACCTCTTTTGAGTACTATAATAAAACACTGCAATTGCCAACCCGCACATTGCAGTGGGCGTCAATGGGCTGAAACGACGATAGTTATTTTTGGAATTATCAGTTTATGTGTAATTGTTAATAATTTGTTCTAAAAAATCAGTTTGGACCTAGTTATAAAAGAGACTAATACAATGTTGAAGTAAAGTATGCAGGACCGACATAAAGTGAAAGTTATAATTAAAAAAATGCCTAGTTGCACCGACGATTGCGACGTCGAGTTAAGAAAAGTTAAACATGTCACGCATGACCTGAGCGTTCTCTGGAGGCACATGAGTTCTTCCATTTCGCTCCCCAGCTGCGATACAAGTCGAAGAACTTTCCTGTCAGTGTAAACCAAACTTATAGTAGGTGTTTCTTTGAAGAGTAATGGGAATAAATGTATTGGAACACTTTTAAAATTTATAAAGAACTGAACTAATCTGTAAATATCTAAATATCTTGTTATGCTACCATAAAAGAGGTTAAAAAAAAGACAGTGTGTGTTGATTGGAAGGACGCAAAGAGAACTTCTTGCGTCGTATCCCGTATTGCGCTCTATGTGCTGGTCTTTGCTTGCCAAAGTGATGTCGAACCACAGACCTGAATGGACCAGCGCATTACTTGTCCGGTGGTCAAAATTTTTCCTAATTTGTCACCGTCTTTTCTGGCTGATATAAAGGGTAACAATTCGAAAATATTTGTGATCAACGAATGTGTGGACATTTATTTTATAACTCATTAATGTCTCTAATATTTTAAAATGTTGCTTTTATATTAGTATTTCTATCAGCATTCCTGTAATAAACAGAAATCTACCAAGTTTGTTCGTGAGTTCATTAATTACAACAATCGCCCTTAAATAAATGTTTGATGTTAAACAATAACAAATAATGACTAAACACAATTAACAAAGCCTTTACGTTGTCGTTAAGTCTACGTAGATTTCGACTTGTGTTTGTGGAGGTTGTTCGTTCAACAAAATAAGATACACGTAACATTTTTGTTCAACATACACCCGTAATAAAATACAATCATTATCTGGCAATGAAGCCTACAATCTTGTTAAGTACGAGTAACTCCGGTCGGCGTTACTATAATGATATTAAAGAGGTTTTTTTATCACTAGTATCTATCTCATTTCGTCATTCACTCACCGATGCGATTATCACTGTACAAGTAAAAAGTTTTTAAGTTATCGTTGCTGTCAGTAATACTAATCTCACATCTCTGGGTATGGACGGTGGGTACGCACAGTGACGTTTCGAAATCGTCACTCAAGAAATTATTAGCCGTTAAAGCGATGTCGTTACGTTTAAGTATTTCTGAAGTTTACAACGGAGACACTTAGGATCGAAGCTCAAATTACCAAAGTTGTCCTTTTAAATTGAAGTTTAAAACGAAAGTTGTTATTCTATTCGAAATATAGCTAAATCACAGTCGTAAAATGAATAAAATTGATTTTATTTTATGTTATCATTATTTTAAATTAATAGCTTTGGTCCAGTTATCACGTTTTGTGAAACTTGTCTTGATGATTGTAAATAGTACTTAAATGCGAAGAACCAAATTTTATTCGCAAATTGCCTTACTTACTGTACATTTTCACGTCATATTTCTTTTTCAAAAAGACGATTTATAAGCGGCTGTGAATTAATTAAATCGAAATCAGTAAGTCGTTATTGGAAAGCAATTAAGTTTAAGTAAGAAATTACCATTCAATTCATTTATTAGAACTAATTAGCCAGTTTAAATTCGAAGCTCAGAAAAAGTTTTTGAATTTAATGTTTATTATCGATTCATTTAAAAGGGTCGTGTATAAATATTGTAAAAGTTTTTAGGAATGTTTCTTACTTTAAGAGTTTTTTAAATTATTTGATAACGTGATTTTGTTTTCGAGAGTTCCACATTTATTATTATATGAAATTGAAAATGAATAATTTGTCCAGCTACCGATACCAAACCGACCAAACGATCAATGATACCGTTAACGAATTCAGTTGATCATCAGATAGAAATCTATTAATAATATTCGGCCAGTCAGACAGATCTATAAATGATGAGTTTCATTTCAGATAAGATCACATCTTACATCTCGTCTGATTGATGGACACTGCATAATATTACTTAGGAATTCTATTACCTATCACTGGTGTATTGTTTCTTCGGTCATTATACTTGCATTAGCATACTTCGTTGCTTGTAATAGTGAGTCCGTTGTTGAGTTGTTTAAAGTTGCCGTATGTTTCTAGTCGTGCGCGCTCGAACGTTGAAAACTTTTCAATAGTTCAGTCGATGGTTTTGCATAATAAGTACATTTTAAAAGGTCGTTATGTATGGAGGTTAGTGGAACGGTATTTCCTACTATCTATACGTTACAAACTACCTTCACATGTTTTTACCAATAAGGAATTTGAGTGTGATAACGCTTTTGTTGACGATAGTTTTATATATAAATAATAAGAACGAATGTTATAGGTGTAAAAGTTTAAAAAAAGGCAAATGTATAGGTCACAAAGGATTTACAGCTAGTACGCCTCTTTCCAATCACTATGCATAAAGTGATCAATCTAAAATACGTTGCATTAATTATTTTTTCTATAAGAGCGCGACATGCTAATAACTTCTGTATAGTATACAGTCTGTAAGGTTTAATTTTAATATGATTTAACCAAATTTTGAAAATTCTTTTTCTTACTATAATACCTATATGTTATTTCCGAAATCTTTTTTTCCGATAGGGTGAACCATACATTGATCGAAGAGATATATGTACATTGACCTATTAAAGCGTTTGCACCTAAAACCAAACACTTGTATATAAATGAAATATATATAAAAACTAACATTTATTATGATAATTGCTATGTTGCATTAAAACACTGATAGTAAAAATTATATCTATTGTTAATTTTAATACAATAATGAAGTGATTTTAATCACGGGTATTGAATTATAAAACTATTTCATGAGAAATAATCTCGTCTGCAACCTTGAGAATTAACAAACTATTTTTTTTTAACTAAATTAAATTATTTTCCGTAGTTACTTACAGAAATAGTCATAGTACACGGTCGTAGAGACTAAAACTTTTAATTTTTTCCTTCAATATAATTAATTAATAAATAAATGTCATTTACGTAATGGTTCATAATTAATTATATGGCTCATTTCCCTCGAGGATTCCTTTAATGACCCCATTGACTTAAATGGTTTACAAGCATTCGGATTGTGAGCCATTAACTATTAATAAATAGAATAAAAAGTGTTACGGTGTCGGACAAAAAAAATATATCCGTCGAATGTCGAAACGGGACCACACACTCGCCCGCCTGGGCTCTTTTGTAAGGCTAATGATATGCACATTTATTAAGATACTTGGAGCTTGGTCAACTATAGATACGTAACTATGTGAACTGGATTGAATAATTTTATCGGGAAACTAAGTTGAAGCGAAGCTATAATGTGCTTTAAGCTTGCATAGTAAGTAATACTGGTTAGCCTGTAAATAAATATTTATACTGCAAAATGTTTAAATGTTGAGTAACATAAGCAAACATTGCAGTTATAACTGAAGGGTAAATATATTACATTTTTATGGTAGGTTTACTAATTCGCAAGCTCACAGTTGCTAGGAGTCATGAACGGGCTACGCCTGGGATTACTCTGAGAGAATGGAATCAGGAATGATCAATGATCGACATATAAAGCAGATTAGTAAGTTAAAGTGGCAGTTGGCAGGCCACGTGCTATACGCAGAACAGATGACCTTGCTTTGACTTTAAGGTTCTGGGGTGGAGATCGCGGAATGGCAAATACAGTGTAAAACGTCCTCGCAAAATTTGGACAGGTGATCTTGTTTAAGTTGTCGGACGACGAAGAAAACCTTTTAATCGTTCCTAGCAGTGAAAATCCTACGACTAAAATAATGAATCCTAGATGATTTTAGTATTATGTTTAAGAATGACGGAATAAAAGGATACGGTTAAAGTACATACCAATTTCTAAATTCTAAAATATTTGCACATAAGATAGTCGTTAAGATCCTTTTAAATTAACATTACATTACATTAAGTCGCTGTCGTGCAATTTAAAAGTAATCCTACTCTAAAATTTAAAACCGATAATTATTTTTGTCAAATAAGTTATAAAAATACCCAACACCTGAAATTATTTCCGACAAATGGTAATAATATCACATTTTAAATTTCTTTTTGTAGAAATATTGAGAGAATCCCAATTGAATTTATGCAATAACAAGGACATGATAAACTAAAACAATAAAAACTTTTGCACCGCTGCTCATTCGACGCAATTAATGAAGTAAAATCATTAATAATAATAACATTCTTTTATTTACGAATGCTATTAATTTTATGCCCACAATGTTTGCAAATAAAGATATCAGCCCCTTTTTCTATAGGGATTGCTATTCTACGAATATCAATAAAGGTGGATAATATTTTCTCGTTATGACGCATGACGGATGACTTGCGCAGGTAAACGGGTGCTTATTATGTTTCATTTCAATGGCAAAAAAGTCTCCACCCAAACAAACTTCTATTATTCGAAACACAATAGAAACCCAGAATCCGCCGTTCTAAATTCCAATCGGTTACGCCAGTTTAACACTCTTAATAGGTATTTTTATTTTCTGTATCCATAGTCGTTAATAACAATTTCATCTCATTAATAATCATTGGAGCGAAAGGGAATGCTTTCCCGTACAACTGAAATGTAGCTCTGCGTTATTTTGAATGGCAACGTCCGCATTAATAACGTTTAATGTTTTCATTTTAAAGACACAACAATGCCTTGGGCCGTAAAAACGGTATCTAATCGACATGACGTGTATAAAATTAAAATTGACTACTTTTACTATAAAGGTCTGTATCCGCTTTTAGATGCATACTACGAATAAATTTTAACGTATAAATATTTATTACAGTAAGCCATTATCACATGAAATAATTGATTTAAATATAGGAACTATTAAAAAATATATAAAGCTACTTCGAATGCCATTAACGAATTTAAATATTTCTGTATTTAAAAGTTATGAAACATTTTTATAACGATGCTAACAGGATTTTTATCACTGTTAAAATGTTATAAATAACTAATAATTTACACGTCTAATAAAAACATAAAAGCAAGCGGTGTAAAGTATATTTAATAAATATTTGTTATTTGACGTGGACAATGTCATCATTTATTAAATTTTCAAAACATTTTGAATATCATTTTGTCGTTTGCATAATTAATGCATTCATTATTTATCCGAAAGGTCTGCGCGCAACATTAAATTAAGTAATTCATTCGGCCTGAAAGGGTAGATTGTTTGTATCTGACATAGAAAAAAGCTTCGGTATAAAGCCATCAGTCGGAATAGCTATGCTTGGTTGCGTCCCCCTCTATACTGTTGCGTTCACTATGTCCTGTCCAACGCATTCTTATTCCGATGTTTAGATAAACGGCCCTTATCTAATATGCTTCTAAATAACGCTCGTAATGTTTCCGGATTTTATGCCCGAGGGGTTTCATTGTCAGTTTAATTAATTAAACATGAGTTTGTACGTATTCTCCTGAATATATTTATTAAATAACGAATATACAACTCAATTATTTAATTAGTAATTTATGATTTTATTAATGTGTCTAGAATATGCTGCATATTTTGAACGTATAAAGGTTTTTTTCATGGTGGAAGGGTCGTGAGAAATAGCGACTTTTCTATGTATCAAACAGAGTCGGTAGGGAGGAATTGTGTCAAGTATTTTCAGATAGCTCAACGCTCAACCCCTTGTTCCAAATGGCCACACGAGAGCTAAGCAAGCAAGGCAAACGCTCCGCGCCGCTACAGTGGCTAATGAAGATATGCGAGTGCACTCGACCGTGTAAACACGTGCGCCAGAAGGCTCTCTTTTTGTTTACTCCCGCGGAATTAGTAATTTAAAAGTCAATGCGGACACTCGAAAGGGTCAATCGCGTAGCTTTCCCGGTGTATTGAAAACAGATACCCTTTTCTGTATTCCAGTGATGGCTCATGAAAGTTATGAGGGCTGAGTTGTTGAACTATGTAATTGACTCGGTTCTGCGGTCGCAGGCTTTGTTCTGCGTAGGGCGGATAATCGAAAACGCCTCTGGTTAGCCCCGAATGATGAGAGGGAAACAATACGAAGTTGATATGTGGACTAGCCAGACGGTCCCTTGTTTGATTTGCAAAGAGCTATTTGCCCGAAGACCGTAGTTAAGGCAGGAAATTGGAGTCGCCGCTGTTTTCGACTATGCTAACACTTGTCCAATTACTTCCTTTTCGACAGTTTAACTGTTAAACAAGTTGAAGCGACAATCGTTTTAATAAAGAGCAGCCGTTTAAGCGTTGCCTTTGTGACGTAGCAATTTCCGATAGGCACGAACTTTCATCGCAATAACAAACATGTTACGATTGAAATATAAAAAATAAAACACAAAAAATGGCATAGTGGGGAGTGATGCCAGTTATAAAATAGACATAAGCGTTTAGCTGCAACACGGAATAGAGAGCTATTTAAGTCTGGAGCGGTCCCTGTGTGTGCCATCAATTTTATTTTCTCGCACAAAACATGTCGGCTGTCGCAACGCATTATGTTGGGAGCGCCACACGCAACATCGAACAGTGGTTTATTTCGGGCAAACGTGGACGTTTCCAATGATTGACTTATCCGGAGGTAATTTGAGAGGCACTCGTGACGTGAGCGACCGTGCAGCACCGCTCCAGAGGTAACTTTACACGCCCCGCCTCGATCGGTGACAGGTGTGAAAATAAAACTCCTTAAAACTGACCTCGACCACGAACAAATATAAAAAAGAAAAAGATCTAATTAATAATTTAAAAATTTCATTCCAACAAATAATCGATGTACCATTAAATATTACCATACATGTATTCTACAGAGAGAATTGTACGTATAAACGCTTTAGAGGGGTGATGGTATATGACTCATTTACCGTCACCATTTATATACACCTTTTCAAAAATAAACGGACACAAAAATATTAAATGATAAAGTAAAAAAGGCATTTTCATAATATATTATTAAAATCAATTATTATTCATTGTACATTGAAACTTTGTACTGCCAGAAGTATATTTAAACTATACTTTCGCCCCTTTAAAGCTTTTACCTATAACTAATCACCTATCTCTAATTTGTAAAGTATTTTTAATTATTTGAATAAAACAAATTACAATAATATAATTTCCAATCGCAAACATTAATCTGTCTCAGCTTAGACAGCAGTTTAACGGTACATTCTTTTGTTTTAGGAATAAAGAAAATATTGAGGGTATCGTGTGATTTAAAAGTTGTCTGTTTTAAGAGAAAACTAATACGGATGTACCATCTGTGTGTTGTCTCTGATGAATAGCTGGGAACGTTCTATGTAACACGATACGTTACTCTCTACAGGAAGAACGTTTGTAACGAGAAAATAGAATAACTTTCCTTGTATACAAACTGAATAAGGACGTAATGTATAAAAAAAAATGAGTGCGTGGACTATGGATACAAACGCGAAGAGCGAGCGTAGATTGAAAATAGAAAAAAAAATGGGTTCCGATCGCATTCGGTGGCTTAATGCATCTCCATAATTCAATCGAGGATGGCCCGATTCTTTCGTACGAGAAAGAGCATCGAATTTATTACAATGCTCAAATAGTTCAGGCACCCCTTGCTATTATTTATGGCGCTCGGTTGGTCTGTCACAAAAAAACGGACGGGTGCTTCGAATGTCGCAACGGGTAGCCCGTTATAAGTTATCGAAATATAAGCTGCAACAACACGCACTTCCTCAAAGCTTATGAACAGCAATCTCGACTAGCTAACATATTATACACAATATTACACCCTATTACAATATAGTTATGATTTAGATTTAATTTCAAAAAGTATTCTATTTTTCTATCCTTAAACGATATATCAGTGACGAGGTAATCCGGATTTATTGAAAGTAGACTGCCGTATTGAAGATATGTTTAAATGCACGCCATGTGGTGGCAAATGTGGGAACCCCGCCAAGACAGTCCCATACCAAATGACTTTGTTACTTTATTGTTATATTTCTACAATGTAAGTATTCCATTTAAACTTCTTAAACGTGACTTTGTGAGAGCACGATTTGTATCTGATACATGACGATTTTAAGTAAACTTGAATATGAATAAGTCAAGTAAGTATTGAAATTTTGAAATGTCAGTTTGTAGAGTCGCAAAGGTTTTACATATCATTTAATAATTTTAATTTTCACTATGTGTTTACACTAATGTTTTAGTGTAAACACATAGTGAAAATTAAAATATATAGTATAGTTCGAAAGAATGTAATGTCTGTATATTTTAATTTTTTACATATAAACCATTTTTTTTTACGAATCAGTAAGAAATCATTAATTCTCCTTACAAGGCCATTAAAATACCTTTTATTATTGAAGTACATGAGTATAGCCGGTTTGAATTATTATAATATACCATGTAAGACATAGGAGCGTGGAATCGGCTTCCCTATTTACAGTTTGAACAGATTCAATAAACAGAAGACATTGCTGTCGCCATCAATAACTTTTAATCCTCGAAATGAGACAAATATCACGAACCGGGTCAACGGCTATCTTCTCACGTTTGTTGACGACTTAAAGTGTGATAATATTTATTAAACTGTTCACTCGAAACGCGACAATAAATAAACCTACAAGAGCGTTACGCTTCTCGGAAGATTTACTGTGTATGGTAAAGACTGTTTTTTTATGTTAGTAGCATCGTTCGCAGCGATGCTCTAAATGAATGGTATTTTAGTCGCGATGTTATCATTTGATTTTACTTGTAATTTATATTTATTACCTACTAACTCTCCGTGCCTGGGGAATATGAAACGAGCCGATGTTAGTGTTAAAGCGGTTTCGTGAATTACGTTACTTAAGGACGGTCGGCCTAAGCAATTAAAAACGTTTTTTTCCTGTGTTTGAACAATCTCAGCTACTTAGATGTGATAAGCGATAGGGCATAGATTTACGGTTTAATATTTCGACAAAAAACGTTTAAATAAATATGGTTTTAATATCTTAATGTCATAAATTACATATTTTTTAAGAACTAAACATATTTTTAATAATTATGTATTGAAAACCAAAATAGTAATATTAAATACAAATTCAAACTTGTTAAAACAACAGAGCTCAAATTCAAAAAAATTAAGATTAAGAGCTAATTTGCTCAGAGGCAACAAGCGGAAGGTAAATAAAAAAAATATTTTTTGGTATAAAGATCAAATCAACGATAAATCTATTTTTTACCTACATACTTAAATAATTAAAAATAGTTTTTTATTTATTATTATCGGAATGTTTAATATCGTCAATAGATACAGTGAAACATTTTGTTTGAATAAAGATAAGGTATCAGTTGGTATTAGTTGATGTAACAAGATAAAATAGACAGTAATGATTGTTGTTAGAATTTGTTAGCTTCATGCATTTGGAATGAAAGCATAAGTTAATGTTTAAATAAAGCAACGAGCTATCCATGGCCGCCCTGACAGGCCGACGTTCAGTAAATCATATGATAATTGAATCATATGCTGCGTGTCAAAAGTAATTAACGAACGCTGCGATACGCATCTCAGCCACATGTGCTTTTTTAATAATGTCACTTCTCGATTTCCTCTCGTACACGCGACTCATGCTCGAGATAGCATCAACAGAAATTTCTTTAATACTCATATAATGAAAATTATTACTCCATCCAGCGCGATGCGTCGACTTTATTATATTAAAAGTCATTGTGAGAATAAATTGAACTATTCCCCTTTCACGGCTGCGGGCGCGAATGCTGTGCGCTGGGGAAGGGATAATGATGATTCTCTTTTTATTTCATGCACTAACGTTTGCTTGATAGTTCCGTTGACATTAATGAGTTATTATTCAGTTGAAGATGTCGCGTAATGTTCATTAATAAACGCTGATTTATTTTAAATTCAAAGCGTGCCTCGTTATTTCGATTTATGTATTATAACTCATAGTAATCATTATGCTTGTGAGTAGCAAGTTTCGTTCTACTTACAACATCTCATATTAATTTCGGCCAGCGTCTAAGACTGACGATGATTGGTCTAGAGCTGCCTCAAACGGCCGACCCGATGGGCCATAAAATGTTTTGCGGCCGTACACCAATTACCTTGATGTACGCACCATCAAGACAACCTTTTTAGCAAATAACGGCTCAAGACTTTCCCACGGAGCATTTACATCTAATGAAATTAAGAGCAAAAATATAAAACCAAGATGATTTTGTTAAAGAGCTTGAAGAAATTTAAAAGGTTTTTTTTTCATGTCTATTTTTAGAAAGTTATTTCGCAAAGTGTACTTTTTGCGTCAAGGTTAACGTAAAATATAAGAGGAATCATGTGCACTGCCGCCCTGTAATGAGACCCTTAGGAATACGTAGCAATATCTTAATACCCATCTTGTCCCGGGGTGACAAATACACGGCATTCACCTGGAAACTGTAAATAATTTATAACCGTCCGCTTTACCGTGCCCAACACCGTGCGATGACAAGTCGGGGCCAGGGCAAAGATATTGCTCCCTGAAATATACTCACGTTAAGTAGAATTATTGTCTAAGACATAGTGAATGTGCTTTTACATTATCACGTAATACCTTTTTTTGTTCACACACCAATCATATCTATGTAAATAATAAGATTTTATTTGATTTAGTACAAGATTAATTGAATACATTCACAGCGCATCACTGCTAAGGGTTAGTAGATCAAAGGCTTGTAAAGCCGTAGCGTTTCCTTCCATCGAAGTGCAATAACCGAGGACACACGAGGACGCGGCGGCGTAAAATAAACACGTTTACGAGTCCCCTGCGATAATTTATTTTGTATAAGAAACAATCGTTCCAAAACTCGGTTCGAAGGCGTGGTGCGACTAAAACTTGAATATGAAAGGGACTCATAAAACGGTCATAAAGAATCGTGAGGCGCGGCGGACGCGTGTTCTGAGTGCTTAGCGATGGGCACTTTGATTTGTGTAGAGCAGCTGCTCTGAAGCGTTAATAACTTAATTCGTCAGAGTCGGCGGTGCGGAAGAGGGTTTCTAAACGTTGCTGCGTACGCGCATATGCAGACACCCATGCAACGTAACGGTTAATGCGCGGGACTGTCACTAAGCCGTCGTTTCCAAATTAACTATGAACTAAAAAAGATGTAGAGTCGCCTTACGAGTTAAACTTTTCAATACTTTTATAAACAATGTATAGACTCATATTATATTTCATAATTATAAATAGTTACCACCCAGCTTACTGTTTTAAATTCTCACGAATGACTTGACGACTATCTCAAGAGACGTCATTGAAATTTTATTTATTTGACCAACTCTATTAAATGTGGGCAAGAATCCAACGCTCTCATCGCTCCGGGCATTAAAAAGCTACTTCAAATTTAGTTACTGTATCGCTCATAATAATTCATATCCCGACGGAGCGTCAATGTGGAAGTCACTCTGATGCTAAGTGTCACTAGAGCTCACCTTTGTATTGTTTTTATTTTATAAACGTCTTATAAATAAAAAGAAACTTAGTTTTACAGAAGCGTCGTTATGATGTTCCTGTGTCGAATAGGTGTGGGTGTAAATTGGAAACACGTTCCACAGTTTTAGTTAAGGAATCGATAAGTCTTGTTTGATTAAACGATTGGGGAATACTGAGCTATTATCCTGTTTTGTATCTACGCTGCGGAGGTATTCGAAACATTCCAGCATGCTCACAATATTCTGTTAATTAAAGATCTTGGAATTAATGTGCAAGATGTTCAGTTTCTTAGATTTATTACTGACTATATTTATGTTTCTATGTTGAAGTTTATGCGCTTTCAATAAAAGACTGCACCTAAAACAAACTTGCTTTAATTTATACGAATGTTTACTAAACGTTGAATAAAGTTAAAGTAAATAAACGTAGAAAAATAATTTCGCCATTAAATTTAGCTATTTAATAATTGGTTATTATGGAAGTTCTCTTTAGCTATAATGTCGCGTGTGGTAAAGGTGTAATAATGCCATCACCCCGTCCTATCTCAAGGGAGTCGTACGAGGCGAATGAGGCGAATGAGGAAATAAATTACTCAGAAAATGGGCAAGAATATGCTTTTGAGGAAACTTTTGTATTAAGGAAGCCTAGCGTAACATTAAGGCGATAATCTGTTAAATATTTTTTGTAGTTAATGTACTTCTTAATCTAAATTAAAATTAAATAAACTGCATAAGTGATAACATCGATCTTGTGATCAGGAAACAATACTCATGTCGCCTGATCTTTCATTTTTGATCTTTTCCTTTAAAACGATTCCAAAAACAGTTATTATTGAAATTACTAAGCTTAACAAATTTTTGACAATGAAAATATTAACACAAGTCGTAGTGTAACATCGTTTAGAGAAGTTTGATAAAAACTGTGGAGTGGCGATCTATGAGGAGGATATTTTTTTGTTGAAAGTATAAAGCTTTCTATTAACTTATAAATAAAAGTTAGAGTTCAAAACTTTGCTGTTGCTTCGCTAATAATAGTACCTTCGCTTATAATTAATAACAAGTATACTGTACGTAATTATAAGATCTTTTCACATCCTTTTGTAAAAAATTATCTCTTCATAAAATCTTATCATGGATCAGTATTCTTTACAGTACCAGAAATGAGTATGTTTAACTCTTTTCCGATGCGATTAAAAACAAATTAAATAAGGTCCTTATTCGTTACCCTTATATACTAAGCAATATGCTGTGAAGTCAAGAATGCATACTAGATTCATCACTTTTTATTGTAAAAATACTATTTGACATTGTATTTTGGTTGTAATCTGTTGTGTATAGCGTATAAGTTAATAATAAAAATATATTTGTATCTAAGCGCACTCCCACACAAACCTTATTCATTCTTTTACTTTTATTGTCATGGAATTGTAAATACATTAATTGCCTTTTTTGTTTAAAGTAAACAGGATGACGCCTTGCTCCGAAGTCATCCCCTTAAAAATTAATAAGGACTTCCTGGTTATTAACGTTAAACCTACCAAGCTATAAAAATATACATCATGTTCCTATTTTTAACTTGGAGACAAGTTTACGATTTAATCTTCATAACTTTACATTTTGAACGTCTAAAGCACGAATTCCGGTTTACGTGGAGTGTTAATCCGACGCGGTATAAATATTGCGCCCCAGGGCTCGACAGCGAATAAAGAATCGTGTAAAGAACGCGCATCTGGTTATGTTGTGACTGTCGCCGCCATTGTGGAGTTAATATTTGAATCCAACAATAGAATACGTAGACTTGATTCCAAAACACGAAAAAAATGTGATCGAGAACGGCGCGTCAGATTATAGGCATAAATTATTAGGCACTTTTGTTCAATGCAGAGTGGTGGATGGTGCCCATTCAATTACTCGGATGAACCTTACAAGGCGCGCCGGGTCTTTTTCAGATGTTTGTATAAGGGATTAGTTGGGGGTATCTGTGTCGGTATCTCCGTGAGATAAGTACGAATATACGTCAACGTCGGACGGCTAAGCCGATTATTTTAAATGTATTCACTTCCTTAATGGACGTCGTTTTTCACTTGCCGGGGCTCTGACTTACTGAAGATTTTAGGTTATGATCCGGTCAACGACTGCCGAGGATTAAAGATCATATGCTGCGCTTTTCATTTTGTAAGTCACTCGCAGTTATTCCTTGACTTGCTTAGTGATGGTTTAATTCCGGGAACAACTCCTTTGTACATAGAATAAATATTCTAAATGAAAATTCATGGTTTGTGAGTTGGTTTTATTTGCAAGTATACATTTTTGTTTATGTAGTGAAATGCATGGATATTTCTTAAATCTAAAAATACTTGTTTACAAAACATAGCCAGAGAGTTAGAAAAAAGAACCATACAAATGTATCGACTAATGCAATGAATTTCATTTTATTTCCAAAACATACTAAAAAGTGAAGTAAACCGTAAAAAACTATACTAATAATAGTGTTGGGGCGAGCGCCCACCTGCTTAGGCATTGACAAATGCCACTCCCTGCTCTCGGGGCACTCGAGTTGCTAGATCTGAGGCCCACATAATATACATATCATTATTTTGCCTCGTGCTCCCATAAATATTACTTACAAATTCGCCCATCTAACGGCGCGGTGGAACTGCGGCAATTTTTCAAAGAAATAAGCCTCGAAAACGAGTAAAGTGTATTCACACGAAATACAAATAAACAGTGTTGTAATCCCGTGATAGCTTATATTACGTAGCCTCTAAGTAACCAATTGTAAATTAAAAATGCTTTTACTTTTTTTCAAATCAAACACATTATGTTATAGATATCCGAATACGAAAAAAAATCTGTTTATGGAAGTAGGCCTTCTTCATAGATTTACTTTTAAATAGGACCGGGTCGAAGCGGCCCGCATCCAGCGTTTAAGTAGATCCAACTAGAAGGTTAATACCTTAAGCTGCGCATACCAGTCCATGCATATTAGTCTAGTCTTAAGACACCAATGGCCATCAGTTCTGCACGCGAATTTGGTCAAACTAGTGTTATAGAATATTTTCAAAAAAATCATATACGTAAAATGTAATGACAATTATGAATTAAGTATGTGTTTATGACGTATAAATTGAATACGAATTAATTATGTAGTAAAGAAAAAAATACGTTAGAATGTTATTTTTACAACGCTAGAAATTATTATTATATGAGCATATAATGCAATTAAGTTTGCATTATTACATATTTTTTCAGTTTACATCTACTAGCCTAGGGTGTTACCGGACAGGTGGCTATCTAATTAATTAGTAGGGTTCCCCCCTTATACGCAGGGGTTGAAATTAAAATGTGTATTTTGCATTTTTTACACGACGTGAACGCGGCATGACTTATCTACGATAATTAATAATAATATAAAATATGGTCGATAGTGTGGCATTAACGTTTTAAATTAATGCTTTTAAAACCGCAAACAAAATAACAGGTAAATAATTATATTTAATGAATACAAATTCGCGAACAAATAATAAACCCATGTGATTTTAATGACTCTAAATTAAACATTAAATTTTTTTAAATTCTTATGCAAAGATATAATATCATATTTAGAGAATATTAAAGTTGCTTATGAGAACAGAAATGATATGCTAAAACCATGTAACGACTTGTCCGCTTACCAGTACAGTACATCACCCCTATCGCGTGTTAATGCTGACGCGCCGCGCGAGGTGGGGTCGGTCGCTTTGCGTTATATCACTTGTCTACGTCACATTACATGGTTATTACTACAGTCTATTGTACATAGTATTGTGCGTGAAGAGATACGTGTTCACATTGCATTAACTTACACAGTGATTATGTTATTCGTTAGATATTAAATCACTTCTTGTTCAAGCTATATAGGTTGATTGATTATAGGTGTATAAGCTTTAAAGGGATTAATTTATAGCTTATTTGACATCAAAACGCTTTAAGGCTTTTATGCCAATTTTAAATAATTTATAAAGTGATCACTCTAAAATATGTTACATTAATATATTTTTTTATATTAAAATAAGTCAGGCCAATAACCTCTGACAGTAGTGTAAACAAAAATTTATTTTGATATGTTCCGATTTCGAAAACGCTTTTTATTATATATATATCATCATGACGTAATTCAATAATTTTGAATTCATTGATTTTTACACAGTGTGAACCATAAATTAATTCACAGCAAAAGAGCTATGCGTTCATTTCTTTAAAGCTTTGACATGTAAAACCGATCATACTGTATATAAAACGGAAAAAACATTTTTAAAAATCTTGATTACAGATTTTTACAAACACGTAAACAAGCTTAATTAACATGTTTGACTCATAAATAAATGCAACTAGGAACTATTAATTACTTGCACAATTTTTATAAATTTAGAAAAGTTATGAATTGTGTTGTTTTGTAAGTCCCTGTGTAAATTTTTTTTGAATTATTTGAAATGTAATACTATGTATTTTAATTCATTAGAAGAAGTAATATATAGCTGTGCGTTGGAATTTTACAAGATGTTATTACAATAGCAGACGTCGAGTGTTCCGAGAAAACTCGTGTGGAGCAGTCTTCTTAGAATGAAGTCTGATGTTTTGACAGTTTGATATATTCTGATGGTATAAAAAATAAACTACAAACATGTTGTGGGAGAGAATAGTTTGCGATTGGTGATAACCAAAAAGCTCAAGTACAAAAAAATGTCGAGCAAGTTTTATGTCAAAATAGAATTCTTTTACCGCAGCTTTTGACTTTAATCAAAGCAGACAGATTACGGAAGAAATTATTTTTTTCC
The DNA here is from genome assembly GCF_028537555.1 of Battus philenor. Classification (NCBI taxonomy): domain Eukaryota; kingdom Metazoa; phylum Arthropoda; class Insecta; order Lepidoptera; family Papilionidae; genus Battus; species Battus philenor. The sequence continues at coordinate 6,247,212 of NW_027181693.1, forward strand.
TTTGATAAAAATTTCGTACATATCTTTCATTAAAAAAAAAAAACTATAGTTATTATATTCGTGGGACAAATGTTTTTCGTTTGGAGAATATAATCTTTAATTGTTTTCTTTACTGGATAATTTTAAAGAATTATTATTATGACTCTTCTTAGTGGTACGGGTATAATAATATTTGCTTGAATTAAATTGACAGACAACAAATTTTAAATAAATAGTATCGTGCACAACATTAGCTATAGCAATTTATATTTAACTATAATAAGATTTTGGAAAAATATAAATAAATGGAAAGAATAAGTCGAGAGGAGTTTTTAAACAAAATATGTTTTTCTTTTTCTTTGTCGTTTATATTTATTGCTACTCTACCTTGAAAACTTTGGTGGAGGCTTCGACAAGTTACCTCAATAAGTATCTAAGCCCGAGTTACTCAATGCTAACTTTATTGTCGTATTCCCGCACAGTGTCCGCCCATCGGGCTGATGGTCGCTTTTTGGTCTCTATTCCTCTATTTTTCCTACGACAACCAGCTTATAGACTCTCTGGTTGCCTACGAACTATGTAGTCGAAGTAGTCTAGAATCTGCTTTAGCAGATGGTGGAGGATCTACTCTTTATACGGAGTTGATTGGGAATGGATCGTAATATAGTGCTGGCGTCCAGCATCACATTTCAAAATCACTGATTTTCCTTCAGCCTGTCGTGAAAATACAAAACATGTAGAGATGTCTAAATCGTTATTGATAAGGGGTTCCCAAACTGTCATTTTATACACTTGATTAAATACGTAATCGAACAACCTAACAAGGAAATTACATCATTATCTTAGAAACTATACGGACAGCGACTCAGGAAATGTCGTTTTTATCTTACATATCACTAATGATAAATAGTCTCCATCTAACTAATAAAGCATATGAGATAATGATATCGAAACGACTGCAAATGTAATGTAAACTTGTAATGAAATGATAAAGTGAATAAATGCAATCAATTTACATATCAACCCAACGATTCATTGTAAGAAAATAGTGACTCTAAAGCCTGTATTTGTAAAGCTCCGTTGGGAACCTGTTCCTCCCAAGTGCAATCGATATTTTCCTTTTGTAAATAAAACCGCCTACGTTACATTATCAAACCCACGTCTCACACAATAGTTATACCGTCAGTAAGGACAAATCTGTAAAAATATAGGGCTATAAACTTGAAGCACGAGAATGGTGTAAATATTAACATATACAAGTCGAAGCGATTATCGTTTCAATGCGCCGTTGCACTAAAATTTTATAACGATTTCAAAAATTATTATTGTCGTATTTATTTATTGTGTTTACAAAATTTACATGCTTTTCTTCTTAAAACATACTTTGTATTAAAATCAAGTAAATAGAGATATTAATCGAATTGATTACCATAAGCTTGAAGATTAAATTATATACACGTTTCCATGTACAGATTATAGCTTTGATAATTTATTTTAATGGAGTAATTTAAAAACTAAATTCACAGATATTACAGTTAAGTTATGTGATTAAAAACGAGTACATTTAATTTCACAAGTATTTCTTTCATTAAATGTTACGGAAGTAGCTACAAAGAATCTGCATAGCGGCTACATAATTTCTTAAGGCGAAGCGTTATGCAGTAGCAAATCTAAAAAGCGATAGAAAATTTAAACGAGCTTGAAAAGAAAATTAAGAAGCCGTAGGATGTCGATGCTAAAAAGCGCTCCACCTAAACTGGTCGCATCTCATAACTTTGTTATATACATCCAGGGAGCAACCTCGTTAACGCAATGCGAAAAAATTTACAGGAGCGCACCAGAAATTAACTCGCAATGATTTTTTTTTTCTAATTACGCAAAGGAAATTCCCGGTACTAATGAGCTAGATTGTTAGCTTGCTCCTGACGCCGGCCTTTGTGGTAAGTGCCCACGCTCAGCTTGCAGTAGTAATTTTCATTAATATTAAATGTATAATTTCTTTACAACGACACCCACTTCAAAAACATTTTCCGGCGGTAATAATGATAAGATACGAAGCCTCGTTTAATACGTAAGGCTTTACTAATTGTAAGACTTTCTTAACGATGTTAATTTAGTGCATTTTTTGAAAATAGTTGAGTTACATAAAATAAAAAAAATATAAATTTTTAATTAAACATAAAAAGGTATTACACATCTTTCATTTATGCAGAGAAAAAATTACGTCTGCACGTCTTTTAAATTTAATCGTGATTTTGGGCTCGCACTGTTCTATTACCGAGTTTGCGTGATACTTTTATCGTCTAAGTGATAGTTGTAAATTATATTCTCCTAATGACCAAGCTTGTAGTTGCCAGTACGCTGCATTCAGGATTCTCCCGAGGCGCATCGCTTCACGCGATCTTTCGTGTTACCTATCTTCATCGGCAGCAAGGAATGATAAGTATTAAATGTTCTCTCTCCGTAAGGAGTTGCATTTACTACGACGGCCGTTAACTTCCTTGGATACGAATGATTTTAGATCGGCGTTTATTCTAAAACTTAGCTTTGTTAAGCTTACATTAACAAATACCCGTCGGGTGTCCGTTCGCGATACAGAGCTCGGATAAATTCCCCTCATTTTTCTCCTGCTCACGAACCGTCACAGTATAAATGCTTCGAGTGTCTTTTTTGTTCGCGCAACTGAAGGAATTACAACATTAATCAGACGAAATGAACCCTTTAGCGAAGTGTCAAAAGGCTTACAAAGATCCGTGCGGTAACGAGGCGCGCTTATCCCTTGTGGAAACAAAAGAACGCTCACTGCGCTATCTGTACATCGGCGCGTGTTTTGCACCTCGGTTGGACGCACGCAACAACACGACTCGCTTTCTACTAGATAAGCTTAAAGAGCCGACTCTTTGTTTGACCAACTACATTAATTCCACGCCGTGATGTAACTTTGAAGATTGTTAAATCGAATGCGGGAGTACGTATTCATTCTCGTTTTATCGCGGCCTCTTGTTTCTTTTTCGTCTTATCGTAAGTTGAGGCGAGCTTTTTCATCGACATTATAAAAGAGCTGCCAAACCCAGTCGAGCTGAGATGGAAAACCTTTTGTGTGTGAAATCAAGCAGATAAACAGAGAGATAGGTCTGTCGCATTTTAAGTTGGAGCTGACCTATTGCGGAGTCAATTCAAATTCCTGGTAGCAGTATTCAGATGAATAAGCGGCTACAAGTCCGCGGACCGGTCAGCGGGTTGGTCCACTTTAAATCCGTCAGGTCGCCCGAGTAAATATTTCCGCTTGATTAGAGAACTCGCGAGTTGCCTGGAACACCTGCGCAACCAATGGCCCCGACTTTTCTCCGCGCTTTGTTTTAGAATTCGACGCGATCCGTCGATGAAGTTTTATCGCATTGTACCCGAGCAATGCGGGCACCGTTTGACTTTTTCTCAGTGAAAACGCATTTATATTTTAATATTAGTGTATGACTTATTTCCGTAATTCTACTACAACTATTTTTTTTCTTAATATTTAAGGTATAAATGTTTACAAAAAGGGAAATATATGAAGAAATATAATCTTCTAGGATAGTGTTAAAGAAGACTTGTTTATGATGATGTACATATAAAATAGGTATTGCTTGTTTATGACCTGCTTTTATAGGCCTCTAAGGGTCGATTCTTTATCGACGCTGAGTTATGATGGTAACGGTTATCCAAAGAGGTAATAAAGATTTAGTCAAGTCGTTAGTTACGAATTTAAGACAGTTCTTTTGAGTAGCTATGAATTAAATTCTTGTCACGTTATTATTAAACTGACAAAAGCTTAGTTTTTATCAAAAATTTGCCAAGGCATACTAACTCAGTGAAGAGAAGTTTGCCGAATAAAATAAATTCAGTCAAAGGTGTAATTGCCATTTAAAAAAATAATAGATGGCTAGATACATACATATATTCTGTATGTATGTAATGTAAATACTTATATTTTATATGTAAATGTTTTGCGTATAAATTTAAGCTACATTAGCGAAGATTTAATGTCGGTAAATGCTTTAATAAAGTTACATTGTTTTTTTTGGTTACAGATTATGAAAATAAGATCTTGATTGAATATTCAATTCATGATTTGTGGGAGCGGAATGTTATAACATCATATCTGCCTAAGTCTTAGGTATGTAATTTTTAAAATATATTTTAAATGTTATCAGTTTATGCTCGAAATAAAATTGTGTTTTTACTGTCATTGGTGTAAGGTGTTTACGTTAAATCTTACAAAGTACCACAGTAGTCGTGTTTCCTTCGCACCCTTCTAAAACAAACTATCAATCTGCTATCGTGATGCAGAAAAAGGGGTAATTTGTATCTTTTTCAATAAAGCAACACCTGCGCCACAGTCATTTGTACAATGTTCCCTCTAAGCCGAAACCTCTGTAAATGTACCGCCATTTGTAGCTAGATAGAAAAACCGTTTCGCACACGAACTGCAACCATTTGCTTGCACGCTTCCTGTACGTATTTATTTGTCGTTGTTATTCTTATTTTTTATTTAAGTGAGCAATAGTTGAAAGTGGAAAGTGTTTTTATAATATGTTAGTTGTCGTACTAACCACACGATAAATATTATTAGCTGGTTCTTAATAGATGAAGATCGCAAATCCCCGTGGCCAAATTCTGCGGCTTTTATTTTTTATTAAAGTAGTCTCATTATTTTACGATCCCCAAAAATATATATAGAGTCAAAAATTAAGCTAATGCTTGGGGCTCTGTGTTTGTGGTCCTTACTTTACGAATCTGCAAATCACTTAGACATCATTGCAAGTCAGGTTTAAAAACAGACAAAAATAGCGTTTAAAAATGTCATGCTGAATTTTTTTTGTCTATATTCAATTTGATTTGCTGTATCAGTAAAAGATAACTATTATTCGCTATACTTACCCGAGAAGTTAGAAGTCGCTTTGTTTGTGTTTGATGTTTGTTTTGCAGTCGCATTTAGATCGCAGTATAGTAGCGCGACAAATTCGTTACTTGCGAGTATATTTGGATGCCGTGGTATTAACACATAATGTCTCAAGAGACAATATTTTGATGTGATCAAAGAACGAGCTCTTCTACATACAGTCTACAAAAGGAAACTACCTCCTGACAGCATACTAATGAGAAGCCATATTATTTTAAAAAAGGTATATCTGCAGTATATGGCAGTACATAGTGTACACTTATACGCTTTATATTTTAATTTAACCATATTGAAATAACACTTTGTTTTTACGTGTTATATTGTTATAGTACAATATTTTTGGCTAACTAATCATTCATCTGTCATTAGGATCAAATTAATGATAAATATCTGTTAAATTCAGTGTTAAAAAATAAATATACCGATATGAGATAAAAAAATTGTTATGTGATTTTTCAAAATAATGATGTGATTGATATACGTTAAGTATAATTTATAGGAGCCTTTAAAGAAATAAATAGCCCTATTTAAGATGGCTCTTGTTTGATTGTTCTTGCTGTTCGAGTCGTATTGTCAACTCGTTTTAAAGACGATATACGACCGATCATTCCTCACAGTTCCCCTCTGTATAATTTAAAGCGGCATATTTGAACGATGCGTGTTTTACAATGTTCAGAACATATCCGTTTTTTATGTTTTTTCTTAGCACTGTCTTAACGCTTCATTTTTATTTCGAATTACTCTTACTGTTAAACATAATACCCAGACGCATGTACACATGTGTTACAATTAGTATAGACATATGGTTTCGTTTTTTTTTAAATTCAAAAACTAACATTTGCTCTTTTTATATGAAATTAACAATGCTTGATATTTACATAGTGTAATATATCAACCATGTTAATAATGCAACAAACCAAGTTTCATACATTTAGACAACTAAAAATTCTTGAATGATGTTACATTAATTATTTTATAACATACTTTTAATTTGAGATTTACAACAACAAAAATTAACATTTTATTCAAATTGATATTTGTAACAAGACGAATACGGCTGCTATTTATAGGTTACACAAAATGGTTTCTAAACTATAATAATGATGTTTAATATGTATATATATATACACACACACACACACACACACACATATATATATATATGTATATATATATATATACTATAATTGTAATGATTACAATGTAGTAGTTCAGTAAGACTAATATCCGGCGCCTGATTATAATATCCAAAACAAAAAAAAATGAAATGATTTGAAAAAGACTAATCGCAAATTAGAAAAAAAAAGAAACGTTAAAAATGGCTAATACCCAATTAGGGTGGAAGACAGCAAGACAGAAGACAGAATCATTATATCCTAAAATTAATGAATGCTTTTCCGAAATAATTCAACAGTTGGACACTAGTATTTGCTAATGGAAATAGTGCTACTATTATAATGACTGCCCGATAACCGTGTTTCCATAAGGTGTCAACGACCTATAGTTTATGTTAAAAAATTAGTGTATTTCTGTCTCCATATTACAAAAATACCACCGGGAATTAGTAAATAAACTGCCTCCAAATCAAGTCTCTTTGACGTTACTCAAATATCTTTGGTTGTATTTCTCGCTACTCAAAAGCTATATATGAAGTATCATGACGGTCTATGTTAACATTCTAAACCCAATTTCATTATAATACAAATTTAAGTCGGGCGCCATTGCGGGGCAGTTCCCTGATTAAGGGTATCGTTACGGTGTGCGTATATTCAGCGGCGACAGCGCGGCAAATAGGCGATCGTGGACTCAACAATGGATTTATATTTACACAAACGTGCTAATTTCGGAGCTGGTATCTAATATACAGATATTATAATAATTTTTTTTAAATTAAATTTTTAATAAACGTTTAATTATAAACTGTATGCATCACTTAAAAACTAATACAGTGGTTTTAAATAAGAAAAAAAAAAATTTTAAAAGAAAGGTTTACAATAAAAGTTACTTATATATAAAAAAAAAACAAGTTATTACATTAGTAGTATCAATTGATTATACTAAGTATAACATTAGTAGATCATTAGATTTCATTTGTCTACATGTGAGATTTCTATCTACGACTCATCACGATAGCTCTAGAACTAGAGACTTGAAACTTGGTAGGAATATTCCTTTTATCGAATAAATATCAGCTAAGAATGAATTTTATGAAATTCTACTCGCAAAGTGGGTTGATGGGGTGTATTAAATATGCTTATTTTAGCCTTTACTTTTGAGTATGAAACTTAGCCACATTATATTTTTTGTATGTAACAAATCCGCAAGAAAGGATTTTCTGAAAATAAACCCATAAATGACAGTACGGGCGATGGGCGGGAATGGGATAATATGTTCAATAATACTAAAATGTAGATGCATACTTAAGTGTCTCATGAATTTTATTAAAAAAATTTGTTAGATTAAATTTAACAATTTAAACTACATCGATATTTTTTAGATAATAATTCAATTTACTTATTATTTTCTCTTTTCAGTAAAAGGAAATACTAAAGATTTAAAAGATATGTTTTATATAGGTGTCGGTATTCCAGTCACATAAAACTTCGTTCGTAGTTTCATGTTCTGATTTCGATAGGCTCATGCGGGCTCTAAATTGAGGCTTCGATAGCCGGTCAGACATTATGTTCTTGAACCGACATGCTTTTGTTAGGGCGATTCAAAGGTGGTTATCTGAAAGTGGGTCAGCAGGGATTTTCACAGACCACTTTTACATATATATATATAGATACATAAATATTCTAGAGTAATTTACATTAATGTATTGGTTTAAAATTCAGTAACTGTAATTGGGTTTACGATTTATTTAATTAGGAGTCACTGGATACGGGCAGAGAAATAATAGTCATTGTGGTTATCTTTAAGATAGGACTATGCTTTGCGACGGAGGTTTACGGTAGCAGCAATAGATTAATTCATTGCCAAGTTTTATTACCAAATTCATCAAACTACTTTTGTCAAGTATTTGGTTAATGAAGTTCTTACATTTGTTACGTCACATAGTAATATGTACATATGGAGTTGCCCGCAAAAGAGTAACTAATTTTATTAAAAATATCACATGTAAGTACAAACAAAAATACTCGTCTTTTTGTAAAAAAAATACTAGGTGTTTTCATTTTGAGAAGAATCGTGTTTTAGGAACGGCCCGTCAAAACAAATGGCGGGTGAAAAATTGGTGAGAATATAAACATAGGCCTGTTCGACCGTTGCTTGTAGCGGCCACGGGGAAGTGTGCGTCTCATTTCGGCAGGCGGATAAGTGCGGGCGTAATCTGGGCTCAGGCTCGTGTAAATGCAAATTGTCCCATAAAGCTATAGGACGGTGCCGTTCCACCGCCCCCCTCGTCCCGCCCCCTCTCCCTTAATGAAGAGTCGCTCCTCGGCCACCGAAAGCCTCCGTACGTCATCTCAACAGCGGTTTACTGGCCCGTGCGCCACCAAATTACACTAGGCTCTAAATTGGTTTACATATGCAATACGTTGTCCACCTTGATAGAATACAACTTAAGTTTAGGCTGTATTATATCAATTTTAAATACTGCAAGAAATCAAAAAATGCCGTATGCAAAAATAATTTAAGTTATTTTTTTTTTGGAAAACATATTCCTAACTTTTTGATACAAGCATTTTTATTATTATACAGGATTGTAAGTTTGTAATCATTGTTTTTTTGATAAGTTGTTCTTAATTTTTATTTGACCATAATTAACGTGCAACCTAAACAAAAATCAATGGTTTCTAACATGATAAATAACGTCATGATAAAATAGTATAGAAATTAATTATTATTAACTATCTGCCCAAAAATATTCACTAGTGTAACATATGTCAGAGTAATCGCTTTATACATAATTTTTGGAAATAGGCGCCAAAGCGTTTTACGGACAAACAGACTATATATTATATTCAAACTCTTTTAAATTTTTACACGTATATTTTTACACCCTGTATATTTGTAATTATTGTTTACTTTCTGTCCCTACAGATTTTGTACTGCCAGAAAATATTGACATGTCGTATTTTGTTAGAGTTACAGAGTGATCAATTTATATAGGGTGATTGGAAATAATAATAGCTTTAAAGCTTTGTGCTGGAAAATGATGAGAGTATAGATAAAAGTTCTTGACTAAAAGTAAAATCTAACAGCATCGATGAAAGTTCTTATAAAGGCTACTATACTTTAGTATCTTAGTTTAAGAATATGTATTACTTTAGTTTCGTGTTAAATTTTTGCCTTTGTTACAAAATTGTACTTTAATAATGAATTTACTAGTAAGACAGTCGTTTATTACTGTATCAGCATGTGTATATTAAGAAAATAAAAAAGGCACAAATAGTGTACATCGCCTGCAGAATTGCAATGGCGTCTAGACTCTGGTTGCGAGTTCAATTTAAAGTTAAACGGCGATCGGTGCCACTTTCAGCTTTATTCTCATTATTCTTCTTTGTTTCGCGATTGTTGAAATGCAAATAACGTGCATTCGCTTTAACTATCTGAGGCGAGCGCTGCATACGTATGACTCCGGGCCTCTACAGCGCATGCGTTTAGCGAACGTAAAAACAAAGCAATACCGAAATACCTGTTCAAGTCCAGCGAGCTGGTGCACGAACGATAGGATCGTGCGACGCTAGTGTTGTCTAATTTCAAAAACGCCACGCGATACTAATAAATGATTCGCGACTAATAAATGTTTCAACAAACAAAGAGCTTCCCCTTAAGCGGTTGTAGGTGAAACAATACGTAGCCGCTCGGGGACTCCGTGTTGAATTACAAATACGCAGACTTGACGTGAATTCGAATGGGGGCGGACTATATGTACCACAGTCTCGCACGGGATACAGTTTCTTTGTTATATTGTTATTTCGACGTAGGTACGAGAACTCACGCAGAGCATTTACGCTGCTGAACTGTATTTGTAGGTCTTACACGAACGTGGCCTGAAAATGTTTTACGTTGTTGCGATCTGCAGAAATAATGTTTGTAAATACGCTAACGGTACCGCATAAGGCACGGCTGAATATGTTAGTCTAAAAGGAACACGGCCCGGGCAAATGTTCGTACGTACAATGTTTCCTGTTCTTTGAATTTATAAATGACAAAGCAACAAACGGTAGAGACGATCGTGACAATGGTAGATTTAAAAACGTCGTGCAAACGAGTTCCGTTATTACAAAAATATGTGGAATATTAATCGAAAGAGGATAGTCTCATTTTATATTAAGTTTCTTTAACATATTGACTTAAGTTGACTTTTTACTAAATTTATTCAAAAGCCTTTATTTAAATGTTAAATACAAGCCCTCGATTAGAACTAAAAATACTCATTTTTCTCAGAAATAGAATTTTCATTGTTAAATTAAATTTTTTCGCAGCCAAAGTTTAAATATCGAAATGGTTTTTTTTTGACATCCTTGACATTGCGAGACTAATCAATAACGATTTTAATAATTACTTGTATGCTGTAATATTACTGCGTGTTCTTCTGAACTGAATCGATGTAGAGGTCGTGACGAATGTTGTAATTTTTGTATTGGCCTACGAGAAAGATAATTATGGAAGTTTTGAAATGTTACATTCACGGGCAGTGAAGCGAAACAGTGGGAACGTTTTAAATTTCGTTTAATCTACATTTGATCCGAACGGATCACTATAATGGTTTTTTTTATACCACAATACACTGTTTTATTGTTGTTTGGTTTTTGTGGAACAAGATTTATTTTGCAGTTTTATAATAATAGGAAATTTAGGTTGGTTTTGGCTCTTTGCGTATGAGGTTCCATTATTATTTGTTCCTTAAAAGAGTTTACCATTCCTTGTTTTAAACAATGGAAAGTGACATAGTGCTTTGGAAAATCCTTCTTGATTTTAATTCAAAATGCTACCTAATACAACTTATGCAATTAACTATTGAAATGAAAGGGCGGTTTGTATTCAGCGCTTAATTAACGTGCACTAGAAGAGGATCAATGTAAATACATATGCACCAAAAGTATCACACACATTTCATTGTACGTTCAATCTTAAATCTTTTGAAAAAGTAGACGCTTAAAAGATTTTAAGTTTTTGATAAAAACATTAAGTGTAATAATAAATTTAAGGACTGTTGTGTTTCTGTAAAATTGATTTTTATTATTATTAAGTTTATTACCTTACCTTATTTGGCCTTTATGTACAGTTAACAGTCTGCAATTTTTCTGTAGGGCAGAATTGAGCTTTATTTTTCTTGTAACCGTATAATTCTTAATGTTAATTGATAAAAATAAAAGGTCCGGCAAATGTCCGTTCAGCTGAAATTTATTTAACATTTTTCTGTACATAATTTTCCTTAACTTTAAGGATAAATATTTTAATCAAAACTATGGTAGTTTAAAATGATGAGATAAAGCCGGTATATTTTATATAAGAAGAGAAAAACGCTGCGCTGTCTGATATCCGATACACCAATGTCGGGTCATATAACATAGTATCATTATTGGATAACGGAGCACTGCCGTTGTGGTATGAGGGAAAGCCTCGTGGGAGATCTTTGGCTACGCTTCACTTAATTCTGACGTTTATATTCTCATATAGCCAAAATCTAAATGTTTATATTACATAAATATATACAGGGTGTTTGATTATAAGTCTAAAAGTTTTAAACGGGCAAATATATAGATAATTTGTTAGCAAAAACCTTTTAAATCTATTTCCAATTATTCTGTATATAGTAATCACTGTCAAATAGGTTTTATTTTTTGTTTATTTTTTATTACAATGCGACAGACCAATATCTTCTGGGAGTATAAAATCTGAAGGGACATATAATAACCAGTTATTAATTTTAACAACATAGAATAGTTCAATCACTTTGTAAACATTATAAACGTTTAAGTAAAAAAGTACCAAAACAAATCATTGCTCCGTTTGGCATAATTGGACGATGATCCCTCCTATGAAAGGAAGCAGCTGATATGCTTCGAAGACAGGTTGCATGCAAGCGGCTTGCGCATCGGAGTTACGGTACTTGCGCTTGTGCATTCATGTTTTTACCATCGTTTCTACTCCAATGGGCAATGGAAGGCAGGATGCGTGCTCGCTGTAGAATTTCAAAGACATGTTACAGTTTTATTTTTTGCGTCACTTTGTTCCAGTAATGCGTGTTGCTTGTTGAAAGAATCGCGGTTCTAGTACGCTAAATACTCATTGGTTCCAAGATAGTATAATTATATATTTTTCATTTAAAATTATAATTTTTACTTGTACTATAAAATAATGAAATATTTTATTATCACGTGGCGATATGTTAATAATGGGACTTAAACATATTTAGTAAAGAATTTAAAAAATCTCGTCCTTTTTCCAAGATGATCGTTTAAAGTTAAATAAACACGTTGTGCGAAAAGGACTTTGGTTTCGCTATCGCAATCAGCGTCTAAAGGGTAAATTGAATTAATCAACTGAATATGGCCTTTGAGCGTTGCCAACAATTTGGAGACACATTGATTAATAAATACCTTGTGATGGTCTGGCTCTTCGCAAATTGGATGATTAGAAAAACTCCCACAGGCATTGCAGACCGTTTTAGTAATCCAGGACGATAGAATTATTCTATTTAATTATAGTAATAGGCTTAAAATATAGACCGTGACATAATTCAATTAGTTATGACGTGTAATTGTCGGAAAGTTATTAATTAATTATAAGTAAACGAAAAAGGTATAACCATTTCTGTAATGTCTGCTACAATTTTAATTAAGTATTATTGTTGTTTAGTACTTCTAGTAGTTGCAATAAATTTGTGAAACTAACGTCCTTTGTACGGGGAGATCCTCCGTTTTAACTATTTTAAGCGCTAATCAGCGGTACCTTTATCATTGTAGTCCGGTTCAGCGAGCCTTGCCAATTGAACGTATGTACAATCTATTCTACGATCTCCGACTGAAGCTGAAGCTGAAATTGTACATGCACTACCACAAGATTACATACACGCACACATTGTATAAATATATTACTTTCATCACCGTTTCAGTTATAGAAAATCCACCGTTAGACATAGGCCGACATAGTTATGCCTATGTATAGGCATTTTAATAAGCGTCGTAAGAATCGACCTGCATCTTCCCACGACCTTACGAAAGTCATGTGTTACTCTTGTGAATCTGGCCTGTGGTCTTCACCTTAAAACCTTAAGACTACAGCGGCCATCTGTTCTGCGTGTTATTTAGCCTGCTTACTGCCTCTTCAGCTTACCGATTCGCTGGGATAAGTAAGTTATCTTTTGTTCATCTACAGATTTATTCATTTCTGATTCCCGAGTCTTACTCTTGAAAGCCAGAGGGAGATATCACGTTTTACAATTACTTTACTTTTATGAATACAATGCTAAAATTGGTTAGAAGCCTGGTATTTATTCTTGCTGCAAAAATCTATTTTAATGCAAAACTGTATTAAAATAGAAATAAGAATTTATAGTTGGATAAACTTTTCTGTACCTAAAGAAATACGCTACACCGCGTTTAGCTTTTACTCAGACGTATGGTTAGTTGGAAGTGAAATCCTTCTATTCATTCGTTCATTCATTCATAAAACGCATTACTGTCACCGTCGCACACCCTAACCCCGTCGTCTCGCATGCAAGCCCGATATACGTTACGGAGAAACTACCAAATGCAACTATATAAACTGGAAACGTTTGCAGTTTACGTTTTCCGAGTAAGTTTGTGAACTAACATGCGGAATTGCTTGTACATTTCTATTACTAGATGGGGTAGGCCCTGTTTCTAGGCCGACGGGGAAGAGGCCGCGGTGCCTGTATCTATATGTGTCCTGCAAGATGTTGTATTAATGTATGTACAATTTTCCATCGGTTATGAAATAATGCTTTTTTAGTATTATTATTTTCAATTCTACTATAAAAATAAACAAAATAAAAAATCTGTGTATGCACTTTATTACAGACTGGAGCAAAATCGTGGATATTTTATTAATTGTATGTAATTGTTGCTGTATAGATAAGTTTCTGCAAGAACTATAATAATGAGAATAAATAAAAATTTGGGATTCGTGCAAGAATAAAAATTCGAGTAAAAAAGTGGATTAATTCTTTTCGGTGAATCGCGTTATTGCAAAAACGTTTAAACACGAAAATTTTTGAATATTTTTTATAATAAACTCGTTTTAACACGCAGGTAAAATGAAAATAAATATTTAAAATTAAAATGTTACAAATGAAAATTAAAAATATTAGGTGGACAAACATTCCGTTCCCGGTGTCCAATTCGCAGAGCACATACGGGACGGATAAAAGCTTTTCCTTTTTCAACTATGCCAGACATTTTACTAGCACTGTAGTGCTCATAGCTTTTAAGCAAAATTAGAAATTATCTTTTACTTTAATTTCGCTAAGTAATTTAAAGGAGTGCGAGCTGCATTCCATTAACGTCAAATTTCATTTTAAAATTCGGAGGTAAACATTTAACCTAATTATAAAGTACTGGTTTAATTAGTGAAATAAAATAATTAAAACATTATATTATTAACATTCACTCAAATATTAATCTTTACACTTGTACACGTATTATAATTTAAATATTAACTTGAGATCCATTCAATCAAACAAATTTTACAACAACATAACAGAGTTATAATATAAGAAACCCACAAAATACAATTAATTAAAGTCAGATCAAACTACGGAAAGAAAACTATGTTGTTTCAAGGAGTACTATTGTACAATAACCTATTTGAAGAAATATAAAGATATTGAGATATTAAAAAGCGAACGTTGAAAAAAAAAGAAACATGTGCGCATGTCTTATTTTATCTACAAAAATATCCAACCACCTGGTTTTAAAAAATTATTAATACAATGTGATATAATTTTTCTCATTTTAAGTAGTTCGGCATACGTTTTATAAGTATAAATTCTTTCAATTCAAACATAACATTTTCATTAAGAAGATGAACGCTTAAATCTTCTTTTTCTTTTGTTTTCGTATTTTATTGCAGTTTTAGTATTTTCAGTTCACACATTAATATTATTTAGTATACGTATGTTACGGAGGCGCAGTTTTCTGACAAATGTATTTTGATACTTACTAGTAATCCACAGAAAATTATATAAGTGAATCTTTGTCACTGAATAAAAAAAACTTAACTATTTGTAAGTTTATAAGCGTGTAAAAATATCTAAAAGCTTTAACAACTAAGAGGAAACATTTCCTAGCAAACCTTTTCCATCCAACAATTCGCTTTGCTGATTTCTATCGGTAAAAGCGTTCGAATAAACGGCACCTCAGTACAATGGAGATAAAGCACGGAGTTAATTTATTTTATGGCTCTACTTTATTTATCGAAAAACAAGGATTTTCTTGCCCTTAAAAGAATATGAATGCGCTTCTCAACTCATTTTCTTAAAACCACTTCGCTTAATAACCCTAAAGAAGCTCAATATCTCACATGGAATCCTTGGGATTTTCGTTAAGGTTCGAGCGGGCACCGACAGCACCCGAGCGCAGAGTGAACGCAACCGCTTCAATGATCTATTTCATTATTCAGCGTCGTCGACTTCGTTCAGATGCTCGCGATAGCATTGACTAATTTTGCAGTATTCCGTAAGATGGGCGTAACGCCGCGTCTTCATTTGGGCCGAGACCGTTTTGTGGGCTTAGCGCGGGATCCGCTTGATATCGCCTACGTAAGCACGCCATTCTCAGTTTCCAGCAACGACACCTTTAAATAGGTCGGCCTCCTACTTCATAATAATGGTATCAACTTATGATAATGCAAACGATTACTTTTAACTTTTTTATAGATCTCATTCCCGTAGGCGGTATTCTTAAAAAGTGGAAAATAATTCATTGCGGATGTTGTTTTTCCTTTGAGTTATAAACTGTGTTCGTAAAGAGGAAAAGTTACTTTATAAAACGACTACTGCAATATTGTCGCGAAACTTATTTTAGGGAAAAAATATGCTTTCTTGGAAGATTTTTTTTTCATTTATCAAATTAATAAAGAGTATTAAAATAACAGAAGTTTGTTTATGTAGTTAGCGTTAAATTTACAATTATATAAACTTATTATAAACACAGTCTATTATAATTAAAACAATACGCAAAAAAATATTATAATATTTTTATATAATGTTCTCAAAGTATACAAAAAAATGTAGGCATAATAAATTTAAGAATATAGTTTGGATTTGAATTTCATCACTATCATTATTTGAGCCCTAAGATGTCTATTGCTAGCTAGACATAGACCTCCCCCTAAAAGTTCCAGGATAACTATTTAACAACGGCCTGTGACAAGTTTGTTACATAAATTTTAAACAAACGGACCGTTATAGGATTTGAACTATTCGGTGGAAAAAAAAAGTTTATATTTTTATGTCAGTTATATATCGGTATGATTGTTATTCTTGCAAAGAGGGACAAAATAATCAATAAGCGAAGTAAAATGTAGGTATAATTTAAAAAAATATATTATAAATTCAATTATTCATATACTATATATATAATCTTGTTCGCTACGCTTGTCGATGATTAGAAAAAAACTTGAATTAAGTTTATGATTTATTTCTGGTTAAATAACTTTGTAAATTATATTTTAATAAAAAAAGCGTAACATTTAAACGTGAAATAATCCCAATGAATTGAATTTTATAAATTCTCGCTTACGAAGCATTCATGTATATAGGGTTTTAGAAATCGAGTTACATTTTGAAAGCTTTTGATTTGCGTCATACGTTTAGTCTAGATTCGTTCATTGACTATTCACCCATAGGCCGTATTCAATCGAGGCGAGGTAAGCTTAATCCACACTCGTGAAAGTCAAAGCAAAAGCAAGTTTGTGTACACTAAAAGCCCCTCAGCGTGCGCCGAGGGATTGTTTACACTAAGTTATCTTCTGCAGTTTACGAAAATTGAATTTCGTTTCAGAAACACTACATTTATGATTACTTGACAAGTTTAACGGATTATCCAATAACTATTAAACTGTAGTTTGGACTTGGTTATTTTTCCGTTTCATATTAAATTGAAATTAATATATAATTCCGTTTACTATTTACTTATATTAATTGATAAACATATAATATATTATATAGTTAAGCAGGGTTTTTAACTGATGGAGTCGGCTTATACTAGCGAAGAGCGTATCAAGGTTTTGAAATACAAATCATATGCATTTATGTTTATAATTTTGAGACCATAAAATGACGCATCTCTCCACTTTATAAATTTATAGAGTGGCATGGAATCAAAACCTAAACACATATACAACGATGGCGTGCTCCAAAATATAGCATTTTGTAGAAGTTCCATACAATTCTGAATGTAAAAAATATTTTTACATGATTATTTCTCAAAAACTTTCGGTATTTAAAAAAACTTAGTAACGTTAAGAAATTAAATTATTTGCAGCATCTGTTTTTTCGGTCAATAATTAATTTCTACAAATGTTTATTTAATATTAATGTTAATTTAATATTAAATGCAATAACATGTTAATGCGTTTTGCTTAATACTTATAATTGTGTTAGAATGCATAATAAAAATGTAACTAACTTGTGTAAACGACATTATTTATGTGCATTTCAGAAACGCTTAACATTTTTCTACCGATAACACGAAAAATGCGTATTTGATTTCGTGCTATTATCAAAATGAGTGGCAAGTTTCATGCCCGTTTCATAGTCGATTCAACAGCGGCACTCGTTAGGGCACACGCTTCAATGCCGCCTTGCCACTCCTCATTATTGCGTTTATAAAGGCGGCCATAGAAGAGCCTGATTCACTAAGACTCGCTCCGTTACCATGAAAGAGAAAATAGAATTGTGTAGACGGTTTGTTCGCCATAAAGTTCGTTTTATTCTTTAAGCTTCTAGCTAGTGTTGTAGGGTGGTAACTAGAGATACTTTGTACAAGATTTTCTGTTGAGAATTTAATTTTCTTTCTGTAGTTAGAGACCATTTCAATTAAAGAACAACGCTTAAAAATATATTCTGTTTAGTTTTCCATGTCATTACACGGATAGTTAAGTTCGCTATTTTTTATGTATATTCTTGTTTGTTTCGCGCTTACAGTTTAGTTGAGAGTAGCGAAAACAGTGAAATATATTTATAAAATTAAAAATATATTTGGTCTTACAATCAACAAATAAGTAAAGGAAGTAGTACAAAAACGAAGGCATACAGATCAATGTCTCAATTTTTAAATTCACATTTTTTTATGTTATGTCCTAGATTTATTCATTAAATTATTTCGCTATTTAAGTAATAGGACGCTTATGGCTGAACTAACTAGTTTATAACTAATGCAGGTGCCTACTATAAATAAATATTATGTAATTTTAAATAAATTATTGTAATGTATAGCCGTGAAACACAAACGACGTAATAACACAGCCGTTACATTTGTATGTATTTCGTCATGTTGATCAAGCATTAATATATAATTTGTTACTAACGCAATGAAAGTTTAAGATGTCATAACTACACAACCAGACGACGCTGTTTTATCGTTAAATGTCACACAAAGTTTGCATTGGTTTTCTTAGTTAAAGTTAGTCGAATTCAAAGTTTTGTTAAACAGCGTTTGGCTGTAACAGAATTCACTTTAGAAATTAATAAATTCGCCTGCAATAATAGCGGTAAAGCGGTCGAGCTCTCTAATCTGGCATTGATTGCAAAATCAATAGCTGCGGCGCGTAACTATTGGCAGGTGTGCTTCCCCGTAATATTAAAATTTGTTGGCCGCCTTGGATTAGGGTGCGGACACTTTATCATCATCTATTTCGTATAAATCCGGTCCTTTATTAAAATAGACCTGTAAACGTTCTGCCGGGAATTTAAATGTCTTAACATTTATTGAAGTTATTATCAAAGTTGTAACGTTTTGAATGTGAATTGACGTAAAATAAACTAAATAACGTTGTTTTGATTGACTTATTGCACTGTATCAACTACGGTGACAGATATAACGATGAGAAATGAGTAAAATATAAATTCAGATGTCGAAGTAGTAAATAATTACATGAAATACTAGGAACGTTTTAATCCTGGGAAAATGAAAAACGGATAAATTAATCTGTTAAATTCCAGAATGAATAAATTAAAAGATTTTTTTGTAATCAATTATGTATTTTTTGTTTTAAAGTCGTCATGTCAATAGACGTCCACCGCAAGGCATATGCCTGCTCCAAAGATATCCATGGAGGATGTACTACAATCGCCACGCTCGGTAGGCGGGTTGGTGATCGCAGGGTTGTGTTATGGTACCCAGAACACAACCCTGGTAACCAGAAGGTACGCAGACCTGGTAATCAGAGGACTCCGCTGCACATTTTCAGGAAACTTGTTTGTGAGCAGAGATAATCCCATAATTAATGCACAAAGTGCGAATTACTTACGACTGTATCTCGAGAATCGAACCTGCGACCTACGATCATAAGTTTCAGTCCTCTTGGAGTCCGCTGGGTTACCTCTGTTAACTTATTATATTACACTGTAATCAATAAAACTTTATTAGAATGGTTACACCAACACTGCTTTTAATTGCAAAATGTTAATTTATTTAAAGTGAAATTGTTTTCAATGATTTATTTAAATTTTCAAAATAACTATACTACTACATCAAATCTATATTAAAGTAAGGAAAATCGAGATCTTAGTAAAAGAAACATGTAATAAATTATACGAGGTACAGCTCCAAGATGACGTTTTTGGTTAAAAAACACCACGACTGTACGATGAATAAGATTTTACGAAAAGATACAAACTTTAAAATATATTTTGAGAGCATTTCATGCAAATTATATTAAAATGAGAAAGCGTTATACTTTACGAAATTAAAAGTTAAGGAGTTTAGAACTGCAGTTAGATCAACACGAGCCGCGGCGTTCGCTCCCCACGACTATTGAAGCGGCAGGCTCCTCAGCAGCCGGCCAAGTTTTCTCATTATGCCCGTTAGTGCCCGACGCCATTCAAACTATTACTCGAGATCGTCAAACCATGAAGCACGTACGCACTTTGACGGACGCCAAGAAACTTCCCGCGCTCCGTACAAAAAAATAAAAAAAAACACATTTAATCTCCGTAAACCTCAATACAAATTCTTATTTTAAAATTGGAATTCTTTTTAATGTCTTTATAACTTTTAAAAGAACGAATCAGAAATGAGCAGATCCGTAGACAAACGAAAGTGACTGACATAGCCCAGCGAATGGGCAAGTTAAAGAGCCAGTGGGCAGACCACATGGCGCGAAGAACAGATGGCCAAGGACCGTAAGGTTGCAAAATGGAGACCACAGACTGCGAAACGACTTTGTTAAAGTTGTCGGAAGATGCTGGATAGAGACCGCTTCCAACCATTCTTATAGGAAATCTAGGGGGAGAGCTAAGACCAGCAGTGGACGTCCTTCAGCCGGAATGATGAAGATGATGATGATGACTTGAACAATTCACAAAATAAAGATAAATATTATTAACTCTTTAACTTAACTAAAGAAAAACTTAGTGGTAATTCATTTCCTAAACTAATTTTAATACTTAATAAAAATGTATAGCAGCAATCTGCTAGCAATCCGGTAAATGAAATAATTTTTAGAATACACATTACGTGATTAAAATACTCGGCCAAAATGCCATTGAAATTAAAAGAATCGATATCACTTTGCGTCTCACAGCAGTCACTTGTGGTATGATTTTTCTTAATTTAATAATTTCCGAATCTTGTTCTTTTTAATATAATTAAAACTTAATAAATTTTAATGCATTTATTTTGTGTAAAAAAATATTATTAAGATACCCGTAAACATAATTGAGATTGTCGGCAAGAGGTTTAAATACGTGACAAAGAGAGAGCGCTTACCCGACATTGACACTAGTTTTATTGTCCCAAAAACCCTCGTAAACCTTCCTTTGTGTTAGTAATGTCTTAAGTTGTATTAACACCGTGATAACTTTAGTGGAAACCGTTCGCCCCCGTAGCTGATTACTTCGACGGCCGCAATTAAACCTATCTAAGCGGATAGTTTCTGTAATTTAAACGGTCTGTTGTTACTGGTTGTTATTAATAATATGGCTATTAGAGACACCCTTTGAAATTAAATTGCCCAAATGCGTTCGTGAACTATGAAACTATAAATTATCGTTAACTACCTCTAAAGGACAGTTACTAATACGGTTTGACCATACTGGATAAATAAGTGTTATTTACATTTATTTATCAGTTAAAAATACTGAACAAAGTAATCTTTCTTACACATCCAAAAATAATTATACCGAAAAAACATTGCGAGCGAATGGAATATAGAAATTCTTGACTTTAGAAATTTTGCGATAGATTCAATATTTGTAGTGTGTTATTAACATGTTTTTAAATTCTTTTTATTTTTAAATTATGATTATTATGAAGACGTAATTATATATATAATATTATACGTATTTATAATACAAATTGCAGAATCAAAACAAACAAAACTGTAATTCAATATAATAATAGAATTAAAATAAGAGGCCACTGCTTAATTCCGAAGGCGATACCGCTTCGATTTCGGCAACATGAATTTTCCAACAAATTTAGCGGTTTCAATCGATGACGTTGGTAATGGAAAAGTTCAATAGGCAACAACAAAGGCCGATACAAGTTAACGAAGCTCACGAAAGCGAAATTCCCGACAGTAGCGCGCTCTGGCGGACAGGAAATTAAAAGACAAAAGAGTGCCGGCTGGAGCAGTTTAGGCTCGGAAATAAAGGGCGTGCCCCTTTGCTTATTTTCATTAGAGTTGCGAAGTCGCGACTACCTTCAATTCATGTTAAAATGTACTAATTTATGATTAAATTTGTGTCGTTTGCCGAATTTCTATTGGAAAAGAAAAAAAATTAAAACTTTCCTATTCTTTAAAAAATTTATACGCTGGGGACAGATGTCCACATACAGATATTTTTGTGACGAATGTAAATTACTCACGTTATGCAAATTTCCATGTTGAATATGTTACGATTTTTTATCTCTGTAGTTCTCCAACTTATGATATAAAAAGGTGCACATTGAAAACATATGTAATGAAAGAAGTAAATCATACATGACAAAGAAACAGGTCTGATAAGAAAAGTTATAGACATGCTATCGCCTCTAAAGTTAAACATTCCAGTTAGAGCCGTAATTTTCTATTAAATGTGCAGTTTAAATCAATCGTTATAAATATAAGCTAATATGTTAACTTGATTAAAAATTTCAACTTTAAAATAATGCCAATTTATCTAAATTTCTGAGAGTAAACTAAAAATATTTTTAAATTAAACAGATAGTACTATTTTACGTATAAATAAGTTTATACTGTATGCCGGTAGATAATGCTTAAGGCGTTTAACCGATTATAAGACATCGAATTTCTTTTAAGACCTCTCCCCAATTTACGTGATCTAGAATACATTTGGAGTATATCTGCATTAATCCAGTCTAATACGAGTATATCTAATGAGTATCGAGTGTGCGTATACGTATGGTTTCCGTAATTCAGGCGGGCTGGTGTAATCCATTCGTGTAGGGTGATATCGAATTGCCGGGGGAGACAAGCGGCTCGACTTCTCGTATCTTAGATGGAAACACGAAATACTTCTCACGGCATCAAAACGATATGTGAAATATTCACTCTCTCTCTTTCATTTAATATTCTTCTATAAAGTATTTGTAATAAATAAATTAAATCACTAAACAATTGATGCAATAATAATATCTGTCATAGCGTTAAAATTAATGCAACACCAACTTCGTTTTCTAATTCAATTTACATTCGGAATCAAAAACTTTCCGTGACACTGTTTTGCATTATTAATACTTTAGCATGGCGTGATATCCCGGGAGGCGTAGTAGAAGCCATAAATTGAATTCCGAACCTTCGCAATTAGTTATTCCCGCGCGTGAAAACTTTTGAGATCATTCGCCTTCGTTAACAGATGTTACGGCGCTATTCATTATACATTCCGTCGAATTATAAAGCCAAACGTTTAATTTGAAGCACTAAAAGATTCCTTTGTTAAATGGTAGCCTTGTCTTGAGTGGAGAAGGATTAGAAAAATTTTAAAATAAGTTTTGATGGAAATGCTTCCTTTCTGATTTAAAATTGTACCATCTTATTTTACCTTACATCAGAGCGTTACCATTCTTATCAGATTAATTTGAATCAAACAATTTCATCCCCTCTCTCGTACCCGCACAAATTGTAGAGGGGCACATTTGTTATCTGCAGTTTTCGGCAGAAATTATATTAAGATCTTGTCTTGTGATAACGTTGTATATTTTTGTTTTCTGCGACCGCATAGCTGAATATTTTTACAAGACCTGCGGGAATTTTATTGCGTGTATAAATTAGATAGAAAACTAGATTTCAACTGAAATATTCAGATTTTATCTCTTAACTGTTAAAAATAGGTGCGTTTTTTATAATAAAAATAAAAATTTATTTTATAAATTTACAAAGTTTAAAAATTTGCATAGTATAGAAAAAAATAGCTTAATCAAGGTAGTAAAGCTTATTTTTGTTTTTCAGATATTTGGTGGCGCATACATGAGATGGTATGGGTTCACACGGCATAGCAAAATGGCGCTGGTGGGTTGTGGTGGTAGCGTGGACATGGGGCGCCGCTGCACGTACGTTGTGTCCTGCCCGCTGCGCATGCGACGATGCCTTGCGCGCCGCTTCCTGTGCAAACGCCAGCCTCGAGATTGTACCAATTCAACTCAACCCGGAAGCTACTCACATCAATCTCACGCACAATTCAATCAGCAATCTTCTCTACACCTTCCCGTTTTATATACAATTGACAGTCCTCGACATCTCTCACAACAAAATTCAAGATTTAGGTAGTAAAAACTTTGAAAACAACATTGAAATGAGCCATCTAAATTTAAGCCACAACTTCCTCAAAAAATTGGACGTAGATACTTTCGTCGGATTGAAGAAACTCGTTGATTTGGATTTATCCAACAATCAGATATCAAACATACATACACAGAGCTTTAAAGATCTTATAGTCTTAGAAAGGCTTGATTTATCAAGCAACAAATTAGTGACGTTCGAGGTCGACACCTTCGAACCATTAAAATCACTGAAAATTTTATCGCTGAAAAACAATTCAATTTTAGATATACCCTCCTCTAACCTAAATCATTTGGTTCACTTGGAGTATTTAGATCTGTCTGAAAACTTAATTCAAGTTGTACTTAAACAAGGAGTACCTTATTTAAAGGAATTAAAACATTTGAACCTAAATAATAATATTATTGAGAATATTGATCAACTCGGATTTCAAAATTTGCCTTCATTGCGACATTTAGATCTCAGTGACAATAATATGACCTCTGTTCCAACATCTGCTCTTTCAAAACTATCAAACTTATCTCATTTATACTTAAGTGGGAACTTTTTTCAGAATGTAACAGCACTTTCTTTCCAAAGTTTATTCCATTTAAGGCATTTGCATTTAAGTCGACTTTTCGAACTCGAAAAGATTGATTCAAGAGCCTTTGTAGACAATATAAATTTACAGAAAATTTGGATGAATGAAAATATTAAGGTGAGAGAAGTGCCACCTAGGTTATTTCATGGGAACCCAAAACTTACTAATATTTACATGAAAAATAATGCGTTAGAAACATTGGAAGCTGCTCACTTCCCTATAGACAGATTACAAGAATTAGAAATTTCGGGTAATCCATTCGTCTGCAATTGTTCATTGTTATGGTTGTGGAAATTGGGAAGAGAATGTGAAATGAATATGAAAAGAACTGAAAACTCTAGTGCCATATTAAAAATAGATTACGAAGACGTTAAATGTCAAGCACCAGAACATTTGAAAGGCGTTCTTCTGGTGCCAATTCCTGAATCAGAGTTCGGTTGTTCTAATGGCTGGGTTATAGTTGCGGTTGTTGTTATGAGCGTGAGCATTATTATAAGCCTCGTCGGTGGAGGATTATATTTCATGGGACCTTTAAAAAAATGTAAAGGCGACAAATCCAAACAAGTTATGACAAGTGTTATGTTAAACAGTGATGTAGCAAAGCTGGGGAATGGATTAAGTTATACTACACGAAGTAGAGAACAAGAGAATAAAAGAGAAGTCGATCGATACCTAATGATTGGTTCCTCTGTTACAAATAACTTTCACTCCCTGAACCCCCCATGGCACAGTGTCGATAAAAATCCTTACTACCAAGAAGATAGCGAGGAACACATTTACCAACAATTTGCCTACGAAACTATACCTCATCATAGAACCCCGGAGAAGCCACACATAGTGTACGTTTAACAAAGGTTTTAAATAAAGACAATTACAATGGTAACTTTTGCTTCGTTCCATTATAGTAATTAGCTATTAAATGACGAAATGACGCAATAATGTATATAAAGATACGATTAAATTTGTAACATGTGATAGCTTTGTAAATAGATGTGTACATAATTTTTGCAGATTATGACATTACATTACTCTATGTTTTTATTTTAACTATGTATAAACTTCATCTTGTTGTAGTTATTGTATTTATACTTCTATCTCATAATATTGAAGGTCCATTACCTATAAAATTTTTGTTATTCGTAGATGTTGTATTAAGCTACGGATAATGCTTCTCTGTAGACAATTGTAACCTTTATGCCTTGTAATTTGTGTAGAGGGATTTTATAATTGTTTATTTCATAGTTCCTCATATAGTATGTTATTTCAGTCATGTAAATACTTATAAAACGTTTTAAATGATCTTATGTAAAATATAATACTCATGTGTAATTGCATAGTAGTTATACATTTACATATTAATTATAACACCAATACACGATGAAAACATTGTACAAATATGAGCAATATAGTAACTAAATTTTAATATTATAATGTCGTTGATTTTATTTGAAGCATTGTTATAGCGTAAATCAGTATTTAACAAGAATCCTGATAACATGTTTATGCTAAGATTACGTGTTTTGCGCCTAGAACACTGACTATCTGTATAAGTTCATTAATCTCCAGCTGATCTGATGGGAAGGGGTACAAATGAGATGATAAAATATTATTTATCAGCTATTTTTGTAAATTAATTTCGTGAGGATTGTTTTGGGGTGTTATGTTGAGATGATATTCTGAAATTAATATTTTTATACTTAGTGAATATGTACATGAACAATTTGCGACAACCTGTGAAAGTTACTGGACTGATTCAGTTTACAAAAGATAGTTATTGTTACGAAAAGCCTTTATTATAAGAAAGCCCGCTTATAAATTTACAGTACGCCGTAGTAGTAAGGATTATTAAAAAAAATCATAACCGCATCCATGCAAAAAACGATCAATAACTGCAATTGGTTCAGTAACTTTCTTCACATTTAATATTTTTAGCTAAAACAAATTATCTTTGCAATATGCTAATTTTATATTGTACGACATAGATTTCATAAACGGATATATGTATACTTTATAGACTACATCATTTAAACCACAGGCGTAAAGATAGTGTAAGACTATTTATACATACTACTTTCAAACTTTTGTTATGAAACTTATTTAAATATATAACGCATTGAAACAAACCACAAATAAACAAATAAATATCAGTAATCGTATTTTTATTTCATTAATTTACAAATAGTACTGGTTTCTGAAACGCAGAAAAATACTTTATTAATATAGGTATTTCCTGTCCGAAATCGTTATTTCTTTTCATCGGTATATATATATTTTTTAAATAGGAAACAATGAAGGATGGCTATTCTTTAACTACCGTGATTAAGAAGTTTGATAACGTAATATGTAGTAAGTTACGATTTTTAACTAACAAGTTAGTTAAGTTAAAAATAATGGTTATGTCAAATTCAGAGTTTCATATACACATGAGATGTTTATTCATTTACTCAACTATTGTAAATTAACACAGGATGTAAAAAGAAATCAGATAAAATAGGCACATAATAAAGTACAGGTGGCGGTCATATAGCTAACAATGATTTCTTAAAGACAACCACCATTGGAAGCATTTGGTTGGTAAGGAAAAAACAGCAGGTGGTCATGAAGTGATAGATTGGGTTGAAAATGGATATTAATTCGTTAAAAATCTTAAATACATCTTGTCTAATATAAATAACATAAAATATGAATTATTATTCTTAAAATGAGGTAAGCAGGATTTAACATTACGTACATTGCCTTTTCTTTCACCCTCTGGTCGTTTCTTTATTGCTGAATATCGTTATACTGGTGTGTTGATATTCTAAAATAGAATAAAATTAACGTGGAATTTTACAAAAAAAAGTATTTTCCTAAAAGTATAGACACTCATCACCGATATGTGTTTTTAAAAGGATGGTGCATGTAGTATTATCCTTGTAACAAAAGTCACAAAAGAAGGAATTTATTCCAAACCAATTTTCCGATTGCATAAATTCGGCCCTTTATTGTTTACACTGATTATTTGATTTGACATCACTGGACTCGTCAATGGTGAGATTTGTAAAATATGTATATGTAGATATATATAGATTTCGTATACGGCCAACCGAATAGAAATATTCAGTGATAATCAGCAGCAAAATTAAAAATGTTTAACATGCTTAGATAAATTGATCCACTATTTTGACAAAACATAATTAAAAATTGATTTAAAAGAGTCGAATTCAGTAAACGTCATTCTTTACGTTTCAGTAACTTTTTTATTTTGATTTAAAAAGCAAAGTTTTCTCTTCTAAGTTAATGAACATGAAACGCTTTTACACGTCTTATATGTTAACAAAAAAGTAGGTAACATGAGAGGCAATAAGCTGCTTACTTATTTTGAAAGATTTATTATTGCATGAACACTATATCTCAACTTTTGCGGGGGAAACAGTTGATGTAGAAATATAATGAAGATAGATGATTGTCAAAGTACTCCAATAGCCACGTAGGCGGTCTGCACTGGAAATAAATTTTCACGATTCATTCGCGTGTAATGGGTAAAACGTGTATAACATTTATTTAACAATTAGACTGTATGTTCATAGCCGTCACCAGCACATCGCGCGTTTTGCGCTCGATCCATGTATGAGGTTTTCTGCCTGGTTTAAATATGTTTTGTATATTTATTCTAATTTTTTAAATTAACCGGTAATGAAAATTAAAAAAAAAATAAGGGGTTTACACTGACGTCAATTCTATTTTTTAAATAAAGAAATCTATATTTTTCAAACAATTGCAAATTAAATCAAAACTGCCATAAAGTATATTAAAAAAAAATTTCTCATACCGGTTTTTATAAAATATTTATATCATTATTTAATATATTGTTATAAAAATTGCTTTTATGTGGAGCAATAATGTAAAAATAATTTTCAAGGACATTGTTATAAAATCTACCATGGAACGTAAAGTTGCCCGTAAATCCTCTTTAATAGTATATCGAAGAATAATATACTTCTAGCCCCTGCCCAAGGCTATGGGCGGAAAATCGAGAGTGATAAATGTTTTTTACACTCGTGACGGCCGATCGTTCGATTTAAATCTGCAAACGGATGGACGGACAGTTTTAATGGTCTCAGTAAAGGAACAGAGCTGATGCATAAATTTTAGAGGCCCTTACAATTTTTGGGAATACGTTTTGGTCTGACCTAGGCTTTGAATTTATTGGTTTGTACACGCCGTTTAATTTTAAACACTTTTTGACCACGCCTGTTTATTTTAATTAATATGTATTGAGAAGAATTGTAGTAATGTTTAGTTGTAGTTTTTTTTAACGAAGTAACATTAAATAAAAAAATAATGGCTATAAAGTTGTGAATCTATCTAATAATTAACTATTACTAACG
The DNA here is from genome assembly GCF_028537555.1 of Battus philenor. Taxonomy (NCBI): domain Eukaryota; kingdom Metazoa; phylum Arthropoda; class Insecta; order Lepidoptera; family Papilionidae; genus Battus; species Battus philenor. The sequence continues at coordinate 6,276,004 of NW_027181693.1, forward strand.
TATGAAAGATTCCTTTCGTATTCAAGAGAAAATACAAAGTTAATTTTGTTCCTGTTCAGATAAAGTATGACGTCTTATTGTGAATAGAAAATATGTATACTTAAACAAGTTAATTTTCTCCATTTCATTTTTATCATAGCGCGAAGAGAGATATCCAGAGCTGACCGCGAAAACGGCAGTCAACTGCCTATAAAACCTCGCAATGAAACTACATCACATAAAAAGGCTTTAACGTGAAAAAATAAAGACCTTTTATCCGGGCCTTGAAAGAAGGCTGGGACGACGTTCTAGCTGGGGTGGCAAGATTTATTTCACGACAAAGCTCGTTATAGTACCAAAGGGACGGTCGCAGGAATGCAGCCTGCAGCGAGGGGAGAAGTTATTTCCCGTTGTGTAACCGCAGATCATTCGACCAAGTCATTTTCTTTGGGATTGTGTGAGGGAATTGGGATTCGTGGTTTTAATGAAAAATTTAGTTATCTTGACGACTGAAAACATCTTCAATGAATAATATCATGGCAACTGAAAATCGTTTTCCTATGTATATTACTAATTTATTTTAGTAGGGAAACAGGTGTACATACATGTTACATTTTGTACATTCCACAACGCTGTCATTGATTATTTAAAATCATTTTTTAATTATTGTAATTCATAAATGTATATCATGTTCACATATGTATTACCACACTCATTAGTGTAATACATTGGTGAAAAATCTCCGAAAACATTACATTTCGAATTTTAGTGCACCATTTAAACTAATAATTTATTATTTAATTTCTTATTCCCCAAAGCGAATATGTATAACTTAGTAAAGGTATTATTATAAATTTTTACAAGTCTATCCGCTGCTTCAACTACATAGTTTGCAAGTCGAGCGGTACTAGCCCAATGGTAGAGGACAGATACTTGAGATTGTAGGTCGCGGGTTTGATTCCAAGGAAACAATCTTACTTCGAATCTTAATAAACGCTTTGTGCAATTTTTAAATAGGATTGTCACTGCTCAGAAACTGGTTTTTAGATGATAGGCAGCTGCGTCTTCTGCGTGCCGTAATACCGCACTGCGATATCCCCCATAGATATCTTTTTCTAGGCCTCGAAGTGGGTACATTGGCTAAAAGCACAAAATAGTTTGCCTCATTTTCTTTTTAAGTTACGTATAAATTCAGTTACCAACAAAGAGAAGCAAAATAACAAATCACTGCATCTAAGCAATTTAACAACTGAGTATCATTGCTTGTCTATGTGATTTTATTCTGTTAGATAGTATGTTATTATTAGTTAAATATTGCTTTCAATGCCACAGGTAGGCGTATGTATGTATACACTTTGATGATGACCAAGAAAACTGAGCGTGTGTGTATGTTTCTGATGCAAATTATTTAATTAATTCTGGACCTTTTTGTGTCTTAACCCATGAAGCATCACGGCATGGAGTAGCAAACATCTAGACTTCAATGTTAATAACTAATATTTTGCCAGTGGTTATTTATTCGGTATAAAGATTTAATTTGATATTAAAAAACAAAGAGAATTCCCTTACTTTTGAAGAAGAGATTTTGATGATCTTCTGTTTAGTATGTCCTTAATATTTATCAATAAGGAGTATTTATCACTAAGAATGAGACTAATTTATAGTTACTTCCGCTATGCAGCAGTAGTCGTGCAACACTACTGCACGACTACTGCTACATAGTTAGGATAGACTATAGCAAGGTAACGTTTGAATCTATTAGAGTATTTATCAATTGCATATTCAGATATTTAGCAATATTTACTATTTTAAAGATATTTATTATTTTTCATAAACACTTAAGTGATGTGGAAAATATTCTTTTGTTAAAATTTACTAAAGATGGTTCATCGATGGATTTACGTAAACTTGCAGTAATAGATCGAAAAAAATTGCAGTATTTCTTTATTTTAGTAATGGAAATTTAGTTACTCAATGGCATTAACAGATGAGATTTTGATAACATAGTGGCAGGAGTGTAAATAAATTTTATAGACGAAGATAAAACCCATTACCATTGGTTTACGAGTGGCAGTCCCCTTAATGACGCGAGAGTTATACAGAGGGCTTCGACTGTATAACCACGGCTCATTTTATAACTAGATTGTATATTAAGCAAGTGCAATATGTGTTTTAGTATTCCATTATATATGTGTAAGTATAACATATGGCAATAATCTGTATCATTATACCATATTAAATCTATGCGATTAAATCAGGAATGTGGAATTCTACGGGTGAACGTAATTAACCGATGAAGCGGATGGCAACTACAAGTGGCCGCTGGGGCTGTAAGGTTCCGAAGGGAAGACCACGGGCCGGCAAGCGCACCGAAGGACCTCCACCTGAAAGATCGATGGATTACCTTGTTAAATCGTCAGATGATGCTAGTTGAAGACCACTTTTAACCGGTCGACTGACAGATGGCCAGTCGGAAGGTCGACGGAAAACACTACCAACAGGTCCTATTGGAAATCTTTAGAAGGGGAGGGTCGCAATGCCCATCTGTTAATTCTATGATTGAAATGATGATGATATGAAATATACTGTGAGTATACGTTTTTATGCATATGATGTTAGTATCGACTTTATTTACGGAAATAAACTGTATTTTAACCCTCTGATCTTGCAATAAAGGTAAATCTGATTCAATTCAGATCAGACTCAAGTGGTAAATTTCTCGTAGGTAATAAAAAAGCCACTTTCTTAATTTCAAAAACAAACAATTGTTAATGTTAATTCAAAATATTTTATATTTTATTACATAGCTTCGGTACCTGTTTAAGTGGGTAAAGATAATCCCATATAACGTAACTGACCGTAATATTAAAAGAAACATCGCAATAAACGCAGACCTTTGGGTTTTAAGTGTATCGTGAATAAAAAGAATACAACATAAAGTTTTATTATGATTTTCTCTAAGTTTATTGTTTCACATTACTATAAACGGCGGAATAAATGAGCACAGAGATTGTTATACCGTAGGTTTTTTTGGTAAACTACATACTTTCCTTAGACATATTAACCTTAAAATATTCATTTGATAGTCGTCGGTCGACATTGTGTCATGGTATGTGGATTATTGTAGACATACAAAAAGTAAAAGAATATATAAGTTTGCTAAAAGTTAATAATAATATTGTTATATATGTATAAAATTTAACAAAGTTAAATTTTTGCTTTTAATTCAAGCTGCAGCGATTTAAGTGCTTCTTTTTATGCTTAAGCAACGAAAGCTATATAATAATAACAAAAATACGACAGTTTATTTACGCATCGAATATTAAGCGAGTTGAGTAAAATTTGAAATAATGTTCACTAGGCGTGACTATTTACTTACTCTAAGAACAGATATTTAGGCGTGATATTTACGGATGTTATTCGATATGTTGATATCTCTTATCCTAAGTTTTATTTATACGTTGTCTACAATTCAAGAGACTATTCTTCAATATCATTTTCAGACGTAACTTCTAAGCATTCCATAAAATAACTATGCGTTCATCGAGTCCACCCACTTATATGGAAAGCGGTTGAGTATGGTAGCAGATTTAAAGGAACGCCCTTTACTCATTTAATTTAAGTGTAGAAGCCCAGTGCGAAGAATCTCAGACTTGCAAAAAAAGGTCGCGGGTTCGGATCTTTGGATACAGTTTTATATACAACTTAAACTTTATTCATTAATTATATTGAATTGCCATTGCATACAAACAAAATTCCATATTCCATATACCAATCGCGATCGCCAATCCACCCAACGTTGCGATTATGGTATAACCCTCCACAGATATCTTTAGGGGAACTTCTAACAAGATAAAGAGAGATTTCCCTGTCATACCTCCACAGAGGTCGCAGCAAGAGTATACGAAGACGTAAAAATACGAATATACCTTTTTATTATGAATTTAATCTTAGTTATTTTGTGAACAAAAATAACAAGGAACATATTTTTAGATTTTTTTTTTTATAAAATTACATATTAAGAATGAATAATCAAAATCTACGTACGTAACACGACGGGTATTTTTTATAAATGCGTAATCAAATTCCTGTGCCAGTCTGTCTGTATATGTAATACATTAATAAATGTATATAATAAAACAAAGGTTTTAAGAACCCTTATAATTTTGTTTGAAAAGGCAATATATTGTATACCGTCTGCTTTCCAATTGTATTTAAATCTCTAATCCTGTGACCGGAATCCGAAGGTTTAAAATTATCAAAAATATTTCTTACGTGCGTAACATTCAAATATGTAATTGGTAAAAACCAGTAGATACCGCACTCTCACAAAAATGGCATAAATTAAATGCTCCGACAACGAATTTATCTTTTTTTACCATCAGCATACTAATGGTGGAAGCCCTCCTCGTGACGTTTATTCTCGGGGGTGGCCACCGCATCAATAAAATTAACATCGTAATTCGCCTACTGTTACAAAAAAGTATTAGCATTACTTGCTGTTCTTAGCTGATTTATCTACTTACATAATTACTTTACCGATACATTATCGTAAAGTAATTATAAAATGTATTATAAAAGAATACACGATATGACTTTTAATAATAACTAATTAGTTAAATTCAGCACTGGTGGTTAAGGAATGCAGTTTACAATCGTAGAACGTGAGTTTGATTCCTAGTATGCACACACTTAATTTGTATCACTTCGACGAATAAATTATTCCCATCGCCTTGGTATTATTTGGGTGATTATGTCTTTATGTATTTTAATGTTGGTAATATTACAGGGCTTTACAATACGATAAATAAAGTCAACATGAACAACGATTTGAAAGCCAAAAAACATCTACTCCACCAAAAAAATCTTATATATAAAAACTGTTGTTTTCATTTATTATTATATTATTAAAATGTACACACAGTTATATTACACCGTATTTAATATAACTGTTTATGCTATATACATAAGTTTGTGTATGTTTGTTTGTATATATGTATTTTGTTATACACGTTAAGTATCTGTTATTTATGTCTTCTACTATTTCATTATTATGGTTGTCTGGAAGAAATTGCGTCGTGTAATAAGACCGCCCATTGTACTTTATTCTTTACAATATGCAACTATGTATATATTTTCTAGCGTGCACAATAAATAGTATTAAATAAAATATCTCTGCATAGTTCTTAAAATAGAATTCATGGTTATTCTTTTAACATATAATTTTAACTTTTTGTTGATACTAACAGAGCATTCGATGGTTATAAAACCATATACTTCGCTTGTTGATTAGTTAAGTCTATGTGTAATGAATAAAGCTGTAACAATTGCAAGAATAATGAATAATTATCTGTCCTAAAATTTTATACTTTATCTATGTTGCATTATTAAATAAAATCGTCTTCAAGTATTCGAATTTTAAAAAGAAATAATCGAAATCTCTAATCTAAAATAGAAGCTTTTATTACTTTTAATGTCAATACAAAAGTTTTAGATAACTTGACACAACGGCCGTAAACATATATTTGAACTTTAGACAATTATAACTTATTACAAGGAGATATAATTCGAACTGAAATATAACGAACTTAAAATTAAATTTTAATTAATATTTAAATAAGCTTGTCGCTTTGTTGTTTTTGTAAAACATTAATTGCCGAATAAATTGACGTAACTAATTATTTAACTAATCTAACAGACGTTTACAAAAGCACGTCAGTTGTATTGACATTGGAACGTTCTAATTATGCAGTGGATTTAATTAGACAAACGACAAATATAATCAATTATTCAAAGAACGTTAAATAACATATTGTTTACAGACTTAGATTAAAGTATCTTATTATGCAAGATAAATATTTTTTTTTGTATAGCTGCTACAGTTACGTGGAATATTTTTCACAGTTCGAAATAAATCATGAAATATTGACGTAGTTCGAAGAATTGCTCTTTTATTAGCTTGTGAAATTGACGGCCGGACTGTCAAGAGAGATATGAGTAGGCCTCCAACTAATGAAACCTTTGACATAGACAAGATCACAGAAAGTCGCTGGATGCGGGTAAAGTAACATCGGTCATTGTGGCAATCTTGGAAGACCACGCAGCAATCGCCTATCGAGAGACGCGATGAAGATGATAAATAGAACATTTGTCTTAGTTGTTAATTGTTAAAAATATTGAAATAATTTTTGCAGTTCACGCCGTAACCAGTACGTGGACTCAATTGTACAAATTATAAAGAAAAACCGCTTTGCTTTTATCACTACGATAATTGATATAGTTAGCCTTACGGACTTAAAGCTATATCAAACCGGAACCGCCGTACCTCCTATTAGAAAACACACACACACGCAAGATTGTAACTTACATAGAGTGGATGTATATCTTGATCGTGTTGTATTCTGTTTAACGTATTCACTGTTTTAGATTAATTATATTTCCAACCCTTGACTTATATAATAGAACATTTATTTCTATATAATCCGGTATCTAAGTCTGCTTCAGTGAATACTTTAAACTTTGATGTTTTGTAGGTCAGTGTAAGTTGATAACCCTCGATTATTCGCAAATGCGAACGTATAGCAATTTTAAATTAAAGTTTTTTCGACTTTTAACATCACAAATGCATTAAGTCTAAAATTTCTATTGAATTATGTCTTAATTCTTTGATACAATTTAGGTTTGACAGTAATACGATGCAAAGTAAAATCTTGTTAGATACCTTTTCAGAATTAAATCTGTTTAAGGGAGGGTGGGACCATTTAAAATGCATTTGGAACTCTGTAGTTAGACGGCGCGTAGATCTAATGTCAAATGCAATAATGCAGAAAGTTTCCTAATGAGTTTCACCTCGGTTGAGCCGCAAATTGGATTATAATGTTAATATCATGATTCCACTGAGTTTGTTCGCCCCGCGGGGAACAATTTCGGTTCTTCTTAAGGCGTCTGAACGTCTATTATTCTCATTTCAATAAGAAATAAATTACAATTTCTTATTACGTTTTTCATTTTAGGGGAGAATCTAACAAAGCCGTGTATAAAATAAACAGAGGTCATTACAGTGATTCAAATAAAAAATCGTACTTTTCTTTCTGTGATTACCAGCAAAAGAATATGCATACATTTTTATTGAGATATTTTAAATATCGATAAAACTGTTTGTTTGTAAATTGCGGAATCCCGTATTTATATTTGAATAAATCTTCAGTTTTTGATCTTTTTGCCATAACTTATTTTTTATTGTCACGTGACGATAACTTTTCACTTAATTTCTTAAAATAATAACTATTAGGTTTAATTAACTTTTTTTTTCAATTTTGAAGCAGTTTATGACCTACTGATAATTGGTAAATTTGGACTCGGTTTTACCAGACTGTACCAGTATAGAAGTCGGGGTGGTGGACAGCAGGGAAGATTTACAATCTGTAGTTAACGTCCACCAACAATGAGATACAATTTAACTTCTGTGCAACGAAACGATTTTACAAAGCAACGCTACCGGACCGACGATATATTTCGCTAATGTTTTTTGGCCGGCATTTACAAAGCTCTGTGCAGCGCAATAACGGGTTTTTTCTGAGTCGACTCCACCGCGACTTAATAACTTTATTGCTTGTACGAATAGCCAGTTCATGTTTTTAATTTATATACGCAGCGGCAGTGCCTTCGATGTTATTTTTAATAATTAATAGCTTAGGATTTTTTTGTTCTGGTATAAAAAGTACATCATAGGGGATTACTTGTTATCTACTAGAGTGTATTGAATTGATTGTCTACTTAAGTGTTAAATTTGTAAGTTTAGTCGCGGATTAGATCTTTCAGAGCCGAGTTCAGCGAAGCTGTTAAACTCGAATGTTACAAAATATAAGTAAATTTTAAATCCTGAAAGTTAATACATATAACTCCGAATCAAATATATCTAAAGCGTATTGTACATTGGTCATTAATAATAATTTATTGGTATAATTGCGTCCCTAAGTGTATTCCTGTCAATGGGTGACGAGACTTAACACATGCCGCACTGTTCATGTCATCAGGTTAATCAAAGCGTTGGAGTCGAAATCTATTATCGTTGCTATTACAATAAAACATCTACTACGTGCTTATCGTATATGTTAAGCGATCACATCGCGTCGCGGGGCCGGTTTAATTTTAACATGGGTTTTTCATTTGGGAGCTTAGTGTTGGTAAATACTACAAAGAGGTTGATTGCAGTATTTTTATCGACGAATGAGAAAATCCTTAGACGAAAGAAAGTAACTATTATAGCCCAACGGATTGGAAAGATGAAGGGCAGGTCAGATAGACGCATAAAAGAAAATCGATGGTGGCTTAAGATTCTGGAATAGAGACAATGGCTTGGTAAATGCGACTCCGGAGGTGGAAAGACAACTTTGTTTAGGCCGTCGGAAGATGTTAGATGCAGTCGGTTTTCGACCAGATCTATTGAAAATCTACAGGAGGCTATTTTTAAGTAATGAAGTAAGGATTACATAAACCTTTATACGAGTTACTCGGGTTACACGTACTTTTTGTTTTAATTAGTAACAAATATAAAGCATACATTTTTATGATCTATGTAGCAAGTTTTTATCCTAAAAAAGTTAAAATTTGTTCCGTTATTCTGTAACGTAAATTCACAAGTTCACACGTGTTGCGGCCGCTTGGTCTGATATGATACACGCGCTATGACAACGAAATCCCATCAGCATTATGCTAAAATAATAAGCTTGTTCTAATTTTCCACTATGACCCGGGCGGCCTTTCATTATGAATAAACTGTTGGTACGTCTACCCATGTTCTAAACTTTCACGTTTTTGCTACACGTTTTGTAATTAGCATTTAATTAAATCAGATTTTCTAGGCCGTGTGATGTTCTGAGGCTTCGTGAATTTCAGAATTCAGCTGCTATGAAAACCTTCTTTTAATATGTTTGAAATTATATATGATTATTGTTTATTTTGAGGAATTATATTATTAAAATACTATATATTTATATTATATACATATGCTGGGTTTTACCTAACGGCTGATATTCCTTGCCATTTTACCGCGCGCATACCTAAGGCGCGGTACAATGCTTGCGGCAGTGCTTTCATAAAAAAATACTATTATTATCACTGTCATAAAAAGCAACAACAAATCAAAAAACAATTAACGACAAATGATATACATACGTAGTACTCTTTAATAATGGCGTTTGCTTAACAATCCGGGTTTAAAACTACTAAACCATTCATACGCCAGTTCGATATCCATTATGATGACTTTTAAAAATAAATATCTTTTGCTCCAACGTGATAATAGAATATGAGATAAAAAAGAAAATGAGTTTTTTTGGAAATAGTAATGATTGATCATTAATTTTGTCATTGGAGTTTATTTTTAGGTTTTTTCATTAACAATGATTACAGTTATTATTTTTAATTACTACAGACTATGAACGCTATCAGTATGACTGGTTTGCTTCGTGCGCGTGAAAAAACTTTAAGAAGTGTTCAGTTTCAGAAAAATGATAATAGACTCCTTGTTAGTTTTTAAGCCCATAAAAAGGGCATAGGCTTTCAATGATAGTAACCTTAACTAAGTCGTCGGTCCACGCCACGTCTACCAGAACGTGGTCACCACTCGAGAACCTTTGTGTCCCAACGGTCATGATGATCGACTAACATATATCATTAGAAAATCTAGACTACACTTTTCGCTTTTTAAATGTTTCCATACTAATACATACACACACATATATCCCTAAAATAATGTCTGTTGATATCAGACTATTTACAAAATGAAATGAAGGTACCTTTTTGAGAATAAAATTACAGAGCTTTAAATAAAACCTTAAGGAAATGAGTACTTTTCAACTTTTTCTATATAACAGCACAAGTTTCGGGACAATAATTAGGAATTAATGAAACTATCTCCGTTTTGTGAGCCCTCAGTAACTATTCCTTTATACAGTTCGCACGAACGCGAAATTCGTTAATTTGTTTCGAGTAGAAACAGAGTTTCAGGCAACAAATACTTTTTGAAGGTTGCGGCGCTAAAGGGAAGTTGTGTTAAATTAAAGTTCATTCAAGTTCCTAAATAAGGCCTGAGAGGTAAGTGGAATAACTTTGAATATAAATAATCTTTTAAGAAGACGTGTATACGGCTCGTATGCGGGCCATGTTGTAAACATTTAATACACGTAAGTTATTAAAATTATGTTCATAGAAATACACAAAATAAATATAAATATAATATTTTCATCATTATTACTTCAGGCGTGAGATTTATACTGGACATAAGCCTTCCTTATAGATTTTGAAAAGAACCGTTTGAAGAAGAAGAAGGTGTCTGTCCGGCTAAAGGGTGGACATCTTACACTGCGCCTGCCAATCCGTGGTCTCCACGTGCTTTTGTGTCCTAACTGTCCTGACCACTACTTATTTTACTTGATAAACCACTGGGCTATATCGGTCACTTTTATTGGTTTATACGGATCTCTTGATTCCTGATTCGTTTTCGTAGAGAAATCCTGAGCATAGCTTTTTTTGTGGCTCATTTAGCGATTATAATCTTAGAAGTAAACCTCGAAGTAAGAGAGCACGTTTCAGTACTTTGAGTAACTAAAACAAATTAACTAGGGATAATTTAATTAGGAATTAAAATAAAAACTCCATCGTTTTTCTAAGAAATATACATATGAATATTTTTATATAAATAAATCTAAATTTTTAATTTTGCTAATCGTACTAGCTACATGTATTTATAAATCATTTATCGTCATAGGCACCAAGCTTTTGTAGCCATAGCGAAGGAGTATCAATTTGCATGTACTTCATTGAAGTATACTTGTGGGGTTGTTCCTTTGAAACAATCGTTTTGCCTCTTACTGTATTACAAATGTGGAATTTATTTACATTTATGTTTATCTAAACGGAGTGCTCAGTTCTGAGATTTTCAACAGTCTTTTACGACAAAAATGTATAGAAATATAAGGAAATCATTTAGTTTTACCCATAAATGAATAAATTGTGTAAATATCCATAATTAATAATTCTTTAATATACTTCTAAGTTCGGTGTTAACAAAGCATTACAGCTAGCAAATAACAGCTTAATTAATTCTGGCATCTGTGAAGAATTTAAGTGGCTTGCATTTTATGAATTTGAAATCAGGCGCCCGTCTAAAATGACCACGGTTTTTTATGAAAAAAAAAAAACGAATTGAGACGACATACATTGTTTACTTGACTGTAAAAGATCCCTATAATTGTTTTCTCTGTTCAATTCAATTACAAAAATAGTTATTAATTATTCGCGCTGTATAGTCTAGTGATTAGGAAAGATAGATGGTAGATACATACACACATATATCTATATATATATATATATATATATATTCATATTTATATGTATATATATATATATATATATTTATATACATATAAATAACATTTTAGTAATGCAGTAGAAGTAGTTTGCAGAGAAAGGTAAGAGAAAGAATATCAGAACTCTTCATTCATAGCCGGAGGAGGATATAGCACAATCTCCTCTAATCTTCCCAACAAGGATTTGGCGACAGTTTTGGAGTGATTCATCGCTCGTATGTCGTGGTCCCGCGGTGGTGCGTTAACTAAAGCTGCTCGCGTCTTTATGATATAAAAGGCGTAAAAAAGGCCATGGGGTTTTAGCCGGAAGGACTGGTACAAAATAATAGAAAGAGAAAACGGCACATCTTTGGATTAATTATCCGAAAGATGCGTCTACCCTTGAGCATTGTGCGCGTGTCGCTTTTTAAAGTTTCTTTACCTGAGTGACTATTGCTCTAGCAATAGTATGTCTATTGCTATACTAGAGGATGAGTAGTTTTTTATTTAGGTTTCCTATAAACTTTGTCATAAGAATAACAATGGTGGTGCAAAAAGATCATAAACAAAAATTATCATACTATAAAAAGCGCATATATTCCTACTAATTATCTATTTTAAACAATAAATGACTACGTAATACGCGACTAACCCTTGTAATACCTATTTGGGTTGTTAACTGAATACGTAATATTTGAAACAATTTGCATACGGGAATTTAATGTTCACACGGGCTAAACATTCAAACGATCATCAAGCGGGAATATTCGGCGTCAAAACATTCAGTTCACTGAAATGCCCATATCCGGCTATGCAGCTGAAATCGGAACAGCGGTTATTGCATTGCAATGTACGGTAAACATAAGTTATATGCTTAATACGTTGGTTAGGCAGTATCATAAAAAACTAAACACCTGATCAATATAAAAAAACGCGTTTTAATAACTTACATCTAAATAACGTTAAGAAATGTTTTTCTGTTATACCTTAAAGTATTTTGAAATATTTATAAACACTCTCTAAATATTATAATATATCTGAAAAAACCAAAAATCAAAATATTCTTATTCATAACTTATATACAAAAAAAATGATAAATAACTGATTCATCATTTTTTTAAGTTTTTTCGAATTTATCTATATTTATGTATACATAGTTAAGTATTTATTCATAAGCGAATTTTTATTAGTTTTGTCTTTGTATATTTATTGTGAAATATAGTAAATAATTATATTATAAAATAATACAGAACAATATTAATACATTTTTTGTATCTATTTGAATTAACTCGCTAGTGTTCATGATTAAAATTTTATTTGATTAATGTTAATGAATATTTTAATTTTCAATTTTATAAAATGAATACCGGGTTAATTCTCTAGCATAATTTATTAAAGGTTTTTTTAATTGATTGGATCAGATTATGATTAAATTATAAGTTATGATAATTTATGGATTAAATATACAAAACTTTTGTTTTTAACTAACGTGTTATATTTACTATAAAAGATTATTATTTCCATTTTCTTAGAGAGAATCGTTTTAGATACGTATTAAGAAAATAAAAATTCTGAACGCAAGTGTGGATAAGCTCGGAAATTTTAGTTAGAACTCTTCAGTTTCCATCAGCGGCAAACCCGCGCCCCTACACGTTAAGCCTGCAAAGGAATGCAATCTGGAGCGGAATGCTCTATATTCGAATTAAGTTTTGCCCATCTAAATGCACGCCACATGAAATGGAGACCCCCGTGATAAAAATATTTGTAGCGCCGTAAAAATAAGAAAAATGTCTGTATAACTTACGTTATTTCTAATTTGTTGAACAAATGCATTATACTTATGTATTCATTCATAAATATTTTTAATTTATTTTTCTAGGAAAATATTCATAATAATAATTAATTATTTTAGAGAGTAAAATGGACAAAGAAAAAGGCTTGCTATTCTTCCAAATCACAATTAATTCAAGCACGAGAAACGTAATCGTTTAAGCCCAAGAATACATTTCTCCATTCATCAAATAAGCTTCTTGCTTTGATCTGAACGTAAATTCATTAAAGCACTCCCGTGTTATTAAGAATGATTCCGACGCCGAAGGAGGTTAGGCGCTGGGCGGTGAAGCGGCCGACCAAAGCGACGGCAGTTTCATTTCCATTTGCAATTCAAAATTCCAATTCGCCGTATACCTCATTCGGCTATCTATTTTAACGTGTATCGTTTCTCTTTCGCACTAGTTGTTTAATATGTAAGCGTCCCTTTCTGACGCCATTACTTCCTGCCACAAACATTTTGCAACTTCTTAACACACTTTCTTGTAGTCATGCGTAGAAATTCAGACGGACACTGGTAGCAGTTTCTTTTGAAAGGATTAGCTATAAATAGTTGTTTCTCGTTACATTTTCATGAAGGAACCTTCTGGTGGTGGATTTACGTCGAGAAAAGTTTGAATTTACTGAATAAAAGATATTTATTTGGGTGTTACATTGGCATTGCGCCAAGCGACACTTCATGCCTGAGCGAAGGCGACAAAGTAATGGTTAGAAATACATTATATGTCAAGTTGTTACAAAGTATTATTAATTTTAAATTGACGTATTTCATTTTTTTTTAGATTTTATATAAAGAGGCCAAGTACGTTGTGGTAAAACTTTGTACGGGTAAAGAAAAGATTTATAGTGTTGTAGATTAAAAATTTATTACTTGTTGGTTTTCTGAATGTCTGTAGAAACTACCTTGAGTGATAACAACACCCATTGTACTTTTTATGTTATCATAAGTCTATATTTTTATTTTTATTGCATGTTCAATAGAGAGTTAAATTAAATGAATATTATAGCTGTCTGTTTAAAAACATCTAATATTTTTAGACCTAAAAGATATTTTTTTCACTTTTATTTCTACTATGTTTTTGAATATCAAATCAGTATAGATTATGTGGCTGTTTGTTTATAATTTCTTTACACCCTTAAAAATTGGAGCGCATTCTTGTAAGAGGCCTAGATTTTTTTTAAACATTCTTAGATTTTTGCAACGTAACGAAAATTTCAAACTTGGTAACTGTTTTTTATTGCTAGCGTAATTCTTCTTTTTTCGCATTACCGTTAAGAGATAAGTTTTAGTTAATTTTTATAAAATGTCAATATTATGTTTAACGTATTACAAAGTAAGACAATACATATATGTTATCAGTACGACCGTGCCCGAGGCACACTGGAGGGCGGAGGTTTTTGCTCCCACATTAGATGATAAACATTGGTTAAGCTTATCAAATTATTTACGATTATTATTTTATCAAAATTTATATCTAAATGTAAAAAAGATGATATAAGCCATGAAAAAAATAGATGCGGTAAAAATTAAATACGTGCAGCTATTTGTAATTCATATAGTCACTGAGCTTACTTAGTATTACTATTTAAAAAATTGCCTAGCGCTTCATTTTCTAATTTCTTGTTCACGTAAAAAAAATAATAAAGTAATAACTTTTCTTTTAAATACTATTCTCCCTTTTAAATCAAGAATTTTAAGAAAAGATAAGGGTTGTTTTTGAAAGAGCTCTATTCAATAAAATACCAAAGAACTCAGGTGTGCAGAGCCTTTTTTAAAAGTTGAATGGTATTGACGGATGTGTATTCACGAAAATATTTTGAAGAGTTCATTAAGTAGTTTGTTTGTTTGGTTGAATCTAATGAAAGAGCGGATGGGCATTTCATCCTCGACTTCACAGCAAGCATTTCAAATTTGGAATCGGTTAAATTGCAAGCGATACTATAAGTACCTACTATTACTGCGTACAGATATTATACAAGTTACAATGACCTTTTTTAATGCGGTAACTGTATAATAATATATAATTATTATTTATTATTTTTTACATAGATAATTATTCAATCTAATAGTAAACAGTATTTATATATCTTCTATACAGTCTACGTTCACACACTATTTTATTATAACAGGATTTTGGATTTTATGTAATATAGTAAATATCAACTTTTCAAGATAGACGCCTACTGCAAGTCCTATTCCTCTCCCACAAATCACCATGATTACTGATCTTGCGCTGCCCAAATCTAGTGACTTCTCGAGTACCTTGACTATGTCGTCGGTCAACATAATGAAAGACATTTATTTGTAGAAGGTCTTTATATCTATGGTAACACTACGAAATTTACAAATCTGTTAGCACATACATATTATAAGTATATATAAGTAAGTTTGTATATATTTATGTTTGTCTTATGTATACGCTAACTGCCCGCTACTTATCCCTCTACTATTTCTATACTATAGTTGTCTGAAACAAATTGCCTCGTGTGATGAGATCGTGTGCGATTGTATATTTTCTTTACGATTATGCAACAATTTATACATTTTATAGCATGTATTGTTATTAAATTATTTCTTACAAAGTTTTGACAAGACAATGTAAATTTATAAGAGAAAGTTAAAATGTTTTAGGGCAATGTCATAACCACGAAATCGGCGCACAATAATAATACTCCGCGGGTCGTTATCTGAATAACGTTCTCATTAATGATCTTCGCGGGAAGTTCATCAAGAGCTCGGCGAATTAAAGCTGTCTTAAGTGCCGTCGCGTACCTACGACGTTGTTTTATATCGTGCTTAAATTAAATTACATCGCGTGCTACGAAAGCCGCAGGTTGTTCGCGGTCCGTGTTAGTGTACTTATGTTCTGTTGCCGTTTAAATTTAAACACATTATGAATATTTAATAACGCCGTATTATATTTTCACCCTGTTTTATGCGCGGCTAAGATTATATTGAGTGATTAATTAAAATTCCTCTAAAATGAATTAAGTGCTTACCGTTAATTGCGGCTATTAAAGTTATAATAATCTAAAACATTTTATTACTATAAGTATTAAGTGTACATATATCTTAAACAATCGAGTCTTAATATGTATTAATACATGTTTAGTTAATCACAAGCAATCAATGGTAAATTACATCTTAGCCGAAGAAAATAAACATTATTTTTATCTTACGTTATATTGAATTTAATTATCCCTAATTAACTATTATTTTATTACACTTCTCACCCGCAAAATATTTTTATTGAAGTAAATGTTTCTGCAGTTCTATCCATCATTTTATAATAAGCAACGATTGTTGACATTTATTAAGGTTATAGTGATATACTGCTGCGATAAAAACATTCCTTTTGCTTTTTACTTCTTAAGCAGTGATTATCAGATTAAAATTTGTCACGCAAACGAGGAAAACGAGAAAAGTAATTTTGCCAAAAAAGACCGACTAAATTGAGTTTCTCAATAAAAAGCAGACCGTCTTTGAACTGTTTTTTTATGTATTGTAAAGCTGAAATGTTACAAGACCGTTTCGTGCAGTGACCGAGCAAAAACGGTCCCCTAATATAGGGGCGCCCCTCGACCCAAATCAAGAAATAATGGACACCACGGCGACTGGTTGCGGCCTCAAATAACTTTACATAAAATCTATTAATTAATCATGAGAATCGAGCTCTTCTGAAGTTAAAAAACTTTCGCGAAGTCACTGGCGAAGTTTTAAGGGGAACCTAACGAGGAATGGGACCATAGGAGAGATGAAAGTTCAGCCTGACTCCGACGAGAGGAGCGAGCGCAGTAGACAAGAATAGCTGCAATTTAAAACTTGATTAGAATTTGAACATCGAGCGACCGCGGTTATTAAAAAATTCTGAAGTCCGTAGGTAAAAATTTGATTTTAAAAAGTTTCCGGGGAAAATTTTACATTTTAAATAATACGCGCCTCTTAAGCAACAGCGAAGTAAATTTGCTTATTTTTATTTTACCGCAAAATTTTTAACAAATTGTTGTTAAGTATTAATTTTTTATTTATTATCATCATTGCTCCATCTGCGGAACGTCCACTGCTAAACATAGGCCTCCCTCATCTATTTCCAATAGGACATGCGGTAATAGACCACTTATAAGTAAAGACGACTTTAACAAGCACGACCTTGTTGTTAATAATAAAAAACAACGATTACTATAGGATATAACTTTTTTCTAATATGAAATATGTGTGGCTAGTAATATTCTTGTTATAAAGAAATTTTTTTTTGTTTGTGTGTACAACCTAATACTCTTTTTTGATTTATTGAACGAATCTTTTTCGTGTGTTAACGAAAATTTGGAATAAATTAGCCGAATGATTGTAAGCAGCCAAGATTAGCTCTAACTAAGTTTTATGTCAAGCAATACGTTAGATGACTTTTAAATATTAAAGATATGTATTAAAATTCAGCAGAACGTATGTATGTGATGCCCTTGTAGCGATTTTTTAGATAATTGGCTCTCACTAAACATGTATGTACGTGCTACGTTCCAGTGAGTATTGGTGAATGACATGTATCACTTAGATTCTTTGTTTTAGAGTTAGTTATATTATGATATTATATTTTTTTAAGTAAAAGCGTTTTGTTTGATTGTCGAGATTGGCAGACTTTAGAGAATCGAACTTGCGTTCTACGATCCTAAATAGTACTCAAAAATAATGAAGCTATTGTACACAGCCAGATGTAAATTCTATTTACATTAAAGCGTCGAACGAAAGTGACAGGAATTATAGGGTTTGTTTACGAGCTATAAAATAAACTGAACTGAATACAAAGACCACAATGGTCTGACTAAGGCGATTAACCTGGTTAAGCAAATTAACATTTTTTTTAAATATTTTAAAACGATGCTTTTTTAAACATTTATAGAGGAAGGTTTCACAATATATTAAATAAAATTGACTAATCTTTAGAAAACCTATCAATAACTAAGAAGTAAATACAACAATATAAATTTATTTTGATTTTTTATGTTTCCTTATTTCTCTCTGTAACAGTTCTTTACATGTTATCATATAATTTAACTTAAAACCATCGAAAAGAATTTAAGTTAAATGCCTTTTTTATAATTTAAATGCTTGAAACTTTAGTTTCTGAGGTCATTTTGTAAAACAAACCTTGTTATAAATGTATTATCACTATTAATTCAATTTGCATGTAAAGTTATTATATTATAACATATCACAGTACAGAGATGTGTATGTAAAATATTTAACAGCATTTACAAATCCAATTTAACAATAAGTTCTAGTAAAACTTTCTAAAACATGTTTCGAAATTCATCAGTAATAATTATATTACTCTATAACAAACCGACCCAACTTTGAGTCTATAAATGTTAATGGTTTTGAAATCAAAATTGCAAATTTGTGCACCATTGGTTCGTTAACGTAATTGTATTAACTAAATTACGCGGAGAAAAGAAAGATGCGTCGCATTGATTTTCGAATACAATCGCATTTTAATTATCATGTGGACAATGTGATTATGTCAATATTAATTTTGGTTTTGTGTCCTATTTTCTCCTTCTTGCCTAGTGGTTGACATCTTTTTCCATTGCTTGTAAGACCTGGAAATTAAGTGTAAAATTAGAAGCAACAAAATCCATTCAACCCAATATATTGTAAATAAACAGACAAACGTATAAAGCTAAATATCATCATCATATCTATGCAATGATGTCCACTTTGGTCATAATTTTACATGGTTATCTATTTGTATAAACAGATACATGTCGATTTTCTGTGGTGGGTCTTCTAAAGTGACTTCCAGACACTCAGTTTTGTGCTCCTCGTATCTGATGACTCTTTGCGACTGGACTAGATGTCTGTCTGTGTGAAGTGTCGATGTAAGAAAAGGACTAATATTTAGCCACTTCCGCACATGCAGTGGTAGTCGTGCAACAAACTGCACCGCCCGCCAGTCTGCTGATAAATGCGTATGCGGCAAATAATGCGAATCACACAACCGCCACCGCCAAATTACTCAACACGTGTTTCACCCCTCCACGGGACATCTTCAGGAGTTATGTTACACCAATTAGTGCCAAACACAGAGTCAGAGACTCTTCTTACTTAGGATGGACTTCCGCAAGGTAACGCCTGATTCAATTAAATATTGAAGTGTCGATAACACGCACCATGTACTTTGATCTTATTAAATGTAAGAATCTAGATAAAATTAAACGTCCGTAGTGATAGCTGGCTGAAATAGTGACGATTTATGTAGTCATCAGTTACTTCCAACTTGTTCTAAAATCTAAGGCATAACTATGTTCAGCAAAAGACCTCCTGGGGCTGAAATGATGGTCAAAAATCTCTACAAGGGGACTTTCTACTACGTGACGAAAATACAGCATTCATTAGATTGTTTTTAATAATATAAATACAAGTGGCCTGTAAGCTGTAAGCGGATTTTGCGTATCATTGTTGCTATTACGTGTTGTTTATTTTTGTCCGAAAATTTCATTTTCGCATGATAAAAGACGGACGCGGAAATAATAACGAAATTCAATTTTCCATTTGCATTAATCTTTTACTAACAGAGGGAGTCGGAAATGGTTCTTTGATTTCTCTGCCATTCAATCCGTAGGTCGATTGCGTGCCGACGATGGACGCAAATTAATCCGGGAGACAATGCTGACCGTGACACAACGCCGCGTCATGTTTGTACAGACAATAACAAATTATTCATACTCGGTGATGGAATGTAAACAGAATATGATTGGCTATTAGCATGCAGGTTGGAGGAAGAGCGACACCCTAGGGACGTAGGGATATACAAAGCTTTCGATATAGTGATCATCGCCCTACCTTATTAACAAGTCCGCAATAGCCGCTACCAACTTTGTTCCTAACGTATTCCGAACTTAATTTAATTAATTATAGTCCCCTCCTTCGTGCGAGTCCATTTCGCTAAATATTATTTCAAGTCAAGGGGACTAAATAACCAAGATCAAACACACATATAACTCACGCCGAGTAATATTTATCAAAGAAAGCAAAATGGAATCATGTCATGTTAGCCAAGCGTTATTATTAAAGCTCGGAGCAAAGCAATGGTCGCATTTCGATGAATTTTATTGATCATTATTCATTATAAATGCCGGTTCAAAATGACCACTGCATGGGTTATATTAAGTTGTTAAAAGGGTTTATTGCTATAGAAAGTACGGACCGTATTGTTTGTAATTGTTTAGATTTATATGATTTATATTATCTAAATAACTTACAGATCTTTACTGACATTTGAAGATTCAAAATAACGTGTGAGTGCGTAGGTATTCAAGTAGTTATATAAAGATATATTGAATAAACAAATGTTTTTAAGATTATCATAGATTTTTTGTAAAACGGTAAACTAACTAACTAAACGTGTCTAGGCAATAAAAATCCTAAGTAACCTAAAAGTAAATTGGGAAATAATATGTGACAAAATTGCTAGGGTATTCTGTTAACAAAACTATATTGTATCCCTGCACCTTCGTTCTTCTGCGAAGAAGTAATATGCCGGAGCATGGAAGATGCAACGTGTAACAAATAAGACTTTAATAAACAAGTGGCTCCCAGGTCTTGTCTCTCGTGAAGGCAGATTAAACTCGTCGACGAGCGAGCGTGGTTCCTAGTAATCAATTTTGGTTAGACAATATTGGATTTTAATTAAGTGTATCGCACTAGGAGCTTCGTCGACTAATCGATGGACTGCGGACCAATGACATCGGTTTTGTGGTTAGTTTGCTTTATAACATTCGATATTCATTTATGAATATGAGTCTATGTAATAATTTTAATCAAAAGTTACTGCAGTCAGGATTTTATCGTTCAATATCTTGCTATGCAAGAACACAAATAATTTACAATTGTGCGCTGACCATTTTTCGCATTTTTCACCACAATTATTTTAGATATATCTGTAAGCCGTGTATTGTTCGCTTCTTTCTAGTTACTATTTTCAGCAGTTTTTATTTGCTACCCAGCAAATGTTTTCGAAACTGACACGTGAATATGTTACTGATTTAACAAAAATCTTTTATTTAAAATGTTCGAACGTTCGAAATGGCGTTATGGGAAATAAAACGACGAGAGTCCATCGTGCACCGGCAATAAAATGAAACGGGTTTGTTCGTGTGATGGCAGACTGAAATATAGTTAAACTTGCAAAGCGACTGAGTGGTTAGCGTCCTGCAAAGCGAAACTGCCAATTTTATAGCGTCCGTTTATACACTATCTTCCTCCAATCTTTTAGTGAAATCAACACGGCACTTAAAAACTTTCAATCCAATGTAGTCGATACAGATGCTTTAATATATAAATTACTTTTAAGAGTTTTACTAATTTGTAAGTAATACGTAAATAATGCAAATGACAGTGTGTATCATATACCACGGCTAGCTTAATAAATATGAACAAAGAAGCGTTCTCATGGCTCAAGGTGTGGGTACCATTCTGGTAATGCTATTTAGTATTACAAAATCTCGTAAAGAACTGTATGGGCGGGGTTACGCTTCTGATCTTCGGACGAACTGCCATTTGACACCGAGGTTTAATTATGCACGCAGTGCGACGGTTTGGCTCTTCGTTCCATCTATCAACGCTCGCGGCGGAGGCGCTGATGATCTTCTTTGCTCGGATCTCTTCGTTCTGAATTTTTCAAAGATGCCGTACAGCGGCCTGTGCTTATTAACACATGCATAACTTATACTCGTAAGCACAGGCCGTTAGGGTTGACGAGTAGAAATTACCCGTAAGGCATTGAAACCATAAATATAACACAAGTTGTAAAAAGAGCGGATAAATAAATAAATAACTATAAACAGAACCAGTGATAGATCGCTTTTGTTCGAGGCCTTTTAGATCGGTATTATTGCGGGGCTTATTGAGGTCGCCAAGCACAATTGCTCAAGAATGCATACATGCCAAGCGATAGTGAAAGTGCCATAGGTAGCAACTAATACATTTTTATATGAATTACCAAAGAATTACCAAAGTCACGAAATGAGATCAATATTAAAATCTTTTACTACATAAAAGAAAATTTCGCAATCACCGTGGTTAAACCTTAAAGGTAAGCCGAGCTCGCCTGCAGTCTATTTTATATTCAAACCGTAAAACAACATTGTGCCAAAAATCCTTTGGGAGCGTAGACGTTGGTGAGATTGCATAAAGATGATTTTACGATTCCTCCACAGTGCGTAAATCGAAAACTGTCCGATATCTATGAATAAAACGCGTATAAAAATGATTGAGAATAACAAATTGTAAAATTATGCATAACGGATTGAATAAAAAACTGAATATTAGGTGATTATAACAGATACATTTTATAATCTATTTCACTTTCAGTCTATTTTAGATGATAGGTTTAAGCATATACAACTATCGTTTCTCTAAAATTTTCGTAGTTTTTAACTGCAATAATCATATTATTGTAATAAATATCTTTAGTCAAACCAAACTTGAATCTCTTGTTTCAAATTAAGACATTTATTCATATTATAAGTAAGAGAAATGTCTGGTGCAAAGCCAAAACAAACGATAATACAAAAAATATTACTACTCATTTTCTTAGTAATTTCATTTGCTTTACTTTTAATTGAATCGGGATTCGGTACAAAATAATTGCGGTAAAATAAATTGTGACTGAACCCAATCCGCAGTAGTACTGATCAAGTTAATTGCTAAATTAAAATTATAATTGCAATATTCTTTATTGAATACACCGTGGATTACATCAGTATTAAGTTTATTTTACAACCTATTTGGATGATGATTTGTCCTAGACCATGGGTCGGCAACATTTTGAGTCAGAAGAGAAAAATTAACAATTTAAAAAAATTAAGGGTTTTTAAATTTAAAGAGTCACATAATTTTTTCTCGACAACACTGAATAGTACTTCTGACAACATGACGACATCGACGACGCGTGTCACGGGGGAGAGGTACAGTGAAAAATGAATACAACAGATATGGTGTCCAATCCTCGTTAGTGGATCCAGAACAATTTCTGAATTTTTTTTTCCTAAAATAAATGATTTAAATGATATTTGCGTATGAAACTAAAGGGCAGCAGTTTCATATCCAAAGAGACACATGTGGCTGGCGAGTCGCAGGTTGCCGAACTCTGACCTAGACCTAAAAAGAATAGGTGAGAGCGCAACTATACCTTTTTTTATGAATATGACATTAGAAAAAAACCATTAAAATAACCTGTAATTGTATGGAAATATGGAAAAAGGCTTTTATCCCCGATTTTTTAAGTGTAAAACTTTGGGTATTGTAGTAATATTTTAAATGTTGGATACATATAGCCGCTTTAGAGTTTGAACTAGTAAATAGTTTAATACTTGTAAGTCGAGCAGTGGTAACCTAGAGTTACAGGACTAAGACTTGCGATTGTAGGTCGCGTCTTCGACTCCCTAGATACAATAATATAAAATTCACACTTTGTGCGTTAATTATATGAGACTCCAACTGCTCACAGACAAGTTTCCTTGAGATGGATAGCAGCGTCCCCTGCGTACCATAAAAGCACACCGCGGTCGCTAACTCACCTACTAAACGTGACGTTCAGAGGAGCCCTGTACCTTGCAAAGTACGTTTATAGTCTGAAACGACGACTACGACGAAATAGCCTGGAGACGAACACGTTATTCTTAACGTGTGCTTCTCTGAAGTTATTTACAGTGACGTAATACCACAACTGTTCTTTGACATTTTTCTTCTCATCTGGGATCTTATTTATATATATTATATATTACCTATTGGAAGGTCTACTAACTGAAGTCGAATCTGGAAAAGGGTCCATCTCCAATAAACCATAAGCAAGTAACCGGTGATTGTCCATTGTATACATTATAAAATGGTTATTACAACAAACAAACATTTATTTTAACCCGCGTCTGAAATAATTCACGTAAATTATTTACGACCTTGAAGATACTTAATTTTTTCAATAATATTGTTCATGAAAAGCTTTTCTTCGATAGAAAATTAATCTACATGCTGTTTTTACAAAATAAATTCTTGTTCAATCTACTTCGACTGTTTAGGGTTATAAATTTTCTTGGAAATGTTATAATTTCTGATCAAGTTATTGGCATTGTCTGGACCAAGCGTGGTATTCTCGGAACAAGCAACCGTTTTAATATCAATAAGTATAGCAGGCGTTTAGTAAATTACGATCTAATACCACAAGCGCTTCTGACGTAGCTGTTCATTTGTTTTTATAACAGATGTATTTACTTCAAGGTTTTACTAATTCAGTATTATTGATATATAGAATTTACAAACTCTTGCTGGCCTTGTGTTTGCAGAATGGACAATATGTAATAATTCAACATAACTGTTTAATTATAGGCAAAAATTCCTTTTCATTAAAAAAAAATCATCGTAAACATAACGAAACACTAATTAGCTTTGTGTGTCCTTATCCGAGATATTACTGAAAAAAACGTGCGACCGGAAGGGCCAGTAAATAATTTAATAAATTATTTATTCACATTCGAATATTAGTTTTATTTTCTTTTCGAACATGATAACATAATTTTTTTTTAAATATTACTTGTATAGTTTAATGTTAATGATATTGCTACTGTTTATCGCTAAATTTCTTTCAAATAAAACATAATCTTTCAGTAGTTATAAATACAGTGACGTTAATAAAACTAGAACCGCGAACCAATAAAATTAAACAACATAGTCTATCGGATTGGCAATAAAATTGATGCTGTGGCTTTCTTATGGCTTGAGTGAAGACCACAGACAGGTAAGTGAAAAGTAAAATGTCCACACGAAAGGTTGACAAACGATGTCGTTTAGGTCGTTGAAAGATGCTGGATACAAGCCTCTTCGACCTGGTCTTTAAGGAAATCTATGAAGGTTCGTGTTTAGTATTCCTCTCGTTGGAATGATGATGATAATATAATTTATAAACAATTAAGCGTTCCACCAAAAACATTGTTATTAAACTATTTTGATAATGAACATACTTGTATTGTTAAATAAAGAATTATTAGTTATAAAGTAGGGTTTACGTATATTTGTACAAGAGTTTATTAATGCCCCTGATGAGTTATCGTCATTTTTACATTGTACCAATATTATGGAAGGGGTGTAGAGAGGCACAATGCAGGCGGCACACGCAAACAGTGCCAATCGAAATTGCAAATTTGTGCAGGGGCTGCTTCGGTTCGTTAGCGACTTGTGTTTACGCGCTACCAACATTCAGGGCTGTCGACCGCTAATTGATTGAGGTATACAATTACTTAATTTAGTTGCATTACACAAATTAACAATAATTATTACATTTCTTTTAACATAATTTATATAAACAATTTTGCTTATATAGGTATATACCTGGCAATAAATACTATGACAATAAAAATATGATGTGTCATTTCAATTTGTAATTAATAATTCCTCTATACGTTTATTGTATTTTCTTAATTTGCGCCAGTCAAAGAATCATAAAGCTCGGTCCATCCAAACGTGGATAGAAGCGAACGTTTTGGATTTCAATAGTGCTGAAGAATCTGCTTGGTTATAATTAATGGTCAGCTTTCGATGGTACAACGTGCTCTAAACGTCATGTTAATTTGAATTATTAAAACTATTCATAGCATTGGTAGTGAATATTTTGACCACAAATAGAGTGCGTGGATTTAATTTTAACCTAATACAGATAATTTTTAATTGAGTTTTATATTTCTAAGTGATACTATATTAATGTGTAAATATTATAGCAAAAAAATTAAAAAGTAGTAAAAGAAAAAAGACATTTTTCTTGTAGCAATATTTATGGCTAGACTAGGTATAAACATCAACAAAACGAATAACTTAATTTTTTAATAATTTATATTAGGTATTTTGTATTAGACATCATTCAATGAATTTTAATGTGCAACATACATTGATGTTATTAGACTGGTACGTAACGGTTGTTGTGACACAAGCTTCTTATAACGAGACTTTTTGGTTATACAATTTTTGCGGGTGGTAGTAAGAAACGACCTGTGCACGTATTTCTTCCTTCTTTGTGCACATTATTGTTCTTGATGCATATATCATGTATACAGCGACTATCACCCGCCTTGGAATTATAATTCGAAAGTGTCAAAATAATTTAAACCTAAAGGATATTGATAACCATAGTGGCCAGTAAAAAGCGTTATCACTCAAATGTTACACTGTTCATAGTTTTTGGGTTAGTCGGTTTTCTCTAGATATTTTCCTTCATCAAATGAGAGCAGTGTTCAGGTAAATATTACTTGAGAGTATTCAAGTCAAGAGTGATTAGGTTTCTTCTAGACATGCACATAGCATCGTAAGCTTAGTCATCACTTAACATCAAGCGTGACAGGTCAATTGCTTTGCTCATAATCGATAAAAAATGTTATATAATTTACACGAGGAACGTGATTGCTAGAAATCGATTTCGCGAGTTACGAACGTTAATATCGATATTGGTTTTGAATGTAACTCATTTAAAACTTGGGTTACTACATTTATATAAAAATATTATTTTTCACTATCTATACCTGTAGACTTTATACTGCCAGAAGCTATTAGCTTGACGGATTATTAAAATATATTTTAGATCAATTACTTTATAGAGGTTGATTGAAAATAGGCGTAAAATCGTTAAAAACCTTTGCTAAAAATGAGGTATATGTTCACCCCTTTTAAGCATCTACTTATAATCATCATATTCATTAACAAAATATAAGTAGGGGAGAGTAGGGTAATGAGAGTCAGTGGGTAATGAGAATCACCCACACATCCACAAAACAGTACACGAGAGCGACTCGTAAATGAGGTCCTCTACCCTGCCCTGGCCCCCAGGTGTTGCCTCGAAAGTCTTGCACCAGTTGGCGCCCGCACTTCTGAGATATGGCTGTATTTTGTTTTTTCGCTCCGCTGATCTAATTTTTCGTCAATGTAAATTAAAAGGTAAGTGTCGAATAATTTGCAGTATACGATTAAGACATTCACACGTGCTTAGTTAGACATTCAAAATTGTGATGTGCAGTTCTTAGCGTGTTAATATGTTACAGTTTTATTTTCACTATTTTTTTTCTAATTTGTGTAGAAGTGGGTAATGAGAGTCGGGTGACTCCCATTTCCCACGAATGATCATGTATCGAAAGAATCATAATCACCAGTTCCGAGCACATCAAAAGAATTTCATCCCATAGTACCAAGCACACCAAAACAGTCAGTGTCTGCGATTAACTCATCAGATCCTAGCACTTCAAGTCAAATTACATTGCATGATTTAATCAAGTTACCAGAGAAGACACGTATTATTAATACAAGACAATGCCGAAAAAAACAACATGCAACACTTTTAACTTCAACGCCATTGAAAGAAAACCTTGTAGAAAAAGAAAATAAGAAAGAAAAGAAAAAAGGAGAAACACAGAAAGAAAATAAGAAATGGAAAGGTAAAGGTCAGGGAAAAAAAGTAAAGTAGTGAAGAAGACTCATGAAAAGGTAAAGCGTCAAATACTTCAAGAATCGAATGAAACCTCTGTATCTGATGTTGGTACTAACGATTTGTGCCAGCATGATGAGGATGATGAGCTAAAAGATGTGGGAAACAAGTGCCCAGTATGCAACGATTTCGGCAGAAACAATGAGATATGGTTCAGATGTACCTCATGTGGTCTATGGGCTCACTCGGAATGCACCGGGTAGGACTCAGCTCAAGGTTATGTCTGTGATATGTGCTAGATTTTCATTGACTCTGATTGCCCCCAGGGTGACCACCATTACCCGCATATCGGTGCAATGGGAGTCAAATCTGTTTTTTTTTTAAACTTGAATAATTTTCAAAGTTGATTGCCAAAGTGATTGAAACTGATCTCAATTGATAGTATATTAGTTATATTATATTTAAAGGCGGTTGCAATAAATATTTTGTTTTATAATTAATTTTTATTTGATTTCTCGCTTAAGTGACCCCCATTACCCTGATTTACCCTACAATTGCAGTTTTTGTCAAGTGTATTACTATAAACTGAGATTAAACATGATAGTTTCAATTGAATTGTAAGAAAATGTTTATTTAGAGCAATATAACATTACAATACAGCTGAGTTAGCGAACAGTTTTATATGTAAATACTATATAAATAATAGCAAAAATTGTTAACAGTAAAAGGAAAAGTATTAGCAGCATACTGAAGAAAATGGCGTCATTCAAACTGTCGCAGTGGTCAACGCAACATGGTTGTCAATCAGTCTAACGGAGTACGTTATCAGAATCCTCTTCGTGAATTCAACGAGTCTATTCGATGCGCTGGATCAGTTGTGTAGCGTGACGACACTACAGTTGTCGTCATCGTGTCATGCCAATATACAGGGTGATTGGTTATAGGTGTGAAAGCTTTAAGGGGTGGATGTATAGCTCATTTGTCAGCAAAAATCTTTAAAGCTTTTGTACCTACTTCAAATGACCTTGTATATAGTGATCGCTTTGAAATATATATCATTAGTTAATATTATAGATTGGAATGTGAGAGACCAATAAATACATTTAATTTTGATACAACAGTTATATATATCTACATTGTGACAGCAAAGAAGCTTTAATTTCATCCATTTAAATCTTTTATACTTATTAAATAATATAATAAATCACTGTGTATACCATATTTACTGTGAATACTACAGATCTAGTTTCTTCACATTTTTACATTCTTTGCCAACTTATATAACCTTTCATTAAAGGTCCAATTGATCTAAAGATACCATTAAAAATTAAATAAAAGATATGCATACAGATATCTTTAAATATTTTATTCTGTATTAAAATATTTAAATACTAAAATCTTACATTCTGCTGTTTAAAACGCCTTTGGCTTTATGTTCCATAAAAGCGCTTCATTCCTTACAGCTGCTACGTAATCGCTATTTGAAAAACCATTTAAGTTTTAGACGTCTGCATTGCTTTTGAACTATGTGGACTAAAACAAAGATTAATAAAAAATGCAATTTGGATAAAACTATGTACTGAGATTACCGCAGGGTAGCCAACGATATATCGCGCGCTTTTTATTGTGAAAAGCGGGGACCAGCATATGCATCATGTCCCCACGCGAATAACTAGCGGGTAGTCAATTCCGCTAAGTTTAAATATTGCATCTATGTATCCATGAATGCATCTTTAACAATTAGTAGGTAATAACTATTTTGTATGAAGACTATTTAAATAAATTATTAACATTTCAGTTATATTCCCGCAATATTATAATTATTATTCTAACATTAGTTAACTCGTTATAAATACAGTTTTTTTTAAATAAATTTCAATGCTTCATCACAATTTTGAAACAAGTATAAATAGTAAAAAGACGTAATAACAACTGCTGTTATTATTAACAATCTAGTTTTAACTAATCAATGAAAATATTTACTTTTTCTACTTCTTTATAGAGGATAACATTTTATGTATACAATGGGTATATTATTTTTTGGGTAAGTAATCGGAATATTTATCTTTAACCAGCACTATATATCTGTAAATTCATACAGAAATCGTGTCACGTTAAAAGAGTTAGAGCTTATTCTAAAAATGTTACACGCCTTTTGTTCACTTGTAATATTTGACCAAACAATACGTACAAAAGGAATATTTTAACTAAGTCCTTAAAACCTTTTGACTATGTGTCGGTATATATTAAACATTTATCTTTATATATATCTACTAATCTATATAATGTAAAAAACGAAGTTTATTGGAATAAAAGTATATTGGACATAAAATTAATATAATTTAAGGTTTGTATAACTAGAAAGCTAATTATAGAATGAAATTTAATTATTAAATTTCAGTTTTGTTTTATAAAGGACAAAGAGCACAATTGAATTTAACGCCGTAATTCAATTATTTGGTGAAATTGAATTTAAAGCTCTGCAATTGTCACGTTGAAAAATCAAATTATTCCCTCTTTATTTTGCGAACACTAATTATTCATTGTAGCGCATATTTTCTGTCATTTACAACCTAACACTATGTCAATTGAGTATAATACATTAAACCAGTATTGACAATGTTATGACACAAGTTTCGTGTTACAAAGTATGTCTCTAGTAGAACTTGCAACTGTAAAAAAGTAACTAAAATAAAATAATGCGAAAATGTCAGATAAAACATTTTTGTTAATTTTGTACATCATAATCGTATTTTATTTGCAATTAGCTGGAATATAAAGTTGATTGTATTAGTAACATTAATTAGGTTTTTCAGGATTTGGCGTTTCAAAAGCGAAAACTCTTTATTTGTGTTTATATTTTTATTTAAATTCACTGATAACCTCTGGGGTTTTAATGTTCTGGAGATAACGGATCTACCGGTTCATAAACTAGTGCAGCGTTGGATGTCTGCCTACAAGGTGGACAAATGACTTTGTTAAGGTCGTCAGGAGACACTTCTTACTGATACTACTGGAAATCTATAGAGGAGACCATCCATCAGTGGGCGTGCTACCGCTAAAATGATGATGATAATTATGAAGTTTCTAAGTCAAATGGATGTTACAATTTAAATATTATTACTAACAAAATGACCTTGCCATTTTTGGCCCAGTTGTTTTGTCACATGTACAAACTTAGGTAATGATTAAATATAAATAAAATATAACTGTTAATTATATAGAACACCGTATATTTCGTCTGTGTTATCAGGCTATATTTTAAAGGGCAATTTTATTAAGTTTAAATAATTACATATATATACAACATTTTATATATTTTTGTAGACATATAAAAACTTCTTTCTTACTTTTCTTTAATAATATCGTGACAAGCTTAAATAGCGCCAAATTTATTAATGTACGAGGGGTTTTAGAGACCAGGAACATTGCCATACAGTAAAAAAGTTAATTAATTTGTAGCCAGCATTAATTTTTATATATTGATAATAAGCCTGGATTAGTGGTAAACATTATTTAATGTCACTAATGCATAAACAATATTCCCTAACGAACCAAAGCGGTCTCTACACGAATTTGCAAATTTGATTGAATGAATTTGTACGTCCATACCGCATTAGTGCATTAGCGATAAACAGATATTTACTTCACTATTTAATTAAAATATTTTTAATGATCAGTTAAAATTATAATATAACGTTGTTTAGATACTCATTATTTATTTCTATTTATTATCAAAGAGATGATAAAGACATTGTGAATGACATAATTTAATGTAACCTCTGAAAACACAAGGAAATATTACGTATTAATGAAGGTTTTCTTGTTGAAATATATTATGTTTAGAAAAATAGTTCCATGTTTAGTTTAATATTACATCTATGTTAAAGAAAAATAATATTTCTCTTAATAATATCGTTTCATTTGATTGGAAAAAATGTTTTACATGCTTTTAATACCAGACTTACTAATTTGAAAGAAGAATTAGAATAAAAAAAATATTTAACAAGTTTTTTCCTGTATTATATTCTATCGACACTACGCGTTGGTAGTTCATCAGGCACTGCTGCGTTGAACTCAAGGAGCACCAATATGGAGTCTACAAACAAAGGAGTCTTACTAATCATTTGCGCGTCAGGATAATTACATGCATATGCATTAAGCTACGGCTTCAATCAAAGGCTTCCAATTAATTGATAGCTATTTATCAATTAATCAATCATATAAAGTAAACAAGACACGTCATTTGAACTAATGAAGTGTCTTGTTTGCAAGAAATCGTCTAGTGGTTGCAACCGAGGCGCTTAGCTTAGGCGGAACGAACGGAATTTGTCTATAAAAGCCCGTATGGTACAACAATAGATTGTAAAAATTAGGTGTATAGTGAGACTTTGTCTGCGAGTTATTGTCTGTAACGTGGAAAAAGTATTAAAAATATGCCACTAACAGCGAGCCACAGGAGCGACATGCGCAGCGTAAGACGTACACCAACAAGGTGGACAGACAACCTTGTTATAGACGTGGAAAGGCGGTAAATACAGGCCGCTTCTAACCGGCCCAATCAGAAATAAATGGAGGAGCTCAATGTCAAGTAGTTGACGACTCACTAATTAAATGATTAATGATGATGACGCGAAAAGTACAACTTTGAAACAATTAATGTTTTTTGCTACCGCAGCTCAGTTAGTGACCAAAAAAGTCATTTAATTATAAAGATTAAAATCTTGAAAACATCAAAATAACACTTAAATTTAATTCGATAATGACATTGTTGTTATATTATTGTTGTTATGTTATTAGTATAAAGGTATTGAAAGTGTATGTAGAGCAAATTAGGTGCATTATCGCGAGTATCCGTTGCCCAGCAATTTTCAATAATATCACATTAATATTGTATATATTTATAGAAGCATATATACACGTACATACAAACAGAGTCGTTTCCAAAGAATTTCAGGTTCTTAGTTATAGAAAAATTTATTTACATTACTGAATTACACTTAGTTACTATGCGTCTTTCTATTTTTGCTATATTAGTGTCTCCAGTCCAAACATTATTTGTTCGACGCTCGTTTTCTACTTGAAATCTTATTTTATTTTATTTAATAAAATAATAACATAAACACACTATCATAAAAGATTTAATGTTTTAGTTCTGCTCACACACAAATTTTTTTTATTAAAATCATCAAATAACTATAATATGGCAATAGATAATTTTATCTTCTTTTTCTTTTCGTTTTAATCTTCTATACCCATATCGTGTGGTAGCTCAGTGCTAATAGTAGAGCACTAAGACTTGCGATCTTAGGTCGCGGACTCGTTACCCGTGATACAATTTTATATAATTCATACTAAGTGCATTAATCGCGTAAGATTGCTACTGCTAACAAAACAAGTTTCCAGAGGATGGGCAGCGGTGTTCTTTGAGTTTTCCATAGCACGATATTACGACCGCCACCTCGCCACCAAGTGTGGCGATTATGGTATATTTCCCATAGATATATTTGCGGAAGGCCCGTACCTAGCGGTGGGCGTCTACAGGCTGAAACGAAGACTTGGATTTAAATTTACTTATTTTAATTTAGTGTAGTTAAACGCTGCACACTAGTTCAAAATATTATTTTAACTTAATTCACAAGACAAGTTGTGTAGAGTGTTTTGATAAGCAGTAAGTTTAACCGTAATTTTGATGTCATGGAAATTAAAATTATTTTTTTATAAACCTTCACTTCGCATAGCTACGAAGTTAATTAAAATTTATTTATTTTGTATGAAAGTAGTTCGCTTTAAAATAAAATACATAAATCTTAACCAAGCGCTAAAACTTATTTCAATGTGGACTTTGAAGTATGCAATTAGCAAATTCAAAGTACCTCAATACAAAACGATTAAACAAATATTCAAAAATTAAATAGTAATTTACAAATATTAAAAATGTATGCAAATAAATATTTTATTATTATCTGTGAAATGTTTTCAACAGTTTGGTCACACGCTATCTCTAAATGGGGATATTTTCGTTCTGGCCATTAACATCATATTATCATGCAAAAGATGATTACGATAACCGATCTTGCGCTTCTCGCATCCAGCGACTTTAACTAAATACCAAAAGGTTAAAAAACATTTTACGTACCTAAGACTCGAGTTCGAGTTAGAAATTCGAATTTTAAATCTTTCTGTTGTATATATATACATTTTTACATTAGGATCCCAAATAATTTTCAGTAAGCTCTTGGAGATTAAAAAAAGTTAAAAAAGCTTTTATGCTAACGTTTACTACATTGTTCATGACTTTGTAACAGATTTTTACACTTTATATTTTTACTCATATATGCACCTTGAGGTCGATGGAATCGCCTCCAGGCTGTTTCAATGTTAAATAAATACGTAATGTTACAATTTTTTTTTTCATGCCGGAGATATTTATTATTCCAATAGGTAGACTCATATTGACGTCAATGAGAGATGTAATCCATACTATTTGAAGAGAGAATTTTTTAATTTGACTTTTATACTAAAAATTCCCGTGCGGGCTCAGTGCCAATCTATGTGGATGTTTTGATCCTAAGATTTAACGGTTTCTTCACAAATAAGTAGGTATATTACTCAATTTTGACGTAACTAATTCACTTCATGGGTACTGGAATTGAATTCGCGTTTAGTATGATTAAAAGACACAGTCTGTAACAACTGAACTAGCTTTGCCAATGATTATACTATATATACATGTATGTAAAGGCGTTTTCACAAGCTGTATCATATTTGACTGTTAAAACATATATTTTTTAATAAATAAACATCATTATTGATGGCACACTTATCAGAATCCAATTATGTACCAGTAGCCCAGCGTTCGATTCCCGGGATACAATCTTGTATGATTAACATTTTTTGTATTAATATGATGTGCAGCAGTGTCGTCTGCGTACCATAATACCACAGTACGATCGTTAGCCAGGCTACCAAGAGATTATGGCATATGCCCACATCTTTGAAGAAGGTATTTGCCTTGAAGTGTGCATCTATGGGCTGACACTATGACGACGACAAAACCTATTTTGTCGTCGTCATAGTGTCAGCCTGTGGTACCTATACCACATCGGTTATAAATAACGGCAACTAATCTATACTGTTATCGTTTTAAGAGTTCCGTGGCTGTCATACATAGAAGTTGTTTGATGAAATTCAATATATTTTGAATTTAAGGGACTGCACACGTGGCGTTGTGATGATAAACGTGACTCAAATGAACCTATTTAACACCAATACAAGATAAACGACTTGCTCGTGAAGATATTTTGAAGCAGAAGAAAATTAAAAAAAATTAACGATCCTGTTGAGTATGAAATATCGTCATTGCCATAATGCGGCTATTTGTTAATTACGTAGACAATATGGAAAGTCAATTATTAATAAAATCTAATAGTGTTTATTGAACAACTTTGTCATAATGACTACGGTAAAAGGAGAAAATTTAATTTAGAATTTATCCTGGATTATATATGGGAGCATAGTATTATATAATATTCTACATTTATTTTTATATTTTTCGTTAATTCACATATTCAGATTTTGTCGCATAATGTGGTATTATATATATATTTTTTTAAATACTACACAGAGTTTAATTCCAAAAGAGGATAAATAAGTTATTTGTTACGGCTGACAATTTATCGTTTCACAAATTTAAATGTTTTATTCTTTGTCCTTACCGTCAGAGGACAACAAAGTTAAAATAAATATGAAAGAAATCGTTGCAGAATATTTGATTATTTTTGTTATACAACGAAGCACTTTCGTAATCCAATTCAAACAGCAAAGCAAACTGTCCTCTGTAAGAGAGCTTGGAAAGTTTAAAAAGAGAAGCATGACTTGAATAAGCTGGCCAATCAATTTTCATTTGAATATGGATTTTCTTAAATGCACAAAATATTTTGTCGGTTTTTTTTCCATTAAAGAATAATTTACAATACATGCAAGACAGACGTCTTAAATTATTCTTTAATAACAAAGATTTTACCACAGGTTATATACATATAAAACTTATGTTAATAATAAAATATGTGTTGTTGTTATAACTTATACTTATAACATACAACAACAACACATATTTCGCAATGTGATACAATCGGTATCGTTGGAAACGATATCGAAAGATGGTGGTCTTTCGATTTTAGCGCTTCCAACAGGTTTTATTAAAAATCTATGGGGGAGGCCTATGACTAGTAGTAGACGTTCTGCGGTTGAATTTATAATGATGGTTACAAGTGTAGCAGTGGTATGTCAGCGGAAGAAGACTGAGACTTGCGAGTCGTGGGTCAGATTCCGGGATACAATCTCATATAATTCACACTTTATGCATTAACCATATAGTATTGCCAATGCTCACAAACAAGTTTCCAGAACATAGGCAGCACCGTCCTCTACTTATCTTAATACCACACTGTGATCATCAACCCGTCTGTCAACCGTGGTGAGGGTGGGGAGATGATTGGTGAGGCCTACGCCTTGCAGAGAGCGTCAAAGGGCTGAAACAACGACATCGATGATGTTGCCAATAATCTTGTATTTATATATAAAGAAATCAAAGAATTGGGAAAATTTCAATGATGGCGATGACGACAATCTAGTTAAACTGACATTACGTAACAAGTACTAGTAGTAAATAATTCTATGCACATTGAAATCTTATTATTATATCTTTTTTATTATTTTACCATTGTACATTACATCTAATAAACTAATTGCAAAAGTTATTATTATTTTTTCTTATAAGTTCATAACATATTGTATTAAAGCAAAAAAATATTGTTTAACCATTTTCTCAAACCTAAGACATAAGGTTTTCCGTGCAAAAATTTTTAGGTTTTTTATAATAAAATATTCTTTTTTGTTATCTTTTGTTTAAAGACACGGGTTATTTTTGTACAAAGGATTGATTTTATGTATATCGTGTAAAAGATTAAAAACTTCTCATAATTGTCTTTGTATAACAGAATGTACCGTCATGGCAAATGGTCTAGTCGGCTAAGCTCCTAACCGAGTTTAGTTGTCACCAGGTTGCACTGAGTGTAGTTGTTAAACATGGACCTACTTTCGCTGTGACTTAATTTGGACTTTGAAATATACAACTTTTACAAATTAACTGGTGACATAGCAGTAGTAATAGATATAACAGAAAACGTCTAAAATCTCGCTTTAGTTGCGAGTCATTTTCGTTCAAGACATAGCCGAATGTGTTATTTTTAATAGTGCAGGATATGCCAGATTCGTCACAATTACCCTTTTAATCTAATGGCCATATGTTTGAGAGCTAACGAAATTTTGGAACTGCTGATTTTGAATTTCAAAATATCCACTGTTTAATATTTATCATAAAATATTCACTAAGCGATCTGGTCGTCAATATCGAGTATATATTTAGTATAATATTACAGAAAAGTACAAAATCGTGATATTGTTAGCAAAATGCAAGAATTCAAATTTCGAATAACTACAATTTGCACGTTTTAAGGCGTAGACTAAATCCGAGGATGTGAACAGCAAAAGAATTTCAATAAAATATTGTATTTGATGGTGCTATGAGCTCCAACTAAATCTATCTTTAAATTCGAATGTTTTTGTAAGAAAATACTTGCAGCAAATGCCACGTAACGTTTGCTGATAAATTATTTCAAAATTTTGTTACAGTATTTTTTTGTTTAACAAAATCGATCAATACAAGGATTTCCTAATAAAATTAAATTGGTTTTCTTTAACTTAGAAAACACAATGTAAATTAAATAATAAATTTATAATCTTTTATGGGTGCAAAATAATAAAAAACGTCTTTATTAATATTTTGTCATATTCCTATCAAAATAAATATTTAAAAATAATGTGCCAACAAATGTAAATTATTGAAAATTTAGAGTATTTATATTTCATTTTTAACAAAAATTGTCACAAATATGTTTCAAAGGAAAAAAAACGGTCGATAAGTTTATTGTAACATATAATTTAATTTGTAACTGGAAGGAAAACATCGTGCTGGAAATTCGAATTTATGCACTATTTATTTAAATACGATGTATTAATTGTGATAAATCTCATTTTAATTGTGAGTCTGCACCTCATTTAAAAAAGATAGGAGAACCGATGAGATAGTTAAGGTCGCGTTACGTCGTTCGATGCTGATAGCGCTAGACTGGTCATCGTAATTTTGAAAGGAGATCTATGCTTTAGGCGAAGACGTTTATTGGCTGACATGAGGTGATGTTAACCGTATGGAGGTTGTGTATATTCAACCTTTTTTTACAAAAAAATATTGTTATGATTATATGAATTAAACTAGCCGAAGATAAAAATGGGCTATTAGGTTTTATAATTAATAATTAATTTCACTATAAAGACTCGAGTTTTTATTATTCTAATCTGTGTTTGAAACAATTTATTTCTCTTCTAGAACTGTTCCAATCACTCAAAACTGACATGACACATTTTACGCGACTGTCTTAAGATGTTTTTATAGCGCCTATGAAACAGCTACCAATTTGCTAAGAATACAACACAATGAAACACAACAAAGGCATTTGTTGACACAGTTAACTCGGGCTGACTGAAAAATTTCACCACAATTTTTTCTTTTCTATTTTATACACAATAAATTTAGTTCTCATACGTATAATAAGTTTTTATTGTTATATGTTCTTGCTTAAATAAGTTTTTTTGGAGAAAGTAGAAGAAAATATCTTACGCCTGATATGATAATAATGACAATGAAGTTGTGTTATTATGTTTCTATTAAAACCACCAAACCAAGAAATTTACCATTAGCTAGTGAAATGTGAAAAATAACTTTTTTACAAATGTCTTAATTTTCTACACTTACGTATAAGTCAAAATTAAAATAAATTTCAGGTTGGTAAAGAAATTTAATAATTTAGTGTTCAACATTTAGATCATACATTGTAAACGTAATTACAGTATTAATTAAGATACTCGGCATGTATATAAGCTGTTTTATTTTCGTAATATATGTAATAATGGTTTTATAATTTTCAAGTCTCTTGAGAGAAAGCACTTACGTTGTAATTACATCAAATTAAATAATTATTTCAATATTAAACTTTCTAAAATATTAAAATAACTAAAATGGAAGTTTTTCCAAAAATATTATAGAACTTTTATATAATGCTGCATAAAATAAGTAAAATTGTGTAATATTTGAATTTTAAGAGATGACTTATTTTTTTCTATAATTCAATACAAGATTTAAGTTCATTATATAAAATTGCAATATAGTTCATAATTACATAAAGCAATTTCATTTACACAAATGGTAGGGCGAGTGCAGTACGAAGGCGCCAGAGGGCCTGATCTCATAACAAACACAAATAAGCTGACGTGATCCGATTACTTTCATAGATTAGGTACAAGAAAATATCGCAAACTTTAAAGGAGTCAATGTGTAACAATTTATAACGTTCGGTATTATCTTATCTAAATGACAAATAGTTGCATACTGACACTAGCACGGATACTGCATTTAGTTTAATAATTTGCAGACGTAAACTGGAACTGAAATGGCGTGTCAGCTTCTTGTATTGTTACTTGTCTGGTTAATTTATATTGTACGATTTCAGATTGTCGCCGATACAATCTTAAAACTTCTTGGCTCTCGGATGCATTGTAAACAGCCCACGCGGTTGCGATACATGTCAGTAAATCTTGCAAGCCGATCGCTAAAACATATTGTGCACTGATTTCTCTTTGTATACCTTCGTAGAGTGAAACTACACATTTAACAAAAAATGTTTTCTAAAAATTTTTATTAAAACTTTCGTGAAAGGTTACATTATATTCTATGAAAATTCAAATTGATATTTTAAAAGACTTTAGAGCAGCAAGATTGTTTACTAAGCCACAATTCGCCGAAGCAAATATAATAGATTATCGAAAATGCAATGAACTTTGTAAAATGAATTCGCCAGCCGCAGACTGTTGCGGTTACGTAGCTGTTTTTCATCGTTGTTTAATTTAAAAACAATTTTTGTTTATTTTAACAGCAAATTAAATGTAAACGTTATTCGTAGAAAATTATTAAAATGTTGGATGTGTTTATTATGTGTGCGTTTTAGAGATTTTAAAACCGCAACCATTGTTAAGTATAAGAATTGTTAAAGGTAAGTATATAACTAGATGATATATGGACAGACTTTACAGTCGCTCAACAAGCCATGAAGAGGGTAATGCTCGAGATTTCTTTATGAGATCTGATTAAGAATTAGGAGATCTGAAGACGAATGAAAGTACACGACAGCCCAGTGGAATTGTAAGTTAAAGTGTCACCGGGTAGGTAAGATAGTGCGGAAAACAGATAAATGCAGGGGCCGTAAGGTTCCGGAGTAGAAACCTTGGACGAGCAAGAGTAGTGAAGGATGAACGTTCTACAATACATTTACCGGTAAATGGACAATTTTTTTAAGGTCCTCGGAAGTCGCTGGTACAGCCCGCTTCCTACTAGTCCCAGAAATTTATAAGAGAAGCCGTGGATATCTTACAGCTGAGATGATAATTTTGATGTCTTATAGATTCGGGCTTTACCTTGCGAAAGTTCATCCTAACTAAGAAAGGGACTAATATATAGCTACTTCCGCTATGTATATCTATCTCAGAGACCAGTGTGAAACACTCGGTGTTTGGCACTGGTCGGTGTAACATCTCCTGAGAATGCCCTGTGGAGGGGTGAAACTGCTACGTGTCGTCAAACTGCCGTCAACGCTTCGGCTTTGCGCCGGCTTCGCTCATGTTCTTTTTCCTCGGCCCCTACTTCGGGTGACATCCTAAGGCACGGTACAGCAATTTTGGTAGCACTTTAGATTTTATACACTCAGCATTAACTATTTTTTCGAAAACGGAATTTAGAATATTAAACCTTAATTAAAAAATTAAAATGTAAAGAGCTATACGAATGAAAATATCTAAACGTCAGTGATTTAATTGTCGAGAAGAATAAAAGCCAATTTGACAGGTTAACCTGAATAAGCTACAGGCACGCGAAGCAGATACATTGAAAAGCATGATTTTGTAGTAAAGTTCTGCATTGGATCCACTTTTTGTTTTATATCAATAATTAGAAAAGTATAAATTCATAAAAAAATCATAATTAAATTATATAGACATGTATAATAGATTATATAGGAAATATAGCATACATAACGAATAATTCTAAATAAATAAATATTATAATTTTACTTTGTTTTTAATGTCTGCTTGTTATAAAAATATTGAAGATTGTTCCATGCATAAATATTTCTGCAAATTTGTGTAAAATTGTACGCATTGTACGATTTATAAATGATTTTTAAAGTTATTCCTAGTTCCGTCTTCTAATTTATTTTTATGGCAATTGTCTACGAAATCATTGGGTACAGTATCTGGCATTGAATTTAGCAAATCGGACTATTTAGACTTACGGCAAAGACTGGCTATGTTCGCTTTTGTTGATCGTTGACTTTTTCGCGCAGTGCTTCGACAATTTGTTATATATATTTAATGGAATCAGGCGTTACTTCGCGGAAGTCCATCCTAAGTAAGAAAAGGACCAATATTTAGCCACTTCTGACGCAGACTCTGTGTTTGGCACTAATCGGTGTAACATAGCTCCTGAAGATGAAACACGGTGAAACACGTGTTGAGTGATTTGGTGGTGGCGGTTGTGTGATTCGCATTGTTTGCCGCATGCGCATTTATAAGCGGGCTGGCGGGCGGTGCATTTCATTGCACGACTACCACTGCATGTGCGAAAGTGGCTAAATATTGGTCCTTTTCTTACTGTTATATATATAAAGTAGTTTAAACTGTTTATTTATAAAAGGTTAATGTTATCGAGGTGTCAAATCAAACTTTTACCTGTTCCATAAAAGACAAATCAAAAGAAATCTTTTGTATAAAAGGTAGTTAAAGAGGTAAAATAATATTTCCCTCCAATCGGTACTCGCATAGCATGAAACTATTGGACCGAAATGATTGGCCTTTTCTTACTGCATGGCTGGAAACAAACCGGAGAATATTTCAACTTCACTTCGGAATTGAAAGCTGTACAATGGAGAGAAAAACGAAATAAGCAGTAGGATTGAAAACTAAATTAGTTAACGTGAAATCCAATTTCACCGCAATTTTACCTATATAAGCGTTTTGATCGGGTTAAAATTTCTTTTGATAAATGTGCAAAAGATGTTTAGTCATAATGGCCACAACTGCTGTAGTGGCACAAATAAAATAATTATTTAAAGTTGTTTTTAGTTGAATATTCTTCATTTTACACAACAGCTACCAAGTCGACACACAACTCGGTGACCAGATACTAATATTTTATTCCGAAAAGTTATGTGATATGTATATGTAAATAAAACACACTGAAAGAATAAGAATCGACGAAGACATGATACAAAAATCACGGTCCTATTTATAAATTCAGCTGTCACCTTTATCACGTTATATTTTATTATTATCACTTGACTATTGTATGTACTCAGATACAATAAAAATCATTCAGTAAGTGTACGACGCAGCGGCCCATAAACATTCTGTTACAATATGTCGGCACAAATTGAACCTACGTTGGATGTAAGGAAAATAATAACTATGAACAATATTATTTTCGTACCTGTATCATAATCAAAAACATCAAAGTTATCTTTACATTGTTTATTACTTTTTGTAAGTACAAGGAATTCTTATTGCCCTTGTGCGGTGATAGACAAAATCGACGTTGGCTGAAATAAAACGAGTAATGGAAGGCCGCGTTGCCTTGGGCTACTAGTGAAATCAATTTCGGATCAGTGCTCATATTCTCGATATTTCAATTTATATTTTGAACTGAAATACGATCTTAATTAAAAAAAAAGTTTGTTAGATTTTTTAAATCACTAAAAGACGAAACAGGCAAATAATAATAGTAAGTAAAAATAAGTGTATAACTGTGAATAAGGTTTATTTAATTATGTACATTCTGACTGTATTATAGATAAATATATATATATATATATATATATATATATATATATATATATATATATATATATATATAATTAAACTAAAACAAATAACACAAGTATTTAAGAAATCAATTTCTTCCCTTTCTTACTTTAAAAACGAAAGGAACATGATATTAACTTGACATTAAATAATATTCTATAAATATTACAACAAACGCAGGTAAAAATAGAGCTAAATTACATTTAATTTGTTCATCAAACACACTCAGGCAACATGCTTGATTTTGA
Organism: Battus philenor; assembly: GCF_028537555.1. Taxonomy (NCBI): domain Eukaryota; kingdom Metazoa; phylum Arthropoda; class Insecta; order Lepidoptera; family Papilionidae; genus Battus; species Battus philenor. The sequence continues at coordinate 6,318,898 of NW_027181693.1, forward strand.
AAAAAAGATGTTACTTTTTCTCAAGATGATAACGCTTTTAAAATCTATTGCAGCATAATAACCCACAGGACCTATTGTTCACTGTTTGATTGTCGTACTTTATATCTTGTTATATTCTTCTATATTATGTTTCTATTATTATTGTTACAAATATACGTAAGTTGTTCGTATATAACGAATTATTCGGAAATAATTTTTCCTTTTACAAATAATGCCTAATTTGGCATTCTGAGTGACTAGCATAAATATTATCTTGGGATGATGTATAATTGTAGAAAATTATTATTCATGAGGGTCGGAGTATTGACGGACATCAGATACGTTAAATAAATAGGGATATGGTAAATAGCATTTGAATAAACATGGCCGAAGTCTGCGCAATGTAAATGAGAAGAAACATGATGTTTTTAATTCTAATAATATAATTCTCCAGTGTATAACATATGTTATTCCAAAGTTTAAGAAGCAGTTCATTTATTATAATATCAGTTGTGTTTCTTGCTAAAAATATTTACGAGACCAGTCTTAGCATAGTGGTAAAGAAGCAATCGGAATTACAATCGCGGTTTCCATGTGTGCATACATACATAAATACATAGATATATTTATGCATACAAAGTTAAATACATACATGTACTAAAATATGTATGTATAACCATCTATCAATCTATTATCACTTCATGCGATACATCGGGTAGTTCAAGCAAGAACATTTTTTTTTAATCAAAAGAAAAGAAAGAGGTCTAAGAGTTTTCTGAAGTAAATTCTCAACAAATCGTTTAGATATATAGACTAGTTAGATCGAGTATCGTTTAGATATATCGGCATAAAGGAAAAATAATGCAACGCGATTGCCAGCTATATTCTATCTGCGTTTGTAAAAAGTACAAAAATGGAAGCTTAATCTGATTTTCACTAAATCAAAATTTGCCAAAAGATTCGTCTGCATTGGCAACTTTACTCTATTACAGATTAGTCTAGAATATTTGTAAAAGACAATACAGTAAAGGAAATTTTATTTTCATTTCATGCATGCATACGAACATACATATTTACTGTATGTAAATATGTATGTTGACCGTTGTATTCATACATTCATACATATATACATACGTAATTACGATCACTCGGAAATACATAATTGTCATTGTCATGATACTAATAATTTGCAATGTTGTAATAAAATGAGCATACACTTGTATAGTGATAGATTACTAAAAATGTACAACTACTGAATATTTAACTATTTTTTAAATTAAAATATGTTTATTAATATACATGCATATTATTTAATATTATGTAGTGACCAGACAAGCGAGATTTTCCTTGAGTCGAGCAAGTTAGCAATTTAATTAGCTAAGACGTACTTGAAACCGAAACACAGTTATATTTGCACTTTCATTTGCTAGTCGAAATAGACGTTATAATGATATCTAGAGGGTTGTATGCAAAAGGCTTGGTATCGAGATTTTATCAAAAACAAGCAGAGTTCACGTTGGTTTATGTATTTTTAACGCACATTTACTGTCAGAATTTAAATAAACTTTCTATCATTTTGTTACAATGATTTTATTAATGTACGTGATATTAAAAATAAACAAATAATTTTGATACAGCGTAATGAAGTTAAAGCATAAAAATAATAATGACTAAATTCCTTTCTAGTACAATGACACCCGACAGTTGTCTCAAAGCATATTCAAATTATAATCTGGAAATAGGCTTTGCGAATTATTCGGGTTGTAATAGCAAGTGGGTAGGTGCTACAAATGTCACGTTAGCTTGATTTAACGTGTTACCTGACGTTCTATTATAGAGGTGAACATTTGAAGACTTATAATAAACTTTGATTATAATCTTAACTAAATTTATGTTTTGAATATTTAAATATATTTTTGGCTTTAAATAGTAAAGTGACAAAGCGAACAGACATGTTATGAAGAACTCTTAAATATTGTAGAATTGTTGTCTTAATCATACAGGTTGATTGATTATAAGTGTAAAAAATTTGGAGTGAATTTATCGCTTATTTATTAGCAAAAATCTTAAAAGATTTCACACCTTTTTTAAACATTTTACATGAAGCGATCACTCTGAAATATGTAACATTAAATAATTAATTGTTTTCCTATAGGAATGTGACATGCTAATAACTTCAGGAAGTACAAAGTCTGTTTGATCAGTTCGTCGTTAGAGCCCATAGAGGCGACATACAAGCCATTGGCCCTCTCCATAGATGTCTACGTGTGAAAAGGACACTGCCGCCCATCCTCTTGAAACTTGTTTGTGGTCCTGTTTAATTAATGCGCAAATTAATTATATGGGATCACAAACATTTATACAAGATTATGTCCCGGGAATCGAACTCAAAGTCTCAGTTCCCTACCGCTGGGCTACCAAAGCACGACCAGTCAGTAAATAATAATTAATTTAAAATGTAGAATTTTCAAAACGATTTTTTACTATATTATCATTACGTTATGTTTTATTTTTAAAACCATTGCTTCTTGAATTTGGTTAGAGAGGCCATAAATTCACCCAGACATATGGAAAGAAGAAATGTGTTATAAACTAGTCGACTAAACGAAATGTGAAGTAAAATATACATTTGTAACGGAACTAGGTGCTCGATTTTCTAATACTTCGTACTCTGCAATAAAAAATAAAGTAGAAAAAGAGTCCTTTTTTTGTTTATTTGAAAATCAAATATTTACGAAAAGAAGCGTTCATTTTGATGATTATTAAATTTGAGGTATTTTCACATTAAATAGATTTTTGAAAACGAAAATGTTTAGTTAGTTTATTTTTCATTTAGATATTAATAAATACTCAGTTTAATATAGGAAGAAAAGTCACACAGTTGATCCATAAAGAAGTGCCACTAGAATTTTGAATCACAAAATCTAATTACTTCTGGTACCAGTTAGATAGGAACACGATAAGTGTAGCGCACTTCTGTTTCCTGGTATTGAGGTTGTGTTCTTCGTCTTTTGGCCTGCAAATGAATTGTTTTGATATCATAATTTTTGCTTCAGTCAATCTTTTAGTAAAAATCCTAATTTTTCCAGATGGCTCACCTGTTTTTTCCAAGTAACAACTTAAATTATTCTCTCAAACCGTAAAATTATTTATCTGTGAATTATTTACTGTCTCTTGTGGAAAATGCCGTCTATGTAATTAACTGTCGAACGTAATTTATAGTCTCCTCTTCATTTTCGTATACTTTGAACTTAAAATCATTAATAAGTTCATATCGAACCGAAAATAACAGTCAGGAGGGTTACAGCCCCCGGCGGCACCTCGTTCAGTAATGCGTCGAAAAATAATTTTCAGCGTGTTGTCGGGACGGAGATACGCTCGGTGGGGACGAGTGCGAATCCCCATTAGAGCGTCTATGGGTACGCCATTAAATAAACATCTCTGGCAGCTCTTCCCCGCTAGTTATTAGCGCTGCCTCTCCCCACCCACTTGAGGCACGCTGATACGGCACGCAGTCGGATGCGGGGGCAAAATCAATTTCATTTTTCGACACGTGCATTAATGTTACGGCGACTGAAACCGCAATCTTCTTTGATCGATTTAAACAATTTAAACAACGTTAAACTGTTCAATGAACAATTTGAAGACGTTGTAATAAATATCCTTCTAAATTGTTTGCTTTTTAAAGTAATGTTATAAAAAACGTGACGTCAGTAATAACCTCGCCTAAATATAACAATAAACCTTCTATAAAAAGCGTAAATTAGAGTGGCTACTGTTAAATGAGCCATGAAGAGAATGACGTTAGGGATTTCTCCACGAGAAGATTTGTAGACAAAGGACGAAAAACGACATTATTTATTGGTAAGTTAAACTGGCAGTTGACCACGGTTACGCAATGTGGACAAACGACGTCTTTAAGGTCTTCGGAAGACGTTTAACGCAGACCGCTTTCTACCGTTCTTATTTTAAATTAAAGCGAGGCCTATTTCCAACAAACGTCCTATAGCTTAAATTATGGTGATGATGATGTTGTTTATTAAATCTCACGCCTACGTTATTTACTTCGTTCCACTTTCGCTGTATATTTGTATATATTGTTTCGATCAATTACGCAAAATAGAGGGTATATTAATTCCCATCCATCTATCGTTCTTATTAGCTGTACGTGTAAAACGACAATTCCCCTTGTCCTTTCGATGTATTAAATTTCTCAATATACCGGTAATTTCACTAGCTATGTCGCCTTGTAAGCCGCTACAATGTTGTCCTAACGCTCTACTGTTTAGTGGCCTGAATACGTGCCAGGTAACATTAAAACAACATCTAGCAGAAAAGAATAATATTTTAATAAAACAGTATAAATAAATATTATGTAATTATAGTCAAATTTTCATAATCAAAAGTATTCTATCATCAACATTTCATTAACATAATACTGAAGTGTATTGGGAATTTCAGAGCAAAAAAAAGAAATACATTTCGTACCGAACGTGCTATCAACGTTGAGTTCCGAGAAAATGCTGCCCCTTATCTATAATCCGCACTGATAGCGTTGTTTTCGTTTAAACTATACTTACTTCTTGTCATTGCAGGAAAGTAGATAGATATTTAGAAGTTTATTTAGTATTACACTTGTAAAAATTTTTATACGTACTTAAGTTCATAGCATTAAGGTCGTAAATGAAGTAAAAAAAATTTTTACAAAGACAAAATGGTTGGTTTATCTGGACTATGTTTTGCGATTGATTTCATCCACAAGACGGACCGATGCGGCAGTAGCCTGCACTTATCTAATTTTATTGTCACTCGACGTCCACGTCTACCCTGTGCTACGGACATCGATTTGAAGAATACTAGAAACTACTTTCGTCCCCTACGGTTTATTTTATCGCAAAACTGTTATCTTTATACGAAGCCAGTAATAGTCAATTTTAGACTTTTGACAAGATAAACGTAAGTTCGTTGATAAACTATCTGTTTCTTGCCTTTGCAGTTTACTTAATAAAGAAATATTTATTTTTGCAAAGGTTAAAGTGGTTAAAGTGGCAAAAGACGATTGTTATTAGTAGTGTACGTAATAAATGTTATTAAACAAAAACAGAAAAAATAGAAAAATCCTACTATAGCGTACAGGATTTTCAAGTGATAATCCGTTTTAGTTTGTTGTAGGTTGTTCTCAGGTCAGAGCGCGTTAGTAACCTTCGCACTTTTAAGTTGAAGGACGCCATTATAGGGAAGCTCACTCCGGTAGTGTTAGTCTACTAGGCTCATCTGGCATTCCTTTTAAGACATACACAAGTGTACATTGCAAATAATCCTACATGGATAGTATGAATAAATGATAGATCTGGCCATAATAAAAAAACCATGACGTATTTACTTCAACGATCATTTTAAAGAATCAAATGAATTGATAAGAAATGTTACGTAAGTCTTCTAGTCAATTTAACTGTTAAGAATTGTTTATTATAATGAAAATTTGAGTTATAAGAAACCATATACGAAATTTATTGTACATTAAAATTCATGACAGATAAAAATAAGGCGTAAATTAATTATTAATGTAATATCGAAATTAGTTTCGTTTACATTTGTAAATGGAATACGATGGTATAGAATATTAACACAGAAGCTAGGCGATACGTTATGAAATGAACGTACTTTTCTATGTCAGTGCATTGCAGCAAGAGGCACTTTACCTGACTGATGACCCGAGAGCTCTGCGGAAAAATTCAGGTCCCACCGCCGAGTGCTCTCGCTAATAGTGGTCATGTTTCTTGCTTCCAACAAAACCCGTTTTCCACAAAACTTAGAACCAGCAAAAAATATAAACGCGGTTTTCCTATTGCGAGCGCCGTAAATTTAAGTTAACTAATAAAACGGAGCGGTAGTGTTTGTGCTTCAGCTCTAATGGCCGGGACAACGTTAGAATAACTGTAGTGCTCTGGACGGGCAGTGAAACAGCTATGTGATTAAAAGGTTTCTTCGAAGTGTACCTGTTGAGGGTTTACTTTCACAATTCTATTAAAGCACAGCATATTTTAATTACATTCTTGTTAATTCATTTGTTTTAAACAGAAATCGCTTTCTATCTTTTTTTCTGCTCAGTAGTGGCTCACCTGTTAAGTATTGTGACCTAGGATTGTGCATTGCGAGTTCGATTACTGATGCACATAAACGGAGAAGGCTATAGTCGAGAAGAAATGAAGTTATATAAAGCAATCCTCACAAGGTATTAGTTTTTAATCATAATGCTATAAAGAAACAAATAATGATACAAAATATCAATTAATTATTTAAATCTTTTGTTTTAAATATGTAGATTGTCGAAGCGTAAACAAGCCCCTTAAAAGGTGGACCGGATCGCTGGACGCCGGCAACGAAAGACCGGTATTGTGTTGATTTTTGGGGAGGCCTCTGCCTAGTATTAGGTGTCTATTGATTGACATAACGTCATGACGAATTATCTTATTTCTATTTAAAAAAAAACATTTTATAATTCTTTTTTTTTTGGAAATGAATATAATGGACATTTAATTAAACCTAGCTTTATTTTCACAAAATAATAGTAAAAACCTGTCATGTATAACTACTATCATTAATTGTTTAAATAAATTTCCCATCTCATTTTCTTCTAAATTTTGACAAACGAGGGAGAACGTAATACGCCGAACTATAAATTGATAAAGTAAAAGTGCATTGAGGGCCACAATCCCCTTGTGTCTGAGCGCTCGAGTGGCAAGCACTCCGCTTGACTGATGACCCGCTGTCCACCCGAGAAAATGCGCACTCAGCATGTCAAGTATCTCCTAAAAACGATTAATTCATTAAGCTCTTAAAACAGCTACAACAATATACTTGATTATTAACACAGTTCACAAAATTTTTAATATACTTTTATATAAGTGCTTTTGAATATTATTTATTCATAATCATCATTTAAAATAGGCCTCCTGCTGATTTATAAAAGGACCAGTTGAAAGCATTGTCTTTAAGAGTTACTTTTCTTTCTTTTTCAGCCGATGAACGCTTACTGCCGGGCATAGGCTTTTCTCAAAGATTTCCACGATGACCGATCATGCGCTGCCCGCATCCTCACTATATTTTCGCGTCCTTAACTACGTCCTCTGTCCACCTAGTGGGAAGCTTACCCACATCACGTCTCTCGTCTCGTGATTGCCACTCGAGAACCTTTCGTATTATTATTATTAATCCTTCTTAATTATACAAGGTATATAAGTAGTAAGTTTTAAACGGGTGAACATGTAGCTCATCAATCAGAAAAAGCTTTTACATTTTTTATAACCATCCCGTACATAAATATGTAAATTAATCGTCCCATTTATAAATTGATTACTGTGAAATATGTAACATAATTTTTCTTTCTTATGGAATACGTCAGACCAATAACCTCTGGAGATGCAGTCTACAGACAATAAACAATAATTAATTTTTAAACATAGTAATATTAATATTTAAAACATAACGTTTTCTTAATTTATTATCCTTGGTATTGTTATTTCTAGAACTATTTATATTTTGATGGGTTGTACTATACATTAATTGACAGCAAATAAACTATCAATCTGTACATTGAATGGATACATTCGTAAAAAGATTAGGTATGTGTATTCACATCAGCCTGATAATTTAAATAACAATTTGCGACATGTGACATAAATAACATTTTGCGAGAATGATAATTAAATGTTTTATAAAATTTTTAGGTATACTTTGTAAGTTTTTTAAATTTACGTTTAGTTAAAGTTTTGAACACGATCACTTTATACTTATAATATTATTATTATTATGTACATATGAATTTAATTGTGTGTTTAAACATGGCTAAGTGTTTGAACATAAATAAAACTCTTAACCCAAGCATTTACTGTAGCCGTACTGAAGTAAACCCTCAAAATTTAAACCAAGACACGATGATATAAGCTGGAAGCACAACAAAAGCCAGCATCAACGAACTTAGTATACATTTCAGGAAAGGAAGAGTAATGCCACGTCGCCAATGCAAATGTTGTGAAGACTTATTAAGAAGTTCCCACACATAGTTGGTAATCATTCTTGTCGACTCAGTGCAAAGACGCGCTTGCTCCAACATGTAGACAGATGAAGCCTCGTGGTAAATGTCACTCTCGCAAATTGTCTCTTTGCAAGCTTAGAAATAATGACTATAAGGTTCGTAATTGTGTGTCACATATGAATACGTATGACTATTTGTAACTTAGATCAAAGTATAACTCTGACGGAGTAGTCAGGCGCCGCAACATAGTAATAATTTGATCAGGCGCCCGGCACGCGGAACTTTATGCCAATTGAAAAGTTCCGCTGCGCTAAAACATGTTGTAACAATCGGTTTGAGTGACGTTCAACGGCAACTTAATGCAGAAAGGTTTTTATTTTATAACATTGCTTTACGTAGAGGCATTCTACCTTGGTACAGACGTCGTTTCAGGTCATACAATTACTTGACTAGTGATATTTAATAAAAGAACCAGTGTGCACGATTTTTTATATAAAAATTAACAGCAACTTTATCTTAGCGTCGGTTAGTATTATTTACAAAATACGACGCCCTTGACTCTACTGACACAATTGACAGTAATGAAAAACATATAAAAAGTTTTTATGAAAATAATCTAAATCCACAATAAAGTGAGGTGTATTGTAAAATTAAATCAAAACATTTGATTCAATTAGCTACTTATCTTATTTTACCAAATAAATAGTTACATGTCTGAAGCTATTTTATAGGATGTTATAGGAAAATATATATTACATGTAAATTTTATTGTGTTTAGTTCATAGCGAATCTGTGTTCGTCAAAGAAATAAAAAACATTTCGAGCTACCAACGACCCTCAGGACGAAAATCAAAATGTACTGTGCCATCTGTAGGCATAACAGTTAACAGTGAAGTTGGTTGAAAAAATTAAATCACTTTTTCCATTGCACTTACAACAGTCACTGTCGCAACATCAGTCTCTTTTCACGGTAAAGACAATGGTTTTCTTTATCATTATTTCAGCCGTAGGACATCTACTGCTCGACGGGGTCCGTCTCCATAAACTAGAAGTGTTATTTGGTAGAAATTTATTTCATATATATATTAATGGTGATATAATATAAATCAAATAACATGTGTACCGTGAATTGAAAATCCGACAGAAAGTCGTGTTTGAAACTCTCAATTTATACATTTTCACTAAAGATCTTGTATATCCAAATAATTAATCGCTAATATATTGTCATGATTATTTTTAATTGTTTATTTAAAGTCGTCGAAAGAGGCTGAATACACACCGCTTACAAACAGCCAGAAAATCTATTGACAAGATCTATGCCTAGCTGTAGACGTCTTACGGCTAAAATGATGATGATCATGTTTATATTGTTCAAGCTCTATGACACAATGTTAAATAAATTCTTTAAAATACTGAAATACACATAAGACCACTGCCATCACACCTTTGCAATTTAGACGAATGTCCAGTTCATTGTTAGTATGTAGTTTTGGCACATTGCCAAACCGACTACCAAAGTTTAAAATCCTTCGGCGGAGATTTCGACCTAACGTAAAGGCTATCGCCATCAAAAAGCATTAGTCGCACCAACGGTTTGACAAGTGAAAAAGTCCGCCTGATAAATTAACTTATACAATTGAACAGTATCGAAAATATACTCTGAAATGTTCGTTTATATATATTTTGTCTTATACAAAATCGAGCAAATCGTCTTAACAAAAAAGATATATAGTTTTTACAACACAAGCCCCTTCACACAGATGTCGACAATTGGGCAAAATTGTGTTTCAATCAAAATTTTTAGTCCAATTGGATTATCTTGTGAATATCAAATACATAATTTTCCAATAAATCTTTTCTTCGCTATTGAAAATTTAATGTCTTCAAATCAAAATCCCAATGCACGATCGCACATCTCTGTTCATAACCATATCGCTTACTGACTAACGTAATAATGTTATTACTTTATGTTTTAACTATCACAACAATACTGAAACATTGTATATGTAATTACTCTGATGCTTAAAATTCATGCCACAGAAAAAAAAAACGTTTTAACATAAAATTTATGTCACCGTATAACAAAGACATTCACAGTACGTCTCTTATTATAAGGCCGTTGTCTAAATACGGGGCATTGTTTCTGTGAATTATTTATGTCAGCAGCTTTACATTGTTGATTATAAATTTGAATATCTCTGTGGAACCTACACATTTGCATTTTTATATTTTCAACAAATTCAGCGCAATGGTAGAGCAGACGTGCCCGCGGGCTCGACGAAGAGTCTTGTCTCGACACGACACTGCAGACATTGTGAAGACGCGTCGTCGAGTACTGGGGGAGTTTTGTACTAGCAAATTTCCATCGGTACATCATATGTGTAGATATTACTTTTTACCCTTGGCTTATTTTGTCCTCATTAGCTAATGAATATAACGTAATATAAGGACACGTTTTAATGTATAATGAATTCAGAAAACCTTGTCATTTGAATCATTTCTAACATTAATGTAATAAACCAAATTACAAGCATTTGTTATAATTTTTTGTATGTATATTTTTTTTGCAAAACCTCCTTCGTACAGAACCCGGCATTTGATTTGGCACTTCGGAAACAAGAGCAATGTGTTCGGCAAGGTACATATCTGTTATGAATTGTCTCTGTTAATCGCAATAACTAAGTTGTCGAGGCATTCTGCAAAAAAACGCTTTAAAAATCCGATCCCAGATGTTACCGTATATAGTAAGACTCAAAGCAAGCCAACGTCTCAAAGCAAATGCCGAGTATTTTAATTGCATGTTTAGTTGCAATGACAATAATATATTTGTGCGTATATCTATGGTAATAATCTTATACTAAATACCGATAAATTAAACAGTGATTGTGAAATCAAAAACACGTGCTCGAGCGTTTGTTAGGTACATAGATCTAACAAACGTTCGGCACATTAATCCTTTCACGGCTTTAACATATAGAGATAGTATAGGCGTGAAACTTACTCTCTAAGTAAAGGGAATTGGTCTAACTTCGCACGGAGGGCCCTTCGCCCTCAGGTTGTTACCTAACTAGATTATTTCTCGCTACTAGCCTTGTTTAAACTATTAACAGCTCGGAAATTTATAAAAAATAATTTGAGTTTCACTTAGTTATATAACACTCGTAGAAGAAAACTTTTACTTCTTAAACTAAACTATATCTAAGAATTAACCGAAGAAATTTTTGTTACATTCGATGTAGATATACATTATTGAATTTTATAAATACAGCAGACTAAAGTTTTTATTAGCGTTTTGTATGATGTTAACTTTTCAGCTAAAAAGTATTTTGAATACAGTTTTATTTTCAGAGCTTTTTCGGAAATTGATAATGTTGTGTGATATTTAGAATAAGTCGCCACGACTAAATCGGGGAAAATGTAAGTAAGTAAAACCGTGCTGAATTATCAATAGTAAGAATTTGCAATTAAATTCATGTTCTAAAAATTCCAATTTTAAAATAATTTATTTTTATTAAATACAAAAAAATGTTTACAAATAAGTTATCTTTAGTTAATTAATACAATAAGATTATTTTATTTTAGCGTAATCTTTGAGCTCACTCTACATATATGTATAATTAGTTAATAGTATAATTTCAACTTGTGACGTCAACTGTTGAACATAGGCTTCTCCGAAATATTTCCAATAGTAAGCGACACATATGCAACTTTTCCGACGACCTTAATAAGGTCGCCTTATTTGTAGATGTCCTACGTCGCGTATACTGGTATGTGGTCTCCACCTAAAAACTTAATGCGTCGGCGGCAATTTGTTCCACACACCATATAGACTAGGCACTGATAGTGTAATAAACAATATAATATCGTACACTGTCGTCGATCCTTTGGAAGCTTGTTAATGAGCAGTGGAAATCGTACATAATTAATGCACAAAGCGTGAATCATATACGATTGTACCCCGGGAATCGAACCCGAGCGACCTACGGTCTTAGTTCTCTACTGCTGGGTAGCCACTGCTAATATCATATATAAATCGAATAAAAATTAAAAAAATCAAAATAATGAAAATACTAAAACAACATCGATAACCAACCTAAGACTGTAAAAATTATACAGCCTCGTCTACAGTCGTCACGCTGTGATTTAATACCTGCGCAGACAGTTTCTTTGTGATAAGAAGCAAAAAATCTGCAGAAATCCTTATACTGGAATACAGCAGTTATAATTGAATTCGTTTTATAAATATTATATATTATAAATAGGAGACGTAGTGTGAATAAAACAACAATGACGTTTATATTCCGCTACATATAGGCACTGTTTTGAAAATTCGAATCCAAACTCCAAACTATTATGAATGAAAAACGTATTTTAATTAATAACACTATGATATAAAAATAAACGTAAATTCATGTTTTTATCTGCATTGCGCAATACGTAGATTCAGCAAATATTTTTTTCTATTAATTAATTGATAGGTAAATAGGAATATTTTTGAGTGTTTGCTAGTGTAGACTGTGGCATTTTAGTTAAATATTAGATTTTGTAGGATATCGCATGAAAACTATTATTTTTAGTCTCTTCACTTATAACGATGACGATCATAGTTTACATAAAAGAGGCTCACAATGATGTCACAATCTCATCGTTTGTATTTTTACGACATCACCTGCGGTACATGGCAAGACTGTAAACCCATTCTATAGAGATCCTTTCACATTTATCAACTTCTCACCGAGCAGTCATAACCCCTAACTTTAATGGACCTTTTTGATTAACACACTTGGTCAAAAAGATCAGGCAACTTTTTGTTTTTGTTAATGTAAAATAGAAATTACAATGTATTTTTTAAGTTAAAGCGTTAAGTTTTTTGCTACTACTTTTTAATTCGAACAGTTAAGTAATCGAAAGACCTATCGTCGTCATGTTCAGCTGCATTGTATCATCGTAGATCTCGTCGTCCCTTGATATCAGACGAGAAAGAGGTTAAATGCTTTGCGCATAACTATAACAACTGTTTTAGAAAAAAAGTTGAATCATTTCGCAACATATTTAATATTCTTTGACATTTATCACTTTTTGATTTACATTATATATTACATATCACTTGTTTTTAGAATATTCACTTGGTGACTAAAAATTGTGTCTTAGTGACAATTGGTGGTTAAAAAAGAAGCAATTTATTTGCTTGCTTTTAAAAGATTAGTGAGATTCCCACGGTAATTTTCGCTCGCTAAATTTCAGATTGCTGGGCTCTTTTAAAATCGATGCTTATTGAATTCTCTTTGTAAAAATAAATAAACACAGGTTAATGAAACAAAACCTGCTCTGATAAAAAAACTGGACATGAAGGTCTTGATGAAGTTGAAGGTGATGGTTGCCAGGCAAGACATCATCAGACATCGACAGATGTTTTAAAATTTGCCTTAGATAACTCAACAGGTGTCGGTAACAGCGCACAAAACCCCAATAACAAATGAAATCTGTATAAAATATTTGCTAATTCTATTACGTGTATCCCTGTATTATCATGAATTAATTACATAGTCTTTGATAAAGTAAAGGCAGAAAAGAATAAACTATACAGTTAATATTTTTACCGTTTCTTATTAAACTTGGGCACATATTTAGTATGAACAGAATATACAAACAAACTAGCCAGATAATGTTAAAATAAATTATTAATATTATAACATATTTTTAATTAAATAAAAATGTTAACAGAGGAATAATCTAATGAGAATCTGTTAAAAACTTTAGCAATTATAAGTTTAGTTACGAAACATTCTCCTGTATATAAAACGACGTTCAAGACTCGACCGTGTTGTCTCCGACAACAGTAAATAAACAGAGCTCGGAGCTACGGAACGCTAATGATCAAAATTCTGATGGAGTAAGCGAGAGTCGCAACATAGTATTAATTTGATCAGAGCAATGCCATCAAAGTTCGCGCGCTGGAGGGAGTATGGTGGGGGACGAGACTTGCGCTAGAACTCGGTCAAACTATTGACTTACCTCAGGTCTGCCAACAGGCAGCGCTAACTAGCCGTTTCGTTTAAACTAGACACTCATTAGCTAAACGTCATCAACGAATTGAAATGAGGATTTCTATCGAGCTAGACGTTTCAGAATATCCCCAATGTTATTAATCGGCAGTTTAAATTCGTATGATAAATAATATACGATAATTTGTAAATTTACACTTATATAACTATTAAATTAAATATTAATAAATACTTACTATACTACAAAATTGTTAAACCAAGCTGTGGTGCGTCTCAAAAAGCAAATCGTATGCAGCAAAGCGTTTAGTTTGATAGTTATAGTAAAAATTCAGTTTAATAATAACACCGGCTAAGCTGTCACTAATGCATGCAGTGATAAAACAAGGCCGTGATGATACCCTAGTACTGTAAACCGGATCTACTACTATTATAAGAAATACAAATAGGTTACTTATCGTTATAAACTTAGATATTTAAATATTTTTTCATCTAATAGTTTACTTATAAATTAATATAAAAAAAATTATCTGTTAAATTTACATAATAAATAAAAATATAAAATAAAATTTTATTGTAATGGAAAAATGTACCAATGTTTTTTTACTTTCATGACTTTAAATATTAAGGAAATTCTCTATTTAAATACGTTTTATCTTATTAATATTAGGATACGAAAACAAATACCATTTTGTTGTGAATTATTTGGCACAAAATAAGTAACAATTTACACTATCGTACCTTGACAACTTTGATATAAAAAAGATAAATATTGATGTAATGGTTAGTGATAATCTGCTCCTGGTCCTATACAATAAATATGTCTTAAAGCACTATTAAGTTATATACTTCAGTTGTAAAATACTCTAGAGATATATTCATCCAAGTGCTATATGTGTGTGCTGTTTAAAGTTGTAGCAACTTCTAAGTAACCTGCTATCAACTGTCCGTAAACCAATTATACTAAATACAGCATGATTGTTTAAAGGTTTAAAAGCATTGAATCGTGTGAATGTACAGCTTATTTGTTGTTTATTAATACATCGTACACCACTTATAAAAATCAATGACTTCTAATGTTATAAATAGCGTTATGATAATATAGTAGAAAAGGCGTTTTCAAAATTCGAATTGCTACATGTTTGCATTAATTATTGATCTATCTGACCACGCAGACTTAAGTACTGCAGTAATGCCAAAAGTTCCTAGCCTGATAGATTCTAAAATAAAAAAAATTAATGTAACATATTTCAGGGTGATCAATTTAAATACTGTAATTTGATATATTTGCAATATATAGGTGTATGTAATGTATATATTTAAAGCTGAAATTGCGAAGTGTACTGAACACTGTGTATTTGCGTAAAATAAACCTACTAGCACTATCATTTATCAGAAAAACTCCATTTCACAGCACAGTAAATACTTTTATTCCACTTTTAGTACTCTTTTAGTCCAACTAGCATAGTTTCGACTAAACAACTTATCACTTCGATGGTTATCGAACGAGTGACCGAGCTCCCGACTCAATAATGAAAACGCTGTTTCAACCCCACTACTCTCAATCCTTTTTCTGAAAGTTGTCACAAAAGAGTGACGGGGTCAAGTAGTGTTGCCATCTAAGAAAAATAAAACTAACTTTTATAAAATTATAACACATTTTTCAGAGGACGTCGTTTAAATTATTAAATGCGGTGGTAATACAAGAAACGTTGCTTTGTAGAAATCTATGCCAATATGGTTAGGAGAGCGAGCGGATACACAAAGTGAAGCCTGTTTGTCCACGGTGGTGAAGTAAACAACGGCGTAGATATCGCCTCGGGCTTTGGGAGAATAATGGACTTTACTCGAAATAGATTTTATTATAGCATGTGCTTTCGTACGTACTTTATATTTCGAACCTTTAAATGCAAACTAGAAATAGATATTTATTTTTATGTTCTGCTATAGAACTTTTTATGTATTTAAATATTAAAAGCTTCATCTAATTTACTTTCTCTTTCGGAAATAGAGTAACATTTTATGAAGTGTCACAAAGCTTACCATTTTATTTAATTTTAAAGTAATTAATTAACTATCTACTTACTGACATGCATATTGTTTAACGAGCTATCATTTGTATGATCTATACGGATACTTTGTCATTATTAATATTATTAGATACAGAAATATTTTAATAAGCGTAAAGGTAAAATTGATCACAACACAAAAATAGATAACGTAACTTTTTTAATTTTAAGAATTCCTATTGTAACGTAAGTAGACCAAAGGTTTTCTATCTCTGATTTCGGGCTTCCTAACATTAGGTAACATTCAAAATTCTCTCAACGTTTTTTAATTTTCATTTTAATGTCGCCGGGGGACTGTTCACTTGCCGATGGAAATCAATGCAGTGAGCAGTAGCCGAGTACTCAATTTGCACGCATCGGGGAATAGCCGGACATGTTGTATTGTCATACGTCGCCAACACTTACGGATTTGGCTTCGGACACAATTCGAACAGTCGCGACAAAGCCTTCAACAGACATGTGACGCCCGGTACGGTACGGAAATTATATTAAGTGACATGGCGGATTGTTGTTATCAACTTTTTATCCTTTTTGAAAAGCTTTGTACACAATCTATGCGATTACCGTGTTTTCATAAAATGATTTCAAGGAATTTAACTGAATTTTATGTTACTTTAACATTAATAATTATTTCTGATGGTACTGTTTTTAGTATTTTATTTAATTTCTATACAATTATATAATATGGTCATAGCCCAACAGATGGACAAATTCATGGGGCAGTGAGAAGGCCACATAGTGTACAGAACAGATGATCGCTATCTGTTTTTGTTTTTTTTTGACTTCTCTTTTTGGGGCAACTCTCGATCCCCTTGCTATCTAATTTTATACTTTTATTTCACTTCCTCCTTTCATTCTTACTTATATTACAATTTCCTTCTGTCCTTCACAATCTCCATCTTTTCATTCCTCATATTCGTTCCTTGTCCACAATTGGTTACATTATTACAATTTTGACTTAATTGATTCGATTTTATTAACATTTTAATATTTGGTGTAAATTAAAATCAAGCTTTATAATCTTTTTTACATACTATTACCTATATTGCTTTATTCATGACTAGAATGTATAAGATCTTGATGAACCCTTTTTTGGCTTAGTTCTGAGTCTTATTCTTTTCTATCATTTAGTGTACCACTTTTTTAGAAAACTTTAAAATTACAAAACCATATTCATTGCTATCCATGACGTAGGCGATGCTGCTGTTGCATGCAAATCGTCTTCGAATCGATCCTGTATAAAATCTGAAGGAGAGGTCAATAGCCAGCAATAGGCATTCTACGACTTAAATTACAATAATGTTGATAATATCGAAGTGTTTTTTCAAATTTACCATTTGCAAGTGAAGAAGAAGTGTTATCTATTTACTGCTTAGTGTACAACGTCAACAGTAAATCTGGGCTTTAAACGATTATATACTAACCGTATATCTATCCAATAATAAAAAGTACCACGTGATTGGTTACATAAAAATTACACAAGCACATTTATTTTTTGCACTATTTACCTGTATTTGAAAAATAAAGTATAAATAATTAAATTATATTAATTATTTGTTAATAAACACAAATTAATCATATTGATTCCATGTCAAACATTCGCATTTCCAGTTTTCATATGCTATTTTTCTACATTCGCTGAATTTGCTATTAAGTATAAAATTGGAATACTATAGAAACGATTGCAATCTCGAAACGAGCCAGCCATCTTTAAATTCATTTCATTTTTATTAGTTTTATGTAATAGATCGGAAGAATTAAGAATTAGTACTCAATCAAAAAAGTAATTAAGCAATAAATTAATTGTTAGATTAAAAATAAGTAGTAATATGAAAAGATATATGGTTCAAATGATGATGTGATTGCAGGTAATTTTGTTATTAATATCAATTATGGGTAAGTTATGAAATATTTTTTTAATTTAAAATCGCGATGGATATAAAATTTTTACGCTAATTATGGTCGTAGGTTGCATTAGGCTCTCGGAGCTCTTTCGTAGGAAAATTAAAAAACTGCAACAAACGTAAAACTTTAGTAATTATATTTACCAAAGCAAGAAAATGAACATATATGTACCATACAAATAACCAACATGTACCAAATTATATAAATCACCCTTGTCATTTGTTATGGACACGAAGAAATTGAATAGCCATATTTCCACCAAATATCAGATTTCATGTTAATCGGACTAACACTGATCAATTCTGATCGGAGACAATTGAATTACTGTCGTCTGGTTCCCTACATTTTTGTCATATTTTCGCATTGTCGTTTATTGTTCCGTCCCTAGCGTGGGGGGCATTATTGCCAGAGATACGCTTAATTGGTTTGGCGTTGCGGTCATGTGACATTTTCAGTGCAATGCTTTTGTCATCGCTTTTAAATTTCCGCGACTCGATTTTCTCGTTAATAAAAAAGATAAAACGCTGAATAAATAAACTGGACAGCCAATGTCATAGATGTCCGACGAGGCCTTTGTGTATAAAAAACAGACCTGATTTTGTAAATGTTATTGATCTAACATTCGTTTATTAGAATTAACTGAGAAACTTCATGCTGTATGTACAATAATCAATATTGAAAGACTTTTTGGATTCTTATATAAATAGGAAGTTTAAAAATCAATAGTAAAAAGGACAAGATTTTTAACAAATTTTAATACCTATTATGTGGTAATATGATTAAGAGGAAAAAATCTGAAATCTAAAGGAAATCTAAACAGGTCTCCTCCTTTTTGGACTTTGGACTCTAGAGCCTACGGATAACGAAGACTATCAAGAAATGTTTGACAAAATAGTAATAATACTAATATCTAAGCAGTTACCACCGCAGCGGCTATTTCTAACAATGACTCTTAAAAACGCCACACTATCACACTAACACAGGTTAAAAAGGGCGCCTTTAGGTGAAATTAGTGACCATTCATATAATATTTTATATCTCAATAGAACCCATACAAAAGCCCCCGCGGGCAACAATCGCTATGTGACCTACCCATAGCCAGTTAAACTTGTCAATCCGCTGGGATATATCTGTTACCTCCGATCATCTATTGATCTCCAATTTCCTAATTTGATCTCGTAGAGAAATCCTGAGCATAGCCCTCTCCATAGCTCCGATCCCTATTATGACATATGAATAAAAATTCTCACCCGTATTAGGCTTTATCGACCAACTGTTTCAATAACACAGACATGTCTCATCGATGACAAAAATTCAAAACGAGAACATTCCATTCGGAATTCACGAAGCGACAACTGTCTTACAAACGATTACGACCCGAAAAGTCACGTTATTGTTCCACAATGAATATTAACACTCGAATAACGGCGCGTAGTAGTCCCACGAAGATAAATTTATCCCCTAGTCGGGAAATGGAACATTTTTCACGGCACCTAACGCTAGGTGTCACATGCGCGGAGCGAAGACGCCGTTACTTACGTAGTACGTGAGCGGAATACAACACGTGTGCCGCCGAATTAGCTCCTGTGCCATGTATTCTTTCACCGGCTATATTGCTGTTTGCACTTTCATTATATTTCGGCCGTCTTCCATTAAAGTGTCTTACGTGAGCTATTTCAATTTTATAATTTTAGTTCACATTACTTGCAATTTAGCTTTAAACATATTACCTTACTCTCAAATAACATACTCACCAGTAATGTTTACATACCTTTTAAAAACACTTAAGCAACAACACGTAGGTAATGGTTAGTTATTAATACGCCATAAAATGAATAAAATTTTGGCTTTTCATTGAATGAAATTTAATTTTAATAAACATGCTTTTATAAATATGGCTCATCAGTTCTTTGCTTTGCTAGAAACAGTTTTATATGTTTTAAACGAACTGCGACCGCTTGGTAGCAAAAGGTAATAACAATTATTAAATAAATGTAGTTACGTAATTACTATCGAAATCATTATACCTCGCGTTAGGGAAGCACGGCGAGGTGTTGGCCGAGGAAGAAAGGATTGAGCTCCGCCACCGCAAGCTTTGACGGCGGAATGACAGAGCGCAGCGTCCTATGCGGGGAATCCCCAGTCTAGCGGCGCATATACCTAAAGCGCGGCGCAGCGGTTTCGGTAGGTTTATAAAACATTACATCGACAAAATTATTGGTGATTTATGTACTTTTAAAAATCCTAATAAAATTAATTACCATGTACCGTTGTAATGGATGTTGTGTTAGCGAATAGTTTCGACAATATCTCATTAAATTAGTCGACGTTATTAAAAAAGGATGCCGTTCTTTCTATTAAAAGTCTTGTTCATAAAAGTAAAACAGAAGAGAGACAGCATTTCCTATCGTCATGCGACGGCAGTAACAGTTCTTAAATAACAAGTAATGGCTGATTTTATGTGAAAAAGTATGGTTCTTATCAATTACTTAAACGTCATCAATTCACACATTTTTAACTAGTAAAAAATCGGTTTTCAGTCTTTGTAAAAAAAGTAAAATAAAATACTGAAATGTCAATATAACAAACAGATTCATAAAAATTTTGATTTATTTTATTTTGTGTATAATAAAATAAATAAGGCATATCATTAATAAAAATTAAATCTAAAATTCTAAGGATGTCGTTTAGGTAAGTTTTTTTAAACAGAAAATGTTTTAAAACATTATTAAAGAAGATACAAAGGTCAATGCAATCTAAACTTGCAATATAGCGTTCCGATACATATTTTTTTTTTGGACGCGATAAAAACTTTTAATTTGTTAATGAATGTCGCGTGTTGAACTTAATTAAATTACAACATCGCATTGGAAAAATTTATTGAAGCACGAAGTAGTTGGCGGAATGGCAGTTGCCAGCCACAATTCAACTATTATCGACTATTAAATAATGCTCCTACACACATCACAAGTTTTCACTGTGTTAATTACTTAAACACGGTTCAATGAATACACAGATAGAGTCAATATCTGGAAACATTATTAAACATCATTGTCATTTTTTATATTGAATGAGAACAAACCAATTTTTTTATAACTTATTAGTCATACAGTTCTACAAAACGCGTGCTTAACGGTTAGTTCTAATAATTTATTAGTTAACGAGAAAAAGTGTAAATGAGTAAAGTAAAGTTTACTTTGACTTATATTAAAAGTACTAAAAACAATATACAAATTAATAAAGAGGTAAATGTATAATCGGTACGGTTAACCTTAGACGCAACATTACAATCCTAACCCTCTCTATTTTTGATTCAATAAAACAAAGCTCAGTTTTGCAATACAAACAATTTTTAAAAATCTATTCTAGTTATGCATTATGTCTTACGATTTGCTTATATTCGTTAAAGATGAAAATGAGATCCGCGAATTAAAACAAACAACAACGACAAAACATGAATAACTCCATGTTTACCGTATTCAATCAATTTTCATCGTATTTTAAAATAAAAGTGGTAATGTCTTGGTGCTTCCGATTTATTAATAACGAGTCGCCTAAAATTTCATAACGTTCTCATTTACCACTTAGAAAGCGTGAGTTAAAACAAGCGCATGAAAATTTTTTTTACATTACACAGATCAATAATTTCAAATTTGAGATTGATTCTTTGAAAAAAAAGTTACATGCCTACCATACGTATACTAGCATCCTACCGTATACAAAAAAGAATATTAAATAAATAAATGCATTATTCGGTCGATTGACAACCTGCATACATCGCAACAAAGAGCTGTTTCTCATACAGGCATTTTCTTACAGACAAAGTAGTAATAATAATAGGGTGTAAACGGAAAAAGGGCAAACATATGTATACAATGTATTATATGTTTTAAATAATAAATAGGTTTTTATTACTAAAATTATTTTAAAATCCTATATCATTTGCTAAAGTTGAAGGAAAAGGATATTACATACAATAAAATAATTGTAACAACATAAAGCTGCTTTTAGAAAAATGTTAATTGAATTCAGTAAAATAAATATTGACAAATTAAACAAATAAACGGTTTCATCAGAAAGTCGTTACTTAAAAACGCTATCACGAAATTGCATTTGCTTTTCGCAGTGAAGTAAATATTTTAATCTGATTACGCCAAAGGCAGCATAATAATTTACCATAGTACTTGAATACTTATTCGCCAATTATGATTTTAACTACGTAACTAAATAATATTTTTGATCTAAAAGTAAAATAATCTTATTCTTGTTGTTCACTGCTAAAATTATACAAGGCGATTAGTAAATAAAAAAAAAGATGTAAATGCGCATATATAGCTCAATTACTGTAAATAGATGTACGGTACACCCATAAAATTATAAATAACGTAATAATAATAATGCAGTAAGATAAATCGTTTTTAAAATGCGAATAATTACATATTAAAATTAATTATTGTTTAATATCTATCTCTGCAGCATTTTTACTACCAAAAGTCATTGCCCTTTTGCATCTCCTCCTTAAAAAAAATTAAAAAAAACGTATTTTAAAGTGATCATCTCATATAATAGATTGATTGAGAATAGGTTCAAATTTGTCCTGTTAACAAATGAGGCATATGTTCACCACTTCAAAGCTTTTACACTTATAACTCATCATCTTGTAGAGTATTAAATCTACCAAGTTAAACAACATAACCTCCAAGAGTAATTCGCGTCTTTGCTTCATTTCAGAGATAAGGAACTTGACGTTTGGAAAGTCGCGCCGTGCCCGCACATCGTTTGTCACAGCGCCCTCTGGCGACTGTGTCACTGTGTCAAGCTTATCGCTATTTCGAAATTTACGTTTCGATACGAAATAACGTGGTTTTTGAATTTAGAATTGTTTGAAATTTTACTGACTTATTTATATACCATTCACTAAATTTAAAATTTATTTCCTCTTACTTTTATTGCAATAAATAATTACAATTAAAAAAATATGCTGACGTCTCTGTGTTGCGTAATGTTAAAAATTTGTATGAAACATAAAACAGGCGTGAAAAAAATTAATCGATCTCGTCATAACATGACTATAATCAGGTAATATAGTTAAAAATGTATCTTTCAGGTAGACGTGTATTATGGTATGTAAATAACGTAATGATACGAAAGAGCAAATAATTAGTGATTTGTAATTAGTAATTAATAACAATCAATCTTAGAAAAAAAATAATTAAGCGGCAATAAATGTTCAAGCACGCGTTGGTCTCATAGATAAATAAATAAGAAAATAGTAAATACGGACATATATCGTAAAATAAAGCCTACATGAAAAAAATATTTACGCTATGTAAAAGGCCTGTGCCTTTTAGAGGCAGGGGATTTCAAGTGGTTTAATAATAAAAAAATATATACTTTTGAGTATCTCTAGCTGGATGGGACTAACTGCAAAGCATATACAGAATCATCTAGAAGAACTTTTGAAAAAAAAACTTTCTAATAGTAGTAGCTGACAATGTTTAACCTTAAAAAGAAACAGGCATAATCATTCAAAGCTTTAAAAGACATGCGTTTTACTGCTACTAGTCTTCTTTTTGCTATAAATCGGAACGCATAGTAATTGATTCATTAACGAACTTCTTTCCCCGCATAGCTTCTCGTAAATAAGTTTTTATTTGTACAATGAATTAATGGCAGTAGCGCTCATTTGTATGTTAATTACACGTTAGCTGGTACTGCGGTTTGCGAGGGTAGCACCGGCAAAATAAAAGAATTTGTTAAAAGTTAAAACACGACAACGTGTGATTATAAATATCTATTACATTATATCAATACAAAATAAGAGTTTATATGTTTGAGAGTACATGAATTAAATTAAATAATATCGTAAATAAACATTAATTAGTGGCCAATAAGACGGAAAGCGATAAAATGAATGCAAAGCAAATTGCCCTGTAAAGTGAATAGTAAAATGTTGCTTGTACTTTTTTATAGTACAGAAAAGCGGACCATGTTATTTCCCTCTTCGAAATTCATTTGGTAACTTTAATTGCGTCGCTCTTTACGGTAAACAAAAACTTCAAACAACCGTTAAACATCGGTTGGCAAGCGAATACAAGTTTCGCTGCCGTCGAGGAGGTTTTACCAAACATTTCGAATGTAATGGTTGTTCGTATTTTAATTTTATTTCAAGTTGGCGGCTTTCATTGGAAACGTATTTACTACCAATGGCTGCACCAATCCAATTTTTTTACTGAAAGGCCGTTACATTTACCAAATTTTTCTACTTTTTTGTTTTTATTTATAATCTACGTATTCCAATAAAGAGAGTTGTTAGTGCGTGAAAAAGAAAATAAGAAATATAATTCATTAATATATGGTAACTGTGTCAGACACACGCAATCGTTTTCACTGCTGCATGAAACCTAACAAGTTTAATAGATTTATAGGTCTATGACATTTATTTGTTCTATTTTAATAATTACTGACATTTACAATGTCGTTTTTATTCAGCGAAAACAGTTACACATATTAAAAACTACTTATCCTCCGTCCAGTTCGGATAGCGTAAAATATAAAGTCAAATACAAAATTTTATTATCTTGCTGCCTAATTTAACCACCCTTTACGATAGTAATTTCATAAAATTCTTTCCCAGTTGACTTTCGTACGGCAAAACGAACATTTCTATCAAATTTTAAGTCTCGAAACCTTATAGTTCTACAAATATCGTGATGAATCAATGCATACATGGAAATCTCTTATATTAATATGGATAGACAATTCATACCAGAGTTTTCAGACGCGTTGGTTCTAGTCATCATTAGATCTGTTTCAACTTAACATTTGATATTAGATCCTGTTAAGTTTTCAAGTGACGTGTACAATTGCACAACTACGTATTTAAAAATACCAAAATGCATTTAATTATCATCATTTATTTCCTTATTGCATTTACAGGCAAAAGCACACTGACGCGAAACTAAAATACGTAAAGTAGAAGCCATAATAGTAAAACGCTGTGCTTTCAATTTGTGTTATTACAGGCTGGGGACATTGTAAAGGGAAACAAAACGCGAACGGATGGCACCAGATATCGGCTAAACTGTGGTTTCAGCTACCACATGAAATAATCACCTCAATATTAATTCTCTTTAAAGCTGGACAGAAAATTTTCATAATATTATGCAAACGAAAATGCTTTAGGAAATATTAGGTGCAGAATTATCTCTATTGTTCCATAATATCTGAGAATTAATGAAATTTAATCTCTACGACGTGCATGGACGTGGAACATTAACGCATGAACGCACGCGCACTTGCGTATTTATTTTCATAGTTTGCATAAACATAACTCTAATGAACTAAAATGTATTTTGAAAGAAACTACATACCATATCATAATATCAGCAACTGAATACATACCTAATTTAATTTTACTCGATACAAAGAGAATTTGGATACGATATATTTTAGTCATTCTTTAAGAGAGATGTATAGATAAAATAAAGCTATGGAACACATTTCCCATCTTCAGTATCGTAAGAAAGTTACTCAAATATTCATGAGTGTGCAAGAGGCCAAGATTCTTTCACTTCTCTTTATGAGCTACGCCCTACATGGGGTGGCTAGCTAATGCATCCACTTTTATTCCCACAAACATCACAGGGTTTTCTGTAGAGCAATTCAATTTTGTTTTCAACCCTTATAACGTGTTGTAGGTGAAGAAATATTTATTTTCGTGAAAGTAAATTCAAAAAAGTTTTGTTATATGCCTTAAATTCTGACTATTCTCGTAGCTTAGTACCTTTATTCTTACAGACATACTAACATTAAACTATAACGGGGGATTGGACTTATGATTAAAAGTTTTAGGGGGGTGAATGTGTGGCTCAAATACTGTTAATGTGTCGTAAACACAATCCAAAAATGGATGGTTTCAGAAATGATAATTAAAATAAAGATAAAATACGAAGAAGTAAGAAAGTAATTGGAAATAAGTGTACAAGTATTAAAACTTTTTGCTGACAATTGAGCTATACATTGTCTCCTTTAAATCTTTATCACCGATCATAATCATCATGTCAGCCTATAGACGCCTTCTGAAAAGCATAGACCTTTGCCAAGAATCACCATAACCGGTCTAGAGCTGCCCGCATCTAATTAATATAACCAATCACCGTGTATGTAATCGCGAAAAAACCCGAAATGCACTCGATATACATTAAAGTCGTACGAAGATCCTGAACGCCAGTCGCTTTCAGCCGGCCCTGTTGGAAATCTACGCAGGGCCTATGTCCAGCAGTGGAAGTCCACCTTCTCCGTAAGATGACCCAGCTCACGTGTTCACTGCCGCTTCAGGACATATGGAGAAAGATGATCCTAACAAACATGTTACTTAGCATTATAAAAACAAATCTAAATAGTGTGTAACACTTTATTTAGAGATAATTAATAAATATAAATAGTTTGTAACACTATAAACAAAAATAATTAATATGATGCACGTATACTTGGAAAATACTGATAAAGCGCTATTATATTAAGGGCACTAGCTGTTTAATTATTCATCTCATTAGACAAGTTTCCGAGCGTTCCTTTGTAGAGAATTCTAGTTGGATCAAGCTGCATTGCCGATAGCCCAGTTTACTTCGACGAACTTCAGAGGTTTGGAAGTTTCGCGAATATATGTCGCGCTTCTGGCATTCTGCTGGCAATTGGCTGTCACTGAATATAATAAATTATAGCTCCAATGCTACTGTATTTCGGAAGTTCTATAAACTTAGCTAACCTGTATTTTATGTAATATTGTTACAATTTGTTGCTTAAGTCGCTTAGTTCATTAGAACACATTTAAATAAATTTTATTGAAACATTATCGAATATTTCTCTTTCTATAATATTTTTTAAAAAGTTATTAAATATGAAAGATATACATGCGTAATTGTAACATAGGTGTTTTAAAAACAAACAAAATTTTACTTTCATTTTTATTTCTAGATGGTAAACCGATTCATACTTTAAACATAATTTTATTTATAATAAGAGTGTTGTGTACTATATTACATATAATTATTATCAACATTTACTATATAATTTAATGCCTTATTATCTCAATTCCAATATTTATCATAAATAATTGATTTTGATGTAATTTAAGAATATTCTATTCACGTAATAATTATTACTGCACTATTAATGTATTAATTGTTAAATTTATTTTATATATTGAATGTGAACAATTCATTAAAAGTGTCGCCTTTGGATTCCTACCGTATTGATTCTCGTTAAGACTTAAGCAAATAATATGCGTTGCATAGAAAGAAGCTGTGAAGTTTTCTTTTGTCTTAAAAAAAACTTTTTATTATTTGTATGTTGACATTATATTTGTAGGAAATTTTTCTAAGTATTCTATCCGGTGAATGATATTTATTATCATATTTTTTCTGCAATTACAAAAAGTGTCTTAAATTTAAATACGTACAAAGGATGTAGCACCGATTCGTAGTTCGCATTCAATATTTTATCCCCATTCGCCGCGTGTGAATTAACATACATTTATTTTACTGCCGGAAAGCGTCTAGTTTGCAGTACAATAGCGTCTAGTTGCAAACCTAATAATAAATTAAGGATTACCGCGGATTTAGTAGCGCCATCTGGCAGCCGCAGTCGGTGAAAAGTGATCGGACTATACTAAATTAATAATTACTGGTTTTGTAAAATAAAAAAAGTACTTTATTTATAAAGAAAAGAAAATTGAACCTTTTTTATAACTTCATGTTACAATTAAAAATATTGATCTTATTCTTCTTCTCAGTCGTCTTTTGAATGGCCTTGAGCCCATCGTTGATCAGCTCTTTTTATACTATGTTTTTATACTGTCCTATCCTCTGTACCCCTCACAGCAGTTAAAACGAAGAGTCCAGTTATTGATTTAACTTTAACCAGACCAGCGAGGAAATGTTCAACCACGTGGTCTTTCACCGTCTATATTCTCTACAACGAGTAGCTTGTTATTGATCATGTACATAAATTTTTGTATTTATATTTTTACATACATAAATAACATAAAGCTAGTATCCCCAGATTATTAAAATAAACTTAGAATCATTATTTAACACGGGAAGTTTCAAGTTATCCACTTTAAATAACTTCTAACAACTTCAAGGTAACAAAGCGTAAAATGGCTACACCCACGTAACTCATCTTAATTCAATTGACGTAGTACACAGAGTTCTAACCAACCGTAGTACTTTTTATTAAGTAGTTTTTACTAGATATTACGTTCAATATTGCCTTTTATTATTATTCTAGAACTTATATCATGAGAAGTAAATATTACGCGTATTGATAATTTTCACTATAAACATTTTTAAGCTACTAGACGTCCATATTTGGACATAGGCCTGTTTGAAAGACTTGACGAAGACGTCTTGTGACGTTATGGGATGTCCTACGCTGGGCTTGCCGAATCCGTGATCTGCACTCCAGAATTTTAAGACACCACCGGCTACATATTTTGCGTGCTGTGTGCAGTGCTGGAGGTATATAAATTAAGAACCAGGTAGGCATTTATCAAATGTGTACATAATGCTTTCAATACCATTAATCTGCGAGAAATAAAAGCTGGCAATATATATACATATGTTACGCATTTAATTAAGTAGTCACAATTTTTCAATCCTCAACAGTACTTTAATTTAATGGCGACAGACATTAAAACTGGAGAAATTGGGTAAGGAAACATTATTTACTATAATAGTTTCAACACTGAAATAAAAACCGAGAATATTAACAGTAGTGAGTATTATTAGAATTTTAATAATAAGAACATAATTGTAATTATATTGCAAAACCTAACATAAATAAATGCAATCAAATACAAATAAAAATAGTTCTTAAAAAATTCTGTTTCATAATCGAGTTAATGTACCTACGCTTCATACCTTTAGGTATTCTTAATTAAACCCTTAGGCTCGGTTAGCAAAGCAAACGTTTTAATTGAAGATTGTGGATTAATCGAAATTGCTTTCATTTCTTCGCCAGTTTTATAGAATGGAACTGGGTCAATAAAGAATAATAGGAACGAGAAATTACGTCAGAGATTCGATTTGCTTGAATTGAAATAGAAAGAGGCTTCAACATAAATGATACTTACTGACTAAAAAATGCATTGTTTTTTTTATTGTAAAACAATAAAAAATATTCATATTAAGTTATTAAATTGTAGATTAATTGTATAAATAAAAAAAAATCTTCCTTCATAATAAATCAAATTTTCAAATCAGTTACGAATAGCAATCGGCAGCTTAATCATTGCTGGAATTGTAGCGTCGATCAATTTAATCAAAAGGTATTGTAAAATCAAATTGATCCCTTAGGGGTATAAGTCGAACCATGAACAGTTAAGCTGTGATGAAGTAAGTTAGATGTAATCGCTGATATGTGCAAACTTAATCGAAGAAGGGACAAAATAGGTACCGATGAGCCGCTATGGACAATTAGTTAACATTTTAATTACATAATAATTCTCGTTATCAAACGCTATTTTAATTATAACATTTTTGCTGAAACGTTTATATTTTAAAGAAATGTTTACTTAACGGCATAACTGGTTTTTGACGGCTTTAACAAACCACATAGAGATAAGCAGATGTCATTACTTACAGTTAGGTTAGATCTATACCTTAAATTATATAAAAAAACACTAACTTATAAACTTTACGCAACAATAACTTGATAGATTTTATTAAAAAAATGACTAAAAAAAAAACAGATATCAATATTTTTTTACAAAATAAAGTAATTGTTAATTAAGGTGAATTGACTTTGTGTTGGCTGTTGGTTAAGCAGTGTTAACCCAGTGGTTGGGGATTGTGACTTGAGATCGTAGGCCGCGGATTCGATTCCCAGGATACAATCTTGTAAATATAATTCACACTTTGTGCATTCATTATAAACGATTTCCACTGCTCAAAAAATTTTCAGAGGATGAGCATCAACATCCTCTGCATACCATAATATCCTACTGCGATGGCCAACCCACCTGCCAAGCATGACCATTATGGTATCTTCGGGAGAGGCCAATGTCTTGCAGTGGGCATCGATGGCCTGAAACGACGAGAACAATCATTAAATCAGTAGAGCGGTCTTTAACGCGATTAGTTCTAAATAACAATATTTAGTGCCTTATTTTAAAACACCATTCGTCTATTTTAGCAATAGTATGACAGATAAATCTTGTTTGAAACATGTTGTTGCGTAACAGTTACGTGCACACTAGTGTAACAAATAGTGACAGAGGTTGACACTGTTATTATCCTATTCTGTATACTATATAACATTCGACGTGTCTTACACGCGTAAGCAAATTTGCCCATAATTTATTGCCTGCAGCTTAATAGAAGGTTGTTCCAGATATAAACGAATACTTGTAATTTGCTAAAAGTGTAACCGCACTATTGCTATACACGAGTATAATTAGCTATATTTGTTAGTTATCTAAATAAGTAAATAAACATCCGAGCAAATAAATAATTAAAACGATGGACAATTTAATAATAAAATAATATCACTATATTATTTTTCATAGTCATGACTCTTTAAGGTCAATAGAATAACAAAATGGAGAAATAACATTTAATATTGAGATCAAAACAATATTAAATTATCTGTTTAAAAACATTGACAGTATACGATACATTCTTCTTTACAGCTTCCCGCAAAGATCGCCACGATCGATCTCCCGCATCCTGGGGAGCGTACCAGCCACGTCTATCAGCTCTTGGTGCCATTCGAGAACCTTTAGGCCCCAACGACCATCGGTTCCACGAGCGATGTGCCTCGTCCGCTGTCATTTTAGACGTGCAGTTCTTCGAGCTACGTCGGTCATCTTGGTTCTTTTGCGAAGCTCCTCATTTCTGATTTTGAAACTCCAGGCAAAGCCGTCTCCATTGCTCTCATGGTGACCTGGAGCCTTCTTGTAAGGCCCGTCGTAAATGACCACATCTCAGATCCATATGTAATCACCGGTAAGACACATTGATCAAAGAACTTCGTCTTCAAACATTGCGGTATTTTGGACGAAGAAAGGAAAAAATGTTTACATTAAGTACTGATACAAAAATTTAACAATGATTTAAATAAATTATCTTATTTACTATATCTATCGATTGAATTTTTAACGACTTCTTACTTATTATAACTTTCTTAATAAACTCGGATGGTATTCTATGAAAGTGACTTCGGAAAGTCTAGGGAAAAGTTGATTATTTTAATGTGCATCGTGTATTAGCTTGTCATATATTTAAAGTTGAGATACGAGGCTACTCTTGGGATCCGTAACCTTGAGCTTAATCTGCCATGTGCACTTCGTATAAATTGATATCACTTATTTTTAGATTTATAGTTCTGGAAGATGTTTCCATTACCAAAGATAAAAAATCTAATATATTTTCATGTACAAATTTTGAATAATGATGGATCGATGGTTTTGTTTACGCAAGGTTTGCCCTGGTTGGTGAATCGAACTAGCAACCAACAATTGTAAGTAGCGGTAATTAACCACCGATTCATCTCTAGAAATGTCTTTTCGTGTATAATTTACATGTAAAAGCTATTTAGAAATTCTGATTTAACAAACCCAAAATGCAAGAGTACCCTTTGCTAACCTTCACACATACAAATAATCAATACACGTACATTATTTAATAAACGTTTTGTCTCGAAAACTAAGTTCAAAGCTTAATGCTCAGCCCAACATCTTTCAATAGTTGTCAGTATATAAAGAAATCCGGAAAATCGTTACTCGTATCTTTAAGGTTTAACTAATACTTTGTAATAAAAAGCATTCAAAACATAATAGTTTCTTTGAAAAGCACGCTTTTCAACTAATTAACGTCAGGAAGTCTGGAGCTGAATAGAATGATGCTCGTTATAAAAACTCACTGCTCAATTAGAGAGAATAGTAAAGTTATATTGAAGTTTTAATATTTTTAATTATTTGCTTTTAATTAACTTTTATAAAACGCTTTTATTTTTATATAAAGTAACGGAGAAGCAGACTTTTAATATATAGTTATCATTGGTATTGTCGTGATGATTGTTGCTGCATCATTATTTTTCTATAGATTTAGCATTAGTTTTTAACAAGGTTTAAGAACAATAAATATTACAACAATATCCGAGGACATCTTCATTTTCAGTCAGTTATGAGTGACGATCATGATTGCGGGAGAGTGAGGAGTGTTACAATCCTAACTGCGTCGAAAGATCTATGAACTCGATTCAAAAGTCTAAATTCTAATCAACGCTAAAGATCGTAGCAATATATCCAAAATGTAAAATTCTCTTTCTTATCAGGTAAATCAAACGCCCAACCAATCCGTTGCCCATTCAGACGCGTCCATACTAGTTGGTTAGATTGGTAGCAATAGGTAAGATCAAATACAAACTTTCAGGAAGCCGACTAACCACTGACTGGTAAAACCAGATAGTTACAATGGGGCTAAGCATCCTGAATCACCAGAGAAGTCAACAGAGCAGGGTATCGATAGTCAGTTGACAATTTGTAAAGGTACTTCAAAACTATCACAATTGTTTATTTAATAAAAGCCGTGGAGCATTCATTGCTAAACATACGCCTCTCTCATAGATTTCCATAAGGTTGCGCTTCGAACCTGTTATTTAGTGTACAATGTATTACATAAATATATATTTCTATACATTACTAGTTTTAAAAAAAATCAATTTTGATCGATTCCGATTTAATACCGTACACTGTAACTCAAAATCAATATCATCGTTACCATTTCAGTTCTAGGATTCCCACAGCTGGATGTAAACTTCCTACCTAGATTTTTAATAGGACCAGCTGAAAGCGACTTACACTCGTCTTCTAGTGACTTTAACAAT
Organism: Battus philenor; assembly: GCF_028537555.1. Classification (NCBI taxonomy): domain Eukaryota; kingdom Metazoa; phylum Arthropoda; class Insecta; order Lepidoptera; family Papilionidae; genus Battus; species Battus philenor. Next base: position 6,351,783 of record NW_027181693.1, read on the forward strand.
GTTGACTGTATAACTCGTGGGTCCATCGTTGCACTTTCGGGCCTTACGAGAACGTTATGATGATGATTAATATGTTTTAAAATTAACATGTAAAAAAGTCTCATTTTTAAGAATGATTTTCCAAAAGAAATTTCTTTTTTTTTACTTTTTAATTATAACTATATTTTAAAAAGGAGATAAAGTGTCTTTAATAAAAATTGTTCTCAATAATCATTTTATTTCATTTATATATTTTCTAGACAATCTGGAAGTATTTCTCTTTCTATTTTGTTAACGTTTCCAAATAAAAAGTTAACAGAAAAATTCGAGTTATAATTCATAACAAATAAAGTCTGTAATTGGATTTTTGAAACTTTCGCCGAGAATTCCAAATACAAACACATTGTTATTAGAAAATAAGTTTTTGCTTTATTGCATTAAGATTGTTGTTGGCTATGTTTTACTCGTATCTACTACCACTCTTATTAATTCAACACGATCCTCAAATGTTTTCATTATTGGCAAAATCGAATTAGGTCAACTAATTTCCGCAAAAAATTCTTGCTGTGGAATTACTGCAAACGTGTAAGCCTATCTCAAACGTTAGCTCCAGCGCTGTCAGATGACAAAAGCCGTTAAGCTGTATAGGCTATCCAATAAACAGCTTGATTTCTCTAAGCTATAAACTTACCTCTAAATAGTAGCTTATGATATTACTCCAAATTATCAAATGTTGGGTATTAGTTTCATTTAATACTGAAATACCTGAGTTAACACATTTTTTACCCGTTTATGTATTATTAAATTTAAAGGATTTGTTTTATATACTTACGAGAAACAGATTATCAGTGTATCATATCGTATCGCGAACATAGGTCGCGGGTTTGATTCTCAGGATACAATATTATATAATTCAAAATCATTGCAATGAGTATACAGGATTGCCACTGCTAACAAACAAGTTTCCAGAGGTTGGGCAGCAGCGTTATCTACGTACCATAATACCACACTGGGATCGTCAATCCATCTGCCAAGCTTGGCGATTGTGGTATATCCCCCATAGATATCCTTAGTAAAGTCCTATGCATTGCAGCAGGCATCTAAAACGACGACGAAGATATATTAATAATTTTTTTGCATACGTCACAACATTGAGTAACAACTTAAGTATTTTCGAATACAATATATGATTATTTTCGTACTTTATTTTCTTTATGGATTTATCGATGAAATTCTAATAAATTAGATTAATTTCAAAAGTGCGACAGTATGAAGTAAACTTATTGAATTGGAAGTAAAAATGGTTATATTAATAACCGATATTAAAAGCTGATATAATTCTTTTAAATAATCATGTTTGTATTTTTATCGATAAAAATTTGGAGTTAATTATTACTAAATATGAATTCTCATGTATACACTTAATATGATTCGGATACAAATGTAGTTCTATGTAGGATTACATATTTTGAAATCCATCATAAACACGCAAGAAATATTAGTACCGACTATAAGGTTAATATTCTACTCGTCTAATTATATAATCTAAAAACAAAATAGAAAAAAACAGGGACCGAAATATTAATTAAATGTGCTCCTAGTAAAGTCCTCCTTGTCCTTAAAATACGACCTTATAAATCTAATAATAATCTATTCAATATATCACAGCTAATTTCGTACCTTTACTGAGACGATACAATTTGAGTCTCGTAGGAAACGACTAATTTTTCTTGGCTGTAAGATGTTTTTTTTATTATTCCTCTTACGTTTTTTACGTTAATTTCGAAATTGCAGTGATATTTAATTGTATCTTACATATTACTTATATTGAAGAATGATAAGAATTTTAGAAAAAAAGGATTGTATTTACCTATTTTTAATTGTAACTAAAATAAAGAAACAATTTACATGGAAGTACAAGAGGCGGTCAATAACGCCCGAGGCGATCTCAACATTTGGGTGGAGGTGAGAGAAATGAAGGAGAAAGCAGTTGAGGGTATACATACATACAAATATATAAATTGCTTACAAATATATATAGAATTGCATGTGTAATATATATTGTTAGTTTTCTGTAAAAAAAATAAAAGAACGTAAAAGGTGTATGTATTTGTAATAAAAAATAACATTAAAATTATGCATTCAAAGAGGGCATCGTCCGCTAGTTTCAAATTCAAGTTGTGTCACAAAGTTAGACACTATTGGGAGTTGTACAACGAAGTGTAAGTATCTTCTTTCATGCTAACTTCAAGTCAGTTACGAAGTTACAGGTATTGACTTACTGTTTCTTAACTTTGAAGAAAAGAAAATAGTTGGGATAGTCATCAGTACACTCGTATCCAGTGTCGTATCTTAGAGCACGAAGTACAAAAGACATTTGTTTATATTAGATGTATTTAAACAATATATAAATAGACTTTAATAAAATATAAAATTGAAAGAATATTGGTATTAGAAGTATTTATAAATTTTTAATAGTTCTTTTTGTTACTTATAATTGAATTTCGAAACATCAAGAAACTTATTGATTTCGTGCAGATAAATGATATAAACAGAATAGCTTTTTGCCACATATTTAAAGTATTTTTCTCCATCACAAGAAATGATATATTTAGTACAGTTCTCTGAACATATATTACTCGATGTATTTAGGTGACCATTTAACAAATCGTTACGCTATGAACGGTATTGACCAGAAGTTAATAAATTTATGGTCCACAGTCAGTGCTTAGACATTCAAAACGTGTCGGATGTCATGGACAGCAGAACAATAAGTCTATACAGTCGGTGCAAATGTTATGAACATGTTCCATTTACACATGATATATGGCCTTTGTCTGGACAAATAATAGATCTTAGATTAAGGTATTCAATTGAAGGTTTACCAGCAAAAAATTAAAACACTTTATGTAATAGCTTTGTCGAAACTATGTTAATGTTTAAAATATAACGACGTATATTTAAAATGTCACATAGTAAAAAAAAAAAAAACTTAAAAAATTGTCACATGAATTATGATATCATTAATAACCTTGATTTTAGTTTAGTTAGACATGTAGAGTATTATTAACTGTCACTCACAGACTACGTTCCGCTGAATTCTAATTGACAATAAAGGCGTCAAAAACATTCACGGCTGTAATACAGTTAATGTTAAGCGAATGTCGATCAGAATACACATAGTTAGTGAAATAGTTACAGTTCTGATAAGATACTAAAATAGTATAATTCAAGTATTTTATTGTGAAAGGAAAATATTGAAATTCAACAGAAAACTGTTAAAGCAAAACATATAAGCTCACCTTGTTACTATAAAGAAGAGTTTTCAGTTATATGTCCAACAATAACACATGTTGCAGGAAGTTATTTTTTAATTATGGGCGCCACTCAAAACACGAATTATTACATAAAAAACTTCATCAACATTTCAGGCGTAGAATATCCGCTACTAGACATGAGCCATTCCCACTTATTTCTAATAGGATTGGTTAGAGGTAGCAATATCTAGGATCCGACAACCTTCACAAAGACGTCTGACCTCAAACCTCCCACAGACCTTGAAATCCCAGCGGTCATCTGTTCTACACGCTGCGCACCGTGAAAACTGCCACTTCAACTATATACCCGTATATAGCATAGTTAATGAAAATGTTAGTAATTTTCGTACTTTTAATATAATGTTTTTTGTAATAACTTAAAAGTTTAATTATATAATAAAATTATACTCTGTGAAGAAAAAAAAATATTTTATAATTATTATTTAGTATATTATTTTAATATTAAATAGCCAACAATGATTTATACGGGCATGTAGATATCAATGTCCTAAGTGCTGTGATATGTGTCACTTTTGTCTATTAGATTTTAATTAAATTTGTTAAGATTTAAAAACTAGAATTTACTTTGGAATAGTAACGAATTAATCTTTTTGTTCTAAACACACATATCAATCACATAAATTATTGATACGTTTTCATATGCGTATGATTTTTTTCCAGTAAGTAAAGTTAATATACTTTATTGTATACGCTAGAAAATGTATAAATTGTTGCATAATAGTAAAGAAAGAAGTACAATGGGCGGTCTTATCACACGAGGCAATTTCTTCCAGACAACAAGTAGTTAGTTATCAAGGTTTTTATTTAAACTTTCTTTATTAATTTACGTTATGAATCACCTTGATCCATTCTTCATACTTTTGTAAAACAAGACCTAGAGTCGCAGTTATCTGTCACTCTTATTGCTATAAGGTTCCGGAATAATATTATAAAATTCCAAAATTCTGTTTGAAATTTCGTAATTCAGAATGCTTGTCCATTTAACCAATGTAAACTGTACCTTAAAAACGGACCCTCAAAATTAATGAAACTGCTACAGATTTCACCTATAATTCTTTATTGACCCAATTATATTCAATAAAACTGTCGATGAAATTGAACCAATTTTGATTAATCCTCAACCTTCAATTAAATGGCGTGCTTTTTCTCCACACCCTAAGGGAAAACTAATTAAGAATACCTAAGTGTTTGAACCGTATTCTGCTACATTTTTACTAATATTTTTTTTTTCAAATAAAACACTTAAATCGTTAAAAGTCTTTGTATTGAAATAAGTATTTATTTACGTTACAATTATACATGAAGGTTATTTATAAAGACGCACTTTGAATGATTTGTATTTCCTCAATTTATAAGTTGAAGATTTTGATAAATTACGTAATATTCACTTGAAAATCAGTTCTTCAATAAATAATAAAAAAAATCTCATTGAATCGTCGACCGCGCTTCATGAAAAAGCTTAACCACCGAGTACGCCAATGAATTAATAATAAGCCACCAACCATAGAGATTACATGTAAAATCTTAAACGAAATTATTATTCAACCTTTAACGAGATTACTACTTTATAATTGGAACCAACACCATTGTGTTCGTTAATTACTTTTAAGTGGTAATTTGTCATGTGCTATGATGAAAGAAACCTTTCAAACTTTCATATAGTTAATCGAAAACAAAGTTATAACTACTTCATGTTGATTTTTTAACGAGATTGTGTACCAAGGATCAATGAAATCGATTGAATCAATAGAAATATAAATTAATAGAATCGACAGGATCCAAAATCAAGAGTTCTGTATACGAAAGAGACTGACGTTGCCACAAGGATTGGCGAATAAGGCAGTGGACCCTCTACATAGCACTCAGAACAAATGGCCGTTAGGCCTTAAAGTTCTGGAATAGAGATCATAGATCGGCAAACGCAGTGTAGAACAGACAAGATAAACCATGTTGAGGTGGTCGATATACGCTATCTTAAGACCTCTTCCAACCGATGCTATCGAAAGTTTATGTGTGATGCCTATGTCCAGCTGTGGACGATCTACCGTTGAAATAAGGATGATGAAGAAAGAAGTTTCTGGTTTTTATATGTACACATATATTTATTTTGCTCATAGCATTACTCACCTGAAGAGGCAGTTGGCGAAACTAGGTGGACTAACAAATAGGTCAAGGTCACTGGGAGCTGGATGCAGTTCAAGACTAGTCATCATGATGATTTATGCCTTGCAGTGCCGGCTAATATCATAATGACGATGATTTGTTTGTTTATTTAATACTCTACATTGTCAACGTAACGTTATAAAGAAGAACAAAGAATACAGTATCAGTTTTTATACGTATACAGGCATAAAAACCGGGCTCCTCTGAATATTAAAAATTAACGTACAATGACGTACCAAAATGAGTTCTCCAAATATTTCATTTAGTACGATAAAATGAACGACCACTTTCATATTGTACATGTTTGTTTTCAGATTATAAATTCGGGCCACCTGCAGACTTAATTGTGCACCTGGCATTCGCTCAAGCCGTCTCCTATACGAGTGGTTTGGTTACGTATAATCGTACACGTATGAAGATTTATGATTTACCTATATTGTTTTGATATAATAATATTTTTGACGTACTTAAATAATATAGTATATTTTTTGTTCATTAGGATATTTGACCTATTAAATATATATGCATCAAATTTCATTTTAATCAAGAATTTTTTTCTATAGACGAAAAATTTTTTTACGCAATGCATTACTATATAATAGTTAAATGATATTCCCGACTATAATTTATTAATAAAAATAATTATCTTTATGTACACTTTACACTTGTTTATATTCTTTATACTAAAGTACAAAAATATTTTTGTCAAAAAAATATTAACAAAAATTGTTTGTTTTTATTATTAGTTGTTATTTCTTTTACATTTATTAAATTATTATTATTGCTAGTATAATTTACTAGAATATTTACGTATAGTAATTTATTTTATAGTATTAGGGAATGAGAGCCAAACACGAATCTTCTACAAGGAGGGCAAAAACAGGTGATTAAGGCACTCCAATATTAATCTTTCGCAATGATTGAAGACAAACTATTTTTCCACTAAGAAATATGGTCAGGAACATTGCAAAACTGCCTGATGTTCACTAAGTGAATTGATTTTGAAATGAAGAAGTTTTAAACATAAGATTAAGTTTTCTTAATTAAACTTTCCGAGTATAGTTAAGGCTATATAAAATTTACAAACATTTATTATTGGAACGGCAGATATATGTATCTATCATTCCCAAAGCTTTTATTAATTGAAGCCCGATATTATAATTTTAACAATTACTTTGTTTTAACATCTATTGTGTTTTCGCCTTTTAATTACGCGGTCACAATTGGAACTTAACCTTTTGTTAATAGCCCTGTGTTAAGTTATTCATCCACCAAACAAAAAAATGATGAACTATCATTACAGCAAAGAGGCTTGTAGCCGCTGTAAATTAATATTTGAATAGACGTCGTCTATTTCGTGGCCATGGTTTGAGGTAAAGCTTAAGGCGAACGCTATTAGGATTTGCGGTAAGGGGTTTGAGACTTCCCCCAACGATAGATCTTGGAAGAAATTCTCCCTCACAACAATATTGCTATGTAAAACTTAGTCGTAAAGCTATTTGTTAAAAAGTAACAGTAAAATTTAACAACATTATTTTACGTATTTTATTATCTATAATTTTTAAATGAAAGTAACCTATTTAGTAGTTTACATTGTCATTTCAGTTTTACATTTATTGAAAATAAGGTCAGTTAAATATATTACAGAATAGTTTATTCTTGAATAAAACAATGATTTAAATCATATAAAAGAAATAGTGTTACAAAATAGAAATAAAGTTTCGAATTGGCAACGATTTATCGATGTCCGCTCAATCTAACTTACGCTCGCCGACACGTTTGCAAGTCATTAAAACCTCTCTTGACATACTGTCAGTTAGTCGAAAGCCTTCTGTGAGCTAGTTAAGATGCAGGAATTACGTGCGATTGCAAAAATCTGTACTGAATTTTCTTTTGTGTATTGTAAGTTAAATCTTTTTAATTTTTACTTGCTTAGAAACTGTAATTTATATTGGTAGTTGTTAAACCATTATAGCGTTTTAGATAGTTTAATGAAATTTTATAAGAACTTCTTAAGACTAGACGTCGACGTTTTTAAAGAGAATAAGGTTTTTTATTAAAATAATTTGGGTTGCTTCTAGTCGGTCCTATTGAAAATTTTAGGTGGAGATCTTCGTCCAGCAAAAACCGTCTTACGGCTGGAATGATGATTTTTAAAACTTTCAAGCTCCGTCAAATGTTACGTTGTCAATCTATGCTCTAAATCTATATTAATAACTTATAAAACATAAAATATATGAAATAACAAAATGCAGTTTTAATAAAAATTGCCGAGTTGAACGCTGATATTAGAGAACGAAGTGTTTCGCTCTTATACAGGAATTTTATCGTTTTACTTTTATGATCCATGAGCAGCGTTTTACTAAACGGTAGTACGGTAGGTCAGAATAATTTACGTTCTTATTTCACTCAGAGTGCCTTTAATTAACTGCACGAGTATAAGTGGATCTCTGTGGAAAGGAAACTCATGGATTGCTTTTTTATTCCTTTTACACTGCACTCTGTTCATATATAGCATCATTAACATATAAATCTATCTCTATCAATATTTACACAAGTACTCTATATTGAAATGAATAAATTTTAAATATCAAATCAATGTAATTTAATTTAAGTAAAGAATAATTTTATAGAAAAAGACCTTTGCACACGTAGAAATAACATTTTATAAACAGAAAAAAGAAATTTATGTTTCATGAAAATAATAAGTAAACAAAAAAAACCACAACCAACAATGCTTTATTATTTTTTCGCACTTGGCACCTAAAACACGAATGTTACTTCTCATTAGCCGAGTAATTTGCTAACCACGGCGCCCACAAACTGGAAAACATTAATTCTTTCTACATCCTAATATTTACGTGTTAGTTTTTGTTATTTAAAGTAACAATGTTGATAATAATGTCTACGAAGAATTATTAAACTAAAGTAAATAATAATTTACTAATTTTTGTTTTTGTGAGACGTACACCCACGATCTTTTTGAACAGGCATCCCTATGTCTAGCACAGGACATCCTATAGCATAAATGACGATGACCAACTATTGCTTAACTTCTTGGAAGATTTTTTTTCAAGTTGCAATACACTAAATGGGACAAAAAAGCTGTCGAAAATCTAAAAATATCTGTTTTCATTGATGCGTGTTTTACACAAAATAAAAAGAAAATTAAACACAATTTTAAATCTTTAACTAATTCATTCGCTTCTTTTAAAAGCTTCGTGAAATATAAAGTATACCATGTTCTACTTTCAGTTTAAAACTTCATGTATGCTTTATGTCCAAAATCTCTTGTATTATGTACAGAATATGTTTGAGCAAAAAATCTCTTTGAGAGTTTTAATAGAACCGTTGCAGCTAGAGCGCGCGGAACCTGTGGACATAACTATGTTTAAACGTGTTCTTTTTTAAGTCGTTAAATATGAGTCTATGCACAAAAGTGAATAAGTGTCTCGCGAATTATGAAAGGTAATGCCTCATTAAGACTATTTAAGTTAATAACTTTCAATATTATTTGTTACTTAACAATAATATTTGATGTTTGTGTTTTGTATATGTGTCTATAACAATTCAAATCTCTAAAAATATAATACTAGAAATTGAAACAATATCTTTATTCGTATTAAAATAACGATAGAATCCCCGACGTAATATCCGTCTTTGTTTAATATCCAGCCGTCGCGAATCTCGTACTCGGCGTTTGGATAGGCGTATCCAACATGCCAACGAGATATTGTATCGATCACTTCATAGTATGGCTGGTTTAAGTAAAAATATTTTTACTTAATCCAAAAATTTTGCTTTGAATTTTTAAAATTGTACCTCATTCATGATTTTGTACGTTCAATCTTGATATAAAAAAAAACAGCTAAAAACCACTCAGTAGTTGTTTTAATTTCCAAAAGTGTTTATTTATGTCTTATTACTACCATAACTTAAAATATTTATGTAAGTAAATATTTTGCTATGTCAAATGTATCATGATGAAATCATTACGATTAATGTTTGATTTCTTTAATATAGTTCTTTTTTAACAAGCATTTTAAGCGACAACGTAACGTGCTTATAGCTGCGTGACGTCGATAACACGGGCTGTCACACCTGCAAGTCATTTGTCACGCTCACTGTTTTCCTTTCACCCCGAGGCTGAACCTGTTTGTCTTTGTTCCATCTGTAGCCCATCCGCCAATTGTTTTCATGTTGTTTTACGCTAAATCAGTTTGCGATTTTGTTCAATTGACTATCGTGGTATAAGCGGAAAAGGTATTTCACGAAATCAAAATTAATTGATCAGTCTATTTTTCTATGGCCATTACATGGGGCTCTTTTGTAAGACACCACCAAGGAAGGTATTATTATACGAATATCATCAAATAATAATTATTACCGCTCCTTGAACACTGTTGTACTAGAAGTTATTGGTCTGTTGCATTTCATAATATAAAAAAAAATAATTGTAACAATTTTATTGCGATTACTTTATACGCTATGATTGGAAATAGATATAAAAACTATAAAGTTTTTTGTCGACAATTAAGCTATACATTTACTACTTTAAATAATGTACACTTATAAGAAAACACCGTACATAGGTGCCGAGATAGGACATTTTTAGTCGTTTTTAATTTTTATTATGATTATGACATCGATAATATTGAGTTAATCATTGTCTGCGAAAAAATAAAAGCTTTCCTGATTTTGACGTTAAACATTAAAAAAAAATAGTTAAAATGTTAATATAATAAAAACAGCTGTGTGTGAAACTTCGATGGTATGTGGCCATGTAAAAGCGATAAAAAACATCCTTATATGAAAATTACATTAATCATTTCTTTATTGACTGTATCATTTAGGGGCTAACTAATGTGAAAATAAAATTGACGCATTACAGTAAACATAAGCAGATTTAATTAATTATTTATGAAAGCCTCGATCTTTGATTACATGATTGTACATCGATCTAGAGAAATTGATTGACGGTTTACGCAAATTAATCTATTAATTCTTCGAGGACCAGTTATAGTTTGTGAAAACTCCTACTGCGATACATCGCAGTAGGAGTTTTTCACAGTTTTACTCGAATATTACTGCAATAGTGATCAGTTTTACTCGAATATTACTGCAATAGTAAAAAATAAAACGAATATGGAATAGTGAAAGCAATATAGATCGTAGGAAGTCGGTGGAAACAGGCTGCGACAAATAAGTCCTATTGGAAACTTATGGGAATGCTGCAAGACGTGCAGGACATGGGGCTCCCTCATATATTTCTTATTTTACAAAAATCTAAACAAAGCTGTCTGTTCACATTGTGGATGAACTTCTTTTAAATTACAATGAATAAAGTCTAAATCACGTCAATCATGATGCAAATAGAAAATATTTTCATAAACTAATATTTATAGCGGGAAATGTACCAATAATGCAGTTTGCACTGACAGCTGCATCTTTACTACCCTGATATCAAATATTAATATGAGAAAAGTTTTCCTGACAATCCCTAAGCATATTTGTGTACAAGCTTAAGAAAATGTTGTTCTTTATAGGTTCCAGATTTATGCGTCTTGGATATTGAAATACCTAATGCTTACATTATAGAGTACGAGTGTGTCTGAAGAGAAGATTAAACTAGGCAAAACCTCAATAATGGTCCTTAGACTATTTACATATATTTTACAAATATATAAATTTTAGAAATGGAAAACTGTTCTTGACGTTGCCCTCGTCAGAGAGTAGAGAATGGTAAACTTTGCTTATGACGTCTGATATTGTGTAGCTTTAAATTAAATGTTTTTATTTAAAACATTGTGATTAATTAACATCGTCAAGCCTTTGTTGATTTTGGCAATAAGATCTTGATTCCATTAACAATGAGTAATGTTTATAAAATATTGTAATTGCTGTATTAGAAACTAAATATAAAAAACGAACGAATTATTAAGATTTAATTAAGCGCATTTACAAAATAATTAATTATGTTACGTTTAAGTTTTACATTTTTAATAAAAGAATAATAAAAGAAATGTTGTAAATTCTAAAGCTACTGAGTTAAAATGTACAAAAATTTTTTTTTTTCAAAAGTAATTAATGGAGAGATTCATTACCCCGATTTCCAATCTAAAATAAACTTTAATATATGCCTTTCGATGTCATCCAATCACATATGTAGCTAAGGCGTCGGCTAACTAAAAGCAAAATCGTTTTATTGTACGAGCGAACAATAATTTTAATGTCTATTAGCAGCACGATTTAATTATATGATGGCGCAGTCGCGTCGTCGTGCTGTCAAAGTCAACGTCAAGAGTGACTTGTCACTACCGAAGCGTCGTGTCTATGGTAGCGAGGCGGCCATCTTCGATGGAAGCAGTTTTTGATCGAAGGGTCGCCAGCGCACCGCGTCAGCAACAAATCGCTCAATATTGTATCATCAATCTGATTTCTTGCCTTATTATCGATTGCGTAAACAAAGTAATTATAAAGAAAATACATAAAATTTTGAATTATACGCAAGATTACTTAAATTTTTAAATTTTCGTAACGTCCCTCGACCACGCCCACCTGACATGGATTCTGATGAAGGCTCTCCTGCACTTTCATATATTGTTTAGATCTTTTTTTCAACAACTTTCGATGAGGTACACTAAATTCTTCAAGCAAGAACTAAAACGTCAATAATTTTTTCTTGTTTTATATTCGCGTCAAAAATTGCTAAACTATTTCGATTGCGGCATCTAGATAAAATAAATGTAAGAAGACATAATTATCTCTTTATACATTATTGATTAAGATCTACAGCGGTTAATGTTACAGAAGATAAAAAAAAACTATTGTTTTTGTTAGGAAAAAAATCTATTTGAAATAAGAACGCAATTTAATTAATTCAAATGTTTAAAACAAAAAGAAATGACAAATATGCTAATATGTTTCGAAAATCAGATTATCTCGTGAGCCAAATATTTCTAAGAATTTGTTACTTAAAAGTGATTTAAATACTTGTGGGTATGTAGGATTTGTTGTATCACTTAAATTACTTTCAGAACACAGTCAAAAGTCCAAACACGAATGAATGTTTACCATATTGCATAGCACTAAATTTTTAAGGGTATGTAGTATCTTTTAATATCAGGCGAACGTCCTATTCGTCTTATCGGTATGTCATAAAAAAAGATTGCTGTCTTTATGACGATGGGTAAAATAATTTTGTTGAATAAATTGCTTTTCTCTATGACGCGTTTCTGAAACTATTTCGATACTCGTAAGCGTACGTTATTGGCAACCACCGAGACTCTGGAAATTTGACAAATTATTGTACACTCAAATGTTAACTTGAGAGCCAATTTTAGTTTCACAAGGCATTATAGTTTGACATAAAATAAATTTTGCAGAAATCTATTCCTTCTTGTTTACTCTAATATTTTTGAAGCAACTAGTATTTTAAGAACTTTAATACGAAATGATGTAAATATCAATAAACACTTACGTCGCTAATGTGTAATTAGGCCTTTTGCGAGAATTTATAAAATTGGTAAATTTTCGTAATAAAATTAAGAAATTCATATAAAAAAATATCTGTAAATAAATATTGTATATCGTGAGAGATTTTTAAGTAATAAAAAGTCTAAGGAGTAATTTGCTCTATTCCTGTATTAAGGATATTGTTAAAATGATATAAAGATCTCCCCGGAGTTTGTTGTGGCATCTTCTCAGGGCGTGTTTGGAACCCTTGTAGTTTTAAATTGAAAGATGTCATTGTAAGGGAAACTCATTATGATTCTAATTCTACTAAATTTGGCTCTTATGGGATTTTTCCCATTAGGTATATAAGTGGTCACTATAAAGAAGTGGTAAAGTATAAATAAATATATTTATACTTTGACAGCAATATAAAGAAATAAATATATTTATACTTTGACCCAAAATATTATTTACGTTGACGCATATTATTTCTCTTCCTCTAAATGATATGTAACAAATCGAATAAAAATGAGCATTCTTGATATATTCCTTGATAAATTTCAAAATTATAAATAACGTTTTTGGTCACATTAGTCGTCGCATCATGATTGTATGTTTTGAATGTAGATAGTACATACGAAGTTCATACACGCGTAAATGGACTCCAACTTAACGAGCAGCATTGTCTTAATGACTGACGTTTTAAAATCTTTTGTCTATATGCTGTCTCACTTAGCTGTTGCCAAAGAGTATCCGATGCTATGCTTTTAAAGTCTTTAGTACTGAGACGCAAAGGAATCCACACTCCTTGTGAAACAGTGCTTCGCTTTCAACTTACGTTACACAAAGCAGTTTAAGCAACACATAGGGACTACTTTAGACCGTTAAAGTTAGACTTAAGTTAGATCAATTTTCTTTCTATGGTCAGTAAATTTTGACTATAAATTCTAAAAAACATTTTTTTTGGAAGAGATTGTGTGTGTGTTAGACTACAAAAAGTCATATCTTGAAGCATCGTTAGAACTGTCTATTAAGGTTTCCTTAAGGTTTTAGACTACCGATTGGTAAAAGCAGCGTATAACGTCCACCCACAAGGTGAACAAACTAGCTTATTACAGTCGTCGGAAGTAGCTGGACCTAGGCGGGTTCCTATACAATCCTATTGGAAATCTATAGAGACAAGAGGTCCAAGACTGTTTGAAAAGCTCCACGAAGACGTCAGTTCTAGATGCCCAAATGATATTTTTTTTTAATTTTATTCGCTAACTATTCGAATCACGGCACAGATTTAGTTTTTTACATAGTGATACAATGAAATGCCGAACACAAATTAGTGTTCAATTTGCAAGTCAGAAAAAACTTCGATGCGAGCTCTTAGCTTTGACGGGTTTGACGTACTAAAGACAATAATATGTAACAAAATAACGATTTAAATTAAACAATTACAAGGATTTTATAAACGGATTGGTTTAAAAATAAGAAGCGATGAATGTATTTCTCATTATTTATATTGAAGTCGTAACGTGTGTAATAACAACCACAACCACAATGGCCATGCGATTTAGAGATAAATTGACAAAACTCTAAGACGTTTAGCACGTAAAGTCGAGGTAAATTAATTTTTATTAAAAATAATCTAAGTTTATTGTAAAAATGCTCTATACAGTACTAGCAAACATATCGACAATTACGAATAAACACATTTACATATAATGAGATGATAAGATATTTCAACTGTACAGACATTTTCCACAAACGCAGATTGCATTTGCTCGTTCACAGTCACAATGCTTCGGCGAAATTGTAGCTGATACGTTCGGTAAATACAATTTCAAAATAATGAAAATCATTTATATGTTGCCAGAAGAATGTTTTGTAAATTAAAAAAAAAAACGGAATACAAACATTGTTTTATATGAAAGTAGTTACAGAGTAATATTCGCATTTTTTGGAAAGTAAATGAATTGTTGGTTTTGTTAATTTTTAATTAAACAAGAAAAAGCGTTTGCTATTTGACTACGAAAATAATCATATTTTATTTTTTTATTTTTAATTAAAAAAAAACTTATCTGAGGCGGGCTTAAAATGAATGACGCGTTCAAATTTTTCTTATTTAAATCGATGACAAACGAAAGTACCGACATGTTTCAATAGATTGGCGAATTGAAGTGACAGTAAGCAAGCCATATATCTCGAAAAACGGGTAGCCGCTGGGACCTTGAGAATCTAAAGTAAAGACCTCGAACAAGGGCATAGGCAGCGTGGGACGTCCACCTACACCTGTCCACGTACACAGACACATTGGACGCTCGATGTACGCAGTTTTCGATCGGTCTTTTAGGAAATCTATGAAGAAAGACTATGTCCAGCAGTGGACATTTTTAAGCTGAAATATGGTCGTGTATTCTTTGTTTAAGTCAGTCGTCAGAGCTGGTTTGAGAATATTACATTTTTTTTTCAGTTGTTGGGGTTTAAGCATAGCGGTTTTGCTCACTTTTTTATCATACATATACATTTATATTAAGCATATAAATATTTATAAACCATTAGCCAGAACTGGCAGCGTTTTGATCGCATAGCGCGTGGCACTAAGTCCGGGTTTACCGCGGATTTACCGGAGCATCTGTGTCGCGGAGCCTCAGGCTCGCCGCCGCATATGCAGGTCATTAAAACCACACTTGACATACTGCCAGTTAGCGGAAAAGCCGTTCGGGAGCGAGTTAAGGTATGGATATTTACGTATTTCATTTCTAAAAGCGTTATAATTTTTCTCTCTAAACTTTTCGAATAAAAGGAAAGTTGTTACATGTGAATTATTCAAATGTAACAGCGTTCCTTTAAGTTCAAAGAGAAGTTTTGTAGGGCTTGGTAGGAATTTTAAATATAGTGACGTAATTCAAAATAGGAACAAACTATTTAATAACAATTTTGCAACGATTATGAGGATTTATCATTTATCTAATACCGTCCGGCTATATTCGGAACTTCGTTGTGAGATCGAATCAAAGATGTGGGTATCCGTAGACGAACCAAAGTCCGAAGTGAAGTGGCAATGGAAGAGTTGCAACGACCGAGAGCCGGTACAAGTGGCGTGGGATGGACCTAAGAAACACTAGATGGACTGACGAAATAGTTAAGGTCGCGGTCGGGATGTTGGGGAAGTTGCTGGTTGTGGAAGATATAGTAATAATAAAAAAATATTTAAATTGCTTTATTGTTGTGCATAAACAAGTCGCTAGAGGCATCTAAGAGGCTCCGCTTTTCTATCACTAATACATTTTATTCGAAATAAAAAATTTATAAATGTCAATGAAATATTAATTTTAAACGAAATGACTAATTTTTATTGACATTTAAGTTCAAGTTGAAGTTATTAATATACAAAATGACACTTGGCGGCATTGGTGCTCGTCACTTTGATAAAATAAAGTTAACGCCATTGATTCTCAATTGTAATTTTTTTTATGTTTTCAATAACGAAACCTAGTGAATTGCAATACGACGGGAAATAGTTACAAACAGATAATAAATTTGGGATTACTGGGGATTTAGCGGGACCATCTGGCATTCGCATTCGGTGCTGACAAGTGATTGGAACCGTCGCTAGTGACACTTTAGCAAAAAGTCGTTTCTATTTTCATCAAGCAACGTTCGTAAATAGAATATTTTTTCTGATTTAAAGTCTCTGCTTGGTACCAATAAATCGTTTGTTATATATGACTATATTTTTTTCTAAATATATTACGTTACATGTATAGTATAAAATTTGTATATACATACATATATTTGACGTAACTAAAAGTGTAAAGTTTCAATGTCATGTGTAATATTTGATACAACAAACATGCAAGAGCATTCACCCCATTGTTTCCCAGAGTTAACAGTAATCATCAGCATTTGAGCTATATGCTGTTTACATCTTGACATATGCCTTCCTCATTGATTTCTAAAAGGACTTTGTAAAAGCTTCCTGCGTTCAGTCTCTACCGACGACTTTAATAAAGTCGTTACTCTACTTCGTGCTTAATGCCCAGTTCCACTTTAGCCCGATAATCCACTGGACTATGTAAAGTACGTTCGTTCCTCTACGAATCTTCGTCATCACAGCCCTCTCCATGGCTCATTGATCCACTGCAAGCTTGCCAAGGTGGCTCGAAGTAATAAACTTATAGTAACAGTATCCTGGTAACTTTTAGTTGTTTATCGATACATACTTAGTCACATAGTTTATGTTCGTTATACTTACTATGACGAATAAAAGTATAACAATTATTAGACTTTCTTATGATTATTTAAGTGAGGCTCCTCGTATTTCACAATCCACAGTGCTTGAATTTTTTAACATAATTCCATCTAGCTATCTTGTGGACTTTTTACGTTTCCCTTGTCATTCCGGAGAATCTTAATACTCCAGCGGCCATCCGTTCTACGGCTTATATGACCTGCTCACTGCTATTTCCACTTGCCAATCCGCTGCGTCTACAGATCACCATATATATTTCGTGAAAAAAAAGTTATATCACAAAATCACACAGCACATTTCTATTTAAAAAAACTAAATTACGAACTTGTGTAACGATAAAGTGCTAATAATAAATCTCATCTGCTTATACTTTCAGTGTTGATTTGACTAAATAGAACCATTGTATGTATGTATGAACCTCTTAATTACCTTACAAGATAATTATTATTTTTATACAAGAAAAAAGCTGCGTAAAACTTTTAAATCCTTCTTTTTTAATTGTTTGTTTGAAAACGTTTAAGGTAAACTTTTAGATTTTTTAACCTTATACGAAAATAAAATAGAATCGTATTTACAGATTATTTAAAAAAATATACTTGTATTTTTTTCACTGCTCGTAGTAGTGTGTTATCGTAAATGAGTATTTTGTTGGTTACAATTTCCGTATTTTCAAGTTATAACAGGGTTTTATACTTATTTATACCTCAAGTTTTTCTTAATCCCTCATTAATATAGAGTTCGTATTTTAATATTGGAAAATACATTATAGAACCAAAGAGTAAAATAATAGTAAAGTAGGTTATTGAAGACAAAACTCGGACACAACTAGAAGTCTAACAAAGAAAAGCTTTGATCTCTAATGAGATGAATTATTAAACAGTTGGCAACGCGAAAATAGAATACTCCAATAATCTCTAACGATCGTGTACAATACAATACTGGAAGTAAATACATCATTTAAATTGTAAAGGAACTATTTATTGTTAATTATCAACATATATGTTTGTTTAAATACAAACATTACATACAAAGTAGATACGTTTTTAATAATAATATTTTTAATTTTTAGCGGTAATGTTTGTAAATAGGTAAGCTTTGTAAATAACTAAATATTATTCCGTGACATCTGTTGGTGGCTGTTATGTAATAATTATTCTCCAAAAAAAGGGGTTATAACAATATAGTAGTGTTCGTTTGCCTGTTGTTTTAGAAAAAGTTCGAGAGCAACAGTGCGCTTTTCCATCAGGACAACGCGTCAGCGAACTCGGCTAAACGAATGATTTAATGTTTGACTAGGACAGATGTAGTGTTGAGTCATCCTGCTTAAAGTCCAGACCTTGCGCAACGCGCCTTACATATGTTTTCAAAAATAAAGAAAACTTCACGGAACACGGTTTTTAGAGAACGATATCTGAATACGTCATGGAAAATACCTGAAAAGAGGAGAGGGCCCGCTGCTTCTTACAAAGGTTTTACAGGATGATGAGAAAATATGACAGGGTCTGTTACTTTACAATAAAAAAACTTGGTACATGGATTAATATATTAGTAAAAATGAGGCAGATTAAATTAAAAATATTACTTAAAATTATTCGCAGTTTGCGTTAATTAATTAAACCCTATGGCTTTTCGAATATCAAGTTAACTTATTTACGACACTTGACCCAGAGTGTCAGTGCTTTACATAGGTTTTTCCTATTTTAAAAATAACGACCAGAAAGAGATAGGAAAATTATTAACTTTTCTATGAGTAGAAAAAACACTGACATTAACTATATGCATGATAAATTGCTTAAACAGAAGAAAATTATCTATATAAATGATGACTTCATTTTATTCGCGAAAAACAGTTTTAACTGGTTAAATTTTGTACATTTTATAGTAATTTTTGTATATATTAATTCTAGAAGTTTGCTGCAATATTCCATCTTATTTTAAGGGCTTTATTCTTGTTTTCTGCCGACAGTTGTTCACTGCAAGGCATCCATGATGACCGGTCTTGCTCTGTCCGCATTCAGCGACTTCCCGCGACCTCAACTATATCATCAGTTAACCTAGAGGCAGGTCTGCTAAGGCCTACCGGCTCGTAGTTGCCACTCAAGAAATTTTCGGTGCCAACAGCCACCGGTTGCACAAGCAATTTGCTTTGCCCACTAGGCCAGCTTCATTTAACTTACTGTGTTTCTCTTAACAATTACGTTAAATGTTTCTTAGAAGACAGATTTTTTAATTATATTAACAGGCAGTTATTGTGAATATTTGAAGTCTAAATTTGTAAAATTTAATCGTAATAATTTAATCGCTTCACTTGTTAGGTAAATTAAATATTAAAAAAATTATATCATTTACATTTTGTTGATAAAATTTCTCAATTTATAAATTTTTGCTAGCTCAATTTAGAAATTTTTGCTTAAACTAATTTTAAGAATAATTTTGTATTTGTGATTCACAGGTATGTATATTAGAAACGGACTTAACAGACGGTGATTTATTTTTAAAATAATGTCTTATGCGGATCTATATCCGAAAATATTATTTGTGAACAGAATCTATATTCTGTTCACAAATAATATTTTATTCACTTCCGTTATCGCCTGAGACTTCTTAATTATTCAAATAGAGGTGTAACGCACTAAAAATTCTTTTACTAGTGGATTCGGGCAAAGGAATGTGCAGGTGTTTCAGTAAAACACAAGACGTCTTGTTTCAATATTTATTTATTTTCTCCGGCTTATTTCTATTATTAGTAATTCCTTAGAAAGTTTGCAATGCCTTTAATTTTTTTAATTTAAACGGTAACAAGCCTAAATTATTAATAAGATTATATACAGGAAAAATAAAACATAATGATTTTTTGTTTTTACGAATGTTATTTGCCTATTTAAAGCTTATCCAGGCCAGGTAACAGAGCACTAAAGTTCAGACTAGACTTGACCACCACAACTGAGCTCTTTGGCTCCCTTCATAACCTAGATTTGGGCAGTCTAGGTTTAAGAAGGCTTGAGGTGACTCGCAAAAGCTTGAAACTTAAACTCACTTAAAATGAAGCATTCCGATCCGAGGGTGACAAAGAGTGCAAAAACTCGACTCCATCAATCTGCTCTTTAAACGGGATCCGTAAAGTGTTAACAAAATCAGTGATGAATGCGGCTAGGGTAGCCCCCTACTAGATGAACCAACGACATAGTTAAGTGAAAAACGCGGGAAGTCGTTGAATACAGGCAACGTAAGACCAGTCCTCATGTCGACCTTAAGTGCAGATCTATGTCTTGAATTAGACGTCTATCGGCTAAAAAGAGAAAAAAGTCCTGAAAAAAATTGATAATTTCAGTTTAAGCTTTGGAGTTTTATTCTGATAAATTGTAATAAGATTTACAAAGTTTTAACAATTGCACGTCTTTTTGTTCTTTTGCGGATAAAATATGTTCTTTCAATCATCTGTTGGCTTAAGTTTAAGATATCGATAACCACGCCAAAAAATGCCAAGACGGGAAGGAGTATTGGCTGCTCCCTTCCATCAGTCCGCAGTCAACGCTCTCGGCCCTGGTGCTCATGCACCTAACTGCGCCTTCCTTAGACGCTGTACAGCGGTTTCGGTAGCTGAATAAATAACTAGGCCGCGCTGTTTAAGTAATATAATTTCAGTACAGTTGTATGATAAGATCGTGAAATATCTACAACCTACTTCATAACATAACAAAGTTTATTACTTTATTTGAACTACGTGTACGTGTGCTACGTTAATGAGATTACGATGAGTTATGTGGGTGTAATCAATTTACGCATTGTTAGCCTTGCCTAAAATTTGTTAGAGGTTATTAATTACGCAATACGTTAACGCCGTAAGTATTACGCGTGCCTATAATACTTTAAAGTTAGATATCTCGTACAGTAAAAATATTAAAAAAGAACATACAGTTATTAAAGAAACGTCATCAAGCTTTTTATGTACTAATGCATGTCATTTGATACTAACTATCCCCTGACGCTTCGAATGGCCCGTACTGCCTTTTGTGGAAGTAATTTCAAGTAATCCATTCTTGGTAATTTTTTACTTGTCAAAAATAATATTCCTGCCAAGTCTTATAACTATAAGAGCTATAATTTGAAAATATGCTATTTTAATGAGTTCTCTCTAGCCCTTTCCCCTCCCCTACCTAATGATAGTACTTCTTAAATTCTCTTAGATGACTTTTACTCGACTAAAGGATTATTTCTGTTAAATTTTAAGTCTCTAAGCCAGTTTAGGTTCCAGAGATATCGCTATGAGTACATAGATTGCCACATCTCATATATTATATGTTAAGAAATTTGGTTATCCTATTTAGGCAGACGAACTTGTTAAGATCGACGGGAAACGTTGAAAGTGGACAGCTTTCTGCTGGTTTTATTGGAGACTATAGAGGACGTCTTATGTCCAGCAGTTGACAACCTATGGTTGAAATTATAGCCATGATCCTATTTGATAACATTTAAAATAAACTCAATTAATAATATATTCTAAATCAAACCATTCTTTTTGATACAATTAAAGAAAGAGTAAGTATATTTGCTAAGCTAAAATTGTTTATTAAATTGATTTTATAATTATTAACAATGTTTCTCTTGCATGTTAATTTTGTAATATCTAATATTACTATTCGACTATAATAGACAGTTCGGCAATAACGTTGCGTCGTAATTACAACTATGTTTGCTATTAGCAAACTTCATAGCTATATCAAGTTTACAGAATCAACATGTTTGGAATAGAACAACAATAGCTTCTACAGATAATTCCGAAGCTCTCTTCTGGAGATAGTATAATTGTGTACCGTTAATATGCTGTTGCTGGTAGGTGAAAAAAACGGCAACTCGGCAACAGAAGAAAAATATAAATATTTAATTAAAATGGGTAGTGGGCAGAAGGCCTGGTCTGATTTTGCACCGCAGCTCGGTACTCCCCTGATGGTGGTGGTAGCCAGTCGCAAGAACTCCCAGGACTGGTCAGGCGGCAGCAAGTCGAGAGCAGGGAGCGCCGGTAGTTCATAGGATGTTTTGGTTCCAGTGTAAGGTGATATAAATTATACCTCAATGATTGTAGGTTATTTTTTTGTATAAAACTCGCACCTGTGAATAAATGTCACAGTTATGATATACATATATAAATATATGTACAATTTGCTCCGCTAACAGTAAACCCCGAAATGGCTCGCGATGAAGGACGGGAAGAAGCCGAAAGCAATTGATGCGATTGTTTACTGTCAGAACGGAGTTACAAAATGTAAAGCATGTAAAACAAAATAGGAGAGATAGAATACAATACACTGGTAACATATTATATTTTTTTAATTCATATTTTTACATGTGGATTCACTATATTAATTAGAATAATTGTCATCATAAATTTAGTCATACCACGCCCATTGTTGGACATAGACCTTCTCACTGATTTCCAAAAGGACCGGTTTAAATCGGCCTACATCCTGCGTCTTGACTACCTTGACAAAGGTTGCCTATCCACATTATGAGTGAACGTTCCACGCTGCGATTATCACTTTGTGGTCTTTACTCCAGATTCTTAAGATAGATTATTGTTATTTTATTAACATATTTAATGTTAAGTCCACAATTACTAACTCACTCACTAAGGTCCACCTAACTTTTCTTATTTCTATTATTTCAATAAAATATTCCGAATTCAAAAAATTGAGTACAATCTAACCATAACATTTAAATCGTTGCAATACAAATATGGCGTAAACCACATTAATAAGTCCAAGCTTCCTTCGGATTTAGAAATAAATCTGTGCTACTGAGTTATATTTCAAACCACTTCATGTTCACAACTCTTGACACTCGTACTTTTATTGTGGCGAACATATTTAAATCTTACCGTACCTTAACAATATCCGCCCAGGAATCTTTGCCTGTAATCTAACTCAAAAATAATATTACTTTATTAAAAAAGAACTTACACAATATACTTGTGTTGTTTTTTGAGAGTAATATTGTTCTTAATTTAGTTTTATAAATTATCGTTGGTTATAGTTAATAGCAAAGCTTAGTTCGTAAAAGGCAAATTGACTTTCCTTTTCTAAAAATATAATAAACAAAATAGAAATCTATCCAATGAACTATGCAAGAAAAAAAACTTTTGCCTTCAAATGTTTACAAGTATTAATATTAGAACGAAAAATACAACTTAGCAAAATGAACTTTATAAAAATATAATTATGGCTTACTTAATAATATACCCCTTATACGTAAAAGATACGGATTTGAAATTTTTTTAAAACAAAAATATTCTCTCTATCGGCAGTAGTTTTATATTTCAACAACTCCTAACAACACTATCTAATTTTAAATGACAACCTTACAAGGTAATCCTTCAAATTTCTTTTCTAGGTAACGTTACAAAGGGAATTTTATTTGTTACGGTACTCTCTTAACTTTAAATATATCTATAAAGTATTAATAGGAATAAAAATAAAAATTACATAAAATTTTAATACTGTATCCATACTGTATTTAGAGACAATCGATTTACTCGAACCAAAATTATTCGCATGATACAATTGTATGGACGCTTTCAACTAGTCTTTGTTGTAAGTCGTCTCTGGTTCACAGTAACTAGACTCATTGTATTAATAGCTTTATTCTAAACTACTAAACCTTATTACCAAAATTATACAAACTCATGTAAATCTTTATCAGGAACATTTATTGTTATATTGCAGTAATTTATAGTTGGTTTGTTAGTCGACTTCTCCAACATTGACATGGCTTCTGTAAATGTTATTAATTTAAATAAATATAATTTATACGATTGCCAGAACCAGATTACTTCAGCAAATAAAGCTATAAAACAAACAGATACACAAGAAATTATAGATAACAGGAGAACGAAAGTAAACGTCAAAGTCCAGAATATTGGTGAGTGAAATAGCAGTGGGCTGGCCACATAGCGTGCAAAACAGATGGCCGCTGAGGCCTTAAGGTTCTGGCCTAGAGGCTATAGACGGAGGACATCCAGACACAAGGTGAATACAGAATAACAAGATCATTGAAACACGTGGGATGCAAGCCGCTTTCAATTGATCCCATTGTTAACGTATGGGGGAGGCCAGTGTCCAACATTGATACATCCTACAACTGAAATTATAACGAAAAACAGTTAGTTGATTTTATTTGATTGAGAAAAAGAATCAAAGACCATTTTGGGCGTTAAACTAATAATATATACTAATAAATAAATATTAATTTATTAATTAATACCTGTCCCCGTAACCAGAGAATTCCCAAAAAAAATTTGACTTATTAAAGCTAGATGATTTTAAAAAAGGTTGCTTACCCTAGCTGGTTATGGCGTGTTAGTTTTAATTTAGTTCAACTATCGTAAAACGAGACTAACAAAAGCGGTAGAAAAATATATATAATCCATTTGTTAATTAAAGCAGACACGCATGTAGCATATACACGAAAAATTTTTCAGCGCCGCTCATAAAATTTGCTCCACTCAGGAAATTTACTCAGACACGTAAAGTTTATCGCATCGTCATGCCCCCGGTGTCATGACGCGTCGTCCACTGAAGCAAACATCAAATAAAGTTGTTTTACTTACTTATCTGAATGTGAGGGGTCGCGCGAAGGGTGAATTAATGACATACCATCTTCTTACCCGATGCAAACACTTGCGCGTACTTAGGAAGTGTTATTTTTTTCCTTTTTTGTGACGTAGCCCTTGACTTTGTCTTCTATCTGTTTGGAATAAAAACCTCCGTTGAGTAGAAATTTTTACCTTGATTTATTTTGTGAACACAATTTATTTTAATCAATATTAGAAGTGTCAATTGTAAATATGTTGCTTTATTGTAATCATTGTTCAGATCTTAAAGTAAATAAATAAAGGTTTCATATAATAAAGAAAATATAAAAGTAAGCGAAAAGAAATGTATTAAAGAATTGATATGAAAATTGTATTGTACTTATAATATTACTATATCATTTATACGTGTACAGGTTGGTTAACGGTTATTGTATCTTAAACACATATATCTCACCGCAGTCGGTTTCATAGCAAGCCAGCTTATGCGAACAATTACATACCTATATTGATATAGAGAGATACATTCTAGGGATAACGTCCTGGCGGCCACCTTTAAAATGGCTGCGGGCCTTGCGATGACCGCAGATTACCTAGCAAGCGTATTTGTATTGCGTCTATGACCGTTAAAGGAATTTAGAATTTGCGAAATATGTACTGTTAAGAAAAAAATAATATTAACGCTTTTGTACAAGGCCCCAGCGGTTATCTCTTCTACATGCTATCTAGGCAGATGGTGGCTAGGCGTCCACTGTCACTTCAATTTGCAAATCCTCTGGTCTATGTTTATTTGCGTTTTTCTACGGATCTTGTCATCACTTGTCTTGTCTCTCCAAAAATCGTTGAGCGACTATGAGTTTGCTTCTTCTCGCATTCCGATAGAGTTTCAGAGTGACTATTTTATACAGGGCGATAGAAAACAGATGTAAAGCTTTAAAGAAGTGAATGTATAAATCATACGCTGTTAATTAATATAATGATAAACCCTATCCAAAAATCAATGATTTCACAAATTATAAATAACGCAATGTAAAATAAAGGGACAAAAAAGGGTTTCAAAAATCGGATTCCTACATATTAATAACTATGTAATAAAATAAAAAGAAGAGTTTATGAACGGAGCAAGAGGTGAGAGGCCACATTTCAGTGAGCGTAATTCATTACTCAATTCTTTATTACGTTATGTATGTATCTTTAATATTAATGCATAAATCTGAAACTAATGCAAACAACGTAATAAAACCTATTGAAGCGGCATTTTTGTACCTCACTGTATATTTACCTTCGGTTTCAGAAGCCCATTAGCTGTAGGAGCAAATTTATAATGCAAATACGATTACATGCCCGCTTCGAGTTGTGAGAGCTAATGCACTCGACTCTCGCTATGAATTGCAAACTGCAAGTGAAGTTCTTTCAATAAATAAATAAAATACACAGTGAATTCTTAACATTTACTGCCTACTATTCACATTTATTCATATAATATATAAAAAATATTCCTCTATTGATAATAAATACAGCAAATTTAAAGCACCTTAAATAGTTTTAATTGACACTTTTTAGTTACAAATATTAAATATTTACAAGTAAAGTAAAAATCTATAATGATTTTCGTGGAAAACCTATTACGTTTAGGCTATAAAATACACGTTAATACAAATAGGTACATAAAGGTTACTAAGAGTAAGTCATTCCATGAAGTATAAATATGAAAAACGGGTATATCTTTTGCACCCTTTCTTGAGTGATTTTTTTTTTCACTATTTAACTTAAAACAATAATATAAAATGAACATCGGATTTTTGAACAATAAACAAAATTTATGACATAAAATATATGGCAAAATATTATTACGGTTTTTAAAAGGGCTTGCACGCTTGGATATCAATCGATTTCTTCGTCGTTAAAAATAGACCTATTTTGCTAGGCAGACAACAGACTCGATTAAACAGCACACACAAAAGATAGGATTTCAAGTAGTCACGACCATTATCATTGAAGAAAAGGAGGCTGAGAGGAAAGTTATAACTGTGCTTCAGTTACAATGACGTCTTTTACCTCTAGGTGATGAATCATAGCTAGAATAAGACTTTTAGTTATACAAAAGATAGAATAAAATTAAGTAAGATTATATCTCAATTCTAATTTTAAGTGAAATATATTTCACAATTAAGTTTTCATTCAGCATGTATTGTATTATAAAAACGCGATGGGCAAGAAAAACTCTTGACAGTGGTCTAATTTAAATGTTTTCAGGCACTCCGTTTACCCGACGAGCCATGAATAGGATCTGATCGCAGTAACAATGGACATCGCTCCACCACTCGCGCCTGAATACGGCTAAAGGGTTACTTTTTTTCTGTAGAAAAGCATAAACTGGAATGTTTGGGTTTTGGCCTGTGTTGTTTTTGTTGGCGTTTGTTAAAAATGTTTAGGCTGTTACATGTTTTTGCATAAATGTTTTTATTTATTTAACGAATACCTATAAAGAGAATTTTCCCTGTTAGTAAATAATTTGTTTTATACAAATTATTTTAATACACAAATATACCTGCCAAAAGCTTGGTGAAATAGGTAAAATATTTTCTGGCTATTAATTAAAAAACAATGACGTCATTGTCATCGATGTGAGGACGTGTTGTATTTGCGTAGTCTCTAAGAAAATTACTGTTGGGCATTTTTCGTTTTCACGAAGTGTTCTCAGCCTTTACACAATTAGTAGCGCCGCAATCATTAAAGAGTAATCCCTTTTTACATTTGTAAACGTTTACACGACCCTGTAATTATTCTACGGAACGAGACTCGTAAATAAAGCGGGATAAGCGTGGCTTGTGTAAATCATTCGTCGCATCGCGAATCCAACTTAATTCGCGGATAGAAAAACAGATCCCACGAAAATATATACACACGGCACAGCTGCAGTGTAAAAAATTGCACGTTTTCACATTGAATCTTATTTGAGACATTTTTAATGAAATATAAAATAATAAGGTTTCCTAAATAAACAATTAAATTTGTTATAAATGCTAATTCTGTCACAACTATTTACAGAGTTCGTTTGAACATTTAGAGTTTAATTTAATAAGTAAGACTTACAACGTTAACGCCGCTTGGGTCCTAAGGTGCTAGAGTGGAGACCATAGATCCACATACGCAGCGTAGCAGGTCAATCTAATAAGTGGAACAAGGACTTTGTTAAAGTTCATAGAAGACCCTATTTGTTGGTTCCAACCGGTCCTATTGCAAATTTACGAGCGAGGTCTACATCCAGCTGGTCGTACGTCTCTACACGTCATACATCCTAAATGATGATAATGATGTATAACTTTATAATCAACAGGTACTGCACTTGTTGGTATATAGGTGCATGTTTATATTTTTTTATTTCTCGTTAGTGCCGCCATATTTCTAAAGATAATACTAATGACAAAAAACAAGAAAAGATAATAATGAGAGATAATAATGAGAATAATGTCGCTGGCTGTAATACCTGCATAATCAATTTTGAAAAATAAAAACTATAAACTTTGAACGTGTAGTGTCGGACGAAACTGTGATATTATTTTCTCTATAAACTTAACGTAAAGATTTAATAAATAAAATATTAAGATTCTGCTATACAACTACACAATCATAGCGTCGCTTCCGTTTTGATATTTATCAATTGCAGTACACAAAAGAAAATTAGTGAAGCGTTAGATAACCACTAGACTTTCTTCATTGTTCGAATGAAGGGGCTCTATTCACTGATATGAAAAGTTAGATACGTTTGACGTTTTCTTAGAAATTCATCCGTGGATGATATACGATAGATGTCATGGTAAGATAAATCTTTCATTGGCATCAATCGTTTTCGTATTCATTTGGAATGTGTGATATGAATTGGCATTCATTAATCGCATTCAAATTACCAGTAATCGCTACAATAATAGAAATCACGAATTTAATTTGCATAAAAAATGGTCAACAAATTTATATTAGGAATTATTTAAGTATGAAACAACTTTGTTTCGTAATTTGTGAAATACAGTTTATGTGCGTGCTTAACAAGTTTTAAGTACCAGCCAGTTTTAAAAATTATATTAAAAAATTATTATAGTTCCGGAATTTAATATTTTTATTATTTGTATTCCACAACATATGGTATTATTATATGTATACTTTAATACGTAAAAATTATTCTATGATTTTGTACGATTGTCGGTGTCTTTTTTCAATTCAAACATGATCGTACTAAACTTAAAGACTACATTAAATGATATCAAAATTTTACTGTGCCTGCAATATTGTATTTGATATTGTTGCAGGTGATAAAACTTAATGCTATTGTTTTTTTTAAAACCAATAGACTATATTCCTTTAGAGAAATCGACTAAAAAGTTAAGAGAAGAAGAAACAGCGGATAAAAGATTATCATCTTGTTCTTAAGTTTGACAGGCTATTATGCAATAGTTTTCGAAAACTTGGCGAGAGTAACAGTACACTACCTTAAGAGCGATGGTAGACTAGTATTTTTATCCAATATTTGTGGATGTGATGCAGAAAAGTGCTCTTCCAAGAAAACACATCAGCGCAGTTGGCCAAGCGAACAATCGAATACTTGATGGCATTTTAAAAAAGATCTTCTAGAAACAAAATTCCAAGATGCGGTGGCTGCGCTTAAAAAGCCGTACTAAAAACTCCCTCAGAGAAGCGAGCCCATTATATATCATACTTATTTTATAGGATACAATGAAGCAGAGATTGTCGAGGAGATTATTTTGAAAAACTTTAAATCATTTATTAGTTCATATTTAGTCCAGTTTTATTATTTTAAAAACTTTCTAGGTCAATTTTCATACAATGCTGAAATATTAAAACAGGTCAGGATTAAAAACTGCTACTAACGTATTATAAAAACACTAAGAGATCATGATTAGCAGTTATTTTTTTAAGTACTTGTACCAAGTATCAAGTCGCATACGTAATATGCTTTATTCTCCTTCTAGTTTTGTAGCAGTAAAATTATGCGAAGATCTATAGAACCGAACCTATCCGTCATTGTACAAAAGAGAACACTTCTTATCGTTACTCAAGAATTGTTTAAATCACTGAATAACTTTACAATCACAAAAAAATCATTACTAATTAAATACTGTGATAATGTGACTGTAAATCTGAAATCGTCTCGTTGCGCACTATATTCGATCTCCACAATTAACCCATTTACAAAATTTTAAATGAATAATCGATAATACACAAGCGTTATTATTAAAGAGTTAATATTCATAGATCATGTCGTACCAAATGTACGACAAAAGAAACTCTGAGCCGTGATTGTACAATATTCTTTTCTTCACATAAAAAAATCTACAATCAAGATTAAGAGGGGGAAGTTTAAATTGGTGCAGGGATATCCTGACAGGGGATTTCATTAGATGCAGCTTAACCACGACGAGTAAACATCGGGGACGAAATCTCCGATGTTTTCTTACCGCAAAGTTTTTTCCGGTATATGTGCTTCGAATTTGTAAATAGATGTATATAAGTAGTTATATAACATTGGTTGGTAACTGAATCATTAAAAGCATTTTTTTGTTTGTATGTAAATTAATAAAAAATTTTGGGACCAATTACCTCAACATACATCGCTAGCATAACATAACATCTTCTGTTATACTTGTCTATCCGATTTGTTATAAATATCGTCGCGATCGTCGTTTCAGCCCATAGTCGACCCCTGCAAGGAATAGGCTTCCTCTAATTACACAACACAAGTTATCTATCTATTTCGCAGTGTTGTATTATGGTACGCAGAGGAAGCTACTGCTAATCCTCTGGAAACTTATTTGTTATCAGTAATAAACCTATGTAATGAATGCACAAAAAGCTATTAAAGATATATATCTATCTATATCTCGGAAATCTAACCCACAATCTACGATCGCAAGGCTTAGTTCTCTACCACGGGGCGACCACTGTTCAATATATTAAACGTATATTAACGGCTTAACTACGACGTAAGTTAGAACAAACTAGACATCAGCTTTTGATGTTAAATAACGATAATTATGAATTAGATTTTAAATAGTATAAATATTTTTTATGTTAGCGTTGAAGAAGAAATTTTTTAAATTATTTGATACGTAATGTAAAATATTTCGGATCATGGCATTTACGATAAGTGTTTTGGTTTGTAAAATATATGACAAGGAATAATGACGTGTGGCCGAAGAACACTAACTTTTCAAGCCGTAAAAGATTAAAACCAATCTCGTAACGGGTTGCCAAAGGCACAAACGATTTGAAGATTTTTGGAGAGCTAAAAAACGTATTGCTTGTTTTATAAGGAATATTGTATATGCAATACTTGTTACTTATTAAATATGTTTGTACTACTTAAATAATAGCATTAAAATTAGTACACGAAAGGAGACAAATAAAAAAACGTTCGATAGAAAATTCAGAAAAATGTATCAAAATTAATCATCACAATAACAGTGATAATAAACTAAATCAAAAATTTAATGAGAAGTAAATGGTTTTATCTTTATTATTTATGGAAGCAATTTAGATAAAGATATATTTTTTTCTATCAACATGCTGTGCATAACCTTAACAAAACATTTTTATGTTATTTGAGTACGTCTGCCAAAAGCGACGGCATGGCGCCCTTGTTCCCAGCCGAAACAATGATTGCGAGGGGAGAAAATAAAAGAGGAAACGGATGCATGGAGCGCCTCTCATATTGTCTTACTGAATTTGCTGATGTCATTTATTAGCCACTAACATAAAACATTTTTATGTGAACTGATATGAGTCGAATGTCTCGAAGTAGTTGTTTTCTGGCTCTGACTGAGTTAAGAGTAACTGATTTACGCCGCACATAAAATTGTATTGCAGAGTGAGATACTCGTATGTTGTTATTTCGTAAACATTTCGTTTATTAACTATTTGGTTCTAGGTATATAAGACACTTCGTAAATTGGGAGTAACTAATTTCATAAATTTCATTCCCAGGTAAGCGCTTGATGAAACTGTACTATAAGGTCAACTATGACAGGTATGACAGGTCTGTTTGGCTTGATATTGTCTCAATATAAAATATAGTATACAAACGAGACAGATTGTCGAATCGACTCTTGCGGCCAGGTGACTCGGACATCGAAAAACTTATTTTTACTAAATTCCAAAAAGAACCCTTGTCTGTAGCAATATTTATCCTTTAATATGCCATGAACGGATACTGAAAATTGATAAATCAAAATAATGAAATTTTGATTTTAAATTATATAGCCTAAAACGCAGATTATAATCATATATGATGGATATCATTTACGCCTTTTTATGGCCCCCGCTATTGGGGGCCTCTCGTACCCCTATCTTTGGTGGGACAGGGACTTTATGGGCAATTTTATTTATTCACATAATTATTTTTTATTTTCATTCTCTACTTTCATACTTCACAAAATCTTTCATTCTATTCTTTTATGCTACAATTCTGCTTTCTTTCCCTTTTGCTCTGTTTACCTTTCTTTTTATCCGCTTTTCATTTTACATTATCTTAATTTCTACTTTTATTGTATCACATTTTTATCTATTCTATATCACAGTTTTATTTTATTTTATTTTTTAAACTTCTCTTGTTAGTTTTTATTTGTTGTCTATGCCTAACTTTTATTTCTTTCTATTGCATATTGTGTGATCCTTTCCGCTTATCAGGGAGGCTATTGACTTCTCCTTGATTTCAACGCCAGACCGGCACTCGAAGCCGAATCATTTACCCTTAGCGTTATAAGGTCAAAGCTAAAATTACCTTCATAATCAGATTTATATTTAAAATATTACAAATAGATGTATGTCTAGTTATTATCATTGGTAGACGTTAGATACAGGCTGCTTTCAGCGGATCCGATTGAAAATCTATAGGAGCCTATGTCTGCCAGCAGTGGATGCCTAACGTCTATATTGACGATGTTGACTGTTTGTAAATTTATACAAAATATTTTTTAATGTTTTTATAATTTTTACTTTTAATTATGCATATAT
This sequence comes from Battus philenor, assembly GCF_028537555.1. Classification (NCBI taxonomy): domain Eukaryota; kingdom Metazoa; phylum Arthropoda; class Insecta; order Lepidoptera; family Papilionidae; genus Battus; species Battus philenor. The sequence goes on from NW_027181693.1 coordinate 6,384,574, forward strand.
ATTAAGTAAATTATAGGTAAATGTGCGAAATAAAATTGAGAGTTTTAATTAAAAAGCTCTTACTCTGTACGGTTTCGGGCCTATGGCGTCGGGAAGTCGCGTGTGACAAGTGACAAGACTTGTGACATGTGCGGATAAGCAGCTGTGCATGGACGTATACCGCGACCTAAAATATTGATTCTTGTTAAAAATTAATATACGTTAATGTATTTTTACTATATAAACATTAACATTGCCATTTACGAATAAAAGTTGTCGATAAGAAAGCTACCAACATAATCTAGCGGATTGGTAAATTAAAGTGGCAGTGGCCAGGCTCCACAGAGTTCAGACCAGATGTCCCCTAGGGCTTTAAAGCTCTGAAGCGAAGACCACGGACCGATAATATATGAATGAAGTCTTTGTCCAGCTGTGGACATCATATGGCTGAAATCATGATGATGAATTGCGTTAGTCCATTTTCTATATTAAAACTAAGTTTATTCAGTTCAGCAAGTTTTCCTAAAGGGTATAAAGTGTTCATTCTTTTTCACCTTCAATAAATATAAAATTACATAATAATATAAGCTACAAAGTTTTGTTTGTACTGTAAATTGTTTTGTAGGTCACTTCACGTGACCAAGTTTAATAATCAACCATTACCCGCAATTATACTGCTGTTGGTGTCGTATGTGCAAATTGTATTATTTACACATTTCATTACTTAAAACTATTAAAGCATGTATATTTGAACTTATCGCAAAATTACTAATCATGTTGCTTACTCAAACAAAGCGGTTGCGTGACAAAGGGATGTTATGCATTTATAATAATTATAATGCTTGTTACTGGTTCAAAAGCGTTTCAGTACAAACAAACCTAACAACATTATACACCGTGTACATTCATATTTAGTAAGCAGTTATGGTTCATTTTTTTAAAACGCAATAATAAATAGGCAATGTATAAAAAATTGTAATGTAAAAACGTATAAATTAAACTAAAGTTACAAGTATCCTATAAATCCTGCCACGAATTGCTTCCAGTCTGGTGATGATGATATTTAACGATTATACCGATTGCAATTAAACTTTAAAATATTATTAATTTTGTAAGAGTTGCTCGACTATTAAAAACTAACTTTGAACTTTTTTAATCGACGTAGTTGAGGAAAATATAACATTAATGTTGTTACAAACATTTTAATTTTGCGATTACAAAGTATTTATTTGTTAATTACAAAAATTGACAAATTTATTAAGAACATTTGTGAAGCATATTGTACCTTAGCAAACATTTTTATAGCAATAATTAAATGTCCATTTATCAAACGACCGCATTTTTTTCTTTCTTAGTTTACTTATAAATCGTTAATTAAATAAAATAATGTTATGAAAAAGGAAGTAACAAGTACCAGGAATAGTAATTCCACCGTCGTTTTTCCCTTGACGTTTGACGCCTCTACACGACAGTGCGTTTTCATTATATGCAGCTTAGCGGTAAGGAGTAAATAAAGCAACCCATATTGCCGACTCGGCTCTTTCTCGCGAATTCTATCCACCACGCGGGCTCAGTGAGCATAATCCGCTTTTTACGATTCTAGTCGTCTACGGAGAATTTGAAATGAGAAATATAACCTCAAATTCTTTGTGAGTGACTTACGGTGGGATTCGTGTCGTGAATGAATGAATTCTATTGAGATCTGTTTTATCAAAATGAGTGTAAAAATTAAATAAAGATTACGCCCTAATATAATATGCAAAGACGTTTCTTATTAATTCAACTCTCGAATAAATAAATACAAAGTTGCTGTTATTTAAGATGTTATTTGTAATACAATAAGCCTTTTATCAGAATGGGCGTACAATTAAGTTATAATTATGCCCAAATAAAATGTAAAGATGTTTCTTATTTAAACAATTCTCAAAAAGATACAAAACAGAGATGTATTAAATATTTGATCATGCAAGAAATTTTGACTCTTTTATTTCAAGTAATTAATTAAGAATTAACTAGTAAAGTTTTTAATAATTAAAAAGTTACGATGACTACGGCTTGGCATTGAGCTACAAGATGATCCATACCAGTGTGATGTTACAAAATACAAAATTAACCACAACATGAACTATGCTCTTGTTATTTTGAAATATCGCGGTACATCTCACCATTGTTTTTCGCCACACATACACCGCGATCGCCCGTAAGTATTTACGCTGTTTTTATATAAATAATCTTATACAAGTGCTATCTAATTGTTTTATCTAAAAACGGGTCAATGAAATAATAAAAATATATAAGCCGACAGATGAAAAGTAAAACAAAGTTTTCCAATTGTTAGACTCAAACAAGCAAACTTTGTCCTTGTTTTGAAATACGAATCTTTCTGGTTCTTACTTCCAGTGGGAAATTCGTCTCATCTTCTGGCAAAAATCTAATCTTTACTACAAAAAAACTATTTTTAGCACAAAGAACGTCACGTCGTTTCTTGTTTAATAATATTCGTAAAATAACAGTAACAAAGACAAAGCTAAAAATATTTACATTGTTTCTATGTGTGCCCGTCGAAGGTACAAAAATAGCACATTTGGGTTTATGTATGATACACCCTATCCAAAAAACAGTGGTCTCACAAATAATAAATAACTTTATGATAATATACTAAGAAAAAGCTTTATCAAAATTCGGATTACTATATAATTAAATTATTTTTTACTATCTGCTTCTGCAAAATTCGTATTGCAGAAAGTTTTAAGCCTTTCGTATATTTTAGCGTGATTACTTTATACAGAATGATTATAAATAGGTGTAAAAGCCTTAAAGCTTTTTGCTGACGAATATTGTATAAGATTCGACGAATATTTTAAAGGGGCAAATCCCTTTTAAAGCCTTTATTAAATTTTAATTTCATAATTCTAAATTACACCTATAACCAATCCTCCTACATATATGACATTTATATATTTGCTTCAACGTAATTAATAAATAGTGCAATTGCATATTCATTGAAAATTTATTCCTATTAATATCCTGTTAATATATTTTTTTTATAAATTCTCCTTTTTTATCTGATATCTAAGCCCCTGACTGACATTATTGTACGATGTCATGCCTGACATATAATATGTGAAGGTAACTTTCCCGCCTATTAATCATAACCGATAGGGACATTGTTCTTTGCTGACAAAGAAAGTGATGCTTGATAAATCTTAACTTCTATAAACTATAAATAATCAATCTTCATTCATACATACTTTATAAAGTATATTGTTATATATTACACTGTGACATCGTATTTTTACTTTTTTTGTGCGATCTGTTGTGGTTGTCTGTTATATTCTCACATTATTTTTACCTACTATAATAACTTATTTTTAAAACAGGATGATTGTTTATAGGTGTAAAAGTTTTAAAGCTTATATACCTATCACGCTGTATAAAACAATCACTCTCAGTACTAAATTTATTTTCCTATTGGAAAGCGACAGGCAAATTACTCATGGCAGTATAAAGTTTGCAAGAGCAGATAGCAAACAATAATTATTTTTAATATGTAGTAACATGAATTTTTAAACGCTTTTCGTTCTTTACATTATTTATTTTTATTATTCTGAACCCATTGATTTTTGAACAGGGTGCACGATAAATTAACGAATATGGTAACTAAAATTATAAAGAATACACAAATTTCAATGACAGAAAAGAAGAGAGTATATAATTTGTGTATTCAGCCTTGTTTACTCAACGGATGTGTGATATAGGCATTGACAGAAAAACTAACAAGCATGATAAAAAAAATTGTCAAAACAGATTAAAAAGAAGCGCAGTAGGAGTTAAAACAAAATATCGATAAGAATTAAAGATTATATAAAGAAAAACTAATTTCAAGAATTCTTATATAATTTATGAAATATACATACACAACATACAACGTGCACCATACATAAATTAATAACTAATGAGTTTTACATTCGCATGTTTAAAGCTTTTAAACCTATAACCAACCACTCTGTATATTACATAATAACATCCACCCCTATCTCTCCATGGGATTTGATATGTACTTGAGATTTATTTGTGATATTTTGCAACTTTTAATATATTTTAACGCAACGGCAACAACAACGTATACAACAACGTGTCTTTAGATGAAGTGGATAGTCCAAATACAGTGGTGTCTCTAGGTTATCGAATCTAGATGTGTAAATTATCAAATAAATCGCTATTTACTACTCTATTTTTAAAAAGTGGCAAGCTAAGGACTAGTTTCGAGGAATTTTAAATCAAATAAAATTAATAAAATGAATTAGTTACATGTTCTTCTGAATCATTGCTTTTGCCACCCTCTTTGTAAAGTTCGCGCTATGTAGTAGCAAATCGCGTCTTTTGTTGTATCACAAACTTCTTCGGAATCAAATCAAACTTTCATCTCTTCAATAATAGAATGGATATAACGATGACTTTTAGATGGAAAGAAACGGAACAACAAATGAATGAACGCGACCAATTTACTTTCATATTATTCTTATAATAATAAAATCGTTTGAACAAAATAATTTTTTTGCAATACATCCACCAATATTTTTACATTTCTATTAAAACTCGTTTGAATCTTCCGTTCAAAAACATTACAGATTTATACATGCTTCATTAAATAAATGACGGAAAAAATTAGTGTTCACATTTTTAACGAAAAAGTTGTACATGAAGGTGTCGAGATAGGCAAGCCGATTTCTGACCGATTTTGAAATAGCTTACTCTTGGATGGTAGAAAGAGCGAAACCTCTACTTCTCTCTCTCCGCAACTTCGTTTCTACTGGAAGCAGAGGCATAAGCACGCATCTATACTCCATATCTCACCTGTTATATTCCGAAAAGTTAACAATCATGCTCAAAGCGACCACCTTGACCCAGCTACTTATTGAGTTCATCATCAAGCTTCACCGTGGAAGAGCAGGATATGCCAACTGAAGTACTTTGTTGGAAGAGTTCGTACCCTGTTCGAAGAAGGAAATATAAATTTACCCATCCCAACCAAATTAATACCAAAGGAGAATTCTTTCAATCAGGCATTCAAATATTATCATCAATAATTTTCCAAGACATCTTTAATAATTTTTTGAAAAAGGTTTAACTTTATTTAAAGAAAATCAAAATACTTTCATCTAACGCGTGTACAATGCATATGACGAATAACGGTAAAGTGGTCGCCCGTTGACGTCGATATACCCGTTTGAAATGAGATCCAGACAAATGCATTCTATATAAATGTTTAACGACCTCTTGAATATTGAAAAACCGTTTCTTTGAACTTGAATTAAATTAATAACTTGGTTTGTTAAAAAATCTTCTTAAAATTAAGATTTTTTTTAATTTAAGTACTAATAAGCACATTAATGAAATAATTTTCTTTTATACTTTTATTCGATTCAATTAAATAAAAGTTTCGTACTACTTAGCTAATATATGTAAATCGATATACGTTACGTATCAACGAGTTACAAAAATATATTTTTATATATTGCATCCTTATTAAGTTCGCGGCATCCCACGACTCAGACCATCTCTGATCAGTCTTTTTGAAAATCTGTGGCCCCATTTCCAACAGCCCTTCGGCTAAAATGATAATGATGATGATATTAAGTACTTTAACACGATCTTACTAAAATAAGAAGTCAGTTACTTGCTACATAAATAGATAGAGAAAGAATCCTTTTGTGAAAATTAGGGATTTATTGGTTCATTACACTGTTTGCCAAACAGATGTATGTACCATTGTCATAAATTTACTTATTTATTGTCTAATTAACACCATACAAGTTCTATATCCTAGTTTACATAGAATCTTTGCATTGCAGCGTCGTGTTTGTCTCTATGAGAGATATTACTTGTCTCGCAGGGCGACGAATGTGCTGTCGCACGCTTCGTTAGTCGCGTAATTTCACTTGCTACAACGAACTTGAAACTAAAATAGTAAAATTCACTCGTCACTTCTCAGTTTGTCAGTAGAAATGAGTCAACATTGCACAACGTAAATAAGGTTTAATGACATTCTTAATATTTATTTAAACTAAGAGCGTGAAGAACCTAACAATTTGTTCACACTGTAGTAAATAAAACTAATGGAATATAAAAAATTAAACTACGGCTTGACTCCGCAATCCTACCGAATATCTCATACATCTAAGATGCCACCATGCCACCGTCCACTGCGCTATTTTTACCTCGTTCGTCGTTTCAGCCCATAGACGCCCATTGCAAGGCCTAAGACTCCCTAAAGGTCCCTATAGATCTAGGATATATGAGATATATAGCGGGTAGGGAAAATTGCTGATTGGTAAACAAAACTTCATTAAAATAGTAAATTTTTTGTGGGAAACTGTGCACAATACACTCTCGTGTAATGTCTTTAAATTATAATTTAATAAACTTTAAAAGTTAATTATCAAAACTTGAAAAAATCCTTTTTCAGCGGACTAAGTGTTAATAAAACTTAGGAATGAATTTCTTTATAACTGTTTAAGAATGTTGTAAAAGTAACCAAAAAATCTGAGTTTGTTGTAAGCTCTCCGCAGATTATAGCGAGTTTGAAACCCCCATAACTTTAATTTGAAGGATGCCTTTTAGAAAAGCTCAATCTGATCTCTAGTTTGTATCAAATGGATCTCATGACGTACATATATCGTCATGGTTAATGATCCTATTTCGATTTTAATATGATTAAGATATAATTAGTCATACTACTTATAAGCATATTTATTTATTTTAAGACTGACTCCTTCAACATTCTTTAAATATTGAAGTATTTTTCTTAAATTATTTTGAAAATTCACGTTTTATAATTATTTTAATAAAACTTAAATAATACTAACAGAACTACCAAGTATATTGCTTGGTTTTTTATATCTTATAAATTTCAATTATTGTATAAGCCTCGTGATATTTCCTTGATGAAAAATATTTATTAAACGCAATAAACAAGTATAAATGAAACTATTAATATCTTTAACAAATCGTTTAAAGAATTTATTACGATTGTTAAATGTACCCACACCGACATATGTACTATAATGTAATTTACACGTATTTGATTAATGTAGTTGGTTGCGTCATTTATAGCGATTCTGTCGAGTTCATTACACATACTTATCACTGCGAGTCGGCCTTGTTCAGTGATAAGACAAATGAGAAGGACAGGCTTCAGTCCCTAATGTTAATCCTCTTCACATGGATAATTATTACACGTAAATTCATATTACTCGTATTTTAGTTTATTGTGTCTGATTTTTAGTTTAACATACATATTTTGGGTATAATTATACAAAAATAATACGCATAATGCCAAGACGTAATTGAGAATTAGAATACGAACCAAAAATACGTTACGACTTTTGTAATAAAAATCGGAGGAACTAAAACTTGTTACCAGTATATTGCAGAATCTCCGTGTCTACAGTCTGTGGTATTTCTTTCGTATTATAATTACATAATATCCACCAAAATCATCGACGTAGCTTGAAGAATTTCTCGTGAATCAGTAGTAAGAAAATTTCTCGATTCGCGACCATATGTTGGTAGACACGGCAAAGGCTGGTCCTTCACTAGGCAGACCGACATCATCATTAAGGCCGCCGAAAGTCCCTGGTTGCGGGCAGCGTAATATCGGTCATTGTGGCGATTTTTGCGAAAGGTCTACCTTGCAGAGGTCGTCTATCGGCATTGAGTGAATAATCATGTGCCACGGTGGATTTTAAGCGATAACTAATTTTTTTACATGATCTTCTGCGTTTTTTCCATACTGTAACAGTTACATATTATTGGATATTTTTCTGACAGGGGTAATAACTTTCATCTAAGAGTTTAAAGATACCTATTTCGCAACTTTTCTATTAAGTCTGTAGTCGGAAATATATCTCTCATTCTACTCTTAATTTAACAATATCTGTAAATTAATAAAGCTTATCTCACGTTTTGATTATTTGTAAAATATAAGCAGATTGTGTATTCGCAGCAAATATATTTTATTACTTGATATATAGTGTACATGTTTATTTTTATTTAGGCTTTGACAATATGTATAATATAGCACCTGGTGAATATGAGTTTATTCATCAGGTGTGTGTTTTGTATTATTTTAAATCTTTATATAATTAGTTAATTCGATTAGGCTCTTTTTATTAGAAAAAAAAATTGCGAAGTTAAAAATTGATACAGAATTCTTAGGAGTAATAGAACATTTGGTAATATGATATTTAACAAAGGTCAAGGTTAATGAACCCGTGACAAAAATGTACTAGATGAAAAACAGAGGCGTGAAACTTCGCCGGAGTCCATTCCGCCGTCGTAACGACATGATATTACGTTTACCCAAAAATCTTTATGGTGAGACCGACCATTTCAGTCCCGACCTAATCAAGCGACGCTCCATTGCCAGCAGTTAGTTCTTCGGTACAAGGCAGCTTACGTATATTGTGTTTGCTCAAAGTAGATAACATCGTTTTTGCCCGACAATTTGTGTCTCATTAAGGAGCTACGTAATTGCGTTTCGCTAACACCAAAACTAATTGTGTTCGTTTCAAACCATGCACACTTATTCCGGCCTATGACAATAAATTTCTATTTGACTATTGAATCAGACGTTCAATTATTGCGCAATCATTGCGTTTACTGCTAATAATGATATTTTTTTGATAATTTAATAACGCACGTATTGTTTATTAGCTGTGCAAGGTAATCAACACGAGTCGTGTCTGGTGGCTTCATTCTTTGCTTAACTAAATCTTAATAAAATATAGTTATTTAATTTTATTTTCACATCACTACTTCTTATATTCATTTAGTCAAGATAGCTTTTACCTACACATAAAAGAGAAATGAAAATATTCACAAGTTATTCATGTTTTTATCTACAATTTCTTTTGTGCGATTACTTTCACTCGCAGCGTTAGTAACAGCGCCTGTTATCAAATGAGATTGTGAAATAAAATGCTTTCTTTTCATAATACATAGCGGAGATTGATGTGTAAAAAATCCTGTGAAATTGGTAAAAAAGGGAACGCTAAGTGTTGGGGTTGAGTGTGTGTGAGTGATTGAAGAACGAGAATGGAGTCCCGCGCCCGCAATTTCGTCACGCGTTTTACTGAACAAATGTTCCCTTAAGACTCGGCTTAACTTATGCGGCACACGTTTTATTGAAGGTTAAATTCGATCCCGATTCACATATATCCAATTTTATATTCACTCTACAAGTGTAAAGCGCTAATGGGTTGGGTATTGTAAACATTAGCTATTTATGCACTCAAACGATGCCTATGTCTGTTCAAATAAACACATCGATGTACTAAACTTGCGCTTATATTAACGCAAATACCTATATAACTTATCTGGGTATTAATCAGAATACAAATGTAAAGCACAAACTAACCGCTATATTAAACTGCGTACACTTTGATGTTTAGATATATTACATTGATGTCGAGGCTAAATAATAATCGTTCTCTATTTACGAAGAGGTACGTTAATAAATACATCTGATGACATATATACTCTATATCTTTTATTTTAAATTAAATATAAAAATGTTTTTATTAACATAACATTTAGAAGAAATTTGTTAACGATGTGGTTCGTTTAGAGATTCATGACTAGAGCCGTAAGAAATAGTTTGTACATAACAACGCCTATACAAAAAGGAGTCAAAGGGCTAAAAATATTACTTAAACCAGACTGAAATGATGACATAAATGTGTTAAATATTTATAATAAGTTTTTAAGATTATCTATTTAAAATTCTTTATAAATGATCATTCTTTCAAATCATTTTAAAATATCCGTAAGACTACTCAATCCGTAAAGGTATGATAGTAAAAATGTAAGCACTCATTTGATGGCTATTGTTAGAAAATCATTTGACGAATGAATGAGAGTGATAGAAAAGTTGAATAGTGTTCCGTTCCCAACCGCGTTGAAAGATTCCAATAAGCGGCAATTACTTCCATTGACGGCGCACTAAAGGAACATCAAGCGAATGGCAGCTTTAGTTGCAGTTTCATTATCCGCACCCCTGGACCATTGGGCTTATTGAATCGAACGATAAGGTGCCTCGGTAATTTCCTTCCATTTACGATCATTACTCTTCCCCATCATGCTGTGGTTAGGGTAAACGCATGCTGACAAAAAAATTGACTCCGGTCAAACGTTGCGTGGACTTTCAGCGCAACCACTTCCGGAGGGTCGTCGGTCGTGCAAAACCGAAAATTTAGGTAACTGTGTTTTGATGGAAAAAAATAATTTTCGTGAGTGAAAATAAGTATTTTCTATTTAACGTAAATCACCAAGTTGGAAATAAATAATTTTACTAATATGTACACTTGCGAATCATCTATTATCAGTCGCAAAACTAGTAAAGAATATTTAACTTCTTTTTGTGAGTTTTAATAGAGCAGGCGGCCAATGCCTCACTGTTTTATCAAAGCACGTGGTTAATCTTTAACCTTTAAGCCACATTGGCAACGTTAAGTAATCCAGAAGTGAGCGGATTGTGATGAAAGAGTGATACATTTATATATCTTCGGCCACTGTGGTTGTGTTCAAATACTTGAGTATTTTGTTGTTCCTTGTAAAATATGAAGTGTTTGCAATGTTAACAAGGATAATATTTCGTACCCTTTTAAAAGCACGCAATATTGCTCTGCAGCAAATCTATCATAATGTAAACAAAGTTTAAATGTTATAATACTAAGCGTATTATCTAATTAACGTATTATAATTAACGTATTATAATATCGTATTAACTAATTTACACATACATGTTATATTATAAATATATGAATTTCGAAAGCGCAATATCGTCACAGAGCTTTTAAATTAAGTATATAATTCTAGAACAAAACAAGGACGAAGTATCTAAACGTCACATATAAGATCGATTAATGGTCTCTAATTACGCAATTTCTGGCGATCACTAATTGTGGTGCGAACCAGTATATTCTGCGTGACAGGACGTTATTTCCCCGGAGGGCGGTAAAGATAGCGTTTCGTTTAGCCAAAAAAATCGAACAACTAGAATCGTCAACGAATGGTGTATCAATAAATAATTAAATTTATATATCGACCATAGTCTTCAAATCTTTACTATCGATTGTGTTAATTAATGTAATTAACACAAAAATGTAATAATCAGTTATTTAAATATTGTTTTTTGTGTTTGTGTGAAAAGTCCTAAATGAAAAACCAAAAGAGAGTCAAAATGTTTATTTTTAAAGTACAGTCAACTACAATAATTTTCCGCCTTTTCTAGCAGTCTATAACTCTTTGTAAGTATGTATCAGAAGCGACGTGCCGATGGTATTTCTGGCTAAAATTATTCACTGAGTCGCCGAGCATTGTTCTCTGATACTTTATTTGTTCATTGTCTACTGGGATGCCGCCAAAGTTAGTACTTTTTGGTTTGACTGTATGTCATTTGCAGAGCGATATGTTTTTTGTTCTTTATTATGATAAACCTTACATATTGCAAATTAAAGTAATAAAATTAAGTTTTTTGTTGCAAATTTAAAACTTATTGTACTTTGTTAATATTATATTAGGGAAACCTTATTTTTAAAAAGACATTTTATTGCCATTCTATTGAATTTCAAACTTATTCTTGACGACGATTCAATCATTTTTACTTAGCCAGTTTAAAAAAAATGTTGCTCATTGTAAGATGTTACATAATTTTCACATACGTCGCTTCAATATCCTTCGAGAATTTACAATGCGAAAACGATTATTTTAAAGATTATAAACAGCACAAACAACACTTAAATAGTCGTAAGTGGTATGCGACTATCGGTAAATATTGCGGACTTTGCATTATCATGTTACTATAATATTTTTGTAAACTTTTCTACGCTACCGTATTTAAATCGATGTTAAATTTGTATTCTTAACTAACATTAAAATCAGTGCGAATTTGTAATCAATATTATGATAGAAACTTATAATGTTTATACGAGTTTAAATTATTAATGTAATGAGTGAGGTCTTGTAATATCTGTTAAATTCACGACTTTGATAACAAACACAAATAAAAGTTGATTACATGTGTCTATTGCATATTATTTTCCATATCTCTAGTCTTCTATTCAAAGCTACCGATTGTATGATGCAAAATTTAATATTATTGCACGGTGGTAATCATAAACCAGACTATAAAGATCGAATGCACGCAGACTTCGTGTCTTACCATCGAAATAATATTTATAATATAATATATACCTCGCGTATACTAGTTTGTTGCCCGTCTAAAGATTGGTTACGTCGATAAACCATAGCGGTGTATCGATGAAGTTGCTAAAATTACTTTGTTTCCATTGTTGCGGCCGTAGGCGAGAGACCAGACGCGTGTGCGGTGTGCCGGGTTTTATTGGCTTAGTATGAACCCCGCTTGCTCGCCGGCTGTGCACACATTGTAGATTTTCATTTCATTACATATTTATTACAGTACTTATAATTGAAAAACAATATTTAAGCTCGCTTGTTTACCAGCTTTTGAAATTTACTTTTTCTTAGAGCGTATTTGATAAATTAATTTAACTATGCAATTCTATGGTTTGCTTGTTTTATAACATAATTAATGATTAAAGAGTGTATCGGATAGGAGTCAACAGAGCGTTTATTATTTTATACTTGAAAATTATTTTCTATTATTTTTTTAATTTCAATGTTATTTACAAGTAGAATATATTTTTTAATTATGATTATATAGGATGCGGGCTGGGAACGCAGTTTTTTTTAATATTTTTAGTGGAAACTGCTGCCTATCGTCCGTGATATTTTTTCCTTTAGCCAATTCTTATTAAAACCACGGGAAAAGAGGATGGGCACTTTTCTATACGCCGGTACGGCTACGGCCACGGTAGATGCTTAATACAGGCCGCTTCCTACCGGTCCTATTTTAAAATTTAAGAGGCTTATGTCCTGCAGTAGATGACCTATGGCTGAAGTGACGATGAAAAAGTTTTCTATATGGTTGCTATGTATTAAAATATAAGTATAAGTTTGAACATGCTGTTTGAGAAACAAAACTTTTTTTTTCGTAATTCACTCCGTAAGTTTTCAGATCCTGTGGGATTGCAATAAATAGCTCAAATCTAAAACTCCCGTCGCTGACAAGCTTGAGACTGAGTGTCGGTTTCGACTCTAAACTTTGTTCGAACTTTTTTTTGTTTGTCCTCTTTAAGCAAGTGTTCAATCGGATTTGCAGTTTATATCATTTAAGATAAAAAGTTTTTTCTTATAACATATAGCCTTAATATTGAATTTTTATATAATTCAAAACTGTGACAATTACTTTTACGCCGAGAATTAAAAAAGTCAACTTTCGACAATTTTGGTATTTGATGCAATATGGTTGTTACGGGTAAAAAAATTGTCGATAGTATTTCAGACATAGTCGCTGAATGAACCATGAAAAGGATATGTCCAGAATTTGCGTACGAATCAAGAATGAGGTCCGTTAACGAACGAAAGTAACGGACAGGCCTGCCGATTGGCAGTTTAAAGTGGCAGTGGGCGGACGGGGAGTGAAGAACACGAACCGGCAAGCCCAGCACAGGACGTCCAGTAACAAGGTGGACAGACGATAGGGTCTACAGCAAAAATGATGATGATATTGTTGGTAGTGATTTCTTACTAAGACTTTCATAATGTATCTAACTTTTAAAGCAACGCACAAACTTTTTCTGTCTATCTTTCAAGGAAATAATTATGTAATATTTTATTTAAAAAATACGTACGATGATTTTTAATTCCCTTATGGTACTAATCGACGGTACTAACATGTTCTCGATGAATTTACTCAAGGTTGGTAGATAGGTAATTAAAAAAATAAGAGAGACTTCTTCCCTCGAACATTCTTGTGGAAATAATATTGGCATTATTTGCAGTAATAATAAAATTTCAGATCACGAATCGAATTAAACTCCAGAGAAACTATAAGGAACAAGTTCCGTGGGTTAAAACTCGGATGAAAGAAAATCATCCAACAACTGTGATCATAATTTATTTATTACATCGATTGTTTTGCTTAACTCATGACACGAATCACCATTGCTCAAAATTAGTACAACTTAGTGCTTTATTATAATAAACTTAAAAATACTATAAACAGCTATAACTTTGAAAAACACAAAAAAATATTGATTAGACTTTTATAATCATCTTGTCTGCTCGTTTAAAACTTTAAGCACCCGGAAGATTTGTGTAATCTTTAGAAGTTATGGAGAGGATTGCTTCTCAATGCTTGTCAGACTCTTGCTGATAACTTATAACTAAATTTCCACTTGTTAAGTTAAGAATTTGTTAACGCTTCAGTTTATAAAGTAATTAAAAGCTTTTAATAGCGAAGGAAACTCAACGACAAAAGAAAATTTAATTTCCTCACCTTATACAGGAACCTCCTGAATCATACTTAATCAATTTAAAAAATTATCTATATCAATTTTTTTTTTTTCAATAAAACTGAAAACTAAAATTACAAATAAATGTACTCACTGTATAGTCCGCAAGGGCACAATCGTGGTCTTAATATTATTAATAGACACCCGTGTCCATTGCTAGTATAAACTTGTGAACTAGAGGTAATTTAATGAAAAGTATCAACAATTTTTTTATTAAAGTCATAATTTGTATCACCAAAAAATACTAGAACAAAGTGTATTTAAGCGAATAAATAGTACATAAGTGGCCCAAAAGTCTTGCCATAAATATTGTAAGAAGAAAATAACTTTTTTTTATAGTACATAAAATTTCTTATATAAAATGTTATGACACGTTATTTTTATGTTTTTTTATTTAGCATTATTACGACTGATATGATTTGATAAAAGAAAAAAATATGTGTACATGTTATTATTTTTAATATGAGACTGTAATCTTATCTAATTTTGAGCTTATACAATAATTGGTATAACCAAATTGTAAAAACTATAATAAAATTAGAACAAATATTTACTTTGCATGTAAACATTTAAATCGTTTTCTTTTTTCCGGAAAGTCTATTTCTAATAGGAAACAGCTGCTTGTACTATTTAGATACAAGACAAACGCATCTACTGCTACTGACACTTTTAACATAACATATCGTTTTAAACATCAAGTGACAGGTGACACATTTCGACATTTTTCAACTTATCATTCCTGAAATACACGCTTGTAACGTCATTTATTTTTAACTAAGAGTATTTAAAAGAAACATTTATATTATAAGTGTTTTAACTTTGGATTTTCAATCTTATTTACATTAACGAAAAGTTACGTTTAAAACAAATGTGGAAATGGAGTTAGAGCTATTTATAATAAAAAGCTAACAAGAAGTGACAAACTGTCTAATAGTTGAGTACCCTAATATGGATTCAATGGGTTAACTAACCAATTAGTGAGACGTATATAAATAGAATCTCTACAATATCGTGATATTTACTAATGATCTATTAAAGAGAATAATTAATATATGCGACATGTGTAAGTGAAATTAAATCACATTGAATTTACAGAGCTTTTACGAGCGGCTCTTGGAAATCATAAATACATTGTCAGTTTATAAATAAGCACTTGTGTATTACTCTACAAATATACAAGTGTCACGCAAACGTCTACAACAGAATACGGCGTTAAATTGATTTAAGGCTAAGTACTTATAACTGAGAATATTCCCATAAGTAATCGTAATGCAATGAAGAATTAATGGATCGCGAAAATTTCATTCTTACCGCGAATACGGTTCCAATTTAGTAGGTGATTTCGTACTGAGTCGGTGAAATAATTGAGCCATTCATAAGGCTTGTGATAGCAAGCTTGAGCCCCATCCCAGCACAATGACTAATAAGAAGTTAATCCGCAAATAAAAGTGGAATTGAAACAGAAGTGGAACGCCTTCACGCCGTGTGGGTAGGCTAATGTCGATTTGTCTTTGTCGGCGTCACTGAACTCGTCAGAAATAGATTAAGCGCTCTCACTCCATCTAATGGTGCCTCATTTGTTTGGCTTTAAGAGAAAAATTGCTCTTAAACTCAGCAAGATAGAATCTTGTCGATGAGTTTCGTTTGTTTGACTCAATTCAAACTCGCGCCCATCCCCGTCCCGGCTTTTCCTTTTGCCTAACATTTCAAATTCACTTAACACTTTCAAGTGTTGCTCCTGTAAATTGTTTCATTTTGTTGTGTTTCTTTGTGTTGCTCACCTGAAAAAAAAACTAATTTTTCCGTTATTCCTTTTGGTGTTCAACTTTTGCATTTGTTTTATTCTAATCTTTAATCTCATAACTAAATAACCTTAATTTAAATGTTTCATAAATTTATATTATCCTATTTGAAACAAATTTAATAATATAATAATAAATATATCATGATCATTTAATAAATAAAATATTTTTAAAATTATTTAATAAAAGAATTTGAAGTTTGATTAAAAATTAATGTGCTTCGCTTTGATGACATTTATATAC
This sequence comes from Battus philenor, assembly GCF_028537555.1. Lineage (NCBI taxonomy): Eukaryota > Metazoa > Arthropoda > Insecta > Lepidoptera > Papilionidae > Battus > Battus philenor. The sequence goes on from NW_027181693.1 coordinate 6,401,039, forward strand.
GAGTAAAAACACACTTCAAGCGGTTTGTATTACGTATTCCCTCTGCGCTGAATTTTAATCTACTAACGAGGAAGAAATTAAAAAACCGCCACAGGAACGATGAAGTAACAACCTCATTTACCGCGCACGGAAACCAAAACGTAATTCCAACCAAAAAGTACTATTTTTAGTGGTATACAATTAAAAGAGTAAGCTTTATCCTATAATTTGTATACAAGGAGACACGCTTTTATCCATAAATAGCATTTAAAGTAATTTTTATTTTTATACTATGTATGTGTCACCATTATTTATAAAGGGTGTATGTAACATTTTTGTAATATTCGACACAGTTCAAATAAAAGCATTGAGCTATAGAAGAGCATTGCGGATTTTATTTTTTAAAGATTATGGGCATCCAAATATCTTCCGTTAAGTATTCACAAAGGAACTTGCCACATGTCCTCCGCCTCAACTTACTTTGGTCAATGTCTGCGGGAGTCCTTGAAGTGAGGTGGTCATAACCAAAGCAATTGCGCAGAATCTCTGCGCCCAGTAATGAATTAAATTAATTGATTTAAATTTATATGTAAATGAATTAAATTTACTATCAGTTCATCAGTTATAGGTCGAATACCAAAGAGTGAATTGTCGTCAATAACGACAACGAAGGCGCGATGCACACTCAAACTGACTGAGAAATCCGCAGGGTCAGGGATTCCTATGGCATCACTCAGCCCTCACCATTAATAACTTTTTAAAATAAACTGTAATTAAAAACGCGAATCTGCTAACAACCATCTTCATTAGTAAACACAATATTTAAATAACTTCAGTAAATGTAATTTTAATTGGTATCAGTATTAACTTAATGAAAAAGGGTAAATTTATTTTCACCTAAAAATAATCGGGCAAAAAAATACACGGACTGTTATAAAAACTTAACATAATTTCTTGATCAAAGTCTTGGATTATTAGCCCGTCCTAGTTGTTCAACATAATGTGTCAACTTTAACACGGGCTTCTTCCTAAGGGAGTCAAGGAAAGGTACCAAATATATTTTGGTTAACATTTTTAATGACAATAAAATCACAATCTACTATTGAATGGTTAAGCGTCCTAATTGTCTGAAACGTTTAATCAAATTTATATACGATTTTTTTAAACTGTTTTAATTAAAAAAGAATGTTTTTTTATTTTACTACCAAGTTTATTTTATTACCATTTTAGGGACATACTTTTTATTAAAATTTGTGAACGTTATTCAATAATATCTATAAAAATAAACATGATGATTTGACCCAATTATCTGTTAAAGGAATTTTGGTATTTATGCAGTGATTAAACTTTGCAAAGCAATAACCTTTACTGGAGAATGCTTCAAGTATATTTTGCTAAGAGTAAACTGTTATGTGACAAGCTGTACTGGATCTGGCAAGAACGGCAGTCCTTCTTAGAATACCACAATTAAACAGTCGCTATACATTATATAAATGAAATATTTAAATATAAAACACACACACACACACATATATATATATACATACATACATATATATATACATATATATATATATATATATATACATAGTTATATTATTTGAGTTAAAGTTATAATGAATATGGCCGTCTAAAGAAGTCACAAAATAATAGCGCGTAGTTTTGACGTGCTTTGAACGTATGGTTTATTAAATTAATAATATTGACAAAAAATAAATAATTAACCAGCATACGTTTGTAAAAAAATTCAAAAGGAAATAAATGTAATTCAAATTTAATTTTGTGTCGGTATGATCAGTCATTCATTTTAAATATTTGTATGTCACCGCTAACTTTTATTTCTAGTACATTGCAGTGGGAAATAAGCGTGAAGGCGTCTGACTGGCGACCACCCATTGAGACGCTGACTGCTTAACGCGCTCGGCGTCATTTCTTCTGATTTATTGAAATGCAAAGAGCCGGCGGCGATCCAGCTTTTATTACACCGCGAGCCAATGAAATGGGTACCATTGTAGTTTTTTTTATTTATTATGCGTCTTATTATTTTTTACATTTATGCTTCCACAGTTGGAGAGAAGTTGCGCAGAATTTACATCATCAATATACATATACGACACATTAAAAATAGCCTATAACTGTCAGTGACTTGACAATGGATTTATTGTCTGTGCCAATCACTTTTGATACAAGAAACCGTCTAATTAACTAATATTATACATGTGAGATTTTCCATCATAAGGCATGAAGATTTGAAATTTGTACAGAACATACTTCTCATCGAGTAAAGATTAGCTGAGAACGTATTTTATGAAATTCCACCGGCATGAAAAGTTCAGTAAGGCCGCGAAGCGAGCTGGGGACACCTAATATTCAATATTTTCAAATATTTTATTTTATAGCTAATAAAATGTATCTGTATAACATTGATAAACTTTGCTACCATGGTTTTACCAATAGCCAATAAACACTTAATTCCACAAAGTTTACATTGCTCCCATTTAATGCCGTCGTCTTTTCATTGTTAATTTATATTTAATTTGAATTCGAAAATACTCTTTTAATGTAATCAATGAATGCGTAGATGATCCTGACATTACACGACATAATGGTAATTTAAAATGTAAGCTTCGAATTTAGTTTCCCACGTAATAACTATCAGTCAGCGTAGCTCCTTTTTGTACGAAACTTCAACGTCATGGAACTAAATTGATTTATTGTTAACTAAAATTTATTTACTCCTAGTATTATACTGTACAAGAACGAATAGATGACTTAAATTTTAAATTTAAGTTACCTATTCGTAATTCTTAGATAAAAATCTTATACGTAATCGTTTTTTTAAATACTTTAATATATAACATTTATTGAAATACCGTTTACAAAATGTTATTGAACTTATCAATTCACACTTAGTAATATATTGAAATAATAAAAACATTGTAAGTGATTAATTGATGTGATATAAAGATGGTGACATATAGTCTGTTTTATAAATCCAGTAATGTACTTACTTAATATAGCACTATTCAAACTGGAACGCAGCCTTATTACTGACTGGCATTAAGATACACCCTATATAAATAAAAGTATGATCTCAAATAAAATAGATTTACTAGTTACAGCTTCATCGTTGTCAATAGGATGAACGGCTTCCGCGTCTCCATTTATAACAATCCCCTACAGTTAATCTTTTGAACGCTGAACTTTGTGGAATTGAGACATATAAATTAAATGCATTTTGTTCTTTATTTTAAAATTTAAGTTTAATTTTAAGAGAGATATCTACTCATTTATTTAGAACTATCTGTCTCTTGCCCGCTTAGTGGCTTTCGTTACTTCATGTTTGTAATATCCAATTATGTTTATTTTTACCATGCCAAAATATTTTTGATCAAGTCTAATACATAAACATATAAGGTAAGGGCACTAGTAGTTGACCATGTACTAGTAGTTGACCGTTTTGTATGAAATTTGAAATAATAAGCGTTGTGTTTATCGTATCTAATTAAAAAAATAATTTATAAGTAGCTGCTCTCATCTATTTACAACTGCGGAAAGCTCGGAACTAAAGCGCATTGTGTGTAGCAGGAGCCGATAGTTGTTTTTGACAGGGTTCAACTGTGAGGCACGTTTCTTGATTTTATTATCTGATTTAACTAGCGAACGAGTGTTTTTGTGGAGCTATAGAAATCACATAAATATTTTTTTTGGTAAGATTTACATTTAAAATATTTTTAAAAGTGTTTTCTTTTAAGTTCAAAAGTTTTTAACAATATAACTTCACATCTCGAGTCATTGTTTGGGGTGGTCATCTACTGAATAGTATTTTTTGGAAAGTTCAGTAATTGACCGTGGTGGTCAACTACCGATTCAATTGTCTTAACATAGTTATTGCATTATTCGTGTATTTTCATAATCAACTTAACCACATAACATTACAGCTCTTATCCAGATTTATAAAACATGATGGGTTTTAGTAGTGGACCACATGGTCAATTACTAAAGCATGATGTGGTCAACTTTTAACACACAATTTATAAAATGTTGACAAGTTGTTTTTATTGCGGGGTATTTAAATATTATTTTCAAGATTTTCAAGATGTTATGTAGGATGTGTTGATAGGGAAAATATTCCTGACGGGCCAGTCAGAAATAATGATTTCCCACAAGCAACAGAGGCCTCTACTAGGATTGCTGATAATTTATTAGCACACCTCGATTCTTCAGAGATTCTTTCTGATGGAAGAAATATGGAAGAAGCTTCTGTAATGGATTTAGATGTCATTACTGCCTTGAATCCAATTGCTTCGGATTCAGTTTCAGTAATAGAGGCATCTAGCAGTCTAAATAAAGAGAATGTGGCAGGTCCGTCACACAAGGAAATACCAAGTCCATTTAAGAGGCACTTCTTTTATCCTGTGTTTGAAGAAAACAAGAAAAAAAGGATAATGAGGGAAAGAATGCCAACGATTGTGTCCGGAGAATTGTGCCAATAATATTTCGAAACCAAAAAGAAGAAGAAAGAGGATCTTGAGAAATTGAAGATAGAACGACAGGCCACTGACAGGAAACGAAAGAAGGAAGAGAATGAAAGACTAAAGAAAAATAGGGTTAAAGTGGTGAAAAATAAACACTTTAAAAGTGTATCAAAGATTCTTTCAGATAGCTCTGACTCGAGTGTCGATGTTTCTTCTGGAGGTAGTGTGGTTTCAGAATCCTCGAGAGATGAAAACTTAAGCAACCTTAACCCTTCTAGAAAACCGATATTTAAACAAATTAATGAATATGTTATTTTCACATACGATAATAAGTATTACCCTGGCAAAATAATTAATGTTACTGAATATTCTGCAACAATTTCATCCATGATACAGTGTGGTCGCTTATGGAAATGGCCCGAGAGACCTGATGTTCTTGAATATCAATGGAAAAATGTGACATCCCATATAAATGAACCCAAAAAGACCAGTAATGTTTACTCTGTTCCTGAGCTAGATTTCTTGTGGGATTAAGTTTCCAAAAGGCCTACCTTCCCTTCCAGTTCTAGCGTTCGTCACTGAATATTATATTTTTTCTATATATTAATTAAAATGTTTGAGTTTTGACATATCTGTGGTCTTATTTTCCATAAAAGTAGCTTATATTCATATGGTCAACTACTGATGCTAAATACGGTCAACTACTAATTTTTTCAAATTTTCATTGGTCAACTACTAGAGCAAAAACTTAAATTGTTTAATTTTTTTTGAAGTATGTATGTTTTGTTTAATTGAAAAACTTATTAGCAAAACTTAATCTGAAGGGTATAATGATTTCTTTTAAGTACCCACTGAAATTCTAAAATTTAAATGTGTGTGGTCAATAAAAAACATTTTAGCAGCGATCTTAAGTGGTCAATTACTGGTGCCTCTACCTTAGTTTAAAAATATGCATTTTTGAGTACTCCCTCAACAAACTCACGCAAGTCTTCACGCTTATCCAGAGATATCGTGTTGAATTAGTATATAAATGGAAACCTCATCAAAAAGCATAAAAATGTTTTCACATTAGCTTTCCCTATAAAAAACTAATATATTCTCTACTAAACTATTGACTACTATAATAAAGGGAATTTTGTAATTACGTACTATTCATTGTTTTAATAAAGTTTATTTGCAAGGGTTATAACCCGTTTTATACGCACTTATTCCCCTCTGTTTTATTAACCGAGCCAAAATACCCGTCAAAACTTTAACAATAAAAGCATAGTTAACTTTATATTTGGGGACACGTTGCTATGTGGAAAGTGTAAGGCGGTACTGAGGTGCAGATATCGTCAAATCTAAGGTCATTTTTTTAAATCTATTTTATTTATTAAGCAATTGAAGTATAGTTTTTTGAATCCCAAGCAATAAATAAACATAACAATCTGAAGCGTAAGCATAAATATAAAAAGAAAAAAAGTATTGCGGACTGAGGTAGTGAAAAGGGAAGTTGACACTTTGCTATATTGTTCAGTTTTTTAATCAGTTTTGCATAACCAAAACCTACTAAATTAAGTACGGATACAAGAAAAAAATAATAGTAATATTATGTATATTATCTTCATGTTTATAAAGTGCAATCTATAGTCATTTCTTTTTTAAATTTCCTAAATAATTTTGTAGTTAATTAAAAATACTGACTCGATGTTTCGAGAAAATGTTTAATTATCCGATTTGAAAGCGTTTCTCGATAAATATAGATAAATTTTCATATATATGTTAATATATAAATGGCATACGTATTTTTTTATTTTTCTTCTTTTATTTTATTTACCGAGAGCTACGCAAGAACTCCGGTTAATAATAAAGACATCTTTTCAACAAATCATGCATTTAAATAAGTCAAATTATTTTTATTGGCCAATCAATGTTGTTAAGAAAATTTCTTTTTTGTTAAACACTTATCGTTCAATAAAAAGATGATAAGCGCCTTATGATCGATAATATCAGATATACGAAACCGTCACTTTGCCTGGTTGGCCTCTCAGTTAGTGCATCGCAAGTTCTCGTTACATCTTTTCCAACGTTTTGTCATTTTTACTCCGCCCTTTCTTTATAAATATAAACAGTCGAGGCGGAAGCCGTGAAATTTTGAAATTCCTTTGTGTTGTGATGTCGGCGCCACTTTGCCTTTATGCCTTGAGATCTACAAATTTTCAGATTTATTCTTTGAATAAATTTTGCGGTAGACGTTTGTCAGCTTTGAAATTCAATTGGCTCGGGGTCGACACATTGCTGACGAGTTCGTTTCCCCTCTTTTATTAATATTTTTTTTGTTTTATATATCAAAATCCTTTGCGAAACTGAGATATTTGTTTGCTATAACTATATTTGATAGTAATATACGACGGTCATAGTTTTTTTTTGTTTAAGTAGTAGCTGGTCACTCGTGCTTTATATATGTGTTATATATATATATATATATATATATATATATATATATATATATATATATATATATATATATATATATATATATATATATATATATATATATATATATATATATATATATATATAACACATATATATAACACAAACAAGTTAATTAAAAAAAAGTAATAACAATGTTCTGTAATTATATCCTATAGTAATTATCTATTACAGTAACATTTCACTCCAAATAAAATCAAACTATAAATCTGTGTCCTATAATGTAAATGCCCTTTAAATAATCTGTGGGAGCCCAATTAAAAATTCCTTTTTTATTTAAACCCAAGCGGCAAACTTATTCCAATACCCGGACACAAAATTATCTCCAGCGATAAAATTTTGTTGATCAACGTTATTATTTTGGCACTACCAGCTTAATTTTATTACTTGAACTTTTCGGCGTACAAATTTCAAATCACGATCATATTGTAAAAAATATTAGGAATTTGGTTCATAATGTGTAAAAAGAACGATAAATTGCTTTATGGTTATTAGGTGAAGATCACGACTACGCATAATAATAATTAAAAAATTAACTTGTCATTTATCTATTATTTTTCTTCTATATTGTATAAAATAAATCTTAGTGTTTTTTTAGTTTCTTTCAAGTGTCATAATAATACTTTATAATAGCATTAGATGGAAAAAAGGAATGTAAGGGACAATGATTTTTATTCGCTATGGTTCTGTTGTCGTCCCAATTCAAAGCGTTAATAGAAACATTATATCAATAGGGTCTTTACATAAATTTCCCACAAAAGGCATGACCCATCGAAGGCGGAAAAAGAGGCACATAATTCAATCAGAGAAGGCAATTCGGTCTTTTGTATGTAAAGACCGCATCCGGATAGACGACCCCAACGCTTAAGCCACAACTCTTTAGGTTGCCTCCGAATCTTTACACGAACTCTATTTACATAGGAACGCTTGATATGTTGAATAGTTCTGACGCTTCAATACCACATTTAATTTGTTTTGAACATTTTGTAAATACATTATTTATTATGATACTTAACATTGAAAAATTTACTTTTTCTTTTAATATATGTATAGATATATAGCTAAAAGGACTATACAGAAAAAGAAGGCTCTGTTTACAATTCACGTAGCGCGTATTACCTCCCAAAGGTAATAGAAGTGGGCAGTACCCGTTCACCAGAGCAAATATTTGTGTGGGATTGTTTGCGCTTAAGGATCATAAAAACCGTAAAGCTTTAATATAAGTCAACTGGGGTGTCAAACTCTTTCTATTGTATTGTGATTTATATACAAAAATAAAAACAATGATGAGCCTATTGAATACTCCTATAACAGTTTGAAAAGCACTTTTCAAAATGTAATCGTACAAATAAGCTTAGGAAATATTTTTATACATTATTTCTAAACTTTTTCGCGAATGTGTTTAGACTAATTAAAATATTTTTATAGCTTAGTCTTTAACTTTGAATTAATACAAACGGCGTGAGATCAACTCCTAAGATTAAAGGCTGGTAAGAAATTTTGTGATGCTGTTTATGTATGGTCTTTTTACACCATTCTTAAAAATGTTAAGTTTGTATTGGTGAAATAAGAAAATCACGGCTTGCACATAAGCACTAGACGTTACCTAAAATTTTACTGGATCGATATTTTTATTTAATGAATCTTTTATTTACGGTAATCACTTTTGTCCTTTTCGATGGAAATAAAATCAAAGAGCTCTAACAATTACAATTTTATTCCTTGCAATTCATATAATAAAATTATTTATAAAATCCTTATCATTAAAAAGATTTATCCGGAAATACAGGTAAGTATTCCGAATATATTTTTTGCCGAAGGTTGATATTAACAGACTATTAAATGATTACCACATTAAATCTGAAATGTAAATAAACAAAAGTGAATTTAAAAAATGCATGTAATTCATTTTCTTTATTTAAAAATGCAGAAACAAATTTATACAGTTATTAATTGTTGTTTTCTTTTGTACTATGGTAATAAGTGTAAATGAATGTCAGCAGACATTTCCTGAATCTCTGTTGCAGTACCGGTTATGAGTAATCAGAACATATTAATTAGTTATGTTTATTATTCATTATTATATTCGATTTGTGGTAAATACTGATCATGATTATGTGCAATTTTGATTGACATCGTGTTAAAAAAATATATAACGAAAATCACACTTAATATCTGTAGAAAATTATTTATCATCGAACTAATAAATAAAATTTGATAAACTACTGGTTGTAAAGAAAGCGAACGATAAGATACCAAGTCCATCACCCGCTGTTTCAAGTCATGTTAATAAACTGACCTTCTGTTGCTGCCGTAACGAAAGCAGAGTGAAGAAAAAGCTAGTCGAAGATTCCATCAAGGCATTCCACAACGACTACGAGTTTTAGAAATGAAGAAACCTTTAAAGAATCTATAGATAAAGTATACAATATAGTAATCGTTAATTCATTTTCAGTATAAGACAAAAAAAATATTCTGAACTTGCAAACCAATAGCGTTGTATTACCGAGTTAAAGTGACTCGGATCTCTGATCAAACTATGTAATTAGTCTCGAAACAAACGGCGGAAACTTGGAGAATTCTTCAGGAGAGCGTCATCTTGTTGAAGTACCTAACAGTAATTCGTCAGTTGGTTCGTTTTGTTTTTAATTAATTTTGACAAATTACCCTACCTTCTCAGTTTCTTTTACGCCCTCGTTTAATTAAATACTGAAGTGACACTCGCCTAACGGGATGTCCGTCTGGAGTGGCCTCTTAAAACTTGCCGTGTTGGTATTTATAAATACCAACAGCCTGCAACATAAAGTGCTTAACTTTTTTAACAGGTTTCAAGTTGCTTTTTTTGTAATAAGCATTTGTTTGTCACACAAGGTAAGAAATAACACTTTAAGTTTTTTTCTTCATTTAATACTTTCCAATTATTTTCATAAGAGCGATTAAGCGCTTAATAACTTTCATCCCGTTGTTCCTTGTTATCTTTATAAATATTTTAGTACTTGACACAGTGAACGTCAGACAAAAAATATGTCCACATAATTTATCTGTAATGTATTAAATTGACCAATGTTCCAAGTTATATATTTAAGTTACAATACGTAGCCAAATAAAGTTATTTTATCTTTTATCGGAACTATAAATGTGAAATTGATTATTATTTTTTACAGCGATTGAGGTAAAAACACGAGAAAAAATCTTCGTTAAAAATATCATTGACAACCATTGACAAGATAATGAAAAGATGATTATGGTAAAACATAATTATTGTAAACACATTATTATATATAGAGTTTTCTTCAAAAGGTTGTTAATTTTCAATAACGAAATATAAACATTTTTTACCTGTATCCTTGTGAAGTACCAACTACGTAAAATAATATTGTGAAAACTGATGGTATACACTGTGACTTAACAAAATAAGGAAATTAAAATTCACCCCTCATATGCCGATGACGCATCATGCACATTATGATATTTGTGTACAAGAAAATATACTTTATTGGTATATTCATCTTATCTAACAACACACGACCCTTCCATCTTCTTCCCCGCATAAACAAAACGAGACGCAATTTTCATGTTAAAGTCAATAGCTCGGAATAATAGGCAATAGTAAGTTGCATTAAGTAAATTTACTGAAGGGTCTTTCTTACCTTTTGTATTCAAAGTGTAAACCATATTTATTATTTATTGTCCACCTTAGAACAATGGATGAAAAATTTGTACAAAATCTGTATTAAAGCAATATACAATGCTTTATAAAATATTTGGATGACAAAGTTGTTAAAACAACTCTTTATTACTATATATACTTTTATATTACATCTGCAGTATTGTATCTACAATACTGCAGATGTAATATAAAAGTTTGATTAATAAAAAAATTAAATTCACAACCTGCCGAAGTCTTTCTAGGAAAGAATACTTTTCAATATGCAAACAGATGCACTTCGTACTAAAGATTACAATGAAGAAACAGTATCTCTATAAGTGGAGCTTATTGTCAGCAATTTGTTTAAATTTTAATAACATTATACATTGTATTTATTCTGTAAGCCGTCCTAAAATAGGTAAATATACCACGGGGAAAATATTAAAGTTAATTACTACTCGAAAATTATTTGATTCAAATGTATAAAAGTGTACCTCAGTTAAATAAAAAAAAACTACTCAAGAAAGAGCAAAAAAGAACTTTTAAATCATCAAAAAGTTAAAAACCTTCTAGTAATTTCACTCACCTGGATTATAAACATGATTTTATTTTTATCAAAAAGAAACAATTCTTATGTTATATACAGAAAACCGTCAGGCAATCCCTAGGAGCTTTGCGTTTACTGCTGGCTGGTTTAGTTCACGAACCATTAAATTTTCCTGTTTGCATTTTTTAGCATACGTTACCCTTAAGATGGAAGCTCTGGAGTTTCCACTCCGGGCAACTTTACGATTGTAGTTTTAAAAGTGGTTCCTTTGAGCAACGTTTTCCCTATGGAGTACTTTGATTAATATACGTTTCAAACTTTAAGCCGCAATATCACTAAATGTTGTTATTTAAATGAGTTTAATTTATATTAGTAAAAGACATATAAAACTTATTTAGATATATCTAAATTAAACGATATTGTTGCGAATAAGTACCAAAATTATTAAAAACGTAAATTAATTCATGCGCACGATTTATTTAAGTAATCATATAAGGCTACAAATTAAGGTTGCTAGTAGGCTGGCCGATAACAGTGAAATGAATATCTTAATTCGTCGAAATCGCTAAATCATACCGAGTAATAAAAATCACGCCCAACAATCAATAGATCTCATAGGTGAAGCGGTCAAAGAAATATTACTATTTATCTACTTGCGCTTCTAACGGGACAGATGAGTCGGTGTATCATAAAATATCCGACACGACCGTGCAAACAAAGTAAGATAGATGTATGAAAACGAAAAAGAGCGAACTAATAAACACGGTAATGGATTTTTAAAATGTGAAGTTTAACGGTTCATTGTTGTTTGCATTATCCCAAATACATGTCAGTATCATAAATTTATAGTATATTCATAGTACAAAATTAATTTACAATACAGTTTTAATCGACACTGTATATTTGGCGTTATTGCTTTTTCTAATCAGTTATTTATTTCTTTTAAATGGTATGCTAATAAGGAAAATTTTTGCATTATTCAGAGCTATGCGCTAAAATTCTTGAGTATATTTTTTCAACTAAACTTTTATTAACTAATATAATCTGTTTTCTTAAACATTACAATAATCAAATCCTCATATATTACTTTGATCAGATGTATTAAATTTAAATTCAAACGTGTATTAACATGACGGGTATAGTTTTTGAGGTGCATTAAATTATCTACGATCGACGAGTTACTACATCAAATAATACTAGTATCAAGTAATAAAATGCAACCATTACAACAATTTTATTTAGGAAATTTCATGACCTTACTTTCCTCTTAAATTATTTCGAAATTACAATAGTATTTTATTGAATATCTTCACAATGAACAATGAGCAGGTGTATTGTCGGAACATGTAGAGAAAAGTAAAATATTCACTTGATGGTAAGTCACAGGGATTGCATGATCATCATCATTGCTTCAGCCGTAAGATATTCACTGCTAAGCTAGGTTGAAAGCGGCCTGCCAATGTTTTTCGATGAACTTATCAAAGTCTATGGATATACTCCATAGTTTATGGCGCCATGTGACCTGTCCACTGCCACTCGCTCTTGGCAATCCGCAAGGCTTTGTCTGTTGCTGTAGTTAGTCTACGCATTTCTGATTCTCCCTTATAGAGAAATCCCGAGAATAGCCTTTTTTATGGCCTGTTGAGTGACTGTAGCTTATAAATGACACCTGAAGTAAGAGATTATTGTAACTACGATATTGTGGAAATTATGGAGAAGGCAGTGAGAAAAGTGAGGTGGAGAAAAACATGATAAAATACAAAAAAATGTGATGAAAATATAGATGAATGGAGCGAAAGAAAATATGATTCATAGAAGAGGACAATTGAACAAGAATTAAATGAAAAAATCATTAAATTGAAAAATGAAGTCCTGTCTCTCTCAAGACATGAGTGAACAAGAGGTGCCGAAAAACGGGGGCCATTAAAAAAAAGAAGTTAGAGATCATGTCACAGAGTAGTTCTATACAATTTTAATAAACGTCATCATATAAGTCGATAGACAGCTGCAAGAAATAAGCCTTCACTAAAGATCTCCTCGATCACCAAACTTGCGCTACCCGCATCCAACTACTTTACAATATGTGAATATGTTTTATTTACAAACACGCTATTTTTTAATTACCTATTGTACTAAAATCAGCGCCTTCCAACTACTTTGGTGGTATATGACGGCATCGTGGTACCCATGGTAGATGACCTATTAGCACCGATAGATGATATATTAAGCACAGATAAAAGTTGAAAAAAATATCTACAATATCATAAAAAGTTCACGACATTAGAAAAACATATACTATATGTTAGCATTAATCCGTAATTTTAAAAAAATAACTCAACTTAAATTTTATTAAGTAGAATAAAATACTTTTGATGCATAATAAACCTAATATCGGGCATAGTAATCAACAACAAATTCAATCCGCGTCCAATAAAACGCAACGACTAAGCTGTGACACCGGAAGCGAACAGTTGCTCGCTAACAACAATTATTAAAAGTCCAAACAATAAGTTCTCGACTTTATTCAATTGTCATGTGAGGTCAAAACCGCAGCAAATAAAACTTTGCCGCAGCTCCACTGCCCGAGGCGGATGTTGGCGACAGTTACCTTATTTGGAAACCGTCCAGACTCCGGCGAACTTTTATGTTATTTCAATGTGGGCAAACTGAAAGAATCGTGTTCAGGTTTACTACTTTCAAACAAGTTGCTGTAATAACGAGTGTTAAAACGATTTCATAGCGAATAGAACTTGAAAATTATCGAATTTCGTCTTCACCGTTAAGTATCGTTTCAAGTCGTTTCAAATTTCCAGTAAATATGTTTATAGAACAATAAAGATCTCTTAAGATTTATTTTCACTTCTCTTTTTATTTATCTATGTTATTATTCACTTAACATTATTAACACTTGAGTAAGTCATAAGAAGAATACCAGAGTTTCTTTCTTTACATGTCATTTCTCGACTTAAACCTAAGAAGGTTCCATAGGCATCCAAATGTAAGAAGAGTCCAGAACAATTTCAGTCGTTTTTTTATTGTAATTTACTTTAGCCATATCCTTAATTCAGTGGTATAACAACTCGTATCCAAATTTTATTTTAAGTTAAAAAATAAAGAAACCAAATTACAGGGTGAAAACTGTAACAGGATTTTTTTTTAATTTTTGTAAAATGAACTTACTAAGTTTTACTTATTAAGTTCAATACATGAAAATTCAAATGAATGATAACATTTTTCATGTTGGATAATGGTATAGAAATATTAATAACATAACAAATAACATTAATAAATTAAAAGGCTTTTACAGTACAAACTTATACCATCGATCATTGACATACTTTTCAAGATCAACACATTCCAAATTAAGCTTAAAACTGTTAAGGGGCGGAAACTATTAATTATTTTGTAATGGTCTATAATGACAGGTGTGCAACTATGTAGCATTTTTATATCTGCTCATTAATTCTGTATTCGACAAATTCCACAAAACTAGTTGATATTTCGATTTTAATAATATTATTACTTTGCGATATTTTTATATCATTAATATTAGCAATGTAACTTACACCAACTTTTCACATCTAAAAATTTGGTTTGGATTAACAATAATGTAAAGATTTTAAAAGCCACATGTACTAAATTAACAAGTTTTGATGTAAATATTGAACAAGCAAGTTAGAGAATGATTCTATTGTTCAAATAAACTAACATTGATAATACGATAGTACTGTACAACAAAATGTATCTTAAATCTAAAAAGACACAGCTGGCTTTACGTAAATAATAGATTTATAAAAATGTTATTAAAGGAATTAGTATGTTTTGTAAAAAATGAGCTACAGTCACAATGTTATATTACATTTGTCCACATATATAATTAAATAACCGAAGGAAATATTAGTCAGCATCTTATGAGCAGTTTTAAAGTTGATACGTAATGTGTAGCAAGTAAAGAAATCCTAGTAATTTCTATCTTTAAAAACCAGCACAGTTTAATTGAGAATTCAAAATTAGATAACAGATAACTTTATATTTCATAAGTTATGGATAATTATGTAAATCCCTCTAACATCTTTATTTTTTAATTAGAATGTATACATTTGATAAGTAGGCGAAGAGTTATTGTTAGTTTACAGATAATCCGCTTAATTTTTTTTAAAATTATTTTTAATTAATGTCATTATTTTAAAACATTATAAATGATTTAATATACGAAATAATTCAAGCCTATCTATATATATATCTTAAATTTTAACTGTGTTACATTTAAATCTAAATCTTGATGAAATTAATTATTGAAAATGCCAAATATTGTAAACTTCGTGTATTCGTAAGAAAATTAAAATATTATAAATTTTAACCTCTAAATTTTTGAACGAAATATGATAATTGCAACATTCAAGTTTCGATATAAATAAGTTGCTGGTGATGTTTTATTGACACGCAATCAATTTAACCATTAATCATAATACAAAAAAAAAATCATCAATATGCAAATCTAGATCAATGATTTTTAAATAACTTCGTGGCCTTAAAAATTATGGTACTTGTTAGGGTGATTTTTTTTAAATGTAATAGTTATTTGGTTAAATATTGAGGATAAAAAAAAAGTATTTAGAAAATAAACGCTGACCTTTATGATATCAAGAAGACTCACTAGTAAGAGAATTCATTTTTAATCAAACGTCGTTAAATAAAAGTGGCGCGTAACGAAGTAGCAATAAACGTCTTACAGGCGATACGATTATCGAACCCGACTCATTTGCATACTGATAACACTTAAATCCCAAATTCAAGTTAAAATTTGAGAACATATTGTCGTCCTACATGTATACGTAAATTCGCTTCGGGTCATTGTACTTGCCTGTGTGGTTTGCTTGCACCTCCTTAATCTACTTAATATCATTTCCTGTTAACGGTACAAGGCATAAAGTGTCCAGTGAAGTGCGGAGGGATTTTAACGCACGGGACCTATTTGGCAGCCGTACGTATCATTACGCCAATAAGTTATTTCGTCGGAGGAGTAAGCAGGCAACAGATAAGGCAGTGCGCAGTGCACCAGGCGTATGGGATCGCGCTGCGTCGGCCGGAGTGGCGCCGGGCACTTGGCAAAGCTCTCGGTCAATGTCCTTTGCCTCCATAAAAGCCTTCACAAGCTTGAGCCAAAACAATTTTGCCAAAATTCTTGCCAATGCCCTAACACGCATGGGTTTACGATCCTTCCGTTTTTCTTCACCCGATTGGACAGTCAGATATTTGGCGGTATTGCAAAATTAATTATATCCTGCCGCTTTTAGAAAACACTGCTGGAGATATTCATCAAAACCTCACATAATTTTAAAAATAAATACACATTTTTAAACACATGCTACAACAATTTATGTACACAAAAATAGTTTAACGTTTATAATAGATCTTTCATTAAAGTGTACAAATCATATTTTGATTTCAAACAAATGAAAAAATAACTAACAAATAGAATAGCTAGGGTTAGAATACTTAGTTTACTGATGGCATTACATAAATTCAAAAGCATCGTTTTAAATATCAACTCCGGAACCAAAAAGGGAAGTAATATTCTATATATTAAATAATATAAATTTTGAAATGTAGAGTTAATTATTTTAAACATTGTATCGATGAAAAGATCTGAATTTTTATTATTCATTACTTTCGATATAAAATTGAGTATCACTTGTTGTGAATATGTTAATATTTATGATCCTTTGTAACATTTTATAATTGTAAAGGTAATTAGTTTTTTATGGGATATTAAGTTCTCAATTTGTGCTGCTTCTTATCTTAGATTTTTTTTAATTTATTTTGGATGTTTTAGTCTAAAATTTGTTATTACTTTTTGTAATAAAAAACATTTAAAATCTTTAACCTTCTTAAGAGACAAATTAATTGCTTTCGTATTTTCATGTATACTCTGTGAAGGTACAATATTAAATGAAATAATCTAACCGGAAACTTGTTTATTTTTTTTGGTTTTGAATTTTTATTTTGTTTTCCTGATATGCGGCGATTATTGTTTTCGTTTATTTTTAACGACTCATAATTTATTTTAACTATACTTTCTTACAGCACTATTACATCTGTTAAAACAATATTTATTAAGTATGCATAAAGCTCATTGCACAAAATAAATGTAAGATAAAAATCATTAGTTACAGAAATAGCGAATTATCTTATTATAATATATTAATAAAAAGCGTTTTTTTTTTTTTTTAATTCGAACTACTACATATTAAAATTAATTTTTATTTACATCTGTCTCTGCAAGCTTTGTACTTACGGAAGTTATTGCCTAGTCGCATCATAATAGAAAAAATAAGTTAATGTAATATATTTTAGAGTGATCACTTTATACAAATCCTTTACTGTCTGCTAAGCAATTATTTTAGCTTTTAAGTTGAAATGAAGAATAAAGTTAGGTGATACGACGAGTTTACATAGGAAGATTGGAAAAAAGGCGTTAAATATTTAAAGCTTTTTATGATTATTGAACTATACTTTTACTAAAGCTTTGAAATCTATAACCGATCATCCTATATATAAAAAGTGCGATATGCTCAACCCCGGAAACTCTTCAGATTTAACTAAATTTTATTAATTTTAAAATAAATATGTTTAGACATTAAGAACACAAAACCTATTATCACATTTGCTTATTGACATACTAATGTAAAAAAAATACACATTGCCTTCGTGGCTGGGATCGGTACCTACAAACGTCATTACAGGTTTTCAGTTTAGCAAAGCTTTTAAGTAAGCTTACAAGCCTCATATGGTTTTAATATTTTTGTATTTTTATAATTACATGATAATTTCGTGAATATATATATGTAAAACATATCGTATCACTAGCTCCCAAAGCAATCTCAGTTTTCTCCGTCGCCTCAGTATTATCCAAGGGAAAGATATCTATGTTATGAGAACTGACATTCAGAATTTTTATATTTACATAAGCATGTCTTTGAAAAATATAATTTAGGTTTGGACCTCAGTTTCTGAATACGAAATTTGGAAGATTCATCAAATATTATAAAATATAAGTCGTTTCGGGAATTAATTAAATTTTTATGTAAAGCATGATTGGTTATAGTTATGATATGCGATGCGGCCCATTTGACAGCAAAAGATTTTTACAAAAACCTTTTCACCTATTTGCAGTTAATCTTGTATAAAATAATGAAGATAGTAACCAATAAGTAATTTTAATATGTAGTAATGCGAATTTAGAAAACGCTTTTTCTTACTAAATTATTATCACGTTATTTTTTGTTTATGAAACAAAATCTTTGGTAAGTGTACCTTATACTACATTAATATTACATTAATTAACAGCAAACTAGCGATATATTAACCCATATAAAGCTTTTACAATAATAACCAATCATTATGAATGTGGTCCATGCTTAGAATAATAAACATAGTTTTAAAATATACTCCCAAGTTACCTTTTATACACTTACCTTTTTAAAAATGTTATATCTATAATAAACTAATTGCAGTTAGATCTTTGACTAATCAGACGTTATTATATTTATTTATAAATATTTTTACATATGTAATTAATCGCATTAAAATTATAGGAAGGGATCGATCGGCATCGGTCTTATAAATTAAGAACGATGCCTTTAATTTAATTTGTCAAGCGTTATTGAGTATTGATAGTTTTTATTAGAGAAATATATTTTTATGTTGTATTTAGTCTCCAACTTTATTACATATTAATTTAATTCGACCAAACGCTACTTGTGTGTGTAAACATATTGATGTTTATATTCATGTTTAAATAGATGTTTATTTTTACTAATTGAGTTTATTTATAGAAATTAAATGTAACTTTATTTTAATTTAATTTTTAATTATCATCTTTGCATCTACATTTATACGTTGTAAAATTTAATTATAATACAGTTTTCGTACATTTATATTTTTAATTTTTTGGCAATAAAAATCAGACGCAATGTGATAAATAATTTCGAAATATGTTAGTGTATAGTGTCATTGAGTGCCTAGAAATTTATTAAATTACTTTAAAACTTAAAAATTACGAGTCATATCATGTGTAGCTGAATTTATATTATGTTTACCTCCATGGATTTATTGCAATGCACAAATAAACAAAATGCACGGTACTTAGGTTAAAATGAAACAATCAAATTATAATGAAATATAAATTTATTATCACAATTCATAAATAAGTGTCTAAATTCGAAAGTTCTTAGCGCTTATATCTAAATATAAATTAAAATATTCTAAGCAAACACAGACTTCCCCTTCACCTTAACAAAGGATCCGTGTCATTTTTTATAATTTTTTGTACTTATAATACATTTGATAGGCCATGATTTGCTGCTCAAAATATAATTCTTTACTTTAAAAAGCTCATAAAATATTTCCTAACATCATTCAAGTCTGATCAAAATGTTACAATCGTGACAAATTTCTAAGGTCAAATACAAAATATGATTTGTCATCGATTTAAATGGATTTCATGAAATTAGCTTATATATGGCAAAGCTTTGTCTACTTATATCAAAATACTGATTTATTACGGGGAAAATAGTAGGAAGTGTCATTATTTGGTGCCTGGATTTAATGATTTTCTAGTTAACCTTTTCTAGCACCCATTTTCCGGAATAAGGAGTCTCCAGCCTCTTCACCTTAGGGCGGAAACCGTTTTCATCGGCAGTATAATCGACTCTGTACATGAATCCGTCAGGGCCGAGGTACTCGTAGAATCCTTTTGAAGCTATACCTTCATCAATGGTGTTGGGGTTTTTGAGAATGGCATTTTCCTTGGCACGAATTTTGTTTTCAGTTTCGAAGCTGAAAAATAAATAATAATAAGCTTTTTTTTCCTTAAATTTTTTTATACAAATTAATTAGTTTAAAAGTTAAAAAGTGTATCTTGTAGATTTTATCTGTATTTTAACATTCTGTAGTTTATCGTTAATAAGCTATTAAAATCTCTTTCAATGCGGTAAAAAATACAAATAAAAGTCAACCTTCTATTCATTTTATTTTATGCGCTAATATTAAATCGATCGATTTTTAACTATTATAAATAGTTTTGAACTCTAACCTAACAACGTGTGTGTCAAATTACGTATTTGTCAAGGTCGAAATGTGTCATGTTAACACGACTATATTTGTATACAAAAAATTTGTGCATATGAACTAGATACGTAAAGTTTATGTTTTTCGCTTAATTTTTTATATCTAATATATTATATCGGAAGCTGTGCATAAAGTGGGATTTAAAACAATAATTTATAACGGTAAATCTTAACAGGCTTTATGTATGCAAATGTGTTTGATAAGTGCGGTATTCGAACACGGCAAGGCCGGACTCTGTTTAAACGACAACCTAATAAATAACGTTGATTACTTATTCAATATGTTAATAACAATTTTTACTTCATCGTTTGCGTCAAATTCTAGAACATAAATAGCTGCCGGCATTGCTAGCATTCTTTGTGTATCGTCATCAGAAAATTAAAAACAAGAAAAAGAATGTCATACTTGTAAAACTAGATCAATCGTTCCGCGATGTTTTGGTCAGAGTTACATATTAGATCGTTCGATTTACAAAATTTTTGTTTGACTCAACTTATATGGTACAACTATAGAATTAAATGTGCTTAACACTTTTTATATTTTCACGTTGTCGGTAAATTTAAATAAGCGATTTTGAAATAAAAAGAAACATAGAAATCTTACTTGAAATCGTATTTGTCCTCATCGTACACGTGTTTCTGGCTGATGATCTTGATTCCGTTGTTCTTATAATAACCTTCTTTATAGTAAGGGATATCTTTTGGGGGCGTCATTACAAGCCTGTACCGGTCTTCCGTAGCCGCACTCACATAGGGTTCATAATCGTGGGAGTAAGGCCCGAAGCCACCGTTGTAGGGATTATCGATGTGAATGTAGGGATTTGGAATATGAATATATTTACCCTCGTCTGTTGGTATATACCTGTTGATGAAAATAAAATTATAACATTATATTTTTAATATACGAAATGTATTTCCAAGATTTAATACTTCAAATCTTTACTGTAAACCCAAAGAGTGTTATTAATATTATATGCCATATGGAATTTATTTAACGCTGCGAATTAGACATTCAATATGTAAATGCTTAGTTTACACTACTTGACATTTACTTACTTGCCACTATTTCCATATTTATAGGGATGCCATTTGCCGTCTTCGTCGGGTGTGCCCACTACGGCCACTACGCAGAATGCAATGATGTACTGCAAAAGAAAATTTATAACATAGTTAATATATGCAACAATGTAATTAAATGAATAAATTTACAATAGTAGTTTAAAATGCAGATTTAAAACATTTTTATTTAAAAATATTTATAATAATTCTACGATTTTTTATAATAAAATAATATAATAACTTAATAAAAATTTTAAACGGCGAAAGGGATTATTATTTGAAATAAATACCTTAATGGAAAGCATCCTGAAAGCACTAGTCTGTAGTGTAAATAAAAAAATCGTCACTGAAAAATGTTACAATTGTACAGAAATACACTTGTTCACTGTAATGATTCGCGATCACTATGCGGAAACCTACACACGACCGTACTCTTTGTATGTTCACTCCTAAGAGAATATCAAATTATTGTGTTGATTTCGAAATCGACGCTTCGCTTTTATACATTTGCAACATCAACTCATCTCTTCTGCAGGGGCGCGAACACAAGCTCGCAGTTAACGTAATACACACGTGTTACACGCACACATCAAACGTCCTACGTATTTTTTTTCATCTTTGCATACCATTGTTGGGCCGAGTTACTTTATTGGGGTATCGGTGTCATACAGAAATTATCGTCCGAAATGGTACCACTAAAACCACTTTTTTTAACTAATCACACGGATGTGCAACATTTCGGTCGACTGCTTTACTTTGTTATGAAAAAGCTTCCTAACGGAATCAAGTCTTTGCTTTTTTTAAGTAAAAGGATGTATTGCGCAGATTGTTTAATATATTAAAATGATTCATAAAAGCTGCAGCTTCTACAACTATTTCTTATCATCTATATGTGTGTGTATGTGATCACCCTGAAATATGTTACATTAATTTATTTGTTTATTGAAATGCGAGATTTTCTTTTTGCGAACTTTTCATGGTATACCGTCTAGAGGAACAGATGGTAAACAATAATTATTTTAATATGTAGCAATATGAATTTTAAAAATGCTTTTTCTATGTTATTGATACGTTGTTTATTATTTCTGATACCATCGATTTTTTACTAAGGCGTATCTGTAGGCAAATGAGCCATACATTCACCTCTTTAATGTTTTTACACCCTTTTCGTAATAACCTATCTTAAGTATGTGTCAAGATTTGAATTCAGTCATATGTGATAATATCATATTAAATAATGGCAATATTTTTTATAGTAATTAACAAATTCTTACGTTTACTATAGACTGTTTTGTAAACAAAGTGTGCTGCTTTTTTTTTCTTAGATCGATCTGTTACATAGACGACTAAAACATTTGCAACTTTTTATCCTTATTTGGATAATAACCTTAATATATTAATAGCTTAATATATTTAAATAAATAAATTAACAATGTACCGAAAATTAATCCAAATTTATGGTTAATAATGTGTTGGCCTTTGGAACAAACAATGTGTCCCGAATAAAATGTTAACGGATTGCATTAGAAACCGGCGCATCCTTGTAGTTTCACAATATTAATTATTTATTTTTAACAGTCTAAGATAAACAAATGAGGCAAGCCTCGGAGTCAGAATAATAAATGATGGAATTACCCATGTGATACTTTTAGGCCAATTGTATTTGGTTTGTTAAAGTTTAACATTAGACTTTCAACTTAGTGTTTAATGTTGGCCTGTATAAATATAAATTTTATTAATGTAGAACTAGCCTGTAAGATATTGGCTGTGCCTGCTTTACGCTTACTTTCGGTGTAAACTCTCCAATAAGTTTAAATATTTGTATGATAATCTTTAAGACTGTAAAAAATAAAAATATCTTTTAAAGAACGATATAATTATGGCACCAAATATTTTCTGAATACACGTATGCATGTAATATATTATTAAACAAAGTTCTTAGTATTTTTCAAAATAACGTCAAGAGGAATCAAACCTCTCTCTTTTGGGTGATGAATAGAGCAGGGCCATTTAAAATGCGGTGGAGACCGTGTTTTTGAGCACGTAATTTGAGTCTAAACATAAGAGATAAATATTTCACTCGTCACCCTCAGTAAATATATCAACAATGCGTTTAACAGCTTTCAATTATTTTACCCTTTACTACTTTCATCTAACAACTTCTGATAAATCGTATGACATCCTCTATCCTTCTGGAGGAAGTTCCTTGGTGAACGCGAACAAAGTCTAAGACTTTTCTATCGCTTCCCTCATGTCTTATTCATTGTCATCATCATTTCAGCCCTAGGACGTCCACCGCTGGTTGTAAACCTCCCCCATTCAGCGTTTTCCGAAATCGCCATATTAAAACAGTGATATCATATGTTACCGTATCCTCAAATCCGGAACTATTGTTTTACAGCAAAATTAGGTGCTATAGTATTTCATACGTTCTATATATTGAACTTCTTAACATTATATTATTGTATAAATTAAGACGCAAAAACTGTAAGAAGACAACGTGGTTGCGGAAAAAAACAAAATTATTGTATTTATTTGTTTTTCACGTATATGGAATTGATATTCATGATTCGAAATGATTCAGTTATTTTAACGCGTTTATTATTCCAATATGCCATTAATTCTAATGTGGTTATTTGGCGCCAGTCGCTTAGTAATGTCGCATTACAAATCTTGAGATTCTTTCTAAGAAATTCGTTTCTTTCAACCAAAATCCCCTTACCGTGTGACGTTCGTTAGAACCTTCTACTTTATAGTTCGGTTTATTCACCGAGATGACGCAGTGGAGATTCACTTATCCTTGACGGTTGTGCTGCCGGCAAGAGACAATAAACATCGTGAGATACTGCTTTATGAAATATTGGTGAAGGTATTATGATAATATACCATCAACTCTGCGACGCATGGAATTTTTTTATACATAAATACAATTTATACTTTACTTAAAAATAATTCTGTAAAATTTATAAACTAATTTGGAATATAATATTTACACACATGACTTAAAGCGCTTAAAAGGAAGGCATGTATATGCTTAAAAAAAAAACCTTATGTATCGATAGTTATATCGATTACAGTTTCCGATTTCCATTAGCGATTGTCTGTGTATTACTTAAATTAATATTGAACAGTTAACGGAACGTAAAACATTTGTACGTGTCAATTATGACCGTAATCGCATCTGTCATATTTCATATCTTCCAATTTTTGCTAACTACGCCTGAGTTATTAGAAAAGATAATATTACGAATAACTATATCACTTCGAAGCATCCAATCGATCTAGTGTGGCTACCAAGTAATATATTTAAAAAAAATAATATACTGTTGTTAAAAATATTATAAACATTACTTAGCAACGGGGCAAAAATTAAAAAAAAAAACAATTTTGCCCTTTCTCCCACTATTGAATTGCTTGAGCAGGCATTCTGTTTTCCTTAATAAAGTAATTTTTTCGTGATGTGAAAATTATGGAATCGTTGTTACAATGTAAAATATTTGTTTATGCACTGAATACTTTTCATTAAAGAGTAAACCATCCAAACTCATTGTAGCCACTAAATATTTACCTTTTAAACAGTTTCACTGATACAATATACATAGACAGACTCGAATGTAAGAAAAATTAAATATCAATTAATGGATAACTTAATTAATTGACTTATCAGCATACAAAGATTTTAAAAGAATTGGTTACCAGACTTTTGTATTAAAATACGGTATGAATGAATGAATAAATGAATACAAAGGATTAGTTACAGTTGTAAAAGCTTGAAAGAGATTAATGTGCTAATATGCTCATTTGTCAGAAAAACAGCTTAAAAGTTTTTACACCTATTTCCAATCGTCCTGTGTAACTTGTTCATTTTGAAATTTGTTACATTTTTTTCTATTCGAATGCAATGGGCCTATAACTTCCGGCAGAACAGTGAAAAACAGATACTAAATAATAATTAAATTTAATATGTATCAATCTGAATTTTGAAAATAATTTTTGGTTTTGCATTTATTAATTGATAGTAAACGAACAATATAATCACCCCTTTCAAAACTTTTACGCCTGTTACCACTGTTACTATTACCATGTAATTATTTCTTTTATAATAAACAGGAAAATGTAAACCAAAAGAAACTTTATTTAGTATTATGATTATTAATAATATATATTACGATTTGCAAGAAATATAATGACATATTTTACTAAAGTAATGAGATCCGGGTTAGAAAGAAACATAACCTACTGTGGCAATTTAACTTTAGATATTTAAATACAAGTATGCGCTACATAAATACAACCAATATAGAATTCACACTTAGCTCAAAATAAAATAAATCAAAGATGACGTATAACAGTATTCATGCGTGAAACCCAATTCAGATCATAGTTCATTGACAACATAACAATAACCACTTCCCCATTTTTTTATTATTCGACATCGACCCGTATTTGTTGTTAACATTTGCAGAATCATGACCGTTTCTGACTGATTGAGCATCTCTTTATCCAAATAGTTATATCAAATGAAAGGAATGAATAGATTGTAGTTCTTTAGCGTTTAAGTAATTTGACATGAATGGCTGACACCTTTAAAACCGCGGAGTGTAAAGTGTGCCTGCACTTTAATTTGAATTCGGAACACTCTAAACCATTTAAAAGTGTTACTGGCTTAATGAAGTAATTCAATTGAATTTCCTAAGTAAAGTTTTAGAAGTTTGTGAACGTAACATAAGTTTTTGGAGAAAGTTCATAGTTTATTCCAAATAAAATGTTCACACAAAACACGAGAAGTAATAAAATTAAAAAAAGTCTGATTTGCCTGATAAAACAGGTAACATAAAATCTTTCGCATGTAATTATAAAAAACCAAACGACATTGTTTTGAATTTTTATTATATTAAAATTATATATCTGTGACATGTTATTAAAACAGCTCTTATTAAGTCCGCTTAATCTTTGGCGCCAGTGTCAACTATGAATCTTCTAGAGAAATTGATTAAGGATTTGTACGAAAAATTGTATTTTAAGAGCATGTATCCATATATATGAAGAAAAATGTAAATAAACCTTTGTTTAACGAAAACGAAATATTTGCACTGAAAAAATGTAAAAAATGTTAATGTTGCTATTGCTTTAATTAGCTAAAAATTAATAAAGACAAATAAATTGTTCCTAAAATTATTTGCAATGTTTTTGCTTTATAAAGACACATTTTAATTAGAAGTCAAATTTTCATTGAAATTTATATTTATATATTCATGTATGTATATTTATATATAACCACACCAGTATTAATATATTTTCATTCTCTTGATCATTTAAACAAACATGAATCATATGTGTAAACAGTACATTAAACTACTCTATTTAAAAATATTTGAATAAACTTTTTCGATGACTTTAATAATTCCAAGAATTTATTATAAATTTGGTATATAAGATAACTTTTCTAAAAAGTGTTTTCATAAATTTTACATATATAAATGTCGTAAAATATTTAAATATGTTAAAAGATATAATTATATACCTGATTAAGCAATTACAAGTTACCGCTTTACCATTTTTTCTATAGTAGTCAGTACCATTTTTAATGAATGGAATTATTCCACAGTACCCTCAGGCTTATGTAAATATTTATTAAAAAATAGGGGATTACTACCACACGAATTTAAATTAATATACATTTATATTTACCTAAAACAAAATAACATATCATAGTTTTTTAGCCTCACAAAAATACAATGAAACGAATCATATTTTTTATTTCCAACGTCTCTCTTCCTTCATCTATGTCGTGCATCTTTTGATTTAATATTGTCAAACAATATAATACTAATATTGTTACCATTACAAACTCTTAGAATAACAGCTGTAATCTAAACTTAAACAGACGGATAGTTTTGCACTCGTCAAGCTGGTCCGCACATTATGGTTAATTGCTATG
Organism: Battus philenor; assembly: GCF_028537555.1. Taxonomy (NCBI): domain Eukaryota; kingdom Metazoa; phylum Arthropoda; class Insecta; order Lepidoptera; family Papilionidae; genus Battus; species Battus philenor. Next base: position 6,428,301 of record NW_027181693.1, read on the forward strand.
CTTAATTTATTACGGATTTCTAAAACATTAAATTAAGTACTGATTTTTTAATAATATTTTAATGATACCAGTTTTTGAAATAATAAGAAATACTGTGTTTGGGAACGTGAAATATAGGTAAAGAATTAAGAATAGAAGGTAAAATGATAAAAACCGTTACAACTTCGTATATTTCAAAATATGAAACTCAAAAAAGGTTATGCCTCTTAAAAAACGTTAATCTTTACGACATATTATCGTTTCATCCCATAGACGCCCACTGAAAGGTATAGGCCTCCCCCAAAGATATCTATTGTGGCATATACTACTACATATATGTACTGCCAAAACAAGTACGTTCTTAATCCTCACGCTTGATAGGCTTATTGGCCATCGCAGTATGGTATTATGGTACGCGGAGGGCGCTGCTCCTCATCCTCTATACTTAATGCACAAAGTAGAGATGCATAAGGTTGTATACCGAAAATCGAACCCGCTACTTTCGACAACAAGTCTCAGTCATCTACCGCTGAGCTACTACCACTACATTATTTTTTTTTATTACGACACATATCCAACACATATAGGTTTAATTGAGCTTATATTTATTTGCTCTATAATTTCATAACGCAATGATGTGCAAATGTAAAATTACTCACACAGAAACACGTCTCTATTATATTGATATATTGTGTTAAAATCGGTTGAATCAGTATCGGTAAATATATTACTTCGATCCAATGAATAATTTTTCAATTAGAACTACTGATAACGTGATGTTAGTCCTTGCAGGTCATTTAATATTAGCTAAAAGATGCTCAAATACAAAAGAGTTCAGTATGCAACAGATTTAACATCTTCTACTTCGCAGAAATGTATAAATAGAACTCTAAATTTTTGATGAAACATAAGGACGTACATAGACTTAAAAATAACATATCGTACAACGAACCGCTGCCAAATCGCATCCCTTGATCAGTTGTAGAAATAAAACAATAATTTAACCACCCGCAGTGCCTGCCTTTACAAAACAAAAATTATATCTTTATTCAACCCAGTAGCTAGGGCGTACGTGATATATTAAGGCAAACCACGCAAGATGACATGGGTTAAATTTTTCGTATAATGATTGTCCTCTTTTGTTTAAAAATTGATCGTATTTTCTGTATTGTTTGAAATTATATACCCTTGATATGTTACATCCAATGTTTTTGAATGCTGAAAACCTACGCACGTTATATAAAGGTTACACCGAAACAGATAGTGTCATAAAGAGGTCTTTATGCCCTTTTTGTATGATGTTAACTTTTATTGAACGAAGCCTTGCAATGATATATTAAAATTACCTTCAAAAAATAGATACTTTACATTGTAACTGACGCACGATTTAAATTACTTTTTTTTTCTTTTTTATTACAAGATATTTTTACCATAAAATGCATTATCGACTTTCATATTAAACATAAGTTGTAGGCTGAATAGCGTATTATACGGTCAAAGAGAACCAAGTTTTAAATAGTACGAAACTATAACCTCCATTAGTTTTTACCTGCCCTTCAAGAGTGAAAAGATTAATAGCATCATTTCAAATATTGATAAAATGCACATTAATGTTCAAGATAATTATGATATTCATCTTATAAAAGTTTAATAAGAAAGACTTCTCACATCTTAGAGAGCATGTAGTAAAGATTCATTAAAACATTATGTTTAACGCCTCAATCACTTTAATCGACGATGAAGCTCGCAGGAATACTATACAAAGCAGGAATTTTATTTTAGGTGTTTAAACGACTGCGTCATCTTACGGTACCGATACACGATATCCCGGAGCCGGAATAATTGAACGGGAAAAATTAATCGTGATGAAATTTTACATATAATCGGTGAGACAATCGAAAGATCGGTGTTAATCGAGTAATTTGATAGGTAACCGTTAGGTGCACATCACGTCTTGTTGCAATTTTTTCTAAACAATATCTTGTTTTAGAAAACGGTAAGCGATGAGCAAAACGTCATCATTAAAAATTTAATCCATGATCCGAAATGTAAATTTCTAGATCTTAAGACATAGAAAGTTATCATCTTTTTAAATGTGTGAAATATTGCGGCAAAGATTTATTAATAGTTAATTCAAGATAGTTTTTTGGCAACTCAATTTAGCTTTATTGCAAGTCCTAGAAATTTTGACAATAACTAATCGATATATGAATACTGACGTCGATAGAAGCTAACCACCTTACACCCACATACATAATTTACAATAGATGACAGATATTCTTATGTTAGGAATTTGATTAAAAATAAATATTTGCAAATGATCAAATTTGATTTATAGTTTTTATTAAATTATTATTCTAAAAGTTACCAATGAAGATTTAAAAGATACAGTATTATGAAAAGAAACAGGTTCTCGAAAAAAGTCTTGGGGACCATACGGTGTACTTTAATGCACAAAAAGACCTTGATCATATTTATTATACCGGTAGTATATCGAGTATGGGATCGAGTCTAACGGCACATTTGTTCACAAACATTTTTGGAGATTACGAAATTATTTTTTATACAACAGTTAACTCGCTGACGCGACCTCTCACAGTCTTACTAACAAATATCAATTGCATTTTGGGATCTTTTAACCATGTTATTGTCACGACATCGAAATAAATAAACAAAAATAATGTACTGTAGTTGATCATTTGTTTAAAACTCAATTATACGTAAGTATTTTAACTGCTTCGGTACAGTTTTCCTTAATCAAATATCAAAACAAAGTAGTTAATTAACGGCTATATTTTTCGCTAATTAGTTTCGTATATAGATAATACTAATGTTAAAGAGGTGACAAGCATTCTTTTGATTTAAATTATTTAATAATAAAATTACTATTACCGTCAAAATATATAAATAGTGCCATCGGCATCACTAAATGAAATATGACATTACCTACTATCATTAATTTCTAATGATTTCGCATGCCCGCGGGACGTAAATCTAACATATGAATTACTCATTTCACAACTAAAATTATAATAAAGTTAGCAAACACAACAATCGGTCGATAACGTTACATTACATATACGAAATGTAACAAAATCGTTGTCAAGTAGTCTAGCGTTATGTTGATATTGCTGTATGGTCATATTGCAAGTAAAATTAAATATTTTAATTGTTACAGACACCTTTCCTGAATGTCAAATACGATTATTCGGAGGAAAATTAAAACAAAAGCCGATAGACGTCCATTGAAAAGTACAGGCCTCTCACAAGGATCGCCACGATGACTGATCATGCGCTCCCCGCATCCAGTGAATTGCCCTACTTTGTCTGCGTATATATACATATATATATAATTATCATCACAACAATATAACGCAAAAGGAAATGTATTTTTTATATTTTAATTCGTCGAATATATAATGTATTTTATTGCTACTATAACTTAGAAAGTTAATGATTTTATTTAATGAAAACAGTTTTATATGCTGTCGACATTTATGACTATGCTTATAAACTAAAAGGCGTCTAATATTATTGATACGCAGGCATTAACAGACAGCTTTCTATCCTCATATATTCGGATTGGTAATTCACCTCCTCCTTTAGGTTTTGGCGGAAGCATTGATGTGCAATTGACTTTATAGAACAAATATTTATTAACTGATTTAGGTATAATTACATTTTGTCATAAAGTATTTAGAATTTAGATTAACTAAGAAGCGGTGAAATTAGTACTAATGGTGTTATTTTACTGAAAATAATGACCGCATGTTAGTTATAAAGTTTTGCTGTTATAGATAAATACTTATATAAAAGCGATTAAACATGATATCCTTTTCTTTTTCTTCTAAGTACTATCTATACATCACATTTAATACATCTAGACTTTCATCTTGTAATTTTTCTCCATTGATAATACTACTATTACTCGACGACAATTTGTATGAAGTCTAAAGAATTTTTAATAAAAAAAATTAAAATTTTTATTGATTGTATCGCAGCCTTAAGAAAAAAAACATTTTTCCTTTAAGGAAAAAGCTCTGTATACTTCTAAGAAGGTTCTATAAAATTTCTTACATTAAGCATAGAACTTAATTTTAAACATACACAGAAAAAAAGTTTTAAATAATGTATATTTATTATTAGAAATCACTGTTACGATAGACAGTAATTGGTACATTTCTTTGTTGTAATTGTGTGAAATGCCGGAGCTATTCATAACGGACGTCGTAGGGGCAAGGTATATTGTTTGATTGATACGGTCTAATAGCCTCGAAATTACTTCGTCAATGCTATATGCTGTTGGAGAGTTTCAAACAGCTGTAACACAACGAACGCCGCTCGCTTGCCTTACTCCTAGGCCTTTTTACGTAACGCAAACAATAGACTCATCTCTGTCAGTCTTTCAAGGGCATAGGATCAAAGGTCAAGGCCCTATTCAGCCCCTTACACCAGATCTGGTCTTTGGCTCTGAAGCCAAGCATATTTCTGTTATAGACGATTATCATCTCCCACATCCCAAGCGTAGTAGCGGTGTTGCAAAATGCTCCGCAACATCAATACTTCCCTATTCCCTACTAATTCGCCGCAGCTGCGGCAGCAAAGGCAGTCTTAGCTATCTCTGCTCTGCAGCCCTGTTGCTGCTCATAAATTCCATTCAAATCGGATCGATCAAGTAGATTCCTCCTAACTTAACTGTTAGTGATCAGGCTATTGTGCCTTTCCCCTCAATTACAATGTCGGAACCAGTTCAGAGGAGAAGTAACTGGTAAATAATAAAACCAATAAAAAAGAAATTAATCTGAGATTACATAAGTTAACTAATCGACTGAATCTTTTGTATTTGACAGTATACAAAATTAAACAGCAATACAGTTTTGTTAATGGGCTTCCGTTTTAACGTAAGTAATTTAAAACTTCGCTTAAAATATTTTAATTATTAATTTGTTGGAAATAAATTAATTACTACTTAACATATAACTATTTCATCAAATGCAAAGTTAATCTGAAAGTGATGTCCATTTTATTAATTTTGAATTGTTCGGTACTTAAATTGATTAATGTATATCAATCAAGCTCTGATAAAGATTTTTTTGTTTTGTTAGAATGCATGTATGTTTGATGTAATATAATATTTGGTAAGACGGGTGCCCCCACATCAAGTCAGTGTCCTCTTCCTAATATATATTCACATAAGACAATAACACGTACCCATATTTGATACAAATAATTTTGAAACGATCAATAAAACGCTCAAGAAAGCATTATAAATTCAATTGCATTTTTAAAACTTTCGCAAAGATTTTGTGGTGAAATTTCAATTGTTAAACCTTTTCTAGTTATGCAACCTATTTCTATAATATATAATTTTTTTCGTAATATTTAACAAACAAAATATTTCGCATAAAAAAAATTGTGACCTTAATAACTTTAAAATATCCAAAAGTTCACCTCACCTCACGCGTTATTGAAACAAATTGTACTGTCTATTCTAATACGTCCTGGTTTATCTAGAACTATTGAGAATTATCTGAAATAGTAAGATTTTATCTAGATTATGTTTAAAGAAATATAATGTACAGTAAGATATATAATACAAATTATTAATGCGTTCAATTTGTTAATTGTATTAGACATTGTTTTGCCTTCATTTGTTATTCACGCCATATTTGGTTCACTGATTGGCAAATATTTGTAACAATTATTAATGTATTATATTATTGCCACATAAACTTTGACAGCTTCAAACGAAAGATTGCGGATGTATTCTGGTTAGCGATAAAATTTGAATGTTGCTCAAACGTTCGATAGAAACCCACTCGAAGATCTATAAAAGTAAGGCCGAAGAACTAATTGAAGAGCAATAAATAAATAGTTTAAATATTTAGTTCATGAAAACCACTTCTAGGTATAAACCTTAATTTTAACAATGCTTATGTTTAAAGTCATCGAGGTCTGTTTAGAATCAATGAATAATTATACAAAACTTATACAAAATACTGTAATTATTGAATAAGGTTATGCAAAATTAAAATACTTTTAAATCTACCACCAAAGCAATGTAAATAAAATAACATTTTAACATTCAAACTTTTAATTGATCAAATTTTTACATAACACGGAAGACAGAAAGGAAATAATAATGCTATTGTGTTCTAATTACCTTATATGAATATTCTGAATGCTACGATAATATAAACAACCGGCCGATTTTATTGATTTCTTTGTGCGAAATGCGTCGTTGTCTTAAATAGTTTGTCGAAATGTAAATGAGCAGTACAATTTATTATTTGTGTTTATTTTCATACAAAAACATCATTAAAAATAAAAATAATTAAAGTAATATATTTTAAAGTATTCGCTATACTTTAAAATATTGTACGCTAGAGAAAAAAAGTTTCTTGCGTAATTATTCGTACGATTTATTAAGTAGTATATAGTTTTATTAAGTTTACTGGTAATTAATTTTAGCGTAAACAATTATTTTAATTATTCTCAAATATCAGACATTAATAGAATGTGAACAAATCTTTAAAGACAATATAAATATATCCTCATTTCTAAGAATGGTTTGGCGTTGTAGTAAATGGTAGTGACGAAGTTCAAATCACTCGCAGCTTTCAACAGGTATTTCTGCAATATATATGGAATCCCACTATGTTATACAAAACGGACCCCTTTATCGAACTGCATCGCTATAAAAAAAAGATTAGTTCGCAGATGCAACGGAATGCGACCTTCGTATTATTAAATACGTTCGTCCTTACTCGATATTTTGGCACCGCTCATTGTGTACCCACAAGCCGTGACATTTAGTTTTGTCTTCCAGGTTTATTTTTACAATAGCTGATGGTGAAATGTTACAAAACTATAACACGCATATCGTTCAATACTTTAATGAAAAATACTAAAAAATACATGGTGAATGATTATTGGTGTAAAAACTTTAAAGGGATGAACTTTTAAAGCTCATTCACAGTCAGTTATTATTGGGTACTCCATATCTAAAAACAACCAAAAAATAAATAAAGTAATGATAATATAATAAAGATAAGCGTTTTAAAAATCTCTGTCTACTACATATTACAATTAATTATCGTTTACTATCTGCCTATGCAGATTTTAACTGACAGAAGTTATTAGCATGTTGCACGCCAATAGAAAAAAAATAAACATGTTTCAGATTAATCGCTTTGTAAAAGGTAATTATAAATAGGTATAAAAGCTTTTAATTTTTTTGTTGACCACTATACTCCTATACATTCATCCCTTTAAACCTTAATATAACCAGACAGTCTGTATAAACACAGAGAGTTATTTTTCAAAGTAATTAATATTGAGCAAAATTTGTTTATAACGTTTACATTTATTTTTTGTACAGTGATCAGCTAAGGCCCAAGATCTAGCGTCTTTAAGCCACGACCGACTTTTGTAATTCGGATGTTTGTTTTGAGCGTCAGGATAGTTCCTTAATGTTATATATTTGAAAGCCATTAGATTTTCACAAAATGTCAAATTTCGACCTCACGGCCAGCAGAACAAGGTCAGTGAATGCCATCATTGGCTACCCTTATAAAATAACCAGTTGAAAGTATAATCTTATAGGTTAGACTAAATAAGAAGAATCGAAGCAAAAAATATTTCATAGAAAAAGATGGCGATAATCGATTCCGAAAATTCGATTTGAACCTTTCCCATTATGCATTACAAATTATCAAGGTCAGCTCTTTTCAATATATGTGCCGACGGCCGCTTCTTCCTGTATCATCGACTCTAGCATTTGAATGTTAGAAGTTGAGCAATTTTCAATAACTAACAATAGTTGACCTCTCTTTGGAACGCTATATATCTATAGAGCCATTTATTAAATTAATTGATTTATTATAGCATCATTAGTGATTCTTCATACACGGTACGGTATAAATTTTAGAGTAAATCACCTGCGTCAGTGATTTTTAATGACGGATATGTTTAACCAGTTAGGCTAATTAGAAAAATACTAAAACGTTTACAGCGTTGTAAATTTATTTATGAATCAAATAAAAATTTTCAAGTTTTGCCACTGTTTTGCGTAACGTATTCAGAATCAATTTTTTATATCGCTCACGTGACTCTGGGAGTTAATACGATTTTATACACTAATTTCAACTATTTTATTTCAAAAAGATACCTTTATACCATTTGTATAAAAATATATGCTTATTATATAGTTGCTTAAATGTTATATCTCTTCTGAATTTTGTTACACAGTTGTTCACCAAAGACAGAAGTCAAAGGAATAGAAAAAGTTTGTATTAAAAGTATTATTTAAAGTATAAAATTATTATGTGAATAAATAAAACCTTTTTTTATTTATTTTAAAAAATTTTATTTCTACCTATGTACTGACTCATGAAACAAAAGGCTTGGTGAGAACAACTAAGGACGGGTTTTAGGAAATTCCTCCGACTAGAGGGGTTGACGGAGCGGTCATTAAAAATGTTCGATTCCAAACTCTTATAGGTACAAAACTTTAACAGGTTATTTTTTGGCATGTTAAAAATTACCAAGACTGGATTATGCGGATTAGCGCCACAAAAGGCACTGCGGGCTCCACAAAGCGGACCTGGGAAAGCTAGTGAGCTAAAAAGTTTTGCTGACGATTGCAAACTACTACTTCACAATACCACAGCATATAAAAAGAACATATATTAAAAGAAGGATTAAACATTGAAACGATACATTTTTGGTGTGTATTTTGTGCACAATTTTTCAGTTTTTTTTTTTTTATTTGTGTTTAATAGGTTGCAACATTAAGGCCCGCGATATTTATGTCCGCGACGAGACTCGCTCCGCGCCGGCGCCTGCGCAGACGCCAACGGCCGCCGCCTCCGTAACATCCATTCGCAACACAAAATTTAATAGCTTGGACATTCCAAACATTCTTAAAGATTCCTGTTCTCGACGATTCCGGTAATTGGGCGCTGTGATACAGAAAATCGTCACTGACTCACAAACTTATAAACAATTCATGTGCGTCAAATTCGTAACAAACGATTTTAATTCAGATAACTAGTTACATTTGACCAGTTTAATTTGAAAATATATTCCTAACAGTTCTATTGGAAATCTATGGAGCAGGTCCATTTCCAGCAGTGATTTCCGCAAGCTCCTATAGCTGAAATGATAATGATAAATAAACCATAAGCTCATGGTCACATTAGATCATTTATATATCTAAGTAAAGATGAAAAATTATATAATAAACATTTTTACTTTTTCATGATCTTTGGCACTTTTAAAATTTTATACCATGTATTTTTTATTTGCATCGAAATTTTATTATATTTTTTACAAATCCGCCTTCCAGTTTATATTTTTTTAATATAATAATTGCATTTTGTTTATAATTATTATATTATTTAACATTAAGTAATGATACAAAAGATCAAAAATTTATAATTTATGTACAATAAAAACTTTAACTTTTGAGAACCTTACATTATAGTCCAAACAATATTTCTTGATTAAGATAATAAAATTAATCGACACATTTCACCGGATACGAGCGCGAAGCCTCAATACGTCAATAGGATAATAGAACTTTTAAAAACTAACTGTATGCAATCATTTCAAATATCAATCATCCAATCTATTATAATTATTCCGTTCGATAAACAATATTAAAAGTATTTGATCTTCGTACAACGGTTAACTAATTAATCGTCGATCATCTCAATCATCTCAATCTCCTATAGTGTATAAACTATAAGATTGGTATCGATTGCAATATCTGTATGTAATAAAAAACAAACTCGATATAGCCAGTTAAGCATTTCTTACATCTAAACCAAATCAGTTACAGATTTCAGATATATATTCACATTAATACAAAGTTTAACTAATACTCATAACCCATTAATAAATATACTTATTTATAAAGGTGAACTGAAATGAAGAGCAGTGATAGCCCAGCGGTAATGACTGAGACTTGCGATCACAGGTCTTAGGTTCTAATCCCGGGATATAATGTTATATAAGTCACACATTGTCCATAACTATATAGGATTGCCACAGCTCACAAACAAGATTCCTGAGGATGGATAGCAGCGTCCTCTGCGTACCTATATAATATCACACTGCGGTCGCTAACCCGCCTGCCAAGCTTTGAATCGAAAGCTTACACATAAAAGATGATTAGGAATAAGTGTAAAACCTTTAAAGGGGTGATTGTATAGCTTCTACACCTTATCCAAAAATCTATCCTTATCTAAAACTACATATTAAATATAATAATATATTAATATATAAAAATATATTACTACAAAGTGATGTCTTATTACAGAATGATCGATAATAAGTGTAAGTGAGCTTTAAAGCTTCTTGCTGACAAATAAGCTACGTCTATTTATATTTACCCCTTTAAAACTTTTAAGCCATAACCAATCAACTTGTGTAATATATAATTTAATACACTTGTTGTTGACTGTTTAGAGTAAATACAACATTTTGTCAATTTTGTTTTTCATGCAAATATCTTAAAAAACCGTTTTCAAGAATCTAGTTCATGTTTTGTTAAGATTATACTAATATATTGATCTATTTTTTTTTTTAAATTCAATACAAAAATATCCAATTATAAGCAGACGCTTCACACGAAAATGTACCCTATGTTTAAGAAAGGATGCTCAAAAATACTTTGCAATGTTATATAGTTATTTTTATTATTTTGACTACGAATCATGGAATTCAAAATGTCGCAGGTCGCAGTGTCAAATTTGGTCGGCGACCGTACAAGGCCGCTAAAATCCGATGACCTCAGACCAAGAAACATGGATCTACGAATAAAAGTGATTAATAAACATTTTCGGAGCAGCCATAAATATTCAGGAACGATTAATCCTATTTGATTAATATATTAGTTTTATATGGAAAGTGAAAATGATCAAGAGTATATACATATTTGTCAAAACTACAAAAGAATTTGTGCTAAATAAATTTTGTATTTTTTTTTCTTTTAAAATGTATAGAGGGAAATGATTGTTAGTGATAGGTTTATTCAATACTTAATTTAAAACTATGAGGACAATTTATTTATAACATTATTGTCAGGCGTTTAAAAAAATTCTCCAAATTTATAAAAAAAAATTACGTCTAGATCATGACCTGTGTTTTCTTCTGAGAAAGCTTTTTTATTTAGTTGAATCGACATTCTATGTTTTTTGTCATATTCTACTAATGCTTAAGCACGTTGTTGAGTGGTGATGCAACATTTATTGATGCTTTAAAATAACCGATTTACTCTTCTCTCGAAGGTACCGGTGTCATAATTTTAGTAAAACAGTCACGTAGGTTGATATATTTCATTTTTTGATTATACCAACTAAAGTTGATCAAGTGAAGCTCTACTCGAAGAGTTTAAAATGTAAACAGAGTATTCGGATATAGTAAAAGCTTTAAATACAAGGGTCAGCGTTTAGCACATTTATCAGAAAAAGCTTTAAAGTTTTTTCGCCTATGTAAAGTGATCACTCTGAAATATGTATGTTACGTTAACTTGTATTTTTCTATTAGAATGCGATAGGCCAATAACTTCTGGCAATAGATGTCTGCTGGGACAGGTAACAAACAATAATTAATTTCATTATGTAGTTATCCAAAATTTTGAAAACAATTTTCTTATTATGTTATCCTGACGCCATTTATTATTTCTGAGGCAATATTTTTTTTTGATAGAGTACTATACATTAGTTAATATCAAATGAGCACCATACAAAACTTTTACATTCATAACCAATCACCTTTTATAGCAAAGACTATCGTAATTCATAAAGTCTGATGATGTACAAGGGATCGTGTTAATAAATCGTCCAATTCATTGACATACTCCTAAAAATGTAACGAACTCACCAACGAAACAAAATGCTTGTTTCAGACTAGCTAAATAAATAATAATACCTGGTGTCTCATTACCATTAAAACCCAGGTTCCACTAAATCTAACATTAGTTCTTGTCTGGCAGCAAGCCGAAATCGTTCGTTTATTTTTTATAATAGTTGAATCTCCAGCCTATATAACTTTTTGTAAAGGCAACTATATGTTCGACTCACATTTTTAATTTATCTATCCTCATTTTTCATTTAGTTCTATTATATATATAACATTAATTACAACAGGGTCGATTGATCAATTTTTCTCAAAGACGTATATAAAAATTCTGTTATAGGCGAAAAATGTCACATTAATTTATTGATAAATATACGTCGAAAAATATCGATGTCATAATAAGAGAACAACATATTGTTTTTAAAAAACAGTAATTAATAAAAGGTCAGCGAATTTTCCACTATATCATTATAATTTAACAACGACTAAGATTTTTTAACATTGCCGCCAAGATGACGCCTGTCTCTGATAATAATACGACGCCACTGTCCTAAAACTGGAGCAAAACATTTCGAAAACAGATTTAATTTATCCTAACGTTCTTTAGATACCAATCGGCAACACCACATTTATTTTGATCACTTAATGGTTCGTGTCTCTGCTTATATGGTTGTTTTGAAAAAGCAAAAAAAATTAACATCTATCCAACAATAAGATCACTCCTACGCTTCCTTCAAATGGTATTTTTTAGGAATGTGACTGCGCTTTGTTTTCGATACGGATATGTAATGTTTTTGTATAAAATATTTATAATAGAAACAATCTTATAGTTTTATTGAAACTATCGTATATAAAGGGTGAAGAAAAAATTAGACATTGAAGTTATATTTAACAAGCTCACATGCATGTGCCAACTTACTGTATTTTTGAGTACCAAAACAGACTAGAAAAGTAAAAGTTACTGTAACGGCGTCATGAAAAATTAAACTTTTTTTCATTATACATGCAATGTTTAGGAAAGAAAAAATTATCGCTGTTAATTTTACTTACTAAATTGCGCCCTGTTAACATTTGAAAAACATAAAGTTAAATCATTAATTTTAGAGTAAAATTATTTTTAATAGTCTAAACGTTCTAAAATTAATTAAGGTTATTTCCAAGGAAGCATATATATGGTGGAAGGAAAAGAACAATAATTAATATTCTATTAAATTTCCTTATATAGTTATACATTTAAATTTTAAAACAATACAAAAGAGTTAATTATTATTAAAACATTAGGCGTTTCGTAAAAACATTTTGTTTCCGTATTTATTTTGTTTCAATATATAAAAAAAAATTAAATAAACTATGATCTTAGTTGCTTCCTTCTGCTTTTTGAAAATACCAATAATTCCATATTACAAGAACGTATATTCATTGATTTCTTAGAATGATTCAAACACATTACTAACTCATCGGTTCTTCCCAAATTTATATTATTCACATTCTTTAATAAAATTCGATCGATGGTCGGAATTTACTAATATTACATTATTATTTTGTAGAAAAAGAGTTGTCATAGCAATTTATAACTGGAAGAGCGCTGTATGTTTATCTTCCTAGTTCCTGTGAATGTTATTTAACTAATTCCAAACAATGAATAATGATTTTGAAGAATCGTATTATAAATACATACATATTATACAAAACGAAAAAGGTGACAATGATTAAAAGAAATAAAATCGCATGTTATATTCACAAGGTTGTCGAGTGCCTTTTTATATGAAAAATAAAAATAAAATAACGGCAAAAGTTTAATTTGATTACTCATATATTAAAAATCATATAAAAAATAGATAAATAAACAAAACTATAACATATCATTAATGTATGAAGACAAGAAACACATTAAATACATAGTTTAATGAAATAAACAACTTGTGATAAGATTAACAACAGAAAAACTTCGCAAAAGGCAGCCATTAAAAACGATTCTGCTGTCGTAATAAAATACGTTTGTTTTGTTTACATCGGAGAATGTTGAAATTCATTAGACCAAACGTTCGAGAAATTCATGTGAAACTTATTCTAATCCCCAACATTTCTCAGCATTTTTTCTCAATACGATAAAAACTTATCTCAGTACAGTGTGGCAGAACCATTATGACGCATTAAACTCATGTCCGGCTTAAACCAAAAGTTGAAAAAAAGGTATATATGAGTAAGCCTTCTGTGATAACGATAAAAGAATTTTTCGGAAAAATAATGCGACAAGGACGATTACGAAATGAATTTAAAATATTTCCTTAAAGATTTTCACATATCTTCACCAAACTCGTAAATTAGACGCACCCGTGAATTCTGTTTCTAAATATGAGTGAATGATATCTTTAAACATATATCCGGCTATAAATTTATTATAAAGCTATCAAAATTAATCATTATCAAAATTATTCAATTTGTTAAAACAAAATGAAGGTTATTAATCCATGAACATTGCTAATTATTATTTTTTTCTGCAATATTGTTTTTTTTTTGTGAAGTTAATCAGCAAATGTAACAAATTGTTTATTAGTCTTTATTTCATTGGGAGAAAAAAGAAAGAGAATGTGCAGCAAAATTCCAATTGAGATGGGGACGGCCCGAACGTTTTTTTTTGTCATGACAAGTAACGGTCGCGATCATCGTATGCGAAGGTCTGAATTTTCAACAAGAGGTCTTTGCCCTGCACCGGGACACTAAAATACTTATTCTTTATGCTTCAATAAATATTTTCAAAGGGATAAGTGTGAGTACTTATTATTGTTACAATGTTCTTTTCATAATAATACATTGCAATTTAAGATACCGCATAAAAATGAATAGCAGTCATTAGTAAATGATTTACGACTTAAGTGAAACGACTACTTAAAAAAACACACACACATACGAAAAATTTCTTATGCTAATCAAATCTTCATCAACTCGGTTTATTATGGTACTATTTCATTGTTCTATAATATATTGGCCTAGTAGAAAACATTTTTATTTCAAATTCGTCCGAATTTCAAAATCATAAAAATGATTTATATACTTTTTGTGCAACAAGTAAATATTGTTTTAATGTTCGTTCGCCAATAACGCATAATGATTTTTTGATAGTTTTTATTTAATAATATTTTAATAGTGTATTGACCAAACCGCAATCAATCCAAAAAGAAATCACTGCAAACTAAATCAAATTTCGAGAAGTTTGCACTGTTTAAATCAAATAATAGTTTGGAAAATAAATTTATTCGTATTTTATGACAATTAAACCTTTCAAACTTTATTAACAATTAAGTATATAATTTAGGCGCTACTTTATTAGTTGATATTGGGACGTCTTGTTGGTAGTGCAATGATGCTGTTACTGTCAAAATTTTGAGATTTCTAGTAAAAAAGATAAGTAATTTTGGCAACTTTTATTTATGTTACTCTTACACTGCGTAAAATAATTTTAAAAGATCGAAACATATAGAAATCTGTAGATGCAAGATCAGGGTTTTGTCTGTGAAGCCTGACCGTTCTGTAATCATGACTTATTTCGCTTCTTTTCATACTTAATCTACCTTTCATCTCTTCCTGTCAACCTCTTCAAATACAGTTCGCTTTCATTACGTGTAAATAAAGAATAGAAAATTTACGGCTCATGGTGAGTTTGTGAAGTACCGATAGACAAAACTCTTTTTGTATACTCAGGTTTTTTTACGAGTCAAAACTGTTTTCTGGTTATTTTTTTTTTGGTGGTACCAACTTAGCAACCTTTTACATTGACCCACTACCTATGTATATATGTTATTATAATCATTATAATTACAGTATGAGAAATTATTGTGCATATTACAAAAAAAACACTTATTTTAAGAATGTGTTTTAAGAATATTTCATTTCATATTACTATACGATTTAGAAAATATAGAAGATACTTGATTCATTTAAACACTTTATACATATCTTACGATTTATTTAACTTCTGTAAGCCAGTACTTAAATTGTTATAATAAAATCTGTGCACTTTAATAATTTTAAACACAAAAAATTATCCAACATTACGTTTGATTTTGAATAAAATGACTAATCCCCGATTTCGCAAAAGTTCAAGTGTGTATAATGCGCAAAAAGCGCGTTAAATTCAATAATTTACTTATCTTTAACCCATGACTCGGAACACAAGTATGCTTACTTACTTTTATTGTCACATTAATTATATCTTTATCATTATAAACATCATGTGGTCATATATAGTTTAATAACTAACGTGTCGACGAGAACCACATCCGCCTTACTAATTAAATGTATACAAAATGTTGGAGAAAAAAGATATTTCTTATTAAAATAGTATTACAGTGTTCCCATTTTCAAGACTCGATAGTATAATAGAGAAATAAAAATAATTTAATACAGAAAATATAATTATGTCAACCGGATGGTAGAGACAATTATATTTTCTATCGTAATAGCTTCATAATGGTACAGTATATATATCTACATATTGGGGCAGTCCACTTTGCATTTACTAAGTAATCTTCACAGAAGATATGAAGAAACTTTTTTTTTAATCCACAAATTCTTTTATTAGGCACCAAAATTAATTACTTGTTAATGATATAGCTCGTTATTATTAGTTGAAGTAGTAGTGGTCAGGTCACATATCGCGCAGAACAGATGGGTTCCGGAGCCGTAAGGTTGTGGAGTAGAGGCCATAGATTGGCAAACGCAGCATAGAACGTTCACCCACACGGTGGACAAGTGACATTGTCAAGGTTGCGGGAAAACGCTGAACGTAGACTGCTTCCAACCGATATAAAATCAATGGGAGATGTCTTAGTTCAACAATTGACATACTATTGCTGAAATGACAATAATGTTACAACTTGTTTATAACAGTATAGTTACAAAAAATTATTATCACACGACAATGCTAGATCTACGCTCATAACCCAGTAATTTTTTTATTAGCTCGTTTCCTTTTAAGAACATAAAAATATTTATTTTCAACAAAACTACATCGGGATCGGTCTCTTTAGTTTTTAATTATTCTATATCTTTATTACAAAAGTAATAGAGAAATGTTTTTTTCATACTAAAATGTAATAAATAATTTTGTACTAGTTGCTTTTTATTACATTTTACCAACTAATATATCAAGGAAGACTAAATTGGCCTTTGTAGGAAAAGTCTTCAGAACGGTCGAGGCAATCTAAGAATGCTTAGGATCTATTGGTAGGGGAATGCTTTTCGAAGCACGGTAGCGCTTGCTAATAAATGCTACTAAAGCGGTCAACCATTCAATTGTTGATCATCCGGAACGTTGTCCTACTTTACTATCATGGTTGTTGAACAATTCTGCAATTGACGTTTAAGACGAATAAATCTCTGCATTCGAATGCATATTTATCTCAAATTTCAGGTTAAGCCGCAGCTAGTTAGCGATCTTAATGTAAATAAATATAAGCAAATATCCTGAATACCGTTTTGTACTTCACATAATCGATTGTCTTTTTACCTTTTTATTATCACGTAAATAACATTTTATTTAATTAATATAAACAGATATGTAAATAAATTGCATCTATAATGAAACAAAATAATAATTGCTGCGGTCAGGAATGACTACTATAGTTCAACTAGCGAATGCTAATATTAAATAAGATATTGTAATACTAAACCCACCGGTCTCGAGTTTCTAATTGATTTGGATAGGCCATTAAGCTGCCGTGATTGATGCTCCTCTCGTGTTTGCTGGACCTTCCACGCCCGATCTCGTGTGTTAATTATTACTAAAACATGCAATAAATCTTATAATCTTTACAGGAAAAGCTATAAATATACTTCTTTTTTTTTTAGTTTTTTTAAACATTATATAAACATGACTAATTCGCTCTAAATGAGTTGCATGGTAAGGCGTGTTGGTGAGTAGAGAGATATATTTTAATTATTTTTAAATAATAAGTAGCAACTCAAAAACTCAAAAATCATTACTTAAAAACTTGGTTGCAATAGTGGTTATTGTGCGTATTAGAAAGATTTCACACTGAAAGTTTTTAAAAGTATAAAAATATTAACCACAGTGTCACTTATATTTTTTTTTGTAATAAGAATAGTCTCCCAAACAATCTATTAAATGTTATATTCGTAAAACCATTATGAAAAACCGTGTGCCCACTGGTTTTTTGGCTATTTTTATATGTCTCTTTAAAAGCAGCTTCCGCTTCTTCGGGCAGTCTTCGGCGCCTTAAAACCGTATTCCACAAACATTCTTTTATTTGAAGCACTAAATAAAAATGTCTCATGTTAAGATTGTAAGGGAATGTCCCAATATTTCATCACCTGCCTTAATCAATTACTTGATTATATATTTGGTCGAGTGCGCTAGTGTTTTGTCCTGATATAGAAAGACTGTTGTGCGAACGTAAATAAAAAATAAAAAAGAATAAATGCTTGTTCTAGAGAACAGTTATTACATAATATTGTATCCAATCAAACAACTAGGCAATCATCATCTATCATTATTTGTCTACGCTGTGAAGATTGTTTCTCAGTTTCGAGATCATATCCTTACATCTAAGTTTCGACACTTGTGAGAATTCAAACAGAGCATCGAAACTTCAAATGATTCAACGGCACCTTTTAAAGCAACGGCGTCTTTAAAACTTTGGAAAAATTTTGACTTATCGCCATAATGATATTGCAATATATTTTAAAATTTAACTCAGACTAATTACCCGGGTTGCTTGAACTTACCGGTAGGTTCGATTATCACTAAGACCAATCTAATGATATAAAAATCAAAACTTCACAACAAATTTCATCCGCATGTTTATAAATATGAAGATTTTTTTTTTACTAGCCATATTAGCACTGGACTTGGATCCTACGTTACTTTATTTTGTGTAATACTTTTATCTTAAACCTTAGAAAGTTTATACATAGTTGCATAGTGGTAAACAGTACAATGGGCAGTCTTATCACACAAGGCGATTTCACCCAGACAACCATAAATTATGTTGTTTTATTTCAGATTACTGCTTGTTTCAGTAAGATTGTTTAGCTAAGATATAATAGTGCAACCCTCAAACCAGTACATGGTATTTCGTCTCGGTAAAAAAAATATAATAATTCAACTTCAAAGTTTGTGGTAATTTGTGTTCAAAAAAAGTTTACGGGTAAGGCCAAGGAAAATACATCATCAACAAGAAAAACACTTTAAGGATGAAATTAATTCACTAATAAATTCAAAATACATTTTAATCGTATAGACAAGAAAAGAGTGTTATGCCTTGTGCAACATTAACATCAGTATAGCTCGCGTGTAAGACAAGCAAGGCCTAGTGATGCCAGTGCTAATTAAAAAAAGCATCTATTTATACATCACATATCTGGGGAATACAGTGTATTGGTATACCATGTGTTTTTAATTAAGTTTCTTATTAATAGAAGCATTCGCAGATGAATACAGTTATTTTTGACAGGAAGAAGATACAATACTAAATACTAATTGTATTATTAATTAACAATCTTCTTATAATGGAGATAATGAGCTTACTTCTCTGATTATTTTTTGTCGAGTTCATTTTATTCATGTATTAATATTATTCATTTACATCGTGCTAATAGCTTCTAAAAGCTTATGTCTATAAAGCTGTTTTCATTTTCTATCATCATCATCACCAGCACCACCACCACCACCAACATCCTCATCATCATCATCATCATTACTATTATTATTTTGAGTTCTTGTTCACCCCTTTCAAGGGAGGGGCAGGGTGTTTTTATTGTGTTAAATATTTTTCTTACTTTCCCATTTTTATTTTATTTCTGTTCTTACATTTTTCACAACTATTTTTCTTTACAATATTTTACACTGTCCTAGCTTAATTGTCTTATAAGCGTCACCTTCCTTCCTTTTCATCCACTCCAAAAGTACTACAGTAAATTACTTTTTCAAATTACAATTCAGTTTTATTAATTGTATTATTTTCTTCCTTTTTATCTACCTTATCTCTTCTATTTGTAACTAATTTGTTTTATTTTTATTTATACATTAATATAATAAACATAATTTATAACTTCACTGCTGTATTTCAGGAACGGGGGGCGACTCTTTTCGGCGCTCTTTTTTTCTTTCTGTTATTATTATTAGAAAGTAAAGTAAAGGATACTAGTGTTAAGATTAAACAAACGCTTCGCTATCCGATTATTGAGTCCTTAAATGGCGGGGTAGACTCACTACACAGACCGCTGCTATTATGACAAATCCCTTCCAATATTTATCAACATGCTGCCGAAAACCGCCGGAACGGCATCGCATTTCGCTGCAAATAGCAGATAAGCACGTAGCGTGGCCGCAACGGTCCGTGCCTCACGAAATAAATGCGTGATTTATGATATTAGTGCATAAAACTCACGCCTGACGAATGAATAATCTATATTTATGTACATATTATCATAGTATTCCCAAATTATATCACATACAACAAAAGATATTACAGCCTTGCATCATCATCATAATTTACAACAAAAAACCTCAATACTGATCGCAGTCCTACCTGCATAGATTTCGAATAGGACCGGTTGGAAACGACTTGCATCCGACGACTTTCGTTGTCCTTAATAAGGTCCACAGTAGGCTGATCTGTTTTGAGAGTTCAAGAGCCAAGTCCTCGCAACAGCGTTTTCTTTCATAATAACAAAGCGCACTCGGGCAAAAAAATAATCGAGTATTTTTGTATGAGGTATTGCCAATTTTTTGTGTCATTAGCGCTACTGCTTTTACTTCTTTATAAATTAATAATAAATACTGTTTCGAATTAGAATTCCATGAAGCCTGGGTACCTAAAAGTTTTCTAAGCCCTACTCCTACTCTCCCTCTTTGTCACGCCACATTTTCTGCGACATCTTGAAAAAACAAAAACGAGATTTCTCGCCGGAAAATAAAATATTATTATCAATGAAATATTCAAATATTTGTTTTTATACATATTAACACACTTTAAAATATACTTGAAATAAAAAACAAATGATTAAATTTCTTTGCATTTAGACGTCCATGGGTTTCTTAATTATTCTGTTGTATTAAGTATCTATAATCGGCGTTGAAGTATCGTTGAAGTGTTGTACTTTATCAGTAAAACTACTAACTTAATCTTCATTTATCCACTCAACCTTTTTTGTTCCAATACCACTATCTAGTATATAGTATATATGTAGTTCTCGAGCTTGACTAGATACAATGTAATTTGTCAGAAAAAAAAAAACAAGGTTGGTCATTTGGTGTCAATTAATATATGATAAACTCTAATCCAAAACTCAATGATTCCAGAAATAACCAACAACGAAATGATATTATGGTAAGAAAAATAATTTTTAAAATTCAAAACACTTATTAAAACTAATAATGGTTTATTCCCTGTCCCTGTAGAGATAAGCAGATAAACTACAGATAATAGAAAAAATACTAATTTCAGAATGATTACTTTGTACTGGGTGATTGGAAATAGGTGTAAAACTGTAAAGCGTTTTGGTGACGAATGACCTTTGATTTTCAATCTTTTAAAGCTTTCATACCTTCAATTACCTAACTTGTTTATGATTTACATTACGAATAATTGTTTATACACTAAGACAGAATAGAATTAAAAAATCAGTTTCATGCGTCGTACATTTTTTAAAAATAAGCAACAAATATTTCTGTTAATGTTTCATATTTTCTTTTTTTTCACATTATATGTGATAAAAATACACATAATACAAGTCGAATTCCAAAAGTTATAAATATAGATTAAACTAAATTATGTAATATGAATAACCAAATCACTTTGATTTGAACTTTAATTCAATGCAAATTCAATGAATCGTATCTAATTCATGGTTTCATCTCAATAAAAATTACCAAGCGAAGGTAAACCAATCATGCGTCAAATTATGACACAATTAATAGATATTCTGTTCCTAGTTTCAAAGGAATGTGGAAACATAAACCACATCTTTTGCATAAATATCGCATAAGAGAAGACAAGGCTTCATTGCGATGATCGCGACTACAAAGAAGTCTCATAAGCAATTTTACATAATTGTCACAATAGCCAATTATTACGTAGTTTTCTTCGATCTTCTTCGAGGTTGTTCCCTACATCTTGTGGAATTATAAATAGGAATGACCTATGTCAAAACTATTTATAACCGATATGTATGCTATTAAACTGCAAATTATTAAAAAAGAATACCATCACAAAATATCAACTATATATCAGAATAAAATAAAGTTAAATAAAATAGAATAATCTGTAGTCATTGACATATTAAATTGAACGAAATAAAATAGTACCTTAATAGATTGGGTCGTACACCATAGGTAGGGCATTAAAATCGCCATTACATAAATTTAAAAAAAAACAGTAAATAAATATATAAATAGATAATATTACGATGAGATTTATAATATGTTTGTTTATTTCACTGAGCTAAAATATTTAAATGATACTGTATGGGAAGCGAAACTAGTTTCTTATTTAGAGCAAGTATCGGGTGCCATCCAATAAAACTAGGTATCCGGGTACAAGATATAATGTAATAAAGTAGTTATAATATCAGTTGATGAGCCGAAAATCCAAGCAGTCGAGTTCATTAATCAAAAAGAGCCATAAAATGGTAAATGACTTTTTAATAAATATTTTGGTAATAAGAGAGTTTTTTCATTTTTTATCTTGCACGGTTATAAACAAAGCTCAGGTTGGTTCACCTTGTAAAAGGTTTAATAGGCTTTAAACAGCTAAGTCGTGTTAATTCCGTGCAAGAAAAAAAACCAAAAGTCAAAGAAAAAGCTTGTGTAACTGGAAATTCGCTTTACGTGTTATATAAGATTTTCTCGCTCCGTATTGGAAGACGGAGTGAATTTGTCGTTTGCACCATCATCAATCAATCTTGCCAGTCGCAACTCTTAAGCGGCGAAATTACTTTAATATCAGCAGATCTTTTGAAAGATGTGCGGTAGTATAAAATATAACGTTAACGTTCAACTGCGTGCATACCAATGACATTTCTCTTACAAATAATGTACTTTGAAATGAAGTTCGACTTTCTTATTTCCTTTTCTTCCTGATTCATTATGATGTATGATAATTTTCAGAGTTAACACTGAGTGACATTATACGCCGTCGAAAGTTATTATCTGAATACATCTAATAAGAAGAAAGTCATATTAGTTACTTAATTTATTATAACTCTGAAGCGGCTGGACCAATTTGTACGATTTTTATGTTCTTGGATCTGTCTATATATATAACTTAAAACCGACACACAATACCTAGCCAGTGCAGACCTCGACGAGGTCTGCATCCTTGCCGCAAAACTCCGCAAAGCCTCCGGTCCTTCGGAGCGCTTTCTCTGTATTGCGGAGCACTCGGCCCTTAAAGTGGAATTTAAATAATATCTGCCCCCCGCGTCTCAACACCAGGATACACGCCTCACATCGAGCTCCGGCGGTCTCGATGCACATGTCATGCACTACTCACACATGACACGGCGGCCGGGTCCGCCTAACCCGCGTTCAAGCGAGGGCGGTCAGGAGAGACCCGTGTCTCTCCCGACCACCGAGTAGTCCTCGCTTCGTGCCACATACATTACACCCGACTCACTATACTATATACCTACAAGGGTATAATTCTCCGCGTGTGGACGTCTTCGTGGTAGCGGGGATACGATCGCCAACGTAATATTTTTAGTCCGTGGACCTCTGTTTCCACGGACTCAATTTCTATGAAGCTCAGAAACAGACCAGACACAAAGCCCAGACCGGCTAGCAGCACAACTTCTGACACATCAAATGGAAAATCAACGGAATATCGTAAGTTAGTTTATTTAATATTACCTGCATTATAGGATAGATGCTTAAATCGATTCATATACGCCGGCTAAAACTATAACATAACTATTAATTTGCGAGGTAAATTGCACAATGGCAATAGGAATGAGTTTTAATATCCAGTTGTTTCATAATCAAATCTAAAACATTAGTTAATCCTTTTGTCTACAATTAATTTGTATAGTACACAGAAAAATCTTTTTTCGGACATATTAATCTTTTATTAATAAAACAAGTTTTAACTTTACTATGTACACACCAAACTGTCGTATCACTTGACGATTAAGATAACGCTCTAGAAAACTAAATTCTATTGATATTTGTCGAGAGTCATGCTCTACTTTTAACCTTTAACATCAGATATACTTAGTAGTTTTATAATGAACAGGTGAAAAAACTAGTAGCATCAATGTCCAAAAAATAAGCACGCCTTGTTTTCTATCCATCCACTTCATGATGACTAAATTTTTTTAATTTTTATTAACTATTTATGTCAACGTTTTCATTTTTATAATATTTACTTACAAAGTTTCTTCTTAACTTACAATCTTTTTTTGAGCGCTGGAAGTTGGGAGAGGGTTGCCGCTAATTGATATGGCTCTTTCTTTTCTCACCTTCAAGTCACTCGACTGCCTTTTATTATACTAAATTTTTGTTATAGGTAACAGCAAGTGCAGTTAAAATTACATCACTTTATACAAAAATGCAGCATTGTTTACTAAAACCGAGCTTTACGCTAAGCGCCTTCTGCGCCCTGCTCCGTAAACACCAATAAGACAAGAGTAACTTTCCGTCAAAAAAGAGGGAACATCCATCAACTAAAGAAACGTTAAGAAGAAATCACAGACTTTTTGATTAATAAAAATACGTTACTTCAATCCATTACAGGCTCAAAAAATAAATTTTAATTAAGACATAAAACATTATTCTCCAATTATATTACGCATAATTAACAAATAATTTATTTAAATTTAAAACAAATCTTTCCAGAAATTATTAACGATGGTATTTAAATAATCTCTTATTCTTACAAATTTATCTTTTAAAACATTTATGCTTTAAAAATTAAAGTTAATTGTTAATTTTATTATTGCTAATTGTAATTGGAAATGTACAGTGTTAAATACTTGTGAAGGAGTTATAAAATCTCTACTAGGTTGAGTATTTATGTTATATTTTTTGTTTGACAACGAAAGACAGAAAATTCTAGAGATATAAAATAAATAAAAACTTTGATGTTTTACGAATATTTAACCTTTCTCATTGTAATTTATTGAGACAGATAAAACATTGTAAATAATTAAATAATTAAAGTAAAATTTTAATATTAATTATAAGTTATACCGCAACTTAGTTTAAAACAATATCTAATTTTTAATCCATGCTGAAACTTTTTACTTAATTAATATTTCAAAACTAGTACATATTGTTGTTTCAATCAAGTTGAAACCAATATTATGTTTGTGAAAAGATTTCAATATTTATATTCATTACGAAAAAATGTTTTACACAGTTATTTTAAAAACGTTACCGATGTTATGTGCAGGAGAAATTCACCTTAATGTTAACTATTTAAAATTAAATATTCTGTGTTATTTAAACTATTATTTTCTTTAAATAGAATTTGTATATTTTTTTTAACCGAAATAAGAGAGATTTTTTTTTCTTTTCGGCATATGTTATTAAAGTGAATAATAAGATTGAGTTTAGAATAGAGCGACTGTTCACGTACGTCGTGACAGCTTCCAGAAGAGTTTCTAATAATTAATGTCTTGTAAGCACAACTCGGGGAACTATCTCGAGGCGTGAAAGCCAGTGGCATCTGACATATCCAATTAGCACGGCATCCGGTTCCGGAGAGGCTTCAGCAGGCATACCAACTGCGGGGGATGATCTGTCGACGCTTCCTTTTAGTGTGAGCGTATTTGATTTCTTAACATTCAACAATCTCTGGTTGTACTCGAACTATTAAACTATAAAAGCATTGAATAATTTTCCTGGATATTTTTTAAAACTGTTATGGACACTTTTAAACAAATTGTTACTGGCTCCAACGTCACCGGGATGTTTAGTGTAGATTTTTAAAAAAGACAAATTATAATTAATAATATTCCTATTTCCTTTCTGCTCCTTTCTGCTTCACTCTGTTGTCCAGTAGAGATCGCTTTGAGCGATAAGACCGCCTCTTTTACCATATGAATTGTCTCTTTTTTTTTTCTATTTATTGTTCATGGTGTACAAAAAGTGTTAATAATAAAATAACAATAATTTTGGTTGTTTTCTTTGGTGCCTGTTTTTTGCAAAATAATTTATTATCAATGACACAAAATTCCAAGACTTCTGTCTAATAAAATAACTATTTCGTGGCGCTGTCCTCCCGGTTGAGAATTGCAAGGCTTTAGTGACCCTTTCAATTACATTTCAGTTTGCTCACTATAATGGGATTTGTTAAGGTCGACCAAATACAATTTTTAAAGAAAACACGTCCAATATCAAACAACTTATTGATGACATGTAGTGAATAACTTGTAGTGAAAAATTGAATTAGTTTTATAAAAATGTTGTCATCATATTGTTACATGAAAATGTTTATGTGTTACAAACTACTTAACTTTATACTCGTATATGTAGGTACGAATAAAACAATGCATTATATATTTGTACAATATCAAACATAAAAGTTTGAACCAAACCTTATTAGGTTAAAAAGAAACTTTTTAATTCTAATGATTTTTAATTTGTAATTCTAATGATATTTTTCATTATATAGTACGACCATGACTTTATTTTTAATTATAATTTTGATAACCTAGTGAAATATTTTATTACAATTTGATTTTTATTGTTAAAAGAATTGCTATAATTTACGATTGATAACAGACTTATATGAATCTTTTGTGTCGTCATTACAGCTTATAGATATATACTGTAAGGTATAGGCCTCGTCAAGAGATATTTATGGAGGATATACAATAAGCGCCACGCTTGGCAGACGGTTTCGCGATCGCAGTGCAGTATTATGGAACGCAGAGGACACTTCTGCCCATCTTACTACTGTAAAATGTAGGCTATTAACTGAAATGCTCAATAATTATTTAGTTCATGATGGGTACAGTGCAGCACTCGTGTATATCAGTAAAAACCAAGTGCATGTATTACTGCGTACCAGTTTACATGACGCCGCAAGAAGTGAAATAGACTAACGAACGCAAAACTCATTTTGTTACTAATCCTTAGTTACACTTTTGATGTAAGATAAGGCGTATAAATTTGCTGTTGTTTAAAATTTATTTCTTTTTCCAAGTATTATATTTTACAACTTAAATACAAATTTACTAAACGGTGAAAAGTTTACAAAGGCTTAAAATCATTAAACAATGTAATTCAAATAAAATATAGGGTCATTCAGAGTATCCCCATGTAATGTGTCAAATTAAACACTTTATGAATAAAAAGTTTTATTAGCAGCCATTATCAGTAACGCTCTTATGGACGAGGAAACAACAAAATCATGTTATTTATTGATTCTTTCCTTTTAAGAGCTTTTCTGGTGATATAAATTTTACATGAGTAAACTTAAAATATGTATATGTTCGTCGTGTAAAGTGTATTTATAATAAGGATATCTCTTGTAAAACGTCTATTACATATAGTTTTAACTTTAAGCTTCACGTTCAATAAGATGTTTATTAATTATAAGTTTTCTTTAGTGTCTATAATTTTTAAAATGTTTCTTCATATTTCGTTTAGTTTCTTTATAATAAAAACTACTTAGTTTTTTTTCTCATACTTTACTAAATATTTTTATAAAGGTTATTGTGCGAAAATATTTAAAAGAAATTGAAAAACATTCAGTGAGATGTTATTTAAAAAAAAAAGGTTATTTGGACATGCATAAAATTATGTATGTTTTATATATAAAATTTATGTTATATATGTTTTATGCCTTGTTTTTTTAATTACATGTCCGGTGCACCGGCCACCAATTTTCATCTTTTTATGGTTTGGTACGCCGAAGTTCATTAGCATTAAATTTCGCTCATCGTTCATCGTTACTAAATTTTAAGAATTTCTATTCTTATTCTTTATTAAATTTAATAAATAAAAATTCGAGTTGCATAGTCAGGGTACCGCTATCAATAGTGATTAACAGTTATGGAGAATTCTTACTAACGGAGCATGGCACATGACTCTTCAAGATGATGAGGTCAATTCTACCACTTTAAATTGCATTAGAGCGTATCTAATAAGTTAGGTCATGAAGGTAAAAAAATACAATAATGCACACAGTAATATTAGTAAAAACTAGGTACCTGTGGAGCAATATTTGTTTTTTAAACTACCTATACATTTGTTTAATATCGTAATTTGTGAATGGATTAAACTTTTGTCTCCAAAAAACATACAGATGACTTTTTAACGAGTAATGTTGAGCTTCATTAGCCAACCGATAACGCGATAAGTAAATTTGTTATGAATGACATGTATAATATTTTAAATAAATTGTTACTATCAATTAAATGCTATTATTGTAGGAACAGGAGCAAAGAGGGTACTAACCATAAACCATGGGCGTAGCACAATTTGATGACACGTACATGCATAATTTTTTACATGCAACGTTTTTTTCACTTTATAAAGGCATAATGATGTTACAATTCAAATAAACTATGTGCCGTTTATGCTCTATGACTGTGGGTCACAGTACAGTCATCTGGTAAGATGCCACTGAAAATATACTATGAATCTTTATTTTATATTTCGTTTTTCATTAACTATTATACATCCAATCAAGAAGCACAATTGATTATAATATATAAGTTAGCAACAATACGTGAACTAAAATTCTCGCTCTGTGTATCAAACAGGTTGTCTACATCGGTTACGAATGTTATACAACAAAAACTTAATGATATATGGAAATTAATAGATGCCAAGGTCTTCATCAAGTTGAGATTCCGTAGGAAATTCTTTTAAAAAATTCTCTGACGAATTTTAACGACATACCAACACATATTCACGCATTCCTTTGAATTAAATTGATGTTAATCGCGTGATTAACACGTTAGCAGAATGATTTTATTTATATACGAGCTACATATATAGTTTAAATAAACGGAAGCGTTAAATTAATAATGACGGTACTATTTTAACTTATATTTATTACTAAGGGCGTGGGATAACCGATTTTACGAAGCATGAATTTTTTTTTAATTTAATTATTTATCATTTTTATCGTTGGTGTATTGTTACTGTTATTAATATATTTATCATCATTAATGGCGTTCCTTAAAGCAATCCATTAGTTTTTCAATAACTTATTTAATTTATTGGAGATAAACAGTAACAAAAGGCAACAAAGAAAGTGCAATCTTAGAAATATAAAATTATTTACAATTGTTACCTTAAAACTATTTCACTAAGAACATTTAATGAATCAAAGTCAAACATTAACAAATCGAAAAAGATATTACCAAACAGGGATCAATGATCCATAGCATTCTGCAGAACAGACAGTAATAATTACGAGTCACGGCAAGCAGTAATTAAGATAAATCATACACCTCCATTCTTAATCATTAATATTAATACTGATTTAAGTCAATTTTGTTTTTTGGTTCCTAGTGTTTAAATTTTGTATTATATTCATTTGTAATACTATGAGTATATAAAAGTGATAACTAAAATTAGATTGCGTTTCGAAGCATTTTCATATGAATCAGTTTATTTTTAATACCATGTTAAAAGTTAAAAACGTGTATTTGTCATAAAATCGTTTAAAGTTTTAAAGTCAGAATATAATAATGTAACATTTGTTGAATGTAATATGTAGATCAAAGAATATTTAAAAACGCTGATATTTCATAGACGATATTTAATTTGAACTTTACAACCAAATCGAATTAATTTGATCCTAGCGCAGACATTTTAATATAAAATGTAATAAAAAGCGCAAAACAGTAATAATTCATAAAATCCAACGCGAAGTAATATCATTTTAAATTCGATCGTGATACAACAGTAGCGACCTCGGCGCGCCTTTACAAGGTCGCCGAGGCCGAAACTTAGAGGATGAGAATGGACACTCGAACAAATATAACACTTCCATTTATAAACACCCCATCGTTTGTTTTGTATAAGATGCAATTTTTATCCATACTTAAATTATATATACTGTAATATTCAGATAAAACTTACTTTAATTTTGACTAACTAAGAAAAATTTGTAATGGCAGTGACTGGGCTACTTAGGGCGCAAAACAAATGGCTGGACCCATGTACGGACAGACATACAGACATACAGACTATTTTATTAAAGTCGTCGGAAGAAGCTGAATTTAGGCCGATCACAACCGATTTTAAATCTGTGGGGTCAGCCTATGTCCAGCTGTGGACGCCCTACAGCTGAACTAATGATAATGTTAATGAAAAAATATTAAAACAGCCATGAAGAGTACTGATAAATGTCATCGTGAAAAATGTAGCGTACAATAAAATATTATTTTTCCTTTTTGCATAAAATTTACATCTTAGACAGTTTGAGATTTAGTTGATTTTAAATAATAAAAAAAACATATCATGTTTATTAATTGCAGAAGGTAATTAATTAAACATTCATCCAGCTATTATTAAAAATATTTATCAATATATCCAGTCACAAACATTATCTAATAATTACAAAAAGTAGACAGACAGAAATGATAGACAGAATTATTCCTGACGTGGTGACTAACGAGCAACTTCTTTATCGTAACATATTGATTTTAAAAATAAATGTATTATTAATGAAAATTTTATGATAATGGAGTACAAGAACCACTTTTATTTTCAACGCCAAATTGCCACAAGGTAAAAAATCCATACAGAGTTATAAATATAAAAGTTTTAAAGGGGTGAATAAATAGCTCATTTGTCAGAAAAAAGCTTTTATACCCATTTACAATTACTCTGTGATCACTCTAAAATTTGTAAGATTAATTTATTTTTTCTATTAGAATGCCACAGGCCAATAACTTCTAGCAGTACGAAGTCAGAAGGGACATCTGGACTATCTAGTGGTAATATAATATTATCATTAATATATCAGTCATTTGCAATAACAAGAATTGAAGGCGCTTCTTTATACTATGTTAGCATAACGTTATTTCTTATTTTAGACACCATTGATTTTTGTACAGCCTGTACCATATAACTGACTGCAAATGAGGTATAGATTCACCCGTTTAAAGCTTTCACACCTATTAGCAATCACCCTGTATAATTTTCGCACTTGTAATTTTAATTTATCAAATTAAAATAATTATTCTCTTCTTACATTATTTGAACAAAGGGATATAATTTGGCACTAAATTTTTAAAATAACTAATGAATAACAGTAATTTTAAATATATATTAATTTTAAATTCATAAAATAACATTTGTTTTTGTAGTACACATCCTACTTACAGCCTATTTACTATGTTAAATCAATTGTCAAGATCTTACGAACTTCTATATAGTTATAAATTCATTACTTTAAGGTGTTAATCAAATCGAGCGCCTTGTCTATCTGAAACAATAGTTTATGCAGGAGTAATTACTTCCTCTGTAATGAGATAATAAACACAAATTATTTATTAAAATTAAATGTCTTCTTGTAGTTTAAAGTTAAGTAAATATTGTCTAGTTTTATTACTAAGTCTTATATTCACAACAAAAACTTTTAACTACTTAATACTTTTAAGTAAAGACCAGGTAATACATAGACCAACAACTGTTTTTTGGGATTCTATGGTTAATTAGTTAACTGTTTTCAATGTATTATATATCTTACAGAATAAATCTTGGTAGGCTTTCAAGTGAGCAAGTTTTAATATTTGTCCCAAAAAAACAGTTAAAATTTAAAAATCTGAAGTTTTTTAACCTTTAGAATGGTAATTGGGTAGGCACAGGCAAAAATATATTTCCTTTGTAAAAACACCACTAAAACCTATAAAAAAATCAATGGTTAAAGAAATAATAAATAGCGTAATATTAATGTATTAAGAAAAAGCATTGTTAAAATTCTGATTTATAAATATAGATTCTAGTTATTGATTTGTATCTCTCCCTGTAAACTTCGCACTATCTGAAGTTATTGTTTAGTTGCATTCCAACAAAAATTTGATAGAACATGTTTTAGAGTGATCAGTTTTTGTCGTGATTGGAAATAAGTATAAAAGCATTGAAGTTTTTCATAGACAAATGAACTTTACATTTATACTTTTACATTTTATAAATATGTAGTCGGCATCTTTTTATTCTATAGATACTCACTGCAAGGCATATGCCTCCCTCAAAGACATCTATTAGAGGATATACCATAATCATCAGTCCTCTACCGCTGGGTTCTCTATGCTCGTTGCTCAAAGTATTGAAGGTAAATTTTGTAGTAAATTTTCGCGAAGCCTAAAGCATTTTCCCAAGTCAAATTCAACCTTACTCTCGTTTCAACTTCATTTGCATAGTTGCAAGTTACAACTGTCATTTATATGCAAAAGACTAGGACCATGTAAATTTCCTTGCGGAAAATCATAAGGACCAAAGGAATTATGATGTAAAAAAATAAGTAAACCTATAAAAAACGGCAGTAGTAACCATAGACTAGAATCATTACTTTGACTTTAATTTAGTACGCTTATTGTAAAAATATATACTTAAAGATAGAGTATAATTATTATACGCACCTATTTATTTTGTATTTATTAGTACTTAATCATAGTCAAAAAATATATATAATATTGATTAAGTTTAAAATACGCCATAGTCTTTAGAAAATTGGTATGATATCATAATGTCTTAATTTTATTTATGTATGTCATATATAAATTCAATCCGAGAAGATTAGCCGCAGGCGTCAGAAAAGTTCGAACAAAGGAATCGTTTAATATAATAGCACATAAATAAACAAGGTAACCACGTTTATTTGCGGTTGCCGGCTTTGATTATTCGTAATTAGTCAATCAAATTGTAGGAATTCCTATACTAAGTCACGTTGTATTTAATCCTTCATAAAATTTATTCATTGATATTTTTAACAGAAACTAAAACAATATTTAACTATTAATCTTTATAAATAATGCTGTACTACATAACATATATTGCGCTAAAAATAATTTCCCTAACAATCCCACACCGATAGGCCTATAATGTGATTTTGACTCGGAGAACATCCTCCAGTGAATTGTAAACGTCTTTCGCCTCTATGCCGTATTTTGTTCGATAACTGAATCGGTTCTCGCTTGTTCGGCGTCACGGGAGCATTCGTATTGGTTGGATTTACTATAAGGTGCATTAGGGTATTGGAATCGAGAAAATAATGTCCGTTTTTATATATTATGTTAGAACATCGAGCTATATACATACACACACACCCACACACACACATACATATATATACATCTACAAAGAAAGTAGCCACTTTTGTAAATTCCAGTGATCTTCTTTTATATAAAGAGGGGGAGAAAAAAAACATAGTTTTTATTAAATTTCCCATGAATAGGCCGAAAATAGACAAGTTGACATTTGTATGACACAATTGACAATTGAATGATAAACCAAAAAATCAGATGAGAAATAAATCTTATTAAAATTAAATAAGATAAGAAAATTTCAATGACATTTAAATAAAATCTACTTTCTTAAAATTTATCAGTGTTGTAGATAATTACAATTATTTCAAGGCTTAGGTATAATGATCGGTTCAAAGATTTTTACCGAATCTGTCTAAGAAATTCCCTTAGCAAGCTATAAAGAATATGAGTAATTTGGCTAGTAAAACTATTCATTTATTATTAAATGTGCAGAGATTGACCATAATAAAATGAATTCGGTTTAAATTCTCACGCGATTTTCACTATCTCTAACTTGCTTGCTGGCGAAAGGGGCCATAAAACAATTCACACAGAAGCTGGTCGTAAAAAATGTCAAAGAGTATTATAGCCGAATGACGAATAAACCCGTCAAATATGCGCTATAATTTGTAAACAAAATTTTCATGATTAGACTTACGATAATCAAAAAGATGAAAGCATAATCCCAAGGGATACAATCGTATAAACTCTCTCTGTTTACTTGACGAGAATTCTGTATTTACTTTATATCCGCCGAGCTCTTATCTGCGCAGCCCTTGTAAAAATAAACTTCTTTACATTTATTACAATTTCTTATCCGACGCCCCGTATTGTTCTTTCAGAGCGTGCCAGAATTTTATTGTTGCTAAATTGGGATTCTCCCCTAGTACTTTTTTACGTGACAAAACAATATTGTATGTCACCGAAATTACTTGCATTTTTCCTTCAGCGTCACAGCCAGATATGTATGAAAGACTTTATACTAAAATTAAACTACAATAATTTGAGACAACTTACAACAAACCTTCATCATCATTTCGTCATCATTCAGATGTCCCCTGCTGGACATAGGTCCCCGTATAGAGTTATGAAACCGATTGAAGTGGCTTGCATCAAGTGTTTTTCAACAACCTTAACAAGGAAGGCCGTATATCTATCTTGTGTGTGGATATCCCTCGCTCGCCGGTTCGTGATCTCCACTCTCTCTGTCTGTGCTCTTCGTGGTCTCCCATTTTAACTGGCCAATCCGGTGTGTTATGTCGGTTACATCTATTTTTTTACAGATTATTCTCATTCCTGATTTGATTTCATAGGTAAATAGCGTGAACAGACTTCTCCAAGCCCCGTTAAGTGACTGTGATCTAGCAAAAAGTCCCAAAGGGAGAAACCACGTTTCTGTGTTTTACATCATCACTACTAACATAAATTGATTGTAGACCTTCGTCTTTGGATACTGAAGGTTGTCGAGAGAAAATATTTCAAAGAAGTTTACAATGAAAACAGATTTTTTTTCTGTAACTTATGTTTTGATTTGCGTTATATATCCGTTAAATTATGTAATCAATACTACGATTTTCCCACGACACAGAATACAATAGAATTTCAGTTGAAAACTTTGTTACGAGAAGCCAAGATTGCAAATTTCCCATGAGACCTCAACTTTGACTTGGACATCAATATCAATAATTTCTTCGTATCTTTTGTATGACAGGCGACACTAAAACTTTTTAAGCTACCAAAAATTAAACTTAATAGCAACTTAGACATGATTTATTGTTTTCATGTTAGTCATAGTTAGACTTTGCAGTGATGGACTTAGTATAAGTTTAGTACTTTCCTGGTTCAGGCCAGGGCCTCGTCGATCTTCACGGGTTCCCGAAAATTTTATTAATTTTACATTGAACTGGTTGAAAAGTTTACGTGAAAATCCGCGACATTCAAGGGAAAAAAGAGCAGCCTCGCCGGGATTTCCAACAGCGATTATTCGCGAAAAAAGTATCTAAAGTTGCATTCCTTTAAAATATGCCAGTTTAATTTGTTAAACCATTGTGAGAAGCACTAGGTCCACTTCTTTTAGGAGCTTTTTCAACGGCGTTTGGGAATGCCGGTTTTAAAATCACATTCCACGAAGTCTTGCTATATTTTTTGGAATACATAGCAATCGCCCAACAATTTTACATCAGGATCGTCTGATACTCGTCTGTTTGATTTACTTAGTGCGCCGACACCTTATCCCGATGAAGGAGGTTTTTGCTTCGTCGATATTGAGGCCAAAAAAATATAGTGTACTACTTGTTTTACTGTATACTTAAAATCTATCTGTACATTATACATACTTTTAAGAAACAATGTTAAAGACAAAGGAATGTTAGTAACTTCTTGCTATAACAGTAAACCGAGACTAACATCGATTCATCACTTAGCTGCAAACTTTTCCTGTTAATATAGTACACAAAGCCAAATCACTATAAATCTTAAGTTATTTACTCTTACTATTGTGTTTAAGTACATTAATTTTATATTAAATTTTTATTAGAATACAAAAATTAATCGACACAGTTATTTCATTTACTTGTTTAATGAATTTTTAAAATAGATTTTATGTATTTCTTTTCATGTACTAACTATTAATCACATATTCAATGCCATGTTGTTATAATATAAAATAAAATAATTCTCGCAAAATATTCGCTAACTTGACATAATGTAACCTTAGCGGTAGTGTTAGTGAATATTATAATATTAAGACATTATTTTTAAATCTACATGAATTATTAATTTTAAATAACTTAAATGTTTGAAATTGATTAATAGAATAATTCTATAGTTTTATGTTGCGGTCGTTCTGTTCGAGTTACTAATCTGAAAAAATTTCGGACGAAAGAGGAAAACGTCGCAGCGGGAATCAAATATTAAATTGAATATTACAAGCGAATCACGAAATCCACTTCAGTAACTTAAACAAAGCCGTGAATGCAGGGGCAGAAGACTTAATTTTGGTACGAGACAGAGAAAAATGTTATGCAAATTTGTACAGCGTATTTTTTCTTCCATTAACCTTCCGGACGGGAACATAGCCAGATTTTCGCGGAAGGGACGATGGCACAATATAAAAAAGGTCTTTTATTTGAAACTGTAATTAGGAAATTAACGACTTGAACTTAGAAAAACAAATGATGTTTTCGGTTGTTCATGTGGGAATTTCGCTGCTATTATTGTAGCTTATAAAGACAAACAACACTAATGGCATTATGCGGTAAGGGCTCGACCATTTTAATTCATTGTTAGTGATGAAAAATAATACAGACCTTTCAAGTCCATGCATAAAGAATGACAATGAGATTAGTGAATATTAAAAAAAGTAAAGTTTAATTATTTTAAATAAGTCATCTTATTTAGTTAAAAACGCGTACATGTGTTAACGCAGAGCATTATTGCTATTTTCAACAAAAGGCGTTCTTTTTTTTATTCATTATGATGCCAATATATTCAAATAGAACATGTAATTTATTTAAAACTCAGAAATATATTTAATTTTATAGAAAATGCAATGTGAAATTTGGTTTTCGGTAATATTTATTGATTCAAAATTATCGAACTGTAACAAAAACTTCCGTTACAAGTTTAAGACGGACAATTCAAATCAAACCACGAGACGGTTTCGTGAATCTATTCATTTCATTGAAATATCCGTCACAATTGACTGCGTTATCTTATTCAGACAGACTGCAGGAAATCAGAATATAAAGTGTAATAATCGAAAGCACCAACTATTTACTGACTTATTTATAATTAATAAATGTTTAATTGGTTGCAACACATATTCTAATTTGTTACATATTAAAATTATAGGTGCGAAGAGTATTAATAACTATTGAACATGAGCCCTTTTGCTGAGAGAAGCCTAATGACCGAGCAATGGAACGCAAGTCAATTTTCAGACATATAACAAGGTTATTTACAATTAGACCAAGAAAAATCAAGCTTGAATTAATTCGTCGTTATAAAATGAATCGTATAATGAAGCATATATTTATCATTCGACCATTATATGCAAAAAAGTGAAATAAAAAACATATGCCACACTGTCAAACTCAATGAGTGATAGAAAAGGGCTATGCTAGGAATTTCTCTACGAGATAGAATTGAAATCGAGGAGATCCGTAGATGACGGCAAGTTGATGTGGACAAACCGCATATTATTAAGATCCTGAACCTTGGAACACAACTGGAGACCCCGGAATGTTAAGCACAACGTGGGACTTTCACCCATACAGTAGACAGGAGAACCTAGTAATGTCGCTATAAGGCGGTGAATGTGGTATACATTCATACATTCCTATTGGTGCTGTACCGAAAACATTTTTTTTCCGTTTCAATGTGACCTCAATTAACATTAAAAAAAAACGTTGTAGAAGGTTGATTTTCTCAAATAGTTTTTGTTAAAGTTTTAAACAATAAACACGCTGTTTTTCTACTATGTAAACAGAATAAACTTGTTTCAATTTCTCTAAAATTTCTCGGTTCGTTTCAGTCCAGTTTGTAATTTGAAAGTGATGCCGGGCAAGATAATTAATCGCGAGTCATTAATGTTGACTTCATTCTTTCCCGATTATCATTTATTTTATCCCGACCGGGAAGGGCCCGGAAAAATACATTACCAGAGGTTCCAGCATTTGTCTTCGTCGCCTTCGGCTCCGACGTTAATTAATATGGAATACCCTTTGGGTTTGTGCCTGTTTACCATTCCTTGATTTATGTCTTTATTCTTAATTTTTTAACCCACACATTTTATCTGCGGCACTACTGAAAAGGGTTTTCGTGTTCATGGAAATAAAATTCAATATATTTTAATAAGTATGAAAAAGAGCGCTATACAAAAATTATGTAAGACTTTCGACAATTGAAAAATGTTACCAACAGATATGGATACAAAGGTTTCGGTATCACTAAATTATCACTTGATTTCCTTTTTGTATGACTTTGTTAAAAATAGGGTCAATACAGAACCCGCATTTACAGCCTTAAAATTCCGAACTCCGTTTATATAATCCTAAAGGCTGTATTGAAGATATGTTACCTAAGGTGCCTATTTCAGTCCGATGGAATATCGGTCACTTATGGCTAAGGAAATTTAGTAACAGCAGCACCTAAGCCGCTTTGTACGGGTTGAATAATCATTGAAATGGGACACATTGTGTTGCACTTGCATTGCTCAATTCACTCGGGCCCGTCTGTTGATTTAACGGTGAAAGCGCTTAGCTCACTTGGATACTAACTGCGTTATTGTATGTAAAGTTATTTCGAATAATAAAATTGTCTCATCTATCTCATATCTCAGGATTTCAAGCCAAAACGTGTTATAATTCCTTGTCAACTTTTTTAAGGCAAGACGTATCACTTACAATGAAATAAAGTCCAACTCGTCTCGTCACTGGTATGAGAAAAATTGTTTATTTTATTTATTATAAATATATAAGGAGTATTTGCAGCCCAGTGGTTAGGACTGTATGTCGCGGGTTTGATTCCTGAGATACAATTATGTATAATTCACACTTTGTGTTTTTATTTGTTGCCACTAATGACAAAAAAATTTAAAGGATAGGGCAACTGCCTCTGCGTACCATAACACCACATTGCAATCGCCAATCCGCTTAAAACTATAGTATATTCCCCTGAAGACTATAGTATATTCCTCTATAGATAGATTGGGCCACTACGGGCTGACACGGCAACGGATTATATATTTATTAACATTCCTGTGGTTGGTTGAAGTTATAAACAAAAACTTATACTCGTATTCCTCCTTATTTCATAAATAATTAAGCAAATGTACATAACTCAATGACACAACATATAAAATACTCAAAAGTATGGAAGTACTACTAGTTTTTTAGTGAAAATAATGAAGAACTTTAAAAGAATGATTAATATTATTGAATCGTGTTTTTATTTATTATTATGTTATTATAACTCTCTTATGCGTATTGTTATACAGCTATGATTTTATAATTTTTCCATCGTTCCTTCTGACATTATTAAACTGTTGGAATGTTATTTAAATTGATAATCGCTATATTAAAACAAGCTTTATTTACAGTTCTTAATTATACTAATAGAAATCAAACAGCATGCTTTTAAAATAAATTATAACAAAGTATCGAAACAAAAGTATGCAAATTTGTAAAATATGTCACTGCGACTAGATTTCTTTGCTATCTGTACACCCATGCAACCAACTTTGTTTTACTTCACGACAGACAGTTTGTATTATACTATGAAAACTTAAATAGAAAAATAATCATCACAAACATATCATTTTTCATCGATAAAGTATAATAAAGTATCATATCATTTACAAGACTATAATTGATGCAGCTTCAAACTGCCTTATTATTATAAAAATCTTCCATTTGAAACAGTTTCTGATAACGTTCAGCTTATAATTATTTTAAGCTTTTAATTTAATAAAGATTCAGTTCTTTGAAATGCTCGAAAATAGGAAGATGTCATTGTTTTAGACTTTATGTGAGTGGACCGGTAAAATAACTTCTGCACTCCTCGAAACATATTCTATATTTTTGAAAAGCGAACATTTAGCCACTAAAAAGCACATCATCTATATCCTCGTTATTATTCATTGCATAACATCAGCGCGTTCAGCAATTGATCATGGGAAAGTTAGCCGAAGTATTTATATTAGTATCATAAATTTATAAGAAATGGAGAATGCCGACACGCAGCTCCCTCTCAAGGGAATAATTAATGGGACGTTGGATATTTGAAATTTCTAAACACCTCTTGCATTTTGACGACAACCAAAGTTTATGGAATGATGAAGTTAGTACTTACCTATTAGTACAAGTCGTCGACGCGAAAGTTTGTTTTAAGTTTCGTCGGCCGTAATTAAGTAGGTAAGAGACTTTACATGAGACATACATCAAAGACAATTTTGTTTTAAGAACAAATTACTAAAACGTAGTTGCACAAAGTAACTAATTTATGTACCCTATGATTTTATATTTCATTTATACATTAACGTAAGCCATAATAAAATAGCTTTTAACATTTTAATTATGAAATAATTTGTGTTGTATAAAAATCAATTATTATTTGCCGTCTATTCAGTGTATATTAAAAACGAAATGAGACTGCTCAGTTTGTAGTGGCTGAGACGGTAGTTACTTTCCTGCTTTCTGAGGTATACCAAACTAACTAGTAATCTAGCGTGTGTGTATTTATATATATCCAATTGTACAATCTATAATATGGGCTATCAATTGAAGTAGTCACATGGACTCAAATGTTTTTACTAAATGTATGTTAAATGTTCCTCATCTCAAAGATCGCGACAATTACCATTTT
The DNA here is from genome assembly GCF_028537555.1 of Battus philenor. Taxonomy (NCBI): domain Eukaryota; kingdom Metazoa; phylum Arthropoda; class Insecta; order Lepidoptera; family Papilionidae; genus Battus; species Battus philenor. Next base: position 6,468,747 of record NW_027181693.1, read on the forward strand.
TACACTGCTCGTATATTGTATTATATAAGTCGCTAGCTTCTCGTGACCTTGGCAAAGTCAACGGTCCAATTAGCTGTCTCTTAAGTAAGGTATGTTTTACTTCATTCCGGCTAGCAGCATAACTTCTAGTACATCAAATGCAAATTACTTCATCAGAAATGTCATAATGTTACTGTCCAAAATATGAATTTAGTATACCATTGTCGTTAGTCTCCGTTCATAACAACCAATTATTCCCTATGTAACTACAACTATTTAGTTATTATGCTTATGTTTGCAGTAATTTAGCTATTTAATGGTGATGTGCCTCTTTAGCTACACGCTATTTAAGATTATATTACTACATAGATTATTTATTTACGAAACACAAATTGCAGTTTTTAATTCCTGCCTGATATAATATAGTTCGAAATTTAAACCAGAGATGCATGATTTTGCATTTTCCTGATCTAAATATACTTCGTAAATCACATTAGAAATAATTATTTACGTAAGTTGAAACACTCGAACTAAGAAATTAAATCACCGGTTTGACATAGGCAAAGCAAATTAAATGAAGTAGACAGACACAAGCTGAGTAGACAGCAAGTTCGAATTTATTCAATTCGGATGGGGACTGCACTTGAGTTAATAAAAGAACAAGATGGCAGTGATAACAAGCGGCAGCTATTTACCTAATTTAGAGCAATTGAAGACGGCGGCATTAAGAGCACGGCAGTTGACTCGTAGTTGGTTCGAGCACGCCCCGGGCCTGACCCGTTTAATTTGATGCCGCGTCTAGAAACGCCGTCTGTTGCCCGGACTCTGATTAACTTCCTGTTTCCAATTTCTATTAAGTGCTCTTTTGTTTGGAGTGTTATCTGCTGAATGTTAATTCTTAGGCGTGAATGGAAATAAACTGATTTATTTAAAGGCGTAAGAAATTTAAAATGAACAAAATAATAATTATGATATTATATGCATGATAGCTTTGACGATCTGATTAAAATTTTATCAATGTTGTTATAAAACGAAAATTAATGACCAAACACTAAAAAATATATTCTTGTTGAATATTCTTCCTTACCAGTATTGCATTAACTACTTATATTAATATATATATATATATATATATATATATATATATATATTTCATTTCAAGGCTAATTGATACTATTAAGCGACTGCTTAAAAAGAAGCCATAACGAGGGTTGGTCGTGTTTTAAACGAACGAAATCAACCAACATAGTCACGCCGAATTGCAATTTGTAGAAGGTGGGGGCGGGCCATATAGCATGCAGAAGATATTGCCGCTGGGAACTTAACACTTATCGTACCAACACTTACTAGGTACCTACCACAGTGGGTTGAATTACTCTACTTTATGTTTCCTGCTTTAATGAACAGTGAATATGATTTTAAGGTATAATAAAAACAAAGGACAAAAATATATTAATTGTCGAATAATTAATAAGAAAAAATCATGAAGTCAAATGTGCCGAAAGTAATTAAGTGATACGTGCATTTTTAATGTCAAAGTTCAAAATGGGTCATTAGCCCCTTAATGGTATGTTTAGTGTTAAGATTCTAGAGAAACACCGCGCACCGGCAAGTGCAGCGAAGAATGTACCCTAACAAAATGGACAACCGATTTTAAGGTCTTCTGAAGACGCTAGGTGCAAGCCGCTTCCAACCGTTACTATTGAAAATCTATCAGAGAGACCATGTCCAACAGTGGTTGCCCTACGGCTAAAATGATAACGATGATCGTAAACAAATAAATAATAATTACATAAAGAATATTGTAACGTATTATTTAAAACAATGCCGCTGAAAAAAAAAAACTACACCGCGTAATGAAAAATACGATTCAGGTTTTGCAATTTAGAAAACGTTAGATATTCAGGTTCTTATTGCTAGCAATTTTACAAAGAGGTTTAGACTCGTGCTGCTAGTGATAGGGTTCGTAGAATAATGTTACCTCAATCAGTCTAGACGTCTTTTTGTCGTTTATAACAGTAAAGTACGGACTGTAAAGTGTTCTTTAGTTATAGCTTAAAGTTAAAACGAGTTTCCAAGCACGTACTTATGGTCCTTTTAGGAAACTAAGCTCTGTTAGTTGTACGTTTTTTAAGCGCGAGGAACGTGCAAAAATTTTCTTTTTTTTGTGTTGTTTTTAAGCGTTTAATTGGTAGTAAATTATAAAATTGTTATTTATTCAAGATTACTTCCTGCAAATCAGAAATAGACCATAAAGAATTAGGAATGATGAATGATCCAATGATGAACGAAAATAACCAATTTACAAGTTTAAGAAGAAGTAAACGGTAGTCATATAGCGCCAAGAACAGACGGCCGCTGGTGCTTCAGACTTCTGTAATGGAGACCGAAGACCAGCAAGTGTAGTGCAGTACACCCACCTAATGATGATGATATTCAGCAAAGAACCTTGATTGCTTTTCATCTTAAGAACACATACTATTACATAAATAATTTCACTGGAAAAAGTGAATTATTTGCATGAGTTTGCCTTTTAACAAAAAGTTTTCTTATATTCAATAGAAGCGAAAAATGTTGCCAGTTCATCGTTTCACATGGACGTCATTAAAAGCACAAGTAGTATAATACTTTGCGATGATAATTGTTTTGTAAACAAAGCAGACAGCTTTTTGCTATTTTTATTCTAGTTATTTTTATTTACATATATTTATAACTAACTTTATTGTATAGTAAGAAGATGTTTTGGTTGAAGATTTCTGAATTTCTTAAACTGCAACACAGTCAAATATCGTAATCACGTTTCACTACAGATATTACAGCGTTTTATGAAAAGGTTACGACGCATAAAATGAAAGAGCCTACGCGGATAGTTTACACGTTACGAGCAAGGCGATGGATGGACCTTTTGAAGCGTGAGTGAATGATCCGAAAAGTTTTTGCGTACATATTGAGTAAGCGGGTCTCATTGGCGTTTGTTTGAGAACTCGGTAACGAGTTCAGCGGTTCTGATTGATGAGAGTAGGAAACGCGTATCGGCGCATTACTCTAACGTGTATCTGATATCAATGCCCATAAATTTTGTTGCTGACCCCAGGGAACGTTCCCTGAACGTTTATATTTCGAAACAAATTATCATTTATTATTTTTGAAGGTAGGTTATTTCGATACATATTTTAGGTCCTACATGTTTAAATAAATGTAGAAAATATTAATTTGATTAATAATTTATTGTCATAAATAATTTATTTTCATACCATTTTTTAACAATTTTTTTTCTTTCTCTATTGTTAATAATGCGGAAAGAATTCAGTCTATTCAGTCTTTTAGATTCGGTTTGCATACTCAACAATAGTTGTCGAGTAACGGTGTACGTTTCTATGGCACTCTGACAAAATTTGTAATATTTTCTATTTGTCTTTTTACATTTGCTTGGTTTATAAAATACGTACCTTGTATTAACTTTGAACTTTCATAAGCCCAAAGTGAAACCTTGTAATACTTTTAACGTTTTAATCAAACAAAATGAATTTAAATTTATGTAAAAATATAAATAGGTTTTATTAGTTACAATTTAATTTTCGTTGACATGTTACAAAATTTTAAATATATTATCGTTAAAAAAAAAGTGTTTTATTATAAATTCAGAAATGATTACATAGTACTAATTTATTTTAGATCCGAAATTTTAGATAATATATTTTTTTTATTAAATGTATAAAGATATACAACTAGGCAACGTTAAAATTACTGTTCGATGTAATAAATCTCTTGTCCTTTTTAATTTCATTCGAGATACATCCACAGAGCATAGACCTCCCCCTAAGGTCGTCACAATAACCAGCACTGTACGCATCTAGCGCCATCCCATGACTTTAACTATGTCATCGGTCCACCTAGTGGGAGGGCAACCAACGCCGCGACTTCCGGATTGTAAACACCACTCGAACACATTTCATCTCCAACCGTTTCGGTTTCGCCCACTAACTCTTCAGACGAGCAACAATGTAATGTATATAAAGTATGATAACAACCTAATAATTTGTTAATAATTTAATTTAATGAGGGTTAGTAGAAAGACGGTTAATAACAGTACAAAGAAAAGTCTTTTCCAAGATAATACATTTTGGCTTACTGTTTACCGCCAACTTTTTGAATTCGTTGTTGTAAATTTAAAGATTACAATTAATCGAAACCTTTCTTCTTCGTGGGCTCGTTTCGCTTTGTTTGCTTTACGCGCCTAGATAAGGTTACTCGATTATTTTCCTCATTCAGCTGGTTGAGATATCTCGAAGGTTTGGGTTCCGCGATAGCGACCGCTTTTAGTGATGTGCGTGCTATGTAAAAACACATAATAAGTTTGTAATAAGTTGTTTTCTTTTATTTATGTTATATACTATACCTTTTCTTACAACCATTGAATACTTTTGGTCAAAAATCAAAATTAGGTGAAGTTTAGGTAATTTGTAAATGTTATAAACAGAATTGCATAGATATACAAATAAGTGCACTACGTTAAATATTAACGCGATTTTGACTTTAATAAAGGTAAGTCAAATTTTTATTTTCTTCTACTTCTCTGTTGTATAAAGTATACTTATATCAGACCTGCTTTATTAAAAAAAAAATGAAATATGAAATTTAAATAGTTAAAATTTATTATTTGTATAAAATCCATAATCATTATTGCATGATGCATCTTATTGCATTGTATTGATTCATAAATGTTTTTTCGTAGTTATAACCAAAATTTTTCAGTGGAGTTATAAATTGGTACAAACTTTAAATCTGTTTATACGAACCAGTACCGAAACAGGTACGGAGATTGTGAATGATTGCGGAACATCCCTACTCATGATCAGTTACTGTATAAATCAACCGCCCCTAACAGACTGATAACGAGAACGAATTTCTACTGTAAATCATACATTTGTTTTAGTACTGGTATTTTATCTAGGGAATATTAAACAAAATGACACCGTCGACAATTTACTTTTATTTATTCGCTATGAACATCTATGTATATTTTCAAAGCATATTTTTTTCATGTAAGCTACGATATGTTGACATGGGCAATTAAATTCTTTGGAATCATCTTTATTATCATAAATTGTCAATAATTATATTAACCAATCTCTGGTAGTTTTTTCAAGTCTCATTGGCAAACTTACAGTCGCTCAACGGACCATGGAGATGGCTATGCTCGAGATTTCTCCAGATCAAATTAGGAACTAGGAGATCCATTAACAAACAAAGTTGACAAATTAAAGTCACGTAGCACGTATAACGGATGGCCTCTGGGGTCTTTAGATTCTGGAGTGTAGACCATGGCCCGACAAGCGCAGTGTAGGTCGTCTGTGAACCTATTCAGAAGGTCGTCAGAAGACCCTGAGAAAAGGCAACTTATAACCGGTCCCAATGAGAATCTAGGGGGATGCCACTGTTCAGCAGTAGACATCGTAAGACTGAAGTTAAAATGACGATGATGGAAGGGATTGTATTAACCTCGTAAAGTGATAAGAATTGGAACACAAGCCTCCTTTCAGAGATAAGGTACGGCATAACCCACTAAAAAGACCCACTGCAGATTGGTCAACCTAAATATTAAAAGTTAACAATTATAACAAAATTTAAAAAAATATATCCACTGAAAAGATTCACTTAGCGGAAACTAAAGCAAGTAATAAAATATATTTTGTAATAAATTTTATGAATAGATAGTTCCCTATTATCTTAGGAGACTTCAACATCGGATTGCTGAATTTTGAAATCTTAAAACTATAGCACATTTATTATTAGTACTATCATTTATTATTGACGCCGTACATTCTTACAAAGGTTGCAAAAATAAAAGAAACAGTGTAATAAAAAACAACTATCCGTGTAGTTTTCCTATTTAGTAGCAGTAAATCGCGGCGTAAACTGGATAATACATAAGGCTCGGTCGCAATCACGATCTTTCCGCGAAGCTAGTAACTTTCTTATCATTACTTAACTAATCAGACTTGTTCCTCTTTTATTTCCACATTCATAATTCTTCTACGCTGACAGAAGAAAGTGTGTTGTTTATAAATGACCATATTGATTAATATAATATTGAAATTCGATATTAATTTATTATACATACTACTTCAAATATTTTGTTTGGTTAAAGGCAATACAAAGACCCATAAAATGCGTCACCGAGTAATAATGAATTATCACGTATATCCATGTCATAATAAACAAAAATTACTTTCGAGGTGTAATCAGAAACAGCGACGTTAGATGACATTGGCAGTCAATAGCCTCATGTTGTAGTTAAACATACAAAATAAAATCGCTCAGTTGTCCAATCTTATCCGGTAAAAATCTAAGGGTCCTCCAACCCAACACTCCAAAGAAACCACAAAGCAGGCAATATGATAAACAGTGATCTTCCGAAAAAAATCCTGTCATATATTGATAACTTTCAATGTTTAATAAAATACGACGCCTGGTCAAAATTTCATAGCAAACATACTTTAATCATACAATATTGATATTAATTGTCACTCTAGCACCCCGTGAATAATATGTTCCTTGTTATATTATTTTACTTTCATATTATACTATTTCATAATTTATTTAATGATGTATTTTTGTGTCAGCAAACATTAACTTTCTAAATTAAAGATAAAACAGGAACGTACAGTATTAAGATGCGGTATTCTCATTTAAAAAAAAAAACAGAATACTGACTACATCCGAATGCTACCGAGACTGCTGTACCGCGCCTAAGGAGAGCGTAATAAGGTGGGTCGAAGGAAAACAAGCTAAATTCCATTCTGTCACACCGCGCGGATATATAAATTAAAGAAAAATTCTTTAGAAAATCGTCATAACACAAATGATACTTTCAAGAATCCAATCATCGCAGAAGTAGTAAGAGAATTGTTTAATTATTTAGTAAACCAGGCAAAGCAGACTTTGGAAGACTGCCGAGCATACAGACTGAGCAGACAGTCTTACTCTAAGCGAGCGAAACGAAAGTTTAGTTTTAACAGTAAGCAGATCTATAGAAAATATGTTGAGATATTCGTGTCGTTTAGCATCCGTCTAAAACACGATCTTAATACAGTTTCTGCCAAGTTAAACAGTGTAACTACAGCACAAACTAGACAAATTTCCTCATGCCTGCAACTTACAATTTAATTTTAAGACTGTTTAAGTAAAAATATTTAATATTTTAACACATTTTCGAAAACAGTAAATGCATTTTGTTATTTGGAATTGAATATTGTTTTGGTAACAGAGTAGTTCATAGCCTGAAAATCCCTCATGTGTCTGTCACATATACATAAAAAATTCACATGTATTTATTAAAGATTAACGGCAATAGAAATGGTAAAAAAAATGTTTTTCCATTTATTACTACATATAGTATAACATAAGACTTAATCAAAAATTCATTACTACAGTTAAACGGTCGTTTACTGTTGGCGTGAGACGTAGGCGGTACAGAAACCCGCTTTGCACCATCTTCATCCATCATTCAAACGCTTGTCTGCCGTCACCCTCACACCTTAACGTGAAAACACTTTTTACACTTAAGCGAAATGCCACTTATTTTCTCTTTCATTACGTTGTAATTTTTATAACCCAGAAAAAAATGTCTCACATAATATTGAGGTAATTTTAATACGCAAACAAGTAAGGAGAATATTTATTACGCCGTTAACATGCGGTTAGGCATAAAACAGTTTTTAGCGACAAATTAAATCGTTCAGGAAAATTGCATTACTCGCCAAAAAGAAAATTCACAGTCAGATATAACAAAACGTAAACGCAATTATATAATGTACTGGATACGAACTAAAAAAAGAGGAGCTTTTATGATCAACAAAATGTATAATTATCCCTTTGCACATAAATCTCGTGTAAGCTACTAATTTGATTACGCGGTTTTCGCTGTTCGTAATATCGAAGTAAATATTGTGTTCGATAAAAAAGGTGTTTTACTCGGAAAAAGTCGTCAGTAAAAACTAATCTAACATTAAATACATTTTTAACTGCACTGTGTAATCAAAAAAAATTACTCTGTGCAAATATGAATTTTCACCTCAATTATTTATCACTCGCGGTTGAAATTAAAAATTGAAACGTCTTTATTTTGTTGGCAAAATGTGAATGCGATCATGTAGCAAAACACTTATGGATTTTGTCCCTGACAACTTTGACTTGAGAGTTCCACCGGCAGTTGCGAGTCGTGGAGCGATACGATGTGTTTGAAAGCAAAGCGATGTTCCGACGTCGCTTAGATGCGGATGTAAATGTTATCGCCGAGAGGTCTCAAGGTTTTGTATCAAGTTGCTCGAACTCCAAACTATTTTAATGAAATTGTAATACAATAGAACATCGTACAATAAGCACTTAGCTCTCTTTGGTCATGATATAACTATAGTTTCTACACTTAATACATTAACTTCGAAATAAACCTCTTCTATAATTTATATACTTTTAAACTCTTTTATACTATATAATAGGCATTTTAAAAAATATTACTATCACCACCAGGTTCCAGAGAAGATCTATGGGAGAGGCCTATTTCTAGCAGGACTTAATTCTTGATTTCAAACATTGTATACTTACTATAATAAGATATTTTAATTTACTTCAAATTTTTCTTTTCAATAATCGTAATATGTTAATATTTTTTGACGAAATTGCTGCTAAGCTGTTTCCATTTATAATAGGTTTTATGTAATATTTTGCGTTTTATTGCAATATTTTGGTGATTGTCGCTAGAGGATCTAAATACATTATTTGTATAATCGAATTTTTATTTCATTACAATTTCTTTACAATATATAAAGTATTAAAAAATTAATAAGAGTAACAAGGCAAATATTAGCTCACCTTGCAATGTGTGAAGAACTTTTAACGATCTCTGCAGTAAAGATAATAGGAAAAAGTTAAATTATGTCGTATTGGCATAACAGAATCCGCGGGCTCCGCCACAGTCGCAGTTATAAAAGTTGAATTTATGGCCGAAATTATTTCACTCACCTTTCCAATTTTCTTTCCTTTTTTCTTAGTGTATCCAGGTGCATAATATGAAGTAAACTTTTTCAAATAAAAATCTAAAGTTGTTTCAAAATATTCCTTTGTATTTTCTTTTTATTACGCTACTAAGTTTTGATTTTTGAAAAAGAGATTTGTGAAAATGTTATTATATCGTATTATTTATCTTTGTTTCAATGTTCATATAACTTGAATATTATGTTCTGTAACTTATTGCTCAGATTTTCTTATAATTTACATATTTAATTTTGAGTAACAATTTAGATTTATCATGCCGTTGTAAATTTTAGACATCTCATAGTTACATTATATAAGAACTTGGTTTGACGAATTCAGTCGCTAGTCAAAACACTTTATTAATCAAACATGTAATCTTATGGCGCAAGATGACCGGGTTCAAAATTTTGTATAGTACTATGCGGATTTTAATATTAGGAATTGGTGGAATAATCAGGTGATTACATGACAGATATCATTGAGTCGCGTTTCTCGCTCACTTTACATTAAAATAAATACGTTTAGCATTTATCGAGTAATGGTATAAGCAAAGTTGATATATGACAGCGTCCTCCAAAGCAGACGTGGCCCGATTACATAACGCCCCCTTTCTGTAAGTGGAAGCATCAGCTGTGGGAACTAATTCCAAGATATCAATTAATACATCTGTGGTGTTTCTGAAACCGACGTACTGCACCGCAGCGTGGCGTGGTAGGGGGTGAAAAATGCAGTCGCACCCATACGTAAGGTAAACATACTCATACAGTACTGCGGTTTCAGTTGCCCTATATATAGTGTTCTAAATCCAGGAGTAAATAATGCTTAAAGACTACTTTTTAGCGATTTATATTGGTTGTTGCCCTATTGTAACAACTTATACATCTACTGGTTTAATTGTCATACCTGCAACCTATCCTCAACCATACCTGATTGTTTAAAAATTTTAATACAACTTATACATAACTAATAACTATAAATAGATATCAAGGGCAAAAAATACAAAGTTACTATAAAAATAACTTAGAGTCACCGTAGATGACAACTAAATTAATTAAATTATGAAATACTCCGATGTTATTCTGACGTATGTAACCGCAGTTATCTATTTAATTTGCGTATATTTAAGATCACGGATGAACGCTCTGTTAATTTTGATTATAGTGTTTGTATAATTTGAAATTAGCAACGTTAACGCGTGGTTGGTTTTAAAATAGCTAAGCCCTTTAATTTACACAACAGTATATTAAATAGTGATACGTTCAATTGTGATGAATCACAAATTACTACCAAAGTAATTAAGCTTAACTTAAATATGAATTCATACAGATTTAATTGTCAAATATAAATTAAATATAACTTTTTGTAACCAATTTTGTATTAAAACTTTTTAGATATTACCTTTCGAATTAAATGCAATTAATATTAAATTATTGGTGGAGAGACAATCGTCTTTAAGTTTATAGGGAAAGATGCTGGATTCAAGCTGCCTCCAACCAGGGTTATTGGAAATCTTATATATTTTTACAATAAAATTTTATTATCTTTTAAAAACTTCACGTGATTAATTGGCCATCATTGAATAGAGGCTAAACATTTTCACATTTTTATTTAATTTTCAATGTAAAGAAATATAAAAGCCGGCGTCGGTAATCCGGACATGTGTCAGCTAATCCTTGTGACTATCGGAGGACGATGGGTCACGGGGCGTGTGGTCGCGACACTTGCTGAGAAGCCGGCGCGGATTAGTGTACCAACACGGACGTCTGCCGGCTCTCGGGGTATTTTCATGAAAGGTCCATGTGAAAGTCGAAAATAAATATATTAGATAAATCAACACAATCCTATCGCTAAACACTTTTACGTTGATTAATAATACGTTTACCAATAACAAATTTGTTTTTATATTCTTACGGGCATTAGATCTTGATGAGAAACCTTATAAATTCATAGTAACTTTTTAGTAAATTTAAATATATGAAGTATTATTTGAATCACTAACGTGATAAAAAGTTAAAGGTTCTTTAATCAAAACGGAAAAATCGACGTGTCATCCAAGGAATAATTCAGAGGTGAAAGACTATTTTAAACACATAACGTTCATTACAGTAAAATGATCTATATAAGAATTCAGCAACTACTTTATAAGTTATACTATGTCACAGTTAGTCACGTTTAACATCTGGGTTTTTTTCTTATAAAAATCCTTCTTCCATGGTAACAGTAGAGTTCTTTAGGACCAAAACTTGTGGGTTTTCTCTCGACATTTTTTGTATGATCTGGACATATTCACAATATACATCAGGCACATCTCAGGCATCATCTCAGGCGCCACCGCTAGACCATGCTTTAACCATCAAATCCTTTATGTATATTTTATATGTCGCCCGTTTTGTGGCGGCTCGCATACTTCCTCTGTCTTGGGTCCACAAGAACTATTTTTATAAAGATATTTTTAACACAGATTTTACTATCAGCTTCTTTCATTCAGCTCTTCTTCTCATCTTTTCTCCTTCTCAATGTCATTTATTCATTTATCGTTTATTCGTCACAAATTATTAAATTAATTTTTTCCTTTAATTTATCTCCTCACTTGAGTTTACCATAATACGGTTTATTTATTTTGCTTATGATAAAACATAAGCCCTAATGAATATCACTTTTAAAAATAATGAAAAAAATATACTTATGTTTTGAGGAATAAACGTTTTTTGATTAAACAAAGAAAGAAGTAATTTATTTCTTTACCATCGTATCTGTACTGTTCTATATCGTCAAGGTGTACTCCATATCTTCGGGAACATTCTACTAAATGACACTGAACGTATTCAAAAACACGTTAGCAAGTTTTTGGAACCGCTTCCATCAATTCGTGAATGTTTTTTTTCCCCACAAATATTTTCGAAGAGTTACAGAAAAGTCTAAAATGTCTCCATAATAAAATCAATAAGGCCAGACCTTATTACTTCATGTCACCCTTCTTTGATATGACTTCTCTTCCGTTAATGTCTTATACAACCTCCATGGTGATATTAGGTAAATAACAAGTGACCCCATCCGCTAAAACTGCCGGAAGCTGAAGCTGAGCTGCAAACAAGCTGTTTTCATTGAGCTCTTGAAACTTCGGTTGCAAGTAGTTATTGGGCAAATAAAATGAATAAAGCAAGCTTTATGATGGCCCATCCAACACTTGAAGATAGAATATATGCTTTGTGAATAATTGTGATAATTAAAGGCGTGAAGCGAACAAGTCTATAAAAAGAATTTAAATACTCACCGTATTGGAAAAAGTTTTGGGTGCCGACCACACCATCCGGCTTTAAATTCGAACATGCTCGCTAATGTGGAATAGGTCGCAAGTCGGAGGGCCGGACAGTGACGGAGTGTAGGTCGCTGCGGATTACTCTATCCGGGTATCTGGGCCTCCCGTTCAACGCACCGCATGTTGTTTTATTAAGACAAATATGTAGATACGTAGCCTTTCATGTTATCGGAGTTTATGTTGGCCGAAGGAAGCTCCGCGCAATTTTTCACTGACAAGATTCATTGCTTCACATATTTTAAATTTGGTCAAAATGGTGTCTAGTTAAAAGCAGTATGTTAATGATCAAATACTTGTATTTAAATATATAAAATAAGTGCCCTTTTTATGGTTTCTGGATAAAATTATTTAATATTAGGTAAAAAAGCAAGGTGTTTGTTATTTAAAACTATTAAGTTATTTTACGCCCAAGCATTATTATGTCTGTCTATCTACTTATTATGCATATTTGACGTTTATTAAAAAAGACACAGGTTGTACAAAAATGTTCTATCAATACGATTTCCAACCTGATTTAGAAGAATAGCTAATATTGAATAAATCGCAATATGATTTGATCAACAAGAAACTGTTAAATTTGCTGCTGACGCTATATTATGAATGAGTTGTTTATATCGGAATAAATAAAATATAATATACGAATGGAAAACTTTTTAAGCGCCTTACACTATACGATCAATTGTCTAAATATTAATAATAATTTGATTTTAGGCTCCTTCTTAATTGAAAATCAAATACAAAATGCATATATACTTGAACATTTTCACAAAAAAAACGCTCACACAAAATTAAAATAACGTGTTGCCTCGTATTTCACGCAAACATGAAGACTAGCTGTATATTAAGACTATTAAAGGTCTACCAAAATTAATTAATTTAATCATAATATCTCAAGTAACTGTATTAGTCGAGTCAACTTGTGGCATCAAAGCTGCCAAGTTCTTGACGAAATTGTCTTATTTTGTACTCTTGTTAAACTCTTAATTACTTTCGTTGGTAGTCCGCAAACATTCATCTCGTTACGAGACGTAGGCTTCATTATTTACCCGTGCTCACACGTTGCTTCTCTTTCTGCAAATATTTACCTCTTAACGAGAAACCTGACTTCACCCGCGGGTGCTGTAATAAACTTTTCTATTGTGCGCTGCGGTTTGTATACGTTCTGCTGGGTAATCGTTACATTGTCTAACTGCTTTCATTGGTTTTAATTAATGTTTGAAATACGCACACATGAACCAGGCCATCCGGATTAACTCATAGTCGTGTAAAATATAATTAAATGTTCTGAATGGGATTTTAATTAAGTTTAACATATTTTTAAGTACATAAGTGTTATACAACATAATAATTTCAGCTGTAAGACGTCTACTGCTGGAAATACGCCTCTCCCATAGATTTCCTAAAAACCGGTACGAAGCGGCTAGCATCCAATGTAGTTTGGCGACCTTAACAAGGCCGTCCGCCTACCTTGTGAATAGGTTTTATGCTGCGCTTGTTGGTTATTAGTCTTAACTCCAGAACCATGAGGCACCAGCGACTATCTGTTCTGCACGTACTAAAAGCACACAATAATTTATTCTTTCACTAGAAACTAGATCTATAACGATCAAGCTCATGGAAAAAAAGACAGTTGTATGAGTAATATGGTTTTACAAATACGATAAAAATGTTTTAAGCATAAAATTTTGTAAAGCTGCACAGCGAATTTTTAAACGACTGTGTACGTTACTGTATAATATTCAAATTATTTTTTTTTGCGTCTTTAACGTCCGCCTAACATAATTTACTCTTTCATATTTTTAAAAGAGCTTGCAATTAAGCAAGATATCGCACAACGTGAATATCTTAGGAATTTTATAGAAAATATTTCTCTCTGGTCGGAAGAATATAATTTCCTGATATTGTAGATTGGTAATTATAAAATAATTAACTTTCTAGTTTAACTTAACAGCCAATATGCAGAGTGATTGGTTTTAAGTTCAAATGATTTCAAGAAGTAAATAAATAGCTCATTAGTCAGCGAAAAACTTTTGCTTTTTTAAATTCCAATGCGTCAGGCCAATAACTTGTAGCAGTACAAAGTTTACAGTAATCCAGTAATCCGAATTTGAAAAATGATTCTTACCACTATACTATCACTACGATATTTATCACTTCGGAAATCGTTGATTTTTAAATAAGGTAAGCCGTGCCTTACATTAGTTAACATTCAAGCAAATTCACACCTTTAAGTTTTTACTTCTATAACCAATCAACGTGTTACATATAATTTTATGAGAAGTTTAGATAGTATATTCAAATTAATTACTATAAAAAAAAGATTTGGAAGAAACTGCTTTAATTTTTGTTTCTTAAATATGTTAATAATATCAAAAGTGCTCTCCGTTTCTTGGAATTGATGGTTGAAAATATTTCGTATGACTAGAGCCGCAGTGGTAAGGGTTCCGTTCGCTACGGCCGTGAGTGATGACCTTTAATGGCGGACTTTGACAAAGCGCTTAGTGGTTACCCATGAAAACGCTCAAATACATCATCGCTTTTGACAGCACGGTTCTGCAGAATACGTAACGCCATATTTTATTTCTGTAACGATTCCTTAATACTTGATTAATGTTAAAAGTAAATAGTCATTTTTTTTTTATTAAACAATGAAACACTTGAGATGTTTCTTATTATATATGACAACTAAGACAATGGATTTTAGTCACCATACATGACGGTGTAAATTTAGAAGAGCGCCGTATGTTATATTATATTGTATTATATTATATTATATTATATTATATTATATTATATTATATTATATTATATTATATTATATTATATTATATTATATTATATTATATTATATTATATTATATTATATTATATTATATTATATTATATTATATTATATTATATTATATTATATTATATTATATTATATTATATTATATTATATTATATTATATTATATTATATTATATTATATTATATTGAAAATCGAGTGTGGACATTTTCTGGTTGGGTCTGTTATCTTCGGAGGTTGAAAAGTTCTTATAGAACCTGCAGCACAAAAAAGTGTATTTGTCGAAACAGTCGAAACACGAATAATTTGTATTACAGGAATAGTTCTAAATATTTTTTAACCCACAAAGCTTTCTCCTTCCATGTTATCACTTACCAACATCACTCCCCACCAGTTATTACTTCCGAACATTTGTCAATACATTGCAAAATCTTTACGCTGTGTTTTTTATTTACTTCACTACTCCCTTTACGATGATAAAAACTTAAAATTTATTGATTTTAGAGACCATAGATAAACATATCGGTAGACTACTTTTTTTTTAATATATAATTCAATCTTGCGGAGAAATGTGTATATTACGTTAGTAAATAACTAAATTATGTTAATCGTTCACCTCCATTTTTAGGTTTCTATACCCTCGCATATTTTGAGTATGATGGTACATTTAATTTTTAGTAATACCTAGAGATTTAGATTCTTAAAATACTACCGGTATTATAAGATCTAAACCTAAACAGGTATGTGACTATTACAATATGGTATGGAAGATTCGAAACTATGAATTCGTCGGGATCAGTAAGAAGGATACAATTTAAAATGATGGAACTTTTTAATTTCACAGAGTAGTCACACAAGCACGTTCAATTACTGAAAAAGGTGAATTCAATATGGAAGTGTTTTGATTTATTTACATGACAACCGTCTGGTGACTCATCGCATATATTTCAAAAGTGTAAACGAATGAAAGAGTCTGGAAGGTTTTTTTTTAATCCGTCAAAATAGTCGGAAAAAAATGAATCTAAACAATGTGCGAGCGTAAATTTCACGGCAAACCATCATTGCGTTGGCGTGTATTCACTGACAATAGAAATTATTTCTCTCTAAGTATTGTGAGGATGCAAAAATACACGTCTAGCCGTGACATTGAGTGATGCGTTCCCGCGCGTCTCACATTGTCTGCCGACTGAAAGAGATTGCAGAATATGAAATACTTCAGTTTGAACCACAAGTGCCTCATTGAATACGGACGCGCGAAGCCTGTATTCCAAAACTAAAATATTCATAACGATTTGAGCGTACAACGAATGCATTTTAGCAATTGGAAAATTTATTTCGACCACTGCATTGATAGAATTTCTAAATTGCAATTTTTTGTAGAACACTAAAAATTTTTATACATATTTTTAAATGTTTAAATACTAAACGAAAAATTTTACTAATCCTCCATATTATGATTGGATATTAAATTTAAATTTATTTAACGAACTGTAGGGCAATATTTACATAAACATTCATTAAGTTTGTGTACAAAATGTCCAGGATTAGTAAAGACATAAAAAAAAATTAAATGTGTTAAATGTATTTTTTGTAATTCTCAACCAAGTTTTAATTAATTTGTTTTTGGTGTATATATGTAGTTCTCTTGCACTTCAGTTAATATAGATCACACTGAAACGGTTTTTAAAGTAATAGCTACTAAATGCTGGTTTCTGATGAAAAAAACTTGTTTGTCTTTTTCTATATTTAAATTATGAAAACATTTAGAGATCATAGCATAAAATACTTTTAATTTATGTTAAATGTACATTAAGTTAAATCTGATGTGAAACGTTTGGGTGTATAAGGCAAAGTGGAAGGCAAGCGATCTTTTTTTAAAAAAACCCACTAAAAACTCAATAAATGGAAGCCGTCAATCACCGTGCTACATGGCGACGTATAGCGAGAGCAGCGGACGTATCAGAATCGAACGGGGCATGACCACGACCACTCTGACAAGAATACACGACTAAGAAGATAAAGCTTTTAAATTATAGCTCTTATAGGTAAAACTCTTGTCCACATTATTTTTTTTTGCTTGTTAAAAAATTACCGCGAATGGAATTTATGAAAGTACACTCACATGTAAGAAATACAGTAAAGCAATATTATTGTTATGTATCACGACTTATGTATCATTTAAAAAAAATAGGACAATGAGATCCGTAACAAATATTATGTTAACGAAGCAAATGCCGTTCTCTCTGCAAATATTTAAATTAAAACGACCGGCAGTATCCAGAGCCGTCCCTTTGAGGCGAGACATCCTGAATGCAAAGCTTACAGAGCGGTGTGTAAGTGGTTTTACTTTTGCACTCTGAGCGCATATTCACTTTTGTTAATAGAGATCTCAAACTATTTTACCTTAAATTTTTTATCAGAAAATTAAGTGTAATCTTAGACAAATATGCTAGTGCGGTACAATCGTAATAACGATTAAATAAACAAACACATCTACATTTTTCTTTTGCAAAAAGAAACTAACATAACTTACTTAAATTTCTATATAGTGTTATCATAGTTGTAATTTTGTGAACAGTGGTAGCCCAGCAGTAGAAGAATAAGGCTTGCGATCGCAAGTTGTGGCTTTGATTTGTTTTTCAATCCCATATAATTCACATTATTTCGTTAATTATACAGGATTGCTATGGCTGACAAACAAAAAATAAGTTAACGGTTGGGAACTTTAGGGACAGTAGTTTCACCAAATCACAAATTTCAAAAATCCACACATCTCCTCGTGGCTCACAGGGTGGATTTCGACCCATCAAAGTTTTGTATCCCAACTGAAAGACAACATGAAACACCTAAAATTATTTTTTTAACTTGATTTTTGTATTAGAAACAAAAAACCTTTCTTAATACTTTCAAGGCTTATTATCTTTGTTATAAGTTCAATAATTTACTTCTTTTTCAATAATTTACTTCAGGGTCAACACACCATAGGACTCATCAAGATATCTTTCCATCTCACAGAACTACTAAACAGGCACGGGTACTGCAAGCACTACCTGTTTTTTTTTTTAAATAATCGACAACGATACTTGCCCATGTGACGGCTCCACAATACAGACTTTTAAACTCTTACCCAGACACTGTTCCCGATTCGAATCCAAACGACGTGACCCCTTGCGAAAACGTTGATGTACCTCCATTCAAGTTACCGGACCTGTCCAGAATCTTTTGATCAGTTGTCCCGGCACATTGTCTTAATCCTCGTGGTATTTAACGATCTGTAGTGCTTGGGCAGCAACGAAATAAAAAAATGCAAAAATTAATGTATAATTGAGTAAAAGTTTTAAATTATATTGTTATATTTATAAATTTTACCAGTATTTACCTATGAGAAAAATTGTAAATAATAATAAAACGCTGTCGTGACTTACGGCTGGGAGAAGAAATATCCGTATCAAATAGCGACAATCCTTCTGCCAATTGTTTACGCTCGGTGAACGCGAAAAAAAATTTTTATAAACAAAATACATAACACAAACTAGCGATACAAATGAGAAGTAATAAAAAAATCTTCCATGTTATATATTGTTACGTCCGAAAGATTTTTGTCTTTACATATTTATTTGAACGAATGTCTTATAAAAAAAATAACACGAAATTTTTTCCGTTACGGAATGATAATAGAAAACATTACCTTTCTATGGCATTACTTTGTTGATCTTAAGCGTTAGCTGGATATCTATATTATTTTGTACAACTTTCTCTAAACGATGTCAAAATCGGACCAGTACGTACTTCTTCATTACCTGAGTGTTTTACAGGAATATAAAACTGATGTCGAAATTACATAAGGTTAGTATCGAATTTGAAAGTATATAGCAGAAGTAAACATGTGGTACCACAAATTCTCAATTGTACTATGCGTTCTGCTACACTCTAGACTTTGGATGTGTTGAATCCCGCGTGACGGTGGCAGCGAGATTTCTTGCAGAGCATATTGGCCAAGTGGAAATAATCCCGCTGTAGAGCAGTTTATTACGTTCGCAATATCGTGGCAGGACGAGGCGCTATTCGATTGGCCGAGCGCTGAACTCACCAAAATAGGTTTCTATGTAATTTGTCTTTTCCAAAAAGCGCGCCGCAAATTTCATTCATCAAGTATTGCTTCTTTCTCATTTTTGTACTGTAGTAGCATTATCTTAAACTAAAGACATCCTTTTTAAACCTTTATCGCGATGTAACTATTTGTGTAAAATATGTTAACCAAAATTTCTGTCGAATTATACAAAGAAAAAGATCAATGCTCAATGACTACTACGATCTATTAAAATATTTCAAGGGAATGAGTACGAATACTTTCGCGATTTTTTTTATGTCATTGAGAACTTTTATAAGGCCATTAATGATTTTTGTTTTGATTCCACAAACAAATGATCTACTTGTTGCAGTTATACATATTCCTTAAGAAATAAATTCCGCCTTTCGTTTTCTAAACTTGATTTTATAAAATTTATTACCATGGAAATTATTGTTCATATACCTTGTAATTAAAATGAATCGCTTATTTTAAAGGTGATGTTTTCTGCAAATATGAAGTGCATTTTATAAATTTATAACACCGCTAAAAATGTTTCTGTAAGCAATTTTACATTATTGCATGTAACAGAATTATGTGAATAAAAGTATGAAACGAAAACTCACAACTCATTTAATCATTGAAGAAAGGTATTGCACGTGACATTAATAGGCATGGACAATTCTTCGGCAATTAAACTGGAGTTATATATGTAAGTTGTCAATATTCAAGAGATACATTAGCTTATACGATTTAATCGTATGGTAGATGTAATCTTTAACTTTCCACGCCATATATTTTGAGTTAAAAAGTTATACTATCGCTTAAATAGTATAATAGTTTTCGCCTAATTTATTTATTTTTAAATTAATATATTTTAATTAATCCGTACTATAAAATGTAACTATTAAAATAGAAAGGACTATCTATTATATTAAATTGTAAAAAATATTAATCGTAACATCTGATACCTTATTAAAGTAATTTACATTCATTAAGGTAGCACGATAGCGAATAAACTGAAATTTAACAATTCGGTAGCAACTCAAAAATATTAATTCATTAGTGCAACAAACTGTCAGAGCAAAGGGTGAGTCGCTTGTTTTCATCAAGTATATGTACACCGCCTACCTATCCTTTTACTCCTCTATGTAATTTTAATGAGTTTTGCAATAGGCGACGGCGTTTCTAGTGAGGGAGCGCCTACACTAAACGCGGATGGTATCTCCAGTCAGTTTTTCTAAAAAGCCTTTTAAAATTATATTTACAAGTATAGGGAGGTGCTTGGCCTAAATCTCTCAAAATTATTTCTTTCTAGTATGAGATTTTTTTAATAAATTTTGAGAAATATTACACCATAAGGTCTCTCAGGATCTTGTCAAGGTCTTCGGAAGATGCTAAAACAACTTTCAATTGATCCTATTGAAAATCTTCGGGGGAGGCCGGAGTGGATGTTCTCCAGCGAGTTATATTAAATTGAAAACACAGTATTTGCGTCTAATGAAATATGTTAATCTCATTTAATATGCTTAATTTATATTTATAGCAATTGAAATAATATTGACACTTTTAATCCGGCATGAACCATAGTTGCATTGATATTCATTTAATCATTAAAATTAATAAGACCACCGATGTAGAGTATCAAAGAGAACAGCAAAAAAAGAAACATTTATCGATAAAGTAATTAACACATCACTAGAGTCGCTATTAATTTCGACAGAAGTTATAAGCGAGGCAGTTGGCGTTATTAGCCTACCCTTTAATGTATAATAATTTACTGCAGTTTATATTAAACAAAACAGAATTTAAACTTTTCTAACTAGAATAGGGGTTCCACGTTTGCACGGTAAACTTTAACATAGTTCAAAAAGGTTTACACTTTTAAAATTAATTTAGCTATGAAATGTTCTAATGTTGTAGAAAATAAATACACTCCGTTAATAAACTACTTCTAAAGGTATTCAAAATTTAAAAAATTCTACACTTCCATCATATTCTTATTGCAAACTTATAATTATTTTATCTTGTTAACTTTACCTCGGAAGGTTCATTGAAATTCGTGAAGGGATCTAGTAACACGTACAGTTTTGCTTGTATTATCTTGATAAAATATCTCTACCTAAATAAGTAATCGAACTCTACATCCACACTTATTCAACAATATTTTGCATATAAATATGTTTTAAAAATTTTATTATTCAAAACTTATAAAGGGTATAATAACGTGACGAACGAAAGCGGATTTTTTTCTAAAAAAAATACACTTCTTTATTGTATTTTTTTTAATTTGATTTTAAGTATGCCATTTGCTTAGCTCAACTAAGCTAACTCTCTCTATGCTCTCTAGAAAGGCTGTTCACTATTTTCACGTGAAAAGATACTTCCAGTCATTTTAAGGCTTAAAATTTGTGTTTGTACTTCCGTAAGAAATTTTTTGGTTAAATGATAATTAAAAAGCGCAATAACAAGTGAATATTGTGACTTAAGTAAAAGTTTCCATGCCAAGTTTTTCAATTTTTGGTACAGATTTTCTTGCCACATATGTTGCATCTCGTTGACATGTGGACAATGCGGCGAATATGTTTGCATATATCAGGACGTGGTATATTCCCTTATCGCACTATGAAGTAATTGTCACTTAATACCATTCTAATAAAATTCAGTTTCAAAGAAAAATCGTTACGGTTTAATAAAATGTTTGAGTTGTTGCTATTTTTTCCTGAACACGTCGCAAGTTTTCTGGCCATATGTCTATACTGCATATATTCTTACTCCAAATACCGTTTTCGGTCTATGTACGGGATAAGAAAGGGTTAAAGGGAAAAAAAGAATAAAATCGAGTGAATTGTACTCGAGAATGGAAGAGGCGGTCAATCGAAGCGCTGAAACGTCTCATTACATTCCTACAGTGGTCCCAAGAACTTCCATGTTGAATTTATCTGCAGACTGTGACGTAAATTGTGAGGAGCATTGTGTGGCTTTCACTGACACTACTGTTACTGAAAATAAAATATTGTATCAATAAGCAGACCATCGAAAGCTTGGGTTGTATTTTATATTTCAGATAAAAGATATATTCTATATAATGGAAATGTAATAAATAAGACGCAACAGAACCAAGTATTTATTTGCTGTAAGCTCAATTGGTAATGTCATAAATGTAATTAATATAATGTTTTTAACAACGAGATTATAACATAAAGATACAGATAAAACATATACATATACATATAAAACTAAGATAATTTAAAGTGATTAAATGTTAGCGAAGAAATATTTTCAAGTTATATTGCTATGAACAACCGTTACATCGCTTAGAACAATCGACAACTCTATGAGAAATTTCACGTTCGGACTCGCTAAAGCAAAGAAAAGTTTAATAAGTGTTCGTAGGATAGATATCATACTAGTTCCAAGTTTTCGATAAGAAGCCGCTTCAGCGTTATTCGACCACTTTTACTCAACTCTGCCTTATTCTTACGCTTCGTCGGCACTTTTAATGACTTATTCCCTTTTTCTTTAAATAGAAAAGAAATGAATCTCATTAAAAAAAAGTAAAGACTTTGTCTAGACTTAGATAAAAGGTTTCTTCTTCGTAATCGTAACTTCGATATATATATTTTTAATTGTATTAAATATTAATAAAATATAATTGTTTCACAACAAGTTTAATATAAAATACTGCTATAAAACTTTTTATGAATCAAAATTTATGACAGACGTGTAAAGCTCAATATTTACAGACATTTATGAAATCCTATATAAAATGAAAAGGCATCGAGCAAATCCGATTTCAAAAGTTGGCATTGATAAAAAAAAATCAAAGGCCAGTTTAACTCGTTCGCTTAAACAAACGTGTAAATAACAACAGTTCGCTAAAATCCAATCAAAATCACAGGCGATCTGCTTTGCATTTAATTCTCGCTATTGAACGAGATGAATTAATAACAGAGTCAAACAAAACAATCTATGCGCTCCCGTCGGGGTTTTATACAACGACGTATGTTATTGTGTGAAATTGGCCGAGACCGGGAGTGAGCGAAGAGCGCGTGATAGATAAATTTTGTTGTCTTCTTTGATTTTTTCATTATGGTTTTTGCTTATTGTCTATATTTCTATATTTCTTTATCTCTATAACTCTCTCTCTCTATCTCTATATCTCTATCTAATAAAAACTGTTATAAAAGTACTTATATGTAACGATAATATATAATATAATACACTGCCTTTTGTATGATCTTTTTTTCTTTGTATACAATGTTAAAAGCTGAAGAACACTGGCACATTATGGCATAAAAATATCCACTAACGGACAGGAATCACCTTCGTCAAGTCCTGTTCTGATTTACAATTCTCATTTGTACAAAAAGAACTTCTTAGACAAAGACCCTGCGCTTGTACTACATCCTAAAAGCCTTACTAACTGCCTGTTCTCCTTCTTGACCAAATAAAAAGTGCTTTAACCGTAACGAAAAGTAAGATTTCTTTCTTTCTAATAAATTGTGAAAATTATCAGTTATCTTGAAATACTCTTAAATTTGTGTCTTAAAACAAAGCAAATTTCCATATTTATAACTAAGTAGTCCGTAAAAATATATTGCATACTGCGAATACTGCGTTTTATTTTTTACTTTACAGCACATGTATGGCCTATACACGACATGAATAAGTTATACTCTGTATAATATTGGAACATTAATTCTTTCTGAAATTTCATTACATGTTGTCGACGTGTTTATTATTTTTTTTTTGGCGTTTATTGACGTTACAATAAAAGTATTAATAAATACTAATTACTTGTACGTATACTGTTTATTTTATCGCTGTGCCTTTATAAACAAAAATAAAGTTATAAGTTATGTATAGTATTTTTTCTTACAAGAAAACAAGCTATATAAATAAAAAGAAAAGAAAATGTTTTTGGTCTTAATTGAGTTTTCGAAAAATGAAGCGTCGACGATTGCTAAAATGTTTTTAAAATATGTGCGGCCAATTTCACGGGCACTGAGCACTGCCTCGCATTTAGATGCCAACAGGCCTGAAATGAATTATTACCTACTTGCCTTTACTAATTCCTTTAGATATTTCCTAATAAAGTCGAATTCTTACCGAAATATTTTTATTAAAGTTTGTAATACATTTTAGATAAGCAGTTGGATTTTATTTGTATCGATTCGGATAAGATTAAGTACGAGTATAATGTATCCATTTGAGACGTGAAAGTTATACAACTAATTACGTTTATCTCAAAATGTAAATGGAACGTATCACAAGACTATTTTAACTTACGAAGCTGTGAAATAAAAATTCCCAATCAGTTGAACGGAGTTGTAAATGATATGCGTAGTTTTAAAACGTAGCAGATAGTAGCGATGATTTATTTTCAAAACATCTTTATTTCTTTTAATAACGTTACATAATAAGCTAATTAAAACATTTTTTACTTTTATCTGCTACTGTTTAGGCAAGGAATGAGACACATACCTATTTAAAAATCAATATCTTCTTTTTTTTGTTCTTAATCATTTATATTATTTCTTCAATTTTTTCATTAATTCATTTACTAATTTATTTTTCCTGATGTGAAATAGCAAATGAGTTTTCATTACTAAAACTAGGAGAAAAAACAGCTAAGCATTACCTATGAGTTTTCAATTTCGGTTTTTATCTATCTGTAGAGTATTAACCTATAAGTACGACGATAAGTAACCTTTAAATCTTTATCCACTAAGGAATCATTTGTACAAAAGAGGCAATAAAATTCGACGCGAGTTTGCTTTAATCGTTTCAGTTAGACATCAAAAAGCCAGCTACTGCCAGATGGTTCAACAGAAAACTTTACGTCGAAATGTCTAATTTACACGGTGAGCCGCATCGATTATGACATCTTTGCAACTCGAAGGACCACCTGAAGAACAAACAGCACGCGCCAATCATAAAATGAATAGAATTGTACTCGTAGCATCACGTTATTATCTCTTTACTTGTATTGACATATTTTACCAAATTTATGAATAATATACTTAATAAAGGGCATTGGTCAGAATTTCCAACCGAAAAACCTTTCATAGGGGAGCCCTATGTTAGGCAGGCAAAGTCTAACAGCTGAAATAATGATGATATATGTACTTACGCTATTTTGATATAAGGTGTGCAATACATCAGCTTTTACACCTATAACCAATCTCTTGTATAATTATTTATAAAATTTTGAACCAATATATTTACAATAAAAATAATGCAATTTATGGTTGCAGTGAAATAAGAATTACAATTTAAACTACAGAAGAAAACTGTTTCTTAAAGCAGTAAGCCAAATAACTTCTAGCGAAAATTCCATTTTCCGTTGCCTTTCATTCTATTTCCCACGAAATTAGTTTCTTCAAAAGGAAAGATTATAAATATGCACTAGTTATTGTAGCAGAAAATAAAACTAGTTTTCCCTCACGGTGTTTAACAAGGGTTGTTAACCCCGTCTGTAGGGCGGGAAACGCCCTCTAACTTAACGCTCTATTATTAATGACAAACCCTTGCCCCGCCTTTTGCTTAAACAAGTATGATGCAAATAGCTTTGTTTTGCAATATTTGGTTTTACATAATTAACTTAGACGTGTAAAAATCTACAGCAAAAGTATACAAAACTTAATTCATTAAACTAAGGTTTTTGCTCATACATTGTTACACTTAAATAATTACCACATTTGAAGCTTCCAAAGTTGCCTAAGTATGTTTTCCTTATTACGTTTTTTCTTTCTAACAATTCTTTTTTTTCTTCATCTTTTCAGCTCTATCAGCTGATGATTGCAAGCGATAACGTAAGTACCGTATAACATTACTAAGTACATATATTACAAGAATTACTACGATCTATTTGAACGTGGTATTCGTATAATTATTTTTAATCTAATAGTGTAACTTGTATGTTGTATACTTTCACACACTTTTCTATTTTGATTTGATTTTATATAATATCAATTTTTTGGCTCTCCAATTTCTAACTTTCAACAGAAGTTAAATGATTAGTTTTATATATCATTATCATGCATGACAGCCGATAGAAGCCCAAAGCAAGATTTAGGCCTCCCCCAAATGCCGCCACGATGACCTGTCTCGTCCTACCAGCTGTATTCAGCAATTTCGCGGGACTACGACCTACGCCGGCTCCTCAAGAACCTTTCACCCCCATCGGCTATAGGTTGCACGAGTGATGTTCCCCGCCGAGACGAGCAATTCTTAAACCTACATCGTTTCTCTTAGTTCTTCTGTGGGTCTCCTCATTTTTGATTCGATATCGCAGCGAAACTTTTAGCATAGCTCCTTCAATTGTTCTGAGTAACCTTGAACCTTCTTATAGGGCCCACTGTAGACCACCACGTCTCGAATCCGTAATTTATTATCGGCAACATACACTAGCCAAAGGTCTTCAAGTATTGCCATATTTTGGGCAAGAAAATGTTCTAGTGCTTCGAGAACGCTGCCCATTAGAGTTGCAATCGTCGAGATCTTAACAATTGGAAATGGAAAATTAATAAGGAATATTTTTTAAATGTTACGTAATTTATAATTTAATCAGTCAAAAATCAAATCAAAAATGAAAAATCTCTAAAATTGTAAAGAGCTAGAGAGAAAATAATCTAATATATAATTCCACGTTTTTTAATATTCTGTTTTATTTATTCAATGAAAATAAATATTACACGATAACTAAGATTGGGCATTAAAGTTGGGTTCTGAAGGGAAGTTATTAAACCTTACTTAGTAGTAAACCGGCTGTTAGAATTATACCATCTTGAAGCCATGTGTAAGTATGATATAATTTTATGGATTCAATGCCAAACGTTATTACAGCTTACATATTTACAACCAACAAAGATATAAATCATAGAATATATTTATTAATTACATTTAACCTAAAAATTCTAGAACGTTGTTCACCTTTGTTATGTTAATGTTGACATTCTGAGTTACTCAATTAGAACGAAACATCTTCTCGTCTAATGTTACACTTTGTCTGATGATAAAGTTTCACGACCAATGTGTGTTATCAGTAATGACTTACGGCTCAGAAATGTGATTACTTTAGGCCATATTGGCAAATTGACAGTCCCAGACCGAATCATAGAGAAGGCTATGCTCGGAACTTCTCTTCAGGATCAAATTAAGGATGAGGAAATTCGTAAACGAAAGAAAGCGACAGATATAGCCTGCATTGACAAATAGAAGTGGTAGGCAAAATAGACAACACATCAGAACGCATACGAATCCTTGCAATTATCTTGTAATATTCGTAATGGGTATATTCGTAAACGATACCATCTAACGTTTGAACATGCAATGTTTATTTTAATTACCAAAAATAAATTAGGATCCAACTACTCCGATTAAAACAGGTATAGTTCATACATAAAGTAAAAAAAATATGGTAAAGTATTAATAAAAAAATGTTCGTGTATCCAAATATAATATTCGATATTTAAATCCAAACAGTCATCTTTCGTCGATATATAAACGCGACTGTGAGTTACAACTCTTTAATTAAAAATAGTAAAACGTTTGCCCGTGACTGGTCGCAAAAATAAATAAGGAGTTTGCTTTAAATTATAATTTTATAAACTTTATTCGCATGGGCGACTTAACGCGTCAATGCGCAGTGGTACTTGCATAATTTAAAAAAAATCGTTTATACCATACGTAGGTACAACGCGACACGCAAAGCGTGTTAACTTTATAGCCGCTGTTATTGCGGACATTTTTAATAACAATGAAGTGATTTACATACATTGTTAAATTTAACGACTTAGATAACGGAGAAATAAATTGGCCTTATTCATTTTTTTAATTTTTATAAATGTCTTAATGTCCTTCTATGAATTATTTTAGTTTATTAAACTTTTCTCGTTCCAAAATGGTAATTAACCTCAAAATATAATTACTTAATAGAAAAAAGTAATTGTAACATTTTATATTGCTACGATTATTATACTTCAAATATTTGGAAATATGTAGAACAAAGAAAATTTTATATATAAAAATTATTACATATTGTAATGAAGAGATTACTGGTGTGCATGCACAACGTCGCCACTTCCACCCACGTAGGTGAAAAATGACGTTGTTGTAATAATTGAAAAACGATAGAAACTACATGTGCAGGACGCTTTCACCGGATCTTACGTTCAATCTTACGTTGACGGGAAGGCCCATGGAAGAAGTGGTCGTCCTCCTTCAAATGACAAATGATTACAGTGTGCGCTTCTGTGCAATATCTTCAAATTTTTAAGACGATGAAATGCCATAAATTAATAGATAATATATTTAAATAAGCAAATCTGATTCGAAAATAGAATTTATAATTTTGCCGTTGTCCGACTTCAGGTAAAAATAAAAAGCAGTACTTACAGTTCGATTCAAGTATTCCAATAAAATACTCGCTCCGGTCTATATTTTATTTCTTTTTATTCCGAAGTGCCTTATTATTCATTCATTTCGTATTTTTGAAAGGTCTATATTTTAATGTTTTCACTTTATTTTAAGTTAAGTGTTTTAATTTAAGTCGGCTTTACTTTTAGTTATTTTTCAATTATAGCACGAACTCTTTGCATTAACTTATTTATTACCTTAAACATTAACATAACAGAAACTTACATTAAATAATAAAAGGTATTCCTTAAAAAAAATATACAAACGTACAAAATTTGTATTTTGCATTTACTTCACATGCTTTATAAAGCATTTTGAAGTAACACTTCGATTCTCAAAGAACTCAACATAAAAGAGGTTATAGTCAAATGTGGAGATATGAATGTTCAAGTTCTTCGGACATGTCATCTGTAATGAGGACTCAAAGGAATGTTTGGTGGTGCAAAGTGGAAGGCAAGCGATCTGATTGTTGCTCTCCAACAAGATGGATAGAACTCATTACTGTTGATTTTTATTAGATCTTATTATTTAGCAGGAGCAACGGGGGTACCAGAACCGACAGGAATATGACCAAGATCACTCTGACAAGAGTGCACGACTGAGAAATAGAAGAAGAAAGAAAAAGTTTTGTAAACAAGGGTTTGTAATTATTGGGATGAATCTGAGCTGAAATTAGGGCGTGGCTTCATAGTTTTTAAACTATACATGTAAATCTCCAGAACGGATATAATTGTTTTTCATATCATTGTTAAGACAAAAGAAATATTATTATGGGAAGAAACAAGCGTTACAATAAATGTATTAACAGATTATTATAAAAATATTGTAGTGTATGAAACTGAAATGTCATTTATGTAATCTAATATATAAAATTCTCGTGTCATGGTGTTCGAACTTGAACTCCTTTGAAACGGCTTGACCGATTTTTACCAAATTTTATATGCGTATTTAGTAGGTCTGAGAATCGGCTACTATCTATTTTTCATACCCCTAAGTGATAAGGGTTGTTCACCGTTAAAAATTTCTTTTTATTTTTTTGACAAAATTTTTTGTTTTTATTTTTTTATGATACAACATACCAAAATACATACAACCCTAAATTTTCACCCCTCTACGATCAACCCTTATTTTTAAATTGAAAATTAAAAATATTTTTTTGCAAAACAACGTTTGCCGGATCAGCTAGTGATTTTATATAAATACTATATTAAATCGTTAGTTAAAGTGATTCTGTGTGAACAAATTTGCGATCGACTGTGAAATGCGTTTAATTTATTCATTTATTTCTTTTAAATTGCGACAGGCTGATTGGTTTTGTCAGATCAAAGTGCAATAAATGTATTTTTTTCAAAATACACTAAATCTATTGTTGAAACCAATTAAACCATTTAACAGAATAATCTTAATTTGTGTAAACATAAAAGAGATAAATATTAATTGATAGTAAACTTAATACAGTTGATCTATTGATATAAAATAACAATACAAATTTATCATCGAAGGAGCAATGAACACAAACGGGTGTTCAACATGACGCCTTGCCCCAAATAACGAGCGGTCGAAGCTCTCTGCAATAGGATCGCATCATCTGCCGCCGTACTATTGAAAACGTAATAAAACCACTCAATTGCAGTTGCAGCCAAGAAGTTGTCTCTGAGGCATTTGGTATCTACTGATATATACCACAATACTCTGCAATAAACACTATTATTGAATCGACTTTAAAAAAATACCATGCAGTTTTATGTATTTATCTTATTTACTCTTTAATATCCTTTACAATTGTATTATTCTATAATAAATCATGGGTTTATGCTATAAATATTTAACTGAATTTTCCAATCTTTGATATGCTCGAAAAAAATATAAAACTAATGATAAAACGGAGCATCTAAGATATGGATAGCCCGTATTCGAGATGGTTTTATTTATTATGTCTTGATTTGGCAAAGTGATACCGGAGCTATCTGCAATGCGGCATAGTCATAATAAACAAATGAATTTCAAAGTCAATACATTAGATGGTATTCACTGATGTATGTTCAATAAAATTTAACTACAAAACAAGAATATATATAGCCTGATTAATTATAAGTGTAAAAGTTTTTAAGAGATCAATATACGTATATATGCATACATTTACATGTTATGAGCTCATTTCACGTCAATCAATATATGGTAAATCATGTGATATTAATAAAATACGTAGTTAACTTAATATTCATACATATATTGAAAAAGCTTTTCAAAATTTGGATTGTTAAAAAAAAAACATTAATATATTTCAGAGAGACTACATTACACAGGCAATTAAAAATAGGTGTTAAAACTTTAAAGTTTTTTGTTAACTAATGAACTATATAAGTTTTTACACGTATAATCTATCACCCTGATTTATACTATGCGATGTAGCTTTCGTTACGCTAATTTTGTTAATAACAGTAATAGTAAAACAAACATTATGTTTTCACAACGATATATAACAAATATATCTATGTTAATTGAGCAGAGATATCCCGGCATTACAGTAACGAGACTTGCGATCGTAGGTCGCGGTTTTGATTTTTAATATACAACCTTATATGATGAAACTTTGTATAATAAGTACCCAGGATTTCCACTGCTCAGAATCAGTTCTAGGGGATGGGCAGCAGCGTACTCTGCGTACCATGATACGACACTGTTATCGCCAACTCGCCTGCAAATCGTAGCGATTATGGTTTATAACCCCATAGATATCTTTAGGGAATGCCTATGCTTTGCAGTGGGCGTCTTTGATCTGAAACGTCGACGATATAACAAAGAGAATTTACGTATTAAACAATTAGTAGTTAGCACTAGTCAGTACAATAAAATTGTGTAATTATCATATATTTGGCAATGCATTTAACACGTATATTTATGTGCTTCCGTTGTGGCAAAGTAATCTGAAAGACCGTTTAGATCACACGCTGCTGATATAAGCTAGCATTAATTTATTACCCGTTTCGCAAACTTGCGATTACGACTGGCGGTAAAGTACCGCTGTTACAGCCTATTTCGATAATTGCCGATTGTTTATGACTTTACTATGTTTAACTCGTGTCAATAACGTAGCCATATTGAAGTAGAAAGCTGAAAAGTATGACAATCAAGATCATTATCATTTCAGCTGTATGACGTTCACTGCTAAACGTAAGTCTCTCATCGATTTCAAATAAAATATTTTGGAAACGGCCTTCTTCCTACCGAAGGCCTTAACAAGGCTTACTGTCTACCTAGGAGATGCACGTCTTACCTTAAGTTATATCAAGAATCATAAGACGCGAGCGGCTATCCGTTCTACGAACTATAAAACCTGCTTGCTACTACTTCTACTTGTTAATCCACTATATCATTTACCTCCGTTTGCTGATCTCCTCATACTGATTCTGTCTCTTTTTGGGAAATCCCGAACATAGCCCTTTCCATGGATCGTTCAGCGACTGTAAGCATTCGAAAGAGACATGAAGTAAAAGACCACGTTTTAGCGCCGTAAGACAATATGTTATTGTTAATCGGGCAGAAAAGTAGCCGCTTTGTTTTGGACCCTCTTTATAGACGAATCGTACTAAGAACAAACAATAAAATTTAGTCACTCTTTATAATAAGTCTGTGAATAATGTAAATATTTTTTTAATCAAAGCGAGGTTGCGTGTTAATGTGAAGTTTTTTTTTAAACATCAAAATGTTAAACATTATTTCTGGGGCCGGTTAAATTTAATTTGGAATAACTTAATGTCTATTGCGTATTAGATGTAAATACCTAATATTCCATGATTAAAATTTAGTGATTAAAATGTTTACGCAATGCACTCGTATTTTGCTCAAACCGATTTCTTAAAAACAAAGACCCAATACAGTAAAAGCTCTTTATTCGCGGGGTAAATGTTCCATAAATATGTCGCAAACAGAAACCGTGAATACGGAATGGTAATTTATATGAGATTACAGAGGAAACGTTCCTAGGTAAAAAAAAATCTACAAACAAAAACATTTTGATTAATCATCATTTTAGAAAATGTGCGGTAGAAATGTGTTTCTCGATCACAATTTTTGCGACGAATGTGAAAGACAAACAATTTTTGGAATTCCTTTATAATTAAAGATCCGCGAAAAAATTGTTAATTTGCGAAAAATTAAAACGCGAAAAAAGAAAGCGCGAATAGGGAGGTTTATAGTATTTCATTCTCGTATATTAGGTACAAAATAATTCATAACAAAAACAATACGTCTAAGAACTATCAAATAAAAATGAATATAAATTTTTTTAACAAACACCATTGACGAATCTATTAATTAGGTAATCATAAATATTTATTTGAAAAAAACGTGGACGTTAACGTCTTTCTTTTCTAAATTAAATTTTGTTGACGTTAATACAATAAGAGACAACGAGATGTCGAAA
Source organism: Battus philenor (assembly GCF_028537555.1). NCBI lineage: Eukaryota > Metazoa > Arthropoda > Insecta > Lepidoptera > Papilionidae > Battus > Battus philenor. Next base: position 6,501,787 of record NW_027181693.1, read on the forward strand.
TAACAATATATTAACGACAACCAATTCAACTATAAAATAGCATTATTAAAATATAGCGATATACTGGCGCTTGAGTAGTTAAAAGATTTATTTTAAATTAATATAGGAAAGATTTGCTATATTAATATTTTATACACCAGGTTCTTTTACCTAGAAAAATTCGTGAAATATTTCGTTTGTTTTATGATCCAGATTTTTTTATGTATATTATTGAGCTTTGAATTGAAAAAATTCACCAATCTCTTGTTTACCGATGAAGCTTTCATCTGTTACCGCGCGTCATGAATAAAAAAATTCTTAGCACACTTTTATATTTATTCACAAAAGGCGCTATACATTCAAAGAATATATGAGATTCTTTACAAAATATGGGTGTAATAATACACGCCTATGAATAATACATTGATATCGATAGTAATAATCTCTTAATGGTATACGTTATACATAATATATGATTTTATTTATCAAGCCGCCGGATCCTTTTCAGCATACTTCGACGCCCTCTTTATTATACGTCATTAATCAATCAAGTTTACAAGAACATTGTGCCTGATACTGCTTTCAACATATTCTTTACAGTCGCGGCTTAATCTGATCATTTATAAACAAGGATGAGAAATGGCTGACCAAGTTTCTCGCTCCAGATTGTATAATCGGTGAAGATAATGTTTTATAGTTATACGTAATCGTATATGTACAGTCTCTTAATGAGCTATGAATAGGACTATCCTCAGGATTTTGTTTTTCAATGAGGACATCCGTAAACGAACAAACTCACGTTCGTTCGTCAGATACGGATTTACTTTTATTTAAATGATATAACTCAGTAGATTGGCAAGTTGGATGGGAAATAGGCAGGCCACAAAGCGTCTAGAATAAATATACCCTGGGGTCAAAAGGTTCTGAATCACAAACTAAACAAACCATCTGTTAAGGTCGCCAGAAAATACTGGAAATAGCACGCTTCCATCCGATCCTATTAGAAATCTATGAGATAGGCCTACAGCTAAAGTGATGATGATGGCTGTCATAGTTTTCAGCTTTTTCTTTCAATGTGTCTACGTTACTGGCACTAGTTAGTTTCAGTCCTTCGAGTCAAATTAAGAGACATATGTTGAACTATCAAGAAATGTATGTAATTACTGAAAATCGTTTACAAAAAATACATATCATACAATACGTTTATAGTAATAATCCAATGATTAATAAATCGAACATTAAAATGATGACTTAATTCGATGACAGTCGTTCGCGTGTTATAATCATGTCATACGGTTGCTGCAGGCGAGTGCAGAACCGCCGCCCTAGTCCGCGCCCGCCCTCCACTCGCCTCCGTACCGAGACGCGGCAGCGCGCGCCGAACGGAGGCAATCGCGTGCATTCGCCACACTGCTCGCCCTCTCTGGCTTGCTTTGCATGGAGAATACTTTTGTTTTTATTTCATGCCAATTTTTTCACATTTATAGAAACCGATTATTCTGTAAAAGTTTTACATGTCTGCAGTTCTGTATTTCTTCTGTTTAGTTTTGTATTTTTTGACTCCGTGTCGCTGCATATATAAACACAAGCAAGGAATATTATAGTATCGTTAAATTACCGAAAAATATATGGATTAGTACAGAAGCAACATTCCGTTTCGAAAAAGAATTCTAAAATTCGAAAAAGCAATAACATAAACTTACTTATGTGTAATTGCCAATAATAAAAATAATTTAATAAACAGTGGACAGTTTTTAAAAACACAAACCTTCTCTTTGTACAAAGTGTTCGCTTTTTATGACAATTTCGTATTTTGCTATTTACAAATAAAGAATAAATTTCACATACATTGTAACTGTATATTTGATAAATATAATGTTATCGAAAGTTTGGTTTATTACTCTTTACAGAAATATTGCAAAGTATATTTATATGCAAAGCCAACAAATTATATTATAATGTAATGGCTTTTCGGAATCAAGTTATTTTTCAAAATTCTATCATGAAGTGAACTATACCAGATGATGGTATTAGGCTACCGTGACGTGAATTTTTGTATTTTAATTCCTATGCCAACAATGCTTTTTATAGATAATTCTTATTTACTGTTTATTATAATTACTAACTATTTTTAAAAAATATTATCAGCATTATAGTATTTACGTGACCAAATTTCATTGAGCCTTGTAGACAACCAAGATAAATTTACATCTGAAGTATGGTTCGTCCACTATTATAAAGATTTGTAGTTAAAGAATTTTTGTGTCGTATATCCTTTTTAATTTCGTGTCAATAATAATAATCTCCTTAATCTTTTTCAAATTTATCTAAACAAAGTAACAGAAATAGATTTACCTAAGAAAGACTACACAAAGGAAAAGAAGTAGTATTAAAAGACTTTCAATGAACACAAAAGAAATCTTAAAAGTTTATGTTCAAATATGGTATAACATGTAAATCGGGTGGAAAAGGTGATACAATATTCAAACTTCATATAACTTACGTCTATATTTAATGGTCACAGCGTTGAAGCGAATGGAACATAGAATATTAAAATATTTATGATGCTGCCGCTGCACCATTTATTAGCACGGCAGTAAACCAACGATGTGTGACAAATGCAAGCCTGCAACGAGCATGCATCCAACACATTTCGCTTTGTTGATCGAAATCAAAAACAAACTGCGCTCACAATCGCTACGTCACAGCGACGACTGAATGAACAACACACCAGTGACCGTCAATCGATGCAGTAATGACATAAATTAATAATATTTGAATTAGTTGAACAAATTATTTGGCTTTCAAGTAATATCTAGTATCATGGTGCCCTTAGACAGCTCTGTATGAGATTTTGAATAATAAAAAATTCAAGCACCTCGAAATCTTTATGATTTGGGCAATTTTTCCGATAAATTAAAATAAATATTATTCTTTTTTAAACTAAAATTATATACAACTACAAAGGAAAGGTAAGGCCTATAAATAAGACTTGATTTTCAACAATTAAAAGATTTTTATTGTGAGTTTTATAGCAGTTGCAGTATTAGTAGAGTATTAAAAACATATGTTAGTATAATACAAAACATACTATATGTTTATTATGTCATATATCTATCTATATTGTTCATTATTATCAAACACACATTTTTCGTTTCCTTGTTTACGAAACAGACAACCTTCTTAGGATGATCCTATAAATTACGAAGTAGGGAATATTTAGACGTCGTAGATTGTTAGAGTATTTATGTCTAGAGAATAATATTTCATACAAACGCAGACATGTAAAAACACATAATAGATTGATGCTGACTCATCACAATATCTACGGAACTTTTACCTTGCCTTGGAGCCTTCAAATTGATTTTATAGAAATATTCTTTTCGCTAAGTAGAAAAAACAAGCGTATATTCCTAAATTTCATCCGCAATAGGAATTGAAAGTCAATAAAACAAGTGCATATTTTCAAACTACAGCATTTTTAAGTTAATTAAATTTTTCCAAGCGAAATTAATATTTGTCTCATATATTTTTTAGCGTGTTAGAAATTACCAAGAATAGATTTTATGAAATTATTTCCACAAAAGGCTGAGCGAGCCACACGAAGCGAGTTGGGACAACTGGTTAATATAAGTGTAAATAAGGAAATATATAAATGATTAAGAGCAACGAAATATTACTAAATTGAAAAGGCGTGTTATTGTTTTAGTAGTAATGACGTAATACCTCGAGAATGTTGACTGCCGTAGCAATAAACACTCAACTACGGCTCACTTAAGGTGTCACAATAAAAAATCCCATTTGAATTGGTTTGAAGAAAAGGCCGAGTGTCGGCACGCAATCGCTGGACACGGCAGTGGGAACGAACCTGAAGTAACAATTAGCTGGTCATGCAAGCCGGCGATCCATCACCTATTTGCCCTGTTCCTCCAGCGCGGGCCACTCGCTTTCTACTGCAAGGCAATTTCCGGCGGCCTTATCTACCTCGCCCGGTGAGCATTTACTTTGTGCTATTTGTTCGAAAGAATTAATTCAGCTGACGTAAATATTTACCAATACATTTATTTTAACATTAGTTTTACTTTATATTACCAATATTCGAAACACTCCAGTATCATTAAATAAAGAGAAACTTTAAAAATAGATAAAGAGACAAGAAAAGATTTAAATAAATATAAAATAATGCCATAAAACGTTCTAATAGTTATGAATTTTATTATCATGAAAAAAATTCATAATAATTTTTTCTTGCTTAGATCTTTTCTTTGTTTCGAATATCCTGTACTATATGTCCTATACTTTATATACAATATCTCTGAGCGTGAAATAAATTTCTCTGAAGAAGGATTGGATTTTATGCGCAACTGTAAATATTGTTTTTAATATTAAGTACATTAAAAAAATAATATAATATTGTTTTTGGCATTCATACAAAATGCACAGAAAAACCAATTTTTTTTCTAGCTATACAACAAGTGAACCTTTAAAAAAAGGTTACTTATGTTTATTATCTGGCCAGTAACTAAGCTTTTAGTCAAGCACTGCGAATTTTCGTAGCCAGCGACAATTGTTCATAATCATATGAATCGAACACAACAACAATAATAATGATAAAGAATATATCGTATGAATGAGTGCAAGATTGATTGGTTAAGATCGGAGTTGGAAATTTGCCTATTTCTTGCTTTATACTCCAACATATAAAATTATCCGAGTATGTTGCGCAGATTTTCTCTAAGGAAGTTATCTTCCAAATTCATATTGAAATTATTTACGTAGTACAGTTTTTTTATTAGTAGTCAATGAAAAGACGCATATTTTGTAAGAGAATATATTAATTTGCTAAAAATTAACAAAGAAAACGATCGAACATTACTTATTAAGTAAAATAAAAACATATTTAAAATTTACTTCTGTTAGTCTATACGTAAAAACGCTATAAAATGAACATCTGTCCATCCGATTCAAAAAAGGACCAGGAAAAGTTTCAATCTGTCCTTATCCGTTGCCACCGAACTTTTACAATAAAAACAATATGGAGCGAGGACTTTTTAACACGCTGTTTTGTATAAAACTACGAGTACTATGGTCAATAATGCTAATGATATAAAAAAAATTTCAAGTTACATTTATTCGTTCATTATATTATCAATAATAAAAATCAGACATGACCGTTTTTATTAAGGTAGTAAATACTATAGCATTATTGTATTATTTTATATAATTAAACAAATGTGAACTCCTCTAATGAGTTTGAATTTTTATGGACTATGGCATATGATCAATATCATCACCATTTCAGCAATAGGATGTGAACTGCAAGATATAGATTTCCCCCTAGATTTTGAATAACCTTGGTACGACAAGCACCCATCGTCTTCCGACAAAATAATAGTCTATCACTCGTTATGCTTGGTGTGCGCGCGGCCCCTTTTCTACCATTTTTAGCTTCCAGGCCATCTGTTCTGCGCCTGCCTACTAAACTACACCAATTGTACTTGCTAATCCGCCGAGCAAGATTTCTCTACAAATCCTTATTCCGCATTCGATCTCGTAGATAAATTCCGAGCATAGACGTCTTCATGGCAACTGTGAGCACTTGATGTGGTTAATAAAACATGAAGAAATAATATCCTACAAGATTATTAAAATTATATTCATTTTTTACATCATTTTAATTTTGTAAAGTTCATAAAAACACTCGGAGAGGAGAATTTCTGTTTTATCCAAGGTTTTTCAGGTACGATATATTTTAATTAATAAAAAGTATTCAATTCATTTACTCTACTAAGGAAATGCTAATGAATGATTTTTATTCAGAACTGGCCGCGCTTGCCGGAAATATATAATCTATAGTTGATTCTAACAAACCACAAATCAAGACATTTACAAAATTCGATGCCTTCTTATCGACTTGAAAATACCCTAAATTATAATTACACAAGCAAAAGATTTAACAATTAAAAACAAAACTGAAGCAGCTTGAAGAAGATAATTGTTCTCGAATATTGGTTTAATTTTCAAACAGCATTTTCTTGAAAACAGACGAGCTCCTCGCGCCTTATCGCAGAAGAGTAGAATATTATAAAATGTCACAATAAAGCAAATAAATAGACAAATGTAGCTATGTTCTTGTGGGATAACGACAATTCCAAACAATTTTGTAACTTAAGTCTAGAAATTTTAAGGTCCTTTATACTTCAAACGTTTTAAACACATAATGCTGAAGCGGCGCTCGTGAGAAATATTATGAAAACAAATTCGCGTTGAGCACGTTCACTGTGCAAGTAATAAATAAAAGAGCAAAAGTACCTAGTAGATGGAGGAAGCGAGCCGCAAAATGGCATTGTTTGGAATTGTATTATAGAGTTAACCAGAGGGATAAATTCTTATGACTCAAATTTAAAAGTAAATTATGTAATTAAGTATCATGCGAATACATAAATTAGATTTAACCGAAATGACAACCTTGTCTATGAATAATATATGCACGTGTATTATTATATGTGCTATAAGAAAATATACGACGGCATACAGACATTAACTATGTTTAATTTAGGTTTTGTACGGATTTCCTTTCCAAAGGTTTAAGAGTGGCAATCACGAACCGATAGATGCGGCGTGAATATTTCCTCTTCTAGGTGGACCGATTACATAAGTACATACTTAATGGCAAGTCAATGGACTAAGGATTATGTCTTTGCAATGGGCTTCTATCGGCTATCGATGAAGATGTTGTCTATTTTGCTCTGCTTATAAAATTTCGTCAAAATGAAGGTTGCCTATGGAATAAATAATTTTGTAACATCAGAAAACTATACATGTTGATAATTCTTTCATATTTGTTTTTATCAAGTCTGAGAGGCGAGTACATTACAAACAGATCACGTGTAACGACTCGTTACGTTTAAGGTAAACGAGACGAGGAAAAATATGTTAAACAAGCAATTCACGTGAATCGGAAGCACCTGTCGGGCACAAGGGGGCTTATACCTGAAACCAGACGTAAATATCTACGCTTCAACGATTACGATAACTCGCGAAAAACGAAAGTTGCGGAAAACTGAAATAGCTCTGTAGTGTTTCACTTTTGTCGTGTTTGCGCGTTTGATATATTATATAAATTTTATTTACTGCAAATTCTCGTTTACAGATTGCGAAAATGGTAATACTGTTGTTAATGATGAATTTAAGATTCTAGTACAATATTTATTTGTTCGGTGTCACGCAATGTGTAAACATATATATTTTTACTTAGAAAAAACCATGTAAGAAATTGCTTTTACACTTAGAATAACATTCGCAAACGTCGTATCAGGTTTACGTGATATCTTTTCCTGTCTTCACGAATTTCTTTGTATCAAACTCATGATAAGGATCAAAGCGACGTGTAACGCAGTAATAAAATATATTATAAAGGACACTTTTGTAGCACTAGACGTGTGCTTTAGAAATGATTTGAATATAAAACAGTTTTCCAAATGGATTTGAAGAAAATTTAGGAGCCGTGTCATCAGTAGTATGAATGGGTAAGCTAGCACAGATCGTGAGGGCTGACAGCTGTCTTCCTGTCGGGCTTTGGCCGGGGGCACTTAATTAATAGATCTGTGAGTGGCTGACATGATTTGCTTGCGGCGATGCCTACATTTGAATTAATACCACTGCAGAGCGCAAAACTGTAGACTGTAATTTTTTTATCTGTATCAAAGAATTGGTTATTATTTCACCCTCTTCCATGCGAACAGCTTAGCAATTTGCACAACACGGACAAAAAATATAAAGCATATAATAAACTTCAAAAAATGATCTTAATTTTATAAATCATTATTTATACTTACTGTTTACTGTTTTTATATTTGACTAACTATTAAATATTGTATAAACACTTAATACACTTCAGTAAATACGCTGAATAACGTACATCAGTAAAACTTTGTGACACTTTATTGAGACCGTTACACATAATCACTAATTGTATCGAGTAAAATGTTCCAAAACGACATTTACTTTTCACTTTTCAGTGGAATATTTTGTAAGAAAATAGTACAAATAATTGGCAATAACATGACTATAACTCTTAAGCATGTTTTTTTTTTTAATTTAATCTGATAAATTCCTCATACCTTTTTCTTCTTATCTCAATTTTGCTGGCAATAAATAAAATATAAGAGCCGTGTCGTGATGGATACTGCCCCCGGGTAATCTCCACTGAAGTGGAAATAAGTATACTTTTTTTATATAAAATCAATTACTAATGCCATTACTTATTTTGGCGTTTATTACCGCTACGTAGTTTTACTGTCGTATTTATTGTAACTTGCTTGTTAAATATTAAACAAGCTAAACCTTTTAAAATCAGCAATAAAGTAACAATATACTGATAATATTAAATTTAAAAATAGGACGATGTAGAAGTAATATAAACTTTATAAGGGACCATTAATTGAAAATGTAAGTTGGTTAATTTTACTTAACCCTTGTACACCGAAACGACATCTGGCGCCCGACCAGTTTACTGCCTCGACCAAACTGTCCACCTTAATGTGCCATTAGGTATGTAACTGATGCAGGTGTCGACCCTTATCTCGAACGCACATATTTGCAAAGTTTGTTGGAAAAAGTGAAAACAGTAAACTAGGGGACGAAGGGACTGCAACAGCTGTAATGGTAGACCTGTCATGCGCAAGCAAGTTCTGAACAGCTTATGCAAATTATCATTTGTTATACTGTCTTTCCTTGTAAGCGTGTATTTTGTAATTGGCATACATTAGTTTAAACGTTCTATTAAAATTTAAACTAAGATCTTTAATTGGGTTGCTTATTAATTAATTTTTATTATTGGAATGGGCCATAAACTATTAAAAACGTTTGTACAGTGTTTGCAAAAAAAACGTTTAAATTATTATTATTACTAATTGATCGAACCAACAAGCGCAGCGTAAGACGTCCACTAGGCGGGAAGACAACATTATTAGGTAATCGATAAGTCGCTAAATTCAGGCCAGTTCAGCAGTGAAATGATAATGCTCACTATCTAATCTACGGATCTGATACTAAATCGAGTGTACTGTTCCACTGTTGTAAAGTTATTTTTACAGAGATGGCAAATTATAGCCATCATAGAGAACAAGATCAGAAAGCAAACTGCCGTCATAAAGTCTAGGCCGATCAGTTGCCCCAGGCCAATTATTATCACCTAATCCATAGTTTAGTAATTGAATATGTTAATAGATGACAGTTATCATTTACCTAAACCGCTGCATCGCACTTAAGTTAAGCGCGCAGCTTGACGAGTGTAAGTATCAGCTGCTTATTTCCATGAGTCCGCCGTCAACTCTCGCCCATTCTATGTATTTCTCAGCGCCCACCTCGCCGAGCTTTCCTAAGATATGGTATATTGGTTTCGGTGACACGTACCCTTTTCTGAAACGATTTATTTTGTTTTTCGGGAGTAATGCTATCTATTAATTAAACCTCGTAATAGACTCATTTTAAGCTTAAGCTCTTACTATCGATAAAACCCGGTACGCCATTTAACAGGACCGTTGACAAATCGTCGGAGATAGCGGGATGATTCTAGAAGCGATATATTGGAATTGCCAGCCGGTCGTTAGGGGACGACCACTATACTGTGAGAATTCAAACGACCGTAATGGTTAGCAATATATTGAAATAAAAACGCTTAAGTACAAAACTTGCGAAACCTGTCCTATATTAAATTAAAAAAAAATACTTAACGTGATTATAGTAAAATGAAGAAATTTTGATATGATAAAGTCTTATTATATAACCTTGCTAGCCACGTGCGAGTTCAAGGATGATTTGTGGCACTTAATAAATGTACCCGAGTTCCTGCTTCTATTATAATATTATAAAAAAAATAATTTACAAATCGTTTTGTACAGTTCTAATACCGATCAGTATTAAATAAATAGATAACGTGGGTCTGAAAAAATTACTGAGAATGCTATTACAAATTATATACCAAATATAAAATATAATTCTAAAAAGTGAAATAATATTAAATGCCAATTTTCAATTTACAAAATAGTCACTGCGTCTAACTAAACACAAAATGTAAATGAAAAATAGCTCAGACTATCGAGGAGGTTCGCTACTCATGTAATGTAGTCTACGTGTGGTAGTAAAAGTGTATATGTAACAACAAGATGAATATAAAGACAACTGAAATCAATTTTCAATTAAAAACTATAGTTATAAAAAGTTACTGACAGGTTCGCCAATGTAAACCAAAGTCATGTTGGTGTACAACATGACTTTGGCACACAAAAGAATGATAGCTAGCTATTCTTTAGCTTTAATTTAACTGATTTTCAAATACTGCATTAATACAAACGTTTATTTTAATAAACAGCTGAAATACTAACAAACATAAAGAGATTATTATAACCAACAGATTAAAAAAAATCTGAACTATAGCATAGTAAATAAATAACAACTTTTTTTTTAAATCTAAGACATTTATTTCAATAAATATAGATAACATACAGGCGATAATAATCGTAACTTAAATTAATTAGACGAGACGATTATATTGTTTCTTAAGGTTTGTGAATGTAGTAGTATCGGCGCCTTTGCTTTGTTAAGATAATCTTAGTGAGGCTCCCACGAGGCGTCAACAAAGAAAATTGGATGGGCAGTGAGCCAATAGCTCTTAATCCTCTACTCTTTTTGACCCTCCTTATCTGCTTGTACGTTAAATCACTATGTTTGAGTAGCCTTAGACCGTACTTCGTTATGTTTCTTTTCCCTAAAACATTCTTTCGCTTACGTAAGAAATTATTTCTTAATATTAAAACATCACAAACACATTACAAAAGCTTACCTGATCTGTGCAAATAAAATTAAACAGGCGCACTTATTATATCTAAATTAGAACTTATTCAATACAAGCAAATTTCATATTATAGACCAACCCTAACCGCTGTACAGCGCCTTGGTTAACTACATATCTACTAATAACACCGTTAAATCTGTATCAAATAATTCAGTTGAATTACAACAATACAGAAATAGACATTATTCCTAATTTCATGTGAATACTAATGTAATTATTCATAAAACTATATTTAATCTCATATAAAATAGGTTTGTTAATGGAATTTATTATACATGCAATATTATTATGTAAATTCTTCAAAGAATGCTTTTGTGGACAATGCAATTCTGGCCAGGCTAATTTCAGTAGCAATAAACTATTCAAAGCTTAGTCTCTGACGTTTTCCTGTACGTATTAAATCACATTTTCCTTGCGACTAGAAAAATATGATACTACATGACAGATTTATGGGCTTATTACGGTAAGAAAATGTTGCTTTTCTCAAATAGCTTCATGTAATATATTTGTATTTTAAAGAAAATTCCTCCATATGATAACTACTTATCAACAATAACAGTTAACAATGCCATATCAAAATTTTCCAAATTACAATCTTATATCTTCTTCTATCTTTAGTATACTTTTTTTTAATATAGTCTATCTGAAAAACCAGTGCACCCCGCGTAAGTAAACTGTACCGACTATAATATTAATTCTAAATTATACGAATTGTTAAATTACAGATTATATTTCAAATTACTAAGTTTGACTTACATGTACTTAATTTGTACTTAATGAATACAAACCAGCTTGCCGTTGAGCCGGTCCTTTTTTCTAAAGGAATCTATCGAATTGAGGTAGAAGAAACAGAGTTTACTTCTAGTATTAATATTCTACTGATTATTTTTCATAAATTTCAACTGACAGTCGCCCACTGCAAGGCATAAGCCTCCCCGAAAGGTCATCACAATGACCGGTCTTGCGCAGCTGGCATCCAATGACTTCCCGGGACCTTACCAAGTCACACCACTTCTGATGAGCAATTCTTCTAGCTACGTCAGTGACTTTGGTTCCTCTGCAGATCTTTTCATTTCTGATTCGATTCAAGGCTTCGAGCATAGTCCATCTATTGTTCTCCGGATGTTCTTGAGTCTTCTTATAAGACCAATCGTAAACGACCACGTCTTGGATCCATATTTAAACATTGGCAACACACAGATTATTAACCACTACATTAATGTAAATAAAAAGGTAGGTAACTTAACATAAGGTCGTAAGAATTTTATATTATTTATATTTTAATACTTTCCTAGTTTGTTCTGTTATTTGGATTCAGCGTCCTATGGAGTTTGTACAGTGGATATTTTTTTTTTTTCTTGAAAACGCTCGGTGAATTGCAAATCGTTTCATTCAGTCTACTTCAAGAGATTGGCTTGAGACTGAGTAAATATTAATGCATATTTCATGGATAGCCGCCGTTTACTTTGTGCGATATCGAAAACTTTTATGTTGAAATGACACCGGAGAAATAGTACAAAATACATTAAAATAAATGACATTTTCATTTAAGTGTGCTTTGAATATTATAATATTATTGAATATTCTTCGATCTGATACCCTATTGTAAAAAAATTTAATTAATATGACGTTTTTATCAATACCATTTACAAAAACTGTAGGTATATTTTTTTTGTTTTGCTGTGTAATATTTTATAATAAATTATAAGAAAATGTTGTAATAAGACACGCCAATATGGAAATATTTATATGATACCAGATTTAATATGTAAATTTCGGCAAACAGTAGACTAATTATGTAGTTATTGAATTCGGAACAGAATGAAAAAATAAAAAAAAAGAATATGGTGATGTAAGATTGAGAGCGTTTACATAACACAGGTGATTATTAATAGGTGTAAAAGTTTTGAATTAATGAATGTATAATTCATTTGTCAGTAAAAAGCTTTATAGCTTTTACATCTATTTCTAATCCATCTATTTCCAATCATTCTATTTCCTATACATCTATTTCCAATCATCCCCTATAAGATCTTTGTAATTGTCTCTCTACATAAACTGAAGCATTTTTCAATATTTTTTAATAAAGAATACGTCAGACCAATAGTTTCTGGCAATAGATAGTGTACAGGGGCTGATAGTAAAAGATGTCTAATTTTAATTTATAGTAATTCTTATTTTGGAAACGGTTTTGTGTGATCTTACTATATTCTCATTACGTTATTTATTATTACCGAAAATATTGATTTTCGGATACGGTGTACTTACAGCAAATTATCTACACATTCAGTCCTTTAAAGCTTTTACACCTATAACCAATCAACCTTTATATAAATGAACATAACTGTCATATATTTTCCATCCGGATGAAAATTTTAGAACTGGAATGAAGGCGGGCGGCGAGTTCATTAATGTGGTGCAGTTGCGGTATGCATACAAATTCGTGGCCAATGAATTAAATTTTTCACATAGCAACGATCAGAAATTGTGGGAGTTAAAGATTCTTGACATTGGATAGCGTATTAAACCATGTACCTTCATTAAACATTATGACAGTTTCAAAGATACGTATTTGTTTATAAACTGTAGAAATAAAAATGTTACAAAATATTTATGATATGTAGTTTTTTAGTAGATACAAAGGATTTCTTTAGTATCAAATTATTATAAATATTTTTTGTTTATATTAACTAAAGTTAAATAAAAGATAGCCCTTAGTAACGCAACCATTATATAAATAACATCTTTCATATTTAAGAGAACAGGTATTTAAAAATATATATATATCTATTTTGATAAAATTAACATGGCAAATTTTTTATTCAAAAAATCCTACGCAATTTTCAAAGTCTATTTCAGATATTTACATAGACGAATATATTTGTTTGAATCGTCGTCGTCGTTTCAGCCCGTACACGCCAGCTGCAAGGCATAGACTTTCCCCAAAAGATATCTCTGGAAAGATATACTATAATCGCCACTCTTGGCAGACGGGTTGGTGATCACAGTGTGTTATTATGGTACGCAGAGGACACTAGAGCCCATAATCTGGAATCTGATCATAAAATTTATTTGTAAGAAGTGACAATACTACATAATTAATGCACAAAGAGTGAATTATATAACATTATATTCCAGCGATCGAACCCGCGACCTATTATCGCAAGACTCAGTCCTCTACCGCCGGGTTACCACTTCCCTTTTGCCTGATTAATACAGATTTACTGAAGGAACAGGAATTAATAGTTATTGAATTGTTGTTTAAAGTTAATTCTTTATTTACCTAGTTACTTATTTCCTTATCAGTAAAAGCAAATATTGTTGAAGAATTAATTAACTTGTCATTTTTTTACAGAAATACATATTAATGTTTATTCTAAATATAATTTTAAAATTGATTTGATTTTTCTAATAAAATATTTACAAATAAACATTTGCAATTTTCGTTATAATTGCAACGAACGTGTATGTAAAATGTTATTAAAAATAATTGCCCGGGGGTTAACGCGCACAAAGTTAACGAGTGTTATTTAAATGGCGGGAGTGAGCTCGTTTCGCGGGAAAAAAAATACTCTGCTTTGAAAAATTTCGCTCAAATGACTTAAAACTCATATGGGAGCAGACGAGTTGAAAATAAATACGTTCGGACCGGTTTTATTAAACCCGGCGTCGGGCACCGGCGCAAGGTAATTGCAACATTTTAGCTGGCAAATGAACATATCATGCATGCCGAATCTACTTAAACGCTTAGTGGAACTTCGGAAAATATTTTACTATTTCTCTTTTTGGCTTTTACATTTTAACATGGTAACACCAGACTGTAATTAAACATCAGCGATTCTCAAATTTGTTGCGCCGATTATATTATTTCTTTTATTTACTATCTTATATTTGCTTATTTTTTAATACACTGGATTTATATCTCTATGTAGTCTGGACATAAATACTATTATAATAAAACAAATAAAGTATTACTTTGGAATTTAGTATGTCATTTAAAACTACTCAGTACTTTACGTAATAAATAGCTAATTTGGTAGAATTATAAATATTGTTTAAAAACATTTGTATTAAAATTTCGATCATGTTTTATCTTTTATCTATTATACCAAGTCTATTGAAGAAAACCTTGTACGTGTTGTATTATTAGATAATATAAAATTAATAAACTATAACAAATATAAATTATAAGAAATGACAGGCATATTACCTTTTAAAATAACAGTTCTGACAATAATAAATAATCCTAGGCAATAAAGGCCGAAATGGGAAGAGCTCTGCAAGGAATTGTAGCAACAAGGAGAATATTATTCAGTGTCACCAACGGGACGTGTACTCTAATATATGTTTTAATAAAAGAGTTTCAACTTGCTCTCGAACGTACATCACGCAGAAGGATCCGGTATTTCTGTGATAACAAAAAAAAAAGATGGTCCGATTTATAGATAGCAGTGAACCGACGATTTATATTCAATATTTTTGAAACATTATCTTTAACTTAAGTTTGTATCTTAAGTGTAAGTCATATTTTGTGAAATTGCTTTTTTATATGTAATATCTTTGATTATAAGTAGTCCGATAATAAATCTCATATTTATGTATAATGTTTTGCTTCGATTTTTATTTTATCATTTTATGCCTTATATCGTTTTAATGAAATTTGGATATGAAAAAAACGCACGTAAGGGCAAATGAATGCTAATATTATTATTGTGTATAATTTTTCTTTATATAAGTAAAAGATCTCCACCTGTGTACGAACTCATCACATCTTTGAAATATATGAATGTCGTTTTTGTCGAGTTGAGGCCGGCTAAATTAAAAAATTAAAATAACAAAATTCTACCTGCAAGGAGTCTGAGGTTTATAGTACATAAGTCTTTTACGTATAATACTTGGCCAGAATTTTTATTGATATGGTATAATAACAAAGAATTAATTTTAATATTTTTATCTACATTTATCGTCAGCGGGCGGGACAGTTAGTTATTATAATAACTGGCTAGAAAGAGGATAATGAGTATTCTTATAACCTATTTTTAACCACATTTTGTTGGGAACCGTCACGGCATGTACCATGGTATATTATTAGTCTATGAAATAATTAATCGAATCTGGTTTATAATAAAAAGTCAATGAGAGGAATTAAAATAGTATCAACTATGTTGTATCTATGGCTATAACGTCTGAAGCGACAAATTAGCTTGAAAAACATACATCATAAACTAGTTTTTAACATATTACATTATAAATCCTTTAGATGAGAGTGCTAAGTTTAAGGATTTATATTGTATTTTGAACATGATAGAGATATATGTTTGATATATGTTTTAATAACGTTCTTGTTTCACTCCCTTTTGTTAATAAAATGTATTTTCCACTCTAAGATTAGAATATCTGTTCTTTATAAACAGATGATCTATGCGCCATCTATTTGTTTGAACTGAAACTATAATATCAATTCTTTATGTTCAATGTAATTTAACGCCATCTATCAATACTAATAGAAACAAATATTCTTGAATATAGTTTGATTACATTACCAATTTTAAATGACTTTTAATACACTTAACGATGAACGAGGTGGCGTATTTGGTTTTTTATTAGATTCAGAATAAATTAAAGTCGAATACATAATACTTATACTGACGAAATAAAAGTGTAAAATGTTTACTAAATGTAATTAAACTCGTCTATAAAATAATCCTTTTACAGAACATTTTAAATAAAAAGTGTAGTCTATGCTACTTATATTCTTCATGACATAAGTTAGCGGATACTTAAAAACCTATGACTTCGTAAAGATAAGTCCTCCACCACATCATGACAGAAGAGGCAGAAGTGAAACAACTCTTCTTCTATTTCTCAATAACGTTCCAGATTTAGAAGACCTTGAGTTCTCAAATTGATCTAGATGGATCCCCAGTGGTGGGAAACTCGAAGGGGGCCTACTTTGGAATATTTACCTGCTTTTAATAAAGAAGAACTTTGGCATGACTTTACCTGTCAACGTAGAAAGATAATATTATAAGTAGCTCAGCGACTGTTGTAAAAAGTTCAATAGTTAGATCTAATCTGCACATTACTGTAGAGCTGAGTTTAGGGAATATAATAGAAGCTGCAGGGGTTTTACCAAAGCAAACTAAATTTCGAAGGCGGTTTATGAGAAAATCTGGTCTTCTGGTATATAAGAAGCCGTGTGCACACACATACACACAGATATGAGGCATAGATGCTCTCAATGATAAGGAGACTAAACTTTATTAAAATGTTACCTTTTACCTCACTCAAGATAATAATACAAAATTCTTATTATTATATTATACAATACAATAATAAATACACAAATGTCATAAATAATTAAATAAATTTTTACGTTTATTTATATATTTTTTTCTGGGTGTGTGGTACATCCGCATACTTTATACGCAAATAAAGGTTCCTACCGCAAAAGGTTCTGCTTAAATACAGGTGTTATCCGTTTAAAATGAAAATTGATCGACTTAATGCAAAGTTCGGTAAGAAACAAATTAGTTTTGTAGAAGCTAAGAGATGTACGTTTTAAAAAGATTCCCCCGGAATGTACGAGTACGTTCAAAACTTTAACAACAAGAACAATAAATGCAGACGAAAACTTGTAGCTCCTTTCTTTCACTTGTTGCAAGATTTATTTTGCTGTAGTTTTATAGTACTAATGGAAATGCTCCCCGGAAAAACTTGCCTTTGAATCCTTAAAATGGACTGAATTTAATTACGTACATCGTAAGCACACACAAGCAAGATATTTATTTGTAATTGAACTTTAAAAAATTAATTAAAGCAACTCATATGATTTACATAACGATAGTTAAACAAAATACAATGTATAAAATGCTTTATTATTTACCGTATACCTTACATTATCTTATTTATGATAAATGTAATATCGATAATTTGATTATTAAGATTCTTTTTTATTTATTGGTCGTCGCTTAGTTTATAGTTAGCATAGTTATGGCTATTGCTTAATAGGCAAAGATATTTAAATTTGTTAAATATTTAATATTTAAACATTTATTACTAATTAAAAAGAAATAAAAAATATTGGTTTGTTAATTATTCTTATATACAATATATTAATGATCGTTGCAAGTATAAGTAATCACATATTTACGATTCTTCACGTACACCGTATTATGACTTCCGCATTTTAGTTTTCGCATTGTTTAATCTTTTGCCAATATTAAAAACTACGACTATATTAATTCTGCATTGGATACTCTGATTCCTGCCAAAAATATATGAATGTAATAAATACCAAAAGTGACATACGATAATTTTTCTTACGCAACCGTTTTATTTAATTATAGACTTATTTTTCAATCCGTAAGAAATCAGTAATTACATATATATTTATGCAACATCAGTGAAAATATTAAGAAAATGTTTTATTAAAAATACTAAAATTTTCTAATCAACTATCATCTTTTTGTCAACCTGTATCTTGTGTGAAACAATAAGCTAGTGTCATCCGGCAAATTAAGTTCAATTAGAAGCTCACAAAATAAAGACAGATTACATGTATAATTAAAAAAACATCGATGACACGAAATACAGGTCATTTTCAACTTTACTTACTGGAAATCTTTGGGGCAGTCCTATAGGCCCACGGTCCTATACCCGCAGTGGATGATCAACAGTTGAAATAAAGAAACACTTCCATTAATATATAATTAGAATGATAGACGATTATATTTAATTTTTTTGTCCAAAAACCCGTAATTTTTTTCAAAAGTTTCCTGGTACAGTGTGTAAACATTGCTAAAGTTATATAACCAAGGAACGTACTTTTATCCCAGGATCCAAATCTCGGCTATTAACAACTTAGCTACCACTGTTCTGTGTATCGTATATTTCAAAACTTTAGTTTTATGAGAATTTTAATTGCATTTACTTACATTCGTTAAAATAATCTGTAGTAGATCATTTGAGCGAACTATGTTGAAATTTTATTTATTTTCTTGTCAGGGCAAAATTATTGCACTGCACTAGTTCGCGTGTCCCATATTTTACTATTTATTACTCGATATGCAGAAAACAATTTTCGCTGAATTTGAAATTTCATTTTAATCTTAGCGATTCTGATTGTAATTACAGAAAAGTGTTTTTGTTATATATACATGTTATTGGTATATAAGACAAAAAAAATATTTCAAAACTTTTACGATTTACGTAAAAATTTTATGACACCATGCATTTTTGTGATTTAAAATCGTTTTTTCGTAAACAGTTTACATTATAAAAGTAACATTGTTTTCTGGAACAGGACGACTTAAAATGTGGTTCTATTCTAAAAGGGAAATGCTGTAAATTGGTCGACAAAGTGAAGTACAGTTGCAAACTTTACACAACTCTATTGCTATTGAGATATCTCTTAGCTCAAGATTCCCAAATGAAATTGAGTTATTTCTAAATGAAAACAATTATTTTCCAGCTTTGGATAAAGTTAATATATGTTATACAGAGGGATTAGTTACAGATGTAAACGATTAAAGGGTGGAAATGTAGAGCTCATTTGTCAACAACTCGTCGTGTATTAAGTATGCACTCGAAAATATGTTACATTTTTTCTATTAAATGCTAGTAACTTTTAGCAGTACATATATCTTAAGGAACAGGTAGTGAACCATAGGAAATTGAAATATATAGTAATCCAAAGTTTAAAAATTTCTTTTTCTTATTTATTATTACTAAAACCAATGATTTTGAATAACCGCAGTTTGACAATACTTTTTCGCGCTAAAGCACAACAACCTTTATATCAAAAGAATCAATTTTTTTGAACATTAAATGTAACGCACAAAGTAACTATAAAGAACGACAAGTAGAATTGTCATTTAAAAAACTAATGAACCCTCTTCACGTTCATACATATTATTTATCTGGCCATGTGAAAGTCAATGTTTTCTTCCACTTATACTCAAAAACACCTTCTGCTTACGCAACAGGCAATCGAATAATTTGCTGAACTAATTTTTCACATCACGTTCTCCTTATATTTACTTTTGTTGGTTGTGTTTCTTACTAAAAATAAAGCAATACATCTCTAGGTTTTAATTAACATGTTAAATAAGAACTAACAACTAAAAAGAGTCTTTCCCGACCGTCGTCAGTAGAATTATTCCATGTTTAAACTAAGCGAAAACTTCTTTTAAAAAAGTATTAAATATTAATTTTCGTTTTCTTAGTCAGCTGGAGGGTAGCCGAGGATAATTTAAATTTTAAGTAGCAGGCAGCGAACGATTAATCTAGAGGCAGAAAATTTCATGACTAAATGAAAATTCTTGATTTGTTTCGTATTATCCGTATCCTTTAAGCAAAATGAAACAAATGAATCATCAGAATCTTTATTTTTTATATTTCAAAGATTGCATGTTCTAATTTATATTTAAAAATTAAGTATAGTATAACAGTTTTGGTGATTATATTAACATGATTATAAAAACACAAATTTTGTTGGTATATCTAAATAATTTATACATTCATATATCTAAGGCTTAAATTCCTTTAAAACTACGGATGAACACACAAATTGACCAGAAGAATATAGTGCTTGTTACATGTTGAAAAAAACGATCAATCTGAATCATTAATAATTTACAAATATTTTTTAATTTCAATAATATAAAATAACATTTTAACAGCTATTTATTTGTTAAAAAATTTCACAAGCTTTACGTAAATTTTTTAAATATTTTTTTAAAAACCTCTTTGTTAGTTATACATATAAAGAATAAAAAAACAGTCTATAGCTTTTGAAGACGTCGATTTAGTGCTTAAAGAACAGGGGTTGGCCTCGATCCCAGACTAGAAGGAAAACGTTGTATGTCGTATAATATGATGTTTGAACTGCTATTGAAAACTTTCAGCCGAAGTGCTCCACTTTGGCGCTTTTATTTTTGTGGGTGAGTAAAATAGAACGCAAGTGCGCATACTCCATCGACATACTGATATTATTACCATTGTTTTAGTAAGATTGCATAACTATGAGAACATTTAAATTCTTTTCAAATCATTTTAAATGTTTCTGTTAACACAAGTGGTAAAATCATTGCATTGTTACAAATATAATTTATTTAGGAAACAATACATAAATTTTAGATCGAAACGTTTGAAACTCACGTATTTACTAATTGCTCGCAACACCTGCTTGACGGTCTCATTAGCGAGCGATCTGGGGATACGTCAATTATTAATGCCTTATACAAGTGTTATATGCACCTACTAACTAAAATAGCGTAACTTGCGATTTGTAATTTATATCGTATCGGAATGTAGATGAATATTATTTTGTTTGCTTTTCGAACTATAAAACGTTTACACTAGTCATTTTCAATAACAGCATGTCCTGTTAGTCTAGTAATTTTTCTTGCTTTAAGCTTGCTATCTGATTTTTTTAGTACGCCTTTGGACTCTTCTTTATAAGTTAAGGGGTACCAGATTTTGCATTTAACATCTTATAAATTGAAGGTAACAGCGTTTTTATAAATCAACAGCGAGTACTAAATAATTCAATAGCACTTGCTGGACATATTTATGGGTGAAATAATCGTCGTTACCAAAACACTTTATTTCTTAATTAAACGAGAGAGCGTAGATTGCGAGAAGTAAATAAAATGAGTAAACGGAAATTAAATTTGCAGTTTCTTGCAAATTAAGTTGATCTGAAATATTTCGCTTCTCTAATTCCGAGTGCCGTTACGCCGTGAATGCTAATAATGTGAGGGTTGGTCTAATATTTATGGCACAATTAAAATGGAATTTTGCGATTCGAGAATTTTTTCTCCGGGAAACTTTCAACCGAATCTAAATGAAACATTTCATATTAAAGTAACGTAAACTTAAAAGTTAAATATTATTAATATTTTTAAAGCAATATGGTGCCTACCAGCAAATATAACTGCTGAGTTTCTACTTTTTAGATATAGAAATGCTGTAGTATTATACCTAAGCTATTATATGTCCTCCGCATCTACTTAATATTGATATTAGGAATCCATACCACTTGTTGTAGAGTTCCTAGTTCCTTACAGACAAGAAATATGAGAGTTGGTTTCTACCAGTGACACTGTACACAATGATTTATAAGGTTTTGTTAATTTACTACAGATTTTCGGGTATTTTTTGTAAGTTTATCAGCCGTACTTAATTATAACACCAAAATTTGTTGAAATGTAATAATTAACGTTAAATATTTAACCCTTCCATTAAGGGAGGTATGGCACGAATGTAATGAACAGTCGGCTTTCACTTTCGCTAAAACACAATAAAATGGTTAAAGAAATACAATGTTTCAATTATTCAAATATTTTATTTAATTGCATTATGTAGTATTAGATAAAAAAATTAATCAAGACTTCTACATACATTTTTGTTTTAAGCTCGGTAAAAACTTATTTTTTTATCAGGGATTGGTTCGATATTTGGTCATGTAGAAAAGAACTTGTATATTTTCTTAATTCAATACGTCTTAATTAGTTTAAAATATTTTTACTGTTATAACATCCTCTTTAGGCATACATTAAAACTTTTTTTGAAAGAAGGCTACAAGGGAGAAAACTTATAAAGATATGTGACATGCAATCATACACTAGATCAAATCAGGAATGAGAAGTCCCATAGACGAACTGAAATTACCGACATAGCTCTGCGAGTTAGCAACTTGAAATAGCACTGGGCAAGCGATAAGGCGCAAAACTAATGACCGCCGGAACCAGAAGGTTCTGGAATGGAGACCACGGACCGAGATGCCTAGAATCAGCCTAGGACGTCCACCTACAAGAAGGACAGACGAGTTTTTTATGGTCGTTACAAGGCGCTTCCAACCGTAGACATCGGATCGCCTACTCTCCGGTAAGCTTGTGTACAGTGGAAATATTACAAAGCTGACGACATAAAAAAAAATTCTTACTTCCTTGTTAATATAATGAATTTTCCCTTGTAATATGCTTTCTACCGTTATCAATAAGCAGTTGTTGCACACTTCCGCACCAATATGCATATATTTTTAATTACAGTATTTTAAAATAAAAAAAAGAAATCAAAGTGAGATTTTCTTTTGTTTGAAGTATTATTTGTTCAATAGAACAAACAGGAACATCTTGTCAACATCGCCCTACACGTTTTTCATTAATTTAGTTTTTCATTAAATGAGCAAGAGGAAGTTAGATATCTGCATAAATAGTCACAATTTCCCCGACTGCAGTGTACATTTAACAATGCTATAGCCTGCAGTCATCATTAAGATTTGCAGGCGAGTTCCATCAGAGCATTCATCGCTCACTGTATATCGTCAACTTTTGTCGTGAGATAAATAAAACTTTACTGAAAAGGACTCGACGAATCTAACGCAAAACATCGAGCATGAGTAGAATGCGGATTCTTATAAAAGATCCCACACGCACTGGAAGCTTTTGTATATATTCAATGAAATAAACTACATCCAAATTCAGAATAAATATTAAAACACCTAAATTTTGATTTCTTGCATGCATAAAATTTTACGCTCAATAAACATTTGCATTCGTTTCGATTTCATTTATAACAGATTTTGTATTGATTTTTTCGCCAAAAATTTTAAGTCCGTCAAAGGCTGTAAAAATTATGACTAACGGCTGTTCTTATTTTATAGTTACTAAAGTACAATGAATAAAAAGAATAAATATACACATGTGTACATAACTAATTAAAACTATGTACGTATAAAAATGCGTTATCGAATTATGGTACATTTGCATTTTGAAATATCATTCTTGAAAAATATCCATTTGAAAAATTCTAAAACGTTTTATTACGTGTGTTTTTCGCAGCGTGTTAATAGAATATTCATTTTAATAGCATACCAGAAAATAAGGTTTTTATTATCGTTAACCCGTGTTCCACTTTTTCTTATTATGGACTTCCACTACCTTATAATTTGCCGCAGAAATTATATGCAGAATTTTTTTCCCATCACCGATATATATAAAAATGTATGTCTTTATTCAATTATTACTTTTACTGATATATAATCGATCTTTTTAAAAATAAACATTTATATCTTGGACATTGTTATTGATCAGGAAGTGATTGTTTTAATTGTAGCTCGGAGTGGCAACTAACTTTAAATAAAAAAATAGTTTTGTCTAAGTATGTCTAAATTTTGACCAAGGCATTTAGTAAAAATTAGTTTTAACTGGGTAAAACAAGTTCTAACTTTCATACATGTGTATATATACACATGTATCAAAGTATTATTTAAATATACTGGCATAAGTTTATTATTTCAAAGTACTCTATAAGAATTTATATATAATACTAGCTGATCCCGCAAACGTTGTTTTGCAAAAAAAATTGATATTTTAATTTACAAATAAAAAATAAGGGTTGATCGTAGAGGGGTGAAAATTTATGGTTGTATGTATTCTTGTATGCTGTATCATAAAAAAATAAAAACAAAAAATTTCGTTAAAAAAAATTGTTCTTTATCACTTAGGGGTATAGAAAATAGATAGTAGCCGATTCTCAGACCTACTGAATACGCATATTAAATTTGGTAAAAATCAGTCAAGCCGTTTCAGAGGAGTTCAAGTTCGAACACCGTGACACGAGAATTTTATATATTAGATTTATTTATTTATAACTTTTCATACAAATTATGTATACGAATTTCATTGAAATAGTTTGTATAGTCTTATTTAAGCTAAATAAATTAATTAAGAAACGAGGTTTAATTATGGGCGTTAATAATGTTTAATACCTGGACGTACTAACAGCTCTTCAGAACAGCACTAATGAGAACAACCATTACCAGCACGTGCGTGCCGTTAAACTTCTACAGAAACGGGACTCGTTACATGCATGTTTGCTCCACATATAAACCTAGTTCTTTAAACAAAAACATTATGTTCCATTTGATAGACTACGCCTACAAACGTCAGGTATTAATCTCTAGGTATTAATCTTACCTGATTATTTTACACACATGACAATTGGCTATAGGTATTAAAGATTTAAAGGTGTGTTTGTACGAAACTATGTATAGATATTCTAATAATGTATATGCTGCAGCCCTAAGGCTTTTACAGCTTCATCTGACATGAGTTCACGAAAGAGAAGGATGCGTGAACTATACTAAGTTTAAATTAAGTGATCGTATTTCAGATTCCACAATGACTCTCGCAAGAAGATGAAAGTAGGAAAGCTTACCTTGTAAGTATATAATAAAGCTGTATAGTACACGCTATCTAGAAATAATAATATAAAGCGTTTTCAAAATTCGTATTACTACATATTAAAATTAATTACTATCCCTGCAGACTTTGTGCTGCGAGAAGTTATCAGCCTGTGACGTACTCATAGTACATTTTGATTAATGTTACATATTTTAGAATGATCACTTTATACGGGGCAACTAGGTGTAAAACGTTTAAAGCTTTTGCTGGCAAATAAGCTCTGCTATAAAAGTATACCACACCCATTACATAACTTGTTATGCCTATTATACAATAGATTTTAATATATTATTGGAGAACGTTCAAAATATGTTGATAAATTATTTAACCTTATAATGTTCTTATCCTTAAGACTCCAACCAACTAAAAAGAAGGTATGGGCCCTAAACACCCACTCAAACTTAGTGCAAATTATTAAAGTTTAAATGTAAAAGATGCCGCTTTCATTAAGACGTTTTCTTTACCAGTCTACAAGCAGCGTGGTATTATATATTCACATTGAGTGCGCCTAGTAGTAATCAAACCAAGGATCTACTATCGTCAGCCACATTCTGTGTTGTTCAAAAGCTTTATTCTTTTCATTACAAAACATAAATTAGTTATAAGTTTGATGTCTCTTCCAGTGTGATCGAAAAACAATGTCAGTTTAGATTCATTTTAAATTATTGTTAAACACTCACGGATAAATTAATATTTACGCAATGAGTAAACCAGTAAGTAAAACGTAAAAAGTATACAACAAAAAAAATTATTTGATGTAAGTGAAGCCTTGGAAGGTTGATGAAGGTTTTCCGTTTATTTATTGTTAAATTGTAATAATATAAATAAATAAATCTGTAAATAAATTTATGTATTAGTTTATTAAATATTTACTGTGTTATATTATAACTTAATCAAAATTATACATATATTTTAATAAATATCTGTTTCAATTCTATCACAATATAACTGAATCAATAATGTACATAACAATTTTTTTAACATAAAAAGTTTTTTACATAAATTTCAATTTATACCATCGTTGTACAACAATAATTCTTATAAGACAGTGTCACCACTTATTAAGTTTAAAATAATAACACTTTTTTTTTAATCAAACATACATTAGAAAGGTATTTCAAAAGATTCAGTTTCAATCACGCAGATGACCGGTTATTGTTAATGCATACTAAACAGGTAACTTGAGACAACAGCATCACTAACTACCTCAAACTTTGAAGAAAGCCATGTACAATATATTAAAATAAGATATCGGGCAGAAAAGTTTCTAACGATTTTAAGCAATATAGACGTAAGAAGATACTTATCTTCTGAAAATAATATTTATATATTTTAAAATTAAGCTGCGCGGAAAAAAATGGTGATTAAAATATATGAAGTGGACAAAATAATCAAATTTAATTTAAGCACACTAATTTTATTTCAAAGTTTTTCAAAGTATAAATTAATGTTAACGTTTTTACTTTTAAGATTGATCATAACATAATTGAGCACAAAAAGATTCTTAAACTATATTTGAAAAATCTTACTTACATTTAAATTAGGATTTTAAATGTTTGAAATAATACATAGGCCATAAAGAAAACATTTAAGAAATAATTATGTGCTGTACAGAAAAATAAACGAACAATTACTGAGAGAAGACTGCTTACGATAACAATACGGTTCTTTTATTATTGCGCTGCAATTAAACAATAGTGAACTACCGCTTATTTACTGCTGCTAAACAATGTCTCGGCAGAAAATATTTGTAGTCAACTTTCTGGGGACTTTAATAACTCATCCGTGATTATTTCAAGAAGTTTCTACTGTCTAATAATTTTTTTTATTTTTTTTAATACAAGAATTTTTCAATTGCCCTTTTATTTTTATTTGCTTTCTAATACATTTTTTTAAATTGTCGTTTCTATTTGCCAAAGATCAATAGTAAGAAGCTCATTTCGTCGCCAATACTTTAGTGACTTTATTTAGCGTCTTTTTCCGTAAAGAGCACTTTTTTACTAATCGTTTCGGTTCGGTTGAATACAGATTTATTTTATACAATGCATTTTTCATGAAGACTCGCCGATCTCGTCTGTGTGACCGCCGCTTTGATATCTTCAAAGCGAGCTTCTGTTCAACGGAAGTCAATTCTGTTAACTCTGTTTAAGTTTAAGTGAACGCTAGACAGTTAATTTAAAACATTCAGACCGTGTAGACGCTTTAATTGAAATGCGTAGCTTGTTGCAAAAAAAATATATTATTTTGTCATCATCATTTCAGTCATATCACATTCACTGCTGAGCGTAAAGCTCTTCTATACATTTCCAACAGAACACGTTGGATACGGTTTCCATTCAGCATTATTTTTTTTATGTGATGTATTTTCAACGAAAAAGTTAATCAGCAAATTAGGCGCATTTCTAAACCGCCCTTTTATTTTAATTTTTACTATGGCTTAAACCATAAAGAAAAGTATTTCAAAAAAGGTAATATTCGATGGACGCACGTGACGGGTCTAGAGAACAAAAAATGAATGTCCGTGATTAATGGTCAGTCATGAAAGTCAATAATGGCCTCAATATGACAGAAATAATATTTTTTATCTACATTAAATTTACATGTATTTTGTTTCCGTACGTGTCATTTTTGTTACGTTATGACAATGTGACGAACACGACAGAATGGCTTGAAAAATTTCTACGGGAAAAGCGTGATTTTGCTTTCGGCTATCGGTATGAGCCAGCTGGACCTTTATGTTATGTTATTTAAATAAATACTGTTACAGAACTACACGCTGTTAATTATTTTTACATTTTAGTTTATGTAACTATCATAGAACAAATAAATAAAAAAATATAATTATAATTTAAATTTATTGCTGTGTAACTAATTTTATAACTTAACAATTTGTTTCGAAATATTATAAAAAATTGATTGTTTATAATATATAATCAGAAAACTTTCGTATTCTAATTATTGCAACGAAAAAACGAAATAATCACGCGCTTTTTTCTGTATCAACTACAGTTATCATAGTAATGTATAAAGGTAATAACGGAGAACTAGATCGTCGATTATTTGTTCTAAAAAACACCAAAAGGATATTTCTATTACGTAATCCACTTCTATACATATTAATAAAATGTGTTTAACCAAAAGTAAAGTAGTAGAATAGTATTTAAATTTTTAAGTTTATGAAAGAAAAAATTATACCAAATAAAACTTCATGCGAAAACCGTCCGGCTTCGTCCAGTGTGCGCAGAGAAGGATAGCGACCGGAAAATTAAAAGCCTGAACTTGTTTGGGAAACTATATGATACTGATGATGCACACAAACTTTCTTCAACTTTTCATGTATTTTTAATATCTATCCTATTTGCAGCTATATGATATTTATCCTTTTTATCCTTTTATGCTCTTCGTTGCTAAAAAAAATAAGTTATCGTGAAAAGCGGAATTAAAGAGTACTATAGTAATAATATAGAAAGTAAATTATGTTAAGATGAGGTCTCGATTTTAAATAAGAAAATATTTACAATCACGACTTTTTCAATTAAAACTAATTTTTAAGTAAAGCAAAACTCGTAAAATGGATTATCATAGACAGTATCTGTTTATTATTTACTTATTTATTTATATAAATTAATCAGTGATAATAAAATTATTATGAATCAATATTTACAAATCTACAAAACTACTCGAAAAACTAGTCATAAGTGTGTAGTGCGACACAACCATGTCATTATAAAAGTAGGAGTGTAAAATAAGTCTCATATTAAAAATGTAAGATAAAGTAAGTATTTAAATAATATCAATTTAGTATCAGAAATTGAATTTTATGAACAAATTTGGTGTCTGTGCAAAAACTTCAAGAGGGTTCATCTTTAAATACTTTAAATCTAAATAAAAATCTGCTGTATATGGATTGTGAAGGTCTTTAAAAGCCAAATGGTTGGCAAACGATTTTTGATTTTTCCTGACGCGCTATGTTATTCCTAAAAGAAGAATTCTATATCACAGATGCAAAATGTAAATTACTCTGAACCAAAACAAAACTAAATTACAAGGGTGCTTGGACACTATAAAAATGAGGACACGTTTTCTTTATAAAAAGAGCATTCCCTGTACTTAATATTTTTATCAATAAGTTCACCGATGTTCAATTATTTATCAAAAACGACATTCAATACTAGGACGATGTAAATTCGTTCATTGGCCAAGCTTCCACATAACAGCTCGTGGAATATACATACCGCACCCAGTATTTATTATCTAATCCTATACTTCACATTAAAAATATTCTTCGTGTAATTCTTCTTAAGTGTAATAAAATAACAGTTCCATTTTGATTTGGAATCGTTCGAGGAAAACTGTTAATATTTTGCAATTGCGCACTTTCATAGAAATATTGGTTTTCTTTTCACCCTAGTAATAAATTCAACATAAAGGGTCACGCACGAGCGTCACGCACAAAATCTCATGTATTTATTATTTATCCCCCACATTTCGTTCCAAATTTAGATTTAGTGTTATTTTGGCTCGTATTTTACTACTACTGTACTAACATATCTTTTTTCTGCAATACGTAAAAAATTGGATTACTATCCACCACACAATTCGAACAAGAGAAGGATCATTTGTCTATAAACACATTTTTCAATGTTCGATGTTATTGGATACCTAATGATTTATTCTATACAGTTTTTATTCGAAATTATTAAAAATATCTATCTAGATTAATATTACTAACTATTTAAGTGATGATTTTTATCTCTTCGGAAGATACATACTACTATATACATATTAATAACAGCAGCTGCTTTATTTCAAATACTAGGCGACACTCCTTAACGATACCTCCTACCTTAATACTAAGTTTTAGTTATCGATGCCAAATCGTACTTCACCCCCTAATGAGCCATTTGAGCAGGTGCCGCCGCAATTAGCTGCAAGTGTGTGAAATCTATGAAACCCGTGTTAACTATTCGCTGAGCGATTTCCTAATACGTCTAATAAACGTTTGCCTTTAAAGGCATATTGAGGCAAGCTGGCTTTAATTTCTCACCGGAAATTTATAAATTTGTTAATAGTTTTTACATGTATAATATACAAGCATATTTTTAGGTACATTAATATATCTACGAGATCAAATGAGGTATCAAAAATGAGAAGGTCTGGGACAAATGAAAGTAATTGACAAAGCCCAGTGACTTGCCTTGCTGAAGTGATAGTGAACAGGACACATAGCGCACAGAATTGATGGCCACTGGGGTCTTAATATTCTGAAGTGAAAGCCTAGCAAGCGCAGGATAGGACATCCATGCACAAGGTGGACAGAGGACCTCGTTAAGTTTAAAGACGTAAGACAATGGGTGCATGGCCGAATTGATAATCTATGTGGGAGGCCTATGACCAATTGTGGGCATACTACGGCTAAAATGATGAAGATGTTACCTAATTAAGTCGCATACTGGGAACATCCGCAATACACCTAATTTCAAAACCGATTAAAGTATAGCATGATTATATATTTGTACATATTTATAAATTTTTCATTGTCTTAATGAGTATATTAATTTTTTTTTGTGTTTATTATATGACAATAGTTTAAATTCATGCGCATAAACCTTTTCAGTTTTATTCCGGTAGACCAGACAGCGAAAAGTTTTAAAATAAAACGTGATGTATCAGTATTCGGAATCCTTATTCAAGGAGAGCAACGTTGCAGGCTCCAATCAGGCGGCAAGGGAGCAGAGTCCCGCGGGATTAGGTTTCAATCAAGTCGCCGACCGCACCCCTGATTAATGCATACTAAACAGTACTCTTACAGAAACGAGGCTTTGGATAAAACACTGTAAAATATACCTTTCTATACTTTTCTAAAACCAAACGCAATTTTAAAACAAAACTTATTACATACATACTAAGCTTTTCACACATCAATCAATTATGTATGAAAGAGATTTTTACTTATTTTTACCCTCTTACTAAATCTTATTACTCGTAACATACGATCATGATATTTCTGGAACTATAAAGCTTAGAGACTTAAAATTTGGTAAGAATATTTCTTATGCCGAATAGAAGGGATTTTAGTTTACGAAATATTACCCACAAGGTGAGGATAGATAGCTGTTAGTGATATTTTCTATATGGACTTATCTAGTAAACTCCCGATACAAAAACATCGAGTTATTCTTTCTTTTTCTGAAAATAGCATATATTAGTATTTTATATACATAGTATTTGGTCTATATTTTATTATATTGCCATCACGTAAATACTATCTAACCTTGTAAAGTTCTTACTTTTACTACACAAGCCTCCTTTTTCTATAGAGTTTAATGACCGTAACGTCACACGGCTTTAGTCAAATTACTAAATGTCACATATCTTTAGGATTTTAATCCCAAGATATGTCAGTTTCTTAGCGATGCCTTCTTTCGCCGTTTATGTATAGTCATTTTATACACTTATTCCTGAGTTACTGTCTAACAATATACTGTTATGATAATTAAAAAGAAATTTACATATTATGCTTTGCATAGATATAAAATCTAAGCTACATTCATGGAAGTATTGCGTTTGAGTGGTGATGAGCAAACCACGGCTAAGTGCATCGCGCGTTAGCGATGCGACGCCGCCGGAAGTCCGCCGCGTACTTTGCCGCGACAACATTCTAAGCTTTCAACATCGCAAATATTTTGTTTGCAATTTGATATATTCACTTAACATACTATATTACAAATTATGTCATTTCTCTGATTACTTCAATACACTAAAACTGGTTCAATTACAGGTTTAAGGTTGTTTATTTAAGCTGTATTATATTATGTTAGTCTAAGTTATTTGTAGGGACTTCTCATATCAAGCTGCGTATCACTGAATCATTGCGTAATAATTTTAATAAGTTCATTTAACAAAAACTGGACAAAAAACAAATTGTAATGTGAA
The DNA here is from genome assembly GCF_028537555.1 of Battus philenor. NCBI lineage: Eukaryota > Metazoa > Arthropoda > Insecta > Lepidoptera > Papilionidae > Battus > Battus philenor. The sequence goes on from NW_027181693.1 coordinate 6,533,812, forward strand.
ACAATACGCAATATCGTCAACCTTTTTGGGGTTTTGCAAAGAGGTAATAGGAAAAACAATAAATAAAAAAACAAGGATAGTGAGATAAAATCGCTGATAATAGAAATGTAAATTAAGACCGATATAAAAATAATTTATTAAATATTTCCCACTGTGTATTATATCTGTAATTAAATATAATTATGGTACACAGTAAGAAAAAGTGAAAAAAAAGTGTCGATTTTACTATTCACATCACTGTTTTTCTATAACGCTTTAACGAAAATGTCGATTTGGCAGAGCCGTCCTCAAATCTATAACTCAACGATAATTTTGGCGATTGTTTTTCATTTACATAGATAACTAATCATTCGTTGATAAGCAACAAATACAAACTTAAGACGTCGTTTGCAATTATCAAATGACAAGTTAGAACGTACATATTCGGCAAGGATGTAAATGTTGTCTCGAGGAAACTACGCTGGGAATGCCCGCCGGCATCGCATTGCTAATGTGATGCGCACTTACTTCCACGCCGCTCTATCACCATCAAGTTTTCATTGTAATATAATGTATGCTTGGAAGTTTCGACGGGAAATGCTGAGTGACGTATACATATATATAGCTACGACGTTTTTAATTCAGTTGCAGCAGACCTTTGAAATGTAATTAATTTCATTATTGTCAAATGAGATGCGTAGAAGAATGAAAGTGACCTATATCCAGGAGGAAATGGCAGTTTGCAAGCCATATAGAGAGCAGAACCGATAGCCGCAATGACGATAAGATTCTGGAGTAGAAACCAAGGAACGTCTTAAAGATGTCCATACCCAAGGCAGACAGAAGGTCTTGTCCTATTGAAAATTTACAGGTGAAGCCTATTTCCTGTAGCCTACTTGAAAGATGATAGTTACCGATATATATTATTACGATTGTGTGTGCAGAATAAAAATATTGGTAATGTAATTATCACAAAAGTAAGCTTGAATATATTGCAAAAATTTTGTAATTAGAATACCGAGAACGTATTTATTTATTTTTTATAGAGAAAGCTTACAGACTAAAAATAGAGTGACATTGAGAAAATTAAATATTGAAGATTGTTAATAACATGTTTCGGTACTAATTTCACATGTGACTTACATGAAATATGGCAAAGCTAGGCAAACATTTAATAAGGAAACCAAAAACAAAAAAGTCAAAAAGTGAGTCCGCACTCTACCCTGCGAGTTAGTGATTCTCAAAGAATTGTTTGACTAAGCATCACTTTTCGGTACCCACCCAGTGTTAAATATGTCAATGTCCAAGTGACGAGGAAGTTCATTAAATGCTTTCTCACTCGCAAAAAGAACGAATTACTCTTTTACTTGATTGTTGCAATGAGTACATTAAGTCGCGGCCTAAAAGCAGTTAGTTTAATCCATAATCCTATTTTCGCTTCTAACTCTGAACTATCAATGGAGCCATTTACAATATCCAATAGAAAAGTTTAATTATTAATATGTTGGCTATGCTCCAGCGGCAAATAAATTTATTTACTTTAATGTTATTTATTGTACACGCTAGAAAATGTATTCATAGTTCCATAATAATAAAGAAAATAGTACAATAGGCAATCAAATCAGGTAATTTCTTCCTAACAACCATAATATGGAAACAGCAGAAGTATAAATAACGGATAGTTAACATGTACAAAACATACATGTATACAAACATACGTACATATGTATATTACAGAGTAATATATTTTATAAAAATATTAATAAATAAAAACATCAAACTGACTTCGATCGCACTTGCCTCAGAAAAAATAAAGAATGAATTAAAGAGTAAATAATCACAGCGGTAAATCATTGACTTGATTTATAATCGATAGCGGAAAAACCTCTTCTTGGCACACTCGATGCGGGTTTTATAGACCTAGTATTGCGGATTCCAAACTTACGACGCTAATTCCAAGAGACTACTGACTAAAGGTCAATACAGGATTTTAGGGGAGTACTACAATCTTTGATATCAAATGAATAATACCAAAGATTTATATTAATACTTATGCTTCTCCATCGTTTCTTAATTATTAAAGTTTATATCTTGTATCTGTCTTGAAAAGTCTTGACGGAATCAATGACGAGCTGGTTCAACCTACTCTGTGCTTTTTTGGTAACAGAAGTCATCTACCGCCTACTTTGCCTACTAGCGTAACTTATCGAAGTTAGCTGGTTGTCTGCGAGCGATATGGCGAATATAACGTAAAACCCTTTTGTAACATATTGTAAAGAGCCTGATAGAAATCAGAAGATATGTTGCTGCATCTTTTTATCCATGAAATGCGTAAAAATTTCCTCCAAAACTACATTGAAAAAGAATATATTCATAAATTATAAAGAAATTTCAAAATATTGTTACGGTATTTAACAGAACTTTTTATGCTCATATATTATTGTTTTTTTTTGCTAGTGTTTTTCTCTCTTCTGTGAATATGACAAGCTATTTAATTTTACAATCAGACACCGTTACACTACTAATCAAGCGAACTGATAAATTGGTTTGCACTTGAAAGGGCATTGATTTGTGCAACCAGATATAAAGCGTCGGTAAAGACAGCAAAATAAATTTTGAGTGATACCATTGCAAATTTCACGTCAATATTGACAGATAAATGATATGTTATACACGACTAGTATTTTATATTTTTCGACTTATTAATATTTTTACATACTTAAGACATCAAATAGGTAAAATCAACTAAAACTGAATCAGAAAAAAATGAACAGAAAAGGTGTGTTAGCGGCGTAGAAAATAATTAACCGACTTTCTTTCTTCATGTAAACAATATAGAAAACAATGGAGCTTAAGTTACTAATACAGCGTATTTTACATGGTGTACATAGGAGCGTTTGAAGTTTGCTTAACTATTGTATCAAAGACAAACCTAATGGTCATGCTCATTAGTGCCCTAGGACTTCATATTTACAGATGACATTCACGGAATGTGTTATGCAAGTGACGATAAAATTACAAAACATATACGATTTTAATTCCGATTAAAAAATAATTTCTAAAGTGAAATTTGTTGCGCTATTTTAAAGTAATGAATAGGCAGATTTTGTCCTCTGGAGATACCTATCGTTTATCGCATAACGTTCTGCATCGTATAGATATTATTGGAAGTCTTGTGATTTCTTGTCCAGTTCTCGATTATACAAAAGAAATCATATCTAAAAATCTTACGTAAACTTATCCCAGAATCTGATGATTCTTGTGCAATAATCTGAAATATTTTAATGTATTAGCAGTACTGATCTCAGCTTATTCACAATTTAAGAAAAAGAGTAAAGAACTTATTTGATATACATAAAATATACATATGATAAATACATCGCCAATACGTAAAATATTTAAAAAAAAACTAATCACTATTGTTTTATTATTTTTAAACAGTCAATATTATAATAATGTGTTGTTACGCTATGTAATGTAAGAAATATTTTTAATAGTCAAGAAAAAAAAAAACATGATATCGACTGAAGTTTTTATGTAGATGAATGAAAACACCGGTAAACAACATTTGATTTTATTAATGAAACCTGCTTTAAAATTGAAATTTATATATTTTTTAAGAAGAGAGCTTTTTTCCTTATTCCATTTCACTATGACCCATATATATTAAAATAGCGACATATTCAGTTGAACCCTAACCTTATTTCAATTCGCAAAAAGTAATTCAGTAACTGTCTCTAAGGGATTGTATTGTTCATCATTAAAGTCCGTCTTTTAAAAAATAACACACCGTTCAGCACGTAATCTGCTTTTCTCACAAATAAGCCGTAAATTTGTTAAAAGCATAATAATATAATATAAGCAAATGCATTTTACCGATGAAGACTACCAGTCGGGCATTACTTTGTCAAAAATTGGAATAAATACATTATCAGTATCTGTATTAGGATGGATATATATATATATATATATATATTTATATTTACATACATTTATATCTATGATCTGTGAAACTTTTCGGTTTTGTATAATTAATGTTCAAAAAATACTCATAACATATCGTCCCTAAGAGTACTAATAGTGTAATATTAATTAAAACATTTTTCATTGTTGTGTAAAAGGGCTTATTAAATAATTAGTAAAGGCATTGTTCGTAGTAAAATATAAACAAGCAACAATTTAATGAAATCTGTTTATAATAACAATACCATTTTTTTTATTCTTTCATAACAATTTAACAATGAGGGTTTATCCCACACCCATTGTCATGAAACAAAGACCCGTAAGATAGTTTAAATAGGCCAGCCTACTACTTTTATTTTAATTACAGTCCCAATTTTCGTTTTATTATTTTGGTGAACAAAATTTAAACCTGAAAATGAGATTTTTTGTAAAGCCGAATTTTTCCTAAAATATTTTACTTAAATTTTAAATGGAAAACAGATTCGGGCTATTCTTTGTTTTCTCTTATCACGTACCATTGTTATGACTACGAAAGTTTCTTAATCACATTTTTCAGCGTTCTTCAATAATAATAATAATAATAAAGTTAAGGCTCTACACGAATTATTATATAATTTTCAAATCCTGTACAATAGAATCGCCTTTTACTATTGATTAGTTAAGGTCGCGGGAAATCGCTGGATGCGAGCAAACCCAGACCAATAATTGTACAAATCTTTGGGAGAAGCCTACGCCTTGCAGTGGGCGTCAATCCACCCATGTGATGATGATGATGATTCAATAACATTAAAAATCTGTCCTCCGAGTGTGTTTAGATGTTACTTTAACGATGTTGTAGTTTTTCATCCAAAATTCTTTGACTTCACTCACAACTTTTTTTATAAAACCTTTTAAATACTTTTTGACATAGTCTACTTTAAAACGACTAATATGAGATCATATGTTTGACAGCACTGCGTTAACACTTACTCCTTTTCTGCGGATACATTCTATTAACGAAATTCAAGGTCACATTGAGTAAAATCTGTCCAGACTAAAATCTTTTCTCAACAATAACCTACTACTAATTAGCTAGTCTATTATGTCTAAGAAAAATAGATTTTAATTGGTAGGATTATAATCTCCTGTTTAAGGAATCCTGGTCAACGCGTCCAAACCACCCTTAGGTCAATTAACTCGACCACTAGATCCGTTCTAACGTATGTGACAACAAATCACTTTAAATTAGTCTCACGAAGTACTAATATTATTTTAAAATAATCTCCACAAAAATTGAAATGTCATGATAATACGTCATAATACATTAAATTGACAAATCTCAATTTAAGCTTACATATGTTAAATCAACGTAATAGAAAATTCACTGTCTGCCTAGTCATTACAAATGTTTTAACCACTCATTAAACTCTTTTCGACTTATAAATAATTGATGCATTAAGGCTCTTTTATAAGTTACAAGACAAGCAACTAAAGTTGTATGTGACAATTTCATAGACAATTTCAATATGCCACCACGTGTCTCCCGGAGTTTTAAATTGAATTTCGTTTTCTTGAATATTTTCGGTATTTGGCCTGGGAATGAAACGAGAACTTATTATAAGTATTATTCCGCCGTATTTATTTTCGTTTCCCTATTTATGTACAATGTTCTTCTTACTTTAAATCTTTTTTACACACCGCCTCGGATAGGAACAGTTATTCGAGAAGTGGTTTTTTATTTCACTGAATTAGCCGTTACGGGAAAAGTTATAATGATTTTAATGGAACGGAAGAAAATTGTTAAGGTTTTAAGTTTGTTAGATTGCGAATATTTTCAAGGTGAAAACGAGCACAGCCGAGAAATTATAAAGGATCACATTGATAAATATAGTATTTACTGGAAAGTATACGCAACGTTATCTAACTTCGCTTATTTCTCTCAAATTTTCCTGCCAGTTATTTCGCATTTTATTTTCAATACAACGCTGGATTTACCTATTTGCAAATATTACTTTTTGAGTGATCAATTTATTCAGCGGTATTTCTTTTATTTATTTACCTACCAAACTATATGGATGTATGGACATATGACATATAACGTGAATATCGACACCCTGATTGCGGGCTTAATTTTCATGGCAATTGCACAGCTGCGTGTTTTAAATTACAATTTTAAGAAATTTAGTACATCTGTCAAGAAAACGGATAATAATTCGAAAGACATGGAAATGTTAAAATTAAATCGTTATCTAATGCACTACAACACAATACTAAGGTTGTACTTATTTGTAACTATTATAAGTAATTATTTTTTATAATTAACATTAAAAAAGATAAAATAATCTTTAATATTTTCAGCTACTGTTCGGAAATTCAGCAAATATTAAGTATATCACTGTTTGTACAATTCGGCATGGCTTCGGCAGTTATTTGTGTAATTTTGTTTGGATTACTTTTGGTAAGAACCATTTTTTTTTGTATTTCACGTACATATTTTTGTAATATAATGTAAGATTTTATGTTTAAATACTACACATACAAAATCACTACGAGTAATACTTATTTTCTTCTTAACCTACTAATAATTATTTATTAAATTATTTAATCTTGTGTAAATCCAGCCGAGGTTCCTAGATCGAAAGACGGCCTTGTTAAGGCTGGCGGAAAACGGTTGATTCAGGCCGCTTCCAACTAGTCTTTGGAAAATCAATTAAATAACAATACATATTGATAATTATTAATTTTATCTGGTTAAACTAAAATCCCTATAAAACCGATAAATGAGCATTGGTATCCCAGTGGTATAGGACTGATACCTGAGATCGTAGGCCGCGGATTTGATTCCCGAGATACAGTGTTACATATAATTCACACCTTGTGCATTAATTATATAGGATTGAAACTACTCACAATCATGTTTCAGGACGGGTTTCAGTCCTCTGCGTACCATTATACCACACTGCCATCGCCAACCCTGTTGCCAAGCGTGGCGATTATGGTATACCCCCCTAGATATCTTTAGAAATGGTTTGCAATGGATTCCTATGGGCTAAAACGATAGAACTAAAAACTCTTAGCTAGTATTAAAATTGACAATACTCAATTTCTTCCATGTTATAACTACAAAATCGTGAATATGAAATAATTTTAGTTTTAATTTAATCATTATTTTTTTAGCCCACATCAATAGAAAGTTTGATATTTATGATATCGTATTTCTTTGCTATGGTTCTACAAATTTTAGTGCCGGCTTATTTGGGTTCACTGCTTGGTATTGAGGTAAATAACAATATGTATCTACATAAATACATATAAGTATGTACACATAAATAATTCTTATTAAACAGTATTATTGTTTACTAGAGTCAAGAACTGGTATTTGCTGGTTACTGCTGTGAATGGGTACCAAGGTCAAAAGAGTTTAAAAGTAGTATCAAACTTTTCCTAACTCGAGCCAATAAAAATATCTTGATAACAGGTTTAAAGGTGTTTCCACTATCCTTGGATACTTTTGTTTGGGTATGTGACAAATTTATTTGTATTTCTCCTAAAATAATATGTACACGTGATCTTTTAATAATCGTTGGTTTATTTTTAACAATTCCAGATAATGAAAACGGCGTATTCATTATTAGCGCTAATACGAAATGTGCAGAATCAACAAACTTAAAAAATTAGTTCTCAAAATTAATACACTATAGGCCTACTCGTCAGTTAAATATACATAAAAGTAGATATTTTATTGCGCGATAGGCGAATACTATTAACAATCAAGCAGAATGCTGTTGAAGACAAACGGCTGGCTGCCGAGCAATTAGCGAGCCGGGCTGGCCGCGCCAACAAAAGAACTGTTCGTTTCACTTTATTAAATAGAAGTCGAGGCGCAGCCAAAAAGAATCGCCGTATAAAACGTAGCTCATTGAATTTAATGAGTAATAACGTAAACCTGAAGTATGAACCTCGATAAACAAAAGAAATTAAAGTGAAATTAAGCATTTTTTTTTTTTCGATTTCATTCATTTTTATTCGTGTGTTTTGTCGTGATATTTATACTATTATTTAATGTGCAAGTAAGGAGGACCGGAAAATAATGTCATTTCTGCCGACATATTTTATAGTAAAACCGATTGATTTTTACCGCTCTGGAATTAAAAATTTATATACTAGACAGCAAAAGGTTATTGTAAATGAAAATGTAGATATTGTTGATTAGAAATAAAAACTTGTTGAAAATATAGTCGCTTGATTTTAACTTAAGAAAGCGACATTACTCTCCGGTACCCTTAATATAAACATGTCGGTGCCACTAGGTTTCCTTGATATTTTGATTACTTACCAACAATAACACGCATAATGTTAACTGCTTTTCATTTGCATTCATCCGTATAAAACACAATTTTTTTGCCTGTCCGATTGTTTTCGTCGTTATTGGTTTTAAATAATAAACCGATTTTTTAAATTTCATTTTAATTTTGTAACGCTTTAATACGACACTAGGTAGTACTGTCGGGAATATAAAATATTACTTATAATGAAATGATGAGGCTTATCAATCTGAACAAATTTGGTTTTCAACTCGATTACAAAAAATTAAAATTTTGTTTACGTTTATGTAGATATTTGTAGGTATACTATGATTATTGAAAATATAATTCGTAGTCATTAAATGATTTCATATAGTTAAAAATATAAAGATATCGATAAAATAAGAATTTACCAACGAGAGAATTTCGTAAGAAAGTACATAAGTTTATATATTTATGTGGCGTAATAAGAATCTGGCTATTTAGCGTATTCCACATCCGTTCCACAAATTTTACTTGCTTTCATATTCCAAGCAGCAGTGTATGCACACAATGAGCGTGCCTACAGGCATCATTATGTTGGATACGTGTACCATATTATTTCTCAGTCGTAGTATTTGCGATTATAAAACTCTGAAGTTAAGTTTTAGAATACTAAAAGAAGAAAACTTTTTTGTTAAGAATAAATAGTTCGTTTTAATCGATGTTTCTTTATACTAAAAATGATTTTTAATTAATCATCACGAACATTTTAGCTTTAGAATGTCCACGTATGTGCACATCCCCCATAGATTTCGAATAAGTCCTGTTGAAAGCGGCCTGTATCCAACGTTTTTCGACGATTTTAACAAAGTTACCTATACAATTTATTTTATATAATTAAGGCCTATTATGACCTGTGGACTTAAAATTGCCAATCCGCTAGACTATGTCATTTTTTTTTTATTTACTTATATAATAATTAAGATTAAACTACAATTTGTCAATTTTAGTAAATTTAAGCTGTCGAAATTATCAATGGAGGAGAAGATTAGAAAATATTTTTTTTTTTAATTCAAATCACAACTTAACACATTTAAAAGAGTTTAAATGCATGATACGAATGCTCTCAAAAGCGAAATAAAAGAATAATCATTCATGAAATCGCTTGAAAAAAAACGTGATTTTAGGATAATTAATATTATAATAATTAATTTTGAATTAAATTTTCTTGTTAAACACAGTGTACATACAAGCAGTATTACTTATATACAGAACCATATGGATGCACTGAGAGCTCTTTAGGGCAGTACTAATGAGCAAGACCATTACCGGTATGTGCGTAGTGTTAAACTTTCACAACGAAGGGACACATTAGGTGCATGTACGCTCTAAGAAATAGGTGAAAGTACACACACGAGACTAAATTTCCGCTTAGTATTAAAGTTTAAAATAAAGTGTACACAAACGTATCATTAAAGAATTTCTTGCGCAAAATAATAAAATTTTACAATAATATTACACTTAAATGCTGTTCTACGTGATTTATAAAAGGTTCTTAATTTTGTATTTCATTATTTTCTATGGAATTTTACTATAAGAATTTTTTTGTATCAAATTAAAAATAAGGATTTAGCGCCGTACATTCTCATCAACAATAATAAAAATAATAAGTTTATAAAAGTCTGTTGACAATGTCAACAAAAAAACTCAATGTCATCTCTTTTCGCAATGATTTTCTTTGAAAAATTTGTCATATGATCTCCATGATGGCGTTAGATTTAGACAAGCGGCCCTCTTCTGCTGAAACCAAGTTCTGTAGTTATAATAATCTAGTTCGCAACCAATTGTACGAACTTCTGCCATCTGTGCTTTTGATGACGATACTTTATTATACCTAAGGTCTCTCTTCGAAGAATTTAAAATGTCATGATGTACATCATCGAACAAAAATTCTTCAACAGTTGTATATACACTATGTTAGAGTAATGTTGGACTAAATGTTTAGTTAAGTGAAAATTTAATACACAACATGAAATTGTTTACGCTTTTAAAACGAGTATTTTGGAACAGGTGAAGAGAGTGATTAGATTTCTCAAGTCCGTCGCCTTTTTGTTCATAAGCAAAGATCTTTTTCATGCCAACAAAACAATTGAAGGACTAGTTCAATGTCGTACGTACCACCCTCATTGTACATTTTCTTTTTACATTACAATACATAAGAGTATCCCCAGACTCCGGCTCATTATTTTATCCCCCCCAGGACTCGCGTACGCGTCAAAGCATTAATATCTTAGGAAGTTTACACTGGCGTATTCATTGTTCGCTCAAGTTTGCGACATCTTCACTATAACTACTTATAACGAACTGGGAAATTACATCAACGTCTTGGTTTCGAGAGTATTTTACGGAACAATTGTAATGATATACACGTTACCTGTATCTGCCTATTATATAAGAGTTAATTATTTACTAGAATATTCTGGACAAATATTCTTTTTTCAAATGTTAGTATAATGATGTAACATCATATTTTATAACTATGCGATTCCTTTCTTCGATAGTTTATTTGCCAAAATCAATATCGGTATTAGAACATTTAAAACACTTAAAAATTAATAAAAATGTCTAAAGAGTTACAAATAACATTATTTTAATTTAAAATTTATTTATTATATAATTGCAAGCTCCTTCCTACTGGTCTTATTGTATATCTATGGAGTAAGCCCGTGTCCAGGACTAAACTTCCCATAGCTGAAATGATAATGACGATGATAATTAAATTGAGTTAAACGCTTAAAAAAATTTGGCTTATTAACATACTTTCTATATTCTTCTTCTATCTCTAAACAATTTAAAATCACGATTACTAAATTTTGACAATTTGATATCACAAAATACATAAAACACGTACGCTTAGGCCTTAAAAGTAATTTATATCCCTTGGAAATATTTAGTGGTGTCCATTAGTACAGTTCACGACCGGACATTATTCACGGGCATTCTACTTTTTCTCCAGCGGTTTTATTGTCCTGTATATTAACTTTTTCATTCCAACACTATCTGATACTTTTGTCTAATAGATTTCTTGCTCATTTTACTGCACAACTAATGTAACAAGTCGACGTCGTTATTTAACTACGCAAAAAGAATCAAGTGAACACGTATCATTGTTCTCAAGATAAAACAGGATTTCTGGGTCTTCTTCACTATTATAGTAAATAATCTACTTAACAAGGCTAATAGAAAAGTAAAACATATTTTTTTGTAGAAGTAGCGGAATAAAATATGTTCCAGCCCTTAATGAAAGGTATTGCGACATGCACTGATATTCAAAAAAAATGAATTTTAAAGGTTTTTAGTATTTATTGCCCAAATGAAACGCTGGTAGTAGTTAGTAGAGATAAAAAGAATGAAGAGAAGTAAATGTCGAAATCGTTTTAGACACATTCGAAGTTCGATTATCTGCCAGATAAAAAATACCATCGCAATAAAAAAAAACTTGATTCTCTGTAATTTGGCTTATGATAAGATTCAAGATTTATAATCATTTACAATAATGTAATAATAATTTGCGACGAATTTTATTTCGACATTTCTGCACTCTAATTTTTTTTATTGTTGTGCATAACTTGCAAGCAATAAAACGGGAAGTCAACAATTTGTAAGACTTCAGTCAACGGAAGTTCATAATTGTTTTTCTGACAACTCTTGTTATTCAAATGCTCCGGAAGCGAAGCATCGCTTTCAAAATTGCAAGAACGTTCTTTGTCATAATGAACACCCTCAGGGAAATTAATAAGCACAACGGGAGGGTTACATGAACTTCCATTTTAATATTGCTAAACCCTGGTTTTGAAATGTTATTTAAAACCTGAGACACTTTTGCAATTCGAATTATATTTCAAATTCATTTATCTTATTACCAAACTTTGTGCATATTATATGACAATTTTTAGCTAGTTATTTTTTGCTAGTAATTTATTGATAGAAGATTGAAGAGTTATATTCAATTTGAAGTCATTCGCAGATACGTTTCATCATAGGTACACACTACATATATAAATTTGAAATTTAACTTAGAATCTGTACCTGTATCACGTAAAGAAAGACTTCGTGGTTTAAACGTCATGTACACTCATGGTCTTTAACATGGTGTTTTTTATGTAAGATGACTTTTGTTTTCAAAAGAAGTTTTGTTTACTTTGGGTTATTATAATAATTTCATTAACTATCATTTTTTACAATTGAATGACGGACAGAAGTTTGTTCGAATAATGCACAAAAATAGCGGTTTTCATTGAAGTACATGCAGATTTCTTTAGGCTCCAAAATGTTAACTTGTTTTCTTGTACTTGTTTATTTTTGACGCCGTTAACCTTTATAGTTTTGTTACTTCAACCAATACGCCCAGCTGACTACAGGACGCTCTGATCCGGAATCAGCGAGCAAAACAATAATAACGCAACGTGAAATTGGTATATATTTTACCTATTCCTTTAAACCTAATACGTGACATTTAATTGATTTATTATTGTAATGTATGTATTTTGCAAATGCATACATAAACATAGTGAATACGGAACAAAATTTTTACAGAAAAATTAAAACAAATTTTTGTTTTACATTTTATGAAGTATATAAAACAAAAAAATACGTTTAAATTAATCGCAGCCAGTCGCAAATAAATTAACATTTTAATAACAGTCAACAGTAGTATGAACAATAATTTTTGAAGACAGACTTGCGAAATTGAGGCCCAATGTTCAATCTTAGGCTACTAATTACGAAAGTTCCATTTCTCTCTTGAATCAATTATCTTTCATGGCTGGAAGTAAGCTTGATAGATTATTGCTGCAAAATTTGTAAATGTGAATTTTCTAATCGTTGTCGGCGCTGTTTTTGCCAATAGAAGACCACTTTAAGCCTGTCCCAAAAATATCTATGAGGGAATATACCATTATCGCTTCGCTAGGCAGGCGGGTGGCGATAGAAGTGTGAGTAATATACAAAATGTATTTGTAAAGTGAGCAAAGTTAGCTCAGCAGTAGAAGACTAAGACTTTCAATCATGGATCGCGGGTTCGATTCCCGGGATACAACATTAAATTTTACACTTTGTGCATTATACAAGATTGTCACTGCTCACAGACTAGTTTTCAGAGGATAGGCAACAGCGTTCTCTGCGTACCATAATACAATACTGCGATCAGCAAACCGCCTGCCAATCGTAGCGATTACGGTAAATCCCCTATAGATAGATCTTCGGAGGAAACCTATGCATTGCAGAGGGCGTCTGTGGACTTAACCGACGAAGCACTTTTTTTAATAAACAACTCCTGAAACTCCCCTGCGAGGAGAGTTTTGCTTAATTCATAGCTGATCTTTACTTGACGAAAAGAATTCTAACAAAAAAATTCAAGCTTACGCCTTAAGGTTCCAGAAATTTCTTATACGTGTATTTATATACGTGTACAGAGAACTATTCTGGAGTAAAAATAATTAATTGTTGAGATGTTTATTCTTTCATTAAAAGAGAGATTTCTTTTATAAGTGTATATTTATTAAAATATTACATACAATAGTGAACACCGTATGTCTTAGGTGTTTTATTGTATATACAAAAGTGTTCTAAATTTTTTTAATAGAATCACTTCATAAAGATTTCAAAAGCGATTACTTTCTTCGTGAGATATTCTGTCTCAAAAAAATCTTACAAAGTATTTATTGTATAAGGCCTTTTAAAAATCAATACAATGTATCAGTTAATCTTGTTCACAGTGAAAGTGTTCATTGAATATTTCATATTCTCAAAATTCTTAATATGAGCTCGGTCTGTGAACCTCAAAGCAATTTATATTACTCTTAGCAATATATTTAGGGGTGTCCATTACTGAAGTTCACGACCGGGCATTATTCACGGGCATTCTAGTTTTTTCCTAAAGGTTTTATTATCCTTTATATTAAGTTTTATATTCAGACGAATATAGCTATTTAACTAACAGTATACGACCTCTGCGAAAAAAGTATAAAGTTGCAATCAAATTTTATTTATTACACGACTAAAAAAAACTTTTAAAACCATATAGTCGTAATAGTCGTAACCATATAGTAGAAATTTTAATTATAACATTGTGAACATTTTTCAATAAATATGAATGTATCATGAGCGTATTAATACAGTAATTATAATGTGCGTTAAAAAGTTGCCGAATCGATGGACAGTTTAGTTCATGATAATAAGCACTTTGAACTTAATTTTTCATAAGTTTTGTACGAGTTTAATTTTCATGTTCTTTCTTGAAATATAAATTAAATTTTTACCCTAAGAAGCTAACCATAAGTAATACATAATTATGATTTTAAAGGAAAAGAACTAGGTCATTCTGAATATGTAGAAATAAAGTTGTATATAATTTAAAAATTAATAATATAATGTAATCAAAGAATATCTCATTCACTAGCAATAATTTAATGCTTTCAATGATATTATTGTCATATTTAAATTAATTAACAATACAATATTAAGTGAATTGCTTAAAAATACTTGCCAGCAAAAATTCGAAAAATAACAGCATTTAAAAAAACAGATGACCATCTTAAGATAATCAGAAATGCTGGATGCCGACCGCTTCCAATCGGTCTTATCAAAAACAATTGACTTCTTACAACTTGAATGATGATAATACAAAAACAGGTTTTATATTATCTATATTATATCATATTATTTGATATAACATTAATAATTATTTAATACAACTTGAAATATACTCAATTCTATTGGACACAATTCTCAATATATCAATATAACTATAATTTAGGAAATAAACACACACTTGAACTAATTAATGCTCGGAATAATTATCAAAAGCTAACAATATTGTTTTAAAGTGTTCGGTGCATTGGGTAGGCAATTGTTGTACAATAGATTACATAATGTACTGCTGTACGGATGGAACGTTATAACACTGTAATTTTTAAAAATAGGCCTTAAGACATGTATGTCTTTATGTATTGTGCATCGATATATAGCATTAATATTAATTTTATCATAATATTTTTTGTCAATCCTCGATTTAAACTAAGTTCTTTTGAATTATACATTTTATATGAAATATATTTTGTTATAATGACTCATGTAATAGCGGGTTCGATTACGGCAGCCATATGTTTTAAGTGAATTATATATCATTACTGCGAGAATATCTCTATCCCCAACCGAAATGGTTAATTTGCGTCAGTATTCTTTTCGTGTCCATAAGAATACCTGTGATCTTACATTAGATACAGTTAGAAAGGTAACAACAAAACACATATGTTGGTAACAATTATTGTTAAGAATTAAAAAGCTTAAAGGGCATAATAATACGAATCCAAAATATAAAACCGGTATTCTCACCAACCCTACTAGTTTCTAACGTCGGTATTTTTCCCGGTTCTAACAGCTAACACTAACAGTAAAAACGGTGTAGCGTTATAAACAATTTTACAATATACACAATTGTTGGATTATTCCGTACTTTCAAGCAAAATTTTTAATTTTAAATAATTAGTACAGAATTTTTTTATTCAATATTTATTTTGGTGGAAATAATTATACCATTCAGAGGATTTTACTATAATTACTGTAAATATTCACAATATTAAATAAGCATTTCATTCATACATTCATAATTCTTATTTGTTCTTAATCTAATAAGTCTGTTTTTAATTTAAATTACAATGTGCATTAAAAAAAAGATTATCCATAATTTATAACAATATAGACTATACCTTGAGCGCTTAGCCTGCGCTGCCTTTTGTTAATTTTATAAAATGCATTCTTGGTAATCTTTATATACCAAAAATAAATATATATTTAAATTTACACCTTTAAGAGATATAGTTAGCAAATAGTGTATTATTAATTGAACGCGTCCTTCATATTTATTGAGAGTGTAATTTCAAAAAATCCATTCTTTACAGACTTGTACCAGTCAAAAGGTACCTTCCTACCAAGTTTCAAGTCTCTGTGCCTTATAATTCTAGTGATATTGTCAAAAGTCAAGTGTTATTAAAAACGAAGTAATGAATTTTACTTAAATTCTGAGAATTACCCTGTCACTATTACCGCACTGGTAAACAAAGTTTGCAATCATGTAATAAAATGAATATGGTGGATAAAACTACAACTCTTCTAGCTTATGAAACCATATAATGTTTTATAAATAAATTTAACTAAAATAGTTATTGGGACCTTATTTCTTGCTACAAACATTATCATATTGTTCTTTGTTATAATAACTTTCGTATGTATAAAGCTATTAAAAATGGTCCAGGATATCTAACAGAATGCAACGAGCCCTTTAGCACTAAGCATAAGCCGTGTATTCCTCGAGGACTCTTCCATTTTATAGCTTTCTCGAAGTTCGATTCGACGGACAATGCGGTTCCTCGCCCTCGGGGAAAACAGACTTGAATCTCTCTGTATTCGTCTTATGTAACTGTAGACCATAGATATTTATTATATTATATTTATTTTTTTGTATGAGATGCTACCTTCATAAATATTACGCAAATTTACATATCCTATAAACATAGTTAACCTCATATAAAATAATTAAAGTTTGAAATAATTAAAATTTCTTATAATACGACTCATCAAAGTAAATTCTTTAATATATTTAAAAAAAAATGATCAGAGGATCTAGTTTTCACAAAAGATTGCAGCCCTGTTAAAGATATTTTATACCTAAAAAAATTGAACAGTTGTTTCTTTACTATCTCACCTTCAACCTAAAAGTTTAAAATTTACTTTACTCGTAGCTTATTTTAAAAGGCAAATATGACCGAGGCTTTTTTTACGAGATGGTTTTTAAAGAAAATTAAAAATTAATACTTTCATTAACTTGTTTTTCTTTTAATCTTATTGCTAAAAGAAACAAAAGAATAGGAAACGAGGAAAAGATGAGCACTTTTACCGACTCCCTAAGATAATTTTGCACTAAAAAATTGTAGAATCGTCTTCATGCATAAGATGATACTATAATTACAACAATCGTCAAGTTTTACGACCTTTTCCGCCATATTAGTATATAAAAATATGACAGAATTTTGAATGATGATAAAATAAAAAAAAACCTTTATTTGTCTGACGTTATCCAATCTGTTAAATATTAAAAAATACCGCTAGTAGTACAAAATATTCCGTTATGTCAACCAACAGAGGATCATTAAAAGTAAACACTTGTGTACTCCATAGCAATAATTCATTACTTCATAGTAATAATAATACTTTAATAGTAAAGAATGATGATTTATAAATAATTCGAAATAACACTTCTTCTTAACGGTTTTTTATTCAACCAATAGTGTTTAAAAACTTAAGGCATAATCGCGAAAATAATTTTCTCAACCATAAAAAATTTAAGTACTTCAGTTTATTACTTCATAACTTGTAAATGTTAATTTATTTAAAAATAATAAATTGTATAAATATATCATTGCGAAAGGAATATTGGTAGGGATGTTGGCTAATAGTGACAATTAATAGTTTCTTTTTTACTGGCCGACGACAAATCTTATTTATTATAAAATTACAACACATGTGTGTGATGTTTTGTGAATTTAAGTCAATTTAAATGTTTATGTAAAAAATAATGAAAATTTTCAAAACATATTTTGAACTACTTTATAATAAAGTTATTATGAAAAACTTGAACAATTATAATTAGGAAACAAATGCTACTCAAGGGGCGTTACAACGGTGGTACGCACCCTAATAGGTTCATTTCGCTGTTAATTCCTTGGGGCTTTCCACCATTATTAATTTTCATGACATTACCTAATACTGCACTCTGAAAGGGGTAACTTTTACAGCCCCGGGCCAGAAAATTAGCAATTCACGAGGGTTAGACACGATAAAAAATTTAATATGTTAATGGTAGCTAATATTATAAATGTTTATTAAAGGAAATAACACCATGTATTTGTTTAAATTGTCAACAATTAACCCTTAAATGCATGATTTTATTTATACTTTAAAAAATATATATCTTGCAGATGAGTAATAATGCAGGGAAAAATAGAATGATATTTATATATATATAAATATATATAATTAATTGAAAAAAAAAAGTTATTTTACAAGTAAACAACACTATGCAATTACTTTAAAGTGTAGTACTTATTTTAGGTTTAAGTGGTATGTTGTAGTTTTTTATCATTATTCATTTAAGGGTTAAAGACTATTTTAAATATAATAATGCTTTTGTCGTGACAATGAAAATATTCACGTATTCCACTGTTAGATATAGGCGTCACCCCCCATAGAACTAGTTCAAAGTGGCTTACAGCGTCTTCCGACGATCTTAACAATGTCGTCTGTCTACCTTGTTGGC
The DNA here is from genome assembly GCF_028537555.1 of Battus philenor. NCBI lineage: Eukaryota > Metazoa > Arthropoda > Insecta > Lepidoptera > Papilionidae > Battus > Battus philenor. Next base: position 6,552,394 of record NW_027181693.1, read on the forward strand.
TGTCATCATACGTAAGGCTCTGCTACCATCTGTGTACTAAGTGGCCTGCTGCCTGCCACTAACACATGCCAATCCGCTGGGTTAGGTAAGTTACTTTTGTTTACAGATCTATTCATTCCTCATTCAAGTATAGTCTTTGTCTCGTTGAGCAACCGTGAGCTTACCAATCAGGCCCGAAGTTAGAGAAACTGGCATTGTAATCACTAAATGTATTTGACACGACATTTATAAGTTCTTTTTACAGATGAACTGAGATTTAATCCATTGATTTTTTTTACCTTAAACGCCAAGATTTTATTATTAATTTTATTCAAATATCAATTATAATTTTACTTTATGTTCATTAAGAAATATTCAAATGTAAAATTATTACACAAAAGGGTACACAGAATGCAGTATTTATTAAACATTGGAGCTATTATTTTGATAAACGTTTACAGCTTATTGTCGCGGAAAATGTAAAAACAAAGACAAAAGCGTCGTCCGTGTGTTCTCATAAAGCTAGATTATTTACACCCAGAAACTATTTCCATGACGCTGCAGCACATTTTGCATTGTGTTTGTTCACAAAAGGAAAAAATATTTTAGGTCCCTACAAAGGCTGTAGTAGCTCATTATAGTCTTTCTTGCCACGTGTACGCGTTAGCGCATTAATAGCGTACATACTTTATGGAAACGTGTGCAAAGATATTTCACGTTTATGACCAGACTGTCTATTATATGTGCAAATAAAATCACAGTAATTTAAATTTATCACTTTTAAAAATTTCATCTTAATCCATTTGTTTTATTCATTTATTCACGTTATTATCTACGTGTAATGTTCATTCCTGTGCGTTATGGGAAGATTGCCAGAAGAGCTCAATTCGACAGATTCAGATTAAGGGTTCTAAACGCGCTCTGATCTGCAAAGAGATCACAACAGATTCAGACAGATTTTTTTTTGTGTCGCAGTAGTCGGAGTCATTCAATCCAAAGGTCTATTATCTCTCAAAAATCATTTACGCTATTCTTATATTTTAAAGACTTTAATTATATAGGAGTGTATTGAAATACCGTACAGAGTTGCCCAAAAAAAAAGGGTTACTAATGAATGTTTATGAAGTCTATTGTGTTCAAATCATATATTAAAAAACATGAAACAGTGATCATTTTCATTTCATTGGTTCTAATCTATTTATATTAAAATAAAAAAAATATGTTCCTTTGTCATATTACCTCTGTATTTAATTCTATTTCTAAATTGTTTCTTGCTCCGTGAGCTACACGTCTGTGCGATCCCCAAAATCCTTAATTTGCATTTAATTATCCTAACACATAGAGTGCTTGTACACCAAACTACAATTAGTTGGCAGCAGATAGCAGTGTGGATAAATTTTCAATCTGACCCGCTATCGTTCTCATCTGGTTTTAATTTGTAAACAGGAAAGGGCTGTGTATGGTTTAGAATCACTGCTGTTGGTTAATAACAATATTACTTATATATCACAAAGCTTTTGATTTATTTTCCTTTTTATTTCTTTCCTTTTGTCATCTAATTGTTATAGACATTAAGAGAGTTAATATTTAACAAAAACATAGGTTTTAGTTCAATATAAAAATAAAGAGGCTTTTTAAAATATTTATTTTATTGTTTTATTTACCTTTGAAAGACAACGATGATGATCGATACACATACAATAGTTTTATTCAATTCAATATCAAATTGTAGTATTAAAATTATATACGTAAAAGATGCAATCTACATATGCCGACAAATTGGCCCTTTAAAATGACGCAAACGTTAGCTAAATAATAAAAATGAACTAAAAATGTTTAAACATTTTTAACTATAAACGGACTGTCCAATAACGAGGTTTTTATTAAAATCACTCATTTGTTGTCTTAGTTATGAAATAAGATTGACTTGTATGAAAACCATGCTTAACATTTTTTTGTAGTGTCTACACAAAACGTGAACAGAATTTTAGTACACAATTTTTTGAATCATTAACCGAGAAATTCCTCAATCTTCCACCGAAAAGAATGCTCACAGTCGTGAGTAAACTTTTTTTGGTAAGATTAACACAGTAATTCCTACAAAATCTTAATACAGAATACCTAGGAACAGTAGAACTACCAAGGTAAACTTATGCTCGTTATATTCACACTCATTATCCAAGCGAAAACTTTATTCCTACTGTACGCCGTCGACAGAAAATGAATTTGAATTAACTAAACAGATAGTATAATTTTCAAATTAAGCTTACTTTAAAGTGAAAAAACCTAGATTATTATATAATAAACACTAATAGAGACGTATTATACTACCACCTTATATAATTTGCTAGGCTACCTGTATTTAAATATACCACAATTATAATAATATAACAAGCCGAGTATTACGAACTTTGTAATCAAATTAAAGAGATATTTTGCTATAAGTTATAAATAAAATTACTATTATTATTGTGCGTATTGCACATTTTTTAGTAACGTGAAAAAAGAATATGCGGTGTTCATTATCTGAAAGAAAACAAAAATCACGTTAATCATATGTATTTTACAATTAACTGAATAAAATCGATTGCTAGATTAAAACTGAAAACGTGATAACTATATAAGTAACAAAAATTTGTAGTTTTTCATATACTTTAGGCCAATTTTAAAAGCTATGCTATTGAGAACTTATAATCTGTTAATGTTAATCAAAAATATTTTAACTACTTTTACTGTTTTAATACTACGTTTTGTCTTTTTACTTATAAATTCACCTGTTTTTTTTTTTAAATATGACTTACCGAAGAAAACGTCGCTAATGAAAGCGGGAACATTTTCCCACCTGTTATCGAAAAGGATCTATTAGATCTCTCCACAAACCGTCGTAGACTGCTCTTGAATTTACGCGGCATAGGGATCCAATCACAATTGTAGATAGCATGAGATAGAAGACAGCTCTGTTAATTTAACAATAAACACTGAATATCGTATACTTTGTTCAAGTTCAAGAATTTAATGTAATAATATTAATGTAAGTAAAATAATATTAAAATGTCCGTGTATATTACACGGGACATTTTAATAAAAATACAATGTGAATGTCTTTCAATTTCAATTTTTTAATTTACCTTTTCCATTATTCGTGTCCCAAACCAACATGGGATTAGAATTTGTGTTACCATAATGAACATGTAAGTAGACAGAAATATATAGTAGTGTCCAGTTGCAGGCTGAAACACAAGGTTCAAGATATTTTATGTACAATAAAATTATAAATAAAATCCAAAATGTTTGTTGTGAAATGACATCTTTTTTAATAATTTTACAAACACGTACAGGTTTGCAGGATACGTACATTTAAATGACACCACCGTTCTCTTGTTACCCAACAAAAACTATGTAGTCGCAGAACTATTTTTATAAGACATCATATAGATCATCTCCCAATCTTCATCATTTCAATGTAGGACATAGGTATTTCACATTACATACCAAACTTTAATTTGTAATCTCTCATCTTCTCCCATTTTTTAATACAATTCTTACGTGTTATCTCTTTTTATTGTATTACTTTTTATTGTACTTATATGATAATAAGGTGGACATTCTGTAGTTTGACTGCTATTGTTAATTTAGTGATAATTTATTTTTTGTAGTACATACCTTACAGTTTAATTTTCAAATAGTATAATAAAATAAATTTAATAGCCTAATTTATTACTTACTAAAGTGAACCTAAACAAGCAAACGCATATTATACACGACGCTACACAGAATTGAAAAAATAACGTCACGCTGAAGACATCTTCGATAAGATTACAATACCTGAAATAAATTTATGTAATAATGTTGATTAAAATTTTAATCATAATAGCAAAAACATACAATTTTAATTATTTCAATTAATCCGATAGCTACATCCTTAATTATTACAAGTTACTTACTTGTAAATTTGAAGTGAATGTATAACAGCTTGATTGAAGTTCGCATACAGCCTATTCTCGAACCCTTCGATTTTAGAATTTTGTCCCACGGATTCTTCACAGAATGTAAAACTATCTGTGATATTTTCCAATTTTTCATAAAGAATATCTAACTGAACTATTGTCAATATCATTAAACCCAAAAAAAATGTGTCAATATTAACATTGAAAACCATATTAAAATGCATACCCATGCCCTGGTAAAGATAAAGGAAATAAATATACCTCTCTTTTGTTTCGTTCGACAAAAAATTATAAGTACATGTTGGTAACTGTAAGGGAACTGCCAACAGAATATGAGCAATAAGCGCAGAGAGTTCATGAATTACATTGGAAATATAGGATACGACTGCAACAATTTTCCAATAACGAATAATAAACTGTTTTGCTTTTTTAACCATATCGATACCATTTTCTGTAACCGGTTGAAAGATAGGTTGTTCCAAATATTCCAGAAGTTGAATAATCTTTTTGCGCATAAACATAAAAGTTAACACTTTTGTAATAACTGAAAAATTTGTAAAATACAGTAACAGTTCTTCAATGAAAGCATCCAACTGAAGAGGCAAATAATAAAAATTTATTGTTACTAATACATCGTATAGAAGAATAAAAAATACCAAAAAACATTTAGAATAAATTTCGTAAAAAACAGACTTTTCTTTGTAAGGATAGATTCCTAAAATTTTAAAAAATATCATATTAATATAAAAACAATCTATTTGCTTATAGCCGTTCATCGTTTTTTTTTTTAATAAAATTACTGCTTCAGATAACTAGACAAAACTGGAAATGGTACACCTGACGACAATGTCATGCTTTATATACCGAGTACTTCAAAGATAGCTCTACTGCTTGTTATTACAGGCTTGTTGCTACTAGCTATGTAATTTAATTAAAAGAATGCATTTTAAATTAACTACGTTTTTCCTTAAGTCAATATAAAAAATTAAATAAAAATGCTTCACTCGTTTGAATTTTCTGTAAATGTAAAAAAGTTAGATGCTTTATAATTTGTCTATGAAAACGGTGACGGGTTTTAAATTACAGTGCTAAATTTGATTGTATTAAAAATTGATATATATAAATATATTAAAAATTGTTTATAATATAATATTAACTACTTTATTTACAAATACTACTATAGGATCGTGATGGGGAAGGTGTAATACGCCGTTGTGTGTTTTACTAACACTTCGTATGTATTTTTTTTTGTACGAACGTTTGACATGATTACACATAATACTTTTTTTCTCATTACACAGTCCACGTCCTGCGTCCACTATTCACGCCCTGCGTCCTCTGTCCACGTCCCGCTTCCACTGTCCACCACAATCTCCTCCTTCGACGTTTTTGTGCCGAGAATCATTATCGCGCGGGTATCGCGCCAAGCAGTTAACGTGCATCACTTTTTTTAAGCCTCACCATCATCTTTTCAACCGGTAAGTGACATTGTTTTTTAGTGGTACAATATAATATTTTACGGAATATCCTATCTTGACTACGCTTCAGCGATTTTCACTTCCATGTCACTAGATTCTAGAAACTCAATTTTTTTATAAAGCCCACACATGCGGTCATTACGTGTCTTTGCATGGTTGCTACTTAACTTATAAAACAAGCCAAGTGATATTAATTTCTTATCACTTAGCGCAAATTTTAAATTACTAATTTTTTTAATAATGTTAGTATCTTTAACTTATTTCTAATGTTAATGTGGTCAGTCAACTATAGTTTTCATAAATTATCTTATAAATTTATATTAACGATATCGGTAATTTATTTATGTTTGTCTTGTTTATCTATACTTAATTTTATTCATAAATAATTTCTTACACTGAAAACAACACGGTGCGGTACTCGAAATCCTTAATTTGCATTTAATTATCTTAACACATAGAGCTTGTTCCTTATACTACAATTAGTTGGCAGCACATAGCAGTGAGGATTAATTTTCAATCTGGCTTGCCATCTTTATCATCTGGTTTTAATTTCTAAGTAGAAGGGCTGTGTGGATTCCGATTCACGGTTATCAAAACAAGACTTTTTTCGCTGTTATCGACAATAACATATCTAAATATTGACAAGAAGGACCGTAACAATTTCTTAGTGAACACAATAAAGCTGTATGCTTATCAATCACTACAATTATTAAATAAAACAATATAACAAAGTATTTCAAAGACAGGTTTTAATTTTATATGTTATTAAACCAATATTTATTAGATTGGCTATCAAATATAGATGCTAACGATTACAAATTATATGATAAGATCGTTTTTAGTAACATTTATGAAAATCTGACTTTAAAAATTTAGTTTGCATAATTTTTTACACTAGTGACGTGAAGAGTGAAATTTGTATAACATTAGACTGTTGTGAAGTCGTTTTATTACCTACAATTTCAATCTACTAAAGCTACGTGTGCTTAACTGTACCAAGTTTTTTATGTTTAAGCCAATGTATTAGGACCTTGAATAAGTTCTCGCTGTTTTTTTTTTTTCAAAAAAAAAATATTTAAAATACAATGCTTACAATGTCATTACTCAAAGTATTGTCCATCATTATAGACCACTTTCTCCCATCTCTCTGGTAGCAATTGAATCCCACGTCGGAAAAATGACTCATCTTTCGAGGCAATCCATGAATCAAGCCATGTTTCGGCTTCTTCAAAAAAATGGAAGCGCTGCTCGCTTAAACCGTGCGTCATCGACCGAAACAAGTGGTAATCGGAGGGGGCTATGTCCAGTGAATACGGCGGGTGGGGTAGAACTTCCCATTGAAGTGTTTCCAGGTAAGTTTTGACTGGTTTTGCCACATGTGGCCGAGCATTATCATGTAATAAAATCACTTTGTCGTGTCTCTGCTCGTATAGTGGCCGCTTTTCTTTCAGAGCGCGACTCAAACGCATCAACTGAAGTCGATGGCGAGCTCCCGTGATAGTTTCATTAGGTTTAAGCAGCTCATAATAAATTACGCCCCGCTGATCCCACCAAATGCAGAGAAGAAGCTTAGAACCATGGATAATTGGTTTAGGTGACGATGTTGATGCGTGACCCGGCATACCCCACGATTTTTTTCGCTTTGGATTGTCGTAGTGTATCCACTTTTCATCCCCAGTAACGATACAGTGCAGAAAACCTATTCTCTTTTGTCGTTGAAGCAACAATTCACACATGAGAAAACGTCGCTCTACCTCTCTCGGCTTCAACTCATACGGCACCCAATGTCCTTGCTTTTGGATCATTCCTAACGCTTTTAAACGTTTTGAAACTGTTGACGCATCTACTTGTAACGTTTTCCCAAGCTCTACTAACGTCTGACATGGATCTTCTTCAAGCGATGCCTCCAATTCTTTGTCTTCAAATTTTGTCGGTGCTCCAGAACGCTCTTTGTCTTCAAGGTCAAAATCATTACTTTTGAAGCGCCTAAACCAGTCTCTGCACTTTGCATTCGACAAAGCATTGTCACCATATGTCTCAACGAGAATTCTGTGTGCTTCTGCTGCAGATTTTTTCTGAATAAAGCAGTGCAATAAAATTCCCCGCAAAAACACTTTATTTGGCACAAAAGTACTCATTTTCACACAAGGCAAATAAATATGTAGTTGACACTGTGGTAAACTCTATTCTACTATAATTTGAGATTACATATAGCACTACTTTGGCGATTTGTAACCGTACGAAATTCCAGGCACAGAGTGCCGCAACGCCATCTTTCAAAAAACAGCGACAACTTATTCAAGGTCCTACTTATATATTTAGGATTCATATTATATATATGAACAACGTAATAGGGTAAGAGCTTTTTTTAAGTAACTAATAAAGAAGCCAGTAAATACGAAATCATACAAATAACACTGAATAAAGATATTCAAACATAAATAAACTATATTTGTTTTTGTGAGGATTGCATATGTCTTAGCAACGTGTAAAAAGAATACGCAGTGTTCATTATCTGAAAGGAAAAAAAGTGCTTTAATAATTTCTATCATCTATACATTTCATTAAATTAAATCAATCGTCAAATTACACTTATATATATATATATATATATATATATATTATAAATAAAAAGAATGCACGAAGTCTTTTCTTTTCTTTTAAGGTTGATTTTATGTGCTACGCTGTTTATAACTTATAATGGTACATGCTACGTTAATTAATTACACTCTTACCATCTTTATTACTTGTAACTAATTAGAAACTATTTCTTGTTATATACTTATAAATTCAAATGTTTTGTTTTGAAATACAACTTACCGAAGAAAACGTCGCTAATGAAAGCGGAAACATTTTTCCGCCCGTTATCGACAACGATTTATTAGTTCTCTCTACAAACAGTCGAAGACTGCTCTTGAATTTACGCGGCCTGGGGATCCAATCACAATTGTAGATAGCTCGGGATAAAAGACAGCTCTGTTAATTAAAAAGAATAAAATTGTTTCAAAAATGATAATAATACGTACTACATTTCTTTTTACTTTAAGTTCACGCATATATAGTTTGAGTTAAATGTTTTACTATATGTGTGATTTTTATATAAATAAAATGTAAATATGTAACAATTATGATTTACCTTTTCCGATATTTGTGTTCCAAACCAACATGGAATCAGAATTTGTGATACCATAATGCACGTATACGTGGCTAAAAATACGTAATAGTTTCCGGTAGCAGGCTAAAACACGACAAAATTCAAAATATTAAATATTCAATAAAATGAGAATCAATGTGTAAAACAAAATGTACACCGCATACGACTGTTTTTCTATTTTTACCCACCGGTATTACGTATTTCATTTATTAAACCACAATTTAAACCGCAAAATATCGAAATTAATTGTTCAATTTGTCATCATCAATTTGATGACATGATACAAACGTGAACATTACCTGTTATATAACCTCATTGCTATTGATCTTAATCACTTTATGATGAATAAATGTTGATAAATTTTGAACATACAATATACTTAAAATAAAAATCGAATAGCACTAAATAGATAACCTACTACTTACTAAAGTAAATCTAAATAAGCAAACGCATATCGTACACGAAGATATACAGAATTGAAAGAACAATGTCACGCTGAATACTTCTTGGATAAGATTACAAAACCTGAAAGTAATATCATTATATTTAAAATTTTTAGTATTTTAATAACAAAATAGAATTATAGGAATCTTAATATATCTCATAGTTTATACTCAGGTTCTTCCTTAATTATTTAAATATACTCACTTATAAATTTGATGTAAATGTATAATAGTTTGATTAAAGTTAGCAATCACGTCATTCTCGTAAATTTTGATTTCTGAATCAATAGTTTGCCCCAAATTATTTTTAGAAAGGTGAGATATATTTGTAATATTTAACAATTTATCATTAAGAATGTCTAATTGTGATATTGTTAATATCATTAGACCAAGGAAAAGAGCGTCAATATTAACATTGAAAAGCATATGAAAATGCATACCTATGCCCTGGTAAAGGTAAAGGAAATAAATATACCTCTCTTTTGTTTCGTTCGACAAAAAATTATAAGTACATGTTGGTAATTGTAAGGGAACTGCAAACAGAAAATGAGCAAAAAGCGAAGAGACAACGTGGGTTAGATGGCAAACATAAGATATAGCTGCAAGGATTCTCCAATAACGAATAACAAACCGTTTCGCTTTTTTAATTATGTTTATTCCATTTTCAGTAACCGGTTGAAACATAGGCTCTTCCAAATAAACCAAAAGTTGTATAATTTTTTTACGCATAACTAAAAAAGTTAACACTTTTGAAAGGACTGACATCTCTGCAAAATAAAGTAACAATTCTTCTATATAAGCGTCCAACTGTTGAGGCAAATAATAAAAATTTGTTGTTACTAATGCATCATGTAGACCAATAAAAATTAACAAAAAACATTTAGAATAGAATACGTAAAAAACAGGCTTTTCTTTGTAAGGATAGATTCCTAAAATTTTTAAAAATATCATGTTAATATAAAAGCAATCTATTTGCCTAACTGCGTTCATTGTGTTTAGTTTTATTAAAGTAAATGTTTAAGATAACAAGATAACACAAGAAATGGTACACCTGACTACAAAGTCAGGTTATATATACCCGAGTACTTCAAAGAATATCCTTCAACTTGTTATTACAGGCAAGGCTCTCTAATTTAATTAGTATCGTGAATTTTAAATATCCTTGAGGTAAAATTAGCTGCGTTTTTCCTTAATTATATATCTAAAATGGAATTAAAATGCTACACTTGCTTCAATTTTATGCAAATAAAAAAAACATAGAAATGCTCTATAACATAAATAAAATTTAGTTAGGTAAAAGATTATAAATTTTATTTATGAAAACAGTTTCTTAAATACACGGCTAATTAAGGTTTTAAATTTGATTTTTTTTTTTGTAAAATTAATAGCTTTTTTAAAAAACACTTTCATGATGATACTTTTAAAACAAATTACTTTTAAACAGAAAATAAAGAATTTATAGTATTTTTTTATTATTAATATTTATTTGTCTGGCATAATAAATAATTTTGATAACTAGGGAACGGTGCATTTTTTATCAAAAAAAAATTAAAAAATTAGACAAATGACATAGCGGCAAGTTATAATCCTCAGTCTGCTGTGAAAATAACCGGAGCGTGTGGATGTGGTCTATGGTACTATGGCATTTTTGAAAAACCAGCTTATTGGGTGGCTGAAAGTCATGTGTCATACGTTCCAGACAATTCGTGAATCTTGAGAACAGTTTTTAGCATAGCTCAGTAACGTGACGGGCTCGCAATTCTTCAATAAAGTGTTATCGTCTTTCTTGAACAAGAGCACCAACTCGCCTTTGTTTCATGCTTCTGGCATTATGCGCTCGAGCAAATCGAAATTGAAGAGAAGAAAAATTTCGTTCATTGACGACAGGTTATATATTTGGGGTTTTAAATATACATATAATATAATGTACAAGCAGGTCAGAGCATAGACTTTATCACAATAAAACTCTCAAGTTCGTTAGTTCTTACCAGTCGGTGATTGCAACCTATTTTGCCGCTATTGATCACAAACATATCTGAATAAACGGTTCATGTTGGTGATGATACATCATACTCATGTCAATTTCCTGTCAGACGAATTCTGGAAGAAAGTATTTACCATAAAAGTCTTTCTCGGAGGAAGTCGGCCTGCCACTTTCCTTTAGGGTTCTATTCTCCATATCGCTTTTCTTGCCTAACCTTGAGTTGAGTTTCTCCATAACAATAGGAAGTATGTTTAGCCTGATTTACGTCCTCTCACATAGCCTCTACTTTATCTGAATGAGACAAGATCGATACATGTATCTAACTAACCTTCAGCGATTTTCGTTGAGATATTTTGAGTAATAAGTATCCTACCCCGATCGAAACACTGTCGATGGTAATAATGTTGTTAAAGAAGAATTTGTGAACGAGAAATGCAACATCACCTTAGGACAGTTGATTACCCTCCCGGTGGTAGAGTAGATTACCGGTCTGATTTACTGTATCCTCGCTCTCTCTACTGATTTCCTATCTCAAAACGTTTCAAAGAAACCTACTTAGTTCCTTTTTCAGCTCAACAGTCTTCTGGTTTGTTCCCGTCGTGCGTCTATTGTGTGTTACCATTATCAGTGGTTATCACGATAGGTAGCTGGCCGTCTAACGGAGATACTTAACAATTCCTACTACACCAGCACCATGGTTGCTACCCTTACCAGAAAAAATGGTTCTGGTTACTGAAGGTCTGGTATTTTTTCTAATTATAGAGGGTAGGTGTCGATACTCGCACACTATTATTTTTATTTCAAATATGTTTGCAAGATATTGCTGCCCATCGTCCGAGAATACCGGTTCCCGAACAACTCTTAACAGACTTGTACGGCTCGCAGGAGTATAGGACGGGAACTATTCCCTTCACTTTACTTCAGTTTTATTACTAATAATAAAATTCTTCGATATTTTAATATGTTTATGCAGTTTGTTAAAAATTACTGTAAGATCAAATTTGTATAGTAAAATAGTGAAAATGATTTTTAACAAGGAAAGACTACAACAGTGAGTTGTACTGTCATTGCAAAATACTAAAAATTAATTAAATCACAAATGAATGTTAAAAGATGAACCTCTTGACATACCGAAATAAACCATAATTTCAAGGAAAGTTCCTTCACAGCGAATTTTGTTGTTTCAACTTAAACGTAATGTTCGTAGTATACAAAACAAAAGATACAACTTTATTTAAATCATATGAGATATTTTATTACAGTGAAGTGCCCGTGTGCTATTTTTGAACAAATAACAATTAAATTGATATTACGCAATTGTTCCACACGTTTAACGACAAAATTTGTAATTTGATTTATAATATAAAATATAGATATTGTATCCTTTTTTTTAACTATATTTCAAGTTATTTTTAACATGATCGAGATATTTTTGTAACCTGGTCATTATTAAAAATTAATAGTGTAGCAATATTTTCTTGCATAAAATTAGGTACCACTAGGAACAAGTCATGTCCTTAATGTTTACATTCATTAGCAGTATCTCGAATAAAACTTTATTCTCATTGTAGATATGACGGTTAACAGGGAACAAGCTGTATTGTATTAAAAGTAAAAACATTAGACTTAAATTTATTTAATTATAAATAGCTTAAAACACACTGTAATGGTCATTGTTATTTTTAATTGGTTAGTGTTTTATTTTTAAATTAAATAAAAAAATTGTATAAAATGTACGCAATAAATCATAAATGTTCCAAGAAACCTTCGTGGCATAATATCGAAATATTTAAATTTAGGGTAATAACGATAATTCGTGTTTTTTGCTCGTAAGCATAAACTGGAACGTCAAGGCATTAAAGAAAACATCCTAACAATTATTTTCTAAATATTCAACTATTTCAATATCTCGATTATGTCATTCTAAACCAAGATCTAAGAAGTACTATGTGAGAATGAAATTAATCTTTTATTAATCTTAAGCCTTTATTGCCCCGGATTGCATTCGTTGTTTGTCAATTATTAATCTGTGTGCACTGGCTGAAGAGACGCTTTTAGCGAACAGAAAACAATCGTCTTGTTAACAAACAATTCGCCCTCAAGAATGTCAACGAAATAGATTGCACTTCGAGTAACGCTGCCGCAACTGGACATCACATTGATAGCCACAATGTGCATTTCATAAGCCTCCTGACTGTCAAAACCCTTTCCCGCAGATTTATAAATAGCTATGTTATCTTGCCAATACAGGCATTTCGTATGGAACAGCCCTTTTAGCGGTTTACTTATAACACTATTTTTATTTCATTTAGAGTAGAGAACCTTCCAGGCGTCATATACCTCTACGGTCGTCCTATCCCCTGGACGAAAACCGTTATATACCTAGGTGTCACCTTTGACACTAGGTTTCTATTTTATGAGCCCACTAACCTCGTCGCAAACAAAGCCCGCGCCATACTGTTCAGGCTTTACCCCCTCCTCAGCCCCGCAAGCAAGCAGTCCACAAGCGTCTCTATAAAACCTGTGTAAGACCCGTGTTCGCTTACGCAAGCGTAGTCTTCGCCCACGCCCCGGCGCACATACTACAACCCTTATAGACGTTACAGAACCGCTTCAACCGGCTCTCAACCGGCGCCAGTTGGTTCCAACGTAACATCGACCTCCACAGTGACCTCCAACTTAAATCCGTCCAAGAGTTCTTACGGGCATGCTCAAAGGCATACATCGCGAAGGCCTCTTCCCACCCCAACCCTCTCATAGCGAACTCCTCTCGCTACTCCCCCGGCACCTCCTTCAGAAACCTCGTAAGGCGTCCTAAAGACGTCCTTACTAATCCTATCGCAGGGTTCCCACAATCCACTCACCACACACCGCACGCTTCAGACATTCATTACACTGCAAGCGAAAACTAGCCATCTACAGCAACCACTCCACTGGCGACCGCTCACCGCACGAAAAAACGCGTGCGAAGCTCAAAAATTATTCACCACACTTCCTACCGTCCGTTACGTAAACGGCGTCGGACTTCGCCCAGTAGTACTCCAGCCGCCGCCGCGAACAGCATGGACGATCCTAGGCAGGATCAGTATCCTTCCTTAGATTGCCGAGCGGTTCAAGCTGCCCTCCACACTTAACTCCTCATTCAGTACACTATCAATAACACTGACTAGACATACTTACTTAGACGCGCTAGCCGCGAGTTCTGCCGGCCGACTGGGTCGCGCTGGGTTTGTGTCCTCGAGGACTAGCTTGGTGAGCCCCGCTGCTACTATCTCGCGGCCACTACCTGTGTGACTTTCTCGTCCTCCCGCCGAATACTGATGCGGGTTCGGGAACTCGAATCCTTTAATTTTATATAGCTCACGGACCCCTCCGTTCTGTGAACTCGTTTCCGATGAAGCTGTAAAAGCCGCAAGGCTAACAGCAAAAACTTCACATGAGACAATAGAGTAGAGAATCTAAAGAAGTAACCGACACGCCACAAGCCAACTGGCGAAGCATTAATTTACGACCGTCTATGCGATACTATTGAGCAACTTTCTACGCCGATTAAACAGCAACTCACAGCCGTACAAATAACACTAGAAGTTACTACGCTCAAGACGTCATGTAATCAAAACCAGGAGACTCGTCGCCTAATTCAAATAATTCCAGTAACCTTATTAGTTACTGGGCCAGCAAGCAAAATGAAACGTAATTAATGCATACTCTTTGATAGTAGATGTAGGCGTTGCAGAGGCATCTAATTAAACGGCAAGTTTTTTTTTTTAAATGACAATTTGATTTTTTACGTATCCATCTAAGCGTGGAATGTTTTAAATGTAATTATACACGAACTACAGGTTCCAAACATACTAGGACACAAACAAATTGTTATAAAACCAATACACTGATTGATTTTAAAAGATACCTTATCAAAATATTTTTTAAATAACACAAATTGACACGAACATGTAAGTTTTTAAGAAAACATAACTATTGAACGTTCAAAGATACGTACTAAAATGCATTTTAAAAATACAAACAGCGTTGACATAATCCTTGAAGAACTAATATTAAATGTTACAAATTAATTAAAAGTAATGTTAAAATATGCTGATAGTTTTTAGCATGATTATTCTTTTATGAAGCTTTTAGCATTAAACAGTAGGTGGCTGCCACATCAGAAGCTACATATTATCCCATTATTGTTAATCCGCTGGTGCCGACCACGGTTTTTACGAAGTTGACTCCCTTTGATCAACCGTCTTTTTGGCATGCAACTGGCTTTTTCTGGACAGGAATCTCACTGCCATAAAGGAATTTGCAGATTCCGCGAGCTCGAGGGAGCAGAGCGCAAAAGGCGTCTAAACTATAAACTCTTTTCAGGTATCGAAACTCGAGTGCTCCTAGAGGAGCCTATCCTCGTGCTCCTACCTACTACTTATTTGCAGGACTGGAGGCCACCGAGCTCTTAGATCGCATCGGTTGACACTCCGAAAAATGATTACACAAGGGCCCGCACGAGATAACCTCACCCTTCGGTTGATTGCTATTACGTGTCTAATAACACTACTACCACTACAAAATTCATTAGCTTTGGAAGAAGTGCCGAAAGAAACTCAAACAAGCATCTATCTAGTATGATCTGGGCAATCCCAGTTCAATAACTTTGCTGTGATATACCATTTATCCTCCTTTCCGACGAGATCGGTAGGTTATCTAATGGGAAGATGACGGTGTGCAGTGTTCGTAGCTTGTTTTATAGTCACCACGTTGTCGGGAAACTTGAGTACGTGTCATGGTCTCAGGTCGGTACGGAGTTTGGATGTATTTAGTTATGACTTATACATACTGTTGGAAACTTTTTGGGCTAATAAGTTTGTGTTATTTATGTATTATCTGTGGACTCAAAAATATGACATTGTCATTCGCCACTTGTCATAAAACTGTCTAAGTAGTTGAAATGTAACTATAATAAGAAACTTTTTTTAATAATAAATATTAAAATATAAACATATAAAAACCTTATTTACTCATATTCAGATATTACAATGTAAAAGCCATTTAACGATAAGCATAATCAAAAACTGTTGAATGTTCACAAATGCATATTAATATTTATAAAGATGGTAGTCGTTCAAACAATTTGAGTATAAACAAACAAGAAAGTATGAAATAAGAAGCTATTGAAAAGTTGGATTCTACTACTAAAAATTTAAATTACTTGTTCAAATAACGACAAGAATCATTAAAGATATTTTTGAAAGAAAAATTTATAATATTTTCTAAACAGCAACACTCGCAATCAATCAAATTAAAAACAAAACCATTGATAACTTCAGGGTAATTTCCGCGCGAGTGACTTTAAAGTTCTAAAGTCTTAAGTGGCTGATTCATAAAATTTTATACATTGTTCTTGTTGTATTTAATACAAATAAAATCAACCAAAATGCGTTTCATCATCAAGAATTCAAGTTCGGGCAGTGAACGTTTGGGCATTATGAAAGAGTTCTTAAAACTTCCTTCAGCAATGATCGAGACTCCAACAGCCGCTTTACTGACTCAGGTTACAACAGATTTGCAATTTAATTTGTTCAAATAATTATTTCTTTGAATTTATTTCAACTAAAATGATTAAACTGAATCGATATAATCATATGAAAAAATTAATTGAATTCTATGTACTAATGACAACCAACACAAACGAATAAATAGAAAAGAAAAAATAATTTATTTTTAATACGAAGAATTTGTGTATAAAAACTTTTTATTAACTTTGCTTCGAATTGCTCTTTGAATAATCAAAGGTTTAAATG
Source organism: Battus philenor (assembly GCF_028537555.1). Lineage (NCBI taxonomy): Eukaryota > Metazoa > Arthropoda > Insecta > Lepidoptera > Papilionidae > Battus > Battus philenor. Next base: position 6,569,177 of record NW_027181693.1, read on the forward strand.
GAATTAAGACAGGAAACCCATTGCAAAATAAAAAATAAATCATGAATAATTGAGATTTATAACAACAAAATAATATAATTAAAGTTTATTTTTATAAGTTTATTTACAATATTTTTATTACAATACTTGAGAATATGATTAAAATCATAATATTTTGTTAATAAAAATATGGTATTGTGTTGTTTTGACTTGGTTCCTAAAAGTAATTAATATTGAAGATTTATATTTTGCACTAAACAAATATTTATGTAAAAAATAATTGATTTTATTTTCCAAATTTTTATTAACAAATAATTAAAATTTATCAGAAATATAAAGATGTTTTTCCTTTTGTGTTCAAGTATGGTTAAATTAAAAAAAAAATCATTTTCAGGGAGGAAGTGTTGTTCATTTAACAGCAGAAGTATTGTACAAAGTTTTTCCAACTTCACAACTTCTCTGGGTACCATTATCTAATTCAATACATTTGGAAAATGGTTTAAAGGCACAGGGTGATAATTTAGCATCATTTGCAGGCTTGAGGACACATTTTACTTGTGCTACCTTACAAAATATGAATGAAGTTGTACCATTGGGCCATTTTGAGACTGATAAAGTACCTTTATGGACAAGACATGGAAAGAAAATGATTTCGGCTGACAGGTGACTAACAACTTTAAAAACTATCAATTATCAACCATTTTTAAAAATATTTTTTTTTGTTTTAAATAGTGAATAAAATTTTGGCATCATAATCGCCACAACAAAACATATCACTCCCACACAGACATTCTAACATTTCTCGTTCATACTTCATTCACAGACACATTGAAACTTCACCTCACCTTTTATCTGTTAGGACAACATTAGCTTCACTGTAAGGACATGTTATTAACAAGGCAATCCTTCTGTCTGATAATAACTAGTCAATAGTGGTATTGTGACTGTGTTATTCTATTAAACCTTAGGGACAGAATAAATGGGAGGTTTCTATCCACTCAACCTCCCAAAAAATTTAACATTAAATTAATTATATTACAGTTTTTAAATTTATATGCCTGGTTAGAAGTGTTTTACAATATTCAAGAGAATTTTACTTGGAACAAAATCCTATTAAACCAATTAAATGTAATCACATGGCTTCTTTACACAAAAAAATATCACTTGTTAAATTATTCAAAAAAAGATTCACTAACAATATATTTAACACCTATTAATTTTAATAAATAAAATTGCAATCATATTAAAAAAATGTATTATGTTGTTTTTACTATATTTTATTATTACTATGTATTATACCATTTTGTGTTTCTGTTTGTAAAAGAATCAAAACAAGTTATAAAAATAGAAAGATGAATGTAAAGGTCAAGTTAATGCTAAACAATTACAGGTATATGGATCTTATGGAAGTGTTCAAACCAGATCTAATTTTGGCGATTGCAGATGGCCGTACGTCACTTGATGAGGGCTACAAAAGAATTACAAAATCTATTGAAAGGACAGCCAATATGTTGAATATTTGTGTAAAGAGGTATAAAGATTCCACACGGCTCCAGAATAGTTCACTTGTTGGTATGTAAAATTTAATCATCACCTTGTACCATTTATAGTTTTGTTTTAATATTTCATTGTGTGTGTTGTAAATTGTCCTGCACAAAAAGTGCTTTGCAACAATATCTTTTCCTTACATTTGCACCACTCTCTTTTAATTTATATATGTAATAACACCTATCATTTTTCAATTTTTTTGGAATTTTTTTTATCTCCCTTTAGGAGACTTTAGAAGCTTTTAGCCTTTAGAAGATTACCATTCTTCTTTTGTTTCGTATAAGAAAAGTGAATAAAATGATAAGTCTTTCTTATTTGTTTTATGGTATCTTACATAATTTAAAATACTAACTACACATACATTGTATAGTGTTATTAAAATTAGATAAATAAATGATAAATGCAGGTTTCTTGATATATAACAATGATATGGTTAAGGTGACTGGTAGTTACTAGATGAGGGCAGCGCAAGTGTAATAATCACGGCAATTTTTGTGGGAGACCTATATTTTGCAGTGGTCATCTATCAGCTGAAATGATGATAATTTCATATATTTACATAAAAAGAAAAGTATGTTTTTTTGAAATATTAGATGTTATAATATTTTATACATATAGTTCTATACATAATTAACAATTAACATATTTATTTAGAAATTTTCCTAATAATCTAAATTTTTGAATATTTACTATTCTAGGTGTAATAGTGGGCAGTGGTATACCAAAGAAGTGTGAAGAAAGTATACAACATGTTCTAAAACACATAGATGTTCTTAGTGGAATAGCCCTGGCTGGATTAACAGATGGAACTGAAGAAGAGTCCTTTGAAAAGCTGGATGAGATTTTTAAGAGAGTTGGAGTATGTATCAAAATTTCTCTGATTAGAGGTCATAATATAATAAAATCAAGAATAATTAATTAAAAAATGATTAATTTGATGTGGCATACAGGCAAATGCATTGGCCTTTTTTAATAAGTAACAAGCTGTCCCTCACTCACTTTGTTTGGCTTAAAATAATGATTAATTAATATATAATTTTGTTATTAAGGTGCCTAATAATTTGACATGAATAAGTATTCTGATATGATAGATAAGTAAGTATTCTGGCCAAGTATGAAAATATGTCCATAATATTTATGATGGGCCCATTGACATCATTTGCGGTTGGAATTTTATAAAATCAATTTTTAGCTGATCTCTATTCACAAATAAGAATATTCTTAACAAATTTCAAGGTTTCTCAACCTTATTGTTCCGAAAATATTTTAATTAGTTACTATTTATGAGGAATTCTCTCATAAACAGCTCTTGTAAAAACATTGATTTATGATCCAAGTGATCATATACCATTTTATTATATTTAGCTACAAAGCTTATCACCATTGGTATTATTAAAATATGGCTATGCTAGGAATAATTATAACAAAATTCTTATATAATGGTTGTACTATTAAAGAACCTCACTTGAATATAATAATTTTAAAATATATGTGTAATTTTAAATTTTTCTATAGACCAAATCATGGATACATAAAAATAAAACTAATGAATCTGTAACTACACAGCCAAGGTGTAAAAAATTGTTTTTCGATTGGGAATAAAAATTGATTTTCATGAGTACAAACAAATTTTACTGCACTTTCTGCTCTCCATTACTAAGAATTAATATTTTAGCAATATGTCCCTTACTACTTTCTTACAGGCTTGTGATGTTATGACATAATAAAATGGATTCTTTTATTTATTACTGAAATTTCAGGAGGCAATACCTAAGGAGTTGCTACATGTTGTGGAAGGATGTTGGAACCCAGCAGTGATAGTAACTGCTATTGGCCATGGTTGGGATTTGTTTGATGGCTCATATGCTGTTAAACTCACAAATTTAGGCCATGCGTTAACACTGAATTTTGATGTCGTAAAAGAAACGCAAACAAAATACTTGTTAGATCTAAATGACGAAAGGTAATTTTAATTTGTACTAATACCCTGACAAGTTTTTTTTTATTATTTGTTCTTACAGCTCTAAAACTTTCAATAACTATTGTAAACATTTAAAAAGACAAGGCCCCCAGTGCTTGTCACCGCCCCTATTGCTGGTCACCGCCCTTATTGCTGGCGGGGGTAGCACCACTAGGTATTGGTGGAGCCGAGAATGCTTAGAAGACCCTGGATGCAATCTGCTTCCAACTGGTCAAATCGGAAATCTATGGGGAGAGATACCCAGCAGTAGATAACAGCTATGGCTAAAATTCTAATAGTAAACATGCTGATTCAAATCAAAAAATTCAAATTGAATAAGTTTATAAAGGTTTTAGTACTAAGACATTATTGGTACACACAATAAAATAGTATTTGTTACAACATATTATTCAATTACTTTATTATTGTTAATCAGAATAAAATACCTTACAGTTATAAAGACCAATTTGTGCCGATCCTGGAGGGATGTGATTGCCTTGCCTGCAAAAAGCATACTCGGGCATACATTCGGCATCTACTGAATACTAGAGAAATGTTGGCATCGGTGTTGTTAAGCATGTGAGTAATATTATATTAATGAATACCATTATAGTCTATATGTTACCTACAGAGACTTAGGCGCGAATCAATTATCAATATTACGTTTAATGTGAATACAGCTCAACTAAACCTTTTGGTCACCCTTGAGCTAGAATGCTAAACAGATATTGTCCATTATTGACAGCCTAAGTTGAGGTCCCCTCTAAATGGGTTCGCGAACCTAGTCACTTCATAGAGTCTGTCAAAGTATATAGTATGGAGCAGCTCAAGCTGAGCCTCAGACAACATTGCAAGGTCATAAAAAAGATCAACTATGTTACCCAGTCATAAATATTGCACAACGACCTTTGGAAAGAGAGAATGGCTAATTTCGGATTCGTATTATTTTTATTTTTTTTTACTATTGTTTTTTTTATTTTATCCCAACCTATATTACCACTTATAGAAAAATTGGTGTATTTTATACAAAGAATAAAAATAATTGTCAAAAAAAGCAAATGATACTTTGTTTTAACACAGCTCCTAATAGATACCGGTCTGTATTTCGTGCGACAGAGATAACGCTCTACGAAGCTGAAATTAGCCGATTGTCTCTTTACAAAGGTCGATGTGCAGTATTTATAGCCGGGTATTGTAACTTATGTAATTTAATAAAACCTTTGAAAAATACATAAATATATTTTCGTTAATTTAACATATTGTAGGATTAGACTTAGGTTGTAGGCAACCTAAAATTTAATTATATCTGATTGGGTAGAGCAATAAAATTTATATTGTTCTTAATAAAATAAAATAAAAAATTTGAGAAATATTTAGTTGGTCCTCTTAGCGTTATAATAATAATTGAGTAAGAATATATTGGTCCTTTTCTTACTTAGGATGGACTTCCGCAAAATAACGCCTGATTACATTAAATATAATAATAATTGAGTTCAGTTCTGATAACTACGCTGGCCATTCTGATACGGCCACCAAGTTGTCCTTGTCTTACAAAAATAACTGTGTGGTTTTAAACAGAACTTAATTTAAAACAAAACACATTGTAACATTTGCACTCAGTCCTTTAAAACATATATGGTTCATGCATTAGCCCAGCCCAATCAAATTACCTATTGCCCTTAAGTTTGAACATAGTTATGATTAACAGCCTGTTTAGTGTGGTATGGTATATCAGACTCAACAGTTTTACTTGGACTACCTACATTGTAATAAACTGGGATACTTATTCTTCATTCGGTGTTTGCTTGTCATTGTTTGTGTAATTTATACCAGACCAGTGTTTTTGTTTCAAATTATTACAAAATTTTGATAATGTGGACTTAATAAACATAAAATAATTTTTGATAATAAATTGTTTAAATTTTAAAATTTAATAATATGTTTAGCTTTAACAAGCTATTAATAGAAATATTAACAAAGGAGTTAATCTATTTGCACACAATGATAATCCAAAAATATTTTCTTTAAGCGAAGTTTATTTTTACGTGATATCTATATGTCCTATCACTGGTAATAAATGACACTATTGATCTTTTTGGCTCGTAGGATAGTTCTCTGTTGTGAGGATAACAAAAGAATTATACCGGACTTGTAATGGCTAAAACTCTATGGTCTTATTTTGACGCCTTTTGTTAAAATTACAGGAACACCTTCGCGTAATACCGTAGTTTCAATAGTGGAGGCCTAGGGTCTCGATATCTTAGGGTGGAGATGCAATCCCCGATCCCTTATTTAAAGACGCAATCAGGATTTGCTCAATTCCCTTTTGCAAGGCCAAGTTTTACGTGTGGCAGATCACCTCGAATCCGCCACATTGTTGAATATGTTGGCTTGTCGCTAATTTTATATACATGTGCAGTTTTTTTTATATATTTATTGATATTTTTGCGTTATTTACAGACATAACCTGCACCACTTCAACCAGATGTTTTGTTACGCCCGCCAGCATATTGTTACTAACACTTTTGAAACATACAAGAAACATATTATAAACCAATATGTGGCATATAAAAAATTACAAGTGAAATCAGATACAAAAGAACCAGACAATCAGTTCCCACAAGTAAAAAAAAGTAAAATATGCACAGAAGTAAACAATAAAGTGTCTTAACAATAGTAACAATAGAACTTGATTGTATTACCACAGAAAGTTGAAGAATTGGCTATGGTCCTTGCACAATATTATGCTTATGATTACTTTGAAGAAGCTGTGATTTAATTGTCTATTTGCATCATCTGTTATTCTAATACAATTCATACTAATCCACAAATCTGTAAGTTTTACGTAAATGTTTGTATCAAGACATTCCCAATTTTTGTTTACAAACTTAACAAATGTAGCTTAGTTTTATTGCAACCAAATGTTGGTCAGTACTATTTTTAAAACTGGTACAGATTTATTTTAAAATGGCTTGTAAAATGTTAAATTTAAACTTAGTTTATGTAGATTATTTTGATTTTTTGCTGTAGTAGCTTTGTGTATATTTGAAATAAATGGTATTGTGTGGTGAAGGTAAACCACCAGTAAAACAAGTAAATCGCAACAGCAAATTAGTAAGTTGACATTTTCAAAGACATTGAATCAATTATTCCTGTAGATGACGTGGCTTTAATGACTCGTCGGAAATTGTCAATGAATTTTAGATAAACATTTGAATGAATAGTGGTCTACATATCTACACAACTACTTTTTTAATAATAAAATAGATAGGTAGTAACATAGTAGTTGTGCCTTGAAGCAAACAGATTTATTAGATTTTTTTGTAATTCATATATCTTTTAGTTTCAAAATTGAACAGCAACAGTAAGTTTGTACTCGAAATAATCATATTTTTAATTCCCATATATTAATATTGAGTTATATATAAACTAATAGACATTTTCATATGGATTAAGGAAATGTATGCTTGTTGCAAGCCACCTCCAACTGGTCTTCTTGGAAATCTACAGGGGAGGCCTATGTCCACCATAGGACTTCCTGCGACTAAAATAATGACGAAGTACAAATTGTTTAAGCAATGTCTATGGTTTTATTTTCACTGTATTAAGAACACAGGTTTTATTAAAAGTTCATAAAATTTGTCCTCAATTATATTTCGAAGCTGCTTTGTGACCTCGATGTTTCTCCTGTAACTATTTCATTTATGTAAATATATATTTATTATTACAAGACACGGGAACAGAAAGTGCAAGAGTCCAAGCATCCAATTTGTTGTTTTTTTCTAGTGTCTGGTGTTATTTGGCCAACCTCTGTTTAGATGTCAAACACGGTGAAAATGGCTGGAGAGGAGTGTAGATTAATCTAAACTAATGCATTTAACATTGTTTAACTTGGTGCATCAATCGACTTAAAGTATGTTTGCTCATTATTTACCAGGACTCTTCCTAATCCTTATGCTATGCATGGTTGCCGATGTCTAAAGTGTAGAGGCATATTAGGTACAACTTGAGTGTTAAGCATATAGACGTAAGCATGTAGATGTGAAACATCAAAAACAATACACAAGGTTGCTGGAATGCTGCTTCTAACATAATTAGGAAACAACAGAAGTCATATAGTGATTTAAAACATAGTAGATGAGTTATGAGTAAAAATAATTTCATTAATCATATATTTTATTGACAATATTTACACAATAGTTTAGTGACCATACTTATTGAGCTAGGTATATCATATGAAATGTGCATCAAGTATTAATTGTATGTAATTGCATTACGTTAATATGTAGAGCTACAATTAGGTAGATTGAAAGGATGGCAGGAATTTGCTCATTTAATCACATTCCAATTCAAAAGCAACTGCTACAAATAGAATACATAGTAAATATATTGGATAGCAAAACACAACCTTCACATAAAATATATAAACATTGAAAACTGTTAATTAAATAACACTCCATAAGTATATGAACATAAACAGAATCGCGTGTTCGCATCTGTGACTTAAACTACCACAAATTTCTACGAGTACATTAGTATAGAGACATCAATTTCACGGCGAAAGTACTAATATTTGGCACAAATAGTTTGATAGCATTGTAAAATCTACTTCCTATTTGACATTCAAAAGCAATAGTAAACGATGTATTTTTAAAATTGTAAAATAATGATAGAAGCCAATGTAATAAACTAAAATAAATATTTTTCTCTCAAATTCAGTGCTTCATATAACCAATGAAATAAATAGTAGGTTCTCAATGTTAATTTCCCTAATAATATTTTTAATAAGTACATTTATCTACAATGCATATAAATAAAATATTCGAATTTAAATTTATTCGATATAATGTTCAACACAATTTTTATAAATTACACTGTACATCCTAACAAAAATTTAATACAAAAATGTATATTTCGTTTATTAAATAACAATAAATATCTGCATTTTTATTGCAATAAAATGATTGTTCTATACACAGTCTAAAAATGAGAATGTATCACGTTTACTAATAATATTAGGTACAAAACAAGATCTCCTCAGCATAAAGATGTTAAAGTTAAAAGATAAAAGATTGTGAAAAGAACCCACAAAAGTAATTTTGAGATCTTTTAGCAAATATGGAAAACTTAACCACTGCAGTTTCTGTTGCACTAAATGCTAGCAATATCTTGAATACACACTACAAAAACATTGGTATGTTTCATTCACTGGTTAAACACATTTCCAGGATCAAGTCCTTCTTTTTCTTTTCACATTTAAAGATATTACGATAAATTGAGTGCCAATTCTTGCACTACACAAAGTCATTTGTACTGGGTGTGTTAAGTGGTTCTTGTGCCTGAAAAGAAAAAAAAACATAATGGTAAATAACTTGAAATTTAAAATATAGATGCACCAGTTTCAATGTTGATAATGATATAGATAAATAACTGGTAGTATTAAAATGCAGAATTGAATCTAATCTATCATCTAAATACACTAATAAAAATGGCATAATTGAATTGATAATTGGGATTAAGAAATTAATGGATACAACTGTATCCATATCTTAAACTTATGATATTTATTGTTTGATTCTCATCCACGGGTAGCCTTTATACTCACCAATTAAACACTCGCAAGGAATGGCATGAAAAATAAAATTGCCGCAATAAAATATACACAGTGACATCACAATTGACAGAATTTAGAGCTATCCAAAGGTTTACTTATTTACAGCATTATTTCTAGATTTTAAATATTTTTGGCAACTAATATTTAATACTGATACGGTAAAAATGTTGGCACATTCATTTCGCCATAATCCTTATACACTAAACGAAAATACTCTATAAATCCCTTAAAAACGACCCTAATAAATATAACTCTAAATACATCAAATTTAAAAAGACAAACCTCATACACATTTAAAGTTCTATGAAGTTTTTATGTACAATAATGTTTCTGGGGTTTGTTAGATACTGATTTGATTTAGTATAGGAATAACTAATATTTTCAGAGTTTCAAATGTAAAGAAATTAATACAAAAGTGGCAATCTAATACATTCATGTAAGTGTTGATATTAAAGGGTGCAGCAAAGGTTGTTTGACTTATCTAAGACTATTTTGTATGTTGAGTGTGCATTCCATAGCAGTAAGTGCCCTTACCTCTTCTCCCACAGTGCTGGGATATAGTTTGCTTCCCGGCGCGTAGCCATTTTGTTCCAGAGCAAATTGGTTCTCTGTGGTCTTCCTGTACACCGGGTTGTCGAAGTTCATCGAAGTCACGTTGCGATGCATGTAGTGACGGTACAAAACAAATGCAATCTGAAAAGTAATAAAATATTAATAGCATTTTACAGTAAAAGAACATAATTTCAAGGCGATTTAACAAAGTAGTAGACTCAGTGCCAATAATATACCTCACTGAGGTTCCTTTTGGGGCCCTTGGACACTCCCATGGATTGTCATAATTGACATGAGAATTGTTTTCCCTTCTTGAAAATATTGAAAATAATGGTCTGAGCCATGGTTCCTAGTGAGCCTTTGAACTTTGTTACCTTAGCACCTGGTCTTTAATATGCAAAATCAATGTAAGCCAGTAAGGCAATTTGCCATTAAAAAAAGGACAGAAAATTAGTAAAGTCCTATTAAATTTTATATTAGATGCCTAAAGCAGCATAACATTTATTATCATTGCTTCTTTTGTCAGGACGCCTCTCTCTTAATTACCAAACTTAATGGATTTTCGTTGATCTTAACATTAAGGAAAAAGACATAATTAATCCCTAAATCATTGACAACATCAGAATACTAAAATTCCATTTAGGCCTCAATTGACATATATCACTTGAATATTATGATTGATTAGTATTAATTAAGTTTTATTGACCATTAATTTGATGAATGAATTTCATTGACTAACTATTAGTTAAAATAGATAATAATATAAAGGATGTGCAATAAATAGACTTTATGCACACTTCATATATTGCTAAAAATTAAATTGATCCAGCAAGTACAAAAAAATACTATATTAGCTTTACAAAAAATTAAATATAGTATTATAAATAATATTGATACATAAATAAGAAAAATAATCTTAGCAAAATAGATCATATGCCAATTAATGCTTTATTAAGCATTTATATGATTGTTCTTTAATAATTATTCCATTGTTTTTCATGTTTATCTACCAATCAGTCACGGACAGCAGCTTTGTTCATTTTTCTTTATCACATTTAAGGTGCTCTTCTGGAGAAGATATCTCATTCTCAAGTTTTTGTAAATATTAAAAAATATAAATGTTAAAAGTGATAATTATTACCAATGCTCCCAAGAAGACTATTCCTGTAATAGCCGCAATGACGATACCGGCCACTACGCCCGCGTCGCGGCCACTATTTGAGATTCCGGTGCCAGTCTTAGGCGCTTCAGGTACACCTATAAAAACACTGAATTAGTACAAATAATGTCTACAAATACCCATTCTAACTGGCTTTTAGATTTTAACTAGTTTGTAATAGTTTTGGAGTATCTATTTATTATGGATTTAAGTTTTAAATCATTGGATATTCTGTAATTATATTTTTTTAAACTGAATATAAAAGCCACCACCATTACATAAAACAGCATAGAATAGAGACACAATGCACAGACAACAAGTTATTATTTTTACAAATGTATATTAAATACAACTACATTTAACCCCTTACATAGACACCGGACACCAGTTTACATTTATACAGAAACAATTTCATTTATTTTCTTAATATAAGTTGGTATGTGAAATGATGTTTTTATTTTATTAGGTATGTTTACTGAATATTATGTTTAAAACATTTAAGAGTTTTTTTAATGTGTAGATACAAAATGTTATTTTGAAATAGTTACAAATTGTAATTGTAAAATGAAATATACACTAAAATGGTTTGAAAAGCTGATATATATTTGGACTAGGAAGATTATTTCTGATCAAAGTTCTTGTACTAATGAAATTTAGGCAAAAAATAATAGTTATTAATTTCAAAAAGATGGTAAGTTAGATTTCCACATAGTTCATGCAAGCAGAATGAAGTAAATCTGTATGTCTCCCAATTTTTATTCTTTAGATAGTAATTTATTAAGTATACTTTACCCTTAAAATTAGTTATTAAAGTATCTGGCAAAAAATGCCTAAGGTTTTCCAAATTATAATGGGACTCTTTAATGGGTTCTTCTGTAGCATCTGGTATTCTTTCCAGAGCAGCCCCTTTTAAAAACAAATCAATAAAAGGTTGATTGTTATTATTTAAATCCTTCTTATCACTCTCCCAATAAACCTTCATTGGCTCAGATTTACTATTAATATTTGGGGCAGTTTCTTTCACTTCTGACTCTTCAGTAGAATCTATTATTTCTCCAACAGCACGTCCCAGCTTTAAGAGAAGGCCTAACCCTTCTCTTTGTAAATTCACCATATGTGTTGGACGTATTCTTTAATGGCCCCTTTTCAAACACGTAAATCATCAATTTGAAATCTAGAAACTTGGTTTGCCCTGTAAATTAATCAACGATACGCAAATTGAAGACACACAGATATTAAATTCACATTCACATTAAATTGAGATGTTAGTTATAAATGAATAACTAATTCCTGTTAACCCGATCATTAACCAAATGTAGTAATTGATGATCAACCCATTCCAACCACCGATAAATTGTGAAGCAACTACTTTCAACATTGTCGTGACACCGTAATGTTCTTTAACAAAAAATAGTTGAAAAAAATAAAAAATAAAAAACTTTCCGGTCACCGCAACATTGAATTAAGTCCAAAATATATTATTTGAGAGATTAGGATAGGAAATAGGTTTAACCAAAACAATTGGATAAGGGAGGTTTAATACTTACTGGTTACAGGTTTTTTCTGAATTACTACTGGTTCTTTTGAACCATTGGATGATTTATGCACCTCTCCATCTGATTTTAAGGTATCTGTAGATTTTATTACAAAAAAAACTTTTATCATTTGTTCTTGACCATGACTATTATAAAAATTATTGACGTAGATTAACCCTTGAATTTACTAACAAATACACACGTTTACACTCGGTTACAAAGTGAAACCAAATGACAGACAAACCGCAATCCAACGCGGTGAGCTACTAGCCAATGACGTTTCTGTCTCGCCACCCATTCTCTGTCAATTTAACTGTGAGCGATACGACACGCACTTGACGCTCAAAAACTTTGGAATAAAAACCGACAATATTCAATTTAATTTTTAATTTCAGTTTTTCATATCTACTTATATAGTCTTTTTATTTTGTATATTTGTTAAACAGAGACATTTATATGTAACAAACACAAAAAAAATATATTTATATTATACAAATTAATTTTTTATCCTGCCTTAAATGAAAAAAATCTCGTCAAAAATTAATTACAATGGTCTAGTAAAAATTAAATCCCAAAGTTAAGATTAAGCTAATTAGTTCAAAACAGTTAATATGTAGTATTTTTATGACTTATTTCATCACCAATTTTATCATTACTAAAGAAACGTAAATTAAAATTTAGACAAAAAACTTTAAAAGTGACAAAAAAAAACAATATTATAAATTACCGTCGCGAGTGTAGTGCCGGATCGTGCGCTGATTGACTAACGAAAGGTGGCGTGATGTGACGTCACGTCACCTTACTCACTAAAATGTACCTCATTGGTTAACAGTATGTGTGTGAAAATATTCTTCTTTGCAACAGTGATGCCATGGAATCCTAATAATATCGTTTCGGGAAATAATAATTTGTTTACCCGCAGTCATGTTTCCAAATAAAACCTATTACATAACAGTGACCTAATTATGATTGAGTAGTCCGTGCTAAAAATTATTAATGGAAAATGTAATAATTTGCAATTATTATAACTAAATTAAAGACATCAAACAACATCTGTAGAATATCTAATAAAAACATAAACGATAAATACAAAAATTACTACAGACTAAATATAGATAAATACTTTTACTATATGTGGTCTCGCTATCATTAAGTAGTATTTATTTACCGTATCAGAAACAAATACGCAATTCATAATAAAATGTGATAAATATATATATGTAACATAAACACGATAATGACTAATTGATCCGCAAGACTTGTACGTGCTGATTACTATAATGACAAATGTAGGTAGATATACTTCAATCAAAACAAATAAGTTTGATCTGTAATACGAATTGCACTAGTTTAACAAGTCTGACGAAGAGGTATCGTACGATATGACGTCACCGGCTGACGTGTACTGAGCCATTCAGGACATTCAAACTGTTTTATCACAAGTATTTTTATAAGTTCTCGTAACCGTATTGGCATGTTGCAATACATTTTAAACGTAAACATTAATTAATGAGCTTTAAAAAGCAAACTAATGGCGTGATATTAGTTTAAATAATTTATAGTTGGAGAAAGGGTGATGAATGATTATAACCCTTTCACCGATTTCAACAAGAAATTGTACAGAAAAACGTGACAAGGCTGTGACGACATTACACCGCGAAGGCAAAGAAAAACTGAAGTAATCTGGCACATTACTTACATAAGAGTTATCACAACTTGAAGTCATTAATTTTTATTTAAATATTTTATAAACACAGTGAACTTATTAACGTTGTGTTTATTATATGTAAACATACATCGTATTTACGAATGTATGTATATATGTATATTTTTATGTCACGAAAATAACATAATAAACGTGATGTTATGAAGCGTATTGTTATTCATTCGTGTGGCCAATAGACTATAAAGAAAGTTGATCGTAGCCTTGTAAAGTGCAATGTCTCGTTTCCAATAACCCTGTATCTAGGCTTTTTAACCATATGGGGCAAGACCCCATGCTTTAAAGATATCTCGAAAATTTTATATATGCATGAAAGCCGTTCCAACATTTAAAGTTAACGTTTATTACTTATTCGCTTGAATCAAATGTATATAGCATAATTGCATAATGTTATAAAAACGACATTTAAAACGTTCTTTAGTATGTCAATCATATATATAATTGTAACATAGCGGTATAGTAATATCGTCGTCATCATTTCAGCCCAAAAACATCAATTGCCGGAATAGGCCTCCCCCATACATAGGACCGGTAGGAAGCGGTCCGCATCCTCCGTCTTCCGACAACCTTAACAAGGTCGTCTGTCCACTTTTATCGGGTGAACGCCCTACGTTGCTCAAGCCGGTCTTCACTCCAAAATATTAAAGCCTATGGCCTTTGTAACGTAAATATTTTAAAAATAAATACTGTACAGAACAGGCCGTTTTTAGTCTATTTTATGGAAAAATCACAGTTGTTTTTGTTATATACATTAGCTATATTTAAATTACACGTTAAGCACGTCAATAGTAATTTATATTCTTTATAAAAGAAATCAAAGGTCATTTGCGTTTCGCTTCATGCCACAAAAACTTGAGTATATATTGTGTTAACCACGGAGTATTTAATTCCACAACAATAAACAAAATATACAATAGTAATTTTTGTTTTTAAAAAAAGCAATAAAAATTACAACTGTTTGAAATATGGCAAGATATTAACACCCCCCAGCTTCGCGTGGTCCCCACTCACTAAAGGTACCACTCTTGGTTGGAAATCGCCCTCTTATCTATATAAAGATATTGTGATGAGGCAGTATATATAATATATGTAAGTAGATTTAGAAAAAATAAATTAATGCTGCTTACGAATAAACATTTTTATTTACTGCTAAGATAACTCTTAAATCAAGATTATATTTTTATTCTTAATACGAGGGTCAAACTGAAAGTTCTTAGAAAATCAAAAACTAAGCATTCTAGCAAGTTATTAGTTTTATTATAACTTTTCAAAATAGCGTCCATTTACATCAATACATCGCTGCATTCGATGGAATCATAGAGAAAAGCACCTTGCCCACTCGGCCTTAGGGGTCTCTTCGACGGCGTTTTGAAACGCAGCCACTGCTTCTTCGGCGTCCATAAAATGTTTTCCTCGAAGTTTTTCTTTTATTTTCGGGAATAAATAAAAATCGCAGGGTGCGAGGTCGGGGCTATACGGCGGGTGACCCAGTAATTCCACGTCTGAGGTCGCCAAATAGTCGATCGTTTGCCTGGCGGTGTGCGACGAGGCATTGTCGTGATGAAGGAGGATCCTGCTGCGAGGTCGTTTCTCTCGAACTTTTTCCAAGACAAGTGGCAAACAGTTGTTAGTGTACCACTCTGCATTAACCGTTTTCTGATCCTCTAAGACAACTGTCGCGTAATGACCTGTCTTTCCGAAGAACGAGGCCACCATCTTTTTTCCAACACTTCGACCTCTCTTAACTTTAGTTGGCAACTCTTCGGAAGGAAACACCCACTGAGCAGACTGTCTTTTGGTTTCCGGATCATAACAGTAAATCCAGCTTTCGTCACCCGTTAGTATGTCGAACACAGCATTTGAGTCACCTCCGTTAAATTTTTGG
The DNA here is from genome assembly GCF_028537555.1 of Battus philenor. Lineage (NCBI taxonomy): Eukaryota > Metazoa > Arthropoda > Insecta > Lepidoptera > Papilionidae > Battus > Battus philenor. The sequence continues at coordinate 6,585,132 of NW_027181693.1, forward strand.
ATCATTTCTCGGCACCAATCAACACGGCGGAGTTTTTGAGCCTCGGTCAAATTATGCGGTATCCAGCGGGCACAAAGCTTCCTGACCGCTAAATGTTCATGGAGGATTTTGTGCACTTGACTCATACCTATGCCTAGACTTGTCCGAATCTGCTGATAGGTCACTCTTTTGTCAGTCTCTATCATACGCCGCACAACACTGATATTGTCTTCAGTCGTCGCTGTAGAAGGCCGTCCCTCACGCAAATCATCGGTGAGATTAGTTCGACCACGTTTTAATTCATTAAACCAGTTGTAAACTGTGGCACGAGATGGGGCTTCATCGTGAAAAGCCAATCGAAGTCTATCATAACTTTCTTGTTGACTTATATGACATCGAAAGTCATAAAAAATCATTGCACGAAAATTTTCTCGGCTTAAATTCATTCTGACGTGCACAGACAATTTTCAATTTGCCGCCAAATCGTAAAAGAAATGACAAATGAATGAAATGTATACTCAATATTATTGGTAAAGAGTTCTATTTTCAAAATTTAATCTTTTTTTTTAAATATAATGCTTTTAAGTTGCCAGTTCTAAAAACTTTCAGTTTGGCCCTCGTATAAGTTAATCATATTAAGAAGTCTTTTTGAAAAAAATTGCTTTTACTTTCGGACCATAAGATGTATAAAAATTTAGATGCGTGTCAAAATTAAAAACACGATTCGGAAAATTATTTGTATACACACAAGATTAATTTTGAATAAGACCAAAATTAATAAATTTGAGGGTAGATTGTTTTTCGTTCGCTTTTGAATTTGAATAGTACATACTATTGCGCAGGAATGCGAGCAGTTCTCTTATGAATCGAATATTCAATAACGTGACGCCAGTGGAAGTGCTAGTGTACCGCCCTATGTGAACTCAATGACAATTAATGTCTTTTTATTGACCCTTCTCAATTGTGCGCATATTAACAGCAATAGGCGCATCCCAATACTTTAATTGACTGTCATATTTACTACTTATGACGGTTATTTCTCTTTGAAAATGACATACTATAAAAAATATTATAAATAGCAACAAATTTATGACAATCTGAAAACACTACTCTTTAAATCCGTTTCTTCATTTAAAGAAATTAAATTGTTTAGGAGGAAAAACAGACATTTATGAATTATTTTCAAATTCTAACTATTTACCTTTGTATCTGCTTTTGATATTTCAACATATTTTTAATTGTTTGTTAGTTCCCATTATGTGATTATTACAACAAAAAATATAAAAGATATATATACAGATTGAATAATAACAGGTGTTAAAATGTAGAAATATAGCTTATTTGCTGCCAATTGATGTATAGTACACCTTTTACAAATATCAATACTTTCAGAGACAATAAATAAGGTAATAATAATTTCTTGCTATATCCATATTGCATTTAAGATATTTCAGCAGATGGCCATTTGTGATTTATGTAAGAAGTTATTTTAATATATTTAATTTATTTCTGTCATTTAATTATAATGAGAATTGTTAAAAAAATCTTTCAAACCAAATGTGGGTGCGAAAATTAATAAATACACACATATAATAAAGTCGAGGCGTTTTTTTAATGCGTAGAGTACTTAAAAAGAAATTATTCTTAAAACAATCAATTGTATTTTTATTATTCTGTCGCGTTCCATTTAACGGAACGATAGTACCTCAGACTTGGGTTTACATGGCATTAATAGACATTATATATAGATATAGATCATTATTAGTTTTTTTTCTAAACGTCACCGTAGTACGTACGTAGTTTATTTTTCAAAACGAGTCGTGTTTGTCTTTTACATAAGATAAGCGGTACAGTCCGCGCTTTGCAGTGTGAGGTTTATAATGCAGAATTTTTGTATTATAAAATTCTTCACAATCTGATATCACGCCTGATGTGGTCGTCTGCGCTCATTATCATATTATTGAAATTGTAGGTGTCTTCCGTCCAGTAACTACACTAGTTCAATTACTTTGTTCTTAACCTTTTAAGCGGGCGTGCTTTTACCGGACTTGCATAGCGCTTATTTCATGAGTTATTCTTGTTTCGAAGGTATATTTTATTTTTATTCAAACTTGTTTTGAAGGTATATTTGCGGTGTCATACATCTTGTATTGCGTATTTGGTGTATATTTAAACATTTTAGTGACGGATTACGCATCCACGAGCTCTCATCTTCTTCATGACATCTTTAGCGGCCGGAGATACTACCACTGTACAACATCTATACTAATAGGGAGTGACATAGATTTGTATATTAATTTATGTTTTGTAATGAAATGGCAACACTTACTGTCTTCGACGCACATCTGGTTGTCGGGCAGCAGGCGCAGGCCGGTGGGGCAGGCGCAGGCGACGCGCGGCGCGGCGGGCGCCAGCTGCGGCGCGGGCAGGCACAGGTGCGAGCAGTGTCCGTTCACCGCCGCGCAGTGGTTCACGCCGTCGGGTTGCCGGTACGGATGGTACACGTGGATCACCATTGGGTTCTGCAGCTGTGGGACCATAAACGAATGAAACCGACGGTTTAGTAGTGGTTGAAGTAGAAGCGCGCAATACAGCGCGCAGAACAAATGGTTCTAGAGTGAAGACTGGCAAGTGCAGCATAGGTTGTTAATAATAAAGTTAAGTTTCATCAGTAAATCTTAGCGCACATTATCTGAAATTTATGGGGAGTTTTATGCCAAGTAGTGGACGTCTTTCGACTGAAATGACGATGATGACCAATGCTCATAAACATTTTTTCGTAATGACAACTTTAGATTCTGGTCGCGTTAATAAAACATTGAATCATCACTGCCGGCGCGTCCGTAACTAATTGTCCTATTAGCCGACGCGTTCAAAAATATGCCTCAAACTGGTCGATATTTTAATAGATATTCGATCCTATCGATTTGATTGATTACGCGGCTAAGCCAATAATCGCCACACAATAGTGATTTACTGTTCTAAACTCAAAGGACGCCAGTACGCCGTTGTAGTTCAACTATGTTTTCAAAAACGTTCTCAAAACCTGCTGTAACAATGTTTTACGCAGGTGCATAGAAGACCTTGTTGGTCTTTAATGATTCTGGATGTAGGCCGTTTATGACAGGTTCTATGGGAAATCCTTCCCCATGCCAATATCCAACAGCGGACGTCTAACGGTTAATACAAAGATTATGACAATGAAGTTAGTTTTAGTAATATAAAAATATCTAGTAGTTCTGAAATCAGATGTTAGCGTGAAAACGTTTTTTTTTTTTAATTTCATGGCAATCAATCGCAAAGATGTTTTGAACTTATATAGAAATGAATAGACATAAAATAGTAACGTAAAGCAGTAAGTAACTTAAAGCAAGTTCATCAAACACTAAAGTTTTATATGTAAATATATAAACAATAATTCTAAGAAAATTAAAATATCTCTGCAGTACTTCAAAAAATTTTAAAAATAAAATTACATAAACATTATATTAACGCCATGCCTTAAATATTTATTACGTTACAGCTATCCACGCAATGGGAGGAATACTATTTAAGTCATTGTTACCTACTTTATTTTTTTTAAAGAAAAAACATAGTGATTACAATTACTTAATTACTAAAACACGAAGATATTACGAATTAATGATAGGTTTTAAGTAAATAAAAAAAAATTGTTGAGTATTTAAAAATTTACATTTTAGTAAAAGAAATATACAATATAGCAGACTATCTGACTGAAGTCCTTAATATAGAAATATCAATAATTTTATCCTATCTTAGTTACCTTGAATTACAATTACATTTCATTGTTATAATAATTTCTATTTTTAGTGTAGCGATGATTAGACTTCCCTGTGCATCGCAATGGATTGCGAAGATTAAAAAAATCTATTTATTTCCTGGCGATCACTGACACTATTGACTGTCTAAGGCAGATATCACCAAGGCATTTATATCTGCTACAAAGACTCGAAGATGGTCTTCCAAATATGTCACAAGTAACTGCTTGGAATTACTGGATAAATAAGAAATACTACTAATCATTTGTTTTGGTAGATTGTAATCTACTTTTCTTACTTATTTGATATTTTATGTCATAAATATTGTGATTGGTGCACATACGTTAAATTAGCAGATGCAACAGATTTTTATTGTTATAACGCTTAATTATACCATATTAATACATCTGCTTCTGATCTGATTTTCTGAGTGTATAAAAATTGCTACGAAACATATATAGAAATCGCACTATCATGAGCGTAATGATACGTACGAACCCTAATATGCTGCTGGTAATTATTTTAATTTACCAATAAAAACAAAACAGGGAGTGGCGAAATCGTAGTAAATAGGCTAAATTGCTAATTACCGTATGAGTGGAAGTGATGGCTTCTACTTGCTTCCCGTTGAATTTATTGGCCCGGAACACCGCGGTCTTGTCCCAGTCGGTCCAGTACACCCAGTCCTCGAACGTGGTAATGGAGAATGGATGGCGCAACACGTCAGTTGAATACAAAATCAATCGGCGCGCCGACCCGTCGTAGTTGCAAGACGATATCGTGTTCATTTTTGCATCCACCTACGAAATTGCAAAGTTTTATCCCACGCTTTTGTTACTTGTTGTATTTAGGTATTTGTGTTCACATAATTTTTCAACTAAAAATGTATTATATAACACTGAGATCATCGTCTTCTCGGTCTTACGCTGCTCGCTTTCAGCGACTTTCCCTTAACTATGTCTCGTGTATAAGGCCTCAATGTTATAATATTAAATAAATAAATGTCCACGTAGTATTACCCAGTAAACACGTTTCCTCACGAGATCCAGCGTGAGTCCGTTTGGCCACTTCACGTCATATGACACGATCGTTTCACGGTGAGACCCATCCATCCCGGCACGCTCTATCTTCGGGTTTTGACCCCAGTCGGTCCAATACATCCATCTGTGTAATAATCAAACTATATTAGACACTTTCACCTGTTATATGATTCCTGACGTTCAATCTAAAAATTTATTCTGATTCTGAATTTATTCTTATTCCAGATTCTTTAATTGAAATCTAGAATAATTAAAATGTAAATCATTGAAATCTCATTAAAAGATATTTTGTTTGGTTAGATTTCAATCGAATGCAAGGCTTTGAATGTATTACATTAATCGTAAGCAGATTGACTAGTGTATGTGGTAGTGAGCAGAACAAGCGCGCAGAACGCTGGAGCCTTTATGTTTTAGAGTAGAGACAACAGACTGACCCAGCTTTGGAACACCAGCCGAAATGTGGACGGACGATATTATTAAATTTGTGCATGTGCATGCAAGCCTAATTCAATCGGTACTTTTAGAAATATATTTAGCTTATTTGTTCTTTTTTCTTATTTTATCCATTCTACTAATTACAGTTGCAGAAAAAGGCGCTAATATTGGTATTTCGTAAAAAGAATAAATTTCGATGTAAAAGAATTTTTATAACACTACCAGGTTTCAAGAATTTCGGATAGTTTAAAGTATTTTTTTATAAGATGAGAGAAGAAAGGTGCGCAATGCCAATAAATTTAAATATATTAACAGCAGTACCACCAGGCGCGACCTTAGCCATCAATCAAACGTATCTTTTTTTATACATACATATAGCAGAAGCCTTTTAAATATGTACTGATACTCCGTTACATTGCTACCCATACATAATAATCATTTAACGCAACAAGTCAATAAGAACCTTGACACGACTATTAAAACCCTGTAATAAGTGTAGTTCACTACTAGAAACAAAACAAACAGTGTTTGAATGTCATGATAAACTTTTTCTTGATGTGGTAAATGAAACATTTAAAGTAAAAAGAAATATTAAAAACTTTGGAACGGGATAACAATAGCAGATTCAACATTAAAAAAGTTTTGAATCAGTTAAAACAATGAGGAGGAAAAAGGCGTAGAAGGCAGTGCAGAGCGTCTTGAGCCACTAACAAACATTAATATAGCTCAGAATGATTGAAAAAACATTCTTTAAAACTCATATATATATATAAAATAACAATTTAATTAAAATAATATTAGCACCTGTTTCTGTACCTGTCACATTCAAAGTGTTTTATTACAGTCTGAGATTAATGTAAAGTTTAGAATGAAATAAAATGTGTAGAGAAAACATTTACATCTTTTAAAAATATTTTGTGGAATAGCGGACATGTTTGTACTTACTCCGCACAATTATCATAAAGAGACAAACAAGATTAAAGACAGGCCAGATATTTTAATAATACAAACAGTGTACGCAGCGTCACGCGCGTAATATTTTGTTTGTGATCCTACGACACAAAAGATTCCATGACAAACAGAATTGAAACAAAATGTACCCGCAGTTCTGCCGACGTCCAGATGCTTTTTACTATTATGTTACACATATTTTATATAAGAGCTTATTATTATTTATACTTATTACATGGCCGATGGGTTTACTATGTTATAGAACGGTATACTTATTTACTTTGAGAATTACGTCATACAGACAGAAACTTAACAGGAAGATAACTATACGTAACCGATGACGAAAATAGCGCGTGTCAACGATCAAGCAATCTCTAGTAAAATTTTTGGCACTATAATTAATAGTTTTCTTATAAACATACAGTGATGTTTACACGCTGCTGACACTGGAGATATTTATCTAGACATTTGGCAAGGGAGACCTACCCACCGATGCACAAAACAAACACAACAAACAACTTATTAGTAATACAACTAGAGTAATGTTTGGTGAAGGAATAGTGCGATTGAAAATATATTGCGTATCATAAAATCAACGAAAAATCGAATCTGATATCCATTTTTAGGGACTGATTACATGATCCTCATTGCCAAAAAGTCAAGAAGGCGAAGAGCAGGCAAACTTAACACGACGAATAGTTAACGGAAATAAGAAATATTGAGGGAGATACAGTTATCGAAGCAGTTTTCGCCTGTGTACACAAACAAATACAGTGTGACATAAGTGGTTATTTATTAACACTGCAGCTAACTTGGAAAATCTATATAAATTTGAAGCCAATATCTATTAACTATTAAAATTATCCGCTACTTTATCACAAGCCATAATTTGTTAACCGCTCTCGATACCACATTAACCGAAGCTATACACGCTGCCGAAGGTCGGCACAGACGGCGTAATGTATTGCGACACAAACTTTCCAAAAATAGTGGTTAGAGATAAGAAGCAAAGAGGAGGATACTTTGTCAAAATTTAAACGGAAAAGTAAATTTATAAACAAAACATACTACAATCTTATTATAGTTGACCTAACATTGAGTTTTGACGTCCAATAACATAAGATTGTCAGTAAGAAGCCGTAATGACGTCACGGCTACTTTACGAAACTTAACTTTGTTTTAAGTAAGAAAAGGACTAATATATAGCTACTTCCGCTATGCAGCAGTAATCGTGCAATGAAGTGCATCGCCCGCCAGCCCGCTGATAAATGCTAAAAGTTTAAAATGTTTGTACATCAAATTAAAAAACGGAAGTAGCTATATATTAGTCCTTTTCTTACTAAGGATGGACTTCCGCAAAGTTACGCATGAATCTATTAGATATTTAACTTTGTTTAGTAAATCTTTTCTTTGAATGAACTGTATGGATTAGTATCCAAGCTGATCTTTTCCATATGAGGCTGAGACTTGAAAAGCGGGCGGACTACACGTCAACTCGTGCTAACCTAGGAAAAATAATTACCTGCCTTCCTATTGCCCACGAAGTTTAAATGACTATTTCACCTTACTTTTAATTTTATAATAAATAATAATATTATAATATAATAATATATATAATAATATATAATATAATTTATAATATTATAATAAATAATAGTAGTATGTAACAAAATCTGTGGACTGCTAGTAGAACCAAAGCATCAATAATGATGATACTCGGACTATCCACCCTTTGTTATACTATATACACAAACCTGATTTTTAAGTTTTTGATCACGTTTTTAGGATAGATCATGATAACTTAGAAAAGCATTTGATCATCGTAAATGTCCGAATAGTATACACCGTTGAAGACACAGATGTTTAACATAATGCGCGACAAATTATCCAAAATAGTTTACATTTACATCTTTAGTAATGACGAATACGGCACAAGGAGTAGAATATGAAATATTAATTTCAGAGATAAAACTTCTCACCCGTCCAGCGGATTGAGTGCGATTGCCCTCGGTTCCTCCAGGCGATCTCGAATGAGAATCTTCCTCATATTCCCTTGCAAATCGGACAGCTCAATGTGGTTCTTTCCGGTGTCGGTCCAGTACAAATGATTGTAGATCCAATCCACCGCTAACCCATCAGAAGTTATAAGTTGATCACCGATCACTACAGTACGCTGACTGCCTTCGTCGATCGGAGCTCTGTGAACGAAAATGATTGTAAGAAGTTGAATAATTCACTTTTTTAAAAATTCATGATACAATAGTTAATAAAGGGCTCAATTTTAATTTCTTTAGAGGCTTTATACATAAAGCGTATACAGATGTATAACAAAGAAACTTGTATATTAGAATATTTTAGCTAAGTTATCATCAAACTTTGATAGTTTGTTTTGAGCAATTTTTAGTAAACAATTTACATACTTGTATATTTTCTCATCGGTGACGTCGCTCCAGAATATCATGCCCGTACGAAACACGTAGTCCAAGGCCGTGGCTGATTTGGTGTCGTTGACGATGGCGACCATTTCGTGGTGATCCAGGCTTATCTTGCGTATGTCGAAGCGGCGAGCGAAGAGCAGCGACGGGTGACCCTCGGTCGCCTTGCAGCGCGTGCGGTCGCGCGGGTCACGTGCATATCCCGCGTGGCATTCGCACTTGTAGGTACCTTTCTCATTGATGCACACCTGCGAGCAGGCGCCCGGGTCCGCGCACTCGTCCACATCTACAAGCATAGCACAGTTCAACACTGGACCTATCTGTTCGGCTGTATCTAGAGCAGAGATTTCCAGACTTTTTTTCAGAAACCACTTTCAAAATTTAGCAGGTCTCGCTGGACCTACTGATACTACATTTATACTATATTACTAAAAGTCGACAAAAATATGGAGCTGAACAAGTAAATCCCTGAAGTTTAAAATATTAGCTGCTTACATTGAGAGGTAAATGAATGTCAAGCTGATATTTCAGTTCATAAAAAATGTGCAAAATTTTTATAGACTCTCTTTTACTAATTGTGAACTCCCATTTATTGCCAGGCTAACGTAGACCCTGTCGAGTCTCCCGTGGACCCCCCACTTTCGGAACTAATGATCTATACTTATGCGAATCAGTATTTATGACATAAGCCGTTCAAAGTAATTGATAGATAACTCTACCAGGCTCACTCTAATAGAAATGAGAAACATTTTAACACGCTAAAGGAAATTATTTGTCCATTACAAAAGAAAATAGTTAATAAATCACACAAGATAAATAATATGTAAGAAAAATAACCAAGTAACTTTCTTGTTTAGACAATGTGTGCACTTTATATTAAAAATATAATGCAGATTGCTTTTTGCGCCGGAATTTCTCTGTTGCCCAACAGGGGTTTACAGAAGCTGCTGTTACGGCAGGGCGCTAAGGACATCTAGCCCAAGACTTTTTTTAGGGTAGCAAATACAGATTGACTTTAATAGCATCAGTGCATAATCTGCGGTTTACAGTTGTAACGGAGTCTTCAATTAATGGTTTACCTTCGCAGGTGCGATTGTCGGTCAGTTTGTAACCCTTATCGCAGTCGCAGTAGTAGCCGACAGGCGTGTCGACACAACGCTGAGTGCATCCGCCGTTGTTCTTGGCGCACTCGTCCTCTCCGCATCTGTCGCGCGGCTCATCTTCGAAGTTGGGGCAATCGGGTTTCTTATCGCACACTTTCGACAGAGGTATGCACATACCGCCGCCACAATCGAACTCGGTCTTCTTGTCGCAAATAGGCTTCGGTCGTGCTGAAAATTTTTCCCGATTTATTATTGCATTTAAAATAGGTTTTTTATTTATTAAGTTATAATGTTATAAACTAAAATCTCATTTACGTTTAGAAAAGTCTTCCACGGGGTCGACCGACGATAGTCAAGGTCGCAGGATACACGCAATGTAAGACCTGTCATTGTGTCAATCATTGGGAGAGGAGGCCTATGCCTTGCAGTGGACATCTAATGATTGATAAAATGATGATCATGTTTAACGAATAAAAAGAAACACAAACTTTCATCAACAAAAAATGTATACATTTATGGTGCCTTTTTAGAATAATAAACAGATCAACTTAAAACTCTGGTATGAAATTCTAAGCAATATTAATTAAAAAAAAACTAAACTCAAACATTTGGATCTGTTTCTTTTTAATTTATGTTAGTGTAAGTCTTAGTTTACTTTAACATTAATAATTATATTACAAGTACCTAATTTCAGTCAATAAGCTCAATATTATTGCTTTATATTTAATTTGTTAGAGCACTGTTACCGTAAAGTTTCTGATATAAAAGTTATATTCGTGCGTTTATGTTCAAACACAGAAACTCGACGATCGTGTATTCGCTTTAATAGAAACATAAAGCAATGGATGAGAAAGACCGGATAGCCACAGACCAAAAAAGTAATATTAAAAATTGCATATAGCATTGGTAATCTGATTTACTTTTCTAAAGAATTGCAACCGTTAAGTTTCTGGTGACTCTTCTCAGGAGATCGGCGTTCCAAGACAGTGGTAGCTTACTTATGATAGTGAAAAAATTAACTATTCAAAAGTACCAGTAAATTCCTTAATAAAGATATTTTGAATTTGAAATAACATAAAACGAAACTTACTGCAGTTTAACTCATCGCTTCCGTCGGGGCAGTCTTTCTCCCCGTTGCAATACAAGGCACCTGGTATGCAACTGTGATCTTTGCATTGGAATTGGTCAATGCGACAGGTGACGTTGCCTCGACACAGCTCGGGTGCCTCGTCTCCTCCATCCGGACAGTCGCGGTCGCCGTCACACAGCCAAGTTTTATGTACGCATGTCATTCGATCGTGGCACTGGAACTCCGTAGAGATACAAGGCGATATCACTTTTGGCGTAGTCGGGCATCCCTGAAAGACATTCACATGGTTTTTAATATTTAATAACGTAATGGGATTACAAGTATGTAATCAGAAAAGACCAAAAAAAAAAACAGCAGTAGCGTGGAATAGTGGGATAATGAGCAATGGTAGCTCAGCGGTAGGTGGCGGGTTCGATCCCTAGTATACAATTTTAAATATTTAACACTTTGCGCATTAATTATATAGGATTGCCACTGCTTACAAACAAGTCTCCAGAGGATGGGCCATACCGCACTGCGATTGCCAACCCGTCTGCAAAGTGTGGTGATTATGGTATATCTATCATAAATATCTATGGGAACGACGGCGATGACAAGTAGGGTAATCTAATTACCTCAAAATATAATATTAATAATGAGAAATGCCATTATTATAATTTAAGTGTCAAAACTTTTACAAATAGATAACAATTAAAATAAGCATAGTCTACTGAAGCATATAAAAAAATATTGACTTACTGCCTCGTCGCTTCCATCAGGACAATCAATATCACGGTCACAACGCCATCTAGCTGAAATGCAGTGACCGTCGGCGCAAGAGAAGTGCGTGTGTGGCTGGCAGGTAGGCGGCGGGCACTTCTGCTCGTCGCTGCCATCGCTGCAGTCGTCGTCACCGTCGCATACCCATCGCTGTTGGATGCACTTGCCGTTTCCGCAAGTGAACTCGTCCGAACGACATGTTTCATCTGATTATAAGCAAACGTATTTGATCGCTATCGAGTTGGATTTGATGGATATTAAAACTGAATTTACTAAGATTCAAAATATGAATGCGGATTGTTCAATAGTTTTATTTTATACGAGAGAATATAAAATATTTATAATTTAAGTACAGAAAAAATGTTTGTGAGTGTAATGGTTGAATGTAAATAATAGGACCAATGCGTCTATGTTCAACAGTAGACGTCCTGTTGCTGAAATGATGTTGAAGTAGCAAGATAGTGAAAGCTAAAAATGTTTTATTTGCGCCGTATTTTGTAAACTTTGTCCATATATAAAGGCTAACTAAAGAAACAAATTAACAGAAAATTATTTAAAATGGATATGTAAGAAGGCATAGCAAAAAATCAAGACATTTTGTTCAAGATTACAAACAATATAAAGAAATGCTGTCCCGTAAAAACATTATCATGCGATGTTGTATTAATTCGACATTCCCCGTGTAGGTATAGTTTAAAAAGTTTTTGCTCAAAAAAAGTCGACGCAGTCTTCTAACAATACAAACGACTTTAAAATTTAAACGACAGTAGACAGTTCCTTAAGGGGATGTCGTTTTGAGACACTGTGATATGATATAAACTTATATATTCCAACATTATTTATATTATAGTTCTTAAATCTTTATAACATTAAAGGAACAGCTGTGTTCACCTGATATTAAGAGGTTTAACTAAGAATGCTACAAGGATTTTGAGGTACAAGTCGCAAATAGCACTGCGTTTGGCCATCATCATCATGTCAGGCGATAGACTCCCACTGCAGGGCTCAGGCCTCACCCGAAGTGTGGCTATGACAAGTTCCATCTTGTTTTAGTAACTTAAGATTAAAGTTGGTACAGCTTGTTAACCTTATGACTATTAGCAACGGTACGTTATAAACTGCTTTTCTATCAATTATACGTGAGAATGCGTAGCAACGGATGCGTTTTTAAAGTACCAAATAGAAGCACACCATTTACACATTTTTTCCCAGCGTCGCTGCAAACGGAGCGATTTTATTGGTGTTTGTTAAAGATACCCATCGCTACGCAAATACACGCACATATCAAATCAAAAGAGGGCCTTCAACTGAAACAAATTAAAGTTAGGAGCAGAAATGTATTAGTTATACATTTAGACATTTGCTGCTTAACCTGAAATAACAATAAAAATACGTAATATAGTTTATACCTGACACTGGGGTATTGAAGTTATTAGAGCGGGGGTGACCAAATAATATTGTTTAGTAACATAGAGTTATAGTAACAAGAAGATAAATATTTTCATTATTATTATGCTTATGTTGTAGTGTGATTGAATAACTACACATGCGCATTAAGGATATTAATTTGAGTTTTATGAAAAAGTAACTTTTTCATACTTAGAAAAAATATATGTATATTGATTACATTGAAAATGGGACCCTTAGAATGGATCTGAATCTCCAAAAACTTATTAAACGTATGTTCATGTCGGTTATGGATTGGATTTCGCAACTTATAAACTAGTGATGGTAGAGAATAAAATAAAGTGAAACCCTTACTGCATGCTTTTTCATCGGAACCATCAGAGCAGTCGGGATTGTCGTCGCACATCCAGTTTAGAGGCACGCATTCTCCATGTTTTCCGCGGCATGTAAATTCCTCCGGGCCGCATGCCTCCACTTCTGCCAACCCAAGTCATGCCCATGCTAAGTGTAATGCAAATGAATGTCGATAAAAGCAAGTTACCGACGCTGCTGGTTACGAACCCCTACGTATCGCTTCCGCCGTTTACGTTGTACTCGAATACGGTTATCGGTTTTACGTTCCGTTCCGTATCGCTTTACAATATATCTCGCACGTATACGCCCAGGAAAAAAAATTCTATTTTTCTTTTTTTGAATGTTTTTCTTAATTTTATCACCATGCTAGTCGGGAGAAAATTTTAAACATGCCAATTGATTGATCCGAATCATGCCTCTGGTGCTTTTGTCCTGATCATGCCCTTACCACATTGATGTTCGTCAGAGCCATCCGGACAATCAGCTCCACCGTCACAATGCCAAGCAGCAGGTATGCAGTGGCCACTTGTGCACACAAACTTGTGCTCCGGACAGCTGCTACGTTGGACTGCTGTTGCGAAACATGTATTGATTTTGTTCTATTTAAAATTATTAGAGTGAAATTGACTCCTTTCTCATTTGATATCGTTTAATTTGATTTAACTATGAAATATAGTGTAACGTCGTTACATTATAAATAAGTAAAAAGTTAAAGAATATACGGTAAATATATGAGGAAACGTCTTAGAGCATATATTTTATTTACTTACATAAAAAACGTCATTATTGCAAACTAGGTAATTCATAATATTTGCTAAAGTTATACATTTTTTTTCTCTTTATGTAAAACTTGGGATTTTATCTACAAAGGATACGTCAACCCCACTTCTACACAGATGTATACTGTTCAAGACAAGCTTGAATTAATAACTGTTTACGTTCAACATAAGGTTCGGTGAGCTTGTAATAGAATTAATTAATCTAAATAGTCCTATTTCAAGATTATTTTCCGATAAAAAAAATCGCGTAAATCATGATGATGTATGTTATCACAAAATATGAAAGTAAATTCAATATAAACGAATCTTTAAATTATCATTTTACGTAACCTCAGAAACAGTACCAGAAACATACTCTACAACTATAAATAGACTTAAGTAGTAGTATATATTTTACATGACATTACTTATAATATAAAAAAGTCATACCATTTATAAAACGTCAAAATAAAAAACTACACTTTGATAATTAAAGTCTACAACTATCTAAAATGTTTTATTTATTATTATAATAATAACTGAAGAAAATGAAAACGTAGTGACCGTCACGCCATTGCTTGATGGCTTTTAAATCTATTAAAATCAACATCTTCTAGTGTTGAATAGTGTAGAGCCGACAGCTCTGTAATAAATTATTAACGATTTAAAACATTTCACACGAAACATTGTCATATTTTTGCTAGTGCTAATTAACAATAAAAACGATTATATTTTGCTGTATTTAAAAAAAATCTCGTTTCACATTTTCTTGATAAATTTGTCGACCTTTTACAATTTATATCATGAATAACTATTTAGCTCTACTACAATTCAAAGCTTTAACGATAAAAGGATTGAATAGAAAATTCTTACGACTACGATTTTGTTATCGACTTATTGCAATTACTGACGATGGAACATTTAGTTGACCCGCGGAAGTTATATGCTAATTTGTAAAACAAAAATACATTTAATGATGATATATTCTTTTCTCTTTACTTATAGTCAAGTCAGAAAAATGTTTATTACATAAAAGAATATACTCGCAATATATAAGGAATAGATGTCTAAAAAATCTTCCTTTTTTGAATGTTTTGAACACGAGAGAATCCCGCAGAAATCCTACACCGATCGCTCGATTACGCTGCGTCTTATTCAGTACGTAAATTTATATGAACTGACTTTTCTTAAATTAATACCAATTTAATACACACTAATCTTACCGTGAAACAAAACCATCCGTTTCATCCAAACAACGATATTGAATTAGAAAATAGATATTTTTAATTTTTAATCGGGATTCAGAAATCATAATTTATACATTTTAAAGCAGAGGTCAAAATTATGAAATTAATCCGTAGAACTTTGAACCGTAATTAAGATTTTAATCTTCGTTGGAACCCAACCTTAAGACGGTATGCGTCCAATCTTAAAACTTTTCTCATAAATTAAAAGGTAATTATTATTCGAAAATGTTTATATTTATGGAATTGTATTTTATCCTGTTGTATTACTTTTGTTATTGGAGGTACAAGGAATAACCTCAATTATTTATTACTGTAAAAGATAAATCTAATAAAAAACAAAGCTTCGAATTCAAAAGTATAAGATATATAAAGCTATTTTATTTTACATAATTTATATTAATTGATCACTTTCTATTCTGTTTGATAACTAGTTTTTTTCCTCCTTAATAGTCACGAAGTAAACTAGAAATATGGATAAAAAACGTTACAAAAATGTTATTAACCCAATATCTATTGCATTAATTTTTAAATAGTATCATTCTATCTTAATTTCAATTAGAGTTCTAACTAGTAGAGACAACGGTAACTCACTGCATGTTCCAGGTTCTTCATCTGAGTCATCGGAACAGTCCTTTTCATTGTCGCAGCGCCATGACATCGGGATGCAGCGACCAGTTTTGCAGCGGAACTCCGACGATGTACAAGTTCGACTTTCTGCAGGTAAGAAATATTTAAATTTGAATAAATATAAAGTTATTGCATAATTGTATTGTTGCGACATAATTATAAAGCATATATATAAGTTAGAAATATATCGTTTACGTCAATTGCGCCAAAGGCGTGATGAATAATTTTTACTCTACTGTTTTATCTTGTCATGCGATTTTAGCAATAACATCCAGAATTAAAGGCTATAAGAATTGATAACTTAAGGAAAAAATAAGTTTAGATACCAAGGCGATGTCACAGACTCTGAACAGAAATGTTAGAGAAATTAGAGAATCATATAACAATGTTACATTGACCTTAAAAAATGGGCCGGAAATAAGTTTACACTTTATAGACAATAATATCTACGGGTAACTTGAGATAAGCGAGGAACTTGTCAAGATATTATACCGACTTTTTACCATCCTAGATATTGCTCGGCTTTGTTATTGTCAATTGACAAGACTCATACCAGTACCATCAGACACTCAATAATAGATATTCGTATCGTTATGGAGCCCTTTGAAATAGCCATACGAAAGAAACTTGTTTTTATTTATTATTTTTGCGGAAATAGTCTAAAAAATTATTATCTAAATGATGGTATATAAAGTTAAACAAATGCACAGACAATAAAACTTAACAAGATTCGACTATTTTATATTTTAAGAATTACTTGAATGAATTTAATTTATAAGGATACTGTTATACACTCAATGTAGTCTAAAGTAATATTCGAGAAAATTATTAGCAGATAGCAGCTATATGTTGAGGTGATTCAAACCGAGCCGAGTCACGCACCAACGAGCAATTTGTAAACAAAACGCACACCCTCGGAATAATATCGCCCTTCAGCTACCGAGTACTCTCGCAACCTTTTTACCGTAAACGTCGTAATAAATTCAAGTGAAGCTTCAGAGATTGCCGTATCGTATAATAAGATGTATGGTTATTTCGTGTGTTCATAATAACGCTGCAGATGTCTATTCTATGTCAATACACTTTCTAGGAACTTAATAACTGGGAGTAACTTATGCGAAAAGAATTTCAGCAGTTGCTTCGTTTAATCGAATTCATGTTATTTTACCACAGAAGAGAAACCGAACTGTTGTGAGCTGCGGATTAGTTCGAAACTCGATTTTCTTTTTGCCAAGTAAGCGCTTTCAATTATGACTTACCTCGCCTTAGGGAAATTTTTTGTGAGAGTAGTATATTATGAATATTTAGATTTCTTTTTCAACTTATACAACATAACTAATCTGCCTATATTAAATTATCTCTTCCAAAGTTTTGGATATTAATTTGGGGTTTTAAAAGAAACATCGCTAAAAACAGATTTGCTGTGTTTTAAGATTTGTATTGAAGACAAATTGTGTTTTCCATTTTACATTTGTACGTAAACCTATGAATTATTTTATTACTTAGTCATTTTTATGGGTCACTGTCAGTGACATCTGTGGTTTTTATGTCCTAATTCATAACAAAGGAAGGGGCAACTGTTGTAGAGCCAAAAGGAGTTTTCCCATATCCTCCCTATATACCCTACATTCCTAAATCATGACAAGCGTTTCATTACAGTGGATGTTACTGTGAATGGACATGAATGTAGTAATTTTCCTCAATGTTGCTCGTAACATTTGCTTTACTGCAATAAATTCTCGAATATTGGAATGAATCTTTGGACTTCAAACGAATTTGTACAATTGCCGTGGTTTCTTATATTTTCAAATTTATGAGTTGTTGTAATATTTACAAAATACACATTATATAGTTTCTATGTATTTCGTACTCGTTAAAAGGAATATATTTTCGAAAATAGTAAAAAGTCTAGACCGGTTGTTTAGTAAAAAATTATAATGTTAATAAGTCAGCTTGTTGTCGCTCTTATCTTATTACTTTTAAATTATAATGTATGCTTATATATTATAATTTTAAATATAATATACGTTTATAATTTTCAAATTATTCAACGACAATATTTTTAAATTTATTCGCGTGATATTTAAGATAATAAGCTCATTATCAAGTTTTGTTAGCAAAGATGCAATCAGTCACAAGTAAGATATTAACAAATTTGTAAATATCTTTCTCTAGAGATATTCCGAGCATTTTGAAGTTGAATATATTATAAATTAGGGAAGAAGATGAGGAATAATAGCGTTAATAGTATCAAATTTAATTACCTTAATGCAGTTGAACTAAAAGAGAACTTTTCACGGTTCTGTAGAATGAGTGAATTTGTGAGTACAAAAAAGATGTGTTATCTTTTTTGTGCTTCATTTTCTACAGACCACTTTTATTTACGAGTTTGCAACACATGTACAAAGATATTAGTGTATAAAAATATTTTAAATTACAATATAGACATTATTCTCAATTCATCACGTGAAAAAAGTTTTGTTTGAAAATGAAAAGACTATTCAGACAATAGCTATTCATGAAAAAATATGGAAACTATGAACGCAGCAAACTGCACAAGCATTATACTAAATTGTCCCCTAGATAGCAATAATGTTGAAGCACCAAGAAATTACCGGCATTACTGGGCTGTCGTCGCAAAGCAATACCAATGAGTGTGCTCGTTATAGTAGTCGCTAGCTTTCTCAAAACTTACAAACGGTCAATGTACCTAGTCGAAATATTAAAAACCTTAGTCATCTATCTATATATGTAGATGACTGAGGACTTCTACGAAAATTGTATAATATTAACAATTCAATATAGTTAAAGTAGATGTTAAAAAATTCTTCATGTTGATTTGAGATTTTTCACTACCGTAATATTAATTGTCAAAAGATTTTAATGAACAATATCGTAACATAAATTATCAAACAACCAGGGCATAGCTAAAAAGGTTTCTAAAATAATATAAAAAAGCCGCGCTTTTGAAGTAGTGTTTTTGGAGAGTTTGGCTCGGTCGCTCACAGAAGATGGATATTGATGGCTGACATTTTGAATATTTTTTTCTAGTTCCTGTTCCAATTGTAAAGAGAGAACTTAAAATTATATTGTAAGGATATGTAAAATTAAAAATATTGGTTGATAGCTTTATAAGTTGAAATTCACTGTCTGCGACTAAGTTACAACATAAGATATAAATAGTGCGTTAATATATATAAATAAAGAAACAAAAATCATAAGTAAAAACGTGCTTTTTATTTAGAAATAGTAGCCATTTTCACGTGGTTCAACCAAGATTATTTTTTTAAAGAAAAAACTCTGAAGTAGTACAAAAATCTCATTTTAATTTTAGTGAAACAGTATCGATACCATCAATGAAAAATGTGGACTCTGCAAACAGCCGTGAATTGCAAACAAATAGTGAACGGATGGAAAATCACTCCAAACATGATGTATAACGTCGCGGGAACAATTCCATAAACCTAGCGCTATTGGAAATCTCATCTATTGTTGACGACTACTCGTTTCTCGTTGTTAACTTAATTTGAAAGGACGCTTCGCTTCAAGCGAAAGATAAATGTAATATTGGAAATCCAGTTGGTTCAACTGTAAAACATTTGAACGCAACTATTTTTTTAACCTAACTATACAAACTATTACTTTAAGATAAATTTATTTCTAACGGTGCGCCAGCTGAAGTCAATTAGATTAATATTTTCTTTCTTTATTTCAGCAAGGCTGTTTGAGTCTCAGTTCTGAGATCCTCCCACTGTGTAGATTTTAAATGTAATCTTTGCGGTGTCTTTGCATTTGGAGGCTCAGGTTAAAGCTCATTCTAGGTACACTTCTCGGGACGATTTTTGAGATACATGTGTTTTAAAAGTTGGATATTTTTATTGAAGAATAATATAGTTTATTGCTTGTCAATTTATAATTTTCTACCTCTGCCATGGTCAATAACAAGTGGTTAATATTAGTGCAGTGCAAAGTTGTCTGCGCGAAAAACGAATTTCTTATACTAATAAGTAATAATAATACATTTTGTTGTAAAATAAAGCAAAATCTTATAACCATTAAATAGAAACCATACTATAACTAAACAGAAGATTTAATAATGCGTAGACAGTGGACAGCCACGGTTTCTTACAAAGAACTTTAAACCACTGGTCGTCCCATAAATCAATATCCAGCCGAAATCATGTAATAAACTAGATAGCTTTTTCCTAATTTATTTAAAAAATTGACACGTATTTTAAAAGGTGTTGTCATACATAGAAGGAATGAATTTTATGTATCCTGACTTTTTTACCAACTATGACTTCAGATCATTTTTTTCTAATTATTTTCACTTTCATGTTACACTGACTAACCGACTATAAACGAATGACTAAAGTTCATACTACCTTGGCCTAGCTTTAAAAGAAAAAAGCATTTTTTGTCAAATAAATTTCATAATTATTCCTACATCCAGCTTTTCAGATTCCCGCTTGACGTTGGTTTATGAGACGACTTGTGTGCACGGACCATTTATATCCGAACGAATTAAAACCTGTTAAAACTATAACGCATTCACACTCACCTGAATTCTTGTAGTCGTAATTACTAGTATATGAGTCGTAATCGTCGTCATACACTGAGGCGTCTGCGTTCTTCAGAAATCCATGTGCCAGGAGACACACAAGCCAAAAAGTAATCATTATTATTTATTCTGTTTTTGTCTCGTTATTGGTTGATTATTATAATGCACTTTATCTTCATCGGTGATTTTAATGACATTAATTCAATCTATTAATGAGTTAAGTAGTAGTAAGTAGTAAATTTATAGAATCGTTTTTTTTTTTTAATTTATCTGTGAGTTGTAAATAACCAGTTGTGGGCATAACACAAATATTATTACAAAAATGCAGATCCAAATTTGTAGTAGCCAGTTGATTGATCATAATAAAAGTAAAACTGACATTTTATTAACACGTTGAATTGAATTTATACAGTAAAATGCTTTCAAATATTAATCTACGGCTTGTATATTTTCACCAATTATATATACATGTACCAAATATGTATACACATATTTATATATATAAATGCATTTATTCGTTCAACATATTGGAGAAAAAGCTGTTGAGCGGACGTGATGCGATAAAAAAGTGATTACAAAATTTATGTACTTCGGTCTGGGATAGTAATAAGGAATAGATTGTTAACAAAATGGGACAGTTTGCTAACTCGGCGAATATAAATTCAAATTCAAAAGACCTTCAGTCAAACCAGTTCGTGATTAAGCAAGACCTTAGAATGGTTAATTAATATATTCTTATCACTGTATTGTTTCTCGATCACAGATTTTTGTTTATTTTTTTCATTCGAAATATTATAATACATAGTTTTTTTTTTAACAGTAAATGAGTATTTCTAAGTTTCTTGACTTTTAGCTTACTTTTCAATACACGTCTTTGTTCTTTTGAAAATATTCGACTAAACATGTGTCTTCAAACTGCAAAATATTTCATAAATATTGTTAATATTTTTTTTTCATTTAAGATATTTAACAAGTGAAGTAGTCGCTTGAAACGGTATTTTATGCACAAGTTTATTGCTCCAGTTATCGCTTTCAATGAATATAAACTTGCAAAAATTGTATTTTTGTATGCGAGACAGAAGAGTTTGTAAAGCAAAACAAATAAAATATAAAGTTAAGGTCTATCACGCAGTGCAAGTTACTCCGCGCGGTCACTAAACCTCGATTGCTTAGGTACGAATACGCTAAATAGTTTTATGCGATGGATTAGATGTTAATTCAGGTCACGTCGCTTAAGTGCCAATTGATTACATAGTATCTGCTTAGTTTAAGTGGTCGGTATACAATTTACTCGTGCGTTTGATTTTGCTGCGTTAACACTATGAAGTTGCACGTAATATAGTTAATTTTATAAATGTGCAAATAGAAATCAAAACAGAGTAAAAATTTATCTGTTTCATAAAAAGAAAATTCTCAGTGGGTAATAAGGAAAGTTTTTCATCAAAACCAACGCTTTTTAGCAAATAAAATATTTGCGAACTGTCTGACATTACTGTAGCTAGAATAATTTATTATTCAACTAGCAATTCATATACATTATTATTTAAAGAATTAGGAAAAATATAACTTGCGGGTACAAATGTAAATTATTAATAAGATCGTACGAAACTTATTTTGATTCTTTTATTTTAGAGCACAGTGAGGCTAAATAAAGTTAATAATTAGGTTAAAACGATGCGGGTGCAATTTTACAACAATGTTGATTATGTTCAATTATTATCTTAGCATTGAAAAGCAACTATTTTAAATGATTTGCATTTTTGTTATTGATTTGCCACAACTCAAAAATTTCAATTACCTTTAGAAAATAATTAGATTGTCTATGATGAATTTTATCAAAGCGAAAATTTAAATAAAGGTAATAAGCGGAGGCTTTAAATTTAATCGATTCCAATTAACAATTATTCTTTAAAACAAACTATTTGCTACGGCATAAACTGAGACTGTTTAATTAAAAAACTGTCATCGAAAACATTTTCATCGCATACTGCATTTAGAGTATAATTATAATTTAAATATAGAACATACTGTTATGTAGACTAAACTATATGTATGTTAACAAGTATATTATTATATAAATCTTATTATCGCATTCAAGAGTTTTAGTTGATCGAAATGTGTGGAATTTGATTTGTTAACTACTTTGCAGGATTGGTATTATAATATACCAATCAAACGTTAAATTACATCTGAAAATTCTGACCAGCTCTTCTCAGCGGATCAGTATTCCAGGCCAGTGGTACTTTACTACTTATATTAAAATAATTGACGACTCAAAAGTAGTGTAACTGCCTACTCGTATGAAGATATTTTGAATTTGTTTTAAAAAAAACATTGAATAGTTTCAAAAAACTTAGTTAAAAACTAATTCAAAATTGGTCTTAATAAGAGGCTAGGTTAAAGACATAATGGGATAATTCTAATGGATAATATGAACACTTATAAGTATATATTTGAAAAAACTTAAAAAATTAGCAACGGGTGGAACATAACAATTTTAGTTTTGAGACTCCTGACCAATTTCAAATCAATCCGAAGCCTCACATCTACGTTATATATGAATGTTTTTTAAATAGTACTTACGTAAACCATCGCACAAGGTCGGTCAAATTTTAAGGGGTAAGACAATTAAATATATTTGCAAATGTTTCTTAAACCGTGTCCTAAAATAGATATTCCAAGAGAGGAGACTCCTTAATAAACCTTCAAATTTCCTTTTTACGGTATCGTTAAAGGCTCGTGTGTTAAATGAGCCATGAGTCTTAATTTTCGTTCCAGCCGCAAGTAGCTCGCTGCGGGCTTCGACGACCGACAGGCATATAATTAACAGCCCCCGTCAAATTCACACCAATCACTCTTGACTGCTTACGCCCTCTTTGTTACAAATTATACTATGTTAAAAACACATCCTCGCGTACTAAAAGTATTTTTTTAACGTTTACTTTGCAAAACGTATTTATTTTCCTAGAAATGTACCATACATATTGAAACGTTGAAGCGATAAGGTGATTCTTTTGTTACGACAAATACAATTGTTTACATCATTCAAATAAAGTGGAGCTAAATGAAATTAAATGATGATTTTGATTTAATTATTTTCTCTAAGGAAACAGTGCGCATATTATTATACTGTTATCAAGAAATGCGTTTACAATTCTCGACTAATTACAGTAATAAGTTCGTAACTGTGCAAACAAATGACAGCGTAAATGTGGGTTAAAGGCCAGTGTGCCATACAGTTTTCAACGCTTCATAGTATGTAAATCAATTCGTGCATCCAACACATTTACATTTAATATAATGTAATGTTATACACATTAACGAATCTTTTATATTTCTCAAATAAGATTAAAACAATTAAAAATGCCAAATATTATTTTCAAGACAGAAAGTTAAAGTTAATAAATTATTTTCTTTCTAAACACATTATAATTTATAAATCTTCAGATACATGTCAAATAAGATAGTCTTATTAAAGTCTACTGTGATATCAGTAATCTCATAAACATTATATTTCTGCACTTTCTTATTATTATAAATAATATTATTCCATAACATAGGCTTTCCAATTTTATTGAAACACAACGAATATTATAAAACCGAATCGGGAGTGTTTCGTATTATTAATTTAATATAATACGCAATAAACTTTCTGGCAAAGTTAAATAATTTATTGTGAAGTTTTTTGAATATCCTCCCGGGCGTACTTTTCCTTTTCCGGCTTAAATATTTATTCGCAATCCCCGCGAGTATACTTAGGTATATCACCTAGATAGAAACTCGTCGAGGGGTCCGGATTGAAAGCGTCAACTTGTAGTTTTTATACTGCGTGCGAGGAGGCCATATTGCGTTGTAGCCCAACAAGTGGAGTAGAGCAACACTTTAAGAGCGAGCTTTACATAGCCACTGAGAGAGTGCACTACTTGGACCGTGCGCTATGACTGCGTGCCATTCACAAACTCGCATAAACACGACCAAAACAAAAATTTTAAAAATTTTCAACTAATCACAACACTCAAAATCTTAAAACCCAAGCCGTTTCTTTACTATGCAAACGATAGAATAATTGTATTAAAATATTACTTGTAAATTTTCTATGTTTTAAATGAAAATATCAAAACTAGGTGTTTATAATGCCTATTAAAAAGTGAAAATAATTACAATAAACATAACAATTCTAAAAGAAAAAATAGTACTATATAACTTATTCGTATATATTAGTAATTACTGAAATAAAAAAAGATGTTCAGTTAATGATTTATGATGTAAATTGGAACAAGAAATGTTTCATTTAATTACAATACTAAATTTATATTAAAAATGATCTATTAGAGATTAAAAGTGAAAATAAGCTTTGAAGTAAATAAATCTTTAAATTATATTTATAGGATTCCCCCATGTTTTACGAGCTGGTTGCTTAATATGTTTTTTAACGAAATATAACCATTGATTACATATAGACCCATCTGAATTTGAAATATAGTACAGTTTTATTAGACGAAAAGATTTTATTAAAGCAATTATTTGCGATAAACATTGTATTGTTAATCGTTCAATATTTTAAATATATCTAGTAATTAGATCATGTTTAGGTCGTTGGGAAATATTTTCCGCTTATGATCAATCTATTCCATTTTCATTGATAAATTTATGTATACAAGGAACTGTAAATTGTTTTTTTTTTTTTAACCAGAACCATTATTAATCCAAATATTTCGTTCTATGTAATCAATAAATACTTACATGTGTTTAAATGATAGATACAACTACATGTCGCTAAAATTTTCAATAACGAAAATTATTTTTATAGATCCACAAATGGAAATTTACACAAGCTTAAACAAAGAAATCGAAATCAAGTGGGTAAAAAGGATTTGTAGTTAAATATTAACTGGTTATATACAAAACACAATAGCACTTAAATAACAAACCTTCGACGTATGGAAAAAAATATGCAAAATAAATTGGTAAATGATAAATAACGAATAATATGTACGTAGACACTAAGCGATACGGTACGCGGGCCGTCGCGCCGAGAGCCGGGACTCGAATGTGGGGGCGAGTATCCATCAGCATCCAGCTTTCCCTCCATCCTCCCCTGCCCCGTCCCTCTGTCTGATAACCTGCTACTTCGGAAGTCACTAAACTCCGTCATGAATGTCATCCAGGCACCAACACTTGTGAGAAAAATGTTTTTTATTGAAAAGGGCTCGGTTATGCCGTTAAGTTTTCTCAGTCCGAAAATCAATATTTTATCACATACATTTCTACATCATATCCGCGGGTTTTTTTATTTTTTAACGAGTAGAAGAAAATTACTGAGTAAAGTTTTATTTAAATATTCTTTAAGCGTATTTACTATATTCTTTTATTTAAATATTTATCTTGGTGTAGGGTTATCTGGTTCTATAATTATATAAGTAATAAATATCGTATCTTGACAAGCATTTCTTTCATAAAATGGTATATCTACTAGCAGTGTTTGTACTGTGTCAACTCTACTTCTTTGTCGAGACAAAGGATGATTCGACTCTACAGAGCAGAATTTTGTTTTACAAAAGTTTGTGCACTGGACTCTTATAGACGGGCCGTACCTTTTACCATCAGGTCACTGCTCTTTAATATCTGTCAATATTTAAAAAAGAAGACGTTTAACTTAGTTGCATGGGAAGCGAAATAACAAACAACTTGTTAAAGATAAATATAATCTTTCACAATATGAATACTGTATTAAGCTAAAAATAGAATGATCGCATATAGGTGTAAAAGCATTAAAGGGGTGAATGCATATCACATATTTAGTAAAAAAGATTTTACACTTATTTATAAGCAACATGTATAAAGTGATCACTCTTTGTTACATCGATTGATTTTTTATATTGGTATGCGAAAGGCCAATGACTTCTAGCATTGAAAAGTTTGCAAGGACAGATAGTAAACAATATTTAATCAAAATATATAGTGATTCCAAATTTGAAAAGGCTTTTGTACTAGAACTATACATTAGTTGTCAGCAAGTGAGCTATGTAATGGTCTCTCTAAAGCTTTTACAACTATATCCATTCACTCCGTATATAAAAAGAAACATTACTGTCATCAAGTACAACAGGTTTTTATTAGTATATAATTTTCGTATAAGACAAAGGTAAAACCAAAGTTATTTTCCATTTTGATCAGCATGAAACGCAAATTAGTGAATAATTTCATCATACAAAGATTGTAATTTGTTTGTACATGTAATAGCAAATTGCATCAGAAAATTCATGTTGACTGCTGCACAAATTGCAGTGCAACCGTTATCATTTACGCTGCACACGCAACTTTTCGAAAGCTTTGCTAAAGCACGCACAAGAAACGTTCTTACTCTACTCAAGCCACGATTGCATCAGAAAGATGCTTGGACAAGTTTGATACGAGGCTTAAAACTGCCACTGTTTGTCCCGCGTGTAGCTTCGGTATTATACATATTTAATGCTAAACATTAATTAAATTTATTATATTGTTAACTGATTCTTAATTTTATCTAGATAGTTATAGCTTGGAACTTTTAGAAAGGTTCAAAGTCACCCAGACAGTAATAAAGAGGGAACTCAGAGCTTCATTTTAATAAGAAATTAGGAGATCCAAGGAAAAGAATTAAGGTTACTTAACGTATCTAGAATAATTCGTCTCAAGTGGCAATGGACGGAGCAGATCGCTGGTGCAACCGATGGCCGTTGGAACCGAGGTTCTCGAGAGGCGAGTACGAGTTGGTAAACGCGGCGAGGATAGGCCACCACTACGTGAATTAATAGCCAGAGTTAGAGTTGCTGGAAGACGTTGGATGCTGGCAGTGCAAGACCGGTCATTATAACGATCTTGGGCTGAAATTATGGTGATAATTATAACGTTCGTAACCCGAAAACTTTGAAAGGCTTTTCGTTGGCAGGCTAGTCGATAATAATTAAAAAAGTTATATTTACTACCTTCTTCAAATTAATGAAATATGCAAAGCGAGTGCAATAATTTCGAGATTTTCATCTCCAGACGGGTCAATGAAACCCAAGCAAATGACTAGTTGAAGTGCAGACTACAACATATAAACTATGTATAGTTGTTAATAATATTATAGTCGCGGCGACGGAGAGGAAATTATGTACAATATCTCCTTGATGGAAAACTACTTTACGACTCTTCTTTGTTAGTTATTTTGACTTTATTACTAAAATTTAAGAGCCGGGCATTGTTACAAAGTTACTTAATCTTATTTTTTTTTAAAAATTAAGATTACTGTCCTTTTTAGTAAAATATTTTGATGTACTATTTTTTGCTCTTTTCATATATGGTTTTATTATTTACACGCGGGTGAGCCAGTTTTTTTAAATGGTCTTCATAATGATATTATGAATAACATAAGATATTGTTATATCTATAACAATCATATTATTAACATTTCAAATTGTTTACTTTATATAAAACTACCATATTTTATTTAACATTGAACATGTCATCTAAATTTTGTTATCGTTTTGATATAATTTTTTTAACTGATGTAATTATAGTGAAGTAGCGTGGTGGGGGCCGAGTAAAAAGAGTGCTGACTGACAGAAGGCAGCGGCTGATATTCCCCACCCCCACTCCCTTATCGCCGCATACCTAAGACGCAGTACAGCAGTTTTGGCAGCACTATAGTCGCATAGCAATTGTTTCAAATTTAAATATGATGCGATGTGTGAATTTGTAAAGAGTGAACGTCTTGTTTATAATAAGGATCGCTAAATATATATATATATATATATTTAAATGTAACTTTATTAGTAATTAATATTTATACTGTATAAATACAGGCAAAAGATTATAATTACTCAAGTGTACATTTTGATGAAAGATCATGATTGATAATTAAGTAAATGTAATCTGACTTACTTGATTATTTATCAAGTATCCTAACATTAATATAGATTAATATCAAATTACAAATTGGCTCAGAGTTAGGTAAGATTTATATTAATCAATGTCATTTATCATAACTGTGTTATGTTATAATACTAAGCTGCGTTTGTTGTCTGCTACAAGAGTAATTCTCATTAATTTGTTGTAATATTCCGTATGCCCCTTCCCGTGAATATAATCCTGGTACTGCAATACGAGGAGCACTTAAAGGTCGAAATTGCAAAGTATTCAGTTTATACTCGGTATGAAATCTCGCTAAGTTTGCGTTTCAGATAAAAAAAGGTTGAAAGCGACGTGAATATAGAAATATTAACGTTAAGAGTATCCAACTCAAAAAAATTCAGAAATTTTAAACAAATAGGATTAATTTAATTGGGCCAATGACGCCTTTGTATATAATTTTTTTTACAGTATTAGTTATATTTTTAATACAAAAAGGTGTTTGCTGTCAAACACCTGATAGAAAGTATTTCCGGTCGAAACTTAACGACGTTGGGTTTCGGGATTTAAACCCGCCGTAAGATACCTACTGGATCACGCCTCACCAATAGATTTTCAATAGGGCCGGTGGAAAACGGCGTGGATCATGCGTCTTCCGATGACCCTAGCCGATGACATAGCCTGTTGACTTTGTGGGAGGAGGTCCTACGTTTTTACTTGCCGGTACTCTCTCCTCGGTCTGTACTCCAGATCGATAAGGACACAGTTTTTGCGCGTTATGTGGTCTGCCCACAGCGACTTCCACTTGCCAATCGGCCAGTCTATGATTGTTCGTCTACGGATCACCGATTCTATGCCGTACAAATTTCCAGCGTAGCCTTAAGGAGAGACCAGGTTCCGCTGCTCTAAGTTAACACTGGTAAGACGGACCTTTATCTTGAGGCACTGAGGGATGCTGTATGTGATGTTTCATATATATATACATATGTATATATATATATGAATGTATATATGTATATAAATACATATGTGTGTGTGTGTCATATATTTTCGCGAAGGAAACTGTATCCAAAATTGAAAAAGGAGTCCACCATCAGTGTAAACGTTAAGTTTATATTTAAAGATGCATGTGTTTCTAATATTTAATATATTTGTTTATTTTCAGTAAAAATAAAAGAAATGTCAAAGAAAAATCAAGGAATATATAAACGGATTGCTAATGTCAGTTCTAGTAGAATATCTGTGTCATGAAAATGATCGATGCAGTCTGCTCCCTGCAGGTTTGTTTAGCTCTCAGAGAAGATTGAGAACTATTAATGTGGCGGCACCAACGTCACCATCCAGTATTAGAAACTTTAGACCGACTTTCCAGAGCGAATTTTTAAAGCAGAAATATTATTTGATATAATAGTTATTATTGATTTAAACAATGTATTAGCCTCGACTTGCTTTAGTCAAAATTTTCGCAGCTCTTTTTAATGGTAAATATGTGTTTGGAGAGTATTAACCTAGATAAAAATCGTTACCAAATCAGTATTCTAATTAAAACATCAATTGAATAAATTTATTACTAGGCATATTTATATACTAGATACTTAGTTCTACATGTTCTAAATGTTTCTTCATTTTTTTTTTAAATAAATGTTACTTTTTAAAAATAACTCTAACATATTTGTTATGACAAATGAATAAATATTGATATTATCCTAAGGAACGCGAATACTTCTAATAATGTCATAACAATTTCAAACGATATCAATTATTTCTACTCATTTGCCAAACAAATTAATTAGATTTAACGGAATCAACAACTGTAAATAATATATAACAATTTTAATAAAAAATATCGATGCGCACACCTAAAGGTTATAGTCAAAAATATATTTTCTAAAATATCTAGTGACATTTGAAATGCATTATTAATAACAATAGCAACCGATAGGAAGCCCTCCGGATACGAACGACCTACTTTTGAAAGGGGTACTTGTACAATATGGGCGTAAACAAAATGTTACAAATAAAATGCTTGTTCTACAAGCTACAAAGTGTCTAGCTGATGAATCATGTCGGCAAATGTATATCATATTGATTTAACAAGTATGTTAACCGCTTAAATAACATATGAACAAAAAAATAATACGGCTGATGGATAAATAAATTTGTGTGACATAGTCTTAAACATCGTCGCCAAATTCCTTCCTTCTTGTCTCCTTACAATAAAAAAGTAACAAGACACGACACAGAACATCAACTCGTGCGTGTATTACACGGATGAAACTCAAGATGCGGTCGCGAGAATCATAGATGTTTCGAAATCGACAAACACCACAAAGATACCGACGTACAACCTGAGAATGGGAATATGGAGTAGGGATAAGGAAGGAGACATTGCTAAAAAGACAAAACAATAAATGGAAAAGCAACATAAAATAAAATAAAAACGAGCCAAGTTAATTAAGTTTAAAATAGTTTAAGAAAGAAAATGAATTAAGAAGAGACTAGAGTAACTCAGGTTATTAAACACTGTGAAACGCAAGAACTTGAGCAAAAATTAGGGAAATATTACAGTTAATATTTTATTTTAAATACCAGTGTATTGCAAAAACACAAGCACTAAGCTAATGACTGTGGTACATAGATTCATATAATTTCTCTGGGGTATATGATTTATATAATTTCTCTGTTTGTTAATTATGCACATAAAACTCTATTAATCTATTTAAATAATAACAAATACAGACTCTCAAAGAATTACTTTACTAAAACAAAAAAGAAACTACTCACTGCGGTTTGCTTTAGTTAACTTGTAAGTTGGTAAATAAGGCGCTGCTAATGAAAAGCGACATGTCGCTAACGAAGACAGAACGTTAGCACAATTGGATTGGAAAGAAAAAATTAACTTCTGAAAGTCAATAAATTTTTCTTACCGTACTCTCGAAACAAAGATGAGATAGAAAAACTTATGTCAGAGAAGAAAATATTTGTTTTCTTACGCGACACGGGCGTGCAATTTAAGAACCGAGATGAAAAAAATATTGGAAAAGTTTAATGCGAACACTCGTCAATTAACAATATGTTGGCAGGAAGTACTCAGGATGTACAGGGGAAGTATTCATTATATCTTAAGGTTTGGTATATCATAGTACATAGGCCAGTTAAAAAATGATCTATTTTTTTCCTAATCTCATCAACGTCTATACAAACTTAATTATCAAAATACATTGATTACAACATACAAAATACATTTTCAAGTGAGAGGAAAACACTCTGTAGTTGACCTTCTTGAATGCAGTGAGTGCGCTTTGTGAGAATGAAATCGTATACTTTGAAACAAGGAAAAGAAATAGTATACCAAGGAAAGTAGAATTGCCCTAAAGTATGCATAGATATGAATTGGCATGTTAAGGTTGTCAGTGTCAGTTCCTTGCGCGAAGGTGTTTTTGCGTAGAATATCAAGTTACTTACAGATATAATCTGTAAACTATTAATAATTTTTATTACAGTTATATTGAACCATACTCGCCTTGTAACACATCTTCGCTGACAGCAACCAAAAGGCGACCACTTCTTTCTTCATCCTTCAAGTTAAATACTATACTGAAATTTCTTAGAATAGTGGACCACAAGTTGCTTTAGAAGATATAAAACCTGTATATAAAACCTAATAGAGGTCCACAGAACAGTTCATATTTAAATGCCGCAAAAAATCCTTGTAAATATTTCCTATTCGCTGACATATTTTTCTATGAAATATATATTCATAATGCTGGTAATACAGAGTGAAACTTAAATTTGTAAAATAAAATATACTCGCGGCCGTTCCCTACATAAAAGCTTTTTTGCGCAAAACTTTTTTAAGTGGCTTGGTATCATATTTGGAACAAAAAAGAAATAACTGACAATTATATACACAGGATGAGTATATTATGTAAGTGTAAAAGCTTTAGGGGATTTAATGTTTAGTTTATTTGTCAGCGAAAAGCTTATAAACTATTTCAAATCATCCTGTATAAAGTGATAGTGACATAAAATATTTTTTTAATATTTTGTTATGGGTTAATTATGATGTTTTAATAATAATGTTCCTGTGGTCTCTCATATTCCACATATTTTTTCTAAGTACTCAATGTATATGTATAAATAATATATATACAGGCGAGTATTTCCCAGGTGGTTTTTTAGTTCTAGAAAAATATGTGTAGTAAAGAAGCCGTTACAATTTGATGCACGCTATTTTGAACCGAAGAACAAACGAAGTAATAAATATTGCAAAATGATTATTACGAATGTAAATATTGCAATAAACGTTTCTCATCGTGTATAAAGCAATGCATGACCGAATTTCCTGTTTGACCCCATATCTGCGCAGAGTCCATTAGATAAGATATCAAACTGGTTACTGCTTCGATAACTGCCCCGTTTTCGACTACAAGATCATGTAAAGCGAATACATTGAATATGCAGCTCAACAGTAACACTACTTAGAAGAAAAATGTACACATCTTTCATCGTCCTGTGAGTTGAGTCGAGATGTATCATATACCTTCACAACTTAAGTTACTGAACCTTGCAATTATTAATATATGGTTCATGCAATTAGCATTTAGATTTTATTAGATTTTAAATAATTTACTATTGACACTAGCAGATGATGTGAGGAACTATTTTAAATTACTGGCCAATTTCAATTCTTTGGGATCACTAATAGTGTCTAAAATTGGCTTGAGTGCCGATTGTACTTTTCTGTGACCGCCCCCCATGTAAAATTAACTTTTCTTCATTAAGTTTTTTCTTATTGAAATGAAAAAATATAAGTTTTTGAGTTAATGTTAAAAATAATTGTAACGTTCGCGTGAATAGCATTAAAATTGGAAAGACGTCATTCTTCGCTAGCCAGCCCTGGATGTCTTTTGTTGCCTGTATTATATTTCTCTCCACGATTTTAGCGTTTTTTATATACAATGTTAAATTTACACTATTTTTTCTATATAGGGATATATGTTGCATTTTAATAAAGAAAAATAAAATAAGTTTTTAAATAAATATTTTACCCATGATCAACACCTATCGCTTGTTGACCGCTAGCTCGATTTCTTATAGTGCAAGTCCATACAATCAATTTGGCTTGTTACTTTTATATGATGTACAAAAATAAATAAAAATGTATTCATGATATCGCCTGTTATTTATATAAGTATCTAATAATAATCTTTAATGTTATTTTACCCAAATCGGTTAAATTTTAAAAACTAAATTGGTGATTATTACACTTTACGTACATATTTCCCATCGACGAGAGTAAAATGAACTGTGACCACGTATAAACAACATTATTATACCTCAGACTGTTAAAGTTCTTATCGCCAGTCATAGTTTTAGGGTAATTCCATGATTTGTAACTATGTTCTACATTGTTACTGAGGTAACAAAGAAAATTAAATTAAAATTACAACTACGACATTGTTCCCACTGCATGAAAATGGAAATCATACAACAACGTTATTACAACGTACCACATAATCTTATTTAAAGTTTAAAATCTTTTTATGTTTAAAAACATAACTTGACTTAAAAATATTCCCGCGCAAAAAAATATATTTTCCGTTACATACGGAATTCTTGTTAGCCCGCATAAACAGCTCTCGCGAATGTGTCTAAAGCGATTACTTGATACGTTATTTTGTCCATGTTGACATAATTTATCTTCTCAAATACTTGAAGCGTAAAAAAGTTATTTCGCATAAATTAAATTGTAAATTGGTTTCCCTTTGCTTTTTTAATCTCGATTGAAAATATAGGTTTATATTAAAATACTTATTTGAAAAGCAAAAAAAGTTTGACCTTTTTCTACCTACGATTTGGACGATAATAAATATTTGTACTCCTAAAGCATTATTATCCATTATTTTAGAAGCTAAATGTATTTTTGATTTAAACAAGCTGAAAAAGTAATTTCATTTTTACTATTTAAATCCTATCAAATATTAAAAAAAATTATAAAACATCAGTAATATATATATATATTATTACTATTTGATTTTTAGTAGAGAAAAGAATGAACTAATAACGCATAAAATATAACAATAAAATTTATGCCTCTGTTTGCATACTGTAAAATAAATAAATATAACTGTTGTGATAAAAGTAATGCTTAATTAAAAACGTCGCTAGACATTAAATCAATTATGTCTTTATATATACAAAGATATTAATTACACAATGCGGCTATCGTCACAGATAGTATAAAAATTATTATGTTTTTATATTGTATAACAAAACAGATAAGCATTGGTTTGCAAAATATAAGTAGGAATTATGATGCCATTTCCAAGTGTTATGTTTTATATGAGGCATATAACTATTTTGTTTGCATCATTAAAATGCGAATAACATTTGATTGCTTTGGAGTTCTATATCCTTTAACAATATTAAGCCAAGTATCGTGGGCTTATAATAATATAAATAAATATATCGTATCATTTTATATACAAAGGCAATGAATGGTTATATTCTTCATTATAAATATAATAATAAACATTAATTATTGTTTTTCATTAATCATTCATTAAAGCATGATGATAATGAGAAAGATCTATGCGCTGTTACTGACGATGACTAAGGTAATAGGTACCCATAGATTATAGTCGTAACACAAGCTTCCACGTAAACATTGCGACATTGAACTGCTATTTTGATATCAATTTCATAAGGACTAGATGTTTTTACTGGTGTATTCTATTCAACCTTTTGATTTTAAACAAAATTTTGCATAATAAATTTAACTTCACGTATTTATTAAGAAATATTGGAATACGGTGTAGAAAGCTTAATTATCGATTAATAACTAAACAAGTTAAAAATAGATTTATTCGGCACTGCAAATGCCACAAACTCTTATTAGTTTTAATATAATCATCAGGTCAGTCGATAGACACCCACTGCAGGGCATAAGCTTCTCCCAAAGATCGCCACGTTGCCTGGTCTGGCACTGCCGGCATCCAGCGACTTTGACTATGTCGTAGAGTATGTAGAGTTTCAATAACATTGTTATATTTTACATGAAAATGATTACAATGATACTGTTTATTTTTGAAATCTATGATGCCGCGAGACAATATAGATAATAACTATATTCGAAATGTACATCCTTGTCTTTAATTAAGTAATTTAAGGTCACATCTTCATCACTCAGTATAATAATCAATGATAGATACATAAGACTATTATTAGAATTCTCAAACGAGAATGGTGACTGTTTGTGTGTGTGTTTACTCAGATGTTGAAAATATTAAGTACGAGATAAATATAGTTGATGTATGCCTCAATAAAATAATATAAAAATTAGATGTATAATGTACATAAAATACCGAACAATGAGTTTAATGGGTATTCACGGTTACTGTATGCTGATACAGACATTTAATTTTGTAAACTTGCCATATTATTGTAAATTTAACATGTAAATTAGTTTTTGTTTGACCCTGTGTTTTGGGTATTAAGTTATTGTTTTAATACTTCGTCTTTGACAATGCCGATAGTTCGCTAACATAAAGCTAAGCAAAGAGCTGTAGGCGCTTATTATACACTTTTCTACAGTAATTTAGCTCGAGGGATACTTGGAAAACCTCGGCTTGGGCAATTAAATTATTTATTTCATAGGCGATTTTGAGCTTTTTGATTGCGAGGCTACCGAGCTTTTTGAATGCTTAGGTAGATGCTTCTTTTAATTACCGGAGCAAGTTCGACTTGAGCTGTCGCTTGAAATGCTATTATAGTGCTGTCTTCAGCTGCGATACCGCGCATTAAGTACAAGAATGTGCGCGACGAGACGGGCGGATTATTGGCCGCTCCGTTTTGTCGGTCTGCCGTCAATGCTCGCGGCAGTGGCGATCGTGTTTTTTCTTTGACTAAACCTCGTAGTGTTTTTTTAAAAGCACTATACAGCGGCTAGCTTTTCGATTTGGTTGTGTCAGATGGCCTACCGGTAGCAATTATGAGATTACTTCTTTGTGTTAACAACAACTTACCATGAAATACTATATATATATATATATATATATATATATATATATATATATATATATATATATATATACATATATATACATACATATACTTATATATACATACATATATACATATACATATATATACATACATATATATATTTATAGCAGAAAATTAGTGCAGACTGAAAATCTGCACTAACTTTCTGCTATATATATAATCTGTTCAGAGGTATTTTGAATCGATATTACTTTGACCATAAATAGACAATATTTCGATTCATATATTAATATGTCTTAAGCAGTAGCGCGAGTGGTATCTACTCATAAATAGTAAGCGTATGTTCTTAATATTTTTAATAATAATTTTTATTTTATCGTTTCGAATTATTGTCAGTTATCGGTTTAAAATTATTGCTTTCATCATTCTGTCCGATAATAATAACGTATATGCTATCAACCGATTTTAAACATTTAAAAGATAGTAGTTGGATAAAAAAGCAACAAAACTAAATGTTTTTTTAATGTTATTTTTATGTTTTTGTGCTTAGCG
Organism: Battus philenor; assembly: GCF_028537555.1. Lineage (NCBI taxonomy): Eukaryota > Metazoa > Arthropoda > Insecta > Lepidoptera > Papilionidae > Battus > Battus philenor. The sequence continues at coordinate 6,622,088 of NW_027181693.1, forward strand.
TCGCGAAGCGTATGACGCATGTCAAGGTTTTATAAACTTTGAATAACATACTGGTGTTGTTTGCGTACTTGATAATTTAAGTCTGCCTATATTATGATAGTACAATTAAAAAGAGCCAATTATAATCCGGGAAATGCCTGGGCAAAAATTAATATTTTTGTTGTATCATTACGCCTGGTACTTTTACTTGATCTTTTAAAATAAATTATCACTCGGATTAACATTGCGATGTAACTTTATTTTTGTGTATAATTCTACCTTTACATTAAGAGCAGGCAAGTAAATCCTAATAAGGCGAGAAAATAAAAAAAAATCCCTCGTTAACTCGATAGCAACGGAATTAGCTTCTAAACAGGTCCAATTTCGCAGCGAGGAGGATAATCTCAATGGAATTGTTGAACATTTATTAGCATTTGTGTAATTTTATCAGCAGATCTCGTGTCCGGAGCGGAGCGCTCGTGTCTGCTACGAGCTCTATTTGTTCGCAATCCTCTTTGTGTAACAACCCGTCACGTACTAGAGAAATTAAGTCAATTTATGTAGCACTATGGTTGAGCGCCGATAGATTTAGAATTTCGAATGCACCTTTAAGTCGTAACTATCTTAGTCCTAGTACTATTCATCGACCCTGTCCTGGAGGAGGTAGCAAAACACAGGAGGAAGGTGAGATCGGCCCGACTTGCCACCGCGGCTGCTGATCCCTATCCCTATTCCTATCTATACCTATCTGGTAATCTATACCGACGATCTTGAGTGACTCGCGGTCTGCCATCGAGACTGTCGCAAGATTGGACACTCTCCATCCTAAGGGATGGAAAGTTTAATGGAATTAATTCCGTTAGTACAAGTAGTATTGTACTAACTGTGAGTACAAGTAAATATTATGAAACGAAGATGTTTGAAGAAAGGTGATACTAGGTGACGATTTGAACATGAAAAAGATAGAAATTGTTAAGGACAGAAGTAATTGTAATGTATTTACCCGAGTTTTAACGTCCCTGCTCCACATTTGTCTAGGGGGACCGACAAGTCCCAAAAAAATGAATTCATATTAAAAAAATATTGTAATCATTGTCCAAATACATTTCAATTAGCTTTGTGATAAACAGACAAGCGCAGCGTTTGATGTCCAATTACAAAATACAAGGCGGACGAACAGATGACCTTTGTGGTCGTCTGAAGACGATGTGTGTAAAAGCTGCTTTAAACCTTTCATCCGAAATCTCTGGGAGAGGTCTATTTCAAGCAGTGGACGTCCTGCAGCTGAAATGATGATTACGATTTAACCTTCGTGATTAATCAGCCTGTTCAAGTTTCATCAGCATGGTGTTTGCACGATTGTTATTTATATATTTTTTTAACACTTGGTGCAATAGTTGACTAGCCATCCTAGATTTGTTAATACTGTATATATAATTAATGAAATGTATTAAATTAGTATTACAGCTTTATTTTTTTTCTTTGACGCATAATGTATACCAAAGTCAAAAACTTTAAAGGAAAAACAATAGAGTATACGTTTGCAAATATTATATTAGTCCTGTATATATATGATACGAGAAATTTAAATTATCTACCATATATTAAATAATTTTCTTAATTAATAACGGCCATTTCACACGGATTCCTTCTTCAGAAGCACAGCAATAATACAATCTAGTAGACCGTACAATACCTTTTAAACCTACATACGTAGATTTACCCGTAGTTACGTAAACACTTTTTGCACGTTCATGAAGGCCGCTACCGTGCCTGAAGCGATGGCGTTGAATGGTTCATTCTAAAGCAGTTTGCAGCTTAAAGAAGTCGCCTGAGCCTTGTATAGAAGTGCGACATCAATACTGAGAAAAGTAAATTGCAATCACTAGTTATAAAAAGATTGATATACTTTTATGTTTATTGGAGAGCAGCGATGGATTTATTTATTGCTTTGAATTACATAACTTCTGTCTCGCAAGGTTTTTTTTTTTCATTAATTCTAATTTATATCGCTAGTGTTTTTTTTCGCTTTTACTAAACGCAGGCAGTTGGGAGAGTGTTGCCGCTGTTTGATACGGATCTTTCTTCTACCGCCTGCGAGGCACGACAGCGTTTTAATTTTTATAATTTTTCTCACACAATTTTCCCTTATGGGTAAATGCAGCTAAAATTTATACATATTAACAATAAAATTTGTAAGTTTTACTCAATTATATATTAGTTGGTACATTATTTTATTTCAAGTCGCTGCCGAAGCCCTACAGACCGTTAAATGCCTTGAGATTTAGGACAAAGTGCCGGGCCAACTCATCAAAAGATTCTGCTGTACATTTTTTCTTGAGGAGATCTGATAAGTTGAACGGAGGGATATTAAAGTTTTCACATAAGGTCACGTGGTTACGTCTTTTGGATTCGAATCGGGAGAGTGTCTGAGTAAGTGATGACAGTCTTCCATGTAATAAATAAATAAATGTTTACCGGTATATTTAATTTAAACGATGATACAATCCGATTCTTTTGTTGCTTTGTTATACAATATATATAAAGTAAATTAGTTATTTTCCTTGTAAGAACCCTTAAGAATACGACTGAGGGTTTCAAGAGCCGAGGGTTGTGGTTTAAAAAATATTTTTAGGTTCACAGAACAGTAAATAGAGAATGATAGTAGCACTGCCATGAAAGCACCCCACAGCTTTACGATAAACCTCGGACGGAGGTCAAATTTATGGCGCAAGTCAGATAGCCGTCGGCGAGGCGCGTGGACCATTTGCGAAACTTATTGTGGGCACTTAACCGCAAATAAATTGGCCGCAGCATGTGAATGCCTCTGTTAGTGGCCATTTCTTCCGGTGTGCAACGTTTTTACAGCGTAGATTTTGCTTTTACAATGCTAAATTTGAAACCTGTAAATAATTCATTGTGTGAGGTTTTTATCGTCTAAATTCATAGTTTTATCGGTCAGCATAAAGACCTTCCCTCTTTATAGTATCTCGCATCAAATCATATTGATCTTTCATTTCTATAAAGTAATGTTAATGAAAATTCTATTTGATATTTGTTTTACCTATTATAGTGTAATTCCGTGTAGGATTCATACTATTCTGTTTATCGAGATTGTCAAAAATTGCTTAGACTTTTGCTTTACAAAGACGAGAGAAATACCATAAAATAATGGAAGCTCATATACTTTAAATAAAACACTTTAGGACAAACATAATTGCAACATGTTTTTTGTTTGGTTTTTCTTAACACGATGAAAAAGTAAAATAACTAAAAGCAAGTATCAAGAAGAGACCGATTAAACCTGGAACGTGAATTAGCTAAACAAGTCCAATTTCACAGCGAGGACGGCAATCGCACCCGAGTTTCTCGACATTCATTAGCATTTATGTAATTTTATCAGCCGATTTCTGGGGCACGGTGCTCCTTCTGGGAGTGACTCGTCGCCTCATTTGCTACCGACTGTTTATGTAACGAACCCGCACAACCGAAACCTTCCCGGCAGAGTGGATTTGTTGCACTTTTGTTGTAATACATTTTAGAGTGTCTCTGGTACCTATTAATAAATTACTTAAAAACTTTAAAGAGTCTAAATTTTTTAATACAAATTTATAAATTTTACGTCTAAGACATCGAAGATTTTCTTTGATTTCATATTTGCTTAAAATTATATAAATAAAATCCATTATTACATGATACTCAAGACAACGAAACTATTTTATTTACATTTTATATAAATATCCAATATTTATTAAATAATCGTGCAAATCTTTGTAAAATCGTATAAATATTCCATAAATTTATTGAACAGAAAGGATACATTTCGGGAATAAAAAATTATTAACATTATTTTACTTTTTACAAGTTTACCACCCCAGAGATATTCATATCAAAAAAAATATCTCAATATTTTGAAACATTTTGTAATACAGGATAACCAACTTTGACTTGCAATAATTTAATAAGTTGTTAGATCCCGGTGAATACAAAATAATGGGTGTAATCAGACAAGAATTAAAAACATATCTTTAAGAATTTTACAATTACGTAATAAAGGCGATGAAACTGCGCACTATTATAGTCTACTAATATATATGAACCTGATATAATTTTTGTGTGTTGTAAAGGAACAAAATTCAACTAAAAATACGTATAGGAGATAAAAACGTTTTTGTATTATAAATATAGTGACATTATGCAGTCAATTCTCTTACAGCCTCCGAGGCGAAGGGAGTAGCAACTTTGTTAAGCGGTTAGGCGAGGAATTTTATTTACATATCATTATTATTTATGCTTCCTATCGTATACGTACACACTTTGTACTGTTTTCCCATAGGTATCGTTTAAGAATACTTAAGATTTTGTTGGAATATTTTACCATCATAATCCATTATTCATAAAATCCTTTTGTGGTAAATTGGGCAAGAGTGCTATAAAACTATTAACATGTGAAAATGGAATAAAAAAATTTAGCTAAAACAATCAAAACCGCGATTTACATGTAGATATTGGTATTAATAAATGTAAATGGTATTATAAGTGCTATTGAAACCGCTGTACCGCGTCTTAGGTATGAGCGCGGCGAGACGGGGAGAGGGTGTATTGGTCCGCTCCATTCCATTAATATACCATCAACGTTCGTAACCGCGGCTCAAATGGACTTTTTTCTTTACCTTGTCACGAAGGCAAGGTAGAGAATTTTCGGTGGGATTATAATAAACATGTACTCATACTATCTCATTAATCTCGGCTAACAGTCGGTAACGTAACGTGTTACGTTAATCAAACTTCTTACACAACGAAATAATTGAGTTATAGCTTTCTTTATTACAAATTGCTTATTTTTTGTTGTTTATATCCGTACGTCATTAATTTTATGTAATTAATATTTATAACTAAATTAATTAGTTTTACGATTGTAATTCTTTCGTTACAATTGCTATAAGATGGAAGGAGGATCTAGTTTATAACAATTAATTATGTAATATAGTTATAATCTATGAAATGCGAATCTACACGAGTTTTCTACAAGTTACACAATAAACCACAAATGTAGGAAATAAAAAGCAGACAGACGTCGTCGCTGTAAGCACGGACCGTTAGAGAAACTTATTGTGCGCACTTAAGCACATACAAATTGTCCGCACCGAGTGAAATGTTTTGTAATTGCACATTTCTACGAAAATGTAACTTTTCTACGTTGCCTATCCTACCGTAGCAAAGGCAGTTTTTTATTTGGATCGTTGATTGTACCGTTCGATTTAAAAAAAAAACATTTCCGTTTATAACGAAGCATGCAAAGAATAAGTTGGTTGAACGTAAGGGCAAAAGAATTTAGCCATAGCGTTACAATAAAAAAATCATTTTGAGTTCTGTAGTTTTTATAAACATATAAACAATAATCTTTTAATATCCCCTACTATCAATAATTATATATCAAATAAATTTATACTGTCTATACAATATGTTACACCATTGTTATTAATTTCAACAGATAAATCGTCATTAATCTAGAATGCAGCATACAAACATTTCAACTAATATAAGGTAACTTGCAGTTTCGAGTTGGTTGTGTATTAAGTAAAACGCGTATTGTTTACATGATGTTGAAATGGAATACAAGTAGTTTCATTACAACTTTTCACACAGTTCCGCGTTTTCTTTAATTACTATAATACAGGGTGATCGACTGTAGATGTAAAAGCTTTAAAGGGGTGAATGTACAGCTAATTTACTGTAATGTGTGCACCCTATCCAAAAATCAATGGTTTCAGAGATAATTAATAACGTAGAGACAATATAGTAAGAAAAACCGTTTAATAATGAACACTACATATTAAAATATTAATTGTTTACTACCTGTCTGACTTAGTAGTGCCTGTTGCATTTTAGTACAGGTTAATAGAAAAAAGATGTAAGAGTTTCAAAATTTTTCGTGAAAAATGAGCACATTTACTGTTTTAGAGCTTTTACACCTGTCATCTTGTATACGGTAACTTCATAAAAGCTTTCAGATAACAAAATAACCGCATTTGTGTTGACTTTATTTATAAATTACGCCCAAGAACGGAAAAATAACTAATAAATGTGTTTAATTTCTCAGCAAACTAATCTAAACCAAGAGCGTGAATTCTTTGTTATTCTTGCAGGTAAGCTAATTCGTGTAATCAGTTGATCTGGTGTAGGGGTGGGTTGAGCGCAGGCCCCGCGCACGCCTACGGACCCGTGATCTCATTTGTTATCTGTCTTTTCCTGTAACTAGATAATGTAATGTAAGCACGATATGTTTTTGACTTCCACACATATACTGCATATAATACAAACCGTAGTACTCGCGTAGGCAAGAAAAAAATCATTTCACCTATATTTATTACATACAGTTAGATTTGTTTGACAAGTCTTTTCTATATCATGAAATATACAGTGAATAATTCGAATAACAGTACGTTTTTTTTCTGTTTGTCAGTATTTTTAATTTTATGTGTAGCGGAGTACTTGGAGTGTTAAACTAGGTAGAATATATTCTACATTTACTTTTTTTACCTGACCTAGTGCATCTGCAAGTTCCACGGGTATGAAGGGGCAGGACACCGAGAGCCTACGGTTCGGGCCTGACATACTACATTTACACCGGATTAGGAGGCTGCCGAAGTCTTAGATCGCTTAGGCGGGGACGCTCCATGAAGTAACTAAGGTCAAGGATCCCCAAGAGGGAACTTCGGCTTGGGCTGTCACTCAATGTTCCGACTCAAAGGCAAGTTATATTTAGTCGTTGATATTCAAATATGAATTTACGAATAAATTCATTGTTAACATTCAATTAAGTTATAAAAAATAATTTTATATGGACCGTTGTACCTGAAACTTGACAAAATAATACTTTCATATAAAAACATCGGTATACGATTGTATAAACATTGTTACATTTGTAGAACATAATCCTTCGTTAAAAATAAAAATAAAGAGTACCAGTGCGATAGTAAAGATAATTTTATTTGACCAGGTAAACCCACTTACGTATTTTACTAGTTCACGAACTGGGAACAAAAAGACTAAGAGAAATTTATCTCGCAAGCGTTCCAACTGTAAAAAACCTGGCACACTGTTGCCGGTACTAGATTCCAGTGGAAAGCGTTTCACGAACCATAAGCAATTATTTCTACTGAAATTATCTTTTAAAAGGTTTTTAGTTAAAACTTGTTTATGCATCGCGGTGTACCTAAAACTGCTTTTTGTACACAGTAATAATTTAAACACACATGGTATAATTGACTGTGCTTAAAGAACCCGTCACGTTGCACGTTTCATAACATTTCTGTTATTACGCCTCTACCCAATTTGTCTTATGATAACCGTAATTACTAAGAATGATATTTACGATGGTTATGTGTAACCTTGTGATCGCTCATTGTATACGGGGTGACTGGTTATAGAGGTAAAAGCTTCAAAGGGATGAATGTAATACTCATTTGCCAGCAAAAAGCTTTAGATAAAGCTTTTGCACTTAATTCCAATCACTTTGTGTAAAGTGATTACTCGCGATTATATTACATAGTATTATTTTTCTATTGGACTGCCACAGGTCAACAAATTACTGCAAGTACACATAGTAAACTATAATAAATTTGTTGTAACTTGTAATCTGAATTTTATAAATGCTTTTCACGTATTACCTTACGTATTATTATTGAAAACACAGATTTCTGGATAGGGTGCGCCATATATTAATAGATGGCAAATGAACAATACGTTCATCCTTTTAAAGTTTTTAGATCCATAAAAATCATCCCGCATGATACAGGTGAAAGGGAAATGATGCGGATTATATTTTATTAGTCCTTATATGACCTAGTTTAGTTTTATGTATTAGAAATCTTTGATTGTTGTGATATAAGGCTCTTTTTAAAGTATGTAACAAACAAGTGTATTAAAACAACAATTTCATTTAAACAAATATAATTAATTTAGACATGAAACTGTTACTGATTTTTAATAAATGTTAAGAATGTATTGTAAAAATTTTTTTGCAAAACGAATGGACTGGACACAAGTAGAGATAAAATGCCTCTTTATATAATAATTTTATAGCTTTAATATTATTTGTAGATTAAAATACCTAGGTAGACATAAACTTCAGAACTAACTTTGTTCGCTGCCGGTGTGTAGTAGTACGTCGTTAACGTGTCTATGCATAAGTGACAACGTAATGTAAACCCTAACTTTCCTGTTTGTAAACAGTGGAGTGGTTTGCCTAATAAACAACTTCATTAATAACCAATTAAAATTACATTTATTTTTAAATTATTTCGGATTAATAACAAATGGAAATATAAAACGCATTTTCTACGTATAATATATATGTATATATATATGTATAAGTAAATAAATAAATACTTGCTATTTCCTATTCATTTCAAGTTCAATTCATTCTTTGTAATTTTAATTTTTGTCATGCAAAAAAAATATCTGGCCATAATTACTATGTTATATGTTCTATTCCTAAATACCAAATACGATGCGAGCGGAATTTCGTATAATCAATCCGTTTCGAAATGACTGCAAAATTTTAAGTGCCTATCTTAATCTAAACCATATCGTTCTAAAAAATCACGATGAGTCTAAATGGACGTAAGTCTCTCACATATGTATGTGTGTATATATATATATATATATATATAAACATATATACATGTGTATACGTACATATATATGTATTTATATATAAATATTAAAAAACAGAATATGAGTATATTTAGGCAATAACGATTGGCTTTACAGTGACGGTCATAATGTAAACAAAAAATCGTACAACAATAAGGTTATAAAAGTTCACATGATAATTGCAACAAAATAACTAAAATGTATGTAATGAAATAACGTAATGCAGTATTTGTTTGTCAGAGGTCGACTCGATTGAATCTTCCTTGTTTTCTAGAAATATTCGATAGCCACTAACGAGCACTGACTTCGTGAAGACGTATTTTTGTATTAATAATGACGTTAAGAAAATTACGGAAGAATTTTAATGAAATGAATTTTTCCGAAATAAGGGTGCTTCAATTAAATTCTTTGTTTGTAATTATTTTAATTATATCATAATGTTATTGATATCACATATTAATTTAAAGAAAATATATTTGAGTCTCCCCAAAAACTTTTAATAAGACTGATTAGAAGCGGTCTGCATCCAGCGTGTTTTGAGGAGCTTAGTAATGTCATCCTGTCCAGCTTGAGGTCCATTGTGAAGGTAGACAGACGCTCTACGCTGCGCTCGACGGTCTGTAGCCTCCACTCCAGAACCTTACGGCCCCAGCAGCCAACTGTTCTGCTGCACTTTTCACACGATTTATTTACTCATACAAATACAGAAACAGATATTAATTCAAAATAATTTAAATCCTATAATTAAATAATGTATAAAGCAAAACGATGAACTAATTGAATACGAAAATAAATAAGAAACTGAGATTAATTTCAGATAACCTTTTTAATTTGACGTGTAATAAATTCAATTTGTTAATACGTAATACATTTTCCGAGCTTTTTCTAATATATGGTTCAAAAAGAAGGCATGATAAATGTAGGTGAATGCATTGTGATGGCGATCTATTGTTGTCGAGACCCCGGTTCCAGCAAAAAATATGCGGTCAATCTGAACAACAGCCTTTCTGGAATTATAGTTCATTGTAAAAATGCAAATTACTTGTTATGAGTTTCTCGAGTTAAAAAATGCAAATCGGGGACGTGCAAAGGCGTCGAGAAAAAAACGATTAGAGTTATATACGAATCCCAAAAGAAAAAAAACTTTACTTGCTTTTATTGAAAAGAAGAATTTAAATCTTTTGAAGATTAATTGATGAAATTATGTTCATTATGATGATGATGTTCTTAAAAATAACTTTTTTATTTTATTTTTAATATAGCAAACAAATTCATCTTCATCCACAGGACGTCCACAGCCGAATATATCGCTCCCCCATAGATTTCCAATAAGACCGGTTGGAAGCGACGTGCATGTCATACGACAAGCTTAATAAGGTCATCCGTCTACATTATGGACTAGCATAATACGAAGCGTTGCCTGGTCTGTAATTTTCACTCCAAAACGTTGACGCCTAGTCTGCACGCTATGTGGCTTGTCGACTGCTCCTACTTTTCAAATATCCAATAAAATCTATAATTTTTATTTAATTTATTAAATTTTTTAAGCTTTAGAAATATGTCTCTAGTTCTCAATTTAGAGTTATTTAGATTAATCATTTTTCTTAGAGAACGCCAAATTTAACTTTAATTTATTTATTGAATGTATAAAAGTATCATTAGAACAAAATGTGTGCGCTTATTTGACATTGAAATTTGGACCTGTTATTGTTAAGGAAAAGCAATCACTCTATTGAAGTATTTGACATATGAACAATAGACAATTCAAATCTCAACTGTGCTAATACCTATTGCCTGTCGAAACAGCACCGTCTGTACAGCTGCCTACTATTATATTCATAACGCGTGCGATGGGTTATGAGTTCAGGACTGATTGAGCTCTGTACTTTGTACTCTGTACGTTCACTATCGTATGTGTAACTTTAATATTTATAATATATGTTAATGATCATTATTGCTATATACACAGATATGGAAAATCATTAGAAAAGATTATAATATTTAAATACAATAAAATTCTAATACTTCTTAAATTAGAATATAGCATTGGTTGCTTTGATTATATCATAACGAACTTTTACCTAATATAATATAAATGTATGTGTGTAAACGCTCTGTTGTCAAACGATGCGTAAATGATAAAGACCTTTATTTAATTTTGCCATCATTTTAAAAAAGAAAACAGTTTTATCAAAGACCCTTAAAGCAGGCTGCTTCCGACTGGTCCTATTAGAAATCTATAGGGAGGCCTATGTCCCACGGTGGACAATGATAATGAAGATGCAGATCTTATTGAATATGCCTGAAATTTATGAACTTGGGGAATATTTTTGTTAATGTGTTTATACTATGTAATTGTAATCTAGTAATTGTTGACATTACATATAATCAAATTTTATATACAAAGATAGATAATAACTATCAGGTAAAGTTCAATAGTTTGATCGTTTTTTTTTTAAAGACGAGTAAATGGTATTTTAGAAGGAAGAACATAATTTGTGTGGTATGTATGTAATGTGTTTTATGTACTTATAAATATTTACATGCCTGTGGCTCACAAACTTTTGTATTTAAACATATCTACGAAATTGGCGGCGACAAGAATGTAACGATATACATTCGTTCTACTTTGTTCATTCATATATTCCATCTCAATCTTCAGCGATGGCAGGGTATCTAGTTCTTTTTTATCAAAAGTATTTTTGTACCTTCACAAAAAATGAGTTTGCATTTAAATGTTAATATTTAGAAAATTTGTCTAAATTGGTGTTACTTCAGTAAAAGTCGTATAAGGTCACATTCGCAAAGGGCATCATGTCTCGCCTATATTTGCCGACAAGAGAAAGTTATTGGCAAAGTTGGTGTTATAATACATACAGGTTGGTAGTTATTTTGGTAATGAGGTACATATCAAAATTAATAAGTGAATGTAGAAATGTTGCTTAGTAGTGCATTGTCTTTGTTCTTGAAAAATCACACACAACGATGACAAACGATGTCAATAACGAACCGCAAAATCTGAAGGCCACATTTTGAATTTCTGAAATCGCCGAGGCTCTTGATTATTTATTAATGGATTCACAAGTCGTGAATCCATTAAGGCTTTGTAAACAGCAATATTGTCAATAGATTCATTTGGCGTTCAGCGCGATTTTCTGTTGCCCGGATTTTTAAAGATTTGTTCATTAACCAACAAGTACTAAAATTGTCATATAAAATATAAATATATTTTCAAATAAGTTGATTTCTTTTTTAAATATATGCGAAGCTTTAAATCTATTTAATAAGCCAAGGAACTGTGGATTTTTTTGGAAATGGAGACTGAACAGTTAACCGATATAAACTTTAATTAAATAATATAAAAGTTGCTGAGTGACAACGTGTTAAAGGATCCTAACTAGATTAAGGAAACAAATATTACACACTCGTCGACAAAACACATTCCCGCCGCAAATAAATTGGCTGCGTCATATGATTTGCGATACAATTTTTCATTGTAACATTTTCATAGCGCCGCTTTATATTAATTCTACGAGCGGGTACACTATTTTTTTTTAAAACACTTATCTTTTTAAGACTATATCGTTCATCGTTGCATTCTGTAAAATCAGTGAGAAGCAGCAGGCCTACTCTTCTTTGAGAGTCTTTTTACAGCGTTTTCGAACGCAGCCACCACATTTTCGTCATCTTGCAATCGTGTTCTAAGAAGTATTTCTTTTGATTATTATATATATTATATTAAAATTTTGGGAAAGACGCAGTTCAAGACCTTAAGAAAGATGAGCCAACAACATCACACCTAACAAACAAATTGTAGTGTATCATTCTGCTGTTTTCAAGAACAACTGCTTCATAATATTACCTGTTCAATCAAAAAACGAAGCGATCCATTTTCTTCATTTGCTTCTTCTTCCTCTCTTAATTTTTGCAGACAATTCTGAAGAAAATACCCATTGTGAAGAATGTCTCTGGATTTCAAGTTCATGACAATAGATCGAACTTTCGTCACCTTTGACAATGTTATACATAGCGTTTGAGTATAATATAATTTCAACTTACTTCCTTACGCTTAAATAATCGTGCAAAGTATTTTAAATTTGACTCATAATAATGCCCAAGTTTGCTCGAATTTGGTGGCAGGCAACTCTTTTGTCATACTTTACCAAGTGCCGCACAACTTTGATTTTAGTTTCTGTAGTCTGTTAAAAGAGAGATATCCCTCCCGTGAACGATGAAGTGATGGGTGTAAATCAATTGTAAAAAATAGTAGGACAAGGAGTTTGATTACCAACAATTAATCGAAATATTTAGTGTCTTTATTGCTAAAACACTCATGTTTTAAATTCCTATTTTATAAGTTGTCATCAATTTGTGAATATTAATAACAGAATGTGTAATATTTGTGAAAAGATCAGAAGTAAAGTGAGGGTAACTTTGTACAAAAATGTTTTAGTTCAAAAATTATCAAAGACTAGATTGTCTTTCATTCTTAAGTGATTTCCATATCATAATATAGTATTTTTTCAGTGAATTTTATCTTGTCCTCGTATGTGTTTTTGTTAAGAGATACGACAGTCTGACGGTTAAAAAGAAACGTTAACATAGAGGGTCGAGGATTAAGGGTTCTATTCTCGGTAAACGCATTTACGGTAAAGGAAAATATCGCGAGGAAATTGGCATGTCGTGTGACATCCGTAAGATGTGTGACATTCATTAATATTTACTAGCTTTCGTATTAGATTGTGTTTTGTTCCCTCTCTTTTTTACAAGACCCTTGTGAACCAATAAGGTAAACTATAAGAATATATTATCAAACACATTTTATTGAAAATAAACATGACACATTTTTTATAATATTTGCGTATTTATGTTATTTTCTTGTACCAGTGTACACTTGTGTACGTTATAAGAAAAATCCCAGAAGAGTTGATGTTGATAGGAACTAGTATCAGATTGACCTCTCCCATCATTGTATGCTTCAACTTTAAGCTGTGATAGAAGAGAAAGCTTACAGCAAACAACGAGGAATTTTTTGCGGTTACTTTCATATCATTAATACAGTAGTGGTACAAGTCATTCAGAAACTGAATTATCACTTAAATATCTTTGAAAAACTTTTTTTAACAATTTCGGATTTTTCACCTAAGTTTTTGTTTATTAAACTTCCTAATTTTATTACGTGAAAAATCAGAGACATTACCGTGTACCGAACACAATTGATCACAAGAGGATTGCTAATTTTTTGACGGCTAAAGAAATGCTATAACAAGCTTATATTTATTTCTAGTGCTATGTTTTATTTACTGTAACTTAGCTATTTTATGCATATTTATTACGCATAGATCAAGTTCTCATAAAATATAAATAAGTCTTTGTAACGTCCAAATATTTAATTTTAAAAACTTTTTTTCTTAGTGATTCTCTATTTTTCATATTACACGAACAACTCTCTTATGAAGCGTTAAAATTGGATCTATATTAATACCAATATAATAAGTGAGAATAAATAAAATGGACTAATATGTTGTGATTAATCTGTGAATTGTGGATTTTTTTAATTCTTATATGTATTGCGGAACTGTGAGCATTTTATAACTCACAAACATCGAGGAAAAAAATCTATATAATATCGACTATACTAATTACCTCGTTATTCAGTAGCACATTGGTTTCAGCTCTTTTAACATGCATCTTTAGTCTTTTTCTCGTCAAATAATAAATTATAAGGATTAAATCAAACAGACCAATGTTTGTAATTACATCTGTGCTCGTCCCTTAATGATAAAATTAAAAATGTAACGTTCACAAACAATGCTATGCAATGTTCACTATTTCAGTTTCTTTCTGACATGTTTACTTCATACAACAGTAACTTTCAACAGTAATTTTCAACTTCAACAGTAGTTCTCTGTTTCATAGAGATATTTCATCTAACTGGATCGGCAGTAAGACTCTACAAGTAGGTCAGAAGTTTCGCAAGTTTCTTAAAAAGATGTTCAGTACTTATTTTAAGAATGTACACTCAAAATCCTATAAAAGATTTGTTACCGTACAAATACACTCTGGTCAAAGTTCCTGCCAAAGTATGTAACATAAAACACTAAATAAATCCCAATAACATTTTAAAAATGTAGTCGATGAAAGCAGTAGTTATAGAAAATTTTTATCTGTAACATAGTTTGTCAAGGGACCTGATATAAATTCATTATTGTGCTGCACAAAGAAACCGATTTATTTTTGAGTAAAATTTAAGTAATCGGTTTTACAAGGAAGTCATCGGGTATTCGTATTTAAATGAAATTGAGACTTTAGTATTTTATCTGTAAAAGAACAATGACTTAATTAATTTAGTCATAAGGGGATTAAGCTGATATAATTAATTATAACATAACAGCCATAGCCGATTTTTCATCGAGTAAAAACGCTTGTTGTCACTCTTAAAAAGTGTTTATAATAAAAGAAATAGATAAACAATGATTTTGTTAGATAATTAGATAATGATGTTAATATAATAATTTTATAAATATATCATTTATATAAATAACAAAAATATATTATATTACTTCATAGATGTTCAATCCAAAGCATTAATTCGATAATTCTTTTTACCTATAAAACACAAAACAAAATCATTTATAAGTATAAAATTCTATTTAAAAAAAATTGTGCTGGTTTCAACAAGCTAAAATGGCAGGACGAGTACCAACAAAATTGTATAATGCTAGCGAAGTGCAAAGTATTTCCAGACACGTACATTGTTGCCATAATGATGCTTTTAGAAAGCATCTAAATTGCAACAACGTATAAACTTTTACGATATTGCACACAATTTTTCGAAATTGTTGTATTCAAGTCTACATTTTTTAAATGTAAGAAACTAATGCAAATCAGAACTCCACGGCCAAGAAAAATATTATAATTAATGCACAGCCTAATTTTTGTACATTATAGAGCTGGTAACTTGTAACGAAAAAACTTGTTATGATTAAAAGTAGTTATTTGTTATATATTTAAAAAGGTTACTTGTTTGTAATCAAAAATTTTATCTGAAATGAAAGTATGAAAATAAATTGATTATGAAACATCGTTCAATCAGTTTAACAAAAGGGTGTACGGAACAACAGTGATTGAAAATTCACGACAGAGGAGGTAGTGATTCGTGAATAATCTGAGCAGATTCGGACAAAACCCCATTACCCTGATTGATTCGGTGCTTTTGCCCTAGCTACAAATACAAAGCATTTCGTAAGCACTTTCAATTTGCACTAAACCCGCTTGCGTCTCTATTGGTGGCGGGCGACTGTTCCGGACTTCTGCACCCTCACACTCCCAGAGCCGCTAGTACCAATTTCTGTTACGGCTGTGATTGAAATTATCCAAAAACAATTGCTTTATAAGATTGTTCCATTTCTTTTTCATGTTACCGATTTTTATCGAGGCTGTTTTACGGTTTAAAGATAGCACCACAAAACTCTTAACATAAAAGTTTATAGTTTATCCCATTGAAACAGAGAGAACGTATTATCGACCATTAGTTTAAACTAAATTTACAAGGTTACATACAGTACAAGAAATCATTACGTCGTTACTATACCATTACAACCTGTTACTTTTTTAACACTTTAATGATTATTTAACCGATTTTATTTTATTTATGCTTTAATAAAATTGGTATTTGAAAAAAAGAAAATATTCGTCTTTATAAGATGAAGTTTTGATTTATTATATTTTCACATGTCATTACAAAAAGCGAAAACCAAGTTTTGTGACAGTTGTACGCATAATCACCTAATTTTCACGTCGAATGAAAATTAAAGAAGTCTCACACGATCCAATTTCACGGAAGAGGTAATCTCATTAGACGCGCCTGGTATTCATTAATGTGTACATGGAATCGAGACGGCAACTGTGAAGGGGTGCTGGGTATGTGAATACACTGAATCTCATCTCGGAGAATTCTTTTTTAATAAAAACAGGGATTAATTTATTGAATACATATAACTCAATGCCTTTTTTTCTTTGATAATGTTTATTAGCAACATGTAACGTATTGAGCTATACAGATATAATAATTTTTTACCAGACTCTATTAGTTACGGAAGAAAGTCTCTAATGTTTAGTAGTGTAGCAGTAGTCTCTTATTTCTGTCTTATACTAAAAATATTTAATACTATAAATTGTTAACGTTACAAGTTTAGTTTGTAATAATATTGGAATTGACTGAGACAAAGCCGAAGGAAGCAAGCTTCCTCATTAATCGAGTTGAAGATCCCTGAGGATAACGTAGAGCAATCAAGCGGAAATAGAAAGTCAAGTGCGGAATGGCTTAGGTTCTTGAAGATAAATCCCTGTGTCGGTCTGGCACATATACGAGCTCTGGGAAAACCGCACATAACGCAGTGAAGCAACTTTTAAATAAAATAGAAAATTATCCTCTTTAGTTGGTTTTACAACTGTCAAATTACGAGCATTGTAAAATTAATTTGCATGTACATATGACTATTTGAAAAACAGGAAAACATATATCTACGGTTTCATTGTTTGTAATTAAATATTATTCTTAATTATCTCATTTTCCGAACTAAATTTCCGGAAACTAAATTGATCACGATTTTATACATCAATACATGCAGTTTTTTGACTGAACATATCTATGTCATTTTTCATCATTTCATCATTTTTATTTTCAAGTAGTGTTTTGTATCTATCCTTTTTCATGGCGATTCTTTCAAAACGGAAATATATCTTATTTATTTCAGATTAAAGCTCACAGAATATTATATATAATTTATAAATTTCTAATTAAAGAAAAAAAAAACAAATGATCTTAACGAATACTAAATATTTCGGTGTAGGTCGGTAAATATTCAAATTTTACCTGTTTTCCTGCTTTTATGGCAGATAATTGAATTAACTATTAAACTTAAAATGAAAAATCACGGACAAAAAAATAATCTATATCTAGAGACTAAGAAAGAACGTTTCATTGATAGCCTCAAAGTTACAAAATAATGAGGTAAATTTTTGATTATACGCTTATTACAAAAGTTTTTTCATAACATGCCTACACTGGCAGTTCTAAAACATTTTTGTAAAACAACTTTAAATGTTGAAACAGTTTGTCATATAACTTTTAAAGCTTGTAATAAGTATATCGCGTTTGAATACCGTTTGTTACAAAAGTTTATTGAAGACAACTGTATAGCTGTCTTCAGTAAAGACAACTGTCATAATTATAAAGACCAAGTCTATCATGTCTATCATATTAGCTGATAGACGCCCACTGCAAAGCAAAGGCTTCCTCAAAGATCGCCACGGTGATCAGTCTTGCGCTACCCGCATTCAGCAAGTTTTCGCGACCTTGACTATGTAGTCGGTCCACTTTGCTACCCATGCCGCGTGTATCGACTGGGGTCAACTATCTACATATATTTAAAAAAGAAATTTAGACGACAATAACAGTGGCAAGTAGTTCGAATAGATTCTATTTGCGTGTATTGCAACTGAACATTAACATCGGTCCTTTGGACTCACAGGACATATCAAGATGTGACGTAGTAACTTAACGCGTGCGGAAGGTTATCAGTAATTCCAGTGACCAGACTCGACCCACGTCTGACCCAATTAGTTATCGAATGCGTTGTAACAAACTCGATTCGGTTCTTTGTTTCACGTTATAGAAAGATTCTCTATTTACATACAAAGTTTAACCTTGGCATTAATTATAATATAACTAGTCAAATTTTTTTTATAAATACCCTTTATCATTCTTAAATCGCGAGTTTAAAGAATGATATTTAATTTATTTTGATAAAGCTGAAATTGAACAAGTTATAATGTATTAATATTCATATTAAGTTTACCTCTATCAATAACTTTTGAAGTACTAAATTAATACTGTAGTATATTTTAAGCATACAGGCAGTTCTACTAACTTATCAAAACATGACTTGCATATATCAAGTTTGACTAACTAAATGCTAATGAGGTTAATTTAAGGCTGCCGACGGTTACCACAGCCGCTAAGTAGTTATTTTAAATAAAACATTATCATGTAAAAGTCGGACGAAATGTGATTAATCCTTGTGCTGGACATACCTTCCTTTCTTTGCAAGTCTTATATCTGCCGATTTTAGGGGTAATGATAAACTTCTGAACATGTACATACCTGAAAAAAGAAACAAATTTTTGAATTATGTGGTTATATTACATAAATTTACATTGATAAACACATAGTTAATAATATAAAATGAGCCGATAAAATAATAGAAGAAAAATTAATATTTATATGTAACAGTTCTAACTTGACATTAAATTACACACCTTTTTAGTCAAGCTACAACTCTACTCAATTGTTTTAATACTTCCTTGTCCGCGTTTGATCACCAACTCGCCTGATGGAAAGCGACGCTATGGTCGAAGATTAAACACGCAGACTTTGTGGGTACCTTTTGATCCTTAAGAGACTTGGATTAATTTTCGAGAAATGAGGAAGCCGGCAGATCGTTCCATATTCGTATGCGGATCAGAAACCTTGAGACGGAAGACTTGGTACAACAGGTACAAGGGTTGTAGTGGGCCAACTTCCTACTCGTCTTATAAAGAAACGGGGATGGTGGGATAAGGTTGTAAAGTTCCACAGCACATTCCCCAAAATGAATCCTGTTAAATAAGCCAGCGGCGGTGTTTGACTGAGAATTTTCTTACAAACTAGCTCTTTATCACCTATAATTAAATTCAGACCTTTGGTGACGAATATGGGAACGTATATAATAAAATATACGATTGATCCTTTATGATTTTTGATTTACAAACTCAACTATTTCATTGAGCCGGGTCATTTTTTTACTTTTTTTACTAAGTGCAAGTAGAAGTAGTAACTTTAAACTCATTTTAAAAATGATATGCTTCGCTCAGAGCGTCACTAACTAGTTTTCGTAAAATACTTTTTTTACTAAATCAGATATGTGTTATATTATACGCTTGTACTAGATGTTACAGCATAATCATCGCCGAGTAAACAGGCGGGGAAGCAGATATAAAAATAAAATAATTTTATGTACATTTTTGAAAACTAGCATTTAAAAAAAAACTATTTCGCACGTTTCAACAGGAATAGCATAAATTACTTTTTAAACGCACTCGTTGCGCTATAGCTTAAATCATTTGTAGGTAAATAACTATTATATTATTGTTTTAATAAATACATTTTATGTAATAAATTACGGAAATTTGATTGTTTGCGTTTTTTTCACTACTTTTTAAATCACAGATCCGGTGCTCGAACGGAAACGGATCTAAGCATAATGCAATTTTTCTATGCTAACCTGCATTGTTAAGAGTAAAATTTTTGCACCACAACTGACTTTATATACCCTTAGCAGTATCAGTATAAGGTTATTTTTTAAAGAATCTTTTTGTGGACTATTGTATTTGGATGGATTTTCGGCTAAGGCATCGGGATACCGTTTCGTAGCATTTAAAAAGCAGTAAATTAGACGCCGTTGGCAGAAAGCGCGCGCCGTGGGCAGGTTCCCGTGAATAATAGCCGCCATGCAGTCTCTAGAATGGCGTATTACAATCTCCAAATATTTTCACGTATTTAAAGAAAGCTACATTTTAAATGCGATGGGTGTTTTTAATTAATCTGATGTTACAATAAATACGGCATTTTTAATGTTGTTACGGTTTCTTTATATGCGCATAAATTGATCGCACATATTAGAAAAAATGAGTAAAAAAACCTTTACAAATTGTTCGCATTATTACTTGATTGATTCACTTGCATTTTTTTCTATGAAAACAAGTACAGTTTCCAATGTGCATCCTTATATTTCCACGCTATGAATTTAAACATCGGTAAGTCTATTGTATTCAGCCAATATACATTTGTTGTGTTGACCATCGGAGCGCGGTCGATTGGATTCGATTCGTCTACTCGTTACCAAATGTTTGCATCCACATATCAATTCGGATTAGTTTTTAATGTTTGAATAGAAACTGCAAGATAAGTCAAATAAATATTTGTCAAATAAATATTAATAAGTCATGATTCTATGTAATTCAATTTCTTGGATTAAATGTTAGGATCATTTAAAGTGACCACATGTATACAAACAGAAGAATGCCGGAAGAGCTCAATTTGATAGAACCAAGATTCAGATTAAGGGTACTTAACGCGCCGTCATCTGAGAAGTACCCACAGCAAATTCTGATGGGTTTTTTGTGATTACTTTTATAATATTCTTAGTACAGTAATTAGAAAAATTCATTCCACAAACTATTATCACTTAAAAATCTTTCACATTATAATTTGATTTTTTTAAATACTTTTTGTTTTATAAACATCTTAAATTTATTGTTACATAATTAGGAGGTATGTAAGTGTATTTAAATATCGTACACAGTTGCCTAGAAAAAAACTTTTCTAGTTTTATAAAACCTAGAAAAACCAATAACAAACTAAAATATCTATTACAATATTTGCGAAATAAAGATTAATTTATTTCATAATACAATTTATGTCGATCACATTCTAGCAGAAATTAATATAATTAATAAATATATAATCATTGGTGAAAAGAGCAACGAATACTGCAATAAGCGAGCCATGCAATCCGACTTGTACCTCTAATTAAACCTTATCCCGTCTCTTGCTGTCGAAAAGTCGTGACAGCACTTTGCACATCGTTATAATTGTGTGTTATTATTAATTAAATTTAATAAAATCAAAACGAAAATGTTGGAATTTTAACTTATACAGGATATTGAATGAATAAGTGTAGAAACTTTAAAAGGTATAGCTTTCGCCAACAAACATCTTTATAACTTTTGCGTCCATTTTCGATCATCATGTGCTCACTCTGAAATAAGTTACAATAATTGATTTTACTATTGAAATGCGACAGCCAATTAACTTCCGACAGTACTAAGTATGCATGATAGAGAACAATAATTAGTTTTATCATGTAACACGAATTTTAAAAACGCCTTTCCTTTCCATATTATCATTACGTTAGTCATTAATTCTGAAACCAACTGATCCTTGAATATGGTGTACCATATATTTTGACAGTGTAGTACTACATAAATTGACAGTTAATGAGCCACTTTTTTCACATTTACCACTTAAAAGCTTTTATTTTACACCCATGACCTATCATATACAGGGCGGCATAGCCCTTTGTCGTTTTAATGGTTTAAGAAAGTTTACGACCCTTATATCTACTTATGTGATATTGTATATAGCAGATATACAAAATAATTATCTTTATAACACGGGAATCACGTTTAAAAACACGCTTGAAAAGTAAACACATAATAATAATATTATTTTCGAACATAATGCTTACAAATATAAACAAAACTCCGCGTGGGAGAAAATAACAAAGGCCTGCTGGCAAAATATTACCCCTTTGTTTGTTAATAGATTTCTGCTCCATATTTTAGTAATACAGCATACGATTTAAAAACCAACGAATTTTAATAACCTCTCCTTAGTTTTCTAATTTAACTTACATTGTTTTATAGTCTATTAATATAAATATTTAACAACATGCTACAACATAATAGAATATCTCAATCTGTTTCACATATTCTTTCACTAATATAAATAAAGCTCATAAGATATCTTAGACCATCCTTTTCTTACTTTCAAGACCAAAAATAAAAGTATAATATTAAATAAATCTTACGGGAACTTTGATTATAGAGTCCTTTACACGGTATATATCCAAAATTGTTAGCTTTCATTTAAAAAGAACAACTGTTGTCATTAGCAGATCAGCCGAGCCGGAGGTAGTTTTCTAATTAAAATATTAATATAATCGACGATTTAGAATTGAATTAAGTTGAACTTATGTATGTACGTTATATGTACCTTGTTAACCAAAAAAAAAGTAAACAATATAATACAATATTTTCAAATTTTAACGAGTTCTGTACCTTTACCGCATGGAAGATACGCGTTGCATGTTAACGCGTTGAACATTGGGTGTACTGCGTAGAAGAGATCGTCAAGATAAGTCTAATCTATACTCAATCAATCTATACTCTCTTCCTGTTAAGTGCCGTAGCTTGCAAAATTGCAAACGTTTAGTGCATTATATTACAAACAAACTTCTTTATTTACTTACATTTGTTTGACACAACACAAAAAAGAACGCTTTTAAAAAGAGAAAGGTATAAAAATTATGTTTTTATATTTATCTGACAATTATTGGCAATATAACATAACGACAAATGTCGGAAGCAATTTCGGGAGATTGAAAGCAAGGGGTTCCCCTTCACTGACATTCTATTTCCTGCAAACACTTTCAGCTCTCCAGATAACACTAAGTCGCGTGAAAAGAATAGCGGAAAGGACAGCCCGCAGGCAGGAAATTGTCTGTCGACCTATTTCACTATCGGCACGCCATTCAATTTGAACGAGACAACAGTAAGAATCGTGCTCGGAACATATATATATTGGAATCGGTGTTCTTAACAATATCTACAAAACTGCTTGAAACGCCTGTACTATCTATTCTGTGAATAATTCAGTAAACAATAATTTGCACGGAGATTTACAGTAGACACTCGAATAAACTTATCAAAGTACTTAATACATAGCTATAATAAATTCCCTTTACTTCTGATGTATTAAATGACTATATTCGGGAGGATTAGGTATTTAAAGTAACACCAAAGTTATCTTCACCCTAGCTTTATTGCAACAGAGCGAATTTAATGATAAACACGACAGCTGTCAAAATATTGACATCTGTCGTGCTCATTTAATGTTTCGAAGTGAACAAATGTTGCATTAATCTACAACAGGTTTTCTATTAAATGTTACGATACTATAAAATAGGATGTCCAAAGTATATGAAATGCCAGTTAAATAAGATTCTGTCAAACTGTTTCAGTAATTTAACTAACTTCGCTAACCTGAACAAGTATATTCAGACATCTAAAATGCACTTACCATATGCACTACGATATTAACTAAAAGATTACTTAAAGGAAATCACCCTTCATGACTGATTTCCTTAACAATGAAAGAATATTACAATATTTTATACATAATGATACACGGTTTTTAACGTGTTGTTGATGTTGTATTACAAAAAGCATTCAAAAAGGAAGTTGACTAAAAGTCGAGGACTGTTTTATAAGTAGTCGAAAATTTTTGTCGCATTTTTTCTTGAGTAAGTTTTTGTTGCGGTAACTTAACAACTGTTGCTATTGCGAAACAGTGATATCGTATATCTGTAAAACCGCTGTGTGAACCATTCAGTCATTTCAGGATTCACATATAAGGGCTTACAAGTCAGTTAAATAACAAAGTTAATAACTTATTGAGGAACTTGCAATTGTTGTAACAAATTTGCTTCTAAAGTCGTGTTAATACTATTATACAGATTTTATTCAATATTAATGTATTGTATTCATCATTAGCGTTAAATGATAAAAAACAAGTAGAAATAGTCGTTCAATATTACAATTAAGAAGAAAAGCCATCTTAAGAATACATTTTTTTTTAGAAATCAATATTAGCATTATGTCATTTTTATAATTATTACTACTCTTTTTAACTTTAAAATATAATTATTTCGCATGTAACGATTTTTTTTAAATATAAATTAGCACAAATAAATAAGGTTGTATTGAATAATATCTATAAATCCATTCATTACTAATAATTTCCGACCTAGCAGCTTTGTTATGAGCAAGTCAAAATTATAGAGAAATTATATTATTATTTTAAAACAGATCAATACGATAACAATCTAATTTAAAATGTATCTAACCTAAAATAACTCTTAGCAACCCACAACAAGGATGGAACTGAAATAGATTAAAAATGAAGAAAGGAAATTTTTTTAAAAGTATTTGGAAATAAATGAAAATAAAATTGTAATGTTTAAAGATATTCTAAAACGTCAAGTGTTCTGAATAATGACAGGAAAATTTAAGTAGTAGTAATTTTAAGAATTCAAGAATTACATTCACGTTACGTCAACTCTTGGCTACATTACGTTGAGTTTTTCTGTTTTTTTTTTTATGTTTTTCTGTGTTTATAGTGCCGCTTAGGCTTAGGCTTAGGTTTGGTAAAAATAATTTTAAATAAAATACTTAATAAATAATTCTCATTTTATGTTAAGGAATATATCCTACCATTCCTTTGGGTGCTCAGCGATAAAGATGATAAACGAATAAATTAGTATACTTTTAGAATATTATTGATTATTTACGCTAAAATGCATTCGTCAAACGCACATGTGGTTTTTCTTAGAATGGAAAATTTTCAGACTTACTGTAATCATTTTATAAAGTAATAGAGTAGCAAAATGTTTACCCGACTAAAGCTTTTGAAATAATAGATCCTCCACGTGTAATGGCGTTTGCTCTGTCGCAAGAATGGCTTATTGCATTAGCCCAGTCATTTTCTAATGACGGCGCCTTTCAACAAATAAGAGAGTTATGAGTGCGATAGATAGAAAACTAAGTGATTTTTTTTTAAAAATTATTTGTCTAAATACACGGTGTACTTGTTGAGGGGTAAAAGCTTTTAAGGAATTACTTTTGATGTCAATTAATGTATGGTAAACCCTACCAACAAATCAGTGATTTCAAAAATAACAAATCACGTTTTTTCCTATATTTATTGTTGTTTCCTATATTGTGTACGTGTAGACTTTTGATTACGAGAAGTTATTGACCTGTCGCATTACAATAAGAAAAAATAAATAAATGTAGCTTTTTTCAAAGTGATCACGTTAGGCAGAAATATGTGTAGAAGCTTTAAAGCTTTTTGATGATAAATAACTGATATATTCTTCACCCACTTAAAGCTTTTATAATTTTTTCTTTCTATAACCAATAACATTGTATAAAGGTTTACAAGATATAAATACTATCAATTAAAATGTTTTGAAAGTAAAAGTAAAATAGTATTGTTAACATTCGGTTTCTATTTCTATTTTTCTTAAAGGAAAAGCGATTTGCCTCGGCGCACAATAATATAGCAGAAACAAATATTGTAAGAATAACTTTCGCCGTGTTGAGTACATCTCGACAGCGAGATTACAACAACGGTATGGCTTTTTCTTCGTGCAAAGTTGTCAACTATTGCAGATACAAAACAACCAAGTGTAGTCGCTTGCGTATATTAGACAGAATACATTCGTGTAAGCGATTTGTAACTAAAGGAAACTTCGTTTATAATACAAAAATCCAAATAAAACGTAGTTATTATATTTTCTGATGCTATCGGCCTTACTTATCTAGATCTATCAGCGACGGTTACAAAACACAAAACCAAAAACTATGAGCAACATCATTAGGAATGGACAAAGTGTACAACAACCTCGTCATAAAAATAATAATAGACAAATCTTATTTTTTAAAAAAACAACACAGAAAAAAAAATTCCAACTATCATATAAAATAAAATACAATGTACTGTAATAACTACACAATGCCTGAAAGTAAGAATTAAGGAAGGAAGTAACATAATTATATAATTGCGATGTCGTATTATTGAGTAAGTAAAAGTAGAACAATAGATGAAAATTCCTTTATATCAGATATTTACCACAAAGTTGCGTTACCGATGGCAAGTGCAATAACAATTAGCTGAACGATGTTAACGGGGTTCGATGCGTAGTGCAATTCTACAAAATAATTTAATTTGTCGCTTGAAAGCTTTGCAACAATTTAAAGTATTGAGAACAACTATAAGTTATACTTGAGTTATGGCTTTTGTCAGTCAACTATTGATTAAAAATTATTTTAGTATAGACCCATTGTTTATTCATTTCTAACGAAGGTATGGTTATTAAATGAGTATAGTTTAATAATTAATAATGCGCAATATTTTTCACTGGTGTTTTTTTTTACCAGTTTTGCATGATAGAAATCTGTATTACATAATTTGGTAAATACATAAAACTATTTAATAACATATCTCTAATAACCTACTAGATGTCAATAATCCTGAATGGACGTGGTACTCATTCACCGATGCTCTTTGATACGAGCAGTCTGTATGCGTGTATTACCTACTCTACAAATAAATAATTATAAATCCCAAAAATTGAATTTCTCTCTTCCTGGACCTTGAAGAGCAGCACAGCATCATCTGCATAATTAGCTATAATATCTGTTCAATTTTTTTAAATTAAATTTTTCTTATTAATTAAGAGAGAAACCGAAAGAGTATCTAAACCAAAAAGCGGAGAACTACACATATCTTCCATGAAACCTGTTTAAGATGTATTATTGTTATTTCCACACAGATCTAAGCCGAAACAATTTATGATCGAATGTAATAAACAGTGAATTTTTATTTTGTCGCGATTGCCAAATACAATAATGATCCATACATAGTATCAAAATGTTTCGTTAATATTGTTGAGCAGATAATATATTACACTGGTTAATTTCATACAACGTTTTAATTTTACTAGCCATTTTTAATGTAAAATTTAAACTTGATATTCATAAATGACTAATAATGCCACAATAAAATGACATGGTTTTATAAGTCTTCACAAATAGAATATTCGTGAAAGTTTTAATGATAAAGATTAATTATTACGTGGCACGATTCTCAAGGGACAAAACTTATCTGCACCTAGTTAGTCCAAAATTAACTGCTGAAATGACTAAGATAGCTTAGTTCATTTAAAAGTTATTTAAATTAATTATTAAAATTAAAAACTTATAAACTTTTCATACTTTAACATTCTTCATGCATTCAACCATAAATTAATTCTTATTTAGACTTATAACATCTTTAACAAACAGTTATTATGAATCTAAAGAATAAATAAAAAGTCGTGAAAGCTTATAAGTACAAATCAATAACAGTAATCATTTGTATTTATTTTATATGTCAAATTTCAATATCCAAATGTTTAGACTACCTGCACAAATAAATATTTTGATTAAGTAAATTATACAAAATATTGTGTTTAGACGCTTTCTCGGTGTATACAGATGATTTGGATTAAACAAAACTTTCTGGTTTTAATTACAAACCGTTAGAATTAATTACAGTTGTTGATCGTACCTGCATGTAGAATAATACAGGGAGTGAGAGAGCGGGTATTTACACCTTACTATATACTAAGTAACTGCTATTACTATGTGCAAATAAAACTGGTATAGAAAGGACGTCCAGGAACATTACCTAGGGAACCGGAATAATATTTTTGTTCACGCTAGAGAGATAACATTCAGAAAAGACTCCGCTTTTAGTTTACCGTGGATTCCTAGCTTGTTTATGTAGCATTTGATACCACATTATTAAAATACTCTTATATAAGAGAGTGCGTACATGCAAGTGATTAGTAAAATTAAAAAAAAATAACTATAAAATAAATAACATTTTCGTTTTACTACAGATAATCAGAAACTGTAACTGGACCACACCGCTGTTTAAACTTCAACCTTCGGTTAACACGTGCCCCTCGATGGACATTTTACGGCCCAATAAAACTAACTTCACCGACAGGAGCAAAACGACTGATAGTTACCTCTTTACAGCTGTAGGAAAACTTTAACAATCTCTATGGTTATTTTAAATTTCTAATGTTTATGAAAAGAACTTAAAATTTCTACTATTTATTATTTCCTTTGAAAGAAATATAAAAAATTGTGAAGCTGAGAAGTTTATTCCCTGTGGACTTAACCATAATGAATATGTTCAGCTTTTATATTAAAATATTTTATTTTAACGTAAATATAATTTATTTAGATAGATCTTTACAATATGCTAATACTATGTCCTTTTTCAGTGATGTCATCAATAGAAAATAAAGACGTTATACGGTGACATTAACTTTTGACTTTATAACATTTTTCTACAAGCATAATCCATTCGCTGAAGTTAATTATAAATATGTAATAATTAAATATCGAATTGTAATATTTTGTAATGTTTTTTTTTTTTCAAATAAACTCATAAATATTTATAACGCTTACATCAGCTATTTGAGTTTAAAATTGCACAAACATATCTAAACATTTTTCATAAACGTTACTTCAAATAGGACTTTGTAAAATGAATATTTCAAAGTTGGAAAAATATTTTCGGAAACTACTGCCTGTGGCTATAGGTTTCGCAGTTTCTAGTATGGATTTTTTTCAAAATTTGTTAATAACTCAGAAACTTAAAGTTGAAATATCCATTGACCTTTTATTAAATTTTAATAACAAGGCAAATATTTTACTCAATTACTTACTGACAATTATAAATGAGCGGTTCAAAGACAAATTCCAAACGTAATAATAGGGAAGACAGTGAGCTTTGTCACTGTAAACTATTTGTCTTCTGTCCTCTTATTCATTTATTTTAAAGTCGTCAGAGAGAAACGCAACGACAAGGAATTTTAATTTTCTAAAAATTATAGGAATCTGCAACATAGGTGCTTCTGTTAATCGATGTAATAATATTCATCTTCTTAGTTGGTATTTTTATTTACAAAACATGTTATCGCTATGGAGGCAACAATGAAATTAATTAATCGAGGATTGATTAGGAAATCGATGAATGGTACGCAGGGTTCAGTGTCCATTTAGTTTACCGCCTTAACATCTTTTATAAAGTCCGTGACATCTTAAATATATTGCTGCATTTTCAATAAATTATCGTTATTTCGTTTATATTTTTTCCAAAAACATGAGGCTAAAATTTGCTGATTATTAATTGTGCCAAATAAATAAACAGGTTTATATAATTGTATAAGGTGAATCTTGTTAGTCATCACTGAAATAATTACAATAATATACAAAATTATAATAATTACAATAATACATAATTTTACATTTTTTAAACAATTATGATTCAAGTTAGAAAGACGTTTATTTGCTTATTCTATATTTGAATCTCGCATTCTTACTACTACTAGATTCTAGAATAATTTGTATTTTTATTGCCAGTGAACTTTTCATTTGCGCTGATCGATTTCGCGGTAAATTGTAGCAGTCAGTTACGAGTTACTATCCTGGCGTGTTAAATTATTAATCTCATATACATTTTTCGCGTTGATCCCTCTGTCAGTGGAATCGTAAATTTATAAATATGGCACTAATTACAGTAAATATTAATAGCACGAAATATATAATTAATAATTGATGTAATTATAAAATAAGTCGGTGTAATATAGATTTTTAAGTTTAAGATGTATATTTATTATATAATGCGCCCTTATAAACATATAAGGGCGCATTATGCAAATAAAAAAACGGGTAGACTTTTAATTATAAAATAAAATGTCAGACGAATTTATATTTTATGACGATATATAAATAACTATAGCCAAAACAGGCACATTTACGTGGTAACAAATTTAAATAGGTGACTGTTACTTCATAAATTTTTAAAAAAAGATCCACAAATTAAATCAATAAATTTCAAAAGCACACAATCGCGATTTACTTAGAAATTGACAAAGCAAACTAATACATGCGGCTGTTTTACGCCATTTTTCTCATGACCACTAGATTGGCTTATCCCTTGGCACGCTGCCAATACCCGACAGCTGAACATTAAGAGTAAGCCTTTGTCATTAAATCCAGTGTTATTGGCACGACCCGTGTTAAGTCGTGACAGAAACCAATAATATTAAATTACACATATTTCATGACAACACATTTTTGAAATTAGTTTGCATAGGTAAGTTATATTTATTATTTATAAGTACTCAAATGTCCTAATATGAACTTATGATGATATTTATATAAGCTAAAGCACCAAGGTTGTTTTGGTATTATATTCATGGATACGTAAAAAGAGGTCTTTTACAAAGCTTCTGAAATCATTTCAAAATTAAGTGATAAATAAGATATGATATGTCACATGCCTATTTAAACATAAGTTTTTTCATGCAGTGGATACATGTCATCATCATTTCAGCGGTATGATATCTACATCTGGTCATAAACCTATCATACGCGAGCATGAAGCTTCTTCCGACGACCTTAACGAGGTTATCAGTCCACCTTGTGGGTGCACGTTCTACGCTTACGAGTCCGTAGTGTCCACTCTAAAAAATTTATATAGATATTAGTTATATATGATCGTATAAAACAAATATCACGTCCACAACTTTTTTTGCAGCTTAGGCGTTACTAGTTTGTTAAGGAATAACCCTATTTTAAATTTGAAGACAGTACATACACATTTGCTAAAGCACACTCGCTACATATTCACATACGTTATTATCTTATGAAAATATTTGTATATTTTACGTCAATGATTTTTTTGTTAATGTATAAGTGTGTTACAAAAATAATTATTTTTTTATTCTACTTAACAACAATTAAGGTAAGCGAAACCTGATGTAAATCTTACGAAAACTACATTTTATTTACATTGCTTACGTCACGCTTTGTGGCTATCTTAATTTTTTTAGATATATAATGTAATATAAATGGGTAAAAAATTGTTATTTTCATAAAATATGGAATATTGGTTATGAATCAAAAGATTTAAAAATATCGATAAGGGAATAAGTGTATTTCATTAGTCTGTGAAGTTAGGAGACTAAGGAAATGTAACGTTCTCGAATCTGAAGTACAATAGCATAGTAAACATGGTTCCAACGCAAAATCAAATTCTTTTATATGTATAGGTATAGATCGAGACAAATAGTTCTATTTCATCTTATTGAAAAGCCGAATAAATTTTAACAACATTTACAGGTTACAAAAGCAAAAATATGTCAGCTGAGAAGTCTTAATTATTTAACAAATTTCGCTATTGATTAAGAGTCCGGTTCTTAATGGTAATCTAAATTTTGGAACAGTTACTAGGTATTAAGTACGCAAGGCGGACATAATAAAAAGCCATTTAAAAAAAACTATCTCAATTTAAAATATTCTTACGTATACTATGAAAACACACTTCAAAGCAGTGGAAAAATTTTGCGAAATGAAAAGCTCGTTGCGAAATAAGTGCTACGGAACGTCCGACAAAAATAAAACCATAGCATGTAGCACAAGCGGCTGGTTCATTATTATTTTATGCATTAACACTAGAGCAAGGACGGGGCAGATTTTGAACTTTCGTGTTGTTTTAAATAAACAAAATACGGGTCCGAATTCGTGGGTCGATGTCAGCGTATTATCTAAAATTAAAATAGATTTTATCGTATATAATTACATCAAATATGTATGCTTTTGTATGATAAAAATTGAGTTTTTGCCACCATACGTAGTAATGCGACCATGAAAAGGTCGAACCGTAAATAAATAAAGCATAAAACGCATGCACTGTACCTACGTCCCGTAGACCTATGTCTAACAGTGGACGTTTTATGTCTAAAATTATGATGATTTTAAAATATATAAAAATGAAGTTCACTTTCATTTCAGAGATTACGCTGTGTATTGTGTCGAAAACGTCCTATATGTTCGTATGTACTTTAAAACATTAGGTATACCAGTGTCGAAAAATAAAAATAAAACATTTTTAGGACTTCTGTTTACCCAATAACATAGGCTTAAATATACCTATTAAAAATATATTAAATCTATCGTCATTATATTAACTATTTTAATTTCATAAAAATTATTTCTATTATTTTATAGTGTCTCTTGTTAAAAACCTACACGTTGAGTGCGAAAACACCGGCGTCGTGATTCGCATTGTTCGCGAGTACTTCCTACGAGATATAGTACGGAATAAAGTTGGAACAAGCTCTGCAGTTTCGTAAGGCCATTGTTACTTTTGGAAACTTTTGTCACGTCACAAATTTTACGTTTGTAATAGAATTCATAAAAACTAAACAAGACCTGATTCAAAATACTATTTAAATGCTAAATATATTTAGTAACATTTTTTCGGCCAATTTATGGCGTCTTGGTCACTCTTTTAAACAAGAGTCGCTAGTCTATACAGTTAACATAAATTAATAAATTCATTTAAAAATTCCTCGTACATCGTTAAATATTTCATAAGCTTTTGATAAGCAAATCGGTGAACATGGCTCTCATGTTTTTACATGAGCCCGACGATTGAAATGTAAATATAGTTTGAATTGGCCTGCAGAGCGAGCTGTCAAAATTATTTAAAAAAATGCACTAACTATAGCAGAAAGGGTTGATTTAATTCTTCACTTAAGAAGCTTTTAGTATAATGTGAAGAATATAACAAAATAAGCTAAGATGTTACGATACATTTTCTGATGACATGCGTTAAATTTGTTTAATGTATCATTATATTCTCCGGTTTACAGTAGCGCCGGAGCTAGACGAAGTTAAGTGCCTAGACTAATGGGACGCATCATTTCGTGTCTTAAATTTATACCGACCAAAATTAAATAAATTTTAAAAAATTCCACCATTTAACTTCAAGTAACCTGTTTAATATGAGTCTGATCCTAAAATCGCAATAGTCTGTTTTAGTTCATAGAAATACCGCAAAAATTAACCAAAAGACTTATTCGTAGTCTTTAAAAAGTGTGCTATTGGTAAATGCAAGGTAATTTCGAGTAACCGCAAAGATATATTTTATTACAATCTTTTGATGTGCACAATAAACCTTTTAAGAACTCATATCGTCGTATGTTAAGGTGATAGAAGCTTCCACTGATTTATTATTAAAAAAAAAAGTTATTTCTAACGTATTGTTTTGCAAATACCGAAAAACAAATGTTAACATAAGTCAGTATTATTCTTTTCGTAACTTTTACAACGAAATTAACATCATATTACAGTTTGTGTTTGTGTTTCAAAAGACTCATTGAGACTTAGTACCGACTGCACTGCAATGGCGAATTTAATAAAATAATTACAGAGTAATTTTTATGGATTTAAAAGCTATAGCTAGGGAATGTATAGCAGCAAAAAGTTTGACACCTTTTACAAATATTTATAATCAACCTATGTAAAGTATTCTTTGCAATAAATTATATTAATTATTTTTTCTATTGTAGTGCGTCCAGCCAATAACTTTAAGTTATATGAAGTCGGCAGGGATATATAGTAAGCAATAGATAATTTAGTACTTACTTACCCGAATTTTGAAAACGCTTTTCGTGGCAATATTATTATCACGTTATTTATTATTTTGGAAATCATTTATTGTTGTAAAGGGTGTACCATACATTAGTTGACAACAAATAAGGTATACATTTACTTTTTTAAAACTTTTAAACACGTATATAATATGTGTATTTGAGTACTATAACGGGAAAAGAGTGAGGAGTAGGTATTAAGTTCTATTATTGATCTGTATTATACAGATGGTAAAAGTGAAATAATAAATATCTTGTATGATATTACATTCAACTAAAGTAATTTTGCACGAACTCCAGTACAAAGAGACATTACGTGAATTCATTTCAAGCTGTGTAAATATAACAAAAGGACAAATGCCGACCTTTCTCGTAGCGGAACGTACGGAGCTATGTTTCATTAGACATACAAAGAGCTTTCCATTATGGGATAGTAGAAATGAATGCAATGCTATGGGCACATAGAAGTACTCAATTTTTTTTGAAATATAGTACTATTATTGTTATACTACAAAATACTACCTTAAAAGTGTATTAATAATTAAACTAATAAATTACAACAATTATTTTTGAATACTAGCAAAATATAGCTCTTTATTCTCGTTTTTCTACTTTTACGATCTGCCCAGTCTTCTAGATAAATATTACGTGTTAAGTAAAGTAATGTATATATACATATATATATATATATATATATATATATATATATATATGTATATATATATATATATATATATTTAAAATTGTAGGATACTAATACTAAAGAAATTTATCTCTGTATAAAAACTGTAACATGCATACGTTAACTATGTATAAAATAATTTAAGTAGACAGACTAACGTAAAAAGTCTAAGTTCGCGAGTGTATGACCGTCGGCACAGATTTGTAACTTACACCTGCGGGTTTGGCGGATGAATTTCAGCGTACTTGTGAATGCGATGCGGCTTGAATCTTTGAAAAACCGCATGATATATTCCACATGTTTCAGTGAGAAAGCAGCCGTGGTGCAATGCGCTGTGAATTCAAGTAAAGAACGTAAGCTTTTCGCATGTAAATAGCAGAAAAATGTGAGTT
The DNA here is from genome assembly GCF_028537555.1 of Battus philenor. Lineage (NCBI taxonomy): Eukaryota > Metazoa > Arthropoda > Insecta > Lepidoptera > Papilionidae > Battus > Battus philenor. Next base: position 6,656,809 of record NW_027181693.1, read on the forward strand.
TTTTACAATGGATCATACCTTTTGAGCGCATATTTGTAACCCACAGTGTAGCGTACCAATTATTTTATAGATTGCAATAATCGTACAAATATGAAATTTAAATGAAATACCTGTAGACGCCGGATTCATGCCGCTTTCAACCAATTCTATATTAAATAGGGGAAACCTATATCCGACAGTTGATGTAATGTGGTTGAAATGATGATGGTTAGAAGCAGTATTTAAAAATATGACACAACCTTTACATACTTACGTATATAACCCATGCATCTGCTAAGTATACGTAGCATAAAGCAATGGGCTCAAAAATAATGCTTCGAAAAAGTTTACAAATTGCACAAGTCTCCCAAGAAGTATGTTTCACAGCGAGTCTAGTAAATTTTATCAGGTGTAGAAAATGTGTTGTCAAATTTACTGCTGGTTGTTACATACATGCACTAAAGCAACTTTAGAGACTGAAATTAGAATGAACGAATATGTGTCGGCAGTATATCTATCTATTTTGCTTTATATTCTTTTTAAGGTTTCTAACGTAAAGCCTCTTAATTATGAACTGAAAAATACATTTCAAATTATAATTCTTTTTTCGATTTGTTTTGTTGAATAATCTCAGCGTACACTATTGATATTATTAATACGTGAATACGTTCGCAAAAAAAACATAGCAATCGGTAATAAAATGTAAAATTAACAAAACTATTTTTTGGGCTCATAATATAAGGAGTGGCAGAAGTTGTTGCTATAATTAATATAGATCTTGCTTACATCGGGGATCGGAGTAGGGCTTATGTTCTTAGAGTGAATCCATTGGAAACCCAAGTCATTATTATTGGTAGCTTCAGAATAGTCCCTAAAATCAATCTTAACAGTATTACCCATATTTGTTGTGATAATAACATAATCCCTTTTGCGACAAAGTTAAGAATCTTGTGACCTTATAAACAAAAACTTATCTCACGGCACCATTTGGGTGAAAAGTGCAAGAGAGGTAAAAACTGTTTGTTGTGTCTCTGCATAAAATTCGTAATGTCATTCCCGTATCGATGTTGCTGTCAAAATACGCTTTTACAATCTTCTGTCTCTCTTGCTTGATTATACTGATTCCTGCTAGATCTCAATGAAGCTCTATTTGAAAAGCTTGTGCGACTTCAGAACTATTATCTTCAATTCATATTTGGGTTACGCAAATGTGACCATGTCTCTGAATTCCGGTTAAAACCTTAGTTGCTGCCTATACGCCTTCGCCGTAATCTAGGTTTATCAACATTATCGTTATTTTCGCAACAAGAAATTCACTGCCATACATAGGTCTCACCTAAAGATTTCCAATAAGACCGGTTGCAAGCGGCCTTCACCGTCTTATACGTAACTTTTGTTTTGCATTGTATAGGTTGTCTGTATGAAATCACGGATTGCGATAATACCGTCCATTGTATTTCTACTTTCTACTGTAATGTTTTTGTGTTTGTAAGATTTTACTTACTTTTACAACAAAAAGTTGTATTTTGAATATATTCAGATAAATACTCTCTTAGTCTATTTAAAGAGGTTGAAAATTTATCGACACTATCTCATTAGTCAAAATAAAATACTGCCCGGAAAACAGGGTTATTTATAATGAAATTTCACATGGTTTCTTAAAACCCTGTGCAGGATTGTGTAACACAATGTTGGATGTCTCAATGGCCCGTTTTGCGGCTGGCTGAGGCGTCCTTTAACTTCGCATAGAAAATACGTGCTTTATTCAGCAAAACTATCTGAAAGACATCTTTTTAAATATCTGCGACTACAACAAATTACTCTCAATTATTTCTTTCACGTATAAACCACTCTTTAAAGAGAAGAGTGCTTTACTCTTACATTAGCGAGTTACATCGAGATACGCGGAGTTCGGATCTATAAACATGACTAAGACAGATATACAGGTTAAATTTAAAAACCCCAGCTGGAAAGAATGGTTAATAAAAGTGCTATTCATTAGTCAATTTTGAACTCTTAAGTCATTATTTTTAATCTTTGACATAATCCAAATCGTTTTTTTACGTTGGAGGTTAATCTTATCCTCACTGTTTTAAAAAAGTATTGATAAACGTATACGTTTGATGAAAACGGTGTTGTAAATATGAAAGCTTTGATTACAGCGTTAAAAGTTAACCGCCATTAGACCGAATGGACGTGAGCAAAGCATTCATTAGTCTCGTTTCATATTGATTACATTCAGATTGAAATTAGCTGGTGTGATCCCACATGTGTTGAATTTACGAAAACTAAAACTGTTCGTTTCAAATGAAAAAGTCTTCACTATTTGAGTGTTTATCAGATGGCGGATTTTCTAAAACAATACCGAGCACAATGCATCCTTTACGCCCACTTGTCTGAAAAACACATAATTTATACTCAATTTAATAGTCTTTATTGCACATATAACATCAGAAAAAAGACAGAGGTCCATGTATACCTCTGTTTTTTTCTTCTTAATACAATACGCTCCATATTATATTAGTCAAATATCTTTATTATTGTGTTACCAACGTTTTGCTTGCCGTACTGTTTTGCGGTAAATAGCAAGAGAACTTAGGATTCCAATTTTAACCCATATACCTATTACGTCGTCTAATAACGTCAAAAACTACGTAATAAAACAGGTTTTCTCAGTTCAAAACGAATCTTTTGAACTTTGAATTCTCTACGATAATATGTTTACCTAGTGATTGGTTATAGGTATAAAACCTTTAAAAAGATGAAAAGGCTTGAAAGCTAGGGTACTTATTTCCAATCAGCCTGTATAAGGTGATTACTCTGGAATATTTATTTTCTCTGTTGGAATACGACTAGTCACTTCTGACATAACCAAGTTTGCAGGAACAGTAAAAGATGAAAATTTGAATATATAAATCTAAATATAATACAATAAATAAATATAGTAATCAGAATTTCGGAAACGCTTTTTTAGCATTACGTTGTTTCATGTTTCTGAAACTTGAATTTCAAATAGGATGTACCATACATATGTAACGTTACGTGACCGTAGTACGTATATTTACCCGTTTCAGTTAATTATAAATCAAACATAATAAATGTCAAAGCGAAAATATAGTAGAATAAGAACTATCGTCACAAAGTAACTATATCAATCAATAGCGAAATTATCATCCGATACGCTAAACATTTATTGATATCAAATGAGCAATACATTCCACCCCTTAAAATCTTTTACACTTAAAAGCAATCAACCTGTATAGTTGATTCATTTAGGCGTAAACACCAGCAAATCATTATTAATGAACGAGGTGATTCGTGACTTTCACGAAAAGTAATTGACATCAATAAAATGTAGTAGCAAGTTTAACGTTACTCGTTTATCTTGCCAAAATCGTTTTCCTGGATTTTAAATTTACGATGCATTCAGCTTGCGGAGGCAATTTACGTACTATGTAAAGAGCACTTTGGGAACAATTTGTCGCAGAGTCTGATTTTAAGTTGCAATGAAACTCATCACTAACTCTTAAAATTATTTGAGAAATATTGACGTATTTTCAGTTTTAAATGTCGTGCAACGTTATCTTTGAACCCAATAAAGTATTCGCTTTTAAAAGCCACGACCGTTTCCTAAAATGCACAATTTAACAATTTGAATTTAAACGTCACTTAATAAATAAAATGCATCACAAAATCTACACTAAAAGTAGATTTTGTATTTAACATGTAGCGCTAACGATAAGCCGAATAAAAAGAACTTTATGTAGTTACAGTATTTTCATCATCATTACTATGTCAGGTGATTGACGCTGGTAAAGCTGCAGACGAAATATATAGTAAACTCCCCATTAAAAAAAACATTTCAAAAGACATTACTAGCGACTAACAAAAAAGGAGACGAAAATCCTAATAAAACCCTTTTATTTATTCAAAGTAATACTACGAGCATTACACAGTATAACGATATAGTTTAAAAAGGTTGATCATATATATCACATCTAAAACTTATGTTTATTTATAGTTATAGAAGTAAAACCATACTACTTCCACTAGTTTTAATAATGGCATTGAATATTCGTAAAAAATTTCAAATCCAAGTTCTTGAAAACATTCTCATAGGGCAAGAAATTGTATTGTTTAATAGTATGGTTTTGCCTGGTTTACATACTTTATTCTCTTTTTCCTTTTTTGCGGAATATATCATGAGGTGATTTATTTAGAAACTATTTACAAACAAGAGGTATTTTTTCGTAGCAATACCATTATCCCTTACGTCCACAATCTTCGAATTAGATTTGCAAAATAACTCAGTTTGAGATATTAGGTGTAGTACTTGTAAGACTGAGAGAATTAAATACACTGCACTATAGCAATAATTTACTATCTCTTCCCAATAGGTTAAAAAGAATTGAAAGTTAATGATAATTATGTTATTATAGAATATTCAAAACGTGTAAACCGTTCTTACAATTTTAAACTCTGTAAGAAAACATAATAAATAAACTTTGTTCTCTAAACATACTCTTTACATTAACAATGTTTTGTAATGAGTAAACACAATTACCGAGCCCAATTCTAAACTACGTGAAATGGATATTTGCAACGACGTAAACAAGCGAAGCGTGAACGTAAACATCGCGACGATTATATAGTCAGCGCGAGCACTGCCGGAATTGACGAGTCGTTAGTAATTACAGTTTGCATTCATTCCTCAAAATTTGTTGCTCAAGAATTATAATATCGTTAACATTGTGTATTCTAAGATTGGTAATTTATAACGTATGCTTTGAGAAAACTTTTAATTATTATTGTCAAGATTTTATAATTTGAATTACAATTTTATGCATACATAATACCATTATTATTTCAGTCGTAAGATGTCCAATGCTGGACATAGGCTTCCCGATGAATTTCCAAGATCAGTCTGAATCGGTTTGCATACAGCTGCTTCCGACAACCTTAATAAATGAAACAGGCCGGACTAGCAACAGGAGAGCTGCTGGGCGATTGGCAGCTTAATCTTTTTGTCAATCATAAAGAGGTGTGTTCCAATTCTCTTCACGCTTGGTATGTGAACTGACGAGTGCAGTTTTTTTTTTTAATTTCAAATAAGTTCGGGCGATACTGCTGGCCATTGTCCTTGAATATTACTTTGCCAGCCCTTACGGCGACCATTGGAGGATATAATGTATAGTTTAGTATAATATAATAGTAATAAATATATACAGGTTTATTAGCTAGAGGTGTATGTCGTTCACTCTCAATCAATGTATGGTACGCTCTGTCTGAAAATCAACGGTTTAATAATAAATAATGCTCTGATAACATTTTCTTAAATGTGATTTTCAAAATTCGAATTGCCACATATTAAAATTAATTGTAGTTTTTTATCCGTCTCTGCAGACTGGCCAGTCGCATACAAAAAGGAAAAATAAAGTTACGAAAATATTTCAGACTTATTACTTTTTAGGTGATTACAATTTGGTGTTATTTACCTTTTAAAAGTTTTACAATCCACATAACACCTAAGAGTATTGAATTTCAGAACCTAATCTAACTGTAGAGAACTAACAGCGCCAATTTCATTATGTAGTGTGCTACGAAGTATATTTGACCCAAGCTACGGTTTACTTCATTATACTGACAAAGAGCGTTCCACTGTCGCATAGTCGAAATTATTGGAATAGTATGCCGGTCACACAGAGGCACTCGTCTCTAACGTTCACGAAGGGTAACACGTGTCAGCTTTTAATGAAATTGTTGAATATACACTTGATATTTGTTGTTATTCTTACTTTCTATATATTCCATTTAATAATTAAGTATGCAGGTTGATAGGTTATAGAAGTGGAAGCTTAAAAAGTGTGAATATATCATTCATTCGTCAGCAAAAACCTTAAAAGCTCAAACGCCTATTCACAAACCTCCTGTTTAAAGCGATAACTCCTAAAAGTGTTACATTAATTCATTTTTCTGATAGAATGTAACTGGCCAGTAACTTTGAGCAGTACAAATTTTCCGAATATTGGAAAAGCTATTATTTCTAATTATGATATCCATATATTAATTGATAGCAAATGAGCTACGCTATTCCTTCCTTTAAAGGTTTTACACCTATTACCAACCATCTTGTGGGTATGATACCTAATATTGTTTATATTTGACGTTCATTTAATAATGAAGCAACGTTATATGATGATATGAGATGTATAATTAATTCATATTTACTCTATTACATTCAAAGTTTTAATTTGCCAAAGAAAATTCAATTTATAGTTCATTAATATTTCCGTAAAATAATAACAAAGTTTTCCGCGTATACAATTCAGAAGCTTTTTAATATGTTCAGCGTGAGTTTTGCTATTCTTCAAAATTTTTGCGTGTAGCAAATTTGTAATTACAGCATAAAAGCTGTCTTAATACATCTACGTAAGCAAGGAGACTATACAAATTTATTAAAAATAAATATAATAAGACTTGTAGTGAATTGAAATGAAAGGAATAACCACAAATAACTTTTTAATCATTAAAAACTGCTTACAACGGAGTACCCATTGTTATATAATTCTAATTAACTAGAAAGAGTATAGAACCTGCGGTTTTGAATGTTAGTACTTTGATAAACGTGTATACATAGTGTTCAAAAAATTCAGTGTAATATATCTCTATATTAAAGTTATAGAAGAATTTTACAAAAAATGTTTAAAATTTAGATTTTTTATAAATATTGTGAATGGAAGTGCACAGTAAGCTAAGTGGGTGTGACAAGCTCATAATATAATTTTAAAATAAAATTATTAACAATGGTTATTGATAATTTGGAAAAAATTATCTAGAAATCGTATTACGTAATAGTAATGCAAAAGGTGGCCGACTTTCAATTATTAATATTAATGAATCCATTGAATATTGTATAAAATTATTTACATAATGTAGAAGAAAGGTTAACATATATTAAAACTTAAGTTTTCCAAATCTACAATTATTATCACTTTCGCCAAAGAATCGACGTCCACTGCTGAATATATTGTTCTCACTGTTTACAAAGGTTACTACAAGAGATAATTTGATACAAATGCTTCTATATGAAGCTTATAAACTTTGATTTGAATTTAATTTGTAGAGAAACCTAAAAACAATACGTTAATACAACTAAAATGAATATGTAATAATCTATTGCTAAATGCACGCATGGTAACAATTAATCCAACTTACCTAGCCTACTATAATTGATAATTTCACATGTTAAATAAAAAATATATACTATTATTTAGTCATTACAGATTTTAGGTTTTATGATAGTAAAATAAGAACAAGTCACTTGAAATATACGTATCAAGTTTGTTGAAGGAATTCCGGCAATCTTGTGACAGGATATTTATGATCTGGCGATAATCCAGTTACCGTTAAGAAGCCGCATCCTTAACGAAATATCTTATAACGGGAATTCTATTTTTAAACTGTATAAAAATAAGTTACGTACAGATTTATCTTATAGCATAGATTCGTAAGCAATAAAACATTTCGCAATTCGATCGCTTAACATTTAATTTTTGTATTTTATTCCATGTTATGTTTAATAGTTTTATATGAGAAAAATCACAAGGCCAAACACTTTGATAAACTTAACAAAACATACGTATATACGTATTTACATTATGTGAATATGTGATGTACAATTCGATAGTAATACAAAACCGCAACTTGATGAAATAGGTTGAATTGCTAACATTTATTAGTGCCTGTACACAGCGGACAAACATAACAGAGTCATATTTAGAATGTATTTATATACATAGATTATTTTTGGTAAAACTAATATATCGTATCGTTAATTTAATGACTTAATTTTGTTTTCTAAGCTAATTATTGGACATCATTAATAAAATCTTTAGTAATAAAAATAAATAAAAGTGATGATAATAAAAACATTGTGGTAAAAAGTACATAATTGCATTGAACAAATACGTAATTTCACTAAATACTTAAAAAAATAATGAATATTTCGGGATCTAGAACATTAATGTTCTTCTAAATTTAATATTCTTCTGCTAATTTGTCTTCCGTTTCAAGATATGATCGTTGCTGTAAAACAGAAATCAGATTGTCAAAGTATTGCAAGCGCAAACCAGGTGTAAATATGACTAAAGTTTGCAATTTAAAATCAAAAATCCCTTGCAAATTTAATTGTTCCTATCAACGCTCTTTAAATTATTAATATAAAGTCTATTTTAATAGATGCTTAAAAGAAAATCCATTGTACTTCTCCGTGCAACTAATTAGATAACTTTCGTAATAATAAAAGACAGATGAACACCTAGAGCACCCAAGGAATATCAAAAACAAAAACTTTCGCAACTTTATGCTGGCGTTGATTCGTTTAGACATGACATGTTCAACTGCCATGCAATTAATTCACAAACTAATACGCTTTTTACACCCGAGACAAGCAATATTAATTTTAAAATTAGGCAACATGACGTAAGCTACTTATCAACAAGTAATGATGGATTGTAATTTAAAATAAACTTCTAATTACTACTAAGATGGCTAAAAATAACTTTAAAAATCATATATAACTTATAAACGATACTTAGATATTTAAATCTTGAATGAACAATTGAATGTCAATATGGAACGGTGGATAAAATTGATTTCCCGAAACAAGTATTAATTCCATTTATGAAGATTAATGGTGCTAGCTGCATTGAATTATTAATAAACTAGAATATGGAATCCAAATCACGTCGCTGCAGTTTATAAATTTGTCCTTCTGCTATATGATAGATAAGTGATTAGTATTTTGTTATTAATATTTTTTAAATATCAATGGGACCTTCTTTTTCAAGAATTTTTCTTTAATCATCATTTCAGTGGTAGAACAATCACTGGTATATCCTAGGCCTATCCCATCGATTTACAATAGAACCGGTTGTTGGCGGCCTGCATCTAGCGTTTCTCAACGACCATGTTCATCATCATAGTCCACCTGTCATTACCATCACAGTCCATAGTCATCTATCCACCTTGGGTAAACGACTAACACTGCACATACGCTGCTCTCTATTCCATATTGTCAAGGTCCTAGTGGCCAAGTATTCTGTGCACTCAGTGACACCCACGTCGATTTGCCAATCAGCAGAACTTTGTTTGTAAATAACTTTCGTCAAAGGATCATTCCTTATTCGATCAACTAAAGTATGTATTTCTGGATTTCATTCATTTATCACACACACCGCACAAAACAGCTTTAAAGGATTATAACGATTAATGATAAGCAATTTATGTCACGGAAAAGTAAAATAACAGACCAATACGGTAGGAACGCACAGCGCTACCGCTGCAAAAAATGCCACTCCATTGGACCAGAAAATTAAATTTTCGTTGATGCTTCGTAAACAGCGGGAGTAATTAAAATGCTCTTTTAGGAATATAGAAAGCTATTTTTCTTAAAAGCGTGAAGAGAGAATTTTGGTACAAAATGAATATAGACAAATGCAACATGCATAACATCTAGAAAATTTAAAATTTTTATATTTTTCTTCATATAAAAAGTTTGACATGAAATTTAATTTATTTTGTTTTAAAATGCATTAATTCTTATAGGGATAATATAATAAGCATATAATAAGTGGTCTTGTTAATAGTCCTACGTGGATAATAACACGAGTAAAAAATAAGTCACTTGTGCTTCATCTAAAATAGAAATGCAAAAAATAATGTGCTATGTGAATTGTTATATATTACATCAAAAATACGTTAGGTTTTGTAAACAAAAAAATAATTATAAATAGGTCGAATGTTTTTAAAATAAAATAGTTTGGTTTTACGCTATTGTGTATTGTTGTAGTGAAATGCACTGCGCAATTATGAAACATTTCGATTTCAAACAATCCAATTAGCGGAATTTTAATCAAACCACATATAATATTTTCTTTCATTTTTAATAAATATCAGCGTTTTAAATGTTTCTTTTTTGTATTTACAAAAAAAATAACATTTAAAACGTAAATAACTACTTTATTAAAAGCATTCCCGAATGGGAATAAAGTAGTTTTGTTTAACATTCATTGCTAGTATATGTAATAAATGATTCCCACGAACCAAAAGTATTACAGGTGTTACAAAAGCTCAAAAAAGTCATAAGTCATGGTATTTAAAATAGTAGAAATGCCGTTACATTAAGAGGTTATAAAAACAGAATGAAAGTTTAAAAAGAGTTTTATTTTAAATATGGACAATTTACTATATCAAACCCATAGAAAATTGATCTCTTAGACAAATACATGTAGATACAGTTACTGCCACGATAAAATGTAAAATTTGTAATTTTTTAAACCTCGGAATATTGTAATAGTGAATTAATTTTATGGGTAATTAAAGTACAAAAACCAATAGAAACAAAAGAAAGCCCACACTTTTAGTAGATTTATTTGAGAGCCACCTCATCCCGACCCTCTAGCTAATAAAAATACGAAAGGAAACCTCTCTTAACATCTGTTGGATAGATGTCAAGTACTACTTTGTTCGGAGCGAAAATCTGACGGCTCATATAGAAATTTAAAATTAGGCTTCGGTCGGCTTTAATTACACATACTTTCTTTAATACTAGCCACAAAAAACATGTGTATCACATTCTATTGATAATCACATTACGTAATAAATTGACAATTATTTGAATTTTTAATTTGGATTTGTTGTTTCAGATAGAAAACGCATAAACATAATATGTTTATGTTTATGCGCTTTCAATTAGCATAAGACAATGATTAAATTACACAGAAAATGTATTATTCACTCTTCATTATTATTACTGCATATATTATTTTATAGAAACTATATAGTATACATCGGCATTCGCATTATCGAATCTTCGAATACCGTTGAGTCTAACTATTTTTAGTTATAAAGCTTCTTAGTCGAAAAAGCTTGACAGTCACGATGATATATAGGGGTACGGAAATTTCGTATTTACGAAATAGATGCGAATAAATGCGAAAATTTCTTATAAATGCGAATAAATGCGAAATGTATGCAATTTTTCAAGATCATTTTTAAATGAGTTAATTGATGAATATACACACTTTCATAAGTAAATTCAGTGATGTCAACCCCGTATCATAGACCCCTAAGGCCTACGGGATATATTTCTTGGCTTACTTATCAGTTAAGAAGCTCTTTGTTTTGTGTAAAAAACCTCTGGTCAGTTGAAAATCCCTAATTTTTAGAAAAACGCCTTATCTTTTTTTCGAACTCTGCCATCAATGGGCTAATCCATGAACTCATTAATAAAAATATAAATCATAATATGCATGACAATTTGTTGATTTGTCCTTTGATGGAGCAGAATCTAATACAGAGTATTTGACATCCAACTTTACATAGTGGACGCTTAACTCATCTTTAAAATATACAATGTCGTCGTAACAAACTAAAAAAGAACGCTTAAGGTTGCGAATATTAATTTTTTTACGATTTTTTAATTATCTAAACTTGTCAAATGTTAAGGCATGCACCTTTAATTTTGAAAAATTTTTGTCGAAAAATGCCTATTACCCCAAATTTAATAAGTTTTAAAGTATAAATGCGAAATTAATGCGAAATTTGCAATGTTTGAAAAATTTAAATGCGAAATTGGTGATTTTTTTTTGCGAAAATTCCGTACCTCTAATGATATATAATACTTCGTCACTTCACTTGATTATTTTATGTGAAACAAATTTATCTTACTTTACATCATACACTAGTTCGTAATACAAAAGAAAGGTTACATGTTTCAATGAGCATTATGTTACAAAAATATTTAGAGCGTTAAATAGTCATATTTCGAATAAAATTGGCGAAGTAAACAATAGTTAACTTATATAATGACTTTACAAAATAGTTTACAACTATCATTTCGGTATTAACATAACTGATGGAACATAAAACATTGACGATCTGTCCACGGTATAATCGATTAATTTGAAACTCGGTGAATTTACATAATGTAGACCATCTCAAAGGTTTAGTAACATCATTACGAACCTCCTCAGCGCTTCGCGTCTGTTTCCATTACTAAACTTGCGCAAACACTCAACAACATAAATGTACAATGTTACGTTAATAAACAATGTTTTAGTCCTGCTACGTCACCAATTATACCTTGATAAATGTATTTTTAGTAAGGTATCAACTACTTTAAACACGAAAACAAAACTACCTGAATACAAATTGTGTTTAGGTATTTTAAATTTTGTGAGTAGTGGTAGCCTAGCGGTAGAGGACTGAGACTTGCGATCGTAAGTCCAGAGTCCCGGAATACAATGTTTAAATATTTCATACTTTGTGCATTAAATATATAGGATGATATAGCTCATAAACAAGTTTCCAGGGGATGCGCAACAGCGTCCTTTGTTTACCATAATACCACGTAATCACCAACCCGCCTGCCAAGCGTGGCGGTAATGGCATATCCCGCCTAGATATATAGATATTTTTGGGGGCTGAAAATCACAAATTCTGAATGAAAATTTTGCTTCGTTTCTTCTTGCATCCTTGGCTATTATGAATGGCCACAATTTAAAGTAATACAACAAATGCATATCGTTATTAATAAAGAAACCACTGTTAACATTAATAATGACTGGTGAGTGCGGTACAGGAAGTCCGCCTACAAGATTTACAGGTGACCTTGTTGAGGTCGCCGGAAGCCTATATACGCTGCTTTCAACCGGTCCTATTAAAAATATATGTGACTGTTCTATTTCTGGTAGTGTACATTCTTTTTCTAAAATGATGATGGTTAATAGGAAGTACAAAAGTAAATATATTTGATGTCAATCAAAAATGGCAAAAGTTTATGATGGAGGAAACAAATTTTTAATTAGTAAGGTGGATTATGAATTCAAAATTACGATTTACTTTTACTTCAAAGTTTAAATTCGGTTTACAAAGCTAAGTTACACAATCTGATTTTCGGATTGCTGAAGATTTGATAATTTTATTTCAGTATTATTTAAATTTTATGTACTTCCGAAATTTATTTAACACGCTTCCCTAAAATATGTTAGGCAACATCTAACTAGACAGATGAATCACCTCGAGACGTTGAGTTAATACATTTCGCTGTACCATTACTTTCCATCAACACGGTATTTTTATTTTCAGGAGTAATTTTACTCGAACTACTTTTGAGCGCCTAAAAAAAACTACAAACAATAGTTTTGAATATGTCATAGACAAGAAAATTGCTAAGCTAATATGTTAAAAACACTTATAGTGAGTTACCCCACACACAATTGTTAGTACCATAAATTAAAAGTAACCAAAAATTATACATATACATATACATGTGTATGTATATATATATATATATATATATATACACCTGTGAACCTGTTAAGGCACAATAATAAAACAAATGGACCATATATTTAACTTATTGTTAGAAAGTTTATATTTTCTTACAAAAAAATACCGTACAAACGTATCAATTTTCTCATAAAATATCAAGTCAATTCTTGGCTAGTAGATAATTCGATATAGCACAAAAAAATACAATTCATTAGTATTCTTCGGGGGATCTGCCGACGCGACCTGCCAGTCGGGTCTATACTTAGAGCTAATTTACAGTTTAATTACTGGTCCTCTTCGTGTAGGTCGTCCCTAAGGATCCGTACAACGGCTCCTAATTTACGCCTTGTTTCTAATTCGGTAGCCTATGAGAGTTTAAGTACAGTTTTATATTAGTTTGTTTTCCTCTATATTTTTTCGTTGTTAATTTTATATAATATTAATCTACTATAATTTGACTTAACAATCGTTCAATTGAACTATATCAGAATTTTCAAAATATTTTTATATTCTATGTAAAACGTGAAGTAATGGCTGCATTAGCTTAAATAATTTATTTTATCTAGGGAGGCCTTATTTTACAGCTACAGTTATCAATAACTTCGTATGTATGTCTACTCTATGCTTGTGACGCACGGGATGTCATGTTTATTGTTGTCCGGTGTAAACTTTTTTAATCTATATTTTATAAAAAGCCAGTTATTTATATATCTGCTATTAAACTGCTACAAATAATTAATAAAATCTAAATCTGCCTCCGTTAAATAATTACTTTTATATAATTACTATTTTGCAGTCTTGATGAGGTCGACAAAAAAATATCACACAAGTAAGAAAAGCAATGCTAAACTGTTAGCTTGTCTGTATTATAAATTAATATTAGAGATAGTCGACAGTAATGCCAGCAGCGGTTTATAATATATCATAGGTATTCCACAGTGCTGCGGTGCAATGAATATCTATGCTCCCAAAACTATCCTACATGTAATATGTCGCTGCACCTATAGATCGGGGGATGATATATGTAGACTGTTAGTGTTTTCATGTTGAGTTTAATGGTAATTATTATTAACAACAAGCGGTGGTAGCTCAGTTGTAGATGAATGATAATTGCGATTGCGATCTAATATAATTCACATTTTGTGCATAGGGTTGACATATGGGATTGCCACTGATCACAAATAGGTTCTAGACGAAAGGCAGCAACTTCTAAATACCGCGCTGCGATCGCCCACCCGCATGCCAAGCGTGGCGGTTTTGATTTGTCTTCCCATAGATATTTAGAGAGAAAGAGTCCTTTGCAGTGGGCATCGTCTATAGGCTAAAAGGATTATTAACAACGGGGCACAAAATCAAAGTTTTTGAGATTACTATTTCGCTTACTTATATTTTCAACATTTAGGGAACCCATTTAATACAAAATATTAAAAGACCGAAAGACCGTCAATAGGTTATTATATACCATATATAGCAACGATTTATATCGATGTTCAGACAAAAATAATTTAAGCTATGACTAAAATACTTTTTGCGCTCGCTGCCTCTAGTTTTGTCATAAGACAAACCATTTCCTTTATTCATTAAATGTAATAGTACGCTTAAAACAGAAATTTAGTGAAAATACAATTTTAATTTATTGTTACGGATATGCATTAACGGCGTGCAGGCAGATAAATCACATTGATGTAAGAGAACCCATTCGAATAAAAAATATTTAGAACAGGTTTAGAAGTCACATTACTAGTATTCTGTTCTGTATATTTGAAATAGCTGTGGGTGATATCTCACCTCGACACAACCATGCAAATTTTAAGTTGTCTCTAGAGCATAAAGTTTCAGTTGGAGTTTTACCCTTTTCTGCGTAGTAGTTTTCCCTTTACGAAAAAGCTGAAGTTTCCGGGACGTTTGCTTCCATATGAATGTAACAACAGTTTAAAATTATAGTTATATTTTATTTACGTTATACTTAAGCGTAGAATCTTAATAATAAACTAATAGAAAAACCAAAGCTCAATTAAATTATCATAAAAAAAATTAAATTATAATTTTAAAATATTCCTAATTATCGAACTTGATTAAGTAATGACACACTGAACATTTAATGAATATGTTGTCAGTGTACTATTTATATCTTCCCGAAAAACAAGATTATTAACCCTTTACTTTTATTCAAACCTCAAAACGTACATGAATACCTTCCAATAAAGTTGCTATCGAAATTCATAGCAAACGAAATGTATTCATAAATAACAGAAAATTTTAAAAACGTAACTAGCAAGTAACAAAAAAGGGGTCGAAAATGTTAATAAACCCTATTCATTTATTCAAAGTGATACGAGTAGCTCTACACGGTAAACGGTATTGTTTAAGTTATAAAAATGTTGATTA
This sequence comes from Battus philenor, assembly GCF_028537555.1. Taxonomy (NCBI): domain Eukaryota; kingdom Metazoa; phylum Arthropoda; class Insecta; order Lepidoptera; family Papilionidae; genus Battus; species Battus philenor. The sequence goes on from NW_027181693.1 coordinate 6,672,511, forward strand.
TATTTAAAGTAGAGTTAAAACTATACGAGTTTTACTGATTTTAAGAATAGCATTCATCATCATTCATCATCATGTCTATCAGCTTACGCCTCCCTTCTCCAGGGTTGCGACGATGGTCGGTCTTGCACTGTCCACATTTGGCGACTTCCCGCGACCCTATGTTGTAGGTCAACCTAGTGAAGGGGAGCACCACCGCCCTGCGTCTACGGTCATCAATAACATTATCAAAGAATAATTGTACAGATGTTAAATCGTGGTTATAGATTGACAAAATAATATCTTTTAAACTCGATTCAACGTTATTAAATTTCAATAAGAAATACATTAATTAAATTAAAACATTATTCGTTAATGCAACACAAGTAGTACATTAATATTAATACCGATTTCGAGCTTCGGTTGCTTTAGAACAGAATTTATTAATTTAATTCCTTAACAACCTAATTATAAAAAGACAGCGGGCTTGTAGAGTGGAACTGATTGCAAAAAGAAGATGCGTCTTTTTTCGTACTCTAATCTTAATAGTGATTTTTTTTAATTAGTCAGAAGTGTTTTGTGTTAAAAATCAATGTCAATGTATTTTTAATACAAAATACTTTTAGTACACGATTCGTAATATTCAAATATCAATATTTCGTAATGATTATAAATAAAAAAATATAGCTGTATACTATATTTTTTTAATTATAATCATTACGAAATATTGAGAGTATATATTCAATCACGAAAATTGATTTAAGAACAAACAAAAAAAGAATGTGTAACGACAACTATTACCTATTAACCTTTATATATTACACCTAACTTTATGTATTACCTGCTACTGTTATATGCTTTAAACAATCACAACCTATAATATTACATAAACCCATAGATTAATCAATTAGTGTGATCTAATCTATTATACATCTACATATCACACAGAGTCAGAATATTAATGTATTATCAAATATTCTGATTCAAGTGACAGCCTGCATGCGTACCTTTTAATGTAGGTCTTACAACGTAATCAAATATTAAGAGTAATTAAGTACCGCAAATAATTAAGTACTTCTTATCATAAAACTGCAGCGTATTACAAGAATTTGATAACCAAATACTCTTCTTCTGTCTATCGTTTGCAGAAATCAGCAGAAGTAATCTTTTCAATCTGATTGAAAAGATGTTTCGGAAAATATATCATGACCTAGAAAATACTAATGTTTGAGTCGCAAAAACTGTCAATTCATTAATATCAAACAAAACATCACAGAGATAAAATAAATAGTATATGTTACAAATATAATTCCGTTCCAAGGTCATTGTTTGAGATGTAAGTTATGTAGTTTTTTTCAATATTAATAATAATTTATACTTATTCCAGTAACATTTATCTCTATTTTTTTTTCTATACGACATAAGTTCGTAGGATGCGATTGGATTCAAAGGATAATCTGAATAAATTTGAAGATAATAACATCCGAAGCCGTTCAATAAGACTTAAAAGAGATTTATTTAAGTTTATGGAGGAAAGTGTTTCGAAATAATCTCATTATCCCGAAACGAAAATAGGATATTGATGGAACATTATTGATTTGGAACGTTTAAAATAAGATAATTTGTTGGCTGAATTATCCAAACAAAATTTTTAACTTGATTATATTTTTATTCAAAATTTCTGTTGAAGCAGATTAAATCTTACCATCACTGTTTGCTATTTCCTTAGAACATTTTTATTTTTCTTTAATCTAATGTTTTACAATACTAATATTAACATAATGTATTAAACTTTGTCAATAATCAACGTTCGCTTTCTTAAGTATTACTAGATCTGTACCAATTCGGTTTGTTTTGGAGCTTTTCCTACCTAAACTACCCAAAAAATACGTAACGTAAAACGCTTTCGCTCACAAAATACAGTAAGGTTTTCTTCATAATCTAGAAATGTATCTTTAAAATATAATTTTTATGAACTAATATCACAATAGGCTTGTAAAAATTATTTATCATAACGTAACGTTGAAAAATTGTGGTTATTATGACTCTTTACACGTTTATTGGTTATAGCTGCAAAAGCTTTAATGGAGTGAATAAATAGCTCAATTGTTAGCATAAATCTTTTACACCAATCAAGTGTTTATATTTATTTTTTATACAGAATTACAACACAACAAGCTGAAAGTGAGTAAACAATAATTAATTGTAGTAATCCGAATTATAAAAACCTACGTATAATTCTTCATAATTACGTTATTATTTTTTCTGAAACTATTGATTTTTGGAGAGGGCGTACCATTTATTAAATAACAGGAAATAAACTATATATTCACCCTTTCAAAACTGTTACACCTATTACCAATTATCTGTATAAGCAAACTTTTTGCACTTGCAACAAATATGCAAATGACGAATACGAGCCTAAAACATATTTTTAAACATTTCTAAAGATACTTTTGTATATTTAATCTGGTCCTTTGAATTAAATGAGATTGTGAACTGTTCTGTTCAATGCGTCGAGGGGCGTGTCACGTGACGTTGAGATATCGTCTCTAGTGAATCTCGTTTTGCACTCTGTGTTCTTGTCAGTCAATGTCGAAGTGAATTGAATCGAACTAAATATAAAAGCGAAACACTTACACTTACAGAAATACACTGTCGCATTAAGTAAGTAATAGAAAAAATTCCACGTATAAAATTATTATTTAAAATAGGCTTTACACTTAGTGCATTAAATTGCATATTTCTGTGTCAAATTAAACCGGTGAATAGATCAACTCGCCAGACACATGAATAGTACATGATTTCTGGATAGATAAATATTAGTGAGAATTCGTTTTCTTAAATACGCACGAAATAAAAAAAAACAACAGAGAAATGAAGAACTTTGTATCTTTGTGTCAATCCCGACCCTTCTCAAGTCCGTGGGTCGTTTTAACTAGTTTACTTTTGCTCTACAAACTCCACACCCCTATGGATATATTCTTTGAGAGATATATATAAAACGTTCACGTTCTCTTTTGCATATACTTATAACCAAAATCAACAACTGCATGAAGGAAAAAAGGATGGATTAAATAAAGTTAATCAATTTATTCTTTTGAACAATTATAGCAGCCGGTCATCCACTGTTAGATATAAGCCTCCCTCATTGATTTCTAATAGGTCGGTTGGAAGCGACCTGCATGTTGTGTCTTCGGACGACCTGAATTAAATAAAAATATCTACTTTTTACAAAATTAGCGGCAACAATCCTTGGTTTGCAGAAGATATCCAGTAAGTCCATTATCAAATGGCGCATTCTTTGTTATTACATAGTGTAGTGGAGGTAGTTAAGTATTCTTAGCACTTCCTTTAAAAACATTCCATGCGAACAGATTTAAAACAAACGAGGGGCGGGTTAATAAAATAGTGAAATGTTGTTCTGTCGATGTGTACTCATTTAGCTTAATATGCAGCATACATATGAAAAGAAAAACGAGAATTTGGCTGAAATTCGCATGATAAAATGCGTTTCGTAAAATTTGTCACAGAACGTTGTTATTAAATCCAGCCATTTTACTATCTTACCGTTTTACTGAACATTTCTAGAGTCAGTTAATTTGATTTTATAAAACTGTTATGTACTCACTTTTGATGATTTTATTTTGTCATAAATACTTATATTTTATGTTATGTTATATTGAAGTGTTATAAAGAAATAACGAATTTTTATTCAAGGTTGAATATAAAAAATAGGCTAGCGCAGTAACAGAACAAAAGACGCAAAGTAGCTTAGAGAGAGGCATAACAAGGGTGAGGAATTTTAATAAAACCCTTATTGTCTATTCTCAGCAACCGTTACGCTCTTTTACGACAATATCTAACCATCTACTTCCCAGTAACTTTGAAAATATTTTACGAAATATACAATCAAACGCTTTAATTTTCACTTCATGTTTGTGTACAATTTCATTACATTACCCATTATATATTTAAAGAATATTTTTAATTTTGTTTGCAATACTAAATTTTACCTTTTTTCCACAAAATAACAAGAAACCTGTTGTTGGAGCAATAGATTTTAAAGAAACAAAAAAATTACGGCAAAATAAATTTTTTCAACCTTTTAAATAAATAGATTCAAATAATTACAGATCAAATTAGTTTTATTTTTGTATTTTTACTTTTACGTATTGTTAATACGCTAAGAAGATAGAATGATCAAAATATCAAAAAACTGATGAAAAATTTTCAGTGTTTCAAATTATCTTAACCAATGACCATTTCTATGAGAAATCAGTTAATTTAGGTTTCCTCTGCAACTAATACTGCATGTGTTCAATACAACTATCCGCTTTTTAATGTAAGGACGGCGAGTCTCGTGTGATATACAAAAAAAAATATTTAAAATGATATAAGTTTAATACCGTAAAATCTAGAGAACGAAGAAGTACGGAACTTCTTGTCATTTAATAGCATTAAAAATATTTTTTAATTATATAGTCTGACAAGAAATTGATTTCAGTTTGTTTAATGCCTTAAGGAGTTGGTCCGTAACCAGAAAATGAAGTCAGGCTTATCGAGTTCAGGCAAGGACTCCTTATAGTTTAAACGGTACTTAAAATTTGTGGCAGTTCCTTACAAAGTAGGTAAAAGGATTAAGGTTTATATTTGATAAATTTCTCAAAACATCGGCGCAACTTGGTGAAAACTCAAGTTTTGTTTTCATGTTCATGTACCATGCCAAAAAATTTGTTATATGAAGTTTCCATAATTTTTCATCTTTACATTTTGCATGTGATGAAAAACATTCCATGTATGTTGCAATAATTCTTTATACGCTCATATAAATTACTGTAAATTTTAAATTCAATTGTAGAGAACTTTTGTATTTAACATCTCATATGTCAAACTCTAAAGCGCAAATCCCTATTCTTGTTTTTGTATTGCATTAATAGAATGTATAACAAAAATGTTACAATAATTTAGCATAGTAAACAATCACTTTAAACCATTTTTTAGTCCTATAGAATGTTCGACTCGTTTTCTCAGCTTGTTCATTTAGAAGACAATTACAACTTTCCCCAAACAAAATACCAGTAAACATGTAAAATCAGCATCTTGGTGCTTTAATTCGTGGACCAATTAAATATTGAATGGATGTAGTTTAAGGACTTTGTGCAAAATTTAACTAGCTTTTAGTATACGTAAACGAAATCACTTATTGCATCAAATTAGTTAATGTTTTTAACAGTCGACTTAGTCAAGGCCAAGTAAAACGAATCTATATTTTTATAACAACTAAAATGTCTTTAATAGATACAACTAAATGATATATGTATTTACAAAACCCTAATCTCTTGTGGACGTAATATTTTCTGAAACTCCTTGCCTTCGCATAGGAAGACCAAAATGTAATGCTAACATGTTCACTTGGGTGTTAAGTAATCCTTTTTTATGAGGGTAGGTGTTCAAATTGCTTACGTGGGTAGGTATTAAAAATAAATATATAAGCTGTTTTGAGAACGTTGCCTCCAAAGTTAATCACGGGCTCGGAAAAAATATTATCCCAAATTGAGTAATATTTTTCTTACGAAAACCCATTTTACTTAAAATGTAATCTTATGTTTTTCTTTTAAAATAATGTTTTTAAGTACCACATAGTCCATTGAAAGAACATCTATGTGATTCGAGCGAAAGTTCAAGTGAAGTGATTACGCAAAATGATAAAGACACCTAAAATTCTAAAACTATAACTGACACAGAACTGCTTACCAAGGAACATTATAGTCCGTCCAATAACATTAGCAGTCTGCCTGTGACAAGAAGTGAAATCTTGAAGCAAATCTAAGAGGTATAGATACACTAGGTTGCTCTGGGCGCACGCTGCTTCGTAACACGCGTGCGCCTACTCACTTGAAAAAAACCTACATACCTGCTAGAGTCGATTAATACATAAAAAAATAACCAAACGACGTACAAAACCGTGCGAGAAATCTTGTCTTCCTTACCCGTATTTGATTCTACTGGCGTACTTTTTAATTACTCATACGTCTGTCTTTATCGGAAATTTAAATACACCATAAACACACTATGTATAAATATTTTTAATAATTAGTGTAACATTTATTTTTGTTTCTTTTTTCGGCCACATACTCGTGAAGATTAAATAGAATGTTATATAAACATTGTGGATTTTTTCTACGAATGGACTCCATTTTATCTTTCACAGGTTCGAAATATTTAATTCAACTTTTTTACTTTCGGAAAATAAATGCCGTTTTACTAAAAATATATACTAATAAAGGCAAGAAATATGAGAAAATTGAAAAATAATTTGTCGATGTTTCTAAGAACAGAATTATTAAATATAAATATTGAAAAAAAAAATAAAAGAATTGTTGGTATGAAAAGTCGGGAAAATTGTAAAAAACTAAATCGCGAAAAACTTCAGAGATCGCGTCCTGGAAAGCTGCAGGCTCCCACGTCGCGAGTGCGAGATATTCGAATTCGAAAAAGCGCAATTTTTTCAAAGGTTTTACTCGAGGGCCCCGGAAGGGTGCTTTCACAGACGCGAAAAAAATTTTTTCCGGGTTGGTAAAGTTAGGGTTATTTTCGAAAAGGAAAAGCAAAAATTTACAAAACCGATGTCGCACGACCGCGAGCAAGCACTCAAACACGGGTGTGCGAAATCTCGGCGGCCATCTTGTTTTTTCGGCTCACCATACTTTTATCATATAGAGTATCCCTCTATACCCGAAAACGACTTCGATTTCGTGAAAAAACGCTCCAGGTCAAAAGTCTGTACCCTCGGTGCGGCCGCCACCTTGCATTTCGCAAATGTCAGATTTTTTCCAGGGTCACGTGAAAAAATGCGGAAACTTCGCCATACGTTGCGAATCTCTATCACGACTCCTTCCGAGAGAATGATCGCGTCGATAGGAGAAGTTGCAAGATTATAGATAATAATTAGCGGGTGTTTGATCTACTACGACAAAGTAGCTTTAGTCTCTTTCTAGAATTACACCAATAGAAACACGTTGAGAATAAATCATAAACGGTGCAGTTCAAATAAAAATAAATGATATTAACGGATAAACAAACTACGTAGATATTTTATTATCAGAACGCACTAATTTTAAGCTTGTAGAAAATGATAATATACAGGAGGAGAAATTCTGCAAAATCTTTTAAACGTATTGTTTTTAAACGCTTTACCTTACTATATCACCACTACATTAATCATTGTTTATGAAGCCTTTGGACAGGGTTTACATAAATAGGTAGCAGATGGGCTATGCATTCACTCCTTTAATTATTTTTACACCTATAACCAATAACCCAGTAGATAAAAAATTTCAAAAGGCGTATTTTATACCTAAATAAATTTTTTGAAATTTCGTTAAAAATCTTTAGGAAATATTATCAAACGCAAATGATTCGCTTTTTAATTTTCATAGTTATACTAATGCTGTAATGACGAAAGAATAATAATACATGTATATGTGCTTGTATATTATAATATATAATAATCAAGCTATTCCATCAGTGTGAAATACAATAGTAGTTTCAGCAAACGATGTGTGCTCGGACATGAGATTTATATGTATGCCAGGACGTGTTCACCGAGCGTTCCATCTGAGACAACGTTCTGTAAGATGAATTGTGCAGTCTTTCGTACTATATTTTACAAATGCTGTGATATTGCGTAAAAAATATTTAAAAAAAATGTGATACATGCGTTTACAAAAAAAGTTTTGTGTTTGTAATCTGATTTAGTTCGTCTTATATCCAAGAGAGAGTAAAAACAAAGAGATTCACGAAATCTCTAAGAAAAAGACGATTTCATATCATTTTAGTAAACTTGCAGTGATTTGAAGCATTGTTTAATCGGTTATGCTATTTAAGAAAGGAAACTGTCGAGATATATTAAATGAAACGCTCCGCCTACAACGCTTTGTACTACTTGCGATCGCCGCCGCGGGAATACATTCCTAGACGACCTTTAACTAAGTTCTACCACCATAGTCTGTTAAATAGTTTATCACGCAACGTAAACTTTTATTAGTAATACCCTTAAAAATGATAAATTAATAATGGGTGTTATATATATGACCAAAATATTGAGGCATTAATGACACGGATAGGTAGTGGAAGAGGACTAGGTGGACCAACGACATTGTTAAGGTCGCGGGGTAAGTCACAAGATGCGGGCAGCCAGGACCGGTTATCGCGGCGATTTATAGCGGAGGCCTATACCTTACATTGGGCGCACATCAGCTCAAAAAAAGAAGAAGAAGAGTGTCATGGATTACCTGAAACAAAATTAATAAATTCAATTTGTAAATTATATATAATTAATAATACATTACATATGATATTGCAATAAATTCAATAACGTTTTATTTATGGAGTTTTTGCAGTAGTTCTCATAAAAATTGTCATCAGTATAAAATACTTATGTGATATACAGGAGTAGAGTAGAGTGGCATGTAGAATTGCAGCGATAGCGTTATACCAAGTGGGTAAGGAACCAAATGCAATTTTTGTACACTCTTCATCCAATTGGTGTTATTCAATTGTTTGTGTACCGGACTATTAGGTGCAATGAAAACTGTTCGGTGTCAGAAAAAAGTCTAGACTTGGTATTCTAGTCTATACACGTAACATTTACGAAAAGGGTGATCAAAGCAGTGAAGGAAAAGTATATGAAATGTAAAATATTTAATATGGGTAAGAATGTAGTTGGATTTCGCTCAATAATCAAAAAACGCAATCTCTATCTTTTCACATGCTCCGCTGGGTATTGTCCAAAGACTACATGTCATATAGAACTGATTCATGTGCAGCGCCCAGGTGCAACTAACACCTAATCGCAAATTTTCTCTTTTATTTTGCTTCATAGCTTTGTAGAAGGGTTTGACGTAAAACATATTATATTATTGAAGATGGAATCGGGAAAGATAAAAACGATAGACGATGTATATATAGAAGTATCTAAATAGGCCACAGCCAGTAGGCCCATAGGCAGTTCTGGAGTGGAACCACGGACCGGCAAGCGCAGCGTAGAACGACCCACTCCCCCTGCCCAGGGGACACATCTTTGTTCAACTCTGAAAACTCTAGATTCAGGAGGCTTCCAACGGATCTTAATGTAAATGATAATACTGATGAATTGTTGATAAATAACTTTATAAAATTGTAGTGTAAATAAAGTACACAAACCGACATGATAATTAAGTTTTCATCCATACGTCAGCAAATAAATTATGCGGTTAATTTTGGTAACGCTTGATTGAACATTTGCCCCAACTAATATCGCTCGATATCCCCGGGACTTTGTTAAAACGCGGACAATTAAAATACCGCAAGGATCAAAAACACCATAAAACCGTCATGAACAAATGTTTGCTTATTTCATTATTCTCATTTATAATTTTAACAAACCGTAAGCGAAAATTATAAATAAAAAGGTATGCAATACACATTTAAATTTGTCATTAAAAAAGTTTATTTTTAATTTTATAATTAAGTACCAAAGCCATAATTATAAATTTTAAAAGGATAGTATTTCAGAATTTAAAAAGGATCTCATCTTATAAAGCTAATAAAACTTGGAAGTTACCATATTCACATATGTTAAAGTAGACATCAGGTATCTTTGTCTTTTAAAATTTTGTTTTGTTTTAACAGTATCTTACTTGGATTCACTACGTTTTCGTTAAAACAACGCCTTTAGGGCTTAATTAACAAAGTTTAACACTGACAAAAACCTTGTCGAATTCAGATCCGTAACCTTCGTCAATGCTTGTATAAATAATTAGAAAAAAAATGTTTTTTATTTGCCTACTTTTGCGTTATACTCTTAAGACATTTTTGTGTCTGTCTATCATTGGTGTATATTTTTTGTATCTGTTGCTGCCGTTCATACAGCCTAATCAATTAATAGTCAATTTATTATATTTAACGAAAATTTAACAGTTCTTGTTATTTTTGTTACTTTCGTAAAAATTTTCGTTCCAAGTATATATAACAGAATTAACTCAAGCCTTAGCTCAAATTCCCGAGTGTCAACTGATAATTCCCACTTCTATTTATAAATTGCCGCGCACACTCGAATTTATCTTCTCTAGTCAAATAAAACGAAAATATAAATAAGCTTTATTACATAAAACTTGCTAAACATAAAGGTGAAACCGTAGTATTTTCGTACCAATTATTTTATAAAATAACTTGTTGCTTAAGCATAAGATTTCAGAGCAAATTAATATTAATCATAAATCTTGAAGATATTATTGCCCTACTTAAAACTAAACACATTTTTACTCTATAACTAAATTTACGGTATACACAGAACATGCTTAGTAAACCAACTAATGTTTCGAATACCCAACGGAAATTAAACTCATATCATTTAATTCCATCAATAACCCGAAAAAGAAGCACGATGAGGTTGCTAAGCTTATGAAACTGTTCCTTTGACATACGACTATTAGCAGCATGTACTAGAACTCTGTGTTCTACTCCAATTTTGTAACGGCTCTCTTAGAAACATACTTTATTAAAACGTAATTAACAAGTAAAGAAATTTATAATAAAGTGGAATCTTTTCTGGTTTTAGCTGGTTAATGTAACTCAAGTGCCTCTCTCCCTCTTGTAATGATTCCCGCCTTGTTGAGGCAATACAGTTGCACAGAGTCTAAACCTGGTCACCCACAACGAAGTCAAGAGGAACCTACGCGGCTGGCCAGAGGTGTGGCACGGGCTCGATACGTCCGATCTTTATTGGCTCCAGCCAACATTTTAGACTAAGTTGATATAATGCGGACAGCTTTCATAGGTGGAGGTAGGGTTGCGAAAAGTGAGCATGGTAGGTTAAACGCTGTTCTCTCTACCTTCCTACCGCGACAAAATGAGATCGCATCCCGGATGCGGTGACGGTGGAACTGGTTGGTGATAGCCTCTGATTTATTGACCCAGCGGTCTAATTCCTGTCTTAGATTAGGTGAGCCAGTGGCGTAGCTATGGTATTTGGGGTCCAGGGCAGATTGGGGCTTGGTGCCCCCCCCCCCCCCCCTAAAGAGTCTAAATAATTTCAAAATTCAGAACAGAATGTAGTTAATATATTTTTTTTTGGTTCAAAATAATAATAAATGTATATAAAATAACATTAAATCTTAATAAAATTTATTAGGAAAATTTAAAAACGAACAATCCTCGCTTTTTGGCTTGCAAAGTCATTAATCACATTTTCAAAATCAATAGTGTCGACTAGTTCATGTTTTATTGACATTATTGCAAGATTATTTAATCTATTTATCATTAAATAATCTTGCAATAATGTAACAATTTATTATTTTGTCATTTAAGGCCCTTTTTAAAAACACTTTATGTGTTTTGGGAATGAAAGGCTTATTAAACACTGTGTATATTATATTTTTGTACCGTTTACTTTTTTTTTAATGTTCATATTATTTAACAACTTTTTTAGCACAAAAATAGTAAAATTCGAAATTTTTTTTATGTTATTTACTTTAAATTATGGTTTTCATTTTTCTTTTAACATTTCATTATTCATCATTCAAAAAAAAATTAAAAAAAATTATTTTCAACTTTGGTGCCCCCTCCTGCTTGTGGTACCTGGTGAGGCCGCCCCGCTCGCCACCCCCTAGCTACGCCACTGAGGTGAGCTAAGTGCCTTTCATCGGAAAAAATACGGCAGACTTTTCTCGTGTAAGAAGGAGCAAAACGTATGGTTTTTTCCCTATCCAAATGTTTAAATTTTCCTCCATCTAGTTAGGATTTGTAGTTACATGTAAATCCCACATAAGCCGTCCATGCCTGTTCGGGTGTGCGGAACCATATCTCTCTAGTAAAACAAAATAAACAGACTAAAATTACGCATTTGTCCAAACACCAAAAAGAGAAAATTTTGGTAGAAAAGTGTTTACATATTCGCGTTATAGTTCTGACTTAAGAACCTCAGATTTTTACGTTCCGGTATGTACAATACGTTATTATGTTTTTATTATTATTTAATATTTAATATTATTATTATAATATAAAAAGGATTGATAATTTCTAGTCAGTCGCCATTTATTCCGTGTAAAATAATTTAATGGTAATGGAATGGAATCAATAAGTACAAAACGGCAACAACTTATTAAACAAAAGGGCAAACACATTTGTACATATAATCAATGAATAAATTTCATGAAATTAATTAAAAATATCTATTTCTTAGCTTACGGGTATTCATAAAAGCGTTTATGCGCGTTACAAAACCACGGTTAAATTGGCGATTCATCATCCTTTTAGTCAAATAATGTCCACTGTTAATCATAGTCCGCCCCGATACTTCTCGAGTCTTCCGACTACCTCAAAAAGGTCGTTTGCCTACTTTAGTGATAGTTACAGCATTGCTTTTTATATTATAAAAAAGTATACTATGTATCTGTGGCAACCGTGTTACTCTACGTCATCTAGCGGAGTTGCCATGAACGAAGTCGGGTGCAAAGCGCAGAGCCGCGTGCGCAGGCAGGGGGGATCGACGATGTCGGTGCGCGCAAGCAGCGATGACGCCCGGAAACATCAATCGTTCTAGTGAGAGCTTGAGCACGGCGGCAAACGTGTGTTTTTTTTGTTTATTTTCTTACCGCCGTGACCTATTAAAAAGTGCCTGGGATACCCAATAAACTGATATTCACAAAAGTGTTGTTTTCAGTTCATATCTGACAAGTTATGTCCTATAGCTATCCTACATATCAAAGTTTATCATAAAAATATAATAATATCGGGTAATTATTTTAAATATTTAACTGAATTGTTAATATTTGTGTTTTACTTGTGTTATGTCATCTTTGCAAAAACCGTCTACAGTAGAGCCGGGGACCAAAACGGCTTTTATTTTACAGTTTACAAGTGTTATTTATTACATAATAATCAATTATTATTACATAATAAACATAGAGTAATGTGGTTCGTACTGCTTCTTTTAAAATAATATAGCGTTAACTTCTTCGTTTCTATAAATAAGCTATAAGAGAATATTTACGATGAATTACATAAAATATTGACCTAAAATACACCAGTAGGCTAAATTTATACCTAGGTGTATTTCAAAGGAAGTTAAGATAGCAGCAAGTTAGCACTGAACTCAAATAGCTTAGTTCTCTTGTTCCGACTGGCTCGGCTACGTAACTTCTTGCGAAGTAATAATATATTTCGCTTTCTTTTATTAGATACCGTGCATTGTACGGTTTAATAATAAAATATTTTATGTAGAAATGATATTCACATAACGTTGGATCCCGATTTTCAAACTTTGTAATGTTCTATTTAATCTTTTTACAAAATATCATTTTTAAATACCAATTCATATGCACATCGTTCTTAATGGCGTAATCAATAAGATAATACTTAATGAGTCCACCAAGCGCTTTACAAATTCCCGTAGAGTTGTTACATCAAGTAATTAATGTTCCATTTTAAAAAAAAATCAATTAAAAACGTTACATAATCACTTCTTGCTTAAGTGTCTTATATCTCTCGTATCTCTTTTTTATTGATACTACTATGCTTGAATAGGAAACGAACGTTCTAAGAATTGTGAAATCTGGTATAGGTAAGCAATTCGTTGCTGCAATAAACCACAAACACCGTTTTTCAAAACACGTTATATTTTAGTTAATCATAGGTACATGTATTAAAAATAACAAAAAGAAACTATTATTAACCACGCCTTATTTAATTATTACATTACCTATAAGAAAGTATCACCATCGTTTTAGCTGCAGGAAAGGCACTACAATGAGACGGGTCGGAAGCGGCTTGCAAAAAGATACAATAAAACACAGCTTCAGTGTGTGCTTCCCAACTTCTATGCTTTAATAATTTATCACTTCCAGGCAATTTTTCTCTACGGCGCTTCTTTAATACGTTACGAAATTATTTTTTAACGATATTTTCTAAATTCTAACAAATTTTGGTAATTCATTTTGAAAATTTGTAATAATTTACACCTACTTATTCCTAAAGATTTTCATATTGTTTAAAAATATTAGTTTTTATAATAATTTTACGCGGAGGTCAAATAAATGAAAATTTAAATTCCATATTAATAATACTGGTAATACTGGCATGATAAAACATCGCTTTTTCAGATGTTAAATAGTTTGAAACTCAACCTTAATGCTGAAACTCATCGTATAAAGCTCTACAATAATGATATAACTCATTTACTTAATACACGGGCGAATGGCTACCACACAAGCGAGTTCATTATTCTTTCAACAACTAATTGAACGTCATTGTGTAAAATTTTAAAGTCCAACGCTCTATGCTGGTTTAACAATTAGTTATACTTATATCTTTTATTTTAAATGATTTTATACGGTTAACAAGAAAAAATAGATCATTTAAAAATTAAATATATAAAAACAAAAATCTTAAAAACTAAACCATTAGTTCGCTAGTATTATATGACTTTTGAAGGTCGCAAGTCGCGTATTCGATTTCGAATATTTGCGTATTCTGTGACCATAACTCAATGCTCTCAATTTCACTATGATTTCTTTACACATCCGGTGAAATTATTTTTAATTAAGAATTTTTATTTTGATTGACAAATGTCCTGTTCAATCGCCCCTTTAAAGCTAATAGAACTGTACCCAATTAGCTTATATTTTAGAATAATGTGATAACATCTATTTATTACACGAAAACAGCCCAAGCGGAAAATTATGAAAATATGAACTTTCTAAAATACCTATTTCCAATCACCTTATATAAAGTGATCAATCTCATATATCAATATGAAACATTAGTGTTTTTTTTAAATTCGAATGTAACAGGCCAACAATTTCTGGCAACATAAAGTCAAAGTAACTATGAAATGAAAAATTCTTTATAGAAATCAAATGGTTTATTTTGCTAAACACTTGTCAAATATGTGGATACCAAAAAGTATAAGTAATCCAAATGTGTTCTACCTAGTGGTATACAAATTTTATATAGTTTTGTGTAAAAGAAGTTAACACAATGATAGTCAGTTAAATGTTTTAATTTAAATACATTACACATATATTTACAATGGTCATTACAATAAAATTTAAAATGTCAAAATCGAATTATAATAATTAAATATGTTATTAAGAATAATGCACAATATACGATCTAAAATAATCATTAATCAAACAAAAAAACTCGTCTCGCCAACATAGGCTTTACCGATCTTTAAAAGGGTGTGCAAGGAACGCTTAAAACAAAAAACGCGGACCGCGCGTGGCAGTTTGTAACAAACCTTTTTTTTCGTGGTTTTAGATTTTGTGCAACTTAGTTTTATTCTGTTCCCCAGAAAAACATTGGTGCAAAGTGTATGTTAGCCCCAAAACAATATGCAATATCACATTGTGGATGTTACAAGCCTGTCATAAGCGATTGAATGTTGAGATGTGTGCTGATATATTTTTTTGACTGGTAAACATAGATCATACACACAACCAAATAGGTTATAGGTCTAAGGTACAGGTTTTATGAACCGGACATCGGGAGAACTGAGCCGTGTGGTCCGAGAGCGCTAGTTCACATGCCTGGCCGCCGGACGCACAGATATTGTGAATTATATCGTCAATTTATGTTACGCTGTCCAAACGAGTGGGCTCATCAATAGGTTAATTATTAATAGTAATCAAGGCTATGAAATAATTATTTAAAGTTGTAAGAATTATTGAAACAAAATTTATTAAGTATAACACATAATTTGTCAAAAAAAATCGTAATAGATTATTTCTGTACTTTTGGTACTCTGTACTTATGTAATAAGAATTTGATCGCACAACATTTTAACAATTTTGAAATGCTTAGAGTTTTTTTTATTTCAATTGTTTTACCAAATTAATGCAAGTGTTTGACTAAAATACACGAGCCACCATGTCTATAGCACCTGCAAAAATAAATTGCTAGTGGGTAGTTTGGAAGATTTAAATACTTAGTATCATTAACGGCATATTATGCTCAATTATATAGATAATATTTTGAAGTGCGGATATGTACGAAAAAGCCTCGGCTGTCTATTGACTAATCAAATTATTCGGTTTGCACACATATCTCTTATCCTGTTATATTTACTTAGCAATGAGTCACTATGCTCGTTTATTATCATATATTAATTATCATTAATTATAGTATCATTAATTATCATATATTATCTAAAATATGATAATTATAATTTTTTATTGTTTGAATTTGACTAGGCTTAAATATTTTTGACCGCAGCATAATCTTTATTAAAGGCAAAGTTAAACCGACTTATACTTGTAGAGCAATGGTTCTAGTAACTTCTTATATCGATCGCGGCGTGCAGGATCCAGACTACACAATCTAAATACTGTTATTTGATTTACTTACAACAAGATATAGACAAAATCAAGAAAATTTGTCATACTAATTACAAAAAAAAACTTTTAACGTATAAATATTTTAATATGATTACGTTGGGATTAAATAAATACGCACATTAGATTCGTTTCTAATGGCTAAATGTAAATATAGAATTCGTATATCGTAAGAAAGAACATTTTAAAATTCATTCAATGTACTCGCATTTTACTAAGGCCTCACGTGTCGTTCTACTACTCGCTGAAAAGAAACCAACAAAAGCTTGCTTGAGATATTCTACCTTGAATTTTCCCACGTTCCCCCTCAAACCTTAGCGTAGTGACCTCCTCTCATTAATTATCTATACCGAGCTCCTCACTTTCTACCTTGTTTTCTTCGTGTAGTAACACCTTGAGAAAATTTAGTTTTAATCACTAAGTACTGCCTTATGTACACTTGATAGCCAAAAAGTCAGGTTATTTATAACATGGGTAATTGACCTTTTAGGTAGATTTGGCCAATATTCCTCCTGTCTTGTGTCCTGTGTCCAGGCTTGGACACTAATACTTTTTAAGAAACAGTAATAATCTTTTTATTATGATCGATGTTCCTCGGATATTAGTGTTCATGCGTTTGTTTAACATTTACGTTTAATATTTTCTATTTTTTTTTGCGCATGTTTTTGCAAATTACAGAGTGTAAGTAAAAAAGTAAGTCTCTTAATCTATAGGTAGACACTAACAAATTTTAATTGCATAAATATATTCCAACAACTTTTTAGTATCTTGAATTCAGCGGTGAAACAACTTATAACAAAGTTATTTCTTGATCACAAATGACATTTTATTTTGTGGGAAAACAAAGACTTTAGAAAATAAAAGACGTGCTCAGAAAACGGTCCGCTACGTTTCGACCAGATCCGGGCGCTATATAATTAAAGCTCATTAATCCGTATTTATTTCGACTGCGATTCTCACGGGATAGCATTTTTAGATTAATCTACGTTTATTTCACATGGCAAGAACAATTTTACAATGTCAGGATTTGATGCTTCTATAAATTTATAACTAATTTTGGTACAGCAATCAAGAATTAGAGGGACCGTTAGATAAATTATTAGCATCACTTGCAGATTCCACAGTTGTGTAGCGGTAGGGCGCAAAAGGAGTTAAAAGTAACTCGAGGGCGCTCAGTGGAGCCGCGGGTTAAGCCGCTACATACTATAATTTTTCAGAATTTGGAAGGCGCCGAGTTTTTCGATAGCTTAAGCGAAAGCTCCATTGAGTGACTGACAAGCCGGTCATACTCAATGTCTTTAAATACTTACTCTTCTCACTGGTATCGAGATGACGATCCCATGTATAAAATTGGGTCAGGAAGTAATTTATTCTGAACCGACGTAGATCTATACTTTGTTAAATATTTAATAAGAACGGTGTGCATAGAGAAACAAAATAAAGTCATACTTAATACTTATAAGAGATTGGAAAATTTTTAATGTGGGTATTATTTAAATAAAAAAAAAAACTTCACTAGAAACACCTCTGTTCATAATAATGATTATGTAATATCTTAGCCTATAATTGTAAGCATGCAATTACAATCTTCTGTTTTAATGGTAATAGAAGTAATTTTGGTTTGTACTGACACAACAGTGGACCAGTGTGCAACCATAAATGTGTTCTGGTGGAAGAGAGCCCATGTTCCATTACCGCAAAAATAAACATGAATTAAAGATTAAAAACCAAAAGGCAAATAGCAGCAGCTTTGACAAAGATTGAGCAAAAAATATGCCTCTTACTAATCAATAAACAAATAAAAGATCGAACATTCTACCAATGATACACAAGCAGATGGAAATACGAGCTCTAAATCATTGCATCTATTTGCAGATTTCGACGTCGGCGTGAAATTAAAAACCTCGTTACTGATTTAAAACCTTCACTAATTTGACATAAGATACTATAACCTAGATTTAACTTTTGTACAAGCGTTTCATTTCCGTTGAATATAAACTTTTTTTAAATAAATCTTTATTTAATTACAAACAAATATTACGCATTATGTACAATAAATAGAAATCGCAGGCAGTGGTTTTAGTACTCCTGTTAAATTTATTACAGTTATTTATTCACGTCCAATGTTAAGGAAAACCCGCAAAACGGATGGGCACAAATAATTAAACAATAAAACTCGTGGAGCAGAGCTTCGTACTGACTGAAGTATAAATGGAAAATTTATCACTTCCGAACACCATACCCTGTACAACGAACAGCTATTCCCACAACACAACAATTAAACAGCAGCCTCGTTCGAAAAGATTGCAAGTGCATATACGCAACAACAAGCACACTCTCCCATTGACATACTTCTTGTCTGTGAAAATTATTTCTGGTCTAATTAATAGAAGCGCCCTTAACTCTGAGCCTCGTTTCAATTTTGTAATTAAAATAATAATTAAAAGGAATGTTTACGTTCATTTCCTTTCACGTAGGATTTTATTAGTTATTGTCATTGTTATTTCAGAAGATATTACTATTAAAATACCATTTACTGCACAATAATCGAACATGAATTATTTTTTTTTATTATTCACATACCCACACATCAGAAGAACATGCATTAAAACAGTCACATTATTACTTTACTAATTCTGTTACAACCGTTTATTGAAGATTCATTATAGTTCATAACTGAAGATAATTCACAATATCATTATTAGTACAGAGTAACTAATTTGTGGTAAAACGGCAAAAACATTAAATAAACAAGAATAAGAACTAATGATTAAAAATAATATTGTTCGGATATTAATAAATAAATAATAAAAATCAAAGAAAACTTATTATGATTTTTGTTACTGTGGACCAAAACATTGAAAATCATCCTTGGTCTTGACCGCAATGCGGCAAACTGTAACATACAAAGCTACGTTTATAAGTGATGTTGATTAAATAATTATCTATAAAGCAACAATTTAAGATTAAATTAAATAGAAGTATTTGTTTATATTTTCAAGTTTAATTAAATTAAAAAAGTGGCTCTAGGCAGCTCTTAAACTATTTTTGCCGGCTTTTGGCTTTACCCTTGTTGGAAATACCCGCATAAAATAGAATTGCTCAAATATTTTATGCTGTTGTTGAATTACTGCAACTAATAAAGTCATCGAGCAACTATGATAATATAACCTGACCTTATCACTAGCTTACCGTAAATCTAATCATGTAACATAATATGAATAATTTTGTGCATTTATTAAATTTAATCAGTATATCCTACAATTTAGACAGTTGAACTTGATGAGAGATTCGAAAGACGCTGGATGCAAGCCGCTTTCAACTGGTCCTATTGAACTCATTTGAGAACGTCTATGTTTAGCAGTGGATGTCCTACGGCTAAAATGATGATGATGAACCAAATCTATGGTTACATAAATTGTTACATGAAATTTGATTTTGCGTATAAAATTATACAGCTCCAGAATAATTTTTTAAATGTATGAGAGTAATATAGCACTTTATAATAATTAAAATAATATCGTCTTAATTTAAGATACAATGAAAATTCTGTTATGATTTTATTATCGTTAAGTAAAGCGTCACTAATGAATTTCTATTATGAAAACAAAGCATGAAAAATTCAAAACTCGGCTTTAGAACAATATACCTAACATATTTTGAATTTTAGTTAGACCTCAGACTACGTTGTATTACTTGACAAAAAATAACCGTTTTTAAAAGACATTTTCTGAAGAATTCTATATACCACTAAAAGTTTTCTTAAACAAATAAAAACATTGCGATAATTAAAGGTGAATAGAAGGTTTTCAAGTATCAAAAATAATTATTTATTATTAATGACGACGATTCCTTAGTGACGTGAAGATTTTCAATTACTCATTTTTATATTGCATTTGAAACAACCAATTAGCTCCGATGCACAATATATTCCACATTGAGCAGCGAGGCTACTGATTAAGAACTATACCAAATAGTCAAAAGTCAAGGTCTAAAAAAACACAGTTTTTATAAAAATTCGTTAGAAATTCCTTCTATCCAAACTCTTGTACCTGTGTACCTACCGTACTATTCTATTGTTGTTAGTTAAAACAAAACGCTAACTGTCATGTAAATAATATTTTTTTAAATAGTAAATTTACAATAAATTACATAACATCACATGTACGAAAATATGAAAGGCATTATTATTTTAATTACATTACATGTAAAATATATTGACAATGGTCTTAAAAGAATAAATTATTTTTATACTTATTAGTTACAGCGAAATTATAACTTTTTATTAATTTTTAATACCAGGAAGAGCAAAATAATAATAGAACATTCTTGAAAACTGCGAAAAAAGTAACACCATTAGCAACAACATAAAGCCTGCCGACAACTGATTGTGCTTATAAGTGAACGTGCGCACTAAAACTAATCCAGCTCACTGAAATTAATCTTCTACGCTGTTAGAAACCATTTATTTGTAAGTACCACTTCATAAAAGTAGGTCTCATTTTCTGACCCTTCGTTGGAACGAAGTAGAACCTTCAGATATTACTTACGTAACACTGCGTAGCGTCTGTAAAATGAGAACAATAATTTCTAGAAATCGTAAACAGTTCTCCTAAATTATAAATATAACAACTGTGCAAATGATTTGAAGATAATTTAAGCTTTCAACAAACTTAATCTGTTAAGCATTTATTATTTTCAAAATTTCTATACATTAACTTTTAATAAGTACCGAGTTCGTTATGGCTCTACAAATTAATTTACTAGTGAATTATAAGTTTATGTTCATTTATGTATTGTTAATAGTGAGTACCTACAGTAAATTAATATCTTCGCTAGCATGTACAAATAAATCTACAGCAATTGACCCAAGGCGTGTTTGTTCTGGGACATTCCCTGGCGACCCGCAGGATTGTGGTTCGCTCGGTCCACTAATCACAGTACCGTGACTAAATACCTAATTCAAACTAATCAATGTAATAAGCAAGTTCGAATAAATTATCGAAACTGCTTTTAAACATTATAAAGTGAAATAGAATTACGCATATAATCTGTATGTAACACATAGTATTACCACTTACGAAAAAAAATATTCAAAAAGGAAATACGTCAGGCAACATACAGTTCTAAATTATCTCTTCGTAGAGCTTTCCATTGTATTACATTCAAGAAGCAAATTTTTTTTTGTAACACGTAGATTGATTTGGATATAAAACATAAACCAAGTTATTTTATTTTTAAATGGTTCTCACAAACTTTACAATCAAAGTCAAAGTTTAGTATCGTGCCTACAAAAAGTTTCATTATTATTAAAACGTCAAAGCAAAGACTTTGAATAAATAATTGTAAACCTTTAGGACATAATCCCTTTTAATATATTACTAAGTCTGATAAATTTTACTTAATGAAGTGCACTAACATAAATCGATATAGTTATTAAGACTAATTTGTTATCATATTATTTAACATAATAAATTTAAATCAAAGTTTCAAAATGAGTAAGAAGTAAACGCTGACGAATGGAAGGTTATAAACAATTTCGTTCCCAAGGCTGTTTTGAGCGTAGGCGGTCACAGAGACAAGAGAATAAATGACGAATACACATATCTCTGTCGTGCCCGAATTCACGGATTTAATTTAACAAACGGTTGACATTTCTATAAATAGGCTTTTATGGTTGTGATTTTTATTCATTTGCTTTGTATTATTTTCTAGATTTGTTGCCTTAGCGGGGTTGTCACCCAGCTTAGAGACAAAGATGTAGAACATTCATTAACTTGCAAAGTGTAAGGTTGCCGCCAAAGAGTCTTTTTTTTTTTGCGAGCAAATAAATAGTTCAAAAGAATTTATTCTGCTATTGAGATTATCTGTTTGATATTTCAAGCTGGCCACTGCAACACAACATAGTTATGGAGGAAGCATTTTCCGTATCATCAGATTTGTCTTGCTAATCTCGATATACTAACATCTTTTAAAAATAAATTCACCCATTGTACGAAATTTCTTAACAACTTGTCGAACAAGATATATATGGATAAATAAATAAAATTAAAATAAATTTAAAATTCTGTGATAAACTTTAATTTATTATCTTATTTTCAGTAAAATATTTAAAAAGATTAATAAATATTTTACGACGAAATATGCAAAAAAAACACCGAACGCCCTCTTCTCCCTGTCATTTGTGTTACTTGTAATCTAAACCCCCTTTTTATTCTGAGAAAATTCTACTTTGTATTCCATATCTTAAAGGGGTGTTATGCTCCCTCGGAAAACATTTTACTGAATATAAAGAAGGAACGGATTATATACGGTTCTTTGCAAATATTCTATAATTGCGATACGTTTGCGTATAATTGTTTATGTAATATTATCGAGAATGTTTAAGTTGATAGTTTAAGTTCTTCATATTATAAATTATATGATTAATAAAAAAAAAACTATAAGGTGAAAGAAATGTGCCCAAAATATCACCAATTCCACACATAATAATGTGACCAAAAAGTAAGGTGATTTTTTTTACAAAATGTAAATACTTTATGTAAATATTAATTTTACGAAATCAATTTCATCCCTTTTAAAGTAGTCCCCTGGTGATAAAAATTACTTTTACGAACGCTTCTTACGGTCTTCAAAACAGTCGGAATAGCCTTTTTCTGGTATAGCCTTCAAGACCTACAAATCGGTTTTTATCTCTTCACTCGTGTCAAAACGACATTAACCTTTTGAGTATTTTGAATAGCATGAAGTCACACGGAGCCAAATCAAGCGAATATGGTGGGTGGTTGCAGAACGATATGTGTCAAGTTTTTGGCAAAAGTCTCTAAAAACCAATACCATAGGCATTAACCAATCGAGACTTTACGTGTATGAGACATAAAACATCCTTAAAAATGGTTTGGGCTGAGCCAAATGATATTCCAACACTATCAGCAAAGTCTCTTAATGGTCAATCGATGATTTTCAGGCACCAAATCCTTAATTTTTTAGACTTGGTCTCGTAAATTATAAATGAAAATTTCATCTTCATTTTTCATTTTCATCACAGTTTTGCATGAAGATGACCACAACGGCATAACGTAGCTCACAATGAGCAGTGGAGATACTGGGTTAAAACTCCGCCCAATAATCCCAAGTTTTAGTTGAAAAAAAAACATTAACACTTTTTATTTTTAATTTTCCTTAGAAGTTCCCTCTCTAAACTCTAATACCTGTGTATCGATAGTACGAATATAACAATTTTGATTACATCTGTAAGTTGTGTATTAATTACGCTATTAAAAACTAAATTAAAAATATATTATAAATAGGAAACAACAATACAACATGACTCGTGAAAATATGAAAGGGATATTACATACAAAATATGCTGACAGTGATTACAAAAGAATTTTATACTCGGACAGAAAAATTAAATTATTAAAGAAAGTTAATTTAGAAAATTAATTTCGATTTTATTAGTAACAAGAAATTAATAACTATCAACTTATATGATGATAAAATACGTTGTTAAATTTTTTAACCAAATTTCTTTTTTATTTTATAAAGCTTATAATTAAAAAGTGCATATAAATCTATATCTTATACTAGTGATCAAACACTGAAGAGGGATAATATGATTTCTTCTGCTAGTAACGTAGAAATGCTCACTAACAAATAACATAATCAATGAAGACTAGAGGAAACATTAGTCGACAATTGTAAAAAGCACAACTTGCTGCCTAATGTTGAATGCTGACATTATTTAATGCACGTGGAAAGATATATTATTATTGAGTTCGTAGGAATATCGAAACTTCATTTTATGTTAGAGCCAAAATAGTTCTTTTAATCACATAAACTGGACGACGTTTTCTGTTGAAAATTTGAATAAATACTGAAATAAAAGCTTATAAAAGTAAATCATTAATATCAGTTGTACAGTTTTTAAACAATGAAAATTATACAACAATATTAATATTATACAATAATATTTAATTATACAACAAACAATACATAGAAATTACAATAAGGTCAAATGATAGGTTTGTAAAACTGCTAATGTTCAAAAAAAATTCAAGATTATGTAACTGTGTATTACGGTACTACTTGTTCAATTTAAAAAGTTTTTAAAAGTTTAAGGCTTGTTATAAATTGTTGTAATTATTTTTCTTAATGTCATATTATTATTAATCTGTGCAATTACTATAATAACTAAATAAATCCAATAAATTGGATCTTTTTTGGTTGAAACTTAATTCTAAGATTTATACTTTGAGCTTCTTTCAGCTTGAGATTATTAAATGTTAGTTAAAGATTTTCAAAAAATATGTAAAATTAAAAAAGGTTCATATTTTAATAACTTTATAAATAATTATAAGTATTTTTTATCTATTATGCTCAAATCCCATGGTATTGTTTGAAAACTTATATCAAAACTACGGTAACGTTTTTACTTACTACCGAAGAATAGGAGTTCCCCTATCGGTAATGTAGAAACGAATATAGAGCTCGTGCGCCCCCGCTGGGTTAGGCCAGGCCATAAGTGCAGCAAATCACCCGCAATCCGCGGCAAATGCCATGTTATGGGGTTGGAATTGGGCGTCGCATCTCTAAAGACGTTCTCCGTAGACTTTTGCAATGTTACTTATTCGCAGAAACTGTTGGTTAATTACAAAACATTTTTTTAAGAGAAACGGAGCTCAACACTTGTAGACTAATTAATTTTATCTGAAATTAATTATTCTAAGAACAAGATGTTACCAAAAAGTTTACCTACATTACAGTTATGATATTTCTCATTTGAAGACATTACACTTATCATTAAAGCGGGCATAAAATAAATTTATGATTCGAAAACAAAGCTAGACTAAACTAGGCATATTTCTAAAGCTCATAATAAATTTGTATCGTGTTCTTAAATGTTATTACCGAGTGTTCTCTGTAGTATATAATTAAAATAAAGTCAACTTTTAAATATAGTAATACATACTTTTGTACATTTAAATATGAATAAAAATTATTAATGAACATATTTTTATTTATGGTAACGTAATAAACATTTCAGTTGTTCACATGAACGTAATAAACATTTCAGTTTTCAGATAACACAAGATAAAAATAGCTCAAAAAATTTTTTGACTCCGGAATAAAGAATAATACTGGGCTAAATGCGAGTCGGATAACAAGCCCTAGTCATTTGTTAATGGATATTATATTTTGAAACGTAAACTCACATTTTTGAAGTAGGTTATATATAGATAGATTTTATTTATTTATTATATTTAAGATAAATATAATGATATAATCACACAAGGGCTACATATGAATATGAATTGGTTGTGTACTTATATTTTCTGCTTTATGGCATCGATTAAATAGTTTTTAATTTAGTTCCTAGAAACATTGGAAAAAGAATATGTCATTCAAAGATCAATAAAATAAAAATAATAAAAAATCAATATTTAAGACATACAGATTCCACATTTTTACAGAGATTATCTGTACACAAATAATCAGGTTTACCTGAAAGTTATGTCGTTTCTGCGCATGTTGATATTTGATTGTCATTTGGAAGCTCAAAAAGGTTCTTGATAACGAAGATGAATATATTGTTGATTAGAAATAAAAACTTGTTAAAGATGTAGTCGTCTCAATTTAACTTAGGAAAGTGACGTTACTTTTCGGTTCCCCTAATACTTATAATTAAACATTTATTCAAGGTGTACTTCAAAAACGGACACCGAATTTGACGTAATACAGCCAAGGACAAGACTAGACATGTCGATGAAATTCCTCATCCTGATGTAGACGTAGTTTATAGGTGTTGCCGCAGGAGCCCGCCAAAGGGTAAAAAGGACATTGCAAACTTAAGTAAAATGTTGCTAGAATTCCAGTTGTTAGCAAGAAGATTGTCAGACGCTGTTTTATGGAGAACATCCGAGTAACGGTTAGTCGGCTGATCGTCAATCCGGCTTGGCCCGCATGTTAGGAACGTTACCCAATTACCGCTGTCACGCATCACAGTATAGCTAATGTTTTTTGTAAAACTGCGAACACAATATACAAGTTTTCTTTACTTCTATTACTATTTTATTCATTTAATTCAAAAGTATAAGACGGCAACTGTCATAAAATATATATGGTTTAGGGTGAACAACTACATAATCATGTAAAATTTGATCACTAATTGTATCTCCGGCAATACGTTAATGTTGTTAACGCGCGTGTACCGCTTGTGTAAACAGAGCACTTCATCACTGATTAGAAACCATTTTAATGACTACCCATTCAATGTACCGAAGGTTATCTTTTGTCTTTTGCTATTAATAACATATTCATCTACAGCATTGAACGTGTGAACGCGCACTCTAATTAGTAAATATGAAGTAGATTGTGTTTTCTATTACAATCAGTATCTATTATACGTATGATAAATTGTACCAAATGTACATATATCATCAAGCTTTTTTACATTTAGAATAACAGCGATATTTGTAATAGCGAAATGTTTCTATACCTATTTCCTAGCTTTAAAATCTATCACCAGTATTTTAGAATAAAATTCTGTTAAATTTACCTGTTCACATTTCGAGTTGATCAAATCATTTAAATAAAGTAAAAAAGCCGCATGAGTTTTGATGAAACGTTTTGTCTCCCTTATATAAATTTTCCTTATACTATTAAACCACATAATGTAAAAAAGTGCAAAATTTTTACGTGTGAAGTGTGACCTTTTTATAATATCAGAATTCATAATTTGCACAAAAAGAAAAACACGTTTTACGCATCAAGTAATACATCTTCCATGTTTATTATGTAACAAGAAATTTATATGCCATTTTTCAAAAAGCCATTAAGTAAAACAAAGAAACAACAACAATAAAAAAAGAATTAAGACTATGTATTCAGGCGCAAATGTTGATGATGTAAGTTAAACGGGGAGGTTGTTACGCGAAAACAAAGTAAAGAAACATACATTTAAACGACCTTTCTCCCGGTAAAGTATTTTTTTATGAAAATGATAGCAAAGGTTAGAATCATAAACCTTAAAACATTATGTAAAATAGACTCGTACAATTTAGCCCATGTTTAAAATATAAATAAACCGTTTCAATTGCAAAAAGTAACTGCTTAAAAGCTGGAGTAATTTACCGAAGATAGTATGGAAGGCTTTAAAAATAAATTATTTTGATGTGTGCAATATAATCTTTGATTAATATAGATCCAGTTTGAGTACCAAACAGGCAGCAACGTTTTTAATATATTAAAAATGTTTTAATATATCACCAACGAACTAGTCCAAAAACATTAAAATAAAAGATGGAACTTAATAGATACAGCCAAGTATTCCTAAAAATAGTATTAAACAATTATTAAAACATGTTTGCATTACTTTTGGAAGATAGTTATATATTCATAAGGCTTTAAGTTATGAATAAAAAAAATTAGGACATGTGTACATACCGCCGAAATAAGTCAAACATTACTTTCCTGACAAAAGTTCGAATTATTTTGTAGAACTGCAACTACTTTCGTAAAACAGTTTTTTTTTTAGTTTGTTATTAGTACTTTCTGGTTTTCCAAAATCATTTGTTTTATTCCAAATATTTTGTGTCAAAAACATAAACAATGCTCAACTTTTTCGCAAAAAAACCTTTTTTAAATTAAGGCCTATGTATAATAAAGTAAAAATTAATCAATGCGACATAGCAATAACAACTTAGTGGTGTTCTTACGGTATATAATAGTTTAATGAGTCTTATAGATATATCTAAAGGGAGAATGTTTTATTTGGTACAGTCTCATTTATTTTTAATTGAAAATACTTAAGAAACTTTGATACTGGTGTCATTCAACAACCAAGGTATTGGTTATTTTTTTGAGCAGTATACGTAGCCCGATTCCGTAAGCTCGGCTACGATAAAGCTGTAAGAGTCTTTAGGCTAACAGCAGGGACGGCATTAGAAATGGTTAAAGGATTTCTTTATAAAATTTTATATTTGTAAATTATAATTAAAAAATAAAAACATAAACACTATTATATAATAAATATATAATAAAGTACTAAATGCGGTACACAAGATATCGCGGTCATGATCTTACACAGCTACTTTCCAAAATAAATACAAGTATGTAAAGCCGATAATGGAATAATTAACAGGAGTATTTAATATAGACGTGACATAATGACCGTTTCATTCCGCTGACACGTATGTACCATTAAATTGTTATCGTAATTCTATTAAGACCAGTAATACGTGTTAACACGCAAGCAGACATGAAACTAAAGCGCGGATATTGCAGGCCTGCTCGGACGATGACTACATTATTTCGGGATTACTGTTAATGTAATACAGATATGTTATTGACATCTTGGACACATGCATATATAGTTATAATATCTGCAAACACGACTTTGAATTCAGAATATGCAGTAAATTACGGCAACACCTGAAAATTTTAACGAAAATATCTATGAATAGACCGTCAAAGTTATGTTGCCAGACTTTATTAATCTGACACAAAACGTGTATTTTTGAACAGAGGCGCTGTTTTTTTATTTTATATCAGTGAATTATAAATAACTTTTCAAAATAAAATTCATCTCAATTCAAAGCACGGATAAATAATTAATATCACACTACTATATCGTCAATTTTATCTTTTATCTATATGTTAAAATGTATCTTTATGATTATAGGATTTCTACTGCGTAACATCATCACAGCTCTGGTTCTCTGGAGCTTTATTTTTTTTTAGACGCTCGTTAAGGTTTCAACTCTTTTCACCGATAAGCGCCAAGGCTAAGGTTTTTTTTTAATTCAACATTATTCTTATTATATTTCTGTTTAACTAAAATTGCTGATGGGATATCGATGGGTCCTTGCTTTGATAGCCGCTAGTGCCTTAACATTCACTGTTTCAAAAATGTGTCGAATGGTCTAAAAATTATACACATTTTTTATAGTATGAATTAAGAACCTGCGTATCGTAAATTTAAAAACAAGAGCAACACTAGTTTTATTTCATTTGAAAATGGTAATAAAAAATTCTTATTTTATGACGGCTTGAAGTATAGTACTAAAATATTTTTTTTGTTTTGTAATTATAGTACTAAAAGAAATTGTGTCAGGGCTATGCAAATGTAGCTATGTCATAAAAGGGGTAATTTAAAAAAAATGTAATGTAAAGCTGTAAGCTCTTAGATGTAGAGTTAAGAATAATTGAATTAGATATCATCTTTGGTCCATAACCATATCGTTCATAAAAGCCATGCTCAGCTTTAAAGAACAACGTACCATGAAAGTTAAACAATAAACAGAATATATTGAAAACATCATCACGGTTTTAATATCTTTGCGTATCGGTAATAAGTAACGGTTTATTCGTATTTAATAATTATACTTTTTCCCTTTCACAAATTGAAACACGAAACTTAAACTCGAAATTCACAAATTGTTTACAAGATGTAAGAATAACAAAGTAGTCCCTTGAGTTAAGTGAACCCTTTATTTACAACCACGGTAAAACGTAACAAGCGCCAATACAATTCTACCCTTTTTTGATGTGGCGCAATCTCAAAACATGTCATTCGTTACTTGAATACAAAAAATTTGGATATGGAGAATTTATGTCTTGCCGCTTCTTAATAGTATTATCGAAAATATTGCTACAATCGATTACTTAAAATATTATACGTACATTTTTTGAGATTCTTTCTATGTATAACACCTCTGCAATTAGCGGCAAAATGAAAAGGTTGGCGTTAGTTCTAAAATGACCTCATTTTTTTTACAAACATAAAATCTTCAGTAACACTCATGAAACGAATGGATTCATATCATTCCGTCTTTCGTATCTTCATTCTTAAAAAATACATTTTGGTAATCGTAGTAGAGGGATGTAAATAATAAGTAGATGTTATTTTCTAACAATGTTTTCTTTACGCCCGAATAAAATAAGTATACATTGTGTGTGTTTTAATTTTCTTCAACCACTTCTCATAAATTTATTTAACGAAATGTAATACTTCGCAAGCCCGGGCGAATATTTTTTGCACGAGGATTGTTTTCTCTTGTTTCTATTTAGATCACTCGTCTATTTTCATCCGTATATCAAAGACCCTGTCATAAATCCGATACCGCCTAACCCACAAAGCTCAATTTCAACGTGAAATATATTCTGGTATGAAAAGGTTTTAGGGCACGGATGGATATACGTTTTTTCAGTTACGTCAATCAAAATACTTTTGTGGAGCATATTAATTTTGTGCTATTATTATATACATTTAGTTATGTATTTATTATAAAAGCATTTTATTACGAATTTTTGGTTAAAAGAATATTAAAATTGGTTAATTATAGACATAGACTCTATATCGAGTAAAGGCCTCTGGCTTTCTTCTCTTTTCTACTTTCTTCCACTTGGTGACAACTACTGTCATCCTTCTATTGAAATTTTTGCCTGAGCCTCCTATCACCCGAGTTACATAGAATTTGTACATTTATTGTTGTTGTATTATGGATCAGTTATTCTATTTGTAAATTCTAACAAGAACGCTTGCCATAGAGCCATATCCTCTGTTGTAAATTGGTCTTCTACAATTACGCTGCTAGCCTGCTAAACTAAACCAGCTTCGAATGGTGTTTCGGTTACTTGTTCGTATATTTTCTCCAGAATTCTACAGAATTACTGATATAATTTATTTGATAAGATTAATTGGAAGTTTTAAATGGAATTATTTTTGAGAGAAATCGACCATCAGTCGACCACGTCAAACGACATCATTATATCTTTCTGCTTTTAGTACTACTGTTAAACAAGCAGACCCTTGAGGTCCTTTATTATGAACGCTTTTTCTTCTTTTGAAAGTTTCTACCGCTTCCTTGGCAAAAAGAGGTTTTCCCTAGATTTAAAAAAAATATATTGAATCCCTGACGATAACAGAACCCTATTAGTATTTACTCGTTAAGGTACCTGAATTCTTTATACTTATACAAGACATTGTAGTCAACTGTGACTAACTCGTCTTTTGATGGTCGCAAATATTTCTAAAGACACTTACACCACCTTCACAAATTATCTGCAATACGTATTCTTATTATATCGTAGGTATTCCGCTACCGTTGTATACCGCTGTAACGTACGTCAGTCGCTCTGATCAGACTATAATCCGTAATTTTTCACACTGAGTAGACAGTTGGTGAATACAGATTAAATAATTTGTTTTTACAGGAT
Source organism: Battus philenor (assembly GCF_028537555.1). NCBI lineage: Eukaryota > Metazoa > Arthropoda > Insecta > Lepidoptera > Papilionidae > Battus > Battus philenor. Next base: position 6,704,082 of record NW_027181693.1, read on the forward strand.
CGCGTAAACGGAATCATTGGAAACATGCATCCACTAAGAAAAGTAGCGAAGATAAAAATGTTAAATGGAATGATAATTAATAACTCAAAACGGACGGTAAAAACATTGAGGCAAAAAATTTTTGTGAGTTAAATTATTTTTACTTATGTGAGATAACAAGTAGTTGATAAAACAGTTTTATTTATTCATTTAAAGTGATCTAAGGTTCCTTGTTGGTTCATATAGCTATAAACGTTCAATGAATTAATCATAACGTGAAGAAATCACAATCACGAAGCACGTTTTAAAGTAAAAATCGTTTAGAACAGAATATCTTAAAGCAACTATAAATGTACCTACCACATTTTAGCATATATGTATATATTATATATAAACAGTAAACAAGCACAAAATTGTACGAAACGTCTGTATTAGACAGAATGTACTTTGGATCGTCGCAGAGCTTAAAGCGTTTCGTGCTAAAACCAATCGACTTGGGTGCACCGCTACGTAACAGATGGGAGCGCGTAGCAATCGCTTGTTTATGTGTACTACCAAATAAACTATTTGTCTTTTGATTTGTTTGTAATTTTGTCATTTTTCCTTACTTTTAAAAGACTAAGGAACAGTGTATTAAGAAGTACTGTGTCATGACTTATACATTCTTACTCGTTTCCTCACGATGGAGGGTCGTAGGCAGTCATATCAGCCACCGCTACGATTTTTTTTGTTAGCGATCATCACTAAGTTTTAGAGACAATCGCTAATTATTTTTTACGAATAAATTTTTAATACAACTTTGAAATGAATAATTCATTAAATAAAAAAGAATTACTATTTTTGAAAAAATAAAAAAAAATGTAAAAAAAAATTAATGTATGATAGGACACGGCCTTTGTTGATAGCAAATGATTCCATCTTTTTGATAACAAAAGTAAACACTCATTGAGAAAATTCCACGGTATGTTCGTTTAGTAAAATAAAAATGTTTTTGATGAGAAGTGTGACAACAAGAAGTAATAGAAAAATAGCACATATTTATTGTAATAAAATATAAATAAACTAGAATAAAATACCGACATAATAATTCCATGGATTTCCCAAACAAGCGCTGGATCCATCGCGTTGTAGGTGGTGAGATCTAGTGCGGTGCTCAGGACTGATGGCCCACATAGAAGGTTTAAGGAAACCTTCGTGCAATGTATTAGCTTTCACCGGCCAAACTTTTACCACAAACCAAAAACAATTTTAAAATCGTAAAAGTTTGCTATAGTAAACCTAGATCTGTACTTATTTTTATGTTTACTATAGCTTGGACCGCAGTCAAATCAATTAAAATTTTATTATTGTGTTAAACACCACTTATAAAACTTTGGACACGGACTTTTGTGTAGCTCGTTCTATATATTACGCAGTTGTAAAGAAATGAAATATACTTGAACTTTGACTGAATTCAATGAGATTCCAATTAAAGCTTATCGATCCCAATTAAAAGCATGGCACTGTGTTGAATTTCGAAGTTCGTTTCAATTAGTGCGTGGTTATGTCTGAAATTTGAAAGCAACGGCATATTTAAACAGAAGAAAGACTGCTTGCGGCTTACAACGAATAAATATTATCATTTCAATTTACCATTTACACTAAAGAATAATGAATTTGTTTATAATGATTTTTTGATATAACTTAAAAAAATATATTATATGGTTTATAACTTATTACATTATGGTTTATATATTATTCCATTAAAGTTTATATTAAAACTAGTGAAAATTTTATTTTTATGCCGAACATATTAACGTGTATTTTGCGTAAAATAAAAATTAATTTGTTTGATAACAAAAATATGACAGAAATTGTAGAAAATGTCTGCTCATAATAAATTCCCTGACTTAGAGTTACTCCAGACTTCGTTGATCAAAGCACCCGCTCACATCCTGGACTTCGTTTGTGCTGCTACAGACAACTCATCGCTCGTGATAAAAGGTTCTATTTAAAATAATGTGGTTAATATAAACAAATTTACTTAGTATAAGAATCTATTTTTTTAGAAGTTCTTTTTGGCATAAACATTTGTCAATTGTACAATAATAAACCAGTAAATATAACATATATTTACACAATTAATTTAGTACAACAATGGACGAAATTTCTTAACTGTTTAGCATTTAAGTGAACACGGATAAAAACGAACCCAGCCGACCTAAAACAATAAATTCTGAATTTTAACAAAAGGTTACAAAGGTATCATTATGACGACAAGAATCGACTACTTGTATGAGCATTATGAAAAATACAAGAGCTTTTGCGAAATCGTTATTTTTCTTTGGAGAAAATTTTAATGACTATAGGTCTTAAATTTTTAGGCAGGGTTCAAAAACATTAAAGGTAAATGAAGTAATGCTTACGCGGTGTGATAAACTACTGTTAATGAATTATTTACCACGAACTACTGTATCTACGTACTAGAATACGTTCATTTGAATGAACATATTCGATAATTTGATTTGTTGAGATAGTCTGTAGCAAATTTGAGCGACTTACTTTTTAACTTCCACAACTAGAAGAGTGAGGTCACATTCACTATATTTGTCACGCAATGTTGATTTTGGACAACGCGTTAACATAAAATTTTCTTTTAAGTTGCAGAAAAGTGCCAAAGCAAAAAAAAAATTAAATTAGTGTATGGTGATAATGTGGTGACTTTGAAGACAATTTACAAGTGGTATGAACGATTCAAAAGCGGAAATAAATCGGTTGAGGATGAACAGAGATCGGTTGTCCTTTTATCTAAAACACCGACGAAAACGTGCAGAGTAGCAAAAATGGTTAAATGAAATAGGCAATTGACAATTCCAGAGCCTGCTAAAAAACTAAACATTTCTTATGGGCTCGTGCGAAATTCGTTTCCAGCCATTTGAGTGACGAACAGAAGGAAAATTGTATTATTGTACAGTGTGCTTTGAATTAAAGGGACATCGATGCAGTTTAAAAAAAATATGACTGGCCACATCAGCCTTACTCTCCGAATTTAGAGACTAATTAAAATTTGATGTTCACTTAATATTTCGTTCGTAATAAAATTATTCATTGTATTTTTAACACATCTCATAGAGACGTTTTCTTGTAAATGAAAATAATGTAAATTTGTCATAGCAGTCAGACCTGCATGTTGGATGCATTTACGCTATGTACAGATTTTTCGGTATATAATTATCATAATAAAAAATAATACACACTTGTCAATTCTGAATTTTTTTTCACAACTTTGAGCTCCGCTTCCTGTCAAAAAAGAGATCCGAATCGATTTTTTTGCTCGATGTTTGCTCCTCTAATTCTAACACACATACACCATCCTCTTCTTCCGACTTAGTTTGTATTTCACTACTGTACGTTGGCTGAACTATATCTGCGACAATTAATTGTTAAGAATGTTCTTTTTAACAAAAGGAAACCTTTTTAAAAATAAATCGAAACTAAGTACAAGATTCATTGCAGTTTTTTGCCAAGAACCCAAATAATATTCGACTATTTTGTATATCCTGATGTTTTTTACAGTAACAACTTCGGATCGGAAAACACTATGCCGTGCGTAAGTATGCGCACTTTTTTTAGCGGTACAGCAGTTCCGTGCTATAGTTCAAATTCAGCGCCATCATGCCGTTACTACTAATATGCCCATTTTTCCGAATTTCTATGAAAGATAACATCGCACACATACACACACCTTATAAACATCCCTAGACATAACTTCAAATTTAACTTGGAATTTTAGAATTCTGTACTCAGAAATCTAAAATTCCAAGTTAAGTATAACTTTACGTTAAGTAGTAACTTTTGCGGACACTAAAATCCTTAAACTTTACACACTTTTATATAGTTTGTCACTCTTTAACGATTTTATTTAATAATACTTAAAATAGATAATAAAACATATTCTCTCTTTAAATTGTTTGCAGCTAGAAATACAATTTATAATGACGGGAATATGCTTTTTTTATTTATTACTCACCATCTAATAAATAATAAAAGTATCATTAAAATTAAAATTACATTAAATTAAAAATTTATATATTAATTACATTAAAAATAGTTTGACAGTACTGGTATCGAAATTTTACTATAACTTTATTTACAAAATATGAATAAATATTCCTTAACATAATTTCCTCTAGACTACTACAGGAAGCTAAAGACTATACTATCTTTTAAAATAAACGACGGACTTAATTGGTACATTTAATATATTACTAGCAAAATACATTTTCACACAATATCTACCCACCCACCCTTACTGAGAACATTAATTAATCACAAACACATTTAAGATATTAGTTTTGTATGTTACCCTAACCTGTTATAATTTAAACATTTTTTTACCTACATTGTTAATTCTATAACTTTTTACCGTGTCCACTAGGATTGCTTAATTTTTATAAATTGGTGTATGTGAAACAAAAATTTTTTCCAATTTGTTTGTAAAGCAAACTTTAACCGTAAAAGCGGCAATGCTATTTATTTTAAAAATCTACCGGGTTTTGACCGAGCCGAATTTAAAAGCAAAAACTATGTAGACCATTTCATTTCACATTTTTTTGGCGTTTGAAGAACGCTGCACTAACATGGATTAGTTTTATTTCAATTGAAAATAATTCTTTCATAATTTATCACGAGAATACAACATGTCTTAGAAAAAATTACGCAGAAGTAAGTTGACTAATGATTATCATATTATTAAATACAAAGTTTAACGCCTTTTATTGGCTATGAAGCGTACATCGCTACGAACAGAACAACAAAAAATTATGTTCTTGCCATATTTTTGACTAAAGAGTAAGGTAAAAGAAAAATTATTTACCTAAAAGGAAGCCTGGTAAATTTATACGCAAGAAGGATATCTTACATTTTTTGAACAAAAAGTGTGTACAAGTACGTCATTTAAATCCGAATTCATGTCTTTATTCAAGGTAAGCATTTATACGCTCTTATGAATCGATAAGTATTTTTAATGTTATAAGAAAGCAATTATTAGTCTATTTTATTCAAGGAACACAGCCCTGAAGTATAACAAGTAATATTTACTATGTAATTTCCGATATCTAGAAAATTCCAATTTCCCGTACAATTACTACATATATTATATCCAGAATTAATAATTATCATGTCTCAAGATATTACAGGTTGGAATAAGAATATTTTAAATATAATGTGTAATCGTCTTTATTTTTCATTGATAAATGATAACAAAACAAATTACTGAAAACGTTCTTTGCGGGTGTAGTATGAATTTAAAGCGAAATAATTACTTACAAAACATTAACCATTCATTTTATTACATTGCTGTAATTTGAAGAGAGCCGTGAGCCTCTGACTAACATTTCTTAGGTCGGGTTACCTTTTTATAAACATTTTACAAAATTACTCTTTCTTTCCCTCTTTTCAAACCAAAGACAGAACACAAACTGGGGTCCCTTGTAATATTTTCGTGTAAGAGGCCTTATTTTCTACTAATTATATTGCGAATTTAACATGAAACAGTAATAAAAGCAATTTGAATGTTGATTTCATAATTATTTTACAAAAATCCTTTTTAAGCCAATGCTATTTAAGTTGGGACGTTACACGAGAATTTAAATTCTCCGCGTCGAGGCGACAGATGTTGCCTAATTTACACAGACGAGTGATGCGAGTTGCAGCTGTGTAACAAAACTATCGCTCCCTCAACTGTTCAGAATTCTAATATTTCCTCATGTGTTTATGTGTATTGATGAAACGTAGAGAATATGTCAAAAATGTAAAAACAATCTAAACCGTTAGTATAATTACTGTGTATATAATATTACGTTTGCAAAAATAGTATTTATCAAAACTGAGTTAAAAATAGTGTGTACATATAAATGCATAACTGTTTGTAGCGAACATAGATTGAAGAGAGTGTGGAGATGGCTGTGCTCGGAGCTTTGCAGAGAAATTTAATTAGAAATGAGGAGATTCGTAGAAGAACTAAAGTCACCGACTTAGCCGGAAGATAGCTCCGCAGGTCTTCCACTGTATAAACTAATGACATAGTTACGATCGCGCATAGTCTCTGGACGCGGACAACTGAAGCCCGGTCCATCACGGCGATCTATCGGCTGATCTGACGATGATGAAGAGAGTATACTTTGAGTATACACTCACTTAAAACAACAAAAGTAATGTTCCAATATAAAAAGAACCAGAGTTAATTGCCCGTGATAAATATAATGTTGCTCTTTGTCGTGCAAAAAGAATATCAATAGAAATATACACATTTTTTTTTCATATTTAGGTAATATTGGACCATTACTTAATATTGAATAATGTTGTTCCCGTCTGCCATTATAGTTATTACGATGATACAATTGACTATATTATCCTGCAATACGTATGAAAACAAACAAAGCTTTTATATAAATTCAATGTGATTATTTTCATGGAAGTAATCACGGCAATTTTAAACTTCAGTTATATGTATTCCTGTTAAATTAAAAATAATGCATTAAACAGGTTAAGTTATTGTGAATTTATTAATCGGACACACAAATTGATATTAGATATTCTAATACAAACTATATTTGATTAACTAAGAGGTCTCATCTGTTTACTACTTTACCTTTTGTATATTTATAGGTACAAAAAGCCATGACAATCTTTAAATATATAAATATTGATCTTTTATGAGTTACTTGTAGGAAAAAAACTTCTCCGAATGAGTTTAATCATTTATCTTAATTGCACTGTTTTATGAAAATGAAATAAGTCTTGAATTAAAACACATTTGAACACAAACAAACACATTAATGACATTTATTTATTCGTAATCCTATTTTTCAAGATCTTCCTGTTAGTAGAAAATGTGTAGATGGGAAGTACCACGGAACCTATAACTATCGCCAAACTGTAGTGCCTTTACTTCATTATTTATGCATGTATTTCGGGCGCTAGTGATCTAAATTGCAATTATAGTGTATACTACATTACCTATAATAGTCTGTTTTCAACGCAAGCTTACATAACGATACCTTTTATGTTCAAAGAAATCGAGGGTATAAAACCGATTATTGCCTTATAGAATACATAAAATGAATAAACTATTGTTAAAATTAATATATCAAGATTTTATTAAAAAGTAGTAGAGTTACAATATCCTATAAGTTCGGTAATTAAACAAAAAAAAAAACAATCTCTATGTGAGAGTTTTACATCAATTTCACTTAAAAGAAAAAGACTCGAGACGGATAAAATCTTAAGATGTTTTAATATTTTCTTGCTACTTACGATGTTACAAATAAAACATATAGCTAACGCCATTTCCATAATACCGTTCAAAAATAAAAATAATTTACATTGACAATTTCATCATTTTACATTCTACTGGTCATATTGTTAACCCCCTTTTAAGATTTCTTAAATATTGAGCAACTATTTTTTTATATTATTAATACTTATTGTAAACTTTTCAATTTAACGCGTTTCATTATAGCAGGAGCGGCATTAATTTTAAGAATAAATTATTTGTCGCCAATATTTACTGAAACGTAATATTAACAAATAGCGGCCACATTTACGGTCAATATATCTCATAATTAATTACCCGTTTAATCTCATTATCTCTATAATAGCCTTATTATGCTTTAGTTAATATCAATCGGAAAAACGTGGCTGCACGAATACCATTCATGTAATTTTATTTGTCATAAATGAGATGAATATACTAACAATAGTGCACAGAAATATTATTCTTTTTTGTTAATTTGTGTTGCAGCTACTAATGATAACTTCCATTAATTAGTCACTATTTTTATTTTCATCCTTATATACTGCCTGAATTCTACTTAGGAAATTCAAAGAAGAAATTACTGTTTTATAAATGATGATGATAAAATAGTGAATAGAAAATTGTATCAGGACCTTAATGTTGTATCACGGGTGTTATTATCTGAATCTGAATTTTTTGTCAAATAATATTTTTTTTGTTTTAATAGTTTTCTACTTAAATATTTAGTAGGAACTAATAATTAAAGATAATTAATTTGATGACTATCTAAATTATTATTTTTACGTAATGTCTGCTGTGTTTCTAAGATACACATCGCTTTGTGCCGTACTTTCACTGTTCTCTTGCAATGCAATTATAGTTACAGTAATCTTTTTTGGAGAATTTAAAATAAAATAAAATAAAAAGGTTGAATCATTTATTAATATATTAATACAAGTTTTTAATAATTAAATAATAAAGTGGAAAGGATAAACGAGAACTTAAGTACCGTCGCGCCTACGTGACCAACAACGCAAAACGCAATCGCTTGTTATCAAAGTTAACGATCGCGTGCGTCGCTGAGATTAATGAATAGGTAGTATATACGAAGATATGACACTTAGGTTGACCATAGAACTCTTTGATCCTATCGTTAATGTTTTATAAGTACCGTAAGGTTTAGAAATATAAAAAGCTGTAAATATCTTTTACTTATATGTTTATAAGAACGTAAAAACATTTTAGTTCCCCAGTACTTGCAAAGAGTTTGCATTTTTGCGTTAGTTATAGCACTTTTGCGCTAAGAGTGAACAGAAAATAGCCCTATCAATCTAGTTACATCAATTTTATCATTTCGTACTGTAATAATATACTTATCATAATAATATTCCCCATATTTTTTAAAACTATATAAATTATCAAAAAAAGAATGTAATTTGCGAAATAAGTTTTATCTATTGTTCTCATTCCGAACAAAAAGAAATCTATTTTTTAGCTTAAGATCTTTTCAAGTCTCGAATCTTCGGGGCAGGATTAATTGAAATCCAACGTAGATAATTGACTTCACAAAAAAGAAATTAATTTGGAAATTAACCTAGATTACTTTTTATGAAATTAATTGTTAAAGTACTAGCTGCTATAAGTGGCTTTAATGAAATCCTCCAATAAATATATACTGAATAATTAACTTATTATTCAAAAATGTATACAATTATTATAAAATATTAAAAAAATGTTTTAGTAGTATTTCTGTTTGGTCTTCTTTTAATCTGTACAGAATTTCTGTGCTGACATTTAATATTATTCTGCTTCGTACCTGATTATATAGCAAGCCTTTACTTCTTTTATATTCGGAATTCGTTAGACATACACACCAATATGTTGATACTATAAACTTTATCTAGTGGACGGTATATTTATCTAGCTTGCAACTGAGCTCGGAAATAAAGTTAAAATCAATCCTCTCTCTACGTGCAACCGCTAAGTAATGTATGGAAGCTCGACCGACAGATGGATGTTCGTACGTTCGTAGCCATTACAAAACGTTGTATTTCAAATGGAATTTAGGAATTTAGGATATCTACTAAATTCAACAGTTTCATTGGTAATTAACATCACAATGCTGTATTGGCGTATGATTTTTATTGTAAGATGAATTGACGCTTGATAATTGAAATGTGATTGAGGGTTTCTAACATTTCTAAGTAAAATACGTTGCTTAAAATAGCTCTTTATATATGTTATACTCGCCTTAAATATTGTTGGTTTAAATTTTAACCATTTAAAGGAAAGAATTTTTTTTAAATGTAATGCTAATATAACTTTTGAGGTAACAAAAAGGGAAATATTAAATTAATGGATCCATAACTTTGTCGTTTACATTTATATACTGCAGAACTTGAATTGATCCCAAGACAATAAAAATTTTGTCCAAAAAATTTAAATTAATTATTTATATAAAAGTACATTTATTAGTTCATCAATATTTACTCGACAGTTTGTCTGTAACTCTATCTATCTCTAGACTATATCACAAGTGGCAAACAGTTATACATTATATGTTTTTAAGTCCGTGCTCCCTAGTCTTTTTCAAAACGCGGTCAATGGTTTGAAATCTAATGAAATGCTCTCGAATATACCTGATCTCTGGGCGATGAATATTTAATTTCAGCTGAATTAGCAAGATCTGCTATTGAAGTGGTTTAAATATTTTTAGAAATAGTATGACCTAATTTATAATAAATCGACCAATCAGGTAATTTATCGTAATCATTTTAATTCATGTACGGTGCATGGTTTAAATTAATTAACTTAAAAAATTGCATATATTTAAAATATTTTTAATTACTTTTTTCGATGTATTTGTATATATGCTTGTATCAATCTAGTAAATCAATGTAGTCATCAATAAGCTTAGTCATTTTTAACCTTTATAAAAATTTCAGTTTACTTGGCCATACAATGTTTCTCTTTAGCGATTTTAGTTCCCCTGGCGTGAAAACTAAAACAAAACTTTTTAGTGACAAACCTTAATGGATAACCTTTTAAATATTGAGCGACTTTGTTAGCAAAACTCTGTTTTAATAATTATATAATCAATACTCTCTCTGTAATTAAATTTGCGTTTACTCAATTACTGTTGTAGTTACGAAAGGTAAATGTTAAGAAACTTAGCAAATGCTGGTCGAAAAAGTCGAATTTCTTATTTTCTGTTATATCTCTGGAGAGGACGGGTTTCTAAGCCACTTCAAATTTGCTTATCTGCAAACAATTTCCTACAAGCGCAGATGCTTGTTGAAAATTATACTATTGACCAAGAATAACGTTTGTAAATCAATTTAACTTTTACCTTTACGTTTAGAGTTATGCGAACACTAATTATTTTAAATATAATATTTTAAATATAAAATTTATATCAAGTAATGGTTAGTAAGAAATATATTACTCAATACAACTTTTTTTTTCTAAAACAGCATTTGAGATGAATCTTTTTAATTTTATCCTAATACTTCATTCTGTCTTAAGTGATAATTTCTCATCAAATACAATTGAAGAATAAAAATTAGAATAACGCTCTACAATTATTCATAAAAATTCAGTGAAAAATCGTGAAAGTTTAATGAAAACTACTGAAACGAACTACAACGAATTCTTATTAAAATGGAGGGTATTCGAGTTTAAATATCATAGATACAGTTTATAACGTCGTTACATTATTGTACGTTCAATACGTAATCCTAAATATCTCATTCATAATCTACTCGTATGATGCTTTGAACGCAGTAAAAGTTAAATACGTTAAAAAAACTAGAAACAAACTAATTGTAGGCAATTTTGCACATGCCTCTGGAATACCGTGCTCGATAGAATGACTGCAAACTTTAGCTGGTCGAAGTTAATTTTCTAGATTCGATAGACGTGCACTAAACACTCCGCTGCAGGGCTATAATCGAAAAATGTTCTCAGAGTGGATAATGTTTTTATTTTTATATTGTATGTTGTTATATTGCTTTTAAAAAAAGTTTATCCCATTAAAGATTAAAATATATTAGTTTAGCAAGAGTTGCTTTTTGCCAAAAGCCTAAACAACAGTCAGAGTCGTTTGTTTAAGATTAAAGAAAATAAGCTCCTTGATTTTAAAGCTCCTAAACATTTTTCACCGATAAAATTTGATGTTATATTTACTCTCATCGGTTATATTTAGAATAAATCCTAGTTGATAAAAAAACTATAAAAAAAAACATTATTAACCTCCGCGACCCCACCCTACAGACTCAGAAAAAATTCAACGACATAAATCTGGGCGGATATTTGTATAGAGATATTTCAAATACCCAAGAACCGTTGGTAGGCATATATTGGACCCATTTTAAACTATAACACAAAAAATGGGACTGAAGTTCTGTAAGTAATTATTAAAAAAGGAAAAGTCAAATAAATGGAAGCATAAACTTTCGATATTGCATTAATTATATTAATTATAATATAAAAATCCAAAACATTAATGTCAAGTATTATTTTTACTATTTACTCTTATCAATTGAAAAGGCAGCAGAATGTTATTTATAACGATTTTCGGAGCTCGTTTTCATCGTTTCTTATCGCAGTCCCTCATAGAATTCACGCTTGATTTATTAGTATGTGACGTCAAGGCGCAAAAAATGACGCGAATGTTTGCCCTATAAACGTTATTAACTTATACAAGGATGACAAAGGAGAGACTTGGCTAAAATAATGCTCATGTGATTTTAAGAAAACAACTGTTAGCTTCATTATTATGTTCCCAGCCTATATACTTCGTTTCTCTTTATAAAAATGTCTACGTAATATTTATTTATACAACTATTTATATTCTATGCTCAAATATCTAGTAAGTATATCTAGTAAAAATATCTAGTACTTGCCGAAGCCATCTTGGGTGTCCGTGATTTCGGTACTATATATATATATATATACATAAATATTTATATATATATACATACATACATATATATAAATAGAATATAAAAAGTTATATCACAACTAAACTATTTGATTTTCTAATTCATTATTTTTCATTGGTTTAAAATAAAAACAAGGCAATGTTTGTAGACTCGGGCCGATGACAAATAATCATGTTTCCAGGTGAATAGATTACAATTTTTTTACACTTTCCTTCTCAGCTATTTTATACTCTAAAACTAAAATTAATGTACATGAATAACGGTTGTGCAATCAATTTACACACATTTCTCTTCATATGCCAAAAACACTAAAATGATTTTGCCATTAACTTGAATGTAGTCTAAAAAAATGTGTGTAATTAAAATTGTTTTTGTTGTATTTTTGTTTAATTGCATAAAATAAATAATTTTATACATCCATGAAAAACCAGCGATGAAAAAAAAATCCATTGAACTGCTATAAAGTCACCCAGTTTAAATTCCAATAGGAAATTGAAACCTATCTGAATGGTTAAAAATAGTTTCACTAATCTAGATGAAAAAACTGTTCGAATAAATTTCTTGGATTATTGAAAGATCGACAATAGAATTTACTGATTTTTGTTACCATAGAAAGCAACTGAGATGGGGAGATTCTAATCTAGTGAGTGTAAGTTTCGTGAAAATTAGAACCCATAATATTGGAAAAAAAATTTTGAATTCGTCTTTTACCTAGATTTATAAAAGAGTGACGCTTTCATTTCCTTCAAGACTATATAAAAATAGTTTGATTTGCTTTTTGATTACGATGTTTGCATGTTATATATTAATATATATTAAATTATAAGTCAATTTTATTGTTAATTATATTTATATAAATAGTATGTACATATTAATATAATTATAGTAAGTAGTACCCACTACTATATTTATGTAAGGTGTTTTTATGAGATTATTTTCTTCTTTAATTCGATTGTACTTTTTTATTGTTTTCTTTTTTGTTTTATGATATTATTTGTTACACTTACAATTATCAAATAATCTCTGCACCGCCTAGCGGTTAACCGGTTGAGAATGCTCATCGGCATTAAGTTCGCCGTCATACAATGTGTTTGTGTGTGTGTGTTAATATTTGTGCTATAAATAATCACGTTTATCCTACTAAGTTCTCGACAACGACTGAGTGATAAGATGACTTATTACTTAAGTCGTATATATATATTAGTTAATTTCATTAAAGTTTAAGTGGGAATTACAGCATATTATACATGACAGTATAGACTTACATAAAGTAATACGCTATATATTGAGTAATATATCGCCCTTACTCATATCACTCACATGAGATGATATGTCCTACGTCTGTAATTTCTCTCCTAAACTTGCACAAAGTAGTGCTTATACCATACATTTGAATGGCAGATATAAACTAACTAGACGTCCTCCTACAAACAACGTGAAAGCAGTATATTGTTACGACGCCTTTACATATTCCTATGAAGAATTTTGAATTTTAACAAAGTAAAAAAATAATTCGATCAATTATTTTAAGGTGCAACATTCAACAAAATCTTTTGGTTAATTTCTTTCATTTTTTTCATTCATCAACAGCCTACTTTTAAAATAAGTATCGACTCAGAGGGTGCAAGGATTTTTTTTTAATTACTCAGTTCAGTCAATCATTGCTTTGCAAAATGCAACATTACGAATGGGAAACATTTATTCATAACTTCTTTTTAATGTCATTTCAAAAAGATATTACCCTTCAAAAAACTACTATTGGTATTTAAAGCGCAGACGGTTTTTATCTCAACAGCAAAAAGGCATGTAATAATAACTACAACGTCGACTTGTGTCAGTTTATGAAAATTTCCACTACGCCAGTCGTAAGCGTGCTATCATGGAAGATAATTGCTAATTAAAGCTATAAGCATACGCGTGTAGGAAGCGAGTCTTACGAAGCTTAAGCAAAAGCTCTTAAAGACTGGGGAAAGTTGATCACATTACCGCTTCCTCGAAAGTAGCGTGAGTGTAGGTGTAAGAAATTTTCCGGTATTTGCTTTAATTTACTAGTCTATGAACAAAAAACAAAATTGTTCAATATTTTTATTCGCGAAATTTAAAGTGATACGTGAACATCTTCGTTTATACTAACATAATGGATGGACGGCGTTAATACATTATTCATTTTTTCATTTGTGTAGTAGTTCACATTCACATTCATTTTTGTAGTAGTTCCTATCATTCATTGTCACTTGTAGAGAGAATAAGTTTTAATATAATGACGTGATAAATCTGCGTCCTTTGTTACACATTTCATACGGCGCAAGTTGTTTACGTTTGATTTATAAAGGGTTCGTCTAAGTCGGTACATTGCAAATTACGTTTCGCCTCTCCATTTCCTGTTATACACCACCTACTCGTAGAAAATGTTTCTTTATCAGAAGCTTAATGTTTGCACATAAATGTGATAAATCACTTTTATGCATACTGCCGGCATACGCTTTATTTCCTATTTTATTTGAAATATTTAAATATATTTCTTTATAACATTATTCGATTTCTTATAACAGACTGCGGGTAAACCACAAAACATGTTCAAATGATTACAAAAATATTGCACAAAAACTGTTATCTACATAATAATTTAAGCAAATATATTGCTAAGGTTTATAAAAACCTCATATAACATACTGAACAACATGCAAAGTACTCAAAATGATAAAACAGCAGCCTATTTCATAACAGCAATTCGATGAGCGTTCAATTTTATATACGCATGTAACGGGTCAAAGCGCCTGCCGCTTTAATAACAGCAACGCACTATATATCGGTAAATTCCCGTGCTCTCAACCCGAACAAGGGACTGGGCAGCCGAAGTTAATAACAATTTATGGAACCCTTTTGTTCTACATCTCTTATCAATGACGCATGCGTTAGTCACACATGATATATTGGATTGTGATATCGGGAATAAAAATTGCACCACGCCTTGTACAGTCACACAAATGTTGACACTATTTTTAGAAATGTATCATATAATTGATTTGGTATTTTTATTATATTAGATAAGCCGAAATTTTTAACAATTGGATTATAACACTTTTTTACTATGTGCGTAGCAAACTTTGCCGCGCTTTTATATTATGTTATAGTCGTTATATAGTTTCGAGTTAAGAACATCTTAGCTAGTGAAATTATCAGTCTAATGAGAGGTACCATTTCTTGTGCAAAATGTGCAGATGTGGCGTTTTATTAAGCCTACTATACTTTGTGTAAGCTCATCACTGTTATAGGAGAGTCAAAAACAGTAAAGGATTAATAGCATGGTCGTCATGCACAAAAAATGTGAAGTGTCGTCTTTTAATAACTTACTACCTTTCTAGAAATTCTTACAGAGTGATTGGTTATAGTTTAAAAGCTCTAAAGGGGTAAATATATCATTTGTCAGCAAAAACGTTTAAAGCATTTTCACTTAATTCCTATCACTCTAAATAACGTCACCAATAACTTCTGGCAGTACAGACTGGCAGACAGATAGTATACAATAATTAATTATATTTAGTAAATCGAATTTTGAAAACGCCTTTTCTTACTTTATTTATTATTTCTGACACCATTGATTTTTTGATAGTCCTTTCGATAACTCCTCTTTCTATAACTTTTATACTTTTAATCATCCCTAAATATTTCTATTTTTTTGACAAATTCTGTAGTAAAACATTATTTAATAATTGAAAGCTTAATATTTTCCCCGGCTATAAATCATGGATGAAACTCAATAGCTGCATTGTACAATCGTATCAATAGAGACGCTGAAAGCGTCGTTATTCCATATGTAGCTAAATACAAGCTTGAAGTGACGATGAAATGTTCACGGTCAAAAAAAGTATTTTATGAAGAAAACCATTATGTTAGGACATAAAAGAAATGAGTATAAATCAGAGCCGGCGGCCATTACCGCGTGGTCTCGCGTTATTGTGCACGCGTTGCGCGTTTATGTGACAAAGTAACTGCCATTACTGAGCTTTGTTTACTTGCTTTGACAATCGTATTACATCGGAGGAAACAAAACTTCGCTTACAATACCGAGGAAGACAGGTAACATTTAAGTGGTTTATGATATCGAACGTAAAATAAAATACACAGACTAACAGGCTAGAAAGTTGAAGTGGCAGTTGGTGGACCACATGATTCGCAGAAAAGATGGCTGCTAGTGCCAAGATACTGGAGTAGAGACCACAGATTACATTGGCAAGCGCAATACAGAACACCTTTGCTTAAGGCCGTCAATCCACGATGTTGAAGGACTGAGGGCGCTGGATGCAGGCCGCTTCCGCCCGGTCCTATAGGCAATCCATGGGAGAGCTTATGTTCATTAATGGACGTTCTGCAGCTAAATGATGGTATTGATGATCACAAAATACTATCTTATGTATTAAATATACCTTTATTATAAAATTATAGAATGCGAATATAGTCTTTATTCGATTGGTGCTGGACGCTGTTAGTCGTTCAGAGTTTTACAGGTTCTTCGGACTCAGGGCTCGCGGATCCGAAATCCACGTGTTAATAAATTAAAAAAAATGAAATTCAAAATCATTATAATGATTAATTGATATCTACTTGGTTATTGGAAAAAGGTGTGATCATTTTCTCCAAAGACATTTTAGCTGAAACGATATCGGAGTTGGAAGAGAATCGGTTAGAATGTGTGGCGCTACGTCGCCCACGAAGAACACGAGGCCGCCGCGATTTAAAACTGATACATTTGTCGTCCGCGCGCCGTAAGACTTGAGTGGGTCTAGATTATGCCTTAGCTTCCTTGAAATAAGAACTCAATAGAATGAACATCCGTAATAGCTATAAAACAAAACACAACTAAACTGGACACAATTCCGCGGTATGTATCTGAGACCTACTTTTCACTATTTGCAGCATGCGTATGGTTTTTTTTTTGTAATAGCTTTAATATATTGTTAAGTATTGTAAGTTAATTGTAAGTCACTCTAGCGAGTCTGATCTAAGCTACCAATGACAATAATGAAATAATTTAGGCAATAGATGCATCTTTATGATATTAATGTTAAATAAGTTAGCATAAATAAGCCTAGGCCTTAATTATAAACAATATTAGGACTCAAAGACTAGAAATTCTATAGTGTCAGTTAAGTAGCGAAGAAAAAAATTGCGCAAGTTTTGAGTTAAATAATAAAGTTTTCGTTGAAGCAGTCATCTCTTATGAGTCACCGTTTAAAGCGTGAAATATTACTTAAAATGATTACATTACACGTAAACGCCCAGTAAGTGCTTGCATTTATCGTTCCATTTGTAATTCAGGCCGTATTGCAAATGGGACGCTACTCATACATGAATTGTTCATCTTAGTGTTTCATTGTACATTGTACATTTTCTCGTTTTCATCTTTTGTCTAGCTTTAAAAAATGAATGATTTAACGAACCGTGTTGAACTTTAACCGTAGTTATGAATATTTTTTATGATTTATATATGGTAAGCCCATTAAAAAAATATTCCTAGATTCATGAGAATGAAAAAAACAATGGTAAAGTAAAACGTAGCTATTTCACTTTTAATAATTCCATCGTTAGAATTACAGTTATTTATCACGCTTTTAGTTATGTCGCATAGATTTAGTTAATTTTTTTTAATTAGATTATGGTAATTGGGAGTAAATAATTTCTCAAAAAATTTAATAATGTTTCATTACCATTATTAAATATTCTTAAAATCCTTGTTTAGTTTTGTCTCATGGTCTCATTACTTTGGAAAACGGCACCATTAGTTACAAGTAGTAGTATCATGTAGCTCACTTGACAGCAAAAAGCTTTTACACCTATATTCAATCACCCTGTATAAAATGAACACTTATAAATATACATGCCAATGATTTCCGAATTTTGAAAGTGCCTCTTCTTACCGTTTTACCATTACGTTCCTTACCATACATTAATTGACAGAATTTAGGCTCTACTTAATACTAAAGTTATTAATGATCTTTTCGGTATTAGAAAGAAAGCTAAGAGTAGTTCTGTTAAAATTTAGGTGTGTTTTTTTTCGATTACATGTACAACAAAATGATATAATAAACATTACAGAATTGCAGAATGTATGCTATTGTTAAGAATACCAGATGTTGGCATAATGATTGCCCTAACAATTGGATCAAAGAAGTACTGTACTCTGAGTGCTATTGTACGGAGAACAGATGTCCGAGTAACTGCTTCTACAATGGTCTTGTGGAAAGGAAGTCATATCGCACTATATCTAGTCATCAGTCGATCGTCAGTACAATTCGCCCCGTGTACCATCGTTTACGCATCAGTCCTCTGATCTCGTTAGTGTATTCCATTCAAATGTGAGATTACAAAAACTAATACATTGCGTGATTTAAAATTGAAAAAAAAATATTAAGCTCTACAATTTTCAGTTTTTAGACAAATTTCTTTCTTCGACCGGTGGCTAGGTAGTAACAAAATGAAGTCCGAATTAGAAGTGTGTATATTCATTCGAATTTATACCGATGTAAATAAAGAATTATATTTCTGTGAAATTCCCCTTTTCGATGCGCCGCTGACGATGACGTAATGTTGCTCCTCATCATCGTGGCTAGTTTCTTATTTATTTTGAAACTAAATTCAGAAGTTAAATAAATATATTTACAATTGAATAGAAATTACAATATAACACACAAACAAGTTCCAAATTGTTTTATAAGAAAAAAGAACTATCTTTCTTACTTTTCTTATTCCTTATCTAAAGAATCGAATGTAATTTACATCTTTTAACGCAAAATATAACACTAGAAACATGAGCAAAACCGAGCCCATTTTATTTTATTTTTTTCAATAAACTTATACTTGCACTTGACAGTAACAAATTCAATAGTTTACGCCAATTTATAACTAATAATAGCGGATATAATATTTAATATTGCTTATGAATATTGAATCTATCGCTAATAATAATTTTACACTCTACCTTATTTAATACTCTCATTGTCCTTTTCGTATCGTAGTATTACCAGGTTTAAGAAAACACAACCCACAGGCGACCGGAATAGTAAATTCAGGTAGCAATAAGATAATAGAGCGTCGTCTTGGAAACCTCCAGAAATTTAATCAATAACGATAAGGAGCAGCGCGGTTCCGTCGACATCGTTAAGTAACTCGATCACATTTTACAAGAGATGGTTAATAAAAGAGAAATTTTAATATTCGAACACACAGAATAATGACCTTAATAACATGCGAAGACCACTAACAAATGTGAGAAGGTGAGGTGATTATAAATAAAAATATTCAATAATATCTTCATTTACGCAGCCGATTTAATATTTGAAACTAGTTTAGTGCTCCTTCAATCATGTTTTTGATGCCTACATTTTAATATAGAACCTTATTAGTTTCTGTTTCGCATGATTATCCTTTCAAGTTAAGTGTAAAGCGTTGCACCCATAAGTATTTTTTTAATTAGCTTTATTATAAAATCAATAGAATAATCATCTTAAGAAATCATAATAGTTTATCTATAAAATAAGTTCATTTTATCAGACGGATGGAAAAAGAATGATCTATGTGCTTTCCACATGCGACATGATTATCTTTATCTGAGCAATATTCTCTAATTCTAAGGCCTAAAGTAAATTCGCAAGGTATTAACAAATCAAGTAACACATAACGAGGTAGCACAAAATCTATTTATTCGATATCGAAAACTATATATACTTTACAGTCCATTTTGATACTCAAATTGAAAAAAACTCGTTTGATTTTTTCCTTGTAAATTTAACACTTTAGATTTATTTTTCTGTGCTTTTTTCGCAAATTTTTATAATCTTGTCTTTATAAAATAATATATGTATTAATCTACTTGTATTATACAACAGAACTGGGACCTATCTCTATAAATAACTTTTTATAACGCGGCAACTTAAATAAAACTAGGTCTAGACGACTGATTATTTTTCTAAATTGCAGTGTAAAACACGAGTATCAACGAATGACATACTATCTTAGAGCGTATTTTCTTTTTGTTTTAAAAAAATAATTGATTAAATAATTTGTTATGTGGATAACACTAAAATATATAGCATAAATAATTTTGAAATTGTAAAAGAACTAACTTTAACTAATAAAATATTTTTTTTAGAAAATATTTATTTCAATATTACAACTTTGTTTAATAATTATTAAGTATTATTGACAATTATAATAGAAAATGCATATATGATGATAAATCGAAATTGATTCATTAGCTAGATGTTTTTCAAAGTTTTAAAATAATTATGCAACTTACGACGCAAGGCAACATGTATGTATATCGCGATATAAATACATGTTGTTAAGTTGTTAAAGAAATAAATATTTAAATTTACCGAAACAGTAAGATATCAGAAATAACAGAAATTTTATGGGATTAAAAGACCACAAAGTTTGGATAACACTAAAATTTAATATCAGCCGAAGTTCAGAGGACACCACACTTTATGGCAGCAATTACTACCACCCTTCATCTTCAAAATACTGTAGATTGCTTTTCCCTTTTATACGACTAGCAATTCTGGTTATTGAATCCGTGCTTTCCGAATAATTCCGTTCATTGCCTTAGATTCTAAATTAGACACTTATTGCAAGGCCATACTAAGCTCTGGTAGTCTCTTTTAATATCTAATTCACTTGCACATTGTGTGTGATAGCAACATATATTTTAATTATTTACCAATAAATTATTTCTTAAGGTGGTCCAACGATAAATATTTCGTAGTATTAGACTACCTTCTCTTAAATATTTGTTTAACGATTCGTTAGTGTTAAACATGGACCATAGTTCGCAAAATATTAAAAATACAAAAAATATTGGTAGATAACGTTATTGAAAATACAGCTTTTTTTGAGAGCAAGCTCTTGTGCTAACGGAGGGGGGGGGGGGAAATAAACTTTGAACTTAAATAAACATTTACTTCAAAATAAATTCACGGTAGAAACATTATTTTCTTTATGGCAAGAATAATCTTTACTGTCAGAAGAGCTGTTCAAAAAGGCTGTCATGGGACGACATTGACGTACAAGCCGACGCATTTAATGTAGCAAAAAAAGATTAGGGAAGATTAAAGTATTTATATTTATGAAATTTATTCCGAAAGTACAACACTTAAGACAATGTACATCTTATTCCCATTATGAAATTAAGAAGTTACGAGTTTCCACTTTCCTTTTAACGGCTAAAGAGAAATAATAATTGCTAAAATATTTTATTATGATAATTTAAAATATTTAAAGTAAATTCATAGGTACAAAATAAATTTAGGATTTACGGTAAGCATTTTGCTTTGAGCTTTCAAACGCAAATTAGATTAATAAGCTTTATTTGTGTGAAAAATTGGAAGATTCAGCAGGCAGTGTAAGAAAAAAATGTTTTAGATTAGAAAACCTGTGGAAAATTTACGAGGTTTGTCGACAGGAGTAGGAAGTCTGATATTACACTGTGCCATTATTCATGAACTCACCTAGATATATACAGTTTTCCGCCAGGGGCCGCCTACGTGACCCGATTTCCGACTCACAAACGCAAAGCTTCTTTCTATACACAGGTATATAAGCCAACGAAGACCAATCGTATTTTTGTGTGAATATGATCACGTCCATCCTTAGCTTATTAAATAAAAAGAGTGAAATATTAAACATCGGATTGCACATTTTTTTAAACTACATCTAGACTAGATTCCAATTTATATGTACTTGTACCACAATAACGAAATAAGCCACGAGGAAGGCTGCTTCATATTTTTATTTTTTTCTCATTATTAAGTGTAGAATGCATCTCTTATAAAGTGTAGATGTGTTTTTTTTTTATAATTTACGGTTAACAAAGTATGATCTTGTGTATTTAGTAACCTATATATAATATATAAGTCTAACAAAACTTTTAAGAAGTTTAACAAACAATTTATGCATTCACAATTCATTTCTATTGTTCTTCCGCGGATATTAGACAGTTGGACTGACGCCGTACGTAATCAAGATAAACGAAACAGCCTCCATCCGAACGGGAAAAGTTTCATTACGCCGTCACCCAAACGACAGGATTTAGCTGAATCACGATCCGCCCCCTTCGGAATTTATCTGTTTTGAAAAGATTCTCCAATTTTTGCAATCCTGGTATAGTTCATAACGACTTCTTTATTTGTATAGAGACATTGTTGCACTCTCGAAAACCATCTTGAGAAGTAATGGGCTCTCTGTGTCAAGTTTAATATAATTTATTCACGGAACTATTCAATATAACTGCCTTTTTAAGTCTCGTTAAAAATACGAGGAATTCGTCTAGCACAAACTTACCAAACGCATATAAGACCATGGAAAATATTTAGAATTCGACTCACACCCATTTTCATTCTTTTCGAATTTGATTGTAGATGAGTTTCTTGGCCGACTATCATAGACGTCTTCTGACGCGGAATATCACACAGTTTAGTACGACCATATATGAACTGAATCAGTTTTAAATAGCTGAGTCCAACCGAGTAAAAAAGAGAATCACTACAGAGTGTGGAGTGATTTGCGATATGTAAGTTTCGATGGTCTCAAAGTAATTTGAGGTGGGATCATATCATGTCTTTAATGATGATGCAGGAAATACACAGCGCTACGTAAAGGAAGTCATTAAGCCTCACGTGAACCCATTTTTACAGCGGGTGAGTCTTGAATTTTTGTTAATGCAGGACATTGGCTGTGCACACCGTTCAAACTACCCAATAAGTACTGTACGACACCCATATACAACCCGTGTCTAGGGAACAGACCACATGGGGATAGATTTTTTTGGTGACTTTCTTAAGTATAATTTTTCATAAAATTTTTGATAATCCTGTTTTATGTAAAGTAACTTGTTTTAGAATAATTAATCACCGATAAAATCAATTCAAGTTACCTG
The DNA here is from genome assembly GCF_028537555.1 of Battus philenor. Taxonomy (NCBI): domain Eukaryota; kingdom Metazoa; phylum Arthropoda; class Insecta; order Lepidoptera; family Papilionidae; genus Battus; species Battus philenor. The sequence continues at coordinate 6,727,213 of NW_027181693.1, forward strand.
CAGAAAATTGTTTTACCACTGAAAACCAAGATCTTTGCTTTAATTACACCAATTTCACAGAAATGTTCATAGTGCACCTTATATATTACCGGTATTACATAGGCCTTACTCAGTTTTTGGTAATACATAAACTTAACATTATACAAAAAAATATAATGTCAAGTGCAGACTTTATCCATCAAATTTTAATACATCTTGCATTTCAACAGTTTAATGTCGAGGTTGGAAAATAGCGACAGGTCCGCTATAACCGATTCAGAAGTTCAGAATAGTGTCTTTTGAAATTTAAATTCAGTATATGATGAACATTGTGTCAACGAAACGTTTCACGGTTATATTAAATGTACTCACGGAACGAACGACGATTAACGACGAAGATCATGCCGGACTCCCGAGCAAGTCAACAATATTCATCCATCAAAACAATAAATCAAATTCAATGATGAAATAAAGTAAATAGTATTGACCAATTGTGATTTTGCTGTGGACTTAAACAAATCGATCAGCACGTGCCTCTCGATTTTTTGGCATGAATTTTGCATGACACCGGTCGCTGAGAAATTCGTACTAAAATTGCTCAATTCTGACCAACAAAGGTATCGTAATAAGCATGGACCAATGTGCTACAAAACTTGCTAACCAAAGTTTAATTTTTGCCTCCCTCACGAGCCTAGATCGTAAAAAGCGCCTTACGTCCGGTTGTGTGCCCAGATCTTGTTCATTGTTTGCTGGGGTTGTAGCGGAAGGGTATATTACGAGTTCTTGACAGAAGAAAGAGACACAAAGAAGAAGAAAAATTAGCTTTTGCACCAAGATAACGCCTCACACATCGTTGCTTGTAGCCGAATACGACACTTTAATGCCATTCGTCAGCAAACCATCTGTGAGTTTTCCTGTTGGTGTTGTGAAATGCGTTCGCTACGATTGAGGAGAAAAGTCTGCATGGAGTAGCTAAACAAGATCACAAAAAAAAATTTTGAAGTGCTTTAAGATTGGAAAAAAATTTAACACAACTGTATAACACCCTGTAAAGATAACTTTGAAAGAGACTGAATAAACTTTCTAGATAAATAAATAATTTTTTAAAAAAATTAAATCAAAATACCTCTGAAACACGCCTTGTATAAGTTTTTAACACAAAAACATCTTGAATACGAAACGCTACGCCAAACCACAAATAATGAGTTGATGATGCCTTTGCTAGATTCCCGTAATACGCCTACTCACACTTTAGTAGGCACACAATGTCGTTTAGTAACTTTCCACGAAGATTTTCTTTCAAAACATAATATATTCTCAAGTGACGCTTTAAGAAAAATTCTACGATCTCCCGACCTCTAGTTTTTCATGACGGTCATAAAGCAGTTTCGGTGATAATCACGCGAGTCTCACGTATTTCTTTAACACTGTTTTAAGGCTAAATTTATTCAAAAACGAACTTTGGTCGAGTTTTATTGAATTTACTTACGCAGTGCTTTGATGATGATTGTAGGGTATTGTAGGGTAGAGAATTTTTTTGGAAACCGTCTGATTTTAAAAATAGGAATTGAGGGTTGATGAGAGTTTGTAAATATAATGTACCAACGCCAGAAAGAACGGAATTGTCGTTTCAACCGAAACTTTTGGAACTATAACCTTGTTACATTATTATGCGGGAGTGTGTTAAAATCACCTAAATAATGTTAAATAATTAAAATTGCTGTTTATCACACTTTTTAAACACGCTATTTTTCTGACAAATATATAATAATAAACATACTTTCTACGCGTGATTTTGAAGCGATCTAAATTTTCCTTTAATAAGAAAAGGAAATGGAAAACACTTATAGAAATAAATCATAACGGCAGCAGCGAAATCATTACCAACAGGCAAATATACGATAAAAGCTAAATCCTCGTAGGCTAAAAATGTTGAAAAAGTAGAAGTTTAAAAATAAACTTTAATTTAATGGAGTGTTAAAATTCATAAGGTGCGTATTAATGAAAGAAAGGAAAAAGTAAATCATTATTTATAATAAGTCGTCAAAATGTTAAATGTTTGATCTTATGTTTGTCGGTAAAAAGTCGGTCGGTGTATAGTTATGGTACCTTTACCTTGTCTGAAAACAAGTTGGACTTAGCTATACCCTAACAACACTTAAATCAAGGATAAAAATGTAGAAAATAAACGTACATCACTTATTATTTTATATTTTTCGTAAGCTTATAGACTAATTATAAAAAATGAATATACATAATAACAACATGTTTATCTTCAACTATGAACGAACTGTTACTTAATGTCTCCATTCCATACTGTCATTCCTTTATAATCGCCGCTCACAATGTGTTTTATTACAAGAAGTCACACATCATAATACTTTTGAGTCGTTCAACGCATGCGCTATAGAACACAGACGGGCGCCACCTTGTCGGAGCCAGTCTTCTCGCATCAATAAAGAAGCCAAATACCAATCAAGACTGAACACACAATCAACTTCTTTAATAAAATTGTTTAGATCGCGCAAGTCATGTTCGTATTCACAATTAACAAATAAAAAACAGACGAATGTTTGAATTCTATTATATATAATCGTTCGAATACTTGGTAAAGATTTTACGCCTATGACCAGCCCTATAAATCTTTACCAAGAATTCTAAAGTTATAAAACGTAAAAGCATTCAAACTTTTGTCTGTTACTTTGATATTACTGTGACACCACCCTGTACTGTTTTTTCAAGGCAAGAAATTCGTTATCGAATTTATTTTATGTACATAATATTTAATAATTATATAATTAATAATTACATAATTTAAAGTCTAGAGCCTCTTTACAACTAATTGAAAATTAAAAATGTTTGAATAAATGTGATAGAGATAAATTTGTAGTAGTAAGATCACTGTTAAATTAGATAGAGGCCATCGAGTTTCGAAAGCTATTTGGACCAATAAATATTAATGGCCAATATGAGTCGTCTTTGTTCGCAATCGCTCAAAGAGATACGACAGACTTAAAGGTCGACCGACGAACAGTTATTTATTGAACAAATTATTTAACGAACAAATTTTTGAACTGGATATTTTGTCGCGCTGACATTTAGGGGAGAAATTGCTAAATTTTTAGAATTAACATAATGAGGACCTTGCATTTTATTTTTTGTGGATTCTTTGTGTGATGTACTTAGCTATAGACAACGTAAAATATAGCTCGCCTAAAAAATTCAGACATTTTCATGCACTGTAACGTTTTCTATTTAATATCTGTAATAGTGTTTACATACCTTTTTTGCATTCTTCAATATTCTCATCAGAATTGTCACCACAATCGTCATCCCCCTCACACACCCACGATAACGGTATGCATTTCTCATTCGCACACTGGAACTGCTTTAGCGAACACACATCTGTAACAAAATTAGAAAACCTCAATACGTTTGATAAAATCACTTGTAATTTTGGTCCTTATATAATTTATCAGAACTTTTGAAGTTATAAATTCTAGAACATCAGAACTATTTTTGGTTGTATTGAAACCTTCACATTTCAAAAAATTTAAATAGAAAAATAAAATGTACATCACGATAAACATTTCATGATTACAGATATTGTTTATACACAAGGCCTCTCTTTCACACTAGCACACACGCCTCAGCCTCCGTAGTGTGAAGGTAATCAATCTCCTTGCTAACGCTGTTGTTTATACGGCGTTTTTATTTGGAGTAGATGGATAAGATACCAAGAATTATTCGAACGTAATACGAAGCAACGTCATACTTGAATTAATTATTACTACAGCGAAACCGTTGCAAAACTTTATTAAACCTTGAGCTTGCTTTTTTTATTTCATGTTAAGAAAATGTTTTCGTCATTAATAGTTGTATGAACATATTACAATTGTGAAGTTCCATCAATTCCTTGTAGATGTTCTGAGATCATAACTAGTCTATCGCCATAAATTGCCGTTTCGCCATGTAAGGTACGACACACGCCACAGAATACTCGGAACAAACAAGTGATGATTTCATACTTAACTGACTAGTTTTAGACATAGTATAGAAAGTCAGATTGCAAATAAGTAAATACATTTTTTGTTTTGTGTGTACATTGATTCGCATCATGATTTAGTTTTGTAACGTAAAAGAGTTTTGCCGGAAGACAGCACTTACAATTATCAATCTAACCACGACTCTTATTTTAAGGGTAGTTTAACTTTAATAAATATATAATGAAGTAAAAATTGTTTCTACAGCAAATATTTATTGAAATTATTATATTTCTTGTTATATATGTAAAGTAAAACAAAAAGTTTTTCGCAATGTTTTGTAAGCCGACGGGTTTGAGTCCAATCTAAAACCGTATCGGTCCTGTAGGCTGCTTTAGAGTGCTTGTTACTCTATGAGCTGGCTTTCAATCTTGTTGAATTATCCAGTCTGTTGGCATAGGTTGTTTTGAGAAACGTTAACAATATATCATGCCATACATTATTCTGAAGCTTTGTTTTACACAAAAGTACCTTCGACAAATGTGAATATGCAATAGAAAGCCTCGTGAGGAATAAAGCCACTGTCTGATTCCAAACACACACGTGATTCTTTTTTAGATGAGAAAATGTCGAAATTGACAGAGCCTGATGGTTATTGACACTATCAGACCTATAATAGCGGAGTGCTACATATAATTGTGTAATACAATATCCTACACAGCACGGCATATATGCACTAGTAATTTCGAAATTTGAAATTCTAAGTCTCATATGCTAAGGTCAACAGCATCATCTCTATCTATTCAGCCGTAGAACACGACCTTAACCACATCCTCTGCTCACCTTGTGGGTGGACGTCCAGCGCTGCGCTTGTCTGACCGTGCTGTCCATTCTGGAAACTTAAGGTCTCAACCTCCATCTGTTCTGAGCATAGCGCTCCACCTGCCACTTGAACTTCCTAGCGACTTTTAATATTTAAATATTATCAACCGTAAAATTATTTTGCTTATGTTTGTTAACAAAGCCTCGAAAAGGATTTTATTTTTTCAGACGCTCATTAAAATTTTCGTCGATAAGCTCAAGCCTTCATTTAGTTATCGATCGATGCTCCGACAACCAATATAACCCCAATTGAAGAGCTAATATTTTTCCTAGTAGGCGAGCTTTAGTTAAATACGCGTGCGCGTCTGAGTTTTGATGAGCGTTGGCGTCCTAACTGTGTCGTTCGTTCCTTTAACAGCACTCCACAGACGTATACACAAAAAAATCACGACAAAATTTCCAAATTTTCCAGAAATATTTTAGTAGGCATGTCACTTTACACAAGCACATCGGTTTTTTAAATGTACAATTTCAATTATCTTGTGTTAACTTGATGGTCTTATCGATTTAAGATTAATATAGTATGCTAACAGGTTATTATGTTGTGGTTTAATAATGAACTATTGTCAAGTTCTTGTTTCCATATCGGTCGGAGCTCGTACTTTATTACGACGTATTAAATATCTATGCAATATGATCGTGGCTAGATCACATTATTGATACCTAGCGAATCGCACTGAGTGGCACGGCCGCAAAAAAAAAACAACTCTGCAAAAGATAAAGCAGCCATTTCTTTTGATTGTCTCACCGACGCAGTTTTGAGGTGCCATTTGAAAAGACGATATGTAAGATTCTGAGAAAATCGCGCTCGTATAGGAGAAGCGCTAAATAAGCCGTAAAGTGTAAAGTGCTCTTACAAAAATTTTAATTTGACCTAAATTATATGAAACTTATGAAAATGTATGAAATATATTGCTGTGGGCGTGCCCGATAAAAAAATATACAATGTAAAGAGAATTTTACTTATTATTATTTAGTAAAATAACAGAATTAAACAACAAATAATAAATGTAAACAAGAGTCTCGGAAAAGGGAAATGGTAAGCGAAAGCGAATGAGCATCGGAAACCTTTTAAATAAATATTATAAAAAATCTGAATTACCACTAATTATTCCATCGACTATAGAATGACTTCGGCTATACGTACAATAGCCAAGCTTCAAATATTATTGTTATTGAGTGTTCGCACTTTAAGTTTTGGTATCTATATCAATCGACATCTGTTTGATTAAAACTTCAAGTCATTATAGAGAACCGTATAACGGGAATATGGTGCCATAGCAGGTATGAATAATATATGTATGTACAAACATAATACATGTCTTTTAATGTAAAAGTATAGCTTTTGAATGAATTGAAATAAAATGATAATTTGCGAAGATTTCTTGGCTAATAATTACAATAATTTATCATGGATACGTGCCATTATATGATTATCGTCATCAAACCAGGCGGTAGACGCCCTCTGCAAGGTATAGAACTCCCCCAAATATTATCACGATGACTGGTCTACCGCTTACGACGCGGCTTAAGGCTCTTACCCGCGCCGCGTCAACCGGCTTGTGGTCACCATTCGCACATCTTTCGGCCTTTTTGTATATAATAAAACAAAACTAATTTATATCCGAATAACATTTAAGACCTTACCAAAATAAGTGCTTGCAATAAAAAAGTAGTTATTCAAACATTTAACAATGACCTTTCAGCATACAATACACTAACACATAATAACGAAAATCGTCTAACAAAACTTGGCTCATATCTCAACTTTGCCCGTAATACGTGAAGAATACAATTCGACGTATATTGTCATGATCCTAAACAGCCCTTTATAAGTCCATTACGTAATGGACACAAGGAGTCAGAACGAGCAATACAACGCCCGAGCTATCTTTCGGAGCTTGATTTATGCGGCAATATTTGGAGTGCCCGATCCAATTTCATAGGAGAGGCAAGAAAGACCATTGCAATGATTTACAATTGATCGAATAAAGATATATAATAAAGCTTGGTACTTTTTAAAGGTTTAACATTTTATTTTACAGTATATTTAAGTCAAAGTCAAATATACAATAAAATATTTGAAGTTTTTTGTACATAAAGAAATAAAAGTTACATTACGTAATTGTATTGAACTTCATTAAAATTACTGTTTTATATAGAGAGAAGTCATTCATAACGTCGACTAAATCCTGCACCATGAAGGCAGTCGCAACGTTCATCAAGTACAATTAACAATTCTTCCGTAAATTGACGGGTAATGATTTTTTTTCGTCTGTTATATAAAAATGGCCTACAATTTATCCTATTGATGAAAGTATAAACAGCCTTCGGTAACGACTACCACGTCATATAAAGAATTATAATGTTTACCTCATAGCGGTAGTCACGTACAGAAGTAAGGTTTATCAAATAAATATTTGATTTCTAGATAGCCAAGTTTGACGCACTTTTCTTTATTTAATAAAAAAAAAATATTTTCATGAAGATTTCAATGATTATATGTCTACTATTGTATCGGAAACTCTTTTTTCAATGGCATCGGTGGATGATTATATTTAACTTAATGAAATGTTTTCTTGTCTGTAATTTTGTCAAAACGGAAAAACAATTTTTTCTGCGTTTGAAAGGTTATATTTATTCAAAATTTAAAGAGCTCAACGTTTGAAAATAAACAGGTAATATTCTCTACCGTTAGACTGTATAGAGATAAACTAATAAGGGTGGGTGAAAACAAGTTAATATCCTAAAAACGGAAAATAAAAAGGTAAAAACTAATTGAGAGGGAAAATAATGACTTAAAAACACGTAGTATAAATTTAAATGACAATTAAATTAAATACATACTATATTAGTGGAGATAGTGTTCCCTATCGACAATAATTTTTACCTTAATCGTATTAATTGAAATAAAGTTTGGAATGGGCCTAATCATAGTTAATTACCTACAACAAATTAGCGCGTTTATAAGTGGAGTGCTTTGACTAAAAGGGACGCTAATTACCTTTCATTACATTTAGGTGGAAAGCACTTATGGGAGCGATGACGTTTGCTGATGGGCCACGTCCGCCGACATCCAATCTGTACGAGTGCCCTTGTGCTTGCCTCATTGAGAGGATCATTCGTGTACGCAAGACCGTTCAACAAAAATTTTAATCCAAATCTACCGTTGGACAACATTTAATATTTCCGCATAACTTAATATTAAATGCAATTTTTTATCTTACATCGCATAAATTAGCTCTTTTTCTCCAATTATTCCATATAGTAGTCGTATTTCATGAAATAAATAAAATTTAAAATGTCATATGAACGAACATAAATTTCAAGCAGAAAACCAGATTTGGATGTAAATTCGTGAGAAACTAGATTCAGTTCTACTAATGCTTAGTCACATGTACGCCTCTAATGATATCAGAAACGCATAATTAAGAATATTAAATTAATCAAGGTTTTGATCAAAATACGGTTTGATTGCTGATATATCAATAAAATGAACTCATCGTTTTAACAAACAGACGCCCACTGCAAGACATAGTTCTCCCCGAAAGATATCTATGAAGGGATGGATATAATCGCCATGCTTGGCAGGCAGGTTGGCGATCGCAATGCGGTATTATGGTACGCAGAGGACCTGCCATATACCATGTGCGTACCATAATACCGCATTACTGCCCATCCTCTGAAAACTTATTTGTGAGCAGTGGCAATCCTATAATTAATGTACAAAGTGTAAATTATACAAAATTGTATTCAGGGAACTGAACTTGCGACCTACGAGCGCAAGTCTCAGGCCTCTTCCATTGGGCTACCGGTGCTCAATAAAATCAACTACATCTGTATTATAGGTTACGTACATTAGGGTGTCTAAAATTCGGAAATAAGCCGAGGTTTAAATAATATTTTCGTTTGTCCTAACTTTAACCCTGCCTTTCTCGTAACCTGCGCCGTCGTTTGTGTCGTGTTTATTGGTACTATCTACAATTTCATTGCTCGTAAACGAAACTAGTACAACCTGATAGGTATCAGGAATTGTTGGACTACCGTAATAATATTTACTTAGCCTACTAAGAAAGGCTTGCCGCCTGGCCCATTTGTAATCATATATTAAGAAAATGGGCAATGAAAAAGTATCATTTAATACGAAATAAATTCATGTATTATTTATTAGTGTTTGAATGTATAGACAACGTATTTAACACAGTGCGACTGGTCATAAGTGTAAGAGCTATAAATATGCCATAAATAAATGAGCCATACGTGTACCTCACGTATGGCTCATTTATCGGCAAGATTTGTTTTATATTTATTTTCAAATACCCTTTAAATCGAACATTCTGAAAAATATTATATCAATTTTTTTTTTTGGGACGCGACAGGTTAGTGACTTCCGGCAGTACCAAGTCCACGAGTGCATATTATAAACAATAATTCATTTTAATATGTAGTAAACCGTAATTTGGAGTCGTTTTCTTACTATATTAGTATTACGTTATTTATTATTTCTGAAACCATTGATTTTGAGAGAGGGTGTATCAAACATTAATTGACAGCAAATGAGCTATTCTTGTAACCATTTAAAATTTTAAAACCTATAAACCAATCAACATATATATTTACTATAAAATGAATAATAAAATACTTGAATAATTTGTTAAGCACAAGTTAAAATCTGACCGTCTCCACAGCTTTGCCGAAGAAGTATTGATTAGTGTAAGATGCCGCGGCCGATTCAAATCCAAAACCGGATAAATACTCTTTAGCCACTGAGCCGGGATCCTGCGGTGGAATACAAATGGAGCGTTTATCCACCCTAAAGCCAATTTGTATGCAAATTACCGTTCCGTTTAACTATTCTCGTTAGTTGCTCATTTTCGGAACGTCTGCATTACTAGAAATTTAAATTCGAAATATTTCAATACAGTACCGTCATTCACATAACATTACGTTATATTTATTTACGAACTACAATCAATAGAATTTCTTTGTAAAAAGTGTTAATAATAAATAAAGTGCCTCCCTTTTCTATATATATATATATTATTTTTTCGAAAATGTATCAAAAGTATTTATAATAAAAAAAAACAAAACGAAAAATACGAAAATAATTCAACTTAAACAAATATTGATGACAAACGAGCACATATAAGTCCCTTGGTAGTGATCAAATCAACTCGTAAAATTATAGACAATCTAATCAATCTTCTAATTCTAGGGTTTATAGGTTTATTTTTATAAACGTTTTTATCATCATATGCTGATAAATTGATTGTTGTACACTGTTACTGAAATATTAGAAGTGTCATTATCATCATCGTGTAGTCATCATATATTATTAGGCGTAGGTAGAACATCCATGGCTGGACATAAACCTCTCACATATATTTTCCATAAACACCGGTTGGAACTGGTGTGCATCTAGTGTCTTCTGACGAAATTAATCTCTATCTTGCGGGTAGATGTCCTGCGCTACGCTTGCCGATTCGTGGTCTCCGCTCCAGGACCTTAAGGTACTAGCGATCAAATGTTCTGCGCGCTATGTGGTCTGCCCGTTTCTACTTCAACTTGCTATAACTCACAGAACTAGTTAAGAAATCCCGGGCATCGCCCTTTCTATGGTTTCTTGAGCTTCCATGAGCTAACCAATGATGCATAAAGAGAAAGATCACTCAAAACTGCATTAACATTATATTTATCATTTATTTATAAATATTGATTACATTTAAGTACCTAAACCTATATAAAAAAGTATGAAATTTTTAAAAAAAATCAGGTTTAGTTAGAATTTAGACAGTTACAATAATTAAAATTTAAAATTATTAACATTTTTAGTATTGAACGCTTATTTTAGTCCATTCGTTTTTAAACATAAGGATTTTTCTACGTTAAGAGATGCAATAAACACGAAAAGGGCGTGCGAAAAAAGGGACGACTTTGTAAGTTTTTTCATAACTGCACCATGTGGCCACTAATGTAAAAACTTCTATCAGTCCGACCGAAGTGATGTGACTGGAATTTTGCTATCGACTTAATAAGATAGCCAAAGAAGCATAAGTTGACTATTGTTGCTCTTATAGTTCGAAACTAGACGCGGATAAGATAAAGAATAAAAACTAAACTTAATGATCAAGAATGTTGTGCGGATTGTTGATTATTATTTCACTTCGGAAATATTATCATTATCATCGCCATCATTTCAGTCGCAGGTAGTACACTGCTGGAAATAGGCCTCCCCATTTGCAGTGTTCCGATGACCTCAGGGTGTTCTGTCTAACTTGCGGGTGGACATCCCACGCTGCGTTTGCCGGTCCGCAATCAAAATAAGATAAGAATTAATTAATTTAAATTATACAACTTCATGTATTCTTAATAACAGATTATCATATTATGATAATATTTTTAAAAGCTTAGCTCATACACAGATCCGTATAACATTAATTATACTAATGTTTGAGGTAGTAGCTAAGTAGTAAAAATTTACTTTTTTTATAATATTTCTAGTATATTATTATATTAACTAGTTTCACCTACCTTATCAATTTATCTCTGCACCGCCCAAACGGTTAACAAGCAGAGAATGCCTTCGGTATTACGTTCGCCGTTATACGAAAATGTATGAAAAGTATTTTAATAAATAAATAAATAAAATAATGTTAACATTCTTAAACGACCAAAAATCGGAATAAATCTTTGAAACTGACATAAAGAAAACTGAATATTTAAAACCCTAATAAAGCTACCTCATTGTCCAACAATAACTATAATAGATTAGCGTCTTCGTACATTTTTTTAGATTTATGCATTAAGGGTCCCAGGCCAGTTACTTGTAATAGGATATTTAAGAAAGATGTTTTTAAAAATTACGCTCACGTATCCATAGTCCTCTTGAGTAAAACTCACAGGATTAACCTGATAATGTACCGATATACCTTTTAATAACTGTTATCATAAATTTAAGAAAATTACTATTTGTCACAATAAATAACGTTATTTAAACTCGCAGTATAAAACGACTGATACCAATTTTTTTCTGGTGTTAACAATCGCTTGCAAAAGTAACCTCACTTCTAACAGTTAATTTAATTATTCAATAATAAAAATAAATATAAATTTTATATTTTTATAATATATGACTTTTTCGTACTGACCTGTTTTATGTACACTTAAATTTTCAATAACAACATAAAACTAAGTTTTCATTTGCGTCTGTTATATCAACAATGATTAACCCTTGTCGTGATGAGAGGACGTATTAATCAGCGTTTATATTTCTCTCGCGCCATTACCGCTAGTACTCTGAAATGTTTAGGCATTAAACGAATAAATTAAATAAATACTACAGAATATTGTCTTCTGCTTTTGATGTAATTAAAACAAGATAGCTGAAGTTTACTTGTATAATGTAATACGTAGTGCAGGTTACACAGATTCATAAAAAAAAACGAACAGATCCATAATTCCAAGGCGGATTGCGTGTCTTAAAGTACGAATACGTGAAAGAGTGGCGTCAGAAGCGTTTAATTTTGCGTGGGCGGGAAAATGGCCACAATATTTTATGATCCAATATTATTACTTCATAGTGAAAAGTCTGACAGTTGTGATTTAAAAAGATGTATTAACATTTTTTCTTTTTTTACGGAGAACCTCTAAAATACAATTCTGTCAAGCATCACAAAATAACAAATTTAATTGTGTTTGCAAAATATTTTGAACTCGAAATATTGATAATGTCTCTTCGTTAAAGAGTACATTTCGTTATAAGAATATCATTACGCAAAATTAAAAAAACATTACAATAAAAATAACAATAATGTACATACACTGGATAGACGAGCAAATACAAGGTTTGCTTGACTTTTCATTATATATTAAAAAAATACAAAACAATATCTAAAGAAAACACGCAAACTAATTTCAAATCCATGTCTACGGAAAATTGTGTCACGTTTTCTGCTTAGCTGAATTAAGTTTTTGTAATTTATCAAAGATTAACTAGATTCATAAGAATACACGCTTCCAAAACCGAAGTGCTTGCAATTAATATACTCTCAGAATCAATTGTCCACTTCTACGAAAGAGAAGTAGATCTGTGGTACAGAAAAATCGATCTTACCATGATGCCATAAGAGTCTGAAGTTAAATACAGTCCAAGATATCTTAACAAATGTGTCGATTGTATCCCTTGTCTTACGAATGACTTTACCATATATCAATTTCATATTAAGATCAGAAAGACTTAATAACAAGAATCTTGTGCAATATATGTGATAACGCTAACTAATACTTGGAATATTAATTATGTTTTTATCTTAGAATTTATTGTAAACTATTTTTTAAATCTCATTTTTGGTTTGATATTATCTAAGTACCAACGCACGGTATATTTTTACTGACAATAATCCCACCCAATCATTATACCAAATAGGCCTTCAAATGTGGTTATTATTTTAAAAGATGCAAGTTTATCGTATCAACCTATAGACGCTCATAGTAAAACATAGGCCGGCCTCCCGCAAAGATTGTCGTTGACACCGCGGCATTATTACGGCGTTGATCCACCTAGTGAGGAAGTACCCTACAAAATAGACCAACCCAACAAATAACAATTACATACTTTATATTATTTGAAATTTTGTAACTATTTCATTCACTATAAATTTTTGGTATTATAAACCAATAAGTATTCTACAACAGAATATGAAATTGACTATTTAAACTTTGCACTGTATTCTGAAAATTGCACTTAACAAAAATTCTTTTACTGCATGTAATATGTATTACAACATCAGATACATGACACAAGTGGAATACGATTGCGATTCTATCAAGCAAAGTGTCGTTTCACGAAATTGATCGGTGACGGAAAAAAATTGGGTATCTCATAAGATGAATTATCTAAACGTAAAAATGATCCTTTTTTAAATTCCGTTAAAATGTTTCGAAATATGTTGTGACTTCTTTTACTTAAAAACGTAATCCCTTCATATATCGGTGACGTGGTTACAAGATGCAGAGAATAAAAGAAAGAAGTAACCCATTTATGTCGAACTTGTACTAAAGCCTTGCTAACTATAATATATATATATATATATATATATAATATATAACTCCCAAGGTAGCATCGGCTTCTGCCGCTATATACTGTTGTTTCACGGGATTTTGAGACCACACGAGCTCTTAGTTCACTTCGGAGGACGCTCCATGGAATGACTGCATTCAAAATACCGCTAGAGGGGACCCTAAACTGGAGTGCCTCTTGTCGATCTCTTCTTCATCCTCTGCCCTGCAGCCCACCATGAAACATCTAATGCAGATTCATCAACATTTTGCTTCACCGCAAACGATCAAGATCACCGATAAATAACCGCTGCATCAAGGCGGGAACAAACACGAGAAACATTTTTTTTTTCATTTACTTTAATTCGTCTGATACCAACTTGATGATGCAATCTTTATAAAAAAAATTAAATACTTTTTTTAAACCATCATTTTTATATTTATTTAATTTACGTGTGTCATTTTTGTACATAAAACTTAAAGATTCAACTGTGAATAGAAACTAACAATATTTGTATACGGCATGTACATTTTTTACTTTGATTCAATTCGTAACTATAACTATAATATAATAAAATTTTTAAAAACTTAGACTTGAGGATAAAACTTCGTTCGGAAAAAGTAATAACTTCACTTCAGGAAAATAAAACTCAAATTATGTTTTTATGATGCTAGGTGCATTATCAACTAGTAATGCAATATTTTTTCCTTATTAATCGTAACTTTTACCGTACTGATAGTTAATAATACAATAAATTATATTAAGTAATCTGTGCAAGGAGTGTATCATCTTTATTCTTAAAATAATCTTATTTTTAATCATAATCTGTGTACTCTCATGTTTTCCGAAAAAAAAAAAACAAATGCAATCTAAAAACTTCACAAGAAACCAGTGTGTTTAATGTTACATCAAATAAATTGTTACTTACGTACTGTAAATGTATATTGTCAGTGAGTATAATAAATAAAAAAAAAATTAAAACAAGCCTATCATGATAGCGTGGTACCTCTTTTTTTATAATAAGTCACAGAGGACAGAGCCGCTTTTATAGTCTTACAATGCGATTGTTCTCTTTATCAAAGAAACTTTTATGAGCGTCCCGTCAGCTGCGGTGTGCCAAAATTGAGATAGTCACATTTATGGACTACCATCTAACAGTTTAACTTCGTATATTTTACTGAAAACTGCTATCATGTGTGGGTTTTTTTTATTGAAACGTTTTGGATGACTTTACAATAGTAGCCCGATGAATATTTCTTGCAATTTTATGTACTCTTTAATTTGATTTCGATTAATGCCGTTGACGCTATTCAATGGCTAGTTACATCTGTAATAATTTTAATCCAAACAAAATGATTTTGTTTGTTTTTGGGAACGGACTTTTACTGCTGCCCTGCTACTTTACTGCTTCGCGGCGGCAAGGCGTAGCTTATGACCTCTTTTTTCAGATACCGAAGCTAGAGGGCTACCAGGACACCGCGGCTGGGGCTGCTACTCAATCTTCTGGTGACGGGTCTTTTTTGTACGAGAGCGTCTAATTATCTTTTACCATTCATTAAATAATACATAGCCCATTGTAAATTTCGAATAAATAAATAAAATTACTGGACTAACAAAAGATTTATTAAAAAACAATTTATTTTTCAAGCAGACGGACGCACACGACGTTTTAATTAGAATTTCAAGCAGTTTCCATCCGGTCTTATTGGATTTGTATGGGAGAGGCGTAAGTCCTACGGTGGTCATCTTACGGCTGAACTAATGAAGACTGCAAAACCTTTCGTAATACCGATCTCGTAGATATCGGCGGGTAATTTACAATCTGATTAAGAAATCCCAGCACATAGTAAGCTAAAACAAATTTGTAAAACCGCATTTAAATGTCCTCTTTGTCCTTTTTACATAAACATATGTCTTAAATGAAAAACCAACTTCATGCACACATCTGTATTAAGGTTTCGACTCGTCCTTCTGAGAAATTCTCCCAACAGCAATAAGTTATAGCCAATAACAAATGTTAATGACATCAGTGAAACAAAAACCAGATGTGTTATTTAAAACAAAGGAAATTAAAATATCTGATGTAGTAACAGGTGATTGGTTATAGGTGTAAATGCTATAAAGAGGTCGTTCAGCTATGATATTGTGTTGGGTACACCCTACCAAAAATTCAATGGGTTCAGAAATAATAAATAAGGATTGATAATATAGTAAGATAACATAACACTAACTCCTTATAATATTTTGGACTGCCAATTGCTTCACAAAACAGAATTCACGTCCAGCAACATGAGACGGAACATTTATGAATCATTAAAGTACAAAGTCGATATTTACAACAATGATTCTTCCTAAATATAGTACAAATGCTTGAACGTTCTCCATCTAGAAATGATGTAAATATAAATAAAAATAAAGATATATTTATATCTCAGCACTATCTTCCAGAAGGGATTTAAAATATCCTTCCTACCTACTAACAATATATTACTGGCTTCTAGCCACAATAATTGAACTTTGCACTGTTTCAGGAAATTTAAGTCTAAAGTCAGTTACGGTTGTTTGTGATTCTATTTCGGTGCTTTGGCACGGATAGACGTGTTTACGTAAATCATTATTGTGGTGTTGTAAGAATAGTGGCGCACTTCCGATTACAACCATAACTCCCAAGAAATTTATATCGAGTATACCCAAGTAAAAACCATTATTTAATTTTAAAAAAGTTTAATAATTAGCTAGCAATAAAGTTTCTTACAATAACAAAATAATACCTACAAACATTAAAAAAAATGCATACAAGCATGAGTAATAATAAACATCATTAGAAAAAAAATCATTCAATTCAATCATTATTAACTCTGAAGGGCTTATTCCAGTATATAACATACATAAATATGAAACAAATTGAATAGTGATTTCATTGGACTAAAAATGTACTATTTAAATCGATATTAATATCTATCAGATTACGTGATTAATTTTATTTTGGGAACACCTATCCAAACTAAATTGTAAACAAGATACACATTCTATAATAAACAAGTTACGACCACGTGCATACGTAATAAACTTGTTCGGAACATAAAAAAACATTGCTCTAAAAATTAAAAAGGGTTTTAAATGTCATTACTGCTATACAATTCAAACTAAGCATTTTTACATTTATTTACTTATTGGTTAATTATTGAAATTTACTATTTATTGAAATTTACGTAATAATAACGTTGCTTCCTTAGCTGATATATATTATTTTAAATAAACCAACGAATATTAAAGGAGACTAAGATTACTTACTGCTTTTAAGTACTCCTGTGTTATTAGATCCTGATACTCCAAAAGTTTTCGTAAAAATGGCACTTAAAACAATAAACCACCACATACTGCAATAGTATTTGGGGGCTGCCCAATGACAGCCCACCAAAAAGAATAATTGTCCTTTAGAAACTTTTGATTAAGCCAATATCACTGTGTTGTAACACTTAATATGCGAAGCCTTAAGGATATATAAGTTATATAACGTGTCCACCAATAACTTATCACTTAATTGTTAATAACACCGAGTAAATTAAATAACAGAAGCAACATTTAAATAATTAGTTTATCCCTAAAGATTTGAGGTTATTTTTACGTGCCAGCGATAAGAGCGCGACGGCGAATGTCGCGGTCGTGCGCGCGGCCCGCAGGTGTGAGGGAAGAGTTGGAGTTTTTGTTAGACTAGATGGCGCTGGCAGCGCGCTCGTGACGTCGTTTAGTTTCGGCGACTGAACCGTGGCGCTGCGCAGCTGATTCTAGCTAGAGATTTTTCCTAACGCATCACACCAACGATATATAACTTAAAGCAACGTTTACAATGGCGTTTTCTGATTAATTTCTGGATGGTATAAGATTGACTATACTCTTTAATTCATGCTTTGAATTCCGTGTACCCAAATGTGATATTACTATAAAAGATATTCCATTAATATCAATACATTTTTAATTTTATACTCAACTATGACTTTTTATTAATATCGCCTGTTATTATTTCAAAAATATTTACTTAGTACATATACTTCCTTATTTTGTCATTATAACTTATTATATTACAATAGGTAAATCGAATAGTACATTTTTTTATTAAGAACAATAAGATTGGCTGTGAGGTTAAGGAAATACACAACTTTAATACATTATGAAAAATAAAACTATACATAATTTATATTAAAAAATTACATTCTTTAAGATAATTATTTTAATTTTTACGTGTTTTAAAAAACATATTTGTCATTAAATCATATAATAAATAAACATCTCTAGATTTTCATACAAATTTTGGTTTCAAAATGAATAAATTGATTCGATTTCGGACATTCGGTTATTGAAAATATTTTTCCTTTACGCCGTAAATAAAAATACGAGTGTGATCTCACCCTTACAGAGGGTAGATGTGCGCGCGCATCTTAAACAAGCTGCCGGTACAAGACGCGGGAGGCGTGGCCCTCGATGTTACGCACGTCTACCAGTACGCAAGTAAAAGATAAGATAGACAACCGACTAAATTTCTGACGCTGTAAAGCCGTGGATTATTCATTTGTTGCCTAAAAAATTGTCAAAAATTATATAATATAATATTTAATTATAATCATGAATTTAATTGAAAATATTATTAGCTTTATAATAGTGTGTACATACTATCACACAATAGAAAAACAATTCTTATATTTAGACTACTACGTACTTTGTCAAACCACCGTCATCTACTCTTTTCGGGCATAAAAAAATTGAAGCTTTATGGGCCTATTTTTTAAAAGTAATAGTTTAATAATTGAAAAATAAAAGTTGCATATTTAAACAATCTTTATAATTTTAAATAAAATGAGTAAAATTCATAATAAATTCAGTTAAGTTCTAGTTTAAAAACATTGACCATCCTTTTTTTATTCCATTTATGATTTGAACTTAATTCTGCGTTTTTAGTGTTGATGAAGAAATTTGAAGTTTTCTTCTTGGCCAACTACAGCTTTATAAGTTGTTTTAATGAGGAAAAAAATTGCATTCAAGCAACTAATTTATGCTTTTCATTTAATTCATTAACCTGGTTAGAAGAAGACGGGTTCGTGGTCACTTGAAACTGAGCCATTTTTTTCTGTATACCTTTTTGAATCAAGGGTTTGTTGGTTAATTATTTGATTATGACAGCAATTATTTTGGCTGTTATTTCATTAAACCTCAATGTTTTCTACCTATTTAACTTTAAGAAGTTCATTATAAACTGTATTTAATTAAAAAGAAATCTTTTAATTAAGAAGATAAGCATTTTATCAACTTTATATTTATACTTATTCTTGCATATTTTGGCTATTTTATACTTTTATGATGAGAGAGCTTACCTAGAACACTGAAAGTTTTTGATGCATTACATACATTGTTAAATCTTACGATTTAAATGCAATGCCTCATCTGTTATTTTGTTATTCTGTTTATTTATACTCGGCTTATATGTTTTAGAACGTAAAGGCATAACGTAAGTTTTTTCATATTCAGCATGCTTACCGTAATTATGTGAAAGTTATCAAAACATATTTTTCTTTAATACCTGTCTAATGCATAACAATTTGAAATAAAGTTGATAAGAATTTTAAGGAGTTAGATAGACTCTTCTACTACAAATATTTTTGCTCCGTATATGGGTCAAAAAACGACATCTTTATTTTTCCAAAATGCCTTACTAGCGCCTACTTTTTAATTTTGTTTTTTTTTTTATTTATGTTTAATCAATGCAAGCCCGTTGTACTTAATCACAATTATAGAGAACATTAAATAAAAGGTGAATAAAATATCCACATCTTTCTGTGGTATTGGATAGATCAACATGTTGCTATAAAGATCGAATAAGAAATAGTTAAGGAATATTTATAGGGTAATTGGTTATAGGTATAAAAGTTTTACAGAGATGAATACACAGCACGTCTAATATCAATTAATACGTTCACCAAATCCAAAAACAAATTGTTTTTAGAAATAATGGATAACGTAATGATAACATAGTTAGAAAAAGTGATTACAAAATTCAACTTATTGCTTTGGAAAATTATTTACTATTTACGACAGTACTATGCATTACTACACCAGTAATAATAGGCTTGTCGTACTTTAATAGAAAAAATAAATCAATTAACTTTAGGACAGTAATTTTAAATAAGCTATACATTTACCCTTGCAAAGCTTTAAAACCTATAAGCAAAAATCTGTATACATCGTTAAAATAAATCACATACATCAGGTATCTAAGGATTTTTAATTACAAAATCTTGTCAAAAACAACGTTAATGATGAGTCTCTTCAAATTAAAAAATAAATAAAGTAAAACAATTAAAAAATGACCTTAACTCGTTTTAATAAATCATATTTTATCTCGTTTATTGTGTTCATATTTCGCGAATTCATTTATGCGAAATTAAGCCGATTGGCTTGACGAAGTCCTGATTGCAAAGCTCCGTAACATATTTACTGTTATTACAAGGGTGTTATAATTTAAAATTTGATGTTTATAAAAAAGAAAACTAAGAAATCCTGGTTGCATTATTTGTTATTGAATATAACCTTAATGTAGAAAAGTAATTTTAAATATTCTATTCTATTACCAGGTGAACTTGTTAATCAAACTCTTCGACTAATGATCATAAATGAATAGGTTTTTAATATTGGTATGGAAGACATTTCTGTTTTTGTTTTTTACCGATAAATAAGTCAGTGGATAATTGACGTAAATAAAACCGCAAAATGTTTGACGTCATAAATATGTTTGGACTTAGTGTTACTCATGCCTTAATTTATAAATAATTCCACAATGACTATAGTATTAGTCTAGCAATAAATATTGTGACTAGAAACTTTACTTAGTAACGGACATTAATTACCATCATTTCGACCGTAAGACTTCCACTGTTGGGCAAAAGTCTCCCACATCAATTTCCAATAGGACCAAGTTGGAAGCTGCCTGCATCCAACGTCTCCCGACGACCTTTACATGATCATCTATCCATGTTGTGGGTAAAAAGGTCCTACGTTGCACTTGCCGGCCCGTGATCTCCACTCCAGGACCCTTAAGGCCCTGATCTGCACCAATCTTCTCACTTTTGATTTAGCGCCTGTCAATTATATAAAAAAAATATATAGTAATAATTCTTATGCACTACTGTTTGGTTGAAAATAACGGAGGCTGTATTAACTAACTTTTTGGTATTGGAAAAATGTTTATCCATAGCATTAAACCAAATTAATAGAAAATAATAAATAAAAAACTTTAATTAACGATTAAAAAGAAGTTAGTTCATAATTTTTTTACTATTTAATGTACCTTATTAAGGTTTAAATTAATGCTTAAATAAATAATAGGATTTAAGCAATAATGTTAATATAAAAAACATCGTGGTTAATTAACAATTTAGCAATTTCTGTCATAAATGAATATAGACCTCAGTAAGCCTTAGAGTAATTACTCTAGAGTAATTAGTCTAATTAGACTCAATATTAGAAGAGATTGGTCCGTTTATTGTGTTTTCAACTAACAGAATGTCTCGTTTCTACACATAGAATTATACGAAACAATATAGTATCAAAATTAACTTTATATTTGCCTAGCTTACTGCGTGAACAAAATAAATCCAAAGATGACAAGGAATGTGTGAATCGGAAGCTTGCTCTAGGGAATTTAGGCGCTATAATACATTTCTCGAGAACGAATAGCGGCGCAGTATGTTATATACTCACTCTCCTTTTAGAAAACTTGTGTTCCGCTATTATAGTGCTTGGAGAAATTTTCTGTATTGATTCGGTCACTGAGTGTTTTATTTATAAGGATTGCATATCGAATTCGTTGCACTCAAGCAAAGGTTCAACTATCTATTTTTTCGTATCGGTTAGAAACAATATTTGCTTTATCCGATAACAACGTTAAAAATGCGCAAAATACTGGTTTTCGAAGATTTTATTTTATTTTCTCTATTGAATTTAGGATCCAGTTCGATCGTCTATGCAAAACTTTATGGCGATATTATATACATTTGACGCATTTACGCGAAAAGCATTTTACTTTAACTGTTTGGAATAATATTTATCGTCGTGATTTCTCACGTAGGACGTCAATAGTTGGATAAAGGTCTCCGTCGTGGATTTCCATTAAAACATGTTTTGGGCGGACGTCTTAAGCTTTTCTTCCAGTTCGTGGTCTCTACTGCTGGATCTTAAGACTCTAAGTTCATATTTTATGCATGTTAAGTGGTCTGTTTGCCGCCAGTTCAACTCGTTAATCCGTTGGGTTGGCCAGCGACGGGATAAACGGTAGAACTGTCCCGAGCACCTGTTTGAAATACGAATAAATATTATTTAATTTTTATGACGATTAATATTACCGAATTATACGTAATTGTCTTTGTATAATATATAGCAAATGTATAACTTGATATGATATATAACAATGTCATAATAAATCAAATAGTTATCACAACTAACATGAATATTCCTAAATGTGTCCTATCATTGAGTCACGTTTGCTATAATAGCGACATATATATATGTATCAGCCTAGCCGTCAAATTTATATGCGTGTCTAACACGAAATAAGTTATTTCTATTAATTAATACCAAATGAATGAATTATTATTAAGATTCAATAAAAATTACATCAAAAAATTTATGTGTGCTAGTAAAATATAGAATCAAATATTGTAAATAAAATTAAGATCGAGTCGTATCTTTGCTCTGGCAAGTTACCATTAGTACCGTGTTACTTTATTATTTGACCTAAAACCATTTTTAATAGTACTTTGAATTGAAAAAAAAATTATAAAATCTCTATTTCTAGTACGTCGCTATTTTACTTATATCTATTAATATTGTTATTCGCATAGATCAGATTGACATATCTATCGACTATGTACCATCGTAACATTTTGTTCATTTAACTTACTACTACTACTAACTACGAAAATCTTTAAACTTCGGAGAAGTTATAGATTGCACAAACAGCTCTTTTGTAGCACAAAAACTAGTACTAATGGTGTAGATCAGGGCTGAGCAAGCAATTTAAGTTTTATAATATTTTGGCGGGCCGCACATAACGTAACACTTATTGTTTAAACAACTTTATTTTTATTAAACGTTGGATTTTTATTAAACATAAAAAAATATACAAATTTTAAAGCAAAATTAAAATAAATGTGATAAGAACGAAGAAATGAATACACCTGAAAATTTTAATCAGATATTTGGCAACGTTTTTTCGATGCAAGCGTATATAATACGTACGCAGCTTTCTAATCGTTTATCACTCAGTTTTGATTGATGGTTATTCTTAATTACTAGTTTCGGTTTAGCATATATCACCATTTCATTATGATCAATTTTATTATTTTGATATATATTGTATATTCATGAGAAAAAATCGTTAAAATAAATTCAATTTTAGAAATGCTTGGAAGCATGTTTGACGAGCCACAAGTGGTTCGTGGGACGAGTGTTGCTCATCTCTGGTGTAGAACATATCGAGCTCATACCTTTGACATTTGAGAAGAGATTGAATCTGTCGCAATGACGTAGTTATTAGCAAGTAAGCTATGGTAGCCTTATTGCAAAATAAAAAAAAAATTCTTTAAGATTGTCTATTTGGCGGCTTAAATTGACTCTTGAAATCCTTATCAACAATGTTGCTCTAGGTAAGAGCGATCTCCATTTTCCCTTTTGTGTCTAAACGTATTGGATGTTCATATCATCTTATTTTGCTATATATCAGGTTGAGTAAATGGCATCTCATTAACAAAATAAGTCTACGTATTCTCTATCTCAAGCTTACAATTAATTTATGGGAAATACAAATGTAAGCAAATCGGTTTTAGTTTGTCATATAACCAAGAATCTATCCATATCCATCAGTTTCCCAAAATTTTTTTAATGTTATTATATAATTATTTATTTAATATTATATTAACTAAATAAACAAGAAATAAACAATTACTTTCTGCATTGTCGTTATTTCCAACACTATCATCTTATGTCAAAGAAAGTGAAAAAACAATTTCTGTTACGGTGTAATAAAAAAAAAATTCTTTCAATTACTATACACTGCTATGGTACTATTATACAAACACTTAACAAATTTATCGTAATATATCTTTGGGCTGGGATTATTCCTTTAATGGTTCTCTTTTATGGGCTTTGATGAATTTTGTAAATGACGGAACGTTTCCGAATTTGATAGCGTCATAAATATCGTGATAGTGCCCTAATAATGCCTCGAAATTAAATTATTTGGCAATTGAATATCCATTAAAACACTATGGTGTAACCTTTTTGTATCGCTTAGTATATGTTTTTTTAAAAGAAACAATTATGGCACAAAGATTATTATGCAAAATAAATCAGCATCTTTGACAACTATAACAAGGTCATCTGTACGTCCACCACGTGGACGGAGGTCCTTTACTGCGAATACCGGTCTTAGGTCCTCACTCCAAAACTTTAGGTCTCCAGAAGCCGTATATTCTGTGTTGTATTATGTATCATTTCTTAATGAGTAATTATTTAATTAAAAATTAGCAAGTTTGATTTTAATCTTTTTCACAGCTATACTCTTAATAAAATGAGTTAACGCAGGGTTAAGAATATTAACAATTTATTATGTTATTATTTTATCAAAATTATAACTTAATCACAAGACTGCGTATTTCTGAATCGCAATACACTTAGTGTTCCTTTATGCAAAACTGGACTTGGAAAACGTTCACAACTGGATCGCAAGTGCCCATCAGCTAATGCAATCCATTTCAATTTAAATACTTTTACGGATTCTGCGGCCTCTTATAAATTCTCTGTGTAATGGCTTTTTTCTGTTGCCGTTTATAATTTTTTGGTCTTTTATATCCATTGCAGCCAAGTCATGTCAAATATTGATTCTAGCAGCGTTTAGGCGTTCAATATAAAAAAATAGATGTAGTAAATGTTATATCATATACACGTAGCCATGATAATAAAAGAAAATATTACTATGTTTAACAAGTTTAACAAACTATTTAAAGACTAGCAAAAGTAAACAATAATGAAAGTTGTTGTTCATTTTAATTCTTATCCACGTACGTTTTATACTTATGTACCTCACGAGAAGAATGCCATAAGTCTCTGAATTGATAGAAACTAGCTCTTAACGCTACGAGAGTTCCAAATGCGACCTAATCTGAAAAGAACCCGCAACAAAATCACACGGGTTTTTTTTGTCATTTTTACAATATTCCTAATAAAATAGTCATATCATTACAATAGGATTTTACACAAGATTTTGTTTTATGAACTTCTTAACTTTATTACAGTATTATTTAATGATATTACATAGTAGTGTTTTGTAACATCATACACAGTAACTCACAAACGAACTTCTAATGGCATAAGGTAGGTATCTAGGGGGATACACCATAATCCCCACGCTTGTCACGTGGTTTGGCGATCGCAGTGTTGATATCATGGTACGCAGAAGACGCTGCTGCCCATCCTCACAAAAGTATTTTGTGAGCAATGGCAATCCTATGTAATATTTTCCTATTCCTAGTCCTAATATTTTCTTCGCTAAATTTTTCTGGAGGAATGTCTCTGGATCTCATATATACATAGATTTTACAAGGAGCTCTCTTTTGTTAATTCTTGGTTACTCGAATATCTTACAAAAGTATTTAGTATTACTATTTTATAATATTTCATATGTATCATGCTATTGCACTCTATATTTAGAACATGCCTAAATGATATTGTTTTGTAATAGTAGCTTGCGTTTTTATTATTTCAATCAGCCATTTTCTCCATAAATCGGATTGGTACCTTCAATATTGATATTATTGTACATTCGACTGTATGCTTTGTTCATTGTCAACTAGTTTTAATCAAATAGTTATTTTGCTATCAATAGAATATTTTACGTTATTTTATAGTATTTCTAATGTTACTCATGTTAAATATAAAAAATAGAAGTTTTTCGTAATTCAATATTTAAAAATATATACATGGGGCGTGGCACATCGCGCTTTCTAATAGAAAATAACTAGCTAATTACAGGCTTTCACGGACATCTTTACTTCATTTAAATCAGGAATAGCTACTTACTACGTTCAGTATAATTCTATATTTAAATTAGAGGGAAGCTCATTGAATTTAGTAATGGCACATAGTAAGAATACGATCAGAAGTTCACAACTTGTTTTTTAACAAAAGCAATTCTATGGAATGCACAAAGTGTAATGAAACCCGTGACCTAAAATCGTAAGTGATAGTCCATACCAAGGGCTACAACTACTACCATTGCTGTCACTCATAAAGAAAACTAGTTTAAAGTCACAGTGAAAAATTCACACAGCGTCTTCCCTAAATGAAAAATAAAAATGAAATTATATTCTGACAAAAAGCATTATTGTACTTTTGAATCATTTGGCTATGGATTCTTAAGAGCTTTGTAGTTCACATAGTCACAACACGCTGCAAACTAAGAATATATCAGAATGATCTTTTAAAATTATGAAATTAAACTTGTTTTGTCACGCTACCATTATCAAACTTAATTTGTATTTCACATCCAGTTACTACTAAAGTTTCAAACTTATTCATATACATATTTCAGTTCACCGTCGTGGTAAGTTATTTAAGTGTAGTTTAAGTTAGTATGTGAAACTTTAAATTGCAAATTATAAACTAATTTAGTTTTGTTGGACAAAGTTGGGTAGAGATGTGGCGAGATAGTTCTTACTACATCACTAATTGATTTAACCGCAGTTTAGATGTTAAAACTTAAGCTTTTTAATTAACTTAGATATTGCTTTGTGCATGTTTTACGTATGTATGCATCTTCTTCTTTTCAATTGATTTTCGTCAATTATCTATTGAAGAGATATGTATTCATTTTTTATTTAATAATAAAAGCTTATGAAAAGGTTTAGTAGATTTTAGTTTTTTTTTTCGGTAACTTCTGTGTTATAATAATATCATTTCACTGCCTTATTATTTTGAATAAACTTTTTATAACCATTTCGCCGTAATTCTTACTCAGTGATAAGTTTTCTAGGCTGCCAAATAATACGACAATTTCGGCTATACAAACATAGCCATTTATTTTAAAACATTAAAATGGGATATCGTATTTTTCAACCAGTTTATATCTAGGGCACATGTGTTTTTGAGCGTTACAAGTAATATCATTTTTGTTCACGGATTAAGACTGCAAATTGTTCAATTTACTTATCATTAACTGGCATCCACAGTCTTGGCAGCGTAATTCCGTGTTTATTTTAATAAAAAGAGCTCTCTTATGTTTACAATTCGTTAGTCCCGGAAACGCAATTGCGGGTTCTGACTTTTCTTTTCGTTTCGTTTATTGAAGAGCTACTTCAACGAATATACTTAAAAATTAATGCGGTATATTTTAAATTTCTAATAAATTAAGTATAACCTATACATTACAATAGAACTAAAATTGAATATTACCATTATAATCTTTAAGCCGTACTAAGTTAATTCATAGATTTCTAATTGTTGCGATTGGAAATTGTTGGTTTAATATTTTTAATTATTTTATACTTCCAAACAGCAGCACTTATAAAAAATAACAATAGTTATTAAATCCTCGAAAATTGGGAAACAGACACGTACCAAAATATATAATACTACACGTCATATTAGTTAAATAATAGTTTTATTGTTCATTTACTTAATATCAAAATATAATAAAATTTCGAATTAGTATACCTATATAACTCCCGTGGTACCGTTTAACAAAGACAAGTACTTACGTAAAAAGACAATCGATTTAAATCCAAAGAAGCTTCGAAATTCAAAATAGTCGGTGGATATTTTTCTTTTCACTTTCCACTTATTATTTCACCAGTGATACAGTGGTTATCTTTTATAGGGGTACAACTAGCATACATATAAAATACTATTATTAATTCTCTCTATTAACGGTCTTCAACTTTGAAGGGATCCTTGTTACGAGCTTTTATTTTTGTGGTGATTGCGGAATTAAATTATAAATATACTAATACTAATAATACTTTATAATAATATACTAATAATACTTTTACAACGTATATTCTAAAAAAACTATGACTAACATCTGTTATAAAAGTGGAATGTTTCCTTTAAAATGAGTGTATACATAAGTACCTAAGCATAACCTAATTTTTCAATTAATTAAATGTTAATAACAAAGCTATAGAAGCTATTCCCACAGTTAAAAGTAAGGTTTAACAAATTAGGGGAGGCACAGTCGCTTACCGCTTGGCTGTGTTCGGGATTTCCCTACGAGATCGAATCAGAAATGAGAAGATCATAAGAGGACATAACTAAGCAAGAGTTAGCAAGTTGATGCAACAGTGAGAAGGTTGCATAGCATGATAAAAAGAGGGAATTTGTGAGGGATGAAAGAGAGCGTGAAAATTAAAAAAAAAGTCGGTGGACCATGCAATCCGCGTCCTACTGGTCTTATAAGAAACTTATAGATGAGACCTATGTCCTTCCGTGGACGTGCTACCGCTAAAATGATGGCAATGATGATATAAATTTAAAATAAATGAAACTTTTGCTGATTACTGTTAAGATGTGTATTTTAAAATTTTATTGAATTATAGATTTCAGTTCGTTGGTATTAACTCTTCGTTATCAACGCGTAATGTTACTTTTCTTTTTTCTATGAAAGAGTTATTATGTGGGTAAAATAATATTATTGTTTTAAGACTTAATTTTATTGTTGCATCGTAAAATAAAATGGTATCACATCGAGCGTTACGCACGAAGCGTTAAAAAGAAATTACACAATAAACCCATGTTTATGCATTTAGGGCCCCTGGATCGTAAAAATAAAATGCTTTTAATGCCGCCGGTTTACAGTCACATTTTCAAGAAATGAAGAGGTTGCTCTGTGAGGGAAATCCTTTGTGTTTATTGATCGCTGCTTTACTGTCGTGTATATACCACTTAATATTCTAGTTTGTTATCTTCTGATTGACCTCTATTTTTCATTCTCTTAGTCTGATAAATAAATTAATTCAAATCTAATATAGTATACGTAAAAGCATGTGTTGGATTCTAAAAATGATATTATGGTTAGTTGATCAGGGGACAAGCATATATTTCGTATAAACATCATTTTTTAACCAGGAGTGGGAATGTTTTAAACTTTTAACGCTTATAGCTAGAAAAATACTTAACTTTAATATTGATACTTTTATTTAATAAGAACGAAAATAAATTAATTACTGTCAAAAAGATAAAGGTTAGAATTACCTAAAGGATGTGACAATTTTTATATCGCCAAAGAAAACTAATTGTTAATATAATAAAGAAACCAATGATTTTGGTGTTTTTTATAGAATATTTTATGTTATAATACTTTACTGTTACAATGAGCAAAATGAGCACAATGTCCAGAGATTATGAAAACCAACCCGTTGAAACAAGACAAGAAAAAGTTAAAATTATTTTAATCACTATTTTTCGTAATCACATGTCTCTACATTTTTATCATTTAATAGACGACTATTTCATTAATAAGGTATAGGAGTTTTTTCATAATTCTGAAGATAATCACTAAGAGACCCTTGTTTTCGTAAAGGATATTTTTTTCAGCTCTACATATCATCGAAAGTTTTTAGTAATTGTCATTGAGTTGTAAATCCATTATATCGGCTTATATTCGCTATATAAAAAAATATTTATGTATATTTTATTTACTTACACTTTATTGTACACTATAGATAGTAAATAAAAAAGAAACAATTTATATAAAGGTACAAGAGGCGGTCTTATCGCTCGGGGCGAACTCTACGAGACAACCTTTGGATGGAAATGAGAGACATGACGGAGAGGGCAGTTTAAAGTATACATACATACAAATAAATACATTGTTGTTAAAAAATATTGTTATTTTATCAAAGATATTCAATTTAAACATAAATAAGTGTCCCGAGTGTGTAATGCAAACGTTTAATAGGTAAATAAATAATAGTTTCATTCCCAATCAAATATTTGTAACTAAAATTATGTACCACCAGAGAAGTATTTAAATAAATACTTATTACTCTTTTTTGTGTTTGTTGGAAGCAGCTGTTGGGTACATAGGTATACATAGGTGGACCATATTAGATTACACTTACAATTAGGCAGTAATATTTATAAAGCGCTAATTATCCTAAATATATTCAAACACCTAAATACGATGTACTAAAATATGGATAAAATCCTCAAACATTTCTTAGTTTGCCTACACTTGCATGTTTTGCGAAAGCAACGTAGGAAGCAGTATTCAAAGCGGAGATAAGATCATGAATCAGGTGTTTCACATTACCACCGGCTAAGCTACAATTAATGTTAGGTTCTAACAACAAACTACTCAGCTTAATGAATAAGCTTCCCAGCGTACAGTTTAATTAGTAGTCGCCGTTTTAAGTGCATCCTATTTAGACAGTTACTTATCAGTAACAAGCGCAAAGGGTCGCACATGATGTTCGTAATTACTTTTTAGTAATAAAATTGTACATAATATAAATAAAGTATTTAAATTTGTTATTTAAGAATATAAGGCAATTATAATAAATGCGCTGCTACAATAACATGGTATTATCAATATGGTGTAAGGATAATTCGTCGCAAGCCGCTTCCAAACTGTCGTATCAGTACTACGGCTAAAATGATGATGATAAACCAGTCGTGTTGCTCCACGCTTTCAATAATGTCGTTATTGGCAACGATATGATCTTATATTATTATTAATGTTTGATAATGATTCATTAAAATTCTGGCAGTATAAATTAATAAATGTGACATAATTAATAAGTGTAACAATGTACATGTTAGTAAAATATATTTATGTAAATTTTAATCTGAGTTTTAATTTACTATCATAAACTAACATTTTTCTATGACATAGTAAAACAATTCTAAGAATTGTTTTTTTACTTAAGGTTCATTATGAAAAGAAATAGACTCAGCGATAGAGGACCAGCGATAGAGAACAAAGACCATAAGTTGCGTAACAAAGAGCATAAGTTGCGAGTTCGATTCCCAGAATACAGTCTTATATAAATAAATCTTTGTGCAATAATACATAGGATTGCTACTATTCACAAACAAGTTTACAGATGACGGACAGTGGCGTCCTCTGCATATCATAATACCACACTGCTATCGCTAATCCGCTTGCCACGAGTGGCGATTGTGATCTATTCCTCCAAACTACCATCCTACCTATGGTGTGGGAGTCTATGGGCTGAAACAACGGAGACGATACATTAAAATGTTAAAAAATATTAAGTAGCTAATAACACAGAGTAACCCATCACAAAGTAATAAAAGATTCAAATAACCTTATTTCATACACAGAGAACTAAAATGCTCTTATACAGTTCCACAGAAAGCTTATTTATTCTTTTATAGGCCCACAAAGATTTTACTTTGCCAAAATAAGTTACATCTTTACTTTAATATTACATCAAACATTTTATCCTCAGAGGTCTATCTTAGAAAATTGATTTCCACTCTTCTTTTTAGGTCATCTTCTCATCATGTACTATTGATACCAAATATTATTCCGTTCATGTAGTTTACTTTGGCACCGAAAAATTATGAAGTAATTGTATAAAATTTATAGACATTTTTATTTAGATTAACATTATCAATGCCTTGGTTTGTAATATAAAAAAAATAAAAACACACGACTAAAGCAAGTCACTGGCCGCTAATAAAAATCTATTTCACTTGGTAGTTTCAGATAATATCAACAAGATGCGGGAACTCTTGTGGAAAATTTTAGAGTTTATTGGTTTGCAGATTCCGTACTATTTGCCTCGACGCCTTTAGAAAGCCACCCAGCGTGGGCCCCATTATCGCTCAAGTGTTGGGTTACAATAATTGCCTGCCATCGCTATGTTTCGCGGCTGTTATAATCTTCAGAAAACATTTTAATAATTTGCTGTATCCATAACCGATTTAATTGAGTATTTTTAAGCACATTCCATGTGGAAGGTTGCGTGCAGTAAAACACATTTACACATTAAGAGCTCATTTGTTATCTAAAGTCGTAAATCATATTTCTTTTTTTCTAAAACACGAATACAGTTTTACTCGTATTTTTTTTTAATATTGTTAATTTTAAATGTTGTGTCACCTATAAATGAACACATAACAAAAGCATTATTTATACGATATAAAGTTAATGTATTTTTTAGTTACTTAGATTACCGGAAATTAGTATATATGTATAGTGTAGAATATAGTGTTACATCTTCAGAGTATCTGTCTTCAAATTTTTTTTAATCTTTATTATATAATAAATATGTGAAGTACTTTTTTTTACTAGCCACCAGTCAGCAAGCAGTCTACATTTTACATTACAATTATAAAGAATCAAAAGGGAATTCGTTCTCTTTTGTTGTTTTTACAGATAAAATTCAAGTCCCCTGTATGGGCAGTAAATCAACAATGTCCAGTACCAATCGACGTTACGTAAATATCAATTATAAAATCTCTTGTAATATAAATTTCTTACCCCTTTGGGAATCCTTGAGTGTCCTTATTAATTTTGAAGGATTAGCGCCGGAATGATTATTACACGGTAATAAATCTAAAGTGTTACTACATAAAATTGTCCAATACCGGCGTGACTAAAACAGGAACTGAAATCAGACAGTTCTGTCAGGATTGCCTGTACAATGCAATAGTTGCGTTTAGGAAAACGCCACATACTCATCATATTTGTATTTAAACTATGACTTATTATTATTAAATCATCATTATTTATGCTGATATACACAGCTAGACACAGGCCTCTCCCATAGACTTCAAATGGGACCGGTTAGAATTGTATCGATAATAAGGTCATCTGTTCACTTTGTTCGTGGACGTCTTACATTGCGTTGCGCTTGCCGATCCTAGGTCTTTATTCTGGAAACTTAAGTTTCAGCAGCTGCTGGGCTTCATCGGTTAGTTTCGCTCATCAGCATATAGCCAAGATGGATGATGGAAGTAAATCTCAGTGTTGTGAAACATCACCGGAAACACACATATTTACAAACATACTATATATGTTTCTAACGATTGTCAAATAAGCTATTTACGTTGCCATTACCACAAGAAAACAATTTACTACAAGTGAGAAACTTACAAGTAATAAATAGGAAGCCTTGGGAGTCTCAATTTAATTAAACTTCATGAACGTCGTATAAAACTAGAAACCCTATTTATGCTTAGAAGACTTTCTCTTATCGCAACAAGAGACACATGTGAAAATAAACTTTTATGTCATTATAACATTTCTACCAGAGAAAACCTTTATTCTTTATAAGCTAAGAAAAGAAATTGAAAATATTTTGATAACTGTATTTGTAGGAATTTATTCACGAGATACAATTTATAATCATCATAACGTCTTACAATAGTTATAACTATGTTATTTATTTTAAAATTCTCCTTCAGCATTCATAGGTTAATGTAATAGGACGTCTGCAAGACATAGTTCCCACCTCTTTCATAGGTTTTTAATATAACTACTAGGAAATGGCCTAAGTTAATTAAGGTCGTCTTTTCCCCCTATGGGATGTCCCACGCTGCGCTTGAATTTTCGCAAATTTTTAATAAATGAATGTGTCTTTAATGTTTACATACAAGATGATTTTGTATAGTGGCCTCGCTGTTGGGGATCTCTCGTTCCACCCCATATTTTATTGGATACAGGGTTTTGTTGGGCAATAATTTTTTTTCAGTTTTCACTGTTTAATATTAATTTTATTACTTTTTTCATTTATCTTTATTCCTTTTATTCGTTACCTTTCATCTTATTTTCAGTCACTACAGTCTAGGTATATTTTATTGTTACAATGCATTACATTTTTACTTGGATTATTTATATATATATTTCTACAGTTTTATATTCAGTTTCTTTCATTTAGTATTTTATTTACATTTTGATTTGTTTCCTTATCTCAATATTTTTTCCTTATTTTTACATTATTATTGATTATTATTATTTACTATTAGCCTACCGTTTTAACCTAAGTTTTATTTCTTTCAATGATATTTTCTACGACCCTTCCAGTTAGTAGTTTCCATTCCAGAATTTCAAGATTCCATTTAGGATCTGTTCTCAACGTTATGTGAACTGCCTTTTCCACTTAACAATCCGCTGGGCTATGTCTGTTACTTTCGTTCGTATACGTATCTCCTGATTCCTGATTCGACATCTTATTCTATTATCATAATTATTATTAAAGAAAGCACAAAAACTTAAAAAGCCTATATATCTGGTTGTCTTTTATGTATGATATAGATTGATAATATGGGGTAGTTCAGTTTTAAAGATTGTTCGTTATTTATGAACTGTAATGAAAATAGAGTAACTTATTTGTATAAAAAATATCACAATGAATAAAATATGCCATAACTCATAAATATTACGCTGTATTACGATTTGTGTTCCAGGTAGAAAATAAATTCTCATAATTATATATTTCTTATAATTATTATAATATAAATAAAATATTTCGTTCCAATTTAGAATCACGATGTTTTTTGTAGTTCTCGTTTACTTACAAATTTTGAATGCAGGAAACTTCAGAACTATTTTGAAGGATTACTCGTTCGACGCAGCTTATCTTAACTTTATCAGCTTTGTAAAATTCTTCTCTGGTAGTTCATGAAATATTTATAAGTTTTCCTTCAGCATTCTGTTACTTTTTTAAGATCAGTATGGTTTCTTAAAGTTTGTTGAGTTATACAAAACTTTATGATTATATTGATTGATCATAAAGTTAAAAAGATAAATTTGTTTTTTTTTGGTACATGGTCCGATTAAATTAAAGCAAGGCTAAATATGAATACTATAATATCGGCTTAACTTTTATTTACACATCTAAATTTTAGTCTTATACTTCAGCAGTAGGTACTAAAACTGTTTCTAGAATTTCCAAAAGTACTAGTATAGTAAAATAATCCCTGATTAGGCTGTAGCCATATTACATATTTTTGTATGAATGCTTCAAAGTACTTTACTGATTTAGTGGTCGTTTCAGGCAGGCAGGTTGTTGCAGGAAAGGCACAGGCCTCTCCCGCAAGTATTTATTCGGGTATTTACCAAAATCACCACGCTTGGCAGGCTGGTAGTGATCGCAGTATGGTATTATAGTACGCAAGAACGCTGCTGTCCATCCTCTGGAAACTTGATTGTAAGCAGCGGCAGTCTTATGTTATTAGTGCACAAATTGTTAAATGTGTAATATTGTATCCCGGAAATCGAGCCCGCGATCTACGATCGTAAGTTACAGTCTTTGTTGCTATCACTGCTCGCACAATTAATCACTTTAATTTTTTACCTTAAAATAGAGTTCTTTTCATAAAGCAAAAACTCTATAGAAATAAACCCGAACATGAACTTAATATCGAAGAAGCATTTACAACTGGGAATAATATTCTTGATATTAAATTCTAGCGTTTGCTTCCTTGCAATATAATTCATCACGTGGACTCTTACTTCTATTCAGATACTTGTAGCAAAAATAACAAGCCAACTATGCGATCAGTTTACTTTTTTAAATTGTATTTTTGACTTTATTACGTTTGAAATAATTTAAGTGGTTACTTTAGTAATGCTAGAAAAGCCCAATTTGATTACTATGTATACAATCACAAATGTTGTCTGCACGTTAGAAAATAACGTACACTTAAACCACGGAAACTAAAGCCCCAGTCAGAGTATATCATAAATTTTGAAAGTTAGTATGAGTGAGTTCTTGTAATAATATTTCTCAACATACAATAAAGTTACGTTGATTTCAAATGCGCCATGTCCTAAGAAAAGCCCACACAAACTTTGTCGGTTTTAATTTTGTGGTCACAATTTTAACGCGACAATGAGACTGCTCTTCTGAATAAAATACCGCAGTTGTTGACTTGTCAAAATTAATTACATTTTTGTTAGAAGAATAAGAGTAGTTAGAAGATTGTATGACTTTATTACACCTACACAACTGTTTCATAATCAAATTCATATCAACAAGAAAAGGAACGTTAAAAGACTAAGAAACATTTTTAATTAAAACGCTCCTTTAAATTCTCTCCTACTCTTTCTCCAAAATAAACCCGCAGAGAACAATTCCACAGAAAACTCCTTCCACTGAAAATTAACTCTAATTTTAGTTTACGATGAGCAGTCGTAGCCTAAGAATTAAGAATTCAGGTTTATGATCGTAGTCAGTGTAGACATGATATAATTATTATATGACATATTATTATAAGTTTGTGATTTTACAAAAATCGTGTTGATTTCTCTCGTCTGCTAAAAATCAATATGATAAAGTACCAGACATTCCATGAAGCGCATATAAAATATTTATTCATTTACACTTTTTACAACATTGTGTATAAATAAAAGAATACTATAAATAGAATCGATTTTATCTATTCTTTGTATAGCTTGGTGTAATTAATATTTCTGACGTGCCAAATTAACCGACGCGTAGTATATACATGGTTCCTATTTATGTAAAATTTTTAAATTGTACTTTTCAACCCATTATACTCTCTACATTAGCAACGAATAAAGTTGATTAAGTTAAAAACAAGAAAATATCTAATAGTTCGCCTCTTCTTTACGATATAAGATTTATTTCTAATTTAAATAAGTAATAACTGAAGCATATATACTCAATTTATATTGCAACTGGTTGACAAAAAAGACGGTGTTTTTTTATTTGCGAAAATATGTATAACAACGAGAAGTCAGTTTACCGAAGTATGTTAGACGTTGATAACATATAACGATATTGAGATAATATTAAAAAATATATACATGCCATTTACTTAAGTTTAGTTGTGACATATACTTAAGTTTCATTGCCAGTGATTTAGTTACTATAAACCATTGTTTTCTAATTTTTTTGTGCCATACCTAGCCTTTTATATAACAATATATTTATTTAATGATTTTTAATATTAAAACCATTGAATTTTTCAATTAAGAAACTTATATTATAGGTTTTAGCAAAAAATGACTGGGAAATCTATGTAATGAATATATTTATTAAATCAACCAGCTTTTAAGACAGTTTTGACAGACACATATTTAAAATGAACACCAACTCCATACTATGAAATACTATAGAAGGTGCGATGGGACCTTCAGGTGCGCCCTTGTAGGTTGTTTAATGCGGTTTTTAAACCTTCAAGGTTCCCACGAAATTTTCTTAACATAGCCAAACAGTTGATATTTTGGTCTTGAAAAATGAAATCATGTGTACTAATTATTAACCGCAATTATTAAAGAATTTGCTGTTTTCGCTAAATTTCGCATTGCATATAAATGGCCAGGAGCGAAAGGGATAAACTCGTTTCAAAATGCCCCCATGTGGGGTGTGGGCTCCACGTTAAGAAACACTGCTATAAACTATAACGTTGACTATTATATACAGCGTATTTAAAAGTTATTTCGTTAATCGTAAGCGAGGCTTAAATTTATTATAAAATTAATAACTAAAATTCTGAGGAATACATAAATGCTCATAATGACGCTGTATTAACATAATGCAAAATTAATTACAGTCACTGTATATGAAATCACAAGCTTATGTCAGATTACGCACAGCTTAACATCAGGTTTAGTCGAGGATCAAATATCATTTAGGTTTATATGGTATGTACAAATTATTAACAGAAATGGATTAAAATCGTGTTATATATAACACATTGGGCAGTGGACATGATACAGCTTGCATAACAGATAGCCACTGGGCACTAGAGCATTCTGGAGCAGGTTCTGGAGTGACCTGAGACCGGCAAGCGCCGCGTAGGACATCCACCTATAAGATGAACACATCATGACAAGGTCGTCGGAAGACGTCGGATGCAGGCCACTAACAGGTCTTGTTTAAAATCTATGGGAGAGATCCATAACTAGTTGGCACCCTTCAGCTGAAATGATAATGATAATATTTATGAGGTAATGGTAATAATGATCACGATGTATTTAAAAAAAAAACATTGTGCTCTTGCCTAACAGCATGAAGACTACCGGAGGTCTAATACTTATTTAAAATAATTTAATTAAATTAAATATTCTTTATTGTACACACTGCAATATATATTCATAATTGCGTAATATTAAATAAAAAAATACAATAAGCGATCATATCACACGTGGCAATATTTTCCAGACAACCATAGTATGAAAATAGAAGAAGTAGCGGGTAGTTAACGTGTACAAAACATACATATATGCCAATGTACATACATAAACATAGATACATATGTACATAGTATACATAATACAATAATAAAGTGACAGTTGGTGAGTTTAGTGACTTTTGGTCTATATTAGATAGTCGTACAAATTAATACATCATTTTCAGTGTCGTCATTTGTTAAAACTACATGATACATAGAAATATATTATTTCTTATAAAATTGTAGCTTTGGCAGAGGTATTATACAGGTTCGAGTTTCGCATACAACAAAATTCGCACTGTTATGGTTGGATAGTATTGCCATTAAGTGAAATCTTCCATGTTTTTATCGTTATTTTCTACAAACCATTACTTACGTATTATGAATCACTTCAAAAAGTCCCTTAATATAA
The DNA here is from genome assembly GCF_028537555.1 of Battus philenor. Classification (NCBI taxonomy): domain Eukaryota; kingdom Metazoa; phylum Arthropoda; class Insecta; order Lepidoptera; family Papilionidae; genus Battus; species Battus philenor. Next base: position 6,765,743 of record NW_027181693.1, read on the forward strand.
AATGTAATCAGGCTACTACTATTGGCTACTCTATGTCTTATAAAATATAGCCGTCATAGCGGTCATAGCCGAAAAATATCGGATAGTACCAGTTTTGTTTTGAGTAGCAATGTAAGTATTTTTAAGCGGTATTCGATTAAGGTCATGCGGTAGGGTGTTAAAAAATTGCATTTATCAAGCTTACTACTTCATTGCAACGTAACGGCTTTTCAGTTACCGGGGTTGCATTTTGTCAAAAGTACGAAAAATTCCTCTGTGTTGAAATTATCTTTCTTCAAGTAGGCATTTCGCATATTTTTGAAATTATTTTTAACATTTTTATAAGGTCAGTGTAGTCAGTTTGTGCGAAAGCTGAAACCGCCCCGTAATAATTGTTAACATATAACAATTACCCTTTTAAATTAAATTTAACAGTGTTTGATAACATTATAACATCATGACATTTCGGTCAACGGTAAACAATTGAATGGTATAATATGAGACAAGTTTATTTTATAGACTATATTTTAGAGACAATACAAGTTTATTTTATATTTCTCGTATTCAAAGTGTGTTTCTCTAAAGTATGTATGTTATATAGAGCTTCCAGCTTTATAGCCCGATCTTCGATGTATGGTAATTCAGTCAATAACTGTTCCTGGAGCTCCTGGCTGTATATAAAATCGTGATTCTGCGACAGTAATGCGATATTCATATGATTACTTTAAACGATTGAAGATGTTTATGATGCTCTCATATCTTAAATTATAGATTACTTTCACTACAGTACCGGCAGTTACTGGCACCCTAGTTCTTTATTTATGTATCATTACAATTTTTAACGAAAAACTCTATGTAAATTCCGTTATGAAGACAATAAATGTACATTTAAGCAATTTCGTGAAATTATGAAATTTCTTTTGACTCCGTATATTATATACTTAGAAAATATATCTAGATATTAATGAGTAGTTACTATCGAACTATTAATATACCGACGCTAACACCTTTGATTCACAATTTTTTTTTTAATTTGTATTACATTATATACGTAATGTAGTTTTATAATAATAATAAAATTCTTTATATTTAGCCATTAATAAAATAAAATAAAATTTCGAAGTATTTATTTACATCTTAATTTAATAGTTTGTGCATGAAGTTACACGAGTTATATATAATTCTAAACTTGAAACCTCTGAAATATTGCAAATAATATAAATCGAATCAAAAACTCCAATTAAGAACCACTATGTTTCGAGCTTTAAATTATTTAAGTATAACACAGAATGGCAGTAGAATCATATTCTAGTTTCCGCCTATCTTTCAGGTAGCAAACCACTGGTCACTTCTGACCTACAAATACTCACTACTATGGGTCCAGCTGTACTGATAGCAGGCGACTTCAACTGCAAACATGACAGCTGGGACCGTGGTCGTACCGATGCAAAAGGAAACAAGCTCCTTAAACTCTCTTATGAGCTTAACTTTGCCATAATGGCTCCACCCACTCCCACACGTTTCCCCACTCATAACCCCCATCATAGGCCATCTACCATTGACCTAGCCCTTTTCAAAAATGTCGCACTTCTAGTCAGATCGTTCGATGTGCTTCACGAACTTGACTCTGACCACAGACCCGTCTTATTAAAACTGGGCCAGTTCTCTAGTGTAGTCCCTGTGACCAAAACTAGCGTTAACTGGCATAAACTTGAGTCTAAACTCAAGGATATGAACTCCCAGCATCTCGATAGTATACCTGACTCTTTCAACTCGCCAGTTGAAGCACTCCAGGCGATTCAGTCTCTCACTGACCATATTCAATCAGCCACCGAAGATTGCTCCCGGACGATAGTTGTCAAAAACGATTTTGTCAACGCTCTTCCGGACAATATTCGACGGCTCATTAGAACCAAAAATAGAGCATTGAGGCTCTACGACAAATATAGGACCGACGAAAATAAACTTCGTCTCCGCAAATTACAAAGGCTGGTCAAAAAACAGCTGGCGGACCACAGAAACAAAAAGTGGGACACGCTGCTCGGAGACCTCGAGCCTTCCCATGTCGCCTTCTGGAAGCTGACCCGAGGTATCAAAGCAGACAAAACAGTCCCCACTCCTCCCCTTGTTCGCGACTCCGACAACTCCTTAGCATTCGATGACATCGATAAGGTTGAATGTTTGGCAGACAGCATGGAGAACCAATGCACACTCTCATCCACCCCTGTGAACCCTCAACATAGACGTGAGGTCAACATCACCGTTAAAAAACGGCTGATAAAACCTCACACTGGCCCAAATATCACCCCTGTAACCCCCGACGAGGTCACTGATCTAATCAAGGGGCTCAAAAACAAATCAGCTCCAGGCCCCGATGGCATCTCAAATAAAATGTTAAAGATCCTTCCCCCCCACCTAATCATTCTATTAGTGGCAATATTTAACTCCCTAATATCGAGCTGCACCTTCCCAGACACCTGGAAAGAAGCAGTCGTAATAGGGATCAAAAAGCCCAAAAAACCCCCCAACCTCCCGTCCTCCTACCGACCCATTAGCTTACTGTGCACTCTAGGTAAGCTATTCGAGCGCTTACTTCTTAAGCGCCTCCAGAAAGTTGCACATGACCTCCGTCTCATACCCGACGAACAGTTCGGGTTCCGCCCCCACCATTCTTGTGTACACCAAGCACACAGACTTACGGAACACATCTTAGATGGTTTCGCAAGGCCCCGCTCCCTCGTCACAAGTGCGGTGTTCTTTGATATCGCTAAGGCATTCGACAAGGTCTGGCACAACGGCTTATTATATAAGCTGTGGAAAATAGGTGTGCCAGATAGGCTCGTCAAGATCATCGAAGCCTTTCTGTCGAATCGTACCTTTAGATACAAACTAGACGGTACTTTTTCCTCCCTCCGCCCTCTCAAAGCTGGCGTCCCTCAGGGCTCCTGCTTATCCCCCTTACTCTTCTCACTATACACTAGTGACATCCCCACCCACCCCAATGTTCAACTAGCCCTGTTCGCGGACGACACCGCTCTCTTCGCCACAGGCATATTCCCCACCACACAAACACGCCACCTCCAAAGTGCAACCAACCAGCTGGGTGATTGGTTTCGCAAGTGGCGTATTGACGTGAACCCTGACAAAAGTCAGGCGATCGTCTTCAAGCTGTCCCGTCGTACCAAACCCAGACAAGGTCACAACCCGGGAGTAATCTCCCTCTATGATCGCCCCATCCCTTGGTCTAATTCGGTTAAATACCTAGGTGTCACCTTTGACACTAGGTTGAGTTTCCAAATTCATGCGAAACAAGTGGCTAATAAAGCCCGCATGATATTATTCAGATTATACCCCTTCCTCAACCCCTCAAGCAAGTTGTCCCTCAGACACAAGCTCCTCCTCTACAAAACTTGCATAAGGCCAGTCTTCGCCTATGCAAGCGTAGTATTCGCCCACGCTCCAGCTCATATCCTACGTCCCCTACAGTTGCTGCAGAATCGCTTCACCAGACTTGTCACTGGTGCTAGATGGTTCCAACGCAACATAGATATCCACAGTGACCTCAAATTAGAAACCGTGCAAGAGTTCTTCCAAGCATGCTCTAAAGCATACTTTGAGAAGGCCTCTGCCCACCCCAACCCGCTCATTGCGAGTTCAACTCGCTACAACCCCGGCTCCTCTTTCAGAAACCTCGTGAGACGTCCTAAAGATGTCCTCACAGATCCAATCATAGGGTTCACTCAACCCACTCACCTGACACCACACCCCTCAGACATTCGCAGCTCCACAAGCAGGAACTCCCCCACAGCATCAACTACTCCACCGTCAACCTCTCACCGCACGAAAACACGCGTGCGAAGCACCAAAATCAGACGCAACACTTCACACCGTCCAAAAAAGAAACGACGCCGGCCTTCTGGCGTCGCCGCCGCGAACAGCGTGGGCGATCCGAGATAGGATCAGTATCCTACCTTAGATTGCCGAGTGGTCCACGCTGCCGTTAGTACACAACTCTTCATGCATCACACTTCAGCAACATCGATTATACACGCGCACTAACCGTGCGTTCTACCGGCCAGCATGTCCGCGACCGACTGTGTCTTCGAGGGGCCGACCAGGTTGTTCCTAGGTTGTTCCCGTGTTCCTGAGCATCATCGTCGTCGCTCTCCATAAGTCTCACCACCGTCCCTGATACGAGTTCCGACACTCAAACTTTGTTAAGTTTTAAAGTTCACGGACCCCTCCGTTCCGTGAACTCATACAGATGAAGCTGTAAAAGCCGCAAGGCTAACAGCAACAACTTCTCCAGAAACAATACAACAATACAATACAGTAGAATCATGATAAAGTATTGTATACATTTTATACAACACTAGTATAGGCCATTAGGTTTTTCAAAAGTCCAGCCAGATTTTAAATAAAAACATATATGTTTGTATCAAGTGGTGTACACCTGTTCACGCGAATTGAGGACGTACAACGATGAGTTCATTTTTCAGCATTTCATAACATTTACGTTGTTCTCTTTGTGCAATTTGAATTCGCCACGCTGTTAAATCGACTAATTTAATTGTAGCCGGTTTAAAGTATGCTGCTTCGCAACTACTGGTGAAAAATATGCTATTTAAGTTATTATTTTATCTAATAGATTCAGGGGTTACCTCGCGGAAGTCCATCCTAACTAAGAAAGGGACTAATATATAGCTACTTCCGTTATGCACCGTACCGCCCGCCAGCCCGCTGATAAATGCGGGGAGCTTCCTCAGGAGATGTAAGACCGAAAACCGGGGGTAAAAAACTGCCGAGGATGCCCCGTGGAGGGGTAAACACATGTAGACGCTGGCAGGCAGTGAACTTTATAGCACGACTACTGCTGCATAGCGAAAGTAGCTATGTTGTCCCTTTCTTAGTTATTTAAGTTATTGTTTGGTAATGACTAAAGTTATTTTATACTTTATTAGTGTTTTTCAAATCGTGGCGAGTTGGCGAGTCGAACAACCCAGTTTCAAAATAAGTCTTGGTATGCCGCATATGGAAGTTTTTCCTAAATCTTTTGACTCTCTGAAAAAGAGCCATATCTTATGATTGAGCGTACATTGAACTCAGAAAATAAAACATGAAAAAGGTTTTTTTTTACATTCTTCCTTACATTTTCTTACTTTAGGTTTCAATAGATACAAAAACACTACTTTTAATAACAAATCTTGTTAAAATCCAATTTATATATTTAAAATTATTAATTACGCATACTGTCGTAAAATCATATATAATGTACATTGCTAACTTTACAAGAAGATAATTAGTTGTTAATAAAAGTTAAGATTTATATTTACATATACAATGCGCTTTAAAATGTAAAAATTGCATTGCATATACATATTACTGTAAAACACTTGTATAAAAGTGGCAAATTTATTTATAACACAATTCAAAATTTTGTAAGGCTTGCTTGATAGGTACGGACGGACGTTATTTGAAATTCTACGAAGGTGATAAAATCGGGTGTCACGTAGCATTGTAACGGCCGTCATTTACCCTACGTACTCGTAACTCCACCTTTACACTATCCGGGGATTACGTAATCTGATTTACAAGAATGTTTTTTATGTCTACTATAAAGCCACGAAATAATTTAACTAATGCTTTTACATGCTAAAATAACATACTGGTTAAATTTAGATACGGACAGCTTCTAATTTATAATGAGATTGTGTCCAAACTGGGTTTCAAAATTATATATGTATGTGTCAAAAAGTTATATAATGTTAAATCTGATTTTAAAAAACCACACCGAATTAATTCATACTTCCTTATCTAAAATACAGAGTTTTTTTTTGGTAATAATTAAATTACATTCAAAAAATTACGTTGTTCTCAATTTTAAAATTCTTCGATTCTGCTTAAAACAATAACTTTCAGATCATTTTAAGTGAAGTATTTTAAAAATAAATATAATATCGTCTACATTTTACTTATTACTATTTATCAGAGAAACCAATTTGATCTTACCAGAACATTGTTGCAAATTTAATACAATTGTAGATGTTTTTTTTATATTATTCTGACCTTTGTATAATTAAACTGACCAGATTAACTACATTAGTGTTATCATTATACTTTCTACACGAATATCATAGCTGTTTAAAAAATTATAATTGTCGACAGGGAACTTATACTTAGTGTTTATTTGTCGACCAGAATGTGAAATATATGTTTATTAAATTCTTTAATAATAATGTATATGAAGAGAGGAAAATAAAATAGAGAATTTAATATAAGCAAATGAAGAAGTACAAATGATGGTCCTATTGTAAAATTTCCATTAATAATTCATGATTATATTTTAGTAAATAATAAAAATTTAATGTAATTTAATATTATTATTGATGTCTTTTAAAATAAGTAGTGGGAAACATATTAATATTTCTTATTAATTTAATATCTCCATTTTAATAACTGTAAGCAATGTATTTAATTAGCTTTTGAAAAGTTCACGCGTTTAAATGGAAGTAAAGAGTAAAACACTGAGAGTTAATTATTACTGACATAATTTTATAGTAAATGGAAATTTTAATCAAAGTCAACATTATTATAATTAACTTAGAGAAATAAATTTTGTATAGCACTACTCACTCTCACCCACATTGAAGCAAGAAATTAATTTCACCTGGTGGTTACTCAGTTATTGTCGTATTAATTTAGAAAAACAGAAAACATCATAATAACAGATGTTTTATTTTTTAGCAAAATTTTTATACAAAAATTATTTTTCAAATTTATTTTTCTACAAAGTAACGAGACAAAAATTACTTATAACTTCTTATCGTTACAAAGGCATATATATATTTTAAGAAAATGTGCTTGCAAATGCCTCCTTGAAATAGTATATTAAATTTGAATAAAATAAAATTTATATTTAAAATACGCTTCAATGTTAAGAAAGTCGGTACGCTCTTCAAATAGAACCTTAGCTCGATTGGTTCCTATTGTCGGACTAACAATAATTAACTATATCCTCTTTTCCGTATCACCCTTTTCTAGTTTACTCGAATTTACCGCATAATTTGTGGGAGATACTCCCTCTGGTTTCCAAGTGTATTCAGCTTCTTTTGACTATCTTAACAAGTTCGTCTATAGTAGATTTAAGTTACATTCAATAAGATTGTTTATTACTTCAATTAGTTGTAAAAGGAATATACCTTTGTTGTTCATGTTTAATTAGAAAGGATAAATAGTAGTATGTAGTGTGTTACGACTAACCGTCGTTGACCTGAAAACAATTTTGATAAAAGGATAGTGGTAATATAAACTTGTTTTCACTCCCTCGGTTAAATTGAGAAATATTTTAAAACTATTTGAGTTAACAGAATATTATTACTTGAATAGTTAATAAAAGCATTTAATAAAAATCAAAACAATGAGAAACATTATCTCAAAATATATACACAAAAATTAAATAATTAAATGCGGACAGTTGTACAAATGTTAGTTAACATTTACGTTTTAAGATAGCTTATTGGTCTCTTCGGTGTTAACATTTGCATAATAATCGCACAAAACTGCTCTCGTTGTACAACCACTGGAATAAAAGTATATTACATTTCAATTTTCATCGGGAAAGTTACTGCAATAATATTAAGACATTGTAAAAAAATAGGTTGCATTTAATAAAATTACAACTAAAAAATTTCATTAATATCAGAATTATGAAATTATTTAATACAGGTAATCGATACTTGTATGTATTAAATAATTAGAACATTTTAACTAAATGCCAAGGCAAGTTTTAGTGGTAGTGGGGAGGCAACCTAAGGCGCAGAACTGCTGTGATCTTGAGATTATGAAGACCATGGACCGGCAAGCGCAACGTAAGACGTCCATACAAAAAATAAATATACGTCCACATCCGTCGAGAGGCCTGTGTTCAGTAGTGAACGTTCTTCGATTAAAATGATGATAATAAACTAAATTTAAGAGAAAATTATTCAAATAGGTTTAAGTTAAGTAACTTTACTGTAGTATTTACAAATGTTTGTTGAAAGTCCAATAATAATTTGGATATTGCAACGTAGTGGATTCGGTTGGGTTTTCGGAGGCCTGTCACGTATTCTTACTCCCCGCATTATAATATAAAGGGCACAGCCATTATTAAGTTGGTTGTATTTAGAAGCCTATCTCTAAATTATAGCGATAGTTAAAATGTCACGTTCAGGTAGCTTATTCAAAATTGTGGAAATGTCCGTTGATTTACAGTGGTAAAACAGCTTGAGTTGGCGGTGTGATTTATAGGACTTGTCCATGTGCTTCATTATTATCATACTATAATAAGTAAGATTAACATACAAAATTATATTGTCATGGATGAAACAAATTTTATATATTTTGTTTCTCAATTTATAATATATCAACAGTTAAAGAACTTATAAGTTAATAGTATTAATTAAATTTATAAAAAAGACCGTAATAAATGGACATTGTTTTCAAATATTTAGAGACAAGAAATAGTATCTGATAAGCATCAGTGTCAAGTAAATTGTTTTATTTCTGATTATCATAGGAGATACGTATTCTTTTACGATGTCAATAGATATTTAATATTCTCTTAACAAATAATTTACTAAAACATCGAGAAAAAATTAAGAATACGGTGTAAAGAAAATACAAAAGGAAAAAACATAACTAAAAACATTTGCTCATACAGTTCTCTCGGCGATATTCTCTTGTTGTATTCGGGCGAACAAAATCCAGCTCTCGTTCCCTCTCCCTGTTGCTTCCTTTGTTTAAAATTTACCCTTTCAACTGCACCGACTTTAACATTATGCTTCAATGGCTTTTCTTTCATATTGTTCTTTTTAAAACAAGACTATGACGTTGTATGCTTTAAAATAACCGGATTCTATTCCGTAAATGAAGAAATTATTTTCAATATTGGTATCGTATTATTTTTATATGATGCATTGAACCTTTATCAGTGTTTTATTCAACAAAAGACAATTGATTATTTACGATAATTATAAATTAATGGATTTTTAAGAGCCGTAAAGGCCACATACTTACAATATTTATTTATTAATTTCTGAATTATTTAAAATAAATTGAAATTAAAACCTTTTTAAGTACCAATATATGCCTTTACAATGAACTTCTCTTGAATATCTTGCAATAAATTTAAAAACTTTCTTCGAAAATTCCAATACAGTTTGAAGAATTTTTATGTAATGACATAGCTTGAATTGAAATGAATTGTTATATTAATTGATTAAAAGGATATTCGTGAAAATAATTACAAATGCGTTTGTTGTGTGCTCTTTACAGATCAGGGTGCATTTGGAACCCCCGCAGTCACAGTTACTTATTTTAGTTATAGGATGCAATTACATGGGGGTTAATTTTTTTCTAATTTCTACGAAATTGCATTCATTCGACATTACCTTCATGAAGTACACAAGTGATCATTATTAAAATTAAAATGAATAGATATAACTATAATTATTACAAACACAACGATTTCTAATTTGTACAATTTAACTGGAGCTGCAATTTAAACTAACAATTATTACTTGCACAAACATTACGAGACATAAAACTGGAATTATCTATATCGTTACCGACATTAGAGATCCATTAGTGCGGCGGACATCGGAACGTTTAAACTAAATGTGGAATATTAAGTAGGTATATGTTCAAATGCAATTTTTACATCACATAGCCAGAAAAAACGGTTATAACTTTTCGTGTGATGGAAAAACTTTTGATATCCAGAAAAGTGAACGGACGACGACCTCGTGCCCCAGTCTGATCAGATCCTCAGCGACCTGATAAGGCCAGTAACCGAACCTACCAATACGACAATAAACGAAGCAATACTACACAGCTCAATATTATTTTTATGAATTTTATTACAAGCAAAAATTAGCACAAGTAAATTTTCAAACTTGCTGGTTTACAATGTTTAGATAATGCTTGTTGCTTCTGACACAGATACAGCATCAATCTACTTTATGCATCAATTCAGTTTGCGAAATTGACAAAGTTCGCAACACAGCAGTGTGCATATGAAATTGACAAACTTCAAGTTTGTTATCTTTGTTCTGAAGTTTACAGCAGTCTGTTTAGGGTTGTAATTTAGACTTAAACACTAATAATACTAATAAAATATTATATTTGTTAAATCAAACGAAAACCTAATAAAAAATATTTCAACCAGGAAAAAGACCGCTAAGTAATAACATGAAAAGTTTTTAAATACTCGTACTATAAATTCAATATAATTTACTTCCTTATTGTTAGTGTATTAATTAGTCTTTGGTTTATGACTTTACTTTGTTTCTTTTATGTCTTTCTATATGCAGAAGTAGTCCAGCGCAGAAAAGAAGAAAGAAGGCAGAAGTCTGAAACTTGCGATCGTAGGTCGTTAGTTCAATTCCCGGGATACAATCTTACATTATTCACACCATAGGATTACCAATGTACACTGAGAAGTTTCCACACTGCGATCTCCAATTCGCCTACGAAGTATGTTGATTATGGTATATCCCCCAATAAATATTTTCGGGGGAGGCTTATGCTTGCATAGGGCGTTTATGGGCTGGGACATCTATATCATCCTATATAATTATCGGCATTGATTTTACGCACATAGTGTAACATTTGTTTCGCAATAAAAAAAATCTCTTTAGTTCGCGCATTTTTAAATACTACCCAGGTATATATGAATATCTTTTATTAACATTATTAAAATTAAGTTTCAGTTTTCTGTTTAAATATCTGGATAATAATTATCAAGCTTAAAGCTTAAATTGTTTAACAAAGTAAAATTTTTAGATTCTATAATACTGCAGTGCACCTCTATTAAATAAAACTTATGCAATTTCTCAGAACACCGCTTTCTATCAATTGTTTTCACTAAAAGACGTCCTTAATAACTGCTCTTGATTTTAACGAGTTCTCCTTGAGGACTCTCCAAAATTAATGAAATTACCGGTTCGCAAAGTGAATGAGCGCTCCATTCTCAGTTTCAACTTTATTGTTTTTAATAATGTAGTGGCCTTAAAAGTGATTTTCAATTACATTAGAAAGGGTTATCAAAATTTTAAGTAATTTTTAAATTTGTATGAGTTGTAATATTCGTTTGATCGTAATTATAAAAGTTAATGGTTTCCACACCCTAATTTTAACCGATCGTGGTTAACTTTTGTTATAAACTGTCGAACGATGTTTAGAATTTCTTCTAACCATTATAATTAAGTTTCTTAATACCGTGTAAAGAATAAAATCTAATTAAGAAGGTTTGAAAATCAAAAAAGATGACATCGTGGCATTGGCATGTGACTTTTAATTTAATCTTGAGGTTTTCTTAAGTAACTTACCAAACGGGCTTACCGACACGTGTACATTTCTGCAAAAAAATCTCTCTGCAAAAATTTTACTTCATAAAATTTTAATTAAATGAGTCCATAAAGACTAAGCATATAAGAAAACATGTTCTAAAACCTGCATAAACCTAATTGAGTCTCTATTAATACCGATGTGAAAGATATACAACAGATGGCAAACCTATGGTTATAAAAATATGAAGATGTACGCAGCAATGTTTTTGGCTACTTTCTGCAGAAACGCTTATAACGTACTACTTCATAGAATAATAAGTATAATATGATTTTAATGAGTATAATTTTGGTTAACAGAAAGTGTAAAGTGTATTATGCATCGTAAACAAAGATTCGACTTAAATATGTATACTTAATGCATACTTGAAATTCAATCCCAATGATATCTACATTTCATAAAACAAGTAAATGGCAAAAATTATATTTAAATTGCATTAAAGTTTGGTAACATTTTTTTACCGATTTTAATTATCTGTTAAATAAAATGAAAATTATACTACTGCTTAAGTTTTTTTAACTCTCTGTATCGATTGTAATTATTTATAATGTTATTCTTTATTCAAACAAGAAACCGCCTGAAATCATTATATCTTGTAGATACAAGATGTATTAAAGTTGCATTTTCCTAGCAGAGATACGGTTCAAAGTTCAGATTAGTTCTAAGCTCTCAATCATTAATCTTCGAAAGCAGTCTTAGTAGACTGCAGTTCCAGAGGGCTTAGTTCTGGTTCAAAGTTCGGTTCATGTGCAAGAGTAATCTTATTTACATTTAGAGTTTAACTGAAGTAACTTATCCTCGATTTATTTATTCCTTTTTCGAATTATTGACTAAACCATTATTTACTAACCATACATTTTCGTTTCTGATACTTTTCCTACATATGTGAAATTAATATAAACATCTAATCTAGAAATAAATTATTTCATCATTTCAATTTCCTTTTCATTTTTTCTTTGTTATAAAACAAATCCGCCAACTATATCCAGATTCTAAATAAAAATAAAATAAAATTGGAAGTTCTCGTGTCACTAAAACTTTTAACAACTTTCGCAGACTTGCCAAGACCACTTTCGTATATACTTTGGTTTACCTGAGAGCGACTTTGCAACTCAGTTCAGAAGTTCAATTTCTTCCATTTTTCTTTCTCGACCGGACCACACAATTTTTATTCATTTTCTTTTATAAAGACTAAATATTCTTTGTTTAGGAAAACATAAAACAGGTATTTGCGAATCATTATACAACAAGCGTTTTTTTTTTACCTCTGGGAATAAGGTGCCTACGTTAATACTAACACTAATATAAGCAATTGACTTGTCTGATAACATACAATGAGATATTTTTTGAATTGTTGCGAAACTTCACCTAATCATTAACCGTCTAGCCATTATTTTAAATTGATTTACCTTTTAATTTCATTACAATTTTAACAACTGTATATAGATCATATTTTATTAAATACAATGTAATATACAAGACGAGCAAGATAACAACATAACATATAATGCTATCAGATCGATTGAATTTAATTGCTGTACGATTTTTTTGACTGTTATATTTTATAGCGACCTTATGTATGTACTCACGAATAATTTGTTCGTAGAATGTATTTGGGTAGTCGTTTAACGAAAACGACAAAACCGTTATTAAATAATAATGGAAGCAATACGCGACTTAAAATTCTACCCTTTTAACTTTAAAGTGCTCTTCTCGTCTGAAAGTTTTTGAAACACGAATTAAAATAAGGTCGTATACAGAAAAAATAGCAATTTCACAATTTCAAACACCAATGTAGTCAAACATTTCGAGAACATACTGAATTTGACATGAAGTGTATTTGCATTTTGATCGTAGGTTTTATGATGGAATGTGAGACACCGAACCAAATGTGAGTAGCAGTAATGTTTATGAAATATCATAAATATGCAAATGTCATACAAGCAATATCTGTCGATATTCTTATATTATGAAATATTAAAATAGATATGGTGTTATTTTAGAATATGCATATAATAATTAAAAAAAAAAACTGTCGTTTATTTCTATTTTCATATTTTAAGGGAATTTTGTATGGTATTCGAATTTAAAAAATGTATAATATTTTGATTTAAACACTATCACTTGATACGGACTTGAGTTTAGTTGACGTTTCGTTATTAGTGATACATTGCCAGTCTGGTATAAAATCTTTTGAAAAAAAATTGTACATCGACCAGCCATAAGCTTATTAAAGTCATTCAGTGTGGAATCTATTGGTAATAAACTAATTTAACTTGCAGACCTTAATTATAAAATGCGGTACTAGCGTCATTTACATTCACAAATCAATGATTCGTGTGTTATTTACTCATATGAACCCGACAAAATAATTTGCTACAATTGTTATTGATCCTGTGTTCAAATAATTTTATGATAATTAGGTTAAATTATAGTAACAATTTAAACGTTTATGCATAAATGTTTGGAGTGGCCAAATTATTATTTGGTGTAGTTGTATGTTTAAATTTATTATTATTCATTACAATTCCATTATTATTAAGCTTGTAGCAGCACAGCTAAGAACGTCTATCTTTACTATCTAATGTTAGTTTTCTATTATTCCTTCTTTTAAGTACCTGTAGCTCTACCCTCTTCAAGAACCCTGGCAGATACCATATGTTTCCGTCCTAGTAAAATTGCATGTGGTGTAACGACACGAGCAGAGATTTCCGAAGCAGATCTTACGCAAAGGAAGTTTCGACTACATGCCTTCCACCTTCAAGCCCGAGGAATCTATACGCCTATAAGTGAACAATGTAAATACACAAAAAAAATGTCCTTCTTTCGGACACATTCTTCGACGCATTAATGTAATGTTTGTACACTTACAAGTGTGACTGTTTTTTTTTTCAAGAATCAAAATAAAGTAGTTACCATCATAATTGCAGCCATTTAACGTATTAGATGCTGGACATAAAACTTCTCCATAGATTTATATAAGAACTCTTTAGAAGCGGCCTGCCATCCTACGCTACGTCCTGTGCTACGCTTACCGGTTCTTGGTCTCTAATCAAGAACCTTATCGCCCTCAGGGCCATCTGTTCTGCGCGTTATGTAGCCTGCCCACTGCTATTTCATCTTGAAAATTTACAGATTATATATAGGTATAAAATCAGTTAATTAATAATTTCAATTTTCAACTAATCCGCGGATATCTCCTAATTCAAAACAAAGATGGAAATGTAGGCGCTGTAATCATTAGTTCGCAGCGTTCTATAAATTGGATTTAAAATCATTGCCTACGTAATGGCCAGCAATGCGTTAATTTAGCAAGCAGCCTCCGCCAACCGTCTACAGCGAGCGGATATTTTAATTAAATTGAAAATTGCCGCTCATTGCGGACAAGATAATTTTTCCGTTACGGAATGATAAAATTTTGTGAGAAGTTGTGCTTGTAGAAAACGTTGTTTTTACTCAACTAGAATATGAAACATGGTGTATGGCGTACAGGACTATCATGTTCATGATAATTTCAGCAGTGAAACGTTCACTCCCGGCATAGGCTTCTCCCATAGATTTCCAAAAGCGTCGGATGAAAGCGGCATGCATCCAACGTCTTCTGGCGACCTTAACTTTGAACTTGTTGGTCCGTGGTCTCCAATCCAGAATCCTAAGTCCCCGGCGGTGAGAACTTACAAGTTAATAAGCTATATTCGTAACTATTCAATATTAATATATTTTATCAAAATATGTATTGTAATATTTTAAAACAATTTTTTTACTACTATTATACTCTAGATACTTCTAAATTCATTCAAACATAAACGTACAAAGTAAAAGCAACACAGAATTTTCATAAAAACGCTTTTCAAAGATAACGGTTTCGGTCGAAAGGCTATTATGCAAATAAGAACACTAAAGAGACCACTAAGCTCTCCTTGAACGTTAATGCTAATTTTGTTTCGTTTTAATGAAAACCATAGTGGTCAGCTGCATAGCCTCTAATGGTATGCCGGAGTCGAATTACTGCTGTTTCAATGTACTAATTTCGGTTACAAAACTTAAGTAAATAATGGCGCATTCAATGAGGTGGTTTAGAAAAAGATATGCTACTATAATTATGTTAAATTCTGCTTATATGCGGTAACGTTCAATGTTGTTAACTTTAACGAATTTCAAGGGCTTGCTGAATTTTAGCTCCTGTATTTTAAATCCACTGCTTTCAGTTACGACTTATTCAACTGCCTTTGTTTGTATTCTCTGTAATAAAAAGGATTGAGTTCTTCCCAGATTAAAATTTGTTACTGATCAGTTTAAAGATAAAATAAATTTTTAATAAAAATGACACAAGGGGTTTCCTATACGTCTTCGTTGTAATACTCGAAACACTTCTGTTTTCTTTCTCTCAATTTCTTTTTATTTTAAAGAGCACATACACATCTTACATAGCACATATTCTTGATCGCTGTGGTAATCTGTCTCTGGTTAGAAATTCCCCAAAATATTACATACTTATTGAGCAAATCATTAACTGTACATGCTGCTTGTATTTCGAATGAGTTAGTTACTCATGTTGTTTAGAATCTTCAAATTTCTTTGAACCTTTAAAATGTTTACAAAGCTGCATTATTTGCTACAATTCTGGAGTTCTATTTAAATATTTTTGTCAAACACTTTGGCACTCTTTTTTATATTTTTGATGTATAATAATATTTAGTGCATTTATATGGCGGTTTAAAATTAAATTTATGGTGTAACCTATCCGAAAATTAATAGTTTCAGATATAATAAATAACCTGATGATAATACAGTTAGTAATTGTAATCAAAATTTAGATTACTGCGTATTAAAATTAATTAATTTTTACTATCTATCGTTTTGCTAAAAAAAGTATCATATTTCCGAATGAACACTTTATTCAGGTTGGTTGAAAGTAGGAGTAAAAGCTCTAAACCTTTTTGATAACGTATTAGCTAGATATACATTCTACAATAACATAAGTAATAGTTTAACTAGTAGATTATGAGGTGTGTGTAATTATTAATTGATGACATATTACGTAATAACAGTTTTCAAAAATAGTAATTAATTTTAAAATAAAACTTCTACACGTGATTCGACAACAGGGCTTAAGAACTGATTCTGTCGCATTCTCAAGGTCAGTCGTTAGACGACTTAGTCGGGATATTGTAACTAGTTTGCATATTCAAAGAGTTAGCTCGTCGCATAACTTCGACTACGAATTTTCTTCAACTAATTAAAGCATCAGACAGAGTTTTAATTTTAAAACGTAAGAAAGATTCGTCTTTGTAAAATGTTACAATTTTAATTTTATCGATATTAATTAGGCAATGTTACAAAAAAATATATAACGTTTATGAAATAAGTTAACAAAATAAAAAGAAAATAATTATCAAATAGTTTATCTTGTTAACACCAGATTTTTCACAATAATCAAAAGATTTACGTTGCCCTATGCTTACGCACAAGAATGAATTTTCTTGATTTAAACAACTACTATATTATATGTATGAAGTTACGCTGCTAGCCAATTAAGACTTTGTGCAGCTTTATCGGAATTGAGCTAACAAAAACAGAGGTTCGTGAATAAAAAAATACACTGGCAGATTGTATTCCAGTTACATCGATGACGTTCTCACGAAGAATAACTATACCCGTAGTGGTGTCTAGTGATGTTACTAAAGTGTAGTGTAGGATATCGAAGCGAGGACTATTCGGTCTGGAGCGACACGGATCGCTCCTGACCACCCACGCTTAAACGCGAGCGTGGCTGATGCGGCTGCTGGTGTAGTGAGTGCATCGCGATCGACGGGGGCCCGATGGGTATTAGTATCATAGAGGGGACTTTATCCAATTCCGGTTTAAAAACGATGAGAAGCACCAAATGCTCTACAATCAACAGAAAACGATCCGATGGATCGGAGGCATGCGAAGCTTTACTGCTAAAATAACCCTCGTCAAAGTCTATTTATGTTTCGTAAATTGTTTTTTAGTTGCGCAAGAGCTTTAGGCTTCTCGGCAGGAAAGGAAGACCTGGCTTGGAACGTAAAGAAATTAGGTAACTCTGGAGGAGCCGCCGAAGATGTGATTTTGTGAGAAGTAGGCTTTCCTCTCGCATACAGACTTTTATCTCAAGCTTTTGTAGTAATACTATACAATAATACGATACGATACAATAATAAAATAAATAGTAGGCGCGTGAACACCACATACTTAACGTGTCTTCAATACCAATATTTTCTTACAGTAAAGTCAACATTGCTACGCTTTCAATCACTTTTGAAGACATAATTATAACATAAATAACAATGGTCTGATACTCGAAGTCGTCGTCGTTTCAGCTCTTAGATGCCCACTGCAAGGCATTAGACTTTCCAAAGATATCTATGGAGGGATATACCATAATCGCGACGGTTGACAGGTAGTTTGGCGATCGTAGTGTGGTATTGTGGTACGCAGAGGACGGTGCTGCGCATCCTCAGGAAAATTTTTTGTGAGCAACCGCGATCCTTTATAATTAATGAACATAGTGTGAATTATACAAAATTGTATCCCAGGATTCGCACCTGACACATGCGATTGCAATTCTCAATCCTTACCGGTGAGCTAGCGCTACTCAAAAGAACATAAATAAAGTTAATTATTGCTTACTGTCTGTCCCTGTAAACTTTATAACGCTGTAAGTTGCGGATCTATCGCAGTGAAATAAATAAATACATATTTCAGAATGATCCGTTTAAATGGGCGTAAAAGTTTTCAAGCATTTTGCTCACAAACGAGCATTTACCCCTTAAAAGCTTTTATACCTATGACCAATATGTATACAATGCATATTTTCATTGCAAGGCTTCATGATGCGTAATATTGTTTGTTTAATTATGTCACAGAACATCTTTTTTGGTTTTCATTCACATCAAATGTTTGATACCTAAAAATGAGTCGTTTAATTTACTCAGTGATTAGTATGGGAAAATGAAATTGTTATTTTTAATATATTACTTGCTATATCTACCTTTTTCCCTGGATTGGAGAAATGTACGACACCATGTGCTTCATCAGAAATTAAAAAAAAGTTGCGATCTGCGTTCTCGAGTTTTCCATTTAACAACATGTTTGGCTCTTACTTTTTTATTCAAATTTATATATGTAAATATACTTATTGCAAAATTATTAAACATTTTAATATATTTTTAAAATTAAAGCTGTAAATTCATTTCCTGTAGTTATTAAAATGGTCTCAGTTCTAAACTGGAATGCGCGATTGTGCCCATTTTCGTCGCTGAATAATTTTAAATTTAGGTCAAACGCGATTGTAGGTTCAAAAATAAAAATAGTTATCAGCAGTAGAAGTAGAACTAACTTTGGATAGCAAAAAGAAAACGATTATAATGACTAACAATGTTCATAACTTAAAAATAAATAGTTATAAATGATCTTTGGTAACTGTAATAAAATAAATACTCTTTTAGTCTGTTTACTGATATTACTGCAATATGTAGCATATGTACTAACATATGTTATAACTCTCCTCGACTCTATAGTGCGACCGAAACTGCTGTACCATGGTTTAGGAAAAATAGGTATGGGCTCCGACATGTAGCCTACGCTCCCTCTCCTTCAGGCCAAAGGAACGGTACAACGGTTTTGCAGAAATAAAACGAATATAAACATAAATACACTTTAATTATGGCGTGTTAAAGATCGGAATGTTTTATTTTTAAAACGATTAAATAAAATGAGATATCAAAATACCACCATTAAGTCTTCATTAACATTCTTGGAATTTTTATAAGTAAAAACAGCGGACTACGAAGACTGGCTACATTGTGGAAATCGTATACTTGCATTTCGCCCGTTTATATAATTCTCTTTGTGCAATTTACTGCACACTGTCTTGAACCAACTCTATTTCACTTAAAGACGCGCACTACAAATGCTCTTGATTTAACGAGTTCCGCTTGAAAACTTTCTAAAAGCAATTATAGGAACGAAAACGGACAAGCTTTTAATTTTGTAATTTACTTGCTTACTTATTCGAAAAGATGTGAAGAAAGTAAACGTCAGCCTCTTGTTATTATGCCTTAAAGTAATTATTAATAGATGTTTAGAATAGTCATTTATCATCAGGACATGTGGTAGACTCAACTTGACGAAAAAAATATTTTTTTGAATTTGGATTTATAAAAATTAGCAAGTACTATTTCTTTTTTTTTAACATTATTACTTTAGGCTCACGGCGCTGTCGCTTGAAACCAATTAATATATTGTTAGTCATCAACATAATAAAAACTTTAGTGCTAGGGTGTTCGGATACAATGAAAATTTCAAATTTTTTAATGAGAATATTTGAAAACAGTAAAGGTAAAAATTCAATAAAAATGCCGACGTAGTTTATGCATGCACTATATATTATGTTTGAAAAGTTTCGATTGCCTTATGAGTTAAAGTTGGGATTAGTTTTGAGCTTTAAATCATTAATCTTATGAAAACAGTCTTAGTAGACTGCGGTTTTAAGGCTTTGTACTCACTCAAACTTTAGTACGCGGCATACGAGGCTTAACCTAATGCGTGAATTGTGTACTTACACCTTATGTATTTTTCATGTTGTTACAGTAGATATAAAAGGATAGGCCGTGATATAACATTTGGGTTTTAAACAACTCCTTGCAATCAAAGTTTCTAGAACATTATGAGTAAAATTCCATGACTTCGTTTCAGCAAGACGGAGCAACTCGAAACATATCTACCGCCAGCATAAAGGTTGTACAGGAAATGTTTCCAAAAAAAGCATATCGAAGAGGGGTACCATTACTAGCCATCGCGAAGTCCAGATTTGTCTTCCTTTTATTTCCTTTATGACTGGATTGCCGCTACAAACCGGTCCTACGAACGGAAGAAATCAGTCTCTACTCCGAAAACACTTGACGAATTTGAAAAGAAATGGCGGAGGTTCCAATAGCTTTAACTTATAGGCGTGTTTTGAAAACCTTTAGTGTCGTTAGAAAGAATGTTCCCGAAGATCTGTCGAATACTTTGATGTAACAATCAAAAACAAATAATTTACATTGATTTCCTTGTTTCTTAAAAAACATTTACGTCAAAGTACAACGTGACTTATTTTCATAAGTGAACTTTATTATGGCCCACCCTTTATTTAACTTTATTTTACTCTCGTTACTATTTTTTTAACTATATATAACAAAAAATTCCAATCCTAAAAATGACCTCTCTTTTATTTAACGTGATACAATTTGGGTACTGTAATGCAGACTGATATTTACAACATACACGAAGCTATTTGGTTGACTTCGGTACCAGTTCAGTGTAGGCTATAACATTAATCTTCATAAATCGGAATAATGCTCGTTGCGGGAAATCAATTTCCTGCTCGACTTCATAACATTAATGTGTATTCTATCTTCCAATGCATCAGCATGCCAGTAAAATTCGAGAAGCCTAATGAACAGAACACATTGAAATTTATTGTTTTCATTGATGTTTTTTTTTATTTTAAACCTTTAACCTTGTCGATCTAAAAAATGTATTTATGTTGTTTTAGAAGCCACAATCAAAGATTTATTTTCTCACCTAAAATAAATATTGACAAACATCGTTACTTCGTCTTTTTTAATTTTAGACGTGTATTAATACACTGGTAGCCCAGCTGAAGAGAACTGAGACTTGATCGTCGGTCGCGGTTTCGATACGGGACACAACCTAATAATTTACATTTTGTGCATTGATTATAAAGGATTGCCAGTGCCAGTACTCTTACTTACGCCTGCCAAGCAGAGCGATTATTGTATATCCTCCCATAGATATCTTTGGGAGAGTCCTATGCCTTACAGTGGGCGTGTATGGGCTGAAACTACTACTGCTACGAATACTCGTGATTTTTTAATACCAGACGTTTCTATTTATTGTCATCCCTACGAACGAGGTAGTCAAAATATCGGAGAATACGTCTCAAGAAGACTGTTAACAGAGGTGGTTTATACGAAAAACGGTGCAGTCCTTAAAATACTGTGGAACAATACGACGATAATAGGTTACATCGTTTTTTTGCCAAAATGCGCAAACAATCAGGATCTTAAATTGTAAAATACTATGTAATACAGAACATTTTTGAGATCTTTATCACTTACAACGGAATGAAAAAAGATATTTAGATATTTTATTATTATAAGTTAATTTTCATATGCATTTATGGTAAAATACAATATACACATACGAGTATTACTTTAACCATAAAATTAAATCGTATTGTAGCCGGCGTCAAAACGGTTCCCGATACCCGTATAACTATTATCTTTTATTATATCAAATAGGTAATATAACCATTGACAAATAACTCAAGTGCTTGAGGTGGTTAAGAAATAAATAATAAATAAACACAGGGAAAAACAACCAATTCAGTTATTTGCTGCAACGTTTTATTTTTAAATAAACAAATATGGCTGCTTTAGCAATAGTTCAATGTTAATTAAACGTAAAGTCATGAACCGAATAACGGCCAATGACCTGTTAATTTAGCAATGGCGGTCACAGGCGTCTGACTTCAGTGGGCGTATATTTTAATTAAACTATAAATTATCCATCACTCGGAATACTTCTGTCGTACCGTTCCCTCTAATCTTCTTCCTTTTTTTCCTCTTAATATTTTCTTCTCAATTTAAATATGAAAACTAGGTAAAGATTTTCTTTCCTCATCATAAAATGAATCTTAACTTTATCCAATCTGAACTTAGAAACTAACACTGTTATATATGCTTCAATGTTTTAAGACTATGACTACTTCGACTTTAAGTCTACGACTAATACGTGTGTCTCACTTCGGACCTCATTCGCAAGTTCATTGTCGCTTCACGTGCCATGGAGAAAGCCATGCTCGGAATAATCCTGCAAGAAGGAATGAGGATTTCTGTAGAAGAACGGAAGTAACTGACTTAGCCAAGCTGGGCAATTGGGATGGCAGTAGGCTGGCAAGTAAGGCCGCTGGAGCCGGTGTGCCCGCAAGACGCGGTCTGCAAGCACAAGCAGCGTTGGACTTCCACCTAGAAGGTAGATCGATCACTGCCGGAAAATGTTGGATGCAAGCCTAATCCCAGCACTGAAAGTCCTCCGGCTGGAATGATGATGTTAATTTCATTAAGAACTTCTGAAGAATACACCATTCTCATAACTCATTAAAGCTTCATTGATTAAATTTGTTCAGGCTAAAAAGTTAAATGTTAATATATAAAGACTAGTTATACAGTTTTATTAATGAAACGTTAAAGAATAATCACGGAAAGATACGCTTGTCGAACAAAATGAAAAACGTAATTGGATTCATTCAATCGAAAACTGCTAGCTGAGCGATCAGATAAACTTATATTACTACGATATTTTTCTTTAATAATAAATTTTTAAATAACGGAATTTAAAAAGTCCATTTTCCTAATGCAGGTATTGACTAACTGAAGCGCTTGGAACTTCTTTATATCTTCATATTTTTATTTATTTTTAATACTTTTATATTGACAGCGTGTCGTTTGGCAGTGTACATTTCGTTTGTTTTGTTTCAATGTACTGTTTCGTTATTCTTAGTTTTGTAAAATTATAATAAAAATTTCATATCAAAATTACCACCGTTATATTCATTTATTTAATCCGTTATACAGTCCACACGCTCACTAACAGCAAGTTAAAGTTTGACTACATAATTTACTTCCAGATATTTATGCTATGATTATGCTTATGATTTCTATGTTATAAATTTTTCATATCTTTTTAAAGGAAAAGACAGTATTTGACCTTTCCTTTAACTCATAGTGTAGTGTGTGTAAAGTTATGTGATACAATATTTCTTATGTTAAACTTAATGCTATTTCGATTTTACTTTGTTTGAAATACCTATTTTTTTAATTACATTTTTTAATATTTTAAATTTTACGGGCGCAAATTTGTGATTTGCTATTATAATTTTTGATCTTTTTTTACTTCTTGAGATATCAAATATTATATCAAAATGAAAATATAATCTTTTTCAATATATTTTTTATTTACTCTGATAATATTTCGAGAGGACATCTTTTATCATCATCTTCATCATTTTTGCTGTAATATATCTACTGCTTGGTATAGCCTACCACCATAGATTCCCCATAGGACAGGTAGGAGACGGCTGGAATCTAATGCTTTCAGACTACCTTAACAAGGTCGTCCGTCCACAATATGGGCGGATACCTTACTCTGCCCTTACTGGGCTGTACTTGTCCAGAACCTTAAGCCTGCCGGATACCACTATTTTCTGAGCTATGTCGTTTACGATACTCCTCATAACTAATTATATCTCTTAGACTCTTAGAGATTTATCGTAATACAAAGGACTGATAAACAAAGACTTTACATTAATATTAAGTTATACAAGCGATACAAAAATTTCAAAGCAGGTGTCATACCGACTAGGCTGCTTTACTACCAAAAATCGTGATGGGATCAAAGTCAAGCGCAGATCTATAGCGATTTAAATAAATCTGGAAATTCACGGAATTCACAATGTAATACAAAATCTTGTGAAATTTCGCATTCGCTAAATACCTTAAGGCGTTATGTAATAAATCTTTTAGCCAATAATTTCACCTACAATGTCAACCTCAACATCTGAATAAACTAAAGTTTGATTGGTTGCCATAAAGGAAAAATATATTGAAACGTTACATAAGCGTACCTATAAAATGTTACCAAAAAGACGGTAAATTTTATTGCTACAAATACAATTTCTTTAAGAAACTAAATTGATATTAAATATAATTTACATATATCCCATACGTAAAAACTATTTAATATTCGTTAAGTTTATCTTTACCGTCTAGTGATAAACTAAAGACAAAACAACAAATAAATCGACAAATCTATAGATCACAGTTTAGCGGTATAGACCTACAAATTTCAAATTTACTGAATGAAAACATGAAGTTTGTTAAACACAAACTTTAATCATTATAACTTACTTCATGAAGTAATTTGAAAAATAATAGCGAACGTTTTTTATGAGACAAAAGTTGCGTCATACTAAATAGATTAACTTTAAACTATAATCCAACTATAAACCTTTTAACTTTTAACTCTAATCGTCAAATTAGGAATAATAGGAATTATAATACACTTTTAAAAGAAAATAAATTCAATTTATATTTAATAGTTATTATTATAAATTTAAATTCATTAACGATATCATTATCTCTCCTACCCCGTCCGCCTCCAGTTACTTCACCCTGGGTTAGGCCACTCTTCCCGAGAGGCAAGCCCGCCACTCTCCCTTCCATCCCGTCGGTGGCTTAGCAACCGAAGCCCACGAAACTCCAAACCCGGTCCTCTTCGCCTGCCGAGGAGCTCAAAGCCCTCGCACTCTACCTCGTCAATGTTGACCTCGACGAGGTCATCACGTCGAGAAAATCATTTACCACTCATATACACATGACTCGGCGGCCGCGTCCGCTTAACTCGCGTTAAAGCGAAGGCGGCCCGTTGAGGCCCTTGTCACTCCCGACCGCAGTAGTCCTCGCTTCGTCCTACATACACTACACCTCACTCACTACACTATACACCTACACGGATATAGTTCTACGCGTGTGCACGTCTTCGTTGTAACTGGGGTATGATCGCCAGCGTAAAATTTGGTCCGTGGACCCCTGTTTCCACGGGCTCAATTTCGATGAAGCTGCACAAAGCCCAAATAGGCTAGCGTAACTTCATATACATGAAATGCAAATGCAAATACAGACATCATAAATAATATCTTAAAGCAACTTGCCCCAAAGAATATAGATTTGCTTTTGCTGCAGCAAACAGTTGTTAACTATTACTATGTAGCATTTGGTTTGATAATTTGTTGCCGTTTTGTTAGTACTGATGTAATATCGTAGCTATAAAAAATTTAATATTTCTGATAAAATTTACGAGCAGTAGTTTTGTAATTTCGTCCTATATTGATACCAATTTAGCACTAACTAAGAACTCTTCAAGATTGTAGTGCAATGTATCAGGACACAGGATATTACATTTCTTTTAAAAAGATACTGTGGCATGTATTGCGCTTCTTTGTACTTTCAGGCTTTTTAATTGGATCAAAAATTACTGCTTTTATTTGATTCAACAAAGCGAGCGTTAGACCTATTATTTCACGGCTTTTGTTATATTTTCCCTTTTTAATAAGATTTAAAAAAAGTATTAATTTTCTTCGGTAGATAAAACATATTTTAAACCAATTTGTTTCTAAATCCTGGCATTTCTATACTTCGACGTCCCGATCGAATCAATAGTTTTTTTGTATAACACACGAAAGAAGATTTTGGCTTATAATCAATCTGGGCAACATTTTCTCAAATTCTACATTGTTATGCAGAAACTAATTAAATATTACAATATTATTAAAGACAATTTTCAGTCGCTAATGAATTCTTAAGATATTTTATGTGTTATTTTTTTTTCTTCTGACTGTAGGACTTGAAACGATAGTATATTTCGATACTGTACAATTTTTTTTTTTTTTTTATTCAACATATTACTAATGTACAATATTTATTTTCTTCCTATTGTTAGGGTAATGTAATGCAGTCATATTGTTAATACTAGCTGCCTCCCGCCCTCTTCGTGTGGCCTGCATAACTGTTTGTTGATTTTATTTCCTAAAATCTATTCTTGGTAAATTTTGAAATGCTAATAAAATATTCTGGCAGAAGTTGTATACCTTTATAGGAATATACATATACCTATGTATATTCCTATAGATAGAAAATATGCATTTATGTGTAATATGTATTAATGAAGAAGAAGAAGTGAAGCCCCTTCAACCCCCAATTTCATAAAAGCTGACCTCTGCTTTGAAAAACGAATGTTCCTACGAAATTTAAAGCCTCTGGGCCTTATATTTCCATAGATACCATAATGAGTAATTGCGTAGGCCGAAATCTCTCGTCCATATTAACATATATAGACATTAATATTTTTGTTATAAATTCATGTGCTACACTTGTGTTCATGTTAGGATTAACAAAACCCTACACTTTAAAAACTTTGTTCTTTGTCTAAACAATAACAAAATTAAGTTACACCGAATAGGTTTGTGTACATCGTATCCAGTTCATCTGCAGCATGTTGTTGAAAGTTTCTTGCATTTCACATAACAGTTTCCAGTCTTAACTTCGTTCAATAGAAACAACATCATAAGTGTTTCTATGTACGTTAAGGAAATTTGTTACACTTAGTAATTGGTAGTAGTAATTGTTACACTTAGTAACAGGTAATTGTTATACTCGATTCTTTACACAAAAACTAATATGAAAAGTATTTGCCTAAATATTAGTAAGATGAAAAATAAAATAAAGCAACTTAACAAAGGGTTTATTTAAATATAGAATGTAACTCATTACTACACTGCACCTACAGAACCATGTATTGAACCATGGTCCAATACCACTAATTACTTTTGTTTAAATAAAAATAAATACGAAAACATTACTGAAAATAGTAAAAATTAAAAAAGTAAAGTTTACAAAACATACTTTTCATTTCAATAAATTTTATTAAATTAAAGTTAATTTCAATACATATTTAACATTCTCTCTGATAATACGGAAATAAGTTTTAAAATGTATACACTTTTAATTAAAAATAAATCATATAACGTTGGAAATGTATAACTGTAATTTAAATTAGTGTTTAAAATCTGTGTACTAGAGTTTTATTACTTTCATTATACATTATTGTAGCCGACGTAAATAAACTGAAGTAATTAAGATATCAAAACAAAAGTGTTTTTGTTATTTAATTTAAAGTTATAATAAACGTTGACATTTTAAATATTGTATCCGCATTCAATGTTGTGTATCCTAAATTTAGTTTATTTTACGAGCGTACACCAAGTGTAACCGTACTTTGCACTGTTCACCTGAAAATTAATTACTAACATAAAGCAGACATAAATTATGTGTACCATAATTAAAAGCAGCGCTGGTGTGCAGCAATGTCCGGAAGAGTGTAGTTACAGCGCACACAACGTGAATTATGAATTTCTTGTCTGCAATCCCCACTTTGCTATGCAAGCTTTAATAAAACCATACTCATATTACACGTGATAAGTATTTAACTTATATACAAACATAATATAAAATATATTTTGTTACCAACATCTGAAAGTATCAGAAAAATGAAATAATAACACTCGTATTACATATTTTGATCTAATAATAAATTATTAGATCGCATTATATGACATCGATTTTAAAGTAACGAACAAAATTGTTTGTTATATAACTTCTTAATATGGCAGGCAAACCGTTTTTCATCACTTAACACTATTTGCCGCCAGGCATTTTTACCATCACCGGGTTTAAGGTCGTGGTGTGCTGAATGTTTAGCTAAAGTATCTATCTTCAAAGTAACTTACTTTGAGGGAACCAAGCCGCGAGCGCTTTTGCCATTACAATACACAAACCGCACGCTTAGGTGAACTCACTATGAAGTTTACACATTGGGTAGTGCAAAGGGCTGAAATATGGCACTGAGAGTAAGTAACTCAGCAACATACAAGAAAAAAATAAGACCACAGACTATTTTTATTAGAAAGGACAATTGTCCTAATTTTTGATCTTAATTTAATTGCATTGTCAATTTCAATAGAAATATCCCAGGTAAGTTTCCAACATAATGCCCATTTCTTCTACCTTCAAATTACATGGCATGTATTCATTCAGAATGTCTGAATAACTTAGATTAAAATACTACTGAAGTAATAACACATAAAATCTACTGCTACAAGTTAACGTATATGTCAAAATCTTTAATAGCTACGCGCTTTCGTCGCCTAGAAACTTTATTGCGGAAAAAAATTGAATTTAGCGATTAATCCATGTGAGCGTCAATTGTTACTTTTGTAATCACTTTCATATATTATAAATAAAAAATACAATTACTTTCTTATAAGTATTTTCGATCTCAATTGTCTACAAAACTTAGTAAAGAATAAAATAAAAAGTACCAGCGAACTACGAGGTATGATAAAAAAATACGGCGAATAATTTTATTGAGAACAAAGTATTACGTTTAGATCAAATTTAAATTAATCTCATTCAAAGTTTTCTTCTTGACTAGCGATGCACTTATCCCAACGTTGAATCCAATATTAAAAGCAGTTCTAGAATGCTTCTTTTGGAAGGTCCCTCCTGCACTGTTGTAGATCTTTTAATATCGGGAATTGTATAAAAACGGTTTCCTAGGCAAGGTGTTTAATTTTGAGAACAGCAAGGAATTGCATTGTGCTAAATTTGAAAAGTAAAGTGGGAGTTTAGAGACAGTCTTAAAATTTTTATGCCAAAAAATGGCGAATCAGTAGCCATATGTGGCAAGGTCCCAAAGATATCTCGTACCTCGGCCAGCTCTTAAATCATCACTTATTCAACGAACTATTTTCCTTCTGTTTGCAAGATTTCGTAGGTTTTCGAGGATGAAGGACGCCCCGGCCTTTGCCCATCCTCAACCGATTCATTCCCGCTTTTTGTTCACCATATTATCACCATACAGTAATTTAAACATTTCATGTACTTCTTTGGTACTTTTTTTCAACTTAAAAACAAATGTTAACACGTTGATCAAAACCCATGATGCGTGTGACCAATAGTGAATATGATCTATCTCTTCTAGCTACGGAAACTGATAGACAAGTTGCAACTTATCCAAATTTGCTACAGACTATTTCAATAAATCAGTCTACCGAAAGTATTCTTTCAAACGGACGTAAATACGGTAGTTCCTGGTATAAAAATTCATTCTCCGTGTTTTTTGATCACACCTCGTTTGCTTACCTGAGCCATTCAACGTTTTGACTACGCAAACTAATAACTTCATATCTGCGCTTTCACTGTAATAAAGATCCTGTGGTTTGGTAAATTACTTCAAAAACATATTTTTATATTTGACAATTTGAAAAATATTTTACGTATTTGGTAAATAAAACTTCTAATGACCATCGATTTAGTAAATAATAATTAAAATATCGTCGCAGCGAACTATATTGTGTTTATTACATTCGTTACCTGCTTATTCGATCTTTTTTTACTTTCGGTCAGATTAATAAGTAAAGACAGGAATTTAAGAAATTACTAAACGTAAAACGATTTACATATTTCGGCTATAATTATCTCATGTTTAAATTTAAATAACTTTATCTACAAAACCTCTGCAACCATCATAATCATCATCTTCTCAACCGATAGACGGCCGGACGGATGGTTCGAACCTTTTTTTAATGTAATTTATAAAGACTTGTCTGGCAGTCATACAACAGGCAAGGTAAAGACGGAAACCATATCCTTTTTTAAGTTATTGGTTATTTTACTTTTGAGATTTCTTTGAATGATTAAAAATTTTTTGGTGCTGTATTTGCTGCTTTTTCAATTTCGTCTGAATTGCTTTGTTTGCCAAAATATACGTATTTGTCGACAAAACCTATGTTATTATTTCTTGTCAGAATAGCTGATTTAAGATAGTTGGTCATTATTTTAGTTTTGGTTGTGTTCAAGTTGACTAAGCCTATGTGGTTTTCTTGACATAGGAAGTTTGTCACTTGTTCGAATTGTTGTGAGATGTCAACTAACACTTCAATATCATTA
Organism: Battus philenor; assembly: GCF_028537555.1. Classification (NCBI taxonomy): domain Eukaryota; kingdom Metazoa; phylum Arthropoda; class Insecta; order Lepidoptera; family Papilionidae; genus Battus; species Battus philenor. The sequence continues at coordinate 6,795,766 of NW_027181693.1, forward strand.
GCAAATCTGAGAGGGCTTAGATAACAGTTATTTATTTTTATAGCTTTATTGCGGTCAGTTATGTGGCCCCGCAATTAAAATTCAGTGTTATTACAATATAATCTGCACAATCTATGCACGCTACTTAATTTTTAATTTTAAAACGAAATGACTGATTGAAATTTAACTAGCCGCCGAACCGTAAAACTAGAAAACAAAAAGCTTTCACAGTACTGGTTGGCAGAAAAAGTAAAGGCAAACGATTCTATTCAGATGGCCAAATTTTTGATATTCTGGCATGTTACATATATTCATACATTTGAATATATCATTTACGTCGGTTTAAATCACAATGGAGTATATTAACATGTTATTATCATACTTTTTCCAACATATACAATATTATCGACATTACTTGGCTCCTCGAGTATTTTGCTTTTCGCCCTGTGTTAAAACTTGGACTTGCATATAGAAACGTATTTCCTTATTCCTCGGATGTAAGCCCATAATATAAAAGCTTTCTATCAAAATCAAATTTTGTTTTCAATTAGTTTGTGTGTTCAGTAATGACGACCGTTGTTTTAGTCGATATTCAGCTTTCATATGAGAAAACGAAAATCAGCGTAAGAACAATTTTATTAAAGGCTTTAATCTAGTATTATATATAAAATATAATAATAATCTAGTATTATCCCATTTTTTCAATTAACTTTAGTATGAAGTTAATGGATTGAATCTTTTTCAAAGGTCTTTTATTTAAACTATCACCAAAATTTTCAAAAAATGTGTAAAAAATTGCCTGTAGAAAATGTAATAGCAAATAGTGCAACAATGTAAAAACTGCTGAACTTTTGCAAAAAACCTACACAAAATATGAATTTGAAACGTCACATAATGGAATATTTCATACAGAATAAGGGAATAGTATGGGTAAAAATTTCGAACTCGAATTCGAATTTCGAATAATTCGCGGTATTTGTGCTTTTAATTAAGTATCGCATATTGTTCCGGTTGAGTGGGGTGTCTCTTGACTGAGAATGACTGTCAGTAAACTGGGTAACCGGCTATTTCTAATATAATTTTCATATAGCGGTCGAGTGCCTTAAACCTACTGATTAAGGGAGGAATGATAAACATGGAAATGACATAAAATATTACAAAACAAAACGAAGATATAAGAAAAAAAATTGTGAACAGCTTCGGTGTAAGTGTCATTTATTTAAGTTTTTGTTGAATGTAGAGAGCGGATCTAACTGGAAATCTATGGCGGAAGCCTTTGCCCAGCTGTGGAGGTCGAAAAGGTGATAATAATGATATACATTGACATTATTATATAGATGATACTGTAGTCCTGGCATATTCTATGGAGGGTCTCAGCACGATGCTCCCTAAAATTAACACGAATAAGACGAAAAGTATGTCAAACGCCCTTTTTGCGCCCACCCTAATATCAGTTACAAGTTCGATTCTTGAAATTCTTGACCTTTACATGTTCCTGGGGCGAACCGCCAATCTAAATAAGTGGACATTGTACGGTAAGCCGTAATGATGCACATAACGATCGACTTTAATAGATGAATGCTCTTTTCGTGGAAAATGTGACAACTGTCAACCAAAGAATTAATATTCTTCTTAAATATGAAAGGACCAATACTTAGCCACTTCCGCACATGTGCGGAAGTGGCTAAGTATTGGTCCTTTCTTATTTAGGATGGACTTCCGCAATGTAACGCCTGATTCCATTAAATAATATTCTTCTGGCAATATTTTCTCAAATATCAAGGAAACAAATAAGACGTCCACTGCAGGTTTAGGCCTTCCCCCAGGATCTACACGATGACCGATCTTGCAATGCCCGTATCCAGCAACTTCCGGCAACCTTGATTACAGCGTCTATCTATCTAGTGGTGGGCCTATCCACGTCCGATCTACCGGCTCGTGATTTTCACTCAAGAACATTACGTCACAGCCCCAGAGCTCCGCAGCAATGTAACCTTATGCCTACTTCTACTGCGAGCTGTTCTTCGAATTACGTCGGTGATTTTGGTGAAAATCTCAGAAGAACCAAAATCATTTCTGATTCGATCTCGCAGCGAAACATATCCCTCTCTATTGCTCTCTTGGTGGACTTTGAGCTTTCTTGTAAGGCCTTACGCAAACAAACCAGTACAAAAGATCCGTAAGTCATCACCGGCAAGGCACGCAAACATTGCGGCAAGAAATTATTTCGTAGCTCTCCGAACCCTGCCCATCCGAATTGGTTTCGGCAAGTGATCTCCTTTTCGAAATTAGACTTACCTAGCAGGAAAATTTGTCCCAGAAATGCATAATCGCCCACAACTTTAAAGGTTACGTCACTGTTTATGACTACATTGAAGATAGCACACCTTGTGATTTATGTATTATATTTATACGCTAACAGGCTATTTTATATAGTCCAACTAAGTTTTTGTCGCTTGTTCTTCTCAAATCTGATGCTTATTATTTGAATGGGTACTACATTTAAATTAAAATTATTAATTTTATTTATAATAACATGGATGTTACATAAAAAAATATGTAAATTAAATTATAATTAACTAGATATAACTAATCGGAAGATAAATTTGATAGTTGATTCGATTACAAATTACAGAGATTATTAAAATTTTGACTAAAACTATATTCAGTTCCATTAAAACTATTATGACTCTCATACAAACATATAACAACATGTGTTTCTTTGTCTCATAAAAGTAATACAAACAAGCGTTAAATGTACCGTAAAGGTGACTTCTGAGACCATATTAATATTTCAAACTTTAACTCGAAATGAAAAGAATTTTAATAAGTATGTATCGCGTAGGTATTTTCAGATAATGTATTGTGATATTGCTACAAGTATTTTTAAATCAAATAATTTTATTATTCTTTAGCGTATTACTATTTGCATCATAATCGTATATATATGTATGCTCTATTTTCCTGATCGCTATCAACGGAGCGTGTAAATACGCGGTTTGACAACAAAATTTAAAACCAGATATTTAATAAGATTAACAGTATACTAAACTATATAAATAATATTGACAATTATTGATAACTGTTAGATTGCTTGAACACAATGATGATAATAAAAATATAATAAGATTATAACAATAATATAGATGGATTTGATCGAAGTCATCAAAGTGCCCAGCAAATTTCATACTATGCGAAAGCATCACAGAGCATATATCATAAGAGGATTTTTACGCATCAAAATGATTCTTAAAAAAAGACTTTTATATTGTTTACGAGAACATTCAGGAAGTAAGAGCATTTCACTGGTGCAAACAGAAACTTATATACTACTAGAACACCAAAATCATAATGAAAATTACCAAAAGTTACATTAACACCAAGATTTTCAGGACAATATTTTCCAACAGACATACCATCAACATCAAAGCAAGCTCAAAAAGCATTCCGTTAATTATTTTACAGAAAAGATAAGGAAGAAAATTATTTAACAGCGCAAAAATTCTGAAGTGGTCGTTACATTTAAAATATTACTATAATGCACAGCTACTAATAAATAAAAAATGCGTTCATGGTTATATGGTTGACATTATACTTAAAAATGGAATTAGGTTATACATTTTAATCACCGATCAATATTTTTTTTATTTTATTCATATTGTTACTACAATGTAACATACGTAATAACAGGTTTTACTGGTGATTTTTTGAGTATACCAAAAGAAAGAATATATTAAATATTTATTTTTAATTTGACACTAAAATGTCATTCGAATAATAAACGCTCCATAGTAATGAACTATTGTTATAAGAAAAACGTGATGAGAAATGACCTTGTCAAAGTCTTCGCAATACGCAGGCTCTTAAATCGGTGTTATTGTAAATCGATTTATTGGAAAGACCTATTTCCAGCAATGAACGTCCTACGTCAAAAATGATAATAATGAATAAATACCTTTTTAATATATACTTTGCGTACTTAAACCTTTTTACATTATGTGTTTACTGCATGTTGTTAAGGCCCAATTAATTTATATAATAAATTATCGTGAATTAAATAGTAAGAAACTTTATTATAACAAGTTTCTACGTATTAAATAAAAGAGGACCGACAATAATGGCAATAAAACTGTTACTATAGGAAGAAAAAATCTTTATGTTTTGTTACATATATCGTGCTTCAATAATGTCAATAACAGAAAACAACAAAATAAACAATGGGAATTCCACCCATTTAAATATAACTGATTTGAAGAGATTGTAAAATTTTGAGTAAAGCTTTTTTATTTTATTTTTTTAAATAATCTCAACAGTGCAATTAAATATACCTACGTCAAACTTAAGCGGCAATTTAAATTCCTAGTAGTGACTGCCGAATGATACAATGAATAATATAAATAAAAAATGAGTAACGCTTCATGCGTCACTAAACAACACTGTTATAAAGGCATGGACTTACAATTTGAATACAATGAAGTTTTAGTTAAAATAGCCTGTCGCAATTCATATTTCGAACTAAATTTAATTTTGAAATCGTTATCGTAAACTAGATATTAAATTACAATTACGATAAGAGATCGCAAATTGTTAAACGTAATTATTAGATAGTGTACAAAATTGCCACTTGTTTTTTTTGGCCAGAACTAAATCCGAAATCAACAAGGCTGGGATCTAGTTTTCAGGGACTAGGTCGCTTTTTCGCTTCGAATTTCGTTGTAATCTGTGTTTATTATTCGTTCAATATTTGTCCAAAGCTTGTAAAGTAAAAAAAAATCATACGACACTATTATCAAAACTTTTATCTATTGTCTGCACTGTAAGTGATATTAGGAAATTTTGTCTACGATATTTGCGCGTTCGCACATTTATACGATTATAATAAAATAACATTTCTTTGTTTTGTTTTACAATAAGTTGTGATTTAATGCTTAAAACAATAAAAACAAATACACAATGCGATTCTCTCGAGATCTGTTTTTATTAAATTGTTGTTAAATCTAACACTTTCGATTTTAAAATAATTCGTAGACTGAATGTTAGTCAAAATATTATTTTTTTTAACCTCACACTTTGTTTCAATTAAACGTGAAAGTTTATATCTTTTTTTTATAATTTCAATTTTTAATCCGTATAAGGAATAAAAGGTTGATTGATGTATTTTGTTAATTAAATTCTGAATACTGAAAGTTTATAGAACTAATCGGTTTAAATAAATTATAAAAAAATAATTTAATCTTCGACTGCAAAACTCTATCTCGTAGTACTGTGTATGACTGCCTTAGGTGACGAAACTTAAATCTATAGTTGATCTGGATCGACTAAGATACAAACATCACTGTGTATTTCCTTTAGAAAATTAAAAAATTGGGAGGACCAAAAGTAAAGATAAGATTACTCTTGTAAACAAGATAACAATAACTTCAGAGTGGTCCACTAGAATTCGGTTTAACCAGTGATGGTGCCGATAAAGTGGAGGCTGTGCTTACAAACGTCTTGGAAAGACCCCAACAGAAAAGTGGTCGCTCTAATTTTCACAAATTTTACAGAATTCAAAAAGAAATTTTAAAAAACAATAAACCATTTATTAGTCGATACTCAATTTAGTTTTGATATTTTATAAACTTTCAGTGTCATCTCTCGTATTATCGCAAACGCTATTTGTGACCTCCGTGATGCCTATTTTTATCACAAAACAATTATCCGAGTGCATTATAATTTTCCGGTTTCAAAGCCCGCCATAATTATAGAAACTACTATAAAACGCAATGGAACGTACAATCGCGTATTTCTAACAATTGTGTAACCTCTCTTGTTTTTAAGAGAACGATATTTACTTGGTTACCGCAATTCCTATTCTGTCACTTGAAGTTCTAAGATTTTATTTTAGAATGATTTTTTTACATAACTTTGATAAGGTGTACCACAAATATACAGTTAAATATAGGTAATTGAATATGTTTTCTATGACAATTTTCTAACAGTCATGGATATTATTGACATGTGGTTTCAAGATAGGAGTGTTACATAAGAAAATGAAATAATATATTCATTGCAAATTCAATTACTCATTATCCTCGTAAAATTATATCAAGCTGTACTGATTGAGATGTTAATTCACTGCAACTGCTACTATACACATGCTATTATATTTAGGTCTATATTAGTCTACAACCTGTGTATGTGATATAATTTTTCATTATGCGGTATCGTTCAATTTAAATTTTAAAAGATAAATGATTTTGACATACATCAATTGACTGCATTTGATTTGAAAACAAAGGTCTGGATTATTTAAGTCAATTATAAATATTTATTTATTGTGAAATAAGTTTAATTTGAAGAAAATAAAATTTCCATATTAATTGTAATTCTATTCAGATAAAGCGTATTATAGATAAAACTTTAAGCAGATAAGGCGAGGTCTCTTTTGCCAAATTATGACCTAAATCAAATTGACTATCGAAGTCAAAGAAAACAGGACTGCAGCTAACCGTGTATTTATTTGGTCTATCGAAGTTAAAGCGAACTGTGTGTATTCTCCACGAAACCAATTCAATTTCATCGTTTGAAATGTAGAAACGAATTCACTTTATTCCTTCTTTCACTATGAATTTTTACCAAAACGGTATTTAAGGTGATATTGTCCAACATTATCATAGTTGAGTTAAAAACAGAATAAGAGCTTTAAAATATTATTCAAAGTATCATAATATTGGTTTATTGCTTAATTGACCGTTAAAGAATTTTCTATACCTGCAAACAGCTAATGCATCTGCAGTTCAACACAACAATTTTGCACATGTTTATTCATTATCTTGAATACTCGAACTGCTTACTTCCATAAAAACGTATGAATCAGAAACCAAAAATTATAGACCATTTTTGAATCTATTAACACTAAAAACGGTTACTGATTCCTTTTCTGTCACCTGTTTTTACAAGTATCATGACTTTAGTTAATGAGAGTTATCTAGGTTGGAAACCGCTGGGACCTTAAGGTTCTGGACTAGAGACAGCGGACTGCCAAGCGCAAGGTAGGATGGCTACTACACGGTGACAAGATCGACTGCCCACTGTGGACCTTGTTAAAATCGTCGGAAGATACTCGATGCAGTCTTTAACCAACCAATCCTGCTGGAAATCCCTTGAGGAGGTCTGTGTCCAGCTGAAAATATGTAATGGCTGCAATGATGACGATATGATTATCTAGATTAATTATATACATATAAAGTTAATAATATTTAAGTTCAATTTAATTATAAATTCCTATCGCCTATACTTTAAACTTGAGAACGTTTTAATTAAAAGTTGATGGATACAACGTTGTTATTAAATAGTAAACTATTTTTAGAACTTCATTACGTGACTGAAAGGAAAAACTTATTTTTCCTTACCGTCTTTTGAATACCTTTTGAATTAATGTTTAAACATTAATTATCAATGTTATCTAAACAATTAGTGATTACAATATTTTGATTATTTATTATCTCCCAAATAAAAATCTATTAACATGCATGTGGTTATGTTTGTATATAATAAATTCAAATAAAATGTTCACATAAAAAAAAACTTTTTCTTAATAAAAAATTGTACACTAACAAGTATGTAAAGAATTTATGTAACTTAAGTTACCTTTAAAACACAATGTTTTACTTCGTTTACAACATACGATGGTCGGTACGTGAGTAACTACGTTGGTCATCTGTTTAATTGCTCTGTTTACAAAATAATTTTAAAAACATTTTTCACGGAAAAACAACGTGCTAAATAAATAATATTTATTTTATGTCTTTATCTAAATACAAAAAATATCTTTAATTACACATTGTAGTTTTAATTCGATTACTCAAACAAATTTTTATCATAGTCATAGTTTTCTAGAGCAGCTACAGCCTATCGAAATATAATGTATTCTTTTTCTGGCCTCGTCACTTTTTTATAAAATAAATAAAAGGTCACCGCCTATGACAAATTAAAAAAAAATGTGAAAAAGTTTTAAGACTTGAAAAAGCATATCGTGATTAAGAAATAATATTTAAGTAAAGTGAAGAAAACTTAGTTTGGTGCCGCGCCGAATATATTTAAGTACATTCGTACTGGAAAAAATCTTTGTTTGGTACACAATAATTGTGTGCCAGAAAATATTAACAAAATGGTTGAAATGTCTTTATAATTCCATTATACCAATTGTGGACATTTGAAACCATGTTGATACAGATGTAAATTTTTATGCAAATTTGGAAACTTATTAAAATGCCATTGTTTCAAATATTGTTTCAAATGCATAAACGTATAATTGTTAAAAATTTTCAATTCTTTGTTATCGGGTTTTGCGTCGTGTTTTTTTTGGAGATTATATTTTATACCCAATGAAAGAGCAAACTGCTGTGGTTGAATCCTGTTATGTTTTGTTGCATATGTTTATTTATTTCAACGCGTTTCTTATGCCAAACACTCATGTAATGACCACCCTAATATGAGTTTCAGGCTCAAAGTTGTTAACTCATAAGCAACCTCACAACCGACGAATCCAACTCGGCTAGACAGCGATTATAGTCCCTCAGTTGCTACAACCAATATGTGTAACTAGTGATGATCTCTGATCTCAATGACAAGCTCAAAATCGCTGAGCGGAGTGAGCTAGGCCGGGAATTTCTCTACGAGATCGTATTAGGAAAGAAAATATCCATAGATGAACTAAATAGTATTAATTATAGTCTTAATAATAGTCGATAAAATTCAATTCAAGCAGTGCAAATCTTAAGACTGAAATGAAACTTCATCTTTTAAGACTTCATCAGATCTCGGATTCTGCATACGAGTATATCTGTAAATATTTGTGTTTGATAATTGAATTTAATAATGCTTACAATGCATATATGTATATACAAACATAATAAAGGTTGATAAAATGTATATTTTTTTCCAATCATAGTTATTTACATTTTAGTGTTACCACACTTACTAGTAACATCTTACTACAATGCTATTTTGTCAGCTAAACATAAAAAAACGACTGAAAATCGTAAAAAGTCTTATCAATTGTTTGCAGAAAAGATCCATACAGATTGTTTTTTCTCGTTGTTAAAACTCATGAAACCGAAATAAATTTATGTAATATATATCATGTATTTTCATATAGACAAATAAATCTTTGCCAAAATAAGGTTTCGCTTTATTATATTTCAATAGAAAATCGTAATTGCTAACTGTATTATTTAGCTATGTTTTAGTGAGTACGTTTGCCACTTACGTATCGAATTTCTGGTCCATCCATACATTATTTAAATAGAGGTATAAAGTTTTGTGGTCAATTAATAGTTCTATTATACATGGGTCGAAACCAGAACTAAAATTTTTATCTCTATTTACTCTTTAATAAAACATTTATTCATTTTCATTAATTTCTTAAAATTGTCATAACAAGTTTAATTTAGTAATATTTCAGTGCACAATAAACATTATTCACATCTTTAACTATAACTAGCACATCATACCACCTTTGTTAGTATGATCTATTTAGAATCAGCTGTTAAAGTAATTACAACCAACTAGAATTTGAAGTAACTCTAATCTTGGGTAACCAATTAGCGCTTACGCTTATACAAGATTACGTCAGCATTAACTGGTACATCCATTAAATGTTAAGCAAAATCCTTGTACTCATATATAAAATGTTGTATGAGACATTTGAAATGGGATACAATACGCGATACCATAACTATCAGTCAGAAATTATGTATCTCTTCGTGGATCATAAGGGAAATTATCTAATAACATACAGCTCATTTATTATTTTCGCTAAATTATTTACTTGAAACTAGAAGAATGCCGACGCTTACTTATTTAAAAAAATATAACCATTGACAATTATTGATAATTCTATGGCGCTATTAAATTACATAAGGTTAAAAATGGGTGACGCAAATTGATAATAATACACTTTATTTTATATGTATGAAACATATTACAAACATAAAATAGAAATGATATAATAATGAGAATTGGCAACTTATCGTATTCCGCGATTTCTTTCGATGGATAGGAAAAGAAATGTAATTTAATACGACGATGTCCACTGAAGACAAAGTTCACTTTTTTTAAACTAGGGCCTCTTTTAAAATCTATGTAACAGATATTTACAAGATCAAGCACAGGGAACAGAAAAGATTGCTTAAGATCACTTTTCTTGAAGACGAGAAGAAAAGTTGAGGAGACCTAATTGCCGCTAACAGTTTTTTCCTCCCTTGTTGAATTTGAGGACCCCTAAATAATTTTTTCTCAATAAGCAGTCAAGGTCTTCATCTTGTCGCTATAAGGAATTATATGATTATGAAATAAGATACGGGGAATGCTGTTAAGGTAGATTTTGAGAACCATTATGGAGCTACCAATGTTTATGAGTTGGGTTCCCGGTAAAAAACTGTAATCCCTACTCTAATCGCCGAAGTAAGCAAGATCTTTGTTAATAGTTGTAACAACCTTTATCACATAAAATGATATAAGAAAAAAGAAATTTACCAGAGATGGAGTTGATATATAAAATAATGAGTGTTAAAAAAAATACAAATCGTAAAGGTAGATATTACCCTGTTGAATGGTAGCATATACATATCACACCATAAGAAACAATCATCATAGATGCGAATACGCTACCAGCGGCCAGTTACGTAACTACGGAACTTATTAACTGTCTTACAGATGTTGTAATGCGTAGCGTGCTAATTAAAAAAAATGTAAATTATAGTATTATTAAAGCTATTGCTTTAGTCTAAAAGGACAAAGACTGTCAATTTATTGGTTTCCGTAGATACCCTAACGTCATTAATGATTTCAAAACAGCCATAGTGAAACCTGGATGAAAACTGGTTTAAAAAGGATTAAGTAGGCTACTTCGAGTTAGGGAAGAACTAAGTTGATAATGTATCTGGATTTCAAGGACAGAAAAAGAATGATAAAAATTTAAGGATATTATTTACATTTATGTTAATAATAGGCATTACAATTCATTGAGTTACTTATTATTATTTGATGCAAGCGCCATATTTGGTTTTCATAATAAGGAGTAGTCATGTTGCTCTGTCATTTACAGATTCAACTAATTGGAGACGATTGGGCGCATAACTTAAACCTCATTTCAGTAACTAAGATGGAGGATTCCCTCGAGAGCTTCGGCTCTAGTCATTACAAACATTATTTTACCGGATTGGGAGTCAACTCAGCTTTTAGCTAAAGTTATCCCAAAAAACAACCTCGTTATGGGCTGAACCGGTGCCCGAGTGTTCACAACCTCAACTTGATCGGTTTCTAATGCCAAACTTCTTCGTAATTTCGTTTTTCATTAACTTGAGTTGCAATGTAACGCGCGGGTTGTGCCGCTTACCATTGGGTAAACTAAATGCTCGTCTCTTCACTTTCTTGTGTAAACAATCTGTAAACATAAAGAATCAAGGTCTGATTACCTCAACATTTGAGATAAGATCCTTAGCAAGTTAAGGAAATCCATCAGTCAGTGGGCAATTTGATGATCAGTCTGTAATTACTCAAATAATTGCAGAGATGAAAAAAGCATTTCGAATAAAAAAATAGATAGTTCGTTTCTTATTCCTTTGTCTCTATTTGTACTTTAATTTTTTTGTTGAGGGAGATAAAAAGAAATCTTTCTTTTCATTAACAAATTAGCAGAGAAAAATTACTGAATCTATTTTAAAAACAATGCTACTAAAGTTGCGTTGAAAACTCGTATTTAGTGAACTTTCGAATACAATAATTTACGTCAAAAAACATACATCAAATATGTCATGGTGGCGGTCTCAATAAAAATCTTGTTAAATATTTTCCTTTATGAATATCCAAGATGATAGAGATTCTGTTTAATTTAGTTTTAATAACCATTTTCTATTAACAATATAATCAATCTAATCAAAATAACTTTATACATACACTTTCTTTTTCCTACGATCCTCCACATACTTATCACAATATCGTATCTCATAATATATTTTTTTTATTTTACTACCGTATAGGGTTGAGCCCTCTTTGAAATCGTCATTTTTTTTAAAAATAACATAACAATTGATACTTTAGCCTTATTGAAAAGAAATTCTATTTTATATTTACTCATAAAGTATAACCTGTCAAAGAAGAAACTTTATTTATCAGATTATTTATTCAAGTTATTTGACTTTAATTATATATACCTTTGATTATGGTTAAGGGTCCGTTGTGTGTACTTGGATAAAAAATAGAACCAAATAAACCTCCACTATAGCAACGTGTTTTAGTTTAAAAGACGAATCGAACGAGGATTACAAAAACGGCTCAGCAATCGGGTTTTTTCTTTGTGATTACATTTACAAATATACTTTACAGTGGTTAGACAAAGTCGTTCTGAAGATGCATAATCACCTAATAAAATTTTACATTGTAGTTTTTTCCATAGTTTTTGTTTGATATTTTTTTTAAATCGATCACATGTCATTCAGAGAAACTTCAGTAGAGTTTAACAGAGAACCATACAAAGTTGCCAACATAGGAAGTACTAATTTTATATATCGAAGAGAAGAACGTCGAAGAGAGCGAGAGAAACGTCGATAAAGGTTTAATAATTTTTAAACGGAAAACAAAAGTTTCTCTAAGTAATAGATTTCATGAAGAATAAAACGGACACAGCCCTGAAATTTTACTTACAAAGATTTACGTGAAGTCGGTCAAAACGACTACAAATGACGTTATCATTCTGGCTCAACACAACGCAATGTGTGATAATGCAAATAAGAAAGCGAAGCTTTATCAGAAGCGACCGCGGCAACACAAGCCTGTCGGCCACGGTGCGCGGCGGACGGCGTCAACTGTCGCTTAATGCGGTGTGTCAATTGAAACCGTCAACAAAACAGGAACACAGTCCGTACAAACTCATCAACACGACCAGCAAAAACCATTCACAGTCGAAGCGAAACGCGGGCAGCACGTGCTCATCTAATATTAGATCGAAATAGATACGTTTTAGAATCGTCAGTGTGCGCCCACATGAACAGAGTTTCATTATTAAAATCATAAATGTTTTTTTCAATATATTCAGTGGACGAAAACAATGAGTATCCGGAGCAAATGGAGAGAATATATGGCTGCACTCAGTGGTTAGTGTTAAATTATATTATTTAATCTTTTTTGTTATTTGTAAATATTGAATTGTTCTTGCTGGCAACATTGCGGCTAAGCTAGTAACAAAGAAGACAGTTCCCTATGTTGTTTGGTTATGTTAATTTTATTTAACGTTCGGCGTTGAATTTTTTCGCGTATTATCCCAATGTTAAGAGTTTTTTTTTAAAACATGTAGCTTTAGCGGTACATGAAGTTGTTTAACGTTTTGTTAAAATTCGTTGATTAAATTGCTAAATAGTTTGAATTATGTGTTATGTAGGTAGACAGTAAGGTTAATTTTTAAAACTGGAATTAATTAGGAAATAATTTTAACATTTTGTTGCGAATAATGTAAACATTGTATACAAACATTATTTTGAAAAAAAAAATCATTGGCATTGAAACCTTAAAAATGATGACGAATTTATTATATTTTTACTTACAAATTGTTCCAAATTAAATATCGATAAAATTGTAATAGCAACATAAACCAATACGAAACGACAGCCTAAGTTTTTTTAGCACATATGATTCCAGTTTTGGTTACAATGATTTAGCATATTCTCTTCAAAGAAAACGTAGATATTCCTTACTTATGAATCACAAGATAAAAAAATGACATTACATTTCATAAAAATTATGTATTAAACATATTATTAACACATCTTAAAAATTTAACAAAATTTTTTTTATTCCCGACCTATTTTTATTGATGACAAATTGTTCAATTGAAAAATAAATAAAATAACTATAGTTATATTAATACCTTGCCGTAAAAAAAGTTCAATATACATAAATTGATTATAACTTTGCGTTAAGAAATAAGCCATTTACTTAATTCTCTTGTCATATATATATTTTAAATAAATCATTCAATGTATAGCGCTATACAAGGCCACCCAGAAAGTTTTACGAGAAAAGTTTTTTATCTGTGAATCGCTGGTGTTATAAATAATATAATGTATTTTAAAAATTAGATTTCTGAATTGTAAATATTTATTTAACTTTTCTTTTCAAATCTGGTCTTTCTGGTCTGGTTTAGAGACGTTTTCTTACAATGACATCTAGGAATTTTAATTAAGAGCTTCAAACCTGATAAATCTTTTTAACGACTTTTACTAACTTTTGAAGCAACTATGTACTGCTGATATACCGAGTTTATAGGCTTGATCGCTTAAATTTGACGTATAAAGAAAAAATAGCTCGTCGTAACTTTTGTTATGGAAGAAAAAAATGTGCTACAACGGAAAAAATATGATCTAAAAGAACCGGGGTATCACTTATGAGAATATTCTGCATTATATACTAACTGTATCCGGAAGTACTCTTGATGTTCTACATAATAATTATTGTATAAAGGATTGTTTCAAACTGGGTACCTTACAACCTCCAGTTACTCCGCAATTAAGACTAAGGACTTTTTAATTATCACACCCGTAAAACTTTTGGGTCATTTGTGTTACAGCCCTTATTTTACATCGTGTGATATTTCCTTGATCTTTTAAATTAAAACTACCTCATATGAATAGTTTTCTTTACCGCATATTACTGTGATTGCGTTTGAGACGGCCGCTGATGAAGTACCCCCTACAGACTGAAAAATGTGATTTTGAATTTGATTCAGAACTATAAGATACAGATCAGGGATACCCAAATTCAAAGACCAAGTTTTTCAACGAATTTACTAAACTTATACCGCAAAAAAGAACCACTAAACAATGTACATAAGTCATATACATTGAGATAACTTCATTATTTATAAAAATTGTAATTAGATTATACGCACCTGTTTGCACGTGTAAATATTAATCCCTAACATGCGCTTCATGAATTCCTGATGTTATGCTGTAATTTGTAATAAATAGTTACTCATGAAAATATTAATTACGTACGTTAATTTTCCAGTGCAAATATTTATCTGGTCACATTATAGAGAAAATTACTAGTTCTATTACATGACATTATAATTTTCCCATTATTTAATATTCGATATAATATTAACGATGGAATTATCATAAATTCTTATTCATTTGTGTACTGAATTAAATCATTATATATAAATAGTATATTCATACGTACTCTCACAAACTTAATAGAAATATCACACTGACATTAAAAAGACTATTTTTATAAAGGTTACAATAGCTACAAAACCAGTATACCCCAAAAAACTAATATTATGTCTTTATAAAAAGGTTTTAAAAAATGTAGTTGATACAAGTGCGCCTGCCCACTTCATGGCATAGTCGATTAATGTTAGAATTCATTTCACTTCCATCTGCAAATGTGCCCATTTAATTAAGCACGGCTAACAGTCTGTACAAATTTAAATTAAAACAGCTCTTGCAAGCTCTCTGTTATTTTTATATTGTCAAATGGTTTGTTACTGGCTACTGTAAGTGAAACGAATCAAATGTTTGCGTGCTTCAAATCACAAAACAATTAGCCTAAATACTTTTTTTCTACGCAGAATTACATAATAAATCATAAGTTTATTATTAGGCCTCTTTATAAATTTGTAATTGAACTGGTGGAAAGCGGACTCCAACCATGGTCTTTCGACGACCTCAACAAGGTCGTTTATCCACCACGGGGATAAAAATCCTATGCTGGGCTTGATCGTGGATCGATCTGTGGTCCCCACTCCTTAACCTTAAAGCGCGGTTATCCCTTCTGCGTGCTATGTGGCTTTCCCACTGCCACTTCGGCTTGCTAATCCGATGAGCTATGTCCGGTACATTCATTTGGCGGATTTCCTACCTGTACTGTACCAAAACTGGAGAAAACAGAGTAATTTACGACCCTCACGTAGTTAAATACGATGTTAAATACAAAATTCAGTTACAGTTCAACGCATGCACGTAATATTTATTTCTTTATTTACCCTTTCTACCCATTTTACGGCAGACTTAATGCCGTACAAGCATCCTCTACCAGTCAACCCATGGTGGTGCAGAAATAAAAAATAAACAGATGTAGAATGTTATAGAAAAAATATCTAATTACATAATACTACGCGCCACATGTACATGGTTAATACCATAATTATTATCTAATTACCAGTAAACGCATACTCAAATAGCATACATATTCATAAATTATATAATTCGCAATTAGATAAATATATTACATATTTTTTTATAAAATATATTTATATTCTAACTTATGTGGCAAAGTCGTATTTATAAACATTTGAAATTTAAATTGTTTTTCAATATAATATATGAAATACTGTTTATTACAGAGATGAGAAAAATATATTGTCGTGTAACTCATTTTTATATAGCAATTATATCGACAATTTATGGGCATGTAGATCAATTCTTAATAAGGACAATTGGAGGTGTGTTGCTCGCCATGAAGAAGAGGTGATGTCTACGTGTCTATATGAGAAATGCCTTTTTGGGTCTAATCTCCTTCACCCAAGTGTCGAAAAAAAGCCGCGGCTGTCATTATTATTTTTAATCATTCATTTATTATAAAAGTTATCAAACAAATTCATCATTTTAATTCATCACAAGTAAAAAGCACAAACGAGAATTTGAACCTTCCTTACCCTTTTTATTTTTTCCTTTTATGACAGTCTGTCGATACCTAAAAGACAACAAAGTAATAATTATCGTATCGCGCTGCCATACATTTGTGTACATTTGCAAAAAAATCAAGTTTTCATTGATGATTTATTAGAATAATTATTCTGAATAGTTTTTGTTTGATAATTAAACTTAATTGATTTTAATGACACAAGACACACCGGTTAAACGTTTTACCTTTAGTGTACTGCAATCGCAGTACCAAGTTCATAATCTTGACCGATTTTACTTAACCAAGTGTGTCAGACAAGTGGAACAATCTAAGTGCATAATCGAAAATACATTTTGCGTATTATTGCAAACTTGTGCTACATAATAAATGTATGCTTTTAAAATAGCATAGATCATTTATTGCGTTAATTACACGGTATAATAAGTGACATGTGTCGTAAATATCATCCTGAATAACTAACAATTACACATGATTCTTATCTCAACCGACATGAAACTGTTAGATGACCATGCGTATCCTAAGTTCAGTTTCGGAAAATACGTTTTATTTATTTGTCTTGTATTTAATGGACCTGAATTTTCTTCAAATCTATTGCACAGGAAATAATATACGAAAAAAGAGACACAAATCGAGTTTTAATCAGTGTTTAGGTGAACATTTATTAAGGTTTTTTATATTCAGTTGATGTCATTTAGTATCGACGAAAACATGTCAACAGTCGACTTCAAATACAAGGACATCATGAAACTGGTTTCGCAAAAATCACAACGTGGAATAATTTCTAGAATGACACCTACTATTTTTTTTATTTGACATTAATATTATGGAAAATTGATAAAGTTATGGAAAAAGTACTCACTTTTATTATAGTGGCTTAGTAACATTGTTGAAAATATAAGGTTACGCGTTTTATATCTGACCATCTCATATATTATATAGTCTGTGGCTGACTATCACACTGTGACCTTTAAGTATACAGTGTATTCCTAAACTGGTCTTAAAAGTTGTGCAGAATTAATTTTTTATTCTGTCTACAGAATGTCCTTAACTAAATGCAAGAAACCGTATAGAATAAAACAATACATAGAAAAGAAAACACAACCTCATAACCAAAGTTTTTGAATACTGAATCTACAACCTTAAGTTTCCTGTACAATTTTTTTAAAAACAAAATATTATTAAATCTTAAAAAAAATTAACATTAAATCTTGCTATTAATGTAAATAATAATTTTGTCAGTCTTGACCTAAATAACAAAAGTAAAATCCGCTAAATCATTGTCTACAAATTGATAAATGTAAAAGATAATATTAATTCGATTAGAATAGTATAAATGTAAAAAGAAAATCATTATAATCACATTCTTTACCTTTTGTACCATTTTTCGAAAGAGAATATATGATTATTTAAAATATGATTCATTTAAAATATTTTTTTATCATTTATGGCTCGTGGATTCCCGATCCGTATTTACATTTAAATATCTTGTTCAAATTCATTACACATAAAGTTAGTTTATTTTTTTTACATTGTTAGCTAAACATCGTAAATCATATTGAAATTAAAAACCCCCAAAGATTTATACAGTTTTCTCTACATAGTTCTACATAAGTCCAACTTTGTGGTAAATTTTTTAACCATTTTTTTAAACGTGACATAACTGAAATACATATAGATTAAAAATGCTAAGGATATTTATATTTAAATGTCATGTACTAAAAATATCATATCATAGAGAAGTGTAGATTTATAATTGTTAAAAAAAGTATCCAAGGGTGAATACAGATAAATAATTTAAAAAAAAAAACTTAAATAAACATCGAAAACGAAACTACTCACACAAATTTAAAATTAAGGTATTTCTCCAAACTATTAATTAAAATGTATAACTTTAATTAAAAATAACAATTGGAGAAGATTATGAAATTGTGTTTAAATTTTGGCGCTCCACAAATTATAATTAAAATACTTGTTGCTACTTGTTGGGTAAGCTGAATGTTGTATTAAAATAACAATATTAATTACAACAGGAGCAGTTTCTAGTCATTATAACATAAAACAAGTCCTTCTTCAAATATTCTAATAATGCTCGCGTTTAATTAAACCTTTTTGAAACTCCTCGCAAACAGTCATTTGTACTATTACTTTATTTTCTTATATTTCAACACAAAAACTTAATAGTTGTGTGCGACATGATTTCAAAAAAAATCCAAATAAGCATTATTAAGGTTGTTCCTTAAACAGCGTGTAGAAAAATCAGTTTAGATAAAAAATACCTAAAACAAATAACAAAAATAAAAAAATAATCAAGACTCTATGATTAGAACCTTGAAATTAATAAATACGACGATTAAAGATAGGAATATGTCATAAGCATATATTTGCAACTTTTATATCTTCTGCCATTATTTCATTTATAGCATATAGGCATATACGAGTAGGTTGTTGCACGGAAAAATTACTGAACCAATTTTAATTTTTCTTTGTGGTTGTTATGTATATAAAAAATAATTATATAGAAATTCACAAAACAATCACTCCTCGTTTAACGGTTATAAAAACATGTCAACCAAACGCTATATATCTTTTATTAAATTACATTGAAAAACTTGTCTAGGTCAAACGAGTTATAAGGCGTCTTTGAGGTTATACACCTACATAATCTATTCTAGTTCAGTCAATAGTACGCGTATTTATTAAGAAGCTGTCTTAATTATGAAACATTTTATTTATTAAACTTGTAAGCTTTCAACGAATGATTTTAATGAATTAATCCACACAAATAAAGTGTATGTTGTTGCGTATACATTGTGATGCATTTTACAATATACAGAAAACTGTGATACTGTTAAACTAAGGTAATGCTTGGGGTACGCGTGGCTAAGTCGGACTGACAATCGAATGCAGGTACAGGGCTGGCTTCCTTTACACCTCTAACGACACCCTTATCTGTCCCTTAAATAATAGAGTCCCACATTTGTAAAGTTTTAAAACACTATGCGTCTTACAAACTATATTTAAAAACAATAAAGTTACTACAGATTAAATCGCAAGTCATTTTAGTACATACTGGATATTGAAAAAGAAACTAGTACTGTTCTATAATTATTACATCGTATTGGAACTAGAGGCGTAATAACTTATACCATAAACACATGCCTGTATTTGCGAATGCTAACTGTATTTACCGCTCTTTTAAGGTCAATGAACTTGCACATTGTATTGAAATTGTTGATATGCTCATTATATTTCTAAAAAGTTTATCGTAAGTTTTTATTTAAAGCTATTAAAAGTAAAAAATATATATTATACGTGAACAATGAAATCACATTTTAATGTCACGTTTTTAAAGTTTAGATTAGATTAATTAATTTAGTTATCAATAAATAATAACTAACTGTTAAGCAGTGGTAGCCCAGCGGTAGAGTAGTGACACTTATGATCGTTGATCATGGATTCGATTCTCGAGATGCAATCTTATATAATTCACATTTTATGTATTAATTATATAAGATCGCCACTGCTCACAAACAAATTTCCAAACAATTGACAGCAGCGTTCTCTGCGTACCATGAAACAGAGATCACCCGACTTCCAAGCGTGGCATTTATGGTGTATCGCCCATAGATGTCTTTGGAGGAGGCTAACGCCCAACATTAAGTGCCTATGCTTGAAACGACAACGACGACTACGTTTAACTAACAGAAAACATATGTGTCACAACGCTTAATAATAAATAACGTGCTGTACGGACACTGTAGCCAACTTGTAGCAGGAAAATACAATTTGTACATTAGTATGAGTTTCTTAAATAGTAGAATAAATTACGACATTTTTAAGTCTCTTCTCGTATGTATATTATGTCGTTCTTTCTGCTATAAACTAGAGACTACTATAAAATAGAGAAATAAGGACAAGTACAGTCAGGCAGAAAACCGAAAAAAAAAGAGTTTGATTAAATAAAGAGGAGATCGGTAGACAAACGAAAATAACCGATACAACCTAGCGGATATCTAGTGGCAGTGCACAAGTCATAAAGCGCGCATATCCCCGCTAGGGATTTAAGATTTGAAGTTGAGGTTGCGACCCAGTAAGTGCAGCACAGGACGTCCTCCCATAAGATCGATAGGTGATCTTGTTAAAAAAGTCGAAAATGCCATTGACTGAACATATGGGGGAAGCCTACCCTGCCCAGTAGTGGGCGTATTACGGCTGAAATGATTATAATGAAAAACGGAAGATCTAAGGCACCAAACTAGAGACATTTAAATCATCGGAACAACAATATACAGAATAAATTTTAAAGTTGATAAACAGAATACTGGGTATGTCCAAGTTATTGTTTACAAAGACTCTATTAATAATACTTGTTAATACTTGAATGTTAATTAACGAATAAAATATGATAGCGAAAACACTGCTAACAATCTCTGTGCCATTTAAATAACAATAAGCCACATACTATGGTAATTTGCACCTGTTGACATTACAAAAAAAAACTTTGTCGAATCATTAATATTCCATTTTGGTATAATTATGTTTCGAACTAACGGCTCGGGATACCCACGAGAGTGCCTTTATTATGTTATTATGTTTTCTTTACAAAAAAAGTGTAACAGGATACAATGACAAATGTGTCGGTTGATATCTGCGGTTTTTTGTACTCTAATTAGAATTGAGGATAAATTCTTTGTTACATTATCTGTCCGATCTCCTTCTGTTACCACAAGTAACAGCAGAATACCCGAGTAAGTTGCTTTGTTATGTTATTGTTATTCCACCGTCGTATCGAATCTTTAGAACCACTGCTATTTTTAAGAATGACACAGCACCAGACAATTTTTTTCTTCTTATTTATTTTCATGCAAAAGTCTTCACTTTATGACAGACATTTCTTTATAACTATTTATTATATTTACACAAATTCATAGTTATAGAATATGCGTACATGTATCGTACTACCATTCGATTCCTAAGATATCATCGAATTATTTATTATAAAATGAAAATTGCTTAGTCATCGATTTTAAGTAAAAAAAAAAAGAGGTAATAATTTTTAACATTCATCTATATCACAAGGTAAAGCACATATTTGTTTATTATAATATCATATGACGCTTTGTGGTCACGATGTCGAGTCAAATCACACATTATTTTTAATATTAAATATTACCAACAAAGCGGTGTTATTATTGTAACGTTTAATTGATTTTATGGACAGTCGATTTTATTGACAGCCATTTATTATTAGATTCTCCTTTTCTTGAATACTTATTGCCTTTTTATAAACAAATAAAAGAAAACAAAATTATTGGTGTGGAGGATTTTTTACATTTTGCAGTAACGATGTTTATTAATACAGTTAAACATTAGTGCATAAATATCATATGTTCTGTATAAAAAGGACCGTAAAGAAAAAATTAAGACATAATACTTTATTCGATTGTCGTTATCATTTCCACTACTGGAAGCGGCTGGAAGATGCAGGTTCCGACGACCTTAGTAAAGTCGTCAATTCACGTGGATGTCCTGTGCTGCGCGATCCGTGGTCTCCATAGAATCTTAAGGCACTGCCATTTCCACTGCAACTTGCCAAGTCGCTGGGCTACGACAATTATTTTCGTTCGTCTACTGATCTCCTCTTTATTAGATTAACCTGTCAACTGCCTATGGACATAACTGTCCGAACTCCCCAGATGCGTACGGGTCAGATCTCCCTAAATAAATAGGCTACATTATATCGAATCACCTTAAAAAAAAAACAGTTTAAAATCGCTTGCTCCGGATAAACTACAGACCACAGGATCATGAACAATAATATTTCGTTTATCTCTAATACATTCAGGCGTTACTTTGCGGAAGTCCATCCTAAGTAAAAAAGGGACTAATATATAGCTACTTTCGCCATGCAGCAGCAGTCATGCAATGAAGTGCACCGCCCGCCAGCCTGCTGATAAATGCGCATGCGGCAAACAATGTGAATTACCCAACTACTACCGCTAATCCACTCAACACGTGTTTCATCCCTCCACGGGGCATCCTCAGGAGTAATGTTACATCGACCAGTGCCAAACACCGTAGTCTACTAGTATATAGCTAGATAGATAGCTGCATGGCGGAAGTAGCTATATATTAGTCCCTTTCTTAATTTCGTTTATCATTTAAAAAAAATTATTCCCGACATTGTCAGGCGCTATGATGCGGCAAACGAAGGGTTAATGCAAGTCTTTTTTCCTTGGGTTTCTGATTGACTGAACTTGCATAGTCATCCGAGAAACATAACAAACCACAGATTAAACAGGAATTATGAACATATCAAATCACATGTTAATTACAAATCGGGCTATAAATAATGTACATAAATAAATTGCAAAAATCGACATTAGTACG
The DNA here is from genome assembly GCF_028537555.1 of Battus philenor. Lineage (NCBI taxonomy): Eukaryota > Metazoa > Arthropoda > Insecta > Lepidoptera > Papilionidae > Battus > Battus philenor. The sequence continues at coordinate 6,818,824 of NW_027181693.1, forward strand.
GACGTTTTTTCACTACTCATACCTTAGTTACATATGTACTGTTAGTTCTTATCAATCAGATAAGTTATGCGCGTTTTGCTATTAATTCTTTTCTATGAATATAGTATACGCCACAATAATTTAAATAAATTAACAAACATAATATCCACACTGGCTTTGCATATATATTAGATAGACCTTACATACCTTTTAAATACATAGAACTACTGTGATATTCATTACCTAAATGTAATCATTGTGTAATATATGTGTATACTAATTTACATTAAACAGTGTCGTCAAATACATTAAATAATATTGTGGAACTTGTTAGCGAATACATAATGTGTTACGCAGTTCTAATTCAGTGTTTATCTTCATTGTTTGCTAGGTCTTGCTTCATGATTATCTGCTTTAATTAAGTTCCGCGCTCATTTCATATTATATTAATCAAATTGTTTGTTTTCCTGGTATTGCACGCGTAAATTATGTTGTGAATAAAACAAAAATAATTATTTTATTTAATTTACAGCTCAGCGTAAATTAATAACAGGTTAAATTACAAAATAAAGATTAAAAACCCGACTATTTTTTAACATAGGTAACAATTTCATCAATGATCAAAATAGCTATTGACTGTTATTATATAAATACGTATGTTTATCGCAAATTTATACGTTCATGAATATGTTGAAAATGAATCGTTTAAAGATTATAATTCAAGATCAGTGTCAGCTTAAAGCCGTTAATTTTTTAGATTTTTGAACAACCTACTCATTTTGACGAAGCCTCGGCCGCAAATAACTTAAAACACCGAAAAGTCAGATTAAAAAAATATACCACAATTACACAAAATATGTCAAAAAAACTTTTTTGATATTAACCGACTAGGACATATTTGTAAAAGCAAGTTATGTATATAGATAATAATATAAGCATATTATATAACATAAGCAATTGTAAGTACAAGACTTGCTGCAAGCCCTTACTTAAATCCGTAATAAGAGTTGTTGCAGATGTAAAACTTCCGATCAATTAATTTTATTTTCGCGTGCTTCGAAGTGCTATATGCATAACCTGTAATAGAACATCTAGTTCAAATACCTAATACAATTCTTAATAATCAAAATCCAAGCCAATAGTTATGCACATAGAAATATGTAGCGTGTCCCGATCGCTCACTAAACATTTGCATTTTTCTATTTAATTAACAAGATAAATAAAAGTTACAATTTTTGTGAATAGATATTACAAGAAACTAGATAGTTTTTATTAGAGCTATCAAAATTGACACTGAGTTTTTTGAAATGAAGTTAAACAATGAAAAAAAATATAAGAAATCAAGACTGTTCGGAGTGGTACTAGAAGCCATGAGTAACTCGGAACTTAAACGTACTCAAGTTCCGAGTTACACTATCTTACAACATTTTGAATATTCTGTTCACCAGTCGCAGTAAATGTTTACGGCGCATTTGTTACTGCAATATTAGAAATTGGTTTACGATTTGGTCACATCTATCGATAGACGCCCTCTGCAAGGCCTATGCCGTGGTAATCTTGCGCTGCCCGCATCCAGGGACTTCCTGCAACCTTGACTATGACCTTATTCAAGCTAGTAGAAAGGCCATCCACGCCGCAAACAATGCGAATGAAATTATTTTATCATTGCTAACTAACAACTTAAATATTTCAGCGACGCTGATCACGGCGGCGGCGGGAACGACAGTGGGCTGGACTTCACCAACCCTGCCGCTTCTTTTATCTAAAGACTCGCCCATACAAACTTCGGCGGACCAAAGTTCATGGATTGCTTCACTTATGATTCTTTGTTCAGGTAGCGATGCATTTATATTTATTTCAACAATGATATAAATATACACACTGGTTTATTATTAATTATACAATAAGTTACAAGAAAACATAATTTAGTAGTAATACAAATGAAAATAGAAAATAAAAAACGGTGAACACATGCTGCAATCTTAGTGCCCAATCCCTAACAGTCAGACTTTTAAAACGACAATGTGTGAACTGTTCAATTTTTTATACGAAACGTTATCTAAACAATTTTTTTCTAATATCATAAATGCTAATGGACTTAAAGACTTTGTATGATTAAATGTTTAGAGGGTTCTTAAGAGCGATAGTAGAAAGTTAAACCGCTCCACAGGTATTACATATGTCACTTTTATCTCGATGATTTGTTCTAGCAGGGTACTTGAAATTAGAATAGAATATGATTTAGAATAATGCAATAAAAGTACATATTTTTACTTATCGATGTTGGCTTATTATTAGGTATTAAATAGAACAAAGATTAAATACAGCACATTCAGATAAATTTCATCCCGTACTGCTAGGTGCCAAACCTTTATCGAATTTTAATAAAAACTTTTAACCACTAAATGTCATATAGTAACCTAAACAATCATGAATAAATGTATCTACGAAAATTAAAAAAAATGGTATATATATATATATATATATATCCAATTTGATGACATCGTATAGTAAAAATTACAAAATAATGTATGTATAATATCGAAACTACGTTTAAGGTAATTTCACTTTTTGATATTAAATAAATCACGTGTCAAATTTCGTATGCATTTTATGTTATAAAAATATATCATACCAAAACTGTTCCATGACATTTATGAAGATAATTTAAAAATAAATTCGAACCAGATTTAAATAACAACGCTTGCAACGCTGCATTGAAGTGAGTATTTTATTTTTAAAAAAATCGCGAATAGATGGCCAGTTAAATATTTTTTAATACATTTTCTATTTTCAATCTAATATCGAGAACACGCCTTATATTACATATCCACTTCACGAAAATCAATCTGAAATATTTTATATGAGAAAATAATTTGATACAAATTTATATGTTATGCTTGAGTATAGTATTTATAGGACTTCCGTTCGTGATATGGTCAGACGACCTTTTTTTAAGGTCAACGGAAAATGCTGTAAGCGTATGCGGTCCGCTTTCTACCGGTCCTATTAGAAATGTATGGGGAAGTCCCATGTATAATAGTGGACATCCCACAGCTGAAATGACAATGATGATCCATAAATCGAAACAAAAACAAAGAGATCGAATAAAAATACGAACGAATTGAAATGTAACTTTATACAGCATGAAAACCATTCCGAAAAAGGAAATATAATTAGAACGAGCAAATCGTTGTATTAATTAATCAAAATTCACTCGAAACGTATTGTAAATATTGCATCATTTTATTAGATCACATTGTTGACCAAGTTATATTTATCTGATCAGATTCTTTGAATATTTAATCTGTTATGTATATTGTCGATCTTGATACGGACACCATAGATAGCGCGATAAATATAAATATATAAACGTTTAAATAAAAAAAACACTATGCTATACAATAGTTTTTTCACATTTTACCATTTTAAATGAATTGCAATTAAATGCATTAATTCATTTGTTCTTATAATTAAGTCATTTGTAAGTGTGCATGAGTGTATTATTTTCTAGACACAAAACATAAGAAATTGATAATAGAGGTAATATTACATATAAGATTTATGATAATTGACAGAGAAGAATAAATACATATATGCCAAAATTTTCAATGTACAAATTAAAATACAATAATTATACTGATCGAACATTAAATTCTTAACAAATAACATGCTTACACTATCCAACTCAAACGAAGATTACGTCACTTATAATCTTTTCAAGTCTCCTAATATTAGTGCATAAAAGGTCTAAATCCTTGTGATGCAACATATTAGTTACTGGCTTTTAAAAGAAATGTATCATTAGTAACTTTATTATACCCTTTCTTTGAGAGGTGGCCTGTCCTCCGAATAGCTGTAACATTTATTCATATTTATCTAGAATCAGTTGGAATTCCACTATCATGGCATTCCTTCCTCTTAAGGCTACAATGGTTCCAAACCTTAACAAAGTAGTAGAGCAACTCATTCTGATGATTTATTATTACTTAAAAAATCCTTTAATAACATTTATTACAAGTTTTCGTTTATTATACTATTTAAATTTATAATTATTTATATACACATAGACCAAATGGTCATACATATTTTGACTATGTAATGTAACTTATATAACATACAGTTAATATTTAATTAACTAAAGTTCTCTCTATGAGAGAACATTAACATTACACAACATTACGGGGAAGAGTATATTTAACAGCTGTAAGTTCAATAATGGTATCAAGATTTCTTCTTTCTATTAATAATTATATTCTTATAATTTACGTCCTTTGCTCATTTAATAGAAAAAAGCCATGGTATATCAGGCTATTCAGTAATAACCAGAATTATATCTATTTAAACCGTTTTCTCTATTCTAAACTAAAACTTTGGTTGCATGTTACTTGATTATTCAGACGTGATATTCTTTTTTATTTCAAATGTAAAATATCCTCTGCTGGACATGGCATTCCTCAGAGATTTCCAATAGAATGGGTTAGAAGCGTCTCGCGTCTTCTAATAACCTTAAAAAGATCTGTCTTTTTGGTTGTGTTATATATATATATATATATGTGTATATATATATATATATATATATATATAGTGCTATTCGATAGCCAATCGTCACTAGATCATAAAATATCTCTATTTCAGCTGCAAGCCCGATCCCCGCTTCGTATCTCGCTGATAGAATAGGTACGAAGAAAACTCTTCTGTTAGCCGCGTTACCTTACATCATTGGATGGATAATGGTGATGCTCGCTGGCAATGTACCGACTATCTACGTGTCGCGGCTCATCTCAGGACTCGGATACGGCATCGCTTACACGGCCGCGCCTATGTACCTGGGAGAGATTGCATCAAACGAGGTCCGAGGAGCGATGGCAACATTGATAACTGTGATGTCAAAGGTGAGCGTACATACAATAAAACACAATGAGTATTGACAAAAATTTACTAATACAAAATATATTCATATGTATAAAAATTAAGAACAAAGAACATTGGCCGGTTTGGATATATTTTATTGTAATATTGCTTAAACTAAAGTTATTCACAGTCATAACATTAATTACTTACCAGTAAGTTAAAACAGAATGCTTGATTGCTATATTTGAATAATTGCTTAAAAATTGTAGACTGCATTTATTCACCTTTTTTTTAAAGCCACTCCCAATACCACTTTACTAAAGTTTCAATTATTCTGGATAGAAGATGTCATAAGCGTCTTCGTCTCATAGAAGACTACCATAGATACCACAAATGACAATTTTTTAATTGCTTAAAGGCTCTAATCCCAACGAGGGGCCAATGCCCCACAGAGGGGCAATTTGATTGTTAAGTGGGGCAATTCGAAAATGGATTTTAATCCTTTCGCTCTAATATAAAAATTATATATGATACACAGGGGGGCGCACGAATTTAAAAAAGGGTTAAGTAGGGCATGGCACAAATAAGGTTAGGAAACACTGCTCTAATCTCTTCAAAGCAAACAGTTGGAAAATTTAGGATTTTTTTTCTAATGAAAGAATAAATCATACGATAAAAAAAATAAACGCGCTTCCTGAGAAAGTGGTAATGGTTAAGCACTATTTACTATCTAAAACTGCATAATATTAAAAAAATATGAGTTAATAATGCAGCGTTAGCGTCTTCGTTCGTTCGTTATTTATCCAAAAATAAAAAATACATAAACACATCGCATTGATGATATTGCTACGGGTGTTTATTTTCTAATTTATCCTAATATACGTAGAGATAAATTTAATTAACCTTTATGTGAAAGAAGTAATAAACTATATAGTATAAGCCGCCTTATATAAGCAGCTTATTTTATAACATGGGGAAGTTATTATAGGGAATTTGCGTTTTATCATTTTATTCATTACTTTAAAATAACTGAGCGACCAGAACGAGATGTGGTTATGAGATCAAAATTCATGGACTGAAAACTCTTAATTCAACCTTGCGCTAGTCTTACTGACACTGCATTATTTCTATGGAAGTGTATGTAGTTTTTTTTGCCACTACTGTTGAATTTTTTCCTTTTTTATGTATAATTTTAAAATTTGTCTTCACAAGATTAGACTGTTTTGACAGTAACAAAAACTGATAAAAATTTGCTTGAAAACAAATTTTAGTAACTTAATTTTTAAAGCCAAGATACAAATAGAGATGATATTTTATTACAAGTTTCTACATACTTTTTGCAAAATGTCTATTATATTTACGTAATATAAAAATCGTTTAATTTACATATTTTCAATTTCAGTTCGGAATCCTCTCACAGTATTGCATCGGGCCGTACGTGTCGATGCTCGGACTGGCGAGCTTCAATATCGCGATACCTATACTTTTCGTTGTAACGTTCAGTGCAATGCCGGAATCTCCATACTATTATCTGAAATCGGGACAGCAAAATTTAGCTGAAATATCGTTAAAGAAACTCCGAGGCAAAGGATACATAAGAGAAGAGTTAGATAGTATGACGCACTTAGTTAATGAAAATATGAAAGAGAAAAGCAGATGGAAAGATCTTGTCGCAGTTGGTGGAAACAAAAAAGGACTAATTATTTTGTTAGGTATATACTTCACGCAACAGTTTTGCGGGAGCACGGCTGTAATAGCTTACGCTCAACAAATATTCGGAGCTGCCGAAGGCGGATTAGGACCTAAAGAATCTTGTATTTTATTTGGGACGGTACAATTATTAACATCTGCAATATCTTCACAGCTAGTCGATAGATTAGGGAGAAAACCATTACTACTAGTTTCATCGTGTGGTGTTGGCCTGGCCAATATTATAATAGGAGCATATTTTTTTATGAAACATGAAAATAATGATTATGTAGTAAATTTAAGCTTTATACCTATTGTTGTGATACCTATTTTTATATTTTCTTATACTATAGGATTAGCTACAGTGCCATTCGCAATAACTTCAGAAATATTTCCTACTAATATTAAATCAAAAGCTACTTGTGTAATACAAATTTTTGTCGCCTTGATGACATTTGCCGTTACAAAATTATATCAAGTGATCGCAGATAATTTAGGAAACTACGTTGCGTTCTGGTGTTTCGGTGTGTTATCTGTGGGTGGCGTAATATTTATACTGGTGTTATTACCGGAAACAAAAGGACAATCATTTGCCGCAATTCAAGATAAACTTTACTCAAACGAAAAAGTTTTGTACGAAAAACAGGACGATCATATGAGCAGGGTACGAATTAATATTTAATAACTATGTAAGTAACTTAAGTCCATCGAATTCTAAATAGGAAATTTTATAACAAAAATATTATAATTAATATTTTGTGATTTCTGTACTTAAATTTATGTACTCAATATTTATACATTCCGTGACCACGATTATTGCCGATATTTACTTCAATATATTAAATCAAATTGCAAAATACTTTTACAAATCGAATATTGAAAAGGTTTTAATTTTTTTTTCTTATTTGTTTTTTACCGATTTTATGGCATCTAATACCGTTGTATAATTATTAAGGTATTAATATATATTATTGTAAAATTAACTCCAGTCAATTTCTAAAGCCTACTTTAAAAATAATATCTTAACTTAAACCCCCAATCTTTCAAACATAATCATAAAGATACGAGAATACAAAATTGTTATTTAGTTTTCCAGTAATTACATTTACACTTTTTCAAAGTTCGAATCTCCCGTATCTTTTATAGGGAAATTAGTAAAAATAATTATTGAAAAATATTGATAAAAATACCAAATAATAAATAACATCACAGTAATGTTAAGTAATTATTTCTACTTTTAATAGAAGCGAAAGCGCCTTGTTATAAATCAAATGTAATTATATATTCATTAACAAAAACTAATTAAATAATAATTCACAACTCGCTTAGCGAATGTATACATGTAAACTATGAATGTTTTATATTATATTGTGATAAGCGCTAACATTCCGAGTGCCTTAACTTGTCTTATGCTATCGATTGATTATTGGCAATTTGTCATAGAATGCTAGTTTTGTAAACATATATTACTTAGTACAAGATTTAAATTGTTTTATTTATATTAATAATTGCTTAGGTTATATTTGCTCTAACCTTCTGTTATTTTAAAACAATTACAATATTACTTGAAGAAATAAAAAAACCAACTATCCTAAAATGATGTCTGCTCAATTGAAAATTATTCGAAATTTAATAAATACTGGTTCAAGTGACGTACTAAAATATGAAAAAAATTACAAAATTAGTGCGGGATTTTAATGCAATTCCTTATTAACAGAGAACAGAAATTTAATTTTTGCTCCTTTTGGATATGACACTTTAAAAAATCTATGTAATCCTCAAAAATTTTTTTTCCAATTTAAGTTAAAAATCGATGTTTATAAATCAATGTATTAACCATCCTTCCTGCATGCTTTCACTGTTCCGATTTGATAAATGTAATGTTTTTATACAGATACGTGTGTATAGCGTTAAAAGATTAAAAAATACATCTTTTAAAAATGGAACACATTATAATGCAACAGAATTTCAAGTAAGTTTTTAAAACTCTTCTATTGTTATTAACTATAAGTATAACTGGTGCTAGCGTTTCTTATTTAATAGTTTTAGTTGAAGTATTAACTAATATTTGATTTAATACACATAATTTTTGATTTAAATAAATATTCCAATAGAAATTGATTCCATAAACCATTAAAAACACTTCAAAAACCTAGAGGAAACGATTTCTTGCTTAAAATTAAACCCCGAAACGCTCTCACATTTCCAATTCTTTTATAATAGGCAAACTAGACATTACAGTTTATATATTTCAATGAGGATCGCTTTTCAAAAACATAGGTTATTTAATTTTTACAAACATTAAACTAAAAGGAGAATAATAATAGTCTGTGGTCTATAAAATCAAATAAAACTTGTATTTGTTTTTAATTCAAGTCTAACGGAAAATTTAATCACAACAACCCATCTTTTTGTCTTGTTAGGAAATTCTAGGTAGCATAGACTTCCGTTGCAGGATCAACGAGGTGGGTATACTAGACTCCTTTCGGAGAAAACTCGTCTTTGTGGCCTTTTGACAAAACTACAGAAACGCCTTCGCATGTCACCGTAATTTAAACTGCGGTGGCCTAGTGCCTCAATGTCTTAAAAAAATGTAGCGACCCTGGTCTCGTTATCATGAAAATGTGAGGTGAATTAGCTCGCGCGTCCTCACGGCGCCAGATCATATGTGCGGCTTATCTCCCCGAATCCGAAGCTAAAGCCTTTTTATGGGGATTGAAGGAGGGGGTGGTATAACCTCCTCCGACGTCAAAGTCTCTGGCTGCGGTGAGGAGCTTTGACGATCTTTCTCCCTCCTTCTCCGCAACGTCTTTCTGTCAGGTTCAGGCAGTTTTTCGTAGAAGGTTATTCCAGCATTAGTCAAAAGATCAGGCAGTTTTTAGTAGGTTATTCCAGCTTTAGCTGTCGTTCTGCACTATGGCCTTAGAAATGGATAACAAAAAAAACTGCCTGATCTTTAGTGATCTTAAATTTTTAGATATCTTAAACAAATTAGAACATACAGGTACAGGTGAGACAAGAGGTCTCAGATACGAGCTGCAGTATTCAGGATTTACGGCGCCAGCTAGTGTGTATTTTATTATTTTTAATTGCTTTTAATTATACGTAACTGAGCTATAAATCTCATGTTCTAACCATCCATATTTACCATCAGATGAACGCTGAGGTCGCTTTATCTCGTCTGGTATAAATAAAATTAAGTCTTTGGTGCTATTAACATTATTTTTTAGATAAATCAGATTATGATACATTATCAAAAAAACATATGACATTAAGATTATAGAACTAAATAGAAATATTAAATAAAAAAAATGTTTTAATTAGTCGTCTTTTATGAAGATCATTAATTATTTGGAAAAAAAATAATTGCAGCTGTCTGTAAATACCCATAAGACGAAATAATAAGATATAATATAATTAAATAAAAATTTGCGAAAAGCGAAATGACGAATCATTGTCTTTTCAATAAATATAGTATATGTGTGTGTAAGACAATACTTTCACATATCTTTCTTTAATTTGACTGTACAACTTTCAAGAAAATTTAAAGTTGGTGACTGAATACGCCTGACAACTTCATGTTAACCTTGGTGCCTCAATTCAATACTAAAATACAACAACAACCTTTAAATTTACGTCTTATCACTGCGGGTGTGTACATACGCGTCAGTAATATTTTTACACGCACCTACATACTCTTTTATCACGACACAAACATCGTAAACATTAATGGACAAGAAAATCAACAATCATTGAAGTTTTGTCAACTCCGTTAGCACATTTTTAGCACATAACCTGTAGTCAAAGAAATATCAATTTAAATTTGATATCCTTTAACATCGAAAACTATAAATGGTTTTAACTAATAATTGTGATAAAAAAGGCGAATTACGGGGTAACCACAATTTTTAACAAATAGTTACAAGAAGAACTGAGACGTCTTTTTATCCATACGAACTTATATATCTTTTGGAAAGATTTTTACTAAACAACTTCTTTTCTTACAATATATCGAAGTATGATGCGTTCATTTGTAACCGAGTGTGACTTTTAGAAATAAGTTTGGTAAACCTTTGCTAATGTTTAAAATGCTTAAATTGTTAAGTTATTTTTAGTAATGTTATCGAAATTTCTAACAAAATATAGGAGATTTCATAGTAAGCCGTTATATATCACATGTAGATAGTTACGAAAACACTCACAACGACTTGCCAATATCAATGATTATGGCTATACTGCACACATGCTCATATATCGCTGTGTGCGTACAAACATACTTCACGCGTTGGACGCCTGATCACGTGTCCACATTCCGACTTGATTGTAAATGAAGTGAAAAAGAACGCAGTGTCTTTTAAACCGACTTTATCACGAGATAACATTTACAGCTTGACCTACATTCTAATTTGATTTTAGAAGAAAATCTTGTTGACTTTAAAGTAAATAATTATGGAGCCGAATAATAAATGTAACACGTTTGTTGCCGTTTCACACATGGATTAAAATATCTAGCAATGTCGCGGTAAATCTTAAGTGCGGTCTATGAACCAAGCCAAACGTTTGCGTAACTTCTAACTCGATAGTTATTATGATAACTATTTGATATTTAATTTTAATTAGTACAGTATCGTTACACTCATGCAAATAGTTATACATCCTGCCCAATAGAAATCAGTCGCTGCAACCCATCATTGCCTTCATGCCGAGATATATTACAATTATCGAATCAAAGAAAACTTTTTAAACTCATTGACAATACCTGTGCTTGTATAGTTAATTTAATGCAAGCATCCTTGACATTAAAATTTGCTTAACGTACAAGTTGCCTTCTTTTTTAAATATTAATCACACTATAATTTAATAAAACTAATCTTAGTATAATATACGCAGTGATGCCATTTAGAAATAACTTGATTTCGTTGTTTTCAAACTCAGAAAGCTAATATCATTTTCAAAGTTAATTACAAACAGAAACTATGAAATTAAATGTATATGTCACCGTCTAATTGTAATTTTTTTAATGTTATATCAACAAAATTATGTAAGTCACTTCAAAATACACTCATATTAACATTGACTTGACCACAAACTTAGTACCACACAAAGTAACTATGAAAAACTTTCTTGTAAATTCGGCGCTTTATGACGTCTCTTCATTAAATAATTTGACTGTGCAACTTTTCTTTTAGTTCCATGTAGTTTCCTAATTTATAAAACCATAAACTTTTTTCTAATTTGTATTACAGTGTTCAAGCGCCAGAGCTTCACAAATTTTGCACGGATTTTTACAAAAATAAATAAAATCGATATTGAAAATAACAGTTAAATTTTAATAAGTAGATTTGGCTTGGGGTCATTCAGCATTACTCACTGAATTTTAAAAAAAGGAATTATTCTAATATCACAATTTTAAGTTTTTGTTTCCAATTCGGACTTCTATATTAATTGGTATGACTTGATTTGAATTAAAATATTTCATAATCTTACTAGATCAATATATAGTATGTCAATGACAGCTAGATGACATTTTAATCAATAGTTTTTAAAACTATATACTAATGTGGTCTAATCATATCATCAGGAAATTATAGGTTATTATCAAAAATACAAGTTAATATGAAAAACTTATTAACGTGACAGATAAATTAAAGTGGCAGATAAGCAAACAATTTGTAAAAAACACAAATTATAGAAATGAGCGCACGCTAATGTTTTCAGAGTCGCTGTTATTTCTTAAATCATCCTTGTAATTAATATAATACAAATAATTGTTCTAGCATTCATATCAACAAGCAATTATGAAACTGTTACAGTTTTGAAATTTTTATTTTTTTTCTAAAGCAATATATCAAAGAATATACTCAAATATTGTGTAACTATTTAGTATTTAACTGCGCAGCGTACTATATATAATATATAATATATATATAATACTGTAAAAAATATTCTCACTTCAAGTTTATTCCATCGAACAAACAAGTCAACCTGCTTTGTACTTAAAATAGACAAGTCTTATTTTAAACGGCGTTCTATGCGACGTAATCGTATCAGCAGGAAATCGCATTCACTTAAGTATGAAACGAAATATACGTCTTAATTATTTAAAAAACCATATACATTTATGAATTTTTTTTCTTATGATAGATCATAAAAAAATTGACAATCACTTATTACTTATTAAAAAACCATTTAAACCAAGCATTTATCTGCTTTTTATTTATGCAATTGCAATTGCAATGGCAAAGTTATTTCTTAATACAAACGAGCATTTAATAAAAGATTGTTTACAATGCTACAATCCCGCCTTAAAACGTCGTGCCATGCATCAGTTGATTATTAATTGTTAATAATTTATTACCAAAGTTGTAAACAACTTTCAATTTAAATAACAAAAGATAATAATACACATTAATGATATACTGACATCGATTTTATAAAACGATGGTAAATACTATTGAATAGGGTTTCAATTAATAAAGTCTAAAGTAGCAAATCACGATTTATATTCGTGAAGCGGGCCTCCATAATTTGATAGTGACATTCGCATAATTTTATAATTTCTTTATCCTCTCCAAGTATTAAGTAATTTTATGAGAAAAACTTAAATAATATGTAATGTAAATTTTTTCTCTACGATTTAAACATTCATGTTCATTTACTCTCCCCATCCTTAACGGTCAATGATTCCTGTGCTTAAACATTCATGTACTAAATTTCAATGACAGTTTAAAAGTATATATACAACACTGAGTGAAAGAATGTTAGAAACGTGTCACTATCAGACGAATAGCATAATCAATAAGTTTTTTTCGATTTAAAAAAATAAACAAAATTTTTAAAAAGCTTTCGATGTCTAATTTGTAACCTGAATTAATTATTGGAAATCTTAACCACGACTAAAATTACAATGATTAAAACCTGATAGAAATATATGAATGTGCCCATTAAGCCTTCCATTTTATTAGAACATTGTCGATGCATAAGGCCATGTATGTCCCATCGCAGCGTCTGTTCACATCGCGATTCTTATTTAAAGCTATCTCCAATACTACGCTTTGATATTAAAGCTAGTTCCGATAATATGCTATCGTTGGTTATTATCTTGTATCTCAAGTGAAGGGATGTAAAAAATATTTGTAATCAACTTTTTCAACAAAAGAATAGAATATAGTATAGTTTTATAATAAAATTACCACGTGTTTTGTACCATTTTGCTATGGAAGCATTGTCTTTTATAACAAAACGTGATTATCAACTTCATATAACAATAACTACGTGTTATTAGAGTAAACTAATTATTGACGCGTTTTATTTCACACCCAATTTGCCACTGAAGCTCATCTAATCAATTCAACCGTATTTTGCTTACAGTAATTTTATGCCCGAGATATTTGTTTTTCCGTAAAATAATATATATACACATAGTACTTTAAATCATCAATACCGTCATCATTATCATCATGTCAGTCGATTAACGCCCGTTGCAAAGCATAGGCTTTCCCCAAAGATTGCCACAATGGCAAGTCCTGCGCTTCCCACACCCTGGACTTCCCATGACCTTGACCATATCGTCTGTCCACAGTTTAAATCCTAAAGTGTATTGCAATGTCGTTTAAACCTAACAATATATCATCTCATAAAATGTTTATCCTTTAAAACACTTTATTACATTGCATAACAATTTCTTAGCGTTGTAAAGATAAGGGTTGAATCGTCGCTGTAAACACGTCGTCTTCAAATGTTATACGATGACTAACACTTTAACGATTAAAATTCGCTTAAATTTTAATTTGTCCTTCGGTCCTATTACTAATTCGCGATGATTAAGAAAAACTGAAGCGAATTATTACGGGGAAAGTTTACTATAAAACAGAACTCAATTACAAATAATTTAAAGTAATTTAAACCATTTTATAACAATTATTTATTAAATTATAAAACAGGTTTCAAATTACGAGATCAAACTACAATCAAACGTTTGTTAATTCTAATAAATAAATAAAAAATATTTATACACGACTTCTTTTAAGAATGTTCCAAAATATTTTGGGCTTTTCCTTTAAATCTTTTATTCAAAACCTCTCTTTGAAAAACCTTATTTTTTTGTTATTTACGCAGTGACTATGAAAATAATAATCAAAACGTTTTATTTTATTCCTACGCGCTAACGTCAACTCATTAGCCCGTTTTTTAGTTTTGGACTGTGAATACCTGTAGGGTACAGGCGCGTACCTATGACACTTTACTTCATAAAATTTTGATTAATTTCATATTACGGCTATCATGACTCATACATTTATAAATATTGCTGTGAACACATACAAAAATGCTACGAATTTCTGTTGCAACGCAATCATTTTTATGGAGGTGTAAATACGCCACTAAGTCGAAACAAACTGAGATTTTGTCCAATATTTAATAACTTATATAAACAATATTATGTTTTGTGTTCTATAATTGCAACGTAATGTATAATAACACTTTTCCTAAAAATTGATGTTTGAAAACGTGTGTGAAACAAATGAATAAATTGTTAAAATCATTGAATGCAAATGACATATTCAGCGAAGCAAAGTTCAATTCACTGTCCTTCTTATTTTTAGCAATACATGGGCTAAAAATACAAATGTCTCCTTAGATTTTTAGGAGAACAACAGCGCCATCACTTTGGTATTCTCAATAGCAGCGGATAACGCGTGGCTGAAGCACACATGTGCAACGTAAGCGTAACCGCATGCATTCTCTTAAATGTAACAACCTTATTTTCACTACAATAAGAACTACTTGATGTGACGCCGAACTAATCTAACCGATAAACACAGAGCAAAAGCGTGCGCCCGCGCCGTTTTGCGTCATTCCATTCCGCTCCGAGTGTGCTCAATAGTTCGTTCGCCTCGATTCGTTCAGCGTTTCGTTCAGTTCTTCACTCGCTGCCGTCGCGTTAATACTTCTCGCACGCGTCACCTCGCATTATGTACCAGCAAACCAACAACACATAAATCTTCCAAAATGAAGCCGAATCGGTTATAACATTATTATTAAAAACCCATTAAATTTTAGATCGAATATTATTATTTTTGTGATATTTAGTTAGTATCCGCTGTTATTATTTATATTATTACCATGGGTTCGAATTTTGTTATATAGTTTCTGTAATTATTAAAATAAAGCTGTGCTCAATATAATCTCATTCCAAGACATCTGTAATTAAATTTTAGTCTGAATATAAAGATATTTTATCGTTTGCAATGACAGCCAAAACTCGCTCACATTGGAAGGAATATGGAACAGCACTATGTGGTAAGTTAATTTCTAACCTATCTGTAACATTAGCGAACCATGCGTCAACCTAATATCCATTATAACATTAATTTTCTCTTTACGCATTTCAACGCGCATTTAAGGTAAAATAATTTGCACATGATAAATGCTTGTTTAAATATTAAATGATAAAGTGTATTTCCTGAAACGTGATCATGTCGTCGGTATGATTATAAGTTGTCATAAGTATTATCCAAGTTTTGACCCGAGCGGAAAAAACTTGCTTTTATTTTAGACACGCTTTCATTTTTACTCGCAAAACATAACCTATATTGCTTGACCTCTATACCGTTCTAAAACTTTTTGTAGACAAAATCCAGTAAAAACTCTTAAGCTATATATATATATATTTAGTTTATATTAGTTAAATTTAATTACTTGTGGGACTGTATTCCTTCCATATACATACTACGTGAAGGATAAAAATTTAATTATCATGTAAATATATTTTAGTGTTGTCCGGAATGCTCTAACATTTCAAATATAATTGACATATTTATACGTTAAATATTTTTATTGTAGTAATATTTGTATTGTAGTAATAATCAATTTTAGAAAATATTTATTCTGTCGAAGTCCTCTTTATAAAAATGTGAAAATATATTTAATTTCACAATCTTTCGACGGCAATAATAAAACTTTATCATTTTGCTTGATGCAATTAGTTATAATGACATGACGACTTACGCAAATACACAATACACACAATCAAGCCTTGTCATAAAACAGCCATATCTGCACCATTCTGTTTTAAGCATTAATAAATTCTTTTTATGAATTAAGTTGACTAGTAGAAAAAGCGCATAACGAATTAAGTTTGCCATTGCACATTAAAAAGTGCAAATGATAAGTCGCAAAGCTTCTCAACGTTATAACGTAGATCTATCATAATTCAATATACATTCATACATCAATTATGCAGTAAAAATACATATAAAAGGTTTTAATTACAGATAAAATAAAGTAAATTCGTTCAACTGACATAAACATAGTCAATGCTTTAAATAATCTAAGTCGATAGTTTCGTTTTATAAGCTCATAAAATATATATAGACTTTTCCTCATTTATTACTTAATATAAAAAAGAGACGATAACTGTTATTTCGCTTAACAAGGTCCAAGCTATTTTGAACAACACATCACCATTTTTCTAACCTCAAACATGTCGCCTATTATCTCGTTTTTAACGCCATGTTTAAAATTCGTGGTTGCATTATTCACGTTTGGAATAATTAAATAGATATATGTATGATTGTTCCTAAAGCATACCTAAAATAAAATGTTGGTAGTCCTCTATGAATTTTGATATTAGCTTAAACAGGACGAATATATTCCATAATTTACAAAAATAAAAAAAACTTAACATGATTTAAAAAGTATCTATTAACAAATAAATAACAAAACCCTTTCATTATAACTAAAAGACACAAAATATCACTATAATTTAAAGGATTTCAAATCCCTATTAAATCTATTGTTTTGAAATAAGACCCAAAAAGGCTTTCTCTCAGGTAAACAAGTATTAATAACCATATAGATAGATAGAATAGAACCATAGAACCTTTTTTCGGCAAACAAACCCGAAATGATACGATGTCATAGTACGAAGCATTGTCTTTCTAATTCTTTGTCAATGTATTCAAAAAAAAGGATAAACAAAATTATTTAAGATTTCTTGTTTGTTACTTTTTACAGTTAAGTTTTTGGAAAAAAAATATTTAAGAGTAAAAAAAACTTCTAAGTTACGCTCAAAGAAAAAAAATGTTTCCAGATTGGAGTAATGATTAGTAGAATTAATTAAAAAAAACTAGCTTCATCCATTATTTATAATTAACGTCAAATAGAGTTGTTTAAAAACATTTTAAATAGTAAAAACTATTTAGTGATTAAACTTATATGATCCTCGGTCCTCATTACTAAAAAACAAAACAAAAGCTTTTAGTAGTTTCCTTCGACTTTAACCACCTAACAATAATGTGTTGGTTAAAAATATTTGTTACAATCTTTTTGTCTAACAAATTATTGTTAATTTTATGTTATACAGACCAAGTATTTAAAACGCCGTGTATTATAAATAATGACATTAAAAATACAGAGTTGTTAGATAATTATAAGTTTTAACCTTTATTTCCATATCAGGCGGCGGCAGCACCGGACCATATTAGCTAGAAGTGTTGAAATAATTTCCTCTGTCATAATGATCGATTAAGTACTGTTCTGGATTCTCGGGCATACTCTCAACTAAATAGGTATCGAGAAACAGTCCAAGCCGTGGTTCCCACTCGAGGCCCTTCTGCCAAATCACTCCATGAAGCGCTTGCCTGAGCGATTTTAGATCTCAGCGGCCTTCTAACATAGCATAATAGTATATAGCGGCCTGAAGCGTTCATCTGATGGCAATTGATACTCATTATACCCAGCTACTTACTGTTTAATAATTACAAGATCTTGCTCAAAATATTAGCAAACTAACATTGCGGTGTAAATAAATTCCGCGGAGCGGGTTTTTGTCTGTTAATTGCTAACCGAGGTGGTGGTGAAATTAGCTGGAACAATTCTCCCGGTAATAAATAAAATCAGTTCAATGCTACCGGGCAACCGCGAATCGAAATGCTAAACACATACGTGACAGCCTAAGTCACTAGGCGGAGGATTCTCCTAAACGGCCTACAGCTAGGCGACCTCCTGTTCCTGTGATACCAACAACGTTACAAACTGACTCAATGCTCCGAGGAAGCACTGCAAATGTCAAGAAGTATTAATAAAATAAAAGCCACTGTATGTTATATAACTATAAACTTTTTTTTAATCTGTAGCACAGTGAATACAGATTCGGGCAGCACGGTTTTTAAAACATTTTTTTTTAATAAAAATAATATTATTTATCCTAACATTTAAATAAAGGAATTTCGGCTTAATGTCATTCATTATCATTCAGCGAATTTAATAAAGCAACATTTTAATATCAGATTTTTTATGTTTTGGTTTTCTTTTTTAATCATTTGTACGATGTTAATATTTATTAAAATGCTATATAATCTAAAATCAGTGTAAAAGTCGATACCATCCTGATAGTATCTTGATTAGTAGTTATTAAGACTAATCAAAAAATGTGATCTGTTCATATAGAAATTAAAAAACAAATGGTAGAAATATAAGCCAGGGTGACCACACGACCACTAGATAGAGTAATTCACACAAAAACTGAAGTTTGCAGATAGCTATCGTTTAGCCATTTCTTATACTTTCATAAAACAAATGTATGATGTAACGTTTGAATGACACGCGGTTATCCGTGTCCGGGTAGTCTTTGTAACATAAGAAGTTGGATAAACGGTGCTAGAAAGTATACTTTCCACCGAAAGATAAGTTGCAGGTTATAATAAAATATATCACAATAATCAATTGTTATTAAACTGACAATAATTACAAATCAATAGTCTTATCTAATTGATATAAACTTGATATATAGCTGGATAATATGATAAGTAAATATTAAACAGAAATGCAGAGAAATGACAACTATTACAGTGTTTATATTCATAATAAATTATAATTTATAACAAGACCAATTGTCTGCCCGATTTGCTTGGCCTGCGCTGCCTTTTGCGGATTAAGTTTCATTAGATCCATTCTTAAAAAATAAAAAGCAAAAAAAAATGTCGGGACTAGTTTAAGTTTAATGTACGTTTCCTCAACCGCCATGCAGGTAACAAGACGAATAGAATAATTCTTTCAAATTTCTATCGTCTAATCTTTTTGTTTCCAGAGATATATCATGACATACTACTTTAATCAGTAATATATGAACATATATTACTGATTGAATTAATATATAAACTTTGCAATAATTTTAATGAAAGTGTTCATTATAATAATCATAATAATGTTAAGTATAGATTCACGATAATTTATGTACCCATTTGTTTACTTGAGTTTTAACCAAAAATAATTGAAACTGTATAAAAAACGAACGTTACAATATTTATAACAAATTTTATCAGGCTATCAATTCGTTTTCATATTATGTTCATTTTTGTATTCATATTAAAGCATATCATTAATTACGTCACATTGGACATGGTATTGTCATAACGTAATGTAATGGAAAAATTGTTAATTACCTTTTATGTTATTACTTCATTGTTCACCATAGCGCGCCGTATATGTAAATCTTTAATGTTAAATACAACCATACAGGGAATTAAATAATTAACGGTTGTATTTAATAATCGTTTAATGATATAAACTCATTATGAAATATATTCACCAAAAAATAAAACTTGTCTATCAATCTCATTAACCAGGTGGTCATTTGCGCAATATTATTAAATTATTTAACTTCATTTCGTATACATTATTACGGGAGGGATTTTTCTGAGTAATCGTTTCTTTTTATAAAGTTTTACGTATTTAATCTATTTATATTTCGTAGTTTCAGTAAATAGACTCCCACTGCAAGGCATAGACTTCCCACAAAGATATCTATGGGGGGAATAACATAATCGCCACGTTTCGCAGGCGAGTTGGCGATCGCTGTATTGTATTGTGCAAATCTTCTGAAAACTTGTTTATAACCTGTGGCAATCCTTTACAAATATTGTACATAATGTGACTCAAACATAAGACTGTATCTCGAGAATCGAATCCGCAACCTACGATGCAAGTCTTAGTCCTCTGGGCTGCCACTGCTCGACTATTTGTATTTACTTACTTAAAATTTAAAATACAGTAGCAAATTTTTTTTACAACAAACATCTATAATAATAAGGAATAAGATATCTCTGTGATAACCCTTTAAACAAACGACCCGTCACATGGCTTTTTGCTCAAATAAAACGACATACAAATCTCATAAACCATTTATATTTATAGAAACTTCTGTATATTTATCTATATGTGGATCATGGGACATTTTTGACGACAAAACATGATAGTTTTTTAATTTTAATAAAAACAGGAAAAATAACAACACTCAATGGTTCATAATAAATCCAAGCCATAATACCTTTTTATTCAAGGCAATTGCAAAATTATTGTAGATTCTTAAGCTTATAATTAATTTAATTGTAGATCTATAGGGCTTTGCTTAATTCTATACACGAGAGAAAAAGAATTATAACAAGCCAGGTGATGTTTTTATTTCGAAATGTGTGTTAACTTTGGGTAAATAATGTATTTCTTATACATATTTATTATACATTTCCTAATATTTTACGATTAGCAGTCGTGAAACTTTGTCTTTGTATCAGATAAGTGGTGCGCGACAAACAGAGTAAATCTAATGTCAATGACATCTGATATAGTCGTGTGACGATTTTCTATACTCCGCCTGTTCGCACAAGAGAGAGCAGCTCATACGGTCGCAGTTTATAAACATCGCTCCTGCCTACATTGTTTACACTCCGACGGTTTGTTCGTGGAAACGTCAAGCTGTAAGACGGGCACAATTTTGCAAACACAACAAACATAATAAACTTTATTCTCTCTCGTTACAAACGCACATTATTGCTGGAAGTATCATATTAACACTGTTTTATGACCTCAGCGCAAAATATATACGATATAGTTGTGTCATTGATATACACATTCTGAAATATATAATGACAAGTATGTTTGGGCTGAAATGTATCAAGCGAGCCTGGTGGTAATAAAGGGGCTTCGCGTAATTATCAAAATTGTAATTAATGAAAACCACAATTTTCCTACGATCTACAAATTTACATTAATTAATAAAATATAAAAACGAACAAACGAAGAAGTCTGTGTTTTATATCGAAAGTTCATATCTATGACTTATGATTATTATTTGAAAAAATTTTAATAATAAAAACTGTTACATCCTACCTGAGACTGTAAGTACACACGTGTCGATATCTGCAGTCAAACGGTGCTCAATAAGCATTATCGTCTTTCTTTGATGACCGCAGATACTAAGTTCTAAGGCTTATAATACACCTCATGTTTCAAAGTGATAAGTGCCAATACGATATTACACAGGATATAACTACATTTTATTAGCTTTATAAAACACTAGTATTATTTATCATCTGGTTCTGTTCATTATTTAGTGGTATGGGAAAAAAGCAAGAAAATTGCAGCTAAGTGAGCGAAATTACTGTACCGCTTTTGTCGTCAAAGCAAATTTCGAAATTATTTTATTACCGTTTATTGTCAACGCGATTATCTTGTTAATCAATTGAACTACTCTCTTAGCTACTTTGACCTCAAGCCAAAGGGTAAAGAGCAAATACAACAGCTGTCCGTCTGAATACAATTATCTATCCGTTCAAGTCTGCCAATTTAATAGTCACTAAATATGTTATTAACTAGTAATGTAATGTTAACACTATAATAATATTTGATGTCAACTCTGCGATTATATCGAAAATTTCAAACGTACATGAATGTGTATAGTTCTTGACACGTCTCTTCTTACGTCTTTCATAATTAATTAAATATTTAACATGATAACATGCAACTTGAAGTAAGATTTACTTGAGTCATTCAGACTGCCAAGCCTTTATAATAAATAAGTTGCATTTAAATAAACATCAATGAGTAACTATAAATAATTAATAAAGACAATTAAATGACAAGAATAAATACACTTTATGTACAATATAAAATGATAGGCGTCAGTGGAATTGCAAGTTACAAATAAAGATTACGAATGCACGGGTATAATATCAATATTTTGCCGTCATGTCATCATCATTTCATTTGATGATATTTTTATCATGCTATTTTGTCCGTTGGCATTTACAGTCTTCTGTACTCGAGGTGGCATATCGTAAAAGAAAGCACCGATCTACACTTCTTTGCAGGAACTATGCTCGAGGACTCCTTCAGAAATCTTGGCACGAGTCGATACATCATTTATTTTATAGGAATTTAATTCAGGCGATGAATATTAACTAAATGAATGTAGAAATAAAATATCACTACAAGTCTTTTAGGAATTTCTTCAACACGTAGCCTTGCGCTATCTTAGTCTAGTAACGTCTTTATGTAATCTATTTGGTTGATGACGTTGCGTTTTTTAGTGCTTTCTTTCATTTACAAGCAATAAGGAGTTTTAGTCGAGAATGTAACGCTCTCCAATCGAAATGAAGTTAGCGATTAACTCTCTTAATTGGCTCCGAATAACTGAAGCAAACGTTGTCGAATTTAATTTATCGCAATTATTAGCAAAGTTACTCGACTTATTTATAACTTATTTATTATAGTTCAGCTTACAAACGTTATTTCATAGAAATGACCTAATACTATTCTATTTTCCAAATTAGTTATCGCCCTTTATAGTCTTTCTCCTGGGCCACCCTCTTCTGGTCACATGTCGTTTAAAATTTTAATTTCATATTCGAGTTCTAACTAGGTAAATAGTTGTAGTGTTCAATTCAACATATGTGCCATTTAGATCTGAAGCTCGAGGTTCAATTTGAATGTTATTATAAGGTGAATGCTACCAATTTCAGCCTGTTATGTTGTGTAGAGATATTGAATATTGCGCTATGTCAGTATCAGTCGATGTTATTGTAGATTAGTTCTACGTATATTAGAATATAAGTATATATAGTAAATAGATATTAAGGTCCATTTCCTGTATGATTTTCTCTTTCTGAGATTCTCAAGGGACTTCATACTTTTCCAAGAAATCTATCCGCATCTACCCCGTAATGTTGAAAAATGTTAGTAAGCCAAAGTAGGTTTTACATGACATTAAAAGATTAACCATAGTAATTAAAAAAAAATTTAACTTTACCCAATATTCAGTATGTTCCAAAATGAAAGTAAAATAATTTGTTGTTATTTATAATTACCCATAGTAATTTTAAAATAAATAATTTTATTTGTAATAGAAAATAAATATCCAAAAAATAAAATAAGAACATCTAAAGATAGTATTGTTAGCTTTCGTTAGCACATCGGCACGTGATCCTGGCACGTGCACAAGGTCTATTTATAAATCGTATTCCTTCAGCAATACCAAATTTACTTTTGTGCTTCGTAATTTCGTAAGATATATTGTTCTTAAAGTGAAATTACTTTCACAGCAGCAACTTTATTAGTTGCGCACGCTCAATATGTCTTTTATTATAAAAAAAACTGCATGCGCGTTTAATAACTAACGAAATCTTCTGTATTTAAGATTTTCTCTTTTATCATCATCGTCTAGTCAGCTGATACACGTCTACTGCATGGCATGGATCTCATATATATAATCATTCCCAAATAAAATTTCTTTTGAAAATATTTAAAGTTTAAATATATATCTTTACTAAATATAAACGTATTTAAATAGAAAAAAATTGATAAGGGAGTATAAATGGTACAAAAACGAGCGCATGTTAAGCCGGGCTGCTTGCGTCACCAACTCGCAACGCGCCATCACCTCTCCCCGTCGCGCGCGCACCCCTTTGTCGCCCACTCCAACGACCTAGCGCACAGGTCACATACAAACAATTTATTTGAATCTAGGGTTCCCAACTATGTATAAAAATTACAAAAAGAAAACAATTATAGTTTAATATTAGTAACATAATATAAATAATATTAAAAGTATTGTTTATTTTTTATATTAAAAAAATAATTATTGTATACAGGCTAGAATATTATGAGAGAATTTAACAAAAAATGTTTTACTACATAAATTTACATAGATATTAGTAGCCCTTGATAATTTATTACTTGTTTTACAACGAATACATAGGTATTTATTTATTACAATAATTATCACTGTGATGTTTCTAATATATTTTAAATAGTTACTGCTATTGTATATTTTTGAGCAACTTGTTGTATCCAATTCAGTATTTAATATATTCTGATTCATTAAGTTGATATCTTTGGACCAAATAATTAAAAAAAAATGTAAAAAGAATTACACATTGTAACAATTAGTAATTCGGAAAGAAAATTGTTCAAAACCTCTTTAGTCTTAACACTGGAGAAACTTTCAATATTATTTGTTTATCTGTGTGTTGTCTAAGTTTTCTAGTTTTTATTGCCACAAGATAATATAATAAATTAAAAAATATACAAAGGTAAAATGAATTTAAAAAAATGTAAAACCTAATATACCTAAAACGTAATATTTACTATACATAATACTATAACATATATTTTGTGGACAACAAATTGATTCAGTGCCAGTTGGCATCCATTGAAATTTACCTATGTTGTATCTGAAAGTAATCTGTACTATGTTATACATGATTTTCTGTGACATTATCAGAATTATTTTATTTAAGTCTAATAACAACAATTTATAATTCCAAATCATTAAAATTTATTGATATCTAGAAATAATTAATATTTACTTTAAATGGTAATACCTTATTAATATTAGTTATTCCAATATTATTTCGCCACATAAATATAAAGGCATTCCCTGTAAAATATCAACATATTTACTCTGCCAAATTTTTCACTTACAACAAAAATCATGTTTCAAAAATAATTTGTTACCTCGATTTTTCAAATAACTCAATTGTTCTGTGAAGACTTGCCGGTGTTAAAAAATTTAAGCGTTTACCACAATTACGTTTTAACTTCTTTGTGACATACTCGCATTTTTTCATTTTTACAGTTTCAACCTACATGTTTAATGCTTTAAACTATTCTACCGCCAAGACTGGCAAATAAAATAGCTTAAACGAATCTTGTTTTCCTCTTTCTAATGATCCATACGTCTTTATTTTTTATCATGACTTAATACGTATTTCCGCGTATCTACTTTGTTATTGTTCATAAAATAACTGGGGAATAATTCAACCGGAGTGGTTATGGTCAGAAGTTTCCGTAAGTGTAGAGATAAGAAGCCAACAAGATAACTATTCGATTTTAAAACGGTGCTAACAACGTCATGTTTTCAGTATACTTCAAAAACCTGTATATGTTGCGTAATGTTTTAATTTTATAAAAATAAAACACTATAATAGTATACGTCATGACACTACAAAATGATACAGTTATAACAGCATTCTGCTCTCCGGTATCATCAACATTTTAGCCGTAGGAAATCCATAGGCCTCTCCCATAGGTTTCCAATAGGACCGGTGATAAATGGTCTACATCCTAGCGTCTTCCGACGATCTTAACTGGGTAGTCAGTCCAACTCTCTTTCCAAGATATCAAATTTAAATCATATAAAGTTTTAGTTCATACCGCTAGATCGTCATTTACACACAAACCAGTAATATCAACAGTTACAGCACCATATTATCAATATCAGTCTTAATTAATAGTTCACACCATTTTCGCAGGATAAGAGTTGTCTACATTAAAAAAAAATAAAAACTACGATAACAACAGTTAAACATACGGTAAAAACTTTAAAAACCTCAAAATAGATGTTTTAGAACATAAATCGATGGGTGATCATTTTCCACTTGAAAATCGATTATGTATTTTATCTAAAGATAAACTAAGATAGACACGTTAAATAGTTACAAAAAAGTAAAGGATATTGCTCTTTAATTAATAATACGCTAAAACGTATTAGTGAGAGTGTAATTATTGCCCATTATTAAGTATCTAACATATTGTTAGACATTTTTTTTAAATTGCAATTTTTTACTTTATTTTGTTTTTACTTTTTAATAAAAGTAAAAACTTTAAACTTTTATAGATTTTTATTGGTTCAATTTATGTAGTGATCGAATGTACAAATATTATTTTTATTATTATTTCATATTTACGTAAAGTTACTTTTCGATCGTAAATTATGAACGCGTATTCAGTGAGAGATTGTTCAATAAACTAACTAAATAATGTACTACTGTTTTGGACAATGTCCATGCTGTTAGCCTTATACTCTTACAGCTTTATCTGAATACTTCAACAGTTAGCCAGATGCATAGCCGCGAGCAACTGTTTAGTCTGATGTCAAAGTGAAAGGTTAAGAACGGTTATGTTAATAGCCAAGAGCAAGTAGCGATGGTCGAAGAGGAGTATGGACCCTTCGACCACCCTCGCTAAGATCGGATAGAGAGATCCAAAAAATACATTTTCAAAAACAGTACTTGCTTGAGTAACTTGATGAATTCAACACTTGTGCAAGTGCAGTTTCTCGCTTTTTTGGATACTTAGGTGCTTTCCATAATAATCCAACACTTTCACTTTACATGAAATGATTAATAATTGACAATACTTATAAAATATAGAAAGTTCATTTTTTCGCCGACCTTCGCCTAAAATTAAATTGACTGAATAATAATGTTTAAATATTTTCTATTTCAGCAACACTCATTACCGCTACAGCTGGAACCTGCTACGGCTGGCCATCGCCGACCTTAGACTACTTACAATCATCGGCAAGTTCCATACCAACTTCACGGGACGAGGGATCATGGATAGTATCGATTATGATCCTCTGCTCAGCGCTCACGCCTATTCCATCTGCGTACTTCGCCGATCGATTTGGTCGCAAAACAACGTTGCTTCTGGGAGCGATCCCGTTCATCCTCGGCTGGGTATTGGTTATAGTAGCCAAGTCCGTCGCAGTGTTGTACGTCGCCAGAATGTTCTCAGGCTTGGGATACGGGATAGTATACACCGTCGCTCCCATGTACACTGGAGAGATAGCTACAAACGAAGTCAGAGGCGCCCTTTCCACTCTCATTACATTAATGAATAAGGTAATCAAACAACTGTTACTACAATTTAGGTTAAAGATACAACACCTGTACATACAATGTTGAATACGTCATTTGTCCGATTGCCTGTACTTGGTAAATGCAATATCAAATTACGTTTTAGCTACAGTTAAAAGGAAAATAGTAATAACAATTTTAATTATGAATTATTTAGACCCAAATTGTTGCGTTATATGTATTCTATTTCCTTGTTGTATGTATTTAAACTGAACAAATTTAAATAAGTTATACGCTATTATGCATATTATTTCACAGTCTTGTGAAAAGCGTGGCTAATTAAATTAATAATATCGAAGAGCATTTTATTACACAGACATCACGAAGTAACGTTACCATTCTGTCGATTAAACACGACCAATGTTTGTTTTTTTTTTTTTTCTGTCATTGAAATCATATTAGGGGTTCACCTTTTACTGAAGTGTCAGTGTCTAAGCCCCGTTATATTTACTCGTGCTCGATAATGTCGATAAAGCACTATCATTCTAGCGCAAACAAGCGAAATGGAAGAATTGAGAAAATATATAAAACCTCTTTTCGTTTACAAGCATTTGTAAAAAAACAAACCTGAGTTTTTAAAATATTTATTAGTAACAAAAATCTAATATAGCAGATTAAAAATACATCTTGTCTATTCTGTTGTATTGCCTAAAAGTTACTAAAAGCCTTAATGTACATTGAAATATTACATTACTTATCTGCATCAAAGACACTCTTCTAACGACTGTGGCTATTAATAGAATTTACCCACAGCATTGCTTGTAACGACTTGGGAGATTCGACTAATTAATTTCTTTTCTAATTTCAGGTCGGTATTCTCGCTCAATACTGCATTGGACCTTTCGTCACGATGCGAACTTTGGCCGCTATCAACTTGATCCTACCGATTTCTTTCGTACTCACCTTTATCTTTTTACCCGAATCGCCTTATTACTATTTGAAGTTTGAACGCACAGAGAGAGCTGAACGTTCTCTCAGAAGCCTCCGCTCTGGTGACATAAGGCTAGAACTTAAAAACATAGAAATAAACGTTCAAGAGGATATGAAGAATAAAGGTTCTTGGGGCGATCTAATTTTCGAAGCTACAAACAGGAAAGCTATGTGGATAAGCATAGGGGTATTCACCATACAACAACTGTGCGGCAGTGCCGCGGTCGTAGCGTACGCCCAAACAATATTTAAGAGCACAGACAGTAAGATCGAGCCATATCTAGAATCCATTATTATAGGAAGCGTACAAGTGGCAACATGTGTTCTCTCAGTGATACTAGTAGACCGTGTCGGAAGAAAACCTCTTTTGCTGTTGTCGGCACTTGGGGTGGGTTTAATGAATGGCACCATTGGAACCTACTTTTACTTCAGCACTTGGCATAAATCTGCAGTTGAGCATCTTCATTGGCTACCTTTAGCAGCAATTGTTATTTACATTGTGTGTTACGCTATCGGTCTATCTACGGTACCTTACGTCATCATTGGAGAAATGTTTCCCACTAACGTCAAACTGTACGCTTCCTGCGTCGCCCACATCTATACCGGCATTTCTATGTTTGCTGTTCAGAAATTATTTCAGGTAATTACTATATCACTAATTTTTCCACTTGAAATAATTAAATATCTCAATTAAATTCGGCAATGTTCCTGTAATTATTTTGCAAGTTCATGATAAAATTTTAATATTTGATCATTAAGAAATTCAGGCATTGTTACCATAACCAGACGAATTAGTGCATCTAATCTTCATGGTTTATGAAAGTCTGATTCAATTTTTTCTTACAAAAATAAAATAAAACAAATGTTAAAATTGAAATAATTTTAATACACACAATTATAAATAACCTAATGTCTATTCAAAAAATAATATTTTGGATACATGTAATCGTTTTTACCTTATCAATTATCACTAACAATACAACAACAGATTTTGTGTAATGCTGATAACTTGTTAGATGAGTCATATAAATGACTAAATGTGTAGTGTCGATTAGATCATTTCTTTATTTTGTGTTTGTGTCTCATTTCAGGTTGTGAAAGATTCCTGGGGTATTTACACTGCTTTTTGGGGATTTGCGGCATTCTCCCTCCTCGGCCTCGTATACATGCTCATAGCGTTGCCAGAGACGAAAGGAAAATCTTTTACGAACATCCAAGCCGGACTCAGAAGAGACGTTGCTCGCGACAACGCCAGCAAACTAATGACCGTCGAGTATTAGGCGATAGCAGCAAGATATAGGGATCAAGTTGAAAGTGTTAAGAATATTTGATACTTAAGATTTAATGATAGTTTTACGAACGTACTTAGCGTATTATATACAACAAAAAAAACTATAGCGCCGATAAGGAACGTTAAACAATCAGCCTGTAGAGTGATATCAGGGGTAGGGCGGTTGGAATAAGTAGGCTGGCGCCAGAAAAGGCAGTAAAGTCTTCTGGATCGTAATCAGCGGGCAGGCCCCGTGACGTCACCACGCTTGCATACAACTTAGCTGAGTTTTTCGCCGTCCTCGTCTTGTTCGGACTCTTAAAATCGACCAAGTAAAGACCAAAGCGGGACCTGCAAAATGCATTTACATTATCATGACGAGTGAAAATTATATCGCGGTTTTGACAGATCTTGTGTTTCATTTCATTATCCCGTTGTTGCTTATTGTTTAAAATTATTTAGTTATTAATAAACTGCTTGTTAACCATTAATATTAGTAAATAATATTATTCAACTTAATACGCCAATTAATAGCAAAGCGTATGAATTAGGCGAACTAACATTTTATTTCTCAAACGTTAAAGAATTAAGAAAATTCTTTCATCCTCTTGTATAAGAAATGTATATTCATTGTATGCAATTATTTTACTAAGGTGAAAGTTAATTATCTGACTAAAAACAGGGGTATTCGAGTATCAAAAAATAAATATCAAGATTGTGTAGGACAATTAACTGAAATAAACACTTTATCAATCAATGCCATAAAGTAAATTTCCATTGTTACATGACAACACTAAATTATTAATTAAACACATTGACAACGTTTTATGACTTCTGAGATTTTTATCTAACATGTGATGTAATACACATTTTATGAATATTTACACAAATTACATCTCATAACACATTCATCAAAATATATTTGAATGTGTTAAAAAATTAAACAACTGATTACGGAAGCTGTTTATAACATTATACCGTTAACAACTGTTTATCTTTAATAGATCACCAAATTGAAATTTGTCATTCAATAATTTTAAAAATTTAACGAATTATTTTAACGATAAATACAGCTTTTAAAATATATGTTTCGTTCTCTACTTTAATGTTCAAATATTGGAAAAAAATCTTTCATTTTCTCTTTACATCACTAGTTATCAATGATGATGATTTAAAAAAAATCTAGAACATCAGATCTCTCTTTTGAGTATATATGAAGTTTTTTTTTTATATACAGATCCTTAAATAAACAAGACATATTAGATCAAGGACGATAGCTAAATGACCTCTGCTTAAAATTATGGAGATAATAATACCAAGCAAAGTATTTTTTTTATTTATGTGAAGACAGAGAATTGAAAATATCAATGTCAGATTACACACGCACTATTTTGTGCTTCGAAAATCGAATTCGTAATTCAATACCTAACATCTATACTTTGCTTATCTATGTTCAAATTTCATTTCTCAGCATAAATAATGTCGCATAACTCAACGAGTGAAGAGAAATTATTAAGCAACTATACAATGGACCATTAATTCTGTACCATAATGAATGAAAACCACAGTTTTAATTTATAAGTATTCTTAAATAATAAACTAAATAAATAGTAACTTGAAAACTTCATGTTCAATTTATAAAGAAAACTAAGAAATAATATTTGTCAGATTTCCTTCCTGAAGTTTCTCAAGAATCTAATGGTTGGCATATAAAAGATATAATCTTAAATTTCAATTATGATACACCGCAGTAACGCGTGGATTTACTAACTATAAAATTCTTTCGAATAAATATCGGAATGTTTAAAATGCTCATTTTAAGGTATGAAAGTAAATCTGTGTTTATGTTGCATAAGATGAATATACAAGTACACTACCATATATCAACATCACGGAACATTGAGTGATATATGGAAGGTAGTATTAGATCATGATTAGTAGTACGATCAATGTCCCGTTCCAATTTTGAATTTGTGTTTTTGTTAACAGGATAGCATTTTGCGTTTCAGTCGGCGTTGTAGTTAAGACTGTCCTGTGGTTTTTAATATGTATATGATGATGGTTTGGTTTCAATTTTCTCTTTTACCATAACATTGCTGGTCATTATGTATTTATTCGTTAGTCACGAACCATGAGACATTTGTAATTATTCTCAGCGTGTTATTTTAATAGAGTTAGATATCTCTCTGTTGTAATTGGAAATCAATCCTCGTAATTGAATGCCGTAGATCGACACTGGTTTATTAAACATATAACAAATAAATGAACACAAAACAATGAGAGGTGTAGACCAAATATAAGGATTGGCCCGATCGCATTGCCTTGTGGAATACCCGCTGATATTTTACCGAATATAGTAAACACTTCATCATCATACTAAACCATAAATACGTTAAAAAAACCTTAATAGTGATGTGAAAAATAACATAGCAGACCCTCGTGCCATGCTGTCGAAAACTTAAGATGTAATACAAAATATTGAAGTGATTTTTGACTACAAATCTCTTTATAATATAAATTCGCTAGTTTTTCTGTAAATTTGATTCTGATCGAGTGCTTGTTTCGAATACAAATTCTCATTCTCATATCTATGATGTCTATCCTTTATTATTGGCGTCAATGATGCGATTTACAGAACTGATGTGTCTGTAAGACAGAGTTTTGTTCTGTTTATCAGGTTTATGCAAGTTAATTATTTTTGCCACCTCTCATTGAAGTGGAAAGGATTTTAACATGGCGTTAATTTCGTAGGCAAGAAATTTTATTCGCGACGGCTGTAGTCCTGAAGCATTTTTAAGATGACTTATTTTATTGCTTTTTATTCAAAAGACGTCTAAATTTAGGTATCCATTTCGAACTAATTCGTTTAGTTTGGAATTCGAAGATTTTCTTTTTGTGTTCAGGTAGATATTTATTGCCGTGGGGCTTAAAAACTGACAACAAATTTGTGAGTTTTGCACCGCCTTGTACAGGCCATCTCACAACTGGTTTTCACAATGGTGGCGCAGCAGATGTGGGACGTATTAATTTTCATGAAACCTTTCATGGATGCATTTGAAGTATTAGAAACACAGTGCTTAAGCAGGAATCCAAAGTTGTATTATGGTCTTGATTGAGCGTCTTAAGCTTTTTGTTGTTGTAATTTAGCTTTTTTAATGTTGTTTCTTGCTACCGCTTCCGCAGTTTTCTTTTCTTTCATTAATGATGGAGTATACTCCTAAGACGCTTATTCAACAATTCAATTGAAGAATTCTACAGTATTAATACTAGTATCAAGTTTCGGTTTCACGCTGACTATGAAAAAAGGGTGCGTACTTACTTCTACCTTGTGCTAGATAGTGAATGAAATTATGTCGAGAAAATATTAATCGTCAATGAGAAATAGCATATTCATGGCTAAAGTCCGTTACGTTAACAATGAACGGTCATAATTTGGTAAACGGCAGACAGAATAAATAGCAGAAAATTTGACGCTTATCTTTTGATTAGTAAAAGCCAAGGAATACACGCATGTAACGTTCACACTGTGCATTTACAGCAACTGCGAAGACGATAAAAAAATAAGTACTTAAAATTCCTTTCCGCATGTGTGTGTAAATGCATCTATAGAAATAAAAGGTAACGTGATAGAATTTATTACACTCCCTACAATCGTCTCATGCTTTCTCTTATTTACAAATGTGCGATTAATGAATATTGTAATATCTTTTCTGGCACATGAATTATAAAAAAAATACTTACACATAACCGTCATCCCATTCGAAATTGTCCATCAAACTCCAGGCGAAGTAACCGTGTACATTACTATGATCTTCATGTATAGCGTGTAGCAACGCGTTTAAATAATGATTGTAGTATGATACTCGGGCGACATCGTTTATGCCACTGAAATCCGCATAACCATTTTCTGTTACTATGATAGGTATATTGTTATAAGTTTTAGTAATCCATTTCAATAGTCGACGAAAACCAAACGGCACGACCTGAAATTTTTCAAAATATTAAAATTCAGTGCCTGAACTGTCTTATATGTTCAAAAAAAAAAGAAATAATATTTACATACAATATGAAATTATATGTTTGATGGCAAAATATACTATTGTTACCGTGCCGCGGCACTTAGTTCAGTGACCAACGGTAAAGTGCGTCGGTTGTTAAGCAGTGCCTGGCATTTTCGACTGATTTGTAGAGCACTGTACTTTTTTTCTCACATCCTTCACAAAATATTACATTCTTCACGGTCTGGTCTTCTTTCACACGTCACCTTTCTTCCCTCGTCTACATTCCTAATTACATCAATTCTTATTTCGTAGCATATATTCATTTGCTTTCTTTATTTGCAATTTCTGTGCCTATTTATTTATTCAATGGCACAGATAACGGATCTTACTATTTTTATTTTTATTACCATTTACGTTTTGTTTTCTTGTAGTCAGGCTTTATCCAATCCTTTATTTTATTTTTGTTTTTGTTCCCAGCAACGGTCTGCTGCACCATTTCTCTGGAGAACATTCGGACCTAACTCCGGAAAGTACGACGACATTTGTCGTCGCCCATGAGAGAGGCGACCCTTTCCTCTTCTACTTTCTTACCTGTCTCAACCTCGAGATCAAGGCGGTCTAGAGCGCTGGACTTAACGATTTTACTCGGCTAAGAGAATGTCACATCATCAACGTTTCAGAAATGTATCAGAATTAATATTCGTAAGTTTGAGCGGAATTCTGTATCCTAAAATCTGAACAGTATCGTACTAATGAAGGAAATCCGAATACTTCACTCATCATCAACCTAATGTCTGATGTCAAATATTTATAATATATAAACCAGAATAATAACACACGACAAAGTTATAACAAATTGTATATATAAGCAATATCTTCACCATTATCATTATTTCGACATCTACAGTCTACAGAAACGTAGGCCTAGGCTATAGCCTATAAGCTATAGCTTATATTTCCAAGAAGATCGGTTAAAAGCGGTTTGAATCCTATAACCAGTGATACAATAACATTTAGAGCTCGATACGTATAAAAAAAATATATACAGAAATTGAGTTCAAATTGTTTGACTTTTAACTCAAACTGAATACTGTTTAGAATACCTCACCTTTTACCATGGTGAAGATGACTTTGTCTGACTTTTAACTCAAACTGAATACTGTTTAGAATACCTCACCTTTAACCATGTTGAAGATGACTTTGAAGGCCATTTTGGGTCTTGAACTCTGACAATGCCTACATCATTTTCATGGGATGGGATCAAACCCACTTCTTTATCAGCCATACTAAGAAGGTACGTCGTATAATGGTTGAGTCCGAAGAAATCAGCTGTTCCTCTAATGTACGCAATTTCTTCAGGCGTAAATTTCGGTAATCGTGATCGTGTATAATTTTGCTGGCGACTTTTTTCATCCACAAGCTTAATAAGCTCAGGAGGATAGTTACCTTCTGCTGAATAAATCGGATGTGCGTACCAGCCCACCTATAACGTAAATATACAGTGTGATTATAGGCGTAAAAGCTTTAAAGGGAATGGATGTATTGCTGTTAATGAATGGCACACCCTATCCAAAAGGAAATGGTTTCGGAAATTATAAATAACGTAATGATAATATTGTAAGTAAAAGTTCTCAAAATTTTGATTACTACTATATATCATCATCATATTAAAATTTATTTCGCTATCTGTTCCTGCAGACTTTGTACTGACAGAAATTATTGGCTCGCCCCATTGCAATAGAAAAAAGAAATTAATGTAACATACTACAGAGCTATCACTTTATAAATTGTGATTGTAAGTAGGTGTTAAAGATTGAAGCTTTTTGCTGTCGAATGAGCTATACATTCACCCTTCAAAAGCTTTTAGACCCATAATCAATCAGCCATTTAAACACCACGTACATCCTATTGATTTATAAAAATTATATACAAATCAGAACTCTTACACATACATATAGGTATAATATTTTTATATGACAATATGCACAATATTTTTATTAACACAAGCGTCGCTGGGCAATAATTAACATTCCTACTCTCAATGTCGGCACGTAGCAAGCGTATAAATTGCGATTTCTAATGATTGCGAAACAATTAAAATGAACATAATTGCATAGAACACTTAAACTAGCATTAGGGAATTACAAATAACTTCTGCGACACTGGGTTGGTCTAAAAGATCTAAAAGGATGAAGATATAGTCCATTTGCAGTTTACTAATGTTTAATACAACCTGTACAAAAATCAATGGTTATGTGAAATAATAAATAACATGACGAATCACTGTTACATATTAAAATTAATTATTGTTAACTATCTGTTCTTGTAGACTTTGTCCTGCCAGAAGTTACTGGCCTGTCCCATTCCAATGGTTTCTGAGTAATTATGTTATACAGACTGCGCTTTTAATTTCATATCTTCAAAGCTTTTACACCTATATACCATTATATACCAATTACACTGTATAATTTTGTAAAAGATTTATGACATTTTTATCTTTCGTCAATAATCATTTGTCGATAATATGGAAACTTGTGCGAGTAATCAATAACTGTGGTCGGTTGTTAGTAACAAGGCTTTATAGATTTATTACACAAATTAAATGTATGAGTGTTTATTAATGCTTTGAAAAAATGGTATATATGTACATACATACATCTTTATGAACGTATTTACTAATTTTCAATTATGGCTAGCGTAAGAATCAACATCAATGAAATCAAATGTTATGTAAATTTAGGTTACTAACTGGTTTTTTTTTCCGATAAGCTTTTTCTTGATCTTTATTAATGAAATTATTCCTTCTTATGAGCGGTAGTCAACAATTTTCAAAGGAAGTTCGCGATGAAAAATTTTTACACTCATGTGTATTTTTTTCTTTGTAGATGGGTAAAAGAGTAAAAATAAATGTACATTAATGCTATAAAGTAAATTTAAAATTTAAGTGCATCGTAAATGATAATAATGTAATAAACTTGTAAAATTTTGTAATCTTGCAGCGGGCGCATAACAAATAAACCGAGAGCGTGAGATTGGCCGCTAAAGTTTTAAATGATACTAAAAAAGAAAAAATTTAGCGTAGATCCGGTGGCGTGCGATAAAGTCGAAGATTTCATCCACAATTTACGCCCGCCTAAGTGGCCAAACTCCTCTCGACTGACATATTCCTTATTCTAGCCCTTATTTTAAACGCAGCCATGACCTACAGATAATTCCTCAAACAGTGAAAGAATGCGAGTGTCATATGGTTCTTGAAGCCCTCCAAAACAGCAATCAATCCCACATCCTTTCGGCCTACTAGTCTCCTAAAATCTTTTGGGAAAAACTAGGAAAGATTAATCTTTGTTCTAATTATAACATTCACGGAGGCGAAAGAACTTCCTATTCCTGGACAGTTTGGTCGAAAACCAAAGCATTTATGCACTCATCAAGTGCAGCGTACCATGGAGCTCATACTCTCAAAGAGATCCAATACGAAAGTTATCTTTATCGATATGGCTAAAGCGTTCGACAAAATCTGGCATAATGGATTCGTGTACAACCGTCTCGTATGCACAATACGATCTGAGATCTGATTTTGAGCGATCGAACGTTTGAATATCGCGTCGAGTGAGTCTGCATCCGACCACGTCCGATTCAGTTGAGCGTGGCCCAATACGTAGTACTGTAGTAACACGTGCAGTTGCCATGTGGGTGCAACGTGGAATGGACAATGCGAAGTATCTCTAAGAAGTTTGATACTAAGATTTAACGATTTCTTCCAGATTACAAAGTAGTAATTGTAGTATTACATTGACTTTTTTTATTAGTATTAATGTTTTTTTTTAAATAACCGTCCGAATTCACGTGCATATATCTATTGACTTACTAACAAAACTACTATTTTTTATACTTTATATGTTAAATACCTTCATACCATACATTATATTAACGTTATCGACCCAAACAAAACGCATGAAATCAGTTAGAGGTCATGGCGTAAGTTGTTCACGATGCGGTAGTGATATAAATTGGAATCAGGTTTTGAAGTTACCTTTTAATTAATACAATCATCACTGTTTTATTATATATTACAAATTAAATAAAGACAAAGCAATGAGCATTGAAAAAAAATTCATAAAAATAAATTATCTGTACATTGTATGTGTACTTCAATGATATCTTTAACCACAAACAAATATTAGCTAGCAAAATACCATTTATTTTTTATAATACAAACATTTAATTCGCGTGTAAGGCATGCAAGGTGAATTCATATGATAAAACTATTATGATCGAACTATGCTTTGATTGATAGATTGTAGCTGCCAGTTTTTCAAGGATGTCAAGCTAATAATCAACCGTAAAAGGTAATTGTCTTTGCAGCTTTTTATTGTGTACAATATGATTAACGGACTTTAACCCACGCTGCAATCAATAAAACTATTACGGTTGTATCTATGATAAAACTTACATGAGTTTTCAAATACAATTCGGCGGCTTCACGATCCTTGGAAGTTTCGGTTTTTGGTTCTGCCCAATTTGAATCAAGCGACATTCCAATTTTGCCTGCAAAGTTAGTAAACATGTTTTCCTAATTGTTCAAATAGATTGCTTTTAATAGAACTTTATAAACCGAAACCGCTGTACCCCGCCTTAGGAAGCGCTTTAAGGTGGGGGCCGAGGAAAAAGGAATATAAGCTTTACCGCCGCGACTATTGATTACGCTATTGCCGTACGCATACCTAAGGCGTGGTGGAGTGGTTCTGACAGCACTGTAGTACTGAAACATTGTTTATATTTAACATTTACCTCCGGCAATTGATCGATAAGTAGTGTCGTATAAATGATAAACATTTGCATGGGCTTTTAGAAGATTATGTGTGCATAAATATTCTGCAATTCCGTGACGATTCAGCGCAGGTGCTCTATAAGTACCGCCGTAACCTTCTAAGCAAGTCTGCATCGGTTCATTGAAAGTCACCCAATATTTCACTTTATCACCAAAACTATCAAACAATATTTTAGCGTAATCTGTGTAGTAATCGACAATGTGGGCATTGGTCCACCCGCCAATATCTTGTAATTTCTGGGGTAAGTCCCAATGGTATATCGTAACCATGGGTGTAATATTGTATTTTAAAAGTTCGTCGATAAGATTTTTGTAATACTGAATACCCAAGGGATTTATGTAATTAGCAAGTCCATTAGGCAATATTCTTGACCACGATATTGAAAATCTGTATACATCCACGCCCAACTCGTGAACCATTTCAGCATCACGCTTATATAAATGATACGAATCGGCTGCAACATCGGCGTTGGATCCGTCCTTCACAAAACTTAAATTTGTATGTATTAAGTGGTCCCATATGCTCTCAGATCGCCCTGCAAAAATACAAGTCTGTGTTAATCCAAAAATATTCGAATTTATTTTTACTATTCACCACCTTTAGTTTGCATGCCTTTGTCTGATGCGTATTCTATTAAGATCAACATTGTAAACATCACCAATAAACAAGGAACATGATTTAATGGAATCAGGCGTTACCTTACGGAAGTCCATCCTAAGTAAGAAAATTACCAATATTTAGCCACTTCCGCACATGCAGTGCTGCATATGCGGAAGTGGCTAAATATTAGTCCTTTTCTTACTAAGGAACAAAGAGTATTTTATTCGTGTTCATATTTAAAAATAAATAACATTGATCCAAACAGGAAGTAACAATGATGTACATTGGTAAAATAACGTACAAATTTTAATCGTTTTGTAGATAATAGTACTTTAACTTGTTCGTGGTGAGTAGTTTTTAAGGTTAAGGCCATTTAAAGTTTAAAAAGGAATTAAAATAAATTTTATAAAACCAAAACAATGAGACAAAGTTCTTTAAGTTTTCATATAGTAAATCTGCAATATTTATCCCGTAGAACTATACCTACATTAAAATATATATAGTAACCTACGTACATAAGTAAGAAATAATATAAAACTAAATTAAAACTGATTTTACCGTCTTCATTCCAACCTCCTTCTATTTGACCAGCTGCAGTAGATACACCGAATATAAAGTTCAAAGGAAAGGTGTAATTCGACTTAGAACCTCCAGCTAAGTTGATTATTTCAGTATTTCTGAAAGAAAATTAACACAAACGTTAAAATTGCTAGCATACACTTAAAGACAATGGAAAATACGCAACGTTTAATGTTAAACAATATTTATCTTTATTTAAAATAAATTGTACGTTATTTACCAAAGCCATTTCGTAAATATCATTATTATTACAGCCATATTACGTTACTGCTGGACATTTGACATGAAAACGTTTACTTTGGTCCAATTTTTATTAAATTTTTAACGCCATTCATTATGGTTTGTAAAGGTAACTTGTGCGACATTTATGTCACTATAAGTAAAAAAAAGTGTTTTCAATGCGTATTATATATCCCTCATAACTTTATATTTAATACGCATTGGTCTGTAAGACTCTTTCTAGAGGCCGTTTTTGAATGTACAACGCAGTGCCGCAATACTGGTATTATACATAGGTGTCATTATTAGAACAACCTAACTAGTGAAATGGATAGGCTATTCAAACGTACATTATATCATTTCACGTCTCAAGGTAATAAGCAAAAATGTGGTGTTACAGGGTTTTTTTAACATTGACTAATACTCTTTGCTTTCGAAAACAAACCGATCTCATTTGAAACGAGGCTGGTTCTTCTTCTCCTAGCGCTACCGTTATTCGAAGTAGATGTATTAGAAGTAGTGCTATTGTTATTAGCCTGGTAATAACAACAGACCAATACTAATGCTCCTCTCTTTATATCGGAATGCTAAACGGGTATTATAGACGAGTGCCACTTCAAACCAAGGGCTCCTCGAGGAAGCCCTCCATGATGCCACTTGGGTTACAGTGCAAGGTTGGTCGAATAGCAGTTATACTCTTGGCCCGTTGGTATTTAAAGTTACAATGGGTTTACCACGGTTTCGCGCTGAACGCGAAGTTAAACTCCATGGCTTTGTCGGGAACTTCTAGGCTCAGATACAACACCGCGAAAGGCCTCTAAATTAAGTTCTTCGGAAAAAAGCTAAAGTAATGAGCCGTTATGTATGTGGTATGACCTCGCGGGCTCTAAGCTATTGATTATTTTCCATTTGGGAGGTAGGACGTTCCACGGTATGCATAAGTTGGGACTCTTGAATTTTTCCAACTGGACTGGTTTGTAAGCGGCTCCAAGAGCTAGTACAGAGTCCTACGCCTTAGATATATGTAGGTGCGAGACGGGAGAGAGTATCGGCCATTCCTATGTATTAGTCTGCTATCAATACTTGATGCAACGGCGCTCATGTTCTTTTATTCACGGTCCCCTAGTCGCCGCGATTTCCTAAGACTTGGTACAGCGGTCTCAATACAGCGGTCTCGATATCACTGTAGAATTATAGTTGTTATAGCTGAACCGTATTACTTAGCATCAAGTGCTCTTCTTATGTTATCAAATTCCGATTGAATGAACACGTTATTTATTTATTTATTTTATATATACCGCCCCTCTTTAATGCCAAGCGTTACTACATTATAACTTAACATGTTTAATGTTGCGATATCGGCCATCGAATTCAAATCACTGCCAATGACTTGCAGCGAGATTCAATTTACGTGTCTTCACTTCTATGTATGTATAACTTTTAAGCAATACGTTAAATAGATTCTTTGAATAAAATTACGAAACGTTATTAAGCAATCAAATATATGTTAGATATTAATAATGTGATATATCCTTGACCAAGATCAGTCACACGGAACAAGACGTTGAACTAGACCTGTTTTTAAAACGGAAACAATGTTCATGTCAGCCGAATAAGGAAACGACTCTAGTTTCTTCTCGTTTGCTTGAGTAAAATTGTATAAAAGGTGATACGTAGTTTAATATGTAAGGTAATATAAAAAAGGAAAACATTCCCATGTTTAAATGTAAGAAAAAGCTATAAAACTATGATATTAACTATGTATATAATGCTACTAAATATATAATGAATATTAATAGATGCTTTTATATGCAAAAAAACACAACAGTAACACCAGTAATTTTTATAGGATATGCATTTCCTGCTCTTTAAAAGAATTTATAAAATATATAAGAACAGCAATTTAAAATATTTTGCTAAGCATTTATACACATTTTATTGTAGCGTTTATTAAATGCACCATAAAAATGTAATTTAATTCCTTATTTGTCGATTTCCATTATTTTCCTTTACAATAGAACTTAATACATTATCAATTAACCGTGTAAGTGGCTCGAATATTATCACTGTACTCGAGAATTTCACCGTTCAGTGAACTACAGCGAAATATTATTATAGTAATTTAAGTTTCCAATTGATAAAGAAAATGCAAAATGTTATTCCGTATATTTATAAATCTCTCGAATCAATATTATAATAATGTATATTATCGATCTTTAAGAATTTTCGAGCATTTTGATCCTATTTCATCATTTTATGTAATATTTCATATTGACGTTGCACGGCTAATGTATGAAATTATACAATAGTTAATGGCGGAAAAATCCCGTGATCAATAAACGGGATTTTACGCGAACGGCATCTGCCATGCAATGTAGGAAACAAGGTATGTTTAAACTTTGTAAATGGTCACGACTTAAATTATAAATAAACCCAGCTATTGGAAAGTAAGAGATTCCTTCTTAGGCTCCAACATATTATACAGGGTGAGTGCTTACAAGTGGCTATTGCTTAATTAATGTATGGTATACTCTATCTAAAAATTAATATCTACAAAAATATAAACAACGTAATAATAATATTGTAAGGAAAAGCGGTTTCAAAATTTTGATTACTGCGTATTAAAATTGTTTTTTGTTTACTATCTGCTCCTGCGGATAGATATTATTGGCCTGGTGAGTTCCGATAGAAAAAAAAAATAGAATGAGACTTTATACAGGATAATCGGAAATAGCTGTAAAAGTTAATTACTGACAAATGAACTATACATTAACCACTTTAACGTTTTTACATCTATCACCAATCATATCATTTATAAATATATATGTAATCATTTATAAAGTAATAAGTCGCTGCAATAATTTAGTCAACTAAATATTATGATACCTTTTAGCGTTTAACCTTTACGTTAAAATGCAATATACTGTCATGACTTTCTTTGAAACTAGAGTAGATGCTCACAACAAAAGTTCATCTTGTGTTCAAAAATTAACAAAAAAATTATCAACGACAAATCATTAGAAGCGTCTACGTCAATGTAAAGTGTTAAATCAATCCGGAATAATTAGTTGCAAGGCATTCCAAGTCTATCATAAAATGAGTTATATAATTGCTATTGAGCCTGTGTCAGTTAAATGAGTAGAATTCGTTTTATTGCAGCGTCGTGACTTTAATTCTATAAGTCAACAAGATTCTTTAATTATTGTTACAGTTTGCCGTTTCTGTGTACAAAAGGTTTGAGATAACTGCTAAAACCTGTTTACTATAACATACATCATAATAAAACCAATTCACAATAATGTAGTTTAATTTACAGGATAAGCTATTATAAAGTTCGTGTATTGTAAATTAATCCCAATGGCGGACAGGTTAATTACCGCAAACATATTAAATTTATCACACTTTCATAGCACAAAAGGTAATTTTTATGATGGCAATACCATCAGAATGTACACTTTTCAAATGATTTTTTTCCTTGTCGTTTTCCTTTATAGCAAATAAGCATGTGGTTTATTCATCTGCATTCATATTGTCGCTTATTACTATACAATATAAATATAGGTATAGTATGCCTTATGTTTATATATTAACTTTATGTATTTAAACATTTAATTTTGGCTATCATTAGACAAACTTGATTTTAATTGTAACAAAATTACTTCTTTTGT
This sequence comes from Battus philenor, assembly GCF_028537555.1. NCBI lineage: Eukaryota > Metazoa > Arthropoda > Insecta > Lepidoptera > Papilionidae > Battus > Battus philenor. The sequence continues at coordinate 6,862,423 of NW_027181693.1, forward strand.
ATTTTGTCATACATTATTTTTATAGTAACACCATTATATTAAAATGTTACAACAAAAGATTTTACTTTTGATCAATGTATAAAAGTGATATAAGATAAACCTACCCAAAAATCAGTGGTTTTAGAAATTATAAATAACCTAATGATAACATAACAAGTAATAACGTATTCAAAATTTAAAAGTATTTGCCTGTCGCATTTCAATAGAAAAAATAAATATTCAAGAGTGATCACTTTATACAGTTAATTTGTTAATTGTAAATAAAACAAACAAGTTTATTGCAGACATACCCAACCATCCTATATATAAGTATTCTAACGGTCATGTTTTCTAAATAAACATGGGAAATCACATGAGAATATTGTAACAATAACTGTCACTGTTCAAGTTTGCGTAGGGCGTTGATATTTCCGCGAGGAAAACCTATCACGCATAACATAGACCTTTTACGAGGAACGAATATCGAAAATACCTAAACACCATATCGAATGAATTTTATCGACCGCATTCGTACCGCACAATTTTAGCACCATATTTTATATCTCGAACAAACATTTATAATTTTAACTTTACCCTTCTAATAAAAATGCCGTATTTTAATAACTTGTTGACAGAAATAAAATGTTTTGTAGCAACGTAAATGATCTTTAATAAAGACAAAATATTAATTGATTATGACGTTAATACGTGTCATACTTTAAACTAATGTAAAAAATAAATTTATCGCAGAAAGATTCATATATTATTAGTATTTCGAATCATAAATAAACGTTGCAATAAAAGTTTACATCAAATAAACTAATTAAATTCAAAATTGTGACTGTTATGTTATTTTAAAATAGATACAGTGATAAGGTTTATATCTTTTTCATGCGTTCTGATAACTAATTATCTGCGACTTCTCTTTACGACTTGCAATTACCTGATATGCATTTATTAATTAAGCTGTAACAATTATGTACGTGCATATGCATAATAGTGCAATGTATGAATGCATAAATAAACAGTGGCTTTAACCCTTATTCAGATTTATTATTATATAATAATATTTATACTTTTATCTGTACCGTTTACGATAACGATGTAATTTGCGGTCAATAAATTCTATATCAGCCGAATATATAGTCGATTTAATGACCATCACGAGTTTAAATTTAAAAACTGTTACTTTAAATAACAATGAGAATATCATATATTTATTTAATTATCTTCGACACGAGCCTTACGCGTAATAGGACGGATTAGACAAAGTTTTTGTAAATGCAACTTCTGCAGAATATTGCCTACAGGATCAACACCTTGAAACATAATACAATAATTTCTCTCTTCGAAACTGTAATACTTGTGTAATACTAGTTTGCAGTTATAACTATTAACTTTAATATATAACTGCTGTTAGAAATAGGCGTGACTCTCAAAGGTACGACGTAAGACCTGGATATATATAATGTCATCGTCGTCAGCGTTCAGCCCATAGACGCCCATTGTAAGTTATAGGCCTCCCTCAAAGATATCCGTGGGGGACGCAACAGTCACTAACTATAATCGCCACGCTTAGCAGTCGGGATGACGATCGTATTATAGGATTATGGTACACAGTGCACGCTGCTGCCCATCCTCTGGAAACTTGTTTGTGAGCAGTGGCAATCCTATTGCACAAAGTGTGAACTATGTATAAGACTCTTTTCAAGAATCGATCCCGCGACTTACGAGTAGTCGCAAGTCTCAATCCTCTACCTACTGCCACTACCTACCACTACTATTATTATACATTATTGTATATTATGTAACTCCTCAATTTTTATTTTAGTTAATGTGAACTAAGATTGTACCATTTCTTTATCCTCTGCCTCTTATTTTAATAACATGTAACTTTGTACTACATATTAGATCAAATCAGTATTAACTTAAATACTGGAATATAATAACTGACTACACATAAATCTGAAGTAAAACATCGAAATCTGAAGTTATACTCCGTGATCTGCGTAGATTACAAAAAAAAATAGTCTATAATAAATAAGAGAATTGGTTATTCATTATTCTTACAAAATTTGATAAGCTGTGTGGACATCTCTAAGATATCTAATTTTATCCTAATAAATAAGCACGTCTCAAATTATAACATGTTCCCATTTTTTCCTATCTCAAAATCCAGCAGTGTTATAGATTTAATCTGGACTCACCCAAACATCTCTCTGGTGCTCTTATTTTTACTTTGACTATAAGATTTTTTAACTCTATTACTATACCGTAAATAAAATACTAAATACATCCATTACAATATACAATTCAATGTGCATACCATTTTTTAACTGACAATGTTAATGACCTAATGTTTTACAAAAACATTTGCTCGATATATCATTTCACCACACAAATAAGCATGATCAGAAACTCACCCAGTATAAAGAACAGCTGCTAATACAAATGCAACTTTGTATAACTCCATTTTACTATTGTTTAAAGCAATCTTATATAGTTAATACTAATAAAAATATCACTTTCAAATATCACTGTTGATTATAAAATAAAAATTAAAAAATACTTTAAGTTCTTCGCATGGCTACGTAGTAATTTAAAAAGGACTATAATTATGCGAGTGACTGTCGTATTCAAACCCGAAGGTCGTTCGGTGAAGCAATTTTACGTGTAGCGCGCACGAGAAACGTTAGCGCACTGTGCTCTTAGAGCCTGAGACGTCTATTAAACACTAAATAGGCAAAAACACATAGTGACGCCGCGATTTGGAGTAACTCTGTCATAATGCTCATCACACATTAACATCCGCAGTTAAAGACTGATCACCTATATACAAATACCCTACTGTAATTTACTGAAAGCATTTCAATAGACTCATGCAACCAAGTAGACAATACAAAGGCATCACCTTAATTACATATGCTTTAGTTTAGGTAAGAACTAATGAATCGCAATTTTATTATTATTACACACAATTATTCTAAACACTTTCAAGGCTATGCATTTTAATTTTGAACAAATTTTTTTTACATCGACTACTATCATGGGATTTTAATGGGTTTTACCCTAAAATATGTTAGACTAGATAATAGTAAACTGTTGCATTTTTACATTTCAAAAAAGAAGCCTCGTATTAATTTTAACATAATCTCAAACAAATTATGGAAATAATTTATCAGAAAAATTATAAAAGGCTCTTTGAGATTGACTTGTTCGAAGTCTCATAAAAACATACACGTGAGAGAAAATAACTTGTATTTAAACAATGGTTTGGACCAGTGTCCAAAATCCGACACTTAATTAAACGACGTCTGCGTGGTAAAGTAAATTTTTTTAATTATTTTGCACATATCAGCCATATTAACAAAGGTGGTTTCCAGGTTAAAAACTAATTAAACGTCAACGTGAATCATTTCAGACATAAATCGTACAGCGCTGGACATAGGCCTCCCCGTGCTTATTCAACCATAATTAAAGATTTAATGACGTAAATGGAGCTATAAGATAGGTACTTCCCGGCAGAAAAATTGATATTCGTCATATTTAATTGAAAATGTAATTATTGAGGTTCTTGAATGTTAGTTAGTAATATCAACTCAAAATTCTATTCAAATATTTCCTCATATGGCTCAAAGCTTAGAGATCAAATACTTCCGGGACTTTTTCACTATGACGCAGAACGTCATACTATGCAACGGAATTTAGTTAAATTCGACAATTTAGATATTTCTAAATATATCCAAATGTGTCATATTTTACCTGTCCAAACCAAAAAAAATATAGCCACTACTTATTAAATATTTAAACATCTATCAAATCTAAAATATATTACATTTGTATACATAGCCTTGAAAGACATTTTCATATTTTGTGTTTTTTAATATGAAACGGTGAAAAACTCCGTAAGAAGACTCCGTTGAAAAATCATTAATAACTATTAGACTAACCCTTTTCAGTTTATAATTTTTTTTAAAATAAAATGTAGTAATAGCATATAAAGGATGGTCCTTAATAAATTTCATTTGTAAGTTTTTTTAATAAATTGAAATTTGAAATATTCCTATAAATAGTCATATCGAAGGATATCACTCACATTGGGCGGCCTTTACAAAATGCAGATATCTCGCCATAAGATTTTTTTTGAAGAAACATCAAGAGCAAACTCTTTTGTAACCCTCCGATAACACTTGCCGAATTAAGGCAAAACGTTCGAGAAGAAATGGCGGCGATTCCTCGACGATATCATTTTCAAAAAATAAATAACATCCCTCTCTTTTTTAAAAAACAATACAAATATATACGTCAAAGCTTAATATTTGTTTTTGTATTATTTTTATAAAGTGAAATTTATTATGAACCCACCTAATAAAACCGAACAGTATATTTATTACATCGGTTCTGCAAAAAATTCAACAATGATTGCCATCTCTTGTCGTATGTTTTCTTACGCTAGGAAGTTTGGTTTATTAGCGTAAACTTTCAAATGTAAATCCCCTAACAGGATAAACTACATTGGTGTTAAAACATAATAGGGATAGGGAAAATTTCACGAACGCAAAGCGAGGACGTAATGGTCATATGTAACAATACGACTTCCAGTAGCAGCATGTTCCTTCCAAAATTTTTAGTTAAAAACAAATCAGTTACTGAGCTAGATAAATATAAACTAAATTTTGAGGTAAAATATTTTAACAAATTACTTAATAAAAATCTAAAAATTAAATTATATAAACCGATTTTAGTATTTAATTTATACAGCTTAACGTAAATTTGAAGTCTTATTATTATTACATGGTCGCTTTATATATTAATAACATTAAAATACTTAATACTTAATTCAAAGAAATCAGCGTCTATACAATTTTTAACGTAGATGTTTGGTTGTCAAGTACTAATTAAAACCTTTTATATTTTACCGGTTTGAAGACGCGGTGCAGCTTTAAAAGAAACAACTGTATCCCTAGTATGTTCACTTTTATAATTTTAGAACTTGATATTTAACTACTAAAAAAAAAACATGAAAACCGGTTATCATGCTTTATTTTGCCTACAGTTTGTAGACATCCTTACAATCATTAGCCCTTGATAAACAATTACTTTTCTGATGTATTGATTCGCAATTACTCTTTACGTTGTAAAAAATTTTTGAAAATTAATTCTATTACAATGTTCAAACCTTTCTTCCATTTTACTACAAACTACAATCGGCATGTTCAAATTACAATCAAAAAATTATTAGTTAGCAATTGTAGTACTATTAACATTTAAATAAACCAAAATTATGATGACAGGATAGGCGTTGTTTTATGAACGACCTTTCATTTTATCCATATAGTTTTCCAAATTTCGTTAAGAGATGTAATAAAGACATGATGACATTGCATTATCTTTCTTACTCTGTTATAAAGTAGCTGCCTCCTACCCGCTCAATAAAATATAGAGAAATATCCGGATACATCAAAAATATTCTGCCAGATTTTTATACCTACAAGACCAAGAATAAATATCCTCGATATTATTTTTTTTAAATATACGCCCCATCAATCTCCTAGACAGTGGAGAAAATATATAGCTCAGGTTTTACTCCTATTTCTGCCAAAAAAAAGGCTGCTGGGATAGACAGCAAATGAGCTATACATTCCACCACCCCTTTGAGTCTTTTACAACTAAGGCTAATCGCCCTGTTTATGAATTTAACATTAATTGCATTGAACTTATACCTTAAGCAACAAGGTAACGCTAATTAACACCGCTTTTGCGGCTTATAATATTTGTTCGTAACGCGTTATCTCGTAACAATTGTAGGTGATTTTTAATTCGCTATCCAATATTACAACAACCTATTTAACATCAAAATGGTTATTATTAACATAATTATTGTTTGCTCCATTATTGTTGAGTGTGTGGGTTTTTTTTGTTTTTCAAATAAATACATTTAAAAAACTTTTAAGTTAAACGGTTTTTTGATACTCATATTGTGGTGGTTGTGGAAAAATATGTACCTAGTCCGCCATATTAGAACGGCGTCCATCTCGAATTTAAAATTTTGACATAATCATCGTGTTTTACTAGTGTAGCTCTTTCATTTGATACCCATATTGAGGGGGTTAAGGAAAAATATGTAATCCGCCATTTTGTATCGGCGGCCATCTTAGATTTATAATGTTATTGATTTTATTATATTGTATTGTCATCGAAATTAAATGTGTGTAACAAATTTCAAATCAATCTGGCATCGGGGAGGTGCTTAAATTTCAATTTCTAATTTTGATCCAAATAAATAAACAAATTCCGTACTGGTTGAACTAAATAAAACCGTTTAAAAATATGAAAAATTCTGACTATTAGAAAACTATTTTGTCTTAATTTATGCGTGTAATGAGCATGTACGATGATTGGTTTTGGTAAGGATAAGTTATAATGAGAATTATAAAATATCTGGAAAAACAATAACTAAATCTACAAAAAAATATCATACTGACATAAGTTTTATAAACAATAAGTAATCTATCAAATACTAGTACTCGCCACAAGTGCATTATAATTACTGCGGAATTATGACAAATCACAAGATACGTGACGTAGCTATAAAATACCAGGAATTCAATTATTCTCCATTGATTTACGTTTAATGGTTTCTTAAAAGACAATGAAAAAAAAAAACATATACGACCTATATTCTATCTATGCAGTTACCACTAGGTCAACTGTATACTGGCAACATTGATAAAATTTGCAGAGGTTTTTTTAGAACTGGACATAAATGCCAGTGATCAGTTATACCCAAGTGGCATTTGTAATTTCCATCGATTCGAAGATACAGAACGCTGAGGAAACCTAGTCTATGAGCAGGCGAAGCCCGAAGGCTCCCGGAGAAGCCTCGGCCCCAGCCGAATACGATTGCCTACTACTATTGTACCGGATTGAAAGGCCGCCGAACTCTTAGATCACCATGGCAGATGAAGGGACTTCGGCTTGAGTTATTTCTCGTTAATAATACCCGTTTAGCGTTCCAATACAGGGACGCCCGAAAGGGCCGAACCCCAAATTGGTGAAGAAGTGGGGGAAGAAACTCGACGCTTCTATCTAGTATGATCGGAGGTTGGCATCCCCTGTGATTTACGATCCGGCCTCGTTTCTTTTTCTCGACTGTTGCGAATTCTTTTAGCAGTAAGTTTTAGTACAGTTAATATCAAAAGCGGTTTACATTTTTATAACGACGCAATTTAAAAAAAAACGTCACTGACAATGATCTTATTGTTCACCGGAGTCAAAATTTTTCTTATTTTAAGAGCAGTAAGAATATCGTGTCCCGCCTTTTCTACAAAATGGAAATTTCATCTAAGTGATATCACCCACACGTCATTCATACTAGCACATGTTTGACGTATTTGAAAAATAACCATTTTTTGTAATTAAATCACTTTGTAGTCATAAAAATGTGACGTTACTAACTCTCGTGAAAATCTTTGTCATCGTAGCGCTATCGGACATACCGCTGATTTTAATAGTGTTAAAAAGCAATCAAGCTATTGAGACTGTTTCGGTTTAGTATTTTTTATTTCAACTTAAGGATTCCGAAATTGTGCACAGCTCTAGGTCTCCAAACATGTACATAAGATATACTAAACAGTGTGGTTGTTTTTCTTGTCTAATGAAATACTGTACAGACGCATTTTTATCATTTAAAATGTTTGTAGAAATTATTGTTAATATAAATTTATTAAATACTATAACAATTAATACAGTACACATTTGTTTTAACAATAATAAAAAGCAAGAAAAAAAAGCAATCAGAAGGAGCATTTCACTGGAAACTTAAATGCAAGTGATTAGAAGATTAAATTCTGGTTAACGTCTATATCAAATTGGTACAGCATTGAATTTGGCAACTTCAACATTACGGACAATGCTTAAGAAGAAAAAAAATACTGTTATCAACAACGGCAACTAAGTCAAACTCTGCGATTAAAATTACACCTAACACAACTTCCTAACCAATGGATCAAGGCGTTGTATCCAATTAAGGCTAATTACTTGTGGCGAACATTTAAGCAGATGTTACAACGAATGCTGTAGAAAACATCAACCTTTCTTGGAAGAAGATAACGGAAAGATTTTTGAATCCTTTCATTTACAACTTTTACGGAAGAACTTTTGGTCAAATTTAATTAGGAGCGAAGACATTAGACACTCTGTCGATATAGATGAAATAATAGAACATATAGTGAATTTAGGATTTAAACCGGTTTAGACGAGGTAAACGTAGAAGAAGTCGAAGAAATATTATAAAGTAACAGCGGCAAGTCTTACTAATGAGCTCAAGGAATTAACCAAACAACAAGAAAACAAAAATATTCATGGAAGTGATTTCGAAGGAAAGCGAAAAGAATTTTTGATGGTATTTATAAAAAGAAGTTTATCTTCTACAACTGAAATAGGAAATAGCTACTAATAAGATTCAACTTTCGACAAGGGTATGAACTCTTGAAGCAAGACTTCAAATAGAACACAGAAGGAATGTAAAAACAACATTACATGCCTTCTTGACAAAAAGGCAGAAAATTTGAAACGCAGAATAGACTGAATGATCTGACTGACTTTAAATTTAGTTTGTACTTATTAGTATATTTGTTTCAATTGTTTTTATTTATGTCAAAAATAAATGTTTCGTTTTATTTTAAAAAAAAGTCATTAATGAATTTAACACCTAACCAATTATCTATGTATTTTCCCCTAACCCTATTACATACATATTAAGATAGCCTCGTTTAGGACTGCTTCGCATTACGGTCAAAGTATTGATGGAACGTATCTTACGCGTTAAGTAGGGTCTAACTATACTTGCATAAATAAACATCTACGCTTAACTTCTGCGTTTATTTATTTTACCATAGAATTCAAAAACTATTTGAACATCGATGTATTTTTAGATTCGTATAAAAAGTATTTTCGACCTTGTGGAAATAATTTCGATAATATAAGAATATCCATCGGCGTAAAACACAGATGAAATCGGCGAAAAAATTATAGGTCCAAAAATGCATACATGCATGAATTGTTTTCTATAGTCATATATATAAAATTAAGGTCACTTTTACATAAATGTCGGAGAAATAGCTACAGTAATGTTTTTAAAGAAGTCGATGTCAGCTTTGCCGACATCATTACTAAAATTTTGGAGATTCAAAAAAAACACACCAACACTGCACAGTTTCTTGAGTATCTGCTTGTATTCAACTAACAGCGTAACAATGTCTTTGAAGATTTAAACTCACCTATAATTCAAATGACAATCCTTCCATCTTTGTACCGTCGGTGCGTCGCTATTTATTTTTTATTTACCAACAATAATGTCACAGTCCCACAATATATTCGTTAGCCCAAAAATAATTACATTTTAACAACCAGGTGGGAGAACAGATGGCCTGACCTTAAGGTTGTAGAGTGGAGATCACGAACCAGCAACGGCAGCTTAGGACTTTATTAATAAAATGAACTGACAACGTTTTTATGGTTTTCGGAAGACGCTGGATGCAGGTCGCTTCTAGCTGGTCCCATTGAAAATCTAAGGAACAGACTTATCTTCAGCAGTGACGGTTCAACGCCTGAAATTATCAAGGATCATGTGGTTGTGTGTTCGAGTCACAAGAATTATTTGTTATATACTAATCGATTTTACTACGCAGTCACGCCTAATAATAAAGGTTTTGGCTTCTATAAGACAATACAGAAATATGAAGGACGATTGTACTATAATAGTAATATTATTCATGTCCATTTAAATAATTAATCCTCGTCTATTGTTATCCAAGGTAGCAATTCATTTAGACGACTTGTTATAGATTATTTACTGCTGGTTTTAATTAGAGAAGATATGGATTATTTACAATGATAAACAACCTGAATACTAAAACATTTCTGCATAAAACTAAAATTGTTAGACCTAAAAACAATACAAAGTTGTTCGTAAATAAGATAATAATTGCATTATATTATTGTCCTTAAACATATTTCTTATAACGACTTAATGACCTGAAATAAGTCAGTCAAGGTCAATGCTAGTATTTCAAAGTCTATTACATTGATACTAGACTTGACGCAATCATTTAATCAGATTTCACCAGTTCTTATAATTTTACAGTTTTTTTAATCATTCCATAGACCACTAAAAACAATTAAACATCATATATATCGTACAACAAAAAACCTGCCTCACTTTTACTAATTCTTATGTCATTTTTATCATTTTAAAGAAATACAATCAAAAATAACTGATGCCGAAAATATTTATGTACTAGTTAAATCATTTTGGCAAATTGAACCGCAACAATAAAAGTGAAACACTATTTTTATACTTTTATCCAGTCTTGGGCCTCCTGAGCACGATTCCGCTTGTTATCACGCAGCCAAGGGGTTTTACGTAAGCATTATGTTGTTCAGATTTAAAAGCCATGGTGATGTTACTAAGGTAATGGAAATTACTAAATTGTCTGATTACGGAAATAATAAAGAACTCGGCGTGATTTGAGACACGTCGTTTGATGTGGCAAATCAGGCAGAAGAGTTACAGCGTAGATCAGCTAGATTAGGTTTTAGTTTTTCTTTTTTTTTTTTTGCTAGGTTATGTTTTATAATGCTTTACTATTATACAATACTTGATGAGTATACAAAATGATTGGTTATAGGTGTAAAAACGATAAAGAAATGAAGCGTTTTCACAATTCGGATTACAAGATGTGAAACTTAATTATTGTTCACTGGTTTAAACCTTTTATACCTATAACTAATCACCCTGTATAAAGTAATTAAACTGATTGTGTTTATAATTGATATTGCCGACTTGTTGAATCAATTTATGGGTATAGTACCCATAAGTTTACCGCCTTTTTATCCATTTCTATAATACGTATACCAGCCGTTAACCTCTATTTAACATATTATAGAAACGCATCACTAGGCGCGCTGTAAATGTATAACAGCCAGGAAACTACTAAATATAGTGTAGAGACGCAATTATTAATTATTTTTTTAAATAATTATCTGGACTAAAGACTCTGTTTTTTATAAAAAAATATGTTAAAACATACATTGATTAAATATATTAAAAAAAACGTCACTACGTTTAATATATAATACACGAATTTTTGTTGTTTAGTTTTTTACTCTATACATTTAAGATAAATTCGATAATCATTTACACATCAGACATATCATATACGTATCAGACAAATTGACTGGTACATTAATTTGCTCATTTCCTACTTCAGTTCCGGTTGTTTTAAGCCTCTGACCCAATTAACCTTGGGTAATGTAATAATAAAATGATTGCGCGAGTTGCTTGATCAATCTTGGTAACACCGAGTTGTATTAGCACGTCTATTTTTAATTTATTAAAACAGGAAAAACTGACAAGTAAGCTCGGAATAAATATTTGTAACCTGCAATTATTTTAACAGCAAAAATGATTATAATTAGTTATAATTTATTCGTATAAGTTAAAAATGGGATTCTTTTTGAATCAATTATAATTTACAAAAAATATTTTTAAACTATAACAATTATTTAGACCGTCAAAAATAGAAAAGTGTTCACCTACATATATTTTTTAAAATTAAAGGTTGAGGTAAAAACCATACAGAATATTTATTGAATTGTTGATTACCCATTTAAACAAAACAAGAAAATAAAACTCCGTAAGCTGATTGTTAATGTAACTTTCGCAGAATTTTTAATTAGTGCATAAATAACCTTCGCCATTGTCAAAGCTTCCGCCCTTCACTTTACTTAACGTTGTTATCACAAAGTTGAATTAACTACTAGACAACAACAAAGAGATTAATTTCAATCTTTTTGATATCGAATGAAATTTTTTATTTAATCAATAAATATGCAATAAAATTTTAACAAATAGTGACAGTTTGTGTAAAGTTAAAGGATATACAAGCTTATTCATAAAGTTCGTGTAAGGATTTGAGACATGTTATTCCTGTCTTTGCACATTTCACAAAATCGGACTTGTTCTACGCCTATTTAATGGAATCAGGCGTTACCTCGCGGAAGTCCATCCTAAGTAAGAAAAGGACCAATATTTAGCAACTTCCGCACATGCAGTGGTAGTCGTGCAATAAAATGCACCGCCCGCCAGCCCGCTGATAAACGCATATGTGGCAAACAATGCGAATCACACAACCGCCACCGCAGAGTATTTTGACTTTTGATTGATTGACTCTGTGTTTGGCACTAATCGGTGTAACATAACTCCTGAAGATGCCCCGTGGAGGGGTGAAACACGTGTTGAGTAATTTGGCGGTGGCAGTTGTGTGATTCGCATTGTTTGCCGCATACGCATTTATCAGAGGGCTGGCGGGCGGTGCATTTTATTACACGACTACCACTGCATGTGCGGAAGTGGCTAAATATTGGTCCTTTTCTTACTTGTTCTACGCCCACTTAAAAGAATTTATTATATAATTGAGTCTTCATATAAAAATACATTAATGTACTAAAATGTACGAAAAATGGAACTTTTAAACAAAGATTCACTTTTCTACATGATACCTGTTTTATCGTGTAATTGGTAACCAACATCTTTAACTTATCTTTATGGTAAAAACTATTCACAGAGGTAACGAATTCAAAAGCTTTTACGTTTTTATTTATATCAATTATAAAACCAAAAAAAATTGACAATGTAAGTATATAAATACGAAAACTGTTTTAATAACATTCTTTAAAGTGATACGTTACTTAACAGGACAAAAAATGAAATTACATATAATAGGTAAAAACAAATTAAATACAAATACGGTCAAATCGTGAAATGCGATTTCTTGACAGAGCAAGCGATGATCAAGCGATAGGTTTTGAAAATGGAATAGATTCCATCTAGAGCACTCTTGATATAATAATATGATACTAAATTAATAATAAATGTGTCTTAAACTACATAAATATCTTACATTAACTTAAATTCATATGTTAAAAGATGTAACGCAATGTTTCCCTTTATAATCTGTGAATACTTTCATAAAAAAATTAATATTCTTAAAATACTAAAGGAAGTAAATTCTAAATTTAAACTAAGTCCAATTTTTTTTTAAAATAATTTAATGCACCCTGGCAACATTGTATTAAATAGTGCGAAAATGGGGAATTTGTCCTAAATAATTTTATTCACATGTGTTACTTAAACTTAAAGTTTATCTCTAATTTTATTTGAAATAAACTTACCTGTGACCAAAATCTTATTACACCTGCAATTACATTTGTTCAACGAACTTTTATTTTGAAATTTATTTGTTTTGACATTGGCAAAAAGCTTATATCTCTTGGCTACATTTTTGATGGTCGTTGTTTATTTGTCAAAATTGTCACAAGGTAATATTTCGGATCAGTTGATTCCAGTTTTTTCTATAAACGAATTGAATAAAAATACGTTAAAGAAGATTTATGATATTATATTGCCATTAGTGTTTATCGTTTTAGTTACGCGTTTTTTAAAATAAAAACCCGTTATATTATTATTTATGTAATGTGATATATTTTTTAATTATTGTGTAAGCAAAATGAATTTACTTTTTGGCATTTGTCTTTACATCTGCTTTATAGCAGAATGCTTTGGATCTGGAGAGGACATAGCCCTTGATGCAAAAGCTACTCTTTTACATCGAATAGACAGCTTAAATCTTCTTATTTATACTTGTCTACTTACCTTGACTGTTCTTACTATTTGGGTATTTAAACACCGCCGTGTGAGTTGGCTCCACGAAACTGGATTGGCTGTTATATATGGTAAGATTAATGCTTATAAGAATGTAAGTACTTATCTACAATTATTAACTCTCGTCTTTATTATTAAAGGTCTGATAGTAGGAGCAATCATACGCTATGGTGCCAGTACAAATCAAGTCACATATATTGACGCATTGCCAGCACCAGAAACAGCTTACAATTTGTCTGTACCTCCAGATGTTGTACGCTTTCATTTTCCTAATAAAATGCAAATATCTGCAGAAGGTTTGTAAATCATTTATGTTATCATCTTTTCTTGGGATATGTGTTATTCAAATCTATAATTCTCTTAAAAATTATTTAAAGATGTTTATTATAAATTAGGGATGGTAATATTCATTGTCTTTTATGTTTATCTTAACTCAATAATCACATTTCAAGTAATGCCACATTATATTACAGGAATACCGGTACCTAATAAGACATATGCCTATAGCTTTAGAGGTGAGATAGTAAATATGGAGCAAAATGAAATAGATCTGAAAGCAACTTTTGATCCTGAAATATTTTTTAACATTATTTTACCTCCTATTATTTTTCATGCTGGATACTGTTTGAAAAGAGTAAGTGTTCTTTTGCCACAGGATTACATTGTTTTCATTAAGATGTCTTTTAATAGATGATTTTTAAAATTGGACACTCATTTAGCATGTACATGCAAAAATAGTTGTTAGTATTTTACATAGTATATTTAATCTTATCTACATTTCTTATAACTAATTAAATTAGTGTATAACACACTAGATAACTTCATTTCAGCCATAGGATGTCCACTGCTGGACATAGACCTCCCCATGAAACAGGTATATCATCCTATAATATATAAATATATAATAATTAATGTATAAATTATGTTAATAAAGGCCCAGAAAGATAAAAATGTTTTGTTGTTATTTTAAGATAACAAAATACCAGTACATTACTCATCAATAATATTTACAACACTTCATTTTATAATTTTCTTTTATTAAAGAATCTACAAAAATAATATGAAAGATATTTATTTGTATTCTTAGTTATTACCAAGAAATGATTTCATAATTATATAATAATATAAAATCAAAAATTTATTTTTAAATAGTGTCAACCTTCCAATTATTGAAAAGTATCCAAACCAAAGAGAATTCATTGATTATAAAATCATTGTTATCATGATTTTAGTTTCTAGACATATGTAAATAGACTATCTCAATAAAGTCCAAATTAAACAGTGTTTTTAAACAAAAACACTTGTTATTTATGGAAAATATAAGTAAATCTATATGGACATCAACTTACCAATAAAATTTAGCAATGCAATACTCTTTTCTGGATTTAAAAACACTAAATAAAAGTACAACTATCTATTTATAACACATTCAACTTTCCTTTCATGATCACCGAATGAATAAAAGCAATGAATAAGTATGTTTGAGATTAAAAATAATGATAATAATTGTTACAAACTCTAAACTTTATGAATGACCTATTCTATTTTTATATCTTTTTAGATGTGACATATAATTTTTGCAGGCAATTTTTTTTGCTATGTTTACAGAAATATTTTTTTCGAAATCTGGGTGCAATTCTGACATTTGCCATGGTAGGCACAGCATTATCCGCTCTAGTCATAGGCTCTCTGATGTATGGATGTGTGCAACTTATGCCAGCCTCTTTGGCAGCAAGTTTTACATTCTTGGATACTTTGTACTTTGGTGCATTGATCTCGCCAACGGATCCACTAACTGTGCTTGCTATTTTTTCACAGCTTAAGGTAAAATTTCATATTTCTGCACAATGATTAACAATATGGAGTAACAACAGCAAATTGAACTAAAACAATTATTTTTTTTAGGTTGATGTTAATTTGTATGCTATGATATTTGGAGAAAGTGTTCTCAATGACGCAGTTGCTTTAGTTCTAAGCGGGTAATAAATATTTTATTATTATATTTATCCATTATGGTTAAAAACTTCAACTTTTTGTACATGCATAACTTTGAGTACAACATGAAACTTATTGTCTGCCAAGAAATCAGAAAAGCAAGCGTCACCCACTAATGTCATCTATGTGTGGCCTACACAGTGCTTCATAAGTTCTACCCTTTTTCTGAATTAAATCTTGTGTACCAAGTAATATATGTACATATATGACATAAAATGTCTGCTACTGGGTATGGGCTCCCACATAGATTTCAAGGACCTGTTTGAATAGGCTTGCATCCGAAAAATATTAGAAAGCTGATGAATCCAATTTACAAAAACTTTTTGAAACCTTACAAAAACATAGCATCGCCTCTTATCATTAATCATTATTTTAACTATGGAACATCTACTGCTCAACATAGATCTCACTGACTGTAGTTGGATATGTAGCCTGTCCACTGCTGCTTGAACTTGCCAATCTACTGGACTATGTTACATCAGTTACTTTTGTTATGTATAATATTTATGATGAAATAAAAACTCTTTAAAATCATTAAAATAAAGAATACCTCAAGCTAATCTTAAATTAATTAAATTTAATTTTTCCTATTTAATCCTACAGAGCCATTCAGAACTATGAGAAAAGGTATTCAAACGATGGTGGATTTGAGATCACAGCCTTCCTCGGAGCTATAGGAGATTTCATTGGAATATTCAGCCTCTCACTTCTCGTTGGAGCATTTATGGGCTGTTTAACGGCTTTGATATCCTTTTAAAAACAAATTGAATGCTATCTTATTTAAATGAAATAATCAAGTTCTTTTTTATATATATGGAATGTTTACCTAAGTTGTGTTTTATCTATAATATTCATAGATCTTTCTAAAAACAAATGTTAATTTTGAACATATGCCGGTGATCGGTTATAGGTGCAAAAACTTTAAATGTATAGCTCATTTGCCTGCTAAAAGTTTTAAAGATTTTATGACTATTTACAATCATCCTTTATAAAGTGTTCACTATGAAATATGTTACATTAATATATTTTTATTGGAATGCGATAGGCCAATAACTTCTGGCAATAGAAAGTGAAGGCACCGATAGTTAACAATAATTGATTTATAATATGTATTACGCTGAATTTTAAAAACGCTTGTTCTTACTATATTATCATTACGTTAGTTATTATTTATTAAACCATTGAATTTTGAATAGAGTATACCATACAATTAACAAACATATAAAGATATTAGTGTGGGTGCAATAATTTAAAAAAATGTTGTTTTCCTTGACCTTGCACACATGACTAAGTTCACGCACGTGCGCGACTGGCCTCTGCTCGAATCGGCGCTGTTCGTACTTATGTCCTACGCCGCTTTCCTTATCGCGGAAGTCTGCGAGCTTACAGGTATGTAATCTTTTTAATTGAAACTTGATAGTAATGTAACGTTACAAATAACCTTGTTATTTCACTATGAATTTACGATTTCAAACAAATATCTAAAGGCCGATAGCAACATATTGTATAGGTGCAGACGATTATATACAGACCTGGTGAAATATTAATATGTAGTGAGCAGAGCCGAGGATCTTTCGAAAACCTTCAGGTCTTAAAAGAGATCTTAGACTAGACGCTGCTCTCTCAGGAATCAGGAAATGCTATTTGGGTAGCAGCGAGAGTTCGGTCAAAAAAAATTATGCACCAGTCTCCCATAAATCATGGTCAAATTTGATAAATCCCAGATTATACTTATATTAATAAATTCATAAAAATAATTTACGGATTTTTAAAATGTATAAAAGTAAAGTACATAATATTGAAAGAATGAACTGATAATTGTGTCATTTTCTTTCGAAGTCAGACTAGACTAGTAGTATTAACTTTCATCTGTCGTTTACAGAAGGGTTATTCAAAATAACATATAAGTAAAGAATAACAGAAAAGTAAGGATATAATCATAAAAATAAGTAAAAATTTGGTGTATAAAATTCAATTACTTTTGAATGGCCGTAATTTTGAAAATGTGTGACATAGATTTTTATATAATAAATAGTTAGATCACTTAGGTTATTTATACCCAGGTGCATGTATAATTACCAAACTTGATAATTTTTTGTGTTTAGGGTAGAAAGATAGAATAGGTGTAAAAGTAGAAGTAAGAACAATATATTTACCACTTTAAAACTTTAACACCTATAACTCGTCATCCTGTATATGAGTATGCTGTATAAAACAATATTTCTGCAGGTGTCGTGGCGGTACTGTTCTGCGGTATATGTCAGGCGCACTACACGTATAACAATCTCTCAGCGGACTCTCGTAACCGCACTAAGCAGTTATTCGAACTGCTCAACTTCCTTGCTGAGAACTTCATCTTCACCTACATCGGAGTTTCAATGTTCACCTTCCCGAAACATCATTTTGATCCATGGTTTATCATCGCTGGATTCGTATCCTTTTCTTTTATTATTTACAATGTTTAACGTTTAATTTAACTCTAAGAATGATTTTTATTGTACA
This sequence comes from Battus philenor, assembly GCF_028537555.1. Taxonomy (NCBI): domain Eukaryota; kingdom Metazoa; phylum Arthropoda; class Insecta; order Lepidoptera; family Papilionidae; genus Battus; species Battus philenor. The sequence goes on from NW_027181693.1 coordinate 6,880,625, forward strand.
TAAATCCGTACGTGAGACCAATTTTAGAACAAGGTTTTTAATTATGGAATTCTGTTGTAAAATAGGACTTTGAGATTGTGGAAAACGTTCACGCAGCTCAACATATCGGATAAAAACCTCTGATATCAGGTCCAAAACAGCCCTCACTAACGTTTTTTCAGTAATAGACCAGTAGAAATATTGAAAAAGTTACCTATAGATGTATTTTTTGTAATGTTTAAGAACAGACTCGTAAGATAATTAGCTAATTAAAAAAAAGAATTCATTTAACGGAGTTGCAGGAAACAGGCGCTTATCAATCCTCTTTGTGACTGTGACTCGCTCGATTGTATAATGTGTAATATCATTTCCGTAAGATCCTTTAGCGATGAGAAGAATGCCACAAAGCCCAATTTTTTTGAAACTGGAATCGTATCGAGTTCCCCTGTGTTGCTGTACTTCTACTTAAAACTAAGAGTTCCCGAATATTCAAGAAAATAAAACATTGGGAAATCGATAAACAAAAAACATTCTTTTTAAATATAATCGATTTTTAGGGTGTGCTTATCATATAACAGTTGCTATTAATTTCATTTTACTTTTACATAGAACACCTTAATCAAGTGAAACAGATTACATCAACCCTAGGCCGAGCAATAAATATTTATCCACTATCGTTCCTGCTGAATCTTGGCCGAAAACCACCTATACCGATGAACTTTCAACACATGTTGTTCTTTTCTGGTAAATATATATTTGCTATGAAGTACACCCAACTATTTTTTTACACGGATGATACGTTTTTTAGAAAAAACGTAGAAAAAAAATCGTGTAATAAATACATGTGTCATATGATTAAATTTGGGGAAATTTTCCACATATTTAAAAATCATGCAATATAAAAAGTCAAATGTTTTCCCGAAAACTCGCGCAAAAGAAGTAATGATGATATTCACATTACTATACAGTCGGATCCAATCTATGAGTAAAAAATTAAAAAACATACTAATTTAAATTAGGAATAAAATCAATCTTGTAATTATTCATAGATACTTGAAACTAGCTAACACGTTAACAACGGTCTGGACCAAAAATACTATTACCAGTAGATACGTCAGATGTCTAGTTACGCTACTGTTGGGTTTGAAGAACTTTGCATTCCACCAATTGTCTTTTGGTCCTATATAGATAAATTTTTGTAAGCGCTGCCAAAATTACAATAAAAAAATTACACGGATTCGTGATAGAATAAAAAATTCGTTTAAAAAAAGTTGGATGTTTGTGCTTATGTGCTTCGCATAAATATAAAAGATAATGGTTCATGTTCAATGAGATAATAATATATAATTATATGTCTGGTGGCAGGTCTGCGTGGGGCAATGTCATTCGCTTTGGCAATACGTAACACGGTGTCGGAAGCTAGGCAGGCCATGTTGACGACAACTTCCCTGATCGTTATCGCAACTGTTGTACTGCAAGGTGGAGCAGCCACTCACGCACTCGCATATTTGCGAATACCTACCGGGTAAAATAATCAATCTATATGTTGTACACACTCAAACGTGTTTTTGATCGGCGAATAGTGACCTCATAAAAATTCGCATCATAATTCAAAAGTATTTTTAATCGTTGAATTGCTTAAGCGGTCCCTATAAGGAATAGCTGAAAAAAATTCAAAACCTCACGAAATAACTAGGAAATGCTAAACCGTATAAGAATAATGGATCCTTCGTAGTCTGACAATTCGCGAAGTTTTTTGTGTTAAACCAGTCCAAAATAGCTTTATCACTAGAAAATACTACATCGAGTTGATTCTTATTCAGTATCCCTGAAGTCGGTGATCAATCTTTACGACGACTGTTGTTTTACTAGACGTTTGTAAGTTTCAGTAGATATACAAGATACTAGATACTATATTTTTTTATTTGATAACTTAGTCAATTACGATATGTTATTATTTGGTACAATCTTTTATATACCACAAAAAAAATCACACTAACAAAGACCGCACAAAAACAGTTTGATTGTACACGTAAATTAAAATGGATATATAATACATAGTAATTAATATTTGTGTGTTCTTTAGGCAAGGACAAAACGAAGAGAGCGAAGCCTTGCCGTATCGGGATGTAAGAAGTGTAAGTATTTTTGATAAATCGCTATACTTGTTTCCATCTAAACTTTCATTCTAATAATTTATAATTACTTTAGAATACTTCTCCGCTAGTCACCATTGATGCAATTCGTTAAATATTCTGTATTACGAACTTTAACGGAACGAATGGAACACATTAACGGTTTGAAAGTGGAAAAAATTAAATAGTCTTTTTAGTACGCAGTGATTTGAAAATTATTTATAAATAGAGACTTTGAACTTTTAGTACGAATATTTAAAATGTCTATTATTCTCCGTTCTATTTTATATTAAATATATATGCCTTTTTAGTTACTTTTATAATGAATATTTTTAAGTGGATTGTTATTGGTCTAATTACCCTACTATTTTATATTTCTATTTCTTATATCATATTTCAGTGGGACACTAATAGTGATGTAAGTTAAACTATTCATTCTTAAATTATGATTGCACAAATATATTGAATTATTTATTTTTAATATAAACCAGCAATAAAACGTATAGTTGAATTTACATTGGTTTACATTCTCTCATAATGACATTCTCTCGTAATATAGGTGACATTTACAAGAAACATACTTTTTAATCACCAATAGTTGTAAACAGTGCAACATTTTTAAGTAATTGTAACAAGTAGTTCATACACAAGACGAATAATAATAGATCAGTTATACTAAACCTTCATACCACTTAACCAAGCATAAAGACAGCTGTATGCATTTTAACCAACTATATATATATATATGTAAGCACAAGCTTAAAAGTTACAAGTTAAGGCTACATTAGTAAGGGCTGGCCGTCACTTGTACAATAATTGCACTCACAGTTTAATATTGTAAATTATACACAGATTAAGATAAACTCAGTCGTCTTGTAATACGAAAACACTTATTATTTTTCTATTTTCAAGAATTAAAACTCAAAGAGGTCAAAACTGTCTAAAACGTTTTAATATTCAATTGATTTATTATTAAAAACTTTAGTCATAAATGCAAAATTCAATAGTTAGTTATTTTAAAATTATTAGAAAGTCAGTGTAGTCAGTCCTAGAGTAAGCTATCATCGGATCTGAATGTTGATCTGCTGAAAAGAACCGGCCAATTGCAGAATTTCAAAACTCATGTGTTCATTTTAAATTAAATTTAACACATGTACATTAAATTATATTAATAATATTTAATTACATTAAAATCAACTAAATACTCTTGAGCAGTTTTAGCCCAGCCGTAGAGGACTGAGTCTCGTGATCGTAGGGTTCGATTACCGAGATATACACTTGCATAATTCAGACTTTGTGCATTAATTATGTAGGATTTTCACTGCCCACAAATAATTTTCCAGAGGATGGGCAGCAGCGTCCTCTGTGTACCATAATTCCACACTGCGATCATTAACCCGCCTGCCAAGCGAGTCGATTATGGTACATCCCCCCATGGATATCTTTGGGAAAGGCCCTACGCTTTGCAGCGGGCGTCTATGAGCTGAAACCACGACGAAATATTCTTGAATGCTGTTAGGAGATTGTTTTAATAATACATTTTTATTTTAAGTTTAAAATTAATAAAAGGAAATTCTAAGATATCTTGTGCAGCTTTTTATATGCATATACTTTCAGTCTCATGAAGGATTTACTAATTCTCTTATGAAACCAAAAATAACTCATTTAAATTTACTGCTCCACTGGTGTAGACAGCACACTGTGACCATTCAGTGCTAACACTCTCTGTATTCGCTTCTTTGTTTCTTCTTTTGCTTTTCCTTAAATTTTAAAACATAACACGAATTCAACAATATAGTATTTTAGAGGCTTACTTGCCGTAGAGCTTTATAAAACTACGCACAAAATAATACATAGCACCACAAGTTAAATAGTATATAGCCAGTATGTAAATCCATTATTTGTGCTGTATAAGAACATCTTTATATAAATAGCAGGTACTCGGTTTATTAAAATAAATACAACTCATAGAGATTCTTAACTTTATTGAGAAAAATATGAAACATGCAAAAAACAGCTTGTTGATTTTATTAAAAAAACTTTAGTACATGGAATGCTTTTGAGTTTTTGGCTTCAATTATTTTCATTTCAATTTAAAAAATTCATACGTATATAAAAATCTTATTCGAAGGTTTTTATATAACATTTTTTTAAGTAGCCGATATTTCTGAAAGGCCATTTTAAATAGTTCATAGTAGAATAAATTAAACATTAAAATGTCTTCCTTGTGCTCTAAATACACATGTTGTTTCGTATGTTTGGGTCATGCATGTTATTAATAAGACGTTATTGTGGCAGTTGTACCAGGCCACGGACACTGGCGGACCGGTACGTACTTGTCCATTCACCACTACGCTTAGGGCTTTATCGTTAAACATCAACATGCTTCCGCCTTCCGCCGCAATACCTGGAACCTGTCTAAAAATGTCCTCATTGCTGATGCTGCATTTTAAGATTGGTTCTGTAAAAACGTACATGTGCCATTTATTTTGCACATCTATAATTACTTTTACATATAAATTTGTCGTAACTAAATAATGCTTTTAATGTTTACGAAAGCTTCACAAATATTACTCATTGCATCATTACTCATGGTCACAATAATTACACTATTTTCCTTCCTCGTGTCTTACCCAACCTGGCCGATTAACGTTTGTATCTAGTAATATACGCGCGATATTAAATTAAATATGCAAACACACGTCATATATATCATACATTGAAAGACCTCTATGTTAATTTACAGATATATTTGTTAGGAATTTATTCTTCATACTTCGGTACGATAATCTAATTAGTGTTAATAAAAATTTTGTAAGTCTGTCTACGTGTGAATTATAATTTATAACATATAACATAAATTTTAATAGAAAGTACACTTTCATTGTAACCCAAATAAACCGTATAATTAATAGACATATTTAATTTACTTGCAGTTTATATTTTAACACCTACTTGTTATTTGATTAAATGTAAAATTTCTTGTCTAGCCGGCTGACTTAGGTTTCGGCCTTCAAAATTTGGAAACTACGCAATCAGCCAGTTGCGACAGGGTCACAGTAAGACTAATGAAAAATGCATGCATTTCAATTAAATTAACAACATATATACTGTCCCATTAACACTTTAAATACTACAAACATTACCAAAAAAATTCTTTGTTTTTCTTTTATCACAAGCCTTTAATCCGATACAATAGGACACATAAATCTATGGAATTGAGTTTTAAGAATTATTTAAAAATATTAAATGGTCCATATTAAGTCTATGTGTTCTGTTCTATTGCCTTTTAATTTTTGCATGTTGTTTTACTGTTTTGAATTGTTTAAATATCTAGAATGGCAGCATGGTAGTTAAATGGGGCAAAGGAGACAATGGAGTGATAATGCCTTGGCAACTAAATACACTCGCAGTATGTAAATTATTCTTTCTCTTTGAATCATATTCGCGTTAGGTAAACCACACATTACTGCGTGGGTAAACGATTTATAATCAACAACTTATTTTACTCTCTGTTTTATGTTTTATTTATATTAACACATAAATAAAAGCAGAAAGATAGCTTTAATGGTTTTTACTTTTTAGATACAAATAGCTCGTTGATAAAAAAAGATACTAACATTTTAATGTAATTTGTATGTAAATATGCATGTACATAATAAATAATAATTAAAATCCATTCCATTCTTTATAAGAAATTACTAGAACACATGAGTACAACTTAAAAATAAAGGTTTAATATTTCCATAAAGCGAACTAAAATCTAAGTATATTGCAACGTATTTTGTTAACAAGACAGTTGCTGATTGTAAATCGTAATTTTCATTCGAAAAAACCAATGTCATTATGTAAATACAAAAAATGTAATAACCTTCACAATCCTTTTTTAAAAATATTTTACTATGCGAGTAAATTTTAAAATTACATATTTTGTTTTTTTTTTATCTAAAAATGTAAAAAAACTTTTTTTTCACATTTAACAGCACATTCTCAGTTCTATTAATATAGGCTTATAAATAATTTCTTTTCCCTCGAATATTATTTATAAAACAGGTTTTACCGAGGTAACCTTTACCTTTATACAAGCCGGCATGTGAGAACAGCCATCAGAATTTTTGAACGAATATAAAAAAAATGTTCTGCAGGAAACGCCACGTGGCAGTGGCGATGGAGGTGGTGAAAAGGCTCGATTGGCGCGTCTTTGGGGTGCAGTGGACTCCAAATTGCTGAAACCTCTATTGACGCATGCGCGCCCACCTCTCACGGAGACGTTGCCAGGCTTCCTTAGACCGTTGGCTCGCGTCCTTACCACCACGAGACAATACACCCAAGGAGTAAGTTAATTTTATTACATTAATTAGAGGCAAGTGATACAATGACGTAATTATTGACTAATCAATATTAATGATACAGTTCATTGGCCTTAGACTTTTTGTTCATTGCTATTGTCAGCAAAAAAAAAACAACTGTCGCGCATATACATATAAAAGAAATTTTAACGTAAAATTAACATTTAATAGTATCAACAATATTGAACACATTTTAATTCCATTGTTAATTTTTCTTGGGCTTGTCAAATGGCTTCTGTTTCCGATCGTGTAAGCAAGCCGTAAGGTCCGTGAGCACTTCCGTTCAACGTAATCTTCGTTATATATTATGATAAGAGTGGATTTTGTATTACTTTATACCTATAAATGTATTTGATCAAATTTAACGTATGTTTATAACTATATTATCTATATATAATTATATATGTAGTTTTAAGTTCCTAACATTAACAGAGAATAAATTCCACGGGGCATTAAGTCCACCTGTCACATGTTATTGTGCAGACTTTTAATTTGAACAAAATAAATAAGTTAAAAAAACTGCTATTTAAAGCAGCAAAATAAAAGTAAAATTGCCTGTTATATCGGAGATATATGAAAATCATATGCCTATATGAAAATCATGTACTAATTCAATTGAAATATAATAAAATTCATTTATCGCGTGTCTTGATGTTTGTGTTCAGTAAGTTATTTATTAGGGTACTAAATAATAACATTAGATGCGAGATTTAGTGTAGTTATTGGAGACGGTTTTGACATAGCGGGTATTGAATTTCCTTGCAAAGAGTTACCTAAATTGCGAAGAAAGTGGTAATCTGTTGGTAACAGTCGGTAAGATCTGGAGAGTATGGTGAGTGGCGCTGACTTGCCAGATCATTTAATTTAGCAACCATCTGTTGCGCAGGGCCAAACGTTACACAAACTCAGCTTAGCCGATTGAATCTTTCATGTGCTGTTTAAATAAGATTTCATTCATTATTATTTACGTATTTCAGTTGAAGTTCGTTCACTATTGAACATAGATCTCCTTCAAAGGTTTCCTAAAAACGGCGCGTATCCAGCGTCTTTCGTCGATTGTTTCCACCAAAAACGTCACGTGGACAGACGACATTATGGATGGCCTTCTTACGCTGCGTTTGCAAATCTGTGGTCACCGCTCAGCAACTTTAAGGGCGCAACTGCGCCACTTGCTGTGCGCACTAAGTAGTCTGCCCGCTGCCACTTCAACTTACCTATTCTTTGGCTACAGCGGTTACATACGTCCGTCTACGGATCTCCTCGTTCCTGGTTCGATATCGTAGAGAAATGCTGATCATAGCTCTCGTTCTCTCGTTGACTGTGAGTTTGCCAACGAGGCCCGAAGTCAGACATCATATTTCAGCGTATGTGTGTGAATATAAATGTTACTATTGTAGTAAATATTTGCTTTACAGGAAAACAATCTTCAAAGGACCGATTCCGACTCCGATCTGTGTATCGATGAACCGCAGCCAGTGCCGACTAGTATCGATCCGCAGGTACATTACTCACCATTGCTGTCGTAATTGTCTTACAATTTTCACTTTAATTATGATTTTGTTATACGTTATCTAATTTCTACGTTTCTTTTCACCAAGTTTTTTTCTTCTCCCTTTTTACTTCCGCTGAATTAGCACCAGTTTGCTTATGTTATAAAGTTAACTAAATTTTAAATTCATTCAAATATGCATTTCTTCTCTTTTGGTTGCAGCTATCTTATAATATTCGGAATGGATTTGGAAATGTCTAAGCTTTGTAGCGATATAATCCGCGGCTGTGATTAAAGGTCTAGATATAAATAAATGTAATAGTATTTTAATAGGAAAATTATTTTAAATTATTGCACGCAGCAATTATGGCCTGGACTTGTGGACACACGGATCTCGGTAGAAGGTATCACTGGAAGCAACATTTAGACGTGTTACAATATTGTTTCCAAACTACTACTTAATCTCTACCCTTGTGTGTCACAGACACGTCACGCTAATAAGGCTATGTGGTGTGGTGCGGATTATTTTCTACTTAAGATAACTTATAAAATCTGATCACTTTCAATCACCTTTATATATTCTATATGCAAAAGTTAATAAACCTGAATTAGATAATAAGAATTGAGACGTATGGATAATCTAGAAGTACCAAATTCATACAGGTTTTTGAGTAACATATAGTTTGTAAAGTTGATTGATCACATTTTTATATATATACTTTGCGTGCTCTCACTGGTAATCGCTGCCAGGATTTAAATGAAAGCACTTCTTAGGCTCATGTTATCTCGCTGTAGCACTGTTTTGATTCTGTGTATTAAGCCATAAACATTGGTCGCCAACGTTATTTTGTTAATTGTGATATGTATGTGTATGAAATACATTTGATAAGTCCTATGAGCGACAAAACATATTTTTCCATTCATGAAGCACTGTTCTTTGTTCATACATGTGACAACATATATATATTTTCATTTATTCTAGTCGAAGCCAGTTTATTCGATAAAAAAAGTTATTATTTTAATTTTAAATTTCATGAAACTGTCCATAAAATGGGAAATTGTGAAATAATTAGTTACTGATTATGGGTTGTAACGTATTTATAATGTTAAAATATTTTAAAGCTTATTTCCAATGTAAATACATCTTAATATATAGCTGTTTCGTATATAGTAAAATTTTGTCATAATCATCCCTTTATAATGTTAAACTTTGTATTTTAGAATAATATTAAGCATTAAACACGCTGTATGGTTTTTAATAAGCTTCAGTGTTTGCCAAATAAATTGATTAGTATCATCATGCTGAACGTCATCAGGTTTAATGAGTTTGAAAAATATTTATCCAAATTTTAATTAGAAGCTAAACCTGTATGTGTAATAAAAATTAAATTATAAACTTTGATGTCTTTTACTAACCCCTTAACTCCACACTACGACATTATTCGTATAAGCAATCTGCTTAAATACTTCTAAAAAAGTTCCTTCCTTAAAGTTCCTTAGAAGCCAATGTAAATCTAGTTAACCTAACTTTTTTATATGGTAAGTTAGGAAGAAAGAAAAAAATCAATATCAATTTTGCAACTATTTATCATTAAAAATGCTATCATTAAAAATACTGAAAATCGAAATGTTGTATTTAAATTGAAGCACTACAATAAATAAAATCGGGTATTCCACAAAAAATAAAAATGCCATGAAGTAGACCAAGTCAATAATAAATAATCTATGGGCATAAACCAACGGACCCTTAAAGATTCTCCAATTGTATTTCATTCCTGTTTAGATAACTTTCTGCGAGCACTGTCAAAATAGGAATTTAAAAAGTATGGTTTCGTAGAACAAAATTCTTGTAAAAAAGAGAAAAAAGATTCTTATTGGCGTATAGCGTTATTTCAAAAGCGTGTAAAAAAAAAAGTTGAATATATTTAAAAAGAGTTGTTTAGTTTAAGACTCAGTTCAAGATACATTTCACAATAAGAGATCGTAATCTTAATATAAGAATACGTATTTTTTTGACCGAAACTAGATAGATCATAGGCCGGAACTAGATAGTAAATCCTAGGCCGAAACTAGATAGTAGATCCTAGGCCGAAACTAGATAGTAGATCCTAGGCCGAAACTATATAGTAGATCCTAGGCCGAAACTAGATAGTAGATCCTAGGCCGAAACTAGATAGTAGATCCTAGGCCGAAACTAGATAGTAGATCCTAGGCCGAAACTAGATAGTAGATCCTAGGCCGAAACTAGATAGTAGATCCTAGGCCGAAACTAGATAGTAGATCCTAGGCCGAAACTAGATAGTAGATCCTAGGCCGAAACTAGATAGTAGATCCTAGGCCGAAACTAGATAGTAGATCCTAGGCCGAAACTAGATAGTAGATCCTAGGCCGAAACTAGATAGTAGATCCTAGGCCGAAACTAGATAGTAGATCCTAGGCCGAAACTAGATAGTAGATCCTAGGCCGAAACTAGATAGTAGATCCTAGGCCGAAACTAGATAGTAGATCCTAGGCCGAAACTAGATAGTAGATCCTAGGCCGAAACTAGATAGTAGATCCTAGGCCGAAACTAGATAGTAGATCCTAGGCCGAAACTAGATAGTAGATCCTAGGCCGAAACTAGATAGTAGACCCCTTATGAATTAACTACTATATAATAGTGGAAGGCACGCTGTTTTGGCAATCGATTGAATCCACGACGGCGTTAATATTTCGGCTTATGTAACCTATATAGGTTGTAAATTCACTGATACACGATATTAGACGTTGAATTTCAGTTGTGTTGATGATCTTGTTGAAAGCGGAGATTCATGTTGTTGAGACTATTGGTCACGTGGGAGTGACAGAGCGGCTACGAGAATAGCGCCGGCAAGTTTCTCCAGTTGTGATTACGAGACGCTCTGACGGTAACAACTTCAAGCGTTAATTACAACAATTACCACAGCTGCGAAATGCCTTATAATCGAGACGCTGATTATTAGATGGTTGTTCGATCTCTGCGTGAAGATACTGTTTCGTCGGCTGCCCATCAGGGAGTAACCACTAGCGGCCATCACGTCGGGCTCATCACCGTTTGACTAGAGAAATTCTCTATGCTAACTGAAATAAAATTATTGACCAGACGAAATGCTTGCATTTGCCTGGTTTCAGTTGATGTAAATTCTATTAGGCATACGGATTTGATAACTTGAACGAAACAGCAAAAAATAAAATAAACTTTACGCTTGAATATATTTCAATCAAAAAGGTTATTAAATAAATAGTGGTTTTACGCAATTTTTAACTAGTGTAATTAAATTAAAGAGGTTCAAAATTAATTAACCAATTTATATATTTATTTACTGATATTCAGATATACGAGAAAGGTTTAATTGAACCTGAAATAATTTTTTCACGATATGTACGGTAATTTTTCAAACGACCTGTTTCCGTACTATTTGTCTCATATCATTAGTAACTTTAAATTTTGGACCGTGTCCAGGTATTATCCAATCTGCGATATCAATTATTTTTGACCTATTTCTTAACTGCCGAATATTGTCCTCACTCCCTGCTTCCAGCCATATACTTGAATCTTCAATGTCCTCATATTTTTCGAACAAATCACCTGAAATAAATGCAAATTTTATTAAGCCGAATATGTAATCTCTATCAATTGTCACCTGAATCAGATCTTTATTAGTATTTACGAAATGTTGCGCGAAGGCAATTTCCTATAGTAATTATATTGGTATGCTATGGGGTAGACCTTGGTGCAGCAGCGGACGACTTACGTCTAAAATACAAACATATTAATCTGTATGATACAGTCTAAAGCAAATTATTTGATGTTAAATAAATATATGCTTTAGACGTAACCATCTCAGCCAATTGAAAAATAAATATCTGACCAATTCTAACATACACAACCGTTGTCTCTACCCCATCCGCGAATCCTGCTTAGATTTCGGTTCATACAGAATAAAATCATTTATATGGCCACAGATTGTTACACAAATAATGAAGACTTTCATGTTAAATTTGCCTACCTCCAATCGCCTAATTAATTAAACTGGCATCTAAGCATTATTACAACTCTGCCGTATCACACCAAAATGACTGTAGGTGCCACACAGCCTACCATCTGTCTCGCTTTAAATAATAACGAAAACACGAATAAACATATTCCATCCTCATGTGGACAGCTATCATACAAAAACTACAGCCACGTATTGATCAAGTTTTCTCAAACTACAAAAAATTAGGCGGCCAGGATGGTTAGAAATATACAGGGAGAAAACACCTGATCATCCAGCATAGAAGCGTAACTAGACTTTAACCTAGAACTAACGCTTATCGAAGACGAAGTAATGTTAACAGGCAGTAGAAGCCGATCAAATCGAGGATCGGCTCTCTTAGACACCTTCGAAATTCGATCCAAGGGATTATAAAGACATTTAAATAAAAGCCCAATCTAAGTTCCCCTCTTCATAACCTTTGCTTCTGGTAATTTCATGAAGCGCTCCAACGAATTATGAGATTGATGGCTCCCAATTCGCTAAAAAATCAATGTAACGGCTCATGCCAGTTTTTAACCAAAGCGTCCTGTCGCCTTGTGATGAAAACTTGCCACTAAGGAATAAATTCAAAATATATTTAAGAAGGCATTTACACGCACTTTTAAATTATTATAATTAATAAGCTACCGCCAAGTCGATACAAGCTCTGCTGAGAAAAACTGGCCAGAAACACAACTGTTGCTCTTTTTAAACAGTGAGCAGTCAGAGAAAAAATTGAACAGATAACATCTAATTAATAAAACTAACCTGTTATAGCAATATTTTCATTTTGTAGTGATTTAACTAAAACAGTGACATCAGATAATGTATGGCCGGGGGTGGGTATAACTTTTACTGAATCATTAATAGCATACTCCTCGCCTGCAAGCATTATTAAATTTAAAAAAAAAATTACTACAAATATTTTAATGTATTTCACTGCTTACCTTTTTCAAAAGGAAAAATATAATATTTATCCTTAAAGGATATACTAAAACCAACTATATGTTTGGCCTTAAGAAATAGGTTATTGTTTCCTATGTGATCAGAGTGCCCATGAGTTGACACAACATAATTTATGTCTTCAGGTGCGAGTCCATGTGTTTTAAGTCCTAAAAATTTATTAAGCCTTTGTTAGCTCTTAGTGGCTAAAAGTAATGTTCATCTCCCACACTGAAGAAGAAAATGTACCAATGATTAACTACTAAAACTCTGTTTATATTGATTGTTTTTATTATACAGACCAGTTCTTTTACATGTAGGTTTCCCTAATATGTTTTCAGAAATGTAGCTATCTTACATATATCACTTAAGTGATTTCCAAAAATATAATTAATGTTAGTATTCAGGACAAATACAGTATCATGTAATTAGAACAATATACAATTTAAATTTCAATCTGAACTAAATTTCAATCAATCTCTAGCAACTATTAAAGGAAATAACAAAAATCATATAATTTGCATATTATTATCATTATAAATTTATACAGATGAGCAGAGGACTCCTCCACTTTTTCTAGCTTATGCAATCTTGTGTATGATCTAGTAATAAAGATTGATTTAATGTCGATGAATTCAACAAATGTATTCAGTCCACAAACACTCCATAAATGTAAGTGCCTATCAAAGGCACAATATTTACCACATAAACATGTAGTTTAAGAAAAATTATGGTTAACCCATATTAACTATTGATTTACTTATAGACAAGCTGATAGATATATATTAAAAATAATAAAATTTGTGACATTACATGTTTTTTTTTAAATAATAACCTTAACCAAGATCATTTAACAATAAATTGGTCAAAATTAAATTTATTAGCTTTATTAAAACAATTTTTTTTCTAAAATGCTCATTTTCAAAATTTTAATAAGTTCTTGATTTATTCTACAGTTTAAAATTATGATATAAAAAAGGCTGAACTTTTTCGATATTTAGTTATCAATATTTATTCACTTTTTATGAGTATTATAAGAACAGATTCTAATGCCTTTTATTAGACCGTAGAATATGCTAATTCTGCGAAAATTGAATTCATTTTTTTCTGTGTAACTGTAGTCGTTAACCAAGATATTCGTCGGGAATGAAATATAGTTCATAAATGAAAGACTCATTTAAAAACAACAGTAGAGTATTTAAATTATTCTCAATTACCGCTGATAATTTTATCAGAATCCCATGCTGTCATAGAGTCTACTATTATATTATCAATGCCTTTAATTAAACTACAAGTACAATTAGCCGTCATCTCGTTACTTGAACTCATCTTTGAATATCCGTCATAAAGAACTATAACTTCACTCATTTTTTCTCAAAAATCTTAAGTGTAAAAAATGTCTATTTAGATAATATGACAAACAACTCATCAGCTGTTTATCATTGACAACCACTGCTGACATCCAAAAGAAATACAGAGACTTGTATCCATGGCGTTAAAACAATGATAAATAACATTAAAATAATTTTGTTGATAAAATATGATATTAGTTTTAAAACGGAATGTATAATATATTTTACTAGAAAGATTTTTGAACAAATATATCAAACTAAATACGTAGAATACTTTGAACTATAAGGACCAACAGAACTCAATTGTTTTAGAAAACGCTTTATTAATGAGAGCTAATTATTCGATTACACTACTAATCTATCGGCTTAGATGAATAAAACAATTTCATGTTTCGAAATTAATTAATACTATGAAATTTGAAGGCATTACCAAGAAACATTGTAAGCGCTAACTACTGGTTTTAATCAAGATAAAGAAACATTTGTTTGTATGTTTGCGTGTGTATGTGTGTATGTGAATCCAATAGAAAAAAATTAAAATATATTTTCTAACAATAAATTTTCATTTAAAAACAAAATGACATCCACTTGATTCTTTGATTACCTAATTTTAAATAATAGTTTAAGTGTTTTTAACTTTTATTGTATTATGATTATTTTACATGTAAGACATAATAACGAAGACAGTCGTAGATAATGTGACAGGTTGTAAGTATATCTTTCTCTGTCTTCAGCTGTCTTTGCCGGTTATTTTTAGGTTAAAATCTAAAATAAATTCTTGAAACTACAAGTGGTACAGTGTTAGGTAGGTTATTTTAAATTCTACATGTGCGTCGTTTTTATGTTATGTGAATTGCGCATTTAAATCGTTTATATAATGCGCAATTATCCAAGCTTTGCGCTAGTTCAACTTTTATCCTTTGTTTACACAGGGTTATGAAACATTAAAAGAGACTATCTGTCGCTGTAAGGGCGCCAGACAAAAACTAATTATGTCAGGGGATGTACAGCCGAGAAAACGTAAAGAAAAGAGAAGAAAAAAAGGTAAGAATGCTTTTCTTTAAAAAAAAGGTTTTTTTTTGGTTATTAAATACATTAACGATTCGTGTAATACCAGATGAGCTGGGAGTGGAAGAGCTGCGTGGAACAGCTGCAGTTTTCGGCGAAGGCGACGTGTTAATGCATTCTCAACATGAACATGGCACTGGTGGACATTGGTGTGCTAAAATCATCTTTTTTTCTCTATTGGCTGTTCTGATTACATTAATTGGTTTAATTATACTTGAAAATAGAGGTCTGTCAGAATGTAAGTATTTTTATTACTCTTATCATAAATGCATATCAAATAGAAGTAAAATAGTAGAACCATAAAACAGTTACAAAATCAGTTTTTAATTTTTTATGTTAACAAAATATATGACTTATTCTTGATAATCTTAATAGAAATATCACCCTTCTAAAGGGAATACAGTTACAGATGTTGATCTCCATAGAGAAATTGCTAGCTGCTTGCGCAGAAGAAAGATGAATTAGTAGTAAATACACCTGTTTGATGTATATGACATCCATGATTGCTAAAATACATCCATTCTCAAACAACTACTTTCAATAATACATTCATCCTTAAACATAGCTACAAAAAATATTTTCTCAAAGAAAGATCAGGTTGTATAAAATAGGCTTTCTGCCGACACTATCCAACAAACATAGGGTTATAAGTTTAATAATGTATTTTTTGTTCTATTAGGATAAAGAAATTTGTGTCCTTTCATAAGTCATATTTAAATTATTTTAGAGCAGTCTTTTTCTTTTATCAGTGGAAGCTAATGCAGTAGAATCACGCTACTCTGGTGTTTTAGAAGGCTGGATAGAAGATGCACCTGATGATGATCATCATGATGAACATACTTTAGAATTAAGAGATCATGTAAGTGACATTAATGCATTATTTAACATAAATTTAAATTTTCTCATTGAATTTTTTCATTATTCATTAATATTTTTTAGAATAAAGTTCAATTACATCAAAGCATATCAAATTTAATCTTTATTCTCATATATATATAATTATTCTAAATGTAATAATTAGAGCTATGAAGATATTCCTGATCATGGTGATGATGAAGAATCAATTGCATTGGAAGACAATGATACAGATGATGACCACAATGAAGACTTCCATGATAATGAAGACATCCATGACGATGAAGACAATGATGAGGAGGACAATCACTCTGAAGAAGATAACAATAATGAGGATGAAGATAATGAAAGTGATGAAGAGGAAAATTATGGTAGTGAAGAAAATATTTTAGAGGATGATGAAGATGTTAGTGCAGAACAAAATGTAGAAGAGGATAATGAGGTGTGACAAAAATTACGAAAATCACAATTTTCATTTGAATACTACTAAAAATTTAACATTACTTATAAGTTATAGTTTGGTTTTTTAATTAATTTATTTGAATAGATAAAACTTGTTTCTCATGTCTACATTCAATTTAAACAGGATGATGAAAAATTGGAATACAACAAATATTACAAATATGATGATCAGAGTGAAGATGATCCTGATGGTGATGATAATAATAATTCACAGGAGGAACAAGATAATGATAATTCTGAAGAGTATGTAAATAATGAGGAAGTTAATGATGATGAAAGCAATGAATATAATGATGACAATGAAAATAATAATGATGAACAAGATTCTAAAGAAAATTATGATACTGGGAGCAAGGATGATAATAATGAGGTGCAGAAAGAAATAACACTAAAATGAGATGTGTCAATTGTGGAATAGAGATATGATTTACATTTGCACTAACATCAGCTAACGTGATATTCTCCAAGAGATATTTTATCTTGGTTAACAGAAAACAGCTATTGGCTGGGAGAATGTGTATTTCTACTAATAGATATTTTAGGTACCTGAATTGCGCATTAACATTTAAAAATTACTGTTTGAATAATGTGTTTGATAGAATGTATCACTTTAGTATATTAATAAAAAAAGTTTTAACATAAAAACCAATATGAAATTAAATTGTACTATTGTTAAAGATAGCAACCGCTTACTACTAGTTAAAATAAATGCTGAAATAAAATTAATATTTTGATATGTACAACAATATATTACTATTAAAATATGCAATTAATATTTGACCTTTAATATGAATATTGTCTTTAAGCATGAATAAATGTAATTAATCTGTGTAAAATTTGACATGCATGGGATTTTAGCAAATTAAACAATCTACTTCAAATCAAAGCGTAATTTCGCTTCTTAATTCATATGCTCCTTTCAATAAAGTATGTAGTGATGAAATGATTATGCCCTTCACAGTATTCCCAAGAGAATGAAGAAGAAGACTTGTCTGATGAAGAAATAGAAAGGATAGAGAGAGAGTTTGAAGATGAAGAAGTTATTGCCGCCCAAGTTTCGAATTTAGAAGATGATTTGATAAATGATAAACAAGGTAAAATATTTTTTTTTTAGTTATCGAATTCAATGTTAGTAAACTACAACTGCCTCATTTTATGTTTCAAAACATTGCGTCGATTTTTGATTATACATAGTGTTATTGATTAGTCTGATAATCTCTGAGAGGTGCATAACATATATATATATATATATATATATTAGCTTTCAAGATTTTACAAACTTTACATGATAGATCGATATTTAATGTACATATTTTATAACATAGACTTCATGTTCCATATTACTATATGACATATTTTGAAGAAAGTAATAAATGTACATAAATAGAATAATGTGTCCAAAGTATTAAAATTTGTAAATTAAAAGTTTCATTTCATTTCATCATGATTTCATTTCTCACAAAGAAAATGTACCAAACATAATTTTTTTTACTTTTTGTAATATTTTCCATAGATCATGATGAAATAAAGGACGAAGATGATGATGACGATGAAGAGGAAGATCCAGATGCAATTGAACCACCTATTGTTGAACAAATTCCAGTTCTCTCTGGAAAGCCTTTTGTTGAGGTAAATAAACAAAAATTTCTTTAGGATTCTTACAAATAATTATCTGGCTAATGTTAATTTTAATCGATATTTTCATTCACAGTTTGAAGATGAAACTTCTTCAGAGAAGCCAACTGACACTTTAGCTGAGGAGGAGGAATATGAAAAGCGACAAGAACAGATCCGTCACGAAAAAGAAGAAGCTTCATCACAAAGTAAGTAGTGAAATATTGATTGTTTACAATTAAGCTATTTCTGTCAGAAAATTTATATACATAAATCAATATTGTTAAACTTATATTTGAGACCTTTGTTGTTGTGGAGTTCGTTCCTGTTTCTTCTCCACAACTATAACACCTTAGAAGCAGGTAAAAATCAAAATACAGTAAAATAACAAGTTGATGATGAGCCCTGTTAATAATTCCAATATTGAACAAATTAATTTTATCTTTATCTTTGAATACTTACTACCAACATTGATCTGTAGCGCTTTTGCTGAACAACTTGCTTACTAAGAGACCATAAATGCTTCGCACTTATTTGCTAAACTTACATTTGCTTTGAGTAATGAGTGTGTCTAACATGTTTTTATTAACCATTAACTTGCTTGATAAAATGTTTTAAATACCGCCATCTTTCATTTCCAATTTTTTATTGGATATTTTTTAAGGAGGAAAAAGTAAAAATGAGCATATTTAAAATAGCACTTTTGTAATTTTTTTGACATGGCTTGCACTGCTGTCCACGTGGCATTTGTAGCTTCCGCGAGTACAGGGCCCTGAGGGTACTTAGCCGAAACCTCTTTTAAGGTAGCGAAACTCAGGGGCGCCCGGAGGGTCTGGCCGCCATATACTACCGGATTGGAGGGCCGCTGAGTTCTGGGATCCCTTTGGATGATGTTCCATGGAATGACTAAAGTCTAGAGCCCACAGAAGAAAACTTCAGCTTGAGCTGCCATTAATAGTAATACCCGATTAGAATTCCGTTTCAAAAGCGCCCGAGAAGTGCTAATGTTATTACCGCTGTTGAAAACTTTAGCGTGGGAAGAAAAAGAGGCGAAAGAAATTCTAGCAACACTTCCATCTAAAGTACCACTTTTGTAAAACCTGCGTGCAATTCTAAAGAAAACGTCATACTGGTCTGTGATATTAAACACCTAAATAAAATTTATTACTACTACAATATTTAAATAAAATTATATTAAAACATCTCATTAGTACTTGAAAGTGTAACTGTACTCTTTAATAGTATCCCATGTAATTTTAGCTTAATTCTTTTAATGTTGTGTTTTTTTTTCTTTAATAACTAAAAATACCACACAAGACCTATATAATTTTGGGAATTTTTATTTTAAACCATATATGTTTTTGGGCTTATTTTATACAGTTACAGAAAAAATATAAATACTAATCATTTCAAAACATTTGAACTGACACAGTTGATCTGAACAGATCAAGAAGAAAAATAAAAGATTTGCTTAACAAAATGGAAAATGAAGAAGAAAGATAAAGAAATTTACCCAAATCACTGATAAAGTAAACAAAATAAAGCAAATTCTCAACCCAACATATATCAGGCACGCGGTTCGCGGCTCGCTGTGCTGCCAAACGAGTGAGCCGAGACGGGCCATGAACCTAACAAAGCGGTTGAAACTCTGAGGAACTTGCGCATCGAATTTAAAGTACTTTAGCTGATAAGCCAGCGTATTTGGTCGCCGAGCTACAAGTACGTGTACTTCTTCGAAAGTCTGTGACCGGGATTACGAAACTACTTGAAAAATTCATAATATTTCATCTTCATATCAGACAACAGAACCTCAGTGCCTGGCATAGAATGCCCCAAAGGCCGCGATGATCGGTCTTGTGCTGCACGTATCGATCGACTTCCCGCGACCTTGATTATATTTACGGCCCTTGTAGTGTACCTACCCACGCTGCGTCTACGGGCTTATGATAGCCACTCTAGCAACTTTCGGTCCCAACCGTCATCGACTGAATATGCAACGTGTCTCGCTGCGCACTGCGCTTCAGACGAGCAGTCCTTCAAGAAGACCGGTTCTTCTGCGAATCTCATTTCTATTTCCATCTCGCAGCATAGCTTCGAGTATAGCCCTCTCCATTGCTCTGTGGGAAGCCGTCGTATATAGCCCATGTAAATGACTACATCTCAAATTCATAAGTCATCACTGGCAACATAAACTGGTCAAAAATTTTTCGTCTTTAGACATTTTGTGGCGAGATATTTGGAAGCTGAAACTGGACAATATACGTCTCAATTTAGAACAGTTGTTATTATATAGTATTATGGTCTAAAGTCGCACGTGTGTTGCAGTGTGGCTGAAGGCGGTGGTGGGTGGCGCGCTCCTGCTGGCCACACACGCCGTCGTCCGCCGCTGCACAGCGCCGCGCGGTGCGTATACACAGCAACCTCACTTGCTTCCTTAAAAAAAAAAAAGTACCTAAAATATAAAGAAATATTAAAATGTTGCTGTCAAACATACCATAACACTAAATAATAACAGATATTATTTATTTCAAATCGGCACGCTAGCTATACATAAGTTTTGTTCAGCAACGTACGAAATTATTATTATCTATTTGCCTATTAGACGTATTTATCTCTGGTCATAATTATGCTAGCTTATATTTTAACGTTAATAATAACATAAAACAAAGATAAACGGCTCTCTATTAATAAAATAAGCCTCGATCACTCTACCGTAGGGTAAATTAATTATAGCCAAGAATTTATATTTTTGCTATTAGGGTGATACTACAGGACAAAAGTTAATGATTTACGAAAACTGTTTATGCATTCTATAATTCAAACTTAACATTTCCAGATTTATCCATTCGTTGCTTTATGAAAGCAATTTCATATTGTCAAAACTGTAAATTCCTAAAATCCCTCATTTTATTTACAAATAACAATTCGTTCACACGCGAAAAAATCATGCGTTTTATTTCATAACAGATATACCTCAAAACGAAGACGTTTCACGAGAAGAAAGTCCTTCTCTTGTTGATAGACGTATGACTCTTATTCCGGAAAGGTCGGAGCCACCGTCTCCTGAAGAGGTCTATAAACCTACGTATATTGAACCCGTGGAAACGCCCGTGTCATACCCAACGGTATCTCGTTCAGTTGCAATACAGGAAAAGAAAGTTGACGAAGAAGTGGAAATAAATGCAAATACGGTAAGTAAAATATAAACGTTACACGTTTATGTTGTATGTTAGTAAAATGAATGAAAAATTATAAATGTATAGACGGTCATTTTATTTGAAAACAGGAAGATACTTCAATAAGAAAGGAGGTAGACAAGGAACTATATAGTGATGACGATGATGAAGAAGTTGAAGACGAGGAAGAAATAGAGGAACGAAATGAAAACCCGGCAGAAGATAAACCTGCGATTGAGAACGAAGCAGAATCGGAAACCGAGGAAATTCCGGATGACGTTGAAATTATTGACGACGACCAAATTGAGGAGGAGATTGAAGAAGAGGACGAAGATGAAGAGGAGATTTCGGATGTCGATGACGCTGAATTACTAAGTCGCCTTGAAGCAAAATACGGCCGCTTGCCTGAACCGCACAGACCTGGACAGAAACACAGTAAACATGTGCTTGAATGTGTCCGCTTCATTACTAAGTCGTCGCTACATGCACTGACCCTGCATTAACCAATTAACCTTCTTAGTTGGCATGATTAACAAAAATGTGAGTTATATTAACGTTCGTTACATTTTTCTAGATATTGTTACTTGTGCGAAAAATCGACTTCTTTTGTGTCGTTTTTACAATTTTTAACAATATACTCTTTTTAGTTAACTAGAGAATCTAATACAACTTTAGTTTTTTATAGGCAGATTTTAAAAGATTACAAGTAGGTTCTCTTTAACTTTACTCGAGAACAAGCTCCACTGTAATTTTAAACATTGAAAATATAAATATTGACATACGAATTTATAAGAAGATATGAAATGATGTTATTGCATTTTAGATGACGGTGGAAATAACGTAGAAGACGAGTGGCCCGGCGAGCCGAGCGACCCGTACTGGCGTCAGCAACTCGACGATGCCGAACAAGAAATCCGCCAGGTAACTTGATTTTTATTAAATTACTTTTGTACATTTGCATAGTTACTTCGTCTATATATATGACAGACATCTTACAATTAAGAATTACAAAGGTTCAAACCTCAAAGGTAATTGACTTTTTAATGTATTTAAAGGAATCAGGAGTGTTTGATTAAAAAACAACAATAACTTGTACTCCACTACATTAATATTTTACTTAACAGAAAAGTAAAAGGTAATCCTAAAATAAAAGAACAAAACAAACTAATTTTAAATCATATACCCTTTTCAAATGAACGGAGATTCCGTTAGTAACAGTTTGATATTGAATTATGTCCCTGTAACATAACGTCTTTTATCAGTGATGTCTCCATCGCTACCACTTTCAAAACTTTTGCGTAGTTTTGGACTTTCAATAATTTATATATAAATAGTATCTAAGTATTTTTGTAAAACTTAAAAAGTGTAAGGCGACGTTTTGCTATGTTTGTATTCTTACTACTTATTGTTCTTTTTGCTATAATTCTCTTAACCATAATAATGCATGAGTGGAATGCATTAATATGAATGAAATTTTGAAGCAAGACGAAACTTGCACGATGTTATGCATCAAAAAACAGTTGTTGATATGTCGCAAAAATATGACATAAGATCTAAATTATTATTTTCGTATAATTTTTTTTTGAACCATTATTATAACATGAATTGTTTTGCAAAGGGTTTACAATATGTTAACAATGTGCTTTGGCTATGAACAAGTACTAATACTAATTATTTAGTAAGAATACATTTACTTGGTTCGCCTTTTAAGAAATTCTTTTTAGATAATTTGATAAGCGCTCCTATTTTAATTATTTCGCACGTCTCAATTCCAGGATTGGCTGGATTAACAGATTTTTTGCAATTAATTTTCCCTTAACTTCTTCCCCTGCTCGTTGTGCCATTTTTTTTCATTTGTCTCGTGAGTGGCGTGTCAGGTTGCGTGTTGTGCCCGCACCCCGCATGGCCCGCCCCTGGTACGCTTCGTACGATGTTGCATAAGTCATGTTACCCTAGTATCTTGTAAAAAACAGTTATATTGATGTTAGTGCAATATATTGAAAATGATCCAACAACATCATATCAGCCGATAGACGCCCACTCTTGCATAGGCCGCCACCAAAAATCGCACCGATGACTTGACTACGTCGTCGGCCCAACTGGTGGAGGTCTACCCGTGCCGTGTCTTGTGATTAGTTTCATTATTTTGAAAAATAATCAGAGTGCGATGACATTGCGTAAATTTGTTGCAAAAAAGTGACGCTAAGGTTTTTATTTAATGTTAATAATGTAGTAAAATAATTGGTAAGCTCTAGTAGGTATGTAGCTAGGTATGCCGAAAATGTGTTGTGTGGAATTTGTGTGTGAGTGTGTACTAACATGCGGAGGGCACGTGGGCGGCGGTTAATGAACGGCTGTCGGTCGCCGCGCTGGCGGGGAGCGCGCGTGCGCTATGGCTGTCAGCGCGCTCGCTGGATCTCGCGGCGGAGCAACGCCGCGATAACAAACTGCTATCCCGCGCAATCGTCGCCTACCTACAGTTACTCAAGATGAGCGACCGTCTCTCTGACACTAAACTTCTTGAAGTCACCACCAGGACGTTAGATAGAATACAATTTAGAGGTAAGTTCAGTCGAAATTCATTACGAGATTTTAAACAATACTCATCTTCTATCTTCCCTCCCCTATCTAAATATATATAAAAGAGATTTCCACCTAATGAGACACGATATCTGGAACCATACGGCTTAGAGATTTTAAATTTAGTAGAAATATTCCTCTTGCCGAGAAGAAGTTAGTAAAGAGCCAATTTTATGAAACTCCAACCACAAAGAGGGATGCGAGGACATTCTCTAAGTCTGCGAAGCAGGCGGGGGGACTAGATTTGAAATTTCCACCAATCACCACCAACAGACTTATCACAATATCTCTGGAACCGTGAGACTTGGAGACTTCAAATTTTTTAACGAATATTCTTTTCATTGGGTAGAGGTCAGATAAGAATCAAAGTTGTACTTCACGCACAAGGCGAGTTCAGAAAATGTTCATTATTTTCTAACGCTATAAAACATATTGTTTTGGCACGTTAAAAATTACCAGGAAGGAATATTATGAAATTATATATTTATATTACATATTTGCGGACAACGCGAAGCGAGAGTGTGGGACATTTAATAATTCTACATATAATTTTATGAACATTAATACATAGTTATTTAATTTTCATCGTGAATTGGTTATTAGAACAATGTTTGATTAATAAAACTGTTTAATGATTAAATTAGGACATAGTAATCAAGTCATTCCGAAGAAGCACAAATAGCTTATAAAATAAGCTGAAATAGGGATTGTTTCAGTCAGCCAAGATGAAGCCCCAAAGTTTCCATTTACTCATTAAAATTAAACAAACTTATCTTAGCTCGTAAGATCTAAGGTAAACATTTTCTAAGGATCCTCGTTTTGATAAATACTACTAATCGGCTACGAAACTTTTGTCACAGCCAAACCAAACCCTACAGATACAGAGTGTGCCTCTCCGCGAGGACGGTACAATTTTTATCTGCACTAGTAATAAACAAATATACCAGAAACAATAAAACACAGCTAAATAAACAGACGAATAGCAACGTACACGTGTAATTACAGTATTCGGTGCTCGTATCAAAATGGTTAGTACTAATTTAATAATATTATAAATAATAATTTAAATATTACTTTTCAGGAAATTACTTGAGCGCTGAACCTGTGTACAGAGTGTTGATCCGCCGGTTTCCCAATGAAGTTTCATATCGAAACAATTTAACCGTCTCGTTTCTTATGGCCAACAGGTATGTTTATATACAATAAATTTGAAGTGATTTTGTCAGTGCACAGTGGAATTTTTGTGTCATTACTTCCGATTCTATTTATATAGTATGTACGTGTAGGTATTTTGTGAGAAAAAATTTTTCTCAATTGCACGAGAGATATGCTACATATGTAAGAATATTAAAGAATTACTTTCGGAATTAAACGGGGTATATATATATATAAAATTATATATATATATATATATATATATATATATATATATATATATATATATATATATATATATATAAAATTATATCTCCCGTTATTCTTTGTTTGTTCTATATTGAAAAATATCAAAAATTATGTTACCGACCGCTATGAAATTTAATACTA
Organism: Battus philenor; assembly: GCF_028537555.1. Lineage (NCBI taxonomy): Eukaryota > Metazoa > Arthropoda > Insecta > Lepidoptera > Papilionidae > Battus > Battus philenor. The sequence continues at coordinate 6,906,208 of NW_027181693.1, forward strand.
CTTTATGTATATAACTAGATACTACAAATAGTTTCTGGTGTAATCTAATTGTGTATCTGAAAAGTAATAATAGAAAATTTGTGTCTTCTACCAATATTGAACTTCAATTGAATTGCAATATTCAAGAAGGCCTTTAACGTCTATTCATTGTTCCAGGGCTGATTTAGCACATGATGTACTAAAAGAAACACTTAAGTTGTGGCCGAACGATCGAACAGCATTAGCTCACCATGGCTTCGTTTTAAAAACTCATTTCAATAAATTGGAAGAATCCGTCGGTTTATTTTACAAAGCTCTGGAGAATGACATCGGGCCCGCATGCGAGCCGCGGTTCTACTACCATTTAGGCGATGCTCTGTTGCTGCTAGGTCGGTTTAAAGAGGCGCACGAAGTTCATAAACGCGGCGCCAAACATGGGCATTTCCTTTCTCCGGCGCAACGGTCATTGTATAATGTAAAGAGGCTAAAAAGTCGACCTTGGTGGCAAATTGAACAAACACCTTACATTAAATTAGCTCAAGCGTTAGAAAACTCATGGAGAGACATATTAAAAGAAGGCGAAGCTGCAAGAGCGTTGTATGAGAAAGAGAAAGAAGGTCTAAAAGAAAAAGGAGAGTGGACGCAGTTAGACATATTTGTTAGAGGTCAAGAGATCCCCGGGCGTTGTAAGAGAGCGCCCGTCACTTGTTCCATTGTTAAAGCTGAAGTTGCAGCCGCTCGTTGCCGGAGGGGACAGATAAAATTCAGTTCCATGGAGCCCGGGACACATGTTCGACCACACGTCGGCCCCACGAACTGTAGATTACGAATGCACTTGGGGTTAAGCAATACCAAAGATACTTACATACGAGTTGACCAAGAAACCAGGTAGATGTTTATCCTCTGTTAAACGCTTTCAAAAATATTCTTCAAGTTTAAAATATGTATCACACTTTTATATTGAATGATTCAAATTCGTTAGAGTTAGTTCCCTTTTATGAATTGACCAATCAGCAAAACGGAATAGTACATTGAAGCCTCTAACTCTTTATTTATATCTTTCAATGAGAGTTTAGCTTTTTAATTTCGCTCAAAAACTCGAGAATTCCAAGTGTCAATCAACCTTAATTATTTACTACATGTAAGGTCCAACCTCATTTGAATTTAATATTCTTATTTGTATACCTATGTAAAATACATATGAAACAATGTACAGTTTCAGAATGACATCACGATTTTCTGTAACAATAAACAAATACAACTTGTGCGTCATCATTTTTACCATTGTTATAGGCAGTGGCAGTTGGGCAAGGTGTTGTTATTCGACGATAGCTTCGAGCACGAGGTTTGGCACAATGGCACCGGCACTCGCCTTGTACTCATCGTGGACGTGTGGCATCCCGACCTCACGCCTAACGAACGTCGACAGCTGCCCGCCATATGATGATAGTAAATATAACAAGAAATCTCAATGTGGAAGTATCTAGACATTTTGTAAAAACTTTAATTAAATAATAAAACTAGCAAAGCTATTGTTACATGCTTTCAAACTATTTTTTCCGTGTGTAAGTAATCTTTAATCTAGTCTGCATCCAAAACAAATCTCAAATATCATTACAATTTCTTTTGTTAACGCTGAACTAACTTCGTATAGTTATAAGTCATCAAATAAATAAGTAAAAGTGACGGCAACGACTTCTGATAGAACAGAGTCTGCGGGTATGGAAAGTAAAACAATAATTAGTTTTAATATTTAGTACCCTCCATTTTGAAATCACTTGTTCTTAATATATTGTAAAGGTTCAAATGTTTAATGCGCACGATTATGTTTATGTAATCCCTCTGAATGCTTTTAAAAAGTTCTATGTTACAAGTTATTATTTTGTAAATATACTTCAATGCCCGATATTGTCTTTTATTTATTACAATAATTTTTGTCTGATTGGTCATGGAGCAAATTAAAATATTTAGAAAATATAAAACAACATGTTGAGAGTTGACAATTGTATATTTGGTACAGTTTACCCAAAAAAGTTTGCCTAAAAATAATATCTTATACTAATAAAGCTCATTTCTTACATTCTAAAATTTTTAAAAAATATAAAAGATGATTGTTAAAATATGTTTCTAAATTGTAATGTAATACGGCAAGTGAATTAAAGTAATAATAAAACAGTAAATATATACCGCATAGTAAAGTAGTGTTTGTGATTTTCATAAAAATATTCTATGTGTATTACTATTAAATAATGTCAATATCACGTTTTGAACTATACAAATAATCAAACTGGGGTTGAAATCAAAATATAATATTTTGTACCATACAAACAACAACACTTTCCTATACATATGAACATATACTGGATAAATTTTTATAAAAAAATTAGCATTCTTTTTCTAAGGCTTTACAGTAAATGTCAACATAAATGAAGTCAATTTTATACAATAACTACATAGCAAAATTGTAAAAGAGTTGTATAATTAAAGAAAAGTAAACATTTTTAATATAAATTTATACAGAGGTAATTTTTTGTGGAGAAGACATTAATTGTTGATGAAATATTACTAAGATTTTGCAATTTTTTTCTTAGAAAAACTCTATAATAAGGCCACTTAATTTAGTTATACCACTACATTTTATGAAATTATAGACTTTTAGATTAATTGTAAAATATATTAAGCTATCATTTGTTTGAAAATATGTGATTTTCAAATATTGTGTTGGACGGAAAGTTTCTAAAATCGGTGGATCTCCATGTAGGAATGTTTGTCATATTAGACAAATATACAATAACTACAGAAATATTAAGTAAACTTATATACTATGTTGAGAATTGTGCTATAAGATTCCAAAATGTATATACCTAGTCTTCATAAACATTAATCGCTAAGAATTGTTTGAGATTACACTTTTAAATGTCAGAAAATCAATATTACATTTAATGCTTGTGCCTCGTCTTAACAACATTAAAGCTAAGTTTAAACGTAACAAATTAAGAAAAAAGGAATGTATTTCATACATCAACAATAATGACTAAATACTTAATATATATCAAATAGAAATTAATATTATCAGAAGAGATACAACAAATAATGCTATAAATTCGAAAATTTACACAGGTAATGAGATTGAATTAACTTCAATGCATAATCGCAAAAACCTAACATTTTAAGTAAAAAAAACTGAGCATCATCGGTATAAGGCACGGTTAGGATTGAGCTATGGCGCCACATTGTAGGCGTCGCTTGTGGGTTGGTATGCGGGAGGGCCAGGCGCTTGCGGGGTGGCGCGAGCGCTGTAAGGGGGCGCCGGTGGGGGAGGCGCTTCCCAGCCTTCTCCTCCCGGATAACCCATACCGTTATTATAATCATTAACGACATACGACGGAGACTCGGAACACGGACTCACCGTGTCTATCCGGGAATCGTAACTCTGCGCGGCGACGTCGTATCCGCGGCCTATGTTATCGTACGTTACATTCGATTTGTAGTTTCGTTGCATTTCATATGGTCTAGGTTCGTTGTAAGGTCCAACTACGTCGTGGCCGATGTTGTGAGCGCTCCTGCGTGCTGTATTGAACCGATTAGTCATAATAGGCACAGATTCTGGAGGAGGCGGCGGCTCGTATACTTCCTGTGAGCGCGTCAGAGTATTCTTTTCTGGTGGGTGATAGGACGCCGGACGGGCCGCGTGGAAATTTGAATATGAAGAATGCGCGGAGGTCGGACGCGACGGCCGGGCGTCACGCGGCAGCGACGCGTTAGAAGACAAGTATCCCGCGTTTCTATAAGACCGACGAGATCTCCGTACTGAAGAGCTCGCGCCTCTTGAACCAGATCTTCGCTTAACACGCCTTGGCGTCATCGGTTTTGACGTACTCTCACTTATGTTTGTTTCAGTGGGACTTAATTCTATCGTGTAAGCTGGTCGACGGGGCAAGGTGCTTTTATCTGTAAATTATATTGTTATTTTAACAACAATTATATCCAAAAATATCTGCATTTTGGTAATTTTATGATCATAGTCCTAAACCTTTATATTTATTTCTGACAACTAAATAAACTAGAGATAATATCTAACAATTAAAATCTTACTGAACAAACAAAACAACTTAAACAGATATGGTTATCTTATTCAAATATATTTAAAATTTCAATTTATTACGGCAAATTTACATACCGGATACAGATTTACGTTTTTTATAAGAACGATAAGCCAGTAAACATGTAAGTGGCAAGGCGGTGGCTGTAAGAAGTGCAGCAATAGCAGACTGTGCAAGTTCCACGTGGTGCCAATGCAGCAAACATCCGTCTACATGTGCAGGACGCCAAGTGCCGGGACCGTCTACTTCTCCCCAAACAGGTTGACACCCCCAACCATTACCTTCCCACCAACTAACACTTCCAGTTCCTAGTGATAACAACCCACTTTCCTGAAATGTGTATAATTTAGCATGAATTAATTAAAATTACATTACATTGTCTGTTATATCATTAATTACTATAATATTTTGGCAAAATTGAATGCAACTTATAGATAGGGTATAACCATATGTGCCATTAATGAGTAATAATGTTATTTGAAATTAAATATGATACATATATTACTTCAAAAAAATCGAATTATTGATTCAATTGGGTATCAAAACCAGTGGCAATAGTTATCAAAGAATGAGAGACAAGGGGACAACGCCAGGATAGACTTTCAGGGAGGAAAATGTGAATGTAGGTCCAGTCCGACCGACAACAACTGTATCGCGCGTAAGAAAAGCAAGCATACCTAACGAACGGCACAACGGTTCTGGTTGGACTGGGATGAACCGACGTAAAAACTAACGGTAGCAACTACACGACTAAATAAGTCTACATCTAATCTGACACCAAGTCGTTGTGGAAAAGCAAACGACGATGACGAACGATACCGTTCCCAGCGATGACATTTAACTCGGCAGTGGCAATTTGAAGGAATACCAAAACCTACCACAAAAACACTCAAAAGTACCACATTATTCGTTAGACCTTGCAAGGTCATTAAGCAAAGAGGATAAATTGGAGGAGCTGCACCATAATAAATGGCACAAGGACTGTCAGAAGTTAGACTACCTGGCGAAAGGTTCCTAAGTGATGTAAAATGGTTATTGACCATTACCATACTGAACTTATCACATCCACTAAGTAACTATTTGCAGACCTGGTGTCCATCAGCGAAATTATGTGCCTGACCTTAATGATCAACTTGATAGTTGATCTCTGATGAGAACTAATCAGACACAAAAAGGGAAGGGTTGTCTTGAGCAAAATATCGACAATCTAGATGAAGAGAAACATCTCCATTGCAAGCAAAGTTATATTATGTTCTATATTTGTATATTATGGCTGTGTGTCATGGTTAATTAGTGCAGAAAAAGAAAGTCTTGAAGTTAAGTAAAGGAAATAAATGTTGTTTGCAAGTCCATCCTCAACCAATTCAAAACTCCACAATATGGCTTCAATATCTTGACTTATTTTGTCTACATCGCCCACAGACAACCAGTTAACTTTAACAAGTTACTGGTAGTAGGGGAAATAGACGATACTCGTAAATGGATGATCACCTACCCACTGATCTGATCAAGTCAATTCAATAACTGGACTCTATTTTGCTAGTGTCTTGAGGATAGCAGAGGAAAGGATGGCATGGATAAAGTTCATCATTGATTTAGTCCAAGCATTTCAAGACAAATACAGCCTTAAGTACTGAAGTAACAATTGAAAAGAAGTTATATACAAATAATTTCAAAATAATCTGAATTAGGTATTTTGATTACGCATTTTAAAATTTTGTAACAACTGTGTTATCAACTATAAAAAAAGTATTTTTTTTTCGTTTTTATCTGCAATCAGTCTTAGAATATAAGCAGATTTTTCCCTTTTTTCTTTGTCTTTTTTAAGATGCACTTCACCAGGAGACACCTCATCCATCACCATCTGACACCAAGTTTTGATGTCCTGGCGTTTCAGTCGTTTAATTTAGCTGACGGTTGCTAATGCGGTCGTTGTATACATTTAACTCCTGGTTTTCTCTTCTTTAACAGTTCTAATGTTTAGTGCTTCATGGATCTCTGTGTTCTCAATAATCCATGACGCATTTGATATGGTTCTTGAGATACCATTTTGCAGTCATTGGATAATGTTAAGGTTGGAATAGCCAGCACTTCCTCAAAGTTGTGCACCGTACATCTATATTTATTTTAAGATTGTTATGTATGTTACGAGTAAAAGACCAGAATCGCATGCTCAGCTCATCTCATTTGAATTTTATGTAATCTTTTCAAATCAACCTTATGTCTAAGTGTAAACCGAGGTAACGAACATAACCCATCTGTGGCAGAATGTTGTCACACATTTTTACTAGACTACAGCTTCCTTCCCTCAAAGTAAATATAACATGTTCGAATTTAGTTGGATTGACTCGGCATTTGTGGATCCATTCATCAACATTATCAAGGCTTTATTGCAACACTGTTGATGCCATGGGTACTTATTGCTAGCAAGTGTTACAGTGTCTTCAGGAAATGTAGCCGTAGTTACACTTGTGTTTTTAGGAGATCGACCGTGTAGATGACAGCTCTCTACCCTCTCTCACCAAAAAGAGTCGGTCTGTGAGGTATGACTCCAATAACAGTAACTATGTGGTAGGGAAGACTTTATTTGATACAGAAAACCTTTGTGCCACACATGGTCCAAGGCTGCCTCTGGACATCTAAAAATACAAGTCAGCAGTATTTCTTTTTTCTGTCTTATTTTGTCACAAGCCCAATATACTCCAACATTTAGTAATAATAAAGGTATGTGGTTATTACCAGGCCTTTACTGATTAATGATATTCCGCTTAGAAGGATCCTGTCAAACATCTCGGAAAGCACAGGCAAAAGGCTCATGAGGTTATATGTAGATGCGTCTTCCGGGGGCTAACCTTGTGATGAGATCAAATCCAGGGGCTACTTGTTTTATAGCTCATTCATAGTCCTCTTCAGTTCTTTAATAGTGACTGGCCCTGGTGGACTGGACAGTTGTATGTTCTGTGCAGCGTGGACTCTACTTTGTTTTCAAGCCTTGTTTGTTATTATATAATAGAAGGTTTAAAGACAAAGGGTAGACGTTTTGCAAAAATGTTGCCTTTTTTTTAGTTGTCCTAGTTCAGCCAGATTGTTTTCTAATGGAAAATTTGTATTGTTGTGGCCAACGACTTTGTAAACTTCCAGAGAGAATTTTCTGTTTATTTTATGGCAGTTAACTTTTCAAGTTTATTTAGGAATGTTGCATTATTTAAAGTATCTATTGAGATTTTCAGCTGACTGGTAGCTTTATTAGGTGGAATTTCATCACTTGTATACCTAACTTGGTGCCATCTTTCGTAATCTTCTTTTATTTTGTAATTTTAACTTGATGTCAAGCGATATAATCCAACTGCTTGGCTACTAGTTTCCTTTTCTATAGGAATGTTTTCCCATCAAGCATTTTGTACCAAATTAGTAATGTATTTAGTTGCGTCATCTAGCTCATCAGGTATTTTAGAGAAACTTTCAACTCTATGCTATGAGATTATTGCACAAAGTATCTGGCTTTCACAGCTAATGATGGATATTTTTATTGTTAGTAAAGAAAAAAATTAAAATGATGAATCATTTTTAATAATAGTCCACTGCAAAACAAGCTCTGCACAAACTGTTTAAAGATGAATGAATGAATGGTGCAATTTTGTTTTTATTCATTTCTTTTTCATGAAATTTTGGTCCAAAGGAATTTGCAACACAATACAAATCGGTGACAAAAAAATACATATAAATAGTTTTTTAACTAACCCCATAAACATCCAAAGAAGCAAGTTGATAATATAGAACAAAAAATTCAGAAAAGAAAAAGTGATCTATATTAAACCAGTGAAGGGTTATTGTATCATTGAAAGTTAAGGGTAAGTATATCATTAACAATGGTAAATTTCAATTAAATTATTGTATGATTTTCTTAATTATAATGAACATAAAACTGCAATTTCGTAATTATATGCCTATTAAATATAATTTATTGGCATACCTTATAAAATAATAATAAAGAAACTTTGCACTGTACCTTCATTAATAAAAATATAGGTTCATGAAACACTAATGTCACTGAATCATTGTTTTTCTCAGTAACAAATATTTAGTTTTTACATGTTAAGTGCAACAAACAAATTTAATTCTTCACATTAATTTTAATTCTACACATTAAAACTGACCTCATGTACATAAAGATGTAAGGAGTCATTGCATAAAATTTAGCAAATAATATAAATATTAGAAGTTTTGTTTTAACTCACCCTGTTTAAACCACCTAAATTCATGTAGTAACATATTAAAAATATGTTCCATGTTAACCACAAAAAACTCCATATTCCATACTGCAATGTTATAAAATATCACTTATTATTATAAATAATCAAGCCTTACAAAGGAGTTATTTTAACAATTTGTATATAAAATCCCCTGTTTTTTGAAACATTGTAAAAGAAAATTTCGAAAAATTTGACAATTAAAGACAATTTGTAACAAACCTTAAATTTGATAAAGTAATAAAGACCAAAGAAGCAGCACTTGATCTTCAAAAATGACACAAAATTTAATCAAATTCTATCATCTAAACCAATCGAAAATTACTTAACAGGTAAGGTTACAAAACATTTTTAAGTAGTATACAAGTAACAAAAAATCTGATGATTAATTATTTCCTTGTTATTAAGTGATTATGTAGTCAGTTTATTCCAACAGATTCAGTGTTTAAAGCTATAGTTTGTAGTATGCCTTATTGTTAAACACCATTAATTGAAATAAAATGGTTAAGTATAAATTTACAAGTTGATTTTACAAAAAGATTAAAAGATTTAAAATATTTTTTTTCAGATATCCTTAAAAAACCACTGTAGAAACATTTTAAAATTTAAAAAATGAGGTTTACTTACAGCCAATAAGTATTTTGTTATGTACTGTACAGCTCCAAAAGATCCGAAAATTATTAAAAGAATGTTAATGAAATTTGATATTATAGGAAGCCACATATAGCCTAAAAAATCAAAAACCTGTCGCTGTATCGTAATGATCTGAAAAGAAAAAAAAATATTTGTAAAAATTTAACCTTGCTGGAAAATCATTTGGCCTAAATAAAAGTATAATTACTAAATGAATGAACAAAATTATTTTTATCCTTAAGAATATGTGTAGTTGAAGCCGAAACAATTACAAAAACATTTCATTCCATTAAATATAGAAGTATATACCCTTTATATAAACATTTACGATGGAATATATCACACTTACCAACTCTAGTATGCATACTATTAGCAACACAGTTCGTAAACCACAAACAGCCATTTCGATGTTTTATTTTCATTACTTAATTTCACTACAAAACAATAAAATACAGTTAATAATAAATTCCATTGTATCAACTATTTGATTACATAGTTCATTCCATCGAAAGGCTTGAGCATACGCCACGAACCACAGAATGTAATTGGTCATCAAAAACTTTTAAGTCAAATTTCAAAATCAGTGAATCTACACAAATTTACGGTAATAGCCATGTAAGGAATATTATTAAAATTATTACATTTTAAACAATATAGGAAATATAAATTAAAATATATATTTCGTTTATACTTATATAATCGGGACATCATCCTTTTCTTAGATATTAAAATTACAAAAGAAGTCAGACCTTACTTTTACTTTTATTATTCTTATATAAAAATGTTTAATAAGTAACTTTAGCATAACTAAAATTATAACAATCGTTAATTAAACTAATACTCATAATATTAAAAAATATATATTGTTAAAACAATGACCTCTTTCAAGCAACACTTGGTTTCACTGTCATTACTTTTCAATTTCCAGTCTAGATTGTTTCATTCTGTTCGTTTCGCTCCGATTGGACCGTTTAAACTCTAGGTATTGATCGATTACTGTTGCAATTTTTCCAAACGCTTAATATCTTATTAATTTGGTCTCTACTTATTGTATTTGCCTAAACTTTTACGTGAGTATTTACTTATACTTGGTAATTTACTAAATATCAATAATAATCTAGACCGGTAACCTAGAATTTTGAATTCTTTATTCCAGAACGAAATGGCGTCGGAAACTTTAATTCCACTAGAATCGAATCCTGAAGTAATGAATAAATTTCTTCAGAAATTAGGTGTTCCAGATAAATGGAATATTGTAGATGTAATGGGTTTAGAACCTGAAATGCTATCCTGGGTCCCACGACCCGTACTTTCTGTTATGTTGCTTTTTCCAGTTTCGAATGCCTACGAAGAATATAAGCAAAAGGAAGAAAATGAAATTCTGTCTAAGGGTCAAGAAGTGACCAACAATATATTTTATATGAAGCAAAACATCAGTAATGCTTGTGGCACGGTTGCTCTTGTGCATAGCATTGCAAATAATATCGATAAGATTTCACTTTCTGATGGCCACTTGAAAAAATTCTTAGAAGAAGCCAAAGGATTAGATGCTTCTGCACGTGGAACTTTGCTTGAAAAATCAGAAGGTATCATAAATGCCCATAAAGAATTGGCCCGTGAGGGTCAGACTAATACACCCAGTGCTGAGGATCCTGTTAATCACCATTTCATTACCTTTGTTCATGTGGATGGGGCACTGTATGAGCTAGATGGACGTAAAGCATTTCCTATTAATCATGGACCTACTTCTCCTGATAGTCTCTTGGAAGATGCAGCTGCTATTTGTAAACAGTTTATAGCACGTGATCCCAATGAAGTTCGCTTCACTGTTGTTGCATTGACTGAGGCAAATTAAAATTTTTGTAATGTTTCTAAAATGATAAGTCATGCCCAAATGTTTTCTAAACATGCTTTGATTTGATTGCTTTAATGTTTTGATAATTTAAACCAAACTTAAGCATTGCAAGCTAATGTGATATTCTTACACAAGTGATTAGTATTAAATTATTTATTTTGAAAAATATCATTTAGTTTTATTTAAACCATAAACTATTCCCCCTTGTCTTGTACAAATATAAATATTTAATAATAAGTAAATATTTAATTTTAAATAAGAATGGTAAATAACAGTGGCGTAGCTAGAATATTTGGGGCCCCTGGCAAAATTGTGGTCAGGTGCCCCCCCCCCCCAGTTTTTTTTACTGAGTTTCAAAATTTTTAGATTTCAGAAACCAATGGCCTTATCTTTTCACGCACATAAGACCATATGGTGTTCTCTTGGGGTGTTTTTTTAAAACTTCATATGGTGTTTTCTTCAAATGAATCTTTTTTTTTGAAAACGCCATATGGTGCTATCTTGAAGGTCAAAATTTACAAAAAAATATAAGGTGCTATCTTGAAGGAAAAACTTTTAACAAACACATATTTAGTTATCTTAAAGGATTAAAAAAACGGGCGTTGGTAGCTTTGGGGATAGGGTCCCAAAAATAAAACAAAAAAATTACCTTGTAAAAAGAAATTAGCCGAAATTTTAAAAATATCATAAACCGAACAGGATGCATTTGAACCTGATGACCAACTCCGACTAGTAAATGTTTCTGTAAAATATTGTGAATGCGGCTGACCCACGCATATTAAAAAGGGAAGATTCGCCACGCTATTGACGAACGAATGAGGTGTTCACAGAAAACATATAGAAAAAGACTTCTTTATTTTATAACACAATTTCGAAAATTAACATATGGCGATTTCGGCTACTATGCGCATTTTATGTATGAATTGTTTAGGCATGAAAATGAAGTATATTTCGGATGAAACAGATGTTAGCAGGTCTGCGATTTATGGTATAATTCATGGCTTCTCAAATTATTTATCCAAATAGTGACTTATTATTAGAGGTGATACAATCAATTAAGTTCAAACGTTTACGTCGCGAAACAGTCACCACAATCTACACTTTGTTGACCCTAACGATTTAATAATTCATACACAAAATATCGAATGTTTATGGAAAGTATTCAAGACTGTTTGCGTTAAAACCAAAGGTCTATTGAAATAGCTGCAAACCGTTTCGTTTTCAATAAAAATATGCGGCTAGTTTCCTATTTTAATAAATTCTTGGCCTATTTCATTAAATTCTTGATTTTTAATTTTGGGGCCACAAAAGATACCAACTCCCAAAAAAAATTAAATAATAAAAATCTCTGACTAACGAACCGAACCAGTTCCGGCATATATTAAATTTGTAAATGTTCTTAGGGCCCCACTAATCTGTTGAATATGTCATTTTTGGCAAAAAAGGTCCCACTGGAGATCTGAACTCTGACATCGCTAGTTAAAATCGTGGTTTTCCTTTTGTCTTTTAACATTTTTTTGTTCATCAAAAAAAATATTTTCAATTTGGGTGCCCCCCTTGCTCGTGGTGCCCTAGGGCGACCGCCCCTCTTGCCACCCCCTAGCTACGCCACTGGTAAATAATGCAATTTTTTGGAAATCTAAGCATTCAAACCAACTTAATTGTTTGGTTGTTCAGTAATGACAACTTTAGTCAAATAAAAAAAAATGTTTTGGTTATGTATATTTTAGAAATCAGTTTTACATTTTACCTTAGCTGTGTCCTTTACAGTAGTGATGAGTTTTCAATTTACATAAATGATATAGTTCCATTTTAATATCTAATTGCTCAAATTACTAAACTAAAAACTGGATTAATTTCTGTAAAATTTTCTGCCTTATATAAATAATAATCTGTCATGTAACTTTTGATTTTAAAATGGTAGGGAGTATAATATGAAAAATCATGACCAAAAAAGAAATCTGAAAAGTTCCTGAGACTTCTGTTTTCTTAATGATCAAGATATTAATCTGTATTTATGTACAAATTGTTTTTTTATGCTGTTATTTAATTGATATGAAACAAATTTGTTACAGAAATTTAAATAGGTTTAAAAATATAACAAATTAAATGCAGATATTTATTTTGTGAAATGAATGGTAACAAGGTTTAACTATGTGTAATGGTATTCTCCTTGGCTTTGATTGTGTATAAAATTTGAACTGTAATTTTTAAAAAATGTCTTAATTTAAAAAATAAAAAAAACTGACCTTCACATATTTTATTTAATACCAATAACATTAATATTTATTTTAATCGTATATATTTATATATTATAATCATCATCTCATAAACCAGAAATACCTTTGATTCATCACCGGATTTGGAATTGCGTGAATTCTTATTCTTTAAAATTAAAAATTTACTCAATGGCCATTAAACTGATACAGTTAATTGCGTTTGAGAAGATCTAATGAAATTAAAACATTTAATAAAAGTATAATCTATGGAACATTTTCCCTATTTTTTTTTCAACTTTCCGAGCCTTCTAAGTATTTATATGAAAATATATGTATAAATAGTGACATAATATATATAGTATATAGTAATACTCTAACAGAGAGCCTGTTCATGCAATACTATTATTAGAAAATATGATAATATTCACATTGAGCTGTTATGTATCAAATGTAATTAAAAAAACTCAGTGGCTTATCAAGATTTTTGTTTTAATTTTTTTAACATTTGCATGTCGCTTGAATTAGCACATCAACCAGTTAAAATTTTGTTGGTTAACTTTAAGTAACTTTTTGGTTTTCTTTCAAAATATTTATCCAGTTCAGTGCACAACCAGAAACCATTCATTATTTTTAAAATGGAATGTATCAACACTACCATTGTGAATAAAATATCTTTAATTTTATTAAAATTTTGAAACTACTAATAAGAATGGCCAGGAGCGGCTCTAGCTCGTGTAGCACCCATGTACAAACAAACCCTTGCGCCCCTTAAGCTTGATCCCCCCGCGGCTATACCTAATAATTTTACCGTCGTAACAAGAAAGTTTTTTCATATTCCAACGAGCTATTTTACAAGTAGGTAAAGCTTACAGTATGGTATTAGTTACGGCCGTTCTTCTTGCGATGGCAGAGTAACATTCATTGTTTTTATGCCTGTATCACGTCTCTGTTGCGAAACTGAGCGGCGAACCACGATAGATTCCAAGACGATGCACACCCTGCACTATACGTTAAGCCGCCCCTAAGAATGGCTTAATATTTAATAAATTTAATGTGTTAATCAAGCCAAATTTTGGTCAACACAAAATTTAAATACAATGTTTTTATTTCGTTACTGTCAAATTTAACTTATTTGTAGTTATGAATATTATCAATTGTACACTGAACACAACATATAAAAACAAAATTTTTATGTTGTTACTGTATAATTTAAGTACCTACATACAATAGATAAAACATTAAAAAAAATTTCCAGTCTAATATAAAGTATATACTTAATCAAATTGTGAAAAGGGTTTCATTATTTATAAACTTATTTGCTTTAATTAAACATAACAAATGTTAGTAATACATTATAATCATTATATATTATTCTACGCACTAAATATACAGAATAGGAATGTGATTTTATCACTGCACAGTAATTATTCTAGAGAAATTTAAGGTTTTTATAATAAATCAGGCGGAGATTGGGTCTCTTCTTCAATTGCATTGATCGTGGGATTATCTGTAAAAAAAATATTGTTTATCAGTAGCTCATATTTATGCATTAAAGCTTATTTAATACTTATCACTTAATAATATTCAAATCAAGATTCATGTTGTATTACATTATTACCCCAGTTAAAGTTTGTATTATATATGTAGATGATACACAAAGTAAATCATATAACTTACCATAAGTTACTTGCACATTTGATGTAGACTTGGGCAATATCAAAGTGCAAATAAGTCCCATAAGGCAGGCTCCTCCGCAAACCCATGATATAATGCTGCGATAGTAATTCATGCTGGCATCATCCGCACTGAAAAGTGTGAACAGAAATAGTAAGATAGATAAGATAGACTTTATTCACACCACTTATGCAGAGAGAAAATTGCCTGTACACTAAAACACTTGAACAACATATTTCCAGTTTAATACTGGGTGGTTACTAAGAGTGAACCCTTTGAAACTATTATAGGAAGAAATCACTATTGTAGAAACTGCTAATATTTATGAAGTGAAAATTGATAAAATGTAAATTAGCCTGCATTAAGATAGAATGTGAACACTTGTCGCTTAAAATTGCTCAGTAATGGGTAATGGGTCTTGGTAATAATTTTTTAAGGCTGCTTTACCCACATCTACATAACTAGCAGTGGATGTCTTATGGCTGCAATGAAGTATAAAATTCTTAGTTTCTTTGGGCTATACTTTAAGCAATATTTTAGCTTTGAAAAACTTATCAAAATTTGCTTCCCATTATAGTCAGCTAGTTAAGGGCAATACTAGATATTGACTCTTATAAAAATCACCTTATAAGGACAGGTCAAAAAATTGTGAAAGCAGTAATGATATTCATTGAAAGAATTTTCTATATCCTACAGATATTAAAAAGTAAAAGTATACCCACTACATTTGAATTAAAGCAATGACCACCCCACAGCTGAGTTTATCTGTGAAACTCATTAGACCATAGACAAATGCTGATGCCTCAGTTCTGTCGCCAACTAAATCTGCAGTAAGAGCCAGGCCTGTTACGAGCATTTGAGATCCACCAAAACCTATAATAAAAGTATATATAAAGTTATTTTCGTGTAGAATAGGTATATACCTAATATGAAATTGTATCTAACTACATTCTTTTTTTGATTTCAAGTCCAAACTTTACCGTACTAAATAAATATTATTTTGTTTTACCTAACACAGAATAAGGACTATCAGAACTGCATTATTAACACCAATAAGCAGGATTGATATGTAATTTAAACATAGCTGAGTTGTTATGTGTGGAAATATATATTTAATATATAATTAATACTAATGAATAATAAATAAAATGTTTACTAACCTATTAGCACACCAACTACGTAAATATAATACACTTTGTAGTTATAATCAGTTCCAAGATATATCCAAATAAATCCAATAAGGGAACATACAGAACCAATTAAGTAATTAAGTTTGTGAGTAAATGATCTAGGTGCAAATCTCTGAGTTGTAGCAGCCAACATGCTGCCTAGGTACATGGACAAAGGTATAACAGCAAGAGCTCGAGCTGCCAAACCTAATGTTTTATGTAGATATAATGGAATAAATACTTGAGATATGTTGACTACAATTCTAGTACTCATGTATACTCCGGCCACCTAAAATTAAAATAAAATATATTTAGATGAGCTAAAATTTATAATGCAATAATAACAAGCATATAAATCAAAATGTCAGACATACCATCTATAGAACATTTTCCGGCAAACAAAATCAATTGTGAAAATTGTAAGTTAATGCAGCCTACTTAACATGTTAAAAACTCTTTTTGAAAAACAAAATTCATATGATAATGTACATATGACTTTGGTCATTTACAGTAAATTCATGTGCCGGCCTAGATGGGATGGTGGTTCATGCTTTTTTATCTTGGGTCATCTAAAAACAGTATTACACTGCTTCACATGTAAATCCTTTAATTACAGATTCTGCCATAAAACAATCCCTCCAGGGACATTTAAACCTTCTGACACTGAGATACTACCTGTTTTCCACATGATTCCAACAACAATGACTAAGAGAAAAATTAAATAAACTTACAGCTTGATGATGCCATCCTTGCTGGCAAGGATGTACATGAAATACCACCATTACCAAGCTAGTTTTCTTCAACAATACAGAAGTATCAAAGAAGTTTCTGCTACATCTTTTCCTAGTACTAAACACTTTCCAAAGTGAAAGTAAGTCTGAGTTTAGCCAACCTATCAAATCAAGATTCTGCATGCTCTATGACAGCTGAGGAAGCCTTTGCATTTGGTCACTCTATAAAAAGCCAAAGGTACCTAAACTCAGCAATTCCCTAATCAAGTGAAACATTTTTGTAATGGTCCAACTGTGATGTAAATGTACACTATCAGAAAAAAATGTCTTATGTGTAAGTCCTTATATTTTATTGTAGAATAATATTTATCAAAGAAATCCACTTTACCTGATAAAGTAAAAGTTTACGGAATATACTAAAATGGACTCTGTTGTTGTCATTGTAATCAATCAATGGCTGTTGATCTCTATGACCTCTTCTTTCTGAAACACATGCATGGAACAGCACAGAAGTTATAGTACCAACGCCTAATACTATATAAACAATGTGCCGAAACTTCCAAGCATCTGCAGGTCCCACTTGCTGAAATAATACCAATCACAGTGTTACTATATATAATAATATTTTTCAATGTTATTACATAAGCTGAATATAAAGGTAATTATTTTAAATTATGTGAAAATCTTATTTTTGTATACATGTAAATTACAATATATATAGGTATTTTTTAACTACAAGTCACTTATTATTAAAATTTGTAAAATTATCTAAAAAAGTACAACAATTTTTTTTGAGGTCATACCTCCTTATCACATTCACCAGTAATATGTAAAATGATCCATGTGATAATGTATACAAACAGGTTAGAGAATACTGTGAAACCAAATCTGAAAAAAGAATGAAGTTTTGAAAGTATTTTTCAATATTATTTGAAGCAGTCTGTCTTTGTTAAATCAATATTTTATATATACAAAAAGTATTTAAAGAGAACATCCTCAAGATATATTTTAAAAAGCTAATATGTACCATTCATGACATTTTTTAGCGGCCACATTTCATGACCCGTCTTTATAAATGAAAAATTATTCAGTAGGCTAGTATGGACACAATAATAAAAAACCCAAATTACCGAAAAGCACATACTGATTTATTAATAATAAAGTATAACACCAGCCAATTTATAAAAAAATAAAAATTTCATACCTAATTGCTGTAAGATGTGTTCTAACATGGGAGTCTTCAGTCAGTTCTGGTATTAAGCTTAAATGTGAAATTTGAACTGCAGCCCAACCAATTTGAAAGATTAATATAAATGAGGCATAGTAGTACATCTGTGCCCATTTATGTGACAAAGAACATCCAACACAAGTCATAAATATAAAAGGAAATGATGACAGAACACATACAGTTCCTTAAAAAAATGAACATTTACTTATTATGTTTATATGGAGAAAAGCAATGATAATGAATGTATATTTAAACTTACCAAACAAATGCCACAATTTCCTTTTTCCGTAGCGAGCACTGATAAAGTTATCTGTATGGTCTGAATGATACCCAACAAATGGAGTTGCTAAAGCATCAACTATTTGCCCTATCAACATTAAATTTCCAGATTGTGTGGAACTAAATTCAAGAACCAAGTGAAAAAAAACTAAAAAGTAAGTGAACCACAAGCTTGCACAAACATCATTCAAGACATGGCCTATTCCATAGCCTAGTTGAAGACTTAAAGTAATTGATCTACCATTAAATTCATTATCCATTTTAAAATTATACCACAAAGGCACACTACAAAAATAAAGGTATGGAAACTAACACAACGTCAGCAATTATTTACATTAAAAAGATAAACTAATTTAATTTTCCCCGAAAACTCATTACATTTTATTATATGTATACAAATTGAGAGAGTCATTTAAGCCTACCAAAAAGTAAATAAATATTGACATGAGATGTCAATTATTAATCACTTTCATCATAATTTTCAAAGACAGAGTTTTAGCTTGTTCGTCATCTAATTCCTTACAAATATATAACAAAAGAAAAAAAATCAATAAGAAAATCTAAAATTCCATTTGAATATTAAATCTATAGCGAGAAGACTTCTTAGCTTTTAAATGCTCGCTGCTTTTTTTAATATTTTTGACTGGGCTATGATATATTCAACATTTTCATAATACATAATACTAAATAATTTTGAGAATTTTCCACTTTAAATTGTATATATATTTTTTAAAATAATAACAAAAGAATATACATAGCATATTATCTGTGACCGTTGCTGTTTAAAAAGCACAGATTGCGTGCATATTGACTATAATTATCTTTTTAACACTTTGAGTATGTCGTGCACTTCAAATGCAGCTTTATTTTCTTTTTGCCAAATAAATTTACGTTCAGTGACCTCGTTAATACGACTTTAATAATTAATTAAAAATAGTAATCGAGTATAATACGCACCCAAAAATATAAGTTTTAATATTATTACATTATTAGGTTTTATAATGTTCCGAGTAATATGCTTGCTATTGTTTACCAATATTTTTTATGTTAGTGGAGATGATTTCAAAGAAGAAATTTATATCAAACCATTACCACCAACTCATCTCTATGTTTATTTCCAATTCATTACTCAAAACGAAGAAACATCATGTACGAAATATTTTGTAATGATTTAGTTTTTTAAGAGAAGCAGGAGATTCATGGCATGTTCTTATTTTTTCAGTTGAACATTCACATTTCGCTTCACGATCCTTGGGGGAAATAATGGCACGTTTTCAAGTTGACGAACTACACTTGTCTTTAACTGAAGGCCAGTGGAAACATAATAAATGGGGCTATCCAATATTAGATGCACCTCCGGGAGCTGAACTTTATGCATGGTTTTCCCCTGATGTTCAAGACGTTGATACTCAGTGGCGAAAGTTAAGTGCTACACTCTCTGGACTGTTCTGTGCTTCTCTTAATTTTATTGATAGTTTTAATACTGTGCTACCGCAAATGGCTATATCGCCAATGGGTGCTCTAAAGAATAATAAAAATATTACATCTTATTTAAGATATGCAACATTACCTAGAGAAATTGTATGCACTGAAAATTTAACTCCTTGGAAAAAATTATTACCATGTGAATCGAGCCATGGGTTTTCATCATTATTAAACTCGAGGATGATTCATAATACAAACTACCATTCCATAGGTGTACATGTAAGAAAAATATGTAAAGTTGAAAATTGTTCTGAAATAAACCTAGAAATAAAGCAAACAGTTGCATTGGTTTATGATTATAAGATTATAGACAGTATTGACTGGTCATTCAGGAAGCTTTTTGGTCAGGGTTTACCTGGAGCTTGCCCATTGTCTTCATCAAGTAAAGTGTATGTTGACATTTCTTCTAATGATACCTTTCCATTTACATTAAGTCCCCTACCCAATAGTATAGTGCTATCACAAAGAGGTGGTAGTGAAACAATCTTGGCTGTCTATGATATAACAAAGAATCAAATGATAAATATTGGAGCAAAATATAGTGTCAGAGATAAATTCCCAATTACAATCCCACCACCATTGTGTTTTACTCGCTATGTGCTTGGTTATGGCAAGGAGTTTGGAGGTATTGTTACTGAAATTACAAATAACTATTGGGCTCCAATTGATGTTGTTTTACTAGAAAATGCTCCTTGGTGGTTGCCAATACAGCTGAGTTCCCTTCGAGTTAATGGAGAGGCACAAAGCAAACTTATCAAATCTCAGTATTATTCGCCAGGCAGAAGTCGCCAAAAACCATACCATTTAGAACTTCTTATGAGTTTACCACCTAAATCTACTACAACAATAACAATTAATTTTGAATTTGTGTTCTTAAAATGGCAAGAATATCCTCCAGATGCTAATCATGGCTTTTACATTGGCTCAGCATTAATTTTTGCAAATTTACCTACTGCAAGAAACTACACCAGTTTACCCATAACTGGAAGCACTATAGATTCCATGATAAATGCATCAAAACCATGTAAGTATCTTTAAAATTTTATTTGTAAATGTTGTTATTAGGTAAAGATGTATACCATACGACAATTTTTTTGTTTTGCAGGGTACCCAGCACTTTTTAGGACGAATGGTGCAATGGTTTCTTTGCCAACTCCTGACTTCAGTATGCCATATAATGTTATATGTCTTGCATGTACAGTAGTAGCTTTGGCCTTTGGGCCTTTGCATAACATTTGCACTAAAGAACTAGTACTAAAACCTGTAGGGAGTCCTATATCTTTACGTCAAAAAATAATGAATATATTTAAAAGAAAAAAAGATTAATAATGGTGATGTAATATTTATTATTAATTATGTAATAAATTCAATATGTAAAAAGTTGTTGTTATTTATAATAAATGTTTTGTGGTACTGTTAAAGTTTATTCATATAATATATAAAACCTTAGTACTATTACAGGCAGATGAACACCAGAGCAGAATGTTGGAGTATTTAATATTTTTATTGGGCCTTAAGTGGGCCTCGGCTTGTGGTGTCATTCGTCGATATTCCTTTAGCATTTTGACTCGAAGGCGCCCAAGAGAGCCGAACATCAACCATTACTATCGCTTTTGAAAGCGTTAGCGAGGGGATAATAAATGGCGGAAGAGAGTCTAACAAAGCTTTCTCAGATGAGAAAGCTTTGTTAGACTCTCTTGTAGATACACTGATGTCTCTCTATAGATACACTGAACGTGGGTTATGATCTCTATGATACACAGGCCTACTGCGGTTCCGACGATGCCGGTTAATTTTTTTTACTATCTCTGTCTAAGGTTGTTACGTCACCCGAAGACACGAGCACATGTTAGGGGGAATCCCGCAGTAGAATGCGGAAGGCAGGCTGTGACTTGCCGTGGGATAAGTATAGGTACATGCAAAATCTCGTCCACCCTGCTACGTGGGTAGCGCGACTATAACTGTGTATCCCTACAAAATATGCCACCTCATATTTCGGTGCACCAAAGGAATGCTGCAGTATCTAAGCGACTAGTTTGAATTGACAGGTGGTAAAATCCTCTGCATTTCATCCCGTTATGTGAAGGCGGTGTGTAAAAATTGTTTAGACCGGGTTGCTATAGTTTGTAGGAGCTACATTACGTCATTTGAACATGCAACTTTTATATCTATAAGAGATATGTTTGTAAATTACGCATTTTTGATCAGTCCCTTTGCAGGTAGAATTTTAAAAAATCCGTTCTTAGCTGACCTTTACTTGCCGAAGTGCATGCTCATACCAAATTTTAAGTATGTAAACCTTGACAGTTCCTGATATATAGGGATGAGTCAGTATATATCTCTTCTATACGTAAAGAACACAGATAAAAAAATATTTTTTGTAGTATTTTTTAATCTTATCATGCAAAACGTCTTAACTGTCATGTGCTTTTAAATACGTGGTATATTGAATTGAAATTTGTGAAAAACGTTACGATATTAACAAAGAAATTGTTGCATAATGTTTTTTGGGTAAGTATATTTAAAATGGCCTAAACGTAGCTAATAGTAAAAAGCTCTTCCATACTCTTAAGTGGTGCAAATTTTATGTTTACATCGAAGTACAGTTAATAAAATTTTAAACAAAGAATTATTCTTTAGGATTATGTATTTTTTAATAGGCTGGGAAGGAATTAAGGAAAAATTGGTGTATCTTTTTAATATCTTATTATACATCTAAAGTATTATTTGACAAAAACTTTAATTATCTAGTATTCAACAATTTAACAACAAGAGCATATACATTAGACCTATTAGAAGAAGAAAAAGATTGTAAAAAAACATGTTTGCGCGACATTGCTCCTGACTAGGTAATGCCTCAAACGTATGCTTGGGAATACAAGTTTAACCTTTGACAATGTAACATTTTAATTAAAAAAAATATAAATGCGATCAACCATATATAGTAAAGGTAAAGGCGACAATCACAAATTAGAATCAATTATAATCATTGGTCAAATCAAAAGTCGTTGTTAAGTCTACTTCAGTTATTAAAGTATAAATTGAAATAATAATTATTATTAAAGCACATAAATCACAGATGTCCATCCATCTGGGGTTTATATGTACATAAAGCATGAGCTCATACTCCACAAATGGTGCAGCGATACCACAACTGATTACATTTTCGACATCCACATTTATTTCGTCATCGCTGTCACCATTTCATTACTCTTCATCTTCACTCTCTGAAGAAATTTCTGGAACAGCTTTTCTCTTGTAAGATTTTTGTTTCATATTTTTTGTTTTCATTTTCTGTGATTACTTTCTAGATCTTGATTTTTGTCCTCTTTTCGAGTCGCGGTAATACCGTTCCTATGTGGACTTTTATCCCAAAGGGTCGAATTGTAATTAATTTTGAAAAAAAGCATTCATAATGGTTAAAAATTGAAAGTAATAACAATATTTTTTCCAAATGTGACAAAAGACACCTTTTGGTCGAAATAAGTTTAAACAAAATCAGGTGTACACACATTTATAATACGTCAATTTTGGTCGACCAATAAGTTAGTTAAAGAAGTTTTACCAAATCAAAATAGATATTTAGATCTAGTTATTAAGTACTACTTATAACTTTGGAGAACGAATAACTAGAAAATAATATTTTCAACGTAATTTTAATAATTTTCGTTAATATACACAGAAAACAATGCCTTTGTTGCAAAAACTGTTTCGATTGTCAAGAGTTAAAACAGATCATATCACAAACAGGATTTGAGATTTATTTCTATGTAGAAGAACCTCGAGATGTAAGTTTTAACTCATATTAATCAATTTAGTTTATTTTATAATCCAATTTCTATATCTTATTGTCCAAATTTTGCAGAGTCCAAACTTGAGCAGTTTAATCATGTACACTATACTAAACTGGCTATTCATGCCGTTGTCTTATTCAGAAGACAACAAAAAGAATTGTTTTAGGTCTTATTGATCGCAAGAGTGTACTTTATAGAATTTGATTCATTGACTTAATAAAATATGTTTTATGCTTAATTTTGCAGACAATCATTAATTATGATTTATTGGAACTTCAAGGTTTTGTGCTTAAAAACTCTCAAGGTTTAATAATTAAATCCAGCGATTTAATAAGGAAAATCGGTAAAATACTTTCATTAATAATATAAATAATAATTATTAAGCCAAGTAATGTGCAAATATTCTGATGTTTCAGATACTAGTAAAATAAATTGTCCACGATGTAAAACATTACTTCAACGAATCAGTAATGCATTGAAAGGCATAACCGTTAGGAAAAACGAAATATTCGTTATTTGTGGCTGTTGTATTGAAAAAACAAGTCACGAAATGAAATGTAAATGTTGCCATAATATATACAATAAATTTGTAACGGGTGATACATTACAAGATGTACCAGACGTACACACTGAAACCTGGCTATCTAAAGTTCGCCAGTTGTTAACTAGCAAAAGGTATTCAAACAGACTATAATTAATTACTCGATTTTAATTAAGACAGAAATTTATCATGCAATGAATATTGTATTTATCAATTCGCAGGGGAACACGAACTTCTCCTAAAGAATATCGGAAGATTATCAAAGACAAGCCTTCGTCGCCATATTTGCCGCCACAGCGAATTCCTATGAAAAAAAGATCAAAAACAATATTAGACATTTTGAAGTCAATTAAGTTAATAATATTTTAGTGTACTTAGGTAGATAAAAAACTGTAACTTATTACAGTAGTTCTAAAATACTCTTTTAAAGCGTACTTAATTTTAAGTACGTTTAGACATTTGATAAAATATTTTAAGACAATTTTTGTGGGGCGTTCTTAAACTAGCGTCATGATTTTACGATTATAGTTTTTGTTTGATGTTATAAAATTAGTATTGCGTTAATTTGAATTTTGTTTTGTTTAGTGACACGGAGCAATTATTGAGTTTAAAAACAGCCGAAGATTTGGCGCATTTGTCACGTCCATTATGGCAACAAATTGATGAGAAGTATAAAGAAATAATTATAAAAAAATTAAAAATCAGTGAAGTATTATGCTAAGATAATGTACTTTAGTGTTATTTTTTATTGACAGAAACATACGAGACATAACAAATTTAAAAAAGGATTTACAAAATATTGACCAAGATGATATTTACAATTCACACAGGCCCAAAACATTAACAGACATTTTAAAAACTGTTTCTGAAGAAGCATTCAAATTTGTGTTTCCGGCAAAAGCAAAAGAAACAAGTAATTTAAAAGAATACATAAGTTCAAGAGAACTACTTACGCAGATAAAAGAAAAAGTAAATTTATTAAAAGAAAGAAAAAAAGAAATATATGAAGAAAAGAAAAGTAAGGTACCGAAGAAAAGAGCTTTGTTGCGTGAAACCGAAAGTGAAAAGCACGAGATTATAGAACATAAACATGTTGAAAGCAAGAAAAATAAAGTGTTAAAAACTATTGTAGAGACTGAAATAGATAAGTCTGACAAAAAGAAAAAAAAACCTGAATTTATTCCTAAATCTAAAAAGGAAAATTTGACAGAGGGCGAAAAAAATAAAAAAGAAATTAAGGAAACCAAAGTAGTGAAAGATGCGAGTATTAAAAAGAAAGAAAAAGTACAAAAACCCCCGAAAACGAAAGAATCAGAAGAAAGTGGTGATGGTTTTAGAAAAATTAAGCAAGATAAACAAGAAGCTCTGCCAAAATCGAAGAAAATTGCTCAAGACAAAAATAAAATCACTGAAAAAGATTCATTAACTAAAGCTATTGAAGAAGCAAGAAATAAATTAAAAACGCAAAAAGAATCTAAAAAACAAGAATTTAGTAAAAAACCTACACCACCTAAAGCTATAAATTTAAGTCGTGTACAAGTTAGAAATGACTCTATCGACGAAGAACATATTGGAATGATAAAAATTAAACAAAGCCCTGAACAAAAAATTCCGCAACTCCCAGAGCAGGATACTTTACTCTCAACCCTACAAAAGCGCCATACTGGTGTTACTCGTGAGGAATCGGATATAGAATTGATGGAAGATGATAAATTATTTCAAAAAAGCAAATTAACAGAAGCTTATGAAATAATAATTGGTCAAAAAATTTTTAAATTTAAAACACCCTTTGTTTACAAATTGGACCAAAAAAAAGAAATTCAGCCTCTATTATTTAATTCAACATTTAACGAAAACGATGCTGAAGATATAAATTTTTCTAAAACGGATAAGAACATAAAACAAGGAATAATTGAAGATAAACAGCAGCCACCTAAACCCGTAAGTTTCATGTGTTGTTATTGTTCGATGTACAATTTATCAGTCAATCAGCTAATTATTAGTTTCGTCTTTAGTTGTTATTAAAGTGTAATAACAATGTTGATAAATACCCTTATTAATTTAAATACCTTACTCAAATGCTACTAACTATTTATAATGTTACATTTGTTTGAAAGGTCGATATATAATAATTCTTTAAATATTCTGAATAAACATTTAGCTGTGAATGTCAATTTATCGTAATGTTTGTAGTGATTAGTACATAAAAATCAATATGCTAGTATAGTCCAAAATATTCCGAATCAAATTGACTTCCTCAGTCAACATTTTCTATGAGATTCAGATTATACAAATGATATAAATGATGCAATGATAAGTATTAAATAACAAATTTTAGTTTTCCACTTCGCGTAGTAGGCTTACCAAAAGCGTACAAGATAGAACACAATCATACAAATTGTTTTGTTTGTCAAACTCCAGAGATTTTCAAAAAGCTTATGAGATGTTTTTCGGATTGTTTGTAATATTTTTTTACATCTCATAGAAAATAATTTTATTAATGTGTAATACCAAGTAGATACCTATAGTTTGTGTAAGGCAATTTAAACACCTCTAGTAAGCTCCTCCCCGCGACTTAAACAATAATGCTTACACATTATGATATAATAAAGGACAGAAGCTATGAAAGTCTTGGTAAGTCCAAATAAATGGCCTACCACCATTTTTCTGGTCCGGACAAATGATGCATTTTGAAAATTAAAGGGTTTTGGCTTCGGAACTCTAGGATTTGTAAGAAAGGCTACTTTTTTTGTTCTTACTCCTATTATAGTGGCGGGTCGTGGGAGAAAATGACCCTCCAGAGCAGCCTCGACTGAATATTCTGAACAAGTATTTAATGACAGATCAGTAGTAGGCAGCTTCCCATTTAAATTATTAAAAATGAAAATTATGGAAAGCCCCATCGGCGCTTTGCCACTTTCATACGGCTAATATTGTCAATTCAAACAACACGCAGCGACCTTTCGTTACAAAAAAAAAACATAATTTTTACTCTGCTAGAAAGCGATTATTAAAAATTCTCTATCACCTGTGTTAATATAAACACGGTAAACAATAATAATCAAAATATAGATTTTTAGACGTAAGTAGAATTTTTATTAACACTACTCCGTACACATCAAAATTTAAAGTATTTTTTAATTCCTTAAACTACGAGAGCGTATCATTTAGGATATATTTGTAGAATTTGTAACTATATAACAGAAAGCACGCTTGGTTACACAAATTTTTTTTTATCGTTAAAACTTCACAAAATAATTGAAATATTTCCAAATAATGCTTAAAACACTTTTAAATTTAATTACTAATTACATATTAAGATTACAATAAATATATATTCTAAAACTTTATCGCAGTTAAATTTTATTTTCTAGCAATTTTTCTTCCTTGAAATCATACCACCCTAGGTGAATGTAAAATGATAAAAATTGTTTGATATGGTATGTTGTTAAGAAAGAGTTCGAAAAACGATATTTTTTTTGGAATTTGTGATGTGACAATTTACGTCATATGATCATGTGTCATAAGCTTTTTTAGATATTTATTTTGTGAGAAATATTTTTATAAAATTTTATTATACAATTTATATTGTTTTGATATTATATTTATCAGATGTCTAAGAAAAAAACTAGAAATACTGATGTAAGTAATTTAATGTTAAACTTCTTCTGTTGCCTGAAATAATCTTTTCCCCACTTCCTATCGTAGTTTGTAAATTTAACATTACGAAAAGTTTCTGTGTTTAAACAGGTTTATTACACATGTAAAAGCCTCTTTTCTACATTGTCGATTATTTCCAATATGACACCACTATGCCTCTACCTTAAATTCCTATTGTTATTGTTATTCTTAGACCACGTTGACGGCTTTTGGTCAACCTAAAAATTATGTCGACAAAGTTGAAAACCTTCATAAAGAGAAAGAATTGGAAAAAAATTATGCACCTGTAGAAAATGTAAGTTTCAGTCGTGTACGAATAAGAAATGCTTCAATCGACGAAGAACACATTAAAATGATTAAAATTAAACAATCGGTTCAAGAGCCCGGAAAAAGACTAACATATATGGAACAAAATGTGTTGCCCCAATCACTTCAGAGACGTCAAACTAATGCTATTAGCGAGGAATCTGAACTGGGAATTGCTGCCGATGAGTTGTTAAAAAAATCTAGAACTTCGGAACATTATGAAGTAATATTAGGAGACAAAATATTGAAATCTGCAACGACTTTAATCAACATAATGGAGGGGAACAAAAAAGTGCAACCAATTTTTTTTGAAACGACGTTTGATGAAATAACTCCAGATGTTTTGGAAATGGAGAAAAAAACTGAAAACTCTGTATTAGCAACGGAAACAATGCTACAACCAACTCATAATTCAGTAAGTTTTAGTTTTTCCGCTAATTTTATTTTACACGTGCGTTTTTGGGGAGGTTGAGGATGGCTAGGTATCTATCGGAAACGTTTGTCGTACTTATACTATGATTGTTCTAAGTCTTTTTTACATTAATAAAGCAAATTTAAAAAAGAAATAACAAAATCGTTGGTTAGTGGATCGTTTTACCAAGTGTATTAATATGTTCCAGTTAACTAAGAAATGGTACCAACTTGAGTCCACTAAAACTACTGTCATTATTTTATTATTCTGCGATCATGACAAGTTCTGTACCAGGAAAAAACATTTGAAGCGTGCATTGCTTTTCTTTTTTGTCAAAAGGTAGAAAGAAAAGAAGAAAGGTTGTTGAATGTCATAGTTTGCTGGTAGAAATATATGATGACCCCGCTACGTCGATTAGAACACGTGAGACTTGATTTTGACAATTTAGAAGTATTTGAAAGACACGGAGCGCTTTTGATAGACCAGAAAAACCCTATATAATTGCATCCAAAAGATTAATAATTAATTAATCTAAACCAAGCTTTAATCGTAAATCGACCGGATTGGACCCGAAGAAATAACAGTGATTTTTTTCACTAGACAACGTTTCCTCTCGCACAGCAAAACTAAGGAAAGATATTTTAAGAGTATAGAGAGGTAACCAGATGACTATTCCATACGGAACGCCGTTACATAATGCTTGGATTCGTCAAAGTTACATGGTCATTTATACATCTGTGGGAATAATATCAACCAATGTACACAGACGTGCTGAGTATAATTTAAGTCTTGTTTCACTTCCGACATTGCTTGAAGTCTGTCATGTGTCAACGGAACTATTATTTTCGCGACAATTGGGACTTGCTGATTAGCAAGCAGTTATGTTAATTATATGAAATCGTTTTAATGTGACATCCTGCCGTACTCGCAGTACTCACCAGATCTGGCGCCATCTGACTATCATCAAATCTTCGTATTAATGGGGCACGAACCTGCAGAGTAGCACTTCAGCAATCTCTTAGAATTACTAAAATAGCTCGACGAATTTCCGCAAATGCGAAGCAGTTTTTCAGACATGGTTTATAAATTACATCAAAAATACGCGAAATGTGCACACGGTTTATACACATTTCGCCTATTTTTGAAGTCGAAATTTTATATAAAAAAATTATTTTCCTTAAAAATAACGTCAATATTTCATTTATTAAATACAAAAAATGTATCAGAGTCAGAGTTTCTGCGAATTCAATCATATCGAAAATGAGAATATTGATTTGTAACATATATTTATTCGCGAAGAAAATAATACTTTGAGAGTTACGCGAATATTACTCATGAAATAAAATCAAAGAATTATATCGCAGCTTAAGAATAAAAAAATGTTTTGAAAATTAAATAACTACTAACACAAAAAACTGATTAATTATTACGAGGAGTTAATATTATAAATATTTGCATGGGACTTGCTGTTTTTACGAGGGGCGCATATTTTATATTAACTTTTAAGTTTTTTAAATAAGCCACGTGAATGTTAGTAAAAAACAAGATTTTTTTAAAAATTTGAAAACGAAATCTGCGGCATTGTTTGGGTACTGCTTATTAAGCAACAGAAAAGACAAGGATCATTACCGATTTAACCATAAATTAGTTATACATTTAAGCGTTGAGTAGCTAATCTTAATCAATGAGGAAAAACTATTATGGGAAAAAAAACTTGAGATGTTTTTAAACCTGACCAAACCATTTTATAAATGTTAAAAAACTAAATATTATATATTTAGACGTTACGGATATTCCATTTTTGGCTAATCAACGAAATTTTGTACATTTTTTCACTGTGTTGCACCACTAGTGATACAAGTTGAAAGGCACCGCAGAAATTGAACTCACTCAGCTTATAAGAAGAAATATTTATTGAAAAGGAAGGGAAGTATACGCAGTGTTAATGTATTTTTCAGATTATTTAATTACACACTAAGGTTATCATACCACTAAAGGTAATATTTAAAGAATTATCATGATTTATACTATTTGTGTAAAGTATTCATTTTAATTATCCCTTTTTTACTTAAAACGACGAAGTAGTTAATTATTATAAAAATGGTTAATTTTTTAATATTATGTTAGCACAACGATTTAAAATAATCTATAACCTTAAAAATTAAACTTTTTGGTGAACTGTACACTAAGTTTTTTATAGTCTAATATTTTACATAAATATTAGACTAAAAGCTTCGATTCGAAGTTTAATTTTAGATTTTAGAGCGAGCACTTCATTTTTTAATACGTGATGTTTTATCAGATACGGTTAAGATGATACTTGATAAATTATATTATATATATAATCAACTAACGTTCTAGATTGTATATCAAAAGAGGTTATGATTGACAGGATTTTATATGTGACGTACTTTTTCTTAATGATTTGACAATTTACACAGTGTCAAGCTTTGTGGAAATTTTGTAACTTATTTTATTGAATATATTATTGGTAATTTTATAATTTTGAAGAATTAATTTACTATTTTATATAGATTCTTAAGAAAAAATCTGAAACTATCAGCGTAAGCCTGAAATATTATAAAGAAAATTTGTACACTATTAAATCACTACGCTTCATATAAAAATTTTGATTTAAATATTACTAATGAAGAAGTTACATTTTAGACCGAACCAGAAGCAAAAGGGACGGTGCGTTACGCTTTATCAAATCGTTCTTTCATCGACAAAGGCTGGACTATGCTACCAACAGAAAAAATAGTTCGAAAGGTATGTTACAATTACTACTGCTGTTATATTATTTCAATTTATTTCAGATTATTCTTTAACAGCCTGCAAGGTTAAGAATAATGCCGTCGATAGCTTAGTTTTTGTGTTTCCATTTCAAATTTTATTAGTGTTAATTCATTTGTCCGGGGATATATACTGATATCGATAATACTTTAAATAGTGAAAATTAATGTTAAAAGTTAACGTAATTTACTTTTGAAAAAATAAGCAACTTTTTATACTTCACTTAAAAGAGCCAAGAGAATTGAAAATGCAACCAGCGGCCATTGGGGCCGAAAGATTCTTGTAGGCGACCATGAGCTGGTTGACGCGGCGCAGGTAGGCCGGGCATTAGGTGGACCGACGGCACAGTTAACGTTGAGGGAAATCGCTGAATGCGGGCACCGGAATACTGCACATCATGAAGATTGTTGCAGTGGGCGTTTATTGACGGAAAACAAGGAAAAAATGGAATTGACATGTTATAACCACTATTGTACTTACTAAGCGACAACTACTAGTTACGTTTGATTTTACATCAGAAAACATCATTTTCGAGCAGGGTTATATTGTTGGAACTATAACAGTTTCATTTTACATAGCTTTTTGACGCTCATGTGAAGTTGCCTGCGTTCGTCATCTTACGACAATATAAATCTTATGTATCAAAAAATACCTATTATCGAAAAAGGTTATAATTAATACCATCATAATTTTAGCTTTACGACGTCCATTGTAGGTCATAGCGTCCCCCATAGATCAAATAGAACCAAACACAAGTAGGCCTGCATATGGCGTCTTCCGTCCACTAGAACGAGTTGATTGAATGAAGTTGATTATAAATGAAGGCAATTGACCTTATTTATAACGTTTTTTATTTTTATAGAGATAATAATACTAGATAGATTCAGAATAAATATTGAAAACAGACTTATTAAGACTGCACCAATGTCAAAAAATATTCAGGGAGTAAATGAAGTACCCCTGCATGATTTAATTTAGACGAAAGTACATGCTTGTCCTTAATTCTACGTTAATCTTATGTAGTTCCTTATAATTTTTTTTTTAAATTAGAAGACTTTAATTTGTGAATATTAGATGAATGTATACCGCATGCGACCGTCGCATCCAGAATTTGATTGGTTCGAACATAATAAGAACAAAAAGCACATGCATTATGAATCGGGAGAGACACTGGCGGATTTTCAAGAAGATGGAAGAGGACGGTTGTACTATCGAAATGGCAGATTAGCACTCGACTATTATAATGCTGAAGGTTAGCTTTGCTTATTGTCGAACGTTTTGAAGATCTTTTGTACATATACGTATTAACTATAGTAATGAATAAGTTATACACGCGTTGGGGAAAGTAATCTTATAAGAAATATTCACTTCATTCGGGCACTACTGAAAATTTACCCGTTTGTTTAGTGATACTCCGCATTCGCGCCGCTTACGTTGGGTTGTACTTTCAATAACGTACTATTTTAAATTTTTATTTAACTCATGCTAATTAAATTACTTTATTAAAAAACTAATGTCCTATTTTGTTAAAGATAATGCGTTATTTTATCTATACAGACTTCTATAGATATTTTAATAGCACGTAAATGCGCCAACCTTAGGGTTAAAAGCTTTTAGTCCTTATTTTTTAATTGATCTTACCATACATAATTAATGAGCATAATAAAGTTTATAGGACTTTCCATTACCCTTTACTACAATAAGAGTTGACATCAGTTTTAAACGTAATGTTACTTACCACAATCGTGAATTGTCATGTGCTATAGTTTGAACATAAAGCCCAGTTCCTCTTCTCTCCTCTATTGTGCCTAGATGAAGATTGTAAATTTTTTAAGAAACTTTTAAGTTATAATTATTAAATATATTTTTTTTATCAAAATTGTAGAAATGAATGCTGGCCAACGGTATGTAGTCTATAGCAATGGAGAGCCTGACGAGAAAGGTCGCCCTCGACCAGTGACGGTCCTTGCCACATTCGACTATCTTGGAAATGGCATTGTCTTCGATCATACTGGTAAAGTAAGGTATAAACATTTAGTTATAAAAATCGTGGTGGTGTAGTGTTATAATAATCAACATGTCAGCCTAGCCACGGTGACAGGTCTTGTGCTACCCGCATCCAGCTAATTCCCGACCTTGACTATGTCGACAGCCCACCTAGATGGGGGGCCTACCCGCGCCACATCCACCAGCTCGTCATCACTCGAGGTCCTCAACGGCCGACCAACACGAATTGGCGAATTCTTTTAGTCTAAATTTTTTTTGGGTGTAGAATTATTTGCTTACCTATAGAAATATTGTCAAAAAATTAAGGTAATATTTTTCTTTTTTTTGTTCAGACTCAAATACAATCAAACGGAAGGTGTTGTGCTTGACCGTGAAATAGGGCCAGTATCACATTGGAAATGGCATGAACTCAACGATCCTCCTGTGTTGCAAAAAATAATGATAGATACACAAATGGCTGTGAAAGATCCCGAAATTGTAAAACTCGGAGGAACTGGAGGCAATACGCCGAGAGTGGATAACGAAGAAATGCTAGCAATAGAGTTTGATAATTTTATAAAAGAAAAGAGTAAGAAATTATCACAGAAATTTAAACCGTTCCAAATAAAAATGAAGGCCTTAAAAATTAACGAACATTTTTCACTAAGAGTGTTAGATCAGGCGAGTGTATGTCTCTTGTTCAGAGACGGAACAACGAATTTGAAATTAAATCTGGGTATGATTTTGGACCATAAAGAAATTGTAGACACAGATACGGCCGAATTAGGTGAGGTAACTTGTAATTTGGAACGGTTTCCCGCTCGTACGGACAGCCTAGCCATGCTGCAACGTAGCGTGGCCCATGCGCAGCACGTTGAAAAGTTACGAATGGACCATGAACGCCGCGTTAAAGTTCCCGAAGAAAATCCAAGCATCGATCGTTTAACGGCTGCGATATCTCGCCCTTTGCAACCTCCTGTGCGTAACTTGCCACGGGCTAAATGCCTTTGTAACTCTGTTAAACCTCCGGTATGTTCATAATATGAATAATAACATTTTATAATTAGCGGATAAAGGATGCTTATTTTAAACGATTTGGAAATTTTTATCTATTATTTATACAAATCCAGATCGAATTAACAAATCTTTTATTATTACAAAATATACAATGTATAATATTGTATAATTAATATGTTTAGAATGTCTTATTTATAAATGTTTTAATGTAATTTATGTAACTATTACAATCAATTATTGTCAATTGATATATTGTACATGAAAACTGCTTGTACAAAATGTATGTTATGATTATTGTTCTCGCTTTGTAAAGAAATGTTATTGTTGTATACGTATGTAGACTTGCAGGCTTTTTGAAAATTATAGTACGTCAACTATACTTTGTTTGATTATTAAGTATTAAAGTTTTTCAATGTTTTGTCATTATTTTTATTTTGAATAACATATTTACGACCCTATCTTCTTATGTCTCTCACTCGAAAACTATTAGGGAATATGACTCTCATCATTATTACAGCAGCTGGACGTCCACTGCAAGTCTCCCGTATATTTTCAATATGGAAGCGACCTGAATCTAGTTTTTCCCAACGACATTAAAAATGTGGTTGCTGTGCTTGTCAGTTATAACCTTAAAGGCTCTGCGGCCATCTGTTCTGAACGCGTCTGTAAGCTATAAGAGTTGCTTTTTGATGCCATTATCAAACTGTAAAAGAAGTACCAAGTATCTTTTTTCCGCAGAATTGAATGTTTCAATTCTGCGTAATTGAAAATACAGAGCGTAATAGATGATACATAGTATACAGAGCTATTCTTCGTCGAACAAACATAGGTTGGTGAATTGTTTCTTCTGGGCTGAATTATTCATTAGAGACCATGACTACCTAGACTTCCCACGGCAATAATTTATTTTTGCGACGATTTTAATCAGATAAGGAAGTTTATTTTATTTCTAATTTAAACTGATTTCAGTTTTTGGTTTTTATTTCCAAATGTACAGATGAGTTCACCTGTTTGTGCGAATAAAGCAAAATTACAATGTAGTTTCGAAACATTTGAGTATTGCTGACGGTGTCTTGAGTGGTATTTTTTGAGTTTTTGTTTTTTTTTTTTATTATCATCAATTCAGCCGTAGGATATTCAATACTAGAAATGGACCTCCCCCTTGGATTTCCAATAGAACTTGTTGAATGCGGCTTGCATCAATCCACTTCCGATGACCTAAAGTTCGTCTGTCCATATTATGGATGACCGTTCTGTGCTGCGCTTGTAGGTCTGTGGTCCCATTCTTTTTTTTGTAATGGCTCCCGCTATTACGGGCCTCTCGTACCCCTAACTGATTTATGGGTTAGGGACTTTTATTTTTTCAATTTATTTTTCATATTTTATCTTTGCGGTCTTCTTCCATGCATCTCAAGATCTTTCATTCTTTACTTTACTTTCTACATTTCTTCCGTCTTACCCTTCCGTTTTCCCTCTTTTCCAATACCTTTCATCCATCGCCTCGTTCTTTAGTTTTTGCAATTTTGATTTTTTTTAATTTTACTTCATTTAATTTATGTATATATTTTTTTATTTACAATTTTTTTACTTTTAACTTTTATTCCTATTTATTATATGTGCAGCAACTCTCTTACAAAGCCTCAGGAATTCAGGACGTGTCTCTTCTTCCCTGATAAGCGAGGCCATTGAGTCCTCGCTAACCTTAATGCCTAACCGGCATTCGAAGTCCACACGGAGTCCTGCGAATGCGGGACATTGGGCTACAAGGTGGACCACGGTCTGGTCCACACCCGGTTCACAGAATCACGAGGGGTCCTCCTTGAACTGGAACTTATGAAGGTACTCAGAGAACCCCCCGTGCCCCGTGAAGAGCTGGACCAAGACCGCGTCCACTGTGGTCCCCATTGCAAAACCTTAAGACCGCAGCGGTCATTTATTTTGCTCGCTGTGGCCTGCATACTGCCACTTGAATGTGCTAATCCAGTATCTTAAAGCTATCCAATTACAGTCCAATGTTACAAATAACTTTTTGCTATCTTTACTTAAAATAGGAACTAGATTTTGAATTCCAGAATCATTATTATCATCATAACAGCTGATAGACACCCACTGCCAGACAGAGGCCTCCCCCAAAGGGCTACCCACGCCGCATCTATCGGTTCGTGGTCGCCACTCAAGAACCTTTCAGCCCCAATGGTCATATGTTGCACGAGCGATGTGCCCCGCCCACTGCCACTTCAGACGAGCAATTCTTAGAGCCATGTCGGTAACAGTGATTTTTCTACTAATCTTCTCATTTAGAATTCCTCATCGCGCAGTGAAACTGCAAATATTGCTTTTTCCATTGCTCCCTGGATGACCTTGAGCCTTTTTACAAGGAAATATATTCAAGAATAATTGACTCTAATAAAAATAATATGCTTTATTAACAATATATCATAATGAATATTTTATTAAAGTGAACAATATACAAATTACATATATTAAAAATTAAGCTTTTTTTCTACAATTAATATAGAAATAACATAGGTTTACGATAATTGTGCTAAGGAAGTTGAACTTGAGAGTTATCGGATGTACTTTCGGCAGAATCTCCAGCGCCATTGGCCAGTGTTTCGGAATCCGTACGCATTCTAGCTGCCGCCAAGGCTCCCTGGCTTTTGTTGCGGAGTTCAAACACTTGAGTAATAGCATCACGAAAACACAAAAAATTATAATCAATTACCCCTGAAAATAAATAATTTTACTGTGATATAAAGTTAATGATAACCCCGTAGGAGCAATTATGCATACAGATAAACTGGTATGTATCTAATAAATGTCATTTTGCAAAAACAGTTTATGATACATTCCATGCTAGTCAAAACAACTACTGCAACTTGGTATTAAAGATAGGCTCTAGGAATTTACTGTGTAACTAATAAAACAGTTTTAGTTTAATAGTGATGCTATTAAATTATTTTCATTTATTATCAATTACTTTTAATAAAAGGCCCCTCTTCTTGGTAACATTATTTTTGAGTAGGCAACATTTGTTTTTAAAATTTTATTGATCACTTTTAGGAGATTATAAAAAAAAACAACACAAAATTTTTCACAAACATATATACCTTGTTTTTGAAAGTTTTCTTCGCGAAGAATACATACAAGAGCAAGAAACTTGTTCACTTCTCGTAAATAGAGAACTGTGCCGTTATTAAGCTTAATTAGACTTGAGCTCTGACTGTTGAATGTATTCATTTCAGTTTCATCCACCATTCTGTAATGAAAGTTTTAAATAAAATGTTAGAATTAATATACATGATAGAATTTTGTACAATAAAAAATAACCACATACCCATATATACATGAAATGTCAATGACAACATCTATCATATCACAGCATAATTCGTAGCTTTGCATATCTACTGGAGAGCTATCTGTTGCTATGTAGATTTTCGAAACTACATCAAATAAGAAAGCTTTTTCAATTCCAGAGTTCTGCAAAACATATATTTTACTTGAATTCTTTTGACAATTTATTCCAGACAACCATAGCATGGAAATAGAGAGGGCAAGTTGCGGGTTGTTAATGTGTACATCCAAATATACATTTACATAGTTATTCATACATACTACATTTGTTTATACATATATACACCAATAAGTACAAATATTTTTAGAAATTACAAATAACAATATTTAAAATATTCAGGTAAAAACCAAATGGTATAAATAAAAAAATGCCCTATTTGCATAAAAAAACCTAAAATGATTTGCATCATTATTTTTACATTTCTTGCAACAAAACTAGATATACTTACAGAAATAAGTATATTAAGTAGATTTTCTAGAGTTGGTAGTTGGGGAATTAATTTCTGTACAACTTTACTGAAGGCTTCAAAAATAGAGTGATCATATATAGAGGTCAGATGGAATGATAAATGCACATGTTCTAATCCATTCTCTACTAAATCTTCATTTGCTCGATGATGAATGTCTCTTTGAGATTCCATTTTGTAATCGTCATTAAGGCCATCAACCTAAAAATGTATAAATATGAAAAAAAATTCTTAACATAAATTGTGATACTGACAAAGAATTAATATCTCACTTGTGATAAGGAGAAAAATGTGTTTATTTTATCCTATTATAAAAAATTCAACATAAATGAAAGTTTAAATGTTATTTCCATGAGATACTTACTTTGTGAATAAATACTTCAAACTTTATATTGCTATTTACTCTGTATGCCTTTGTAACAGTCAATTGTAATTTGTCTAAAGCATCTTGATAATCATCCTAAAATTGAAGATAAAAGAAGAAACAAAACAGTTAATTTATTAGTATTAATATTCTTGTTTTCAAAATTACTGTTTATATATATAGATGTCTAGTGAAATTAAAGCCTCTGTTAAAGTAGCAAAGCTTGAGGACTCCCCGGAACTTTAATTAAAACCACTTCATGCTACCAACTTCATCAGATTGGTCATTATTTCTCATAGCATGTTACACCATGGCCTTTCCATAGAACAAGCTTAACCTACTCTTATAATCAATCTTCAATGCAAGCTAATATATACTTCAAATTTCACAATTAAATTTGACTTTATTCCATTACAAGATATCAAAAATTGATGATATTAAATTAAGCACTTTATACCAAATCTGTATAAACACGTGTTAATCACACACCATCATTGTATATACTCATGTTTATTGTCATATTTATATCAACAATGTTGATTTTGTTCTTCTTTGGTAAATATCTTATTACTTTATGTTAGTTGATAGCTCTCTAATGATATTTAAGTAATTACATTGGAGGTAATTTACATTGTCCTTTATTTAAAAAATATCTGACCTTAATATAGAGTTCAATAAAATTAGAAGTACATAAATAGATAATACCTGGGCATCAATAACAAAGACCAGTGCACCACATCCTCCAAAAATAGTATCAGAATCAAAAGTTGGATCAAAGAAGTCTATTTGGCCAGGAAAATCCCATATTTGGAACTGCACAAAACTGCTGTTATTTATGTCATCTTTAACAATTTTGTTTGTAGATTCTAAGAATAATGTTTCATTTGGTGACATTTTGTGGAATACAACCTTTTGTATAGAAGATTTGCCAGATCTTAAACAAATAAATTTTAATCATATTATAAAATATTTGGGTAAATATGTGTGCATTTCTACTACTGTGGTTCATGATTAATAAGTCGATTACAATTCAAAGACACCTTGGCTAAACACTCTAGTAATTATTTACCATCTAAGTGCTTAAACTGACATATGTTACACAGTTTCATTTTAAATTTCACACATTAAATGGACATCATACTGCTTTCATTACTTTTTGCTATAAAAATGTAAAACTGGAAGATTGAAGATAAATGAACATTATTTTAAATACCTTCTCAAACCCATTAGCAAAATTCGTGGTTTGTGATCCTCCTGCAAAGATGTGTTGTCATTATCTCCATTCTGTTCAAATGGTCCATAGCTGAAGTCTTTTGGAAATGAACCAACATAGCAGCTAGATTCTTCCTGATAACTCTGAAAGGCGTAAACAATAAACACAAAACCTTACATTCCAGGTAATTAAAATAATATTCAAATTTGCTCACCATTTTATTTATTATATTAAATATTCAGATTAAACTATAATTTGGATTTAGACAGATACATTTCCTACAAGTAAAAATACACAAGAAATATAAAGCTTAATTTAAATACATAGTTAACTTTGTTGACGGAGGAAAGTTTACGCGTGTGATTATACGAGGAATATGGAAAATCACTTAGTAGATAATAAAAAATAATCAAACAACCGATAGCGAATTTACAGTATATACTAAATACCATATACTATTCTGTAATGTCCCTTATATTCGTCATACATTTCAAAGGTGGATGACACTTCATAGATATGACATTGACAATACGTTTTTTTTAACGAGATAATGGTACAAGGGTCGATAATTGTGCAACTAAATTTATCTAAATTATGAAATTTCGGCTCTACTGCGTATCTAGATTGAAGTTCTCAGATAAAGTTACTCCTTTATTCGTAACGTAGACGAATATTCTTTATGCGAATGATAGTATGCATTTACAAACGTTACTTTTAAGAAATTTCTTCTTTTTTTAATAATTTGATATTGCCTGCTTTTTTTAACGTTGAAATGGGAACTACCTTCCTAGTTTTTACCCTAATTTTTAAATTAAATAATTAGTATATATGAGAAATTGTACATACAGCAGAATGCTGCTATGAACAATATGATTAGATCAGATTGCTGAAATAATATAAATATAAATTATGTTGTATAAATAATGACTACATTATTGAATTGCTATATCTCACTTTGTTGAACTTTCCAGTTGCTTACTTTTCATTAACATTATCAAGCAACAAATGCTACACTGTGGATTGTGGATGCAACGACCCTGTTCTTATCGCTTGCAAGTTTTTTTTAATGACCCTTGTTTTTGAGGACCACACGTTCCCCCTGTTATGTGTGAAGCAGAGACGTTACATATTCGGGTAAATAATTTTTTCAGATATATTTTTTCTTCTCATTTTCCTTCTATTCTTCACAAGTTCTTACGTGTTTTCCGATCGTCCTTCACAATATCTATCTTTTCATCCTTTACATATCGTCTGCCTCTCATCGCCTTCCTTCCTTCATCTGCGCTCTTAGATTACAGTTTGAATTACACGTAAATTTTGGTGTTGAAACATTTTTATTTTATTTATTTGTAGTTTTTTTTATTTTATTTCAACAATTTTTGCTAGTAACATTTTTATTTTTCTTTCTTATTATATTTACTTCTTTACTTATTTGCCTCGGGGTCTTGCCCAACCCCTGTACTATTATTGAGCCTTGTTTTTATTTCTTGCTTATAGCTTGCTTACTCGGAATCAGAACGATACTTTCCAAACACATGACAACCGGTGAAACGATGCACCACGGTCTGGTCCACTTCCGGCTCACAGATTCACAATTCTACTTGAGTTTAAATCTAGTAAGGTTTTTAGAGAGTACCCCGCATACCGTGAAGTTTCAAGTATTGTAGTATCGTCAGCAAATGTAGCCGTAATTACTCCTCTGTTTCTGCGAGCCCAGCCGTGTAGATAGTATATAGGACAAGGCTAAGAACCGACTTTTGTGGGACAACCATCATCATCATTAACAGGAATTAACTATGTGGTAGGGAAGTCTTTATTTTATAAAGAAGAATTTTGTGCAATACTTTATCTAAAGCTACATGGTTTTTTAACATGGGAGTATACCTTATTTTTTCGAAAGATTGTCTTGTCATAAACACGATGTACTCGTTCTACACCATTTAGACACACAATAATGGAGTATGTGGTTATTAAAACATAGATTTTTATTTGAAACAGAGTGTTTACAACTATGTTGTATGGGTATGTTAAAACACCGTTTCAGTATTAGTTAGACAAGCTTTAGATCAAATTTTTAAATAAAATAATTGCTATATAACCATTCTCATCATTGTTTAATTACAGTCAGCTTTAATTTAATATAGAATGTTTTATGATACAATGTAATACCTACAAGCAGATATTAAAATTTCTATGCCTGTCGATAAGTTAAAATAAAATTGGCTTGATTAATTATGATGCAATTTTGGAGCTGGCCAAAGGTCAGTATCTACAGTCACTGCAAGGAAAATATGACATATTTTTTGACGTAATGTATATATATCTACAATTATTTCTGTGCTCTAGTGATTGCTTTGTCTTAGTACTATAATTTAGAATAATACATTAGTGTGTTATCAAGTCTTGCGACAATATTAGAAGTAGATTTTTATTTTTATTACTGTGTGAGAATCTCCTGTATTTGTAAGTATTTATTTGATTTACTTGATATTAATTTGTGATTTTTTTCTTACCATTTTTTTAAAAATGTTTATATACTTGTTTTTCGTCTTTAAAAGTATGTGGACAATTATTGTAAATAAATAATATTAATAATAATACGAGTACACTGAAGAAAAAGGTAGAGTATGTTTGATTTTTGAACAATGGAGGAATCTCTCGTTTTATTTTGATGCCTTATAAGAGCAATACGGCTGGAACTTTAACAATTATCCAAAGAATTTGAGGTTTAAATATTTTCTTATTACGACAGCTGGTTTTGTGTTCATAGATCAGAGAAATTTTTTTTCACAAAAATATTTTAAAATTTTTACAGATTTTGTACTCAGACAAAGTTAGCTTTAACTTTAATCCAAAAATGACTATCTAATCAATATATACTGAATAAAGTTTAAGTTTATTATTTCTTTATTTGCATCTAGTATTATTTTTAATGTTATTAAATTAATGCATAACAATATGCATAAAAAATTAAATATTAATGAGCATTTTTATAGTACAAAATGATAGAAATCAAATAAAACTGGTAAAGTAATAATACATACAAAAATGAAATATAAAATAGAAATACAATTATAGGGTTATCTGTTATATAGTTACCCTGGCACAGCCACTTTTCATTTTATTTTTCTGTCTAAATATCATAAACACTTTAATAAAAGTTAAAAACTGTAGGATATTATCATCAACATTTTTTCAAAAATCCTTTGTTCTTGTTTAACTCTTTTGTTTCTCATTCTGATGACAATAATAATAAATATAACTTTTAAACTTTTTTGTTACAATTTTATTTTAATAATTTGTAAAAAAGGAAATACAATTGGTAAAACTATTAATGTTAGCCTTTTTAGGTTTTTTTTTACCATTACAAACTACTTGAATAAGGAGCTTTTATCCTTATTCAAGCTTCCTTCAATTACATTTTCAATATTTGTAGATTAAAAAAAATGTTACCTAATTTACAGCTAAAATGTCTTTATTTGTGGATCTAATAAGTACTTAAAAATAAAAGGATCCCAATAGGAATTCTACCCAATATCCTATGTAAATGCTGTCAAATGGACTAATATAAAAAGTTATGTTAAAATGTTAAATTCACAGCCTATTGAAGAAGAGGCTTCAACAAGCACTTGGAAATGTGCATTTAATTTGAAAAATCTTAGTGAAGGTATAAGAATGGCAAATGAGCTTTGTGATTTCTTTATGAACACT
The DNA here is from genome assembly GCF_028537555.1 of Battus philenor. Classification (NCBI taxonomy): domain Eukaryota; kingdom Metazoa; phylum Arthropoda; class Insecta; order Lepidoptera; family Papilionidae; genus Battus; species Battus philenor. Next base: position 6,949,431 of record NW_027181693.1, read on the forward strand.
ATGGAACAAAGTCTCATTTTAAGAAGGAAATTGCTAATGCAACAGCTGCTTATCAGTCTGAATTGAATGAGCTTTTCAATACTGACAAACTAGAGAAAGTTACAAAATTCTTCAAACCATTGTTTAAGCTTTAAGAAAATTAATCAATATTGATATTATAAACAGATATTTTTATATATTTGTTTTTTTTTTATTTTGTCACCTAGAGACATATCCCCAATAATCAATCCCATATAAATTAGCATTCCTTTTTCACGGTTTCTATATTCGCAGCATATTTATGAAACATTTACCCTGCAAATAAAGAGCTTTTACGGTATGTAGTTTTAGTATTAAGTTTAATGATTACTTGATCATGATCACAAGATTCTGATGAAAGGTGTCATTTTTATTTGAAGTAGCTTTATTTATGTAATAATGTAAAAGACATATAAAATTACCTCATTATTTATGTTTTATATAGATAATGTTTGAATTTTATACTTTTGGTACATCTATTTTACTCAAGGTCATCTGAACCTGTTAATTGCCTATGGACATAACTGTCCGAACTCCCCAGGTGCATTCGGGTCAGATCTCCCTGAATTAAAGTTGGCTACATAATATCGAATACTCTACTGGTAATAGAGATATATATACTCTGAAAAAACATGAATCTGAGTGGTGGATTATTGAGTGACTGCCAAAGCTAAGGCTGATGTCACAGGGGACTTCTTACCTGGTCATTCATGGAGCATCTGCTCAAGGTACCTAAGAGGTTTACAGTCATAAGAGGACAACCAGATAAAGACATCTACTGGTTCTTCCCTATCTCCAATATCCCAAGCCTAAATAAATGTGGTGCTGTCAATTGTATTATTCAATTAATCTCACATTGTGAAAGGCAAGGCATTTTAGCATTAATTGAGGAAAAATCTCCCCTATTCCCAAATATGGTGTGCTGGAACCCAACGTACCTTACTCTGGGCCCTTTTTAAACGATATTTTAACGAGAGCAAGAAGCCAAGGAAGTCAAAAGAGAGAGTCACAAACAAACCTCTTCCCAGTCCTCCGATCTTTGACTCCGCCGCCAACCGTGATTTGATCGTGGAGGATAATTATCTATCACAGTTCCACCGGGGTCGCATCCGGGGGCGACCCCGCTCAGTCGCAGAGGGTGCACACTGCACCACAACCCATCTCGCTTCTGAAATGAGCACATCGAGCCCACTCAGAGCGGCTGCAACGCACAAGCCCAGGCCAGATTAACGTTTACTAGAGCGGAAACTTGATAATTTCATCATCGTCATCAATATCTCATCCGAATGATGTCTACAACTTTGTATGAATGATGTCTACAACCGAACGATTTACAATAAAATAGGTTGGTAGCGGCCTTCAACTAGCTTCTTCCGACGACCTTCAAGAGGCTTATGCTACATTTGACAGACTCCTCCCACTCCTCGGGCCGGCTATGTAGGTTCCTCCAAGCCTCACTACTGAGCTTCCCCACCTCCCACCTCGTCACGACAAAATGGGAACTAATTTAATGACGCGCTTATCAGATCCCATATTTTTGATTTATGAACGAGTTCAACGGATAGTTAGAAACAGGAAACTATTATTGCCCTAAAGTTAAGAGAGGTAATGAAACCGGTGGAAAAATAATTGTACAATAATTATAACAAGCAATTATAATTTATATCAGGCAAAGAAGAGACGTAGAGATAGAATCAGATACATCTATAGCTTATATGTTTCCCGCTGTTGGTACTTTTGAAATCAAAATAAATCTGCGACCTAAATAAAGTACCTAAAAGCGGAATTATGTTGAAGCTAACGAATCTTGGTTATAAATTGTAAAACATTTGATAAAATTTTTTTTTTTAAAAAGGAGTAATTCTATATATATTATGTGGTGTGCATCCATGTCGTTCTCAAAATTAATTTTTAACTTTTATTATTTAACTCGAGAACAATGTGTCAAATCACAATACGTAAATTGAAAATATTTTGTTATTTGACATGCATCATGACAAGAATAATCCTCAACAATAATAGAATTATATCGCGACGATAATATTTGTTCCACGCTTAGACATTTAGATTTCGACAATGGCGCCAAAAACACTTGTAGTCTTTACTACCCGGTTCAACGGTTTAAAATATGTCGACATTTTGCATTAGCAATAACCTTGGAGGTTTAAATAACACGCAATATTCACGTCACGACACACCCATCTCTAGACAAATAAGGCGATTGCAGATATCAATCAACATTTTTTTATTACGTAATTTGATATGCAAATATAACCTTTAAAGTTAGGGATTAATCGCAGGCTTTTAGCATTAATTAACTGTGTTTCTAAAACGCCAATTAAGCATGAAGTGGATCTTCAGCAAACCGCACAGAGATAGTCTGTAGGAGTATATCAAAGATATTTTTTAAAATAAATATGCAATCGAGTGTAATTCCAATAAAGCAAGGTAGGATGAAATGGTTCAAAAACAAATGAAATCATCTCGAACAAACAACAGGATTATCTGCGCAGTGGTCAATTGGCATCTTCTCAAGTACCACAACAAAGTTTTTTGATTCCCATACTAGTTATTACAAGTGTTTATTTAGATCGAAGTATTTGTGTGATAATTGTTTGTTATAAAATTAATTATAGAATAACAATAAACAATATCAAACATAGTATAACGAAAAAAAATAGTATACATTTCGACAATACGACGTTTTCGGTCTTTATCTTTGTAATTTGTATTGGAAATTACTTCCTTGTGTCAAACACACTTTCGCAATAATGTGGTTCGACATCACGCCACCGCGCGCGACCATGGCCGCCGCGACGCGCTACGTCGGTTGGATCCACAGGCCACATGGTTTGTGTATTCACTGCGGGTGTGTAAACTCACTCGCACGTCACACAAATTCGTTATATTCGTTACATTCGTCTTCGAATCGCGGTCTGCGCGTCTGATACGTCAGTACAATAAGAGTGGCGGCGTGGAAACTACGTGTCTTCAGTATTGCTGATATTTAATTGGATCGCTTGGATTGCTTTTACTTCGCAACGGTTTTTCACTAGAACCCTGCTTATTGATTACGTTTTTGTGCGTTTGCTAATACAAGAATAACATTTTTTCTTCAAAATAATTAGAATGTGATTTATATTTATTGGTATGTATGTTATTATGTTCACTTCTTTCACACCTGTGACTAACAAAATATTTTTCTAAAGGTTTTACCTTTATTTATAATTTTGAAAAAATAACTTTTATTTACATCAGAAAATTTCTTTTTAATAAAAAATATTTTAGATACAAAATATACATTATAAATCTTAAATTTTATCAACATTTCGCGACGGTTCCAGCTGTTCAACGAGGTTTGTTTTTAAGCACACAAGTGGTAATTTACGTTGTTATAACGCTGATAGAAATGTTATAGACAAATACATAAACAAGCTGACAAACAAATACGAACAAACAACGTCATTTGTTGTTGTCATTGCAGAAACATGAATCAGATGAATGGCTTATTTCCAATTGCTATTATATGAATGGTATATAGATAAAGGTAGGTTTGGTCTCTTTGGATTTTAATAAAGGTATTTCATACTTATTTATCTCCGTGAAGGAGCATTAAACAATTATTATTTGTATTTTAGATATACGAGTTCTACATTTGACACACAAAACCGATGATTAATTACTGTTGAAACAATATTTACAGTGTAATGTTATATTGTTATCACATAATAAATTAAGTGATTTAGCGAACTGAAAGACGGATATAAAAATTGATTCTTAGTTGTAAGCTTTTAATATTTAATAGGTTAATCACCTTTTTAATTGAAATTCGTTACATTTTAATGGAAACATGTTGAATAAAAGGAAATTATTTTTTAATTAGATTTAAGAGACAATTAGATTTCTTCAAACAATCAAACCTTAGTCATGTTGTCATTTAACCTTGAATAAGGATTTAATAAGTACACTGTTAGCAGCCATATCTATTCATTAATCTTTGAAAGTTACTTATTTTTATTATCAGCCTTTTCACTGTAACTGTTGTGAAAAAACACATGAATCAACTTGAGGTCTCTTGAATAAATTACATAAGAGAATTTTTTGTTATTCTAGAATATTTATAACCTGTACGATTAAACAAATGCGACATCGCTAATAAAAAATGTTAAGTTGCTTTCAAGGATGCGTTCTTGTTATCATTCATCTGATATGTTAATCGGTCGAAATGTGTTCTTTATTTAAAATAAATTACATTCAGTCATATGTTACAAGTACATCCTGCAATTATTTTGCCTTGTGGCCTCCGTGGTGAAATGGTTCGTTTGATAAGATACATTTTGTGGTATTGAAAACTATTTAAATAATTTAAGAATTATTGGTGGCGACCTAATTTATTTCAACATGATTTTTGCGTGTCTAAGTATCGTAAAGTAAACTATAATAACCTGAAAACTTCTTAATGCCCTCTCTTAGCCTGACGTAGAGACTGGGAATACTTTCCTACTCCACCGTATTAATTTATATTTTCCCACGTATCACATTTCTAAATTAATCTAAACGATGTTCCTTGTAGTAAAATAAAAAATGCATCTATTATTAAGGTTTTTTTTTAAATCATTTCTCAAAAAGACATTTTTCAGAAAGGATGTTAACGGAATAAATTTGTTAGTAAAACCACTTAAGAGTCGACACGCTTCGTCGATTTTTTAAAAATTTTTTTAGGTATCATGCTACATTCAACATATTACTTTGTCTGATACAATATAATTTATTAAAACACATGACATTAATTATTTTAAACCAAATTTATATAGTTACAGATTATATGAGCAGATTATAGTTAAATTATAGTTTTTTTGAAGTAAAAAAAGACCTTTTAATTTCATTACCTAGACCATTTTTGAATTTGTCACTGAAACACGTAAATGTATTTATATCGAGACACGGGAGGGCAGAGTCCTCGTTTAGCGGTTGTCGTCTAGCCACGTGGTTTACAAGTTGTGTTTAAAAAGATTTTTTTGAGTCAATGTCAATTTCGTATTTGTTCAAAGTTGTTTAATACATTAATATTTATTTATTTGTACAAGTATTATTCAATACCTAAGTAATATGTTTTAAATTTCAAATTTATGTTACGGTTGTCCAAATATCATTCGTTAAATTAAAACTCAAAATATCTTTATTAAAGTAGAGTTTTGCATGCTCTTTTTAATCGTCGTTCATTAAAGCAGTAAAGTACCACCGGCACGGAATTTTGATCTGCTGAAAATAGCCAGGCAGAAACTCAACAGTTGCTCTTTTAAAATTACATTTTAATGTATGCATTATTATATCAACAATGTAAATGAATTAACAAAACAAGTAACACACATTTCTATCAATTAAAAACTCTTGAATGCTACGGCAGGATGTATTTAATAGTGTACTTTTAAAATCAAGAATATTAGATAGAGAATATGTCGTGGATCTAGAAGTACGTTCATTCGTAATCATTTACTCTTTAACTACGTAATGTGCTTTGATTACAGTGAGCAAATAATGATGTATGTTATATAGTAGTTTCTCAACGTTTGCTATTAATCGTGGTTCATGTTTTGACGCCGCGCGGCATTGTGCGCATCGTATCTTGCATCTCGCTGCATCGATCATGCGATGTTGTGTAATAACACCCTGAGTCGATTTTCTGTTGACGCAACACGATACACGGCTGCAGGTGCAAAGAATAACATTAAGTTTCTGATTATCACTCAACCGCGTATAAATACGGCTGAAAGGTTAAAAGTTATAACGGCTGTAATGAAGTTGTAAGAATTAACCTCGGTAGAAAAAGTAACGTAAACTATTTACAGCACTTTTTAACACGTTTCGTGCTACGAAAATTTTTGAACATTCTCCATCCAGACTGCGTGGGGCGTAAACGACCCACACTTAAAAAAAAGTCGTTTAAGACTTGCTTTACACTCGATGCTGCAAAGCTAAAATATAATTAGCGGGAAAAGTTATAAATTTTAATTTGCATTACGTATGCGCATATGTGATGTGAAGTTATCTATATTCGACCCTACAATTCATTTCTTAAGAATCCTTTGTATTACAATGCGAACTGCAAATGGCCTGAACGGAAAGTGCAGCGGGGGTCGTATACGCCCCACATAGAATCGAATGGTTTGATAAAGTGATTACATCATTGTAGGTAGTAATTTAATTAAATTTTAGAGGTAACCATAGAGATTTTACATATTAAAAAAATAAACCTAATACAATGGTCAGTAGATAACAGCATATGGCAATGCGAGTTATTTCTTACGTAGCAGGAAATATTGACCTTATTCAATGTTAGAAGTGATAAGGTTTATCACATAATGTCCGATGACGTTTGGTACAATATTTATTACAAATTATTTTATAAAAATATTATCTGATAATATAGAAACAGATAGATTATCTATGCATTCATCTACGGATATTTGTGCGTGCTCGCCTATAAACACTAATTAAAAAATTTACACGAATTACAATATGTTTAAACAGTATGTGTTTCTTTGTTTCAGGTGTTTATAATTTTCAACTGTTAATGAATAATAAAAAATGGGGTAATCAGTGATAAACTATTTGAACTAAGTTGAGATCTTTAGTGATATTTGTGACGATTTTTTAAACTTTACGTGAGATAAATACAACCAGCGCCATGTATTCTATGAACTATATTGGAAAGTTCATTGCGAACTTTCGTGATTTTTATAATGAAATCAATAGCGCGACTCTAACTGGTGCCATCGACGTAGTGGTGGTGGAACAGCCTGATGGCAGCTTTACGTGCTCGCCATTTCATGTCCGATTCGGCAAGCTCGGTGTTCTGCGCTCAAGATTCAAAGTTGTAAGTACTTTTTCAATTTATCATTATCAATTGCTCTTAGATCCTGGAGTGGAGACAACGAACCGGTAAGGCCATGGAAGACATCTACTCACAAGGTATACAAACGACTTTGTTAAGGTCGTCGGAATATCGTTACGCTATTAAAATTCTCCTGTGTTATGCCGGAAGTGTGTTGTTCATCACCATTCACATATGTTATTGATTTTAGACTATTTCTTCGACATGTTACAATCTTTTCTAATCTATTCATGTATATTTTTTTGGTTAGGATGTCCACCTACAAAGTGGGCTGACAATCTTGTTAAGGTCATTCAACGCCAGAAATAGTGTTTTATCTTGCTTATATTTTAACTTAAAACCTATTTCTGTTTACACTATCTTATACATTTAGCTACACGCAAATTTGATTATTTTTGTTGATCAATGCCTCCTAGATATTTTTTTATTCGTGCACCTATGTTATTTATATAAATTACCTTGCCGTACTAATACACGTTACTGGGCGAACTGGTGGACGACTGCTAATAGCCTAATCACATATTGATTTTTAACGCTTCCTGTTTTGACAATCAACACGTCGTATTTCTGATTAAGGAAATATTCTTTTGATTAATGTTCAGAATATAATTGGAGGAAGATATGCCAGGAGTAATTTTTAGCTTAGACATTATGGAGGCGGCTTCAATGAATTACTTGTAGCGAAAGCTTTGACAGCGTGTCACTGTACTAATGACATGCTACACAAACTGGCTGCGTGGCTTGACCAAACTGAAAGATATTACTCGATCCGTGGAGCGCTGACAACCCGCATGTTGAATTATTAAGAAAACTACGTCAAGAGATATATTTACAAAAATATGTTATTAAAATCTTTTCCTGAATCCTAAAAGTTTATCGTCTCGACATAACCAGTATATATTATCAGTATCATTCACGCCCACTTCCCATTCCATTAGCTTATAACGTCGATCCAGATCCTTAAAATTACATACATTCTATTTAATATTTGAAAATTGACACTAACTAAACCCTCTCCCCCCCTCCTATTTCTCATAAATTTAACAAACAATACTAATTTTTCGACGTATGTGTCATAATACGTGGGATATATATAAAAAACAACAGAATGTGCGATGTCCACTCGAATTTTTCTGGAATATTGTATGGTGAAATGATTTTGGATGACGGTACATCATATTATATCCAAAAAAAATATACGTATTATTTAACGTAACAAACAATATTCTCAAATACATTTATTTACGGGATTACGATTTTAACACAAAAACTATCACCAAAACGGAATAGGAAAATGGCCGTCGATTTTGCTATAGAAATTGGAACGGTGCCGAGAAAAATTGGCACAAACGTTGTACATGTTTTTTAGCCTTTTGTTTTAGTTTTTTCGAATGTCCACTCGTTAAGCGTCCACGTTATATGACTTAATGCAAAGTCATTCATTTTATTATTTAATATTCACAAGTAAAATATTTACGAAAATATGTTTGAATTTAAATAATGCACAAACAAGTTTATGTTCTATGAAACGGCGATAAGAACGCGGTGTTTACTTCATGACTATGATTTTGAAATAAATCTCCAAGAGCAATGCGTTGTTCTCGTTTGTTACCTTGAGAATGACCTGCAATTATTCACATCTGAACTTTTCCTCATGCATATATAGAATTTACGAGGAATATGTTATCTGTAATGAAATAAATGTTACGTTAATATGATCTGTAACACCAGTAAGAGTTTCTTTTTTTATAAATTTTTACGTCCCCTGTTGGACATAGGTCTCCGCCATTAAATTTTCAATAGAACCGGTTGGAAACGCTCTGAATCCAGGGTTTTTCGATGATTTTAATTAGACTGTCCATTGTGGCTGAACGTCCTGTGCTTCAGAACCTAAAGGCCCTAGCGTGTACCTGTTCTACGCCTCGTGGCCCGCTCGCTACCGCTTCACCTTGCCAATCCGCCGCGCTATTTAATATACATATGTTGATAACATGTGCCATTTTATTACATTACATATACTATTTAATTTTATCAAAACTAGCCAGATATAAATAACATGAATTTTTTTATTTATTTGTACGAGACGTATACGAAAAAGCTTTTTCCTTATCTTAATATAATAAGCAGAACTATTTTGAACAAAAAATACGTAACCGCACTAAAATTAAGATGAGAAATATTTTATTTAAACACTTAATAGTAAGTTAGTAATGAATTTCATATTTTACTGAACGGAAAACAACTGAGAACAATTAAATAATTAAAACTTCTGCTTGTTGGTTCGTTTTCGTTGTATCTACTTTTATAACAACGATAATCAATTTCAAATTACATTAATTAAAGGAAATGAGACCCATCTAATTAAGCATTCGCATATCTTATCTGCATTTGAACAATGAGGTTTTGTATTTCTTTACTTAACACAATTGGCCTAAAATTCAAGTCTCTCATGATTTTTAAAATTCATGTACAACCGTTTTGAATTAATCAATTTCGGACCCGCTCAAGCATTTTTAAATGTGCATTGAACTTTTTGATGCCTTCATCGTGACTAATTATTGCGCCTTGTTTCTTTTATCATACTTTTTAATAACCTTTGTTTTTATAAGCACTTATTGTCATTTATTTGAGTTTACGTTTTATGCTTTATTAATTTTTAATAAAATTTGTAGGTGGATTTAGAGTTAAACGGTGAACAATTAAATATTCATATGAAGCTGGGAGAGTCTGGAGAAGCATTCTTCGTTGAAGAGGTGGGAGAGGACGAGGCTGAATGTTCAGCCCACCTCGCCACTTCCCCCATCCCAGCTTCGCGCTTTGACGAACTTTATGAGCCACGGCGACGTAATTCTCTTTCCGCAGTCGAACCCGACCACGGCCAAGCCTCTGATTACACTAAACGACGGTAATGTTTTTTAATTGAAGCATCTTTAATTTTTCACGACTCAATAATCTCATAATTTTGTACCAATGCTTTTTTCAATTTTGTACCAATAAATAAATCTTTGTTTAATGGACGAGTTGCACCGTATTAATAAACGATTCCCATAAAAATTGTTAATAAATTCAATTTTTTTATAAAACGCGTGGCAATCTATTGTCTACAAGCGCGTTGTTACTTTCGATCAGACATAACTGATGCCGTTGTTCCTACCTACATGGCAGAAAGTGTTTCAATCAGAAAGTTAGCTTAATGACACCTTTTGACACTCAATTGTGTTTCAACAACAAAGCTGACACTTATATGATTAATTTTAGGTAGTTATTGATTATTAATTACAAAACTAATTATTGATATGGTATTTTAGATACACAGCTGACGGACAGACCATGCTAAAACCGGATTTAAGTAAGCTTAAACTCAAAGAAGGTAAAGAAACAAAGAATGACAATGAGAATGAAGCCCTTTTTGAAATGGAAGGACTTGACGAGGTTTCAGTTGACTGGATCGACGCAAAACCAAAAACATTCGCAGCCACACAGCTCGGAGAGGCCGAGAGCGAGGCCAATCAAGTGGTACAGAAGATTAGCGCGAACAATGACTTTCGGCCTATCGAAGCGGCGCCAACTAACCAAGAGGAGGTGAAGCAAAATGGTAACGGAAAAAAGAAAAAGAAAACGAGAAAGGTTAGCACAAAAAAGAAGCACCAAAGGAAGTCTTCTACGAGCTCCATCTCAAGTCAATCGGACCTCGCTAGTTCTGAACCGCGCGGCTCTCAACCCGCCTCCATTCCGAATAACACTGATATCAATTTCTTCAGTGACACCGAAAATGCTGCAACTCTCAGGTGAGCTGTATATCCTTGAATAATTTCATAAAATAATACGTATAATGAGCTGCTGTTGATTGAGTTGAAGTTGATTGCAGTGAAGAGATGTCCAATTTGAAGCTAAATGGAGACAACCGCATCCCGCTGGCGTTGTCTGATACTGCGTTCGAGGTGCACGCGGCCCCCAGACACGCGTAAACAAAAATCAATAACTAATTCACCTAGCTTGCAATCAACACTATCTCGCTGTACCTTCAAATTTATTTATTCGTTATTACAGTAATTTCAAATAAAAATACTAGTTACGTTGATGTTATATTAACATATTGGAAGGCATTTCTCAAGATTTCAATTAAAATTATCATATTAAAATTTATATATTTTCCTCTAGCAACAGTAGTTATTGCTCTTTAATAAGATAAATTAGCAATGTATCTCAGTAGCGTAACTAGAAATAATATAATAGATGTATTTACTATGTCACGTACATAGCGTAAGTTTTGCTGATAAAACTTCAATTCTTACTAACAAAGAAACATATTGTTATACGTACAACAAACCTTTGACTTATTCCAGTTGTCTTTCTGTGCAAAAAGCAATGCTTACTTGTAAATAGATGTAATGATGGCGTAATTAAGCTTGTCAGCAGTAATTGCACATTTATAATATTTGCTAAAAAAGTATTAATTGCCTATTTCTATTAAAATTGCTTAGATGTTTTAGTAGTCTTACAATTTTTAAAGAAGACCATTACAATTTGAGACGTTGTTGCAATTTTTCCACTAATTTATATTTAGATGTTTGTGAATTTTTCACATATAATTCTACAAGAGTTTATTTTCATATAAAGAATTATCTATTATTTATGTTACTATCTAACTAAAACGCTGCTTAAAATAAATTAGTTTTCGTATCGCCTCGACAATGTAATTGCTTCAATTTAAATTTTTGATTTTAGCAAGGGATCACGTAACGGCACACCCGTTCAATCGGATACAGAGGTGGAATTGTCTCGGGCTACATCTGGAGATAAGTCATCCCAGTCCTGGCGATGGGGAGAGTTGCCGGAGCCTCCGATGAGAGTGACGAATACGGAGTCACCAGAGCTACCTGCATCTCCTGCCTCGCCCGCATCGCCCGCGTCACCGACAGAGCCTCTTAGCTCCGATGAGGAGCGACCAGGCAGGCGTGGAGTGCTTAGTGGAATGTTCCGATTTATGTCCACGAAAGATGCAAACGATGCCGCTTCTGAAGGTGTTTATCTGGACGACCTAGACCGCGGTCAAGTGGACCCTGACCTGTACTTCCCCAAGCACCACAGCGAACGCTACCGCTCAGGTAAATTATCGACCGTGAATGTCACGTTAATCAAGTGCAAAAATTAATAAATGTTACATTTATAAAATTAACGATTACAAGATACATTTTATCGTATAAACAATATTTATGCTTAATTAAATTCGATTATTTATACATGCAATTGTTAGCGCACTGTTGTAATTAACTGGTATGGCACGGCATAGGTCTACCCCGATGATTCGATGAGCGGTACTGCGCTGCTTGCATACAACGACTTACATTGACCTTGACTATGACTAGTTTCATAGCGAGTTAGGAAAAATTTGTTTTATTAGGACATTTTATATATCTACGATTTTAATTGCTCTAAAGTTGATAAGGTGAGAGACACGGATGTAATTTTTTTAAATTCTCGGTAAATGTTAGTCATTATTAATATTTATAATAATTAAAATATTTTGTCCGTCGTAACTTAAGACAGTATCTATTAATTTGCATTACAAATTAAAGGCCATGGACGCTTTAGTTGTTCCAAATTTCATTTGGCAATGTTAGTTTTTTTTAACAGAAATATTTTTTTGTTAGCGTAATACTTCGATAAGCGGTGACCTCTTCTGAATATAATGTGCATTTGACAAAGCGTTTTCAGGACAGGTTTGAATATATTTATTACTGAACGTATTTTTGTATAAACAGGCGGAGGGACTGGCAATGCTCAGTCAGGTGGGCCGACGGAAGAAGAATATGAATCAGGAAATGGACCTTCTCTACCACAGTCCCCTGCTTCTCTCGAACCGCCTGCAATTGACTCTGATGACGATGAAAAGATACTCATCAAGTAAGTAATATAACCCTCAAGTTTTTGAAACTTAATATTATGAATAAAATTAAAATAATATTATATGTTCTCATTGTTTTACTGAAAATCAGTGCTGTTTGCTTGGTTTGTCATAATATATTGCCTGTATTAATTATAAAGGCGACCATAAGAACTTTCATTCTTTTTTATTCTTCTTGGATCTATAATGAGAGTAAGTGAAGCTATAATGAAAAAATAAAGTCAAATATTCTTTGTCTTTATTTATAGGTTAGGTAAGTGTAAACAGACGATTCTAAAATATTACTGTTATTTTTTATGTCATATCCTTTAAAATTGCGCATTCCTGTAAACTTCTTATTTTTATTAATGAAAAAAATGTTCTGATTAACAGATCAGAGAACGCTCATTCTGATAATTTGTTGTTCCAAAATATATGTGATTAAGAAAGATATCGATTCACTTTATATTTAGAAATGGAATGTGAATTCTTACTATGATGGCATGTGGCATTGAGGAGATTCGTAGGTCAATGAATGTAACCAACCCAGCAAATTGTAAGCTGAAGTAGCAGTGGCCATGTCACATAGTACACAGGAGAAATTACTGTTTGGACATTAGGGTTCTCGAGTGGAGACCACAACTTTGTGGTTTGACCTTCATGCACTGCACTCCACCTGAACAGACGACCTTATCAAGGTCATCGGAAGACCCAGGATGGTAACCGCTTCCAACTATACTGGGAAAACTATTAGACTTTCTATAATAATTTATGGGGGAGGTCCAGGGTAGGTCTATGACCAGTTATGGGCATCCTACTACAGAATTGATGATGATGATAAAAAAAAACATTTTTTTACTAATATTTTCTGAAATTGTCTTTAAAGTATAGTTTGCCATTGTTCAATGTTTATAGTCATTATTTAGTCCCCGAAACTGGCGTTGCGATATTTTACCTATGTAGTGGTATATATACTATTTGTATTGTAATGCCTAAACTATATTTTTACTGTTTATACATCGGTAATAAGAATGTATATAGTACAAGAAAACTAAAAACAAAATTGTATATTTCAACCAGTAGAAAACTTTGAAACTAAAGCATTGATGCAGCTGTTGCGTCAGTGAGATTTACATTGCACAGAGCTACTGATATTAATAACTTGTATTGATACGCATAATGGATTTGTTACCACATATCCTAGAACTTAATGTTATTGAGATAACACATTAAAAAAATCGCTTTTCAAGTTTTTATACATCTTCACGGTCGACTGTTTTTATTGATATATTTACAAATACGTATGCCGCTATAAACAGCTGTGTTCATATACACTTTCTATTACTGTGTATTATATACTTGGTATATAAACCCTTCATAATATTTTGCTTTGTACTTTAAAAAAATATTTAAAAGCCATTTAATGAGGCATTCAATGGTCAGTTTAAATTAGTCATGAATATATAGTGATACGACATGTATTGTGAATCCGTGACATTTGACGTCATTGCATGTAATATGTAATTGCGTAACAAGATTTGTGTCAGCTATGTGTTATATAAATGATTGCATCGCAAAAAAATAGCTTAATAAAACCTGTAACTCTATAGTTATGTAAACGAATAATGAGATTAAATTTAAATGAAAAAAAAATCATGTTATTAATCAAAAAATGTTCTTATATTTATTTTGTCTTGATTTTCATGACATGGATTCGTAAATTTGATAATATTCGTGTCTCCAGTTTTTTCTTTTATTATCTGCGGTAATCAAATTCTCTCGAACTATATGAATGTTCAGAAATGATAGAATGTATGTAAATTAAAAGGTAAAGTACGCAACAGAAACCTTATTATTATTACTAGTCGTTATTTATTATAGAGACATTAAAAAATTAAATGAAGCTCTCTGAAATGTAGAACCTAACCGGTAGAAGTCAGCCTATACCCAGAGTTTTCTGATGACCTTATTAATGTTATCTGTCCAGCTTGTTTGTAGACGTAATACGCTGCACATGCTGATATGTGGTGTCCACGACAGAACCATGAAACCACAGCAACTATGTGATTTTCTCGATAATTGGCCTGCTTACTTCAACTTAATCCGTGGGGCTATGTCCGGCTACTTACTTTCATCTACGGATCACCTTATTGCTCGTTCGAAGGTTGAAATTCCAAGCACAACCTTCTCCATGGCTGGTTGAGCGGCTGTGAGTTTGCCAATGAGGCCCGAAGTGAGAAACATAACTATTGGTCTACAATAGGTCAAATAAGCTCAAAAAAAAATGGTTGAGGCATTTAAAAGTTTATTATCTTAAATTGGCTTAAGTCATATATGTACACACAATTTTTGATTGCCCAAATTATTCATTTTAAAGAGCAGACCTTGAATTGGTTCTGAGAACTAGCCTGTAAGAAAAGAAAGGAATGAGTTATTAGAATTTTTAATTAAAAACCAGAGATTGTATTATATTAACAAGATTTTTATTGTTTACTTAGTATTTTTAAGTATTAGCTTAAAAAACAAAATAGTACAGATAGTAAATTTACTGTATTTAAGTGTTACATAAAATAAAAAAATAAGGAGAAAAATTGAAAATTGTTATTTGAGTAAATACCAATGTACAGAAATCATCGATGACACAGCTACAAAAGGATATTGAGTAGCTTAACATACGGTAGATAAAGGTAATTCTAAAAAAACGTACGTACGTTCAGCTGAACAATGTTTCCGATAAATATTGTCGGAGAAATAACAGCAAAGGAAACATTAAAAAATACATTGTGGTGTAGGGGTCAAGTGTCGGTGTATGTACGCGAGGGTGCGGTGACCCGCGCGCTGCCCTTCGAGGAGTTCTGCGCGCGAGGATATGCCTTGGCAGCGGAGGGGCAACTGGTGGTGCGCGTTGGTGCTCGTTGGCTCTCCTGGCGTAGTGCTGGACCGCTGCTGCTGTCTCTGCTCGCCTACAGGCGCCCCTTGCCAAATGTAAGTAAAACAACACTTTAAGTACGCAGGAATACGAAATGACAATCCTTTTTATTATGTACAAACATAAAAATTCCTCATCATGACGTCATTGACCCGAGGCCATGACCTTGACGGTGTCGTCGGTCCATCTAGTGGCTAACCTACCTACGCTGCCTCTACCGGCTCGTGGTCACCACTCAAGAAAGAACCTTTCAGACCCAACGGCTGTCGATTACAAGAGCCACTTGAGAGGAATAATTATTGAACACACAAACTAAATTGAAAAATACTTATTGTTGCTAACAAGTCTCAAACAATATAACGTATTTAAGTATATATACATTCAGTATGCGCACTCCATATGTACTAAAATATAACGGTATATTTAGTCACAACATTTTGAAGGCCGGCTGTTTTTTAGCATGGTTGTGGATCGTCATATATTTTCTATAAACTTTAACTTTATGGCGGACAGTCTCACTACGTCGGACTGTCGTCCGCGGCGGCAACATGCGCGCCCTAGCGCTTTTGTTCTTTTAGTGAAAATCTTAAATATTGCTGAGTGGTAATGTATGTGATCCAGCATTATCATGATAAAAGATCACACGCCCGTTGATCAATTCAGGCTATTTTCTACCAACTTTTTGCTTTGATCTCATCAGTTAGCAGTAAAATATTAATAAGGCCCTTCCAATATCACCATGCATACAAGAGAGCGAGCTACAGATTGTAGCAAAACCCTGGCCACAATCTGTAAAATCTGACCGATCTACGACCACGACCTTCGCAAGTTCTTGTCGTACCTGATACTCTATTCATCACCATCAATCTTTTTTAAAATCTAACATATTTAATGTCGTCAATGCCGGCCATCAACAAATAGAACATCCAAACACATTTATTACAAGTTTAAAGAGTAATAAATAAAACAAAGTAACAGCAAAGCGGATTCATGCTACGAGCGTGAAGGAAACTAAAACAACACGCCTTTGTCACGTCTTTACCACGCAAGCTCACGCGGTCCGTGACAACGCTCTGGTGATAAAAAAAACATCATTATGACGATTTTTATTATGATAATATATTTACGTACTTCGAAAACACAGGTAATCATAAAACTCAAATGTAATTATGGTTTGTTTAATCAAACTTCTATACGAAATTCAAGAAAATAGATATATTTTTTAGTTTCACATAGTTAGACCTTAGAACATACAATAACATAGTTCGGTTGTTGCACAGACAGTCATCGGTGTGTCCTTTTGAGTATTAAATAAAAACTTATTACATCTACGGTTACGTATCATTCTATATAACAATATGCTAATAGAAATCTTACTTTTCAAAGATGGCAACACAGCTTTATATAATTTTCGTACTTTTCTTAGAGAACGTATGACATTTTAGTCTAGTTGTTACTTATTGGCCAAAATAATGTACGTTAAATGGGATTTTACAATATTTTTAACCTATTAACGTTTTTGTTAAAAATCTTACAACCATATTCAAATTCTAACGATATCTTAGGAAACAAGTAGTCTTATTTAAAATGTCTTCGCGTTTATTTCGTTTACAATTTCGCCTTGTTTTGGTTAATAATCCAAAGAAACCGTATCGTCTATATTCATTTTTCACAAATCGAAAAACTATTTATAATATTCTAGACATATGCTTATAACTTCAAATATATTGCTTTATTTATTTGGTAAGAGATAGGGACGGTGTTGTGGAAATTCGTTTGTAAAATATTTAAAAACTTTCCCGGTTTACGTTCACATTGCCTAGGGTTCGTACTGCGTTAATACTTGCGGAGCCGTCATTCGCAGGATATAAAAAAAATTCCCTCATAGATCGGTGGTGGATGTAAGTTTGTTCAGAGTTAAAATAGGTGGGGCATAGCGGGTATTTAATCGTGATAAAGTTAGGGATTTCTTCTCTGACAGCCATATCTAAGAATGGATGGTGATGAGATTCAAAAGGATGTGTGAAGAGTGAGGCCACTTGGTATCGGTGCAGCGCATTCAAAAGGAGTGTGTGTTAGTGTAGCTGCAATAGTGACAGTGGGAGCGATATGGTCTGCGGGTTGTGGAACCCTTATTACAGGATAGGTTAGCACGTTCCTTGGGCGACACTTCTTTTTAATAAATAAAATTTAAGGAAGAAAGTACGACTTTGACGATGTTCTTATATAAGATATTCGATAATGGACACCTCAGCAATATCTCTTTACTCGTAGGATATCCTCTGCTGGAGGCATTCCCCTTATATTTTCAATATAATCGATTTGAATCGGCCTGTCCAAAACGTCTTCTTCTCTTCTTGACTAGGTCACCTATCTGGTATTTTGATTGAAATCCCAAATTCAGATTTATTTCAATTTAAAGGTAAAACTATTTTGTTCAGAAATTAGTTCTTCATTTATTTTTATATGGTTGTTTTGTGCTGACAGCATTCTGCTGACCACTAATAAGTTAAACGAACGTCCCACAATCTCATCGATAAGAATGGTCATTTTGTTATAATAACGACGATTTCATATGCAAAGCCTTAATATTATCTGTTCATAAGCTAAGTCGTATAATTCGCAGCGTATTCTCGAGTCACTGGATAAAATATCGGGGGAGGCGGAAGCTGGCGAGACGGCGGCCGCCAGGGCGGGGGGAGAGAGTGCCGACGTGGGTGCCAAGCCGCGCTCTTACTCATGGTGGAGCTGGCGCCGATCCAACGTAGACGCCAAGCGGTGAGCTAACTCCGGCGCAATGAGTATTGCTAAATATTGCCAATATTACCCTTATACCCAATTAGTAATAATAATTAATATTTATATTGATTTATTCTATTTCTTTTATCTCACCCGGTTAAGTGTAATAACGTACTCAAAAAGTATACATACATATGTATACTTTTTGAGTACGTTCTATCATATTCTAAACTATCTTGTACAATTACGCGTCAACTACCTTCTACTGGTCCTACTTATTCCATACTATGTTTGTTTATAAGAAATTTCCTGGAGTGATAAGACCAATTTTTTTTTTTTAATTTTTTCATAACTATGTTTACTTCTTTATCGAGTAAGTCTTTAGTCGTCCACTGCAAAGTATTGGCCGCTTCTAAAGATAGCCGAGATTACCGGTTTTGGTCTGCACGCGTCCAGCTACTTCCAGCGACTTTAACTAAATCGTCGTGTTAACCTTGTGTGTGGTCCATGACACGTCTACCGTCCATCGGTTGCAAAAGCGATGCCCCGCACACTGTCAATTCAGAGTATTCACAATAAAATTATAAGTATATGGTGATATGGGGCCGGATATCTTTATCGTAATACTAGCTGCCCCTTACAGACTTTGTATTATTAAAAGTTATTTGCCAAATCATTTAGTCTCAGAATAACTTTTTGACTATATAATGTCTCGAGACGAGAGCAGCCGATGTGTATATTCGATGTTTTATAATTTCATATCGTAATCACTACACATACAATTCAATAACTTATAACAATATACATTTTTTTTTATTTAGAACTGATCCATCCCCACCAAAAGAAGAAAATGCCAAAATCTTAACTGTGCCTCTTGAAGCATCAGAGGCAGAGAAAATAAGAAAAGAAGTAACAATAAGCGAAGATCATGTTGATGGTCACCAAGAAGAAGACGTCAAAGAAGCTGAACAGACGAACATTAATGATATTATAGAACCAATAGAATTGACACAGAGTGAAGAAGTAACTGAAGTTACGCCCGAAGCTAAAATATCAGAGATTAAAGGTAACTATGTAAAATGCCCTTACTTGTTACTTCGCAAGAAGAATATTACTTTAACAAAAAAGTATTCACGTTAGGATATGCAGTACTTTGTTAACTCTTATGTTACTAACTTAACTTTATACTGGATATTGTAACAATTGTTATGTAATATCAGAATATGGTTTTAATGTATACATTTAAAATATACCATAATTTGATTCACAAATTCTATAAAAAAAATTAAATGTTGTTGAATATAATATAACATATATACATATATATATATATATATATATATGTGTGTGTATGTATATATATAAATATATATATATATATATATAAATATATATATAAATATATATATATATATAAATATATATATATATAAATATACATACATATATTGGAATATACGTAATATTGATGCAACCAGATAAGCAGAGCTTTAATGATGAGTCACACGCTAAAAGCATAACATTAACTGTATGGAGCACAATTTGAATCCAAGGTCTTATAATATGCATTTTTATACTTTGATTTAAGATAACATATAACATTTATCCACTGATCTCATGAAGTTAAACTATCTCAAAACTAATTATCATTTACACTAATACAATTATAGACATTTCAGTAGCTTATGTCATGACAGGTTCCGCTTAAAAACAAGCTTTAATTATTTTGTTATGATAATAGTTTGTGCATTATAATGGTGTTAATGTGTATGTTATTTTTTTAGATGAACACCAGGAACAGAGTTCATCTGATTCTGAACAAGAGTCTCACCAGAAGCCCTCGCGCCGGTATTCCACTTTCCGCAAAACACTGCGGCTTTCGTCGGATCAAATTGTAATTGATTTTTGTTAACACTATTAGATCCTTTCAAAGTAAAGACATTCTAATATATGCTATAGTAATTAAATCTACGTATGATGCTCGGCAACTTAACTTTTATGTAAAATAAATTATATAAAAGCATTATTTTGATGACAATCCTGATTTGGGCAGTTTTTCTTATGTGTTGCCAAATAGTTCTGCCATATAAGGTTATTATTTTAATAATGAATAGAACAGCACTTATTGATTCCGATCTAACAGTACTTAAAATAGAAATCTCAATAAAATTTAGTAATTCTATTAATAATTAGAATGAACAGAAGACCTTGTTAAGTTTCTTTGAAGACGCTGGGTGCTGGCCGCTTCCAACCGATCCTTTTTTTGGGGAAGCTTATGTATAGCAATGACGTCTTATGGTTGAAATGGTGGTTGTAATGACGATTAATTGTTTTGAAGACTGGATGCCTCCTTTCCGTTTAATTTTACGTTTCTTCACTTTGACATTACCGTGAAATAGCTCTGGCTGATCGTAAATAGAAAGAAAAAAATAACTTCTGTACACGACCGATAAAATTTCATATTACATTATTAAACTTTTTGCAATGGATATATGCACTTATATTTAAAAAAAAATGTGATATAGATTTTCTAAATAGATTTTTTTTGGGTTAACCATTGCTTCTATCGCCCGATTTCGGCTGGACGTTAAAGTTGACGTTATGGGACAATCTGTATAACGTGGTTTTATTAATATGTAAATTATCATTTAGAAAAAATTGAACTTGCGCGAGGGCATGAACGAGATGGTGTTCAGCGTGACGACGGCCTACCAGGGTACCACGCGCTGCAAGTGCAACGTGTTCCGCTGGCGATACGACGACAAGATCGTCATCTCTGACATCGACGGCACGATCACCAAGTAATCTCATTTAACTAACACGTTGACAAGTATTTTTAAAACAAAAAAAAGTTAATTTTAGTAACAAAATAATAATAATAAATAACGTATTTGCCAATAACATCTAATATATAGATTATTCATATAACGCAGTATGAAGATTTTTCTAAAAAAATATACGTCAAGGATTATCTTGATTTGACTTTGACCAAACTAGATCTGTGTTTAGGGCCTCATGAGTTGCTTACTCACGAGGCCAAATACAGAAATATTGAAAACCAACAAAATATACACGAATTAACTAACGTGATAATTAAATAAAATATATTAATCATTTTTTTAATTTATTATTAATAATTGTGTGCATGTGTAAGACTACTTGTGAGTCAAAAATATTGCTAGTAATATTCCTAACATCTTATGGATAGCACTATATCAAAGTGCAACTTGTAAAATGTTCGTTTATCATAAATTTTTAGGTAGCCAGGTCTTAAGATTTAGTGAGGACATATTTGTCTGTGAATCTTGAGTTTCATAAATATTTAGAACTAACCAATTCCAATTGCACTGGATAAACCTATGAAGAGAAGAAGAAACAGCAATGTGCCATTCAATGATATTATTAACGTTATTATAATTTGAAAACAGCGACACTAATGATTGTCTAATTAGAGAGTAGATTTTAAATTGCAAAATATGATGTTTTATTATAGACAATTTTTTGCACAGATCTGATGTCCTGGGCCATATTTTTCCGCTGGTAGGAAAGGATTGGGCTCAATCGGGCGTTGCACAACTCTTCACTAAAATCAAGAACAACGGATACCAGCTACTGTATCTGTCAGCAAGAGCCATAGGCCAAGCTCGGGTAAGTGCATCAATACTTTAGCCGGGAGAAGTCCACTGCTACACATAGGCCACTATCATCCGTCCTCCTTGGGGGGGGACATCGCATATGCCTACGTACGCATACGCCGCGCTTGTCTGTTCATAGTGTCCACTTCAGATCCCGAAGGCCCAACGGCCATTTCTGCGGGCTTTACCTGCCCACTGCAACTTAAGAATGTACTGAGCTATATAGTGTACTTTCGTTCGTCTACGGATACCCTCATTCCTGATTGAATCTCATGGATAAATAGAGTCCGAGCACAGCCCATTGAACGACTATAATGAGCGCTTGCCAATGAGATATTCGGAATGATTTTGCACAAATCCGTCTTAGTCTGTCTCCACTTCTATTGTGAGATATCCTCTCTCTCTCTCTCTTTTTCTTACTATTAGAACTTAGTGCACCTTACATTTCAGCCTCATCGTTCAACGTTTGGCCAACGGATTTGATTCTTAGCTCGCCATCTAGAATTTGATGGATGAAGTGAATCCTTGTAGCAAAATAGGAAACATCTCATACCCATATAATTGCATCACTTCGGCGATGCAAGCGCACTTAAATACACCTGGCGACCCTGAAACACATAATGATTGCATTGTTTTCCTTTGCACCAGGTGACGCGCGAATACCTGCGCTCAATTAGACAAGGCGAGGTGTGCCTGCCGGACGGGCCGTTGCTGCTCAACCCCACATCGCTACTGCGCGCCTTCCATCGCGAGGTGATAGAAAAAAAACCTGAGGAGTTCAAGATTCAGTGCTTGGCCGATATCAAAGCTTTATTCCCGCAGTCTTCGAACCCTTTCTACGCCGGTTACGGGAACAGGGTTAACGTAAGTATTGTTTATATCAAATACCTATTATTTATCACAGATAAAAAGTTTTTTTTTCTGGAAAAAGGAAAAAATACTTTTGTATAATTTGTATGTTTAAACTCAAATATATTTATTCAACTAAGCTGTAGGAGCTACATTACGTCATCGTAAGCGCAACATCGAAATAGGGAATTCTATTCGAATATAATTCTTTATATACATCAGGCTAAAGAAAGCACTCTACAATACTTGTCGACTTGTGATTAGTTGACGATTTTTGTTGGTTGAACATTGTTTTCATAGTTATAAATCGGTATAAATGTGAGCTAAGCTTGAATATACACACTTTTTCTTCGGATTTCGTGTTGTTATTACCTTTAAGACCTACCGGCCCTAGGATAAATCCCTAAAGGCATTTAGAACTCAAAATTTGTCGATTATTTTAAGATTATATGTAAGTAAGCTACCAGGGGCTTGGAATGCTGATCTGCTGAGGAGGCCAGAAACGTTGCTCTTTTTATATTAAATTAAATTAACAATGTTTGATATAAACACTATAATATCAAGAATGTGAAATATAAATGTCAATTAATGCTGTCCCTTTTAGAGTTGATTATATTTCAAGAGTGTTCCTGTGTTCTTATTATAAATTAGTTTACCTATTGTAATAAGCATCTCGAAAATTAGCCATGATTGCCTAGATAACTTACTTTAAAGGAGTAGTTTTTGTGATTAGGAAGAATGCTTCTTATTATAATTTTTTTTGTAAAAATCATAGTTCCTAACCATTAATTCAAGGTTATCAAATTGAAACAAAGCTTTCTAGCTGGTTGTAAAAAGGTATTATTTTTTTTCTTCTTACAGGACGTATGCGCGTACCAGGCCGTTGGCATTCCGATTGTGAGAATCTTCACAATCAACTATAAGGGAGAACTGAAACACGAGTTGACGCAAACATTCCAATCCACGTGAGTAATTTGTGCAGCGATTAGCAGCACCGTCAAACAAATCCTTGTCCCGCGCCTGTGTATAAACTAACACTTATATATGTATAATGTAATAAATATATTATTTTTATTTCAGTTACCACGTGCAAAGTGACATGGTCGATGATTTATTCCCGCCACTCAAACGTGATAACGTTTTTAAAATCTAACGAGGAATTAGGCGCTTAAAATGTTTTTATTTAAAAATAAAATTGGATTAGTTCGCGACTTTCTGCCGGTAAGCCGTACGGCATGACTATAGGGGCTTGTCACCTGACCGCGCAGCCATATCAATAACATTACAGCTATCAAAAACTTCGCTAAAAATAATAATTTCAACTAATAACGTTCAGTAATCATCGACTTGTCATCTGTTTCGTTTTTGTGTCTGTCTTCTATGGGAGGAAGTCTGTGAATTGGTTTTTAAATATTATTTATTTATAATTTTAAGCAAAGTTTACTACAAAACAGAATATTTTTTTGACAAAAAATATTTTTTTTAGATTCAAAATCTACACCAAGAGCTCTAAATAAATCTTAATTGGGAGATTTATTTCATATTTATTGATATTTTAAAGCCAATTACTAGAACAACCTCCATCTATATATACCGTCATCTTATAATACCACATTTTTCTATAAATACGTATCTCTGTCTGTCCACTTCAAACAACATATTTATATCGTTGGTGTCAGAACTTTGGTGTGTGATTGTATTTTATAACAAAGTACTTCAATGTCGCTTTTAATATATAGATATAATGCAATTGTATTAAAAATAAATATTTATCTTCTATGCTTTAATTTAAGGTATATGTGAGAAGCTTATATTTCCTTAGGTTTAACTATGTGTTTAGCACGGGACAATCGCGTCGCTTAGTTAATGGTGTATATATTTGTAAATAATGGTTAATATTCAGTAACAAAAACTACTACTGCCTCTGCATCTATTTTTAAAACAATAATAATTGTTCGGTTGTGGTTATTTAACAAAATTTTAATAAGGGTTGATTTGTATATTTTGATGTATAGATATATATGATTAAATTACACTTCACCTGGAAGAGGATGAATTTTTGTTTGTATAGCATAATGAAGAGAATAGATAGGTAAAGGAATAGATTAATGATTCATCAAAATGAAAAGAAATGATATGGCGTAATTATTTTAAAAGTAACTAATGAATCATTGTAACGCAGGTACTCTCACATGTCGGTGCTGGTGGACCAGGTGTTTCCGCCCGCGCTTTGTGAGCCCAGTGGCGAGTTCTCGCACGCCGTGTACTGGCGCGACCCGCTCCCTGCGCTGGACCTGCCCACACTACCCGCTGTACAGCCTGCCGCTACCAAACACTAACAGCTTGCTTGTAAGATAAGCGAACACTGAAAATTTTAATTGTACTCCAATTTGTGCTGCAGCTGATTTATACATTTAAATTTTATGTTTTATCCATTCATATCAAACATTTGACTTAGACTGAAATCACGATTGTGATTAACAATGTCTGTGTAACATGAAACTTACTTTAGTTTCACTTACAAATTTCTAATAGGACCAGTTGAAAGTGGCCTGTATCCAGCTTCTTCCAACGACCTTAACAAGGTTGTCTTTCCACCTTGTAGATGAACGCTGTGTTTGCCTCTCCTTAGTCTCCCATTCCAGAGCATTAAGGCCGTAGTCGCCATCTTGTCTGTGCGCTATGTGGCTACTAAAGATATGTCTGTTACAATTTTTTGGGTCTCCCACCGCTACCAAATACATACCAAAACACAAACAAACTTTAAATATTAAGTGTACACAACGCATAGCTCCGAAGAAATTATAAGTAATCGTAAACGAAGCAATAAAGATCATGTTCCATTTAACGCAAATGTAGTAAATTAAGCTCAGTAATTTCTAAGATGTCTAATTTAAATTTTGTTATTATTTTTTATGGTAGCTCATCCTTCTTGCCATATTATTTTCCACTGCATAAAAATAAACAGATAAATTCTAATAGTAATAAAAATTACCAAATCATTGTTTGTGCTTAAAAATAATTTATTTTTCCTAGACTATATAAATGATGTTAGAATACTATTGGCCCAAGCAGGGATGGATATCTTTGGTTATTTTTAATAACTTCATACAAAAATTTGTATTGTATTTGCACTGTGACAGATTCAGTTAATACATTAAGACATTTTAGAAGACTTACTTTTGTAATAAGCATTGCTTAGATATTAAGTTCCGAACTCAACAAGCAAACATGTCTCTAATTAAGTCTTTGTAGTGCTAAAATTAATATTTAAAAGTTGCTTTGGCACACTGGTGCTAGATTAAGTGTACTGAATAGTTTAAAACAATTCTAGTTTAGTAGCTCATGCAATTATGACATGTCTGCTTTATTTGGTGTAGTGATTGTTATATGGAATGAAAAAACAATTTATATTTATTTGTGTCAAGAATTAGTTTCGAGGTTTACTCTAAATACCAGTCAGATATTATGTTGTATAATTTAATTACATAAATAATATGCTGTGATATGTGATCTCAGCTTCACTATGAGGCAAAGCAGGGTTGCTGCGTTATTTCCTCCTAATACATTTTTATTATATTAAAAATAATATCTAGCAACCCTGCAAACAGTCACAGCGATATCCATGGGGTATCGGACTGCTTGCCGATATAAAACTGTATGTAATTTTAACACACAAAGATATAACTTACTCAATCATTTACAGTTCATCTCTTCACATTTGTACTTTATAAAGACTGTTTATTCCATAGATTGCATAAAGTTATATGATTTGCAGATTTTACAAGCTGTGATGTCGTCGTTTGATGAAGCAATGCTTTATTTTTGTACTGTGATGATATATATGCTAAGTTATTTTTATTTTAATAAAACAAAACAGAAGACCAATGGAGGCTTAGCCCCAGTAATATGTTAGTTTGTAATTGGTTTTGTTAGTGGAACTTTTTAAATTAGTTTTTTAACCATTTCATTGTGGATTATCGATGTTATTTGATTTATTAAATTTGCACAACATTAAATGTGAATGAATTGTTTCAGTTTTTCATTATATTTATCGAAAAAAATTCAGTAGATTTAAAATATTTTTTTCATGGTATTTTAGAAGTATAGTATACTATACTGTTTGTATTATCATGTCATCCCATAAAACTTATAATTATTAAAGATATTTAAATAAATTTGTTTTTTTTTTGTAAAAATTTAATGTCTGTCCTAAATAATTTATAAGTGGACATAGTATATGAAGCGCGAACTATTAGTAAAACAGAGTGGCTAATTCATAGTTATTATAGTCTTGTTTGTAATGTCAAATTCATCAAAAAAACAAGCCACCCTTTATACTCCTTACTAACCTATACCTTGCATTGTTTTCATCTCGTGAAACCGTTGGTCACTTGCAATACATAAGTTTACTTCAGTTTTATTTTAAAAAGTACAAAATTATTTATGTCATCAATCTAACTTATGTCTAAACATTAATAATTGAATAAAATGAATAACAGCTAAGTCATTTTCTTACTTAGTCCATATATAAAAAAATTTCTACGTATATAAATACTAGCCGTACGCTGTTCGCGTTACTTGGAAGGAAAGACATTACACAAAATTCAATTCATTTTGATCCTTGTGTTCATTTCGAAAATTCAATATTTATTGAAGTTCTGTGAGGATTCACAATATTTTTTATTTTTCCGTCTGGTGCGTAAACGTATAAATCAAAGGGTTTAAGGACGCGTGAGCAGGCCACATAGAGCTGCAAATTTAATCCACGCGCTGGCAACTATTTTCCTTGTGCTTTGCAAAAGAACTAAGCTAACGCACTAAGAACTGCAAACGTTTCAATTCGAATGGCATATCTGTCGGGATCATAGGGATACGTGGCAACGGTACGTCTTTGAATGTTCCTCGATAACATTGTTCATTTTCTTGACTGAGAATATGGTTAAGAATGAAAATGTGAAATGAAGAAAAAAGAATGATAGTTACGCCAATTACCAATGTAAGGAGGTGCGGTAGCAAAATGCCTGTCAAATCTAGCAAATTCAAGAATTCAATTGCATAGTTGACAATTTCGTTTTGATTCACCACAGTATCGGTGGACATATCAAAATATACGAATAAGTTTGGATCAATTTCCTTATCTGATATTTCTGCTGAGAGTGTTTTAGTCAATTTGATATAGCGCAATTTTGTTGATTAGCAAAACCAAAATTTGTTCATGTGGCAATCCTCCTTTTTACCATTTAACGGTAATACATCCAGCAGCGTGAATTTCCAAAAACGTGATGCTTGATAATAAAATCCATCAAAAATTTCCTGGATTAAGATCCCCAGAGTAAAGTGGATGATTGTCCAGCTAACAGAAGTTATTTAATTTCATCTATGTTGGATTGCATATTAAACAAATCAGGACGACCATATGCAAGAATAAATCTGGACGACCGTATGTCATCGTATCTTGAAGCGTATTCATGCATGTGCCGTGGCCTCACTGTGAATGTAGACAGTAATACGACCATTCTTCTCATTTTGTTTAGATTTACGTTATCATCATTAACGATTGCGTCTCGTAAATATATGTACTGTTCAGAAAGCAAGTCTGTTTGCTTCAATCGAATATATAGGAGTTGTTCGGTTTTATTCTTCGCGTACATGTCGACGATGGAATTTTTTACATTACAACTGCACAGTCATTTCATTGGAATGACAGTGGTACCATTTCTCGAAAATTGGTCATACCAACTAAGAAACCTTTGTGGGCTCATCCACAATAACTTTGTTAAAGATCATCACATGATCAAATGTATAGCTTATGATTCTATAAAACACATACAGACAAACATTCATTATATAGTAATAAACATCCATAATTTATTTTCACAAAAACATGGCACATTAAAAATTTTGTTAAAATATTTTGTGCATCACAGGGTCATGCATGAAATAACATAAATGATTAATGGATGGAATAAAACCATTGTAGTGGTTTAATTTTATTTATTTTCTATTATGTTTCATCTTCTTCCATTTCTTCATCATCAAGCACATTTTCATCATTTTTACTTTCATTGTCGCTTTCTTGATCACTTGGTACATCAAGATCTTTGTGAAATCCTTTTCCTTTAGTCCAGTGGCATTTTATAGCAAGTTTGAATTTAGCCATTTGGTTGCCAAGAAGTTTTAATATGCTAGCTTGTTCTGGTGTTAAAATAGCACCCTTTTTGCAAACCTTGAAAATATAACAAAAGTTGGGTTAGATTTTCATTCCAAGGTGATACATGAGCAAGAAGCTTATCTCAAGTGATCACGTGTTGCACAAACATGTTGAAACCTAGTATCAATTATAATTAAAAATGTTAGCAGGCAGTACAGGTAGTTACATCAGCTGTTAACAAGAGTAATTTGAGAGACAGAGTAACTGAGAGACTTAAAAAAAGACTATTGTGGAAAATATATAACATTATTTACATGCTACATCAAATCTAATTACTTCAGTGATACAGAAAAAAAATCCATAAAAATGAGCTTTGTATGTATAACATTAAATGCCTGGCCAATAGAGTAATGTATAACACAGGAGATGTAACCTAACTAAATATGTCAATATATGTAAATTAAAATTATGTCACCTAATTAGAAACTAAAACATGTTCTAAAGAAAGAATTTTTGAAAGTAAAGATTATACCCATGCTTTAAAGCAATTAAACAAGAGATAGTATGATAAGCTGATTATCTTCTGCTTTAATAAAGTTAAATTTGAATTAAACAATTCATGTTATTTGCAATAAAAAAACATATCATAGCAATTGATAAAATACTCCTCTAATTTCACTATTTCAGTGCATTAATGATATTATGTTAAAACTTACTTGGTATTCTTTGATTAAATGAATTACTCCTCTTTCTAAGGAAGTTGGAAGGCCAAGCCTGCGAAGATGAGGTTCAATTGTATGAGAAAAATCTTCTAGTGGTCCTTGAGGTAAAATTACATCTTCTGTTGCAACAAATCCAGCGCGAGCATACTCAGCTGCACGGTATTCTTTAAACCATTGTAGTACATCCACAACATCTCTGTTTGTCATAAGCAGACCACACTGGCCTTTTAATTTTTTCGATAGCTAAAATGTATTACCATAAATCTCTATTAAAAAAAATAAATATAAGAGACACACAATTGTAAATCTACAAGATTTTAATAGCTTGCTGCGATAAATTAGTGTCTTTTTTATTTAGTACCAAAGTTATTTATTCGAACAAAAACAATTTGATTAAATAATTGGTATATACCAAAGTATATCTCTAATTTTCTAAAACATCACTACATGTGACTACTCACATTATTCCTTCATCTAAAATTTTTCAATGATCTTTATATGCATTGATATGATCAAAGCTATATACTTAATTAATCAATATTAAGGTATCACAATACAATTAATAAAAAAATCTATTGAAGCTTACAAAATGAACCATAATATTATTTTTGATATTGTAAAATTGTAATAAAAATTAATAACTGTGTAATGTGTAAATTAAATTAGCAATATATTTTATAAATTGCTTTGGAGTTATAATTACTTTCATAGTGTGATAAAAGAAAATTCAAGCAATAAAAAGTTCTTTAAATATATATATATGTAATGATTTTGAACTTAAAATGGTCCAAAAAGTATTAATAAAGTGTTTGTTATATCTAACACATATATGCAACTCTCGCTATATGTTGAATATTTTTTTTTACAAAAACTAGTTCCTGTAATTAATCTGGTAAAAACTACTACATTTAAAAAGCCTAGCGCAGTCACTAAGTTACTTGAAAATGTAGAATATTTCTTGGAATAATATTGGGTACCAGTGTTTATAAACTTTAATACATATAATATCTTAAAGAAACTAACCAGGTTCAATTGATCTTCAACTTCATCACTTTTGGTCCTGCCAAGTGCCACTGCCATAACTTTATTTTTACCGAAAAAAAACCTTGAATCTTTCCACTCACTACGTAAATCTTTTAATTTGGTATTTCTCATGTTGTCCACAGTAAAGAGAAAAACATGTTCGTATTTTGATAGTGAATTACGAATTTCTTCAATGATTTTTTGCTTTAATAGAAGCCCCTTTTTATTTGTTTTTGTTAGTGAAACTGGGAAATACAATGAAAATTGAGTAAGCATATAAACTTGCTAAAATTTATCGTTAAAAAGGTTCATAATTTAGGTTATATATACGTTACCTTTTTTATCACGTTTTGATTTAGGCATGTTTGTTTAATATTACAATAACTTTCAATAGTTGATCGTATTTCTTAATGAATTTTAACTGTATTACGGTTTACTCTTATTTATTTACACGTGAGTTTTCACGTGTTTCCTTACAATTCGAAAAGAAATGTCAAATGTTTAATTTCGATACAGATAGCAAAAATAGCTAAATGTAAATAAAGATTAACTACTACTTTTTTAATAACAAAAATAAATAAGTAGATTAAATTAAAAGAAAGTGTCGACAAATTCAATTACTACAATGAGACAATAATTTAGTTACCAATTTCTAGGCGCCCTAATTTTTACTTTAATACAATGTGGAACAATCTGAAAAATATAGCTTGTGACATATAAAGAGAAACACTGCTAACGGTCCGATAATAGTCAATATATTTTCTGATATAATTTTATTTTGTCGTTCTAAATATTCAATAATTCAATGTTCATAATTCTCCGTAATATTCAGTAGTTCATGCTATTACATAATATATCGGTATCTTGAAAAAAAATTACTAGGACTTTACGAAAAGCATTGATGTTCTTAAAAATAAATAAATGCAGAACTTTGCATGTTAACTGGCATATTTTCTCTTAAGAAAATTAAAATTTAATTTACAAATAGAAATGTACAAAATACCTTAAATTATTCATATGCACATATTTATAAAAAAAAATATAACACTTCGAGTCATACTTTTCCTGCTTTATGTGTAATTTTCAAAATAAAATATTTTAATTAAATTTCATTGAATTATAGAAACGCAAACGATTTTTTATATAAATGCGAAAGTAAGAAAGGAAATATTAATAATAGTAAATTCGAAAACGCGTGAAAGAAAGCGCGTTTTATATGTTTCCTGTCCAAGTCGGGATCGATTTATTACGCAGTTAGTTAATGTTCTATCTCTTTTTGGTTTTAAGAGTTAGAGCGAGGTAAAAAGTGTTTTAGATTTGCTCTATACTATACCAAAGACTATCATAGACCTAAGAAATTTTGATGGCGGACATTTTGTGAGAACCCTCTTCCGTTTTGTTTCCCCTCTGGCCCCGCTGCCGTCAGTGTAGTGTATCGTTCACAGCAAGAGAAAAATTGAAATCTTGTTGCAATTTGCTGGCTTAATTACTTTTATTTCCCTTCCAACAAGTAAGTGCTTTACAATTATATTGAGTGATATATATATATTAAGTGTTTTAGTCCCTAATTGTATTCTTGTGACTGTGACGCATAAAAGGAGTGTCCCTAGCAGCAGCCATTTTGCCTGAGCCGGCGACACGATATTGCGGTGTGGTTAGCTATCAATTCAAATTTTAGTATTGCAGTCTTGATTTCAATTTCACCAGTTATATTTGATTGTAACAGTTAAAAAGGAACTTTTTACTCACTCTTTGCATTGGCGGCGTCTCAGTAAGCAGATTTTTGACTCGTTGCTGGCTCTAAGGTAATTAAGTATGTGTCTAGCCTACATACGGGTATATATATAAGTTTAGTGGTAATTATTATCATAGTAACATACTTATAATGTTAATGCAGGAAATAAGTTTTCAATTTGATTTACGTTTTGGAGGCGTGGTTAACTTAACAAATTTCTACTTGACTCAAATGTAACCAATTCACATTAGTGCGTAGTAAATTTTACTTAATTTTTTTTCGGACGGTTAGTGTTATAACGCTTACATTAAATTTTCTATTTAGTCAAATCGCTATTGAATTTTGTGCAAAGAAATAAGTATAAATAATTTCTTAGAAATTAACGGATAAAATTAACTTCTGTATCTTTAGTGAGATTTGTAACCCCTAATTCCTGCGTTAAAGTAACACGTGCTAGATTAAAATTAGTTATTACTAAATGTCGACAGCTATTTAAATATTGACCACTTCTAATAAATTTTGTGTTAATAACGATAAAAAAAACTGGCTGCATTTGAATGGTTTTCGTTGTTTGTAGATATTAAGAAATGAACTTTTCATACCTAATGAATCATATTGCCCACTAAGGATAACTACTACTTTGCGATAAGCTCTGGAGAATCATATCTCCATCTGCAATGTCTTAGACTTGTCTCGTTTTATAATAACGTCAACGAAATTTATAATTTGTATGTGATCTTGTTATTAATTTAATAACTGACATATATATATATATATATATATATATATATATATATATATGTGATTTCTGTCTATCAGTAAGTTATCATTATTCTAAAAGAAAATCTATACTGTATGTTGCTTAAAAATACATTTGCACCCATGGCATGCCTAGTTTTTATGATCTTAAATATTTATTATCAATTGCAAAACTCTCATTTTTTATATTTATTGTTCAAATAATATGACATATTCTAGAATTTGGAGAGTTGTAATTGCTGCCTTACATTAGTATTGAACACAGATGCTTTTCGATACTATCAAAAACCAGTACTTGATTATTATTACACTTTTAATTAGCCCACTGCATTTTCTCCAAATACAATCTCTTGCCAATGGTCATGAGTTGCCAATATATAGTACATACTATTTATTTATAAAATGTTCCTATACTCTTATACCAATTACTCAAATTTATACTTACAACTTTTAAGTATACTGCCAATAAATTGATTATCAAATCATATTGTAATAAATTAAATAAGTAATTTTGTGAGGAAATTATTTATCTATCATCATATTATCATCTGATATATCGCACATGGTTTGTATGTGCTGTATGTGCTACATATATATTAAAGGAAATTAGTTGAGATGGTAAAAAAAATGCCAAATGAGTTAGACTTGGAATTGTGGATAAAAGTAATTTATATTAAAATGGTAGGACAAAGTGGACCCTAGCAACAGGGCGTGAGTATTGAGTGGTGGATAGATAGGTAGGGGTGTAGAGGAGAGGAGGGGTGCGGAGAGGGTTGGCGCCGAGCCGGCGGGCGCGGTGCACGCAGGGAGGGTGGGGGTGAGGGCGAGGGGTGTGTGCAAGCGTCGCGCTAGTCGTATTTCGTCTGGAGTGTTTATCCCGCGTCGCCGGATCAATACAGTTGGCGCAGTGGCGGTGGCCGAGCGGCGCAGCGACGGCGCGTGCCTTGTTACATTCGCTTCTAGCTCGAGTCTGGGAGATGCTGTCAAACCGAACGGACGCCGGGTCGATGTCGCGTTTGGCGTGAGGGCCGCTCTTAGAGCTACGTTGAGTTTTTACATTGCGCCAGTGCGCTTGTCAGCCTCCATCCAAGGTGCGCCTCGTTCATGATGACTCATTTACCCAATTTGGATTCACTGCGGTGAAAGTGACTTCCAACCGATTAGTCTTTCTGATAATATATTCTTTTTATTTCTAGATTTCTCTTTAATTTCCAGTCAGTTGAGTTTTTATTTTATTTTGTTACAGGGGCATCAGTAATATATACCTCACAGATCTCCAACGATGTCCGTCGACAAGGAGGAACTGGTGCAGCGCGCCAAGTTGGCGGAGCAGGCTGAGCGATATGACGACATGGCGGCGGCGATGAAAGAAGTCACCGAAACCGGCGTCGAGCTCAGCAATGAAGAAAGAAACCTTCTTTCTGTAGCCTACAAGAACGTGGTGGGTGCTCGGCGGTCATCGTGGCGAGTAATCTCGTCAATTGAACAGAAAACCGAAGGCTCCGAAAGAAAACAACAAATGGC
The DNA here is from genome assembly GCF_028537555.1 of Battus philenor. Taxonomy (NCBI): domain Eukaryota; kingdom Metazoa; phylum Arthropoda; class Insecta; order Lepidoptera; family Papilionidae; genus Battus; species Battus philenor. Next base: position 6,984,300 of record NW_027181693.1, read on the forward strand.
AAAAGAATATAGGGTCAAAGTAGAAAAAGAGCTCAGAGAAATCTGCTACGACGTTCTGGTAAGGATTTGCCATATTTTTTTTTTCAGAACGGTCGTTAAATTTATTATTTTGTATCAAGAAAACATCTAATTAACAAGAATTTATACATAAACAAAATACTTTCTTGTTAATGTAAAAGATATTCGTGGTAGTAACTTCGCTACGTCGATGACGTCATCATGTTCGCACATTATGGTACAAATTTAAAGGGTGATGCAAACGTGCATTTGTCGCGGTCTTTTTGTGCGCAAATTGTATAATGATTTTTTTAATGATGGGCGTTGTAGAGGTGTAGGTGGCTGGGCTCACATGGCCGCTAGGGCGCGGTGCTGCGACCTTTTGAGGGTGGGGAGGGCGTGGTGACGTACTGCGCCGCGTCGCTGCGCGCGCTGCTGCCCCATCTTCGTTCGTTGCCCTATCTCTAGGAATCGACTTTGCTTTTTTTTATTTTTCTTATTTCACATTAAAGTAGAAAACAATTTTTCTATCCTCCTTGATTCAACATATTACTAATTTTTGGTCGAGCGGCAGGCACTGTGCAACTTCTTCAAGATAATTTTTTGATTTCTCTACTTTTACGACAACCTCGAACAAAGGTCTAAAAATATTTTTTTGAAATTCTTGCATAACCACCACTTGTGCTTATGGATTAATAAAATAGTTTAAATTTTTATCTTTCAGTAATTTGTTCAAAAATATTTAGTTTTATTATATTTAAAAAAAATTGTTCCAGGGTTTACTCGATAAACATCTAATCCCCAAAGCTAGTAATCCAGAAAGCAAAGTATTTTACCTTAAAATGAAGGGAGATTACTACAGGTACCTTGCAGAAGTGGCCACAGGAGAAACCAGAAATTGTGAGTTTGTTTTTTTTATTGAAGTATTTTTAATTAATTATTACATTAATTACAATATTTGGATTTTGTAATGCTTTGACTACGAAGAGTATATTCTATGGAATTAAAAGTCAAATTTTTAACTATCGTTTACATTACAGCTGTTGTAGATGATTCACAGAAAGCATACCAAGATGCTTTCGAAATCAGCAAGGCGAAAATGCAGCCCACACACCCAATCAGGCTCGGGTTGGCGTTAAATTTCTCCGTGTTCTATTATGAGATATTAAATTCGCCAGACAAGGCGTGTCAGCTCGCCAAACAGGTCATTATTTGTGTCAGTTAGGCATAGGCTCTGTGCTGGCTGGCACGAGAGGGAGCACGCGCCGCTAACTTGCTCGCTTGTTCCCAGCCGTCGTGGAAGACTCGCAGAAGGCATACCAGGAGGCGTTCGACATCGCCAAGGCCAAAATGCAACCGACTCATCCCATCAGGCTCGGTCTCGCGCTCAACTTTTCCGTATTTTATTACGAGATTATCAACTCACCTGCGCGAGCGTGCCACTTAGCTAAACAGGTTTCTTCATTGCATAATCTGCAGTGTAACCTATCGATCACGCATCCCTGTACTAACTGCTAGATGAGTACATTCGCGATGAGATTGCATGATTTTAATATTTTGCCAAGCTAATATAGACGTATTTTCAAATAAAAACTAATAAATGTCTCGGCATGGCCACGTGAACGCAATTAACACGTTAATACTCGACCCAGCCAGCATCAAGAGTGTTGTTAACTTGGTATCAATGTTATTTATTTGATTAAGTCTTGGTGAGCAGTGGTAATATACAAAGCGGGCCATGTTGCAGGCATTCGACGATGCAATCGCCGAGTTGGACACTCTTAACGAGGACTCTTACAAGGACTCGACGCTGATCATGCAGCTGCTGCGAGACAACCTCACGCTGTGGACGTCCGACACGCAAGGCGACGGCGACGAGCCCGCCGAGGGCGGCGACAACTAATGCCGCACGAGCCGCCCCACTCGCATTTGTTCTCATCGGTGTATTGTAAGAAACGAGTAACATTCGAGAAGGTCGCGCGGCGCGGGCTGCCTCCGCCGCCGTCGCGAGCCGTCGCTTGTAAAAATGTTAAACATGTCGTTCGCAGCGGACCTTCACGTTCCGTCTAAAATTAAATGTTATGTGTCATCTTTGACGGTTTTGTATTTCTGTATTTACACTGGATTACAGATATCGAGCTGACCTGATGAATATAAATATTTATAACTTAAGTTATTAAAATTACGGTTTCTTAAGTTAAAAGTGTTTTCCTTTATTATTTAAAATCAACTCGACAGCATGGTCGGCCCCAAAGTAACATTCCTTTCGCCGCATGTCAGCAGTGAAATGGAGATTATGATGGTGAATGTTTTAAAATTACGCAATTAGCTAATAAATTGTTCAAGTGCGCCCAGTAACCCAATACAAGTTAGATTTTCATAAATAATAAACCCACAAACTGTAATGGCTGTATCAAAATAGGGCACAAAAAACTTGTTAGTGTCTTTCTATGTGGTTTTGTGATGTCCTCTAAAAATTTCATTCTTACCAAAGCGAGACTAAGCGTTGACATTAACCATTTTGTTGTGCCCATCACTGATTAATAATAGCATTCTGAACTTTCAGGCATTTATTAGCAAAATAATTTTTGTGATGGACAAATATTGTAACATTTCTGCTGCATTTTATCAGCCATTAATTAATCTATTATATTTTTCATGTTTTCACCAATAAACTTTTGTATTAAATACACTTTTTAGTTTTAGAACCAATATTTAAATAAACTATCACCTATTAACCCCAAAAAAGATGTTTGTCTACGATAACGTATCTTCAACATAAATTTCCACCTTTTGAAATGGCTGTACTTTGGATCCTCCTAAGAACAAAAACATGGGCAAGTTGTAATCTTGTAATTGTTATTTGGAGATATCACTTTGGAACAAAACTACCGTAAAACTCTCATAATAAAGATATCTACTAAGGAGGATACCTTGTGATATTAGACAAAGTTAAAACAACGGCAGGCTTGATACATGAAGGTCTTAAAGGCCATTGAAGATCCATTTTTAATTGCATAATAATAAAGCGTTTTAGACAGCTAGTTAGACAAAATTTTATTTTATGAAGATTTTTTATAAGGCTCCAATGCTTTTGGACACGTTACCGCCGTCATGGGAAACTCCAATGCTTCCTTTGGAAACCTATGCTTTAGTTACATTGCATATAATTATCGCAGTCGTTACCTCTTACCGAAATGTAAATATTACGCTTGCTTCTGAATAAACATGAACGTATTTTCCTATTATAGGATGCAGAAAACTTACGTCGTATTTCAGCCCAGTAATTTTATCAGCTTTATATATTTAAAGGGATATTAACGCATATACCACTAATGTTTGACGGCAGATACAGCTTGCGCCTCATATCTGGCAGATTTTCGGTGCAGAGTTCGTTTATCCACACTACCCTCCAATTATCTCCATTTTATGTGTTTCTTAGTCTCTGAGATGATAATAAATTTACTAATATTTACGAAGTATATGCTATGCATATGCTAATTACAGAAATGATTTTGTAATTCTACAGGCTTTCAATAGCCTTCGACCTTTTACAATTTAAACCAACGATTTTAATTAATAAGTATATTTCTATATCCAGAAGTGGTTTGTGGAACTGCCTTCATTTAAAAGAAGTTCAGTCTAAGAAATAGGTCCTTAAACAATTCTGAATTTTACGTTACTATGTTTGACGTCAGCTATTATCAAATTATTTAAAAATGAGTAGTTTAATTAGATAACATTGTTTCAAATTAAAATTAAAGCAATTGGAAATAAACCGATTGCTCCCATTAAGGAAATTACTATTTTACATTTATAAGTAAAATACAATACGCCGTAATTTTTTTGGTTAATTATAATTTTGCTCAGACTTTGTTCCCATACATAATGTTTAAATTTTCACATATTGCGTTTATAAACGATCAGTTTTAAAGGTTCATATTATATTAAAATTAAAACCAATTTTTAAGCGTGTCATAATATTTAATAATATTCTTTAAAAGAAAATAAAAAAAGATTGTTACATACTTTATTTTCGCAATACAAATATTTGCGCAAAAGATCAAATAGTGGTTATGAAATCATAATCATTCGATTCTCGAAACAACCATAGACAAGGTTATCTATTAGTCCTTTTATTAAACGCTCAACTTATCTGTAAACAAATTTAAAATATGATTGGTAGTTCATGTGATAGCATTTAAATATATAATTGATAACAATAAGACATCTTTAAGTAGTTTAGCTAAAGGCCGACAGCAATTATTCTCCTTGTCGTATTTCATACAAAATATTTACGTATCTATATACGTAAATATTATATATATAGCAGGAATTAACTAAGCATTTATAATTCGCACAAATTTAATCGAATGTTCGACAGTAACATAAAAACAAATTTTACATTATAGAATAATAATCTAGGATTTTATATATACAAATTTACGATTTCACTTAAATACAAAAATGTTTTAGACCGACGTATCACAATTCAATTATCTTCTGTAGAATTTCTTAGACCAAAGAAAAACACTTTTCTCAATCTCGGAATAACAATTATACACAGTAGGGGCCGTATTAGGGCTGCTGCGAGATAAATACAACTGCATACCAAATTTATAAGGGCCAAAACATAACCTGGTTGTTCCACCGCATATTCATTATCGACCGTCGATGTCGAATATAAACTATAAACTGTTACAATGGACCGCGGTACACAAAGTGCTGCATACAAGTAAATTAAATATAATGACAATTTTAGAGCAGAATAGGTTTCATTGGCATTTGACTGCGTCCGTCTTTTATATCTACCCAATATTAAAATACCAGTTACGCACATAATTACAACGGGTAAAAATAAATTAAATATTGCTAGCAATGAATGCATGTTAAGTCTGTGAGTTGTATCTACGAGTGTACACAATACTACGTCGTGATCGAGGTGAACGGTAGTCGATAGAACAAATTCCGGGATGCTAAGGGACGCAGACAATATCCACACGAAAGCCACAGGTGGAGCAATCCTTATTCTAGTATTGGTCAAACGATAATCAACGTTCATCGTTCGAGGCGTTGATGTATCACTAGCCACTAAGCTATGTCGTGATGATCTAATTTCATCGTCATCATCATCGTGATCATCTCTTTTTGAGGAAAGTTGGAGCGCCTTTTTGTCTTCTTCGCTCATTGTCGCCAAAGAATGAAGGGCTATTGTAAAAATCAGGTATAAAGAAGCTGTTGAAGTGAACACATTTAATCCACGAAAAGCTATGCACCCGCTTCTTCCAAAGGACCATGTTCTTGTGTTGTGAGACCATAATTCTGGTGTGATTGTTCCTAGCAATATTAAGTCGGCTATAGCCAACTGTATGAGTATATAGAACAAACCTGAAAAGATAATATTTTTACAATTAAATAAACCATATTTCTTTAATATTTAAAATTCACCGACGGCATTCTATTTGCACATGTTATATTATTTAAATATATAATAAACATAAATAAATTTAAGTTTTGTTTTAACTATGTAAGAAAATGAAATACCAAGAGATTTAAATGCTCGAAAAAAAGAGAATCCAGTTTGAAACACGTAATATTTGTATAGCTTCGAATCCACGTTTTCCCATCGAAGTTTATTAAAACACAACTTTAATTATCATTGATTTGAAAATTTACCGTTTCTTGAACTTTTGAGTAGAGCCGCTAAAAGCGCGCAGTTGGCAAGGGCGCCGGCGCCGGCGACGCACGCAATGCACACTGCCAGGACGAAAGGCGGGAGTAGCGGCCACACAGCTCCGTACACGGGCGCGGGCTCCGACATAGCGTCGGCCGTCGGGGAACGTATAGGGATCAATGACTTTCGCTGCGTCACTCGCGTTCTCCGCCGTCCCTCACAATTTTTTTTCGTTGCCAGTAGTGATTCACCACAGCAGGAACATGTGCTTGCCCGGGAGCGAGAGCATAGTTGCCGACATATTCAAAATTCAAGTACACACATCGCACACCACTCTTATTTTATACGTTTTATGCGTTACTTTTAAAGGACAAAGCTTAAATTAGACCGGACCCGCTGTGTGACGCGGGCTGCAGCGGCACCGAACATTTCATTACTAGAGAGGAGTTTGTTAAGTTTGCAAACGAATGTTTGCGAATATTAATATTTAAGGGCTGCGCTTCTCCTCATTATCATTCAATAATCGCAACGGGTGTCTGACCGTTATGATAGGTTTCCTGTCCTGCCATTTCTCATTCAAATCAGTTGTAGTTAGTTGATTGTTGTAAATACTTACTTATACATATCATTTATTTTCATATTAAACATTGAATTCGTTTAAGCAAAGCGTAAATCGCTGTTATATTTATTTTTCTCGCAAGTAAATGAAATTTTTTTTAAACAGTAAACTTTTTTAACAGCGAAGTCAGTGCAAAGCATAAGTATTAAATTATTGCACAAAAACATTAAAAAAACGAGATTGTTAAAGTATTTTTAGATAAGCGCCACTAACATTCTTTGAACTAGAAATCAACGCAATTTTATTTTTTGTCTTACGGAAACAACATTTATAAATGGTAAAAGGCATAAGATTAAAAATTAGAAAATTAGCAAAATATCCGATTTGTGAGAAATATGTACGAGCTTGCATCGTAATTTATTATTTTTAAGAAATTCAGTAAATAGTTATTATTGACATTTTTTGATTCTTTTACTAAAAAAAATTAGTTATATGTTGCTGAAAGTTTTTGATAAAATTCTTTAAAAACATTGTAAACAAAATATTTCTATACGTTTATTAGTTTCTAGATGATGAAAGGTCAATTTTGTAATCAAACTTTTATGCCTTTAAAGTCTATAATTTATTAGTCAAATTATATTCCAAGTTATTTTAAATATATCTCAGTAATATATTCTACAAACATTTAGAGTTAGTTTTTTATTTTATTAGTTATGGATAGCTACCTGTACTTATAAATTACCTAATCATGATCCAAAGATTATGCGATCTGGCTAGCCTTGTTAAGAATCACGATATTTTAGAACATGCTTAGTTGAAAATGGCTATTTAAATTTAAATGATATATAACGACCAACAAAAAAAATAAAAACAATGGGTGCATTGTCCGTAATAACTTAAAAGCGTGGATAAACGAAATCTATGCGGGTCGTGTTGCACTTCTTCATATCTAAAAAAGATAATAACTTAGCGTTGGTATAATTACTAACGCAATGAGGGAAACGCTTTGATATACAAAATAAACTTGAAGATATATTATTTCGTCCCCATGCTAAATATATTTAAACATCTTAAGCGCGTGCGTAGTATTAATTATAAACCACAAATTTGGTAGACGCGGCCAGCGGCTGGAGTGATGGATGCCTCGCGACAATGCTCCTCCGGGGACGCGTGTGGGCGGTGTCATGACAGCCAAAATCTGCACTTTCCTTCGACTTTCTCTCGGAAGTGCGAAAGGTGTTCACGGGGGGCACGCAATGCTTATTCGGTAGCAAGCACGGCATAGGTGTATGCGCTCTAATATTGACGAGTCTTGTCTGTCTCATCTGACGTACAGTGCATTGCCACTTTTCCGATATTCAAAGCACCTGCATACCCCCTCGTTTATAAAGCTGTGTCGCCGGCGTCAAGAGACGATTTGTCGATTAACCGGTGCAGTGTGATGTGAGAGGGTAGCAATGGCTCACAGACCCGATATCGCGGTTGTAGTGTTATTGTTCGTGCTACGGGCCGGCTCACCAGCGCGTTTCCCTGTGAGTATACACTTCCTTTAGGGCGGGCGGATAAGTTTAAAACTTATACTTTAAAATTTAAAATAAAATTATTATTTAAATTTCGTATGCTATTACATGTTATGTATTATACATATATTGCATGTGTTTTTTTTATAATAACAAAAATATGCATTTTTATTATTATTTAAAAGAAAGCATTGTTAATGCCGATTGTTGTAAAAATCAATGAGAATAATGATTTTTAAATGTCTGTTAGTATTTTTTCATTATTTGTATTTTGTATTACACATAAATGAATTATTTCTTAAAGACTTACTTTACTTACTTACGTTACCAACTTTGCTAATGAATTCATTTTATAGATAATCGTGTTAATTTTACTGACGCCATAAAGAAACAAAATCTATTGGATTTTTTAAAACATAGAAATTGAAATGATTTTGATATTTCTATACTGTTTTTATTCTGTGTATAATTTTTCCTTCTATACTGGTTTAGCCATCACAACATTTTAAAACCAGTTAAGGCTTTCGTTATATTTTTATTATATCAGGTGTTAATAGCAGCAAAAGTAACGTCTCACAGGTATGTTAATGTCTATTAATTATTGCGGCGTGTAGATGTCAATCAGTATTGGTTACACGAAAAAATGTTTTTTAATACTCCTTGATAGGGTATTGACAGTAGTTAATCTGTATTTTACAACTGTTTAGACGTGTCATTGCCGCAAATTGTGATAACTTTATGATATGTTTTTAAGAACAGAATTTTTACCATAACTTACTATGGATAAGCCAATTGGTGAAGATTAGAATGTTATTGATGTTGGGGTTGAAGTTGTCCTTTTATTTACAATATTGTTATTTGAATCTTAAATCTCCATTATTTCATATCATAGTGGAATTATTTGAGGTGAGAATAATATATATTTTTAATTAGTCAATGTATTGAATTATAAACAAATTACATGTTATCGGGATTTGAGATTCTGGAGCTCCGTAGTTTTAAAAGTTATGTTACAAAAGTATTTGATATTTATTAATTTAGGTATTTTTTTATTAATTCCAATATATTTAAAAAGAATTTGTCAAAAGTCACAAGCAGAGAATTTTTTGGAAATTACCAATTATTACGTTACGTTTAGTTACATACGCATAAACAACATTGTTATAACAAAGAGTATTTTAACTTTGGAAACAAATTCACGTCTTACCAAAGACACTTTAAAAATAAGAAAAAAATAATCAATTCACTCTTACTTAGAATATGAATCATTACGTGTTGTTGCGAGCACAAAGAAAACAAAGATGCTTCCTTTTTGTTTTTTACGAACGTAAAATGCAAATTGTAAAATACAGTTAAGTATTTAACCCAATATTCATTTTTTATTTATCATTTCTGACAAATTTGAAATTCCTTCCATTCCATTGTGCCCAAGAAATTTATAATAAAAATAACCTATATTGAATAAAATGTTGTAAAACATTACAATACATGTAATAATTGAGTTTAATTTATAAGGCGGATTCAATTTAAATAGGAAATAGAATAAGATTTTGAATATAATTAATTTCTAGTAAATACAGTCAATTTTGGTGTTTGTTAAAAACCAGTTCTGATTGAGATTAATATTACTTGAAATTGACATTAAATTTTACATAAATCAAAATTTTATTATCGGCTTCGTTTAACTTCCATTTTAATTCCCATAAAACCATATTACATTTAGCTTAATATTGTATGAGTAATAAATGTCTTTTTTTGTAATGAGAACGATGTTTTTAATTATAAAAGGACAATAACAATATCATTTTTTATTTTGTAGGTTAATATACCATTACTGGTAATGTTGCATTAAACGGTACTCCAGTGAGTACAAATGCTATTAAAAGCACTTTCACTAAATCCTTGTTTTTGTGCGCACAACTCCTATAATTTTATTTTGGCAATTACATTGCATAATACAATAGAACCAAGTCTTTCCCGCGCTTTATCACGTAGCGAGTTGCACAAGCGTAAACGTCACGCGCTTAAGATTTTTCTCAATCGACTCTCGATGATTTGTATTACAATAAAGTTTTTATTCCATCTGTGACGATATGGGGTGATTGCCAGCATCAATCGCGTAATTATAATACTTAAAAAAACTTTCGTATTTTGACAAGTTTTGTACAAAATTTAATTAGTAAGTATCGGGCGATACTGGTGAACATAAGATAAATGTTTTTATGGTAAAAAAAACTTCTGTTTTCACATCTCCATGATAGTTAAACAAATAGTAAACGTTTTACTTTCCCCTTTACTTCACTAGTGTCCGCTAATGTGGAACCTATACTAAACTGAGTCACCTAGTGTTTCGGTTTCACTAACGCTTCTAACAAGGTCGATGTGTAGTAAGAAACCCATCAACGTCAATTCCGCAAGATAAGGCTGATACAATTACCTGTTTCCGATGTACACGGTGGCGAGTGATTCATCAATCATCATTTTTTTCTATTTATTTCCACGAATAATCGAAATTAGTTCCGCGAAATTTCACTTCGCCAATAAATAATTATATCGAAGTTTCTAACAGTATTTATGTAAATAAAATTTACTGTTCGGATATTCTTAATTTACCTACTGTTGGTCATTTTCACAAAAGCATATAGTCGAATTGAGATTTTAATATATTTTATTAATTAATTTGATTTTTTAATTAATTTGTGCAGCGTCTATATATCGTAAAAAGTATTACCTAATGATAAAAAATCTTGTTAGTTTTTGCTGATGTAACATTTATTTATAAAACTTTGTTACATACATTGTAAACTAAAATCCTTATTATTCAAAATATTGACTGTAACAACATTACTTTATTCCCTTATATATTAAATCTTCCGCTCTGTATAGTAGCTTTTCTTTCTTGGTAGCAGGCCATATTCTTTAGAGCTCCAGATAGCTACAAAGATACCCAAGTCCTCCAAATAACCGTGGGGTAAATTCATTGTTATCATCATTTTTATTATATAGTGTAAAAAATGCTTTTAAATATGGAACAGTATACTGTGTCCACAGTTTAAAATAAAATGGTGATATCTCTGCAATTTATAAAAAATGTTTGAGAATGTATAAAACTGATATTTTCGTTAAATATCCGATTACATGGTGGTACTACATGTAAATATCGGTACAAATAAAGTGAGACAATTTCAAAAACATGGCAAAGAGATATTGGTAGAGTATATTTGACATGTCAATTTAATTTTGGTCTATCAATGAGTGTGTGTGCATTAATTGAACCAATAACAAAGTAGTGTGGGAAGGCAACGCGACAATAGCCCGACCGCGCCCACGTTGTGCACGTCACTCGTCCTCAACTCAATCTCCATTGACATAGTATTTATCAGTGTTTACAACTGAATTCTTCGGAAGCGTTCTTGATACCTATATCGATTGCATTGCCAAAACATCGATACAATCATCATACAAGTATCCAGAAAGTTAAAAGATTAACTTTGATCTGGCAATATTACTGGTTTTAGCACGGTCATTAGTTAACACTTAGCACACTTTTTTATAGTTTTTTGTACATACTACATGAATTTGCGCAGCAATAAAAAATTTCTATTTCATGAGAATTTGAATATCTTCGTCTGTTTACTTATACTGGTAATAAACTCTGTACATATTGTGACGACGTGAATTTTTAGTGGGTGTTTTTTTTTGCTTATTGTCAAAAGCTGTTTGGCCGTTTGTGGTGTTTACTGCTTTATCTACTGTTTTATCATCATTCAAGGGACAAAGCGCTGAGGCCTTTGCTTGAGGTTTTACTTTACTTATTGTACCGGTTTAGTGTGGTGTGGTCTTTCATAGTTCAATACGGTGCATCTCAACCTTTTTCGTTTCCGTACTCCTTAAGAAAACTTTTCATTATTAACTATCTATCTGTAATATCTCTATATCTATTCCTGCAAATATGTCTCGTTTCTGTTAATGTCTATCTATCGTCAATATTGATTTTTAAATATAACGTTTTTACTGTAGAAGTTCCTTTAGGTGCATTATCAATTTTTGAATTTTTACATTTTATTACCTATTTACCGTTTCCAAGTATATTCTCAAATTATTTGTGATTTTTTATATTATATTTTGAACTTCCTATTGTTGACAAAATACGTTAGAATAATGTTTATATAAGTAAACCGATTAAACTCGTTTCTCGTTTCCACCATTAACACTAATTTTCACGAAGCTCTAAATGCGATCGTACCACAGGTTTGAAATAACTGGTTTAATTTGTTTATACTAAGTAGTAATTAATTTATACTAAGTAGTTTAAATTTGGACAATTTCTGTAAAAATGACAATCAAAACTTGTTCGTCTCTTTCGTTTTGTAAATAAAGAAAATGTTTGAACGATTTTTAGATTTGATGTTTTGCACATTTTTATGAAATAATTTTATGAATTATAACACGTGTTGGTATTTTTATTTATCAAATATTGCATTTTGCATTCCATATTTCTGTTATTATTTTAATAAACATTTTATCATTTGCCACGTAATAACATAGATATTTATTTGTAAAAACAAACGAGCGTTTGTTAAACCCTTTTAATTAAGAGAATATTTATCATTATTTTAGTTGTAGGATGTTCACTGTTAAACATTATCCTCCTCCGTAGATTTCCAAAAGGACCAGCTATAAGCGGCCTGCATCCACCGTCTTTAGACGATTTTAACAAGGCCGTTTGTCGACGATACGATACTGTACTATTCGTGGTCGCCGATCCATCATCAATTAAATCCCCAGCGGCCATCTGTTATTCATGTTATTTGGCCTACTCACTGCCACTTCAACTTGCCAATCCCCTACTTTGGTTACTTGTGTTAGTCTACGTATCTCCTCATTTTTGATTTGTACACGTAGCCAAATCCCGAGCATAGCTCTCTCCACAGCTCGTTGAGCGAATGTTAGTTTTCCCAGAAAGAGAATATTGACGTAAATAAAACATAAATATTATTGCAACAGGAGATACTGCCCCTGCAGGGCTGGTGGGACGCGCGTGACGGCGGGGACGTGCAGGTAGTGTACTTACCGGCGTTAATCCCGCGCGAAGCACAGTCCACTACGGACGAGGACGGCGACGTCCCGCTGCCTTATAGTTTCAACGCCTTTGGACGGTGAGTAAACTTTCCATATAAAACATAAATAATATTCGCCTAATACAAATTGTAAATATCATAATAAATATAATAATGTAACTAAAACATTACCAGAATTAGAAAAATATAAAGACACGTTTCTTGTATTTTCCGATTTTTCCAGTGTGTTATACATTTTGTAAATACCAGAGGCAAACAAAAAAAAGAAAAATTGTCTGAAAACCTTTGTGTGCTTACCGTACTGGAGTAGAGTATATATACCATACCTTTGGAGTAACTTGGCTGTCTCAATGACTATAAAAGTATAATAATATATATATAGATCCGCTGAGTTTTTTTCGCGTGTTCGAACAGGTGGTATACATCTTGATATCTTTATAAAACTTAATTAATTAAACGGTTTATAATCCTTTTTTGTTATAACCATTAAAATTAAAACTATACATAAACATGTAAACGCATTATGCGTGTAAATGTTTTTAATGTATTTTGTAATTACGCTGTTATCTATGTCGTCGTGTATATATGAATTTAAATGGCCATTTAACTTGAGCTCTATTTTAAATTTTCACGTACTGAATGTTTTAGTAATTAAAACGTAAATATGCTATCATGCTCACTTTCACACCTCGTGGACTCTCTCAGCAGCCTTGTTCACGGGCTGTTACATTCTTCATCCATTATTTGTGATTTTATTTATTAGGAGGGTGCCAAACGGTTAGGTAACTTAAGCTCCATAGAACATGACTTGAAGTAAGGGCCCCTGAGAGAACTAGGGCTGCCACACGAGGCGTAAAGTATTTTTGATTTCAGGGTACTTAAGAGGGCCGAGCCTCGGTAGCTGTTATGAAATCATTATTTTTTTTTAGTACTCATTTATCGTCTTCCCCTATAAAGTTAAACTAGGGTCGAATGCCCGCTAATACGTGTCGTCTATTTTTACAAATATATTGGCAAGTAACAACTAAAATTATTTTAAGTTGTTAAAAGGTTCCATTTGATTATATTATTGGAACCTTTTGAACACTACGATTCCTTGTAAATAATTTATACATTAATATTAGAAATAACTAATAGACAGCTAAGTAACTAACGCCAAAATCTATTTTGATCCGATATATACAGAGCTTTATCGTCTTATAATTGTAGACTACATTAAGTTATAACTGTAGTAAGTGAAGTAACTAATTATTAGCGCTAAGGTGTTTTAATATTGATCGTCCTTTAAATTTTTTTAAATAATAAAATTTGATTTATCTAAAAGTATCAGGGGGCCGGAAAGTAATGTCGTTTCTGTCGACATATTTTACAGAAAAACCTATAGATTTTTACCGCTCCGGCATTAAAAATTTGTGTACTAGATGATAAAAGATTGCTGATAACGAAGGTGAATACATTGTTAATTAGAAATAAAAACTTAATAAAAATGTTGTCGTGTGAATTTAACTTAAGAAAGAGACATTATTTTCCTGTTTCCCTAATATTAATCACGGGTTTTAATGCAATTATTATTCAAATTTTATATTGGTATCAATTAATTTTTATGACACCATAGTAGATATTTAAGTGTTATAAAATCAATTTGTTTTTTATAAAATTATAGAGAATAAAATTTGGACAACATTGAACACGTACTCTACAATCATTTTTGCATAACCACAAAATAGTCTTTTGGTTCGCTTGCTATTAATGATTAAGCTCTGCTTATAATGATTTAAACCGCAAAAGAGGTATTCTAATTCGACCATGCTGTGTTCCCATTCCCAGTTCCGTATGACGTAACATTACGCAACATGACTATTGTTGCATAACTGCAGGCTTTAAGCTTATGTATTATTATTACCGTCCAATGTTTTATAACATTTATTTAATAATAGTGTATAACTATAATAATACATCAATTTCTTCAGACTTTATTTCATTCATGACGATTAAACGTAAACAACTGATAATACAGCATGGTTCGCAATAGGTGTTTAAGTTTTAAAGGGGTGAATGTATAGCTTATTTGTCAGCAACAGGCTTTAAAAGTTGAATATCTACTTTAATCACCGTGTATAAAGTGATATATCTGAAATACGTTACACAAATTTATTTTTTCTAAGGAATCCGACAGGTCAACAACTTCTGGAGGTATATAAAATCTGCACGGACTGAGAGTATTTTAAAAACCATCGATTTTTGGATATGATGTATTTTAATTCAAAGCCTCATCATATTTACCGGGTTTGAGGCAAAATGTGTAGGACGTTAGACGTCTTTACAATAATTGAACTATTACATATTGAACAGGACTCCGGGAGCCGTTGCATTATCTGTTTCACGGTCGTTTACACGGACGCTCCACGGCGCTACAGCGCATAAGGCTCTATAAACAACCTAATCGCGATAAGCGTGTCACCCATGTTTTCGTTCTTCTATGGCGAGGAAAATGAAAGCCTGGTGTTATGGATGTCGTGCTCGAATTTAAACTGGCGCGACAATTTGAACGCGTAAGAATATTTTAACTCTAAAAAAATATAGGCCGTAGTGGCCAGTAATACGGGGCGTTCTAATATGAATGCTACTAATCTATGACCACAGGTCATAGATCGGTTTGAAGTCGCTTACCCCTACTGAATGAGTTGAAATATCAACGTCAATAGGAAATGCTGCTTGCCAACCTACTGTAGTAAGTAAAGAAAATCTTAAACCAATGTTCCGTAAAACACTGATCATAATCTTTATTTTAACTTAAAACAAAAAAAAATAACTTAAAATGAGAGCTGAATGAAAATGAATATATATATGTGTGTGTAATATAGCAAAAAGTTTTTATCAGCAATATCAGTCAGAAAATGTCTAGGTCATCGGAGAACACGGTTGTACGGGCTAGTAATTATCATGTGTGTATGAAAGTATCATAATTAAATATACAGGACCTAATTACTCTTTTATATTTTAACATACATACGAGCACTCGATATATGGCGATGCGCTGGAAAAGAACGTTATGCTACAAATATTAAAGTACCTTTACTCTTTAGTATTTTTCATTGCCGTAAATTTAAAAAAAAATTAAACGGCAATTTGTTCCATGTTTAATTGTGATCGATTTTTTTCGAATCTTTTTTCGAAATTCGATCGGTTTAATTATAGGTGATAGATAAGAAGGGTTGTCATATCGTCTCTGTAAACAATTATGTCCATAATCATTCTATAAAATAAACCTAGTTGGAGTAAAACTACAGTTTAAAAGATGTTTTCAGTAAAATTTTGCATTCAGTAAATTTTTTTAAAAAAGAATTTAACATTAAAATAACGATTCCTAACAAATGTATCATTTGTCGTAAAATAATTTGAATTTTACTACCAATAAATAACAATTTAATTAGTCTTTTTTATTCTCTGTATCAATATTTTTTAATCAGTCTTCGTAGTTGTACGCTTTAGAAAGAAAACCGTAATCATAATGTAGTCGTCAAACTTTTAATAAAACCTTCCACATATATTTTTCCGAATATGTAAAAATAAACCAAACATGAGTTTTTTTGAAACCTTTACAAGCACTAACACTGAGATATAGTTTTTAGATATTACAGATTTAACTATTAACTTATTTTAAAATAATGTTTATATATGAAAAATAATTTAAGTATTTTTAAATATAATATATACTTACACATTAATATGTATATATTCAATATTTTAAAAATATGTTTACTGATGTTAGAATCTTTCTCGCAAAAAGCTATCTCTATCCACAATTATTTTTTCTATTTTATTTTTTGTACCATCGGGTTAACAACACGTATACAGCTCTCTTTTCTGTAAACGGTCACCGTTCACACTCATCACGCCATGACACACCTTGAGAAACTTTATTAAATTATTTTTATGAAAAGCTTAACTATATATACTCAAGAAAATCTTTAGAGGAAGTGACATGATATTTCTTGGGATTCTTTCTCGGGAACGCATCAACCCGTGACTATTGCAGTGCTAGGTTTTGACAATGGATTCCCTTTCTATAGCGAATGATCAAGTAGTTGAAGTGACTTTAATAAAAACGCACACAGGAAAAAATTGGTTTCTTCTAAGCGTTCAAGATCTTGTGAAAGCTTTGGATCATGATAAATTGTTATTACAATTTTTTGTTTTTAGTTGATATGTTTCATTAGATTCTATTTAGTGGTTTTAATTTAAGAAAAGTATTCAAAATGTCATGCAATTCATCACTATATAAAAAAGCTCGAAAAGAGTTTTCCTTTTTAATAATATCATGTGACATAATATGTTCCACAAATAACAGCAATCCTTTATATTTAAGTGGCAGCTTTGTAGTGTGAATAAAATGCGAGATGTAACCAGACCATTAATTGCTTAGTTAAAATTTGTCCTTTGCGTATATGTTTTGCTAATTGTTCTAAATTGGTCTCGTGAATTGATATTCGGAAGACATAACATAGCCCAGCATTATTTTTAAGAACATAATTGATTTTAAAACATAAGCAGTTTATTCGCTCTGCTAATTTCATTACTTAATAGCATGCTAAAAAGCTGTGTTATATCATAGGAAGATAATTTGTCGTGACGAAAATTTTTTTCTTATTTTTTAAAAAGTTTATTAGTAAGTCTATTTTGTTGTCTATGTATATCTGCTGTAGGCATTTTCATTAATCGCAATGTCCAACATAACATATCATAAGATAAAGATTTTCTGTTGCCAACAGCTGTAAACCTGACCAAACATATGCAGAATTTTATTTTTTTTACTGCTATAAGCGCTAATCCACTGTAGAACAAATTGGTTTCTGAAATAAATCGTCTGTATTTTCCTTTAGATTCTTGTACATACCATCGCACCGAATTTTACGTTTCTGTTACCCTGGTACATAAACTTAAAAATACGATGTAGACTGCATTATTACAGGACTATTTTTTTTCAATTCCAGAACCTTCGATTTGCAGCTAGTACCAAATCGGCGTTTGGTGTCACCCCAATTTGCAGTATGGTCGGAGACGGGAGAGGAGGCACCCCTATCCGAGATCGATACGTCGTGTCATTACTTACATGCTGGTACTACTACAGTTGCTGCGTTTTCTGCCTGCAAAGACCAGGCTCTTGTAAGTACATTTATTTAAAATGTCTTTAAAATTTCGTTTCGTGAAAATTATCAAAATTTATAACTGTCTACACTGCCATTGTATAATTATAGACATTAAAAAAATCTTTACAATATTCATTCTCATTTCACTTTTTTTTGTTTTTCCTTAAAGATTTTCGCTTGATGATAGGACTAGACGATTAAACATGTAGAAAACAATGTAAATACTACACGATACGATACACGTACTTTTGGAACACAAAAGTAACAAATTTTTATAAAAATGTAAAGGTATATTTCTATTACGAACAGTTGTTGTTGGTTATAATTGGATTATTTCGATTTAGATTTTAACTGTTATTGATTAAAGCATGTACAACTTTACCCATGAAATAACATTGTGTATGTTGTACACATCTTCAGTAAGCAGGTGTATCAGAACTTATGATTGCTTATAAACTATTAAAGTGATTGGTTTAATGCAAATAACAATTTTGCGTAATTGTTAGGCCTTTCAAAAAATAGAGCATAAGTGTTTTAACTTTATTTAAGTAACTTAAAAATATGTCCTATAGGTTAATTAAAATTAATGTCCTGTCGTTTCCGCAATTGAAGCGACACAGGCCCCGAAACCACGTTTGATAAGTGTATAGGACGTCTTGTGTTGTAACAAATTTTACTCTTCAAGTTCTTGAAAATTGTGGTATCCATATTTCTACCGTGGTAGGACTCAGGATTTGTGACATTCATGTGCTACTGGTGCGCTTTTTCTAAATAAATAAATATTATTAAAGGTATTCGTTTTGTTTTCAGCATGGTTTAATAGTAACGGATAACTCGACGTATGAGGTGCGGCCATTACCGCAGGGCGCGAGCCGTGCACAAGATGGCGTCGGTCGCACGGCGCATGCGATACGGCGCGCGCCGCCCCCGCGCCCGGCGCCCGACGACGCGCAGTACATCCGGCCACGTGTGCGGCGTCCCCGGCAATCCCGTGTGCGCGCACACACGCCTGCCAAGTACACCATCGAAATCGCCCTGTTCTTAGACGAAGCTGGTTATAAGCTCTTTTACCCATTTCTCAACTACAATGAAGCTGATTTACGTGATATGCTTCTTGCATATGTCAACGGAGTAAGTTATGTAAATATTTGTTAATTAGTTGTTAATTATTTGTTTTTAAACTATGGCCATAACTGTGCCTATGGTAACACCGAATAATCGAATAGTTAGTGTAAGAGCTGGCTTATACAATGTTACTGTAAGAAAAAATATTTCCAATGATACTTTTAATTTTGTTTTCTAAAAAAATACATACGTTGGTGACACTGAAAGACTTTAAGAAAATGTCAGTTTGAAATAACGAATTTTAAAATTCTAAGGTAGTAACTTTTACTTACCTTTTTACGTGCTGCGGCGGCAATTTAAAAATATATAACGTTTCGGCGTAACTAAGAGTTAACAAATTTCTTTGTATAATTTATGACCATTGTGCTTACAACTACTTGCTGTCTCAGATAGCTATAAAGACACGACACATCTCGGTTAGCTTTTGGTGACGGAGCTTCATCTCGTGCTGTTTTTTTTTCAACTTTACATTTTACAATTAAATAATGGGGCAAATGAGTTCAAAGTTAGGACCATGTTTCTTTTAATCATAGTGAAAATCCGTTACAAGGACGTTCTTATTCACTCGATACAGTCTGACATACCTATAAATAAAGTCGATCAAGCTTGGGCATTGATATCAGTTCAATCTGAAATATTTTCTAAGATTACGCCCTTAGGAAGCTTTATGGTAAATAGATTCTTTATATGACGCCAGAAGAATTGCCAGAAAAATAGCGAGGAAAAGGTGACCATCTTGTTCTGTACTCCAACACGCTATTATGCAATAATTGATATCGAAAAGAGAAAACAGTATACGCAGACCGGTACACCAGCATTTGTTTGCCGGTTGTATTAGGAAATTTCGAGAACCTTATTGTTAGGTCTCATTCTTTTATAGTCTCGACCATGCACCATGCGATTTTCATTTACTCTTGAAGAAGAGGAGACGGCGTAAAAAAACGCCGTGGAAATTACCTCCAAAGGGGGTGGGTCCACTGCTTCTCACAATCGTTTTACCGGTTACAACGACGCATAGATTGTAATGGGACTATTTGGAAAAACAATAAATTATTTAATAGTTAATTCTTATTTGTTATTGGTATTCCAAAAACTTTCTGTGTCAGATCTCGTAAAAATTATATGTTATGTGTAACTTTATAGAAGTTACTTTTGCGTTCCAGGTACAAGCGTTATACTATCACTCATCATTGGGTACTAGGATCCAATTGTCCTTAGTGCGTCTGACATTGCTGCGAACGCAACCAAAGGATTTATCAGTACACGCAGAGAGAGGCAGACTACTTGACTCGTTCTGTGCATACCAGCGCTCGCTTAACGTAGAAGACGATGACGATCCACAACATTGGGATATGGCGCTGTTGCTCTCTGGGTGAGATTTTAACTTTAGTAACAGAGATTGCTTGGCATTAGAAAGGCCAAGGAAGTCATTTTGACTATTTTTTAATTCCTCTAAGAAGAATAATTATGTATAACATAATTTATTAGATTTAACTTTGTTTTCTTTATTAATAATCACGAATAACTTTTTATATGATCGTAAATTATATAAAAAACGTTTAAAATTAATTTTACCGAAGGTTATTATATTATATATATTGTTACTTTTTTTTGGTATGTAGCGTTCACGTAAAAACGATACGCGTCTTAAATTATTCTTGCACATTCGAATTTCGTTCGAATATGAATTCGGAAAACGTTTATAATATTATCGTCGTCTTTGCTTTTTGAGAAGCAAATTCGTGCACGTTCACAACCAGAGATAGTGTTCTTTTTTTTAATGGTTGACACATAAAAAAAGCAACGATTTTTACAGACGCTTTTTTTCTTGTGTTTAGTTCACTTCGTCAGTTTTTTGTTTAGTCGTTTTAGAGCAGGCTCAAAATATTACTAATTTAATTTTAACGTAACTTTCAAATAAATTTAAGCTGAAAGTTGACAAAATAATTTTGAATGTTTGTACGTATATTTTGTCTAACTTTTAATTAAATATATAATAACTGCAATTTTCCGAACAAGGACCGAATTTCATATTGAAAGCCTATCCTCGAGATTTGAATTGTACTTCTTCTAATAAAATAGCTCAATTTATATTAAAGACTGTATATTGTAGCTGTATAATTTATTTTAACCGGGTAGTTAATAGTACGCCAACCCATAAGATGGATAGATCTTATGGGAGAGGTATATGTTCAACCGCGGACGGCCTAGGACTAAGAGGTTGATATAAATCTGCCATGACAAAAGTGATCACACCGGAAAAAATATTTTTTCTAATGGAATGCGACAGGTCAAAACTTCTCGCAGTACAAAATCTGCTAATATCTGTAATCCGAATTTTGAAAACTGTTTTTATTGTTATGTTATCATTATGTTTATTTTTATTTATGAAACTATTGATTTTTGGTAAGGGTACCATACAGTAATTGACAGCCTATGAGCTAAACACTTACCCTTTAAAGCTTTTACACCTATAACCAACAACTGAATAATGCAAAATTATTATATTATGTTTGTAGACTTGACTTCTACTCGGAGGAGAGCGGGCGTCGGAACGGCGTGACGATGGGCCTAGCGCCGGTGGGCGGCGTGTGCCTGCCAGCCCACGCGTGCGTGGTCTCGGAGTTCGGCACCAATGACCTGCTTGGTCGTCCCTACCCCTCCGCAGGCTTCACCTCCGTTTACATCCTGGCTCATGAAATTGGACATAAGTTTGTTTTTTTTTTCAATATTTACATCCACAGACACATTTCCACAACACGTAATATTTTTACATATATCTCATAAATATTTGAGCTGCTCGAAGAATAGCTCATTTGTAATGGCGATGGGCAGGGCACATCGACGGCCGTTGTGGTCGTAAGGTTCTTTCTTTTGACTATTCTTCTCTTGTCCGAGGTATTGATTATTCATACATCCAACATGATTTCTATAGCATATGGAATCCATCGTACGTTAAATGAAGAATTTTTGTATTTGAAATTTTAAGCAACTGTTTAAAATAAAGCTTATGCTTGCCGGATTGCTGGTATTGAAAATATGAAAATTTAATTCCTGAAATCGATTGTTAATGATGCAAACAAAGAAAGGCTTAAGTCTAAAGAAGTTATTATGATTTGAATCGAATCAATTGATTTCCAAGTATAATATTTTATTTTGATCAAATCGTAGTTAATTTAATTTGAATACACACATATAATAAATATAGCCATTTACATTGGCTGGTTTTTATTAGTCATTATCTATTTTAATCTTAAACATTAAGTAGGTTTTGTTCCCAAACGTATTAAAGATTAATATGTAATGTTATTGATACAAGGGAATATTAAGAAATATTCATGTTAATAAAAAACTTAAAGCTCTCTTATGATCTAGGTACTATCATAACACCTCGCTTTGTGTCAGGACATGTAATATTGGTAGACGGCAAAGGTTTTACGGCCCTGAATATCCTTTGTAAAGAACTAAGACTTCTGGAACAATAAACAGCTGTTTAAATTTTTTGTAAAAGTGTTTTTAATCCATTATCGTGCTTATAAGAAGATAATTATTTATTTATGTGTATTTAATATTATAAAATAAAACTTCGTTTTATCATCTCATATTTACTAACTACTTAAATACTTATTTATTCACTATACCTGTATTAGAAGCACTCTGGTCATCTTTAAAAGGACATTTATACCAAATATGTACTTATAAAAACAGAATAATAATTTGTGACGAGGGAGTTCTGACAGTGTGTGTTTGTTGTTAGCCTGGGCATGCACCACGACGGCACGGGCAACACATGCGCTCGCGACGGCTACATCATGTCTCCGTCCCGCGGCACGCACGGAGAGGCCACGTGGTCGCGCTGCAGCGCCAACATCGTTGCCGACTTGCAGTTAGTACCACTTTTTTGTTACTGACAACACCGCTCGTCTGTCGGCATTTAAAGCTTTCTCTGGTTTGAAGTGGTAGAACACTAAAGGCGCTTAGCGTAAATATCTTTTAAGCAATTAAGCTCGCCGGCGCCAGCCTGTTATATAATTGATTGCATTCATATAAAATATTCATAGAATAATGAGGGCGCTAGCGCTTCCTTTCGGTGAGCTAGAGCTGTCACTCGAACTACGACTAGCATTCCCATTCGCAGGTACCCGAAAGGGCCGAACCCTGATTGAATTTGTAGTCTAAAAGAATCAGTTTCTCCTCATCCTTTTGTAATTGAACAGCAGATACAAACAGAAAAAAACTGTCGGTATCACGATGCATTGTTCTTTCCATCACTCAAGGTCAGTAATGGAAGTAAGAATGTTACACATTTAATCAAAAAAACAAAATTGTGAATCCAATTTAGTTTACTTATAAAATTTTGAAAACCAGTGACAAAAATAATTTACAAAATTGAAAACATTTAAAGGGTATATGGTCGCTTGGAAGTTGGAATATGCGGTATGAAGTATCATGCAGTGACAGTTTGTTACAAGGGGAAAAAGAATAGTAATATAAAGAAGCCCAGGAAGGGAGGCCAGGGCCAAGGAGCTCACCATACGAGTATTAATTCTGGTCCTCAGAGTCTTGAGAGCAGCGCGGATCTTGATCCTCGTTGTAGCACTGATTGTCTGTTGCGCAGTAAAATCATATGTGGCGCAGATGCGGTTAGTCACAATGTCGAAACGATAATGGTAGGCGGAAGAAAGTTTTGTTACGGTTTTTAACTTAAGCGTCAGTGTTGGCACTTCACAGCACAGCTTGTTCACTAGGTGTTTTTAGGCGTGAGTAGGAAAGGGATAGGGATATATGGAAAGGACAAATTGACAGCTACATAGTTATTTAACAAATTTCGAGTGTGAAATATGAATGCGAAAAAAACAAAACGTATTGATAATTAGAAAAATTATAAATGTAATATATATCGCGACGTAAACAGTACATATATGATATATATTGTCAACCCTGGAACAACCTTATTAAGCTCATTTGAAAGGTAATTTCTAACATTGGACAAGATATTTCAATATAAAATATATTATAATATATACAATTTAATTGTTGACACGTGTATTATATAATACAATTTTAGATAATTAATAAATAAAAATTCTTCATGTTTTTATTTGTTCACCGTAAAAGATCAGTAATATAACTTACTTACTATACCAATATTCGGGAATTTCGTAAAAAATATATGAATTCATTTGAAGGTATGCACTTTTAGATATTATTCCAAAGGAAAATCACAAAAAAGCTTTCGATTTCAGGTGGGCTACTTGCTTGTTCGACGGTAGCGACGACGATGAAGAGATCCCTTTTGAACTCAATCATGAGCGCTTCGGCGGAGCTCCTGGTGTGGTTTGGGACACAAAGAAACAGTGCGAGGTTAGAACGCCAATCAGATCTTCAAGCAAGCTTTTTATAGTCGCCACAGCGGGGTCGGTCAGTGTTTTTTTACCATCTGTTCTGTATGCTAGTTGGGTTGGTTGCTGCCACTTCAACTTGTCAATTTGCAGGGCTACATCGGTTATTTTTATTTGTCTACAGATCTCATTCTCTTCTGATTCAACTCTAGAAAACAAAAAGCATACTATTGTAGTTTAAGAATTATTTCCACCGCCTTAGGATCGGCTTCAGATAGGCGACAGGCGATATACATCTTTGTCATTGTGATCATCATGTAACCCGATAGACGCTCACTGCTAGGGATACGGTCTTACGCTGTCTGCACGCAATGACTTCCCCACGACATTAGTTACTTCGTTGGTTTTGTCTTTGTCCTGTGTCAATAATTTAGTTTTTCGTATTGCAGGTGTTGCTTCGTGATATGGACGCGGCAGCGGTAGATGAGCATGGCGGGGGCACAAGCGGAGGCGGAGGGCATTGCGCGCAGTTGATGTGCCGGTCCCCGCACCGCGTGGGATTCTACTACGCAGGACCTGCTCTCCCGGGCACGCCGTGTGGACTACGCAAGGTCTGCACTATTCTAACTCCGGGTCCTACAGTAGTAACATTTACATACTCTTACCTTGTACAAAATGACTGACGGTGGGTGTACACCGTGGCGCTGTCAGTTCAGCACGCAGTGTGATATTAAAAGGATTTGACGTGACTTGTGGACAAGGTTGTAGCTTTGCGGCAATCCTTACGTTAATAATTATGAGTTATTTAAACAATTACCTGTCGCATGTGTGTTAAATAAAAGTAAAGATGTTATTTTTATGTAACATCATAACAAGGAGGTACTGCTTCTTCTTTTCTATTCCTGTTTGTCTACTGGTATTTATAGCTTGAGTTCTTTTGAGGTTAATGAGTACTGAGGGCAATTAACGTATGCATCGTCATAATCACTACGATCGAGAGAGAGAGCTTCTTCATCCTAATTGAGATGAAAGAATGTTGTGTGAAGTAAACCATATGACTAAAAGATACCTTTTTACGGAACGTTTGCTTGTAATGTCAAGGCTACATAGCGAGATAATGTCATGAAGAGGTCCTACCGACACAACAACAAGACTATTCTGGCGTCGGTCGGGACTCGTAGGTTACATTGTCATATAAATGTTTGAACGTCATTTGTTATTAAAAATAATGTTTGTACCAGTGGTGTCAAGGCGGCGAATGTGTGGCAGCGGAGACCTTACCTGCGGCGGATCCGCCCTCAACAGACGACAGTGCAGATGAAGTTTGGAGCGACTGGAAGTCTGGAGTGTGCCGTTCCGGTTGCACGTTCCGTGGACGCGGGGCTCTCGAACGACGACGTTCCTGTGCGAAAGGAAAAGTGTGCGAAGGCGCCGCTTATGAGGTCACGTTGTGTGATGATAATAAGGTCAGATATCCCCAAAACTCTGAAAAAGAAAGTTTATTTATCTATATTATAGGTTGGAGAAAACGTCCTTCGCATCTTGTATGAAAACTCAAAACAATTTTTTTTTCAAATGTTTATTTGTTTTTATCTGTATCTATGCCATTTTGTTTGTTGAATTTTTGCTACTTTTTAGTTAAATAAATGCTGATGTTGCGGTCAAAATTTTGGAACTTCTGATAAAATAACACGACAAGTAGTTTTGGCAGTGCTCATTTGATATTAACCTGATACTGCCTAAAGAATTCTGAAGAAACCGTAAAAGATAGAGGTCTGTAGGTGCTGTGTCAGAACTATATGGCGTTTGCAGAATCACCTCTCAGCCAAACTCTTAATTTTTGTGGAGTGTGGTAGACGCGACGTGGATAGGCCACCATTAGGTAGACCGACGACGTAATCAAGGTCGCGGAAAGTTGTTAGATGCATAGGACTGGTCATCGAGGCGATTTTTGAAGGAAGCCTATGCTTAGCAGTGGTCACGTATTCGCTGACACTATGATGATTTGCAGGTATGTGGAAAGAAAAAACGCGTGAATGCGAACGAGTACGCGGCGCGACGCTGTGCCGAGTACGCGGCCCGGCTGCCCGCGCTCGACCGCAGCGGCGGCGGTCTACAGGCGCCTCATGACCAGAGTGAGCACCAACTGGTTTCAACATGTTTACACCAGCTATTTAAATTGTACTTTTATGCATCAGTATAATTATAGTGCTACCGAAACCACTGTACTGTGCTTTAGCAAAGCCCATCTTGTCGCGTTTTATACACATGCGGGAATAATATTATGAAGGTTACCCAGGTCTAGCGGCCCATGAGTTTACACACTAGCCATCCGACGTCTGGCAACAAGATGAATATTATCTCTTCGCTGGAAGTGTGATGTCGGTCAGAACTCACGGGTTAGCAATTGGTCTATAACATACGTAGTTAATAGTGTAGAAGCTTCAATGGCTCCTGTCAGTATTTATGGGAGATCTATAAAAAAAATTACTACAACCATATTGATTGACTCTTTGATCTGATTTATAATTCATGACCAGACATGGTGCGTTTTATAAGTACAGCAATTTTTTTAACTGCTTCATTTTTTTCACTTTCACTAAAGCCGTGTGCTCATGGCAATAACAACTTCAAGGAGTTTGAGCGCTGAAGACAATTAGACTTATACAGTAACTAAGACCTACTTAAACAAGTGGAATATTCTAGTCTAGCAGTAATTTTGACTTCCCATTTTCCTTAGTCGGGGATCTGATGTTTCGATAGCACTATTGTACAGAACAAGTATTGAGATAAATATGTAGTTATATGTAGTAAAATTGTTGGGGTTATTTTATGAATCTATAATATTTTATAAACAACAAATGTCGTCTGCCTGTCGGGGTTTCGCTGCGAGAACGAAACAGAAATAAAGAGATCCGTAATCACGGACATAGCTCGAAGAACTCTGTCGTCTGAAGTGACAGTAAGTGGCAGTGGGCGGGGCATATCCTCTGTGCATCTGGGGTTCGTTGGGGCCTAAAGTTTCTCGAGTAGCGACTACGAGCTAATAGACGTGGCGTAGATAGGGCCTTCCCCGCTTAGTGGAACGACACCATATATAAAGTCACGGGAAGTCGCTAGATGCGGGCAAAGCCAGGCCGGTCACCATAGCGATCTTTGGGGGTGGCCTATGTCTCATAATGGGCAGAAAGAAGATGCAGGTAAATAAATGATCGCAATTCCGTATATCAGGGTATAATGAAGATGGAAAAAAGTAAAACGTATTTTTTTTCGCAGCTCGCATGTGGATGGGCTGCGCGTTGTTCTGCCGGCGTGCCGCGGGCGGAGGGTTTTACGCGCCGCGCGTGGAACTGAACGCGGCCGGCCTCGACCCTTACTTCCCAGACGGGACTTGGTGCCACAACGACGGCAAACACGATTACTTTTGCTTACAGCATCACTGTTTACCTGAAGTAAGTACTCTTACGTAGTTTTCTGGCATTTATTGGCCTTTTCATTCAAATTAGCCCTAAACAAGTAGGATTTACACACACTTCTGAACCGTCGATTATTTTAACATTATTCGCAGTAAGCTACTACTGGGTCAGATTGTGAAGAAGAGCAGGCCAGAAACCCAACCGTTACTCTTTAATTTTACAATGTTTGATGTATACATTATTATATCTACCATGTAAATGACTCAACAAACCAAATTCCACACATTTCGATCAATTAAAAACTCTTGATATAATCAGATTTATTTAATAATAGACTTAATTTTCGATATAAAGTAAAAAAAAGAATTGGCTAAGAAAGAAAACGTTTTCGTAAGCAATCGCTTGTTAAACTGTACCGTGTATATTTAAACCACAGTCTAATGCAGCCAATCTTTACTATTGAATGTTCGTCACTGACAGACTAGAAGGGTATATCGTCAGTGTCATTTTAGCCGTAGGAAGTCCACAGCTTGACACAAGACAAGGTCATCTCTTCAGTTCATGCGTGGGAGTTTTACGTTGCTCTTTCCGGATCACTTCCGTCGTAAGGCTCCAGAGGCTATCTGTTCTACGGGCATTAAGTCCGCTGTCACTTCAACTTGCCAATCCTCTGGGCTATGTCGATTATTTTCATTCATAACCAAACCTCTTCAATTAACCTTGTAAAGAAATCTCTAGCCTTACCCTTCCCGGGGACTCGTTGAGCAACTATGAGCTTGTGGAGGCGGAAAGAAGAGATTTCGTTTCCGACGTATTCCATAAGAAATCCTATGGTCATTCTAGGATGACCATAAGGAGGGCTTTGGTAGGTATAAATGTATGTATTCTCATATGTGTATCATTGTGACGAAACATTTCTCTATCCAAATAAAAAGTTCGATTTTACCAATGTGCATATCTGACTTTTAAATATACAGAACTAGCCTCGATAATGTTCATTAAAACATTGTACGATGTCAGCTTTGACGACATCACTAAGGTAGCAATGTCTCAAGAGAACTCCTCGGCGTTCCCAGCAACAACTCTCTCCCTTTGTGCTGTCGGGTCGCCGTCAATTAAATCCACTAACTTATATTAATCCACCCTCAATAATGACTGTATATCTGGTTGCAAAATATGTGTCTACCTTACAATTATCAATTTTAATAATTACCTGATTTTACAATGCAGTCACGCGTGCAAATCATCATAATTTCAGCCAAAGGACGTTCACTGCTGAGGATAGGAAACCTATGCATGAGGATTTTCAGTAAGACCGGTCTAACGCGGCCTGCATCGAGCGTCTTCCAATGAACTTGACGAAATCTCAAATCAGATATATATTTTGAATTTAACTTAATAAATGATAACAACATGTCCTGTATTTAAAAGTAAGATTTTTAGTTAATATAGTTTGATACTGATTACACAATGAAGATATGATTAAAGAAATTATGGGTTGGATTCAGACTGCAGTATATATTAGCGTAAGCGCAAATCATTGAGAGCCTCCTAATCCTATTGTTTATGAAAACAGACGCGTCATCTCACGTGCTTTACTGAATCACCGCGGGGTCATAAACACTCGTGCAACAAGATAACATGCATCGTTCAGTTATTACGTAATTAGATACTCAGGTCTTATGTTAACAATCGTCCTTTAAATTCAATAAACCTGTTAATCATTTAGTCATTACATGTATACACGATAGTTTATATTATAAAAGTTTATTGAAACAAATGAGTGGTACATTTCGTTACATTTACCTTTTAAGTAATCTTAACAACTCTTAGATATAGGTTACATTGATTTATTTTTTTTCTATTGTAATACGACAATCCATTAACTTCTGTACAAAGTCTGCAGGGACAAATAATAACAATATAACATTATCTTCAATAAATTAGTCAAGTATAATGACTAATGGTAATAGGTTGTGTGTTCAAATAGATTGGGGACTTGTTTTATACAAATTGTAAACATATTGTGTAAGCAAGACTATACAACCAAAAGATATGTAACATCAATTTACTTATATTATAATTCAGTTAGAGAGAAAAATACCAGTAACCCAATTTGATAGAAACTAAAATAAGATTTAATTGAACTCGCCTATAGTAGAATCAATTAATTTAAAGCTACGAGGGTTACAAAAGCGCCCTGATATGACAGAGAGCAAGCTTAGACGGCTGGAATTTTTTTATTGTCACTTTAACAATATTTTTCACATAGTAATATAGAAATTTTATAAATTTTGTTATGGCGTCAAAAAATTTCAAATTGTAAAAATATGTTTTTTTTTTAGTTTTCTTTAATACTTTTTTTATTTCGTTACATGAGATTCTTCTACGGTAGAGTTGACCACAAAATAATTAGAATTTTTTTGGAGCCTAGAGAAATAGGCATAGCGAGGTTACCTATATTTTATAGTGCTAACCTTATGTACATTGTATTTTCTGTTATATTTATTAACATTGTTTCACATATAGACAGAGTATTATAAATATGTCGACTACGTACTGTCAGTGAAGTAATTTAGAAATTTTATTTGAGATTTTTAATTGTATTAGAGATACTTAAATTATAAAGTAATTTCCAGTTTAGATAATGATGTTTACATTTACTCAGGACTGTTTACATTCGGGTAAGCAGTTGGCACGTAATGGTACTGCAGTCCACGCATAACAAGACTATCGGTCTTTTATGTTTGTCCCACAAACACCGCGGCTGTTTTATGGCTTCTGTCTTTACGTCACCGCTCCTATCATATTTGTTTCACAATGTGCACTATTCGCTAATTTGTCAAGATTTATCATGACGTTTAAATTAGACCGTGATAAATTATTTTTTTCTTGTGACGTACGGCGATGAAGGTAGATTGTCGTGATCGAGAAATATTGGTTATTTATCGTACTAACGCGATGAACGCGAATCGTGACATCTTACTTTCCGTAGTTATGTAACGACACAACGACCAAACTGCAATCAGCGTCCGTGCACTAATCTATTTAGCGTGTTAACTTGGAGGCAAACTGAGTTAATTCGTTTTGTTAATAAAATCCAACTTCCTGACATGTGCTATGGTCCGACCGGAACCGCTACATCGTGTTAAGTATGCATTTCGTATAACAAAGAAGAAATTTCACCTAAAAACATTGACAAAATTTAAACCAAAGTTAATAATTTTCTCTGGTGAAAAAGTTAAACAATGAAAATAAAAATTGTAGCCAAGAAAATGGAAATTCTGTTGGGATAAATTAATAAAAATACTATATTAAACACTAATTTTTTTTTCTTAAAAATTTTAATAAGTATAACATATTTTCGGGATTTTTTACGCTAAAAACTGTTAAAAGAAAAGAGTTCAACGCGAATGAAGGAAAATAAATTATTAATTTTAATAAAATTCTAAATTTAATTTTAGTTCTTTAGGTAAAATTTTAAGTACAATCGGGTGTCCGAGGATCTTCAGTTGGATTTTGATATCTTCCCTTGTCACCCAAGTATTAGCGCGTGCACCGGATGTGGACAAGGACGTGCACTGCGGTTATTATCAAGGTTGTAACACACTCACATGCTGTAAATGGAAACTGGAAGTAATATTATCTCACGAGTTTGTTTACACGCAACGTGATGATTTATTTCCTATTTTAATGTCATTAATTAAATAATATATATCCTAAATAGTTGAAATATTTTGAAAAAAAAAGGTTACAACGCTTTCTTTAATTTTAAATAAAATAAAAGTTTAAAAATATTTTCTTTTTCAATATGTAACCTTTTCTGTATTTTACGATTTGGTCATTATAAATTATGATAAAATTAAAAGGAACTCCGCTTGCCTTTAGAGTTATTATAATATTTATGACTCAACTTCACATCCTAGACTGAACATATTAATTACATAATTTAAAATGGTTAAAAAGGAATGTTTTTAAGAGCTTCTCTTTTAATTTTTCTTACCTTAAATTAATAAATTCTAATTTAGAGAAAGGGAATAAAAGAAACCCAAATTTATTTTACAGAATTGTAAATTTCTTATTTTTCTATTTTCGCAAGCTTCAAAAGATTTTTTTGTTTTATTTTATTTCGAAAATGTCAAACGCGTCATGGTTTAATATTTTTTTGGGTTTCTATGTTTTTTTAACTTTTGACTAACTTTCGCTCTATCCAAATTAATATACTAGGAATAAAATATTTATTTTATCACTTTTCGCATTCAAATTGTGTCTCTGTGATGCAATGAACATTCGTATACGCCGACGGCATTATATCTATGAATTAAAACAAAAACTTAACGTTATATAATAATTTAAATTAGATATTTATCGCTAGTATTTATATACAGCAATTCTTTTGAAAAAATAAATAAATTAAGACTGTAGTAGTACCGCTTCTATTATCTTTTAGGCAGTCTCTATCGGTTTAGACTTTTCACTAAATCACTTCATTGACATAATAATCATTGAAGTTACAAGTTAACATAATTTATAATTTATCTTCGTGGGCTGTTTGGTAACACCGTATTTGAATAAAAAAAATATTGGAGATTAAGCGTTTTGTCGTAACAATCTTATTTTAGGTGAATAGTTCAGCGATTTGGTAATTTTGCGAATTTTGTCGGGTTTCCTTAAGGCCATTCAAAAAGGTGTTAGTTACGATTATGACATCTTCGTTCAATCTAAATCTCTTAATAACCAGCCATTTCTTCAGATTTGGAAAAATAAGATAGTCTCAGGGTTCTAAACCATGAGAGTATATTTTGGGTTAGCAGTTTATGCATTTTTGCTATATCAACTACGCAAGTGCGGAATCATGCATTGTCTTGATGGAATAGCACTTTTGTTTTAACCTATAAGCTCTTAATACAAATATTAAATAAACAAATTGTATTTTATTGGAAGATTATATATTTTTCTTTTGTTATTACCTGTAGAACTTCAAGATGGCACCTCAGCTGCATATTTGGGATCTGCCTAGCCAAGATATTGGAGGTCCGTTCAACGCACGGGCACGTTCAGTGGATGATGACGCCGCAGCGGATATGCGCTCCTTCCTGTCCCTGGATGAGGCTGGCTCCTCGCTTGCAAGGGCCGCCCTGCCTCCTCAAATGCCTGACGAACCTGAAGACGACTGGGAGGTTATCGATTACATAGAAATAAACAAAAACCAAACTGACTCTACATACATCTGAACGTTACAAAGACATCGAGTACTTTATCTTGCCAAACGTATTTTAATGCTCTCATTATTAGTCTATTCGCTGAGTGGAACTTAGGCAAGCATGTCACGTGCCTGTCCTTAGTAACATATAAATAAATCTTTAGATTTACGATCGCTCCGTTCGTAGTTATATTGTACTGGCGGTGCTTGCTAATTACTCTTAGCGTGTGCTCCGATATAGTTAAATTCGCATTTACTAGAAATTTAATTTGATTTTCAGTATTATAAGTAAGATTAAGTTTAAGCACAGGAATATATTTCTATACAAAAGCTAGAATATAAAACTGAGCGTTTATAAAATATAGTTATAAGTTTTTATTTATCCTTTTTCTTCTTTAGGTCCTTTTGGAATACGGAACATTTACGAGTAATTATATTGTGTTTTAGTTAATTTTTAAAAAAATGCATTTATTTATTGAGTTTTACTTTATTGCTTAGTTTAAACCGAGATATAAACGCTAGTCCTTTTGGTTAAAATAGTGTAAGAAACAGTTCATTTTTAAGTAAAAAAATAACTATATAATAAATATTTTAAAAGTGTAAATCAAAGCTATGGTTTTTTATTTAATTACCTATAAAATTGAATACGGTATATTTTACTGTATCAGTATTTTTAATATTTAAACTAGAAAATTATCAACACCAGGTAAGTATACTGCTGACAATCAACCAATCTACTTGTATAATTCCACAAATTATATAAGCAGGTTGGTTGAAGGTATTAAAGCTTTATGGGGAAAACATACAGGTCATTTACTATCAATTAATGTATTCTCGTTCATGAATGAAATCCAAATCAAATCAAAATGAATGCCTATCAAAAAATCAATGGATTCAGAAATAATGTAACGATAATACAGTGTAAGTAGTTTTTTTAAAATTCGGATTACTACAAATTAAAATTTAATTGGCTACTATATGTTCCTGCAGATTTTGAATTGCCATAAGTTATAGGTCAACCGCATATCAATAAAAACAATTAATTAACATATTTCAGAGTGATCACTTTATAAAGATTGATTAGGAATTTTTGTAAAAGCATTAAAAGTTTTTACTGGTGAACATACATTCACCTTTATAAAATTTTACATCTCTAACCAATCATTCTATATTTAAAAAAAAAACTTTGAATATTAAAAATTCACGACAAGGCTGCTACTTGTATCTATAGCCTATTGTATTTTTACAAACATTAATATGTAGTCACCCTTCTCGAACGTCACTTTGAATGTTGCGAAAAAGTAATTGACGTGAATGTGGTAACGCATACGTGATGAACCGGTTAGTCGCCGTATGTTAATACTAAATTATAACTTCATCAGACTCAGATTTATAGTTTATAAATACTGCTCTAAGTATTATATAAAATACAGAAGCCCTTGTGACAATGAATATTAATATGAATATAATATGAATATTATTTTAATTGATCAATAAATAATTTTCCTTTATAATACCGCAGGATACATCCCAATAAAAATTTGGTTTTAAAAATATTTTTAACATGTTCCACTACATTCTTTAATGCACTATCAATTATATGTATTGGTATACCATAAGTGTTACAGCAAAAATAATATTATATGTAAAGATTGAGGTATGTTGTGATAAAACAATATTCTGCTGCAAATTTTAATTAAATAATTTGTTACTCAAGTATTATAAAAGAAGTACATTTAAACAGAAAAAAAATGATAGAAAATCTCACTAGAGGAAGGTCAACTAAAAAATAAAACTAAGAGCCATTTTATACATAAGTTGCTCTCTTAGCTATGCACTCTTAAATCATGGAATGCATCTACAACGTCAATTTGTCTAATGACTACTGGTTGTAGATTGCCTGTTCGCCATCTCTAACAGGTCGTTTTATTACTCCAGAAAATTTCTTGGCGACGGTTTCACTCGAATATGAGCGTTGTCCGTCCACCATAGTTCTGCATAATCAGAAATTAACCATCCACTCGGAGTGGAAATGGGATCACAAAAGGCTTAATGACTTCTCCTCACCAATCCGACTAAGCCAATCAGTCATTGTAGCTTGCGCTAATCGCTCTCTGCGTCATCTCTGGACTCTAATATGACGATATCAATAAAAAACTATTTTGCTTTCGTCTGTGAAGAGCGTCATTCTCCATTCCACAGATTAGATAGATTTCCAATAGGTATAGTAGTAAGCGCCATACATTCAGCGTCTTCCGGTGACCTTATCGCGTTTTATGGGAAGTACCTTGTGGCTTGTGAAAATTCTAATCAAAATGTCCATTGAAAATTCTGGTCAGCATAGCAATGTTAGGAGGGGTACGATTTCGACTATTACTCCCAGCTTTGAATTGTATAACCCGAACAATATATAATTCCGCATTATTTAAATGAATAGTGGTTAAACAGATCAGAAAACTTTATAGAAAAATTACCACAATTACTATAAATCTAAGTAAAATATTCCGAGTACATTGCGTTTTAGCCTTCGTTTTTATTCTTTGCGCGTTTGATTAAGTAGTTACTAAAATTTACTATGCGCGTTTACTCTAATTTATGGCCATCCATTGTTATCGAGTCGTCTAATAGATAACGTTGCTATAGGTAATGAAACCCAATGAGGAAGTCAAGAAATTTATTACATTGCAGGATTTATGTCAGAATTTTACAAATTTTTAACTTCTGCAATGCCTTAACACCTTGTCTTTATTAGATACATAATCATTTTAATAAACAAATAGAGACACAATTAAAAAAACATATTACCTCGTTCATTTGTGTAAGTTAAGAAAATAAATAAATATATTTAACCATAGGACGTTCACTGTTGGACAACCTCCTCCGTGTTTGTCAAAAGGACCGGTTGGAAGCGGCTTGAATCCAGCGTCTTCCAAAGACCTTTACAAAATCGTCTGTCTACCTTGTTTGTGAAAAAATCTTACGCTGCGCTTGCTGGTTTGTAGTCTTTTCTCCAGTAATTTAAGCCCTCGGCGGCAATCTGTTCTACGGGCTACGAGACCCGCCACTGCAACTTCAACTAACCTTTTTTTTCTATACGGATCTTTTCATTCCTGAATCCTGGGCATATCTCCCACCATAGATTGTTGAGTGACTGACAGCTTGCTAATAAGGCCCGAAATAAGAGACCAAGGTCCAGAGCCGTAAATGCAAAAAGTGGTAACACACAAAATAATTTTCATTTCTAATAATACCGTCCTGAAGGTCTAATTTTTAACATTATACTTGTGTAATACTATGTACCAGAAGCCTGAAATGTGCGAGTCCACTACATTGCAGTAAATCATACAGCTTATATAAGAAGGTAAACGCATTAAAATTGTACGTTATCTGTGAACTATGTGTATTCCTTTCATTTTAGAAGCCTCGCGCGAAGACTTTTAAAGGACTTTAAAGGAATACCGACTTTATACTGTCCGAGTACCAGATAGAATCAAAGCAATGCTGACGGAAAAACTAGCTAAATCAGATCCACAAGAAAAAAGTTATCCTATTAATTAAATCTTTGCGAAAACATTTAATTCCAAGCAAATTAATGTGGCACTGTTTTCAGAGACCCCGACAATGCTCTATAATATGCCAAGTATCCAAAATGGCATACTCAAACATGCAACCGATCTCAGCAAAGTGGCTATTTTCCCCAGCTCAATTTTTTTGGTTTGATTAAAAAATCTGCGCTGAGACTCACCAGAATTTGAAGTCAAGAAGCCAAATTAAAAAAAAAATAAAGTTAGTTATTGAGAGGACTGGCCAAAAGGCTTTAATAATTATCTTTATTTGGTACAAAAACATATATGAACGATACGGTAGATAGTCACTAATAGCAACAGTTTGCTTTAGTTTTTATTCCAAGTCAATGAAGGTATTTTGAATGTCTTTAATACAGCTTTACACAAGTCTTAGGAACATTTATTAACAATTTCAATAATCTTAATGTTTATTTAACGATGTGCTTGTGTCCAAACTTAAGGATAGCTACAGTAGATTAATTTTTAATTACAATATCAAATCATGTTTTGGAATTCAAATTCTATTATACTATGATATTAATGAAGCGACATTCTCGTATGAATTTTCATTTACAAGGACGGTGATATGTATTGTGTGTAAATTCTTATATTGGTGCCTCACAGCTTGTTCGCTTGTCAACAATCTTTATGGTTGGTGTTGCGCACTTTAAACTAAACAATAAAATGAGTAACCGTTTAACACGGATGGTAGCTGACAAAGTACACTTCATTAACTTATAATGGCTAACTTGATAAAAGGTGAATCTTTTCTAATGAACAGGTTAACCTAATATAGTCTCATCGATATTCTGGTTCTTTATATCGTGGTGTGTTTCTTTTTTCATATTTTTTAACAGCAAAATTCCTTCTTATTGTTTATTTTTTAATTTTTTTAACGATTTTAATTTTTCGCTGTGATATCTATTTATTATATAGTAGACAGACGTTTACAGCGAATTGTTAATAATAATGTAATAGGTGTAAGTTTAAATGATAATAATATCAAAATAAGTTTTTTTTTATTAAAATGTTCATACCCAGACACTATGTAGATTTAGTATTAAGTCGGATAACACTACAAATAATTTGCGATTAACAAGAAAATGTTAATACTTTGTATGTTAATATCTATGCTCATAAGTGAGTTTCTTTTTGTTACAGCAAGGATTTAAAAGCTATGAAGTACAAGAAATAAGATATCTAACTTTTCTCAGATACACCTCCTATTAAATAATTTTAAACATCTAACTAATTTTACTACTACTAACTAACAAATTTTAAACAAAATTAAGCGATACCGTTATATTATTAAATAAATCTAATAAAGTAACTTTGTTTTTAAAAGGTTTACAATTATGTTTTTGCATACAGCATACATTGCATTAAAAATTTTATTTGTGTCAATAACCTGAATATAGGCTCATAAAATACAGAATACTCTGTACGAAATGATGCTTTGCCAGAAATTGTTGCAACAGAGTTATTTTTATCAAGTACTTTGCAGTATTAAAAATAAAACAACAGATTCCAATTTTACATTATTACTAAAGTAGTAAATATTTAATTCATTTTTAATTTTCTAGCCTTATTTTGTTATTGATATTTTACTGCTGTAATACCTAGATATCATTATTGTTTTTTTTTAGAACTGGGCACTTTAAAAATAATATAAAAAAATATGACGGTTTAGTACCGTCTCGAACTCATTTTTTCATAAAGGTTCGTCATTCTGTCTTTTTTTAAAATTGGCGGCAATTTAAAAACTAAGTTAAAACGTACAATGTAACGTCATTGTGATTTTCGTCGCGGTCCAGTCAGCAACAAAGTCACAATAGATTTCAGGTAACTTTTGTTGACAAAGCCCAGTCTCGTGCTATTCCTTAAAACTGGTTTAATGAATTCGATATTGGTCGTATTAACGTCAGTGATAATCCGCGCGAGGCACTACCTTCAACAGAGAAACTAACCTCAAAGTTGTCTGGCGAAAGAGTTATATAAAGTAATTTTGAGTAAGCTTTGGTCTTGGTGGGTCAAATTAAGAGTATGTTGTATTATGATTTAGGCATTAAGAAGCTTTGTGCTAGACCTCATTTTTGACCGTATTGATTGATTCCATGAAACGATGGGGAATTCAATGAAATTTGATGGGGGTGCTACAAATGCTGCATTTGACATTGCCGTTATTGTTATGATCAAGAAACCAAGAGACAAACTTCATAGCGGATGTTTCCTTTAAAAGAATAATGGGAAAAAAAATTAGAAAAGAAAAAGCTTAGGTAAATAGGTGATAACATCGTTCTTTAATGGGACAGGCTGTTATATAACAATTGATATTGTAAACGAGAAAACAGTAACAACAGAGAGTAAAACTAGCATTTGGTTTGTCATTTCTATGCCAACCAGGGGTGCTGAGACGCGCTCCAAACCTCCTTGGTGGACAACAGACCTGGAGCGACTTAAATCTGTGGTCGTTTATCTACACCGCCGATTACATGCCGCTAAACGACATCACGCGCCTTCAGACACAATATTCGACCGATTATGCGAGGATTTAATCTTTAAGCGCATTGAATACGCTCGAAAGCTTAGAGAGACTTCGACTTTGACTGCAACCGACAAGATAAGGAGAATGTATGGTCGGTGACTCACCGCCTCCTCAAACACTCGACTTGGCGACAACCTCCTACCACTTTGAAGATAGACACAGGGCACACAAATGACGCCTAACAAAACACCACATAAGCCATTTCTATCCCGACGATTCTCCGGACTTTTCAACCCGACACAGGCATCTTCGCCGTCACAGAGAGGATACTTCTGAGGCCCCTGACGAACCTCCTTTCAATATGGAGGAGGTACTGGAATTACTTAAGCTTATGAATGCAAAAAAGGCACCAGGCATGAATGGCCTCACTCCAAACATATGCACACAGTTTACACAATAGCACACTTACCAATAGCTTATAACAAATTTATTAAATAGATGTTTAAAATAAAATATAATAAAATCACTTTCTTCGCCAGTGCAAGTAGGCATACGTCAAGATCATACCGAAGCCTGGTAAATCTGACTACAGTACCCTTGATTCTCACAGGCCAATTGACCTCATTCCTTCTTTCGGGAAGCTGTTGGAAAAGCTTTTAATCAAAAGGGTGACCTTTGTAGCCACGGTTGCAGGCAAGCTCAACGGTCACCAATTTGGTTTCAAGGCTAACAAAACCAACACAACCATGGCGATGTCCTCGGCCCTCGTAGTCGTTCACACGGCCAAACGAGCTAGAGAGGCCGTCATCGCCGCCTCACTTGACATCAAGGCGGTATTTAATAACGCCTGGTGGCCAGGTCTATTTGAGGGCCTCAGGCGGATCGGCTGCCCTCGAAACATTTTTTTCAATTATCGAAAGCTATGTTCAAGACAGGAAAGTGGTTTTAGATTACGCCGGAGAACGAGTCACCAAGACGCTAACTAAGGGCTACTTTCAGGGTTCGGCATGTGGCCCAATTATGTGGAACATTACCTTGGACGAGCTTCTCGAAATGGATCTGCCTGATTGGTGCCACTAACAAGCGTTCGCCGACAACGTCTTGCTCATTACATACTACACTCGCGCTGATGACCTTCAAGATTTAACCAACTCCGTGCTTGGTAAAATTGTTGAGTGGGGTGAAAGTGTTAAACTGACCTTTGGCCCCGAAAAGACACAAGTTATTGCATTCACACCCTTCGCCAAAAAATGCTCAATAAGAATCGGCCAATACTGCCTTCCGTTTATACACGGGTTCAAACTTCTGGAAGTCATCATTGACGAGAAATTACTCTTTAATAAACATGTTCAGCGCACTATCAATAAAGCCTTGCGCATATTCAACAGACTTTGTCTTATCTGTAGACCAACATGGGGGGCACATCCCGAGAACATCCGGACCATCTACATCAGTGTTATTGAGCCAATTATGACATATACTGCTGACATATGGGGGTAAGCGGCTCTAAAAAAAGGGATAATAACGCGGTTGTTAAGTATGCAACGAGGTTTTGCCATCAGGATCACACGGGCGTTCAAGACCGTATTCACCACAGCCGTTCTAGCACTCGCAGAACTCACCCCTCTCGACCTCAAAGTCCAGGAGGTGCAGGCACTGGAACTCATAAAACTTATCGGCGTCTCTTATCTTTTATCTTTTGATACAGCTCTAGAATGCTGTACACCACCATACAAATTGTTGCACCCCGCTACAAGAGTATTCATTTCTGTCCTTTCCCCCTCTAGAGATCGTAATTACACTCCATCCTATCCCCATACTTTGAATATCTCCACTGATGGAAGCAAGCTGGAGGACTCCTCCGTGGGAGTGGCATTCGTTGCTTTCCTGGAAGGCCGCCAGACCGCTTCCAAAAAATACAAACTTCACTCCTTCTGCTCGGTCTTTCAAGCCGAGCTCCTCGCCATTTTGAAAGCCTTCTCGTGGGCCAGTTCAACACACCCGACATACACAATTATTCAGACGGACTCACTATCGGCCATCGCTGCACAACAGAATAGAAGCACAACACCCACCCCATCGTCACACAAATTCACACTCTGATACACGCACGCGCGTCAGCTAGATTACACTTTACCTAGGTCAAAAGCCACACAGTCGTCGTCGGTAACGAGACAGCCGACTTGATGCCAAAGAGCGTTGCCGCAATGCACTCTACACTGGCTTATGTCTTCTTCTGCGTAAACTCATCAAGACAGCTTTCCATCTCACACAACTACTAAGCAGGCAGGGGTACTGCAAGCTGTACCTGCACCGTTTTAAAATAATCGATAACGAGACTTGCCCATGTGACGGCTCCACAGTACAAACTTTTCATCATTTACTTAGATACTGCTCCCGATTGGAATCCAAAAGACGTAACCACGTGACCTTAAGTGAAAAGCTTAATATGCCTCCGATCAACTTACCGGACCTTCTCAAGAAAAAATGTACTGCAGAATCTTTTGATGAGTTGGCCCGGCACATTGTCCTAAACCTCAGGGCCTTTAACGGTCTGTAGCGCTTGGGCAGCTACTTGAAGCTAAATAATGTACCAACTAATATATAATTGAGTAAAACTTCTAAATTGTAGTGTTAATATGTAAATTTTAGCTGTATTTACCCATAAGAGAAAATTGTGTAAGAAAAATTGTAAATAATTATAAAATGCTGTCGTGCCTCGCAGCTGGGAGAAGAAAGATCGGTATCAAATAGCGGCAACCCTCTCCCTTAGACATTAATGAAAGTTTTGGGTATTCCACTTTTTTACCTTATGTCCTTTTGTTTGTTCCCATAATATGAAAACAAATCTTTGTGAAATACGGTTTAGAGATGCTAAAGAAGCGGTGATTGCGTTCAAAAATACCTAAGAAAAGACCTAGAAAGATGAATCGGCCCAATGTTTCTCAACATTATTTAACAGGATGCATCAATTGCATAGATTGTGAAGGAAATTATTATGAAAAACATTTAATCGTTAATAAACTTATACTTAGAAGGTATAGTATTCTAAAAACCTTTTGACATCTCTTGTATCGAAGTAAAAATAATACTGAAAACCATCCATTCACCATCATTTTTACTCTAGGTAATAAAAAACATCTTGACGACATAAAGTTAAATTTGTTTTATTATTCGTGAGTCGCCTGTAAAACAGAACAATCCATCTTTAGTCCGTGACACTGTGCACTTCAACGCTGTGATTTAATTTAAATACGATTAATTCATCGTTAGTTTATTTGCGTGACTGGCCTGTAATATCGGATAAGAAATAAACACTTCAGATTATGACACGCGGTTTATCGATAATTGATGAAGTAGATGCACTTATCCGTAAAAACTATTGAAAGCCATATATGTCATTATAATCACAACTGCACCTATTGATTTCGTCGGAAAATAGTATATACCTCAGTATGTAAGCAAGAGGTAAGGATGAAGAAGCTAGTTAGCCTACCTATCCTAACCTACCGCGTACTACCTCATCAAGTACTAGTCTTCAAAAACATCTCATGTGCGTCTTGTCATTCACTTTATACCATCTCACTGCTCATATATATCAGATGGTTTCTAGCACTTTCGCAAACTCCAAAAGCAAATGTATTGTAAAAGTAAGTAAAAAGTATATGTATTTTTGTAATTAACTCATATTACTTTATGATATCAAAATATGTAAAGAATAAATTCGATCAAGTTTATATTTGGATCAGGGCAAGGACAGCAGCAGGGTTCATAAAAATATCAAGATCTAAAACCGGACTGGCCTCATACTTCCACATTAACAAACATTTATTTAAAGTTCCTCGACATCGGTTCTTTCTTCTGAACAATTTAATCACAATTGGGGTCAACTTTGTTTATATTTGTGAAGGTACAATGAATTTCATATGTTAGTATATAAACAATACTCTTCATTTAACATCTTCCTACCTTTTAATACAACACTAGTTTTTAATTTGATTTAACCAGGATTCTAACATCCTACCCATATATAGTTCTCAGAGATATTCAATAATAACCTAAGCGGATATATAGAGAACCAAGTTTTAGAACCTGTAACGCCGAAATAGGGATAACTTTCTTAGATGACCAAATATTTGAAATATAAAATTTACTGCTTTGTTGTTATTATACATGCGTTTTTGGCATATATGAACAAACGCCTTTCCTTTAGCTTATTAAATTTGACAAATTACTTATATACAAAATACTAAAACAAAGTAAGTTTCTATTGTGTAGACGGTAGAAACTGACGCAATGATACTCCATTCTACAAGATTCATTAAGAGATTTCTTAGAAATTAAGAAACTTGATTTTTAAAATCTCAAAGTATCAATAATAACATAGGTATCTATATATAGTAAAAAAGTTTTTTATCTATTTGATGACCCATCACGCTATCTTTGTAACCAGAAGCTTTAGATACCTGAAATTTTGGTAAGATATTTCTTTTGTCAATTAAAAGTCAGTTACGAGTCAGTAAAAGTATTTTACGACATTCTTTCCGGGTTGAAAGGGCTTTCGTTAAAAAAATATACATTTTCAAATAGTTGTCAATTATATCCCCATTCTTGTAGAACTTACAAGTATATAACTTGTCTAGAATATTTTTGGCATCTTAAAATTACCAAGAATGGATTTTATTAATTTATACAAAAAGCACTGCGGGCCACGAAAAGCGGGCGTAGTTCAGCTAGGTATTTATAAACAACATATAAAAAAATATCACATTTTTACTGTATTAATTTTATGATATAACATTTTATACTAGTCAAAACTTTCCTGTGGTTTCTAGACACATTTCTCATTATCACCTTTTGAATAGAGTTTACTGTAATGTTCGGTACGATGCATGCAACGTGCTGCAAAGTAATCTAAACTCACTCCTTCGATAACCGAGATAATCGTTCAAGCCTTACCATCGTTCGTCGAGTACTTTGACAGTTCATGCTTCCTACTTCGTCGATGTAAGTAGCGTAAAATGGATCGCTTGATACGATCTGTGTAATTTCTCGTGCTCTTTACGATT
The DNA here is from genome assembly GCF_028537555.1 of Battus philenor. Classification (NCBI taxonomy): domain Eukaryota; kingdom Metazoa; phylum Arthropoda; class Insecta; order Lepidoptera; family Papilionidae; genus Battus; species Battus philenor. The sequence goes on from NW_027181693.1 coordinate 7,028,487, forward strand.
GGGCTAATTTGTTTTATGGTAATTTAATACTTATTAAAACTTTAGCCGCTCGTATAAACACTAAGTATATCTGTAAAATATCCTAGTAGTAATTGTTACGCACTCTAATTAAAATAATTGATAGTCTCAACATTTTTATTATAAAGATTGTGATTATAGTAGTTCTATTGATATACAACAATATTTATTTAACTTTACTTACATATCTCATCGTCGTTTCAGTCCATAGACTACCCCGAGGCATCGGCTGAAAGGCCCCCAAAGACATTTTTTGGAAATGTACCAAAACGGGCACGCTTTTCAGGCGGGTTTCGCGATCGAAGTGTTGTATTATGGAGTATTACGCAGAGAACACTACTGAACTTATCTGCTTACATTTAAGTAGACACATAATTACAAATAGTTCAGACAATTATTAAGTCTTTATTTTCCTTCACATCCATTTTGTCTTATACGTTTTACATATTGCAAAATGATTGCGTTCGGAAGAAAATCATTTTATATGAAAACCGCAAAAAGCACTTTATTCCAATGAAAAATTACATCGTCGTTATATCTTATATCTTAATGTGAAGAAAAAAATTGTTCGATAATTCATCATTTAAGTCGTAAGACGCCCACACCTTGACAAAGATTTCCAATAGGACCGGATGGAAGCGGCCTGCATCCAACGTCTTCCAGACGACATCATTAACTTTCACAAAATCTGTTATGAGTGAATGATTCGAAGTTGTTACGTTGGACATGAAACGTGTGTAAGTATCCTTGATTCCTATAGGAAAATAAAATAATTAAAACGATCACTTCAGCAGATAGCCGTACATTACGTATTTCCCCATTTCATTTTTCCGCGAAATTACTTCTCAACCAAACGAGGAAAGGTTGATCTTATTATAACCTATCTTATATTTGAATTTCAAAATTGAAGTACGTGACAATTAAACTTAAAAAAATGATATTCAGTGTAGCAACACTTTTACCTATTTTTTAACATTTTTAAAATCAATTACATTATATATAAACCGGCTATAAAATTAAGATGAATACACATGTGAGATTTTATTTCGAGGATCATCTATATTTACCATAGCCTAAATAAATCACATTAACTATATAATATAAAGTGTGTGGTATGTATTAAAATGTACGTAAATTTTCAAAATACAGGAATAAACGAGTTCAACGAACTGCCATATCAGGTCAGATTTTTTTTTAATTAAAAATTGTATTAATTGACAATATCTGCTATACTTTTACTTTTTAAAATTAAAGAGCTAGCGTATGTGGAAATATGTTTTCTTTGGAGTGGAGTTATTTTTTTACAAAAAAAGTAAACTGTATAATTATCAAATTTTGTAGTCATAAATGCGTACAAATAGGAACTAAAGTTTAATATAAAAAAATTTTCACGTTTTTCATTTCCAGGCCTAAAATAAATATTACGTTCTTGTTGCGATATGCACAATAAAACAAACAATATAATTTAATGAACTGCTGATCAAAGATAGCGCCGATAATTTTTACGTAAATTTCTGTTTTAACAAACTCTGTTCTTAATCATCTTCAACTTTTGCTTTAATTTTTGCGACAAAGTGCATTTTGTAAAGTTCTTAATTGTTTTCCGAGAAGTAACGCAACGTGGTTTTTAAAAAATATGTTTTGCAAACTACTTACTGCTCTCTCCAATTTTGTAATGATATTCTAAAATATTACTTTTTAACCATCAACATGTTTAAAAAATCTATTTTAATTTTTGCTACATTCAAGTAACTAATAAAATTGTTTCATTATCCGCCACAACCGTGAAAAATATTCATGAAACAATGTGCGCTTGCTGCATTTTGCTTGTAATTGTATAACAATATGAAGATAGTAAATACCTTTTAATGATTGTATAAAAGGCTTGGCTTTTAATATATCCTTGATCTGTATTCAATTAGAGATTCATAAAGGTCATTATTTTATAGCTGATACCTTTTTTTCGGATTTTTTAAAATATTTTTTAAGATTTCGATTCAATGTTTTCACACACTTATAAGATATATTATATATTATAAAATCGAAATATTAATGATAAGTACAAAACAATATATCTAAATGTAATCTAATGTTCCGAGTACGATAATTAACAATAAAAATTTCGATAAATATAAATAAAAGTAACGGAAGCCGGTCCTGTAAAAATTGTAAATATTATTGATCGAAAAAATTGTAAGTTTTAATCTTTGTCTCTCGTGACAATCAGTAAGTGACAGATAGAATCAATATACAAATGTAATGTTTCTAATTTTTAAAATTATTTTTGAACCGAAGGTCGCAATGTTTATTAACATACTTTGTTAGTATTTATTAGTATCATTGTAAAACTAGAGTAGCTATAAAATTATTGAAACTTAATTTAGGAGAATCCTCTATTATCGATAACATGGTTGCAATCATCATTCCCAATTAAAATACTTAACGGAACAATTACTGATATAAGTATTGTACGCATATTTTAGTAAATATTTTTCGCAGTAGTACTTTTAAATTAATAGATGAACACTGCAAAATATAATATTTATTCTAAATACAATTTTTAGCTTCGAACAGACTTTATCACAAAAGGTCCTAACACCTTTATAGATTTAAAACCGCCACACATAATATTAACGCTGGCAAGAAATATCTGTAATATCCGTAATATTTGAGTTATAGAAATTTCATTAAGCACTACTGCATAAAACGTGAAAGACAGCATTATACTAAACCACAAATGCTTGCACTGCACATGTCGTTATATAATGAATGCTATTACATAATGCTGGAAATAATTCTGTAAGGTGAGAACTCACTTTGTTGTTCTAAAAGACGAGAGTCGGAACAATTATTACAAAATGCTTTTCTAACTATTCCATGGTGAGCATTATTATGGAAAAACAATTATTTATTACTCCTTTATTATGGAAGTTAATAATGAACTGATCATTAACGTCCAATTCTGTCATGATTTAATAAAGAAAAGAATCAAATTTCTTTTCAAAATCGCAATGTTTGGCCATATTACTCAAAAGGGAAACTAAATTATTACCTATGACATGGCCATTAATATTCGAAGAGAGATTTATATTTATAAAATTAACTTTCGAATTAGGAAGTCGGTGAGAGTGATAATGAAATCTTTTTGATAAAAATTAATTAACTTAATACTTTATTATAAAATATATAAAGGTTAATTCCTTGAACTGTAAAAATGTCTACAATCTGTCATTTTATGGACACAATATACAAGTTTATTAACATTTCGAATTTGTATAACAGAAATAATTACTTCAAAAATCATTAATAATAATCGAAAGAGCTATAAAGATAAGGGTTTTCTTCCGTATTACTGCCGGATACAGGAGTTGCCCAAAAACGTCGCGAACAGGAAAGGATTGTAACAGATGAACGCAGTGATGCTGCAGGGTGAACATAATATTACGATCCGAAACAATTGGCATTGACATACGACAATCTATTTGATGAGTAAATAGTGTAATTAAGATTGAGTAGAAAGCGTAGAGGGGCTGAGCCGAGCGTGGTGTAGCGCGCACGACGAGCGCAGTGGTACAGCGGAGTGCACGCGTGCGGTCTGTTGCTCGCTCCGCGCGTCGCTTTGTGTATCTCGCAGCACGGTACGATCGCGCTTGAGCACGTCCAGCGCCCGCGCCCGCGCCCGCGCTCGCTCAGCGCCACGCTCGCTCCGCATATAAAGCGGAGCCTCCGCGCCCGCACGCACGCAGTCACGACCTAACCGCGTCCTCTCGTACACCATCCGACTTTCACGCGCCTCACACAAACGTACACGTTATCAGTCGACCGAGAGCCGGAGTTATGGCAGACAGCGAATGGGGATACACTGGCGAGAACGGTGAGTTTACCTCTTTCCTCAATACCACCAACGCGCGACACGGATGGCTGCGGACCGGTTTGTTTACGGCTTAGCACGTGACTGCAGCCGTGTAAATAGAAGGTTTTAAATAAATTCTACCGCACCACATTTTACAACTATCATACAAATGTAATTGGTCGTTGATGACGGAGTGACGTTATATAAATATTAACATAAATAATGACAACAAATGTGACTCACGGCAACACCATTGTTTCAATAATAGTTAAAATGTTACGATTCGCGGATTTGATTTAATTCGGAAATTATGTTTAGATATGAACCATATATAAACATCTAATAATATATGTATACGCATATATATAAATAAAATGTATTAATTGGTTTGATATAATTATAAGGTTTATCCAAATCATAAAATTATATTTCTAATTACCGTACAAACAGTTTCACGGTAACTTAAAACGAACGTGACGTCGTTTTGTGCCGTCAAAGCAGGTCTTTTGTTTTCGTTTTAAAATAATATTTTTTCCTATTACGTAATAAGGTGGTTAAATGATTTTTTTGTGTTGTTTATTTATATTTATTATAACGAATTCAAATTCGCTTCGGTGTGATTACTATTTCTTGGTTCAAGTTACAACAAAAAATATACATATCGCAGTCGTCAGTGTTGGCCCACTTATCCGTTTCTGCAACGAAGCCGGTTTAAAGATGGACACGGCACGCTCACTACACCAACCGCTAACAACTTTTTATCAATAAATCAGTAGTAAAAGTTTAACCTATTCACAAATTGAAACGTACCCATAAACTTTCCGAATACCTTTTTTTACCTTTTTCTGAACATTTTAATTTTTTTTTACTTATTTAATTAATTTAAATTCTAGACTACTACATATCTGTAGATGAAGATGATGAAATTTAAAGATAAAGTTTAAAATCTTTTCATAAAACATCTTTAACGACATGAAACATAATTTGTAGATGCATTCCAAAAATTTGTTTTATAATGGTTAGATGTTATCAAAAGTCCATTTACATTGCATTTCACTATTATTTTACATAATTAAGTATAGTTCTATTTCATAGATTTATAAATCTGTGAAATAAAAAAAAATGTATGAAAAAAATCAATCGCATACCAAGCCAACATTAACAAAACTAAAAATTAGCTTTATAGTTTACAATCTAAATATCAATCAATTAAAGATTTTTAGTTATAATCTAACTTACGAGTAACACATATAACTTGTCAATACGCTTCAAATTCAAATTAAGGCGAACCTCAATAATTTTTTTTACTCAATAATTTTATTAACTAAACAATTTCTTGTAAAATTTAAATTTTACTATGTAATAAAATTGAAAATTGAGAAGCTTCAAGTATAGTTATAGAAGCGTTGTATTGTTACCCAAATTCGAATAATTATCTGTGACCATTTGTGTTAACAAATCTATACCTCGTTAAAGAACGCATTCATGGGGTAATTTTTGGTGTTAAAATTCAGAAATAATCATTGAAGTTGTCATTTGTATCAATTATAAATGCTTGTCAAATTAAAGAGCGTAACGGACAAAAGTTTAAAATTTACGCCAATTATCTTAACGTTTGGTAACTGTCATTATACACGTCTAGTATTCAAACCGACCACTTTCTTAACGTTGCACCATCTATTATGATTAGATAGACATATGTAGCTTTATTAAACTCTTTATTTATTGTTAGCTATATCACGATTATCACGTCAATAATTAACAAAGAAGTTAATGATAGTTACAGATTGACAAATAATTCTAATTAAAAAAAAATTACTGTATCGTAGAACGCACTGAAATATTTTGCGTTTTTTCTATCTTGGTTTTAAAGATATTTTCGTTGTTTTCGTATATAATGATACTCTGAATAATTTAAAAGGACCGATACGCATGTCACTAGAAGGTTTAACTTAACTATAAATGTTTGTATTCACGGAAATCTGATTTATCTAATTTTAAATAAATATTACACGAATGACCTCTATTAGTTTATATTACGCAAACAAGGCATATTTTGGCTGTAGCTGTCCAAATGAACAAACAATGGCCATGGATAATTTTTAATTCGACGGAAGTTTCAATAATATGTACGTAATGTTGTTACAAGACTATTTTAGTAACTATGAGTGCTATAATCAGGAGTAACTCTATGACAATTATTTCTATTATTAAATTCTTCAGATAAGAATAAGCAGAACGGTTACTGAATAAAACTCTTATGTTGAACGATTTATATGTTTGTATAACCAAGCTACTCAAGCGTAGGTGTCCAGTGAACTGGTCTAAGCTTTCGCAGAATATAGTATGTTTGAACATCTATTTAACTTCTTTCAGTTAGTGAGGAAAACTGAAAAAGACGAACGACACACGTGTTATTAGCTTGGTCAATAGGTGAATTAACCTTTATTAACCCATAGTCTTTGTATTAAGCTAGTTTAACCTGCAAATGCTATATGAACGACCCATTATATAAGGGCATAGTACAATACACTGTATGTATATGGATGTAAATAAGTGCGATCGGACATTTGTTTACGACTGTCTCATCGCATGAATATAACATTTAATAAGCAGTCGCTTTGCACTAGTTCTGTATTACAGCCTCTTTTATTTTATTAGTCTATTACTCTAAGAGGCTTTGCTGAATAGGACAATAATCTAAAACACGAAAACGGGTAAATACATTCTTATCATTTTTTTTAAATATGTACAATAATAATACACATGCTAATTAGAAATTCATAATGAAAAAGTAAATAATTTATAGATATTTTTTAGTTTTTTGAGCAACTATAGTCAAAATTATTAATAATCTATTACATTTATGATTTTTTTAATATATAATACGGGCTATCAATTCTAAACATATTAGGCATATTGTAATTTTATTAACAATGATGAAAAACATTTAAAGTAAAGAACAAAAAACGTTTGAAAAACCACTGTTAACTTGTTCAACAATGACCTTGTGTCGCTCTATCGAGGAAATAGAGGTTAATCACAAGTAAATAGACATTTAATATTTTAAAACGGAAATTCTATTAGGTTTATCATAATAGGAAACAAAGTGTCAACAGTTAAAGCCAAATGTGAAGGGGCACCGGAATTTGAATTTTAAATAAAAATAGCGGCGAGTATCATTGTTTGGTCGTCTTCGTTAGTAAATTCGTTTTGACAACTTTTTTTTCATTAGAAAATTTAAACAAGTTATGGGAATTTAGATGAAGAAAATAACTCTGAAACCAATATAACAGTGACGCAGTCAACAAACCACAACCTTTGTTCTCTTAAATTGCATGCAAACGTTAACAATCTTTTTTCTTGGTACAACCTTGGCATTGCTTAATATATGAGAACTGGACATGTACAGTTTTGCTACGGTCATTCAGATTTTGAAACCTCGTGTAATTAAATTGGATGTAGAAATTAATAATCAGAGATAAAATGGTTTTGAAACCCAATAACAATTTTGTGTTCTTTTTCTTATTGATTTCAAATGGCTGACGAAATTAAAAATCTAAAAGTCTATCCCATGTTGTCATAATACAACAGTGAAAGACTAAAACAAACATTAAATGTTTCACATGGAGTAAAGATGTTCTTAGTTTTAATTACGGGTGTCAGTGTACTATTGTTTATCTATGATACACATGTTTTTCTATCATTAATTTTCGAATTTTAAAATCGGTAGTTGCAGTAACTTGAATATTATCTATTGTAACCATAGCTATGATATCATATAAAATAATTATTGATCATTTATGTTAAGTTATTATAACCGAAAGTTATTACTTAACAAATAAAGTCATCATGTTCATCTCGGTACTAATGCCTAGAAAAACTAGTCCGGAAAACTTGTAACACCGCTTCTGAATAACGCATTATTTAAATTGCTTGATTATCTCATAAAACCGCTACAAAAAGATAGGCAAGATTCATTTACCACAGAAAAACAATTACAATCTCGTTGTAAAAAGAATTAAACAGTGTCCTATAACGCGATAAATATAATAATACCGAGATAAACAGGGCCGAGGCCACATTCTATTTATTCGTTCTAACGACCAAAACTACGATTAAGTACAATGTTAATTAAAATTAGAATAAGCAATTAACTTCACACATTGACAAAATCTAGTGTAAAAAGATTTAGAGCAACTTTTCGACGACGAGTAAATTCGTATGATTATAATTAAATAAAATTCATTTTTAAATACATCTGATGCTAGGATCCAGGCGTGTAGGATGACGGACACTAGAAGGTCTGGTGGTAAATATTTACGATTTTTTAAATCTCATATTTATGTTCTTTTGGTACATTTCACTTCTTTTGCAAAAGAGGCCATCTAATTGGGAATAGTGTATACTATTATATTATAAAACGTATTCCATCACCGCATTGTTTTACGGAGACTGCCATTATTTACCTTCTTGTGAAAATCCTGCTTGTCACGTCAATAATTGTTTTAAAAAAGTACGAAAAATATGTTAGGTGCATATTTTCGATATTTCCCCTTGAAAAAGACCTATCTTGTATTTGTAACATTTTTTACTGGGGTCATTGGCATAGGAAAAGACACATTTTTAATTATAATCAATCATTTATAATTATTATTTAAGTGTGAAAATTTATGATCCTTGTTTATTAAGTTATTATAAATGGTTGACGCCTTTCCACTATAAATAATACATCTTTAAAACTATAATGTCTGTAGAATGTTGAGAAATGTATTTTGTTATAATATAAATTTTATGATTCTGTTTTTACTGCGTTCTTTTGTTTCTTATTGCATTCCGTAAATATACACAACTATTTAAATATATCGAATTAATATATGTATGCATAAATATTAATATTTCGTCAATTTTATTCATTATAATAAAATCAAACAATGATTTATATTAAGTTTAAAATAGATGAGTACTATATTATATACAAGATAAGCAAAGTGACAGAAGGAGGTTTTAATATTTTTCCCTTTTTCATTTTTCAGGATTCTTTCCTATGAATACTTTTGTAAAATGTCCTAGTGTATTTATTTTATGCAGTACCAATGGTTCTAGATAACGCAATAGTATCAGTAGTAATAATTCAATTATAATGAGGCGCGTCGATGAGTCTTTATTTATGCATATCAGTAAATGACGGAACGAAGCGTTTACTTGATAGTAAGTGATATAGGCTATATAAGTTCGCCATAAAGTTTCACATTTGTACTTGCAACTTCGAGATTGTACGGTTTTAAAACGAAATAATTTCGATAGCTACGTAACACTAAAGCCTTAGGGTACACTAAGTGCTGTTTTAAAGCAGCCATGATCGACGTAAATACTTTTAAGTGGTATATTTATAGCTCATTGTATCAGCTATTACGATCCGATAACCCTATGTAAAGTGACAATTATGAAATATGTTTTATTAATTTTTTTCTATTAAATTGCGACTGGGATAGTATACAATAATTAATCCGAGTTTTAACCATATTATCATTAATTTATTTATTATTTCTGAAACCGTTGATTTGTGGATAGGCTTTACCGAACAAAAAATAGCCGGAAAATTAGCTATACATTCACTCATTTAAAGCTTTTGCACCTAAAACCAATCACCCTGTATAATATTCAGACGCATTTTTTTACAAAGCAAACGTAATTTAAGCGTAAGCTTAAACTTAAATAGAAAACGTATTCAAAACTTATTATTTACTTTTAAATCCGTTTTTCTATTTAATGTTTAAATCTAGGAAAAGCAAAAAATAATGTTTGAACGTTGCAATAATAACTTCTTCTTTACCAATGTATGTATGTGTAATAACAGTAATAATAACTTCAATTATCTACTTCTGACAACAAAAACTAATTAGTTTTTTCCTTCCATTTCGACTTCTGTTTAAAAATAGAACTGCACGTTTCTTACGTATAAATTGACTATCAATGACTTCAATGAAATAAAAATCTATTAACTCAACCTTTTACTTTGTAACTTTCATTCCAAGTTCTTTTAAATTGTTTAAAATATATTTCACAAAATTCTCTGACATTTTGGACAAGATAATTCTTATCCCAACTCTTTATACAGTGATATATAATACGTTGATGTTCGAGACAATAATCTCGACATATTTGGTTAATGTCAAGTAAAAATACACAAGTATCATTGAAGATTAAGCTCCATGTAAAGTTAATGTTTCTTATAATTGAAAAGGTCATCGTAAGATATGGCACCAATACTTCGTTTAATTTTTTTAATATAATCATGAATTTTATTCAAAGTAATAGTATTATGAATTGAAATTAAAATTAACAAATATTTATATATTTGGCTACTAGAAACAAATACAAATAAGAAATAGTAAGGTTTTTCTACTATTTTGACAACTTAAGTCTTAAGTCCAAAGTGAAGTAATTCTCTAATATTTAATGGAATCAGGCGTTACCTCGCGGAAGTCCATCCTTAGTAAGAAAAGGACCCATGTGTGCGGAAGTGGCTAAATATTGGTCCTTTTCTTACTTAGTAATTCTCTTAAACAATTAATTAAGATTTTATTTAATAAAAACTCTGATTAAAACTTTTTTTATTTCTTATTCATAAATAATAATTTAAATGTATCTATGTAATGCTTGACATTTCTTTTTCAAACTTTTACATTCTGTGATCAACCAGCCGTTTATGAAAAAAAAATTACAAAATTTAAAAAGATTTTTGTCTACATTATGTACTACATTTTTCTGACTAATGTTCCTTTTAAAAATAAATACTGAGAAATTATTTTCAAATCTGTTTATAATAAACGCATGCATATTATTTATATTAACATTAATAATTTATCATTAAAAATAACTAGGTACCATTAATTGCGTATTTGTTTGACATGGCCAGAATTTTGTATAGCTGCATACAACTAACACACTGCATTGAAAAACGGGTCGCCTGTCTTTCAATTGAATTCAATGCGATCATTGTATTGGTAAGAGCGTGTTTGCCTGCGCTCTATCGCTAAAGCTGGAGCTACTGCGTCTTTAATGTTGTTCTACTGTATTCGCCGGAAAATCTAACACCAGAAAATGCACTACTTATCTTGTTGGTTAGTCATAACGAGTTAAGCTCTCTAATTTTTGGGTGCTCAAAATTTTTAATAATGCTCAAAAATTTAATAGATAGTATGGAGTATTTTAATAGCTAATCATATACTATAAATATTTATATAAGGGTCATAATTACTAACAGAGCCTGCGTCCTAGTGTGTTTTAGTTTAAAGGATGCCATAATTAGTGAATTACTGGAAATACATCATTACGTAGACGAACGAGAATAACCAGCATAGCCTGTGCGCAGCATTTAAGTCACATTGGGCAGGCTACATAGTGGTAGAAAGATGGCGATAGGAGCCTTAAGGTTCTGGAGTAAAAAACACGGACTGACGTGCCCCTCCCCCACCCCATAAGGTGGACCAACGACCTGGTTAAAGTTATTCGAAGAGGCTGGTTGCAGGCCGCTTCTAACCGGTAGTATAGAAAATTTATAGGGGAGGACTATGCCTAACAGTGAACGTCCCATTGTTGAAATGATAATGACCGCATTCCATGACTAAGGGTACGAACATTAACGCCGTGTTATACATATTTCCTTTTTCAAAAGCTTAGGTAGTATTGTAAAAGATAGATCGTTCTATCAAGTCAATCCCCGCTCTAATCGATTCTTCATTTTTTACGATGAAAATTATTACAAACCAAAATGGAAAACAAATGTCTTCTATGAATCTCGCAAATTTAATAATATCTATGATAATAAATATTTCTATGAAATGCCAATTTAATTTCAATTCACGTAAAACTATCATCGTTCCTTTGTAAATGACTGTTATTTTTGACCTAAATATAATATAATATTATGACAGGAAACATCCGGTTCTCATTGGGCATTCAATTGAGGAGATGACTTATTATTCATTTATTATCATAGGCGAACCGTCGCTATCAATTGATATGAGATCGAAACGTCATCTATTTTTACTTTTGTATTTATAAACATTGATGTGGGAACTTAATAATAAACAAACAAGTTTGTGCCGTCGATATTGCCTTTATATCAATGAAAATAAATATTGTTAAAGATGTTCGATTTGTTTTAGTAAGTCTAAACGAAGTTAATTTTGAGTTTTCCTCATAGTATCCACTGTGTCGAACTATGATCCCACTGTATTATAAGTATTCCACGGTATCAAATTCGAAGTAAACACGTCATCAAGAATTATATATAGTATCTGTTGATGTTAATTCCGCTAGCCCGGAGGGTTTTGTATCTTTATCGGAATTGAGTCCGCGTAACTGATGGGTCCGTAAACTTAACAAAATGAAACTAATCCGATTTCGCCAGTTGATCGAAGTTACTCGCACGAATGTAGATTATACGCGTGAAAGTGTAACTGTTTGATGTGAGATGAAAGCGATCAGTTCTTGGCGATCAAAGGTGGGATATTAGTCTTACCTCGGATCGCCCTCTCTGTGCGCGGAGGCTACGGCAGTACCAGCTGATCCTGGTAGCGAAGCGAAGCGAAGACTTAAATATTATTGCATAGAAAATCTGAAACTTTTTATTTAATTTTTAATTGATGTATGATTAAAAATATTAAAAACAATAAATATTAAAGCCTGCCTGTTTACTCTAGTGATATTAATTGAAAGTTTTAAGATTAAGACACCTCTACGCTAAACCACGTTATGAACAGTAAATATCAGACTTGGGCAGTTATATGTTATTTTTTATTTAATTACTATTAATTACTCAAAAAAATAATTATCATTTCTCTTTAATTTATGAGTTTTTAGTTAAATTATAATTTAACATTAAAATGTATTGGACACACGTTTGCGGCCTTCCCGCTCCAAGTAATTTACAATCATTTCAAGCGACAAGGTTGTCTGACCCTGACCGACGCAATGTCGCCGAAAACCAATGAAAAGAATGATCAAAGGAATCTGTGGGCATTTTTTTCGAAAAAACTTCAACAATATTGACGCCATACCAAGATCATTGAAACATTGTGTCCACTAGTTTACCTAACTTCTTTATCTATTCTTTTAGACATATTTCCAAGAGTAAACTCAGTTGATTAGAGAATGTCAATAAAACCAGTTGAGTAGAAATTTAAATTAGGTTAACCATTTGTATTTTATTTAAAGCAAAAAATAATAAATGCATGGACTAGCGCGATAACATTATGTTATAATGCAAAAGATAGTTTTCCTACTTTTGCTTATATTACTAACATTTGCCTTGGTTAAGGAAAATTTATTAGGTGATTCAATAACGCCAATGCGTAATAATTCTAGAAATGTATTTTGTTTGTGAACTACAACTTTGCAAAATTCTTTACAAAATTAGTTTTGTTAAAAGAAAACTATATTAGTTGAAGAATGACGACACAGTCAAAATAAATTTTCTATGTACGAATATTTAGGATTATTTTAGCACAAGTTGTTATTATTACACGATGTCGCATTTATCTCCTTGAATTTAATAAAAAAATCGAATATATAAAACTGTTTCGCGTTTGTCGATGACTTTAGATATGTGATAAACTAACCGACAATCCTAAAATAAATGAATAATGTGTCACCAAAAAATATTTCGTGAAGCTCTACACTTCAAAAAGATAAGACAGGTCTGTGATTCGCTGGTGCCCAAACAACCTGTCAGCTGCGTAGCTCGTTTATGTAATCAAATTTACGCAAGTCTAAATAAAACTAATATTTGCAAAAGATTATTAAGATTCACTAGTAGTAAATAATTTTCTTGTAAAAAATAACGATTATGTAATCATATTAAAGTAACAAGAATATATATATTTTATTTAAAATTTTTGAAGAAATATGCAATGTATCAGCTTCTACTTTGAGGTACTTAGGCCAATAAAAGTCATATTTTTTTAACAAAATTTGAAAACATTATTATTATACAAAAAAATCCCCCTTTATCCATACAAATCACGGAAACCAATATAAAATTTAACAAGGCTTGTGTAGGCATATGGTTACATTGTGTTTAAATTTTTGCAGGGCCAGCGACGTGGATAGAAAAGTTCCCCGAAGCGCGAGGGGCTCGACAGAGCCCTGTGGACATAGACACATCACGTGCCAGCAGTGGAGGCAGTGCACCGCCACTAACCTGGCGTTACTCCGTCAACCACACCCGCTCTGTCGTCAACCCCGGCTACTGCTGGCGTGTGGATGAGAACGGCTTTGATTCTGGTAATGCTAATACATATATATTAAAATTAAATTAATCAGGTAATAAGCGTATATTTTATATATATATATAACCTGATTAATTTAATTTTATATATTTATATATATATATATATATATATATATATATATATATATATATATATATAATGTTCAATTAATTAATTTGCTATTGACATTATACTCGTAACTGTCATTATATTTCGTACAGCTATTATATAAAAACATAACACGAAGTGCAAGCTGCCAAATATGTAAATATTATCAAACTAAACACAACAAAAGTATTACTATTGTAATTACCGTAATAAGTGTATAATTAAATAAGTTTTCTTGTTATTTTTGGCACATGAAGAGAAGCAGATGATATTAAAATGAAATATACTTCATATTATCAAGTACCTTCATAAGGATTAATAACAAGAGCATATAAGTATCGCTATCACATAATAAAATTGTCTTAAAAAATTCATATCTTTAAGTGACACAGTTCTCAACCTGTCACGTCTTTTTGCTCAGTGTTTATTAAAAATTCTCTGTTCACGAAATGGGGCTGAACTTTATCATTATCTAATCAACAATTTTCTTGTTTAAGTACTTCATTGTACGATTCATGATGATTAAAATCACTTTAAATTTGCACGATCTGTAGTATCTACCGCGCAATTAATTTACTGTAAGGAAGGGGAGACGTCAAATTTCCGCAGCCGTGCAAGTGGAAACCGTACCGCCTGTCATACAAACAAGCAATTTCCCATTCAACAGACACGTTCTTCTTTATGCGAATTGTAAACCGGTGCTTAAAATATAAAACCAAAATACTAATTGTCACACTGTATACAACGTTAATATTAGTTTATAATTCACATAAAACTGTACTATAACATTACGAAAATAAATACATTCCTTTTTCCCTTTAAATAACTACAATGGCTAGTCATGTTTTTTTTTTGTGGCGCAAATATGGATATTACACATTAATTAATACAACCTTTTAGGTTAAGTAAATGGAGTATAACCAAAATAAAATTATACCTACATAAAAATACTCAAAAAACCATAATGTACTTCCGGAAATGGTATTTCCATCAATTTATAAGAACAGATGAAAAAGTATTTTTAACCCTGTTGTACCTTAAATCTTATAAAATAATCATATTGTCCAAATAGTCTAG
The DNA here is from genome assembly GCF_028537555.1 of Battus philenor. NCBI lineage: Eukaryota > Metazoa > Arthropoda > Insecta > Lepidoptera > Papilionidae > Battus > Battus philenor. The sequence continues at coordinate 7,043,823 of NW_027181693.1, forward strand.
TGTATATTATTAGCACTGTAACTGTTCACTGGTTATACATATGGATTAAGTTAAATGACGCTAAATGAAAGTAAATGTACTATATGATAAATCTGTAAAGACAGATAAGGAATTGTACGTATTACACTGTTCCGTATATTAAGTGCTCCTGACTTCCGACATTTGACTTTGTCTTTCAGATAATAGTTTCTACACATTCGCATAGGCACATTTATTCGTCCGATGGAATCTGTCCTTATATGTCCTAATAGAAAGTTAAACGTTGCAGAGTTACGTGGTGGCCCTCTGGGGTCCGATGTTTATAAACTACAGCAATGGCATTGCCACTGGGGAGCTGTGAACGGTGAAGGCTCCGAGCATACAGTAGATGGCCGCGCATTCTCCGGAGAACTGCATCTCGTGCATTGGAACACATCAAAATATCACAGTTTTTCTGAAGCAGCGGGTCAAACTGATGGTCTAGCTGTTCTTGGAGTGTTATTGATGGTAAGATATTCTTAAATTAAAAAAAAAATGCAATTCTTTGCAAGTCGTCTTTTGTTATTTAATATAAAATTTCGGTGTTTTGCGCAAACGTAACATTACCATTTCGAGATCGACTTGTAGTATTAATTGTTATTTCATAAAATGATACACAAATGGTTTATCACAAACATGCACACCTTTTTTAGATACGATTTAAAACACTGTGCAATAGAAATTAAAATAACGGCAGTCGACAAACTCAAACCAAAGAAAACGTAAAAACTAATAGTCACGCTCAACTAATAAAATTCAACGGTTAATCGAATTCGTATATCATCTATATTTTATAAATATTTGGTTAAATCTGCGTAAAATCTAATATCAAATTATAATACTAATTTGAAACATCTGATCTACATGCTAAAACAAGAGAATTGACAAAATTATAATAGATTGAGTTTTTTAACAGTAACAAAATCAATTATTAACTTTAATGTTTAAAGTTAATTTATATGTTCGAAACAATTACATTATTAAGAGTTTTAACAACATTTAGACTTCGCTATTATAATATTGCTGACACTCTTCATGAGTATAAAGGCGCGGGCTTAGACGTTAAAAAATAGATAAAAACGTACGTAGGAATCTGTGTTACAAATTGAAGCGGTCGCCTCGCTGATGCCAGTGCAACAGATGTGAGTTCGATTGGCACACGAGGCAATTGGTAAGATCCGTCACTTAAATTTATACTGCTTTGGTTTTAATCAAATTTGCGTTCATATAAAAGTAGCTATCGGATCGAAAGCAAAATAAACAATAAGAATTATTGAAACATTAAAACTGCCATAATAATTGCAGTATAGCACGGTAATAACTATATGTTACTAGCGGTATATACGGGTACATAAATTATAAATATCGAAAGATATTACGCTACGAGAAGCCTTGCAACTCAATCCTTTCAATCATATTACCAACCACTGCAAATGCTGCTTACTTATACATATTTTTATGTATATGTAAGCAGTATTTGTATTACATGACATTGCAGTTAATTAAATAATACTAACATATAAAACGTTTAACAGTATTTATAACATGTCATTAAGCAACGCAAAATTCTATTGAAAAGCTATATTTTTTATTTTGTTTATGTTTATGTATCGAGTAGTAAGCACATACTATGTATATTTTGAACAACTTGTTTTAAATGTAAAAAAATGTTTTCAAAAAAACTTCAATTTACAATTTAAATAAGGCGAAATAATGGGTTTGTAGTTTTAAATATGTTACAGTTAATAAATGATAGATAACTTTCAGGTTGGCACGAAACACGAAGAATTGGAAAAGGTGGTGCGTCTTTTGCCATTTATTCAACATAAAGGCGATAAAGTGACGATGTCAGAACCTTTGGACCCATCGAGACTTTTGCCTCAGCGCAGGGCCTATTGGACTTATCCAGGCTCACTCACTACGCCGCCATGCACCGAGTCCGTTACATGGATTCTCTTCAAGGAACCAATTCAAGTTTCAGCCGAACAGGTATTTTAAAGCAAATCGTTACAATAAAATATAATAATAATATATATGCATTCTACGTTTTAAAAATTAAAATTAATAATAAATTAATTAACAATTAAAAACTTGTTTAAGAAAATGGTGTGAATAGTAAAGGAACCCACAGACTATTAAATTATCATTTAATTTTACACTTTTAAATTTAATATTTTTTACTTTTTTAATCGAAATTCTTCCTTGAGAAAATAATGTTACCTGAAAAAAGAAATTCAAACGAAAAGTTGTTCCTTTTTTAAGCAATCTTATAATTACAGTTGGCGTTGATGCGAAAATTACGGTGTGGTGAGGCATCGTGTGGCGTGGAAGCCATGGAGCTGCTTCACAACTACCGGCCTACGCTTCCCCTCGGTAACCGCGAACTACGGGACTACGGTGGCAACTAACACTCTACCTCGCACCGTCACTTGTTTTCGTACAATAGATACAAAGTTCTACACAGATTTGTACTTTATTTACGAATAGGTAGCTTACTGCAATCATCATAATTAAAAAAGCAGTAAATGATCAAACTCATTATTGTTAATTTGTAATAATTAATTTAGCATGTTATTATTGCATTTAGAATAGTATTATTAAACTCTAAAATATCATAATAGCGTACTATCACGTGGTTAACGCCACTTCGTCAACTGAATTTATCAGAGTTATTTAAACTGTACTTTCTAAAGTCTGCTGCTTGATAGCAGTAAACCAAGAGGTTGAGTCATTTTTAACATTAGTTTCGGTTAAAGGGTTAATATTTAACCTGCATTTAAAAATGTCGAATGTTGAAATTTAAAAACATAGTAACTATTATTAAAATATACTATGTAAGTTTAAAAATAGGTCGTAACAAAAGTCTAATGTAATCAAGTGCCTTATGGGTGTAATTATGTACTCACATAATATTTACCGATAGTTATTTTATAATTCAAACTCGTGCGAATCTCTTTTAGGAATAAGTACGAAAGTTACAATTATTTATAACATCTGTTAAGTTTAAGCAGTTATCACTTTATACCAAATCTATAGACGGTAAGAAATTTTTGTACTGGTAACATTGTGTACAAAAGTTAGTTACCCATTAAACATGTAAGAGCAGAATTGTTCAGGATAATCGAATAAAATATATGTATAGATAAATAGAAATTTACCCTTTTTCCAATGATTTTAATAAATGAAACTGATATTTATACACATGCTTAAAGATTGTTTTAACTGTTGTTACAAAAAAATTACTTAAGTTCACAAATTAAAAATAATCTAATAATATGGTAGGTAGTAGTTTTATTTGTTATTATTCTTTCAGGCATATCCCTCATGTTGACCGTGAAATTAATTCGAAAGCTGTCTTTGGTATACGCCATATAATATTGGGCAGCACTACACACGCAACCCATAAAATATAGATGTTGCAATATGTAACATCTAAGTGTAAAAAGATTGTAATTGAATGCCAATAACCCTTATGTGTGCTAGTACAGAGCTTCCTCCTTTCTTGTTTTTCTCACGCACACACACTTTTATTTCATTTTTGTGTTTTTGTGTCCACCGGCTAGTATCACAAAATAGGATACAACTAAAATGACTTTATCTAATTCATTGAACAATACCTTTAACGGACCAGTACTTATAACGGAACAGTACCTATAACGGATCAGTACCTATAACGGATCAGTACCTATAACGGAACAGTATCTATAACGGAACAGTACCTATAACGGAACAGTACCTATAACGGAACAGTACCTATAACGGAACAGTACCTATAACGGAACAGTACCTATAACGCATCAGTACCTATAACGAAACAGTACCTATAACGGAAAATTTAATATTCTTTTTATTCAATTTTGACAATAATCTTGGCCTAGTATATAAATTATACTTACAATATCCGACAATAAATATTGCACATCGACCTTTGGTAAGCGACAATCGGCTAATTTCGGCTTCGTAGAGCGCTATCTCTGTCGCACGACTGAAAAAACGTCACATAGATAGTGTGGGACAGAGCTATTCAGATTTTGCCGGGTACTGTAAAAGTTTTTTTTATTCTTTGTGTACTAATGCCAAAACAAATTAACGATATTCATTATCACCATATATGCCGAATATAGATGTAAAAAAGCCGATTTAAAACGTTTAAAACCAAAAGTGGCGGTTTAAAACCCCAAATAAATCTTTTTAAACGGTTTAAAACTCGCCTACTAAAATATAAGAACAGTGTTTTTACACATCATTATCGACAATACTTGGTCTTGTTTTTGTTACCTATGCAGTTTATACCTATGTAGGTAAGTATATTACATATAAAGTACTATAATTATAAAGAAACAATATTACATACAATAGATTAAAATCATCTGGATCTTTCCGAAACAAACTTAGTAATCCTAGACTTAACAAACATAATTATTTTATAGCTTGGGCACTTGTTTACAACTTTATAACCTATTTGTAGTAGTATCTTATTAAATGTGACGTTATCAGGGCGAAGGGACCTTATTGTCGCTAATACAATGTGTATTGAAAAGTACACAATTCAATGGAGAAGAGATAGTGGCGCCTCATAAATTTTCATGACTTTCTTGACTGTATGATCATCATGTTGTCGAGTGGACTGTGTAAGATTAGCCAGTTTTTTTTATTACTTTCAAGAAAAAGTCGGTACCTAATAATCTAATTTTATAACAGCTTATTACATTTTAGTTATTTAGTAATGTTTGGCATATTTGGCACGAGTACCTTTATATTGAATCCAAATTTCTACATTTTTTTTTACAATACTGGCAACACTGACATGTCCGCACGCAACACGCTATGTATGTGTGTGTGTGGTGTGGAGTAGGCGAGCTGGCAACGTTGCATCTTGACGTCTCTCCGCGTGAGAAGTGCAAGTGTGTGAGTTTGGTTTTAAACCGAATGAAACTGATTGATAAATCTTTTCAAAATAACCAATATAGTTAACTAGATAATAGTTTTTCAACTTAGCTAGGTAATGTCTACGCTTGGAATAGATAATGTGTTTATATTTAAGAAAAACATAGTGGTCAACACTAAACGTTTAAAATCGAAAAAAATGGGTTTTTTCGGTTTTAAACGGTTTTTTTCGTTTTAAACCGATTGGTTTAATTCGTTTTAAACCAGCCTTACATCTATAATGCCGAACGATATCCACTGCCGAACATATGGCCTTAACCACAACCAAAACTGGACCTAGATATAACGTAAAATAAATATACGTAGACTAACTCTTGGTAAGTAGGTATTCAATCGATAACGCTGTGGCAGAGTCGAACGTAGAGTTGGCTGACAACGGTCCAGGAATTCTTTTAGCCTTGCTTAGAGACTTATTTCGAATCAGCCTCGACACACCCAAATACATATAGCGAAGTCACTCGCTATACCCCCTTCCCTCTCCTATAGCAACAAAAAGGCGTCACAAGGATGTCCTTACGGATCACATCTTAGGGTTTCCATAACCCAAACACCACACTGCATGCACAGGCCTGCCCCCCATAGCAAGTACTAAACTCAAAATACATCGCCATCAAATACGCGTACGACACAACAAAACCAAGCACCACACTTTTACAAACCGCTTCGTTTTTGGAGACGGTTGCCCGCCTCCTCGTACATTGAACGCGAACAGAGGTAGTATCCACTTGTCACCTTTGATCGTCGAGTAGTCCTAGCTACCATCTCAAATCGCTACCTACACTCTAAACTCACCCGAGGATAGTGTTTTTTACCTTCGTGCGAACGTCATCGTTCAATTGTTGTACGATCAAATAGACATACTTTGTTAAGTGAAGCTGCAAAAGCCTACCGGGCTAACAGCAACTACAAAAGGAACAATCCATGCTGTGGCCGATATGTGTACTTCTAGTGTGAGTAATAAGTTTAATATTGTTAAGAAGCTTCGGACAATGTGATTTATTCCTTTCTATATTCTTAAAGAAAACGGATATCGGTTACCACGTAAAGGAACAAAAGACGTAACGAGATGCATTGTTAAGTGTAGAGCAGGTATTGAAGCTTGAATTTAAAACTCTAGTATTAACGAACACTTCCAATTCAGTGAAACTGTAGAATGTAACGGCCGAGGCTCCCATGGGAGCTCCCCGCGAGCTTCGCTACCTTAAGAAAGATTCTATGCGCGTGCGCCATTTCCATCCTGCCGCCGCGAAGCCAAAGTATTTGCAATTGAGATTTGGGCAACAGTATAAGTCAGGTCAAAAATAAACTCGCACTAACATAAACACATAACATACTTTTCAGACTATTATTATCTCAACTTTTTTTTTTAAATTTATTAACTTTTATAGTTCGTTTTGAATCAAAGGCGCTGTTAAATGCGGCATTGTTAAACTAGTGCAGTTAACAACTATCCGTCGTACCTATCTCATCTTTTCGCACCTAAAACGGTTATAATATTTGTTTATAAATTAAGCTAATTTTTTAATCATTCTAACTATTAATAACCCTCACATGAAATATGGAAGCCTTTTTGGGCAACACAAAGATATTTTAGAGTCATTTTACAACTTATCAACATCGTATACAAAAGACAAATAAAAAACACTATACCGATTTCACAGTTTAATGTTATTTTTCAAATTTTACAATACAAAAATACTTCGATTACAAAAATACAATATAAAAATTTTCAATAAACTTACATTAAAGGGTTTTCTTCCAAATTCCGATCCCAAGGTTTCAAATGGAAATTAACATGTTTTAGTTACTAAAAATAAAATAAATAATGTTTTATAACATTTGGGTGATAAACAGTTCCTATAGCGGAAGAATTACATTCATATAAGCTTTTCTGAATCAATTCTAGATTATCACACATTTAAAAAAAGCTATTCATATAACATTTTTTTTAATCTGAAATATTGAGAACATCAATAAAAGGTAACATCTCTAATAAGACGAATTTTAGGCATTCTGACAAGGTTTCATAATTAATAATATGTTTAGGATTCTGCAAAATCAGTATTGCTTAATTGATTTATATTTTAGATTACTTAAGTGTCAATAAAAATTTAACTTTATCGAAAAAATGATATGCGAAATACTGGTGAGATGATTAAAAATGAAGAAATAATTATTTCTTGTGTATTTTTTAAGACCTGTGCGAGAATGGAATTCGCCTGGCGACGCAAATGTTTACAGAGAGTTGTATAGTATCTTAATTAATAAAACTAAAACACGATACAAAGTATATCAACCAACCAAAAGTTTATAACTAATTTATTCATTATATCAACAGTCCAGTTAAACGGATATTGTGAGTACTTTATAGCTAGGACATTGTTGTTAAATAAAACGTTTTTCAATAATACTAACTACAACTAACATTGAATTTAATATTATATTTTATTACAAAATATTATTTTAAATATCTGACTAGTTCTTCATAACTCAATTCATTAATCAGACTGATAATAATTGCACAAAAGGAAACTAAATATCTTATGAATTGAGTGTTAGTTTATGTGATATACAATTAATAATTCTATGGTAATAATAAGAGAATGGTATTTAAAAAGCCCATTATAATGAAAGCCTATGGTCCCGAAGCCCTGTCTTCATTCCAGAAGGCAAAATATCTTTAATACTAAGGAAATATATAAAAAATGGTATACCTATAATCACAAAGACATTAGCCTGCATCCTGTACAGTATTAAAGCCTCGATATACTAACCGTTATATTTATCAATCGTAAAATATTAACACCGAGTACCATATTTTAATATTGAACATGCTTTTGTGAAATTGCATAATTGAATCATAAATTTTAATTAAAAGTATTTTTCCAAAAACAACCTTAATCATTGATTTTTTTTTTACTATAATAGACTAGCTTTTTGCCATTATGCTATTAAAGATTAAGTAGTGAGACAGATCTGAATGCAATTTTTTCTAATATTTTCTGTATACATTAATGGTTCTACATATGGTGACGTGCGGCTTACATGGATATACAGCACAGAAATAAATAAAAAAAATGACTAAAGGACTTATGTAGTAGAGGGACTTCTTTCTATTTATAACTTTATGTTACTAAAGTAAAGTAATGATGTTTTACATCAAATATCACAAAACCACAATATGTAAATGCAATGATGTCATGGCAATGGAAATGTTGTGTTAACTGAATTAAACTATGTTACGGTTCTTCAAATATAACGGGCAAGCAAATAAAATAATTGGTGGGTAAATTACTAAATTATTTGGATAAGAATCAATCATCAAAATTGAATTAGATCTTCTGTCAACACACCAGGAAACGAGTTTGTTTCCTCTGTATTATCTTCATTGTCTCTTAGCTTAGTAACAGGTTTAGGAGACAATTTTCTTCTAGGTGGTATAGGGACCTCATCCAAAATACCTGTAACATGCAAGTACTTTTTTTGTTCTGTAAACATTTGCACATTTTGGACAGTGGTTTCTGTACGGCGAGATGAAGGTGATAGTTTCGTTCTTACAGGCGGACTTGGTGCAGCCCGGGAGTATGCAGGCCGATTATCAAAAATTGAGAGATCAATTAAATTGCTTGAAGCAAATAGGGCAGAAGTTTTACTCTTTTCTAATGTAAAACCATGTTCTTCTTTATTTTCAGGTTCATCACCCTTTTGTTTCTGGTCATTTGTATAAAAAATCGCCTTTTTTCTATACTCCTCATGTATTTTCTTATAAGTTTGCACATCAGATTTACTTCGTTCGAGTGTGAAAGCACCATTAGTATGTAAGTGACAACTGAAGGAACTTGTGTTTACTGTGCATGCTGGAGCAGTTGAAAATGGCACTGACGGAGCCCATAAACAAGCACCTTCATTCCTTGGTACTAGCAATAAAGGATCCTATAACAACAGATTAATTATATATTAAATATAAATAAAAAATATTACTCAAATTCAGTTTTTGCAAAGTAATGTGCATGATAAATGTATATATATGATCTAGAACAGGACTTTAAAAACTTAATTTTTCTGTCTAACTTATATCCCTTTACACTTTGTTATTGACTCCACCATAGTGTAGTTCTAGTCTCATTATCAGTTAGTAAAAAAACTTCTTGTATGTATAATTTTTTGTTTACATATATAATAATTTCTATTACAAACAAAGAAATATTAGGAAACACACAAAAATCAAAAGAATGGTGTTACAATGTCTTAAGAGATCTGAATGCTATGGCGGTTTAAGCAACGAAACTCTTTGTTGTGTTATAGGAGTATCATTAGTAATATCTACAATGTCTTACAAATATATTCGTCCACCTTCAATAATTATTTCCATAATCAAATATCTTATTCATTAATAGCCACTTAGGAAAAAGATCTGAGAAAGATCTCGTTTTCATTCACACAATTAGTTCAAATGACTTTGGTAGGCAATTTGTTTAACTCTCATAATTAAGTATTAGAAAAACACTGATACAAAGGCAAGACATAAATCCTATTTATTTTAGGATTTTTCAAGAGGTCCATAGGCATAAAGGCAATAACTAAGTTTTTTAAATATGACCCCAGTGTATACAAACCTTGCCAGTAATTGAATAAATTTTTGATTGAAGTGTATGTAATTGGTTCCGTAAATATTCATAGGAGCACTTTCGTAGCTTCATTACCCATTGAACTACATTGTCCTCAGAACGAGCAGCAAATATATGGCGTTTTTCAGGTTCATCTCTACAAATGATAAAAAATCTTAAAATTATTTATGTAACTTGTGTAAATATTAGTATAAGATTTACACTATATTTCTCTTTTTAGATTTTTGATTAGTTGATGAACAAATCTATTTTTGTTAACAATTATACTGTGTTAAGTCAATGAAGGCAATATGTAAACCTAGACCTTTAATTAACATTGGAAGGCTTACAGAGATGCCTCGGTACTGGCTCTTACAGTAGATATTTTTTTTATTTGAGATTAGGGTTTAATTATATATTAAAATAATACAAACATTAAAAATATATCAGCATCTGTTGAACCAAAACAAATATGTCTATTGTGCATCTAAATGTATATATGACACTTACACATAGTTAAATATCATATTACTCATCATCACATCAGATTATAAGACTTCTTAATCATAAGCTCTGCTTCAGAATTTAATTTAACACATGATGTTACAGTTAAGAGAAATAAGTACTGATAATTACAAATGTACTTACATAAATGATATAGAAAATGAAAATGATATACTCTGCCCATGTTCCATTTGAATTGAAGTATTCTCCATTATGAACACACCTGCAGGGTTTTTTGTATCAAACTTACCCATTTCACTTATTTTAAAGTAAAATAAGTAATTGTTAATCAATCTAAACCATCTTTCTTTAAAAACTGAAAACATAATTTAGAATAATTAATATTACATCCTAATTATTTTTCTCATTGACCTATGCTTTTGTGCTGTTGGCAAATATAGCTATATTGGGTGTAAAATAGTAGAGTTCTGTAGGAAGTTTAGACTGCTTACCGTAACTAAACTTGAGGAATGATTCCACAAGAGATCGCAGCTTAGGCTATCACACATTAGTATTTTAATTTTGGGCACTAAAGAGGACTGAACAGTTACAGTTATTGGATTATCATGAAAACTTCTACAGTTAATATTACTAGCACTTCATTACTAGGAAATAAATTGTTGGACGAAATTGCAGCAATGTTTCTTTCATTAATTTCATTTCAAAATTATGACTGCTTTTATAGATTTAACTATTTTTTTTTGCAAATGCTACAATTTTGTCTATAATTTTTTGCTAATTTAGTTTTAACATCTATCCCTTAATGTAAAAGCAGTAGATTAAAAACAGAGATTCAAAAAGATAGTGCTCATTTCTTACCTGCTGCTTGATTACGATATCCACCATTAGCAATCTTTTTGTAATTAAGCCTTCCTTCCATTACGCATGGTTGGTCGCTCAACAGAGCGATTTCGCGAGTATTGCATTTCATTTGTAAAACAATTCCTAATGAAAGACAACTTATTTATAATTATTACGTATTTTTATTAATTATAACGTCTATTACGTATTTTCCATTGATGTTCTAAATATATTAAGCAAATACCTTAAATGTTATAAACCTATTTTCTTCTTTGACGTTAGAATATCACTTTTAAATAATAACATAACACTAATTTCAGCGTTTAAATATATGTATCGCAATACACAGTACAATTGTCAAAATAATGACAAATGACCAGAGACACTAATCACATTCCATTCTCTGTACCAAAAACAAAAATCGCAATTTATCTCATTGGTTAGTGATACTGAGCTAAAGATGTGTTTGTTTACTTGCAGGCAAAATGTCCTGCATCTGTCGATAATAAAAATCTAAATGTAAGTCTACATCTGTCGGGTTGTTTTATTTTATTGCTCAGAAAAAAACCTTCCGTGGCCATTTATATGAACTTTACTGAACTCTATCTTTTAGAAATATACAGGGTAAAAGGAGTAATGTATGTGCAGTACTTACTAAGTTTACTAACTTGCACTTACCGAAACATAATTCAGACCGGAAAATTTATTTATTTTTGGTCAAAATGCAGTAACAAATATAGACGAATTTTGCTGAACAGAGCTGTCATAACAATTAGTCATAGCTTAGAATAGATTTCCATTTAACTACAACAAACTTCAATATTAAAGTAAAATATATTGTTTTATAAGGCAGTCAATGGAATTGACAGTAGTTATGTATCAGGTTTAGAATTGTATTACGTTAAACCCTATAAACTGTAGCTCTTCCAGCCTTTCTTTAGAATGATGTTCTTTGTTTCAAAGATCGTATCACTTTTTAATTAAACCAATAGATTCCTGTAACAAGACTTTTACAATATGCGTTAGTCACTAAAACACTGTTGACCGTAAGAACTATTTTATAATCAAGACTAAAATAAAGGATGTACCTGTTGTATACTCCTATAAATTAGTCAACATCCCGCGACCTTACCAAACTCAACATTTTGTGTGACGCGGGCTACGTACGCAATTTCGTTGCTGTCAAACTATATTTTAAAACATGCTTATAGTTCAATATCTTCAATTAAATTCATTTCCCATATAAATTCGTATTCAAACAAATTATTTTGTTTTTGTAAAGAAATTTGAAGGTTGCAAATCGAACAAAGCAAATTATATTAAATTATAAAACACCTAGAAGTTTTATTACAGGGGTCAAAAGAAAAAATATGATTTATAATTAATTATTTATTTTTAACTTTTAGTATAAAATAAAACTAGTACACAGGGATACATTTCAAACCTAGCATTTGCAATGTTGAACAGTCCGAGGCTTACGACAATAAGTCTTCTCATTTGTACTATTTTAGACACTAACGTCACACTGATTAGCTCATTTTCCCCATTAAAAGTAAAGTTAGTCAAATCTGAATAATGTAATCACTCTTCGAGTTGGTCTTCTGGTCATGCTTTTATGCCAATACAACCTACCTTACTATTGGTACGTTCAAATTTAAGCTTACTTATACACGAATACATAATTTTGAGGTTTGGAGCGGCATTGGTGAGTTTTCAGGCACAATCACAAACCAGTGCACTCCAATGTTCATATTAAACAAACGACATACTTCATTAGATTATTTTTCAACAATAATGGTTCTTGTAAGAGCAGATACAGTTTGATATTATTCATTGCCATATAATAACCGTTTGTATATTATGAACATTTCTAGACAATCTCATTCCTTTAATGCAATTACTTCATCGGTATCAAATAATTTACCATTGCTCATGTAAAACGTTATTACACTATTACATATTCTTATCAAAATTTCATGATCAATTCTTATCTAAATTATACTACCACGGTATGGGCATTATGTTTGCATTCACAGACCCTAAGTTGCGAGTTGATGTTAGTAATAACATAATTGTATAAAGATGTTTTTGTTAAAGGAAAAAAAAATCACTAACAGTAATGAATATGCAGTATTAAGTAAAACATAATTTTATTCACAAAATTCAACCTTAAGAATTAAAACAATTTGAGTTTAAATTCAAAAAAATCATTTTATGCATGTCAAGAAATGCCCACACCCTATAAAGTGATAAAAAATATTGCAAACTTCGTGCACTATTACCGAATTAAAAAAATCTTAGTGATATGACTCAGCAGTAGTTCGATCAAATTGAAAAACATTTAACTAACCAATAATTACGTACCCATCGTCAACAACGATTCAAGAATAAACCAGAGGTTCTAGTATAGATAAATCATGTTTGTTAATTAACATGAAGTACAAAATAGCTTAAAGATTCAAATAGATTAAAATAAAATAATGAGGTTATCTTTACTAAAATGTATCATTTTTAAGTATGTAAGGAACACAAGATTACTTAAGAAATTAATTTTTAACATTATCCAATTTATTCTTATTCATTTTAAGCCTTATCTCTAAAAGGCGGATAATCTTCGTGAGCGAACATTAGCTAAATCTATTTTCGTAAGACAGTTGCTAAATATTTCCCCTTAATTTGATTTGCAGTTTAACAACAATTTAGATTCGTTATGGTTTAATGTTTATTTTAAAAAAAATATTACAATGAGTTCCCGTCTTGAGTCATATAAACAGGTTTATTATTAATTGACGGCAGAAATCCGAACAATTAACGAAATCAAAGTAAGAAAAATATAGTACTATGAGCTTCACATTAATTTGCAATTATTTTTAATGACATGATTAATTTCTTTTCCAAAAAATATTCTTTCCCTATCATCATGAATTTATATAAAAGTTTAAAAATCTACGTTTTTGACAATGCTGTCATCCCAATCTTTGGTTTTTTTACTTTTAACCAAACATCTACCCCACATTAAAAACGGTTCAAAAAATTTGACATTTTAATTCATATTAAAAACGCTAACCTCTGAAAAAAGCACACACCAAAACTCTAGCAATACTAAAACTGAGACAAAAATAGCCAATGACTTATCCTAGGTACATTTTAGGATACAACGGGAGTTTTTGGCTGCCATATTGCAAGTCATCGTGTGTTGTAACCGTGGATGGACATGGAGAAAGAAGGTATCTTACATACTTGCACTAAAAGTCTATTAAAATACATAATACTAGCTTCGCCTCGTCGTTTTGCTCCCGCTTTTGGATAGATTTCCCGTAATTAAGATGTATAGAATCCTCTCAACTAGAGCTAATTATTGTTAAATCTAAAAACAAGTAGCGCTAAGGCACCGGATTTGTAAACTTATGTCCATATACTAGTTAATTTATTGAAATTGTAAAATAACAGTACTTACTCCTTAAAGAATCCCTCGCCTTTGGTATGATTTAGACCATGTGTAAACGGACGCTATCAATGTTACTTCTCCTGCGCAAAAGTCTACCGTCTTGTTACTAGGGATACACGGGTTTTTCTTAATCGAACAAATTTAATGACAGTAAATACGACTGTTACTTTTGGATTGCTTACTATTATTACCATAAGTATATGAAGCACCATTGAATTTGGTATATTGAACAAATACATAACTAGTTATTTACCACGATTTTCTATTGCTGCTATTTGTGCTATCGTTGCTAATACACATTAAGTGCCAATAATGTTTCTATTAAAATATTACGGCATCACTATCTAATGGAAAAAAGAGATTTTGGCACATGCATTTAATGCAGACGAATAAACATCATAAGTTTCGTTTCATTGCTGATGGTTAACTTCATAAAAGTACCAAGTATTCATTAATCAGATTCTTTTGTGTTCACTTCAAAATTAATATCTAACGAAATAAAAAAAACAGAGTGTATCAAATTGAAAGAAAAACTTTTAACTACGCTGATTATGCATAGTATGCGTAAAAACCAAAGACAAATGTATTGTGATCGGTACCTAAATAATATTTTACGTACTTATTACGTGGAAAAATGTTTGCAATACGTCGACCAGCGAGCTTATGCATCGTATCATAAGGCATCGTCCGCGAATTCATTTACAATTACATAATTCATTGTTGTACATTAGTTAATCCAATAGAACTATACAAAGATCGTCCTTACTCATTTTACAAAATATTACTATGTACAAATTCGTGATCGACGTAAGTCATTTGATTTTTTTGACATCCCAAAGAAATGATTGACATTATTCAGGCTGAGCTTGTATAACATCATAAAACAACAAACAATCATCAAACGACAGGTGTAAAAACGAACCACTGCACCGCATCATGTATTTCAAACTCTAAGACCTAAATGAACACATGAAATACAATCCCGTCGCGGCGCTTTCTCTACGAAGCGCCCAAATAGAGCGACAACGTAAACCTAATATTAAATAATTACAGTTCTTAAACAGAATATAAACTCAATAATATACATAATTACATAGTAATATATTCGAAAAAAAGAATAACAAATCGACGACGAACGTTCGAGAGGGACAACACGAGCGCTGCTTTGAGGCACGGGTGCGGTCTATTTACAAGAGTTCAATCGTACGCGATACGTACGCCTAGATGGCAGTGTTTCGATAGCAAATTACGCTAATGTTGGGTGCCGGGGTCGCGGCGGTGCGAGAAGCGGCACTCGGCGCAGCGCTAGGTGCGCGCCCGTCACATCGCCGGCCGCTCCCAGTCCACCGCGGCGGGAGGCGCCGGCCCGCTCCACGCGCCCCAGCGCTCGCGCCGGAAGAACCGCTTCTTGAAGTGGTGCGCAGCTAGAGGCGACGGCGAGCGCGCCTCCGCCGCACCCGTTGCCGCGGCCGCACCCGCCGCGCCCGTCGTGCCGGCCGGCGCGCCCGGCGTCGCAACCGCCGCCGCCGCCGCCACCGTCCGGCCCGTCTCGCTGTGCCCTATTCCGGAGTCGGGCGAAGTGTTACACGCCTCGTCCGACCTGCGCCGCTTGTCCTCCATGGCGGTGGACGCGAACGAGATTATCTGATCGAAGCGAAATGCGATGCGATCCTGCCACTTGCTCTCCTCTACCTCTTCGCCGCCCTCGCCTTCTGAAACAAGCGCGGTGTAATTTCGTATCGCTAAACTTAAACCTTAAACGCGATGTAATTATTTACACATAGAATGGACACTCCCAGCAAATAAATACGAATAGTTGTGATGAATTTCAATGTGTGAAGCTCGCGTAAGCCGTAGTATCATTATAATGAAAAGGCTTTGTGCTTATTTACCTAAAGCGTCCGCGCACCCCTGCCCAAGCGCAAGGGTTGTCAGGAGGAACAAAAATATTAAATGCATTGATCTGAAACAAATTTGTTTTATCTCAAAGAATTTCATTTTCTATATAAAGAAATGATGTAATTTTCGAAATCTTTTACAGTTTTCGCGTCCGGGTGGTTTCATTGATAATTATCCTAGTATGTAGCAATGTCCATTCTAGGTGGATGAATAAAATTTAAGGTACAGTAAGTCGCATCCTAGCCACTAAAAGCGACGTTGTTGTGTAAGGCGCACCAAACAGTGTGTGTCTATATATATATATATATATATATATATATATATATATATATATATATATATATATATATATGTGTGTGTGTATCTATACAGGTATATGTACACTTATTAAAAATAAAGACAAAAATTGTACCCTGTTAATTACATTTCTAAATAAAACTTAAGGTTCTTAAAATAAATCTATTGATTTCTTTGAAAGTATATTAACATACATTAATTAATAATTATTAAGTTACTCACAATCTAATTGTAACTTCGTTTTTATCACGTTTAACATAACATTATATCTAGCACTCAGGCGTTTAACAAAAGAAGATCTTATAATAGCGTTAGTCCATCAGAATTGGTTGGATATTTGACTTACATCTACAGCAGTTTTTAGTAATTTACAAACAGCAGTCATATATATTATACATATTATAGACTAAGAATAGATTTGCACAACAGTAAATAAATAAAATTGTAATAACTTGTAAAAAGACTAGATAGTTAATTGCATTCATGATGCTAACTAATTTTGATATATGACTTACATCTAACGTGTATATATATTCTTGTTATTGAACAATCCTGCAAAGACCCCAACAAACAAAAAATAAGCATTAATCAAATTAAATTAAATTACAAATATTACTTCGAAACTAATTTACCAAAGATCAATTCATGTCACTTAAATGAAAAGTAGAAGTATGGCTCTCTGATATAAAAAGTAACGTTTATTTGCGTTAACATACCTTACATTACTTATGACAAAAAGCTAGCAAAGTATTGTTTGTTTAAGACCTTCGTTCCCAACGTAACTCAGGTGAACCGTCGAGGGTCTACGGGAGACAAACAAAAAGAGGGTTTACGATTAAGTGTAGGTCCGCAAAAATCTATCTGCTTTCAATACTAAATAATTAAAATGTTGATTTCACTTATCAATGTATGCAGATATATACTTGTAAGAACTTGCATATAACATATTAAGTATAAAGTGATTTAATTACTCAATTTAACTTTAGATATTCATTAACAGCACAACTAAATAATTCATTTACCTATCAATTCTCATTTTTTTCGAAAACTAGTAATTCGTGGCTAGAACTAAGCCTCAACACAAAGTTAATTAAATAAGTAAGTAAATAAAAAGAAAATTTAATAAAAATGTAAACTGATGAAAAAATATTATAAAAAGGAAGTAAGAGGTTCACTGAACCAGTTAAATTTTGAAAGAATTATTGATTAAAAGATGAAATTTTCTTATCCATAACTATAACAACCTTGGAAGCAGGGTAGAGTAAAAAATAAAATAGATTAAAAAAATAATTATAAATTGACGATCAATAAGAGTTCTGTTAAATGTTGACATGAATTTCATCTTCAGAGCAACGAAAGTCGCCAGATATCGATAAAAACCCGTATGAGTTTGTTGTTTGTTTTATGAGGGCGGACGAATTTGTAATCCTCGCAGGTTTAGGTTGAAGGTTGTCTAATAGGAGGGGTCGATTTTGATATAGTTTTCATTAAATTGGGCTCTTGTGGCATTCTTCCCATAATGTACATACATGTGTTCACTTTAAACCTTTCGCTACGGCAGTGTGCCCCGTCGGAGTGATATCGCTGAACAGCGATCGATGTACTTTATGCAATTAACTGATGAAGGGGCTCATACACAAATGGTCAAGTACACTGACGTTGTCTATAGGCGACATTCGTATACGCAGGTCGTCGCGCGGATGTCGTCTATAGGCGACGTTACAATATGAATGATGAGCGCGGAGAGAGTTGAAGCGGGGCGCATGCATACCAGGCGGGCGGGGCTCAGGCGGCTCGGGCAGCTCGTCGACCAGCGGCGTCGATGAGTTGGAGTGCGGATCCGCGGTCGGCGACCGTCTCCTCTCCTCCGACTCGGCACTGTTACGCCCGCGCCAGTACTCCGAAGCCAACACGCGGGCTTGCAAACATGCGGCCAGTCCTAACAATTGTCGTATTTATTAACCAAAAATAGTTAAAGTTTACGTATTTATTAACCAAAAATAGTTAAAGTTTACGTATTTATTAACCAAAAATAGTTAAAGAGTTGATTGGCTATGCGTTTAAACGTTTTAAGGGGTAAGGTACACCTTAATCCAAAAATAAATGGTTTAAGAAATAACAAAAAACGTCTTGATATTTAAGAAAGAAAAAGAGTTTTCAAAATTCGTATGACTACCATATAAATATTAATTACTGTTTACTATCTGTCCCTGCAGACTTTCTACTACAAGAAGTAAATGGCCAGTCGTATAACAATTCCTAAATTAAATTAATGGAACATATTTCAGAATGAAATCGAAAAAATAAAGTTTTAAAAATTTATTTTTCGAACAAATAAGCTATACCACTTTAAGCTTTTATACCTTTAATCAATAACCATCTATATTTACTCTTGTAACGATAGCAATGTTTATCTAATATAATGAAATATGTTTGTCATATATATTTTAAATCTGGGTTAAATGTGAATTTGTCAAATCAAAGCAATAATGTATTGAGAGTTTAAAAAATAATATGTAGTCGGTACCTTCAAGCGGTTGATTGGAAGCCGTTGATTCATGGCAGCGCGCGCTCATGTTGACCGCCGCATTGATGATGCTTTGATTGGAGATTTCCAGCGTACGTTCGATCTCACCGTTCACGAGGTCACCGATAGTGCGCGCGCCCGGCGCCGCCAGCCGCTCTTGCGACAGGTGTCGACGAAGTGCAAGCTTGGCCGGGGACACCTGCTTAGACACGACCACACTAAACATCTAGTATTCTGATTAACGTTATTGTTGTCAGTTTATCCAACATTGCCTGGCTTATAACGAATCGTAGCCGATCATCTTATTCATGCCATAATCAATATAAAAAGGTAATTATAAAGTATAACATGTTTAGTTATTTATGTATAGTTTGATTACTTAAATTCTTTTAAAAAAATTAATTGTCAACAACAAAGAAATTAAACATAATATTCATTTTTTTGCAAGAAATTCAACATTCTTTAAGAAATAAATTAATTTCTACAGGTTATAACATGAGCAGTGAGCTAAACCTTTTTGTGGTGTAAACAATTAATCAATAACTGCGGTTACATGACACACTAACAGCTAACCTAACAGTTACATTGTATCAGTATGTACTTAGGAAAAGCTGGATATTAAAAAAAAAAACAATTCTCAAATATCAAGAACATTGAAAATTACTGAACATACATGGACATTAAATGAATAGGCATTGAGGTCACACATCTCTGGCACCCATTTTATCCATCGGTCATATTACACCCTGCATCATAAATGATAATAATGTGACCACCCAATCTGCTGAAAATGTAGTATGTAGTGGGGGTGGCTCAAGCCGAGTTTCCGCAGGGTATTGCAAATGTCACCTGGGCAGCAATGTAAGCCAGGTAAAAAAAAACGTATAACACGATAATAATATTCAACCAAATCGGTTACTAACCTGTGTGTAATCAGGTTGTCCGGAATGAAGATGACGTGAATCCAACATTCCGTGCGGCACGTGCTGGCCGTGAGGAGCGTGTGAGGCGTGTGAAGCGTGCTGCACGTGCGGTCCGTGCGGGGCGTGCGGTGCGCGGGGGTCGGTCCGGCGCTCGTACGCGTACCGCTCCCGGCGCATATCCCTCGCCGGGCGAGCGTATCCGCTGGACATGCCACCCACCGCCCGCGGCCCGAACGATTGCTGCCCGCCCGTCGCCCTGACGTAACCATTCACATATGGGTGACTCGGCGTTGGCTGACGCGACGCTTTCCGTTGCTCTTGATCCTCGTTAAGAACAGATGTTATAATGCTCTTAAGACGGTCCTCGAAATTGATGACCTTTGGCGACTCCTGCACTTTGGTGACAACGTTGAGCGGCTTCTGCGGCTTGACTGGCGAGTGACGGTGCGCCAGTGGAAGCTGTTGCACTATCCGCTGCGGTTGCGGCTGCGTGCGGTGGATGGGCGTCGCCTTTGCCTGCCTCTGCTGCTCTATATGTCTCTCCGTTTCCCGCGTGTATCCGTTTACAATGACGTTTGGCTTTGTAATCTTACCAGCTTCTATCTGACGCCCCGTTTCAAGAATTTTCTGAGCAAGAATTTCTGGATTCTGTTCCTCGATCTTGCCCATCTCTGGAACGTCAGGCCACTCCTGAGATCGTGAACGATGTTCTCTTGACTTTCTTGGTTTGGAATTCACCGTGTGCGGCTTAACCGTCGCCACAGGCACTGTTGGGGCTGCAGCTTTCTGCTCACTAGCTCTCTCCATCTGTACAATTTCGTTCTGTAAGTGACCCACTTGGGCGTGTAATCTTTTCCGATGGGCCAGCGTCGCAGATATTTCTTTTAAAATACAATCATGTGTAATGCTTTGGGTTATTTCTGTATCAGGCGGTATGTGCCCCATCTGACGATACTTTTCAGTGATTTCAAAAGAACGCTGCTTTACAAGAACAGCTTGTTCGGCCTCAATGTTATTTACCTAAAAACATGAATAATGGTTTAGACGAAACATATCACTTGTTATAAAATCAAGAAAAATGAATATTTACAAATGCTACCTGGGCTTGAAGCTTGCTAGCTTTGCTCTGTAGTTCTTTGTGCCTCCCAACAATCTCCTTAGCCTTTGCCAATAGGTCCACGGTATTATTAGCATGTATGCCGAGTTCGCTCATGCGCGCTTTTAACAGTGCCACGCTATCGCTTATTAGCACATTAATCTGTTTGTCTAATTGCGAGGCTCGAGACTTCAGCTTTTGATTTCTTTCCTGTAAATAGATATCGTAATTACAATTTTGTTAAACCTTCAAAGCACTTGTTACCTTTTTCGAAAGTAGGTGTGTAACCCGAAGCGCCTCATGGAATAAACTTTGTCTTGGTGTCATAGCAACATCAGAATAGTGTTAGAAGTTCATCAAGTATAGTTTCTTGTAAACCTCTTTTTTATTCACCATTTCTGCATTCTAATTAATATGCACAAATCAACATTTTCGAATTAGTTTGTATAATTATATATGAAAATGATAAACACCAAGAAATTAACGAAAAATTAGCAAACTTGCGGTATTTAAAACAAAAAAATTATGAAAAATTTAAAAACAGACATTGGTTTCGGTTTTAATTTTATGACAAATATATAATAAAGAGAAAACACATATTTTTTATAAATAACTATATCATAATTAATCATGTCAGATTAAAAGATATGAATCTTTTTTTGTCCGAAAAGCTAAACGTTATTTTAAAATATATTATAGATTCATCAAATACCGAGATAAGAGATTGAAAATTCAATTTGTAAAATGTAAAAAAGGCTGCGGCACTACAAAATATATTTTATCATTATTCTCCTGACGATTGATCATGCTTCATCACATCTATTATAGATTAAACACTAAGTCCCACCCAACCAACAAGAGAAAAACATACACAAACCAGTTTTTGTGCGGTCTTTTTATGTGCGATTTTTGTGTGAAATGTACGAAAATTTCTATTTTCATACCTAATTGACGAAGTTATAAAAAAAAGTAGTAAATAGAATCTCATATCTGATAACCCACTACATGGTAATTTATAAAGTCAACTTTAAACGAGTGTTAGATAGTATATTCAAGAGTCGAAAGCGCCAGTTTTACCAATTCCTCATTATTTTGTAAGGTATTAAGTTATTTTTTACGTCAAAATTTTTCTTGTTTTTGTTTTTCACAGCATAAAAAATATTTTTAATTGTGTTAGGAAGTGTTCTTTATAGGTACTCCTGAAGTTTTAATACAATTTTTATGTGTATTCTTTTGTTTGATCCCATTCCACCGCACGAAAGCCAGTTTGGGTGTACTGTGTTTGGGTGCGTCTCAGTAAAAGACATGGTGGATGTGTATGGTATGTGTATACAGACCTTCTCTTTGTCAATTTGAATTCGCACGTCGTGTGCGTACTCGGGCGAGTTCAGGCGCTGGATAAAGGCGAGATACTGGTCGCGGAACATGTCCAGAAGCAACTGCAGGCTGTAGGGCGTGTGAGGCGAGCGCGGGATGTCCAGCTCCGAGTGCAGCCGGTCAGCGGGCTGCAGCTGCACGCCCAGCGCCGACAGTCGCTGGCCCACACAGCCCGGCGGCGGCGCCGTCACCTGCACACCAACCGCCCGGACAAACCGAACACATCGTCACTAACACGCGTCGCCTAATATTTTTCCGCCGTGAATTTCACCACAAAATTGCGACATTATCATCATATCGGCCGATACGCGTCCACTGCAAGGCGTAGGCCTTTTTCAAAGGACGCAACAATGACCAGTCTTGCGCTGCCCGCATCCAATGACTTCCCGCGACTTTAACCAAGTCGTCGGTTTACGTAATGGGCGTGAAAACGTTCTCACCCACCCACTATTACCGACAATTGCCAGGGCCACTGGTCGGAACTAATGGTAAACGGGCTTCTGGAGGGAATTCTTAGCAATGTGTCGTCAAACTTAAGTTAAAATATTTAAAACCAGTAAAAGTTCAAATAAATAATTACTGTGTAAGTATACACAAATATTGTATTTCTTTTTCTCTTTGCATATAATGAAAACCACGATTGACACGAGAAAATGTTTTAAAAAATCATTTTAGCTATTATTATTTTAATTCAATTTTATTTACCAGCCTGTTCAAAATTATATTTGTAATATTTTACTACATAGGTGCTGGTTTACTCCACATATCTCAATGATCAATGAAAAAATGTAATGACTATAGGCTAAATATGTTTGAATGAAAGGCTTCATTGATAAAAATTTTTACAAGCTTAGAAAATATTGATGTAGCATAAGGTTAGTTATGTATTAAGCACAGTGAACATCAAGATCCTTCTGAATTTGCCATCAATATCAAAAACGTTATTTGGGACTTAATTTGATATAATAAAATGAAGTTTAAAATAAACTAAATTTTGTCAATGAATTGGCAGTGAAGGCTTATTTATATACATAAGATAGAAAACCCTTTGGTTAGTGACGATTTAATCAAATTTATGATAATAAGCAATCGATAATGATAACATTGGAAGGGAATTTCAGCTAATTATAGCCAATTTCATCTGGGAGGGCCTAGTCATTGTTTTTCAGACTCACACTTAAATGGCATTTATTTATTCCGGGAGCAAATTTGTTTCAACTCTGAAACATTGATTAATTGATATTGGCCAGTGTATATTTTTATTACAGGATATCAAAATTATGCAAAAAAAATGAGAAACAATAAAACAATAGAAAACATAATTTTTTTATCGAGAATTAAATGGTTCATTTCACACAAGCCTACTATTTAATGCATCGTAGGCTTTGACAGTGGTATATTTGAACCTTGTTAAAAAACAACTTATTAGAATATTTATTTCTGATATCAATGCAATTTCAATAAACACAAATATGTTTTGTAATAGATCAGTTAGTTTTTCGTTTATAAACATGTGACATGGTTTCTTTTATAATTTGTTTCCGCATTTTATTGAGAAAAAAAACCATACAAAATTTTTATCAATCAATTTTGTAAGAAACAACCTAGAAAAAATGTATGTAATCGAAAAAAAGAAATCATACAATAAAAAGTTAATAGTAAAAAAAGTAAAATTATTCTGTGTAAACAGCTATAACAATAAGCGACAAAATGAATAGTTGTATAGATAATAAGGACTTGTCCTAGTTCATTTTGTCTTTAACAGAATATTCAAATAAATGAATTTAACTAAAAAAAAGTTATATTTCATTCTTCTTCCGTTGTATATTACATTGTTTTACTTCCCAAAACTTTTACAAAATAATACTATTATTTATGTACACTCTCTATCATTTAATGGCATACTAGGTGGTAAATTATATGGGTACAATGTACATGATTTCAAAAAATTATGAACACATGGCTTTTATTTCAATTTTCTAATTTTACGAGTAAACTGGTGATTTGTGGATTTCTATTTTAAAAGTTATTAGGCATAAATAAATGACAAGTTATTGAAATTTTTACTTATTCAACTTAAATAAGCGTGAACAGTTTTTTTAGGTCAGGGGCAAAAATATAAATATTTAATATTAAGCAAACATAATACAAGTGGAAATCGAAGTTTGAAGTGCAATTTCTTTTAAGAAGTAATATCTTAATTTTATACTTTAACGTCTAAAGTCAAAAGTTTTAAACACTACATACACATTAAAAAGCGGGAAAAATATATTATTCAAAATCATACGTCGATTTAAAACTACCAGCAAGAAATATAACTTCTATTTAAGAACAAATACACAGATGAATTAAAGTAACCAACAAAAATACTACAATTAGAAAGACACTTATTTTAGGAAGCAAAAAAGCGTAACGACGGTACATTCGGAAGCTTATGACAGGTAATGACCCTCAAAATTGAGGAGAGCTACGCAAGGTAGGCGGCAGTGTATTCTCATTCATAGAGATCTATAATTACCAAATTAAAGAATATCTGTAAAAAATTCTATTTACGATTCTATAGTTCAACATTCTCGAAGTATTTATAAGAGGTATGCAAATTTAAAGCGAGTGCCCATATTTCCTCAGGTTGAGAAATCTATATTAAAGCTTGCCATGCAACGTTGTTTAATTCATAGAACTGATTTAAAAGTATATCGTAGACGTAAAGTAATCACTACAACAAAGGAAATGTTTTAATTAGTCAATAATCCCTCGGTGTTAGTTCGTGTATATATGCTAACGCACCTGCGCATTTTTCGTGCTATTTTCTACATGCTTGTTCATTTCACCCGATTTTGCCATAGACAAATCGATGAAGAGATATGTCAAACCCTTGAGCGTTCCTCTGAAGATTGCTGATGTCCAAACTCCTTCGCACCTTGGACGTATTACTTCTCTTTATGAAGTTACAGTCAATGAACCATGTAAATTGATGATATTAGATCAAAATACCATAACATCCATAATAATAGCATGACGTTAACTGAAATAAATGTAATTTGTCCTTCATAAGAACCATTTTACCCTGTATGGTTAATTTTAATCTAGGTTTATCAATTTAATATGTTTATCATTGCAATATTTTCTATTATCTCTTTATTAACACGTTGAGCGCCACGCGAATAATGCTTAACAATGGGAGAAATTTTTATGCGGCTCTGAAGCCTGAATGAAAAATTTTTTCAGGCCTCTGGCCCGCTTAGAAACTAACTTAATACATCGCAATGCAAAGCGCACTTCTAACGGACCAAATTCATATTGATCTTTTCTTACTTTTCGTTTTAAATGTTTAAGGACATTCATTGAGTTTAAAAACTATTTTGTCGTCTTTACCTTGGCTGTAATGTCCAACACAAACTCCTTTTTTATATTATTTTATTCAATTTGATTAAGATCAAACGCATTTTTCTCTTTTAGGTCATAATTTACGCTGTCAATTACTATTGGCGACTACTTATATGGGCGCTTAAAGTGTTAATTTTAGTCAATCAGCATAAACGTTCAATTGAAACGTAGTGTTTGAAATAACTTTCATAATAGCTTAATTTTAAAAGTAAAAAATTATGCACGAACCATGAGTGTGTGTGTTTAACAATAACATCCATTTATAACTGTATCTAAATTTGAAATCATGAGTGTTTGGTGAAAAGGGATTACTGGCACATAGGGTATAGTAAGGAATGTCTTGTGACAACGTATGTGTGTGAACGTGGTGTTGAGCGAGTGTGTAGTGCGTGTGAGTGTGACTGACCGTGCCGTTGTGCAGCGTGGAGGCGAGCGTGGTGGAGTGCAGCAGGTCGAGGCCAGCGATGGCGGCGGGCGCGGCCCGGCGTCTCTTGGCGCGCGCTGCCCGCCGTCGGGCTCCACCCGCGCTCGCGCTTCGCTTGCTGCCAGCGCGCCGGCTGCGGTCTGTAATGCAGTTATATATCAATATTCAATAATATAAGACATACAGATATTGTTTTTCTATCTTTAGCGACACAATATAATAACACATATATTCCAGTCTAAATAATAAAATTTAATTTAATGTAATTAAAGACTTTGTCAAGATGTGATTGTTTGCACGACGGGCCTTAAAGGAAGCTCAAGATCACCCAGCGAGTTGTAAAGAGAGCTACGCTCAGAGCTTCGCTATAATATCAAATCAGATATAGTAAACATCGAGTGGAGATGAAATACTACCGACTTCCAGGCTTAAAGGCTGACACGACTTAAAGGCTAGAACTTCGATGGAGGTATGATCGAAGTGGTGTATTTATATGAATGTAAAGATGACATTTACATATACGTAATTGTAAATTGTATATATTTATTACAATTTCAACCGGAGCACAGCAACAGCCGCCACATCACTAACGTCGTCCGAATTCAAATCGGCATTCGAATTTGAATTCGAGAGAGCAAGAACGATTTAACACAAAAGTATTTTAGCTGTAGTGGCCAGTAACATGGAGCGTGAACGTGAATACGGAAAATGTATAAAGATCGGCCTGTTTGAAATTTAAATGTTACCCTTATTAATGTGGTAAAGTTTATAGATATTTAAAGTGATACTGACTGGTGTCTGCGGAGGCCCAGGGTGCACCCCACTCGCGCGGCGCGGGCTCAGGGCCGGGCGGAGCGTCGTCCGTGCCGCTAGACTCCTCGTCGCTCTCGTCACTGGAGCGCCGCGCTGCACGCCGCTTGGCCACCGCAGCTCTTGCTCGTGTGCGCCCATTTTCTCCTCTGAAAGAAAAAAGACATGTCAATTAAAACCCGTTTCATAAAAGAGACACATATAACTTAATGTATTTTCTTATAGACAAAAGCAATAGACACTGATAAAATTCTACAAGTTTTGGTTCGAACCTAAATATTAAAATTGATTATAATAAACGAAACTGCTATAGGCCTTTGTTACACATAATTATATTTTAAAATCTAACGTGTCAACGTACGTAACTTTACAATATGTAAAATACATAGCGATAAGTACTATAAACAAATTCTAATGTGGAGTTAAAGGAATCGTCTAAATATAAAAATGGATAAAATTCAAAAGAAATAGATTTGTGATTGAGAGTTCGATTTGGGACGCGAATAAATTAACTTTGCAAAATTGTACAAGCTAATATATGTGTTTTTATAATTTTATATGTACTATCTTTATCATTTCGGCCTCTCCCTATCCATTTGTCATGAGGTCCGTAAGAGGCGTTCTTTATTCAGCGTTTACCGACGACCTTAATCGTGTGGATGGACGCACTGCGGCGAGCTTACGGTCTGTGGTCTCAACTTAAAAACCTTAGGGCTCCGGAGGCCATGTGTACTGCTGTAGTTGTAATGTAGTTTATATTGTATTTCTATTGTGTCTAAGGTTTGTCTTCGGCAATCATTACACTAGTTACCTGACTGTAGGCCGTGGCCGGGCCACTTTCCTCCGACGCTCCGGCAGCGAGGCGGTGCTGTGGTTACTGTTCCCATTAAGCAAATCAGGCGTAGGCTGTCTCGTGGGCGGCGCACTCAAATGACGCTTCCCACTACCCTCGCCATCTTCGCTGCCGTTCTGGCATCCCTGTACGAAAATGTTTTAAATTAGTTTTAAAAAGTAATTAGTATTTTTTTTTCTGTACATATTTATTCGCCAACAAAATTATTTTAGAGCAAAACAAAATATTTTCACTTTAAATAGTAACATTATAATACTGGATTTGCGATTTTGAGGTGACAATAATATAAAATTTGTTGCAAGTATGCGGGCAATGGCAGATAGTATATTTAGCCAAATAATATCGTATCCCATCGCCGAATAATAAATAACCGCAGCAAGTCAAAGTAACGCGGAGAACACAAATGAAATGGTACACAAATTATGCACATAATTTTGGATAGAACGTGTATCGCTTACCATCGGGTAAAATACTGCTCAATTATATAAAATATACTAATAATTAAAAATTTTATGAATAACAATTAAATTTAAAATAGAATCATGCCAATACTTTTTAACAATTAAC
Organism: Battus philenor; assembly: GCF_028537555.1. NCBI lineage: Eukaryota > Metazoa > Arthropoda > Insecta > Lepidoptera > Papilionidae > Battus > Battus philenor. Next base: position 7,072,308 of record NW_027181693.1, read on the forward strand.
AATTAAATATTAATAAATATGATGATTGGAAACAGACCCTTTTGCTGACCTTGAGTTTCGGGTTTTTCAGTCTTTGAAAGTATCTCTCCAATTTAGTCCTATCTATTATATGTAAATAATATGATACTGGTTTCCCCGTCCACGAGACGGAACCCTTGAGCGGCGACATCTCGCTGACGTGCATGATGGTCCCAATATCACTCAAATTTCTATCAGTTATCCTGAAGTTTAGAGGACAAAAACTTTTCGATGAAACGATTTTTGCTCCATCCTTCAAGTCCGCAAATCTCTCTTTCAGCTGATGATCAACATGCGGTCCGAAAGCAAAGTTATTGACGAAGACAATAGTAGCTGCATTTATTTTCTCTCTATGTTCGTCCAATAAAAAGTCTCCCTTTATCAATTTATACTCTCCGTACTTCTTGCCGTACCACCTCATCCACATCCTAAAATGCAAATCCATACTCTGAAATAAAGGAAAATAAATGAATGCTTACCAAACATAAACACTTTAAGAAAGAGTGACAAAGTCATACATACCTCTGCATATTTACTGGGCACTTCCGCTTTCTCCACGCCCAAACACACGCGGCAGGGCGTCGCAGCTGCCATTTGCAGTACGACCTGACCAACACCTGACCCCAAATCAACAAACACATCTTCGGCAGTTATATCTATCTGATCGATCATCTGACAAACTAACTCGTACGACGTCTCACCGTATACCTGAAATAACAGGCAGGTATTAAATACGTGTTACGATTTAATAAACAATAATTTGTTAAAGAAAACATATTCAAACTGGTTATAAAACGAACCTCTGGTGAAAATGGTTCATATTGATTAAGCTTGTCAGGGTCGGATACAGCTTGATTGTACGTTTGTTGTAAAATGTGTTTTAGCAGCCCTCGTGACGGGTATTTGTTTAAACGTTGAGCTGGCAGTGAAGTACCTTTTTCCTAAAACAAGAGCGAAAAAATAAAATTGCATTCTCGTATGAATCGTTTCAGTACGGTCACTAGTCACTTCAAAATGATGTAAGTATACCGGATTGAAAAAGTCGATGACGTTATTATTATAAGTAGAAACAAAAATATATAATTTATCTGTTGATTAATCGCTTTTAAAAGTACTGTATACTCAGAGGTTGTAATAGATAATTACTTAAACAATTAGTTATGTTTTGAGTTGCTAAAGCAAATCCGAGAAACAAGGTCGATTTTCAGAGAAGTTTCATTAAGACCTAAGTTTAAAGTCCGCGCATTTGATAGTGTACGTAATATTATTCTTTTGTAGCCTTGACATTGCCGTATGGCGAAATGACTGAGCGATAAAACATTCAAACATGACAATGTGGTTTACCTTGAATCGAATTACGAATTGATTTTATTTCACGTGCTTATTATAACGATTAGAGATCAGAGCAGCAACATTTTACAATCGGCAAAACGATTACATAAACGAATTACATTCTTCATCGATCTATTAAATTCTTTCCGTTACGTAAAACTTCCTTAATTACACGTTAATGCAATTAATGTTCGTTTAATGTGCGACGGAAAATAATGATGAATAGTTTTATAGCATGATGAAATGATTAAAGGTTAGGCTTAGAAATCAAGAATTTAAAAAAAAAAAGGTTATGTAACAGGCAGACTATTATTCCACCTATAAATACTTATGGTAAATTTACACTCACCATAGAACTTAAGGGAACATATTACTGCTTCTTTTCAAAATACTTATGTTAACAAAAATATATAGAATCGATATAGTGAAAAGGTGTTCTGTAGCATTTTACTACTTTAATCAGTCGCTAAAGTAAATCACTACAATACGTAGATTAGTTGCACTATTTTAACCTTTTTTTGGTTTTTAGGATTTTATAGACTGTTTTTTTATTATATATTGTTATTCTACAAAATCCTATTTCTCTAAGTATGGGTTAAAAAGCATTGGTATTATTAGTAGTGTAATAAAGAAAAATGAATATCTTTCATAACCAATTTTGTAAAAACTCTATTTTGACTGAGCACAAACTTAGACGGGCTATCAATTCGCCATTAATACTACATTAAATTGTTAGATGGTATTTAAAAAAATTATTAGACTTCGTTGAAAATTATAAATATTTTTAAACAGTATGTACTTTACTACACAAAAATAATTATTTGTAGCAAATGCGAAAGGCGTGTTTTATAATACCATTTCAGGTCAATGAGCAAGGCGAATTGCAATACTAATAACAGCATTTAATTATTACAAATAATATTCATTATATGAGCCATTTATTTTGAAAGTGACATAAGTCACTTTAAAAAAAAATCGAGTTAATGGCACCACTAAATACAATTGAACGATATCTTTTCATTTTTAAAAAATATCTCGACTTAAAAGCAAAGTGATTTATGCCACTTTCAAAATAAACGGCTCATATTTAGAAATCGAATATTTATATTATGCATAAGCATGTACAACTTCTTATAATAATATATTAAGCATATATCTATGAGTGTATCCAGGCTATTAAATTACTTATTTCTTTGCAAGATGTATGTGTTCGGTAGATACAAAAGTAATTTCTTAACCAAGGCGTCCTTACAAACAAAAACACAGTAGTGCTTGTTTGGCGACAGAAATAGGCGCAGCGGTGGTATGTATCAGGACGTTGTCTAACACATTCAGTAACATTAGCTCTAATTTTCAGCTTTCTTTATGGGCTTGGTTAATATTATACGATGAAATAAATCATTTCAAGAGACACCTGTAAAGTTAGATTTTTTAACACGTTTCTTAAGACCGGTCAAACTCGATGTGACCCTGAGTTTCACAATATGTACATTATTAATTTTTAATTAATGAACGTTTTATGTGAAAGAATCGATCATCAAGCATCAGCTTTTATCGAAATATATAAGAAAAGATGATATGAATCTGACTAGTTGCCTCATAATTATGATTAAACTTTGTAATCCTGTAGGACAGTGGTGTCAAAATAGATTTCGTATGGGGCAATTAGCACAGAATTGTAATTATTGTAGGTACATTATTATTAAGTAGTAAGAATCACATTACAAAACATCATTACTATATAAGTTTTTAGAATTTTATTTTAATAATTTCTATGGTTATTTATATCTAACCTAATTGAATAACAGGCTACTTACCTCGTATTTCCATATATTATAGTTAAATTGAAGGTAATGCAATCCTTGAAAACGAATCTTTAAACTTCGTAATTCTGGACGGTGCGTGACGGTTTGAAACTATATTTTAAACTATTTTAAAACAAACTATGCCAATTGCACTCATGTTTACCTACTTTGCCGTCACTGCTTCGAGATAACGAGGTCAAATTATACCATATTCCGCCTATTTGGGTTTGTTTAAATAATAAATAAATATACAAATGTTTTATGCATGTACTACAGAAATACCAAAAAGTTTTGAGTACGTTAAGATCGAGTGTTGCGTATAGGTAAACCTACGTAATTAATTACAGTGAAATCAACCTTCGCTTGCTAAGCTACTTGTATTTAAGAAACAAAAAGTGCAAATGGTCGACGTGAAACTATATTTTTCGCAAGCCAAATATGAATACTAAACTTATACATGAGACATGTCCAACGAGAAAATTATGTCTATTATTAAAATTCCTAACACTAATAAAAAAAAATCAGTCTCTTTATGACTGACTAAAGATGAACAGTTCACATTAACGTAATAGTTGCAAAATTTGTTTTCAGTTGTTATAATATAATGCAAATGATTTATTACTAATCGTAGTAATTTTGTAAAGAAAATAACCTTTAGGATATACAATTTAAAATATGTTTCTCTGAATTGTCCTGTGTTTTCTATTCTAAGGCCACAAATAAACTTGACCAATGCAACGAATGTTACGTTTTATTTAGTACACGAATTTTGTATTCGCGGTAACTTTTGTAACGGAATCTATATTTTCAGTATAACTGTAATGACAATCTCATGAAATTGACATTTATTTATTATTTCTTTTTACAACTATTGTAATAGCTGTATATTGCAGAAAAAATAATAATACGCGATAAGTACTCTACTTATTAATATTTAAAGCAAGTTCAATTTTCTGAACACAACGAATGTGTAAACAAACTAATATTTATCGAGGAAAGTTATCGGCCGTTTTTTCAGGGCCGGAATCTTACTGCTGCTCAAATGGCATTTGCATATTTCGCAGGTTTGGAGACGGCAAAGCGCAGTGGGCTCCTGGCCTAAGACCCCTTTTAAGGTAGTGAAGCTTGAGTGTTCTCTGAGAATCCTCGGCGGCTACACTACATACTATTATATCACCGGATTGCGAAGCCGCCGGGCTCGCGGATCGATTCGGCAGACGCTTCATGGAGTGACTTAGTTCAAGAACCCCTACGAGGAAAATTCGCGCTGGTCAGTCACTAGTCGATAATAACCGCTTGTCTGGCTTGTTATTGAATGTAAGCTGCACACATACTCATTTTGTATAATGTTAACAAATAGGTTACAAAAAGAAATAATAAAGGTTTAATGTGAAAAATAAGTTGAACACGGAGGCTCGGTAATACAAGAGACTACAAAAGGAAAACAACAAGAGCAAAGCGAAAACGTAATCGATTGCGGCACCGCGCGGGGTCCGTCGGCCGCGTGGCCTCGCCTTGTTTGTTTACGTTGCGTAGGCTTTTCATTCACAACATCGATCACATTTATACTTAACTAGGTATATCTACACATACATACAGCAACTCAATTTATGTAATTTGTTTATATTAATGTTACAAATCTCAAACATTCCAAGTATATACAAAAATAACTACAGCTTGAGTTACTAATACAATGTAGTATTTAAAAGAAACGAAACGGAATTGATGTAAAACAACAACCAGAGCCTGTAGACATTTTGTAAAACATTTTAAAGTCAACCTTCGGATCTCAAGATCTGACCACATACCAACAAAGAAACTGCACTTACCGACAAAATTAGATCCTCATACCTGTAGTTTGTGCAGTTTCGAAGAGAATCATACATCATGTTTGATGGAATGTACTAATAATCGAATCAAAGAATCATTGTAAATTTAATCTATATGATATTGGTACCGGCGCAAATTGTTTAATTAAAACCAAAATTGGAGCGCATAGATTATTTTGCAGATTGGCGTCTTGTTTCCACGGTAATTGTTAAATAATTCAAGGTTGATCGTTAGTTAAATATTTTACATGTGTTATGGTTAACATGGCGTTGTTATCTAAATATAAAACCCCAAATTAAGATTTAAACAAAGAAATATTTTCTAAAAATTACCTTATACGAAATCAAGAAGTATAATATAATAATACCCGTCACACTGGGTTACGGAATATCTTTAAATTCAAGAAACTTTGAGTCACGTGCATACTAACATAACCTGTAACATTTTTTTTTAGTTCCACATATTAAGGTGTCTTATCTCGTTCTATCCTATTTCTTCATTTAACATAAAATTAATAAAAGAAATCTCTATTATATATATTGTTTTTCACATACTAATAAAAAAACTACAGGAGTAATAACAAATCATATCTATAATAACTTCTATGCGAAACTTTTTTTTTAATTTAAATGCTACTGAAACCGCTATACCGCTTTGCTAAAGCTAATCAAGGCGTCTGAAGGAACGGAGCGGACGATATTCCCAACCGTCTCGCGTTACGCATACCTAAAGCGCGGTACATCAGTTTCGGTAGCGCTATATTAACATTAAGAAGCTATACAAATTACACTGTAATAAAACTGGAATCGAAAAAAAAAAACGCGGAGTAACCAATAATAAAACACGACAGATGCACAAAGCGATGCCCAAATATTTTAGAAAATTACCGAGTGATTATAGAAAAAACTAATTCGTTAACATGACATTATTTTGTTTTGTACAAATAATTTTACAAAATCCATCACAGCTGAATAATATTTTTGATGTATATGGTTTTTCTTAAATATAAAGGATAATAAGCTAGTCAGTCTAATAATTTAACTTGAAGATTAATCGTTAAACGGCTTTTGGCCTCCAACAAAACAATTATTTTCGCGGAACAGTAATATTTTTTACAGCACAAATGACGGAACGAGCAAGACGTTCACCTCACGATAGACGCGGCGCTCGGCCCATTAGAATGTTGAGTTAGTTTTAAAAATGAGCTGACGCCTATATCAGCTAGGAATTTCAAAGTCATCTACATAAAGCATGATCCACAGAATTAATATTTGTTGACATTGTTTTCATATGAAAATACAAAAGATGAAATAATTAGAAAAAAAAATGCAAAAAGTTCTGTAGGTTTTCATAGCATAATGCAATAATGCCCTTTAGGTTTGTTAATTGATAAGTAAAGAATGTTTGTTTCGATAAAATCTTAAAATCAATTCTAACTCTTTTAAATTGATACTGTAACTGGCTCTCGAGTGACGCTAGCGCAGCCAAAAAAAGGTCATTAACACTACGTGAGACATTTGCGCCCGCTCAATATTGCGGTCATCGCCCCTTCACGCGACCCGCAACGAATCTTCATCACAATTTGCGGCCAAAATGTTTTTAATAATTTTATATTAACAATTGACTTCGCCGAACACACCAATATATAACCCATGACCTATTAGAGAACTAAAAATATAAGTATTTGAAGGAAAACAGTTTCAATGTGTGTGTTTATTTTCAACTATCAAGTGAAGGCAATCAGCTTTTAGAAGTCGCCCGTCTATAAGCTAAGGTCAATCAACTCAAAAATGGACATTAATGTCAACGATTGAGAGTGTGTAATAGAAAAACTTTCACAAGCTATAAAATGTTTAGTGGTGTATTCAATATATAACAGTGGGTTGGCAAGAAAAGGTTCGCTGTGTCTCATTCAGTTCACGTTAAATTATGGCAATCGTTTCAGTGACCAACAATTCAATTTTGTGTTTGTGTATATGTAAATATTTACATATTAACATAAATACATATGAAAGAGAACCAGTTTTTTTTTTATTCTTCTCTGTGAGAACGATTGTTCCGTCCGAGTGGTTACTCTGACCGCTACACGCTATTTTATTACAGAAGACCGCCGAAATCTTGATTCACTAGGGCAGACGCTCAATGGTATAAGACCCTCTGAAAAGAGTCATCAGCTTGGGCTGTCTCTCGGAACGCGTTTGGCATTCAGACTCAAGCCAAGAGCTGAACCTCTACTATATCGATTACTATTGCCTAGTTAACATTACTACCACTTCGGAAAACCTTAGCGCTGGAAGATACTCCAGCAGCATTTCTATCTATAATAATTGAGTTCTGCCGTCCACTAAGGTTATCGAGGCGACCTTGCTAACTGAAAGCGTTCTTAATTGGTTGCGAATTATTTTAAATTTTATTTAGTGGCTGCCGTAACATCTTCTACTATTAGATTGTGTTGTGGGTTATAAGCCATCACGAGGGATCATCCAAAAGTAATGATAATCAATAACAAACATAATTAATATATTCATTTATTTTTCTAATTAGTCTCCTAACAAATCTAAACATTTAGGCCATGATTTTTCTAAATTCTTGGAAAATTCTCTTAGAAAAAATCTTGATCTTGAGCTATCAAAAAAAATTCCTAACAGCGGCCATCACGTCGCTATTGTCGTGATTTTTTTGTCTCAGAGATGTTAGAGAGGCAAAAGAAGTCACTGGAGTCTACATCCGGCGAATATAGCGGTGTTCCACCGTGTCTTGGTATAACAGCACTCCCAAGTCACATTTTGCTGCTCTTTCTTTCCTTGATAGCCTATCACAATCTTCTTAATTATCTGCTTAGGAGGAGCCCATAATAGTAGTCACCTTCTCCAAATAGTTCACCATAATAATTACGTCAGCGTACAAAAAACGAAAGTTATAACGTTCCCCACTAAGCATGACACTTTGAATTTCTTTGGCGTCAGTTCGTCGGCTCGTTTCCATGTCATCGATTGTTTAGTTTCGGGATCAAAGTGATCCAGATCCAGATCTCGTCCATGGTTACAAAGCACGTCAAAGAGTTATCCTGGTCTGTTAGGAACTTTCCGAGTTTTGTTGAAATATCGACTCAACTCTCCTTTTGCTTGTCAGTTCACATTCTCGGCATCCAACGCGCCGAGATCTTTCTCATATTCAATTCGTAAACAAGAATTCTTTGAATACTGCCTTTTAAGATCCCTGTGACCTCAGCTACATATCTGATAGTCACTCTTCGATCAGCCAGTACAATTTGTTTAACTGTTTTCACATTATCTTCAGGGAAGGACCTGGATGGGTGCCTTTCACGAAGGTAATCCTCTGACGACCAATTGTATGCGTCTTTTGAGCGCACCGATCGCGGCATCCGCAACATGTTCGACGGATATCATCGTTGGAAATCGGCACGTAATGAAATGTCGTTAGCACTTTATACTAACGAACTGCTGTTTTAGGCGTTGGAGAGCCTGTGCCTGTAAGATCCCAGCCGAAGTAGGACTGACCAATGATCGGAAAGATCGCAGTGATGTTTTAAACAGAGAGATTTATGCTCTTCGAGAGAGCAGAGTCTAATGCATGAATCGATTATCCTTTTAGATCGGGATACCTCGGGGTTCTGTATGTACTACGCCCTTTGAATTCGAGTTGGTCTGAGAGGGCCTTCATAGCCTTTCCTTGGTCATTGTTGATGGCGATCTATCTGGTGTTTTTACTGTTAAAGAAGTCCTCTAGACTGGACGCATTTTCTATTAAGAACAAAGCTTCAAAGTCTAAACTGATTATTTGTGGTCTTGATCGAATTAGTATTCGTATACAAGGTGGATTAGTTCCTCAGGTTGGTTGGTGATTCCGTTAGCGTAACGAAACCAAATTTTCAACGAATTAAGTTTTACTCTGCCATGTGTTTCCACGAACGGGTGTAGTCGACCACTAACAACCTTTTTAAACAAAAAATAACAATAAAAAATGTTTAGTGTTACAGTCATAAATGTAGCAATAGTAGTTTCAAAGATGTTTTGTCAAAAAACTTTGTTAAACGGTTTCTGCATAATTGCTTAGATTTTGAAGTTAAAAAGTTAGTGTTAATAAAACAAAAAGAATATGTATAAAAAAACATACAAAACAAATATATATGACTTGCGGGAGAGCCCACGAGCCTTGCTACCTTAAAAGTCTTAGCGAATTCTGCAGTGTCACCTCACCATCTATTGTAAAAAAAAAATTCTGATACTAATAAAAGATGTAAGTTAAACAAATATATTTTAGATGTTGTAACCTAATAGAGCTGAAAGTAAATTAAATAACTAGTTAATGAGGAAAGAATTAACTTTAAATTAATAAAAATACTTGATCTAGTCGAAAATATTTTTTTTAAATTCTCATAAATATTTGGAAATTTAATATCAAAACGTACATAAGGATACCTGTGGAATTTTTACATAATGCAACATGCCCGTAGCATCATCAAATAACATTTTCTATGCCGTACACGCAAGGTTACTGATGCGACAAGTTGCGCCTGACGTCGATGACTGATGACATCATCACCGACGGACTTGGGTACTCGGCTATTACCGCCTTTATTTGTAACACAGACTTATTTTTAATTAAATCGGTTTACTTTATCTTTCATAGCATTAAATGAAAACATTTACTAAGGTAAATAATTAAAATAAAAGTAATAAAAACGATAAAAATTTAACACCACACTACTCCAAAATCAGTGGAGACAAGGATAAATGTTTAAATACATTTTGGAAAGTTAAGTCCTAAATATGTCATTTACAAAAAGTTCTTTCATCGCACTTGTGTTTATTTTTTGTATGAGCACGTCTGTTGAGACGTTGAAATGAAGTTCATTTAAAATCAATAGTTTTTGGATAGTTTCGGCGAAGTATTAAGATGATATTTTAATAATTCATTATTTAAAAGATTAACGAGCTAATTCATGAATAGCGCGAAATAATGATAATACAATACAGAATTCTATTATTATCTATATATATAGGCACTAGGCGAGTACGTGAGTATTAGACTGAGTAACGTGAGAATGAAACATCGTTTTCAAATTGCGTACAAATGTATAATACAAAGACGACGAGGTGGGCACATGTAAATCGGCTCGGGCCTATTATTATGATGTTCGTCCACGCCGCGGTAGAAATGGTATGCGACGCTTATAAATAGAGTAGCCTCGTGCGGTGTCTGCTACGGACATCGATCGCTGCGTCCTCGCCGCCATCTTGGCTCTCGTGTCTCGTGCTCCACTCCCCGCCGCAGCCCCTCACTGCCCCACATTCACTCTTTCATTTCGCATATGCTACACAGTACGCTCGTTGTGAGTTGCAAGATTACTAGCGCCCGCCACTATACACAAGTAGCGTTAAAAAAATTGTATTTTGAGCTTTATGAGCTGCACACGGTACTAGCAAAATTAGGTCAAACGGTGAATTATGCTTAGTGTAGGCACAAAATGTTTACAGTTTATTAGCAATTTTTTTCAGTGCACGTTTAGCAAGTGTATAAATAAATAAAGGTGACATTGAAGTTGTTTCCGCAAAACTATGCCAAGTGTAACGTATTGCAGATTCTTTATAACATAGGAAGTATATAAATACGTCGTCCATTTCAACAGTAACGTTAAAAAGATTTAGTGTACTGTTTTACAAAAAAAAAAATAATTTATAGTTGCTAGACTAAATCACATTTTAATAAAATATTATTAATAAAACTAATAGTACGAAACGAAAAATTAAACGATAGTTTTTAAAACTTATTTTTGACTAATTGTTTGATTTGAAAAATTTCGAAAATGGATAAAGGCCTTCATACTAATACTAATACAGAAAAAGAATATTTGGGTTATTTTTCAAATTTACTTAACAAGATATTTACGAAACATTGTAAATATTAAATATTTAAGCAAGTACACTTTCTATGCGCTTTCCTACATAAGTTAAATACTTACATAATTAGTATTAAACACATATAAATTTATAAGTATATAATGTACTAAAAAAGATTCCTTATTGCTATTTCAGATGAAATCATCCAAAACCTTTTGTTTTATACTGTTTGTAATTGATTAGCGACTTAAAACTTCATTCTTTGTTAATTTGAATAAATAAGTTTGTTACATATTACAAAAAACATTATATATAATTTCTTTCGTGTACATCGTTTAGATTTTTTTAGTATATGTTCGCTGTACAAGCAATAGCTAAAACCGCAACAATTCGAACCAAAGTTTTAATTATCATTAGTACGTAAATAAGTGGTATTAGAATGTACAAACGGTATAATACGTAGCAAATTGTGTAGCGAAGTTAAGGTGAACATCGTTACAAAAGTGACCTTCCGAGATAACAGTTGTAATAACTAGCGATAAGGCAGACCTAAAGCGTATTATTAGGTACATCGTTACGATGTGGCCATCAATAAGTACTATAATCTATATTTGTCGATTTTGGATGAGTTTGAACTGCTGTTAACATATTAAATGTATGTACGTATTACGTGCGTTATTTAAGCAATTCGCTTTGAAAGTGTAAAACGTAATAAATAGAGATAGATCCCAATAAAGCATTTATGTTTTATCACTTGCGTTAACTTTTAATCTGTTTTTTTTTTTTTTTATTGAGAATTATGGTTCTACATGTCTTTGTTCTTAGGTGACTAACTGGTTTCACCAATGAATACTTACAACATAATCTGATATCACAGTCAAGTACTAATATCTTGCGATTATACAAGATCAATTGGCATAAAGCCAAAAAATAATTAACAAATTTTGTAAAAATATTAATTTAGATATAATTAAAGTCTTTAAACAATAAAGTAATTTTTTTCTTTGACTTTTAAATCATTTAAAATCGTTATTGATTTCAGCACTGTAAATTCTAAATTGTACCATACTTTTTCGTACACAGGATTGAAAAGGTAGTTGGCGTCTACTAAACGGCAGACGAGGCTAGCTTGACCGATGACATAGTCAAGGTCGCGGGAACTAGTTGGATGCGGGCTGGGGTCTCCGTGGCGATCAATGGTGGCGGCCTATTGCTTGCCGTATGTGCTTATCCGACATAATTATGATGACCTACTTAAAAGCACTGTAAACTCTTCTACTATCGTCCAGTTCATTTATTATGAATTATTTTTAAATTATGCGTTACTTCCTCTTCTTAATATCAAATATATTGGAGAACAATACTACACATACATTATTTAAAATGTTTATATTGTTTGATAAAGAAAGAAAAATAAATAATTATAATAAATCATATATGAAAAATAAATGATTAAATATGTTATGCACGAGTCGGCGTCCTTCCTACCCACAAATTATTTTATTTTTGAGTTATTTGTTGGCAGAAGTTAGGTAGGAACGACGATCGATGATCAGAAAAATTTAGTTTATGATACAGCATTTGTATTTTATATTATATTATGTGTATTTTACATTAATTTACGTACAGAATTAAATAAATAAAGTAATATTTACCAAAGCGACGACGGAGTCGATGGCTCGGTTGAAACGATCACAGAGAGCACGCATACTCTCGTAGGAGTGGGTGTCATAGTCGCACAGGATATGCTTCTCCAGTGCCGCTTTTATCTCCGGCAAATCGTCGCACACCCACCTGCACAAATTAGACAACAAAAGTTAAAATTAAAATAAAAGTATGCCCCAGACTCTACCAACGCTTGCAGACATGAACCTGTGAAAACTGTTAATAGATAAATATTTTCAAATCAACTTTTATTTATTATAAGAAGTCAGCGTCCGTTTCGCGTGGCCCGTACTGCTTTTCAAGGGTGATATTATAAAATCCATTTTTGTTCATTTTTAGCATGCCAATAAATGCTCTGGCCAAGTGTTATGCCAATTAGAGTTAAAGTATGAAAATAAGTATTTTTTATGAACGCCTCTTCAATCCCTCCTGCTCCAATTTCGTAAAATGTCTTAACTGACCTCTGCTCAGTGATAGGAATAATTCTAATAAATTTCAAGTATCTAATACTTATGGTTCTCGGTATAAAGTGATGAATCAGTTCATAATATATCCTTCCCAATTCCAATCTTTGCTTCTGTATAAAATATAAAACGCGCAACAGTGCTTCTCTAAGATGATTATATTTAAGCCCGAGTTAAAAGAAGTATAAAGGTACTACCTTTTAACCTTTATGTTGGCAGCAGGTGTGTAAGAACAACGTTAATAGATAAAAAGCAGCTGTAAAATTAAAACAGCCGCCGCTTCAGTTTTTGTATAAAATATGCGAGATGCACTTTTAAAAACGAAGGGTTTGTTATTACACGGAATTCAGATTTTTTGTCCAAGCAAAACGATATCAACATTAAAATGACACTTGAAACTTATAGTGGGACGTAACCCTTGCGGTGCCAAATGCGGTTATTTATTAATTAAATTATTCATATTAATATCGATACAAAATACAATCATTTAAAGTGTACATCAAGTAAGAATGTCAGAAAATCCCAATTTGCCAGAAACTAGCATTCGAACTACTATTGGTTCATCCTTCATCTTAAAGATACTTAGGTCCTAAACGCGCTCTGATCTGAAAAGCGTCCACAACTCATATAGAGCCTGGATAGAACTTACAACCATAATGAAGGTATGCCAGTTTCATGGCGTCAATAACCCTTCAGTCTATAACTTATAACGGAGATTTGTCACGAGCATGATTTTGATATAATAATACGTGATACGCTCTGCTCCTCTTACAATGTATTCACGAAAAAACATAACATGTTACCTTTTATTAACTCGGTCATTTTATTATCTAGCGATGGTACCCGTCCTCCTACTGCACACCGTAATATTGACGCATTACTGTTTGACAACAAACGAAGACGCCGAGACGATATCTGCCTAGACGACATTGTATTACAACAATGATTAACCGTCTGGCACATTTAAGTTTAAAACGTTCAAATCTTAAAATTATTATGCCCTCTATGTAACATATATAATTTTTTATATTAAATCAAAAGTATTAAACTCGTGTCGAGACTATTTTCGAATTGCCTCCCATAAAAATCAAATTGCCCCCCTTTTGGGGCGTGGGCCCTACGTTGGGAAGTACTGGTGTAAAGGATTTTTTCTATATACAGAAAATTACATTAATTAGGTACCATTTGTTTGTGGTTCATTTCTGAATGCAATAGATACCATTATTGTATTACCAAATCAAAAAAAATACTCCCCTACCCCCTCACATTATACCTCAGTCGAATATACTGACATAACAACGACAACACTAACAAAATGCCTCTAATTGTGTAATAGCTTGAAATTTATTTTAAGCAAAAAATTAATTTATGTAAATTTATATATTTTCATAATTAATGTGCCTATATCTATAAAATTTTCGAAGTCATGGATAAAGTCGAAAAATACTTGTATTATAAATGTTCATTGTTTAATTATTTTAATGTATTAGATATCTCCATTACTTATTTTGTTACAGAAACCGATTTTTGATCGAAGAAATAGTTTTTTTCAAAAACAATGCTGTTCAATTAATTTTATGAAATTAAGACAATACTAAAAATAAAATAAATTGATAATTATTCAAGTTCATGAATTATATTAAATTGTATTAAGTATTCTTTGATTACATTTTCAAGGTCATTAAAGAAGAGTGAGCGCGTCCGGTCGAAGAGGTCGTAATGTCGGCCTCGCAGCCCTCACTATCCCAACTGCCGGTCGCCCGGGACTGAGCGGGTCAACTTGCCAAACAAGTTCTTATTTCCGACGTGCCAGTAAATGATTTATTTTCGTTCCGAAAATAAATTAGAACCAAATGCGTTGTTTTCATAAAAAAAATGCATTGTTAAACAAGTAAATAAAATTTAGTCAGTATTATAAAATACTAGTTAACATTTTCATCATAGACGAACAAAGGTTGTGGGAACGATAACAGTCACTGGGCGCGAGATTTTGTTTCGGCCAACAGTTTCTCACACACTTGTTAATATGTTATACATGCTTTTATTAAATATGTAGAGCTCATAATTTCGCAATTAAAGTATGAAGTGAATTATTAAAATTTGTTTAAAAATAGGCAACACTAACATTATTAACTAATATTTACTGAACTAATCATTTTATATCAAGGTTCAAAAATTAACAATGTTTTATGTACATTTTATGACAATTTACTGTTCTTTATTTATGTTAACATTCAAAAAAAATGTTTTATTTAACATGTAGGTAGTTCTTTTTTGCCACTAAAATTTTTGATATTTTTCATTAACATACCTTATAGTCTCTACTATCTCCAAAGCTCCATCGTGTTTGTCCTATAACAAAAATGTTGAAATTAAAAACCAATAAAGTGTTTCTAAAAATAAATTTTGATTTTAAGCATCATTACACTGGTTAAATTTACTAACTTGTGTATAGCAAAGTGTCTATAATAAAAATTTGAGAATAATATTTGGTAGGTAAATTTAAAATCTGTATGCAAATGATGAAAAAGTGAGATATAATTTATAAAAGCCAAAAAATCTGTTAAAATACTGTTTGTTCATTAGATATAAATATTTTCCAACTCAATAAAAACAATTATAGATAGCCCCAACAAACAAATTCATTGTAGAATATTACTAATGACCAATTTTGTTTTATTGTACAATATTTTTAGGATACTGCAATAGTTCAATGTTTTAAGACCCAGCAATAGTTTTAGGTTCCAACTAGAAAATCTATATTATAGTCCATTCTATTTTTCTTTAAAAACTGCTGACTAGTCATTAAGGGCAAACATCCATAATATCTAAATAAAACATGTGCAGCATTAAATTCCCTTTTTTATGTAGTTTGGTAAATAAATTGCAAGTTAATTTTTAAAAGCAAGGGTGCTAAATTACCTTGATTATTACCACAAAAAAGAAAAGTATCTTAGAATGTATTGACAATAAATACTAATTTTTTTCTTATATATTTTATGTCACTAGTTGCAGTTTAAAACAGAAATAACATGACTGATTATTGTTTATTTATAAACACAGAAAAAAAAGAAAAAACTAACAAAATGACATATACTAAGTTTGCTAGTATTGTTGTGATAATTTTATTAATTTTAGTAGAGTAACATTTCCAAATATTGTTCACCAACACTAAAAATAAGTTTTTCATATTAAGTGTATCTGATTTACTATGATTATAAAATATATAATTTTTAAACACTTATTTATAAATACTACTATTAAATATAACTTAAGCCTCAAGCAAATTTTAATGAATATACAAGAATTAATGATTGTAGTACAGAAATATCTATAAATTTTAATACATTATTCATTAATGTAGACTACATTTGAATGTATAGATAATTCGCCTACTTTAACAGTGACTGTTGTATATTATAGAAATAATATTGACAATTAGATTTCAAAAAGGTAAGCAATACACCATCATTGTTATTTTGTTAATTGTAAATAAATGTATTGAACATTTGTGGCAAGATTAGAAATTCGTCTATAGTCGTTAAATAAACCTTATAGACATTATTGTTGTTTAAATAAATATAGATAAAAGAGCTACTCCAAAGTAAAACACTGTTCTGACACCTGATACCACATTTATACATACATAATATGGAAAGAGCAAAATGTAAATAAATGACGATTGAAGACTACGCAACAGTGTGTACATATCTAAAAAAAAAGCCGACACCTTGACAAAACACGAGGTCAATACACTCTGCACTACCCATGTGATGTGAGCAATAGCCTATGATATTTTCTTAATGTATCTAATGATAATTGTTTTGTTTACGACGAAATACGCGGGCAAAACTATTAGCTCCTTATGTAAGACACAATAAACAAAAATTTATCACTTTCTTATTTTACTACTATATATTTATCCTCAAATTTTGATAATCTTAAGTTATAGGGATGCGTTGTTTGATTATAATTAATACTTTGCCTTTGATCTAACATTGCAAAATTTGTTTTTGGAAAAGATATAATTCAAAATAAGTTTCTTACCGAGCCATGACCTGATGTGAGGGGCCATGTATAAACAACAGGTTCCGCGCCTGCAGGGGAGTGCAAGCGTAAATCCAAAGCCATGATAGAATAACCGCTGCATTAAAACACTCTGATTTCACTTATACACTAATATTACCACTAAAAACACTCGATATTAACATAATTTCATTGCACTTTCACACACACACACTCGGAACAACTAGGCTAGACGCCATGTTGAAAACATATTACCAATCAAATCATGGCCGTCATTCAGTGTTTCCATAAATCAATTGCTTAGTAAATCAGTAGAACTTACATGTAAAAGATATTTCGATTAATAATATCTAAAACATGGTCTTATTAGTTATCTTATACAGTTAATATTAATAACATGCTGTTTATGTTTAGTAAAAAATATGGGATATAGTCGAATAGAACTAGTTTTTTGTAATAAACCATAATTTTGTGCTATAAAAAAAAGTTTGACTAATAATAATTTGAGAAAAAAAATGTACAACTTATTTTAATCAGATTTTTTAATCCAGAAGTTTAACAAAAGTTGCCTTAAGTAAAGTTGGTCTATAATCATTTTGTCGTAGATAAATAAGAATCAATGGTAAATCATTGCACTCACCCTTTTGCGATATCAACTAATGAAGTTCTTTTACGTTTATTTTTATTTAAGATTTCAACTTTGTCGATTACTGCAGGATTGCACACCATTGTTCTTATTAGAAGCTGTTCACTATAAAGCAAAAACCACATTTAGGCAAGGTTTACACTGTCATTGTGTCTTATTTTTGTTATTTATGTAATGTTTTTGTAATTCAACATAACAACAAAACAATCAACATATTTTAACCATCAGAAAATATTTTTATCACAATGTGCTCATACTGGAAAGACATCTTGTGTCATTTTTGTAATTTTTAGGACATAGTTCTGCATTTACATGTCATTTTCATAAAAATTTTTACACATAATTAATAATGTAGAGACTAAGTGGCTGCATGAATTAAAAACCTTTGCCTTTCTTTATTATATAAAGCAGAAAAGTTTTGTGTTATATACGTCGTATTTTCTTAAAATTCAATCTTTTTAAAATATAAATGAATAAATATGCGTATTCTTAATCTTCTTGTTAAACCTTAAGCTTTTAGTTAATAAAGACGAAATATTATTTTTCTACTTAATTTTTATATATTACGATATTTTAATATCAATTAATATGTCCGATTCAGAAGACGAATCTCTAAATATTCGCAATTATAAGGAGGTAGCCGATGAAATTAAACGTTGTAAAAGAAATCCTGCAACATCTGGCATGTTTGTATCTGGTTGGGATGATGCTGACCAGGATGTTGACCTAGTTAAAAATCCTAAAGGTAGATATGTCGAATAATTCGGACTTTGTTTATGGTTGATAACATGATCCAAGTTAATCACACTTATTACATTTACATTTTGCTTATAATCCCAAGTCCTCACCATCTTTCTCTTGATCAAAACAATATACGTTGTAAATAGACAAAGAATCGAAAACTCGAGGCGGATGTACCAAAAAAATACTTTCTCGTAATTATAATAGAACTAAAACAACTTAAAATGTTGTAACCAAACCAATTTCATTTTTAACTATTAAAGTTTAAAATTAAATGTTTCCTTTGACTTAACTTCACTGACCTTAGCTATAAAAAAAATTATAGTAATCATGTAGTAATTTGATTCAGTAAGTATAAAAGAGTAACATAAAATAATTTAATTTCCAGATAATCCAATTGATTATATATTGTGGGCTGCAGAAAATGGTGAATCAGAAGTTCTACAAGAACTTATTTCAAAGCATCCAGGCCTTGTTCATGCAAAAGACTCTGATGGCTATTCACCACTTCACCGTGCTGCATATGGAAATCACTTATCATGTATAGCACATTTATTGAGTGCTGGAGCAAAAATTGAATCTAAAACTGAACTTGGGTGGACTCCTCTGCACTCAGCATGCAATTGGAATAATTATATAGCTGTTGCTAGGTTACTAGCTGCCGGAGCACACCCAGCTGCTCTATCAGATGGAGGTTAATATTAAGTAACATACATTAATATTAATTACTGAATTATAGTAAATTAACAATGTTATTTATTTTCCAGGGCAAACACCTTTGCATTTAGCATCCGCAATAAGTCACTGTAGATCAACCATAATCATATTATTGTTAAGAGAGGATGTAGTAGACATTGCTCATAGACAAAATAATGCTAATGAAACACCTGAACAACTTGCTTATGGCCATGGTGTATATGGGCCATTATTTGAGATGGCCTTACCAGCTGCAAACTATATTAGAACTTTATCATTCACTTGCAATCCTCATGTTAGATCTGAAGTTGAACATGTTTCATTGACTTAAATAAACTATTACTTTTAGGATAATATACAATAAGTTTTTGTTTACATTTTCAAAATTATTGGGTTATAAATTCTTGTTCAGATAGTTTTTTATTCTATGCACGAATTTGCTAGGCATAGATCTGGGTTCATGAGTGGGCATGTGATGTTGCCTTGTCTGGAAATCAGTTTTTCACGAAACTTTTGACCACTGGCAGGCATTTCTTGGATGTGTGACAAATGACTCCTTGCGAAAATTATGTGATTTTAGCTAGCAAATTCCAGCAGCATCGGTGCTAAGAACTCTCGTAACATTTTTACATACTCTGCGGAATTAACAGACACTAAACAGAGATATTGAACAGAATCATCGAAAAAGTGGTGTCCAACAATTCTTTTTGCCGAAATTACAGATCTTACGGTTACCTTAGAATAAAGTGGCCTCTCGTGTTTAGCTTAGAGATTTTCGCTACTTCAATACATGCAATGTGTTTAGTTTTTTTTAAAAAAAAACGGGCTTTGTCGAAAAATTGACTTTGATTCAGCACACGACTAGCGCAAATTTAAATCATTAAGTTCCTTCGCTATCTGTACTTTAGACAGATGTAATTTTAAATCTAATTTACTAATATGCCGTAATGATGTGCGGGATAATCCTAATTTGGCCGAACGTTTGGGCAGTCCATTAATTAGATCGCGTCGTAAAGAAGCGAAAACATGCCACAAGTTCTTTTCGCTGCGAAAAGTCCGTGAGCCGCCGGTTTGCTTCACGTTTAGTGATCCCTTATCCCGGCTCTTCGTACAATTTCATACATTTCTTTATACATTCTGCAGCACGACAACTACAGCATCGGTTTCTGAGTTAAGACGTTTAGTTAACGCAAAACACGCTTATTTCTCAAAGTAATGCGAGAACTGTTTCATAAAATTGTTTTACGCAATCGAGTGGTTGGGGGTCCCATGAAGTGCCCCATTGCGATTATATTCCTAAGAAATGACCAAGTGGTAAGACCTCCCCCAGTCCCGCGAGGATTGTGTTTGCTTAGGATGTGGAATTTAAATATTAACGAGTTTTTGATTCGAACGACAATTCGTCACGTCAGCTCTTTATATATCTATTGCACGAAACAAAATATGCAAAGATGTTTCGTCTCTTTACTGTTTGACGGGTGAATTGTTACAGTTGTACTTAGCTGCATAAGCCGGCAGATAGCTTGCGTTGGTGGTTAACAATATAAACTTAAGACATGAGGTTTTGCACTATTTATTATGTCCAACATATAAACAAACGCAAGTACAGACAGACAATGTTTTATTTGTGATATTTTATTTAAGCATCATTTATTGTAATTACACAGAATACAGGTGGAAGTTATGTTAATACATTTTTAATTACAAGGATCATCTCTTCACATCTTCATACGCTTTTAAAGAAACTTCTATGTGTAGTACTATAAAGATACATTTTTATTTACATAGGACGTAATGAAAATACTTATCACTAGTTTATATTGTTGAATACCTTATAATTATGAATGTTAGGTATTTTATTGTTTTAGTTATCAAAATACACCACAATATAATGACTAGAAAGCGTTAAAATAAACCCACTATTCGCAACTGAGGGTAAATGATCGCTGCATATTACAATCTTCCCGGCGGACAATATAGACGGCGACATTGTTGTAGATGGCGGAAGCTATAAAAAACACTGCGGTTTTATTGTAGGTTGTTGAGGAAGCGCTTAGATATCACCAGAAGCGTCGCTAGCACTAGCCACTTATGCCAACCCCAATGTTGCAAGGGTGACCTTGCTATACATGAACACGTAGGATTAAAAGACGATTGTTAGATTTGTTACTAAAAAAATTTACCTTACGTTACAATTTTTATCAAAGACGGAGTTAGAAAAAGAAAACTGAACACGCATTAAAAATTGAACATTTTGTTTTAGCGATATGGTTTCGATCCCATATTCTCAACGACAACCATTGCTCCAGAAACAAGATATGACTCTGTTTGCAAATTTTTTAAACCTATTACAAGATTCCTTTTGTCGATTTTTTGTATTTCCGTTAATTTTTGTCTTGTTTGTGCAGACATATATGGTAAAACTAAACAACCTAGACCAAGACATTTACAACGAATACAGTTCTTCCAAATTTCGACTAAGTCCTCATCTTTTATTAGAGGACAGACAGGTAATAAATTTAAAACATTAATGCATTTTTTCCTCTGTCGTTCCGTAATAGGATAATCTGCTCGTTGGAACGGTGTCAACATAACTGCACGCCATGCTGTGGATATAACGTCATCAAGAGGATAAAAGGATTTTAACAGTAAGGGAATAATTTCCTCGTGCAACGATGCCTGAAGCAGTAACGGAATTAAATCGTGTATAATCTTAGCATCTCCATATCTACGAGCTAATTCAGCTGCAATTTTAAGTCCTTCTGCATTGCCACTGGCAACTTGTAGCAGTTGACGAATAGCTAAAGTTTTATCTTGCACAAATGTAGCTACTACCCAAGGCATATCAATTTTTTCAAGCTTTACTGTGTATAATAATTCTAAAAGTGAACACCAAAGAGATTCACGTTCATAATTAGTTACTTTAACTGCAGTATTCGGATCCACAACGCTCATTAAGCATTGAAAGGCTCTAAGCTTTTTGCATTTATTGAAACCATATTCATCATCGAAAACAATTCTAGATAAATAGATAGCCCCCATTTTAGGACATGTTGCTTTCAGTATATATTTTGCTGTTATAAGTTCTCTAGTATTTAGTCCTGGAGAAAAGTTATTATCCATTTGAGGTTTTTCAAGTATATTTTCTAAGATTTGTATTCGTATAGAGCTTATATTTATATTATTTTTGTCTGCAATTTCGTTTACCGCACGATTGACGTCGTGAAGAGCTATTTTATCTATAAATTGAGGATGAAGGTACAGAGCTTGAATAAGTTGGGTAGGTTCAGAGGATAATCGAATGAATTCTTCACAAGTCCAACATATTTTGTGCAAAGCATGACGTGTAGATAACGTAGAATATAAACGTTCCATTTGCCGAACAGCACGGTTAACTGGCTGTTGAGCGGCCCAATGCTGTGAAAATTGGTAACAAAGATGTGCCGCAGCTACTTGATCGACCCCTCGAGCACAACCTTGAAGTACATAAAAGAGACACGCAGCCGCCCATTCCATATTCGCAATGTGTCGAACACATTTATGCGCTGTTCGAAGCAAAGGTTCTTCTTGTGGAGTTAATCGCCACAGTTCGTTTTCCTTTGAATTTTTGTCAGTGTCCTGGCATTTTGTTCGTGTTGTCATCGTTTGCTTAACAGCATTGCTGCAAATCATATCTTTGGCTGTTTGCAAATCGTTATCAAGTGACAATATCGCAACAATTGGTAGCCATTTTTCATAAGTTTCTAAAGTTATTTCAGATTTCAAATGACTCCACATATCTTCTCGCATAAAAAGATGAAAAGGTAGTCTATGAAAGCCGATTTCTGGAAACAATCCTTTTACCGAAAACATTTCAAACTCGTATTGTTTTGGCATACCTTTTCTCTTGTAATATTTTAAAAAGTTAAGTAAGAGATATTCCTTATTAATGCGGAGTTCTGCACGTGATCCAAATAGCAAGTAATATATACAAGAGTATACTTCGTAATAATAAGGATTAATTGAAATTACGGAACCATGCAAAAGCACTTCACCTTTTTTCCAAAAATCACTTAATACATCTTTAATTAAATTTTTATTATCAATGCTTTCCCAAATAATAGAGCACTTTGATATCAATTCCGTTTCGTTGTTTTCTAATTTCAGTTCACGACAATCAAGATCATTGTCTGATAATTTGTATCTTAAATCCCAATTAGTTAATATAGATATCAGTAATAAGGACAATCCTTCACTAAATAAAACTTTTAAACTGCGACACAAATCGAAAAGACGGTCCATAGTCGTGTTGGGGTTTTGCTTCAAGACGTGGAAAAGAAAAATTTTTGCTTCCCATGTTTCTTCACAACCTGGTGGTAGAGCAACTTCCGATAATTCAATATCAAATTTCGATTTCAAAATAAATTTAGGCGGATAAGTAATTAACTGTTGTGGGAGCATTGCGCTTGATCCAAATACAGTTTTTATAACTG
The DNA here is from genome assembly GCF_028537555.1 of Battus philenor. NCBI lineage: Eukaryota > Metazoa > Arthropoda > Insecta > Lepidoptera > Papilionidae > Battus > Battus philenor. The sequence goes on from NW_027181693.1 coordinate 7,095,867, forward strand.
AAGCCGATAGATAGCACATAATTGAAGGGGTTAATGTTTCAGTTTGACCTCGAAGAGTTTCTAATATCCACATTTTATCATCAGTATCCTCAAAATTACTTTGGATGATTAATAAAATAGTCAATAACATACTGTCTAGCTCTTGTGAGGAAGTGATTTTAGCCAGTAGTTTTTTAACTAATCTGTCTCTTGTATTAAGTACATCATCAAATAAATTCATTTTCGATTCAAATGAAACAGTTAGAAGAAATGAAATTATCCTGAATGGAATAAAATCGTTTCTGTTGGCAATATAAGAAATTTCGTTTTCTAAATTCATTTGATCGGAGAATATTTCATCGTAAAAATCAATCAAGTCATTCAATGCACCCACTGATGTTATTGGTAAAAATATGTAATGGAATTTCCAGGCTACTGACAAGTTTTTTAAAACTATATTGGTGTTGATCAAAGAGTTCAACATAGATATTTTATTCATTAAAAAATGAATGCATTCTTCGTCACAATTTGAAGCCAATTCTGATAAAATGTTGCTGCATTCAATTAAAAGTTTACTGTTATTCCCATCTTTAAATGATTTAAATATGGAAATCATTACAAGATTATTAGATTTACACGTTAACATACATTCGATTACTTCACGAACTTTTTGACTTGTTGAACTTCGTCGCAGTAGCGCTAATGGCGTTTTTCTAAGCCAATCTTTATTTGTCAGTTGCAAAAGGCATCTTCCGAAGTCGGAGCTTATCGAATAACCATTATTTTGAATCCATATATCCACTTTATCTGCGATGCAGTTTTCTATATACATTTCGTTAATGCTCAAAGTTATGTCATATGAATTTTTCAAATAATATAAATTTTCCATTGCTTTCATTTGAATATTATCAACTAACTGAGTAGCTTTGAGAAAATCAAGGTAGTTCCTTTCTAAAACATTATTACATGTACCACTTACAACAATGAGTTCATATTTATTAATCATAGTTTTAAGTAAGATTCTTTTTTCTTTACTTGAAAGTTCTTTAAAATAATTCAATGCTTGCTTAGTTTCACAGTTTTGTAAGCATTTATCAATATACAAAATGTGGCTAATATTGGCATAAGTTGGTAAATTACCTGTTATTACTTTTAAATCATTTACATCAACCGATGTAGCGTCTGTAATTTTGTGTAAAACTAAATTATAGTTGGTACAAGTTAATGGAAAATTATATTTCTTTAATAACACTTTGACTTTTGCATAGTTTATTTCATTATGTATTTCTTGGGCTAATATTTTATCTGTATCTGTAACGGTAAAATCTTTAGTAGCCGAAGCAGCTGCTGTGACAGCAATATCTAATATAATATTATCCCATGGAACATCCAACACTTTCAAAACTTGAAGAAGACAATCAAGTTTTCTACTAACTGAACGGAAAGCATTTAATAACATTTGCAAGCGAACACCATCCACGCTACCCCCACTAAATGTTGCTTCACTCTCTATAAACGAATATAGTATATCGTCTATTTCAAATAAATATCTTGAAGCATAGCTTGGTAAATTGTTTTGAAGAAAGTCCCTTAGATCCTCAGTGTAACAACGGCGCAACATTATCAATGCCACTTCAGTTGGGTGCTGGGCACTTAACTCACTTAACATCATATTGATTTTGTATTTCTCTTTAAGTTCTATAACGTAATTAATATGACCTTTTAAAACATCTAAATCATCAAGAGACGTTGGTCTTATAGAAATAGTTTTTACGGAGTTTTCCAATACAATAATTACCTCTTGAATAAATTTTAACCCGATTTTCGGCCAATATGGTGACTGTTCCAAATAAAAAACTCTTTCAGTTGTCCATTTAACAAATAAATCGATATAAAAGGGATTTTCTTCTAAAACAGATGTAACAAAATTGTGTAACCAAATAACTAATGCCCCCATTTTAATGTTACAGGGAATAGCCTTTAAAATACTTAATATATCATTATGTTCAAATCCAAGTTTTAGTTCAGAATATTTCAACCAACAAATGGTAGCAAGGTCTAAATCGGATTTAGATATAAAGAGAATGCAAAGTTGAATGAAATTTTTCTCAAATAAATTACAGTCTGCATACAAATTATCACCCCTGAACATGATATACTCTAACAAATCTATTTTATTTGATAAATCGTTAATTAAATTTATCAAATGCTTGTTGTTTTCATTAAAGATTTTCGTTTGAAGAGGATACACAATAGCTTTGTATAGAATATTTTGCTGACAAAGTTTGATAGCTGCATTAATAAGAAAATCATAATCTGTAATGCTGTTAAACAATGTGTGAAGTTGCGGCAATACCTGGCCTGGTTTAACATTTGACAAGGCAGATTCTATCACAGTGTTCAACTGGATCTTGAGGGCATCTTGAGAATATTTGCTTGTTTTAACATCGCCGCTAGATAGTTCCAATGAATCATGTTGAGCTTGCGAGATTGAAGCACTATAAACCTGTATCTGGAAGAAAATAAATAGAGGAATTAAAATTAAAATCTTCACGTAGAGACTCTTGTCTCTTAAAATAGAAGTGATAAACTTGAATTATTTTTACTAAAAATTATATATACTTATTTACGAGAAAATATTTATCATACATGGTTCATTCATAAGATATTTTATTTTCACACAGACGTCAGATCCTACGTTATTTGAAGCCCCATTATTAAGAAAGCGAGGAATGAACCTCCAGTGTTACAAACGTTTCTTCACGGTAGAGTGTAACGGGTAGATGCATCTTCACTTAATTTCTGTCGTATTTAGTTAAACCAGATAAAATAATACTAGCAGTCATCTTTCGACGCTTCTTTTTCCTTTCGATTCATGTTCGGTTTGTAAACTTTTATAATTACGTCCTTGTTAAGTCAATTAAAACTTAAATTGCGGAAAAGCTACCGGCTAACTCTTAGTAATCTTATTACATCCAGACTAACAATAAAAGGCCTAAAGTTTATTCATAATTAAAAAACTAAGTGATAGCTTTATCGATTTTTTTAATCGCCTTATTTGAATATACGTGTTTGTTCTCCACAATAAAGACTAAACACAACTACTATTTGACGAAGGACATACATTGCGACTAATTCTCCGTTGGTTTTACTAATGTTTTAACCGAGTCATTACCTTATAAATGGAATTTTATAGTTATTTATTAGAACCTGCGATAATTGCCAATCATCACTTCTATCTTTTTCCTATTTTTTTTCTAACTCCTAACTGCGTTGATGAATATAAGTATCATCAAAATATTTCATGTTTTATGACCATTAAAAGAAAACAGTGTTAGTGTTTTAATACTATTGTTTTCTGTTAATGTTTTTATCAGATGGTATATAATTCACATTCGAGTATAGGATAGAAAGTTTCACTAGCCTACTTATGTAATAAATATTAAGAGAATTACAGTGTTTTGGTTTAAATGCTTGATAGCTATAATAGTACTTAAACCGCTGTACCGCATCTTAGGTATGCGCTCTGCTAGACAGCGACAAGTACTGGCAGCGCTATTCTGTCACGCCGCCGTCCAGGTTCACGGTTCATAATATTTTATTTTCAACCTCTACCTCACTGCTTTTTCCTAAAACGCGGTACATCCTTTAAGTACTATTGTAGTAAAATTATCACTTTAGAGGGTTATGTCTCATATCAACCACCAGGTAATTGGCTATAAATAATAACTTTTATTAGGTCAATGTGTAGTTCATTTTATGGCAATTAATTTATGGTACATTATATCCAGACCCATGGTTTCATAAATAATAATTAATGCAAGTAATAAATAATCTTTCCAATTTTTTTTATAATTAAGATAATTATTATTTTGCAGACTTTGTACTGCCAGAAGTTATTAGCCTCTAGCATTAAAATAGAAAAAATAATTTAAAGTAACATATTTTAGAGTGATCTCTTGATAAAAGGAGCATGGAAATTGGGTGAAAAGCTATATAGCTTTTTGGAGACAATGACAATGAATCTTTACCCCAATGAATCTTTATGTAGCATCAATAAAATTTAATTGAATTATAGTATCTTGCGATTGTAGAATATGTTTCATTCATTCGTAATTTAAACATTTTAGTAACAAGAATCTTTTCTGTTTTTCCGCAAAAAGAAGTATTACACTATGTTGAGTATCACTCGACAGTAGAGCTTGTGGAATATAATCAGTGTTGAGTGACACTCAACATTGGAGTGGAAAGGGTTAAACCTTATGGATCTTTAACTAATCATTCAGTATAAAATGTAATAAAAAAACATGTGAAGCTTAGTAAGTCATTAAAAATAAAATTAGAGAAGGAAGGAAAGATGGTGCAAGCTTTAATTAGAAAAATTGAGTGGAGAAAAAATTTAATTATTCAAGAAAATGCAAATATTTTGCAATTAATTTAACTAACATGTGCTTACAATCCACTAACCAGTTGCAACAAGTTCATTAATTTATATTTACCAGAAGTTAATAAGATACTTAGAAATTAATATGGTACCTTGTGTTACCTAAAATTGAAAGAAGAGTAGCAAATGGCTAGAAGAGATTGGAATATGAAGGAGGTGGACATTAAAGGACACATGACTAAAACTAAACATAACTAAAGATGAGCAATTGATAGAAACATGCTTGAAGTGAGAAAATTAAACTAACTAAAATGTCACACTATCAGTCTCTGACACAGATGTAGGACATAATAGGAAAAATATTCAAATGGTGACTGGCTGCACACACAGAAACTGAACTAGGATGACTATAAGATAGTTGTATCTTAGAAGAGGCCCAAGGAAACCCATCAAAATGGAGAGACTGCTATTGGACAGGTTGCTGAAAAGATGTTAGAATATGAACACTTGAGTAGAAGACTGTATAACAATTGCCCAAAACTTATTAATTAATAAAAATCTTTAAGATAATATATTAAAAAAAATCCCTACCTTGTCTTCATCCCACAGTAAGTAATATAATGTTTCATTTGTAGCAGCAACAGGGTAGTATTTAGATTCAACATTTGGGAACTCAAATGTTGTTTTGAAATCATTGAGGTCATGAATCCACATATTATTTTTATTACCCAAGACAACAGCATTACCCCATGGAACCATGTATTCAAGGTGGATATTTGCATGTAACACATCCTTTGTTCCTGTTATAATGCACTCTAAGATTATTTTACCAACATCAAGGTAAGCATTAATACCATTCAAAAGTGTCATGTTAAATTGCGGTTTTGATACAAATCGGCACACATTTAATTTTTCAAGGGTTACTGTTATTTCCTTTTCACCTGACTTAATTTTATTATCTAACTCTTCTGTGGTAAAGGGAGCCGCGAGACATTCTCCACTTTTACTAATCAAAACCAAATTGTTTCCTTCTTTTACAATGTGTTGAATGTCATAGTTGGCATAATTATCGCTCGAAATTTTAATTAAGATATTTTTAAAAACATTGACAACGTAAAATTCATTTGAAGTAACTGTAAGCCAAAGAAAATGGTCTTGTAAAACACCATCTGTGACATCATATTTTAATTCAAATACACCTGTTTTATTTACTTCATCGCCAATCTCATGTGTGATGTCCACAATGATTATCTTTCGTTTATCTTCTATGATTACCAGTTTCGGAAATATAAAGTGGACTTTTAAATCGTTTATGGATTCTGAAACTGTTACAGTTTTAATAAAAGTCTGAACAACGGTCAAAGCCGACATCACGTAATAAAATACGATGAAACACTGTTAGAAACTTTAGTAAAGCCGTTACGAAGTTTAAGTCAACCAAGTTTCAATTTTTAAATGACAGCCGCGCTTAATTTTTATTCATAGATAAAAGAACCGGGTCTGTGGGTTGGCCCATTATTTTATATATTTTAAGAAACTTACTAATTTCCTTTATATTACAAATTATTAATAAATAGTTAGCCTTTTTTCAATATTATGAAAATGTGTAATTTTTAATTAAATTATTTTTTCCTACTGAACGCTTTTACCACATATTAATATAATACCCGCAAAACTTATTCCTTTAAAAGCGAAAAAAGTTACATTTCACTTCTATTAAAACATACTTATGTTTAGCACATGTATATATGTATTTAACTGTGTTAGGATCGAGAGTGTAGTCTTCAGTGCCAATATTTCTAATTTAAGATTGTAGATTTATGGTGAAAATTAAAGCATTTACATATCGGTTTTAAAATTTGCTTAACAGAATTATACTAAGTGGAATAACATACGGTATAAATTTCTACCTAACTGTATATTACTGTAAATGTATTTAGAATTCTATATTGGAAAAATCAAAACAATAAAAACGTCTATGATAAACAGACTATTCCTATTTGGTATAAATTATAGCATTAGGTCAACATGATAAAAAACATTTTTTTGCTATAAAAATAAACAAATAATTTGATTTCAAGGTGATAGTTTGGATATTTTATGTATTCTTTGCCCATTGGCTAAATGACAGTATTTAAATTTTTAAGTGCAATGTTTTTGCTATGCTAGAAATTATTTCTCTTTGCACTGGTACACAAGTAATAACCTGCTGTTAAGTACCATTTAGTAACTCACTTATTTGTAGGTCAATGTATACTATTTAATAACAAACTACAAAGCGACTAGGTATATTTATTTCTTAGTAAATTCAAGAAATTTATTAAGCACGAGCTCTGCCAAAAGAGATATTACTCTGTTTTAGAGTATGTTCCCGATAAAGATGTTTGGAAATGAATTGTTCTAATTTTTAGGATTTTTTTTTTGTTGAATATATAATAAAAAAAATACAAACCTGACCGAGTTTCTTGTTAGTTCTTCTCAGTAGACGGTAACTAACATACACTAAATTTTAAGCTAACGATTATTGATGATTGCAATGATCTTATACATAGTGTAGCCACAGGCCACATGTCCGGACACGGATGCTTAAGTCCGGACTAGCCGAAGTCCAATCATCAGCCTTTATGAAGTCTGGAACTTGTTACTCAAGCCAAATTTGGGTAGTGTGCGCCTATGACCAGGGGGTGAATCCTGATTTAAAGTATGTCCTGTGTATCTCCGGTAAACCTCTAGACCTAAGTCTTGTTTGATAATCCTAGAAGGTGTCCACGGTGGGATTCTCATTTCTCTGGAAAGAATCTTCTGCTTCCTAATGGGACTTCGACGAATTATTGCCTTGACTTCATTAACGGCCTGGTTTGTTCGAACAGACCGCGGTCAGCCGGATTTCTCACGGTCATCAACAGACATGGTTTCAATGTACCTTTGGATGGTACGATACACAAACATTTAGTTATCCCTAGCTTTTTAAATGTATAAAAGTCGTCGGCTGACTCCTAACCTACTTTGTACAGTGCAATTACGGCAATCCTCGTTAGTACCTCACTCCATTTTCAAAACAAAACCATATTATAATTGCGGGAAGAAAGTCTATTTTTTTATTGTAGAAGTTAATGATATAAATTCGAATGAATAGTTTTTAAAAGTATGTCAACAGCCAGTAACAGAATTTATGGCTAGACTAGGTATTATAAATCATTTTTTACTATGACATCCTCAGAGATCCAATAATCAATATAACTCTATTAATAATATAACTAATTAACTGTTAATAACTGACCACCCACAACTACTTACAAAATAATTTCACAAGTAGTCCTAAAATTTAGCACTTACCCGTATTGACTATTAAATAATGAGTCTTAAAAATGCTATAAGTTTATTATAAAAGTGAACTATTTTTTTTTTACATTTGTACTCAACACGGAAGTTAGCTAAAAAGCAATGTTTTTCATGCTCTCAATTCCTATTGAGAATCTCTATAATATAGTTTATTTTGGTGCTTACAGTGGCGTAGCTATGGTGTTTGGGGCCTGGGGCAGATTGGGGGCTTGGTGCCCCCCCCCCCCCCCCCCTAAAGAGTCTAAATTCTTTATTGATATATTTTTCACATTTTGGTACAATTTTTTGCCCATAGAATAGTAAAAAATCCGAAGCTTAATTTTGTTTTTTTCTTTAAAATATTAAAGAAATCAAAATTATTTTTTTTCTTAAAGGGACATCCTCGCCCTTTTAGTATAAAACAAAAATGTGTTTCCAGAATTTTTTGAACCCTTTATGAACTCATCTTTGTGGTTTATACATTAAGGGAGAGAATCATGTCCTTAAATGTTGAACACATATATATCTTCTTGTACATTTCATGAACACAGATATGTGTTTTGTGATTTAGGGCCCTTTTAAAAAACACTTTATGTGTTTTACGAATGAAAGGCTTAAACACTGTGTATATTATAATTTGTAACCGTTTACTTTTTTTTTAATGTTCATATTGTTTAACAACTTTTTTAGCACAAAAATAGTTAAATTCGATATTCTTTTTATGTTAACTTACTTTAAATTATGGTTTTCATTTTTCTTTTAACATTTCATTATTCATCATACAAAAAAAATTTCAAAAAACCCCCCTGCTTGTGGTGCCTGGTGCGGCCGCCCCGCTCGCCACCCCCTAGCTACGCCACTGGGTGCTTATATTCTTAAAAGCGTACATAAGTAAGATGCTACAAAAGCTGTAAAAGTAAATAAGACAATATGTATATATGTCAATATGTATATAATTATAAATGTTTTATAAAATAAATGCACCAAATTTTTACTATTTTTTTAATATTTACAAGGCACACTTAACTTTGTTTCTTTCTGAAATAACGTTTTTATGGTGTGTAGAATCCTGCCTTTTTATTTTGACCACCAACCGAATTCAATGAAGGAGTAAGGTTACAACAAATATGATTTAAGATTTATAATTAACATTTTATAAACACTTATCTATGAAATGGTATTTTTTTATTTACACAATTCACAATATTTGTTACATTAATAAGTAAAGAATGATTTTACTCTTTTTTTTAATCATTTAAATTTTTTAGCTTTACAAGGACCTTTTCTGGTTATAGATTTTGGTTATAGTCCCTACTTTTAGTTCTTCGAAATTAAAAAGAAATTTCATGCGCTTTAATGTCTTATTTATTCCGATTGAAGAAATAGTTACTTTTATGTATCATTTCTAAATATTATTTTCTTCATTATGTTTTCTCTTTCTAGTATTTTTCCTTGTCCCTCTTTTAAGCTCTATTGATTTTTGTACTTTATTTTTAATTTCATTATGAATTATTTCTTTTGTTTCATGAATTGCATTTTCATAACTCTGTATTAAATGGCTGTATGATTCTTCTGAGACTAGCAATTGACTGATTTCATTTTTCTTATTACAATTTAACATGTCCTGAAATTTAAATTTTATGGATGTTTATTTGTGACTTTTGTTTCTTTATTAAATAAAATATTATCCAGAATTTTTTTAATTGCTCTATAAGTTATTGCATTTACACAAAATTGATTATAAAATATATGATTATAAAATGCTTTAATTACATTTGAAATTACTGAACCAAATGTAGAATCAAATGATTCATGTGAATTGACATAAAGTTATAAATACAAACATACCTTAAACATGTTAAGCTGATTATGTAGTAAAATAGTTACAGCATTGCCTATCTTCCCTGCTCTTCCAGTTCTTCCAACTCTATGAATGTATGTCTTTATGTTTCGTGGTGGATCATATGATATGACATAATTACACTCTGGTATGTCAATTCCTCTAGCAAGGGCATCAGTACTTAATATCCTGAAAATTCATTAGGAATAAATGACTAACTGGTACAAATAGCACTTTTGAAAAAAAAATTACTTATTTACTTACACATTAACTTCTGAATTCGTAAATTTCTTCAGTACTTTTTCCCTTGATGATCTGTCAAGAGCTGATGATAACTCAACTGCTTTAAGCTGTGAGTGTTTACCCCATTCATTAAGAAGAACTGTTAATCTGTGGGCTGATTGTGCTGAATTTGTAAAACAAAGAACTTTATCCCACTTCTTTTCAACAAGCAAGTGGAATAATATAAGGGGCTTTTCTTCTGCACCACAAACTACATATTTTTCTATAAGTTCATCTGGCGTCACATAGGTTTTTGAATTATTTTCACCCTCTACAATTGAAACTGGAGTTGCAGAGAATAATTTAGGCTGAAATAATCCCCATTGTTCCAAAAGCTCTGGATCAGGGGAAAGTGTTGCTGAAAACAGCAACTTGTGAGGGAATGCTTTTTGATCATTTATGCTACTCCAATTTAAGTGAGGTATTTTATTTGTTGTATTGCTGCCCAACCTTATATGTCTCTCCATATGATAGAGCCAGTCATTTTGTATATTATCCATGATTCTATCAGCTTCATCTATAACTAGAAATTTCAAATGATTTAAAGAGAATCCTTCAGTATTTTGTAAATGTTCTACTAATCTTCCTGCAGTGCACACTATAATGTCTACTTCACTGACCCAACCAGATGATTCCGCTGGAAAGTTGTAATTATATAACTATTAGTTAACTATAATAGAAATTAGAATGTTTAAGGGACAGCACATTCAAGTAATTATCAACTTACTGTATTTCATTAGATTTTGCTGTTCTTGGTGAAATGGTGTGGAACCTGATAATAGAGCCACCTGTAAACCAGTATTTGTACAAAATTTTTTACACACTTTAGCCACTTGTATGGCCAGCTCTTGTACCGGTAAAACAATCAAAGCTCTTATATAGTGACCAATTTGATTTAATAAAACCTGAAAAATGTCATAGAATGAATTTAGTGTCCCAATGGTATAAACTACTTCAAAATTTTAATTTGAAAAATACTATGGCATACTTTAAAAATCTTGCACCAGAGGTTTGGAAAGTGCACCTATTTGCTTTTTAGAGCTGAGGTTTCAAAAATTAAGATTGTCACAGATTTTCATAAGATAGCAAGTAGAAGAAGTATGTAGAGGCACTCACCTGAATTATTGGTAAAACAAAAGTTAGAGTTTTGCCACTACCAGTAGGCGCAGATACACAAATATCATGGGGCCACAAAGGGTAAGATAATTTGTGCTCATTCAATATAAAAGGTATAACTTTTTCTTGTACAGGAAATAGATGGGTTATACCTTCATTAAGTAAAGTTGTTTTTAAAATGTTGTTTAACCAAACTTGATCTTCCACTTTTGAATTCAAGTTTTGCAGATTTTTAGAAATACTAAAGGGATGAGAGAGCCAATGAGGTAAGACTCGTTGCACCTATAATCGAATTAAAATATTCAATTTAAAAGTTCTTTCAATCAATAAAAGTACCAGATCATAATATAAAATACCTTAGATTTTTGTTCAAAATCATTTAAACCTAAAACTTTGAATTCATTGCGCTTCTCAGTTGTAGTGTTATTTCCTTTATTTAATGTAATTTGATCATCACCTTCTGTATTATTCTCATCTCTTTTATCATTTACTAAAGGATTCTTTGGAGTTTCATTAAAATCTGCATCTTTATTTAGATCTTCTTTGAGTGTTATAACTTTTGATACTTTTTGTGTGTTATGTGATTTCTTTCTCTCTTCTATTCTTTCTTTTAATCTCTGCAAATGTTGAGTTTCTCTTTCAATAAAATTGTCATCAATATTTTCTCCTTTATACCTGTGAAATTAATTATGATGATTTACTACCAACTTTATAATAAATTACATTAATCAGAAACATTAACAGAAATAAGTATTTAAGCAATTTTATTTATTGATTTACTGCCTTATTCAAGAAGATGTCAAATAAAATGTAAAGTTTCCCAAACCCATTTACGGTTTATATTCATGTTGTACCAAGCAATTGGCAAATGAACTACTACCAACATTTGTAAAAAAAGTATGTATGTTAGAACAAATTGATATTTGTAAAGTATAATAATTTGTTTTATGAGATTTATCAGCAGATAGCCACAAAATGTGATCAAGCAGTACTCTTAAATATTTGTAATATAACTATTTAATAATACTTTATTGAGTTTACATTCAATAGCTCTTAATTGAACAATAATCTAATGCAAAACCTATAAAAATAAAGATTTGCTGATACAATGTATCTTGTACCGATTAATATTAAAAAAATAAATTTTAATACTTATAAATTTGAACTATGATAACATTAATAACACAGCAATAAAATGTGCGTTATAGATAATACTGTAAACGTAAAGAAAAAGACTAGAATACCTGTTGATTATAAACAAATCCATTTTACAGTATCATGAAAATGCCTTAAGAAAAGGAGAAACTAACTTGTGATGTTGAAAATCGCTTTACTTTACTATTTTATAACCTATATCAGATTGACATTTAACAACATAACCTAGCTAAAATAAGTTATAGTAGGATAGCTTTAAGCCACAGCTTGTTAATTCGTTATAACTAAACTGGAACGTACTGTTATCGCTTAAAAACTTCCGCATAGTTGAAAAATTTTGATTTGTTGTTTAACAAATGAAAATTTTTAATCTATGCAGAAACCAAATATGCTTTAAAGCGAAGGAAATATTTATTTGTTTTAAAATAAGACAAATTTCATAATCACATTTACGTAATTGTAAAACAAGTGATTATGAAATTTGAGTTTTAGGATATGAATGAGACATACGTTAAATATTGTAAATAGCGTTCTTTGCTAAATAAAATACATTTTATTTAAAAAGGCAAGTAACGCTTCATTCATAATAATTCATAAAATATTTGATTTTTCAGGAAATCAAGAGTCCAAAGGAGTTTTGAGTTATCAAACCTTATTTTTATGTTGCTAATCGATAGAATGAATTATTATAGAATGAATTATTCCCTGTTGTATCTCAAAATGGTATCTTATATCACAGTATCTTAAAATAAAGATAAAACTTAAAGTTAATAATGTTAAAAAAAAACTAAAACATTTCGAAAATACTTTTGCGATAATCATACATTAAATTTATTAAATGTCGGAATTTTTTCCCTTCTTTAATGTTTGCAATTCACGGACTATACTCTTCTACCTATCTAACTAAATTTAAAATCCCGTTCTAAAAATGAGCTGATATGCGCTCTCAACAAACTAAATCCTACGGTCATGGCCATTTCTTAAGAACACAACAATGGATGGAGAGGAGGACGCAACAATGGAGAGGAATATATGATAAGGATAAGTCCAGTCTAAGTCTTTTAATCACCATATCGTCAGGAATTCTTTATTGTTTCAAATATGTGTTAATCACAAATGTCTAATCAAGATTTGTTTTCGGGATAGAATAAGTATTAAGTTTTGTTTTTATTTTTGAGCTTTCTTTCAAAGTATTGATAGTTTCTGGTTCGTTGTGACTTCCTTCTGTGCTTTTCCTACTGACAGACTACTGCATAATTTACAATTTCCAAAGCTCTATCGTAGTGATGCGAATAAGAACCCCCTGACCAGACGTATCAAACATACCCAAATATTTAGCTGCGCCAATTGCCTTCCCACAGATATAGCAATTTTTACGGTACCTTTGCCTTTGGATAGATTACATTGATCCGGAAGAGTCATTAATAATGTATTTGGGTAAAATTTTAATAACACTGGCGACCAATCGTATATTATGAAGCGACATTTTAGAGCTAACCATAAACGGAATTCTCCTGAAGTAACCACTTTTCATGCTTTTAGGACTCACTGAGTGGATTTTGCGGATGTTACTTTCATCCTCTTGAAATGATTTCACTGAAATGATTTCTGACACTTAGCCCCAGCGTACCCGCCTGTCTCTATCATAATTTTTTTATAAAATTGCAGCGGCGACTCAAGTTTCATGGTGCTTTCATCCTTCGGAAATGACGTTACTAAATCATCTTGGCAATTTTTGCCAAGACGCCAAAATAAAGTAATCGCCATGCTCACAGAAGACAGGTTTCGAGTAGTGAGTGCAACAAGAATATAAATTGTGTGCCGCACGACCTCTTCGTGTTAATATTGATATAGTGTTGTTATTGCCCCCTGTAAAGGTAAAACATTCCGTAATAGTGTTTCATATGGACCAGTCATACGAATTACTTCACACAATAATCTTTTATAACTCCTCCTAAGAGTAGGAAGGTTGCTAACATCGGTCCGGACATGGAGAGCCGACAAGAAGAGGAAAACCAAAGAAGAATTCAGCACCACCAGCTACGGCAGCACAATACAACGGCCTTAACAACACATCAAGTTCCCGAGTCGCATGGACATGATGCATAATATCTAAGTGGCGCAAGAAAAGGGGTAGAGTATTGGTAAAGAATTGAGACGGATACAACGACTAAGCCGTCAGACTGACAAAGCTGTTCCAGCCCCACAAAGTTTACAGCGATGATAAGAAACATACACTAGCAGTCTTTTATTTCATTTAGGATAAAGAATCTCTCTTTTACTCCTATGGCTCTTTACTCCTAAAACTATATTAAGCGCTGTGTAATTTTAAGATGATAAACACGAATTGAGGTCGTGTGGTATTGTAGGGTCAGAAAGGATTATTTTAATATAAAAAATGGCTGTTTGTGTTTTTTCTAGGGAAAATTGTTAGTTAATTGCTGAATGTGTTTATACTCTATGGTTAAGACAAAAACTATCATAATATGATAGTCTGTATTTGTAGTACGAAATAGATCAGTCAGATTTGATAGCATTAATTTTCGATCGTTTCAGAAGCTTCCAAGTTGGATTTCAGAATTTGTCCAAATGCAATTTATTTATTATTTTCCATGTAAAAATTAAAACTTGTGTATATTGTTTATTTCAAAATTGAAATATTAAAGATTTAAACTAGACAAAATGGCTAGTGTTTCCTATCAAATAGCAAATCTTCTGGAGAAGGTAACCGGCGCTTATTTTTTATTGGTTCAAAAGTTTCTTTTTTTTCATTTGACTGCATTTCCTTCATCAGATTGACAAATTTTATTGAGAATGTATAAAATGTTTTTTTAGATGACGTCTAATGACAAAGACTTTAGATTTATGGCCACAAATGATTTGATGACTGAACTCCAAAAAGATAGTATTAAGCTCGACGACGATTCCGAAAGAAAAGTAGTAAAAATGCTGCTTCGTTTACTTGAAGATAAGAATGGAGAAGTCCAAAATTTAGCTGTGAAATGGTAAATATAAATTCAAATTGTATTTCTTATATTAAACAAGGGATTTTTTTTATAAACGAAAGTTTCTATAATTTGCTTTTGGTATTTACAGTTTAGGGCCACTTGTCAATAAAGTGAAAGAGTTCCAAGTAGAAGGCATTGTAGAGACACTTTGTGCTAACATGCTGTCAGATACAGAACAACTGAGAGATATAAGTAGTATTGGCTTAAAAACAGTTATATCTGAATTGCCTTTAGGCTCCAATACCTTGGCGGCAAATGTATGTAAGAAAATAACAGGAAAACTCAGTAGTGCAATTGAAAAGGTAATTAGTTTTTATTTTTAATAAAGTAATAAAGCTTAATGTTTTAAATATATTATGAATATTATTAAGGTAAATTAATGTTTTTCCATTTCAGCAAGAAGATGTCTCTGTTCAATTGGAGGCACTTGATATTTTGGCTGACTTATTAAGTAGATTTGGAGGCTTGTTGATATCTTTTCATCCAGTACTGTTAAATTCTTTGTTACCACAACTTTCTTCTCCTCGTCAGGTATAAAATGCATTTTATTGTCATTTTATGTTTAGTACAATAATCTATATATATAAATCTAAATAAACAAATTATGACTATCTTTATTAAACAAGATATATCATGTTACAATGGGGTATTTAATGCTTATTGCATATTTCATTTCACTAAATATAGTTGTTGTTTCTATTGTTATATCTGATGGCAAGTTTCAACTTTGACATCAATGGCTTGCTGTTCATGATTTTAAACTTTACATTTCTTTGTACTCCTGCCCCTGTGCACACACAAACATGTACAAAAAAACATGAAGTTTCATAATAATATACATTTGTGATTTGTACCTATTTATTGACTATATGTATTCATTAAAGAGAGGCAGATCAATGTAAATAAGTGTTATCAAATGTTATGTTAGAATCTAATGGTACATCTTAATATTTCTTTTGGAACCACCATTGTATTGTAAAGAATAATTACAAACATTTACATTATGCTACTCTGTTGCAAGGTTTTTATTGGTGAAGTCAGCAGTTTAGTTGTTTACTTCTAATAGCAGATAAATTTATGTGGTTCTCACTTACAAATTGTGGACTCTCATTTTTAGTTGAGCCTCCAGTGGATCCTTGGGGTTAAATCTAAACTACTTTGAAATCTAATGCTTTAAATATTTGTTTGTTGTCATACAGGCTGTTCGTAAACGTACAATAGTTGCATTGTCACACCTGGTAATGTCATGTAATGCATCACTGTACAGTAAACTTATTGATCACTTGCTGGAAGGTCTCAGTTCATCAACATCTGCAAGTGTTAGTCGTACTCACATACAGTGTATTGCATCAGTTTGGTAAGATCATTGAAAATATCTCTTCCATTTACTAGAATTATTACTTATGATTTTTTTACTTTTATGTTTGTAATGACTTGATTCTTAAAGAAAATTAAATACTGTTAGGTCTCTTTTTAAGTGATTTTAAGTTGTGTTTTTATTGCATCCAAAAATATCTTGTCAAAAATTGTGGAACACTCAAAGTTAGTTCTATTTGTCACACTCACATATGTTTATAGATGTAAAAGACAACTAGATTTACTTTAATTCTTTACACCCCAACGTCATTGATTTGTTGTTAGTCTGAGCTTTTGGAACCTGGGGATTTCCCTTTGTACATGATTAACAAGTTGCTATTACAGTACTTTGAGTTAGGCTTTGAAAGCCTTTTTTTTCTTTAAAAGTAAATATTGTTTTAGCATTACTTTGACAATTTTCATAATAAGTATTATGTTTAAATTATGCTGATTGTACTAAACAGCCTGTCTCCTTTAATTTCTAACTTTTTATGCCTATTTTCAAAGCAAGTTAACGTCTTTTTAAAGCGATTTTTTATATACAAATGTATTCACCATAACCAGATCTAACAATATTAGCAAAGATGCAAAGTAGCACTAACATTGTCAATATAATAATTTAGCTGTAAAGGTACTTTTTAGAATATAAATCACAAGTGAAATAAATTTAGGGTATAAGAAGTTTTTCAATAAAAATTTTTTTTGGTAATAAATGGATAGATTTAAATTTTTTTAGTAAATTTTGGTTAATGTTGCTTGATGTTTTTTAGTCGTCAAGCGGGTCACAGATTCGGTGAACAGCTATGGCGTGTGGCACCTCAAGTTTTAGAACATTCAACTGATGCTGATGAGGAACTGCGTGAGCATTGTTTGCAAGCACTGGAGGCATTTGTGCTTAAGTGTCCTAAAGAAGTGCAACCTCACATAACAACAGTAAGTAGTAGTATCATTAATATTATTTTAATATATGCATCATCATATGTCGTGTCATCTTCCTTAAATATTATAAATATTAACTTGTTTTTAGGATAACATATGTAATATGGAATAGAGAATATATATTATAAATTTGGTTTTAAAATTCTCCATAACTGCTGAGCATGAAAGTCCAGCATATGCGGTTGCATAATTAGGTTTTAATATTATTTGGACCGGGTACTGGGCCTCACAGTTGATGATAGGCTCACATTCAATAGTCATGTGAAGAACGTGAGCTGGAAGGCCCAGGGCCTCTATTGTCAGTTGTGCCGGGTCGCTAAGGTATCTTGGGGTCTGAATTCGGAGGTGTTCAGAGCGATGCATCTGGTGGTGCTCGAGCCGCCCATTTTGTACGCAGCGAGAGTATAGGCGCTGGCGGCTAAGAAGCTGCGGGTACGCAGGCAGTTGGGCGCCGTCCAGAGGGGCTTTTCTTAGAAGATCGCGAGGACCCACAGGACCGCGTCCCTGCATTCGGCCCTTATTCTTACCGGGCTGCTTCCACTGGAACTACGGTTCCATGAAGCAGCCCATTTATTTGAAATAAAAAGAGGCTTTTCTCGGTAAGTGATAGGGGAGCGAGACCTGAAGTTCCCGGTCAGCTACCTGAGACTTTCTCACCCGTCTGGTCAGTTTGGTTTGAAAATCTCCTGCCTGGAGGAAGGTGAGGAAGCTGCCCGACGTGCCATCGCGGCTGCCGATCTGTTTATTTACACCGACGGCAGCCGCATAGAGGATAAGATGGGTGCAGCGTTCTGCGTTATGCGGGACGCCGCACAGCTGTACAGCAAAAAGCTCAAATTGGGCAGCATCTGCACTGTATACCAGGCAGAGCTGCTAGCACTAGCAAAAGTGATAGGGTACGCGGCCGGCGGGTCCTCGCAGTCATGCGCCATATTAAGTGACTCGCGGTCCGCCGTCCAGACAGTCGTCAGATCTGACACCCTCCATCCCTTAGCGTTAAGTAAAAGAGAATGTCATCAATACGAGAGAAAATGAAAAGGATATTAGTTGTTATTGTGTGAAAGCGCACGCGGGGACGGAAATGAACGACAGGGCGGATCAACTGATCAAGGACGCAGCTTTGAAGTGCAAAAAAAGGAGACCGGAGTATGTCGAATACCCTAAGTCATTCGTTAAGCGACAGCTTCGGCTGGGAATGATTGACGAATGGAATAGGAAGAACGACAGCATCGACAACGCGGAAGTTCTTTCCGGACGCCGTCGCGGCCTGTCTTGCGCTCCGCAGCATGGAGTTGAACGCGGTCTTAGTCTAGCTCTGCGAGGCACGGGGGATTCTCTGAATACCTTCATAGGTTTAAGCTCAAGTGTGTGAGTGAGTCTGTGAACCAGACCGTGATTCACCTGGTAACAGTGTGCCCCGCATTTGAAGGGCTTCGCTTCGAAACCGAATGCCGAATAGGAAAAAGGATAGAGGAGACCACTATCGCCTCCATTTTGATAGAGAAAGATAGCAGAAAAACCATTATCAACTTCTGCAGAACAGTAGCCAAAACAGTAATCACTAGGAATAAATGATATGATAAACAGTGCAATACAAAAATGTATATTAGAACTATAATAGAAATAAATTAAATATGTAAATACTGATATTGAAAATAAGACAACTGTGATATATAGCTGTAAGATGTAAAATTAACTAAAAAAGCCGTGATATATATAAATTCTATAAATAACTTAAACTGCAGTTATTGAGGATTCATGAAAGGATATTGCAGCGGAAGAGAAAAATAGACTGAATTATGGAATGAAGAACAGAATGACAGAGATTGTGAAGAATGAAAGAAAAGTATGAAAATAATAAAAAGGAAGTGAAAAATTTAATAAAGCAATTAAACCCCTGTTCCCAACAAAATAGGGGGTGGAACGAGATGTCTACAATAGCGGGGGCCATGAAAAAATATTATTTAGAATGTGTCTGAGTGTTGAAGGCAGACATTCAGTAGCAAAATTTGTTTTTAAATTTCTCTTTAACTGCTGAGTGTGAAAGTCCTGCAGTAGCAAGGTTTGGTTTTAATATTTTTTGGAATAGTTTGAGTGTGGAAGTGAAGAGGTAACCGTTAGCTTCATCATTTGGTTTTTTTGGTAGGTCATTTAGTCACAATGTCGCAGTGGTCGGAAGAACAAAGAGCGCTCGTCCGAAGCTTATTTCAAGTCTTATCTCAATGATTCATGTGCTAGTTACTCGTTGCAGTATTTGTGGGCGGTACAATATTCGGCGTTTAAATGACACTAAAAATATGTGAAAATTTAATTTTGTCATGAATATGTAGGCAAGTTCAGTAGAATATGATATTAGATCAGGGTTCTGCCGGACGTAGAAATTAAATTAAAATATTGAAGTTATGGGGATCAGCGAATCCGCGACACTCCATCCTCAAAAAAGAGTCTGCCCAAGGGCACTTGAAAGTTATTATGAACAAGAATTTGAATAAAGACCTTAAATTGCAGTATCACAAAATTCAAGTTTGCATGCGCTTTACCCAAATAATTTAATCAAAATTTTCTGCACAGCAATGTTTCGAATGGTTCATGTCATCTTTTGAAGTCATGAAGCCTATTTTTATATAATTAGTTGTGTAAATAAAAATTGAAACTTCATTGGCCACCCCACAGTCCTAAAGTAACGATTTGGAAATTTATTACACTACTAATTGTTGTATTAGAGCAGGGGCGAGGGACGTGTTTAATCAAAGAGCCAATTTAAATTTAAAAAATTTGGTGGCTGCACCTATAGTAACACATTTTAGTATATAAAAAAAATTATAACAAATTTAATATTAAGAAGTATAAAAAGTAAAAGAACAGAAATTGTACTACATGAAAATTTAATGATTTGAATGAAAAGCTGATCAATATCATCCGAAATTGATGAGATAGCTACATGTATGCAGCTTCCTAATCATGCATCACTAAGTCTTGATCAGTGGTCAGTTTTGATTAATTGTTTCAGTATGGTATGTACTACCATTTTAATACAATTAATTATAAATAAATATATTGATGAGTGAAAGTCGATAAAAAAATCAATTTTGGAAATACTTGGCGGGCTGCATAAACATGTTAAATGAACCTCCTGTTGCTCATCCCTGTATTAAAGTATTATTTTTATTCTATGATATAAAAATATTGAATATGTAGTCTTATTAAATTATTCTTTTTTTTTGTAGATTATAGATCTATGTTTAAAGATGATTACATATGATCCTAATTACAATTATGAAGATGATGAAGAAGGTGGTGGCGGTGAGGATGAAGAAATGGAAGATGAATCAGCTGAACCAGATGCTGATGCAGAATCGGATTCTGAAGAATATTCTGATGATGATGACATGTCTTGGAAAGCAAGTATTCTATTTTAATTGTTGATGTTGCTTATCATTTAAATAGTAGTTGCTAACATTATAACTATTCATAATAGGTTGGGGGAAGTTTCTTCGCATTTTATAAATAAAATTCAAAACATTTTTTTCAAAGTTTACTTACATTTAACTATAGTTCATAGGTGCCACGGTGGTCACATGGTGCTATTTCAGTAAAAAATTTGAGACTTCTGATAAAAAAAAAACATGCTAGTAGTTTTGGCAGTGGTCCCTTGGTGTCAATGTGACGACTCCCCAAGTAATTATGAAAAAAAAAAATTTGAAATTTGAATGTCTAAGGTTAGAGCTATATGGCGGATGCGGAATGTCACCTCCCCGCCAAACTCTTAATTTTTGTTGAATGGCAGCTGGAAAAAACGTGTGATCTAGCATTATCATGATGTAAGCCCATACCCCTTCCATTGATTTATTCCGGCCATTTTCTTTACCGGCCGGCCTTTTCCGAATTGTTAGCAGTTAATATCCGAATCGACGGTCCTACCTGGCGGTTAAAGCTCGTAATCAATAATTCTCTTCCAACCTCACCATACACAGTTTCATTTTTTTGCGGGCTAACCCTGGTTTCGCCATAGTCTGTGAAGAGCTAGACTGATCCTCTGTCAAGAAAAAAGTCGTCCTTACAGACATGTGATATATTTTTTATTTATTTTATTCCTCAATAAAGAATTAATTGAGTAAATAATTTATAATTTAAACAGTTAGAAATTTATTTTAGTTAATAATTTCTTTTATCCAGTTTGTGTGGTGAAATAATTATTGGAATTGCTTATTCTATTATTTAGCAGGATGAATGTTGCAATAGGTAGTGTCATATGTTTGTAAATTTTAGGTACGTCGCGCTGCCGCTAAATGCTTGGAATCGGTTATTGCAACGCGCCATGAACTTTTAGCTGAAATGTATCAGACTGTCTCACCGGCATTGATTGCCAGATTTAAAGGTAAATAATCATAATAAAACTTAAGGAAATATGCGATTGTTCAATTAATACATACATTAATAAATTAACTTTTTCTAACAGAACGTGAAGAAAATGTTAAATGCGATATTTTGAGTGCGTATACAGCCCTCCTTAGGGCTACTCGTCCACCGCCTGCACTGCAGATGCCCATAGCTCCAGCCGATGACTCCCCGCAGGCTTTACTTCTGCAGCGAGTAAGGATATTATACAAATTATTACTATGTCCCAAATGGAAATCACCATTCAATTACTGATGTCTTATAATATTCATCACAATATCTCTAGAACGAAGGCTTAGAGACTTTAGTACAAAATTCACCAAACCATCCGCAAGGGGTTTTAAGTGGGTGTTCTTAAAGTCCGCAAGGGGTCTTATATTTGTTGATTGGCTATATGTGTAAAAGATTTAAAGGGGCGAATGTATAGCTTATTTGCTGTCATCCACCTTATCCAAAAATTAATGGCAATAGAAACCTGATGACATTACAGTAAGAAGAAGTGATTTGAAAATTGAAATTGCTATATATTATAATTTATGATTGTTTGCTAGCTGTCTCCGACAGACTTAGTACTGCCAGAAGTGATTGGTACGTTTTAATTAAAACATAGTGAATTTAATATATTCCAGAGTGATCAGTCTATAAAAGCAGATTGTAAGTATGTGTAAAAGCTTATATACCTATAACCAATCACAGTATATCTACCCTATCACCCTATTTCAGCTTGTCGTTGATTAATGGAATATTATTAATGTTATGAATATTATCCGCCAACGTCAAGTTAATGAATATTATTTGTACCAGGTGTCGGGCGTGGTGCGAGGTGCACTGCGCGTCATCCGCGGCCGCAGCGCACGCGCTCGTGGCTGTGCGCTGGCGCTGCTACGCGAACTCCTGGTCGCTGCACCAGGTTGCCTGACTGACCATGCGGCGCGGGTTATACGTGCTCTGACACCGGCGCTCACGTATGTACTATACTTTACAATAGCGATTGCCATCACGCGGTATGCATACCCCCGGTAGTACAATTATGGGTATATGAATTAATAAAGGAAAAACAGTTACTTAAACATTGACAACGCTGCTGTGGGTATTCGAATAGTTCGAAAAGTTCGAATAGGCCGTAACGGGGTTAGTTTCCAGATGCCCCCTCACTCCAAAGTCCACCACACTTGCCAAACGTGGCGATTAAACAACATTTCATAGAATATAAACCACCTTATAAATCGGCCCTAGGCCCTGCTGTATACGGGCAGCGCAACACTGATCGTTGAGGCATCGTAGATTACCTTTGGGGGAGGCATATGCCTTCCATTGGGATTCTATTGGCTGACTTAATGATACACATCATTGTAATGTCATTTCAAAAAAACTAAGTAGTTACTTCATATATTTCAAAACTAAGATTCTTTAGAGATAAAGTATTGTATATTATAATTTATTTTCCAGAGATAAAAGCACTGCTTCGTCAATGAAGATCGAAACGCTAGTGTTTATAGTTTGTCTAGTCCGTGGTCACCCTGCAGACACTATGCGACCTCATGTGACGGCGCTAATGCCGGCCGTCTTAGCCTGTGTGCACGACCCCTTTTACAAGGTTACTGCTGAGGCGCTCAGGGTTCTTCAGACTCTTGTGAAAGTTATGCGTCCATTAGGTAAGTATTTTAAAAAATATATTGACATATTCATTGCCTTAAGGAGTGTTCATAAAATACGTCATCTGAAATTTCACTTTTCTTAACCTGTGACCACATAGGCCTTTATTAAAATATCAAGCTCACCACAAAATAATAGGTGAAAAATAACGCAATTTAAATAAATTAATAAATATTTGAAATGAATACAAATAACTTCCTACAAATGTCCAATGGTCTCTTAAATATTCTGAGATATCTATAATCGGCTTCGGAACATCATGACGGCGATCGTAACATTTTGTTATACCCCCTGTCTCCCCTTGTTACGTCTTGTCACACTTAGCAATACCTTCTCATCCCTCATCATAGCAAACATATTTTATGAACGGGCCCAAAGAACTAAGCAAATTTGAAATTATTCTCATGCATCATTTTACAGTTTAAATGTATTTCAAATGGCAATGCTAAAATATCTTATTGCTATAAAAAAGAAAGATCAATCTGTGAGCTTTTGTTGATTTGGTCATTGTACAGAATTTTAACTATTTTTTAGCACTATATACCATTGTATGTAGTCATAAATTTATTAATTGCACTACTCATTGGTATTGCCAATATTTAATTGCCAAAAATATAGTTAATGTTATAAAAATATTTTTGCAAAACTCTAGCTGAGTAGCTAAGAGCATCTTATTAATATTTTAGAAATTTTAAAATGACATGTTTATTATAAAAGTAAATTTACATGACTTAGTTTGATCAGACCAGTGGGTAGGTGATCACCTCTGTGGTCTTTATTGACTATAACCTAACTCTCCATTACTACTGCTCTGAGGAAAGCACAAGATGCAATTTTCAAAGCGACAGACAATGGAGAGACTATTGAAAAGAAATTTAGATGTTCCAAATGCATGAGTTCTATTCTTACTATTTGTGTCGTCATAGAGTTGGAATGGAAAGGGGTATGTTCGGAGTTTCGCTGCGAGCTCGAATCAGGAATGAGGTGATTCACAGAAGAACCAATGTCACAGGACTCTAACAATTACTCCTCTAAAGTGGCAATGGGTAGGGCAGCCAAAAGGTTCTCGAGTGGCGACCGAGAATAGAGTGAGACGCGGGGTGGGTAAGGGCCCCCACTAGGTGGAAGACACAGTTAAGATCGCCAGAAGACGCTGGATGCGGGTATCGTAAGACAAGTCATTGTGGCGATTTTTGGGTGAGGCTTATTCCTTGCAGTCAACGTCTATCGCAAGAAACGATTACGATACGAAAAGAAGAACGATTACGATATATTGTTATGATCATGAATAACACAATGTACAACATTACTCTTACTTTTTTTTTAAATTTAGACAATACGGACATAGGCGAGGAAGAAGTCCACCTGGAGGCGCCGTCGGCGGAGCTGCGACAGTTTGTGCCGGCCATGTACGAGTGCACGTTGGTGCGGCTGCGCGCCACCGACATGGACCAGGAGGTGAAGGAACGCGCCATCGCCGCCTGTGGACAGCTACTCCGTCATTTTGGAGACTATTTGCAGGTGAGTCGCTATTTAATATTTTATTTTTAAATTAAATATACATACCTGTACTACACACGTTTCCTATTATATTTCGTTAGTGTCAACATCATTATTCCGAATATAGAACGACCACGACTGGACATGGCTAACTTACATATATTTTCATTAGGACTGATTGGAAGCAGATTACCAGGTTATCCCTCCACTTTGAGATGGCGACTTATATTGCGCTTATAGGTCCGTGGTCTCCTTTCTAGAATCTTAAGGCAAAAATTTGTCGACGGATCTTTCCGTTCTTGATGGCCAGTCAATTTTTTATTTATTTTTAATTACTAACAGTTTAGTCTTTTCTCTATATTCGACCCAAATATATGAAAAATAGTTATTGAAAAATTTATAGCTTTCAAATATTAAAGGCAAACAGCTTGATAGATTAGCTATCTATGTATGTGACACAATTTCTTTGCAAAGTATACAAATAAATTAAAACAATGTTAAATGTGTCGCACTTTAAACATAAAAGTGACATTTAGTCTCTTATTGGAAAATTCGTTTTCTTTATAATATACGTCTTATCTATATTGCAATGTAGACAGTATTTAATTTAGCACATCAAGTAGGTACGACTTGCGGCACAATTCATCTGTGTTGTTTTAATCTTGAATCTTGATGAATCTTTTATTGTGTTAGACAAACCAACCTTTACAAATCGTATTCAGACGAATATCTTGCTCTTGTTTCTGAAAGGACAAATTAAATGCCTATTACGGCACACTATTTTTTCCCCGTAAGGTGCATGTTTAAAACATACATTGCAGGTGTAAAATATATTGTTTGTCATTCGTCATTACAATAAATATTTAGATAAATAGTATTTTTTATTTTTATTTTAGAATGAACTTCCCGTATGCTTGCCTATATTACTGGAACGATTACGGAACGAGATAACGCGTCTCACGACCGTTAAGGCTCTGACTAAAGTGGCGTCATCACCGTTGCGAATTGATCTGAGGCCCATCCTTGTAAGTATTACATATTGGATATACTCAAGCGTGTAATAAAATTATTTTCAATATTTATAATGCGATCATTACAATATTTTCAGTCTGATGCTGTACCTATCTTGGGGTCCTTCTTAAGAAAGAACCAGAGGGCTCTAAAGTTGTCTACTTTGGTTTTATTGGATACACTTGTTCAGAATTACAGTGATGATATAAGTATAGAATTGCTTAGCAAGGTATGTACATAACTATAATTTATTAGCTGTTACCTTAGTATGCCATTGACTGTAAGCTATTTTTTAGACATACAAATATTCTTTTCATGTAGTTAGTAACATAAATGTTCTGATGGAATATGTCTCAATAAATGCCTTGCATGAAAAATATTACCTACTGAAAATATTTTATAATATGGATTGACACTTACAAATATTTTATGACTAAGTCACTGCCTGTCTGTTGGTTTGTCACTTGACACCAAAGTGGTCCAAGTGGATCCCTAGAGCTCCACGGGCGACACGACGAAGGTATATGATGGTCTGCCAAAAAAATCTGCAATTCGTAAGTGAGGTATCCACGATATATATCAACTTTAAAAAGTAAAAAAAAATAGAATGGATTGACTTAACTTATAGCGTCTGTAACTTGTAAAAGCTACATATTCTATATTTAGTATAATGTGTGCAGGTGCTGGTAGAGGTGCCGGCACTGGTGTCTGAGTCGGACCTGCACTGCGCGCAGACGGCGCTCACGTTGGTACGTGGCGCATGCCTGCGCTGCCCGGCTGCTCTTACTCAGGACGCGCGCCACGCGCTCACGCCCAACATACTTGCGCTCGCCAAATCGCCGCTCCTTCAAGGTACTGGTTTTTATTTCCTTGCACATAACTAAATTCCTTAAGGACAGGAACTAAGTAAGAAGTATAAGATCCTTCGCCCACTAAGAGTAGGTAACAGTACTTTTTGGGAGATGATGATTTTATATCGTTGTTGTTCTGTAACACAGGTGGGGCGTTGAAAGCGATGCTGGGCGTGCTGAGCGCGCTAGTGTCGGCGGACGTGGCGGGGTGCTCGCGGCGCGAGCTGCTGGCGCTGCTCGTCGCGCCTGTTCACCGCGTGCACGAGCATAACGCCTCTGCCCACCACATCAAACAGGTCATTATTGTCACTAAGGTTTTACACTGGTTTTGTGTATTTTAAACACGCATACAGACGCATGGGTAAAAATTCATACATGACATTTATACACACACACACATAAATATATGTGTATATATATATTTATATATTGGGCAGTTGTCTACCCAATTCGCAATACAAAGTGCTGTGTGTAGCATGCACACTGCACTACAAAGTGACTGTGCATGTTACTTGCTCACAGAATAGATGGCTGCTGTGGCCTGTTTCTTCGTGGGTATGTATGGGGGAGACTATGTGTAGACGTCCAAGACAATAATGATCTACATATTTATGAATAAATGAATAGTAGTTATATATATATACATATATATATATACACACACATATATATATACAATATATATATATATATATAGCAAAAATTTTTTTCAATGTTACCTACCTTATCGAACACTACCTCATCTTTGCGATAACTGTGATGGCGGATTCCCACCGTATTCTTGGCTTGATCTGTTGAATTAGTTATTTCAATGAATAAGACATTTTGTATTGCTAGCATAATTTTTGGACCCAAAATGTTTTTTGGTTTAAATTTCCGGTAGGAGCTATAAATATGCCTTCGTTGAGGTTTTATTGATAAATATAAATACGAAATGGACGAAAATAAGACGCTTAATAAGTATTATAAATGTAATTATTTCAAAATCAGATTTATTAAATTTGAGAGTATTATAATTATGTTACTAGTTTATGTGATGTTGAATTGGAGACATTCCAATTGTAGATATTGTATTGTATAAATAAAATAGACACATTTAGAGCACTTTGTTGATGCGGGTTTTCTGCTCTTTTCCAAAAAAAATCAGTAGTCTTGTCATTAAAAAGTTCACAATTAAAATGCTGTAAAAAATGTATGTAATCCAAATTATACAAAACTGTAAATAGATCTTCGACACATGTCGTCTTGGTAGAAAGTTATTAAGCAAAAACGAATTTTGTCCTTTTTTAATGGCAGCACGCTCGCTCAAAGGTTATTATTTATTGCAATAAATAATTAATTTTTTTTTGGTTGCAGGCGTTCCATTCGCTGGCGAAGTGCGTGGCGGCGGTGGTGGTGGAGGGCGGGTCGGACGCGCTGGACGTGGTGCGCGGGTTCCTGCGCGATGCCGCGCAACCGCCCTCCGATGCGCATCACATGTTCGCACTCCTCGCCCTCGCTGAGATAGGCCGCCGACTGTTAGTGCCTATTAACATAAACTTTCTTCTTATTCCTACTGGAATTTTTTTAACATGGTTAACTTATTGTCTGAGTTTGTTGTAGACTCCTCTCAGATCAGATCTATTATAAGGAAACTCAATCAATATTCTAGTTTATGAAATTGGACCATTTTGGTACTAATGATGACATAAATGAGAGTGGTCAATGTAAATCTTCCTCAAATAATCTATTGTCTTGTCTCGTCTCCGGGCAACCCCCGGGGTTTCCGCAACCAAGGGGCACTGCAATTATTTTGTGCCGAAATTAAAGAAGTCTAAGTTGGCGTTGAAAACACACGAGAGTTATAATTCGTTACTGTTTTCACGAAAATCTATCTGCTTTCGATAGTGACGAACTGAAATGTTGACTTGGCCCATCAATACAGGGAGATTTTAAGAAGTTCAGAGACCTTTTGTTGTAAAAACTTGCATGTACCATACTCGGGACAACATGTCCAGACCCGCAAAATGCTACCGCTATCCGCGTCGTTTGTTCTAATCATCTAACCTTCTCATATTCGTTGAGTTTTGGGAATATGGTAGAAATGTTGCTGCAAGGGATCCACCGGAACCGACTAAATTTTAAGTGGTCTATGAGAAAACATTGGAAACCTGTGCTATTAGAATCTATGTGGTTAATAAGAATGTAGGAACGCTAATAATACTGTTAATCATCACACATTTGTATGACAATAGAAATAAACCTTTCGCAGGGACCTAAGCTCAATACCTAATCTGAAGGAGGTACTATTGAACTCTTTTACACCGTCGTCGGAAGAGGTGAAATCTGCAGCGAGCTACGCTCTCGGCTCTGTGGCCGTGGGCAACTTGCCGGAGTTCTTACCGTTCATACTAGGAGAAATAGAGGCGCAACCTAAGCGACAATACCTTCTGCTGCATTCTCTTAGAGAGGTAATATTTGTATATAATATTAAATATTAGGTATATATAATATTAGGTAATGTTAACTCATATTAAAATTCTAAGAAGTTGCTTGCATTTTTTTGACGTGAAGATATATAGAACAGGGATGAGCCCGCCAGCCAAGAATTTCTAAATTTATTTAATTGACTTTCTATTATTGTTAAAGTAATTATATTGAAATAGTGGTACACGCTAAACCGAAACAATTAATAATAACCACCGATCAAAACTAACTGATGTATGATTAGAAAGCTGCTTATATATTATATGTAGGTTTTTATTGAAACTGTCAAATTTCTCAAATTTTTAGGTATATTTGTTTTCCATTCTTATCTTGTTTATAATTTTTTTGTATATTTTCTTATTCTAATGTTTATTAAAAATAAAGTGTTGTAAATTATTAATAAGTATTACATTATGTGCGGCCTGCAAAAAAATAAACATAAATTGGTCCATTGATTAAAAAGTTTGATCGCTCATGCTGATATAAAACATAAAATTACATATTTAATGAACATTAAAATATCCTGGAACCATACATTCAATACAATAATTGATAAGTAAAGAAGAGAAATATTTTTTTGCAGATAATTTCATGCGAATCTTGCTCTCCCGAAGGTATAGAGGCACTTAGACCATTCATACCAGAAATTTGGGTTCAGCTTTCTAAACATTGTCAGTGTGCTGAAGAAGGATCTCGTAATGTGGTATGTATTATGCAAGACATATTAATTGTACTTGCTTGACTAACTAGATACAAATCATCAGAAGATGTTATGATTATACATAGATGATGCAAATGATTATAATATTGTTTGGTTATATGAATGTTTACTAACTAGGAGATTCTATTACTTATTGGACAGTAAACTCTTTCTGATGTTTAAACATATATATGTGAAATAAATTTATAGACCTTGCAAAAACATTTTCAGGTTTGATCAGATATTGAAATAAACAATAAAAAGATTATAGGAACTAGCAGTACATATAATATTGATAATAACATGTAAACAAGCATGTAGTACATTGGTAAAAGGCTTTTAAAGTTTTTACGTGTATGTATGTCATTGTTTAATTGTGCGTGTTTACGTTTGTATTCGAGTACTTTAATGTCGTATTTTTTAGACTTGTAAATAATCTTGTTATATAAATAAAAATTTTGTATGACTAATATAATATATAATACATATATAACTACTTGACACCTTTTTCATTTTTTAATATGTTGTCTATGAACTTCCTATGGTTGAATTATTATAAATTACACGTCATACATTTGAATATATATTATAACCTAATGAAAACTTATTTGCCATTTTCTTAACAGGTTGCAGAATGCCTAGGAAAGTTGTGCCTATTGGAGCCCAAGGATTTGTTACCACATTTAAAAGAATTTCTCAAATCACCTGAACCACTCACTAGAACAACTGCTGTTACTGCTGTCAAATTTACCATATCGGATCAGGTAATTTTACTCTTACGCATCATCGATTTGAATGTAAAAATATTCCTCAAATCCCAGCATAAATGGTAAAATGGTGTTTATAAAAAAATAAAATTAAAATAATATCTCCAATAATGATGAAGGCCAGTATTGCTGTTGTTATGGCTTTGTGGTCTGTTGGCTTAGGCTTAGCGATAAACAAATAAAAACTGCTTATATATTTATCATCGCGAAAAATAACCATAACAAAATTTTTTCTATCTTCATGTTAGAGAAAGTCACTTTATACAGGTTGATCACAGGTATAAAAGCTATAAAAAGTGACCATATAGCACATTAGTCAACAAAAAGATTTAAAGCCTTTACGCTTATTTTCTATCACTGTATTAAGTTACCACTCTGAAACAGTACAATATATATTTATTGTATTTTTGCGAACTGCTTTCTTCTGGATACGGTTCTGGAGACGAAGTCACGGTGTGGCAAGCGCAGCGTATGATGTCCACCTTGTCACACTACTTTATTTAAAGTGCAGTAAAGTAACAGGTTGGATCGACCAATTTGCTGAGGTCGTCTATCTACCTTGTCTCTACTTTATTTATAGCGTAGTACAGTAATAGGGTGGATAGACGATCTTGTTCATTCATTACTTCATATCAGCCGATAGAGAAGCATAGGTCTTACGCTGCTAAAGAACCTTTCGGCCCCAACGGTCGTCGGAGGCACGAACGATGTGCTCCGCCCTCTGCCACTTCAGACAAGCAATTCTTTGAGCGTCGAACTTGGGTTTTACCCACAGAGCCTTCTACCAATTTTGTAACTACTTTATCTACCTTAAGAAGGTGCTTTATTTGGCTTTATTGAAAAACTAGGGGGATGTCTATATCCAGTAATAGATGATCATGATGGATGATGACGTTGGTTGTATGTGGTGTGCAGCCGCAAGCGATCGACCCGCTGCTGCGCGCGTGCATGTCGGAGCTGCTAGTGCCGTTGCGCGACACGGAGCTGGGTGTGCGGCGTGTGGCGCTGGTCGCCTTCAACTCGGCCGCGCACAACAAGCCCTCGCTCGTGCGCGACCTGCTGCCCGCACTGTTGCCCACCATCTACCAGGAGACGAAAGTCAAGGTAAGCTCCATACATCACCGGCACTACACGAAATCATCAAATTAGATGTGGGCATCCAAACACAATGACATTAAGTAGAAAGTATAAGGCACTCAACTTTATTATTTTACACATACAAATAAAGTTAACATAAGATATATTTAGATATAGCGATTTAGGCCTAGCCAGAAAATGACAAAATATAGAAAGATACTCTTACTTATAAAGCATATGCATGATAGTCAAACGGTCAAGAGTGTGTTGGTTTTGAAATGCTCAGGCATAAAACTCGTCATGCATACTGAGGTTTGTTTATCAATATTTTTAGTAAACAAAATTTTAATTTACTTTATAATATTAAAATTTATGACTTTGATTATATTTTTGATTATTAATATAAAATAATGTAATTATTGACTTGTGATTTAGTTTAATTAAAAATATACTTACATAATTAAAGTACCTTATGTTTGCAAGTTGTAGTTTAGTTTCGTATGTACTGGTAAGACACGACATTTGAATAACACAACGTCATTATCTCTAGACTGATACAATTTTTGCAGATACCATATTCTTTAATATTTTCAATTGCGGTAAATTTTTCAATGTCGATTAATAAATCCCGCGGGTAGTCATTGAGTGTTTCTACCATCAAAACCATGTGTTTCACTCGGCTAATTCTATGTCATATGTTCTTGTGTCGAAGAACATTAACATTATATTTATTTACGCACCAAAAAATAGAAGTAATATTAAAAAAAAACTACACACTGTTTTTTAAATAAGATTTTTTTTGCACCTATTGTCAAATATAAGATGGGTCAACTCAACTACTTATGAAATTGAACTAATTTGTAAAGGATTATTTCGCTAGTTTATTTTCATATTTATATTCTCTGCGTTGTTTTGTTCCCCATTGACAATTGATGTTGCTACTTGAAACAGCTATGTAATCTACAAAATATATTTTTTTTATGGGTAATATTAGCTTAAATTAAAAGAATTGTTAATAGATAATTCATATATTATAAATGAAATATCATTATTTATTTTTAGAAAGAGCTAATTAGGGAGGTAGAAATGGGCCCGTTCAAGCACTCTGTGGACGACGGTCTGGACCTGAGAAAGGCAGCATTTGAGTGTATGTATACCTTGCTGGGCACGTGTCTCGACCGACTGGATGTGTTCGAGTTCTTGCGCCACGTGGAGGACGGTCTGCGGGACCACTACGACATCAAGATGCTTACCTACTTAATGTGCGCGCGCCTGGCGCAGCTATGTCCCACTGTTGTCTTACAGAGTAAGTACATTTTTATGTTTTTCCATCTTAAGTCACAAAAATTCTCTCACACCACTCGGAAGGATTTTTTTAAAACTTCAACATTTATTT
The DNA here is from genome assembly GCF_028537555.1 of Battus philenor. Classification (NCBI taxonomy): domain Eukaryota; kingdom Metazoa; phylum Arthropoda; class Insecta; order Lepidoptera; family Papilionidae; genus Battus; species Battus philenor. The sequence goes on from NW_027181693.1 coordinate 7,129,069, forward strand.
CAGTTCTGATTAATATTTTTAAATTTTCAACTTGCATTTAAATCTAGAATTACACCGAAAAACTTTACGTAAGATTAAAATAAAGTTAACCCTAAGATTGCTTGTCGTACCTATATAATCATGAATGTAACGTTAATGGTAGCTTAAATTAGCGTGGTTACATTAAGTGGTACATATGTACCAAGTACTATTACTGTGTTCAGCAGACACAAGTTGATATAATTTTCATACTATGATGTCAACGGTTATTATAACTGTTATCTATATATATTTTCATGTTAATTTCGAAATATATTTTTATAAAGTAGTGAATTACTGTTATAGCGTACAAATGTTATGTTATACAGGATTAGAGAGTTTAGTGGAACCATTGAGAGCAACTTGCACAATGAAAGTGAAAGCAAACTCAGTGAAACAAGAATACGAGAAACAAGACGAGCTGAAACGCTCAGCGTTGCGCGCTGCTGCGGCGCTGTTGCAGATTCCCGAGGCCGGTAAGTGTGCTTTCCATGTTACATTAGCTTTCCATTGCCTGTTTTGCGTGGCTCGCCCTGCCTTTTGTAGGTGTAATTTCTTGAAATTCATTCTTGGTAATGCTTAACATGTCAAAAAATTTCTAGTCAAATTTATAACAGCTGTGGGTTAAAAATAGGAATTTTTAATGCCCCCACAATCTCTCTTGCTGATGGAATTTTTTGAAATCCGTACTTTGCTGACTCGAGTCAGTCAGTTGATCTCAAGATAAAGACAGCGAAAAGAAACATTCATACCAAACTGGAATAACAGAAGAAATAACGTCCATGTGATGTGTATTGTAATATGTTACTATATCATATATTTTGGAATACTTATTCCAAGTGTTTGTGTTATCAGTTGATGTTGGTTGTAAATGTTATGATTTACATTTTTTTCGTCTTTCGCAGATAAAAATCCGCATTTGATGGACTTCGTAACACAGATCAAGTCTCTGCCGGAGCTGCAGCCGATATTCGAGGCTATACTTAAGGATTCGTCGGGCGGCATGGTCGATACTAATCTCATGGATCAGAGCTAGCCACATGGCGTACTTTTATAGTCCTCATAGAATTTCTAAAGAACATATATTTTTGTTTCTTTTTCTGTTTGGTTCGTAAAATAAAGTTCATTTAATCTTATTGTTAAAATGTTTAGTTAATAGACCTCTCGCTGAAATTTACTTTAATTTGCTATTTACTTTAAGTATATGGCGACATAGTATATAGCTTTGTATTTTGTAAAAACGTCTGTTTGATCAAGTTATTTCTATAGTTAGATTTCATAACGGTCTGTGAATATTCTCATATGGAGATAATTAACAATTTGAGATTTTTGTTCAAAGCTATCTTAATAAAACCCGAAGGATCGAAATAAATTTCGTTGATTTTCTAATCATTTATTATTTTATTACAAATTTACAAACATTAAGACTACAAACAGCAATGCATCAGTAATATATAACATAAATAACATCCTTGATTTGTGGAGAGGGGTATATCGTTAAGGTAACTTTAATACATAAACATCAATCAAATGGTCGTTCGTAAACATGAAGAGTTAACAATTAGACTGCAATAAGTTTTATAACATTTATAACAAGGAATAGTTTAGGAATATCCAGTAGGGACAATACAACTCCCAGTACATTTTATTTGTAGTTTATTCATGATTGTACTGGATTTTCAAGTTAACAATACATGGTCACAAAGTTGGTAACAGTGACAGGTGTGAAATAACTCACTGATATGTATTGGGATTATTATACACTATATGGAAAAAAATTTAAAGGACTTTATAAATAATACAATATAATAACGTGGAAAATTGTCACTTATTTCCCTTTCCTTTTGGTAGCTGGTGTTGTACTGGACGCTCTCGTACTGCGCGTTTCGTTCTGCAATGTATAAAATTTTAATTTAATATTTCCCCATTGGGTAGGTATTTTAATATGAATACCAAATAATCTTGAAAAATATGAACAATAGTATGTTGGTGGTTGACACGAATGATGACCGGAAGCTGGTATGTGGGTCGAGGACATAGATAAGGTTGCGGAAAGTCGCTGGATACGTGCAGTCTAAAACCGGTCATTGTGCAGACCTTTGGGGAAGACTTATGCTTTGCAGTAGACGTTTACCAGCTAAAAAGAAGAAGGAGCATTTCTTTTTAAAACCACTTTTATATCTTTTTTAAATTACTTTTAGTTGTGATCAGATAATTTTGAAGTTATAGTTCAATCGCTTCATATGGCTGAATAAAATCATAAAGATTAAGTTCGGTGACATCTTAATTCTACAAAGCGGACGAAGTAGAAGTTTGTAAAATTTAATAAAGAAACAAACTAAAAACATTGACCTACATAGTTAACGGCGTGGGATGAGTAAAGCATTTGTATAAAATTTTACTATAAATCTCTATTTTCTTGAGAGAATGCAATAAAAAACCACAGACCATAGAGTCCAGAATGTTACATTACTCTTTCATGTGAATACTTGCAAAACAAGTTTACGTATTTTTTTATAATTTCATTCGATAGACAGTCTATTTATACAACCAAAAATCCCTAAATACTAAGAGAGCCTTAGGGCGTGCATGTGCATTAAAACATGCAAATGTAATAATAATAACGTACATATAAATAGGTATACATTTTTAAGTGCCTTACGCTGAATTTACATTTTTTTCCTGTCATAATTCTTCTGTTTGTCACTTAAAAATTTGACATTTTGATTTGAAGTTTTGATATTTCAGAAAATACGACAGTCACATATTTCAGGTATAATGAATTTATACCAAAAGAATCTGCGGGATGATTTTCTCTAGTAATAGTTTAATGTCTTTAGTTTTGTTTAGTTACTGTTACTGGTTTGGCAGGAGATGCCCGCGGAAGAGTAGTTGAGCTGGCATTTCGCAGGATGGGCTTCGTGTTGCTTGTCGTGCTGGCGGCGGAGTTGGCACGTTCCGGGCTCTGTTCCTTGCTGTTTATTGATAATATAATATAGTTTGACACTTGCCAGATACAATTCTACACAACGATTTCTACAAGAAGTTTCTATATCTTTATTCTCCTAGACATTTAATTACGAAAATTACGCTGCTTCTGGTAGATTCTCTTTAACTACATATCTACCATATTCCCAAAACATCAAGTATCAAAACGTACTAACAATGGAATATGCAAGTTAATACAAGTTACAGGCGCTGAGCTTCTTAAAAAATGATGTGCCTATATCGATAGAAGTCAGCCAATATTTTATATCTTTACTATGGAAAGCAGATAAATTTTCGTAGACCCCACTTACAAATAGTGAACCCTCATTTTTTTTTCAACGTCAACCCTCGTCGAATCTCCCATGGACTTTTATTAGTCCCCCTGGACTACTCTCGGAAACTTTGATTTAAAACGAGTGACAAAATATTAGTAATAAGTTATAATCCTTATGGCCTTAAATGAGTTTGCTGGAAATGCGAAATCTAGCTAAATTTTGATTGAAAAAATCTTTTCAAACAAGAAACATTGTGGCTGAGAATTAATAATTAATATTAATTTGTCACATCACCTGCAATGCAGTAAAAATATTAAATGTGAAAACTTATATATCCAAGAAAGATAGGCAGCGTTTGGGAAACTAAAACACATTGTCCAATATCCCTCGGACTTAACACGAACGTCTTAAGAATGAGGGACCAATGTGTGCGAGGTAGGAGAGAGCTATGCTCAAAGGACGGAGGCAGGCTGTTTCCAACCGGTGCCATTGGAAATCTATTAGGGAAGCTTATGCCCAGCAGTGGACGTCTTACGGCTAAAATGATGTAGATGATACTATATATGAAATTGGTATGGTTGAATTAATGTAAGAATTCTTTTGTATTTGAGTAATTGGTGGGTTTAGATGCTTCTTTTTAGTATGGTGCTTTTGGCAGTACCGTCGTGATGATGGACTCTTTGCTCGGTCTATTTTACAGTTTTCGCACGCACCATCGTGCAATTAAGATACTCGGTGAAAAATAATATTAAAACAATGTTTATATAAGTACCTGTTGGCACGAGAACTGTGTCCTTTTCTGGTAAATATGTCTGAAATTCGGCCTCGTAAATCTCTCTTGCTTCCTGCTGCACTCATATCAGAATCAGAGCCCTAAAAACAAGTTATAATAGTATAAAGAAAAAATGCCTGAAGTGGTAAAAAAAATAAAACTACTGTAATACAACCTGTGAAACTGTGCCAATAGGTCTAAAGTCCGCTACCTCTGCATTCTCGACGTGGTCGTCTACAGAACGCGATTTTGTGAGTTTCTTTAATTTTCCGAATATACTCTTTTTCTTCTTTTTTTCTGTTGGCAAAACATCGCTCTGTGCCGACCCTCCAGAAAGGCGGCTGTATTGTAATAAAAAAATTATATTACAATTATTCATTATACTAATATTAATTAATAATACTTCATTTTGTAAAAAACATGAAACATTGAGATTTTGTTTAAACTAAAAAATACGAACCCTCTTTTTTTCAAGCGAAAGGTGTATTTCCAGAGTGTAAAATTCAATAAGAATCATAGAGGTTATGTTATAAACAAATATTAATGAATTTTGAACCAAACTGTTTAACTAAATTGCGTATTAAAAACGCGAGTGAAGTAGCTTGGTGTTCAGTTCAACGATTAACCATAAAACACACAAAAATAACATCGGACGCTCAAGTAACCCGTTAACTATGTTTCTATTTAAAGCAATACGCGGCTAAAGGATCCCAGAGGAGCACAATGTCCTTAAAAGTTTGACTTTGAAACGACGCGGAAGCCCACCATTTAACAATTTCCCAAGAAAACTCTACCTACGGAAGAATTAGTGAAATGGGTCATTATCCTTACGTATGAGGATTACAACGCGATGAGAATAAGAATGGCAAATTTCTCCAAGGCTTAAAATACCAATGTTTAACAGTAATGTTATAAAATATTATAGGAGATATTCGTACCTGTCGAAACTAGAATCTCGAGGCATAGTGAAGAAGCGAGAATCTTGTTCTCCATCTAATGACTGCATAGAAGATACGCTGCCCTCGTCCACTGACATCCATATTGTGCTCTGCGAAGTGATTTAAATTATTAGCCATATAAATTGAAAAAAATATTTCATTATCGAGTAGGAAGCTGTTCAAATATGCACTATAATTTCTGATCATTACTAATGTAACCTTTATGAATTGAATATGCATACAATGGTTTTGATGTCTTGATATATAAATAAAACAAGATTTTATACTAACATTAAATGGTTATATAAGTTAGGCAAATTATGTCTATGTCCGAAAATGTTATTAGCGAGAGAAAGTAGTAAATTGTCAAAAGTCTTATTTTCCTACATTAAAAATAACTTAAAAACTTAATGACCTGTTCTTTAGTAGTCTGTTCAAGGGACACTGAGCGTTTCTTGAGCGAAGACGTTCGTGATGGAGTCCTGGTCGCTGGTGATACCGACATGGAGTCTCGCGGCTCGGCTGTCAATCCTCTGCGATCACAATGCAAAGCGTTGGTTAACGTTGGTTGAAGGAATCTTACATAAATTTAGTTTGATAATTATCGACAAAGTGTAATTGTTAATGTTTAATATTTTACTTCTAAATAGTTGTTAATAAATATTGTTAACAAAAACATTGTGAAATATTTATTACATTGCATGTTGCCGTAAGGTAAAAACTCTTTTACAAAAAGGCATCTGGTAAAGATATATAGAATATCGTGTCTAATATGATATCCCAAATGGGAATATTTTTGTTATTTGTAAATTTTTCATTACAAATTGTAAAAAAAAATCATAAAGCGATTTTGAAGTGAAAATGTTTTATTCCATCTCATGTACCATTCCGGATCGTTTTAAGAACCTAAACTATTATTTCTAAAGTTATTTATAATAGTAAAATCAAATAAGCAAGCGTTTATAATGTTAACTGTTAACGTTTATGAAATTATTTAAGAGATTTTTTTACCTGGCCTAAACTGTTACCGCAGTGCATTTACATTATACACTGATTAAAGGAGGTCGGGCGCAAAAGGCGCTTAGCTTAAAGGGACCTTTGGTAAGGTAAAGAACGTCGACGGTTCCTTGGGGACCCTCGGCTCGGGTCGATACATACTATTGTTTCTCTGGATTGGGAGGCTGCCGAGCTCTTAGATCGCCTAGGCGCACGCTCCACGGAGTGACTCTAGTACGTGTCCCGGTCTCCGGACATAGGCCGATCACGAGGGCCCAACCTCGACTTGGTTGGTTGCTATTGTCTGGCTAATAACTCTACTACCGCTTCGGGCAGCTGGGAGAAAAATTGCCGGAGGATAGGGAGGTTGACGTTTTCGGTAATATTGATCCGGCTCGTTTTTGATGAAACGGGTTGGTTATCGATTTGCGACGATCATCTTATTGTAAGCGGTTGTCTGTATTGTAGATGGAGGCATTTACAGTCAGTGAGGTATGTGAACACTTGTGATGTAATGTAAAGAAGGATGGTGTACCGGCGCAAGCCGGCGGCGTGCTGGCGGCGAGTGCGCTCGGCGATGCGCGAGGCGCGCAGCTCGTCCGTGAGCCGGCGCAGGCGAGCTGCTGTCGCCGCAGCGGTGACCGCGCCCGCCGCCTCCGCGCTCTCCGGGGTGCCCGATCGCGACCGGGACTTAGACGACTGTGGACACACTCTTATGTTCACGAACACAGCTTTCAACTTATACAAAATATCATTTATCTATTTGATTCATATTATTATCTACATAGGACCACAAAGAGATGACTTGTGTAGGAGAAAAATATCAGAAGATCACAATTTGATAGAAATAAGAATCAAATTAGGCGCTCCAAAATGGCATTCTTTAGCTTAAAGCTACGATTTTTGGCTTTTATATTTAAATTACAAGTAAAAAAAGTTTTACTACTGGCCGCTTTAAAACTAATTTTAAAATTCGAAAGTCTCTTCACTAATATTTTAATTACATCTTTACTTTACTGTCATTTAATGTGAGAAATTGCCAGCAACTTACAAATCACATTTCAGTTTTTTAAGCTTTTTTTTTTTGCATGACAATACGTGGAAATGTTGGATTATATTAAAATCTTCACTACGTACGACTTTCGTTATTTATCATATATTATATCATCATATATTTTATATTGTTGTGCTTATATATCTAGCATGTTAGTTCGAGCCGGACGTGTCATCGTTGGTTTTTCTGTACAATGTATATAAATACTAATCGCGGTGTAATACGTATTCCGACGTGCTGCTTTACTCACGCTTATTAAAGTATTAAAAATAAATTTGGGGAACAACATGCGAAAATTACCCTGTTTCGCCTGGGAGGTGTAGGCGTCATTAAACTCTTCTCAGGCTTCACAGTCGGTTCAGTGCGGAACAAATCTGGGCTTTGTTTCATGAGATCGTCGATAGTTTCCAACAACTGATTGATGACTCTATCGTCCTCCTGAAATTGAATACAATAGTAATATAATAGTACAATGGTATTTTAATATCGGTCAAGACTATATCACTTTTATAAAAAATTGTTACAACAGTGTTAGTTATAATGACTGCTTATTTACTGTATATCTATATATATCTGTGGTATTTGATACATTTTATTCGCAAATAAATTTTATATATTAAAATAACTAATTGGAAATAGGTATTGCAAAAAAACTAGGTTAATTCTTATAGCACAAATATGAAACCGTATCGTGTGCATTCTATAATCATCTAAAATGGGGAAATAGTAGTATGTAGCGTGTAAATCTGTAACTCATCTTTATAATGTTAAATAAATAAAAAACGACGCAATATGCTTTAAAGTAAATAGCCGTGTTGAGTGTGGCGCGGGTACCTGCTGAGCGCGCTTGAGCGAGGCAACGAGCAGCTTGTTCTGATCGCGGTCGCGATCGTGGCGCTCCTTGTCGCGGCGCAGCTTCTCATTGGCCGTGCGAAGCTTGGCGTGAGCATCGCGCAACTCCAGCAAGTCACACTGCAGCTCCGTCACCTGAAACCTCTCACCTTGTCATCATCATCATCATCATTTCAGCCGTAAGATTATCAGCATTAGAATTTGTTACTGTAACTTTTAGCTTTACATTATAACATATAGTGAACAATATAACCTAGGTCATTACAAAAATCATATAATTCTCACGTAAGCAATAGAAATTTATAGGATACAATAAAAAGAACTTACTTTTCAAATTTCTTGCTCAAAAGCTATCTAAAGCGTATGACCAAAGATGTAGGTCCAAATCATAGAAAAAGAAATTACTATCAATATTAATAACTAATATTAAGGAAACACTAATAGTTACTGTTTTATTTCAAATGAAAATTATCAAGATTTGGCAATAAACGGCTTGATTCCCTTGAACTCTATTCGTTATGCTGTTCTAAACGTAGTATCACTTTAAATCACCTTGTTTTTTTAATAATTTTTTTACACAGTTCATATTATTGTGTGAATTAAATTTTTAGTCATATGATACTTTTTTAAAATGGCATTAAGTTTTTATATTATTGTCTGAAAGGCCAAATTTTATTTTGCCCGAGGCGCTCAAAACTCTAGAACCGGCGTTTACTTTTAGACATAGGTCTCTTTCTTAGATTTCCAATAAGATCAGCTGATTTATTTTCCATTGTTGTGATCCAAAAATAATTGCTACTTCCTAATTAATTCATTGATTTTATAGCGAGACGGTTCTGATAATCAATTGGGCAATGAATTTATTGTATTTAGACCGTCGCACTGGTGCAGCGATTCCCGAACTCCTCGCTACACGGGGTCCAATGGTAGATCTAATCGTATATACTTCTATTGTATTTTACCTTCAATATCTAGTTTATAGATACCATCAACCACAAACAGTTAAAAGAATATCCTTGAGAACCAAAAATAAATATCAAAGATTTTTCTGTCTATGTATGTATAGTGATATAACTCTCTGATAAAATTTTGTTAACATACATTAACGGACTCCTTAGGAGTACCTACCCTACAGACAGTAGTCTGTAAATCAGAAGTCTATAGAAAGTACTAGGCATATTTTTAAGTTAAGTTTATCAATAAATGGATCCTAAGGAAAACGAGACACTTTTGTTAGAGGAGGTATAGAGTTATTAAGGGAAGAGTATTCATATATAAAATGTTTTATTAATAGGTACAGGCGGTAAGAAAGTTTGGGAAACATTGATCTAGAGAAATTAGTGTAAAATCTTATAAGTTATTGCTATTACTAGAGAATTGTTTGATTTTAATATTAACCAAAAACAAATTACGTAACGTATATATATACTATTATATACATTTCTAGAGCGAAATGCATAAATTGAAGTTTTGACTTAGGACCCAAACTTTTTGGCGAAGGGGGAAATTGTTTACAAATTACTCAGTTACAAAATGAGTATTCAAAATAAAACAAATAATATTTTGTTTGACTTTAGCGTACCTTTTTCTTCGCCTCATCGATTTCTTCTTCGGTCGTTCGCTTTAATTGTTCTATTCTTCTCTTCATGTCTAACCTTTCCTTGTCTCTTTCCCGTTCGACCTTATGAAGAAAAAAAATGAGAAAAAATATAATACTTAAACGGTAATTGAATGTAATTCGAGCATAAATTTACAGGATTTATGTAAATAAGACTTTTATTAGTTATTTATTTTACAATACTCTTTATTGTACACGTGTACAATAAAGAGTATTAAATAAAATTCGGTAAATGCACTCAAATTATTTCGAGGTAAAGAGTGAATGAGAGAGAATGCGCTGCGTTAGTTACCAGAAGAGTTGCTAAGTCAGGTGCACGACGGGCATAAATGTCTGCATCTTCTTAGATTCATCCTATAGTTCAATATTTATTTCGTAATACTTATCACACAACTATAGAATACAACCAAAATTTGAGTCTGTATTCTATATATTTTTTTCTAGTTCTATAAATACGGTAGTAAAATTTTGACGGTGAATATAACCTTACCTCAAAGAGCGTCTGTCGCAGATCGCGCGCGAGTGTGGAGGTCTCCTGCAGCAAGCGCTGCTGCTCGTCGCGCTCCTTGTGCCACGCGAGCTCCATGCGCGTCGCCAGCCCTGCCACGCGCGCGCGCCCTGATGACAGAAGCCTCTCTTCCTCATACTGAGGACAGCGCAGAAATTTTATAGTTTAGTTTAGTTTAGTTATGTCACTGCTTAATAGAGCACTTATTTCCAACAGCGGTCTAGTAAAGAAAGCTTAAAAAATATGAATCAATACTTTGGCATTTACAGGTTCGCCAGGTGGCTGAATATGGGCCCCTTCCATATATTACCAATAAGTTTAAAACTGCCTGTTTACAGCATCTTTCGACGACCTAAACAACGTCATTTGTCTAACTTGCGGATGGACATCTGGCAATACGCTAGCCAGGCCGAGGTCTTCACTCCACAATTTTATAGTTTAATATAAGCTAAACCGAAACTTTCTTAAAAGTAGTTAAGACCAATGGATCATGCGGAGTCTTCGGTCCGTACTCTTCGGCATACACCCCATGAAATACCTGTGATCACGACTCGGGCGGTCATTTGATATTCAATTACCATTCCAATTCAAGACTGTCTATCTATTGTCTTTATCGAATTATCAGAACAAATATTGATTTGTTCATTTTTTTGTAATATCGATTGTTCAAAGAGCACAAAGCTGTTAAGAGTAGTCTTACTTCATTCAATCTCGACTGCATTTCTGCCAGTCGCACTTCGGCTTGTGACCGCTCGCTGACCAGTTCCGTGTTTAGCTTGGACGACAGCAGGCGGGCCTCACACAACTCGTCTTCGAGACACGCCATTTGTTGTTCCAGAGTAGCCAACTTATTTCGATATTCCTCCTTTAAATCAAAACAAATTGTATTCAATCAATTTTAAAGTTAATTTTTTATCAATTTGAGTTCGTGGCATTTACGAACCTCATCAGTGCTCGATATGGAAGCTCTGTGCGTTCGTTTTTCGCCAGTTTTTAATTCTTCCATTGATTTTTGTGCAGTTTCCAACATTTGCTTATAATTGTCCCGCTCTCGTTTAAATCTCGATACCTGTTGATATTTTTTATTATTATATATATATAAATATATATTTTTTTTTTATTGTGCTGCACACAATAAATAAAAAAGTTTAGCGTAGTAATATTAATCTTTCTTGTATAAAATAGCACTTTATGTATAAGACCATATCAGTAAATAGAGTCACTATATTATTTTGTGCTTATTGAGTATTTTTAGCTTTTCTAACTTATTTAGTTGGAATTAATGTCATTTTATTATTACTTGATAATAAAAGGGAATTAATTACTTATATAATTTGATGCGGATAAATTTTAATACTATTTGTAACGCTGTCTATATATCTGTTCGTTTAAAACATAAGGATAATTTATACTACGATTGTAAAATTATTGTGCTGTGTGTGTAAGGAACAAAGATACATAATTCAAAGTACCTGGTTATGTAATGATTTCAATTCTTCTCGCATAGTACTCATTTGGCCCTCGTATCTCAACTTGGTGTCAGCGAGTTCAGATTTTCTCGATTTGTCCGCCTGTTCGAGACGTGAGCTCATTGCCGACAGCTCCCGTTCTAATTCAACGTTGTCAGCTGACAAATTTCTATGCACTTTACTTACTTTTTCGTAGTCTTCGAGTTTTTTGCGAGCTTCCTCCAGCTGAAATATATAAGCGTAGTTTCAGAGAATTATTTTTAATAAAGTGTCTAAATAAGAATTTGCATCATATTCTTATTTATATAGATTTAGAATATCCGTGCGGACATTTGCGAAAAATTTGAATGTATGTATCCTCATTAGTGGTACGAATTAAAGTTGAGTTTGATTTTGATATTAAGTGAAAGATCCCTGACCTCTTTTTTCATGAGATCATGATGATGGGAGAGCACTTTGTGCTGGTCTTGTGCGTCGCGTAGGTCGCGCTCTCGCTGTTCTAGGCGGGCGTTCAGCCGCGCGCGCTCCACCTCCCAGCCGCCGCCGCACAAACGTTCTTGCAATGATGATATTTCTCTCTACAACAAATAATTGAAGCTATCATACTACAATGTACATATAATTGCGCAACTGTTCACCGGTGAGCCCCTAAAATCGGCACGCTTTCAGCGAACAGAGAACAACTGTCTTTTTGGACACGCAACATGCCTTCAAGAACACCGCAGCATTAACTGCATTGGCAAACGACGACACAGCAAATATCGCGTCATTTGCCGTCGTACGTCGTCAATGCGATCTCAGCGAGGGTGTTTTGAGCATGTTTCCGAACCATCTTCGACCACCGAGTAGATCTCACTTTTTAAATAATTTCATAAACCCCGCCTTCACTCAACGGCCGTGTATCTGGTTAATAATTGTAATATAGTATACATAGTGTTTTATTTCAGTTAGGATGCAGAACCTCTTTACTCCTAATTAACTATTGCTCAATATATTACGATTAATATTTTAAGCCAATAATCATGAAATAGATAATATCGGAAAAATGTTAAATTCATTATAAGGAAATATACGTTAACTCAAGTTTGTAAGCAATATTTTTAAAATTAGTCGCCCTTTAAGTTAATTATTAAAGGAACAAAGGATCTGGAAAGACATTGAGGTAATATTTCTGTATTAACCGATTACAAAATGAAATTACGCTAAACTTTAAACGTTAAGATTGACTTCACAGTGAAACCACAGGAGATGACTACCTACCTTATTTAACCAAAACATTTAAAACGCGGAATTATATAATTACAGTTTATTTGGTTTACTTACTGCTGTTATAAAATAAATTTGAGTATTTCTTACCCGGGTCACATTTAGTCACGCTTCTGTTTACGGAAAACATATAGCAAGCAATATGAATATTTTAGCGACACGTACCTGTAATTCTGACTTTTCTTTATTTAGGTTAGTAGTCTGCATCTCTAATTTATCTTGCAGAGATTTTATTTCCGCAAGTGCTGTATTTAGTTCTTTCCGTACGTGTAGCAGTTCACTGTTAACAAAAATATTAACAGATATAATAAACAAATAACTCTAAATAACTTTAAATAACTCTTACTAACTTTAAATAACTCTTTTTTCATATTGATCTAATGAAAGTTAGTCCACTTTTGAGGAAAACGTACTAAAACCGTTTTAATGAAAATGACCAATCTAATGGCCATGTATGATAAGAATATTAAAAGCAAAAATATTTTTTTTTGTTATTATAATCGTAAATAAGCAGTAAAGATTGAATCAAGGTTTAAATCATACCCTTGAGCTTGTTCTTTCTCAACTGTGAGTCGTGCTTTAGTTACCACATGTTCTTCTTCTAGTAATTCATATTTGCTTGTTAACTCTTCATATTCTGCCTTTTCAACTGCCAAAGAATGTTCCAATTCTAAAAATAAATGGATTTTGTATAGTAGTCAACTTCAATTAAAAAATAATTCCGTATTTTAAAAAAAATTATTACAGACTTTTAATGCTTTCTTCGTGTTCTTGTTTTAGGTCTGCTATTCTTTTAGCACCGGCCCCAGAACTCTGCTCCAATATCTTTAATTTTCCTTTCAAAGTGGCTAGTTCAGCTTCTTTGTTTTTAATATCTTTATCGTGATTTATTCTTATTCTATCGGTTTTTTTTCGCTCAGCCTGAAATTATTGACAAGGCTGTTATATAAGAGGTGCTAAATCTATTAACATTTTTATTTATGTAACTAAAACGTACTTACCTGCAAATCACCTTCCATTTCAGATGTTTTTTTTTCCCAGTAGCTAGACTCCTTTTTTTCCGCTTGTAATTTATTCTCCAATGCTTCCCGTTCACTTTCATGTTTATTTACTTCAGATTTCAAGCGATTGGTTTCAGTTTGTAAAGCAGAAAATTCATTTTCGACTTTATTTAGCTTTTGTTTAACAGATTCTAATTCTTCTTCTTTTTCTTGTATTTCCCTTGACACTTTTTCATATTTTTCTTTGACTTGCGTCAATTCAGCTGATATTAAGGTATCATCCTGTTTCTGATTAGAAGTATCTCGTAATGCATCTTCCTGTAATTTGATGTTAATCTTGTTACTATTCTTTTTTTTTCTTTTTCTTTGAATTTAATAGTTTTGAATTTCAAAGCCTTCGTGGTTCTATCACTATAAGCTTGTATGTAAAATAACAGGGGTTTATAAAACAACAATATATTAAATTAGGGATATTTGGGTAATATATAAAACAAAGTTAGATACAGGGTGATTCCATGCATTCAAAACCTGTAAATACTACCAGCTGTTTTATGTGCGTATTTTTTTCAGCTATAGTTGACTCCAAAATAATTATTTTATTATTATATTCTGATTTCAGATCTTTTATATCTGTTTCAAGATTAATAACTTTACTTTCAGACTTTATCAGTTTTGTTTGTAATTCATCCTTTTCACCCGTGAATTCAATCGATGAACGTCTATGAGAACTAATAATGGCTTCTGTTTGTTGTTTTTCTTCAGTTAGCTTGTTACAATAAGTAAAATATTAAAAACTATCATTTTATACACTATAAAATCAATGGATTAAAAAAATGTGCACAAGAAAGTTTTTTTAGATTAAACATAGTATTATTTGTAAATAAACTAGTGGCTAAATTGGGTGCCGTGACGATGGTTTGTAATAGAGGTAGCAATTCTAATTATAATATCATATTCGATTTTAAGAATTTTACATTTAAAAGCAAAGACAAGTAAACTTGTAAAATGTAATTAATATTTCCACGTCGATTTTTAATAGACGATATAACAGCAAAAGTATGGATCACTTTATATTAAGTCGTCATCACCGCCCTGCGTGGTAACGTATTAAAATAAATTGTGACCATCTAGCCAATAGCCATACTTCAAATATATTAATATATATTACTTTAATTGTCTCTATAATGGTGGAATTATGGTAATATTTTTGAACTTACCTCTTTTTGTAACTTAGAGACACGATCCTTTTGAGCAGAAAGCAGTTTTTCATTACGTTTGCATTTTTCTTCAGAATCCTTCAATTTTTTTTCTAATTCGGTAATCTTTTTTGTTTTATCGCCTACCTGCATCAGTTTAAATAAATTAGGATTAGTTTAAATGAAATTAAAGTTACGAACTTTTTTTTTAAATAATCATGTCAAAAAAAAATTACATAAATTTAATATCAATTTATCATTTTATATAATATGTAAAAAAATATACAACATAAATAAAAAAATATATAGAAAATATTAGACTGCTTATTATGCGTAAACAATAAATTAAGAGTTAACTCAATTAAAAGTTAATACAAAATAATAATAGCAAAACTGAGTTTTTTTTGGGTGTTATCTTTACCTTTATTTCTTTCCTTTTTATTATAAGTAAATCTATAAATAGAACTTAACAGGTTTTTGAATAAAAAGACTAATGTCTCCTCGTAAGAAAAGCGAAATTGCAGGAATGCTAAACAATGCCTACACAAAACTAGCAATGGGTGATAATCCTTCATGATATTCTTTATACCAGCAATGATGCTCTATTGTCAATATTTCATATAAAAATTACCTCTTTTAATAATTTGTTTTTGTCTTGCTCTAATTTGTTGATATTGTCAATTTGTTTTTTAAACTTCTCTATTTCTTTGTCTTTAAGATCTATTTCTTTTTTAAGGTCTTCAATTTTTTTCATACAATCCGACATGGCTGTTTGATGCGTTGCAGTTTTTTCTGAAAATAAGGTCATAGAATAGACATACATATTTATTTGCAACCAATTTATTTACTACTTTAGCCTAATACTTACTTAAGTCGGCGTTTAGTTTGGAGATTTGAGATTCTAAACTCTTTTTTTCTTCTTTAAGTGTTTTACATTCTGAGGTAACCTTATTATTTTCAATTTCTAAACATTTGCACTTGTCGAAATAAGAAGTTTTATCAGTTTCTAATACAGAATTTAGGTCTTTTAATTTTCCAATCTCCGTTTGTAACCGATTTTTTTCATTTTTGAACTCGGCTTCGTTACGCGATAGTTTAGACTTTAACTCTTCAATGTCTTTTTCAAATTGGGATTTTGAGTTAATTTCTTTAGAGGTTACACCAGCGTTCTTCATAATAACGTAAAGTTCTCCTAAAGAAAGAAGAAATTTTTTAACACGCGATAATAAAATAAGGTAAACGTGTGACAACTATGTTAATGCTACTTTATAAACATACCAATTTCACTTTCCAGTTCATCCACCATTCTTTTCATTTGCAATTTAGTAGTTAGGTCGGTAACTTTTTTAGGAGTTCTAGGCTTGAACGATTTAATTGCATCTTCCTTTAGTTCTTTAAGTATTGATTGTAGTTTGATCTTTTCTTTCTCCATCTACAAGCATTAATTTATATAATATGTATAATATGTACACATACGCATTAAAATCTACTTAGAAAATCAATAACAATTTTTACATGTTGATTGCAATTACTTACTTTACTGTAGCTGAGTTTTAGTTTATCCAGCTCCTCCTGTTTTAATTTTAGGTTTTCAGTGTCTTTTTTGCTAATTTCACTGCCGAATCTTACTTTTTTCTCAACTTTTTCTTCTTTTTCTTTCATGGCTTCGAAATCTTTTAATTTTGCTAATGCTTCTTTTAACTCATTCTCTAATTGCGTTACCTTCATAGTTGTCTGTTCTAAGTTTTTATCAGTTTTCAAAGTTTTTGCGTTTTTCATTAACTGTAATAAAGTGTCTCATTTAGACATTATAATTTTTAAGATCTCGGATATTTTGTTAATTATTGTGTGGTAACGGAACAAGGTTTATGCAATGTATGAATATATAAATACCTCTTGATTATTACAAAATCCTTTTTTAATATTATATTTCTACTTTATAAATATGTAGCATATATCAAACAGTGACTAGGATATTTATCAGCCCAAACAACCTTTCACAAAAATGATCTTTTACTATAATAATAATCAATGTAACTGTTTTACCTGCAGTTTTTTATTTTCCGATTGTAATTTTTCATTGTCAGCTTCTAGACTTTGTGTTTTTGCACGTAGAACATTGGCTTCTTGTTCTATTACTTGAAGTTGCCTTTTTAAGTCTACATTTTGTAAATCACTTCCTCCGTCCAGAGACCTTGAATTAAATGATATACACATCATACATGGCACATATATTATATTACAACTTTTAAAAGAATACAAGTCATTTAGAAAAATATGTACTTAATCCTTACTTGCTTTTTATTAATGACGCTTTTGGTTTCTTTTGAGCAAGGCTAAGTTCAGCATGTAATCTCTCACAGTCTCTTTCTTTTTCTATTAATTTCTTCCGCAGTTCTGCTATCTCGTCTTCTAGAACCTTATTATACAAACACAAAGATTTTTTGGTGCATAAAAAATTAATAGTAAAAGAGTTATTGTCACAGAGAGTACTTACTTTAACTTTTTCTTCGGCTAAATTATTAGTTTTTGTAGTGTTCCTCCGAAGACCCGTACTTGTAACAGTGACCGGTTTATTACTCATATTTGTTATTTTGTCCGACAGGTCTTTTACTTGTTTCTTTAGAGAATCCCTGTCTTGTTCTAAATCTTCAACTTTACGCCTTAACACTGCTGATTCCTGTGAATTTTCTTATAATATTGTAGTTAATCAAGCTTTCTTAAGGTATTTTAATTACTAAAAGTAAATTATTTATACCAATCATTAATATGTAGATTATTTATTATAATGAAACTTTTCGATAAGCGCTTGTAAGAAATTGTAGTAATTGTAAACAAAATTTAAAGCAAACTATTTCACTTATTTTCTGAAGCTATTAAAAAAGCCGAAAGCTGTGCATTATTTATGCTTCTTGTAACTCACTACCAAGGTTACCCCTCTCTCAACCATACGTTTAACAATTAATTACTCACTTGTTCATTGAGTTCAAGTAATAAGCGCAATTCTGCAGGATCCTCTTCATCTGATATTCCTTCGTCTTTTTCGTTTGGTGCTTCAATAGCGAGTCTGTTAGTAGGAGGAGTTGGTGACAGTTTTCTACCTGTAAGCAAATTTAATGGAAAAATAAAAGTACAAACCAAATAAAGCAAAACGTGATTAGTAATTGATTCAAAAGAAATACGAACTTGTAGTCAGTTAGTCACAAAAAATATAATAAAAATGAATTTTTAACACTTAAACCTCTGCCATCGGTCAGACCATTAAAATAAACTGGAGAAAATGGCTACCACTATTACGCCAGTAAATTTATTTCAAATATTTACAAGAAGCCTAAAGGGGAAAGCGGTTAGTACACAGATATGTTTATTTCGAAGGGCTGTCGGGGCAAATTAAATAAAGGAGAGGTTATGTGTGATTAAAGTTTAAATATTAAGATTTATTATGATCACACAGGTAAGAAAGTTTTAAGAACATAATTAGATTGACGTACTTCTGGCTTTAGTAGCCATTTTCTTCAGCTGTAGTAGTAAGGACTCATTGTCGTCCTCAACCCTTGATGCTGTTTTACGCAAGTTATTGGCCTGAAAATATTAGTCTATTTAATTATGTTACATTTATTTGTTCTACGTTAATGAAACTATTAGTGTATAATATTGTTAATAACTCAATGTACACCTAGAAAATACTTCAAAAGGCTATGTACCTATAATTTGTAATCTGGCCGCGAAAGGATTGAATAATGATACCAAAGGGAAAGAAATGTGATCCGAGGGACCGGCTGTTGCTTTATCAGACGAAAGTGGAGGACTTTCTGACTTTTGTTGTCTTTGATTTACTACTTCAGCAGATTCCATATTACTCTCAGTGTCATCAAGCGAAACATTAAAACCATCATCTGTATTAATTTCCTTATTCAAAACAAAAACATTTTCGGTAACAATGCCAACATCCTTTAGTTCTATTACATCTTTATTAGTTTGTGTGAAAATGTCGTTATTGACTTGTAATATAGTTTGCATAGCACAATTTCGACGTTTTACATTGTCAGTTTGTACAAGAGAAGATATCTGAAAATTTTCGGTTTGCACATTTTTGTTTTTTGTGAATGCCATTTCAGTTTGCGAGTACATTTCCAAAAATGTAATATTACATTGAATGTTAGAATCTAAAGTGATTCTTTTTATTTCAGTACCAACATCTATTAAAATAACGTGATCAGTTTGACAACCTTGAGAGTAATATTGAAGAAAATCTTGAGGAATTTGTGCAGTTTCATTAACACCGATACTTAATTGACTCATTTTAAAAGTGGATAAACTTTTCTCTAGCGATTTTTGGGTTTCAAATATTTGTCGTTGTGTAGAATTATCTTCTATCAAGTTAGTAGGGCATTTAAATGTTAATGCGAGATGTGGCGGAACAAGTTTTGTTGAAGGTGGGAGTCTTCTGCCTCTGTAGCGATGCCGATATCGACTGGCCTGTTAGAACATAAGATTCCGTAAGCTAAGATTACATGTAAAATAAGAAAAGATAATAATTAGTATTTTTAAAAGTAATCGATCTTTATAACTTTGCTGTTATTCGAATAGAGCCAACTCACTAGAAATATTGTTTAAATGGTTTTAATTTTATAAAAGCGTTTTCAACGTTATTCATATAGACTAAAGTTATCTGTTACTGGCGTAAAAACATAGTAGTTACATTGCTGTAACAATGTTTTAAGAGCAAATAATTTCACCTCTTCTTCAGCATTGCGTAGCTGTTCCCGCAAATCGGCTTCACGTTCTAACGAATCTTGTAGATCTCTAAGCAATTGAGCTGGATCCTCCTGACTTCCACCGCGTGTTAAAGATGATCGGGAAACCTTTTGCTGGAGACATGTGAAACAATCTTTTCTTATTTTAAAAATGATAATGGCCAGTTTTAGATTGATGAAAAGTAATTTTATATAACATACTGCATTTATATTGCACTAGACGTTTTATAAAATGCTTACAATTTTCTATATAAAAGTAATTTCATTCATGAACAAACTAACACGAGGTAAAGAATGCGAGTTAATGTTAAACATGATGTGGTATGAATGTCAGTAAGCAGATTACTCACACCATCGGAGAGAGGCGAGTGTTTTTTTAAATTAGCTGGAGGTGCACCAGACACGGCTGCTAGCTTTGCATTTGCATCTGCTAGATCACGTTGCAATCGCAACGACACTTCCGTTGATCTGGCCACTTCTTGTTCCAATTCCTTGATACGATTCTCCCGTTGCATTCCTTCTTGACCACCTACTAACTTTAGCAAATAAAGAAAAAAAAATTTAACAATATTTTTGGAAAATAATTATGATTTTATTACACCATAGCCCATTTTTTAACAAAGCAAGTATTCGTACATTATTTAAAAATCAAATGTTCAAAAGCTTTATTAGGCTTATATGGATACAATAACGAACAACGTCGTAATTCCTATATCTTGATATTACACTTACTTAACAAGGGTTGAATATTCTAGTTTACTTACTTGTAGAAGTTTTTTCTCATATTCTGATTTTTCTATTTCTAGCTGTTCAGCTTTTCTTTCAGTCTTCTTTAATTTAAATGATAGAACTCTACAATTTTTTATTGTTTGTTCTAACTCTCTCCGTAGAGATGAGTATTCGTCAGCCTGATCTTCTCTAAAAATATATAACAAAACATATTTATATGGATGAAATTATATAATATTTATAACTTTATCGTTTGTTTTTACCTAAAATTATCTTGCATTTCTTCAATTTCCTCTTCTAAGTCTCTTAATTCTTTTTTCATATCCTCATTTTCATCCATCAGTTCTTCACACAAAGTTTCCGCGGCCAGTAACTTTGCACGCAACTGTTCGATCTGTTTTGTTTGAGCTTCCATAGATGGTCGTGACTATAAAACAAGTTTACATAATATGTATATACATTGCAGATAGAATTACAATAAGTCGTTTTTGTACAGGTTGTATACAAAATGATAATATTGGTGATACCTCAAGCTCTGCCTCTATCTCTTTAACCTTAAGGTTTAGGTGTTTTTTCTCATCTCTCAGATCTTCATTCTGCGTTGTCAGTTCGTTTACTTTTTGTTGTAATTTAAGAACTTCGGAGGAACGTCCTGTTGTATATTTATTTGCTGTGTCTATATTTGCTAACCTTCGTAACAGAATATCACTTTTTTCTTTCTCCACACGTTCACATCTCTTTTTAAGTGTATCCACTTCTTGTTTCAAATTTTCTATTTGATCCTTAAAATAAAATTGTATCGTGAGTAGAGACAACATCAATGAGTGATTCTAAGTTTAATTTTACTTCATTAACTGTTAGATGAAGTAACCTGTCTTTTTAAAACTATAGAAATTATTACATGTTTATATTTTGATGTCGTTGATCTAAATATACCTGATAATCTTTAATATTAGCATCAACGAGTGTTGTATCGGTGGTAACAGTTCCGGTCGTACTTGTGTCATCGTCTGATGTTTCATCTTTGTCACGACTCGGGCCACCTCGCAAAGGAGGCTTTGAATTCGAAGATACACTTCGCGAATTCTTTACCTAGAAAATAAATGCTAGGATTATAAAAAAAGGCATACGTTATTTACTATATCGTTAGTCGCCAATAAAATACCTGAATTAAAAAATTAACATCATCTTTAGCTGACGATCGCTCTTCTTTTAGTTTAGCTGCCTTTTCTTCTTCTTTACTTCTTGATGCACTTCTCCTTTCTCTTTCTTTCTCTATACTTGACTCTTTTTCAAAACTGTTTTGGGACTTTATGAGTTGCATCTGAAACCCATTGCAACAGTTATAGTTAATATTCTTAACTTGTTATTTAGTTGTGACTGATAAGGTTATAATTAGAAAAGAAGAAAATTATAAATACATTAATGCAGTGCATCCTTTTTAATATTTTAAAAAACAAATTTTCCCATATTATTAAATTTTCTCATTATTTCTACAGTTACATGATTTTTTCCTGTTCCTTTACACATAATTAATACATTAAAGTTTTTTTTAAGAGGTTATACATAAAGTTATTGAAAACTTGATGGTTTCGGTGTAAAACTTTTATTCTTAACCTATTTTAATAAGTAGATGTCTATGATATATCTATGATATATCTTGAACAAAGCTCACTTACTATAAATTTAGATAATTTGACTCTAATGATGTGATTACTTTTAATTACAAATACAAGACTACATATCAACATTTCAAGAGAAATTGTTATATATTTAAAACAAATATGACAGTAGAATTTTAGCTTGTTATTAATAATATATAGTTGTGATTCGCGGCTAATGCCTTTGTATACACTGTTACAAAAAAATTCTTGCTATAATCCAAAAATCAAATTAACATTTATAAAAAAATGTCGATAAATTCATTTACTCTGTGTGGAAAAAATCGAGGAGGATCACTATCCAGCTATAGATTAATGTAGGATGGCGATGATGATGATATTATTTCTGATCACCTTCCGAACACGTTCAGCCAGTGAGTCATTCTTGTTGATTGTGATGGTCGCGGCGACCGGTGGCGGCGACGGCGACGGTCGTCGCACTAGCACGGTGTCTGCGGATAAACAGCTTTAATGCTAAAACTTGAATGATTGTAGTCGCATGTCAATTTAACCACATAACAATGCAATAAATACGTTAGAAATATACCACTGAATTAAAGTCAGTGTTAAAAAAGAATGAGATTTATAAGACAGTTTGCTTTTACAAAAGTTAATACGATTAATTTTTAAATATTAATTTATAGAATATATAATAGAGTAAGACTGGTTATTTTAGATTTTGATAAATTCGAATAAAATTAGTTAATTCTGCGGATCAATCTATAAATCTATAGACGCAGTCACAATGTGAAGACGAAGATCTGTATCGATATCGGTGATTAAAAACGTACCGAAAAAACGTTGTAGTCGTTACGTTTTCAAATAAATAATTGTATTGGTAATTATTAATCCCAACCAAGTAGTATCTATTTTAATACCATGTCAGAACTGTTCTAATTTTATATCTACATATATGTATAAAAGATATCCGCCTAGGTAATGACTCATCATAATACCTCTTAAACCTTAAGGTTTAAAAACTTAGAATTTGAATGGAATATATTTTCTTCCGAGTAAAGGCCAGCTAAGAACAGATTCAAAGGAATTCCACCAATAAAGGAAATTAAGGGAGTGTTCATTAAAATAATAAATATTTTGAAACTATGTCTTATGAAACTTGAGAATAATATTTTTTGGCGAGTTAAAAATTTCCAGGAATGAGTTTTATGAAATTGCACCCCCGAAAGGTTATATATACATTCATATAAATTAAGTATATATAGCAGTGACCTGTGATATTTTGACCAGTGTCCAAAGCGGGCAGTGGTCCTGTGTTTCGCCGTTTAGGTAACTTAAGGCTGACGGTGACTGCGGTCGTGGTGTCGTTATCGTTTGCCAGATCCGGAGTCGATGTCCATGTTGTACTTGTTTTGTTCAACCCTAAGAACAAATTGTTTCAATCTTTAATTTTTATTAATATTCGATACAATAACTGTATCGAAATTAATATAAAAGGATAATGTAATTATAATGCATTAACAATCAAAGTATTGGAGATTGAAGTATATCAAAGGCACCTGTTAGTGACAATTTACTTATTTTTATATTTTAATCAGTGTTTAATATACGCATTATGAAAAAAAAACAGATGGGATTTATATTGATGTGTAAACCAACCAAACTGCATTTTTGAAATCACAAACGAGGATATTATATTAACGAGTTATTATATTAAAAATATTAGGGAGGTAAGTGTCTCTTTTGCTACTATAATGAGTGTCTTATTAGTCAGAAATACAAATTGAAATTAGTCACGAAAAAAGAAAGTTAATAAGCTTTTTAATGACACATGCAGGTACTCTGTACACACTGGTGTTTTCATGCATACTTTTTATATTAGAAAGTAATTTAAATATTTTGAACACGAGTTTGTTTGCTGTTATCAGATGATTAATGTGAAGAGCACAGTATACTGTATGATATGACCAAATATGAATCTATTTATTCACCCTTTTTACAAAGTTTTAAAAAGTGGACTTAATGCCTTTAGGTATTCTCTACCAGTCAACCTAAATACTCGTATATACTGTTCATTCTTATGACTTATGTCTTTTGATAACTCGTTACTTTCTAATATAAAAAAGTCAACTCCAGAACCGTAATAAATATTATAATAAGCAACGATGTAAAGAAATTTAAAAGTACTTACCTTATATTATGGGCATTTGTTATATTTAGGACGTTGAAATAATCGTTACAAATTCCTGAGCATATTTAAAAGAAATACAAAGATCTATATAGGTATACATATTACACTAGTCGGACTATTTAACATCGTTTATAACGAATATAAACGATGTTAAATAGTAATCAGATCGTGCGTTGATTTATTTAAAAGATGTACATTTTAATTACTAATCTCTTAAAACTGAATACCCCGACATATTAATTTTTTTCATGATTACTTCCGTACTTAAATACCTGTGACTGCGTCTTTCTTGGAAGATTCGACGGAACTAAGGTTTGTACTGGAAGCCCAGCCTCGGCCCGATTTTTCTCCTGCTCCGACATCCTCATCACGGCTTCTGTTTTTACATCTCATATTAAATATTGTTTAACAGATACAGACAGATAGATTCATATTATTGTGTTGATACAAGATTATTAAGTCGACGGTACAATCAATCACCTTAAATGTTAGTATTCAAATGTATATACAATTTGTTTATAAATTTATATGTTACTTAATTTACAAGAGTAACTATTGTCTTAGACGGGTTACCTAAACCGATCGTCTATAGTTATCTAAAACTTAACTGAATTGTTTGTATCTGAGTCATCGTAGAACAATGTTAAATTAATAATTTTAAAGCAAAAACAAATTCTAGTAAAAGTGATGGTTATTGAATAAGAAATGAATTAGAGAGAATAATATTTTTGAAACATTAATTAATGATTTTTCATTAGCATGATGATCTATGTAGATGTACTTTACTCCTTATTTCAAGTAAACATAAACTTTATTCCACAAAATTACATTCGCTATTGCATGTATTGCAATAGTAACATAAACAATATTTTCAGATATACGAAGAAAGTTATACTTACATGAGGGATTAAAAGCATAACATCTGTTTGGTAGTAACAACAATAAAATCTGTTTGCAAATTCATTTACGCCGAGATTAAATACATGTGTACATGGAGGCGGTATTGCGTCAATCCATCAGCTACTGGGCGCCATACAAACAATTCATAAACACATCCGGGAATTTGGAATATTGCCACGTAACGCTTTTTATGGTTTCATTTTGTATAATACAACCATATAATTTTATTATCAATTGAGGGCCCATTGGGTACTCTAAATTAAATATTAATATATCACTTTATACATATGGCAGTTTAGTGCATTAGTACATTATTTAACAAGGTTAAAAAAAATGTTCTACAATTTTTTTGGGGTACTTGCGAATACTGAGGAGTAATTATTTTCATAGTATTAAAATTGATTAATATTCATGTTGCAATAGATACCTTTAAGTTTAGCATGTGTATCTTTGTACAAGGGATTCTAAGGATTGTATAGAGGGTCATCACAAGATGATGTTCGTTGAGATTTTGCTGCCGATTATGTTATAGATAGTTTTGCATTGATTTGATTGATGTTTAATATAATCAAGTAAAAATCTCGAGCATGAGTACCGCATAAATAAACTGAAGCATATCAGCCACCATAGGTTAAGCACTGCTTTGATACTCAACCAGCAGAACTTTGAGTGGATTGGAGAGACATCTTACATAATGGTTAAAAACTTTCATCGCAATTGCTAAACCATGAAGAACCGGCTAAAGCCTCAAAGCCTAATCGAAAGTTTAATATAAATAAAATATTGGTAATTGATAAGTTAACATGTCATAGAGTATTATCTACTAGAGCTTTTTAGTATTTCTTAAAAAAATAGAGGCAACAAGTGTTGTCAACAATGCGAATACGTATTATGCTAGGCTCGGGATTTTTGCTCTATTTGATCGAATCAGGAATTGGGAAACCAATAAAAGAACGAAAGTTCAGTCGTTGGCTATGTCGGTTAAGTAATCGACATAGCCTAACTTATTTGCAAGTTGTAGTGGTAGTGCGCAGGCCACGTAGCGTGCAGATGACCGCGGAGCCTTAAGTTTCTGGAGTAGAGATCATGGGCCATTAAGCGTAGGACATTCACAAAGTGGATAGACGACTTTGTTAAGATCGTCGGAAGCACCCTGGATACAGCCTGCTTTCAACCGTTCCTTATGGAATCAAGGAAAAAATGTCGTCCAGCATTAGACGTCTTTCGGCTGAAATTATGATGATGATTGTCAAAATTGCAAACGTAGATTAAAAAGCTCAAAATTCAATAACAGAGACGGGTTAATTGCTATAGCCCAAATAAACCATCTCGGCTAGTTGTAAAATTAGAGTAACTAAGACTGAAAAGTCGTATCGCTCACCATACTCTGCAGGCATTACTCCAACTGATTACCACTATTTTCGAAATTTGGTCGTTTTATACAAAGAAAAAAAAATTAAATAACGATTAGGTCACTCAAAACAGCCTTTGAAAAAATAATTTTAGTTTCCAAAATTTTTTTAAGTAATAAATCATCAAAATTCCGATAAATGGTCAAATATTCTCTTCATTAGCTTATATTTTGAACAACTATTTCGATGTATAACGCTACATTTATGCCTAATGACCAATAACAAAGAGAAAATGTAGTTGCTTTACATATAATTTCCGGGTACAACGGGATTGCGTGAGTTTATTGAACGTTAGCAATTATTAAATGATCATGCACTGAACAGCTTGGTGACTAGTATTGTACAATCTTTAACTAGAAAGTATTTTGTATTTATTTCAGCTGCGCAACATGTGAGTGCGTTACAGGTTGCCATTTACTGGATTCGCTTTTTAATATAAAACAAATTGTTTCTGGAATTCAGAAATATTTTAATGGTTTTGTTGCAATCTAAAAAATGTATACGATATAAGTTTGCTCCTATTTTATATAGGATATAGAGGATTAATTATTCAACATTATCTTAATACAGTTTAGCCACAACTAAAAATAACTCTTCGCAATGGACATCGTCAAATATTATATAATAGGTTCATTTTATAATAAATACAACCGTATTTTTTCTATTTGGCGAGTAAAAACTGTATTAGTCTTCAATAAAGAAGAATGTAAAAATATTGGTAATGACTGGTTGGTTAGGTCAGTTGGAAGTATTGTATAAGGGTTATGACAGGACAGCTAACCGTGAGGACGTTGAGTTCCAGGTGGAGAGGCTGGGAGTGGAAGCAGCGAAGTCTTCTTCCCGTTTGCGTCCACCTCCGTGCTCCTTGTAGTCGCGGAAGCACCGCTTACAGCGCGTCGGCCATCGCACCTGCGGGTGGAAGCCCAAAGGACACAGCGAGTCGCCTTTCGCCAGAGGATATAAATGATGCATTATCACTACACCACACTACAAACAAATGCACAAATAACAAATGTCAACGTTTTAATCTAAATGCGAAATTCTTTTCTTATTTCTTAATATTTGATCACATTCCTTACATATCCATGCCGAGGAACAAAGTCATACGCTTGACTTTACTACAACACATTAGTCAACAATGTTTATGGAATGAGTTTATGGTTCTAGGCTATAAATATTAATTTATTTATTTAAGTAGGTGGTCGAGGCGCTCGTATGTCTTCACCGCACAAGCAATAAAAATATCCCGCTGCTAGTACTGAACCGGGCGACCTAATTCGACAGCTCCAGGCTAGGATTTTTGCGGATTATCCCGGCGCGTTAAAGATATATTAATGTCTAAAGAAGAAAACGTCATTAACGTAAAACGGACGCACTCGAGTGCATATGTTCGGAATAATGGGTGATATTTTAGGAAAAACTCATGTGAGAGAGTGCGTATTGGATCAGACACGGCGCAAGCGGCGGTGGAGCCGGCTCTCCGGGCACTGGCGACTGCGCGGGCATCGTGCCAACGCTGCCACAATGCCAATATCGTAAGCGTTCGTTACGTCTGGTGCGCCTCTTATTAGACCCAATGTATCAGAACTGCACGCATTCTTAGGTACAATAAAAATAAAACAAGATTCTGGATAAACAGCACCGGAGTATGGCGCGGATTCAGCCCGCACGCCCCCGTGTTTTGTCTCCTCGTATCTCACGAAAAGTGCGGCCATCTGTGTGATGCAATAAGGGTATCTAGCACTTTCCACGCCAACATCCAAAATAGATTACCGCGGATTATATGCGGAAACATTTCAATAATATCGACGCACAATTTTTATAATTTTAAATCTCGTCGAAACTCGCGTTCACTTTATGAATGGACGCTAACGTTGTATTAAAAGTACACAAAATGGACATATTAACATTCGCAGAAGTTCGGCATATTCAAAGCGAATACATACAATATTCTTATACTCGTTTTAAAAATGCTGACTGCAATTTAATGTATTCGGCACATTCGACACTTTTAATAACATTGTATGTATAAAGTAGTGAAAAGGTTACAATTTGGTGTTTTAAAAACTAAATGAAAAATAATTGTAAAATAAAGTTTATTCCATTAACTAACAATTTTTATATATATTTTAAATGTTTTATATAAAAAATACAACCAAAAGACTTGGAAATTCGGACAGTTAGAGTAATATACATTTTTTTTAATGGAAATAATGAAATGATATAATATTTACAGTCGCTAAATCATTGCAAAACGGAATCAGAAAGGGATAATTATATAGATATTTGTGGTGTCAGAGTAATGTACAAGGTAAATTCGGTTTTCTAACTAATTGTTATGACATTAAAGAGCAGTGAGTATATTTATTCCGTTAAGCTTTGCACAGATGTATATAGTTCTAAATATATCTCGTAACATATGATGCACATACATGTATTCGGTTCCTTAATATGAAATTATTTGTACTTTATACGAATGAAATCAACAGAAATCTCCTTCATTAAGCGGCTCGTCTTCTTTCTTGTCGTACACTAGCGTCTTGTAAATCACCTCCTCAAAATGCAAGGCGTTCAATCCTTTGGGTTCGGCGACTTTTATTTTGACGTCACCTGGATACAGTATTTCGCCTTTATTCTTCGTACTTCCCATTACCAGTGTTTTCTGTAGTTTATCAATACACGGTATTTCTGCAATTAAAAACTCGTTTTTAATAATGTCCAAGAAATTATAATAATTACACATTGTCTTCATATGATCAATGTAACGTTTTTAAAATTCTAAGCAAATTTTACTATCATAACCATTTAAGAGATTAGTTAATTATAATTAATAGCTAAATCACGTCACTATTTTTATGAACTAATTTTGTTTTTTGTTTTTTTTGGCTAACATTTTTTTCTTAAAGTATTTGTTTTTGTTAGAAAATTATTACGTAATTTAAATGTTTACCTGATGTAACAACCCTCTTAATAGGAGTACCAAGAGCAGCTTCTATTACTCTCACGTCCCTAACCAGCTGCTGGAATTCTGTCGGTGTCAAGGAACACACATGGTCTGTGCCTTTCATCGACTTGTCCAACGTTATATGCTTTTCCAACACCTGCAAATATTAAGAAGCTACAGAGCTTCCTGCACAAGTAAAACTTTTTGTTATTATATCGTTGATTAAGAAATAAAAACATAATTTTAACAACACATGTTTAATTTCTTCCTGTATTCTATAAAATAATAAGTTCGCCTTATAATTTCGATATAATGTTAATATATTAAGTTTTGAAAAATCATACATGTAGTTAAATATTATTAATTAATATTTTGGTGTAGGTTTAAATTGAAAATATAATTAAGAGAATATTCCATCCATCCATCCCTAAAAAATCTAGCATAACTAGATTTTTTATTGGACAATTAAATACATTTCACAAAATTTTAAAAGATTAACAGTTTTTTTTTACTATTCTATGGTCGGCGATACATTGACAGATTAGTCTTCAAGTTTTTTTCCAGTGTTTAGAAGACTAAATACCTACTATGGGTATAAATTATAATTTAATGAATATTCTGAAGTTCGGGCAAGTTCGACAACTAAGTCGAAGAACTTCCAGAAAGAACGACAACTAGCCACTGAAACACAAATGTTTATAAACACAAAAGGATTATTTTTATATTAACTTTTGATCTTTTTGTTCTGCATTTATATGCTTTGGTCTATACGCTAAACTTCTTATTCAATACTAATCAATTTTCACCTCTTTAAGACCTATCCGATGTATCTTAATTTGGACTTTCATTTTCCAATTAAGAATCAATGGTCAATGAATAAAAATACGATATCCATGCCGACAGTTATACGTCTTAACCACCCTAACACTTATTCTACGGTAATATTTACAAAGAACTTAAGATGCTTTATACAGTCCTGTATTTAGTTTGTCAAGATACGATATCGTTGTAAATACATTTCAAATGGTTGAATTTTAAAAGGGAAGACATTAAGAAATCTCATTCTTGAATATTAAAGTTAAATAGTTATTATCGATAGTTTTTTTATATATTTTCTTTTTAAATCAGAACTATGGAAAAATTTTAAATGGGAAATTATATACACTTATACACTTTACTGTTGACTACGAGTTAAAAATTGCGAAAAATCAATGTATGTACAAATAGCAGAAATTTTATAGTTATAATATATATCACTGTTACTGATTACTGGCGCAACATCGAATTTTTTTTTATTTTTATTTTATCCATAAGTAAACCAGTGAAACGGTTATACACTATTGAAAGAAAAATTTAAAACACATATATACATTTGAATATAATGATAAAAATTAATTAGCTTATAAAAGCACAGGTATGAAAGACAACCTCGTTGAGGTCTAAGGATGATATAGGAATGAGAAGATCTCTAGACGATCGCTAGAAGTGGTAATGGACAGGTCACATATCGCATAGAATAGACGGCAGCTGGAGCCCTAAGGTTCCGGATTGGAGACCATGGATCGACAAGCGCAGCTTAGGATTGGCTGTCGGAAGACGTTGAATGCAAGCCACTTCCATCCTGAAGTGTTAGAAATCTATGCGAGAAACCTATATCCAGCAATGAACGTCCTACGGCTAAATTAACGATGATTATGATTAATAATAAATAATTTATAACCTTAGCGCCCAATGCTACGGCACCCAGAGCCACAGCCGTACCAAGCTCCTGACCAGAGTATCCCACCGGCACGTCGAACGACTTCATGTAATCTTGTAAAACTGTCAAGTTGCAATCTTCGAACGGCACAGGATATGCCGAAATACAGTGCAACAGACAGAACTTCTTGTGTTGCGCCGATATTATATCGTAAATTGTTTTTACAGCTTTCTTATCCACCATGCCGGTTGATATAATTAAAGGAACATTTTTTGAGGCTGCATATTTCAAAAACAACAAGTTGTTCGAGTCTCCTGAACTAATCTTGATGAATGGAACTTTAATGTTGACGAGAAAGTCGAATGACACCTGAAAATAGATAATTGAAACCACCGTGATATATTGTTAAATAATAATATAATATATACGACGTCTATATCTACATACGAAAAATATAAATGTTTTAAAAAGTAAAAATAACTTTTCATTAATTCTATTCAGAGGATCTACCCGCGCGTCGTCTACCGGCTCATCGTTGCCACTCAACAACATGTCGGACACAACATTTTTAGAGAACAACATTCATATATAAAGAATGTACTTGAGATAGATGGCAGTTTTTTGTGAGATTTTAAAAACCGTGTGTGAGCATTATTAAAGCGGCAAGTAAAATTTCTCGGCTATTGAAACAAACTATTTTGTTCCCCAAAGCAACGAACGTAAATACGCACGTCAAGGTTACGGTGTACCGGTGAATGTACTACTTGTTTCTTCACTTACATTATACTTGAAAGAATATTTGAACGTACCATGTCCATAGCAGAGGCGGTAAACAAAATACCGATTTCTTGGGCATATCTAAATAATTCCCTGTATTGAGTTTCGTTAAATTCTAAATGTCTTTTATGCTCTTCATAAGTTTTACCCCATGAATTTGGATTATCGTAAGTTCTTTCTAGATATTTCTTTGTGAATTTCTCTTTGAGACATGTTTTTTGAAATTTTACACAGCTGGCGCCGGAATCCTGAAATTCACCAATGAACGATTATACTTGTTACCCGAAATAAATTTTTAAGAGTTTTATACAACGTATTTTAGTATCAAAATCCATCGATAAGGCTCAATACGTAGATAACTTTTGTACTTATTGGCTTGTATAAATGGCTATGACTAATGATTGTTGTTACTCGTGGATAAGCACGGGCTTATAATATTGCAACAAATGAACATACTTTAATAATAAATATGATATATGCCAATTCAAGTAAGAAATAGATATAAATTGTAGATGTATAACTAATATAATATTAACTGATATAACAATTAGTTCGGAAAATAACAAGACATTTCAAATGCTTAAGAAAGACGATTCAAACAATAACTTGGTGTGAGTGGAAAAGGTGAAAGTATTGGTTTATCTACAACTTAGAGCTGTTAGTTCATACAAGTATCTTTAGATGACCAAGAATAACAACAAATCGACGAGGGACGCGATAAGGATACCAAACGCTTTCTTTGTTTTAAGTTGTAACACAACATTGTTCGACACAATCGGTACAACGTAAAATGAAATTTTTAGTGAAATATAACTAACCTTGGCTGCTTTTATTAATTTCTTCGCAATTTCAATGTCACCTTGATGATTTTGTCCGACTTCTGCTATAATAAAACAGGGATTGCTGCCGCCAACCTTGATATCTTCTGTTATCTTAACTTCGACCATTTTCACAGCTGCTAAATGTAATCCATAAAAATAAATAGGACGATATCGGTTCCACTCGCGTTCTGGTCGCAATGAGACGGCTAGTAGGTATACACGGAAGGTTTATCGACCTCCCGCTCAGGATCGGATTGTGTAAATAAGGTCAATTTAATATAAAAGCGAGTTGCCCATTGAGCGGCTGCCACACTAGTGCGCTCGCGCCGCGCCTCGGAACCCGCTCCGCATGATAATTGATAAAAAACCAGTATGACTGTCCGCTACGATCATGACCGCACTGTCACAAGGGCGATAGCTTAATATGTGATGATAAAACTCATTATTTATTTCTCCTTCGATCGTTTTATTACAAACAAGAGTATAACAAAAATAAAAAAAAAATATATTTCACTATCGTGATGTCACTGTCAAATATATCTGAGAGTGTGTAAACAAACTGGTCATATTTTGATAAAAACTGATAGGTAGAAAAACAAGTTATGTTAAACACATGACGATTGCGTCAAGCATGAAGCGGTCGAATGTTGCGTGTGCACATTAGATACGGGTAATGCACAAGCTTAACTACGACACGAATTATTAACGAAATAAAATAATAATATATGATATTAGCACTTTGTGTTTTGTTTCTTTGTTCTTTCAGTCTCATGACATATTAAATTTGACAAGACATCCATTTTTGTCGTATTATAAAATAAAACAAAACCAATTCTGGCAATCGGGAGTCGGTTGATTGTGTATCGTGGAATGTTGAAAAATTATGTTAGCTGACGATCGGAGTGATTTTAAAAATGTTATATATTTAAATATTAAATGATATTATTGAATATTTCGTGCTTGGTGTAGTACTTTGGTATCGTTCCACCTTATGGAGTTAAATATTATAAAACCCTCTGTGGATATTCACACAAACGTGTGGAAAATTTTATTTAAATATTCTTTTTCAAAGAAAAGGTTTTATAACGATTGATAAATAGGTTCGTTTCTATAAACAATTACCTCTAATCAATTTTCAATTATCTAATTATTATTACCGTTCTTTTGTTTACCTCATTCTATCCAATGTCTCCTGTATATCGTTTAACTTTATTAATACGCATTATTTTTCCTTTTTTGTATTGCTTTAGTTTTTAATGAAAAATAGTGTTATCACAAGTAGTAGATATTGTGACTGTCTTCAACAAGGTATAAAATAATATTTGTAGGTATACGTAATGATTGTAACTACAGACAAACCGATTTCGATAAATAACATAAATAAATCACTTCAAAACTTTGAAATGTTATCGGTTGCTAAGGGCTATCCCTTTATCAGTTAGAATATATATTAATATTTGAAAAAGTTAACAATTTTTATTGTCTACAAATAGCTAATCTTAGTTAGTTTTGCCAATATATTTAATTACTAGCGGACGCGGCGAATTTCTTTTCGTTTAACATTCTATGAATGAGTAGATTTTGGATTCTCAAATAACATAATTTTTTTAGGTTAATTTATTATTTTATGTCTTGGCTGGTGGATGAACATTATTTTAATATTTAGTATCCTATTTGGGGTGTAGACAAATCAAATAACACAAGTCATTAAAATTGATTTACACGGTTTAAATTTATAAATGATATAACACGACTACGTTGCACTCGTAACTTTGCTAAGTAACACGTATTTTAAAGGACCTTTTAAAAAATAAGCAAATTAAAAAACGTACATGATGGAACGCACAAGATTTAAAAAAACCTTTTACGGAGCTTATAACACAACAATATTTTATGTCGATCAACAGCATTTGTTGACATAATTACAATGATAGACTTAAAGTACAATGTATGCACATATTACTTGTTTTGACACAATCAAACGACTATCAATAAATATAAAATATTTATTTACAGCGTAACTGTTATTTATTATTATAATTACATGCTCGTGTACCAAGGTTATAAGCTGTCGTATATGTATTGATATAAGTTTGTGGAATACAAACTTTCGAGTAAACATCAGGCCCGTCTTCATTTTAAAATTAGGTATTTTTGCTGTATTTATCAGTATTGTGGACTTTTCTTAAATAATACAATAAACTGATCTGATAAAAAGACGATAAGGAAGTCATGAAAGACAAAAAAAAACTCACAAAGTAAAACAGGTATTTTAGTTGTCAGGCTGAGTGCTACTTCGAGAGACCGTATGTCCTTCACCATTTCCTGTAGTTCCGCCGGCAACAACGAACACTTGTGGTCTGTGCCCTTCATGCTTCTGTCCAGAGTCACGTGCTTTTCTATTATCTAGATTCATATTTAGATTATACAATACAAAATACCAATTTAGGAAAAAGTACTTAATTTTGGAATCTTTATTTAACGTTTTTATTATCGCAAACACCTAAACTATTGATCATAAACAAAATATTTCAAGTTTTAAAATGCTTGACAAAGAATTTATTTGAAACAGTCGATGGCAAAGCGAAATTTATGTTTTCAAATGTCTATTAAAAATGATTCTTGATCTTTATCACTGAACACATTTTACTCAGCGCAAAATTTGCTTATCAGAGTATTAAATAGAAACTCGCTATTTATTTTATTAAAGATTATTATAAAACAGTCAATTTTAAATCTGTATGTAACGTTTTTTTTTTATCACCAACGGCTAAATTTGTGGTTATACACAAAATTCTAAGTTCAACTTTACAGAAACAAAAAAACGTTACTGAAAAGACGCAAAATTTTTCATACAAAATATCGATTAAAATTGATCTTTATAATTACACACACAATTCTCTCAATATAAAACATTAATTAAATGTACCGTAGCCGGCAATAAATATTGCACTTCGACTTTTGGAAAGAGACAATCGGCTAATTTCGGCTTCCTAGAGCGTTATCTCTGTCACACGAAATACAACGACTGACAAAACGTGACACAGGTAGTGTGGGAAAGAGATAGTGCTCTACAAAATTAGACGATTGTCTCTTTCCAAGGGCCGATGTGCAATTTTTATCGCCGGGTACTGTATATAGTTTTTATTTATAACGAGAAATTTGGGTTAGTTAACAATAGCATTCTTGTAGTGCAACTATAACGCGCTTTGATATAAAGTGTAAATATACGATTAGTAATACAGCGAGTTCAGATTCAGTAACAGTAGACATATTTTTAGATGCATGTTCAATTAAATATTCTGGTTGTTTTGATACTCACTTTGGCTCCTAATGCTACTGCCGCTAATGCAACTTTTATCCCCAGTTCATGACCAGAGTAACCCACGGGTACATCAAAACAGTTTCTATAGTCTTCTAATACCTTTAGATTACAATCTTCGTAAGGGGTAGGGTAGGCGGATACACAATGCAGCAAGCAGAACTGTTTATGATGAGATGATATAATTTTGTAGATGGAGTTAACAGAAGACTTTCCTATCATTCCGGTCGATACGACCAGAGGAATCTTTTTGGAAGCAGCGTAGTCGATGAAAACAAAATTATTAGAATCGCCGGATCCTAGTTTTATAAACGGAACTTCTAAACTTAATAAGAAGTTAAATGATACCTGGAAAAGACTCGGTAATAATGTTTGAACTTGTCTGACCGGAACCGCTGTACCGTGCGTACAGCAGTTCCAGTCGGACTACTGCTAAACGATCTATGTAATATTAAATAAAAAAATTATGGTTTTTATACTATAAAGTAGTAAGGTGTGCGAGGTGTATAACTCACCATAAAAAATACCCGCAATGTGTAATATACCACTACTCAAACTTTTGGTCATTTTTGATCAGCATAGATAACGACATTTTTTCTTAACAAATTACTTCCTATTTAAAATATTAATACAAAAAATGTTACATGAACGCCTTATAAAAAGTTTAAATTCTATAGTGACCGCCAAAGGCACTTCTCATATCAGGACACATTTCAGAACCCTCTTTACTTTATGTTAAAGAATGCCATTAGATTTATTACATAAGGGAGTTGCAAGTGGTCACTTTAAATGATCCTGTAATTTTCACTTGCATAAAAATAGAGCTGATAGGGCGCCGCATTTGGTTGGTGAACGCTGTATACAAATATAAGACAATGGGTTGGCATTCCGAGAATTAAGATATGAATCTACAAGTAAAATGTTACAGAATCATTTAAGTAAATGAAAAGACGCATGCAATGCAAAAGAATGAATGTATAATAACGATAGTAATGAGAGGGGTACCATGTCCATAGCAGAAGCAGTGAACAAAATATCAATATCTTGTGCGTATTTCAACAGTTTTCTATATTGATCCTCTGTAAATTCTAAAAATAATTTATGTTCACCGTATGTCGATCCCCACGAATTACAGTTCCTATAAGGAAGCTCTAGGCAAACGTTTGTAAATTTTTCATAAAGGCAGCTCTTTTGAAACTTAACGCAATCAGCGCCTGCTTCCTGGAAATATACATATTTCGCGATACAAATTAAGCCATAATTATATTTATTCTTGATTTACAATTGAAATACTTGTCTAATTACTTCTACGTTGACCGGTGAACGACCAGCGCTATTTGGTATTATGTTGTAAATAATCTAAAATGCTCTATCTATTTTCTAAACTCAATGCTGTTCTTTTTTTTTGTTAAAAAAAATATGTATATTATAATTTAACATTTATTAGCAACTAGCAATTTCGTAAAAGTGTAATAATATTTTAGGAAAATGGATAGCCTAAAAAATAAGTTGCAGAGGCCATGTTCTGCAGTGGATTTACAGGTGAAATAAAATTAAATAGAACCTTATTATTTAACAAAAATATACATTACTATACATCAATATTACAAAGCGACGGTAGAACTATAATACACAAATAAACATGACATTAAAGTTGATTGTTTACAACTAAAATGTATAAAAAAAATTTATTAGTTTTATTTTATTAACTCAAAGAAAATTTTAGTGTTATTTTATATTAGGTATGAATATAGTCACCGACTAACTATTACCTAACCACTAAAAGCGATTTAGTGTAATTTACACTGTTTTGTTTGGCATAGATATTTTAAATCCGACAATTTTTTTATAGGAAGGAATGAAGTTTTAACATTAAAACACTTCCATTAACTTTTTATATCAATGATATCAATAGGTATTGTAACTATTTTGTTGATAATTTTTACTTACCTTTGCTGCCTTTATAAGTTTTTTTGCGATTTCGATGTCACCTTGATGGTTTTGACCAATTTCAGCAATAATAAAACATGGATTATTGCCTCCTATTTTAATGTTTTTTGTTATTGAAACTGAATTCATTTTACAAAATAAATAAGGCTTTTGACCTTTTATTGAAGATTATTTTTTATTATACTAATCTTTATGGGTGTAGGCAGGGCCTCTAACTGCATTAAACGAAGCAAATTATTGGTTATTAGTTACCAGCATCGTAAAATACGAAATATTTATTTAGCAACTGGAAGCATATAGATATCTTTTACTGTTTTATTATTTCATGTGATATCGAAAAATAAC
The DNA here is from genome assembly GCF_028537555.1 of Battus philenor. NCBI lineage: Eukaryota > Metazoa > Arthropoda > Insecta > Lepidoptera > Papilionidae > Battus > Battus philenor. The sequence goes on from NW_027181693.1 coordinate 7,167,486, forward strand.
CGGTTTTTTTAATGCAACGCAATTTACTAATATAGAATCAATTACAAGAATTATTAGTTTCCGTTATTTGGACACGATTTAAAAAGCCCAATCGAACGAAAGATATATTAATATCTTACTGTAGAAGTGATGATTCAAATTAAAATTATGATACAGACCAGCAACAACTTATTAGAAGTGTTGAATAAAATAAAGTTTTAATTTGTGTTGTTTGGATTCTGTTTACACGTCTGTTAAATATAATAGAGAGAAAAAGAGAACCGATTGCAACATATAACAGAATTTATTGTACATTATTTACATAATTTCAAAAATCAACAATGCAGTTATCATTTGCCGGTTGCCCTACATGAAGCTATTTTAATAATGTCATTATGGTTTTTAAATCTGTCACTCAAAGCACGATTCACTTTCGACTCTGTAACTTTACCCAAAAAGTTACATATATATCGCCCTGCTTCATTCAATTTAACCAAATCGATGTCAGTATTTACTCCAAGTCCATATAAAAAGTACACAACGTCTTCTGTAGATAGATTTCCTGTAGCCCCTCGAGCATATGGACATCCACCAAGACCTGATATAGATGAGTCTACAGTCTTAATACCAAACTAAAAAAAAAGAGATTTATAAATAAAATTGTCATCATGATTCTCTTGAGAATTTTGATAAAGCATAATTTTGTGAGTTTTGAATATAAAAGCAAATTTTACGTAATTAATGAGTTACAATAAAATTTCTCCTTGAAACTTCTTAGTAGATGATTTTGTAATATTTATATAAAAACCCAAGAAAAAAAATTATTGAAATTACAAGTGTAATTTAGATTGTAAATCACATTATGCAGCATCAATTAAATATTATTTTTTCATTATCTAAAAGCGTATGGCCTTCTTTACTCTATTGTACACCAATAGATATAAAATAAAAACAAAAGACGCAGAAAAATATAGTATAAAAGGTCTTCTTACCTTGAATTATTTATATTGTGCGTTAATCAACATAAAAATTGCAATTATATTTTATTGCAGTATTATTACGTATAAAAAAAGAAAGTTATTGTATAACAAGAGAACTCACTAAAAACTTCACTATTTTGTCATACATTTTAATTGTATTGAAATGGTAACTTTTACGAAAAATATTAAATGATTTTACGATCTGAAAATATCTTTGACAGATTTCTTAAATGTTTTAGATGATTTTACCTCCAAACCAGCAAGTAAGTTACATAATCCTTGACCATAGGTATCATGGAAATGTAATGCCAGATCCTTAGGTTTGGCAACCTTCAAAACTTCAAACAGTAGTCTTTGAACAGAGCCTGCAGTTCCTACTCCTATTGTATCACCTAATGATACTTCATAGCATCCCATCATAAGCAGCTCTTCGGTTATCTAAAATTGATATTAATAATTCCAAGTTATTTTTTAACTAGTTGATTTACCAATATAATATATTTACTTTATGCTACTATAACTGATTTCAAAATTAATTATTTACACATTATTATTACACAAATACTACAAAGTATATATTTAAGGTAGACCTTTTGCTGCACAAATATAACCTTTAAAGAATCTGCATTCCATATGTTTGTGCATGAATTCATAAGATAGTTGCACATCAGTTTTAATTTCAGAAGACTGTAGATACATTCTATAACAAGAATAAGTGCTGTATCAGTAATATTATTTTTAGTTCAATGATGAAAAATGGAAAAACCTATTAGGCCTTTATATTTATGATTAGCTGTGCTTATGTATCTAAAAAAAATGTTATGTATAAATTATAACTGACAGCAATAACTGTAAACATTTTCAGTAAGATAAGATAATGGCCAAGTTTCTATGAGCACACAATATGACAAAAGTCGAATTAATTACTAATATATAAAAATGTATCTTAGAGAGCCATATTATAGACAATGTGCATTATGACAGTTCATGTTTTTATTTTACCTTTGCTATTCCTTTGGGATTGACAGGACCATCGTAAGGGCAGCCTACCACACATGAAATATAGCCTCTCACTCTCAAACCATCTTTTAAAGCTTGTTCAGCTACTTGTTTAAACCGTTTCAAACCTTCTTCTACGGAACAATTTAAATTTTTTTGAGAAAATCCTTCAGAACCAGCGGGAAATATTGCAATTTCATCTATATTACACTTTATCTGTAATACATGATTAAACATCAATTATTTGTAACATACTATAAAGTAAATTGCATTGATGACTTTACAAACTGCCTTTTATTTTTCATATTATTATATCAAAATTCAATTCTTCAAATTAGAACAGAATACATATAGTATTTAATCATGGATTCAAAAAACTTACAGCTGATTCATAACCCTTTAAATTAGGTACAAGCACAGGATAATTTACACCCGGAGTTCTCTTGAGTTTCTTCATTACATCCATACCATCACTCATTTGTTTAACCCATTTAGGGCTTACAAAACTAGAATTAAAAATTTGAATATGGTTTTTATGGGTGTTATTAGGTAAAGTAACATTTGCAATTTATTTGTAAACATATATATATACAAATGTGAAATAAAAACAATTTTAAATCACCTTGCAGATTCAATATTTTTGATTCCAGCTTCTGCTAGTTTGTGTATGAGTTCAATCTTTATATCCGTTGGTACAAACTTAGATTCGTTTTGTAAACCATCCCTTGGTCCAACTTCGTAAATTCTAATATCTGGAAGAGTACTCTGTAAAAAAACAATTGCTTGATAAACGAAAATTTTATCGAATGTGGTAACTTATAAGAATTACAATAATTTTAAATATAATTTAATTTTTACATTTCCTCATTATCACTAGTAAAAGATAATTAAATTATACACAGTCCAATGAATAGTCTTATCAGGAGGCAAAAGCCACTATTAAACAGGAATAAATGTTAAATTGAAGCAAATGTGAATTAAAATCTTGCATAGTAAATATACCCCATACCAGCCTTCGAATAAAATGAAATTTATTTATAACTTCTAGCCACGTAGTTTTTTTAATTACATTCATTTTATTTTTAATACTTTCTCAAACAACTAAACAGTCACTCATAACAGGTTTTCTTTCAACAATGATTTGCAAATATAATGTTTCTGAGGTTGGTTTAATCTTATATTTGTAAACATCTCTTATCAGATAAGTGATTTTTCTCATGTAATCAAATTCAAATGTAACTTATTTAAAAAGAATATTTTGAAATATTTCATTTGGTCTAAATAAGTACTTAATAGCCGTACGCTAAAATTAAGAAAAAGTGAAATTTGATGAAAAATTTAATGTTGTTCTGGAAAAAGATTTGAACTTAAATATTTTACTCTATATCAAATCTTTCTCAAAATAATTTTATTTTACTATTTATAAAATCTAAGAAAAAGTTGTTTTATTTTATTCTATACCATTAATCGGTTTGCTTATTCGTGAAATTTTGTTAACTTTTAATCCATATATGGTAATAGTCAAATAATTTGGTTATTCGCGTATTTATTGTAATAATCGAAGTAGGTATAAAGCATTTAAAGCCTTTTAAAAATATGAATTTATTTGTGTAAATAATCATTTTGAGATAAAGAATGAAAAAAAATTAAACGTCGTTAATCTGTCACTGTCATCGTTACTTGTAATTGGTTATTTTACCGGGGAATTAAGTTTTAATCGACTAAAGAGTTTCAATATTTTTAGTAAACATGGGTAACAGTTGTTTCATTATTTAAACATTAAATTATTGCATTATTTGATGACATGTACTTCATAATCCTATTTGTTTCAGCGGTAAACAGTGCCACGTCTTTCGTTTTATCTAGTATTCTCACCCTCCTCATATTTTCTGGAATGCAAATGTACAAACCATTATTAGTTAAGTCTCCGATAACAATTATATTTGGAGGTTATCTTGGTTCCCTGATGTTTATGTTTATCACTACAGTATCCTTTATCGTTTATATTCAACTATACACATTATTTAGCATCAATTACTTAAATATAAATATTATTTCATTGATCGATCTAACTTTTAATAATATGGTTCTATTTCGAGTATATTAAAAAATCTGTAGAATATTATTAACTTACTGTTTTTTCTTCAGTTCAAATTGTTATTATATACAAACATCTTACAGATCTATTAATATTGAATGCTTTAATTTCGACCAGGTCTGTTGATGCAATTAACGAGTCATTGTTAATGTTATATCTAATCTATAATTTTTTCCTTAATGCATTGCTCAGGCAGTTGGTAATTTAGAAGCAACATTATTTGGTAAGAATTTTCAGTTGAAATTGCCAGAAATTGTCTTATCAATGGCAATTTCACTAATAGCGGCAGGTATGGTACACAGAATTTGCTTCACAACATGGTGAGTTTAAGTACATTATATTAGAATATTTTAAATAAACAGTAGGTAAAAAATTCAATTCAAAGTTAGTGACACCCTAGATTTAAAGTTAACCGAAACTGATTCCATTATTTATTGATAAGTGAGCTAATCCTTAATAAATAATGTCTTACTTTATAATAAATTCTGTAAATTTGTCTTTAAGTTAAATACAGGTAGTGACAAGAGAAAAGTTATATTAAGAATTTAAACTAAACAAATGTTTCATATAGAATACATGAGCAGCACAATACTGGTGATTGAGGATGTTTTTGGGGAAGATCTTTGCCCTGCATTAGGCTTCTTTGGGCCAAAATGATGATGATGTTGATGATATGTACCATTAAAATTAAATAAAATACATTCATGAATTTCAGTGTGTAAAATTTTTTTCCATAGAGAATAAAGGTGTGTTAAATTTCCTATAGCTTAAATGTAAAACTTTTGAGCTATAATTATTTTAGATTATTGTCCAAAGTTGTAGGTAATCAAAATAAATAGTGTTTAATGTGATTTTTATTTCATTTGCAGCCTTATATTTTCACTTATGACAATATACTACATGAACAAGCTGTCACAAAAGACTTATGCTGCTACAGCACCGGTTACTGTTCCCACCAAATCTCGAAGACATAAATAAATATTACATTTCTTTTTATAATTGTAACAATAAACATACAATTTTGTAATGGTTTTTTATTATTAACTTTATTAATCATTTACTTTACCTTTTAATAAGTCATTCAAATAAAATAGTAAAATATCATATATATAGCTTATTATCTGTATATAAATATTGCATTTAAAATAAAGGGACAAAATAATGAATAACTATGTAATGAAATGGACAAGTCATCACTTCCAATCGCTTCTTATCAAAAGCTTTAGTCAAATAGAGTAATCGAAAATTTTGACTGATTACTGTTCTTTCAAATAATATCTCCTTTTTATCAAAATTTTTACAGCTATAGATTTCAAATAATGTAATTACATGCTAAATATACAAGTTTGTACTACAAGCCAACTAACTGAAAATTTGTTTTTAAACATTGAAAATATTATATAACTTATATAACAATTTCTGTTAATGTTTCTTTTAACATCTTTGTGTTAACAGAAAGAATTGTAATAATACTTAGTACGTTTTTATTTTCTCCATTCCACTTTCCCTCCCATTCTTCAATTTTTTGAATTGCAGTAAAGTGCCATGTATAATATAATAAACATGTTTTTTTTTTATCTAACACTGCTCATAAAAAACTTTATAGTGAATACAAATATTTAACAATGCTATCAATTAATACTAGATTAGTGTAATGGCTTAAAGGATGTACTTTCTCTAATTGGTTTTGCTTCATAGTGCATATTGCAATGAATATAATAAATAAAAGTAAAAACAGAAAACTTGCCAGGTGTTCCATCTTAAAATTATTATAACTTGTTAGCTGTCATTAGTTCCCAATTTTTTTTTATTTAACATATGGAAATTGGTAGGGGTAAATGTTTCTTTATCAAATATTTAGGACTTAGTTAAGCAATTTCTACTTTTGTATGTAGTTGATTTCTATTACGAATTTTCTATTCACTTGTAGTTAAAAAAGTTTTCACTGTACTCAGACTACTGAGGTATTAAAGAATAAAATAATTTGTGAAAGATTGTGGAAGTTTAAACTATATACAACGGTATGTTGTTAATAAGGTATCAAAAATGTAATGTAAGAGTCACAAGTCTAGATGAATATATTAAAATATAATAAAGGATGTCTTCTCTCTTTTACCTAAAACCTTTTATACAAAATAAAATTCCAGATCATATCATAATCTATCTTGTTTAAAACATTTAAAATAAACTTGTGCAGGAAAATATTAAGAAAAGGCAGTTTTATTTTTATTAATCAAATTCTTTTTATTACTCTGATTAAAGATAATTTTTCAAACTTACATAGCTCTTAACTTTTAAATATATACGTAAAATACTTAATAATTTAAGAGTTAGTAGTTTAAATATCATTCATAAATAGGTTTATATTAATTAAATGATGATTTATTAAAAAATAATGAAAAGACACAAGCAAAAATGGTGTTTCACTAATATCAATAAATTTATTATCTTTAAGTATCAAAAAATCGTTCGTATGTTTACGTAAAAATATTTGGGACACAACTCGCGACTATTTACGTGGCAGTTAATTTATTTAATTACATTCACTGTTTACATTAACTTTATACCAACTTCAATCAAACTAAAATCTTTCATGAAACAATTATTGCTTACATATTATCTAGTATTGCACTGTAAGCACTTTGAACTTAATCCTTAATGGTAAGGAATATTTAAATATTCTTAATATGATTATATTAAAAACAAGATGGTGAATAGTAATAATGTATCAACAGCTATTACTAAACCATCTTGGCAGTTTTATGTATACACTGTATAAGAATCAGAAAACCCATTTTATTAATATGTCTAAGTATGTTTTGGTTAAAATATGTTCTTAAACTCTTAAACAAAAATATAATTATACCAGTTTTAGGAACTGGTGTAGACAAGACAATGATTAACTAGTTTTATGTTATACAAATTGCATTTATAGGATTTTCTTTTTGCTTAAATGTTAAAATGTTGGACCGCAATTGAAAAGACATTGGAATAGTTCTACACATATTCTTAATATTAAAATGTTATTAGCTCTCTTATTTACATTTTTTTTTAGATTACAACCATTAATCATTATTTTTTGTTCTACTAGCTCATGTTAAACATATATGTAATTAGAAAAATGGCAAACATCATTTTGAAACAAATAACCCCACAAAAAGAATATGTAATAAATTAATTTATAAAGTGTGTCTATTCTACATTGCTAAATATTGAAAGAAAGAGACTTAAAATTTGGCACTAACATAGATACTCTTATTTTTTACGTTTGTAAAGAAAGGTTTGAAATATGAGTGATGAGTATAAGTTTTAAATAAAGCTTTATAATTTTCAAAGTATTGTAATACATTTATGTTATAAATCAATTTTGCTATATCACAGATTCAGTCAAATTTATAAGGCACAAGGTGATCAATATAATGTTATCGTTATATTAATTGGAATACAACACTTAAGTGGTTTCAACCATATTGACTACAGAAAGATGAAAATAAAGCCTTAAAGGTATCTCATAGTATTACTCTCACAAACTGAAGCAACCACTGCCACAATGTAGTAAAAGGTTCATTAGTTTTTGTATGTTATTGTTATATAACTACAGAATAGTAATATTGCATACATAAGTATTCCTTATAGTACATAAACAATAATGGATGGAAAACCCTGCTATCCTATAGAGTTATTTAATAAAGTAATTATTATAACACAATATTTCACTTATAAAATAGTTAACATGCATTATGTGAGTTACATAACTTATTTGTTTCTAATGTGCATGCTGTTGTTTCTTACATAAGGATTTTGTAAAATTCTTGGAGTTGTTTCCATTACTCGCAGTAATAGCTCATCTAAATAATTTTCTAAATCTTTGTTCTTCTTTTTCTCCACTTCAGCATCTTTCTGCAGATTATATATGATTACAATTAAGTCTTCTCTTGTTTTACCATCAAACTGCTGTAAAACTGTCTTTGGTATGTTATTGAATGCTGGATTGATTGAATCTTCTTCAACAATATTTTCTTCACCTACAATTATGCGTTCCTCCAATAATTTCTTAGGTTTAGTATTGTTACCAAACTTTTTGAAGAACTTCGGGCTGGGCTTTTCTTTCAGAGAATTTGGACTGTCCAGCTTTTTATTTCTCTCAAGACTTGATGATTTTTCTCGGTCTATAGTAGTCTGACTATTTGATTTACGTCTGGAATAGAGTTTTTGAGACCATTCATCATTTTTATCTATAACTTGTGCTGGTAGCTGTGGAGGAGTAAAGGTGTCTAAGCTAAGGCGAACAGGCTTTTGCGGGGCTAACTTATCTGGAATTGCCAAGCTGCTGCTTGTAGATCGTCTTAAGAATTCACCACCACCAAGATTCTCTAGTGAAGCATTGACAGGGGAAGGAGTATATTTATGACCCCGTGGTAAAGTGTTAACATTGAGTGAACTTCCAGAACTTTTGTGAGATAGATCATCAAAAGCAAATTCATCTTCATCTTCACTAATTACACCTGGGTCTGCTTCACCTGCTAATCTTTTTGGAGTTGAATGGTCCGGAGTCAATAAATTGGGCACTTTGAGATTTCCTATACTTCCACCAAGTGAAGAGGCATCACTTTTCTTGTCTTTCTTTGTTAGATTCATTTTAGATCCAAGGTTCTTAGCAAATTTCTTAATACCTTTACGTTTTTCAATGCTTCCAATACTCATAAGGCTTCCGCCTACATTTTGCGCTAAGCTGGACAGGGAAGATTTATGTTTCTCTTTTTTAGTAAGATCTGTGAGACTTCCTTCTTTCACAGTAAAACCTATTTTAACTTCAAGATCTCCTCTTTTCTTGTCATTTTCTTTTCCGGTTTTTCCTTGTAATGTGTACCAACGATTTCGTGGACGTTCGTAAACATCGAGGTCTTTTAACGGAATCGATACCTGACCCAATAAATGATCTTTAACAAAATCCTCGTCATATACTTTTAAAACAATTTCAGCAGTATTGCCATGGGATGGAATTTGCAGTTCACACTCTTCTAACCATTCTACATTCTCCGTAGCTTTGTGTTTCACAGAAGTTTGAAATTTTTCTTTGCCGAGAGCAATAGTAACGAAACAGTTATTTGTCCCGTTTTTCCCTTTTATTATTAATCCTCGAGCTCTTTGAACTGTTACCTGCACATGTGTCGGATCCCACATTTTAATATAATAAGCTAATCTGAAATAGCTATATTTGTTTTTGCAAATTACAAAAAATTAACACACAATCTAAGATGTCTTGTTCTCTACTTTCGTCACCATTTGTGTTTGTGGAATTCCGTTCTTCAGTCATTCATTACTCATTTTCATGTCGTTTAAAGTTGCCATAGTAAAAATGGATATTTGTATGCATTTTTTAAGTATATTTCTTCTAATAATAATGTCGACGGATATGTTATTTAAATTAACCTATAGTAATGTGTTTAGAGAATTCGTGTTACTTAGAAGTATATAGTCCTATATATATTCTTTATGGTATCGATGAAAAACTAAAACTAGTTTATTTAATAAAAAATATTTTGAATCCGTCAAAGTATTGAAAGTACAGAAATATTACCTATATTGGTAACTGTAAGTGATAATTATTGGAAAGATAGTTTCAAAGTACAATTTTTTTATTATATTAATTAACTTTTACAAATGCGACAACTAGATAATTGATATACGTATAAAGAAATTCTTTTGACAGTTCGTTTATTTTCTATTATTACAATGATAATGATCAACAGCAGCTTACTCTATTTTAGAATTTTTAAGATTTTTTTATTTATATCAAAGTAATATTTTAGTGACGATAAATCTCAGACAAGCATTTTTTTCGAAATCTATTTGGAAAACATCAATTATGGTTTTTAAGATAACGTAGGGGTGAATATTAACTATGATAATAGTTTGTAAGGCTAGCACGATAGATATTATAGTATGGTCTAAATGAGTCATGTTTCTGTAATATTTTTATCACTTTAAATATTTAAATCCTAAATTAAAGCACACAAATACATTATTGTATTTTTAGATTAAAGTGATTTAAAAGAAAATTTATATTTGTTTAGTTTGCAGCGTGAAGGCAATAAATCTAAAGGGTACGGGAGATACGTCAACTGGTAGGTTGACTCTTAGAAATTTAGTCGCCGCCATGAAGCGTTTCTTTGGTGTTGATCGCGCTTTGTGTGTGCGAGAATATTATATAAATGGTGATTCGGCGACTAAAGCATGTAGGAGGTTTTGCCATATACGAGGTTTCCGCCACGTAAACGACGCACCAAGCATTTCTCTCATACGAAAATGGGTTAAAAAGTTTGAAGAGACCGGTACAACATTAAATAGACCAAAATCCGGAAGACCAAGGTCATTAAGAACTGTAGAAAATGTGGAGAGTAGAAGCGTGCACTTGCTTTAAATGTGCATAGATCAACATTACACCGTATTTTGCATAAGGACTTAAGACAAAAAATGTAAACATGGTCTCAATGTAGACTTGAATACCGTAAACTTTCCAAACTATGTATATGCAAAGGAATCATTTCTATGCTGCCAAATAAGCTTTTTAGGAAGCACATCCATTAATTTTATTTAGCTTTCATATTCAAATATTTATGTTCAAATAAAAAATTCAATGCTAAATTAATTACAATATATCTTTGGATACGTTTAAATTAGAGTTGTAACTCAAGTTCTCATTATAAACAATATTCCCTTTAGATGAACTAAATATATAAATGGATTTCTCCTATTAAAAAAGTGTGTAGTTTCTTGTCTTCTTTGAGTGAATAAATTGATTATGTGCAATAAATGTTTTATTATTATTTTTAATTGAGAATGAATTTTTGGTTATGTGTAGGTTTTACGGTTTTCCAGAAAGTCCAAAAGGTTTTTTTGCAATTTTAAGATTTCAGAAAATTGCCGGGGCATAGTGCTTCTAGGTTAATCAAATAAATTGGCATACATACAATCATGTAAAATTACGATTTGCGACTTTTTTCTTGTTAGCGTCTTAAATGTGAAGTTTTTGTGTGTAAACCAAACTAATTTGAAAAAAAAATCGTCATGAAATGGCCATCCAAGTTTACATACCAAGCCCTTAAAAAAACATTGTCAGTGTCGCAAGTGTGAAAGAAATATATGTGTTTTTTATTATGAACTAATAATAATTAAATGTTTTCTTGTTAGTTCTCTAGGTTTTTAGTCTCATCAAAAATAATGTTTCTATGCATTTATTAGCTTTGCGCATAAAAATTGTGTTTAAAATTGGGTAAACAAGAAAAATGTTAAATCTCAAAGAATCTTCATGTGTGGAAAAATTATTTAATAGATTATTATTACAGTTGATCCCATACTATAAGTCAAATGTATTAGAAGGATAAAACCATTGCTTTGTAATTTGTCTCTTGTTTCAAATTTCTATTTAAAAAAGTAGTAGAAAAGTATTCAGTGGCGTACCTAGAACTTTTGCCGCCCGGGGCGATCTTCAGTTTGCCGCCCTTTTTCTATTATAAGTCAATCAAATAGTGGTTTTTATAAATTAGTAAATAAATAAATAATTATAACATTAATAAATATTAAGTTATTTAATCAATATTTATTAATACACAGAGTAAATTTTTTTAGACATATTTGTATGCACTCGTAATTATATTTATATAATATCTAATCTTCTAGCTTTCACACTAGAAAAATCGTGTATAATGCTCTCAAAATTTATATTATTTGTAATTTTTTGTTCTATTGACAAAATTGCAAGATTTTGTAGTCTTAATTGACTCATTGTAGAACGAAGATAATTTTTTATCAACTTCAATTTTTTGAGAAGCTTCCTTCGCAACTGGCGACACTGATTAAAATTGTTAAAAAAATTCTTAACAAAATTACAATGTTGGGAACAGAATTTTTCAACCCATACTGCTGATTAAATTTGAGCAGACCAAGAGGGCCCTTCCCCCCGTTTTTCTAATGTTTTGCCTCTTTTTTTAGTGTAGATACAGCCATAAAAACCTGGATCCTTTTTCTTTCAATATGGAACTGTTTTTCATTAATGTCAATCAAGTCATTTATTTGACATTCAAATTCTTCATTTAGTAGGTTACACGGTATTATACACGAATATTTTCTTACAAGGCCATGCAACTGATCGAAGCGTTCCTTTATATCCTTTACAATTCTGTCCATAGATGAAAACATTTCTCTTCGTACTTCTTCTTGTAAGGATAGCCCCACGTCGAATTTTCCCCACTCATGTTTTTTCGCCTTCTAACTCGACGCTCAGTCGATACCTCCAACTCTTCACAAATTATTTTGGCTGCTATAACAGCGTTTCGTACTAGCGTATCTCTTTGTTCCATGAAATGTGTTTGCAAAGAATTTAGTTTTATATGGCATTGGTAGACATTTAACCCTTTTACTTGCAGGTATTTTTGAGCGTCCTTAATTTTCAAAAGGACGGGTTCCCATAAATGAAGGTAACATAGAAAAGAAAAAGATTGCATAGAATTGAGTAATATTCCAGCATCTGATCTCGTTTTACTATTTTCTTCTTCTAATGATCATAATAATCATTTATTATTCAAGAAAGAAAATAAATTTGAAATGAATAAGTTGTTTTTTACAACTATAAGTAAATACAAAAAATGCCGCCCCAAGGTAAGTGCCGCCCGGTGCGGACCGCACCCACCGCCCCCCCCTAGGTACGCCACTGAAAGTATTCATAAACCCAGTGGCGTAGCTAGGGGGTGGCGAGCGGGGCGGTCGCACCAGGCACCACAAGCAGGGGGGCACCAAAGTTGAAAATAATTTTTTTAAATTTTTTTTTAGTGATGAATAATGAAATGTTAAAAGAAAATGAAAACCATTATTTAAAGTAAATAGCATAAAAAGAATATCGAATTTTACTACAATTGAGCTAAAAAGTTGTTAAATAAAATGAACATAAAAAAAGTAAAAGGTTACAAATTATAATATACACAGTGTTTAAGCCTTTCATTCGCAAAACAAGTGTTTTTTTAAAAGGGCCCTAAATCACAAAACACATATCTGTGTTCATGAAATATACAAGAAGATATATATGTGTTCAACATTTAAGGACATGATCCTCTCCCTTAGTGTATAAGCCACAAAGATGGGTTCATATAGGGTTCCAAAAATTCTGGAAACACATTTTTGTTTTATACAAAAAGGGTGAAGATCATGTCCCTTTAAGAAAAAAAATTATTTTGATTTCTTTAATATTTAAAAGAAAAAAAACAAAATTGAGCTTCGGGTTTTTTACTATTTTATGGGCAAAAAATAAAAAATTGTACCAAAATGTAAAAAATATATAAATAAAGAATTTAGACTCTTTAGGGGGAGGGGGGGCACCAAGCCCCAATCTGCCCCAGGCCCCAAATACCATAGCTACGCCACTGCATAAACCTGTTATAGCAACCATATGGTGCAAATTATATATATAGCCTTCATGGGGACCTTTGCTTGTAATGTCTTCCTAAGCAACAGAGCTTGTTAGTCACTAGTATTACCGACTAGTGTCGGGACTTGTCCCGGATATCTCTTAGTTCCAGTTTAGAGACATAAATTAAGCGCCTTTAACGCTGTGCTCCCATTAGAATGATAAAGCCGCCAATGCCAATAAGCAAACATAGTTTGTTAATGACAAATACCATCATACAACTTTTATAAAAGTAAATGTACAATTAAAAAAGAACCAAACACTAGCAAGTAAGTACAAGCGCGGTCATATCATATCCCGCATTTTGAAGGTACACGGTAAACTAGAGTTCAATTTTTCTATTTCAATACTTCTATTTTTAAAACTTGGGCTTTAGGTTTTAAAAATAGAAGTATACTTAAATGGAAGTATTTAAGTATATTTAAGTATATATATAAGATTCCTTTGTTTGCCAGACACATTTATTTCAATATTTTATATTAATTGATAACGGGACGGGTAGACTAACTGCAGCCAAATACGTATGTAAAAAGTACGAGTGTTGTTAATCTTGTCTTGTCTTCCCCTGTCTCAACGATCACATCTCTGTGTCGGTGACTAGCTATACCGCGCACACCATGGATTATACCTATTATTAATAGTTTAATAGAAAAAAATAGAGATCAAAGATTTGTACATAAAACTGCTATGAGGAAAAAAAAATTAGATCTCTGAAATTTTAAACTATTTTTAATTATTAAATAATTGCCAAAGGACGATATATTATTTAAAACAACAAAAAAAGAAAGTAACTAGTATTAGGTGTTTGGAAAGGCATATAATAACAAAAAGATGTTTTGTACAATCTTTATATGATAATAAAATAAATCAATTCCTCGTTAAGCAAAGTTAATTGTCCATACTATATAAAAGATTTGTATTGAGGTATCTATAATAAAATTACATAAATAACATTTATTTCCTATTTAATTTACCTTTGTCCATCGTTTTCAACAATTGACGTTCATTTTTCTTTTATATGGTATTTGAGAAGCCTAATGAATGAAATAAAAATATTCCAATAACCTTGACCATCAAATTGATTAATATGAAATATATTTTGGAAAGGAACATTTATGAGTATAATTTGGAAGATATGACATATATAATTGGAAATAGACTACCATTTACTCTATTTCCAATCACCTTGTATATCACCATCTGAGTCAAAAAATGTAAAACTTTAAGGAAAGGTAGTGTTTGACACAACCAAACATATTGTTTCCTTTCAATGGGTTCTAAACAAAGAGATCAGGTAGAAATTTTACCCCTGCCACCAACGGTAGTTTGGTGCAAAATAATTATATTGTCATTTAGTTTCATGTTGTATCAGGAAGGGATAACATCTCCGACATGGTAAATTTGCCTAAGGAAGAGCAGGAGTTAGACGAAGATATCCCATGCATACCATTTGAAACGGTTCCACCTTCGGAACCAATTAATTTGGAGGAGCTGGAGTCTGTAGCTGCAACGACAGCAAATTTAATGAATCCTTACTCTTCGCATCCAAATTGCTACCAAATCGTCATGAACAGAGTGCGACAATTTTTTAATTTGGTAATTATGATTGTTTAGTGTAATTTAAAATAAAATTTATTTTTTCCTATACCTTTTTAATATTCACTGTTATATATCTATATATCTTTTCAATATTCATTGTTATCTTATTAATAATTTAAATAAATTTATGCTTATTTACAATAGTAATCAAATTTTTGTTTTAAGGAATTTAAACTGTGTTTCATCATGATTGGCAACATGCATCGTGAAGACGAAGTAACTGCTCCGGAACGATAGAAACAATATAAAACATCGTCCATACAGAATCGCAACAGCAATTCATGTACAAATTCATGCGGCAAGCTTTCTTAAAAATCACAGTGTTCAGATTTTTTAAACACGAGTACGTTACCATACTCACCACAAATCGGGCTTGTACTTTTTTAAGATCTTTATGTCCATACGTTTTTATCGCATGAAAATAAATTTTGATGGAATTTGAGTTTATTATTTCTCTTGAAAGTTAAATACTGATATGGATTATTCATAAACTATTACAGCTATTCGGAAGTTATAAGTCAAGAGCAGGAAAGAAGCCACGTATGTTTTCTTTCTATTTGAGAGGTGACATAGAATTTTATAGAACACCGAGATTAAACTAAGTATCAACTTATAAATTATTTTTCGTTTTATATATATTTCTGTGGCAATTTATCGGCATCGTTCGTTGCGAAGAGCAGTGGAACACTCATTGAAGTTTTTTCAATAGCGTTTTCGAACAGCCACGGCTTATTCCGCATCTTAAAACTTATTTGACATTTTTCTTAAATTTTTTGTAATAAACGAAATAACGACCTAATAATTACACACCTGCACTATATTCTGTTTGGCTGGATACGCTGGCAAGTTATACTAATGAACGAGGAGTCTGCTGCGTGATCGTCATTTTCGAACTTCTCCAAAAGGTTTTCAGTAATGAGAATCATAATAATAAAGAATGAAAATTTTCAAGTCAAATCTATAATGCATAGTTATGAAACATAACTTTTAAGTTGCTATCCGTTTGATGTAATAATGCAAAAAGATGTGTAAAGAAGTTGGTGTATATTCGCATTTTAAAATAATATTTTAAGATCTTTCTAAAATAACCCGTTTTAAATATATCACCATTTAGGTGTCACCAACGTATGAAGCTTTTTCTTCAATGCTTCCTTTTCAGTTTATAATCTTTTAAAAACTAATTTAATATATGATGGTACATATGTACTACATAGTAGTACAGCAGTAACTGTACAATTTAAAAAGTTACAACGAGTTGTATGCTTTAACCACCTATTAAAAATCTACAAATCTTATTTTAATAATTCTGTATGTTACTAAAAATTTCAAAAATATGCTCGCGTGATATTTATTTCACTCTAAAATTAGACATGAAGATGTTCATTGTCGTTAATGACTTGTGTACTTGTATTATAATTAGAAAATGTATTAAAATCGATAATGATTAATTTAGTTTTAAATTATAATTCGAATTAGCTTATTTTTTGCGAATTAATTATATAGTGATTATTCGACACGACATTGCAGTTTTCGTCCAACATTAGCAAATTCTACTCAAGTAAACTAGGTAACGCCATAAAAGTTTTAACCCAAAAGTGTCTGCTTTTTTTTTCTTTCTTCTTTGTTCGTTTTCGAGTCATTGTCCTTTATTTTAAACTTATTTTTTTAATTATATGCGTAGCAGATGTTTCGTGGTATATTCTTTTCACGACGAGTCTATTATTTGAAACTTTTACTTATGGTTGTATTAAAGCCATTAACTAATATAATACAATATAATATAATACTAATATAATATAATACCATTAAATAATATAATACTTAAGTACGATGTAGTAATAATGTTGTTTGAAAAATGATATTTCCTTTGAAAATCAGTACATTACTGTATAAATTTTTGTCTGTCGTTTACAATGAAGAGTAACCCGATAACAAGAAAATGAAAAAACATATAAATAGATTTAATTATTTTTATTCGTAGTAACAGAAAGAACGTACCAGGGCTGATATAATTAATGAACTCCTTTAAACGCACCTTACTCAGATTTAATCGAATTTATAGGGTTGTTTCCACTACCTGGTCTTCAATAAGTTTTCCGTTTGTCGATGATTTGTGGTAAAACCGGTATGTATTTCTTACGGTGCAGGCGGTACAACTAGATTTTAAGCATCTTCATAGAGTTTTGATTGTGAATGTGTTACATATTTTTATTATTTCATTTCAATTCCTTTAATATTAAACCATACTGATATTGAGTATATATTGATAAATAGAATCGAGTCTAAATTTTAATATTGCATGATTATTTTGTGTATCTATATACTGCACTTTATGGTAAGGAGGCTATGTTACATAGGAATGTTAAAGTTTTGAACGCTCACGAGTATTGTCTTGATCGCTAAGTATTCAAATTTATAATTTCGTTATTTCACTTTTAAATATTTCTTACATTGTGGAATCATTTATTTAAATTAGTACATGGATTGTCGTACATTTATTTTTATAGCCAGAAATAATTTCATTTGACGCTTATTTTTGAGATTTGTGTAACAAAGGGGATTGTTCGTAGCTATCGCGCACTTTATTATTTAAAATCTTTTGTTTTAACTTTAAAAATGCGTTTAGTGAAGAATACAAAGGTTAATCTAAATAATGCGGTATTACTTTTTTGTGTTCTGCGTACCTGTAAATACATTTATCTACAACTTTTGCTTATAGAAAAGTATGGCTTAAGCCCAGGTAAACTATGTACTCGTCTGTTATTCTATTGTTCTTAAAAAGGTACTTGGTACACAAGATTGGAAAAGGGCTAATACTTTACAATAATGAATTGTGAACTTAATGGTTATGGTTATGGCTATGTTTCTTTAGTAAAGTTATAAAAAAAGATCATATTTAATTTTATTTTTAAATTTATTTATAAAACGAAACGAGAAAAAATGTCAGGAGTAAAAATTCAGGTGGTTTACTAGATATTATCTCTCGGGGGCCGATAACTCGTCGCTTGAATGTGATCCACCGCACTTTTCACAAAGAAGTAGAAAATTCTGCGAACAAATAAAAATAACATGTAATGTAAAATTTTCATGTTTATTTCATGAACAAACAAAAAGTTAAGCTTGTAAATGGGCGAGTAGATTTTATAAGGCTAGATATGACATGTGAATTTAAAAAAAGACCTTCGTAATAATGAACTAAAAGTAATACATGTAATTTTTTAATTAAATAGAATTTGTTAAAATATTGACTAATGTGTTTGACTGTTATTATTAATGGTAATTTTCATTTATTAAAATTAAAAATGCATCTTGTTTTAAATATTCTAAGCATTTATAATAATAAATAACAAAAAAATGCTTACCATATTATGTTGCTGTCTAAGTAGATCCATTGCTTCATTATAACTTTGCGGCGTATCAGTTCCATGTTTTTCCATTAATTTTACAGTTCGTAAAGCTAATTCATGTAATTCTTGGAGTCCACTTGGCTCACCCCTCTGTTTCACCTCTTCCCGACTTCGTCCATACCTTATACCCCATGTGCGATGACTCCTCCTCCTACTCAACATCTCATTTTCATCTCCCCTTACATTTCGCGCAGGAAGGACCGTTAAATTCACCATCGTCCGTTTTCACCAATCGCTCTTTGCCTAATGAACTCCAACCATTTTCACACAAACTATTATAGCTGCTTACTAAGGATTTTGGTGGGATACTCTTACAAATGGTCATAAACAAGTTTGGGCGGCCCGAAATGTTCATTGTTCTTTTACAAATACAAACCATTAGTTAAATAGTATGAACAGCTACATTTATTGTTAACATTTTAGTAATTACCTAATGACAACAACTTACACAAAATATAATTTAATTAATGTTTTCGTTATATTAAAATATGTTTTGTGTCTTATTATTACTTGGATCACAACCTTATTATTTATGTAAAAAGCATTTGTAAAGAATGTTCTAGTTTATATTTGTTTTAGTTCCTTAAAGAATAAACATTTTATAAACACATTCCGATATATGCCACATGTATTAATTATATTGTTTTAGTCATTCGTCTAAAGTTAATGAGTCAAATTAATCGTTGAAAAAGATTATTGTTTTTTTAACGATTGATTTGTATTCCTTGAATAAGATTGAAGTTTGTATGAAGTTGATACCTTTGTGTTGTTTCTTTCTACAATAGCCATAGAGTCGAGAAATATTTTAAAACCTTGTTAGTAACGACTGGTTGCTTTTGTTTACTAAACTTAGGTTCAATCGCTTAGCCATTCCGAGTTGGTTTAGCATTTTTCTGCTCAAGCACGGACTGTCATCGTAACAAAGAATCTCTCGTTTCTGTTAATCTTTTAGCGTCTTTTCTGTTATAAAAACTTTTCTAAAGCAAAAAAAAGAGAATATTCGATATTGCTCTAATTTGGATACAGAAGGTCACTTAGTAAAACCCATCAAAGTAATGTTATCCAGCAGTTGTTTACAATTATACTGTTATATATCTCTTTTATATTTTCTAAAGTAAGACCTGTAATTACAAACAAAAAATAAAACTCCTGCTTATACACTGTCCAGCATTTTTTTATTATTGCATAATCTAGGGTTTATACTAAATAACACACTACGCTATGAAAGAAGATAATCTAGCACCCGTTACAACGTGAAATGAACTATCGGAAAATAAAGGTTTTGCTCTGTACACTACACTAGCTACTCATAAATATATCTTATAATAATAAGTTAGTAAAATGGAAAGTTTTTAGAAGTAGCCACTTAAAAAGCAAAAAAAAATAATCCGAATAAATCGGACTTTCTATAGAACTATTTACAATTATTTTAATTTCATAAATTGTCCTCAACTTAAAAGTTACACTTCAGCGTCATGATGTATTCAACAGGTGAAAATTTTGATTGCACGATTATCAACGATTGTCAGCAACAATGTCACAACGGCTTGTTTGGCGATGAAACTCCATCACGTGCCACAATTTACAACTGGCATTACTGTATTTGAATAATAATCGTCTTTATTTCTTTGTAGCCGTGAAGTAAAATATCACGTTAATTAATATAATACTTAGTTCTCAGTTTAATCTTTCGAGTCATACAGCATGACTCGAAAGATTATTTACATTAACTAACTTGGCATTGTTTTTATTTTTCTAAATGAAGAATATTGATGTTTCATTTTATTTGATAAGATAGAGTTGTGGTTTAAGTTTCAAGTAATTTATTGGTAGACGAGAAGCATAATGTACACGTGGGATCGTTTGATTATTTAAAACACGAAGGATGTAAGAAATACGGTATAAAATACTTTCGATTTAATATCTAACAAGTTTTAATGTACACTAAATGCAGATGGTTTTTATTAGTTGTTTTTATATTATATTCATTAAGCCAATCAATCTGGCTAATATTATATTCATTTAGAAACTTCCGTGCGCCATCACTATAGTGGTTGCGTCTCTCTCTCTCTGTATCATTAACAGCTTTTATGTATATGAGAAATTGTTTTAGGTTATGTATGTACTGATTTATTATTTCATTTTATCTAGAATATTGCACGCTTTAACCGAAGTATGGTTTTTACTAAAGATATTGTACAGACAATAGTTTTTGTTAAAATAAATAAAAGTTGTTTAAAGTACAATATATAATGCTACCGAAAATAAATCTAATCCCCCACAAAGCTAGAGTGTACATAAAAAATTATACTTCGTCAATTGCAGTATATAAATTTAATCTCCTGCAGAAATAATTAAATTTTTATGCGCTGATGGCATCATATCACAGAAGCGTGTGGGTTTAATAAAACGCATTAGAGATAATTAGGACAAGGGTAAACTTTTAAAAATCATATAGATTATTGAATCTTATAAAATAGGTTACTTTTCCGTGTTTAAGAAGAATTTAATATCGTTACAAAAACACAATTTTTATTTCAATTAACTTTATTTATTTTTGTTTACCTATTTTTATTATATATTTGTTATTGCATTGAAAGGTAATATTTTAATAACATTTTTAATAAATTAATAAATGTATTTTAGAATGTGAATAATATGAAATATTTATTGGGAGTGTACATTTTAAATTAGTGAAATGTACTTATGTGCTTAATAGACGATGTCAACCGATCCATAAATTTTTTCTTTTGGAAATAAAAACATACATATTAATTTCCGAGTCGTTAGTCTGTTTCTAATAATAAAGACATACCCTAGGTTGTAGTATTCTATCTTTATACAGTGATCCGATTAACTCTATGGTACATGTAAGGGAAGTAGATATGGGTCTATTTGTCAGCTTCAACAGATACAAAAAGTCTAAGGCGAAAGATTTATCATACAGAGGAAAGTGCGACAAATTATATTCTAGTCCTGACCTCAGTCGTAATATGGTGTAAGTTAATATATCTGTTCCTGACCGTTGTTAACTAGGTTTAGTTTCTTATTTTTTAGGTTCGCTTCTTCGTTTTAGATACTGATACTAAGTAAATACTTATATATAGACCT
The DNA here is from genome assembly GCF_028537555.1 of Battus philenor. Lineage (NCBI taxonomy): Eukaryota > Metazoa > Arthropoda > Insecta > Lepidoptera > Papilionidae > Battus > Battus philenor. Next base: position 7,189,122 of record NW_027181693.1, read on the forward strand.
AAGCCTAAATTTTAATATTGCAAGATTACTGTGTGTATGTGTTAGTCTGCACTCTATAAGACAGGGAGCCTATGTTACGTAGGAATGTTAAAGCTTTGAACGCTCAGAGTATTCAGTCTTGATCGTTCAGCTTTCTAATTTAAAATCTAGTTATTTCACTTTAGATGATAGTTAAATTGTGAATTATAATATTTTAATAAATACACGAATTTTCGTACATTTTTTTCAATAGTCAGATAATTTGATTCCACGCTTATTTTTCAGTTATGTGCAACAAAAGGGATTCTCGGTAGCTATCGCGCGTAAAAACTTTTGTTTTAACTTTAAAAATGTGTTGAGTGCAGAAGACAAAGGTTATTCTAGGTAATGCAGTATTACTTCTTTGTATTCCGCGTACCTGTAATAACCTTCATCTATGTTTGCCTACGGAAAAGCATGGCTTAAGCCAGGTTATTCTGAGCTTGTCTGTTATTCTATTGTTTATAGAAAGGTACTTGGTACACGATTGAAAATGGACTAATACTTTACAATTTTTATTTGTGAACTTTATGGTTATGGTTATGTTTATTTAGTAATGTTATAAAAAAGACCATTTTTATTTTTTTAAACGTTTATTTACAAAAAAAAAGGTGACGTATTTAATGAGTATATAAATATAAGAAAGAACTGGCGCGAGAATGAAATCAGATAATTTATTAAATATTATCGCTCGGGGGCTGACAACTCGTCGCTTGCATGTGATCCACCGCACTTCTCACAGAGAACTATAAAATTCTGTGAACAAATAAAAATATTCAGTTAAGTAAAATTTTCATGTTTATTTAATGAACAAGCAAAAATTTAGCATGTAAACAGGCGAAAAGATTTTTTATTTAGGCATTATTATATAAGGCTTGATGTATATATGACATTTTGAATTTAATAAAGATATTAATAATACTGAACTTGAAGTAAACGATGTTATTTTTCTGTTTAAACACAATTCGCTAAAATATGTTACATGTTCACTTTAAACATTGAAAATCTAATTCGCCTAATATTGTCTGATGTACCTAAGCTGTTATCATTAATGCAATTTTTTATCACAATCTTATAAACATTTACATTTAAAAAAAGATAAAACCAAAAACACTTACCAAATTATGTTGCTGTCTAAGTAGGTCCATTGCTTCATTATGACTTTTCCGTATATTAGCTCTACTGTTTCCAATTAATTTTACACCTCGGAGAGCTAATTTCTCTAACTCTAGGAGGCCAGTTGGTTCCTCCCGCCGTTTCACCTCTTCAAGACTTCGGCCATACCTTATGCCCCATACGAGATTACTTTTCGTCGTTTCCCATTTCCCTTCTTCATCTTCCCTTACATTTCGCGCAGAAAGGACCGACAAATTCACCATCGTCCGCTTTATCCAATTGCTCTTTGCCAAATGAGCTCGAAACATTTTTACACAAACAATTATAGCTGCTTACCTAGGATTTTGGTGGGATATTCTAACAAAAGGTCATAAACAATTTTGGGCTGCTCGAAATGTTCATTGTTCTTTTATAAATACAAACCATTAGTTAATTAGTATGAACGGCTACTTTCAGTTTTAACATTTTAGTAATTACCTAATGACAACAATTTACACGAAGAATTATTAAATATTATTTACTTTATGTTTTGGTAACATTAAAATATTTTTTTATCTTATTATTCCTCGAATCCCTTTGTTCTTTCTTGTGTAAATAGTTAAAATTAAATTTCTTATTTGTGTAAAAAGCATTTGTAAAGAATGTACTAGTTTATATTTGTTTTAGTTTCTTAAAGAATAAACATTTTAAACTCATTCCGATATATGCCTCATGTATTAATTAATTAGATTATTTTAGTCATTCGTCTAAAGTTGAAGAGCCAAATCAATCGTTGAATAAGTTTATTGTTTTTTCAACGATTGATTTGTATTCCTTGACCAAGATAGAAGTTTGTATGAAGTTGATATCTTTATGTTGTTTCTTTCTTCAATAGCCAGAAAGTCCACAAATAATTTAATACCTTGTTAGTCACGACTGGTTGCTTTTGTCTACTAAACTTAGTTTCAATCGCTTAGCCAATTAGATTTAGTTTAGCATTTTTTTCTTAAAGCACGGACTGTCATCGTAACAAAGAATCTCTCGTTTCTGTTCATCTTTTAGCGTGTTTTCTGTTATAAAGTTTTTTTAAAGCAAAAAATAAGAAAATGTTTGATATTGCTCTAATTTGGATACAGAAGGTCACTTAATAAACCCATCAAAGAAATGTTATCCAGCAGCTGTTTATTATTATGCTTTGATATATCTCATTTATATATTCCAAAGCGAGCCATGTAAATTACAAGCCAAAACTAAAACTCGTGCTTATACTCTGTCTAGCATTTTTCTACTGTTGGATAATCTTATCTTTATACTAAATAACACACTGTTCGCTAGGAATGAAGAAAAAAACTATCGCAGAATAAACGTTTTACTCTATACACTACACTAGCTACTCATAAATATATCTTAAAGAAGAAACAACAAAATTTTTATTCAATATGAATAATTTTTTTTGTCAAGTGGGATTTTATTGATAATAGAATGGACATTAAAATACTACAATGGATGCGTAACATATCGATCTATAACCTCACAATTAATACATTACTTTAGAGAATTTTCTTTTTGGTTAATTGGTTAGTGAAATGGAAAGTTTTTAGAAGTAGCCACTTCAAAAACAAAAAAAAAAAAAATAATCCGAAGAAATCGAAAGTTCTATAAACCTATTTAACAATTTTGTTAATTAAATAAATTGTCATCTATTTAAAAATTCCACTTCACGTCATGATGTTTTCAACAGGTGAAAATTTTGATTGCATGATTATCAACGATTGTCAGCAACAATGTCACGACAGACTGTTTGGTGATGAAGCTCCATCTCGTTCTACAATTTACAACTAGCATTAGTGTACTTAAATAATAATCACCTTTATTTCTTAGTAACCGTGAAGGAAAATATCACGTTAATTAATATAATACTCAGTTCTCAGCTGCTGTATGACTCGAAAGATTATTTACATTAACTAACTTGGCATTGTTTTTAATTTTCTGAATGAAGAATATTTATGTTTCATTTTATTTTGATAAGATAGAGTTGTGGCTTAAGTTTCAAGTAATTTATTGGTAGACGAGAAGCATAATGTACACATGGGATCGTTTGATTATTTAAAACACGAGGGATGTAAGAAATACGGTATAAAATACTCTTGATCTAACAAGTTTTACTGTACACTAAATGCAGATGAATTTAAATAGTTGTTTTTACATTATACTTATTGAGCCAATTAATCTGGACAATATTATATTTATTGAGAAGCTTCCGTGCGTTCCCGCCATAGTGGTTGCGGCTCTCTCTCTGTATCATTAACAGCTTTTATGTATATGAGAAATTGTTTTAGGTTACGTATGTACTGATTTATTATTTTATTGTCCCTAGAAACTTGCTTTAACCGAAGTAAGGTTTTTACTGAGTATACTGTATAGACAATAGTTTTTGTTGAAAATAAATAAAATTTGTTTAAAATACAATATATAATGCTACCGAAAATAAGTCTAACCCCGCACAGTTAAAAATCATAGACAAAACGAAAATTGTAAAAACTGAAAAATAATTTGTATGCAACATGTATTTGTTCTTATATTTTAACACGATATATTTATGAAAAGTTACAATACGATATTACTCCAAATTTGGTTAGTCAGAACTTTTGCCGAGTAGCTAACGAAATCAAATTCACGGTAAAAGTTTCAATTGCTTTTTCGTAGCAAGTGTGTAGCAGATATAAACGTTTTTCTTACAAACCTAAGATAATGCTCCTTACCAAACTAATAACGGAAGTTTTTCCCAACAACGTGTAAATATCTTTTCTAATGCTTTTCGTACTTGTAATATTATCTCAAATGTTTCGTTTTCATTTAAACTATCAATCATCTAAACTGACCTTTATTGTATTTTTGATATTCATTTAATCCAGGAAAAGAATACACTTATCTTGTATAACACATTAGTACAGCTAAGCGACCAATAATGGATGTAGGCTTAACGCCCATCACGTAATAATATTTTTGTACGGTCGACTTGCGTTTTTTTCTGTATTTTGAGTAGTAATACAGCGTTTATTTTGTTATCTGATAGAAGAAGTATGCCAGCAAGAGAAAAAATTCAGTCAGTCTTAATGTCATTCTAAAATTGCATTATTTTCGTGTTTCGCTTGATAAGGAAAGGTAGGATTAGTAATAGGTAACGGTTATGAACGTATTACATAGTATTTTGAGTAGAAGTTAATAATTTTGTAAAATAACTATTGAACTCTACCCTGAAGTCATAATTAATATAATATAATATAAATATGTGAAATTTTCTAGTCACATGTTTCAGAATAGTATAAATAAGAATCAACAAACCATTAATTAACAAATTCTAAACAAAGATACGACAAATAATACTAAATTATATAAGTAAGTTTTAAATGTATACATTTACAGTATTGCAATGATCTACCATTATTTTAATGCCAAAAGCTAAACATATAAAATTGTGTACATATAAAATTATACTTCGTCAATTGCTGTACATAAACTTAATCTCCTGCAGAAATAATTAAATTTATATGCGCTGATGGCTTCATATCACAGAAGCGCGTAGGTAGGTTTAATAAAACGCGCTAGAGATAATTACGACAAGAGTAAATATGACTTGCACAGATAATATGTGGACGAAACATTTTAAAGATTAATATAGATTATTAAATCTTATAAAATAGGTTACTTTTCCACATCTAAGAAGAATTAAATTTTGTTACAAAAATGTAAATTTTAATTTGATTAATATTTATTTTTTGGTATCATGTTATTGTATTGAAGACTCGCCCTAGGTTTTGATATTCTATCTTCATACAGTGATCAAACGAACGAGACGAAGGATGATCAATCGAAAGTGCGATAAACTATATTCCAGTCCTGAAATACCTGTTCCTGACCATTGTTGACTAGGTTTCGTTTCAGTGTAAACTAACGACATGCGGATGCTCGGCAAATCTTGGCTATTATTAAACGATACTGATACTAATTAAATATTTGTATATCGAATCGACCTAAGCCTAAATTTTAATATTGCAAGATCACTGTGTGTAGCTTTATGCTTAACTCTGTAAGGCAGGGAACCTATGTTACGTAGGAATGTTAAAGCTTTGAACGCTCAGAGTATTCAGTCTTGATTGTTCAGCATTCACTTTAAATGTCAGTTAAATTGTGGAATAAAATACTTTTATAAATATACGAATTTTCGTATATTTATTTCTTACCCAGATAATTTGATTCCACGCTCATTTTTCAGTTATGTATAACAAAAGGGATTCTAGGTACCTATCGCGCGTAAAAACTTTTGTTTTAACTTTAAAAATGTGTTGTGTGAGGAAGACAAAGGTTATTCTAGGTAATGCAGTATTACTTCTTTGTATTCCGCGTACCTGTAATTACCTTTATCTGCGTTTGCCTACGGAAAAGCATGGCTTAAGCCAGGTAATTCTGTGCACGTCTGTTATTCTATTGTTTATAGAAAGGTACTTGGTCCACTAGATTGGAAAAGGACTAATAATTTACAATTTTTATTTTTGAACTTTATGGTTATGGTTATGTTTATTTAGTAATGTTATTAAAAATACCATATTTATTTTTTTAACGTTTATTGACTTACAAAAAAAAATTGTGACGTATTTAATGAGTATATTAATATAAGAAAGAACTGGCACGAGAATGAAATCAGATAATTTATTAAATATTATCGCTCGGGGGCTGACAACTCGTCGCTTGCATGTGATCCACCGCACTTCTCACAGAGAACTATAAAATTCTGTGAACAAATAAAAATATTCAGTTAAATAAAATTTTCATGTTTATTTCATGAATAAGCAAAAATTTAGCATGTAAACAGGCGAAAAGATTTTTTATTTAAGCATTATTTTATAAGGCTTGATGTATATATGACATTTTGAATTTAATAAAAACATTATTAATATTGAACTTGAAGTAAAAGATGTTATTTTTCTGTTTAAACACGATTCGCTAAAATATGTTACATGTTCACTCTAAACATTAAAAATCTAATTCGCTTAATATTGTCTGATGTACCTAAGCTGTAATCATTAATGCATTATTTCAAAATCTTATAAACATTAACATTGAAAAAAGAAAATAACAAAAATACTTACCAAATTATGTTGCTGTCTAAGTAGATCCATTGCTTCGTTATGACTTTTCCGTATATTGGCTCTACTGTTTCCAATTAATTTTACACCTCGGAGAGCTAATTTCTCTAATTCTAGGAGTCCAGTTGGTTCCCCCCGCCGTTTCACGTCTTCAAGACTTTGGCCATACCTTATGCCCCATACGAGATTACTTTCCGTCGTTTCCCATCTCTCTTCTACATCTTCCCTTACATTTCGCGCAGAAAGGACCGACAAATTCACCATCGTCCGCTTTCACCAATTGCTCTTTGCCAAATGAACTCCAAACATTTTTACACAAACCATTATAGCTGCTTACTAAGGATTTTGGTGGGATACTCTAACAAATGGCCATAAACAATTTTGGGCGGCCCGAAATGTTCATTGTTCTTTTATAAATACAAACCATTAGTAAAATAGTATGAACGGCTACTTTCAGTTTTAACATTTTAGTAATTACCTAATGACAACAATTTACACGAAAAATTATTAAGTATTATTCAACTAATGTTTTGGTAAAATTAAAATGGGTTTTTTATCTTATTATTTCTCGAATTCTAACTTTCTTGTGTAAAAAGCATTTGCAAAGAATTTAAAAAAGTTTATATTTGTTTTAGTTCCTCAAATGAATAGACATTTTAAACACATTCCGATGTATGCCACATGTATGACCAAGATTGAAGTTTGTATGAAGTTGATATCTTTGTGTTGTTTCTTTCTACAATAGCCATAGAGTCGAGAAATAATTTAATACTTTGTTAGTTACGACTGGTTGATTTTGTCTACTAAACTTAGGTTCAATCACTTAGCTATTCCGAGTTGGTTTAGCATTTTCCTGTTAAAGCACGGACTGTCATCGTAACAAAGAATCTCTCGTTTCTGTTCATCTTTTAGCGTATTTTCTGTTAAAAAAAAAGTTTTTTAAAGAAAAAATAAGAAAATGTTTGATATTGCCCTAATTTGGATACAGAAGGTCACGTAATAAACTCATCAAAGAAATGTTATCCAGCAGCTGTTTATTATTATACCTGTATATACATCTCTTTTATATTTTCCAAAGCGAGCTATGTAAATTACAAGCCAAAACTAAAACTCGTGCTTATACTCTGTCTAGCATTTTTCTACTGTTGGATAATCTTATCTTTATACTTAATAACACACTGTTCGCTATGAATGAAGAAAAAAACTATCGCAGAATAAACGTTTTGCTCTGTACACTACACTAATACTCATAGACATATCTTAAAAAAACACAACAAAATTATTATTTAAAATGAATATTTTTTTACCGAGTGGGGCTTTATCGATGATAGAATAGACATTAAAATAAATACTACAATAGATGCTTAACATATCGATCTATAACTTACAATTAAAGCATTGCTTTAAGGAATTTTCCTATTGGATAATAAGTTAGTAAAATGGAAAGTTTTTAGAAGTAGCTACTTTAAAAGCAAAAAAAAAATAATCCGAATAAATCGGACTTTCTATAGAACTATTTACAATTATTTTTATTTCATGAATTGTCCTCAACTTAAAAATTAAACTTCAGCGTCATGATGTATTCAACAAGTGCAAAATTTTGATTGCATGATTATCAACGATTGTCAGCAACAATGTCACGACAGACTGTTTGGAGATGAAGCTCCATCTCTTGCTACAATTTACAACTGGCATTACTGTATTGAAATAATAATGATCTTTCTTTCTTAGTAGCCGTGAAGTAAAATATCACGTTAATTAATATAATACTCAGTTCTCAGCTGCTGTATGACTCGAAAGATTATTTACATTTACTAACTTGGTATTGTTTTTAATTTTCTAAATGAAGAATATTGTTGTTTCATTTTGTTTGATAAGATAGACTTGTGGCTCTAGTTTCAAGTAATTTATTGGTGGACGAGAAGCATAATGTACACGAGGGATCGATTGATTATTTAAAACACGATGGATGTAAGAAATTCTGTATGAAGTTGTGATTTAAACCTTGCTGGTACAAAATACTTGCGATTTAATATCAAACAAGTTTTACTGTACACTAAATGCAGATGGATTTAATTAGTTGTTTTTATATTATATTCATTAAGCCAATCAATCTGGCTAATATAATATTTATTGAGAAACTTAAGTGTGCTATCACTACAGTGGTTGCGTCTCTCTCTCTGAATCATTAACAGCTTTTATGTATATGAGAAATTGTTTTAAGTTATGTACGTACTGATTTATTATTTAATTGTCTCTAGAAACTATTGCATGCTTCAATCGAAGTAAGGTTTTTACTGAGTATACTGTATAGGCAATAGTTTTTGTTAAAAATGAATAAAAGTTGTTTAAAGTACAATATATAATGCTACCGAAAATAAGTCTTATCCCGCACAATTTAAAATCATTGACAGTTATCACTAAACGAAAAATGTAAAAACTGATAAATAATATGTATGCAACATGTATTTGTTCTTATGTTTTAACACGATATATTTATAAAAAGTTACAATACGATTTTACTTCAAATTTGGTTAGTCAGAACTTTCGACAAGTAGCAAACGATATCGAAATCTTTCCTTCATGGTAAAAGTTTCAATTGCTTTGTCGTAGCAAGTGTGTTGCAGATATATTTTTTTTTTTTACAAACCTAAGATAATGCTCCTTACCAAACTAATAACGAAAGTTTTTCCCAATAACGTGTAAATATCTTTTCTATTGCTTTTCGTACTTGTAATATTATCTCAAATGTTTCGTTTTCATTTAATATTTCACTTTAAATGTTAGTTAAATTTTGGAATATAATACTTATATAAATATGCGAATATTCGTACATTTTTTTTAATAGCCAGATAATTTGATTCCACGCTTATTTTTCAGTTATGTGTAACAAAAGGGATTCTAGGTAGCTATCACGCGTAAAAACTTTTGTTTTAACTTTAAAAATGTGTTGAGTGAAGAAGACAAAGATTATTCTAGGTAATGCAGTATTACTTCTTTGTATTCCACGTACCTGTTATTACCTTTATCTACGTTTGCCTACGGAAAAGCATGGCTTAAGCCAGGTAATTCTGTGTTCGTCTGTTATTCTATTGTTTATAGAAAGGTACTTGGTCCATTAGATTAGTAAAGGACTAATACTTTACAATTTTTATTTGTGAACTTTATGGTTATGGTTATGTTTATTTAGTAAGGTTATAAAAAAGACCATATTTATATTTTTAACGTTTATTTACAATAAAAAATTGTGACGTATTTAATGAGTATAAATATAAGAAAGAACTGTCACGAGAATAAAATCAGATAGTTTATTAAATATTATCGCTTGGGGGCTGACAACTCGTCGCTTGCATGTGATCCACTGCACTTCTCACCAAGAACTATAAAATTCTGTTAACAAATAAAAGTATTCAGTAAAGTAAAATATTCATGTTTATTTCACGAACAAGCAAGAATTTAACATGTGAAAAGGCGAAAACATTTTTATTTAGGCATTATTTTATATGGCTTGATGTATATAGGACATTTTGAATTTAATAGAGGCATTCCTAGTAATGAACTTGAAGTAAACCATGTTATTTTTCTGTTTAAACACAATTCGCTAAAACACACTATGTTACATGTTCACTCTAAACACTGAAAATCTAATTCGCTTAATATTGACAAAGATTGCTATGATATGCTTATCTAATTCTAAATAAAGATGTTTCAAAAATACTAAAGCGTATATGTATGTTTGAAATGTACATCTTTACAGTATTGCAATGGTCTTCAATGTTTTAATCCCAAAAGCTATCATGTGCACATATAAAATTACACTTCGTCAATGGCTGTACATAAACTTAATCTCCTGCAGAAATAATTAAATTTAAATGCGCTGACGGCTTCACATCACAGAAGCGTGTAGGTTTAATAAAAAAAGGTGAGATAATTAGGACAAGCGTAAATGGTTGAAACATTTTGGAAATTAATATAGATTATAAAATCTTATAAAATAGGTTACTTTTACATATGTAAGAAGAGTTAAATATTGTTACAAAAATACAACGTTTAATTCAATTATCTTTATTTATATTTGTTTATCATTTTGTAGCATCCAAATACCCATCGTATTGTTTTATCAACATTTTTAAAAACTAAGCTGTTTTTCGATTCTGATAACGAAGTCGTACCAGTAACGAAGTCGTACAGTCAGTGATTCGTTTTACTCTATTCTACATGTAACGGTAGTGGATACGAGTCTTATCGTTAGCTTTAACAGATACAAAAATCTGCGGCTAAGGATTTATCAAAAGGAAGAAAGTGTGATGAACTATATACCAGTCCTGACCTCAGCCGTAATATGGTGTTAGGTTTAGTTTCAGTGTAGACTAACCACAAGCGGATGCTTGGCAAATCCCGGCTACTAAGTCTATTTTTGAAATTGTATTTATTATGATAGAATGAAAAGGAAATATATAAAAATATAATAACAGGGCCAATTATACATGTATCCTTTATAAGATGCCTGATTATAGTTTAACATGTATTTCCTAAAGTAAAATTAATTTATAATTTATATAATTTAAGAAAGAGAGAAGGCAGTAGATATCCAGTTTGAATTAAAAAGGATTACGAGCGTCGTACGTGTGAAGTGTTAGAAGAGTTGCTAAAGAATTTAAATGTTTCACAAAGGCTCCGGTTCTTTTCGAAACTTATGTTTCAGAGATGGAAATCAAAACGTCTTTTATTACTATCGCAATTATTGACACTAAGTTACCTTTTTTAGGAGCCGCTTAGGTATCTACTGAGATTTTCATAATTTTTTTTTACAAAATCCCCTTCTATGGGGACCCCTCTTACCCTCTATCTATTGTGGGACAGGAATATTGTTTTTATTTAATATGTTGTCGTGCTCTTCTGTTATTTTTCCTGTGATCTTTCATTCCTTTATTTTCTTTCTTTCTGCAATTCTTCTTTCTTTCCCTTTCATATCCATTTTTCCTTTTATTCGATACCATTATTTCTTCTCCTCATACCTTTACTATTACAATTTCTTTCTGTTTTTATTCTGTATCATATTTTTGATCAATTCTAGGTATACATTTTTATATGTATTATTTTATTAACTTATTTATTTACTTGCCTATTTTTAAAATTTTACTTACAATTTTTTAATTTTAACTTGTTTCTTTTTATCACGTTTACCGTAATCGTTCTGCATATTTTTAGGAACGTTGCTTCCTTGTCTTTAATTAGCGAGGTCATAGAGTCGCTAACCTTACTGCCTAAACGGCATTCGGAGTCGACTCGGAGTTCTCCGAATGCGGGACAGTGGGTTACCAGGTGGACCACGGTCTGGTCCACGCCCGGTTCACAGAAGCACGAGGGGTCCTCTTTAAGCTTAAACTAGTGAAGGAACTTGGAGAACCCCCGGGCTCCGTGAAGAACTGATCCAAAACTGCGTCTACCTCGATACTGCACGCGATAGGCTAAGTCGGCGTCCAGGTACTGAGATCTTTATAATTTGAGCCGTAGGATGGTCTCCGCTGGACGTAACCGATAGCCCGTAGCTAGTATATAGCTTTCTCCACATATTCCCTGTAGGAGCAGATGGATGCGGCCTGCAACTAGAACGTCTTTGAAAGGGTCGTCTGTTCACTGGCGGCCATCCGTCCTGCGCGCTGTGTGGTCTACCCACTATCACTTTCATTTGCCCTTCGCTTATAATAGTTTACTTGCATTTGTCTACGGTACTTTTCATTTCTGATTCGATGTCGTAAAGAAATTCCGAACATAGCCCAGCTCCGTTCGGTGAACTACGTTTCATTTTTTCGGCCAATATACCTCTGTGATTTTAGACGAAAACGTCTACGATTCAACAACGGTATCTCACTTTGAGCTTCATTTTTTAATGCTTTCTAGCTCAACGAGTCATAGAGTGCCAAGGTATTACTGAATTCATGGAAATTAAAATATTTCAAATAAATAAGTTAGCGAGTTGTGCCATCTCATCTTTCGAGGCAACGGGCGCAGATGTAATGCTGCGGAGGGAATTTTAAAACTTTGCGTAGTTCGCTTCTCAGGTGGTATTGTATACGATCAGGTGAACGCGTACTAGTTTCCTCCTTTACTCAAGGAACCAGAATGACTTGCATGGAAAAGGTAAATCGCTTTATAATATGACATACACGCTTCATTTATTATTAATGACTCTTTCATCTGGATATTTTTCATGATCGGGTCACGGCGTAATTATCTGTTTTAATGTTTATTGACTCGTACATAACCCAGGCAGACTCATTCCACATTAACGTACATTCAAAATATTGACTTCTTGTCTGTGGAATAAACTCTGTTTTATGTAATCTAAAAACAATCTTGTTATTTCTCTTGAGAATCTTCGCTTTCGCCCTTTAATTTACTCCGTAACTAATTATACTTCAAAACCAATTTAAAAGTTAGAAGGACATCTGTCAAATAAATATGAGTTAATTTGTGATTGCTTTACATATACGCAGTTCATTTACATCGATAGTTTACCTGGCGATGAAATTTCCACATCACTTCGTCATTTATGTTATTGTTTTTTAAAAAATCTGTCCCAGAAAGATTAAAGGCGAATAAATTTACGCCATGTTTTTAATTTATTCATAATTGTTCTGTGCAGAGGAGGTGTTTGCTTACGATTATAGGGTTATTGAAGAAACCTCATGCTAAGTAGGAAGCAGTTGAGCGCGATGCATTTGCAGATTCCGCCAGTTTGAAGTGCATTTGATTTATTTGAAGTTATATTGCTAGTATATATATATAGCTAGTATATGTACGAGTATTTAGTCGATCTAGACTTTTGTAGCTTCATCGAAATTGAGTCTGCGGAAACATGAGGTCGGCGGTCTAAAAAATTACGCTGTGTGATTGTACGCCAGTTACAACGAAGACGCACACTCGTAGATGGACTATACCTGTGTAGGTGTATAGTGTACAAAATGAGGTGTACTGTAAGTTGAGCTAAGAGAGGACGGCGGTCGGGAGTGACACGGGCCTGTACAGACCGTCCTCGCTTGAACGCGGGTTAGGTGGGTGCAGCCGCTGAGTCATGTGTATGAGAGTGATGACTGTTTTGTGCATCGAGACCGACGGGACTCGATGTGAGGGGTTTGAGGTGGCAGAGCGAAAAAAGCGCTTAGCCCGAGACCTCTTTTAAAGCAGCGACGCTTGAGAGCTCTTGGGAGAGCCTCGGCACAGGCCGCTACACACTTTTATTTTACGGGCTTGGGACACCTTAAATTGCTTTAGTGAAAACTCCATGGAGCACTAGGCTTATTGATGCTCGTCGATAGTACCCGCTTAATATTTCGACACAAGGGCGCTCGAGAGAGACATACCTCGGCTACGCCAGTTGCTATTGTCTGGCTAATATCACTACTACATGATCGAAAAGTGTTACCGCTGGGAGAATAAGTGGCAGAAGAAACTCCAGGAACCCTTCTATCTAGTGGTTGTAGGGGTTAGCATCCCCTATGTTATAATCCAACCTCATTTCCGACGACACCGATTGGTTTTCGAATGGCGACGATGATGACGCTGTGCAGTTTACGCAACTTTTTCATAGTCGTTGCATAGTCTGAAAACTCTAGTACGTGTTTCGGTCTTAGGACAGAGCGGCGTTTGAATATACGGGGTGTGATTGTTTTTGTAGGTGGCGGCATCTACAATGAATTTTTGTGTTGAGCGGCATAGTCAACGTAATGAGTTGATGTCCATTATAGGTTCTGGGCGATTGTTGGCAGTTTCACGTCAACATGCAGGTCTTTACCTGCGTACTACAGTGCACCCATTGGCCTATGCATAAACCAGTTGTGTGCGATCTGGAGGCTGTGAATGTAGCGCCGAATAGCGAGTTCGAAACACAGGCTTATGTATGTGAAGATGGGTCTAATTACAGTTTTATAAAGTGTCAGTTTATTGGACAGTGACATTTTACTCCCGCTGTTTAGTAATGGGTAAAGGCGACCGAGTACGAAGGCCGGCTTTCGATGTGCGCTTTGAAATTGAGTTTGTCATTCAAGATACCTAGATAGCGAGTTTGAGTCACCAATAGCAGTGTCCATGAGTGTGATCGGAGCTGGTAGAGTTGCGATTTATAAAATATTTTACTTAACGATACGCATTATAATATTAATAATAATTCTGTTAACGAAAACGGAAAATATTTTTAGTTTAATTCATAAATTTCATAATTATAATGTTTATTAATGTCTTTTTCACTCTTTTACGCTAACTTCTTTTTATTAATGCTTCCGTAGGCTATAATGAAATCATAAAATAGCTAAAAACTCACCAAATAACTCAAAAAAGAGCAAATACAGTCTGTAAAAGAGATAAAATATGTCTGGTATAGATGGAGCTATTAATAAATACTACTTTATGGTGTAGACCACAAACTTTTTATTTTTATTTGTTACGAGTATTGAAGCCAGATATAATCATATGTCAAAACTAGCCGTGGTAACGTTGCATTTAAGGCTTTAATTAACATAGGTAAATAGCGAAACGGCGAGCACTTGAATTCTCGTCGCTTTTGCACTAACTTGCTCTTAGTTTAGAATACCAGCGAATAATTAACCCTATTCGACCGAACGAGGGCACTTTGAATCCACCTCGGGTAGATTTTGTATTCATTTTAGGAATATGTTTGATGATGGCATTAATAAGGGGCATTGATGTCGACGATGCGATATTTATTGACGAATTTAAAGCACTCAAATTTTTATGACACACTAGACGAAATTAAAGTAATGGGGAAATCATTTTTATAATTATGTACATAATTTGTATAGTAATACTTTTGAGAACGCATCCCTTTGACCACGTAGTTAATTAACTGTAATCTGCAATGGGAAATACAGTGGTTAATAATAGCAATGTGCGTTGCGGTAACACTTGTCTGACAGCAATGTCATGTTCAATCACCACTAAGTACATATATAAATACCTATAAATAAAATAGTTCTTATAGGTTTTTCTCACAAATAAACAATTTATAGGAGACAGTATTCAAATTGATTGGTTTCAAACAGTTTCCGGATGCCTGATTTCCACGTACAATGCTTTTGCATTCGGAAACTCGAAATTGAGAACTACTTCACTGTCTTCCAAGCTGAAATGTGCACTACATCAAGGGGAATCGGATGCCTTACCGATGCGGAACCGGGTGATCGAGATGCTCAGCTATTCAAGGTCAGGACTTGAACTGCTTAAAGATTGAACTACCTGTCACCCGATAGCGTTCCATAAACTGGCCGAGGCGGTGGGGCTTAGAAAGGTTGTGAAACTTAGGTGGGCCAAAGCTCATGTGGAGTTGAAGGGGAATGAGCGGGTCGACGAACTAACAAAAGAAGCGGCCTTGAAGCATCGATCTGGAGGTCTGGCATATACACTACACTGAAAGGTCAACAGCTAAAGTGACTAGGGCGTTCCTGCAAGACGTCCGGGCATCTCATATACTGGTGCGCGGCAGCCCGTTTAAAGTGAACGGGCTGCATCCAAACTTAATTGTTTATGGGGCACGGAGGCTTCGCTTAGTACATGCATTGATTTCGACTGAGAGACAGCTCTGCGTGTGTCTGCAGCCAGGATGTGAAGGAAGAGACATTGTATAATACTTGTTGCTGGACTGTCCGAAGTACGGTCGGTGTAGGTACAACCTGTAGTTAGGGACGGGCAGGAGATAAGACCACGGCGCGTTACATGAGGCTCTCACAGATGAGGTGCTTAGCCGCATCTCCGCACCCTCATCAAAAACAGAGCTTTCGAAATTTTAGCTAGAAACGGCAATTTGACGTACCGGGACAAGAGAGATGGCCAAACGAATAAAACAGGTCTTGCTCCTTTATTCGTTAGTGTAGTCAACTTAAAAAATAATCTTAAGGATATGCTTAATGCCTTCTATTTGGAGCATAGATGACACGCTCACAAATAGAAAATGAAATATAACAACGGTTTAAACAGAATAAGGCTTTTGATGTATAAAATAGAACTAAGTTAGAACTAGGATAATGTAAAGTACAGTAGTAAGGCTTTCCATTCTAGCAGTGAAAAGTAAAGACACAAAAGAATTAAAAAATTAATAAAGATGTTAACATATCAAATACTTAGATAATATAGTATAGGTATAGTACTTAATGACTAGATAAGACGGTGTCGGTTGTCTACAAATTAAAACAAAGACTGAATAGAATTTTTTACATATTATTTTGAAGAATTGTAAGTATACACAAATAACTAAAATGTCATTATACCTATGTAAAAAGACCTTGCTTCTGGGCGTTTGTGAGTTATAAAAAAAACTTGTATATGTAATGTTAGATAAAGTAATATTTTAATCTAGTTTTTTTTTAATTTATATGTTAGTCTGATTATTACATATGTTTAAAAATTGTTTTTATATATATACATATATATATATATATTAAGTAAAATTTTCTTTTTGAAATCTATAATACTTAATGAGTTATTTCCCATAATATGCTCGTTATTTTTTGCTTGATCATGAATTTGCCTCCTTTCTGGTATTGTGATTTTATCTTTATGTGTTTATTCGGTAATATAGAATTCGTGGCAGTTATCGATGTTCTGTAATCTCGTCTTATGAGTAAACATGTAATTTTTACTAAAGAACGAAGAACCGAGGAACGGTTACATTACTTATTTCACCGGATTGAAACGTCGTTAAGCTCTTAGATTGTTCGCTTAAGGGAACAATCTTTGAGAGGACCAGGGACGCTGTGACTGTGTGAGAGGTCGTACGTATAGAGAGTATTTAGGACATGTCCTGACACCGATTCTAGCGTAGCCCCAGCTTTAATGGTGTGTGGCTGTGAGTGTATTGCCCTGGTTCGATCGACAAAAACAACTCGTGGAAAGCTAAGGAGGCGGTCTCAATTCTGTTCTCATGGATTTTGAATTGGAATATGTTATGACAGACTTTTTAAAGATTTTTGCCATTTCGTGGTTCCGGTGTTCGTAAATTTGTTTAAGTAGGTGCGCCGTTAAAAGATGTAGTTGTACCGTCACAAGCCGGACTATCCTTACATTTTATGACTTCTGACTTTGTTACATTCTTTGATTACCAGATAATGGACTCGAGGAATTTGGCTAGCTTCCAAAATTCAATTTTTAGCAAAGTGTACTACATAATCCGTCGTATCTTCACTAGCAGAGAAAGTGAAAGGTTAAATTAGTGAGTTTGCAGATGTATGCGGAAGGTATAAGATGAAACGATGAAAGGAGTATTTCATATGAGTCTAAGAGATGCAAAAAAGTCAATGTTTTATTGACACAATATTTGTAATTAAAATAATCTAACTCACTAGTCAAGTATAGCACAATCTCACTTTTAAATTTAACTAAAGAGAAAATATTGATCACTTCCATTTAATGTTTCTCCATACGAATTACACAAAAATTAAATAAACAATACACTTCTACAAAATACAATTGTTCTGAATGTCGGACTAAACCTTAAATAATTAAATCTTTCTGTTCAAATTAGTCGATTAGTTTGTCTGCGCGTGTGTATGTGTGCCTATTATATATTATACATCAATTTAAGTTTGACGCTGGTAATCTCTCCGGCTTTTATAACTGCGTCAAACTAATGGTTCGCTTATCCGGCATTCGCGGGCTGTTTCTAAGATTTTCATACAAATATAGGTGTATATACCTTCATCCGCTTACTTACATATAATAACGAGCAAAACTGTACAGAGAATGCGAACATATATCTTATCTCAAATTAGAATACGTATACGCGCAGTTATTAAATAAATTATTGGAAAAGACAAACAGTTATTGTAAAGAATTTTTGTCCTTTACGTAAATTAAAAATCACTACTTGTATGAAATAAAAAGAGTATCTTACAATTAACTAACATTATGGAGATTTTTAATATTGATTTGTAAATTCATATTATATATCAATAATTTTTTTGATAATGCTATTGTTGTAAACAACATTTTATATGTATCTTAAATAATCTAACACTGAATGTCCTTAAAATATTGAGCCTTATAAAATAAAAGTCATAAAAATTTAAATCAAGACGGTTTGTCGATTACCCAGCTTTACGGATATGTCATTCGACTTGTCAATTAAATGGCGGAAGCCGGGCAGCAGTTTACTTAAGCGAATTTATGTATCGGCAGAACGATTTCCTACGTTAAGTGAATTTTGATATGAAATTGTGATTGTTATTTTCTAAATTTTTAAATAATATTTAAATGTCACACCAGGGCTTCTATCTTTATATTTCCCAATACTTTGAAACTATTTAATTGTTTTAATACAATAATATCATAATTTAATTTGAATTTAGCCGTTAATAATTGGAACAGTAGCCGAGGTTAACACGGTATATGATAATAATCCCTATCTACTTTTCAAAGGTTTTTTTAAGAAAATTATACATCTCTTAATATTTTAAATAATTAAGTGTGATACAGATCATCGTATATTATATAATAAACAAATATTAATTTCTGACCTAGCTTTCACTGCTACCCAAATGATATTTAAAGATTCCGCGGGTGCGAGGGGGCATGGCGCAGACATCACATAGCTTAAATCCTCTTTCAAAGTAGTGAAGCTCGGGGATACCTACGAGAGCCTTGGTTCGGGTCGCTAGATAAAAGTTTCATCGTATTGGGAGTCTGCCGAGCTTTTAGATCATTTCGGCTGACGCTCCATGAAGTAACTACGCTTAAGAGTCGAAGGGACGCCTTCGTGACCTTCGCGGTTATGCCGTCAGAGTAACGTTCTGCCAAGCCTCTAGCGCCTTCTGTCTACGTAGGTACTTAGAGTGCGAAATAGGCACCCCGACGTAAACCTATTTGAGTTTTAACTTCAGGGCTGCCTATTATGCCAGCTCTTCAGCCCGCTTATTCCGTTCCAAACCCACATGAGTTTTGACCTACTTGAATTCAACATCCTGTCGCTTCGTCCAGTTCGGTGCGAATCTGGAACGCTTGGTGGCCATGAAGGTTTCTGTTCAGCCGATTAGTGAGTTGAAGCTAGATTATCTTGTTTATTATTAGAGGTTGCGGAGAGGAGGACAGAACGAACATCGGTGCTCATCATTTGCAGCCGGAGACCTGGTCATCGAAGGATGTTATACCACATTCTCAATCAACCTCCATAACAATGCCTTTGTCACGGATTCGAGTCGATTTGCCGTATGTCATGGCCACGCGTCGGCGCGCCTATTTGTTCTGCTTGGATCTTTATAATAACGGGTGAGATGTGGCATCTCTTTCCTAAGACGAAGAGCCACTAGGCTTCTGCCATTAACACTATGGCAGTATGCGAAGACCTTCCCTTCGTTTTGATAAAAGGAATTTAAGAAAACTGGTGGGTTTTTTTCGAGAATGTTTCGGCATAATCTCATGTAAGATTTCCTCGCGAGACAAAAAAGCTACCACGATGATTAAAAACCATTGATGCGTGTAATAATTTCTAAAGAACTAATTAACTTAACGATTTCGACCTCGATTTTCTTAAGCTATTATTTACGAAGCGGAAATTAACTCGATGTTCGATGGCAATGCAGCGAAGAAATGTATACCGTTGGGACTTGAAATTGCTTTCTTTAATTATTGCAAATTGTCGCACTCTCTGAAAGGAAAATGTTTAACATTATGAATATCAATTTTTACGTTTTGTGTAATATTTAATTTATTGTAAAATTTTAGAGATACAAGAAAGATTTATATTTACATATATTATAAAGCCGAATTAAGAGTTGATTATGTGTGAATTTGTAATTAATATCATTTATATTTTTGTTATTATTATTTTTACATGTTAATTACAGGATCCATTATACACGTGTGCTTTTGTAGTTTTGAATTTGAGAAACTAAGAAGCAAAATATTACTTTGGTATGTCTTCTTTTAAAAATTGCTGGTTATCTCCAGTAGAATTTGGTTTCTGGATGCGGTCGTGTAATTGAAAAAGTCGTATTGTCTTATCTTTAGGCGTAGAAAGTAATGACACTTACTTATGAAAACTGAACATCTTACGTCCGATAATATTGTTTTGCCTCACACTGTTTAGAAAATACAGTAACTCTTGGAATTTAATTTGTATGATATACTTTGAAACTAAGAAGGTTGGTGAACAAATGATTAATGAATGTATGTAATTTATTTAGAAAGTTCGATTATTAAAATTTAATAAATAATTTTTCCAAGAATTATGAAACTCTCACGTGTCTTAGATTATCTTTAAAATGTTGTCGGTATGATTGTTTATGATGATGAGTTCCTTAAGTTCATCTTGAAATCACATGAATCCTTTAATCGACTGCAATTAGCTTTTATGGACACTGCGCCATCTAAAGCAACTATGTATCGTTGTTATATAGAGTTAGAAACACTGTCACAATGCTCTTAACAGTTAAATTATTCTATATAGATATTCAATTTTTCGAAATCAGGTATGAATTCTGATGTTTTCGAGATGAAGATGAATTAGTTCCTGGACACCACACTGGTAAAACGGTGGCCACTTTTGTTACAGTGCTGAGGTACAGTTACACAGTACCTCAGCACTGTAACAAAAGTGTTCTCTTAAATTAAGAGTCCAGTTGAAGAGGATACAATTTTTATAGCTAAAAGATAGGCAAACTGTGTTTGAAGTAATTTGCTAATAGTAGGTGCTGCCACCTACATAACAAACAAATCCAATAAATTCAGCCGCCGCGCCGTCGTAAGACCGAGACATGCTCTCGACTCTCTGGACGACGCGATGAGTTTGAGACAGTCACCATACAAAATATTTCACAGCCGTTCGAAAGCCGTTACGCACACAGAGGTCAACAATCCCCGATTATTCTAGATAGAAGCGTTGTTGGAGTATCTTCCGCCATTTCTCCCAGCGCTAACAATTTCCGAAGTGGTAGTATCATATGCGTAGTAATAGTTACCTACCAAGTAAAGGTTCGGCCGCTGAGACTGAATGCTAATCGGGTATTATCGAGAAACGATAAAAGTCGAGGAAAATCCAAGTTGAGGTGCCTCGCAAGGATCCTTGAGCCTAAATACTCGATGGGCCGTCCAGCGAAGCAATCTAAGAGCACGGCAGCCTTCAAATCCGATAAAGTTACAATACGTAGCGACCCGAGCCACGACTTCCTAGGTAGCTGTCGAGCATTGCTACCTTAAGGTGATAGGCTAAGCGCTCTCAGCGCCCTGCATTCTCATACCCGCAGAATCTGCAAATGCCACATGGACAGAAGAGCAAGTGAAATAAAAAAAAACGTTGACTGTTAAAATTCGATTCGAATAATTCATTTAAATTTAAGAGACTCAATGTATAAATTTGTCAGAAACAAATGATATTTTATTGATTTACAGATAATATATACAGAGTATATACTTATATACATGGCGATCTTTGGGAGAGGCCTATCACTTTTCAGTGGGTGTCTTTCGGCTGACATAATGTTGATATTTATAAATACATCTGCATATATATAACAATAACTTATGTCACAATATAGAATATGTACTCATTTACAATAACTCATAACTCTATAGTACCAATGCCATTAGTAAAGATTCCCAATTTCTAAAGAAGGCATATAATAGTTTCAGATGGCAAAAGTGAATGGAGTAAGTGAAAATCATCATTATATGACAGATATCCTTGTTCACTGTAATGGCTTTTTACAACTAAAAAAAATAGAAATGACTCGTATTTATGTTAGTAACTTTTTGCTTTACCAAAAAATATAAGCTTATCGTTACTATTTGTCATCATCATGCCAGCCATAGAATGTCCACTGTTGAACAGAAATCTCCCATAGATTTCCAGTAGGACAAGTTGGAAGTAGCTATCATCCGGCATCTGCCATCGTACTTTCGTTTGTTTGCGGAATTCTTCATTCGTAATTCGATTTCGTAGGCAAATCTCGTCCTTAACCCAATGTTATTATTGCTAATACACAATTAATTAAATGTTACATATTATTTCAAAATTTAGTAGGCGAAGATGTAGATCTATATATTTTTGCTAACACAGAATATAGATCTGCGCTGTGGAGTCAAGTGAATAAACGAGTCAGCCGTTTAAGTAATCCTGATTTTTTTTTCGTTTTATTTGTTTATAAAGAAAAAAAATAGTTATTAAAGTTTTTAAATTTATTATGTTTCAGAGGATGGGAAGCAGAATCGTCTGCCTATCAGAATATTATACTGCGATCGCTAACCCGCCTGTCATATTTTTGAGGGAGGCCCATACCTAACAGAGGGCATCTATAGACAGATACGACGACGGCGATAAGTAATTGTTTGTTATTTTATTATTCATCAAGATGTCTTTCTTTATAAGAAATCTAGTTCTTGTGCTTTTTATTTAAAATATTTATATGCTTAAGTGAAAATTCCGATAAAAATTTCCAAAAGCTCTGTACGAGTAGCTCAGGTCACGACTCGGTTGAATATTTTATTGCAAGTGGCCGAGATTCGCACTAGTTAGCGCCGTAGCGCAGAGTTTTCATTCCAAGTTTCCACAGCATATTTTTCCGGACGTTTTAATGAACCATTGTGTTTTGTAATACCATTTTTATTTGGTTGGATCTTTTTAACCGCGACAAAATAAAAAAATATAATATTAATTTCTTGATACGTTAAATTAAAAAGAACAATGTAACTTTAAATTTATTTTGTACCGCGATGTTCTGATATTATTAAATTTTGTACCGCGACAAAACTAGAAGACGATTAATAAGTACAGTAAAAGATAGAACACAAAGGCAATGGAATCAAATTACAATATCTAACAATTTATTAAATCAAGAGGGTGATTTTATAATTCTATGTTATGCAAAGAAGATTGAAAATATTGGACACATGTGTTTCTTTAATACTATTTATAAAGTAGATAGGATTTAAAGTAGAATGAAGGACGTTTAGTAATATTATTATAATACGTGAACAAACTACTATTTATTACGCGGAACTTTGTTACAATTCTCACATTTTAAAAATTAATTTATTTGTTTCACTGTAACTCTTAACAAACCCTTTCTTGATATTTCAGTTTATTATACCTTGTTTTCAACGATATTATATTGCACGTTTTAATTAAATGTATCGATCATTTATTAGTTTTCGAAGTTACTAGTTGATTACGTGTATCTCATGCCAAAGTTAACTTGGTGTAACCTTTCGTAGTATATAGCAGTTTTCCGGCTTAAAAAAAGTCATAGAAAGTAGTATTATAGGCTAGGCATGAGCATCTTGTGTTACTGGACGTAATTTTAATGTTTCGAAGAATATGATTTAACCTGGAGCAAATCATCACCAGGGGAACTTCCTCGTCTTTAAACTTCAATAACTTGTCGCGTTTATCTTCCATGTGTGTGAAATATGACGTTACTGAAGTCTTTATACCCTAAAAACTGCTAGATTCTGAACGATTGAATTAATGTCAAAATAGTTTTAGCAAACATTTATCAAGTTTTATTTAAGGTAGCAATATATTTTTCACACGGTTACGCAAGTTTTTACGAATCTTATTATTTATTGTACAATTTTAAGATGGGATATATATGGTTCAAATTTATGGTTGAAAACTGCACTTCATTATCCAAATATTTTTTATACATGTTCATTATATCAAAAATTCTAATATTTATATATAAAATTAAAAATACGCAGCGTTCACTATATAATAATATTTCAAAAGAGGTTGAGCGCTCTAATTCAGATTTTAACCTGAAACGTAAATATTTGCATACTTTTTAGTTTCGACCACTGCAGACTTAAATAAAATTTTAATGTTATGTACCGGCAGTACAAAAAGCCAACAGTTTCTGTATTAATTTACGGTAAAGTTTTCAATATGAAAATAAATAATGTACTTATATTACAAAAAACACTAGTATTAAAAAAAAACCCTTCTTAAATTATTTACCAAAGGTGATATAGACAAAATAAAAACGTTAATAATTATTATTAAAACATGTTTATGAAAATGTCAAACTGTAATTGTCATTCGTGCTATACCGGTATTATAAATATATAATTAATACTGGAGTGGCCATAATACAGATGTCAAAGTTGTTTTATGTAATGAATATTTGTAAATAAATTGGGGATGAAATAACTTAACATCTATTCTCGAAAAATACGCGTGATAAAGGAAATACAAAAAAATGTAATAATAATATGTGAGTAGATAATTTTTATATGTATAAACATGTCGAAAGATAAGTGTTGTATTGCGACTATATATTATTTTAAAAAAAAGTTGAGGTTCGAACATTAAGACGGTCATTTCGTATTATCTAAAGTATGGTTGGTACCTTCTGTTGGCATATTCCAGAATTTCTAATTCAATACCTAGGAATGTGGCATGTGGTGACTATTGACAGACAAGATAGCACCCTCCTAGTGAAAAGCTGTAAGAGATAATTTTCGTTTTAAATAAGAATTAATACCTAGTTGTATGAGCTAACAATGGTTGTTAAGGATGTGCTTCTCATTCTTGTGTAGATGATTACTCTTGCTACGTCTTATCTTTGCTTATTTTGTTACTTTTATTATATATCTATATTACGTCATTTAAAAATAGTTTTTATTAGTATCTTAGGGTCTCTTGGGAGAAAAACAAGTAAAACATCTTCTTAGGATTTCGACTACTCCTTTTCTTTTTCTTTATTATTTTTTGAACACCTGTCAAATCGAGACGCTATATTCAAACAAAAATAATTAAAAAATTTTATGACGTAAAAAATATTTTTGATACCGTAGTGTGAAAGCAACATCAAAGTGAAATTACGAAAACAATTTTTCGAGCCTTTCCTGTAGAGCGACAGGCGAACAAATAAAGAACTCTACAAATATTTTTTAAACAAACTTTTCATTTCAAAATATAAACCTAATGATTTAACTAAACAAGAATCATAAAGCTTTTTAAAACGCAATTTATGAAACGTGTATGTATTATTTACATTTATAAATTTGTTTTAATTCGTGATGTCGT
Source organism: Battus philenor (assembly GCF_028537555.1). Lineage (NCBI taxonomy): Eukaryota > Metazoa > Arthropoda > Insecta > Lepidoptera > Papilionidae > Battus > Battus philenor. Next base: position 7,214,412 of record NW_027181693.1, read on the forward strand.
AACAATTAAATATAACCGCCGGTCAATTGGTTCTTAAACTTTCTACTCGTAATACATGATATAAACATTACTAAAAAAATCTTGAAGTTGAAGAAAGACTTAGAGATATGTAGGCGCGAATAAAAGAAACGGCTTTATATTTCATTAATTTATGATGTATATAAAATATTGTTTAACTTTTAAAAAAGGGAACAAAATTTTGGAAAAAACATGATTTTTCACTTTTTGTATTACTACTCTAAAGCCTCCCCGGAGTCCTAGTACGAGCATTGAAGTTTTTCAATTTCATGGAAAAGCCTGCAATGCAGACTGTCCCGGTAAAATAGAAGAATAACATTTTAGTGAATGCAGAGAACGGGTAGATTTATAATATTCTGTTTGAAATGTACAATTTATCTTCATTTCACTTCATTTTTATATATACGCATATGCATTGTCTGGTGATACAATTGAGTATTGAGAGAAATGGAAGTATGATCCATTTGAGAGTTTAAAGAGTGAAGTTGGGCCTTACAGCCTAAGTGAGTCTCTGCGTCAAATGTGCTTTTTGTTTTCGCTTCACTAATAACGCGTCAAATGTTGTGGTTTCGGCATTGCACGCAGCAAAACATAATAAACGTGGTCATAAAGTTACTGAAGTAGTCAATTAGTTTTAAATTTAGCTCTCTATATCGATGACCGGTGACGGAATGCAATGGTTACTAGAATTTTGTAAACTAAGTATCAATATTTCTATTACATGCATGGCATATTTCCTTTAAAGTGCTTATAAAATTTGATAAGGAAAATTGAAACAGTAAGTTGGCGTAAAAAAATGAAGTACAGGTAGTAAAAAGTTACGAACAATACAAGTATATTAATACCATCATGTTGCGTGTCGCGGTCAGTGTAATCGGTAAGAAATCTTATATGAAATAAATGTGTTTTCCGACTATATATCAAAACATATGTAAGAAATAAATAGCCCACCAATTACGTATGCTTTAAATTAATATTTTGAGGTATATATGTAATAAAGGTAGGTAGTAATTAACTTGTACTAACAACTGATTATAACTTTTTTTATCTATCTACATATTGAGGGTGATTGGTTATTGATGTAAAAGTTATTGAAGTAAAAGTTTTAAACTTATGGGTTTTGTCAGCAAAAAGCTTTAAAGCTTAGACACTTATTTCCAATCACCGTGTGTAGAGTGATCATTCTGAAGTCAGCTAAGAACGGTTCGGAATTTTACCTGCTCAGATCTTATAAGTATAAAACTTAGCCAGATTTTTATGGCATGTTAAAAATATATTACAATGAACCCGCGAAAGTCAGTGCGCGCCACACGATGCTAGTAATAGATGAAATATTCTCATCGTTAATATGTATTGTATCTAAGTTTTCTACTTAATTTTAGTAATAAATATATTCATTAAAGAAGCTATGAATTACCAGTTAAATGAAGGTGACATTATAAACATTTTAAGCCTGATGCCGGAAAAATTATTAAAGGAGTATCAAAATCGAGGAACAAAATATTATGGTGGCAATCTTAACAATAAAGAATATGGTGTTGATGATGAGCTTTTGAATTATCAAAATAATTTAGATATTGTTACGAACTCAAAAATCAACGATGAAAATAAAAGTAAAAAACATGTAAAAGAAAAGGAAATCGATAAAAACTTATACGATAAATCTTTGTCCATATTTGTATATAAACCAAAATATATGGATCTTAAAAAGAAGTTTACGTATAAGATTTTGAAAGAAATAACTAATAGACACCCAAAGAAATATTTTAAAAATTCAATAAATTACAATTTATCCAATATGCCAAAAAGAGAAATAAAAAATGATAGTGTTACAAAATTATTAAAAAATCTGAAAAAATATTCAAAATTTTATTTCATTTTAAACACATCAAGCGATGAGAGTTCCATACATAAAGAATATTTGGATGAAATTAGTAAAATGTAAGTATGCACTTACTTTAATGTTCTATTATGTTAAACACAAATAAGAAGTAGTTTTTTTTTATTTAGGATATCAGTATTACTTCCATCAAAAACGTCTATCAATAAAAACGTGAAAAGACACCATAACTACAAAGTTGTTGTATTGAAAGATCATGTTTTACCTGGACGAAGAAGACCTTATTCAGATGATTGTAAGTTTATATTTTATAAATTTTATTATGAAATTTTGTTAGTGATGAGTTTTTTTCTTAGCATTTTGAAACTGACGCAAGTAACCGACATAGCCCAGCGGATGGGCAAGTTGAAGTGGCAATGAGCAGGAAATATTGTGCAGAACAGATGGTCGCTGGGACTTTAAAATTTTGAAGTGGAGACAGTGCACAGGTAAGTGCAGCACTGGAAGAAGCTGAATAAAGACCGCTTCTAACCGATGCTACCGATCATAAGGCGTCCACTGTCACTGGACAGTGGACGCCTTGTGGCTGAAGTGACGATGATGGTGATAAGGTTGAAATAGAACCGGAGGTCGTCCTATTCGAATTCCAATTACACTCTTATAATCCCGTTATTATTCAATTCACACTTTTCTTTTATATAATTGTATTGAAAAGATTATTGGACTTTTAATCATTAATAACGGAATAAATGTAGCGGCCCCAGAAAGTAATGACTCTTATTAAAATTTAACATACATTATACATTATAGATTAACAAAAATGTTTTTTCCTAGATATATCTCGAACATATTCTGACGAGGGTGATCACAGGCCAAAACAATCGCGTAATAAATACGGCGAACCAATTGGGGGACGGACTGGTATACCAATAAGTGTCTACGAAAATTATTAAAAATTTCTTAACTCGTACATTTGTAATCGCACACCGAAAATGTAAATCTTTTATAAATACAATAAATTTTCACTACTCTTTATATGTACACACCATGATCTCGGGGTACCATGCGATAAAGATAATCCTAACCCCAAGGATCTTTGCCTTAACCGATCGATGTCTTATTGTTCTACTCGATGTGCCAATTCAAAAATTTATATTCGTAGGTCAACAATGCTTACAGCAAGTAACACAGACGCTTAATTTTTTATGCCAATAAACTATAAACCTATAAAAAAGTCTTTGCTGTAAACTTTCTATTGAATAAATTAAATAAATAACTATTGAAAGATTTCCTCTAGAACGATGTCGATATGAGGCCGCAGTTGAAATTTAATTATTTAGTTAATAAGCTTACCTTTTCACACAAGTCTTCAGAAAATGGCAATAGTTTTCCCTATTTATTGCCTCAGAGAACGAGTTTTTGTGTTGAATCTCGATTAGGTTAAATAACATTTACTTAACCTGATTGTATAAAAGATAATCTTTATTACATCTAAGGAACTAACCTAAATTTTGAAGTATAAAATCGTTTATGGCTTTGCTTTAGTGATGGCACATTTCTCTCTTGTTTCTGTTAGATGTCGACGCTGTTTTCTTTGTGGGGCTGTTACAACTTCTTCGGTCTCAGCACTTGCAGATTAGAGATCCACGACCTAAAATTAAAATTTCTCCCACTACTAGTTCTGTCCGTTCGCATGTTACATGACGCGTCTGTTTGACTTGGATGTACCCAAGTTTACCCAACAGTGTAATGTTTCTTTGTCCGTTGGGGTGTTGATTTAGTAGTCCTCGTTCAGTAGCTGTAGCCGTCGTCTTGGCTGCTTCTGTAGCTCTCAGTGATGAAATTTTCTTCTTTCTTAGACACATTACGACGAGATATTTCATTACCAGAAATTATGAAGACCGCGTTATATACCAGTTTTACCATTGCCTCTGTTAGTAAAATACTACTACGCTATTTGGCTAGAAACCCGGAAGGAAAAAATTAACGAGAGATGCCATTATCTCTGATTGCTGTGTAATATTTAATTTTACACTTTAGCTGTCAAAAAGATACGCGTCTTTATTTTTACATTTAAATTCAAAAGCCGCGTGTTTGTCTGGCTAGAAATAATTCCGTAATTACTTTTTTCTTCTTATTATTTTTCATTACAGGACATAGGGGTAGAAATAAAACTTCATTTAATTTTAAATTTGTTTTACTAAATGCATACTCTGCTAAAGTTCAATTTACGTTTATATCACAGTCATCACTTTAGAAAGTGCAGCATTAATATTATTATATTCAATATATATAATATGTATAAGTATGTACCCGCATCTCTATTATAATATGTTAGTATAAATTGAATAGATTATAAGTTGTAATAATATCTAGGTATTCTATTATTTTATAAATGCATTTCTAAGTATTCTTATAAATTAAAATAAGAGCATTATTTACTTTGACTAAGTGATTTGGTGCATTAAATGCTTTTTGGTGTTTTTAATACCAGTGAAATCTAAGTTAAGAAAGAGTATTTATATGTAATAATATTATTTTCCTAATATTACAAATGCTGTTAAGATAAAAACAAATTGAAATCGAGAAAATTCATTAAAACGTTAAATAAACTGTAAGGAAATTTTTAAACAATAAAACTTTTATGAACGTATAACCTTAAAATAATAAAATCGAAATTTATCCCGACATCTAATGACTTATGAATATGGCGGTGTAATTTGAACATTTTAAAAAATCCAATAGCATTTCCATGTCTTTTTTGGTCTTTTTTATTATGATTATAATGGAAATGACTCAAATACTTTTCTAGGCTAAATCTTTCGTCTACTTTATTTATAGATCTAGTATCTAGGGAATTATAATAATTGACTAGAATATGCAAGCTAAGAATACAACGACTCTGTCTAGGCCATCGTATTATATCTCTAATTATTGGGCAAGATTAATTATTATCGTGTAATGTTCACTATTTCTAGAATATAATACGCATCTAGTATAGTAATTATTAATCAGATAAGTCAACAGTATATTAATAAATATTGAAACTTTATTATTCGGAGTTAAATTGGCTTATTGAATGTAGTCTTATAAATTGGATTATTATAGTAATATTAATAAAAAAGTAAATTATTATGTAAGTTTGTTTTTTGTTTTGGAAGACGAGTTAGTATATTATATACATGGTGTTAAGTATCAGAATGAAATAAAGTTTCTGCATATTTTTTTATGAATTTGAGTTTAAACATATCTGAAATTCTTAATATGACAGTGACATGAGAAACTTAATACATTTGTAACTAGTTTAAAAAATTCTATAAGTCTTAAAGTATTTCTCATATTTTTGACATTTTAACTACAAATTATTAAGTTAATGAAACTTTTGTTTGTAATACCTTTAAAATGTATATAAATAACACATTAATCATTTATGTTGCAAAATATTGACGAAAGTAGAATCGAATTATATACCTACTACTTAAAAGCAATTGATCCCGTTCCAGGCAATTCGCAAATTTTATGATTTGTCAATTATAATCGAGATTTACATGTTTAAAATCTTACAAACTATAATAAGGAATGGATAACCGTACATATTAAAAAAAATTACATATTACCGGTTTAAGTAAATGAGTATAGATCGTTTTACACGTATCCTTTGACGAGATTGTACTGCTGTAGTTAGCGATTGACTAGACATTCTAATGGACCCTTTTTGTCTACACGGTACGAATTTACACATCATTTATCACTTTAATTTTTAATAGTTTATGAACACTTTTTATTTAAATTTTCGCGTGTTTTGTATATGCGTCAAAATAAGGTCATCTTGTACGCATAGGCATCACTTATACCATTTCGTACATTTGACACTCATTTGGCGATACACGTCACCCTCAAAGATAGTTCGGTCGTGACATACAGCAAAGTACCCCCATTCCTTTGTAAAGGGATCCTCTTCTTTTGTTCTTCCATAATCCGTTTACATCATCACCTTTAAGAGCTACATTGGTCTCTGTAAAAAAATGTTTAATATCTTATGCTCGAAGTAAAACAAATGTACATCATGCACTAGTTATTAGAGATATTTGGAGGTTTGAAAATCGGTTAAGGGGTAAATTTGACCGTAATCCATTAACTATCCTAGGTGTATATTTCTATTTATCATAGCTACCTTTTTCTCACAGGTATTTTATTTACGTTTTTATTACCTTTATTTACGGAAATAAAATGCTATTCAGTTAGCCGAACAGGAGAAAGAAGTGAACCCTTCTTTTCACAATTAGGATTTTTGTCTCTTCGATTCTCTGTTCACTATAAATCTTGTAAAGAAAATTAAAGTTCTTAGCTGTTTGAAAAGAGCAAGTGTTGAGTTTCTTGCTGCTTCTTTTCATCGTATATTTACCTTGCAAACGTGGTAGCAGGTATAAAATATACATGTAATTGTTCTTTCGTGACCACCTTTAAACTAGGCCTACTTAGGATAAAGAATTTTTAGTTTAAATTTGAATTCAAATAAATAAACAGATGGTTAAGCTATGTTATAACTATTTATGAGTAAAAGGAAAAGAGTACGTTATTTATATATTTTGAATTATACCTAAATGATTGAGGTTTTCTTGTTGCGGTAGATACTCTTGTATATCGTTGATTATCCTGTTAATATCTTGCGTATCCTTAGCGATGCTACACAGTTCTTCTTGATTGAAGTCTGGCGTGATTTGTTTGCACAGTAGTATTTGACTTATCACGTTACCGAAATTAGATGGACCGGCACGATTCTCTGTGTAAAACAAATATTAAATTATATTAATTCAATTAATCATATTGTATAGTACATCATTCGAAATTACTTTGAATTAAAATTATTAACAAATATAATTATAGTGATTGCCAAATATTACTCTTACTTTAGAAACTTTATCAAATATGAGTAATTAATAAATAAGGTTTGTTTCTATAAAAATAATAAACAAGTATAATTATAGTCATAGTTTATACCATAGTACGAAGTCATGTCCATTGGTACTAGTTGAACCAGACGGTGACATTTGGCAAGCTCGCGTATCAGCAGTTGTGACATGAAGTATAGCAATACCAGCTGTGGTTGCTCGGTACAACCTTCGCTCGTCCTGTTTAAAAAAATCACAAAGTATACTGGTAAAAACATATATTATCTACATTTTACTTAAGTTTAACACTATTCATGACTTGACAGCATAAAATCTGGGAGAAATTATACAGTCAATTATTCAATGAATCGTACAACGAAATGGTAATTTGTTAAAACAGAGTCAATAAGTCCTTATTAATTATTCTATATTCAAGATAGGATGATATAATGAAATGTTTTGAAGTATTGATATATTTTAATTTTTATAAATATATGTTTACTTTAAATACAGAAAACTTTTTCGAAGAAACTTCGTAACATTTCGTAGTTGAAACTTTTTTTGATTCTAACATTAGTCTTTGTAATAAGGTTTCTTTATTTATAACGCCATGTTTTAGACAAATTTCGATTTCATTGTTTATATCTCTATACCCGTCTGTGGTACTAGCTTTTTTATTTTTTTTATGCAATTACCAAAACCCAAATTATTGTTGTTGCGTGTTAACAAAATTATTTATCCAAACATTTATCATAGATTTTCTGTACATAAACATTTTGTTGCTAAACAAAGTTATTATGTTTATGTTATGTTTATTATACACAATTAGGATTAAGTGTACAAAAAAATCTAACTGAATAAGAATTAATCACATTAATATACAGGATGATTGATTACAGATGTAAAAGTTTTAAAGGGAATGTTTAGATCATTTGCTGTTAATTAATGTTTTACACTCTATCCGAAATTTTTTTTTAATTTTTTTGGGGTAATAAATACGCAATCGTAATAAAGTCTTAACGCCTTTTCAAAATAGGATATAACATACTAAAATTAATTACTGTTTACTATCTTTTCCTGCAAACTCTGTACTGCGAAAAGTAATTGGTCTGTTGCTTACCAAATTATTGAATGCAAAATATTTCCGACTCTTCTCTTTATACAGAGTGATTAAAAATATGTATAAAAGCTCGCAAATGTATCAATAAAAAATACATTCTTTTTGTGTACATACCCCCAAGAGTTAAATAATTTTATTAAACAACAATGGCCGACCACAACGAATAGTTTTAATATTGCATATTGCATAACGTAAGATATTAGTTTTTAATCTAAGTAAATTTAAGATTTATAATAAATTATATTTATAAAAAATAATTCTTGTGCGAAAACATTCAAATCAATTTTTTTTATCTTCTTGTTGTGGCTACAAAAATTATTTTATAATTTTCTTACACAATGTAATCTATTTTATATATCATGTAGTTGGAAATAATGTAGAAGACAATTTATCTGTTTGTTCGGGATCATTAATCTCATTCAAGATACATATCAAGGGGCCACAGGCGGGTATTGATTTAGAGTTACCAATTTGAATGTGTTATTTTACAGGGAACAGTAGAAACTATTACTTAGGTGTTAGTAACAGTGTCATATAACTATAATTATTACCTAAATGTATTAATTACAAAAGAATTAAAAGATTTGGTATATAAAATATATACAGATTGATTGGTTATATGTGTAAAAGCTTAAAGGGGTGAATATATATCCTTTTTACTTACAATTACTTTATGAAACGCTCTACAGAAAAATCAATGGTTTCGAAAATACCATAGGTCCGCCCAACTAGAATATGGAACGATATGCTAGCTACCTTATTTCCCGAGAATTATAACCCAGGTTTCTTCAGGGTCAGAGTGAATAGTCGCTTTCCACCAGACGAGTTGGTGTTCAAAAGCGAACAAGTAAGTGTCAAAAATATATAAAACAGCAAAGTAATGATAACATTTGGATTACTAAATATAAAAATAAATTAGTGTAATATAGCTTCGTATACTTGGAAAAAGATGTAAGAAAATTTAAGGTTTTACTTTTAAACCTTTTATGTCTAAAACCTGTATAGGAAGAAGTATAATAACTAATTGAAAATAAATACGTACTTCTTGCAGGTGGGCATTACAAGTTGGCTGGTTTGTTTGGTGGCCTCAACGCATGCGCGTCGAAGCCGTCGCACCCGCTCTCGCAGCTCAGGGCAGTCGGGCGGTTGTCCAATGTGGATTAATAGATCGCGAAACAGCGCCAGTTGTACGTTGATCTCGGTTATTAACTGAGGGTACATAAAACATATATAAGAATTGTTTATCAGAATATCATTATAACAGCGGTGGCCAATGTTATTTGTAGTCCGAGCAATTCTTAAAAAACTCTCGAAAAACGGCAACTAAATACGTATTTAAAAGTAAGACAATTAAGGTATTTAAAATATTTACAGTAGCCGGCGATAAATATTGCACATCGATCTTTGGAAAGAGTGAATATGTAGCGTGGGACAGAGATAGTGCTCTATGTAGCCGAAATTATCCGATTGTCTCTATCCAAAGGTCGATGTGCAATATTTATCGCCGGGTATTGTGCGGAATTTATATTTTTTGAAAACATTAAAATAAAAGTACAAAGACGTGTACTGAAATAGATATAAAAATTAAAATGTGTTTAATTTCCTAGCATTTGGATTAGATTGGTGACAGAACTTCTAAGTAATTCTTTCAGTTTCAGACGTTTGGATTTCTCGAATTTTAAAGTAGAATAATATAATTCACACGAATAATGCTTCAAAGAGCGCCCTTTTGCGAGATTTGTTATACAAAAATCTAATAGGCACGTACCATTGAGGTACAGTCAATGTATCCAATTTAAGTTGTATGTTTGTATATTAAAAATCACTTATTTAGAAAGTGAAATACATATTGTTCACTCTTCTATTTAACTCGACACCTAGGAATAACTACTAAATCTATAATGATCATTAAAATATCGAATTTTTTGATGTTCCTTCTAATAAACAATTTACACAGGGAAAAAATTAAAAATATTTTATTAATAATAAAATAATCATCCTTTATGAGCAATCATTTTTGAAATTGGAATTAAAAAATAATAACTTAAAAGGAGCCCGTTCTAATTTATTGTAATTACCAAATAAAAGTTTATTATAAATTCACAGCCGCTTACAAAGCACTGACGCAAAAAAGTTTTTTTGAATTAATTTGAAACCACGATGAAAAAGCAACCAAAAATATTGAATGTGCGGTAATGTTAAGGTGTACTTTTTGTTTTAATTTACAATTGTTTTGTTAAAATGCTGTATTTCGTACCGCAAATATCTGAATAATGTCCCATTGTTGTGGTCAGAACGACTCATTCGCCATTAAATGTACATGGATTTATGGTTGAAAATTCTTTATACAGGGTATCTAGTCGCAGATTTATGTTAGTTATATTATCTTTTTACACGAACAGAGCATCAATGAATTTGCTTCGTAAAGCTTTTCCATAAAAACTGATTAGTCGCTTTGTGGATATCCCATGGCTTTCAAGGTCAAATGACCTAACTGCAATGAATTTTTTTTCCTTAAAGGAAGATCTTTCATTAATAATCCCTGAACCTTTGTGAATTTAAATGCCACATGCTACAGAAAAATTTAAAGTTTTCTGTAGCATGTGGCGCTGAACACACGGTTCCGTTTTGAACAGTGTGTGTAACTTGACGAAAGATATTTCGTTGGCATACCCTTTACAAAATAAAATTCGCACTTTTATTCTATTCAATGCTTTAATTAAAGGTATATATTAAATAATTAATTTATTACTCAAATTTAAAAATATCGATCTGCCACTAGACACCTGTTACTAAAATTGTTAATTGTATGTATAATATACAATTAACATACAAATTTATATAGATATAATATTTGATTACTAAAAAAAATGGTTACATTTTCTAGAAACGTCAACTCTATATTTTTGTACTTTAATTATAATATGTCACTATAAAATTATTATTAATACTTACTATCAATACATATTTTTTTAAGTTTTCTTTGCACTTACATTTTTTACTAAAACAAATAGCATTTATTTATATATTCTAGTACGTATATTGTGTTACAATAACAGGGGAAAACATAAGTAAGTTGTTAAATGAATAAAATGTAAATCAAAAGTCTGACTGAAATATTAGTCAGATAGAAGAAAAGATAATGCTTAGTATCTACATATATAGAATAGTCCCGTTCTCATTAAAACACGTCTGTAAATTAGTTGTCCGCAGTAAAGGCGAATGAATCCTTTCGGGGCTCTAGATCTACGATAATTAATTAATGCTCCTTAACATTAAGTAAGTTAAAGCTGTCCAGTGGACTCAAAAGTTTTATGAGAGAGTGAATTTAACCCATTAGGCCTAATAGTTTCATGTAGTCCTAAATTATTTTTTGATTCTCAATCCAAAAGGATAAGTTATCTTAGTCTTGTAGTTGACGTTTTAATTAAACTAAAAGTTATTTAAGTAAATCACATTTGATTTACAGTTGTGAGCCAAAACATTATGAATTAAAAAAATAGGATTTAAAGTACTCCCTTAACCGAGCATTTAGATAAGTGACAAATTCTGTAGATAATGTAAGAATGTATCCAGCATATGTATAAAATTTTATAATAAAAAAAAAAACTACTACGTTATGAGGCAGATTTAATAATTATTCACAGTTAAACCGACAATGGAAAGGGGTCAAGATCGTATAGAAAAGAGTTGCTGATTTTCAGGAAATAGGCCACACAAAAGGAAGAGAAGCTTGAAGAACCTCATTAAAGCATTATTGAACATAGGCACAAAATATGACGTGTTAAAATTTTTTAGACTTAGAGGTTTGTACATGGATGATTTTTTATATGAATGGTTGTGTGGAATGATTTTGTAAATCAATGTTATCTTCAACGTGATTTTATTAAATAAGACATCCGATATCTTCTTTTATTGTATATGATGATTTTGAAAATTATTAATTTTACATAATAGTTCTACTTGTCAAAGTGGACAGAACACCTCGTCAAGGTCGATGGAAGTGGCCTTTTCGGAAATCTTTGGGAGAGGCTCTTGTCCAACAATTGATGTGCTACGGCTGAAATGATGATGGCAATGATGAAAAGTCACTCACCGAGTTAGCTGAAGGTTCGGATGGTTCGTGGTTGTAAGTAGAAAGATGTCGTGTAATTGTTCCTGCCATTTTGTTATACTTTCCGCTCCATTGCGTTTTAATAAATTATTTTAACGTTCTAATCCATACTCAAATATTCCTTTTTGGTATTTTTATATCGTTCCTTCATTATTTATCAGTAATTTAATTCAAACTCCTGTATTTACTGTGTTTTATAAATTGAATGAATTTGAATATTTTTTAAGATATTTAAATAGCTTTAAAGTAAAAAATGTTTTCTTAAATTATATAAAAAAAACATTGATTATTTTTATTTAAACAGAAACAATATGTTTAGAAATGAATTATCTATGTTGTGATTATTCTTGAATGTAAATGATTTGTCAATTCAAATCGGAGATGGTTCGATGATTCGGAAATAAACGCTCGTGTGACATTTCCCGGACATTTGTTTGTGAAATTTTTCCTCCTAAATCTGATTATTAATGAAGGTTTGTTTTCTTTTAAAATAAAGGATCCAAAAAGATAAAATTTGTAATAACGTCAGTTTATTGTTATAGTTCTTGGAATCACAAAAATATGTTATGTTCCCTAGGTACAAGGTAAAACGGTATTTAATGTCTGCATACTAATATCATTAGCTACGTCTAAGAATCAGAATTTTTCAACACGTATGATCAAATTTTAAGCACAATAATGTCTATTTTTATTAGATTTGAATTGATTAATAATAATATATAGAAGATATTTTGAGGACAAAAATTATTAATACAAAACGGTTCCCGCCATTTTTATATTGTTGGCAACTGCAATAATTCGTTAATATAACGAAGAAATTCAATAACTTATGAAATTCAATTATAAAAAAAAAAATCGGAAACCAAAAAAATGAGGTATTTGTACCCACGGTGATAGCACAAATATATAATAATAATAATAAATTAATAATATACATAATAAATAATATACATATTATGAATAAAGTTTAGAGAATAAATTTGTGGAACAATTAAAGCTAAAGATAAAATACGTTTATTCAACATAGGAACTTTTATCACAACTCTTTTTGATCGCCAACATGTTACCTATAAAATTTTCTCATCTATTTTATTTTTGACTCTACTGTGCTTCGTAAGGCGTTATAGTTGGAGAGAAGAAGCAGGAAGAAACTTCACAACAACACATCTTTTAATAAAGTTAAACATAGAAACACTTTATTAGATATAACTTAAATGGATTAAAAATAATCAGGCAAACATCAACGACTAGGATTCTTAACATTTAAATATTAATTTTTCGAATCTTAAGCTTTTTTCGTCAATATATTAATAATAATAAGCTAACGACTGAAGACTTGGATTGCAGTTTCAGTTCTACACGAGCTCTATGAAAGAATCGTTGACTCATTTGTTTTATATTAAAACTTAATGAAACTGAAGCTTTTTGAAAAGACAACTATTGATAAGAGGCGGACTATTTACAACAAGAACAAAAAATGTCTTTGTCGAAGCTTCAAAGAAAGCATCCGACTTTATTCGCAGTTAGATGAAGATGTGAATTTGGCCGTTTCGCAGGTTAACTTTGGCTTGCAATTTCATATTTTCACATGTTAAGGTCCCTTTAATAATTCTTTAGGTAAAGTTTTGACATAATATATAAAAAATACATACAAAAGAGATTGCTGTTTAATATATGGTGCACGGTTTAACGTATACACACTTGAAACTAACTTAATGGAGTTAGTCTAGAATTAGAAGGCCCACCTAACCGGTAAACAAACTACAAGAAGATGAGTGAATCTATTTTTTAAGATATCTAGGAATAATGTCTACAATTTATAGTACAGTTGTTAGCTAATTTAAAAAAGGAAAAAAATCTCGCTGGATTCTTGAAGAGTCACAGATGAAATTGCAATCAATTTTTTAAAATTGATTATATTTAATATAGAAAAATATACGACAGTTTTTGGAATTCCTCTCGAGATCAAGAGAATACCGACTAAATGACTGGTCACAGTTATTTGACCAAATTGCGTAAATATTAAAAACAAGGAGCTACAAAAATAAAGTTATCAAAAAAATATATATCGTAATCAAACGTGAAAAACGTGTATAACATTAAAAATAACAATACGAAAGAACTTTTATACCTTTTTTTAATAATCATACCACCAGGAATACAATGATCTTTATATTTTGAAACTTAATAATATGATCTCGAGGGATATGATATCTTGTTAATGTAAATCAAATCATTAAAATAATATGTGAAGTTCCATATATAAAATTAATGGCATGACGCAGTAAATAACTTGGCGTCATATTTTTAAAAGCGAGGCACAGCCGTGATTTATTTAATTTTTCTCAATGAATGGGTTGTGACAGTCCGTTATTTTAACGATGTTATTCTTATTTTCTTTTTTTCTAAAGAGCTTCTCTTTCAAAATTGTCGACTTGACTTTGTATTCTTATTTTAATTATATATTTTTGGTTTCATAGATTACTTACTAAAATTAAAATATATGTACTCAAAAATAATGGGCCGATATATTGATTATTTAGCTCCTATTGAATCCTATATAAGGAGTTTGTATTTTTTGTGAATTCGATGTTTGTGTAAAGAAGTTTCATGTTTCAAGTCCATTAGGTACTCAAAGTGTATATTTACTTAGGGAGGAAGGATGTGGACAAAAATGGGCGCACACATTAAGAAACGAGTAAGAGAGCTCCGCAAAAATGTTATAGTCCAAAGAAAGAATATAAAACTGAATTAAAACATTATTTGTAATGTATTTGTTATTATAAGATTTTATAATAATATCCAATTGCATATTTTTTCATTGCTTTAGTTTTTATAATACAACAAATTATATGAAAAACTAATATATTTGTTTTGCACTGCTTCAATTAACACATACTTGAAATTTGAAATTAACTTAGCCGAGATAGTGTAGAATGGGGAGGTTCAGAGAACCACTGAATCAACTACAAGAACGTCATTGAACCTAAATTTACTTTTTTTTTAAATAGATACTTGCAAAACATGTCAAAAGTTTATTGTATGATGTTAATTTAAGTAATGAAAAAAAATCTTGCATTATTCGAAAAATATTACATCAATTATAGCTAAATCAAAATTATTTTGTAATCGCTTCATAAAAATAAACCAAATTTAAAAAAAAACCTATGTAACTAAATATTTTTATATTTGTGGTTTTTTTGTATGTATTTTGGGTCTGGGTGTATTTTTCGTCCGTCATTTGTAGCTCGTGATACTAACCAAAAATATTCTTTTTTCCTAAATATTACAGAAACACATATTAACACAGGATTTTTATTATATATGTTGATCACAAATTTAAATAGTCAATAGGGCTTAATTTATATATAAGTGTACAAAGTAATAGTTTTGGTTAAAAATTATGTAAGTGTTGTGTAATATACAGTTATAATAATATTTACTTTATTATTTCTATTTTTATTCAAAAAAGTATACAAGGATTCATTTTCTTGACACAAATTTTTAACAAGCTGTAAATTGCTTCTCGAAACGCACATCAAAGCGGCTAACAAAAACGTCGTTACTTTAATCTAATTTGTACCACTGAGATGTTAAAAATGTGAATATTTCAAACTGTACAGAATCCTAAAAGTTGTTCGGGATCAAAAATATTTTGAACATAGAATGTACCAAACAACTAGTGGATTTATTCATTAATAGTTTGTGAAAATTACTACGAATGACATTTAAGGAAATTGTTTCTGAAAAGCTTTCGATTAACGAACTTTAAATTAGTAAATATATAATATCTTAGTGTTAACAAAAACAAAATAAAAAAAGAAATAAGCATCTATTTTTAAAACAAAATTGAAATAAGATTTAAATGAGAAGGTTGCTGTTTAACAAGTAAGTAACTAAAAACTTGAAATTAATTTAAATATTTTTATATTTAATATTAAGAGTAGCATTCTTTCACACTGTTTCATAGGATATATTAAAGAAAAACAACTCATTTTAAATTATAAGTGAAATAATAATCAAAATTAAATATTTACCTTTTCAAAACCTGGATAATATATACAAAAATAAAACTAAACGATTAAAAATCAATAGAAAAAAAGGTAATATCAGTAACTTTGTAACAAAAAATATTATAATAAGTAAATTTGTTTGTGCACTGTTTTACGATCGTAAAACAATTTACAATTATAAAAGTATGATTATAAAAAGAATTTAAATATTTTACTCAATGTAAACCATTGTAAATTCAAGTATTTAATTTTCTTGCAGTTTTTTCTTGAGGCGATAAATTTTATTAACTATTTAATTTCAAGTCATGTTTTTAAATCAGGATTATTATTTGTATTTATTTTTTTTAAGCATTTTTATTAAGCACCACACTCAATAGATGAACAAGTCATATTTTATTATGAAATAGCACTGATGTAACTATTTGTTCAATCACTTTAAAGTTGCGCTCGCGCTCTTTACTTTGCTACGTGGGAACGAGCAGTTGTCGTAGATAGTTACGGTATACGGGCGACGAGTGCCTGCGTAGCGGAGGCCGGCGTTCGACTGCCGCAGATTGCGGTCTCTTTGCCCGCGCCGACCCGCGCACTCCGCAACGTAATGATTGACAAAATACTTCACCTGTGCTTTCTTTGTAAGCAAAAAGCTCTCGTAAACAAGTTGTAGCGGGAAAACTGAATCGATGTTAACGTCTTCATCAAGATAAACTGTAAAATTTTAAAATTGTTGAGATTTATATCTATAACCATATACGTATAACCATTTTTACACATTTATGCGCTAATACAACCATCATGGTATTCCTTTTTTTTATTCACTTATTATATTAACCATCTTAATGAAAATACATACATTGATCAAAAATTTTCGAAATATGTGGTTATATGCAATATACTTAATATACTCAAACTACTCTTGAATAAACACATGTAAATAATGACCATAATAATATTTTGTGTTTTGTATACAATTATACTTATATATTTCAAAGAAAATTAAAAGTATAAACGTTATTGGATAATAAGGCATGAAAAATCTCTTTTATAATGCTTACTCGAGCTCGCGTACGGGTATATTTTCTATTCCATTTCAAAAGGTGGATTACATTAAAGATAGAACAGAAAAGTAGGCCATTGTAACAAGGAAATGTATTTTACTCTCTATTTAACATTTCTGCCGCAACGGTATTATTTTAGTCACAATTTTTCACGCAACTTCCTACACTTTATATATTTTTTTGTACTGATAATAATTTTTACGAAAGAATATGCAAATAACTTTAAAACTTTTTGACCAAGAGTTGTTGCTTTAAAGAGTTTAGTTAAATTAGGAAACTTATTACAATATCTACTGTAAAATTGCGGTGGTAATCCTGCGGTAGCAGACGGATCTTGCGATCGTAGGTGGCAGATTCGATTACCGGGATACAATCTTATATAATTCACATTTTCTGCATTAATTTTATAGATTTGCTACTGCTTACTAAACTAGTTTTCAAAGGGGGGGGGGGGGGGGAGCAGTGTCCTCTGATTACCATAATACCACACTGCGAACGTCAACCCGCCTGCCAAATGTGGCGATTATGATATTTCCCCATACAGATAGATACCTTTGGAGGAATCCTAGGAGCCCTTAGCCTTGCAGGGGATATCTATGGGCTGAAACGACGACTGTTAAATTGTAATAGTTAAGATACGTGCTCAGATGAAACACTAAATGTAATTAATGAAGTATACGCTTTTTTAATACTTTACGGGATCTATAATTATCTATTCTTTCTCCGTGAATACTGTTTATAAAAAAAAAGTATGCAACTGTAATAGTTTTGTATGGTTCACCAAGCAAATACATATAATATACTTCTTTTAATGAGTTTTAATATTAGCCAGATAATTATTAATGCTCAGAAAACGCTGGAAGTATGCCACGTCCAAGACGCAATATTGAAAATATATAGTGGATTCTTGTGTCCCGTCAACCTTATGGTTGAAGTGATGGTCATGAATTATTACCACCTTATGCTTAACAAATTTATTAAAGTATTGATATAGAAACTGTTGATGATTAATTTCAAAATCAATGTACAAGTATCACAAGAATATCTAGTAATAGTCTTAGTGAAATTTTGTACTATATCTGCATTAAGGTTAAATTTAGTAAATTTAAAATGAACGAAATGAAGTTGGTTGTCTTTTAATCACACCAAGTCACATGATATTTGTAAAATGTGTCCTGTTGCGATCTACGTAACTTTCTTTGTTTAAACTGGAACGCAGCTTATCTGTAGTCACTGACACATTTTGGAATACATTTGAAGGCGAAAAGCAAAAAAAGGTAAGCATCGTTGCGCTAACGAATGTGGCCAATTTATATCACCACTCAACAAATGGCAACGAAATATCACTGGTTTAATATTTTTACTCTTTTCACTCCTCTGTTTAACGTCATATCATTTTGATGTATATTTCAAAATTCATTACGGTTATAAATATTTTTGGTTGAAGTAATTTTAGTTTACATTTATCGTGAATATATGACTTGTAGATTAAAGGAAAGTCGCTGGATACGGGTGGCACAGGACCAGTCATCGTGGTGATCTTTGAGAGGAGCATATATTTTGCTATGGGCGTCCATCGGCTGAAAAGATAGAAAAAAGAATGAAGACGAAAAAAAGTAACCGCCATTGCCCAGCGGTTTGGCAAGTTTACGTAGTTCTGTGTAGGCCCCGTAATGAACAAATAGCTGCTGAGGTCTTAGAGTATTCAAATAAAGACCACAACAAGACGGACAGATGACTTTATTAACACAGGACGCTGAACACTGGCCCCTTCTAACCATTCCTATTGGAAATCTATGGGACATGTCTATTTATAGCATTGGATGTCCCATGTCTAAAATGATGATGATGATACAAATTGTTTAAGCATTTTTTTGATAAATATAACAACTGTTGAAGATGAACGGTGATTAATTTTTGTTCGAAAATATCACAGTAATTATTTGTAAGAAAGTTGAGCCAGCTCAGAAGTAAAAGCCATAAGAAATATGTAAATAACTTTTCAATGTTACGAAAGTCGTTCCTTCTTATCTAACTTTGTCGATTTATGATCTGTCATTATTTTAATTATCATGTACAATCGTCATCGCTATTCATAGAGTGATTTTAAAATTGTTTATAACTGAGACAAGTTAAACATAGGGCTACGTATGAGTCTACATCTCATATTAAGGATAATGTAAAATTGACTAAGAAACAAAATTCGACCGAGTTTGTCTTGAAAACTTCCCAGATTAGAGTGTGTATAGAAATTTAAGATGAAGTTTACAATTATAGGAGGGATCAATCAGGTTCTATTATGAATTTCTGGCATTCTTCTTGTGACATTCAAAAGTGGTTATAATATACATAACAGATTTTTTATTGAGTATTTTTAAGCATATTCTTTTAAGAAGATTGCGCGCCGGAGAAATCATTTTAATATTAAGACTTCTTTTGGTGTCTAAAATCGTAATGAGATGTTTTAGCCACTTTTTTTCGTATTTCATGTTTTTTTAGAATGATGTGAATGGTAAACTTTAAATGTCGTGTCACCTATTCGAATTCATAGTATGTATATTATTGATAAGACAATTTTAAATGTATTTTTAACTTTTGTGTACTGGTGGTGTACTTAAATAAATAAAAAATGATTATGTATGATAATAAGAATAAAGAAATGCATTAATCTGTTACTTACGATACACATAAGTTATATATAAGTTAAGGCAACATTGTTCAAAGTAAAACACGTTGTCACGTGATTAGTATAATGGTGTCTACACACGGTACATAATTATATTTAATAGTTTTTATATTATTATATTATTTTCTTAACAAAATATATCATTGTTATTCGATTAATAGTTCCGATAAGTTACGCGAAATTTGAATTGTAACCGTTACGCACCAAAAATTAGGTTTTTCATAACTGATCCATGAGATTACGACTTGAAAAGGTTTCAGATATATATTTAATACTTTAAAATTTTATATTAAAGTGTTATAATTTTCTTAGATTTTTTTTCTCTTTTCGCCCTAGATTTACTTGATAGATTGTAAACATGCTATATTGAATTACATCAAATTTCGTCTTTCAATTAATAATGTCAAAGAAAGGCTTTACAACGAAATCCAAGTTATATAAATATGCGGTTTAAGTATATATAATTTAATATCTTCTTTCTAATCATGATCAAATAATTTTCGTTTTTAAATTCTTTAATTGCCTAAGATTGGACAACAATGAATAATTGATATGATATTTGTGAAAATTTATTCCCTATTTCTTTTAACATTAGTTTGTGTAAGGTCTCACATAAGTACCAGTAGTATAACCACAGATAATGAAAAAAAAAAACAATAATCATTTAATTTAATTAGTCGACAAGGCAGAAGCAAACTGAAGGCTTATCTGTTGATCGCAGCTGCTACGTTTCATTGAAAGCATAAACGAGGACATTTCACTTCGCTGACTTGAATTCTCAATCAACTGACACTGTTTATAGGAAATTCAATTTATTATAATTATTGACATTTATATATATCTTTTCTATGATATAAACTTTTAAAGATGGAACATATTTATTTACCTTTCTGTATAAGAAATATAAGTATTTCTATAATCAAGGATGGGTGTGTTATAATTTAAACATTTCTTCTCAAATACACTCTAAAATAAGAATTTCTTATAGCTGTGGTTGCTGTGGTGAATGAGGAAAATTATAGAGACTATCTAATAAGAAGGCATTAAATTTGAAACATGAATCGTAACTTTGAAGCTGATTTTTTTATGTACTCTTTGCGACTGTATGAGACATTTATTTTTATCATGTAAGGTAATGGCACCAGTAGTTGACCACTTAAGAGCGCTGCTAAAATGTTTTTTTTATTGACCACATACATTCAAATTTTAGAATATCAGTGGGTGCTTAAAGGAAATTCTTATACCCTTTAGATTAAGTTTTGCTAAGAAGTCTTTCAATTTAACAAATCTTAAACACTTAAATTTTTATTTGATTCATATTAAGTTTTTGCTTCAGTAGTTGACCAATCAAAATCTGAAAAAAATTAGTAATTGACCGTATTTAGCATCAGTAGTTGACCATATGAATAAAAACCTACTTTTATGGTAAATAAGACCACACATATGTCAAAACTTAAAATTTTAATTTTCACATAGAAAAAATATAATATTCAGTCACGAAATCAAGAAACGTGCCTCACAGTTGAACCCTGTCAAAAACAACTATCGGCTCCTGCTACACACAATGCGCTTTAGTTCTGAGCTTTCCGCATTTGTAAATAGATGAGAGCAGCTACTTATAAATTAATTTTTTAATTAGATACGATAAACACATCGCTTATTATTTAAAATTTCATACAAAACGGTCAACTACTAGTACATGGTCAACTACTAGTGCACTTACCTTACATGTAAAAGTAATATCACATTGCTTTCAAAAGTATGACTACATAATTTAGTATTTTCTTTATTATGACTTAGCTTATTTTCGAACAGAGAAATTCTAAGATTTAGACGATGTTTTTTTTTTTTAAATTAGGGCTTCTATTATGTATTTTTAGTTTATTCTGTCAATATGTTTGAATAAATCGCTTATTTATCGACCTTAATTAATTGCACGCTTAGAGGGAACACGTAGCAATTAATGCGAACGTTGGTTGGCTTTGGCTAACATGTCCGGATCGTTAGGCTACGGTGCAAAACAGGAATGTTTGATGTTGCGGCCTTTGACTATTATGTTACTTAGAGCCGAGCCGATACAATTTCGAACTATTAGTTGCTTTTGATTACTTGCATTCATAATTACGATTGGAAAATTTTGTTATAGTTAACAAGATTCGTAAATTATTATAAGGTCTTTCAATATGAGCTTCGTTTTTCAACAAATGGATGTCACTGATAAGTGGTTTCACCAGGATGATGAGACGTGTCATTAACTTTTCGATTAAAGCTTATGTTAAATATCACGAAATCCTAATGTTAATTGATCGCCTCAATCATGCGAGTTTTATCATTCAATTCTTTCTTGTGGGGATATGTTGAAATAATATAGGTTATGCATGCAAAACAGTAGAATCGAAAGCAGCTACAAAACTAATTTATTTAAAATTTAATTAAAATTAACAAATAAATCTTGAAAATTATAGTCAACATACGATGGATTATATATCATATTGACATCAAGTTCAGTCTATTACCTGTGCGGATGATAAATGCCTGACACCCGAGCTAAACAGGCAATAGAAACTAAGCTAGACTATATATATTTTTTAAAGTAAGCAAAACAAATTAACCTTGCATGTTTTAAAAGGAGGTTCGGGATATATCCCGGCGAAAGAACCAATGTAATTTCCCTCTATTTGTATATTATAAAATATACTTATATGTTTAATAACATTATGTACGTGCTATATACTCAAATTTATCAATAATTAGGTAATAGGTACAATATTTATCAAGTATATATCATCATCGACATCATCATTTTTGCTGTAAAATCATTACATTAATTAGGCATTCCCATGGACTATGTATATATAGTACATAGTGTTTAAAATATTTTTTAACTGCCTACTTGTCTTTTTGCATCACTATAGGTTACCTGGTGAAGAATTGAATGAAAAAAAAACTTTATGAGGCATTAAGTTCGTCATTGCAGCAAGTGTCGTTGTTGCAGCCTATTTCAAGGCACAGGCTTTCCCAAAGATATCTATGGGGGGTATACCATAATCGCCGCACTTGACAGGCGGGTTGGCGATCGCACTGTGGTTTTATGGTACGCAGAAGACGCTGTTGATCTTGTTTTTGATCAGTGACAATCCTATATAATTAATGCGCAAATGTAAATTATATATAAGATTATACCCCAAGAATCGAACTCGCAACCTGCGAACACAAATCTCTGTCATCTACCGGTAGGCTCAGTGCTCGAATAATGTAAATAGATTAAATAAATACAAAAAAATGAAGTCTGTCATTTTCTATATAAACAAAGAAAATGAAACGTAATAATGTTGTACAAAATTTCTAATTAAATAATACAACATTTACTTAGTACTAGTGACTTCACAGGTCCGTGAGCTTATGAGATTTCTCTGCAAAAGATAAACAAAAACGAGCAAAGGCTATCAAACAAATACGTTGTTCAGTGAGCGTCGGCGCGACGACGCGCAACGAGCTGCCAGTAACCAGGTCGACTAAATCAAACAACAAGGGCCAATCGTTCTACGTGTGCCACTGCCCCCGAGCTTTATAACCACTGATCCGTACACGCCGGGAAAGGAAAATCAATTACTTGTGGATATTACTGGCAACCTGTTTTTTAAACAAAGCCTTACCCATTTCGAAGGAGTTACATTTGTTATATTTCATCGATTGTTCATTTATTATGTTCATTGTTTATATTTGAACTTTTATATAGATGTGTCGTATGTTTTATCAAGTCAGATCTTTTTTAATAGGTAATTAGGTTTAACCTAGGAGATCGAACCAGGGATGAGGAGATTCGTACTTTGCTTTCAATCGGTCATATTACCATGGGGAGGCCTATGTCCAACTGTGGACGCTCTAAGGATAAAATAACGATGCTGATGAAAAAGGATAGAGCACCTCATAATAAGCTTTCAGTTTTACTTATTAGTGTTCTCTAATCGACGGCCTGCTGATGTTTGACTGGTGGTTTTAAAAATAGACAATGTAAATCGAAAAAAATATTCTGTAGAAAAACACATTTATAAACCTATATATTTGGTACATCTTATGTAATGAATTATGAGTGTTACATTTATACATAAATTAAAATAAATAGATTAATGTATTGCTAAAAGCAAAGCTCGAGAGCGGCGTTACCAATTCCGTTCATTTTAATATCTTAATTCCTTAATTATGCGCCCCAACAAGGAGTGTTGTAATAGAGAGGAAATTGCGAGGAAAATAGTAATAATTAAAAAATCTTTTACAACACAAATTATGCAGTAATTTAAAAATAGAATAAATATAATAGAATAGAATAAAAATAGAATAGTATAGAAAATAGATATGCCCTTATTTGACAAACATTTAACGTCGACCTAAACTGAAAAAGAGCGTTTTAAGATGTAATCAAACAAAAAATATGTGTATACTTTATGTTTACCATAAAGTATTACAATGAATAAATAAAAAGTATTATTGCAGAAAGTGTTAGACTTTAGCAATTCTTATCTTTTTGATTTACACTTAAAACTGTTATGCCAGCAGTTGATTTTTTTTATTAAAAAAGATTTGAAATAATTATCAAGTGTTATTTAAATATTTTTTCTATAAATAATTCAAAAAATTTTGCAGAATAAAAGTCAGGCATTTAGTTGTAAATAAATTAACAAAACAATTATTCTGAAATACCTAGTTGTATAGCCGGTCGCGTGAGCCAAACAGTTGCATTTGATATTAACAAAGCCACGCATTTGTATATAGTGTAATAATCCTTGACCAACATATAAATTATTAAGTAAGTTAAATTTCAAATATTCTAAAAACTATAATAATTAGATGATTTTAGTTTTCATGTTAATTACATTTATTTACAAAAGTGACTATAATTATGTTCACTTTTGCGTCTTCTAGTTCTTCGGGAACATACTTCACGGCCCTAAAAGTTTTCAAAAACCCGCTTGCCAGTTTAAGCTATTGAAATCGTCGCTATTTTTCCAGGATGTTTTGTTTTAATTTTGCAAGTGTTTGTAATACAAAAGACTCTGCTCTTAAAATGTCTCTATAATAATCACAAGCCGATAAAACCGGACCTCGTGGTGGTGATTCGACATATTTTCTTGGGACTATTTTGCATCTATCCTCCACGCAGGCATTACATGTGTATTAATCACTAAGTTCGTGAAGCTTAGGATATAAGAAGTTATTTAAAACACAAAAGTAAACTTAAGAGTCCTTTACTTTTGACGTCATAGTTTAAATTAATATTTAAATTTCTTAATATACGACGCAACGACTTTAAATGTGTTAAAATACATGACACTACGACAATATTGGTAGACAAGAAGTTTATTTTCAAATTATTAAATGATTAAGCATTAGTGGAATAAATCAAACAATAACCATTCCGTTTCATTTGAAAAAGGAAATATTATGTTTTATTCTTGTTTTTAAAAATTACATAAAAAAAATAATGTGTAAAATCAGTGCAGAATTAAATATTAGATCTTGTGACGTATGAGTTTATATATCGTTGCTCGACATAAATTCGCATGGCACGGCGTATTTAACAATATACACGCAATGGCATACCATTGCGTGTATATTGTTAAATACGCCATCTACAGGTAGTGTTTCACCTTGAAATCTTTTAGGAATTGTTGCTGATGTAAAATGGAGGAATTTTGTACCAGCTTATTCCACCATTAATGTTTTCCACGACATAAGCAATACGTTGAACCACAATACGATATAATTTAGGAACGAAATTATCGCAAGTAGAATCGTAATAGCGAATACGATATTATTCGCAGGAAAAATATTCGCTAAGTTTCCAATATTACTGTCTACTTTTGTACTTTTTATGAATATATTTACGGTAAAAACATACTAAACCAACGTGTCTCGAAAAAAACTGTATAAAACTATTGCGGTTAAGGAGTTGGCAGAAATGTACACATGAATAATATCGTGTTGCAACCTTTCTGATGACGGTCAATATGAAAATTCCCACGAACAACATCGAAAAGAACATTATTCTCAAAAATGTTTAAATTTAATTCCAGAAATATCTATTTATCGTAATAACTCGGACAATTTTTAGAACAGAAATTAAATATGATTCAATATGACGCAGAAAAAATAGCTTAGATTTGGTATATAAATAACTTTTGCAGATGGAATGTAATGGAAGTTATTCAAAAAATTCTGTATTTTGTTTCTCCAGTAAAGTTAGATTTTTGCGATTACAAGTTTATTTAGTGGGGGGGGGGGGGGGGACGATATAAGCTTGATGACTCATGAATAATTACATAAGGTTAAAGATTCATGATGTTAGTTACTTGCAAGACATAAAAACCTCAGAGGTTATAGCGTCTCTATACTATTTCTTATCGGATACTTAAAATGTATTATGAGTCATATAAGAAATTTTCCTTTACTCTTACGGGTAATTTGTGCTCCAAAACTACTTTATCAATAGAATAATAAAAAATAATTATTATGTAAAACGTATATACAATAATTATTATACGATACATTCTTGTATTGAATATTTTTTTATAATATAAACTTTTGATACAATTAAAAATAATTGGTTGGATGGTATATCAAGTATATGTATAATTATTCAAAATTAGCTTATTTAGTACAATATCCTATTTAAAAAAAAAACAATAAAACACGTTAAAGTAGCAAGTAGCGACATCTATTAAAACGTATGAATACTATTTTGGTTGTATATTTGCTTTTAAAAAATGTCTATAGTTTCCTTCTATCTACGATAGAGGGCAGTGTCATAAAATAATGTGTATTTATCAACATGCAAATTTAATCGAAAAGATAAGTACCCGGTATTTCATTTGCCACGTCTAAACTATTTATCTACATCATACACTATCGCTATTAATTACTATTGGGTTATTATATACATATAGTTATCTAAATAGTTATATACATATATATGTTATATATATATTTATATATATATATATATATATAACATATATACATAACAAAAACATAAAATTATATATATATATATATATACATATATATATATATATAATTTTATGTTTGTTATAAAATATTTTTATGTATTAATTAACATAAAAAATGCAAAAAATATCCTCATTTAAAAATCTCTTAGACTTTGTTTCTGTTTATATAATTTGTGTATAAAGCGTTAAATAATTTGATTATAATGCTTGGTAAGCAAACAGTTCATGTTCCGTTTTACTCATTGCCCGTAAAATAAACACAACAAAGTTAAGTGTAAACTGTAAACTATAGCGTAAAGGTCAATATGTAATAAATATTCAGAGATTAGTTTCTATTATTATACATTACGAAGTTATTCATTTGTAAAATTACAACAACAATATCAAATGATTTAATTTAACATAATTATAACATATTTATACATAAGTGCTCTTCTAGTCAAATGTCTTTCATTGTCTAAAACAAAAGTCTACGACCCATGTGAGTCCACTTACAGGATTGAAAGGTGATCTCTCACTTGCAATCTCACAATCGTTCCACAAACAAAGTAGAGTGATATGCTCAGGATATGGCAATTCGCAGTGGGAGTGGGCAGGCTATATAACGAAGCACCAAAGTCAAGCATCCCACCTTCGATCGCCGAGGAGTCCTCGTTTTTATATCAGATCATCACTCACACGCGTGTAGTCTACCTTCGTCCGAATGTTTTCATTCAACTGGCAAAATCGAGTAAGTTTTGTTTTATTAAATTCGTGGATTCTTGAATTATGTGATCTCGGTTCCGATGTAAAAACGATCTAATAGAGAAAGCAGCCAACAAAAGTATGTCAGCCATAAATGTGTTCAGTTAAGATTAAATAACACCGGTATTGTATCAAGATGGTGTCGTGATCAGAGAGAACTTAGAGAGACTTGTTACCGGGTTAAACATTGCGCAAGTCCACTGAAAGCTATCGGATGCTAGAGTCAAACGACAAGCTAAGGCGCGATCTAAGGAACCACATAGTATTGTCTTCAATCTATACAGGGCGTTTGTTTATATACGTAAAAGCTTTAAATGAGTGAATGTATATTTATAATTTTCTTTACACTTCGGTAGTCGACGAATATGATGTACCGAGTGCAACTTTGAATACCCCATGGTCAAGGCCCTGATTACTCCCGAAAACACTGAACTGGTTGAAAGCAGTCTACGTGAAAACTCAGGATTTTCAATACGGAATAGGGCAGCCTCACTAGGACTTCCTAGAGCGATTACGCATGTATTTAAAAAAAAGAATCTGAAGCTCCATCCATTTAAAATTCAAATTAATCAAGAATTAAATGTAAATTAATATATATTCGCTTTTAATAAAACTAAATTAATAAATCATTAAATACTGTCATCATTATTAAATACGTTTTATTTATTTTTCTATTTGACTTCGATAAGAAACTATTGACAACACAAAGGTTGCGCACAAAAATATATTCTGTATTGATATAAAGAACATATTTTTGAGGGCCACCTTTGTGTTGTCAATAGTTTCTTATACACTCACATCTCATCTTGTAAATAATTATGTAACTTTTAAACGTTTAGGCCTATCTTTATTGTGATTTCATTAAAAGTTACTCTAATACCGATTTTATTTTTTTATTTTATTATTACAATAAAAATTAAAGCGTATTGTTATAGTTTTGAAAGTGAAAGTTTTAAAATAACACAAAGAAATACTTGAACTTATTCTGTATATAAAGCATATATTTTAAAAAAGAAACTTTGCAACTTTTCGTTAGTGAAAACATTGAAAAGCAAAGGTTGGAAACAAAGTACGTGAGCGCAGTTAAAGAGAAAACAAAGCTTGCGTGAAAAGTAAAAGAATAACAGATAGGAAAAGGAAACTTTTTCTTTGTTTACATTTAACACTCTATTTTCTATTTAAAGTTTACGAGCTAAAATAGTGTGCGTATTTGTGCTTAAGACTGATGTTGTGTTAACGTTATGGCTATGAGGTTAATTATGAGAAAAATTATAAATATTTAAGCCGATTTATGGAGAACCAAAAATGTTTCGCATAAAGAGGATGATAGTCGAACGAAAGGGTCAGCGGTTTGGTAGGTAGAAGTGTCAATAGGCAGGTTATATGCGCTATGTGCGCGCAGAACAGATGGCCGCTGAGGCCTTAATGTTCTGGAGTGGAGACTACGTACCGGCAAGAACAAGGTTGGAAGTCCACGCATAAGGTCGACAGACCGACAGATGGCTTGTTAACGTCATCGGAAGACGCTGTATGTAGGTCACTTCCAACCGATCTTATACGAAATGTATGGAGTAGGACTATGTTGAGCCGTGGAAGTTCTACGGCTGAAATGATGACGACGAGGTTTATACAAATTACTGGAAAACTAAAAATGTATTTAACTACAAGGAATTTATAATAGGGTGCGTGTTGTTTTTTGAGAGGTAGTAACATATTTCGAGAAGTATTTTTGTTTGAGCCACTTCATTTGAATGAACAATAATCGTGAGCGAAATCGTAAGCTTAAAGTTACCGACTAGTTAACAGTTAGCTAACGACTTACTTGTCAATACATTCATCCGATATAGATACGTTATTCCAGCTTATCGTATGACATTCGATAGCGGTCTCACGGATATACTGATATATCTTTGTTGTTTGATACAGTTGACCTGGTTATTGTCACTTCATTTCATATTGCCTCTCATTTACTGCTTCATTGAACGCTCTTTTCAAATATTTTTATAATTATGTTTCAATTTCCAATACGAACTATATAATAGTTTGATAAAATAACTGAACTTTTAAAACTTAAAACAAGCATACTTAAAACTTATAAAAAATTATTAACAATGCTCTTGATGGCGGAATGTTCTTATTGGCTGACAAAGCACGTGGCACCGTATTGTTTAAATGTTTAATTATTTGTTTTATTTATATGGATAAAGAAATGCTATAAAGAGTTTATTTTGTCTACGGAACATGCAAAATAACGAAAGAAAATGTTACATTTTTAAGACAATTTTTTCGTACCCTCTACCATTTTTCACCATACTTTTTATACCATATTCCTTCCAAATAGTATCACAGTATCACATTTATGGAATACGAAATACGTATACGGAATTTTGTTATACGAAACTGTACCGCAACACCATATCATCATTTGTTACATCGATACATGGGCTGGTGTTCGTCAGTGGATTATTCTACTAGGGACGGCACTCTTAAACTAAGATATATATATATATATATATATATATTTATATTAGTTTAAGATATTTATGTATATATATATATATGTATTTATATATATAGCTTATTATTTAATCATTGTAAAATTAAGGACAAATGACAGACGTAAGGCAATATGTTTGCTTGATTTCATTGTAGTTGGATTTGATAGCAGATGTAAGCGCTGCGATTCTATTTATGAGCAAGACACATATAGCACGTGAGACGACCAGAAGCAAGCACTGAGTGTCAAATCCTCAGTCCTCTACCGTCTACGGTACAGCTCTAATAATAATCAAAAGTATAAGCAAAAAAATAGTATGTAGGCTAAAATTATGAGTTGAGTATTGTAAATACTTATTATTTCATAAATGAAATTTCAGTTTAAACTCACGTTTCATTTTACTTTTTTTCTCAAAAATATGTTAACGTAATCTATGTTTTAGTTGAAATAATCTTTATTTGATTATGACGAGAACATATAATATGATAATAAAAATTTTGCAGAAAAGCTTTTTTAAGGTATTACCTTAAAACTAGTTTGAATTCATTCAGCGAAGAATACAGCTTCCTGAATTAATAAGAATATTTTCTTATTTAAGTAAATAGCGTATCATTTGAAATGGCTGTCAGACAGAAATGTAATTCAAGAGTTTAATTCAACCTATTGAAAAGTTGTTTTGCAACTCTTGTTTTTATTCGCTTTCCCCGTAAAATAGAATGAATAGTTCACATTTCACCTTATTTCTAAGTTTTAATAACTTCGGTTTATTCATGGTAGAAGATATTTTAACTGTTATTACATTAAATATATATTACGTACAGTTTATACGGTTAAAGAATTATATATATTTGTCGTTCCAGCCGACAGAGGCCTATTGCATGGCATAGGCCTTCCCTAAAGATATTTATGGAGGAATAAACCAAAATCGCTAGGCTTAGCGGGTTTGCGATCGTAGTGTGGTATTACAGTGTCCAGAACACGCTGCTGTCTATACTCCGAAAACTAGTTTATAAGCATTGGCAATCTTATATAGTTAATGTACAAAGTTTGAATTATTTAAGATTGGAATCGAACTTTGGTTCGATTCCCGGGATCGCTCAATTTTCAAGTATTTACGAATTTTAGTATAATTTCGATGAATATATTTTTTATGTGAAAAGCAATTCACACGTAGCAGCGGCCGTTTCACGCCTTAAATGATGAATATGATGATGATCTTGTAATATACATGTATTAAAAGTCTTTTTCAAAAACCATTGAACAAACTGTAAAATAATAAGCGTTTACATTTTTAAGTTTCACTATAGTCGTTTTGAATGCTGAATCGTACGGATTTAAAGTTGCTTCATTTTAAAAACGTCCCAGTTTGTGTTTATATCCGACTTTTAAACTCCGCGAACTGAATTTTAAGTGTATGTCATTTGAGTGTTAATGAAAAAAATTTTAATTTTTAATTTATTAAAATCTCATCATGAGTAGGAAAACATAATTTAAAAGTATTTTTTATACGCGTGTTTTCAAAAAAATGTATTTAAGTTAACTGTTTACTTGGCTTCCTACAGGTTCGACAAATATTTGACGTAAAGAAAATTATATTATATGTAAAGGTTGATTGGAAATTAGAAATAATTTTAAACGGAACGATTTAAGAAATAATAAAAAACGTAATTATAATACAATAATAAAAAAAAATGTTTTTAAGACTACAATTAATTCATATTAAAATTAATTGATGTTTACTATAGTGACTGTAGGCTTTGAATTGACAGAATTTAATGACCCGTCGCATTCCAATAGAAGAAATAAATTAATGTTACAAATATCAGAGGGATAAACCTGTATAAAGCAAGATTTTTATACATATTTACACTAAGTTTTAAGTAACTTTCGAGACTAGGCGTTCTAAATACACAAGAGGCTTTCTTTAAAAATTACACTAAATTTGTTTCATTATGACTCATACACGCCGACTTAAAGGCGACATATTCAGATGGCGGAGGCTTAGAGCAGCCCTCCGCGTCATGACGTCGTCATATGTATAACGTCGTTATATGCGTGACGTCGGGCCTCAACGATATAATAATTAAACTTCAATTATTCAACCAGGTAGCATCTTGGTCTGACATTACCAAAAATATTTTCCATTTTATAACAAACATTCTATATAATATATAGAATATATTAGCAAAAAATTCCGAATTCGGTTAAACTCTGTAAATAAAAGTAATTTATCGAGAAATACTGCAGAAAACGCAGACTTCATGATGCATTATACTTTGTATTACCAAACCTTATTTTTTACAGACGACTCAATCTTCCATCTTACAGATCAGAATTACTAAAAGCTTTGTAAATTTTTACACGGTCTAGAATGAACAAACTATTCAATTCTGTCTATAAATACTATCTTTGTTTATTTTGTGAAAAAATTATCAATATATTTTGTAATTTTCAATAGCTTTTTTGTAGTTAATATTTGACAGCTAAAGACAGGTGTTTTAATGTACTCTGTGTTTTGTGTGTTAAAATAAAAATGTTGGTTTTGCTATTTAATTAACACTTATGAAAATAAGTTTTAATCTTTTACATAAGAACTTTCCTCGTGTACGAACGAAAATAATTTTTGCTAATTTTAGTTAAATTTGATGAGTCATCTTCTAGTTTTGCGTTTAGCGTTACTTTAGGCGATTCATGTATATTTATGTAAATATCTTATACGTAGTTTGAACAAACACGACGGTCGAATCAATCAGATATCAGTAAATTGAAAATGCATCAGCTTTGCATTTGAAATTCCTAATCCCCAAGGGTTGAATATCAAGAAAATGAAATCCTGACTTCTTGTTATTTCTTGTAAGAGGATTGGATTGCAGACAATTCGAATAGAAATTGTATATTGTACTGAAGCGGAATCTATCTCTAACTGTTCGTCAAAAAAATTAGTATAAAGGCACACTGTTTTTTTATGATCTGTTAAATTATACCTTAATACTTTGCTTATTTTATTGTTTGGTACTGTTAAGCGGTACTAATAAAATTATCCGCAAATTAACGTTTCAATTATTCTATTTCAAAACTTTATAATTATTAAAATTTATTTATTGGCAATAAAGGACAGCCTTTGTATTTATTCGAGTGTCTTTAGTAAGTAACCCACAAATTTAAAACAAGAAAATTGTTTTAAATTTGCAACTTGTGAATTTTAATATCGCTAGTATTTGTAACAATTGCTTAGTATGATAAAATCACACCGAATAAAGTAGTGTGACTGTAAGAATAAAAACAAAATTTTAACAATGTGCTCTCATAATATTAAAATTAATAATTTAAAATTTGTGTACGACAGTCAATGTTTTATTTGTTGGTTATAGGCAAACCTTTGGTCTTCTATATCGCCTTATGTCAAGTGATCACAAGTTTCACTATGGTACGTGATTGAGTAGAAGATACCTATTCTGACCTATTATGGCTAGTTGGAAACAGCGACCCTAGCAGGGTGTTCCATTCGGTGGCTATTCGCTCTATAAAAGTAGTAGCAAAAAGCTTAGTAGGAGTTGAAGGGATTTCCCGTATATGGATATATGGAATCCGTGCGTCGTGATATCAGATGGAAGAACGGAGAAAGGGGAGTTAAGATATGTTACTCTAATTTACACTTTCCAAAATGCAGTTTATAGAACGCCGATAAACTGACAATAATTAGACGATGCTCCAAGCTCGAAGAAGTATGAAAGTAAATTTTAAAAATGTTTTAATGAGTTAAAGGATCTCTACGCAATCGGCAAAGGTAGTATAGCATATTTGAATAACCATTATTTTTTTTGGAGCTTGAGAAAGAAACGATTTTTTATTACGTTCGTTGTTTCACTTCGTTTTTCATTAATTCTGTATAAAAATGTATTCCATTTTGACATGTTTGCAGCGACTTCTGCTGTATTGTACATACCAAAATATATCTCAGTGGTTTAGACGTTAATCAAGGTTAGAAAATAAAAAAGGCCATATGGTAACAATGAAATTGATTCTCTTTTACAAAAAGCTTTTTTTTTGCACATAAAATGCGAACATCTTTATAAAAATTAATAGATTTTCGATCGTGTCTAGAGTAAACCTATAGACGAAGACCTCTGTTGCACAACTATTTACTTTAAAATACGAAGTAACCTACATTATTCCAATTTGAGGACATTGAATTATCAACTCTACTATTTTGGTACTCCGCCAAGAGGTAGGTCTGCTTAACCTTGAGACGGAACTAATACTTTTTGACCTCTGTTCCCTAAGTACAGTCGTCCAGGTATGCGTGTAGTGCAGTTACAATGTTAAACTTCGTAATAGAAATTACAGTGTTATTTGACCTTTGAAACTGAATCGGTTGTAACCGACGGGATTCGAAAAAGTCATTGGCCAGACGTAGTCTATAATTAGTAACGCCCAAAGGTATTGAGAAATGTAATATTGTCTCGACGTGTTCAGGGCTATAAATAGATCTCACGTTCAAGTTTACTAACATGAAACAAAACTTAGAAAAATTTCGTTTTATGTACTTATTGATGTATTTTTTAATTTTGTTTCATGAATATATTGCGGGTTTCATAACGTTTGCATATTATAAGACAGCAGACACAATAATTACACAGATTTTTTATTCCATAATTCTACTCTGTCATTACTTGCACACCCTGCGTATATTGCCATATCTGATGTACAGGATAATTAGTTACATGTGTAAAAATTTTAAAGCTTGTTGGTCAGCAAAAATCTTTAACGCTTTTACACCTTTTACTATCACCCTGTTTAAAGAGCTCACTTTGAAATATGTAACATTAGTTTATTATTTTTATTGGAATGCCACGGACTAATAACTTCTAGCGGTGCAAAATCAAGAGGGAAAGATAGTAAACAATAAATAATTTTAACATGTTTATTTCTAATTTTTGAATCCGACGCTTTTATTTAGGGTGCCTATACATTCACCCCTTAAGAACTTTTACATAAATAACTAATCCTGTATACTTGTTTTATTTATACACATAACTGACCGTACGGTGTGTTAACGATGTTCAAATAATATGAATACATTTACATTTTCCATTCATAAATATTGCTTTCTTTGCAAACGAGAAATAAACAAGTGCGAGTTCCGATGTTTGATGTGATACTATCATGTCAGTGTTTATATGTAGACTTGAATAGTAATATATATATATATAATAAAGTTAATCGCTGAATAAAAATAATATAAATTTCTGACCATGGTCAATGGAGCTTATTAAGTCTATTGCCTAAGTTAGTTGTTAACGTATTTAGGAAAGTAAACAGATAAAGAAAATTTTATAACATATCCTTTCTTGTCAAAGCAGGATTGCAATTATTACGAAACTTGAAGACATTGTTATCAAATAAATTTCAGCTGTCTCGTAAAACTAGAATTGAATGACATCGCTTTTATACAGGGTTTCTGTTCGGAGATTTATGTTTACAAACTTAAATAAAAATATTATATTTCACAAATAGTTTGATTGAAAGATTGAAATTATAATATTAAAGAGTAAAATAAAAAGACGGATTTTAATATTTAAAGAGCATATCATATAAATATATTCAGTCCATTTGCACATACTGTTTAAAACGGAGCCTTGTATTCTGCGCCACACGCTGCAGTAAACTTGGTTTAATTGAGTTGATTTCTCGATGAATATTTTATTTTAAATTCACATGAGCACACAGACTGTTATTGTAACCTCTCTCTTTGAGATAGCCCCATAAAAACACATTAGAGTTAAGTGACCTCGGTGGCCACGAGATATCTCCAACGCGTCTATTTAGTTCTTGGAAAAAAGTATCCCGAAGCAAACTCTTCGAAATTCTGACCGCATGTACAGTCGCATCATCCTTTTGGAGCAAAGTGTGTATTAGGTACGATAGAGGAACTCGCAGGTTCCGCAAAAAGAAATTCGTAATTATGCGTTTTGTGACACTACACAATACATACATACGTTAAAGGTGTAAACGTTGTAAAAGGGAGAATGTATAGCACATTTGAAAGCTTTGAAGCTTTCACACCTAGTTCTAATCACCCTGTCTAAAATGATCACTCTGAAATATGTTTTTATTTTTTCTATTGGAGTATGATGGTACAATAACTTCTGGCTTAATTTTATTATGTAGTTATTCGAATTTTTTAAACGCTTTTTATTACTGTACTATTATTACGTTGTTTATTATATCTAAATCTAAAGATTTTTGGATAGGGTTTACATACATTAATTTGACGGCAAAAGCCTCCTTTTAAAGCTTTTACACATGTAACCAAACCTCTCTACATATCGTAAAGTATATCTGATAAACTTTTTTACTATATTCTAAGAGGATTTGATTTATTAATCCCCTAGCTGAATATTATCAGCGTTTAATTAGCCTTGTAATCGTCTCGCGGGCATCGTAAGCACCATCCAGAGGGCGTAATTAGTTAGGAGACCGGAAGAGCCATCTTTTTGTTTGAAACGATGTATTTAAAGTCGATTCAATTTATTAAATTCGGAGTATGCAGTAAAATGCTGTCATGTACAAATTAATAAGACATGTATAAAGTACAATAAAGATAAATAAGCTTTTGAAATAATAACACTTATTTAAAAATTGTTATGATTAAAATTATTATAGGTAGAGTTTTTAGGAATCTAAAAACTGTTTAAGATTTATTAATTTTACTTTTATCGCACCGTCCTGCAGTCTCTGTGGTGTGTGTCATAAATTTCATATGACTTTTAATCTAAATTTTAAATGACATTAGAGTGGCATTATTGTTCGATACTATTTGTTTATGTTTATGATAGCTAATAGTGTACAATAAGCTATAGTATACTAACTATAAGTGAAAAATTGTTATTGGCCATCGGTTAACTAGTTAAGAGTTAATTAAGTTTTGCTATTAGTTTTCCATGTCATTTTAATATAAAGAAAAAGATTATTTCATCAATAATTCTAGCGTTCGACAAACTACGAAACAACTCTTTGTCCAATATACTTTAGCGCTTTAAGATAGGGGTCTACGGCCAATGTTTGTTACCAGATATGATTTACGGGACTGAAACGTAGACCACGTGTCAATCTCACTCTGGGTCTCATTTGCAAGCTCACAGACGCTAAACAAGCCAATCAGGTATGAAGAGGTCTGTAAATGAACGGATATATATAACCAACCGATAAGCTGATATAATTCAGCGGACTGGCAAGTGGAAGTGGGAGAAGACAGGCTAGCTACATATTGCACAGGACTGATGGCCGCTATTATCTTAATGTTCTAAAGACAGAAGACCACTGACTTCCAGAGTTAAAATTGTCCAATCGGTACTCTATGAAAATTGTAGGGAGAGGCCAATATTCAGTACTGGACTGGATTATCAATTTTTTTAAAGATATTTCAGGAATAACACCTATTTTAGAATTATTCCCATTGAAAATACCATCGTATTTTAGGTATGGTGGTTCAGGAATTCAAAAAATGTTTGAAAAAGAAGAGAAGAAAATATTTTAACGTACCATTGTATGAAAAATATACATATTAAATATACACTGTTAATAATTCCAAATAGAACCTAAATGTTTTTGTTGCATAACAAGAAAATTGTGAATAGTATTAGAAGAAAAAAACCGCCGATAGTTCTGGTATGTAATAAATCTTCATGTATCTTATAACAGAGTTGACCTCTTTGCTTCCTGTTAGGAACATCTCAGTAGAAAAAATGTTGGTTGCTTAAAGTGGGGTATATATCACTCAATGTCGAACCGTCGCTTTAATTGTGTTTTAAATGTTACTTTTGTAAAAAGTAATTTGTTTTTAGAAAACGGCGCATAAGATAAATGCTATAGAATGAATAAATTACGACACTTTAAAGGCAGTTGAAATAGTCCAAATGCGATATAAGCCATAGGACTTTTTTATTTAATATATTTAATATAATGTAATATTGCATCAGTTGATTTTAAAATAGGTTAAAATATCCATAAAGAATTATTAAAATGGACGTTAATGGACTCGAATAGGGTGATAATAAAAAAATATAAATAATTATTCACAATTAATTTTCAGTTTCTGTTTTAAAAAATCTGCACAAAAACAAAATGCATGACCAAAAGTAACTTTTAATATCGACGCAATATATTCGGGTTTTGTCATAAAGAACTGATAAAGGCAATTAAACGTATTTATGCGTTAAACGAAACAGTTAGTAAACAGTAGTTTAGGGTAATAATTTTATCGTAAAATGGACGAAACTGTAAATTAAAATAATGTAAAATTGAAATAAAATTCATATCTAGATTTAACTATGGCGTTGATGTATTTTTAAAAGTAGTTCGTAGGACTTGAAGTTGTCATAAGAAAGACAACATTGACCATTAGTATTTTACTATAGATTGGTGGATTATTGTTAATAAATAATTAAAAATCTCCATTCACCGCTAATCTATTTGCTGGTTTATATGGATCTGTAAACATTAAACACTAACAATTCGAAACAGGACCTGAACAATAAATACTAAATTCATTTTAAATATTATTTAGGAACAAAAATGTCTAGAAACACTGAACTGGCACTTGGTAACGTACTAATACTTTAACTAAAGTTTGTTCAACGGTAGTCTGAGAAAAAAAAATGCTTATGAAACAAATAAGTTATCTAGATTATACTAAGCAATCGGCTAGCGAATATGTTTTCTCTTGGGTTATGTGATTTCTTTTTTTTGGATAAACGCCTTTATGAGCGTTTTATCCCAAAAAGGTTTTTATCGAGGCAGTTGCTTACATCGCCGTAGCACTTACATTGCCATTTTCGATTGATCTTGGGATATGACCACGTTTTGTTAACATCAAGCGAAATGTGGCGCCTAGTTGGATAAAATATCCCATTGACTCTTCATCTCGTTTCTTCTTTGCAGGATTTGTTTGACAAAGTACTAGATATAAAGGAGAGTATAATGGAATAGTTATATGAAATGCTTAATTTTAGGGTGTCAAAAACTTTGCAGTAATTACTATTTATATTTTGTCGATCCTTGTATGGTTAAAAATTTGTACTGTTGAATTTAGTACTGCTTTGTTATATGGTTATAGTTTTACAGAAAAAATTTGCTTTGTTTGTCTTTAAATAGTTTAGCTGTTGTCTTGAGAACCAAAAACTACACCTTAAGAGATAAAGATAAACTTATAGTGTAGTTATTGGTTCTCAAGACAACAGCTGAACTATTTAAAGACAAACACAGCAAATTTTTTACAATCTTAGAATTTTAGACTTAAATGTAGCTTAAGGACAAGATTATTTTCATAAAGAAAATATTAAGCATTTTATTACAGTCTTATGTTAAAAAATGAGCTTTGTTTGTTTTTAACACGTTCACTGCGGGGCCGATTTTGAAGAACTTTCAGCTGGTGCGGCTGAGGTCGAATCAGCCTCAAGCTGAACTTCCT
This sequence comes from Battus philenor, assembly GCF_028537555.1. NCBI lineage: Eukaryota > Metazoa > Arthropoda > Insecta > Lepidoptera > Papilionidae > Battus > Battus philenor. Next base: position 7,253,870 of record NW_027181693.1, read on the forward strand.
AGTAGTGCGGTTGAGGCCTTTTCTGCCTCATGTTCATCAATATTTTTTTACAATATTGAGTCAATGCTTCGCAGACATAAAGAAAGCTATATTTGTCTTTGTCATACCTCATACGGTTGAGTGTAAACAGCCGCCGCACTAGAGAGAAAACACGAGTTTTACGCGCCGCTCCAGTGCAAAGTCTACCATGGGACTGAATCGACCTCAAGCCGCAGTGAACGTGTTAAATAGTTTAGCTGTTGTCTTGAGAACCAAAAACTACACTTTAAGAGATAACATCTAGTAGTACAAGGTCGTGTGTTTTAAAAAATGTATATACATGCTTTTAAATTTCTCAAGCCAGACAGAATCATTAAAAAAGAAAGCATGATAAAGGAACTAAAAAATATATGTGTTAGAATGTGTTGTTCGGTTCTGTTTATTTTCGTTTCGAGTTCTTTTCAAAAATGCTGAGCTGCTCAACCGGCGCAAGTTGTAAATGGTTCCATTTAAACTTGCCATTCCCGTGAAATGTCTATGAATAGTGGATTTCATTGTTGGGTTTGAAAATTTTGCCAATACATTTTCATTGTTTTCACTGCAGTTCTTTAATGAAATTTCTCAATATTATCGCGTTCATCGTTTAAATTATTTGAAATTTGATTTTTAACTGACTACTCTGGATAAAATCTTTAGAGTTGAATTATTTACAATAAATATCGTTTTGCTTTTATTTTTTAAAGTATTATTAAAAGTATTGTTTGAAATTACTGTGATATAGATCTAAATAAATGTTTTTTTATGTTGCCAGTTGCTAGGTGATAATGAAGAATAACATAACAGTTTTATGTAGGTATTTATGATATAACATTATACAAGATATTATTACTGTGTAAAGGACTGAAAAGTGATAATAAAATAAAATATTTCTTCTTCTTAATCTCCTTCTAAGCCGTTCAAACAAGTGGTCGTGGTTATGCCTCCGTCGGTTCTGGTGCTCCCGCCGCTCACGCTACGCGCCGCCATGTAGCTTGGTATTTGGCATTAATTTATTGAGTTTTTAGTGTCAGTTTTAATCAGATTGTCCATCCAGCTTCCATGAGATCGCTTGCCTTCCACTTTGCTTTGTGTGATGCATACGTTCCATAGAGTCCTCACTATATCTAATTGCCTAGTTTTGTATGCTTAGTTTCTTAACAGAAAATCATTGTATGTAAAAAGACTAGATTTATTTTCGCGATTGCTTAATACGTTTGCTTGTTGCATGCTTATTTGCTTTATTGGTTTCATTATATCATAATAATAGTTAACGTTTATCTAGCACATCATATAAATAACTTCCTATTAAAGAAATATCATAGAGTTGCCTCTTTTATTGAGTACATCATACTTTAGATATCTAATCAATAATTCTATCGTATCGGACGGCGACTAGCTTACGTGTTATTGGTGTGTAGTCTTATCGCACGATTAATAATGGACCTATTTGGTTCCTGTTTTTGTTTTTGTCCAATTTTTTTTGTATTATTTACATGCTGTACGTGTTGTGCCGTATGTGTTTTATCAAAACAGTAATAAATCAAAAAATAATTTCTGCTCACTGTGAATCTACGACAGTTTTTTTTTGTTATGTCAGGTAAAGAAAATAAGAGAAAACTTTTGTGTTATTCATAATAGAGCGCCCGTAGACGTACAACAATAGTAGATATCCCTGCATATTTTTATATGTACAGATACCATACATGCATGTCTATATGAAAATTTAATTATTTGTAATAACAAACGAATTTCTATTAAAAGGTTCCTCTGAAACTCCTCTAATCAAATCGTAAACCTTGCAGGCTTAGTGTGCACTGGTCGATTTCAACTTGCTTAGCGCTAAGTATATTTAGTTTTTTCTTCTATAATACATATAAGAACGTTATAAGTAAACGCCTTTGAACGTTGACGATAGAATGTCCACGAAATTCAATGCTTTCAAAGTAATGGAAGCTTATGTAAGCGTTTTTATTCTGGTCACGAAAATGTCCAATACGAAAACACCTGAAGAAAGTAAAATAGTTCATTTTTGCTGCGCAATATCCAAAAATCTTTTGAAAGTTTTTTTTTAACTACGCCTTTATTTTTTGTAGCGATTTTATTTGTTTATTCTGTAGCAAAAAGATTAAACGCAATTTAATAACGATATTCAATTTAATGCCGTTAGTATTTTTTAAATTACACTAGATGATGCTCAATCTGATTACAGTTTTTACCAAATTAGTCTTTTCTCGCATTCTTATGACGTACAGAAGTGGTCACTTTCACATACTATATATTAATTAATATCTGTTAGTGACGCGATGAACGCTTACATGAAACGGCTCGTGATAAAGATCTGTCAATGAATTTCTAATATTAAACCTTACTCCACATATTACACAGTACCTCGCGCGGTATCATATCTGCGTTCATCATCTCTAGATATAATGTGATCCGTTACAAGTGTGTTTTCACTAGCTGCGGATACTTCTATCCGGAACATAGTACTGCTTACCTACTGATTGACGGCAGATAAAACTGACAAGTTCTTACGTACCTAGATCATTTCTAATCTTATATTGTTAGTCTTCATCATTTGAGCCGTATGACCTTCACTGCGGGACAGGCCTCTCTTATAAATTACCGATAGGACTTGAATGAGACCAGTATAGTACCAGTGTAGAACCTTCTGGGTACACGTCCTTAACTAATATCCTTAAGGTAAGGATATAATACCTCCACATTCGGGGTGGACGTCCTTAAGTAATATAAACTTTACACTAATATCCTAGAATACTTACAGTATTCTAGGACATTAGTTTAAATTTATTGCAGTCAATAACGAAATCCTCCACACAAGGCGAACTTAATTGTGTCCACAGGCGCCATTATGTCATTTACATTAAACACTCGTGATAGACTGTAATGGGCGGTTTCTGATAGACCCAGGCTCTCATGGCTAATTTTATTTACATAGCGGTAGCACAGATTCTTAATACCAAATTAATTATGTTCTAGGAAAATGTATATTTAATTTTTTTCTTTCAATATTTAATTCAACTAGTGCGCGAATATTAACCGCCTTAACAAAGCAGATTGGCATGTCGAAGTATCAGTGGACCTTCCAAATAGCACACAGAACAGATGGCCGCTCGGATTTAAGCTTCTGTAGTGGAAAATACGGAGCAGAAAGCGCAGTGCAGGACGTTCACGTTCAAGGTAGAGAGATGACTTTGTTAACGGTCGCAAGATAGTCGATGGATGCAGGCCGATTCTAGCTGTTGCTATTGAAAATCTATGAGTAAATCTATTGTTGGGTTGTAGGCGTCGTATAGCTAAAATGATGATCTTTATTTGTGCATTGCTTTCACTGAATTAAATAAAATACGGCGTTTCGCCTACGAAAAGCTATGTATCCATGCATTATATACTATTTATAAGCCTATATCAGCAAATAACACTAAAATTAAAAAGGTAATGTTTTTATTCATGATATGTAAAAAATACATGCGAACACAAGAATATTTTAACAAAGTGTATGATATACCGTGTACGGGTGAGATTCGTTGAATAATGCAGTACAGTTTATTACTTTCAGCGATAAAAATTCGCCGTGTGTGTCGATAAATTTGTAACGATTTGTACTGCTTCTTTGGAAAGTGAGGGGAGATGGGTGCCGTGGTAAAAAGAGCATGAGTGCCTCCATCCCATGTCTAAGACGCGGTACAGCGACTTCGGTAATAGCATGATGTTTTACATTCAGGTGACATGTTTTAAGTCTAATTTGATCATGTTTAGGCCGATTGAGATATTTCTTAAATTATGAAACGACAAAACGAAGAATTATAAAAGAAGGTTTAGTTGATAACAAGGTACGATGAATTTTTAGATTTTGAAAAACAAAATATTGCGCATCCCGTATGAAAATAATAAATAAAAGGCCAGTTCGCGAACAGATTTATGCGCTAAAAACGAATATAAAAAGGCTTCTCTTAAGTTTATTATTGTACAGACGATACTTATTTTAAGTGATGACAGAAAACGCTTAATGTATATGGATTTTACATTGTAAAAACTAAGTAACATCGCATTGTGAAGAAGTCTTCTTAATGGTTAAAAAAGAGAAATTGTTTGACGATATAAATATGCAGCTTTATAGTAAAAAAAGTATACACACGAAAATGTAATACATTAGTGTCGCTAATACAATAAAGAAATTTTCTACTAACACGATATGTTAAGACTCTTCAGATGTGTAATTGATTTTCTTTCACCGTTGCGACTTAGCCTCCTTCTGACAGTGAAGCTTTCCAAGCTCAGGGGATAAAATAATTATACGATAATAAGGAAAAACTTGTTGTCTTCGTTTGATTTCATTACAACATGGCTTGTGTTTCCTGTGGCAAAACTTTCGTCGTTTAGAAGTGGTAAAACTAAAATATTAAACGGTGTTAGCCCAGCGGTAAAGGAAGAGTCTTGCTATAGTTGGTCGCGGGTTCGATCCCTCGGATACAATCTTATATGTTTTACACTTTATGCATTAATTAATTGCCACTGCACACAAACAGTTTCTAGAAAATGGGCAGCTGTGTCCTCTGCGTACCATAATACCACACTGCGATTGGTGGTAACCCGCATACCAAGATTGGCGATTATGGTAAATCCATAGCCCTCCCTCTATATTTGTGGAAGCCTATGCCTAGCATTGCCCGTTTATGGTCTGAAACGACTACGAATCCAAATATTAAGCTTTTTTTTCTCCACAGATATCTTTAAGAAAATATTGCCCACATCAGTTAGTTTGAATAAAAAATAACAACAATTTTATTCCAACGTAAAATTTAAACTATACCACAGATTGGATATGAATGACATTATATTTTCATTACTAATAAACTGAAGGAAATTTGGTTGCAATCATCCTTCAATTCAGCTATCTCCAAGAGAAGTTATTTAACACTAAAAATATATTAAACTTTTCATTCTCCACTGCTTGTAGCGATTAAAACTTTCAAATATTCTTTACATTTTTATGGAGAATTTGCTTCAATTATTCGTATACAAAGTTCGAAGTTCAAAGTTTGTTTCATCATTATTGTATCAGTATAAAATAATGTTGTAAATCACTGTTGATATTGCTGAAGACTTGTACATTTTTTAATTAATGTAAACTGTATTTATATGTTGTTATTACATACATGTCTTAATTATTACATTGGTTTTGTTCTGTACTTATATACTTATTGGTACGATCTTATCGTTTATTTTACCATTTAAGTATGGATAAGTTGAAATAGACTCCTAATAAGACCGGTTGAAAGCAACCCGCATTTACCTTGGGAGGAAGAACGTACTACTTGGCGCTTACCGATCACAACTCCAGAATCTTAAAGTCCCAGAGGCCATCTATCCTTGGCGCTATGTGACCTGCCCACTGAAACTTTATCTTGGAAATCCATAGGGAAGACCGATATCCTGCAATCCAATGGCTGCAATGATGACGATGGTGATTTAATGAATTAAAGTTTCTAATTTCGTCATTTGTGTAAAGACGAAAGCTTTTGTTTCATGGTAAGTGATAGCGCGATGATTTTGTCATAAATTATTCTGCGTAACACTTCATTTATGCTTATGACTCTGGAACGTGACTTGGTGTGTCCGCTCAACAACGATGCTATTGTAAATTTTGTTTACCGTATACCTAGAGGTTAGCTTCCAAAATATTAAATTTATTTTTTAAAGTTTTTAATCGTGCTGTAAAATATTTAATTTTACTTGGTTACTTTTTAATGAAATAAATGAAATTTTAAAATAATTCTTATTTTTATTGAGTAAAAAAAATTATCGTGGAATGGTATGTTAATTATTCTCTCTAGAAAGTTTTATTATCAGTTATTAATTTTTAATATAGGTATGATGATTACTTGATACAAAAATTTGGACTCATTTCAATGGTAACATTCCAATTGCCGAAAGTTTATATGTTATACTTACAAGACAGAAATTGAATTAGTAGGATATATCGTGTTATAAAGATGGCTATCTCAATATTGTAGAAGTTACATGATAACTCTGAAAAGGTCTAATCATTTTTTTATATTTCTTAAGTATGAATTTATTGTGTAATATTGTATATATATTGTATGTATAAATTGTGCTAAATAAAATTTGAAGCTACTTGGGATTCGATTTATTTTTGCAGCGGGCCGGAAAAGAAATGAGGTTTTTTTCTGAATGCAGAATTAGACAAAAATGTTATTAATACCATTGACAGTGAGACATCCCATTAAATCTCCTCTACTAGCTCGAGATTAAGATTAGGCTTTTTACGATACGCTACCATGATTCCTATTCTTCATAACTTTTTCAGGTAACTTCGATAAACTACTAGTTGTGGATAAAATATAAAGTATGAACAGCGAATAGCATATTATGGAAAGAGCTTGTAATGGATTACGTCAACAAGTTTCAAGACAGACACAACCTTCAAAAATGAAAGACGACTCGAAGAGATGCGAAATATAAAAGTTGATGATACTTGTTTGTGATAAATCTTTTAATGTCACTAAAAAAAGGGATGAAAACAAAAAACATTATTTTTGTTTAATATTTACTTCAGTGTATACACAACAGTTTTGAAAAGAAATAAATGATGGACATAGACCGTGTATTCCAATTTAATTCAAACAAATCATTTCACCTAACTTTGTTTAACATTTTGTAAAAAAATCTAAACATTTCAGAATATAAATATTCAAATATCGTGCTAGTTATAATAGTGTTGAATAAACATTTATGTAAATTTTGGAATAAATATTGAATGCATGCGGTGAGTGAAATTTTTGCAGGATAAAATTAATTTGTAATGTTAGAATTTGCTTTTTTGCTGAGGTCGTTTTTATGGTTTTTGGTTAGGCAAATGTTTCTCGTATTTCTAAATTCTTTATTAGCATATCAAGGGAAAAGGTTCGTTATTTAGAATTGAAAATTCACGTCACGATACAGTCAAAGTCAAAATCATTTATAATCTCCAGCTTAAAGTAAGTGTACGTTAGTTCGTAACGTGCCGCCTACTGAAAAGAATTAACAGGAAACTCAGTGGGGTATGTGTTTTTCGAACATTGTTTTAACAATTTTTCTTCCTTAAAATTAGAACAATTAATCTACAAGCATCTTTATCCTGAACATACTTTGAAATAGAGTAATATGCCTTTACAGATCCTAAGTTTAATAAATTTCTTTAATGTACTAAGAGGTAAGTTTACCGTGTTATTTGGTAGTTTGTTGTAATAAAATATATTGGCCTACGAACGAGTGAGACATTTTGTGTAGCTTAATAGCGGGTTTTGCAACATTTAATTTTTTACGACTCTTAGGCCATATAAAAACTTTATACAACAAAGTCCGTGAACTTGTAATACGCCACTTTATTGTATGTGATCATTAAATAAATCTCAATTATTGATTGATATGCATTGTATATTAATTTACAGAAATATAATTTTACGGGTAAATATAATTTTCTATTGAATTGAGCATTCATTATACCATAAAAGTGTTTTTAATTTTACAATGAATACATGTTTTTTTTATCTAGAAAATAGAATTAATTACTCTATTATTCACCTTCATCATTAATACAATTAATAAATTTTGTACTAGGTTCTAAAGCGGTCTACAGATGTGTAATTGTTTTTCCTTTATCCACGAGATGTAACCCATTTCATGACAGTGAGGCTTTGCAAGCTTACGAGATGATTGATTATACGTAAGTTTATCACAATTCAATTATAGTACAGAATTGATTCTGTTAAGTACTTTTTTTTTACATATATTCCTTATTTTATGGGGCCTTAGCTGAGCCCACCACTTGAGATGGGAATAGGTGGGCTACAGAGCAGAGGTTTCACCACGGTTTCACCCGGCAGGTTTGGTGGATAAAAATCCTCCGGGGTCGAATTATGAAGATGAGAATTTTCTAACCCGGGAAGGAGTTGCGAGGGTGACCGTTGCTGGTAGAGATTCAGGTAAGTAGACATCTATGGGTTTTATAGTTAATTCAAATCCCACTTAACCAGTCCTTGTCCGACAAGAACAAATATCTTAATATTTCCCCCACGTAAAACAAATACAAACACGTTTTGTGATGGAAACATAAAAGAGAATTTATTGTTCTTTGGTAGTCCCACGGTATATAATTTGGGTCTGTTTATATTAATATTCAGGTTTACTTTAGTTATCATACCATACATACATATATCTATTGGATACCTAACCGGATATTCGGCTAACTTTATTTTCTTTTTCTTTCGGCCTTTTGATTACCTTGATCTTGTTGCTTTAAATATTTATTTTTTTTGACAAAAAAAAACAGAATTATAAAAGAATTTTTTAAAAAAAGTTTCTTACTTCGCGGGAAAATAATGTAACGTTTGAAATAGCTCTTACGAAAGTAAACGACTTTAATATTAAACGGTTGGAAGTTTTCTCGGTGTTCTCTAGCAAAATGTGGCGTTAACGTTAATTAATTTACTGTTCAAGTACACTGTTTATCAATCACAGCGTAATTTACCGCTACATTTGCTATAAATTTATACTTTACGCATAGAAGAATTATTTTCATTACACCATTCTAATTGTTCTTTTAACTTCTACAATATTGACCTTCACAGGAGATTAAAATTTTTTTTTCATATTGTTTAAAATTAAATATCCCAACAATTAGCTTCGATAACTTCATTTTAACAAAATTTGTCTGTCACGGTAAAATAAAAAATAATAGTAAGGAATGTATTTCAGAGTAAAAATATTTAAAATTAAAACCTCCGACATTTGATAACTTTGTATTGACAAAATTTGCGTGTTACGGTCAAATAAAAAAATAATTAAAAGAAATGTATTCCAGAGCTATAATTTTATACATCGGATTGATGTAAAAGATATTTAAAATTGAATATACAGACAATTAACTACCATAACACTGTATTGAGAAAATTTGGTAGTCACCGGCCAATAAAAATAAATAAAAGAAGTGTATTTGATAGTAAATATTTTATACACAGGCGTGGTGTCTTTATAATAAACAGCGATTATTTACTAAAAAGTGTGCCAATCAAAAAAATATGAAATGATAACTAAATCCTAACATGCATCTACATATATTTTATACATCTATTTTAACTTTTTTGTTTTGTAAAAATAAATGTGATATTTTTAACTTCAATGTAAAACAAAAGTAAAAGTAGAGTGACCCAGAGATCGTTTATTCATTTGATTACAAGCGACTTTAAAAGCGAAATGCAACTCGAAGTTCATAAAAAACCTCTGCGACACTACGTCTGCGCTCGTTTTGCGCCCATCATGTATATTAACGCCTTTTCAGCCGATATAGGCCCTGCAATTAAACATCTAGACGGAATCGCGCAAGAAAAGATAAATATTTAGTTCACACCACAATACACATACAAAATCGAAATTTAAAAATATAAACCAAAAACTGAAACCTACACTAAAAAAGTATTTGATAAAGTAATCTCTTATAATTATTAAAAATATTTTAGCAGGTATCATTAATATGTATCAGTACTGTGAAATAGGCGGCAAGAATCAGCTCGAATCGTCCACTGTGGGCCGAAACACTGATTTTCAATGATGACCATACAGACTGACCTCAACTAAACAGTAAAAAGAGCAATGTGAATGTTTGCCTAATATTGAGTGGTGTACAACTATTAACCGCTTGACAACCTGTGTTTTTAACAACATTTGGGAAACTTCACTTAATAATAACATTAATAAATATTTATACTCTAACTCCTGACCTCTGTAATGCATTATTGTCACGTAAGTATAGATAACGATGAACGGTTACTGGCTCACTTGTCGTTGCCTCTCCTGGCACTTCCGCTCTCGTTTCATCCGCTTTACTCGTATAAGTTTCAACAATGACAGGAAAGTTAGTTGACATTTTGTATTATAAACTCTGTTATTGATCTGTGTTACAGTTTTAAATAATTTTGATAAATGGGATAATTAATACTTACGTAATATAAAATAATATATTACATGAATAAAGGGTGGGCCGGATGCGCGTGGATCGGACTATTCTTTTTGTGTATAATTTTATAAAATGTTTTCTTGGTCATTTTAATATGCGCTTCAATTATAGTTATAATTCTCAAACTTAAACTTTAAACTTTATGGTTTCAGAAATATCGAGAATCAGTACATAGGTATAAATGTTGTCAAATGTATTAATATACTTTATTCTCATAGTGACTATAAACCTTTTTTTGAGGTCATATGTTTGGCAAAGGATACATATTTTAATTAACTATTTGTAATATATATACCGTACATATGTGTACCATCAATTAATTCCTTAAGTTCTTTGGATATGGCACCCGTAATGAGGGCTCGATGGAACATTTGGAGGTGCAAGGTATTAAAGTTTTTAAATTCACAAAATAAGGAACTTGTGTTTTAAAATAGTCGTTGTTTATTATTACACTATAAAATAAATGTATAAAGTTATCACTGAAATATAATTGTTTACTTAATTTTTCTATTGCACTTAAACATGCAAATCAATTTTTCTGTCGGGGCTTAGTAAAAGATAAAATGTTGTCATTTTGGCTATTGTTTATAACTACATGTTGTTTTTAAAAATGCAATTTATTTAAATTGTATTAAAAACCGAACCATAAGAAGGTTATAATATATAAAAGTAGTTTCAAAAATAATCTGAATACGACCGACTCACCAACTGCTGCAACGCTTAACACCTGAACCCAATATCTTAGGGCGAGAACTTTACTTCCCGTGTAGAATTTCAAATACCTAAGTATCACCGAGAGAATCGAAGGAAAAACTTTATAAAGCTTCTTTCTGTACATAATATATCATCTGACTACAAAATTATTCTCGCACGTCGAATACATAATTTATGTAAAAATGTATGTGAAAGCCTCACGAATTCCGTACTATTTTTAGCATACATAAAACGAAAACTAATAAAACAGCTTCTCAAAGAATGTTGAAGATTGATTTAAATCAATAAGAAATTTAAATACGAATACAGTCATCATATTCATCATTCGACCATGGGTTGTCCACAGCTGGACATAGGCTCTGGAACCGGCATCCAGAATGACCTTAACAACTAAGTACCTTTCATTTTTATAACTTATTTTATTCGAATTTAGAAGCATATCAACCCGTGCTTTTATATAATCTAGAAATCGTTCTTAATGTCGGATAAAAAGAATGGTTTTCCGATCGTAGGAACACATCACAGTAACGTTCCGTACCCTTTGTACCCTATTAGAGCATATGTTACCCGAAACTATACCAGTAATCACGAGAACTAGAAAGTATAACTCAAGAAACTGCTTATTTATAAAATATAACTGGTTCGAAACTATATTTGAATAAAGAATAATTTGTAATATAATGCTTAGTTTTAAAAAAATAATATTATAGTAATATATTAACTGTTGGCCAGCATGTTGTTAAAAATGTTCGATCGATGTCACGAATCTTTTAGTATTAACCTTTGTTTTCTAACGTGAGCAAAGGTAGTGTTATTATTTACACAAAGCGTGTGCATGTCCAGTAATTTCACTACAGTACTTTCACAGTACTGTGAACCCGAATGCATTTTCTGTTGTTTAGTCGCAGTTAAAAGAAATATAAGAACAATGAAAGATTTCAAGGAAAGTCGGGCGTGCAACAAATTTTTTTATAATAAACAACCTCCGTCAGAGATTGTTATACTCTTGTATTACCTATTTATTATGTTATAAAAAAGTCTTGGCTAAGCGCCTTCGTGTATTGACAATGATGACTTACGGCACAGTAAAGTGGTCTTCCACTCTGAGCCTCATTGCTCCTACTCGCTCAACGGACCATGTAGAGGATTATGTTTGAGGTTTCTCTATTAAATCGAACCAGGAATGAGAAGATCTATCGAAAGACGAACAAAAGTTACTGACACAGCTCAGGTGATAGTGGAGTTGAAATGGCAACGGGCAAATAGATGTACCGGACGACACGAACCAACAAACGCAGCGTAGAACGTCCGCCCAAAAAATGACTGACGACCTTAATGTCGGAAGACGGTATATGCACAAGGCTTCCAACCGATTCTATTGGAGAAATATAGGGAGGCCTCACCATTGAATTGATGATGGCTCTGATGATGATGATAAAGCTCCTTCAACGGTTTGCCGTTTCAAATCCGGTATAATTATTCATATGAAAAAGAAAACCAGTATAATCATTCAATCACAAAAAAACTTGGTTTAAGCCGCCCGTGATACTGAATTAGATGGTACTTAATAACATTTCTTTAAGTCGTTTAAGCTAAAAGATATACAAAAGCGCCGCTAAAATTAACTAAAACCAACAGCAGTGTCTCGTTTTCTACATAGATTTCGTTTAATTTATTCTGAATTTTTAATAAGTAGATATTATTATCGTTCCTGATTTTTGGAAAATATTTCATAATCAATTTTATTTTAATAAAAATATTACTTAAGTAAAAAATTATATTTATCATGATCTCTTAACTATAAAATATATTAAATTAACAAAATATATTGTTAATAAACAATAAAATATATTGCTATTACGATATAAACCAACTTAATGTTTTTGTGCAATTCAAAGTAAAAAGTAAGAAAATTTATAAATGTTAAGACTAAAAATTTTTTAAATCGCCACACGACATTGTTATTATTTTATATGTATATGCAGTATTCTACTATACGTTGTTATTTAATGGAAATTAGCATTATTTTGTACATATATTTTATCTTTTTTATGTTTTATTACCAATGTTTGTGTCTGCCGTTTGTACTTTAAAGGATGCATTGGCAAGCATCTATATCACTTAATCTTAGATTTGTCTCGGGACTGACAGGCTGGTTTATTTCGCGCGAATAGTTGAACGAATATATAATTATTTTTCTCAAATTCTTTTATTTTTCCGTCGCTTTATTCACATTCCACACTGTTCCAGTACGGTTTATATACAAAAAAAAATTAAGCCTAATAAAAACATTCGCTTTTACGAATTTGCCATCAATCAATTTTAATATAGTTTATTAGCCTCTTACTTTATTCTTACTAAATGTACTAACAAGTTTGAGGATCGATAACAACAATTTTTAGTGTCTTTGCTTTCATTTTATTTTACCCCTCCAACCAACTTTTTCCCATTCGCACTCGCTACCTTCAGCACTTTTGGCGAAACTTCTTCTTCCAATCAAAAAACTTCAAAGCACTTCTTATGGGTAGTAACGCCATATTTATTCGACATAACCACTCGAAATTATTAATCACATTTAAATATTATTATCTCGAATAAAGAAATATCTTGGAAATATAATAATAACTTCAAATCGTCCATTATGATGAATGTCATTTATATAAAATAAATATTGCACTTTGAGAATATAAATTAATATCAAAATTATACAATAATGCCATTCATTAATTTAAAATACCCTTAATAGGTAAGTATAGCTAATTGAAGTTAATATAGCCAGATGTCATTTTTATAATTTTTAAGAAAACCATTAATTAATAAAATACCCTTTAAATAAAATAAAGTTGTAATATATTGTTTAATTAATTTTGACAGTATTGTTGAGTAATAATAGTCATATAAACTTAAAACATTTGTGCTGTTCCATTTCTTGTCCGCAATCTGCAATTCGATGTCGCAATTCTCTTCGATTTTGAACTGTTTGATTTCCTCGACTATTTCAAACTTTGTTTAAATTGTCACTTCGATTATCCACTGTATATAGTGTACTTAAAGAAGTATTTATCTGAGTTTAGTGAATACTGTGACCTACTCCAAATAAGATTTCCTGTAAGAACAATTTTATTGCGGTTCGTAAGTAATGCCTATTCGCGGTATGTTCAGTGTATATTGAAATTGAAGCAGGTTTTACTACATTCCTGTCGTATACCAGCAAATGAAACCAGATCTTGCGCCTTTACCACGCCGTTTGGTGAGGTTTTATTTACATTTTACTTAAAGATATACGAAAACACATCCTCTCGCTTATTCTGATTTTACTGCAGACTTTCTCAAAGAAGCTAGTAATCTTGCCAGGTACTATTTATTATAATTATGATTCGATCAGCTACTGCTATATATATATATATATATATATACATATATATATTTGTGTACGTACATATATATATATGAGATACGTGTACATATATATGAGATTTCAACCTATGTACAGACTCATCAGTCGTAGCGGTACAGAAGTAAGACTTGTGATCGTAGGTTCGATTTCCGGAAATAATCTTATATAATTCACACAGTGCGTTCGCCAGCCCCCCATAGATAACTTTGTGAGATATCAGTGGGTGTCTATGGGATGAAACGATGACGACGACCATTGGGTCATCCCGATATGAAACCATAAGGCTTACACTTTAGGTTTAATATGAATATTCCTTTTGCCAAGTAGAGGTCAGCTAAAAAAGGCTTATGGCAAATTCTTTGTACAAGAAAAGTTAACAGGGCTTTAAGGTTTATTTTCAAACAATATCTCTTATAAATCTTATCTTGGCTAGAATACTTTTTTGGCATGTTAAAAATTACCACGAATAGATTGTACGACATTACACCCACAAAAAGCAAAGCGGATCAAGCGAGCGGGGTTCGTCTATTATATAAACATATGTAGTACAAAAAAGACATGAAATTCGCAGATCAAATATTCATTGTTAGTTTTTAAGAGATCATTTGAAATAAAATTATCAATCCCTACTTATTAATCAATGTCTTTTTAATACTAGTATTTGACAGATTGATTGATTCTTCACACAATCACGTATTATATTTGTGGTATCAAAACATTACTTTATATAAATTCACTGATGAATAATATAGACGATAAAAATTTGTCTCTAAATTTATTTAAAATACACAAAGAGAGACGTTTAAAGAAATGAGTTTTATTTAATATGCACTTCTTTTCAAATCCCGTTCGTTTTTTCAAATGTGTCATCCAAGAACCCTCATTTATATGTAAACGTGGTTCGACAGTTTGATAAATGGGATACTTTTCGCGATGGGTTTAGATAAATGCGTGGGAACTTAAACGAAATTGTTGTTAAATTTCAGTATATAAATAAAATTGTAAACTTCAAAAATATATTATGATCAACTAGATAATAATTTTTGTATACGTATACGGGGTGATTGGTTATACATGTAAAATCTTTAAGATGTTCATTAGTAGTTAATTAATATAGAGTACAACCAATCTGAACATCAATTGTTTCAGAAATGACAAATAGAGTAATAATATAATAGTAACATACAAGCGTTTTCATAATTCGGTTTACTGTACAATGAAATTAATTTTATTTACTTTCTGCCCTGTGGACTTTGTACTGTCAGAAGTTATTGGCATGTCGCATTCAAATGTGATTACTTTTTTTAGAATGATCACTTTTTACAGGATGATTGGAAATCGATGTAAGTGCTTTATTTAAGCTTTTTGTAGATAAACGAGCTATATATTCAGCGCCTAACACATATAAAGTATACATATAAAATCACCCTTTTTAAACAGGTATAAAATAAAGTAAATATGCTAATAGTTAACAAATTTGATAGTGAAAACTTTACAGGGATTTCAATAATTGTATTCAAAAGTAAATTGTTTCATTAATTATATAATAAAATCTACAGTATTACTTTACATTTTTTCGACTCTAGAAAAAAAAATTAAGCTCTCGCCTGATGTTAAGTGATGAAGAGGTCTGCAGGCTTACCTAGAAGACACCTCATGACCATGAGACTCCCAAGTTATAGTGAGCTGAAAACTATGACGCAGATAGGTTGTTCCATGCTTTTGCTTTTCGCACTATAAAAGTAGTTTTAAGACGCATAGTCCAGGTTTAATGGATTTCAGTCGTGAATGGATGTCGTGAATCTTTGCGTGTTGTTGCCAGAAGAAAGACGATGAAGGCTTTAATTGAGGTAACTACTAAGAATCCTATTTATATTGTTTTATTCAATTATTATTTATCTACAATAACATAAAGTAAAAAATATGTTATTACAACATTTCTTTTTAATGCTCCATAAAACGTATGAGATAATAAAATCATTGTTATATATATGTCATATATATATTACACCTGACCTGAATACGTTCCATACAAATTATAAAATCTATGATGTAACATGTTAAGATTTATAACCTCTTTGTATTTTATTTCTGCGTATTACTAGTTTTCATCTTATTTTAATGTAATAAACACGGTCCTATCCTCTGACATTTTCCCATAAAAATGGTAATTAAAGAAATCTATGTTACATTACATTAATTCTTTATATGTTTTTTCTTCCAATATATCGTACTTATGCTTTCAATAAAATTTAAAAATCGTAGAAAGATAAAAAAGTTTCCAAACAAACACTATAGTATATTACGTGCAATGCTTTTTTCATTTCACTGCGGTGCGGAATGAGCCATTGTTCTCTATAAAAATAGTAGAATGAACACAAGCCGTGACGCATATTGAAGTATGACGCTTTCTTTAAGTTTTTTTATTGAACTCTGTGAAAAATATTTTAAAAACTTAATTGTGTATATATACTTAAAGATTAAATACTGGACTTTACCCGATGGGCATTTTGTGTACTGATCATATTTAATTATAACGCAATGCGTCATAAATTTACATAAAAAACTTTTAGAAAATTGAGTTTCATTTTATGGAACCCTTATTTTTAGTCGTTTTAAGATATACTAACATGATTTGTCAAAAGGGATATCACATGTTTCGTTTTCCTTAGCAAATTTTTGAACACCTTTTAGACTGATTTGTAAAATCAAACGTTTTTAAATTAATGCAGAATTAAAGTAATATTAAAAGCTGGACGCAGATATTTACGTATATACGATTTTTGATGTAACTAATTACATTATTTGTCATGAAAATCACGACATGTCCTTCCAATCGATTTTCAAGGCGATAAGGAAAATATGTAATAATATCAATTACGCACAACTGTTACCGACATATTTCCTTCCGTACCAAATCGTTTGAAATTCGGTACGTAAATTGGAGGGAAGTGTTTAATGATGCGCGAGCTCTGCGTGTTAACGATGTTGTCTTTTGTAAATTGTTGGAAACGTTTAACTAAAATAAACCTAGAAAATGTGATTTTATTTACCTACAACGTATACAACAAAATTAAATTTATATACGAGTTTAGTAAATGTTCATCAGTACATCATTTACCACCGGTGGTACATATTTGTTCCTTTCTGGTGGCGAGGATAATGAAAGCCAGGTGTGATAGATGCGGTGTATTCGACCAGAACGCTATGATAGCGACTATCTCACTGATGGCGTTCATATTCAAATTGGCGTTCGAATTTGAATTCGACTGCATAAGAATAATTTTAATAACTAAAGAGTAATGAAGTGGTCAGTAATATCGAGCGTTCTCACTATAACACTACATTTACATTAAACCTTACCTTTGCTGGATCTTGATGGTTACCAGTAACATATACTGAGGCTCTGCGTCCGAGAAGGGTGCGGCTGACTATTGAGCTGCTACGTCTCCCCGACATACGATCTTGAGGCACTGGCAACATTTTGTTTTTGGTTTCTTTAATTTTAATAGATTATATTGTTCATACGATTATAACACTGATTTTTAGCTCTAATAGATTCATTTATTTTAAAGCCGTTTGTTAACTAATTTTATATGTATTTATTTTTACAACTTCATTATTTATTGCTTGAAGTGTTTGTTGCAATTTTTGGGGCTATCTTTATCTGAAACAAAAAAAGTATTAAGTTAAATACGATTAACCCTTTTATTTACAGCTTTCAGCACTTACAATGAAAGAAATTTAAAAAATTATATAAACATGATGTTCATAGTATTATAAGAAAGCAGGTACCACGACGATCAGTTCAACATAATAAATTCGCAATCTGGTTCTCTTGTCCGCATAAGCGGCACGTATAAACGTGTATTTAAAAATAAAGATCGCGTTTGGCGAAAGTGGAGAAAATATAATATCTAGTAAATATCCGATAATTTAAAAAAAAAAAAACAATTTTATTTTAAAGTTTTCTATGTGATTATGTAGAGTAAAAAAACATATGTTAACATACTAAACAAGTAATTCAAATTGTCTACCTTTAGCTTTAATGCACGCTATAAAACGGTCGAAGTATGCGTCGATTTACGAACGGTATCCATTAGAAACTTGGTCACTGCTTACTCCAAATATTACTTGAGAGACTCAACATTTAGGTGATGCCTAGAGTAGGCCATGTCCTCTAGCACTGACCACAATTTATAGTCCAAAGGGTTAAAGTCCTGACTACCCGAAGGCCAATCATCGGCCTTTATGAAGTCGGGAACATTTTGTTCAAGCCAAATTTGGGTAGTGCGCGCCATATGATCCGGGGCTGAATTCTATTGGAATGTTTATACTTAGTTTTTCAATAAGATGCTATTGCGAGGTTTAACTATCGTTTCTAACATGGTATCTTGATATACTTTGACTGAAGTTTTCACTCCTTTTTCGCAAAAATGGAGTTTTGTAACTCCTTGGTAAGAGACACCTCACCAAACCTTGACGTATGCTGGATGACGGCCTCGCTGAACTTTGGCCACTACCTCGGAAGCTTCCTGAGAGCTGTATGCATACACTTGATTATTTTGTTTGTTGTAGTGCTTCTCGATCGTAAAATTTTTTGCAACGGTAAAGATAATTTTTATATGTTTTTCGTCCGTGTATCGTAGTAGCAGCTGTTTTGATTTTTCTTTCTTCTTTTTTAGTGCCCGATTTAAAGTATGTCCTGTGTATCTCCGGTAAGCCCATAGACCTAAGTCTTTTTGTATAATCCGAGAAAGTGTCCTCAATGGGATTCACATTTCTCTGGAACGGATTTTCTGCTTCCTTATGTAATTTCGACGAATTCTGGCCTTGACTGCATTAACGGCCTCGTTTGTTGTAATAGACCGCGATCGGCCGGATCTCTCACGGTCATCAACAGACATGGTTTCAGTGTACCCTTGGATGGTGCGATACAAAAACATTCCGTTAATCCCTAGTTTTTTCAATGTATCAAAAATGTCGGTTGGCTCCTTACCTACTCTGTACAGTGCAGTTACTGCAATCCAAATAATTTCTAAACAATAAATTTACAACAATGGTGGGAAAGAAGTCTGTTTTTTATCGTAGAAGTCAAAGTTCGAAATACAAATTAATATTTTTTTAAATGTATGTAAACAGCCAGTAACAGAATTTATGGCTAGACAAGGTAATATTACGGACGTATAGGATATTCAGAAAGCCTACTATAAATATATGTACAAATCTTTTTAGAACACTTATAAAATCCCAATTGGAATATGCTTACTTGCGTAAGGAGCCATATTTACCAAAAGTTTATGAATCAACAGGAGTCAGTTAAAATGAAATTCCTTCGTTATGTTAATTATAAATGTCACAGCTTCTGGTTTTAGTATCTTCTGGGTAAATTTTCTTTGTCTAACTTAAGTATAACTAAAGTAAACTATTAAATACTTCGTTTCTTTATAATATCTGTAGAAACTGCAATAAATGTAAACAAATGACTAATCAGATTTACATACGTACTCACAGTTCAAAACGCATTCATAATGCGTACCCACATCAAACGTTCGCTCTTAAACGGTGTAGAACCAATGCCGGAGAGCTTGCTCCTTTGCGCCGTATTATGAAAGCGGATAATGATCACCTGTCTGATATAGACCTCATTGGGTCTGTCATTAATTACTTTTAAAAAAATTGTTCTCCATAAGTTATCACCGGCTTACAACATTTTTTGCCTTCAAATATATATAACATTTGTATGTATTTAACATAGTTTTGTAACCGCTCTGTTTTTTTTATTAATTGTACCAGTTTTTCTATACTCTCTCTCGGCTCTAATTGAGTAATTATTGAAATTTTTACTGTTGTTATTAAACTAATTTACTTACACTATTGTTAATAATCCCTAACATAATAATACAGAATAATAATAATAAACAAGAAAATGCAATTACATTTCGTATTTAATTAACAAATAAGGCATTAAAAATCAAGCACACGCTTTTAAACAGCCAACTACAGAGGCAGGCTACGTGTTCACCCCGTTAACTGTACTCAACTCGTGACACCTGAGAGTTAAAAGTGAACTGGCACATAAAAAATTCTTTTGACAACTTTTGTGACACAATTTAATTTGCTGCGATTTAATATTCAACTCAATTCATGAACCCCTTTTTATTCTATAATTTTTAAAATGAGAACAATATGTCGTTTTATTTATAATCTTATTAGTATATCAGACTTTATACAATTAATAACAGATGTAAGCAAATAAACCAAAGATATTATTACATAATGTTTTATGAACTGTTGTTTACATTTACATCTGAAAATATAATTGTTACCTCGAAATCTTAGTATTAATAAATTAGTATTATCTTAATACTTATTTTATAATACCTGGTTAAATATTTAAAGACGTCTTATAAAGAACCTCACTGCAAACTTATTTTACAAAGTGTCCTCCTTAGCATATTTAACCTTTTATGAAATTAATGGGCAATGATGGCGCTCGCTATCTCGAGTCGACACGACGCTAAAATTTTCCGACGACTTTCTGTACAGGAAACTCGCCTGCGAAGAATCGTCTTTTACCGTATAGCGTCTTATTACTGAGGCGTCGAAATAGCTTATGATTCAATATAAGTATGCATGCTAATTATGTTTTGGACAGGATGAAATGAAAATGTCGGCACTTTAATAACACTGTTAAACTGTAAAATACTGTTAGCATTTATTATTCAGTATAATAAGAGAGTAGTAACTAGAAAAGTTATATTAAAAATGTTTATTTTTTTAATAGACTTTTTGCTTATGATGCTATTGAATGCTTCTTTCAACGTTGTTTTAATTGATTATATTATATTAACTAAGTATATTAAAATGTAGTGAGACCGGTCATCGTGGTAATTTTCGCGGAATTCTTAAATCATTGATGTAAAATGATTTTATAATTCTATTCCGTCATAACTTTGTTTTACAAGTAATGTATGTTATATATAAAACAACGCAAATTCCAAAAGATTGTTAAAATTAGGTACTAGTTATTAGACATTTTAGCTGAATTTATGACATACTATTAGGTTCAAATTTTTTCTTAGTATTTTTTTACGATATTTTTACTGTCGAACAAATCTTTAACTATATACATAAATTCCAAATTTCAACCCTTGGACGCTCACTGCAAGGCCTCTTCCAAATATACCTATGGAGGGAAATACCATAATCACTACGCTTGTCAGGCGGGATGGCGGTCGCAATGTGGTATTATGGTTATTAATCATTATGGTTGTGGTATTATGGTTATTAATTAGTATGGTATTATGGAATCGAACTCGTGATCTACGTTCGCAAATCTGTCCTCTACCGCTGGGCTACCACTGCTTGACATTCACATGCTCGTATATAAAGTTCAATGCTTTAAAATGTATATCTTTGAAAATATATCAACATTTAATGCCTTTAAACGATTCCTACAATGGCTGTTCAATCAGCGAATTAATCGAAACTCAAGGAGCTTTGTAGCAAGTTTGCTTTTCTAGTACTGGCAGATTAACGCGTTTCCAAAGTTTCGCTTCGAACTAACCACCACGAAACGTGATCTTAATGACCGAATCGGCTTCCAATCATTTAACGTATTCACATAATTGTATCCTCTAATCTCATCAATAATATTCACGACCAAGCTAATTGCACGTACGAGTATGTATTTCATTATTCAAGTTAAATGTTAAATAATATACAATTTTGTCTATATACCTAACGACTAAAATATTGGTAACAAGTTTACAGTCTAAATTGGGACGTATTGCACCTAATACTGTAGTTTATTTTAAAGAGATTAACGAACTCCTATTAACTCATAAAAATGAAAGTCTCTACAAAGTTTTTACTGTGGTATTATAAAAATTAGATCATAAAATAAAATGCTAGTGTAACAAACATATTAAATGCGTACATTTATTCATTTGTGTTCTAATAATGTAAAGTAACAAAATGTAAATTAATCAAAAATATTTTAACCAACAATAGTCAACAAATACGGTGATTTTTGACGGCAGTTTAAGTTCGGTAACATAGTACATAGTTTAAATTTATATTCAAAGTGGGAAGTTATATTTCGTTCTATACATAGTAGCAGTAATTTAAATGGTTATGGTATAGTCATTTGTGTTAAATTTTATATTTATTATATTATATAATTTTTACAGAGCAGGTAGAGAAGTCCTTTCGAAAATAGGTCAAACAATAATTCAGTTGATTCCGCAAATGTATTATGTGATAACAATTTGATACTGGATTCTAACTGAATTTTCTAAGCATGCTGGATAAATTGAACAATACATCACGTGTAGGAAATAATATATACAGTAACAGAATACGTGCTTTGCGTTGTTTACTTTAAACAGACGGAAGATTTTAACGCTAAACCCCTTTATTTCGAGCAAAAATCAAATTAATAAAGTACGATAATTATCCTAGTGGCCTTTAGAGCCTTAGACTACGGATCGGTAAGCGCAGCTTGGGTCGTCGGAAGAGCTAAATGCAGGCCGCTTCCAACCGGTCCTATGAGAAATCTTTCTCTAATCTTACGGCTGAAATGATGATCATGATTATATAACAAACGTCTCGTCAACTATGTAACCACTGTACACTTCTATACACTCAGAAACATTATAACGTATGTAAAAAATATAAAGTGGCACACGGCTCCTTTGTTGTCTCAACATAAAAATAATAAAGATATATCGCATTAAAAAATATTAACACTCGAAGTTTTAATGATTGCCTATGCGGTGCTGTAAAGTTGTGTTCACATTTTGTGGTCTTACAAAGTCGTATATACAACCCAATAGGCTGACCATAGTAACTGGTCTAGCCGAGATTTGAACCTCTCGGATACCTTCGAACTGGAATGCTAAATACGTATTGACGAAGATTATGTTTTCCTTTGAGGGCCGTTGCATCTGATCATATGGAGAATCCTGCCATGTATTCTATGCCCAAGAGTTTGGCTGCCTTTTGTACCGTTGAAATATATATGTATGGTAAATTAACTGTCACCGCTTGACAAAGCAAACATTGACCCTTCTTCATGAAAAAAAATGTGATAGCGAACTATTATAACATGTTCTCGGATGGAAATTGAAAAAAATTAATACACGAAAAAAATTCATTTTTAACAGATATAATGGCGGTATTGTATTATTATATTCTAGACGTTTCATAACACCACTCGTGGTCATGGGGAGAGGTTTGAAACTTTTTAACTATTCGTTTGTTTCGCCAAAAAATAGTATTGTTTTATGAGTTATATTCACGTAAATCTAATAATTCATAAAATTAAAAAATAACGACGAAAGAATTACGTGTAATATTATGATATAAAATATAATACAGCTCTATTATGTTTACTAGTTAAGTATCAAGTACGTCCTTGCCTTTGTTAAATATAAAACAAAAATTGTTTTTAGTAGGGTAAATGAGAACAGCGACTAATTACTTAATTCTTTGCCTTCAAAGGTTGACGGCATTGACTATATTTCCAGCTAAAATCAGCATACGTGACTAAGAATTAGAGAAACCAAAATATTCATAAAACTTTTCGTTCCCACTTCGATTAATTGTATTTGTTTTTTTTTTTTGGAAAAAAATAAACTTTTACAAATTTTTACAAATGTTTGATTATGATATTTTATCAAGTTATCTATGTAAGCTAAAATATGAATGGCAAAAGCCTTCTTATATTTTATTCAAGGTAAAAAGTTAACTTAAAATAATTGGTATTTAAAATAAAAAGCGAGAGACATTGGGCACTATAAACATAAATTTGCATACCTAACCATTTAACATCATAATCAACTTTCATATTAAAGGTGATATCAAATGAGAAATTTAAAATTAAGCGATAACATTCTTCGGAAAATTTGACCCTTTATAATTGTAACAAGCGCTGTCAGCGGTAGATACCTCCCGAGTTAATTTTCTGTCAATTTTCACCTAAGGAAGGTGAAATCTCACAGAGATACTTTATTAACAACAAACTCATATTAATAAATCTTTGTTAGCTCATTTTTAATATATTCACATTTATTTCTTTTAAGAATATGAGTAAAAAATAGAAAAATGCTGGTCTCTTTAAAAAAATTATCGCACTGATTGTTTATTAATGTTTATTTTAATGTTATAAATATTTCCCAGTAATGTATTACGGAAAATTACAATTATGTAACATATAAAAACAAGCATTTTAAATAATGTACTAGTATGTGTAATAATATTATATAAAGTAGTTTTATTTTTCTTAAATGGTAACACTACTCGACCTCGTCACTCTTTTGTGACAACTACCAGAAAAAAGATTGAGAGTGGTTTGGTTTGAACAGCGTTTTGATTAATAAGTCGGGAGCTCGGTCATTCTTTCGATAACCATCGAAGTAATAAGTTGTCTAGTGGAAACTATGCTAGTTGGCCTATAAGAGTATTAAAAGTAGAATAAAAGTATTTACTGTGCTGTGAATTGAAGTTTTTCTGATATTTCAGAAGTGGCATCTAAATATAGTATGTACACCCTCAAAATTTCAAATATTAAAAAAGGAGGAAACTCGAGTTAAAATTATATTTAAATACAAAGTAACTATAACGCTTCTTAAAAAATATTGTTATTTAATTTCGATACTGCACCAATACGACACTATTACATTGCATATGATCGGGGTTACCCTCCGGTAATGCGCAAATACTCACGACAGTTTTACATAGCATTGCATTTGATCGGGGTTACCCTCCGGTATTGCGCAATTACTTGCTACAATTTTACATAACAATGCATTTGATCGGGATTACTCTCCGGTAATGCAAAAATATGACACTTTTACGCTGCTTTTGATCGGGGCTATTCTCCAAAAATGCGAATCATGTATATATGTTACATAGGACTTTTTATTGAGATGATCATTTAAATCATTATTAAAAATATTTATTTACTGACTTACTGATTTATTTATAAAGTATTAAATGCGATTTTAGCTCGTATTTTCAACTTACTTTATGTATATTTATACTGGCTATTTTGAATTCTCTGGGATTTTAAACGTTTTACGTGATATTTGGAAATTGAATGTGGGTAATGATTTTATAGTTATACAAGCGAGAACTCCCAATAGAGAAAAATATAGTAGAGGTTTCTATTTTATTATTCATGAGACTTTATTTTTGTGCAAATTATTTGCTTGCTTTTTAATTTTTTGTCAGTTGGAATTACTCGCTTTGAACGATTAAACAGTGGATAACTAACATGTTCGCGAGATAATGATTGACTAAACAAAGGTGTTCACGCTCAAAAAGTATCCAAAAGTTCGCTAAATACGATGACCAAGTTGGAAGTACGCCACCTACGACTCCACCAAGGAAGCGTAAGCAGGCAAAACGGAGAAAAATAAAGAGGAAAAGAGTTCCTTCGTCGTCATCTACTTCAACGTCGTCAAGTAAGTAATACTCTTCCGCCACGGAGGATGCGTAAAACATCAAAACGATTGACTACAGATGACGTTTTGAAACTGCTAGCTAACTTCAAAGGAGAGACAAGGTTAGTCATAATAATGAAAACTGGTGCTTACAATTTAAAAGACTCAAAAGGGGACTTGGTTATTAGTAATCTGACAACTCGTAGCATAACCTTTGAAGCGGATATTTTGATAGCCCGGGCAGTTCTTTTAGTAGAATTAAACTCTTATCAGGTCAATAGGATCACTGCCGAAATCAAAGATTTTGATTGATTTTTTCGAGGAAAACCAATAACGAATTACTGCAAAACTACATAATTCAACTTCAGAACTCTGAACAATAAAACAGTAAAAGATCATTTCCATCTCCCTTTGATAAAAGATCGGATCTCGAATCTCAGCGGAAACGCTTATTTCACAACTCTCGACCTTGCTTCTGGTTATTACCAAGTGCCCATGGATAAGGACAGTTAACATCTTATGGGTTTCGTTACGCTCGATGGGCATTACGAATTTAAATGGATGCCCTTCGGGCTGACAAATGCTCCTGCTGTCTTTCAGCGGATGATAAAAAAGATCTTTGGAAGCAAAAGATACGAATATGCTTTAGCATATCTAGACTATATGTTGATATCTGCCAAGAATACGAATGAGATATTTGAACGACTTGAGAAAAATTTGAAATCGTTGAGAGAATTCGCTTTAACTTTAAAATTGTCAAAATGCCGTTTCTTCGATATTAAAGTCGACTATCTGAGATATCTGCAAAAAGTACACAGCCCGGTAGCGCAAAAACTCAAGCTCTCAAAGCATTTCCAACACCTTCGTAATCTTCTCGAGGCTCGCCAATTTCTTGGTCTAACTGGATACTATCGCAAGTTCATCCAAGATTATGGATGATTGCCCGACCATTAACTTATCTGCTGAAAAAAAGATTCTGCCTGGTTGTGGTCCAAGGAACAAGAAAATGCGTTATCGCTGCTCAAAGAAAAACTTGATCCTAAATTGGAGATCGAATTGCACACAGATGCCAGTGCTATTGACATGGGAGGGACCTTAATGCAGTGGCAAAAAGAAACACGAGTATTAAAACCAGTTGTTTATTTTAGCAGGAAGACCACACTTGAGGAAAAGCAAGCTTCATTCCTATGAGCTTGAAACATTGGCTGTCGTGTGCTCCTTGAAGAAGTTAAGAGTAAACTTGATAGGTAGACACTTTAAAATTTGTACAGATTGCTCGGCTCTTAGAACCATCTTGACAGAAAGAGATTTGCTGCCGCGGATAGCAACGTGGTGGTTAAATATCTCCGAATTTACTTTTGACATAGAATTTCGTCCTGGCGTCCAAATGTCACATGTACAAATGTGTTGCAAATGTGCAACAGCAAATGATAATCCATGTGTCAATATTTATAAAATAGAGCAGTGAAACTAGCTTCTTACTCTACAACTGGCAGATCCTGATATTGTTCGGATTTTTAAAATTCTAAAACCCAAGGAAGACAAAGAATGTAAAGAAATAAGGAGCAATTATGATGTGAAAAATGGTACCAGGAATATACAGGAAATATAATACATAGAATAATACAGGAAATTTGATAGCGGAATACGTTTGGTTGGTTTGGTACGTGACTGGGACAAGCAATTGTGTAAAGTTCAAGTAGAGTGTTAATAACACTATACACAATAATACAACCATTAAAAAAACTCCAACTGAAACGTTATTTGGCATTAGAATGGGCGATGATCTTGCGAACAAAATAGGAATTGAAAACACACAAGACGATGTGGAATGTGTAAGAAGTATTATTAGTACAAATATAGAAAAGGACCAGAATATTTAAAAATATAGACATGACGCTAATCGGGTTCCGGGACCTAAATACAAAGTTGGTAATTTAGTTAAGATTTTAGGAAATAAGTACGATAATAATGGAAAAAATACTAAACTCCTATCTGAAATTGTCGGCCTCTTTAAGATTTCCCAAGCGTTAGGAAATGATCGTTATCAAGTAACGGGTAATATTCCGGGTTTTCCTAAAAGAAGTAAGCTTTATGAATCTGTAATAGCTTTAGATAGAAATCGATCCCAGATTAATGTGAAAGCTCTAGAAGTGCATGATAGTGAAACAAGTGGTTCATCTTCGTGTAGTGATAAATATGAGTACTACTAGACAGAAACTTCGTCAGTTGTTACGAATCGATATTCAATATTGATTATTACACATAGAAAATTGAAGTAGGTCAACATATAATATTATTTTTTTATTTATTATTTTTAAAAGAAGGATAAGATACAATGAAATGTTAAATCTAAATAAATAAAATTCTAAAAATGATAATGTCTGGTATGAAATTTAAAATTATCTATACTAATTTTGTTTGTTTTTTGTGTTACTAATAGTATGATTGATTGACATATGCTGGAGTTGAGGAGCGCCGAGTGTAACTAAACTTCTGATGGTCGGCGAGGTTGTCTACGTTCGGGTGTAATCTGTGTGCGTGCGCGCGATTGCGGAGAGGTCTTGGAAAAGATTGTGTTCCCAGCTACTACAATCGCCTCTAAAAGATGGGCGTCAGTCCCTCGCGCACGGTTGTAAGTGTGCGGCGAAGCTGGCAGTGCTACAGTGTTACAGTGTTAGTGTTCAGAGTCCATTGAGACCACACTTTTTATTAAGGTAAAGTGTTTTTCGTTAATATGACCGTTTAGTGTGTCTGTGATACTACCAAATAGAACCAAATCTATTGTAGTCACTTAAGAAGAGACGTGATTGGCTCTGTTATCCCCGCAATCTTTAAACTGTCATTCATAAGCATTATACGCGATTTTCGGACGTAAGTGATTCGCAACAACTTGTGTTCAATTCGACAACCTACCCTCAAATGGGATTATGAATTCGGGAAAGGATATGATCAGGAGGATGTTCTTCACCCTCTTCCCTCTGATGTTTCTCATCCCTCTCCTCCACATATTATAAGGTTTTGTTAATAACTGATTTTGCGCAAACAATACATGTTATTGTTTAATCTTAAAACATAATAATTATTTAAAATTAAAATAATTAAGTTTGTGGTATTCCGTATACGAAATAATTAACATCTATAATGTTTTAATTCATTTATTTATAAATATAATAATGTATGCATACCTTAGAGTATTTATTTAAATTTAGAATAAATATATTATGATTGTTAAAATCAAAATTTAGATTTTATTCTATTGGATTCAAAATAATAATGAGTAACTTAAGTTAGTAAGTAATTTATTGGCAGAGTTCCTGGTGTTTTTAGTGTGTCAGCAGGTTACACATTTCGGAGGATGGCCGAATGTAATAATTTTATAAAAGGTAATTTTATTTTTCTTAAATGGCAACACTACTCGACCTCTTCACGCTTTTGTGACAACTTCCAGAAAAATGATTGAGAGTGGTGGGGTTAAAACAGTGTTTTAATTATTGAGTCTGGAGTTCGGTCATTCTTTCGATAACTATCGAAGTAATAAGTTGTCTAGTGGAAACTATGTTAGTTAGCATATAAGAGTAATAAAAGTAGAATAAAAGTATTTACTGTGCTGTGAATTGGAGTTCTTCTGATATATGTATGTTATATTTACTCTAAATTTAAGCCTTTAATTATTTTATTGGATATTCGGAAATATTGCCGAATATCGAATAATATGCATGAAATGTTCAATTCGGAGCTGGTACTGGTTTTAGGCATGAATTTTATCAATTACATTGTACATAAATTACTCTTTGGATTTGAAGACTACGGTACTAACGCTCTCTGAAGAAACCATGATGTATGAAATTAATGAAGTTATAAAAGGAAGCGAAAAGAAAACTTAATTACAGTGTGCCTTACTAGGCTTGTGGTGTATTTAATGCGGTGTTTATCAAAGTTAGTGTTGAAAGGAAAAGTTACGAAACTCTCAAATACTCGGTAACTTTACTTGGTAAGTTATTGTAAATCAGATTGGTACTCTGCGAGGAAACTACAATCACTATAATATTAAATTGATGCTTTTATTTTAGGGCAAGTATTGTTTATATATGTAATCGTTTTAGGTATTATTATTGTTTGTAACCCAGCGATAGAGGACTGACATTTGGGATTATAACTCGCGGGTTCGATTTCCGGGAATTTTATATAATTCACACCTGTTGTGCATTAATTATATAGGATTTCCACTGCTCACAAACAAGTACCATGTCATCATCATCCTGTGTGTACCATAGTACCACACACACTGCGATCGCCAATCCGCCTGCCAAGTGTGGCGACTGTAATGGTATGTTGTGGTATTTCCCCTTAGTTATCTTTGTGGGAAGGAGCCCTGCAGTGGGCGTCTATGGGCTGAAACCACAAAGTATTTTTTAGGTTTCAATTTCTAATTTAACAAGAAAATGATTATTGCGCTAACACAATTACATATAAATACATGAAAGCAAAAAATGTGATACAAAGTGATGGGACCACTAAATAATAATTTCCATATAAAAGTATATTGAAATTAACAAAAATTGTACCTCTTAATTACTTATAAAAACTATTAGTATTAGCAATCAGCTTCATAGTTACATCATTATATTAATAGCCGGAGAATGATGATAGAAAAAAATTACATAAATTTCTTAGAAAACACCGAAAAAGGACACAATTAATTACATAAAACAGATTAATCATCTTTTGTTATAATTATGTAAATTTATTAAGTGCCCAACTTATTATTTTTTATGTAGTTAAAATATTTATAAGGAAAATTTTAAGGTTAGGTTATATACTTGTGTACTTTTTGACATTTCGGAGAAGTAATATTTTTGTCAGATAATGTAATGCGGTTTACATGTATTTATTTATAAAGAGTTTATAAACTCTAACAAAAGGATTGGAAATTTAGCGCGAAAAGATTATGATTAATTGTATGTGATGATGTGAATATATTCGCCGGCACCCACTATTTGTTTAAACGTAGCGATAAATCCACTAATCATCGAGCTATATTACTTATATACTTCTTGGATGTTATGTTTTTAATACTATCATACTCTGTTGCATGTTGTATAATAGCAAATTATATATATATGCCATGTATGTTATTTGTAGCAAACATTAAAAAACAAATAAAAAATAAGGGTTGCTCGTAGAGGGATGTAAATTTAGGGTTGTATGTATTTTTGTATGCTGTATCATAAAAGAAGCAACAAAAATGTTGTCTAAAAAATAAAAAAAATTCGGGGGTAGACCACCCTTAACATTTCGGGTGATGAAAAATAGATGATGTCCGATTCTCCAACCTGGCCGATATTAACGCTAAGATTGACGAAAATCGGTCGAGCCGTTTCGTTTCACGAAACCGTGACACGAGAATTTATATATATATATATATATATATATATATACATATAAACATCTAATAGAAAAAGGACTAATATATAGCAACTTCCGCTGTTAAATTACGCGGTTAACGCGGTTACGAACGAGAAGACAAAAAATTTTATGAATTCCTTCTAAATATAAAAGGAAAATATATGAAAAACTTATCAGAGACTATTTGGATGGGAATGTTCGGCAGCCAAAGGGTCGAATGGAAAAAGATTAAGCGTAGCTGAGAATGTCGAGACGGATGTGTGGCGTGGTAAATTGCGAAGGATATAAACAAAAATGTGATATTGTATGCAAAGTGTTTCATAATAAGTGTAAAAGCTTTATAGGAGTGAATATATAGTTAATCTTTAAGCCAAAAACTGTAAAAATTTAAGACGTATTTTCAATCAATCCGGTTTTAAAATTATTACTCTAAAATATGTTACATTAAATTGTTTTTTCTGTTGAAATGTGACAGGTCCATAACTTCTGACAGTAAAGTCTGCAGGGACAGATAAAAAATAATAATAATTTTATTAAATAGCAATCCCAATTCTGAAAACGTTTCTTAGTGCTATATTATCATTGCGTCATTTTGAATCCGTTGATTTTTGGATAGGGTGTACCATACATTAATTAACTGCAAATGAACCACGCCATTAAAGCTTCTACTTTTTTTTAACCAACCACCCTATATAGAACCTATTTATATTTTAATTGATTTGTAAACGTAAAAAATAAAAAAATCGAAAACTAGCTAATTCATGCGTAAGATATTTATATAGAACCTTTTTATGGTAATTTATTGTGCGCTAACTGGTTAAACTTGTGCCTTATTGTATTATACTCAACACAATTAGGGATTTAACTAAATTTGGGGCTTTTAATTAGATACGTAAAGTTCAAAAGCACTTCAGTTGCCACAGAATCCTACTGCTTTTTAAAGTCCTCTGATTTGCAAGCATCGCTGCACTTTGCTGTTTAGCTCCACATTATTCCGGAACTGTACCCCGTTTACGCACACATGAGTAGCAAGTACGTTCCATTCATTTAATTAAAGTTCAACATGGTAGAGTTTCGTAAGAAAATTGACATAGTGACCATGGTTTCATATTAAATAAATTACTCCGTGTTATAAGTATATCATGTGGTTTATTACTTATATCACTTTTAATGTATTGTACACATAAAAGAAGTTTTTATAAAAAAAAATTAGGGAATTGTAAAAAAAAATTTATTTTTCGTAACATTAAGATTGATAAAAAAAGTTAGCAAAACTGATCCAATCCATGGTCACGGAAATCTATTCCATTAAAGTTTTCCCTTAGGAAAGGAACCTTAAGGGGTAAAATATATTTCTACTGAAGGCAATTTCGTGGTCCTATCCGTCGGGATACTGAATGTAGCTCATTGACCTCTGTGGATTTACTGACAAAAAGTTTATTGTTGAGAATAACGCATTACTAGAAACTGTTTTTCGTTTTCCCTTGACTAAAACGGTAAAATGGAAAGATTACATATAAATTTTTAATTGGTTTAAAAAGTTTAAATAGTAATCTTTGACTTTGATTTTAATTATTGTTTTATTTTTAACTAAACTTTTTGTTATAAAATTTTAATTTTTAATTCAGATAAAACTACAACTTTATTTATAATTTGCGAATGATAACAGATGTATGTTGTGAATGTCTACAATAAAAATAAATGTTATATATATATATATCATTTCATCATTGTTAATAGAATGTAAGTAAAGTTGTTAACGTGGTTTGTAAATAATAATTAATTTAATTATAAACGCTATTTTTTGTCACTTTGTTCACTCTAATCTCTTGAAAGTTTCAGTTAAAAGTCTGCGAGTGGATGTAGTAGTGGGCAGGACTTTAAGGTTCTGGAGCGAAGAGCATGGACCGGCAAGAACAGTGTAGAACTTCCACCCACAAAATGGAATGCCGACTTTGTAAAGGTCTTTGGGAGAAGATGCAAGCCGCTTCTATCATTAAAACGTTTTTTCCTAATTTCTTTAGTATATTATTATTCTGCTCTATTTAATTTAATTAAGGTTACTTTCCAATTTTTTTTGTAAATATTCTTACAGCATCTTGCAAGGAGCTATGAATATCAAAAGTTCTAAATTCACCACGTTAGATTTTATGGTCCGATGCTTAGCTCTCCGGTCGCGCCCCGAGCGATTAATCATACCCCAGTTTTTCCTTAATCATATTAAACGTAACAAAAACAGCTCGTCCCGACTAATCTACGGAAGAAAATGTATCCTGTTTGCGGATGTCGGCAATTATTCATAATTGATTTAATAAAATAAAAAACTCTCGTTAATTATAAAACATTTTAGCAATAATTCTACTTCAGAGACGTGAACAGGGTGCGTGAAGCAGAAATGGGTTTTTACTGTCATCACAGGAGCTCAGAGAACCCCAGCTGACTTAAGTAAAACTCCACTAAGAGTGTTTACGTACACACAAAATGTTTTCCAAAATAAATAAGTCTATTTCATATTTAATTTTCATGAGTTGTAATAAAGTTCACATCCTTTGTTCGGTTACTGTGCTAATTTATCCCCGGAAGTGAAGGCATTCTATTCTGGGCCTAATTTTGAAAGTTGCTTTATTTTTTTTACTATCTTAATGTAGGCGAGCAAGTAAGCGACCTGCTGAACACTTTGTGACAGCGTTAATGGTTTTGAAATACAATTTTTAATGAATTAAATTTAACTTTATTGTGCACATAACATAACAACAAAAAGTACTAAAGTATGACGGACGTTCTCATTAACGTCATGATTTAAGCCTTAATACATTCACTGCTGAACATAGGCCTCCTCCTGATTTTCAGAAGGTTAGAAGCGACCTACATCCAGCATCCTCTGACGACTTTAACCATGTCATCTGTCTGTAGGCCGTCCACGCAGTATCTACTGCGTGGACGTCCTACGCCGCACTTGTTAGTCGTTTTATTTACAGACCACCATATTATTTAAATAGAGGAAAGATAAGTACTTTACATGAGATTGATATTAGCGCACACATCGTAAGATAAGGTTTACAACATTTTAAAGATTTTTGGTACGACTTGTGTGTAAACCTCGAAATTATTGGCATTCTCTTTTTAATAATTTCAGGCTTTACACGCTAATCGATTAAATAGGACAAGAAATTAAACACAATTTGTTCAAAACTGAGATATCTAGTTTTTATAAATATTTTAATTTTCTTATTGTTATGTTTGCGAAAAGTGAAAGTAATTTTATAAAGAACTTTAAAGCTCGTACCAGTCTCATTATGGCGCTTTTTCTCTATAAGGTTTTGTACGCTATTAGCCTTAAGCTGACGCTGAAAAACCGGATCTCAAAGTAAGTACTTACATAAATCAGGATCATGACAATCCATCTCTAAGCACGCCATTTTTGCAGATACATTTAAAAGTAATACCCGTATTACTCCATCATTATTCATTATGACGCCTATGGGTTAAACAAGCTTTACTATTTCGCTAGTCACTAGAATATGTTGGAAATATAACGAAAAGCATAAATATTTTTAGAGAAAAATATTGATGATTAAAAATTAGTTAACTAATTCTTATAACGTTAATTTAATATTTACTAAGATCGACTACCTAATTACAAAGAAACCGAAGTAGCGATTATTATGTGTATTTAAAATCTAAAAGAAAAAAACAGTCTGCTTGTTTTCGGCACTGTCTTTCGATGAAGTAAGTCTCGATAAAAAAGAAAGGATGACTTGTCATTTGTCAGGAAATGCCGCGCTGTCCACACCAGCTCTGACCGCCAAGTAAGAACACAGATTTTTGCACGTTTTTATCGAAAATTAAGTATACGAAAATTGGAAGTGGCATTTGCGGAGAATGCCGGGAAATTAAGGAAATTATACTAATCAAAACCAGAACTGAAAATATAACTTGGTGACTGCTAATGTAAAGTATCAACTTGATGTGTTTTTCTAATAATCGCAATACAATACAGTAAAGTCTTAACAACTTTTTAAATAGTGATTTAGAGTAATAAATCGAGAGAAATATTATATAAAGATTTAATCTAATAATTTAAAAGATCAGAGGTTTGTAATCGAAGGTGTTCAAAGTCATCGTAACAAGTTCATTATGAAAGTCAAAACTCTGATAAAGATAACAATGTTTTTTTCAATTTTCATATCATTTAAAACCTTTCTCATTACAATTCCTGATAGAATATAAGATGATTTTCACCGAACGAATAAAAGTAAAAAAATTCAAAAAGTGAAATACCTAATAAGTAGGACAAATAATAACGTCAAGGCAACTGCGAATATTTCCAATGACGGCAGGCGTCATATAATTTTATATTTAATCCAATTCAGCGTCTTGTATCCTCCACGGAATAACTTTATGATGGTTTCCGTTGCCGTTCTCTTTTCGTCACTTTAATCATATATATTACTTCAAGGTGTATTTTTAAATACAAGAAATTTTACAATGAAATGTAATGAAGTAATAAAACAGAACGTATACCAGGCGATATGTATTTTAGAACGCAGCTCTAGTTTGTGATTTATCTGTTCACTACTATTTGACGTTAGAAATAGATACGATGGTGCCAACTTATATGGCCTTTTTCAAAGACCTGTAAGTAAATAGGTATCATAAGAATACATCGCCTGGTTTGAAATGTATAATAATAAATATTACAAACGCAGTAATAAGCATAATATAAAGACGTAACCAAATACATATAATTTTTATGACCGATAATTTGAAAGGTCTATTTGTTATAGGTGTAGGCATATTTGTTACTATAAATCGGACATTTAATCAAACATTATTTCATGTTTTCCACTTAGCCTAATTAGAATATTATTTATACAAAATATTTTTAGATTTTAGGACTTTATTCATATGTAACATTCTAGCGACTTCTTACAAATGTACTAAAACTTAAAAAAATAACATTGTATAAAGAATACACTTGTATGACCATGATACAAGTGTATTCTTTATCAACGCAGAGAACAGTTTCTCCAATTCGTCCACGGGTTTTATGGCAATAATCCTACTTAAACTATAAATGATATTACGCAATAATGGATAAAGATGTATGTATATATATATATATATATATATATATATATATATATAATTATTTATTTACTTATATATATATACATATATATATTTATATATATATTATAAATGTATCTATATACAATATTTATAAAAACTTTTGTATTACATTCATGATACATAACAGATTTTTCTTTTTATTTAACAGTCATTTATAAGCTAGCATAAGATAGGGTTTCTCTAATAACTAATTTTTTTTTTATTTTCTATTGTTTTGTGTTATTGGAATAAAAAAACTTTATAATTAAAAAAAGTCTGTCAAATCACCCAGATCAGTAACAGTTATTTATTTTTTTGTTAGTTAATCAAACAGAAAAGACAATCTTACTTCGTAAAAGTTTTCCCACAGGAAAGCCTATGCGTTATGAATATAAAGATTATTATAAAACAAATACGTTTTTTCCCATGAGAAATAAGGTTAAGTGACTTTGGAATATTGTATAAAATCAGAATTAAACGCATGAATACTGAACCGTTTTGTGAAAAAAAAAACAGTTATATTCATTAAATTGATACTATCTTACTTAGGTCATTTCTTAAAAATGTTACTCCATCCACGTTCTTGCTCTATGTTTTTGATAATTAATCACAAAAAGCGAAATAAATTAAAAGAACACTTGCCTTCCTTAATCATGCTGTAAATTTCAATAGGCGTTCCCAAATGACACTTAAATGAAGATGTAGTGATATTCTAATTGAAAGTAAACGAACAAATATTCAGTCGTTAGAATTGAAGGCGCATGGAGTGATGCGGGCGACTTCATCGGCCCGCGCGCGGCGACTGAGGTCTACGCGCTACGCGCTACGAGCTACGACCAACACTTACTTACATTAAAGGCTACGTTCCATGCTGAACTCACATGTACGATTTTTATTTCAAAGTAAGAATTTACAAATAACCTTTACAAAACTTTTTAATAATTTCATCTATGATTTATAAACAAATTTCATATAAAAATCTTTTTTTTGTTCTGAAGATATTAAATCATTTATAGTTATAAAAAATAATAGCTAATTTTGAAAAAAAAAATAAGCTATAATACGTAGTTTAACAAATGTTTATAGATTTGCATGTCATCTGTTTTTACGTGTCCTATGAAAATCTATGAAGACAGGCAGTGGTGAACAGTGGAGGTCCTACGGTGGAATTGGTAATGATGATTCATTTCAATTAACGACATAATATTATAAGTATATATATAAACTAAATACTAATGTATATAAGTCAACATCCAAGTGGCATCTACTGCTGTATATTAAAATAAATTGTACCTAATTACTGGTCATATAATTATTCTGTTCCGTTAATAAACCGACTTTTTCATGTTCCGCTATTCGAAAGCGAGAGAATGCTAAGCTCGTAAATATATTGGCTAGATTTAACTAAATTCTAACGTAAATGCCATTACGCATGGGCGGTCACGATTTCGTAAAACTCGCAATTGGCAAAGCGTTTTAACATCGCGTGAAATACGAGGTTAGAGCGGTTTAAATTGTTTCGCTAATGCAAATTCATAATATACCAGTAAAGTAGATATTATACACTATTAAGGAAATAATATGGACTTAATAAAATAACATGTATATATTTCTACTAGCGTGTTTTTATACGGTATAAAAAGTCATATGTACAGCACAGTATATTAAAAATACTAATAACAATTGGAAATACTAATTATGACTCTAATATTTATCAATAAAAAGTTAAAAACAATATGCATATAAAATATTCATACGTGGATGAGAAGATCAAACAGCGTCTATTATCGGAATAGTACCTAGATTACAACGCGTCTTAATTTTTAATCGATTTCAAAGAGAAATTCAAAGGCTGCCTAATGCCTTAAGATATTACGTCACATTGTCTCTGAGGTATAAATCTTGTATTATTGAAGATTCTAATTCGAATTCACACTGTGTGTATATGTGACACACTTTTTTAATTTATTTATCATACGTTGACCCGAAAATTAGTTATTTCTATAATACAACAATAATAATGTTACAGTAACCTTTAATATGAATTAATGTTCTTATCAGACGTTTCTTCGTTTTTACTGTCGTGTCCATCTTGAAGTGCCTGTCCGGTTTCGATGAAGAGCTTCCATATGAATTTATTAATTAATCCGTCATATTCCACCGCCTAATTATAGAATAAATAATGAATAAAAATAACTTTCATTAAAAAATTATATAGTACAGTTCTTATGACAGGAAATAATCCCGCTAATACTTTTCTCACGTATCTTACTTAGGAAAATAGTAACCATAGAGTAAGAAAAGGACCAATATTTAGCCACTTCTGCTCATGCATCGCTCGCCAGCCCGCTGATAACTGATACTAGCATTTTGTTGCACGACTACCACTGCATGTGCGGAAGTGGCTAAATATTGGTCTTTTTCTTACTTAGGATGGCCTTCTGCAAAATAACGCCTGATTCCATTAAATATGTAGATAGTATAGAGTCGTTGGCCATTTCCATAGTTTCCCGCCATTTCTCCTTCTTCAAGGTGCTTCGCATGCATTCAGGGCAATATGGAGAAGCCTCTCTCTTCATCTATTTATAACAAAGCTGGACTGGAGTACAGGATCTTAAGGTATTCACTCTATCCTAGAAAATAAACCCACGTGTCGTATTTATTTCACATAACGTAGCCAAAGTATTTTAAATATTACAGATTAAACTAATTATCATCATCATTTCACCCGTAAGTTGTCTATAACTGGATATAGAGGAGGCTTAAAGATTTCCAAAAGAATCAATTGAAAGTGGCCTCCATTCAACGTCTTTCAATGTCTTCAACCTTAAAAAGATCGTCTGTCTTTCGTGTCTAAACTTAACACGAAAACTGTGCGCTTGTTGATGCGTGGTCGTTTTACCAGAGCCTTAGAACTTAGCGACCATCCATTTTGCGTGCTATGTTACTTACCTACAGCCACATCAACATATCAACCCACTGGGCCATGTCGGTTATTTTCATTTGTCTATGCATTTTCATGCTCCTGATTCGATCTCGTAGAGAAATCCCCTGCATAATTTTTCCATGGATCGCTAAGCGACTTAAAGCTTGCCAATGAGGACGTATGTTTTAAATGTCTTAAATCAGATTTTAGTAAGGTTTGCAACCCTAACTAATTACAGCAACACTTCTAATTACCGCTATAATATAGTTGACAGACAATAAATATAGTTATTAAGAGCACATTTTAAATTAATCAGTTAGAGAAAATATGGTTTTCTGCATTAAAAATACTAACGTAATCTAGTATCACGCCTCATACTTATTTTACATATAAATACTTCATATTAGTAGCTTAAAATCGAGCAGATTTCATTCGTTCATAAATATGCCGTAAATATATAAGAGCTTTACTTGCGAAAATACACCCTATTTTTGATATACGGAATTCATAAATAAAATAAGTATGGAAATAAAAATCATGCCTCGTACGTGAATGGATAAACG
This sequence comes from Battus philenor, assembly GCF_028537555.1. Lineage (NCBI taxonomy): Eukaryota > Metazoa > Arthropoda > Insecta > Lepidoptera > Papilionidae > Battus > Battus philenor. The sequence continues at coordinate 7,293,498 of NW_027181693.1, forward strand.
CAAGCCGGGCGCGTTTTGTAACTCACGCGCGAATGCCGCCCTTGGAATATCCACGACAAAATAACGTATAGTATCGTACTTACATAGCAAACATTTACTTTTACTTAATTATTGGGTGTAAAGATATTTAATGACTACGTATACATATTCGTTTATTAAAAATGCAAGCCATTTCTATTTATCTAACAATGTACAAGATATTTTCTTAATGTTAAGTTTTTTAATCCCATAAAGCGTGGAGACGATTAGCAAGAGCTTTTACTTTTTAAAAAGTCCTTAATTTTTTTCCAGCACTTCACAAATTTATTTTATGCTGTCTTTCATCGCTCTCCACCTCTTCCTGTTTCGGGTAGTTGCTGTTCACCACATTCAGGTTATCCTTCCAAAATCTTCATAAATTTTTGAAATATTTTTTACCATATTTAAAACCGCGAAGTTCAGAGTTTATTTAAACTAATTTTAAATTTTATAAATTTTAACCATTGTATAAAATTTAACATCATAAATATAATTTACTTGAAAAAGGTAATTTATTTTTAAAGAAGACGCATTTTTTGTATAGCAGCGCAAATTATGTACATTACTGCAATATTAATTTTTTTTTTTAAATATGGGATTACATTCAATATGATAATTTATATTACACCCGTTTAGCAGGTGGAGATGACACCCTCACAAGCGGTACAGATACGTTACCTTTTTGAAGGCGAGATCACCAGTAAACACATGTGTAGAAGCGGACTACAACCGGTACGTGCATGTTGCTCAAAATCAGCTCACATGACAACAGTCAAATCACTGATAGCGTTCGAATTCAAATCAGCATTCGAATTTTAACTTGAACGTGCAAGAGTGACTTAAAAAGAAAAGTATAATGACCGTTGTGGCCAGCAATACGTTCTGATGTAAACGCTATAATACTAATATTATATTATAAGTAATGCTAAAATAGTTATAATTGATTGTAAAAAAATACAGTTAATTTCGATTAGATCTAAATTTATATTTCAAAAAAATAAATGAAACGAAATCTCAACATTATAAGAGTTTCGTTCAGTTTACAAATAATAATTTATTTTGACAACTAAAGATTTATACTTTCATTTGTTTGAATATGAGGTATGAATAAAATTTGGTTTACTTCGCAGTGAAACCAACGACTTCTATCATTTGACTTACTAATCTATAATACTTTGTTATCTTGTGTTTGTTATAGTCATTGTTAAAACTGGATAATCTAAATTAAGTTGATAATGTTACCCAATTTTAATTTAAATGTTTCATTGAATCAACTCCTTTAACGAAACTAGTAACTTCTTATAAAATATATGAAACGATAGTGAATAAATATACATCACCACGAGCACAGAATCAACCCTTAGACGTCCACTGCGTGACATGCAAGCAGGGAAAGAAGCAGTCAAGACAGGCAAGCAATTCTTCGAGAAATAATATTCAATCAGTTAATAGAGCACTTTAAGTCTAATAATTTATTCCATAGCCAACAATTTGGATTTATAAAAGGAAAATCTACTATATGTGCAGGTGTTTCTTTATTAAAATTATATATCAAGCTCGGGAGAATTCACATGATGCTCTATTAGTATGTAAATGAAAACATTACGCAGTGGAAAATATTGCACAGGAGTAGTTAAAAACATATTTAAATTACAGGTTACCAATTTGTGCATATTGATAAATCAGTCTCCGGGATCTGTAGCAACAATGGGCGTACTGCATGATTCAATATAGGGACCTTTATTTCTTAATATATATAAATGACTTACTATTCTTAGCCAAAAAACTTTGCGAGATTGTACTGTTCGCAAATGACACATCTCTTTTATTTAATGTAAATAGAAAAAGCGAATAATTTTGACGACGTGAACAAACTCTTTCGCGAATTTTGTTGATTTACGACTAAAAACGTAGTTTTAAATCCTTAAAAAAAAATGTTGTAAATCAAACACCCATAACAATAAATGGTAATGTTCTAAACTAGGTAGAATTTTCGGTTTTCCTGGGTGTCACAATCGATTCTAAACTTCAATGGAGACCTCACATTGAGTCTCCTGCGGTTAGGCTTAGTGTTGCAGCTCATGCCGCTAGCTAGGCAGATAAAACGTTACTCTGATATTGATACTGCTTGGATAATGTATTTTAGTTATTTCTGCAGCATTGTAGTATGAAGTAATGCTTTGGGGTAGAGGTGCGGTTATTGAAAATATGTTTGTTTTGAAAAAACGAGCCCTCCGAGCAGTTTACGCCTCAGGGCGATCTCGAATCTCCTTGAAAAAAACGATATAATAAAATAAATATTTATACTTGTCAATCAATATTTATATGTGGCCTTACATTATATAAATGATAATATTTTGTAAGTTAACAAAAATTATAATAAATTAAAAAAATAAGGTACGTCCATAACGTATATCGAACAAGACATCGTGAATGATCATGATCGACCTTAACTGTGTCGTCGGTCCACCCGGTCTGGTTGACCCTCCAGAACTTTCGTCACCAAAGGCCGTGTGCCACACTCACTGCCACTATAGGTAAGCAATTCTCTGATCTACATCGGTGACATTAGTTCTTATGCGAACATCCTCATTTTTCAATGAATCATAAAAATCGGCATTGAAGGGAACCTTAACATTAATATAAAGGTAACCTTATCTTCACTTTAGTATATTTTAACATCAAAAATTCCAATTTTTTCAATAACTTGGTAACAATCATTGTAGAAATTTTGACCTTTTTTGAAATTTTAGCTAAAATTAGATTTGAGTTCTTTTCATCGAAGAGGACATGTTTTATTAAATTTGTTTTTACTGTGATCGAGTGACTTTTCCTTCTCCTCTGGGGTTTTAAATTTTTAGCAGATTGTTTGTCTTGTCGATAGGCTTTAGTGATCTTTTTACTTCCCGTTTATATTTGTTCTCTTTGATTACTAAAGTATAGAAATTGTAATCGTCTCCATAAAACTTTCATGAAACAAAACCCTGGAAAAAAACAGTAGCGGAGACTGACAAATTTGACCACGATCCACAGTCATGAGGAAATGATAAAAAAGAAGAAAAAAGGAATTAAGAAATGTTTATAACCATATTACTGTCATATATGAACACAGCAAAATTTTATAAAAATTTTTCGATGACATATATATAATAGAAACAATTACAACATTTTTATTTAAGAACCACTAGAGAATGGACCTTTCATAGGTGTCACTTTCAGTATACTTTGGAGAGTTTACTATCACTATCCATCAACGAAAACTATTTATCTTGGTATCGCTTTACAACGCGCGGTGACGAGGGTTTCTCATTAATCAAAAGATGTTTACAAAAGTACGCTTTAAGCGATTTACTTTTTACTGTCATGCTTGTAAAATTTAAAACAAAAGAAATAATTCTTCATGGTTCCTATTTATTAAAGGCACGTAACTAAAATTTTTCTAGATTTTTTTATTATAAAAAATCTTGCAACACATAGCTAAGAATGTAAAATATATAAAAACACGACATAAATTTATGAAAAGTGTACAAATATTTATTTGCGTGTAGTCCAAACTTGCTATCAAATTACCACACTTTCGAAAGTCTTCTGTTGCAAAACTTTAGCAAAAAAATTTATTTGTCACTAACATGAGATTTGTTTTATGAATAGTCAACTTCTTGATACGTGAAAAGTTACTATTCGTCCTTAGAGAATATTATCCTTGTATAAAATATGTAAGAATTTCGCAGATAATTTTAAACTTTTGTTATGTTGTGTAAAGTTGTTTGACGATTATAAAAAAATATTAAATACTTCTTTCCAGTTTAGTACGACCTTAGATTTTAATATACAATATCTCCTGCAATTTATTAATTATATTTCGTTAAGAGAATAGCTGACTTTTATAAGAAATGTCATTTGTCTAATTGCCTGCGATGTCAAATACCATTATCATTATTTTAGCCCTAGGACGTCCACTGCTGACACAATGCTACTACCCTAATAGTAAGTCTAACACTCCCTCCCGTACCTTCGGCATCTCCGTCAGAGCAGCAGAAATCTTGGAAATCCCAAGCTAGGTCTCCTTCTTCCGCCTATGAGTTCAAAGTTCTCGCGTGATATCTCGCCAATACAGACCTTGACAATATATATACATAAGCTGGGAATCCTCCGGTCGGAGGAGCGCTTTCTGTTCATTACGGAACATTCGACGCTTCTTGCTGCTCATAAATCGGAATTCAATTAAATTCCCCATTTGACCAGATTATGTCTTCGGTCCGCTTAGTAGGCGGCCTAACCACTCGTGACTCATAGTCGCATAATGCTCTTGGTTGCGATCTGCCGCGCCCACTGATTTTTCTTGCTTTCTGTTCTGTTGTTCTGTGGATCTCTCACCGAAGCTTCGAACATATTTCTTTCCGTTGACTCTGTTATATAAATTAAATAAGATTCATGAAAATTATTCCTTCCATAATTCAACTTTATTTCATTACATGGAAAATAAACGAACGGTTTTATGAAAAATTGTAAATAGTTGCATGGACTTTGTATCAGATCGAGGTGCGGGTCAGTCACCGGCGGAGAAAACAGGTTATATATCATTGACATATTAGCCGATAGACCCCCCACTGCAAGGCATACGCCTCCATTAAAAATCTCCAAGATGACCGGTATTACAATAATTAAAGCATATCTCAAATATTTCTTTCCTATTAAAATCGTTGTAATATTGATTGACCTCATGTATTCCTAATATTTAATTATTTAGTATATAACATTCCCTGCTGGATTTCATGTTCTAGGAAAAATAATTGTACCTATTTGTTTAGGCATTCTTCTTTATATAGTAGACATGAAATGTTTGGCCATCAGTTAAGACATTTTTGAGACAAAAATTCTGTTATCTTTCTCCGAAAGAATGTAAGGCTAGAAAAAAAAAGATAAAAGTGATAAAACATTCTGTATATTTTGACAACTTAATTTTTATCGGAATTCCAGTTAAAGAAGAAATTTTATTTTCACATAATATTTGTATCAAAAAAGTAATATTAGAATAACATTATTAAAACGGATTTATTAGAGATGTAAAAATTTATAAAAATTATTACTTGAAGTATAAATTCATAGATCGATTCTGAGTAAATAATTTGATATTTTTCTAATGTTAATCCCCAATAAATGTAAGTAAAATTACGGAACATCGCAAAAGCCAAAAGAAGACAAGACAAAATGGCGAAAACGTGCCGTGTTTCTATTAAGGGAGCTATATTGTTAATACGATTTAAGAAGATATATGTGAAACTCGGTATCTGTAAAGTAAAATAAACAATTAAGTTTTTTTGGTTTTTATTGGGTATATAAATTGATTCACTTTTTATTTAAAATTATTTAGGTTTTTATTAAGCAACATAAAAATATTTTCACTACCGGTAACGGACGTTGTCAATGATTTCAGCTGTTGAGTTTGAGAAAGCGGACATGACTTATTTTTAACCAGCAATCATAAATTAAAAAAAATCTATAACGTACACAAATTCATAACAATCGTCAACATGACAGCCGACACATGACCACTGGAAGGCATAATAAGACTCCCCCAAAGACCGCCACAATCACTGGTCTTATCCGAATCCAGTGATTTCCCACGACCTTTACTATTTTAAATTATATATTAACATTAACAATATTGAAAAAAAGTGTAAGCATTTATCGTTTTAATCACTGTCAGCTTATGTCTATAACTTTAAATTGTTTAATATAAAAATCCTTCCGTAGATGTAAGATTCTTAAGAACTTTTTATATCTAAATGTAAATAACACGAGGAGGTGTATTACCGTCTAATTTGACAGTAACAATATAATATTCAATATGTCGCGTTAGTAACGGATCGTTTCACATGAATAGAAATGATATATAAGATCTGCTTTCCCAATAAAGAATATTCGCTCACTGCCTACTCTCACAATCGCGTTATTGTTTTTTCTTACGAAAATAGTTCAATTTTATAAAGAAAATTCTTCCTATATTTTCGAATGGCAGTATTGTTAAGAAACACGTCAATAAAACCTACAACTGCTGTAAATGTCAAAACGGTTCTTAGTAGAACTAATTGTATCAAGGCAATCTACTAATTTAGTTGTTCCGGGATTTCCTACAAAACAACAACATCGCTTTTCGTACATATTATTTTTACCAAATCTGCGAACTTCCCGGTGTTAAGAGAAGCAAGACTACTTTCATTCAGATAGAGCATCTCTCGATTAGGCCTCGCACTTTCAAGGTGCTTGCCGTGGCAGTCTGAGCAGAGTATCAGTACACAAGGACGTTCGGACAGGACCTTTCCTTGTAGTCTTGTCGGACATGCTGGGCCAGTCGGCATGAAAGGCCGTGACCTCCTTCTGTGAGTCTATTATGATTCAGGCAGTTGAACAGGAGAGGAGACAGGTGAACATGTGTTTTGTGACGCCACGGACCGACAAAGGCTTTACTCTACCACCTACGGACCTTCATAGTCACAAGTGTTTAACCGCCGCTCGCTTCAGCTACTCCGAGGCGGACGATATACACATATAGACGAGGTTACGATCTATTGTGATAGAAGTAGCTTGAACAACGCATACTTTTACCGACTGTCGCGAAATCCGAACGGAGTTACCAGAATCGCTGTGGACAACCACCGATGGGCATTTAGTGGGTAAGAATCCCTCATATTCGTATCCTCTTCCCTAGAGACGAGTATCTTTAACATGCTGATGGATTCTCTCTTAAAATAAAAAGATAGATGATCCTCCGAGTTTCCTCTGAGAGGTAAATTCTACTGATAGTAATATACGAGTATATAACTTGTGTATATAGCTTGTAATGTATCATAATACATTATTGTACAAGCTTTTGAACTACAAAAACCTCCTTACTACCGCTATTTTACATCACCACAGAGGTTAATTCAATAACAATAAATGTGAATAATTGCTTACAAATTATGATTTTGTTTCGAATTACACGAAGACAAAAGTTAAGAGCTACAAACTTAAGAGACAAAACTTAAGAGCTTAGAAAAAGGATTAATGATTATCTTAGTAAGGTTATTCAATGAAAATTAGCAAATTGATTCGCCGGTCTAACATAAATTTATTTACTTTAAGAAACAACAATGAAAACTTTTTTCTGTTAACCCTTTCAGGACCATAAGGTTACGGTACCTTATTTAATTAATTTAGCTAGATGTAATGAATTAATAGGCATCCTAAAAACATAATTTATACTAAAAATTCAAAAAAGTTTTACAGTTTTTTTGGAAATTTATGGGACAAATATGTCCCTATGGTCGCTAAGGGTTACTTTCTACTTAAACTCAAAATTTTGGTTTACTTGTTGGTAAGTCTGTTTTGTTGTAAATAATGTACATTTGTTACTTAGTGTACTTTTTTTTACTTGTTTATGAATAATATAAATATAATAGGGCAAGTTATTTGTGGTACTCGGCGAAACAATTCCTGTTGTTAGATGATTGGTTAGTGATTAGATGGATTGTTTTTTTGAGACGTTGAAGGTTCAGGTGATTCTTGCCGTTGAAGAGTCGTCGTCTCTTCAACATCGACATCAAATACCCTTTGGTCATCATCCTGTACTAGAAGTCTTTGGTCTTCGTCATCAAGCACTAAGTCATCTTCCTCATCGCTATTGTCGCCCACAAAAATTTGAAGAATTTTACTTTTTCGAAGTTCAAAAACTCCACGTCCCTTACGAAACATATTCTGAGAAAAATATGAATAAGAAAATGATAGCATTTTGGTATATCACCAGGCCAAAAGTTAAGAAATTCCGTATAAAAAGTATCCCTTTACGCCGACAGGGACATCCGTGTCCCATAATCTTTATAACGATTTATCACAGAAAACAACATAAATACATTACTACTGAATATTTAGGATAACCATTTACTTACCAGGTAATGATAATTTGACACTGTAAAAACTTGAAAAGTACTTTTACAATATCAATTATTTATTCCAAACAGCAGATCATTCGCGCCAAAAGAACTCTAACGTTCCGATGACGATAAACAACAAACGGTGTTAGTTATCCTATATTGCTAGTAAAAAATAATAAAAAGGTACTTTCCGAAATATTAAAACAAAAAAATAATTTACAATGGTTACGTAAATATTTAATTAATCCATGATTTTTGCTTGGGACACCGGCGTCCCCGTGGTCGTGAAAGGGTTAATATCCTGTAGTATTACAAATTTTATTACCAGGGTAAAGTAACTTTTTACAAGCCAAGCGAAGCTGAATCTAATATTTTGCTATTAATATAAATAATCACCATTTCTATAAATAGTAAACGTAATCTTCTAACCATACCACGTAATTAACGATTATGAAAAAAAAACCTAAACATAAGCCCTTATCGAATTTAGTACTAATTGTACAATGACTTGTATAAGTCAATAACGATTTTGGACACATTTTTCTTTGTGGTATTTTATTAAATACATACGGTAGCTATATAATTTAACAATATTTGATTCAGATACTAACAATAAAATATTAAACATTAGCACGATACTTGCGATGTAATAATTTGTTTGAAAACTTTTAGGTTACTCCGCTGGCTGAACATGAACATTTTAGATCCAAGAATTAGAAGACTGTACCTTGATAAGTTAATAATTTTGCTATTGAAAGATAAATTGTAGTCACTATTGTAAACGCAATGGTTACAAATTTACCTTCTTTTGTGCTAGTAAGCACTTTACAAGGCGAGAAATACATTGTCCTGCGGGATTGGCGTCTTTGAAAGTGTCAGAAACACAATGATGCCTTGCCCTATGTTCGGAAACAATATTGCTCAAGGACTACTGTTTGACTGCAGATATCGATTGATACTAATTCGCATTCCTGCCAAAGTCAAAATACCTGAAAAGGAATGTGTGATTACCACCATCATCAATGTACTCGCATGATGTCCAATGCTGGGCAAGGGCCTCCTCCGTATATAAACATTAGAACCGTTAAGAGCTGCCTTGCATCTTGCGTTTTAGACGAATATATCGAGGTCGTCTGTCTATCTTATGGGTGAGCTTCCTACGCTACGCTTTTTTTTTTGTATCGTTCCCGTATCTTTGGGAAGGACGGGGACGTTTTTTGTCGTATTAATTTTTTTTCCACTGTCCTTTTCATTTTCGTTCTCTACTATCATTCTTCACAATCTATCGTTCCTCATTTATTTTTACGCCCAACCGGCATTTGGAGTCGACTTGGAGTCCTCTGAATGCGGGACAGTGGGTTACCAGGTGGACCACGGTCTGGACCACGCCCGGTTCACAGAAGCACGAGGGGTCCTCTTTGTGCTTGAACCGGTAAAGATACTTAGAGGACCCCCCGTGAAGAGCTGGACCAAAACTGCGTCCACCTCGACACTGCGGAGCACTCGGTAGGCTGAGATGGCGTCCGGGAAAAATTTCCGCGTTGTCAACGCCGTCGTATCTTCCACATACCTCCTATTCGACACGTCAAGTGTTCCCAGCCTAAGCTGTCGCTTAACGAATGAAATGGGGCATTACTCATAGTCCGGTCTTCTTTTGCACTTCAGGTCCGCGTCCTTGGCCAGTTGATTCGCCCTCTCATTCCCCTCCGTCCCCGCGTGCGCTTTCATACAGTATAATCTTACATCCTTCCCTGCTTCTCTCACTTTCATAATATTCTCTTTCACTCTTAACGCTAAAGGATGGAGGGTGTCAGATACTGTCAGCAACTGTCTGGAGAGCGGACCGCGATTCCCTACGCTGCGCTTGCCAGTTTATGGGCTCCATGCAAGTACTTTAAGGACCCAGTAGCCATTCGTCCTGTGGCTTGCCTACTGCAACTTCCTCGTGCTCCGTTAGACTATGCCAGTCTTCGGATCTGCTCGTTCCTAATTTGATTTCGTAGAGAAATTCTAATCCGAGTCCTGTCTATGGCTCATTGATCAAATGAGATCTTGCCAATGAGGCTAGAAGTAAGAGATCACATTTTAGTGCTTTAAGTTATTCCTGGCAACATAAATTTTTCATAAACTTTCGTATAAGGTTTTAGATAATATTCGACGTTTCCCGAACGCTGCTTTGCTGAGATGAATTCTTTGATTGATTTATTAACTAACGAGTTATTAATAAATTATAAACATAAATGTTTACAGTGTGCTCAATTGAGATAAATTAAAAAAATATTATTTTTTTAGACTTTAACACCTTTGTTAGAATAATTCTAAAATTTCAAAGCTTTCATTTAGTAATCTCACAATAAATTATCACTCACAATAAAATTCTGTTAAGAATTACTTTGTACGCGGAGCTATTGGTCTCATATGTCATGAAAATCTTTTTAAAAATATTTTATTCTTAATCGAATGAAATATTCTAATTTACAATATAATGTTCATTTACCACCATAATAGAGTAGAGTTTAATAGAATGATAAAATTGACTAGTAAATGTCGCACAAGAGTATTCCAATTGAACTATTTTGATAATTAATGAAGATAGGTCACGTCGGAAACGACTGCGAGCCGACTTTCATTATTTATCTTTATTCGTTTCAATAAGAACGGAAATGGGTTTTGTCAGGAAAAGCAACATTTATTGCAGCCTGTTTGTTAACTATTGACGAAATTTACATTTATGTTATTTATTAAATATTAAAAAAACTATTTGTGTACTAGTGGGTAAAGTATATGGAGACGATTTAAACGGTAATTCTATATGCTGCTCAATGTAGTGACTGCTAAAGTTACTATGATCTTAGTTTTAAATTAAATTTCATTTATTAATATTTTTTTTAATAATAACATCGTACATAACTTTATTAAAGGACTAACTAGCTATTAATATTCAAGGTATGACTACTGTCCCTAAGCACTAAGGTTGAAATTGGATGCCGACTCGCCGGTGAGTTAATAAAAATGAATAACCCTTGGGAAATGTCGATGTTATGATCACTGGTGTGATAGCCACGATTTTTTTTTAATATTGATGTTGAACGCGTTGTAATATTAGTGAATTTAAAACTAATTGTCATTATTAACGTATCCTCTTGTTTTAATTTGGAAAAAGTAACTGTTTTTTTTTAGGTTACAACTTTCTTTTTTTATATTACTATTTTTTTTCTGTTATAGTTTTCATATTTTTGTATATTAAGGACAAAAACATTCTCTACAAAATATTTATGAAAATTTCAAAGTTCTTGAATTTTGTTTAATATTACGACGGGCAGAGTTTTATAGAGATATTTTATATATAAATTTAAAAACTGTTTGAAATATAATTGTGAAACCAGCATGCAAATTTAAACGTTTAGATATATGAATATTTATGACATAAGTATAATATCCCCGTCATCTGTCACGGGATTTGGGCCGGGTCTTATTATATGTAGACTCTTTCCTAAGACTTCTCTCTCGTTGCCCAGCACAGTCATCTCTGTCTTTTCATCTTTTTCTGGTCTAGATATATTTGAAATCAAAAACTGAAATCGATCTAGACGACATTATTTTTTCTTTTGTATGATTATTTTCCTGTGTTATATTTAGAATTGTTTATACATACATAAAATACAGTATAATTATTTTTACTCTAAACCTAGATTTAGATTTTACTTGGGAAGACACCGGCTTCTGTGAATTTTAGTTGGACCTAGCTTCGTCTTTAGACGTTTTTGGGCTACCCGCATCCAGCAACTTCTCCAGACCTTAACTGTATCGTTGCTCCATCCAGGAGGGGACCTACCCACGCCGACTCTTCCTGCTCGTGGTCGCCACTGAAGAACATTAGGATTACTAGTATTAATTCTAATTACAGAAAAAACACTAGCGTGTGCATTGTAAAGATATCGTAAACATTGTAGAAAGCGAAATTAAAACTTTCATAGTAAAATATTTTTATTCTAAAAATTCAGTTTTATTTTGCTCTCGTTAAATGAAAAGCTCGCAGTTATTTAAAAAGATTCACAGAAGGTTTATTTTACGACCGTTAGGATTTTATGCCGCTTTCATCGAGAATGCTAAACCAAATGATTTATAAATTTATATCCTTTAAGCTGTCCTGTTTTATACAGATTATTAAATTGAAAGAAGAGTAAATGAAATTACATTAGCTTGCCGTGATGTATCTAGAATGCATTGTAATATAATTTACAAATTACAAAAAAAAATTACAATCAATGGAATATAACTCACAAATGTTTTTGAAACCAATAACTTTCTTCCATATTTTAATATGGTAATAATAAATCATGCACTTAATCGTTATTTTTAAGAACAAAAAGAAAATCGAATTATAAATGGTGAGAAGGTTACGAGGACAGCAATTATTTTTACAGAAAAATGCTAAATTGAAAATATGACAACACGATCTTAAAACGATTCTAATGAAAGATAAGAAAATTTCCTCCGACGAATTTCCTTGATTATATTTAAATGAGATTTTAATGTTTCAAACTTGAATTAATTGAAATCAGAATACTATTAGGACAAAGCAATTTTTAAATGGATCTTTTAATTATAACATAATATTCAAAAATTTAAAAGGTATTCTCCTTAAAATTCCTGATATATTATGCTTAAAATAACATTTTTTTTAATTTCGTTTTTTGACCAGCATAAATGCCAAAATTTATGGATGCTATCATTCACTCATTGCATTTTAATTAGAAAAAACTAGTTGAAATATTTTTGTGTTATCCCGTTTTAATTTAGTCTAGTCAAACTTTGTTAGCAAATAAAATCACGTTCAGACAAACAAAACAAGCAGTACATTAACCTACGTACATTCGTTTGCAAACAATGTTTGGTGACCTACGAAATCCAGGTTAAGTGAAATAAAATAAATGCTATTTCCTGTGTAAATTCTAAGCATTTCATGTTAAGTTTTATATATTTTTTACGCTTTTGATTATCGATGTTTAATAACAGCTAATTAAAGAATAATTTTCGTGTTAACTATCGAGTAAATAAGAAGTATTTTTAATAAGATACATTTCTGCAATATGGATCCTGCTAGAGTAGCTTTTAGAGATTTTTATAAATATCTTAATGCTTTGTACATAAGTTATATATTAAAATAAACAATTATCTTTTGATATCAATAAAAATCTCTAGTTATCCCAATAATTAAACTTCTATTTTCATAGTACGGATACTACTTTTTCCTGGTCTTTCTATAGTAGATACAGTTCTATTAGGTGTAGACGAAGGTGTTGTTTGTTTAATACGAGCAGAAATCAGTTTGTAAATACAGTTTGTAGAAATGTGTTAATAATTAAGAAAAAGAAGTTTTATGACCTTGTAGGAGTTAAAGCCTATGAAAATCCGTGTCTTGGGCAATGAATATAAATGGCCTTAGATGTGTAGTGTTTATATTTGTATTTACACTTTTAGGTATTTAGTTTCCAGGGTTAGCAGATGATCTAACATATTTTGTCCAATTTTAGATCAAAATTATTGAGACCAAACTTGTTCAAGTTCTCAAGTAATTAAATAAAAGATGTTTTTTTATACAACAATCAAAACGATGGTCGTAACATTTAACTATAAATGCGAAACTCCTCACGATTGCATGAACTCGCAGAAATGAAGCACGTGCACGTGCGAGATTATTTGGCAATGGAGCATTGGGTTGCCAATTTTCGCTTATTACTACTAAGTCCCTCAATTTATTTACTACAACTATACCGCTTTACCCTTACGAAACCTTCATAAAATTTATATTCTAAAGGGGTCAAGAAGTTCTACTCTAGATTTTTAGAACGAAACGTTATTGGGTTCATATTAGTATACCTTTTATTCAGGGGATAAAAAAACAATTCCAGTATTTATTTGTACGAGAATTTTGTTTCTAAAGTAAGTTATCCAACATATATAGTATATATACTAACCTAACTATATTGAATCAACTATACTTAGTGGAAAGTCTTTAAAGTAAACATGCAATATACGTTTACCTACGCACAACAATTTCTTACGGGTTATTTCCATATCCATAGAATAGAGACAAATATTAATAAAAAGGAAAAAAGTGAACGAATTAAATAGAGAAAAAAAAACACAATTGTTTAATCAATAAAAGTGTAAAAAAATAAAATTAAATTATGAATTTATTAAATGTCATTATTATAGAACACTTGGATGATCGATCCGACGTAAAGCACGCTCGAACAAGTATTGACTTAAGAGCATAAGTTGGATCGCGCCGTATGGAAACATTTTCGAGCTGTGCCCTTAGTCCTATCCGTTAGTTTCTCTTATGCAATTATTTTACAATTTACTAATAAATTATTGTATTTTTTCTTTCTTAATAATTACTAACCATATACTACAAATTTTATACGATATCAAATTAATAAAATCTTGGTAACGTGCGTATGTAAGAAAATTATTGAAAGTTGTTTTTATTAAAAATCATGACTATTTTGAAAAGAGGACGTAAATTTTCTTTTAATAAACATTTTCTAGGCAACGGGCCAGTTTTTGCGTCAAGCGAATTGCTCTCGGACAATAAAGCAATACGAAACGTAACGCCGCTTTTATAATTAAAATTTCTTTCAGTTCACTCATTTAAGTCTCAATGACGTAAGTCCTTTTAATCCCGTTACTGAGAGAATTTTATTGATTTGATACTTACCTTTATTTACTTTAGCTGTAATTAGCGAAATAGGACATCCGTCCACGAGGACAGACAAGCTTGTTAATGTCGTCAGAAGGTGCTGGATTTAAGGCGCTTCCAGCCGTTCATATAAAAAATCTACGAGTAACATCCTGTGGTATAATGATGATTATGAACTATGCACAAATTGTGCAAAACTCTAAATATCTATAAGAGAGAACAAGGCTTTTATGTAATAGTGTGAAAGTATTATTTAGGCAATGATCGTACTAGAATTATATTTTTTGGTTAAAAGGACACTTAAATATTTATAATATATAGGGTGGGCCATAAATTTTTGCACTTTTGAAACATGTGTAGAAATAAAAGTACAAAAGCTATTTTGTTTATGATTTATTTACCGTAATTATCATTTATTAAAATTTATTTTTTAAAAATTACATCGTCGGGATGTGCTCCGTCTCGCCGTTGGCACTCCTGTAATCGACTACGTAAACTTTGGAAACTTGCTATTTGCAAAAATTATTGGCCCACCCTATGTATATTTAAGTTTTTTTTATTTTTAGTGATCGGTGTTCAAGATTTCAAAACCGGATACATAAAATATTTTTGCAACACGGCGGTCGACTGAATTAGTAATCCGGGATTTGAAAAAAAAAATAATTATTAGTCCTTGTTGTTTTGTTATTTTGAGATCCCATACTTTTAATATATGAAACACTCTTTAGTCCTACTAGTCTATTTTCTTGATCCAACAAAAATTTACACGGTATAGTTTATACTATAAACTAAAAAAATCAATGTACACAAAAACATCGTGTAGTTACGATGTAAGGATTTTAAACCGTTCTGTTAAAAGACTCCAATAATTTGAAGAGAGAGGAGAAAAGAAATAAAAAAGTAGACGAGGACGAAAAACCTAATTGTGAACAAAAGAAAAAAAAAACGAAATGAGCAGGTGACCGTTGCACGTGACGACAAATGATAAAAAACACACAGTCATAAAAAATTCAAATTTGTGGGGAGAAATGAAGAGTTATTCACAGAAAACAATGAAACTATTTATGTAAATAACACCAATAAAACAAACGACAACTGAAGGCTATTTATCAAAAATTACAAGAAAGTTCTCGATTGTATTTGTCGTTAATGCCTAAACTATCCTTTAATGACACCAAATTATTATTATTATTTTTATTGTAATAAATAGACATCGCGAGGAGAAACTATATGCAGACTACGCAAGACCGGTCATCGTGGCGATCTTTGGGGAAAGCTTTGGCCGTGCAGTGGGCCTCCATCGGCTGGAATGATGATGATGAAATAATATATTGACATAGAAATGTAACGCTTTTACATAGTATAAATAATTTGTAGTTCAAAGATAAGAAAAAAGCTAAATTTTTAAGTCCTTGCCATGTAAAAAAATGTAAATAATGTGTGTTAATCTCAAATCTCATAAATAATACATCGCTAAATCATTAAGTTAATCAGAAGATCAGTCTACCACACACATAGAAAAAGTTTTTTTTTTCATGACAAGAAAAAGTAGAAGAAAAACAAACTGAAAACAATTTATTGGAACTTTGTTCTATCTCAAACTTTAATTATAGCGAACTGAAAATAATATCCACACGGGACTGAATAGCCATTCGACTCCCAACGAAGTAGACGAAATAGTATTTTACACGAGCAATTGATCTTATTTTTAAAATGATTGCATTTAAGATAAAATTGAATTGAAATCCAATGTTAAGAACTCTGTCTTATCTTGCATGAGTAAGTGTACAATTAAAGGAAAGAGATCAGAAAAATAAATTTATTATTATTTACGAATCCATATAACTTGTCGTTTGAATTAGAGTCCAACGAACAAATTTTAGTTAAATGGATGAATATTCTATACAAGTAAAGTTTTGCAATCCAAAAATTTAGATAAAATTTTCATCACAATCACTTAATTTATACCTGCTTCTAATGACATAAATACATAGACTTATCACGGTGAAGGATTCATGGGCTGTCTTTATAAAAATTATTTAAAACTATTTTTTTTTGTTTTCAGCCCATAGACTCGCATTGCAAGACATAGATCTCCTCCAAATATATCTGTGGAGGATATATCATAATCGCCACGCTTTGCAGGCGGATTGGCCATCGCAGCGTGGTATTATTGTACACGGATGACGGTGCTGCCAATGTTCTGGAAATTTGTTTGTATGTAGTAGTAATCCTATATAATTAATGCACAAAGTGCGAATTATATAAAACTATATCGAACTCGCAACCTTTAAGCGCAAGTCTCATTCCTTTACGGTTGAGCTACCACTGCCCCTGACTCATATTTTGTTTATGTAATCATTAATTTTATAGCTAAATATAGTTTAATAATAGGCGGCTGGAATTTACTAGAATACTACTAATTAAAACGTTGAACTTGAATAACAAAGTATGTTATACTTTAGTTTGCAGATCACTGTTTCCGCGAACTCATTTCAAAGAAACTAAACAGCCTGCAAGGCTCTCAGCGTAAGAGGTACATATATATTAGGACTAAAAACCCACTACCACCAATTTGTGCAAGGTCCAAATAAGTAACTATTTACTCTGCTCTATAAGAACATGTCAAGTGATTGAATAAGTTAAAGCGCACCAAACAATATTAATAAATGTAAAACGAACTCACGTAATTTTGAAAAATTGGTCAAAGGAGTCGTGTTATTTATAAGAATTTGTCGTTTTGTTAAACGCAATAAAGCAACTCGTGGAGACATATTAATTAGAATTTAGAGTGAAAAAGGTTGCCGGGTAACGACCTTAGAAGAGCAACCAAGAAATAAGACACCTCATAAACTTGCGGTGCTAGATCAAAGTACCTAGGTAATTAGGGTTACCTAGTCTACGCTACGCTACTACTACTAGTCAAGAAATTATTAATTGTCAAAGGGCTGATCTTTACCTATGTACATAATTAAATTTAAAATAAATATTGAATCAATTTCCTTAGAATTTGAGTTATAATAATAATTATTTTTTATTTCCATAAAGCAAAATTTACAACAAAACTTGCTGCTTAACGTTTTGTTAAACAGGAACTTTTACTCTAAACTAAGTACATCTTGTCTTAGAGTGGATTCGGTCGTAATAACATTGGATTGCAGTGTTAGATTATAATGAAGAGTTTTAGATAAAGAAAAAGATTTTGATACAAACAGATGTTATTATTTCACAAAGTATTTGAAATTCAGGAAAAAAAAAATATTTAACATGTCTATTTTATTTGATTTTCATTGGACTTCCTAATCTATTAATATATAGCAAAGGTGGACTGATGACATAATTAAAGTCGCGGGAAGTCGATTGGTGCGTACAGCGCAAAACCGGTCATCGTGGCGATTTTTGGAGTAGGCTTATGCCTTGCAGTTGGTATCCATCGGCTGAAAAGAAGTAAAGAAGAACATAGCAAAGAAGCTCTACTAAATCACATAATCTTTTTCTTACACAAACATATATACTTTATACATATTAATAACAATCATGTCATCATAATTTTATATACTCTCTCCCCCATAGATTTCCAATTGGACAGATTGGAAGCAGTCAGCATCTTCCAACGACAACAGACAACATTAAAAATACGAAGATTAAAAAATATGACATAAAACCAAACAACAGTAGTCCTAAGAGTTGAATATATTTTACTATTAATTCTTCTTATTGCTACATAAAATATTCCGAATATATTACATGTAAATTAAATTTAAATTCGTAAAATTTTACTCCGCATATTTTATTAGCGATGTTTGTTGATAAATCCAATAGAAATTGAATAGAAATATTTACATCTGATTTAAGTCGACTAAATATGTTATTTTGCAAATATGTAAAGATTAAAATATATATTAGAAAAAATGAAGATGTATGTGCAGAACATTGAAAACAGTCTAAGCAATAGTGGTTGCTATTGCAGGAAAAAAAATTCAACTAATTGTAAATTATCAGTTTTTTATGATATTATTTAAAACGAGTTTTTTTTTTAATATTCAATAAAATAAACATATTTATACCTTTGACTTTACTTTCTAACCAATTTTAATCATATAAAAACAGAGATAGATTGGTAAAGAGATCGTAAAAGCCATTTTAATGAACGTCTTATAGCCGCTGGGTCTTCTTTTATGGCCATTGAATAGCATTCGCACAATAAAATTTAAGCAATTTCCAGACAGTTGTACGTTACTGTTTTCTTATAAGTGTTTGTTAAAATCATTATTAAAATAATAATTTTGTTGCAATTGTGGTATTTTTTACAAATATCAACACTTAATCGATATAAACGTAAGATCAATTAAAATAAATATTTTACATAAAAACGATATTAAATATGTTGTATCAAGCAACTTCTGGTGACTTGAATTATGTCGTTGGTCCGTCTAATAGTAGGACCTATCTATGCCGATCGACTCGTGGAGGCCACCCGAAGACCTTTCGGCCCCAACGATTGATCGCTGCACGAGTGATGCACTCCGCCCGCCGCCAATTCAGACGAGCAGTTCTAGCTACGTCCTTGACTTTGGTTCCTCTGTGTATCTCCTCATTTCTGAATTGATCTCAGCTCAAGACTGGATCACGGCGATCTTTGGTGGGGTTGACCTTGCAGTGGGCGTTTATCGGCTAAAAAGAATATGTGTTTATTAAATTTTTTACTTTAAACTACTACTAGATATAATTAACTAATCAAAGTATGATAATTATGAAAGATTTTTATAACGAATTTATACAAATTCGTTGTTATTGTTTGTGCATGACGCACAAGTCCTGTAATGTAAGAAGCGTCGCTAGTGACTTCTCCCAGCGCTAATGTATAATGTAATAATAAATAATGTATAATGTAAATAATGTAGTATAAAATGTTGTACTAATTATGTGAATTTTCTTTTAATAGCAGGACGGTGGTTCGGCATTTTTCGACACCTTATTATCAAAATAATAAACACATTTCCAGCGACAGTCGAAGCCTAAGCCTTGTTTCTTCTCTAGGAGGCTCATGCGCTCAATAACTCCAAAATAATCCGCGCCCTGCAGTGGATTTGGTACAGTACTTCCGGAATCGCTGTACAGAGCAGGAGAACAGAACATTGGAACTGCTTTCGAACGTTGACGGCGTAATGAAGGAATGTGGCGCTCGATACGGGGGGTATGGCTGTATAAAGCACGATACAGCAGTTGCGGTTGCATTATAATCAACCTGTCAGAAGCTTCTATTAGAGCGCACGAGCTTATTTACTATAAATAAGTTGTTTGAGGAGTTAGAGACTCCTACGGCGTTAGATTAAACTCGATGAAGATGTAAATGTCTTGACAAAAACTTTAAACTAAATTCAACTCTATTAGTCGTTTAGTGTTTGTTCAATGGCAAATTAGACAAAATTACAAAACACCTGTACTCGTAACTCACAAAGCAATTACCTAAACCTTCTACCCAAGCACTTCTTACTAATTTATTTCATTAAGTATTCGGACTAGTTCAAGAAAAAAACCTCAGAGAAACTTTCAGCTACATAGAGTTCAGTTCAGTACTTTTCAGTTAAATCTAGCATTTTTTGCATTATGTGACAATTGTAACGTAACAAAATGCATGTCGAATTTTTTTTAATTATATTCGGTCAAACAAAAAATTTATTTAGATCAACATATAAATTAAACGATTTAAGGAAAACGAGTTTTAAGTGTGTATGTGTATGCGTAAACATTTTTCTCTTTTTTACAGAATATCTGTAGTTTTTTAAACATTTCATTGATATAAATATAAACTAATCTGATACAATTTGAAAAGAAAATAAACGGGCCAATTTAAAAGCAATTGTGGAACAGAAGAAACTCCTCGAGAATTACTGTTCTATTCCGCAAAATAAAAGGTTTTAAAAGTAAATCGAGCTGTAGTGGGTCAGTATCCGATTGTTCGCTTTTAGTATCTTAAGATAAGAATAAATAGCGGAGAAAACATTTTGAAGAAAAACGAAAGTGTAAGAATTAAATGTAAGAAAGTGAGTGTGGCAAACATACTTTAAAATAGTTTATGTAAAAGAGATTTCACCAACACTTAATTACGCTACTTAAAAATTAATACAAAACAGTAAGATCGAAAAATGAAAATGGGGCAATATTTGTAGCACATTTTACTGTAATAAAAGCGTCGCCGACAGCGTTGTAAATTATTAACCAAAAGGCAAAATGTTATTTCTATACTTGACTACATTTCTACAGTATTTGCTTTTCGTCAGACGTCCCCTGAAGCTTTATAATAAATGGAATTTAATAATTTTCTCACACAGTATGTCTGTACACATGTTGTACATATAAATAACAATCACATCATCTTCATGATTTCGGTCTTAGGACACCCACTGTTGTAAATAGACATCTCTTGCCATTGAGCAGTACTCAACGTCTTCCGACGACCACACACATTCACATCGAACTAAAAGATACATACTCGTACATTACAAAGAAAACGAAAGTAACCCTTACAGTAGATTATGTTTCAGCGTTAACAATTATGCAAAATGAACACGGGTTCTACTTTATTTAACTCAAGACTGTTTGATAACAATGAAAATTTACCATATACGCATAAAGTATTTTGAATATATAAATATTTAAAGTAAATTAGAACTCCTTTCCTAAATATATACATATTTTATTCGCTATATTCGTTGAATCATTATTAAATCGGTCTTTAGAACTGATTCCATTTTTTTGATCTAAGTTGACTTAATATGTTATATTGAAAATATATAAAATAAAAACATATCTCAAATATATTCTGAAACGTGTTATTTTACTATTGTTTATATACTTTTATAACGTTCTTGAGTAAAGAGTTCTGTACTTTCTTTGTGTAGTGAAAGTTTTTTTTCAATATTTATTGAAATTGCACACATCGCAAAACAACCACGCATTTTAAATAAACCAACAAGGTTTGCGTAATGCGATTTTTTATTTATTTTGTATTTCATTTACGTATTTAAAAAAAAATAAGAAAAGAAAAAGATTTATTTAAAATGTTTACTTGTATCGTAAATAAATAAACTTAATAAACAACAGGCCTTGTCTTGACTATTAAGACACTTCTTTTATTAATGACTATTTTTAAAATTTATTTGTATATTCATAATACACCAAAATACTTTCTAAATTTATAAATTTCTTTCCATCACCGCATTGCGTTCGTGAGTTTGACGCAGTAGTTATTACGTCCAAAGAATGTCACTACCTACGGCGCTCTTCAGAAAGAAATTAAAATATTCTCTTGTTTACAATAATATTATGCATAATATTACATACATTATGGAACAAGTAAAAAAATATTACTAGTAAAATGTGAATGTTTTAAATTTTTCATATTCTAATAATTTTATTTTGACCTTACGATGATAAAAAATTTAATCAGTTAATCCCTCAAAATTTAGTACTAACATTACCAGTTGTAATAAATTTTATTCGTAAAAGAGAGTGTGGTAGAGTCTCTGAATACACAACGATAAAGAGATTTGGATTCGAAATTGAAACAACTTTATGCGGGAAAATTACAGACATTTTTCAATGAAATCCGGCACAGACTACCTAATACTTATTATTTAAATTTGCTTATTCATTAAACGGAAATATTAATGGGTTGAAATTCCTTTCTTATTGCTTATTATATTTATATCTATGGATATTGTAGCAATTTAATACTTCATCACTAATTTCAACACTTCATCACAAATCAAACCGAATGTACGCAAGATTAAAGTAAAGGAAATAGCATATTCATGGACTCCCTTAAACTTCTTTATCCCTAAAGAATTATAGCAATAAAATTGTTTACGTAAGTATCCAAGCGGAACTTTATTATTTCAAAAATTGTAAACCGTGTACAAAATTACTTTTACGTTAAAAGTATAAATTATAAGAGATATTTATTCATTCGACTAAAAAAATAAATAGCAACTACAACAAATGAATAATATAAAAAATATAGTTGTGTATATATATAAGAAACTGTTCTAATATTTATATATTTTATTTATACTCTTTTGTAAACCATAGGCAATAACTAGAAAAAATATTATAGACATATATGTATAAACATTGTTTTTAAAATTTTATAACCTGTACATACAATAGGTTCGTTAACTAAAACAAGGCGCTATTCAAATACTATTTTTATTTCACGTACTTTATTATTATATTACATTACTTATTTGGTATTATATTATCGTTATAACCTGTATTTCCTGTTAAAATCACCTTAAATTTATCTTAAAAATAAATAGAACGATATAAAATGTCCGTCACGTATTTCTAACGAGATTGTATAGGCGCTACTTCAACTCGCTCAGGTTTCACAGCAAGTAAATGTAAGCGGATTTCTGATTTGTATATTACAAAAGCTTCCCATGAATTTACTGTCAAATATCACTAAAAAAATTACTTTAACGTTTTTATACCATTTAAAAGTACATTTTAATATAATGCTTATCGTTGAAAAGATTGCACTATAATTTCTATGGATTGCATAAAAAGCTTTATTTAAACGACCTATTAGATGTCATTACGTAACAAAAATATATGTGTAGTTGTTTACACATTTCATGTACGTGAGGGGTATTTATAAAAATAAAGAGGCTTTCATTCCTCACCCTATTCTCTGATTCGACGTGATGTATGTGCAATAAGGCTTGAAAGAAATTCCAAGGAAGCCTCGAAAGCGTCGGGCGTACACAGTGAGACAACTCAACGTCCCCGTAACTACTTATTTGAGCAAATATTGCTTTAAGTTGTAAATCAAATATCATTAATAAAAGTTTTCAGCTCAAACCGAGAATAGGATATTTAACCTTAATTTTGAAGGAAATTTTAAGTCAAATGTTTATATTTGCATACGATAAAAATTAGTATTAAAATTTTTTAACCAGCTTTTCACTTATATAATCATTTAGTGCTATCTTTTAAACCAAAAAATCTAAATATCTACGAAGCTAATACGTCAATAACAAGAAGTTTAAAAAAAATTATAAGATAAAAATATTTAACAACTTAACGGGGAATAAATCTCCATTAATCTGCCAATTGACTTGCACTAATTGCTTTGCATCGCTAGAACACTTTGCGGAAGGAAAATTAGATTGCAATATTTTCCATTTACGGTGTAAAAAAGCGGTCGGCAATTAGCTCCAGTTGCCATAGATTTAATGAAACTTTGTTTGTTTTAACAAAACAAAATGTGTGAACAGAAAAATTATTGTATTATGGATAGAGTCAAAAGCATGACTATATAATATATTAACTACTTTTATAATTTATATACAAATATAAATTATAAAAGTGGTTATTGAGAAATCTTTTGTTTTAAGGAATTACCTCAAAATGTTTCGGATAATAACACTATATAAAAAATTATATTTATTATATTTAAAATGCTTATATAGGTACATGCAATGCGTTTGATGTTATTAACGTTTTAGCCGGTTTAGGCTTTGTTTAAATAGAGCTAGTGGAAACAGGAGGTCCACAAGCTAAGAAAAAAAAGTAGCAAAGTTTTTTCTAGTAAGTTATACATCATTAATCAAAATAAATAAGTACAGTAATATTTTGATACAGCAATCGTTAAGAACCTGCAACAGACTTTCTACAAACTACTTACTACAGGCCTCCGATCAGTAAACCAATTTGTTTACTTGGGTTCACTTATAATATCTGGTGGATATTGTTATGCTGAAGTAATACGGAGGGCGCAAACAGCATAAGCTTAAATAAAAAAATGGAAAACCAAAGTGAAACTAACGCAAGCCGTTATCTCCACGATATTTCTACTCTCTCGTGTAACGTGGACGCTTAAGTCGCCTATAAGCGAATGGATAGACACATTCGATATGATGTGAGTGATGTCAAAAATCAGCGCGATACACTAATTCGTATATCCTCAAGGAGTTCAAAATAAATACTCGACTATATACAGTTTGTTTGGGTAGGATCGTCAAGTACTTCGACCATATCGCAGAATAACTGAAGAGGTTTATATTGTCGTCAATTCAGAATATACGTAGCGTGCAAAATGATCGTGCGGAACTCTATAACAGTTTTAGAAAACCGGCATACAAATAGAAAACAATCGAGAAAATTGATATTATTGATCACGTCCCTCTTAACGATGAGGAAATGATTAAAGAGGAGTCTTACTACATCCTTTGTCGATAATTCGGAAATGAGTATAATATCCATCAATAGGCCTATGTGTTGAATAAGGCTTTTACGTTTTCTTCGAGGAATGTTTAATTTATACAGCGTTATTTTCGAATTTTTTTCATAACTTTTCATAAAAAAATTATTCTAATTTATTTTATAAATAAATAACCCGTACCGTGGACTGCCAGGAGAATCAACAGATTTGTTTCGTATCAACTTTGTATAAAGACCAGGCTATCCACCATCTACTACAAGTGATTTCTTGGCTACTCAGGCCACGTAGCTCGGGGGCAACCAGAGAATAAGCTGGTTGTCGTAGAAAAAGTAGGGGGAAAGAGATCAAGAGGGCAATCGCCAACTCGATGAGTAAACTCTTGTACCGTTGATTACGGGATGAGTCCCGTCCAGAGTTTGCTCAGAGTTTGTTATTATGAGCACTAACAGAAACACTCAGAAAAGCCTAACAGGAAGGGTGCTACTTTCAGCAATGAAAATAAACGATCAAAAAGAAGTTTAAAAGTTACTGGTTCTGGTTATCTCAGAAAGTACACCTAAAACCAACACCGTTAAAGCATTTCATTTTTCTTTCCTCAATTATATATAGATAATTACTTTTATAAGCCTAATCTATAAATAAATTGGCCATTACATTATCATCAACACTAATCCAAAACAATAAGTTTTGTTAAATAGAGACGTATGGATTAATTACTATTTACCACTTTATTTCCCTTTTAAAAAGTAGCTTTTACTTTCAATGCATGTAGTGGTATATATAATCTTTGACATATTATGTATTTTATTCATTATTATTGAAGAAGAGTGGAACCTAAAAAACTAATAAAAAACGAAAATCCTCTGATCAAGTTTAGGTGAACAAAAGAATTTTCGACATAGAAAGAGAAAAAAAAATATTTTAGTTGGATATACGTCAACACTGCAGACAAAATAGTTTTTCGGCTCTAATTTAACAGTAGTAGACAAAACGCAATTTGCGAAGTCCCATTTCGACACAGGCGATTGATCTTATTTCTGAAACTGTTTGGGAAGAAATTGAACTAGAAAATCTTATATTGAAAGCTCACATAAACTTAAAAGTAAATTGTCTTTTCAATTTTTATGTCCATCCCGAATTTCATTTAAAATTCTCATTGTTATAAAGATATTTATTCTATAACTGGTTCTGAACGTAAAAAGATATTAAATAATTTGCAAAAGTTATGTTTCTGTAAGTAACAAATTTCAAAGTTAAGGTAAAATAAAATAAAGCACTGTATAAAAATAAAATAACCTTACAAAATGCCGAAAATATCATTGATTTAATGTAATGGTACTTGTAAATATTAAGTGATATTTATACGAGCAAAATATTCAAATTGTAATAAGGGAACACCGAAAGAAAAATTATGCATAACATCTTTTGCGTATAAAAATAAAATAATGTTATGATTATTACACAATTAAGACGCCTAGTAGTTGAAATTTTATGTGGCAATTTGCGAAACAGCCTCAGGAATTGGCTATTTTTCTGCACGGAAATTGGTTTACTTTGTTTACTATATTGCTTTGCGGCTTTTCTTTAACTTGCTATGAGTATTCGAGCTAACTGTATTTTATTTTTAACTGCAATTGAGAGCAGGTGCTTATTTTACAAAAAATTTTAACTATTGAAAGATTTAAATCAATAGAATAAAACTGTAATATTGGTTTTATTACGATTTTCTGTATAAAAAATTATAATATTTACGAATTAAGAACGAATAAAAAAAAATATTAGTCCTTATTCCCTCTAGGAGAATTGAAATTTGGTAAGAATTTTTCTTTGGCGAAGTAGAGGTTAATCAACTAACTGAAATTTTACGAGGGGCAGTTAGTACGTAATTTATAAGTATTTTTCTTCATTTATGACCGAAAGACGCCTACTATAAGATACAAGCCTCCCTCAAAGATCACCTCCCATCGCATCGCCGGTATTGCGTTGCCTGCATCCAGCGATTTCTCGCGATCTTAACTATGTTGCCGGTCAACCTAGTGGAGGAATTATCAACGCCGCGTCTGCTGACTTGTGGTCGCCACTCGAATCGGTTACACGACTGTTGAGCCGCCCACTGTGGCTTCAGACGGTCACCTCTTCGAGCTACGTGGGTAATTTTTCATAGTTGTTTGTTAAATCATCATATTTTAACAGGAAACACTGTTGTGTATGTTGTTTTATGTTCGTACTTCACATTTTTTTATAGTAAAGTAACATTCGTTTTGTTAATTTAGGGTGGACTTAATGTATTGGTTACAAAAATAAATTAAAATGATGACCGTTTAATAATTAGTTTTTTCAAATATTTATTTATATATTTTTATTAAATTCTCGTAATAAGAGTAAAAAACTATAAAAATCATATATACGATCGAATTTATTGCATTTTGAGTACTTCATCATCTCCCGACATAATTACGCCAAGATACCAGTGGCTGTGTATATTTTATGGATTATTTATTGTATTAGTTTATTTTTACCTTTATAAATAAACAAGGTTTTTTATATTTAAAAGGAGGATTTGAAAACATTTGTTTTCACTTTTATTTCTAATTATTTTCTCTCAATGTCCCTAATAAGTCCTAAAACTTGCTATTAGAATCAATATCGAATTTTAAAAAGGCGTGGCATAAAAATAATACGATTCGCCACCCTTCACATTAATAATCGATTTGATTAAAACTGTGTTTTTAACGTAAAACCTTTATGTAAACATTTTAATAGTCACAAATAACTGTCTCAAAAACTTATCTCTTTTCTTTCTAACGACTAAAATAATATATAAATCGATCAGATCACATACATTTTTATTTTATTGCAAATTTATACTTCTTTATTTTTCTACTAAGTCTGGTGGAATCGTCAAATTATGTATTCCTTTGTTCTGGTTTATAGAGCACCATCGTCTTAGTATATTCGAAATTGCAATATCGAGTCTTAGATGCGCGCAACGAGACGAGGGAAAATATCGGCTGCTCCGCTCATTTTTCCCCGGCCCCCTCTTCATGCAACTTTCCTATAACGCGGTACAGCTGCTTCGGTACTTCGTTAATTCAATTTCTGGGTTGGTTATATATATATATATATAATACTAGGTACACAAGGTGAATTACGCAACGAACTCTTAAATTGTTTTTCATAAACGGTTTTGCATTCAAAAGTTTAAAACGCCTGAAAATCTTGCAGGAGTTAATTCCATGATTTATTTATCTCATTCTATCCGGAGAAAAATAGGAACCGCAGTAATTTCGTTTCAAGAATTTATTGATACCTTATTAAAGAGTCTTCAAGATTTTATAGTAAAGTACAGTTGAAAAACTGGGTCAAATGGAAACTACAATATAAACAATTTTAGAACTAAGTTGGAACTGCAATGAAGTTAAATATTTCTTGGCGTTTATTTTCTCGCAGTTATTACTAGACTAGAGAGCTAGGAACAATAAATCTCACTTCGGTACAATTGTGTTTGTCGGCACTAATAACTACAAAGTTCCTAATGTAAAGTACGAAATATTGTTCTGTTCAAATACTGATTTATTTTTATTTTTATTTGTAACTATTTGTTTTACTTAAAACTTTAAATTTATGTACACACATTCATGTTATAATATTCCAAATGAGAAAATATAAAGTTCCATTCTCTTTATACTAACGTTCACGTACATTTATGCTAATGTTCGTATGTTGAACAATTAATCATCATTTGTTATAAATTGTATGTAATAAGCCATTTAATGTTCCCAACGTTAGCACAAAATTCTTCTATTAGAAAGAGGATGCGAGGCGTAATTCATCATGCATCGCTTAGGTGATATTCACGTATCTTCCATTTCTTTCCCTTTTATTTACAGTTTTCGGAAAGGGACTCATTATTTCAATATACTTAAATACATAGACAAACTTTTTATGTAAATCCATTACACGATTTTATCTAAACTTTTTAAGAATATTGGCAACACATATAGTTAATTTTTAATTTTGTGGCGACGCAATTGGGTTTCCGCTCTCTGTGATCGTGCAGTTGGTATTGTTTTGCAGACGCTGTTATTATATTGAAATATAGTGTAAATGACAATAATTTTGTAAGGAATGCAGAAACTCTATCAAACTACATCTAAAGAGAATAGGAAGCCAATTTAGGCGTCTATAATTTTTATGCAAAGTAAAGAAAAATGTTAACATCTCGCTAAGAAAATTCTACTTATTTTTGAATCAGCTTTTAATTCTCAATTTTTATTACATCTTAAAGCGATAAATAATAATCTATTTTGTTACATTTTTAATTTCCACGTTTTATTCTTCGTTCAAATTTTTTTAAGAAATATTAAAACTTACCTTATCAATTATATCTGTAGATTTTATAAGATAGGTCGACAAGCGGAAATAATCGTTTTTGTTTTATTATTTATAAGTTCTTATGATTTTTTAACAAGGATTTTATAGGAAGAAAATGTACATTAGCTATGTACTTTACCCTTTATGCCCAGGAGATTTTCGCTAAACAAGATGTTCAAAGCAATAAGCCGAGGCAAATATCCGAAGTTACATTTTAATCACAAAAGATTATGCGATTGCTAGCATTACAAACGACAATTCGTTATCAAAATTAATCTGAAAGTCAGTATGGGTTAAACCTTATCTTAGTTATATTGGCATTGTTCTTTAGTTTAATTCTTCTTGTGAACTTTTGAATATAGTCATCACTCCCAATTTAAGATATCGAATTATTTTCACACATCAAATTTCTTTCAAAGGGAAACATAATTCTAAATATTAATAATATAAATAATATCCTTTATATCATTCATTTTTAAAATGTTTTACTAAAAAATGAAAAAGAAAGAGAAAAAAAAAAGAAAAAGTAAAAAATGACTCGAGGCAGTATTGAGGCAATATATTATAATTAATTCTTGTTGATAGTTAATATTAATGGAGTTGATTTCAAAGTTTATCTAGCTGACTAAATATTTTGTTTACATTTTGCATGCTATTACACACAGCATTGTCTATAATTTTAAAGTGCCCTTATCTTATTTTTGGGATAGGGACTTTTATTTTCTATTTTTTTTATATTCTATTTACTTTTATTTCTGCGCTCTTCTTTCATTCATCTTATGTTTTTTCGTACTTTTCCTTTCTTTCTACATTTCTTCTACCTTTCCCTTTTGTTCGATTCTTTAATTCCTCACCTCGTTCCTCATGTTTACATTTCTTTTTATTTTACTTTATTTGCTATTTTACTATTTACATTTTTTTTCTACATTACAACTCTTTTCTTTCTCAAACTCTTTTCAAAATTGAAGAAATATTGGTCTCTTCGCTTTGTCATTTATTAGCGAAGCTCTAGTAACCTGGCAGATCTTCTTGCTTAACCAACATTTGGAGTCAACTGGAAGCCCTCCGAATACGGGACAGTGGGCTACCTGGTGGACCACGGTCTGAACTACGCCCGGTTCACAGAAGCACGAAGGGTGCTCTTTGTGCTTGAACCGGTGAAGGTACTCAGAGAACCCCCCGTGAATCGTGAAGAGCTGGACCAAAACCGCGTCCACCTGCGACACTGCGGAGCACGCGGTAGGCTGAGATGGCGTCCGGGAAAAATTTGCGCGTTGTCAACGCCGTCGTATCTTCCACATACCTCCTATTCGATTCGTCAAGTGTGTTGACGAATGAGATAATGCATTCCTCGTAGTCCGGTCTTCTTTTGCACTTCAGGGCCGAGTCCTTGGCCAGTTGGTCTGCCCTCTCATTTCATCCCCGCGTACGTTTTTACCTAATATAACCTTACGTCCTTCCCTGCGCTTCTCACTTTCATAATATTCTCTTTTACTCTTAACGCTAAAGGATAGTTACTATAATACTCGTATGGAAACCCTGACATGTTAGTAAAAAGATTTCAGAACTATTTTAGCCAATTGTTCCGCATAAATCTCACGCGAAAAAAACCGACTTAAGACTTAAAGCAATTTTTAAACTATAACCATATAAAACACTTTTTGGATGTAACGCAATTAAGCATTTGACAATTTGATGTCACGCCACACTGATTTGATTTTTCAGAGGCATATGAGTATATATTTTTAAAATAGCTAGTGTAAATTTAAATTTAAAAAAAAACTATTATAATTGAACATTCTTTATTAACATTAAAAAAAAGAATTGTGCGGATTTGGATAAAGTAAAGACAAATTCGTTCCAAATTTAACAACTCTTATGTTATATCAATATTATAAAACTATTATGTTTGTGTATACGAAAAGAGATCTGGTACAGGATCGTTATAATTAAATGCTTTTATAAGACTAAGTCCAAAAAAGTTTTTAAAAACTTAAAAATTGTGATTCGTGATTTGAGACAATACTTCTACAATTCATATTTATTATTTCACGCTAGAGTAAATCAAAAAAAAAAATGACAGAGGTAACTCGGAGCTATATTTTACCATGAATACATATAAGTTCCTGATTTATTACATTCCGTGACCGAAGATAGTAGTAGCAGGTAGTTCGGATGACAAGTCGCTCTTATAAAATGCCAGGAACGTGCTTAGCACGGTCAACGATGAACGACATATTAATTTTCTCCTTAGAAATTTTACCAGTATTTAGTTATTTACTAATTACTAAAAAAACGATTTGGCAATAAAAATGGAAACATTCGTTCATAATCATCTTCCTAATGCTGCAATAGACATACTATTTAACCGTTCTTAAAGAAACCCAAAATGGCATACTTTCGGACTATCGCAATAATTTTTTTTAAAATAATTACATTTTACTATAAAATACATTGTACATAATTGTAGTTCAACTAATCATTATAAAAATATTATTACACGTATAATAATAATTTGGCAATTATTACTCTGTTATTTATATTACAAAATGAATTTTGAAACATAAATACGCACGTGAAATAGAATGGTTAACAGTTATGTCGCTTATTTCGAGATAATATACATCTTTTTTGAGGCAAATATGCGTAAAAATATGTCATAGTTGCAAAAGCTTTAAATGTCCTTTAAGGACATCCCTTTAAATGTATACTTTATTTGCTGTCAGCTGATGTATGGTACACGCTTTCCAAAGTTAATGGTTTCAGAAATAATAAATACCATACAGAGAATGTAGTCTAATATCTATTCCTGCAGACTTTACGGCTAGAAATTATAAATCTGTCGCATTCCAAAAGATAAGAAATATGTAACATTTCAGAGTGGTCACTTTATCCACTTTATCCATAAATGGGTGTAAAAGCTTCAAAGCTTATTGCTGGCAAATGACCAATCATTCTGTACAAGTCACAGTTATTTTATTATAAACAGCTGTCTCCACCGACTGAGTACTACCAAGAAAAATAAACCTGTCGCAATCTCACGCAAAATAAACAAGTAATTAAGATTAATTTGTGTAACAATGATCACATTATTATTTAACTTAAAGTCATAGAAATAAATAGTACAATACACTACAAAACTAAGGATTTCATTAAAATGCCTTTTAGTACACTTAAGTTATTTAATTTACTTTGCGCTTTTATAACAAAACAGTAGTATTGATTTGGCAATTTCCTTACAAGTTTTCTATTTTTTATCTTCTTTATAAAAATCCTTTCGCGCGCCTTAATAAAAATATAAAATGTATTCTGGAATTTTACGCTAACCAGATCATTCGGCGAATTATTTATATAGATATTTAAATATTGTTACATGAATGGTAATCTTTATAAGATATTGTCCTATATACTATTTTATTTTGGATAAAAGATGCGCTTGAATTGTCGCATCATTTTGGATATTGACTTTTTATTATACTTATTAGTCATAAAGATAAAAATAGAATCAGGATGATAATATCGAAGCAATACAGAGATATTAAAATCTTCATTGCTGTTTGCCAGTAGTAAATAACTGAATTGAACGTTTCGCAAAAATGCTTTTGATTGTAAAATAAAACTTAAACTTATGTTGGTTTCCAATGTTCTTAAGGAACGTTCATCAAACTCAATAAGTACGATTCAAAATTTCAATAAATTTTATTCCTAAAACGTAACTTTTCTTATGCGACACTATGGAGACTATTTTGAACGCACCGGTCTGTCTTATTTCCCTAGAAAAAATTCAATACTAATACACTCATTCATATAAATAAAGTCAAAATTAAAATAAATATTCTAAAAATATGGACAAAGGACCACAGCTATAAATCTAGAATAAGCTCCATGAGTATCGTTTTGTATATATAATAAACAAATAGATTGCTATATAAGACGTCAACAGTGAAAATTTATTAAATATGAAAAAATAAATATTCTTCTTAAGCACTGTGACTTAAAATCAAAGATTGCAGGTTCAATTCTCCATTGGGGCATATCTTGTTTTAATTAGAAACTTGCAAACGGTGACTTAAACCATTGTAAAGAAACCGAAAAATCTTAGAACCAGAAATCGAATATTCGAGTCATTTTTCAATTTCAAATTTCAATTCGCTCTCGAGACGACTGGGGGATTTTTTTAAATAAAAGAAATTAGTGTTTTAAATTCCTTGTCCACAAAAACACTACTGACTTTTCCCAGAAGCGTGATATACGCAATGTATCAGAAGCGAAAGGAAATTTTGTATACCTATTACGCGATTTCATCAAGTTTGTAAGTCTTCCTATGAGCAATGTATACAATTTTACAGGATTCCAGAAAATGTCCAAAATGCTTCTAACTAGATTTTAAAAATACCAAAAAAAGGTTGGTAAGCTAAGGTTTGTTTGTAAGCTTACTACACTATAAATGACTTCATAGCACACTTTGGGAAAGATGTTTGCCTCCTGGATATTTTAGTGTTTTTAATAAACATATGTTATAATACTGTGTAAAAAATTAGCCCCGTCGAGTTTCTTTCATGTTCTCTCAAGTCGAAGGCATTTATTATCCGAACGGAGTATTTAACTTGTCATCGACAAGAGATGGAATCTATTTTTGGTCGAATAAAGAAATAATTTATTTAAATTGGATTGATACCAAGTTTACTAATATTTTACAATTTTGAAGGCAAAGTGTAAGTTACTGTCATTTTGCATAGTCGCTTCGCTTATTAAATTTTCAGTACAATTCACACGAACGTCATGTGCGATAGATATTTCTATTTCCGTCTCATGTTCCATTACCCCACGTATCGTGCAGGAGAAACCAAATACATGTGGCACGTAACTTGCGCTAGGTCAATAGCCTCTGTTGATATTCACGAATAGCTTTTTTCGTAATTAGCGGGAGTAACTATTAAATCCATAGTTTCGTTCTTTGTATCAAGTATAAATTTGTGAATTAAAAATAAAATGGTTTAGACTTTGTCATGCACTGTATTACTGAATTCATTTCTTTTTAATATTACTTAAAGATGTTCTCGGCTCTCATTTCATAAGTCAAACTATGTAGCGGAACTGAATTTCAAAATATACCATGTAACTAGTCATCGATGCTGGCGCCTTTAAAATGGTGTTAGTTGCAAATTTAATTTTCGAGAATTCATACCCAATTTTTTTCACCCGCCAAAATAAATACTAACTGTTTAGATTTTTTTAAGATGAAATAACAGTGTGGTTGTACTAATGAAAATATCCCTTGTAGAAACGAAAGTCGACTTTTTTGGTCATAACAGACAGGTAAGAAATAATATGCAATTTTGATAAAATAAAAAAAATAATGATTGTAAACGTTATATCCCTTATTTTTTATCTTTATTATTTTATATAGTTTTTTTATAAATTTAAAAAAATGTAAATAATTTTAGTTTCTAAATAACAATAGACGTCCAGTATATTTGCATATAAAATCTAATATACTAACTCTAAATGTTTTGATATATCTGTCATTAATACAGAAAGAAATTAAAAAATATTATGTTCATCAATATTTCAATACCATTTGCTTGAAGCAATGTTTTTAATCATACATCAATAAGAATATTTTTTCTAATAGATCGACAAGTGACCACGTTATCTAATTGTGATTGCGGATCATCACTTAAACAAAAGACAGAACGCCTCGATAGACTAATAATCAGTAGCTACGGTGACTTTAAACAGTATCACCGCTTTTAAAACGTAGTCTCTGCCTTTCGACATCATTGACAAACTCATAATCGCACATCAAGCCACGGAGAGGGCTGTGGATTTCTTTACGAGATCTCATCAGAAATGAGAAGATCCGTAAACGAATCAAGATAGTCGATGTGGCCTGGATTGGCAAATTTAATACTACAAGAGCTACCGAAAGTGGTTGCTTTCAAAGTGTCTATTTCAGAGGCTTACTCCAAGGAGGGCCCACCCCGAATCGTTAAGCAAATCTTAATGTGTTTAAAAATATGTTAATGTTAATCAACGTTTTATGAGTTCTGTTCCAAAAGTAATTAAAATACTCAAGTAGCTGACTATATTTTGGATTAAAATATAATTAATGACCTATGTTTTAATTAAATCAGCTGATTACTGTAAGGACGAAAGGAAAATATCTACAAAGAAATGTTGTCAGTCTCATATTGTCAGATGTCAAATAAAGCCCTGATTTTATTACGTCACAAATAATAATTTAAAACTATAAATGTCACATAGATCATTTTTTTATTAAAAAGATATCGTGAAATAGTAGGTTTTCAGGCAGCATTTTAAAACACTCGTGTATACGTTTTTTTTTATACTGCGCAAAAATCTTTTAATATAGGATCTTTGCTTTCAGGTACTGTTTTTTTTTTAACAAAGGATTTTAGGTTACAAATAATTACAAAATAAAACACAGTCAATGTTGGATATTTATTCGTCTAATTTTTCCTCCTCGTGATCTATTTCTAGTTCGTCTGATAACAGCACGTCGTTCTGAAAATAAAGAAATCCAATTATTTCGGTAGATAATTAGGAAAAACGACATATTATCTGTTCGATCTCTTTCAATGAAACATAAAACATTGTTAAGTTAAAAGATTAATTGCGATAATATTGTGTAATTAATTACATTTGTTTCAGTATGTCAATGTTATTTACTATTAGTTTGCTTCAGTGTTTCTGTTTTAAATAATCTATCTGAATGAAAAATAAAATGCCTTAATGGACAAATTATAATAGTATTTCATGAAACTTAATATAGTCCATGGGTAGAGCCTTCAGTATGTGGACGGACGACATAGTTACGATCGCTGGAAGTCGCAGGATGCGGGCAGCGTAAGACCGGTCATCGTGGCGATCTTTGGAGGAGGCCTATGATTTGCAGTATCTAGCGACTGATATGAATAAATGAATGAATGAATTACTGTAAACTCGTCGTACAACTTTATGCTAATATAGTACAAACCTCTCCCCCTTCCCCTTGATCTTAGAAGAGCCCACAGCAAACTTTTTTTGTAATAACATTCACAATTATTACATTAGTTAAAGCAATTAATTCCCAACCTTAATTGACACTTAAAAATTCTTTAAGTACATATAAAAATATTTTACTAGTTTTGATTAATAATTAAAGTAAAATAAATTAAATGTATACCGCAAAACCCAAAATGTGAGTAAAGTAAATTTGTAAAACTACAATGAATAACACTTATAACAATAGAATTTATTCATTACCTTAATGTTACTAATACTTTCTGTTTCCATGGCATTTCTTGAAGATTGTTTATTTCTATAATTTTGCTTGATTTTAATTGTGAATTTTTCTATGAAATCCGCTTGGTTAATATAATCGTCTGGTCTTTCCGCTTCATACATACTGTTTATCACTATATCTGAAAATAATATTAATAAAAATTATTCATAAATTTAAATTTACAGTAAGTAAACAATGGTTAAAGAAAATGTAAAGATAGCTGTTAGGCTTATATTCGTCTGATCATAAGCTTTAAGAACGCGCTAAATATTATAGTACAATTAGATAATGACTTAATTATATACATTTAAACGAAAAAAATACAAAAAATATGTTTAATTAATAAATAGGTAATAAAATATTTAA
This sequence comes from Battus philenor, assembly GCF_028537555.1. NCBI lineage: Eukaryota > Metazoa > Arthropoda > Insecta > Lepidoptera > Papilionidae > Battus > Battus philenor. The sequence goes on from NW_027181693.1 coordinate 7,330,397, forward strand.
ATATGTACATTTTTAAATATTTTAATTTTTTTTAAATGTACCTTTAAGAAGTAAATAATTTAAGTACACTTTTAAGTCTTTAGATATTGTTCTTCTGTATGATAAATATTACCGATAATGCTTTATAAGAACTTTATTGCAAAAGTAAGACATGTATAAAGTGTTGTTTAAGAACTGCGCTTTCAATGAAGCTGCACAAAGCCTAGATCGGCTAGCAGCATAACTTCAAATACATCAAATACAAATACAGAACTGCGCTATAAATTATTTCTTGATAAAATTAACAGAACAACTTACTAATTGAACTTTTAAGCTTTTTCATTTTATTTATCGAAAAAAAGAGCTACATGAACATTATCATGATGTCAGCCGACAGCCGTTCACTACAAGGCAAAGACCTCTCCCAAAGATCGTCACGACGTCTCGGGTTGCCCTCTTTCAGGGAATGCCTTAGGCCTTGACTATGTCGTTAGTCCACCTAAAAGCCATCTAGTATAAATTGTAAAATACTTACGTGGTCCCAAAACTTCATTTACCATATAAGGGTATAACCATCCTACAAGTGGAGTCTCACCAGCCACGTAGTGTGCCTTTTTGTGGTAGAAAAGTAAACCATCCAATAATGGAACATTAGACTCAAAATGCGGATATTTCATCATAAAACTGAAACAAATTTGGGTTCAGTTCGTGCGTTTCAAATTCGGTAACCTTTTAAAATTTTGTTTAAGATAAAACAAAACGCTTATCTAATTAATTTTTATTTGAAGTAATTCGTATATATATATATTTATAAATATTGTCATGACATAATTTATTATTTTTTCTTAAAAAGCATCTCCATTTTTACAAAGAAATAACCGAGCCTTAATTAAAAAAAAAACTCTTATGAAATGCAGTATTTATTAAATTGATGTAGATTAAATAAAAATTTTATAACAGAATATTGATTAAACACTTACGTGTATGTCTATACTACTTGTTTGGCTTTTGCCGAGACAATGTTGATGTTGTATTACAATTCTCTTTACATTATGAATTATTAGAGTAGGAGTTTTAACAACATCTTAAAATTATTACAAAAATGGGTTCGACAGAGCCTTTTTTGACTGAACTCTTAACAAGGTCCCCTCATGGGGACCTAAGAACTTGGTGGGTTTCCACGAGGGGACATCGATAACATAATTTATCGATCCGACACAAGAGCGCCCGATAGAGCCAAACCTCGACTTGGTTAATTGCTATTGTCTGGCTAGGTCTAGAAGAAGTAGTGGAAGAAACTCCAGCAACTTCCATCAACTTCCAACAGCTTCCGTCTAGTACTATTGTAAGGATTGGTGTCCCTTGTTATATTCGATCCAGCCTCGTTCTCGACGAGACGGGATAGTCATGGCGACGATAATGCATCGTATCGTATCGCATCGTATTGGCTAATAGGTGACTGAGTCTCAGGACAGTACAGGGTTGGAATGTACCAGTTGTGCCTACAGTCAGTGAGGTTTTGGACAGAGCTCTTAGAATTAAAAGCAGGATAGATTTCAAGACAAATATTACCACAATTTATTTTACTTGCTTAATGTCATTAGGTTTTTAATTTTACACAAACCAAATGAATTTAATTTAAATAACAATCTTAAAAGTTATATTACATTTAAGTACATCAATATACTGTCTAATGATTACCTAACAAATAATAACTGTTACTTACTGATTAAAAGATTCAACATCACAAGATACCATTGGTAACAATTGAAAGGTGATGTTGTTTGTCTTACTTATGTTATGCAAATCTGATAGTTCTTGAAAGTGCGATTTCAGCCAATATTGTCTAAATTCTGTCTGAAATATAAAAGAAAATAAAGATAATATAAACTTCTGCTTATGCTTCTGCAGCATATAAGAAACTAAAAAACAGTGTAGTAATTAAATTTCATCCCTTAGGATGTGTAACTTAGTTTTCATGTTTTACTGAAAAATCATTAACATTTATTGCTTACAGGGTAATAAGTTACAAGTTTTTTTTATTAGCATCATTTCTTATCATCATTATTACAGATTTTCAAAAATACCAGGTTGAATAAATAACAGCTGTGAAAACATTTATAACCCAAAATCCTAATTGATATGTGACTTCTCAGTTAAGAGGTCATGTAATGGAATACTAAGAAATTAATTAACATAATCAACTAATTTTAGAGTCTCTCATGGAGACCTTTTTACATGAAGGTGATATTGATTGCCATTTGTTTATGTGCTGTTTTGTGTTTTTTTTCTACACAGAAGCCAACTCTCTGTATTAGATAAATATAAACCAATTGTAGTAATTATACTATCTTATAATATATGTAATTCATACCCATTATTTGTTTTTCAAAATATTTTTCAGGAATATATTTTAAGTAAATTATAATTCAGATTATAAAAATAAAGAAATGACAGTGCAATCTCAGTAAATATGTGATATAAATTCTTAGTGAATGGTTGTAATGGTCTAATCTTGTGTAAAGTAAATAAAAAAATATATACATACTTACCTCACCATCAGTCATTGGCTGACTATTCCATGCAAGAAGGTCCAATACATAAAAAGTATTAGTAGATTCAACTAAAAATCCATCTAATACAGAAAAACCTGTCCGTCTTTGGTTAAAATCACTGGGATTGCCTCCAGGTAATGCTGTGTGACATTGCTTTAGAAAACGACCATGTTTTGAAAAAAAATTTGTATTTCCCTGAAATGAAAATATAACTTTTGTATTGGTCAAACAATATACACTTTGACCTTACATAACTTTCATTGCAAACCATCCCATTTTATCTGTTATCAAAGGATTTTTAGGCTTGTATCTTTGTAGCTCATACAGAATTAACATATATTCTCAAAATCTTGTTGGGGATATCACCATTATCATATCAGGCAAGATATACCCACTGCAAAGAAAAGGTGTTCTCCAAAGATTGCCACAGTATCAGGTCATGCACTGCCCATATCCAGTTCATTCAATCCAGATTGGGACATTAACAGGAAATATATAAATATTAAATTTACATAAGCACCTCATTTCTCATTCATTTTATATGATCTATTTTGAAGAAGTATAACATATGATGAGATAAATATTTATTTAAAGTTAAAGTGTTAACTTATTACACTTACACTTTTGTAAGGACAAAGACCCTACCAAGAAATGGGTGTGAGAGATGGATAACTATAACTACTTGTAAAAGTGAGATGACCACTACACGTGATTGTGTGTAGGAAAAGTATGTAAATATTTTCATTAATTTATTTATTTGTAACTCACTGAATTCATCTCCCTACATAAATATACATCTAAATATGTAATCTCTTTATTACATAGAAGCTTAATTTTGCTTCATTAATTTAATAGATATAGAACATAATTCAAAAAACATATTTTACCATTTACTTACTTTATTTGAAACTACTAGTACTCTGATACCCTTGGGACAAGGAACCACATACCAGTTTTCATTGAAATCATTTGGTTTTTCTATAAGCCATTCTGATAGCATGAGAACTTTTTTATATGAAGATGCTTTGTTGAAACCCGCTACATAAATATTTGGTCTATATAAATCCTGAACAGAAAAAATACATAGTTACTTCCTTTATTCAATGGACTTCTTTGATAAAATTTCTGTTTATTATATGTACCACATTTCTTTCAATAACACTTACCTTATAACTTTTAAAAATTTGATGGTTATCTGATGCATTTACAAGGTCCAATATACCTCTAAAATTGTCTAAATTGTCATTTCTATTTCTGTAAATGTTATAATTAAACAAACATTTTAAACTAATAAGTGTGATGTATAGCAAAAAATAAAAAAAATATATTGAATTTTTAAATAAATCATTTTTAATTATTTATTTGTTGCAAGCCTTTAAATGAAATGAAAGAGTATCGCTCTTTCCATGAGTCATATATACAAGCAGGGACAAGTAACCTTGGTTATCTAAATTAACATTAAAAAATGCTGTTTTCTTTCATTGCAACTTTAAATGGAAAAGGAAAGCTTGCTAAAAAAACAGACTAAAATCAAAAACAAATTCCCACAGTTTATCCATTTTAAAGCATTCATAAATCACAAAGCTTACAGTTAGCCACAGCCATTATAAGCATTTATGACAGACAAAAACAAATCAATAAAACAGAAGGGAAAAATTGGACTACCTTTTCTGAATTGTTAATATTTCCTTCCGTCTTTCTTCTTGATTACCACCCTTACCCCAGTTTTTAAACAAACTTTCATGCTCATTTTGTTTTAGATCGATTACAGTTCCATCTTTATTAAAAACTGATTCAAATTTATTTACGACTTCATCCATTTCAAGCAAATAAAAACTAGAAGATAAGAAGATAAAGATAGACAGATAAGATGAGGAATATAACCAAATAATACTACTTCTTTTTATTCAATAAAATTTGTTAATACTAATTCATAATTAACTTCACAAATGATTGTTATTAAAACTTTAAGCAACTGATAGTCAAATGAATTTACTTGTGACAGTTTACTTAATTCTGACAGATGTCATTTCACCTTTTTTTCTAATTACTGTCGATAACTCTAAACCTTTTGCCAATATTACGTAAAATCCAAGAAATTATTATACAAAATCTGCTATTCTATAATTTCTACAGCAATTTAAAAAATGGTTAAAATTCGTTAAAGTATGAATAAAACGAAGCCTTCTATTGAAAAAATGATTATTGATTATTAAAGTAAAAAAAAACCTAAAAATTTCATTTTTTAAAATGATATTATTCAAAAGCAAGCATTACGTCAAAAGGTGAAATGCATTATTAGCAGAAAAAATTAAGAGATTAAAACAAAATTATGAGAGTTAAAAGTTTTAGTTGCTAAGTTACCTTTAAGAATGTGGACATTTTGAAAAATAGGACGATTTACTTCATAAAAATATATTATTTTTAGTACAAACATCCCAACATAGACTTTGTAATTTAGCTTCCAGCAAAATAGTTTCTATAATTTAGTTCAATTACACTAGCTCAGGGAAAATTATTACACAATTCAAAACTTTGTATATATATCTTCCTTTCCAATAACCTCGCACAATATCGTAAACACAGTGTATTGAAAACTGGATTAGTTAACTTGTATTATTTTACTATGTTAGTTATGCCTCAATAATTTTTGTATAGTATTTTGCTGTTAAGTATGATGACGTTGTAATTAAGTGTGACTTGAATTTTCCATAAAATCTACAAAATAAAATAATACCATAAATCTTTATAAATTTAAGTAAGCAGGTCTGTGGGGAACTTAGAAGTATTAAATTCTAATAGTAATATAAAATATATACATAAGCATTCAGCGTAACAGCTTAAACTGTTAGTTTTTATTTTTATTATGCTTATAAAATTTAATAAGATTTACAACGTGTGATTGTTTGCTCTCTACTATTATCATTAAACCTGTATAATTTTTTTTCCTATGGTTATTAACGAATATATTATTCTTTAATTGAGGTTATCTTAGGCCTTCCACATAGATTTCCAATAAGACTATTTGAAAGAGGTCTGCATACCGCAACTTCAGATGACTTTAATAAGGTCAAAGTTTGCTGCAGTGGTCTATCATGCGGATTGACAAACGCAATTTTTTTATTAAAAATATGTTCGAAAGTTGCTGATGCCCAGCGCCCGTCATTGTTCCATGCGCTGATACCACTACTGCAAAAAGATCACCCAGTAGACATACACATATACAAAAAAGCAAATTTTTTTTTTACATTATCCTTTGACCTTATCTGCTTGTTAAAAATAGTTAAAAACCTGTAATGTTTATAAAAATTGTTTCATCTTAAAATTCAACTAATGTATGTCCATTTTTAATTTTAATATCCAGGTAATAAATATCATTAAAGGATTCATGTAATTAAAAGGACGCTAAAGGACTTTATGATAATGTGTATATGACGTCTTTGGATCTCCTGAAAACTAAAATATAACTAAAGAAGTTAGAAGACAAGTAAACAAAGAATTTAATAAAAATATGATTTAATAACATTTGTTAATACAGTGTTAGTGACCTATACTTGTGTGAAAAATAATATAATTATAATTATGATTCGCGTTTATGCCGAAGCGTCCAATGCTGAACCCTCAGCATAGATTTCCAAAAAGACTTTTGTGAAGTAGTCAAAATACTCTATTAAATAAAATTTGAGTTTATTGAAATATGAACTTAAACGAATTTAAACAAATTATATTAATACTCTTTATAAAGAAATTATGTTGTGAAAAATCATAAACTTGCTTCTTAATACCATTGTACTCAGCTATTTTTTTAAATGGTTTGTCACCGCTGCCCAAATTGCCTGCCCATTTGAAGATTTCGCGGACTTGAGGTGGCAGGGCGTAGCAAAGCTAACTCCCGGAGGAACTTCGGGCTCAGTCCGCTACTACTATTTATCGGATTATGAGGCCGCGGAGCTCTTAGATCGCTTCGGTGAACGCTTCATGGAGTAACTAGGTTCTAAGGCACACACGAGGGCTACCTTAAAATAATATGTCAATACTTTGTGATGATATTTTATGAACGCATCTGTCGGCAGTTTTAACATCCTATTTATCACAGTTAGTATCCGAATCATGCCGCAAAAACTAAATTAAAAAAAAAAAAGAAACAGAGAGAGTTTACCTTTGTTCTTGTGTTAATGTTAATCTTTATGTAAATAGTAGTTATATAGTTTTAAACGTTATACTTAGTGTTTATTGTTTTAAAATATAATATTAATAAAAAATTTTGAACGTTTTCCTCCATTCTACTTGTAAAAAATAATTTGTGTGACATAATTTTAGAACATATCAATGAATATTTTTAAAAAGAGCAAGCGGTCAAAATCTAAGCAGGGCTACATGTGTACACATTAAAAGTATATACTCATATACATTAAGTATATTTGCATTACGCAAAGCATTTTACTTACTGTACTAATAGAGTATGTGAACCATAAATTATATTTTATGTTATACAGTTACTGTAACAAGGAAAAAATTTAAACTGTAATAAATTTACTATTTTATAATAATCTAAACATATTTATTTCTTAGGGATGTTATGCTTCTTCGGCGAATAACGCCTGGCAGTTCCGTAAACGGATGTGTATTACACACTCTTTTTAAACAATTCGTCGTAGACGTTACAAATATAGAAAACCTAAATAAACTCCTTACAACCATATAACAAAATCCCGCGTATCAAACATTGGTACAATGTAAGGAGTGCATCTGTAATACCGTTAAATTCAGAACTTATGAATGAAATTGTAGATCGTAAATAGTGAACGATGTAATAATTACGATGTTTTCGTTGTATAATTATATTCAACTAGCAAATTCCGAACTTTAACGTATTTGTTTGACGCCGACATGTATTTACCGACTTTCATTATATTGTATTGGCTCCAACTTTAACAGTTTATTCGGTATTATAAAAAAACAAAATAAAATTAAGTTACCGCACGTTTACATGGTTAAAGTTCGGTTTATCTTCTTCAAAAATTTAACAATACATAGCCCTGCGAAGGATGGGTAGCAGTAATATCATTAAATTCACTTACTTAAGAAAAGAAGGGTACTAATATATTTATGCCACCGTAGCATAAGTTACGCTAACGCCACAACTATCTCAAAACAGAACAAAATGGAATTCTCTTACCCTCATAGTAGCGTTTACCGTTTTTTTAAGTTCCGCTAACACCACACCCTCATTACAATTCCAAACCTTATACTTAAAATAATAAAGTTTCATGTCGTTGATATTGGCATATTTTCGTTTTTTTTTTTGGTAAAATATTTAACACCCGAAAAAATAAAATTGTACCTTGCATTTTTGAAGCTGTAACAAAGTCCAAAAACCTGTGTATAACAATGAATTCTAAATATAGCTGCTGTGATTTACCGCAAGTTCTGCGTCGATGGCGTTAGGACGAGTTCTGCTGCGGTGGAGTAAACGCGACTTCTGCTGCGGTAACTTTAGCGCAACTTCTGCTGCGGTGGCAATAATACATAAGTACCGAGAGAAGCATTAAAGACACCACTATTTTAACTTAAATAGCGAATCTAAGCCTTCTATATTAATGACATTGTAATTATTAAATATGTTTTCTTCCTATATGTTTATAGATAAAGTTAGCAAAATTGTAACTAATTGTAAGTCACAAAGCAAGGGACTCTTCTAATACGGGTTTTTATAAAATTAAAAGAAGGGTTACCCAAACCTATTGATATAGAACTTGTAATAGACAAATAAAAAATGGCAAGAAATGTAGTAGGTAAGAAACTCCTTAAATTAAAGTGTGGTGAATTGGACTCGCAATTTGATCAACGAATTTATTCATTAATAACTTGAAATAATGTGAAAATATTGTATACAATAAAAATTAGCACTGCATTGTTAAATTTATGACTTACCAAATTTTTGGATACTATTTTTGCTAGAGGTACTTTAATACGATTTTACCGCAGCGTATGTCACCGACCTGTTTAAAAGAAATAGGCACTGTGAAGAATCAACATCGTCTTTATTATTTCAGCCGTTAGACGTCCTTCCAATAAGACTAGAAACAAGCTACCTGCATCAAGCCTTTTCCGACGACTTCAACAAAGTCATCTATTAACCTTGTGGGCCGCTGTATGGTCTGTCCATTTCCGCCCGCACTTGCGTTTTCATTTGCTGATTCCTGATTTATCTCAAGAGTAGTAGTTTATGATAAAATTAACATCTTCCAGAGATTTCCTATTTATTAGACAAACTCTCGACATCAAATGATTTCATAAACTTATACTCTCTTTCTGTGGAACATAAAAAAGCTACATAAAACAAAGAAGCCAGCACTTCCATTCAACAATCAAAATCTTAATTTTTGTTACTTGACTTTTAGTGCTGTACAAGTCGCATTTTCTGATTTCGCGAGGTCATTTTAATCTTAGTAAATCATATTACAAGTGCTCATTCCATGATTTAGTACTCCGATGTTTATGAATTTTCGATAAAACTTCCTATTTTTGGGCCATGATATAACATTTGTATCGTCTGGCAAGATAAAAAATCCATGTTGTATGAAAATCAATAGACATACGTTTTGTATGCTATTAATAAACTTCAAGAATTTAGACATATTGTATGGCACCAGATCGTTATAACGAGAGATTTCTCTTAACTTTAGGTACACAAACTGCTTAACTTACAAATTCAGAAAAATATTCCGTATCTGTATTATGACGGGACAATGTAGATATTAATAGAATCTTGCAGAAATATATATATATATATATATATATATATATATATATATATATATATATATATATATATATATATATATATATATATAAAAGAAAGAGAGAAGAGAAGAATACCATTACAGGAAATCTTTATTTGATTCCAGTTTATACCTAAGAGGGCTCCGGTGACATTATTTTTACGACACACCAAGTGGTAACTGTAATACGAATAATTAATGACAATAATATTAATAATTGAAATAACCGACATAACCCAGCGTATTAACAAGTAAAGTTGTAGTGGGCCACATAGCAAGCAGAACAGGGGGCCGCTGGGGCCTTAAGGTTTTCGTGCACGCACAAAGTGGACTACCTGATTAAAGTATTCGGAAGACATTAGTAACAGGCCACTTCCAACTCTATTGGAATGTTTTGGGAGAGGCTTAGGTCAAGCAGACGTCTTACGGCTGAAATGACGATAATGTTCATGACGATGAAATAAAACATATGTCTTGCTAGTAATCCGGTATATGAAAAATCTTGTATAATAAATGTTATAAGCATTTTTTATTTCCTATGTCTTTATTATATTATAGAGTCTATTAAAACAGGGAATAATTGTTAATTAAACATAAAAGTTTACGAAATTCTTAGTTTCTTGACTTTTATCGCAAATTTTTGTTGATGTTAAAAAGCTAAAATTTATTATTAGTAATGTGAAGGCTTTTTCCTAAATACAGGTGTAAAATAGATTATTGGATTGTATTACCAAAACAATTAAAAAATCATGATTATGCAGTGATTCAAACTAACAAATAACTATTATTATCATTATAATTATGAAACGATAACTACAAGATCTTATAATTTTTTTAAAAATATATTACAAATTATGAAGCAAGTACTATTCGGATAGTAAATATACTTCATTAAGAAAAAGAAAGGTACAACTGTACACGTTAAAAAAATGTAAACTACCTGATTAAAAATATTAATTTCTTCTAAATTTATAATTTTTTCATTGAACACTTCTCTAGGGTCGAGTATGTTTCTGAATATAGAGTTTTTAATCAACATTTTATATAAAATACAAAGAAAAAACTAACGATTAAACAGCGTTTGGAAATGACTTTTTTACTTTAACTTAGTAAAGCGTAATATCTGCGAACCATTTTGATACCTACTGGATAAAAAGTTGTGTACATCTATGTTAAATTGCCATTTAAATGCAAAAACAGCTAAAACTCCTAAAATATGACACGGTGCAATAATTCTGAGGAATAAAAATAAGTCTTACAATTAATTCATTAAAATCTCAAGATTAATGCTACCTTATTGCATAATATGCTTTACTACCTACGTAATAACGACTGAAATGCTAAAAAGTTGTTAAAAGAGTGAAAACGCTTTTTAATTTGTACCTGTACATTATGTGCAATGCACACCCGTTTGCACCTTTAATGTGTAAAACTGCTTCAAATAAACCTGTTAGAGACTAAATACAGAAATAGCAACCTTGCCTTTAAAAACGAATAAGTTTAAAAAATAATGATTAGTACGTAATGTTTTAATTTTAATTGATATTTCTATTGGCTTCGAAAGAAAATTTCTAAATTGTTAATAACAGGACTTGAAAACTGTAATGACCCCGTTTTTGAATCTTTCACAATATTAAATATTCTCTTATTTATAAATTGGTTAAAAACTAGGCATGAAGAAGACATTTTAATAATTAATAGATTAGTTAATACGAGATGTATCATTTTAATCTTTTAAAAATTATGTATAGATTTTTAGTTTTAATTTTGCGATAGTTATAGATTTGTGTTATTAAATTTGAATATAAAAATCATTTTTTGCTTTTATTACTAACAAACATATAAGTAAGTCGAAAATTTATTCGTTAAAGATTGTTTGAATCATTTAAAACTGCCGCGTTTACTTGGAATGTCACTAATATTTTTTAAATTAAAAACTAGATAAACGTATAATTCGCAATAGTAAGTCTTCTTTAGTGTTTTAAAAATATTTTGTAAATTATGAACATGTTCTTAATAGATTTAACAAATTATTTATAAATCGAATGATTCGTTTCATTACATTTTTCGTGCACATACTCAGCATAGAATGTTATTACACTTATTTCGCTACCCGATTTTAAAGGAAATTTTTAATACGAAACTATAGCAAAGCACTATTAAAAATTTCATAATGTGTTCCTGGTGGTCTATAAATAATTGTTATAATCATATTTTTCTTTAATTTTTTAAAAAGGATTTTGGAATATGTACATCAGAGAATTTTATATTTCAGCATTAATTTTTTTTTTATAGACAATGATTGTAGAAATTAGATTTAGACGTGAATGTTTATTCTGTACGTGAGGCGTATTTCACATTAAAGTAGAAAACCGGTAAGTACGTTTTGATTATTTTGTTTCGGTACATGTGTACGAGCCTAAATTTAAAAAAATACTTTTTTATTTGGTAAAACAATGTCTACCGGATAATGTAATACGTAATAAATAAAAAATAATATTAATTGTAAACCTTGATTTGCATAAGTTAAGAACAGAATTCAATACGAAAAAAATTATTAGGCAGATAGTTTTGTATAGAATGGTAACACTGAAGCCTAGCTACGAACTTTGCCGAGCGTTTTTCTATTGGATGCCGAGAATAGCCGAACGTATGATTAGGTCACGTGGTACTTTTGGAGTCTTCGTGGCGTAGCTTGTTCAGCTGCTCGTCGAAGCGGCTGTCGGACGGTCGCCTCTCAGCGAGTCTGCGTACAATGTAGCGGCCATTTTTGTTCTTAGTTCATAATAGCGTGCGCATATTTTAATGTATTTAGACATTTAGGAAATTTTTCACGATGACTATAATAGTCTTTTTAATAGATACATCAGCTTCTATGAACCAAAGAGCTTATTTGGGCGGACGCCCAACGTTGCTCGATGTAGCCAAGGGCGCTGTGGAAACGTTCGTAAAGGTACGTGCAGTGTCATCGACTCTTCAACCGTTTCATTTTTGTGATCGATTTGTTTATCGCGTATTAGTGTACTTAACTAAATAATTTCGTTTCTTAGGTTCGTCAAAGATCTCCTGAAAGCAGAGGCGATAGGTATATGCTTCTAACTTTCGAAGAGCCACCCGCGAACATCAAGGTTAGTAAATCAGAGTAAACACGTTTTCGGTTAATTTTCTTGTGATTTAAGCGTCATTAAATATTCAAACATCGCTTTAGTACAGTATATACATCGGGCACTGTTATCTGCAATCCAGAACATTTACATACTTTGATTGTGCGAAATTTACTGAAATATACAGCACGACGTAAACAGGACGATCCACCGCCGTAGCTGTCTTTGCGATAGCGCTCGCGACTGCGCTCTCGTTAAACTCCTATTGGTCGAAACAAACCACAACGAAATGGCGATTTGGGGGGAAATATGAAATTGAAGATAGCTGTTTTATGATTTGTTTATGATTATATGCGTTTACTTAGATGGAGAGCGATTAATTTAGTTAACATTTTTATTTTGTAATGTTTATAATATAATATTTGACATTACAGGCGGGCTGGAAAGAAAATTTAGCCACTTTTATCAACGAATTGAAAAATTTACAATGCCTTGGTTTGACTACTATGGGTGCTGCGTTAAAACATGCATTTGATGTTCTAAACATAAATCGCATGCAATCTGGTATTGATACATATGGTCAAGGTAGATGTCCTTTTTACCTTGAGCCTTCAGTAATAGTTGTTATTACCGACGGGGGAAAACTTTCAAGCAATGCTGGTATTCAAGAAGAAGTAAGTTAATTTTTAATTAATTTATCTGCTGAACAAAAAATATACTCGTTAAAAGTTTTTTCAGTTTGTTTTTGTTACTACTAATAGTAGACCAAAGATCATTGCATCATTCAAATATTAAATAGTATGAAGTAATTTAGGGTTATTATGTCTTATATTATCTTTGTACAGCATTTGTTTATATACAACTTGCAGATGTAATTATAACACATAACGAAATGAATGACCATTTTTTTGGTTCTTTTGTGTATTTAAGTTTTAAGTTTCATTAATCCTTTACAATGGTTTAAAGTTTGTCCTAACCAATGTTACAAAATATTTACCGAAAATAAGTCAGTAGCTTATTTCAACAGAGGATGTCATATCTTATCTTGTGGTTTAAAGTATGGTGATCGCAAGCTCATTGCTACCATCTAACTTTAAGTATAATTTTTTGGGTGTAGTTGGTAAGTTTAATACACATCATGTGGTTAGTTGGATATTAAGCATATTAATTTAGAATTTCACATTTGAATAATGAAGTTCTTGTTAGGAAATTAATTATTGTGTATAAGATTAATATTTTAGACAATATAAAAAAAAATTATTTATAAATATTATTATAAGATGAAGTGATTTTACTATAATTTTATGTTTTTATTATATTTCAGTTTAATTTACCAATGAACTGCCCAATTCCTGGATCAGAATTAACCCGAGAACCATTTCGATGGGACCAAAGACTGTTCTCCTTGGTGCTAAGGCTGTCTGGTACACCAGCAGTTGAGAGGGATACTGGTTTGGTGCCTTCTGACTCGTCCCCTATTGACGCTATGTGTGAAGTGACAGGGGGTAAGGATTTTAAATTTCATTAATAAAAATCATTTCATGATGGCTATTTTGATAAAAAAATAATAACAAATTTTGAAATACATGTTACTGATTAAATAAATGACCTTATTAAAGAAAATAATTCATTGGGGTACTGATTTTTTTTAGTAACTGTTGATTAAACAATAGGATTATGTGATCTTCTTAGGACTATGTAATAGTGAAATTTTTGTTTTATAATTTATTTGTAAAAAAATATCTTATGTAGTTTAAATGTGAGTAATCTTTAAAATAGACATGAAATATTTTAAAAATGTTAACTTGTGGTTTTCTCAATAATGTTAGGATCTCATTTTTATTCTTTTAATGGTAGCCATTAAACATGATATCAGTTGTCATTATCAAAGTAATTAGATTAGTATATTCTTAATATACATCCTCGGTATTTAAAAATATATGAGCATAAGCACTGTTAGCTTTCTTGTAGGTTTTAATTGTGATATTATTAAAGATAGATGTTTGATCATCAAATGGTATTCACATAGATTTTCAAAACTCATTCTTATACTGTCTAGAATTAAGTAAGACTAGAGGCGCTATATTATTTGTTTACTAGGAAGTTAGTTAATGCAGTCTTTTTTATTGAGGGCTTGCCAGTCCAGGACTGACTGAGGTCAAGTTTCTTATTTATCTTGTATGATTGTTGTTAAATATATTTTTGTTTATGTAACAGTTGGTTGACCTATAAGAATCTCTAATAAGAATTTTCTTTGACTTTGATATTTTGTGAACATTTTCTATATAACATTAATAATCTATTTTTGTAGGACGATCATATTGCATTACTTCTCATAGGATGCTCATGCAATGTATCGACAGCTTAGTTCAGAAGGTGCAGAGTGGAGTTGTTATTAACTTTGAGAAAATAGGTCCAGATCCACCTCCTATCGATGGGAGCAACAACAGAGATGGAACTGAACAAATTGATGAAATTAGTCATGAAGCTGACAAAGAAATTGATGGTGAAGCAGAGAGAAATGGGGTAACCTCACCTTGTTTGCTTTTAATGTTTCTTGCTTATTCAGTAGATTATTGAATTCTTAGTAATATTTTACAAGAAAACAACTATTGATTGCTTTTAAAAAGAGAGAAAAATCTAACAAATATTTAAATTAAAGTAACAAATTTTTCAATTAGTTAGTTTTCATGTTTTAAATTTTAAAACATTTGGTACATTTTTAAGCTATCCTCTTTTCACTCTGTGTGTTTCATTTCTCACCGAATCCTATTGGAAAAAAGTGTATTTAGGTTTCTTACTTTGTCATTTATCCAACAACATTAGTGTCACATTTACAAGAGAGCTTTTACAGATACACTTCTATATATTAACTCATAATTTCTCATTGGTACGTAAATGTTCCTAAATGATGGTATTGTTATGCAGAAGTTAAATTTAATAAGTGTTTTGTTAAATAATTTTAATGTATGCAACAATATCAATATAATATGTGCTTAAAGATGAAAATAGTCCTTTACATTAAATAACACTTCTTTTTATTTTACGAGTTTCGATTTTCCTGTAAGAAATATTGATGGCGACATTTATGAGGTTATTTTCATTATAAAATTTTTGACTTTGTTATGTCTTAGAGATGGAATGGCGGCGCATATCAGTCTACCATCACGAATAATCAAAATTCTGGCGCGCCCCAGGCGTGGCATTCGTGTCGTCGGCTCATTTATGTACCACGGACTGTGTCACAAAAAGGATTTGCTGTTGGATTTTGGCCAATTCCTGAGTCGTTTAGACCAGACCCTAATGCTCCATCACTGGTGAGCATATTATATTTAGACTGAAGAAGTTGTTCCACTGTTATTTATAATTGATTATTATACATGCTTGATATTATTAATATCGATTTAAAAATTTGTAGCCTCCTCGATCGGCCCATCCAGTTGTGAAATTTACATGTTCAAGTCAGGAACCTATGGTCATAGACAATTTACCCTTTGATAAATATGAACTAGAGCCAAGTCCACTCACACAATTTATATTAGCAAGGAAACAACCCACAATTTGTTGGCAGGTAAGCACAATTATTCTGGAGATATAATATTTATATAAGGTTATTAATAATTATTCTCATATAACTATAATATTTCAGGTCTTTGTAGTGAACAGTGGTTGCAAGAATTCTGAAGTTAGTCATCCATTTGGTTATTTAAAGGCGTCTACTAATCTCACGTGCGTCAATTTATTTGTTCTGCCTTATAATTACCCAGTTTTGCTGCCTTTGCTTGATGATTTATTCAAAGTGCACCGATGTAAACCTACACCAGAATGGAAGATAGCATTTCAACAATATTTGGAAAGAATGCCATCATATTATGTTGCAGTAAGTATTTAAGTGATATTTTGTAATATCATAAATTACATTATTTAATTAATTTGTTTCTGAAATTTTAGCCCCTTCGGAGAGCATTGACTAAAATGGGAGCATCGGCGCCGTTGGTACAAAGTCTTATTCCTGACACACAAGATAATTCACTAAGCTTTTCTGTACTAAACTATCTAAAGAGAATGAAAAATCAGGCCAAGATGGAATTTGAAAAACTCTGTGCTGACGTAATAAACAAAGCTTCTAATGGGAATTCTCAGAAGGTAATTTCGTTCTTATTAAATATATTTTCCCTTTTTTTCATCCTTAAACTTTAATATCCACACATGGTATAGTGTCTAATTTAGATGGACATTTATCATGCATATATTTATTTCAGTGTTTTTTTGTCTTTTAAAGGAAAGGAAGGTACACTCCTTAATATTTTATCTGTAAGAAATTTGTATCTGTAAAAAATTGTCTCGACTAATAAGACTACGTATTTTATAAAAATACTAGGTTTTTATCACCAATGGACATGTACAATAAAGATTATTTCAACGATTAATTTAACTTAATTGTTTAAAGTTAATTTTTAAAAAACTTATTACAAAGTTTGGCTTATATTTAGTAATGTTTTTAGAGTGAATGATTAATTAACAAATCTTCTTCAGAACAACTGCTAAACATGGCACATTAAAATTTCAGGTTACAGAAAGTGTTCGCGTTGTGCCTAGATCACCTTTAAAAAAGGATTTAACATCCCACCCATGTTTGCAAGATAAATTTAGCGCATTGCGCGACCAGCTCAATGAGTTTGGGGGCTTTGTTGTGGGATTATCGCGTGGGAGGCATAAGACGCAAGCCCACACGTACAGAAACCCTTTTGATATACAAAGGCGGGACCTATTGGATCAAGTGAGTTTATTGATAATTGTTAATTTTACATTTCTGTCTCATAATTAAACTATCTTCATAAAATATTATATTATTATATTATAATTATGGTTTATTATTATAGTAATTTTCTTAAATATGGAAATCTAAAACATTTTCGCCAAAGTGAAAAATATTCTTAAAAGCACTTTATTTATTGTTTTTCAGGTAGTTAGAATGCGCGCAAACTTCTTGCAGCCTTCATTAGCGCACACACGTCTAGTCGACGAAGACAGTGTTCATTCAATGCCCGTGGCGCAAATGGGTAATTACCAGGAATACCTCAAGCGAATGACGCCGCAATTAAGAGAGATTGAGTCTCAACCAGTTAGACAACATATGTTTGGCAATCCGTTCAAGATAGATAAGGTAACTAATTATTTGTTAAAGTATGCCATATACTAGTGCGGGAACAGTTAACTTCAAAAAAAGATTTTAAAACATTATCATTATCAAAGAAAGACAATTTAAAGGTAAAATTTACTGGTATGCTTCCATCACATTATTATTGTTAAATAAAAGAGTAAGAAAAACATATTATTACTTATTTGGGAATATATAATTTCCTCATAAAGTTACAAAATATTTGCAAAGATGTACTTAGGAAAAATAATAGCTAAACATGAAGAAATATGAACCAGAAAATTTCCTTTTTATTTCTTGAAGATGGTGATATGTAATATTACATTGATAAAGCAATTGGTGTTCATTACCTTAAAATTTTGATGACGGGACAAATGTACAAAATAGTTTCATATCTATACAATGTTGCATTGTATGTTAACAATTAAAACTAAGAAAAAAGGTAATAATTATTTAGTATTTGTTCAGTGGATTTTATAAACAATTAACAATTTTCATAAACAATCAATATTAAAGTCCTATTGTATATGAAAACAAATGTAAATAATAATATATTTGAAACAAGTAGTCAGATGTTTCTTATTTCACGAGGTTTTGTCAAATTTGTGGTATGATTAATACTGCTGAAAACTGGCCCTTGTTTAGTAGAATGTGTGAAAAAATCAGGACTCAATTTGTGCGATTTACATTTATTCACATAGTATCATTTAAGATTACCTCTTTGTGAGTTCTGAGAAGAATGCCAAAAGAGCCCAATTTGGTAGAAACTAGAATCTGATTGAATAGGTTCCCAACGCGCCATGATCTGAGAAAGAGCCTATAACAAACTGAAAGATTTTATTTGTGGTCACTTTTATAATATCCTGAATACACAGTAGTTAGAGTAATTCATTTCCAAGCACTAATATCACTTAAAAATTCTTCACACTATAAAAGGATTTTTTGATGAGTTTTTGTTTAATGAACTTTTTGAATTTATTACAAGATATTTTAGAGACATTACATGTATAGTAATATCATATATAGTTGTCAACAAAAGAGTCGTTATTTTTAAATAAAGCATAGGAAAAAGTATGACGTAGAAGTATTAATTATTCTTCGGTTCTAGTTAGTGCTAGAAGTAAAATTTACATGGTTATTAATATAAAAACATTAAAGAGGTGAATAATGTGATACTACAGATTTAAAAATACCATGTGGTTATTATTTTCAGTGTTCTATATTAATATCTTTTATTAATTTAACACTATTTTATTAATTTACAGCGCATGATGGTGGATGAGGCTGATATAGATCCTTTGGGTGCGGTGCGCGGTTCGGGTGGCGGCGGGACGGGAGGAAAGCGCGGTGCGGAGAGCCCGCGCTCGGCACCGCCTAAACGGAAAGCTGGTCCGCTCCCGCTGCATGT
Organism: Battus philenor; assembly: GCF_028537555.1. NCBI lineage: Eukaryota > Metazoa > Arthropoda > Insecta > Lepidoptera > Papilionidae > Battus > Battus philenor. Next base: position 7,349,389 of record NW_027181693.1, read on the forward strand.
GGTCGCGCGCCGTCCCTCCTCCCCCGCGCCCTTGCCATCTCCTTTGCCCGCTGCACTCGTTGCACCGCTACCCTCCCCGCCCCCCGCCGCACCGTTGTCACCAGTGTCCACACGCCGTCCCGCTTCTCCACTTGCACCTGTACCATCGGATCTACCTTCAGGACGACCGCCAGAAGTAAGTTGATTATATAATTCTAATTTTATTTGTTAAGGATTGCCACCAATGTTGCATGTATTAAAACAAAGCAATTAGAAATGTATAGGACTTATTGCGTTTAATGATAAACAACCACGTATAAAAAAAAAAAAAAAAAATGAATTTTAGAAATAAAAATCATATCGACAATAAATCATTCCATGCATACTTTAATCAAATTTAAAAAGTTGGGAGACAGTTATTATCCTATAATTAACTATTTATTTACGATTTCTTTAAATATCATCAATATGTTCTAAAATATTTTGTTGGAATTAGTTGAACAAAAACTACATTAACAGACTTTAATGTAATGACATCTATAAATAATTTGCATTATTTGTATAGTAATAGTCAATATGCAGTTTTTGAGTTGTGATTGAAGAGCCACTGTCTGGTCTAGCTAGTAGCCAGATACTTCCCGTGACCTTGACTGTGTCGTCGGCCAACCTTCAAAGTGGGTGGGTTCTCCACTGGGTATTGGTAATCTATAGATCTTATTGGTAATCAATGAAGATCTTTAGCTAATATACAAAAGTGGACATCCAACGAATCTAAACCACTAATAGTCTGTCATTCTGGGAAGTCTTTTTTAGATCCTTAAGGTCTGCAGGTATACCCTTTAAATCTATTGATCATTAATTAAAAGTAATCTATTAAATCGTTTTTCAGGAGCCACCCAATGTGGATACCGGAGGACCAACTGTTACCTTACCAATTTCAACAGCACCGCCTCTTACGCCTACTAATTTACCGCCTGTAGTGAAACCATTCCTTAATGGAGGTGTGTATTCTATTTGTACTTGTGTTATTATATTTTGTTATATAATTATTTTCCTACTCCAGATCTAGTAGTAAATATATATTTAATTCTTCTTTCACGTGGTAAAGTTTTAAAAACTTGTAGTTATTAAAACTACAACCAATTATATTTTGATTCTTGTCAAATATTTCTTTATGATTTCATTTATTAATGGGAAGCCAAGTGAAGATAATACCACACAAATTTTTATTAAAATTCCAAAAAACTTATAATTAAATTAAAATAATGCTTTTTAAGGCTATTGCGTGTAAAGAATACCCCATCCATTAAAGTGGGCCTGTTTCAGTAAAAAAGGACTGTCGATCCGAAAATATTTATTTTGTTTCTATGTCTAATATTGCCTCGCTAAAAAAATATGTGACGCGGCCCAGATAGCCTGTTATGAAAAGCGAATATTATATGCATATTTATATAATATAGTTTTCTGAATCAGTCATTTCATTAAAACGAGTTAATGGGCTTGATAATTATTCTTCTCTTGTGAATCTATGTAGGTGATATTTCAATTTTGGTAACAGGTCTTGGGCTTTCTTGGTTTTATTGATTAAAAATTTAATCTTTCATCATCACAGATGTTTAAGCAAAAGTCCTATGTGTTATATCCTTTGCCAGATACCACAATTTTTATAAATTTATAATTTTTTTTACAGATGCATACACAACGATGGGAAGCAAAATGCCTCGGTCGCCATCACCGCCAGCAGACACTGCCAGCATCGGCAATACGACGCCGAATACCCCGCCTATAAGCTCAGCCCACGTCACTCCTCTCGCACCTTTACACGACTCGCAAGAACTGCAAATAAACGCGATATTACAGGGAATAGCGGCTGAAAACGACTCTATTTCACGGGGGAAAAAGCGGAAAAGAAAGGTGAGTTTTACTTATAACATTTTTCAAGTTTCGGACAAATTTCAAATCTAAAAGATACAATCACAACGTGTCTAGCCAATTGCATAGTTTTTTCTAAAAAAATTTCGTCTGAATAATGTTGCTTAAAACACACTAAAATTTTAAGTGTCTTGTCTAGTAAATAAAATTTTCAAATTTTCTACAAGATAAAATTCCAAAGAAGGTATTAAAATACGTATAACACTTAATTTGATAAGCATTGTCTTTTTACCACAAAACATATGTATGCTTCGTGTTTTTTCTTGTGACAAGTTAGTTTTTTTTAGAATATTCTTTATTTATTCGAAATTATTCTTTTCTTTTTCAGAACGAAAAACCTCAGATTCAATTGCTCTTGCCACCTCAACCTTCGCGGAAGGAGCTTGCTGATATCAGGAAGCACAATCTTAATGTAAGAACTGAAGTGTACCGCGCTGTACGACGACCGGGAAGAGGTTAGCATTTACTTATTAAACAATTGACACTGCCAAAGGTCATTTTAAAAAGATAATGTTGAACAATAGGAAAGTTTTATGTTAATAGTACTTCATTTCTTACAATGTGTAGAATTTTATAATCCAAAATTTAAAATCTTTTATTTAAAAATAATGACAGATACATGAAAACACACAAGAAATAAAATTAAACTGGTAATCTCTAAATTTAGTGTTCAACAAGCTTACAAACCCTTCATGTGTCTGTGACCTTGTTAACATTTGTTTATATTTTTATGTACATGCATTTATTTCTATGCATATATAATGAAGTTCCGCAAGATAATTTCTTTATTTTTTTTAAGTTTAAAATCTAAAAATAAAATATGTTGTTGAGAAAGGAGGAGGAATCTTATTAAAGCATTCAAGAGTTTTTAGTTGAATGAAATCTGTGGAAAATAGTTTGTTAAATCATTTACATGGTTGGCATTGTAATGTAAAAATCAAAATTTTTTAAATTTCATTTAAAAGAACAACTGTTGTTTCTGGCTGGTTATTCTCAGCAGATCAGTGTTTCGAATCGGTAATAGCTTATTTATAATGTTAAAATAAACGACAATTCAAAAGCGTTTGTAAAAATGCTTTTATATATATTATATATATATATATATATATATATATCGTTTGTATTATCGTTTATTTTTTAGAATTATGTAAAATTCTTTGTTAGGTCATTCACTTGGTTATAAAGTTCAAACACAATTGGAATGCAAGTGAAAGTGAAGATGTTATTCAAAAGTGAAAGTTTTATGTCTCTTAGCATAAACAATTAAGAGATCTGTGTAGAATTAACCTTCGATCTTCGAACAATCGTTTAGCCACAAGGCAATAATTATCCATGTATAAAATTTTTATTTCAAATTCTATTACTCGGAGACATCTTAAATTGTTTAGGTCAATACTTTCTGCAGTTAAAATGTTTTAAAAATACAATAACTTTCTAACACTATACTAAACAATCTAAAATTCAGTATAGACACCACTTTGTAAATGTTGTGACGGCCACGAGTCAGTAGACGCGGCTTGGGTAGGCCCCTCTCTAGGTGGACCGTCGACATAGTTAAGGTCGTGGGAAGTACTGGTTGCGAGCAGCGCGAGACTGGTAATCGTGGCGATCTTTAGGGCAGGCTGATGCCTTGCAGTGGGTGTTCATCGTCTGAGAAGACGAATTAATTTTTAATTTTTAACAAGTCGGCCATATATGTTAATTTAATAAACATCATATATCAATTTAGTTATGTAAATAACTTTTATTATTCTGTGTGCTGCTCGGTTGTTAATTAACATAATGGTTTTTGTTTCAGATTTTACGAAATTATTCGAATATTTGAAACAGTTAAAGGGTACTGTGGACGTTAAAAAAGAGGTGATACGAGACGTAATAAGTGAGTCTTTAAGGTTCAAGAGAAAAGGCCTCGCGAGATTGTTAGAAGACTTTTTAGTGAGCCTAGAGAAAAACGGGAACAGTGCCTCAGTTAGTATGAAGAGAATAACAAACTCTGTGTATAGTAGTAACGCTAGTAGTCACAGCTAGTGGTGCCGGAATCGCGGACAACTGACTTTTTAGTGTAATGATAGCTATTTACCACAATTGCAGAGCTGTTTTGTACGAAACGACTGTGGAATGCGAGTCTACAGGTGTACTAGTGAATTTTATTAGTTGTAATATACAGATATATTTTCAAATAACATGTTGTAGGCATGATTGGTCCACAATTCATTGTGAGTTCAAATATGTACAAGCACATTTACAACCATTGCTAATATTGGATGTGTCACTATAAGAAATTAATTACACTAAGTTTCAGCGCTAAGGGATCTAAAAAGCATTTACTTCTGCAGTTTTTTTTCTCGTAGGTTTACTTGTAAGAAAATCTCAATTAGTTTCACCCATGAATCTGGATTACAGTATGCTGTAGTATCATTATATTATATATTTTGTCATTTATAATTGTGGTAAATGGAAACGAAGCAATATGTGTGTTGTAAGATATGAAATATTTTACTGCAAAATGACAGTGAAATGTTTCAGAATTTTGTAAATAGCACATTGTATATATTAGATTTTATTACAATTACCAATGAAAATAATTTTATTGTGTAGAATGTTTGAGTGCGTTATGAAGTCCGACCCGCAGAGCCATAGGTCTTTGTGGAATCCTAGTTTGTATTCATATACAATTTGTAAACAATGTACTTTCTACATATGAAATCTTTCAATATGGTTACAGTGTGATAATAGATGAAGTTTTCACATTTTTAAAGTCTTAAATGCATTTAAATAATTATACAAGTTGGATTCTATAAGGGGCCTTTTGCTCTCAGGGTTGTTTGGTCAATTGTAAAGTGTATATATCATTTTATAAATAAATTATGATCCTTATTGGATTTTTCACAACTAGTATTATTTTACCCCAGGATAGTGATAGCCTTCAATCATAGAGCTCGATAGCAACACTGATATAAACTGAAACTGAGAACTGAAAACTGTTGAATAAACTGTACTCCGATTTTCTTTCTTTGGGTTATGAATATTTCTGAGTACGGCTTTGCAGGCGTTTTTATACAAATTCGTGGTTCTCATATAGATGAGAAATATCATGATTTATAAACTTTATTACTTTGCTTAGTAAATACATAAATCAATTATATGACTGATACTACATCCATTTAATTCTTATTAATAACATTCAAATATTAATATTTCTCTTCACAAGTTGTTACTTAAAATATTGTAACGTCACAATCGTCACTCGCGGTTTTTGAATAAACTGGAGTTCATCAAATACATTAAAACACTAAATTAAAAATAATAAGTATTCTACTAGTAATTAAAATAAAAAATATGTTGATAAATGATCACATGACACGCTATTTGGGATGGTGAGAGGGATTTTTTTCAGGTTCGGTTGCCGGTATATATTACAATTTGACACAATTAAGTGTAATGAGTCATTTTCTTTGTCCTGAAATTTGATAGCTAAGTATAATTGACAAAGATAATTTTTGTGAAATATGTTCATATAAAATTATGAAAATAAAAAAAAGTTGTTTTTGTATGGATGGTCACATCATCCAAAATTTACAGATTTAGAGGGTTTGTCTCATAGCTTCGCGTTGATAGTCAGAGACAAGTGTCTGACGACATTTTGTGGTATTTTCCTTACATGTTTTTTAATCAAGTGGTGGTAAGAATCCTGTACATGCAATACATGATTAATTAATGGTAAATTGCGCGTTATTAAGGTTGTTTATGGCATATTGGGTGCCTTAACAATATATATGTATATGTAAATATATATACATAACTCTTTTTGCTTAATTATTTTTTTTTCGATTTTAGGATTATTGATATACTCGAAGAAGTATTATTTATCCTGTCATGGAATATGCAAGTACCATGTATGAATTTTCAATTAATACATGATAATACAAAAATTATAGTGTGTCAACTTATGAAAGAATGATGTTGGGGTTAAAATATTTTCATAGTGTTACTTAAATTTCTAAGCAAATTGGAAGTCTTAGTTATCGTATGACCACAACTTTGTAAAGTAATTACTGATACTCGGTCCGCTAAATGTTCATCCATCGTAGAAATATAACAAAATAATCGATTTTAGCGCCACAATGTAAATTTTTTATAAACCGAATCTTTCAATAGAAATTCCAATTATTTTTTTTAATTTTCTTTTTACGACAGTGAAATGTTTCAAGGACCGTCTATGAATAAATAAGAATTTGATATTCCGCTACCTCTAACAATATGAGTGAACGTGTAAGGAAGACAGAGTAGGTTTTTTTTAAACGCCGATAGTTACGAATTGACGCACTGTTATTATGTTTTGCTCTCAACCTCATTGACAAGCTCTGGATAGAAGTATGCTCGAGATGTCTCTAGCCGCTAAGTGTCTAGAGCGGAGACTACGCACTAGAAAGTGCAGCGTGTGGCTATCGCTCACAAGCTGGACAAACAACTTTGGTCTACTGGTCTTTTGGACTAAGGTCATCAGAGACTTTGGACTTAGCTCATTTTCGATAATCTTAAGGCCTACTGATAAATCTCAGAAGGTCTGGGATCAGCAATGGACGTCTTACAGTTGAAATGATAAATGATGATGATATTTTTTTTACGAAATTTGAAGGGCTCCCTCATATTTGATGGATGATTTAATGAAGCGAAAACAATTAGATACCGTAAAAGGAAGGGCATTGTACTTTTATAAAACGAGTAATCATCAAAATGTAGGTGTGAATGTTGTCCGCAATCAAAAAGTTAAAGCTTCAAATGAGCTTAAATAAAATTTCCTCAATATAACGTTAAAAGATTCCTAATACAGAATATAAATAATATCATAAAACGTCTACGCGGAAAAATCTGCACTCTTCTGCGCTTGAAATGACACCATTAATAAATCATAAATAAGGTTTTGCATTTTGATTAATTATGTTATTATTAACAGCATCTATAAATTTTGAAAACATTAAATTGTATTATAATCGCTGTAAAGATTTTATTACCAATTTATTTAAATCAATCCTTAAGGTACTTGGTAGTTTTCTTTTCGGAATTACTAAAACCTTTTTTTTAGATATACATGAACATACTTCAAGTGCAAACTGCTTGCATTTTATAATAAGACATAGCGTGTTAATTCCGTGGCAAATGTAGACGTCTTATTTTTATCGGCTCTTACACATGGATGCCTATCCATTATGTTATAAATTGATTAAGTACAGCATTTATCAGAGCGCGAAAAGGCATTGAAAAATTGTACGTAGTAATTAATTTTCTATCTGTGGTGTTGAAAGAACAATCTATTTTTACTATGGAATCTTCTCTATTTTTAATAAACACAACCAATTTTTTTAATCTGTTTTATGAATACCTTAACAGTTAACTGTCATTTATGATATCCATTGCTATGCATGCAAGATTTGTACTAAAGTACAAATGAAGAAATGTACAAATACCCCCTTAAAAGTTAGTATAATTAAAGTTTGGGTATAACTCAAATAGAAAACCCTGTTTGTGTATGAACTTTTCACCGCTGCGTGTCTTTAAATATCACGCAGATGATTTTTTCCCGCTAATATTGTAATGCATGTCTTAAACTTTTCAGATGTCCTACAGTAAGATCGTTAGTGGCTTGAAATAAACATAACTTAGTGACACATACGTCTTATGGTGTCAAATACTTTGCGGCGCGTGAGCGGCGAATGGCCTGTGTCGCGCCAGTCGTTCCCATAGGCCCGTCACGTCTACTTGTGTAACTAATATTAGAGTTTCCTGTTTCCAAAAATTTTACATCTCCCATAGCCTTATAGACCTAGTGAACACACTGAACTCACATACTCTACAATAATATAGGATTCAATGTAAAATTATTTAATTGTTACATTTGAAGCTGCATAAAATGTAATTCTCTTTAAATTTACTTCGGTGCCTGTTCATAAGGTATTTGCCTTGCATTTGAATAATTCTCTTAGACTCACGAATAAATCGTTCGAAAACTAGTTACCGATAAAATCTCTGCAAGCTCAACGCGCGATTGTTTAAAAACTTCACCGTGTGTGGACCTTTATTGAGTGTGTGTAGTTTAAGAGTAGAGAATCTTAGGCGTATAGTTCTCTATCCTAAACGAAATGAAAGACTATTCTGTGAAGTAAATCGAATAGATGTTCCAGTGGAAATGCTTGTATTTGTCAAAGTTACATATGCCTATTTATACACTATATGGAAATAATATCAAGTTATAGTCCTATTGCATTTCAGCCGATGCTCGAAGTCCGTTTTCTGTCATCAAGACGATTATTTTTGGGTCCGGTGACATTTGCGGGTTAGCAAGCGCCCGGTAAAATATAAAGGTTCGAGTGGTAGCTACAGTGGCTTAATTTTTATTTTTATTTTTGGTCAAGTGAAATTTTATTACAAAAAAGAATAGAGTAGCGTGAGCGGTCACAAGCCTTGTAGATGTGTGCCTGATCATTTTTTGTTGCCTTGCGCAACAAAGATGCAGTAAAAGCATAGTTAATTTGCTCACACAAAGAATTTGAAGAGTGCTATCTGTACACCGAAACATATGTTTAATAATATGTCTTGAATTTTTTGTATACCTAAAGGAGATATAAAAAGGTGGACTTTTTTATTGAGTTAGATGGATGACTCAAAAGTCATTTAGTGATTCAGGTAAATACGTTAGTCATTAATGAATGCCGCGATGACGTCATTACGTTCGTTAAAATGGGACAGAACTCTAAAGTAAATAAAGCATATGCTGTCTTAACGCATCCATTATGTTAAACATTGCATCTTTTAAAATTATTTTTTGTATTCACTTCAATATAAATGGGCGATTGGCTAAAAGCGTAAAAGCTTTACTTATCGGGCTAATAGAAGAGCTTTGATTTTAATTAATGTACGGTAACTATATCAAAACTTATTAGATTCAGAAATAATATATAACGTAACTATAATATATGTTTATCTGTTCTTGCAGGCTTTGTTCTACCAGGAGTAACTGGCTAGAGAAATAGAAAAAAATATTATTAATGATTGGAAATCGGTATAAACGCTTTAAAGGTTTTTGCTCACAAACGTGATATACATTCACCCTTTTACCATTATAACCAATACCTGCATACTATTTTCTGAAAATGTGCTCCTAGATTCTATCTTTCACTTCTAATGGTTGCTTTCGGTGATATCGGTTTAAAAACTAAACTTAAGATTATGTTAAGCAAAGAAAATATTATTGCTATTGTATCGTCCCAAAACATCGATCATAATCTTTTATAATTCCTTATACTAATATATTCCTATTTACTAATAAAAATATTATTTTTAAACTAATCCTAATATGTATTATTTAAACTTTGGTTTGCAATGTAAATAATAGACATATTATATTTAATTAAAATGAAAAAGTTCCGAGTGTGAAAGTGCGTTTGTTGTTGCTGTTAGTTTCTGCATGAGTCAAATTTAAAATCTTTGTATAAATTGTTCATCGTATCATTTAAAATTGTTTTCGTCATAATGGATGAAAATAAGATATATTGTAAGTGGTTCGCTTTTACAATGTTCTATCTATTGTTACGAATGAGTTATCCCCGGGCGTGATTAATTGGTTTTCTTATCTCGGGCTCACCCTGTCGGATTGTCGTTTACTTGAGGTTACAACTACAAGCATGACAAGCGATTGTAAAAACCTGAGCTTGTCTTATTGATAAAAACAACGTGTCTCTAGATATACCTGTATTTTTAATATAACTATATGTATCTCTATATTACGAAATTTTTTAAAATTATCACATATGTATCTAGTGTTGTGCACTGAAGTTTTTACTGGACATGAGAATAGTAGTGGTCGAATTGACTAACGACCCCTTATGCTATTGCAGAATTCTCGGTAAAATCATATTTTTCTTTCTCTTCTTTCACGCGTGGGGGACTTTGAGCTTAATCCATAGCCAATCCATAGAGCGTCCATCGAAGCAACCTAAAAGCTCGAGGGCCTGTATATGCGGAAAATGGTAGTAAGAAGCGACCCAAGCAGAGGGTACTCCAGAAGCCCTCCAGTTTAATTATTTTAAAAGAGGTCTTAGGCAAACGTCCTTTGTGCCCCGCCAACTCCAATCTGCGGAATCTGCCAATGCCATTTGAGCAGCAAGTACAGTCCGATCCAAAAAAAAAAAAATCCTACACTCGCTAAGCAGTCCATGGAAAGGGACGTGTTTAGGGTTTCTTTACGAAATACAACCAGGAATGAGAACAAGCGTTGATAAAATATACTGACATAGCGCAACAGATTGATAAGTTGATAGGTCAATGGGCAACCCATGTGCGCAATGTGTAGTACAGATGTCTACTGGGATTTTAAGGCTCTAGGGCAGAGACAACGGATCGGCAAGCTCAGCGTAAGAAGTCCACCCGCAAGGAGGATAGACTCTCTTGTTTCCTTGCTTGTCTCCCAGAAAGGCGCTGGATGCAGGCCACTTCCAACAATTTCTTTTGAGAAGTTATGAGAGACGTCTGTGTACCATACGTGCCGTGTAACAGTAGACGTCTTCTGTCTCAACATTATGATGATGATTATGAACTTTTTTTCAATTATAAAGAAGTGAATAGTTTACAAAAAAAGTTAATATCGAAATTATTACACGAATTGCAATGTTTACATTTCAATAGATCGGTTGCAAATGAAACCGAACTAAATCCGTTAATCTCTCGAGAATAAGGTTTCAGCTTAAATTGAATTCCTGGTAAGCGCAGCTTAAGCGTATTTTTAAAATATTAAAAAATCGTGACATTTATCTCGTTGTATTAATTCGTTTATTACATGTGTTTTACAATGTTTAATATATAAAAACAACAGAGAAATAAACTCAAAACCAGATATAAAGTTATATTGCTTAGTCGCATGCTCCTAGAGCTGTCGGTGATCATGGTTGTCATTGCGCATTCGTCACAAATTCCCGCCATCTCTCTTTCTTGACACGTATAGAGCATTTATTATCGTCGTTGTCACGGCGAAGTGGCATTTGACCATAAAAAACCTGAGAGTTGTCGCGGGAAAAAACAACAGCATAGGAACACTGTTAGTTGTCACGGTGAAGTAACATCCGTAAGAGCAATTTCAATGGTTACGATGAAGTGGTAAAGGATTAAAGGAATACTATCAATGGTGACGATGAAGTGACAACTCTCCATAGGAACAAAGTCAGTTGTCACCGTGAAGTGACAACTCACAATAGTAGCACTTTGAATGGTTACGAAACAGTGACAAATGACCAAACGAATACTTTCAATGGTCACGATAAAGTAATAACTGACCATAGGAACACAGTTAGTAGTCACTTCAACTGACCAAATGAACACTATAAATAGTTACGTTGGATTGACAGCTGATTATAGAAATACTAAAAGCTGTCATGGTAAAGTGACAAGTGACCAGAGGAATATTGTCTCACCGTGACCATTGGAATGTTGTCTATAATTTATATTGTTACTTTAACGTGTACGTCTTACCTAAGGCATCAATTGCGAACTGGCTCCTTTAACATTAGTCTGTATAAGTAACGATACTGACATAGAGCCGATAGTTATGGTTTTACACTCTAAAGTAGTAATCTAGTTTTTGCCAATAAGATGGGTTAGTGTGTAACTTCTGTGCTAGTGTCATTAATACGACTTACCCGCATGTATTCATGATAATAAAAAAGGTTGGCGAACATAAAATTTTTGGCGAAGTTTTTTTGGGTAAGAAGTTATAGAAGATACATTAATTTAGAACTATATTTCATTGATTAAATACTTATAAGAATCTCTTCGTTTCTCTGATCGATTAGCATCCCAGGATCTTTTCGATACAAAAGTCTTTTTCATAACATATAAATTTGGTCAACAATATTCCAATATATGAATTTGGCAAATACGCATCCATAAATTTGATGTCTGATGATTAGTGTAAAATAGTTTTTTTTTTTTATAAATAATAGTTCGAATAAAATCGAAGTAATCAAGGCGTGCTATTAACGTCTTGTTTCTTTAATAATTACAAATAATCATGACCATTTTGCTATTACGATTATCGCTATCTAAATTTAAATCGTTAATTTAATGAATAAAGTATAGACTTTGTTGCATATTTATACCTAATCGCCGAATGACTTGAAAGTGAGCTTAGGTTATCTTATATTTTTACCTTTGTATTGCCTGGTGATACGAGTGTTTTTGACGGTCAGCGCTAAAAGGGCAGCGGGAGTTTGAAGTCTCACCTCCATTGTTATATGAATATGGCGTAAGGCCAATGTGGGCGTACATCGACGTAAGTCTATCGTAATCCATTCAGATCTGGGTGACTGTTCACAAACGATATTTTCTGAAGAAAAATCACAATAAAATAAATATTTTATATCTACTTATTTACATATAAACATAAAATATAAAGTAATTTAATTTAACTTAAATACAAGTAACTTAAATATAAGTTTTACTGATAATCTTCATCATTATTATTTCAACTGTAGAAAAATTCATTGTTGGACATAAGCTCTTCCCGATTGATTTTCAATAAGGCCTACTGGAAGCGGCTTGCATTCAGTCTTTCGACGGCTTTAACAAGGTCTTCTCCGCTCCATGCTTTTCAAACGCTCCATTTTTACAATCTCATAATAGTTAGTACTTAAGTGTAAAACAATTGTTATTTCTCTACCACTATTTTCATAGTTTATGCAAATAGCTCTCAGAGAGAGGAGAGTAAGAATTAATAAAAACACATAAAAAAACTTTTTGGTCCAGATTACACCATTTTAACGTTTTGCTGCCTAATACTGCACCCGTAGGATGTGTGCGTAGGATTTAAGTTTAAATTTCATTTTATATTTCGTGTAGAGAACGAATTGAATAGAGGTTATAATTTTAGCTGTAAAGAGATTTATTAGGCGATTTTAAATGAAAGTTAACCAATCGTGTTGTAAAAAAGATAATAAAAGAAATACGTTATTTCGTTAACCCGTTTAAAACATACTTACCTCATACAGTTGGCATTGGCCGATCATACCTGATATTTTACGGAGAATTTAAATGCGCAAAGCGATTTTTGAAGATTTTTGATCACCTAGAAGTGAAAACGCGATGTCAATTTGAAAAACCTCTCAATCCTTAACACTGGAAGGGTAGATGAAAGGCAACCATGAGGTTGCAGCTCCAAACCATACTCAACCAACTCACAGTAGCCAATCTAATGCACACCGTCGCAGACAAGCGCAAACACGTAACATAGTGCGCCAAAAACTTTACAAAAAATCTGCAGTAAGCAGAGATATGACGCAGAGGAAGATAATCGGAGTTATGTAATCAAAAGACTGTTAAAAAAAAGAAATTTGTCTAGATGTGAAATATAACCTTAGGTGTAAAAAAATCTAATGTCAATTTGTAATATTATACGATATTTGTTTTATAGTACAGTTAGTGCAACATACTTAGAGATACTATAATTACATGACATATTACGTTTCATATTTTATTCTATATTTATCGCTCAAGGATGATTGCTAGAAGCAGAGAAAATTTAAGCAATTTCTGCAGTGAATCTTTAACTGTTCTGTAGTAGCGCAGCGAGGAATTAATTAATTTCCTTAATTACATTCTAGTAACGTTTCTTGAAAATCTTATGCATATATTTATTTATGAATCAGATTTCAAGAAAATTTTTACACGACTTATCTTTTTAATACTTATTTTAGGTTTATGTTTTAAACGATGAATTTTATTTACTTATTAGTAAAAAATATGAACAAAAAAAAAGGGCTGGGCCTCGGCCTTTCAATGGGCGTCTATTTGCAGACACAAGGGTGGTGTTGATGTTGAGGTATGATTGAAGATTCCAAAAAATATTGTCTCATCTATCACACATTTACAGGTGGAACAGAATTGCTTTGGAGTTCGCGGTTAGTTAACAAAATCCGTACACAAGGGAAGCATCACATGAACTAGTTTGTCCAAACAACTAAAACAGTTTCTGCATAATTTTCATTTACAGGACGTACCCTTGCAAACATACACATAACATTAATAATACTTTTAATTTGAATGTACAGTCTTATTTAATATTTGTTTAATTGCATAACAGTTTAGTAACAACAGCTGAGCGGTGACAAATGTTTGACAACAGTGTCATCAGTGTTAACACTAGCGGGTTCGATTCCCTGGATACAATCTTATATAATTTACAGTTGTATGTGCATAAATTATATAGGAATGGCACTGCTCACTAACAAGTTTCCAAAGAATAGGCAGCAGTGTCCTCTGCGTACCGTTACATCTCACTGCGATCGTGAACACGAGTACCAAGCGTGGCGATTATTGTACATCCCCTCTTAGATATCTTTGTGAAAAGCCTATGTTTTGCAGCAACATGCTTATTAGGTAGTAATGGCTAATCTAATAACGAAATTATATTTTCCTAAGCTTCCAGAAATAAAAACCATACGCGCTATGTTTCCTTGTAATAGTGATTTTAATGATAGCTTTAAGTAACTGTTTAAATGGCCGCTAGGGCCTTAAGGTTCTAGAGTAGGAACAACGAATCTACAACTATAGCGCCGGAGGTGCACCCGCAACGGCAAATGAGGAAAGGCCACTAGTCCAATTGGAAATCTATGAGGGAGGCTTATATCCAGCATTGGGTCTTTGAGCTGAAATGGTGATGTTGGCAAATTGTTCAATAAATGAATGAAACAGTGTACCAAAATTTTAATCTTCTTATTTCTCATTTCTAGTATGTAAGCTTATTTTTAATTTAAAAGGTTTACTAGACGTAGAAGACTTTGTCGCTATTAGTCTGATCAACTAACAGCGACACCCCGTAATGCAGTACCGCACCACATTAACAATATTACTCTGTAAAGACCTATTGCACTGCTATTGGAATCTGTAGATAACGAGAAACTGTAGAAGGTATTAGCGGGTTACATCGATCGATATACAACAGTTAGCATTATATTACTTGTTTGACCAGATTAGTATAGCGAACTTAGCGAACTCTTAGGCCGCTTAGGTGGACGGTACATAGAGTGACTGGAAGAAAATGCCACCTGGCAGGTACCACAGCTTGTATTGTGTCCCGAAAAGCGTCTAGTGTTTTGATGCAAAGGTGCCCGAAATATCCGAACCTCGGCTTGATTTCGATTGCTATTATCGGTATATAGCAGCTCCTCGGATTGGTAGGTTAAGACCAGTACAGTCTCTTTGACTTTTCTAAATAGAAATTTTAAGATAAACACCATACCATTAGATTATTTTTAATAAATTATTCGTACAAGTTTTTAGTTACTTTCGTTTTATTTTTGGTACATTTCTTGGTATTAAACGGGACTGTACTGGTGCTACCGTGTTGTACAGTGTCATATCAAGTGAAATTAACTACCGGTCTAATGGAATATGCCATTGTATGTTGCGAAAGTGGTTAGCAAACGTTTTATACATATATGGAGAAACTTTATTTCAACTTTATATTAAACTCTACATTAAATTAAAAAGTAGATTTTCAATTACTTAATTATAAACAACTATTACATATAGAGGTCAGGTGAGCAGTGGTAGCTCACGGTAAGGACTGAAACTTGCGGTTGTTGGCCGTGGGTTCGATACCCGCGATACATTCTTATGTAATTCAAACTACGTGCATCAATTATTTAGGATTACTAATTATCATATACAAGTTTTCAGAGAACGGGCAGAAGTATCCTCTACTATATACACCGCCTGCCAAGCGTAGCGATTATGGTACGTCACCCGATAGAAATCTTTGGAGGGTGCCTAAGACTTGCAGTGGGCGAGATAGGCTGAATCGACACACAAAAGAAGTTTTGTGTGACGTTGACCGCAAGACTTCAATAAATTACTTTTGAATTCATTGTATTACAATACTTTATTTTATGATAACCTAACACCTCTTTTTTGGGTGTGATTGATATTAATTGTTTTAGTTCACTCTATGGTTCGTATTGTTTGTATGGTTGTATTGTTTTTATTATTTTCATCGATTTTTTTCTATTTTTTCTCTCATAAAAATAGTGTGCCGAGTTGATCGAGTTTTGTGCCTAGCAATCAATTTAGTATACTGCTACCGAAACCGCTTTACCGCGCTCGTTCGCTTCGTTCTGCTAGTAGTACGTCGTCAACATTCTCTGTAGCGGAGTTTATGATTTTTTTTCATTAATCCCCGCCTCGGTACAGCGATTTTGGTAACACTATTATTTATAGATGAAAATATAGCTGTAAGACGTCATAGTGAATAGAAAAACCAAGGTCATCGAGGTAGGTCGAAGAAGTGCCTGTCTGAAGTAACAGTGACATCAGACGGTCGTTTGGGACGAAAAGTTCTCGAGTAGCAAACATGAGCCGGTGTACGCAGCGTGGACATGTCCCTCTCTAAGTGGATAAACGGCATAGTTAAGAACGATTTTCCGGGGAGGCATATACAACTGCCGATATTTTTTTTTAAGATTTTCACAAAACTATTTTTATTTTAAAAGTTATGTAAAATGCAAGCTAAAGCATTTTACTGCATATGATAGCTATGCTTAGAATTGTGTTACAATCATTTGTACTGCCCTCTCTGTTTGCATCATTTGCACAAGCGCTTTATTGTTATCTTGTAAAGTTTACTCAACAGGTTACCATAACTGGAAATTTCATTACTTACTCTATTACTTAATTAACGCTTTAGTAAATTCATTTTAAAATCTGTTTTCGGTAAATTTATCCTTAAAAGTTTTTTGTACAAACCGTAACGGCATTTTTATTACACATTTACACAACGAAATATAATGAGTTCTTTCTAAGAGTATAGCAGCAGAGCTTCCTTTAACGGATGTTACCGAAAATGATGTTTTATATTATTAATTTTAGAATTTTCTGTTTCTTGTATAGAAGCTATTTGTAAAACTTAGCGATAAGAGATCATTTTTTTATAATCCAAAATATATTCATGATTCGAAGACATGTATATCTGTATGTATATTTTTTATAAAGAGTAGGACATTATTAGATAAATTCGTGAATAAGCAAATTAAAAATAAATTTTTAAATAATTTATAACGGTAAGAGTATTGTTTTTATTTAATCGTTATAAATTTTTAACGTTCCTAATCTTAATTAAAGGAATTTCGAATTTTATATTCGATTCGATTCGATTCGAGCTTATTATTATTTACTCATTTGGAAGTATTAAGTAATCATGTGGTAGACATAATAAGAAAAAAAATGACGACATTTACAGTTCATATGCAAACAAGTGCCGTGAAAGTTGTGCTAGAACTATTACGAAAATTCAACGCAAACTAGTTTATGTGATGTTTTCCCAGTGCACCAGTTTTGTCTGCAAACTACGTAATTCATGAGACCAATTAATTATTTATTTACCGTGTGTAAAAATAAACAAACGTTATTATAATAAACAAATTCAACATTTATTAATTGTGTATTTTCATTAACAACACAATAAATTTAACAATGACAGATATGGAACATCCTTTCATATTATGTGAAATGGTATAGATTAGTCAATAGTTATTCAATATTTAACAATATGTGTTTATGTAGATACTTCGGGATATATATATGGTAAGACTTCTGGAAATTAATTAAGATGACGACCGATAACAATCTGTATTTAAGGCGTTCCGAAATACCAGGGGATTGACAAACTGCTTCATTTCAAAGGACGGCTGCGCGCCCCCGCGAGCGCGTACAACGGGGGCGATCCGAGTTAAAATCCGGATCCCACCATCAATCGTCGAGTAGTCAAAATTATATTCACTAGACTCTACCCTCACATGTGTACAGTCAGGTACCTTCGCGTGATCGTCAGCGTGCAACGTGCAACAATAATAAACCAGCAAATTCTGTCAAGTTTGCGGACTCTTCGGTTCCTCGAATTCAATTCCGATGAAGCTGTAAAAGCCTCCCGCATTTACAGCAACTATAACTTCAGAAACTATGCAGTGCAAGTAGGGAATTGCTCTTTTGATTCGTTTCGGAGAACATTGTAAAGCTAATATTTAAATTAGGTGTCTAGAATAATAATTAAAGTTAAAGTGATCTTTCTCCAGAGATTCAATATAATGTGAGCAATTCCATTAAATTTATCAGTACGGTTTCATCTTTATCATTTCAGCCATAGGACACACACTGGTTGACATGAACCTCTCCCATAGATTTTGAATAGGACCGGTAGGAAGCGGCATTAAGCATCTTCCGATACTACGACTTAATGGCACAGAGCTAAACTTTCTTTACCAATATGTTTGTTTTTATCAATTAGCATACTAGAACAAAATGTACTGACGCTTTGAATAAAATATTATCTGTCTTTACACTACTTTAATATACCTATCGAACCAAATGATGATATTTAAATGAGCAAGAATTTTTGTTGAAATTTTAACATAGCAGCCACATTCATAGTTGACACTATTTTATTCCAGCAGATGGCCACCGCGAGCTAACGGAGTTGTGCAGTGAATTTTTAAAAATGAAATTATAAAATGCACATGCTTTTTACCAACTATTAATGAGATGCAGACGTAATTAAAACTATATCAAAGAGTCAGAATGAGATAACAATTCTATTTCATGTTATATTGTTTTTTGCCGATGGCGATAACGGTAAGACCCTATGCTGTATCTATATGTCAGCTGATAGATGTCCCCTGGAAGGCCTTTCTCCTCAAAGATCGTCACAATGGCCAGTCTTGCGATGCTCGCAGTAGGCTCCTTCCCTCAATCTTGACTATGTTGTCGATGCTCTAAGTGGGCGGCCTAGATTTCACTCCATTACTTTATATTACAGCATAGTGTGTTCGACCAGACGAGTTACCTTATTAGCTACTATTATTATGCGCAAAAATAGTTCAAAATTAGGCCATCAACATTATTTTTTACATGCAAAATGAAAGATACTTTATGTAAAGCATATAACATAAAACTGACTGAATGATTGATTGATGATGAATTGAATGGATTATATATATATATACATATATATATATATATATATATATATATAGTAAAGGATCTATTTGTATATATACGTGACCTCTCACTAACAAGGGGTTTAAAGGGAAAATAAATATAACGGTGGGTTCCCAGTCCGCACGATAATAATAATAAAATAGTAGCATTTTATATTGTGCAAGATGGCAATGGTTCAGGTTATTTCGCATCGCCTAAGACTCGGCTTTGTCACATTTTATCGCAGTTTCAAAAGCGCTGGCATGTTACCTCAAGGTCCTAAGGTAGAGCAAATGCCTCCCACCCATTGCCATGAACACGCTAGCAGAATAAGTTCGCGCGCCACCACGAGAACAAGACTTACATGCGGCGGACCAAATCGATTGCCAAGATCTTGTTAATGGGTTTGCGTGTTATAAAATCTTTCGACGTGAAACCAGCTGTGAATGGAGAGCTCTGATCTTCTTTCTCTTTTTCTCCCTATACAGCTTCTTTCAACAATATTATTTTTTCACAGAAGATTATACCAGCGCTCAGTGACCTCTCGTTTTGCGCCAGTCTAGCTACGAGAGGTCGTTCTTCTCTACCTCGGCAGATTCTCGGATCATATTAACTCAAGCTGCGCACTCTTTAAATGTGTGCTCAACTTTGTCCTCGTCGTTAAAGTAATGGTGGATGCTCCCTCCATCTCGACTCTCTTCTTTACTCTTACAGGATTAGGACCGTCGTTAACTGAGCTATTAATATATCACTAATATATTGTGATCATGAATACTCGATAAAACTACAGAGAAAAAGTAGAAGTACGTTTTAAAATTTTTAGTGTTTCTTTATGCTTTTGCTGCAAACAGCTGCTGAATAATAAACTATTGTTTAGCATTTCTTTAACGCCACTTCTCTTTGTAGCGAAAGTTTCTTATAGTACTTTTAGCTTACATATCTAATACTTTGAAATTTTAACTTCAGTTGCCGATTCGTGCTCCTTGTTTTTGTTATTCCGTGTAATATTTTACCGCTAATCATTATATGTTGATTCGTCATCATCATTTCAGGTATAGGAAGTCTACGGATGGATTATTGATTTTGTAACAAATTTCCGAAGATTACAGAATTCTCATGTCTCTCAGAATTTATTAGAAAACAAGTTAATTAAAAATACCCAGTGTCACCCAAATCAAGCGGCAAATTTTTAATTTATTGAGCTTCCCTTATTATACCCAGAAGACTGATTGAGAGTTGAAAGCTTTTTTTTTGTTGAGAGCTCAAGTAAGTAATACCATAAGTTAATGGAAACAAATTGTAAGTTAAAATTTTGATTTATTTCATCATAATGCTCATTTACTCTATACTTTGAAAACTTAGTGAGTTTAAGCGTGTGATATGAATAGCATGAAAAGTTTGTTTAGTCAGTTACTATACCTTCTCTTTGTGTTTTTTCTGCATATCAGTAATGGTCGCATTTCATAAGTTGTAGAATGTAAAAGGAGTATGAATGCATAATAACGTACTCTTTATTCAGACTGGAATTCATAACTAAAAGCTTGCTTTTAGGTGATATAAACAGAAGTCCATTGAGACAAGAGCAATTAAAATCTATTTTGATGTTCGAGTGAAACATTACAAAAAAAAGAGCTCTTGGAACTGTTTTAGCTTATTATGTATTCATATCACTTTTCGTCGGGTGAACGCCCTGTTTGTCTCGTCATTTTCTTTTATTAAAAATGTGCCAAGTTTTCAACCTCTTTAATTTTTTAATCTGGTTAGAAAGAGAAAGTAATCGCTGTCCAAAATTCACTTAGGTAAGTTTATTACTCTCCAAGAATGACAAAGGGCGAGACTTTCGTAGACATAAATTGTAGCAAGACACTTATACTTCAACATGATGTTGTAAAGTGAAAATACAGTGTAATCACAAAATAGAAATAAGAAGATCCGCAGAAATACTAGAGTCACCGACGCAGCCTGAAGAATTGCTCGTCTGAAGGGGCAGCGGACGGGACACATTGCTCATACAACTCGTGATAGCTGCTGGGGCCGAAATGTACTCGTAGGTGAATCTCATTAGGTAGATCGATGACATGGTCGCGGGGTGCCGCTGGATTGTGGTGATCTTTGGAAAAGTGAAAAATGTCTTGCAGCGGACGCCTATCGTCTGAAAAGAAGAAGAAAAATGAAAATTTATGTAAGCAATTGTAAAAAAGTATGTAGTACAGTAGTATTTTTAAATTAGGACGATAATACAAAAGCTCTAGAGATTTCACCACAGATAATTCAATTTTTGAGTTGCTAAGCGAAAAACTTGCAGACGACTCGACTGAAACGACTCATTTATTTTAGATTCATAACATATGTGGAAATCATATGATTTTTTTTAAATTTCCATACCAAACATATTTCTCATGTAAAATATTTATCTCCGGGGATGATAAAGCATAACATTGAATATATTAATCACATTATTGCTAAGTTATTACGTAATAGTTTTTTTTTAAACAATTGTTGATTGCTATTAAGACATAATTCGGGAAATATTGGAATCACTCCAAAAAACCTTTTTTTATAATTTACATATAGGCTGGGACGAAATAACTTTTGAAAGTATGAAGTCTATTGGAGCAGGTATTAGTTATAAACAAATACTGACAAAACAACTAATTAAAATTTTAAGAACTTTATTGATTTCGTTAAAAAATGTCTGTTAAATGAACAGCGCTTTAAATTTAAACGATAATTTACTCAAGCACCCTTACGATTGTCGGTATTGGATATCTGAAGATTTTTTAAAGTATCGAATTCTGTTTGAGTTCAAAATTTGTTATTGACCTGGAGCAGTATCTGTGCATTTCCATAATAATTACGTAGTATTTAAATCGTACATATAAATTAAATTTCAAAATTGTGACACGAGCTTAATACATGTTGATTTATAAACGTGTCAAGAAACTAAGATAATCTATTGGTTATGTTCAATAGGATTCACTTTCAATAAGCAAAATTCGGTTGTATAAATATTAAAACATTTACAATAGATTTAAACGTGCACATTTGAATGTTTACAATTATTCTTAATTACATATTAACGAGCTATTCAACAACAAACTAAATAAAGGTTATTTGTGTAATTATATGTTGTGATATGTATAATAGATTATAGCAACAATGTACAGTAACAGTAACAAAGATAAGCATGTAAATGTTTTATAAATGCTTTAACCTTAATGCCTTTCATGTGAATATTAAAAAAATTCTCATTAAAAATGAAGAGTCATCAACAACATACTATTGTCATCATTACATGTTGTATGTATCTAAACCTATTAAACTCCACGCGTTTAATATCCTGATATTTTTGAAATAAAAGTTGTCCTATTTTCATATGAAAGCGTATGAAGGTTATAATAGATTTCAGAAATATTTTAGACCGCATGATAGTGGTTTAACAAAAAGCAATTTGTGATTTTAAACTATTATACGGCTAACTACGATTACTTTATGTAAATATTAATCTTTAAGTTCCAGATAATTGTTGTTTGCGCCCAACATTTCTAAACGTAAATTGGAACATGTCCAGAGAAAATTGCATCGAATCTCTCGGGCGTTCAGCCTAAAGGATTATCTGCTATCCGTCCTCGCCCATTATTTTGCATTTCTCGCTTAAATAATATATTTTAATTTCATTTCAGGTTTATTTAAATCTTATTAATTAGTTTTTGATAAAGGCATATTCAAAAAGTGTTTTTTTTATTAATTATGTTTCGAGATTTGGATTATATTTCTTTGGTTTTTAACATCATTAAAGGCACGACAAAGTAGAATATGTTTAAATATTATATTTAAATTTAAGTATAATATTTTTTCTTTAGCCATTTCAAGATTGCATAATGGTTATTATTAAATAAGATACTTATATTAACATAAATTTTTATATCAAAATTTAACTGTAATAAAAATAATATTTATTGCTGTCTCAATATTACAATTTCGATATTAGATTGTGACATAAATAGTAAGAAGAAGCATTTCGTTGAATGAATTCTAACACAACTGGCAGCTGTGCAGTAAATGCTTTGAAATATGCCGTTACAGCAGATGGTCACCGAAAACGGACGGGGCTCCGGGCATGATATGCATATTCCAAGTTGCATCGGCTGAATACATTTCTAAAGATTGTACTGGGACATTTTTCAATTCATTATTATTTTTTGAATTATGTTATTAATGTTCTGGATACTATTTGTAACTTTTGTTTTTATTGTTATTACAGTAAATGTTTTTAATCATTCGCTCGTTATTAACAGATATAAATCGGCACAAGATCTATTTTCGTTTTTAAATTTAGATGACAATTTACGCCAAGCGACTCAGTGCAGCATAGCGTAAACAAGTTTTTAATCTTCCTTTGCTAAAATCTTTAAAAGCTAAACTTCAGCTCTGCTTTATGTACTAATGATAAACATTAGGGAGAAACCATTTGTACATATGTACAACTAATAAATGTAATTGTTAGATGAATTTTGGTAACACTATTTATTTATTTAATTCTTTTAATTACACCCGTGCAATATATATATATATATATATATATATATATATATATATATATATATATATATATATATATCTTAAGTCCATGGAATGCAATAAACGCAGTGAGTTTTTCAGTTTTCAAAGAAGTATTTTTTCATTTTGTGATATCTCGCAATAATATTGGCAGTTCATTAACTTATTTTTTTACCCTTTTTACACCTTGCGTAATGGCGGCAATGGCGGCCTTTGGCTATAGATAATTAATGATGTCTATATAAAAAAAAAACTAAACTAAAACATTATTTAAATACATGACCATTTACTACACATACATAGTAAATATTGCACTAATTATATAATTACTAATAAACACATACATATAAATGTAAATAAGGGATATAACGTGTAATATATAACACATACATATGTTACGTAAGTAATTCTCAATAGTGGGTTATGAGGGTTCTTACGCGAATAGGTTTCTATAATTCTTCCACTTTCTTTTTGTACATTCATTAGTTAACTGACTTTCTAATTCCGAGTGGAAGTTTATTCAAAAGCAGAACGCTTTATAGACGGGAATAGAAGAATGAAACCAGATTTATGAAAAGGACAAAGTATTAAAAGTTTATTCGACGACCCAAGATTTCTATCATGATTTGTGACAAGGAATTGCAGGTATGGCGTTAATAAGATAGAATAACTAAGATAATGTTTTTTGGCTATTTGGTTTTAGAAACGATTTATAATTCTTTCCGCGTAAATTATAACGTAATATGCATAATCATTTTTGTTACTATCTGGGTTGTATGATATGTTTAAATATGTTATGTCGTTAATAAAGCAGGGTTATCTTATAGCTTAGCCATAATAGCTTTGTCTCGATGTAAAGTGATCATGCGGTCTCGTTATAGAAGCCATTCGGTATTAATAATGCAGTCAATGATTATTGTGAATTAAATCGTTCCTGATTAAATAGTCAAATTCATAGCGACCAGTAGAATACACTCGACATTAGATAATTAGAAAAGATTTGGTTATGGGACTTGGCTCAACTGGCCGACTGTGTATTTTTCATTGTATACTCAATGCAAATGCGCAGTGGTGCTATTAATAGATCAATGCGTTGATCTATTTTAAAGGTAAATAATAAACAAACGCCTATAAATATAGCCACGAAAGATTAAAGTATGCAGCGGGACGGTCGCATAGTGCACAGAATGGAAGGCTGCTGGTGACTTAAGGTTCTGAAGTAGGGACCGTGAACTTGCAAGCGTAGCGAAGAACGCCCGCTTACATGATGCATATACGAACTTTTCAAGGTCGCCGGATGACGCTGAACGGCTCTTGCGAAAATCTCTGGGGAAGGCTTATGCCCAGCTGTGGATGTCCTAATGCTGAAATGAAAATGAATGACATAATGCTAACATGTTGTTGTATTATCTAGATGAATTAATAATAAAATAAATCAAAATTAATTTCGATTTTAGCATTTCGACGTCTTTACTATCTTCCCCAAGTAAATGAACTGTAATTATGAAGCTTGAGACAAAGCGCAACGTAACGAATAGTCAATAAACAACCAGGCGTTGGAGAACTTCTAACTCAAATTTGTTCGTAGTAAACTTCTCGTATAGATGCAAAATAATTGCTTGATTTAATTAACTATCGTATAGGTTTATGTTAAAACACATTAGGGACCATTTTTTTTAAATCTAAGTGTTTATTAGGTTTTTAAAAAGTAAGTACCAATAAATGGAGTTGTCATTCGAGTGTTAAACTAAGAAACATAGGCTAAGAAAAATTTAATATTTTGTTCATTTTTTGAAAAAGACACTTCGGTATGCGTGGTGATGTCGGGGTATAGGCAAATGAATACCCAGTCTGACCATTAATACTGTTAAAAGGTTGTCAAATATCTCCCTTCCGCCTTTTTGTCATTTGAATTTCGCGGCTATGTACAAAGCGCTACAGAGCTCGTATCTGGCAATACTATACATAATTTGAAAGGTCTTGACATAACCTACAAAACGACGCTATGCATGATAAGTTTGGATATTGCGTTCAACAGTTATAGACGTGTAAACATGGAGTTCACTAACGCCGAAATTCGCGCTATTTTAAAGTTTTCCTTCGTTAAAGGCAAATCCGATAGAGAAACGTTCCGTGAGATTAATGGTGTTTTGGGGGATGGTACTCTATCACTTCGAACCGCGGAGGAATGGTTTCGACGATTCAGAGCCGGCGAAAACAACACCATGGATAAGCCAGCCGGCGGAAGACCTGTGACGACAAATACCGATCAAATCATGGACTACATCGAGTTAGACCGGCATGTGGCATCTTGTGACATCGCCCAGGAGATGGGAGTTAGTCACCAAACCATTTTAAACCATCTGCAGAAGGCTGGATACAAAAAAAGCTTGATGTTTGGGTGCCGCATGATTTGACGCAAAAAAACCTTCTGGACCGAATCAACGCCTGCGATATGCTGCTGAAACGGAACGAACTCGACCCATTCTTGAAGCGGATGGTGACTGGCGACGAAAAATGGATCACATACGACAATATCAAGCGAAAACGGTCGTGGTCGAAGGCCGGTGAATCGTCCCAAACAGTGGCCAAGCCGGGATTGACGGCCAGGAAGGTTTTGCTGTGTGTTTGGTGGGATTGGAAGGGAATCATCCACTATGAGCTGCTCCCATATGGCCAGACGCTTAATTCTACCATCTACTGCGAACAACTGGACCGCTTGAAGCAGGCGATCGACCAGAAGCGTCCAGAATTGGCCAACAGGAAGGGTGTAGTGTTCCACCAGGACAACGCCAGACCACACACTTCATTGATGACTCGTCAGAAGCTACGGGAGCTCGGATGGGAGGTTTTATCATATCCACCATATAGCCCGGACATAGCGCCAAGTGATTACCACCTGTTCCTGTCCATGGCGAACGCCTTTGGTGGTGTAAAGTTGAACTCAAAAGAGGTTTGTGAAAAGTGGCTGTCCGAGTTCTTCGCAAATAAGGAGGGGGGCTTCTACGAGGGAGGTATTATGAAGTTGCCGTCTAGATGGAAACAGATTATCGAACAAAACGGCGCATATTTGAACTAAATCCGATCACTGTAACACTTTTTATAAAGCATTGAATAAAGAGCAAAAAAGCGGAAGGGAGATATTTGACAACCTGTTATAATTAAAAATAAAGAAACTAGTACTTTTGTATGTGAAATCTCTCATTTTTATATAATTTTTTATTGTGTTTTCCTATTTATACGCCAGCGTGTTGTAAAATATTGTGTTATATTTAAATGGAGCGGGATGATTGATAAAGAGAACCGAATCGCTGTAATTGATTTACGTAATGGTGCCAAAAAAATTTAAGTCACTAGGGTCAGATGCTTATGTATAATGATAGGTACAACAAAACCTTCTCTGTTTGTGACTGAAACAGATCTAGCTGTCCACGTCGCAACGCAATCCTATCTTTCGCAAGTTTTTATCTCGGAAGATGAAAATAGTACTTGGAAACTAG
This sequence comes from Battus philenor, assembly GCF_028537555.1. Lineage (NCBI taxonomy): Eukaryota > Metazoa > Arthropoda > Insecta > Lepidoptera > Papilionidae > Battus > Battus philenor. The sequence goes on from NW_027181693.1 coordinate 7,376,373, forward strand.
TATAGTATTTTAAAAGAAGACTAAGGACTGGCAGCCTATAAGACGCACTGGTCATTTTTTAACAACCACTTAAGTACTCAAAGGAAAGTCTCAGAAAAAGATGGGAAATCTTTTACAATTGAGCAATATTTAAATAAACAAAATGTACGTGTTTATACCGAAAGTTACTAAGACAGTGATAATCAACGTGGGCATTACCTGACTTCATTAAGGGGTTTGGTGAGTTATTAGGTATGAAGGAGTAACTGAGTCAAATTTTTGCGAAGCAAGTGTATCTAGATACTATTATTGAGAAGGTAGTGAAGCCCCTTAATAATATCATGTTCATTAATAATGAATGGTCCTTTCAGAAATACTCGGTGCTGGATCATGAAGCTCGATCCATCGAAACGAACGTTCCGGACTTCATCAGAGCTGAAGACTAGCCGTCTTCTAGCCCTGATTTTTATCCACAGGATAGATTTTATCCATTAGTTTACTAATAATAACTAGCCTAAATATTTAAAGGTCTGTATTTCAGCCAATGGACATCACTTGGAATAAGCTTTATGTACTCGTATTTCTAGTGGTTTATAAAAATGTATTTAATTGTAACAGTAATAAATGTTAAGTACAATAAAAATGTTGTTTTTCTTTGTAATAAATACAATATTTACGCTAAGACTAAGTATATATATATGACATATATACATATGTAAAGTAATATTCATGTTATGTTTCGACGATTTTATTCACTTTATGTGAAGTGCTTAATCAACTTTTTCATCCTTTTATGTGAATACTACAAAACATAGTAGCGATATATTTTTTATTTATTATTTGATTTATTATGATAAATACTTATTTGTTTATTAGTTGTTAAGCAAAAGAAAGTTTTAAGAATAACGTAAGTGTATTTGCACAGAGAACTTGTACGTTAAGAGTAAAGTTTTAACACAAAACAAGAGACAGTAATTACCGCCGTTGCTGTTTATCTCTTCTGAGAGTCAGGTTTAAATAGTAAATTTGAGCGCAGTTAATTACGCTTTCATGTTTAAGTTACATTCTACCACCATAATACAGAGCGATTACTCTATAAAATAACATAATGATAATGATAGCTTTTAAAGAAGTTTATTTGAAACCTGCTACTTAATATTTAAACTGTTGTCAACTATAATAATAAATTTGGAGGTTTATTACATTCACTAACTCAGATGGTAAATGAATATGTCCCAAGTAATTTGTTGTAGTAGATAGACAGTTTGATCCTGTGGTAGATATTAGGTAAGAAATTAAAGAAAATTTTTAGAATGAGTTCGGTCTTGCCAGATTTGTATTTGTATTTGTAACGAAGACCGTTTGGTTTTCTTCAAGTCATTAAGTTTTATTAAAAAAAGAAGATAGACAAGATAATCTTCTGAAAGCAAACTGTTCCCATTTAGAATTACTTAGTGTTTAGATGTTTTTTGATGATGATGATGAGTTTTTCGTTTATTCTTTGCCATTCCAAATTGGAAAACAGTTTACATTATTAAAGTTCGTCGCAAGAGTTTTGTGTCATAATTTTATAAAAGGTAGTTTTATTTTTCTTAAATGGCAACACTACTCGACCCCGTCACTCTTTTATGACAATCTCCAGTAAAAGGATTGAGATTGCTAGGGATGAAACAGCGTTTTGATTATTAAGTCGGGAGCTCGGTCACTCGTTTGATAACCATCGAAGTGATAAGTTGTCTAGTGGAAACTATGATAAAAGTATTTACTCTGGTGGAAGTTGGAGTTTTTCTGATATTTGAATGAGGCACATGGCCAGCCATTTGGATTTCGGGATAGCTCTTAATGACCTAAGTGAAAGTCTAAGTCTAAGAGAGTGAAGACTAAGTGAAAGTGAAAGATTAGTGTTTTATAAACACCGATCTTCATCTCATTTTAAGATTCTAAGTCTCCCAGGCACGCTAAGTAAATCCCAAAGAGGCATTACCCTTTGTTAAGAATTTGATAACTGTGTTGTGTGGTGTTTATAGCACTTAACAAATAACTAAATCAAAGTGTCACTATTATATGCTGTGTAGTAATAGACCATTTTTTTTCAAAAACTTTGTATAATCACTCATTCATATTATGTTTTGAAATCTTGTAATATTCAATAAAAAGTTGAAGGAATTACTTATACTGTTTATTTGGAATTAGGGCTGTCAAAATTTCGCACGAGAAGCAAGTTGGAAAGAAAAGATTTGTTTTTCTTCAACGTTATTAAGTCACCTGGGTGAAACTTCGAAGAAAGTCAGAAACAATTCTGGAGTTAGCTTACTTCACAACCGACATGAATATATGTTAATCTATTTTTCAAATAAATTGTTATTTAAGTTTAAAACGCAGGCATGATAATAAAACTTTCTAAATATTGTTTAATTTTTAAAAACAATCAAAACCTTCCTTGACATATTTTTTGCAGTCAAATTTATTTTATATTAAATTTCTCGTTTGTTAACTCTGTAGATTATTGAATCCAGATATATAGATTTAGTACAGTCGTAGTCAATTAACCCCGCTCCATGTAACTATGTAAATTGCAGCTTAAATTCAATGAACTTTCGACACATGCAACCTCAAACATAAATTCAATTTTAATTAGCACCCTCTTTGAAATTCTGCGAATAACTGTTAACTGTAACTGAAGACTAAATTTATCTTAAAACCAATTATAACTGTATTTGATTATCTACATGTCTGAAATAAATGCCACCTAAAATCAATAAAGCAGGTATGTTAAAAAACAATTTCTCTGACTGTTTTGATAAGAAAATGTAAATTAATGATAGGACGTGGCTCGATGTGCTAATTAGCCTAGATTTAAAGTAAATCAATGCTTAGTCGTACTTATAGCTAAAGTTTTAGTTTAGTCGAAAATGTTTACCTGTAATAGATTAGATTGCTTATTATGTTTCGAATCCTGTAGATTTCGACCTAGAAGATAAAACGTAATATTTTTATCATATTCCAATAAACTTCAAGTTACGAAAAGCGCCTGGTATTTAAAAGTAATATTATGATATTATATATCAATCATAATGTTATTTTGTATTTCGTCGTTGAAAACTAAACTCGTAAAGGAGAGCAAACGTTTACCCGAGGTCTCATAATGTAACAGATTGTGTGAGTATAAAATATTTAATAGTAACCGGTGTTCGTAAAAAAATGCAAATACAAACAATAAAATTCGAAAGATTATAAATAGCACAATGAACCTTTTTTGATAGAATGTTACTATTTGTTATTTAATTAAGATATTACATCTAACATCTGAACACTATTCGATGTTCATTAACATTAGTTTTTATTGAAACTGATATTTTTTAACTCCTTAATGTAGTATTTATGTAAATATGTGTATATTATTTTTATGTGTTGTAGAAACGCTTTTATTATGTTTGGTTCCGTGTCTATTCTATCCTGTAAAATCGATAAATTATTGTAAATACTAGAAGCATTTTGACAAACGAAAAACTTTTATTATGGATTACGCTATTTCATTTATTTTTAGTTTTAACCTTTTTTCAATGAAAATATGCCTATAGCAATGTTCTATATGGGATTGTGAAATTCAAGTGCGAAACTCACTTTTGCGACAGAAACGAGAGCCACGGAGATAGGTACAAGTATAATACCTATTATCGTAGACTTATGTTATAAGACAGAATTGCCCATATATTCCATAAAACCGTTACTATGATAGTAACGTTAACCGTGTTATACCGCCCGAATTTATTTAAAATTAATTTAACGCAACAGTTTAAGTCTACTTAATTAAGTATCGTCAGATTCACAACAAAATCTTTGAAATAGGAACTTAAAAATATCTTATTTACTTTATTATTAATGAAAAAATAATGAAAAATATGTTTATCAATAAATTTTTGACCTAATGTATAAAAATTCATCCTGTGTTAAAGTGACTATTCGTTCGTGTAAAATGCAGGGAGCTATAATAGTCCGCCGTTCTTTATCAGAAAGTTAAGTGATGCAGTGATAAGTTGAAGGCTTGTTTTTGAATGCACCGGTTGTGTCTAATGATTTAATTGGTTGCGGAGCATGGTTTTACTGGATTGTTAACGCAAGTGAACTATAGTTTAATAACATAAATTTGTGTATATTTTAAACGGTAATATAAAATTAATACCAAGCTGTACTTACTTTTGCATGCCGGCATGTACGTACACTGGTAGGCTGTAAAAAGACCTTAGAAATAAAAGCACAAGAAACTAGATAAATCATAAAAAAGGATGCTACTATATATATATATATATATATATATAAATATATAAAGACTTATCAATATTAAGACAACTTAATTCCGTGGTTTTGAGATAAAGTTAAAAAATAAATTTTGAATTGAAATACTTAGACAGTGCTGTAAGAGATAGTCTGAATAGTTTTTGTGAACAAAAGATACAGAAAAGTTTATTTATAGGAACATTCTGTGAATGTGGATTATGCACATGTGATGATGAAGTTCTAAAAACTGTATTTAAAGCCTTCTTGGCTCCTTAGCAATTCTACTGAATAGCTTGAAGCGAAACGCATTTCACGTAGAAACATTTTTGCAGTCGGTTTTAATGAAACGCGAGGAGTAAACTTAAGAAAAAAGTAGCCAGCCTCTTTCAATAGAGCGGACTGAGTTGGAAACGAACGGACACGTTTGCAACTCTTTGGATAAATATCGTGGGTATGTTAGGAGAGTCATATTATATGAAATATTAAGAATCCTGAACGATTACTTAAAAACTTGGTTTTAATACATAGTGGTAAGATTTTTTATACATAATAGATTATGTTGGACACTCTGTAGATCAATGTATTTCAAATAAACCTATTGGACTTACGATCTTAGAACATACAAGTTTTCTCAATGTTTTCCTTTACTTTGTTTCAGAATAGTAATCCTAGCCCAATGATCATAAACTTTCTTTAGGATTACACATTTTCTGCACATGTATAAGTACAGAATCTTTAGAAATTATATGTCATTATTCGTGCCAATAAAAGAAAAGGATAATTAAGCAGATTTTGTGAACTAGAAAGAATATACATAATTTGCTTGTTGGTCGGTATAATTAACGACATACCGAAGGCAAAGAGGATAGTTGTCTTGTTAATCTCTGAAGACATTGTTAAGCTGTAAGTGGTATATAACAAGATTCTCCAAAACTGTGTGAAGTATTGAAAATGTGTTGAATTCAGCAAAATTATATTAGTGATGATGGCAAAGCTGACATCACTAACACTTTGTATTTTTGGTAATCTTTCTAAAAAAACTAATGGCGCTAATACTCCGGTTTATGAAGCCTCTATAAATATATAAATTAGATATATATAGTAATATAAATATTAATATAAAAAACAAAATAAAAATTTTATAAATATATAAATTAGATTAAAATAACGATGAGCAATGTCGAGATACTTATATTATTGTTAATTAAAGTCTATTTAGTTTTAGTCGTATAATATACAATAAGGTTAATGTTTTTTTTATTCTGTCAGTTAAATTAAAATAATCAATGTTTGTTTCTTAAAACCTACATTTGATTTTTTTTAGTGATTTGTAACTAAAGATGTTTTTTGTTGTCCAGAACTCTCACTGCTGCCCAAATAGCATTTATAAAATCCGCGGGTGTGGCGATAATTAACAAAGAAGAATCAGCCATATTTTAGTGATCGTTATCGAACAAATAAACCGTTCGTTGGTTATTTATTTTTAACAAAGTGCGCTATCTTTACGGCATGTTCACCTGAAAAGTTATAGGGAGTTAATAATATTTCTGGAATGGGATCATGATCGTTTCAGCCATAAGACATCCACTGCTAGACATAGGCCTTGTCAATGGCTTCCAATAGGCTCGGTTGAAAGCAATGTGCGTCCATTTCCGAGAATCTTTATAAAGTCGTTTGTCTACCTATTGGGTGAATGTCCTACGTTTGTCAGTCCGTGGTTTCCACTGCCATTTTAACTTGTTAATCCGCTGGGCTGTCAGTTAATTTTCTTTAAAGATCTTATCCTTACTTATTCGACATTGTAGAGGAATCCCGAGCCAGAAAATTTGGTCATGTAAGGAGAAGGGTCTGGTTTCTAACGAAATATTACAAAGAGGCTTAAGGAGACTTTCTGAGACTTGTTATGCAGGACGCCAGCCCTGAGGATCTTCCCTTTTTTACAACGCAATGGGTGGTATATCCATAGATTCTTTATTGACCTAAATTTCAACATTAGTTACTGTTTTGTACTTTGACAATTTTTCTACTATTCAAAATATTTTCGTTACAGTTAATATATACTATGGCTTTAAATGTAATGAACTATTTGCACAAAGGAATTTTTTCAAATTATTGATGTAATAAAAAAATAGTCACAAGGCTACTTCTATGGGAAAGAAGCAATATAAATTAAGACAATATTAGTAAGTAAATAAAATTTAAATTTATATCTTAACAATCGTGTGTAACTTTTAAAGTAATTGCCAATATTATCTTTAGTTAGTTTATTACTATTGATCATATCTTTAGAATTGGAGTTTTACTCTTGTGTTTTAAATATTGTTCTTAATTTTATTTAACTTCTTAACAAGGATTTAATAAATGTGCATTGGAGTATTACATGCTCACGTATTCTTTGACTATTTGAGTATAAAATCTTTACGCGGCGGTTTTCCAGTATAAATCTATTTTCGAATTTGTTTAGAAAGAATTTTGTTAGTAAAAGAGCTATGTATTATATTTTAAAGTCTGTTATGGTAAGCGAAGTTATTTGTTAAAATATATAATAAACAATTTTTAGAGAGTAATGTTAAAATAGTTCGGACATGGTGTTAGAATAGAAAATAACAATCACGTTAAAGTAGACAGGCAGTATAGGCAAAAGTAAGTCTATTTCGAGCATCTATCGTTTCGTACAACATTATTAAAAAAAATTTGAGCCACTAAATCCACCGTTTTATATATTTTGAGTCTACTCAAAAATTACACAAGTTAAAACGTCATAGTATTCATTTTGAACAAAAATGCATAATAAATGGAATACTGAATATATTTTTATCCTACGGAGCAAGAGGTGTGAGTACCTTCTTCAACAGAATTGGAAAACTTTTTACATTTATGTTGAAAAATAAAAAAAGCCACAAGAATTTATTTTTCAGCCACTGATACCTGAATTGTTCAAAAAAGGCGCAGGTAGCAGTAAAAAATCCTGAAAGTGGACCATTTTTCAATAACTAATGTTGTTTTATTTACATCGTTGCTAATTCAAATAAAACAATGTAATTTTTGATTTTATTAGATCGGTCTCTTTCAAATATATTTAAATAAGAATATGTTCAACGTTGTATTATATAGTCAATTGAAATTATACCTTTTTAAGTGAGATTGTTTAGAAATCACTGAACGAAAATTAAGTTATTAGTGAACTGTCAAAATACCTCTTAATTAAATATAAGTTACTGTTAAACTCCGTTGTTACTGGGAAATTGTTACCGAACTACATATTTGTCCCAAAACTGTTGAGATTTAATTTAAATTTGAAAGTTAACCTAAAAACTTTGTGTCTAACGAAAAGTAATGTTAAAGATAAAATAATGAAATAATCTATATATGTTTAACATTTTTAGGGGTGTAATAAATATTTTAGATAGCATTATTTAGCAATTGTATTCTATAAATGTAATTTTAGTTATCAAGTCTATAAATACCAGTTTCGTTTACATAAACCTATTTAATGCGTCGATATGCCGCAGAAGTTTTTTATTAAGGCGAATTGTTCGATGTTTGTCATTTTATAGAAAATTATAATTAACTGCAGTAAAACGACTTAATCCGGACAAAATTAAATATCAAAAGCTTTTCATGAATATTCTACTCCAATTTAAATAGTAGTTACGTCAACACAATAGTACAACGTAATCCTCTTAAAAGCTGTTTAACCACTATTTCGCCAAATTGTCGTCGATTGTATTGAAATGTAATAATTTAGGTACAAAATTAACTGACGCGTGTATAGAGCTTATTTTGTTATACTTTGTACATAAAATATTTCTTTCCAACTTTCTCTTTTCATATTGCATTTTTTTTTAATTTCCTTTAATACTGTTTGATAATTAGTAAACTTATTTGTTTGGATGTTTTCTCTCTATTTGATATTTATTGATTTATAATTTGAATTTTAGTAAACAATGTATTAAGCACTTGGCGTAATCAAAAAACAAATGTAATTTGAAATTAATAATGAAATATAGTATTAAAGTTATTTACTCAAGAAATAATTTTAATCTAAATCAGTCTTTATTACTATTGCACTAAAGTTGTTATTCCTGGACCGAGAATACCTTAATACCTTGCCGTAACACAGTCTTTTAACTAGCAAGGTAAATTTAATCGCCACTTAAAAAATAAAACGTTGTATTAGGTAATGGGAATAAGTTAATTTTAACTTTAAGTTTATTAACTTGTAATCAGTTCGATACCATAAAAACACAATACTTTGTATATTTAGAATCACATAACTATTTTATACATATCTATAAGTAAATATGTATATATTACTAGTAAAATGTTATAGTAAAATAACAATAGTTGTACAAAAACTACCAAAACATCGTTGATGGAAATGTTTTATATTTAATGTCATTTCTGTACGACATTTTAAAAAAACTCTTTTAACATAGCATGCGTCTTTAAAAATTACCACATTTTTATTACAAAAGAGGTTACAATTGATGAATGAGCTTCAAAAAGACGCAGCTTCGAAATTAATAACCTAAATAAAATAATCAAAACTTCCTACTATTAATCAGGTCATATTTTTAGTCTATATTTAGGTTTCAAAGGTATCCAAGAACTAAACGTCGAGGTTAACAATTAATCATTTAATTAATTAAATATTGATTACTAAATAATGGATCCCACATTTATTTGTACCCAAAAATGTGTTCATTGTTTACCTCACAGCCAATATTTTGTATGTAACAAAAGATAAATTTAATGCTAGCATCAGCGATAGCATATTTTTCAGGACGAGTTTTTAATTAATATTTCGGAATATGTATAAAATATTTCAATGTAACGCAACGATGCGGCGATGATAGATACAAAAAAATTGCGATGCTAATGTTATCATATTTTAAAACGAATTTTTTACCTATTTTAAATAATAATAATTCTGTTGTAATAATTATTATTATAGTCACTAAAGTCTGTTCACATTCTTGCCAAGAGTGGCGATTATGGATTATCTTCCCATGTATATCGTTGGGGGAGGCCTACACCTTGCAGTGGGCGTCTACAGGCTAAAACGACGACTCATTTTTATTTGTTTATTAATACTTCCACTATAAAGTTAACTTTATGACAAAGGAACTTTACGATGGGCAAAATTACGAAGCGTTGTTTGTATCCAGAAACGAGGAGTCACACTTATAAATATCAAATATATATATATAAATATATATATATATATATATATATATATATATATATATATATATATATATATATATATATATATATATATATATATTTTCGAAAGTTTTCTATTTTTAATCGTTAGTTTTAATCATTAAATTTTATTGTTTGTCTTTAAAATATAGGAAGTCATACTATATTTTTTAGTTTTGATTGAAACCTGGTATTGGTGTTTTAATTTATTGTGGTTTGTCATTTGGTGAAACTGAATGGTTTCGGAACTGCTCGTCTTAAAAATAAAATGAAAACAATGTAATTTAAATGATTTTATGTCATCACATTGTTTCTTTTTTTTTAATTTTGGGCAAATGACAATTTACATTTCATTGTGAAAAGTTCAGTTTAATATATTTTTTAAAAATTTTTGTCGAGTTTTCAGCAACAATGTAGCTTAGACTGAAGGAAGTACAGTTTTGTTCCCATGAAACCTGTACTTTTTCGAAAAATATCGACCATATGCTTTAGAAGATATAAGCAAAGCAAGATTTATTTACACGTTTTTTTTTTAAAAAAATTTAGAGAACTACTTAGCAAATTAATCTCTACTAATTAATAAAGTTCAATAGAATCTATAGAAACTAAGTATTATAGGGGACAGTTTCAACAAAATGAAGCATTACCTAAATTAAAATGATAGTCATGTGAAAGGATTGAATTCAAACTGCTCTTTACTGAATTTGTATTATTAGAGCATTACTTCTTTTTGCTTTATTTCATGCAAAAATCGTGCAATATTTTCGATAAATTTAAATAACTTGATTTAATATTTTGAACTTTGTTATGTTTTTTAATTTTTAATATTAAAAAATTTCAATGACACCTCTTGTATGAAAAAAGAAAAATATTGTTTTATCGCTTTTCTTGCAAGTGTTATTTTTTCCATCCATAAGAACTTTTCTCGTCATTTTCAAAGTTAACATTTAGCTTTCACTTAATAAATAGCCAAAATGGTAGTGAAGTTCAGATGCGATCTTTAGATCTGTGTCTTGTGCTTTAGCTCTATTTTGCGCCGACAAGAAGTCCGCAGCATGTTAAATGACTAGGTTTATAGAACCTGGTATCACAAATGGCCGCATGTTAAAGATTAACAAAATCCTCTTACATTGCGCAGAATGATGTATTCATGTGCTGGTTACTTTAGCATAATTATAATTAAAAAATATAACCAAAAATTTTAAGTGTGAAGTCTAATATCCGTCACCAAGATATAACAGGAAAATAAAGATGTCAGACAATTGAACGTTTGAAAAACATCGATGCGATACCGGGAATTAGATCTGCTAATATAATTTTTAAATAGCTTTATTATAAAAGAATATTACAATCATTTACACGCCAATACACTAAATCCAACTTTTACTGGTCGGAAAGGAAATTCGTGAAAAATTCATTGAAATATCGAAAGTTCATTACTAAAAATTACAATTCGCATAAATTCAAATTTCAGGTATTTTTACTTAAGCAGCACAATTCACATTTAAATAACACCTATGAACAAATTAGTTACTAACATTAAAAAACACCCTAAAAAGGCTGCAGAAGCAGATTTAATTCTGTAGTTCATTTTACTCAAATATTATAATATTCCGTCTCTTCGCCCTTTTTTACAAATATAGATAGATATTATAAATATAAATTTAAAAGTAATATCTTTCACTTGTAGCTCCTTATCTAGTTGATTGGACTTAAAAAGAGCGCTATGAGCTGTGCTGCTGTTATTCCGTTATTGTTTTACAAAAGGAAAGTAACAGGTAGAGCTTCTTCCGTCATTACTAACTGCATAAAATGTTGCGTTATTATATACATCAGGCCAGTATTCTATGAAGCTATGGTAACTCTTCTGTAGATTTTATTGCCTTCTTGGTAAATGTACTGAAATATCTAAGAGGAGACAAATGTTATATGTATTTAGAATACTCTCATTTATACTTTCATTACTATTAAAAAAAGTATTTTTTTAAATTATATTATACCAAATTATAATGCTCCTAACAATAATAAACATACATAAACAAAACGTAAACCATACATAAACCGCAAGAAGAATGAAACATTAACGGAAGTCGTATTACATAATTGAAAAATAATATAATTTGAGGCAACAAACAGAGCTTCTACCCCTGTACCTAAATTAAACAAACAATACATGTATTGAAACACATGGAGTTCTTCCCACGAAACGTTTTTAACAGTACGGCTAAAAGTTATAAAAATGTTACATTGTTCCGTTTTTTGTTGTTTTTTGTTTTGAGTAGCAAATATTTTATTTTGAATACGTAATATCATGATCCTTCAATAGGTTTTCTTATAAAGATGCAAAAGAGGTGTGTTAGAGTAAAGATGCTATATTTTTTAGCCTGTACTATTTATGATAGAATTTACTTATTACATGCTTTAAATCGAATAGTTATTGTTACAAGTTGCTTGCTAAAACATTTATAAGACTATTCTCAATAAAATTTCGAAACAGCAGATAAATTATTATATTTTTTGTATTACGTGTCCTTACTTAAGACATCGAAAATTGCCGTACATTTTTTATTTCAAAGGTTAATTTATTATAAATATAAAAGTTTTAAACACGTTTTAAAAATCGTATTACTACATATAAAATTACATTACGGTTTACTGTCCCTTCAGACTCTGTATTGCCAAAATTTCTGGCCTGTCGCCTAGAGTTTCACAGTGGTTATTGTATACGGAGTGATTGAAAATAGGTGTACATTATTTAGCCCTTGAATGCTTTTACAACAATAACTAATCAACTGTGTGATATGTCAGTGAAATTACAGAGTAATCATAAAAAAAATATTTTGTTAAAGATTCTTTATTAGCTTATTAAATGCACCAAGACCTCAATAGCAGCAGAACAATAGTGGTATTGTTTGTATAGCGTATCCGTAACAAGAATCGGTGTTAGGATTTCTGAATTTTTTTAAATCCTGATAGTAAAAAGAGCTAGCGTGTTAAGAAAAATTCATCAGTAGCGGCACAAACTACATGGACTTTCTCGTAATTAGCATAAATAATAAATAATGTGATAATAGGACTAAGAAACGCGTTTTAAAACTTCGGATTCGGAAACTCTATTAAAATTGATAACTGTTTACTTTTTGTTTCTGCAGATTTTGTACTCCCAGAAGTTATTGGTAATATAAAAATAAATTAATGTAAAATATTTCAGTGTGATGACTTTATGCAGGGTGATTGGAAATAGCTGTATATGTTTGTTTTGTTTGCTGTGTTTGTTGACAACATTTAATAACAATACATGACCCCTTAAAAGATTAGTAGATTTATAACTAATCACTCTGTATTTTTATAATTCACTTTATTTAAAAGGTAGAAATAGAATTTCGTTCCCGAAATGAATCGCAATTAAATGCCTAGTGAATGTATTCATCGTATCAGCGTACGGCAGGTGTAAAATATTATTTTTTAACTTTCCCATATTATATACGTCCAATCAACGTCACGAACAGTGCTTTGTATTTACTTTGGAGCTCTAATTTAAATTACATTTATGAAAGATTTCCAACAAACCATCAGTTACAAACAAAATAAATAAAAAATGAAAACCAATAACAGTATAAAATCAGAATTTTCAAATCGATTTTTCTAATTACAACTATTACATTATTTATTATTTCTGAAACTATTTTTGGAAGGGTGTATCCATTTATAATTGACTGCAGATGAGATGTAAATTCACTCCTTTAAATCTTTTAGACATAAAGCCAGTCATCTTCTATAATTCTTAGCGTAACCTTAAATATTATTATTTAAAAAAACTGTGATTTTGGGATAAAAATTTACCAACGGATTTCTTTATTGGGTTATCATAGATAAAACACATATATTTATAAAAGCGTATTTTCAATGACTAAAATTTGAAATATGTACCACAAAGTTCGGAGGTTTAGTTTTGTTTAAAAATTCCATTTTTAATCTGTCGAAACGAATCAGATTATTCTGCGAAGTATGAATCCCAATTAAATAAAAAATCTTTAAATATTATCAATTGGAGTCTTAGATGCTGTTCTAAAGGTTGTATTTTAAATAGAGCAATTTGGTCAAAGCTACAAATATAAATCTTAGCCTTAGCATTTAAAATATGTATTGAACGTATAAAAAAAAACTCACGGTATTTACATTCATGTTGTAAAAGTTCAACCAAATTAAAAATAATGATCATCGTGATGATGCGATGAAAACAAGAATTTATTTCATTCGCTACATTTCGAGTAGCATTGTTTAAGTATGTATAGACACGTAACTTTACGTAAATGATAGGATTTAAGTTAATGGTGTGTTAATAATACGCACAATTCACATTCTGTTCGGAGGGCGTCACGTAAGATTCATGATATCACCATTTTGGCAAGATGCCTCTTGGCATTGGTTGAATAAGAAACTTTATTAATCTTTTGATCTTTTTACTATTCAATTAGTTACTGATTTATCTTTGCTAATTAAGCACTTGATTTTAGACCGATTTTGGCGAAATGCTCTCTGTTGCACGAGCGTAAAAATATTTATATTACTGTTTTACCATTAAATATTCATGAAGTTTATTACAGACATTAATGTTATACAGACACAATGTTCTTTACATAATAATTATTAATAAATTTTTACGTATTAATGCCATCAAAAGCATGAACTATGGCAAACGAATAAGGCTTTTAATAAATAGTGGTATAACAGATTCAATCGAAAAGAAATTTGTAAGCAACAGTTTGTCGCTATTGTTTACAGATAACCTAAAAACACATTACAATAAAACCGGTATTTTAATAACAATAAAATGTTGTCAAAAGTATGGAACGTAAAAGAATTGTGGTACAGAACCAATTTGTAACCCGATCTCTAAGATTGCTTGAACGGATGTTCCATGGACCTGGCTTGGGCTGTCACTTAGAATGCATTTCGATGCCAAATGCGCCAAGGAGGGATGAAATTACTTGGTCGGTTACTATTGTCTGGTATTTTGCGAATAAAGCTTGTCATCGGTAATCGGTAACACAATATGTTAACGACTCAGTATAGAGCGAGTAATCAATATGATTATTAATGTCGCCGCGGCGAGCGAAAAGAGTGCTTTTATCTCATTATATTGCATATGACTATAGATAATCTAAACATTGGTATAATCCCTTATCGAAGATTTTTCAATCGCCCTATAATATTTACGTCAATTATTGTACTAAGTAATTACTTTGGAAGTCGAACTGAATTAACATGACATGGTGCACTAGAATATTGGGGCGCTTACAAACAGCACGTGTATTTACAATGCGAAACGCAATAAACATTGGTATGCAGATGTGCGAACATTTTGCGAATATGTATGTACACGTCAGGGGCAGACATGGAGTAGAAAATAGAAGTAGTACTTTCAAAAATACGAGTAATATTTGGTACTTTTAACATCAACACGAATATTGTTATATATATTTCATGTATTACTTTTTGCTTACTATTTCAAGTTATTTATTTATTTTAAACATATATTAAAGATACGGAAAAGGCTATGAAAATCTGATTAAAGCTAAACTCGTTGACTGATACTACAAGTCTTCATTCAAAGTAGTCTTATAGATAAAGATGATCAAACAGGTACTGCAGTACTAATAGGAAAATTACATTTTAAATTTCATCTGACATTCAAAATGCAGAGACGAACAAGTAATAACTGCATATTGTAATTGAAAAAGTTAATACTCGAGTGTGACTAACTTAACACTCGTGATATTTTGTTAAAACCTTCACTTCCACGCACAATAAAACCAATCGCCTTATTTCATAGACGCTTTTATTAAACATAATGTTAGCTCAATATTTAAACGAGTTATTACTTTTATTCGTACTAAATAGTTAGTTAACTTCGATCATTAAGATTTCTTTATCTGGTGAGTAATGAGGCTAGGATGGGCCATAATAAAGTCGACATTTGAAAATAATATAAAATAAATTAATGTAGACTTTTTAAAAATATACGAGGAAAGAAACGTAAATAAATTTTTGAATAATTTTCTTCCAAATGACATTGAAGCATTAATTTAGCGTGTGTTATTTTTGGTGAGATACAGAAGACTATGGATCTTTAGATGTCATAAAAATGTAATACAGCGACAAATCTGGACTTCGTGATGGCTACCCAATGTCACCCCTATTCGATATGACTCTTCTTGGGAACATTTCTCGTACGACCACCAAGCTGAAAATAGATGTGTGACAAGGCCTCGTGATGCTAGAAACTAAGTCGCGGAGTTGTTCTCATTGCGTTTTTGAAGTTATGGTTGTAGGAAGGTATATAAAAACAATAATAAGTTTTATTATGTACCACCTTGTATTTAAAAGAAACTTAGTTGTGGGATAATGCTAATTAACGAATCTAATCACCAATTAATGATAAATATAAAAAAATATTCTGTTAACCAATTGAATAACAGGATATTTTTTCCCTCTTCTTATTATAGTAATATTACAAACAGTTTGAACACCACTTCTTAGAGTCTCTATAATACGTATCCACCACGATAGATGGATGACAGAATTGTTTAAGAAGTTTGTGACATGTTACTGAATGTAAGCTGTGGCAATTTTATTTACGAAAACCTAAAATACTTGTAACGTAGTCAAGATAAATAATAAATATCTGATAAAATATATCTACAATTGTACTTAAAGTTCAATATTAATATGTAAATACGTTTGGTCGAATTTGTACTACACACTATGACACGAAAATTGAAGCCGCAGCATTAATAAAGCTAGTTTACCGGAATATATCTTGTGTAATGTAATTATTATTCGTAATTGTAACGCCATTTAACGTGTTATTATCATCAACAATTGTTAAAGACTACTATGACGTTGTTACTGCTACAAGTACTCATAAAAATATCAAGAAACTTATCAATCAAGGAGCAAACAAATATTCTTGCTCTCTTTGTCAAAGGTAGAGTCAAGTTAGTAAATGTTAACAAAATTATAATTTAATTTAACAGTTAAGTTGACAAAACTGTTAATAAATCAATTAAAAATTCGATATAAAAATAAATATATTATTCATTTGATTTATGTTCGTGAATTACACTAGTAGTGATATCAGTCCGTGTTCTCACTTATTTTATATACAGCCAGTTTATTTTGTTTTTAGCCAACTCTATTTAGTATAAGAAAAAATTTGTTAAAAAGTTCTTTTTGATATCTTTTTCAAATAAGAAAAGCATTTTTATTATGTTATTTTTAAATTAGGAATACGAAAGAATAGGTCTAAATGATCTTTATAAACAGTTTTGTTATTTCATGTTAACATTCGTGACTTCAGATATTCTAAGATCACTTAAACGATTTGTTAGTTGTGATAAAGTAAATTAAATAAAGAGCCGTAAACTAATTCCATTGAGATGAGTGATTACAATTCACATCAGCGTGTTATATAATTATTCTCCTATTTTGTATGGAAATATTTAGTTTAATAATTATAAAATTCAACAAAAGTTGAACAACATTGTTTGTCGTTGTAAATACGCTCTCATGGTTAGTGAGTTATTGTACAAATATTCTCGTATTGTTCTGACCCTTGGCATAACATATTAATGTTTTACTATTCACATAAAATTTTGACTGGTATTTTAAACGGGTTAAATTTGTTTCCCATCCTTTATATAAAAATGCACTATGCGTGTGTAAATAATGCAGATAAGATGTATTTGTAATCTTGAAGTTTCATTTTATTATTGTGTTTCAATATGCATCGCTTAGGGTATGTGAACGATGTGATGACGGAGAGCGCGATTGTCAAGACGCACATGAGAACACGAATTCGCGAAAATACTATCGCATCACTTTATATTTAGTTTTTTATTTTAATTTGTAATTCTGATTCTGCCACTGGACGTCGTGTATAATAAAATTACCTTTTTTCAAAGCAAATTTTTGATACACATACATACAAATAATCTGTTATAATTCAAATATTTTATAGTACAGTAATTATTGTTGGTTTGTCTTATTTATAAAATAATTGAACAAAATTTATAAGCCCTAACTTCAGTCTTTGCGGTGTAGCTAAATTCAATTTTAGAATTTAACTTTAGTTATTGTAACTGAACAGCTGCATTTGGTAAAGTTACTCGTCCGTCAATCGACTGAATAGACGTTACCGGGAGACTGGTTTGATTACTTATCGAAAATGATCAGTGGATATTCGTAACATTTGTAAAAGCTGACCGATATATCTTTTATATTAAAAGGATACTATTACAATCAATACATCTATAAAATAGTGACGAAAATGTTAGGCTCGTAAAATGCATAACAATTTTCTTATTTACGACCAGGTCCTGAAAAATGAACATAATCGTCGTCGTTGCTTCAGCCCATATACGTTTACTGCAAGATTTAGGCCTACGCCAAAGATATCTATGGGAAGGTATACCATCGCTGTGTAGTATAAAGGTATACAGAAGACGCTGCTGCCTATCCTCCGGTAACTTGTTTTTGAGCAGTGGCAATCGTATATAATCAATGCAAAAAGTATGAATTATATAAGAGAATATCCAATGAATCGAATCAGCGATCTACGATCGCAAGTTTTAGTCCTCTATTACTGGGTTACCACTGCTAAACATAATAATATAAATTAATTACTGAACCCGAACATAATACAGGGTGATTAGTTATAGGTGTGGGTGAGTAGAAGCTTTAAAAGGTGAAAATGTAGTTCATTTGATAGACAAAAAATTTTAATGCTTTCACACAAATTTCTAATCGTCACGTATAAAATGAATTTTCATTTGCTATTGGTGTATGCTACGCCCAATCTAAAACTCCATGGTTTCGGATATAATATATAACGTAATGATAATTTAATAGGAAAAATCGTTTTCAAAATTCGGATTATTATATATTATAATTAAATATGGTTTACTATATGTAACTGCCGACTTTGTACTGTCAGAAGTCGACATGGTCTGTCGCATTCTAATATAAATTAATGTATTATATTTTAGCGTGATCTCTTTATAAAGGTGATTGGAAATGGATGTAACAGTTTTAAAGTTTTTGCTGACAAATGCATTAAAATCCCAAAGCCTTTACACCTCTTACCAATCATCTTGTATAATCGTGTTTTTGCTTCAGGCCTTTTTTAATTATTATAAGCTGCTGTCATTGTACAAAGGATCTTTATTTAGAATGTCATGGTGTTGACTATTGATTAAATTCATAGCGCAACATAGAAATGCGTTATCTATAAATTTGCATAATTTTACGAAATGTTCGTGTCGAGTGACAAATCCAAGCCAACATTTCTTGTAAATTTTACCTACGTTTAAATATTTTCTTGAGTAATCATTGTTGGCGGCTGATCCATCTCTGCTTACAAAGCTTCCCCTTTATAAATTCAGCAAACTTATTAAAACTGTTGGTGGTTACCACAAATTGTCTTAAAAATACAAAATATTATTACAGGTTTTAAAATAATTTTGTCTTCTATGCTTTATCTTTATATCTGAATTTAAACAGCAGAATTTGAGTGGTTGGACATCTAAATAAGAAGCCAAGTCATCAAAAATATTATTTAATTGACCGTCCAAGACGGCTGACGGCCGTAGGGGAAATGTAGCCAGTCTGTTTCTGCTACGATGTAGTTTGAGTTGGACGCCCATATACTAATATAATAAAATATTTAATATAATATACACACGAAATTTAAAGCCGGACTTATTAATTTCAAAATGTACAGAAAAGTAAGAAAAGTAACTTTTTAATTTTATTAAAACCGCTTTATTACTTGTTTACAAACGATATGTACAAAAAAAGTTATTTTACACCTATGTTGTATATCATTGCGGTTAGTTTGAACATTGCTCTACTATGTTGCAAATTGTAACTTTATTTTGTTGTATAAGAGCAAACGTAAACTGCTGAAAGTTGTAAACAGTGCTGCAAGTGAGTGTTTACAGATATGTTTATATTGTATATACTTATGTTTACGTGTGAATGCGACTTTCGATCAACGGCAATATAATATAATATAATATAATATAATATAATATAATATAATATAATATAATATAATATAATATAATATAATATAATATAATATAATATAATATAATATAATATAATATAATATAATATAATATAATATAATATAATATAATATAATATAATATAATATAATATAATATAATATAATATAATATAATATAATATAATATAATATAATATTTGCGTACTTATATATGATAAATATTTGTCCATCAAATAACGTTTAATAAACTAGGATGGGCTTGTTTAATATTCACAGTCACCGTAAATCAATGAACGTGATTAGAATACAATAATAGGCTTACACCTCTTACTAAATACTAGACGATGTGAATTAATAAAATATTTTTTTTTACGTATAAATGATCGTTTTCTGTTTTCTCGAAGCAAATATACACATGAACATAAACTTAAGTACATTGGTACATGATAATTTTGAAAAATCTAGTAAATGATTAAATTAATCCGCTACAGAAATACATTGTATAAAAATAATTAGAAGTTAATTAAAATATAAATATATCTTAGATTCACACTAATCAAGCATTCGGTATGTACTCTATGTATGTGTAATTACTCAAACAATTTATACACTTTGCTTGCGATCAACTTCAAGGAACCAAGTAGATCACTATTATCTGTTTGTTAGTAAAGGACTTCTATAGTTTGTGATTTGGAATAAGTAAATAATAATGAAAAAATTGTACCATTGGACAGTCTTGGTTATCTAATACGCCTTTTCACTTTCTTATATCAAACGATGTAAATATTTTGAATATTCTATTTAACTAATGAAATATATTTGGAACTCTTATAAATACGAATGGAGCAATTTAAACGGTTTTTATTTCCGTTTATGAGCTTTCGATCTTTACCATCTAAAACGAGGTTTAGGCTACGTACCACCTGCGCCATGCATCCTCAAAACCGCAGAATCTCAATGCTAAAATGAATCGCTAAAAGGTGATTATGCCTCACAAAAAAAATCTCATCACGAGCTTTTACAAATGAAATTGATATGTGGTTTCAGCATAACGTTTTATTGAAAATCAAATTTTGTAATGTTAGCCTCGACCGTCCGAAATAACATCACTTAATATTTTTGTAGGGCTATGTTTATCTTTCGTAGTCTTTTCAGTCATTGCACATTTGATTTAATTTTAAAAATAATGAACATAATAGAAATAGATCAGCTAATTAGGCACGTCATTAAAAACTTGATTATGGAATCGATAACTGTACGTATGTGTACGGTCTTAGTGAAAATCGATCAACGTCGATGTCAATAATATCATAAATATTAAACCAGTAAAAAATTAAAAATACTATGTTTTTGAAAATAAAAACATTATTTGCGAAATATGGTTTTTGTTGGAAAGACTTATAAGAGTGACAATGCATAAAATGTTATTTATTGGAACATAAAAAACTGTTTCGTTTAGTCAATCAAATCTAGCGGAGAACAGTATAAGTTAATTTATGTTACCCGGTAAATAATGATCGATCGGAACACATCAACATCATCACAGTTATTTAATATCAACCAAAATAGTACAAATAGGGTTAAACGGAGGTTCGTCGTGATTTATATTACGAAAAAAACTCTTTTTAATAATATTAAATCAAAAGAATTTTTTTAGATAGTAGACTACATTTAGCTTACGACATCAAGTTTTCATTTAATTAATACATACTTGTATTTAATCACGAACATAAATTGATAATTTTAATATACGAAACACTAAATATTCAGCATGTGATAAACTTTGACAACGGTAAGGTAAATGAGGTTTACGGTATGCGTCGAAAGTTCATTGAATTGAATCTGGAGTTTATACACAGTTTCCTAGAACGTTGCTCACTATAAACTACTTCGTCAATCCCCTATTTTATCCGCATATATAAATAAACTAACAATCTACATAATAGTCCACATGTTTATAAATACTTATAATTTTTATATTACATATGATCAAATACAGTGACCTCTTGTAGACGTCGTAAGTAGAATGTCAAATTAGCCAAAATTTTTATAAAATAGAATAAAATTTGGTTCCCCTAATACAACATCTTACAACATCGGGGTTTCTAAACGGACCCTGATATATAAAGAGACTAAAATAATATCAGATTTTTTCATTTAATTTATAAACCATTTTGTGGACTTAACATAAACTTTTCATAGTTACACTATTCCTACATTGATGCGGCAAGTCTAAGTTTAGTGTCATACTTATACACTTGAATTTATTTTATATACTGACACTTGAAATGTTAAAATAATACAATAAGAAAATTTAAAATAACGATGTGGTCAAAACTCTAAAAAAATTAAATTAATATGTTGGTTATCCCATTATTATATTATGTCGATTATAGTTATTCAATATTCATACAACATTCAAATTGTGTAACAGTTGCACCGCAAGTTCACTGGATCGAATAAAGATTAACTTATAGTTTCCTAAGCCAGTTGTTTGTACGTTAGTCTCAAACTTCGAACGTCAAATTGTGGCTTTGGATACTTTTAACTTAAATAAACAATCTTTATTAAAATAAAGAAAAACATCAGTTATTTTCCTTATTTACTGTAATTAATGTGTTGTAGTTATTCAAACAAATAATAAAATTAATGAAACTATATATTCTCATGAGATTTGAAAGTATGATATAATAATGATAAAGTTGCTATGAATGAATACATAATTGGACTTGTTGAACAATTCTCGAACATTTTCTAAAAATCGAGAAAGAGCAGCTTAAGTAATTTAAATTAACAATAGAGATTAAACACTTCATGTATTGAGTATTAATCGTGTCATTTATTTAACACCGATAAAAAAACTAAAAAGTAATCGCGAATAAAATATTTAATTAAGTAATTTAATTTCCTTAAGAATTATTTCGTAAAACATTTGCATGAAGGAAACCAGAAATCAATAATGTTCAAACAATCCAAATACTTTAAAATAGCTTAAATCCAAGCATATAACTGGACAATTTCTTTAATGTATGTAATGCCTGCGTTGCTGCAATTGTCTTTTGTTACATTTAAGTACTATAGAATGCTCCAAGAAGGCTGTTATTATTATATTATTTATTGATTGATTTACTAGGATATTGGTAACTCTAAATATCTAGAAATTAAATCGTGTAAGTTAATCTAACTTATCGTTGTTTCGTAATAAAAGATATATTAAGCCGTAGTATTTATATATGTAAAAATATATATTTCTCAAAACAGGATAACTTCTGTCATCATTATTTGAATTTATTTTCGATGACATTGGTGTCATCGAGTATAATGTTATTTATTTAATGTATATTTTTGGATACTTTATACAAGATCATATTGTTTTTTTTTTCAAAATATTTCATAACCTATAAAGATTTTTACAGACTTTATAATGAACAAAAAGTGGATAAGAAATTGTATCAAAATTTATTGAAATTTCACGTGCTTTTGTGATATTTAAAAGCATATATTTAGTTAAAATAATTAATAAGTTGAAGTAAGAAATGCAGAATTGTGTTAGAATATGTTGATCATTCTTAGTGCTAAGTTTTAAAAAAAAATAACAAAGAATTAAGTCGAGAATATAAAAACATTTTGGCTTTTGTAAATTTCAATACAGATAAACTCATGGATAGTTTATATAGCATATAGCAATTTTTATAATACGTGGACAAAGTTTATTTAATATATTTTTTTAATAATTTATTATTACTTTTTACTGACGTCTATCGATACTAAATTTGTAGTTGAGACTTGGCATTAACTGCCCTCCAACGATTTAAATTGAGAATCGCCAGCACGCCTTAGGACCCCGCTTATAGCACTTAATTTGTTATTCCATTCTAAAATACTGGACTACGCTCAACGGTAAGAGTATGAAATGATGAGTTATAAATAAGTCAGCTATTCAAGTACTAAATTTCAAATCGTCGTCGATATGAGGTAACACAATAGTTATAATAATGATAATAGTGATAAAATGTTATTACAATTATAATTTAATGATTGTATACAAATAATGGGTTGATAGCATTACTGGGTATAAAAAATGTAGGTCTTTAGAAAGGAAATAACATAAAAATAGATAAAAAAAATACTTTTCTGTACAAGCTTAATGCATAAATTAATAAAATTTATTAACTTGTGTCAAAATTTATATACACATGAAAATTGCTTATTTTAAAATAAGCTTTTAAAAAATTAATAAATTTTATTTACGCTTTCTAAAAACATGACGTGAATACTTATGTTAAAGTAAAAAATAAAAAATAAAAAATCTTTTTTGACTCTCGAATTTACTAATATTGCGAAATATGCAACAAAACGTTTTTTTCTTTTATTCACAAGGATTCATGTTTAAAATAGTCTAATTTTTGTTAAAAATTTTAAATAGTCTAAAATTTGCATGGAATAAATATTTTTGTTATTAATAATTTATGGTAATAGACAATTTAAATATAATAAAAAATTTAAATATAATAAGCTATAGTTGGTACAATCGTAACCATATAAATAAATAAATTACTACTTTGGGGTATCGAAAAATATCAGTGTCTTGGGATTTTTAGTTGAATTGTTTTAATGAATGGGAAATCAAAACGAAGTATATCCAGTTCGTTTTAATTTTATTCTATATTTCTTCGAAACTGAATGTATTGGACGCAAGTTACTTGTACACTACAAAAAATTTTATAGTTAAATACGTATCTAAGGAATATCTAAATTGTTAAACATGATAAAAAATTATGAATAAAGCATTCATCTAATGA
Source organism: Battus philenor (assembly GCF_028537555.1). Taxonomy (NCBI): domain Eukaryota; kingdom Metazoa; phylum Arthropoda; class Insecta; order Lepidoptera; family Papilionidae; genus Battus; species Battus philenor. The sequence goes on from NW_027181693.1 coordinate 7,400,715, forward strand.
TGAGGAATACGTCTCGCTCGTAACAAGTTGTCTCTACAAAGGTTTTTGTAACGTACTCCTATGTGTAATGCGGCTATGAGATTATTCTTTAATATAATAAAAGAATATGATCTTTAACCGTAACTGGTCGTTCTTTTATTGTTCACTCTATATGTCTCTGGAACGCGCTGCTGTTTAAAATATGACAAGATCTTTCTTCATTTCCAGTACATCCAATACCTTTTACATACTATGGTTGTCTGTAAGGGTTTGTCTTGTGTGATAAGACCGCCTATTGAACTTTTTTAATTATTATTATGAAACTATTTAAACGTATCCTAGCGTGTATAATAAGGAATATTGAATAAATAAAAGATCCATCACCGGTTAACTTTAACATAAGTATTCACGTCATGTTTTTAGAAAGCGTAAATAAAATTTATTAATTTTTTAAAAGCTTATTTTAAAATAAGCAATTTTCATGTGTATATAAATTTTGACACAAGTGAATAAATTTTATTAATTTATGCATTAAGCGTGTACAGAAAAGTATTTTTTTTTCGTTATTCTTAGTAGCGTGTGTGTAACACACTGCCTCTTCTGCATCAGCGATTCTTTCTCTTAATAGTCTGAAAGAGACCATTTTTGGGACAAAACCATTTATATATATTTATATATCTTAGCAATTATAAGAACTTCAGTTATAAGTCCACTTGTCCTCACAAATGATGTAAATATAAGATAATATCTATCTAAATATAATAATAAGAGTGCAAATTTATTTAAAGCCATGGGAAATATTTAAAAAATTAACGTTTAAATTTATTTCGTGTAATATTTTCGAACAATGCCACGATAAGATCTACTGCCAGAAGGCATCTTGCCAGAATCCTGTAATTCTAATTTTCAAAGAACTTACACTGAATAGAAGGCTTGTGAGAATTATTAACGCCCCATTAATTTCAGTTGAACGTCTTTTAATGTGTTAAATAGTCAATTTATAAGAAATTCACACTTTGTCCGGTGACTTTGGAATATTATCAAGTTAATTACGAATTAAATTGTAAACATTATTAAGTTACAACACCATACAAGCGCAGTGACTGCTTGTGCATTGCACTTGATTAAAAAGTGATTCTATTTACATTGTAATGCTTTATAATAAAAAATAAATTTTGTCTTATTACCTAAAACTACGGTTTTTCGTTTCAGTTCGATTTAAACCAAATGTTTATAGAAGAAGAAAATAATACATTATTTGTTATTTAATAACATAACTAAAACAAACACTGATGTCGTTTAATCGCGTACTACAAAAATCACAACTAAAATATCTATACTATTAAAACACAATGAAAAGTCTGTCTGGATTAAATTAAACATAGTTAAAAAATATAGGCGAACCAGTAAAAATTTATACTCAAATGGTTTTCATACTAATCATTTCATCTTTTCTGCTAGAACGTTAATTGCTGGACGTAGGCTTCCCACCACAGACTTCTAAAAGGTCCGCCTGGAAGCGGCCTGCATTTAGAATGCAAGCATGGAGAGACTCGGCATTTACCTAGTTAAACAAGAAGAGCGTATCAATAAAATAAAAACGTTTAAAATTGTATAACGCGTTTCAGATTGGATTTATTAAATTCGAGAAACAGATTGAGGTAAAACATCAAAATGTTCAGAAATTTTATTTTTAGGTTATATGTCGGCCATGTGGGTGAACGTCTTACGCTGCGCTTGCCAGTTCGTAGTATTCGCTCTTAAACTATCTCTTCTGCTAGCTATGTGGTCTGCCTTTTTATTTCGTCGCTGAGCGATCCTAGAACAAAGATTACCTAAGTTATTTTGTTCATTTGTAATATTACAGAACTTGCCTATGTAGAAATAAAGTTTTATTCAATCTGTTGAAACACAATGCAATAATATAAAGAAAAAAGGAAATCGAATTTACATCATTCTGTTAGATATTCAAGGGAACTATGGAATTGTTTAAAACGAGTTTGTGGAAGTGAAAATAGCATAGGAAATTGTTTTCTACTAGACACTATGCCGCTGAAATAACGCGGCGTCGAGTTATCCACATGAGAATAACAATGTTTTCACTTTGTTTTCAATTTATTTAGCTCATTTCAACGAATGCTCGGAGGGGTGTTTTTCTCTTAAAATTTAATACGTGTCTTTGTTTTTCACACGTACTTAATTGCGTTTAATTAAAATACATTTCACAACATTTATTTATCAACAACATTTGAAAAAATGAGTCCTATTTTTATTTTAGTTTTAATTAAAACGTACGCCCACGTTTGGACATAAGCAGTTCTCTTATTATTTTAATAGAACTGGTTGAAAATGGCCTGCATCATACTTCTTCCGTCTATCAACCTTATGTGTGGACGTCCTGCGCTGCGCTTGACGATCTATGGTCTCCTCTCAGACACTGTAAGGCCCGGTTTTTTTCTTAGATGGCATTATTTGTATGAATACTAATACGATCGCTGTTAATACCAATGATAAATGTAAATTTGATTATTGATGGAAAAATCTTGTAATTAACTTTTTGTAATTCATACATGATCGGAGCGGCCTGAAAAATCTGTGGCAACCTGGAATATCTCTAGATCATTAGAAGGGTAGATGGACATAGATCTTGAGGCCGCAGCTCCGTGCCCCGGTCCGATAAAGTCCGAGTCAAACACGACGCCGAAGACTGTCACAGGTGGTACGAAATAGTACGCCACAAACTTTCTAAGACGAGTCACGGTCCTCAGTAGTGATGCACACGACGCAGGTAGGAGGAACAAGGGACATCTATGTCCAGTAGCGGACGTCTTACGTATTAAAACAATTATAGTGATGAATTATTATATTAAACGTATTGTATGATAAAATATTAATTCGTATGTAAACATTACATAAACAGAATAAGTTATAGAAATGCAAGCCGTTTTATGAAACATTAAGTAATTTGTTATGCTTATTCATAGTAAGTACAATGCTGCAAATATCTAGTCTTCATTTAATGCTTAAAAGATAATTAACGCAACGAAGCAAACTATAATTTTAAACCAAAAGGGTTAACGGCGCCGGCCACTTAATTATTAGCCTGTTTTGCAATGTCCAGGCGTAAGTGAGTACAAAGATTTATTGTTTTCACCACTTTGTGCTAATGTCTTCTTTCTACGATGTAACACGTAAGTCATTAGCTTTAGATGTATTTATATGTACAATTACAATACGTATTAATATTTATGCTGTAATATTTTCAGTTACAATTTGAAAAAGAAAATTTGTTATGTTATATGTAATAAAGACTGTAGACAGTGTTACCTTTACGAAACGTAAATAAAAACTAATTAAGATATATAAAATTTTTGTATCGGTTTCTCAGGGTCCGAAAATTTGTTCTAAATTTAAAAATACTGTGAAATGATTTTTATTTGTATTTTTAAACAAAATTATTTGTGTGAAAAAAGTTCTTAAACTATGTATGTATTTAAGATATCCATGCAATGACAGAATAACAAACAGAATTTAGCTTTCTGTTGAAAAGCGCAATATTTTTCCTGTTCGATAGTACTAGCCTATGTTTACCAATAAAATATTTCCCGCAACGTGTTCAGTTGATTTTTTTTAAGATGGAAACCAGGGTGGCTAATTTGCATAGAAATTTTTTCTTTTTATTGGAGCCTTTCAAGACAGAACAAACCTATGCTTGTGGTACCTTATTTTGCAGCAAAGATAGATAAGGATATGTATTAAACATACCTAATACAAAAGTGTAGGTCATTATATTACAATATAACTAACGTTTGTATAAAAATCGTTTAATATTCACTATTAAAACCAGACTATCCTTCAAGCTTATGTGTCGTTCAACCAGCCATTTGGCTCCGGTATTTTTGATTAACGATGATGGAAAAGGTAGGTCACATTTCCCAATTTGATAGTATAAAAATACGATAATAATAATCACTTGTAGAGATATCAGCTGGTGATCAACAGCCGGAGTATAATAACGTCAATAAGTGTACATATAATATGATATGTCTATACATAAATGACATATAGATTTAACAAGAACTGCTGCACCAAGCTTTCGGAAACCGCTCATATCCACCGCGCGGTATCATATCGATTAGAACAAATAAACTTCTTTCTTTAGTAATTAATTATGCCTTTGTGAACATTTGAATAAGTTTAAAAATAAGTTAATAAATAAAAATAAGTACGACTACCACTGCATGTGCGGAAGTGGCTAAATATTGGTCTTTTTCTTACTTAGGATGGACTTCCGCGAAGTAACGCCTGATTCCATTAAATACTTAAAATAAGTTTTTGGATTTCTTATCTGTTAAACGTTTTCGTTGTTAAATTAATAATTTTAGAATGAGAATCTGAGGTAATACCGGAAGCGTTTTCTCTAAAGAGGTTTACATAGTATATAATGTACAATCTAAAGGCAACTAGCACATCCCAATCAGCTTCTCTGCCGCAGCGAGACAAAAACAGACACGAGTAATTAATTACTTGACTTGATCGGGGTCGGCTTTAAGTTTACTAAAGTAATGTCCGAATTTACAGATCAATTTGTAGAGTAATTTTTTTATTGGTTGTTTTAAACGCATCGATAAACGGGCGAGCAATTAAAATTATTTAAATTGACTTACAGTATTGATGTCATTATGATAATATAATAACAAATAGTTTTGGTCGTATTTACATATCAGTGTTAATCTTAATTTAAGCTAAGTACTATATCATAAAACGTTTTATATTAATTGATCGATTAATGGTATAAGCTATTCAGAAATGACTTACTTAGATTTTCTGTTAATATATGCATGGATAACAAAGGCAATTTGAGCAAAGATGGGTGACAAGGATTTATATTGATTAATAGTTTAAAGTGTCAATGAGGTTCTGGAGTGGAATCCACCCAAAAGGTAGTCAGACGACCTTTTAAAGGTCTTCAGAAGATGCTGAATGCCGGCCGCTTCTAATCGATCTATTTGGAAATCCTATGGGAAGGATTATGTCCAGCTGTGGATATTCTGCGTTTGAAATTATGACGACGAAAAATATAAATGTATAAACAGTTTACCGTTAAAATGCATAGTAAATATTCAATAAATTAATGTGAATTAATACGAAGAGTAATTTCAATACTTGATAATTATCGATACATTCAATTGATATAAATCAGAAATATAAAGTTGAGAACTTATGGATTCCATTTATATTTATCAGAAAGTTTATAACACGAAACAAAAACAATACGTTTTATGAAAGGAATATGTTGTTAAGTTTCGGCAAACTGTGACAGTATTGTACAAATAAATAGCATATATTTTGTTTTTAAATAAACAGTTTTTAATAGTTTGTTTTTCTTCAATTAATTTTAGGTGAGCTTTTATATTGTAATTTAAGAGTCGTTGAAAATATGTAGTTGTGTCGTCATTCAAAACACAGAAGCTGGATACATAAAGTTTTTAATCGGCGACCATTCATTGATGTCTACAACGCTTCATTTTTAACAAGTTAATTAAAGCTGCGAGTTGGACACAAATTTAATTTACAACTTTTATAGAAATATGGGTTCAATTGACAGAAACAAAAATAAAATCTTAAAGGATTTCCACAGAACCTCTCATCAGTTAACACTGTAATGATTTCAGTCATTGCCGAAGTGGTTTTGAATTTATAATAAGAAACAACCACAAGAGGGAAATGGATCGTCTAGATACATAAACATATAATGAATATATTAATGATAACGTGGAACATGTTCACACTCCCGATTAGTGGCTGACATAGACGCCATGATGGTAACTGCGAACTTTTCTTTCTTATCCTTGTTAAGAATATCTGCTGTTACATGATATAAACAAAATTTGAAATAAAACCGAGATCGGTTTACACTATGACTAAGTTTTGAAATAGCCTTTATAACTTTGTAAAATAAGTTACAGTACAAATGAAATATGTATACTTTATTCATGCCTTCTCAGGCAGGTTTAGTAAGATTACTAGCCGTAGTATTTATTTTAACCGTAGTTAAAGAATTTTTAGCATATTAGGCATTGAAGTTCTGGTGCGGAGACCACGGACTAGTAAGCGCAGCTCAGAACGTCTTCCTACAAGGTGAATAGATGACTTTTATAAGATCGTACGAGTTCGTTGGATGCTGGCCACTTCCAACTGGTCCCATTAGAAATCTATAGACAAAGCTTATGTCCAGTAGATGACGTTATAACGCTAAAATCATGTGCCAAACATTATATAGTAATGAGAATTGTCTTTGCGTTCTATAGTAAATAAGTTGCGATATCATTGTAAAGATGTTCTAAGGAAGCGTGATGCTTCTGTTGTTCCGTAATAAAGACGAGCGTCGAAAACTAATGGTGTGTTAATAATTTGAACAAGTCTTTCCTCCCATTCAGTGGAAGTCACTACTGATTTATGACTTTGAGATATTGGCAACATGCCCTTACGATAAATGAAATCGGTTACGACTCCGTTTTAAAATTTTGCAAATTTTCACTTATTTCTTTAATCTGTTTCATCAATTATAAAACGAATCAGAAACGAATAAGGTGTAACTTTTTGTAATTTTATTATATCAACGGTATCAGAGTATCTATAGGGAAGGGTAATGTTCAGCGGTCTACGTCCTACGGTTGGAATTATGAAGGTGATCGCCCTTGAATATTTGCCAGCTCTAACGGTAACCACGAGAGATAGGGGGACTATTTTATCGACTATTGAAATTAAATGGGTAAGGCCTATGTCTGTTGAACACGAATGTCGTGCTACTGAAATGATGATGGTGATGATTAGAATATCTTTTATTTGAGACATTGTCTAGGTTAGTGCACTGCTGAGTCTTTTTCTATTGGGATTCCGGTACTTTGTTGTTATACTCTACAGTATATAAAACAGTAACTTTATCAGCTATGTATTCCTTTTATGCTGCAGCCTCTTGAGTAATAAGCTAGCTTCTTTCTTCAGCCCCAGAATGACAAGTTCACATCTGGTGCTAAAGTTTTCATTATCTTGATTATAATTTTAATTGCAAGTATGATTTACATAAATTAAACGAATAACTTACTAGTCTTTACATTTTATTCTAATCAACACAGTAATGTTTTGTAAACAACATAATTTATATGACAGAAAATAAATACATTCCAAAAATCAGTCTTGATTTAACACATCGAGAAATCCTTGTAACCTAGTAAAAATATTTAGATTGATTTATACAAAGTTCATTAGATATTGCTACATAAGCTTCAGAATTTTCAAAAGGTATATATATATATATATATATATATTCATACATACATGCACACACACACATATATATAAATATATATGTATATATTTTATGACACTATCTTTTATATCACTACAATAAAGTTATCCATTGTAAATTATACCATATGACCAGAGAACCTCGTTCGCTCTCAGACTAATAGTTACTTTTTTTTTAATTTTATGTGATTATTAAGACCTATAGAAAGGAGTTGTACTCAATTAGTGATAACCAATAATAAAACAGATCTATCCAAGTTTTTAAAGTTGAAAATATACAGTATTGCGAAAGATAGTCACGCTGGAACATAACTCGTTAGAACAGTTATTATACTTTTTCAATGTAATAAAATAAAACAGAGCTGCCTTGAATTCTTTCTAGACGATTCTCTTCTTGCATAAGAAATATGCTATCAGTTGTTGACTGGAGGACTACCTCTTTATAAATTAGAGAATCAAAGTTGTTTAAGTTATCTTAAAGGAAAAAAATCTTTCAAACAACGATAGCAAAATTAAGACATTTTGAGAATTAATGAATTTTGGAAACATTTGATACAGATTTACGATTTCGATGATGGTCATGATGAATATGATACAAATGAGAAAGATATTAGTTTGGTATCCGTTACATTATTTATTTTAACAGGAACGAAACACAAATTTAAAAATTATCTACAGCACACATAAGCTCGTTCAAGCGAGGAAAGATCGCGCCATTTTCTCCTTTATAATAGTAATTCGTCGCTTAATTCAGAGATCTAATTAGTGTTAATCGAGCATCTTATCTTAGACCTCCGCTATAACAATGCATTAACAGCTCAATTTCCTATCGACCGAGCTCAGATGGCTACAGAATGTAGGCATTCACCATCAATAATTGAAATATGGTTCTAAGTTTCATTAAATTATATACTCTTTTAACATTGTTCTGAAACATAATGGTTTCTGTGTAATTCGGTTGTTACTATTGTAAAATAACACAAATGCATATATATATATATATATATATATATATGCATGTACGTAACTTAGACAAAAACTTAATTTAGTTTTGAGGAGAAAGATTTTGCTCATAGGTCTGTCCGTGCTTGTATAAATAATATAATAAAAATTAAAAATATTAGTAAAAAAAGTAATCTTTAGCGTCAAATTTAATAGCACCAAAAGTCCCGTAATGTGGTTATTTTAATTTGGTTATTTAATTTATTAATACAACAATAGAACATACTAATTAAATTTAACATTCACAACATATTAAAGTAAGTAACTAAAACATAGGCTTTGTTTAAATAGAAAAAAACAAAGGAAAATATTTTTACTGTATTTAAAATAAATTTATGATACCAAGGTGGTTATATTAATTATAGTATAAATCCGTTCAATGCGACAGATTTCAATTAAGGAATGTCGGTGTTAGAATTACTTTGCACATAGCAATGTGGAGCAAGCTTTTCGAGCTTTGTATAAAGAATTTTGTACTTAATTTAAAAGTACGCGTTTGCCCCGCTTCTTAATTAAGTACTATCTTATGAACATTTGTATGAGTCAACAGCTTTAAGCGCTGTCTATTCTTTTTAACTTGTTAATATATTTTTACTTTGCGTTTTAATGTTTTAATTATTACCAACACGAGTCGCTCAATGAGCAAAGGAGAGAGCTAAGCCCGGGATTTCTTTCAGAACGAATGAGGAATGAGGAGATTGGTAGATAGACGAAAGAAACCGACATAGCTCAGCGGATTGGAGAGTTGAAGTGACTGTGGGCAGGCATAGAGTGCAGAACATATGTTTATTTATGGTTCTGGAGAGGAGATAGCGTAGAACGTTCGCCTACAGTGGTCAGACGACCTTGTTAAGGTCATTGAAAGACGCTTAACGTAGACCCCTTACAATTGGTGAAAATCTAGGGAAAAGGTCTATATTAAGTAGTGGATGCCATATGACTGAATGATAATAAACGTCTATGATTTTAAAATCAATATTTTATACGAATATTTAGATTAAATTTAACAATGCAATGTTTATTATAACTGATATAATCGTAAATAGTAACTAGTCATATCGGGCACATAGTGTGCATGTACGTTTTACTGCTCCGTTGAATTTACAATCTAGCTTAAGATTCCCTCGTAAATTGATAACGTAGTAGTGAGGCTAATGCAAAATTGCGCCATTTACTATTATCATTTATATTATGTATTGTATTAGTGTATATATTAGATATTGCTAAATTTTTAAACTTAAGTAGAGAAGTAAATTGTTTAACAAATCGCTATGATTAATTGTTCATTTTTTATTTGTAAAAATTAACAGAAACAATCTCTTGGCTGTCTATATAAATGAAAATTTATATAAATATGTATATATATATATATATATATATATATATATATATATATATATATAAAAATATATATATATAAATATTTATATTTATATATATATGGTAATAAATGATACCGAACCCGCTATACCGCGCCTTAGGTATAAGCGCGGCGAGACGGAAAGGAGTATATGCCGCTTTGTTCCGCCAGTACACCGTCAACGCTCGTTCATACCGCTTTTTTCGACTCCACATCGTTGCTCTTTTCTAAGTACAGCTGAGTGGTATAGCACTATAAGTTATAATCATTTTTAATAGTAATTGAAATGAATAGTATTTAATATGTCGTGCTCGTTGGTTAATCCACTTAATTAATTAAATCCATTAATTCTTCAGTGAATGTAGCCACAAAAGGAAATAAGTTGAATTTATAATTCATATAATTTCATAAAATAACAGCTTTTATAATACAATGTTACTAAAGAACTGAAATTCTTTATATTTATGTTCTCCGAATATGCAGTAGTTTTAAATCTGATTGTACTATCTAATATCCCTGTATATCTACATAATATACGTAAAGGAATATAAAATATGAAACATTATAACCGCTATAAGTATCGCAAAGAGGTAAAGGGTCGAATTGGGTTACAAGGCGAAGGACTTACGAATACTAACAAAAATGAAGCAAGATAGAGAAATATTATAACTCCGTTAAAAGCATACTAAAATTATTTCGACTAATAATAATTGATAGTTGATTTATTTTAGATGGGACTTATATAATTTATGTTTAAAAGAATAACAACATCAGGATCTCAAGGTTAACAAGCATTGTCGTAATTCCAAGTGTGTTGTGAATGCGGTAACATACATGTTCGTTTATCTTTGGTACCATATTAAAAAAAAACTTTAAAAAAAATAAATAAATTAGAAAGTGCAATGAAATGACCTAGATGAATAATATAAAATGTGTTATATACATTAGCTTTATTTACATAGGAATAATTTCCACAATCTCGAACAGTATGTATATATTTATATATTTATTTCTTTATTAACTCTTTGTTCAACGGTAATGGCGGACTTAATGCTGCATAGGTATTTTACCATTCGACCTAACATATTGCGTTTCGTGTACCTGTAAATAGCGAAACAGAATGAAAATGGAATAACTTAAAAACATGGTCACTCCCGTATATTTTTTCGTAGGTTATTTTATCAGCGGTTGACGGACAAAGGTTTTGTTGTATTCAACATTTTTTTTTATTTTTGCTCTAAAAATGTATGCATGTATAACAAAGGTTATGGATACAAAACCTCGTAAAATATATCGAGTGAATTATATATGTGGTAGGGATTGTTGTAAATATGTACATTTATCTATTGGAATAGTTGTTATACATAAATACATAATGTATATTAGTTTAGTCTGTCCATATTATTTTAATTAAAAATAAACACAATATAACTTTTAAATTTGGAGTCTGTTGTTTTTATGAGATTGTTCATTGTTGGTTTTTTTATTTTTGCTCGAATATTTTATAAATAATTTTGTGATATTAAAATGGATTGGGGTGATAAAGAGAACCAAATCGCAATGATTGCATTGCATAAAGTAGGTACGGTGCTAAATACAATTTTTAATTTTGTTTGGTGCTACTCAAACTCAAACGTATTAATAGGTATATCGAAAGCTCATCTGATTGTCACAAAAAATGTATAGTCGTCCACGTAGTGTTTGTACGTAAAAGGTGATCAAAGCAGTAAGGGAAAGAATCCGAAAAAATCCTATCTGAAAGCAAGAGATTTTATCTCGAGAGATAAAGATGTCCTAGAACCATGTCGCGCTTCGAACACTTTATTGCTAACGCACCTTTGTAAGGTTTTGATTCGCATCATATATTTACCAGTTGAGGACAGGTGTTATTTGTAAAAAAATGTCGAATGTGTTTACCGTTCTCGAAATTTGCCCTGAGTGTGTAATGTTTTATTTGCACATTAATATATTTTATGTGATAACATTGTAATTATAGGTCGATACTGCATGTGTCAAAATGACAAAGGAAAGAAAAATATTTTAAAGACCAAATGCATGTCGAGCAATCTGAAAATCTTTGCAATTTATACTTTTACTCTTTAATTCACATTACAAAACCAAAACCCCTACAAAAGTAACGCTTGTTTCATCTGTTTCGTGAAGTAAAATACGTTTTATGTACATTTTACATAATAATTTTAACAAAAAATTACATTCAAGAAGTCATTACAGAATTTTTTGGTACCCTTTACGGTAAAAGAAGACACGTGCGGTGATTAGTAGTGACTTATATACGTCGTCCAAACTGCGTGTCGTGCTGCTATATGCTGCTGAATACATACATTCACTACAAGTTTCTTAAGTTTACTGAAAAAAATACTTTAAAACTGAACAAGGTTTTTTTAATTATAATGTTCGTAATTTGTTGTATAATATGTAACGTAATGAAAATAATTTTTAATAATGATTATTCATTTTAATCTTTATAATGTTACATTTTATGACTGTATAAAACGTTTGTAATTTTAAAAAATGCAATTTAACCTTTTTTTAGATTTTAATAATGTTTTAAAAAAGGTCCTCGAAAAAAGGTTTCTAGATAAAGAATTCGGTTTAATAAATAAATATTAATTTATTTTCTAAACTAACCTATTAGTGACTAATCACAAATTATTACAAAAATGTTATTTACTGAAACTAATTCATTTACACGTTTTCACGCGTACTTGTCTTAAAAGAACATGTTTAGTTATAAAATAAAAATAAAAATAATGGAGAACATTTTTAAACATATAATGCTTCTCACTATTATCAGTGTACATTGAAAAATAAATAATAATTAATGTGTACATATGAAAATATTTCGAAAAATTATAATTTTGTTCGTTAAAGGAGAATTGTTTTAGTGAAAGGGCGCAATACCCGGCAGCGTGGCATAAATCCACAATTTGTTTCGTCTGCCTCAGTAGCGAAAGCTTCGGATGAAAGTTTCATCGTATCTGCAAGCTACAGGCGTGGAAATAAAACCGACGCTCGTAAGCTTTGTATTTAACAACTTCGCAATCAACGCAAGATAAATGAAACTTATTTTTTTATTAAAAAATCGTAAAAGAAATAAATAATTTGTTAATGTATCAAATTTTGGTAAGACTTGGGAGAGAAATCTGGTCGGTGAAGGTGAACGTCGATACGAAGAGGCTACCTTTAACCTGCTACGCGAGTCTTCATTCCTGAGGATCGTATCTGGATCTTTATTCTGCAACGCGATAGACCTAATACACTCACGGTTAATCTTTAGAATATTAATAACTTGCGTCTAATTAACATTTATGTTATTATCATATTAAACGCTTGCTTGGTCAAAACTGCAAAATAATTTAAATGTTTTACCATGAAGAGACGAAATTCATGATTAAGTCGCAGCGAAAATGTTCAATATGTTTTAATTGGTTTAATTCAACTTCCCGGTATTCACATGATTTTATATCCTTTTTCGGGAATATGAAACATGATATTCTTTAATTAAATCAATTTTTCAATTTACTCACGATTGTTTTCGTTAATGACTCTTTGTAAGAGATAAATAAACGATAGTTTCAAATGAAAGGACGATACCATCGTATAATTATTTACGTGCAATGATGTTTTTTTGTGGGCATCGTATTTTCTCTGCTGCCCAAGTATCATTTACAGATTCGCGGGTCCGAGGAGGCAGGACGTCGGGGTCGCCTACCAAGACCGCCTTTAAGATAGCGAAGCTTGCGGACTCCCGGGATAGCTTCGGTTCTGGCCGCTACCTATTACTGGACCTGATATTATCGGTGGACATACAATGATAGATAATATGGAATAATGATCGTAAATATATATATATATATATATATATATATATATATATATATATATATATATATATATATATTGTGTGTATGTATCTACATTTACGATTATGTCATTGAAATATAAAATAACATATTTCAATAGCAAAAAAACACTTATTTACTACTTTTATTTTTAAAAAGAAATTGCAATGGTTTTAAATCAGATAGGCTAAATTTTTTTCACTTGTCAGGGGACACATAAGACTTAATAGGAATAAGTATAGAAAAAGTAAAAAGGTAAAATTACGTAACTTCATTTATTCTTTCAATAATTGTATTGAAATTCTATCATTAGAATCACAATTTGTTTATTGTAAATTTATTTCAAAATATCTAATGTTATTTCATAAAATAGCCTATAAATAGCAATCAACTGATGCCAGAAGGCAGATTGCCAGAATGTTGTAGTAATAAATCTTACAAGACGTTTATTGAATAGAAAAAGTCTGATACTCCAGGTATCAAAGGGTACTAAAAGTAGCTTACTGAAAACATTTTTGATAAAAATATGTAAGCACAAAGAAAAAGAACGTAAATAGATATTTTCATATATCATTCGTTCTTGCAGAAAATTTGTATTCTATTTTTGAATATTTTTGAATCATTTAAAATAACATTCAGACAGTTTACTATTACTATTAATACTTATGTTATTATTTTATATATATTACATGATAAGTATTATTATAAACTGTCTGAATTTTGTTTTAAATGATTCAAAGACATGAAAATTATTATAACATGTACTTTATAAAACTAAAATTCGAAAGTCTGTTTAGAACACTCATGAAATAATATATCATAATTTTTGTATTCTATACAAGTCTTTAACGCATAAAATGTATAATAATTTAAGTAAAAACCATAAAATTATTATTCATAAAACTATAGTTTTCTTTAATTAGACAAATTTAATGAAACTAGTATATGCGAAGACATAAATATAATAAATATTCGTTTTATGAAACATCGTAAGTACTAATCTGTTAACATTACGTCTCTAAATTGCCATATCTTGTTAATTATAGTGTGTTGTATGTAATTAAGAACATAAGGGGATTACCGTAAATAGTGATGTGGAGTATATAAGTGATGTTGCAATATATGGTCTCTATCTCGATACTGTGAATTATATCTATAGAAACGAGATAAGTAATTGAAAAAAAAAAAAAACTCGCATGGTTAGTTTCTTTGAAAGACTCGAATATAGAGTATAGTAACTTATAGACCGGGCAAAGCACCTTGATAGTCGAAACCATTTTTCAAACTTTTGTAATTTTCTGTGAACCGAAATCGAATGTATATTTAGAAGATATTAAAAGTTATGGAAATTTTATTTATTAACAACGTGTAATGTATATTATAAAGCAACAATTATAAGTAAACAATACTCTAATAAAATTAAAATAATAAAAAATTTACAAGTTTATCTTACTTCTCTTGACAATTCTTTGATTTTGGTGAATCTTTCAGATGCTACTCTATGCTTAGCTAACACAAGAATTAAAAGGGATCTCGGATACATTCATCGAGAGCCGCAAATAATACTTCAGAGTCACAAATGGTTCACGAGCCGCAGGTTGGTCCCGCCCCCTGTTATAAACGATAAACTCTTACGATATAAACCTATAATCGCCTTGTTCTTCTTAATGAAAATATTAAAATAGGCGGTCGGTTACCTTTTATAAACCCCCTCCAGATAATTGAATTGGAAGAAAAATTAATTTCTGTAGCTTGTAGTTAGTCCATTTTCGCTCTCAAAATACGCTAGTGATCGTAAATTTGCTTGTTAACGACAAAGGCTTCCTTTGGTCTATTCGTGGTAGTGCACAACAGAGCGTGAACTACCTTTGTGAATATTGTTTGCACTTGGTATTTTGGTTAATGTGATGTTTTATACTGCCATTTTAAATTGAAGGAGAATTGAAGATAATGAGTCATCGAAACGATGTTCTTTTTAATTATTTCCGTGTATTCCTGTAATTAAACTTTGCAATGAATAATTAAAATATATTATAATTATTACTTATTACCACGGAATATTAGCTCCGCTCATTCATTATACTACAATGATTCACATTGTAACATTTATTTTACTCTCTTTAATTTTGTACATCCCAATATTTTATGTACGTTTTTTACTAACGTAATTAATTTAACTGAAGTGTATTAAAATAATTTCATATTAAAATTATTTCAAAAAGGTAAATATTGATGCAGATTAATCTTTTTAACAAATTGAACGAAACTTAATACTGAAAATTTAAACTCAGATGTTTAAATGTCATTTTAAAATACAAAAAGCGCAAAGTACCGTGGTGTTAAAAATATACAAATTGTTGAGTACAGCAGGGAAAATAAAAGCCACTTTGTTCTGGTACATCGTTAGCATCGATTCTGGTTAAGTCAATTGTAACTACAAGACGGAACAATGGAATTTTTTTATTTGTACTTTTTAACTGGGCATATGCTTACCGATATTTAGGCTTGCCACCAATGAAAAGTGTCTAAGATTGTTTATTCGATTGAATAGACAGTTGAGGTGAATTTAAGAAAAGATGTATCTCCTTAGTCTAATATTTTTAGTAAATATGTGAGAAATTTCGAAAAAAAAAATGATCATGACGTTACTTAGTCGATATGTAAATGACAATCTGGTTCATAATAATAAATAAAAATATTGTGGTATGTAGGCAAGTACTAGAAAAGCTTGATGTACTTTCACTATACTTCACCAAATTAGTAACTGTCTTGTGGGTAATTATATACGGTGTTATATATGCTCAACTAATTATTTAACATTACCTTTGAAAAATATTTTTGCGTGAAGAATTATTCTTTGATATAATTAGTAGGAGCAACATTTCGTCATCGTCAGCGACGCATCGAAATGGGGAATTCCACGGGAATAAAATTGTAGTACATTTACATCAGTATAAACACGGGTGAAGCTCTAATGAATATACATACTTCTACTTCGGATATCATGTGGTTATTATCTCAAAATCAACCGACCCTAGGAAGAATCTTACAAATTGTTCTAATTCTAGTATTAAGGACATTGTAAAAGCGACCACAAAACCAAAACACGTAAGATATTGTCATGGTTTTTTCTAGGATCAGGGTACATTTGAAACCCTCGTAGCTTCAAGAAGAAGAATGTCTTATAGGGAAAGTCAGTCTGAATCTAGTTTATATCAAATTTGGCTAAAATGATATTTCTCTCATGACATACACAAGTACCTATTTTAAATGATCCTATGTAGATAATAATATGAATAAAATTATTTATTAAATACAAGAACTTAACAAGAAATTTATAAACTATTTACTAAGAAAGTAAATTAAAGGTTTTGAACTAACTTATTATTACGCAATATTGAACAATAGAGAAATAGTTAAGTGATGTAATTGAAAGTGCAAATTGAAACATGTCGCAAGTTAATTGCCTCTTGGTCCGCAAGGGGCGATGCTTTGTGATGAATAATCCTCAATCTTCTGTCCAGTGTCCTTGAAGCCACAATTCTCCAAAGGAAATTTATTATAGTGGATTATACAGCAAATACTATTAAACATATTTTAACAGCAATAAAAAACTATGAGATTAAATTGAAATTGTTTATTAATTTAAGACAAATAGAATTATAAAGTTATTGTTATGATTTCAGCCGTAGGACGTTCACTACCAGGACCAGTAAGAAGCAGCTCGCATCCAGAGCCTCTCGAAGAATTTAACGACGGTCGTCTATTCATTCTGTGGGTGGATGTTCTATGCTGCACTTGCTGGTCTGTTTGCTCTACTCTAGAACCATACGGTCCCAGCGGCCATACGTTCATCTAAAATAAGCGTACATGTAAGCTATATAAGTAAGACAAAGTTAGTAATATTTAAAATACGTGAATAATTATAAATTATACAGCTAGAAGACGTGCGGAATAGGGCGTTGAGTAAAGTACCGCAATCGATTAATGAGATACCGCTCAGAGCAATGTGATCCTTACAAAATAGCCGGTTATCGTTCGGCGCACGTTCGAAGTGATTCCGAGTAATTATTTATCAGATTCGAGATTGTTGAAGCCTTTATATTATGTATATGTACCGATGGCATTAAAATAGATAATTTAAATTTATACATAGTAAAACTTAAAAGTGAAAATTAATGACAGTAGGTTGATTGCATGTTTTGACCGATAGAAAAAAGAGAATATAAGGAAAGAGACTCACTTTGGCCTAAGTATTGAAAAATATATGTTTAGTGTATAGGGAACAACATGTAATAATCATAGTATTTTATACGATTTTTTTAAATATCTTTTAAGCCACCTGTAATGCTCTGTGCCATGCATATGTTGGTAAAATTTATTATCATTTCTATTTTTTACACTTTCTCTACCGCTAATTACATATTTAATTGTATTGTCTATACGGTATTTAATTATTACTTTCTTATTATTTACCTAAATTATTAATGGCAAAAATTTAATCTATTTATATTTTTTATCTATTTATTGATTTTTATCATCATATATTATATTCATATATCATTTCCTACCCTATATTTGTTTTAAATTATTTACTAATTCTATTATATACAAGTAAAAAGTGTGCATGCCTTCTGTACAACAAATAGGTGGCATTGTGGCATGCTTTCTATCTCTAATTCTTATATCTAATCTAATTTTTTTACGTTTCTAATCTTATTCTTAATTAACTTTATCTATTTTATCTTAGTTTGTGTGTGCGTGTCATTTATTATACAAATAATGGCAACTGGTACAATGTTAAACTAAACTTCTAACTCTATTAACTAATATCCACAATTAAAAAAAAGAAGTTAATTGAATAAAAATATAAAATAATATCCTATTCCAGTGTGGAGGATTTTTTAAATTATAATAAAGCTTTGGACTG
Organism: Battus philenor; assembly: GCF_028537555.1. Classification (NCBI taxonomy): domain Eukaryota; kingdom Metazoa; phylum Arthropoda; class Insecta; order Lepidoptera; family Papilionidae; genus Battus; species Battus philenor. The sequence continues at coordinate 7,419,160 of NW_027181693.1, forward strand.
AATTACTTTACTACCGTGTAAACGATATTGCTAAAGTGACAAAAAAACCAACAGAGCTGTGGGATCTTCACAGATCGGAGCGCGTTTTCCACTCTTGTGGCTTTTAATTTCTGTTTGATTGATCTTTTCTGGCATTCTTCTCTTGGCGTACATTTTGGGTCACTGTAAATGATCTAAGCGATATTATTATTATATGAATTATTTAATAAAAAAAAATGTTCACTTTAGTAAAATTTTTTACCTGAAAGCGGTATGATCATAATTTATTAATTTTTGAACTATACGGCAACAATTTAAGTAGTTATATTTGATGTTGTTGTAGTTTTCGTGTATTTGTATCAATATTTAATTAACTGAAATTCTTTCCATTTCATCGATTAGTCGATTAGTAACCTGAAAACCTTAAAGCACCAGTAACTATCATAATAAATCACAATAATATTTGTTACCATTATATCAAAAAATATTATATAAAAACTTTTTTAAGTCTTTTAAGATACATAAACATATTTCATTTCTGGTAAAAACCTAAGATGAAGAATTTAATCATACACATTATTATTCATGGTACCTATTACTATAAGTAATCATATTTTCACTTATATTTTTCCATCCGATGTTATCAGTTGCAATGTCTAATAACTGAACGAACCTGCTCCTTTACTGGGAGGACAGATAATGTATCCCAAGATTTACTTACAACAACTAATATTGTTTTATGACTCTGAACCTAATTGGATGTTTCACGAAGACAAGTTTTCTTAGAAAGAAAGCGTAAATGTCGTTCTTGTGAATGATATATATAATTAAGAAGATTCTCATTCCTAGTCTATTAAAGATATTGGTAGTTTATTTTCTTAAGCATTGTAACTAAGAAAAATCTTCCTAAACATAAAATATGGAATAAAAGAAAGGGCTGTTGTCAGCTAGCTAGTTTTACTGTATACTTGTTATGTTTTTACAGAAAAACTGATGGTAAAAATACTAAAGGCAAGTAACTAATGTTTTTAATATGAACATATTTACAGTAGAACGCTGTTCCTTTGCTCAAAATTATGGTTAGCTAGGGAATGACAATGTAAACAATTGAATAACACGCCTTGTCTCTGCGGGATGGTTTGTGCAACCAAGTCGTGGTATCTCTCTTTTGCTAGACGTTGTCAAGGCTCCCTATATAGTCATACTTTTATCTCCTAACCAAGGAGTATAACCGCTGAAGTATAATAAATGCAATCCCTAAGTTGTCAAATAAACAAAAAGTTAGACATTTAGTTATAAAGGGTAAGTGTAACTCAAAAAAAAAAATAAAAAAAATTAAAACGCGTAACTGCCAACATTGTCCGCGAATTATAACTGTAATATACATGATAAAAACGATTGAAAATACCGTAATATGAATAGGTCGCTATAAAATATAAATAAAAAAACCAAAACTAGTCAGTAAACAAAAAAACTGAAAGTATATTCATAGTTTGTATTAATATATGTATTGTATTAATGACCTATTTAAGGAAAGGCCATAACCTCTAAATAACGGCATAATAATGGCACCGATTAAATTGTTATAATGAAAATGTTTGGATTAACATACTAATCTAAACTTTTTCATTATATTTTACAACGGTGTTCGATATAAACCTAAAAGAAATTTTAAATACATGCTGTATATATATATATATATATTCTTTATGTAAGTACATGGACCGTTTTAATTCCGTGCGCGCTTTTTTGTAATATTATTAATATAATTAAACGGGTTTACGTACAATATGTATGTTACACGTATAGGCATCGAATATTATGGAATTTTTATAATTGTACTACTATATTAACAAAGAAATGAATAATAAATGTAATATTTAGATTTATTAATCATCTTGTTAAAGATTCTACTCTCGTCAATATTTTTCTTCTCACCGTATACCAATATACTCTAAGACTATAGGATGTAATTCGCGTATGACCCATTTTAAAAATGCTATTTGTCTATATTTACATTTATTCACCGACTGTTGAAATCTGTTAACTGAATACTAGTACGTTTTGTCTCAGATCTAATTTAGGGTTATAAATTGAAACATGTCCAGGGGTAATTGCATTTAGTCGGACTACTCAGCACTTTGAATATAATCCTTGGTTTCTCTTGGACACGTTGAGTAATAATTAATAGATAAATAATATTTATATACCTATTGATTTTATATAAAAATGATTAAAATTATAAATACATTCTTGTGCTAATATTTTGAATTTCGATCGGAATTTCAAAATATCTGCACAATAGAAATGAACGAAATTATTTATCTATTACAAATTATATGAACTCTACATTCGTAAAATTAATAAAAACCGTCGAAATTTCTGAAATCTATTTTTAGATTTTATCTATGTGATATTACTTTCAAAGATTTATTATTTCCATTTTTATATAAACTATTCCAGATGAAAGATCTCCATATAAAAAAACATTTTAATTTGAGTTTTTTCATACTAGTTTCAATATTTTTTTTAACTTTTTTAACTTAGAACATTTTTTTTTTCGTTTTTTTTTTGCAAAAATGTTTTTTTTAATTATAGACATCCTTCCAAGTTTTAGGTTTGTCTTCTCAATTGACTTCAATTTTTTTTGTTCTTCATTTTAATTTTCTTCAGTTGTTAATTTTTATTCATGTGTTTATTACTGGCTGAATTATGTATTACATTTAATAAAACGTTGAAAAATTACTAATTAATTTCTATAGGCTATTTTTAGTTAGAGTTATCTTGTTTAGACAAATCATATAGAGCAAGAACAGGACTAATATATAGCTACTTTTGCTATGTAGCAGTAGTCGTGCAACAAAGTGCACCGCCCGCCAGCCCGCTGATAAATGCGCATGCGGCAAACAATGCGAATTACACAACTACCACCGTTACTTCACTCAACACGTGTTTCACCCCTCCACGGGGCATCTTCAGGAGTTATGTTACACCGATTAGTGCCAAACAACGAGTTGGCATTGATGGTTGAGTTGCTTTAAAATTAGAACAAGCAAACAAAAAACCGAAAATGCTTGGCAGTAGACGTATTGGATGTGATGGTACAATCTGCTCTTATTGTACAAAGCAGTGTCTTAAGCTCTATAATATATTCGTATTGATGATGATGATGATAAAAATTTAAAATCAATTGTTCAGAAATGTGTGGAGCGATATAGAATTAGTAATAATTATTACATTAACTAACAAAACTAAATATTTTACTCTACTGTTCTACTCCATTTCATTTAACAAAATAGAGTAGACATTAAAGTAGAAAATAACGGTTATTACGTTACATTACTGTGGTTCAAAATAATAATAAGTTACGAATATTATTCTATTAAACAATTCAGTAAATACTCGACTTAAGAAAGAAGTTTACAAAAGCTGCGAATCTAACCATAAAGTTCGACCGTTTCAAAGCTGTGCTTACGAAAATCGAACGCTTTCTTGTCGTCAAACAAAAAACACTTATTCTTAATAGATTATTAACTTGATGTGTGACAAAACTGAATTCTGATTAGTGCTGAATAATAACTAGAAACTCCGAGGTTTTGAATATAAATAGGACATTAACTTAAAATGCATGTAAAACATTAACGCACTGATATTATCAACATGATTATTTAAGCTGTACACGCCTACATCACACACACACCAGCATCTTTCAACTACCTTAACGAGGTCGTCTGTTTTTCTTGTGTATGGACGTTTTACGTTGCGCTTGCCGAGAAATGAAGAGTTTGAAAATTGTAAAAGCAATACGCGGGGAAATATACACTGAAATTCGTTCCCTTTTGTACCTTGCAGTAGGATCGGAGTTACGTATTCGGACATAACAAGTTTTGTTATGAAACAAATGAGAACACTTGCACTGCTGTCTGTAAAAATAACGGTTTATTAAACTTTTGTAGAACTAAGAAGTTCCATAAACTTTGTTAGCTAACAATGTTCGAAAAGTAACATTGGGTACTACTAAAAGATTCAGAGCAAACTCATCAAGTAGCAAACATGCAGAGCTTGTTTTTTGCCTATGAGGTCGATTTCGGTAAGCATGACGGCTAGAGATCTTCTATGTTTTCGTTTTTCTTCTGAATATCTAATGTAATTGTATAAATACTTTCAATACTTGACGCCAGCAAAGATTCCGTGGACAGACATGTGTTCAAGATTGCGACATTTCAACATCTGTTTGACATAAAAAAAGATAGAACAATATCAATTTGAAAAAGCTACAGGTCACTGGTCAAGTAGAAGGACAAGTCTCTAGACAGAAGCTCGATACGACGGACTGATCAACCCCGAATCGTACTGTATATGCACGGCTGCAGATAGATTCTACGACAAATTGTTACTCCGAGATCACGACATTTAATTTTGAAAAAAACCGACGCTGGTGATGGAAAAACATTGCGTCACTAGTTATATATTAATATTTTACCTGATTTGCAGTGCCATCCAAGTGACATTTGGGTAGCGAAGCGAGCCTTAGCGGAGTTGATACTTACCACAATTTCTCCGCCGAGTTCTAAGTTGGCTTGAGCTGGCTCCATGAAGTGACAATTCTCATAGGTCTCTCTGGGGGATCTTTGCTTGGGCTTCACTTGTGAATAATATTCGATTGGCATTTTGAATCAAGAAGGCCGACCCTCAAATTGGACAGTTGATGTTACCTGGCCAATATTACTACTATTTTGGAAAGCGTTAGCGCTAGGATAGACGTGGCAGCAGTAATTTCAGTTACGTTATTTATTATGATCATGAGTTGGTGACCCCTGTCGTACATGAGCCGGCCTTCCGCGACTTCGCGATTCCGATTTCTGTTGTTTCTCAAACTGCTGCAAAATGTTTTGTACGGCTCCTGTCTTAAGGTGTGAAGTCTGGGTGCTACTAGTCTTGTAATAAAGGTTTAGGTTATTAAATTTAAAAAGAAAAAATTGTGTGTGACGGAACTAAGGACCTAATCAAAAAGCATCAGTATTTTATTTAAAGATACGTCTAAAAGTATAAACGAATTTGTGACGCCAGTGAATAAATCCAATATAAAACAAGTTGATAGCATTCTGTGACAATAGAAACGTAGCCAATGAAAATGTTTTAGACGAAAATTCCGCAGAGAACCGGTTCACCAAAGAGACTGCAGCTAATAAATATTAAAAGCCTTTCCTAGATTCACCGCTGACCTTTGTTTTCTGTCATTTAAGCATGAACTTTTTTTAATATTCTCAATGCTTTCAGTTTTAGAAATCGATGTCAAAAGTTCAATTATACATTTTTAATTTTTACTTCAAAAAATAAAAACGTTAGCTCTTTTAGTTTATAAAAATGATAAGTACCATTTTACTCTTTATAAATAATTCCGTTTTTGGCAACTAGAATTTATAATTGCTATATTTACTGTTAAATTTGTTGTTTGCGTTGGAAGAATCTAGATGATATCCTATTTTTAACTTATTTCAATAAAGCAACATTAAGTTTTTGCTTCATATTATTTCATCGTTTCAGTTTGTGGACGCCCACTGAAAGGCATAGGTCTCTGCCAATCCCTTCTCGGTCTTTTGGCTAAGATCAAAGTGTAGGCCTCCCACAAAGATATCTATGGGGGATATATCATTATCGCAACGTTTGGCAGGCGAGTTTGCGATCGCAGTCTGCAATTACGATACGCTGAGTACGCTGCAGCCAATCCTATATAATATACAAAGTATGAATATTATAAAGATAAACATAATATTTATTTACTCAACGTTGAAAGTTTAAGAGAACTCTTATTGACCGTGAACACATTATTTATTTATTTTTTTAATTTATTTTACCTAAGACTCTTCTCTGCTTCGCAAAGTGTTATAGTTGTGGAGAAGAAACACAAAAAACCCCTAGACAACTTTTAATGGTTTACTACGCAGATATATACATATACACTTTATCAGATTTAGCCTAAATGAAATGACAATAATCTAGCGACGTCATTGCCATGAATTCTTGTCATTTAAATATTCGTTTATTAGAAATAAGCCTTTTCCGTCAATTAAAAGTAATTAAAAGTAATTTTAATTAAGGTTTTGAATTTTGTAAATGGTAGTCCAATTATGTTTTGTAGAATTTTATTAAAAAATCTAAATAAGTTTATTACAAATGAATAAGAGACTTTTTGCAGTCGAAACTTTGATACAGTCAGTTCTTTAAGGTGCCTTGTAAATAAATTATAGACTTTCCCTATTTTTCTAATTTATTATGATTATTGTAAATAAACAAGATATTATAATAAAAATATTGTGAAGCTTGTAAGAATATTAACCTCTTTACACCGCTATCTCAAGGAAATTCGCGGCCCTAAATTGCGCGGATGGTTCTTTTTTGCAAAACAAACATATTTTCGATATCTGCACCTCGACCCTAAAGCATAAATTCATAGACTATGCCGTGGAAACAATTAAAATAAACTGTCCTATCAATATTAATATTAGAGTAATCTTTTATCTTCCTACCATACCATTTAATATTTCTAACATTCGCTAAAGAATTTTTTTTAGGATTTAAGACTGAGCTGTTAACCGTAAACCAATTTATTATTCGTGAAAGTTCTTTATTCAAGTTGTCAGAGCTATCTGCTTTACTATCTACATTGAATAACAGATATGTGTCCATTTGTGAATAGCACAATCTCACAAAGCCCCGATATTGAATCATGCGGTACACGCACTGTTGCTACAGATCCCGGAGACTGATTTATGAATGTTTACAATTTGTAACATGTTATTTAAATATGATTTTATCCACTGTTTTTTTTTCACTCCGTAATGTTTTAATTTACTTGCTTATGTATATCTGTCATAATATCGTATCCCAGAATTCGAACCCGCGACCTATGATCGCTAGGCTCATTCGTTAACCGCTGGGCCACCACTGCTTCTAGAATATATAATACTTTTTTAGAATAAAATGCTTGTACATGTTACATAGACTATGTATCTTGATTTAACCTAGTTTCGTAGTGCTGGCAGAGTAGGAACTTATATCAAAGGCAAATAACCTTAACAACGATTTAGTAAGACATGAATGGGGTGCTTTAGATGTTATTTTTGTAGAATACCTTACTTTGATAGTGGGAAGAATATGTTAAAATGAAATTTTTAACACCACACAAGAATTTGTGTTAAAGTACAGTATTGTGATTTAATATTATATTTTGTTACATGTGGTTACTCTTAGAACAATGTCGTGAAAAGGCATTATAATTTAATACTTAAGATGTTATTTGATGTCATTCAAATACTTTTCAGTATTATTTTTTAACAAGGTTAACCTTAAGCCTAAACTAATGAGTACTAACAAAAATTGTTGTGAAAATGGACTGCCATTGCAATCTCATTTGATATTACAAACGGACAAAGAAAATAAATTATTCTATTACAGCAAAGGTCTGGATGTCAAAAAATTAAGAGACCAAAAATAAGACTTTTGATCGGGAATATCCTGCGACTTAGGTTTGAATATAGAAAATAAGCTTAAAACACGAACATGGGTTAGTAAAGGTAAAAATCACAAAAATAAATTATTATTAAATTATTAGTATTGGTATCATATCACGGATTTTATGATTCTGGTGATATTTGGTTATTGTTTTCAGGTGAACTCTTACTCCCCCTTTACATTTCTCTTAATTGCGTTACTTTCGTTTTTTTTTAATTTTAGATTGGTATTTTACTACGAACTCACCCGATTTCAAGAGTTCATGTATTGTGCACGCATTTGCCCATGAAACAACAACATTTTATTAAAAATGAACAACGTCATTTGATATCTTATTCTACAAATATTTCAACACATAAAAGCTAAAAACTTTCCATGTATATCTAATGAGCATATTGAATTACGCGAATAAAAGAGAAAAAAAATCTTTGACCTTTATTTTGACAGTAACTATATTTTAGTAAGGAAGACAAGAAATTAACAAAATTAAATAAAAAACTAAAGAGTTATTAATACATTTAATTCAGAAGTATTTAAAAGAAAACACAAAAAATTATTATACTTCAAATACCTTTTGTTTTCTTATCGGCGTAAAACAAAAGGTTTTTTTTTTAAATTATAATTTTTGGTAAGGTATATAGTATGAGGCACATTAAATAAACAAAACTTAAAATGTTATATTATTAAAAATATAAAATAAGTTGCTATGATTTTGTAAGGAATAAAAAAAAGTGTTTAAGAAATAAATTTATATAACATTAAAATTTAATTTTCAGATGATATATTTCATTTATTTAATACGCTAACAAAAGTGTTTCCCATGTCCCAAAATGGCTATAACTCTTTATCGACCTGTCAAAACGTTTAAAATTATAATAAATTTATTATTATGCGGAATATATTTTCAACCCGGTTTCTATTTGAGAAATGTAATTAAATTGATCAAATCTTTAGTGCTACAGGAAAATATTAAAGGAAACACATATTTTGTTCCAAATCCTTTGATAGACGCTTCGGTGTATGTTCTAATACGTTTTGAGAGAAGGATTATGTGAGTATATTATAAGCGGACATCGTGAGTATTCCCCCACAATATTTTTGTTTGTAAATTGACTAGAAGAAAATTAACATCTGATTGTTTATCACGATCAAATCTTGAAATACACACAGATCATAGATAAATTATAATGGACTGATTACAGTCTTTTGTATGAACGTTTAGTATGAGTTTGAAGAATATAATGATCCTTATGGAAATTAATATTGTAAATCCAAAGGTTTTATTAAAGTACATACGGCTAGGAGAAATAAGATAGTAATCTGCCGGTGCCAGAAGGCATTTTGCCAGAAACTTGTAGTTATAAATCTTACGAGACGTACAATGAATAGAAAGTGAGACTTTGTGATGTCCACGCTGAAAGCGTTATAAAAGCTATAGTAATAAATGGTAACCCTAACTTATACTCCTATCTTTTACAGAAGGAAAATATATATAACCTTTACAAATCTTTTGTTGTAAAAAGCTTGTAATTTTCTCAACTTTCGTTTTTAAATTAAGAAATTTCAGTTTTTTTATCGAAATGCGTATAAAAAAATCATTAAAATCATACATTAATCGACTAGAAAAATGCGCCGCTTCATCTGCTTCTGCCATGTTATAGCAAGTTTATTAATTTCTGTCCTTGACATTTTGACAGCGATATTCTTTAAAAGCTTTTTTGACTATCTTATCGGTATTTCATTTATTCTTATTCCATAAACAGCGGTAATTAGTTGGATCGAAGTCTAGAGTATTTGGTAGGCGACTGAGTCTTTCTAGTTCTAGTTTTCTTCAAACGCTATACGTAGATGGACGAGCATTTTCCTGAGTGGCTAAAGAAATTGGCCAATCTCGTTAGTTGATTGAAGCGATCTCTTCCGTCATTATTCTTAATTATTGATATTGTGTATCTTAAGTATTTGCCTGGGTGTATTATTAAAAATTTTAGATTCACCAAACACTCATAAACATTTTTTTAATAGTTATCTGTTACACGGACTAAACTCCTGGAGGTGCTTCGCATGTTCAAATCCACTGAACATATACGATTAATGTATAATCTCTATTATTCACTAAAGTTATTTTAATATTGTGAATTTATTCATTATTGTGCCGTTTAGTAAAAACAGCACATTTGAATTTGATGCATACTTAATGAGTTTTATTTTCAGTTTTCCTTTATGTCGAAAAAATAAAGATTAATATGTCTGAATTTTCAAACTTCAGTGTGGCTTTGGATACTTTTTTAATACCGCTTTCATTTTTTTATCAATTGCATCCCTGTCCGACCTAGAACACGTCCAATAAAAAATTCTCCAAAAAGACACTAAAAAATCAAAAACACTTCGTGTGTTTGTTTACATTTTTTTTTCTGTTGTATGTGTGGCACACTTCGTGTTTGATACTCATATTTAAAAGTTACTCATCGTGTAATTAGTTTATGCAACTTAGTGTATTAAAGTATGTTCAAAAGGAAATGCACAAAAAACTTGTTTTATCTGTAATTTATAATAATCCTGAATATTCCCACTGGGATTCCCACTACTTACCCAAGTTTACGAGTTAAAAGTTGCCTTAAATAACCTAGCCTAAAAACATATAACAAAGAAAATAACTTGTAAATGAAAGCAATTATTTTTTATGGCAATTTATTGCCGTGAAAAAACATTAATGTTATAGTTATAGTTAATAAATGTGCTTTGTAACAAAATGCGTAGTTGTTTACTTCATTGAAATTTCTGAAGGATTCTCTAGAGAGCGGAGGTAAGTCGTCACAGACACAATCGATAATTGAGATACCACTCAGAACAACGTGATCCTTACAAAACAGCCTTTTAGCGTTCAGCGCACGTTCGAAGAGACTTCAAGTAATAACTTAACAGATTTGGTTAAAGATTTCGGTAAATTTTGCTCCTAAATTTAATAATCTAATTTTTTGTTTGATGTTCAAGAAAAGACAGAATGAATTAGTTTCCAAATAATAAAAAAAATATATAAAAACGCACTCTATTCTTTTTCTTGGACTACAGATTAAAAATTATCGTATCACCTCATCATGAATACTATTACTGAGTTTCTTGAACCATTATGATATAACATTTATTTTCATTTAGCCTCTCTTGTATATTCTTCTTTGTTTATTGACCAATTACGTTTTTCCTGTGGACTTCAAAACAGCGTTTGAAGTAGTTGAGCGTTTAGCCTGGTGGTTGTGGAGGATAATCATCCTTTAAGGCCGTATAACGGTTAGAAAATCAGAAGACTATAGCAAAGAATCAAAGGCGAGATCTGTCGCAGGGTTTCTTACGGCCCCGTACTTGACCTTTGCTTAACAGACTGAAAGCTCGTTGACTCTGGTTACCCACATTACATGAAGAGGTCGAAAAATAGGATTAACTGGGTTCTGGAGGATTTTAATTAGGACGAGAAAGGGAGAATATATTTACCCTTAAAAACGGCTTTACGTGTGTAGGCGTCGTTTGCTAGGTTGATGTAAGAAAACGTTCTCGGAATCTCGCCATATAGCGTAAAAGTTAGTTAGAGGTTAAAAAGGGTATCAGTTCTATATAATCTGTCCTCGTACCCGCAATGGTATGCGAAATCATATCGCTGCGCCAAAAAAAAGGTTATCGTAAATAAGCACATGGGCAGCCCTTGAATGCCTAGGATACATTCTTTATTTACACCAAATAGAAGACCGCCAGCCTCTTCCTACATTTCATTGGACATTCTATGAATGACTGTGCAAAAACCTCGATCGAAGATCTTGAACTGGCTGTCAACAAAGAATTAGTAATTAATTTTCGCGGATTCTTATCGGATTCGGAAAGTCCGTATTGGTAACATTATTTCTGTATAAAATAAGGCTCTGTCAATAATCAAACCTACCTACGGCGTCACAGTTTTTATAGCATTGAACATTCATTATCATAATTTCAGCCGTAGAATGTTTACAGCTGTACGAAAGCCTCACCGACATATTTGTAATAGGACAGGTAAGAAGCGGTCTGCATCCAGAGTTCTAGAACGACCTTGACATAGTCATGTATCCACCTTGTGGGCGGACGTTCTCCGCTATGTTTGCTGGTCCGTAATCTTCCCTCCAGAATCTTAAGACCCATCTTAAGCCTTGTTTTGTGCGTTACTTTGCCTGCCTACTGTCACTTCAACCGTCATTCGGGCTATATTTTCGGGAGGCACTCATTATATTAGTAGTATACTATTGCCAACACTGCTTATGTTGGTACATCCTACATTTCACATTACTGCTACTCAAAAGCCTCCATTTGTCTCATTTTTGAAAGAAAGAGGAAAAAGTTTTAGAGAGCTTAAAGAATAAAACATTTCCAGAAAGGTAAAATATAATTTACTATTGTCAATTGAGTTTTTTTTATTATGTAATACCAATATCTGATCAAAAATTTTAAAATCTCTTTAAAATATGTAAACGTATAAATGGCATTTCACTTACTTTATTTATCAAATGTTGAATCAATAGCACCTGACCTAAAATGTTGATGCGCAAACCTCCACTTCATTTAGGTTTGAATTAAATTTTACTACCTATATTATAGCGTACTCATCTAACATGTGCGGTGATGAATCGCCCATGGTAATAATATGATATTTAAATGTAAGATGCTTCCTGGACTATTATGTTAATATGCGAGTACAATATATAATGTCATGATTCGATCGATAAAGGTAAGCGTGCTTTGTTGTGGTTCGTAATAAGTGTTTTGATTATACTATTATGTACATATTTAGCAAAATCCATAGAATTTTTGATAATGTCCAAACGATTTCCAGATAAAGTTTTTAGTACATTATACTTAGTCATAAAACCGTCAACCACTTTGATGCACATCTTTTTCTCAGCTTAAAAATTTATGTGATATAATTATACGTAAGTCTTATAAATACGGATTCACGATATCCATACATGATTGAGAAGTCAAGAGATAATAAGTAGGTTTTTGGGCAAGCACGTAGATTTCGTCATCACTAAATACGCGAGGCAGAGATGAAATGCTTTGCCTAAAGTCGATTAAAAAGTAATAGCTATCAAATTTACAGGAAAATAAGACCTTTGTGGAATATCGTTCGTTTGGTGAGCGGGGTGTTTAGGAAAGGGAAGCCGATGACTTGATTATGATCGTGAAAGTGATTGATCGATGAACCACAAGAATTATTTGTCAATTACATTTTTATCACTTAAAAATGATATAAAGCAAAATTTATATTACTTTTCTTGGTCTATTAGAACTTTACACTCTATTGTGGGCTCATAGCGCGTACTTTACTGAGCCTCAGGTGGGACACGGAGCTTTTAGAATATGTATTGTTCCAAAACTTAACATTTAACTAACAACAAGGTGAAATTGGTTTTGTATTCCTTCGGAATGGTTAACTCTTCTATCTATTATTGGAAACACCTTTTTAATTCATAGTCTGATTTGAGGTGTGATGTGGATATTGAAATGTAGTTTTAAACCAATAAACTCTTATGTATTTAATGTTTTATGCTTAAGAGTTACCTAATAAATTTAAAATTTCAAAAAGAAAAGAGAAATTTTCGTTTAATAGTACGAATTTTTATTGTAGATGTAGTAAATGTAAACAGTAAGTGTTGTAAAAATGACTCGTTTTTATGTATAGTTTACTAATCAGCGTTGATGAACTATGAGGTCAATGCCCTAGAGAGTCGCAGTTTTCATTTTAATCGTCCTGGGCAAAATAAATACAGTGCGTTACAGTTTCATTTCAACATATCCGTATTTATTACACTTTTGTTCACCATTTAACCAGGCGGAACAATACCAAAATTAAATTGTAAACATATAAATTTCGGTTTTCTCTAGAGGCCGACCCGGAGAGATGATTAAAATCGTACATGCGACGTAAAAATATATTTCACTTTTGCTGAAACCATTACAATATAAAAATAAGAAAAAATTAGTTCAATCATTAATCAGTTGTGTATTGATTTGATTGACAGAAACTTTGACGAGTAATTGTTAACACATAACTATTGCTATAAAAGTAGAACTAGCTTCTATCAGACGTAAATAACGGTTCACATCATCACATAAAATAAATAAACATAAAGGTCCTCACAACAGTGTTACGCCTGAAACAACTGAAGTACCAAGTGAATATGAAAATATATTATGCGCGAGGTAGGGGAGGATAATGAAAATATTCCGTAAAGTTTGGAGCGGCGACATCAACAAAGATTAGAAAGGAAAGACTTCATATGATATTTTTCTCATTCAATGTATTTTACCATTTCCAAACGCATTCAATATTTTTCAATTTTTAAGTTAGAATCAGTGTATACTTCATTGCATTATTAGCGTCTTATTACGTATATTTAAGAATGAAACAAATGGATAAATATTGCAAATATATATAACTTTGCTACTACACGAATCTATAGGTCCAACATCATACTAATCATAATTAAATATTTTATGTGTCTTATTTACTGTGATGTAAATTTTTTTGTAGCTGACCTAATCTGCGATAATTTTTCTTCTGCTTATTTTCAAACTACGAGTACATAATTTAGACAGTCGTCATACCAATTTAGTGAACTTTAATTATATGGTTAGTGTAAATAGGTTTTTTGTAGTGTATCTGTGGTTTGTCATATCAGGACTAGAAAAATGTATATGACGGCATAAACACGTTGTATATTGCGTAGTTTGTTTATAAATTGATTTTCATAAAGAAACCGCATTTTTTGAAAAAATATAAATAATAAAAAAGTTTTATTTCAATAAATGTTATTATGTAATTATTACTTATTATAGGTTCTTAAGTAATATTAAATTATTATTTATTCTTCTCTTGTGCTTAACTATGTCGACGTTCCACCTAGTGGGAGCTTACGAACACCGAGTCTACTGGGTAGTGGCTGCCACTCGAGAATCTTTCAAATGGAAGGGCTTTCTGAAGGCCATCGGTTCCATGAGCGAAGTGCTCCACGCTCTGCCACTTCAGACAAACAATTATTCGGGAGACGTCTGTGATCTTTGTCCTTTTACGGATCTTCTCATTTCTAATTTGATCATGCAGAGAAACTCCGAGTATAGCCCTCTCCGTTGCTCGCTGGGTGTCCTTCTTATGAAGACCATATCTTGGATCCGTATGTCATCACTGGCAACAAATTGATCAAAGTTCATCGTCTTTAATCATCGCGGTATTTTGGACAAGAAGATGTTTAAAAGCTAAAAGGAAATAGTTAAAAGGAGACAGTTTTTTATTGCTATTATTATTAATGGATGTCGATTATTAAAAAATCTAATTATTGACGCTGGACAAATATAAATTGCTTGTCAGTTGTTATAAATTTCGTGGATCTCTAAAGACGTGGTTACCGTGTTTTTCGAATTAAGGATAATATGGTGTTGTATTAGGGGTAAGTTGTAATCGCCAAAACTATGTTAGTGATATCGACATATTAGACATTGCATATTTTTTTAGAATAACTTCGAGGCACATATACCTTCAATAATTTACTATGTTAATCTGCAGTATTCCAACCTTTGTTAAGGTAAATATTTACCTTGACTTTAACCATACTGAATCTATCAAAATCCCACGAAATTTTGCTTAAGTTTAAATACATTGTTCCTCGTCCAAAACAGTACAAATAGGAAAAAAGATTAATTAATTATTCGAGCTATGCAAGTAACACAATTAAAATTCACTAAGATATTAATTAGTTTTCACAATAGGCACGTTTAACAATTTTGTACAACAAATTATTGTACACTTGCCTTAGGCTAAGGTTGGCCTGTACTAAAAATATGAAGCAAAATTACAAATGCTCTTCACGCCTTAGCAAAGAATAATAAAATACTCCCGCATTTGCTGCGAATGGAATAAATTTCTTTTCTAAAGACTGTTACTGGTAAAATTTAATAAAGGAAACTTGAATCGATTTGCTGGAACTGACTTGTTTAATGTTTTTTAATATATTTGTCTACATATAGCTCGGGTTGCAAATCATAAAGTTAGTTTATTTTCTTCAAACGCAATTAAGTCATAATGTAAATACTTCTTGTTTAAAGAAGAGATTCTGTAGAGTTACCTAAACGTCCTATTCTCTAAGAGTTCATAATGTGAACAGCGCTCTTATAACAGAAGGAATACTAATTAGCAATTTAATTTAGCTTTATAGGTTTGGTGTCAGTACAATGAATTGCTAACAGATGGCGTTGACGATTTTTTTTTGGGAAAAATAGGAAAATATCCGAAAAGAAACTTTTTTGCACTCTAAAATGTAATTGCGGTAGTTTGAACAAATTGGTATGGTATATCAAAAAGGAAGTAAAAAGGCTGCACCAGTTATACTCTCGTGTAGTAGTAGATAACGTAGTACAAAAGTATTTTGTTGTAACTTAATATACAATGTTACAGATGGGAAAAATGCAATTGGATAGTTCTAGTTCTCTTTTCATTTCAAGTGCGTCGGATCTGACTAATTAATCTGCTGTTATAAAGAAGTACCAAAAGCTTACTGTGTTCTGAGTTGAAGGTATGGCATTTGCTAATGACAAAGCCATGTTTCTAGATTTCTTAAAATATTGGTTGTCTGAAGTAAATAATAAGCAAAATTGCTGAATACACAGCGTATTTTAACTGTATTTGATTCCAGAACTAGATTACAGAACCCAGCGTAGCTGTTAGCCTTCATGTGATGCTAAAAAAATTAAAACTTTCTTAGTAATCTTAGTCACGCAGTTCACGAACCACATGCTGCTCTTTAAGTGATTATTTTTTGTTTCCATTTATTGTCGAATTATTTTAATTTATAAAACCTATGTCAGCTCCTGGGAAATTGAAACAAATTTGTGGACTGAATAATAATTATTATTCCACCAAAATATAAGTGAAATTCAAACACCGATCATAATTAAATAATCGGCATCTTAAGTATTATTAGGATTGTCATATACGTGTGTCATTATATAATAAACATGTTTTATACTTTTGTTATATAATTTCAATAAACATAATTTTTGTAAAAAAAAACATTCGTTTGCGTGTTTTAAATGCGTATTAAATTGTGGCTCGCGAAAAATTTCAATGGTGTAGGCGTTAAACATAATAACATTAACCTTCTACATGGTTTATCTTAAATAACGTTACTCACTAGTTATTGACAATATATTATTAACCTATCTATTATCTCTTTATTGCTAACTAGTTTACGTAAATTCTGGTTACATCTAATTCTAATTCTATTTTTAAATAATATATTTCTTATCTGTACACAACTGATTGACACTCGGTGATTAGGAGGATTATGTTTTGACTTGACTCCGAATTGCAGGTGCATCCCGGTATATTTTTACATGTATACTTATATAAATATTCAGAAAACTTGTAGTGTCCCCGCTGTGACCACTTCAATAAGTACTGTGTCTAAATCTAGCTTTTTTGATTTGAAGATGTCATCAACCAAACCTTGTACGGTATAGTAATTAACAGGTAATCTTACTTATCATTAGGCGAACATGGCACAAGGACACATGGCCATACGATAATCAGTATTGTATAGCTATCGTCCCATAATTTTGAAGCATTTTTCATAGCTTGTTACAGCTTTTCCTGTACTGTGAACTTAAACAAAGTTTTTCTGATTTCAAAGATGTTCAAAATCTAAATCTAAATTTGAAATTATGGGTGAGATTAACAAGGATTATAAATCGTGCAGGTGGTGTGAAAAGCGGGGGATATATAGGATTACATAGCCCACAGATATGAATTATTTTGGAATATGTTACATTAGCTATGTAATTATATTAACTAGTTATATATTAACTAGTTATAGCTCCCAGAATATAGATTAAAGTAATATTTGCTCGCTTTTATGAGACAAACATAAGTACTGCCCTTCCGACTTAAATATCACTCAAAAAACTCATCAGATGTAGTGGTGATAAATAACAAGAGATTTTTTTTTGCCTTTGACTACAGTTTGCTATTTAACAAACCAGACAGGTGAATAACTCTTACCCACTGCTTCTTCAGTACAGCAGGAACTAAGCCGCTGAAATGAGAAAAATAATGACAATAATGGCTTCTTCTGAATTACGACCGTCCACACATCGCACATTACAGACGGTTGCTGATTAGAAAAAATGACATCAGATATTCGGTGTATACCACCAATGCTATTTCGATTGAATTAATTAGACTTATAGTAGATAATTAATAAATACATATATAAGGATTAGTTGTGCAGCAGTGGTGCAAATCACAACCTTATCGCTCAAGGCGATCTCTACCAAATAATCATTGGATGAACATAATTGAAATAACGGATAGGGCAGTTAAAGACGTGCGTATTACGTTAAGACTTTAGTGTTATTAATTTTATCTTTGTTTTATTATTTGGATAAAAAAATTAATCCATAGATAAATTTTGTTAACTTCACCGCGGTGAATTTGTTTGTTAAAAATAAGCAAATTATAAAAAAATATGTACGTTGTAGGTACAGGTTTTTAAGCAAATAATTGTTATTAAATAGTATGTTGGCTTACAATTTTATAGTGTTATTTCAAAAGAAGATTAGACCAAAATACAGGCCTTTAAATTTTATTACAAATTTCCAACGTTCAAATAATCGTAACTCGATTATGGGAGGTAATAACATCACGCAACAGTATTTTTTCCCATTTATCTTAATAACTTGTTTTTATAACTCAATATTAGAGAAGATATTAAGGTAATAGATTTACACGTTAATTATAACTTTTATGGGAACGCCTCTGCCCATCAAAAATATTATTTGTCAGATCTTTCATCGTCATTTCTGTGGCGTTCGTTTTACCGAAAACGATTTCAAATTAAAGTCTCTTTATAATAAACAGCAACACTTTTAAATGTAATAAGACGACGCAATAAATTTCGTTCAGCGTTCATTTTCAGTTATTAAAATTGGTAAAAATGATTACGAAGGCTCAGAAGGATTTTTTAAATTTGGACAAAATCAAAATTTACGATTTGTTATATTGAAATTGACTACCTATCAAACATCTTAAAGTGATAAATACTAATAATATTACAATGATGCTGTCATCTTATTAAAACATTCAATGAAATTATTCTTTTTAATTTTTATATTTTAAACAAGTAGTTCTCTACGCTATACCGTCATGAATATAAAAGACATTAAAAAAGGAAGCATTGAAATACCGGAATAAAACTGAATAATAATTGCGTTACTCTCAGTATATTTGATTTGGAACGTTTAAAGTTCCGTAGCACCGCTCGCTGAGTGAACGCCGCTGAGCTTTTGGTAAATCATCGTTCAAAAATTTGCCAGTTGCTTGGAAATGGAGAGACTTGTTCAGATTATTTACGCGCCATTAGTTCACTTCACGCTTTTGTACGACGTATTTGCTCCGCGAAGAAGTATATGCCTCATTGTTGTTGAGTAGGGACGTGAACTAGCCTGAGTAATTAAAAACATCGGTCGCTATTTTTATCAAACTTACATAATATATAATAAATGATTATAAACATTTTTCGAACAAAATTTGTTATAACTTGTGAAGTGACTTTCAACAGAATATATAATATTAAAGCATTGTTAAAACATGAATATAACCATGAGTTAAAGCCTTTCATCCTATTGATCATACTTGTAATTTTAAAAGTTAAGTCTGTAAATTACCCACGTTTCGTGGAGTAACAAGGGAAAACCCGGAAGCTTACGCTTAAATTTATGTTGATTTAAGTTAATCCTGCATGTTCCAGAGGTGACACTGAAAGTTTTATTAATTCCAAAAATTAAACTGAATATCGACGTACATATGATAAAAATTTACTAAAATGGGCGCATTGATAGTAAATATGCAACCTTGCATCTTGTGAAACCATTATGAGAAACATTGGACCCATTACTCATAGGGAGTCTTTTCCTCTGTATTTTTGAACACAACCATCGTTTTTCGACATATTGAAACAATATTCTATGTTTTTTTTGTGGAAATACATTTAAGTCTACCAGACCCGGCTCTAATTCTTGCCTAAACGGCATTTGCAGATTCCGCGCTTCTCCATAGCATTCTGATACAAAGGCGCCGGAGAAGACCGAATTTCGATTTGATCAGTTGCTATTGCTTTGATCATATTACTACTGCCTCTGAACAAGTAGCAGTAGAACTCCCGGCAACGCTTATTATCAGGGTCATAACAATAAATTTAATAACCGTCAATCTTAAAACAGACTTTAAGGCGCCATCCCTGAATTTTAAAATCTTTTACAAGATCAAACAAATAATGACCGAGGCTCCACAAAACTAGGGTGTTTTTGAGCTTCAGTCATAATTTGAGGTATCTAATACAAAGTTTCGTAAGGCGCTAAACGTAAACTATTTTCAGTTTGACTCATACCAATGTAACTCTCTTGCCAGACTCTACCTTATACCATACAACTTGTATGTTAGTTTCAACAGCGTGACGGAGGATCTTTAACAGCGAAGAACATCCTTACACGGTTCTTCACTGAACTTAGTACTTTCACGTTTGACCTCTTTAAACTAGCTAACCTAAATGTTTTGTGACTTTGTTGCTCGCTGAGATTGCAACGAAAATCGTAAAAAATTATACCACCCGAATTACTTGTTAAATGCACAATGACGCTGAAGCATAAGTTTTAAGTTGCCACCGATTTATGAACATGAATGACAGAATGATGTAACGTACGTGACATCAGTATTAAAGAGCTCAATTTTTTTATTATTGTTTATGAATTGTCCATTTTTAAAACTATTAGTGTAACCATCGTACCACGGATGTTTATTTTACTTATAACAGGATTGTAGCATAAACGATGAGATATTTTGAGTACAAATTGCAATATATTCATTTTGGGATAAAAGCAAATAAATAGAAACAAGGAAACGTTGATGCTGAGAACTCTCACCTCAGCGCATTGAATTGATAATGCTGCAACACTCGACTGTGTTGCGCCTTTCAACTTAAACTACTTTTGCATTACGGTAAATAATAAACTCAGTTCTGTATTAAAATAGTTCCCATACTTTATTTGTAGTATTTCATGGTGCAATTTGTTTTTCGGCATAATGTAAAACGAAGGATCAAGTATGTTAAAAAATTTTAATTGTTTTTTATACTTATTAATTGTTCTACATTTACATGTAAAGGTAATAAGACGCTATGTACTCAGTCCGCTTTACTTACAGCCTGTAAATTTATATTTAGTACAAAAGTTATTTTAATGGTTTTTCGTTTAAAAAGTTTAAAGGAAATATTTTTTTTATATACAGTGATAATTATAATATTTAATAATTTTATTATTCGTAATGTAAATATTAAATTTGGAATAGGTATCACAAAAAGTGTGGTTACCTGTAAAACGAGTCACGAAAATAACATCCGAACCGCATTGATTTCGTCCCCATATGCCAATATGAATATTTGTTCTACAGATTGGCCCAAAAATCTATAACTCCGCACACACGTTCAAATATTGAATTAAATGAATCACAATCAAGTTTTTTAAATGTATCTCTTCTTTTTATATTTAAGATGATTATTAATTTTATCATCTAGTATAATATTTATTCATACATAACGAAGATATCTGTAAAACATTTATCTCAGATTATCCTAATGTTGCACCATGTTAACCTGATCCATTTTTTTTGTACTAATATTTTATTAATATTTCACAAGGCTTTAGTCTACGGTAGCGAAATAAACATTAAAGAGTACAGAATGTTCATTCATACAGAATATAAATTTTCGTAGTATTATTAGTAGTAAAATACTTTTATGTACGTACTGCAGGAAATTGCTAACAGTGTATGTAAGTACTTCTTCCGACTTCAATAGACTAGCTGTTATGTATGTAAATCATTTGAGTAAAAAAAATTTAAAAAAGCGGAAATTAATTATTGAAAACTCATTATTTACACATTCGAATACACCAAGGTATTTTGCGTGCATAGATTTAGGAGAGATTCAACTATTTTTTCACGTGCGAATGTGAATGTTAATACTACCTTGGATGGCAAGTAACTTCACAGTCGTCTTTCTTTCTTTCGTTTATCCTTAGTTGTAACAAAAATTTTTTGCTTTGCTAATGTTGCTATCTCTTCGAATCTTAGAAAAGTTTTCAATTATAGTCGAAGCAATGGTTATTTTTGTGCATGTATTCATCATCGCGAGAATATGTCTAGTGTTACGACTTTACGGAACGATATATTGCTGCAATAATATGTTCTCTTGTTGCTAGGAGAACGGAGACGTCAGCATAGTGCAATTTGGAGATGTTTTTCCCCGTCTATTCAATTTTAATTGTTTTCTCATAATATCATCATCATTCCATTCGTAAAAAGGAAAACTATGGAAGAGGCTTATGTTCATTGCTCGATATAAGCTTTCGTCATAGATTTCAAATAAGACCGGTTGGAGACGGCCAGCATGCAGCATATTCCAACGCCGTCTATCCATCTTAAGGGTAGTCGTTCTTTCTTGAGCTTGCTGTTCCATGGTTTCTAATCCTGAATCTCTCGCCAACTGCTTCTTTAGATATGTTTTATTTTCGTTCGTCAACGCATTTCTTCATTCTCGATTTGATCTTAGAGAAATCTCGATGAGAGCTCTCTCTATACCTCAGGAAATAAAAATGAAACTCCATTAACTTTAGATTACCTCTAGAAACAAAAAAAAAACATTTTATTTCCATCAAATTTGTAATTAGTTAAAAAAGTTTTAAAATTTTAGCATATAACTAAGCATTTCTTAACTTACGTAAGAGATGGGTACATGCGTTTGCATATAATAATTTAATATGAATATAAAATATTTGTAAATATTTTATATTCATATTAAATTATTATTATGAAAGAACATCAGACCTAAAAACGGGAGCGAGATGGTAATATCAAAACATGTCTGTGAATATAGTAATAGTAATTTACTGCTGTTATGTTTCGTATGCGGAGTTAGGGAAATTGGACACATTATTTCGGAGGCGTCGGGGTTGTTACTCGAGTGGTGCTATGTGCGTCTGGTCTAGAATAAACTGTTGTAAGAATATATGAAACCTTGTGTTTTGAACTAACAGACATTATGTTTGTTATTCCATACATACTCTTTTTATCCCTTAATTCCGGTAGCAGGCAATGTTTTAAGCCCCATAATTGAGTTTTTAGATAGATTAGTTTTTGTATCACGTTTCGTTTTAAAAGTAATGTACTCGTATACCTCAAACTGTTCGGCATATTTGAATCCTATGACAAAAAGTTAATACTTTTACAAAATTTTGTATTATACATCATGCATAATTTAAGGAACAAAATCGGAATTCTGCCGTAACATTTTATTATAGAAAAAGTATAACCTCTCAAAATAGGGAACCAATATTTATACATGAAAAACTGTTTTTGTGTTCCGTAAAACATCAAACCGTGTACAAAGTTTTGAAAGGTAATTCGAGCCTTCCAAATAACCGCACAACTGAACGTTGTTAGATTCGCGAATTTCAAAACAATCCCGTGTTGGCTAAGTAACTTGGGCTGCCAAAATGTATTTAATTGTAGATAATGTGTCTGCACTTGAAGACAAAAATTTGACGTTACGGTTTTTCCAACAACAAGTTTTAAAGTTATTTTGTGCAAATTTTCGTTTTGAACACTCTTTAATATGCTGATCAGAGTACATAGAGAGTTTTCAATATAAAATCTAATATGTTCATCATCAAGGAAATATTTTGCCGCAGTAATTGAGGTAAAATATTTCCTAAATTACACATATACACTTACAGATGGTCATTTCCAACAAAGATCTAAATCTGATGAAGATTGTTGTGTGAAAATTAAACACATCAAACTATCATATTGCACGTCTAGGCAAGTAAGCTATAGAAAACATTGTAGTGTCCTCAGTAGTGTCAGAATTCGTCTTCAGCAGGTCATCAGATCATTTTAGCTGTATGACTTCCACGGTGTAGGAGATCAATACACGAAAGAAAGTGCCGACATGGTTCAGCATATTAGCAAGATGAAGTAGCAGCGGGCAGGCCACGGGTCAGTAATAGCAGTGTAGGATGGCTACATACACGGTCAGTGTATCTTGTTTATTTGAGGTTATTTGAGAAACCTATGATCGAATCGATGCCCTATTAATATTTAATAAGATTAAAAACTTATTTTCTCAACGGACTTAAAAATAAATCCATACAAATCCGTAGATAGTAGGTTTTAGACTGTTTTATATTATTACTTGACAGCTAAAGCAATGTAAATTTTAATTTAATTCGAATAACAAGCTCACGTTGTTTTAAGTCTTCAGTGTTACATGCACTGATATAAGGCTGTGTTACACGATACTCGCCGCTCATCTTCTCAGCAATGTTACCTCGCGTTAACGTCAGCACTTTACTCTTTTAAGTGAATAGCAAAAATGATTCCCTTTGTCTGCATTTTACTGTGCTTGATGCAGTTCAGTAGTATTTTTATTACTTAGAATTCCGACGTGAAGCGGTGAGCTATTTCCGTTGAATTCGCTTTAATATTTGACTAGCTATTAATAGAAACAATAGTTCTTTGTTATTCGAAACTGTTTGTTGAAGTGTTAATAGTAGTCAGTCTCGAAATTGCGCTACGTTCCCAAAAAGCTTAATGTTAAAGTTGCTCCCAACCAGTAAACATAATAAGTGTTCAGGTAAGTCCGGGCGTGTTAATGTTTAACTGTTAATAAACTTTGAATTCTTTTGACAAAATTTCTGTAGAAGAGGTGATTACAGTTACGTAAAAACACTTGTTACGTAGTTAAGACGAACGGCTGCAAGCATCAATCTCTTTTGCTTTGCTATGTTTAGATTGCCCAAATTAAGGTCATTTGAGCGAGTTCCCTTTTGCTTCGAGGAAAAATAATGGCGATAACTCTTCTCAGACATTCGTCAGAATTATTTTGCGAAAACACATGTTACTCGTTCATAAGCAAGCGTAATTAATTACATCTGAAATACACATGTGTATCTAAATCAACAACCAATATAAATGTGTCTACTTTGATACATACAGTATGATTGAGAATAAGTGCAATATATAGATTTGCTGTCAGTGAATATGTGGTATATTCTATCTAAAAATCAATGGTTTCACAAATGTTAAATAATGTTATTATAAAATGCAAGAATAAGCGCTTTTAAAATTTGAATAAATATTA
The DNA here is from genome assembly GCF_028537555.1 of Battus philenor. NCBI lineage: Eukaryota > Metazoa > Arthropoda > Insecta > Lepidoptera > Papilionidae > Battus > Battus philenor. The sequence continues at coordinate 7,443,915 of NW_027181693.1, forward strand.
TAATTATTTATTATTTACTTTTTGTCTCTGGACACTTTATATTGCCAGAAGTTATTAGTCTGTCACATTGCAATAAATAAAAATATAGTAACATATTTGAGGGCGAATATGTATAAAGTCATTTTATTAATGATGAAAATGGAAAGTAATTAATAAAGAATCAGTTGTTAAAAATATTATTAAATGAAATTAATAGATACGCTCGTGTTGAAAATATAATCAGTCTTTAACATTGCTAGATTTAACTTGACAGGTTCTCAAAAAGCATCAACTAAATAAGATTACCATATTTCTATTAATAAATAATGAAACATTAGTAAACAACGTTGTTTTTATTAATAATTACTAAAACAGTGACGAAGTATGGATTGAATTAATTAAAACAGTTTTAAATGTCTAACCGTATCAGTTTGTAAAATTAAAACCTTTAATCAGTATTTCTACGGCGTTATTAATTTGACGTCACTTAACATTCCATCTTGTGATGAAGAATAAAAGCGTTAATTTTGTCATCAAAATAAACTCAATTAAAGACCTTTAATGGTTTGATTTATTCCGCAGTTGATGCTTGGTAATTAAATTTTAAATTGTCGAATAGCGAGCGTATATTTGCTGCATTTACAAGTAGAAAACTCAATTGGGACACTCAATTTAATCCAAAATATATAGACACTGAAAATTAATTGATTTCATTGTGACTGGACGTTGTACGTATGTTATCCAATTTTATTTAAATACGTATAACCATTACATTGTTATAATTTTTACATTTGCTTTATGAGGATTCATTCGGAAATAAAACAAACCAATTACACAGTTACAATTCCTCATTTTTATTATAATTGTTATTATATAACGATTATGTTTTTCAAAACATGTATGTCCTGGGCAAAAAATAACTTCTTATTGTAAAGTATTTCGACAGGTTCATAACGATCAGACAAAAAACATTTAAAAAACCATGCAATTTTATATATATGTATTTCATTATTTGTAATTTATCTATTTTTTGTATAATAAAATTGCAGAAATGAGAATAAAATAACATTATTCCAAATTTTATTTTTAAAACGTTCACAGTTCACAGTTTTCCAATTTTTTACTTGTATTTGAAATAATAAAAATATCCGAACTTCAAATTATTTTTAAATAATTTTATTTGTAACATAACTTTTGTAATCAATAAATAGATGAAAAAAACTTTATTTACACTAAGAAGTTTGTAGATAATCAACTTTATATAAATATTGTACTTAATACTGTTCTACTTAATCATAGCTATGTACATGGCATTATAACTCTCCACACACATTCAATATAAATATTACCCATATTCGCTATAAGAAATGTTTATTAACTTGGTTAGGATTTTTTTTTTCAAACAGTCTATGTACACTAAACTGATTAACCTAATTATTATCACGTTACATGTTCGTAAATAATAATGGCAACTTGCAGTAAAAGGTATATTTTAATAACATATTTTCTATAAATTTCTCTTCAGACTAAAAGAATTGAATTCTAGATGTTATCGTTTTAAAGTATCAAGTACCACAACAGCTTAATTAGAATTTATTAACACAACGAAATCCAGACACCTCGGGTAACAGTCGTTTTGCTATTAATATCGTAAAATTTTCTTAATTTTTGTTACATTTGATATTATATTTACCAACATCGAGAGAGTAATCGTTTAAACAAGCGTAGGCAGCAGGAAGACCGTGGATATGAACAATGTTACAGATAAAATAGCAAACGCACCATTAGAACTAGTTATAACAATTTTGCCATCATTAGAGTACCATTTATTCGCTCGATCAGGAACTCGATTACTTTTCTGATTGTCATTGTTATTTACAACATCATCATCGTCATACATTTCTGTACCGTACTCGTCTTCTGAAGTTGTCCTCTCATCAGGATATTGATAAACATGCCTATCGTTGCCAGGTATTTCTAGAAAATTAAAAAAATAATACTTTTATAAATTTATGCAACCGAAGTTTTTCGCGCTAAGATAAGGGTATGAAATAAAATCCAATTAAATCTATGAAGTGTATAAAAATGATTTTTACCATATAAACGAATCTTGCTTTCAACGTCTCCGAGGGAATTTTTGGCCACACAAATATAGCTTCCAAGGTCCTCACGGCGAATGCTTTTAATCGTCATGGACATTTCAGCTTCAAACATGGACTTTTGCCTGACGGTCATCTCATGATGTTCGGATGGTATTATCAGTTCACCTGCGAAATAATTTATTACTTAAAACATTAACTTCTTTACACATTTTCTTACGAATTCAATATTAGAATTTCACCTTTCTTTCGCGGAGTTTCAAGAAAAATGCTAAAACTTGCTGCAAACACCTAGGAGTTTTATGGCTTTATTATAATTTGTTTGGTTTCTTATAAGAGTTGTTACACAAACATAAGTTACAGCATGCGTGTTAAAAGTAAAACTTGTACAAGACCTTATATTTATTTAATGAACTTTTCGACATACCAGGAGAAATTATCTTATTTTCACATAAAACTGAGTTATAAAAAATATGTTTTTCTATTACCTGGATCTTTAACCCAATAATTGATTGATTTAGGAGAAGATTCGACGTAGCATTCAAGAGTGACATCAGTTCCGAGTGGAGCACCAACGAGTTGGTTAGGCACTTGGATTACTGGATGAACTGCAAATTGAGATATTTTTATAATATAAGCCACAACTATTACATTTTTCAAATTGTAATAGATTGCTATTAACTTTGAAGCAACATAATATGTAAAACAGCTCATTTAACACAAAAACGAAACATCGAAAGGAATAACTAGTAATTAAAAATTTTTTTTCTTAATAAAGATAATGTATCCAATTTCAAATTATAGATACTATTTATTGAAGATAAATAGGAGTTATACATTAGGTTATATAGAAGTTTGAATTAGGTAACCTTATTTAATATGTTATGTATTTTTAATTGAGTTTACAAAAATAAATACTTACAATGTACACTTATGTGGATCCTTTTACTAACTGTTGGTGGAACTCCGTTGCTTGCAATACATAAATAAGTTCCCATTTCAGATCGTGAAATTTTTGTCAATTTTAACACTTCGCCTTGATAAGATAGTACTGCAAAAAAGTTAAAAGTATAGCAATTACCAAGAAATGTTTAGTTTCAACAGTTTTTATGAATAATAAAATATTTGGAAGATAAATTGGACTAACGAAGTAAAATATCAATCACTGTTTGAAGGTTATATCAATACCTAGAGCATTTTTTATTGAATCGTTAACAAATGCTTAAATAAAATGAACTGTAGAAAAGGCACTTATATTTTGCAGAAAAATGCCAAACCTCGAAAACCGATAAAAAATAATCTAAGATCTCTGAATATCCATAGTTTGATTGTAAACAGAAAAATATTAGTGATCAATAAAATTATTTTTAAATCTAATACACCATGTAATTTCGTCGTTAGTTTAAATAGAGTAATCTGATTACAATGTCTAAAAAAAATGAAAATTATGAAAAGTTTTGGATCTATAAAGAATTCATGTTTTAGTTCATATTTAAGTTTTATTTTAGAGGCGTAACAAAGATATTAGAGATTCTGTTAAAAAAAAGTTTTAAGCTTTACAACAGCTTACATTTTTTATTTCTATCAATTTTGTACCTTATCTTACGATTTAATTAAATATGTAAATTATGCTAAGGATAATTATTCAACTAGGATTTTTTATTATTTCGCGCGAATCGTTGAAATTCGACAGTAATAAGATTTTTAGTGACTTATTCAAAGGGGTCTAGCATTCGTACAATGAGACCTAGAAGTCTATTCAACGCAGAACTCTACTAATTACGACAAACTTTAAACAATACTGGACGCAAAACTCATCCCGAGAATAGCCGCCGCGCAGCTCATTGTAGCCCCACAAATGCGGTCACACAGACGCTCGTATTATTATACATATTCAGAAAAACAATGCCGTCCTTGCACTATTCAAATAAACTAAGACAAATGAAATATTTTTCCTGGAGCTAGCAGAGTTAAGTGAAATTTTGGGGTCAACTTCTTGTTCTAGCAGTACAATATTGCGAGAAAACTCGTGATGTTTTACAATTGAAATTCAGATACTTATTACAATGTTTCTTGAATTTATCTTTTAAACAATTCGCCATTGTATTTAAACATGTTGTGTTTTAAAATTTTTCCAATGCATACAAAAGCACACAACTTTTCTTTCAATCACTATTATTCAGTGGTCGCGTGTCAGTGTTGATGTTATCGGCTGCCATGTGGGTTGTTCGAGGGGAATCGGATTGCTTTCCTACAACAGTAATTTGTAAAATAGTAAGGTAAATAAATTGTATCCAAATTATTTACATTTAAATATAACTTATTTGTGGTTAAGTTTTTATCATTTGTCGTTGGTTTAGGTAAAACTTAACATCACGGTGCGGATATTGTTTAAAGAATAAGTACTTATTTATTTGAGATTATACCATGAAAGGTCTGCCTATTAACCCATGAGTATACCTTTGGTTTTTGATCCATTATGATCCCTCACTACAATTTCCTGTCCATCCTCTCGCTTCCACATAACCCGTGGCGGAGGAATTCCCCTTGCTTTACACGATACTCGTGCCGTTCCACCTTCAGGGACCATAGTATCTCCCGATGTCTCCTCAGGTACAAAATCAGGAGGAACAACAACTTCGAGGAATCCCATCTGTAAGAAATGGAATAATGTTTTTTTTTAAATCGTTTGATAACCTTATCTTTTATCACAAGAGCTTATGTTCTTTGTTGAGAAATTCGCTGAAGTTTTATTTGTTATTTCTATTATATATCATGAAATTTATATTACGAGAAAATACGAGAAGCAGAAACGAGGCGATAACTTGACTCGTTAAAAATTAGAGATACAAAAATAATTTATCATAATCATCATAATTCTAGCCGTTGGACGTAAAAATTGGTAATAACTCATTTTATCATTGTTTTCTTATTTTGGAACTATGTTTATAAACGATATAGAAGTTTATTATATATTAAACTTACAGATTTATAAATTCTAAATTTTTTTTAAGACAAGGTGTTAAAAGCTAGCATAGTTAGCTATATAGCTAGCTAGCATTTTAACACCTATTAATAATAGTTGTATAAAAATTTTTCAAGATGGAAAAACACTAAAAATGAACATTATACTAACTTGACTCTTCATCGGATCTGTATTGATCTGGCACATGTATTGGCCGCGATCTTCCTCCTGTACGTTTTTTATGTGAAGGTACCAGGTGAAGTGGTCGCTGTGTGATACGGACACGCGGTGGTTGTGCGTGATCACGTGTTCGTGGATCGCTTGAATCGCTTTTGTATCCGCCTTCACCCAACCCACCTGTCATACGCGAACAAAGCGCGTTATAAATATTCGGCGCTTGTAACAAACTACAGTATTCTTGTCTGCAGCATAAAAGCATTCAACGATAAAACTATAAATTTCATTATATTTTCATTTAAAAATGGCAACGTTAATAAAATTCCTTTGTAACATGATAAACACCGACTGGACGACGCAAATAAATATTCTTAAAATATTAATTCATATAGCTTTATGGTTTATTTGTATAAGAATAATAATTAATTTTAAATAGCGATAAACATAAAGTTAGCACTAGTAGAACTTATTAACTTTTTATATCTTTCTCTAGGCTTTACAAAATTACTTTTTGTGGGCAGTTGCCCATGTATGGTATTACAATACACTTTCATTTAATGTCTATTATCAAGTTATAAAATTAAAAAGTTTATTGTGTACATCTTTCAAAAATGTATTACAGTGTGAAGAATTTTTATGTAATAATAAAGTACTGCTACATTAAAGACTACAACTATATTATAAGTCACAAAAAAAAAACTCGTCCTACTTTGTTGTGCGTTCTTCTCAGATTAGGACACGTTTGGAACCCTCATGGCGTTAAGTTGAAGGATACAATTATAGAGGAGTTTAGTATGATTCTGGTTTCTACGAAATTGGGCTCTTTTAAAAACATTTTCGTCAAATATACAAGTGATCGTTGTAAGTTATCTTACGCAAAAGACTATAAGTAATTGAATATAGAATCGTAAGCTTATAAAATAGAGACATTTTTTTTTATGACGATGTAAAAAATATTAAATTATATTTTTTAGTTTATTCAGTTTTTATGATAGTAATAATGACGGAATACTCACCCGATAGTTGCCTAAATTAACAACTATACATTTAAATGTTGCGTCGCGCCCTAGGGGTACTGTAAGGTTGGTAATAGGCTCTCCAAATTCGGGTACGTCTACACCTCCTGTCGACAGAAATTTAAATTTGTTACGTTAACGTTGATTTGTGTGACCGAGTTTTTAAATTTATTTAATTGTAGTTTATTGTAGTAATTGTCAGCTACAAAATCAAGTATATGTCCAGACTTAAGAAATTATGTAAAAATCTGGCTTATCGCTATCTAATCTACTAAAAACATTCAATTATGACAATGTGCAAACATAACATATAAATCAAAACGTTTTTAACAGTTTTTCGAACACTCCGGAGGTCACATAATTTACTAATTAAAGAAATATAACATAAGCAATGCAAGCATAACTGACAGTAATACAATGTTTTATGATATTACTATAATGGTAGGTTAATTTTTTTAATAATTTATTATAAGTCAATGTTCAATAAAAACATAATCTGTAAAAGAAAACTTAAGTCCCATCTGGACGAAGTAAAGTTTTATATAAAACTGAGAACTTCGTATAAGATTTAGACAAATCATTCAAAGCAGTTTACACAGGTTGGAAATTTCTTTTATATGTTGCTTAAAATTTGTATTCACTGATTAAGATTTCCCTGCAAGTTTTATAGAGGGGTACAGTTCTGTAATGCTAAGTATGATGGATTTACATAAAAGAATAGATCTGTACTATTTACTTATCTCGGTTTTTAGGCAAATATTGTATTGATACTTTACCTTTTATTATTATTTTTAAAGAAGCTGCATTCTGGCCTCTTGCAACCTGTCCTATTCGAAAGCCTTAAGACATAGGCCTATGTCCAACAGTAGATATTACTTACAGTTCGAATGAAGATGATGATAGAACTACTGTTGTAGCAAGCTTTAGCTAAATTTGTTGAAATTTAAAATTTATTTTTACATTCATTACTATGATGACAAATTGCTAGTAGGTGATTGCAATACTTAGTCGTGATTGCAAAGAACCCTTGCTGCAGAATCCCATGCATTGTATGTTCTATGCTTCTATTAAATATCCTACTGCCGTAGACTTAACTTGGGGCAGCTATAGTGATTAAACGTAATAAATGTAATCGATTTATATGTACAAAATATCTTTAATAAATAAAAATTTCGTCCCGTAATATTCAATGTTATTTATTTATATAACATTAAAGGTTAGATTTTAAGTATAATTCGCTGGTGATAAGATTAGAAATTAGTAATAAATGTGCGAAAAAATTACATGTCTAACAGTAATATATTTTTTAAAATGAGGTGGAAACATTAATCAAATATTGATAGTTTTTCTTCTTGATGTTATTTTGTATTATAACCTTGTGTTATAACCTAATACATATACATATTTAAATAACGATTAATGAACTGAAGCTTTAAATAAAAAATATTATTTAAGAGTATTAATATAATGTTATTTCATATTATTTACAGACTTAATGCTTTAAATTAAACAGATGTTACTATTAAGTATACGATGAGATAAAAGTTACGTTGATTCTTTCGCCGATAGGTCTCAAACCTTCCTTTATACATATAACAGTTTTCTAACTATTTAGTGATTAGTTAATAAAACAAATAAATGAACTTTGTAAAATATTGTAATATTTCATTAAAATTAATCAACATGACTGTCTACAGTCAAAATCATCAAAAGTTCATTCAACATTCAAAAGAATCAAATGTTCTAACATTTGATTACTAATAGAATTAATTCTATTTACAATTGTTAGAAATGCGTAGCTCCTGAAGACCGATGACCGAGGAGTTAAGTTCCAAAGACATTAGTTTGCGGTTTGTATACTCGTGGCCTTATCGGGAATGTCGCCACAAAGTTCCCCTCGCCCTGTCGTGGTTGGTATTCACGATACTGTCACTCGCAGTTGCACTCCGCTACGAACACCTTGCAACAAAGTGTCAGTTAAACACTTATAGTTGCTTGCTAACCGCGGCCTAACTCTCGAACCGCGAAGAGTCACAAATAACTTCAGAGTTAGTAGAAATCAGTTAGTTTATATTTTAAAATATTGAATACCTTTCAAAATGATAATACTGCTGACTGTTACGGAACGTAAAAGAAAAGTTTATGATAACGACATTCCAGTTATTATGACTTTTGTTGGCGATTATGTAAGGTTATTCTATCCTTAAGAAAAAGTTTCGTACGGAGCGATGGATGAACTTTGCAAAAATGGATATAAGAATAATTTTTTGTGCAACAATTAACTATCATAAAATATTAATAATAAGGCAAATTTAAATTTGAATCATTAATTATTTTCGCTAAGATATATCTAGCTTATAAGCCCTCATAATTTTCGCAAAGGATATGCCTGTGGGCAAACATGTCTAATTTTGTGTTTTGTTAAATAAAACTAATGTAATCTTCTAGTAATAAATAAATAAATATATGATAATGCTACTGTAAAGTAAAACCTGTACCAAATAAAAATTTTCCACAATTTCTTTGCAAAAATGACAATAGCATCTATGTATGTGTGTCGAAGACGTAACATTACAGAACGGTCTCGCTGAAGGCACTAAAAACTGCCATTTTGCAACTACAGCGTCCACAATATCGTCACAGGCTGGGACGCAGTAAAATGTTTACAAAATGTCCTCCTTTTGTTGCGAATATCTTGCAAGATATTGTTTTTGTATTATCGTTTTAATAAAACTACCTTTTCCTTTAGAATTTTAACTTGTTTTTAATTTAATTAAATTATAACATGTGAACGAAGGTATAAAATAAACTTCAAATTATACATGGAGTATTTATAAATGGAGTGGTAACCGAATATTATACATTAATCTAAAGATTAATCCCAATAGGAATTTATGACAACGCCTAAGAGTCAATGACATTACGTAACATTGTCAGAGGAGTTGTTCAATGAAAAAGTTTTAAAACATATTAATACATAATTACAAATTTAAGTAAGTAGGGTTATCAGTTACATAAAAACAAAACGGGTAGTTTTCTTTGGATTGTAAGCGAATGTAGCTCAACTATAACGAAAATTATGTAAATGTCACAAAAATGTTATTTTTGCTTTAAAGACCTTGTACCATATGAGTAAAAGCATAATAAAACGAAAAATTGCAATGGCTGTTAAAAAATTAAAAAATATAATTTTTATAAGTGAGATGAAATTTTCTACAATTTAGTATAAGTATGTATACAAATATATGACATAAAATTCTATTTCCCTAAGTCCGCCGTAATTTGAAAACGGCTGTTACGATTTTTTATACTGTCTACATGGTTCTTATATAATGACACTTCTAGTGGGGCTTGCATTTGCAATGCCGATAAATTAATCGCAAGGACAGTCATAGAGTTTTTGTGGCATCGATCTTCAAAATACATCTTTTTCCCATTGCCTATTTTACGCCGCCCATTACCGTGTAAAAGCATCAACATTCTCTACTTATGCGTCAGGAAATAATATTTACAAAGTTATGTTCCAAAAGTTATCATAAAGAACAATATGTGTGTTCAAATTGATTACGCATAGCAGTACAAGGTGTATCTCTTGGGCTAGCTTTTCATAAATTTAGTGATTGCCTATTATAGTTTTAGTATTGTGCAAATTAACATTTTTGTAATTCGAGTGACTTATAATATAGTTTTTTGAATTAAGAAATGCTTAATACTATATAATACATTGATGTTAAGTCAATATAAATTACTAAAAATTACAAAAACTGCTTTTTTACGTTGTACATTGCAAGTGCGGTATTATGTAAAATTACCGATGATTGATGAAATGTCGAATATACCACCGTACATATGTAAATCGCAGTAATTATTATTTTATTTATTACTCGCTGTCCGCCGCTCGCTTTGTGTGGCGTGAAATATCATCATTATCATTATCATGTCAGCTACTGCAAGGTAATAGGCCTTTCCTAAAGATCGACTCGATGGTCTTCGTGGTGGTCTTTCGCTGCGTTCATCCAGCGAATTTCTGTGACCTAGACTATGATGTCGATGCAACCAATGGGGTAGAGAAGACCGACGCCTCGTCTACTGGCGTGAAATATATAAATAAATATTGAATTTTGTTATCTACCTAACTAATTATCCCCCTTTGCGTATGGAATTAAATAATTTTTAATCTTCTGTATAGAATATATAGATATAATAATTTTTTTTTATATTTAGATGAAAAGCACATGTGAAATGTTGCGTAGAATCATTTAATTATTATAGTACGTAAAAAAGCATTCGAAATACCGTGTTGTGGCTATTCTTATTTATTGAATATAGTAATATCCGTACATATCGTATTTCTAGGTATGACAGGAAATACGGTACATTCACTACCGAATGCATTGTGGCAATAAGTCGTCTAGACATCGGAGAATTGTAGTTTATGCGACAAAAACAAACAATAGTAATGTTCCACAGAAGATAGTTCCTAAAAATCCATTAGCACAAATCGGAGAAATAACTAATTTTAAGGTAAATCGTAATGGATGTAAGCATAAAGTTAGGCCGTCAAAACAAAAAGAGAGATAACGTTTGGTCTCACGGGCATAATTAATTTCAGCTATAACGATAATCTTTCTATTTTATTAAAGTTGGTTTCACCGGTGTTAAATGTAAAGGATTATAGCTTTTGTTCGTATTGGCTGAGGAAATGTTCAAGCAATTGATTTAGTTTATATCCATTTTCTCAATAAGCCTAAGTAAAAAGTCATACAATGTTTTGAAATATTGCATCATATAAACCTTTTGTTTGTATTGGTGCTCACATTCACTACACGTTCACTTAATTATAAAGTATATAAAGTAGACATAATTAATGTAGTTTCAAAGTAAGCTAAATTACTTCTAATGTCTACATTTATTTTAACCATTAAAAAAATAAATAGTTTCTGGTATTTATTTTTAATTTAAACTCTTCGCGTATATCATTCGGTAGTGTGGATATAAAATAAGCTAATGTTTGCTTTCCGTAACAGTCATTAATATTTTTATATTTGCAATTTCGCTTTTAGTCTAAGTATGATTTAAAATTGCGTCCATAACTAGTGTTACCGTACGATATTATAGATTCTGCCTCAAGCCTACGTATATGTTTCGGATCACCTTTTTTTGTCACTTTTTATTTAATTAGACAGAATTTTGCGAGAAATGTTCATAATCTTTTGCAGAAAGCACCGATGTGATGACTCTAGTTAAATATGTTGTCCACTTTAGAACAAGATATGGACCTGTCTTTAGTGTCACATGCGTAATTGTAAGGTGTTATTCTGCTGTTTAAGCAATCATAGGAATGCACAATGATTTTAAATGAGCTTCAGTTATGTATATGGTTAGAGTGAACACGTAGAGGTTTGGTTTTGGATACATTTAAAATCAAACACGCGTCATGGGACCATCTAGTTTTTTACGTAGTATTGTTGCAAACGAATAACAGATCCCCTAAAGTCTTTATTAGCTGAAAAATATAATGACCCATGTAATTTGAACAGCTATGGAATTATTTACGCAGAACTATTCGATACAGATTGTTGATGGATAGAAATTACTATTAAATACAGAAACAGTAAGGACTATCTCTAATTGATGCTACAATATCAACTCGGTAGTCAAACATATTTTATTTAGTGATGAAATGTTTATAACAATTTTATATCCAAATTTTTAACCTCGCAATTTCAAAGTGATACGTTCATAAATTCAATGAAATTACCTATCTTTCTGCGCTTCAAAGAGGCTATATATTTCCCGGCGGAGACAGCGCCTTGCAATGTCGACCATCACGGGAATGATAAATCAGTATGGTTTGCAATTCGGAACAAAAAGCCCGCGTTCATGAATTTCATTATTCCTTTTTTAATTTACTCCCTGACTAGCGTAAGATTAAAAAGGTACTCTTGTTAATTAATTTATTTTCTTATATCGTTCAACAAATTAACAGACAAATTATTATTCTGTATGTTCACTTTCTTCCAAGTAAATAAGATGTCGGGCACAATAAGATAATTAGGGTTCTGTCGGTCAGACCTTTATAAAAGAAGACGATTGCTATGAATTGTCTTTAACGAACATATTCACTTTTGATGTAACTGTGTATATTGACACATGAACCAATTAGGGAGGAGTGGGTATGATGAGTGGTATTAATATTGAATTGAAAAATATGTTATGATTTAGTTCGAAACTGAATTAATTCAAAACTGAAGAGATTATGATTGTATCTTGAAATTAATTTCACAATAAAAAGTATTTACTTTTATGTCTTAATTACAAAAAGTGAAATCATTTTATGGTTTGGGTAGATATGTACAGATATAATCGCATACAATCGCATTTTCACGTAATCGAATGCTACAGTTATGTGATATGATCTGTTTGGTGAATCATTACATACATATAGCATTGTCATACCAGTTTTTAAAATTATTTTGCGAATAAATAATTGGTCTTTAATATTTCCAACTTTACTGTAATCGTATAGAGGATTAGTCTCATTGGTTGTGATTAATCAGATTGGTTTGGAATTATTTTGGTAACTAGAAATTTATTAATTAATTCAATTAAATTGTCATATTCTCGCTAATTCTATCAATGAGGTCATGACACGCTATTACATTTAATATCAAAACTCACGCCGGCATGAGTTCAAGGTTACCGTATCTTTTATGATTTTTGTGCATGTTGTACACATAATACTTGATATTGACGATTTTTTTTCAGTTTATATACTTTAGTTACTTAATTATATTTACATGCGTCTATAAATTAGACTTGATTGTAATGAAATGTTTGTCTCAGTCAATATAATGACGTCTATGTCAATTCTATGTTGATCAATACGCTGTATTAGGACCGGATAGTATTTAATTAAGGATCGTATGTAATATGTGAATACAAAAGTTTCTGTACGGATAACTCTTGAAGTAATTGAATAGACGAAGGCATTTTCTTTCTCTATTTAGGCATCCATTTTTGTGTCGTGCATCATTAAGTCTTCTTCTGTTCTTATAAAAATGCCTTACCGCTTACCTTCCTTTGATGCGACATTTGTACTTATAAGTATTCTTTATTTCTTCTATGACTTTTACCGGAATATATTTTGTAAGACGCATGCTGCTTCAAAATTTACATTTAAATTTTTTATTGACAGATATAGGTGTTGCCGAGGGCGTAGGGAAAACGGCTTTTTACCTGGCTGCACATGATTGCCAGTCCGACTTGTCCCGCGTGCCGTGAACATTACCGCTTTGGTAACCGTACCACAGTCTTGTTTTTGTATATTGTTTAAAACAGGTCACACATGACACAACATACTTTACATTATGCTCTGTATAGTTAATTTGTCAAAATCTATCGTGATGGAACATTATAATTACTAATTTTTATAGAGCGTTACTTTGGGAGTAATTGGGTTGTCTAATTAACTCTTTAGTAACCTGCGTAAGATGTTTTCAATAATCATGTAAGCTTTGATCGTTATATTAAACAAGTATGAGAGGGAAATGTATGAATCTATGCCTGATTTTAGGCACGGATTCACAGAATGTATCTCAAATCACAAGTAAACATACACACGATGTAAAGTCTTACTGGATGCGGACAGCGCAACACGGTCATCATGGCGATTTATAAGGGAGATGTCCTAGCAGTGGACGCCCATCGGCTTACAGGATGATATAACGTAAATCTATCTTAGTTAGCCTTAGTATCTACAGTGTTAATTTTATCCTAAATACATATAATCAAACATTTTCCACAGCGTGAACGCAGTGAAACTATATTCAACAATTTCAAGCGATTGTTACTTGTTGTAGATAGAGTTTACTGATTTGCTTGTTTAATTTAAATGGAAACTAAATGAAGGTTCCAACTGGTCATTTGTCATCGGGTGGCCGGGCGGCACGGCGTTGTTCCGACGAAGCGAGTTCCGGCTGCAAGCAGCTTTTATTAATATTTCCAGCGCGAATTCACGCTTTATTAGCAAACAGCCGTCATGTGGCTGATAAATTATTAATGTGGTCGCAGCACAGCTTGCGTTTTGTGATCTGTTTTTTATGGTCACTAAAGGACATTAAGCATAGACTTCGGCTTTAAATTCAAGTTTATGGGACGAGGTTTATTTCAAAATATATAACAGACAATTGATTGTTAAAAAGATAAACAAAGTCATGAGTTGATCTAAAGATCGTTATAAATAATTGATGCTTTCTGTTTCGGGTAAATAACCGGCCTTGTATGTAACAAAATAATTCTAACAAAATTATATACTCGCTTGTATATATTTTTAAGTTGCTGGCAGTGAAAAAATGAAATATCATTCCCGTTTTGTCAAGAGGCAAAACCTACATTAGAAAAGTGGAGGAAACTGTCTAAATTACTTTATCATGGTCGTGTTTTAAAACGTGTCCGACTTATTGTTAACTAATTCCAGGCTTGCCTCCTCCATCCATATTAGGAACTAAGAGCATTCGTTACCGGTGCACGTCACCAGGCGGCAAGCGTTCGCTCAATGACCGAGCAAAGGCGTCATTAACATCGTTATTATTATTTTAGGCGACATACGCCCACTGCAAGACACAGGCCTCCCCGAAAGATAGTCACGATGACTTCATAATCTACTGAATCCACGCTGGCTGAACTTCGTACCTAAGAATAATAAACTAATTGCGACCAAATTATAAATATACGTAAATTTAATAAACTTTAATAATGTTGTAGACAGCGTACGATTTGTTAAGTTCGTCAAAAGCAACTGAATGCAGGCCGCATCTAACCGGAGCTTTTGGAAATGTATGTATGGAGTCTAGTATTACACGTTCCGAGGCTAAAATCATAATAATATTGAATGTTATATAAATTAAAAATAATATTAAATGTCATTAAACTTACCAATCATCAATGAATTTTATTTGAAATCTTTTTTATAATAACGGAAAATTAATAAAAAAAGAATTAAAATAAATGATCTGAGCGCTACGTGTAACTGTAACCTTTTTACGTAGTATTTTATCTCGAATATTAGGAAAAAGGTCAACTTCGCAATAATCCATTCCCCATTCCTTTCGTAGGTCATCACGGGAACCTTACAAAGTCCTTTGTAATCCGATCGTGGAAACGTATCTGTACATCAGAAGAAAGTGTTTTATAAGATTAAAATAAAAATCGTCAAAGTTTGACAAAATTTTATGAAACGTTAAATGTTTAAACGTTATAATGTGTAAACGTTTAATTTTATGTGAGAATAATAATATATAAAGCGATATTTATAAATCCATGATTAATAATAGGTATACGTTAAAAATTAAAAATTCGTTATGTAATATATTACAAAGATTATAGTAAAAAAAGTGCGTAATATACGCAATTTACATTTTTTATTTATTCTTACGGCACGTCAATAATGTATTTTAATATTTACGACGGCGAGTAAACGGGCATTTTAGGTAGCTAAATATTTTAACGGTATATTCGAAATAGGCCCCCTTTAGTTCGTTATCCAAAAGCTAAGAGGGTTAAAAATGAGAATAGTCGTAAATACAAACGTTCTGCTGCATATAGGGTGTTTTTCCCTATGGTTTATCGGTACTGCCATTCACAGTGGCACCACCATATGCCGACCCCTCCTTTTCACCGCGACTACACTTTGGTAGTGGAAAAGAGAAGGTAGCGCTTAATTGATTTCAACAGAGTGAGGCAATGTAGCAATTTAGTTTTGCGTTGATACATAAGCAACGGTCAATGTTACCGGATAATAAAGAAGTTCGAAAATATGCTAGAATGAATATTCACAAGCCCCCTCCATAGATTTCCAATATTTTGAAAGCATTTATGTCCAGCAGAGGAAGTTCTGCGATTAAGACGATGATGATCAAGTATCCTGTTGTGGATATATTGTTCATTAAATCCATTTTTGATAGCAGAATATATTTATCATTCCAATGCAAATACTGTAAGTCATACTTGCACCATAATTCTTGCATACGATTGTAGTAAAAATGACCTTAAAATAAAAATAAAAATAGTTTACAGTTTACGAACTTCGTTAATTATTCCTGACGTATTTTGCACAGTAAAGTTTTCAAGCTCCAACAACGAATACAAAAAAATATGTCAAAAAAGAATCAAACGTTTTAGACTTCATTAAAAATTTTGGTAGCAACTTTACAAACTGAGAGGAAACTTTTTCTTTTCATATTTTCCTAATTATCTTTTCGTTTATTATAGCCCGTAAGTTATATACGATCGTAGCACTATAAGATCGTTCACGGAAGAAAGCTGGTCATTTCATTTGAATTTTATTTATAAAAATAAAAAGATGGCAAAAAATAATTAGGACTATCATTGACGTTGTTATCACTGTAATGAATGTCTTTAATGTTATCTATAATTAAATTAACAACAATTTATAGTATGACTGTTCGTGTATTTTTTGTTACTACGTAGAGAACCGTTTATTATTATTTTCTGATTTATTCAGAAACCAACGTTACAATAAGCAAACATTTATGTTTTGTGTTTTGTTAAATGAAGCTAATGCTAACTTATATTATGTATTGCTATTGGCGTGTCTGTTTGAAATAAATAATAACATTCTCGAAGAAGAGGTAAAAGTATCGGTGTTTTCTGAAATCTCAAGTAAAGTAGGAATCACGTACAAATGAGTGATATCACGTCTACGACTCATCAGCGGGTGCACGTGACGACTTTAGCAGACAAACAGATTTTGCTACACGCCCATTAGTTCCAGAACTCCGCAATTCTCAGTTTTTCAGAGTCTGTTTCTCACAATGAGAAACAAGGAATATACCGGGAGGCCTCATTACAGTGGCGACGTTAATAATACGCAAAAGAGCAGCCCGTTGCCGTAGCGCTACAAAGTTTTCTTTCTCCTAACTTTATTACGCCATTAGAGATCGCGTGACGAAGAATAGCACTTCTCCTTGTAATATAATTTATTTTGACTAGTCTATTAGACAACGCACTCATTCTTGCTCTTTACGTTCCAATTTATGTTTTTCTTGTTTATTTGTGTTTCATAACAAAATTTCGTTAATTTCATATAAATAAATTTGTAAATCTCTAAATTATGGCTAAAAATAAGCATTACATTTATTTACAGTTCCAAAAAAAAACATAATTGTTCTATTTAGAAATATTATAGCTGGTATTATATAAGAGAGTAATAAAAAAAGTATATGATAACAGTATTTCTGTAGACATACACTGCGATGCTATATAGATATATTTTAATACAACATGTGCATACATCTGCAATCACAAACTGGTGACAAGATTGTAAATTTCATTAGCATAAGTTTAACTAAGTAGGTCTACAACATACAAGAGATGATAAAATTATAATATACACATGTTTAAGCAATTATATATCTTTTTTTATATATACCTTTAACATTTTCATTTGTTATATATATATATATATATATATATTTTATATGTTATATATATATATATATATATATATATATAACAAATAAAAATGTTTTAACTGTTTCATGTTATATATACTCGTATATATATAACATGAAACAGTTAAAACATTTTAGTTTATACTAAGTATTTTGGGAAATAACGAATTGTTTTATTTGGAAAAAGAATTGCACCAAACATTTATAATGTAATAAAGGCATGAATATGTTGGACTTTGATATTGGCTCAAAATAGCAATGTCGTGTGTGAAAACAGCCTAAACCTTACACGAGAGCGCTGTCAACGTTTTCTGCAGAATTACAGCTTTGAAGGCTATTTGTATGACTTCCGGCAACTAATTGCCTGGATGACGCTAAAACCGGAAACAGAAAAGATTGCTATGAAATAGCAATCCTTTCCATTTGTTCGTTTGCAGGAGGATAATCTGCCTCCTTGTATCTTAATACTAGAATGTTTTCTTATGAATTATTCGTCATAACCTTTGCATCATACTTTTGAAAAAAATATATTTTATTACCTAGAATATTATATAGTATTTATGATTATTATTATTCAAAGCTTATGGAGAATATATCGTAAGGAAAACTTGTGGTGGTTGGGAAGGAGGTGTCACTTTTTCAACATGATCTCCAATCTTCGCTATGCAGATACGATCATACATTCAAATGAAGCGAAATGGTACCGCTCTTGATTGATACAATAAAAAGGATTTTTTGACTCCCTAAATCAACCAGTCCAAAGCCAAATTAATCGTGAAAGACCGAACAAAAACTAAAACTAACAGGAACTAGCAGGCATTCTGAATGAAACAAAGAATAATTTTAAACACCTAATCTCTGACATCAAATAAAAGGATTGAGTAGGCTTATAGATTTGGCCAAGAACGTAATGTTACATCTAGAAAAAATGTGGAGACTGTAAAGTCGGGGGAATTTGTTTAGCTACTGGATCTTGAATATTCTCTTGTGGTACTGGAGGATAATGCTGCTAATTACGATGACTTAATTTCGACCCGATTAGTCCATTCTACGCTATCTCTAAACTAAAACCAATCTTTTTATCATCGGCGAAGTCTGGAAAAATTCACGAGGTCTCAGTCTAACCAGTTGGTCAGATTAAATCCATTAGTCACTTGACATCAAACATTACGCTACGTTTCACAATACCAAAGGTAAAACCGGGTGGAGCAACATTATGAAGAAGAAGATTACTCTGCGTCCAAAGGATTCCGACTCTTAGCAAATAGGATAATGATACGGGGATTAGGAAATGAAAAAATAATTTAAATTAACATTTAAAACAACTCATAACTGGGTTTGACATAAATATAGACAATCATTAATCGAAATTAGGATATTAATAACAATATCTTACAAATTGCCTAGCGTATTCACGTGAATAAATATTTACCCATTGTGTTTGCTAACTTTTACATCATTCGTAATAAGTGTAATAAAGGGAGAAAAAGAAATTCTACCAGCGTAACTTTCATTTTTCCGAGGTTCTATCGACTTGTAACAATGTGAGTGACGCCGACTTCAAAGAAGAAAGCAGCAATGATTGATGAGAAAATTAATTAATACGCCACTTCCTCCCTTGGCAGCGAAAAAACAAAACGACTGTCGAGACAGAGATTTATGCCAATTTATAGAGAAAGCTATATTTAAATAAAAATTTAATAATAAGAAACGAAAAATAAGAAAAATATTTTTTTTATAAGATAAAGTATACTATTTCTTACATTAGTTAAAATAAAATGACAGTCGGTAACATAAAACAACAAATAAAAATTTATCGAGCGCAAGAGATAAGAGCTTTCGTGATTTACACGAAGGTAAAAAAATGCTAAATAATATTAAACTAAATCTTACTGATCGTAAAATCTTAATATTCTAATTCAAATCCTCAAGAAGAAAAACTGGTGGAATTAAACAAGGCCGCAGTGCTATTACTATCCGGCAATCGCCATATTTTTCAACCCTTTTTCCTCTTAGTAAAGTTTTAATTAGTGCCAGAGGACATTAGCCAGGCTCTCCTTGCTTCTGTCTCGTCTGTTCGATTGTCGTTACTTTTATAAGTGAATTTATCACTTCTATGTACTTATTAAAAGTTTACATTTCTTATCTAGAAATTTCATATTTTATGTTAAACATGAGAAACCTACGATTACGTAGTTCGCGTTACTAACTACCTAATTACCGGTTATTGTTTCTTGTTTCCTAATCTGTCCTTAAAAATAAGGTTACTATAAATTTATGTGGTAAACTTATCTTAATAATAAATTGCTAATTATTTACGTAATACTTTTTTTAACGAATAGACGTAATAAAATGAATACTTGGTTACAATAATTATATCAAATATTTACATCAATTTTTAAATGTAACATACGATAAAGTGACTAAAATTTAGATTTTAAGGATGATTTTTGAATATAGTGTTCTGGAAAGTCCTAATTGAATTTATTTTATGTATGTTTTTCTTCTGTTATAATTTGTAGTTTCCATAATGTACTTTTTAGTAAAGCAAATAAAAAAATACTTATTTTACCAAGATTTCACTTAATTTATAAAGACTATACTTTTTGGGATAATTATTATTTCATGCATTTTGTAGTAAATAATAGTAATCGACAGGGTATATAAAAGTAATATCTATTTTTAATTAAAGGGCCGACGTAATATAAAAACATAACGCTAAAGTATTCGTCGGATGTCTGTCGTCGGGAGCGAGGGGCTCACAAGTCAAGCAGAAGATGCGTCCCCGTTTCGCTTAATCCTCGGCTGCGCTGGATGAATGGACATAATTTTCTGTACTTGACACTGTGTCTAGCTCTGTCATTGTGGTTCTCAACTACTTTCTGTTTTGTTCGTTTTGTGAGTGTTACGATTTTATATCCGTCTTTGCTTCTCTTTCAATAGGACTGAGTTTTATATATTCGAGATTATATTGTAAATATGTTTTGATTTAAATCAAAGACTACAATATGTCTTTGTAAGGATAAATAGACATATCGTAAGTTTTGTAAAGGCAGCCTAAGGCAGTTTGTAACACAAAACACAAATTATCCAGATTGGCTATTGCCGGTCATCGCACAAACATTTTTTTTAGCAAATAAGGTCCAAAATACTTCGACGAGAATTTGTATAAGAATTCTTAATACGTTTTAATGTTTATATAGATAGGTAGAAAGAGCAAATATTGCATTTAAGAACGGTTTTAATATCTTTCTTTGAATTAGAAAAAGAGAACCGTAGTAAAATGACGATTTTCTTTTTTCGTGCTTTGAATACAAAAGTGAGTAGCAGCGTTTTTTCTTTAAAGTAAAATAAAATGTTTAATTAGAAGTCGTATTTATTCAGCCATAATTGCGTCTTATGCTTAAATCTTTTATTTTAAATAGATTTCGATAAAAATTTAATTTAATACTTATTTTTTAAATCGTATTTTTTCTGTAACATGCAAAAACAACTTTTGCTCATTCTTTATATAACACCGCAAGATGTCTATTTCTTCAAACTATATTTGTCACCTTTACGCCGTTGCTTTTATTGACTTTTAGTTTAGATAGTCTTTAAATAGAAATCTCTATTTATAACATCGTTCTTTGTGATCAGAGGTTATGGAAAAAAAAAATAACTGAAATATTTTAGTAAAAGCAAATATCACTTTTATATCATGATTTTAGCTATAGGACGTCCATTTCCGGACATAGACTCTTAATATATTTGCTATAGGGCCGGTTGAAAGTGGTCTGCATCTAGCGTCTTCTGGAGATCTTAACATGGTCGTCCATTGACCTTGTGATTACACGTACTATGATTAGCTTGCTGATCAGTGTATTCCACTCCAGAACCTTAACGCTCCAGCAGGCGTCAGTTCTGTGCGCCATGTGGCCTGCCCACTGCCACTTTAATTTTGAAATCCGCTGAGTCATATCGGGTACTATCATTTGTCTACGGGTCTCTTCATTCCTCATTAAATCCTGAAGAAAATCCTTATCCATGGCTCGTTAAGCGAATGTAAGCTTGCCAATGAGGTTCAGAGTGAGAAACCATGTTTCAATTCTATAAATCATTACTTAAAACACGTATTAATCGAAGACTCTAGTTTTAAGGCACTGAGGGATAAAAACATGTTTCGGTGTCGTATTCCAAGTATAATTATTTTGACAACTTGAACCTAATTTAAATACTATACATTTAAAATAATTTGTAACTAAATAGACACCTGTTTATATGGAAATAGATTGATTATAGCTCGGAGATTATGTATCCGCGAAGCCAAACTTCGTCGAAAAGCCGAAAAGGCTAATTGGCTCGAAACATCAATGAATAATATGCGTATTTGACCCTTCGTATACACAAAATTTATAATGATTTTTAAGTTAAAATAAATATTGTAAAACAAATATGACATCTAAAATCTAAAATGAATATAGTAAAATAAGTTATTCAAATAATATATTAAAAATAATATTGTTATTTAAACTTGTTATTTTTTTCTATATGAACATATTGGGTGATCAAGAAAATATTGCTTAAAAATCTTTACACTAATCTAACAATTATGAAGGATAACATACAAAAGGTTTTTTCAATTCTTATTTATACCTTCAGTCAGTCTTGCTAAATAAAGACGAATTATGATTTTATTTTGATTTGTTTTGTAACACACACATATATACCTACTTTTGGTGTGCTTTTACAAATAAATAAATAAATGTGATAACCTAAAACTTTTTTGGCCTTTCAAAAATATTTTTTTGAATTACGTTTCTAACGCAAAGGAATCGTAGCTATGTAAGAAGATAAAGCCTAGCTATTGTTCGTATTCAGGGCAAATTGGCTTATGAAAGCGATTTAAATTTGCAAGAGATTCAATTTACATAACGAGCGATTTGTACCTCGTAAAGATTATTAAACCTTCTACTCCTCATTTTCTTTGACGGTTTTTCTTTCCTTACAAATTAGACTCTTAAGGTTAACCCTGTTTGGAAATCATCTAATACACAAATTAAATTAAGGTATTATAGATGATAACACCTTCATTAAATTTGCAGAGAAATTAAATTAAATAAATTATGACTACTTGAAAATATAATATACTTTCCCTTTATAATTTTCTTAATAAGTTGAAGTTGCCTTTGCCTTTTCATATTTAAATCATAATTGTAAAAAGATTTCTTTCAACGAGCGATAAATACTATAAAGTACATTTAATTAATTATTCATAAATAGAGATTATTGATTACAAGAAAAATTATTATTAGGTCCAAGGTAATACTTTGGTTTCGAAGAATATATCTGGAGAATATAATTTATTTAATTAGTGTATTTTTAAAATTTTTCTATGGTTGAAATTTGTTTATGAAGAGAGTTTTATTTTAATCCACTACAGGATCCTAGTCTTTCAAAGGTCCAGAGTTTGTAGCATATTTATTGGATTTTTAAATTGGATTCTACTTTTGACTGTGAAAGTTTAATAAGCAATAACAATTACATCAACTACAAAGGTAATGGCTTTTGCTGGCTGGCTGCAGTTTTTTTTTCAGAGATTCTTTTTGAGAAGATATCGGTGGATTCATAGCCCTATGTCCAGCATTGAACATCCTGCCGCTAAAATCAAAATCATACTGATAATTATTGGTAAATCAAAATTTATTTTTAATTTTTACGTTATAAAAATATTTTAAGGGCACTACAGTGTACATCGTTTTGAAATATAATTTAACAATTTATGAGGAGGTATTAACATAAATTATTACACAATCGTTCGCTTTGTTATAAATGTAAATAACCTCCATTAAATTAAGACTGAAACAGAGCAACCCGCAAGAGGTTCTATTTCTGCTCCGTGCAATTACAAGTTTTAATTATTGTCACTGAAGCTGGAGGAGAGTTGTTAGTGATATCAGGCTTATAGTTACAACATGGAGTACAATAAGTATGAAACTTGTTAAAGTGGTAAATTTTTGAGTTTGTATGCTTTAAATTTGTAATTCATTTTTGACAGACCTTGATTTTTTATAACAATCTAGAATATGCAGTATCTACAGACCTTTGGAAAGAGGCAATCGGCTTCGTAGAGCGTTATCTCTGTCCCACGATTGACAAAACGTCACATAGGTAGTGTGGTTTTCAAAGTCCGATGTGCAATTTTTATTGCCGAATATTGTATCTGAGTTGATTGTTATGTTGTAAACATGAAGTTAGACTGTTTTTAGATTATCTTGGTTTAATTAAATTCGAAAATCAAACTATTCCTAATACTATATCAATAACTACTAAATACTAAATATTACAAATACTGGTCGTAAGACTTTTTACATGAGTCTGTCTATGTAGCTGTTACTGCCATGCAAGTAATGATATAGTTATTCTTTTTTATTACGGTAGATTAGTTTTTCGTTACACGAGTGTTCTCCTATAACGCGCTTATTTACGCTTGTATAGTGTATAACAAATGATTCACGTTTATATTATTATTATCAATTGGCACTGCAGATATGTAGACGTTCGCAAAATTAATTATGAATTTAAAAAATCATTATAATTTTTACAGTACAGCAATATGAAGCAGGATTTTTTGTTTCCACGCCGCGCTATAAGAGGGAAAACGCTTGATATACGAGTGACGCGAAATCTATTGATATGATAGCCTGTTTTAAACAACCGTGTAAAATAATAATAAATTACGATACTGTAATCAAATGGGAGGATCGCCATAGTAAGTAAAATAAATTATCCAATAAACAGTAACATCTACAGTCTCAAATGTGATTTATTAAAGCGGTGACGCGCAGGAATTCGTTTTTCGAATTCGACTACTACGATAAACTGCATAACTTAAAATGTCATTGCTATTTTCAGGTGTACGTTAAAAAGGTTTAAGGGTCTACTTGGTACAGTATTATACGTAAGTCAAATCATGGAATTAAAAAAAAAGGTCTGAAGCAAATTTCTTTTTTTTTCTATCTAGGCTTTTACGTTACAATGTTTCTCCAAAAGAATATGTAAATAATGGTGACGATTTAAAGAACGTGAAGCGTAACAGGTAAACGTCGCTTTAAACGGCTGCAGCATTTTGGACTGTAAAAGCTAAAACTAAACACACAAAGCAGTAGTTTTCAAATTTCATTCATTTCAAATTTAGTTTGGTAGATCTTGCATTGCAACGAGATCTTCTTAATCCTGGTAGTCGGGTCACCAACCCCGAGCGTTGTGCCTTGTCTGATTATAATACGAAATGTACCCGACACGCGCATGGTGAATTTATAAAATACCGAGGAGTTGCGTCTCTGATTTTTTCACTTTATTGTTTTATTTATGAACGGCAATTATTACAAAATTTGATTAAATATTCAAGTAAGCTTCAGAACAAGTATCTTTTTCGATACGTGCGTACACGAAGAAATTGTTCAAGACGAAGTTGTTAGGAACGGTTATTATTTTGAAGCACGTTGTCAAAACTACGGGAATGCTTCCGTATAATATCAGCGCAGGCCTTGTGTTTTTAATGCGTACAGAAAGCTCGCAAGGCTTAAATTAGAACGTAAGATCACAGAATACGCTGTAAAAGTGAATATTTAGAGGATTATATATAGGAAGGCATAGTGTATCCTGCTAGATTTAAACCTCAGGCCGCTTATTCTGATGTTCTCTTCATCTCTGTAGCATCTGTAACTTCTTCATGGGTATCTAGTAACATCTTTAGGTGTCTAAAAACAACAGCGTAGTGAAATGATTTATTTTAATATAAAATTATGTAACTCATGTGTCGTGAAAAGACCAGGTTGAGTTGGTCATTTCTTTATTTACTCTCTTTATATTTGTTGCAGTGTTAAAATTAATGTCTTATATACATTCTCCACTAGTAGAAAATGTTTTTTAAGTTTTGTAGTATAAAAAACTGGCTCTGTTTTCTTGTACCAGAATTTTGTTGTACTATTTTTAACCATGTCAAAAAAGGTCAATTATACTTGAAGATTAATTTTGATTTAGAGTTTATGAGTGTTTAGTTTTAATAATTCTCTTATAATGTAAGCAGTTAGAGGCACAATTCATTGACTGAATTGTAAGTAACACGTCTGTAGTATAAGACTGTTTCCAACCATTTAGTAAAAATGAAATTCGATTCAGTAATACATAGTTTTCCTCATCTAATTATGTAATAACGTATTTAAAAATACAATTAAAATGCTACAAAATGTTAATGGACGTAAAGATAGATTTCTTTATTTTTTGCCTTTTCCGCTTAAGGTTATCAGCGTCCACTTAATTGTAAAAGATTGATTAATTAAGTTTTCATATCGAGGAAAACGAACTACTTAATACTTTTAAATCACTATTCAATACAGGAGTTTTCTTTGATTACCAACTCATTATATGAGGTGTGCCCAGCAGTAAAGGATTGAGTGTGAATTCCTGGAATACAATCTTATACAATTCATACTTTGTGTATTAATTATAGAGGATTGCCGTTGCTCACAAATAAGTTTCCAGAGAATGGGTAGCAGCGTCTTTTGCGAACCAGAATATCACACTGCGATCGCTTACCTGCCTGCCAAGTTTGTGATTTGGGGGGGGGGGGAGGAAGCCTATGCCTTGCAGCGGGCGTTTGTGAGCTAAAACGACCAAGACACCTAGTTAGTATTTTTTTATTCGTAACATGCGTTAAACTTTTGGTGACAATATTTTTAAATGCAACTCGATGATTAAAAGTAAATAAAGTACAAGAAATATCTATTAGTAATTTTAATGTAGTTAGTACGTCACAAAAGTATCCACAGTTAATTAACGGGTATAACACAAAATTAACGAACAAAATTTTCAGTATTCGTATGAATTTATTTAGCAAGTTTGGTCTATAAATTATCCAGCTTTGAGAGCGTAAAAATGAATGAAATAGACTACTTTGAGTTGCATATTGCGGCTTGTTTTAATTCATGATGTGTAAAAATTAATTTAAATAATGAATGAAAACGTAGATTGTAAGTGAAAGCAAAAGAATAACAGTTAACTTTAATAACGGCTTTTAATTCGTAAGATATTCACATCTAGACAGGAGCCCCACTCACATAATTCTAAAAGAGCCGATAGAAAGCATGGAAAGATGCAGATCTTATTCAATGTCTTCCGACCTTATAAGGTCATCTATCCTCCTGACGAGTGAACTTCTTATGCTGTGGTCTCCACTGACTGGCATGCTCCAGAAACTTAAGGCGGCGAATTTACACCGCCACTTCAACTTGTAAATTCTCTGGGCTGTTGATTAGTTTTCTTTGCTTATAAGTCTTCGGATTATTGATTAGATCTCGTGTCAAAATTTCAAGCTGTGCTATCTCCATGGTATTTTTATAACTATTTAAAATTTGTTTATGCAGGTAGAAAAATCTGGTAGCTGAAGGTGTATTGCAAAAAGACTTGAAAAAGACTTGACTGAAGAGCCCTCGGTACCCGTTACTCGAGTCGTCAACCCCAAGTACGATACCCTGTCAGTACATTCGTTCGTTTACGGGTCTCCTCATTTTAAATATTTTTACAATTAATTTATTTAGACTAATATAGATCACAATCATCGGTTTAAAAAGTTACATGTAAATCAATCGGTTTATTATATAAACACTGAAAACTACTTTTGTCAAAATTTCTAAAGAATATATTTAACTTAATCAGCTTCGAACGCTTTGTTGTTGTAGAAGTCTGTGTAAAACAGAGCCCAACATCCTTTTTACTACGTGTCCTAAAAGCGGAATTTGTTACACCGTTTATAAAACATCGCGGACGCTTTCAACAACACATGAAGATTTCAATTAGATAAAGGTGAAAACAACATATAAATAAGACAATTTGAAATTATTAGTTTGCAATGTCTTTTTTATCATAAAAAACTTTGAATTTAATCTCGTATAATTGAAACGTGTTTTTAATATCATGTATATGTATACGGCAGTAAAGAATGTAACGCTGTCATTGATATTAATTCATCGTGTCGTGTGTTGTGGTAAACGTTTTAAAAGTAATCGTAAAAATTTCATTTAAAAATTCATTTTCAAATTATTTCTGTGTAAATTTATGACTCATATGACGAGATTTAATGTAATTTGACTTGTTATTATACAACAATTAAAAAGCAAAATGTTATTTTATTCTTTGTGTCAAAATCGTTTAATAGAAGTTATTTCATTTTCTAGAGAATAAAAATATATAATAGAGAGTTAAATATTACGAAAATAGTATTTTACTGTTACAAAAAAACTGTAATAAAAATAGCATCATATGTCAGGCAATGGACGCCCACGGAAATTAAAGATGTTGGTATAAGGTATTGCTGTGTACATCTTGTTACATATAAAGACTAAAATTAATTTTTGTAAAAAAAAAATTTCATCGTTTAACAACAAAATAACAGAGGAAAGTACAAGCAATAAATACGAATGCGTAATATATGAAAATATCTAATCGAAAATATCATAATAGATGAAAATATCTTCATTAATTGGCCATTACATTTCGCGAACATTTTAACAAGAGATTTTTTTCAACATGATAAGTTAAAAGAGTTTATCATTTAATACCCGCTTATCAGGAATTCTGGTTAAATAGGGGAAAAGTAACGCAGAGCAAATAAATGAAGTAAAAATATCTAGTTACATAAATCTGCCATGAACGGGGCATAGGATGCTGCCGTAGTAAATAGAGTAGATCTTAACAAATTTGGAGACGTGGAAATTGTAGGTGTTATATAGATGCCAACATGTAACTTAAGTATATGCTACAGGAGAATGAAATATATGTAAATGCACGCCGACTGTCTTTTAATTTTAATCCTAAGTTGTTTTTATATAGGCAGTTTTTTACTTATAATAAAATTTCTAATACACTATGGAATTTATTATCACAATATTAATTTATTCTTTGATAGAACTTATATTAATTCGACCTTAAACTTTAAAACATAACTGTTTAGTTAGACAGTTAATCTCTAATTATTTTTCTTTTTGTACTCAAATATCCTAATAATTTTACTAAACAATTTCAAGAAAGAGAAAAAGAGATATTACAGCATTAGTGAAGCCTGATAGAACATTACAATATAAGAAATTATTATATGTAATAAAATACCATTGTGCATAAGGAAACTACCATTAAGGCTATTTTTTGCATAATTTTAGGATATGGTTAGTAGATAAATGTTACTTTACTGTTAAGGATTTTTGAGATGATACTGAATAAAATAAGTACGTAATCTAAATTAGTAGTTATAAGTAGAATTGTTTTAAAACAGGCATAATACCTAGTTACTTTTGCTATACATGTGTTTTAACCATGTTTACGCAAATAAAAATATTTCATTTCATTTCATTTTTTACTTTACGTGCACAAAAATATTAACTTTTTAATTATTAATCTTAGACGACGTAGTTGAAGAACAAACAAATAAAGCAATTAATAATTTATTTTATAGTGTAAAAGGAATTATTTTTGTTAATTTTAGGACATTAGTCAGGTAAGCGACATAGTAAGCGGAATTGAAGGCTACTGGGTCCTTAAGGTTTTGGAGTAGAGACCATGGACTATGACCATATACTTTGCTGTGTTTGCCGTTCCATGGTCTGTCTACCGGATGAACAAACGACATTATTAAGGTCTACGGCTGCTGGCCACTTCCAATCGGTCCTATCGAAATTCTTTGAGCTAGACCATAATCAGCAGTTGTGAGTTTAAATAATGAGTACCTGCTACTACGACGTACGTTCAAATGAAGTTAATAAGGTTATTTTGTTTCTTCAAAAAAAACAAACAGAATACCCATATATTGCTTCATTTTTTTATTTAATTATGCTATAATTTATGAATAAGAGCTTTTTGAATTCCGAAAGAAATGAATTAAAAATAGATGATACGCTTGTAATGACGATGATGGCGAAGAAAATAAAATATAATAAAACATACTTTGCACTTAAATATTAACTCTTGACTATTGTGTTAGTATAAATGTTTGTTTAATCGTAACATTTCATTATTCTTGTTGACTCCTTGACACAGATTGCGAAAAATTCTTTAATTTATTTCACTTCACACAGCTCTGTTTATTGTATTGTTCAAGCCAGTAATTTCGAACCAAGTTATGAATGCTAATATTTACTACTGTCACCATGTTAAGATTAATTACCGAGTAGTGGGAAAATAATAAATATTATTTTTACGCTCTAGAACTTTTGCGACAATCGCTGTGTTACTTTGCAAACTTAAAATTATTTACACATCACCCTTTTTTGCGTTTGTAACGTAACGCCACCCTTTTATTTTTGAATTCGAGGAGAAATCAACTGTATAGACCTAAGATACTTTCCTCTCTGGAAGAAGGATCGTTGTGCCGCAGCAATACTACAACATTTGACGTTACTGATCTCCTCAGGTTCGCTTTGAGTAGACGATGAAGACTCCCGCCGTCAATGCTCGCAAACCTGACAATCTTTTTAGCTTCCTCCTACAACAGGTTAGGGATAACTAAGCCCTATTCTAAGGAACATGATAGTTTTTAACGCATTTTATTACACCTTCGGAAAATTCTAATATAACTGAGGCTTCAACTAAGTCACCTAGAGCTCCAAACCCGTTATAATAAAGGCGCGAGCATTTCGCTTAGCTAAGACCTTGTTATGGAGGTTGAAAAAGGGCGTCTTATAATCTCTTCCAAGGTCCATGTCTCCGGGTGTGAATGAGAAAGTCAGATGTTCTTATTCATACATCATCATTTCATCATTTTCCCTATTGCTGAAAGTTTTGATACTTTGGACACATCTTCATTCTTATCCTGCTCCCGCTGCTTCTGACACCTGTTCCTATATTTGTAAAGTGCAATATGAATATTAGTAGCAAACAACGAGAGCATTGTTCCAAACAGTGGATGTGACCCAACTTTTCCAGTGACCATCAATCGTTCGAAGTTCCAATAATTTTTCTTGACTGTGAGGGCGAAAATTTAATTGGCGCAAGCGGATACCAGAAAGCTTAGTTTTGACATCGATATTGCGAATAGATAGAATTTGTGCAGAAAATTCGCCACAGATCAACGAAAAATATTAAAATAGATCGACTTTATTCATAACAAGTTTTCATACCACTTAAAATAGCCACAGTACAAACTGCCTTTGTAGTAGTTTTGTTTTACAGACGTAATGACTCTTTGTGCAGTATGTAAGTAAAAATACCTGCAAAATATCTTTGATAAAATATTTACTAATTGAAAATTCCTATTACTCAGGGTTAGCAAATTTCTTAGATTTTACGAATAACTTATAAAATTAAAGCAAATTGGAACGAGTAAAGATTTTTGGGAATAAAAGTTAGGCTCTAATTATAGTTCTGCATTAGTTGCGAGCGAATTTTGAATTATTTGTTTTTTTTTTCACTTTTATATGTTCGATTAAAAATTCCATCATAATGTAATGTTTGACACAAATATATTCATATTAGACGATTAATATTATTAGTTAAAAACATGCTGCAAGTCTAGAATTTTAAAGGCAAGAAGTCGAAGGTGATTTCCACTATACAATGAAACCTTTACAATAATAATCCATTATTTTAAGACACTCTTGAGCTGCGATTAGATGCACTGTGTGGGGTGGAGTTTAATATATTATTGAGTATATTCCTTATTAGTCCTTATTATGAAATGTATTTTTTAATAGTTTCTTGTTTGCCAGATAAGAGCCAGCGACTGTAAGTAGCTAAGCTAAGAATTAGTTTAATAAATAGTAGAGAAATAAAACAATAATTTCTAAATAAATTAATCATTACTTAGTGAGCTACATTGGACTATTTTTCAACAACTCCACTACAACTATTTTTCGACCACTCTTGCAGTCTTATGCCTCTAGAAGATGGAAACCATAAAGGGGTATTGCTTTCATCTCTTCTTTTCTCCTCCTTTAACTAATTAATAATTTTTTATTACTGAGATCGATGTTCCACAAAAATTAGTATCTGTGGCTTTGTTTTATATTCACGTTTATTATCTCTGATTTTTTTTGCTCAAGTATTTACATGTTACAGAGTTTAAATAAATAGATAAGACTTTTAGTCTATCTTCACGATTCTCTGAGTCCACTTTTTGCAAGCAAAGAGAAAAAACAAGGAAGGAGAAAAAAACAAAAGAAGGAATCGGATGAAAGAGATGTTGAGTGTTACTGTTTCTGCTTCTCATATACTTGTATTTGTAGCTTTTTTGTTCGTTAACATGGAGGTGAGAGTGAGCTTTATTCTAAAAGAAGAAGAGATTGTTTAAATTATGAAAGCGATTTAATATTCCTTAGACACACAATTTGACTAAATCCATATCGTTAGGCTTTAATTCCTGCACTAATTTAATTGTCTCACGATATAGTAAAATAAATTTAATTTTCAAATACGGCGGTAAAAAAATAATATTTAGTTACAATATGAACGATGCATTTACAATATTTGTCTAAACCTATATATGATTTAAATTGCTTGTTTTTTGGGGTAATTTTATATAATTGTATGTATATTTATACAAGTTAAGTATAAATGTGAGATTGATTATGTCTGCATAAACGAATCAAAATAAAAGGCGATTAAATTTTACTTTGTTCATTGAAAAGCAGAATTTTCATTTAGTACTATTTCGAATTAGTCCTTGATGCATTGTAGTAATAGTATTTGAATTTCTGACATCGGCCATTAAATTCACTCGGACGGATGGAGCTTGTGTGTCATCGATTTACTTTAATCGAACGTAACTCTTCACACGCGGACATTGCCTAACGATAAATACTTTTGTTTCAACTTACGAAAAAAAAACTCGATGGGAATTTTCACGTTGTGTTTTTGAGAATTATTTCTTACTTGTTGTAACGTCCCATAAACCTTAGTTAAAATTTTAACCAAAAAATATAAACACGAGAAACATCTCATAAATCGCAATACAGCCAAAAATTGTTCAACCCTAAGCGGGGAATGGTACATCTCAAGTGGCGTGGGGTCGTGGAAAAGTGCTATTGGTTTAGCGGATCCTTGTTTTGATAACAAATTACAATGCGCCCGCGCACCAGCCAGAGAGTTTACATCAGTGCTCGGCAGAAGGATCTTGGCCTCGGTCGCGTTCACCAGCTACGTGTCGTCTCACGCGCCGGGGTCAAGCCAATAAGAATTTACGTTATAAATTCACGTCTTGGTCCTTTTCTTTCTCTGGGCATTATTTAATTCACGCTACAACCTTTACATCGCCTCGCACTCCAAAAGGGTAAGTTTTGAACAAATATTATGAAGACAACATTATTAAGTAGCATTTATCTATAAGTTAGAGCTCAACATTTTGTCTGTGTCCATAGTTCCATCATTATGTATTCATTGTTACTTTTCAATTTGTTTAATTGTTTATCTCTCCCATTCTTGTTTTACTTGCTTTACATTTTGTAACTCCGTTCTCTGACAGTAAACAATCACATCAACTGCTTTCGGTTTCTGCCCTTCCGTCATCGCAAGCCCTCTCCGGGTTTGCTGTCAGCGGAGCAAATTGTACATATACTTATCACAGGTGCGAGTTTTACACTTAAAATTACCTACTATTTGAGATTGAATTCATATATCCTTGCACCGGAACCGACACATCCTGTAAACTACCGACGCTCCCTGCTCTCAACTTGCTGCCGTCTGTTCAGTGGCTGGCTACCACTATCATCAGACGAGTATCGAGCTGTGATGCAAAATTAGACCAGGCCTTCTGCCCACTACCCTTAATTAATTATATTATATATATAGTAAATGAATGAATGATAATATCAAGAACGATAGAAGAGAATGACAATGAAATGAAATGTTATAAAATTATCAAAGACACAAAAGGTCCCTAACAACAGGGGTTTTACAAAAAAACGTCTTATAAAAATCCTTTTTTGTAGATCTAGACATTTGAGAATACGTAATTGATTTAGAGCACTTGTAACCGTTTTCCGTGCGAATGATACGGGAAAGCGTCAACTATTTTTGATAATTTAATGATTTGTCTTCATAGTATAATACTATTTTTTCAAAATTTAAAAAGTAACGAAAATTCGTCGCTATCTCATTCGCTTTTATTTTAATTTATAACATAATTTTTAGTCATTGTTGCCGTACTAAGATTTCTTACTTTCGTACTTTTTCTTAAACTGACGTTTTCACTGATTTTTTTATACCATGATTCTATAATTGTTTTATTTAAATTTATTAAAAGGTTTTATAAGGCAACCTTATAGGTCATGAAATAATCACTTTTTTATTTCTTTCATCGGTCTGTTTTTCAAATGTTGCCTTCGGTGTAAAAGTGCCTCGTAAATATAATGACAGGTCACATCATCCCGGTTAGGCAATATGCCATTTAATCTTTATGTAGACTGCTCTTCCGATTTGTTTATCGTTATTGTTTAAGAAACACACCAAGTTATAGATTAAACATCAGTCAATTGTAAAAACACAAAAAATCAAAACAAACAAAACAATCAAAACACACGCAACGTGGAAATAATAAACGTAGACTTATACTTTACCGTCATGTGAACACATCCTTAACTCGTTAGTACCAATGAGACAAATTATGCTCTCGCTATATTGCGGTATTTTTTTGCTATATTTATTAATTCTGACGAATGCAGAACAGAACTATTCGTTTTCTGTTAGTAATATTATAAAAAAACAACCGGTAGTTATGTATGTATTGTAGCATATTTGTTCACGGGCAGGTCGTATTACAGCTCGAAACTGTGATATAATTCGTAAAAGGTCAGCTTAGTTTCATTTAATGAATAATATTCACGTAAAATTAAATTTTTTTATAAACATGTGAACGCCTAGATGTCTACCTACGCGGTGAACTGCCGACTTAAGATCGTCGGAATAGGCCAGATGCAGGCTGCCTCCATTGCAAATCAATGAAGGACGCCCCAACCCAGGATTAGACGTCCTTCAACAGAAATTATATTATTTTGTATTATGATAAATAACATTTATATGAAATACTAAATAGTTTCCAAATTTTGTATCGCAGACGGGCCATATTGAGCGAATAGTGTAAATAATTTGTTAGTGTTAGAAAATTGAACTTTTTCGTAAAAATCTTTCTATTAAATCTCTTTTCTTTAGTAACAAAGTTTTTTTATATACATTAATCTATAAAACATTTTGTAAGCATTTATTAATTTACATAAAATATTTTTTACATGATATAAAGATATTTTACTGAAAAAGCATCTTTGACCTAAACAGGAAAAATTCTTTCAATAAAAAGGGTATACAAAAAGTCTTATGGTCTCGATAAAGAAAAGGATCTCTTTATTATAATTCATAAAGATTTAAATTTTTCAGGGATTGATCTTTCATGTTTTATTAGCGTTATTTTATGTTTAATGAAAAGTTTTATAAGGTTCTTAAACAAACAAAATAAAAAAACACAGATATTTAAAATTGACAGAAATTACAATAACTATTGAATCTTGGGGCAAATAAGTAATCTATTGAACATGTACAACAAAGACATTTTGCGATATATTGAAACGTGATGATAATGTTTGTCGACGTATGTAACAAAAATAAATGTCACGTACAACTGAAATTTGTAACAACCTATGTACCTGAAATTTTCGTAAAGATATTTGAAATACATAGCCTAATTCTATAAAAATAATGCATACTTTACTGTTACATTTGTAATTAAATTTTCGTTAATACTTTAACGTAAGTTTTTTTGTAAAATTAAGAAAGAGTATATTTTATTTTGTTTGTAAAAATCGTTATATGACATATCTGGATTGAGACGTAAAAAGGAAAACTGTGCATCACTATCTTCAACTTCGCTCCTATACGGCATCTAGCAAATTAGTAGAGTGCCAACTATATCCAGCAGTGATAAGACCAACCTCTTTTAATTATTAGTTTGGTATGTTTTTGTGGATAATAATTGCTTTAAATTAATTTCCTTCATGGGTCTAAGTATTTTTTTCAAGAGTTTTTAGTTAAATGTAAAATGTGTGAGACTTGGTTAGTTCCATATGATAAAGTGAACATTAAATATTTAAAAATTATATTTTAGAGCAATTGTAGAGTTTCTGGCGCAGTGGCGTACCTAGGGGGGCGGTGGGTGCGGTCCGCACCGGGCGGCACTTGCCTAGGGGCGGCATTTTTTATATTTACTTATAGTTGTAAAAAGCAACTTTTTCATTACAAATTTATTTTCTTTCTTGAATAATAAATCATTATTATAAGTTTAATATTTGATTTATATAAATTATTATTAACTTTATGATTTCGAATATTATTCCTCAGTGTATATAAATGCATTGTAGTGTAAATTTTGGATTCTAATTCAAGAACAAGATAATAATTTTATTTTATTGTATTCATTAAAATTCGTTGAATTCGTAAAAAGATCTTTACGACTTTGTTCGGCAATTTTTCCTAACTAAAATTTTTTGATGTCAGTTTATAAATGTCATTTCTTTTGAAAAGTTTTATGATTACTTTGAAGTCATGTATCAATATTTTTTAAAATCAAAAACCTATTACTATTTGATTCACATATAATAGAAAGGGTGGCAAACTGGAGATCGCCCCGGGCGGCAAAAGTTCTAGGTACGCCACTGTTCTGGCGTGTTGTACTTAGCATATCAGCATTCCAAACCAGTGATAGCTTATGCACAAACTGACTACACTGACCTTTTCATGATGTTAAAAATAATTAACGATTCAGAAGCGAATGTAAATAAAAAATAATTCCCTAGGATTGATTATGAACTTCGCCTTGTCGTCTATCTTCCCACATTCCTTATTTTCCATAGAACGCTAAAATTTGTCTTTAATTAAATTGAAATATTTCAAATTGTAAAAAATATTACTTATTCAGGCTTATTACTAAAATCCATTGACTTGTACTTTCTTAAAGCGACTAATATAACTGAAAAAACATTATAAGCATTAAATTTGGTTAAAAATCTTTTAGAACCGATAACTTTTATTGATAAATCTATCAACAAAAAGTTTCAGACGGTAAATTTACCAGTATTTGTGATCAGCGAAAGACACGTTCACGATCACTGCTAGAGTAAGTGCTAGATATACATATATGTTAACGGGTGTATGTTTTGTGTCATATGAAAACATTATATTCAATAATTTGAAATCTGATTTGATGCTTGTATTTCGCGTTAAATTGTTTATTTATCGCGTAATACAAGCATGAATTACGTATTTATAACAATATGCCTAGAGAGATCGAAATTGCGGTGAAATATTCACATTCTTTATTCGCACTCGAAATAAAATTAATGCCTGTAATTTATGAATTTATTGAAGAATTTCTATCTCATAGAGTTTCATGAATGCCCGAATTATCGATTTATGACGGAACATCTTTTCCTCAGTATTCATGTTTTTACGGGAATAAAAGATGCGGCGTGTATCACGTTTAAAGCTTATCAAAAGTAATACGCTTTATCTAGAACAAAAAGGTTACAACAAACCTTTTGAATTTAGAAACACTGAGCACAACCACTTTTGCGATAGTTTTTTTTTTGTATTAAGTTTATATACTCTGTAACTATAATGATATCGGGTACGCGCCTATCAAATTAAAATATGGTAAAGTATATAGATGAAGTTTTGGTGTTCAAAAATAACGCTTTTTGTTATAGAGTTTAGATGTTTATATCATTTAGGGATTGTAAAATAATAATAGACACATTACGAGATATAAGATGCGTCCTATCATAAAGATATCGCTCCCAGCCTTGCAGAGGATTAGTAGAAATGATTATTAGTTTAATGCGACAGATGGCTTAACAGCCGCAGCATGACTGAAACTACAACACACACGTTGTTAGGAATTATAAATTTAATCGCGAAATGTATTTAAAAATACATAAGAACAGGAAAATAGTAAACCAATACTATATAGGATCTACTTATGCTAATATATCTTACGAAATTTCATAAAATTGATAAAAACTAGACAAAGCTATCTGTATTTCTGTTAAGTAAAATTATATTTATAATTTTAAAATGTCCCCAAGATATCTTTTCTCTAAATATTAGGAAAGGCTCGTACACTTTGGATATTATAAAAACTATGCAACAAAGATCCGTTCAGGATCACACAAACACTCACCCACAGCCGAACGATATGAATTAAGCATTTTCATGGGATTAATAAAACAAATTTCAATACAAAAATATTTTTGTCAATAATAAATCCGAAAGCAATACTAACTTTCCAAATATGTTCCTTGGAAAACGGAGATAATTTAAAAGTAGATTTCTTTTAATATAAATACGTGTACAAATAAGTGTTTTTGTCATTTAACAGTTATCACCTGCTCCCAGCCGGTATGTAAGACTAAGCTGAGCTTGGGGCGCGTTATTTCATAAAGTAAATATTTATGAGGGAAAAGAGTTTTTCTCGCGCGTCCTCCGGTAAGCCGCTTGATCCGAAAAGACATAAACCTCTGGGGATCCAGTTCTCAAAAGCAAGGCGAGGTTACTTTTTTCGCAAATAAGTGAGTTTATTTTATTCTTTTCACACCGGTTGCATTAAAAGAACCTGTACATTAATTATATAATATAAATGTTTTTTTTTTAATATTCACACTTAGTTATTGACACAATTTATTATATTTCATGTTGTGCAGTACGATTGGCGAGGCTATGATCGACACGACTGATTTTTGTACAACCGGTTTGATTCTTATATTAGTGTAACTATGTTCATCTCCGATAATTTATTTTGCAGCCAAAGAATTTCTTAGAAAATTTTCGATATTTAATACCGGTGCTTTAGTGCTTAGTAGAATGACAATAAAATGTTTCTTACCACGCTTAAATTATACATTTAATTATACAATTATGCAAAACACTTCTCAATATTTTTTAATGCTAGAAATAAACATAAGAGACATGCAAAGAAAAGAGAAAAACAGGTAGAAAGTAGCAAAGCTTGGGCAAGGTTTATGTAAATTTTACACGAAAAATTTTTAACTTGCCAAGTCTCTAATATTGTTAGTACCAAACAACGAGTTTCGGGCGAAGGGTATATCATAAATTAAATAATGTGAAAGTTTTTATGTTTGTTGTTTTTGTTATAAGAACTATATTGAATTAAGGTTTTTCGTATTACAAGATTATAACACTGCGTGCCAAGAATTACTCGATTTAATTACACAGTGATTGTTATTGATATTTAAAGTCCTGGGGCCGTCCATAATCAAAACGCAAATATACTGTTGTACTTCAGTATTATTTCAACCATAGGCCGTCAAAAGCTGGATATAGGCCTCCTCGTAGATTTTCAATAAGACCGTTAGTTGGCGACCAGCATCAAACGTCTTCCAATGACCACATCAAGATCATTTGTCTCCATCGCGGTCGGACATTTTACCCTGCGCTTGCCGATTTCTGGTCGCCACATCACCCGGAGATCCTAGATACCATCTGGGCTGCCCATTGCCCCTTCAAGTTGTCAAACCACTGGGCAAAATTCGTTACGTTTGTTCGTCTACGGATCTCCTCATTTTTGACTTAATTTCATAGAGAAATTTCGAGCAAGGCACTGTTCATCACTCTTTGAGTAACGGTAAGTTTACTCAGTGACCATGTTTTCAACTTAAATTTCGACCTTAGGTATTTGCGATTTAAAAGGATATGTCACATAAAAAATATATTTTTCGAAAGTATAATTTTTTAAACTAAGCAATTTAGAGAGCAGAGTACTCCATTACGATGTATTTGAATACGTGAATACAAAATATATTTTGATCCCAAGAAACATACCGTGTTTGCCGCTGTTGACTGCCACGAGGGCGGTGCTAAGTATCAAGAGGTGTACCAGCATACTTCCTCGTGAGGCGCCGTCTTCGGGCGCGCATCGAGCCGCAATCTTGAAATCTGCCACCGCTGGAACAATATAAATAAATTTTATGCAAATTAGCGTTTTTTTTTATTTCATCTTTAAATTCATAAGAAATACGCAATTCAACCACGCATTAAAGTTATGCTTTTTAACTTCACCTTTAGATCATTTTAAGCGCTCGTTCGTTTAATATTCGATAAGCGATGGTTCGTATTCGGTTTCTTTGACCAAATTATTTAGCACATGTAATACATATTTGAAAACCCATTCAATAGTATTAGGGAAAATTTCAAAAGCTTACAGCCACAGACTACCCACGTGTACGGACATACCGACATAATTAGGACATACTATTAATATTATCTTCATAGCTTTTGTTAATGTTCTTATTCTTATACTTAAAATTAGTACATAACAAAATAAATATTGTAGCTCAAGTTTAATTAAGTAACAAATAACTTTCAGGCTATGCTTTTGGTAGACGTAAGTTATGCAAGGTTAGATTAAGAAGCACGATGATATATTTAATTATGTATATAATAAATATTACAGCGCCACATAAAATATTAAAAACAAAAAAATTACTATGTGTCAATGTCAATTATCGAAATAAAAAAATCTGTTGAAAATCATTAGCGATATAACTATCCCTTCTGTTTAATACTAGTGGTTTCTAGGTTTAATAGTTACCTAAAAAGTTACATTAATAAACTTCATACAAAATAAGAGAAATCTTTAAAACTGCACAAGAAAATACGAATAGCAGTTTGGACTACATGTACTAAGCGGTAGCAAGATGTCCTCCGAGTACAATATAACAATAGTTTCTCATGTTGGGACAATTTCTGTAGTGCTTCAA
This sequence comes from Battus philenor, assembly GCF_028537555.1. NCBI lineage: Eukaryota > Metazoa > Arthropoda > Insecta > Lepidoptera > Papilionidae > Battus > Battus philenor. Next base: position 7,484,412 of record NW_027181693.1, read on the forward strand.
TGTCGTTTGTACGGATGGATTCCTCACTGCGTAAAAGAGCATTGCTTCTAAGTTCTATGTAATATAATCTCAATAGTTTTCAATCACTTTACTTGTATTTAGTTGGTAAATTATGGATTTCTTTTATTTAATATGACTTTATTTACATACCATACAGTTTCTTACACTAAAAATTAAATAAAAGGTTTATAAACCATACGTATAACAAGCAAAGAAATGAAATGTTGTGTTCCAAATGTACGCATACAAATGTTGATGAAAATAACAAAAGACACATCATTATTATTAGAGTAATTTTTTTTTGTTTCTTTACTTGTACGCAAAGATTTTATTTTATTTTATTTACATAGGTGAAATCAGAATAAAAAAATCCACGACATAATTTCTAAATGCCCACGAAATTCTTTAAATTTGTACTCTATGATCCATAGAATATTTCAAAATTTGATAGATTTTGATAATAAAAAAACACGAATATATTTAAAAAACAAAGTTTTTACGTTCCTTTAACGATCGGGTTAATTTTATCATTAACTTCATATTCGGCTTAAAATCAATCATTGAGATTTTATATGAATGACTTACATAATTTAAAGAAATTTGTTGATAATTAAATCAATTGTGTTACAATAATTTTCAATGAAAAAATAATAACAAAAATAGTCATGATAGCAGACATTTTTAAAACTACTAAGATAACGGCTCTGGAGTATAATTTACATTTTATTGGTTTCCTTTTTTCATCATTATTTTGTAAGCCGAAAAAAGTAACTTTATTACTTAGTATAATTTCGGCAAAACAATAAGAGGCATCGTAAATACATTTTTTTGGGAAAGAGATTACTATCTATAATAAAAATTTATGCGAATACGCATTAATTTGTTCAAAAATAGTTCGGTTAAAAATGATTACAGACGAAAGTTTGTACATAAAAAGGCCTTTAAAGTAAATTTATGATAAGCACTGTCTCTTATTTTACTATGCTGGTTTTTATTCTAATAGCTACTTTTAATTTTAACACAACATAAGAAAGATGCTAATACAAAACTAGTTAGTCACACAACTAAGACGTTTCAATTCAAGTTTTAATTTATAATTATCGTAACACTCATTCAGAGATATCGTAAAACTGAGTTGCGGCAAAATTTGAAACAAGGATCTATCAGAGTTCGTTGTGAAATAAAACATAATTCCACCGAGAAAACCGGGAGCGGTTTGAATAACAACTCTTTAATTGAAAGTTTAGCAATTTGCTCTACCCTCCCAAATGGACCCGACGGCGTGCGGGGCAACTCTCATCCACCGCGTTTCAAAATTGAACGTAGGCAGATGCTCTTAATTACCAGGCCAGATGCTGGCCGCCCGTTCCTCCCCGTCTCTTATACTGAGATGAACCTACACCTAGAAGGCAACGGCAAGATCTTTAGCTAAAATGTGTTTAAATGACTTTTTTAAAACCCACATTTGCCACTGCTGTCATCAATAACGAAGTTGGCGGTTAATAATTGGTTAATTAGTAAATTAGAAAAAGAAGTAAATAAAAAATTTTATACTATCTATTGTCCTTTCGTAAAGAACGAGTTATTCGAAAATACAAAATTTAGATATTGCACAAAATTGAAATGCTTACAAAAAGCTATAAATATTTTATGCTTCGATAAAAGTAATAGCCCTGTTAGAAATATTTGAGGGAGGCCTATGCCCAACAGTCGAAATCTTATGGCTAAAATAATGATGATGATGATCTCTATTTTTTTGTGACGGTGTTAGTTTCGCTATCAATGATTATCATTTTTATTATATACGTTATATAATCTGTTCGAGGATGTCGTTAGGCGCCGGTTTAATTGTAAATCTAAATCTCACATTAACAGGGACGAGCAAATCCTTTCTAATAAATACCACAACACCTCAACGCCAGGCTGGACATGCCATTGCGATGGAAAGCGGTCCGAATTATGTCACGTAAACATGTCACCGTTGAAATATTCACCAACATCGAATATAATTTCCCTAACAATTCCGGGACCGTAACTTTTTTTAACTTTTGCAAGAATTGCGTTTTATTTAACCAAGACGTAGTAACCAAGGTGGTAATGGTACATATTGTTCATTTAATGTTTCATCTAATAACTAATACTTAACGATTTACGTCAAAAAGTACCAAACACATAGATAATTAAAAACAAGGCTTATGTTACAAAGTAATAGTTATTCATAAATAAACCAGTGATTAAAAAGGCATAAAACTTAGATACCTATTACATCATGATAACGTTTGTTATTCTGCAGGTAAGACATTTTTAATATTGTTTATAATGTTACATTGAGTACCCTTCACTTTGAGATATGAGACGTATTCAAATGGAGAGATAGCTCAATATAAAGACGTCGTTACGGAGGACCGGCAGAAGGGCGATCTACGCGTTACGTGTGGCACGACACGAGTGAATCAAACTCCCCTTTTTATTTTATCTAACTGCAAGGGCGGTCGAGTTTATGTTCTTCACCCTTCTTGATCCGGTTTTGATAGCGGAAGGGAGTAGCTTTCAGATAAATGATTTCCAGAAACGTTTTACTCGAAAGCTGCAAAGTGATTTTAGTTTCAGATTTGCAACTATGTTTTAAGGCTCCCCAAGGCTCCGTCGGTTTTAATGTACTATTGTAAGGGATGTAATGAAATGGATTTTCGTCGGTGAGGGTCCTTAAGTGGATTAGATATTATTGCAACAACTGGGATTAGAGTACATTTGCAACGGTTGGTACTCATCTCATTTTTAGATGACTATCTATTTTTTTAAATATTTATGTCAACAAGACTTTTCCATTATCTGTTTTCATCGTAGATTATTAAATATGATACATACTAGAAATATACAAAATATATTACTTTACGTAATACGTTATTTAATTCACTTCAAGCTTTATTTCCATGCTCGCAGTCGTTTAATAAGCCATGCAACTATGCTTGAGATTTATCCACGCAATCTAATCGAGTATAAAGAGATCCGTATACGAACGGAAGCAGCCGATATAGCCCAGCGGATTGGCAAGAGCCAGTAGGCAGTTAAAGAAGTGTTCAATTTAGAAATTAATTCATCGCCTTTAGAAAGTTACAAATATTCGTTGTGGTCGCAGAAACTATTTTTATATTTTTATGAGTATTGATATAGTCCGTAGTTGAACGGAAATAATCAACATCACAGTGGTTTAATGACTTGAAGTGGTAGAGAGAACATAATATAGCGCGCAAAACACGTGACTGTTGTGCTCTCAAGATTAACTAACCAAGGGCCTACAAAGGTCGACGAAAGACTGATGCTGACCGCTTCTAACCGATTTTATTGGAAATTTATGGAAGAGGCTTGTGTTCATTAGTGAACGATTTGGTGATGAGGACGATGAATATTTTAACACAGATACCGTATAAGTTAAAAGTATTCTGTTTTATTATAATTTATACTCGAAAGCGTAAAAATTAAAGTGTTATAAAAACAAAAAAATGTTTATTGTATGTTTTTGTTAAGACTGTTAAAAAGCTGTACAATAATGAATAATTTATAATGAGCTTAGTAATGTAAACTGTTGCAAGTGCTGTGAAGGTAACTGCGCTTTAAAATAATGGCTCCTACGTTAAACAGTGCAAACAAAAGAACATTTAGTGAAAACCTTCTTGTTTTAAGCCCATAGATGATGTTAAAGTATTTAGTATAACGAACAATTATAATGATCAAAAAGAGGACCTCGTGCCAACAGCGAAATGTGTTAAAGCTTAGTTCTAATCAAAAAGTCGTTAGCCGCGGGCTCAATAGCCGATTACGACTATTAAGGGATACAATGGAGACTACACGACATTTCCTCGCGATAAGGCGAGAAACAGTCGATTGGCAGTGTGCACTTCTGAACGCCTTGCGAAACGCGTATAAATAGATCTTTCACTGATAATCTAATAGTATGATGTACAACTAAATTATTTTAACATTGTAAAATGGTTTTTAAACTATATGAAACTTCGTATAACGTGAATTCTAGTATATCATCTAGTATTCAGTTTTTTCGTTTTTGGTTCTGTCAATAAATACATTAACATTAAATGTAAGAGTCGTTATAAAGAATCAAACAAAATCTTTGGTAAACGAACTATTTAACTCCATTATTTCTATGCGAAAATTATGTTTAAAATTAGCAAATTATAAAATTATTATTGTGCGTTCAAAATTAACTTTTCGATAACTATTTCAAGTAAATTTTTGTTACATACGTGGACCATGAAAGTCAAGCGTCATGGCGCTGGCACTTTCGCTGAACGGATATATACAGAATATGCATTTACAGGTTGTTTTTTTTTTGTGAATAAATTGTTTTCCTTTATGTTATTAATAGTACATGTTTTATATTGCTTGTTATTTTAGTCCTGGTGTTTAACGATTTTTTTCATTTTTTTTTTCATTTCTTACTTGATAGTATTTGTTATTTGTATAAACTGAAAAAATAAAATTTTCGACCTATACATTTTTAAAGCTCTTATGTTTATGGTAAGATTTTATGTATCGCGAAACTTCCAATTTTTGCAGAATAAAACTCTACTCACTTACAGCACGCCCAATATTCTCCCGCATCATCATGTCTTATCAAACACGATAGTACGTTTCATTAGTCAAGTAATTTCACTCACTTTGACAACTACAATCTGGAAAACAGTGAAGCCTATGGGTTTGCGTTTGGCTGCGATGCCTATATTACTTTTCTAAGTTGTTATCTAAGTATGATAGTAATAATGGACCTACCACCTATGTCACAATGCATGTACTATCTTTTATTTGATTGCCCGAGGAAAGGATATTACTGCGTATACTAACTATAATATGCAATATTTAAAAAAGAAAACTTAAATATAAGTGTTATATATACATACATGTATATATATTTATCACAGATTATAATAAAAGGCTTAGTTGTTCCTCCTAACTACTTTTCTTGGTGCGTATTTAAAGTATCGTTATAAATGTAATTATTCTCTCTTTATTACTCACTAATTTATATATGACTTATTAACGTCTTTAGTCAATTCTATTTCTGGACAATCATTAATGCACACAGTAATCTACAGATGTATGCGCATCCTTGTATACTGGTTAAATTTGTTACAAAAAATACTGATTTTTAAACACTGTTGTAGATATAATAATGCCGCGCTAGAGCGACTACATCAACAAATAGTTACATGTGTTTCGTCGCCAACAATTAATCTTCATTAATGGTAGCGCTATGTGCGGCTCACCGCGAAGTCATGAGATAACGTTGATCCATGTCCCACTGTTCCCGCTTATCACTTCTTTAGTGCTTTCCGCATGTTTATTTCTTCTTTAGTAATATAAAACTAGCCACTACAAAAAGCTACCATTAAATAACAGTATCTAATAAATGGTAATAATTATCAACATGTACGTATAAAAGATTACATACGAAAAGAAAAAAGATTTATTGTTGACTTACATTTACGACTTACAATTATTAGAAGAAAATTGTACTTTGAAGTGTAAAAACTGACTCTGTGTTAATTATTTTTAAAAATAGATTTTTATTGTTTATAGTCGGTGGCTAGTGCGTGCAAATGTAATTCAAGGCGGTTAGAAAAAAAATAATATTAAAAAAAGTAATCTTACACACACACATGCAAACATATATATATATAAAAAAACATGCATATAAATATATGTTTGTATTTATATATATACATGCATATATACATATATGTTTGTATATACATATATACATAAACTTAATTTTTAACGTTTTTAATTATGATGATTTTATTGATTTAATTCTAATATTTTTTACTTTGGATTTTTGGAGTAATCACTTATTCACGTAAAGAAAATAATTCGTTTAATCATTTGTTCAATCAACTTTATCCGCTTAGCCGTCATTTACGTTGACCACTTGGATACGATATGAAAGAAATACTAGAAGAACAAAATTTGACACTAACGGAAATCAGATTGAGCTAATGACATCATATAATAGACATAAGCTTGAAGCTTCGAGGATTTCAAACTCGCTCTGATATGAAAAAAGCCACAAACTACCTAACTATAACATCCTTAAGATTGTAGTAGACGTTCTTAACATAGTTTCCGAACTTTATTATCATCTAAAAAATCGTTCACGCTTTAATAGGGATTTTTACAAGTTTTGATTAAGAACTTCTTAATTTTATTATATTATTATTATATTGTTATTATATTATTTTATAGATATTTCATAGGATACTGTAAAGTTACTTATTTTATGAAGGCTAGAGGAAAGTATGACAAGCTATTATTTATTTAGTGTTTAATAAGAATATAAATTGCTTACATGCCATAGTCTCTATTTCACTAAATGCCAAAATACCTTGCTAGACACTAGATTCAAAATAAGTTCTCTGTAATGACATTCTTTAAAAATAAAGCTATGAAAGTTCTTAAGATATCCTTATTCAAGAGCCCACAGTAACGGAATTGGTTTTTATTTGTGATCATTTTCTCAAATGTTCTTAATAAAGTCGTGAGAACAATTAATACCCAGTTCGTTATATCACTAATAAATCTTTTTTGTTCGTTAAAGTTTTTTTAATTTATTGCATGATTCTGAGGCTCTGCAGAGAAGTGGTGCAGTAGACCATTACTCGGAAGAAGAGCAAGAATTAAAACAAAAATGAAAAATAAATATTTACACCCGCATTGCATCGTCCCTGCCCCAAACAAAGCAGGGGGAACGAGTACTAAAAAAATTTATTGCATAAAGAATTTCAATATAAATATACTTTTATGGTTTTTAAAATTTTAAAAGATTTTTTTTAGGTTTAATAACATCAGAAATCATTTGTTTCATAATCACTTATACTTAGGTATATCCACAAAATTTTTTGAGCTTAACTAGTATCATCAATATTTCAGCGCAGGACGACCACTGGTGGACATAGGCGGAGGCCTATCGGAAATCAAAGGGGGAGCCCTTAGATTTACGATAACACTTGTAGACATCTCGTTTATAAATCTCGAGCATAGCTCTCCTCATGGGTCATATCGTTTTTTGATAAAGATCTGTTTGCATTTATATGTGCTGAAATTAAAGGTGTTCGTATTATGGAACTAAAGCGAATTTAAAACAATTAGCAAGTTTATAAATATAATCGATGAAATACTTACAAACCAAAAACAAAATTATAAACAAAGACGGTAAATTTTTACAGTATTTAGAATTATATTATGGTAATTCGTAATCATTATAATTAATTTATTGTTTTGGTCTAAGTTACTGTTCATGTCATCTTCAAGAAAATTAATGTTCGAACATGAATCTATAATAGTCATAAGTACTAGAGCAAGTGGCAATATTCTGCACGCAGCTCTTGAATAACTAATATACATAATTCCGGAGTAATTCACACCAACAAAAAATGTGCCTAAAATTTACAAGTGATCTATAATGAATGCGAAATTAATGCAAAGTGGACGGCAATAAATCCTCTGAGCCTTTGAGCATAAAACAAAAAAATGGGTATTAACAGTTTTGGTAAAACAAAAACTTTGTTCGACAAGTATCGAGACGAACACCAACCGTACCAGAGTTTATACGTAACAAAATTGAAGTACACTATTTATTAAATATCTTTTGTCTTTGTACTGTTCCTTGTGTTTTAAGGAAATATAGGAGAAGGAAAATACTTTTACAGTTTATACAGGCTAATTGGTTATAGGTTTAAAAGCTTCAAAAGGGTGAATATATAGCTATATAAATTGCGTAATTCATAGAATTGTCAGAAAAAACTTATTCAAAATTCGGATTACTGAACATTAAATTCAATTGTTCATATGTCTTTGCAGTTTTACCTGCCAGAATTATTGCCATGTCACATAAGAAGAGAAAAAATTAATTAAAGTATTAGAAAAATTAATTAAAGCATTTTAGAGTGAACACATTAAGCTTTTACATATATAACCAAACATCCTGTATATGTTACATACGTACGCCTTGCTAGAATTAAATGTGTTCCGTGTGATATGTGATGAATTAAATGTATTCCGAACACGTCATAAAAAGCTTTTTCCGTATTGGCATCTGTACAGGAACTTATTTAAATTATAAAAACATATATTAGATAGTTTATTTTTGGTATGTCATCATCTGCAATCAGTGTTAAAACTATAATTAGATTTGCTTTGAAGTCGAAGGTTCTAATAAACCAGGAGACCAGTGCCTCTCTGTTTTACCAATGCATGTGGTTTCTCTTCAATCTTTTGACCACATTGACGTCGTCAACTAATCCGGAAACGTGCGGTAAGGGATAAGTGAAACGATTGACTTGAAATTCTTTATAATACTCGATTTTTCGGGCCTCTATTATGGTTTTCAATTACTCATGTATTTCGTTATTCCTAGTAAACCTCGGAACGTTTGTAATGTTTCTGAGGATTAGATTGTATTTAAATTTAATTTTTATGCTACATATCAAAATATCAAATTTCAGTTATGGTTTTGTTTTTTTTATGGTTTGTATCAATATCTCTTTATGGAAGCATACTGGTCGGTGTTATTTGCTAATATCTTACTGTCATTAGTGACATGTTTTAGTTCCAAGTAATGGTAAAGTAGGTAATTTTCACATTTCAATACTGTGCTACCTAAATCTATACAACTGATTTAGAGCTCATTGCACAAACGATTTAAGAATGCTTGTATTTCAAAAGTAATAATTAATGAAAAACACATTTTGTATGATATACATTCCAATTAACTAACTCATAGAAATAAATTGTAATTAATACATTCGTTATTAGTTATCAAGTTTTCTAGCTATCGGAAAGCAAACAGTAATTGATCAGTGCAGTCTCTATACGCATTGGAGAAGGACATAATGGGAACATGTTAATGTTCATTCTTCTTTCGTAGTAGAGTACACTTTTTAACAAATGAATCCGTGACTTCAAAATTATGATCCATAACGTACCGTACGTAAGTATTAGAGAAATCGAAACTAATACGGGTACAACATAGTCAAATTTAAGATAAACGATCGTAAATTCACTTTTAACTTTACTATATATTTTCATATGAGCAAAAGAAAAACCTGGAACAGACAGTCTACATAGAAAACTACATAGAAAATTAATACGTACGACGTTATTAATCTTTAAAATCGTGAAAAAAATAAAAAATAATAATTGAAATAAATTCGTAGCCGAGGAAGTGCTTTACGGACGTGTCATTGCTCGAAATTTCATGGCGAAGCACTGTTAATGGGACTTGTTTCTCTCGCACCATCAACAACGATTTCCATAAAATTTTACGGTGAACACTCTTCATTAAAATTAATAAAATCATTCGGATCCCCTTTTATACAAAACCAGTAACATCATATTTTTCACCGATTTCATTTTAGGTGTTACGTATTTATGTACGAACGTCTCTTTGTGTATTTCAAAATGTAAATATAAAAAAGCATTAAGGAATAAATCTAAAAACAATTTTATGGTCTTCAAGGCGTATTATTTTATTAATTTTCTAAAACCTAATCTTGAAATAGTATTGTCTAATATTTTATGTTATAAAAATTTAGTTAAGGACATAAAATATAACGTTATTTATCTTAAAATGAGCAGTTTATTTGGTAATTTGTCGTTTTATTCATAAACTCAAATTGAAATAGCTGTCAAGAAAAATCAAGTTTATATAAAACTGCTATGACAATCGTTAGATCGTCTTTACTAAAGATTGTCATTGCAGTTTTAAATAAATCACAATCATTACACCGAAAGACTAAAGGAACCTCATTTTTAATAAACTAATTAATTTCTTTAATAGTATTCGCCTGATTCAAATTATTCACCAGCAATGTGTAGCTATACTTTCTGTAGAGATTTCCTTGTGTTGGAATCAAGACATGAAATTTTATTTTTTAAAAAATTACACTGTTTACACGAGTGACACAATAAGTGCTGCGGTATTTTCGTAATGGCAGTAGAATGATTTTTTGTCTACCTTGTGACAACTTACTATATTTGTTATATTAAAGGATGCATTACAAAATATACTAAATATATTTTAAGTATAATTTGTGTCGGTATTTGTTTATAATAAGCATCGCAGTATTCTGGAGCCATTTGCCCAACCATGAACATGAAGGGCGCCAAAACGTCTCTCTTATCTCGGGCATTTCTCAGAGGGGCGGAAGCAAGGGCCCAAAGGTACAGGGCCGTTCTTCAAGTATGATCCTAAAGGTTCTCAAAATAAGAGCCTTTGGGGTCTCTTTGAGAAAGTACTGCTTTCTTAGAGCAAATGGATTGTGAAGAAGAAACTCGCAACCAATTCAAATATTGATTTTTATTTAGGCGATACCATTTGCCGCTTCGAGAAAAACCTCGATTGGTTTCGTGTTGTAAATTATTTTTCGCTAAAGATCGGTATTATTTAAGCTGAGATGAACATTTGCAAAAGTAAACTAACAATTATGTTTTTGTTATACCTAATTAATATATATTATATAGGTTTAAATAAAAAGCTCTGAACACGTTTCTAAAAAGTGAAAGAAACATTCAGGATACCATTGAACTAAAGAGAGGAAATTTGTTTTAATTTTTTTAAACACGATGAAGGTAAGTTTGTTTGCTGCTGACATAGACTGGATTCGAATATTCTGTCTAAATCCTTCAATTCGAAACTAAATTACTTAACCAAGATAACTGTTGCATTACTTGTACCGAAAAATATGTGCCGTTGATACCCACGAGAAACAAATGACTACCGGTAGATTTTAAATATAAGAAGACATTAATTTATCACGGATAACAGTAAAGCTTGCTATTTTCAAAGTAATGACTGTATTACGTACATTCTAGTTAAATTACGGGGTTAAGTTTGTCACTCATATATAATAAATAAATAATAAAGTTATCTCTTAGGCCTCTTATTCATGTGTTGAATTTACTTATGTACTTCAATCGATGGCGTCAACTATTGTACAGTTTACAAAATATGACAGTTATGAAAATAACTGTACGGTTTCTTTCCCAAATGAAAGCTGACAAATGATTTATTATAAACACATTAAAATTTTTAGAAAAAATCTCTAACGATTGAGAAAATATTTGAAGAAATAGTTGAAGAAATTGTCTATTACGTTTTAGTTTAACTCTAATAATTTTTTTAGATACTAAACGCTTTTCATATTAATAAATGTCAGAGTAATAAATATTTAAAAAACAGAGTAATAAAAATTTAAAATTAATTAAAATTTAAAATAGTTGACAAAAGAAATGCTTATAAATTTGAAGGTTAAGGTTTAGGCAATTTTTGGTTTGAATTTTATGTCAGCCATATTATGTGAGAATGTTTAGTAAAAATTTTAAAACATTTTTTAAAAATGTGTGCTAAATTTTAAATTATTAATTGTTTAAAAAAATGTCTGTATGCACAGATATTAAGCAGTAAAATTTGTTACCAAAGACAATGTTTTTTCAACTTATTTGTTCCGTGTAATTTTGTTGCGTTAGCTAGCGGATATAGGTGTAAAATTACGGAATGGGATGAGATTGTTTGTGAACAAACAGCCAGTGTCCGCTTATTAGATGGGCCTACTGTAATAAAAACATCGCCTTATTACAATCCGGGTGTAACGACGGGTACAAATTTAAATTCAAACATAAAACGATTTGTTTTTGTTGTACTGATAAAAATTAATGTCATTTAAAAGTGAGAAATTTTATGCGTAATGTGACGGTTAAGTTTTATAATACACATCTATATAAAGTGCAATAAAACACACTTTACAAGCCGTAACTCTCGCACTTAATGCGCGATTTCGAAACGAATATGGTAATTTGAAAACATTTTATGAATTGTAAAACCTTCGGGTAATGTAAATCTCGTTATTTCTATTAAATCAACAACTTTATTGTTCAACCTTTCTATATTTCGGAATACAAAGTAATGTTTACGAAAGGGGCGATGGTTTGTCTCTTTTAATTTTTTCTGAATGATTCCATTGCGAATTTATGCAATAAAATTGTTGTATTTTATTATAAATATTCTTATGATTTCGTAATTGTAGTCAAGACAGGTTAAGATACACCTTACAAACGCAGTGCTAAATGATGGATTGTACTGATGCTTGTTAACTTCACAAATAAATGAACGCTGTGAAAAAATCTATATATCAGAAAAATAAGAAAAACTTCTCTCTAATCGCGAATTATAATATGTGTATATATGAAAGTGTCGACGTGGTTTCAACGCATATATGCCCACTGCAAAGCTTAGGCCTTCCTCATAGACATCTAGTGGGCTAGCGATCGCGTATGATGGCACGCAGAGGACGCTGCTGCCCATCAAAAACTTGTTTGTAATATGTAGTAATGACAGTTGTATAAAATTAATCCAATAAATGTTCATTATATTTAAGACATGTATACCGTAAATCGAATCCGCGACCTACGACCATATGCCTCCGTCCTTTTTCGTTTCGTTCCGTCCTTTTATCTTTCCATTTATTTACGTGGTCATTAAGAATGAAATGATTGGTATATAACAGGTCAATTGCGCCGCCTTGGTTAACTCCACGAGTTGTAATAAGTTGTAATGTATTGAGTGAACATTATTAAAAATATACAATATAAAAATGTACCATGCAATTAATAGTCGATTTTTTTGAAACGCATACATATCTATCAACATTGTAATATATATTGTTCATCGTGCTGCTTTCAGGATGTTAAAACGTATAACGAAAATTTGCTCTCGACCCCGAAGCTTATAAATATTAATATTTCCTATCTCAGCTGTTAATTACCCAGACAACTACGGATGAACCCCGCCCTGTATTCATTAGGGCAAACCTAATTAGTACAGACAAACCCGGGCAAGTCGGGAAATAGCAGATTCTTTGTCAAGTATTGAATTATCTTGTGTAGTTTCTTTCGTGAAATATAAGAAATGTATTTAGGTTAAAAAGCACTTACTATCAAAGCGAAAGAAACCACCAACGCAATCTATATTTTTATTAAGTCATTTTGAAAAAGGAAAATTACATTTAAAATCATTAATGTAAAGTTATTATGTATATTTAATTATTATTTTAAAAAAATGATCAATATTTCCTAGCTTTATTCATATGATTCTTTTGTTCTTCTTTTTAGCCGATAGAAGCCTACCGCAAGACAAAGCCCTTGCGCAGAGATCGCCTCGACGACCGCTCTTACGCTGCCTGCACTCAACGACCGCAACCTCATCTATGTAGTCGGTCCAACATTTCCAATGCCCATGGTCATGACTAGTACGAGAGATGTGACCCGCCCATTGCCACTTCAGGCGACCAATTTTTCGAGCTACGTTCACAATCTTGGTTCTTTGACGATTATTGCTCTCTGTTTCTCTCTGGGTGACCTTGAGCCTATTTATGAGGCTTGTTGTAAGCGACCACCTCTTGGACCCGTATGCTATTACTGGCAACATACATTGGTCAAGAAGTTTCTGCCACAGTGGTATTATGGATAAGAAGATGTTTCGAAGCTTCCCGAACGATGCCTATTCGAGTTGGATTCGGCGAGTGATCTCTTTCTCGAAGTTGAACTTACAAAGCTGGACGCATGTTCCACGTATATATTATCGTCTACATCTTCGAGCACAACGCCTCTTATTCATATGATTATATACTTGTTGAAGAAATGTCTAATTTTTAGCCATAATGTTACAATTTAACAAAACCGGCATAAAACTTAAAGCAGTTCGACCTTGATGACTCCGATATTTAAGAATTAATTGTTTAGGTGCTTTTCTGCATACTAAAATTATATATACGTATTGATTTACATGTAATAAATGACGTAATATTATGAAAAAATTAAGATCCCTGAATTTATTGTTGCTAATAAGTATAAATTCGTTATATTCGTCTAAATTATCCCATAAATAATTTGAGGACGTGTAGAAACCTTCCATATGCTGCAGGAGTTCATATTTCTTCTACGAATGTAAATACAATAAAAAGCGGGATATCCATGATATTTACCTTTTTTGTAGTTCATTAATGAGAGCCTCTTCGCTCTTTATTTAAAAGTAAAAAGATGTTCATGAAGCTACCCAAAGCCGATGAATAAATAAGTATAAAATTAAAATTATGACTATGAATATTAGGAACTGTGTGTAAACAAAATCGGACAGATACTGCTATTCATGACAGTTATCTGACATTAACGGAAAACGCTTTCCGTTCTTATCCGCGATAGGTGGCCAATGTTTGTATTTGTAAATCGTCGACAACCTCTATAATGATTCCTCACTTATGGTCGTCTGCATATTTTGTGATTAAATCTTCAAGATTACTTTTTTCAACAAATCAAATATAGTATTGTCTACTTATATGACCGACAACTAATTATTTTTTCATTTATTTATAATCTTTCTCAAACTAACGTGGCAAGATGTATATATATATATATATATATATATATATATATATATATATATATATATATATATATATATATATATATATATATATATACACATACATATATATATATATATATATATATATATATATATATTGATGAAATATATACTGATGATTTAAAAATATGTATTTGAAGTATAAAGTATTGTAACGTAAATGGATAGGCATAAAACGCATTTCACATCGTATCTCGAATATTCTATTGGAAAATTCAAACATTTCAAACATGTCTCTATTTAATGCGAGACCTGTCGGTAGAATTTAGAATTGCAACCCTTACTTAGCGATTCTGTGAGTCTCCCCAGCGCATTATGTTGTTACAAAATGTGGTTCCATTAAAGTGATCGGCGTGCTGGGGCAAATACATATATACGTATATATATAATTTTTTATACAATTGAATGTAACGTATATTGCCTTAAAAAGGATAATTTCTCTTATCAATCGTTCGAACTTGTCATATAGATACTATGAGGACTTACTAAGAGCATAGACTTTGGTTAATACTAAAAAACGTTATAAGCTGAGGGGTGGCTCGAAACAAAATGGAAAGGTGGGTGTGACTCTAGGAGGTCTAAAGATAATGATGTGCCTTAGAAATCAGAGCATAGATATTGGCCTTGAAGTGACAAGACTCAAATGGAAATATGCCGGCCATATTGCCAGCAAAAAACATTCCCGGTGCAAGCCTCTGCTTTAATGGAGATGGAACCATGGAACCAGATAATATCACAGGGAAGGCCACAAATGTAATGAAGACAGATTATGAAAGAAGACTGCAGCAGTTAGACTCCCCCTGCACAAAAACAGGAAAAAGAGAAAAATGTCCTATATTATTTTTATGGCCATCGAGGGCTGAAAAAGAAAAAATACAACATACACTCCATAGATGAACAGATTTCTGTTTAAATTTTATACTAAGAAGTCAAACCTTAACTTCATGAAATAGTAATTAAAATATAAGGTACTCTATTATTAAAATTTTAAATAACTTCATCGGGATAAAACGTTTCGGAAACATTGTTAAAAATGTGATAATGCTTAAAAACACATTTTAACATAGCTTTTCAATATATTAATAAAAATTCGTTATTTGTCTCCAAAAATATTACGGAATTTTCCTGGAAGTACACCATAAAAATACAAGAAACTAAAACTCATTTTGTATACTTAAAACTACTTGATCAAGTTCGGAAAACTTTTCCATATATTTTTTTTAACTATGGAGTTTCTTCCTACTACTTCTGCAAAGAAGATTCAAGAATAAAATAGATTAAAATAATAAATAGATAATAAGTTAAAGACCAATAAGAGATTTATTAAAAGTTAGTATTTAAATTTTGAATAAATGAATTATATCTTTAACTTTATCTTTCTATGGCCCATGTATACGCTCTTACAATAAGTTCCCGGATATTATTCAAAAATATTCATTGTTACATGTAAAATAATTACAGGACGCTTATGTGTTAAGGACTACTGCACAGTGACTTCATCGAAAATAGCACACCCTGGAAGTGATGTGTGTGCCTTCAGGCTATTTCATTATTTGTTAAATATATTATTTTCCCTAAAAATAGAAACTTTGGCCCCGCAGTTTCCTATTTCCGACCTGTTCTCATATCTGAGGCATTTTTCATCCAAACAAACAGTAAACTTAACTTGACGTCAATAACAAATGTAATCCATTGTATGTATATTTAACAATTTTTAGAAGATGGGCTAAAATAAGATAAGGTGTATTGTTTGTAACATATATAATTGTACAATGAAGCAATATTTATTATAATTAACTACAACTTTTGTAGTTAAAATGTATAATTTTTTGTTTTAAACAACCGCTAAAGTTATTTTGTTATCTCAATATAAATTTAATTAATAGGTTATGGTTAAAATACTGTAAGTTAGTAACCCAAATGACTATTCGCCGACTTTAATTGCCTTTTCATGTATAATTAGAACGCAGAGGGCAGCGAATCGGATTTACGGCAGAAGAGTCATGTATCTTAATTCCCTAGAGATCATATTTATTTTGTTATTATCAGTTATGTTAATTTTCTATATTTTAACTATAACTTAGACTTTAAATGGTTTATATGTCGGAGATAAAAACCCAATAGTTTATTTTTAAAATGAGTGTATAATGACAGCTTTGTAGATTTCATTCGGTTTTCAGTTTGGCATCACAGTAAATCTTTTTATATTCGACTAACAAAGTAAAAATGACATGAGCTAACAAAAAGAGAATACATTTTTATGTTATCGGTACGTAGTATTTATATCCACCAAGCAATGGTGATTGAAATGCACATACTAAAGTTTTGTATAAATACATTTGAAAAGCAACACCTTATTGATTGTTTTTGATTTAAGTAATCGCTTTAAAGAGAAGATGAAATGTTTATAAAAGTAACGTTTAAGAGAAATCCATGTATGTTTTAATCTATCACGATATATCTGGATCCATAACGCTTAGAAATTTGTAATTCAGTAGGAATATTTATTTCAATGAATATAGATCAAGCAATAATTTTCAAAATTCTAACCACGAGTGTGTTTGGAGTCATTAATTATAAAAAGGATTTGGACATGATATAGCTCTTATGGGTAAAATATTGGCAAAAATATTTTTTTCAGGTTGATTAAACAAATGACCAAGAATGGATTTTATGAAATTATATTCACAAAAGGTCCAGGCCACGCGAAGTTCGCGGGAGACAGCTAGTATTATTTATAAAAAGACGTAGGTACAACAAACGATATACGCGAGCAATGGTAACGTAATGGTTTGAGATTGTAGTTAATCAGTTTCGATCTCCAGGAGCTTCATATAAGTAATCTTTCACAAGTTGACAAAAAAGGTAACTTTTTGGTCATCTAAAAAAATAACACGTCGTAAAGAAACTGATGTTTCCTAGGACCGAACATTCGAGAATGATTCGAGATTTTTCAATAAACACTGAACCTTGTTTTGCATTTACTACTAATTCCTGCTCCTAAAACGAGACTTACAGTACGTACAGTACAGAATAAAATAGATTTATTACATTATGAAACATACATTTTGAAAAATATTTCTTATATATAGAACTTTTGTGGACTTATTGTGCATTGAGGAAATAGTTTCAGTATCAATTTTAATAATTCCGACAACGGAATACGAGTGAATTTACCCGTGTGTATCTTTATAACGGATATTGTAATTATCACACCGTTAATATAAAAAATTAACCATAATAAATAAAAAAACGTTTTGTTATATACACTTTTATTCAAGGTAATGTACGCGTATTTCGTGAGCATTTTGTAAAATATCCTTTTTTATACAAACGGCTATTACATATGGTTGGGAGTAAACTGTAAGAATGTCATGAGAGACTTGATGTTAATGTTATTATTTAACCATTAACAACGTTAACACAAAGCCGTAAAGTGTTTATGGTGTGTGACGGAGACAAATTAACGAGTGCACGTGCTATGAAGTGGCGCCACAAGTAAAATGAGTTAAGAGCGAACGTCATGTGAACTTTTGGCGGATTTATTTATTCCCGGGGAAGACCTCGGCGAAGCTTAATGGCGCCTTAAGCGGTAATGTGTGGTCATAAATTATACGATAATAAGTTGAGACAACAACGACGCCGTTAATGACTGCATGCTCTCAGATAGCGTGCGGCGAGACCACGTCCAACGAAACTGGATATTTTAATAGTGCCACTATAATTTTACTTTCACAACATTAAAACGGTACCAAATAACATGAGAAAGGCTCAAAACAGTATAGTATTAGTTTGATATCATTACATTTGCAACACACGCACAGTAGATTAGTTAGGCTTGTCGAGGGGAAATGCTAGGAATTGATATCAACCATGCAGTGCCCGTGTGGATCGGATATATTTATTGGGTTTAGTTCAAAATAAACTTACTTGGACATTACATTACATCTCGTTAATAAGGATGATATAATTTAACATACAACAATATTTCTACAATGTACCAACATGATAATTATATTTCAAATGCATTTTATTGCAGCTTCAGAATCTGCAGGTAGTTCTTCAGTGGCAGGTGTTACTGAAGTCTTTTAAAAAATTTCGGAAAAATTTAATACTCACGTTTTAGATTGTTGTTTCTGAACATATTCATACATACATTCAAAAACTAAGAAATAAAAAACAAACATAAAAAAAAAATAATGGATTAGTGTAATGAAATTGACAACATTAACAATTCCAAATGTAACTATTATATAATACTTATGTTCTCTTATCCATCGACATACACTCATTCCTGTTTATATCACTATAGAAAGTCAAAAAACTTTCAGTACAAAATGATTGGTAGCCTATTGTAACTTACGGGTCAATATTGAAAGCTTTATTGTTAATTTTCTTATAGATCGAGACTTGTAAAAAAAGGAATAAGTAAACATTAAAAACGTACATGCTGAATGAAAATAGGAACAAAAACTTTTAACTGATTAATGAGCTATACGTCCCTTTAAAGCTATTAAACCTATAACCAATCATCCTATAGAATCCGTCATCTAAAAATATCTCTCTAGAAAAATAATCAAAGTAATTATACTGAAGTCACTTAAAATCTTTCTGTGTTCAATATTGTCCCAGCACGAGGTCACGATCGCTCGCGTTCCTTGCCACGGAATTATTATCATTTCCATGATCACGGCGTGAATCCCTTTGAAGTTTTCATCGTCTTTGGTTCTCATTAGTTTTTAAGAGCGGATTTTTTCATTAACAGTAAACAAGTTCTGACTTTTTGTTGATCATCTCTACAAGGGTTCATTGCAAAAAACTTTCAGTAAAAACTAAAAAAATCAACGAATGACGATTAATATCAAATATAACAGATTAATGCATAATACAGATATCAAACTTCCTAAATTTTAACAAAAAACCTTGTTACAAAAACTTAAACTACAAATAGGTTATGAGGTTTTGAGAATGAGTTTAATTTTTGGAAAAAAAATTGTTAAACTAGCATCAGCTTTATCAAAGTTGGTAAAATATTATTTTGTAATTTAAATCAAACAAGTTAATTTAACTCTAACTGTAAGTTCATGTTTTACGCGTGAGTACGGGTTGTTGAATATTTCAACTAATAAATATTTATATTTGATTGGTAAGTAATTACTTAACAAGATCCGGGCCTTCAAGAAAGTTTTGGGTAATCCGTGAATACCATAGAGCCTTAATAGATGTAACTAATCCGACAGAAAGAAAATGAATTGATTAAGGTCTTTAATATAAATTAATTATTCAGACCTTGATATATTGACATGATAAGTAATTATTCAAGTATATTGGAGAAATGTCAATCCGACGTACACGTAACAAAGGTCCTTAAATGTAAACTGTTTATTGCGTTCCATCTCATTTACATATCGATTATAGATATCATAAAACAAAAGACTGCAGAATACAATCGCCGGGTGTATTTCAGCTACCTAGGTGCTATTAGCAATGATATTGTACTGTATTGTTTGAGTAGCGTTTTACTTTCGTATATTACTAAGCTGATCAGACGTTCTTGTAAGCGATAAATCCATGTTACCTTATTTTAAAAATGGTAACAGTTTACACTATTTTATCACTTTATTGTTAAAAAACTTACATTTATTTTTTCATTACAAGTAATTGGTTGTCTCTGATACCATGTAATTATAAGTTGCTTTAATAATATTAACATCCATTTTAAAGGTATAGAAACCAAACTGAAAAACTATAGATTAGCGATGAACTTTAACAAAGTTTATAGATATAAAAAACCTGTTGTAATTAAGTGCTATAATAAACATTATTTATACAAATATATAGCATAGTCTGTATTGTTTTAAATATAAATCAAATTATTATTTTTTAATTAAATCTAAGTACCATAAATATAGAAATGTAGTCAACGAATTTGTTTAAAACTCAATTCATTCAATGCGTTTAATAATATTTTATACAACCGATAAATATTGTTATGCATAATGTTACTTTAAAGCTATTATTTATTGTTAAAGAAAAAGTTCTGAGTAGTTAGTCTTCACTATATCCTTTATTATATTATTAATATAAAACAGTGTATCTTTCAAAATTCGTTAACTTAAGCAATATTGAATTCCTGCTAAAATTATGAGAGTCTTAAAGGGAGGTATTTACACAATTTAAACCTGGAGCTATTAAATTAAGGTTTAAAAGCCTTATAATTTATCCTATTCTTATTACATTTAATTAAATTTTAGAATTTTAGATTTGAATTTTAATTATTTTCCTACAATTTGAGAAATGGTTTTTAATTTAAAAATATTTATTTAAATTTTTCATAAGTAAAAATATTTTAAACCTTCTTGCATTAAAATACTGTATTTATATAATTTTACTTCAAAATTCATTTATTTTATTCTTTTGTCTTTTATATCAATGATGTGATCGTGGTTAATGGTTTCGATGTTCACATCTGATACACACTAGCATGTTGCTACTAAATTCTACATTTTTTATTTAAATATCGTATAATTATGTATGAATGGACCAAAAATTGCAACAAATAAATTATCAAACTTCATTCGTGGTTTCGAAGCACTGTACACCATCGGTACTTATTATTTTTCCATTTATTTTCGATACGCTGCTAACGTAAGGCGATTTTGTAAAAAGAGAAAACAATGAAACTCAAAAAAAATCGCGTGGGTCAAACGGAGACGATGTCGTTGTAAATTTTTTTGTTGCATTGAGTGAGGGGTTGATAATATATAAATCATGAAACTGTCGAATATTAAACATAAAGTTTTTATTTATTTATTTATACGTAAATTGTCAAATATTATAAATATTAACTTAATATTTATATATACTTTCAAATCGGATAAAAACTTTACATATTATCTATATCAAAAACGTCATGTTTTAAATTTAAAATATTACTTAGTTACATACGTAAATAGAGCTATAAAATTATGACAATGGGAGAATAAACAGTATGTTTCAATAACAACTTATAACTCACTAACCTCTTTCCAAAAGTTTTCAAAACGACGGAAATTGTCCCATTGTTGCCAAGTCCCAATCAATAAATGAACTAAATGATTTATTTAATTAATATAAAAATAAACTAAACATGTTCAAATTTTTTTTTACTGTTCCAAGTTTACAATATAAATCGAATTCGCGTTCTACGCTACGAAGCTACGTCTACGCCGTAGAGCGTCCGTTCGGAACTGCGGGGCGAGTCGCACTGAGCTCGGAGGCTCTTGACAAGACAATCTTTGCCTGTACACAGTGGCCCTCGGCAGATAACAGCAACTTGTGAGCTTTCACACGGATAACGGCTGCGTAACTGAAGCTTTGTCTTTACCTTTTTTTCTTACCAACTTTATTGCTACTCATCCTATTTGTAATTATTACGTACACATAATTATACATGTACATAAACATGAGTATACAAAAAAGTTTTCATTTTTTTTATTTGAAACATAACATTTTATTTTATTATTAGGCTGTTAACAATGATTTTTTTTCAAAAAATCGTAATAATGCTGATTTGTTGAAATGAGTATTACTTACCGACTTACGACGTTTTTCCCATCTGTTCACTTTATAGTATTAAATAATGTGAAAGTTTTTGGCAAATATACTGTTTTTAATGTATATAGCTTGTAGCATATTTATCGGTTCTGCCGGTTTTCCTATTTCCTGAACACTATAACCCAGTAGTCTTCAGAGTCCGAGTGAATTTATATAAACTGGATTTAAATAAAGCTGCGATTCGTTTAAGTGAGAATTTTCAGAAAGAAAATGCAATTGTTTCTTAATATATATCCATTATTCATAATCAACAATCATTTAAATATTATAAATTGTTGAAACAGTCAAAAGCAGCCCTAACCAGGTTAGAAGTTAAGGTGTTTCAATAAAATATGTTTATTTTCTCGAGGTTATGCATAAAAACAGGCAAATCACAAAACAAGATAACATTCTCCAAGTATTCCTCTGTGGGAATCTCATTTTCAATATGTTTTTATAACTTTCAGTGAGGAAATGAGGTGGTGCTCCCGGCGCTCGACGCCGACATTGTCATCATAAACCAACCAAGGCCTCTTCATAAATCCTCTGCAAATGTACCTTTATACGCATTATGCCATAACATCGAGGATTCTTTTTTGCAAAGAAATGAATTCAAATCCTGCAAATATCATGTAGATTAGACTTACATTAAAAATGCTTATACGTTTTATTTTATTAGGTTTTAACATTATTTCGTATTTAATTTAAAATAAATGTATATACGATACACAGATGGATAGGTGAGCTGCTATAACTGTTTTATTTTAGTTTTTACATTATGATATATTTTAGCCAGAAATATTTTTAGTTTGAACCATGGCCGCTATTTACTGTTTTCGTCTTACAATACAAGTTCAAGCTGTATTCGAATATTTCGTTTATGTAATGAATAGAGAGAAAATGACAAACCCTTATGTATTATTCTAAAGCTTGGCATTCAAATAAATAACAATAAAGTAAAGAAAATAGTTGTTAAAAAATCGAAACTAAATTTTTAGACATTTGTATTTAAATTCTGTGGTTTTCACACTTGGCGAGCGTGTATAGTGAAGTCGTATCTTAGCCGAGTTGCCTAAAGCACACTTTTATTCTTGAAACTCGTTTTATCACTGGATTAATTTGTACTAAGATGTAAAACTATTTCTATATAGTAGATAAAGGAATTTGGTAAAGATTATTTATGATAAAACTCTATAATAAAATGAATAAACACAATATAAAATCTGCGTTTAGGTTGACGTTTAATAAATATTGACATTAAATATTTATAATATATTTGGTATCTTCTTATTTGTAGTAGTAGAATACATTGATTTTTTATGAATGTTATTTTGTTTATAAATGGACCGAAACTCCAAGCAAACACCTGAAGTATATTTATAAAGAAAAAGGATCAATGTAGAAATTTAATCTTATAGAGAAAAAATCCACAACTAGATTATATGGAAGTCTTAACCGTTGAAAACCCCTTTTGATTCACCATAAATATTTAAGAGCAAGCTCTTTGGTAGCTAAGTAAATAGGTATAAATAAGTAAATACCATAGTATATTATTTGTTACTATTTTCAGCATTTGCGTTGTGTGATATTTTGATAAGTCATTTCCGACATTTGCAAACGAACCTTTCAGATTAGGCACGGTTTGGTAATTCTTAAAATATTACTATTACTACGAAAAAAAGGAACCTTTACCTAAAATTCATTTTTATTGTTAAATCAGTATCACTAAAAAAAATTTAAATTGGTTTGATAAATGGCAAATAAATGTTATCGTAAATTACCCGCATGTTTTAATTTTTGAACCATCTTGAAATATTTTTGCCGCCTCCCACATCATTCGAGATATTGTTGATAATAAGCGACCTCATTTCGGCAGTCTATCAAAGAGATTAATGGAAGCGTTTCTATAGTCATACACACAGGTAAAACTTATATTTATTTTTATAATACTTAGGAATATATTAAACTATGAAAAAAGTGTATCGCTTATTCCTATAAATTATAAAAAATGCATTAGATTTGTAGTTTTATAAGTTTGATTTTTTATTACTAAATACATATCATTACGCCACACTGGACTGCACACATACACGCTATCTCCATTGATTAGCCGAGGATGGGCCGCAGGGCTACGATTCAAACTCAGTGTGTTGAGTGTGTTGAGACCAATAAGTAATAAATGAAAGTAATGAAAAATACTTGACAGTCCCTGTGAGTAATTCTTGTCAATTAAATCAAATGAATACAATAATGAAGTGTTTATTTTTTCTTATTCTCTTTTTGCCCAAATTTTCGTCTTTTGGTTCATCTTTTTGAAATTATTTAATATGTATAATTGTATGTGTGTAACATTATTGTGTAATAAATGTTTATCTTATAACAAATAACAATTAGTGAATAAATGAATAGAGAAAAAATCACATATGGATATAACATTTATACGCAAGAATTAAGTATGACAAAATTATTTTCCTAAAATAGTTTTATTAATCTTTGGATAAGTTTCGAAAATTAACCTTTGTTAAAGTTATTTTAGCTAAAAACAATCGATCAACTAAATCTGTTAAAAGTTTTACGGAATTTCTAATAAGTATTAACGTTCTTCATTCTTCAGAGAATGAGAATAATAATTTATGATTTCATTTCAAACCTAAACGCAAATATTTTTTCGAGCGTTCGTTGGCACTGCGCGAAATCTTTCTTGTTCAATTTTCGCCAGTCTCAACATAATAACCTCTTGTTGACAGTGCTGCCCCCGCACGGCCCCAAGCACTCCACAAGCAATAAGACAGTAATAAATGTTCAGATCCAAAGACAAGAATAAAAAGGAATATAATAAGTAGATATTGTGAATCGGTACTTGTGAGACTTCAATATTACTTCTCTTGATGGATAGTATAAGTTGAAATCCTTCTAGTTAGCTTTGAGACATCGTTAGAAAAGATATAAAGCTATAAACTATTTTAGAGATAATTTAACACAAACTTTGTTTTTATTTGAGACAAAATGCCCTGGACACATTCATTTTTTCTGAAGAGTACTTAAATAAAATTATAAATTAGTAATGATTAAACAATTTCCGTACAGGATGAAGGCAAGGTTCTCTTCAAAGCTTCATTTCGCGCAACGTAGATTATCCATATTATCCTAAAATCTCCGAACGGCTGCCATCTGCACAGTACACTGATCGCAGCTCATATAAAATGACTTCATTTTTAAATTGTTACTTTTTAATCTTGACTTTAATTTCGAATAATTATTCGGTAAGGTTTTCCTTTAAGACCGTTTTTATTTCTATGCTTTATTAAAATTTCTCTTCAAAACAGTTTCTCTTGCTTTCATTAAATGACATTTAGTTAATTTACGTATTTACAAAGATATCAATTACGTTATTATGAATTTTAATTACATTATATAAATTACTATAAACACTTTTCCATATTCATGCCGAAAATTCAGAGATAAAAACATTGTAAACATATTTTTTTACAATATTTATTAATAAGCCAACAACAAAGATAAAACAAAATAATCTAAATTTAAAAACTTTTTTTTAGTTCCGCCAGTGCTGTATAGTAGATCAAAACATTCAGTGTCAAATGCATTTGAAACTAAAGGCGTTAAGGTAAAATGTTCCTAGGGCTTTTTTGTCAGTTAATGGAAGTTCTTTGTACGGATATTCCAACCGGACGGGCGAGTACGACTTCAAATGGGATTAGCGATATCGAGCATAGACCGTGATAGAATCGTTCAAGCATTATCTTTGCCAACATTTAGGCGTCTACTGCATCGCTAGAGGCTACACTATTTCTTTTGTAAAAATAAATACAATACTTGTGTAACAACAGCTAATATTTACATTCACATAATTAATATTTATGTTCTCTTTATAATCATAGATAAATTGAATGATCTAAATTAAATAATTAAAAAATTTTGCACAAGTATTTAACTTTTACAGAAAGTTCATTTTAATTTTTTGTGTCATCGATTTTTTCATGTAGTATACTAAATAACCAGACAAACCGCTGGCATTAACAAGACCAAAAGCAGTGGTTGTAGAAGGTTAAGATTGTCTGAACTACGAGATAATGGCGAAGTGAGCACTAGAGTGCCCGGGGTTTATCCCGACATTGAAATGTTTAGAAGCAATGCTATTGACGTTTCATTCAGGGCTGTACACGTTATATACTAAAATTATAGTAAATGTTTGTACGTGAAATCTTTGGTATATGGTTTATATACATGTGTTTACGTACGTACATACATGTCTATATCAATCGTGTAGAAATATATTGCGTTTATTTCAGTAACATACACAAGTGGATAATAATGTGTTTGACGTGAAAATTTTATAATTATTTACACTGTATAAACTTTTTGTCTTATTGAAATTCACATATAGGTGTTAAATTACTTTAGTAAAATAGAGACAAAGTGAGTACCACACGAAGCCTGTTTATTGCAATAAATAATAAACATAATGCAAGCACCTACTTTCCTGTTCAAAACACTCTGTAGAGAGTATGAAAATTAGATTAAAAAGACAGCAGCATCATATATAGTAAGCTGTCGAACGCAAGTACGATGCACCTTAGGATTTCATGTTGCAAAAGCTCGGTAGCGCCTTTTACTTTAATGATATAAAGAAATGCTATCACAGACAGTAACCATTAGTGAGTTTCGAGTAAAATTCCCAGAACTAGATATTTGTGTTGCAAAATAACTATTTTGTTCCGCCTGTTTTTATAATAATTAAATTTTCTCTACAAGATGTATTCAGGAATGAGGAGGTTTGTAAAAAAAATGAAAGTAACAGGTATAGCCCAACGGAAATGGGATTCGAAGTTGCAGTGGATAAATCACGGTGCCTAAGAACACGTGGCCACTTAAGTCTTCAGGTTTTGGAGTTGAGACTTATTTTTACGCTGGATAGACTACCAGACCAAATGATGTAGATAATTATAAAATGAATAAATAATTTAAAAAGTAAAATATAAAACCAATATAAAATAGTAGAAAGATATTTTGTCGCATTGCTTGTGTAATTACTGTGCCGCTATATTACCTAAAAAAATCGCAAATGGAATCGAGTAATATCGTTATATAGTGAAATAGATTCTTCGTCTGTTGGAAGGTTACCGTCAATAAATCACTTTTACTAGCCGGCCTGTTTCTGTTTAAGAAGAGGGGAAAAGAACAATAATGAAGTGAATTAAGCCTGGGAAGGCATCGCACAAGCATGCTAAGAGGAATCCAACTAAGATGGACGATGTCATTTTCCTCTTCATTAACCAATTTACGACGCGCGGATTCGTAGTTTTATTTTTACTTTAAAAATTAAAGACTATTAATTTTATTATTATTGCCACTTACCGGCCTGATGCAGTCCAGTAAAGAAATAAATAAGTTCAAACTTATATTAGAGTAATCAATTTATTTATTTAGTCGTAAATATTAACATTTTTTTTTTAAATTGCAAAACTTATAAAATGCTATTATATTTTTATTGTAACGATTTAGGATACACGATTTTTTGATTTGATTACATCCTAAAGGTTTTTATTTGGTTTCAATACACAATAACAGGTATATTAAATCAATTTTCGCGAAGGAAAGGAAAAGCGATGTTTTTGCTAACGTGGTATAACTAAAATATGAAAAAAAAGACAAATTGATCAAGCCTTTCACGACTCTTTCATGGTTCTCCATATATTTGGTAATTAACTTTTAATTCAAGCATATTAAAAAAATAATTTTAATATGTTTTATTAATCAGTAATTATTGACTAATAATATATTTAATTGAAATTTAAATTTAATCAAAAACTATGCTAAAATTGTAACAATAATATACGAGTATTTCGTTGTCGTAATGTCGTTAAGAAAACTATATGCAATTAAAAAGAATGCTGTATTGTTTTAACCAAATGTCATTTTTCTATTGAAGTATTATCGATCAACTTTCAATATGATCTTCAATCGATCAGATCATTATCTTGAACCTAATTAATCCATGGAGAGTCCACAGAAGCGATCTTAGAGCTCGGTAGCCTCCCAATCCGGTAAAATTGTAGTATATAACGGTCCGAGCTGAGGCTCCATTGGGAGACCTCGTACTACTCCACCTTATAACAGGTCTTTTTTATTTAAAGTCATTTATTTAATTTGGGAATAGGGCTTTTTAGTCTTTAATAATTTTTTCACATTTCTTTTCAGTGTCATTCTCTTCTATCGATCTCCATATAATACGAGTATGAAGATTGATAGAAGAGAAGTTTAGTCATTTTCTATCATACATTACAAAATCTTTCATTCTTATTTATTCTTAATTTCCTTCTTTGTATCGCCTTAAAGAGGTCTTGAGGTAGGCGCTCTCTGTGCCCTGCCTTATCTTAAACCTGCGGAAACTGCAAATGCCATTTGATTAAAAAATAAAAACTGACTGTATATTTTAACTAAACGTAATTTTTCAAATTGTTTGTAGTTGTGCATTCGGTTTTATATTTCCAATTGGTCACTTAAAGTAAAGTAATTGGTAAAAGATTAATGTTACGTCTAGTAATATGGGTAGTATCGCGTTCGAAGAGGCGGTGTAGTTGAGTGCGCATCCGAGATGTGTCTTTTAGTCACTGAGCGTTTGAAGAGCACTCAAAGCGAAGAGCCGTCCGATTTGGGAAATCACGTTAGAGTCCGTAACGGTTAGATTGAAGGCGCTATTATATTTATCTAAGAGTACATTAGGTTAAACAGATAGAGGATGCGGTCACTGTGTTCATATATCCTTAAGTAATATTAATATATCCTCTTGTTTTAAACTTTTTGCAATTTGTAATCAAAACAAACATCGAAACCTTTAAATAACTTATAGATACGAATTCGTGCATGAATAAAAGTTATCCCGAGCTATCTTGTTTTTGTTGGATTTATTTAATTAACAACGTATTCGATTTTATTATTACAAGCTAACTAAAAAAAAACACGAAATTAAAAAAAAGGGATTAAACTTGAAACAATATTACTTAATATTTCAGCCTATCCTATGTTAATAACAAATGGGAAAAATTGTTTTTAAAAAATATTTTTCTAAAAAAAAAAATATTATATTGTGTAAATCTGTCTCTATATAGCTTGTAACAGGAGAACTTGGGTCAAGGACGTAGCTTGAGGAATTGCTCGTGTAAAGTGACAGGGGGCGGGGCATCTCGCTCGTAAAACCGATGGCCGTTGGGACCGAAAGGTTCTCTCGCTAGAGACCGCGACCACGTGCCGATAGATGCGGAGTGGGTAGGAACGCAACTATGTGGACCGTCAACATAGTTAAGATTGCGGGAAGTTGCAGGTTGTGGCCAGTGCTATACCGGTCAACGTGACGACTTCACGGGGAGGTCTCCGCCTTGCAGCGGGCATATTCTGTCAAAACAGAACAAGGTAAGACTTTTTCATTGACTTCGTTTTAATTTAAATTAGAAAACTATTATCTATATAATGAAACAAATTGTAAATATTTCATAACAAATTCCTATGATGACAACATAGAATAAAAATAATGTGTATAATATGTAAATAATATAAAAATATATACTTTTAACAAATTCATTTACAGATTAGTTGTTTCTTCACATTGCTTTGATTATGCCAGTTGAAGCGTTACCTTTTCTAGTTTATATACGGTTCAACTGTGTTACAATAATCTTCTAGTGTTACTATAAAGATGAAAAAAATTCAATACATACATCGTCTTTTGGCGACTAATATTTTTTTTTCAAATGTGTTACCTTCCTTTTATTTAATTAAGTAATTAATTAAAAAATTATTGTTTATGAATAAATATAATAGTTATTATCACTATCTTCATTTCAGCCGTAAAATGTTCACGGATGGACACAAATCCCATAAATTTGCGTTAAGACCGGTAGGAAATAGTCGTCAAACGACTCTGACAAGTTCGTCTCTGCACCTCGTAGGAACGTTTTTCGCTGCATTTGCCGGTCTGTGATCTCGACTCTAGAATCTCGCCTTGGTGGACATCAATTCTACACGCTATGTTGGCATGCCTTCTGCCGCTTTGTGGGTTACTCTCGTTCTACAGATATCCTTATTCCTGTGATCTCATAGAAAAATCAAGAGTAAGCGAGGACAAATATGCTACCTATAATAATAAGCAGTTTTCATCTTTAATCAAATTATGTTTTATTTTAAGTTATATGTTATTTAGCATAGTTCAAAGTAGCGTCTTTATGTAAGAAGCATTAGAAAGTCATATCACTACAATTATAGGATTTAAGATCGTATTATATAACGTTATATATATTATAACTATATGAAGTCATATTATATATTAATTGCTTTGGTCGCTATGTATTAAGTTTGAACCTTTACTGCTATTATTATATTCATGTATTAACAGCCGTGGTATTAGCAACTCGCTTATGGCGGCCTGTCCTTTGAGGTGCACTTAAGTTAGAGATGGACGTTGTACAGCTTGCATTATAATGTGCGGTGTACTATATCCTACATACACATAACTACTTCCTCCACGTAACACGACCGACTGTAAAAAGTTGTGAAGTGGTTAATGTATAGCTTATTTCCTGTAAATCAATGTAAGGACAACTTGTACTAAAATCAATGGTAACGGAATCAATAAATTACGTAAAAATAGTAAGAAATGGCGTTTTATTTAAACCGATTATAGCTATAACCAATCAACTAGTATAAATGTATAGGAATAACGGCTTAACTAAATAAAATGTTGAGTTACGAAGTTATAATTATGTCAAGAAAATTATATTGTAAATAGACACAGTTATAAAATAACGTTGTTTTCAAATAAGTAATAAAAACAAAGTGTTTACGAAACACTTTTCCTCGAATTGTCAAAGGAAAGTTTTCAAGTAATGAGAACATTTTTAATGGAACACAAAAACAGTTAAATAGATCTGCCAAAGTCGAAGTGGCCAAAGAAGCAAATGTTTGTTTTCTTTATTTTAGCTGCATTTATATTGTTGTCACGTGAACAGAAAGGCAAATAGGAGCCAATCTGAGCGCATAGCGAAATAAATCGTCCGTGCAATGACAGGAATCGAAGTACCGTATCATCTGACTACTTAGGGGAAGGTATACATACTTGTGTAATGCACTCAGATATAAATTTATATAAAGTTAGTTATACTTTCGGTGTTACGCACAAGTATGTAGCGCTCGGGCTAACACGTAGCGCTCCAAAGGGTTGATTAAATTTTCAGTAATTTTAAAACGAATGTAGCAGGCATTTACTTTCGCGAACAGCAAAATTAAAACGTGTCATTCTACATACTTGCTTAATTTGTGTAAGGTTTTACTATTATTAGTAATAATTATATAATAAAGTAACATTATGCATTAAAATTAGGAATACAAAATAAATATTAATTACAGTATCATGTCTGGTTACAGTTGTTATTAAATCAGATATTGATCACGTGTAAAGAAACCTAAAATTATTAAATAAAACGTTTCATAAGATAAAGAAGTTTAAACGTTTACAAGGTGTATCTACCCGTAACTCTTGAAACCTGAAGTCATCTTATAAAAAGGAAGATACGGTCCGGAACAAACAAACGTATTGCAACGTCTTCGCAAGAAAATACGGCTTATGTACATTGGACGTTGATACATTGCGGATATGCCCGGATAATAAACGATTCAATGCGTCGTTACTTTTTATAGTCTACATTTTTCAAAAACTATTCTCCTTAATCTTGACTTATTGATATTTCAGCTAATATACCGCGATTCCGAGTATTGGGTATTTTTAATCGATTATTTTGTTTCTTTCCCTTTTTGTCTTTTAATTATACTTTAGTTTCGAGGAAAAATTCTGCATCGGATACTCTCCCATTGCGGTGACAACTTAAGGGT
This sequence comes from Battus philenor, assembly GCF_028537555.1. NCBI lineage: Eukaryota > Metazoa > Arthropoda > Insecta > Lepidoptera > Papilionidae > Battus > Battus philenor. The sequence continues at coordinate 7,516,381 of NW_027181693.1, forward strand.
TATGGTGAACTCTTACCAGATGACACCAAGGGTTTTTTTTGAAGGCCTTTTCAAAACTACCAAAGCACGAAGATGCTTATTATATTATGTGAAGACATACCACTGTAGTTTCATCATCGGTAGCATAGTGCCTCTACGTCTTAGACAGCTGAAGCGAATCCATCGTCAAGGCGTTTTTATGGAGGTTGGAGAGGTATTGGTATAACCTCCTCTGAAGATCAGGTAGCCGGCTGCAAATAACGAGCCCTGATGTTTTTTGAATTATACGTAACACAAATCAAAATATTAAAGCATATACTCATTTAAAATATACATATACATAGTATTCACACAGACACATACACACACATACACATACAACACAAAGTATTTTAGTTAATATTACTAATCAATACGAGAAGACATACGATCACCTGAAACCAAGTGAGTATTACGTCTATGATGCAAAGTATTTCGATGGACAATTCTTAAACAAAACATCTTCATTGTAAGTTGTCATAAGTAAATTTTGGTAGTTAAGGAGAAATTCCTATTTTATACTCATTCTTACACACGTGATGAAAGATCTCTCCAATAATTTAATTAGATAAAGCGTCTTTTATCAAACCAATGCCTATAGCTAGCGAAACTAACATATTTTTGGACAGTTATTTATCAGGGATTTCTTAATTTTACAACAATTTTCATCATTAACATTATTATTTTTTCTATCGATCATCTATATCAGGACATTGAAGATTTTTTCAAGATTTTCGAAGTTGTATATGTTTTAGATTGAATTAATTTGTGTCTATAAATCATATCCAACATGGCGGTGTGTTAATAAAATTTGAGGTATTTCCTTGAGTTTTGTTTTTGTTATTGTAAAACTTTAAAATAAATGGTACCAGTGTAACTTAACAAACTATATTAGTTTAATAATTTTCACGAAAACTTTTCTACTGAACCATGTTAGAGTAGCAATGTTTAATAACGGTCTCCCGTTTACTTTAGTGTTCAAACAGAGCAGTCGCGGCGTGTGGTCGCCTGCTGTTATCTACGAATACCGTTTTGCTTTATATCAAATACCTACGATTTTTTATACACTTTTAGGTAAACATCAAATCTCCTTTATTACATAACCATTACAAAACATGAGCTTATGGACATCATTTCTGTTCATAACATATTTTCTAAGAACGCAATTTTTTTTTTATTTAAATAAAAAGCATTATGTAAAAGGTAGTGAATAACAATTATTTAAAACTGTATACTTTTATCCTATATAACTTAAGTGTATAATTTTAAAAGAATGTTCGAATTCTAAACTCGTGTCTGTTGAAATTTTAATTAACCTTTATTTAATAAATATTTCACAATTATACCTTCAGCTTCAAAATAATTGCTCGTCTGCAGTGGCAATGGGCGGGGCACGTCGCTCGTGCAACTGATGGCCATTAGCGCCAAAAGGTTCTCGAGTGGCGACTACGAGTCGGTAGATGCGACTTGGGCAGGCCCGACGACACAGTAAAGGTCGCAGTAGATCGCTGGTTGTTGGGCAGCACAATATCGGTCACCGTGGCGATCTTTGGGGAAGGCCTTGCCTTGCAGTGTTTGCCTATCGGCTAAAATGAAGAATAAGAATAGCGGTTTTATTGGAACTCTATGAGGGTGGCCTATGTTCATCGTTCCGTCTTACGGCAGAAACAAATGGGTAATATAAATACCATGATTGTCGTTAAATATATTAATTACTAAGAGAAATAATAGTTAAAAATTCTTATATTATAAAATACATCTAATGAACTTTATTTAACCTTTAACTGTGGACGCGCGGTCTCACAGACCGCTTGCAGTTTGTAATTTTTGTGTTTACCCCTTTCTCCTTGCTCCCCGCATTTAATGCTCTCAGTAGCTTCAGTTTTAGCGCCCAAACGTATGATGAGATAAGAGATTGTGTCGGCGGCCACAAATTAGGTGAGTTATTTTACTTTATACTTTAACCGCGGTCTGTCGGACCGCACGTCCTCCTTTCCTGCGTAAATAATATAAACGGTGACTTCGTTTAATTTGATTGTTTTATGTTATTTTCTTTCAAAATATCAAAGAATATTGAACTAGAAGATGGCCTTTGATCATTTTATATCGCATTCTTGACTTGTGTGGTATACATGCTCATGTACTACACAATGAGCATCACAGCAAAAAAATAAAAAGAGGAGTATTCCTAAAAAAATGGCACGATCTTTAGTCATATATGCATGCGGTACGAATAATAAAAGGAGACGAGCAATAAAATCAAATATATCTAACTAATTGAAAATGACAATGAGGCGAGTTTTAGGCGCAGATATGCTCCTAGATGAACCCCCTAGCCAGGAAAGTGATTCATTAAAACGAAAAACATGTCGTCTTTGTCCACCAAAACCAAAGAGAAAGTCAAATTACACTTGTATAGATTGTAGGCAGGTCATATGTTTACAATGTTCCAAACCCTTGTGCAAGGACTGCCAATAATTTTAAACAATTGGACCAATGTCAAAATTTTTTTATTCTAATTTGAGAAGACATTTATTCGTTTTTATTTTAGGTTAAACCTTAGATTTATAGTTTTGATTGTTATTTCTTCTAAAAAGTTTAATTCGTTCGACTTTTTCGTCCTACAATTGATCTCTAGTAAATGTATGCCAAAAAGTGTCTTTAATTGTTATTATGCTTTATTTTATTTACAAATTAAGAAAGATTGATTAAAAGCATCGAAATTATTTAATTTTAATATACATAAAAACAAAAAATACAAAAGTGTACAAATAAAATTAATATTTACGTAATATTTGACTTCAGAACATAGCGGTCCGAGAGACCGCGCGTCCATGGTAGTGTGACAAAAAAATGACGTCCATAGTTAAGGGTTAACATGTATTCTTCGTAAGTCACTAAATATTTTTAATTCCTTTTAACATTAATAATTATATAACAATGTATGAATTACAGTTAATGAAATTTAAAACTAAAAGTTTGAGATATAATATACATGTATAGTAATATCTAAAAACGAACTTCATGAAAATTGGCCCTCATCTTGTTTTTGTGGCATACAATAATATTACAACAACAACAGTATTGAAGCTATAGATAAAAATTTTTAGAGTTTAAAACGTTTGTTTATTTTATGTTAAACTACTCAAAATCCATTGGCAACGTATGGAAGAAGATTGGTAAAATGTTTTTTCACTTTATCCTATCAAAGAACATTTATTTGATTGAGATTATAGATAGAACTTATACGTAGTGAACAAACTGGCATCTCAGAACAATTTTGAAGGTTGAGTTTAGTTATTTTAACACACCCAATAATAAGTTTAAACGATGCACTAAGAAGTCAAAAAATTAGATGTTGTTAGATAAGTAAGAACTCTTATATTCTCAATATTCTTTTACTCATCAGAATCCTTCAAAATCCGCTCGACAGACATAAGAAAGTTCGACGCGTTTGAAATGTGCTAGTAACGCTATTCAGTGACCAGTCTACTATCTGCTACAAGCGTACTGGGCTACTTCGGCTGGATAGTTCAAAGGAAACCAGAGAGTCTCGATAAGCTGGTTGTCGTGGTAAAAGTAAAAGAAAAGAAGCTGAGGAAGCGATCTCTGTGGACTCTGCGCGGTTGGCGAATGACCTCACAGTAACGGAAACACTCAGAAAATGAGGTAATAGAGACCTACGAAGATAACTTGTGGAATCATTCACAAAGGGTTACTTTAAAGTGATTTTTCAGTAATGAAGAGAAATGACCAAGAAGATGAAGTCTGATTTCGACTCTTAATTAACTTAATTTCGTGAAATCACTATTTAAACAAATAGTTCTCTTATACAATATTTTATTTTATAAATATTAAATGTTTTCAGTTTGTATGTATTTGCAGTACTTTTTTAAAATACTTGTTTTACAATACCCTTAATTCTAAAAACGACTATCTTAAATTTTAACATAAGTCGACCCCGAAATTTTTGGGTTTTTCAAAGATTAAACTAGACCATGTCTCAACTACAAGCATTGTCTGGAACCTGGAGGCCGCGACAACGTTAGTTGAATAGTGAAAAAGATTAACTTAAAATAAAAATACGTAAATCTTTTTAAATCTCAACGTGTTGTATATATTTGTATGTAGAAAATGCAGCATTGATTTTAATAGAAGTGAATACCTTTTTTTAGATTAAATCTTATCTAACGAAATCCTAAGCTTGACTAGCATTACGAAAAATCAATCAAAATTTTTAATTAAATAAAATTTTCGCTTTACAACGAGCTCTATACAGTTATTTACATAGCCGTTTATTCTCGGTCTTTCTTAACTAATAGAAAAAGGCAAGCGAAATAAAAAATCCATTCAATGTTGCAATATCCTGTATGCAGTGCCGATTGTTATGCGCTGTTAAGTATTAACTCGGCACGTAGTCGCCCAGCTGGAAAGTATTAAAGCTATAAATATTCATTATGAGCTTGCGTTAATTTTGTTTAGCACTATTTTACTAATAAAAATGTATAACTCAATTTTTTTTCACAAATTACGAAGTTGTTGGTGACGATGTTTGTGAAATTTATTAAGGTTTATTAATTAAATTTAAAAAAAATTCAGCTTTTTTAAAAGAACTTAACAGGAGGCTTTCCAGCTAGATTACATTAGCCTGTCTCTCTTGGTCATTTAAATACATACTAAAACAGCGACTACTTCTAATATTAAACCACAGAGTTTATGCATTTAATATATTAGCATTTACGACCGCCATCGCTTATGAAATTATTAATATTTAAAGTTCCTTAATATGCATAGATTTTGCGCACTACACTATTATGAACACATTATATCACTCACTGTACGAAATAAACGTTCTACTTATCGTGGCATTTTCTAAGATAAAAAGTGATTATGTACTTGTGTATAAGCAGAGCCTTAAGATTCTGGAGCGGAGACCGCGAACCAGCAAGCTTAGCGTAGAACGTCCACCCTCAAAGTGGATAGACGCACTTGTTAAAGTCGACGGTAGACGGTGAATACACGCCGATTCCAATCGCTTCTATTCCTACAAAAAACATAGCCTATGTCTAATATTGAACGTCTTAAGGTTAAAGTGTTATTTTTTTGAAGCAGTTATCATTTACGATAATACTATTCATATCAAAAGCCTGTTTATAAAGATGATATATCTCGATTTGTGATTTTTGAAACAGTAAAGATGTACTGGAGGCAGGCTTTATTGAAAGAAATCATCTATATTGTCGCGCCTAGGCGCATGCCGTATAAGTTATGCTAAAATTGGTCTGTTTGTCTGAAAGAATCTTTTAATTCTTCGAAAAATATATTTTTATACTTAATTGTACAGAAACTTAATTTTGTAGTTTATCGAAAATATTCAATAGTTTTGTATATAAAATGAAAGTAATAAATTTTATATACAAAATTTACTACCAATAATAGAGAAATAATACGATCCAACAATACAACGTTAGGTGATGCGATCAAAGCTCGTCTCATGCTCGCTGTCTGGATGAATGGCTTAAGTTTAATTTCCGCATTCAGCCACATACCACTGAACAGACATAAGTTGAATGCCTGACGTTATTTTTTTTAATCCGATGGTGATTTACATTATTACATTTAAAATAATAACTATCAGAAAAATGTCGATCCTTTAACGAGAAACGTGTCAGAAACATAATTTCTGTTTAAAGTAATTTGCCATTAATAAAATTGTACGTTCATGTACGAAGTCAGTCAAAAATTAATTGGGCTTTCGTGAAAGCAATTGCAGTTTTAGACAGCACATAATTTGAATCATAAATACTTTTTAATTTAATAATTATTATAAAATAAAAAAGAGTATTTACATATTTATTTTCTTTCGTATATTTAAAAATCGATCTGAGCTGAAATTAAAAACAACTTTGATGACAGTTTTTTTTTCATTTTGAACCATGTTTTGAATCATTAATTGAACTGAGAAATAACTACGTTTGGAAGTATATTACGTATTTAAAAATTGTAACGATTCTTAAATTATTTGGAAATCTATGTCATGGTTTCGCTTCATACATAAAATCCACAAATAAAATTTTTATGAATACTAGATAATTAAATAAATGAAAATTATAGTTAACCAGTGGTAGCTCTGCGGTTGGAATGGAACTTTTGATCGTAAGTCGCGGATTCGATTCCCGGAATACAATCCTGAATAACTCACACTTTGTGAATTAATTATATAGAATTGCCACTGTTAAAAAAATTTCAAAGGATGGGCAACAAAGTCCTCTACTTTACATAATACCACATTGCGATCGTCAAGTGCGCAATTATGGTATATCCCGTAGATATCTTCGGTGGAGGCGAATGCCTTGTAGTGAGCGTCTATCGTCCGAAAAGAGAAATAAATGTAAAAAAATAGATATTTGTAATTAATGACATAAAACCAAACAATAGTAAAAAAGCACACATTTGGTTTTATCGTACGGCAATGTTTTTATTAAGTTATTTTTTTTTCAAATATGTGTTTTATTTTCTATGAGTTTCAAAATCACTTGTATTAGTTAACGAATAATCTAATAAATGTGACATATGAGAATGTTTACATGCCCTGCTTTATTATATACCAATCAATATTTTATTCGTGTCCAAGGTAGTTTAATAAATGCGGTAAATATTTACCTATTTGTTATTTTGTTCATACAAGTAACGCTAATCAAATTAAGTGAATTGTTTGTAGATATAAAAATGTGATTTATTCCGACATTATCATCATTTTAGTCGTAGGAGTCTTACTGCTAGGTCTATGTCCATTCATTCGCAATAGAGACATTTGGATGCGTTCTGCATAAAATATTTATTGCGTTTGAAATAATATTAGTCAGTAAGTATTTTTCTAATGTTGAAAGTTTCTACCAATGTTTTAAACGTATTATTACTTACTTGTTAATTCTTTTGTTTCTTAAATTATCCCAAATTGTACCCGTCATTTATGCCGAACAAGAATCCGGTTTTCTTCCAAAGGAACGAACGATACAATGAACTTAACGAGATTATTGAAAGTTCTCGATAGTTTGTGAATCTTGCCCTAGTTTAATACGTGGCTTTCGAGAAAATTTTCCTCTTGTGTATAGTAAACTTCTTCATGATGCCTATTACCGAATAGATCACTTATTTCGTGATGCAAAAACTTAAACTTAATATTAACTGTTCGCTTATTTGTGTGTTAAAAACATCTCGTTTTAGCGGTATTATGAAAACAACAGTATAAAAGAGCGAAAAAATAGTATGTTAGGTTACGAATATTATTTATGACACCACATTGTTTTTCTCGTTTATGACAATAAGCTTTTATCATTTTAATTACGACTTCTGTCACAATCGGTTTAAAAGCAACAATGGTTAATTTCATGATAAATAAATTCATTATATCTTTAACGAAATGTTTAAAGCATTAATAATAATACATATTTAGATTAGTATTTGTATTAGTAGGTAAATATTAATGTAATCTTATCTATGTTCTCGGCGTTATCAAATGCCCGGGAGGTAAATTATGCTATTCTGTGTATATTTTGATTAATACTTTTTTGTTTGCGATTCCGATTTTCAACTTTTGAAACATTTTTAATCAAAGAAATCGTAGCACCGGTATTTAAAATTAATCAAACCTGTGTTTTGATAGGTTTTACTTTTGTTGGAATAAGTGATATTTAATGCTAAGATTAAATGTCATTAGGCGAAGGGATTTTTTTTCTTTTTTTAAAAGTGAAAAGTTGAAGTAAAACTCTTTGGGATTTGTTTTAATTTTTATCCGTGTCCGGTATTGATACCTTCACTGAGATGCAATTTTAATAACAAAAAAACAGAGATGCAGATACTAATCTGTTTTTCATTGTTTTACTGTACGGGGTAAATATGTGTGCGTACTAAATAAATTCGATACTTTTGAAATTTAATTACAAACTTAAAAAACGCGAATTAAAATCCTAGGTTTATGTGAACTTACGTAGTGTCGGTTAGAGTAGCTTAAAATTGGTTCAAGCGCTTCCAGTCCGAAAATTTTGATGTTAAAGATGAAACTGGCTCTAGTCCACATAGTAAAGGTATAGTCTATGCTATTTTAACATTACGCTAAAACATGTTTTGGGATAACACATCTTATTCAGATACTTTTGAAAACACAAAAATCCATATGTATATTAAGATTGGGTACCGTAGTTCGTCGAAAGAAAGCCTAATGAAACTAAATAAAAGAAGCCTAGTTTCCTTTGTAGCTTAATATACGTATTACTTTGATGATTAAATGTACATTACCTACAATAACGTGCGTAAAATAGCAGCACAGAGAGCAGTCAAGCTATACCAACTATTATACTAAGTATATAACTTTTATAACAACTGAAACTTGCATAGAAGCCTTTTTAATATGTAATAATTACTTTGGATTATATTTGTAAAAAATATAAAAGAGGAGCGTAAGTACCGCATTAAAAGGTCATCAAAAATATTAATGACAATCATCATCATGACAGCCGATAAACGGGCACTGCAAGAGATAGTTCTCTTTCAAAGATAACAGGTCTTGCGTTACCCAGCAAGCCCGCGACTTTGACTTTAACTATGCCTATTTAGGGGGAAGTGGCAACAATGCCTCGTCTACGGTTTCATAGTCGCCATTCGAGAAATTTTGGGCCCCGACAGCCTTCGGTTTCACAACAAATGGCCTCTGGCTACTGCCACTGACACATTAAATATTTATTAGTCAATTACTATCAAATAAATATACCATAACAACAACTATGGCTTTGATCAGATTACATTATTATGCACGTAATTATCATAAGGTGGACCGATGACATAGTTAAGTCGCAGTAAATCTGCTGGAATCTCAAGACGGGTCATGATGGCGATCTTTACGAGAGACCTATGGCTAGCAGTAGGCGTGTAACGGCTGAAAAGAAGAAGAAGAGGAATTGCCAATACAAATTTAAATTACAATTACGTCAACAATCAAAAATAAAAAAACTTAAACTTTGATAACACAAAACTGGAATTATACTTCAAATTTACTATTAAAACAAAATTAACTATTAAAATATCTGATTCGTTTTAAAGATTTTTTTATCGATTGTCAGTGAGCTAGTTTATTTATAATATATGACTACATACAGAGAAATATAATATAATAAGAACAACCTTTCAAAGCGCCAGCGAGAAATATTTTTCATTGTGTAGCCTAACAGCCCTTTCAAAAACTTCGAATATATCAAACGCAAAAATGGATAGTTTAATTGAAGCCTGTTATCAGAATTGTTGTTACGGGCACGAGATAGATGTCTTTGTGTTCGAGACTGATGGACAGATAGTACGTCAGTCGATATATGTACGTGTCCATCCCTGTCAGCGGCCGTTCGTAGTGGATAGTAGTTCGCATTCAATTTCCGTTGGCACTGTGAGCGCGTACCGCACGCGAAATGTGTTATTGACGAAAATGAAAACGAGAGAGGACGATAAATGTATTGGCGCAAAATTTTGATCTGTTTTTTTAAATGTAAAACATATACTTAATTTTTATCTCTTCCAGTCTGTGTTCGGTTTTTATATGAAACTAACATATTTAAAAATGTAAAACAATTTAGTTTTCAAATATTCATGTAATAAAAATCATATTTTTTTTCCAAAGTAAGCACGACCAAACAAAATAATAATACATAAATATAACATGTTAATGTTTCCCTATTATATGCGTACACAAACCTGACCGTAATTATGCTAACATATCTAAAAGTTAACATCTGAATAAAACCAAAAACACTTATTTAAATAACAACCATACAAAACGCGGATAATCTATTGTATGTTAAATAAATTATTATAAACTCGCTACATGAAAATATAGGAAAGAAGAAAAGTAAATAATTATTTTAATAATTTTTTCTAGCATTATTTGCAATGTAAACAAAGCATTACATGTACATCTTACTTTTAAAATATTTAGATGGCTCTAGCCCATAGTCTTTACACATTTGTATTCAGAATGCGACTCGGTTAGGAACAAATTTTTAAAATTGAATCTACAGAGAACGAGTCGGCTTACAACATAAACACTGCAAACAATATCCTTTATAATTTAAAAATAAATTATCCCACTCAGTTTAAGTGAACGCAGAAAATTGTTAATTTTTGTTTATTTAGTGTATAGACCTAAAGGATGGTAAGATATAGGCCTATAAAATTAAGAGGTGAACTTATTCATCAGCAAGAAGCTATAAAGCTTTTAAACCTATTTCCAATCACCTTATATAAAGTGATCACTCTGAGACATGTCATATAAAATAATTACTATTTTTTCTATTAGAATGACGGATAGTAAACAATAATTAATGTTATGTGTAGTAATCCGAATTTTTAAAACGCATTTACTTATTATTGAACCACGTTATTTATAATTTGCTATAAAAGCTATTGACTTACAATATGGTGTATAGATTAATTAGCAACAAAAGAGCATTCACCACAATTGAGAAAATCGTGTACAACTCGTTTAAAGTAAACTTTAGAACATTGTAAAGCGTAATAGGAAGAATTAGTTCTGCCCATAACAGAGTAAATTCAGTATTTTTTAACAACCATCACAATAACAAATGTTATTGTGATGGTTGTTAAAAAATATTAAATAATCATACGTCTTTCTTTATGACAAGCCATCATTAAACACTTGGTGTAGACGTCTGTAGCATCAGATATACATCATATGTATGTCTATCTTTGGAGACATCATTTCACATCGTTTTCGTATAATCTGAATCATTTAAATATTTCATAGTGAAGATATACGTGATAGAAAAATTTCTGTCGGAAGTCGTTATGTTCAATAAGAAAAATATACTTATATTGATAATGTTTGTTTTATGCGCTATTAAGCTATATTAAACATTTAAGCAAATACAGATAACAAGCGATTTAAGCACTATTGAGCAAAAACAAATATTCGTATACATTAACAGTTTCAAAATTTTTAACTAATAATTATCGCAGGTCTTAATTATTGCTAAAGAAGTCCTTATATGTCATTGACAAACATGATTTTCCTTTAAACATATAAAAAATATTATTTATTACCATATTTCAGATAAAGAAATTCATTTAATCCGAATATTCATCTATTCAAATTATACCTGTATTGAAAATACTTGCTCTTAAACGATTTTATGTCTTAATTTATTTCACAAAGAGAAATTAAAGAGGCTGTTAAACGCTTGACATGACAAAGTGTTCATTCTGTTATAACTTTTAAGTTCATAAGCCTTATATGAAGTAATTTTGTTAATTAACATCGTCGCTTAGTGTGAAAGTAATTAAGATCGAGTATAGTGTGAGCAGTCTGTCTTTATACTTAACGCTTTCACAACATTAATATTGAAAACATAAATAACGTGGTAATTAGGCAGCCCAAGGGAGAAATTAATTTCCTTTGTCCTATAATTTTTTGAAACATTTATAGCAAGATAAAGAGAAAGTATATAAAAATTTACAAACATTTACTTAAATTGCCTTTTGTTGAATTAGGGATTGGTACTTATATTATTTGAAATAAATAATCACAATACGTTAATATAAGCTAATTATGTAACTAATTGTTCGTCGTCGTGAAAACTGATCTCTCGCCCTGGGCCTCATTGGTAAGCCCATAGTCACTCTGGCAGTCATGGAAAGAGTTGTACGGAAATTTGTTTCGGGACAGAATCAGGAATGAGAAGTCCCAGAATATAGTCCAGCGAATTGGCAATTTTAAGTACCCGTGGGCCAGCAATAGAACGCGCAGAACTGATATCCCCTGGGACCTAAGGTTCTAGAATGAATAGCATCGCGGCCTAGAACATCCACCTAGAAGATCGACAGCAAAGGAATAAAAACGGATAATTTAAAATAAACGTATAATGTATTGTAAATTAAAATGACAACAATAAAGTAATACAGAGAAATGTAATACCTGTAAAAGTTCAGTGAAGTGAAAGTAAGGTGAGGTATGAATGGAAAAAGAATAAAAAAGAATGAAAGGAATAAAGGAAGAAAGAATAATTGATATTGAGTTAGTTAGAAACATGAGGATGTAAATAATAGAATTCTGTGGGAAAAATATTATTGTTATATTTTCTCTGTGTACCCAAGACAGGGGAAGTACGAGAGACCCCTAGAAAATAAAAAAGACGGACAGACAACGTCGTCGCAAAACGATAGATGCAGGTCGCTTTCAATAGGTACTTTAGGAAATCTATGGTGGGAGGCCACGACCAGCAGTACGTTATATGGCCGAAATGATGATGGTTAATTGTTCTTCTATCACGTGTATCTTCTTTACATTGGCATTGTCAGGTTCTTCGAAAGTGATATGGAAAGATCTCTTAAGGATCAGCCATACGCATATATTTTATCCGTGATGTATTCAAGCACCAAGTATCAAGTGACGGCCTGTAACTAAGCAAGTCATATGAACATTTAAAAAAATTCTTAGTACATTTAGTATAACGAAAAATTACTCAATTATTAATATGATTGTCATAGTGTTGAATAAATTCTGTCTTGTCATTTTTAGTATTATAAAATGGAAAATATATCTTTAGGTGGTAATATTTTGAAACTCTAGTCTAATACATACAGTGAAGTATTTCATATTTAAAAGTATCTAGTTAAATTTTGTTGCCTCTACTTATTTCATTGAAAATCTCAGGTTTTTATAAACAATTTCATTCAAAATATATTCCTGTTGACTTATAAATAAATATTTTAAAGTATTTACGACGAAAAGTATTTGTCGCTGTAAATAGATTACAGCGACAAATACTTTTCATTTTTCATTTCATCAGAAAAGAATCTATATCGGAACGAATATATCAGAGGTTCGTTTAAGGTAGCTCCAATTCCCAGCAAATTACAGGAAATGGCCACATTCAACGAAAACCAGATGACCACGTGGTAAAAACTGCCTTAAGCCTCCCAGAATTCCCAAGAGGGAGAGGGCGTCCAAAAGCTACGTGGTGGTCTAATATCAGAAAGGAACTGGAAACCCTTCAACTTGATGTAGGGACAACCCAGGATAGAGTGGCCTGGCGCAAATTGATAAGGAGACCCGACCCAAAATAAAGGGAAAAGGGAGGAAGAAGAATCTATATCAGAAAAGATTTGCACCTATATTCTGAACGTTCTACACGATATTCCTTCAACGATAAGATTAAGTAACTTGTCAGTTGATAGGAATATTTCTTTGATTAAATGTCAACTAAAAAGTGATTATACGAAACTCATAAGTGAAGGGGTCATTCATTAAGAAGATGCTTATTTTAAATCTGTATCTCTAATATTAATATAGCTTAGCTAATGGCTCCCGTTTCTAGGGGCCTCGTGTCCACTCCTAGTTTATTGTGGAAAAGGGACTCTTACATTTTTGATAAATTTATCACGTATCTTTTATTTTCGCTCTCTTCTTTCAGTCTTCATATTATCGTACATTCACTCTTCTAACACATATCACATAATCTAACACTCTCATTCATTCTAAATTTCATTCTTTGCATCGCCTTTCATCCTCTCCTCAATTATCACAGCCTAGGTCTATCTGTAACAATGTATCATAATCTATTCTTATTTTAATAAAGCTTAAGTTACATATTCGTAATACTATCTGTATTATAAATATTTATCACAATTTTCAATTCTTTATTTTTTAATTTCAATTTTTTTATTTACATTTTTATTTTATTACCTTATTCTGTTACTTTTAATGCTCTTCTATGTTTTAATTCTTATTTTAATTGCTTACCCTTTTACTTTGACCTTATTTTAATTTTATATTTTGTGTTTTATTTCTCACGAATAGGTCCTTGATCACCACCCTCCTGCAGTAACTGAGGTAGGAAGCTCTGCCTCGAATAGCATATATTTGGCATGTTAAATTATGAATAATGGATTTTATGAAATTACACTTACAAAAAGCACCTACTTGAAGTACAGGATGTGGAACAGGTACTATTATTATTAAACCCTCCATCATGCAATGTATGAAAAGAGTGAATAAATAAATAAAATTCCCTATTGCAATACCGGTTGAATATCAAATTGTGTACGTGAATAAACACTAAGCCGATGGCACTTGCGTCTACATGCTAATTATATGACTGGTCCCATAACCGTGTGGGCTTATGTACTTACCTGGATGTGTAACCCAATTTTCGCTTTAATAGATTATTAGCATATTGCAGTAGTTTGTACTTTCAATATATTTATTTTTAACAGTTCTATTACATAATTACTGTTGTACATTCCTTGTAGCATTATGAAAAAAAGTCAACGATTTTTCTAAACAAACTCAAAATTGTATTGAAATAAGTTTGTCATTCAATTTATAATTCAATTATTGTTCAAAATTCCAATAATTCAAACCGTTATCGGGTTAGTTTTATTACTAATTGACGCTAAATTGGATTTAATTGCGGTCGTGAATTACTTTGACACAAGTTCAATTTTACAAAAAAACAATACATCAAATCTTTGCACCGGTGCTTAAATATTTTTATATTTATGTACACATTATATTTATTTAAATTAGGTACAAATAAAAAATGGCCTATTAAAAACAATAACCAAAACAAAAAAAAACTTGACGATAATTATATACGAAAAAAAATAACAAAGCCATAAAAGATTTTTTTGGTTATGATATCATGTAAACAAAATATAACAGTTTTAGTAGAAACACGTACGGTTTTCTTTTGAAGTAACAATGGCTTAGATAAAACCATCTTAAGAGATTTAAGTCACGACAAACGAAAGTATGACAAAGAGAAATACTCATTAACAGCAATTGAGTCGTTGGTTCTTTTTGCTAAAACAATAGTGCTATGCATACATGTCAAAAACATTCTGATACGTACATTTAACGTTACTTTCTAAATTTTCTTGTATTATACAACAAATATTAACCTACAATCGATACCTAGATTATTGTTTTGCTTATAAAAGAGGCTCTTAATATTGTTAATATTAATGAAATATTATAATATAATTAATCAAAATATATGTATAATAATTGATACCATTATTTGAAAGATAATTGAAACCTGAAAATCACCTTTTTTATTGTATTTTTTTCGATCCTTCGTTTTCTTCTATACAGGTTTAATCATGCATTTCAATTCAATGTTAAATTTAAACTTATAGAATTATATAAGTTGTCGAATTATGTAAGTTGTGTAACTCATACTTTGTAATCATTTTTATTTGGTAGAAACCCACCGATGACTGTTTTAGAATTTCAAAATTAAGAAATTTAATTTGGTCTGGTTATTACAGATAGTTGCTATAGACTCTTCATCGAAAAAAGAGTTAAATAAATATTTTGAATTTGTAACAAGAAAGAAAAAAACGAACTTAAGCCAAAACAGCTGGTAGCCAATAGAGTAAAATCTTACACTTTCACTCAAGCTTATTTCATACGGTTAGTTTCATAGTTCTTGGAACGCTTCAAATCTTTATATGAAACATCTTACGAAGCTCTGTTAAAATAAGTAGTTTTGAAAAATTTCTTTCTTAGATCTATAAAAATAAATAAAACAAAAAGCAAATGTTAGGAAAATAGAAATATCATGCATGACCTTCATCGATTTAGCCGTAAAACAGCTCACAAAAAGCCTCCTCCACATAGTTTCTCTTAGACCGGCTAGATGTGGCTTGCATAAGCTACGCTTGCCGGTGCGTGTTCTTCACAATAGAAGCTAGAGGTCCTGTTTGTTCGTACTCTTATTCGTCTAGGAATCTTCTTCGCTTCAGCAGAAGTAAATGTAAGTGATATTCGTGGTCTTACAAAAATAGGCATTGGTGTTCGGGTGGTAAGAAAAATTCTAGTATTGATCTTGTTCTAGAAGGTTCGAAACACATCAGGCACGAAAATTATTACTTAACACTTTATGAAAAAACAAAAAGTCTTGTTGCATATTTTACTATAAAACGTAAAATTATTAAGCCTTCTACACTAATGGCAAAATAAATCCTGTTAAACATTTCTAATAGAGTTACATCTACATAAACTCATACAGGCCACATAGAGGTGAAAAGTTAGCCGCCGGGGCCTTAAAGTTCCGGAGTAAGAACTATAGACCAGCATGCGCAGCGTAGAAAGTCTTCCAACAAGATGGGTAAGCAACCCTGTGAAGGTTGCCGCTTCAAATAAATTCCCATAATAAATGTAAGTAAGAGATCTATATTCAATGGAAGACGTCTTACGGCCGAAACGATGATGATAATGATTAAACTCAAATTAATATATTATAAACAGCAATTATTGTATTTGTTTTCAAAATCGAAATACAGGCAACAATATACCGATTTTTCTCCGTTTGAATAATTTTAATTAAAAATATGATATTTTTATTTTTCTGACCAGTGCACCGAAATATATTTAAAGCATACCTTATATAATTTACTTGATCCAGTTACTGTCAATAATTGACATAAACGGGACACTTCCGGAATTTTAATTTGTTTAATTAAAGCGATGATTTGTTAACAAACATGTTTGATAATTCAAACCTACCAAATTCAAACTTGGGACAAAATCTAATAGTTTTATACGTGATGAAATTACTAATAGCCGTGAATAGGGATTTCGCTCACGTTTCTCGAAGCAACCTCTGACACTTAAATAGAATGAGTGCTTCCAGAAAGTATGTAGTAAAAGTTACCAAGAGCTCACATCGTAAAGAGTAAAATTTATAAGTGAATGTAGAATTTATACGCATAATTAATAGCCGGCCGATTGCAACGGACATTTAACTAATTTTGTTCTAACAAAAGCAAAACAAGATCCAATTGTTGCTATTGACATCCTCGATAGAATTGTATAAACATATATAAGAGTGGATGGCTATAGAGGTGTGGACAAATATGATATATACATATTGTTTTTTCTTATTCATTTTAAAAGTATAATGCTGCAAATACAAAAAAAAACTAATTATAAGCAAACTATCAGGCCAACACGTTTTTTTATCCTAAGTTAGGTCTACAGTTATGATAAGATATAACCATTAGTCCCACATCTTATTGTTATAAAACCAGGGAGAATATGTGTTTCTTATGCAATAGACGACGAAGGAAAAGACAGGAAACGTACTAAGTCTACGATATTTAGAGTATAATGTAGTAATATCATCAAATTAAGGCAATTAACTATTGTTACTAATCTAAAAAATTAACTTAAACTTACGTCTGTGAATACTATTTAACATATTTTTTTTTAAAAAACTTGAAAAAATTTAAATAACATGTATTAACTAATAAAATAAAATATACCAGTTTATTTATACTACTAGTCCTGAACATATCACGACAAAATTTTGAAGCAGAAATATTTCTGATTTACGTACGAACTGGTGTATGTATGCAAATGAATAATAGAATAAGTTAGTTGAGCGACTGGCGCGGGGCGAGAACAAAGTCATACCTATTGTTAAAATGATAAAAATCTCGTTTCTTTTTCGAGTTTGTGTACTCCGTGTCGTATTCAACTCGTTTCCTAAAATTCAATTTTGGAAATTTGTTTCCTTCCGTCGAACACTGTACGGAATACTGATGTGGGCGGAGAGACTTTCTGTAAAAGCAGTTCCTCTACAGATACTTTTTTTATCAACAATATAAAATTACTGCTTTGAGTGCTTATTACGTAGTTCAAAAGATTTTTTATTTTAATAAAACTAATAAACTTCCTTTCTTCCTCTTCCAAAACACAAATCATAGTCTAATGCTTATAGACGGTAGCTTAAAATTGTAGATCGCGTGTTCTGCGCTTATGTAACTTCTCTGCTGTTTACAAACATTAAAAGCAAAAATGGTAAACATGTTTGACCTCCACCCGTCGGCTCCATACTCTCTTCCTTTTCCCAGCAGTGAAATAATTACAAGTTTGATAATAATTTATTCAGAGTCAAAATATATTGAGGTCAGTCACTCCATAGAGCTCCGTCTAATGGGAAAGACATCTAAAGTAAAACATAAACTGGTATACTTATTCCTCGATTTATACTGAATACAGGGCTTGACAACAGAATACAGATCTTTCTTGGGACCTTCATAGTGCTACGACATAAAATGGATTTCACTTTAGCCCATTCTACTTATATCGAGTAAATAGGTCTAGATTATGTAGCTATCTACTCATTATAAAACGGTTATTTCTCAAAAGCAGGATAATCATCAAAAACAGTTATAAATTATTTACAGGTGCTTATTTTTTTCACAAATACGAAACACAGCGTATAAAATATTTGCAAGGATCATGAATAATTTCTCGTGCGGAAATTGTACTCGTAATACTGAGCGCCTGAACTGATGAGGCGACTACTTACCAACTACAGCAAGAGCGCGTACAATTTTTATATTAAAAATTAATGACTATCTTAGTAGAATTCTGGTATAAAGTTAAATGCATAACGGATTATTTTATAACTCCATTGCCACAAAAAATAGGCTTTGAGCAAACACTTTATAGACGAAAGCAAGAAGGCGAGTTCATCTGCGATTTATATAAATGAATGTAACGACAAGTAATTAGCAGTATATTACACTACAATGAGAGGGGACGTAGCAGAGTTATCCACAGCTTTGTGGCATAATGAATGGTCACTACAGGCCATCTGAGACCACTATATTATCCACCTAAATTAATACCCGCTCATTAACAGAGTACGCCTGAGGCATAGATGGTTCACGCTTAGGGCGATATTGTAATATTTCTCTTTATGTAAAAATTTCAACTATATTACACATGAAATGCACTTTTCAAATTATTTCTGTATTCAAATATATCCCTTACAAAAGATAAACAGTTGTATGGTATTTTTACTTATTTAAATGTGCTCTGATGCTGTTAATACTAACAAAACCCCTTGAACCTCCAATGGTATGTTCGTATCAAAGACGCGCTCAATATAGTCATCCTCGTTATAACGCGGTCGATTAGTTCCGTGTTTTATGCATTATACAAGAATTTTCGTATAACTTGTTATGTAACCTGTTCAACGTATTATGTACAAGTGATCGTTAAAGTTTAACTTTTTTCGTTAAAGAGGGATAAATATTAATTTCGAGTTAGCAAAATATTAAATGCAATAAACGAAATCGAGAGTGCGTTTTTTAAAAATTAAAGTAGTAACATTTTAAATAAAAACCCGATACACTTAAAAAAGATTACTTGTCAATAAATTACAAAATTCCAAGAAGAGTTTCAAAACATATTTGTTCATTATAAATTTCTTAGTACTTTCGTAGTGGAAAATCCTCGCATTTTTGGAATAATCATTTGTTATATATGGGAACATCAAATATTGTAATATGAAAGGGACAACAAAAGTACTGTTTTATGGTGGAGATTAATTTCCTTTCGACTGCTGGTACAAGATGTTAACGCGTTATTTTCTACTTTAATTCCGCTGATGGATAATGATAATCCCTACACTTAAAACACATTATTGGCTTTGCAATAATGCATTAGCATGACTAGACATTAGCTACCATGTGCTGTCTTAGTATCTGTATTGTAGTCAGTCCTTATAAATCAGACGAGCAAATTGAAAATTAGAAATACCCTTCTGCCATTTCGTTGTTTGTTTGTATCAAATTTTGCCTATAGATGTATTTATAAGTAAGAAACTGGCTTCATTGTGCCAAAAATGTGTAACGCAAATCTAAAATTTCGATACAGATACAGATAAAAGATTAAAACAACGATATCTTAAGTTGTTAAACAGGTTCTGCTAAAAAATTTTGGTTCGGAAACCCAAAGACCATTTTTTTGGGTACAAAGTAATCATAAAATAACGAGGAGGACCTCTCGTTACTGTTTAGGGTAAAATATTATTCAAATAATATTAGAACTTGCAATCAGAACATAAACTTAATTAAAGTCTATTTGAACATCGTGTATAATCATTATAGATGCTGAAGAATGACAGGTATAAAAGCTTTATAGAGGTAAATATGTCTCTCCAATGATCTGAAATATGTCACATTTGTTTATATTTTCTTTATATATTTTAAAGAGATGCGACAGGCCAATAACTAGTGTCAGTACAAATTCTATTGGGGTAAATATAAACGATAATTAATATTAAAATATAACAATCAGAATTTTGAAAAAGCTTTTTGTTATTTAAGCCTTGGTATCTATAACCAATCACCCCGTATCTCTAAACTAAGTAACTGTGACTATAGAACCATAAGTGTAAATTACATATCCTTCGCTACATGCATACTTGTAAGTAAGAGGGAGGAGCGGGTTTTCAGAGGGTAGATAAGACTTTACGATGCATAAACAGTTCGCACATGCACACAGCGCGAAATTGTTCACATAAAATTTATCTGGAGTAATAATCCTTCAAACATTTTTAACAATTGAATATAGTTTCAATATTTATTTAACAGTATTATATGCACGCAATTTTATCAGAGATTTCAAAATTTTCGACAAATTGCTTAGATGCGAAAACTCTAAAATCCAAACATATTACAATATTCTATTTTTTGTTGTACTACGCCCAATGCTACTAAATATTGCAAAGCTATGAACTGTTTTGTTTAAATCACCGCGATTTATGTTATATAGGAATAGTGTGTCGTTTTATTATGATTAAAATAGAATAATAATTGCGATGAAATTGTATCGTTTTAAAAGGGTCCAACTACATTTAAGTTTTTATTAAACGCTTTAATGTTCACGCTAGAGCGGAGACAACGCTAACTCAAATGATACATTACTTCGTGTAAGCTACTGCAATATAAGAAGGTTTAGAACAACTTTCAAGTATTGTGTCGAGATGAAACTAAGTTTCAACAATAGATAGTAGTGAAGGTCCAGATTCATATTTGTGGATCGTTCACAAGTTAAACCGAACTATTCCACTAGTGCACTCTACTGCGGAAATTCTCATAGTTTTATATAACGCAATAATGTCACGTCTCTCAACACACTGCCGCGATATTAGCTGCTTTTAAAACTTTTACAATTTTCAACACTTAGCCGACGGGTAATCGAAAAGGTGTACACGCTGTAGCCAATGTTTCAATCAAAACTGATCGAGATGTGTGGAACATGGTTTGTTGACTCATTTGAATGGTTAATATTATAATGTTTACATTTACACACACACACACATCAAACATTGTTAAATTTAATTTGAAAAAAGCAACTGTTTTAACAGGCCGGCTCTTCTCAACAGATCAGCATTCCGAACCGGTGGTAGCTTTTGACGATACAAAAATGCATGTAAATATCTACATGATTAATATATTAAAAATTTAAATTTTATCGAGAACATAAAACATATATTGGCATCCCCTGTTAAGTGCGTAACCTTACAAAATAGGATTATCCCTATAAATAATCTTGTATGCATATAAATATCCTCAAGATAGTTTGAAAATAATATAATGTCCGTTAATTCTATTTTCAAGTTCGCGGTAGAAACTTTGTGTTAAATATGGTAATTCAATTTCGTTGGGTAAGTTTAAAGACTATCCATTCTTGAGAATTATTTATTACTTTTTATTTTCCATTCATTTTTTTACGATAGTTTATACAATAACTAATATGCTGTTGTAATTGATAGTACACCAATATAGTTATTATGGTTTGAGTATTAAGTTTCACGCTTAATTTAGTTATCGTGTTCTAATTTATGCCTACATGAATAGCGTGGATCATGGATTTCACACTATTTTTATACCAATTTACTGTAAAAATATGTCACAAAAGCAAAGCAAAACATTTAATATACCGCGATTACATTTTACGGACAAAGAAAAACCTATTATAATAAACTGTCATCAAAAAGTTTCCTTTTAAAATTTTGAATGTAAAAACACTCTTGGACATCAATGGACTTTTGCGTTCCTGAGAAGACTGTCCACGTAGTTGTTTCAGTTGTCTGCCGAGAGTTCCGCGGGGAGCTTCGTTGGGACGGAGGAGTTATTACCGCCTCTTTTGTTCATCGCGCCGTAAAAGAACAAGTTTTACTGTAGGTAGCCTCACTAGCGGCCAACAGACAACGGCTGTAAAAACGAAATAAAAATTGACATTTATGTTTGTCTTTACCTCAGTTTCATTTAGAAAGAGATGATGAAAATAAACACGAATTGTGGGCCGCTGTGACAGTAATGAGCCCGTTTTATAGATTAATGCTATGTAAACTTTATTATTAATGCTTAATTAGCCGCCAGTATTAAAAATATGTAATCTTTTACTATGGATTCAGGTCGTTTTCAAGTGATCGTATTGAAAAGTTATTGGGGAGGCCTAAGTTCAACAGTAGACGTTTTTCATGATTTATTTCATCACGACATATCTAAATGATAGTTTCTTCGTCTTCAAACCACCTGCCTATGACTGTACACATACATAAATAAAACCTAACCCTTAACGGTTTATAAGATAGTGCAATCTCTGTAATGTGCACTTGTCTAGTGATGATTAAAATTGTTAAATAGGCTTAACAAGTACCTAGGCATATGTAAATTCTTTCCACCACAAAGATTCAAAGTTGGCTATGGAGAAAAGGTGATTAATGTGCATTAGCTATTAAATTTACACAAAAGAATTATTATCTAGTTCTTGCTTATAATATTTCACAATCATGCATGATTACCATTTGTTACATCATTTCATAAAATTATTTTTCCATAAACCTATTATAAGAGCTTTTAATAACTGAAGGATGAAAATGAATTTTCTTTTGCAAGTTCCAACGTATAGTCAATTTTTCCATCAAACTTAAAGTTATACGTAACTTTTATTCTCTTTGATACTTCCACATCTTTAGTGTAGTGCCATAAAAAGAATAAGTAATTATAAGTTTGGTAGGTAATGTTTGTAACGAAAGTTAGTTGATAACGTTATACCGTTGTAAGCAATAATACACAAAGCGGGTAAGGTAAGGTTATGAGTGTCTACGGCAGAATTGTCAGTTCGGTAGTTTTGCTATTACAGTTTTATCAATTACTTTAATACATCAAGAACTAATTCGAATTAAACCAATGTAACAATTCATTCATTTGATAGCAAAAATATTGACTCAGGTTCGTAAGGTTACGGGCTGGAGAACTCAAGACTATTATTCGTAATACAATTTTCTGTTTAATAACATTTTTATTTAGTTGTGTAGTTATAAAAACTGTAATGATTATTTTTACAGCATCGATATAAAGAAAATGAAATATCATTAATTTGTTGAACAGAGTTGTGGCATGAAGCTCTGTAAAGATAAAGGAAATAGATGAGAATGCTTAATGCATTTTTAATGTTGGTCCGAAGAGACTAACTTGATACGTTTTGAATGTAACTTCATAGATTAAGTGAACGGAACATTTGTATTATTAACATTAAATTATGCATATTAAAAATACTTTGATTATTATAGAGTTACATTCTTTTAACATTGTCCAATAAAAGATTTAGCTGATTTTTAAGTACGATCACGCAATCTGCGTTTTAATTAGAACACCATTTAGGTGAAATAAATCTACTAGTATTTATCGGTAAGTTAATTCTGAAGGGCATTTCTTAGCAAATATATTCACCCATTTAAATCTTTTAAACCTATTCCCAATCACTCTGTATAAAATGATCACCCTGAGGTACGTTAGGTTTAATTTTGTTTTCTAATGGAATGCGATATGTCTACAACTTCTATAAATACAAAGTCTGCAGGGACATCTATTAAACAATTATTTGTTTTAATTTGTGGCTTTTCTTACTATTTTGTCATTACGTTATTTATTGTTTCATAAGTTCCACTAGTTATTGTATGCAGTGTACTGTACATCAATTGACAGCAAATAAGCAATTAATTCGCTCTTTTAAGGCTTTACACCTATTTATTTATTATATATTATAAACCTTTAACCTCTAATTAATATATTATATCCATTGTATGGGCAGATAACTCAAAATAATAGTAAATATATATCGCATAAACTCATTTAAAAGATATGTTGGAAAAAGTGACACGCAGAGATATTGCACTCAGTCGTCTGCAAAGTTCGCTTTTGAAAAAGTTGGTGAACAACGCACCTGTCTACTTCAATGGATGTCGGCTCTCAAAAGAGCCGCGAATCTTTAAACTAGATGCTTTAGAAATGACAGCGAAACAATTTTAATGTAGAATTTTATTGTTCTGTGTAATATAAAGCGACTAACTTCAAAACTAGTAGTTATATCTTAAAATTTAATTACTAAAGGATTTCATCGTTCACAGTTCCTTCAGATGAGAAATATAGTTTTGAAAAAGTCGAGGATTTACGTCTTTTTGAAGACGTAACTTTGATGCTGTACATATTTACTTTAATCGATTGTTAAGAACATTCAAAATCGGATAAATACAGTGAGTAATAAAAAAAATTGGAGAATTTAATAGTGACACCGATATTTTTAAGGGGCCAATATTAGACAAACATTTTTTGAAGATTTTTTTTTAATTTACACAAAACCGAACTTTCACTTTATCTTTTCATGCGAATTACATCATTTTTTCAGTTATTTTTACAAATTGTCAGCAACTTATAAATTACGTTTCAATGTTATTACGAATTTAACAAGTGATAATTAAAGAATAACTGACAGCTCCGACAGTTCCAACCTTGTATCATGCGACTTTCGTGTATTGGCATACGGGAGGAAACCCAATGGAGCTATTTTGGAAAACCATAAATAAGTTAAGGTTGATAATTAATTATATTTTTGATTTTTTAATAACTTTGTCTCTTCTCTCATTAATTTTAGAATTTACCAGATGTTTTTATAAGTTAAAGACAAAAAATTTCTGAAATGTGTTCTTCCGAATCTAGTTTTATGTATATTTATGTATGTATGTATTCGTTTATTGTAGGTTTAGTTTCCTATGCCATGAACATATTAAATATAAAAACTTAAAGAAAATAATAGCACGGAAATGAAAACAATACATTCGGTACCAAAGTTTAATATATGAAGGGTGATTAGTTATTGATGTTAAAAACTTCAAAAGGACAAATGTATAGCCTACTTTTCTGCAAAAATCTTTTTTTAATTAACCTGTATAGAGTGATCAATTTGAAGTATATCAAATTATTTATTTTTTCGTTATTCGACTGGCCTATAACTTTTGGAAATTCTCAGAGACAGGTAGTAAACAAAAATTAATTTGAATATGTTGTTATTTAAATTTCGAATATACTTTTATCGTGTCTACCATACATTAATTTCCAGCTAATGAGCTATATATTCACCCCCCTAAAGCTTTTACCTTTATAATCAGAAACACTATGTATCAAATATAATAAATTTTAAAATAATTTTAGCGAAGTATTCAAAAATTATAAAATATTAAGTATAAGATTCCGTAGTTCATGTGTTTGCAATTTTTACACATCACAAAAAATTAATGTAGTTCTTTTTAAACTTTCACCCTATTTAATTTAAAGTTTCTGCTTGTTGAAATAAAAATTTAATACAAAAGGTTAAATAAATCATTGTAATTCGCTACGTAAACACACATTACAAATGTAAATTATTAATCCTTTTGATGCTATAATCCCGGTGATTTCTCCGAACGTCTCTCATAGATTAATGTAATAATTTAACGGTTTAGTTACAGTACTAGCTCGGTGATATATAGCTTTGTAAGCCAATAGTTGTGTTAATAAACCTCATATGGTTTGCGGTCTTAAAGGATTTCAAGTGGATTTGTACCTGGTAATTTGCGTCAACGTTACTGTTTGATAACATGGTTAGTATATAAACAACTTCGACGCTAAATGCAAACTTACATCCGCTGCCTGTGTTTTGATCTTTTCCCTGTGCTTCCCAATTAAAATTAATAAGCGTGTATGTACTGATTTTTTCCTGGATAACCAAAAAATACGTCCAAAATGTTAAAAAGGTATGAAAGGAAGGAACCGCCCTTATCCAGTTGATTTTTTTTTAAAAAAAAACTATGATTATGTTTTGGTGGATACATTTGAAGAAATTCTCATTACATTGTACGATTTTTTTTCATAAACAAAAATGCATAATGGTTGCGTATTGAATTGGATACAGGCGTCGAGGAAATACCTAACTATATTACTTATTCAAACATTACGTGTTAAAAGAGATAGAAATAAAGTTAGTTAAAGCTACTAACTAACTGATCAAATTCTTACAATAGAAGGTAACTAAATTTTAAAATACTGCATTTGAAATACTACATCAATAAAGTCTGAAATTGAAACACAAATAAATAAAACTTTATTATTACATGCCACGCGTTTGTTGCCGCCATATATATATATATATATATATATATAATACTCTTATATTTATGAGATATTAAAGATAATTTTACATTTATTTCCTTCCACTGATTCCTGTTTTCCTTATCGAGGACGGAAGCACGTGTTTATTGGGCGCACGAATGTATATTTTTGGTCTTTTTATTTTAACTACTGAAAAATAAATTGATAAAGAATTTACTCAACAATATCTCTTTGAAACGAGGAATTTATCTACACATATTTTCGATATGTGAAAAAAGTGCAAATGCATTATTCCTTGTGAATACTGAGATTGGTTTTTATATTTGATTCTGGGAAGATTTAAATGTTTTCTTGATCTGTAAGGTTTTGTACCGAGTCAGGATGTTTGTATGTATTTCGCTGTTATACATTATTTTTCATGTTAATATTTCCTTAATACGAGAAATTCTCTCAAAATTAATAAGATGTCATAATAAAATCAGTCGATTGCACAAGAAAACATGAATCACTTTTTCTTCACATAATGGCTCGACGTAATCTGTAAATTTTCATTTTCTCAAAGTCCTATTTCAAAGTTCATTGCATTTATTACAAACAATTTGCAAAAGAAACTATAAAATTGTAAATTAAATAGCGATAGCTCCGATTATGATGTCTAGACTATTTAATATGCGTAATGCTGTAAAATCTGTAAGACAATGAACACATTTCTTAGTAATTAATATGAATACTGAAAAGATAGCATCACGAAACTTATAACAATAACAAATCATTAAAAAAAAATAAAGACAATAATAAATAAATAATTATTATCTCTATATTTAAAGCTTATATTTCCCTTCTGTAGTTATGCTAATATTCTTTTATATATTTGTTTTATTTACTATTTTTATTACGTTCCTAGAATGATTTTTTTTAATCGTAATAATAATACGTACAGGAGTTAACCTGTATCATCGATTCAAAGAATCAGCCGTCTATCAACCATCGAAGATAAATTGATATCTATCAGAGTATGATATACAATTATTTAACCCGTTTTTACTTATAGAGTACAGATTTATGCAAATAAAATTTATTTTCACAAGAATAGCAATAATGTACTTATGATTCGAGAAAGTTTTGCAATGGCGAC
Source organism: Battus philenor (assembly GCF_028537555.1). Classification (NCBI taxonomy): domain Eukaryota; kingdom Metazoa; phylum Arthropoda; class Insecta; order Lepidoptera; family Papilionidae; genus Battus; species Battus philenor. The sequence goes on from NW_027181693.1 coordinate 7,543,835, forward strand.
CTTCGTTGAGGTAGTTCACGCTTTCGAAATATGGCCAATTTTATACATGTTAGAGGTTCTTCATGATCTGTAAATATAAATGTCATTATAGCTGTACTAGCTATTAACAGCGAATTAGTCCAAAATAAACTCAAAGGTAAATATGGTCCATTATAAAAAGCAGCCATAAAAATATATTGATGACGAGAACAAAGCAGAATAAGTACACCTAATTTCACCGGAACAAAGTATTCAAAGGTCCATTTTCGGTATGAAGAAAACACGTAAAAATAAGCAAGAAAAGGCTGTGAATTACACTTAGCCGGTGGCGCATTAAAAGAACGAGGCCGCCTCGGAATGTTGCTAAATCTCCCAAGACGTGCTATAGGAAATGTTCTCTTTATCTTACACCATCCTGCTTCCGAAGGCGCACCTTCCGTTCCCCTTTCCGCCCCGCCGCACTACACACCGGAACTGTTGGGGAATTTGTTAAGAAAAGTACATTGTTATTTTATTATTCATTAAACGCGTTCAATATTTGCCTCTAAATTTTAAAATATGGATGTTATATATAAATAAGAAGCGAACTTTGTTATAATTTGTTGTTAACTGTTATTATTTATATTATAATTTAGTTATTAAATATATTATAATATTTTCTACTGTTCAGAATAAAACAGTTAACAGTAAACTTTATAAATACGAAAATATTCAAATAAAATTAATGTTATTCATATCCCAATACTTTTTTGAATATATCTTATCATCTAATTAATGTTTACAATAAACATTAAAATTGAGTGCAAAAGCGAATTAAACATAATGTTTTCAGCAATAACACTTGATAAAATTCGTATTTGCTAAGGAAAATTTTGTTATCTAATATAAACGTTATCGTGTTTTTTCTCGCATATTGTAAACACAACTTGACAAAATATTCTACTTACAGAAACATCTTCAATAAAAATGCCTACACAAACGTTAGCAAAACGGGGATGAAATGAATATACAACGAATAACTCACATGAAGGGCGCTACGCTCGAGATTTTTCTACGAGATCAGGTCCGTAGACGAATGATAGTAACAGACATAGCCTAGCGAAGTGGCAGTTGTCAAGCCACGAAGCACACAGAACAGATGGCCGTTGTGCTCTAATTTTCTGGAGTGGAGACAACGGACTGGAAACCACAGCGAAAGTTCACCTAAAAGATAGACAGACTTCCTTATGAAAGTCTCCCAACGGTACTGGATTCAAGCCAATTCCAACTGGTCTTAAGTCCTAATCTATTGGAAAGGCCTATGTCTAAAATTATAATGATCATAACAAATGCTAACATTTTCATTAAACACTGTACTAAAGTTAAGTATATCGAATAACTATATAACAATAAATCTTGAATTTTCTCGACTAAACTATTAGCTACTAGTCTACTGGGAACCTATGAGTGCATTGTTTTGTCTTGGGTGCAAATTTAGCGCGGATTACAATCAATCTAACTGCAAATCGCATATGGCCTTTTGGAATGCGCACACTGCTATTTGCGCGCCGCCGGTCAGGATTAGGCAGCATTAGTTGAATCGAATTCCGTACTAAGCGCTCTGCGGCGCTATACGTTACTGAAACACACGCCTCTTCTCTTAACCGTGCCCAAATTGGCCGCATGCACAGCTGAAGGCGTTAATTTATCGATAAACAGCCGAAACTGTAACTTTGTCGATATCAATTTAAGTTTAACGAATTTCATTTCCATATCGGATGTATTAAAGTATATTTCCAGGCGTTCGATGTGGACTGTTTCGAACATATTTAACAGATTTTTATCTGTCACTTCCGTAATCGCGATTCTGATATGACCGGGTTTAAAATAACCGTCAAGTATTAAAAAGTATTTTTTACTATATATAAGATACACATTATTTTTGTTCCTCCAGGGTTAAGTCAAGGTAGCAAGATCGACATCTGACGGACACTGTCATGTTTAGACAACTGGAAGGAAAACATTTAAATAAAACCAGACAAATCCTAATAAAAAATCGAGCAATACGTAACATTCATTGATTCGTTTTACTAATATTTGTACATCCCTGTTAAGGTGAGGAAATGCACGTATAATATATGTATGAAATAGTCAATAGAAATTAATTCGTCTTGAAATACGGATGTAGAAAATGTTTATAAAGACGAATAATGTGTAAAAAGTGAATCATACTCTTTAATAATTCACTTAAACTCGTGTACTAGGTGTGAAAGTCATTGTATCTTTTTCTTAATTTGCCCTCTTAGATATTTCTGGGATCTTTTCATTAAATTTTCTTTGATAAGAAGACGAGACTATAAATGGCAAAGATTAATCTTGATCAATTATATAACACCGGGAATTAATTTGATCTCCAAGTTTAACGATTGTTTGAATGAGGGAAGCTCGTTTAAATTAACGTTAGTGGTCTTTATAAGGAACACGGCAGCAGTTTGTTCATGTCTTCTTTAATTACAGTTCCTTATGCGGAACATAAGTGAGAGCATGCCTCAGTGCCGGTGTTCCGAAACTATTTGCGCTAGTAAATCCGGTCGGTAGCGCAGTACTTACTATCTGAGAGCGCAACATGCATACCCATGTAAATTTCCAGCGAGGCCGACCCCTCGTTAATTTGGATCTTGTCATGAGGCACATCCCTTTCTTAGTAACGCGCTACCCGCTGCGCCGCGATGGCTTCCACCGGGTAACGGCGACGCGGCTCCTCGAAATTGCCTCACTATATCTTCGTATTTGCTATCGATCTGCTCGCATTCCGAATAAATATTCTCTAGGTTCTCTGTAGTATGGCTACAAATACTTGTTTATCATGCCATTAAATAAACGAAGCGAAAAAATCTTTCACTTGTAACGAAACAAGTGAAATAAATTTATTAACACATATTTTAAATTATAATTTTAATAGATATTGTTTTTTGATGTTTTACTTTCTTAATTGAGCTTTAAGGAAAGGCAAAGTTTTGCAGTGGACGTCCTACGGCTAAAATGATAATGACTAATTGAGTTAACTTATTAATATTTATTCTTTATTTCAAAATAAATTAGGACTTTTAAAGTTATTTAAGTATTCTTGTGTCGTATCCCTCACTACTGAGGATCATGATCACTACTTTTGATCACTGGAAGAGTTGATGTACGGCGACCGTGACGCCGCATGGGGCTGGTCAGATAAGATCTGTACCACATCAGATACCGCAGTAGCCAGAGCGATACACACTGCCGAAAACAGGCACAGATGAAAAAACATAGTACACTCCAAACACACAGATATAAAAAAAATAGATATGCGTTAACTTTAATTAATGTAGTTATAAAATACATAAACTAACGCCACAAGGAAAAGATAATTACAAAAAGTAGCTTTTTTGGATTTTCTTTGAAAATGTTTTTCATTATATACCATAAAGGTAATAAAAATTTTAGAGATGCTTTAATTTACTTATGAATTGTTCAAAAATTATAACTTTAACGATAAAATAATTAAATAAAATCGCAGCCACTCACTGTCGTATTCTGAAAAAGAAATGTCTTTTGCTCGTGAGGCAAGTACAAACGTTGAACAAGGTTTTCTCTCTCTGATTTTCTACTTAACGCTGGACTCAATTCGCTAGCACAATCTAAATATGAATTCTTTCAGGTGTAACTAGTTAATACGAGCAAATCGGAAAAGTTTTAATTGTTATGTACTGATACCAAAAGTATCTGGAGTGAAGCCAATTGGTTTATTTTGATTTAACATTTTTTCAATCATCGAAATACATTTATTATTGATACGTGTACGAAAAGACAATATTTAGACTACAATCTTATTTGTTATGATTATTTACTAAATAGAAACAGAAAATCCATCGCGAAAGATTTATCGCAACTATTATTTTAATGGTGTATTTTATTATAAATTCTTCTGTTTACGTAATTGAGTTATTCGACCGTTCTTTTTTAAAATAATGTAAAGGACTACGAAGAGATTAGTAATTAAATAGGTATTTTAAATAGTTTAGCCATGTATAAATGGAGTATGCCTTATATTCCAATGAAACGCTCCAACACCAAATAGTCAGTGTCAAGACTTCTTAATAAACTGTACATTGGTCGCCGTAGTAGTTTCAGTTCATAGACGTCTACCACATGGCATAGGCCTCCCCTCAGAAATGTCTATATAGAGATATGCTATAATCTTCACACTTGGCAGGAGGATTGGCATTAATATACACATGTTATAAAAACGCTTTATTTTGAAGAAGTTAGTATGATTTCAATTTAGTCAATTGTTTACAAATATACGTGTAAAAATAGATTAAAAAAGACTTAATCACATTAAACTGACAACTCTCACTTTAAAATGTTAAATTTAGTAAAAAGTCCAAGCGAAAACTGCAGCAATTTAAATACTGTTTTAAATTTTTTCATTGGTGTTAAAACTATTGTGACACAAAACAGTGGAGACTAAAAATGGGTCGTGAATCCGTTTGTCCTCTCACAAAAGGAGAGAAATATTTTGTCGTTGTTATATTATTATTTCGATGATGATATTATGCCAACATTCGATAAATAATAAATGTTATCATATCAGGCATGGCATCTGGTAAAAATTGATAATTAACAATCATTCTAATGAAACTTGGTTTCAACTCAGTGTCATTATTATTATTAATACTACTACTTATTATTAATACTACTACTTAATCCCAGGCTTTTACAGAGTACCAGAGGACCTAACATCCTTGATTTAATTACCCACACCGCGTCTACCGTAACAGCTGCCATACGAGAACATTTCGACTCCAACGGCCATCGGTGGTACTAGCGATGTGGCTCGCCCAATGTTATTTCAGACGAGCAATTTTTCAAGCTTCATCCATGACCTTGACCCATTCCAAGCAATTAGTATCACGCTTAATAAAAAATATATTAAGCTTTAAAATAGATTGTCAATAGCACTCTTTCACCGATTAATTATCATAGAACATGTTGAAAATTTCACCATCATCATCAATTCAGTTAAAAATCCACTAATTTTTTTTTGTTTATATGGTCCCCGCTATTGGGGACCTCTCGTTCCCCTATCTCGTGTGGGACAGGGACTTTTTATTTCTAATAATTTATTCAAATAATTTTTTATTATTATCATTCCCCTCTTTCATGTATCATATTATCTGTCGTACTGTTTCTTTCGTTCTACAATTTTCCCAGTCCTTCTCTTTCATTCCATTAGCCATACATCCATCCTCAACCACTACATTCTAGATTTCCTAAATCGAAAAAAAAAGGCCACTATTACACATAAGTCTTACGTGGTCTTAACTGCGCTTTATGTGTATGTCCAGTTCACTTCTACTTTAACTTGCTAATCCACTTGGCAATCACGAGCGAATAGCCCTATCCAATGGCTTCATGAGTGACTGAACTTGCAATAAGGCTTAAAGTGACCACTTTTAAATTCAGTAAGTCCTCACAGGTAATACACATTTATCGTAGACCTTCGTCTTAAAAAAAGTTTATTCACCTCACGATATAAGTAGAGATTAGATACACAAGGACATGTCGTAACGTTGTATGTTGTCATTGATTTCCTGGAAAAATATAGGTTCTTTTACAAAGTGCGCATTTGTTGGTTAGTCGATGTTACAAAGATTGGTATTACTAATTACGCTTTATTTCGTCAGTGTTTGTGTTCATTAAATGTGAACTTAATATAACCGTGTTTATTGGATCTTTTTAAGTGTCAAATATACTTGCATTGTTAATTTTAACGATTTAAACTTGAAATTTAATGTATTGTAAGAACTCAGTGGCAACCCTAAATCTTGTATTCCTTGGCAAAGTGTATTTATAAATCACTAACCTCTTAGTATCCATTTGCTGTAGACAGATAAAAAGATGATGTATTAATTTCTTAAGCATTTACGACAGTAGTTATAGATTATCATGCATAAGAACATTTTGAATTCAAGCAGTAGACATAATGTGACATAAATCAATAAAATAAATATGCAACTTTATGATGACATTGTTATAAACGAGGTAAAATATCACGAAATATATTTTATGTATTAAAAATTATATGAAATAGACATTTTTATAAACCTTGGAGGTTTATAAAAATTTAACCAATTAACTAAATTAAGTAATGGATTGGAGTAGTAATGAGTTGTTATATAAACACGCAGCAATATTTTTGAAATATTTTAACACAAAACCTATTCAGAAATCTCAGTGTCTGTAAATAATCTTTTGCGCTAATGGTATTTATTTAGCTGAAACGATTTTCCTTTAGAGGATTCCTCCATATTTTTAAAATATTGCCTTATATGAAAGAACCGCAAGAGGATCAGTTCGGTTTTATTTCTCAAATGCAAAAGCGAAATGATTATTTACCATGTCTTTCAGGCGATTTCAATAAGAAGCCGGTTTTCTGTTTGAAAATGTACCCGGCTATTAAAAACCGCTTCATTAATATATCATTTATTAAATGTGAAATAACATTATACGAATGCTAGAGTTTGTTTACGTAGGAACAAGAAATATTATATTAAGAATCATTACCGCAAACCAACACCTGACCGAAACTGCTGTACCTTGCGTTTCCGTAAGCTGTACATAAAATACGTTCTATAATATGCCAGTTGTGGCACAAATAACCAGTAATACTAAAGTAGATCTGGTAAAGAATTTTTATTCTTTTTTCCTTTTTATTATTCATCATTTTAGTTCACAGTTCATCGTCTTTATTGCACCTGCAGGACGTTCACTGTTTTACATAAGCCTCCTCCATAAATTTTAAATAGAAACGGTTGAAAGGGGGCCTGCGACCATCTTATTTCGAAGGGCAAAACAAGGTCCTCTGTTCACTTTGAGGATAGACGTCGTTCACTGTGTTTGCTGGACCGTGCACTCCATTTTAGAATTCTTTAAAGCACCAGTGGCTATCGGACCTTTTTATAGTTATTTAAAGTTATCTGGTTAATAATCTGGGATAAAATTACTATCTATGTGCGGTAAATTACTATCTACGGACATATCCCCCTTAGATATGTTTGGAGGAGGCCTATACCTTGCAGTGGGCGTCTAAAGGCTAAAACGGCAATTTTACTAATAACTCAATAAATAATAACCGGTAAAAAATTTTGAATAGACACGCTTATTCACTACGCATTTATTTTCAGACTAATATCGATCTACCTCGAGATGAAACAAAATGGCGGAAACCTGAGATGTCAGTCGACAGTAGTAGGCAGAACTTCAATGAAACATTTGGATTATCTTGAGAGTAATATAGTACTTTCAAATATTTGTTTTTGATGTATGTAAGAGAAATGAATGTCTAAATTGAAATATGAATATGATATAAAATTTTTAAACTCTATACTTTATTTAATTAGATAAAAATAACAAATAGCTTTATTAACAAATCAAAAAAATCGTAGGTACCTCTTTTTTTGAGGATGAGGCTGGTGCTGGTGCTGGTAGCCGAGCAGAACTGTAACCGCTACGCCGACTAGGTCCCGATCAGGGCGGGGTCGAAGAGCGACGAGCTTAACATAGCTATTTAGGCAGACCAACGACATTGTGAATATCGCAGGACGTCGCTCGATGAGGGTACAGCAAAAGCGGTCATGGCGGTCTTTGAAAGACCTATTTAACAGTGGGCGTCTGAAAAAAAGAAATAACGACTGCGCTACGCTTATAATGGCATATATAGCAGTGTACTTTTAACTGTACAATATAGATATTAATAGCAAATTAAACATTAATACACGTCCAGATCAGTTAAGAGTTATAAACTTATTACATGACATTTTCATTGCTTTGACTACGCCTTTAATAGTTCATTCGAAGTAAGTTCATATTCTCAAATAAATTATAATATCTATTAAAAGTTATTAACACCAAAAGGATAACATTTTTAATTTTTTCCTTCCCTGTTTCAGATAAAATTATGTATTACATATAAAATTATATTTCTAAATTCTGTTACAAAGATGTTTTAACTATCGCCATATCAATACGGATACAGTGTTTTCGAGATAATCCATTTGATAAAGATTACATTTTTTATTATTTCAGCCTGTGCGTTTTAGATAAGACGACACGTCATTACTATAAACCATCTTTGGACTTATAACTTAGAGTACCGTTTTCGTCACACTCCACATTCTTGTACAATAAAGATAATATTAATAATAGACCTAAAAGGTTAAATGTTGTAAGCATAAAACTATTGCACAAACTCACTCAATGTGGTAAGAGCAAGTTTGATAAATTGATTGACTTTATAGAAAAATATTTCTATTCATATTATATTACATTCATAAATTTAAAATAATTTTTACATTACGATGTTGAGTTGATAGAGTTTTCATAGAAAAATATAGAGCTGTAGAAAAAATAATATCTCGGTTTATTTATTGTCAATATCATTTACATAAAACTGTTAGAACATTTATTGTTAACAAAAATACTGAAATTATTCTTTAAATGAAATTGTTGTACGTTACTTTTGAACTCGTAGATTTAATGATCTGCTTTAACCAGTACGTCGATTATATCATCATCATAGTAGCAGCTACAGGATAACAATAGCTGAACATAGCCTCTTCCGTGAATTTCGAATAGGATCGGTTGAAAGCGGACTGCATGGAGCGTCTTCCGAAGACCTTAACGTAACATAAAGTAGTCTATCCAACTTCAGGGTACATCCTACGCTGCACTTGTCGATCCGTGGTCTCAACTACACAACCTCGAGGCCCTAGCGACCAACTGTTCTGCGCGCTGATCTACCTGCTGCTACTTCAGCTTGCCAATTTGCCGAGCTTAGTCTACAGATCTCCTTGTATAGAAATTTCGAACATAACCTTCTCCATGGATCGTTAAGAGGCAAACTTGCTTATGACGCCCGAAGTGTCTTAAGTCATTATAGGTAACTACACATTAGCCGGATATGTGCCTTAAAGCGCTGAGGGATATTGGACTAGTAGATGTTTTGTAGTTTCACAAACGCTGCCCAGGCGTCTATTTATTATTATTTTAACACAAATAAGAACAGTACATTGCTATCACATATCTATGTCAGTTTGATTTATCTGTAGCATTTTACAATATGCCTATTTTGCAATAAATTGATCTCTACAGTTCACAGCAGCTTATAAATTCTAGTATCGATAACGTGTTCAACGTAATGTGCGGTCCTAATAAATATTTTAATAATGACTTACTCGTCTCTATGTGATAATCAAATAGAATATTATATCATTACATTTATATAATACTTAGATTACATGAAAACTTGTGAATAATAATATGGTATACATTAGGTCTACAAGATCTATACCGTGAGCTCATTGTGTGGAAACCAAACAATAACATTAATTAACAAGCTTGATCGTACCTCGGAATAACTATGATACATGAACGTTTAACACCTCAGTATTACGCATGACCGTGAGTGTTACAAAGCACTTGCAACGTCGGGAACATAGGAATAAAACTAAGCCGCTATTTAATTCGTAATTTTTTTTATAATTTTGTAGTTTAGTTAGCAATACCAACTAAATAGAGTCTACTTTCTTTAATGAGATCAGTTTTACTAAATATCTGTGTTTGTTGTATTTTCAATTTCGTCTTATGACATAATTATTATAAAACCATGGAGCAAATTAACTATAACGTCACTGCTATGAATACCAACAACGCACAGTATGTGCGAACATGGAAGTACCTGGATTGAACGTCAATATATGGTCAACGCTAACAACGATGAGACAACAATGTACGCCTGGCAACGTATAACGCATTCTGACACGAGATATTCAGTCGGATTCGGACATCGGAACTTGCAGAGGCTGTGTAACGGTATTCCAATTCCATAAATCTGAATCACTTTTTTCCAGAGTAAAGAGGTGATTCAAACTTGAATGTTACACAAGAATTACACAGTAAATCTTAAAGAAAATATATCTGACTTTTTTAAATATATAACACAATAAAATAATTAATATATCTTTATTGATGGGCAACAGTTATGTAAAAGAAATATGTAATGTTATCATATTCATTCAATGATTTCGACAATGTCTAATTTCTCATTGACGAGTGTATTGCGGTATGCGATGGACGTCTCCACCTCGCGAGTTATTAGAGCCTGATGACTCAACAACACAATCAGTAAAAAACGATAGTCACGCTATACTGTGAATTGCCATTCACTGAAGAAGAAAAAAACTCTTGTTTTGTTCTGTAACAATAGGTAAGAATTTTTTTTATTTAACCATTAGATAAATATTTATATTATTATATTTAGAATACAAAATTATCTATTCATTATATTGTTGTCATACGAATTTTCTTGAATACATATTTCAGTTATTTACAATATAAATTGTGAAACTTTAATCGGTCAATCACGATATCAGAGGCTAAAATAATGTCACAATCTTTTCCATCGCACTGTTATCCCATTGGTATTGGTCGTTTAATAATTAATAATCTTCATTGATAATGTGAATTACATGATAATAATACCTGGTTTCAATTTCTACAGAAATGTGCTTAATACATATCAGTACAAAGTATTCGTTCTTCGAAGCATATACATGAATAAAAAATTTCAATCCTAAAAGTCGTTTAAAAAAGTATGTTAATAATTTAAATAAAGAAATAAGAATCATTGTAGTTTATTTCGTATATTTTTCGTAAATTTATATAATGAAAACGTAAAATAATAATAATTTTGTATAAAACCAGCTGAGCACAATCACTGCAGGATTGAATTATATTTAATGTAATAATAATATTAAGATTTAATTATTACATATTATCACATTAACGTGTTTTTCAATTTGTGCTCGATAGATTTAAAAATGATACAACCCATTGTCGTGAAAATTGGAAAAATTATTAGGTTATTCCCCGGGAATAATTTGAAAACATTTTTTAATCAGTTTTGGGAAAACTGCCTTATGGTTCAGATTTTTAATTAGATACAAATGTGCACGTAAGGTACCATTTCAGAAAAAAATATTGCAACTAATTCTGTTAGCTATGCCCGTGAGCTATCAATAAATAGCACTTAGAGAGTATATTATTGAGAATATATGGAGTAGAAAAGAATAAAAGTGAAGACATAATTTGAACACAATTGTAATCTATTGCAGGACTATAATTGAATAGTTTTGAAAGTATCGAATTTCATTTAGCTTTATTAAACTAATTATAACATAAGTCTAAGCAAACTTTTCATAAGTGGTCTGTGGGTTATGTTTTAATAATAAAATCGATACAGATATTTGAAAACAATTTTGCTTAACAGTAATATTTAAGATTCCTTTGACCTGTATTGACTAGTTATGTGAATATACGGCACGTTTGAATATATATTAGTTACTTAAAGCAATAAACATGTATCTGAACAGCGTCAGAATTCAACATAATTTAAGATAATTAATCTTCGTTATGGTTTTGACTTAATCTGAATTGAAGTTTATATTATAACTTCGAATATCAAAGGAACTAAATAAACAAAATGAGAATTATTCTTCACGCCTGAAATTTTCGTATTTATATTTTATTGTTTGAAATTATTACATTTCATATAGATATTGCCATCAAATTTTACTTTGAATGCTCAAAACTGCACAAGAATTAAAAACTGTAGTCAGTATGCGATAGTTGGTTTTTTTATAGTTCACGATAGGCGATTTATGTAAAGTTATGAAATAAGAGTAATTGTCAAAAATTAAACAAAAACTTAATTAAATCTTCTTATTGATATCAAGTAAATTACTGATTAACGTTTAACGTGATATTTCTGCGGATATTTTCGTACCTGAAGATACTATTGTTTCTGAGTCACTCGGAATTTTCTCGCGTGTTTTATAGCCTATGTCATACCGTGGACTGCAAATAAAATTCACGAAATTATTTATTTGGCATTAATTTTCGGTATTCCTATCGTCTGCTCATTCCATAATTCAAAATTTACATACAAATCCACTCAATCAGTTTAAGCGGTATCAAAGTCACGGAAAGTTTTAAAAACATATCGTCGTCGTTATTTCAGCTGTAGAATGTCAAGCGATTCCAATAGTAAAAAAACTGAAAACTAGAATTTATTTACAAAATATAATGAACTGATCAATATAAAAAGAGTAATCATGTCTTGTTTATAACTGCTATCATGACCACTACTTTATCTCTAATACTCACTTTAAAAACTGTGTCAAGAGAATCTATAAAAATATTGACACGCTACACGTTTGTTTACGTACTTTGTTATTGTGTTAGGCAATTTTAACATAAATAGTAAGAAAATTAAATCTTATTTAACCGTTACAAACATATTGATAGATCTAAATAACGCTAAGTAAAATGCAACCACGCATATTTTACATAATAATCATAAAGTTTCCACAATAATTACAGTTGCAAAAACATCGGAAAGTTTTTTTATTCCTTCCTCGGGATATCAAGTAATTTGAAACCGGTCGGAGTAATTGCCGATACTGTTAATATGAGCGCAACCTTACGGTTACAGATACGGATATGTGACCGATGCAAGAAGTTGTGACGCTTACTCTCCGCGGCTTTCTTTTTTAATGCAACTTATAATCAAAACAAATACACTATAAAAACATTTACTTCTAATTAAAACAACTTAGTTATCATGCAATCATTATTTACAGTTTTTCAAAAGAAATTTTTAATTAAGGAAAAATAATGATATTGTCTTTTAAAATAAGAACATAGCGTAAAAACAAAATGTCAAAGAGAAATTCATTGGCGATTGCTAGTAGAGTAGAGAAAAGAACAAAACTGATCCCACCAGATGGAGGTTGGGGTTGGATGGTTATTGCTGGAACGGCGCTTACAAACGTAAGTATAATTTTAATAAAATGTACTACTCTGTAATATATATGAACCAAACGAACGAAATTCATTTAAAGTAATATTTATGACTTTGTAAATTTTATAGTCTTTTAAGTAATTCAAAAACTCGTTTTCAGATTTTTAATCAGTCTATGCTGTCACTATTTAGTTTATTATATGGAGATGCATTGGAAGCTATGGGCCACAAAACGAAAGGCGCTGCAGTGGTACTAAGCACTATGTTATTTGTTACGAATTTCGGTGGTCCCATTGCGGGAGTAATAGTAAAATTAACGTCGACTAGATTTGTAGCTGTGCTGGGAGCGTGCAGCTGTACTTTGGGTATTTTCCTAAGCGGATTTTCAACTAATATATGGCATTTAGTAATTACTTACGGTATTTTATTAGGTAAGATTAATTAAAATAACAAATGTTTAGGTACATTATTCGAAATTATTTTGATAAATATTGATATATTCAGATTGGTTTCAGGTTTAGGACTTGGCTTCATACAAAATTCTTCATTTGTTGCAATCAATAGCTATTTCAAATTGAAGAAGGGGAGAGCAGTAGGCTTAGCCAATGTTGGTACTGGCGTTGGGCAAACACTAATGCCGCATGTTGTCAGATATCTTTTAGAAAATTACGGTTTCCGAGGAGCGTGTATTCTTTTAGGTTCCTTAAGTTTACACGGGGTACGTTACTACCTGCAATTTATATCTACTATTCATATTAAATACCAACGAAATTTAAAACAATATGATAACATTATCATTGTAGATTGGAGGAACTTTATTATTGCAACCGGTGGAATGGCATATGAAAAAAGTTGAAGAAGATGTTGTTATTGATGAAAAAATACATCTTTTGGAAGATAAGCACAAAAGTATAGTTATTGACAAAGACCATAAAATAAACGGAAAACCTATATATAAAAACGGTAGTGGGATATTAAGTAACGTAAACAACGGAAAGGAGTTAAATACAAATTATAACACAAACTTCCAAGAGAATCCGAAATCCACCCAGGATTTGAATGGTAATATACTACATATTTTATAGGATTATTAGGAATACTCGTGTATTTTATTTAAATATAGATTAAAAATAATTTAAAATCCTTACTTTACTGTCTATGAATGTAATGGGCGAACAATAGTTTCGTCCGCTCTCCTCATTTGCTTTTAAGTGTCTCGTTTGTCTAGCGGCTTGTTAAGGTTATCAACAGTTTGCACTTTGTCTCCGAATCTAGAATAGCTTCATTAGTATCATCTAGGAGTTTTCGGGTCGATGAAATGTATGATTTATCTATTAGTATTTAAGATTTATGGTGCTGCTTAGGACAATATATCAAATATAGCAGTATCACTGAGTTTTATGCATAAAATAGTCTAACAACCTGGTGAAGACTTATCGTCAATTCATCACTAGCATCCGATTTGCTATTTTTTAGTCTCTGTGATCGAAAATTAATATAGTTGTGGACTACAGGCTTCGGTATAGTTAAATGATAGTCGGCGTCAACGAAAGAATAGCACCTGGTAGTTGTGCAAGCATTATTGCAAACATTTCATTATCAATATCAGTATTCCAGTCGTAGGAATGCTAGATAGAGGCCTTCCCCATAATTTTCTTATAGGAAAGGTAGGAATTGATCTTCATCCCTCGGCTATCTATGACCTTAACAAGGACGTCTGCCTTCTTCGTGGGGGGACGACCTATGCTGGACTTACCAGTTATTTGCTTCCACTCTAAAAACAAAGTGCCAGTGGCTGTCTATTTTGCATACTATAAGGCTCGCTAGATGAAGATTTCCAGTGCATGGCTCTGTCCACGGTTCGTTTAGCGACTTTGAGCTAGCCAATAAGACCAGAGGCAAGAGACCTCGTTTAAGTACCCTCAATCGTTGGTATTATAAAATTAAGAATACGCCAAATGCAGTGTGTAAAAAAAGATATATTCTCACATTCTAGACAATTGATGAATTTTATTTATTATATATTAAATAAAAGATTATGTCATCATAATCGATTTAAAAATGTTCACGAAAACTCGATTCTAAAATGACAAAATTAATCACGTGGTTTGCAAGGTGTTAAGGGGATTATCCACAATTATCGATAATTTCTGAAATTTTATCAAACATTTACAACTTTCCGTGTTATTAATGTATTTATTACACTTTGACATGTAGTAAAATTTAGCTCGGTAATTGTATGAAACTAATTATCATAACCGTCATTATATCAGCTGAAGGACATCCACCACTGGACATATCCAGCGGTGGGTGTTCTACATCTGATATAGACCTATGGCTCTACCACAAAGATTTTCAAAAAGACTCGATGGAAACGGCCCTCATCTAGCATTTTTCGACGACCTTGATAAGGTTATAAGTCCATCTTGTCGATGGGCGTTCTAAGCTGCGCTTGCCGACCTATCTTCTCTATTACAGCACTTTAAAGCTTCAGCGGTTGTTCTACATGAAATGAGCGCTGTTCACTGCCACTTTAAGCTACCAATGATATTATGCTAAATTAAAATTAATTTCAGGAGAAAAAATTGAAAATGAAGTTAAACAAAATAAGAACTTCTTTAGAAAAATATACGAGTTATTTGATATGTCTTTGCTGCTGAGCCCTCGGTTTATAAATATCATCATTGGCACTGCGCTAACAGTCACATCAATTCAAAACTTCAGCTTGATTTATCCCTTCTTTTTACAGGTATGCATATTTTATTACTCTTTAATATCTACTTTCTACGTAGGTTGACCGTTCCTATTTTCACTTAAAATTAACGAAAAGTAAATCACTATTCCTTTGTACTTAAAACATAAACAAGTTTTAACGATTTACTTTCCTTTTAACAGAAAGCAGCGTCCTTGGATAAACAACAAACAGCAAACTGTATGTCCGCAGTAGCATTTGCCGACATCGTTGGCAGATTGACATTACCTGCATTCCAAGACAAGTACAAAATAAAAGCAAGAATGATGCTTATTATGACGAGCATTTGGCTTATTATCGTTAGACAAGGTATGTGGTACAGAAAATTATTTATCATTTTGTTAAATTCCTTTATATTGCGTCTCATTGAAGTAATTAGTAGTTTTATAGATATGCAACTTGTTATTCTGAATCGCGTATAAAGTTAATGTTGAAAATTATTATTTTAATCAGATTTAAAATAAAGTAAGCAATTTATAATAAAGAACATATTCTCTCGAGGATAAACTACGGTACGGTACCAAGCGTTCGTACAAAAATCAAAAATAAAAATGTTTCCAAAAACCCACAAACAATTCTTATTATCATTTTACATTCGATGAACCTTAATTTTTTGTACATAATAAGGACACATTATGACAATATTTAATTAGTAATTTTTCTTTACAGTGATGGCGTACCAATCAGACTTAAAAGTCTTAATCGTTATGTCCTGTTTATACGGCTTCGGTAGAAGTATGGTGATTGTAGCGCGAAATATTGCAATTTCTGAAAACTGTAAAATGGAACAAGTACCTGCTGCAGTCGGGCTAGGAATGCTAAGTATGGGCATTATAGTTCCTCCTGCAGGATATTTTCTCGGATGGATCCGAGATTACACAGAGAGTTACATTGCGTGCATATCTGCTCAAAATATTCTATTAGTAATTTTCCTGATAATGTGGGTTCCTGATATGATACTTATTTGGATGCAAGAAAAGAGAACAAAACAGAAAAGTATAGATGAAGTAGAATTATCGTAGTAGAGAAATTTCATTAAGCCGTAATTTAATTGCGTAGTGAGAAGTGAGAAATTGTATTTAGTGCCTATAGTAATATATTTTAATAGGCGTGTAGTTTTAATGGTGACAATTAATCTTTATTAATTAATTGCCTCGGCTGTGATGTTATTATGCGTTAAAGGAGGACTTTTAGTTACTTTCAATTATAATCAAGCATTTATATCATTGAGACTGAAGGTAGCAATAAGAATGTCCAGAGATAATGAAATTATACAATTAAAAATATACATTTTTGTGTAAACAAATAACACAAATTAAATAAATACGTTACTTTTAATTGAATTTTATTACCATTTTTTTATACTGTACGATATTGTTTTCGCTTGATCAAAAACAGAAAAGAACGCAAATTCTTCAACATGTGAAAAATAAGGTAAATTAATCTTTACGTAGTATTAAAGTTTCTGTTTGCACAGGGTTGATGCTATAACTAAATTTAAGTATGCAATACACCAGTGGACTAAAAAAAATTGTCTGAATAAAATTTTCATTTACTCTTTATGTATACTCGTCGTACTAAATATAGAGAGACTAACTACTTGTCACGAAATATATTTATATATATATATATATATATATATATATATATATATGTGTGTGTGTGTGTATATATATATATATATAGCGAGAGAGAGAGAGAAAGAGAATGTAGAAATACATTATTAAAAGTTTACTAAGATACTCGTATAGTTTCAAATACCGCTTCGAAATAAATGGTATCTTTAAATACTAAAGCTCAGGGATACCTTGCAAAAATCTCATGTTTAATGCAATAACCGGCAGCCTGGAATCGCACGCACCGGGGGCGCCGTCTCCGGCAGACGGTCACTGACTTGCATAAGGATGAATGTCTCGTTTAAGAAAGTAAATGTTTTTATACGTGTTCCGCATCTTTTGGGGAAAAGACCATCAGTATAACATCCTGAATGCTGTCTATATTGTTCAGTATTTTGTTTTTGGTATGAGTTTATATTATCGTTCGCGTGATATCGATAACGTTTTATCTATTTGATAAAGCGAAATTTTATAATGACAACATATCCCTTGCGGTTACAGGAATATGTTATATAGCTAATCATTGATAGATTACCAAAAGTTCCATTGCGAAGGAGATTAACGCTAAATTTATCTCCTAATCTGAGCCAGTGGAATAATTCAACGTTTATATGACATAGAATAAAAAAAATTCAAAGGTTTCTTTGTGGGTGGAGATCCTATGCTGCGCTTGCCGGACCATGGGTTCCACATCAGTCACCTTAAAGCTCCGTCGGCCATCTGTTCTGTGCGCCAACTACGTGCGAATCCGCTGGACCATATCGGTTACATTAGTTCGTCAACATATTCTCTCTTTATTCCTAATTCTTTAGGGGAATCCTAAACATAGCCCTCTCTATGACTAGATAAGAGACTGTGAATTTTCGCTGACATGCCGAAGGGGCCTGAAAAATCATAAATTTTAAATATGGAACATGGAATTTAAATATGGATCTGTAAATTTTAATTAATAACATAATAATGGGAAAATTGTAGTGTAAAACTATCATTATTATTTATAATGTAAAAGAAGAAATTTTATTATTGTCTTCACATTTACGTGTTCGAATCAATGATAGACAATAAATGATGATTTTTTAAACTTTTGTTTTAAGCTGTAAGTTTTTGTATGTAGAGAAACGACGAAATGTAGGAATTTAAATGTACGTTTTTTATATTAGTATCAAAGCATTGTCTTTTTGCTTTTTAATTTATAATGTATGGACGCAACTAATTAAAAAGTAAATAAACATAAACTTTACTTTATGTAAACTACTTATAACAACTGTAATATAAAATAGGCAGTATACATGAGAGCTAAAATAATATTTAATTCGTAACAGAAACTGTGTGTAATTCCAAAGTCACTCTGACGGAATATAATCAGTCCGCCGCATGAAAATAAAATCTGGGCGTAATGCTAAACAACTGTTTGCAGAACACAAATATATCTGTGTTTAATTTCGTCGACGTTAAATAAATTCATTCCCGCTGTGCAGCGGGTAGCGCGTAAATTTAGAGGGTCCTTTTCGTATATTTTCCAGGGAAACTAACGGATTATAGTCCGCGCCCAAAATTTTATATATTTTGTCCTATGTCGTTAAGGAATATTGTACTGCGTGCTATAGTGCGAAATAATAAACATTTTTTCACTTAAACTGCTTTGTGCTATCTTCAAAATGCTATAGTGCTGCAGTATGAATGGTTATAGATGTAATTGCTTTAAAGAAGTGAATTGAAAATATGTATAATGATATTCAATACACATTTTCCAACTAAAAGCTTTAAAGCCACCTATTTAACATCACTTATTATAACACGAGATATTTTTCTATTGAAATGCAACAAGCCAATTACTTCTAGCACTACAAAGTGTGCAAGGACAGAAAGAAAAAAAAAATTTAATTATTCGATTTTCAAAAAAGCTTATTCTTCTTTATTTTACTTTAAACTTACATTAATATTTGCAATAGACTCTTATTTAACATTAATTTTGGAATTATATTAATTCTGTACCATTGTCTTATTTTGAACTCTGCTGTCACTAAAAAGATTATCCAATCTATAAAGGGCCACTTTACTGAGTAACATTTGAAGTAGTTTTATAGATAACATTGCTAATAACAATATTGTTTTGGTTTGTTGATAAAATGTTAAAATATTTGTTATGTTATTTGCTACCCTTTTAACCGTAAGAAGTATTAATTGATAACACTAGCCTCAAATTAAAGACGGATTAAAAAAATTGCTAAAAATAATACCAATTGGACACCCTGTAAAAAATTTTTTTTAGTTTCAGCAGTGTACTTAGTACAGTCGATTGATTGAACAGAACCCGAATTTACGCTTAATGATTATAATAACTCTTTATAAATAATTTTGTAATGATTTATCTGGTCATTGAAAATCTGCAAGGCATGAGCCTCCTAAATAGATATCTATGGAGGGAGACACTAACCGCCACGCTTTGGCAGGTGGCGGCAGTGGTATTGCTATATCAAGAAGACCAATGGCAATCATACGTAGGGGAGAGTAGGGTAATGAGAGTCAGTGGGTAATGAGAATCACCCATACATCCACAAAACAGTACACGAGAGCGACTCGTAAATAAGGTCCTCTACCCTGCCCTGGCCCCCAGGCGTTGCCTCGAAAGTCTCGCACCAGTTGGTGCCCGCACTTTTGAGATACGGCTGTATTTTGTTTTTTCGCTCCGCTGATCTAATTTTTCGTCAATGTAAATTAAAAGGTAAGTGTCGAATAATTTGCAGTATACGATTAAGACATTCACACGTGCTTAGTTACACATTCAAAATTGTGATGTGCAGTTCTTAGCGTGTTAATATGTTACAGTTTTATTTTCATTCATTTTTTTTCTAATTTGTGTAGAAGTGGGTAATGAGAGTCGGGTGACTCCCATTTCCCACGAATGATCATGTATCGAAAGAATCATAATCACCAGTTCCGAGCACATCAAAAGAATTTCATCCCATAGTACCGAGCACACCAAAACAGTCAGTATCTGCGATTAACTCATCAGATCCTAGCACTTCAAGTCAAATTACATTGCATGATTTAATCAAGTTAACAGAGAAGACACGTATTATTAATACAAGACAATGCCGAAAAAAACAACATGCAACACTTTTAACTTCAACGCCATTGAAAGAAAACCTTGTAGAAAAAGAAAATAAGAAAGAAAAGAAAAAAGGAGGAACACAGAAAGAAAATAAGAAATGGAAAGGTAAAGATCAGGGAAAAAAAGAAAAAAAGTAAAGTAGTGAAGAAGACTCCTGAAAAGGTAAAGCGTCAAATACTTCAAGAATCGAATGAAACCTCTGTATCTGATGTTGGTACTAACGATTTGTGCCAGCATGATGAGGATGATGAGCTAAAAGATGTGGGAAACAAGTGCCCAGTATGCAACGATTTCGGCAGAAACAATGAGATATGGTTCAGATGTACCTCATGTGGTCTATGGGCTCACTCGGAATGCACTGGGTGGGACTCAGCTCAAGGTTATGTCTGTGATATGTGCTAGATTTTCATTGACTCTGATTGCCCCCAGGGTGACCACCATTACCCTCATATCGGTGCAATGGGAGTCAAATCTGTTTTTTTTTAAACTTGAATAATTTTCAAAGTTGATTGCCAAAGTAATTGAAACTGATCTCAATTGATAGTATATTAGTTATATTATATTTAAAGGCGGTTGCAATAAATATTTTGTTTTATAATTAATTTTTATTTGATTTCTCGCTTAAGTGACCCCCATTACCCTGTTTTACCCTAACTAACGTACAATTTATAAATAATCTAACATTATACCCAAACGGAAAACAAAACCCGCTACCTACAATCACAAGTCCCAGTCTTCTATCGGTGGGCTACCTGCGCTTAAAAATAGAAAATATTATTATTATGTAGTTAAATACATAATGCGGCACCAGGTCCCAAACTTTAATACATAAAAAAAAAGGAAATTGGAATCGTAAACGTCTCATTAAAAAAAAATATTCCAAGAATAATCTTGCCGACATAGCTGTGCGTTTTTAATAAATTAAAATATTGTTCAAAATAGATTCGCTACTAACGCAGATATGTACTTATTTTTGTAATAATTAGAATACAATAATAATCTTTAGAAATTACGTATATAAAATATTCATTGGCTTGATGCACAATTTTTATCACTATTTATGAATAATCAGAGTGCCTTATTGCTATTTGTAACAGTTTCTGTGTTATATACTAGGTTCTAAGTAACATCGTTATGTTTTGAAGAAAAATAAAAGCCCAGTCAAAAAAACATCAAAATCTCATTAGTTCCCATTCCATGCCGAAACGACACTACGGAAGCAGTATAACTAATGTACGGTAATAAACAGAGACGAGAAATGTCGTATTTCTTTTTATAACTTCAGTATACCATCCATTTTCTGGTTTAAAAGGTGTCCAGAGAGTGCTGACGTGGAAATAAGTATTGAAATTACGACGTGTTATGGCACTGGCCACAGGTAGTAAAACAGAAAACACTGTTCAGAGAAAAATTGTTATTTAATGTTTTGGCTTTTCTTTCCTATTATTATCTCGTTTTTTAATATTTATTTTATATCACTTACATATCATATACCCAAAATAATATATATCTATGGGAGGATATACCATAATTGCTACGCTTCGCAGGCGAGCGGGGCGGGGTTAGCGAGTGTTGTATTATACGTAGAGGACGCTGTTGTTATTTGTTTATGAGCAGTGGCGGTCTGCGAATATGAATTTTATAAGATGTATCGAACGGAATCGAACACGCGACCTACGCGACACTGTTAGTTACATTTAAACTAAAAAAAATTGTCTGTAAAATGCAATTACAAACTTAGAGAGTTTTTCTATTTATCAATCAAATTATTTAAGCCATTATATATATAAAATACAAAAATAAATTAAACAGTCCACAAAATAAATTTCGAACATGGGTTATATATCTGTAACACCTACTTATGAATTGCATTTAGCATGTAGATGTAAGTTTGTATGTTTAAAAAGATGTTGTTTAATGTACGAGCAATAATTTTTAATATACCAATTACAAAGTCTTGTATTACAAGAGGTAAGCTTTGTCCTGAAAATATTTTAAATATCTTCACTGTTAGTAAAATTATTTCAAATACCGCGCATAAGGAATAGCTCAATTTTCGTTCATGATTGAGATCGATCCTTTACTCAATTGAAATCACTCGGAATGAGACAAAGACGAAAATACTTCTACTCTTCTGTTTCTTGTTCAATGTCGAAGTAAAGAAGTTAATAACAACATGTTAAACCGTCGTTATAAATACCAGAAGGACGTTATTTCGGCAAATTAACTAAAAAAAGTGATTTATTATCTTCATTCTTTCATAAAATACAATTTCCCATTATCAACAATTTCCTACCCTCTTAATACTTAGTTAAAATAACTTATCCACCACAAAATTAATATCAAACAAAAAGGCTACTAATTGTTCTTTTAATTAAAATATGATTAGGTCAACACTTCTTAAATAAATGATGCTCCTAAATAAATGATACACTTTTTAATATCTGCAACATTAATTATTTTATTTGATTCTTCTTTTAAGTGAAAAATAGGTTTGTTTATTTTACAGGACGCTAAGAACCAAGCGTTTAGGGCAGGTAAATGGAATTCTCTTGCTCGGGGAGCACACAGGCATTCTGTCTGTCTGTTTAAATTTGCACGGACGCCGTTCACGCTCTTTCACTGCAAACTTTTAATTTCTTTGGCCGTAAATCTGTTTGTTATCGTAACATTTTAATTATAACCAAACCTTGACAGTGCTTCTTGATATTATATTTAACTACATAACTAGAAGAATCAACATTACACCAATATTTTTATATATATATTTGTGACGGTCGGTTTTAAATTTTTACTGTTATTTATGCTGGTCTTTGACTGAATTATGTATTAAAAATTTGTATAAATTTGCCTATATTTAATATTTATCACTATTTTTACACTATTATTTGCAATAACATCTACATACTAAACTTGTCATTAGTTTTACAGTAACCCATTTTACTATTTTTTATTACCATTTTTACTATTCTATATTATTATTACTATTCCATGTTACTTTATATCTGATAAATATAACACAGAAATATTACAAAAACAATACAGAAGTAAAATTGGCGACTCTTCTGCATTCCACGATTTCTCACGGTACCTTTGGATGTATAGTTGTGTATTTTAATGGACTACGACTAAATACTAAAAAAGAATAGTTAAAGTATATGCTTGTAATTGTAAGTATAGAGTATAATTACAGAAGTTTGATTAAGATAATCATTAAGTATGTTTGAACGTTTCATAGTGCTGCATTTTGTTTGATTTTATAATTAATTTGTGAAATAAGCCCTCAAAGTAATAAAATCACTACCTAGACGGTTTTGTAATAAAAAAATTATTTTCGCTTGTTTATACTGTAAATTCGTTTCAAAACGCTTTACGCATTTAAAGTACGTCAAATATGCATGAACAGAATACATTTGAGTGTCTAGCCGTTCGTTAGTAGAATTATGTTGAACATTGAATTCGTTTCTAACTTTAAAATACGACGAATAATTACTAATAATTCTTGTCTAACGATTCTATACAAATATAAAGCTAAACTGATTGGTGAAACTAAAAAACTGAAACGTTTTTTTTTTTTTGGTCGGATTCTCACTGTTGCTGAAATGACATTTGTAGTTTCCGCGGGTTTTAGATGTCAGGGCGCAGAAGGCGCTTAGCTAAAGATCTCTTAGGTCTTCGATCGCTTCATGGAGTAAATAGGTTCGAGGACACAAAGAAACCTCGGCTTAAGCTGTCATTTGTCGATAATATCCGCTTAGCATTCCCACACAAGAGCGCCCGATAGTCGAACCTCGACTTGGACGCTTGATATGTCCGGAATAATAACACTACTAAACCTTCGGAAAACGTTGGCAGCTAAAGTAGCTGAAGAAACTAGAGCAACGCTTATGTTCGGAGGATTGGGTCTTCTGCGACATACGATTCGGTCTCGTTTGTTAGCTTATATCGTTGTGTATATGCAGGTTAGTATTTAGTTTCAGTGAATATGCGGTGTACGATCGGTGATAGAGCTTAACTCAGACGCCTTCACATGGCCATGGGCCGAACCTAGGCTCGGGCCGTTGTATAATTTATTTCACCGATTTAGGACGCCGGTTAGCCTTCGGATCACGAAGAAACACGCGTTCAAGGGGACGGACACGAACTGTCACTCGTAACGCATTTAACAATTTCATTCGATTGTGCACTTGATATTAATTTTATATCATTATCCATATTATGATTATTTATAGTGTACCTCACAAGAATAATGCAAGAAGAGCCCATTTTTAAGGAAACTGCAATTAAATTAAATCCCCCTAAATTTGTATCGTTATTACAGTAGTAGTTCATCTTCAGATTTTGAGGTCACTTAAAAATCACACTATAACAGAATTTTCACATGTAATATCGACCATGTACCGTTGTTACATTTTATTCCTGAAACTGTTTAGATAGCCGGACCATACACTAGTCTAAGATATTAGATTATTTTAGAACTTTAATGCAGCGATATTATTTTTTTTAGTTACTGTACAGTTCTTATATCAAATCTGATAAAAATAACACCACGGCCATTTGCTTTAATGAAACTCTTAATTGTGAGAGGAAGACAATAAGTAATTACTTCCCAAAACGAAATGCAATTTAGCACTGTTCTCAATAAATGAGTGCTTAAACCGTGAAACAAATAAGAGGAAGCAACAAAACGAGCTGCGCATTGTGAAACTCCCGCAGCCAACGGTTAACTGTAGTGCTTCACTGAAACAGTTCGATGAAACCGAGAAGCTTTGAAACGAAAAACTAAACGAATCCAATCAACGGTAAACACTAGTACGCTGGGTAAATACATTATATTATCTATGTTTTTTCAGACTTTAAGCTAAATATCAAAACTGTCTGCCTTCTTTGTTAAGCTTATAAAATAGTACATACTTTACTGAAACTGATGAACTTTATCAAGTTTCATAGAGATTTAGAGCGACATATGATAATGCAAAATCAAAATTTTAAGACCTAAAAAAGACTCATCATCATCATTTCAACTAAAGGACGTCCACATCTGGACGTATGTCTCTACCATAGACTTTCAATGGCACCCGGATCTCGTTGGAAGCAGCCAGCATCGAGCAACTTTAACAAGGTCCAAAAACAAGTACTAGTATTGAATCATTGTAGTAAAAAATACGTATCATAAAGCCGTTTCTGAATAATTTATTGATTTATCTTTTCAACCAATATACGCTCACTGCAAGGCATAGGCTTCCACCAAAGATATTTATGTGAGGGATATACCATAATCATCACGCCTGGCAGGCGTGTTGGCTATCGTAGTGTGGTATACTGTGCTAATTAAAATTTTGATGGTTACATCATTGCGTCCCCTTTAATGGTTTTAGGCTTTATACTGCCGGTACAGTGCATCATAGATAGCTTCGTTTAAGCCTCCCTTGACTGTTCGATTCCTTGTTTGGTATATAGACAGAAGCCCTACTTAGCACGAGGCCAACCTAATTTCACTTTCTTGATCTGTTATTTGAAATAGAAGCACTTGTCTTTTTCTTAGACATGAATATTTAAAAAATCGTTGGAAATGGTAATGTACAAATATTAACGTTTATATAAAAAAAGATTAAAGGAAATAACAAATTATAATGAAAAGGTAAATTTATACCACATTGAACTCTACGATACAGGCCAGCGAGCCTAGTGGAAAAATTTTCAATAATCATACATTTTAACAATGTAAAGTACATGCCATAAGAAAGAGGTACAAAGCCGTTAATATTCATAGGCCGATAATGTTTTTTTCCGTTAACAACAATTTATTAAAATAATTTGGTTTTCGTATAATTTAATACTAAGGCCAATCAGATCAAATTAAATAATAAATAAATTTTACTGTAGACAAAACTTTATATTCTCTTCCTCATACGAATAATAAAGTTATTATGATATTTAATTATAACTTGAAAATAGCTTCATGTAAAAACATCATAAGCCTTATTTAAATCTTCTAAAACTCGGGAAAAGTTTCCAGAAGCGCTTGCAGATGTTACCGGTGAAAATTTAAAGTATGTATTACTAACGCCGCAAACCGTCAGTGGGACTAGCATGAGAATTCCATTACTGTGTTCAAGTAACACGCTCGCGTCGCACCCGCTCTTTGTTACGCTGAGCGATGTTAACCTTTTAACAAGCCTGTTTATTTAAATCGACCTCAAAATCATTGAAAGTAATATCTTTTTTGTTAACTTAAAAGCTGTCCCTAATAAAAATATTTGTATTTACGTAATCAAAATTTACAACGCCTGTTAAACTAAAATTTTAAAACATTTGTAATTATTGCCGTTGTTAATTGATTACATTCTTATTTAGGAGCATATATTGTGTGTGTACCTAAGCACAGGAAAATGACAAAATTAATTAAGTAAAGGCCGAATTTCACATTAACTAATGTTATTGAAAATAAAGGTAAAATTTACAAATCTCTCCTGTTTTAAGCAATAGAGTAAAATCCGTAAAGATTTTATAGAAGAGTTTCTAGTAGAAATTATTTTTTTATTTTTACAAAAATTACGTAACATAGGGTATATATTCAAGGGAGACAGAGTCAATACTGTCGTTTAACCAGAATAAGGAACTATGGCAATCACAATGAAGAAAAAAAATCGTAAAGAGAACACATTGTTCTAATATTCAAAATTGTACACTAATAAGGTAAAGGTTAGTAATTTCAAATAAATAATTTAATAATTATATTCAATCTAAATGTAAGTCAAATTATGATACTTTGTGTATTATAATTTGATTTCAAACGTTTCTATTACAATTTTACTTCTTTTATGTACACCTCGCTGGAGATAACAGAATTTAACTGACGATCCGCAAATCTATTTCAATCTACGTACGTCAATTTCTCATTCTTTATTCATATATTACCGAAACTTTATTTAATATTTCTAAAAAAGTAAGTAATAAAACTCGGTAATTTACATTATTGAAACACGTTACATTACACACGGTTCACTCTAAAAATGGCATATAAATGATTAATGTTAAATTAGCTGTTATCCATTATTTACTTACATGATCATAAGAAAATTATTACTACCATTTCTGAGTACTACACAAAACTAGATACATAATTGGTTTTCTGTACAAACCTTTGCAATGCATATTCGCTGTTCGTCGAACAGTTACGACGTGGCGAAGTCATAAAACCTTATCTGTCCCCTTCATGCAGCGTTTCGTACGGTTTAGTTATCAGTCGAGTACTTGATAGAACTATATCTCGATGTAATAAATTTTCAAATGCAAGAATAAGATATATGCTTACAAATATATGTCTTTAACATTATTCTTACGTGCCACAATTTAACTTTAATAATCTTATTTAACAAATTTACCATCTGCGCACAGTTATAAACAAATCTATGCGCACAAAGAAAAAGTACCAAATGTTGCTATAAATGTACGAAGACCATATATCACAGAATTATTTTTCTTAATAATCTCTGTGTGCTCGGTATGTGTTATGAACTTACGGAAGTATTGTTTAAATTAATTTTTTTATCGAATATTACGTACGAACGTGTACGATAGCGTAATACTTAAACTGTTTATTTCGATTTATTTCCACTTTTAAGGAAAGTGTTTCTTAAATTCACTCCGGAGTTTTATCAAAAAATATTATATCAATGAATTTTTTCTAACTGTTTATTTCCAAACTAATCACTTAAAAATATCGCGAATTTCTATTTTACACACACATATGATTTCATTATTTTTTTCCATTTCAGTTACTGTTTTTAATCTCTTTGACGTTTTGAATAGTAAAACCAGATGCAATATTTAATTATAAAACATAAATTAAAACATTTATTAGTTATTTAAAGCTCACAAAATACTCGATTACTGTATTGAACAAATCCAATAAATGGTCAACGTAGCAAGAAAATTTGAAAATGTTACAAATTTACCTTTAAATATTAGCCAGACGATAGCAACCGATCAAGTCCAGCTTAGGGCATCTCGGACGATCTTGCTTGAGGAGCACCCGCCGAAACATACTATGTACTCGGCTATGATTCCAAATATCTTTATTCAATTAGGTATTTACACGCACTTCTGAATCGTCGATTAAATAACAACATAATGAGTAAACTACCACTGAACGCTAGTGTTGAGAAGAGCCAGCCAGTAATTCAGTTGTTTTTTTTTTTTTTAAACGAAAATTAACAATTTTTAAAGTGTACACGATCAATTCAACCATGTAAATGTGTCAAGAAACTAAGTTCCATGCATTTCGACAAAACCAAAAACTTTCGAATGTTGTAATAAGATTTAATTAATAAGAAACTTTTAACTTTAAATTTAAGCTTAAGAAAAGGGCTGAGATATATAGTGGAACTTTATTATAAGTACATTTTCAGTTGTTAATTTTTTGTGGGCAAAATTTTGGGTGTTACGAGTTTTTCGAGATTTTTATTTCTTGTATTTATCATGTGTCTTTTAATATTATTTTATAGTCTTTTTAAATTTGGTGCATAAATACTATGTTATTAAATAAGTATTGAGAAGCAACCGATAGAATATCAAATTGTTTAAAAACATCTCTCAAAAAATCTTTAGCTTTGCAGGTACATGTATCCCACACAACTGTATTTTCAAAAATTAACATCAATTACTTACTCGTATTTTATGTAAAATAATACAATAATTACATGATAAACATGCATTACGCAATTTCAAACTTTGGATTAAATTGTTCTACTTTTACTATAAGCTAAAATAGTTTCAAAAATAATTTGCAGCAAATCTTTAAAGAAAAAATAAAAGAAATCTTTAAAGAAGTTTATTCTAGCTACTCGACTCGTCTAAACGCAGCACGGAGGGCCTCGGGATTGAAGTACCAGCAACAATGACGGTCTTTGGCTTTTGTAATACTTTATTATGTGCCGGCAAAGATCCCCTGACAAAACTTTATTGGGACATCGAGTATGAACACTCAAGCCGATATGAGATACTAGTTATAATAGAGAGTCATTATTCGATAGAGAAGCCTTATATAAAGCGGCGGGAGTACTATCTATTCAAAGCTTCACAATTTATTTATATTATAGAACACATTATTATAAGTATCCATATTGCTTATATCATCGGATACAAATGAAGTACAATTAAATGATATTATAATTTTATTGCTTCTTGACTTTTTAATTTTACAGGTAATTACGTCACGGTAATTCATATTTAAGACACTTCAATTAAGCTTGTTGATTGTTTAGTGTTTAAATTTTGATTCTGTTTCTTCTCGTAAAATACACAGAATGAACGCTTTTTTCCTTTCCTCATCCTAAATTTTGAACAATGATCTATGATTCCCAGGGTTGGTTTTTTTAACTTAACAATAGCGTTAACACTAGCGTTTGTATCTTACATACGTTTTTGTTAAAAAATCGATTCGTGTTTAATTTTATAATCTTATTTAAGTGCATAACGACAGGAAAGTAACTTTTATAGATAAAACTTATTTATATTTAACGACATGTTATTCTAGAGTTAGTAACAAGCTAGTAACATATTTAATTATAAAAATACAAATACTAACTATTTTTATTTGCATTACATCAAAATTACAATAAAACTTCGTCGTCGTTCCAGCGCATATACGTTCCACTGCAAGGCTTGGACTTCCTCCAGATTTACATTTACTGCTGAGTGACCACTGCTCGTATATTAATGAAAATAACCGTTTTTTGATTTCAATAACATTATGTACTGGTGTACAGTGCTAGATAATACTGAAAGAATATTATATAAAGATAAATAAGTTCAAAACCTTGAAATTTAATATAGAAAAAAAACGTAAAAACAGTTAAGAAATTATGTACTAGTTGTCAATAATTATGATACTGTAATCAGTATACGATACTATAATTATGACTAACGCTTTTCTCATATAAAGTGAAAGTTTTCGAGCGTAATCGATTCAATCCAAATTTATCGCATGTGCGTAGTGCATTGTATCAACGACGGCTTATCACTGCGAAGTAGATCGCTGAATGATTGTAACACATTCTCAAATATAAAATATACACACCTACAAATATAAACCACTTTTTTGTGGCCAGCCTAGTTTTATCGCTTGCCCTTGTTGCTAGTTTAAATCGCTTCCAGATTTGATTAAATTTTGTTTATATATAAACGATAATTGCTTAAAATAGTCTTCCTATTTTACGTCATTTATCTATAGTCAAAATAAATACGTAAAAATAAACGAAAATTTCTTAGTATTTTCGTTAAGGCACGAGGAAGGTTTTAATGAAAATAAAGATGATCCAGAGACCAGATAAGTAGTAACAACACCTCTTTTCCAATACTAATCACAGAGTAAATTAAAACCCCTATAACTAAATGTCAAACATTTGATATCAATTAAAACAAAAAAAGATGGTAGGATCTGATGAAATAAATGAACATAAAATCATGTTATTACTTCAAGTCTTATGTACGCAATAGAAAAATTATATCTGTTCGTAATCTTCGTTTCTTATCACGACATTAAATCAATTAAGGAAGCTACCAGTGATATTTACGTTTTATTTATTTATCGACTCCATATATCCATCATCTAACGGACCCCCACTCTAAGTAATAGATCCCTAAAAATCGCCACAATCGTCGGTGCGTTGCTTACAACTAGCGGCTTATCGCGACCTTGACTATGTCGTAGATTCTTCCAGTGTGAGGATAACAACGCTGTGTTTACTGGTTCGTCTGCCTATTATGATAGGTTAATTCGGCAGAAAGTTTGTCAGGGAAGCTAATATCTTGTAAATGTTTATCATCTGTGTTTAGAATCTTTTTTGATATATCTTCGAGTTAATCAACTTAAATTTTCACAGCACAAAAATTATCAGGGCAGTCAGAAATTGTTAAAATTAGAAATATATCATATAGATCAATTTCCATATAAAATCTACTTCAAAATAAATCGTATACCGTAGTTTATATCCGAAGTAAATTAGTCAATGTCAATTTTTAATTTGGTCGATATCCTCGGCTACTGAAGTGTATCTGTTTCCTCAACTCTGACGTGTTATTTTAGGTTGAATAGGTAGGGAATAGATACAGTTTTCACTTCTCGACTATTTGAAATCTGGAAATATTTTTTGGTGTTTCAGCTCTGTATATTGATAGTATAATTTTATATACAGATGTTTTTTTCTTACGTACACCGTTTTTTTTACATTACGCTATTAACTCGTGTACACACGCATGTATACATAGTAGGAAAATCACTAGATCCACGAAAAATAACACCTGGTTTCATATTGTAAATATAATTGAGTAGTGCAAGACATTAAGTAATATCACACTATGTATCACTGAATATTAATGGACAGGCTGTATGATATATTAGGAATGCCCTATTCACTCTTTCAAGTTATTGTATAAGAAACATGATAATTTTATAGCTATATATTAAAAGATATATTAAACCTCAATTAAAGGAATTATCCCAAGCAAAGCTATTTTCGTGTTAGATACAAAAAAGAAAGCAGGTCGTGTGTACGCGCGTTACAAATTGAATCTCTCTCGTATTGCTTTCAGCATTGACTGGTCATTCCTCCGGCACTGGCGCCTCACAGTCTCGTCTCCGGCAACTAACATCACACATCATAGAGCAATAGTTAAGGTAGTGGATGAATAATTTACCTAACGTTTCCTTTTGAGATATACGGTATAATACCACCGTGTTTTATTGCCATTTTTAGATTCTCGTGAATCGTTATGTTTTCATCGTTTATCAAAGAATGATGTAGAACAATTATATGTAAAACAATTTCTCAACGTGTTCATGTCACTGACACGAATATTTTATTTTTACTTTTATGGATAACATAGTAACCAAATATGAACTCGTCTGTTTTTATACTTTGAATAACATAAGAAACTAAATAAGTGGCAAACGCCGCATTCTACGACTTTCTACACTCAACTAGTTCAGAATAACTTAAGACGAGTTAATAAATCTTCTTTAACCATTTACGTTATTTTTTATCATTTCAATTTATTGTAATATTGTTGTGAAATTGCAAGCAAGATAAGTATAAGCACAAAACGGAACGCCGCTGTGGCCTTAAGGTTCAAGATCGGAGGCCACAACCAACTAAAAGGCGGAAAAAGTTTCCCTTAAGATTTTCAGATTCGTAGACTAGTTAAAGTGGCATTGCGCAGGCTACATATATTAACCGATTGCCACTGACTACTAATATTATTTATGGCTGCTCACCAATAGGCAGGTTCTAGATTGGTGATTTCGGACCGGTAAGTACAGTCATTAACGTCCACCTACGAGGTGAACAATTTTTCGCTAAAGTCGTCGGATATGTAGACAAATGAATGTAACTAATATGGTCCAGAGAATGCAGCCCGCTTTCAATCGGTCTTACTGGAAATCCAAGTAAAAGACTTATGCCCAAAAATGGACATCCTTCGGATAAAATTATAAGTGTTTAAAATATTAGCCTTCCGGCTAACACAATTGTTACATGAAATTATTGGTAATATACGACATAAATGGTTTAATTACACATAAATATTTATTAGGAACAATGTTTATTGACCCGTGATGGTATTCAAAGTAAGATGTAAAAGTCCATTTATCACGGAAATAGCTTTGGCTTCGGCGAGTAATCGAGATCACAGGATCGTTTACTTCCACCAAGTTTCAATATTGCTACAAACCATAATGTAATTATCTGTCTCGTTACCATAAGTCATGAATATTCTATGATTGTTATATTCGCGGCTTCGAGGAATGAAATGGCAAGTACAAAACAAAACTTTGTGAGAAATATATGAAAACAGTTTAAAAAGGTAAATTAATTTACACAGACTCATTTTTCAAAAGCCAAGTAACACTTTTGTGATTTAAAAATAAATATTAAAAAAAATATATGTGTCAATAAATAAATAAATATTTTGACTCAATCATATTTTTCAAAAAGCGAAGCTTAGCGTTATTTTTCGATAACTTCGATTAATTTAGTTAAAAATCTGTAATTAGAATCACATAAAGTTATAATAGGGTATCTATAAATAGGTATAGCCTAAAACATGGTACAAACAGTTTGCCATTTAATTCCCCGGACACAGCAATAATCTTATGGCGGCGTTAAGTCTTCGCATGTACGTAATTTTTTTCTGTTTGCTTTCTTCGATGTCGTCGAGAAAGTAGCGTCATGATTAAACTTAATAATTATATTATATTGATTTAGTTTTTTCTAAAGGCTCATTATTTTCAATTCCATCTACTGAGTTTACCTGCGTAAAAATACATACGTTAAATACTAACATCAAAATTATATTATTAAATGGTTGTTTTACGAGTAGTTAAGGTTTTAATAAGATATGATATATCACACGGAGCTTTATTATTTAAGTTAACAATTTTTTTTATAAAAGTTAAAAAAAATTGTGATTGACTTGTGGAAGCAATAGAAATGAACTTTAAATATTTATTTTCTTTACAATTTTGAAATTAGAAAAGTTAATAAGGGACTGATTAAAATCCATTAGGCAAAGCACAAATTTGAACAGATGGCCAATATCAAAGGAGTCCTACACAATAGACTTTTCAAATCTTTTTTGTCGAAAGCTACGTAATAAATATCACAAGAATGAAATTAAAGTACGTGAAAGGTAAAATTTAATATTGTTATTTTGTAAATACCTGCGTAATGAGTGTAGACTTGCCGGTAACTACGAAAATTACAAGTATATAAACATTGTGAAATACCACAATATCTGAATACGAAGGCGTTTGACCAGTATGTGTTGCCAGTGATGCCGTTCGGATAAAAGACGTGGTCGCTTATGACGGGCCATAAGATGGCTCAAGGTTACCCAAAGAGCAATGGAGAAGGCTGTACTCGTAGTTTCGCTGCGAGATCTAATTAAAAATGAGGAAATCCGTAGAAAAACGAAGGTCGTGGTTCAACATAGCATACAAAATTGCTGGTGTGTTGTGGTATTAAGCACGTGTAACTGACGACCGTTGAGGCTAAAAGGTTCTCGAGCGGCGACCACGCGCAGGTAGATGCTGCTTGGGTAGGCCCACTACTTGGAGGACCGACGACGTGATTAAGGGTGCGGGAAAAAGAAGAATGTGTGAAGTGGCTCATACGACTTAGTTTGGAAATAATATATTGTCAAATAAATTCAGGAGAACAAGGTCACAAACATTAGTAATTAATCATTATTTAATTTCTTAAGAGGACAACGCTAAGTCTTATATAAGAGGATAATGTGTCACTCATAACCCTTTTCATGTTTTTATTTCTATTGAAATTTAAACGATTTAAAAAAACTCTTTAGTCTTGTAGACAATGAATAAATAATATCAAACATAAATTTTAAAAAGTTGTAATTCAACGAATAAAAATTTATTAAATCGTTTCTTGCTAAATTATTCAAAAATGAGAGTAAATGGACTGATGTGTGCTGAGTTTTACAGCGGTAATAATTCATAAGTCAAGAGCGTAATGTGCGTGAAATAGATTCGGTGCGCCCTCTTGTAGCTTCTAGAAGAAATGCTTAAATTCAGCCTGACTCGGTTCGCTGGCTCGGAACGTTAAATTAGACTGCCATACCCGGATCCTGTTGTTTGAAATATTATGTGAAATAATGTGAATATCAACTTGGTATATTCCGACTCAAGAGATAATATTTACCTACATGGGCTTGGTGGCTCTCCATTTACCGTTAATAACATTATTTGGTTTGTTTAAGCAAATATGCCATATTTAAAGCTTACGTCTTTATTAAGTCCCTCTCCAGTTCTGTCACATACGTGAAATAAATGATTATCAATACGTTTAATTATAATTAAAATTTTTAGTATAAGAGTTATAATTTTTTTCCTTAATTTAATTAAAAATTATGTGCATAAAATAAGCTAGCATGAATCTTTAATAAATTATGATCTCCTTATCTCCACTCCACAGAATTTCCACTGTCCACATTTCCAATAAGACTGATTGGAAGCGGCCTGCATTCATCTTCTGAAGAATTTGTAGCGTTCACTCTCCGTATTGCAGTCCACAACGGCCAATCTTTTATTTAGTTAATTTTTAATTTTAAATAGTCTGTAAATATGTGAATACACCATTTCGGTTCCACTTCTAACGCCTCTTTCACCTCGCCTTATAAGATACGTGCTCGGGTGGTAACAGTAATCTACCCGCTAATCATGTATATTCAATCGAAGAAAGAGCAGATACTTGCTCCGGTGTTAACTCACCTCCTCCTTCTAATCGCGTATAAACTTAACAAGGTCTCGACGGTCTTTGGTTCTCATTCCAGAACCTTAAAGCCCCAGTGGCCATCTGTTCTGGGTGCTATGACTACAACCATTTCAATTTGCCAATCCGCTAGTCTTTGTCAGTCACTATCGTTCATCTACGGATCTCCTGATTCGGTCTCTTAAATAATTCCTGACCACAGCCATTTTTTTTAAAATTTCTTTAAACTTTAATGTAATACCAGTTACAAGTATTTAATAAAAACTTTAACTTCGTTTTCTCAACTAAATGAAATACGAAATGTTAATGAGAAATTCTGTAAGTAAAAAATTAAGGCAGAACAGAAGCGACGAAGCGTTGGCTCTGAAGCAGCCATGAATAATCCCCCCGTCAGCACCACGCGAGCTCGCTGCCCAATTAAAAACGTACTCTTTCCACGATTTTTAGCTTAGAATATTGTATAATAAGCCAATAAAATACCCCACTTAACGCCTGCGAGGGCCCGCCGGCTATGAAATATGCACTCCTCGCCCTTATTATAGCGCCTCGAAATTAAATGCAAAGGTTGGCCGCGTTGGAAGTTGGAATGTCACGTACAACTGATCAGTAGCAATTTTCGACATATAAAAGAGCACGCATTTTTAGAACTCTACAAAAGCCATAGAATGTATTCAAAGCGATGATAATCATTTTTAATACTTACTACAGCGTATGGCAATAATGGTTGGGACAAAGATAAAGCAGGAATTTTGTAAAATGTTATTTAGGAGATCATTCTTTCCACTTTCTTGACTTTCCAAAAATTATATGACGTAATAGAATAAACCGATGCTCATCATCGATTCTTACCGAATTAGTTTTCAAATAGTCGCGGCGAAGACGCTCAGTAATCAGACCTGGCTACCCACAGTGAAGCTACGAGAAACCTACACGGGCGGTTCAAGGTGCAAGACAGGGCAGGTCAAAGGGAGCCGCTCTGAGTTGACTCATGCCTAATACAGAGGCGAGCAGATGGACTAGAGCGCAGAAGTGAGATCATTGGCTTCCATAGTGGAGACAAAAACGCGGAATAATGGACAACGACGTAACTAATTTAAATGGATGAGCGCTCGCGCTCTTGATCTTTTGGCAATTGGGTAATGATCTGCGGTAAGTTGATTGCTCATGAAGAAGCCAGAAAAAAAGGTACGCTAAATTCCAGCTCACCTTAGGATAAGAAGGGTAATTATATTGCTACGCTTAATCTTTTTTACAGCTATAAGGGCGGAAATAGAACCGCATTACCGTCATTTAAAACAAAACAAATTAATGGCGTGTAAATTTGCAAACAATATTAATACGTCGAAATGACAAAGTGATTGCTACTAGTGATATAAGTCACTAGTAATCTTCCTGCTAACGACAATTATCTTCTATTCGGATAAACAAAAATAAATAAAATTGTTAAACCATTAAAATAATCAGTAAAGAATCTTAACTGGAGTCAATTTTTTAATTCAGAATCCCTATGGACGATAATGGAACGCCGTGCTATCACTAATAACGGTACTGCCACGCAAAAGGTACTTTCAAGGGCTTCTTTCAGAGAATTCCCAGGCAAGAGATGAATTTTATGGGTGGAGCTGGCTCACAAATTTAAATATTTACTTTGAATTATGTGAGATAAAGTAACATAAACCGGTATTTACCTATAACATACATGTATAAATCATGGATCTGTATCTATGATTTATATATAAGATGATTTTTTACAAGCGTAAAGCCTTTGAAGGGGTAAATGTAGCTCAATCGTTGTTAAGTTATGTATACCATACCCCATCCAAAAATCAGCAGTTTCAGAAATATTATATACCATAATTATTATGGAGTTATAAAAAGCGGTTTCAAAATTCGAATTTATGTATATAAATAATTAATACATATTAAAATTAATTATTGTTTACTATTACTATCACCAAACTTCGCATTGTCAAAAGTTGTGGTGCTATCGCATTCCTATAGAAAGACAAATGTAACATACTCCAGAGTGATCCCTATTGACGTGACAATTAGAGATAAACTGGAAGGAGTTAAAGCTTCAAAGCTTTTTATTATCAAATGACATATTCATGCACATTCACTCCTTTAGAGACATCACACCTACAACTAATCACCCTAGAAAATATTACAATTTTAAATTAGAGTCCAAAGCTTTGTAATCGGTGATTTAACACAAGTTTTAAAATAAAAAGAGAAATGGGCTAGTCATATCTCCACGATAAAAGACAATAGGTGGACCATTAAAATTATTCGTTGGATAGGAAAAATAAATGTCGGCAGACCAGCAAAATGATGGGCTGATGATGTTGTTGCAACGGCAGGGTACAGTTGGATGACCCTAGCTTAAAACAAACTTACTATACTAACATTAGCCTAACAAGTTTTACTAACAACATTTACTAACACGACTAACATTTGAACTGTAAATTATGTTAATGTGGAAATAAAAATAAGTCTTAATCATAAATGTGTTATAATGTGTTATAATATTCTACTGCTGAGATATGAGTAACCTAAAGCTCCTTTCATGAAGAACCCATGTTACATGGGTTCTTGATAAAAGAACGGTGCAGTGATGAACGCTTTGGTGCAAGAACTGACTTCTTCATAATATTTTCCTCCAAAGTTTGTGAGCAGTGATGATGTCGAACGGGATCGAACCCTGATCTTTAATACATAGTGCTTAACCAATGGACTACCCCTGCCCAATAAAGGGTGGTACAAATTCAAACAAGTTATAATATTTTAGGCCTTTATTCTTTCAATGTCATTGACGTCAAAAGAAAAAGGTAACAAAGGTATTTTAAAAGCAATACTTATTTCACCCCAGCAGTCATGAAAGACTAGTCGGAAGCTTTTTCATCCATTCGTGGTGAAGTGGCCACTTAACAAAGTCCCACATCAATAAAACATCGAAGATAAAACACCCAAGACTAGGACAAAGTTCTTTTACTTATGTTTCCATATTTAAACGTCGAATTGTGGCAAAAATGTATATTTCTTTACGCAATCTACTAATGAATTATGAACAATTTCAAAGTTATATTATTTTAAATATTACTTTGAAATTGTTAATATTTTAAAATAAAAATTTAAATTATAACTATTTATGTGCATACAATACGGACTATACCGTTCCGTCTCTCTATCATATGGAAACCTGTAATGCTAATATTATTTTATTTCAGTTTTAATAGCGCTATAAAAAGCTTGTTGTTACTAATATTGTTTATACCTATAAATCGACGAATTCGGTACTTATTTCACTTATTGATTATTAATTAACAACCATGTCAAATGTCTATGCCTAAAGTACGTATTAGTTGCTTTTTTAATTTTAAAACTTGCTACAAAGTATTTTTTTTTTAATTTTATTAAAATAAATTAGTTACGTATCTGTAACTAAAAGACTTTATTTGACACATTTTTAAACAATTTGTCATTTTTTTCAATTAACGCCATCTATCGGAAACGTTGTAAAGATAATTAGATTCTGAACAATAACGAAAAGCGTCTCTACAAGCAAAAACGATTAAGACAAAAAATATTAGTAACAAGGACTTAAAAATAATGAATACACTTTTTACTATGCTTATAAAATATATTACTATTGGCGAGTAACATAGAAAGCAAACTAACAAAGCAAATACGCGCATATGAAATACATCACACTAAAATAAATGTTAACAGTTACAGCGAGCAGAGCCGCGTAATATCAGTTTAGATTTTTATTAATCAGATCAAAACATATCGGGAAGTTACTATTATTTATTACCGTGCGGTTCAAAATTAACGATCGAAAACATTAGGTTTGTTTTAATAACGTTCCTTTTTCAACTGTACAAACGTTTAAGTGTAAACACAACAACAAGCGTGTACACTTGTATTTGTAACAGTCACGGCTTTACTTATAAACAAATGTTCGGTGCGCACAGATTTTGCTCCCATTGTCCGATACAGTGATGACAGCTTGAGAAAACATGTGATTTCTTAGTACTTAAATATTTTCGTATTTTACAACCAAAGGATAAACATTCTCACGTTTAATATTACGACGAATGGGCGGTATTTAAGATTTAATTATCTTTATTTGTTTCAAAGCAATAAACAATTTTGTCTATGCTTTATTACAATGAAGAGCATATTAGACAATTAAAATTTGCTTAATATGTTTATGATTAAAGTATTCGACTGCTGCTTCTATAGTCGTCGTATTAACTTTGTTTGACCAAAAAAGATTACATTGCTATTTTTATAAGCTGTTACCTAATTATATTCTTTTGTATAACGATTTTTGAGGCTAAAGGTAAACACACACAATAAGTAATTTCCCAAGGATACGTGTAATCTCGTAAAAATTAAAAATTAACGAATGTTTTCAAACACAGAGCTTCAATGCAAAACCAAAGACAATTTCCTTAAAAGCTTCTAGTATCTATGTAAGAGGCATTTTTGCGGAAGTGGTACTAAACAAGGCTAGTAGCTAACATTATTTAAAAAAAAAACAGTGTTTACTTGTTTTGTGAAGGCGGGTCGCGAGCGCCATCAGATAAGGTCCGATTTGCAGCCACTCCATTAACAAATTAATCGTTTAAAGAGCTCCATATAGGCAGTTAACTTTTATTTACATACTAAATTTGTTTAGTCAATTTTTTAAATGCGTTTACGGTCATACATTTTTATACGTATTAGTTAGCGAAATATACGCTTGTGAAGAAAAATTTAAATGATTTTTTTCATAAATTTAAGGCAAATAATAAAGTTTCGTAAACTGTTTACATCAAAAAAATTATTCAGATAATTTTTGAATTTGTGTGAATACATGTGTGTTTGTGTATGTTTGAGTGAAGGGTTTCGTTCGATTATTATATGCATGTTGATACATGTTATTAGTAATATAAATAAAAAGAAAATATATAGCAATATATATACATATATATGTGTGTGTGTGTGTGTGTGTGAATGTATGTAAGTGTATATACACACAAACACTTATATATGCTTAATAACGTCCTTCATAGAATTGACTAGAGTGAAATTAAGAAATTCTTCCCTTTTAATTAAAATTAAAACTTTGTTATATCATAATAGGCCTTAAAAAAATAATAAGAATCTCATGTCAGGAGGTAATAATTTAACCAATATGTCTTCAGAAATATAATAAAACAGGACGAGATATACGTCAGAATCCCTTTTAATTTTCATACTTTTTTATAACTTCTATTCTTTAAATATTTTCTAATACATTAAATTATCTAACTTAGAAAAAACAAAAACAATTCGTAAGGTACACAAATAGTCATTATTAACGAGATATATGGCTTTGTGAATTATAATACAATATTCCAAATGTAAAGTTATAACTGATGGAATTCATCATCTCAATCACGTTCAATGCTGAACCTAGGCCTTCCCCATAGATTTCCAATAGGGTCTATTTACAGCGTTTTGCGGCGACTTTGACAAAATAAACAATTCTTTGTTTATGGAAGAATGTCATACGCTATGCTTATTGGTCGATAATCTCCACACCTAAATCTTAAGGCCCCAGTGGTCAATTCTACACGCTATGTGACCTGCCTATCGCCGCTACAATTTGCCAATCCGCAGCCTCTGTAATCAAAGAGGTTAAATTTTCTATATTTTTTTCCTGCATATGTATTCTAAAAACACTCAAATTTTTTTATTGTACCCCTTCGTGGGTTACATTAACATCATCATCATCATCTCAGCCGAATGAAAGCCTTCGTCCATAGATTTCCGATAAGACAAATTGGATGAAATGGCCGGTATCTTCCGACCTGAATAAAGTAATTTTAGAAGTGGTCGTCCTATAGTGCGCTTGGCGGCTAATGGTCTTCGCTCTAGAATCCCTAGAAGTCACAGCGACCATCTATTTTGCGCTCTATGTAGCCTATCCACTTCAACTTGCCAATTCGCTGGACAATATCGGTTACTTTTGTTTGCCTTCGGATCTTCCCATTCCCACTCGAGTTTATCGCTTAAAAAATCTAAATCGACACACCAATCGTGGGAACGCTACATAATGTATTTCTACAACTTTGCACATGTGTATCTAACAGCGCCATGCTATTCCATTGATTTAACGAAATTAAAATAATTTTAAAGTGGTCTTACCTTTAAGTATGCGATATTATTAATTGGGTATAATTCACGAAACTTATTTTCAGGTATATTTCTGTTAATTTAAATGGGTTGTTATTTGGTTATTGTGGCCGGAAAGGAACTACGAAAGTTAGAGAGTGTACAGTCCGACATTAATTTAAATTTCATCTCTCTTGAAGGTTCTAGCAGCTTTTCATGAAAATAATTAATAAATGATGCTTTTTAGTCCAATTTAACGTTTTAATACAGGTTAATTATTATAATAAATCTAATATATACAATTATACTTGCTACCTTTAATTCC
The DNA here is from genome assembly GCF_028537555.1 of Battus philenor. NCBI lineage: Eukaryota > Metazoa > Arthropoda > Insecta > Lepidoptera > Papilionidae > Battus > Battus philenor. The sequence continues at coordinate 7,585,936 of NW_027181693.1, forward strand.
ATTCACCGTAAGCTGTAAAGTTGTATATATAGCCATACTATTTAAAAGCGGCTAACGGATATATCCGCGAATCTCATTCGTTGTTACTTCAGTTAGTTCACGTCAGACCGCGATTTCGCTTAAAATTTACGTTTTCAACTTTGTCTCTAAAAAGTTATTTAATTTCTGTAATAGTGCTTTGTAAAGTATAGTTTAGTTTAAATTTATATGGAAGGATTTAACGGTATCTAAGTGATATTTGTTCTGTGTATCTGTGTGTGACATATAGTTGTGACGTGTTTAACAAAATGGACAAGTATCTATATTACTAAACAATTATGTTTATTGCAACTAGCTTTAGATTATTTTTTATTTAATTCGATCCAGCGACCGATACGAAAATATTATTTTCAGACTCAAAATATAACTTGAAACGAAGAGCTGTGAGCACCACCTTTATAAGCGGCAACTATATAACATTTCCATCAAACAAATAATTATGATTTATCAAATTATAACAAGAGATATGCGAAGCAAATTAAATACCTGGACTAAGACTTAAACTTATAATTAGAGGAACGTAAATTAAAATATCAAATAATATTTACTGGTTATTTCAACATAATAATAAATAAAATATTGCAGAAATCATATCAAACAATTAGTGTTAACAAAAAATTATGAAAGGGGATATAAAATCGGTTCTAATCGCATATATCCTAATCCTGTACTAGAAAGAATGAAGATAATTGTATAAAATAGCAGTGAAAGGAAAGATGGAAAGAATCTCTCTATTCCTAACCATGTTACAAAAACCTTAGTGGTAAACAAATTAACGTATGCTGTTTATCATAAGTTACATTCTATTCAGCTATAAGATATACAGGCGCAAAGAAGGTTTTTTTTTAACTACGATCGAAGTCTTACTCGGTCTTTACAGTACAGTACTTACAGTAGCTTCTGCTAGAGCTTGAGAATATTGCCTCTCAAATGTGACTTTGGCCTGGGTAGGCAATCATTACAGATTCTAGATTTCAATTCGAAAAAACATAAGAAAATGACTACTATATTATTACATCTTTGCCAAATCTTAACGCTGAGGCAAGTGTAGTAAACATCGTGAGGTTTGAGTTGAGCAAAGTCTAGTTTTGTCTCCACAAATTATATCCGATAAAAAATTGACGAAAAAATACCATATACACAAATATTTATTGCAAATTACCAACTATTTTCCATGTATTTAGTTGCAAGAAATAGAAATTTGATGTCATCGATAAAATTTTATCAAACACGAACAAGTATTAACGAAAAATTTATTTACTTTGTAGTTTGAAGTTACTTTGGTAGTAAAATTTTCGTATTCACATCCTACACTAAGCTTAATGTAGTTAAGCTTAGCCGTTACGACGCAAAGTCGCTTCCGGTCGGCGCCACGCACAGCGCAAGCGCAGCCTTACCACCGGAAGTCGGAAGTTGCGGTGTAACGGCGCAAAATCTGGAGTTGGACGGCGGGAAACACTGAATCAAGTGCTGCCTGAGCATTTTGTTTTATGTATGAGACTGTAAAAGATAAATAGCAACATTTTCATGTGATACCCTCCGCTACCGAGTAATTCCGCCAGCTCCGGTTAATCCTTGCTACTGCAAGCAAACTCTCCGTTGAATAATAAAACAAGCAACAAGGTAATCACTAGAATTCAATGTACGAATATTTAAATAATTTTATTGGAACTGTCAAAGGAATAACTGGTTTGTATTAATATCTAAATATGGATCATATGTACGAGTATATAAGTGATTTAGTCCTGATTCATCACGACATCTGTGGAACCACAAGTCTTAAAGACTTCAAATTTAGTAGTAATATTCTTTCCGCTGATTAGTGGATGGGTAAGAATGATGATCTTACGAAATCCTGGAGACGAGGCATTTAATTAAAAATAGCATAATTCGAATATAAAACTCGATATAGTACTTGTATATAAAACTAGGTGAGTATGTTTTTATAATGATAAATATTACCAAGAATGGATTTTATAAAATTATACTCTTAAAAGGCAATCCATGCCATCCGAAGTGGGTCGGCGAAGGCTAGTCAATAACATATGTCAATAAAAATGTGAACGAGAAACTCGAAAACGGCTTAACCAATTAAAGATATCGTTTTTTTTTTTTACATTTTCATAATGGTTCAATACAAGAATGGTTCTAATATATAAAACAAATTAAATAACAGCCAGTAAAACTGTAAAATAGTAATTTTATTTCCCAAACAAACCACAGAGCAAATTAAAGAGTATTTTTCTTGGTGTACCAAAAGTTTACCTAAGTGTACGAAAAAAAAACTTAGTTGTATAGACAACATTTGTGTATTATTAAATCGTTAACTCTGAAATACGTTTTAATTATTAGTTTTCTATTAGGCCAATAAATTTTGAAAACACAAGGTCTGTAAGAGTAGTTGGTCGTTCTTTGACTATTCATGTATGTAAAAATAGAATATATCTTGCGTATCAAGATATATTTTAATAATCACTTTTTGTTATTTTTTTCTACAACATTATTTGAATAGAATAAAAACTAAATACAAAAATTTCAATTCATTTCATTTACATTTTTTAAACTTTATAGTTTCTAAAAGCATTCACGTGTCGTTGACGTATGGTTTATGTGTATTGTCTCAACGTATTTCTAAATATCTATTCGGTACGAAGCGCGCGTCGTTGCGGGACACACGCCGAACTTCTTCTCGAAAACTCCATCCGAACGAAGAGAAAAGCCTTGTTTCTGGTACAACCTGCTCACGTCGTACTTTTTCTAATAAATTTTTTCAGAACATAGTAATAACAACAACTATAATCTAGATATTATAAAAACTACATAGTCATGTTTGTTTTGTAAAACATATTTGTAGAATAAACAGATACATTTTCCAAAAAGTATATACGTTGAAAAAAAATGATTTATTAAATTCAAGCTGGCAAGAAGACTTCATTTTTTTTAAATGATATATCAATTTTACTGACGTTATTGTAGATTAGTGGAAGGTGCGTTTTGGAATTTGACATAATGAAGTTTTTGCTCTCTGCGCTATGTAAAAAAACATTCGAGTATACATTCAGGCGTAGCTTGCATAAAACTTGTTATAAACTTGACAAAGGAAGTGTTGAGAAAGCGAAGGAATTTATATTAGAACCAATTGAACGTCCAAGTTGCACGCTTAGGAAACATGACAATACCAGACGTCAAACTCTTTATGAATTCGGCATGTACGTAGCTTCGTGCATGCCAAAGTTTGTGCAAAAAATTCAACTGCAACATAATGATGAACTGGAGATACTTGTGGCGCCCGAAGGCTTGTTCCCAGTTTTAAGTTTCATGCGATTCCACCAAAATGCCTGCTTTAATCAATGTTCTTCAGCAACAGCCATTGACGTTCCGAGTAGAACATACCGGTTTGAAGTAGTTTACAACATTCTTAGTTTGAGATACAGCGAGCGAGCCAGAGTGAAGACCTACACTGACGAAGTATCCACTTTACATTCGGGTTACCACCTATGGCGAGTTTGCAACTGGTATGAGAGAGAGATATATGATATGTTCGGTATAATTTTTACTCATCATCCTGACCTCAGACGGATTCTCACTGACTATGGTTTCAAAGGTCACCCCCTCAGAAAAGATTTTCCGGTGGCAGGCTACACTGAGGTGCGATATGACGACGGCCTAAAGAAATTAGTTTATGAACCCGTTGAATTTGCGCAAGAAATGCGAAGCTACGAGTTAGCGTCGCCGTGGAATTATTTAAAAAATTTCCACGCCGATTACAATGCACCGCCGGCTCCGCCGAAGAAGAAGTAATTTAAAAGGACTAATCACTGATTTACTTGCTTTTCAGTTTTTGCAGATTGTCCCTATTTAATATTTTTAAAATTTTTAAAGTTTTATTAATTAAAATTTTATTTACTAATTCAGTAAACCATATTTTGTTAATGTTTTAAGAACTATTTCTTAATGTAATAACTATAATGGCGATTAGTAATTCAAGTTTCTCCCAATACGTTTGAACGTGTTGAGTTATACGTGTTAGCAATATTGTAAAAGACCTGATATTTACTTCTCTAGACTGATATTTACGGCTATTCTTGACTATTCTTGGTGTTGACTAAACCTGCAAAGAAGAATACTTTAATTTATAATTCGCAGATTTTGAAAGTTTTTGCTCTAAGGATCAAATATGAAATTTTCGTGTAACTCAATATTTGCGTAGAATAATTAATAGTTAAAAATATAGATAATTGAAGTAATATCTATGTATTGATATCATTTACGCTATTACTTTTTGTGAACGATAGAGAATTTTTGTTGATCGTTAAAAGCTATTATAATACTTGAATATACATTAAATCCACAGGGACTTAGGCGTAAACTTGGTTTTAAAATATAAATGCACTTAATTGAAATTTATTGTAAAAATTTGATCGCGCTGTTTATTTTACAAGAATTTGCAGCAAATTTTATACCCAAATATAAGATCACATAAGTCGTCTACCATGTCTATGATATTGTAGAGCCAAGCTGTAATGAAAAATTCATAAAAAAAGAAACAATCCTTTCAGGATACCGTCATAGAAAAGTAGTGTCATGCAGAAATTCCTAAAGCATTTAGTAAATTTATTAGAACTTTAAATTATACACTTAATATTTTTTTAATACATAAATTCGTACTTCATTTTTATATTAATAGGACTTTGAATTTTTGATAGTAATAATAATAAACCCAACTTTGAAAAACATGATAGCTTTCCTGACCCTAATATTTTCGACTGCATTGACACCGGAGTCAACAAGAATCCTTAAAAGCCTGCAGCAGTAGGTTCAAAATCTGTCAGTATTACGTAATAAACAGCACCAACAACACTCATATTTTTCGTAAGAAAACTATATTATAACCCACGGTTCGACAGCTTGGAACTGCTCGATTGCACCCGTGCAACCGTCTCGTATTATTTATAAGTTCGTTTTCGACTGTGTGAAATGTTTTTTTTCCATAAATAAACTTTTTAAAACTTTTCTTAGACATGGTTGAGAAATTACAACGTTTTAAATCGCTTGTCTTATCAATGTTCGAATTATATTTGAAAAACTAGGAAACAAGCGTTTTTTTTTTTTTGCACATCTTTACATTTTTATATGTTAACTGGCATTAAACAAAATTAATTAAATGTTTCTATATTTTCTTCCAGGCAATCCAGTTCTAGAAACAGTTTATTCTTTGAAAATATAACGGATATTATCTTTACATGATAGATAGTATTCTTGAAATGTATTATTTAATTTATTTCAAACAAATAATGTAATAAAACTTCTTAACTGCTTTAATGTATAACGGTGAAGCAATAAACTAAAAATTTTAATTATTTTTTAACATTTGTTGAAAGGAAATACATAATAAACATTTTTCAATAATTTCATTATTCACTTTTTCATTATTTCATTAGATATATGCAACTAGCGCAGAGCTTTATCAAAACTAGAGCAGCGCTCGCAAAGCTAGATCTCAGTTGAAATTTCTTTTGGGTTCATATCTGCCTCTATCATACGGACATCTGCGTAAGAATAACGACAGAGTGGAGGACTGAATGAGCAATCGGCCGCAGTATGTGGCGCGCTCTCGGCATCGCCGTCCGCATGCCACTGACGCGCTCCCCTCAGACCGAAACTTACCACGTGTAATTTACGAAATAATCAAAACTTGATAATAGCCCGTCGCATTAATAAATAAATCAACAAATGACACTTTAGGATTCATATATTCAAATTATTTCAGAATATGTAAAAAAAATTGTTTCGTAAATTAATATATTTGTGAATGTGCAGACGGTGAGTTTGGAATTTGTATTTTCAAATGATTTTTCTTCAATTAACAATTTTCTTATTTCAGTATATTCATTCTCTTGTTTATTTAAAGCATTGATTCAATATTTGTATGCTTTTGATAAATTGTTTTAAAATTGTATATATATTTTAACACATTATATGTTAGTTTATTACATAAAACTTTTAAAATGATGACCAAATTATTAATAATTAGTATTAATAGTAATAATGATTATCGTTACATTTTATTTATGCGTTTTATAAACAACAATGTATGCATTCACATTTTTCAGCTTTGTGTTTTCGTGCTTATTATTAACAATTTGAATATTAAGTAAAAACTCAATATAGATATTTAATGACTATGATATGAGTATGTATATGCAAACAGGCTAAACAAAAACACGTTGTAGTCTCTTGCAGACCGAATAGTTGTTCAAATATTTGTTTCCGGAGAAGTAAGCATCAGTTAAACACGTCCGCTGTTAATTATTGAGCAGCGTTGAGCAACGTACGCTTCGGCTATTGCGCGTTGATAGCTATTCCAACAATTACTTTGTTGTTTACTTACGCTACGAAAAGATTCTATAGTAAGATTTTGAAGCCGCAAAAACAGTCCTTGCACATTTGTTTTCTATTCACATATATTACCTGTTTTACGAATAAGTTTGATAAATAGACAAATCATTACTTCCTTAACGTCAACGATTTATTAAGTAGCGCCGATATGTAATTTTTTTAACTTATATTCTGCCTTTATTTATTTTAGAAAACTTTAACGTTAAATTGGATCTGAAAATTAAACGTATTAATGTAAAATATAGTCTTTAGTATAAATGAATAGAAACAATTTCTGTTTGATCTACTAATGTATTTATAGATTTGTACCACAATTAAGACTTGCTCTTTATGAAAATATATTTGTGAATATGTATTTATAATACGGAAAAAATTCTGAAGTTAAAAACCATATTTGGTTAGTATTTGCACAAATTATTAGCTAGCATCTCAATCTCTTCATAAATAATCAATGATTTTAACATTAAATAAAATTATTATATGTAATTGTTTATTAAACTATTAATAATATTAATAATTATCACCAATGAATGCTTTTCAGATTTTGATTTGTAACATATGTTAGTCATTGTTTATTATCACGCTTTGTGGGCAGTGATAATATTATATGATTCACAGAAAGCGTCTACGGAAAATCTCGCCTAAAGAACGTAACCCTTTCTGCCTAGACAACCACTGTTACTTTCTTCATTTATGATTACCCTATTTTTAATTGTATTTTATTATCATAAAGAAAATTTGTTACTAAAATAATATATATGGGTCTATTTATATAGAGAACAAAACTTTGATTCAACATGCAGATTTTTAGATGACAGAATCCATGCGCCCGGAGAAAAATACCTCGTCTTGTTCAAACGACCAATTTCCTGATAACCGAGAGGATCATGCGCCATCGCAATCGTCGATTTTTCGGTTTACAAAAATCTCACAGATTCGAATATTTTTAATCCCGTCATATAACGGATACCTCGTTGTTAAAATTAATAATATTTTTAATTGAATTCCTTATTGTGTTTATTTATAAATATTTCCACTATGACATGGGTAAAGAAAGTTTCTAAATGTTTTTTTTTTTATGCTGAAATGGTTTTATAGATATGAAATTCCCAGACAAGCACTCGAGGTTCTAATTAAACCTGATGGATAGTCTCGGACACAGCTGAACTAATTAACGTGGACTATACAGTAGTGACGTTTTCAAGATATAGGTTATTAGTATTAAAAAAGGTAAGTTTTTTTCAGACGGACAAATACCTTTCCAATCAAATTTAAGATATCTGTTAATGTCCTTTACGCGAATGAATTACATTGACGTTTAATGGTTTTTTTTTCTTATTCACACTAAAATCGCTGAATTAAAAAAAATACAAAGTGTTAAGAGAATTCTTGTTAATCCTTGATATTTATAAACTTGGTGGTGTCCCAATACGAGGTAATAAAATCCAAACCAAGGTCGCCAAAAAAACCATTGGATGTAGTTATAGCATAAAGGTTTAAACTAAGTGCTTTCAGAGCGCTGCCACCTCCAACTGGTTGGAGCCGTAAAGCCAACAGGCTAGCAGTGATGGTCTCAATAGAATAAAATTGTCGCGTCGCTTTAAATAAACCCAAACAAAAGTTAAATTACCATCATCATTATTTCAACAGTGCAGACATAGGCCTCTCCGAAGATTACTAATAACCCCGGTTGAAAGCGACCAGCACCCTGCGTCTTGCAGGTACCTTAACAAGGTCTTCTTTCTACTTTGTTAACATTTTTTTTCGGATAGTTATTTTTTACAGCCTAATTTTTTTAAAAAATCATAAATTTTTAATAAAGGTTTTATTCATGTACCAATCCTTCTCTTTAAATGAAACAAAGTAATATATTCAATGTAGTACCTTGGCAATCTTTACACTTTTATTTATGGTTTCAACACGAAGCAAACTTCGTAAGATAACATATTCAATGAACCTTTTTCCCTTCAACATTGCGGTGTCTCAGAATGTTCGTTTTCCAATATTTTGATAGTCCACCCTATTGACGTGTCTGAACTGTGCTTCGCATTTTTCTCAAGCATTATCACGGAAAAGTAGTTACCGGTGTGAGATCGCATCCGCATCATTTTTGAACATTTTTATCCGAGTTTTCGGCACTCTATGTAACGGACGCCGGTTCAATAAACTCTCCAGATAGTCTTTTATATAGTCTAAGTATTGGATCATTACTATCACATCAAATATAAAAAACCCGGGTGGGACTTAATATCTTTTCGTATTATGCAATCAGTGTTGTCACAAGTAGTAATTACGTTGTCACTTGCAAATAAAGTGACTCGGATTTTTCCATTAATGTTCTAGTGGTGGTACATTGAGTTTACTTTTAATGATTTTTACAAAAGTTCACTCAACAATTAAGGTTAATAATGGTGCAAACGGTTGATTTGATTGTTATTACCGCCACTTGCATTACACAAATGATAGTAGCAACCCATGTAATAATAGTACTTATTAAATACAATATATTTTTGGAAGCCTATAGACATATGTAAACTCAGTGTTTTGGAAATAGCAGTGGAACCTTAAGTTTCTGGAGTTAAATCATGCACCCGCAAGCGCAGCGAAGAATGTCCACTCATAAAGTGTACAGACGACCTTGTTAGGCTGACCTCGTGACGCTGGATATAGGCCACTCTTAACTGGTCCTATTGGGAGGCTGAGCGTGTCTCATTTGCTGAAATTATTTTGATGATGTTGCGGTTTATAAAACTAAAATTACATTTAAGTAGGTAACCCATTTAATATCCAAAATTTGTTTCAGTTTCATATGGACACGATATCTTTAAAAACCAATCAATAACATAAAGGGTCCTGCGTGACCGGAAATATGCAGCAACCTTGGTGGCTATATTTGCTTTCTATTTTCTGGCTACGTCTTGATTCTAAGCTCGTAGGCAAGTCATATTTTTTTTACATAAAAATATTAAATTATTTATTCATATCGGCGCATTTTAATTAAAGAATTCACAACACAGGACAGGCTTTCCAACCGGAATTTGCAGAACCCTTATCGAATTTAACAATACCTGTTGGTCGAGACGCTACTTTCAGATGCCTCGTACAAAATCTTGGTGGTTATAGAGTAAGTATATTTTTTTAATAATAAAATGCATTATCAAAATTTATAATACACTAATTTATTTTTTAAACATTATTGACATGTTACAGGTAGGCTGGGTGAAAGCGGATACTAAAGCTATACAAGCGATACATGTGCATGTGATAACTAATAACCACAGAGTGGGCGTGTCACATAACGGTCAAACTGTTTGGAATTTACACATTAAAAACGTTCAAGAGGAGGATCGTGGTCAATACATGTGTCAAATTAATACAGATCCGATGAAAAGCCAGGTAGGCGTTTGAAACATTATAAAACTTTACCGCCCATTAGTTTGACGTCAAAGCGCTCCATTCCATTTTTTCCGTAGAAATGCTCCTTGACGTTGTACTAGATTCTTTCACATTTGAAATTTCTTTATTCTTAAAATATCCATGTATTCGTACCTGCCTATATAGGAATTCTCGTGTCATAATTTCAGGTAAAAACATTTTCCTACTCCGATATAAAATTTTGTCTTCCGGACCCCATTTTTTTAAAGGATAGAAAACGTTACGCACAGAATTAAAAACGTAAAAAATTCTCAACTCATAACCAACACCGACAAGAACAGTAAAGCAATAAAAACTTAAAAGAGCGTATAGCAATAGAATGTCACATGGTATTCCTAAAGTTTCAATTATATAAGAATTGTCGTACTCATTGACTAGTAGTTTAGAAGTTCTTATGTATAACAGCACCATTATAGAAATGGGATTGGTACACCATGCTATTTTCCAAAAATAACTCGCTTTAATACCAATCATAAAAATAATATCAACATTATGATTATTATAGCCATAAATCCAATACACGGATATTGAAAATATCAAAGTATTTATAAGTTGAATAATTTCTGTAGCATCTGCAAAAGCTGCCACTAAATCCGAACAGAACAGCGGACACGAAATCAGACAAAAAAATAATATTAGACTTGCATAACATAAATTTTTATATTTATATGCCAGCGAACAGTTAGTAACTATTATTTCGTGCAAATAAAAATATGATATGCATAAATTAACAAATAAACATGAGAAAATTACCGAAAACCAAAGAAAACTCCAAATCGATCTCTCGTCGTAATAACTAGTTATTTCAGTTACCGATGCAAACATTGAGAAAAATGAACTGTTACCTAATTCTAATACATTTTCTTCTTCGCCATGAAAATAAGACATACTCTTTATACCACTGTAGATAATGAGAGAAAACATTATAGAAAAAAATATAGAAAACAATGACACAGCTATTGAAGTCATAGTTGCGGGACTACGGAACGGAATATCTCGCGACAAAAATGCTAATATTCCATAACCGGTGCCTAGAGAGAGCACTGCGCGGGTCAAAGTAAAGGCACATGATTTCCAATCATAATCATTCCAATTGAAATGAATCTTTGATGCGTACCAAGCACCGCCAGCAGATAAGGCGATACAAAACAATATAAACGATACAAAACATACATAGCCGGCCAATATTTTTATAATTATACGTATTAATTTTTCTTTTTTCAAAAATAAACAAAATATGGCACAACTGATAGAACAACTTATGATAAAGTATTTCCATTGAAACGCACAATTCTTATTCATTGTAATTTTTCTGCCAATTTCACGTTCAAAAAAACAGTAACTTGCTGTTTTCATACCGCAGTCATCGTCAAATAATATTTGTGTTTCTATACAATGTTGAAAAGTGGAAGTGTTTATTCGTTTGACCATACATTTCGTTTCCTTGAAATCATCACAACTGAACCATGGCGGTGGATCTAAAGCCGCGTAGAAAGTGTAATTTAAATACCACGAAGCGAGAACCATTAAGTACATAATTTTATACAACACCAATAGAACGGATCCATAACCAATACTACGCATAATCGGAAGAAAATTCCACATTGAAATCGCACCGCTATTTGTGTACTGTGCTATGCATATCTCTGAATACACCAATGGTATACCAATAAATATAGCTGCCAGGATGTAAATTGTTCCATGAAAATAGAGTCCATTGTGCGATATATCTATTGGTGAAAAAACAACAGTGACTTCGCACATCATCCATATCCAAAGGACAAGTCTATAGTTACCATAAGTTTTCCAGCGACAATCTGACTCCATTCGTATTTAAAATTTTTCCGAATTGTTTTTACGATAACTTTAAACAATTTTTGAAAAATATAACGATATATTATTGAAAAGTAAAACGACAGCTCTTATCTATTACCGCGACCATCTAGACTTTAAAATAAGTACACTTCATTAAAAAAAATATTTTTCTTAGAGGATTTTTGAAAACCTGTAATATAATAATGTATGAGTAACAAAAAGCGAATAATACACGTGTACATGAAACTGCAAGCGAATAATACAAGTGATGCAGGGGGTAACAATTCGTATTTGGTGTTCCTAAATTATCGTGCTGCGCTGTAATTTATACTCGGGTCTGATAACGGCATAAATCCCCAGCGGCGACAGTGCAGCTGCAGGCTTCGACGGCGCCGTCGACGCGGCATGACGCCACTTGACGTAATATGTTACAAAAAATGTTCCACGCCAGACTCCAAGCAGCGTTTCAATCAACTTCACTGATCATAATCATTATCTTAATATTTATTATTTGTTTATATATTTGATTTGATATGAATTAAAAATTGTTACTGAGAAAATTATGTCTGCTGAAAGTGCTTACATTAAAATTTGTTCATTATTATCGTGATCACAGTCGTAAGATGTCCATTGTTAGTCATAGGCTTCCAGTAGATCAGAATATAGTAGAATTCCAATAAGACCGTTGGCAAGCGGCCTTCACCCAGCGTCTCCTGACGACCACAATAAGGTTTCATAGACTTCACTCCCGAAGCCAGCGGCCATCTGTCGCACTAAGTGGCCTGCCCAGTGCAGCTTCAACTTACCGATCCACTAGACTATGTTGATTACTTCCATTCGTTGATGGATCTCCCCGTTCCTCGTTCCACCTACTTAATTAATCAATAATTTGTTAACTTTATATATATAAATATATGTATACATATATATATATATAGTCATAGGCACAGACTGACTTTTAAAAAAAGACCGACAAAACAACAGATGTTGAATCGTCATCGTGTACTTTTATAATATTATAGAAGTTACTTTTTTCTCAGATGGGTTACCTGGACGTTGTTATTCCCCCGGATTTTATTTCGGAAGAAACATCTGGTGATATAATGGTACAGGAAGGTGGAACGGCCCGAGTGTCATGTCGCGCTCGAGGGCAGCCGAATCCGCGAGTCATGTGGAGAAGGGAAGACGGAACAGATTTTTTAATAAGACATGCAAACGGAAGCAGAACTAAAGGTGTGTACTTATACACATATGTACCTATGGATAGATATTATTTGCACATCCATAAACTTTTATAACCTCGAAGTTACATCTTCTCGTTAATATGTATTCGTTACTGCTATTTTTATACTTAAACACTGACAGAAGCTAGACTACACTATACAAACAAATACAATTACACAGAGTTATAAAAATGAAAGAAAAAAAATTGACTTCCACAACGCCATTTCTACGTTTCATTAGCCTAGTATTTTCACTGTACAGGTATACCACGCTCTCAAACTGAAACAGTAATGTTCACTCTTATCCTAAGAAACGAATATGGGCGCCGCATACCCAATAAATATCTAGCAAAATACCTTGTCACCAGTGAATTGTTCATTTTCAAATGACAAAATCGTCGAAGTAACCAACTATTTCAACCAACCTGTATCTCTAGATTTGTTAAAAATATTTTTTCTTAATAATAGCATGACACACACAAATTTTTGCTAAATTTATTAAAGGAAATCAAACGAGAAAATGAATATGTCTTCATGTTTAAGTATATACTAAATTTAATTAATAATTTGCGTCTGAATGTTTTTCATTATTTGTGACAGTTTCGATGTACGAAGATGCAGTACTAACATTTAACAAGATTTCCCGATCGGAAATGGGCGCATACTTGTGCATTGCAAGCAACGGAGTACCTCCATCTGTAAGCAAAAGAATTGTCATCAAAGTTCACTGTACGTGCGTTTTTATTTAAATTTAATGTTTTAAATTAAATGTGTATAGTTTTTGTTCAAATTTTTATAAGATTACTAGCTACATCGTACTGTCAAAATGGTAGAGCTTTTGACAGTCCCATAAACAAATAAACTCCTGAAGTGTATTCTTGAGTGAGGACTTTAATAGTAATAAAAATATTTGCGAAATTCGGATAACCAAATATTAAAATTAATTCTTTTTTGCTTTCTAAGTCTCCGCAGACTTTATATCAAAAAATATTTGCCTGTCGTGTTCCAGTAAAAAAATGTAACTTATTTCATAGTATTAACTTAATAGAGAGTGATTGTGAATAGACGTAAAATCTTTAAAGCTTTTTACTTACAAATGAGCTTTATAATCACCGCTAAATTTTTTACACCTAAAACCAATCAACATGTATATTGAACTTTAATTTAAACTTAAATTAAACTTTATCCACGTTAACCAAAGAAAGATATAATTGTTCGTAATTTTTTATAACTTTAGTATTACCAAGACCTTATTTAATGAAAAAAATAGGTTCGCTTAAAATTGTTTCAGCTGTTATTTCGAGAAAGTTTGGTTGTTTCTTGTTATTAATGGTTGTGTTATTAATGGAGTGGTTTACTTAACTCTTAATCATTTTCAGCTTTTAGACGCTTGTCGCTAAAAAAAGTTTTATTACAATAGAATATTTTACTTGCAGTTCATCCTGTAATTCAAGTACCAAATCAGCTTGTAGGAGCGCCCCTCGGTACTGATGTTACCTTAGAGTGCTATGTGGAGTCATCTCCGAAGTCGATCAATTACTGGGTCAGAGATTCTAGTAAGTGTTTTTTTTTTTTGAAATAATACAAAGTTGTACCCGAAAGTAACGTCCCTTGTTTTTGCATCTCTGTGGATGGATTTGTTTCGAAAAAAACATTCAAAAGGACTGTATGAGAACGTTTATTATTTTCGTGTCTCGTAATTAGTGATATCTTTGAAGGAAATATTTTTAACTTCTTTGGAGAGACGTTACGTAAATATGTATGTAACAGAAATTAAAAAAAAAACTATTGTTTTTCAGTTCTTTGAAACTGTTTAATTTTAATTTTTAATTTTATCACGATTAGGTTTTATTTTTATCAGGTAAAACATTTGTAAAAGGTAATATATATAATATATATGTATAGTTTAATACCTAATAGATGTACGTTGAAGTTTGTTTTCAAGTTTGTGCTACACTGTCGATAATTGCACGACTTCAACTTTTAAACTCCCAGCTGAAATGGCCGCTAACAACGTTCTTCCGATTTATTTTAAAATTCGGTCAATAAATAGCCATTGGACCGTTTTTAATTTGCTGCAAAATTCAATTCCAATACCATTGGAGTCAATATCCTGAGCGCGATTAAATATTCAACCATCGAGAATTGAAGTTTGGTTACGCTATAACTGTCTTTGCTTGTTATATCATGAAAATATTAACCCACAGTTGCCAATGTTAAAAGAAGTACTGGGACATCAGTATTTTTAGTTTAATTTTCAACTTTCGGCCGATAAACGCCCACTGTAAGGCATAGGTCTCTCTCAAAGACCGCCACAATAATGCGCATCCTTCGTCCATCGTCTTCGCGAAACCTTAAATATGTCATCGGTCTACCTTGTGAGAGGTCTAACTACGCCGCTTTCGTAGAACCTTTCAGCCTCAAAAACTGTCGGTTGCATGAACGTTGTGCCTCTTCCACTGCCACTTTAAACAGGCAATTATTTGAACTACGTCAGTGACTTTGGTTCTTCTGCGAATTTTCTCATTTCTGATCCGATTACTCATTAGTAAGTAAGATTACATTTGAAAACCATTGAGTATAATTTTACATGGACTATCTTTCTAGACCGCATTAATTATAAATTACCAAAAATTGTTTTTCGTTTCTTTTTTTAGTCAATCGATAATCAAAATATCAATGTGCCAGGAGTCTTTATATTAATACATAATTTGTTCTAAAACAACATCAATTACTTTTTACTCACGTTTGTATTTACTAACTCTTGAAATATGCATCATGTATAGCAAGTTTAAACAATATAAGCACAAAGTTCAATTTTTAAATATCTTACTTTTGCTGGAGTTAGATTCATTTGTAAATAAGTATAGTTGGTTCTTATCGCAGCATGTTTTGTGTTACCAAGCTAAGCACTAACACTTTCCGTAGTGCGGCATGATTTTGCAAAGCGCCATAATTGGAAAAATCACTAAAAACGAAAGAACCAAGAAGCGGAGAGCAAGGGCTGATCTCGTATAAAAGAAATAAACATATTTATTTGATGAATTATTATTAAACATTAATAGTATTAAACTCTAAAACGAAGCATGAAAATATTAATGATTTTTAAAGTATTGAAATAGCGTTTTTAGTTGAGTCACGCAAACTGATCACCCCGTCGGGAGCATCACTTAGTTGCCATAACTACGACTTAACCGTGTCTTAGGTAATGGCATCTATGTAATTAAAGAAAGTTAAGTTAGTTTAGAATAATTAAAGATAGTATCAATTAAGGTTGATTAGGTTGAGTAATATTCTAAAAATACTAAAGAAACGTAAAGTCAATTAATGAAAAATATTTATTCTTAAGAATACTTTTACCTAATCTTAAACAATATAATTATTTTTAATTTTCCATTATGTTAGCAATATTTACAAATTAATTTTCTACTGAAACTTCGTAAAGTTAAAATTCTGAAGACGACGACGGTTATTCATCTTTAGAAACGAAATGCAATTTATTCTGACGATTTGTTTAACACTGGTTATCGTCTATCACAAATTGTACGGTCTGTTTGAAATTGGTTGAGTTTTTTGGCAAGAGTCGAATCGGGCGTGGCGGTGCTTGCAAGTAATGAGATATTAAGATTTAATTTATGAGTACGTCGGGTTTAAGTCTTAAGAAAATTGACCTATTGTGGTAAAATAAGACAATGCTTGTTAGTTCCGCTCGAGTGGCCACAGCGCGTTTACGACTGCTCCGCAGAGACGGCCGCCGACAATGCTTTTCTTATTTATATCTTATGAATGTACGCCTTTTACCATTTCTATAATAAAAGACTACTCGAATGGAAAAATAGTTTGTGAATCGCTGTTAAAACTTGCTTTTTTACCCTTCTGCAGCATCAGTAATTTTTTCATAAATTTTATAATTATTTATCAACCCGCTTCCAACCGGTCTTATTGGAAATATATGGGAGAGGCATAGGCTTGTGGATATGATATTAATGATTATTATAATTTAGTTTTTCAACAGCCTACATTCATTCACTACTACGTGTAGTCTACTTGTATTCTAGTCTTTGTGGTCCCGTTCGTTCTGTATCCGTACAGGTCGTCAATTTAAAAGGAAGGATCCTACACCAAGACTTTCCTGCCTATCGGTGGTCATCGATACGAAATGTAGTCGCTACACTTCTATTTGCAGATTTTAAGAACTATATCAATAATTTTATTTCGACATTAAAATTCTGTTTTTCAAATTTAATTCTTTAGACAAATGCGACGGCATTTGGTGACTTTTAGCGCACTTTTAAACATCTTGATAGTAACAATCCATGATTCCGTGCCATAGTATTCCAATGTACTACATTTTAAACATCTTTTATAATTTATTTTTGTTCATTTGTTTAACCACACGGTTAGATTAAATATGGACATGGATTATTAATTAATATAGTTCATCTGTGAATAGTTGTTCATCTGTTGCACATTGGACTAAATTGATAAGATTCATCGTAGTAACGCTTGGCACATGGATCAAGGTTGCAGTATATTTTAGGTTTAGTTGTTGTTGCGCCAGGGAACGTATAATGCGTCAAAACTGTTTTCCTTTGTTTATTCTTTACTTTCAAAGTAATCAGTCTTCTGTAATGTTTACGTAATTCTTCCAAACTGATTTTTTTATTGTTCTAGTTACAAAACGTAACACGCATTTTAGTAAAAACAGGATAAAGGTTGCACAAATTATTTTGCTTTTATTTAAATAAAATTTAAGAATATAGTAAGAAAGACATTCGTTAAACCTTTTGACAGAGAATAGACAGATTTTACTTACATTATAGATAAACATTTAGTATAAATTTATTTAGTTCGTAGTATTTTTATTTTATTATTTTATAATACTTTGTGTATAACTAATTATGGACCAAGTTGTAATATTTCGGGCTAAGTATTTAACAACTAAACAGAACAAGTGCCTGTAAACGTTAAATAACAGAGTCTAGAAGCTGCAACCAAGTTTCCGTGCCAGATCAAACATTCCAGTAACTCCAGTGAAGCTTTTGATTCGCTAAGTTTCCGCTTAAACAACCGAACCCACCGAAACCCCGCCCTCAAGTTCCGATAGTGTCTGATCTAGCTGCTATGTTTTAATGAAAAATAATATTCAATCGTAATTATTCATTCCAAATAATCAAATACATTGTCTTACCCCAAAATAGTACTAGATATGTTTGGGATTTCTTCCCTTTGAAATTCATTGACCAAACCAAACATTTAGTGTTGAATCCTATAGAGACTTAATTAAATCTTGAGTCGCTACTTTTTTATCGTAATAGTGCGACCTTTTGTAGAACACTGTAGTCCTAGAAAATGTGAAAATCGTTTTTGAGAAGCCCTTTTATATTACTTCCATGACTTTAAAATATTTAAGTAAATACATTTGTATACGATTCACCGCTATCAATTCGTTATATTAAGGAAGATATTACTTGTAATTTCTTATTAACAATGGTATTTAAAAATTATATTAAATATAACATCTTTAAGATGTCAATGAAGCTAGATAATATACAACAGGTAAAATAATAGAGCATAATTTCAGGCTTAAATATAAATATGAAAAAAACGATCTATATTTCATCTTTATCTAAAATAAATTTAATTATAAATATATATTAACTCTAGCGATTTTGAACGAGTAGCTAATTTTGTAAAGAAAATGAAATTCTAGCGATTATTATACATCTAAGAATAAAATGTTAAAGGAGCGCTGGGTGTTCGTTTATTCAACTGATGAATCCATATTTTATTCATATTGCCACATATAAGGTGCGGAGGCTTCCATCTTTCAATGAGTTCCCAAGGTATTTCAAATGAAATTCTGTATTTTCACAATATATTCTCATATGACGGCGTGTATTACGCGGTTAATGTTAAAAAGTTTCTTCATTGTTCTACTAATATTTAATAATAAAGCTGCCGACAAGATTTAGATCAAACACAGCGATTTAATAAGTGAACAAGTCACGGAATCTTTGGTTCATAATTCCCTAGTGCATAAAACCAAGTGCTTTCCAATATCTAGGAAAAGTAGAAAATTTTATCTCTAGGGAATCATAATAAAACTACCACATCCATTGTAAAGGATCGTAAAATATTAAATAACTAGTTTAATATGTGCTGGAATGCTATTTCTACTTAATCCTTTATTCTTATAATAACGTCGTATACGTCAAGAAAATCTATTTGAGCAGTGTTGCGGCTCCAAATCACACCATTACGTATTCACGAAGGATGACAATATCTCGGATTATATTGCATTTGTTGTTGAGAGCGCACAGTGGTAGAATAACTCAAACGTGTATTATGTACAATTTTATCCTTTGTTTTCTTTCATGTTTTAATAATACTAGTAATATTTTTTCATTGTGATTTATCTCCAGGCCGAATACAACATTATTAAAGAATTGCCAGTCAAGTATAATAATACTTATTTAATCAAACCTCAATTTACTAATCACTAAACAAACATTAGCCAAGATTATAAAACATTATTTAAAAGAAAGTATTTTTTTCTAATGTTTTACGCGTAAAACCTCAAAATTACTTACACATGACTGGACAAATGTAATAAATCAGTTGTTTCAGATTAAGCAACTGTTACATTCAGTGCCAGTAAGAAAACGAGCAGTAATGAGCTGGATGGAGCGATTCGAGCTTTTACTTCGTATTTCTTCCCCTCTATAGCCGTCGGCGGTTTCGCAAAGTTCTCTTCTCAGCAGTTGTCGCCTGAAATTTACGGGTTAATTTTCAATGGGGAACGGTTTTAGAGCTTCCAGTATTTTTAAGTTTTGTAAAATACTTTTCATTGTTTTCGGACATCGCAATTTAACATTCTGTTGGCGCTTACTATTTTTAGTTAAAAAAATATAAACACTGTATAAAGGTCCCTGAAAGGGCATCTTATTAATAAAAAAATGAAAAGAGCAAAGTCAACACCAAGGGATCCGTTCAGTAAAGCGTGACGCATTATTTTAACAGCGAACAATTTGGCTCACTAAAGGTAAGGGGTTGATCTGATATTGTGGTGATTTTTTGTCACGACCGCCTTTACGTCCGACATTTATTATTATTCAATACTTAGGAGAATTCAGCGTGAACTTTAATAGAAATATTAAAAATCTTTTCTCGCTTCCAAACTGTTCACGTTTATAATTATAAAATATAAATAATGCATTTTACAGTCAGGGATCACGTATATACAAATCAAAATACTTTGTGTTTGCCAAGAAAGTTGTAATAAAATCGATAACACCGGGACTGATTTGTTTCGTGAAGTTTTTTGTTGTATCAAATTCGGAACCGATTAGGCGAAGTCACACGGTTTCTTATTAACTTTAATTTATGCCGTAAACTAACAATTTAAAAAAAAAACTTGATCGAAAAGAGGATGAAAATTTATTTAATTAATTAACAAATGAAGGCATTCTCGTCAACATAAAACGTATGTGTAAAAATATGAGAATGTGCACAGAACAGAATTGGTAAAATGTAAATGCAAAACTCTCTAGTTTTGCTGTAATAAAACTAACAATTCTTGGTACTCTAACTCTACTCATAAACACATTCACCGTGACGCAAATCTATTGACTTTCGTCGTAACATCAGCCAAGTATTCGTGTATATGTTATTTTTGTACCGAAAATCGATTTGATTATTTTAAGATCCCTTTCTCTAATAATATTATGAATGAATAAATGAAGCCATTTGTTTCCAAATCTTAAAAAAATACATTAATAGTAATGTCAGTTATGTTTCCTTAAAGAAACTAATTAATATTACTTATTAGTATTATTGGTAGCTTTTTTTTTATTTGGACCTCTCTTCGGATGTAGCTCTCCTCCTGCGTATTTTGCCTGTTCTCACAGTCTTTTACTGAGATTTCCAATGTATCATTTCTCTATATTTTGTATGGCCGAACATCTTTTCTTTTGCTAATTTCTTTCCATTTCCTCGTCAGTAGTGTCCACTTTTTATCTTTACAGCTAAGCACACAAAGTTATACCGCACATCAATTCTTGAATGGTGTGCTTTACCTGGAATACTAATGAAAATTTGATTATCCCAGTTACAAGTCATAGAAGTACCTGACAAACGAGGCGGAAATTATTGTTCCAATATGTTTTATTTATAAACTCTTTTAGAGAGCTGTTAATAGTGACATTCACTCTACATCAGTTCTAGAAAAAAGATATTGTTTGCTGTCTTATTAAATATCAACAAATAACTACACCTTAGAACATAAAAATTTAACACGAGTACAATATATTCGGTATTTGTTGGACACGTGGCACTTAGCAATACGTATATTACTATTTGTGTTTTTATTTAAAATTTATTTAGTTTTAGCAGTGTCGTGCAATGGCTTACATTTCCTGCGCGTTTGTTGGTACATTTTATAATATGAGAGTCGAAAGTCTTTAAGGAAAAATATCGTCAAAAACGCATTTAGAACCTTCGTAGCTTAAAGTTGAAGAATATTGAGGTTATTTATCATCAATTTAATTGTAGATTTTAATCAAAGAAATTCTTCTTATTGCTTCACCTCACGCACGCAAAAAAGCTTATGTGTGTGGAAAAGAATATCGCATATATAATCGTTTCATTTATTTAATTACATGAATATAATTATAAAAGCAATGTTGGGCCCAGGTCCAAGTGATAAATTCAATATATATTCAATCATTCTGAAACTGTTAAATGTTTCCAATATTGTCAGTTTTCTTTAGTTATAGGTAAAGTTCGCACAGTGTATTAAAAGGCTTCCAGTTATTTATGACGAAGCGATTTACAGCCTTGTCTATACAATGTCTGATCAAGGGAGATCTCATTAAAATTTTGATTTTGAGCTTTTCTGAAAACAATGCAACATTTTTCGATATTATTCATGTGATATTATTCTTTATTGGACTTGATTTTCATCATCGCAATACAAAAAATCTTTGACACTGTTATCAAAATGATATTTTTTTTTACTTACGGCTCTATAATAAATACATGGAACTATCTTCGAACGCATCCTGCCAATTTTCAATAACACTAAATTCTGTTTCTTATTTCACTGTCTACTCGCCAGTATTAATCCATAGATTGATTTTTTTAAACGACATATAGTTTCTTTCTTTTCAAAGTTTTGTGGTTGTGACATGTTTTCTTATGTCATATAGTAAAAAGGCAGTCACAGCATTCATTTAACGTATAAAGAAAAATTACAGTCTTAAAGTATTTTGTGGCGAAACTTATCACACATCTCACTGAAAAGTATTTTATAACTGGAACATTCATGGTGATTGAACATAGAGGGTGATTTTAGCAGTGGTAGCTCATCGCAGACGATTGCAGATCGCGAGTTCAATTCCCGAAATTCAATTTAATATAAATCTTATTTTGTGTATTCATTATGTAGGATTGGCACTGCCTACAAAAAAGTATTCAAAGCTTGGACTAAAATATACTAAATCGAATAAGGATAAATACTATCTAACATAATTCGATTGAGTAGTTATACTATTTATCATCACATTATTTCTTTTCTTTAAATTCGTTGTTTTTCAATATACCGTACGTTAATTGCCTGCATATGATTAATAAATTCAGACCTTTAATGTTTTTACATCTATGACCAATCACCTTGTCATATAGTCGATTTGGAAAAAAAAAACTACTTGTTGTACATGTTTCTAGTAGTGTCTATGTGTATCTTCTTTTCAAAGCATTAATCCACTTTTCAACCTTATCGCTTTGTAAAGTTTCCATGACACTGTATGGGTTGGTAAAATTGATTATCGATTCAACATTCTTGCACATGAAGGATGATAGTTGGTTATCTCCATAAGATGGCACAGAGATTTCTTTGCTTTTAAATAATTGTACGCGTCTTTGTAAAAAATTATCTGTGAGTTTCATCATTATTACTCTGTACGATTGTTGTAATGATCCTAATGTAATGTTCTGCAATTCTGACATGAATTTTTTCGCCGTGGATTATTCTCTATGATGACAACTACATAATCGTTATTTCCTCCGAAAATTCTTTGGTTTGCAAAATTTATTTAGTTTTTAAATAAATAATATTGTTAAGTTTCTTTGGAAGGTGTGTGTGTGTATTTTTTTTTGTCAATTCTGTTCTCTTCTGTGAATTTCCTCGTTTTTTTTTTCAGTTTCAGCAAGTCCTATATGATGAAACTTTATATATATTTAGTTTTTTTTTCAACTTCTTACATAAAACTTATCATATATTTATTTTATTATTATATACATATTTGAGTTTTTTTTTCAATTTCTTACATAAAACTGAATTTCAGTAATGAAAAGCCTGTTATAGGTATTTTACATTTAATAAAGTACAGATTGTTTCATCGGGACAGTGTGTGGTTAAATTCGAAATAGCGGAGAAGCTTCGTTTCCTCTTATTCCATTACGTGATGCAGTTTACAGCGCTCGTGTGCAAATACTTAGGGGCTTCGAGGAAGGTCATAACAATTTGAGTAGAATAACCGGGTCCATACTTTCTGTAAATTCTAAAACGACAAATTACATCTAATTTTTTTTTCGTAAACTAATGCAATATAATATACGGTTGTATAATATAATTACATTTGGTGGTAATCTAAATAGATTTTTACATCCAAAATAATTTGAAAACGATTCAAATGTATTAGTTAAAATAAAACTAGAGATTACACATACAAAAAAAACTCGTTTCACATTGCATGTTGTAGAAAACTTTTAAATTATATTATTTTATATAATTACATTATTGCCTTCATTTTATTTGTAAATCACATTCTCTTTAATTTTAATGATTTACTTTTATTATTAATCTATGATTAGGGTCACATTGATGCAAGGATTTCTTTCAGGGTTTTGGGTTTTATCCATTCACAAATGTCCCTAAATGATCAGTAAGATTAGTTGCTGAACAGTTTTCCCTGAACAGTTTCGCCGCATACGGCTTACGAACCTATTCCTAGAATCATCTTCTATTTTTAGTGGTACATTTAAATGTAAAATGCATTAAGTATCAATTCGTTAGAGACCAAAGTATGATTCATGTTACACCAGGCGGCCGTCGATCAAGCCTTTGTTTGCTTGAAAACTTGTTGGAAATGACAAGCACTTTCACTACAATCCGCAACGAAAACCAGCGCGAAGGGGACCGGCGCTGTATCGTCATTTTCGTTTGTCATCAATCTATGTTAGGGCGGCTGACATGTAAGTGTTAATTAAGCAGGCCTCACTCGAGCAATATTAAGAGTGTTACAGTGTTATTTTAGACATTAATTGTGATCAAATTTCTTGTCATAATGAAAAGGGGGCGGAGTGGCTTGGTAGAATTTTGTAAATTTGTTCGAAAGCCATTTTCGCCGCACATCCCTAAGCCGGCAAAGTACGTTGAAGTAAACAAACAGAAGTTTCGATCGAAATTAAGATTAGACATTTCTCGTGTTATCGTTTCCTTTTGAAGTCCCTAACGGACTGATAAGATTGCATTTTTAATCAGTTTGCCTTCACTGAAAACTCTGTTACTTGTCTATTAATTTGTAAACATGGTTAGGTAATTTTGTAATTTAACAAGATTGTTAAATTGTTGAATCCACGTTAAATTAAATAAATACCAACAAGAGTTTTCATTAAATATATACAAAAAAACTTTTACTTTTTTCTTTAGTAAGCGGTGTACTTTTTAGTAATTTACAAAATAAATAAATGATTAGTTTTTAAAAACAAACCGTCGGCCAATCTAAAATATAAAACAATTTCAAGCACACTTTATGTTGCGAATAGAAGAGAAAATGGAAGCTCTAAAACGAGCGCGAGGTGTAGTAGAACGCAACAGTATTTTCGTAAGAAAGCTAGTCACTTTATCATTTGTGGACAACAGACGCCGGGGCTTACTGAGCTCTGCCAGGGTGAACGACATAACGGGATGGAAGGATTGTTTTGATCGTCAGGAACTACAAGAAAATAGCAGCAATTTTTAAACTATTAATAATACTGTCAACGCTCTGCGTCAATTTCGTAAATAATTATTTTTATAAACAGTACACGAATTAATTTATCAGATCACTTTCATGAGATATTTTACAAAAGCAATTAAGTACGTAACCAAAAGCTTTTTGATAAACTTACGGACAATGGAATGAATTGTTAATTTTCTGTTTCGATTACAGTTTCAAATATATCTCATTTAGAACTTGATGCTTAAAAGTTGTTGATTCAATTGTGTTTATAATGGTTCCTTACTTTACAAGGAATTCAAAGTGCCGGTTTAATAGACAAGTTTTGATAAAAAATATAATTCCGGTCAAAAGTTCGGTCATAAACACTTCGTTGAATTAAAATTTAATAAAATATTCCCAATGTTTGTTTATAATACTCTTTGTTACGTAAAATACGGGCCTGAAACCAATCGTCGAGAGCTTAATATTGTTTGTAAAATTAATTGTATATCGTTCCAGACTAGTTTCAGTTTTGTTCAGAAGTGTGCTGGTCCTAAGTTCATAATATTTAATATCCGTTTACGAATACAGAAAAAGAGGTTCCGAAACGTATATAATAACCATTTATAATACAGATACAGGCAGGTTTCACATGCCCGAAACCATCTAAAAAGGTGCTGTAGCGGTACCTATTTGGTTTGGTTTGTGGCATTTATATCCAGTATGTATCGGGAGTTTTTAGGCAATTTTTCAGTTTGAGGACACCGTATGTGTTATAATTAATCTAATGAGAATGAGATTAATCTAATGAAATTTACCAATTCAAGTGTAAGGTGATTGAATGCATATGCCGAGTTACATATACTTTCGTAATTAAAAAATCTTTATGATTATTTTCCGCGCATTAGGCATATTTGTAATGAGAGAAAGGGAAGTACCAGTCGCTCCGTTTCGTCAATTCGTCGTTTACATTCGCAGCCGCAGAGCTGGTTCTCAATTTTTCTTGGCCTCAACCTCGCCGCAATTTTCTAAAACGTAGTACAAAGGTAGCACTATAAGTATAAGCTTCAAATGATAAATTATAAAGTAATATTAATATATTTTTAAAAATAAAATACAGTACTATATGTAAAAATTTAAAACATTAAATATTTTACATGTATATCCATCCCAATAGAATTTATACTGTTATCGTAGTTCAATAACAAAACATAATAAAACGCATTTCAGAGCTATCAATTTATTCATTTATTTAATGTATTAACATTAAATAATGATTAGCCAAAAAATAAGTTTTCTTTCTCTGAAACTAAATAACTTTAATTGTGATGTGATTATATTTGCACTGTAATGCGTTGCGTAATTGTAAATGAATAGTTCAGCAGTTGCGAAGGAAGTTTTAATCTGATCTGTGTTTTGTATAGAATATGTAAACTTTTGTTCTGACAATTTTGACGTAATTTTTCTTTCAATAAAAACCTTCCTTTTACTTTAACAAAATATGAAAGATAATACCTGAATTGTTAAAACCGTTTGCTGTTATTGAGCTTACCAATAATTGCAAGTAAAAAAAAGAAATAAAAATGCTTACTTTTTTAGATGAAATGGTGATATCATCAAATAAATACGAGGTTATGAATACAATGATAAGCTCTTTTGAAAGTCGCATGACACTCACTGTACGTGGATTGGAGAAGAATGACGTCGGCGGTTACAGATGTGTGGCAAAAAATTCTCTTGGCGAAGTTGATAGTGTCATCAGGCTGTACGGTTAGTATTACTTTAAATTTTGTTAAAACAAACAGTATTCGATCATTGTCATAATTAAAAATAATGTAAGTAAAATTTTGACCGGAATATTCTCTAGGTGCGATGTTGTGTAAAGGGTTTTTTATTAATTTTAACCAGCATTGCATTGTTAATTGTGAACTCTATACTCACCTTATCAATTTATATTCCAAGATTAAAATATTAATTCTGGGTTTAATAAAAATTAATTACTAGTAATGAAACAAATTTGATTCAACAAGCAAAATATGCGATAAAATTTACGATCCTTTACTGGAAAATTGAGAATACTATGACCGTATGCTCTTACTGTTATATATTTTGTGATTATATTTTTTTATTTATTGAAGTGTCAGTTTAACCAACGTGAAAACTAAGTATATTTTTGTAATTTCATGGTCAATAAAATAGAAAAAGTGCCACTAACGCATGTATAACAGTTCATTTACATACAATGTTCCTTATTCTAGATCTATAAAAAATATTGTAGACAATACAATATTATGCACACTAAATAGTTTATGAGCAGCGGTAGCCCAGCGCTCGAGGGCTACGATCTTAGCTCGCGGGTTTCATTCCCGGGATACAATCCAATGTAATTTACACTTTGGGCATTATTTAGGGTAGGCAGCAAAATCTTCTGCATACCATAATACGACACTGCGATCGCCAAGCCGTCTGCCTGGCGTAGCGATTATGGCATATCTTCCATTGATCTTGAGATGGTTTTTGAAAAATGTTTTGTGTTCTATATGATAACCATTCCAATATTTTTTATAATATAACTTAAAATTATATCACATTATTTATGGATAATGACCAAAACAATATTCGGTGCGATATTACTTATTCGACGGCCTTCCATTGCCTTCAGTCGATAGTTGGCAGTTTGAAGTGTTTTAAAATGGTTTTATAAAGAACTAGCTTCTCCACTCTTTGTATGCGGCGGATGTAATTTCATATCTATTTACTAAAAATAGATATGAAATTACATCCGCAAATTTAACATGCAAAAAATATTTTTGTCAACATTATACCTATGAAAGCTAAATGAAAACTTTCATTTTTTTTAATTTGTTTCGGAAGATTTGTTTTAGCCGAACTTAAAGAATAAAAAGAATGAAAGCCTTATGGTTGTAGATATCTTGATGAGTCTGTACATAAGTGGAAATCTCTTTTGTGTATATGTATTTATATGTGTATATATATATATATATATATATATATATATATATATATATATATATATATATATATATAAGGTAATAATTAAAACTATTTAACCAATTGAACAATCTTGAATAATATTAGCTATTATTAACAGTACAATAGATTTACGCAGCAAAATCACTGCTGCTAATGGTATAATACTCGAAATGACCTAAATGGGCAGCGATGCATTGTGGAGCGTAGCTCAAGATATACTAGTGTGATTATCTTATAACAATGTACGATTAACAATAAGGTTTTACGAAGGAAAGAGACGGTCTAGCCAAAATCTGACTGTAGTACATAAGTCAAGTTTAAAGATAAAGCAAAATAGTGTTGCAGATTACTGCTACCGGATTAAATTCATTAACTTCTGTAAAATATGAACAAGAAAATTTGGTAGTTAAACATGATAAAGCGTTATCTGATATATATATATATATATATATATATATGAAGATCATAAGACGTCAATAATTTATGACTACATTGCGAATTTAGTCATTGACAGTAATCGAAAGCTTAAATGTGAACATTCGAGAACAGAAATAGTCGTCGCAAGTCTTTATTTTAATGTAATTGCTTAATATTTAAATCAGTATCAAAAATATATATATATATATAAAACCATTAAATATAATGTAATCACAGACTCTTCTCTATACATAATAGAGAATATTCAGAGTAATTTACCCATAGTTTTAAAAACTCTTAAGGGATTAGTGAAAAGTCCATTCACTGTCAATTTTTCTGTGGTGCAAATTATTAAAAATTAATGATTTTAGCAATAGTCAATAACCTAACGATCACATAGTAAGAAATATCGTTTTTAAAGTTCAAATTACTACATATTAAAATTGATTATTGTTCACCACCTGTCCCAGTAGACTTGGTACTTTCAGAAACTAATAGCTGATCCCAATTCAAAAGGAAAAATAAATAAATATAACATATTTCGGAGCGAATACTTCATATTAGGTTTCTGGAAATTTTTTTTTGTTAGGAATCCACATTCACTCCTTTCCACCTAAAACTTATCATCCTGTATTTAAATGGTATAAAGCAGATTATAATTTGCATAAATTGTAACCTACCCCATATCATTGATATATCATTCATATATTATATAATAATCTTATATATTCATAAAATAATTATATAAATGGTATAGGCCAAATATCAGATGTATAAAATTATAATTTATTTAAATTATAATTTTCCTTAAATACATTAACAATTTACGTTTTGTAACTTCTGAGACAGCCGTCGAAATGTGTGAATATTTTTATGCTATTTCTATGAGAGTAACAACTTGCCCATTAAGAGACTTCATACTAAGTTTTGTCTTATTTTATGTGTTCATTTATGTTCATTTTTTATACGAAACCTATAGAGTACTCAGTTTTACAGACGTGTCATTTTTGCAGAGATTCCTGGCCCGGGTCAAATAATTAACTACAGCACGGATTACAGCAAAGGAGACTACAAATTTTCAACTCCGCTGGAAGGTCCCGACAATCAATTTGGATCTGCAGAACGTTCAGACGATGAAGATGAAAAGGACAGTTCAACCGACACTCTTAATGGACTATTTATAACAAATCCTAACGAAATTTCGAACAGAACCCTTCATTTGTCACGATCAAATGCAATTAGTAAATTTAACTTTAGCAATAAAGTTCATAAGATCATAGATAAATTAGAAATCGAAAATAAAAAGAACTTAGCTTCCAGAGATAATCACAAAAAAACTATGCAGACGACTATTTATTTTGTAATAATTGTTATGTTGTTTTTGTAATATTCAATATATAAAGATGTTGTATTTATATAAGGCAAATAAACTACTTAATCTTTTTCACTGGTTGTAAATAATATTTGGTCACTTTCTCAACTAGCTTAAAGCAGAAGCACCTTTTATCAAAAGGATTATTTAGAAACAATAAAACCAGTTTTTTTCACAAATTAAGCAACTAAAAATGTATCC
Source organism: Battus philenor (assembly GCF_028537555.1). Classification (NCBI taxonomy): domain Eukaryota; kingdom Metazoa; phylum Arthropoda; class Insecta; order Lepidoptera; family Papilionidae; genus Battus; species Battus philenor. Next base: position 7,615,815 of record NW_027181693.1, read on the forward strand.
AGTCACCCTTTTATTACTTTAATACAAACTCTCAGGCTAATAAACCTAATTGAACATATCGGGGCTGGTGGAAAATTGGTATTGATGTGAAAGTTCCGGACTTTGAAAATTAATATGCGACTAATGTTATAAGATACACGATGCTATTGGTTTTTAAATATTAATATTTAAAGATTTATTATAATGTGAAAAAGCTTTCCATAATTTTTAAAAATCTTTTTGTTGCATCTAGTTATGTTTTAAAATCTATAAATTATGACTAAACTAAGTAAATTCAATAAAAAATATTGTAATTTATATTAATTATTAATATTGGCGCTATTTATGCTGCTTTGACAGTAAATATAGTGAATACGTATACACATCGACTACCTGCTGCTTTTCTTTCTCCTGTTACCATATTATGGTTGTCTCGAGAAATTACCTCGAGTGATAAGACCGCCCATTGTATTTTTAAAATATATTGTTTTTGTTATTTTAGCTGTATATTTTTCTTTATGATGTTACGTGTACATTAAAGAGTATTAAATTAAATATGATTAATGAATTTCTGATTTCACGTTCTTTAAAACCTTTTTTTAATAAGATTAATTTCAATGTTTCAAATAATTTGGACTTTTTTTCAATTTCAAGTTTTTCAATCAACGTCCGATATTTTGTCATTCTTCAAAATCATTGAAAAATCTGTGGAATGTAACATGGGCAAAAAGAAACATTTGTCTTTAAATAATTGAACTTTATTAAATTTATTGAAAATGTTCAAAAACAAATTAACGCATTTTTTATACAATAAACTAACCTAACATTATCAAGTAAATTTTTACGAAATATGAACTCATTAATTAAATGTTACATTATTCCCTGTGTCTAAATGATAAATAAGAATATTAAAAAAATAGTTTTGCCAACGACAACATGTGCGAAAACTATTAGTAGCTCGCAAATACAAACAAAAGATAATTAAAAGTATTTAGAGCATATACAATGCAACTGTGATTATTGTACAATAAAAAAACTTTTAGTCTAGTGTCAAGGACACAGCGTTAAAACGCAACATACGTTAAATTTAATTATTATAATTGTTATTTAAATACAATTATAATTGGGTTACGATTAATATACAGATTTTAATTTCCTCAAAATAAGTCCTGAAACCAAAATTTCAATTAAGATTTTTCTGTGACAAAAAATTTTTTAATCACACGTAAATAGTCAAAAATCGTAACTGAGAAATAATAATGACTTTCTCATTTTGATAATGTCCTGTCATTTCATTACTAACGTAAAACATTGTTTAGTAAATTAATAAAATATTTGCACCGAAAAGAAAAAAAAACAATTTTGTCACAAATATGACTTCTCTTCGTATTAAATAGCATTGCAAACTTATTTGTTCTACTTATTATGTTCACGACATATAATAAACTGACCAAAATTATTAATTAGGCGTATAAATGTGTTACACTCGCTAATGACCTCTGATTGTTCTATCTGCATTTAAAATAAGTACTTATATATTAAGCCTACTGTTTGTATAAAAACTACAATGTTCATGTACTAATACACAATAGCCCGTAATATTTCTATACGAGTTATTAATAAATTTGAAACAAATGTATATATTTCTATAGATAATATTTGCATTTAAAGTCTATATAACAATTAATTTTAAATTATGTACATATTAATAAACATGTTTGAACAGTAAAAATGTTTTATCACTTTTTCGGTTTTGACTACACATTTGTGAGTATGTTAATTTTTTAGAGAAATTTTATTTAATCTGGAAATATTATAAATATTCGCGGTTACAGCAATTACCAATTTTAAAGTGTTTCACAGTTTTTGTACTAAACTAAAGTGTTAACAAATTCTTAATTCGATACTTTATTATTGTAATATAGAGAATAATTGGCGATTAACCCTTTATAATATTTTTCACTTATAACCAATCGCCTTGTAGAACGCAAGTATACATTATTCAATTTTCACTACATAAAACTCAAAAACGCTGTCATTAGTATTAAACATTCCTGACAAGGCGTTTCCAAATCTAAACAACAGCCATACAAACATGCCCGCGTGGATTAAACCATGAAACCGTTTGATATTACAAAGCCGTACTAACATTAGTGGTAGCACTCACTTAAGCCCACTCTATTAATTAAATGCCATTTGCTTTAAAGCAATCGCCTGTTAGGGAATCGTTTGTAATATTCAATTAACAAATATCTAATAATATTTTACATTTATACATGTTAATATATTTGAAGTTGATTTTATTTTTCTCTAATAGTTCCTTACAACATCATCATCGCAAGTCGAGGTTTGATCCACTCGGGTATCCTTGATTCAAAATGCTTTACACGGAGTAATTGTTAATCCAAGAGAGGGTCTTGAAATCCCTTTGGCCAGGTAATTCACACAGACGACCTTAGAATTCTGCAATTTTTCATTTCCTTAAAATATCTAGACATCGGTCTGTGCTGATATCCATGAAGATGCCCTCAAGTTTTACTAAAACAAAACTTCAAATTACACAATAAACTCTTTACATATTTTATACGAAAGTAAATACGAATATTTTCTGAAGGAAAGGGCGTTTCTTTTGTATTAACATATAATTTGTAAATACATACAATGCAAACACATATGACGTACTTTTATAAATACATACAATCAAATCTAGACTCTAATAGGATTAATATTAATTATTTCGTAACTCGGAATGATGTCAGCTACAATAACATATCGTCGATAGTCGTTATTAGAATTAGAATAAATTAAGTCATAGTTTATGTTTGGGTGTATTACATCATATCTCAGTGCTGAAGATCGAAGATAAAGATGAAGGCCTACAACCTATGTGTATTACACAGAAACGTATTCCCTCACGTAGAGTCTCATTAGCAAGCTCGTTCGACTGGCCATGGAACCTTTGCTCAGGATTTCTGTGACGGGATCGAATCAGGAATGCGGAGATTAGTGCACCCACAAAAGTAGCCGACATAATACAGCGGATTGGAAAATTAACGTGACAGTAGGTATATTATGCGCAGAATAAATTGTCGCTGGGTTCTTAGGGTTCTAGAATGGAGACGACGGACCCGCGTACCATAGGACGTCCATCAATGAGGCGAACAGACGGTTGGAAGTTTTTGGGGAAAGCATACATCCAGCTGTGGACGTTCTACGACTAAAATTATAATGATGATGGCGACGTTATCTGAACTTCATTAGGTCAACGTCGTGAAAATTGTTAGCTTATTTATTATTCCACATAAGAATTGAAATCACAATAAGCAGTCAACAAGTCAAGTTCCAGAATCAGCAAAGCTAGCGGTTTGTTTTAAGTTTCCGTTCCAGCGTGCAGGATTACCCGCTCGTTTTCGCTCATCTTCATTATACGAAAGAAACTTTTCTTGAACACTCCTGCTTACTCTCGCCATGTTTTGTTCGTATGTATGCAAATGTGCCACGCTCACTTCACAAAGAAATACACAACTTTTAGCTACACATAATTACCTAATATTTTATAACGTGTGAAGTTACAATGTGTAACGGTTGGTTAAATTATTATTTGACATTATTATATTAAGCTACTTTGGTATTCTTAACAATTTAATAATTTTCAACCGTCAGTAGAAGAATATTTGTTTTGCAAGTCTTGCGGAGAAAACAGTAACTTTGATATTAATAATTAAATTTAGTAAAATAAATGTAAACTTTGTTGAAAAAATAAACGTTAACACTCCAACTGCTGAGTGATTGTTTGAACTCTCGCATAAATGATTATAGTAATGTAATTATCTTCGACATATTTCGTTGTTCCAGCGTCAGTCCACCATTTTGGTTAATTAAAACGCGTCTGAATTCTCGGGTTGTAAATTTTGCGTTTGCGAGTTTTTTTATGAAACTTTTCGACAGAGCATCCAGTTTTCTGTTTATTTATGAGCTTTGGCTGGCGGCGAACGGACGGCTCGCTCAACCAACAATATTTTCACATTAATGTTTGCTGGTTTTTGCAATACAAATTTGGAATAAATAAATAGTACGTTAATTTCATAAGATATTTTTGGATCCTTGTAATTTTACATACATTTTATACCAGAATGAAATGTAAATATGTACATAATAAAACCCACCTAATTACAAGACAAGCGAATAATATTTTGTTATTCCAAAAAAATGTAATGGAAATAGCATTCAGCGCGTTAAATAAACAATACGTGACAATGTATATAGGAAAACAATGTAGCGGGCAGGCAAGTAACGAGAAAATAATCAATCTCCCGAGTCCACTTCCAAGCAATCAACGGTCTGTTATTGCGTCCGTCCAATCCGATAAAAGAGCCGATATATCAAAGACGTCCGCGGTTCAATTACTAGCCAATGTGCTATCTCTTAGTCGCAGTAATCGAAAATGAAAATAGTAGAGAACTAAAGGCTGCGACACAGTTAGATGATAGTCGGCGTCAACGATAGAAACGACAAGTTGGTATCCACGGGACGCGTCTATGTATTGTACTATTATTATAAACATTTTATCATTATCATCATCAGTCGAAGAACTGCAACTACAGGAGACCTTTGGGAGACCGACAGGTCTCCCTCATAGATAGATTAGATAGATTTCCAATAGCACCGGTGGGATCGGCCTGCTACTAGTGTCTTACGACGACCTTAACAAGATCGCCTCGTCATTCTTCTCTACGCTTGCAGTTTCGTTCTCTTAACTCCAGAACCTTTAGAAACCAGCGGTGATCTGTTCCTGCCTACTGCCACTCCAACTTCTCAATCCGCTGAGCTACGTTACTTACCTTCGATTACATCCCTATTCGATTATGATTCGATTACGTAAAGAAATTCTCACCATAGCCCTCTCCATAGCTCCTCAAGCGGCTGTAAAGTAACTAAAGTAGCCAAAAGTGAGAGACCACATTTTACTTTCATATTTAATTAATAATAACACACATGGTTTGTGAACTTTCCTCATAAGGCACTTGAAGATATTGAACCAGAGTAGATTTCGTAGTTTTAAAAAAGATGCTTTACAAACAATTACATTTCAGCATAAATCGAGTCCATCCCGTAAATATTTTACAATGTACAGGCATAAGTTTTATGATTTAATTACGTTACATACGAGTATATAATATAATAAACTTAAGTTTTCATCGTAACATAAATAAAAGATTTCTTTCGAAGCATCTAAAATTTCACGTAAATGGAAATGTTTTTAGTTACAATGAGCACGTTGCCTCCAGGATTACAATTTTCCAGTACTCGTTAAAAAATCTTACTCTCGTTTCTTAAAAAAAATAATTACGAGTTCCTGTTCAACTGTGCTTGTTATTATTAAGAACATTCACATTCGGCTTTTTCATTACATTTTTTAAAATAAAATGTTTAATTAATGACCGACATCGTCATCGTAAAATTATTTTTTTAAAGATCTTGTGTTTAAAAATCGCCTACAAAAAAACTTGGTTTGAGTGTTATCAATCATAGCAATAAATAAATAGATTTTTTCGTTTATTCTTAGTTAGAGTACTGCAAAGAAACAGGTACATGAATCGATCACTAACCAGATACACAAGTCGTACAATATCAGACTGCTTGTTATTGTCTATGCGTATTCTACAGTATATTCTGTAATTGATTAAATAAAAAAGTTTTCATATTATAGAACGAAAGGGCTTTTGGAAATAGGTATAAGCTTTTAAGCTTTTTCTGACTAATAAGCTATACTCTGATCCCTTCAAAGCTGAAACATATATCCAATCATCTTATAAATATTACTACATTTTTACTTCGAAGCACACCAACTATGCTATCATTTCTTGTTACACGTGCTTTTTGTCACCTAAGTTGATAAGATCATAGATAATATCATTGCTTTGGAGAAGGAAATCACAGTAAGTGTGAAAGAATTTCCACCTACTTCATCATATCACATTAACACCTAAATTCATAGAACGATACCTATTGTCTGATAATTGCAAAGTTTATATCTACTAATTCTTGATCATAAAGGTAAAACTTAAAAATATATCTGCGTTAATTTAAAATTTTATTTTAAAATTCTCCACTAAAATGTAAAGTAAAACATACACTTCATTCATATTACAATACAATTCATAACAGGCATTTAAGATATATAACTTCCACAGTAATTATAAATTTTCAACCGGCCTCAGTGCTATGGGTGTTGCTTGCATCTGGTATTAATTAATTCTGTTTTGTAACCAATAGTAGTAGACTCTAATTCGTCGATTGCGCACATATCTCGTATTTTATAGATTGATTTATACATTGATTCTTAAAATCATCATCTGGGATTAAAAATGCTGTATATTCTTCTACATTCAGGGCCAAATCATTTACAACACAAGCCATTCAATTGTGGAATGCGTTATAGCGAAACATAAGACGTGCTAGAATACACAACCTATTTAAAAAAATATGATTAAAAAATATTTACAATGCCATTGATTAATAATCTTTTAATTAAGTTTTTTGTAACAATTGTATTTATAATAATATATTACAGTGCATTTATTATAAATGTATATGAATAAACGCTTTTTACATATGTATGTATATTCGTATTAATATATGAATGTTTTGTCTGTAGGTACACGTTAAATACCCGTTATTTATCCCTCTACTATGGCAACTGTATGGTTGTTTGAAAGAAATTGCCCCGTGTGATAAGACCGCCCATTGTATTTTTTCTTTCTTTTACACAACTATGTATATATTTTCTAGCGTGAACCATAAAAAATAATAAATAAAAATATATTTACTTAATGCTCAATTTGAAATAATTTAGCTTTTATTAATAAAAATCTCAGGAGTACGAATTGGCGTGTTATATTTGATTAGTCGTTGATAATTTAGAGGCCATTAAGTCAATCTACGAAGTACTACCAAAATGCATACAAACATATTACTCCAAGCGCAAGCATTAACATTATTTTCTCTTGTCCTAATTAGTTTTAATACAAACGCTCTCTTATATGTTCAAATTATACTTGCAAACACATAATTTACCGTTTCCGTATTTTTTATTACAAAATTATGAGTACTGTAATAATTTCCGGTCCTTGTTATCTGTGCGAATGCTGACGATAGCACAGGTGTTGACCACTATAACAAACTCTGTCTGGTTTTTTGTGGTCATTTTGACAATATTATTAATACAGTAATAGGACAATTCATTTGCAACCTTTTTAGTATTTAAATAACCGTTCGCACTGTAAATGAATTTCGTTATTTTACGACAATTGATAAACATTATAGAGGAGAGTGTTGTAATACAACATGCAATGACCCACAAAAGAGTTACTCTTTTTATCTTCTCCCGGTTCTATAATCTCCTCTTTATTATTATACCCTTAGATCACTACTACCATCCACCCAGTCGTTGCGAAAAAAAGACATAAATTGAACACGTCTCCTCAAATATTTACAGTAGACAAAATAGTCTCCTTCATGGTTTCCATACATATATGACATGTTATTCACGTATATAAAATTCTATAAAAGTAGGGCAAATAGATTTTGACACCGATGAAAAATATGATTTACTAGTGATTATTTATTTAAAAGAAAAGCAGCCAAACACTCAAACATAACTTTAAAAAGAAGTTTGACATCTATTGTATAGTATTAAAATCTGCAAAGAGAAGTGAATTAACGACTAGATATATCGATGCATGTTCTTACTCCAAAGGCAAAGTAATATGGTATCAACATGCGCGAAGAGTGTAGGCTCATCAAATTACGTAGGTGTCGTACGCCGGGACATATTAAAGCAATTACCTGATAAAAGCCCCATCTAGTGCCCCGGGCGTTACTCTCAAAGCATGAATATACGAGCGAAGCGACAACGGGACCTACTTGGAGTTGCGAGTTACTTAAAGTATCTGTTGCTAAATTATCACCAGGGTCTATCAAGTTTATTAGAAAAATAGATATTTTTTTAAAGCAGCGAGAGAAAGCTCCGTCACTTACCTGATTGTAAATATATGTAAATTTGTGTTAAAATATCAAAGTATGTAACCTAAATAAGGCAAAAAATATATAAGTATTATTTATTCAATATTTTTAAAGTGTAACATTAGAAAAAACATAGTTATAATATAATAACATAAAAAGTACGGTGAGCAGTTTTATAACTTAAGACAATTTCTTATAGACAACACTAGTATGGAAACAAAGGGACAAGTAGCGTAGTCAACATATAAATTGTACGTTAAAGTTTCCACTTCTTCATCTTTTCAGCCCACAGAAGCGCTCTGCATATCACAGGCCTCGACCAAAAAATGCCAAGATGATTGAGCTGTATCTAGTTGGAGGCCTACCCACGTCGGGTCAACCGACTTCAACGTTAACGTCCATCGGTTGCACGAACGATGTGCCACTTCCACTGCCACTTCAGACAAACAATTCTCAGACCTGCGTTTGTTAACTTGGTTCTTCTGCGGTTCATCATCTGATTCGATCTCGCAGCAAAACTCTGAGCACAGCTATTGCGAAGAAAGAAAAAGTTTATGACATTTGTAATATTTATTTACACAAATATACTAATACAGACATACTTTAACTAACCAACAGATATTTACGTGTAATGTACGTACCTTTATTTAAATATAGTAATAATGAATACATCCAAATACTTAATACTTAACAAATATTATTAATAAACATGAAATCAAGCTAAGAGAAAAAAGTAAAAAAAAAGATTTATTGAATGTCATTACATATCCCATTGAATAATCATCGAGCAGCGGTAACCCTGCGGTAGAGGGCTAAGACTTGCGATCGTTGGTCTCTATGGGTGAGGCTTATAGGCGGGTTACAATGTTATGTAATTTACATTTTTTCACAACCAAGTTTCCGGAGAATGGGCACCAGCGTTCTCAGCATACTACTATACCACACTGCGATCGCCATCGCGCCTACCAAGCGTGGCGGTTTGGTATATCCCCCATAGACATCCATCTTTGGAAGAGACCTATGTTTTGCAGTGGACGGTCTATGGGCTAAAACGATAGCGATTATAAACATCAAAATATTGCTAGTAAATAATTTAAAAAACTTATTTATCAATTATCAAGAAAAAACAAGTCCTATTAAATAATAATGCATTTATATCTAAAAAGTGAAGTTAATATTTATTTCATTGCAGATATATAATATACATACTTTGGTTAGATATTTAAAAATTAAATAAGGCACATTGGATTTCATTTCAAAATTAAACCATTTAACAACGTTCTCTCCTTCATGCAAAATTGTTTTAGTGCGAACGGCCAATTTGAACAACTTGAGACTCATTTTGCTATACATAAAGAGAAATTACGTAATTTGTTACACGTTCCATTCTACGAAGTCTCTGTATGAAAATATTAAGTGAGCGTTTGCAGAGTACCTTATTACACGAATAAAACATTGATTAGAACTATTTATATTAAAGTGATTTAAAGCTTTTACGTTTTCATATTACCTACTTGTATTTAATGGTTATGTAAAGAAATTGTACAGGCTAGAAGTCTGTTCTACAAAAGATTTTACGTTTACTTTTAAAAAGCCTATTGACGTAGCCGAAAAAGCAAAAAGGATTAATTACAGTGTTTTACAGTTTTAAGAATACTATACCTAATGAAACTTTGAACATTAGGTAACAATATGATTATGTGTATTCACGTTTTGAAAAACACTACGTGTAAAACTAAATTATATACATAATTTCCTAAATGCAACGGTTTTTATTAAATATATAGGTACAGTACATAGACATGTGAACTTTATTCATTCATGAGTATTTTTATATAGGCATACGTTATTTTACATTTTGGTAAAATAATAATATTTTCTTTAATTTTTTTGTTTTTTATACTTTTTCCACTCTTGTGTAACTGTTACAGATCCGGAATGAAAATTTGAAGGGGCAAAGGGCAGACCACAACGCAGAATAGATAGCCGCTGGGGTCTGAAGTTTCTAGAGAGTAGACTACGGATCGCCACCCACACGGTATATAGACAACCTTGTAAGATCGTCGGAAGTCGCTGAATGCAGGCCGCTTCTAACTGTTCCTATTGGATATCTATGGAAAGGACTATGTCCAGCAGTGGACGTCTCACGGCTGAAATAATAACCATAAAAACTGCGGCAGAAATATCCTAACTATATTTTTAATTTGCACTACTTACGAAAAAGTTAAAATTATTCAAATAAATCTTTAACAAATCTAATTCTTTAGTGGACTTTTAAGATAAGAAATATTTAAACTATAAACTTTTACATTGAGAAAGAATATATGATAAAAATTTACTTATTAAATGGACGTTATTATTTTTATAATAAATTTTATTATTTGACTTCAAAAACACAGAAAAGCTAAGAAAATTAATTTAGTAATAAAGACTCATGGAAAGCTTTTACTGCTGCACAAATTAACAGACTTCAAGATTACGCAAAACGTCAGCGGTTAAATCTAAATCCTCCCTGTTTTTCATTAATTCAACTCTCTTTCAGGACTTTACTATCTTTACGATAAAAAAAATAGTAGAGATTAGGGTAAAAATAGAAGTTTCTCAGCAACCTAACTAGAGACAAAAAATTCTTTAAAAACTTATTACAACTCGAGACACAATATTACCGATGGCAAACAACCTCACACATATTATAATTTTCTTGCTGTATCGTCCGATCCACAATTAAACATGAGCGCAATATGGTGTCCGGTGAAATTCAAGCGTTCTCAAGGCAACTGCAACAATTCAACGGGATTGTACTAATGTGAGAAACAGAGCGGATCCTAGTTCCGTCCCAAACGAGCTTCACGAATGTTTGCCTAAATCTGACAGCTGCAGCTAATTCGAAACGTACTAAATACTCTAGCGCAATTCTGGAATTAGGCGTAGAAACCATTACTCGATATTGATTTATTTAGTGCTACAAACTAACGGATCGAGCCCAACAATTTGTTATACTTGATCCGTTTAATTGGAATAATTTCGAACTTTCTATAAAAGGCAATTAAAGTTCTTAGGCATATCCCTTAGTTGAGTACATGTATTTATTGTTTGGAAACTAATTTACCAAATCGACAGTTTGTAAAATATAAACTAACTTAAACCTGACTATGAATTATAGTTTGTTTACAGTGCAGGCCCTACTTCATATTAACAGTTCTAATAATGCGCAGACTAAAGTAAAGGTCTAAAGGTAATATTTAAATTGATCGAGAGCCCAATGGTAAATAATAGGGGAGATTTTCCACTTCATGGCTCTAGAAGACCGGGAAAACGAGAAGTAGCATAAGGTTTTCAAAACCTTAAAATTGGCGTGATGGCCGGGGCTTTTAGGTTTTGTACGTCCACCCACAAAGTGGAGAGGCCATGGGAAGACATTAGAGGAATCCCGCTTGCAGCCGCTTTTCCCAGCAGTGTACGACCTGCGGTTGAAATGGTGATGGAAAGTGGTACCACCGCTTTATAAGTGGACAGGACGTATTTATTTAAACCAAGTCAATACCTTGCTTGTTTTGCTATTTTTATATCATTAAAAGATTCTATATGATGCATTATTACCAGTCGAAATAGATCAAAAAACATAGTTACCTTCAAAGATCATACTAGCATTTGTCCCAACAACGAACACACTGACAATGATGTACCGGGCACTTAACTATTTCTAGGCACTCTATTTATCAAACAAAAGAGAGAAATAAAACACCCGCGATATAAAGTATACTAACCTACATGGTAATTTTTATTTAAGACATTAAATGCTTAAAATCCGAATGAATTTTCTTGTAAGATGTAAAGTAAAATTTTTAGTTACTATGTTTTTTGATGTTACTTAGTCCTAAGAAATATTAAAACTTGATCAAAAAACTGCACAAAAATTTTAAACGATGGAGAAAATGTTTTTACTTAAAGAAGTAATAATCTTTCATCATAAATATTATATGAGTACATCAGTATTTGAAAGGCCGAACGTATTACATATTTGACATCACAAATATGTAGTCTCTTTAAATCGACGTAGCGAGCGCAAATCAATTTTGTACTAACAGCAAGTGTAACTCAATACAGTCGTGTATAGAGAGGAACGTGCCAGAAAGCCAAAGACAGTACATTCATCGTTTTGCAGCCATTACTACTTTTGTGCCTGACAATATTATATACAGTGGGGAGAATTACAGCTGCATTTCGAACTTTCACAATTCACATGGGCTTGTCGCCTTTTGCATATGCTGCCACCTCGGGTACAAAGTATGCCAATAATTACTAACTAAAATTTTAAACTCCAAGCGTTTGTTTTGTTAGTATACACTACGGTTTATTTTTTGTAATTGAATATTTTCAGAATTAAATTAATATCGTCATCATCATTATTTCAGTAGTAGCACGTCTGTCTACTGCTTGATATAAGCCTCACCCATAGATTTCCAATAAGACCGGTGAGAAGGCCAACCATCATCAAACATCTTTAAAAGACCTTAACTAGTTCGTCTACCCGTTTTATAAGTGGTTATTCTACAGTGCGCTTCAAAAATTTAAGGTCCCGGCGGCCATTAGTTCTGCGCGTTGAGAGACCCTATACATTCTTATATTACATCTGGGCTATGACGGCTATTTTCGTTTACCTGTGGACAACTTCATACCTTATTTGATCTCGTGGCCCTCTCCGCGGCTCGTTGAGCGACTAAAGTCATACAAATATGGCCCAGAATAAAAAATCAAGTTTCAGTATCGAAAGTCATCATTGGCACCATACACTATTCGTAGACATTCCTTTTAAAGCACTGAGAAATACTTATTTTTAATTAACCGTAAATTAAATACAGTATCGGACCTCTTTGTAACTGTTTTTATCGTGTATAAGTTACTGCAAACATTGTAGATTCGCTTTTTAACAATGTCACCGAAAAAAACTGTCCAATACTTAAGAATCACACGTCTTTATTTATTACGTTTTCATATGGAAGTTTTAGCTAATAATAAGAATGCTTCTAACATTACTTTTATTTTAAATACGATTTGACTAGTTTGACGACCATACATTTTAATATTTTTAATTCATGCTTAAAAAATTTCCAAACTTTCAGCTTAAACATAGAGAGCCAATGTTTTATAACTCAATGGATTAAGACAATTATTTAAGTAATAATATCGACGAAGTCAAACATAATATGTTAGGTTTAAAAACCATATATATATATATATATATATATATATATATATATATATATATATATGAATATACAAGAATATGATTATATTGATTTAATAGCGTACTAAGCACGATAAAATTCGCAACGTATTACTTGTTTATTTATAGGAAGATATCTACTATAGTAATAAACTTATATAGTAAAAGGTATTCGCAGCTTTAATTATGGTTCATTAACAAACTTATATTTAATATGTTTAAAAACCCAGAAAAAGAAAATCTTTGCATGAACATTTTTGAACATGTAAACGTATCTCCGTTATTAGCATATGCGAAAACAAATTCAATCTGCCAAACACGAAGTGGTGACAAGACACAGAAACTTTACAGGACTTGTCACGTATACGCAAACTCTAGCTCGTATGGTACGAAACACAAATTTACCAAAACATCTCAGACATCATTTATTACCAAGTCATAAGGTTCAATATAGAAATCAACATATGTAAATGAAGGTGGTAGAAGACGCGACGCGGTATTCCCGTTTTACTATTTCTATTCTATACGGGCATGTATCACTTGCGCGCAGCAACAAAAGACGGTGCACTTATAGACAGTGTTTTTCAAATTACTCGCATATTTTACTTGTAAAGTATGATTAAATTTCTTGTAACATTTGATTTTGTATTAATAACATACTATGACTATATAATTCATTAATAATATTACTAATATAGCAATTAAAATATATTTCAATATTTCTTCATTTGGAATTAGGTGTTGTGGTATACTTATGGGTGATAGTGAGTTACTTTCTAGGAAACTTCTCAGTCTTGACATCACCGGCCAGTAGCGAGTCTGACAATTTTTACAGGATTAGTTTAGGGGAATACGTTGCAAAACTTCAAGACTTTATCCCATCAATCCCGTTTTTCTAGGGGCGGATAGATAATCGGCCCACTACGCGTATACATTGTGGAGTTTCCTTAGAGGCGTACCAAGCGTTCCCAGGTCTCTTTAGGGTCAGAGTGAATATACATCGTCGCTTTCTATTAGATGAGCTGGTGTTTAAACGTGGACAAGTAAACATTAAAAAATAATGAAATAATATTTTCAACAAAAATCCTGAGAAAACGTTATTATGATAAAATAAATCAAATCAATTAAGCTATAATTCAAATAAGACTTGAAAAATACAGGTAATTATTAAAGTAATATTAATTAAAATATAATCATTAAAAAATATATAGATCCATTTATGACTTAGGAAGATAATGAACGCAAGAAAAGGCAAAAGTTTACCGGCGCCATCTATGATTTTATATGTAAACTATTAAGAAATCTAACTTGCATGAACTAACAGTATACGTAAATTAACAGAACCTAAATGAGAAGGCATTTTCTTAGGTTGACGATAGATGGCAGCAAATATTTCAGTAACTTGAATATTACAGCGACACCTATACATAAAAGGCCCAGCATTACCGCCTTATGAAATAAAACATGGTAAAATTTATTTAAATATAATCTGCTGAAATAATTGACTATGATAAAACTTTTAAATTATTCAGTAATCAACAGTTATAAAACCCACTCCAATCACCGCAGGTTCGTAACTTCGTTTACTGAAAACGGGTCTACCACACTGTGGTAAAATATTCATTCGTAATTTGTTATTACAGAAACAAGGCGCGACAGATTCTTGAACTTTTCTTCTTATCAAGGAAATTTGAATATGTACCCATATTAAATATATGATATGATAATATGTTAATTATAATAAGCATTTGATTATCATAATCATTATTACAGTTATTTCTATTGAATGTGTACTTTGAAGGATTTTGGAAAAATATAGTGGAATCCAATCAAATTTAGTCCGACCAACTTCGTCTAAATGCATAAAAAAGCTTACGACTAGATATACTTGCTAAAACAAAATAAAAGAAATAAAAACTTTTTCTTCTGTTTATAAATTGGCAAAATTGATAATGTATATCTCCTTGGAAAAGCAAAATAAGTATCTATGTTATTAATGCTCGTACCATATCTACAGATACAAGCAGCATACATACTTCAAAAGAATAATACAGACAAAAATATCTCTTGAAACGTTAAACTTCGTTACGTTAAACGTTAAAATTCTTAAATCTGTCTTTCAAAGTGTTGTATGAAGTTTAAGCACAATTTCAGATCTGGAAACAGAATATTTTTGGGTCAATGTCATCAATTCATCAAATCATTAAATAAACAATTAAGAAATTTCTAGACTTTACATTCTTACGTAAGCAATCAAAATTTAACAGTTAATATGAACAACATTTAAACACAGTGCAATAATTAATCACAGAAAAATAAGCAGATGCGGCAGTAATTTTAGCAGAATAAAAAGTTTGTATATATAACAATAGGATAAAGAACTGTAGCGGACCGTCGGTGTCGATGAAGTGGGACACTCGATGAGATCCTAACAAGTAAAGTTCACCGAGAAAAGTAGGTATTAAAATTCTCAATGCATTCGACCAAATGAACCAAGTTTTTACAGACCTTCGATTCTGAAACCCATGGAGTAGCTATTTTTAAATAATATATATTTATGTTAGTTATCTTAAACAAATTGATTAATTTTGTATCTCATTTCAATACTATAGTTCTTAGATTAATATTTATGGGGCTGATACCGAGTAATAGTAGAACCATAGTTTTCCCCTTGATTCTAGTTAACCGACGGTAAAAAAGATAACTGCCTAGTTTTTTAATGTTCTCTATTAAAGAATAATAAAATTATTGGTATAGAAGATTTAGACTACTCCACAATCTTTAACTACTCTAGTTCGCATGCACTTGTTAAAAAATTAACACTTTATATTTAAAAAATTTATTATGAAAGTATTCAGATAACACTACTATGTAATTAAGCGTAGCGATATTAATCCAAAAGTGGTATCAAACAACTTTGTTATATTCATAAAATTACAGCAAATTAATTGAAAAAAAATATTATTTGTTTAATCCGTATAGCACATTCCACAGATTCCCTGTTATCCAGAAAAGAAAATGGGCTTACGAGAAAAGTAACGTGCAAAACTTACTTCTGATTAAGTTTCTTTCTCATGTTCTCCTGTTTTTTTATAATAAATAACACAAATTTTATTAAAACGGATATCTAAAAATAATATAATTTTTTTCTAAAATTTGTATGAAAATTGTGCTTAATATGAACAGTTTTAATATAGGTTTATCTTATTACTTCAACTCCGTCGCGAATTCCGTGAAGTCGGGAACGTCTCAGAGATATCAAAGTGAGTTGCATTGCTACCGTAACGCCTATTCAACTTAATAACATCGTCGCTACAACGGGTTGTCGCTGCAATTATTACTACATCCCGAAAGTTCTAGTGTTGTCAAAAGCTAAGAAATTCAGTGCTAAGATATTTAATATTCTCATTTAAAACTAATATTTCTAAAATTAATTTATAATGAGCTTAAAAAATCCAAGAAATTACCAATTTTCACTTCTAAAGTGCGCAGGATTTCACTACGAAACTGAATAAGAATTGTAAACGCACAAAAACAAACGATATAGTTCAGCAGATTGGCAAGTTGAAATGCCGAATGCAGGTTGCTTCCAATCTTTATTTATAAGAAATTTATGGAGGAGACCTATACTCAGTAGTGAATATCCTATGACTGAAATGATTATGATGAAGTATAAAGTAGAAGTCGTGATGCTAAACCGCGGCAGGATTTAAAATTATTTATACTAAGTTAGGAATGCAGTATAATCTACCCGACTGTAGAAACGGTTATTAATAGTTTATTATGTTCTTGCGAGTTACAATAGAACAAAAATAAAAGATTGTAGCGTAATCTCCATTGTATTATCTTTTATTCCGAAAATGTAACATCGGTAGTTACTAAAACAGGTTTAACGTTTAACATTAACATGAATAATTAAGAGCAAAATATTTTGTACCCAAGATAAATATTTTTACTAAGCGCAACACTATCTGTCTTTAACTTATGTTCCCCAAGTGTTAATTTCACGAAGTAGTCTGACAAATTCGCCAAAGGCGCGCGGAGCGTCGGCTCACACGTTTTTAATGACTCTCAAAGAGCTACCTTTGGAGCGCTGAGGATTTTTTTTTTGGATATTAAGTCACAATAGTTTCACTTTTCTTCGAGAAAAATTTTATGATATATTGAACACCTTGTACGAGTAATTTTATTATACTATACATATAAACAAAATAATTAATTTAAATGTATGTTAGCTAAATTTCTCGTGTGTTATTATAAATTAATTTTATATAAAGCAATCACGACTAAGCAAAATAATTGTTTTAATAAAACAGTTTTGGTTAATACATAATGTTTTTAAAAACTATTATATACATATTTCAGTATTTGTCTTTAAAGAAACAAACTTACAGTTGGAAATGGTTTGACAAAGCGCTTTGTGCTACAGTACAGTAGTTTAAATCGGAAAGTAGTTGCGTGTTCCGAAGCGAAGTTGCTCGGGGAACTAAATAAGTAATCGGTGAAAATAAATCAAAGTTAATGCATCGAAGCACCTTAATGTGTGCACCATTGAACCTTCGGTAAGGTCTGAATACAGAATGTTTATATTAGATTTTCTGTAACATATATTAGGTTTTTTTTACACCTTCTCACCTTTACCTTTAATTGGTAGACTTTTTATAATACAGGGTTAATAATTTTTCGGTTTGATTTTCCTTAACATTATTACTATTTCTTATCTTTTTTTTTTCTAATCTGACTGATTCTTGGCTCTACTCTAATTCCTTTACATTATTGTCTTAGTCTATTCTAGTTTACTCTAATTTTTTATTATTAAATAAAAAATCTAATTTCTTTTTTGTTAACCTGTCTATATTTTTACATCATTCTTACCTTTGCCTGCTTTCCCAACTATTGTGGATATGTGTACTTTACCTTATATTAATTAAACTATCTTTATACAATACTATTTACTTATTATATTATTATTTTATTTCTATTACGCGTGCCATCTATAGCCAAAATAAATGGCATTTATTAGACTGTTATATCTATTTTAGTTAACTATATTTAACTTTTTCTTTCTTTTTCATTCCTTTTCATTCGTTGACCTTTTTAACCTGGTCACAGCCGGCGCGTGGACATTCTTCCTAATTTCTATCAGTGCTCGTATATTCTGAGTAAGAATAATCTTACTTTAAGAAACGCACGTAATAAATACGTCATAATCAGCATCATATTAACCTATAAACGCCCATTGGAAGGCATTTTTCTCCCCCAAAATTCACTGTGGTGCTTCCAGCGACTTACCGCGACCTTACTATGTCGTATAGCCTCCCAACGCCGCGTCTACCGTCTAGTGGTCATCATTCGAGAACCTTTCAGCCCCAACAGCCATCGGTTGCACGAACCTTCTTCGATCGATATCGATGATCACAGTCTGTCAGCGGATCCCGTCATTACTAAGACGATCCCACAGCTAAACTCTGAAAGAGCTCCCCTCCTTTCTCCCTGGTTGACAATGAACCTTCTTAATAACCCGTGTTTATTGTTTATTAACCATTATACTGTAGTCATTTATTTTATACGTGTACCATTGTTAACCAAAAGGTTTTTTTTATAAATTATTGATAAATGAAAAAATCTGTTGTAATATAGTTTTAAGATATGCTTGAGTACAAATTCCAAAAGAAAATCACAGTGGTTAATAACAATACATTCAATACATTATTGGTTTCAAAAATATTGGATTTTATTCCGCTTAAAGTCGCAACAATGTTGTTTTTTTTTTTAATTATTCTACACTGTTTTGGTATTATACAATAATATAACAAAACGCAATCTTAGCACGACTAAATTGAATTACGAGATGGATGAAAGCGAAATGGAAGCTGATATAAACAAGAAGAACACGTACTCATTCTCATGTTTTAATCATGCACTTTCATTCAAAGAAAAACAGATTATTAATAAGTAATGTGTTTTCTTCGAAATATTTCTATTAAAACGATTTTTTTATAATTTATGATAAAAAATGTATAATCTTCTATATGTATTAATACGTATCTTTATTTCTCGTGATCACATTATTACTTGAGAAAGACTTTACCTACCATCAATCTTTATATAAGGTTCCTAATACCTTGTATGTTATAGATAAAATGGAAAATAAAGCAAAAAAAAAAGCATATAAAATTTGATCATTATTGAAACTGCACATTTGACAGCTCTGCATGTTTAATAGTCCGCTTTGTGGTTTTAACTGATTATTCATAGGTAAAACTAAACTGAATCAGCTAAATGTTTCAACAAAAATCACGGATACTTTAGCTATAAACAGTTTCTTGTACTTATGTGCACAATAATTAAATTAATATTTAATAAATTTTTAAATTATGTTTAAGGTTACATTTAATTCTGCTAAGTTACAGGACACTAATAATACGAAGTAAGACTTAGGTTTAGTGTTACGAAACCAACTTTAAGAAAAATCAGTAAAGTAAATATTCGGAAGATAATATTATCATTTTTAATATCACACAATTTTTAAAATCTTAATTATGTTAAATTATTGCTTTGTAATGATCTAAGAGTTTTGTGTTTTAAGAGTATATAAATATCAATCCAAACTAATATAATATCATTCATAATAAGTACTGCTAAAATTTCTGCGGATTCGGAGAAACTTGGTTTAGCCGACTTCGCAAATAAGTTTACGGTATCTTTAAAGTTAATCTTTGCTGCTCTAATAGAGATAATGTGTAATAATTTAATTACGTAACTTGTTAAAATTACAAAGTTTTCAGGATGGGAGATTAATGAGTTCGTTGTATACGAGTATCGATACAGACATTTTAATAAATTTGCTATTTTAAAAGATAGAAGATGAAGATAATATATTATTTTACACTATACTATTTTACACTGAAAACATTTTCCTTTCAAGTTATTATAAGAATAAAAAAACCTGTTCTTCTTTTTAGCCCATAGACGCCCACTGTAAGGAATTGGCTACCTCGAAAGATCAACTAGGTTACATATTATTGGTCTTGCGCTGCACGTATCCAGCGACTTTAACTATGTCGTCAGGCCATGCCGCATCTACCTGCTCGTGGTCGCCATGCGACAACCTTCTAGCCCCAACGACAATCGTTTGCACAGATGACATACTACGCTAACTGCCACTACAGACGAGCAATTCTTCCAGCTACGTCGGTAACCATCATGTAATATTTTCATAAAGGATGATTTTATTTTTCTTAAATGACAACACTACTCGACCCCATCACTCTTTTTAACAACTTCCGGTAAAAAGATTGAGAGTGGTGGGGTTGAAACAGCGTTTTGATTATTGAGTCGGGAGCTCGGTCACTCGTTCGATAACCATCGAAGTGATTAGTTGTCTAGTGGAAACTATGCTAGTTGGCCTATAAGAATATTAAAAAGTGGAATAAAAGTTTTTACTGTGCTGTTGTGAATTGAAGTTTTTCTGATAATCGTTCTTCAGCGGAACTCATCAAAACAATCGTTAGTCACTATGAAAAAAAGAATATTAAAACTTCCTATTTGTTTATTAAATAAATACAAAATAGTATACAGCCAATTTGAAATATCATATAGGTTTTATTTTACAAATAGTAATAAATGAATAAGAAAGTCACTTTACATCTCCTTGCTTTTTTATTTATATGGTGTTTTCTCTCTATTTATCAAGATGGTATAATTTGCTATCCGGTGTAAAAAGTTATAACTATTTACAAATTATTCATTGAAAGACACATTAGCCACATAAGCAATATTTACTGCATTAAGGTTTGTGCATATTAGGATATAGCTTCAGAACTAAGTATTGCCATGTTTGGACATTTCCGGCACAATATGTGATCTTTTAATATATGTAAACTAGTGACATGATTATCTAGTTAAGTTTGATTAAAATAAATTTAAATCGTATTTACGCTGACCATCAGCCAAACAAACAACAACAATGATTTTCAATTTAGCCCGGAGCCCTCTCACCGTGATAAAATGAATTAACAGTTTTACTTTGTTACGCTAATCGTTCATTAATTTTGTCATAAAACAATATACATTCGACGTAAATTAGCTAATTATGTATTTTGTGACAATAATGATTCAAATCGTTATAATAAAGAACCTACTTATCCGAAAGTGTAGTAAATATCGCTTAGTTCATTATATATAAGTTATTTAAGAGTCCCCTTTACACACCTATTATTATAATGTAAAAAAATTCAGATGTAGCCGGCAACCCAGGTACTTTTTTTCATTGGCAAATTATGACAGAACGTTAGCATTTATAACTTTGTCTTGCTTAAGGTGGTTTAACTCTGAAGGGTCAAAGGACGATTCGGATTTTAATTAGATATTTGATCGTACTGTGATGCTGCCAAACCTTTTGGTAACTTAAGCGGTAGATCCATGTAGCGACTTAACAAAAACCTTGTGTAAGAGTTTGTACTGCTAGTCGAGGGTAGTCAATAAGATCGGACCACTGTTCAATTGATTATTATTATCGGATTATGATATCCATTTCTGATTGACAGATGACATCTTATAATTATATTGAAGTAGATTTATATTGATGTCCATAATTCAATTCACTAGCTCGCTACATTCAACGAATCTCAACTACAAAGGTCTTATTCAATTACGATTAACCCCAAAAAGTTAAAAGTTTACCGATGGTGCCTGACTCCGATAAAGCTTTATGCTTTTTAATTTATGATGAGATACTTAAAGATGCTATCACAAGTAGAAGTAAATGCCATATTTTGCACTTCGTCATGAATATAAACAATATTCTGAAGCAATGTTAAGAATAGAATATAGTTCTAACATCGTATTGAGACGGTTGAGACACAGTTTTTGTGACATTTAATCATCAAACCTTAGCAATACTCAGCGTATTATAACCACCCCTGCATAAGGTGTAATTTACCTTTGGGACATATCAGGCGCATGGTAGACAATTTTTTTTGTCAAGTTCCGCAAATAACTTCAGTATTCACTATTATTTGAAATCATTTATCTTAATGCTAATCCAACAATTTTAAGCGCCCGTTAATACGTACCCAATTCACTTTAATAAATTCAGATAAAATAATGTTGTTTGTGCAATGCTAAAAATGTAATAGTCTACCGTTCCATTAACATGTTGTTGTGTTTTATATATCTTAGTGCATAAGAATTTGACGTATTTTTTATTTTTCGCAGTTGACCGACAGACTTTCTGTCTTAACTATGAATAAAATAAAATAAAAAATAGCCTCACCAAGATTTTCCAAAAAAAAAAAATTCTTGTGTTATATTTCTGAACCTTAATTTGCATTTGAAGGCTTATCGGTAGAGCTTTTAATTATCGAACTGTTTTAATTTCATATTTGGTTAAATCAAAACTTGTCAAATTGTTAGTAATCAAATTAGTTGTAAGCTTTCCTTGAATGTTAAATATATACTTTTTTTCCTTTTTGACGGGGATTAAAATTATATTTATACATACCCAAGCGGAAACTAAATTGAGCATTCTTGGACTAGCAGTAACTTAAGCAGTACTTCTTCACTCTCGCTTACATCTCCTTCACCGGATACCGGACCGGTCTTTCAAGCTTCCTCTGTCAAGACGCGCTAGAAACATTTCTCGCGCCCTAAGGCAAAATAAAAAGGACACTCAAGAATAAGGAAAGACCCTCATTCTTGCAGTAAGTGAATTAATTCTGCAAACAAAAACAACAAATGCTTTTCGTGTACTAGCTGATATTTTTATAAAATATTGTGTAAACACTGTTTTTTTTTTTTTTACAAATTGTTGAAGTTTTGATATCGTTAGTTTCATATAACAATAATCTTTGCGAAGTAAATTGGAAATATTATGATAACCCGTTCGAAAACGATAAGATCGCGGAAGCCGTTAGTTCACGGAAGACAGCAGAACTTTATCTCTATATTATAATCGAATTGCTGAGCTTCTTCAGATCTAAAGATACCATTCCACGTAGCACGCAACAACTGAACGTTAAAATCGTTTTATAAAACATTTCTCTTTTAATTTTGACATAAATTTAAATTCTTTAACTACAGGCAAACTAACAACAATGTAATTAAAATTATAATTAATCTCGGTTAGTGAATAAAGCAGAGGAAATATTAAATATATAATTTTCACAGATTTAACATATCCCTAATTAATACCGATGATTTTTAAAAATAAAAACGAGTAGTCTTCATCTATTTACTAAATCCACTCAATTCAGTTATGAAAACACTGCAGTACATAACACGTGTGTTTTGGACAGGTCATACAGAACTAACTTTAAATCTAAGGTTATATAACCTTAGAAAGACAACGAGAAGTAGGAAATAAAACCTGACTTAGCATTTCTGAATTCGACCATTGTTTTGGAATTTAGCTTCCTTTATAGAACGAAATTTGAATTTTAAATTTCATTTTGAAATGCAGCAGATTTTTTTTTAAAATACAGTATGATATATTTGTTTAAATATATACCAAAAACAACAATACTATACAAATTACAGACCTCTGCATTAAAACTAAAACTGTCCAGTTATTTAGAAACGTGTCGCAGATGTTATGGTCACATCCGTAGTTTAAAATTTAAATCTCTACGTAAATATCTAAAACAAAACGAAAACTGTAAAAACAATAAAGATGTGTATATGTGTTCAAAAGATTTATTACGAAATAAATAATTCAATATCTTCAAATAAAACATTTTTACTTACGTGAAGTAGCGAAAAACTGTTTAATATGCTTATGTATTTTCTAGTATAATCATGGGCGTATGATATAAAGTGTTAACTTGATACAAGCCCTTATGAAAATCTCTTGATACTTTTAATCCATTTTACGTGAAATAAAAGATATAAATAATAATGAACTTGCCAAAACATTCTGCAGTTTACATAAGTAGAGCATGTATGAATAACGTCTATTGTTTTATCGGTTGCGCTACGTTATTAAAATATTTATAAAAAATTGTAACAACTTGATAATTAAACTTTAATGAAATTTACGGACACATTAATCAGTAATGTGGTAACCTTTACCATAATAATCTTTAAATTAAGCGGCTTCCAAGCCGATATCCGCTTTATTGCTTATTTTTAATTAGTATTGCGGGCGAGGTTGTGTTGGACATACACACAGCTTCAAATAATTGGATGTTGAACACGTTGACTGAGTGTTTATTAAGAGAACAAATAACTTATATTAAATTTCGAATCTTATATCAAAAGTGTCCCTAGGGTTGTGTCATTTAGAAAATACGTGTATTATGTATTAAATTGGATTAATTAAAAAAACTATGAGTGTTATAAAGTAGCAATGTGTATTAAAGAAATATTGTTTACTTTTATAAAGTTGAAAAGTTGAAAAAATTCTGTAAATTTTTACAATATCTTAATCTGTTCACAGTGAACAATTAGTCTCAAAAATTAGGAAAGCATTTGACATCCAATTCAGTTTATTTCTGTTAATATCATTCTGCTCTACCCAATTCGCAAAAGATCTGTGCAGTGGATTAGAACCTCTTCAAGAGAGTGGCCTGTGGTTTTCTTTTCTTCATTGCGGAAACCCCAAATTTGTATTGATGTGTTATACTAAGTGCCTCCCGTCGATTTCACGTGGCCTGCACAGTCTTTTGTGGTTATAATTTCATGAAATACATTCTCAGTAATTTTTAACTTGATGAAAAAATACTGACCTAGTTTTATACCTACAGGAGCTATAGTTTTAAAATATGCGTTTTTTAATGAATGAAACCTCTATTCAGCAGTGGTAGCTCAGCGGTAGAGAACTGAGAATGATCATATCATTGGTCGCAGGTCCGATTTCCGGGACACAATCTCATATAATTCACACTTTCTGCATTAATTATTAATTATTATTTTTACTACTGCTCATAAACAAGTTTCCAGGGGATGGGCAGCGCTCTTTACTTACTATAATACCAAACTACGATCGCTAATCCGCCTGCCAAGTGTAGCAATTTTGATATATCTCCCCAAATATCTTTAGATTTTTGGAGGAGGCTTATGCCTTCGAAGGGGCGTCTAGGGCTTAAATATTTCACATTTTCCGTTCTTGCTTTCATTACTGTCGTTATGTTTACATCTATCATTAATGAATGCATTAATTTTAAAATTTGTTCTAATGTTCTTCGTCTGCGTTTGTGTAACACGTTAAAAATGAAATTTGTTAATATTTTGTGAGCAGACATGCTTGTGTATCTCCCTAAAAGGGATAACCTCTTGTATCTTACTTGTAAGTTATTGATTTTAATAAGATTCAATAGTGTTGCAGATCTTAATAGTATAATCATTTTAAATTGTTAAATTAGTTGAAACATGTTACTTTTAAAAAGTAGGTTTTGTTTTATAACTTCAAAAAGTAACTTTTTCCCTAGAAAAAAATTCGCAGAGAACTTTGATAAAATATTTTCAAACAAATTTTTTCACATAATTAAGGTGCTATTTTTATTTAGGTAAAGTGATTAAGAAGGCTAACACACAAATAGCAAAACGGTGAAAAGAGATTTCCCCCCTTTCTAAATTTATTGCCTGATCGGTGCTAGCCGATTTACGTACGGTGATTGATTAATAGCCACGAACGTGCAGATTGTTTTATCCCACCTGGTTCTGTATGTCGTTTATAAAATCACGTTGTTTACTTAAATTATATGAGGCGAAGTAAAACTCAATAAATGAACAATTTCACAAAGAAACAGTAATAAATCAATATTTACAGTATTACAGTTTTATATTATTTATCATATTTCTTTTAGTAATAAGCAGTATTTTCTTTTCGTTTTAAAATTGTGTTTTCTTTCTGGAAACAAAAGTAGTTAGTCTGCCCTCAACCTATGTGTGACTCGCCACCAAGCATTACTGGTTTTTTATGGTAAAATTTTAGTCTCTCGTTTTCCTACCCTAAATCTATTACAGGAACTTTTATATCAAATAATTTTACAGTAATTTTATTTATTAGCGTTCTATTCTGTCATCCTTCACAAGGTTTTTTAAGGTATCTCCTATCATTTTTTATATTTTATTGCATACTATTTTTCTTAACTCTCAATCCTTACACACGCATCTTTCCCGTCGCCGTATTCCTGTAATATCACAATTTAGTTCGCTGTTTTTTTTTTTAATTTTTGTCCTTATTTCTTTTCTTGTCGTTTCTTAATATAAATTTCTTTTGTTACTCAACCTTATAAGGTAAAATTTATTTTATTATAGTTTATTCTTTTATTTAGTTTTATTTTTTCCTTCTTTATTATTCCTTTCTTTATTATTATATAACAATAATTTTAAAATGTGTGGCGGCGTTAGTGCCAATTTTCATCCGTATCTCCAGCTCAATTTCGCACACCCATCTTTCTCTCGCAAACACGAGACAACTGCCAGGTCACTGATGAACGCGGGGCTCTCCCGGGGCTTAAACCTATGTAGGTACTCAACGAATCCATAGCCCCGTGAACATCAGACAACCACAACAACAAGAACAAGAAAAACCACATAATTTTCTTACAAATTTCTCCTATTATAATATGGGGTATAAAATTAGTGGCTAATAAATTTTATGAAAAGAATATCAATAAAGAAACAGAAATAATATCTTTATCCCTAGACAATAAAAAATTTAATAAATCTTAACGTAAACAAAAATGGCATAAGAAACTTGAGAATATTTCGAAGTTGCTCGAAAATTGTTAACTTACCAAGTTGAAAACTAATAATGTAAAGCGAAGCATGAAACAAAAACTGACTTCGCGTCAGAGTTCTTTACGTGTCGCCTTCTTGATACAAACGGTATGTCTACTTTAAATCTTTGTATATTTACTTTGTATACTTTTTTCTTGGTTACCTATATGTTGGAAATTATATGATCTCTATATACAAAAAAAACGACGTGTCATCTCAAAGGGACCATTTTTTTATTTATGTATGTCTATTAGAGACACATTTACTTAAAAGTGATTCGCTGTTTACATAAATACAGCGCAACCCAGTATTTTAACATTCAAAGTCTTACTTATTACTATCCTGCACGAGATATGGGGAACTCAAAAATGCTAATTAACGTTATCTTAAAATTAAGTCTGTCCTTTTAAGTATGTTGATTTTAAAAGGTTTGGGTGACATGGTATAGACTGCTGTCATCATCATCGTAGCCGTAAGATGTTTCCTGGAGGTAGGTGTCGTCAACAGATTTTCGATAAGACCAGTTAAAAGCGGCCTGCATACAGTGTTTTACAATCTTTAAAAGGTCGTCTAGTCATCTGTTCACCTTATAAGCGGACGTTTTATGCTGTGATATCCGGTACGTTGTCACTGCTCCAGAACCTTGAAGGCCAAACAACTGTCATAAATACACAAATTGTTTTTGGTTAACCTAAGAGGATTCGTCATTTCATCAACTGTCAAAGAAAACTCTCAAAATAAATACGGAATTCGAAAATGTTACCTATATGTATTTAAAAATATTATGTACTTATAAATACGTTCTTAATAGCTTGAATGTACTAAAATATAAGTTTATATTAATACATTACTTATTTGTATTACCAAAACGTTATTAATTTATTACAAAAATCACTATATAAATCTTTTTTCATATAGATTATATGTTTTGAAATATTACGTTATACACTAATTAAATAAAAAGCAATACATAATAAATAATATGAAATATCAAAATATAGCTACTGATTAAATATATATGTCAAGGTAATCTTTGGTACCGTTTTTTTTTAAATTCAGTTTTTTGTGAGGTAAGTAGCGTAGAAAAATAATTTTTTCTAATTATTTTCATTAAATGTCATATTTGCAATATACACAATAACGTTAAGGGGAATTTATTTTATTAATAATCAGTTTTTAGTAGAAATTTTATGTTTACTCTTTGGTCGAGCTGCGAATATGCACCAATAAATAAGAACAGATAAGAAGTTTAAAGGATAAGAAGCCTTTTGTGCGTCGTACATTCATTTTCAAAAGAAAACACGTAAGATATGTGTTTTCTTTGAGAAATATGTGTTATTTCGTTTTAATACAAGAAATTTTACTGCAAAGGGCACGTTGCCGGACAATACAGATTGAAGAAAATTTCATTTTATTTTTAATTCTTTAAAACCTACTTTCATCTATTTGTTTAAAATTACTGCAGATTAATTCAGTAACTTTAGCATTTAGTAAAACTTTTTCTTATTATAATATCCACGCCTGAATCGATATGAGATTTTATTTCACATTTTTATTAATTATCATCGCACAAAATAATAAATATTCATTGATAACTCCCTCCTTGCAATCAACTGATAAGTTTAAAGCAATCAACAGGCATTTATCAACGTTGCAATCTATTTTCTCGAGTTTTGCTAAAATCGGCGAAACGAGCAACGTTAGCGTCGCAACAGCCTCGGAAGCGAATCCCACAAGAGTTGACTTAATCATAAGAACGAGCCGCGAAAATCGCTCCAACTGAAACTAGCCCCCGGGGAGCCGCACGCTATCGGCCTCCTTTTGCTTTCTTACCCGATCCACTGCTGCAAACGTGCCAGATTACAACATGCTTACGACTTTCCATCAATGTGAAAATCAATACACTGTTGTTCACATACTTTATAATAAAACTATTAATTTATAATTGTTGTTTATTACATTTTCTGTTTCTATAACCGTACTTAAAAAAGTTTTAAGTCATATTTATGATTTAAAAATGAAAGATAAATTTTTTTTATATATTTAAAAAGGAATATAAAATTCTGTTAATTACTTAAATTTACGTTATTACATAATTTGCTCATGAGATATTTCTTTGATAAATAATTTAATTCAGAAATATATCATCGTCTACGCACACAAACCACTGATCGAAATAAGTTGGGAACGACGCGTGCGCGTAATATATACGGCAATCTTCACCTCGACTGGTCAACAGGTTACCAACGGAATTGCGAGATAGTTTAACACCTAAAATTAGGTACATGCTTCAAGTTTCACTTCCTGAATAATCTAACCATTAACCAACTTGAATATATATACTTATAACTTCTAGTGCCACTCCAAACAAAGGTTTAATTCACTTTAAGTCAGTTCATTTATGTTTTTTTTTATTTTGACTCTATTAGCGCAATATAATCCCAGATGTTTTTTTTTCAATAATCATGTAACAAAAATTAACGTAAATTAATGAAAAAAATATTATTAAAAATTTATAATTTAGAATTTCTCATAGCGTTTTTGATTTACGAAATTTTTTGACATTCATATGAATGATAATTTTATATCCTTTAATCGCAATGTTCTGATGTAATGCTTTTTGACAAAACAACAACTAACATAATGTAATTTATTGGTGTCAGTCATCATTAGGATCTTGTTACTCGCGACAGTAAACAAATAGGTGCACACTTAATAATTACAGTGGCACTGCTAAATGTAATAAGTGCCAAACGTTTATTATTCAAAATTGTACTTTTTGTGATTATATATACAGTCGTTCATTGATTGTACATACGTTTAAAATTTGATACAGTAAAATAGGTGTCTAGAGGGCGTAGGGGTATTAACGTTGGCTTATGGCAATGTATTAATTTTGAACCGTAGTAACTTTGGCGGTGACAGAACTAAGACACCAACACATAATTCACTTTGTAACGCAAATGAAACTAGCGCTTAATTTACTGGTATAATTCAGTAAATTCCTTTATACACGAAATTGTTTACGCCGTTGTAACACCAACCACGATATAAATAGCAGATTTGTAAATGTTTAGCTACTATGGACACCACATTAAGAGATGCAATTAAGTTATATGTTAAATATAAAAAAAAATTGTTAAACATATAGAAAAATCAAGTAATACAATAAGGGAGAATCTGAAATTTTGTCAGCAATTTTTAATTTATAACAGAGGAGAACATAGTCACAGGCAGTGTATGTATGTCTAATTGAATAGTTTTATTATGGAAAATAAGCCTGATTCAATTTAACATGTTTTTCTTGAAAAAGAAAACGTATTTTCTAAAAAAATTCAGATGATTGTGTTCTTCCACTCCGTACATAAATAAAACAAAATAGATGGGAGGCTTTTTGGAAAAAAATAAAAATAGGAAAGATAAGAAGTTAGCTATTCAAAATTAACACAGAAATAATACAGCCTGTGCCATTAAAAACAATGAAAAGTATTAAAATATCGTTGCTGTGTTCGTGCCCTGGTTAATTAAAAATTTAAAAAATAATTACTTGTTCAATTGGACCAGACTTGGTTTGTATTCAACCTTTACATTAAGGAATCGAATTACTAATTTTCTTTTATATCTGTTGTGTGAAAATTAGCAATCTTTCCTCTTTGCGATAATAAAGTTTTTCATCTCTATTGTCTTAGTAGATACAATCCTTCGGTTTATCTAAGTATGTATTAAGCACTTAATTATCAATTATAAGTAGTCGTCATCGTCGTCGCCGTTTCAGCCCATAAACGCACACTAAGAGGCATAAGGCTCCCGCAAAGATATCTATGGGGGATATACCATAATCGCCATGTCTGGCAGAGAATGCTGCTACCCATCCTATGGAAACTTGTTTGTGAGTAGTAGCAATCCTCTTAATTAAAGCACAAAAAGTGAATTATTTTAGGTTGTATCTCCTTAAATAAACCCGCGACCTAAGATCACAAGTCATAATTCTCAACCGCGGGGCTATCACTGCTCTAATATAATTAGTAGCCAACTACAGTTGTAACGTCCTTAACAAATGTACACATTTATTACGTATTTGAATGTAAACCTTTTCATTGTAAAATTTAATTGAAATTAGAGTATAATACAGAGTAATTATCTATGTCAATTAATATATAGGGTGGATTGTTTTAAGAGTAAAAGCATCAGCTTCTTAAAACACACAAAACATAAACTTTTTTTAAGATTCACCCCATATTAGTGGGGTGAATCTATAGTTTATTTGTTGTTATTAATGTATAGTACAACTTATTCGAAAATTAATGGTTTCAGAAACGTAATGAATGAAAAAATTAAGAAAAAGCATTGTCATAATCCATCACCTACATATTAAAATAAATTATTGTTTACTATCTATCCCTGCAGATTTTGTACAGCGATAAATTATTGGCTGCTGGTAAAAAAATAAAAACAGTAAATAGAAAATGGATACACCTAAAGCTTTAAGGCTATTACACCTATAAAGTTTTGCTCCTAAGAAACAGATTCTAACAACAGTTGAAGAGTCTATATATTTATAACATGATGTTAAAACAAAAATACCCTGTTCTCTAAAATATATTTTTTTAATAACAAAAATTTTATAAGTCCGCTTTTGTTATCGTTTTAAAAATAAAACATTGCAGCGTCTTTTCATCAAGTACAATAGATATAAGCGTTCAACAGCACGTGAAATTGAGACAAAAAAAGGAAAGAGAAAATCGTAGAAAGCGCGGCACCATAGGCCGACTCGGTTTGCGAACTACAATACACTTTACATAAAAAAACATTGTGTTGAACGACAACGGGGCATCAACTTTCCCAGCGAAGACATAAGCGAAATTGAATTACACATATTGAAAAAGAAATGTGTAGCTTCTTGGTAGGCGTGGTTTGGTTGAAGACTCCTCCTACAGCACGAGCGGCGCATGGAACGCGGCGTCGTCGCGAGAAAATCGCTCGAGCGGTCCGCGCGTCGCAAAGCGCCTCGTCAGTGCTCTCCGAGCCTTGCGTCGGGCCTGTGTCGCAACAAAGCACAACTTTACTCAACACGAGCTTACTTACAGTTTGTCTTACTTCAAACGCGAACACAAGCTGAACTTTTGAGTGTTTGACTTTGACGAGCTTTAATATAACTTTGTTCCGTAAACTCTGAAAGTGAAATGATGGAAAATGTTGGTTTAAAACAAATACACCGCTAACCAAATTCGGTAAATGTTCAAAGTGTAAAACTTGTTGTGTGCTTTGTAAAAATGTAAAACATTTCACTGATTTAAATAAACATACAATCATAGACAATTGATGATGGATCCCAATGGTAATTTCATGTTGTTTGTTTATTAAGAATTAATAAGATAATTTATAATTTTACAAGTATACATAGCCATAAATAACGTATTGTTTGAGATCGTATTGACGTAGAATTTGTTTCTGAATATTTGGCACGAACTATACTTAGTAATTAACGTTTAGTGTTCACTTTCAGTTCTAAATTTATAAACCCTTAACTTGACAATCAATGCATTTCACTTTATATTTAAACCTATATTTTATTTCGTGATGATGTAGTTTATCTTATTCATTACCCCTGTAGAAAATTTCGTTTACTAAATATAAGAATTAAAGGAAGTATTTCTAGTGACTTGAATTTTCTATTGACCTTGATAGACAGTAATTTAAGTTTTATACACAACTTTAAGTAAGATATATTATAAAGGCTATATGTATATATAATTTAAGTCTAATTATTCGCTCGTTCATAACAATTACTTTTGCGGTTTAATTCTCACGAAATACAAGAATTGGCATCAATATATTGGTGTTATAAAAAGTACTTCTCTGTTTTGTAATAAACGTATTACGTAAAATAGATTTGTAGCCAAACTTTACATTAATTTAAAGTATATTTATACGAAGCTAAATAAAATTGGTGTATGTTTGTTTGCGATAATTATGCTGTCCAATCATTAAAATATAACGTCTGACAATTAACGAATATACTGGTGTACAAAATATACTTTGTCACACGTTTTTTTTTTCTTTTAAATTAAATATTGGACTCTATTCGTCTTATATTTATTTATTAACATACAGCAATTGTTGAACATGTGTATAATTTTTTTTAACATTTATATTATCGACTTCGCTGGATGTAAACCAATCATTGGGAATCAATGGGGAAGCTTGTGTTCAGCAGTGATGAATGGTCAGCTGTGGCCTATGTTTTACAGCTGAAATGATGATAATGATGATAGTAGATTTTCCCTAATTCCGAGTTATTATTCGATATTTATTTTATGAAATTGTTTTACAAGTTAGACAGTACTACGCTGTACCGGTGACTGTAATTCTTGTAATGGGCATCGGATATCATACCACATGTCATTTAATAAACCTAAGATTTGTATAGGTTACGTAAAATTATTTCCTATGTTTTTTATGAATAATTAAGGAAAATTGGAATTATTTTTTCTAGTACACTTCTCCTTTTAGAAAAATTTAATAAAATAACTGATATTAAAATTATAATAGAATTCCTGTAATTAATACAATTGGATTTATATTTATCAAAAGTTGCTGAACAGATAATTATTAAATTAAGTATTTTTATTTGTATTTGAAAATAGAATATTATGTAAATGTTTTCATTTCCATCATTAATATAAAAAATACGTGTTTACCTACATAATACTAGAGTTCTCAAAATATTAATTTGTATAAAACACTCTCCATAAAGTAGTCAATAGAATTTTTTTAAGTTTTTCATTAACTTAAAAGCTTCTTAAAAGCCGTACAAGACGCTTCGTCAGTTTTATATAAAATGAAGACCAGGATAATTTAATAGTCAATTCATTTTCTGTATGAATTTTAGTGAAGCTGGTATTTACGAAAAGTACCTTTAGATTCATCATTTCGTTATAAAATTTGTTTAAACCGAGAAAACACAATTTAATTTTTTTATTTTAATATGAATTATATTTAACGACGGTATAAAGGTTATATACAAATAGGATATTTCTGTTGAATGATGTGAAGAAATCAATAATAATATTTAATAATTAAAAATATTTTTTTTGGTTTATTTTTATATTTGTGTCGTATTATGTCGTTGCTACTTTAAACATATTTTAAAATTATTGCTTAATGTTTTGTTAAGTTCAACATACGATTTTTAACGTGTCTGGGTCTATTTGGTTCATAGAGAAATTACGTTTGCCAATTATATTGATAATAAGGCTTTAGCTGAATGCCGTCTAAGTGATCTTATCTATTTATTTTATCTCGGATCGATCATTTTTAGTCAAATTATTATAGTGATAAAATGTACAATATCGTGTCAATGTGACGGAAGGCAGATAATGTTGCACATGATTATAAAACTGTGTACCTCCACTACGCTTTTTGGTTACAGAATCAATTAATATTACGTTTACGCCTTGAGTGACTCATTACTCATATCTTAGTCGTCATTCCTGCCCATGAATGTCCACTGCATGTCGTCTGTCTCCCCCAAAGATATATATGTGGGGAATACACTAATCGCCACGCTTGGCAGGCGGGTAGACGATCGCAGTGAAATATTATGGTATGCTGAGGACGTTACTACCCATTCTCCGAGCACTTGTTAGTGAGCAGTGGCAACCCTTTATAACGAAAGCATAAAGTGTGAATTATATAAGATTGTAACCCGGGATCGAACCCGCGATCTAGGGTCGCAAGTCTCAGTCCACTATCGCTGGGTTACCTCTATCATTAATCATGTATTATATATAAATTACACAAGCCGCTGCTTTGTTATTTCCTAATTTATTTTATCAATGATCTTTTTTAATTATTTATGTAAATGTAAGTTATATACTCATATGTATATCTCGCATAAATGTCCGATAAGATAGCCGGTAGTCCACTTGTTCGGATCCGGTTTTTACTATTTTATTTGTCGCAGATAATTCATGGTAGTCACTACTAATTCGAATGATCGTAATGTTTTGATAAACCAAATCAAGGTTTTAAGGACATTATTTGACATTCATATTGCTGAAAATTATGCAAATGAAATACATAAATATGGAGTTTTGAACGTAGGTAGTTGATTTTCATAATTATATTCGCATCGTCGAACCGCTTCACGGGTTCCAAAATTCACTAACGGCCATTATGTCTCGCTCCGTGACACCAGGAGGTAATAAGAATCAATTACACCTTACACAGTGATAAAGGTAATTTTTATTCGACCGCTCTCTTATCTTAATAGTGTGAGAAACACAGTTAAGTGGATTTGTAGGCATTATAGAGGCCATGTTTCCTGAACGGTGAGTTATTTAAAGTCGGCTCTTACTGATATCTAGAAGCGAATCCATTACCTTCCCACAACGTGGTTGCTGCGTACTATAAATTATGAGTAGGAACATTTATCGTGATCTACATCAAGCGGTAAATTAAACTTAATGTGTTAAATTTGATAGATAACTTTCATAATTAATTGATAATAATATAATGTTATACATTATTTAACTCAACTTGCAAATTGGAAATTTTATCTACGATTTATTACTTTTTCCTTTCTTCCTGAATTTATCTGCAAAATATTTTTATGAAATACAGAGTATTTTTTTGTATTTAGTATTTCATTTTGAACAAATTGATTTGACTTATTATTAAGAATTGCACTCACTAAAACAGCACGTTGAATGAAAAATAAATAAACGTGAACATTACTTGATTCGACAGTTCTTTAATTTTTCAAATAATTTTTGATCGTATAGTATAATTTTCCTAAAACACTTTACTACAATATTCAATTTTATTATCTTAAATATGCTTTTGGTTTTAATTTCTTATTATCTAAAATAAATAATTTTTGAAAATATTTAAGTACAAGCACATTAATTTAATCAGGCATCGTCGAATAATTTAGATTGGTTTTTCATTTTACTCCTTTTAAGGCTCCACTAACAAAGTTCTATAACATTTTAGCTTATTTCTCAATTTTTAAGGATTCTTCTAAATTCATTGTTATAGGAAATTCAATCAATGCAGAAATACATAAAACTATTTAACACGAACTTTTACGTTTTGATTGCAGTAAAATCGTTTCCATTGCATTGGAATTAACTTATCAAGAATGTATAGAAAGGTCAATGTAATGTAATGTAGTGTAGTTAAATATTAGTAGAATTAGTAGACGATAGTATTTGTTTGAGCTGAGATTCAGGACTCTTGAATCAGAAGGTTAATTTCCTATTGAATGACCACCCAAAAAGGTTCCCTCTCGGAGGTCTTTGCGCCTGATCTTTCATATGATAGATGGAATTTTTTTGATTTATGTTCTATTATCTTCATTATCATTATCATCATTTCAACCGTAAGACTTCCAGTAAACATACGCCTCTAGATCTCCAATAAAACCGATAGGAAGCGACCTGAACTCTCACCATTTTCCGACAACAGTAGCAAGGTCACCTGACCTCCTTGCGGATAGACACCTTACACAACGGTTGCCGGTCCGTGGTCTCGACGCCAGAACTTTTCAGTCCCACTGGCCTTTTTTTTTCGCGCTAAGTGACCGGCACAACGCCACTTCAATTCGCCAATCCGCTAGGCTATATCGGTGACTTTTGATAATCTACCGATCACCTCATTCTTGATTTGTTCACATAGAAAAATCCCGAATATAGCCTTACCACGACTCACTAAGCGACAATAACCTTCAATCCGCAGAAATGCCAATAAACTATGCATTAATATATAAAATTTACTGTTTTTTATTCAACTTTTCATTTGTATTGAGTACAAATGATAAAAAATAGTAGAAAAAACTACATGTTTTTAGCTTCATATTAAAAAAAAACTTTTTTTTTAGACTATATGTAAAAATACTAACTCTTGCTTTTCTAAATCCTTATTGAATGCTTAATTTATATATGTATATTAATCGCGACATATGCGAATTCAAACAGAACATATATATGCTACACATAAAAACGCAGCCGCATGATTCAATAACACGTAACAAAACATGACTTGCAGTGAGAATAAAATCGCAACGTCAGTCAATGTCTGTCGAAAATCAATAACTGGCCAATATGTGCCTATCATTTTGACATCTAGAATTTCGTATACGGCTTATGGAAACAGAGTTAGGTTATACCCGAAATTCGCAGCGTGTATGAGGAGCCCGTTTTTGTACGACACGTTACACCGGCCATTCATTAGGCCCTCGCCGCTGTCCATGTCGGCATTAATTACAGTATGCCTGTGACGAATGTTAGGTACACAAAGATACACTATGGATAACTGTAGCTCCCAGCTTCATTTTAATTCTATAAAGAGGTTTATATAAGAACGTAATAATTTATCTTCTTTACCAAATGTGTAAAATTACGAGACGGACAAGTCTTTCACCCTAATAAGTGATAAGGCGTTTTCGGACCATCCCAGTCAATTCAATTACCATAACAGCCTTCAAAGATTAATACGGTAATATTATTAGTGACTGAGATACTGTATTACAAAGTACTGAGATGCTGTTCGCCAAGATAGTTTTTTTTTAAACGTTAGAGTGTAACGTTTTAAAAGAAGAAATTAACAAGAAGGCTTATTCATTTCACAAAATAGACAATTTAAAAAAATCGCTGCTATTGTAACAAGACCAGGACGTAACTTAAATTAAAACAAAAATAAAAAAACAGTTAAAAATAAAAGTATATTACCGTTATCTCAAATTTGCTTTTACTTCTACTTTGTATACAATTGGTATAAGCTTCAACCCGGTGTCAATGCCTTTTAGCAGTTCTGGAGCATAACATAAATATTTTAACATATTCCACCACTGAATAAATTTTAAAAGATTAAGTTAACACCTAAATAAACTAGATATTAAAAATACAAGTCCGTACATCTAGTCGAAATCTAATCCATTTTTTATGCAATTTTAACAATGATTGATACACGTTGGCATAAATTTAAAAAAATGCGCAGATTGGCTATGTGCAGCTCGCAACGAATAATCACAGTTTACTTTGATTAAACTGTATTTGTGTATACCACATTCACTTGGTATTTCTTTTTTATGCCTTCAATATTAATAACATCGCATAGCTAGTAGCCCCATAGATGCGTATTAAAATGACCACTGAAAATCACCGTTGTGATATTGTGCAGCATTATGTTCAATAGTCACCTACCATTCGCGTCCACAACCGACAATATTTATTTTATACATCAAATAACTACGTAAATATTTATATTGGAACTGTGATAAACAGTTTTTCTTTCTTTCAAATAGGTCACTAGCAACAATGCTGTTTAAATTTGTAATGTACAAATTTTGTATGCTCGTTTGTATGTTATATATGTAAATCTATTAGATGTAGAAGCAACATCAGTGGCATGCCTGAAAACAAAACCCATTGGTGGCAATTTTCATTCATTTATATACATAAATATACTCAAATCTAAATTTTTTTAAAGAGTTAAATAAAAGCTGCAAAACATGATTTATTAAAAATCTTTTTAGTTAGACAGTAAGACTTGTTGATATTGAGCGATTTTATTTTTTATTTTCTATTGTAAAATCGCTGTATGACTATGATTATAACGATATCATTTATAATATGTAATATATTTTCACCTCGAATAGTTACAAATTTTAAAATCTTTATGTTACTGTTGTTCTTCTCGGGATATAACTTAAAGATGCCAAGTCTAATTTGTTCTTGATTTTTCAACGGCTTTTTTGGGTTCGCCAATCGCCGATCATTCTATATAAAAACGTTGCGGGAGTTTTTCTCCCAGCTTTAGTAATGTTAGCCAAGTAATATCAACCGGGCAGGTCGCAATTCCTCACTCTTGGGCGTCTTAAGTCGGGATGCAAGACAGGTGTTATCGACAGGCGACAGCTGAAGCTGATATCTCCTCGTGGGAGCCCTTGAACCTAGTCACTCCTTGGAGCGTCCGCCTATGCGATCTAATAGGTCTTATAATCTAGTGAAATTATAGTATTCGAGCTCAGGCTCCTCGAGAAGCACTCGAGTTTCGCTGCCTTAAAAGGTGTTTTAAGCTAAGCACCCTTCGCGACCTGACCCCTCGCACCCACGAAATTTAGAAATGCCAATTGGTTAGCAGTGTGCTTTTACTATCTATTTTCTTGATTTTTAGTCGTTAAAATATCTTATGAAGATTAATGAAAAAAAGCAATGAAATAAGATAAAATCAGTTTTAAAAAATGACAAGAGTATTAAGATGTGTTTTCCAGATTAAATTAAAGAATTTATTTAAGCCATTTAGTAAATAATTAGGTGGAGATAAAAGCCAGTGTTTCTGTTGTACTAATCACTTTATTGTGCCGTAGAATCAGGGACAGCGGCCACACGCGACCGCGTCCTGATTGCTCTGGTTTATAATTGCCGCTCTTACAAATGAGTCCGACGAGTCCGCGAGTCGATAATAAAATATTTTCAGCTGATCATTCATTA
Organism: Battus philenor; assembly: GCF_028537555.1. Lineage (NCBI taxonomy): Eukaryota > Metazoa > Arthropoda > Insecta > Lepidoptera > Papilionidae > Battus > Battus philenor. The sequence continues at coordinate 7,655,268 of NW_027181693.1, forward strand.
ATTTGTGGACATTGTGTTAATCCAACATTTGTCTAATTGAGATGCGGTGTCATGTTTTGTCATTGATTATATGCGTGTTTCGAAATTATCGTGAACACAAACGCTTAATTTAGCGAAATGATAATCATGTAATCAGTGGTTGATTTCAACTAATTATTCATACAATATTTAATCTAAACGTATTTAGCTTTACTTCATTTAGTAAATAATTTTATTATATTTGAAACACAACTTTCTGAAATACAATCGAATTGTGTTCATGAATCTCAATCATTTTCAGAAAACTTACAGCTACATTAAATAATAAGAAGAGAGTGGAGAATAATAATAATATGGGGAGAATAAAAGTTTTCACAAGTATATGGAAGAAGAATATAAAGTTTTGCGGTCAATATATATAAACATACATTTTTCTCGTTATGTACACATCTTACAAAAATTCCAACAACGCTGACTTGCCAATTATCAAAAGTAAATAAAAATAAAGTAAATATTATTGTAGTTGAAACTTAAATGAGTACTTAATTTACCAATAAAACCTATATTAGTTTTATCTTTTAATTCTCAAATGGCGGCGAAGTTAAGATTTTTTTGTTATCTATTCTTTAAGTGAAAAATAGTTGTATCAAACAATATTTTCACTGTCATAGTATAAGGCACTTTTCAGTTGGTAAACCCACAACTATGGTAGATGACATTTTACCATCGTATCCGATCTCCTCATAATGTTTTACAATATTAAAATCCTTTAAAATTATTGTAAAAAAAATATTTTAAAAAAATTATTTTACATTTTTAGAGATTATTAACTTTAATTTGCATAATTTCTTAAAAATAGAGCATAAAATGTAACACATTTGCTGATTTATGACGCAAAGATTTTTAAAGCTTCAACAACCTTTACTTTGAGTTTTCTAAACACAAAATGCCTTGTGCACGTTTGAAATAAAACGCTCCCAGAAATGAAAGACTCACTCCTTCTTCACCACACAATTCTGCTCAAACGTAGATGAAAACATTTCTAGCCTTAAAAGATTTAAGTAGAAAGTGTGTCATTTCAGAACAGAAAGAAGTACGTATAAAAATTCTTTAGAACTATAGCTTATTTGCATATACACCTATACCCCGATTTACACGGTACTTGTTTTACACGTTTTCGCTTTCACACGGTTTTCCAAATAAGTTATTTTTTTTGTTTTAATAACTGATTTTATTACCATTTCTCATAATGTAAATATTTCTGCTTCAAACAATGAATCGGCACAAATAACTTCGAGTGATAAAAGTGAATTCGAACCTTCGATTTCGAATAAAATAATAAGAGTAATTTCTGATTAAATTTTTGGTTTTATTTTTTATTCTTATGTTTAATGCATTATAATAGAATTAAAAAGAAAGTTTATCCGTAATACATTAAATATTTTAACTTTTCAATGCATTTTATTTTTATTTCTGTGTACACCTAAAATATTTAAAAAAAATCACAACTGTTAAATAGCAAAATTATGCATTTTCTGCAATTTTTTCGATTTACACGGTTTTGACTTGAAATTTTTTAATTTTTGATTTATACGTTTTCCTCAGGAACGTATCTACCGTGTAAATCGAGGGATGGGTGTATACATTTACTATTTTGGTTTTATTCTACAAGGGAGTACAAAAAGAAAAAGTGACGCGTTCATCTTGCAAATCCTCCAAATTATACCTATATTTAATATGTATAAACTTTTACTTGACAAAATGTAGAAGAGAAAGATGAAAAGTTGTCACTCAATTCTGAGTATTCATTTAATTTGATATGAGTTCACATAATGTAATAAAGTGTTATTATTTCCTTGCCAATGATCGCAATAAACTTACATGAACAGCTTGACAGCGGAAAACACCAACAAAAACTTAGTCATGCGAATCAACTCTAAAGACTTTATTACTTTGAAACAATTTTCACTATTCGCAAAATGAAATAATTCACTTCATACCGTCTCATAACTTTAAAGTGACTTATGAACAAGCACAATGAGGCTTTATACAATACGATAATGTTGCTCGACCTGCACGCGGCCGGTAACGGAAACGCATAATGTGGCGCTGGCATTAATTACAACTTCCGGTGACGATCGCGGCGTTATCGCGCCTTCACGGGATAGCCGGCCGCTACGGGATGATTTGTCATCGCTATTTTCGAGTATATTTTGGCTTTACATATGCTTTATTGAATGTCATTAAATAAATTGCCGTAACTTTTTGGTGTTTCTGTAACAATGCAGTGGTCTACGTGTTCAACAATTTGTTGTCATGTGCCATTATACGAGCCTAGGGCTTTACCAGCACAGTAGATTTACGTGCCAGAATAACCCGTCCATACCAATGTTGCAATGGACGAACTATAACGAAAACATATTATTTCATACAAGTTATCCTACGGAATATATTGTTTAGTGTTTTTGATCTCGCTGAGTTTCATTCGCCTATTCATCTTAGATCAACAGGCGAATGAAACCCAGCAAGGTACTCAAACAGGTAGCAGACTTAACTTGATTAAAATGAGGGATGTAATCCATCGTAAGCTGCTTAAATAACTTTAAAATTTATAAGAATTCTAGGACTTTTTTATTAATTTAAATGGATTAAAAAAGTCCCGAAAATTTGTTGAAACTTTTGAAATCAGAAATCATGTTCAGATTCAAATAGTATGAATTCACACCATATAACACACAGAAGCGGCTGCCAAGTAGGTCTTTAGGTCCCGGAATGAAGATCACGAATTGGCGAAGCGCAGCGCAGGATTTCGACTAATTAGATGGACAATCGGAAGACTATTGACGCAGGCCACTACAAATCACCTCTTGTCAAGTGAAGAAGGCTTAAGTCTATCAGTGGATATCCTACAATGATATGATGATAATGATAAATGTGTTTAACGGTGTTTTTATCAAACACCAACCCTTTTGTACTTTTACCTCGTTCAGATTAACGGTGCTGTAATAGTTTTTGTATTGTTACAAAATTTTAATAAAAAACCTGACGCAGCATATTTTACATAAGTTTAAACCCAAATAACAATAGTTGAATATGATAACGTTTCAGCTCTAATAATAAGCGTCGTGTATTCTATGGTCCTGTACGGGCGTTGGGCCCGTACGGCTCACAGCAGTTGCATAACGAGTTGCTAATGGGTTAGAATAATTTGTTGCACCAAGGCGAAAACATTCTGGCGCTCTAAACATTGGAATTGCCCGTATCCATGGAAATAGCAGCACATTGAAATTTTTAAATATTTTAATTGGACTTGTTTTGGAAAAGCAACAATTCCTGGTATACAAGCCGTTGCTTCTCTACTACAGTTATGTAACACAATGCACATTCCTACTTCATTTGGAAATGCATTATCTATTACCACGTATAATATTATTCGCGGTAAATAATTGTTATAAATTTAATTAGAGATTCCATTTTTGTTTTATATATCAATAATTTTAATATGACAAAAAGTGACCTAGGAAGCAAAACAAGTGACCTAGCAAACTTATGGGAATACAGCCTACCTACAAGACATCCGATCCAGTCCCATACTAATTAGAGATTACAAACACTTAATCTGCATTACTTCATACTTACTTATCTGTACATGCTTCATATAAATTATATTTTTTTGACAGTGCTACCGAAAGCGCCATACCTTGCCTTGTCCCAGGGGGAACTCCGCTCCGTAAGTCTCCCGCCAAAGTTATCGACGGCAGCGTCGTACTTTTCTTAGGCATAGGACTGCGGTTTCGGTAGTATCAAAGTATGTTACCTTAGCTAATTAAAATTTTAAATTTAGCCCACTTCTCAAAATCAAAACTGAAATATATTGCATCTCGATATGTTTAGAACGTTCACCAAAAATATTCAAGGCTTATTTATATAGCGCAACTTTTCTTTAGCGTATTTTGTACATGTAAGTTTTCAAGCTAAGATAAATTCCTTTCCGTATGAATTTACTCACACGTGATGACGATTTAACGATGTAACTTCAACAAACGTACCGATGTGTGAACACTGTTTAATTTCTTTTATTTTTATATGTACAATATATTGTTTGTAAAATTATTTTAGAAAGCTAAAAAAACAAATTACTAATTACACAGGTTGATTAATCAAAGGCGTAAAAGCTTTTACGGGTGAAAGTATAGCTTACTTCCAAAATTCTTTAGTTTGTACAACTATTTTCATGAATCCTGTAACAAGAAATCACTTTGAAATATTTGTTTTTAGATTGGAATGGGTCAGTCCAGTAACTTCCGGCAGGATAAATTCTGCAGGGGTAGATAGTAAATTGCAATTATTTTTTATAGTAGTTAATTTTATGTCTTATTGCTATGACATTTATTGATTTCTGAAACTTGATTTTTTAAAAGGATTTACAATACATCAAATTGATAGCAAATTCGTACACCTCTAACACTACAATCAATCACACTGTATAACAATCTCAAGTTTAGTTATTATGTTTAATAAAAAACAGATGTTGTAATTGAATGTGTTTTAAAGTTTTGTTTTTTATTTTATTTTTTATCAATTATGGCAACGAAGCTGTAGTATTTAAACAAAAAGTAAGATTAAATAAATTCTTGCTAATTAACGGTTGCCTATTTAGTTTTGCCACCGAATATAGAGTAACCTGCAAACATTTCGTGTGCAGGTTGCTCGTTTCACGTTAAACGCAAGCAGACACCAGGATAGCTACTGATGCAAACAAAATTTCATATCGCGCCATCGTTTCCCCCATACAATGATAATAGACTGTCAACAAACTACGTTTACTCTGCGAATGATCCGTGATAACGTCTTTTTCAAAAAAGGGATATAAATAAAGTAAATATGGTATCCAGAGGTCCAATCAACGTACACTCTATTGCATGATTAATATTAAACATGATCTCTATTTTGTCCCTCATTTTTAAGTAAGAAGCTAAACCCACTTTCGTTGTATTATCTTAAGTGTGACTAAACAATTTGTACTTTAATAAATAAAAAAATATACACGTCGAGTTTATTGTAATGCTTTTTGGCACACCACTTTGCTTGTTTTTTATTCCCGTGCATACATATATAATATTAATTCGTTTCAAACACGTGAATAGGCGACATAATCGCCCGTTCACTGTTTAAAACTGTTTAAAGGGTGAGTATATTTCTTACATTCGGTTTGCCGGTGACATAGTCATAATGGCTGGAACCATGGTCCATTATGACTGAGTCCCATAGGTACAGTTCTGGTTGATCTTAGTAGAGCCTTAATACAAAAGTAAACCTTATAATAAATATGGAGAAAACGAAATTGATGTCTAATATACATGGCCTACTCAAGTACTCAAGTCGAACAATATAAGTTGATTCTAGGACGATATAAAAAGTAATTAAAAAATATATAAAAATGCTAAAGTAAATATGATAAAAGTTCAAAGCGAAACGGCTTTTCTGTTATACGGCTTTAGTTTATTATAGAGGTCATATCCCCTTGAAGATGAAAAGACGTAGTTAATATAAATATATAACAATGAACGTAGCGGCTTCAATAAATAGTCTATATTAAAATATTAAATAGAATGAGGAATTTTCATTTTATGAAGAGCACGACCACAAGGTCCATATTACCATTGCCGCGGGCGAATCTTTGATATCAAATTCTTTTAGAGCAGACCGCACGTAGCCACCATGCCACGCCGCCCCACATTCACTCATATTTTAGATAACGTTCGACTGTTTCTCTCGCGCTCTGCCGCCGGAATGTGAATAAAAATAGGAATATTTTAGCGTAACTGGAAGTCGTGCGAAGATTCTGCAATGTTTATATTTCTTATATTATCTTTACAATGCAGTATATACATACTTCTATCTAGAAGCAAAAGAATATGCTTAAGGAAAACATATACATCTTTAAATTATACAGAAAAGTTTTGCTTTTTATTATGTGTTAAGTGAATGTACTTTATGTGCGTACATTCATTCATTCATTCGTATCAGCCGATGTACGCCTTCGCCAAGGATGCCACAATGACCGATCTAGCTAGCATCCAACGACAAAACGACTTCCACTTAATATCTACATATGTTAAGTACAAATGCCTTTTCTATTTTTAAAAATACTTAGTAGGTTGAGTAATTTGTAGGTACACTACGCATTACAACCCTGACAGGCAAGGAGGGTTATAATAAAAAAATATTTTAATAAAAGTTTGGAAGTACGGATTATCTTTCGTTGATATTATTTGATGATGACCTAAAGACGGATGTTAAACTTTTTAAGTAACGCTATATACGCTATAGGTGTAACACCTTTAAAAGGTCTGAATGTCTTTTCAGATATTCATACCTTTAAAAGGTATGAATATCTGAAACCCAAAGAGCAATGATTCAGATAAATAAAGTAATGATAAAATAGTAAGTTAAAGCGTTATCCAAATTCAGATTAAAACTATTATTTACTATCTGTCCCTGCAGTTATTCAACTACCAGAAGTTATTGTCTGCATTGCAATATAAAAAAACATATTTTAGGAAGACCACATTATACATAGGGAATGGAAAAAGATGTAGAAGCTTTGAAGCTCTTTACTTACAAATGAGATTAACATTTAACCCCTTTAAATCTATAGATTTAGAAAATTTAGATTTAATTTTAATTTAATTTAGAAATAGAAGATTAAACGGTCCGACCCTTTTAATCTTCTATTTACAACATGCAATTTTTTATTTTTTAAAGTGTTTTTATTATTTTCAGGTTTCGAGAAATGATGGTTCTCAGTGAATTCCAAAATACATTACAAAGAAAGTTGAATATGTCATTCTCGAAATGTATATGGAAGCTAAAGAGTGGTAGACGGCAGCACCGAGCAGTCACTCGTTAAAGCAAGATGGCGGCAGGCGCACAGTCTCGAAGATGTGGACCCCTCGCTCAGCTCCTAGTTTTGGCAGTTTTACATGTCAATTTCATAGGTAAGGCACTCCTAATGTTATATCAAAAAAAAAATAACGTATACAGCATACGATTTTATGATTTGTTACCTTGTTTATCATGTTTTGTTATGTTATTAATCGTTCTTATAAATAAATTTGAAATTAATTTGCAGTAATTTAGTTTCCTGCAATTCTATAAATATAGAGAGTCACCGTTTCCCCCATACAATACCAGTAAATGTAAATAAACATAAGAAACACCTGATACAATAATTTTCATAAGAAATACATCATAAACAGAATACGATCTTGACTTCTGTTTCATTATTTCTAATTAATTTTAGAAAAGTATTTATTGTGGATTTTTAGGAAACTTTAAACATAATTAACATAATATAGAGTTATTTTTAATTTTATATAATGAAAACAAAATTCATTTTTATTACATTGAAAACAATTTAGATTAACCTAACTTAACAAATAAGGATCACATTTCAGTAACACGAAAGATTGATTTTCCTAGTATCATTACTATAGGTCACGTAATTGAAGTGCCGTTTGGATAGGACAATGCGTGGGCTGGGTATAAACGTAGCTACGAGGATTGCCAAATAACACAGTGGCGTACATTTACGACATTTGCGCGGTTTGTGTCCAGAGTTTTGCAGTCGCTCTCATTTAACAAAGTGCAAGCTTTCACAGAGTTTGCGTGAAATTTCAACGCTGTGACAATACACAAGCTCGTTTAAATGGTTATAAAAGCATTTCTACAAAATATCACTGAAAACAGGATAAAATTATTATGGTTTAAGCATTGAGTATTTTAATAGTTTGCTAAATAATATTGCAAGTTTTAATCAAATGATACCATGATGTGTTTGTATAAACAGGGTTTGAAATGATTTTATATATATGTTTGTACATCCGTATACATACATTTTTTCGCTCCAGTTGTATAGTTGTATCACACTTGTCCTAATTACAATATTGAGGGTTTATTCAAACGGGTTAACATTAATCTTCTACCTATGCAAAACGGTGAAAATATTATTAATTACACACTTATGGTTATGATGATAACCATTGAATGTTAAATTCTCAAAGGCGTATACAACAATTAAAGAGACATTTGCAAATGGATTTTTTGTAGTCACTCTAAAAGCAATTCATTCTACGGTGATAAAAATGTACAAACGCAGAAAAGTAACACGGATAAACCCTTTCAGAAATCAAAGCGTAGCTCGAACAAAAAATCTCATTGAAAAACAGTCCATAGCGTAAAACTCAACGTTTCACCAAATACACATGATCTTCTCATATTTGATGTTTTTATTCCGATATTTTGTAAGCCATTAATTGTCATATACTTCGACAAGTATCGTATTTACAAAATGATTGGAATAAAGTTATTTATTATTTGAATAATTAAACCACTGTTCAACGCGCTGTAGAAGTAAATATTATTATAAGGTCTCATATCAATAGAAAAATAAATAATACAACACTTAACGTTATAAGATTTCATATCAAGTTATTTTTAGTATTGACACCGCTTTATTTTAGCTTGACATAATTTAACAAATTGATATTGCGAAAATAAATCAATTCTTAAAAAAGGTTTAGATTTATTTAATCCACAAAAAAATAAAGAGAGCACGACAGGTAACATCAAAGATGAACTGACAATACCATGTTGCGATATCAAAGTTAAACTTATCATTATAAACACAAACATGTTCAATCATCAATTACTTATAGAATAGTTTCGTATAAAAAGGCAATTATTAGCGTTGTACGGATTTATGAATGCTGTAAATTAATCTTATGATAAAATTTTCACTTGCTACCATATCTCCGGTCGTTTTATTGTGCCTGCCCTGAAACCATTAGCGAAAATGTCACAGCAGCGGCATTGTAATCGCGCCCGCGGCTCGTTCGCACAATGATGCGGCCGTTCGACCCCGCCTCGTGCACACCCGCCTTTACCTTTACGCTACGATTCACATTTATGCCTCCGTAATAAATGACAACGACAAATTTTTAACAAAACTTTAATCTTTCAATAAATATAAAAAACAAAATTTAACGACGACAATTTTACGAAAAAAAGTCACAAAAATTTATAACTGAATAATCACTCACATTTACGATTTTGCTACTCGCGTTACTTCTCTAGAATTCTTCACATACAGGCTAACAAATCTCAAGCGTCCGCATGGAAAAAAGATTCTCATCACGTTGCGAACGAGTGGCCGACAAAGGGAAAAGGGCTTGCATACCTTATTACCACCTTTTCACAAATCCCTACTTATGCGAAAAACGACACGCTCGCACAATTTAAAATGACAGCTAAGTGTATGTTTACGTGAGCACGCTAATAAAACGAAATTTTAAATGAAAACCCCAGACGTATAAATTAGGCTAAAATACCGACATCGTTCGAAAGACCCCACTCTGCCCTTTATTTTCTTGAATTTTTTTCTGTGTCAGGCTGTCATTGCTTCTTACTTTGCAATTAATCAGAAAGTCAATGAGCCGTTTTGTTTGGACACAACTAATGAAGAACCCTTCCCTAGTGAATCGGCGAAGTAATTATTACTTTGTTTGTTAATTACGTTTTAAGTACATTCAATATAAGATAATTGTAAATAAAAAGTCTATGAATTATCATATCCAGTCTCAGACTGAAAAAAATCTACGGCTATAAAAGTAAGTTCAATGAACGTATAAACTAGGCCGTTATATAAAAAGTGGGAGGGCGGAAAAACCAAACAACAACGCTAGTATTTATTCCCGTTATCTTATTTGCATGCAATTCTCTGAATTGTTGCCTTCACTATACACTAATACTATAAGTCGTATTGCGTTCCAAGTTGTTTATAGAATATTTACTCATAAACATGCAGATTTTATGTGAAAATGGGGAAAGGGGAGCTGTTTTATTTATTGCCCTCTTCACTTGGTAGCGTCAGAGTGAGAGATTGCCTCCAGTGCATATCTGAATCAGGCATCAAGCCTATGAAAGCGTCCATCGAAAATTTACGTATTTACGTACGAAGCAAATATAAAGTAAGATTCCTATGCATTTACGATATTAAAGAACTCTTTTCCCTTTTTCATTTCTATGAATGTAATAAATTTTAAATTTAATATTTGATTTTCTATATTCTGATTTAAATTAATATATTCTCAGGAACTGTTCATGAATGTTATGATAATGCGAACAAATTTATAAATGTAACTTTTATTTATTAATACTAAGAATAAATAAAAGTGCACACACAATACTTATAATTTAAATTATATATATATACACGTGTGTGTGTGTGTTACATAGTAGTTCCACGTTAAACCTTTGAAATGAGAAGCATCAAAAGTATTTAAATACACAATATCAAAACTAATACAATGGTTAAAGAATAGAGTAGAGCTGTCCAAACGTATTTTCCTGTTCGTGATTTATTTAGAAAACAACGGATACGGAGGAGATCCTCTCCAAAAGTAACGGATCACCGACGATTTTATTGTTATTGATATTGTCATTTTCATATCTCATTCTATTATGCTAACTCTTTGTTTCATGGAAGTTTAAAAACAAAAGGTTGATTTGAATGTCCATCGGTGTTGTTCAAGATTATTTATGGACTTCATTCTTGTCTACTTTTTAAATTTCGAAGAACTTAAATCGACGAAGTTGTAATACTTTATCTAGCAACAAATGCGGAAGCTTTTAAAATTTTCAAGCTCTATAACTTCTTTCTCAACAACTTCCGGGCAAAGCCTAAAAGTTGCACAAATATAATCTGGGAAATAGTTTTGCGCCTCGACGCCTCATAACAACATATTTTGCGTCAGTCTGTTGGGTTTAAAGCTACGTTTCTCTCGCAAGTTACTGAGAGGTCTATTTAAGACCAGTTTCTTTACTAAGCCTTATAACATAAGACGTAGTATATTTATAAAGTACAATATAGAAGTGAAACATATTTTTAGCGAAATTAAAACATTTGTGTGTAGCGTTTTAAAAACAAAAAAAAAACATACAGAAACAAATTCAATGTTGTGATGCTGTTTTTAATATATAAATAAAACACAATGGAGATAATACGCTTCAGAGTCAGGTTTTTGCAAAATCATACCTGTTCATATTACTGCAATGCTAACAATTGTAACAATCCGAAACCGCACAATTCTCGGCGGATTTATTGTAAATCCACGCAAGACGGCTTTTTGCCTTTTCATGATAATTTACCTTTACCGTATGATTTTTATACTTACTCCGTTAAAAGTGCTAGCACTCATTGTTTATTTTCAACATTCATTGTATAGTCTTGGTAAACTGATTGTTTTAGAAATAAAAGCTAAAAAAAACTGCCAACGACCTGCTGACAATTATTTGTTTTACTTGTTAATCGAACTCTTTTGTATTCCTTATAATATTATAAGAAGCAAGCATTAATATTATTATAAGTACAGGGCGCTATTAGCGCTTGGTAGCATAACGTAAAGTTATTGATTTAGTGGCAGACACAGTAGGTTAACTTGTTTAGAGTAAATGATAAATATTTACAACATTTTCAAAATTACAACTTTCACCTGAGAAAAAAACGGTATTTATTTCTTTATCAAATGGCACCACATGAGGTATCTTTTTTCAATATTCAATTAATAAAGATTAAAAAAATCAGAAATATATGTAAATTAATATATGTACGAGATATACTACACTAATTCCTATTTAAACATTATAATGATTTTATTGGTATCACAGTTGAAAATTTTTATTGCATAATACGAAAGCTTGGCTCTCTAAAGGAATAATTAAATATAATATAACACTCCGTAGATTATTTCATACACCGGTAATTAAAAACGTGACCGTCATCACTTGTCGCTTGAATACTCATAAGGGTTTTATCTACTTCCCACCACTCACACCATTGATCTTTGTTTATTAGAAACAAAATTTTATGCTCGGTCTTGAATTTCGGCTATTTCATAGGCATAATGTTTTTATTAATCCTGTTACTTTAACAAGCGTAATAAAAGGCAAGATATGACAAGATGGAGATTGAGCTGTGACAAGACATTCATGGTATTTACTTTTATGATTGATTGGAGTGATTACTTATAGATTTAAAGTAGTCAATGTATCATCACTGATTTTCTGTTAGTTTTTGTACGGCATTTAAAAATCAATAGTTTTAAAAATAAAAATATAACGTAACGATTGTAAAAAAGGCGCATTCAAAACTTGTATAACTACATATTAATATTGAAGAATTTTTACTATTTACCCCTTTAGACTTTGTATAACCAAAAAATACCGATCTGTCACTATCCAAAGAGTTTCAGGGACGTCGTCTTATACAAGGTGATTGGAAATGGGTGTATGTGTTTTTTGTTAAGAAATGAACTATACATTTACCTCTTTAAAGTTAGTGATTTTGTTCAACGAGAGTGTTGATTACTATTAATAAGATTTTTTTCTAATTTTTAACGACAGTTTTCATCCAAGTGCTACGAGTATATAAGGCCAACTTTAACGGGGCATACTGCTTTTACTGTCTTATTATATATAATTTTGTCGACTATTGGTAGATCTTGTATTTCGTGTAATCATTATGTTTTCGATTAAAAAGTGTAATATTTTATAACTAAAGATATATATATATATATATATATATATATATATATATATATATATATATATATATATATATATATGTATGTATATATATATATTAGTCTGTGTATATGTGTGTATATTTATATATATAGTTCATATTACGCCCTAGGCTCAGTTCATCTATCCATTTATATCACATCTACATCTGCTAACTGTGAAATCCATGTATTTATATTGTATTATAGTAGCCAGAGGTACATTTCTTGAGTATATGTTTATCAACGCTTGTTTATACTGTTCCAAAAAGATTTAGGGCAGTATATAATAAAATAGGTCTCAATAAAGAACCTTCATCAACACCCGGTTTAATTTCTTACCTTTGCTTGTAGGGTACAGGATTTGGACAGGATATAATTCTCTGATCTTTGAATGAAGTCGATATTATATTTTGATAAATTTATATATAACTGTGTTGAATATTGCTAGTTTTTCTCGCTTATTGCTGTCTTAATCATTATGAACAGTGCTGTTTGGAGTGTAATAATTTTTTATTTGGCACGACTCATCCCGAAAAAAAAAATTATTCAAGTTCAACTAAAATCAAATTTAAAGTAACTAATCTTTGATTTAACCTACTATATATCGACAGCAAAACATTGTATTGATTTTCTTTAATGTTAGTAAACCGAATAATTTGTCAAACTTAAAATGACCTTCCCTAACTTATATTTTATTGTTAATATTCAATCCAACTTTTACGAAAAAAACTCGATGAGTGTTGCTTCTACTTCGTAAAAAAGTATATCCATGTTAGGTGTAAACCACCGCGAGCAGTGACTTTTTCTTAATAAAATAAAGTGATAAAGTGAGAAGGGCGCATACTTGATGATACGTACATGTTACGCGTAATAATGTGGCGCCAGTTATGTTTGTGGAATTATGAACAAACATGTCTATGATTACTCTCATCTTCATGAGATAATACAATCTTCTATTTCTTTCAAAAGTTTTTTTTTTTGTTATCTTATTATTTGTAGATGAGTTTTAAAAAAAATTAAACGGACTCTTCCTCTAGGAATAGCGATTAAATTTATTCAAAAACGTGTACCTATAATATATAATACGAAACGATGCAAGTAAGCGGAGTTAAGCCTATTTTCATAAGCCATATCAAATTCATTACGACAATAAACCCCCAAATGTATTTACAAGGGATCACGTCATGAATAAATTTCGTCAACGAAAAGTTTGATGCGTAAAATAACGGTGGCAACTTAGACAAAGTTTTTAAAAAAACGTTCGTCGCAGAATTCAATACTTTTGTAACGCGGTATGTAGTCTCTTCATTTATTTTAAAACGAATTGTAGATTAAACATATAACACTATAAGCATACTGAGAGAAACAGTTTTTGATTAAGAGACTAAGAAAACTTTTTATTTCAATTTTAATCAAACTAGATATCACATATTGTGAAATTTTGGTTTCAAAATTTGATTTATATTTTGGTTGATAACAATCAGGGGCTATTAATTGTGATTGATTTATATTTTATATATGTAATAAATATACAATTCTGTTATCTTCTATAACAACATATAAACTCTGACCTGGCAATCACCAGAACAAAAAAAAGCAAGACTTTGCATACAAAAATGCATTCTTATTTATTAAATATATCTAAATTTTAATTTTACCACTTAATTGTCAAAGCAGCGACAGACTGAAAAAAAAATGAAATTTGTTATAATTTTTTTTTAGTATGACACAGTAGTATCAAACATTAATATGTATAAACATCTTTTAACGTGAAATCATTTATCAAAGTCAATAGGATTTCAGTTAAATAAAAATTACAGTATTTTTGAACAGCACCTTTATTTTAGCATTCATACAACCTAAGAAAACATTCAAAAGCTCTGGCGGCGTCTTACCATGAAGTATATTATACGGCAACACGGAGTGTTGCCATGAATTTATGGTAAGCGGTCGAGATGCCTTTATATGAAACATTGTAATATATAAATATTTTAACACTTTAAACATGAATTGTCGATGTAAAAAGTTTAAATTCAAGCTATTTAAACACATAATTCTAGAAATGCTCTAATTTTAATTCAATGCGAAAGTACTAAAATGTTATTTTTATATTTTTCTTAACGTAATAAACAGGTTTTAGAAAAAAGAAAAGATGTCTGTAAAATAATAAAAACAAACATTTCTCTTTTTCAATACAAAGTATAATACATTGAAAATTAAAACACATGTCCACAGCTATCAAACATTTGACGTCAATAAAATCCAACATAAGGTGTGTTAGAAAGTAAACAAATAAAAACTATTATTTACAATAATTAAAAAGTATAATCACATTATTACTAAGCATTAAGTGTTTCAGTGTACGAAATGTAAAATATTTTTTTAAGTAATCGTTGTTAGATATTAATACATTAAATCAACAAGCAAATTGATCTTTCTTTATGTATTATTTTAATTTTATGTACTAAAGTACATATCTACTTACTTTTTCTATTTTAACTTTGCACTTTCAGAGTATTAACCATAATTACGAATTCGCTCTTACCAATAAATAATTTTTGAAGAAATTTTTTTTTTTTTTGGAAATGCGTTAATTGAAATGATACACGTATATTGAGTAGTGTTAGCCCAACGGTAGACGACTGTGACTTGCGATCCTAGATCGCCGATTCGATTCCCGAGATACAGGCTTATATAAATTTACATTAATTATATATTGCCACTGCTCACAAACAAGTTTCCAGATGATGGGTAGCAGCGTCCTCTGCGTACCTTAATACCACACTACGATTCCCAACCAGCCTGCCAAGCGTGGCGATTACGGGATATTCCATCACGCATATCTTTGAGGGAGGCCTATATTGTCGAATTCGCCTATAGGTTGTAAATATAAAACGACGTAGCATAAGTATAAGTGAGCAACAAATTATAATATTAACAGTTCACCTAAAAATCTTCACGAATCTTTTAATTTAATTATATACAAAAAATTCTAGTTTATATCATTTAAACTATGTTAAGTGGTAAAAATATACAAAGAACAGCAAAAAACATTTTTTGTGAATTTTATGCATCGAAACTGTACGATACTTTGCAATGATTATTAATTGATGGAGCTAACCAAACTAATTACATTTCTACATCTAATTTCTAAAAAAATTACATTTTTCACCTATAAAAGCATGAATGTAATCTTCTTACTACTTGGAATTTTAATATTATTCTATTATTACTAGTGATCACGACATTATAAGTATTTTGCCGGTGGTTTTTAATATACAACAAGGATCTAGATCAGCATGCCATAACAAAATTAAAAATTCCGAAAGCTTTTTGCAAAACGAACGGTAAACATTTGGTCTAAAAATTTAATAATTTTTTTTAATATTGATCTAGAACCAGTCAAGTATTTTTAATATTGCGATAAATTTTTACTTCTAAATTTACTTATTCGCCCGACATTTATTTGAAAATATTTCAATTTAAAATAATGTTTATCTATTTTGTCATTCGTAGAATTTTTGTCCAATTCATTCTGTTACATTATATTTATGCTATAATATTCTAAATTAATATAAGGTAAATTCGTTTAAAGATTTTTTAATATGTGTAAAAAGATTTATTCACGAAGAACATGTCCTATCAAAATATCTCGAGCCACACGTTATGTCGGCACATTCTTCTCCTAAATTGAAATTCTCGAACGCTCTGCCTTCGCAAGCGGGATGGGGTCAGAAGTCAAAAGACAAATAGAATGTTCGATTAATGGGATCTTATAATATTATTTTTTAGCGTATAAATTTTTAAATTACATTTATTTTAAAAGTTTTTTCGTCCTTTTTTTCTAAATCTTTACATTTACTATAACGTCGTATGCTATATGGCTATAATTTCTTTATCTACGAAATGTTGTCAAATCATTTTTAAGCGTCTCTGAGCATGTATTCTCAGTGTTACAAATTCTTTGTTTATTTTTAGTAATAATATTTAAAGATGACATGGTTCGCAAACACACATTAAAGTTCGAAATAACTTTGACTAATATTTAAGAAAAAAATTAACAAACGTATCTCCGTATAAAGTCCTTTTTATTTAATATTTTTGTTATAATTCCAAAAATACGATTTTAAAAAAATATTTAGATTTTTTGAATGAATCATCTCATCTCACAGTGCAATGGTAGAACTGTTAATGTGTATACAATTGTTAATAAACTTCTTATTACTCTTAAAAAATTATGGTATTAAATAAATATATAACCTGTATTAAAACCAAACAAATCTACAAATACATATAAAGTTTTCAAATTTAGAAGAGAAATAAAGTAAAGTCTATTCAGTAAAGTTCAAATCGATAGCACTATCAAAATGCGCTCATACTAAAGCTTTCAAAGGCCGTCAGTCTGACCGCTTCAAAGGATATGTTCATACGAAACAAGCTGCATGTTCCTACTTAGATGATCGCACCGGGATATAAGAGAGCCCGCGTCTGTCATGAACTCTTAAAGCAAATCTCAGCTCGTATACCTGTGCCGATAACATTGCTTTTATAACATTATTTGAACTAGTTTCGACTACTTTACTTAAGCTTTATATATATCGTGTAATTATGTACAATATAGAGATTTAATGTGGAAGTGAGCAAGCCACGTTGTGCGTAGAACAGATGCCTCCAGGAATCCTAAGTTTCTCGAGTGAAGACCACAGACAAGACAAGACAAGAAAGCAAGCGCTGCGATCACACGCTGCGTCTGCGCTAACTATGGTCAAATGATATTGATAAAATCGACGGAAATGGAGGATACAGTTAGTTTCCAACAGATCCTATTAGAAAAATATAAGAGAAGTCTACGTCCTGCAGTGGACGTCTTACGGCTGCAATGATGGTGATAGCAGAGCTTTGTTCGTAAAGCAAGAGGAACCCGAACTGTTCAATGACGAAATTTTCCAACGAGAAACGAAGGTTCGATCTCCGTCTACACTTTTCTTGAATAAGATAATTGAAACATACCAAAAAACGTCGAAGAAAAACGTCTTTACAAAACCGACATACTAAATTTCATAGGCAAAACCCAACAATTATAGTAATGAAAAATAATTATCATCTAATATTTATTTATACCGGAACGTTTTGTGTGAATAAAATATTTTTTTTTTTGTGTTCTAAGTGTTAAAATCGAAATTTTATTTACGGACTAAAAGCGCGGACACGTTATTTTAAAAGCAATACCTTTTTTAATAAGCCCCTACCTTTATTGGAAATTCCTTTATTAGATAATCACTAAGACAAGATATATTTAAAAAATGAAAGGATTGAGAAGTAATAGATGGTTGTCGGAATAAATGATAAAGATCGCTCTTTGTACTTAACTATTCTGCCAATTACATGTGATTTCTGTAATTGTCCTATTTACTTAGAATGACAAATAAATACATCACAAAATATACAAGAAACATAAGATACTCAATGATATTGTTAGTAATTAAATATGAATAAATAAACTAAGAAACATGTAACACATAGGCACTTGTATTTTTTTTACAAAAAAGCTAAATAAAGTAATTATTTAAGTTAGGCATGCAATGTATTTACGCTCATTAAATGTATATTTATTTAATTTGCCACGGCTGAGGGCAGACGATAAGCTGTGGGGCGTGCACGCCTCAGACTTCGCCGACTGAATAACAATACATACGGGTACCTAAAATAGCGCTTTCGTTTTACACAATTATTTGTATAAAGTTATATATTAATGTAACGCAGATCTTAAACAGCAACATTTTAGGCAAACGAGAGTACTCAGTATCGCTTTTCCGGGACACGGCCGCAGCTTGTAATGGAATTACAATGAAAAGTAGAGTACTTTAAAGAATAAAAGTAACCAATTGACAATTCAGACAGAAAATACTTGATGAACAGGACTCAAAATACCGCATTAAAGTTCGTCATCATTCAGTTCCTCGTCATCATTACGAGCTTCCTCTTCTGGACATGTCTTCCCCTAGACTTCTGAATAGACCGGATGCTAGCGGACTGCTTCCAGTGTCATCCCAAGACCTTTTAAAGTTTGTGTATTCACCTTGTATGTGAACATCTTCCGGATTCGTAATCTCCAGAACTTTAGAGCCTCAGCTGTCATCTGTTCTTCACGCCTTGTGGCCTGCTGACTGTTACTTGCCCATCCGCTAACTTATACCAGTTACGTTTTAAAGGATATCTTCATTTCTAATTCTATCTAAATTCGATTAAAATTTATTAAGATTATATTAAAAAGAAAAAGCATCACATTTATGCCTCTTTGTAATATTTACAATTAATATTAATGCAAATAATACAAACAGTTTGGGTTGCTACTGAAAAGCAAATTTTTTAGTTCAAGTTAATTTAAAAATTTCAAGTCACCCAAAACTGATGCTTCTGTAAGAAAAACATGTTTTATTGTTTTTAATAAAAATCTGTGTATTGATATAGATTGTGGATTTTTTGGCATTTTAAATAAAAAATAATAATTATTACAAAGTTTGTTTACATTTTATAGAAAATTTGTGAATTCTGAACAAAAAGCGACAAGAAATTTTGACAATCCTCTCTTGATGTTAACCACTGACACTACCTAGACATTTCTAAGAGACAGAAACGGATGAAATATAAAAAGGTAAGGTTAGGCCCATATAGCGGATGCACTATCACCTTCGAACCAAACTCTTAATTTTTGCTAATTGGTTAAAGATGTGTGTATTCTATCATATTGGTAGCCGCTTACTCCCAACTTCTTGAATCTCAGCAATCGTTAGCAGTAGAGAACAGAATCGATGTTCCGTCCAGTAACTAAAGCTCGTTATAAACAATGATTTGCAACTGAATCATAAACATAGGATCACCTTATTGCGCGTTTACTTGGGTTTTGCGATAGTCTGTGAAGTCTGTCGGATTTTCAACCACAACCTTTTTCGCACATTTTGCTGTCGCTGCTTCAGATTTACAACTGGTGACATTCTTCACGTAATTATCCATCAAAGATGGTTCGGTTTATTACGTCTGAATAAAAAATTACATATGAACACACTTCGTTAGGTTTCTTTGAGTAAGCTCACGTGGTACAGAAAAATCAAAAAATTTAAATATTATGCTTACTTGTAAGTTTTTTTTTTTGTTTTAATGTATCCTTTTTATTGTCATCAAAATCAACCAAATATAAATAATACAGCCAAAGAGATTTTATTACATGTTTAATCAAACTATTTGTGAATACACTTTTCCTGAACTAATGAGTCGTACAGAAGTAAAATTAAATTCTATGAATAAAACTGACTCGTGTTCTTCTAAAGTTTTATCAAGAATAACTTCTTGTAATTAAATTTAAGACTTTAAAGTAAAAATATTTATTTGTATTCATTTTCCATTTATTCCCGTGTATGATTTTTACATAAAGAAATCTCTTTGTTACTATGGAAAATATGTTTTTGTTTCAACAGTAAATTCGACATAGTTGTTGTACCCCATGTATATAATTTATTAATATTAAATATGTGAATATATACGAATATACCATATATACGAATGCCATAAATATGAATTAAAGTTTTTTCTTATTGCGTAACTAACTGAATGAATAGTGTAAACCAGTGTACAGCACGTTGTATAAGTTGACCCATGTCAGGAACGATGCGCAAAGTGCTCCGATAACAGGGCCAACCGCCGCCTATCGCTTTTTGATAGCATCACTTTGCCCAACTCGCCATCTGGCGGCCATTAGGTCCGGGCCTTGAGGATATTGAAAAAGTAAGCCACAAGACAGACCGCCTCGCACTCGTGCATGTGGTTAATTTTTTACAAATTATAGCACAGCTTGACAATAACGTGGTTACTTGAATATGATTTTGTAGAACCCTTTACAACATTTTTTTATTGTTTAATTTTCAAAAAAATATATTACAGATTTCATGTTCACGTTTCTCGGTCACGTAAAACGTTAGTTCAATTTTTAATCGCCTTCTCTTTTTTTCCAAATTTTTGTCATAAATAAATCATTTTCAAAATAAAAGTTATACCATTTATAAATATCACCTCTTATTATTAAAAAAAATTGCTTTATATTATAACCAAATACAAATAAAATTTTAAAATTTCAATATTCTTATGTGTTCCAATCATTATGTTATTATTAAACTAACAGATTTTTTGTGTTTTTTTTTTTAAATAAATACCATAAAGTTTTCACTTATTTTTTTCTATTACATCCTTATTAATAGTTTTAACTTAAAATAACGTCAGAGTACTCGTTACTATAAATCAGTCTTAATTGATGTTCCAGATTGCAGGACGTCGATTAGCAATAAATTCAACTGGACAAGTAACGATATCCGAAATCTTGATGTTTTTTAGATAAAATCTTCCGAAATACAAATGAAATAAACAAATAATACGAAATCAAAAAAAGTGTAAGAAGTAGCTAAAGTAATATCAAACCATCAGCGCGTAGAAACTTATATATTACAAGGTCCTTTAAACTAGTGATTGTAATCATCGACTTTAAGACAGTAGAACGCTCAAGATGCTTGACCCAAGCCATAATCAAAGGTCCTAGGGTCTGTCTGAGCCATCGCTTTGGGTTATATTACTTAAGATAAGCTTGCAACTCTCGTGTCGCTATAGCGGTCGCGGCATGGAGCCATGATAGACCCGAGAGGGAACAACACTTCATTTTGAGGGTACCCAAGTAGGCCTAATTTTAGCTCAATCGGTTGATATTATAGGATTTTACTAAAAAAACTAGTTATTGTTATAAATATACGCTTCTGTTTGAAGATAAACAGACGATGCGGTGACACCTATTAGTAAAAATATCTAATATGTTCTAATATGTTAATACATGAAATTATCATTTTTTTTCATTATAAATATGTTCTAAGAAAATTTTAAACCACATACAAAACCTCAGTTATAGCCCGATAATGTTTTTTCTAGCTGGCGTTAAGTGTAATTCGGTTTATCTGTGAACTCGCCGACTTCTTTTATTTATCTAACAAAGGTAATTCATTTACCCGTGAGAATAGTTTCAACACGTGCCTGCGTCTAGACGAATTGACTGTAATGGACTTTGTACCCGCACGAATGGGGTCCATCGTTTTTGTGAGTTTGCCCAGGGTAACTAACATTCATTTTGTTCTCGGTTTCGCCTAATTTTTACTTTCTTATTATTCACTGACGCGAGTGAAAAAAGATAACGCTATCGTCCTTTACTTATCATATTTATATTCAATATACAATATATAATAACGCAACATTAATTTGAGTCAATTAAGTTATAATTACACTACCTTTTTATTATTAATAATTACAAACAGACGACAATGACTCTTATACATTCATATAGAAAGACTTGTTTAATTGGTGTGCTAAAAATATTATAATTGCTGAATACTTTTAGATTTAATATTATTCATATTTTTAAAACATAATTACAAAAGAAAGTGTGCACGGGATGTAAGCGTAGATAATATATACAAGGAAAGAATAAAAATACAAGTAATTTTTTTCTTTTTGTTTTAAAAAGTCATTCCAAATTCAAAAAATTCTTCTAATTATATTTATATGATGTCACAGCAAAGAGGTTGAAACATTTCTTTTAAGGAGTTCGCAATATAATAATGGGAAATGTACAAAATATAATTCAGTGTACATCTTCCAGAGAACAAAAGAATGGTAATGCAGGATATGAAAGTAACTGAATCAGTGTTAATATAATTCTCTCCTACTTTGCAACCAGCTAGGAAGTGTCAAGTTCAATCAAAAGCGGTTGTGACTAAAAGCGTTGGTTTCTGCAGAGAAGCTATTCACTTTAACAATTTCATTATCTTCATCAATAACATAAGTAAAATCAAAAGTTTTGGTATATTATATCAGTAGTGCACAAATATTATAATGTATTAATTCAAAATGAAGTTTTAAAAAAGACCAATAATTTAAAAACGTACATATTTTTGAAAATCTTGTTTGCTGATATAGCCTTTACGATTAAACAGCCGGTAATCATTTAAAAAATAAACTTTTTCTTAGTTTGTGTTATGAATTTTATAAAGTAATTTTTTATTAAATTGTTCCTAATTTTTATTAAAAAATTGTACCTTAAATAACTTATTTCGTGTTTATGTCATAATAAATTGATAATCGGTAACGTATGATACCGAAGCGCAGAAAGAAACATACCAACTTTGAAAAAGTGTTAATTAAAAACTCCGTGATAAAGTAGTTGTAGTGAAAACTCCAGCATGTTTTAAAATACCTGTCTCCAACTTAAAATAGACGGAGACCTCGACAATTAAGTCGCTCGAAATATTTAATGAACAGTGCTAGTTCCGCAGCGGAAATGACACATAATCAGCTTAACTTCGCCTCAAAACTTCCTCAAGCCGTCTTTCTGCCTCGCGCCACCCCTCGTGAACCCCGTAGGAGATACGCTGCATCAAAGAACTCCGAGAATGTGCAATTATGAGATTGTTTTAATTTAGAAACAACGTTGTTTGTAGAATTTCCTCGTTTTCAGTGAGCTCTTCAACCAAAACCAAAATTCTTGGTTTCATTCTGCATTGTTCTTTAGTTATTTCTTACCCGTCGGCAATTGAAGGAAAATTTCTTAATAAAATTACTTGTTTCCTTTTACACATACCTCTCTTTAATCGCCTCTTGTCGGATGTTTACAAGTGTTGCGTAAATAGTTAGCAGAAGTTACTTTCATAATAAAATGTAAATTAATTGACATTAAATGAAAAAACTTTCTTCGCAAATTTATTAAGTAATAATGAAAATATTATTAGCAAGGAAAACAAACAAGAAATGTACCTTTGTTTTAAAATGATATATTACCACAATGTTCCAACATATGTATATACATAAATACATTCCTAGGTAAATGTAAATATATAGTACATAAATCCATAGGTAAATGTTATAAAGTATTGTTATAAAGTATTGTATATAAACGTTTGCCATAATTTTTCAGTCGTTAATGAGTTCAATATTATTGTAAATTTTTTTTCACTAAAAACTCTAGTATAACTTATTACTTTCAATGGTCACGAAATTTTCGAACGTAGTTTATTTTAATTTTACTCAAAATTTGAATAGGTCAAAGGCAATGAAGAATAAAAATAATTTGTTCTAAATATTTTGTACATAAGTTATTCCTCTATTATTACACCAAGATAAACATATAATGTGTAAATGGGCGAACGAGTAAAACACAAATATTAAATAAATGTAGCATACGGCAAAAACACTTAGATGCTTGAAGAAAAATCACTTTATAAGTATTTAGTAGACTTTAACAATAATAGAGGACAACAACGTCCCAATCCGTTGTCCGAGTAAAGTTTGGAGGAACATTTAACTAGACGCAAACAAATCTCGGAGTGTGACTCTCGTAGCCACAACTGCATTCAAGTTGTGTTTTGCCATCTTCAGAGTTTGTACGAGGACTCTAAAAATAGTTTGTATTAATTTTTATTTCAAGTTTATGAAATTGTAATAAGTGTATTCAAGTTATTGTTCAATAATAATATTAATGTAACCATTCACCCTGTAATTAAAATAAAAAATATAATTTTTGCATTCAAATACTTACACCAAACAAAAATATTCTCCTATTTCAACGTACCTTTTGGCAAAGGTCACACCATCTATGATTTCTAATATTGTCTTTTCTAGGTGACTTGTAACGAACTGATGTTTTATTTTTATAGTTCACGAACTCATTTCGACGAAGCAGTACAAAGCCGAGCTTACAGCTAACATCATCATATCAAATGCAGAATTCCAGTTTCAAATTAACGTTAACATTAGCTTATTCTACTACCTACAGTTATCTTTTTTCACCTCGCTCCACTCATAATTTATCACGAATAACAAACTGTCATATTCTCTTGTTGGTAAGTTCGTAAGTACCTTGGTATTTTTTGTTTTTGATACCTAGTATCTAAGTCACATCCAGGCGTTATATCTGTTCTTATTCTAGATCCAGATACCACAGCCATAAGTTAGGTGGAAAATTGCACAAGTCTATAATGGAACAAAATATAATTAAATGTTTTCATTTATCGATTCAACGTTTTATCATTTTTAATTAAATCTTCAAATAACATTTGTGGTAGTTTAAGCCCACAGATGCCCATTGCAAGATATACCTCTCATCGGTAGGTTTCATCCAAACATATCTATGGAAAAGTATAATATAATCGCTACGCTTTGTAAGCAGGTTAGCGATCACAGTGTGGTATTATGGTTTACAGCTGCCCATCTTCTGGAATATACTTTGATCTCCTCCATACAACCTTAAGATTATATTAGTAAATAAAAATTTCAACTATTCCTTTAAATGATTTATATTTAGTATAACATATTAATTCGATTTTATTAGGTATTTATATGCTTGCAACGAACTTTACAACAAATCGTACTAAAAAATTTACATTTAAAAAATTAAACAACTTTTAGGTAATGATATAAAATATCGAGCAATTAATTGTATTACTTCAGTACTAGTGCAGACGTTAATTAGAACAACCAATATCCAAACAGCGTGTATTTATTTACGCCCGCTAGATCTCAAACAAACTTCCAAGTGCTGTCGCATTCAATGTTTCGTACAACCGGTTGTAATATAAGTTAAGCAAACACTCATCGTTTGTTCGGACAATTATTGCTGCACATAATTTTCCTATATGTTGAAATATTATAACTATTAACATGGCGTAACTATATTATGTATAATCGTGTTCTACGAATCTTTCTCTAATATACAATTTTAACTGTAGTTGCGTTAAGATCTCTTATTGAATATTTTGTTGATTCCTTATATAAGTAATTTCTTTTAAAAAAGTATTAAGTATTTTCTTTTTGATAAAAAAAAATGCCACGAGATGAGAAGGCAGGCGGCTTGTGTGCTCGTGTGCGATTCGCCCCACCATAAAACATCATATATTATAACATACTTTTTAACAATTGACGAGAAGTCAATTTAAAACTGATTAGCTGGTGAATAAATGTAAAATTATTTGTTTCAACTCTCAAGAACATGAAAACAGCCGTGATGTACTTTATTTGTATATTATGTGATAAATAAACAATAAATATTTGCTGACATTTCTAAAGGACTAGAAAATTTGTTTGACAAACAAGCTACGAAACAATAACCCACCGATAACGCTTAAAGCTATAGCCCTCTAACTTAAAAAGTTTTGAGATATGATTCAAACTTTTAAGATATATAAAATTAAACATTTGTATTCATAAAAGCTACGAATTAAAAGCTTTAAGCTAAAGCTTGCAATAAATATTAGAACTTATTTAAGTGTAAGTTTTAAATTTATATGGGCACAATAAATTATCCAAAATAAATTAAATCAAACGTGAGTATAATTTTTCGTGTAAAATAACCAGTATGTTACAGAAATTTTATTAATTCTGCCTTTTGATATGATAAAATTTATCATATCTAGAAGATACCGCGAAATCATATTTTTTCGGTGATTACACTTTTTTGTTGAATTGCCATACTATTTATCTCTTCTTTTTTGGAGTCACACTAAATCAAAAAAAGAAAGTTACTCGAAAATCTTTTTTTAATTTTTAATAAATCCCATCCATTGCGACTGTGTGTTTGAGGAAAAAATCGTTAAAAAATATATTTTTAATGTTCAATAACAAACCGGGTTTAAATGAAAATTTTGATTAATGTTTAAATTGCTTTTTGTATAAATTATTAAAAATTAAAACAGTATTAAATAACCATGCATGTTCCTCAGTTGTGAAGTATATTTAAAGTTCAAACATTTCCTTGTATTGTGCAAAAAAATCAATGTACGCTACGTGAATACCGCGAATCAAAAAAGAATAATGAACAGCTGAACGAGATTTTCACCTTAAGTGTAATTAAATTATCAAAACTAAACAAATAAAATAAATAATAGCTATTCATCATTCTCACGTACTTTTAATCTTGTTATTTATGTCGTGTCGCTGTAGTCGAATTGTAAATGCATTCTCATGTTTCCGATTCGCATGTACCTAAATGATTCAATACTACATGTGAACGCCATTCTATGAGCATATAGATAGCCCTCACTTCCGACACATGTCTCCTTGGTAGCGACACAAGGAACTGGTCACGTAGAATATTGACACCCCTAGCTATCTACTACAAGAGTACAATAGGTATATTTTTAGCGAAGAGGTTTAATATTTTTGTACAGACGAAATTTTCAACTTCAATTCTTTAATACAAGTTAAATAAATCGATTGAATAACTATTTCCTTTGTATAAATACGAATGAGTTTATTTAAATAATAATGTTATATATTATAATCAATTTATGTTCGATTTTTCGGCTAAGGATATATTCTTTTTTATTTCAAAGATGTTTTTCCTATTGAATGTAATGATTTTTTACCTTAATTTAGGTTCACACATTAGGCACACACATACACACGAAAACATATTGTATACTCCCTCTCTCTTTTCAGCCAACGAACACCCACTGCAAGGCTCCCCTTAAGATATCTATGAGAGGGACAGACCATAAATTTTGTTTACTTATTGACGAGTATATTTTCGCGTCATTGTGACTATCACACCCAATAACACGACAATTTTGAACCCGTTTAAAAATCTCCAGGCCTCCCCCATAGACTTCCAATAGCATCCAGCATCTTCCAACGACCTTAACAAGGTTTTCAGTCCAACTTGTGGGTGGATATTTTACAATACTCTTGCCGATCCCTGGTCTCCACTCCAGAAACTTAAGGCTTTGCCCGCTACCTCTTCAACTTGCCAAATCGATGAACAATTTTCGTCACTTTGTCCGTCTACGGATTTCGTTATTCATATAATAATATTATAAAGTTATATCAGACTGCTAAATAGTAGTTTTTGGAATTGTTAAATCTATACACTTTGTAAACTGTACTAGTTAATCGATATCCAAAATAATCCAAAACTTAATCCCTAGATAATATTATTTATTACTTTTGAGTATACTTGTTCGTTCTAATTAAAAAAATATTTTACCTCGTTAATAATAATAATAAAATACTAGCATTAAATGTAGTCTTTGACTTTGTATTAATAACCACAACTACACAATGTTCCGTATTGGAACATCGTAAACGACACACATCGTTAAACCTGTGAACCCTAAATTAACTTTTAACAATTTTGGTTTTCGGTCTAATCTAGGTTTTCGATTAATATAACTCAGTATTAATCAACTAAATGCCTTTAAGCCAATGTAATGGAGAAACGCAGGCATTACTCTGTAACGAAATAACAATAAATTGGTAAATCAGTGATACGATAGTAACACAATCGAGCTCATTTCGATTTAAATATAAAGTACTCATGTTAAATACTCAATTTACGTAATTGCTCTGATAACATCGATTAATAAAGCCGTTTTTCGAATTATTTTATTCTGATTATATTCCTCTTCAGTTAATTGGCATTGCATGAGATCACAGCGCTTATACGATTTCATATTTGCTCATTTTTAAAACTGGATGATATTTATACGGCTCGAAATTGTAAACAAAAATGAAATCCTTTGTTATTTCGCTTCTGCGTTTGCACTTTCACGTTATTTTTCATAAAGGGACTAAACGAGGAGTTCGATCACCTGATAGAAAAAAAATCTTACCCGTAACAGTACTTTCCTCGGGGCTTGATAAAACGAGATGACCTGGGTCATACCGGAACCAGCTTCTTCTGTACTCACGACAAGATGGGGTACTTAAATATGAGATGTAGTTATAACATGAAAGCGAAGTATTTGGATATTTTTTACGGTGTTGATATTATTATTTATGTGGTAAATGAAAAACTAAAATCGAGTCCGTTACTGCATTTTTAATAGAATCATCATATCAGCCGTTAGATGCTCACTGCAAGGCAGCCGCGGCCTTGACTATGTCGTCGGCAAGTAAAAGTGAGGAGCCCCCACACGTCGCATCCACCGGCACGTGGTCACAACTCGATAACCTAGCGGCTCCAACATAAACAATCGAAAAATAATAAAATTTGCGCAACAAATTTTATCCACGATAAATTTTCGTAATTTTTACTTTGTAACGTAATTTTGTATTTTGTTTAGCTCTAGGTCTGGAGCCGGACTTCTTGTATCCCCTGGAGAACGTGACGATCGCGCAGGGCAGAGACGCGATGTTCACATGCGTGGTCAATAACCTGGGTGGTTACAGGGTGAGTGGCGACTCCGCCACTGCCAGGGTGTGTATCAATCCAACTCAATACAGCTAGTCGTCTGAATAGTGACGCACCGTCAAAGAGCACCACTGGACTGGGATCTGGTAATGTGAACGCCGCATGACATCGTGCCTTAGGCCCTAAATAACCATAATCATAGTGTATTATCAAAAAAAATCAAGTAATTGCCGATAATAGCAAAATACAATAATTTATTTTTAATTTTCGTTGTTAATCATTTACCTGAATTAATTCAAAATCAAATCTAAATATCAAACAGGATAGGTGTCCGTATTATGACAAAACATTATTAAAATTCATAATCTGACAAAAAATAGTGAAAGCATACCTCATCTTAACCATTTGAATAATAAAAAAAATGTTTTTTGAAAAACAAAATACTGGAAGTTACCATATGGCATGACTTGTTTAAAAATGCTTTAGTCTGAGAAAAATTTGTGATACATAAATTGTTTATAATTCTAAAATTACTAACTATAATATGGTCCCGTAACTCTCATGTAAAAAATTTCATATATGATACAGATATATATATATATATACATAGAAATAAAAAAGAATTTAATGAATTATATTTCTTAGTACACGATAAGCAATACAGTAACTTTTTTATGTTCCAATCATGAATTTAAATTCAAATGCAACCGTCACATTACAGATCTCAACCAATAGAACTTTGCACCAACTTCCACACTCCTTGCACATTCTTTAGCACACAACCTTCTGTGCACCCCTTGAGCACTCTTCCACTCACTACTTCTAGAAACTATCTCTATCTAGCATAGAGTGTTCCATGAATATTTATAATGCACAATAACTTGTAAGTTGATTCTCAATAGTATGTAGTAATAGATCACTGCAAAGCCGTCGTCTTACGCACACTATAACAATTGCACATAGTAATTCAGTTCAAAATTTATTTTTTGCAATTAATTCCTGTGATTTAATTTTCATTTGCACAAAAAGTTAATTTAATATAATTTTTATGTAATTAATTTATACGCTTCTTATTACGGATGTATATAAATCAAAACATATATAAACAAAAACCTCTCCGTTTCAAATAAATGCCCTAGCAGATCTGCATATCCCTGTGTGAGCCTTAATTTTCATTAAACAAGGACGTTGCAAAACAGACACTTAACGAAATTAAAATAAAGCTTCTTGGTCCTCGTTCAATCATTTTGAGAGATTTTCACGCTCTCACTTTCCCGACAGTTAATCTTTCTATGTAACATATGACACTTTATAGAATATGATTCTTTTTATTTTACTGCATTAATATGACTACAATTTTAAAAATATTTAGATATTAAATAAGATGGTTAACGTTATATTTCTGTATTATTAAGAACTTTATTTAAATGATATACATAAAAATTATAGATATACATTAATAAATATAAAAATTGAAGCAATTGCTTTTTGTAGAATTTTTCGAATTCGTGAATAAGATCATAATTCTGATTTATTTAAAATAAGTGTAAGAGTTATCAATAATCATTATATAATAATTAAATAATCTTCATTAAATATTATCTGTAAAGTGTTACACTTAATAATAATCTTTAACACTTTTGTAATTCTAACAAATTTTTAATACAATTCTTACTCTAAGTGTCACTTTAACTACATTGATCAGTAAATAATTAACTAGTCTAGGACGTTCTATTTCATTACGGCATGTCTCAATATCTATCGATTGATATATGCATGTTTACCCTTCAACGTTGGTCACAGTAAACACTTAACTCAAGCATCAAAGCTAATATTTAGTTTCGTTGAACCTTACATAAAGACTAAGGAAAAATGTACATTTTGTACCGATTTTAGGAACGAAACGTACTAGTATTTATCCTTTTATTACCAATACTTACCAGGAAAAATATTGGTTCAATTAAAAAAAAGAGTATTAATTTTTTTGTTTCGCTATTTATACTTCTCTCAAATTACACATTTCAATTGAAGCACCAAAACTTCGATATGCACCGCTGGTATGGATGAGTTAAAAATTGGTAAATATTTATATTATTTTAAATGATTATTATATTTTTGCATAACAAATAGCAATGGAAATTTTTAAATCAGTAATTTATTGAATATGGTTCGAAATATATATTGCAATTAAATTGAAAAAATTCGATCGATGTTGAGAAAAAGTTAGTGCTCAAAAAACATTTTTAAAAATATTCATTGCAAAATTAAATTCACAACCCCTAGACTATAATTTTGGAATTAACACTAACAAAAATAAAAGAAATAAAACCAAAATTATAATGCAAGGGGTTATGTAAGGCTTTGTCATTGAAAAATGGATGTAATACTGTACATTCCTTGCAGATATTGCTACCATATCCAGCACAATTCACTTGTTTTGTAGCTATTCATAGGCACTTTGAAATGTCACAAAGTAGTGTTTGAAGCACAAGCACTCTAAAGAAGATGGAAACATGTTGTGTAGTCCTTGATATTTATCTTGTAGAAACATTTCTTGCACATTAGGTATATCTTTGCACTTTGAGTTACAAATAAAAATAATGTGACAAACAATATTAGTAAATGAAATATTATTATGAAATTCATTAATAACGTACTTTATTCAGATAAATTATACCGAATTATAAAATAAACGTACTGGAATTTTGAACGTCATATTTTGTGGACATTTGCTCGTTTTTTCTTTCGCGCTATGCAGGAAATTAGCTTCTATTGCAATGTCGACGCTTTTGGTAAGCGAGTGGAACGAGGCGTTTTCAGAGCTCGCCCACAGCGAAACTCATAGCGGCGACCAGACGAAAATGTAATTAAAAATTCCAAGAGCATTTTGCGAGGCTTTCGCAACAAGATAGTGTTGCTTGAAGATCGCTGTCATGACTGCCTCTTGGGAACTACTTGCTTGTAATTAGACTTGTTCGCTGTAAAAGTCTTCATTACTTATACTCTTCGTAACCGTTCTTCGTGTCTTATGAGATTATTGAGTTTAACGTATCTTATATATTGTGTCAGCAACGTTAATAATTTCGTTAGTATCCCCATGAAGCTTGAGCGCATTAACAATATTTGGTTGTGCTCTCTGAGACAGGTTGCATGGATCAAAGCAGACACAAAGGCCATTCTGGCGATACACGAACATGTTATCACTAACAATGCGAGGCTGAGCGTAACTCATAACGACTACAACACGTGGACTCTCAACATTAGAGGAGTGAAGCGGGAGGACAGAGGACAATACATGTGCCAAGTGAATACCGATCCGATGAAAATGCAGGTACTAAAAAAATTATAAATGTTGATTATATTTTAGAATGTGATAATTATAATTCTGTTCTTGGGAGAAAAATTACCTGAATATTTTCCCTGTTACCTACAAATATATTTAGAGCATTAACTTTTTCTACCCTTTGTTACCAACAATAAAGATAATATTTGTACATATATATCTATAATGGACAAATAGTTGTCTATAGATTAACGACTAAAATTTACAGTTGCACATTAAATATAAGATTCCTAACGGGCGTATATTTCAAGTGAATAAAATGTTTTCACAGGCTTACAGTGAAAAATCGAAAGACATATTTTCATCGATTTACATAGCTCTTGTGCCCCATATTTTTTTCGAAAGATTTTTTGACATATATTTATTTTTAGACGGCATTTTTGGAAGTGGTCATACCGCCGGACATTATATATGAAGAAACGTCTGGGGACATGATGGTACCAGAAGGCGGTTCTGCAAAACTAGTTTGCAAGGCTCGAGGTTACCCCCCTCCGAAGATCCTTTGGAGAAGAGAAGATGGCGGTGATATTATCTCAAGGAGTGGACCGCAAGGAAAAACAAAAGGTGAAAATTAATTATTCATAACTTTATTTCCCGTAACCGTTACAAACGCCCTAATTTTAATCTTCATTTAATTTTTTTCAAACAATTACAGTTTATTTTTTTTACAGAAAAAAACCGTTATCCGTTTTTTTGTTTTGATATGCATCGTCATTTATGGTTATAAATTAATAGTTGACTTTCAATGCAATAAAATTAAATTTGTAAACTTTAAGCGCAATATGTTTGTTTTTATTGACACAGTTCAAATATCTGTGTCAATAAAAAACATGTCCCATTCCGCTGCACTTTCGTATTCGAAACTTTTCACAGGAGATCCATTAAGATTCTCTCTGAATATTAAAACTTTTTTTTTAAAAAAAACTCAACGTCAAAGTGAGTGAAAACATGAAAACTTCTTTCAAAGGTAACATTTTACAATTTAAAGTAAATATACTGATTCCAATCGATAGTCAAGTGAATTAATAAATATCTAAAAGAATAAAAAAATATTTTTACTTGAAAATTATTTTAATACTAATTTGTTTTTTATTATTTTATTTATTTACAGTGACCGCTTATGCTTATTACGAGTAGGATAAAAAGGGATCCCAATTTCATAAAAACTAGAAATCGATTGATTTCCCTTTAATGGAATACTTCAATTTAAATCTATGAGGGTTTCAAACACGCCCTATTCTGTGAGTCCACGACAAACTCGGACGGGTTTTTTTGGTGATCACTTGCTCAACAGAGGAGTAGAACAATTCGTACCAACGCTTTATTATCAATTAAATAATCCTGCTTTAGGATTTTTACAAGTTTTTGTTCATCGAAGTTCTCATATTTATTATGTGATAATTTCGAAGCATTACACAGGGATGTATTGCTCAAGCGTACATAATTGCCAGATTTATTAATTTAATGAAGCATTTCATGAAAGATGATTTTTATTTTAATATTCAACATATATTTTATTTATTATGCAAATAAGGCAGATTGTCTTTTAATGACTACGTACCGTCACAATATTTATAGTTGAAAATTAAATTGCTTTTTAGCTTCAGATTACAATAAATACTTGTTATTTTAATAATTAAAAACTTTTTTAAAGTTGATATAAGAAATAAATAAAGAAGAGTGTAAAAATGAATATTAAGTAAATCACATCTTAAATTATTCACTATTGAATCTTAGCAGTAAATCAGACCGCAGCACCGCGTAGATCTCCTATTACTATTCACACCGCCCTTTCTAATCCTCCGGGATTACACTCTCTAGACAGTCCGGGAATAATTACTTATCTGCTCATCTCTCTACTGGGCAAATAAAGGGGGTAATGAAGGATTGTCGATTGAACTTCGATCGTCAAAAACTTTAATCCTTGAATGGCCTTTCCATTATTACATAGATAATTACCATATATATTGAAGACTTCTTAATTTTTACTATTTTGTTCCATATATTTGTTAAATCAAGTAAAATATCATAAATGTCATCCCATAAAAGCGTCATCCCGAAATCTAATAATAGAACCGCCATATTGTAAAAAAATCCATATGTCCGTTAAAGTTTGATGTGCATTTTGAGTACATGAAAAGTTCTAATGTCTCTTAAAAAATAACCTTTTGTAAAAAAATACTCACGGTACATCATCGAGTGCATAAAAATCATTTACTTTTTTGAATAATACATAACGTAGATTTTTTTTAATTATTTTCCGGGATTAGCTACTATGACTTTGATTTATAAGAACCTTGTATAGGTAAAGTTAGTAAAGTGGTTTCATAGAATCGTGCCAAGCCCAAAACAAAATAAGTTAATTTATAAAAACGTTGCGAAGGGAATCCCATTTTAAATAAATAGCTTCATTCAATTTGATTATTCATTTTGGTATCTATATTTGGACTAGAATTTTCTTGTATCCATATAACATTCATATAAACATGTCAAATAATAATAATTATTGACTCTTGGGAAAACGCTATCTTGATACGATATTAATTTCGATAAAAGTATCGCACTTGCTAACTTGATAAAAGTAATAACTATCATTGTCACTTACGAAAAGATATTTTTGGTGATCGGATTATAAATTTTATTTGTTTATGTCTATTCGGGTTGAAATATCTAAAATAATGTTCTAGGAAAAAAATAGGCGACCACTTGCATTGTGCTCAGAGTCGTTGTTTAAGAAGAATCTTCACAGTCCATTCTATAGTATCTGATTATTTCAGTACTAACGACTGTTCTTGAAAATATTGTCGTTTCTTTGCAAATTCTAAAAAAGAATCGTAAGGAATAAATTTGAAAAAGGATTAGAACGTTATTAAACATATAAAGATAAATCTTCAAGATTTGTAGTTTTCAATACGTTTATTATAATAGCTACTGTTATTTCTGGAAGTCGTGCCGAATAGCAATTGAAAACGGCACTGACAGGGTGATTAATCGGCGGTACGTACTTAACCCCACCACAGTTCTGACTTTCTCATGCCATCAGTCAATTCATTAAGCTAACAAAGTACCACCGGTAATGACTTGCCTAAGGTTCGGAGCACTTCTATACAACCTGTTAAGATTAGAGACTAGTATTCATTACCTGTCCTAGATTTAGTAGAGTACCATACTCTAATCATAATTAAAAACACTTATAATATTCCGTTCTCTTCAAACTAGCCCCCGCCGACTTCGCTTAGCCCGCACGGTCTTTTGTGGGTGTAATTTAAAAATAAACTTTTTTTTCTAATTTTAACATACCAAAAACAATTCTTATCGAATTGTATGCCTATCTATATGACCTATAGTTTTAACATGTACATTACATTTAATAGGTGCCATTTAAACTCATTTTGCGGACCGAATTTCCTGAAATTCGATTTTCGCTATCCTCTACTCGACGACAAGTATATTCCCTACACCTAAACTTTGGGCGTCTCAGCCTTACAGATCATATTGTAATGAGTTATTACATAAGTAGTAGCCTCTTATATATGTGCAAAGTTATTATTGGTTATAGATGTAAAACTTTTAAAGGGTGAATGTATGGCCCATTCGTCAGAAAAAAGCTTTAAATGTTTAAATTAATTACACTTATAACCAATCACCAAGTAACCATGGCTTACCAGTTACGAACATAAAGGGTAGGTAAATAATTAACTTTTCGAAAGTTTCAATATTAAGTCAACAAAGTAACCCTCTTCGAAAAATTTAAATTGAGTAATGTCAGTAACAATCATCAATTTGAATGAAGAAGTCTAATTAAAGAAGCCCTTACAAGTTACCTCCATAAATCTGAACAGGAAACAATATAGGCTATCCATTACGTGAGGCAATGTTTCTTTACGGAATATTCCAATGAGCAAAGTTCGAGGGTTGTCCAACACGATGAATATAGTTTTTCAATGACAGCGTAGAGGCGCCCCGAATTCGTTATACCCATCTTATTGAGTTTCCTCTACATAAATTACTTTAAATGTTCAAGTGTACTGTATTTATTCGTAGCAGGAAAATACAACATGCAGCTTTGTTTACTAATAACTATTATAATATAACTTTTTCTCAAGAAAGTTTTGGTTTCTTTGGTATTACCAATTATTATAAATCTATTCATTTTAAATATAAATAACACATAAGTTAAAATGTTTCCATTTAAGTCAACTTTTTCCTTCCCTCTTTTTCTTGAACAAACCACTACAATCTATGACGCTAGACTAGAGAGAGTGTCACTTGACTTGTGACATATCGACGGGGAAAGTTTATTCAACGATCGGCTCCGAAGACAGTTTAAAAATGTATCGAGTAGCGTACTGTTTATTAAGAGTATAAATACTGTGTTATCA
Source organism: Battus philenor (assembly GCF_028537555.1). Lineage (NCBI taxonomy): Eukaryota > Metazoa > Arthropoda > Insecta > Lepidoptera > Papilionidae > Battus > Battus philenor. The sequence goes on from NW_027181693.1 coordinate 7,691,808, forward strand.
CCTACAAGTATTTTTATCAGCAGGTCTTAATTTCTTTATAATTAATTTATGTAATTTTATGTATATACACCTTAAGTTGTTCTCTCCTTCATGTCTCTCATCGCTATCCAAAGGCAGAGATCGCCTGGAGGGATAAGAACGGCTCTTGTACCTCTTAAAGAATTGATTCTTTTTGTTTTTTTTTTATTTAATTGTATATGGTGTACAAGAAAGTGTAAATAAATAAATAAACTAATAAAATACAATAATATAAATAACAAATAACATAATTACGATCATGATATGATATCGGAATATATATGTTGAAAGTACCTACATACATATACCGATAACCTTAATAAAGTGGGATTCCAGCTTGTGTGCTAAGTCGATTATTTTGATTCGTGTTCGTATGTTCTCATTTCTGTTTCGATCCCGAACATAGTCTTTTCCTTGGCGATTATAACCTTACCTGTGAGGTCCAAAGAGATCACGTTACTCTATTGGAAGTTATCATTGTTTATAGACACAGCAGCCAATGCATTGTTTTGAAAGGTTACTAAAAAAACCCATTTTAATTCATGAGTAGCTTCTAACTAAAGTTGATGAACGTTCTTCATTTAATTATATTTTTTGTCCGTTGCTCATCTGTGAAATGTACATCATTTTATTTTGAAATAATTCGTCTTTACAATTTTATGATATCGAAATTTTTAAATAGGTTTGAGGAACTACTCCATCGCTGTACTGTGCCGACATTGTTTGCTAACGAAGCGTCGATCGTGCCTCTGTCGACCGAGAGCTATACACTTTAAACCATCAAACTTTCCGTTTCCTTGGAAAATATTGCCGTAGCTTTTTATCTTCTTGTTTGAATAATGGCTCTAAACGTACTTAACTGCCGTTTCGCCAAGGTGTCAGGAAAACAACTCGAGTTCGAACCACTAACGGCACTTGTTTATCGAAGCTCGCCTACTTCTGGCGTTTTCTAGTGTTTTCAAACACTTCCTTGCGAAATGTAAAGTAAGCACTAGTATTGATAGTGGCGAAAGACTCATCAATCTTGAGTTTGGTCTTCCTCTAAGTTTCCTTTATAAACACGAATTTGTAAAATTGAGTTAAGTTTTAACTTTTCATTATTATTTATACATGTCTCAAGTTTTCTATTTAATTTTTCATTAATATATAAAAAAATGTTTTTTGTTTAGTGACGTCTCTGGAAGGCGAAGTCGTTAATTTGACAAAGGTCACGCGGTCGGAAATGGGCGCTTATCTATGCATAGCAGCTAACGGCGTCCCACCATCCGTCAGCAAGAGGATCATGCTACATGTACATTGTAAGTACAAATTATTGATTATATAGGTTTTGTAAACACAAGGATTAATATTGATAACATTTAACAAAGTATCCTCATCAAAAAACCCAATATTTGAATAACAATGTTGTAAAATATGTTTTTTTTAATTTATAAGGCTAAAGTTCGTGAAAAACACCATCTGTATTTATTAATTTGGTTTTAAAAATGCTAGGTCTCATTATCTAAACAATTGAATTAGCTACTGCGTCAACCGAAACAGATATAATTACGCTCATGGTACTACAGTTTCTTGAAGGATTTTCAGCAATGCATCGCTACATTTATCATCACCATCATCATTTCTGCCGTATAAGCTCCATTGCAGCACGTACGCCTTCCCGGAAGATTTCCAATAGGAGATAAACCCCTATGGGCAACACAAGGCGCAAAATAGATGAACTTTCTGCGTGATATGTGACCTGCTTACTGCTACTTCAACTTGCCAATTCGCTTGCCTAGAACGGTTACTTTCGTTCTAGAACGTTAAAGAACTACTCATTTGTGATTTGATCTTATAGAGAAATCCTGTGTAAAGTACCTCCATGGCTCAGCATTACCTACCCAGCATCAATACCAATAAATTGTTGTAGTCAGTAACTTTCTGTAAGTATATTATGGACTACAAATAAAATTTTGTAGAAATTCAACGTACATTTTGACAATTTTAATAAAAAGCAAAATGAACATTGGTATTATGTATTCAAGACATGAATCAATTTACCCATCGATAAAGTCTACTCACCTGCGTAAGGCGGCGAGCAAAAAAGCCACGTTGCGAACTCACTTATCAGAGGATCTTTGAGTCTAATTTATAACCAGGAGTTATTCAATGCTCGGTTAGCCAGGGAGCGCCGAGCCGGCATCGCGAACACGTAAGCAATTGGGAGATTTTCGTGTTATCACGTATCATCTTCGCAGCGTGCCGTGCATCCGAATTCAGGCGGCGGGTCGTTTGTAGTCGCTGCGTCGTGTTTACTGCCCTGTTGACTATCAGCAATCATGGAACGATGGAATGCTTACACTCCCTGAATACTGTGTTACATGACTTCTCCTATGTAGTCACGACAAATTGCTGTCAACCTTTACCTATTAAATTGAAAATAAGCTAATTTGTTTACGTTCAGAAATCTGTAAAATGTTTTATATTCATTTATGATTTACGTAGTTATTAACTATGTACATATTTTACTGCAAAAATGAAGAAAGCAAATACAAGGTACAATGATACTCGCTTCCCACTGCAGGTCTCCTCTTCCCATACGTCAGTTACTTTGTAGCTAGTTAGGCATAAAAAATATCATAGGACAACAAGTTTTCTGTACTGTATCGAAACCGCCATATAAATATACTGTGCCATAATAATTAACGGAACGGAGCGGTCGATACTCCCCCCGTCTCGCCACGCGCAAACCTAAGGCACGGTACAGAGGTTTCTGTAACACTATGGCTACTAATAAATAGTTACATTAAAACTGCATTTAATAATTTATAACTTATTTGTTTATTAAATTTACAAAATCTACCTTTAGTTCCTTATATTTATTTACAAACATTTGAGGTAACATTTATTAAGGTTAATTTCATCTGGATATCGAAATTACGTCACAAAACCTAAATGGATTATTATCAATATCCATTCCCGTTTGCATTCATTATTCCGTCCTAACTTTATGTATATTACTGATACCAGAGTGAAGATAGCGATGCAATTAATACCGACCAATTTATAGTAGTTTAAATATTAGTTTTATTAGCGGGGATACAAATCAAATAATGAATTTATTTAGCATATAAATTAGGTATTAAGAATATATGAAAATGTTTCCTTGAAAAATTCACATTTAGCCCAAACGTTAAATCATAAAAAGTAAATTAAATTGGTTTATATCTCGGCTTAACTGTTTATAATCAATCATTTCTTGCTTCCTATGAATTTTTATAAACCTCAAGATCATCCGTCACCACTGCGATATCAGTTTCTCGTGTTCTATTAAAATTTTAATTAACTGTTCTAGATTCGTGAATTGGCCTGCTCTGTTTTGGTTTTAGTGCAATATGTATAAAAGTTTTTGTGAACGCGGGCTGGCCCGACGGTCGAACGTGTTGTCCGCTAGGTATTTGCATTCTGTTATTGGCAGTTCCGATGTAAACACTCGTCTGATTGGACAGCACCATATCCGCATACATTTGTTTTTATATTTAAGCTGAAGGTTTTAAAATTCTCTTTGATAATGCGTTAAAAAGGAAATGCGCTTTTTCATTGGGTTTTTATATTAAATTTATTTTACTATTCAGTGTAAGGACTAAAAAAAATGAGACGTTTGAGTAATTATACAATAAAATGTTGCATCTAATTTATTTATGAAATAAGATATATAAAAATATATAAATCCTTAAACAAATGTGAAAATAAGAAAATCATCGTAATTTTATACCTAGTAAAAACATTATAAAGGAATACATAACCTAAATAAATACTACTTTAAAATAATAAAAGATGTTAAAAGTAAAAATAAACTGATCGTTTCCATCCAAACAATTAATACTAAAAAGTTAAATTTTGATCATTTTGGTTAAACAATATATTATTTTCTACTAGCCGGATATTCATGGCTGCAAGCCTGTGTATTGTATCACTAATTCCTCATGGATGATAAAGCTTTAATTTTTTCACACTCGATGTCGGTGTTGAATTTTTAACTTTGCCACCCTTACATAAACAAATAGAAGATCATGGCACACCCGATGACAACTGGGAGAAATTCACTTCATAGGAAACGCAATTTCAGACGAACAAACAAACTACCGCCTGGAACCCTTCCACTCCGTTTAATTACTTCACAAAGAATGCGCCGCTTTCCCCCCATGAGGAGACAAAATTAACGCTCTCAAATATTTAATTTAAATTTTCCTCCCTAGAGCGAATGATAACAACCCATCGACTCTCGCGGACTCTCTCGGTTAACATAAAAACACTTTTAGATGGTCTTGAGAGATGCAATTCATTTGTAACTTAAAATGCTTAGTAACGGGATGAGTTTCTTTTACTTGATTGGTTTAGATCAGGCAAGACGCCAGTGTAAGTTTAGTGGAAAAGAAATAAAGTGAATAAATCCCAATCAATTTGTGAGCGGGGCGTCCTGTTCCTTTTAATTACTTATACTGCGGCGCAGTTACTTTTCTCTTTAATTTTCTCCGATAGATTCTAGAAGTCTATAATATTTTCGTTTTATTACTTTTTAATTTGAAATGGAGCAAACAGTTTTTTCAAAATTATTTTTCTTTGCAGAATTTAAGAAATACTCTTTCATTTTGGCCGTTAATTTTTCTTTTTAAATAACAATAATTTGGTCATGTGAAAAGTAAGAAAGTATGAATTGCTCAACGCAGGTAAAGTCTACAAAAAGCTAAGGAATCCAAAGTCGGTAGCGTGTGCGCCGTTCGGTTAATCAAACTGTCACTTCAAGAATTCCGCGCGAAATCCTCTCTAGGAAAACTCTTCCCAACTTTTGATTGCTGCGAGGAATTCCTATCCACTTATACATTTAGAAAATTTCTTAATCAACTATTAAATGCGACATACTTGAGATTAAACCCAACAAACTTAATTTTCATAAACTATTAATATTGCAAAGCTATACGATGCTTTAATTTTAATTAGATGAACATCCCGGCGGTTCGTTATTCCGCTTTATTAAATAACCAGAAGCCCCATTGAGCCTTCGAGTTATTAATTAGAACAAAAATTCCGATCGTTCAGATTTTGTTCGCTAAATTGGCCACTCAAACTCGTAAAAGCCGTCCAAAGGAACTTAACGACGGTCAAAGAGAATAACCGCAAATAAGCGGCGATCTAAGACCGAATGAGAAAAGCCAGTTTCCCTTAATTCAGTGTAAACTGGCTTTAGAATGTTGGTAATACGGCTTACACTTGTAGAGTAATCTATTTTTAAATTCCTTTCTCTCTTAATGTTCTTCAGCTCTTTAATTCTTTGCTGTATTCGTTTATACGAATAATAAAGTGAAATTACAATCTTAAATGCTTTACAACGAAAGGAATGCAATAAAATCTTTAATGAGGATCACGGAATTTTAAAGCAAATCTAGAAAATGTTAGAAAAGTTTGTTGATTGTTCGTAACAAAACTTTTAACTATTTAACATAACATACATCTATCGGTTTCTTATTAAATGCTTATGAGATAAAGTTTTTTGCGTGCTATCGTATCTGCCTACATTCGAATGCACTTCTGATAACTGTTAATTATAACTATACACACACAGTATCAAATTTATATAACACGCCCGCGGGATTGAAAAAGTCTACGAATAACATTAAAAATTTTGCAACATCCACTGTCAATTTTAGAAGAGACAAATAAGTAAATACGTTGAACAAACGCAAGTAATGCAGCTAGTCCCCGGATAATATTCAAAGTAAACACGTGACAGTTGCAGAGAGTTTTACCGCTGAACGGCGAATAGCGCCTGTACACAAACAGCGCGAGAGTGCTAATCTTATGAAGCAATTGCACATCCTTTCGCAGCAATTCATGTTTATTTAGACATATTGGCTTATTTATCTTCTAACCATACGAACCGGTCATGACTTTTGAACTGACATAGTCTTATTGTTTTAGTACTCTACCATCACAGGCAAATATTATGAAATTTATTTGTATTTTTAAAATATCAATAATAAATGTTACAGAAAAACGATCTCATTTCTCAAATAATATAAATATTTAACATGTTTACTTCATTATTGTATATTTATATTAGTATTTTTAACCATTCTGAATAAAAAGCTTATCCGATTCTTTGTTTCTGAGTTACCACGGCAAATTATAAGGACAAATCAACACTGTTATTGTTCATAAAGTATGTACAAAAGTAGTTGGTATGCAACCTAGTTAATGTAACTTAATATAAACGGCATACCTTTTTCCACAACAATATTGCTTGTTATACCTCAGGACAAGTTTGAAACCGCATAACTACATCGAATTGTCCACAAATAAAACGCAAATTTTAATTTCAAGTGACATTTGCAAAATACGGTAAAAGTGGATATGGGTTTAACTAGACGAAATGTTAAGGCTTTTCACGGATCTAGCGAACCGCATGCATAAACACGCTGTGGGCAAATAAATGCAAATGGAAAATTGTGTAAACAAGAACGCAACTAGAACTGCAGTGTTACAGCCGACCGCTCACATTCTCTAATGCCTGATGACCGTAGAATGCAGATAAAAAATACTAAAAGAATCAAGTATTTTTATTACACAACACTATTTATTTGTTTATGTATGTTAGTAAAATACCCAAAGCATGGTGATAATTTTTTAAATATTTTATAATAATTGATATGGCAGACTATATTGTCAAAACTTATTGGCCTGTCACAGTATAATGGAAAAAAATCTGTATTTAAAACGTATTTCAGAGTGATGAACAATAAACAAAACATTAGTAATATAAATTTGTTACTGACTTAACGAAATGAAAAAAGTAGCCGAAACCGTTGAACCGTTTTCTATATTTTTGCAGAGCAATTTATTTGGCGGTACAATTTTATGTAATACTTTGGTATTAATGACGACATGCCAACTCCTTGGTTACCACATATCAAAACTATTGTATAGTGTACATCGCTTTGAGGATATTGTAACAAATAATTATTATAGAAACCACGAGATGGATTTCAAGGCCAAAAATACAACAAATTAAACTAAACCAGTAAAAACACACTTTATTGTAAAGCTTATCCCCAAAAACTTATATATAACAGGTTGTCAAATATCTCCCTTCTGCTTTTTTGCTCTTTATTCAATGCTTTATAAAAAGCGTTACGGTGATCGGATTTAGTTCAAATATGCGCCGTTTTGTACGATAATCTGTTTCCATCTAGACGGCAACTTCATAATACCACCCTCGTAGAAGCCCCCCTCCTTATTTGCGAAGAACTCGGACAGCCACTTTTCACAAACCTCTTTTGAGTTCAACTTTACACCACCAAGGGCGTTCGCCATGGACAGGAACAGGTGGTAATCACTTGGCGCTATGTCCGGGCTATATGGTGGATGTGATAAAACCTCCCATCCGAGCTCCCGTAGCTTCTGACGAGTCATCAACGAAGTGTGTGGTCTGGCGTTGTCCTGGTGGAACACTACACCCTTCCTGTTGGCCAATTCTGGACGCTTCTGGTCGATCGCCTGCTTCAAGCGGTCCAGTTGTTCGCAGTAGATGGTAGAATTAAGCGTCTGGCCATATGGGAGCAGCTCATAGTGGATGATTCCCTTCCAATCCCACCAAACACACAGCAAAACCTTCCTGGCCGTCATTCCCGGCTTGGCCACTATTTGGGACTATTCACCGGCCTTCGACCACGACCGTTTTCGCTTGATATTGTCGTATGTGATCCATTTTTCGTCGCCAGTCACCATCCGCTTCAAGAATGGGTCGAGTTCGTTCCGTTTCAGCAGCATATCGCAGGCGTTGATTCGGTCCAGAAGGTTTTTTTGCGTCAAATCATGCGGCCCCCAAACATCAAGCTTTTTTTTGTATCCAGCCTTCTGCAGATGGTTTAAAATGGTTTGGTGACTAACTCCCATCTCCTGGGCGATGTCACGAGATACCACATGCCGGTCTAACTCGATGTAGTCCATGATTTGATCGGTATTTGTCGTCACAGGTCTTCCACCGGCTGGCTTATCCATGGTGTCGTTTTCGCCGGCTCTGAATCGTCGAAACCATTCCTCCGCGGTTCGAAGTGATAGAGTACCATCCCCCAAAACACCATTAATCTCACGGAACGTTTCTCTAGCGGATTTGCCTTTAACGAAGGAAAACTTTAAAATAGCGCGAATTTCGGCGTTAGTGAACTCAATGTTTGCACGTCTATAACTGTTGAACGCAATATCCAAACTAATCATGCATAGCGTCGTTTTGTAGGTTATGTCAAGACCTTTCAAATTATGTATAGAATTGCCAGATACGAGCTCTGTAGCGCTTTGTACATAGCCGCGAAATTCAAAAGACAAAAAGGCGGAAGGGAGATATTTGACAACCTATTATTTTAACTTTCATCTCCATTAATAAAGTTTTTTTTAGTGTAAACATTTTAATTTAATTACATACTTTTTATTACTTAAAGACTAATTAAAAAACACGTTCTCGTGGTTGCTTCATTGATTATTTCATACATGATAAAAAATAATAGTACACATATTTATTTCTTTCAATCTTTACTATATACGAATACAGAAAAAGAAAATTAATAACGAGAAATAGGCACACGTCGTACAAACATAATGAAAAGAATTGTATAATTTTTTATATCTATTTAGGATTTGGAAAATATAATACTATGAAAATTTAATTAAAATACTTTTAAATGACTGATGATCTAACAAATACCGAAGGAATGATATGATAATAACAATTTAAAATAAATTATAATTTTTAAATTTATGTTTGAATTTTATTTAAAATAATCTAAAATGAATATAGTAGTTAAACAAATAATCTATAAGTCTCTAATACAAAAGTATTCAATGAACTTATACTTAACTAACATATATATAACAGTTACAAATTGGTATCATACACTATACTATGAAATTAGTTTCCTAAAAGTCAGAAATGTTCAAGCAAGACTCACTAGTTGAAATAAATCTTACAATGTAATTTCTCGCACAGTCCACCCACTGGTGCAAGTGCCGAATCAGCTGGTCGGCGCTCCCACCGGTACAGATGTGACGCTGCAGTGCCACGTCGAAGCCTCGCCTAAAGCCATTAACTATTGGACTCGAGAAAATGGTAAGCGTATATTGATATCATATTTATATTAAATTGCTTTAAAATATACCTAATTAATTATTACATTCTTCTTTGTACAGGAATATTAGACTACGTAAATGATAAAGTTATAACTAAAGTCTATGTTTTACACATAATATTTGTTTTAATTAATATTTTCAGTTATTTAAAACACTAATCTATTTACATGATCATTACTCACGTATAATATAATATTATAGCGTCAACCACAAACACAAAATACACAGATGCGAATAGTCTGCATAACTTTGATATTTGCTAAGTTAAATAAATGTGTTTTGTTTACCTTTCTGTTTTTGTACTGTTTTATTGTAATTTATCTTAGCAATTTTGATTATTCTTACTTTTGGATAACCTCATGCCAGAATAATAATGTAACGTAATATGGAGGACGTAACATAGGTAATTTCGGAGTTTGAATCAGAACTGAAGATATCTGCAGATAAACCTAGATTACCGTCGTAGATCGAAGAACTGCTCGTTTGAATTGGCATTGGGTGGTGCGCATCACCCGTGCAAAAGATGGTGATGGTCAAACTTTTTCGAGTGGCGATCACGAGCCGCTAGAAGCGGCGTCTCTAAGCCCTCCACTAGATGAACCGAGGACATGTTTAAGGTTGCGGGGAGTCACAGGGTGCAGGCAACGCAATGCAGGTCATCGGCGCAATCTTTGAAGCTGATCTATGCCTTGCAATAGCCGTCTATCGGCTGAAAAAAAGAACCACTCGGATCTCTGTAACAGGCCTGTGTGCATAAAGCAATTTCACCGGCAATTATAACTTATGATATGTCCGACTAACATAGTAAATACAAAAATAAAAACAGCGTTCAATTATTACAAAAAAGTGATGGTACGATGATGAAAGAGTTTTAAGTCGGCAATGAAACTATTTCACCATAATTCATTCAATAACTAAGATGAAATATCACAGTACAACTGTTAATAAATAACAATATAATAAAACACACATGCAGTATTGCGATATGAGCAACCATAAATCGACATAAAAGACCATATTATTCAAACGTAAACATTCCTTCTCAATAGTGCATAAACTTCAATTCTATTTTTAGCGCCAAATGCAAATAATAACTTATATTCAGAGTGATAAGCTATAAGTGTATAAGGATTAAAGGAGTAGATACATAGCTTAATTAATGCATACCATAATCTACCGTGTCATTAATAATAAAAATGAATATAAAAAGGTAACAAAAAATATCTTAAAAAATCCGGATTACGACTTATTAAACCTAATCATTGTTTACTCTTTGTGTTACAGAAATTACCAGCCTATCGCATTCCAATCGAAAAAAAATATATAACCTATTTCCTAGTGATCGCAATATACAAGATAACTGGAAATAGGTGTAAGTTTTAAATACTAACGCAATAACGATCGAGAATCTTTAACAAATTTTCTTCACTATTTCGCTTTGTATTATTTACAATAAAAAATTATCAAGTACAATATTTCAATATCCGTTTCGTTAGACATTACTTAAATAATCTCGTGGTAGGACTAATGAATTTATGAGTATTTAAAGTGAATTTCGTACAAGAAGAGATTCATTAAAATATGCAAATGTTGAATAAAAAAGTTTTTATTATAAGAAAGTTTATTTGAATTTACAGCCGCATTTTCACGTAACTCAAATACATTTCGCTCCATTAAAATCTGAATAATATAGAACAAAGTATAATTACAATATTTGATTACGCCCTAAACAGAAAAGCTAAGCCGAAAGTCGAATATTTTACGGGCGACTCGTAACTCATAAAGCTTATTAAGTCCGAGGCACGAAACTTAAGAACGGAATAAGCAACTAATTTCATTATTCATAAAGCACATTGAAAGCGCTAAAGTAGTCATTATGCAGACCGTTACTCACTTTTCTACTATCCTTCTTTGACAGGCGACTGCTGGTTGCCGCTAACAAGTTACGACGTTTTTATAGACGATTTGAAAGGATAATTAGCAATTGCCTTATCCGAGTTATTTGTTACGTTATTTTGATTACAAGCTGATAAAATTGTAAAGTATAACTCTTTAATTATAGGGTCATACCAGAACCGTTAATAACATTTTTCCTTTATTCTATTAAAGAATGTATTAAAACAGTGTTTAAATAAAAAAAAACTGCTATAAGTACACTTAGCTTCAATAAAAAATAAAAATGTAAATTGTGCGAATTTTATTTCTTATAAATTATGTCGTCTAAATGGTCAGCATTTAGACGATTCATGTCAGGTATGCTCTTGAAATCTGACCTCGGTATTACGTGTAACTCGATCCAGAAGTGATCATATGATAGCACTAACCACACAAACGCCCAGTAATTATTCAAAAACTTTATAGAATGAAAGATACTAGTAAATATTATATAATTTTGTACTATATTACTACCAATACCGCTGTGCCGCGCTTTAGGAAACCTCGGGGAGGTGCGGGCCGAGAAAAAAGACCCTATGATGGGTCGGACATACTCCCTCCATATCCGCACACACAGCGCGTACATCTAAGGCGCAGTACAACGATTTATGCAGCTCTATAATTAAAACAAGTAACGCGTATAAATTATATTTAAAAGGAATATTTTTACTTTTTTGTTTCTCTGTTAAATATATAATACCATTAAATTTTGTCAGCGTGTTAGTCGAATAATATCAATGGGGATTTATTTACAGCGTTATTACAAATACCATAGATTCAGCATATATCACAACAAATACCAATTGTTCTCAAAGTATTTTTAGTTGGAAAAGTATATAATAACTATGCTGCAACGGCTGCATATTTTACCCTTTTAAAAAAGATATAATAAATAAAATCAACCTGTTTTTAGATATAATTAAGACAATAAAAGAAATAACTTAATCTATGCAATTTTTTGCGATGTTATTTATCTAAATTTGTAATAACACTCTTTTTCATCAAACTTTGTCTTGAAAAATTAATTACCAGACGTGATTAATAACGGGCTGATTATAATATGTGTTATATCTATAACCAATCACCATATATAATGATACGGGTTTCATCACGATTTGGTATCATTTGACCAAGCTTTTCGAAAATTCTTACGTCCTGCTATTTAATATACAGAATTTTTTAATTATCACACGTAGCTACCACTGCACATTCAGACACTGTACTCTGAAAAAAAAAAAATTCCTATCATGTAAACCTAGCTTACCAATAACATAAACAAAAATTTTGTTACTAGAGAAACTCTGTTAGAATACATTTAATAAATGAAATGAATAGAGAACTTCTAAACATATTGCTCTGAAATTTATCTTTCTCAGAATATTTTTTAAATTAAAACCCGTTGATTTTAAGAATCAAGATTTTAATGAAATAATTATTTACAGCCTTACATTTTTATTTTCCCTTCAATTTTACCGCCACACGAATAAAGCAATTACTCCCCTTTTTCGTATAACGAAAGAAAACATAATTTCAGCAAAGAATAATATTGAATGAAGTGTAAAAACACGTCCTAACTAATATAAATAAGGCTCTTAACCTAACAAAACGTCGACCAAGGGTCGGAAACTTCATTACTTCTCATTAAAATGGCGCTGTAAGGATAAAAGTTGCTTAAACAGGGCGAGGCGACAGACAAACAGAGCACTCTGTCGGTTAGGGAACAGAAGAAAGTGACCGTTACAAGATAATGAACAAAAGGACAATGTACAGAATAATCATCATTCATTATTATAATACTGTTCCTGAATTACGTTCCCTATTATATTATTAATCCTTCTCATAGAACTCACGTCCCTACAGACATAGCACGGCAATGTTGATAACCATCAAACCGTCTGTTCTCAAATGTCTCGTGTGCATTTTACCAATCGCGCCCTCCCCTATCTTACCGCACTTGCCACAGGCGGTCACTACTGCCACACACTTTCACATTGTAGAAACAACTGTGTATAGTGTACACGTTAAAACAAAGCTTTTCTTGCCAATAGTAAGAAATTGAAAAACTTTACTATAAGTTAGATATATGTTTAACTGATAAAATATCGCTCGACAAGTCTTCATTGGAGCTTTTTATCATAATACCATATAATAATAATTTTATTTAACTTCGCTTTCTCACAAAAGTAGTTTTTTTTTTGTTTTTGACACATTAATAATTGTACTTATCAAAATGACTTATTCTTAAGATGAGTAAATGTTGTTACCAATAAAGATATTAATAAATTTTGGCATTCAGTTTCAATATAACGAAGGTGTCTGGAAGTATATAAATAATAAATGAAGGAAAAAAATTTAAAGGAATTAAAAAATTTCAAAACTTAAGTTAAAGGCAAAAATTTTTTGACCATTCTTATAACATTTTGACAAAATACAACATTATTTAAATACCTCAATTTATATATATATATATATATATATATATATATATAACGTACAAAAGAAATAACTAGCGACTATTGAATAATCGAGAGTACAGCCGAAACTTACAAACATTATATAGATCCTGTTTGAAGTGGGAAATAAAAAATAACAAAAAGAGCTATTCCTGACACTATGAACAACTCATTATCAAAATGAAATATTTCGTAATAATAAGTTTAAATATCACCCTCCTTTGTCTCGTGATAAAATACTTTTTTGAATATCCTTCGGTCGAGGGGGCAATGAAAGTGTAATGCTGGACTGCTAGCTGTTAAAGTACCTCAGACTTCTTTGACGCCTTTTGTTAAAGCTATGCACGCATTCTGTATATCATTACTGTAGTTACAACGGCGTAGCCTATAGCCGTAACGTCTTAGGATAGAGCTGCAGTCCCCCACCCACATCATAAACATGCGAGCGGATGCAATTGTCACGTAATATGTCAGACAATAGCTTCGTTAGTTCCTCTTCCTTTCGAATTGCAATATAGTTTTTTATACATAATCGCTTGTGATATGAACATAAATATGTGCATTAACATGCCTACATGTATTTATCTATATACATCATATTATGTAATCACGTACTGTATATAGTGTAAATATTTTTTAATCTACGGAGAAAAACATTAAAGACTAGATATAACTTTAAAAAAATTCAAAACTCATTTATTTTGTTAATTTAATATTTGCTGAAGTTTTAACAGTAAAGAACATCATAGTATCACATGCATTAGCAAACTAAAGGAACAACATTTTTCCTTTCATTTCTTAATTTAAACTAATGCAAACCGCGTTCAAAATCGTAAACGCTTGTTTATCATTTGATTAAAGAAAAAATCTTATTTTTAAATAATACCTTACTGCATTTATAATGTAACGTACAAAAACTAGCATTTAAATACAAATATGAACAAAAAATAAAAACAAATTAGCCACTATTTACAAGCGTTTAAAGAGGGAAACATTTAGCCAAATTCGCCAATATACTAGCTGATAATGCGTGGAAACAACATGGAGCGAGGCAGACAAGGCAACAACGTCCGCCACTAAAGTCGAGTTAGCCGTGGATTTACGTGGTCTGGCACGCAGGACATATGCGAGCTGCCCACACTGCCGCAGCTGCCCACCGTAGCTTTGCAAAACGAACAAAACCGTTTTTCGCACAACACACTTTAAACTAAAATTTAAACCGATCGGCCGATTTATTCTTCGAAGTGTTTGCGGGATATCGATTTAACCAGTATTTTTAGAGTTGTGTTTCTAAGTTTCCTTTATGTGGTTAATTGACATCCATTTTCAAATATAACATTTACTTTTAATGTCCTATATTATTGAGGAATGTTAATAGATAACAAATCAAGGCAAAAGTCATAAATATACTTTTACAAAAAACGTTATATGTTTTATTGCCGTGCACTATCATCATCATTTTAGCCATAAGATGTTCATAGAGAGACATATGTCTTTCCCTTAAATTTCAAAGAAGATCGATTAAAAGCGGCCTGCAGACAGTGTCTTCCGACATCCTTAACAGGTTTGTCTGTCCACCTTCTGGATAGTCAGACAACCTGCGCTACGCTACCCTTCTGTTCTGCACGCTATGTGGCCTTTTCACTACCACTTCCACTTCTTAATCCGTTGGGCTAGGTTGGTTACGTTCGTTGGTCTACGGATCTCCTCGTGGAGAAATCCCGAACATAGCCCTAACGAAGGCTGAATGAGCGACTAGGAGCTGGTCAATGAGACCCACACTGTAATTAACAATTTATTATTAAAATTGTCGTTAACAATGTCAAAAGATTAAAAATAAAATTATTGATGATGTAAATATTAATCTTCCATAAAGTGTAAGTAACCATGAGTTATGGTGGAACGTAATAATACAATAACTAGATGGATACCCGATGCAGGCAGATTTAGATGCAGTTTCAAAGGCAACCGAGCCCGCCATTACGCGGCCAGAGCGACCGACTGCGCAAAAAGCGGACCAAATTCTATTACCGTCCGATATGCAACAAAGACCGCTGGCCCGCCCGCTTCAAATTGCTTTAGGCTACAGTCGCGATATTTACCCCCGCATACCACAATATTCAAACAAATAGAATTCAATTTTATGCTCACTTTTCAATATCCGCAACCTGTTTAAGGTTAGCAAACAGTTCAAACAGAGCGCATTTTTGTAAATTTTTACATTGCGCATACGAATTCAAAGAACTTTACTAACTAAATTTGAATTTGAAAGAGTTTTCTTTGATAATAATTAAAATTGACTATTCAATTTGTTCTCAATTCTTAATAGAACTTCATTATCATCATTATTTCAGCCGTAAGAAGTACACTGCTGGACATCGGTCCCTATAGATTTCCAACAGGAGTAATAATAATAAAGGCAATTAGCCGTGGTACCACCACCCGACGCTTCGAATATTCCCAAGTGTTTACCGTAAGTGCGGACTAAGGGAAAAACATTCACGGATGATGGACAGCGGCACATCCCGAACATACGAATTTTAAAATAAAAAAATTCGCTCGCCAACTACGTCAAGCGAGGCGCGAATTAGCACATACTACCGTATAATTAATGGAACATATATATGTAGTATATTTTAGTGTATGCTGCAGTGATATTTTAATGTATATGTCAATAAAAATTAATTAACTATTTAATTTTTAAATGCCTCCAAAACCAATATTAATTTATATTACTGTGAAATTACTTATATTTTGCAATGATTATTTATATATCTGCGTTTACTTCTTCGTCGAACTTAAAGAGTCCGCAAGCCATAAATTAGTATCGACATTCGACTTTCAATTTTTTTTCTTAGTAAATTCATATTTTAAACACTTCCTATAATCATTATTTTGATTTTATAACCTTCATAAGTATACATTCATTTAAATAACCAATAATAAAGCAGAATGAATGCTTTCTCTTAAGAATATGGTGAAAGGACCCGGTCATTTTAACTCACACAATAGACTTATGTGCTCTTATTGTGCTCCTTTATTTTAAAGATAACTATTTCTTACAGCGAATCTTAACTAGCCTTATTTGTGATTCGGTTTCTGCTATAATTAGGGCATCTTTGTTTTTAGTTTACAGAGGTAATCAACTATGCTGTCTAACACATCACTGAAATGATAATTAGTTTTATATTTTAAAAGCTAGCAGCACTCATTTATGTCCTGCACGCGTCAAACACAGCGCAACTGTCCGGGTTGTGATATTAGTGACAAACAAGCGCTGCAAAGCTTGTGTAGGCTATAAATTGCGGCTGCTACAAATTAAATTAGGTAATACACGGGCGTGACGAGTTGCGACAAGCGGCGGGGTGGCTACTCTCGACATGGAATGGGAGTGTCCTCACAGAGGTCCGAGGCTGTGTGCACACACAACATCCGCCAACTTTTGTTACCATTTAAATTGCTCCAGTTCTTATTCATATTTTTTGCGAACCAACGGTATTAAATTACACTTGCTGACATCTGTCCGAATTTTTACTCATGTTATTAAGAACGGCGGTAGAACAGAAAATTGTAACATTATCACCATAAAATTTCGAAGTAATGTAATAAAAAGTATTAAAAATAACAATATTTTTAATCCTAAAACTGAATAACTGGAAGATTAAATAAAATCTACGACCTTTATATTTCAATGAACTAAGATAATTTTAAAATATCTTCTATCTCTAATCGTGAATTAGTTTAACAGCTACCACCGGTGGTGATTGAATTTTAACAATATTTGATGTATGTATTATAATATCAATTCTACCGAATAAGTCTGTCTAATCAAGTTCCACACACACATTTCAATCAACTAAATATTTTGAATGACTTATAATTTTTTTTATTTAACTAACTAAGATACTAAAATCTATGATATCATTGATGATCTTTTGATATCTGGAACTTTATTATAAATATATGTTCTATATTACATATTTATTATATAATATTTTAAAATATACTTATTAAGATATATATATATAAAGCACGTCAAACCTGTCAAATTTTTAGACTTCATTGAAAGATATACACCCTCTATGCTCGTTATTTTGACACTCCGCCTCAAGTTTAAGGGAATGCGGAAGTCGGCTAATGAGTGTGCTCGTACGAACTCTCACAGCATAATAAACATTTGAAAGCTCCCCTAGAGCATCCGGAACATGTAATCGTGATTAGAATTCAATATAAAAAATAGTGAAAAGGTTTCAATCTCTCATTAACCACTCCGACCCAAAATTCATCATAAAATACCGCACCCTAATGATTTTACTTAGTAAAACACGATCAAATTATGTATTGAAATAGTTGTCCACTGTCCGCTTCGGCTTGCCTCTTACTTTTGTGGGTGTAATTTCATAAAATCCAATCTTGGTCATTCTTTAATCGTTATTCCAAAAATCTATCAATTTATAAGAGTTATAGTTTCAAAATAATCATTTTTCAATGAACGGTCACTCCTCCTCCTTGTGGATGGAATTTCATAAAATCTTTTCCTTTTTTTTTGATGACCTCTGGTCGTCATAGTGCATATTTGTAAAAATTTTCAAGTCTCTAAACCATGTGGTTCGAGAAATATCATAATGAGTCATTATATAGGTGAATATTTCTTATACATATATACTATGTATTAACTATAATTTGCTATATGTCCCTGCAGAATCTGTACTGCCAAATGATATTGGCATGTCGTATTGCAATAGAAAAGAACAAATGAATATTGTATGTTTCAGAGTGACCAATTTATACAGAATGATTGGAAATTGGTGTAAAAGTTAAATCATTTTTCCTGAGAAATAAGCTATACATTCTCTCTTCTAAATCTTGTACACCAATCAGCTTGTTTATAGATTGGTGGCATATTATATTAAAACAACTTAAGTCATTACGATAAAGTCATAATTCTTTTACAGTCATCTTTATATGCTTATGACCATATGTGATCATCTACTATATTATCCGGTCCTTGAATCTGTAAATTTAATATTAATTAATGAATTCCAATAGATTAATGAAGTTATTGCGAAAGAGGGCGTGTCGGCAGCAGGCGGGCGGCATCAAAACGTCAGTTGCAACGTGTGAGCCACAGATTTGTGGTCAATTCACACGACCGGGGCCCCAAGTACTTGGCCAGCCCGTCTTTGCCTTCGCTATTATTATTACTGAACTATGAATCTCTACTTCATTGACAAATATTGCTAAACGCGGTATATCATATTAATAATGTTTTTTTATTATTTATAGCAATAATTATGAGAAAAATGAGACGCTTTATAGTTTG
Organism: Battus philenor; assembly: GCF_028537555.1. Lineage (NCBI taxonomy): Eukaryota > Metazoa > Arthropoda > Insecta > Lepidoptera > Papilionidae > Battus > Battus philenor. The sequence goes on from NW_027181693.1 coordinate 7,710,696, forward strand.
TAATAATAATAACATCATAAATTACATTAATAACCCACTGTTGAACAAAACACTACACAGGGCACAGCATGTATCTTCGAGTAAATTATATTTCTAATAGCACATTGGAGAGGTATGCAACGTGACAGTACTGAAAATTTGTAGGAAAGAAATGTTATGTATAGTTATTGGTATGTTACTAAATTGATAAAACAGGCATAGTATTCACGTAATACCAAGTGACAAATCCTGCCACATATTTATGCTTGCCACCTTAGAACATAAAATGGTATGTCCCATTAGCCCTTAATTTCATTAATTAGGGTGCTCACCTAACCGAAATAGAATGAAATTTGCACTACCATTTCAAAGCAGAGGTTGAGTAGAGATGGTTTTCTGGGCAGAACTTTTAAAATTTTTTTTAACGTGTAACGTATTACTGTTTATATTATTATTTACTTAATGTAATTAACAATTGTCCACGTGAGTACAGCGTGTAATGAATGCCAGAAGAACCCAATTTGAACAGAAACTATAATTAGATTGAACTTCCCTATAACGGCATTCTTTAAGCAGCTACGAGGGTTCCTAGCGCGCCTTGTTTTGAGAAGAGCCCACAATAAACTCGGCCGGTATTTTTGTAATCACTTTCACAAATAGACTCATTACAGTACGGAAACAATACATTTCCAAACTTTATTATCGCACAAATCTTTCACGCTATAATAGGATTATTACAAGGTTTTTTTTTAAAAAGATTTTAAATATATGAAAGAACAATTTAGATACACTCCATGTTCGATTTATTACAATACACTTCGTATTACAATACTTTACGCATTTCCTACAGATGCCCGCAAAAGAGTAATTATTTTAAGAAAACTAAAAAAATGGCCACGTGTACCGTAAACCTTTATATTTTTGTGGGTTCTTTCACAATATGCCTAATACAGTAGTAGAAAAATTCATTCTCAAGCTTTATTAAAAAATTGGCGTCCAATATTAATGAAAACAATGAATCCTACGCGAATAACAAATACACGATTACAACAATAAGTTTAAAAAAAACACTTTCCAACCTGTCTGGCTATAAATTCACATAACCTTTTCATGAAATCAAAAAATATAGGCCAGCCGCTTTAAATAAGAGGTCGTTTAATAAACGAAAAATTTTAAATAAAAGCCGCTTCAATATAAGCTAATGTTTTAAAAAAGAATAACAAAACTCCGGTACAAAATAAGCAGCATAAAGGAATGCAAGCAATTTTTAATGTGGAGTGAGTGGAAAGCAACGTGACCCCCGACCGCGGTAATAATGTAGCTAACGGAGAAAATTCAACAGAACCGGTGAAGCATGATTCTTTACCGGGTAATGTAGAACATATTAAACGTTTATTTTGGAATATTAATGACTACTGTGCTAAGTAACGTTCTGAACCGTAAATACTCTTTATAACATATTTGCTATTTACTATAATTGCGAGATAATACATACAGTAATACCTAGTTTTAGACCTCGTACAGTGATTAATTGGAAATTTTAACATCATCATCATCTTTTCAACCGTAAAACATCCACCAGTAGGAAATAGGCCTCCTCATAAGTTTCTATTAGTACCGGTATGAAATGCCCTGCATCCGTCTTACGCTACGCTTACCGGCTCAAGCTCTCCACTCCAGATCCTTAACATTAGTTGTTTTAACTATAATTCAACTAATGCACTTTTGGCTCAAAATTTTTCACATTTACATCATCATTCCTTTCAGCATTGATCAGATTTTAATTAGATATAATTGCATTAAATTAAAAAAATATCGCTTAAAAATATCAACAAAAATAAAGCATTTCACAAACAATAAATTACTAGCCCACTGACCGGCAAGCGCAGTATAGGACGACCCCCCTTCCACACGTGTGAAAACGCTGGATTCAAACCACCATAATAGGGTTTTTTTTAGAACAATAGCTATTAGTCTTTAAATTGTAAAAAAATACGAATTATACTTTATTATTTATGAAGTTGCTTAAACAATTAACCGTAAGTAGAATTGCATTGTTCAACTAGTAACATGTCAAAACATATTTCACCACGATATCAGGCGAACAATGGTCGGAAGTGGCCGAATATAAACGATCGGAAAGAGCAGAAGCTATCGAATAAAGGGCTATGTAACTATAACTGTTGGGTCGGATATAGCTTATGTTTGCTTCAATAATATATCATAAGTATATCGGCAGACGAAATCTAGGGTTATTTCTACAGAACTGTTTTGATTTTTTTTAATATTAAGTGCTTACGTTCGTGGACGTATCGTAGGGAAACGTACACGTGTATACTGAATTCCTTTAATAATTTTTTTCACATCTTAAAATCTACACGATGATTCTTATACGATATGATTATAATTATATGTTCATTGTACCATATGCTACAATCTATCTAAAAATTAATGGTCACGAATAATAAATAACATAATGATAATATGAAAAGATGAAGCGATTTCAAAATTAAAATTAAATAATGTCAATTATTGTTTACTCTCTGTCCTGCTGAACTTGGTACTACCAGAAGTTATTGACCAGTCACATTATTGTAACAAAAATTAATTAACGTAACATAATTCTTGGTAGTACCATTATGTAGGAAACATGTGTAAGAAGTTTAAAGATTTCTGCTGTCAATAGATCTAAATATTCACCGCTTTAAAACTTTTTCACCTATAACCAACAATTATATATGTTTTTCATAAAATAAATATATTATATACTGTAACAGTTAATTCCTATAATTTTAAACATTAATATATATTATAACTAAATAAAGAAAATTGGCGGCAATTGTTAACATAAAAGTTTTTTTTTAAATATTTTTAAAATAATAATGGTGTTTTTTTACACAGGTGAGATGATAATATCGAACGATAAATACCAGATGACAGAGATCGCGAGTTCTGCGTACAGCGTACAAATGCGCCTGGTGATCAGAAACATTCAGCGCAGTGACCTCGGTGGATACAAATGCATCTCCAAGAATTCTATAGGTGACGCTGAAGGAAATATAAGGTTATATGGTAAGTGTCTATTGTTCTTTTCCATTAAAAGATTTTTTAATCAGATATGTATTTATTGCCGGTTTAAATAATTAAATCCTAATACAGAAATGGATCTACCATATCGAAAGTCGCGAGTTGAGGAAGAAAGCGATACGGTGTCAGAAGAAAGTAACGACGTGCGTTCGAGCCTTCAGGGACCTCTCAGAGAAGGTGGCAATCGTGTAGAAGACGCCGGTTTCCTCGGCGGAGGAGGCCCTCCTGCCAGCAAATCTCGACGCATCCTTCCATATGGATTTTATTTAACTACTTCCCTGTATGTATACCATGTGTTAAACTTTATGTAATAAAGCCATGTACAAAGTTAAGACTTTCTACATATAATAGTGTAACAACTTTTAATTGAAAACTTTAAAGGATCCCCCTCAATTCTGTTTAATTTTGATTGATATACGACAAAATGTAAAAAAAATTGATTTCATAGTTAAATGCGAGTTATGAACTAAATATGCTTAAAAAAGGGCGGAAATAAAGACTTTTAGCTGAATTGTATGTAAATAGATGTCTCAACACAAGTCTTAACAGGGTACGTGGTTTAACCAAAGAAGTGAATGTTGTATTAAATGTTATTTGCTTGCTCATGTACTTCTATAGAACGAAGCGAAATACTGAAACGATTTAAATGTTTTTCGCCTCGCATCTAAAAATATCAAAAAGTATAAAATCGGTTATAAATGTCTGTTAAAATGTAAAGGAACTCATAAACTCGTGAATACGCGTGAATCGCTTGGTATTATTTTTGAGCCCATGTTCAATACTCATTCTGAAACTTAGTCGAATCAGCAAATTACCGACCAAAGAAGTTTATAGTAATGTGCAGCATAATCATACTTTAATTTGTAAATGTGACTACTGATGTCCTCGATGTGTAAATAATGTAGATGTAACAGCTGTATCTGCCTTTATTTGCTTTCTTGTATTGTTAATCATTATTCATAAAGAGATTTAAAAGTTTCTGACTAAGTAAAATGCAATTGTGTTTTACGTTATTTATAGCGCTATTATAAGCATAATATAGCATATTATTGTAATTGTTAATGTTAATATTGTTGAATTTATAAACAATAATTTGTAAACTGTATGAGAAATACTATCTCCACGTAGAAACAATGATACACAATGTTTATTGTAACCTGTACGAAGTTCTCAGATTTGATAACATTGTTTTAGTTGGTAATTGTGAAGAATCTGTAACTTAATAATATTCCCCCTCTGTACTTCATAATGGCCTTGAACTGATGTATATTATTGCCTGCAATACCAATATATACCAGATATAAAGTGTTGTTTCTTTAATTCAACCCTAAGTAATCGAAGCCATTTCGTCATGATCATTATCACTTCAGTTGCAAGACGTATACCCCTGGACATAGGCCTCACCCATAAATTTCGCAGAAGACTGATTGCAAACCACCTGCATCAAGGGTTTTCCGATGACTGGACATTTACATCTACTATGTTCTTGCGCTAGATAAAAAAGGCACAAGTTTACACACAATAAAACTTTGTAACATTTTAATGTCGCTTGATATTATTTCAATTTGAAAAACTTTAATTCATTGCCGTTTAACATTTCCAAATTTAATAAATTCATTTTATTCATTACTGAAGAAAATTTTAAGTACGGTTATCACTATAAATAAATTAACTCACATTAATTACTATTTACTGTAAAAAATTGGTGAAATTGTTATAAATTAAAAGAAATTATAGCCATTAAGAAAGACAAGTAAATGCTCTTACGAAATATGAATTTGCGGCAACCCTAACCATCTTCCCTTTCGACCCTCTTAATTGCTACGTTCGGATATAGGACAAAGTGTAAGAGCGATCTAGATAGGATGTAACCACGTGCATTAGCGAAATTACCTGGGGCTCTATTATTTTCATTGCGACAAACAAAGTAACAATTTCTGGTGTTATAAAGGAAAACTACAAAGGAGACATAAAAATAAACAATCATCATAAATTTTAATTAAATTTAACATGATTATATACGTATGTGTGTTTTGGAGACTAATTCATGATAAAAATAAAAGATATTAAACTTTTGTTTGCTATAAAATTGAGGTTATTATCAAGTAAAGATAGAGTCGTATAATATTATAATAAAAACATAGATTTTATTGGTCAACGCCATTATCTAAAAAGTCCGTGAACAACATGTTTAACAACTAGTAATGTATATGATACATATTTAAGATACCCTAGTATTCTTAAGCATTGAGAAATGACGTATGTAACGTGTTTAAGAATGTCGATAATCATCGCATCGTCGCTTTACCTCTCGCTTCGGAAAAAAAAATATCATACACATCCTAATATTTTCACAAAATACAGTTTTAAATCGAAAAAAATCCATTTTGGTGATTTATTAGAGTAATGGCTTTATCTTGACAAAAAAAGAAGCTAATGAAAAACTAAACGTCTTGCTAAGAAAAATACCACCTATTTTAAATAACTTTCACTTTTAACTTTTAATTTATACGGTATATAATTAGCTTTAAATTAACAATAAATGTGTGTCCCAGTGATAAAAAAAAAACATTTATAATTCTTACCGACATGAGCAACATTTGTATTTTCTTATTTAACATACACAGACGCCCACTTCAAGGCATAAGCCTTATCCAAAATGCTGCCCACATCCAGCAAATTAATTATGTTGTCGTTCTACCTGATGGAAGAATTATATTAAATTATATTTAATTTCACTGTAAATCAATACTAAAGTTCTATTAATAAACGTCCTAGTTTTGTGTGTAGGTTTAAACATATCAGTTTAAGTAGGCAACAAATTTTAAGATACACTTTATTTAATGTTGTAATTAAAGGAACTATTTATAAAATGTTTACAAAATGAATGTAAGAAGTTATAAGAAGTATTGAGAATTTAAACCCATTTCAAGGGCTTGTCTAATTAACAAGTGACAATCCAAATGATTTCCATGTGTTTGTTCCCTTATAAGGATATGTACCGAATTCGGTAAAAAAATATTAATTAATATTCTTCTATATTTATTATACATCAGCACCTTGAGTATAATTCTTCTTCTCGAACTTATTCCGTATCATCGAGAACAAGACAATAAGTGGTCACAAGACTGATTAAATTTTGTTTATAAATTACTAACCGCAAAATATTCTAATGCAAACGATTGTTACGAAATAAGCGTTGCATTTTCAAATGATATCATTACTGCTGTTACGGTCGGATAAAAACCCATTCACGCAGAGCGAGCCCCATTGTAATCTCATTATTTATGTACTGTTTAAAGCCTTCATCTATAACACCGAATTAACCACTATCAATTCATACGTATCACAAAATTACCTATAAATGCATTGAAATAAACTTGTACTATAGTCAATTTCAGTTCTATCGTTAAAGGTTATAACAGTAGAAAGCATTAGCTCATTTAAACTACATATTTCATATTAGGAGAAGAACAACTATTCTATTATTAAAATTAAACATAGGCTATGCATTCTTTGACTATGTCATCAACACTTCTGTTAATGAAAATGAAAAGGTTTTGCGTGTTTTTTAGGTTATGGCTTTAAACCTTATAGGTTATCGAGCGACGCGGGATGCAGGCTCTTTTCTACCTATAGGACCGCCTTTTGGAAATCTATTGAGGAGGCCTATATCGAGATGTTGACATCCTCAGCTGAAATTATGATGATGATTGTTTCACATTTATATATAACAAGCTCACACTTGATTGGTTGCAGTAGAACAATGATAACCTTGTGGTAAATATAAAGTTAAAAAATGTATAAACAACATGGTAAACTGGACTTTATTTTGTAAATTTTGCTATGCCTCATCTGCGAATCATAGTATAATAAATCTTTTAAAAAAAATAATCTAATAGTTAAACTGTATTTTTATCGTAAATCGCGCGATCAATTCTTAACAGCCGAACATTCCGTGTAAATTATATACCTGCTCACAAACCGTTAAGGAAAATACCGTGAGGAAATCGGCATGCCTGAGTTTGATTCAATATTTCGCACTTAGCCCACACAAAAATACCCAAAACAGACCTGTCAATCGTTTTTTTATACACTTTCAGTACTAATCACTTAATTTTTTTTTATTTTTATAAAAAATAGTTACAAATACGTCCGTGTATGGACGTATACAGATTGCATTTTTATTACCGTGAACAAATCAAATAATTGGTAAACCCACCAGCACATTGCCAGAATAAATTATGCTATGAGCATCGTACATATTTAAAATAATACTATTAGCAAAGATACAAATATCAAATAGTTCATAATAAGTAAAATTGAGAATACATGTGGGCTAACAAAAGACATACTTTAAGTTTTTTTTATCTATATAGTGTGCTTTATAACATTAGTAAAATTATATTTTTTGTGTTTTAAAATTTTTGCATTTGAATCGAAGTCAAAACGACTGCAAAAATTGTCTCAAGTGTCAAAGGCACAGATAAGGATATTCAAGCATCATCGCAGGGAATAGAGAAACGATAACTCAATATAGGCGCTTGTACATTTACGAACGTCCCAAGCGTGTTGCAGTTTTGATGTTGCAGTTTGCATCTCAAATGCTCTCGAAAGTTGCAAAAGTGCAGGGACTTGTGAAATATTTACAAAGTACATTCTAGCAAAACAAATTGGCAAAGGAAATCTTAGAAACAACAAAGTAATGGCACAATAAAGGTATTTTAAACTTTTTACACTAATGGTTCTAGAGTAAAACTTACAAACCGGTAACCTAAGGCTTAGGACGAGTCGACAAAGCTTACCTACAAAGTGAACAAAACTCAGCCTTGTTGAGGTCATAAGACATTGGATGCAGGCGGCTACCAGCTGGTTCTTTTCAAATATCTATGGAGGATTATGTCCATCAATAGAGATCCTACGGTTAAGATGATGATGGTGATTGCTATAACCGCTATTGTTCTTTTTTAAAACAATAAATAATAATACAAATAATGCATAAATCAGTAGTGTAATGCATCACAGAATTTTGTCAAATAAATGGTGTTAGAATGAGCAGTAATAATAACTTGATGTCTATGTACAAAATAGACTTACCTCCAGTAGATTGAAGAGATGATAAAGCTCGTCATCTAGAGAAATATGTTTTGACTGACAGTGAACTAGTAAACTACCAACGGTATAATTCTTTAGCGAAATATCAAATACTCACATGTCGATAATACCGTTTAGCATTCTGAATCAAGAGCCATCCGAACGAAGAGAGCCGAATAGCTTATTGTTCGACCGATGTTACTTACTCGTAGCTAACATTACTACCAATTCGGAAAGCGTCAGCGCTGGGAGTAATGGTGGCGGATGAAACTCCGGAAACGATTTTGTCTAGAATGATTTTTTAAAAGCCTTATAATATCCAGTGAATTATTTATTTAATGCATTAAATATATTCAGAGGTTTGCAAATTCAAGCTATATATTCATGCAGAATTTCATACGCATATATTAATCGATGTATATTTGTTTGGAAGCACGTTATATTCCTGGGAATACCCTCAGCGTACGGGACGTCCGGTTACAATCTGCATAACAATTGTGTCCCGTAGATTTCCCACACTCCAGATGGATGCTAATGCCTACCTATTCATAATTCATGTCTTAATAAAGTGGATGAATATACGGCCAGTACAACACTAAAAATTCTTGAGAAGATTATCTTTTGACAGCGCTATGAGTACGTTCTATTGTTTTAAGCAGAATTTCATATTTATGGCGATGAAAATTATTTTTGAAAATTTGACTACTTCAAGTTACAATAGTTTACATCCTTGATAAAACAATGTATTATTTTATAAGTAAAAAAGATTAAAACTAAAGGATATGAATCTTGTTTATGAAAAATACCTATAAATACTTTTCGTCCTTGACACGTATAATGAAGTAAAAATTTTAGTGGTTAATACCCAAATTTTGGTCTAATCTCTCAACATGTCGTAAAAGCAGACATTATTTCGTCGTATATTAAATCAACTCACGCTTTTTTTAAGTAAATATATAGGAAAAATTACGGTCTAGAAGTTATTGGATTATGTTTAAATAACATTTTTTTTTTCGTTGGGATTTAACTTCATTACCAAGACGTATATTTTTTAATCTTTACTAATGGTTGGTCTTTCACAGAGGCCTGCGATGGAGGATAATTTTGGTGGTCTAATATTCAAGACTTGTTTGGATATGGTTTGAATGACTTTATAACTTAATAAACTAGTATATTAAAAAGTAAGAATTATTTAAAGTTTTAAAGTGATGAGAATATTAAATTCCAAATTTCTAATAGTCCCAAAGAAGGCATAGAAAAAAAATTGAATGGATGATTGGGCAAATCCGTTGTTATCTGTATAGACGAAGTTAATATATAGCGGGACACGGGGAATAAAGGAATATTTTAAAATAAAAACACCTGAATTTCGATTTAGTTAAAAAAAAAACAATCCCTTTGAATAGTAACATTGTTAATGGATACAAAGATCGACTCCGGTGGGAGTAATGTTTTCAAAAATATTTAAATAACTTAGGGCTACGCCACAATTTCCCAGAATTTTTATATGATAAAAGATGATAAAGTGGTTCATTGTGTACGTAAATAAAATCGTTCAGTTTCTTTCCCACATGTATTGTATGGGTCTATTGTAAATGTCTGAACACAGGTGCGACCGCCCTCGCAAATTCGCTGTTATAACTCTCCTATGAATGTCAAGAGTATTCATTTACATATCTATGTTTTTATTGACACGTTTATTTAAGCAACTTATAAGTTTTGCAGATTTTTTGCCTGATTCTGTATAGAAAACACGTTTTAGTTCATAAATTATGTTACCCGGATAAGTTCAATACTCAAACGGTTGCTTTTAAAATTTAATAATGAATATTTTTAACTAAAGAGGCTGAAGAAACATTATTTACATAAATATAGATAGATAAATATTAGAAACAATTCTATAAATGTAAATTCCCACGAATTTATAGCTAACAAACATACGAAACAAAAAAATATTGCAACAATCTTGTTAAAAGACTATAACAATTTAGGCTCTCGAAATTTGCTACAACTGTATAGGTCGTAACGAAATTTTTACAAACACTCGTCATTTTAATTTCTGTTAAAATTTATTTTAATTTACTACAATCTAAATATTTGCCAGTAATCAATTTGTTATTTCGATATTTTATAACCTACTTAAAGTTTTTAATTTCTCACCTCATTATTTGTTAATTTTGAATGGAAATAATTCAAATTCCTTGTAGAGTATTAATTTGAAACGTCTCGAAGTATTTTGAGATTTTTATAAAACAGAACAATAAAAATATGAAAATTGAGATGTTTATGCGTCGATTCCGAATCCCACGGTAGTCACATTAATAAGCCAACTCATACGGTGCGCTGATTTCGATCTGTAAGAAATATTCAACTGCTTAATTGCAATGCAGGAAGTAATTAGTAATAAAAGTGATTTTCTTTTGAATGTTTTATTATTGATGATATGTTTTTTATCAGTTGGAATATACAGGGAATTAATTTTCCGCTGCCCTTCCCAGATGAGCTTCGGGACCGATGTACCTACGATTGATTTTTTCGAATGCAATCGCGCCTGTGTCCCCAGTGACCATAAAAGCCGCGCTCTTTAATGACTGATCAATTAGGTATCTGATCCAACTTTAAAAGCATGATTATCGGTATTACAGCGTACAAACCGCAGCGTACATTTTATGCAATTAACCAGAAATTAACGAGAAATTGTGTAAACTTCGGCTGAACGCTGCATTATGAAACGACTATGTTACGGTCGTTAAATAATTATAAATAAAAAAACCTTGTACATAAAGTTTTAATTTGAGAATTATTATTTTAAATCATAATCGTAATTCCGTATTCTTATTTAAATAAATAATGAAAAACGATGCAATTTCTATACTATTTTACCGAAATAAAATAAATATTGTAAAAAGTTAGCGTCATATATTTAATTGATTTAAAGAGCTGAAACAAGCTTTAAAAACTGGGAAGCCCGACGTCGCCAAAAGGAAACCAAATATATAAATAAGTTTAAAGGGAAAATTGTCTTAATATTTAAAATATCGATTTATATATTTTTCAATCAGTATCGGTCGATGTAGGCTACCCACGCAGTTTCGTATAACGAGAGAAACAGACGGGCGGCACTCATGATTTCACTTGGAAAAAAAATCCATGCACTTAACGGAGAAATAAGCGCGGCTTTCGACCGCATTCACTTTTAGCGATGTAGTTTTTCTCGTTTTACACCCTCCACACCCATTCTCCCCTCTAACAGCGGCCGTCCTTCTCTAGCTACGTGTCTCATCACATCTATACATTTCGCTTCAGCGTTCGTGACACAAAGCAATATGTGAGTTAACTTCAGTGTAACGGTTCTTGTTTGAGTTGCGATTTAATGCCTCCTTAAACTGAGATGGTTTACGGGTTAAACCGACTGAAAAAGTTCTCAATACGAATTGTTATAAACTTTAGATAAGATTCAATATAAAACCTTATTTCGTAAGAATAAAACAAAGCGTTATTTTAAGTCAAGTATTTAAAAATTTATGATCATCATTTCATAAGACATGCGGTAGAACTTCCGCTGCTTGACATAGGCCTCCCTCATAGATTTACAATAGGACCATTTAGACGCGCTCAGTCACCAGCGTCTTCATACAACCTTAAAAATTAATTAGTATTTAAGATATATATGATTGTAATTTAAACTACCAAAACAAATATTAATTTCTATCTTTCCATTTGCATTACAAATTTAGTAAGCCACTACGTGTAAAGGGTTAAAAGCAAAGCTTTATTCAGAAACAGTCCATATACAATTTGATCGAAATAATAATTAATGAAGAAAAATTAAAAAAATTTTTGTATATAAATCGATAATTTCATATGACCGCATGATTAAAATTTTCCTTGAAATGTAACAATGTACAATTTTTAATTTTACTTTTTTTCTTACGAAATTGATCGCTTAAATAAATATATATATGAAAAAAACAGTAATAATTAGATTACAAGGTAATTTACTAGTGAATCATACATTAACTTAAGTCCAATCCAATTTACATGAAGAAGGTGACGGTATCGCCTGAGAAACTTCTCGTAAACTTTTATCTGATCCCTACCTATCACAACTAATGAGCTGTGGTTTTGCCAAACGAAACTATGTACTGGAAATATTGATCCACTTCAACGCTATTGGATGTGATCGTTGCGTAATCAATGTTAAGGTTAAATTAATTGTTCGAAATAAACATGTCTGTAAAGACACTATTTCATTTGGTTGTATTATATTGCCCCAAAAATATTGTCGTTTCTGTCGATATACAGAAATATTTAGTATTAAGTATTAAGTTTTTACAGAAAAACGATTGATTTTTTCCCGCTCCGGCATTGAAAATTTCTATACTAAATGGCAAAAGGTTGTTGATAACGAAGGTGAATATATTGTTGATTAGAAATAATAACTAGTTAAAAATATAGTCGTGTGAATTTAACTTAAGAACGCGACATTACTTTCCGGTCCCCCTAATATTTGACAAGTATGCTATGGTAACCATACACTACTGCTATATATTATATTTTTACCATTTGAAACTAAAAAAATAACTTTATTATAAAATAGATGTATAAACGGTAGGCCTTTTGTGGCTTGTGTGAAATATGAATATTTTAGATTTGATTATGGAGATTGAAAATAAAACAAAAAAACACACTACACGCTTTCCTTTTATTCGAACTTGGAAGTATTGGTTTACGTTAAATTTTTATAAAACCAAGTGAGCAAGTAAACACCGGCCAACTCAGGAAGTGATTTTAAGAGATTTGGATTAGCCAGGCCGACTACGTATTACTCGAAGAGATTTAAACTGAGTTATCCGTTCAATCGGAAAATTGGAATGCCACACAGATAATTACCTGACACTCACAGAAAAGGAATTCGCCTGAAGTAGATTCAAATAAGCGTGTTGGAAGGACCAAGTGAGGCGGGCCAAGTTGCCTTTATCACAAAAAAAAATTACTGATACACCGCTATCGGTGGCAGCTATCAAGTTAAACTCGAAACCAGAGAGTCAATTCGGGATCTCGCCTTTTGAGTGTTTAAGATTGAAATCGATTCAACGGATTAGGCTTGCGTATTGATTCTCTAGTGTAACCATTTCACGGCAAAGGCATAAAAAAATATTGATTGAAATTAAATTCAATAATTTTTTCAAGATAATATGACTTGACATTTCTAATTCTACAATGCTTCTTAAATCAGTCAGTGTATTAGTTACATTATGGACGATAGCACATAGTAAGAAAATTTTAATTTTTTCACGAATCCCATTGACATAATTTGCAAATTTAAAGTTTGCTACTTAGATTCTATATCCATGATGATTGACACGATTCGTACATACATAATATCAAACTGAAGATTGTGAGTCTTCAGTTCGTAAAGCAGAACATGAATTGGACAAAATTTATTATTTTTACAGCGCAAAAATTCCGTATGGACTACATGTGGGCTCATGCATTCAAAACCTTCTATAGACTCCATGATTTAGCGACAGACTGGCATCAAGCTCGACAGATCTGTGAAGCTGAAGGTACATCCCTACTAGTTCCAGGATCGTTGGAAGAAATGGAAAATTTAAAACTTCTTATCAGTAATATGAAAGCTCACTACACCGCTATATTTATTGGAATACATGATCAATTTTCGGAAGGTGATTTTGTGACAATTAAAGGTAAATAATGTAGTCTCTATCTCAGCTACAATTTATTTCAAACATATTTTGCTTTGGAAAGATATCAAATAAATACAACAAAATATTTTAGACAATATCATGAACATAGTAGAGCATCATCATCACCATATCAACAGTCAGACGCTGACGACCGGCCTTGCTCTACTCGCTTCCAAGGATTTCACGCGACCTTAGCTTATCACAAAAATAAATCTTCTAAATTATGTTTTAAATTTTGTAGGGGAACCGGTAGCCGGAACAATTTTAGAATTACTGTGGGCTGATGGTCGACCGGATAACGGCAATGGTAGTGAAAATTGTGTGGTAATGTCAAGGGAAGGCCTGTTCGACGATAGACCTTGTTATGACGTATACCCTTTTGTATGCAAAATTTTGGGCAATGAAAGTAGCTTCAATGAAAAGTGCGAAGGTTACGATATAGGTTTGTTAAAACTTTTATACAATTTTTTTTTAATTTATATAATCCTTTACTTACAATAATTTGATAAAATAAAAAAAAATCTCACTTTTTTCTATCAGTGAAAATTAACCCTACCCCCCCCCCTCTTGGAGGGAATAATTAAAAATAATTAATTTAAATATTGAAAACTGTTTGTTTGTTTTGTTTTTTCTAAGTCTACTATTACCTGCTTTATTATTACTGATATCATTAATTTTCAGAATAGAGTGTTAAACTAAGCAACCTTTATATTAACAAATAATTTTTTATAGGTTATATACCACATGAAAATGGTAAATGTTACAAATTTCATGCAGAACCATTACAATGGCATGATGCTTACCTTGTTTGTATGTTAGAGGAAGGTAGCCTTTGTGTAATCAATAGTGCAGAAGAAGCCAGTGTTGTTGTCAGTATGCTCGGTGAACACCTTAACAATAACGCTCCCGACTCCAACATTTTACACATAGGATTTACCGACTTAATGTTTCCATTCCAATACAGAACAATAACAGGTAATTAACTACTGAAAGTGTAATATTTATTTTAAATAATAGGTAAGAAGTAATAAGACCTCTTTTGAGGCGTAGCTCGTGAGCTCCCGGAGGAGTCCCAGCTCGGAGTGTTACATACTACTGTTTTATCGAATTAGAAGGCCGCTAATTTATAGACCGTTTCGGCAGATGCTCTATGGGATGACTAGGCTCAAAAGCCCCCACCTTCGCCCCCCGTCCTAGAACTGGGCTGGTCTGACAGACTAAACCAAGGTCCTCTTGTCGATAATACTGATTGTTGATAATACTAATAATATTATTGTTTAGTTAATCAGAATATTATAAATGCAAAGAAGCTGCAATAATAATGTGAACAGAGTGCACAAGCCTTCATTTGAGAATTTATAGAGGTGAATGTATAGCTCATTTGTGAACTAATATATGCCCAACCTTAACAAAAGAATTCAAAAATAATAAACATCGTAAAGATAATATACTGAGAATAAGCTTTTTAAACTCCGGATCTGTACTGATAAATTATTTACCTGTCGCATTCAAATAGAAATAATATATCAATGTTATATATTTCAGAGATGTCACTTTACACAGGGTGATTAGAATTAGATAAAAGCTTTAAAGCTTTTTGCTGACAAATGAGAGAAAACAACAAATAAACATTTACCTCTATAAAGCTTATCATCCTGTATAAAAAAGGGACGTATGATTACTTTTAAACAAATTTAATAACTAATTTCATTATCTTCAACAACCTTCAAATTCGAACAACGTGACGCCTACTCGACAGTAAATGTACACGCGGCGGTTATACTTACCAATATTTATAAATATTCATGTTCATGATTTTCTAAAGGGATTGGCATCCTAAATTCCAAAAACTACACTCATATTAATTTATAAACGTATATTACAATTAGAAATAAACATTTTAATCTTTAATAACCTTTAACGCATAATGTTCGATCATTTTAAGGTAAAACTCTAGATCAAGCTGGCTATTCTGCATGGAGTCCAGTGCAAGAAGGAAAGAAACATCCAAAAAATCATAGATGCGGAGCCCTATCTAGAACAGGTTTTCTACAAACTACCTCTTGTTCACGTCCTGCTATGTTTTTGTGTGAAAAACCTAGGAATACTACATCATAAGAAAACACGTTTTGTTTATCGGTATATTTATTTTAATAGACGACTCCATATGTTAAAAGTTACACAAATAAACATTAAACCGAACAATTAGGTCTTATTGCTACTCAAAGATAATCTTTCAATCAAACTCATTGAAAATATTTATATGGAAAAAAATTGAACCTTTAATATATCCATGAAATTTATGTCATTGAAAGATGCCTATTAACATGTTATTTATATTTACGACAAGGCACAATATTTCTTTTTTCAAAATTTCATAATGTCTTTTACACATGACAAAAGCGATAATGCTGGTTTTCGAGTACAATTGAAGTCAACAGTGCGTGCAATTTGTTGAGTTGCGACTTTATCGTTCATAACCACCAATTGAACGAAGTTAATAAGCGTGAAGCGCTCACATTACTTTTGAGGTTTGTGTTTATATAATTTACAAAAATAATTGACTAAATATTTTTACGTTAGCTATTATAACATCTATAACGCTTCATATTGGCGGTGTTTTTCTCTAACAAATGCCGTTTACCCCTTGGCACTCATAGCTTGGAGGTTCGTATACGAAGCTCTTAATTATTGTTAAGATTTGGGATTCGCCAAGCTCTTGGATTACCTCCTAGAGAGGTGACCTCGACTTGAGATCTCATTCGATACACACCTTTATCGTTGCTATTACAGATTGATATAATTTCAACTAAAGTTGCGATAACTTCAATTATAAAACTTGTCTCTTCGGAAAGCTTTCGGGAGTGAAAGGGAAACCCTAGAAACATTTCATTCATTAATTAGTGAGCCTATGTAACGCAAGGATATAGTAGATATGAAATTTAACCGCGAATATGTTAAGTTTGATTCTGGTCAGTTATTATTGCAACATACCTCCCAGATAGTTCAAGATGTGTCATATTAATGGCAGAGTCAATACACGAATGTGTTGCATTTTAAGGCAACACTTTCTAATTGTCTAATATTTATATGAATCTTTAAGTGCTTCTAATATGCCTCCGAATGAATGTTGTTTATTATAAAAATTAACGTAGATAATTTTACTTTTTTTCTTCTTACTTCTACCAGCAGGATACAGAAAAGTATCTCATCAAGTCCACGTACTTATGTTGATGTAATCTATTTTTTTTTTCATTTAAAATAAAAACGTACCATCCGTCTGCGTTTTCCTATTTGAAAATTCATATGTATATGAATCAAAATAGTCAAAATATGCATTAACTTTTTCTATTTTCTTTCAAAACTACGCAGTACAATTGTATCAGAAAATAATGTTTAAAATATCAGTTTTCATTTTAAATATGATTGTGTTGTACTTGAATTAAATCTGTGTTTATTACTGAACGAAATATCATAACATCCAGCATGATGCGAAACGGAGGCCTCACTCTATTGGGTTTTATTTAAATTTCACTTTTCCTAAAATGAAGGCATTAATATTACAAAATTTTATTAACTTTGTTCGGAATAATTTACGTCATTAGTACTTTAATAACACACAAACATTATCATGCTATCAAACTGAAATAATGTTATCATATGTCAAAAGCCGTTCATCCATGTTTGCAACATATTCAATGAGACAAACTGGATTAGTCTATTTTAATATCAGTATAGCAATCAGATTAATCGAGTGAAATAGGTTGATACCCGTTGCTGACTGACGAGTATAAATTAGAGTGCTATAAATTAGCTGATTGAGGAATTCAATTGTCATCAATATTACATAAGAGACCCATGTGTTAAGAGTACATCTATATATAAACCGTCGCAGTGTTATAAAAAATCACCGTTAAACCTGGCAAGATACAAACCTATATACACCTGCAAAAAGACTGAAATGGTAATTTTAAAGCCGTCATTAATTATTCAACGAGATTATGTACCTTTCTTAAATTCTTAAAAATACGTGTTTTAATACTGTCTTCATTGAGATAATTTTAATACATGAGTGGCACTATTTTGGTGTTGAATACATACTTTAAGACTTATGGTTCAGGTTAATAGAATTTCTCTACAGAGTCGTATAACAATTATATCGGAAATGCGTAGTAAAATATATTTAAATTATTTTATTGTTCTTCTTTTCAGCCGATAGACACCCCCTATAAGGCATAGGACTCCCTAAATATCGCCACAATAAGCAATCCTACGCTATCCGCTTAAAATAACAGAATAAGACTGCAACAAGCGAAATATGACTTTTTTTTTTGTAAAATACTTATATTACTTTCGAAGATGTGATAGTAAATCTCGAGGTATAATCTTATTTAATGATAACATTTGTATCTAGAATGTGACTTAAACATAGGTTCGAACGAGTTATCATTATTTCTGACGCAGAACTTCCACGGCTGGACATATGCCTGCCTCATAGATTTCCAATATGACTGGTAGGAAGCGCCCTCCATTTCACGTCTTTCAACGACCTTGATAAGGGCGTCAGTCCACCTTGTGTGTGGACACCCTACAATGCACTCATCGGTACAATACGTCAGGCGACGAATCTGACGAATCTGCCTGTTTTTAAATTTATTAGTTCGTGGATTTCGGATCCGCGAGCACTGAGTCCGAAGGAACTGTAAACGCCAGAACGGCTATCAACGTCCAGCACCATTCGAATATAGCCATAGTCGCTGGACCGTGGTCTCCACTACAAGACCTTGAAGCCCCAAAGGCCATTTATTCTGGGCGCTATAAGTCGTATCTACTGCCACTTATACCTTATAACCTACTGGGCTATTACGGTAACTTTTGTTCGTTTACATATGTCATCATTAAAGGCGTAAATTGTATAATAAAATTCATAAATAGACAACAAATTTGACATCTCTAATACAGACGAAAGTCAGAATAAACTACCTATTGAATGGCAGCAGGTTTGAGTGAAAATTTATACGATTATGGCTTCCACGTCGAGCTAGTAGTCTGATTGATATATCAAAGCCCCCGGATTGGTAAGTTAAAGTGGCAAGCCGCGTAGCTCGCAGAACAGATAGTCGTTGGGCCCTTAGGAATCCGGAGTAGAGACTACGGATTGGTAAGCAAGGCGTTGGAAGTCCACCCACAAGGTGACCCGATACGAACAGGCGATATTGTTAATGTCGGGAGATACTAAATACTGGCCGCTTCCTTACTGGACCGGTTCGATATCTATGGGAACAACTAAGTGTAGAAGTGAATATCCTAAGGCTGAAAAGTTGATGAAAATTTTTTTCCCTATAATTTTTTTAAACAGGGAAAGTTTTTATTGTAAGAATGTACATATGTTCAATCGAGTAATTAACATAAAGCACAACCATAAAAAAATAATTCGTTCATTACAAAACCTTTGGGACACTAATGACAAGGTTTTAGGTACCTGTACTATTTAAAAAAAATATTCTTATCATGTATGATTATGGAATGAACTTTTCTTATAACAATAAAATTTAAATATTAGCAACTCCACGAATTCATGAAATAGTTGACAATTAAAGTAACTATTCCATATATTGTTTAAACTCTGTGAAGAAAATTGCTAAATGCGATTTGTGGTATGCACAGAATTGAAAAGATTAAAACTATATTTGTACATGAAAAGAAAACGATCATTTAACCTTTTAGAATCGAACATGCAAGAAACGACCCACTGTCAATGACGTTCAAACATGGAATCTAGCTGTAATGGTACCAATGAATAGATAAGACTCCAGTCTCTCCACCTGTAGCTGCCATAAGAGCTAGCTAAGGGAAAAACATGTATGTACTTACAACGGGTAGCAACATCTCTCAAACACATTCGAAATAAAAAAAATTCATCTGGGCTAAACGCCTGTAAAACGTGACGAGAATCGGCACAAAATTGTATAGGTTAAAAGCTAGTCTTTTTCCGATCTGGCCACCAGTTCTCGGCAGCTTTACAATTAGCCTAGCCGGCTAGCTTAGCTAGGCTGTGCTACCGACCATCTCCCCATCCGCCACCCGAGGGACGCCCCCCTACGCTGTGAGGCCCCCACATGAAACGATACAAGAATAAGCGCGTTAAACGAGATGACCTTCATGTTGGAAACGTTTCATATGCGGAAGTGGCGAAGTTCCAGTATCTAGGCTGCACCATAACGGATGACAACTCCAGAGAAGAGGAGATCGATATCCGTATCCAGAACTCGCTGAGATGTAGTGCAGCACTTCACAAGGTTCTGGTGTCTAGGCTCCTAAGCAGAAGTACAAAATTCCGTATCTACAAAACCGTAATACGACCAATATTGATGTATGGCTGTGAAGCTTGAACGCTAACTTTGAAAGAAGAACAAAAACTGCTAGTGACGGAACGCAAAATCATGCGGAAGATCTTGGTACAAGCGAGAAATCAACACGGATCTTGGAGGCTCCGAAAGAATGCCGAAATTGAGACTTTAGTAGCACAGCCAAATATCGCGTTGAGGCAGACTTGCGCGAATTGAATGTCAACCAATGGCAGACGATGGCGCAAGATAGAGGAAAGTAGAAGTCTCTCGCTTCGAAAGCTAAGACCCACTTTGGGTCACTAAGCCAGCGAAGTAAGTAAGTAAGCAATGCTAAAAAACAAAAGCAATAAGCTGGCTTACCGATCCAAGAAGGTCTAGTTTTTGGAAGCGAGAATTCACCTCTGACCTAATATTAAAGTTCTTGAAGGTTGAAGTTGACGAATACTGGTGAAGCCACCGTGCTTACATCTTGCCTAATATTAGGTTCAGTCAGGCTAATACCCCACCCAGAAATTAAAGTTACGAAAACGATGCACTTTAAATTACAACAGAAGTAGCACACCCAGATTTCATAGTATGTGCAACGTGAATCTTTATCTATCCGTTCGCCGTACAACGAAAATATTTAATAATTATTAATTGCTATTTTAACTAAACATCGAAAAGTTAATGTTGATAAGTTTATTTATATTAAGCCTTATTTTTGTACCCAGTTAATTTATAGGCGCGTGGTCGTCATAGCGCGCGCATGAAAAGTCGCGATTGAGATAAGGCAATAGCGCCCCTTTCATACGACATTAACTACATTAGTGACGCCACATTTCGTAACAATCTGCACCGTCGCTCATTCGTGTGTGAATCCTAAGATACAGAGACTCATTTCCTCGCACGTCCCGGGTTAAACAAGACAAATATACTACTGCCTATTTGTCTTTATCCGCCTTCAATTATCATTGTAAATGTGGTGCTAAGCTTTCCATACCTATTTAATTTAATGACCTGTGACAAATTTATTACTACCAATGAAATATGCTTTTAAACGCTTTTGATTATAAATTACACTATTAGTTCTTCTTAGCTTCAGATATATGGTGATCTATTAAAGTAGTCATAATTAGGAGATGCCATTTTACCACTATGCAGGTAAAATTTATTTAAATCACGAATTAAATATAAACTAAAAATACAGTTAACTTAAAACATAAACGTGGGTCACTAACATAATACTTCATTAGTATTATTGTTAAAAGTAAAAAATATTTTTATTTATAACAATAGATCATCATATAGTACTAACAATAGGTTTTAAATATTATTAAATGAACACAAAATTAATATAACTTCAAATTGAAAATTTATATGTATTTATTAACAACGAGGACTAATAATTATACCGGAACGTTAACAAAAGTGATATACATTTATATGTTATTGTATTGTATTATATTGTATTTATACATTATATGTTATTAATTAAATAATGTTCTAAACATCATTTGTTACTACTATACAAGGCCTAGATATTTTCTTCATAAAACAACTTATAATTCCTAAATTCACTCAAACAAAGACAACGTCGTTTATTTTAAATATACTAAAGTAAATGTGACTTATTCCTTATACGTAAAACTTAAAAAGATGCATAAAAATGTGTACACAACATTAAAATTCCAAAAATATTAAAGTGAAAATCACAATAAAGTGGCGAGAATAGAATGCGAAATAGTTTTATACATTTTACTAAAATATGTCTCAGAATCTCTATGGAAAGTAATAAAATTTCATCGCTTTATTCCGGCGGAGTGACAATAAAATGCATCTCAATTCTGATCACATTCGTTTCAATATTCAGATGCGGGGCAACACCTGAGACATCGCGCTTTGCATGAAATACGCTTATTATATAGCTCGCCTGTAAATGAGAACAAGTTTTTATATCAGGCGCGTGTCATATTCGTAACAGTTCAATGAACCATAAAAATATCTCAAAAATATTCATCATACATATCTAATACACAATGTTTAGAGAACTTATTTATAAGTAGAAGTAAGAAAAGTGAGTTTCACAGCTAAAATCGTTATTAAGACTAATATAAATAAGTTATATAAATATATGATATAAATTTTATTATAGCATTTAAGTTTGTTGTTGATCGCAATGTATGGAACTAGGCCTGTTTATTCATTTACATGACTGATATTATAATGAACACATGAAAAATTGTTAAACTTCATTTAAAAGAACAACTATTGAGTTCTCATATATCTGACTCTGGCCGGCACCTCTCACCCGCGTTCCGGGCCAATAGTAAGTACTTATTATTATGTCAAAAGAGTCGACGATAAATGCGCAGGTAAATGCCTAATTGAAAAATGATATTTTAAATTAAATTTAAAGGGAAACAGAAAATAGAAAATGTATGAAATTTTATTACCACGTATCATGATTATTTTAGCTGTAAAACTTCTACAGCTGGTCATAGATTACCACTTTCCTCAAATTCTTTGGTTTATCATTAAAAATTATACTAGAATCATAGTCAGAAATTTTAAATTTTTCAAAACACTTGTTCGTAAAATTGTTCGTTTTCTTTTCTCACTATGTACTAGAAAAAAAAATATTTAATAAAAAATAATGTTGTAGTTGTAAATTAGTTTATTATTGTTTCATGCGCATATCAGTGGTATTTTCATAAGACATTAAAGATTCGAGAGATTCGAGATAAAAAAAGTTTAGTACATTCAAATCGAATGAGAAAGTTAAACAGTGATCATAGGACATAAAACTCAGCTTTATACAAAAAATTATAAGAATGAAAATCGAGTAAGCACGATACGTATCATCTAAAAGGACGACAAACGAGAGGTAAGATCAATACTCGAAGTATGCACTTAAAGTAATGGTTTCCAAACAGGAGCGACAGTATCTGTTTCATTTTTTGGCGGACTGCGGGGCATTAAAAATTCACGCGATCAAAAGTCCGGATCGACTTTTGCGCGCCAACCGGGCATAACCTAACATTAATTTTATTCTTTGACTGTGCTACAGTCAATTCCAATTTATATCCATCCAGTGGACACTTCTGAAACTGTTCTTTTGTGATATTAATCTGTCAACCAATTATTAGCAGATAATTTAATATATATCAAAGTAATGGAATTAACTAAAGAGGCAACCTAGAAAATTAAATCCTTCAGCTTCAGATAACTTGTTTTTTATCTGTGGTTAAGCAATATACTGTTTAGTAAATTTGAAAAATTAAAACATAGCACCTTATATACAAAAAATTGAGAATAGCACAACATCGCCCGGGCTGAGCGTTACGCTTTCGAATCGCTCTGCGTACGAAAAATTTCAGTTGCGAAAAAAGTTTCTGATTTTGATGCATTATATATAAAAAGAAGCGCAAAAATGTTAGCAGTACCATTGTGAAAATATTGAAATCGGTGCATAATTAAGCCTTTCATATCCGAAAACGCCAATTTAAAAGATAATAATCATCGATGACTTTTCGGTATTTCATAATATATATAATTTGTTATTTTATAATTTATTGATTACAATCCCTAGTGTCATTAAACTAAAGTCATAATATCTTTATAATTGCAACAAAATGAGTCCACCTTCATCGTCATCATTTCAATCATAGGCCATCTACTACTGGACATAAGCCTCCCCCATAGATTTTATCTAGGACCTGTTGGAAGTGGCCTGCATCCCACGTATAGATGTAAAAAAGCCGATTTAAAACGTTTAAAACCAAAAGTGGCGGTTTAAAACCGCAAATAAATCTTTTTAAACGGTTTAAAACTCGCCTACTAAAATATAAGAACAGTGTTTTACACATCATTATCGACAATACTTGGTCTTGTGTTAGTTACCTATGCAGTTTATACCTATGTAGGTAAGTATATTACATATAAAGTACTATAATTATAAAGAAACAATATTACATACAATAGATTAAAATATGTACCTAAATCATAAAGAAATTGTGGATAGGAGTTTTGACCTTTATTTCCAAGTACTTAAGGTCTACTCAATGGTCCACTCCTCAATTTCTGTTCATAGAGTTTGCCGACAGAGAGCCACCGCCGACTGCTATGCACATGCAATTTTAGGACAGAAATGTCAGTCAGTTTTACAAAGATAGTGGCACCTCATAAATTTTCATGACTTTCTTGACTATGATGATCATCATGTTGTCGAGTAGACTGTGTAAGATTAGCCAGTTTTTTTATTACTTTCAAGAAAAAGTCGGGTACCTAATAATCTAATTTTATAACAGCTCATTACATTTTAGTTATTTAGTAATGTTTGACATATTTGGTTTTTTCGGTTTTAAACGGTTTTTTTCGTTTTAAACCGATTGGTTTAAGTCGTTTTAAACCGGCCTTACATCTATAATCCCACGTCTTCGAGTTAAAACTGTAACGCGATAGTCTGTCCACTTCGCATTGATGTCTCACAAATAATTTCGTTTGTTCATTAGATAGTACTTCGTTATAGCTTGCCGAATTTATTTTAGATCTAGTTAAGTTCTGTTTCGGCCAAATGAAATTCGAGTAAAAAGTAATTCGTTCAAGATAGGCTATCATTCATAAGTGTCACAAGCGAGAACTGTTATTGACAGTGTTATGTAGTTTTTAATCTGCTCGTATATTATACATTCCGCACACGCCTATTCGTTGTAGGGTTCCGGCTTGCGTTCCACTCCACTCGGTCCGGGTAAGCTGAAAGCAAAGCGGAACTTTCTACGCAAAACTAAGTTTAGGATTTTTATTGCTTTTGCCAAACGTGAGACGCAATAATATTAAAATTTTCTATTAAACTGAATTTATGCTTTAATTTATGTTCCCGGCCAGGAAGTAAAGAACAAATTTATTTCTGCTGATTTACAAATTAATTCCGCACGAAAAACTTTAAGTACTTCAATATTAACTATGTATCTTTGTATAAATTACTTCTAAATTTACTAACGATACCTTAGAATATAATAAAATTAAAAAAAAAAATAGAAAAGTTTTCAAAGTTTTCTCAGAAATGTCTTCATTTACTTTGGTACAATTCATTATTCTAAATTTTTTCTCAGTACAAATTTAACTTCTCTATATAATTATAAATAAAAAATATAATTATAAGCTGCAACATTAAATTTACATGGCTAGAAATCAAACTAGTTTCGATAACTCCAGAACAAATTGTTTATTAAAGACGCCACGTAAAACTTATTAAGAAATAAAGTAGATGTTAATTCCTAGATCCAACTCCTTAATTATAGCCTAATGTGATAAATCTAATAGATGTAAATCTGTCTTATTAAATTATGGAAACAACAGAACATGATATATACTAACAGTCTATAGCTGGTTTGCTGTTTTACTTTCGAAATCACCACAAAAATAAACATAATCCGGGCGTCGGGCCATTATTCATCTCCGTCACAATTCGTCTGCCGGAGACGCGCGTTTCTGTACTTTCGCTAAAAATGCAAATTTCTATCGAAGTGACACCACGCCCTCTGACTGTACGGGAGTCACGCCAAGAGCTGACGCAGGGCTTAGGGGGCAAGAAATGAGAAAACAAGGATTGATACAATTTTTCACTGAACAAATTGGCAAACCACACCCCTAAGACAAAGACTCCGGGAACCCATTTTTTTTTTCATTCGAACGATTTTATGACTCATAGTGCATTGTAAAAGCTACCATTAAACAACGAATTGTAACAATATATTGAAACACTCGTAAAGAATTATGAAGCGTTTTTGATTTACTCTTATAAATATTTAACATTATAAAGCTTTAGACAACTCTATAGGCACTCGCACTTTGTGAGTCACTTATGAATATTGAATCACATTAGCGTCTGCATTATAAACGCAGTTTAATCTTCTGTTATTATTTTTTATCATATTATACACGGAAATGAAGAATACGAATATTAAACTATGAAATAGTTCTATAAGCCCAAAATAATACACTTAAAGATTCACAGAATTATAAATGCAAAAGTCAAACGAGATGTAGGGTTATACAGGTCAATATTACCACATCCGCCTCACCTATTTATGCCACTAAGACCCATTAAGTAATAACAGGTTCAAACGTGCTGCAAACAATAAAGCTAACGAGCTAATGAAGCGTGCTATTTTCGTGCAGACTTTTTGAGAATTTTCTCAAGCACGGTACTTCATGTGTAAAGCATATCAAGACAACTTTCTGCACATATACTAATTTTACATAAACTGAAGTATATAAGAAATAATTAATCCTTTAAGCTTGTACTTTACTTACCTTAAAAACACATTACATTAAGATATTAGAAACAGACAAGGGAAACAGAAATGTGACTTATTTTATTTTTTAATAATATAGGTTTGCCTTTACACAAATAATGCCTCGAGCTATAACATTGTTCGTCTTATAACTCGAGGCAATTTATGTAACATTTAATTTTTTCCATATTATTACAACTCTCTATTTTTCTCGTATCAGATCTATTCTACAAGCAGTATTACATTAAAACGGATGGGTAAGTTGAAGTAGAACGGGGCAGGCTTCTTTGTGCAGAATAGATAGCAGCTGGAGCATTAAGGTTCTGGCGTGGAGACCACGGTCCGACGACCACAGTGAAAGACGTCCACCTACGAAATGCAGGCCGCTTCCTACTGATGTTATTAGTAGTCTACGGGGTAGACCTATGCTCAATAGTAGACGTACTGTTGCTGAAATGATTATATATTTCAATCTGAAAAATTGCCCTTAAGTGAAATGTTCTTTTGAAAAGAAATGTCATAGCTTTGTAGCAATTAACACAAAACGATTGGACACCGGATGCTATCGTAAATCAGAAGTGCAAACAGTGTATTAATTACAAATGCAAACAGCGAGTGTGGTCCACCGCAGCCGTCTCTATCCAGCTAATGATTTGCAGTCCAGCTATACAAACCGGCTGCAGATAACCGCAAGGATCCTAAAACGCAATTAAATACAATAACAACGCCAAATGAAATTGATATAATAAAGAAATGCAATGGAAATAAAAGTTTTCGACTTCTATTCAAGAATTAGTTTTATGAAAAAAAATACAGAAATAGAAGTAGCGTTAACTTTTCTCTAATTAAAATGAATTCTGTTTTAAAAAGGATAAAAATAAAAAATAAAAAGATTGACTGAGGATTCCCAAACATGTATGTAAATCAAGAGTGGTTCTCCAAAAACGTTACCGAAGTTCACAAGTGTATGTACAAAATAAGTACAATGTATATAAGTACAATATTCAGTAAGCTAAAACAAATTTTGTATACACAAGAATTAAGTTAATCGAATTAGTGATTTTTTCTATCGGGGAAGCTTTCTGGACGTGATTTCAGATAACGTGGATAAAGCTTCTTTGATAAATTTTAAAATATTGTCTAAGAACTTCAAAAGGGATTGCAAAAACGATAGTAGGAATCATATGAATGATATGTTCGAACACAGTCGACTTCAAGCTTTTTCCATGTTGAATAAGCAGTTTTACATTGTTTTGAAAAAAAATAGTCTCGCTTAACACTAAACATATCATAACGGATCAAATGACCCATTTTTTACTTTAATGGATTATGAATTTTTATTTTTTGCGTTTGTAACATGTAAATGTATCAAATACTATTTTGTTTAATAATTATAAATTTAACTTTTATTTCCTCTCTAACAAACATATTTCATACATTCAAGTAGGAAACATAAAATCGGGGCATTTTACTCGCTGTGGTAGAAAGTACCTAGTAAGTGTTGGTATGATTAGTGTAAATGGCTTTTGCCTGTTCTTCGAAGGTTCTAGAAATTTACCATTCACACAGATAATAGACTCATCTTGAAATTTTCATACGTCCTATGTTGAATAAAGAATTAATATCCCTCCTATTTCCTAATTACGTGACTAAAACGTCCTGTTATATAAATCAGTAACCAGAATTTACTTTTAGAACAGAAACTCAAGAACAAAATGTTTATAACAACTTTTATCAGTGACCGGCGATCTATGAAAACATAACTTATTCAACAAACAAGTTAAAACTTACAATATTAAATTTCATTAGTTTAAGATGTATATGGTTTCATATAAACAGTGCAATAAAAAAGTATACCAACTGCTACGTCGAAACAATAATGTGTGTTTGTGGTTGCCGTAACAATAGGTGCGGAGACATACGGGCGCGGCGTAAAGTGAAATCTGTCCCTACAAAACTTTTTTCTCTGAAGCATACGATTTAAAAAAGAAACAATTCCCGCTAGAGTGTTGATGTAATATTTTCTTTTCAACTTTACTTCTAAATTCGGTTCTTTGAAGCGCACTCTCATTAAACTCTCATATCAGAACCTATACTTCTCTTTAGATAATTCAAACGTTTGTAAAAAATGCTTACATTTTCGCGAAGGCAATTTCAATACATTTACAATTTCTATGATTTATTTGTCTATTTAAAAACATGTCAGTTAAGTAGCTACGAGAAATAGTGGATACGCTGCATTAGCTTTCTTGCAACTTAAAATCAAAGACCCGAGGTGCAATTTGCCGATGCTGCATAGGGAGACATTATCTTTAATAGTTATTATGTAGAGGACATTCCTTATTCATTCTTAGATATGGACTTTAAAGTTATTTTATATTGTACCTTTTTTTATAATAAATAATTATTGATTGTATGTTTTTTTATATTTAGGTTTACTAATCGTGATTAACGTCTCTAATCATAAACATAACAGGGATAATTAGTTTCGTGTTATTTTATCAAACACCACACATATAGTGAAAAATCTTAACAATACATTTCGTCAAAGAAACTATCATTATTATTCATTAATATACAACACAAAATTCATTAGTTTTTGGAATATCCTACGACTAACACAGCAGTAATAGCCGGGTACAACACTTTCTTCCACCCATTCTTCTTACACAATCTGGATTAATCCATGCTCAACAACAGCGAGTAAACCAAATCATTTTTGTTAAATATTCTCTACCCATTATAGTGTAAATATACGAGTACATTAATTTACAGACAGTTACCAAAATAGAAGTATTTTTTTCCCCATTTACTAGTCCGAATTCGAGAAAGACATCACTAAGTAAAACGAACATCTCGTCCAAAATACAGCAATTTCTGAAGTCCATATATGATACACGACGTGGTCTCTTAGAGTGTGCCTTAAGAGGCTAGGTTAAGAAAGCTCAAAGTCAGCCAGAGCTTTAGATAGGGCGATGCTCGAAGTTTCGCTGCAAGATCGAATCAAAATTAATAAAATCCGTAAAAGAACGAATGTCACTGACATACCTGGAATCGCTCGTCTGAAGGCCGTTGGGGCCGAAAAGTTCCCAAGCGGTTACCGGTAAATGCGGCGTTCATATGCTCTGACTAAGTGGACCAACGGCGGAGTTACGGTCGCGGTCATCATGGAGATCTTTGGGAGCGACCTAAACCATTACATTAGTTATAATACATTAACCCGTAAAAATAAAATAAAACCTATAACCTTGTAAAGAACTATATCCTTATACTTTCATATTTAAAAAAATAACTGTTTGTCTTTTTAAAAAAAGTAATGAAAGGAATATTACAATTATATACAATGACATAGGCTATGTTTACCAACTGTTTCACATTTATAAAACAATCAAAATGTAGAACGTATTATCACCGTGTTGAAGGAAGCTGCATCTACATATACACAGATATTCGATAGAAACTCTTAGCTTGCTTTAAGTGTGAGAGAGCTATTTTACCCATATAACGTAGGAAATACACTGAACCCAAAAGATATAAATAATCTTTTTTAATTTTCAATTTATTAAATATCAGATTCATGACATATAATTTATAATGTAACTAAAAGGTCACTCAATAATTTATCACTCATAATAAAAACTATAGTATAGCATTATTACAAAATGTTGCTAAAATATCTAGCCTGATTTAAGTTATTACAATTTTTTTTTATTATCATCATGTACATTGCATAACAAGAATGACAAAATGCATACATGTACTTAATTAACTAATATAGCAATGAGGCAGTTGAAGTCACACGTCGCGCATAATCGATTGCCATGAATGGAGTAATAAAAGGACCAATATTTAGCCACTTCCGCACATGCAGTGGTAGTCGTGCAATGAAATGCACCGCCCGCCAGCCCGCTGATAAATGCGTATGCGGCAAACAATGCGAATCACACAACCGCCACCACCAAATTACTCAACACGTGTTTCACCCCTCCACGGGGCATCTTCAGGAGTTATGTGTAACATATGCATGCAAGGCGGGCGGTGCATTTCATTGCACTACTACCACTGCATGTGCGGAAGTGGCTAAATATTGGTCCTTTTCTTACTCCATTCATGGCAATCGATTATGCGCGACGTGTGACTTCAACTGCCTCATTGCTATATTAGTTAATTAAGTACAAGCACCTAAAATATTATTATAATAATATTACATAATTATTTTCATCTATTATATCTGTATTTATGTATTCTGTATATTTGGCATGAATTTTTGAAAATATTTCCCGGTATGTATCCAACCTAAAACAAAACTAAGGTTTGCCTCTGGAGTGGCTTTTCTGCTTGCGAACTGCATTCGATCTATATTTATCTGCCTCATGCAACGCGCTCTTTACCTATTAATGTGACCTGCAAAACCCACCATTCATTGCACGTCTATACTTTTTGTTACACTTTATTTTATTTTCGTTTTCCATTTTATTTCATTATAAACCCAAAACCACGTTCACGTTTTCTTTTTGAATACTAATAATGTAATTTTTATTTGAAAAACACTACATGTTCATAAATTCAAAGGCTTATTATAATTTATTTTTATCTTTTTGTTAAACTCACAAAAAAACGCCAATGTCCCTATATTTAACCTAAATACCTAACAGTAATCGTAAAAACTGGTTACTGGTGTTACATATCAGGCTGTAGTATAACTATATATATTGATAAACAATCTTTGCTTCTCAATTCAAGCTAACCATTGTCCGAGTCCTTTGAAATCTGCCTCACGTTTTTTTTATCCTTACAGTACATTTGTCTATTTCAGTTATTATTTTTTGTAAATATGTATATATTCTGTTATTTTAAAGATACCCTTTTATCATTTTATGATGTCCTTATCTATTATTTATTTTAGCTATATTCATTAATTTAATTTTGCATATTGCAAAAAGTTAAATTGCACAGACTACCTTCGACTTCTAATTCGTCTTTAAGCATCGTATAAGTGTAGGTCACTTAAATATAATTAAAATGTATTTAGTAAATTGTTTGTCCTATTTTGAAAAGTAAAACATAGCAAAAAGGAGATAACTCTTAGTTTTAATAGATTTGATTTTACGCGTATCAGATACATAATAATATACGCTAATTTTGAAATATGAAGAATACTTTCATGACGAAATTCATAATTAATGTTCTGTTAATTATGTATTTAACATGTTGTTAATCGTAAGATCACGCATCTTAGTGTTTTATGTAAAAACGTTATGTCTATATAACTTATACCGCGACGAACGAATTATAAAATTCTGTTCAGGCAATAAAAATTACTGATTGTTTAGCTTTGGCAGATCTGTGACTCTAAATCAACATAAAGACGCACA
The DNA here is from genome assembly GCF_028537555.1 of Battus philenor. NCBI lineage: Eukaryota > Metazoa > Arthropoda > Insecta > Lepidoptera > Papilionidae > Battus > Battus philenor. The sequence goes on from NW_027181693.1 coordinate 7,742,570, forward strand.
CGTATCACATCTCTATACTGAAAACCTCGATCACTTTGCAATTTTGGGAAATTAAAGGTATGATATTCTTTAGTAACTGAAAATCAATACAATGAGCATTGGTTCTGTGTTATTTGTCGTTTAATTAAATTTATTCCCGAAAGTTTACTCGTGACGTGACATATATTCGGACGTTTCTCGTAGATTGATTGCATTTTCCAAGCGTCATTGCATAGAAAATATTGCGAATTTGTAATTGGATAGGCCATGCGTCGTTCGCACTCGACACGCGGCGGCGCCTGCCAATGACGGCAGTTGACAAATAATATGACTGACGATGAATACTTGTACCTATTGGCTTAAACGCAATTTCATTTCAAGTGTGTTTGTTTATTACTATCAACGAAAACGATCCCTGTTTAAAATATGATCATTCATTACAGATAATCAATAATATATTTTTAATTCCTGTATAATTTTTTATGTTAAAGTCTATCAATAATGTCAATTTTTAAATAAAATTGTTTTCCTAACATAAAATTATAAAGAATTATATTCCCTTTAAGTTTATCCTTAATCAAGAAAAATTGTATGTTGTAACGATCGTTTTTAAAATAAAACTTCACATGAAGCATATTGCCAAGAACAGAATAAATAGAATTGTGTAAAGATTTACAATAACGAATAACAAAATTGATTATAAATAAAAGTATAACAAGAAGCAAAACATAATCGTCATCACTAACGTCTTCAATGTACACAAAATGCTCAAGTTTCATTAATTATTGTCCCCTTTTAACGGGCGATTCCATACAATTTGTGTTAGACCACGACGACTCTTTTGAAGCACGCCATTCGAAGTAAGCACCTATTTATCCGCTGTAGACATAACGACTCCCCTTCTAGTAATAAAGAGTATGAGACTAGACTTATTCGTAACAACGTCAACATATTCTCAAAAAAAATTCGATATTATATACGTTAGGATTAAAACAGTTTATTTTTATAGCACTGAATTTTTAATCTTCGTAAATTACAAAGTAAATGAATATCACAATAAATTCATTATATTTTCAAAGGTACGTTTTAAAATAATTTATTACTTTGGATACTTTCCAAATGTTCACAAGACTCGGTGCTGAATATCTTTTGTCAAACATTACATTCAAATCTTGACTATTTTTCTTTCAGTAGTCTCTTTACGTCGACAATAAATTATTGATTTAAAATAAACCTAAGATTAACGTTTATTTCGTATAAATAAAATATAAAATGTTCAATTGTGTTCAAAACCATTTTCTAGAATTGACCTTCATATTAAATAGTAGTTATTACGTAAAATATTATTGGAGGCCAAAACGTCATTGCATTTTTAGTTTTCTTTTGTACCTAAAATATAAATAAATTCTAGTAACAATTAGTTTGAGAAATTCCTTATGTTTCTCCCAGTTTTTAAATATTAGCATCCGAGAGTAAATGAAGATGACAACCTTGCCACAGTTTGATTGACAAAGGTAGTTGAGTGCTTTTTTGACCTTTTGAAACTTATTGTTTTTGCCAATGTAAAAAAATTTAACTGACTATATTTAAGTAAGAAAAAGACCAATATTTAGCCACTTCCGCACATGCAGTGCACACACAGACTCTGTGTTTAGCACTAATCGGTGTAACATAACTCCTGAAGATGCCCCGTGGTTGGGTGAAACACGTGTTGAGTAATTTGGCGGTGGCGGTTGTATGATTTGCATTGTTTGCCGCATACGCATTATCAGCGGGCTGGCGGGCGGTGCACTTTGTTGCACGACTACTACTGCATGTGCGGAAGTTGCTAAATATTTGTCATTTTCTTATTTAGGATGGACTTCCGCAAGGCAACGCCTGATTCCATTAAATACTGACTATTTTTGTTGTTTGTTTCAGTTTGCCCAACGAATTGTCAAATTAGTGACAGGCAAGGTCACGTAGCGCGTAGAATAGATGGCCACTGGGTCTTATGGTTCTGGACAGGAGACCATGGACTAGCAAGTGCAGAGTAGGAATTTCGTCCAAAATTTGGACTGCCGACCCTGTTAAGGTCGCCTGTACCCGCTAGATGCCACTGTAACTGATCTATGTGGAGGCCTATGTCCGGTAATGGACTTCAGGCTGCTATAATAATAATGAGTTCAAACTGCTTTCTTCTTCTTCTGTTCAACAGATAGACGCTCACTGTAAGGTATAGGCCTCCCCCAAAGGTTGCCACGGTGACTGATCTTGCGCTGCTCGCATCCAACGACATCCAACGACATTAACTATGTCGTCGTTCCACCTGGCGAGGAGCCCTCTTTATACTGCGACTTAACCCCTTTCAAAATATCGTGTAGAGACCGTAATACACTTAATGGCTTAGTGTGAGAATCATTAGTTATATGACTAATAGTTTAGGTCGACGGATATGCAATATTCATTTCGAGATCTTTACTTATTTTGTTGGCAGTTGTTTTAAATTACGCTCATGCTGGTTGGCCATCAAAAATTTTTGACTTACACACGTAAGCTAAATATTATTAAGTTGCTACTTAGGTGTTAAGTCAACATCCTCCAAGACTTTTCGACCGTAAGAAATCAATTTCTGGTCATAAACGTCCAAGAAATACGTATTGAGGACAATAGTTAATTTAAAACAATCATTACCAATTTACAACACCACAAATTATTCATTAATTTTATTATGTTTACAATAATTTATCGCCACTTTATTTGTGTATTCGCAGACGCAAATTAGTACTCACATGAACACCATTGTTATGGCCCTCTGTCGCGCTGCGTGTAACAAATGAAATCGTAAATCAACGCCACTGAGCATATATCGACAGATTTTAAGCCCGCCCAAATTACTCTTTTCATCAAATTTTACACTTGCTAATTAACAACACTCAAACATTCATGTAATTAATTATTTTATATGTTCTAATAAATAGTTAAAACACATAACATGTTTACTGATGAACACGATAAGTTAATAATAATGTAAATTACATAAAAGTACTTTAACACAATAACTCAGAACCTCAAAAAATATTCTTCTTTGAAAACGTATTGATATTTATATAACATATTAGTTCATATTAATCCATAATCCTGGCATAACAATATTAATGCAAATTTGTTTGAAAATAATAAAAATTATCTCTCTTTAAATACTTTACGGCGTCTCTACAAACAGATATTCCGATTTCAGGAGCGGGATTATTTATATCTGATGGCTCTCTATATACACACGGGCTCTATGTCGGCACTCAGCACTACATCAAAAACGGTGCACTCCAACTAATTGCATTTGCCATTGACGCGGCTCCATTTCTATATACGTATAAACCAACTCATCTATGATATCCTGAAGAGATCAACCAATACACTGACATTAATGGAATATTAATGAATAGTACATTGTAAGCTCGTTTATTTAATTGTTGTTTAAAATGTAACGACGATTATTTACATATATACTACATATATATATCGATTGGTTATAGGTGTAAAAGCTTTAAAGGAATTTGACAGCAAAAAGGTTTAAAGATTTTACATCTATTTCCTATTACACTCGTATATATAATGATCACTCTTAAATTTGTTACATTATTTTTTTCTATTGAAATGGTCAGTAATTATTGGTAGTAAAAAGTCTACAAATGCAGACCATCATCACCATCGGGTCAGCCGGTAGACACCCGCTTCAGAACATAGGCCTCCTCCAAAGATAGCCAGGATGTCCGGTTTTGCGCTGCCCGTATCCAATGACTTCCGGCGATGTCTTTGCCGTCGGTCCACCTTGTGGAGGGTCTATTACGAGTACATTATTTAATATTTTCAAATCATTGGTTTTAAGAAAGGCTGTACTACACATTTATTATATGTTTTACGAAATAAATCGAAAGTTATGTAATCATTTTTAAACTTTAGCGTTCATAACATAAGTAGAATTTTTACTTAAAAACTAAAATTAAATTTAAGTAAATCCATACGTTTTAGTCAATAATATTTTTAATCTCACTAACATGAAAAACAGAAGCGTGTTAATGCATACCCAAAGCGGGATTTAAGCTCGCTTTTAACTTTAAATTGTGTTACATAACAATTATGTTACTGTCTGTAGATTAGACACCATCCACACCTTTATATTAATATTACGGTCAACAAATAATTAACGAATTAACAGTTCACTATAGCTTTACTATTTTATTAAATTATTTTATATGCAAGTAGAGAATAAAAAAAATATTTAATTTAAGGTTCAAAGCTGTCTAAAGTCCATTAGTCCTAATCCAATCGTAGTTCTAGAAATAAATTTCTTTAGCAAGTCTAAAAACACAGGTGAAGTCTTTCTTAACACTTAATTCACGTATGCACAAGCTTATCTCCGGAAATAAATACTACCAACTCCGCGCTGGGCTATTTAAATGTATCTAATTTCGCTCAGACACCTGGAAAGTGTTGAGTTTTCTATTTTAAACTGCCGATATCGATTATTATGTGTCAAATTCATAAGCGTGTCTGTGATAAAAATACCTTTATTTTTAACTGTCACAGCCACTAAATATTTTTTATTTAATAATAAATGTAAAGTCATCGAATGTATATTTATCATATTTATTTTACGACTACTGGGCACAGGAGAATTTGTTTGTTAAGGTTTATGACTAGAAGTATAATTCGTAAAATATAAAAAACACTTCCTGTTTTTTATATGTTTATTTGACATGAATGGAGTATTCCATTCATGTCAAATAAACATGTATGGAATATCCACAATATGCATGTATATGCATATTGTGGATATTATAATATCCCAAAAACGTAATCCAGGTTTGTTTACATACTATCTATAACCACATAGATTAGTTAGTAATTTGTGTATATTTACGGCAATATAATAGTAAAGTACTTAGGTATTGGATTGGCAGGCAAGGTCCTCTGAATACTGCAAAATGACACTGCGATCGCCAATCAGCCTGCGATACGTGGCGATTATGGTAAATCTCCCCATAGATATTATTGGGAAAGCCTATGCCTTGTCAGTGAGCGTCTATCGGTTGCGAAGAGAAACTTATACGTTTTTTCTATTTAGTTTTCTTTTTATATAGTCCAATCTTGACTGTCAAAATAATTTGTACGGTGGTAAAAAAAAATATAAAATATGTGGTCTAAATAATTCAGATGTAATAAAGTAAAATCCTTGATTAACGTTTTAGTATGCAACAACCTATAAAAACAAAGAGGCTGCCGCGACAGAAGGAGGGTCTGATATTCTATTATATATTAATGTTACCGACGCCATTCTCTTGCTAGTTTTGGCAAAGATGCAATTTCATTTGAATATTGTGCAAGTCGACTGTTATCCGGTGTTATCGTCATGGCTATAGCACTTTAAATACAAAGTGCTCATAAAAGTAATATGCTTTACTCTGTTGCTATGCGTAGCATAATTGATATTAAAATAAAAGTTCTCCCTATCTTTTTAGAATTTTAATACAAAACAACTATTTTCTCCTTTGTTTAGAAGTTCACAGTAAAAAGGAATGTATAAGGATTGAAAATAGATGTAAAAACTTTAAAGCTTTTTGCTAACAAATGAACAATATTTACCCCTTTAAATGTTTTACACCTAAAACAAATCACTCTGTACAATTTCATAGAAAAATATGATTTACCGTGTAAAATTATGTTTAATTTAATAATATGTTACAAGTTTTGTGGAAAGCTATGAAAAACAGACTATAGATTAGTACATTTTGAGGTTTTCACATAAGTATGTTTGCCGTCTTTAACATTCAGTACATTTAATGATACAAACTTTAACAAACAATAGTTTCGGTGCATGAAAATAAACATTTTAAGCATTTTGTAATACCTCAACGTTATAAAATACTTCGTCACCTACGCATTGTTATTATTATATGTGATACTCGTTGCTGTTAACACTATTGTCTTATATTTAATTTACTTAATATCAGAAAGGGTATCAAGGTAATACGCTGGCGTCGTACATTCAGAGAAACAATTAAAAGGACATTCTCGGAGCAGTTCGCGCTTAACGTGGGGTAGATGTCTCTCATTCTGTATGTAAGTGCGCCTCCCCGTCGAGTTCGTCACTGTGTTCCCACGATTTATACCTTCATATTACAATCCATTCGACACGTTACCTCATGTCTGCACAGATATATGAAAATAAAGAAATAGACATGTTATTAATCTTATCTCGAACGTGCTAAGAATAAAAAATTAACGACTATTTTTCTGTTGTTTATGCGCATAGAAAATTATATAAAATCCAACAAATTTTTTTCATTAATAATTATGCTTGCCTGATGGTATTCCTATCCTCATTTCATTTGACACAGCGTTAAAGGTGCTTAGCCTAGACCTAATTACGGAAATTAAACAACTTCTACTCCGGCCATTAAGGTGTTGGGTTGCATAAACGCTGGCTCCATATCTCAGCTTGCAATGTCGAAATGCGTTTAGCATTGAAGTTCGAAGATATCCGATAGCAACGAACCTTGGTTATTAAAAGTTTATACTTTGCATAATGATACTTGATATTTTTAAAACGAACTAAGCGAGGGCTGTGTTCGGGATTACTCTTCCAGATCGAGTCAAGAGTGAGAAAATCCGAAGGCGAACGAATGTAACCTTACGTAGGTTACATTCGAAATGACGTCACAGTGAGCTGGCGATGCAGCGCTCAGAACTGAAGACCGTTGGGGGGCTATTTTAATCGCTACGTGTTGCTGGTTCTGTAATGGACACAATGGACTGGCTAACGCAGGACGGCCTAACTATGACCTGCTTAGGAACATCGGGTTTCATTGGAAATCTATGAAGCAGGCCTATATCCAACAGGGGACTTCCTGCCGCTGAAATAAAGTTGAATATTTAAAACGTTTAAGAGTTTAAAGCTGTCTTTGTATCACGTTTACTATTTGTGTTATATTAAGCAAAGTTGTTAATAAATAATATGCTTATTTATTTTGGCCGAAACAATAACAAAAAAGTCTAACATAATTTCCATGTGTCTTCTATCATCTTTGTAACTCTCATGTAGGTGTACTCCTGTCTAATTGTTTCTTGCAGGGCGGCTATATTAAGCAGTGAGACGCCGCTTACTTTATGACTTCTTAAATGAATTAAATTATTGAACCGGTTCGTTTTCGTACATAATTACTCACACAGAAAATCATGAAGACAAAATTTCTAACTAATAAGTATTATGATGTTATATTACTCACTACTTTGTAATTTTAAATTATTTATACTCTTACTGATTATTTAATAATCAGTGTGTAAAAGTTAATTAATTGATTTAATTACAAATGTTTTGATTAATGGTAATAGAAGTGTCTATATTTATATAATTAAGTGACATCGTTTAGCTAATATGCAAGCGATGCGCCTATTTCATAACAACGCGATGCTACTCATCAGAGTCATTTGTGTCATAAGTATGAACACTTTGTATAATCTTACCTGAATTTAATGTGATGTATAAAAAGACAATTAACTAAATTAATATGCAAAACCTTTGTGCCGAACATAAGACAAAGAGATTTCTGACAGTACAATTCTCTTGGTAAAGGCCGATCACGCGCCTTTGTCTGTCATCAAATAGTAGCATAAACAATACTGATCCGATTTGAGACTGCAATGTCTGTCATTACTTAGCTTAGGAAACGCAGCAACTCCTTTCTCTTGTTGATATATAAAAATATAAATAACTATATATATGCACATACATGTGTATGTGTAACATACGAAACTTTGTTTCACGATAGTGTTATGTATATATATATATATGTAAATATTAAAGCCGATTCACTGACAATCAATCGCCTCAACGCTTTCAATTAAAAATCATGCTAAGATTCAATCAAAATTACTATTCTAATGAAATTGAAGCTTTGATGAAAGTTTTATGAATATCGCTAATAAAATATGCTATAACGGCTGGTATTTGTTTCGAGTTTTTGTTTGTTTCTAAATTAATTCATCTATATGCCCTCTAAAAATGCTATGAACTTTTTTGCGAAAATAATAATTTTTTTTTTATATTTACGTGAAATATTTTGTTTCATGGCGAACCTACAATAATTAAAGTAGCGCATTACCCACCACCATTGTTTGTTCTATTTTATCACTTTGTATATGCTTACGGATTGGACAGCTTTAATCGCAGTGGCCATATAGCGCTGGAGCCTTTAATTTCTGAAGTGGAAGTCACGGACAGCCCATTCACGTGGGATGCATGCCGCATCCAAACGGTTTCATTGATAATTTGTGTAAGAAGCTTATGTCCAGCAATGGACTTCTACGGCTGAAATGATGATGATGATGATGAATTTTTAGAGATTGTGGCTACGTATTATTACTTTAACCATTTCTACTATAGTATGTAAAGATAAATGATAAACTTTATTATTGTGACCAAGCAATGAATGAAAAATGTAAATCTATGAGGACGCGTATGCCCAGCTGTGGACGGCCTATGCCAGAAATGATGATAGATTTATATTATATCTGTTCAGGGTCACCTTACACAATATTAATAAAATATAAGAGTAACAATTATTCAAAAACTATAACAAATAATTTATTTGTACCGGCAAGTAAGATATCCAAGATTTAATTACATCAGATTAAACCATGTTCTCCCACAATCAGAGATGAAGCAAAGCTAAGCTTATCGTATTAATTCTAATATTATGTAAGATGTGGTCCTTTTGAAGTTAAATTTAATCTTGTATTTATATTTCAAGCCAAGTCACATAACAAAAAAATACTTAATAAGAATGAATAGCTAAGAGAACTCTCCAATTGTACGTGATTGATGTTCTAAATTTATTATGAAAAATAAAGTTTTTAAAATTTCTCAAATTACTTCCCGAGTACTCTCTGGTTCAAAAGCATCTCTTTATAGAGTTTTTAAACTGAAAGTAAAAAAAAAAAACTTTAACATTTTCTAACGGTACATTCCAGGGCGGCTTATTTAATTTCTTCATAGAGTTCTACTTTTCAACGAAGTGGAATTAATAAAAACAAGGCGAGAGAGTTCATAAAGAAAAATGTCACTGCAATGCAAAGTAATGCGTTCTTGTAGCAAAGGAGCGGCTTGGCTGAAACGCAAATTCATGAAGGAACTATTTATAGTCATAGTGTCTGAACTTGACTCAGTCTTACCATGGCTTAATATTGTTGCAAACAGAAAACTGTTAGCAGCTAATTGTGACAACGTCTTTTATTTTAATTAATAGCTGAATGTATATAATTAACTGCAAAATAATAGAAGCAAATAAATAATCCGGATGCTTAATTAGTACTGAAATTTTATAACTAAAATCTTGAATACTCCTGTGAACGAAACTTAAGTAAATAATCAAATAATATATGTTTTTAATAAACTTGATTAACGGTACTATTTCGGTAGAGACTAAGGCTGATTCCATCGACTGGGAAGCCCAAAGGGAACCTAATTATTTCTTGAAACTGGAAAAGCAATCGCTCACTTCTAGCATCATTGATAAAATTACAATCACTCAACGAACCATGGAGAGATTTAAGCAATGTGGAGATCTTAAGACAACAAACAAAGTTGGCCAGCGGATTTAAAAGTTGAAATGGCAGTCACAGAATAAATGCCCAGCGTCCATCTGTTGAGCGCGCTATATGCACAGCGTAATATGTACCCGACAAGACGGACAGACAGCTTTAACAAGGTCGTCAGAAGGCACTGAATGCAGGCCGTCTCCTACCGGTTTCATTAGAAATGTAAAGTCAATATCCAGCAGAATGATGTTGATGATATACAAGCAACAACAATGAACTTTGAAACATCTCGCTTTAACTATAATGTACGGAGTCCCAATACAAGTATTGGACCTCATTACTATATTATTGGACCCGCAACCATGGGTGTTATAAAATATTCGGAACGTCGGGAATGCAGAAATAAAACTCAAAGTATTCCATAAACCTTATTTAAGCCCATTAAAAAATGGAAAAGTTTTTTTCCTTATTATACATTCAAAATAAAGTCCACGTTTCATAGTAGCTTTTTGGCAAATAGATAGTTTTATTTAATGGCCGGATGGTATATTCGGTAGTTTATAAGAACGAAGCGGCGCTTGGATTGTGAAGCGTGCTCTATCAGTCATCTCAGTGGCGTCACAGCAAACACGGCGGTTACCTCCGCTCGTTTTATTGGAGGCCCGTGCCCACCGCGCCAACGCTTGAATCACTAACTCGATAATAAAATGGACTCTGCTTTCATTCTTACAGACTTTTAACGGTTTTTAAAATGTTAACGCTTATAACAATTTTATATAACTATAATATTGATGGCTGTCCCAACAAACTTCGTGATGTTAAAAGGTATTGGACTGTCGTAGTTCAATAAAAAAATTAATAAAACGGTCTGAAAAAGTTCATAGATTTGATGTGTTAATAAAAATATAGATAACTTTAAAAAAATGGTTTTCTAATTCGTACATTACAAAACTAGCAATAATGTTATTATATTTTCATTGTTATGCTTACAGCGCACGATAATTTTTGTTTGATTACACTCTAACACGATTTTGTTTTGATTGACGTCAAATGTTTGACAGCTAGGGTTATGTGTGTGTGTTAATTTTCTTTATGGAATTTTAAGACAAGGGAAAAGTTTTTTTATCATATTCCACGTGATTTTTTCATCCATAGTAACGTATCATGTATCGTAAAATACCTACACGAAATAGTCGCTTAACAGCTATATAAAGGTTAATTTTTGTGTATTGATATATAAAAGATTACTCTTTTATACGGGAAAAGTTAATAACATTTTTTCATGAAATAATCGTGTAATTAATCACTTTATCTAAGTAATAAGATCCTTTTATTAATTGTTTTATTACATTGGTAAGCGTTCGATTAACCATAAATACATCTAATTTCGATTTGAGATAATATGTTAGAAAGTCAAGAGAGTTACAGCTATATTTGGAATTCGAAAAAAAGATTAGTGTGAAAAACATTTCTCTAAGTCAAATTATTATAATTTTAGTAAGAAGAGATATGAAAAATAGCTTTTTTATTCCGCACACATTTTTAATATAATACGTACAAAATTTAATATAAGCTTTAAGGTGTTGAAAATTAAGAATTTTATTATATGTTAATGCAATTCATACAAAAGCAAAAGTCGCAATTTCTGCTCAGTGTTTTTGAACAAATGCTATTACTTGTTATTTATTACAACCAACAAGTTATAGGAATTACATAAGAAAAGAACTAAAAATTTTATATCATGGCATAAATGATTTAGTAAAAGTTTCAATTTCCAGCACATCGAATTTACTACAATATTTTCTGCTTTACTAAACACTCTACATTAGGCAAATGCTGTTTCATAGAATAAATCATCGTTTGTATAAAATAATTCAATTTTAAAAAAAAATTAGGTGAACACTGCGCAAAGGAATCTGTTTATCTGTACATTTGCTTGTACATGGATCATATCTCATTATTAACCGAAACGTCAGTGACAAAAAATAAGTAGCTAAAAACTCGATACTATTAACATAAATATTAATCTATTTGGATCAAAATTTATTACACTAAACGGCTTAGGCCATGCGGGGCGAAGAACGAGCTGTAACATTCTTTAGACAGGCTGAGGTCCCGAAGTCAGCATTAGCGTAGCATCACAAAGCCAATTACAGTCTGTAATACATTTATAACTTAATTGTAAAGGTCTTGTGTAAGGCAGCACACTCAGCTACACGAAGAGCGACTATCGGCTTACCGAGATCATCTCGCCAACGCTCCTAAGGTCCCATAATTTTTTGACGTATCTCTCCCCCGAGCGTACACATTTTTTTCTTTGTTCCTCACTGTTTATGAAATCAGGGTTGACTGAATAAAACTTCCACTCTGTTTAAGCGTTTTAACTTATAAATCCAACACAAATTAATATTATTTATACTTTAATATTTCATGAAACTTAACTACAACCCTGTAAGTTTCATAAATTTGGCTTTCATTCTTTAATTTTTATTCACATATTATTCACATTTATACACAATACATATATAAAAACATATTTATATACATATATATATGTATATAAATATATTTACGTATATATATATACATATATATATATACATATATATATATATATATATATATATATGTATATATGTATATATACATATATATATATATATATGTATATATGTATATATACATATATATATATACATATATATATATATATATATATATATATATATGTATATATACATATATATATGTATATAAATATATTTACGTATATATATATACCTATATATATATACATATATATATATATATATATATATATATATAGTTGGAGTTATATTTTCTTATAAATTATGAAATCGCGATATTTTTGTAACGGAAAAGAAGCTGAATCAAATAAATAACGACAACTATATTTCAGTGCAATATTAAATTAATGTTCATTGTGTAGTGACGTTAACGCATTAAAAACAGTAAGGAAAATAGCAAAAAGAAATTTTATTTTAAATCGAGTTACGCCAAGCTTATTCAACATTATTAATAAATGTTTGAACGAGGATATAGTCAATTATACGGCGATTGATGGTTCAACCCTGCGACACCGTCGCTCGATTGCTATCAAGCGTAGCTCCGTGGAAATGAGAACGGGCGACCGGGGACCGCAGACAGATAAAAACTTTCACTTTTTCTGACAAGTCTCAGTGGCAACATTCGCCGACGGTAATAACGTCGGCTGCGTTTGCCCTTATTAGGTTATTGTTTGTGTAATTGCGCACAAGTAAAAGTTTCAATATAAATTGAACAACTAGATAAACAAAAAATCTATTTAATTTTAATCCATATTATCGATATTATTTCAGTCAATAGACGCCCGCTGTAAAGCAAAGGCGTCCCCCGAAGACCGGTTTTACAATGCTCGCATCCAAAAAAACTCTCAGGACCCCAACTATGTCGTCAGTACACCTAGAGGGGTTACACCTACCCACGCTGCGTCGATCCGATCACACAGTGGTACAGTCTACTTGTTAATAAATAAACCATCCATTCTAATTACACATCTAATAATAGCGTAACACTTTTTATTTTCCAAACGTAAACTGAAATTCATACATTTATTTTTAAGTTAAATTATAATTTCCGTTGAACTTAATATTTCGCGAGGGAAATACATTTTGTGAATCCCATTACAGTGATAAACAGAGCTCCTTAGCGTACGGTTACTTTGATAGTTTTATTTACGAGGCCGGGCAATATCTGCGGAAGACAGTGTTGGTTATACCAATAGTGTCGCGTGGGTACGACCGATAGCCGTTCGATAGAATAATATGACGCGTGTGCGACCGTCCCGGTGGCACGTAGGCAATAAGCCGCCGGCAGAGAGCCAACGGCTCGCCCGGAAAAATAAGATTGCACGCCGACGCTCCAGCACCGGGCGTGCGCCCACATATGCTCGCCGATATACGAGTGTAAGGCTTCTGTAAAAATAAACAATTCTCAGCAGACCCCCTGCTTTTCTAATTATCTTTCATCTATAGGTGATTGATTATAGGTGTAAAAACTTTAAACAAGTGAATGTGTAGCTCATTTGTCAGCAATAAGCTTTAAGGCTTTTACACCTATTTCCTATGACCCTATATAACACTCTGAAATATATTACATTAACTTATTTTTTCTAATGGAATTCAAGTAGATGCGGAGTGGGTACTCTCTCTCGAACACTACGTGGACCGACGACGTAGTCAAGGACGCGAGAATGCGACGGACCAATAACTTCTGGCAGTTAAAATTCTACTGGAATAAATAGTAAACAATAATGAAATTTAATGTATATTCGAATGAATATAATGTAAATATGAATTTTCTGCTTTTCCTTTCTATTTTTTATTTTTTGTTTATAATTTCTAAACACATTATTTTTGGATAGGGTGGTGTTTTCTATATTAATTGACAGTAAATAAGTTGTATATTCGTCCATTTAAGGCTTTCACATCTATAACTTATCACCCTGTATAAAAACAACCAAACTCGAAAATTGTTTAACTAAATGAACTATTTTTTCATTTATTTATTTATTAGCTCCTATAGAAAAAAATAAAAAGAACATGAATGAATATGTTTATAAATTTTAACGATATTTGAAATTTTCCAAAACATTTTTCTTTCGCATACACGGAGTAAATTAAAACACCCATCCCTATTTGCCTCATTTTACGTTAATCAAAATCAAAAAGGTATAGATAAAATTTAGTTCAACGCGATCGATATCGTGTTCCATCAAGCAATACAATGAATACAAATATAATTATTAGTTCTGTAGTCTTGCAATGTACAAAATATAAAAATCATATTTGTGCCAAACGGATAAGTTTTGTTTTGCTTGTCACATAGCTCAGAAACAACCTGAGAATCACGATATGATAGCTGTTGTAGAAATATAGAGGAAAAGAAACCAAGAGGGCTATCACTAAACCAACGTGCAAACTGTGTGCTGATAGTGACAGTTATTGTGAGGCAATAACGGAATCACTCAGAACAGCAGGCAACTCGACGAATCCTCGACTAAGACTTTCTAGGAAGGTGCGACCTTCAGCAACGAAAATAAACGACGGAGAGGAAATAAAAAAACTGCAAATCCATGTACAACGTCTGCCTGAGCAAATAATACATAATGTAATTAAAGGTAATAATTTTAGAATAGATAAAGAAGAGGTGAAAATTGTGTACTTCAACATGCTAAGCTACAGGCTTGCATATACCTATGGAATTTTCTTTTGTCAGAATTTCTGTCTTATGTCAATCATTTATGCATTCTGTAACTTTCTACAATCTTAATGCATGTTGATAATAAAGAATATTTTTAGTGTGCCAAAATTAAAAGAAAATTTATACATTTATAACTATATTACAGTAAAATCGTTAATATTGTCCAACAAATTGAGATCTTATAGCTAAAAAATTTCATATACTAACCTCATTAAGAAAGCAGTACTTATTAGCTTTGCATTCGAATATATTCCTTCAATTGGTCACTGTAAACTTGATTTTCTAATGAGAATTCACCGCCGTTTAACAATTCATTGAATTCTTAAGGCGAAAAATCTATAGTGGTCACTACAACTTGATACCAACCACTTTTAATATACAATACGCAATAACTGTTGATCGTGTGTGTTTTATTTAATATAGTCTGACGTGCCCAAATACGCTTGACAGATTTTTTTTAAAATCTTATGTAGTATCGTTTTGTAATGGATGCAGAATGCCATAAAAAATATAACGGGAGGTTTTGGTGATGCAGTGTGGCTATCAGTATAAAACTATACAAAGCTGAGTCTTCTACGCTTGCAGCCTGTGGACCCATTATACCTAGATGGCGGTCATTACTCTACGTATTTATTTATTTAATCTTTTAGAACTTGTGTAATGCCGGACTTGATGCCTTATAGGCATTCTCTACAAGGCAATTAATAATAGAGATTAATAAATCCAACATTATAATGGCTTTTTAGTATTGATGGGACCACCCTGGCACTGCACTGCGTCGGGCATGTTCGCCCTAGCAAACACTAATTAGCAACTTTGCGCAAAAAGACTTTCTCGAAAAAATGATTGCTGGCTGTTATTACTCAACCCTTGTATGCGGAAGTGCATATCTATCACACAAATAGGACTAAATTAAATTTGAATAAATTTCTAATTGCGTAGAATAAAAACTCGTTTCTAATAGAGCCTTTGAATAAAAACTGTTATTAATATTCTACGAACACAATGAATGTGAAAGAAATTTTATTATTATTTTCATGAATATTCTGCACATTTATTCTTAATTAAATTATTAATCGCGTCTTCGTAAAATTTATAACATAAACCACAAATTCACGATACTTTGTAAAGCGTTTACACTTTACAAAGTGTAGTAAGTTTGTAGTTTTTGACCGTAAATTGCAATACTTTTACAGTTAAAACTGTTTATAAGCTAGGTATATCCGAAACCCATCTTTTTTAATCTACAAATTCTTTAATTTTTTGTTAATACAACTATTTCTTAATTGCATAAGCAATATATTTATCTACAGTCAGGATGAGAGTTGCAAAACTCAACGTACTGGCCGCGGCCAAGCGTCCAAGCGGTCGCTTAACCGCGGCGCCAACTGTTCAGCCTATAAAGCTTAATTATATTATTACACTTAATAATTTATAACGTAACATTTGTACGTCTCTCACACTAATGTATACATGATAAATAGATACTAGCTTCCTCGGAGATACGATGTACTTACTTTCCTAACAACAAATTGGAGTGTCGTGAATTGTTAGAGTCATTCAACTTAAATTTAAAAATCCTTTATTGAACATAGAATGGATTAGATCTCGTATTGACATCAACACATTTAATCGACCATCTGTTCGAATGATAAATGCCACAGACCTCAGAACAAGCGATAAAAACTCCAAAGGATGTTATTTTAAAAGAATATAAAATTACGTGTTTACTAACATTAAAAAATAGTATGATGGGGAAAAATCATTCTCAGGTTGTGTTATATTGTATAAAATCACTTTGTTTTTAAAATATATTAATAAATGCTTTCTGTATATTATTTGGGATCCTTTTGTAAAAGTGTATATATTGCTCAAAGAGACTCGACGAAGTTGCTTCTTAGTTATAAAAAATTTGTTTTCACTTCTAGTGTGTATGTCACACTTCCAAGAAAAATCGGCAATGTTTTCTGAACATACAATAAAATCATTTTTATAGCTGTGTTGAAAATCAATATTCAATTATTTCATCTTAATCAGAGAAAAGTTAATACACTACTCTTATTTTACTTAAATTTGATCATGGAACTAATTTTTAAATAGAAGTCGAAACTTTTTGTTGCATTATATTTGTTCATTAGAACATTTTGAACAACTTCATTTTGCCTTGCTTTCGTAGATGTTTTATTTTCTTTTTAAAGTTTCTCTCTAAAGTTTAATATAATAAATACTATTTAACTATGATTATCTTACAGTAACCATGCTTACCTAGAGATCCATTCGGCTAAAAAATAGCCTGTAAATTTTACAAAAACGTATCTCAGAACTTTTAAATCTAGACATTGTCAAACATTTGCAACCGCTACAAAGTCCTGTTTCATTTTACGGGCTTATCGAAATAATTCGATCTCTCACGTTATTTACTGCTGCCTTCCCTCAACTTTGAATCAGACTAGGAAAACGTGGCCATAACATCAATCGAATATCATCCTTACTCTCTATAGATTTCGTTTGTAAATACTATGTAGAGACTTTTTAATAGAATTTCTTTGCATCTCCAATTTTAGTGCGAGCCCTACAGTTAAAAACTTAACACTTATTCGAACATTCAATTTTATTTATGATTCACATGTTACGTTTCATCGTACACTATCATCGCGTTAAAATGACAGTTAAATTTACATATGTTTTAAACGTGCATGGAGTAAAGAGAAAAAAAAAACTTTTGCTAAAATAACCTAAGTTATAAATGTTAGTATTAGATAGTTAATTAATTAACACTGAGCAAAGAAAAGTTTTAAAAGACTATTGCTTCGCTATTTCCTTTATAGATCCACACGCCAGAAACTGATCGTAATGTTGATTACTTGTATACAAAAATAATCTTATTATACATGGTCGTTTCAGCCCTTTAGACGCCTACTGCAAGGCATAGGCCTCCACCAAAGACATGTATGGGAGATATACCGTAATCGCCACGCTATGCACGCGGAATGGCTATCGCAGTGTGGCGTTATGGTGCGCAGAGGATACTGTGACCCAGTCTTTATATATTTTTTGAGAGCAATAGCAATCCTTTGTAATTAATGCACAAAGAGTGAATATTATAAGATTGAATCCCAGAAATCTACCCCCGCGACTTATGATCACAAGTCTGAGACCTCTACCGCTGGGTCACTCAATTATTGCACAAACTTTAGCTAAACTATGTAATTGTCCACTTTTTGTTTACCGGTTATTTATTTACAGCCACAGTAATTCAATTTATACTCTCACCAAACCCTAAGCCTAATTGATACATTATTATAAAATTATACAAAATTAGCCATATTCATACATATACATATTTATTTTATACACAAATTTGTATATGTGTTTATGTGTGCGTATATTTGCATGAATGCATCGAAAATATGCAGGTACTACACCGGCATATTTTCGAACAGAACAGAAATAGAAAATAATTGCGTTGTGTACCGCACCACACGTTCCAATCCAACAGATTTACAACAAACACTGTCAGCGTTTATTACACAAGTAGGTACCCTCAAATAACAACTGCAGTATCGTTTTCCCAGGAGTTGAAGCGAGAAATTCAATACGCCAGTTCGCAAACCGCCCTCGACTCGTGCCACTACACGTCCAACAGCACCTAATAAGCTTAGACGGGAATAAAGTAAAAATTCCTTCCATTGTCATTCCCGTAACGTAGAAGTGGTAATGAGCTAAGTTCGCCGTAACGTCTCTAAACTTACAATTTTAACATACCAATTTGATTCAATTCTTGCTTTTTACAAAAAGTATTTTTTCATGTATAAAGAAAATGTTTCACGCTTGACGAATACAATGTATTAAATATGACATACGAATTGATAAAAAAACGTCTCCATAGATTTTCCCTACATAAACTAAAATTAATCGAAACTTATGTTCCTAAGCATAGCTTGAAGAATTCTTCATTTTTTTAAAATTTTGTACAGGCACAAGAAACATTCTTACGAGGAAAAAAAGAACAAATAAGCTGCAAAATAATCAACTTAGTAAAACAATTCTTTTTTCTTATATACAGAGTGAATTAAAACACTTGCCCCTAGCCCTCTAACATTTGGCATCGAAAAAATTTGAAAAGTCGCTTTAGGATATAATCAAGTAGACCTATATAATACCGTGTACCATAAACATTAAATAATTCATTATCACTAGTCTCACAAAGTACGAAACAAAATACTTTTTTTAAATGAATTTAGTTTTTTATTAAAAAAATAAATCAATAAATTAAGTTACCACTTTTAAGCATTTTATATTGTTGTTTTTCTGTTGGATTGCGACAAGCCAATAAATTTTAACAGTACAAAGTTTGTTGGGGTAGGGTAGCTTATTACATGGGATATAAAAGTTATTAACAGTAATAATAACAATAATATAATATAATAGATCCGAGCATGCAATTGACCGAGAAAATCTCAGAACGAAAATTAACGATTATTATAAAATTTTTACAAAAACAAAAAAAAATTACAAAAATAATTAAATTTTTACCGCTTGCTCATTAATATGTGTATGATAACTTTAAAGTACTATAAACTCAACTGATACTCAGTCTGACTTTACACCGCTGTGCGCGAAGTTAAAGCGAAACAAACAATGATACGTGGTTTGAGACAACTCAACACCTCGTTGTACGGCAATATAACGAACTTATGCAAGTTCCCTTGCCAATACGTATATGATATATACATACAACAGTTTAAGGTAAAACCGTTTACAATTTTTAAATTGCTATTTAAGTAGAATAATCATAATATTAAAAACATGTAGCTAGATAGTAATTTAAATTGTATACACATACATACATACTTACGTACCCATAGGATATAGAGATCATTCTATTGCATCTTGTTTGTGTCTTGTTCTCTCTTTCATTACATCTCCATTACTCTTCCTCTGACTACATCTCCCTTTCCATTCCTCTAACTATACCTCCCTCTCGCTATAATTCCCCTTTTCTACCCCTCGCTTAATCTACCTTTCTCACCCCTTCACTATGTCTACGCATCTTCTTGCCCTTTCACTTTCTGCTTTTCTCTCCAATTCACTTGTTTCCCTATCTCTTCGCACTGTATCTTCCATTTTTCCACTCTCACTATAGCTCCCTTTCTCTCCTTCGTTTCCCTATCCATATTTTTAACAGTTCAGAACAGTTCAGAAATATGTTGTGGATAATTTCGTTTACAATAAATTAACTTCTATAAAACTAAACATATTTTGAAACGTGTATTTAATGTGTCGCTTGTGGTTATCTATACAACAAAAATTAACTAATTAAAAGCTAAAAACTTAACACACAGGAAAATTTCTTTGGTGCATTCCAATATTTTAAAGCATCGCTGGTTCCTTTGTTTTATCTTTATTTATAATTAAAATAAGTACATTAAACGCGTCTCATTCCAAAATATAATTACTTTAAACAAATTTATTAGTTTCACAAAAACATGACTATGAACCCTATTCATTAAAGTTTCCCCAAAATACCAAAGATAAACGAAAAATGCTGAGTATATTTATGTTTGAAATCCAGTGCTAGTTCTGAGTCGACTTACAGCTTCTAAACAAAACAAGATAGAGTTCGATCCGAGATCACAATGACGGGCAAAGTGTACGTAACGATTGGCTGTGGTAGCCAGCCGGTTTCTTTTGACGACGCCTGGCCGTCGAGTTTGTAAATGGAATTTGCAAGTAATTTTGCCGCCTTCGTTGCCCCCATGCCCCGCCGCCCGACCTCGCCGTGCTCTCTTGTCTCCGCGTGTCGCTTCCATTACAAATTGTGTTGGAATAAAAATATTCTCAGATCTCACTAAAGCTGAAAATTTTTATTTTTAAAAGAAATATAAAACTAAATTTTTCCGATGCTTTTTATTCAAACGAAATTATATTTCCTCTGCCACGAAATATTTAAAAAAAATTAATACATAAAAGTTTACACAAATGGTAACACATACGGATATATAATTTATTTAAAAAAAAAAAACTTTTTAAAATAAAATTTTTTATAGATAGTGAAGAAAAAATATTGAAAAATTATTAATTAAGTAGATATTCAACTCTATAAATATCCACCCGTTCAAGGAAAGAAGTGGGCGTGTAATAGGAAATGTTCCGCATATTGACTCCAGCGACGTTCCCGAGATCGCTAAACAATGACACACAGCCACACCGACTTTTGCTGTGAACTATGCCGCAATCGTATTTTGATTTTGTCGCTCCTCTACTACAAGCAACTTACCTTAAGATTTGCATAATTTACCATGTTAAAAATCTATAAGGAATCCCATTATTTAAGTTAATCATATCCATTACATTACTTTGTTAAATACTGATCTTTTAAGACTACATGATTAAACGTAGTACAAACTATGTACATGTCTATGATGGGTGATTGAAATGATATTATACAAAGATCTAAGAGAGTCTTTGATTCACTTAACGAAAATAAAATAAAACATTAAATTGAATTTATTATTACTAAAACATTTCGTGAAACTTTCGTAAGATCAACAAATTCGATGAGTACGTCAAAGCGAAAAGATAATTTTGAAATCGTTGCCGTAGTCTACTGAAGTTAAAATTAGAAACTCCTCTTGACGTATAAAGAAATACCTTGGAACAAACTTTGAGTTTAAACCCTTTGAAAACCAAAAAGATAAACCATAGCATCTAAACGATACGCGAGCTGTCTTGCCTTTATCATAATTTATTCGCAAAACTATTCAACACAAGTTCCCTAATTTATTTTTTACATTTTATTGAAATTATTTATTTTATATAAATAAATAAAAAACCAAAAGGAACTAGGTGTATAAACGTAACCAAAATAATGTAAGTAAGATTTTTTATTAGTTTTCTTACATACTTAAGATATAGATCCATGTACATCGAAATACTGAAAATGTTGCAGCTAAATTAACTCACACTAAATATAGAAAATTCTAAAGTAATGGTTAAATATTATATTAAATTAATAATAAAACAAAAACTTTGTCATCGAGACAGCAAAATCTGTACCCAATTTGCACGCACTGAAACCTACGCAATATTGCTTTTACTGGTGCAAAGCAACTATTTCGCTACTGCAAATGACAACTATTTGGCGCATTCAGTTTTAATGGAGTAATATTTCCGTCTTCTCCCAAGGAAAGGTGATCAAACGCAATGTCATAGCAACGCCGCAATATCGCTCCACGACTGAAACTTCGCTTCTAAATCAGGGAAAATACTTCCCACCTCTACCTACTTCACAGCACAGCTGCACGGTCGCGAAGGTTTATCACCACTTCATTAAAGGTAGTCTAATTCTAGTCGGCCTCTTCAACACAATATCTCCTAACCTGTATTAAAATATCGTATTGCATCCACTGCTTTCAAAACAAGAAAACCGTAACACTTTACGGCCATCGTCTTATTCTTAAGAAAGACAAACGGTTATAGTCCAGTAACTGCCAAGCTTTAAAGTATTTTAAATTAGCCTGATCATATATGTGCATTGACGACCTTTTGTTAACAAATCTATTTCAATATTAAAAATAATTTATACATTATACTTATTTAAATGTATATTTTTACATTTAAGAAATCCATGTTAATCATTAGACTAAAGATAAAATTATATTACGCTGCGTAAAATATCGACAACTTAATGATTTTCTAACAGGTTTAGCTACTTTCGAATCTTGTCTATAACAGCAAGAACAGGAGCTCATTTTCTCAACATACTCCCTTTCTTTATTCACTTATTGATGGCTTTATTATATAATCTTCGTTGTTGTAGCCCATAGAGGCTCAATTCAAGGCACAGGCATATAAAATCATCGCTACGCTTGACAGGAGGATTGGCGATCGCAGTGGGGTATTGTGGTACGCAGAGGACACTGCTGTCCATCCTCTAAAAAACCTGTTTTTGAGCAGTGGCGATCCCATATAATTAAGGCACAAAGTGTAAAATAATTTTGAATATAAATAAATATTTTAGTCGTTGTAAATTAATAACTTTGTGTCTCACAAAAAGACACAGAAAAACTCTCTAAAACATACTTAGGTATTGTTACCTCATATAAATAAGGTACATATAATTTTTTCGATCACAAAAAATCGACGCACTTAAAGAACCACTTACGTTTATTTATCTATAAATCGTCTCTCCGTTACCTTTCCCCATTCTCTAATACATATTCTATTCTACATTTAAACTGCTTTCGCAAAGGATTTTCTAGGGTAAAAGTTTAAATAAGTTTAGGGCGAAGTTCCAAGATCCTTTTTACGATTTCTAAAGGGCAAAGAAAGTAAATGTTTATTCAAAGGTTTTATAGATCGTGTACTATGAAAGGGACGAAAACAAATTTACTTTTCATATCAACACTTCCCATATGACTTGTAAGTGAATATACAAATTTTCCACCTTATAGATTTAATATCTATTAATTAATAAAAACCATAGAAAATGTTCATCTTATTTAATAAAAGCTTTACTACACAATATATATTTATTTCAAATTTTTTTTCACGTATTATTATAAATGCTATTATTAAGGAGAAACCTATGTAAGTGATGTTAATGAAAAATTATACTAAGAATTTTAGCTCAATGCCAATTAAATCCCAATTTCGATGTTCAAAGTGAAGAAAAGGAAATTTTTCCAACCACGCTTTGTACAATAAATTATCATCATTTAATATTTAATAAATGTAAATCAGCTTCTGTTAGAATTAAACACATACAGTAAAATCTCACCTAATCCCGCTTAAATACAAATATCATTATTTCACATGTAATATATAGGAAATTACCGTACAAGCCATAACAAAGAGTGTAGTGGTAGTTGACTTTAATTTTCCTATCCAGTATGTATGCATTTTAACCATAATTTCATAGGGTTCAGCATGGCCTTTACGAGTATTTAGAGAAATACATAGATAATAGTAAAAGAATAAACAAATAGTCCGAATATTTTTATTCATAGTAATACTCAGTTTTTATTTATAACTAACTTAAATCTATTTCTAATCTGTCAACTTTATCATCAAACACGTGTACAAAAGAATACTTTTACAGATAAATATAAAACTTCATAACGTGATAACCGGTGTAGAAAATTTAATACTCTCAAATACATTACAAGTTCCTTGATAGAAATTACGACGGCGTAATATAATCTTCGCGAACTTTGTTAATTTTATTTTTCCCTTGAATTAATTTAAAAATTCCAACAAGATCTTAGCCGTTATCGAATTCGGGATGTCGAGAATTTTAAATATGAACATTCCTGTTTTTAAACATACTAAGTATTATTGACCTTGCTAAGACAGGCGAAAAACATATTTATATTATAAAAAGTTTACAGATAACGTAGTTTATATAAATATTAATATAAATGTTTTAACACAACGCACAAATAGTATAAATTAAAGCTATGTCATATAGGCAATAGGAACCCCATTAATATTAATATGCCTACTTAAGATTAATATTGTTATAATAACAGTTTGTCAACTATTTCTTTTGGCATAAATTTCATTTGAAAATATTGGTAAATCTGTCTGATGGAAATTGTAAACATAGGTTTTACCGTCGGCTATGACTAAGATCGTCGGACTTTTATCCTCCATCTCATAGTCGGGGACTGATAAAGTTCTTTGCGTTTCAATTCAGTCACAATATCATCAAAGTCGTACGTTCGCGTTTTATGCAGCAATAATACGAAACAATATCGTAAACGAACAGTGTCGTTGAGAATCAAAGCCATAAACTGTACGTCGGTAGCAAATCGGTGAGCGTGTACCGGAGCACGGAGACTGCAGGAAGGCTTTAGGACAAGCGACGTGCGACAAAGTTTTTATTTCCCTGGGGAGACACCGATCGTAGTGCCGCCCAGGTGCTCCCCGCACCAATGTAAACCTATATTATTTGTTTGTACAAAACTTTCTGGTCTCACGTGAGATAAGTAAATTATGTTTGTGCCCCGAACGCCGCCTTGTATTCAATGTATCGTACTCACAATGCGCAACGCTTGGCCGTGAAGAATAGGTTACAGTAAATTATTACAAATATTACTTACCTCTTTAACATCGACAGTTTCGTATTACATACTTATCATTTTTGTTTCAATAAAGACTATTATTCCACTATAATAGTAATATTGTTAAAGAAGAAAAAATTACATATATTCAAATTTGATATTTATCATCATCATCATCATCATTTCAGGCGTACGATGTTCACTGCTAGACGATTCAACTCCAGAACCTTTAAAGCCATCGTCCATCCGTTCTGTGCGTCATGTTATAGTTTTGTTCCATATTATGTACTTATATAGTACTTACTATACTTGTATTCAATATTGCCGGCGTCATTTTAATATTTTGAAATTCACTCATCTTTTAAAAATAGCTATCTCAAGTGTACACATTGATAGCTTTATGTATTACAAAGTATGCTTTGTATTTTGATTTCGGAACTTCGAACTTGGCTAAATGGCAAAGCAGATGCTACACAACAAATGAAGGAGAATAAGGAAAATAATAAAATATTTTTACTGTTCAACTGCAATAAACTGTCAACTGACAAATTATGTAATCATTTAAAATCAATAAAACCTTATTGATTATCGCCGTCGTCGTTCCATCCCATAGACGCCCACTGCAAGGAATAGACCTTCCCCAAAAGATATCTATGTATGGGAGGTTTACCATAAACGCCAAACTTGGCAGGAGGGCTGGCGATCGCAGTATTCTTCACAGTGTACAGCAGCAGTTATTGTACGCAGAGGACGCTGCTGCCCATCTTCTGGAAACTTGTGCGTAAGTAGCAATCTTATATAATTAATATACAAAGTGTTAAGTAAGATTGTATTCTGGGAATCGAACCTCCCACCTTCCATCGCAAAGTCCCTATCTACTATCGTTGAGCTATCACTGATTTATCGATGCAATTATACATATTATTGCTGCCATTGATTATAATCTACTACGATTTATATTAACACAATTCTCAAAGAAGTATCAATATTAACATCGGCATCGAACCGATTGGGTGATGTGAGTAAAAACATTCTATATTTTTGTTTCTCACAAGAAAATAAATAATAAACATTAGCCTCACCAAACAAACCTAGGGCAAATAGATACAGACACAATAATTAATTAATTCTTGTAATAACAAAAGAGTAAAGTAACCTTTAAGAAAAATAAATTTCTTGTATAAACTAAACACTTCTTACTAGAAAAATCCACAAGTTTGCGATTCCAAGAAAATTTAGCTCGCATAAAAATGAACGAAGCATTGCAATATTATTCTTACAATAGAACGTTCGAGTGTTTTATGGTTATTCCTTTATTCCGTTAAGTGGGTAATGAAATAATGCGGTGGTGGAATAAATTTCCTATTTGTTATAATTTCTATTACCTTTACCTTTCTACGAACAAAAAAAAACCGTTAGATTGAATTTATTAATATTAACGTGTCCAACATTTATATCAATTGTTCCCGGTGAGTATCTTTGAATGTGCACATGTGTGATTTCTTCACGCAAGATAATCTGCTTTGTAGCATTTGGTAGTTTCTGTTTTTTTTTTAATAAAAGAATGTGAGAAGCAAAAGAGGTGATGACCCAATTTTAAATTAACCAATATATGAGTACAGTTCTATACGAGTTTCTGTAACCATAAATTATAGGTATCACAGTAGTATCTCATTTGATACTCTGAAAGATATCTATAGAACTTCTAATTGTATCGAAAATTACACTAGTGCTTAGCTTGTACGTAGTTCTTAAAAAGGAAAGTAAAAGTATATGATACCGTATACAGCAGTAATAACGCTTCATTACCTTTTTAAAAGAATTCAAGTAAAGGCAACCTTTAATTCGAAATTATTTATACATTTACTATCACGGAAAGTACCTTTGCGTCGATCTTAACTATTAAAACATTCAGAAGTGGACAAAACTAGTTTCTTTTTCTATTGGACGTTCAACGACGCGCTTCTTATGAAAATTATGCCCCTTTCGAGCGGTGGCGGAGTTAAGAACTTGTAATAAACTGTCCTGTCGTGACTCGCACGCTGAGCGGTCTCCGGGAAATTTTAAACATTGCATTAAAGGTTGCACTGCAATTGCGTATTGAAATGTAAATAAAATATTAGACGAGTACCAAGGAAAATTAACGGCACAAACTGGGCACTAATATCTATTATAATCTTACAAAATTCATTAATTTTTTTACATTTATTAGACTATGTATTGTTTTTATACCACAATGTATTAATACTTCTTACTAAGGTAATATTACAAATTGCAAGATCTTGTTAGTTTTAAATTCAGTTGCACAAATATGAGTTGTTATATAATAATGTATTACTGATTAAAATATACATTAATCTAACTACCTCGTCGATTACCCGCAACTAGTACTTCTTCTATTTCCATACAATGGTGCTCTGTAAGAAATCGCCTCGAGTGATTTGACCGACTATTGTTATTTTTATATAACCTTTTTTTTAGTTATATAACTATTAAATAATCATAGAATAAACTAAATCGTTAACTGATTAAAACATTAAGCAAGGGTGGGAATGTTATAATGTAAAGACCTAAAATTTAGAGTACTAATTAAGAATTTTAGGTTATGCAAGGTATTGCGTCCATCACAAAATTCGCAGCACAAACTGTCAACCGACAAACAGAGGCGTGCCAGCCGACGCGGGCACAAATTTTAAAGTTAGATTGTTTTGCCACCGACGCACTGATGTGAAAGATGTCCTGTTATACTATTATGTACTTTTCCTTGATATAGATAAAATTATCACACCGTTCCAATGAACACCTTTTAATTTATTATTTCGTTTCATCCATAAACTTAGGGATTAGTGAATAAATAGCATTATTTATGGAAATATATTTCAAAATCGTTTACCGTTATAGCTGGCCATATCTAGAATATTAACATGTAGCATTAATAGAAAAAACATCAGTCATAAGCCGTTGTAGAACGTCCACCACTGAATATAATCCTCCTCATAAACTTCCAATAAGACCAATTTGAAGCTCTTTGCTTCTAGTAATTTGCAAAGACTTTGAGAAGGTCATCTATCCACCATCATTGAACGTCCTAAGCTGTACTGGGCCGTCTGATTCCACCTTAAAACCTTAAAGCCCCAAAGGCCATGTGCCTTAGGCTATGTTCGGACCTCCTCATTCTTAATTTAATCTCTTAAAGAAATCTCGAGTATTTTCCTTTCCATGGCTAAACTTTATAATAAAAATATGGATATGAATTTATGATGCCGTATATAATATTCTCTTGAAGCAAACTGTCACAAACCTTCTTCAGACAGAAATGATGTAACTTTTCTACACTCACACTATTGTTTTCTTTTATATATTTAAGCACGGATTATGGCTACTCTTTTCCTATGAATAACCATCACAATGTTTCTCTTGCATGTCCTTTTGGATCAGAAAACCTTACATACATTTCCTATCGGCTGTCGAAAACACCTCCTTTCAGTCTTCAGGCAAGCTCACTAGAACACATTATGAATGAATTGTGCAAGTAGTGCTCAGACTTGAGGGCTGCTGGGGCTTTAAGGTTCTGGAGTAGAGACTACGGGCCATTAAGTCTTCATAAGGTTGTAAGACCTACCGATCTCATTGAAATTCTATACGGAAGGCTTACTTCGAGCACTGCAGTTGAAATGATGACGATGGCGTGTAATAAACTCCTAGATTTATTTTCATCTGCATTCGTTGAGCATCATAGATTGTTAGAGTGGATCAAGTAAATAGCTAACGTGAGAGAAGTACATTTATTATGTCGAGTCACGATGCTCATTTGGGTATTAGAGATAAAATTAAAATTTACGCTTTACCCAAAGCAATTTGTAACCGCTCGGTTTACTTCGCGCGGAAAATAGGCTTTGGTTTATCAGCATGTTACGTTCATTTTCATAAGTAGCTTGTATTTAACAAATGAAACATTATCACTTCCGATTTTACCCGAGTAGATAATTTTAAAACTGGTTTCATTTACATGATACATAATTTTTTAAATTAAACATCATTCACATAATGATATATTAAGTAAGATCATATACTCGCTTGCTTGTTTGATATTTGTGTACCACCTTGGGTTGACTGATAGAAAATATCAATAAGGCATTAAGCCCGTTATTATATAATGTGTAAAAAGATTGAATAAATATATACATATTCCAAATTTAAACCAGAATTAGTCTTTCACTAAAGGTAATTTCGGTGAAAAAAGACTTTCAACCTTCGGGTTGTTTATTGTTCCTTGATTAACTTGACTTAATTATTGTCCTAAAATATTAACTTATTATTGAGTAAACAAATAAGCATGTTTTGTGCCTGCATCACAGTATGAACATATACATTTACAACATCTCCTTTTTTGTACGAAGCTGATAGTGAACTGCGAAACTACTGAAGTTCATATCATTTAACGCATTGATGATGACAACGGATAAGAACATTCTCAAAAAAAATAAACAACAAAATCCATGTACGATAGAAATTATTTTTAACGGCCATTATTCAAAAGAAACGACATTGGAATGAGAAATGCTGAGATAATTTGTCAATGAGGATTCATTGTTGTTTGGTTTAGTGTAACCCGCTAGTGAGGCTGATAAATGTCCTTTCAGAGTGCGCCGTCAGTCAAATCGCGGTTGCCTGCCCGCAAGATATATTGTGGACCCAAGACTCGTCCTTGTGGAACGCCTCGCCCAGCGTCACTTAAATTAACAATTTTAATGATGATTTCATTCAAATGGTAATTATTCCACTTCATCACCTGCGCTTGAAGGATTAATAATAAATTTGCCTTTTATTTGTTTAAATTACCACATAAATACAATAAATTCGGAACATTTCCTTTTGAAAAAATTAAATATAAAGTAATTTACAGTTTAAACTCATTTATCATTATCATTTCAGCCATAAGACGTCTACTACTAAACAAAGGCTTTCCCCATAGATTTCTAGTAGGAATGGTAGGAAATGACCTGAATCTAGGATCTTCCGACAACTTCAACAAAGCTCTTCTGTCTAACTTGTAAGTGGGCGTTCTTCGCTGCACTTGTTAGTCCGAGATTTCCACTTCAGAAACTTAAGAGTCCAGCGGCCACCTGTGCTTCATGTTATATGGTCTGCTCACTGGCACTTTGACATGCCAGTCCGCAGGGCTATAGTATAGGGCATTAATTTTGTTCGGCCGCTTAGATACGTATCTAGAGATTCTCATTCATGGTTCGATGTTGTAGAGAAATCTCGAGCATAGCCCTCTTCATCGCTAATGAGTCCCAACGGAGACAAATTTTTAATGGCACATTTAATAATCTCATTCAAATATATATCAGCCGTACTCATAACATAATTATCTAAACAGAATTATTATCGATTCAGTTAAAAATAATTGTATTTTGCAAGAATTTTGTTACTTCGTCTTTACTTTCGATGAAAAGAAGCAAAATGCTAATGCGTTGTTAAAAGAATGTTGCTCTGAGGAGCCTGCCATAGAAAACTCTATTACCTTTCCTTTTATTCTCTACACAGCGTTTTACATAGTGCATATTTAGCTTCCGTTGAGTCAATTCTGTACTGGCATGATGCTCATTCATATTAAAAGAAGTAAAAACGTACGAATCACACACACATGCATATTGTATATGAGAATCAACAATTTTTGTAGGGTGAACACAAGCCCAGATATTGCTAATTAATAAATCGTATCCCACAGTCGAACTCGTGATCTATTTCATCAAGTCGCTTCTATATCGCTTTAATTATTTCGTTCAGCCTTAAACTATTTACGTAGTTTGACGTAGGTTACATTTAATTTGTGAATGCTAACAGTTTTGTAAGCGTTTTCGACTTAGGGCAACCGCAACAAGCATCACCCGCTGAACAAGAACAAACAAAGTAATTAAACACATCAAACGTTTTGAAATTGAAGCTGCGACTCAAAGGTCGGGGCAAGTGAGTGGCCGTTTGAGAATATATTGAGTCGGTCATTACATATTATGACACGATGTCGAAACACAATACAGTTTCAGATGCAGTTTGAATTAAATCCGCAACTATATTTAATACACATAATCATAAAAGGAATAAATCAAATCTGTAATAATAAAAAATATATAATACAATATTTTTTTAGCACTGCGGATCTCTAAAAATGGGTGGAAGTAATTACAAGTAACGAGCAGCCCGGAAAGCACCTATTGTCTCCGCGTACATATATTTTATCGGATTACATGTACGTTATCACCGCTAGCTCGCGCCCACGCCGCGCCTGCACTGCCCTGTCGATGGTTAATTAACTTACATCATAAAGAAAACTAATTTCCACATAATCGCTACTTTCTCTACAGATAATTATTGTGAGAACAAAATGAAAACAATGTTATTTTTCCAATAGATATTTAATAGCAAAACGTCAAAATTTAACAACAAAATTCTTAGATCTTCACTAACCATCATTTTCATCATTTAACTACAAGCCGTCTACTACTGGACATAAGTCTCCCCCATCGATTTGCAATAAGTCCAGTTGGGAGCGACTGCATTCAAGTTTTTCCGACCACATCAAAAATGTCATCTGTCCACCGTGTGGCTGCTAAACATATTGAACAGTAGTAGGTTTTTTCATCATCATAGTAATCATTTCAGCCGACGTCTACAACTAAACTCCCTCATAGATTCCCATTAAGATCAGTAGAAAACGGCATGCATTCAGCATCTTCCGACAACCGTAACAAAGTAAGTTCTCAAGCCATCTTATAGTTAGACGTCTATCGCTGCGATTGCCGGTTCGTGGCCTCCTGAAGCATAAGGCTCCACTGGCCGTCTGCTTTGCGGACTGCGCGGCCTGTCTACTGCCATTCATCTTGTCATCCCTAGTCTACGTCGTTCACTTTTTCTTCCATTCTTTAACCGATCTCTTAATTTCTTATGCGATTTCGTAGATAAATCCTCTGCGTACGTTTTTTTAAACTGACGTAATAAATTTGAAGCAATTGGTTGAATGTCTTTTAATGAATCAATTATTATCTCATATATTAGTAATTGCTTTTCATACTTAGTATACGAAACAATAAAATTGTAAAAAAATATGTCTGCATTAAATATGTAGATTAAAAATAATACTTAAACAACAATTTAAATACAACGGCAGTTTTGAACTTAGGCAATATAATTAATGGGCTAAAAAACGTCTTACCCGAAAATATTAACTTTTTTTCCCGCTCAGACAAGTGCAACTATATGAAAGTTTTTTTGTCATAGTTTTTTATTTCATACAGTGTTTAATTTATATTTATGTATTTAATTTTTTTTGTTATTAATATATATCAATAGTTAAAATATTTATGCCTATGAGGAAGAAAAGGTATGTGATTTATCTGTCTTTTTGAGTGCATTATATATTTAATATCGTAAACTATCTCGTGGAATGTACACGTCGACTATCTGCTACTTGTTTTTCTTATGTTTTCATCCTATGGTTGTCTGTAAGAAATTATCTGTGTTATATGATCACCCGTTGTACTTTTTCATGTTATTATATTATTTTGTTCTTTCTGATGTGATATATACGAAAAATAATATTAATTAGATAAATAAAATTGCGTCCAGAGCTCCTCGAAAATAAAATACAAAATGAGATCTATTTCAGAAGGCTGTAGTGGTATACCGCCATCCAAATAAATCCCAAAATCTAGTTGGATATACACCCGCAGAGTAGCACTTAAGCGATACTTAAACATGGAATTTAAATATGCTAAGATGAGTTTGCGGATACGGTTACGAGTCCGAGAGACCGCTGACATGGCCCGCTCCCGACTAATGCTTCACATTAATAACCCTCGTAATTAATTGTTTGCATGTCCGCAGAGGAGAGCTAACGTCTCGTGAAAATTTCCAACGGCAAAACAAATTAAATTCAACAAACTGATAAACACTTCACGACCCGAAGCACCCACTATTCTAATTGTGTTCGCACGATAATAGCGATTTTTAAACAAAGCCGGTCTATCATTCGCTGCTTGCCTTCAAGACATCCTAAGTAAAATAAATTCCCACAACATCTTCAATATCTCTCAATTTTTTCAATTCGTTACTGAGAAAACCCACTCACGTATTCTATTTCCATTTAATGAATAGAGACTTTGCAGAATAAATAACTAAAAGTTTCGGCACTAATTGATAGTCCATCTCCAAAAATATTGAATATTTTTAACATCGACGATGTTTATAAAACAATATTAGAATTGTCAGGCATTACTAACTATTATAGGTATTTCACTGTACAACAATATAGTAACAAAATACAATAAGTGTGTATACTTAAATATAAACTTATTGTAATATGTAAAATTGTATTTCTATAGAAAAAAATAATTAATGAAAGTAATTTCACGACGATAAACATTATTTAACATCTACTTTATTTCGATCGATGAATCATAACGTCGTGACTCTTTTTTTCTTAGCATGCTACGGCTGCAAAAAGCAGAGAAGAATCCGTCGAAGAGAATCTAAAAAAAACTAACTTTGGGAACTACAACCGTGTCGCACTTTTTTATTTCGTTTAATATAATGTACTAACTGTTCTTCTGTATCATAAATAATGGACATAAAAAATTTAATATTTCATTTTATTTTTTCAATTTTAATGTCTCTCCGAATTTATTTTTCTGTGCTTTTTCTTCTTATGATATCCTGGTAATAACATTGTTGCATCACAAACTATTATTTATCTGTATCTGGATGCAGAACTAAGTAGCAGAACCAAGCTCAGCTGTAATATCCATTGCTTTAAATGGTTTAATGTTGTAATAAAATCGATAACACCATGTTTTACTCTTAAGACGTTCAGCGAGTATAATTACTCAACATTTTCAACAAATACTACGGCACTATAATATATGCCAAGCAATTAACGATATAATGTTTTCTGTGTGTTGACACATAGCATTTTAATTAAAAGCCTGTAAGATATAGTGGCCAAAATTTACATACAGCTTTGTAATTCACGCTGGAGTTATTTTCGTATTCTGTATAAATCACTTTTGTCAGGATACGCTTACACAAGTGTGTAATTAAAAATGTAGTCTCTGTACAAAAAACATCTGTAATACCTCAATGATTCTGGATACATATATATAAAACCTTTTTTTTAAATTATCTTACGCGTTTTAAAATTTAAAATTCAGTCCAGCTGTTTTAATAATCCTTAAATTATTAACGAAAGTAACGATGATGAACAAGGATTTTTTTTAAAAGTCTTAAAATTAACTAAATCGTAATCGACATAATTTTTTGTTATATTTGATTTATTCGCAAAACGTTAACCAAAACAAAAAGCATTACAAGCACTCTACCTACTTCTTTTTTTCTGTTACAAAACGACATTATTGGTTCACATTATGTCGTTACTTTTCTTTTCTCTAAATGCGTACTACTTATAGGAGAGCGATCCGTTCAATTTGATCGCTACGTACTTGATCGCTGAACGAGCTCCAAGCTATAATTAACCTCTACTCCAATCGTTTTATTTCTTAAACTTTTTTTTCTATTTCTATAGCAATTTAAATTATATGCCTTTTGTTTCCACGAGTTTCTTCGTCATTAAAATATGACAAATTAAATAATGATCTAAAAAGAAAGTCAAGAAATGGAGACAGCTTAATTTTTATAATTA
Source organism: Battus philenor (assembly GCF_028537555.1). Lineage (NCBI taxonomy): Eukaryota > Metazoa > Arthropoda > Insecta > Lepidoptera > Papilionidae > Battus > Battus philenor. The sequence goes on from NW_027181693.1 coordinate 7,777,157, forward strand.
TTGAAAACTAGTAATGAGCAGTGTTAGATTAGTGGTAGCAGACTGAATCTTATATAATTCACACTTTGTTCATTAATTATAAAGGATTCCCACAACTCACAAAAAAGTTTTTAGTGGATGTGCATTAGCATCCTCTGCCCTATTCCCTTTAAATATATTTGGGGGAGGTATAAGCCTTGTAGTAAGCGTGTCTGGTCTGAAGCGATGGTGAGGAAGACAAAAGCTGAATACAGAAATTACAATAATGATATGACACGAATAATTCTTTGTCCCTGCTTAACTCTTTATTATTTAGTCAAGCAATTAATATTGTTTCTAGAAAAAATCCTTTTTTTTCTTTTACATTAAACATTTAATATTTTAACGTGTGTAAATTAAAACTTAATTGATACATTAATATAATAATATTAATAATATATGTAGGGCTTAAGTAATTTTTTTATTTTAACAACTGATTGTCCTAGATCTTCTTTTAAAATATTTCTTATAAAATAGTTCTAGATGCTATGTTCGTTCCCCGGATAAAATATTTTTATTTCGATAAAGATTTATTCGAATTTCCTGCACTGTTTAATGGCCACAATGAAAGTCAGATCTATACTTATTATAGCCTAGTACACAAACCATTCACATAACAAAGTGTATTATAAACAAAAAAAATTATAAATAAAAGTACTATTTTAAAAGTATATTTTGCACTGATTACACATTTTATTATTTTTTATCCATTTATTTAATTTAATATTCTTTATTGTACATACTACGATACATTTAAATAGTTTCACAATAATATACAAAAAAGTACAAAGGGCGGTCTTATCACACAAGGCTATCTCTTACAGTTAACCATAGTATGAAAAAAGTAGAAGTACAAATTAAATATTATTGTTTATACTGTGATTAAAAAGTAAATGCACTTTCATTTATTTACAAAATATAAATTCTTTGTGTTTTTTATAAATCAAATTCATTCCCTTTAAAATAATCCGCGTCCGAAACCCATTTTTGCTTTTCTTGTCCTCGGAACAGTCGGAATAGTCTTTTTACGGTATATCCTACAAGACCTCCTTCGAATCGATTTTTATCTCCAAAATCTTGTTAAAACGGTGTCCCCGTGTTGGCCTTTTGAGTTTGTCGAATAGCCATAAGTCCCACGGAGCCAAATCAGGAGAATACGGCAGTTGTATAACGATATAAGTCTAGTTTTTAAAAAAAAAATTGCTAAGAACTAAAAAAAAAAGAGTGATTTAGGTATCAATCAAGACTTGACGCATTTAAGAACAAAAAAATCCTGCAAAATAGTTTGGACTGAACCCAATGATATTCTAACATTATCAGCGAGGTCTCTAATTGCTAATTAACGATTTTCTAGCATATCTTTGATTTTTTGAACGTAGCCCTTGTCGGTAGACGTTGGTAGTCATCCAGAGCGCTGTTCGTTTTTTTATAACATAGCTTGATAACCAAAGACCCTCAGCAGCATTTTATAAGAATATTTGTTCCGCAAACAAAATTTGATGCAAATTCTTTGCTCAACAAAATGCCTTATTGGAAAAATCCAAAAAATCACGACGAAAACAAAAAAAGTATTCGTCGTTTCAGCTTTTTTCAGTTTAGTTCATAGACATTAATTTATTTATATTATATTAGTATTTTAATAGGTTCAAGCAACTATTTTGAATACGTGTAATTATATTTCCTATATAAATAAAATAAAAAACTTTCTTCTATGATGTATCGATGTCACTCCCGGCCATTTGTTCTGCGTGCTATATATACACCTACGCGCATCGTTTTTTATGTTCTGGCGAGCTTTTCTGGAGAAATATCTTGAAAATTAATTACAGTAGGAGGATCATAAGTCGTGCTTGAATATCTTAAACTAAAAGAAAAGGAAAGAGTGTGTAATAATAAATGTCCACTGAGGTCTTAAGGCTTAAGAATGAAGACCTCGGTGGATAGAAGATCTCGTTAAAGTTGTCGGAAAACGCCGGATACAGACCGCGTACAAGGGGATTTATTGGAAATCTATAAAGCAGGCCTGTGTCCACGTCCTATGATTAAAATGGTGATGGTTATTGTGCTGATTTATTTTTAATATCTAACATTTACTTTTAATAATTCTTAATATGTAATTATTAATTGGTTCCTCAGTTAAATAAATAAAGTTTTATTATTTTATTAGAAAAAATGTTTTCAAGTTTCTTCGAGAAATATCAAAAGAGGTGCTAGCTCAAGTGTCACGAAGTAATGAGTTCCGCAGCCAAATTACCTTCATGTCAAGGTACCGCAACACAAAAAAGAACCGAATAGTGGTTTACCATGTACTAGAACCATTGTTGATAAAATAGTAATTACAATCTAAATCTTCATCTACAACAATCAAAATAACAACAATGTGTAACAATTGAATAATTAACTTAACAAATATATTTAAAATTCAAACAACATTTGTTAAATTGCCATTATTTATGATATTTTTTTTTGTAACCTTAGCAATACATCTGTTGTTTGCAGGAGGCTAAGCAAACATTTGTGTACCGACATTCGGCGACGAGCGTGGTTAACCATTGCCCCGGGGCTACGCTTTATAAAGAGAATAGACAATAGTTAAATAGCCTCAAACATCCGTGAATAAACGAAAAAGTTGAATTAAGCCATTAAAAAACAATTTAGCTTCAAAAGCATTGACAGACCTTTTAAAATATTTCATGAAAATAACCTCCTTTTTTGTTCATAAACATTAATAATAACGTATTACGCTAAAATAAACAATTAAAATTGAAAGATTTAAGGATTAGAAGAAGAGTTAAGCAATGATCTACGCATTTGAGTTAAGACTATCTGGCGATGCAATCCATGCAACACTCGCATGTTTACGATTGATAAAAAAGACAAATATTTTGTTATTTTCAGTAATTAATGCACTATCCTTATCTCATTCCAATATTCTCACTGCGTGGCTTTCATTGTTCTCGTCTTTTTTTTCAGTCGAAATACGCCCACTTCAAGGCAAAGACTTTCTCCAAAGGTCGTCACGATAACCGATCTTATTCTCAATATTAAATTATTTCCAGTATTTCATGTATTAATAAGTAAGAAATATAAATTACCTTTGACATTTAAAGCGATTATTTCAGCTGATTAAAAAAGAATTAGTAAATTAAGTTAAGAAATTCTTTTATCACGTAGAGTATTATAAATTCGTTAATATACATCAAGTATTAATATTTTATGTAACTTGCATGGAGAACTGTCTTATTCATGAAAAGAACAAAGAACGGTTATAGTTAGAGCAATAAAATTTTATAAATCGTAAGCAATTATACCTTTATACATCGTTTAATTTTTGTTATAAAATTTGCAAAGAAAATTAAGAGCAACCCACAATTTAAAACAAAGGGAAACTGTTTGTAAAACACGAAAAAGGTAATTTTGTCCACCCGATATGGATGCTCGCCCTGTGAAAGTGCCCTCGAGCGGGTCGGATCGTAAAATATACGCCACTTCAATATATACGGGTAAAGGCAGACCGTTTATGTTCACTTAAAAAAAACTTGGCTTAATTCAGCACGTCGTTAGACCCCCTGCTACCCGTCCACCCCTTGTCGCCCCATAAATATGACCGTGTGATTCATCTGATCCTAACACTTATAAGGTTAATGACCCGGGAGAAACGATTGGCTTATAAAACATTAATCGAAGACTATAAACAAAATCTTTATGTCTTGGTATCTTGTTTTACTTTACCATAAATTATTCTAACATCAAAATATTAGTTTTTGATATTTTGAATTTTGTATCAGATTAAATTACATACACATGCTCTTAATAAAAGTCTATCTATCTATCTTAGTATCTTAAAAAATATACGAAATCCTAGTCGGTCTGACAACTGCAACTTGTGATAAAGTTTTATTAATTAACAAAATTCTAATAATTAATTATAACAATTCACCTGATTAGATCTCCTTTTTCTTATTATTTGACCATATAAATTTAAACGAGTTTTAAAATATTTGTATCGTCTATGATACATTAATTAAATTCAAAGATGTATCTTAAATGCGGGTTTTTAATTTAATCCCTCAAATAAAATAAAAAATGACATTACATAAAATCGAAATCATAACTACAGTATTCATTACAACAAAGAGTAGAGAATTCAACGCACGTCATCGATTTCCTATCCGGGCAGCAATCTGGACAATGGAAAAAGTGTTAGCCCCCAAGCTTTCCACAAAGGGCACACGCTTACCTGCTTTGGAAAAATAGTAACTATATGAAATTCTACACCGCGACAGGTTTGCTCTTGAACTGAACGTAACGTCAGCAAAAGAATTGCACGGAAAAAAAATTATTATCGAACATTTAAAATGACTGTTTCGCTTATATCGGAAGCGTATCTTAGTACATATTTTAACTGCAGTTTTATTAATTTATTCATTATATTATTTAACATAGAATTATTTAAAGTCACAACTCGGATATGTCATGAAGAATACCAGAACTCTATTTCGTAGAGACTAGAATTAGATAGACAGACGATCTAGTTATGGCCCTTCAAACACGGTGGAAGGAAAACGCTTCCATGGGAGAGGTCTATGACCAGCTATGAACGTTCTGCGGGCGAAATAATGATGATGATGTATTATCAAAAGAATCATTATCATTTTATCAGTCTGCAACGGTAGACGCTGCAAAGTCAAGCCCTTCAAGCCCTTTGCCACATCCAACGACTTTTCACAGTCTTATATGTCCATCTAGTAAAGACTTTTCCACGCTGTGTCTACCTACTCGTGATTGCCACTCGAGAACCTTCCGGCCCCATCGACCGTCGGTTACAAGAACGAAGTCCCGCGCCGATTGCCACTTTGGATAAGTAATTTTTCAACTTACATCGGTGAAACTATATATAAATATTTAAATAATAGCCAGTATTCGCACCTTTTTTTACGGACTGTCTACGATCGAGACGGGACTAAAAAGCCTCGGTATAAAGAGCAACACATCCGGCCCGGGAACTATTGTCGACGCGGGCGGCAAGTGATCGCGTGCTGAGAGCTTAGTACTCCGACACAATTGTATAGTACCGATATCCAAACGTGCCTATATCGGAACAAATATTCTTCACAGAATAATAATTTTAAATATAAAGTAACCTGCTACCTGAATTTTACGCTGATTTAATCTTATACCGCTTAAACTTTTTTAGGTTAAAACTTATTGTTTCTAAATAATTATTAATTTTAACGTCTAAATTCCATGTTTCAAAAGACACAAATCCTACACGAGTACATATAAATAATAAAGCTCTACGACATGTCTTCAACCCTTCTTTTCTTAATTTAAAATCTAAAATTAAAGTATTTGATTGTAGAATGATTTACTGCTGAATTGCTAAGTCACCACCTATTTTTAAGAAGATAGTTAAGAAATATTTAATAGACCTATGATTATTTTTCCGTTAATTTATTACTTTTACTTCCTCAGTTTCTTTATTCTTTCTGAGGCAAGTTTAATCCAAATGTTTTCTTTAATATAATGTTAATTATATTTATATTATGTATTATACCTTATGCATGCTTATGTATGTTTATGTGTGTATGTTTGTGTATGCTTACCTATGTATGTTTATATAAGTATGGTTTGTACATGTTAACTACCCATTATTTATACTTTTACTGCTTCCATACTATGGTTGTCTGTAAGAGATTGCCTCGTGTGATAAGACCGCCCATTGTACTTTTTGTTTATTATTATGAAATTATTTAAATGAATCCTAGCGTGTACAACAAAGAATATTAAAATTGTATTATTCAATAAATCTTATTACAATACTCAAGAGTTTTTAATTCATCGAAATGTGTGGAACTTGGTTACTTGACTCATTTAAAAGGGTTAATATAATAATGTAACAAACATTTATAACGTTAATATAACTGACGATTCAAAAGTGCGTGTAAATTCCTGCTTAAAAAGATATATTATGAATCTGAATTTTTGTAATATAAAAAAATAACTGTATTATATAATTGTTCTATCTTATAGATACATAAACAAAAGAAGAAGGTTTTAATAACACTTCCATGCGTTTTCTATCGAATGACTTCACATACTCAAAGAACTCAACCTCATAAATGCTTACGAATTCATTTCAGCGGAATTTCTAAACAACGCTACCCGAGATCCCATTGGTATTTCAACAAAGCCTGGAAGTTGTTGAGGTATTCGAAATTGTTTACAAAATTCAATCCTGAAGCTTCGAGCCAGATTAAATCTAATTTCAACTTGAAGGTAAGTCTGAAATAAGTCTTCATAAAACCGAAACCCTTTGATTTTACCCTCCTCGAAGTTAGACCTGCTGATTGCTCGAAAGTTACTCTCGCTCGTTTCGCTCCGTCTTTTTCGTTTTAGAAAAAAAAACAAATCAGAAACAAGGGAATAAGTAATGGCTTAAATGAGAATTCCAGAATCAAAACGTCAAAAGACGTTCTAGTAAACAGTGAAAAGGTTTGCCATATGAATAAGCTCTACCTTATAAATGAACAGTGTATATCATATTCTTTAAAACAATGCTGTATTTATAACTCGTAAAGAAAAAATAAAACTAGAGAAGTTTAATTGTGAATCTGTATTCATGTGTTCATATATTCACATTAAAAAAAATACATGAACGCACAAAAATAATATGTTATATTATGACACATCTCGAACATGTTTATTTATTCAGAAAATCATACCAAATCAAATGCATTAAAATTGTATAATTAAACTTTATGACAATTTGGAATTCTCATGCACCTGCTTGTTTAAAGCGTGTACAACACTCACAATTTTTATGATGTACAATCGTAAATAAATAAAAAAACAAGTTAGATTTAATAGCTACACACAATTTGGTTATATTTAACAGTGCTTGCCGTGCTTACTTATATATACAGCTACAAAATACATTTGGGAGAACACGAAGTTCTTTTAACCCAACAGTTGTGCTAGACATATACATATCCACTGATAATAGCATTTTTGATCCACTCCAGTGATAATCTTTCACTCTTGGTGTTAGGTAGCATTGAATAGTTACAAAATTGACTTTTATTTTGTTTTGATTATTATATTTATTCACAATTTTATTTTGTATTTTTATATGTTTTGACTTATAGAATGAGTATTTTTTTTTAAATAAAAGTGAATTGTTGTCTTTTTATTAAAACATAAGTAAGACGATTTTCATAGTTACTTCTTTTGAAAGGAAAAGTATTTAGAGCTCTTACTAAGGAACATATCTACCATAAGTTGGGTGTAAATGCGAATACACCATATTATAAAACAAACCAAAAATAGAATAATTATTAATCTATAAGTAACGAATGTGACAATATCGCTTGCTAAGGCGAGAATATATGTGGAAAACTTTGAAACGTCTAAAGTAGAAATACACAGCATGCGGATAACGGAAGCGGAAAGTATACAGCATTGACGTCCCGTGGCGAAGCCACTTCAGTTCCTGTGATCACTTACTCCCAGACGCTGACAAAGTAACTTAGTAATATGTTAAAACCAAAAGTGCTTAACGCAGTTAAGGTATCCCCGTGATGTTATACAGTGCAATTAGCATACTCCTATATAAATTTGCTTTCATAATACTTTTGCGCATTTTAATGATCTACAAAAATACATCATTAGACGGTTGAGTACTTGCATTGGATATGTCTGTGCTACGTATATACAACCTAAGGGTTACGGTGTTGTGAACAAGAGGCAGGTTTTTAGCTACTGACATGCACTCTGTGCATTTGTAGGATTTTGAGAATCGCTTTCGGCTTAATGTATGTGCGTGCTGCAGCAACAATAAACTATTTCAGACCCGGCGCTGACAGCAACGCGAAATAACATTTCTAGTGTTTTTTTTTAAATATTTTTGCAAAATATGTAAAGATCATTATATTCGTTAAAAAACAATACTTAACTATTTTATTATTCAGACGTTTAGTTTGAATTTCAAAAATTTTATTAATTAATTAATATACTATATACTTAAAACCTGGCGTTCTTTAAAGAAAGCCTATGTCTTACAGTGGGATTCTATCTGCTAAGCTGACATGATGGCAATGTCGATGCATTAAATAAAAATCGAGTAAAGATAATTCATTGAGTAAATAACTTATTAAACTAAACTATTAACTAACTAATTAAACTATTGATATATCTGTGAAGATGCCGAGATATAGATAATTAATCGATTACAATCTGTTACTGAGATCAAGTGTTATAGAGTGACCGTTAAGAGTGAAAGTAACGATTATTTCCCTGTTATTTTATTAGCTCCTTACCCTCGACCGGTCCATGTAGATGGATGGAACAATCAGTCGAACCCTGTCGGGGTCGAAGCTGACTCGGATATCGCAGCAAGTCCCTTGCAGGGGAATTTATGGATAACACGTTGTAAATCTACACGCTCTGTTTGCGCATTACATATAACTGCTCGATAAGGCATGACATTACGTACTGATTTATGCATCCTGTTCTGGTTAGGGATTGAAAAATAGACTCTGCTTACGAATGTCATAATATATAACTGACAGGGTTTTAGACAGAGACAATAGACCGTCACGATATCATCTTTATCATTTCAGTTGTAGGACGTCCATAGCTGGACTTGGAAATTCCAATAGATTTTCAATAGAACTGCTTTGAAACTACTCGCGTACAGCGTCTTCTGACGAGGTTCTTTGTCCACCTTGTGGGTGAACATACTACGCTGTGGTCTCCTTTTAATGGTCTCCAGAAACTTGGGTCCATCTTTTTCTGCGTGGTATACCTGTCTATTCCCACAACATCAAGCTATATTTGTTTTAAAACTAAATATAAAAAGGTCGATGTGATTGATTAAATTTAATAAACAAGGTACATGATTCGCAAGTTACAAAATATAGTAAAATACGGCTTATACGCAAGGGAGCCAAAAATAAATGAAAATTATTGTCGAACGTGAAGGGGGTGACGATTGCCCCACCTGTCTCCGCCTAGTTGATTTAAAGCCGCGGCTGTTAATAAAATAAGCTGCCTAATAAGAGTTCGTAATAACTCTCGCTCGAGCTTTTCCCTACCGCGTTTTTAAGGTTTTAAACAATTAATTTATTTTTGAAAGTAACCCACACTCACCGACGTTTAAAGAAATTGTGTGTTTGTAATTGTTATAAATCTAGGCCTGATATCAATCACTAATAAATAGTGTATTTTATTATTATTTAATTTAAACCGTTTTATATTACGCAATAAAAGACTACAAAAAAAATTAATGAGGAGTCCCTCTAAAGAAGAGAAATAATTATTTCAAAATGATTATCATCATCATGATTACTGCTGGTAAACGTCCCGTACTAGACATAGTCCTTCTCCAAATTTCTCATATATTATTATGACCTGTTGGAAGCGGCATTCAGCATCTTCCAACAACTAACTCGTCTTTCCGCCGTGTGCGTCTGTTGTGTGTCTTTGTCTGTCTGTCCTATTGATTTTATACTGCGCTTTCTTGTCCATGGTCACCTCACCAGAACCTTAAGGCCCTGGCGGCCAACTAATCTGCGCGCTATGTGGCCTGCCCGCTGCCATTTTAAGTTCAATTCATTTAGCCCAATCGGTTACTTTCGTTCGCTTATGGAACACCCTTATTGCTTGCGTAGATTCCCGATTTGATCTCGTACAAGAATCCCGAGTATAACACTATTAATCGCTTATTGAGATTTTTATATTAGTTGAGATTTTTTTAATCTCAGGAAGTTATCGACGGTCAATTAGAAAAGGTCTTTATATTAAGCACTGAGGACAGGAAATTCCCCCAACAGTCTCAATGGATTCAGACATCAGAAGCCTAGAGGCTTACGTGCTTACAGCGACAATGTTACAAAGCCACCAACAGAAAGTTGTTTACAGAATGAAGTAATACTAACATATAAGCTAATTTAATCTTACGGAAGAAAGGGAAACCGCATCGGCTAGGTCCGATATTTGCGTTTAAAACGGTTTTAGTTACAATTAATTAAATTTTTCCATTGATTTAAACATGACATTATATGTATAACAAATATTTTACATTTAGAAGTAACGTGGAATTTTTGGTATTGTTGCTAATTCTATTTTTGTAATAGAAAATCAGTTATAGTGCTACCGAAACCGGTGTACGGAGACGAGAGTATAGGCCGTTCCGTGCCGCCAGATTGCTGTCAACGCTCGCGGAGGGAGTACTCATGCTCTTTATTAAAGTAGCACTTTGGACCACCGGGCCCTATGGGCTTGGTGACTCAATGACCCTTTCAACTAAACGCTTTAGGAGCTCGGCGGCCTCCCAATTTGAAACTAGTATGTAACGGCACGAAACAAAGCTCCACAGGGAGCCGATGAGCTAAGCTGCCTTAAAAGAGATTTTAGGCTGAGCGCCTTCTCCACCCTGTCGTCTCAAACCGTCGGAATCTACAAATACCAATTGACTACCTGTAAGTTAGATTAAAAAAAGAAAAATAATCAAAGTCAGTAAAAAGTAAGTCTATATAATGGCATTTTTATCGATACTTCCCAGTATATTAAATACATCACTAAGTCTGCATTCGGAATCAGGCGCACGTCGACAATTTTCACCCCATTTTAGGTGCGTTTTCACGAAATCCACTCATGCCTGATGCTCGACCCTTCCACACAGACAACAAACATTGGAATGGATCAAACAAGCTCAATTTCTCAGTTCCGTTATGCGCTCGATGGTTTCTGTCTTTTCTCCCCGCTTTAGACTACTTTTAAGCGCTTTATAACTACTTCATTATTTATATTACAAAACATTATGATAATCTGACTTTATTTCGTCGTTTATTTTTAGTTGGTCTATTGTTAAGGCATTGGAATCCAAAAACTGCTTTCAATAAACGTTACTTTATTTCCGTTTTATACAAAAGTTTTCAACTCACTTCTGTTTGCAAAGTAAAATGAAACAAGCTAAACTAGTATTTTTAACTGTTGTTTAGATAGTAATGTCATCGTTATACCAAAAAAAACATACGTTTGACAGAGAGCGTTAACCATTTAACAGCTTTATCTAATTGACTGTTAAAATAATTAACTAATTAATTATTTAATTCATTAACACCGTTGGCATATCAATATTATTTACGCTATATATAATTATCATTTTATTTTCTGGTCATAACCTTCAATTTTTTAATTAATTAACACAGAAAAATTTTTTTAGTTTTATCTTGGCGTTGCACTCTTATGTTCTTCGTTCCAATAAAAAAGAATATTAAAGCTTCACACAAAAGCAGGAAGTTTTAACTGACATAAATTTAATTTAATTGAACTGTTCTTATACAATTTTACAAAAGTTAAATACCTATAAAAGTCCTACATACAAAAGAGATCCGTCACTTAGTAGATTTTAAAAAGCGTTATGTCAGATACTTTCGAAATCAACACACTTCCAGTACAAGACAGTTTCGATAAATCTCCTTATATTTGCTAACAGCGTAACAACGTCCTAAAAGATTAGATCGCTTCCGCTATTCCAGCGACAACTCTCCATTTACCGTTGATGTCTCTTTATTAATGCGAGGTTCCCTCGTCGGGGGCCCTTGATCCTAATTAATCCATGGAGAATCCGCCAAAGCAATGGTAAGAGCTCAACGGCCTCCCAGTCCGGTAAAATAGTAGAATGTAACCCGAGCAGAGGCTCCCAAAACAATAAGTGTATAAACGTACCAAAGCCTTGAAAGAGAGAAAGATAAAGAACTCATTTCATATTTTGTAGTTAGAAGTAACACATGTGCGTCATCACTTCGGGCTTTTCCACTCGTGTCCGACAAACTCGTTAAAAGTTGGCGAAACAACGGAAGCGTCGTTACTTTGAGAAACTTGCGTCTTGTGACGTTAAGCATAAAACTATAACAGGGCAATAAAATAAAATATTTTTTTTGCTAGATAATGTGGCCAGCTGTTTAATCCAGCCAAGATTTTAGGCAGAGCTGTAACATACATTACCTTCCTCGCTCATCTAAGTCAGATGAGTTAACGATTAATAATTTCTAAACTCCACGTAAACGAAGACTATTTTTACTTTTAATTATGCTTACAACAAATAATAGTAAATAGCATAATATCAATGACTATTAATACTGTTACAATTTGAAACAAAATTTTTTGAATTTTTCAATTACACAGCCAGAGAAAAAAGGTAATAACTTTGAAAAAAATTTGATCACTGAAGACGTAGATGGACGGCAACTATGAGGCCGCAGCCGCATACGTTGGTCCGATCAGATGCAAGCTACGCTGTAGTATCGCACAGTAGTTGAAGACCGTGGTAAATGGCGTAACATAGTGGTCATGATCCTAAATAGTGTGGGGTACAAGGCAACGAAGAGAAAATGTCAAGCGCAAGATGACATGCAGATTTTATATTCACCATCCCTGCTTCCTAACCTGGTGCTGATGAGACGAGATTGTTCTTATATGTATATACAAAGGCAACTGGCTGGCCATTTTACTTCTTGTGGATTGACTGCGCTAGGAACGACCTAAAGTTGTCTGAGATTGACCAAGCCATGTATTCTCGTCTTTTCTTTAACGAACACAAGTAGCAAATTAACAAATCTTTATATAATGAATTTCTTCTTTGTTTGTACGTGAAGTGCATGACTTCATAAGAAAACTACATTTCTCATGTGAATTAATGATCATTAAGAGGTTACAGAAAAAAAATACTCTACTTAACTACGCCAGTTTTCCGTTAAGAGGATTCCCAAAGCTGTAAATTGTGTGAGCGAAATATTTACGAGACAGGACTACGCAGCGCTACAATAGTTGTAAGCGTATATTGAAGTAATGCGTTCGTTGCAAAATGTTATGTTCAATACAAAAAAAAAACATTATACTTTATGTATATCTGTATACTGGCTATGATATAACTATGACTACTGATAGCCGCTAGGGCCTTGAGGTTCTTCGTAGACGACGGACCGGCGAGCGCAGCGTGGGACGTCCACCCACAAGGTACACAGACGACCTTGCTAGGATCGCCGGAAGACGCTTGATGAAGATTGCTTCTAATCGGTCATATTGCAAATACATGGAGAAGGCCTTTGTTTCGCAGTGGACTAACTACTAAAACGATGATGGTGATATTTTAGCTATCGTCGTGTTTCAAAAGTCCTTTTTAAATAGTGTGTTTTGAGGTTGTAATTTCATAAAATCCATTCTTGGTCATTTAATATCCTTAACTCTTGTAGTTGGTAAATATGCATTTATTTTAATGGCAGCTCCCTCAAGCCCTTTTAGCGGTCGGAGTTTCGTATAATCCGTTCTTAATCCAAATTTCAAGTCCTTATGATTCCAGAGAAATCGTTATGAGTTAGTACATAGGTGGAAATCTCTTAAATTGTGTGACTGACTTTAGATGTAAAACTTTAAAGGGATGAATACATAGATCATTTGCTGTTAATTAATGTATAATACCCGGCGATGAATATTGCTCATGTACCTTTGGAAAAAGATAATAGGCTAATTTCGGCTTCGTAGAGCATTATCTCTATCGTACGAGTGTGGGATAGAGAGAGAGGTCGATGTGCAATATTTATCGTCGGGTACTGTATGAGGATTAGTTGATTATATTTCATAAGCATTCATATTTAGACTAGAGTCAATAAAAATATAAATAAAATTATCATACTGATTTATATCTTATTATTTACTTTTCCTATAAAACTGATATAAACCAATAACTGTTGATAGTACGAAATCGCCGGTTCGATAGGTAGCTAGTTCAAAATCGTTATAAATAAGTTCGGAATTCAAAATAGTACCAAACTAATCCTTCCATGTAATACTTCTATTTTCAAAATATAATATTGTAACAATAGGCCTGTTTTTACTTAAAAATAAAATTATTCGTCTCGTTAGCACTATAATTTCACTAATTAGAGCGCCTTTCAATCCTGATCATGGCATTGCCTACGCGCTTTTAGACGAAGCCAAACAGAACAGAGATGATCCCTTTCTATGCCGAAGAAGTAATAAAAATGTGGAAAAACTCTTGATCACTGGAAAGGTAGCCGACCACGAGACCGCCGCCTCATGAGCTGGTCCAATCAAATTCGGAATACGCTCGACGTCACAGTTGCCGAAGTAATGCACGCCGCCGGAGACTGACATAGATGATGTTACATATAGTGCCACAAACTTTCCAAGAAGGGTTACGATCCTCATTAATGAGGGATTCGACGCAGACTTCTTCCGAAGTCTTGTCAGTGCTTACACGTTTAGTAGATGTAGTACGGGTTCTTGTTGTTGCTTTTAGAAAGTGTTCTCCAGTAAGAACGTTTTCTTTTTTCCTTAGGAACTTATGACGTATTTATTTCTTATAATGATTTTTAAAATAAAATTTTGATGAAAATACTATAACAACATTATCTTTTTAAACCAATGTTACAAGAACTTACATCTTAATAAATAATATATTCAAGTATTATTTCAAAGTAGGCATAAATAAACTCATCGAGCTTTAAAAAACAGAAACAAATCTTTCTTTGTTTCTAGTTCTCACGGCAAGAGACGCAGCCATGAAAAAAACAGAACACAAAAATTGTTCGGCAAACCGCCCAGCGTTAATAAATTCTTCGAATTTGTGGGTAGGGCGAGAGCCATGGAAATCGTGGCGGCTTAGCGTGCGGTGTGGCTTACGGATGACAGTGTGAATGAACTACACGAATATCGAATATTTAAGACGGATACAGTCTGATTTGCAATTTTTCAAAAAAGAAATCAAAAGTGAATGTGTGTGAATTTTCTAGAGTAGAAAATTTAGAAAAAAACATGCTTTAATGTTTTTTGCTACAGTAATATTTATACTTAAATTATAAAATTAAATCAAGCTACTTTGCTTACAATAATTTGAGAAAAATTTACGGTTATCCAAAAAAATATTAAATTGGAGTTCGACTCCTAAGATCGTAATTTTAGTATTATTTTTATAATTAATAATTTAACAAATTAATAATAATAAGTATTATTAAATTCTATTACATTTAATTCACTGTTTATTTTGATTTGTGTAGTTTCCAAATAGTTCTTGAACTGGATTTTCCAAAAAAATTGTAGTTGCTAATGGGAGCTTTAATATGAATAACATGGTAACACATCCAGAATGAGACCGAGATACTAATTATATTAAACACTAAGTTTTAGTATAACACAATTCCTCGTTTTATTTTATTATATTTATATAATTTCATATACATATAACTATATAATTACATAAACATCAATTAAAATAATTATTTCTAAATAATATTAATCTATTACATACTTCCTTACAGGTTATATACAAAAATCTTCAATGTTCTGGTGCGTAACATTTAAAATACTGCCCCTGTGAAATTGCAACTAATTTATTAACAACTTGAGCCTTACATTAATTATATTTACATAAAGCGAACGTTATATATTGTTGTATTGCATAAAGTTATTTAATATATTGCTGGATTGGATAATTTTGCGCAATTGTTGAGCTGTGTAAACAGATTTTGATAAAAACAAATCATATCATTCAAACAAAGGTAATCAATCAGCTATCATTAAAAAATAATTTAATGTTAATTATTAGTTAAAATTTTATATCAACCTTCGCTTTATCGTGCTTTCAGGAGGTCTTATAATAAAGTTAAAAGCGGTGTCGAACAATCTTCAATTTAAATCTTTTTACTTTACCATTAGAAACTTTAATGAGACCTGTCAATTTTGTACCTTCTCGAGCGTTAAAAGATTCCCCGATTAATGCGGAAAATCTTCGCACTCATTTCCTAGTCTGCCGCTGATGGGAGATTGGAAGTTACAAAGGAACAATATTTTGTCGAGTTAACGGCAGTAAATTAATTGTATAACAAACTTAATATTCATAAATATATACGTTGCCAAAGTATTAACAGTGATCCAGTAATATTAACACCACACACTTTTATTCGTCTGCTATTTTAACATTATTAGAAGTTAGCAGCCAGCGGCGCAGAATTCTGATCTAAAAATTCAACAGTTGCTGTTTTTTTAATGAAATTTCACAACGTTTGATGCACACATTCTAATATTAACCATGTAAATCTATCAAAGGAGGTTCCTTATATTTCGATCGCCTGAGTCTTAAATACTACAATAACATTTAATTGATAATATATTCTAAATTTTAAACTTAAAACTAAGAAAAAAAAGATTTTAGATATCTTGTGGAATTTTATTATATATGGGTACACTCAGACCCGTCAATGATTTGCTAACTTTTTGAAGCCGAAACTTAGCATTATAATATCACAGTATTATGAATTTGTATGTATATGCGAATAAGTATTTAGTACATGACGAATTCAGATGATGTTACGCAGTACATTGAAATATAAAACAATGTAGCACCGTAAAATAACAAGCGATTCTTGACATTAACCATAATGATTAACTCTTCCTAGCTCTAAAAATACCCACATTGGTCTTAAATCAAAATTCTAACACGAAGATAAAACGCACTCAATGAACTCACAAAATCTTTTGGACTTGTTCTGTGTACAGTGGTAGTTTCGAATGAGAAGAGTAAGGTGTGGTGAGAGCGCTAGAGTCCCGGATAAGATTTTTTTTAATGAAAAATCTTTCTTGTAGTCGAAGATATAGTTATTATGTTACTAAGTTCTATCATTTTGTCTTGTGGGTGTCAATCGTAGTAATAAATTCGAGACCTTCTGCTACAATTCCATCATCGTAAATTCTGTATGCAGAATCCAAATTAAACATATAAAGATAAAAAATAGCTAAATTAACTGGTTATACCACGGTTAACAAAAAAGTCGGCAATTTAAAATGGCTACCCTGAGTATTCATTTTTTATTTTTTGACTTAATAATTTTTTCACACCCGAACTAAATGGATAACTATTTTTCCACTTATTGATGTTTACTGTGAAAACAATAGAGCAATTATAAAAAAATAGAAAAATTGCTGTCAATTAACCTTTGGCTCACTTCCTATAATAATAGTATCAGAAATAATAAATAACGATAACATAGTTAAAAAAAACTTCCAAATTCTCATTAATAAAATAAATTATTGTTTGCCATCTCTGAAAAAACTAAACTCACGAAAAAATAAACTAATGCATTATATTTTTGAGTGATCGATTTATAGAGGACAATTGTAAATAGCTAAAGCTTTAAAGCTTTTTTGTTGACCAATGGGCTATACAATTAGTCCTTTAAAGCTTTTGCACCTATTATTAATCACCTATATATACCTAACCTTTCAGTATTGTCTAACAGAGCATACTGGTTCAAAACATTATTTCAACCAGTCACTACGATACAGGCTTTGGCTACTGTACTAAGTTTTATTGTGGTAGAAATATCAATTATTAGCATTATTATCTACTTCTGTTAAACATCACCTAGTAATTACTTTATTTTTTAACACAACCGTCCGGCACTCATTCTTCCCACGTGTACAAAAATTTTAATGTAGCATATACTGCTCAGTGGTCTCGATGTACAATACAAACGGCTGTGCAGTTTCCAGTATAACTATGCTAAGCAAAACAAGGTTATTCAGTAATTCTTGTACACTACGCATACTCATATTCTCCGATGACATCGCAACCTTTAGGTAAATTATCCAAAATTCATGTCAACAGGTTCGGCATTTACTCAATCACTGCACTAGCCAACCCTTGACACTTCACCGTCACAAAGTCACTTCGTCTGTACCAAAATATCCGAAAAAAAATTGGTTACAAAGCTGCACAAAGCTGCTGTTTTTAATAAAAAAAAATAAGTAACAGCTTTGTAAGTTTCAAAAAAAAACATCTGTTTTCAAAAAAAATATGTGAAACTATAAATGGTAGCCGCGACTAAACCAGTCTTATCCAGAGTAATCATGACTATATATTCTAAAAACAATTAGTCTACTGTGACAGATTCTTTTTCCTTTAATTTTCTTTTTCTTTTCAGGCGATAACACAACACCCTCTGCAAGGCATAGGCCTCATCACCCTCCTAAGGATGGTCACAATGTCAGTCTTGCGCCTATCATAAAAAGGATAACAATTTTCCAATATAAAAGATAAAAACTATTGTATATTTTTAGAAATAAAACTAATTCTCTTAAACAATTTATTGCAAACATTTCTCAAAGTATAACTAATCACAGGTTCATTAAAATTAAATTCACAAAAATATAACTATATTAAAGTTTAAAATTACTTACATTTATATATGCATTTCAATTTGGTCAATACTTGTCAAGAAAATATAAATTTTACCCTAACATAGTTTTAAAAAATTATGAATACAAGAATATAAACTTAAGTCAATTATTGGAGGTTACAGGGTACAAAATTACAAATTTTCTAATTATTATAATCTTCATTCAATATTTTTATACTTGAGTAAATAATAGTATATATTTCTAATCAGTTCATATTTAGTAAACAAGGTAAACATCATCAACACATGTTTATTCTCTAAATTAACTAAAATGTTTGATAAATATCAAGTAATATCAAATTAGTTGGTCAAAAATGTTATTATTTATTTATTATTTACCATTGCAAAGAAATTACAAGTCCTGTTCAATTATAAAAATACAAAAGTCTTACATAAATAATAAAAAAATACTTGAATAACTTAGTCAATAAAACCTTAACATTTAAGTCATACAATACTACATCAAAAATCTAAAAGCACTCTTAAGCAGACACAGGTACTAAAACAAACTATGCTCAAAAACGAAGTCCATACGAAAATCACAACATAAATTATAAAACAATATTGAGATACAAAACAACTAGATTCTGACTATTCTAACAAATCTTCACCAAGCATAGCTAGGAACCCTGTGGAGTATTTGCCACTATATGAATTGCTTCACCGGTCAATTGCGGTAAAGTAGACACTTTAGCTAGAGATATGTCTGCATATTTTCTGGGCACTGCTTGAAACTTTGAATTTTCCACATTAATTACAATGTTAGCTAATTTTGTAATAATGGGCTGTATATGTTCTAGCGAATATCCAGAATAATGTTTAAGTGTCGGGGTCCATACTTCTTTAAGGCTTTTAGTTGAGAGCAGATGTAAGGAGAGGCAAATCGCAGCAGAAGCCAGTTCCGAAGGGCGGTAATGTGACATTGTGTACTCAACAAGGCTTAAGTCTACAAAATATTTGGCAAGGTGATGATTTTTCGATGTCCCTTTGGCAGCCTTCACAAATCTAAAACAATTCGAAAAAATTAATATATAAAAAAATTGGCAAGAATTAATTAATTTACTACATAATCCGTGTAACAAATTTAACATTTGTATATTCAATTTCTTTATATAAAACATCTGCGATATTACACCGTCCATTCTCACCTGTGGGGGCATTACCCATTCGGTGTCTAATAATGGTTAACAATAATGATCATTTCTCACCAAATAATTACAGAATTTCCAAGATCAACAGCTCATTACACATGAATAATATCAACTGGTTTATTAAAGACATAAATAGAGATATATATAAATTACCTTCGCAGAAAACTAAGAGGTATGGGCCTTGCAAGACAAAATCCAAGTTGTGTCATGATTTTTCTCTCACAACAGAACACATCTGCTTTTTTGTATGCATTATCAGTCACATATACAAAGTCCCTTATTTCAGGTGGATAAATCTCTTCATACTTGCTTGCAATAAACATTGCTGTCACACCAATTAACTGTAACTCATTCCGCTGAACATTTGGTGCCACCTAAAATATTTGAGATTTTTTTAAACAATTAGTGGAACAAACAAGATAATTTCCAAATTCTAATATTATTCGATTACAACTTTAATCAACTCTTATAAACATATTTAAGTTCTGTTATTAATTACTCTTTTAAAGTAATGTGTACCTGTAAATATCTGTCAATTATTCCAACAGTTAAGTGGAAAGTCTCCAACATTAAAGAAAACTGGCAGTGAACTTCAACCAACCAGTCAAGAAGAGTGGCTCTCATTTTACCTGTTATCACAGTCTGCAACACAAAGTTATGTATAAATCAATTTAAAGCAATCATGAGAATATGTTAAAATAGAAAAACATATAGAGTACTAGTTTTACACATAATATTATGTTGAGGTCTCAAAGCGATGAATAATAGTGAACTAAAAAGACAGGTTTGACGAAACACTATTAAATTGATTTAGAACAATGTAATAAAGAAATACTAAAAGCAGAACAAAATTTTGGCAAAGGTAAAATAATTTTTTGACGGCATAGAAAAATTAAATAAATTAATGCAATCATCATTTGGTTTAGTAGCCAATAACTAACAAACACCAATTGTAGAAGCTGTATACTTTAAGTACCGTAATGGTAGAATTTTATTTATATAGTTAATTTTATTTAAATTTTTCTTATACAATATGTGTACAATGGTGAATAAAATATATGTAAAGTAGACATTTTTTACCAGTTAGCTGCTTGGGTGAAGCACAGAGAAATTTATGAAGTGAAATAAGTAAATATAAAAGATGAAGAAAATAAAAATCCCAATGAGAAGGAAAATAACAAAGAAAATAAAACACCATAAATATACTAATGGCTAATACTAACTATAATGATATATAAATGTAATAAATACATGTAGTAAATAATAAAATACAATTATGATGTGTGATGATTCCATCAATTTGTCAAGCAACAGCTTTTCAACCTTCCTTCCCTTCAAATGTGCATTATTCCCGATTGTCCTCAAAGGGGAGCAGTTGCAGAGAAGAATAGACTGTATAGCGAAGAAAGAAAGCTTTTCCTTGTTATCATAAAAATACTTTCTTATTACATGTATGTTACAGGTATTATATATATAATATTTAATAAGTATATCTCACAAATTTTTAATAGCACAAACCTGTTTTCTTAAGTGATCAAATTCAATAGGGTATTTCTCTTCTAATTCTGTCAAATACCTATAAATGTCCTTTATATAAATTGACATAAGTAGAGGACTATTATTATCTCCCGCATCAATATCTTCAATGTCTTCTGGTATTGGCTGTTCCCAAGGTTTTACCCCTTCTTCAATTCCATTGAGAGTTTTAGTTGAAGCTTCTGACAACTTAAGTTTGCCTAGGTATTCTGAAGGATCTTTTATAACTGGTTTCAGCAAATTTTTATTATCTTTTAAAGTGTCCCAAACAGCAGGTAGTTTACAATTTTTTTTGCCATCTTGAGTATTTTTCTTTACTTTGACAATGTTAGCATTACTGGGCTCTTTAAACTGATTTGGTTCATTTTGTGAGTCTTTTAGAATTGCCTGGAAGAAAATTACTCATAGAATCCACAAAGATTTTCACAAAATTAAAGCCTAATAGCTGAAAAAATTAAAAGGAGATTCAAGTTTATACATATTCTAGTCTCTAGAATCATGACAAGTTATCTTACCAAAATTTTATATAAACCATCTAAAATACCTTAATGTAAATACTGCTTTCAAAAACCATCATTCATTTCAAATAAAAACAAGCTTAACTAATTTCTAATAAAAAATGTTTAACCTTAAGCTATTTTAAATAACATATTAGGAGTTATGTTTAAAAGAGCATATAAATAATGAAAATATACCTTGGTGCGTGCAGCTGCTCTCGCAGCCAAAGCCGCTGTGCTTTCCTCACGTCGCAATACTGGTCTTGATGAGGGCTGTAATTTGGATTTACTGGCAAGCCCAGTATCAATTTTAGACTGCACATGACTATAATTACTGAAAATAGATAAATAAATATAGTAAAATATCTCAGTTCTGTAATTTAAGTACTTAATTGAAAAAATAATTATTAGAACAAGACATCCCTTAAATAATAGTATACAATATCAATGGAATTAAGTCAATAAAATTATTGAGATATTCTAATGTATACTGTCCCTATGCAAGTTTATTAAATCGTGGGTAGTGCTTATATTGCCTGCAGCTCATTACAGTTGGCTCGATTTTGTCAGATTCTGCAGCAGCAATTGCAATTTTACTGGTTTATATTACTTTGAAATTTACTTTAAGTCGTATTACTTCGAAATCGTTCATATTACTACGAAAGTTTTTTTTTTATTGTGGGTAATGTTTATCTTATTCACTTCACATTTTAGCTTAGCTTGCTTTTTAATAAATTTTAGCAACAGCAATTGAGATTTTACCATGCAAAAGCATGGCGCTGAAATTTTATATTAAGTCAATAGAATTTATGAGATAATATAATAATTACTTAATCATTACAAAAGTTATTTAATACGGTGGGTAGTGCTTACCTTGTCCGCAGCGCATTACGACTTGCTTTTTTGTCAATTTCTGCAGCGGCAATAGCTTTTTTACTAACGTTGGCATCGCGTTGAGCTTGCACATTGGTATTAAGCTCGTCAAGAGCTCCCCGAACAGTCAAGCCTTGTCTTTTTATTGGGAGACCTAAATTAATTTTACCTTTCGCATATATATTTTCCTGATCTGAATGATGCACCTAAAATTTAATATGCATTACACTATTTTTTATAAATAATAGTATAAGAAAATGATACTAACTAGCAAACTAAATAATGAACTTACCGTCCTTGGTCTTCGAAATTGAATTTCCATAGTAATTGTTTAAATTAACAGTATAGTTATACTTCAATCGAAAATATTGTCTGTAGCTTTAGCTATCTATAAATATTAACACTATTTTTTCCAGTTTATTAGTCCTCATCCACTAAATATCCACTCCAAAGAACACGGACTGTGCTCTAATCCGTCAGAGCACCACTGGAATCTAACGGACAAAATTGAATTTTACTGTCTAATTCGGAAATATATGGTTCCATAGAGTATTATAGACACAAGAGACAACTGCCCAAAATAAAGAAATGTAATTGGCTGAAATAAACTTACCGGAAGTAAACAAGTATATTAAATTTTTGAGCGACACTAATTTATGAAAATAAAACAAAATTAGTGTCTTTAAAAACTATGCTTAATATTTTAAATTATTTGTAACAAAATAATATGAAATTTTTTTAACTGTACTTAGTATAAATATTAATCATTATACGTAAGAATATGTCGTTTTCCGTAGCATAAGCAAATTACTTTTTTTTTAATTCCAGCTACATTTAGAACTTTGTTGAACAAAACAAAAACGTTTATTTTAAAGACATAATTTTACCTTTAAATTTTATACAAAACAAAAGCATTTTCGGATATTTCGTTTTTCCACGAAACTAATGATTATAAAAAACAAAACACTTTTAATAAAATACATAATAAAATTCTTTCTTACACTATATTTATGACCTGTTTTTAATTAATATTATTTTAATTAAATTTATTGATTAATCATCAATTTAATTTACAAAGTGTATTCACCAAACAGCAGTCATGCCACAATTATTCTTATACATTAATTGTATATTCGTTTACATAGTTTACGAAATATCATTTAATTTATGCCAAGGAAAAAATACAACTGTTATTGTTTCATCGACTAAAAATAAAAATGAAACCGTAACTGTAATTGGCTCAACTGATAGTTTTAAGAAAAATTATTTGATATATTACAATAATGTTTGGGAAACGAGTATTTAATACAGCTTGTGATATTTTGGCCTAGTTTATGCAACCAAGAACTATAATTAAAAATTTTCAGACTAATCTAAAGGGATACATTGCAAAAAATATTATACTTTTAAATTATACTATCACTAAATGGAGTTATTTTATAAGATATAAAAATAAAATGGAAAAAAAACTAACTAACTAACTAATAATGTACATCGCCTACATATCACCAAAAACGTTGACACACAGTTATTTTATTGATATATAAAACCGACGGTCAAATTAAAACAAATTTATAAATTACATTATAAGTAAATTTAACTTGTGCACGTATCACAAAAGCAGCCATGTGTAAAAGCATCTTTAGATTTCTCTAAGTTGTTGTCGCTCAATACAATCATCTGTTCTCTCACTTGGGTATAAAAGTGCGGATAAACTTGTCAGTCGGGTACAGTGGGTTCAAAAAGAGACATGACAGCAAGCATTGACATTTTGTGAACGTTCGTCTTTCGTTAGTCTCGTTCGTTACTTATTCGTGAGCAAAATCAATATCAGCGTGTTACTAACTCTAATCACTTGAATGTTCGTGGAGTACGTACAAGTACTTAAAATATAAAACGATATCACGAATTTCTTCAAATGTTAGTTGAAGTGAGTTAATTAAACTATACCTAACCTTAATTCGGTATTTTAATTCAATTATCGTTTTCAGTTTTTGCTAACATGGTGCAAAAGGGTCCACGACCTTTGGTTCTCTGTGGTCCATCAGGATCTGGAAAAAGCACCCTTTTAAAACGCCTTCTGAAAGAATTTCCAGACAGATTCGGTTTTACTGTTTCGCATACTACTAGAGCTCCACGCCCTGGAGAAAAAGATGGAGTACATTATCATTTCACCAATAAGGATGATATGACTGCTGCTATCAAAAAAGGAGAGTTCATTGAAACTGCGACTTTCAGTGGGAATATGTATGGGACTAGGTAATAAATAATATTTTACTGTAGCCATGTGGTCAATGATTAAAAATAAAGTTGGCATTACGCCAAAAGCTTTATTGTCATAAACATTTAGTCATTGTTTACAAATAATTGAATCACAAATATCAAAGAAAATAAGGTTTGATTATATTTTTATTTAATTTTTTAAATTAAGAATTAGTTACATTTAATTTCCCACATTCTTAATAGAACTGTACTTCAATATTCATTAATGTTTACAATAAAAGAATTTACTCTATCAATGAGTAATGATTAAGTTTACTAATTATTTTCACAAACTTTGAATTATAAGTCATCTAAATAACATATTATGTTATAAAAGTAGCTTAATCAGATATGCTGGAGCTATTACTATGCTCCACTTTTAGTGAATACTGAAAGAGGCTTGTAAACAAATTAACATATAATGATTATATTATATAATTACTTTGACAATATCAACAATCCATTAATATTTTTTATATGCTAGGGCTAAACTCCAGCGCCAAGTCATATGCACTCATTGAACAATTATTTTTGGCTCTGATTGTTTGTTAAATTATTTCAGTATTTAAATTTACACAACCATTGTCAGCTCCTGGGAAATTGAAACAAATTACTGGTGTGAATAATAATTATTATTATTCTATCATAAAATTAGTGAAATCCAAATACCAATCATAATTAATTAACCAACATCTAAAGTATTATAAGGAGTGTTGTCATATAAATAAGCCATTATATCTAACCTCAATACACATATTTTGTACTTTTGTTTAAATAATTTCAATATATATAATTTTTAAAAAAAAACATCCTTGACAACAATTTTCATGTTTTAAATATATGTATTCAATTTAAAACATCAGCTAGCAAAAAAGTTCAAATATCGAAAAATGGCTGGCACTATCAAAGAGCTTGGCCATCCTTGTTATATTATTATGCACTCTTAATAATAATTTTTTTTACACAATTTTTACCACCAGTGAGTGGAAACAAATTTTGTATTTTAATTAGTCATTACTAATATAGTAAACTAACATTTTATATTTATATTACAGTAAGAATGCTGTTGATCAGGTTCGACGAACAGGCAAAGTGTGTGTCCTTGACATTGAAATAGAAGGAGTAAAACAGGTGAAACAAACCGATCTAGATCCCCTCTTGGTTTTTGTAATGCCTCCATCTATAGAAGAGCTTGAAAGACGACTACGATCCCGTAATACAGAACAGGAAGAAGCTTTAAAAAAAAGACTTGAAACTGCTCAACAAGAAATTGAATTTGGTTTGTAGCAAATTTTAGTTACCCTGTTAATTAAATAATCTAAAATATTATTATATAAAATATATTGTACAGTATTGAAACAGTGTAAACCATATATCTTAAACAACTTTTTAAATTTTAAAAGTGGTCATATACGTCCCACGTTACCTGAATGGAAAATCTTCAAACATTACTATGGAACGGAACGTGTAAAATGAAATATTACTCTATATATCAATCTTGCGAAATATGTTTTTATTAGACTGGAGCATACATGATAAAAACACAGGCAAATAGAGTAGAAATAACATCAGTTAGTCTATAACAGATTAGGTGTGAACAAAAGTATGTTATATTTAATAAAGGAAATTAAGTGAGTCTAAAGTCTGCTGCATAGAAATAATATACACTTTTAAATTATACATTTTATAACGTCAGGAACATTCATAATCACAGTCACAATATTTTATTTTTAAAAACTGGTTGTGTATCATTATTTTCCTGTGTTATTTGAGTTTATTTTTTTAAGGATACATGTTCATTCTTATTTTAAACTACACATTGCTATATACTTTATAATTATCATTAACACAATTTACAATTGCATATATCTCTTAAGATTAATGTTGCTGAAATTTGATAACATTAATTTTTCAGGGAAGTATGTCAACTAGTGAATAATTCATCTCATATGTTTAAACAAATTATTTTAATATTATTTCAGGTCAACAGCCTGGAAACTTTCACATTATTATACTTAATGACAACTTAGATAAAGCATACACAGAACTATGCAAATTTTTAGAACAAAATGTTCCTGATAAGAAAGGTATTTGTACATATGTATTGTTTATAAATTTAATAATAATTTTTGTGAGTTTTTTTTTCCAATAAATATAAGAATATTTTATGTTTCCTATTTTTGAAATTGTTTAACATGTAAATTACATGAGAAATCATAATTCTGTATGCATTGCATTATAATGAAGACAAACGGGAATATATATATACTTATATGGAGGTACCCATAAGTTTCTTCTTTCATTAAGTATATCAGTTAATAGATCTGTTGTTTTTAATCTAAGAAACCAAGTTGATGTTTGGTCATCTTGAATTAGAGCGCTAAACAAATATGTGGTAAAAATTCAAGTTAATGTTCTCTCTAGTAGGTTCCTGTATTTTGATTATGCCATGGGCGTCCGTCCAAGCGTTTTAAAACCTCGGCCTTGAAATTTAGTGAAAAATCTAAAGTAATGAAAGATGAGGTTTTTGCTCTCTGCCTATACCATTCTGCCCCAACTGTAGAAACCAATAAAAATTATTTTTAATCACGAAGAATATATTTGCTACAAATAACTTATATACAGATTTTTATTGCATTAATAATAGTCGTGAAATTTAAATATTTTTATATTTTATGGTCTGTTACTAATGTCATATAAGTTCATGGCTTTAATCATAATAGACACCCTTTAGTTGAGATCATTTAACTTAGATGATGTGAGGAGGATAATCATATCAGTCCTATGTGTTGTAGTGAAAACCAATCAATAATTAGGATTGCATCATGCAACATTTTGTTTAATTACAATATGATCTCAGATTGCTAATTTTGTTTAACATTGCTTCAATATCTTTGTTTCTGTATATGACTATCATCATTAACCATACTAATAATTTCTTACAGAATCAAACAGTACAAATGAAGAGTGAAAGTTTGGGTGACAAATATATTTGCATGTATTACCTCAGCCTGTTACACCAAGGAAACATATTTCTTAAATATTAAACTGTTATTTAAAAAATTGTTGATACATATTACTGTTAGAGGCATTATATTCTTTAAAATTCTGTTAAAAATACAGAAGAGACCGGTATTTATATTTCCTAATTATTAATAAAAAAATCAAACTAATTTTCCAGGGTACTGAGATATAAAAATAAATAATTTTTGTTATACAATGATATCCCAATACATTGTAATATAAAGTTATTTATTTTATAATATTGTATTTGTTTTATAATACTCTATACAGTTATGAGTGAAGACTATGTGATTACTTAAATAAATGTTTCATCTGCATAATACCCAGTGATTACAAGTATTTAAAAAGTTAAAATAACTGTATTATCACAGTAACCATTCCATGTTAAGAGATTTTTATCTATTATTTATGATTTTGTATATTTTGCAATTGTTTTTTATTCATTTTTAGTGTAATTTAATTAATTCATGATAGTTTGTCATTACTAATATTATCAATGTTTTGACGAAAGCAATTAACAGAAAACTACATTAATAATGCAATATTGTGCCTTGATGATTTACACAAAAATTGACACTAATAATATTTGTAATTGTTTTTTATTTAAACTCCTTTCATAAATGAAAAATACCATCATCATTATTAGATATCTGAATCAAATCTAAAATACAACACTGGATTATTTAAATCAGTCTTATTTTAAAGGCGTCACATTATGATTTCATGGTGTACAGATAAAAAATAGCTCTACCTGTTTCAATAATTATTATATTTTAACATAATAATATTACAATTGGCTTTCATATATTATTCAATGAAATGATGTAACATAGTTAGATTAAGGTTTTTATTTATTATGAATGTGGTTGCTTAGTTTGACACATTTGCGTCCAACTACTACTTCAACTATTAAATGTATTCATGGCAAAAAAAAAAACGGTATTGTAAACAGATAAAGAAAAAATAACTTAAAAATTTTCTCTTTATTGTTTAAAGTTATAAGACATGTCATTTAAAAGTTTAATATTGTTGTATCACATCTCATCTGATACATTGGATTTTATTAACTTGCCTAACTATTAAATTAACTGCATGTTGGATTGTCCTAGTGATAAGCGCAGACTTTAAATTATTTGCTTTTTGCCAAAATACATGTTTTAAATTCACACAAAACAGTGCTGTTATCGAGTGATTAGCTTTAAAGTTTGCGATTAAATATATATTGTCAGTTATAGTCGTAAGTTGTTTGTCACAATTATGTGGTACTAATATCATTCACGTACATTGCTATTAAGCGACTAAATAAAAAAAACTATTATAGCCAGTGCCAAATTAGTTTCATGTTATAAGATAAATAGATAATTAAAAACTTAAGAGTACCTTCGTTTATTTTCAATTGTTTGATAATGTCTACAAAATAATTCTTACATTGTTTTTGATTATATGTATATATCTTAACCTAAATTAAATGCCAAAAAATTGCAATTGATTTCAGAAATTTTCTGTTCTATTCATAATAATTTAAAATTTACTTTAATTTAATGACTAAGTTATATAATTAGTATTTATTTTATATTCTTTAGCCACTGCCATATTATTTCTGGGCTTGATGCTCAACAAATTATAAAAAAAAATTTAACCAACTTTTATGTTTGTAATTATATCACGACAGAAATCGCTTATGTATTTCAAATTGCAATTTATTGGTTTCTGTTTCAACCTATATATATTCTATTTCAATTTTTTTATTATGATCTCACATATTTAAAGTTTCCATTGTCTTCTGATCTTATATATCAGTAAATTAGATCTGTAAGACATTTTAGTGTTAACCCCTTAACCTACGAGTTAGATTCGAAGATGTTGGGCCGAAATCGTATGAAAGCTCGCGCAGCGTGTGAGTCATTCGCACGACTTGTGTAACACGCTGATCGGGTCAATCGTAAATATAACGGGCATAGCTCGTGTACGGTGATCGGACCAATCGTAAATATAACGGGCAACCAACACCTAAATCAAGACCTTCAAAACGTTGTACGGTTTGTCACAAACATAAAAAACGTAAAGAAAACAACAACATGGGAGTGTAAAAAGTGTAAAGTTCCATTACATGTACCGGAATGCTTTGAACTATATCATACCGTTACAGATTATTAATTTCGTATTTTACATTTTTGTATAAATAAACATTTTGCAGTAAACAATTATTGCATCAGACTGTAATTGAATATCAAATATTCCACCTAATATTCACTATTCACTGGCACGACCATCCTACGCGGGCTATGCCCGTAATATTCACTTCTGACCCGACCATCGTACGCGGGCTCTGCCCGTCATTGTAGGGTAAGGGGTTAACAGTTTTATAAAAAATCTAGCAGTAAAGCAGTGTAGTCTTTAAATTAAATTATTTGAATTAGAAAAATCTAATGTAGACACTTATTGTGTGTGAATTAAACTAAATAAAACATATGCTTCATATATGCTCTGCCAGTTATTGTGTGCCATTAATACTTGTGTAATAATTATAGGAATGCTTAATGTGTTTGAAAGTAAATATCTGCTGGCCTGTTGTATATTGAGGTATGAAAACATATTTGTTGTAAGGATCAAACAATCAATCAACATTTTTGGTTGTAATATTTTTAGAAATATTTAATTACAATGTACTGTAAATGTACTAAAAATGGATGTTTTACCATGTATTGCTCATAATATTCTTCAGGTATTAGAAAATAGTTTTTCAGCATTTTGTCTATCTTGTTTTTTATTAAAAATGTGTAAGTCAAAGCATTTCTAAGTAAATTTCAATACAAATAAATATTTTGTTACAATATATTAGTTTTTCGCTTATTATTTATTGACTTATGTCATTTATTTTCTTTTAAATTTGTTAGCTGCAATTATCAAAAATGATCTTTTTGAAAAATAAAACTAAATTATATAATTCATAGTTCTACAATGTTGTTCAGATTAAAAAAAAGTAATTTTAGAATAATTTATAGGATCATGTGAAAATTTTGTCATGTGGGTTAGCAGCAAATATGTTTTTTTAATATCAATATATTCTCAAGCAATACTTTTGACACTTGCATTTTAGTCTTTTTATCTTAATGTACATTTTTATTTCATTATAGCTTTACGGGCATTGTAAATGCAGTTGAAGAACTCAAGACATCATTTGAAATATTTTTATTAATAAATGAAAGTTTTTTTTTTTAACAATGTATCAAAGTAGTTTGATATTGACGAAAGAAATATTTTATATCAATTTCAAATCATTCCAATATTGTCCATAATTTCTTGCATTCTTTTTGTATTTAAATACTATAACTTTGCATACATTATTTTTTGTTCATAAATTATAAAAATAAAGCTGTGTGTTAATCAAAGTTTGAATCATTTTACAAATTTTAGTGAAAAGTTGTCTTCAATAAAATGTTAAGATTGAGCTCAAGAATAAATTTACAATGATGGTGAGGCAAGTCTTTTTGAATCTTTAAAATATAGCACACTAATGCAGAATTACAAAAAAATAAAATGCTGTTTTTTTGTTCTTGTAATTTGCAATTATTTTGGACAAAATAAACATGATCTTAATGTAGTCCAAATAAAGTTGAAAAAGAATGATTATTTATGGTCAATCAAATACTGATAATAAAAACTTTTTTGATTTAATTTTCAGTACCTATGATAAGTAATTATGAAACTATGAAAATAAAGTTCAATGAAAAATAGTCAAAAACCTGATTACACTATGTGTAGTAGTCTAAAGAACAATACTGTTATCTTTGTCCCATTTATCTCTATGAGAATGTGGTGGTGTATTTTCACAATCACCACTGATTGCCGAATTTTTGGAAATATTCTTAAGTGAGACTGAACTTCCTGTAGAGATTGGTTTTGACAATGATTTTAACCTGGGAATATGTGAAACATATTTTAGATGTTTCACTGGAAGAGTTGAATCTTTGTTAGTTTCATAAGTGTTAGCTGATTTTGATCTAGTGTGGGCAGTGTCTGCCTTGTTCTTCATGCAAGATAATGGAGTTCTAGCACCATTCATACTAATAGATTTCGTCTTTCTTGGTGTATCAATAGAAACTGCTTCATCCTCATAAATAAGCAAGCCATTATTATTGTCTTTCATGTTTTCAGACTGGTCCACATTTGTACTTTGTAAAACCTTAATTAATGTGTCGTCAGACATTTCTTCAACATTGCTACCACTCTCTTCAGTCTTTGCAACAACAATTGGTGTTCTTTCTATACCCATGGAAGGAGAACGTGGATCGTCATCTAATATTTTAAAGACAGGAATTTTTTTCAATTCTAATTCACTATCTTCAATACATTTATTTTTAAGGATCATTTGTTCACTATCTTCATATTTCTCACTTTCCAATTCAACATAGTCAAAATTAGTTTCTAATAATGTCTTAGGTTGGTCAATGTGTTCAAGACCCGAGGCTTCTTCAATGCAATTATTATTGGAAGTGGTTGATGATCCCAACTGTTCTTCATTTTCATTAAGAGTTTCACTAATGGACATGTCATAAAATTCTTCACATAAATTTTTAGCAATTACTAAATCTGGACTTAGATTTATTGTATCTGTTGTTTCAAAGCTATCATGAAACTCATTTTTTAAACAGGGACTATAAGTGTTGTTATTTTGTAATCTTAAATTCTTTTTGAATGTGGTTTCATCATCTTTTGTGGTAGATATAACAATAGGAGTTCGTTCAATCTCTTGTGTAGGGGAACGCGGATCATAAGATTGTAAGTGGTTTTTAATTACTGCTGAAAGTATAGGGTTGTTTAGAATAAGTTTCTCATCTGGCTCTCCACTTTCAAAAGTTTTTCGCAAGTCTACATTTTTAGTGATGTTATGTTTTGAAGTACTTTTGTTCTGAAAAAAAAAACCGTTATTATAGCACAATATGTATTTTTTTATGCGAACGGATGAGAGAGGGTAAACACATATATTTTGAGCAAAGGTAAACAAAGATAATGATTTGATTTTGATTTAATTGACGATACAAATTTCATGATGCTCTACATAAAATTTATAAATTTATGTAGATAAAACGAATAATTTTAATAAAAAGATACTTAATTTAAGACAAATTTCACACGGGCTCAAAAATTATTATACCTGTAATGGCGTCCGAGTTATTTCTGGAGTGGGCGATCTAGGATCAGGATTATCGCCAATGTTTAAATCACTTTTTTGCTGTGGAGCAGCTGTTTCGATAGTTGGTTTGCTTGTATTTGTACCCATGATTCGTTTCTTTTTCAATGAAATAAAATAAAGTTACAACCTTGCTAATTATAGTACTACAGAACTAACATTATATACTAAAACCTGTCTATACTGTCTCTAATAATAATACAAGCAAGTGATATTCCCTGCTTATGAATTGCCAGAAAATACTAGAGACCGAACACGACTAAATCAAACAAAACTTTAAATATATAACGGCTTGAAACGTCAAAATAGATTTCTAATTTTAAAATACCAGTTAATAAATGTTGCCCGTATATAAAAGTAAATTGATTAGTTATACAAACATTATAAAATATTTAGTTAGTGGAAAATAAATAATCAATTTCTCAATTAGTAAATAAAAGTATTTTTACGATAATTAAACAAAATGCAATGTCAGGAAACAAGCCGTGATTAAAGGTCTTTTCATTATCTACTATATTAATTTGATTTTGAGAAGTGTGGATGGGTTATTATTGGAAGAGTGCGTATTATCAATGAAATTTCATAAATGCTATTTTATGCTTATAATCGATATTTACACATCGTTAATAAGCATAAAATAGCACATATCGTTAACAAAGCCACATGTAAGTCATTTTATAAATATGTTAAGGTAATTATATGTTTCTGTAATTAGTTGACACTTTACTTATGAAAATCCACTAGATATAATAATGGTTGTGTTTGCTTGCAAAAATTATCTAAATCATGAAACTTGTCTGTCTAGCTGCTGTTTGAGCTTTTTAATCTTAAAGCTGCATAAAGGCTTGCGTTAAATTAAAAATTCTACAGTTACTGGAATTTTTAACAAAGACTTTATTTTTAAAATATTGGACAATATGTTATATTTTCCATTCTATAGAATCTAATAAATTTAAAATATTTTCGGGAAAATTAATTTGGGAATATTTGGATACTTGCCCTATGAGCTTGCTGTATGGGAGTATTCAGTGTCATAACGTAATTACGTGTTGTCGTATTTCATTTAACAGAAATCGTCATGGATACGTGAAATTACTAACTCGATATTTACAATTGCTCGAAAAATATTGTGAAGAACAAAAATTGAGAGCAATTGCAATGAAATACTTTAGTTGGAATAAATTCAACGTTGCAGTCCGTCATTAGAATTTTTTTAACTTCTTATATAAAAATAGCTTTACATTTTTATGTAAAAACATTTGAAAATAAAGTTATTGTCTTAAAAATGTTTGGTATAAACAATCATTCAGGTTAATAATAGAAACAGGATAGGCGACATGATTTTATTAAATTATGTTTTATACGTTAGGAATAAATATAGCAAGCGTGATAATGGCTCCATCTGTTAATTTATTAGGTAAAACTTGCCGATCGCTATTTATGCTCACTTGATAATAAAAGTAAAATACGGATCTTGCTCAATCAAGATGTCATGTAGCAATTTGTTGTTTGTAATAAAGGGCTTCATTAAAAATGACACTGACTGCCTAAAAATACTGCGTATTTAAATGACGCAGCAAACTTAAACATATTGATATACGGCCCTATATACCATACTATATACCATAATGATACAAAAGGAACTACTGGTAGTAAGTGTTTAAATTAATCTCAAAGACAAGTCCAATGGTTATAGGTTATTCCCGGTGTTCAGGGAGTGAAGACAATTGGTAAATTAAAAACTTGTCTGAAAAATGAGTTACTATACAAAGATTGTGTTATAAAAATGTTCCAAGTTTACAACAAGTATTCTGCTTTGGGTGATGTTTATGATAAAACTTAAATTACTAGAAATTATTGAATCCTGCTGGTAAACCACTTTTGTTGCTTGTACACAAGCAAATATTAAAGAGTCAATTTCTAATCAAGTTCTTCCTAGATTTTTTAAATAAAAGTTGTTTTTTAAATAATTACTTATTAAATTAAAAAAAAATAATAAAGAATAGTGACCACGCTGTGTTCCCAAGATACTGCTCGTCTTTTCTGTTGTAACTTTATCAATAACCGTTAATCGTTTACAAGCAACATATCAAACATGGTAATAATATCAGAAAGGTAACAGTGAAAAAAAAAAACTTTTGATTGCAATTCAATTTAACTGCAATTGAAGGGCTAACATTTCTGGCACGCGAACGGGATTTTCTTTCAATTCGTGCCTGTCATTAATCAATAATGCATTTATTGTGGTTGTTGGTGTCCTAACGCCACTAGTTATAATATCATAGGCATCATTCAAAACATTTCACAACTGTTCGAAAACCAACCGGCCTCTTCGGAGTCTACTTACGTTTGAGTATTACAGTCGCCAAACTTTGACCATTGAATTTAGAGAAGCGTTGCTGGAATTTCTTTAAATAAATCGAGGTGCGGTCCTCTCTGGCTCCTCTGAGTGGGAATGGTAAACAGTTATTATCGAAGAGTAACAGTCCTCGCCTAGCTACTCTCACCTTTGAGCCTAATTACTCCACGGAGCATCCGCCAAAGCGATCTAAGAGCTCCGTGGACTTCCAATCGGCCTCCCGTGCTTCGCTATTTAAAAGATTTTATTAAGATTTTTCATTCCTACTTTGTCCTAACGTTTTTATTACATAGACGGTTTTGTAAAAAGCTACAAGTTTATCGATTTTGATATACTATTCTTGTCAATTATGATTAAATAAAAACCAAACATTTATTTGTACTTTATTTTATTACACATTGTTTAGTGATTCTTAAATAAATAAGGTATTTAACATTATATGATTTTCTCCTTATAAAGCATATTAAAGTTAATATGCATTACATAACGTTTGGTTAAATAATTTTTTATTTTGTTTATTGTACGAAACAACACAGCAAATGGATTATCATTGTACATGTATGAACGTTAATAAGGATTAAACAATTAGCCTATATTTAATTTATATATATATGTATATATATATATATATATATATATATATAAATTAAATTTATTTTTATTATTTTATTTTATAATTATACACTTAATCTACCAAATTAAATTGGTTTAATTACTAATAAGAGGTAAATAGAGATATTTATTATTAAGTAAAGGTAAACATAGCATACTTTTTTTTAAAATATAATTGCATGCCAGATTCCCTTTATTATTATTTACAAATTATGTCGCGTGGAGTTTTTCGATTCGCACACAAGTGGACGTGTCCAATTTCCTCGACGACAGAAAGCTACGAGCCGAAGATTTGAACGCCAACCCTTTTCGCAACGTACACGACACCTAGATCCCTCCGCAAGTCCTTCATGTGATTTCCCTGCTGGTTGTCCAGTGCAGCTAATCCGACCGTGGTCAGGCGGTGGCGGCGTAATGCACCAGTTACGAGCTACAAATAAAATATTAGAACTAAGCAGAATGCACTTCCGTGTCTCCACTTCAGAACCATAAGGGTTCAGCGGATATTATTATTGTACTTATTCAATATTTGGGATAGTCAGTCATCATACGTTATATAAATGTTAGTTTATTTCTCTTCCAGGATGTTTTTTGTAACTTATTAATTTATCGGCTCAAATCTCGGCTCTGTGATTCGCATTTGAACGCAAATTACACTTACGCAAAATTGATTCATTAATTTCAATAAATAAATAATTTTCTTTACCAAATGAACGACAATTGATCACAAAGCTACCTTTACATATCGGAAGATAGTCATCCCACTGTAAATCTTCTCCGCACGTAAGTGAAGTTGCGCCGTGTATTTCCATTTTGCTGTCGCGGCAAGTAAACGTACAGGGTTGATTAAGACCTTTACAATGTGCGACTAGTGATGGCGGCGTATGACAGCTTTGTATAACTACGTGTACTTTAAATTTACACATTTGTAGATTCTACAAAAAAGAAAGCATGTACTTAAAACACTTGATAAATATCTATTTCAAGTTTTATAATTTAAATTCGTTTTTAAACATCTTAAAAATTTACAGGAGGACGATTAAAGCAGAGATGCACGAAGATTAAAACAATTCAATATCGCAGAGGATGCGCAGTGCAAGACATGGAAGTTTCCCTGAATGAATCTTAACCATCAATTATAGTTTTGGAGGAAGTAACGTGGGTGATTTTAATATTAATTTGACATTCTCGTTTTTAAAGGCAGCTGATCAAGATTTACTCATAAAGATAAAGTATTTTGTTTCTATTAACTTATAGGAGTAACGTATTCAAAATGTGACAACTCTATTAAATAAAAAAAGGTAGGATTACAGTTAAAATATAAATTACAGCGGACTCACTTCATTCCTGTTCATAATTCTGCCAATGATAGAATATGTACCGCCTTTAAGTAATGAACCAAATTTAGGACCAAAGTAATGTGCGAATTTTATATTTTTTGGTGCTTTACGTCCCGAACATGTGAGCAAGCGAGGGCTTTGTAGAGCGACGCGATCATAGCCTGCTTTAGCTATTACTGTTCTATCTCGTGGGCATTTTATACAGTGTTTGTTTCCTGAAAAAATAATAATTATATTTTTTCTAAATTTAGTAAATTATGTAACATTATAATATTCTATAGCTTGATACCTGCGAAATCATTTCGATGGTCATCTCTACTTTTCAGGCGATGAGCAGGTATTGTTTTTGTTAAACCTTTTTCACCAATTCTTATGACTTCTCTTCCTGGGTAAATATTAGTTACCTCATAATTTATACTTTTTCCAATAACTTCCTTAAGATATTCATCAGATTGGTAGTAAAGACGGGGGTCTTCTCGTGGTTCGTAGATCTTGATCGGCGTTTTCGCATCGGTATACGACGGTCCGGGATACGGAATGTGCATTGGCGTGCGCGGTTCGGCGACCCCACTGCTATAATCATCATAATCATTGCTCCTATATAGATTCGAATCTAAAAATGAACGGACGTGATTCTCTGATCGTCCAGTGTATGAAGATTCGTTGGCTTCGTTTAGACTGTAAAATATAACAACAATAGTATTATTAGATGTCTTTTTAAAACCTCCGAGGCGAAATGTATTAATTGCTTAATAATCTACGTTATGAGGAGCGACATGCCTGTGAGTTCTTTATCGCAGACAAATTATTTGCATCATAATCTGCTACTTCCCTCTTTAGAAATTCATTAGTATATGCCTAGTGTTTGAGTAGTAACGAAACAAAAATAATTTATCGCTGCAATTCAAATAAACCTTACCTACATCTCACGTCTATGGAGTAATAATATTTCATCACTTAATATTTTTAATCAGATATATATAAGGAAAAATTAATTGCTAAGACCGTTTTTGGTACACGTTTCGACAGTCATTAATTATCCTGATTTTTCCAAACGTCCGCAATGTTATCAAGTAAAATAGGTTACTTTGCATATGAAAACATCTGGAGCAGCTGTTAGTATTCACGATATAAAAGCAAATAAATTACCTACGTCCAGACTTTGAAATATGTAAGTACCGTAGGCATAAGAATGACGTAGGATGTGCTATTTTAAAGTCAGTTGCTTGCTATTGTAAATAAGACATTCAAATAAATTCATAGCTTTCAATAATCAAAACAGGAATTGTAAGGATGGCACTCAACTAAATTGAATTATTATAAAATTTACACAGTTTAATTACAAAATAAACGATTAAATTGAAAATAATTCTACAAATAAAATTAAATGATTCTACGATTTTTAACGAGGACTCTTCTCCTATCACACGTAATGTGTACGTGACTGGTTGCTATATTGATTTTTAGTCCTTTTTATCTATTATCTGTTCAATTTTCATTCATACAGTCGTCATTTATTTATTGATACGATTCAGTAAGGATCTTTTAGAAAAGTGCCAAAAGAGCCAACTTCAAGGGAACGAACGTAGGTAAACAATTCTTTTAAAGGATTCTTCGAGAAAAATATTAAAGAAATTAAACATTTTATTTAATATCTGTATTGATATCGGATCTGCGAGCCCAAATTACGACGAAGCCGTAATACACAAAGAGGTTATACTACTTAAATTATAATTAATATACATGTACCTAGCTCTTTATGATTATAAATGATGTTGTTTAGGAATAAACTTTGCATAGCGCACTTGCACCTAGCTATGCGTCACCCACTAACCTGTTGGTGTTGATGTTTGTTTGATGCGCTCCGTTACTTCCTACAACAACAGAACATATTGTTATATACTAAAATAACAACAAAGTGGTATTGTTATTGTTCTCTTTTGTTTTAGTTGCTGATCGTGTATCGGTCGGATACGGCAACTAGTGACAAATTCTCATTGCTTCAGGATGTCGTCGCTGTCTCGCGAGATCCATGCAGCTGAGAAATATATTGAATGTCTCATAGACGTATCTAACGTTCAACATTTTTAATTTGTTTTAATTTGCTACAGTATTTCTCACACTAAACTGTTTTTTCTTTAAAGTAAAGAGTAATAAGAGTATTATAAAATACCTTTTTTGCATACTTATTATATTATATATATTATATAATATTATGTAATATGTATTATATAATAAGTAATTTTTGAGAAAATTTTTATACACTCATCTGACAAGAATAATATCGTATCGTGTAGACTTTACTTGTTTTTGCTAGCTATTGTATTACTTTTAATTTGATTTTAAAACTTACTAATGGTAAAAAATTTCTTCTTTTTTGATGTTGTTGTTTTTTCATGATTGTTAAAAATTTTTTAATGAAGCTGTGCTACTTCCTACTAAAAGACAACACAGAAACACTAGATGTGATAAATATTGTACTTGTAGTACATTTGTCACTATTTTGTATTGCATCAATTTTGAAGCTTAACAGTTAAAATTATTATTTTAAATTACTGAAATGTATTTACAATTTTTAGTTATTTACTTGCAAATATAAGATTTTTTCCAAAAGAAGAAATGTATATTCAACATTTTAGACTAATAAAAAGATTAGATTTAGACTAATAATAATAAAATAAGTAAAACGGACGTAAATTTATTTTACTTATTTTGATAAATAGTTAGTGTCAGGTTTTATTTATTACATTAAATTAATTAATAATCAAGAAACTGATATTCATTAATTTCATAATTATCAATTAAATTATTTTATCCAATAAAAAATAATAAAATAATTTTATTTTATAATTGTCTGAAAGAGACTGCCTCGTGTGATAAGACCGCCTATTGTACTTTTTCCTTTATTATTATGAAACTTTGTATATATTTTCTAGCGTGTACAATAAAGAATATTAAATAAACAAATAAATGATACAAATTCTGATCTGTAGCTTTACTAATATCGTTGCTCTTATGATTAGTCGGCTAATTTGCTCACGGTAATGTTTTTATTTTAATGATTTGTTTTATAAACAACTTTGTGTATACTTATTTTTAATATTTTTACAGCAAAGATGACGTCACTAGTGAAAATAAACCAATTTTACTCTATTCATCAAAATTTTGTTAGTATCTCTTTGATCAATGGATATCGCTCTGTGGTTATTAGCTTTGAATTTTGATGCCAATTTTTATGTTTTGTGATTAATATTTATCGACACATTCAAAAATCTTTTTATGTGCAGTAACCACAAGGCGTACAGAGAGATTGGCCGTTATCCAAAATGTATGAAATATAAAAACTTGAGGAGATAAAACGTTTTTTTTATGAATGCAGCTAAGCTAAGCTGCTATTATTAGGTTTCGAATCTATACGTTTTCTATTTGCGTAATACAAAGCAATGTCAATAATGAAAAATGAGCTTACAATTCCACAGGACCGAAGTCACAAGTTTTGTTTGCAAATATTTCGATTTCAAGGTGAATAGATGTGCCAAAATATATTTGTTGTATAACTCTTATCGTTTCTTTAGTTGTATAAACTAAAAGTATGCATCATAAGCGTAAAAAACCTTTATATCTATCTAGTTCTATCGAAATAAATAATAAAAGAAATTTATTTAATTCCTCCATCGATCTATTTATGTTAGTTAGTGCTTTATTTATTTTTAGTCACAAAGAAGGTCTGTAATCTAAAATATTTTATTTGAACAATTATTAATTTACACTTCCTTTGTATGTTGGTAAATAACAGTCGGAGATAACGCCTTATGAAATTATCTATCAGCCAACCTTGATGGACAAAAATAAAACAAGTAAATTCGTAGACAGTTTTCTTCAACATTATACTTAGATTATTTATTCAGATAGCTCTCATCTATATCTTGTGTTTAAAGATTGATTTTAAGATATGCTATTTATTTAACATATATTTAATGGATACTGTCTTCGAGCAGTGGTAACTCAGCGGTAGAGGATTTACAATCTCATGTTACGGTCGGGTTCGATTCCCAGGATTCAATTTTATTTATATATATTTATCACACTTTGTGCTTATATAAGATTGCTACTGCTTTCAAACAGGATACCAGAGAATAGGCAGCAGCGTGCCCTGCGTACCATAACACCTCACTCTGATCGTCAATCCGCCTGCTAAGCGTGGCTATTGTGGTATAGATATCTTTGAAGGAGGCCTATGCCTTGCAATGACCGTATATGGGTTGAAACGACAACCGTCTTCTATAGCTCTTTTGTCTGACATGTGAATGTAAACCTAGACAACAATTTGCAAAACAAACACAAAAGGTAAATCATTCAGAGAACAAACAACAACAAATTTGCATTTACAGTAATCACGGGTAAATAGATACGATTAAAAATTTACGGTGAAAAACTATTTAAGGTGAAAACGAAACGAAAATGAAATTGATATTGTACAATAATAGTTTTGAGAGAGAGTTATGAAATAGAGTTGATAAATATAAAAAATATTGAAAGGGCATTAAAAACATTGATATAATATACACACATCTGTGTAATACGAGAAAGAAAAACACATTTAAATATAAATAATAGAAGTTTTAAAGAGTAACGTATATTGCAGTTTATTCGCTGTTTTTTTTGCATGTACAGACCTGGATCGACAACAAAGCGAATTGTCTAAGGTATAGCATTTAAGTATGATATTTAATTGTGATTACAGAAGAAACTATATAGTTATTGGACTTATTAGATTACTTAAACTAAAATTGCTCAAACGACCCGATTTCCTTAAGCTTTGTTAGATGAATAGAGATACTTTATTTGTTACACTTTAGCAATAGAATTAAAAGATAATTTTTTTGCAGTTGGGGGTCATAATTATTTGTTACCTCCACTAACTAGAAGGTTGAAAACAATCAGCGTACTTAATTTTGATCGTACATAAAATATTGAAAAGAAAAATTCGGTTCTGTGGCACACTTAGCAATAATCATGAATACCGGATTAAACTTGATAAGATCTGCTTGAATATTAGTAAAATTAAAAAAAAAACTATGACAAAAACTACAAGGATAATTTTATATCAATTATGGAACTAGTCATTGTCCTAATTAAAGATTTAAATGTTGCTTAAAAATCTTCGCAAGACCGGTCATCGTAGCAATTTTTCGGGGAGTACAGTGCCTTGCAGTGGAACTCTATCAGTGGATATGAAGATAATGATAAGATTCTGGATAACAAAAATCATTAAAACACTGAGGGGTACGGTTTTTAAAATCTGTCTTATAAATTAAAAGACACATCAATAACAATTGCCACCATAATATATGAAAAGTAACTCGTATAAATATTCCAATATTTTAGATTTATTGGTTCTGAAAATTATTGGGCATTCTTTCATTGTATATTAATTAATTTATTTATGAGCATAACATCAATTTGTTTATAAAGCGACAATACGAAAAACAAAATTTTATGCAAATTTAGAACCTTTTAATTCAATCTTTAATAATTGGATATTTTAGATGTAGTTATCTGTTAGATGTATTATAGTTAGATGTAGTATCGTATACTCGCTGTAACTTCTGCATTATGTATATTAAACCAGCCATGTTTTATGACGCGTTATTGATTTCAAACGTGCCGATTTCCATTGCATTAGGAATAATCATACAAAGGATTACTGAGACGCATTAAGTGACGTTATACTTCAAGTATCTCAAAGTGATATCATTAGTTTTAAATAACAGTGATGTTGAACTCATTGTAGAATGGGTACAGTGTTGTATTCTTAATCATTTTAGTATTAATTTTCGTATAAACTCAGTTACAACGACTCATCGTTTTGTTTTGTCACGTGATAAGACACTATTATTACCGACCTTTGTTCAGTTTTCGTAGGGATAGAAATTATATTTCTTGTTTGTATGATAATCACATGCTCATTTTGCTTTTAACATGAAAATATAAGCATTGTAGCATATTATGCATTTTTGTGTCGCACTGTTCGTTGTATTTAAATATGTATTTTTGACAGTCGGCGTTGAGAAAAAACAACTTCTACATTAAAATTTAAAAGAAGCCTATGTTTATTACAC
This sequence comes from Battus philenor, assembly GCF_028537555.1. Taxonomy (NCBI): domain Eukaryota; kingdom Metazoa; phylum Arthropoda; class Insecta; order Lepidoptera; family Papilionidae; genus Battus; species Battus philenor. Next base: position 7,820,405 of record NW_027181693.1, read on the forward strand.
ATGCAATATAAATTCAATTAGATTTTTCTAGTTTTCAGGCATTTATATTATGACAAATATAAATAATTTCTCTTTTTTATTTTTAAAATGTTTGAGGTTATACTCAATTTATTTTTGAGTAAACAATAAAATCAAGAACTTTTTATGAAGTGTAACTACCATTTTTTTTAAACTTTAATTTTGAAATTAAAATACACTAACCAATAATATTTCTTTGTATTATTTAAGCTAATAAATGTGATAAATTTAGACGCTACATCTACAGAAATAAGGAAATTAGGTGAAAAAGTGATTTAGAAATTAGGTGTTTTATAAGAAGAACTTTAGTTTTACTTGGGTTAAAAAATAAAAGATTTCTTCGACTTCAATAGCTGTATTAATATTATAAAGAGATGGCACGTGTTTGGATATATTTTTAAAGGGAAGGGAAATTTCTGAAATTTTACTTTAAAAGTTTCTAAAAAAAATTCAAAGCGTTAAGAAAACGCACATTCTTTTACTAAAAGAAAATGGTCTTTGTCCCGGTGATGCATGTTTGTCCTTTTGACAATTTCAAAATTATAGCTATTTCACTAATTTCTGCCATGTGATATATCTCATCTACAAAGCATTTTTAAAAATTGTTATTATTCTCTGAATAATATTTATCCGCGGTTAAGCTAAACTTAGTTTAAAATAGTTTGTCCATTACTAAGGATAAGTAATTTTTAAAGAATTACGATTTACAATTAATGAATAAAACTTACCGAATAATATTACAAATAAGTAAGCGAAGAAATAAGACATCTTCGGTCAAACATCAGTTTTTAATAATTCACTAGTGATTCGAATCGTTTCAAAATTAAAATGACGATGCGCAACCGTAGACAGTTTATGCGAATCACAACAGAAGCGAGCGGTGGCCAAAAGCGTGTGCCCGCGCGAAGCCAACTGGTAAGAAAAAGCGCGCAAAATCTGCTTGCGGAAACACTAGTCGCGTAGGCGGAGAATTATACACTTGCCAGAATAGTCTGTTGATGCACAAAACACTACTTTATGTTCAGAGCTTACTCTCGGGTGATTTGAAGGTTGAACATTTTCCAGCAAACATTTTTAAACAAATCATCAATAACAAAACAAATATACAATTGATAAATCATTTAATTTGAAAGATTTATATGCGGTAGAGTCGTATATCTTGAATAAATAATTCAAATTTAACGAAACACAGTATTGAGATGTGGTACAAATGAATAAAAATGTATATAAGTTTATGTCATCAAATTTACAAAATGTAATGATTGAATTATTTTGTATAGAGGTATTTAATAAACATCTCTTTCTAAGTTGTTTAGACGAGCTTGTTACAAGTTTGGTAACAGCATGGATGATAAGGTGGATTGGGGCAGGTGAAGGCTTGACAGGGCGGCACAGCGGGGCAGCATTCACCGGGATACCAAACAGTACGAGCATATCTACCGCTGGGTCTTGTACATGCACCGTGGTTGAAGCAATCTGCTTTACATGGGTAGTCATAACAGCACGGTCTGAAAAAATTTAGTTTGCGTTGTTTATTACAAAATTACGTTTACTTTACATTTTTGTGTCTCTAATCGCGTAATAGAGACGTGAAATAACTGTGGAGCAATAGTGAGGGCAATCTCAATTTATATATGCACTGTAGAAGAGAATATAACACAATACTTAAATATCGAATGTAGAGAATCGAGGTTTAATATTATCATAAAATTGTTTTTATAACTACTTGGAAAAAAAATAGTTATTTTATGGCACCAACCGTCGATTGAACTATTTCAAATATGACTTGACCTATCTAACTGCCATTAAATTGGTTTCAGGCAATAATAATCGTACAGATTACCGCTAGTTCTGTCGAAAATATTTGAATTTTCTTTAAATCAAGAACAAATATCATGTTTTTATTTCGATTTTTTAAACTGTTATAAACTGAATAAGGTTACATCACTTATTTGTATATGAATTTTACATGTACAGGGAAAATTAACATTAAAATTGGTAGGAATTTAGGTGAGGAAAACAAGGTAAATTATTAACAAACATGCATTGCATGAAGATTGTAAACTGCACTATAAAATTTTATAGAGTGCACGTACACCAAGGCTACTTGAATGTGTCTTTAAATAAAAGCGTTCCCTCTTATAATAGGTTTTTAATTTCTTTCTCTAACATTTTTTATTTATAATGATTGAATGGATTTTTGGTTTCTTTAAGACACACACTTCGGGTTTCATTGGCAAGGTCTGATTTCGCTATGAAATGCAATCAGAAATGAGGAAATCTGTAGACGGACAAAAGTAACCAACGTATCTTGGTACTTGGCATGCCTAATAATACGAACACATAGCTTCTCGGGCCTTCAGGTACTAGAGCGGAGATTGGCAAGCTCGTTGTAGAACGTGCTGGTGGGTTGTGTACTGCAGAAAATGAATAGACGACTATCCTGTTAAGGTTGTCGAAAGACGCTACATGCGACGCTTCCATGGTCCTATTGGAAATCTACGCGGGTATCCTATGGCGCAGTGGACGTCCTGCGGTTAAAATTATAACAAATTGCTTTTACTTAGTTACTGCATTTGACTAGCACTTATCTGATGTATCACGTTATACCTGTCACACGGAGCATTACTCGGACCGCCATTGTATGGAGCTACCTCTTTCTGGAATGGTTGAGGTCGTGGCTGACCGCAACGGGGCCTTTTATAGTAGATGCTGGCTTCTCCCCGTACATACCCGTACCTAGGGCATGGCCGGAAACTCTCAAATCCTCGTGGAAGTACTGACATGACAGCAGAATAAAATCTGGTAACAAAGCAGATATTTTTATCATAGTGATAGTATTCTTTACAGCTTGTTTTAGATAATACTTCTTAGGCGTCCATTTCTTTCGACAAAGTGTAATGGTAACTCAAATTCAATTTAAAGAGAAGAATAGTAAAATTGTCGTCATATTAAAAGAATAACTTATGGTGCATATGAAATTGTATTTTTAATACCAGAAAGTTTTGAGTACTAATAATAAAGAATGTATTGTTACGACTCATAAGAAAACTATTCAAGCAAGCGATTCATGTATTTCTTGCAGACATTGTGTGTTTGTGACAATTTTTTTTAATGTTTTATCATGTAAAATGACAACAATATTGTTAGCGAGTGATTATTTTCACTCATACAGGGTGTATAATCGAGCCGTGGAGAGAATTATTCTCGGTATTTTGCTACGAGATCGCTAACAGTAATGAAGAACTAAAGCAACCAGAATCCAAACCAGATCGGAAATTTGAACTGGCATGGGCAGACCATATTGCGCGCAGAACTGATTGCCACTGTGAACTAACTGGAATCTAAAATTTACATCCCATGTATGACGACTTTGACTATCCCAAATATTGATTAACCACAATAATTGTAACTGCTAGATTCTTAAGGTATTGAAATGGAGACCGTGGGCCGATAAATGGACCTCCTCAGCCGAAAATGATGATGAAGAAGTTATAATCCACTTGGTCACAAATTTAAATAGTCAATCTAAAGTTAAGTTACTAAGATTACATTTTGCATGAGGCTAGATAAGGAGGCATGAGATATTTTCACTAGCTTTAGAATTTCTTAATGTGTCGCGAGTGCGTCAAGCAAAATGCTTAATTCGCACCTCACAATATTAGAAGTATGGATACTTAGGAACCAAACATATAACTAACTTATAAAAATATTGTTATCAATCTATGCACAAAATATCACCGAACGTCAATAATAGAAATAAAAAAAAGTAAACTTACCCAAATATCTAATATTTAAACGTATTTTACTATTTTTATGTATTTTATCTATTTTAAAACAGTTTCACTATTTTTAATTTATTTTAATATTTTATACGAAAAAAATTCCTACAAGAATTTTAATGTCTGTTTAGACAGGATATAAAAAGAATAAAAGAAAATTTTTTAATTAAACAAACTTTTTAGATGTGTTGACAGAATTGAGTTTCTTATAACTAATCTAAAAAGTTTGGTTTGGAATAAACTCTTATAGTAAAAGAAATGTAGTCCAACTTAATTTAAGTAATTGAGAAAATAACTTTTATCAAAGAATGTTATAAACAATTCTTTAGAGTAATTACATTTAAATATATTTTGTCTTTACGAACTGATTATTTTACAGTTAATCTCTGTATACGCTGGAAACTTCATAGTTTGAGAATTATTATATTGTATTACGAAAGTAAACATCAGAAGTGAACATTTTAAACCTATATTCCTGTCGAGTTTTGGAATGATTCATAAATTGATTTCATTGTAGTTACGACAGATAAATTTATAGGTTAAGATGCAATCAGTGGCACGGTGATAAATTGTCACTAGTTATTTCGTCAATACATCAATGTTTTCTCGAAGGTTTCGTTCATTTGGCTACATGAATTTATTATTTTGAGTATCAATAACAAGAGTCCAAGTCTTGTTGCATTTCTTAAACGAATACAATAAGTATTACCACTCTTAAAGTTAGAGCACATAATTTAATTTTTGTTACGTTAAAATACATATTTATGAAATATCTGTAGCTTATGATTTTTAAATGGACTAGAATAAATTAAAATTTATTGGCTTAAATCTTGTTCTCCGCTAACCTCTTTGGAATAAAGGATTCGGTTCCGGATGTACGTATATACTTAGTACTATGACTGTCTTACGTATATATATTAAATGTTCTAAGTCCTTTATGAACCATTATTTTTATTTGCAAGATTACATATGGAATGTTATCGCATAAACTTAATCAAACATTACCCGAGGAAATTGTCAATGCTTTATATATTCTATATACTTAAAATAAACATAAATCATTAAAAGAATTTGCGCTTTTTGTGAAACATTTATTTCAAAAACATCGAAGTTGTGAAGCGTATAAAAAAAAACTTTTCATTTTACATTTTTTTACCAAACTGGCATACAAGGTCCACAGGATCCACTGCAAACTGGAACTCCAGGGTAACTGCAGCGTTTTGGGGAACAAATGGCAGGTTCTGTGCAACAGTAGCATGGGCAGGGTATGCAACGGTTTGGCCGGCAGCATGGAATTGCTACGGTGTCACATATACGCCTAGGTGTTGGTACTTTGCTTGCAGGCTTTGAAGTTGAAAATTAAAAATTAATTAGTTACATTTATTATAGCCTATTTTGTAGAAATATGATGTAAGTAAAACCTATTGATAACTAGTTTTTTTTCACTAGTGGTATACTATATTTAGTAATTAGCTATTCCCTGCCCGCTTCTCATAATTTCTTATTAATAATGCCCCAGCATTGTCTTTTGGCGGCATTAAATTCATAAAATTAATTATTGATAATTATAATCAAGTTGAAAAATTTTCTGTGCAAATGATATATACCAATAGGGGTGCCATAGTATACATTTTTAATAGACGCTCCCTTAACCCCTATGGAAAGAAATAGATAAATTCTTAGTTGAGCTCTGCTCGGCAAGAGGAATATTCCTACGAAAGTTGAAGTCTCTGAGCTTATTGATTCCAGAGATATTGTGATGATTCGGTTTATAGATGTAAATCTCTTATATGTATAAGATAAGAAAAAAGTACCTTGTCACAGGGCGGACATGGCGGTAAGCAAGGTAGAACTGGCGGAGCAGGGCACGGAGCTGGGCATGGCCTCACTGGTGCTGGACAGGGTGAACATCCACCTCCTGGGCAAACAGAACAGACACTAAGATCGTTAGAAGAAGCCGCACAGGGTTTTGTTGAATATGGATAGCAAGCACCGCAAGGAAGTCCTGTGCAAACGCAAGGATCAAAACTGTAAAAAGGTGCACTCATTTTATTTCGTTTTTACAATTTTTTTAAAAATTTATAAAATTAGTTTCCAACTTAGCGGTGTCAAAATAAATAATACAATATTTTTTTTATCAGAATAGTCATTAAAATTATTTTCAACCAGACCGCTAAAACTTGTCTAAAGTTACTAAAAACCTCAACCTTCTTGAAAGAAAATTTATGACTTAATAAAATTAAAACAAGTTATGACAGTGTAAATTGAAAAATCAGTATCCATAAAATTTTTTTAGGAAAACTTGTTCAGAAAATTGTAAGTAAAAATTGCAAAAAGCTAGTGTTAAGTAAAATTTAAAATAGGGTCTGTATTGTAAACTACGAAATGTGTTCAACTTGCTTCTGTCCGACATGCCCTGCTATACTACCCTGCGGAACTGGATTGTGTCGTTATACATGTCCGCCTCCTCCAGCATGTTGCCAACCCTGCTGCCCACCACCCACTCCATGTACACCCTGTCCACCCTGTATATGTCAACCAGTCTATCGGCCATGTCCATGTCCTATCTTACCTGATATAGTGCCACCGATAGTACCAGTATTGCCTTGCTGCAAACCACGTAGAGCACCACCATGCGATCCACCACCGTTTCCTCCGCCAAAGCCAGTTTGTTGTCCGCCAGTGTTACCGTGCTGCCCGCCGCCCGAACCTTGCGATCCACCGCCGGTAAGTCCTTTTAATTTTACTATTTTATTTAACTTAGACCTTCAGCAACGGATACAATAAGTTTACATGAATAAATAATCGATACGTTTAAGTAATATAATCATTACAGCTTAAATTGCAGATAAACATATGAGAAACTGCGCACATCTTTTGTCTGCTCGTGCAGAATATTGTACTACAAAATCCCGTATATCATCACTTTGTAATAGTTGAATATTGACATTTAGTATCAAATAAACATCGATCGATCTCGTCACTAAAAAGTTTTTTAATAAAAAATAATTTCTTTATAGGTACGTCCATGCCCAGACCCCACGCCTTGTTATCAACCGGTTTTACCCTGTTGTAACCCGCAATGTCCACCAGCCATAATCCCCAAACAGCGACCAATTTGCCCACGGGCTCCACCGTGTCCATACCCGTCCTTGCCTGTGTGCCGCAGTTGCTGCCCTGATTGTGAACTGGATCCAGTCACACGGAGAAGGCCGTTGATCGTACATGATAGCGTTTTCCAGAATCGGCCATCTGGTCTGCCCGCAAACTGCTTTGCACGTGCTAATCCCAACGTACGCTATTCAGTCTCGAACTATGTTAAGCAGGTTAGTCACACACTGTTCATTAATACTTACTAGTATATCATATATCTACATAAACATGTATGAGAAATACTCCTTTCGTGGAGTAGAGGTTAGTTAAAAACAGATTTTACGAAATTCTGTCTCCAACGAAAGTTGATTGATTGGCGTTCATAAAAAAAGCTTATTTTCAATCTGAAGTTCTTTTGCATAAAATTTGGCCAGAAAGTTTATTTTTTGCATGGTAAAGTTATCAAGAATGTTATGGATTGAATTAGAGAGAAATTGATGTTAATGAAATTATGCGTAGAAACGGCAGCGCGAAACACGTCAAGTTGTCAGGAAACGGCAACCACTTGCATGTACAGTCAAAATAAGTTATTGTCGTAAGAAGGGGAAATGATTTTTAACTACTTTCTCTTTAAACAAATACTTATAGAATTATTATTATTTTTTCCAGGGACCACAGGCAGGATGTGTGTATGCAGTGAATGTTCCTTTGAAGTAGCGACGTTCATATTAGTTATCGGAATTGTGTATTGTATGAAATAAACTGTGATGTCAAATAATAAAATAAAGCAACCCTTTCGATATTTACGTTAATGCATATATGTATGTCCAAAATAAACGTTGGGTTGTAATTATTGGTGTACTTATTGATCCTTAATCTTCTTAATATAGTAAAAGCTTTGATTTTGTTGATTTTGGAAATGAAAAGTGTATTTCAAAACATCGTCAAATTTGTCATATATCGGGTTCTGTTATCCGGAATCGATTTTCTTTTACGGCTTTCTCAAAATTGTATAAGATGAGTCAAGCTAAAGTTTAAAGCTTACCTTGTAATTAAATAAACTTTTAAAGACTAGGGGGTATTCACAAATAAAATCCGATATTTCTCAAAAAATCTTATTGAAAATTATTTCAATTACAGTTTATTTTACAGCATCTTCTTTCTTCATTTTCATATCTATCTCATTTATTGCCTTACATAATCTGTGTATGACAACTGTAAATATTGATACAAGGGTTCAAGGTGTAACACCTTTGAGTTGGAGGAACGTTACTTTGACACACATAGGGTCCTTGTGGCCCGCAAGTATTGGGAATTGATAGGCACGCCGCTGGCACGTTGGTTGTTCCGCAACTTCCCATTGTCTTGAACTGTCGTGTAACTAAACACACTGGTAATTTAGAAAAAAATGCAACGGTTGTGTTTGACCAAATGAGAGGATGGTTGTTGTTTACCACTATTTATAACCATGAAAAGCCCAACTCGATTTTTAGTTACAATTTGTTTTTCAATCTAGTTGGTTAGGCACTGCAATTTGATCTATTCCAATAACATAAATTTAAAAAATTATTGAGTAAAGAATAGGTAGAGATTTTATTTGTACAATTTATATAATTGGCGTTAGAAAACATTTTGAAACCGTGAAGTATGTGACCAATTTCACTATATTTCTCTCACTACCGTTTTAGTATTTTTATGGAGAGAAGATTCTAGATAAGGTTAATAAAGGTTTTTGATTTACACAGAGAAGTTTATAACAAAATATTCAATTCATTGATCCACAACCGTTTTTCCTTTCATCTTATACTTTTTTCAATGAACAAGTGAACTAAGTCAAGTATGTCATCAGTAATAATGTTTGACGATACTGAAAGCTGGTCTGCCACCCTGATCCTCTTTGCCAAGCTTGGGATTTCTCTAGAAGATGGAATCAAAATAATAAGCAATCAGACATTTGTGAATTGTATGGGATATGGGCATTTCATAAATAACACTATCTCACGTTTAGTGGAATTCTAGTTTAATGTGTGCTATTAAATTAAAAACATTTATAGAAAAGTTTAAGTACCTAATATGCTAGAGATCTGTGTTTACCTATTTATTATAAATAATAAATTTCCGACGGGTTTACTTATAAAAGTTGAGTTTTTCTATAAGAAAAATGCTTACTTGCAGGGTCAGGATGCTTTTGACGCTTCCCGATCAAAAAAACTGCTTGTTTGGCGACGGCCAATCTTGTGTCTTTAGGCAAGTCTTTGGGTCTACATATAACTAGAAGGGTTAAGTAAGACTTTCACTTGCATACAATTTCTTTTGCATTATTTTGACAGTGCTATTTTATCAATAATTTAAAACTTTCTCTTACCTATGAAGGAATATTGACTAGGAAGCTGTGAATAAGAATGTTTTGTTCATAATCTATTATACTATATCACGAATCATCGATAAATCGTGGAAATGTTACAAAAAATGTATGTTATTGTATTATTAAATATATTATTTATTGTAATGTATTGCTACCCAAATCGCTGTACCGCGCCTTAGGAAAACGGCGGGGTGAGAACCGAGGAAAACATGGCATAAGCACGCCGCGAGCGTTCACAGTGAACTCGTTGCCGATGCGCTTCCCCGTTTCGCCACGCGCATACCTAAGGTGTTTTTAAGTGGTTTTGGTAGCACTATAGTACACATTCCTTTATTACATCTTATCATTACTAGAGACGTAAATACTGAGATAAAAATATACGATTTCCTATACGGAAAAGAGCAGCCTCACTCGGACTTCTCAGAGCGATTAAGCATGAAATTTCCAAAAACGATCTTAAGTTCTATCCTTTTGAAATTTTCGATTGTTCAAGAATTGAAAGAAAGTGACTTTGTTTCATGTAAAAACTTTTTTCAGACACTACCGGAGCGTTTTCTCCCGGTAAATCCCATTTTCAGAGCGACGAGGTTCTCACGAGAAGTTTTCCGTGAAAATTTATTAGTTGCAATTAAAAGTCACCGAATTCTATTCAATTTATAATAAAAAATATTCGCCAGCTAATCTGCTAAATTGAGCCTAGATTTCTGCGGCACACAGTGCAGAATACAAGACTCCAATTCGAGGTGTGTGCATCTCTACGAAAACCATTTGGGTGACATGCTTTTTAAAAAATAATATCCGCATTTCTGTTCTCTGGTTCAATGCTTTTATTAAAACTACGCGTTATTTCAGTTTGAAAATTTAAACCTGACATTAGATTCTCCATTTTTATCCCTTCAGAACTCTCCCAGATCACATTGAATAGTATGTTTCTGAAATAGTACCAAATGTTCCATGACTGAAATAGTCGTCATATTCGCTAATATTTTTCACCTCATTGGATGCAAACAGTAAAGTTCTTGTGTTATCGTCACTTTAATAGTCCAGTACCAGAAATGAACAAATTTAGACGGAACCTAATCGAATATAATTTTTTTAACAAATTTTAACTTGAAATATTTTATTTCTATGTAGGTAAAGCGTCGACTATGGAGAACTTGTAAGTTTTTAATCAAGTTAATAACACAACTATTGCATGAATCAACAGCTTTTCGATGTTTTGGGTACACAGTATCTCATTCATTTACTAGTTTTTTTTAGTCTAATTTCATGTTTATCTCGGTTTGGTCATAATCAGAGCTATGTTGATAAATGTAACGTGGTTTTCAAAACGATATTTTTAAATTTCCTATTTCGGCGCATTTACTTTTTATATACAGTAATGATAGCCGATCAACTTTTACACAATTGATATATTAGTACCAATTTATTTTTAAAATAACTTACTTTTTGGACAGATGCAAATCGTTGACCAAATATATCTATATAAGGTCTTCGAATTTATATTTTAGGACACGTTTTAAATATATTTATACATTCAAGTAAAATATGTAAAATTACACATAGTAATAAGAATTAATTCGTCTCAAATCTCAGTAAAGTAATTAATCACCAAAATAGTGTTATACCAATTAATAGCAACTATAAATTTTTCCTTGGTTCACAACCAGCTATTCCGCAGAATGAATTATTATGAAGAGAATTTTGAAATAAAACAAAGTAAAACATCATTAATTTATCACAAAACACAGGTATTACATTACACATTGGACAGCCAAATATACTCGTATAATATTACAAATTTATTATTTAGTAATTATTAATGATTACAGCACGACACTCCATGTGGGTTGACTGCGATGGTCGCTTTATCAAATGCTGCTATTGGTTGAGGCGGCTGGCCCACAGCTAATACAGCGTCTGTAAAAATATGGTTATTGGTCTATATGTCTTTCAAATAATATACGGTTACTAAAAAAAGAAATTAAGCAATTTAGAAATAATAATTTGCATTAAATTTGAATTAATACAGTTAAAAAACGCAGAAAGCAGTTTAAAGAGCCGAAGCCAAAATTAAAATAAAGTATGTATCGTGTAACATAGCAACGGTCAAATTAGAAAAAAAATGTTGCAATTTCGATATAAAAATATGAAGACAACTATACACATTCGTTTAGTAAAAAAATAACTGCTTGTGAACTCTGATAAATAGAAATAACATTTTTTTTCTAATTAATTCATCCCGTTATAGTTCCATAAATAAATTTATGATTTTCATCGATGGTCGTCGAAATGAGCTAGATGCAGTCTGCTTCCTACCGATCCTGTAAGAAATCTCTGAGGAGACCTATATCCCAGCAGTGGACAGAGACTGCTGAAGCATTGCATACTTTCTATATTTTAAAATCGAAAATTGGAATAAGTAATTTATTTACTACACCGAACTGTTTATTTAAAAAGCAAAATCTTTTAATCCGCAGAAGCGCTAAAATACCGGTTTGTGGATTCACTGAATATGTGCTACTTGACTGTAAACTGTCACGAGTGAGCCACTGCTGCAGCATGGCGGTGCACACGGCTTGCAGCATCTTGCAGGACAACCAGAACAACCACCCCTAAAATTAAAATTTTCTTGTTAATAAAATCCAGCAATCCAAAAATACAGTTTTATTTTATTAAAATAAGGTATTAAATACCTACATTAACCTAGTCTTGTTAAATATAATCTAAAAACATAAAAGAAATAAGGGAACAATGCATTGCTTACAAAATGTAAAATTGTATTGGAGATATATGAACTTACTGTATTGTCGAGATGATTGTTTGTAATTGACCAATAACGCTCATTCGATCGCACATTTTCGATATGGACTTTTAATTTCTAAAAGATATTGGAATCAATAAAAAAGTCAACTTGAGAATTTAGTTTTTCCGAAAACCGAGAATTTCATTTGATTAATGCAATGTGACATATATTAAACTTTCTTTTTCAAAATTTGACAAGTCTCTCCAAGAAGTTTTTAATGTTAAATAACAAAATTATTTTTATTCGCATATCTATTTATGAATAACAATAATAAAAAATATGTTATAATTTACTATAAAATTTTTCTGACCGGATTTTTCGGATACGTTTAAGCGGCACTGAAACAAGTTATTCTTGGACTGTCCTACAACTGCAATGATAATGACTTAAAATAAATTGAAAAACACATACACGTATAAAAACTAAATTCTCTATTGTTCTGAAAACTACATAAAAACTATATTAATGATATAAAAAGGCTTACTTGATATTTTTTTATACATAGGAAGGTGCACACGAAGGGTAATGGGACGTAACCTGAAATATATGTCAAAATTAAAATAATTGTGTACATAATTTAATACACCTAGTTTAAATACAGCATATGATTCTACTGTGTCAAATAGTAAGCAAATACGCACAGGTCGCTCGTAATTAATCAGTTGATACCGCACTTTCTTATCTTGATTATTGAGTAACATCCCAGGCCAACTAGTTGGTCTATAGTCGAACGTGCTATCGTGCACAATAAGAGGACGTCGCACTGTCACCGGGTCCATGCCACATGGTAGACAGCGTAGGCCCTTTGGATAAGAAAATAAAATTCTAATCAGAATTATTCTTTGCCCGTATTTCGTCAGGTTTTATAAGAAAATATAATCTTAGTTATTCTAAAGGATTTGGGGTGGCACCTTCACAGACATACACATATTTAAAAGATGTTTCCTGTTTGAATGGTATAACTTAAAGTTTATTCGGTTAGATATTTAGTATCTGTTTCGATTTGATAATAACAAGAATATATTATTAAAGGGCCACGAAAATTTACTTTAGCCCGGAAATTTTTATGTCAGTGTTGAAAAGTCATTTCGATTGCGAAAAAATGGAACTTGTGGTTACGATAATACATAATTATGACCTATGTGAATAAGGCTACATTTTCAAAAAGTTAAAATTTGCACGCCATACAATTTGACTTGTAATCGAACGTAATTGCGATTAAAACGTTATTTTAATATTGCATTAAATTCAACAGTTTATACGTATTGATCAATGGTTATGAACAGTACAAGTGCAAAATCTGCTTGAGCTAAATGATGAAGTTCTTCACAGTGATAACGTTTTTCGAAGTTGCTTTATCACTTAATATTTTTAACTGTTTTTTTATATATATTACAAACTAGGGGTGCGCAACGTTTTTAATAAACGCGCCAATTTTAAATTTAAATTTGTTTGGCGGGCCGCACATAAAGTAACACGTATAAATAACCTACAAAATTTATTCGTAATAAACATTACGATAAGAAATCTAAAGTTAATGAAAAAAAATACAAATGCAATACAAAATAATCGCGCAGACGCGTCGCTTTCATATTACATGTTTGAACAAGTCGCTAAGTAACTTGTCACAAACAAATAGTTTCGGTATAGTATGTACTGCCATTTTACTATGATTAATTTTATAACAATGTATTATTGGGATATAGTCGATAAAATAAATTTTCGAAGTGCTTGGCAGGCCGTATAAGCTTAAGAAAAGGATTGCAAGCGGCCTGCGGGTCGCATGTTGCTCATCCCTGTTGTCAAAAATTACCATCTTACTCATCAAAAAATTATCCATTAACTCTAGAAAGTAATTTAAATTTAACTATTTGACCAGAGTGATGTTTCCAGAGTAGCATCGCCTAATAACCATTTTTTTTGTGGATTAATTTTCTAAACAAAATAAATACTGAAATAATTAGCTGTCCCTAGCCCACTCCAAAACTTAATGAACGCCCCCTCAACTCCTTTGCAGAAAGATATGTTAGAAATCTATATGTATATATATTCCAAAAAAAGTATACAACTGTACCTGTACGGGATAACATGGTATAAACTCTGGTGGTTCCTTGTAACTTGGTAAATTTAATACTGGACTACACATGACGATTTATTTACTTTGCAATTTTGAATTTAAAATATTATTTAAAGAAAAATAATTTTTATGGTACTTTTAATCATAAATGTATTTGATTTATGTCTAATACAGTTTTATTTTTTGAAAGAATACGTAAACAGCCAGTATGTGGAGCAAGAAGACTATTTCTTAAAAAAAATTATTTAGGTTATTTATTTCAGTTAAATTGTAACTTTATCCGAAATGATGTCTTTTTAAATACGAATAAATTATTATCGATAAGTAATATATTTTTAAACGGTTTTATTTAGTTCGACCCGTACGGAATTTATTTGTTTATTTATTTGGGTTAAAATTAGAAACTGAAATTTAAGCACCTTCCCGTTGTCAGATTGATCGGAAATTTGGTACACACATTTAATTTAAATGACAATATAATATAATAAAATCAATAACATTATAAATCTAAGATGGCCGCCGATACAAAATGGCGGATTACATATTTCCTTAACCCCCTCAATATGGGTATCAAATGAAAGGGCTACACTAGTAAAACACGATGATTATGTCAAAATTTAATATTCAAGATGGACGCCGTTCCAATATGGCAGACTAGGTACATATTTTTCCACAACCACCACAATATGGGTATTAAATAAAACCGTTTAAAAAACCGTTTAACTTAAAAGTTTTTTTGCCGATTTTTATTATAAATAATATTAAAAAGTGTTTTGAGAGTTTAGTAAAGGCTGTCATGACATTTTCAATATTTTTCCTAGAGGCTGAATTTTTTAATTAAAAATATCAAATTGACGTTTTCCGTCCAAGGATCAACCTCGTGAAAAAAATAATATGTCATTTCAATTGTCACATATCAGCAAGAATTTACATCATTTTTTATTAATTTATCCTATATATTTTTAAGAAATTGCAGCCACAACAAGAAAAGCAAAATATATGAACGTTTTATATTATACTTAGCTAGCTATAATTTATACACACAACTTATTTTGTATCGCTAGTCAGAATTTCTTTAGCATCAAGAATTTTGTTTTGGCATACTTTTATTCTATATAAATTGATGCAGCCCTTCTGAAATGAAGCATCCCAAAGGAGCTTTTAAATGTATATATATATTATGGCTATATAACTGACAAGTTTTGCATATGTAGCATGCCATTGTCGGGATATTTTTAGGGTTATTGTAACTTGGATATTAAGAATTTCACTTTTAAATATTTCATCTATTCCTAGTTTCATTCCAAGTTTTGCCGATTTATCTTGCCAATAGTACCAATGGGAGTTTTTTTTTTCAATACTTTCTTACTCTACTTCTAGGGTATTAAGGCCCACCGTAAACGATTACGAAATAAGTGATGAATCTATTAATGTATAAAATTTCAATGTATTTGCAACACAAGTACCTTAAGAAAAGTAAGCATACTATGGTATTAGGTTTTATACATTAATTGAGAATAAATGTATTTGTTCGAGTTGTCTGATAAATTTGAAATTAATATTATTACTTGAATTGTATAAAAGTCGAGGAGTGTTACTGTTGAAAACTATTTTAATACATGCCTCAAAACGTTTTGGTTTTGATAAATAGCGTTTTGGCCAGATTTTTCTATACACCTAGTTGAATTTTGGCTAAAAAAATGTCTGTATGTCTAAGTATTCATTTCTGTTACCGGACTTAGGCAAACATAACGAAAAGGCAAACAACGAACTATTTCAGCCAAAGAATTTGTTTTTCCAGATTTCTACGATTCTTGTTCATTTATACTATCGGAAATGTTCTAATTCTCATTAATTATATTTGGACTGGTAATATTTAGTAGGATTGAGAGGATTGAGAGGAGGTAATCCTGCATTGAATGTTCTAGTGTAGAGTAAGAGTGAGTGACTAATCCTACATTGAATGTTCTAGTGTAGAATAAGAGGAGTGACTTACTGACGACTGTGTTTTTATGCACGTATTTGTTAGTGCGAGTCGGGTATGAGGATGTGAAGTAAAGGTTAAGGTTGAGGAACAGAAAAGCAAGTTACTCTTAATACATTTATTTCACGTAACAGCACCGAATATTGTGTAAATGTAGGAGTTGGCCAGCTTAAGCCTTTTTAGGCTTCCCGGCCGAGACATGTTATCTTAACATATCTTGGTACAGCAGGTGTAGATAGTGATGCAGGGGCAGCAGGGCCCACCACAGCATCCTCCACAGCATCCTCCGCAAGGTCCACACCTGGAAGAAGAAAAGCAATTATTCGAACAACACTTCCCAGGTAGCACGTAGCACGTTGTCAATAGTACACGAAACAAACGAAATACTAACATTTTGATAAATTGGGCAAGGAGTACGAGACCTAAAAACAATTGTTTAAATTGACTTGACGTCAAATAGATGAAGAAACGGAGAACGTTTAAAACTATTACTGATAAACTATTAAAATATATGAATTGAAACAAAATAGCTTTTTTTGTTTTATGCTTTTTATATACTATTCCGCAGAAGATTTGATTGTGTACTGAAGAAATCATGTGCATCTTGCGTTTATATACCATAGACGATGTGAAAAAGAATTCCAAAGTCAAAAATAAAATTATTACTCTTTCTTTTTAAAGGCTGCTGCCAGAAGTTAATATTAAAGCGTTTAAAAAAACGCTAGTCGACTGTGTTTTATTAAGATTAGTAAGTAGGAGGTAAAAGAATATTTTTTGTAAAGAATTTTTTTGTGCTTACATTAGATATTAATTTTGAAAGTAATAATTTTTTTTAATATTTGAATAACATTTTATTTTTCCAAAATAATATTGATGCGAAGCTTTTCCAGTCGTTGATCTCTGAACATGATTTTTTCATAATCTTATTTTTTTTTACATTTATTTAAATCAATGTCATCTTAGTATCCTAATGTACACAGATTTTACAAAATTTTTGTAAATAGAACTCAAGGCGCCATCTAGAAATGTATATAAGTAAAATACATTAATTAATTCAAGTGTTATATTAATATGAAAGGTTAAAAAATATAAAACATTACCAATTTTGCCAAAATTTTGCGTGAAGGTAAGTTAAAATGTTTTGCTATTTTTTATTTGGTTAATTAAACGTATTAGGTACTGAAGCTGATGATATCCCATAACAATAACTTGCATCGTCGTAAATAAGAAAAATACATTTCAACACAAGTCATAGGCCTCTCCCAAAGATATCTATGGAAGAATATACTTTGAGCGAATGAGAAATATTCTTATTAGTTGTAGTCATACTCATGAATGTTTGTTCGTGATATTTTCTTGCCTCGTATATAAGAGGAATTACAGAGACTCTTCGTCATGCTAGTGTTTTGTCACTGACGCTTTTAAAACACGCCAATAAAGTTTAAAAACCTGACGGTACATTATGGGTGACAAATAAATCATTGCATGCAAAAGCGCAAAAGCTGCAAAGAGCGCCTCAATGAGCAGTCTTTCGCTGCCCGCGTCCCACCCACCTTACTACGTCTACCGGCTCTATTCAATGTAGTTTTTTTTTAAAACGAAGTTTTTTATGCCAAAATTATGTAAAATATCATTTGTAAGAGGTGTGTATATTAATTTCGAATTTCACTTACTCTTTTATTACAGCCTGTATCTGTATCGACAACAATGAATTAGGCATTTTTTTAAACATTAATATTATGCATTATTGGTTTACAAATGTTTAATTATTTATCCAGCATCTAAACTTGTTCATTTACAGAAAATAATAGGCACCATGAGATCCTGCACACCTTTAAAAGGCTGCCAAAGTCGGGAGTTGCGGGGAGGAATTTTATATACCGACTGCAGCTGCTTGCGAAGAAATGGGTTGCAGTATGATTGTCGTAGAAGTGGCTGCCAAACATCACCATACTGCCAAGTTCTGCCAGTTCCAGTCTGTGGTCCAGCTAGCATGGCCTGTGTTAAACATAGTGCAAATCCCCACGCCGAGGCTTTAACCTGCATTTGCAGAATGCGACGTTTATAAAAATTGTTTTATTTTGAAGATTAAATTTTTTATTTAAATCTTAGAAATTTTCGCAAAAAAACGCCCAGTTTGATCTAGCCCTATTTTTGTCGAATGTTATTCGTACTCTTAAAAAATTCTGGCACATTAGAAATAAATACAGAAGACAAATAAAATACGCAAAAGAATCAAAAGTAGAATTTGTTGACAAAAGAAGTTATAGCTTCATCTTGAACACATGCATTTTTATAAAATAAAATTTATAGTGTAATTTAAATAAATTTCATATATCAAAATCCTTAAGTAAATTATTTTAAACGTTTTTGTAAAAAAAATTAAAAACCTCCCCCTCGTAAAACTCGCTTATCGCGAAGGATAAACAAGATGTGAGTCATTAGTTTTCATTGTAATATTTCTATTGTAATGGTTAAGAATCGAAGTTATGATTTTCAGGTGTTCACCTTGTGGTCCTATGGTCTGTTATAAATACGAAGATTGCGGTCCACCGGTAAGCTTGTTTTATTAATTATAAGTAGAAATTAGAATCACTAATTTTTGTAGCATTGTATTTGTTCTGGTGAGGTAGAAGCTGCTTCTCAGAAAGTTTTTACTCGTCGAACGCTACTTACACCAATTCGCAGCTATTTCGCGTTTCGATGAAACTATTTGTCGATTTCGTTTAGAACGTAGCGACAAAATTACAATAATACGCCAATCTTAACCGTATCCAACATCTACGATTGTATGGCTGTTCCTATTTATTTATGCGCAAATGCATATTTTGCGATATAATACATAAAATGTTTAAGGTACGCATGTATTCAATTTTTTAATTTTTTAAAGTAATTCGATAAAAGATTACAATAATTATCGACATAGCAAGCTAGGGAAGAGAAGTTGGAAATGTGCGTAAGATATGTACACAGAGCAGATAGTCGCTGAGGTCTTAAGGTTTGGAGGTCACACTGCGCGACAAGCGCACCACTGAACTCCCACCCAATAGGTAGACAGACGATTTTAAGTTCGCGAGATCTTAATAAAATAGATAAAAGCTGTTTATCACATGACGTATCAAAAACAAGGAAATTATAGAATTGTTGTACAGTTGATTTTTACTCCCGATTAGTTCAGAACCTATAGGTTTGTATTATATTGATTAATGTACCTGGTTATACAATAGTGTGCATTGCATTTGAGGCGTTTATTTCTGTGTTAGACGTGATTTTTAAATGCCCTTATATATTGTTTTCGTAGGTCTAGTAAAACACTCATGTAAAGAGCATTTTATTAAAAACGTTATATATATTCAGCTTCAGTGTCTCCCCCGGTCTGCATTCAAACGCAATGGACTCCAGGACCTGCAGTTCTTCCAGCAGGGCTCTATACGGTACCTCTGTCGCGATGGCCCTGGCTGCGCGCGGCCGTGCCCGCCACGTTGTCCGCCGTGCGTGCGCTGCCCTCCGCCCGGCAAGACCTACGTAACGCGTTTCAGCGACTTCGACCTCCTATCGCAGTGGTAGTCGTCTAAGGCGTCGCTCGTTGGGTTACGTGCAACCACTGGTAATACTCATTTAAAACACGGCGGACATCGCGGGCAGTGTATTCAGTTTCTTAATTGGTTACATTTTGCAGACTAAGAGTTCAAATGACGGAGCGCAGAAAGCGGAGGGCGGTGAAGAAAAAACTGAGAAAGAAAATCATTTAAAACGAATAAAAAGCCGCGAGTTGCGCGGCGGTGTCATGTACTACAGCTGTCATTGCATCAAGCGTAACGGTCTCCAGCACGATTGCCGTCGTACTGGTTGCGGGGGAGAACCCGCTTGTTTAGTTTTGCCGGATCCGTTGTGCGCACCCAGCCAGTTGGCGCGCGCCCGAGGTTTGGCAGACCCTGCTCCTCTAGCAAAGCATCTAGGAAATGTTACAGGAAAGCCAGAAGACGGCACAGTCCATGGTGGCAAAAGATTTATTGTTTGTGAACTGAAGAGCGTTGTACCACAGTCTTCTGAAGGACAGGGCTCTAAATGTTGTTGTGAGTATAAATGTACATTGGAATTATTCATTTACATTACATTAGATCTAATCTATCCTTCATTTTCTTCAAAAGGAAGTGTTTGCCGTTCATATATTATCCGTCAATGATATGAACGGGGTGATGTTAACATCATCCATAGGCGTGGGCTCTAAAAATCTAATATTTCGTAAACACTTTGTTCGTGTCGTACAAAAAAAGCTCTACCATTGAAGTGCTTTAGTCATGTAATTAATAGTCGACAGACACATAATTTTATTTAAAATGTTTAACAGGTTGTTCAAGGGATGCAAAGGATACAAATAAAATGGCGACCGGCAATGATCCGACTGCGGGGCCACCAATAGTAGTAATGAAACTTTGTTAAATCAAATACACCTATATGTTCTAAAACCATAAGAAAAAGTGAAAGAAATAAATGTTGTGTTCAATATATCTTTTTAATATTCCCTTTCAACAGTCTATAATTTTAAAAAGAGGTGATGTGTAATCCACCAGAAAATAGATTTTGAAAAAGCACAAAATAAGAATATTTATACTTTTGCTTTACTAGAGCTTTGAGTCCTTAAGACTATATTAACTTGAATATGTGGATTATAACAAAAGTTAAAAGTATTTTTTTAAACTATTGGGTATATTTTTACTTTCAAAACGCCTATTTATAATAAAATAGCACCTGTAGGTGAGAAAATATTCAATTGTTCATTCATTTGTTTCTCCGTCAATGACGGCGAAACAAATGAACGAGCTATACATGTAACGCGTTTAGAATTTGCTACATTTTATTGACTATTGGATATTATCAGTTGTGTAAATTCCACTCCATATTTCTTAGTAGAGCAAATACCTAATTGGTATCGTTTGCTTTCTATTTATATTTTTTTAA
The DNA here is from genome assembly GCF_028537555.1 of Battus philenor. Taxonomy (NCBI): domain Eukaryota; kingdom Metazoa; phylum Arthropoda; class Insecta; order Lepidoptera; family Papilionidae; genus Battus; species Battus philenor. The sequence goes on from NW_027181693.1 coordinate 7,841,492, forward strand.
AATAATACTTCTACATACTGTAAATATTTACAATTATACTTCTTACAGTAAACTACCATGGTCTCGTTATTATTGAAAAACATGTAATGGTTAATAAATTGTCTGCCCACAAATAACAAAATCGTAGTGCTAGGTAAAAAACGCAAATTTTAACATCGCGATCTTTAAGCTCGAACGTCTATCACGGCCGTTATACTTTTTGTATTTTGCAAATTTTCACAAACGATTTTTTTCCATTTACATTGCCACAGAAACTATAGTTTTGTGTTATCAAAATATCAGTGTTCTTAAGCAATTATATTTACATAATTTATTTGTGACGTTTTTTAAAAAAATGTAACAGGCCAATTGCAGTTACTATGCCGTTACTAGCAATATTTCTATGACATTAGTGAAGCAAATAAAACATCTGTCTAAGACAACGTCAAAAAACAAACATGGATATTGGATAGTTTGTTACAATTTTATTTATGACCATAATATATAATACATAATTATACTATTATGGTTACCCAGGTTAACCAGGTTCCTGCATTAAGTAAAGAATAAAAAATAACAAAAATGGCACTCTATAAAAGTACTCAGTTTATTTTCGGAACTAAAATGTGTAGACAGAATGTTTTAAAATTATTATTTTATAGTACATGTGATAAAGGAGATAAGGGTGACGACTCATCTGGAAGACGCTGCCGATCTCCAACGTTGTATGACGTGAGTTGTTTTTTCATTAATAACTGAAACTAATATCCTATTTTAGCTGCAAATTTTACCCATAGGATTGACATTTCAGTTATTGCAAAATTTGGAAAATTATTCATGATTTATTAGTATTAGTCATAAGAAAGCTGAGGGTCGGTGGCCCAGAAAGTGGGGAGGGCTATGCTCTGAGTTTCTCTGCCAGATTAAATAAAAATGAGAAGATCCGCAAATGAACCAAACTCTCCCACGTAGCTCGAAGAATTGCTCGTCTAAAGTGGCAGTGGGCGGGGCACATCGCTCGTGCAACCTACTGTCGTTTCGGCCGAAAGGTTTCAGAGTGGCGATTACCGGTAGACTCGGTGTGGGTAGGACCCTCATAAGATGGGCCAACAATATAGTCAAGGATGCGAGCGGTGCGGGACCGGTCATCGTGGCCATCTTTGTGAAAGAATTATGCCTTGCAGTGGGCATCTATAAGCTGTCATGACAATGATTATTATTCTACATTTCTTTCCCAATTGAATGAGTATATATATATAATATTGGCTAGCAGTATATTAAACAACTAAATTAATGAAATAATTACAAGCAGTATTATGTTTTAATTTAATCGTTAATAAATAGAGACAAAAATTATCTACTCATATTTAAAGTTGTGTTTGTGTTTTATTCTCTGACGGTGTTTCCGTTGGGAATAGTTGTCATTTGGCCGTTTCATGATATGATATGAGTTCAGATATTATAAAATAGTCGCAATCAGGATAAATTCGGATCATTGTCGACCTTCAAAAATGTATTCGTTAAATAACAATTACATAACACAGGGTTTTAATTAGAACTATCCCAATATTAACTCTGTTAGTTTTATTTTGCTAATTCACAGGAATAGTTGCGAATTTATGCCTTGTGATTTTATGTTCCAAGTATATAAAATTGGACCGGAAAGTAATGTCGCTTTCTTGAGTTTATATTTTTAAGAAGTTTTTATTTCTAATCAACAATACATATATATACCTTCGTTATCAACAACCTTTTGCCATCTAATATACAACGCCTTCCAAGTACGTAATGAGCTACTAAATGACATCAAATATCGACATACGCAAAATGACAATACTTTCCAGTCCCCCTTATAATTTAGTATATAATTAATGGATATTTTGATTGTATTAAAAACTGTTCTCAATTTTATTAGTGTCGAAAATACGGTCATGACTTGCCTGGTAATAACGTGAAGCCTGATTTTGACACATTATGCAACATACCGTCTGGGATCTTTAGGTGTACCGGTGGTGAGGTATGCTGTCATTTTTTACCATCTCTCACATAATAACTATATTTTAAATTTATTCGTTATGGTCGGTAGTTGATAGTCAGTTTTGTTTCACTAGTGCCTTATCAGTGTAGAAAGTGACTACTATTTCTTTTACCTCTTTCTACCAACAGTAAAATGAAACAAGAATGTTTTATTTCTCTGTATAATCTCTTTCATTGTACTGCGTCTAAGTAAATTCCGTCGTGATAGGGGTCGAGGAAACAAAAGCATGAGATGAGATGAGCATCTCCGTCGCGGGACGGTGAACTGACGGAAGGGAGTGGTCGATAGCCCCCGCTATCTCACAGCGCGCATGGCTAAGGCGCGGTACAGCGGTTACGGTAGCACTATAGCTAAGCTCAAGAAGTTGATAATAATATTGAGTTTAATTTAATTTAAAACTGTAACTTTTAAATTGTGATTTTAGATACTCGGGCCTGGTGGACCAGATTCCTCTACATGCTATCAAAACCCTGAGTACTTTTCCTTTCATCACATGACTTACTACGACTTGCATATGGCGTTACGACAATATAGGAAAACAAGTCCTGTTACAGGACGGAAAAAGTAAACTTACAAGATATTTATAGACAGCAAGCTTTTTAGCACCAAGAACACGAGGAACGAAAACCTTAATATTATGAAATCAATTACTCTAACACCACACCTTATTGGAATAAAGTTCTTGTATAAAATTTCTTAAAATAAAGAAATAAACATATACCTAAAATCTGACTGTTTTCTAATTATTACTTGTTTAGAACCACTACAAATTATTAAGGCACAACCAAGTGAATTTGAATTACAAGGAGGAAGTTTCAACAAAAACATTTTGGTTAAAATGTAAACTGCAAGAAAATTAGCTGCAATAAAATGAACATGCAAAATCTTGCTCTTCTTTGTGATCAAACACTATCAGATTGATATTAATATTTTTTTTTCAGTGGTAGCCAACCTGTAGGACGCCAAAAAGGACTTGGATTTGCGATCGTAGGTCGTTTGATTCCTGGGATGCAATTTTAAATCTCTCTAAACTTTTAGTTTCTAGTGAATGGACAGCAGTACCATAATACCATACTGCGGTAGTGAACTCGCCTGCCAAGTGTGGCGATTATGATATATCCCCCATAGGTAACTTTGGGAGAAGACTAGGTCTTGCAGTGGGTATCTATTGATTGAAATGATGAATAATACCTTTTCGTCATACGGTCATGACATATTAAGAAAACCACATGAAACCAATGCACTTTTTATTCTTCTAAAGTATGTATCTTCTTCTTGGTCGTTTAGCGTCATTGCTAAAGGTCGCGACCTTGGATTCTACTAGCCGCCTCCATAGGTCTTTAAGACCAAATTTTCTGAATGCATCCGTTATTGTTAGGCCCGTTAACACCCGAACAAAATCCGCCTATCTGGTTGGTCCCCTTAATCTCTTTCCTTCTACTTTTCCTAGAAAATCAGTACGTGAAATAAGTAAGCCAAAGAATATTGTTGTTTGATCAAAACTATTATAGACTAGCTGCACTTCTGTATCGTCAGAATTTATTGGTCTGGCGCTGTCCAACAGAAACAATAAAATATATTGCATTATAGCATATATAGCTTGTATTGCATTTCAAAGAGTACTTTACGTATTTTTTAAACAATAAGCCACTTACAAAATTAAGTCTTCTAGTTTGAATATGTCAGACAAGTATTAACTTTATTATATTTTCATTGGAATGCTTTATGGTTTAATTTCATCCTAATACGTCTCTCTAAATCATGTTTTTGTTTAATCTGTGAAAGTTAGTGAAGAATATTGTAATTAACATTAAGCTACTTAATGTTTTTAGTTAGTCTATACAACCGCGACGTTGTGATTTTGAATTACAATTATGCGTTTTTTAGTTTTGCCAGAGGCATACTATGTGAAAATTAGTTAAGAAAGTTGTTAATATTAAATAAAAACTTTAATTTAATATTAAATAATCTCTAAATAAAAACGTTAAAGATTTGAAATAATAGGGCAGCCTAGGTAGTAAACACTAAGCTAAGTAATGTTCTTAGTTGCTCAACGCAAACGCGACGTCATGATTTTATATTTAACAAATTGCGAGTACCATAACAAAGTATTAGATAGTGCATAATTTACTATTATCAGGTTAATTATGTCTTGTTATTTAATAGTTTAAAAATCAACACATGTAAACGATAAATAAATAAATGTCATGTTAATACTCAAAAAGAATTTAATTAGTTCTCGTACCAATGACGTCATTTTAATACAAAATCACGGTCATTTACAAGTGGCCTTACCTGAAAATATCAATTGCATTTAATCAAGCTTGCAACAGCAGTGGTTGGACCGCGACTATAACTTAAATCACTTGCGGTTGTTTAGTTTCGCATTGTAAAAAATAGTAGTGTAAAATGTATTATTATATTGCTAGTCAAATTTGATTTTATATAGTTACTTTTTATGTTTTATATAGTAGTCAGAAAAAAGGTTTTAAGCTAAACTTCGACTTCTAGTCACTTTCTATGAATTGATCACTCTGAAACATTTTACATTATTTTTTTTCTGTTGAACAAGCCAATAACTTCTTGCATTCCAAATTTGCATGGGCAGATTGTAGGCAATAATAAAATTTTAATATGTAGTAATCTGAAAATTGTAAATATTACTATCCTATCACATTATTTACTATTTATAAGTAATTGATTTTTAGACTGGGTGTATTATACATACTCCTTTAAAGCTTTTAAACATAAAACCTATCATCATGTAAAAAAAAAGTTGTATCAAGTTCAATGATTCAAATGTGCATTAACCACTAGGCCATGCGGTATCTTTGATAGATAGATAATGTACAGCTTCCTCGTCGCACTGTTACGAAAACCTATTTGGTTAATCATGTGTGAAAAATATCACCTACTTCGTAGAGGTCGAAATATGTGACGCGGTAATTAAAACGAAGCTTCTTCCGAGTATCAGAGTTTCTCAAACTTTAATATAATTAATTGTGCCTGTTTTGAATAATTCGGGATAAATTATAAGCAATTGGTTATATTTTTTAAAATTCTCTACAACGGATTCAGACGGATTGCGATGGAGGACTGCGATGATAGAGATAAGGCTTTTGATAACAGTGCTTTGCTAGACGTCTTCTTATCTTTTCTTGGCATTTTATAACGAATTGTACATATGTACAGTAATAAAGGTAGATGAAGATGCCGCTTTGCTGCCCATGCGGACAGCCTCCAACAAACAAATGTACTAAATGTAATGAGAAGTACGTATTTAATTAGCTAAAAATAAGTTTTTGTGTGTGTTCAGTGTATTAATGTATGATGAGGTTTTCAAAAAGCTAATCATTTTCTATAAAAAACATGCACAGAAAATAATTAACGGCAATTACTATATAAGAAAACTTTGAATAACAATTACAAAGCCAAGACATGTTTACAAAAGAATGAGATAGTGGCATAACACAACCGTTTCCATTCTATTCTATTTTCTCACAGCCTTTCGTCGGCGGCGGATCACAGGCACTTGTAGCTATTGATACATTTGAGATAAGACGTACATATTCCCAGAATAATAACTGTGACGTACGTGCAAAAACATTTCGCTGTTTTTCAATAACCTACTGATTGACTTCGTAGATATTTTACATTATATAATCTAGTTCCGTAAGCTAGTCTCGGCAGCGAGTTATTTATCTACGAAAGCATTTACTAGACGTTTTATGAGGATTTAACGCTTAATCTATACAATACAAAATTGTAAATTTTCGCTTTATAGCACCTGGAACAATTTCGGAATATAAACATATTTTTTGTATTACTTTTATATTGTTTATGTTATTTAAAATTCATGGTTTTCATGTTTATTCACTAGTGTTTCTATAATTTGAATTAAATGTTGAAAATATATTCTAATGAACAGCCCGCTTCTAATCGGATCCAATCCCGCAGTGGATATCTGAAATATTGATTTTTTTTTCAGAATAAATGCAAATGTATGTAGAGTTGAAGTTAATTTGAAAAAATAAACTTTGATAGATGGACAGATTCAAATAAATATAGAGTGTATTAATAATAGTTTAAATATTTACGACAAAAATAACTTTTAGCAAAATAAATATTTTAATTCACTAGTAGCCGATGACTTCTTCCAACTAATTTCGACGAAGTATTTGCTAATGCACAAAGTTTTTTTACTTATCACGATATATCCCTGTTTTGTTTTTAACGTAGTGAATGTAATATATATTAACTGTTAACATAACTTTCAACTAATGCATTTTTATGTTTAACAAAAAACTTAATAGAACGAAGTGATTTCGAAAACATTATAAAAAAAAACATTTCTTTAAGATATATGAAGTACGTGTGTTACTGTATGTGACACCTTAAAATTATTTTCGAAATTCAACGTATTTTATGGTCGAAGCAAAGTTATACATTATTTATTTTTCGGAACAGCGACTCTGAAATTAAAAACAAAGCTCTATCATTAAATGTACTTATTTTTGTATCCAATGAAATCTTCATTTAAATCTGATAATTTTAGTACTTTGCTTAAATTATTAACAACTTTAATATCTTTCATACATTATTTTTTAAATAAAATATAATCTAAACCACACACACACACACACACACATATACATATAAATTTAAATTTAGTATTGTAAGACAATGTCATGTGTCATTATCCGTTTGAACTGTCAGAAAGCTACAGAAAAAGACGAAAGACTACTGTAATACGACTGTAATCTACGCTGTGGAAAATAAAATAAAAGATTTTGTATTCAACTGCTTTCTTTATTATCCGACGACCCCACGTATAATTAATTATTGAAATACTTTTTCAATTACGTAACTTGTGTTCAAATGAAAACGTATTATGTGTTAAAATACTACTGAATCTGAAGCTAGTCCTTAGCTGCTTGTATTTAAATGTTGAATTATACTCAATATAACTTTTCGGTCTTGATATAAAACTTGTTTTATTTTTATAAAATGCATACATTGTGGATTACATTGCAGCTCCCATTTCTAGATTATTTATTTCTCATATAAAGTTATACATTAACTCTGTACAAACTGTACTGTGTAAACTTAGTAAAGCTGCTATAATGAACTGAGCTAGAGATATTTGTAGTAACAATTACTGTTTTACTTTTAATTTTCAAATTAACACAAAATTCGGGATTAATAAATAATAAGTGATAGTAATAAATACTAATGAACTTTAGCGAGAAGGAACGAAATTTTATAATTTATCTGCAATATTTATTTATAAAACAATGAGAAAATCGACTAAGAAGAAATCCATAAGTAAATAAAAATCGGTAAAAAAACTTTTAAGTTAAACGGTTTTTTAAATAGTTTTATTTGATACCCATATTGTGGTGGTTGTGGAAAATTATGTACCATATTGGAACGGCGTCCATCTTGAATTTTAAATTTTGACACAATCATCGTGTTTTACTAGTGTAGCCCTTTTATTTGATACCCATATTGAGGGGTTATGGAAAAATATGTAATCCGCCATTTTGTATCGGCGGCCATCTTAGATTTATAATGTTATTGATTTTATTATATTGTATTGTCATCTAAATTAAATGTGTGTACAAAATTTCAGATCAATCTGACAACGGGAAGGTGCATAAATTTCAATTTCTAATTTTGACCCAAATAAATAAACAAATAAATTCCGTACGGGTCGAACTAAATAAAACCGTTTAAAAATAAAAGCAGCTAACAATGCTGAAATTTATAGTTTAGATATTTTAAATGTCAACTGTTACGCCGATATATGTTTGTTTTTTTATACAACATGTTGCTCTTTACATTTATTATTCCAAAAATGTCAAATGCTCTCAGTATTATTCTTTGGGTGTAAAGGTCAATCGTATTATAGTGCTTAGTTTGCGGACGCTGTACCAAGCAATACCATTGAGATAATTAGAAGAAATTGATAGATATGACTCAATGTCATGACTGCAGAGATAACGTTAGCCAAGATAACGTATTCATCAACAACACTTAAGCTCCAAAATATCTACTGCTGGAAATTGCTCCCCCCCACTCGCCTCCACAGATCTCTAATGGGACCGGTTCTAAACAGTCTGCATCAGGTGTCTTTCAACGATCTAGCTAAGGCTGACTATCTTTCTTGTCTGTGAACATCCTACGCTGCGCTTACCGATTCGTGGTCCATACTTTAGAATAGGTACCAGCGCCTATCTGTTCTGCACGCTATGCGGACCGGCGTGCTTATTGCCACTTCAAATTGCTATTCGATCTTTTAATAAAATCCCAAGCAAACCCCCTCCCCTCAATAGCCCACAATAACTCCCTCAATAGTTCGTTAAGACAACATATTACAATAGTGTATACTGTATTACAAGCAGATTGTATCATTTATCTACTCTTTAGTTGAATGACTTCTTCTTTTCTAGATTTTTATGGAAAAATAATGTGTTAATCATTATACAATTTCCCTAAAACAAATATTCAAATTGAAATATTGGAACCATGCCAAGAAAACTAAAATACCAGAAAAGCATCGCCTCTTATAGACGGCTCTCGTGCGAGCTGCCACAGCGCTATTATTAGTTAAAAGGCTTGCAGTGTTCCGAGGTATTGTTATAATCATGGTGAAAATCGCTCACACTTCGCGACAAACAGGATAGACGAGCATGACAAATGACGGTGATTTGCTTTGTGGACGCAAACAGCTCTCTAGCGGCGTTATAATCACGTGCACTTTATTGTACGTTAGCGTTGAATGTAACTTGTTCCTGTTCGTTACTTCGCTGCCAATCCTTTCTGGGCTTAAAACGTTATACATTTTAAGGAGACACTTTGAGCTTTTGGCGACACAGCGAAGTGTAATGTGTCATCAAATTGAGTAAGAAAATTATACATTTTCCTGTCTTCCCTAATTTATAATTTTTTTTTACATTACAATATGAAATCATTTTGTCTTTATGTTTTGAAATTTTTTGTATGCACAAAGACAATTCAACATAAGATAGGACGTCTTTTTGGCTTATATAACAATGGTTTTAAGCTGCAATGGATGTTACGTATGAGATTGTCTATTATTTAAATAATTATCACACTGGTACAATAATTGTTTTTTTTTTTTTAAAGTTCATGCCAAATTCTCTTCTCGAGAGTATTTCGCGGACATGCAAAGTCTACTTCTATTTATTTGCACTCTTTAAATATTACTAAGCACAACCGAGATTTATGTTCGGGACGAAGTGCTACCATTAGTGAAAATAAAATTATAACAACGGTTTTTAATTTTTTGTATAATAAACGTCTTTAAAATATATTCGTTTTATTTATAAGAAACTCTTATTATAAAACCGAATTTTACCCAAAATAAGTTGTATATAATAATTTACTTTCTAATAATTTATTGCATTAATTCAGCTTTTATAGGCTATTAAGGACGCGAATTTAGTTAATTATTAACATCGATATTGGTATTATTAATGATATTTGTATAAAATAGTTGTAATAATCCGTAATTTTATAGAATATTACAATGACAATGTTCTTTTACCTATTTCTTATGCTATGAAAGCAAGAAGACTGGCAGGAAAATTGTTATTTTAATGGAACTGTACCTTGGGTTACGGTTGTTAAAAAGTAATATTTAATCGAATTTTAATTTATATTTATTTCTTTTTACCCTAACCTTTCTTCTCCTTCTTCTATACAGCCAATGTACGCTTTTTGCAAGGCGTAGGCGTCCCCCAAAGATCGTCACGACGATCAGTCCTGCGCTCTCCGCATCCAGCAGCATCCCACGACCCACTCCTCGTCTCCCGTCTCCCGTCTCGGGGTCGTCACTCGATAATATTTCAGCCTCAATGGCCATCAGTTGCATGAGCGATGAGAGGGACCCATTGGCACTGCAGACGAGCAATTCTTCCCGCAAAGATCTTGGTACAGTGATCCAATCGTTTAATTTCTTTAAATATAAATTAGAGCTTCAAATTTAAAAGAGTGTTAATGTACGCAGCCTGTTTCCATTGAATTAGAAGCCTATTCAGAACTTGAGGGAGGGAGAGACCTATGTCCAGCAGTGGTTAATGGTAAGTGTAAATGGTTGATATGTGACTGCTTTTTAGAAGAGATATAATAATATTTATTCATGACTTATCATTGACAGTATTTATAAATTATTAATAAGTTTTAAAATATGTAATTTAGAAATTGTGGGAATCTTAAGGAATTCTTAAAGGTGTTAAGGAATTTTTGGCAGAAAAATCATCGTACAAGTTGCAGGAATTTTACGAGTAGTGTGAAGACGCTAAAGTATAATTACATTAAATAATGATAAAAATGGAACATAGATAGTTTTGCTTTTTTATTAATTTTATTCTATTAATTTAATACAATTATTCTATATTGTAATTTGAATACCATTGTTACTTGGTGTTATATGGCAAAAAAAATTATTTATCTTTCTAATTGTTACCAATTTTATAAATTAGAAATAGGGAAATACGCAGAAGAATAAAGTCATCGACGTAGCTCCAAGGTTCAGTGGAAGGGGTATATCGTGGAACCTACGGCCGTTGTGGCCGGAATGTTCTAAAGTATCGACCGGTAGCTCTCTTTATGTTGAAGTCGATACTGCCAGCTTTATGAGCTGGGTGAAGCAGTATCGGTAAGTCTCTCACTACGAGAACCGTCGACATAGTCAAGTTCGTGAGAAGTCGCTGCTGGATACTGGCAAGACCAGTCATTCTTATTCATTTAGTGGAGGTCCATACCTTGCAGTTGGCGTTTATCAGCTGTCATTATGATGATGATGATGACGATGAATTGCTACTGATGGTCCTACTAAAAAAAGTGAAACAAAGTGAAAAGCTACACGCAGGAAGTCAAACAAAACCAAGTCATTTAAAATACCTTTAGTATCAGTAATTGCGCATTGCTTTTACAGTATGTTTTGTTTTCATATTTTATTATAATGATAATTTATAACTTTGCACCGACCGCGGCTCTCTGCTCTATTGGCTCTGGAGTATTAATTTCAAACACGCAATGCCACGGCATCTATGATTCTAATTATCCGTAACCGAAGTGGTTTTATGTGGTCGCGATAAATCGAACAACAATTCTACAGACTGTTTTGTTTGACTCCAACAGCTACACCAACATTTGCTAATATAAAAGTTGTAAGAGAGATGGAACAGGTCTCCTGTTTAATTTGTGCCTTTATCATCAGGATTTTTTTTATATTTAGAACATGGCTTTAGCTTTAGCAAAAATATAAATAAAACTATAATATTATATATATATACACACACATATATATACATATATACATACATACATACAATTATATATATATATATATATATATTCTTTCATGTATTTAATATTAAAATCTTTATGTACTTGATGTATCAGTACGCATAGTACAAATTAACGTAATTAACAGATGAAAAACTACACTATATACAATGAGACTGGAATTTTCAAGAATGGATAAAAGTATAATATTCATATTACATCACAGGTACAATTATTGTTTTATTAAAGACAATTACGATGTCCGGGTAAACACAGTGGTTTATTTAAGTATTTCAAGTATAAGGAAATATTTTCCGCCTTCATTTAAGTATAGCATTATTTCACTCTCGTCATTATACCTTAACGTTTGCCGTTAAACTGTCGTGCAGATAAAAGAAGTTATTTGCGGTGAAAATTGAACACTGCTTTTATATTTTACAAGTGACAGGTACCAGTTCGGATCGATTTCTAATAAATTGTTGCCCATAGCGACGATTTCCCTACTGAGAAAACATAACTAGTACATTTATAACTTTGAGCGCCCTAACAAATGAAGCGGTTTTGAGATAAGAAGTTATAACGGGCTGTTCTGTTATTAATTAACCTAGTTTATGTAATAATTACGTTTTTTTAACGAAATTACGGAGGTAGACGATTAAGTCGTTTGAATATTTTCGATATATTTCTTATTGATACAAGTTGCTTCGCTAATTTGTAAGTTGCTAATTTGACATTCAGCTCCTCTATACTGATATCTTTTTTGCTCAAGAAAAATATTTCCCAAAACATACGAAATTAAGTAATATGTTTGTTTTTGTTATTCATTTTAATTTGAACGATTTTTTTGTAGTGTTAGATATTATATTTTAGTTTTGTGTTAAATAAAATAACTTTGTCCTAATTTTATAAAAACTAGAAATATTTTTATTATTTTTCATTAAACATCCTCACAATTGTAAGATCCTTTTAAGTTTAAACTTCTGCAAAAATGCTATTGACTAAAAATATATTCTCAAAGTATTATTTCCTGTATAAAAATATTTTTAAATAACCAAATAAGAACAAAATATAAAATAAGAATTTGGTGAAGGGCGATGGAATATAACAGAACGGGCGTGCGCAACAAAATGGCGCCAGTTGGAGGTCGCATTGTATGTTTGTCCGCAGTTTTGACTAAAGATCAAGGTGAAACGTTTTGATAGCACCTTGTCTTTTAATTTGAGGCTTTGATGAGTTTTTCAGAGTATATTCTACGCTAGTCTCTGAGCTATAAAAATAAAAATAAAATAATAATGGAATTGGTGACATCTTTGGTTATTATATATGCTATTATTTCGTATCGGATCGTGTCTATAAATTAGGATATGTTTGTTCATCATTGAGTAACTTATACCACTATAAAAAAACTTTAACTATTGGTATAAAGTTAAACATATAAACCAAATAACTAGTGCTAAAAAATTCCACCAAAATTTAGGTGACGTACGACAACTTGATGAGAAAAACTGAGTGGCGCAAGTTAATATAAATTCGTAATACTAAGCCCGAGAATGACGCCGAAGAGGTATTCAATATTTTTCCTAGTAACTTCGCTGCTTGGTGGGTCTTGTATAACCGTGGCTTCCTGGAGTTGTGGGAATGTGTCAACGGTCGTCATATAGCAGATCGTCATTCATTTTACTACGATACTTATGTTTTGTTTATCTGTTCAAAATACTTAACAGAATTAATTGTTTGTCAGCAGACATAATTGTTCTTATTACATTTAACATAGCATAATTTATTTTTTTTATTTTATTGCATAATACAATTATTGCAACATTACTATTATTATTATTACTATATACGCAATCTTCCGTAGATTATTTATCTTAGCCCTTACCCTTCATGGTATCAGCTCATAGACGCCCACTGCAAGGCATAGGCCTACTCCAAAGACCTCCACGATAACCTGTTTTGCGATGCCTGCATCTAGCAACTTCCCGTGATCTTAATAAAGTTATCTATCTAAGTTGTGGACATTCTAAGCTGCGCTTCTCCGTGGTCGCCTCTTTAGAACCTTCAGGTCCCAGCGGCCATCTGTTTTGCATGATATATGGCATAAGCACTGCCAATTCAACTTGCCAATCTGTTGGGTTATGACGTTTACCTTAGTTCGACTACAAATTTCCTCATTCTTAATTCGGCCGCTGTTGCACCATGGCTCACTGAGCGGCAGTGTGCTTGCTGATGAGGCTCGTTGTGATGAATCACTTCTCCCGTTAATAATAACGCGTAACACATATCAGTGGTTGACTTTCAATTTAATTATAAATGAAATTAATTTTTTTGGCTTCCTAAATATTTGTATAAAAATGGTGATATTTTACCTTTTAAGCATGCCATGTCAATTTTTATTTACAGTCACGAATTTCCCAGTTGTAGTAAGAACGCAATTATTTAATACATGTTGTATATGTAAATAATGATGGGAGACGAAAAAGAACGATTATATTTAAACATTTGTACATATACTTATTAATGTTTTTTTTATTTGAATAGTCATTAAGACTGTCTCGAATTTGAATTTCTGATCAGTTATATTTGACTTCGGCATTTAATTAAACTTGTAAACTTGTAAAACAAAGTTAAGATTTTAAAATAATATTATTTTTCTACTTGGAAATAATACATCTTCAGAGAAATAAATTATATATTTATATCTTATATTATATATTAAATTATTGCTCATAAGTTTCATCTTACTTTAACAAAGTTAACAAAATCATGAGGAAATATTTACTAAAACATAGTCACTATTGTCTCGTCGTGTTGGGTACATCAGTTATTTTTGTGATATATATGGAACTTATCTACTGAATTGACGTGGTGATATTTAATGCTTGAAAATTTTTAGGTGAGCCACCCAACTTGATGTCCGTATTCTCTAATGATGTCACTGTATATTTGGTCACTTTGAAGCCCATTTATCCTAAATGTAAAACTAAAGTTCTATAGCAAATAAAGTGTTCCTGTAATTAAAAAAAATAGCACGGCATTCAAATTATTAAAAAAAAAAAAACATTTTATTTAATACCAATTATCGTTCAATAACATTATTGTAATATATAACATACAGAATTACTAGTATTTTCATCTCAATACTTAAACCATATGTAGATATTGATACAGACAAAAGGCTATAAAAAAGTGAAGGTTGTGTTTTTTTGTTAGTTTGCATTTATAGCGTACAAATGATTCATAGCTAAAAATATTTTTTCTGTCTGATTATTGCGTTTGTATGTAGAAAATATGTTAATTTCCATAATTAGTACATTAAATTCAATGATGGAAAAGACGGTAAATTTGTACTAATAAACTATAACCGTTGTATAAATAAATATTGTCAACAACTAATGACATCATTATTTAAGTTTAAAATGAGCAATAAGAATAAATAGGATGGTAATTCATGTATTTATTGAAATGTCTAAAAGAACAATACGTAATAGAATATTATCTTATCGCTGTGAATGCACATTTCAATACATATGATATAATTTCAAAATAATATCAAGCGATGTAGTACAATGACTGTATTCATTGGTTTTGTTTGGAAATGTGTGAAAATTTTGAATTATCAAATAAATTTTTGGTGTCTGTAAACAAACAAGGTGCCTGTTTTAATCTTATCTGTTTATCGCTAATACGGCCGATCTGAGGGGAGCGGGAGGGGAAGTTCCGTTACTCGCGGTGGTTCAAGCCACAGCTGATTTCACATCGTATGCGTCTGGCTGAGGTATCGTTCGCTCGCTTGTCGCTCCGCGCTGGCTCTAAACCCGACAATGTTTCGTATCCGAGCCTGAATATAGTTTCAATGAAAAGTGAATGGTGATTTTTTGGAGACTAAAATTAAATTCGAAGGATACTACTTGTAAAGGAACAATTGATATCAAATTTATGCGGGTGAGTACATTTTGTAAATTTTTAGTGTTATCACCATGTTTTCAAACAAACGTCGTCGAGTAAGTCAACAATCTCCTGTAAATTAACCGGAGTTTTATATTCTGTAAACGCAATTCGATTCATTTAACATTTTAACATTACGAACGTCTTGTCTTTACACTTCAATGATTATTAAATTAAAATATTGAGATAAAACATTAATTATAATAAAAAATTATTTCTATATTTTGTATTATTAATATGTGATTATAATATTTGATTTTTTTAATCTTTCTCGATAAACTATTTCTATGTTATTGCAATTAAATTGCATGAATATGTGAATTTTATTCGCTATTTCCAAAGTCGTTTATTGCCAAACTGGGTCTAATGCGTAGAAAATTTGCACTATTTGTGTAACTACTATTGCATTTATGTTTATAATCGCATAACACATTTGTAACATTAAATGGCTATTGTATTAAACTGAAAAAAGCCTCGGTGAGTAATTTCTGTACTGACCTTGGTTTCGGTAACAGTGACGACAAATACATCTCGTAAAGTACTAGTACTGTGCGTTTAGGTGGGTAATTGTTGCGTAAAGAAATAATTGCCGTTATAGAGAGAAGTGATGCGTAGACTTTGAATATGTATATACTATACCTAATGTGAATTGGTTCGTGTTTTGTAGATCATTAATCTCGAGCAACCTGATGCAACGAGTACGCGTACTATTTTTTTTATCTCTATCTACACCTACCTGTGTTACGATAGACAACGCAGCGTCTATTCATGTATTGTTAACTCGATTCGCATGATTTCCGATAGGGAATAAACTGTCAGTATTGTTCGTTTAATGCAATTACATTGTTAAAGATCGTCGAGTAAGTTGGGGTTCAGTTTATTATTTTTTAATATGCGTTCGTTGGTCAATGTTCAAAGCGTACTCCTAAAATTTAATCGGATGGCATCTATGTGTGGCGATGCAATTTGCAAAAAGATTTAAACACTGCATTATTAAACGTGTTAAATATACCACACGTATATAGTTAATACGTGCTATCATTCAAGTTTAAAATTGCGTTTAATTCATACAATGAAAATATTATAATACAATAAATTCACATAACATAAATAAAGTTGTTTTAAGGCTTTGTTATTTGTTATTTACAACATCATAAAGGGTGGCGAAAGACTTCAATGCACGATTCAGTTGTGAAATGCTATTAGTACTACGTATAGTTCCTATTGTTGGGTGCATAACGTCAACCTTAAAGTTTTTTTATCGTTTATAGGCGAAGCATTTTACCTTTGTCTCGTACATGCTTACATAGAAGAAACCTATTCACTTATCTTGAAGACTCCTAATTTATAGTTGGCTTGAAATAATAAGGCCGGTAGGCTGTTTCACTCTTTGGGTGTTAAAACTATAAAAGTAGTAGCTAAACCTTTAGGGTAAGTGGAAGCGATTTTAACTGTTTACGGACGCCGTAAATCCGTGCGTTTAACGATGGAAGAAAGGAAAAGGGGGAATTATTTGGTGTAATTCCGACGCACTCTGTCCAAAATGCAGTCTATAGAATACCAATAAATTGGAAACTCTTCACTTATGCTCTAAGCTTTGAAGCATAGCACTCACCAAAGCACCGTCCAAAGCTTTGAGTAGGTACATCGCCGATCTATGCCACAGATGGCTACATTATATAATACATGACCGGACCTGTGGTACATACAAACTTAAGAGCAGTCCTGGTGTAAAGGATTGCCGAACCTTTCCTAGAATAACTAGACCAATAATATTCACAATATTTTGAAGTATTCTAGTTTTGTGTCTTAATCGCTGTTAAGTTGTAGAAGTAAGTATTTTTTACTCGCGAAAAAACAGTAATCATCAAACATTAAAAACAATATGATTTCGATGCCAATTTTCCACGTCAAATTTTCCATAGGTATTCTTATAGTCCAGATTGATGCTGCCTTAGTTGAAGAAATAAATACGTGAAATGGCTGACATCACAATTATCACAGCAAATTATAGACAGACGATATCACTTACAATTAGATGGTCATCCAGCCGAGCGGGTCAATTTATAGTACAATAATAAACATTCGTACGTAGAGGTCTAGATTGATGCTTTTTGATTCTGGAACGGTAGTGAATAAATGTCATTACGATTAATATTATGAAAGTCTACAATGGCATTGTACTCTCGCTATTGTTTCGTATTCCATTTAAAAAAGGTGAACCCGTAATGCTTTCTGCACTTAACTGCACATCGTAGCGGAGGTGTTAACGCATGTTTACCTAAATTTAAACATCAGCGCGCGTTTAAGCTGTCCCAAACACCGCATAGCATTAGAGACGGTTCGCGGGTAATGCACAACCGACACTCTTCCGGATCTAATTGCGAAGCGTCAAGCCGCGTCAACAGTCGAGCGCGTCTTTGTACGTGCACAGAGATCGGCTGTTTAATGGAAAACATTTCAATTTATTTCATATCTCCCTCGGATTGGATGTTTTCAATTCGCTCATTAGTCTCGGTAGCAAAAGTGGCCCACCATCGATACGTCACGCCGATGGTCAATCGGGGCTGGCGAGAGGTCTGGGTACGATTGCACGATCTTTATTGTCAGCGATTTCACTGTCCACAAATAAAAAGATTCATTTGCCCAATTTTTACATTGTAAAGAAAATTTCAGGCTTGAATGTGGCTATGTACTGTGCGGTTCCGATATAGGTTTCCTCATTAAAATATTTCTAGAAAGCAATCATTTGTGTAAGAACTTTGCGACACTAGCATATAGTGTTGCGCTTTTAACTCATCGAAGTAATTCATCTACCTGATAATAAGTAAGACCGTGTGCGTTAACTTATATACATCATAGATACTATGTACTGTTTGAGGTATACATTATACTACATATAACTAAGATAAAATTATTAATTAAACACATACTCCCCACACAGATTTATAATACCATGAAAACTCATTCTTTTTTCTTTAACGTGCATTTGATAATTGTGTGTAAATTGCGTACAAGCTAAAAAAGAATAAATGTAAAATTTTTCTAGTAACATATTTGTTATCATCACGTTACAAAAGATAATACGCCATTTGTTCAGTAAATCCTATTATACCTTTGTCATCGCAAAGGCGTTGTAGTGATGAACACATAATCGCCTTGGAAAATAAGCATTAAGAACTAGTTCATAAATACAAATTGCTACAATCTATACTATTAAGGTACATAATAAAGAAACTACATCTCTTCTTTTCGACAAAAACGCAAGTAATGATACTATAATTACTTTCATAACAAGATATTTGCATCACTGTAAATGAATGCTTCTGTGATTTGTAATAGTCACATTTAGAGTAATGACGAATAGAATAGGGATAATCTATTTCTAAATTTGTAGTTAAGTAAAATCATGTTCGTAACGATTTAATATTAAATATAGTTGGCGCGTTTGAATAGCCATTTATGATGGTTAAACAATTATTTTATAATTAAACTATGGCGAATAGATACGTACTCAAGTAAATATTATTCAATATTTATAGCAGCAACGTTTATTTAAGTTAGGAATCGGGTGTGGCAGCCCTAAAAGAAGGAATGACAGATGGCCATGCAACAACATCGAACACATAAAACTGTACAACAAAACATGAAATAAATACCAATGGCATCCAGCAAGGAGTTTATATTATTTCACCAAAAGTGAAACTCAAAACCATATACGTTTTAGTGTGTACGTTATTTCGTATTGAATAATTCGGAAAATAATATTTTATTAAAAAATTCATAAGAAACGGCAAAAAGATGATATGTTAAATATAATGTGATCATTCCAATTATGTCATCTATATGATATAACGTAAACAAACTTACAATTACAATTGAATATTTAAAACAATTGTTAATTGTGAGCTACCGTAAACACATGAGGCGATTGGAATGAACTAATTGGTATCATTGTGTGCTGGACGATCGATTGGCCGATGATAAATTGCAGTAATTATGGTCTGACATCAATTTGTTGTTTGCAATGACTTGCGATCTAAATTGTTTAGCAACGAAATGGACCTTGTTGACAAGAGAACATATTCCTTAATCTACTATAAGTACTATATACTATACTATAAGTTAGATATGCCCTGATAGATTTGACAACTATTTTGTTGTTCCACGTTAATGATAATGGGGTCTCCATTTTTTTACTTTTCTTCATACAACACTAAAATGCATATGACAAAAAACAGAGACGAAAAAAGGGCCTCCCTGTACTGAGTAGAAAAATGCTATGATATTTATTAATTTGCGTGTTTTTAAGTCATTAGTGATAAATTTAAATATACTAAATAGCTTGAGCATGGACAGAAATAAATATTACTGCAATAAAATATTTAATTACTTAGAAATAAAACTTGAGTTATAAAGCTACTATGAAAATTTTATTTATAATTCCGAATAACTGATTTCAACGAATGCGGAAATTTTGGAACTTACATATATTATTTATTTAGAACACACATACTGGCAATGTGTGTTATTAATTGGTTTTATATGTAACATTAAAGGAAAGATAGTAAAAATATTTTTTTTTAAATTGACCGTAATCGTTCAACAAGCCACAGATTGAATTATTCTTGGGAACTCACTACGAAATGAAGGAAAGTAACCGAAATAACTCGATCAAAGTGGCGGTGGACAGAACACATAGCGTGCAGAACAGACGGCTTCAGGGATTTTAGAGTTCTGGTGTGGAGGCCACGGATAGGAAAGTGCGGTGTAGAATGTACACCCACAAGGCGAACAAAAAGACGCTTGAGGCAGACTCTTTCCATGGGGTTTTATTAGAAATCAATGGTAGAGGCTTATGTTC
Source organism: Battus philenor (assembly GCF_028537555.1). Classification (NCBI taxonomy): domain Eukaryota; kingdom Metazoa; phylum Arthropoda; class Insecta; order Lepidoptera; family Papilionidae; genus Battus; species Battus philenor. The sequence goes on from NW_027181693.1 coordinate 7,861,636, forward strand.
AGCAGTGAATATCCTACCGTTGAAATAGTGATGAAAGTCCTTATATTTAAAATATATTAATATTGTATACGTGTTTTCAAGTTGGCACAATTTAGTGACTCAATGATAAAGTCATAATTTAAGTAAGATAAAGTTCTCTGTATTTTGAATAAGAACTGTTTATCTATTAATTTTACCATCGTAATGAATAATTATTCTGTTTGGAGCTTCTTTAGTACTTGATTAGAAAACGCCGAGCGACGTTCCTTCACTAAATACTGTTAAATCATCCCAATTACCATGTACTCAACCGAATAAATTATCATGAATGCATTTTCAAACAGTAACTATGTAATTTGAATATACTGTTATGAAAATCATGATATTTAGTAATGTTATTAGTTAAAATCGGTACTAGAAGTAAATTAAAGGAATATATTAAAATCATAATATGAGTAAATTTTTAAACTTTACCATTACATGTACATTATACGGACGAGGTATGGCCAACAGAAAAAAAAACCAAAGATTATTTTAAATATAATATTTCAATGTTGTTTTAAAACTTTAGTAAAAACTACATTTTCGATACAAAATTATTGCTTCATAAGATGTATTTTTCGTATAAATATCCAACTTGTTGGTTATAATATTTAAACGGAGTGAAAGAAACGGCGGTCGAGTCGAGTCATGACTAGTTTCAAAACCTGTTGGCAAACTTTAAACCGCCTAATTATTCACCCACTTTTATTATTAACGCTTTACCTAAACATCATTTTATTGTTATTTTATTCACATTCGCAAGAAATAGTGCTGACAGCGGCTTGAATATTTTCTTAATTTAAGAGGCTTATTGACGTTGCAACCTCTCCACCAACCATCGTTGGTTACGTGTTGGAAGGTGACGGTCAGGATTACCCTCGCTCTTGACATTGGCAGTGAAGTCCTGCACGTGATAGTATATTTATAGGTTTATATGAAACCATTCTAGTGCTATAATACTCCGACAGAGCTGTACTCAAGTTCGTTCGTTATAAATTTGAAACTTGTTAAATTAAATTTATGTAGATGTACATTTGTTCTTAAAAAGTATACAAAAGCGTTAAAAATAAATTATAAAGGACGTCATTACAAACTTTGAGTCGTTCAAACTGTCTACAAATTGATGGGCGATTAATATTTTTAATGAAGTTTCCAGCATTAATTATTACTATAGTGTCTAGATTTTTTTACTCGTTATTTTTGTGTCATAGACAAGACAGCTGCATTTTAATTTTGACACAGTCTATGGACTTTTACCCGTTTTACAATAAAAGGATATTTAAAATGTTTAAATTGTATACTTGTGAAATTGATACAATTATAGACGTGACGTCATAAGACCGAACCTTGTAAATGAAGGACACGACGCTCAGAATTGAGAAGCATGATAATCTTAATCGATAATCTATTATTTTTCTGTTGAACAAATTTAAACTTCAAATGTTTACTTCGCTTACGAGTATAAATTAAATATGAAAATAGCTTAAAATTCGTTAAATTTCCTCGAACGGTTAAGTTAAAACTAAAGATTAATTTAACCTTGTTAAGTATTATTAGATAAATTTACACACAATAGTTAGATCCGGTGTAGCATGTAATTTAGTTACCAATTGTGGGACGGGGTCCGCGCACTCATCATTGTCTTCTTAAATTCCCTGTACAAAGATTTACGAAAACTTTTGGATTTCATAATATAAATAAAAAGTGGCATTTCGAAAGGGGATAAAATGATTGATAATAAATTGATAACAAATTAAGGTATCACATCATATGTAACATACACCATTTGATTAAAAATATAATACTGTGATTTAATTATTTATAATGCCAATAATATTTTAATTTTCCGCTATTTTGAAGTAAATTGAGAGGAAAGGTATGGATGTAGTTAGTTGAAATACATATAATCTAAACAACAGTGTACAATATTGTATAACATGTAAGATTAACAGTGTATAGTGCATGGTCAAATCAATTTTTTTTAAAAAACCCTAAAACTCATTATCATTATAATTGAATTCTGCCATAAATAATTGAACTGTGTATTAAGCGGGCGAAATAGCTACGATTATCTAACAAAACACATTTAAATGAAAGCACAATGTTATTAATATAATAATGCAAGGTATACGCCTCATATAAACGTATCTATATATATATATATACAATGCATGGCCGGCGGGTTGACGATCGCAGTGTGGTACGCAGAAGAACACTGCTCTGGAAACTTGTTTTGTGAGCAATGAAAATCCTAGATAATCAATGCTCGAAGTGTAAATTATACAAGGTTGTATCCCGAGAATCGAACCTGAGAACTACAATGGCAAGAATCAGTCCTCTATCGCTGGGCTAGCACTGCTCATTAATATATACATACACAATAATCGAGTAAAATAAAATGCGACGATTTATAAGATACAGAAACAAGTTCTTAATTTTGTGGGTCAAATGTAAATGTCTTTGCTTTATAAATCCTTACGTAAATAAGTAGTTTGGCTGTGATTTGAATAAAATTCAACATGGGTCAAGCAGATATATAATTTATTAATTGATCTTTTACGTCTGATTAAAATTTCACCCAAATACTAGTTAAGAGATTTAAACATTAAAAGCTTAAGGTTCAAATTTTAATTTTTTTTTGGCTTTAAATTTCATATCCTGAAAAATCGTGAACTTGATAAATGCCGTTTAATGTAATGTACTTTAATGTAATGTAAATAATAACGTTTAATGTGATGGTAGAATAATATTTGATACACACGTTTTTTCAGCCATACCAAAAATACAGACTAAAATAGTCACCTGATAAGTGATAGGTTTACCTTTTTGTTTCATTTTTACTTTTTTGCCTTCTTCTTTTCAGCCCATAGACGCACTGCATGCCATAGTACGTCCACTGAAAAACATTGTACTCGCCCAAAAGTCTACCACGATGACCGTTCTTTCACTGCTCATACCCGCGACCTTACTATGTTGTCGGTAACCGAAAGAAATATTAATATTTTGAAGAAATTTTAAATGGTATAAAACCTTTTGTAGCTCATTATTACTGGTCAGAAGTAAATACGTTCGAATTCAATGAAATGAAAGGCGATATTTGCGTGCTAGTGGACTGTAAGAACATTAGTAACGCGATAGTGTTGACGCAAGACATTTACTCCAATTCCTTGCAACCGCAAATATAAAATGGCCTTTTAAAGTAAAATATACTTCATATTCATATGTCTGATTCGGACTGATATTTTTTTTCTATGTAGTTTATAAATTATTATACCAGTTTTAAGTTTTTTTATATTCAATACTTTGTACACAAATTTGTTATTTCATAAAACTGTGTTTTATATGATAACGGCCATCACACGAACATTGCTCTAAGAACTCAAAATATTTAAAATATAAATAGCTTAACTAATTTCCCTTTTTCAATCATCACCATCATGTGTTTAGACCTCATATTTCCAGTAGGATCGGTGTCTCATCAATATTAGGAAAACCTTATGCTTGATTTTTAAGTTGTATCGTGTTTTTGTTGTGGTCACCTACCTGTGGTTACCCACCTTCACTAGACAAGATAATAACTTCATCGTTCTTCGTCAGTTACCTGGCTATCTCCATATACGTTTTGCTACTCGATATGGTATATATTGTAACTCCAGCTCTTAAGAAATCGAAGAGTTCAGTCTCTTTTCTTTCGTATATTTTGTCAGTCACTGTCTGGCGTTTATATTTATTGTTGTACTAGTAATACAGCTAAAATATCGTAGTAATCGCGGCAAACAGGTATTGTATCATTTCGAATACATTTACTAAAGTTAAAGTTATTTTATGTACTATTAATATCATTTTAATTGCTTTAGACAATTGCATGCTAACGAGTGCGTCGATACGTATTCATAACTGAATCGCGGTACTGTGGACCGTTATGAACGATCGATTCACTACGGACATGCTCTGGCATCAGTACGCATAACAAAGCATTTTTGTGCACGATAAGCTTATCGATTTGGACGCCGATATTCTCCACGTGTGCAGTTTTTAAAAGATAAGCAGTTTTTATACGTATTTTTAAACCGCCAAATGATATAATAGATCTAAAATTATATATGTAGATCATATAGAGCAGAAGTCAACCTGTGATTCGCGAGTACCATACGGTTATTTCAAGGATGTTTTGGCTTTGACTATTTGTCACATCATTTAAAAATATTTTACGGAGTACCGTACAATATACGTATTTGAAACTTTCTTTTTTTTACTTTAACATTCGGCAAATTCGAACACCGATCAGCATTAACTAACCAGCATTTGAAAGAATTTCTAAGGAGAGCTACTACCATTTATTCATAAAATTTCAAAGCATTATCAAAAGAAGAAAACTAAATCCGTTTATTTTTTTAATATTTAAACTCAATGTACTTGTTTTACAATTTTATTCTTATAGGTTTTAAATTATTAGAATTTAAATTTTTTTTAATATCTTCTAAATACGCATTCAATTGCGGCTCGCAAAAAATTTAAATTTTGAAAAATGGCTCCGTCTTTCAGGGATATTGGCTACCGTTGATATACAGAATGTTCCTAATCGGTGCTCTCTATCTAACATTAAAATATCTATTTGATTATTCACTTTAAAAAATTCAGTAAGAAATCAAAAAAAAAATTAAAAGAATAATTATTTCTTAAAATCATTTTTTTAGGGCATTATTACTTACACAAATATTTTCTATTATTTTCACATCGTGTCTTCATCATATAAATTGTACCAATGATTATTATGAAAACTAGTATGCATTCAGGTATACTATACCAGCTGCTTAAAATATTAAACAAAACCATAATTGATAGTGTTTTTGTCCTGAGAAAAGTGTATAGATTTGTGATTGTAGAAATTATTCCCACAAGTCTAAAACAATGGTGCTTAAGTTAAATATCTTCTATTGTTGTGTTGACATTCCTTTAATCAATAATAATATTAAATATTTCACATAGTTAAAAATATTATGTAATATTTAAAATACGCTGCCTGCTAATGTTGACAGAAATTTTTTGATACAATAATAATGTTATTAGGTTTTGTAGTATTTCGTTCAATTTTTTGATTAATTTAATCCATTATAGACATTTTCGTCTATTTATATTACGTATGTGTCTTGTTGTATTTGATAAATTATGTCGAAACGTGAAAATAACTTGTTAAACATTAGGAAATAAATTTCCGAAGCGTTTGTAAAAACTAATGTTTTGGTGTTCGAATAATGCAAATGACGTAACCGGCTCTCATTGCATAAGCGAATAACGAGCATAAGTCATTTGGAATTCTTGAAATCGATGCAATCCTGTCCCACGGATGTTATCATTGATACTTAATTGAAAACGATTATTTACTTTTGATTATGTCGAGAAAGTATTACTTTCTCTTCATGGTGATAACAATAAATTGAACCTTTCATTTATTTTGGAAGACGCCACGCTCGTATTGTCTTTATTTGCGCCAACGGAGCGTTAACCTAAGTAATATTTTTTAAACGACCCGTGTCCAACTAAGCTCGTTCCAATTTATTGCATAAAAAATCTAGTGCAGACCTACTAACCTCTGTATTTTTGATAGGAAATGCTAAATTAAAAATTAACGCGCATAAGGACTAAAGGTTATATTAATTATTAAGATAATTTTTATATAACTAATGAAGATATGACCACACAAGTTAATTCAAAGATATTTTTAAAACATTGTTTTATAAATAAAATATACATGACTTCGGAATAGTCTTAATTCATTTTTGTTACTTTCAAAAGTCTATGAAAAGTCGTCGATGAACGGATGTATACTTTTGGCGAAAATTCCGTTAAGTTTTATTAGCACTTGAATAATTTGTTTCCGGCTATTTTGGAAACATCAGGCGAGCCATATTTTTTGACGGTAGGTCATTGTTGCCGTTACTGGCTTTTATATATTTCGACAGCTTAAGGCGGCTTAACTCGGAGGGCACTTATTCTCAATTTCGGTAAAAAGGCTTAAGAACTCGCTCGGGAGCCTCCGCTTGGGCCGCTACATATTATTCTAAGAACCGGATTGGAGGTCGCAGACCTCTTAAATCGCTTGAGCGTCCTAAGGGTCACGCTCCGTGACTTGGCCAGTTGTTATCGCCAGATTAACATTCTTACCACTTCGAAAAGTGTTTGCGCTGAAAGAACAACCGGTGGAAGTTACTCCAATAACTGGTTTTGATTGCGAATTGTTTTATATGTGGCTTTTCTTACTGTCATATATTTACTCAGAAACTCTAGGGTGTGCAGACGCAGATCGGGGCGACATTTGAGGGTCTCGGAGGGATTGGTTATTGGTTGCACTCTCTGCAATCAAAGATCTGGACAGTCAAAGTAATAATTGGATGCCCGTTTAAAGAATTGGCCGATAGTTGGCAATTTGCAAGCAGGTTTTCATTAGGCATAAACTACGGCACTCCCGTGGCTCTGCGCATGACACCGTTCTGTATGACCTGAAGTCTGTGGACGACTGTAATTATGTGAGGATGTGTTTTATTACCGCTGCGTAGCGTTAGTTTTAATATAGATATAAGAAACAAAAAATTTTTTATTGGTTTTTATTTTCTTATTGTTAATGCTTTAGATAAAAGCGCTAAAGTAAGAAAAAACGTAATTGTAAAAGCTTAAACAAGTTATGATTAAACATTAATTAGGCATAAAAAGATGACGCGAATTTAAAAGTAGCAATTACCAACATCTGTAATTTTGAAGAAATCTTAATTAAAATAGTTTTCAATGCGATGTCTAAAGGTTTGAGAAAGCTTTGTGTTAACAAAGATAATAACTAATTTTAACATAAGCGTGATATTTTACTGAAACATACAAACAGCATTTCTGTGACACTATTTGTACGCTACCTATTTCTTCGTAAACTTTGTCCGTATGTGGTGGGCTTTTTAACATGCGGTATTAAACTTTAAAACTTTTCCTATTTTCCAATTTGGGCATGTATGGTATGTTTTGATAGATGATTCAAATTTATAATAACTTTAACGGATTAACTTCGCTTTGTTGTTCAAGTGAAAAAAAAAATAGTAAAAAGAAATAAAAAAGGAGTTTATTTGCTGTTTTCAAGTTGAACATTCCTTAAATCCATCCATTCCAGTTCATTACTGGAAATATATTATTTCTAGATTATGCGAATTTTCAATTGCCGATGTTAAGTTTAACAAAACATTTACCGTAATAGGTAAATAAATAGTCATCGCTGTATTTTTTGGCTAATGTAATCATAGTTAAATAAAGAGAATAAGTTTATTTACTCAAAATCTATATTTCTCTTAGTTCTTAATATGTTTCGATCTATGTCACTACTTATAGTAATGATGATTTTGTTAAAAAGTTAATTGTATATTGTAAGTTTTAAAAAGGGAAAGGTGAATAATTTACGAATTAACGCTTTAAGGTTAAAGTTAAATTTACTTGACTCGACTTAAATCCGAGACGGCATCCGGATTCGTACGTGCCCGGCCACTTAAACACGTTTGCCGACGGCTTGCTCCTTCGTCTAGCTAAATATAGCCTTTGGGCGCTCTGAACAACCCGTCGAGCATTTGTTTAGAGGTTTAGATAGTACATTTGTTTAGGTTTACTTTGAGCCAATATCTAAATTTATGGTGTGGACAAACATAAAGGTTTTAATTATAATGTTATCAGTATTATGTATTTCACGATTAAAATATATATATCAAGTGTTATTCAAGACAGTTTGCACTTTATAGGAGTCGTAATGCTATCTGTTTTACAGACGTGGTAGCCGTCGCTGCTACTTATAAATTAGGTTGAAGGGATTGTACCTTTTAAAAGGCTTCATAGGCCTGACATTTTTATTAAAATCTTTATATTTAAAATCTCAAGGTATGCTACTCTCTTAAAACATGTACTATTTAAAAATATATCTGCATCTTATCTGCGAAAGAATCACAAAAATACTTTAACGTTTTAAATTGTTATATTTTAGGTATGTAAAATTTGTATTATATCCTATTTACGAGTTACTTTGCGTCTTTAGAATAACCACTTGCAATTATCATTTCGTTGTAATTGGTTTCGTTTTAGATAAATGTGACAACATAAATTACATTAAAATTTATTAATAACTATGAATGGTTCAGCTAATATGCACTTTTGACATGAGAAAAAAACGCTGTTAGCTTACCTTAATGAGAAACTTTTAAAGATGCTTGTTATTAAAACTTAAATAAATACCTTAAACTTAACTGCTGAAGCTAATGGTAAAATTAACTTGTAGTGAATCATCAAATTAATGATAATATCATATTTATGGTAATTATGGAAATTATAAACAATATAATTATAGAAAAGGCCAAAAATAAACAGTAATTTGTCGGAATGTGGCTGATTATACTTAATAAGGGTTTCTGAGAGGAATGTAATGAAACTAATTTTCTGTTCATTGAGCGAGATTTTGGTTTATTTTTAACATACTGTGTATTTAATTATATTACTACTACTATTATTAGAGATTATTAGACTCTGTTTGGTAATTTTTTTTTTACTTTTTTACACATTTTTGATTTCATATTGCCATTTATGTAATTTTTAACACGTAGAAAATCAAATGGGCAAGGTAAGTATTCTATACATGTTAACCAATTACATTTTAGATTTATATACGGTTTGTCGTATAAGACGGCTGAAACAATTTGTGAGTCGTGAGAACATGAGTGCCTCGAAAATCATTGTTTGTTCACAATCGAGTCTCTGCATTATGTAACGTCTGTCTCCGTTTTTGAATGATTAAATGGTTAACGTAAATGTATACAAGCGTATATTTTGTCATAAAACCTGGTGAGCGCTCGGGACTGAAAGCTCAATTAGGGGCAACGAGGTATTCACAAATAAAGAATAACAGAGATATTTAAATTGTCCTCTAACCAATGTATAATCTTTTTATACATTTGATAATAGTATTACTTTCAAGCTTGTATTTTAAAACTCAATTTTTTGTAGCATCCTGCATGCAAATGACCTAGAATGAAAATTTGTTCTTGAACTGACTTTGACATTATTGTTTACATGAGAGAACTAACAAAGAAATGAATTTTAATCGTCAAAGCACAATATAAAAAGCTGCCTTCGATGTCTTATATAACAAACAAAACCCTATTCTTTAGTTATGCTACTTTTGTGAAGATTTTTTTTATGAAACATCATCTATACAGCAATATATATAATAAGATAAGCATTTACGGGTGATCGTTTTTAAAAAGTTTAAGTGCAATGTTGTCAATTGTAGTTTGTGTCGTATACGATCTGAATATTCAATAAATCGTTAAACTAAGTTACTTGTATCTTTGTTTTGATTTTCTAAATACATATTTAGTTAAAATCGTTGGATTGAATGGTCTCATAACTGTAGGCGTTATGATTTGGCAGTCAAAATGTTGGATAGCATTGTTATGGCCTGCCTTATTACTTTATAAGGATGCAACAGTTAAGCTTGAAAAAAAAAAACAGTGAAAGTGTCATCTTCAATCGCGTCCATCCGTCCGTCACGGCAAGCGAGACGTGTGTTTGCATGAAAATATTTTAATGCCACCATTACATGGCATTATGTGCGCTAATTAGCTGGTGCGGTGACTTGAGTGTTATGACGGATTAAGATCAGCGCCTTGACGGCTGCGACCCCGCTGTTCTATTGAAACTATGTTTCTTATTTAATTATTTAATTTCCTTCGTTTTTGTCGCGCTTATCGTACGCTCTAATTACTCAAATAAGTACTTTTTTAAATGATTTTAATTTATTATTGTTTTTTATTGATAACATGTGTATGTTAAGTCTTATTGATTTAATAACGCTCTTCAAATTAAAAGTAATTTCATTAAACCGTGGATGTGATAACACGTATGAGCATTTTACTAAGAATAAATAATTCTTCGAGAAGATTAAATTTTATTTTACTTCGTGAATCTATATAATGGTATGAAGATTTGAAATAAATACCATTTCTAATATTTATACTCATCACGTCCGTAACTCAAAAAGTTGCAGGAATTGATCTCATTTACTTACTTACCTATCGCTTTTCGCCTTTCAAAAGTATTATTGCAGTCTGTAGGTACTTTCTTTTTCTTTATCTAAATTGCAAATAATGACGTGACTTGAATAATTATGTATTCAAAATTTCACAGATACAATAAAAAGTAATTGTTTGCAATTTTGTAACACAAAAATACACCTTTCACGTATTCTTGTAAACGAATCACATATCCATGCTTCTTAAAGAGTACAAAATCACCATGTATACAATTTGAAAAAAAGTTTTAAGAATTGTACGGCTTCAAGGTTATCGTTCTAATTGTCAAATCATTTAACAAGTATTCGTAAAAGTTGATTATAGATAATTAATTTATAACTTGATTTTCTTAATGTTGAAATAGAAAGGTAATAGTTTTTATCTATGGCTGATTTTATTTGTAAAGGTTAATCTTCTGGTTTATATAACTTCAAAGACAGATAAAAGTATAAAGCATTTATACTTTTATCTGTCTCTGCTCTAGACCGTGTCGTCATAATCATTGCAAACGTAGGACGTGCCCTACTGGACATAGGTCTGCTCTTAGGCCGCATACTAACCTAATATTGAAAGATTTTCCTACTTACAATTTACGTGTAAACAGACATCTTTGTAGTTTGAGGAATAAATGAAGATTTTCTTTTTAGTGTGATACGGTCTCTAACTTTGTTCAAAGAATCTTTAAATCGATGTCTTTTAAAGTTTTTTAAATAAAACCTTGATCAACACTATTAAATTATTCTGTCATTTGAAACTCTTATAACGCTTTACGAATAAATTGCATAATTTACCATCGTGAATTTTGTGTAGTGGCAGTTGCAAGTAGTTTTTATAACACCATTATTATCGCTCAACAGTGGAAGATTAAATATCAGCAAGTCATTTCGTATTGCAAATATCCAATGTGACCGCGCTGTACGTGTTCAAAGCGTAAATATTTATTACCATGTCATGTTCGGTTACGGCATTCCGATATCACTCATACACGGTTGACATCAATTTGACAAAGCATTCGGGTACTGGTTCAAAACTGTGGCAATTACGTCACAGGCGGTACCAATATAAGAATGTCACAGAATTTAACGTTTTCTTGTAATGGTTACTCGAGCTCGGTTATACAATAGTGGGAATGTTCATTAGAACATGTTTTGCGGCGTTTCTATTGCGGCTAAAGTTGATAAATGTTACGAAAGTCTTAGTTAGACATGCAGTATTTCGGAATACATTAAGTGATTCGTATTAGTGCTATATTATTGTTGAGCCAGTGTTATGAGCCAAATTTTAACTACATTTACATTATAAGTTTCACTGGCAAACTACGAAAGATTAAAAATATCACTGTATAATCTAAACAATATACCCAATCGTAAAATAGTGTATGCATTCTGTCTTCGGGCAAAATACTCTCTATTTTACTAAGTCGCGATGGTTAGTACATTATTAGAAGATTTTTTCATCACCATCATCGTCATCGTTTCAACCCTAGGACGTCTACTGTTGGGCATAGGCCTCGCCGTGTATTTCCCATAAGACCAAAAATAAGTTGTTTGTATTTAAGGTCTTCCGAAGACTTTTGGAAGAGTGCCTTTTTACCTTGTGGGTGGACTTTATACATTGCGTTTGCCAGTCCGTGGACTTTACTGCGGCTCCTTAAGCCCCTAGCCGCTATCTCATCAGATCTCTTCATTCTTGATTCGATCTTGAAAAGAAAGACCGGGCACAGCCCTCTCGAAGCAGTTCTGAGCGGCTGAGAGCTTGTCAAAAATATTTAACAAAATTAAAATTTTATAAAAAATACCAAAGTCTTAATTGTTATTATGAAAGTATATATTTCAATTTGGCATAGTTTTATAACAAAACAGATGCCTGTTATATTGACCAATCCGTTTGTTCAGCAATGTACACTTCTGTGCTTCTGTGATTGCAATGATTATGATGGTTTACGCAAAAAAACGCGAAGCGCGAACGAAGCGATTATACTTGAATTCGTTTTCCGGAGTTAGCTCAATTAAGACATGGATTAGGTAAGCTGTAAACACGACCAGATGATAGTAAAGTTTATCCTACTTATAGCAGTTATTTTTATTGATGAGTTTGAAATTATTCTGCATACTGACCATCATCCTTTTCTTCGTATGGTTATCCTCTTGCGCGCTAATCTTTCAGTGAGTAGTGAAGAATAGCAACATTACATATTTTGAAAGGTACATCTTTAAACTTTTTAAAAGTACAATAAATTATGTAATTGGAAATTAGACATATTACATGACTAAATAAAAAGTTAAAGATGTATTTTATGTGTAAAGTGAAAAGCTTTCAAATCAGATTATATTCTTACTTTTATTATTGCCGACGTAGTTCTTAAGCTGCCAGCAATCTTGTTACAAACAAAAAAATTCTTAGTGGGCACTTGCCGAATTGGTCATTAACTACTTATAAACTTAATTCAATAGAACGAGTATTTTTTACTTATTCTTAAAATGATTATACTAAAAGCATTCATTTTGACGTTAAGATATTAATAAAATAAAAAAAATTATCGTGTAGATTAACTCATATTATCTTTATGAATAAGCTATTCGTAAGGATAACTTAATATAAATATTATACTACCGAAATTATTGATGATAAACAGCAAGATAGTCAACTGACTATACGAGTTAAGCTTAACTATATAAAATAGAGCGGATTGCCACCAAATTTGGGTAGATTACATTACACAAAACAGATGGCTGCTTTGCATTTCACTTTGCACTTGGACTTCAGTTCTGGGGTGGAGACCATGAACTGTTAAGTGCAGCGTAGGGCAAACGTAGGCAAAGTAGGTTGTTGGAAAACGCTGCATACAGGCCGCTTCCTACCGGTATTGTTGGAAATCCATGGGGGCCGCCAATATACATCAGTGGACGTCCTTTGACAGAGATGATTATGATACCTCATAAGTACCTTAACATTAACTTTGCAACCTGAGATAGATATAAGACTATAATTATTCCACTCAGTTAAGAAACTACTCAAACCGAAACTCGGCAATGTTTACATTCTGCTGCTTAAAGAAGTTTTTTGTAAAAGTAATCTACCATCAGAGACCTCGTATGTTTTTCCTAGTGCAGTTGTAATGAGAGTTCATTGCATGTCATCCGGGGCACTTCGTATTTAGGTGTGATTCCGTGATAGCCTCACTTGAATGCCATCATCAAAGTTGAGCGATCTCCGAATCTTCTATTCACTGTACAACAAGTCTCTCCGTAGGATCGTATAACATGTGTTTCGTATAACGTAGCCTCATATGCACGTACGTTGTTTGATATATATAAAATTAAAAAAATCCTTGAACCGAAAAATAATATTGTAAAGATAACAAATAAATCGTACGGGAAACTATCTGTAGGCAACAGATGTAACTTGCAGATGACCTATTTAAACCCTGGCTCGAACAAGGCGACTCGTCTATACTGAGGCAAGTGTTTATACCCAGCATGTACAAATAGCGGGGAGAATGTTTTGCGCAAATGTGAAATGCAGTACAGTCAACAGCTTATGATTTATGTTTGGAGTTTTTATTGTCGAACGATAACAAACACTGTCTACTTCGCCAAGTATTTGATGCAGTCATCCTTTGTGCGTGCTTGCATTGAAATCAAACGCATAAAATAACACGTTATGCGTGACTTAGCGTACTTCGCTTTTTTATCATAATTTCAATGGCGGATACGTCTGTGTAAAAATAACAATGTTTTGAGTAATTGTCAAATACAAATTTCGTAAATGTATAAATAAACACAAAATTTTGGATCATACGATGTAAATCTTATACCATAACAAATGATCACGCATTTGAAGGTAAATTAACTATAATCAAAGTAGCCCGTAAATATTAAAAACAAATAATAAATTCTGGAGGGAATCCACGTGACTATCTTAGGGAAGGTAAGTATAGATAATTGTATGTAATATTTAATTAACTGCAGTGTTGAATGTTTCCAGCAGGTTCTTATATCAAATGGTCTTGATTAGTGTATTCTTTTAGTAACATTAAAAATTAATTATAACGTTTTATTAACATGTTTTCTACGAGTCATTTATACTCAAAGTGATAAACAAATTAATTTTATTCGCTTATAGCAACTGAGAATATTGGAAATAATAGTAAAGTCTATTGAATAATTTCTTAACAGGTGAACAAGTATTATCTGTTATTTGGTATGTCTCGTTTTCATGTGTATTTCAATAGATTAAAAAAGACGTATCTACTACCGGTTATTTACTGTTATTAATGTATACTTCAATTAAAATAGCGTTATGTAAAAATGATAATGTACTTTTAAATATTTGTTGGAACTCAACCGCGTAACGCATGCGAATAAAACATGACAAAGGTAACGGACAGTAACAGAGCTCACGTTACATTAGTTCTTCATTTTTTTTCACTTACATACATACATATGTACATATATTTATACCTGACGGACTTGCTAGCGATCTTACACTGTAAAGGACTATATTTAATCGATTCGTTTCGATATTTATTTTATTTATTACACAGGATTAATATATCACAATAAATTTTTATCTTAAGTTGACTATAAGACCATACCTATTTTTTATAAATATATTGATAATATTTGATAAAAATGGTCCACGAGCGAATTACAAAAAGTATGTTTAAAAACATAAATCTAAGCAAACAATTATGTTTTAGTATAATTTGAATCATAACAAAATAGTAATATCTTTTATACAAGATGCAATAACCACAATGCTAAAAAGTTTCACAAAGTCACAGTTCCTTAAATTAAATACTTGTAAAATATGTAAACTCCCGTTCGTATTTATGTTTTCATTTAACATAGTTATATACGTATAACAGGTTTGTCATAACAATTAACTAGGTTAATATTTCTATTCGCATATATTGTTTTTTCTGTGGATGTAATTAAAAACAAATAAGATAATAAAATATTTAAATTTATAGCCCATTTTCTGACAATTAATTTATGGTACGCTTTATCTAAAAAAAGTACAAAGGGCGGTCTTATCACACAATGCAATCTCTTACAGGCAACCATAGTATGGAAAAGGTAGAAGTACTAATAAGGGGTAGTTGACGTGTACAAAACATACGTATTTACAAACAAACGTACATAAACATACATACATATGAATATAACATATATCTTTATAATAAATAAAGTATAATACATATTATAAATATAATACAATAATAAATGAAAACATCATACTGCTTTCTTTTTTATTATTTGTTTATTATGTCTTAAGTATTATTTATCTCGTCTGAATTTTTAATGTCAGAAATACTTGGCCTAAAACGAAAAAAAAAGTAATATATTTCATAGTGATCACTTTTAAATAGGTTGGTTGGAAATTGTAGTAAAAGCTTAAAAGTTTTTGCAGCCAATGGGCTATATATACACTCCCGCGTACTTCTTGGAATATTAAATCTTTAAATAAAAAGTTTCTTTGAAAAACGTACTTACTTTTATTTACTAGAACATCTTACTTCTAGGCACTTAAGTTCCTGTTCTGGAATATACAAACGAGTGACGTTAGGTATGCGGGCCCTACTGTTCTTCTGTGCTTTGAAATGCGGTTAAGCTACTTACTCATTGCACTTGTATTCCTTTAATCTACCCTTTTTGATGTCAATTACGTTAAATTAAAATATTTAAAGAGCTTAAATTTCCTGTTTGCGCTTTTCGACAAACAAGTCATATCGATGTAACGTTTATTTTTTCGGTTCATTAAAACTACTTATTAAACGTAGTCACTAAATAATTCAAATGAAATTAAAACCTTAATAGGTAAAGAATTGTGGTGACAGACTAATCGAAAGAAAGATCAGATTATTAATAAACGAAAAATCGGTCATACCTGTTTTCGTAATTCCTTACTTTTCCAAAAAGTTATAAATACAATATTATTGTTAAGCGTTTGTTTTATGTATAGTATCTGTAATATATCTCTTTTAAAGAACTTATTCCTCTTATTTTGCAATATTTTTTTATTTTCTTCAAGTATTGTTATTTTACTTAAAAAAAATTTTTAAACAACCACATGTTTCGTATGATATGATGTTCTTGATTTAGATGTTCTTGAGGCAGAAATACGTTTTAATAAGATGGTACCTGTATGCCCGTCTCCATCATTTCAGTCAAAGAACCTCAACTGTTAGACATAGGCCTCCTACGTAGATTACCAATAAGACTGACGGGAATCGGCTCGCATTCAGTGTCTTCCGAAGACTTTAACAAGATTATCAGCTCACCTTGTCGGTTTCCGCTATAGAACCTTATGGTATATAACCTAATGGCTATATAACCTGCCGTTTTAAATTTCAAATCCGATGGACTATGTCAATCACTTTCGTTAGATGGATCTCCTTACTCCGGATTCTATCTTGTAGAGAAATCCAACTTTCCAAGGCACATCGTAATAACAGTTTTTATTCATATTTATAGTCCCATGCATAATGCTAGCGCGATACTAAACACCTACAAAATCATTTCAAATTCGAAGCAATAATTTCGGACATATATATTAGATAGATTGTTAGATAGGCTTACTAAACTAAACAATTGAGGAAAACAAGAATAATTTTCGAAACGAATAATCGTGTTTAAAACTTTTGTAACAAAATTCCAGCTTTTTGTTTTAGAACTTTAAGGCAGATAAAACACGGGTATATGTAACAAAGAAACGCTAATCAAAGAATGTGGCAACTTATTTTCAGAAGATATCGATGTAAAAGCAGCGATGCGTAGCGACATGGCGTATCGCGGGCTCTCGCAGCACGTGGAACTCGATCGTGCGGCAGACCCCCGCGACCGCTTCACGTTACAAGAGCTAATCGGCGAAGGCACTTACGGCGAGGTCTACTGCGCCAAGGACAAAAAATCTGGACGACGAGTTGCTGTAAAGGTGCCTTTGTTGTTTATTTGTTTTTATTAAATGTAATTTAATGTAACCCTTTAATAGTTGAGTTTGCTACTTTCGTTTTAAGTCACTAAAACTTTCTTTTCATTGTAGTTTTCTAAAAAATAGTCCATTTATCGGTCTGAAGGTGATAAAGTCGACTTCTAACACCGTGAATTACTTCAACATCATATAAGTTAAAAGTACATAGTTTCATATTACCATCTGTAACATTTTGAAATAACCTGTACATCTTTGAACTAAAAAGTCTAAATCATAAGTGACGTCTTCTTCCACGTGATGGAATATCGTACACGATCTTCTTTGAAAGGAGACCTAGGTCCCAACATCAGAATCAGCATTACAATGAAAATAGAATGTCTATGTAATTATTTTATTATAGAATTTGTGGCAAATCTCACATTTTTTGTAACATGACGTTGTGTAAAGTATAAAAAGCGCACGAGGAGAATGTACTGTGTTAAAAATATTGCTTGTACAAATAAAATATGCGTATGTTTATGTTGTAATGAAACATTCCAATATGATTAAAATTCGCATCGATAAAAATTTAAATAGATGTCAAGGTTGTATAAACACAGTTTGATTATTTAGTAACCATTGTATTTTATCACTCACCGTCAGTAACCGGCTGCATGCACGCTGTTGCTATTGTTATTCATTTAATCGCAATCATTACTCACTATATAGAAAAAAATGAAATTAAAGTATTAACATGTAACGTTACAGATTTTGGAAAATATTGCCGAAAATATAGAGGAGATAGAAGAGGAATTCTTAGTATTCAGAGATCTGTCAAGCCATCCAAATATTCCTGAATTCTTCGGTTTATTTTTAAAAAGAGGCATAAGCTCAGAAGATGACCAAATATGGTTTGTTATGGAGGTTAGTATAAATTGTCTTTAATGTAACTGCGACTCGAATTTATAGTTCAATGCCTTTACGAACACGTTTGACCTTTTAAATTGCAGCTTTGTACCGGCGGTTCAGTCACTGATTTATGCGCAGGAATGCGCTCTCGAGGCAATAATATCACTGAACCTCAACTTGCTTATGTTCTAAGAGGGACAGTGCGGGCTCTGACTCACCTACATGCACATCGTTGTATGCATCGCGATGTAAAAGGTCACAATATACTTCTCACTGAGAACGCTGAAGTCAAGTTGGTTGATTTTGGTGTGTCGTCCCATTTGGCTGCAACAGCTGCGAGAAGAAATACGTCAGTTGGTACTCCATATTGGATGGCGCCAGAGGTAAAACCTTAATCAATACAAGTTAAAAAAATCTTAGAAGAAATAGTACTACATACATTTTAAAATTTCAGGTAATAGCGTGCGAGCAACAATTGGACCAGTCTTATGATTGTAGGTGTGACGTTTGGTCAGTTGGAATTACGGCCATAGAATTGGCAGAAGGAGAGCCTCCTCTTTCAGGTTTACATCCAATGAGAGCTCTTTTCCAAATCCCTCGGAATCCACCTCCTAGTTTAACACACCCAGAATTATTTTCATCCCAACTCTCTGGTTTTATATCAGAGTGTCTTATAAAGGACATGAGCCAAAGGCCTTTTGCCAGAGAACTTTTGGAACATCCTTTATTAATTGCTGTAAATACGTTCGAAGATAAGGTAACGATCCTTGGTTTAGATTATGTATTTTATTGTGATTACGCGTACTTTTTATTTATACACAATATTAATGTAATTGTAGATAAGGAAGGAACTTCAAGCAGAGATAAAGCGACAAAGAGCCGATGGGAGAAGTTTTCGTGCTCCAGAAGCAACTACTAAGCGAGGTAAATTAAAATCGCATCGAAAAGCACGGCCGGAAAAGATGTACACAGATGATTTAGCGACATTAGAAGCCTTGACTGAAGATGCTATAGTAGAACAATTACAAAAAAGATACAGTCAAAATCAAATTTACACCTATATAGGAGATATTCTCGTAGCAGTAAATCCTTTTACGGATATTGGGATTTATACTACTAAAGTGAGTTCACCTAATGTATTTATTAACTTAATGATCACCATTTTAGCCTTAGGATGCTAGACATAATTCGTCTCCATAGACCTTAGTAATTATTAACTAAAAGAAACTCTTGCTAATTTTACATAACAGGTGAAACAAACCCGTAACGACAATGGATAACCCTGAAACATTGTTACTGCAATTTCCCGTAAGACCTATTTCTCTATACTTTATCCTTACCTTTACAGACTCAACAGATGTACCATAGTCGATGTCGTTCTGATAACCCACCTCACATATATGCTGTAGCCGATGCAGCCCATCAGGCTTTACTGCACCAGAAACATCATCAAGCTATTGTCATATCTGGAGAAAGTGGTGCTGGAAAAACTGAATCAGCAAATCTTTTGCTGAAACAACTGGTTTTTCTTTCTAAGGTAAAATTGAAGTAATAAAATGAATTAATAAAATCTCTTTTATGCATAGTGATGTTTATTTTTGTCTTTTTTAATAGACTCAGCACGGAAATTTAGAGGAAAAAATATTACAAGTTAATCCAATAATGGAAGCTTTTGGTAATGCGAGAACGGGAATAAATGCTAATAGTTCTAGGTTTGGCAAGTATTTGGATTTGGCAATGATGAGAGTTGGACGAATATCTGGCGCAAGAATATCTGTGTACTTACTAGAACAGTCGCGGGTAGTTCACCAGGCTTTGTTAGTATTTTTTCATATTGTGAGAAAACTGTGTGGTCTAAAATTACATAATTTGAACAGATTTTAATATATCTTTTAGAGGCGAAAGCAATTTCCACATATTCTATTACTTATACGATGGCTTAGAAAGTGAAGGTCGTTGGAGGAAGTTTTATCTTGATGAACAATTAAAATCGAGACATCGGTATTTACAGCCACTTTCTGTAGCCCATCGCGAACATAATGTTCACCGGTGGCGCCAACTTAATCAAGCTTTTAAGGTATTTAAATTATATAAAATTATTTAAGTTTTGAATAAGAGAGTCAAAATAAATATTTTTTAATTTGGTAGGTTGTAGGATTTCATGATGACGAAGTTATTATTTTATACAAAATGCTTGCTGCTATACTTCATCTTGGTGATATAGAATTTGGCGAAACGGCAGAAGATAATACAGATAATCGAGCTACCATAATTGACACGGCTCCATTGCATAGAGGTATTTCTATATAATCACTTTTTAAAAATTGTTTTCTTATCTATACAAATAAATAAAAGAGCGGTGGCTGTTATATAATAACCTCTTTTTACTACATTTTTTTTAAATTACATAGTTAAATAAAATTCTGTCGGACTCACTATTTATTATGACCGATTTTGACGAGACTTATACTGGCGTATAGCTGATTTAATAAGGAGAATTTAAGCCACTTTTATTTTCAAAAAATCTTATAGTTAATAAATAAAAAAATAGCTATTAAATGATTTGAATGTCGGACTTTTACTTAAACACTTTTTACAGCTTCGTGTCTTTTGGGCGTTGAGACTGCTGACCTTAGAGAATGTTTAATCAGTAGCAGTATGGTTACAAGAGGCGAAATTATTGCTCGCCATAGCTCACCAACGGAGGCGGCTGTTGCAAGAGATGCCACTGCTCGTGGCCTATACGCTAGAACATTTGACCGGATAGTAGAAAGAATTAACGCACTTCTTTGTCAAAATAAACCACAAAGGTTAAACTCAATTATAAATAATATTTGGCGTTAAGTATTAATAATTCGTAGGCATAAATTCTATGTTATTATATCTTTGCAGTGCTGAACAATTATCGATTGGGATTTTGGATATCTTCGGTTTCGAAAATTTTCAAAAAAATTCTTTTGAACAACTTTGTATCAACATTGCGAATGAACAAATCCAGTACTATTTTAATCAGCATATTTTTACTTGGGAACAACAAGAATACATGGCAGAAGGTATACCGGTAGATCTTGTTGAGTTTTCTGATAACAGACCAGTTTTAGATATGCTGTTATCAAGACCCATGGGTTTGTTAGCTTTGCTTGATGAGGAAAGTCGTTTTCCGAGGTCCACCGATAGAAGCCTTATAGGTAAATATACATTGCAAATATAATAAATAATAGTGAAAATATAAAAATAAAGAGTTTAAACGTTTCATTAATGTGTAAATAATTTGGTATTTTGTTGTGTTTTCATCATTTTCACCAATTCCTTTCTTTTATTAATTTACAATTTTTTTTATCTCTATATAACGTTTGTACCTCTTTATAAATGTTAAAGTTATGAAAGAAAAAGAGACATCAACTTAAATTAAAAATTAAATTTCACATAAATTTTAGTTTTGTTTGTGACATGTTGTATATCACACAGGGGATGCCAACGCTTTATTAAATCTTATATTTATATTACAGAAAAATTTCATAACAACATCAAAAGCAAATATTACGTCCGTCCTAAATCAGACGCCATATGCTTTGCCATTCATCATTTCGCTGGAAGAGTCGTTTATCAAGCCGATGGCTTTCTAGAGAAGAATCGAAACTTTTTACCTCCTGAAGTCGTTCAACTTATGAGGCAAAGTCAATACGATATAATAAGATTTTTATTTCAATGCCCCATTACTAAAACAGGAAACTTATATTCGCCATTAAATGTAGATATGGATGCAAGGAGTTTAGAAAGCACTATTTCTAGTGATATAAAGGTAGGTAAAATTAAGTCGTTATATTTTTATAACTGCTAATGTTTTCATTTACACTCTAATTTCCAACAGGATCGATTCAACAGTCGCGGCTTAGCATCTCAATCACGAGCGCAACAAACGGTTTCAACTTATTTCCGCTATTCCCTAATGGAACTCCTTCAAAAAATGGTCAGTGGAAGCCCGCAATTTGTGAGATGCCTAAAGCCAAACGACACTCGATCACCAAAACATTTTGATTCAGCGAAAATTCTTAAACAACTTAGATACACAGGAGTACTTGAAACCATTAGAATACGACAAAACGGATTTTCCCACCGTTTGACTTTCGAGGAATTTATAAAACGGTAAGATTTTTTCCTATTCAATACGTCATTGGGTTAATAAATATAAAGATATTTAAAATGTTATTTCTCACTTTTTTAAGATACGGTTTCCTAGCTTTTGGATATGATGAAGAAGTTAAGCCAAATCGTGATTCATGTCGCCTCCTTTTGCTGCGCTTGAAAATGGATGGATGGGCGCTTGGAAAATCAAAAGTTTTTCTGAAATATTACCATGTAGAAGTAATGTCGAGAATATATGAAGAACAGGTACTAATTTTTTTCTTATATATATGTACTAAAAGTTATGTAATAAACGTTGAGAAAAAAAATTTTGGTTTTAGATAAGGAAAGTTATCCTTGTCCAATCATGCGTGAGAGCCTGGCTGGCACGACGACTTTGCGAGCGTCTCAGAGCTCAAATGGCGATTTCTGTCTTAACTCTTCAGCGTCACGTTCGAGGATGGCTCACAAGAAAACATCTTAAGGAGCGGCAGAGAATTATTGCAAGAGAATTTCAGCTGGAACAAATGGAAAGTTTAGATAATCAACGAAAACACCAAAAACCAGGTAAATAAATTTGAATTAAAAAATTTTTACCATACCTTCTTATACGTTTATTTAATGGAAAAAAAAACATACCGGGGATCTAAAAATTGAGCAGTGAATCAAATCAAGTTCAATAAATAAAAGTTCGAACCTCACATAAAATGTTACTGAATTTCATACCAAGGCTTGATTTGAAAAAATTCGACATGTTGTTTTCAGCTTTAGTCAAAAATAAACTTACCAAATTAGATTCAGCGGAGGCTCAATGTTGTCAACCAATACTTACAGTCAAATTTACGAATTGTAAATAACGCAGATGTCAAGTGGTCCTACGTTGAATTCGAGGTTGCGTTTTATGTTTATAGAAAAATATTTTCACAGAACCAATTCTACGACCAAATTTTTTCACCTGGATATTGAGAATATTGAGCTTCTATTCCTTTTTCTTAAACTTACTTGGAAAACTTTTTTTAATATGATGCTTTGGCCATATTAATTACAAAATGCGAGTGTTTTTTATCGTGATGCAATTTATCCGTACTCTAATACAAAGAAATAAATACCAAAGCTTATATTTAAGCGTTAGACTATAATAAAAAAAAATACTTGAATTCGTGGATTATTTAAGTTATAATAAATCCGTCACATTTATCTTCATAGGTGTCCCCATAAAGAACAAAGCACTGTTGAAAGCTAAATTACTAAGAACCATGACAACCGATAATGATAACAATGATATTAAATCAAGCAATAAAGAAAATATAGAAAATAATGAAGCAGCTGTGATTATACAAAGTCGTTAGTACTTGATCTGTGCATGTCAAAGAAATTTTAGAAAATTAGAACGCTTAGACATTACTTTTGCAGAACTCTTTACTTTTCTTGATTTTATAACTTACAATTCAAAGCAAGCCGCTCGAATCTTTAGGTTCTGGAGTACTGGGACCAACAAACGTAGCGCAGGGCGTCCACGTACAAGATAGACGACTTCATTGAGGTTGTCGGAAGACGGATGCAGGCCGCTTCAACCGGTGTTATTAGAAATCTTAGAAAAAAAAAGCATATCCGTCTGTGGACGTCCTACGCCTGAAATTGGGTTAACAGATAATAAAACAATTTAATTCATTTCAAAGTGTTTCGCAATGTTGCTTGCTTTGGATTTAAGTATTTCCCTCTTAAGATTCAATATCTGTCTGCACCTATGATAATCCTCTTCAAAGTCTCAGTAGATTCAGAACATGAGGTGAAAAGGAATAATTAAATACACATATGTATATAGCACAAAACGGTGTTAATGTTTTTGTTATATTTGGGTCATGTTTAGCGCTGTAACACTTCTGGCTTATCGAATTTTCGGTTTGCGGTTTCCGGATAAGAGAAATCCGCTAATAATAGTGGACAAATGTAGAGAAATATTTCAAAGTTTACTTGTCACTAATATATTATCTTTCTCTATTTAAGTATCCGCACAATAAGTGTTTAGGGAAATTATAATGGCACAGGGAAATAATATTATTTTTTGTTTTATGCTCACATAAAGTATTTATCTAATACGGTTTGTTATTTAAAAAATCAATTATCTTGAGCAGTATACGTTGTTTATGAAATAAAGCACGATTAACATATAAAATTTTCAGAAAAATAAAATTAAAGATCAAAATCTTTTGCGCTCTGATAATCTTCTGTTGAGATTAACTTCTGAAGAAGATAGCAATTACTAATTTATATCTAATAACTCCGAAGATAGAGAAAGAACAAATATGTATTGAAAGATTATGTTAATCCCTTTCTAATCTTAATCAATATAAATGATTTATTTTAAAAATATGCTTTATAAACCCTGTAAGTCGTTAATAAAAAGCCATTTTTTCATGATAATTTGGACTATTAAACCATTTATTACAATTTATCTCAAGACTAATCGCTTATAGTGATAGTATAGTTTTTTTTTTAATATTGTACGTGACGGGTAAGGGGCATTGTATTAAAAATAGAACACAAAACATACTCTTTAACAATTTGAAATTAATTTTATAGATTTCCGAGGGTACACAGCCCGGCGTAAATGGGCAAAAGGACGAGCTCCTCCACCGCCGCAACATCCTCCTCCTCCAACACCTCAAAACATGATGCAGCAATATTCTGTACAAGAACGCGCAGCGCAGCTGCAAACATTTGCAGATCAGGTACATTTGCCGATTTATTTAGAAGAACACACTATAAGAAGATGCTTAATATGGTACAAAAATCGTTACAATAATATATAAATCTGTTGCACGCACATATTTAAGGCGTGCAATGTAAAAAATATGTAGTGTAACATGAACCATATTTATGATGTACAACAGCAGATAAGTAATATAACTAGGTTAATATCTAAAAATTATATATATATATATATATATATATATATATATATATATACACTACTTTTTCCAAAACAAAAATAAATTTATTATTAAGCTTTATCCAGCAATTGTTTCATTATAAATAACCAGCTCGTTGTACCTTTTTAAACAGATCAGATTAACTTTCCTAAATACAAACAATCTGGAGACAGCATTTGCATAAAATAACTTCTAAAGAAGACAATTTTTTGTTTTAATTAAAACGTTTTAAAAGAAATCACAATTTTTGAGTTGCGATGCATACATTTGCCCTACTCTGTGTGAACTAAGAATATCTATAGGGTTTGAATTAGATATATATATCACAATATGTATAAAATGTTACACATTACATATAGGTAAGGGCAGCCGAATGTTCAAAATTGTAGTTGTACTATGTTATGATTCATAGAAAATAAATAAAAATTGTTCTTTTTAGCATTTGAGTTGAGTTCGTCGATAAAATTATGCAGTTTGTATGCAGTGTAAAAAGGAAGAATAAACTTCTTTATGACGTTATACGGAAAAATGTTGCCATTTCATTTGTATACTTTTTAAAATTAAAAGTTTAATGTTACGATAAATATTTAAGAACATTATTTTATTATGTTGGTATAATAGTTCACTTTTATATGGACAATGTATTTGAACCAGTTTTGTTAAATGAGGGAAAAAATTATATTTTTTCGTATCCTCAATTACTTTCGACTTTTTCAACAGTACTACGTTTCCATGCCATAACTACATCATGTGGATATTTGCAACTTATCTCACAATGGGGAAAATGTATTCTTCCTTTGTAAGTTTACATAGTAATAGATAAAAACACTTTTTATACATTTTACGGATAATATTGAATTTTTTTCTATTTATTTAGTTTCTTGCTGCGTGTACAGTTGATCACGATTAACAATTAACATCTTAATATTTATTTAACCTCACTTCTTTATATTTTCCAGGCGCATTACAGAAATCAAGATATCCATAAGAATCTCAGACGCAACAAACCTGGAATCCGGTTAATTAATGTAGAACGTCCTCCTGAAGAATATCGGGCACCGCCAGGTTTTTCGCTTATACCTGCCATGGTAAAAGGACATCCGACACAACTTGATCGAGATGCTAGTAGACTTTCCAGGTACATTCATAAGTTTGTGTAAGAAGTCAAACATTCACAATAGTTATCTACTATTACCGCACGCTTACAAATAAAGGACAAATATTACACTAAACTTAAAGCTTTTTTACAAATAAATAAAAATATGTATTATACATATTTATATATATTTTCAATTTTTATAACCTTATTTGATGGTAGATGGCAATTCGACGACATTTGAATAATAAACCTTGAATCTTACTCGTGTTACAACACTAGATCTCATCTTTATACAGGCTATTAATTTCACCGGTTAAGTGATTTTTAAACCGTAACACAGTAGATTGTTTGGATGAGGTAGATTAGAATACCGGTCTGTCGTCAATAACTATTAATTTTCATAAGATTCTTCACATTGGGATTATTTCTTCATAATTGAACTTCTTTGTTCATGCAAACAATTACCACTGGAGCAGCCCTTCGCCAGAATTTTTTGAAAGTTGCACTAGACCGTGGGATGTCCCGTTGAAGTCCAGTAAATATATTATAGAAACCAAGATTCCGAGGTGTGTAAGATGTTTAGAAATAAAACAATAACACTTCGTAAAATATTGATACGCATGTATACAAAAGTAAAATAATCAACTTATCTAAACAGATACCAACAGAATGGCCATGATCAAGAATACAACGAACAAAAGCATCTACAAATAAATCAAAATTGGCAAAATTTACCTTGCAATAGGCAATGCGGAGGCTTAGTCAGGTATGACGAAGAATATAATTTTCAAAGATTTTGGCCTTAAGTTAACCATTTTTCTTAATGCATGCATAATCTTTTGGATGATTAACAAAGGGTATGGAAAGAAATTTATTTACATTTTTTGTGGTTGTTTTTCTTATTCATGTAATTAACAAAAATTAATACGATGTAGTTTAATATTAGAAGTCGTTAAATATGCTTGTCAGTGTATAGTAGTATTGATATCACGGAACAAATTTATATTAAAATGTAGTTATAATATTTTCAGCAACAAAATAAATCAGCTTGTTAAGCAAACGCAGAAAGCAGACCCGCCTCCAAAACTCACGTACCAGCCAACGCACGATCCGGAGTCGAGTCTTCGGAAGATACTACGTAATTCGCCGGAAATTCTCGCCACTCCGATTTTCACATCCGATGAAGATTATAACGAAGGCCCGTTCCGTTTTAAGCAGCTTTTACGACCGACGTTAGGACCCACAGAGAGCCTCCGCAAGCGAAAAGTCCGCAACTCCGGACGAAGTCCATGGATGTCGGACAGTTCGCGAGATAGTTCCAGTTCTAACCAAGCCCTTTATAACAAACGGCGTCCACAAATTAGCATGGGTGTTTATTATAACTAAATGTATATTATGTCCATCCGGTACAAAAGTTCCGTTTTAAGTCCAATGTATTAATTAATATAATTAACATATTGTGACAAAATTTCTAAAAAGTTTTTAGTCTATTATTTATGCTAACGTGTGTATGTGCGATGTATTAACATCTAGATTATTATGTTTAAGTGTGTATTCAAATATGAATTAATTATTATATAGGCCCATTTAAAAAGATCAGCTAAAGTAACTGGATTGTTCTATTACGCTTTAATAATAATATTAACAACCAAAGGTTTAGTTTATAATTTATTTATAGAGTCTAATAATTTTGTCTCGTTGCCCAAAATTAACGTTAGTAATTATTTTAAATAGATTAATTAAGAATAGAGAAAGTGTGTATCAGTTTTTCAAAAGGTTATCAAATTAAAAAGAAGTAAAAAGCGACCCTGTGTTGGTTGAATTAAAGTTGTGTTTTGTTCCATATTAAATACAATCTGCATAAAGGATTTTTGTATCATGTTTTAAAAGTTAAATCCATTTTGAAATTAAGAAATTCATAAGAAATTTAACAAAGGCATATTCTAGTTCTTATTTATTTTGTTATTGTGAAATAGAATAATGCTATGATCCATTAAAAATATATGAATATGTTTATTGTCAATTTTTAAATTGGTGTATAAAAAATATTTAAAATAATTTATTTCAAAATTTTAAAAATAGTTTTCAAATTACTTGATGAATCATTGAGAAGTTTTGTGATAATGTGCCAATGATTATTATTTAAGTTATAATATTTAATCAAATAAATACTTCTTAATTTTTTGATAGTTTTATTTATCATGTTTTTGCAGCAGACTTACAAGACTATTCTTTACCAGAACATACCGAGATAGTTACAAACACTAAACCGAAATAGGTTACAGCTTCAGCGTGTACTTACATAATTGGCGTTCACAATCAAAACAAAATAAAACACGTAAAGCTTTTATATTCCCGCAAGAGTACGCGTTAACACGCAATCTCGTGTTTACGGGCGGACATCGGTGTGCGGAGCACGTGACGTGTGGCTGCCAATGGCGGTCCAGCGTCCGCGCAGTCGCGCACGCGCCAGCAATGGCGGCCGCCGGCTCGTCCGACGTCGACATTTCTCAAATAAAGACGCGCTCCATCGAGAAAACGCTTCTCCCACTCATTAAACAGGTACGCTAAATACGCTTGCAATATTTCAACAGCAACAGCTACTAGCATAACCGATGCGACCGTGACGTTCTACCACTGCACCGCGCTAATCCTCTGACGTCGTGAACAATTCTCTGACGAAAACTGACTTTTACGCAATGTCTAAAGCCGTAATATTATTTTCGGATCTGTTCAATCGTTGGTTCGCGACGTCGCTACTGCGTCTCGCGTCAGATGACGCCAAATTTTCCCGCCCAACGACAATCTGTTGAATATTTTTTGCGCCGTCGCAATAACTGCACCTCATCACAGCGCTTTTTTCAAATTAATATCTTGTTGCTGATTTATTTCTGATCTGTTAAGCTTATGCGTGTAAATACTAAAATAAAAATAAATAGTAAGTAATAACTTTATAAGTAATAGTCGTATTGTTAAGTAAGGTCGCGGTAAACTATAAAGAGAATAAAGTAAGGTAAAGCGTGAATTTGCGTAAGTTGTGGGGCGGGTGTAGCCACGTGTTGTCGTAGGGTAGAGTGTCAGAGGGCGCCGATCGATGCCCGTAGCCCGTCAGTGCCGCGGCGGACGCGAGCAGAGCACGTCGCATGTGAATTCAGCGTCTGGGAGCACGTGGGCCCGCGACAGCTCGCTGTCAAACGCGCGTGAATCCCCCGCACACTGAACAACCCCACACGATATGGACACGCTCTCAGATGACGATGAATTCGCACGCCGTGAACCCCAGGTATGTTTAAAGAAAACATAGGAAACAAAAACATGAATAAAAATTTATTGCACACACAGTCGTAGTATAGTGCGCAAGTATTGTTGAATTTAATAAATTAAAACGCAACAAGTGCTCTCAGGTACGAAAGAAGATCGCGTGTTTTTTGTATCATGCGATCCCCTCGATCAGAATGCGCGGCGTGCGGTGATACTCCGCATTCCAGCTGAGACTATCAGGAACGACGACTTTCCTCAGACGGATTAGTTGAGCGCGATAACTTTTTTTGAGATTAATAAATATAATCTACATAAAAATTTATTAATCTCAGAAATTTATATTATTATAATATAAAAATTAACATAAAAAGCCGTAAACGAAATAAAATTCACTTAAAATATTTCAATAAGAAAATACGAAAACGACACTTTCAACTTCTTCACTTAGTTTTGTATCAATATTATTAACGAAGAAATGAATCTACTTTAACTCTTAAAGCAATTGTTAAGTATCAATACCAATTAACTATTTTTTCTATTATATATAAATATAATTTGTAGTATATAAATTTTTAATTAATAAAATTATAGAATTTTGATACACATTTCAAATATATTTTAATTTTAGATGTACTTTGTAATTATAGACAGACATGAAATAGATTATGTATTAAGAACAATGGTTGAAAATTATTTATCGAATTGTCTACCGTTATCGGGCATCGTAGCTACTATTTGAACTGGTCCATTCAAAACTGATGTTTACTGTCATTCTAAAGAATTACATACATTGAAGATATATACGTACGTTTTATGTACTTACGTAATTTGTTTTGATTATGAATTTCACGTAAATAATTATTATTTTACGAGAGATACACGAGTCTTTAGTAGATACTGTAGTTGCGAAATCTCACTTGACATATGTTATACATGTAAAGACAGCCAATATATTTACAATGTTATTAATGCGAAACATCAATAAAACGTAATATTAAAAAAAATCATTTTTAATAATCAAAGACTTGTTAAAATAAACTTTATTAAAATATCCTCTAGTACACATTGTCAGTTTGTTTTATCTAAAACTGTCACATAATTGTATCTATTAAATGTGCGATAATGTTTTCATCCCGGTAAAGCAATGACGTTGGCTCGGAACCAGTAACCACATGATCGATCGACAAAGTATGCAGTCGAAATAAATTTTTAGCGTACAGTGAAAATTTAAACTTTATAACCGTATTCATAAACAATATATAAAAAAGGAATGCATCTTAATCTAATATTATATGTAAATGTTATTCTACATATAGCGGTAGCTAGAAGATGGTAACTAACACGTGAATGCCTCTGTGAAAAAAGAGTATCAATTAAAAATTAACATTAGATTATGATCGTTTCATTATTTTTCTCTAACTCTTTACGAGCCGTAGACGGGGCTCTCTTCTACGGATTTATGTACGAGATCGAATTTAGAATGAGGAAATCCGTAGACGAACAGAAGTAACCGATTGACTTAGCGGATTGACGTGTTAAAGTGGCAGTGATTATGAAAGTGATGATGATGAAAACCATACTGATCATCAAAGATAGGGTCTTATAGGAAAGGGGCATTGTTATATAACCTCTTGTTAGAAGCATCAAATCTGATATTTAAATATGTATATACATACATTACAAACATGTTTAATGTGTCTACATAATCGAACGTATTACTTAAAAGATAATAAAATCATATTATTAAGTAATTACGACAATAATTCTTTTTGTTCACTAATTATTCTATTGTAGAAGGAACGTGCATTAAGAACAACACGTTATAGGACCATAAAAGTCAAAGTATGTAGCTTCAGAAATATTCGATCAATTATAAAAATGGTAAACATTAATTTATTATTATCAATCATTATCATCATCATTCTAACCCTAGGACGTCTAGTGGTGAACATGTCCCACATAGATTTCAGTCCAATAAGGCATAACAAAGTAATCTGTCCTCTTTGAGGAAAAACGCCCACCTCTGCGCTCGCTCGTCGATGATCTCCACTCCCGGACCATAAGGCCTTTCATTTAATCTGCGCGCTGTGTAACCTGCTCATTGCCGCTTCAACTCGCCGACCAGGTCGGGCTGCCTTCGTCTGTAACTTGATTCGAAAAGAAATCTCTAGCGTGGCCCTCTCCGAGGCTCTCACATAGTTTCTCTATACTAAATTGGTCGGATTCCAGTTCAAAATTTGTGAAAATGATATATCCTACACATCTGTCCGCAGACGAAAGAAGATTGATTCTGTTACACAAGCCACATAGCTTGGATACAGGCAAAAAAATAAGTAAAAAATCTGATGTTTCTTTTTATACCAAACCAAATTATTATCTTTATACTAGTTAAACATCATCAAGATCTGACCTATTTCATCTCAACCACGCATCAATACTACAGAGGAAATATACAAAAATGTCACGCGCTAAGTCCACCCACGGAATGGCAGCAATTTTTTGGATGACTGCTTATTTCTTTTTGGGAATTGATATTGGTTTCCTGTATTTATTACATATACACCCGATGTTTCAGGTTTTCCTTTTCATTCTTCGTTGTTTCAGCCCATAGCTTGCCCACTACAAGGCATAGGTTTTTCCCAAAGATATCTATGGATCCATCTAAGATATATTATAATCGCCACCCTTAGCGGGCGGGTTGGCGATAGTAGTGCGGTATTATGGTACGCAGAGGACGCTGCTGCACATCTTCCGGAAACTTTCTGAGCAGTGGCTATCCTATATATTTAATATACAAAGTATGAATTATTTTAGATGGTATCCCGAGAATCAACCCGCGACCTACGATCGTAAGTCGTAGTCCACTATCGCTGGGTTACCACAGCTCATTATTTTCCTTCTTACTGAGTGGCATATTCCAATTTTTCGGGGCATGAGAGATTAGACGAGACTAGATACAGTTTTATGTCATTTATTCTAAATAGGTTTTCAAAGAAATAATGGCCAATAATTACTTGAGTCGAAGCTACCAGCACAATGATATAGACTTAAAATAAATTGATGTCTTGTTTTTAAATTTTTTTGCTCCTGAATACTGACAAAATAGTTTATTTAGGCGGTCAGTGGAAGATTTAATGCTTAAATTAAAAATATATTTAACATTGTGTATGACACTTATATTATCAGATTTTATGTAAATAATTATTGTAATAAACTAGTGTTATAGTCACAAAGCTATGCTAAAATATTATGTTGATGATAATATGTAATAACATAATTAATAATATAATTGTAATTCGTGTCGTTCGTGGGAAGGGGTGAACATATCGCATAAACATGTACAGGCACGATACATCAGAAGTCTGTGAGAAAAAATAGATGAATAGATCGTAATTGTGTCCACATTTGTGCCGAGAAAAAGTAGTGATATCTATTTTGCACTTTTAATGTTTTATCAGGATATAGTCTAAAAGAATCTGAAAGATTTAAGCTGTTTATTACTGAAGTATAATAACTGAAAAATCTTTCAGAAACAGTTTAGATAAAATGCTTGCGAAGATAGCGCTAAAGTTAATATAGGGTATATTTATGTATAATTGCAGAGTATAAAAGTAAAATAAAATGAATATACGACAAGATTAAAATTCGCGATAAATAACCATAATACACTCAAACGAAAATTTTCTTCGTTACAATTCTCACTATAACACGAAATTTTCAGATCACTTGATGAATAATTCATGCGTATTACCATTCTAATTTCACAAATTCAATGTTTGATTTACAATTTAAGTTAATTTAAGAATTATTTTAAGTTCAGTTAAGAATGCTTAACGGTGACAACAGTAATTTTAAATTTGAATAATAAATGATTACTTTCTTGTCTTTAGATCAGTAGCCTGGTGGCAACTCGTGGCGAAGCGTCAGCGGGTGGTGCAGCGGTTCAGAGAGTGGGCGCCGCAGTCTGTTGCGCGGTTGAAAGGTTCGTAGCTGTCGGCGAGACCATTGCCGATGACAACCCAGATGTGCGACATAGCATGGTGCTCGCTTGCAAAGAAGCACGTGCAGCAGGTAAGAACAAAAGATTATTTTAACAAATATAGATATATAAATTAATGACTCAGAATATATCCTTTTGGAATGCGAGGTATCTTTCATTCAATTAGTCACGCTTGTTAGCCGACAGACTCCCATTGCAAAGCATAGTCCTCCTCCAAAAATATCCAAAATGGCGGGTCTTGTTCATCCCGCATTCAGCGACTTCCCGCGACCTCATTTATGGAGTCGGTCTACCTAATATCTACCACGCCACTACCGGCTGGTGGCCAGTACTTAAGAAACTTTCGGTCCCAAGAGCCGTTTGCTGCACGTGCGACGTGTCCGGCCCTCTGCCGTTTCAGAAGAGCAATTAGTCGAACTATTTCGGCGATATTGCTTTGCCTGTTGCTTTCCTTACTTCTGGTTCAATTTCGCAGCAAAACTCTGAAGATTGGCCTCTCCATTGCTCTCTGGATGACCAAATTTTTTTATAAGGCATATCGTAAGCAATCACATTTCAGATCCATGTGTTCGTTTAACCATACCGTAAATAAATTTATTATTTGAATTGACGTGGTTGAAATTCCTTCGCTTGCACGCCCCTGCGGATGCAAGGAACGTTAATATCGAACTTGGAATACCCACGGTGTTGTTCCATCTTCGTTGAATGGCAAGCTCGTGACAGCCGCCCATGCAGTATCATCTTGGGGAATACCTCTCGCCTTCACCTAAGAACAGTCACGTCGAAACCTAGAACACAACACGGTGGACGAACTCCCTCAGAGTCCTTCATCTAGAGGCCAAAGCGAGCACTCACAAGAACATATATCATTCCAGCCCGCTACGGTAAATCCGAACTTAGGCTTCGTCGCCAATTATGATTGTGCAGTTTATTTGATAGATTCAAGTTATGTATACATATATTTTTAATAAAAAAAAAACAGTAAAAACATAAACTACGAATAAACAGAGAAATATGTTCATTATTTTTATATTCTGTGAAACAAATCATTGCTATATATTTCAATTTTGTCATAATTATATCAGTTATACGGCATAACAGTACAATTGTTTGGCGAACTTCGTAAATTTAATAAACAAGTCAGTCACGAAACCTCAATGTTCGTGCGTTCGACGATTAGGATTTGTGCTATATTTAATTTTTGGGTTTCCCTCTAATTGCGACATAAATAAAATAAGTGGTTAAAAATATAGAGACATGAATTTGTAGGGTTGTAGTAGATTTTCAATTAAAAGTAATAGTTTAATAGTATAAGTAATATTTAAAAATAAATTAGACAATACAAAACACAATATAAATCACTGTCTCTTAATGACACGGCATTAACTATCGTGAAATGAAAATAACATGTAAAATATTATGCTATATATTAACTGACCCGAGATATTTAACAATGTCCAAAATTTTTACTAATTACAGTGTAAATAAAAAAGTAATGAAACGTATATGATGAATGATCATTTTATGGTCTTAATATGAAACGATCGACGTTTACAAAGATAGGTTTTCTATTTCTTATACTGTAAAACTTTAAGATCTTTTTTCTCCTCCCACTACTACTATTTTTTACTCTGTTGTTTGTATGGGCAAAACTGAGGAATTATTATACATTTCGCACAGTATTTTATGTCTCTCTTATCTAGAAAACGTAAAAAATTGGTATATAATCATTAATTTATTGCTATCCATTTACAGTACTTTTATCTATAGTTTAATGTTGTGGTTGGCATAAAAATGGTCTATGCTGCGTACGACTACGACCGGCAGTCTTTTTAAAGATGTACAATATTACATAGAACTCATGGAAATATATAACACATTACACTGTTGTTGTGACTCAATAAATGGAAATAAAAATTACTGTGAGCATCGCATGTCACAAAGCGATAAACACGGTTGTGATATTGTAAATAAATTGATTTGACAATCGAAATTCTATTGTCATGATGTGGACACATCATTATTTAACAGGTACCCTATTTGTTTAGTCATTTACTAGATATAAAAAAAAGACATCGATGTATACAATTAAATCGGATAACTTTATTATCCACTAGTATATACACCAATTGGCTGGCTCATTTAGTGGGATGCGGTTTGTATTTTCTCTTGGGAAAGAATATCTACAAGAGACAACTAAAGATTAGAAACATAACAAAGAGGAATAAATTTACGATATTTCTTGACAACAGATACACCTGACTGGAATCGAGATTCAACCTGTAACTATAAGCCTTAATCTTAACCTTTTGTACCACTGACGGCAAGTGTCAATATCATTTCTCACAAATACCAAGTACGTATTTATAAAAAAAAATACTTAAGTTTTAATATATCAAGACGATTTCGTGAGTAAATATGATAAAACTAAATTACGAAGAAAATCTTTAATTTAATGCCGGATAATATCATCGCAACCCCCAAAATATATAATACAAAAAGGTTTCCTAAAAGAAAAATGTCATAAAAATACTCAACCTTTCGAATTCTGTACAAAAATTTTGCCCGAAACCGAAAAGGCCTTCTATTATATAATACTTGCAAAGAGAAAACTGGAACTTTTCAAATGTGTTTGTTTTATTTATTACAATACTCTACCTGGAATAATAAAAAATAATACATAAAGCAAGTTGATAATATAAGATTAAATCATTATAATAGATAATTAGTAGATATTATTTATAATTGGCCACCAATAAATTATAACAACCGGTTTTCAATGAATATTAATGAGTTATAAAAACCTTACATCATAGAGGTAAAATCAAGCCGTCTAATTTGTAAAGCCCTTATAAATTTTAGTCATCCCGACCTGAAATTTAATGCTTCAACGTTATTACCAAATTCAGTATGACAACAAACAAAAGAAGCCAACAAAAGCCACCCTCGTCTTTACTGTGTGCTCCCCTTTTCGTAAAATATGTTAACTGATCTGTGTGTAGAGTTTTTTCAAAATTAAATGTTTATGAAAAAAAACATTGCGTGTTAGATTTTTAACCAAATTAATTATACTGGAGGCACTTGGTCATTATATTGACGCACGCAATTTACGATTTTAATCATTTGGACTTACACATAAATCTCTTGTGCTTTGTAAAACTATTTTTACGTGTAATAAATTTGTTATATTACCTCCGACTGAATTTGTTCATGTTCATAGTTTAGGTTTTGTGTCAAAATTTGAATGACTGCATCGTAAAACTGTCTCACCGTTGGATAGAAACGAATGTTTATGCAAAATCGTATGTTTTTATAATAATGCTGAGATATGTAGTGAAAGTTATACCAAAATCACTTCTTTGAGCAATGTTTATTCTTATACCAGTTTAATGATAACTATGTCAATAAATTTATAGCTTAATTTACATTTTGTAATAATATTAATCGCATATGTTTACGATTTCTTTACAACTAGTTACAGAATACTGTAAATAAATAGAGAAGACATATCGAAGCAACAAAAATATACAAATGGATTATAATTGATAGTTTCTCAAACAAAATAATATTTACGAAATCTGATATTAGAAAAACTTTATTAAAACATCGCAAGCTCTGTTCTCTACTCAGAGAAGGCAAGTTTATTCAAAGAATTGATAGCACGTAATTAATTATGTCTTATCCCTTCCTACCCTTGTCAACTAAAATAATCAAATTTGGATTATATATGCATTAATCTTATATAAATTATTTCTGTTCTTCAATTGTCTACGGTGAAAACAAATAAATTACATTATTTTTAACAACACGCCTAATTTTAAGTTGATGAAATAAAATTGGTTAAACGTTGACCAAATACCAGACTATTTGTCCAGCAATGTCTTAGTAAATTATTGTGTAAATTAATAAATTTTACTTATCCCTACATATTGCAGTTTCACCGGATTATGAGAACGCAAAACTCTTTGAGCGTTTAGGCGGAAGCTCCTTGGAATATCTTAGCTGCAGGGGATCTCGGTTTGGGCAGTAAATTTTGTACATAAAATTATAATAATTAACATTGTACATTATTAAAGATTAAGATTCGTTTAATTATTCAGTAGCACATAAACCGTATCGTGGTATAACTTTGTGGTACCGGCAATATTCACTGCCCAGAGTCATAAATACGAGCGGGCGTAAATTCCAACTTCCGTCTAAACACCTCGCTGAAGTAACGCACAGCCGCATATAGCTTTAACAGCTTCTCCCTCCCTGTAACCCTCTACACCTTACAGTTATACACAAGCCTATAAATATAAACTGAACAGAATATTACTGATAAAATATTAAAATCATCTTCACAACAAGAACGAACTTTTAAATTAGATGGATTTTCTATGGTTACAAACAGATGCGTAGTGATTTTTGTACATAAAATTTAAAGACGTTTAAGATTTTAATTTATTTATTGTTAGTGTTTCACTCTTCCTATAAACATAAAATTCATTTAAAATTTTCTAACTTTTTGTACATTTATAATTAACCCTCCATTTTACTTGATTTAAGCATCCCATAACTTAGTTAACGAGAATGTGTCAATTCGTTGATAAAATATTTATTTGCAATTTTAAGTGCCTATTTACGTTTATGCAAGAATATAAAAAAATATGTCCGCGTAAACATATTTATTCCATTTTCATTTCGAAGCAGAAAGACACTTCCGACTTTGTATTTAAAACCAATAAATAAGAAAGAATTTGTTTAATAATTCAACTATTCGCAGCATTCAACATTAAAAAAAATTGTTTGGACAGATGCCATCACGTACAAGCTTACAAATATGGAATTTTCATCAAACTCTACAAAAATCGTTAACACATTTATGCCAAATTGCAAATTTACTTCAATTACTATTTCTTTCAATTCGGTTTTGAATTTTAAGGCTATTATTAACTTGATAGGCATCATAAAAACGCAATTTTAATATGAACTAATTTAGCGAAAGAATTCAGTAGTATTCGCATCATCAGGTCGGCCGTATTCTCAAAATTTGCCGTGAATTTCATATTTCGATGATTTTGTGACATGTGACACCTTTCTGTTTAAATCAATTTTAAGAGGTATCCGTAAAACTAAGTTCTAGGTATATACCCATGTTACGAAGGCATAACATATATATCAAGATGTTACCTAATACTGAGTGAGTAAGCCATACTATGTTTCCGTTTGACAGCACCATTCCATTGCTAGTGGAATCACTTGTTTCGTAATCTTCTGCTAAAAATTATATTGTTTTAAAAAAAAACCTATTCTCTTGTAAATATATACTATGTATATTATTTGAAAATAATACGAGCATCACAAATGATAGCATAATTAAATTTACACGTTTCCATGGATTTAATATTTAATTTGGTTGCAAAATTAGAAAGCTTGAATAAGTTATCCGCTTAGATTAAATATAAAAATCTATGTTCCGAGTTAGTGTTTCACCACTTAAATCTTTATGTTCAATTGAAGGCGATCCCGTGAGTCGTTACTTTGAATTGCTAGGAAGGCGTGCTTAAATTGGAAAAAAGGGCAACGGGGCGTAACTGAAGATAGTGAGCCGTGTCGTAAAAAAAGTTGTACAGTAGCTTTCATATAAAATATTTGCCTAAGAACTTTCAACAATCTCTGCAGCAAATAAAAAGTAAAACAAAAAAAAATCTGTTTTACATTTTTCAATCGTACTATTATTATTGTTTTTGCTGCTGTTGTAAGAGTATCCTCTGACTCTTCATTTAAACTATTAACAAAGATGCAATATGATTATCATATTTCAACCGCAAGATGTCCACTGCTGAAGGAAGGATGGATAAGTCTATTATCCCATAGATTTACAATACTTAATATTAATAATTTAACGAGAGAACGGAGGCATTCGCTCACCTACGTCCCACACGGCTTACCCCTTCGAGTATGTGAATGTTCGTCCGCCAAGCTCTGCCAATAGGGAAATCTCTGCAATACGTTTTATGCGCCATACGCGGTCTCTATAAAATTTATATTTTTCTTATTACGTAAAATGTAGGCTTTTACACAAGGTACAGAAAGGCTCACGAATTTCAAAATATAATCTCTACACAAATATGTTACGTAACGGTTTCTTTCCACAACTACATAATTTTTAAGTGTATGACAACAGGACTTGGTTCCAACAAAATGAAGCGTATCTCATACATTCAATGAGTCTTTTCCAGTTGTAAACGAAAAGTTTAGTGAGAAATCGCATATCGCAAAGATATTGTGTGGCCTTCTCGGAACACAGGTCCCACGCCTCTGGGTTTTTCTCTGGGGGTACCTCCCAAGCCGCGTTTACATTACGGTACGCGTTTAAAAACAACTTTCGCAAAGAAATATCCCGCAAGCGATGTGCCAGCAAGTTTTCAAAAAATTGCGGTCTAAATTAGATAGAACACCTAAACGATGTTCTTTTTTAAAAATAGTAATCCCATGTATTTACTATAAATATAAATTTTCTTCCCTAAGCTTCCTAGTTTCTTTTCTATGATATTTTAAATCCGCTTAACTTAAAGGCCTACTCTTTATTTAGCGCTAATAAGATATTAGTGCCGTACTTACACGGTACTGCATCTTCGTCCGTCACCTTGTGGAATATGTTATATTTCATTAGTCAAATAATTTTACTGACGTACACTGTCGAATAGTTATGCGGCAAATATTTTAGTTTAGAAATTTGTGACGTTATGTTAGAGGTGCCCAACTACTTCCCGCATGATTGTAGCCGAGGTCGCAACAGCCGTGGCTTTATCACCCACGGTGAATCTAAGAGCAATTCACATAGTTGTTTTATGTTGTAAGCCGGGCTGGAGGCGGTCGTTCTGAGTGGATTCTATGACTTCACTTCAGCGTCCACGTAGCCTGCGGGACAGAGGTCCGTATATCTCCTTTTACTTCCGCTGCGAAGGCGGAGTACCGAAGAGTATCAGTTTTAGGATGTGTCGGTCGTCCTAGTCTTAACGACTAAATGGGGTTCATGCGGTGGATGCAACGGTGGGGCTGTGGTGGTTACACGGCTTGTGGCGGTGTTAAATACCAAATCTGTTGTCAGGAGCTGAGAAAGGCCTATATGTGTGAGCGCTCGCTCGATTCGGGAGTAATATAAAAAGGTACCCTATGGTAAAAAAGAAAAGTCATTTATTATTTTTCGATGAAAACTTAATTTTTTAGTATATACTGGTAATCCGCAAAATTTCGGGAACCCAGAAATGATTAAAACTGTAACATATATAGCGCAAAAGTGAAAAGTTTTTCTTATACCCGCCGTATTACGAGACATCTTTACTAAAGAGAAAATTTTCCGTCAAAATGACAACATATGCACACAGGAACACAGCTCTTAAGAAATCTCATAGAAGAGTATAAGGTTAAGAAGAGGTGATCTGTTATTAGTCGGAATTGTCGTACTACGAGTAGTAAAGTTGTTGTTTTGTCTACTAACTGTTAATACAAAGAGATACATATGGAATAATGTAAGTTGCTAATTTAAGGTACTTTTTGTAAAAAGTTATGGACACAAATGAATGTAAAATAAAATTTAGACATTATTGTGTGTACACAGACAGGGATTTTGTGATGAGAATAAATCTCTATGGAATTGAATAATCAATATGTCGTAAACCTTTTCTAACAAAGAATATGTATTAATCTCTACGAAGCTCAGCTCTACCAGTAATACGTGTGTACACTAAATCCACAATATGGCGATACGCAACGTCATCAATATTTTTCACAACAAAGAACTTACACGCGGCATCGTTTTGACAGACGATAAATCATTATAAACATATTCTGATCTTGCAATTTTCACTATAATTAATTTTAGTTGGCAAAGTTAAAACAGAATTTTGCTTTAATTTTAATATTGAACATTTCATGTTTAATATTTGAATTCCACCTAAAACATTTTATTTGTGTTCTCGTTTCATTTCTGCGCTTATCTAAACTGTTTTGACTTATTTTATTATGCTCTATGTATAACTATAAGATGTTTTATATTAAGCTAAGCAAAATATCACTTATGATTTCCACGTGGTATTGATGCATTTTATTTAAAAACTCGCTGCTTCAACAGAATTGGTTCTGTTAAAAGTTACTAATCTGTCGCAATCAAATACTAATAATGTATAAGTCATAAGTATTTTAAAATGATAGCTGTATTTATTGATTCTATTACTATTATTCTTTTAGTCGTTGAACGTCTACTGCGAATTATGAGCTTAGCAATCTCTAAATCCGATGAAACTATGTAGCGGCCTAAACCGAAGCTCCCCGAGAGACTCCTGCAGCTTCTTTACTTTTACAGAGGTTAAGGATAAATGCTCTTTGCGCACTGCCTTGTCGAACTCTTGGAATTTGCAAATGCAACTTGGGTAGCAGTGTAAACCATTAAAACAATACAAAAATATATTTTTGAAAATCACACACCCTTTTGTCTTTATTTACAGCAACGAAATATCTTATTGCTATCACATAACAGGACATAGAACTTAATCTTAAGTTTTACCTATTTGCTCTTCGAAGGTTCTATTTTTTTCACTTCGTTATCATGTTGGGAAGTTTATTTGAACTTTTTGCAGTATTCTCGCACGTCAAATAATGCTTCTAAACCACTGCAATGTTAGCTAAGTTTTGTGCACAAGTGTACTTGTGCGCGCCTATTGTTCACAGTGTAATGTAAACCAGAGCCGCCCGGCACCGACTGCGCTACACAAACACGTGAAAGTGGTTCACTCGCTTTTAATACTGCTGCGTAAAGCATTTACATTCTTTCCTCTTTCCTTTCAAGTGTTGCCTAGTTCTCTATTATCGCGGTGCAAGGAAAATTTACATTGCTTTCTTCTTACAACACTTATGTAGTGCAATTTTTTTTATTCATAAATCATGTTTAACTGGTTTCTACAAAGACAGTAGATGTTTTGTAAACATCTGATTATTCATTCACAACTGGTTAATAACGAATACGGAATACCCATAGACAGTAATTACAAATAGTACCTAGCTATTTGTAATTCCTGTCTATGGGTAAAAATACTGACGCACTAGCGGCAGAGAGAGTGTTGTTGCCTGAACCGCCGTTTGGATCTCTAAGTCATTTTTCTGCTGTGTTGTATTAAATGTTTGTTGTAATCATCAAAACTGTGCTAACGATATTTGCAAACACCCGCTTACTGACTAATGTCGGAAACATGATCCAACATTGTACCATTAAAAAAATTTCATACTCAAATAATCTTTTAATCCCAATTATAGGAAATTCACGTGTTAATTTCCATTACCTTTAATAACAAATTCACAAAAAATGGACACCAAGAATCGTATTTTCATAAATTACGAAATTTTAAACTTCTCTCCGAAATTTACGGCTTTTTCTGCCATTACTTTTTATGAGAATATTTTAGTGGAGGAGAACGAACGTGGCTTTAATGGCATGGACGAACATTTCGGAACGCTCACTTTGTTCAAAATTGCCGACTCCGACTAAATGTTCACCTTTAAAAAAGAATAAATTATTTTTTGCATTAATTTTATTTATTATATGTGTAATTTCATTATGTTTTAATTAAATTTTTCAATCGTTATGAACACTACGGTAAACAATAACGAAAAGATTATCGCCATGGTATTGAAAATACAAGGTTAGTTTCACTAATCCTTTTATAATGATCGAAAAAAATAAAGTACGGATTTGTAAAAAAAATTCTATCATTGCCCAAACGCATACCTCCATTGTTCGGAGTGATATGCTTTCACATTAATATAATTAAAATGTTATCACTATTAAGTTATGGCTATATTTCAAATTATAGTAATCACGCAATCTGTGCATCGTAATTGCTCGATCGCATGTCCTATCTTGTGTTTTCGATGTCATAAACATTTGTC
Organism: Battus philenor; assembly: GCF_028537555.1. Classification (NCBI taxonomy): domain Eukaryota; kingdom Metazoa; phylum Arthropoda; class Insecta; order Lepidoptera; family Papilionidae; genus Battus; species Battus philenor. Next base: position 7,904,917 of record NW_027181693.1, read on the forward strand.
GCCATATCCGAAGTTTCAAACACAATGATACATCTTCCTAAACTTATTGTACAAGCTTCCGTGAGCGTCGTGTCATGTCATAAATCTGTAGCTACGCCTCAGTTTATTTTTATTTTTATGATGTTTTCATTAAATGTTCATGAGGTTAGTATTGAAGGCTTCGAAGTATATTAAGGGTGAAGATATAAAGGGTATTTTATTACCTCTCTCTTGACTTATCCCGTGTATAGAATTATTTTGGCCTACGAAGAAATACTTGCGTTCATTCAATTTGCAGTATGAAGCCCCTGAAGGCGGTAATCCCTAGCTTAGGTTTGTTGCGTTCCGCTTTTGATACTCCTCCACTAAATAGTGCCATCGACACGTTACATTGCTACGCTTTCTTATACTTTGATTGTAGCGATATACTATTGATTGTATTTTAAATTAATTTTCATTCTGCATAGTACAATTCAACTTTTTATTATATCTAATATTAACAGGTATTTTAAAACACATTGCAAATTATGTGATATTCTTAAATTTACTCGTGCAAATTGTGTAAACACTGTTGTTTATTGACGTTTTTTTTAATTAATCAAAAAGTGTATTATACATATTATAACTTTATTGAATAAAAAAAGTTTTTAAAAAGATAATTACATCAGTATGCATTTTAAAACTAAATAAAAACATAACTTTTAAATTTCGTTTGGACTCAAGATCGCCCTGCATAACCAAATTAGTAATGATTCGTTAGTTTTAGTACGAGTTCGGTTATGTCGGATAGAAAATAACCAACCAATACCATATAACCAATGGAAATTTTATGGTTCGAAAAACTTTAAAGAGGGGGACAAAGACAAGATTTGGCAGTGAATAAAATAGGTCACATAACTGAGCATAGCCAAATGGGGTTATAAATTTTCACAAAAGGGTGTTCATTGTTGCGCTTAGCTATTTATCATTGATGAGCATTGTACAATAAATAGGTGAATTTGACCCGAAATAAATTGTACGAGTTTATAATTTTTGGACGTAAAGTGTTTATGACGTGTAATATGGAATAGATGATCGTTTTTATTTGATTAACCAAATATTGAGATGAATTATAAAATTCCAAGTTTGTTTTAAATTTTTTTGTACAAAAAAATATTAAAAGTTCTTAAAAAAATATCAAAAAATTAATCAATTATGAACAAAAGTTTCTGAAATATTTGTAAAAAATTATTACATACATTAGAGTAAAATTATACAAATTAAATAACATAATAACACACATTAAACAGCAGCCTATTGTTATACACGAGGGTTTTAAATTTAGATCTATATAATTTAAATAATAAAATACTTAATATCTAATCACTATATTAAATTGTTAGCAAAGCAAAACATATATTTTTGTTAATATAGAAAAGTAATTTGCATCTTTATTAAAAGCTAACACGCGTTTTACTGTGATACAAAAGTGAAAGCATTACGCGAGGAAATTGAGGTGTAATGAATTTTTTATATGTAAATTGATCGCCAATTTTTAAACTCTTAACATAAAATAAAGAAAAAAATGTATTATTCCCGGCAAGAGATAGCTAAATCTGCATATAAAACTTATTAAAGCATCAGAGATTAGGCCGTAGTCTACAGCAACTGTAGCGAAAGTCCGCCCTCTAGAATCACATTACCAAAACATTATGCTGATACGTGTTTAAGTTGCGATATCACTACCTCGTCTTTATCTTTCACTGGTTAACAAATAACCAACAACTGTTTGTTTAAATTTCTTACGTATTGTATACCATTATATCTTACAAATTGTGTCTGTAGGCTCTTCGAGTCCTAATTTACCTTTTTTAGCTTATCCGTTTAAATGCGCACAAATAATGCGTGGGTTAATATACAATTACGGGTAACAATTGTACACTACCGTTTATATTATACTTTGATTAATAATTGCAATTTCACCAATAATAATTCTTTCACAAATAATCATATTACTCTCCGGACTTACAAATACACTTTTATTAGTCGCAATCTTAATGATTTTCCATTATACTGTCTTTTGTTGGTGTAATTTCATAATTAATTCTTGGTAATTTTTAACGTGTCAAAAACAAATTCTGTCAAAGTTTTATGCCCTCAACTCCCCATGAGGGTTTCTTGACCTTATGGTTCCTGAGATGTCGTGATGAGTCGGTACATAGGTGGAAATCTTTTATTTACAAATATATTCTTAACAATTATAAAACCTGCTTAAAATAAGATCTATATTAATAGCATAACATGATAATTATTCATAAATATGAATAATGTAGAACAAACAAAACGCGTTTTTCAAAATTTCAGCTTCGTAAATTTTCATTCAAATCTTTAACCACTGTTTAAACTTTTAATTTTACTGAGAAATTTGCTAATGCAAATGTTACTTTGGCCGGCCGTAATCTGTAATCGTCTTTTCGTAAGGAAAAAAGTGCGGATGTTTGAAATTAGAAAAACTATCAAGTATCTTTGTATGATAGTTCCCTTTAACAAAAATACAGTTTGTATTGACCGCAATTGATTACTTCGTAATTAACAGGAAATGTCGTATCAGGCGCCGGAAATTTGACAAAGGTGCTTGCAGTTTGTAACGTCGTCTAAAATTAGAAATTGAAAGGTCTGACAAAATGCATTCATTTTGAATAATTTATTTTATTCTGTACGTATGATTATATTTTTTATCAGCACTGATTGTTTTTAATCGATAAAAAATATATCCAATGTGACTTAGAATTACGTAATTTTCTTTATTGCGAGAGTTTTATGTCAGAATTAAAAATTACATACGTGATTACGATTAAAAATGTCATAGCGCAGCTTTTCGTTATGACCTTTTAATGCGTTCGTTAATTTAATTTAATCAACCTTTATTTTCTTTAAAACTCAGCCTCTCTAACTTACACTACCTCATTAGCGAAATGGACGCGCTGAATCATATTCACTCGCATTAAATACACTCGCGTCGACCGCCATAATTGCGCCACGTTTCCTCTAAGTTTTTAATTTAAGCTAAGTGTTCCTTTACGTTTTATAGAATATTATGTAACTGGGAACATATGTCCATAGTAATTTGTACTTACGACTGCGGAGAACATAGCATGGCCTTCCTTACAGCTTTTCAACTGTCGGAGATCTCTGAGACACTAGGATGCTCACCTGATACATCCATCGAAAAGCTGGGTGACTTATGGATTTTCAATCATTCGCTCATCTGGACGACAAGTTAAGACCAAACGGCGTCTTAACATGATGTGGCCAAAGGTCTTTAAAATTTGAGAGAATGATTGCTGAGAGTAGCGAATCTCTCTCCAAACATTAGTGCTATGTCGAGTTCGCGATTGTTGTGAGCTCTTCACTGATCCGGGTGCGTTTGGAACCATCACAGCTTTAAGTTGAGGAGTAGAAGGATAGCATCCATTTTAATTTATGTTCTCGATTATGTCATATTTGTATTTTTAACACGATTGATAATAGGCTCAAAAGAATGTTGTGCATATATATCATTAATAGTTAAAATTCTAGTTAATAGGGAGAGATAATCATTGTTAAAAGAATAAAAGTGTTAATATTGTTGACATGCCTCTTAAATAAATAAAATCACTGGGAGCACAAGGTAAGCTTTTATTGTAACAGTTGTTTTAATCACATGTAACATAGTAATATTCTCTAAAAAAAACGCACAGTCACATTAATTTTTTTTTAAAACACGCGAATAACTTAATCGTGATCTTTGTGGCTATTACTTATCATAGCAAAAAATAAAAGAAAAAGGCAAACATGAAATACGTGGGTGTATTTACAATTTACTTGTTCGTTGTTTTATAATACAAGTAGGATTTTCCTAAAATTATGTACCGAAGTAAGAATATATTAAACAAAAATACAAAATGAATAACACAATTTACATAATTCGCCGAATTTCTTATTCAATTAGGATTTGTCTTCAACATGCCTTTGTTGTTTTTAAATTAATGAGGTAATGAATAATTCTGTTATGATAATAATTACGCAGTGAAGATAAACCATTAATCAGAATCCGTCAACTTTAGAAAGAATCGTCCAACTACGCCCTCCATTTAATTGATGCGCTGTCGTGACTACCTGTCATAACGATTGTTCAGATTTACAGAGATACTTAAATGCACGCAAAGCATTAAGTGTACGTGAAATGTACAATTGAAATAATATGAGCGTAAAGATAAACTGTTCAAAGTGTTTCCATAAAAGATACGATTACCGTAAACATATTGGTAAAACAATTGTACTGTAGGCTAGAAATAGAACATTTGAATCGATACCGCAAGTGAAAATCTACATTATTTCAAACGTTTACAAACCATTTAATGAACTCTGATAGGTTTTTATAAAACTAAAACATCATAAGATAAACTGAATGTTATACTTTATAGTGATTTTGCTCGCATAAACATTTGATAAACACTTTAATACATAAGATATTATATTATTATCTTAGCTAGGCTCTCACTACGGCTATGCTTACTCCTGTTGTAACTTCAAACATAGTAGTCGCGGTGGGATCTATCTAAACTAACTTCAGCAACAAAGACATAATTTAGTAAGCAAAATCGAAAGTATTTACTAATAATCGCATAATATTTCTTGTTAGTGTAAACAATTTATTAAAAAAATTCCTATTAAAAAGGATAGACTTTAAAATCTTGGTAAAAGATGCTTCTAAAACATACAAACATATATTTTTAGTTTTAATTTTAAAATAATAATTGTAAACTATTATCTAGTGCCATATTGCAGGCCATAGAGCTTTAAATGTCTTCTTTCCTTTAGATCTTTTCCGTAGATATTTTCAATTTAAACAAAACAAAGGCTGAATAATAATAGAAATAGGTTACATGGAGTAAGCCGTCTTATTCAGCCGAGCACAACAAACTTATCCATCCCCGTTCTAGTTTTAGAAACTATCTTTCTCAGTTGGAAGTCGCTCGGCGACCCGTGACAACTCGGCTGGTCAACACATCGATCGTTCCTCAGAACTATTTCACAGTCATACCGTAAAGCGTGAATAAACACCCAAGAATAGCAAACAGTCAACTCCTTCGCTAACAATTTGATATAATATTTAGATAAATATAGTAATTTCATTTTAGGCAACCGTGTTTTACGATAATCTCCCTTGTATCTCAAAACTATGAGACTATATACTTAAAATGTCATTAAACAAAAACTAGTAAAAAAAACTAATATTTTTAAGTGATAATATAGCTTAGCTACTGCCTACTATAGCTCCAAATTATAAAAATTAATTCGACTGAATTTTTTGTTCGTTCTTCGTAAATTAAGACGCGTTAAGAAACCTCGTAACATTATTTTAAGCTATAGGATGTCGTTAATCTTGAGGTCTGTTTGATTTTAGTTTATATAAAATTTGACTCTTCTATTAGTTCAAAATTTATTATGTTCATTAATGTCTAAATTATAATATTTGTTATATTTATATTTGTAGTTATACGTTTTGCTCCCGTGAAGGTTTTTTGTTATTTTGCTGAAAGAAGGTAAGTTTGTAAAAATATCGATGCACAATACTCAATTTTGGAATTAAAACTTTTAGAAAATATCAATATATTATACGTTAAATATTTCAAAGTTTAAATAATTCTACAACTGATATTAGCGGTTTTAATAGCCGCTACTCGGCATAATGTGAGGTTGACGGAGACTAGTCATAACAAGGCCCGCTGAGTCGCTGCGATATATGAAGTCTGTCACCCAACGCCATGCGTAACGTGTCGTCGGACTCGTTGACACGTAATAAACATGTTGACTCCGAATAATTTGACGAATTCATTAAGACTGTAAATATGAACTAAAACTTACGTATATGTTAACGTTTACTTCATTTTATAGAGCGTTACTAGTGATTCTGAATCAATAATCAAGGTAACAAAAAGAATGTACCTGCTGAATTTCTGCAGCGACTCTATTGTATATGTGCTGGATAAAGGCATTACTCCCATATTAAGCAGGCCGCATAGAGAGCAGAATTTACCAATTCTTGGAGCTATGTCGGTTACTTTCGTTCTTCTATAGATTTCAACATTCCTGATTTGACCTCGTAGAATCTAATCTAATATAAAAACCATGGCTCAGAGACAGGGCAAACTCTCTACACTATGTATTCATCTTCTTCTTCTCTTCAGCCGATGGACGCCCACTGCAAGGCATAGGCCTCCCCTAAAAATCGCCACGATGACCGATCTTACCCCGCCCGCATCCAGCGACTTTCCGCGACCTTAACTATGTCATTGGTCCACTTAATGGGGGGCCTTACCCACGCCGCATTTATCTATATACTCGTGGTGGCACTCAAGAACCTTTCGGCCCCGCGATGTGTCCCGCTCGCTGCCACTTCAGACAGTACTGTACAGCTATTGATTAAATAAATTTAATTTCGTCCTAATTCACCTTAAACAGCATTCACTAACTTTTAGAATTATTTTAATAGTTGATTTTGACCAGACGGCGGCGGAATTTATTGAAATAGAAATATCAATAATTTCCCAAGAGATCTTCCTAAACGCCTCGCTCTCAATTTATTACAAAGATTTAACTAAAATTATTGCCTTCAGGTGCGCAGAAAGGCAAATGCTCTTATTAAATTTTACTATGAGAGATTCACCAAAGAGATGACTAAACACCCGGTATTAAAATTTAAATAAATATAAAGCATAAGTATAACAAACAAACCTATTAGGAAAAACAACTTTTTTTTTTAAATTTCCACTTCTCGATAATATTTAAATTTATAAGCTTAGAAATATTGTAACACGTTAATGTAATCTTTAGCTCTATTTGCTTCATACAAATATTACCAATGAAAGACAGATGTAATAGAAAATAACCGAGACCGTAATATGTTTGCAGTAGCTACGCAGCGATTAGTTCGTAGAACAATTAATACCCCTGTCATCTTTAACTGACAATCTGTTAGTATTGATTGATTGCCGAGCGTTTAACTCGGGTAAATAGATCTTGTTAAACGAGCGACAAGCAGTTTAACTGAACGTTTCTTTAATATTTTTCAAGGTCTGTAAATCTTTTCAAGTGTGACTTGTATTTATATGGTACAAAGAAGATTTTTATAATAATTTATTTTATGACCCGAGCAGGCCTCAACCATAAATAGATTCACTTTATATAACAAGAAAATAGCACACTGCGAATAATGTATTGGATTGTGCGAACAAGTGGCCGATTGGGATTTTTGGGATCTGGAGTGGAGACTACAGACCTGGTTACCTAGGCTAGGGCGTCTACCTTGTTAAGGTCGTTGGAAGATGCTGGATACAAGCCGCTTCATACCGGTCCTATTGGAATCTAAGGGGGAGTTCTACGTCTTATATGGATGTCGTACGGCTGAAATAATGATAATGAATTACTTTAGTTGTCATTACAAGGCTAATTATCATATACAGGGTGATTAGTTATAGTTGTTAAAGCATTAAGGGAGTTAATAGAGCTAGGTAGGTTTTATTTTATATATTAAACCCACCTATAATCCTCTGCCGCCAAATGGCAGAGTGTAGGGCTAGCTAGATTACACTATTTGCTGCCTTTTAATATATGGTACACCATATTCAAAAATAATAAACACCGTACTGATAATATGGTAGCGAAAAGCGTTTTCCAAATTGTGATAATACGTATTAAAATTAATTATTGTTTACTATCTGTCCATGCAGACGCTGTACGGCCAAAAGTTAATAATCTGATGTAGTCCAATAGAAAAAAAAACATAATTAAATTAAAACATATTTCGTAGCGATTGCTAATAAGTATAACATTTTTAAAGGCTTCAGATGGCAAATGTGCTATAAATTTACTCCATAAAAGCATTTATAGCCTGTGTATCACACAGTTTACCATTCAACAGTTGTAGTAACTCAACACCGAAGCAACAATGCTTAAGATTAAATTTATAATATTTTTTTAATCACATTAAAGACTTTTTCTAAATAATTTGGAATGTTAACAAAAATAATGAATGCAAATACATTATGAAATATATAATAATGTATGAAATAGAATCGTGGTAGTGCCAAAGTCGTAAATCAACAAGGTTGGTCATGACAAATGGTTTCGCAAATGCTACTGTGTATGCAGGTAATGCAATTTAAATAATATTTGCATTAGTCACTGGGCTCATCGATTATCTCATTGCCGCTCACCAAGCATTGAAAATAAATTAGATTAGAACATTTAATACATTTTATTGCTCACTACCCGTCTTGACTCATGTGCTGTCAGAAAAAATTGGCCTGCATTCCAATAGGAATAAAGATTAGTGTATACAACATCGTGTGATTATTTTATTTATAGGTTATTTGTGAAATAAGTAAATTAATTTTGTTTTGTAATTCATTGCTGTTACGGGAATGCACCGGTGGCTTTGAAATTCGTTTAAATTCAGCATTTGGAGAGTTGAAGTTTTGACGAAATTTTCTAAATATTTTTTTTTCATAAGAATACGCAAAAAAGTATTAGGAAAAATATAAAATGAAATCTGTAGTCGTTCTCAGGTTACGAAGTGAACAAAAGAAAATATTGATTCATTTTTAAATACATATGCATATAGATGTGCGAGTACGTACTTATGTACTACATATGCACTCATTATAAAATCTCCAGGTCCGATAGATGCCAGCAAGAGTCTATAAAATCACTTGACGCTATTACCAACAATGTTTAAAGGGTCAAGAGTTGACCTATACATCATCATAATTAAAGATTCGCTGTGAAAAACTAAATGATAATTCTTTGTAACTTTGAAACTTTGTAGAGAATTATTAAAAATATCAGATTTTTATTGCAAATATTATTGAACCAAAAATTACTTATTTTTTATGCATTTTTAATTTGTTATTATTTTTAATGTTAGAAGGTAGTGTCAGAACTAGCTTAGTGGATAAGTGACTGTGACTGTGCTGTAGTTTGCGGTTTCGACTCTCAACAGATTTACTTTCTGTGTGTGATTTATATCATCTACATCGTGGCGAAAACGGCATTTCCAAGGATCCAAAACTTTAAATATATGTGACATTTTCAAATCTTCTATTGCGTATCTCTGAAAAGAGTTCTGTATACGAATACTTTGAACAATACAAGACTTTACAATAATATACAGAATATACTGTTATAAAAAAAAATCTTACTGACAAAGCAGTTTTACTATGTTTATAAACTATATGATCTAATACGTTGATTATTTCTAAAGACATGTCTTTACATATGTACCACAATAAGTGAAATTTTATGTAGGCATGTGTTAGTATTAATATCTGTACACGTATTTAAGTAGCTAAATTGCATAATGCAATATAAACAGTATCATCTAAGAAAATATGTAAATCTTTCTTCATGTACTACTACTAGAATGCACTTTATACTAAATAACATAATTTAGATGTTTAAATGCAACACCCACTTTAAATTTAAAAGAAAAGTAAAAAAAGTTTAACGATGTCACATTTCAAAATTATTAACAAAATTTGAACCTGTATGCTTAAATTCTTTAGACGTAAAAACAAAATTAATTATATGTAAACAATGAGAAACCATTGCATGTCCGGTAACTATTTTGAATTTTCTGTTTGTGATTTGGTAATAGCAGGTCAATCTGTCGCCATTTTAAGCAGATTATTCAATGCGACAACATAAACGTATTTTTGCGTCTAAAATTATGTTTCCGTACTCGGTCACATAATTATCACGAAAACACAAGCCTCAAAAAGGATATACATTTCAAACAAAAATTAAATATTTTTATTTTCTGGTAAATACGATATATAAAAAAATATATTTTTTTCTCACGCAACTTAAATTTCCCCTTCCGTTATATAATAGGAAAGCTACGTGTCGCTAAAGGCGCGAAGTTAAGAAAAAAATGTACTCAAATAACTTTCCCTACATTACTTCTTTTATGGACGGTTTACGCTCTTTCCTTCTATTTATAGCACGCTCTTGACTTACCCGGAATATGCAAGCACCTTCTGGGGCGATATTAGTCGGAAAAATACGTTTTAGAGACATTTCGTGAGCTTTACACTAAACAATTATTTTTTTAAGAATCATGTTCCGCCTATTATGTTAAATATATTATTGTTATGATATATTTACGTTTACATTTATTAGAAATTGTAATTATAGTTTAAAAACATAACGTTTGACGTTACTTTACTGTACAATAATGTTTTAAAGCTTCGTTGTACGAACAAATTCTTAGAGAAACTATCGCACCGTTGATATAAGCACTTCTTAAACCTATATCTTATCGTGTTATATTAGAACTTAAGATGGAACAAACTTCAAAACAGATTTGCGACATGATCATTTTATAAGTAGTAACAAATTTTACTGAGAAAATTTTTTAATTTTACGGTAATTATCTGATCGTGTGTGGAATTGATAACCGCTACGGCTTTAAGTTTCTGGGGTGAAGTCCACGGAAAGGCAAGTGCAACGCAGGACGTCCACACACACACAGACGACCTTGTGAAGGTCCACGTCAGATGTCGGATGCAGGCCTCTTCCGACCGGTACTATTAATTAGATATTGATAGGTGAAACAATAAGCTATACCATCGTGCTAAACGCCATCTTTTAGACTAATAGAAGGCTTGCATGAATAATTATGACATTTAAATTAAGATTTACATAAACAATGATTAAATCTAAAAGTAAAGTTATTTATCATTGTAACTAGGAAATTAAGAAAGGAAATAAAGCTGTAAATAACGTAGCATAAGGTTGCTGCCCTTTTTGGAATTGAGGTTTATTGCGTCCAATATTTAAAAAAAGCTGTCTAGTTGGTAATCTATAGACAAGGTCAATGTTCTCGCCCTATCGCTGAAATGATGATTTTAATGATAAACTTGATGTCAAGTAAAAAACGTTAAGCGAAATTAATTCACTATTAAATTCATTACGTAGTCCTATAAATGTAACAAAAAAAATCGCTGAAAAAAATCCTTATCTTCGCCTTACTATTACGTAATTACTACAATTTATGTATTCTTATTATAAAACTGATATTAAACACAAATTATATTGCATATTTTTTATTCATTAAATAATTGTTGTAATGTTTTTTTTTTTTTTTCACTTACGCAACTACCATCCGTTATTCTAGATTAAATAAGGTATTTCTGTATTCTTCCCAGCGAAATGTAGGTAAGATGAGTCGTTGGCATTGTGCCACGACACAGAGGCGACAGTGCCACCTCCCTTACAAACACAGCTCTTAAATCAACCCAACTGATGTTTTAATTCATTGAAAGAACATAGAAGTATTATTATACGTTTACATGTGCTAGTAAACTTACGTTAAATAAACATATCATGGTAAATTTCTTAAAAACATCTGCACATAAACAAATATTTATGTAGAACATTTCCGTATATCTGGATCGTAAAAGTTCTACGTTTTTATTTTACCTTTTAGTGCTTACTCTTCACGCATATTTATTTAGAAAGAAATGTTAACAAAGTCAAACGAAAACATAGAAAAGGAGATGAATACATTTTTCTATTTTCAACATAAAGAAAACAAAATGAAATTTCTTAACGACCAATCTTGTCGTACCGAAACGATGTAAAAGATAAAATTTTCAGCGAGCGAAGGTTATCACGGACTTAAACATTGAAGTGTTTATTTTTAATTACTTTATAAAGTTTATAAGACTCTAGATTTGCTACCTTTTATGCGATTCTTATAGTTTATAAATATTACAATATTATGTTTTTGACTGTTACTGAAATATTCTTAAATAAATTTTATATTTTATATATTACATATGAAACACATAAACAAGTCGTTTAAATTTTAGAAGATTATAAAATTAATTTTCGTTTAATTAAATAATTTTCACATTTTACTATTTTATATTCATAATAAGCATTCTGCACATTAGATTTTGTCGCATAAGGCGGGCATTCGTTCAGCGAACATGAGGGTCGAGTGAGGTACATTGCGACTCGGCGGCAAAAGCCCCGGGTCCAACCAATATTGTGTAACACTGCGCACTCTGCAGTAGTCGATACAAACGCTGTTAGTGCTCCATTATCCTTATGTTATGCAATATGTACTGCAAAATTTATACAAAAAACTAAATTCGTAGTTTTAAATTAATTCAAAATTTCATCTTTATAAAAACAATCCAAAAGTACACCAACTTACACCTTTCACTACACTACACTACACCTTTCAACCTCACAAGACTCTTTCTCATTTAATATCGATACAAAAATATTAAAAAAAATCTGTTTCAACAATAATTTAAAAAACATTTTAATCACATTATATTTAATTTTCTATAGTTATTAAAATGAATTTTTAGTTAATAAAAAAATTGGGTTACTATAGACGGAATCTTTCATTAACAACAGTCGAATCCCTATGATATCACTTTTTTTTTAAAAACCATTTTGTGTTTTTATTCAACCAATAAAAAGATCTCGTTATCGTCTTTGCGGAACTCCGCCCAAGCCACGGGGCGTCATTAGTGCCAGTCGTTGGCTCGTTAGCGTAAGACACCTTTTAACTAAATGCTAGTTAAGACTTTACTTATATTACAGAACTGCCACAATTTTTAATTATTGGTTTTAATATAGTAAATTAATTATAACTTAAAATTAATAGCGGGTTGAAGGTTTTAACGTACTATCTGTATTACTGTATAATAACTACTTTAAATGATTTCAATAAATTAGAATCAAAGATAATACTCGCATTACGGAATTATTTACACATATAAAACTACTATTTAGATTTATTTATAACTAAATATATTTATTAATTAATAGTGTGACGTTTTCAATTTTACTTTCTAATTTTTATTGAAAACCACATAAAAATTATTTAATTAGCGATATTCGGGTGGTTAATTTGAGAGCTGGCTCTGGAATACTGGATAAAATAACAGATTTTCTAAAAAAACCTAAGCACTTAAAAATGGATAACTTCCGTCACGATAAAATGATTCGGTAATATGTCTGTGTTCCATACATGGCATAAATACAACTGCACAAGGACCTTCAATTTATTTTTTTTATAAAATTAATACAAATATATCGTTAATATTGTGTTATAAATAATTATATTAAAAAACAGGGTAATACAAAAACTTTTCGAGTAATCAATGGTATATAAAGAAACAGATATAAAGGGAGTAGCAATGCCAATCGTTATTTTAACAAATATGGATCTAATGTATGCTATACGAGAAAATCTTTTACATTATTCATTATGTTAGCAGATAAATTTACATTTTGGAGTATCTAAGAAAAACAGAAATACGAAATTGTATTTACTCCGCCATAAAATTATTCCATATATTTTCCCAATGAATGCTAAACTTTAAAAATGATTATTTTTTAATAATTAATAATATTATGACATCCTTTTCTTAATTTCAGCCTATAGACGTACTTTGGAAGGCATAGTCTTCTCCCAAATATCGCAACAATGACCGCTTCTGCGTTGTCCGCATCCAGCGACTTCCTGCGATTTAAACAATGTCCATCTAGTGGGGAACCAACCTACTCCAGGGAAACCATCTCCTCTCTGATAAGCCACGACCAATCACGAGAAATTTTATTAAAATTTTGCAAATATGTAATAAATAAAACAGTGAGTAGTATTAAGACCTAGACTACTTCTAGTGCAAGATAAATTAAGTAGTAGTATAAGTTAAATATTATTATATAGCAGTAACTAGTTTAAGAAAATAGAATAAGAGTATAATTGTAAAAATAAAGAAAAGATGGAAATAACCAAAAATGTAACTTAGTATAGCTGTAATATTAAAAATTGAGGTGGAGAATGAGAGAAGATGAAAGAACGGAATGTAATGAATGATAAAGAGTGGCAGATTTTTTGATGTGTGGCAGTAGAGAGAATGACAGACGAAATAAATTAATTATGTGAAAAACTTATTGAAATAAATATCCTTAGCCTTACACACGTTAGGGGAGTACAAGAGGCCTCCAATAAAGGGGGCCACAAAAAAAACTTACCCATTTCGCGTCTACCTACGGATCTCTTTATTTGTGATTTGAAATCATAGCTAAACTCGGCCAGATTGCACTTTTGTTACTAATTACAGTATATGACTTTTAAGCGTTAAATAATAGATTAAATTACAAAATCATCCTCGAAATAGTCGATTTTAATTAATATGTAAAAACTATCACGAAAAATAATCACGAAATTTTAGCCTTAAAGCTTCTTATTTACATGAAAAGCAAAACAAATCTTTACTTGCCAATTTATCCAGGGCATGAATCTAAAATTGGACAACAAAATTACGCTGCTTTGTTCGTACTTAAATTTTATCAAAAGATCTGTGCTTTAATTAATTTACTTTACCTGAATTATGTACAAGTAATAACGTTTTCAACATAATATTTTCGAAGAAAGGTATAATTTTTAAGTATTTTACATATATTTAAAGAACGTCACTTAGTTAAATTGATAATTTGTTCTAAATATTATGTTTATGTTTAATATAAAGTTACATTATTTAAAACGTCTAGATCATATCATCAACCTAATCAAACAATCGTATTGCATGTCATGTAACTTAGTAGTACGCTGGTAAAGTAACTATTTATTTACCATAATTTTAGGAATGCTGATTAGCATTAAACCGAGTGTTAAATTTTTTGCCACGGCGGCCATAGCACAGGGAAAATGAATACTAGTTTGTATAGCTACAAAGTTCCTCATAACAATTATTGTTTTATATTACGTGGTAATCAATGTTTTTGTAATTTAAGTCTTTACAGAATAAAGAACTATTAACAACATGAAAAATTATATTTACATATCGCATTTTAACGTAAACATTATTTACTTTATTTAATCAGTTTACGTATACTGGAAATTGTTAAACGTAAGATCAAACTACTTTGCGATATAGTGTTGTGAGAAAACTTAAATATATCATCACTGAAGGTGTGGTTCTAAACCACCAGACGTGTTTCATGTTATTATTTGGCATTTTCCATGTGTTGCATAGATGATTTTTTAATATGCCACAAACGGAAATGTAACCGATATTAAAGATAACTTCAACTCCAAAAACGTGAATTGAGCTGAGTCGTATTTTTATGCAGAGCACAGCAGCGCTGTCGCTTGCACTCGACCGTTCTCTGGTGAACAAAAGAATGAATACATATACGGGGGCTCGCGAATGCTCTTTCTTCCTTTTCATAGCCCGTCGAAAACGGTATTCACGACCTCTTAAACTTCAAGTCGATGAATGCAACTTCATCTAAAAGCCTCAAGGTTCTTAGGTGTCATAAGGCCAATCATAACATTTCGGCTTTTGTCATTTCTATCGTCTATTTTAACCTCAACGGACATGACATTTTTCATTGTTTTTCAATTCAACTCCACCTGATTAATTAATATGTTTTAAAATAATTTATTCAATTTTGTTAGGATTGCCAACGATTTTTTCAATATTCCTACTGGATTTCTAATTATATAGTTTATCTATAAGATATGAACCAACTTATATGTCAACTATACTTGCATTACGTTAACTTAAACCTAATTGACGATATAGATTTGTGCAAACAAAATAAAATTTTGACAGAATAAAATTGGCCTAGTAATGAGACTGGAAGAATGACCCCATTTAAAGAAAAGGGGTAGGAAGAAATCAGTTGAGAATATACTAAATAAATTCTGTCAAAATATACACCAGTAACTATTCCTGGGATCCACTATCAACTGGAATTCCTGTTCTGTGATTCCTGTACCTTTAGGAAATTCATTCTAATATAAGATATTACTTGTGTGTGAATTCCATTGGCATACAATACCACCATTTATATACATGATATTTCTTGGACATCGCGCAACACGCAGCGTAGGATGTGGACCCACAAAGTGATCAAACGACCTTGTTAAGATCTTCGGGACTACGAGATGCAGGTTGCTTACTAATTTCTTGTTGGAAATTTAGAGTAGAGGCCTCTGTGCAACAGTTGATGACATTTTTGATGCTATTTTTTAAAGTACTTCAAACAACAAATATTGCTTAAGTCTTTTAAATAAAAGAAAAGAATATAAACTTATCATTATCGCGTAAAACATACTTCCATTAACATTTGCAAAATGAAACAATCGACGCGGACGACCAAGGACTTTATGTAATAACAGCAGTTTATCGCTGTTACGCTGTCAAGTGGAAATGGTGCATTACACTTGTGCATGATGAATAACACATCTGCTTATTCCTTTAAATAGACTTTGTGTCTGACGTAGAAGTTCGCATAGGTTATTACCGGGTCGCATATTTCTATTGTCAACTAGACTATAATACATATTATATTTTGAATTTTAAAGTGCTTTAAATGAAAATTATTGCCCCGGAGGATGTAATATTTTGTTACAGACCGCAAACATAATAAGCACTTTATTATTGAAGAATTGTCACTCACTTTGATATTTCCTAGTCTCTCAAGAAAACACTGTTATTAATGTTTCTCTCTTTTGTAAACTGTTTTGTGTCCCAAAAGTGCTCTTACCCTGTATTTTTAAATAAAAGGAAACTACGGAGTAAATATCTCACTTCATTTCACTCTTCTTTCACAGATGATATGAAAGTTTTAAATTTTAAAATCCAGTAAATCACTGTTTTAGCGCCATCTTGAAATCTAGTGATCTATATAGTCAAAACGGTTCTTCGTAGCGAAAAACGGCAGTACTGTAAATACACTTGTGCTGAGTCGTAATTTTTTATGACGTAGAATTCACAGTCCTTTAATAAAACTACTTATATAGTACAATACTTTAGAAGTGCAACAGGGCATAGCAAAAAGAAAAAAAATATTGAATAAATATTATTTATTAACAATTACTTAAAGGCTCTTACTTGATAAAATATGAAATATAATAATTCGCTATCATAAGCTTTTTAAAATCAGTGTACAGCTACAAATTCAATAAAAGAAGAAATATATAAGAGTCTATAAGAAACTATATCAATCTTAGAGAATATCTTCAAACTGAAAAACTTAAATATTTTCATTTTTAGTGATAACATTCTTTTGAGAGTTAGTATTATTATAGTTCTTCCTCTATGATAAGTTAAATAATTTATAATACATTACAATCAAGGTAAAGATTTTCCTTCTAAGTGTCAAATTTTACTATCTTTATTTACTTATATTCGACTGTAGTTGTGGCCTTGTTAGTTTTATAAATTGTTGTTGTTTTTAAATAATCGATTTTAATTTATGTGAATATATATATTATAACTGACAAAATATTAATTAATAAAATTTTCAACTTTGCTCATTGCTACTCATCCTACGTAATTAAAGGTAGCATAAATTCAGGAGCAAGCAATTATCCCTACTCATCACAAACACGTCAAGAGTAATCAGAAGGATAACAGGCGTACCTGAGTGGGGTTAAGGCGCCTCGGGGAAATGGCCTTGTCCCACTGACGGCCGTCTATATTTAGCCCGACCTTCCCGCACATTCCCACGCGTCTCTCGCACTCGTAAAAGCTACTTTAAGAAAATACTTAACAGTACTCTTCACGAATTCATTTTCAATTGAAATATATCACATTTTATGTAAAACAGTTTTCATGTGAAATAGAATTCTAGTGTCTAATAATGGTAAATTACTCTAAGATGCAACTACAAAGAACTTTAATAGAAATCCTGCTAGTGTTATTTTTTCTCCACCAAAAAGGCAATGTTTCCAAAATCATATACACTTTCGTTGGTCCTCTGATTTATTTGTATTTTACAAAAACTAAGTTAAACTATACCTATAGAAGGCTGAAAAATAATTTAATTATCACAGTACAGTAATGTTTGCAACAATATAAATTCTCTTTTAAATAACACTTTTTCTTCTCAAATAATGAAACAAAGCCTACAAGCGGCTTTATGCTAAACGCTCATTGTCTTTTAAAAGGTAGCAAAATTTGTATAAATAATTGTTTCTCGTTAGTTTGGTTCAGATTAATATAAAATCAACAAAACTAAATAAAGATCGTAATATTACGGTAAATTATAATGTTAAAATAATTCTATTTTTTTGAATGATAAATTTAAAAGATATTTATATAAATAGTTTTTCGACGCTATTTAACTTGTATGAGTGGAATAATTGATATTGTACGACCGATCGAAAACACTGATATTTTCTTCTATTCGGTTATATTCCTTATATTACATTTATATTCCTTCTCCAAGAAAACAACTGTATCAAATTTCATGACGATTTCCAAAATATCCAATTAAAGTCTAAAATGAAATAATAATATTAACTAGCTTAGATCGTTACCAGACGTTTCTAATCAAATCAAAGTATACAGAGTATGTTTGAACCTAAGGATTTAATTTTAACAGTAATTACCAGATAAGGATTTAATTTTAATTTCGGTGTTTAAGAAAGACTATAACTAATACTAGAATTTTTATCAATTTCGTGAAGATTTTGCGAGAAAATTGTGACAATATTATCGATTTTTCAATCATTATAGAGGTACACAGGATTTTTAAATATTTAGCTTTTTCAGTTGGTTTGCATATAATGTCATCACAGCAAGGCATAAACTTTCCCCTAGGATCTCAGCGATGATCAGTCTTGCACTGCCTTCATCCAGTCCAGTCCAGTGTCCTTGACTATGTCGTCGCTCTACCTAGTTAGTGACCTACCCTCGCCGCGTCTACCGAATCATAATCACTACTCAAAAAGCTTTTTGACCCCAACGACCGTTCCTTGCAAGAGCGACTGCCACTTGAGAAGAGTTGCATATAATATTAGAAAAAATTAAAGTTATTCCTTGCCTCTAATCTGATCTTCATGCATAACTACGGGTCACGGCTTTCTTTTGTTTTAGGAATTAAATACAAGCTTTTTCAATACCAATTTTTTTCGGATAAACACCTGATGTACCATTACTATGATATGCGCAAACATTCTCTATTGCCAATCATTTTTACTTATTCGCACCTGTTTATATCGGCCGTTAGAAACTTGCCACGACGACAACCTTATGGATGTGAATTTTATTAATATTTAATAATCATTCTAATATTAGAATATTATGTCAAACAGCGTTTTAAACATATAACCCAAAAATATAATTTACAAATTGCACGTGAATATAAGTACAAAATAAAGTTTATTATTAAAAATAAATTCTTATATTTTGGAATATCAGTTATGATGTTAATTCTCTTTAATTTTTTTAGAAATCTAAAGTTTGTACTTTGTGAAAAGCTTTATTGTGTTCATACTTTTTTAGGGTAACAAAACTTCAGTATTTTTGGATAAGGATTCACGTTATTTAATAATCTCATTATGCCAAAACGACATCGCAAGTAAAAACTTCAAACCAATGAACCCGCTCAGATAACGTAAATAAATTCAGACTTGACATTCTATTTAGGGCTTCGATATTAAATAGTAAATCACAGTGCTTTTAACAAAATTACGGCTTAATGTTTAATGGGGAGTTTTACTTTAGATAATCGATTTAAACATTAATTACCTTACTTTTAGAAGAGAAAACTATTTTTAAAATATATTTAGCGTTTATTGAATAAGAACTAATCTCATTTAACGATGCTAGAAATATCTCAATATATATTATGACATACAAAATAGGACATCCATCATCTATTCGTTACAGATGAAATTCAAAATACGATGAGAAATTCTAAAAATATTTCGTGATAAAAACGGTGCACGGTTTTTTTTAAGCAAAAAAAAAGATCATTTTTCTTTAATATTTTCAAAATGTATTGTCAATTTTATAATATCATGAGTCGTTACGGTCATGAGTAACTGCTTTTATTTTATATTCGAATTCGTCCATGTAGAACTTGCAAACTTTTTATTAACTAATAACGGAGTAATGTTATATTAAAAATATTATTCTCTAAATTAAAAGTTACAAAAACCTGACGTTGATAGGCAATTAAATGTAGGTATAGGATAATAGAAAAAAACGTAATAATTCCAGATAAGAACATCAATTATACCAAATTCTTACCGATGTAATACAAAATTAAATTAATTGATTTTACTTTTGAATAGCGAAAATTAAAATATGGTCATTTATTATTCTTATCCATTCACAGTAATACTTGCGCTTATTGCTAGAATTTAGAAATACGATACTAACAAACCGATTTCTGATTCTAGAATATGCTTTTACAGTTATATGTACCTTTATGATCATATGCAAATGAGAGCCAATATTGATACAAAATACTCTTAGTCAAAACAACCGCACTGCGTAATAACATTATTTCAGGCGTCGTGAATATTTCATAATTCCTATGGCATCAGAAATGTAAATTCATAGATACAGTTCACCGCATTCACTGCGGAAGAGCAGGTGAGGTTTTAACAAAATATGTCGAAATTTCCCAATTATCGCAAGCTTTCGTGTTTCGCGTTACATTGTATGTATACGTCCAATTTACATAACCTTCATTTTAAATTTGAAACTTTATAACCTAAGTAACGAACATTATTAATAAGCCTTATTCATTTTTCACATTCGTGAATATTTTGTATGTTATTTTTTTAAAATAATTGGTACGCGATTTAAAAAAAAAACAATCTTTTTTGTATTACGCATTATTGAAGTATTTATATTGTGAGTAGTATTATTATTTATAGGTTTTTAAATACCTGATACTACTATTTTCCTTTTTTACAAAAAATTAAATATCACGTTAAAGTCTTAATTTAAATATTTGTTATTATTACTATTTTGAGTGAAACTTCCTTATAGCTTTTATGTTTCTCTTTCTGAAAATTCCGGTGAAATATATTTAACATCGTGAGTTACACCAGTGTTCCAGAAATGATGTAGTGTAAGTACTTGATAGTGTTGCTATAGGCACTAGTGAGGCACTTGAGATAAAAATATTTCTAAATGAATACGCCGAAGAAGCAAGTAACCGACAAAATTAAAATTTTATTGAAATGTTAAGACGTTCATTTCAAAGGATTAGCAAGAGATTTGAAAAATGAGGGTGCATATTGTACTTGAATGCCAGGCATTGAATATTACAACGTATTAATTTTCCACTGATTCAGCTAATACGGATCTAAAATATTATGAAGCTCAATAATTACGACTTAATTTAAAGGGTATAACTGATTCGCTATTCAACTTTCACCTTGTTGAAATTCGTCCATTCAAAACTTTGACGAGCACTTTATAAACAATGCCTGAAAAACTGTGTGCCATATTTATATCAAAAAATATTTTCGTCTAAACTGCAGACTTATTTCTATTGGACACGATGGTCCATTTGCCGGTACCAATTTACTTTTAATAACCAATACATGCCGTTACATGACAAAGAAAGTTAAGCTCATATACCTGTTACAAATTTATTTAAATTCGTCTTTTTGAATGAGAAATAATATAATATCAATTATAGTGACGCCGTAAACACAATAACTTTTTATGTGAAATGTGATGTTGTTGTTCAACTATTAATAACTTTCTTTGGTAGTTAAATTATTAATTACTTTGCTAAAACCTAACTTGTGACTTTAATGTTTAATGCAAAGTATTTTAATTTGTTGGTTTATGTTATAAAGTAAACTTTCTATCTCAAACAGCCAGCATTCGTAGGAATAAGTCATTTGCCATTTTATTTACGAAATATTAACAAATAAAATATTAATTTTGAAAGGATAGATATTAAAAACAATAATAAGTAACAATTTTGTGACATTGGTTAATAAACTAATGTATTTCTTCATCGTCATATCAGCCATAGGACGTACTCTGACGTCTCCGTTCTTCGCATTATTCGGCCTGCACACTGCCACTTTCATTTGCGTAACTGCTGGGTTTTGTCACTTACTTTCCTTGATCTATGGACCCCCTTCATTTTTAATTTCATCTTGTCGAGTCTTGAGCATAGCCCTTGGCTCTGAAGGATTTTCCTCAATGTATTTATTTCACAATTATTTTGTTTCTTGTCTTGTGACTTCAATTCTATATGTTACACAAAGTTGTACCATCAAAAATTCTTTCAAGGTAATTTATCTCTCAACAAACTTTAAGTATTCAAGCCTTTGAGTAAAATGTATAGCATAAATAAACGTAACTTTGTTGCATCGCAATTGCTGGAGTGAAGCGCCGCAAAAAACTCATCTGAGAACTTTCAATATCAGAGGCTTTAAGCCCTACGGTATTAAAATAAAGTTTGTGTCTACGCTTACAGACCGAGCTTCTTTATTACTATCGGTAGAAATGTCTGTTTATCTGTAAATACAAAGTATGAAATATATATATATTTTATAGCATTCGGAATTTCTTTTAACAACATTAAACCTTCAAGTACCATATAAGTATGGGTAACCTACATCATTATTTATTCAGCTGTAAGATGTCAAGTACTGAACATAGACCTCTGCCATAGATTTCCAACTGGACCGGTAGGAAAATGCCTTCATCCGTATTCCCACAACCTTGACAAGGTCGTCTGTTCACCGTCCGAGGTCATCCGACGCTGCGCTTGGTTCGCAGATCCTCCACTCTTAAACCTTAACACTCCTACAGCCATTAGTTCTACGTTTATTGTTTGTTTATTTGTTTATTGTTTTTATGTTATACTTGAAAAAATGGCTTGTTTAGAAAGCTCTATGAAAGAGAATATTTCTACTTTTAAAAAAATATTATGTAGTTTTTACATTTAAAAGGTTTTCCTTCTAGCAGTAATATTTCTGTTCATTAGAAAATTACACAACTACTTTGAATTTCAAGACAAGTTAAGTTATAAAAAATACGTTTCCAAATCACAATGATTATCTGGACACTATGGAACCGCAAAACAATTCCATTGATATATGTTAACGACGCAAATGACAGTGGATTGATACAGAATGTTTTATATTAAAAATGAAAATGTTTACTAGATAATGATCAATATAAACAATAAAAATAAAAAACAAAAAAGCGGAAGTTAAAACTACAGTTCAAATTTCCACTGTAGCGTATATATCATCCATAACAGTAATGCTACTTATTTATTATAAATCCTACACAATATTTTTTATGAATTGGGTGTAATTTATCGTTTAATTTGTGAAATATGCGTCCTAGTACCACTGATTTGATTTTGCCTCGCTGCAAAACAACAAAAAAATCCCGAGAGTAAATATTTGTTGTAATTAATAAAATAGTGAAAATAATAAACATCTACATGGATAAAACAATCATAAACATCTTTTTTGTCCAATGTAGTTTGTGTATTCAAAAATACACTAAAACACATCATAAGTCACTAATCAAAACTTGACTTTGCTCCGAAATTTAGCAAAGCTTGAGTCGTCAAATTGTCAATCGTCTGCTAACAGACAAACCAAAATTATTTTGTCGAACTATGGCACCTTAAAATTACACTCTGAAAGCGTCATTGTATGCTGGTTAAAATATTATCATTTATTTTCATTTCAAAACAAAGTGACAATTGTTGTCTCTTCTTATGTATTGTTATCTTTTCATTATAGTAAATAACATAAGCACACAGTCCACAAATGCTTTTGTATTTCGAAGATGATATTAATAATTCTGTCTATTTTTAGCAAATTATGCACTCAAAAAATTAATGTTAACTTAAAACTTTATTTTAAATAAATTGTCACTAGTTGTTACTCCGATATCTTATCACTCTACATAAAGTCTATCACTCTGAAATGTGTTACAATAATATATTTTTTCTAATGGAATACGATAGGCCAATAACTTCTACCAGTACAAAGTCAGCAGGAACAATAGTAAACAATGATTAATTTTAATATGTAATAATCCTTATTTTAAAAACGATTTTTCTTACTTTATTAATATTATTATTATTTGAGTAACGTGCACTACAGATTAATTGGCAGAAATTCATCACTTTAAAACCTATAACCAATATATATTATTGTCATATATAATCCTGCAACTTCCCCCGATCGGTCGACGCGACCGTTCTCCCGGAAGGCGACGAGATCGAGGTTCGCGATGTATGGCGGAGCTTCCGTATTTCCTCACGCGGCCTTCGAAAAAATCTGACATTTGTGAAATTCAAGATGGCAGCAGCACCGCGAGTACAGACTTTTGCCCTATGGCGTTTTTTCTCGATATTCGTGTCGTTTCCGGGTAATCGGAGGTCGCTCTATACGATGGAAGCATGTCGAGTTACATTTTTTACCCCTAAATCATAAAAATTATTCGACCTTTTAATTTAAAAAAATCAAGTAAGAAGGTGCAATCATTTTAATGAAAAAGTCACACCGGAGCATGCATCGTGGTCGGAGTAAGAACTTTTAATCATTTTCGTCGCTGTCTACTGGCAAAACTCGCCACAGGATTTTTTTTCAATCGGAAGCTATGTTCGAGTCTCTCTCCCTTAAAGTAAGAGATAGAAGTTCGCAATATTCGCATCTCAATCTTGTTCGCAATGTAACTCACACTTGTTAAGCGTAAAAACATCCTACAATAAAATATTAAAATTACCCGTCACAAAATTAAATTTTCAGAAAGTTGTATTAAACTTTCCTAAAAAAAAGGCATATAACTTTTTGAGCACTTTTTCTAGAAGCAATATAAAACTGCGCCTAACTTTTATCAGCGTCATTTTTACCTATCACGTTTACTTTCGGCTGTGCAGTCGGAATTGTGAAATCAACGGATAAAATCGCTACAGATTTTTTTTTATCACATCACCTATATTTTTTTAATTTTTAGATACAATTTATAAGTAACTATAAACTCTCTGTACGTTGAATACACGATATATAATACCTTCCACCCGAAATTTTCGATACGAAAAGAAAAGTTTTTTTTGTTTGGCAATATACAAGTTTGTTAATTTTTCTATAGTCCCCGTGTTAAACCAAACAATTTTGCCGTACATTATTTTAACCGCCCACTTATACTTAAGCCTGTAGAGTTTGTAACGTGAAAAGGTGACAGAAAGATCCTAAAAACCGTGTTACCACTTGTTAGCGACACTTATGGTCAATTGTCAGTGCTACAATACGAAATTAATTTAACGAAAAAAATATGATGTATTTTTAAACGATTGGTCTGAAAATTTATATTTTGTTTTAGAGTGAGCAAACGAGAAATTAATGGCTTCTAATCAATTTAAAAAGAAAAGTATGACTTATTTTTTAACTATTATAAGCGTGAAAACCTATTATTGGTTTTAGATTTATACTGTATAGATGGTTAAAAAAACATTACGCCTTCATACCAATTTAAAAAGAAAACTATGACGTATTTTTAAACGATAAGCGTGAAAATCTATATTCTGTGTTACATTCATACTCTATCGATTTAAAGATTTCAAGAAAATAATTATGAGTTTTAATCAAATCTTTGACATATTTTTGAAATGATTAGCGTGAAAAGCTATATTCTGTGTATAGAATAAAAATGTAACATTTTTATTCTATAGATTCGAAGATTTTTAAAAAGTAACTATGGCTTCAAACCAATTTAATATAAAACAATGAAGTATTTCAGACGATTGTCGTGAAAATCGATATTTGATTTAACATTTACTTGATTTAACATTTTGTTCTTCTATATAGGTCTGTGTTGTGTTGTATAATTCTTTCGTACTATATGTATAGTTTAGGCAAAAAAGAATTGTTTATATTTTTTGTACCAAGCAGAACCATAAAAAGTAAATTTCTGCAAAGTTATTTTCGATCTAACTTTGCAACTTTATACACGTTATACCCTGTGTACTATATTACACGAATGCACTGTTTAATCTGTTTAGCTGTTTAATCGAGAAAATATAAAAAAATGCTATTTTTAATCTCAGATTTTTGTTTTATTAAGTAATTGTCAATCAGATATTATACATTATAATAAATAAACATACTTAATACCATTAACAATTATTCTAAAAATTACATAACAAAAAGTTAATTTATTATTAGTATATTAGTAAAATTCAGTCATATTAATATGCAGTTACAATTCTAAGAAAACACGCATGTAGGTATCCGTAATTACTAAATAAAACTAGTCGCTGGCACTATGATTGTCGTGTAAATTATCGATATCAATAAACTGTACCTCTGAATCCGATGGAAAATGTAGCAGAAGCTCTTGGGCCTTTTAAGAGAGAACCATTACATTTTGTTTTACCATTCGAGGTCTAAGACTTGCGATTTTAGGATCAGATGATAAAACAAGATTCATTAGTCGCTGTCCTACTTACTTTTCTAGATTTATCTCTAAACTTCCGAAAATCATTATTATATATATTAGCCGAAAGAAATTAATATTTTATGCATACGGGACGGCCACATTATACCAAGGATATAATTCAACATATAACTTTGCAGTGTCTCTACAAAACGGGGGGAACATACCACGTTCGGCGGACGCTATGGCTTGCAGGATCACGTGAAACTTTTCCAGTAACTTCTAATTAATCCCCTTGATACGAGCTGTAGTATAGGCATCCCTAAAAATCTTCTTGCGGTATTGCCATCATTGCTGGTGAATGCTCCTTTTTGGACTACATCGATCAGCAAACCACACTGTTTCCTGAATTCTTGTTGTATAACTGACAAACTTATTATCATGTTTTCTTTATATCCATACCTTTTGCATTTAAATATACCTAACTTTAACACACATTATTATTAGCAGGTATTCAATTTGATTTAAAATAAATGAGAGAATAAATTACCTATATGGAGGAAACACTCCATGCATCTTATCCAAGCGTGCAGTAATAAAAACCCGTATTGGTACATTTCTTCATTAAGTGTCCTCTGATCTATTGATTGCAGCTTGTATATCTGAAGGTTTGGCTTTACAAATATCACAGACAGATTCAGCCGTCTGTGACAAGAATGTCGTTATCTTGCCATCAAGCATTGTCAAGCACATTCTTAACTTTGGATGGTTGGAGTTATTATATTTCACCTGTTATTATTAGATGTTGTGTTATAGCTTCTACTGTTTATTCTTTGGTAAATCTGAACATAATTGAACGATAGTAAAAGGTTGATGAAAGCCGGTCATTTTCTCAAACAACTGATCTATCATGTTTTTACTGCAGCCCTATTGGCACAAGACTAACCATAAAAATAGTCTTTTGCTTGTAATTAGCCGAAATTAGCCGTTTGACTGTTTCCAAAAGTCGATGTGCAATATTTATCGCCGGGTTCTTTATACACAAATACAGCACTATAGACACTTGTCTAAATATCTTAGGTCTTATGTTTTTTGTTCTGAGTGATGGATCTTGGGTATTGTAAGTGTCTACTTAAATAGCCTCTGAGATTTTTGACTTTGAAATTTTTCATTGTCTTTTAGTAGTTTTTTTTTTTTTTAACAACCCGGATGTATACTCAACGTGACCGATCGAATTAAATATAAGTTGAAAAATGTAACACGCGGATATTCTCTCACTATTTTGAATGTCCCTTGATTATTTTCTTTTGTCTCAATCATCACTGGCTTTGCAGACTTTTGTCAGCTGAGTAGGTGCACGCGTGCTGTGCAGCAACGCGCGCACAGGGCAACCTTGTCTTATTCTAATTAAGTATAATGCACAACTATCTCCTTATATTTTCTTAAGAAAAAAAGACCTAGAATGAACTACTCATGTTCAAATTTTAGATCATTCATGGGCAAGTTTAGTTAAAATTGGCGTTTAATATTATACTTTCCGTTGATATCATCGGTATATTACGTCCAATAAATTAAGAAAGAAAACTTTTACTCGCTGAAGTTTTCCAACTTATCCACTGCTATAACTAGAAGTCGAAAACTTATTAAGAGTACAGCAAGTCGTAACCCAGTTCTTAGTTATTCGAATAACACCAATTCAAAAGCGAAGTTAATGACTTGACTTACAAAATATTTTACAAATATATGCTTGTAAAATTTGTAATAGAATTATTAGATTATGACTAAAGAACTAATTCGAAGGTGTAGAAATATCGTTGACCTGTGCAAAAACCAACTCTGATAAAAAACTGATTAAACACAATTTACTTTTATAAAATTTGGTATGTATAAATACCGTAAATTCCGTAAATGGAACGGAAATTTTTCTTAACAATATACGTAACTACCACTTCATCACTAATTCATTTACTATTTATTAAGACTACTACTACTAATGCCAGTCACAAAATGCCGCATGGCTGCGGCCAGCCTACAAAGGCAAGACAAAACAGGTTTGCCGATGCATATTATAATGTTAAAAAAAAGATTTACGGCAAAATCTTTAAAAAAGGTCATCTGAAATACGCACGTATCACCGCAAATTCAACTTAGTTAAATATGAGCACAAAACGATATTGTTCTTATTTGAAGGGCATCATTGTTAGTAAATATAGCTGGCAATAAGGGTTTTATAACTCAAGGTAACAAGTATATGCATATACAGAGCTACTCATAGTTACGTGCCATTTCTCTTATAACATGAGCGGCTT
This sequence comes from Battus philenor, assembly GCF_028537555.1. Classification (NCBI taxonomy): domain Eukaryota; kingdom Metazoa; phylum Arthropoda; class Insecta; order Lepidoptera; family Papilionidae; genus Battus; species Battus philenor. The sequence goes on from NW_027181693.1 coordinate 7,933,439, forward strand.
CTGATTATAGTAAAAAATAAAAACTAACTTTTTCAACAATTGGTACCTTATGCTATATATATGTTTAAGTAAATGTGTAACATAATCACAAAGATAAATATAATAAATTACATAAATAAATTACTATAGTTAATTTCGTAGAAGTCCAGTGCCGGACATAGGCCTCCCTCAGAGATATTCAATAGGAACGGTAGAAACCGGCCTGCATCCGGAGTCTTCCGATGACCTAAATAATGTCGTATGCCCATTTTGTACGTAGACGTTCTACTCTGCGCTTGCCTGTCAGTGGTCTTCACACACCAAAAATCTTAAGACAATCACGGTCTACGGTTTGAAATAAAATTAAACGTTATATTGAATGCCATTAGATCAAGGTAACTTCTAATCAAGATCTTTTAATTTATTGATAGTATTACTTTTAGCTCAGTCTTACCGCAGAGAGCTGTTTGTGAATAACATACCAGACTTTCGGTCGCTGTGGTAAAGTTTTATGAACACATTTGGCTAAACGAAGTAGAGATATATTGCAGTAATGGAATAGATTAATGTTATACGAGTGAAGTATCTTTGCTTCTCATATCGTTCTAGGCTTAAATAAGATCTTAAGTAAGAATATCGTGTAAAAAATAACAACAATAAAAATTATCACAAATAGATTTTTAAGTAAACAATTCCACGAAAAACGCCAATCGCTATAACCTAAAAGTAAAAGACAAATATCACGAAAGTAATTAGTACAACACGAAATCTGATCGTTAGAAGCTAATGAGGTCAAGCGCATAATGACCGCGGTTGAGGTTTTGTCTTCTAGAAGTCTTATACAATTTAAGCATAAATTATATTTGGTATGTTTACAATACAAAATATGGTCTATCTATTGTATTAAACGCTACAAATGTAATATCTCAAGATGCTCTCTATGATTACACGTTAAAATTCGATACGTTAGTGTAAAGTACCCAATAGTCACAACGTACTCAAACACACAATTTACCTTATCATTACTATAGTACTACAGTTTAATATATAGTAATTATAATGTAAACAAAAAAAGAAAAGCAGGATTTTAGATGAAACTTCTTTATATTTTATCAAAGATAAAATGTAAAGTTTAATAAAATCATACATATTTTCATAGACAATAGTCCAAGTTGAATTTACATGTATATAAAAAAACTATTATATCAGAAAAAATATCATGAGAAATTCGCGCATTACTCCATTTTTCCCTCTAGTCACGTCTACGTGATATGTCATAGGGGACTAGAAAATGGGACGTTACCGGAAACGATAATGGGATCATTTGCTATTAACAAAAAAACATTGTTCTCATGAGATTATTTATTACAAAATGTTATAAATTCTCTAATTTATTTCTTATATATAAATATTAAAATGTATGCACCTAGTTCGACAACAATTTTTAACTTTGTCGTAACATTAATGTTATATTGAAAATAAAATGTTGAAAATAAAACAATAATTTTTAAAATTTGTAATTTCACATTTATGGATTCCTCCATAGATAACTTTGCTCGGATATATAGAGGTGATGGTTACATAGAGAATGTGACAACACATCCCAAACGAGTTCCAATAACTTTTGGGCAAGTCACCAAAGGTGTGCAGCGTTTGGAATCATTATGCTAAAAAATAACATCCTAACCATTTGCCAATTGTCGCCGCTTTACTTAAATTGTATTGCTCTGTTTGGCAAGTTATTGAATATACGCCGATAAATCATTCGCGTGGTTTTCAGGTAATAGTTCAAAGAGCAAAATTCCTTCATAATTCCACAAATCACACCGTAAGCATTACGTATCAAGCGATTTACATGCATACTAATAATGACAAACTATATGGTATTACGTATTATTAAGTTAACGTGCAACAAAATGGATTCGGTCGCAAGAGTTTTTTGACATTACCAAGCTTTACAATTTTTTTAATGTACTACATAGTGGCTTCGTTGAAATATAAAATGTTTCATTAAAACTATCTAAATCGATAATGGCTATTTTTAGACTCGTTAGTTGTGAATGTAACCTTAGCTTTCTTTCTTCTCAAGCTAGCTTGTATAAATAGACTGATGATTTTGGTGACAGTGTTAATTAACATACGTCAATTTTTTTATTATTATTCCGATTTCATTTCTTCTACTTTAAATCTCAAATATATAATATCTGGTGAAAAATTTATGTTTTATTTATGTTAGTAATGAACATTCAGAGGGCTTAGCCCTTCGTTTTCTTACTGAATATATTACATATGAAGAATAATCCGTGAAGAAAAGGTAGTGTAAATTCACTTTATTAAATACTCAGTGCAGTTAATTGTGTATCGAAAGATTTATTTGTGAAGAAGAGATAATGTAAGTGTTATTGACTCTATTAGATACACAATGCAGTTTATTTTTATTATCGTAAGGTTTTCAAAATATTAAAAGATTTTTTAAGTATTTATTTTTTTGTACATTGTTATTTTATATAGACAAAAAGGGATGAAAATTAATACTTTAGATAACGTCTAAAGCATAAGACAATTTAAAAATTTTAAAACACAGGAAAATAGTTTTTCGTAGCAATACTCAAAAAATTTAAAATCATTTTTAATAAACATTGTGCCGGAATAGAAAACAGAACGATGCCGTGAGTTGTGCGAAATATTTAAAAACTTTTTTCCTTTAATGTAGCAAATATTTTTAGAAAACTTTATCAGAAATACTCTTATCTGAATATACTGCAAAATTATTTTATCGGCTATATTGCATTGACCAGTCTTAGCGAAACATTGTCTTAAAGTAATAATAGCACTAGTAAATATTTTATAAATTTTGTATTATACATTGTAAACGTGTGAATTTATTAAATTTGAAACATTAATGTAAAAAACATGTTAAAATATTTGGAGATTATTGTTAGTGATTATTAAAATTACGTTATAAAGCGTTCTGAACGACATTCCAAGAGTACCCTCACTTCTAACAACAAAATAGTGAGGGTAGGAAGTGTGGAGGTCTTGGAAGTAATTGTCACAAATGGTAAGAAGTCTTGAATAGGTAGTAATAGATACATCGCTTATAAAAGCGGGCATAAGCGTCGCAAATACACAAAGCTTGTAGAGCTCCAATCCGAAAGCTCATGTTCGATGAAGCTGTAAGAGCTACTAGGCTAAACAACACTAACATCAACAGTGAGAAACAGTTCCTATATATTGCTATTTCTAAAAAGTCAATTATTATCGCGTTAATCTTGTGACAGGGACTACTATACTGTTATAATAAACAAGATTTTAGTAATTACTCCATGTTAAGAATTACAAAATCATAGTTCGTATCATTAACATTGTGATACATTTCAGCCACGCTTCAACAGTAATGTGCGTAGTCTGCGCTGGTGGACAAAGAACTCTCATAAAAATAATATAAATATTTATAGTTTCGGAGTCAAATGACAGTAATTTTGATTATAAAAATAGGAATTAAATAATTATTTTGTTATTAAATTATTTATTTGATTAAGGGCAATGAACTTACTTCAGCGCTTGAGAACTGAATACAGAACGTTCGAGAACGTTATTTAAATAAATTCATGTTTGGTATCAATTTAACAAACTTGTAATTTATTATCTGTGTACCATTTCATGATTACGAATATTGGACAATGTTTTACGTTCAGCTCTTACAGACGTAAACTTAAATTGGAAACGGCGTTATTAACGACGCGTACAAAGTAATAACTCCTTTACCCGAAATTACAAGGGCTGTCACGTTCAGAGAACTCTCGTTAGCAAAGTTAACAATTTAGTCATAACATATTTTTGTTTCTCATCCTCATTCATTAGTGTTTTCTGATGAAAATATACAGTCAACGTTTTTATGTGCTGTGACAATAATTTCATACTTCTGGCGCAGTTATTGTGCCTTTTACCTAGTGAAATAATCATATAAGAATAACCTATGTGTGGATATATGGACAATATTGTATTCTGTGTCCTGAAACATCCCAGCTGTATCAAAATTTGTTCCAAGTAGCTAAAACGACAAATTAAATAATCGACTATTATTATTCTATAAACCAAAAAAAATATGGAGTCAATAGAAACAAATCGCCTCAATCCAAATACAGGGTAGCCAGTATATGTTGGAAATCATTAGGTTAAGAGGAAATTTACGACCGCCGTTTCTCACGTTCAATCCATAAAGACAAAGTTACGATTCTCGGTTTTAATTATGAAAATAAATTATGCCCTTGTTTGATTTATGAATTATTATTGTTCAAAAATAAATGATGGTTAACTAATGATTATTGTCCTCGTTTCGAAAAAACATAATACAATACTTTCATTACACTCATTGCAACAAAAAATACTGATTGATATTTACACATTCTAAGCTGATGTAAAAAAAGAAACATGTTTAATATAAAGAATAAAAAAATATCATACGTAATAATAAATGTGCATATTCAACAATATTTTGTTGCGCTTTATTCGAAAAGGTAAATGCGAAATCACAAGAAAGAAAAATAGTGTAGATTATGCTTCAGTCATCGATTTTAATATTTTAGAATCCGTTCGATAAAAAATTAACTGCATTGTGTATCTAATAAAGTGAATACAGTTAAATCATCTCTTCTTCACAAATAATTCTTCATATATAATATATTCAATAACATAACGGAGGGCTAAGCCCTCCTCTACATGTTCACTACTAACATAAATAAAATATAAATGTTTCACTAAATATTATTTATTTGAGATTTAGAGTCGAAAAATTCAAAACAGAATAATAATAACAAAAATTGACATCTTTAAAATTATTGACATTGTCACCAAAACCACCAGTCTATCCTTACAACAACAAACACCTAAAAGCTCATGCAGCAGGGCCCAAATATGCAAAAAATCCCTACAACACTCAGCTGTAGAAATGATTCTGATGATTTATTTTAGATTATGTTAATTCCTCCTTTACAGTAAAGATATTTACTAGCCCCATTATTCTTTTAAGACAATGTTTTGATAAGATTGGTCAATGCGATATTATCGATTAAATGATTTTGCAGTGTATTCAGATAAGAATAAAGTTTTCTAAAAGTGTTTGCTTTATCTTTATAAAGGAAGAAGTTTTGAAACATTTGCACAAGTCAGGGCATCGTCCTCTTTTTTATTTCGGCATAATGTTTATTAAAAATGAGATTTTCAATACTTTGAATATTTCTACTTAAAAAACTATTTTCATGTGTTTTCAAATTTTTAAATTGTCTTATGCTTTAGACGATGCTATTTTTACATTGTTAATTATATTCAACTCTTTTTTTCTAAAATCATTACATATAAAAAAACAAATACTCATAATTGATTCGTTTTAATAATAATTACCGACGGCCGTTAGGACCCGAAGTTTTTCGAGTGGCGATCACGATGGACCAAGAACATAGATAAAGCAGCAACGCCATAAGTCGCCGGACACGGGCAACGCGAGATCGATCATCGTAGCGAACTTTAGGAGAAGCCTGCTTTGCCGTGGGCGTGCACCGGCTGATGTGACGATGATGTTGATGAAGAGTATTATGCTGAAAGATTAAATTGTTGTAAACTACTTTTAAAAGAAAAAAAAAACATCACGATTTCGCCTCATGTATTAAGTATTAACCAGTTTTCTTTTACAATTTAATGTCATTTAAGTGGCTTGTGCTATTTTTATACTGGTAATAATTACCACGCCTCGCTCAAAGCGTCAATTAAGAAAAGAAAGATGAAAACTCTGCGCATTTGTGCTCGCACTCGACATTTTCTACCTTAATTTAATATTTAAACGACTGCAGGTAAATGTTTGAAATCCAAAAAAAGCAGTTAGCGCTATGCCTACCATAGCTTTTAACGTTTTAATACAGTTTGTCAATCCTTAAAGTATATTCCGCTTTTCTTTCATAATAACCTTTTAAATGTATTTAACTTTAAAATTTTCCATACATTTTTTTCACACATTACATTTTTTCACTATCACTCTTATATTTTTCAATACTGATATTTCTAAAAGCATTTCAAACATATACTTCGTGATGCTCTTATAAATATTAACTATGAATTTATATTAAAATTAAATAAAATATATGGATGTCAATAATGCCTTTCAATAAACCTGAAAAAAATTAAGGTTAAATTTTTATATTACAAATAGAGACAAGCGTTCTCTACCAGTTATCATTTTGGGCGGTGCAGAGATAAATCAATGAAGGTAGGTGAAGCAAGTTAATGTCATAATAAACAAAAAAATATAAAATAAAAAAGTACAGTCAGATTGGGAAGAATAATAATCGCTAAGATATAAATACCTTACAGATATCTTACCTTATGTATCTGTACCATATTGAGCCAATTTTCAAACGCGCTATACATGTGTCGTAACGAATCACCAAACATTCCAACACTTTTAACGGCCTATCATGGGCTCGTATCATCCACATTTCGATATTGCATAATGTTTTGGTGCAATTGCATATATAAATCTGACACATTAATAGTTTAAAAAAGATGTATCGGAGCAATTTGAAATTAGAAACCAAGAAACGGCTTTAAGCCATATTTTAGAAATTTAAAGTTTATTTACAGTCCCATCGTTATACATATACTGCGACTGCTATATATATGTACTGCTTTTCCCGAGGGTTAAATACACTTGCACCAATGTTTTTCTGACCAGCGCTATAAAACAAAACTTAGTTGCCCAAAATCTAAACCACTTTTTTTTTTAGAAAAAGTACAATTTTTGCGGGTGGATATATAACAAACTATCTGCTCATTTAAATGGTAACTTGTACTCGCTTTTGATCGGAAAAGCATTTAATGTTGAATTTTTTTAATGATAAATTATTTTTTTAGACTGTCTTTCGTGTATTATTATTAACATGTTTAATAAATTCTAATTTGACATTTTATATTTTATTGTAATGACTATTATGAATATAAATTTATATTTGAACAAACAATTGACAGGAAGAACACATTTGGACTATTGACTCTCTTTTGTAATTACCATATTTGACATTTGTTTCACCAAAAAAATTATTTGATTTAATTTTATAATAAAGATTGGCCACATAAATTGTTCCCTGTATAATGCTAAATAATTTGTAAAATTAAACACTTCAGAATATTAATCTTATAATAAAGTTCTTCCGAATAAGTTAAATACATAAACTACACCCTAAAAGAAAATGCGGAAAGTCTGACGTTTCTGCCGACGTCGAGAGATGGCGCTAGTTGTTCGTGAACGGATAAAAAGATCACTTCGCTGTAGAATTAACTTTAAAAGAAAAGAAAAGAAAAAGAAGACTCAACAACGACATAACAAACAAAGAAGGGATTGAACAAGGTTACCAAACTTAATTGTAAATTAAAACACTTCTTCACAAAATCTTAAATTGCTTGTAAATTATATTATAATATGTTTATACCTCTGTACTCCAAAAACAAAGTTTTACTTTTTCTTCGTTTTATTAAATTATATAAATAGGGAAAAATAAATAATTCATTCATCTGTGTGAAAATTATTACATTTTTTTTAATTCGAATGAAAATAAAACGTCATAGCATAATGGGTGGGCAAGTAAAAGTGGCAAGGATTGATGGCCACTGGAGCCTTAAGGTTCTGGAGTGGACATCACGGCATCAGCAAGCTCACAGAAGGATGGATATCCTAAGGGCATCCGCCCTCACCAGGCATAGACGACCTTAATAAGGTCGTTGAGAGGCGCTGAGCGCAGACCGCTTTCCCATTAGAAGTCTTAAGCCCAGCAGTAGAAGTCATATCGCTGAAATGATGGTGATGATGATTATTATACTATTATTTCAGTTTACTTTTATTACAAAACCAACTTGAGGTCACTTTTTCTCTGGAATATAACACTAACATTATACGAAAAATTAGGCAGGCGGTTATTTACATATTCCAACATACATTCCGTTTGTTTTATCATGGGCTGAGTGCTTTTAAGTGGGGTTGCCTTAAAAGAACCTCTTGCAACTTGAAAACCACTGGGATCTTTAGTCATTCTCAATAAGGTTGCTTTTTAAGTTAAAAGCATTTTTACAATTTGAAATACGTTATAATTACTAAATCGTTGTGAGAAGAAAAAGAAATGTTTTAAATCAAAAATAAACTAAATACAGGTCATACTTGGCTCTAGATTGATTGTAAAATGTTTTATATTATTAAAATTTTAGTTTTTCTTTGCGTGATTGTATTAGAGTATAGCGGATTTTTTAATAAAATGGAAATGACATTACAGGCAAATTAAATAAACACGTTGCGTAAACATTCGTGACAAATAATTTTGTAATTGCCCAGTTCTTCCATCTTCTTTCTTCTATCACACAAGTATGGATTCACGACATCCATACACGGTGGAAATTCCTTCCACTGCACTAAGCATTTTGCTAATACTTTTTTATTTATTAAAGGAGTGATCCTTGGCTTTTCGCACTATATCAATCTACCGGCTTCATTGTTTCTAAAAAGTTATAACTTGGAAGTCTTCAAAGCAAGACTGAATAAGTTTCTTCTAGGAAACATTTACCACCGTAGACCTCGACATCGTTTATGATCAGGTGAGACAGAGGTCAATTGCTTCGCAACAGTGGTTAAAGGAAAGTAATTTGCAAGCCATAGATCGGGTTATGCTCGGAATTTCTCTACAAGAATGAATTAGTAATGAGGAGATTCGTAAACAAACGAAAGAAAGCGACACAACCTAGCGTATCAGCAAGTGAAAGTGGCAATGGGCAAAGGACATAGCACGCAAAATAGGTGGTCGCTCCTTGAGCCTTGAGGTCGAAAGATCCGTATATATATATACATATATAATAACGACGAAACCTTTTTCTTTGAGCTACTGCTAATTTTTGTAAATAAGCGAAGATAAAAAATTCTTTCTTTTATATAATTACATAATAGCGTTTATCCGACTTATTAACGCATAAGACTATGAATAAACCGCAAACCGCAAAACAATAACATTACAAATAAATCACATATCAAATTCAAATATGGTTTGTATCATTACTTGAAATATCATATTTAAAATATATTGATAAATGTTCTTTTTATTCCAACAACTTTTTGTCTTGCTCTAAAATCAATGTTAGTTAAATAAAATTTAAAGAAAGAAAAAGTCTTTTCATTTGATTTAATTTACTTCAAAAACCATATATTATAAATAGCCTTATTAATTAACCTAGACTCGGTTTTAATTTTATTGGTCATAGCTTTATTATAAACGCATTAAAATCTTGTACAATCAGCCTTCGCTCAGAAATCTTCTTGAATATTGATAATGAACAGAAAAAAGTACGTGAAAATATTTCGATAATTGGCTATAATATGTTTTATTGATTTTTTGATACATTATTTTTTTAAGGATTGTTCATACGTTATTATGTGTCGCCATAACTGAGTCTTTAATGAATTAAAGAGCAAAGATGCAGCCTTATTCACGTTTCAAACCTATACCACGTAACAATTTTGTAAGACAATTTAATTTAAGTCAATGGACAGTTTTAGAACGATTTATAAAAGCCATAATTCACACGCGTATATATGAAGTATATATGAAGAATAATAATGAACGCACGTTATTTTAACTCTCCGTTTTGTTATTATACTTTATTCTTTTTGATAGCTTCGCCTAATGACTAAACACTATAAGTTATAATTGTTGCCTTCGGATTTTTATTCGTCAATGACAAAGACAAAATAGCTTTATCATATGACATCATTACAATCATTTATAATCGTCAGCATAAAATGAAGTTTACATTTGTTCATAACGCGCTACTTACTGTGAATAAATAACAAGACACTCGGTATTGTAACATTTTTTATGTCAATTTTAAGAATTTTTTTATTTATTATTATAACTAACCAATTCATTGATAAATATCTTTATTGTGAACATACCTTGAAATAAAGTAATATACCTTTTGGCAGAGCCTGTGCTTAGTAAATTTCTTGAATTTAGAATGAGATAATAGAAAGAGATAACTGCACCGCTTCCTTTGGAAGTTTTTTTTTATAAAATCTTATACATTAACACACGAATGAGTGAGACACTATAGAGCCTTATGGCTAGTACATCTTGTTTATTTTTATTCCCCAGATTATGTTGATGGAGATGACTATTTATCATAACTTTACATTGAATTTTATGTACATACATAAGGTTACCGTAAATATATTGTGAGCGTAGTGCGAGAATGATTGTTCTTGGCAGGCGCAAAATTGTTGTAAAAAACCTTACCAGCGGCACAAGTGCCGCAAAATACATAAAAAATGTATTAATCAGGAATCCCCACTATAAAGTCTAATCAACATATTAGATCATCATCATTAAATCGATAGAAAGACGTACGACATTTAATATATAAAATAAAATAATATAAGTTTTAGTAAATTAACACATGAGTATAAAATAAACATAAGTGATATCATAAAAATAAATTTAGGTTACACAAAATAGAGTAGAAAACTAGGTTTACAACTGTTGATAATTTCTCGTACAATGTTTCCAGGCGGAACAGAAAGCTATTACTTTAAATCTTAAGTTCGTATTGGCTACAAGCTAACGGCAATTAATTGACGGGAGTATCGGAAGTAATGGCTAACGATCTCTATTTAAGGATCGTTGTCTATTTGATTTTCATTTCTAAAAGAGTCGTTTAAGAAGTTGCTAACATTTTGTAGCCATATAAAGACTGACAATTCCTAAAAAATATCACAGGTGCATTTATTTATACGATGCTGATAGTTCAGATTTTAATTTCAATCGATTAAAATTGCTAATAGAATTAAAAGTATGGTGTTTTAAAACAATAAAAATCAAACTTAAATAGATATTCTATAATTCTTTCAAGACGTCAAGATCAATTTCCCACCTGGGATAATATATACTTCAGACCAGAGAAGAACAGGCAAAAAAACTCAGTGAGGCGATGTTTTTTTTTATAGAAAAAAGAGTGTAAAAGTACATATTTAATAAACATTGAAATGGAGACGAAAACATAATTTCCAGGAAGTCCTATCTTCCATGAAGTACTTACAGAATGCGTCAGTATTTTAATTTCTAATTTTTTTTGTCGGGAAACAGGAACGAAAATAGTAAAAAAATAAACTTCAAATAAATAAAAATTTCATCTATCTAATGCGAATGATTTCGAAATATATATATATATATATATATATATATTTAAATATATATATATATATATATATATATATATATATATATATATATATATATATATATATATATATATATATATATATATATATATATAGACAGCCAACGGTTTTAACTTGAATAAAAATTTAGGATATATATTTTAATTTAAGTTCGTGATTATTTTTTTAAGCTTTCATCAAAAAGTGTTTTTTGGAAAAGTGATAAAAGTTGAAAAGTGACCGTTCATTATAAATTGATTTATGTTGAGTGGTTTAATTAGTTTTTTTTATATTTAGTGACTCAAAAGAAAATAAACTATTTGAAATACTTTTTCTGTTATGATAAAATAGAATAATGGTAAAATATGTTACAGATCAAAATAAATTAAAATCGTTTAAAAAGAGCTTGAATAAATTTGATCCGTCGCTCATAAAAAAACAAGAGTTTTTACGTGGAATTTTTATTAAAAATTCGAACTACAATTCAATTGTTTCATCAATCGTTCTGCCCGAGTTCAAATTGTTTGAATAAAGAACAAAATTGATAGTTGAAATTCTGTACAAATAGCAAATACATTGATCGCCGTTTTACAGAAATAGATAAAACAAAACTTTCATTTGCATAACTTTATTTAAACTAGCCTCTATCCTTGTTTGAAAATTGTCACTAATAATTTTAATGAGATTTCCTAAATAATTCGCACTAGAAATTTGAAACTTAATTGAATATTCGTACGCTCTTTAAACGGGTTTTGTTAGAGTTAATAACTTTACGGAAATTTAATTATTGTATATAAAAGCTGTTCTTAATGAAATTTAAAATCACCATTTATTCTTACATTGTTCCCGCCAAGCACATCATCAAACATCGTTTTAAATAAGCTTTACTTTAGAAAATTACATGATAATCTATATTAAAACGCCAACGTTGCTTGGAAAGCTATCAATATGTAAAAAGAGTGGATGTAAAGTACACACAGCGCCCATACTAAAATAAATTTATGTACATCGGTACGAAAATTTGTTCTAGTCTTTTTCCCTATAATATTTTTAAAATAAGCAAGAAGAATGAAGGTATAAGATTTATAAATATTTCTTTTATGTAACGCCTTTTAAAATGCAAGATTCTGCGCAGCATCGTACTCGCTTTTTCTACCTTAGAACTGTAACACTTCTCACGTAATATAGGAGTATATTTGCACTTGAATTACTTTTTAACTCTTAAAATGTATATTAAACATACAGCGTAACTGAAGAAGTTCATAGCGCAAACATAAAAAAGATTTAAAAAAATGTTTTTAAAAGCGTACTTTATTTTTAGCTTAAATAACGGAAATAGCGGACATGACTGGAATCCGATCGATTTCCACTTGCATTGCTATTCCATTTAAGTGACGTGTTGAATGGGGGCAGAGCTATAACGACGCAAACAGAAACGGCCACTTAACTCTGTAGATAACTTGAAATAAGATTATACGAATTGCATTTGCCTACATTGTTGTACGTATAATATTTCACTTTTAATTTTAAAAAAATGTATTTGTCGCTATTGGTAAACTATTTCCTAAACATAGTTGTATGATTGTGTTTTTGAATCAAGCTGTTCTGCCTGCCCCGCGTGACCGGTACTGCCTCTTGTAGGTGTTATTTCATAAGAACCATTCTAGGCCTTTTTAGTATTTTTCTAGTATTTTTTAATTTTCTAGGATTTTTTCTAACATATCAAATGTTAGAAAAAATACTCTGTCCATGTTCTAAACTAAGAACTATAGTTTTAAAAATTGTTTTTTTTCATTAATGCCCTTTCAAAACTTCTTGCGAGTAAAATTTCGAACAACTTTTCCACTATTCGCTAAAAAGGTATGTAAGCCTAATGGTTCCAGAGATATCTTGATGAGTCAGTACATAGGTGGAAATCTCTTACTATACCCAAAAATATTACAAATCTGTGAGGAAAATGTTAAAAACTTTATACTGACAATTGATCTATGCATTCACCACTTTAAAGCTTTTACACCTACAATTAATCATCTTGTTGTTGTCATTAAATAATATTAGCAAGTTAAACAACATACGTATGTTATTTTTTTAATAAAGTCTTCATTTTTTGAAACAAAGAGATTATTTCTCGTAAATTGATTTTAGATTATAAAACGCATATCGAATATATGATGAAACAATCACTGAGCTGAGAGAACATCATTGCCAATTTTGGAATATCGGCAGTCGTGCAAAACCAAAACTAGGTCTACAATAAATACTTTAGTATTTTTCTCAATTTAATGGGGTTAGAAATAATAAACTACCTTGTGGTAAAAATGTATTACACAATTAAACACTAAAATTATCTGATACGCTGTAGACACATTCGTTCGACGATGTAATAAACAAAAACGAACAAAAAATTATTTAACATACTTTGTAGCAAATCGTTAGTAAAAATGAACAATATAAAATTATAGAATAGACAGTTTACAAAGTTTTAGCGAGAATAAGTTGTCGGGGACACGCGAAGTTTGCAGAAGGCAACATAAAGGAATTCTTTCCGTGTACTTTATCATGGAAAAGTTTTAACGCAGAACACTGTCTTAATCAACAACTTGAAATGTTTTCACAAATTCTTTTACCCTCTCAAACTAACTGGTTGTCTAACAAAAGGCACTAACAGTTTTTAACTTTTAAGCAATCGCTTTTGTACTTATTTCTGTTGTATTATAAGTTGTGCTTCGTAAATCCTAAAATATATATTTTAAGCTTTTTCGTATTTATCTTTAAATTTAAAAATACTGTAAATTAAATACAGCATCCAATGCAATTACCTTTTAATTTTAGACGGTTTTATATGCTGTTAATTACTATAGGGTCAACCTAATGAAAAAAGATCCTAAAGACCCAATACGCATGTGAATTGGATAAAATGGCTCTCTAACAATAGCAGTAAAAGATTACGTATAGTCAAAAATCTTTTATATGCAAAATGATTTCCTGTTTTAAAAAACCGTCCACATTCATTAAGGTATCATTAACGATACACAATGCGAGGTAACAGTTCATTGTTTTATTACTGCAATCTGAACCACGCCTTTGAAACGGCAACGTTTCTCATAAATCATACATCTGGCTAAAACATATCTCGCATATTGCGAAGCCTGCACGTAGAATATGTGGAAACATTAAGCAAAATCGAATTTCTACTTCGTATAACATTTCCTTTTATAAAGTACTTAATACAACGCTTAAAATTTTACCTTTTTTCATATTGGTGTACGTTTATTCATTCTCTTTTCGTATAGCCATAGCCGACTTGATTGATCAACCTTGTATTGTTTTTCTATTATTTTAACATTTTTCTTTATATTATTAAATAGCCATATTATCTCATGTAAGAAATTTATATTGATTCGTCATTTACAAAGACATTTCATAATTTTTGGTCAATAATCAAGAAATACGTAGGTGTTAAATCAATGAATATATTCGTACATGTATGAGAAAGTTATGAGGTATGATATAAACTGACATCAAATTATTTACAAAAAAGAATTTAACATATAACAGTTTAGACAGAGTACTGTGACGCAATAAGGCAAGATTAACTTCTCCTCGTTGGATTTAAATGTTGTTAAAAAAGTTAGAAAAATAGTCTCTATTCAGCACACTTCAAAAATTGCATACCGTTTGCATTGCGCGTAGTGGAGGCGGTTATCAAAAAATATTGCATGAGAACAAAAAGTTTCACTAAACTGCATGTTATTAGACATTAATATGTTATATATCTACCTTTGTTTTGACATTAAACCATTTTATTTGCGTTGCATATAACAATACTTTTTGTAAAACAAACTAAGAAAAAACGCTATAGAGAAGCACGGAGGAATGACAAGGAAGGCCACGAAAGATATATTAATCTAATAAACCAAATGAGATGTAAAAGAACATAAGTTGGTTGAACTAAAATGAATGAACATTCTTTTTCTGAAACAAAACTCTTCGTATTATAAAAAAAAACTTTGTTGTTATTTTAAAATCGTTTGTAATAGAGATAGTACTATAATCAATTATATTCTTTCACAATCATGGTCCCAAAGAGGTTAAGATTGAGGGTAAACAAATATGTTTTATGAATTGTTTGAAAACCTTCGTTACGATCCCCCACGTGTGTGATGTTAATAATCGTGACAAATGGATATCAAAATCCAATACATTAGCATCAAAAATTAAAAATAAAGATGAAATCTACGAATTTGTACTGATTTCTTAGTTCTCTCACGAGATAGTAAAGAAAATGATTCTTTCTTGATTCATTTCGAACATAGTTCGGACAGTGGAGACATTAAGATATTAACGACATTTTTAGTTTCGCCGTGACGTAGTAATTATTCTGATAGTTTATTCCCAATTAGGTTTTATCTTTCAAACATTACCAGAGAAATATTGAAACTCGACAGTAAACAAGGATATTTTTTTATTTTTCAACGAACCAAGTAGCACTTGAGATAAGGGCTTGTAGCGGTGCGCTACTGATCCTCGAAACAAGGTTTCTCCAACATTTCTGTCCCCGTTTGCTTAACAAATGTACATCATTATGTAAATTCATTGTATCCGATATTAAATCACGTTGGCCTGTGAATTGTTAAAATGTAATAATTCAAAAGCATAATAACTTTCTTTACAAATTAAGAAATTTTTTTATTAAAAAATAACATTATTTATTCGTTTAATTTTAAATATTAATAGAAAACTTATATCATTAAGACTACTCTGTAATAAATAAGCAAATTTACATCATCATCATTTTTTCGTAGGATGTCCATCAAGCTTCTTTCGGTGATTTCCATAAAGACCGATTGGAAGAAGCCTCCTTCCAAATTCCTCCTCCTCCTTTAACAAGGTCGTCCCTCCATTTTATAAATGGGTGTTACGCTTTACTTGCCGGTTCGTACTCTGTCGGCAGTCGGTTCTACGCGGTGTTGGGCCTCCCCTCTGCCATTTTAACTTGCCAATCCGCTGCACTACTTGCTCACCTACTACTCTACTCTTCGGATCACCCAAATTCTGATTCGATATTATGAATATTATAAATTCATATATCATATTATTCGCAAACATATTAATTACTAAAAATAAGTGAATTATTCAAGATGTCTACATTATATTTATTCAAATACACGTATCATTGTTATATTATTTTAAATACAAGAGTAAGGAGACAAAAGCGGCTCATTCCTACATTGAAGCGAAGTTAGATTTCGACCTTATGCAAACGTTACCTATGACCATTGTTTCTTTTTCTCCCTGTGTTTTGTATTTATTTGTTTTTTTTTTTTTTTTTGTTATCAACGTACTAACATTTTCCTCTTGAAGATATGTTTGTCGTACGTAATACTAAACAAATAGCACTGAACAAATTGTCTTTCGTCGCCGACCGCTTTTCATGTCTTATTTACCACATTAATGTAAAGTAATCTTTGTCTGTGTAGGTAATATTAGATATTTATTATATTTTTGATCCCACCAGAGCTTTCGCCAAATAATTTCTCACTGCTCAACTGTAATTGGTTTGTGACAGTCCAAAAAAAAAATTCAATACATAATAAAGTTACCTTTTCTTTTTTTAAATAATTTCTTCCCAAAGTTTCGAAATCTCAATGAGAGCATACATCTAATGTCGACATGGAGGTCATACGAGAAATATTCTCATAGAAAACTCATATCGAAGTGGTGACAAAAATGTATATTCGTCAAAGCACAACATGTATTTTAATTGTGATATTTTCAACAGTGAACTTGATTAGTTTACCGTTTATCAGATGCCTTTTAGAGGGTACACTATACATATAACTTTGAAATCGTAACAATAATCAAGGATTACTGGAAAACACATTCTTTGACTACAAGACTAGAAAAAATGTGATCATATTATTTCATTATAAGGCTTTTTACACTCTATTTTATTTTGTTTAACTTTAAATATTTTTCAGCTGGGCATCAGTGTTAGTTAACCTATTGTTTGTAGGGGAAAAGAAACTTGTTATTTTTACTATTTTCCATTTCTTCTCTCCATATGTACGAAAAACTGGCGAATATGAAATACGTATGAAAAAACTGGCCGAATTTATCGAACCGTACCCGAGCTTTGGGCTTAGCAACATATTTAGCGATTAATTTTCATTTATATACATATATTTTTATGCGAGTCACGTAATACAACAGATTAAGGTAAAATGTTTTTTTGTTGATTTTTCTTTAAATATTGGCAGACAAATCTCTTCTGATGCTATAAAGTCACACTTCGATTTTATTTTAAAAAAATTGTTATATGTAAATCTTTTTTATAATGCATGTAAATATAATTTAATTCAAAAAATATTGGTTACAACCATGGATATGTAAATATGAAAGAGTGAACTTTTTGAAAAAAGGTGAAATATAAATAAAATTGGTTTTCAACAAAAAAAAGACTAACGCCATATTCATTTTACACATATGATATTTTTAAATATTATAATATGCTTAAAGAATAAACGAGTGTTCACTTTCACCTAATAAGAAATCTTAGCACGTCTTTGAAAAAAGATAAATGAGCGGACCTCTACAGGCTAAGGAAGAATGCCTCTTACTCACTAATTGAGTTCTTCACTTACAAGGAACACCGACAGAATTGTAATTTTGTCAATATTCGGTTTACAAAGATTTTGTAAGAAACCAGAGAACATGATAATTTATGAGTGCGTATTTAATTAAATTATAAAATACTGAACTAGTTTCCCATTGACTAATAAATTACAACAGCCCCGTCTTTCTACAAGAACTATTACACTTTAGAAACTGAAATTGAATCTCGATTAGGATCTAATAGTTTCACCTTTCTCATTCGTAGGAAACAAATTAAATTAACTTTCGCCCTTAAAGTATACGTCGTAACTTGTAACTTAATACGTAACGTACTGCACCAGGTGCTATATGAAATAACAATGAATAGCTAAGATTAAAATGTACTGAAGAGATGTTATGTTAGGTCTCTTGGCAGAGATAGCATTGAATATATACTATACATTGAGTATATAGTATATGTGAAGGTGTTAAGAAAAATCCGATGTTTATCTTAATATTAATCTAAATTTTACGTAATATACTTCGCATAGAAAAGGTTTTTATTAATTCTTTATTTGTTTATTAATTAGGTTTTGTCTATAGATACGTCACTCCCATAATTAAGGTTACATTACATACACTATCCAGAAAAAAATATTATCTATATTTAATCACCAAAAAATAGATTTGTATAACAACTTTGCTTCTTCTATATATGGATGCATCAGAATACAATTGCAAGCGCCATTGTCATATTTGTTTCATTCCATATTAATATTACTATATTTCATATTACACAGTTCGAAGAGGTTACTTTTTTTATGCTGAAGAAAAAGTTGTTTGACCAATAGAGAGTGTTTCCAGATCTAAGTCAATCAAATAATTTCTGAATGATTTGCATTCCTTAAACCATAGAGATCGAGCCATATTGTTTTATACCACCATATGCCTTTTACTGAATACCTTTGATAAAAGTACTCGTCTCATGCCTTGTAATAGTATTTATAAATTTGATATAAATGACTTTATACAACGATAAACAGTCGTACCTATCTCCGTCACTGTTTCCCTTGCAAGTCGATCGACTTCCTCATTTCCTGCTATCCCAACATGTGACCCTCTGTATCACTACATGTGTGTTCACGGCTTTGAGTTTAACAATGGCATCGATAATAGCATGTCCCATATGCACTGTGCTGGATGGTGAATGATACTTTTAGAATCTATAGCTATCTCAAATTTATTTCGATCAATACTTTTAACATAGGAAAGATCTCCCAGAATAGCAATGTTTTCTGTACACATAATGAACGTTTTACTTTATATACGGAGTTTAATGGTTTAATAAGTTTGCCAGTCTAGAAACGCGACACTACTAGTTTTATTTGTCTTAGATCTATCCGTAAACAATACATAGTACTCATAATAATTTTGTAGCATGTTATGACTTTGATTAGAGTTGTAATATTATATTTGGACAAGATTAAAACTACTATTTTATAATTATTGTAATCTTGATTTATGTAGATTATTATAAACGTCCTGTCAATTCGAAATTTTTTTTTAATAGCTCAAAGAAATTCTCGACTGAAGGTTACTTCTCTATTAAGTAGGCGGAGCATATCGTTCGCACAACTGACGCCTGTTGGGGCCGAAAGGTTTTCGAGTACACACGGCAAGGGTAGACTCCACTCTAGATGGACCCAAGACATAGTCAAGGTCGCGGAATGGCGCTGGATGCGGGCAGTGCGAGACCGGCCATCGTTGCGATCTTTAGAGAAGGCCTAAACCTTGCAGCAAGTATCTCTCGGCTAACATGATGACAATTATACTATTTGTTCATTATTCTTAATATTTCTAATATTTGTACCCAGGGCGTGCCATCGAACGCGTGTGCGCCGGGGCGGACGGCTCGGGCATGGTGTCGGCGGCGCGAGCCCTGCTTGCCGCGGTCACGCGCGTATTGTTACTCGCAGACATGGTCGTTGTACGACAACTCTTACTCGCCAAGGATAAGGTAAATGAAAACATAACTTTTTCTCGTTACGTATTGATTAATCCCTTTGCAAGAGATCGTTTAATAGCAATAGCGCTAAGATTTTTCCGCCGACCAACATTAGTGCTAAATTACTAATGTGTTCTCATCGACAGTTAAACTGAAGTAGATTACTAAAAATTCGGAAATCTTAAACACCTGGGTTATGAAACAATAAATTTTAGAACCGGTATCAATAATCGACCTGCTGATCCTACGACTGAAATGATGATCTATGATGGTAGCCTGTATCTTGCTAGATATCCAATAGGATCGGTTGGAAGCGGCCTGCGTCCAGCGTCTTTAGTTCCACAAGATATATTAGACATTACTTTTCGTAGTTTTTAATTTAAAACAAAAACCATTTTAATTAAATGAATATTATTAAAAACTTTAAAATTTTTTACGTAATCATAATATATAGAACTTTGTTTAAGAACTAATTTGCACGGTTGATACTATAATGTATACGTAAAAAGGAAACATTTTCAATTTTCTAACCGGTTTTTCTCAGGAGATCAGCATTCTGCGCCATAACTTACTACATTTAATGTTAAAATATTTGACGATTCAAAAGTGCGTGTAAATACCTAATTGAATATATTTTGAATAAGAAAATGAATATTAACTTAATAAGGAGTCTGTCCACGTCTTTCGCTGACCTTCTGAGGTCCACGAAATCTTAGGTCCCTCTGCTACTTCAATTTCCCATGCTATGAAGGTTACTTTCGATATTAGCAAAATGTGTATGATAAAAGTATAGTATATGTATTAAATAATATAATAATTAGAATATATAGTAAATGTACTAGCAGAATAAATAAATCGTGTTTGCAAAACGTACGAGTCGAAATTAAACTAATTTTTAACAGATCACACAACAGTTAATATTATTTTTATGTTCTCGAAGTTTCGAATATTTTAACGCGTTATGAATCTCGAGTAAGATAGATGGTTTTGGACCTCCATGTCATTTCATAAGTATTTCGAAGTAATAATGTGTGTAAAGGAATATAAGCGTGATATGATCGATGTACAAAGTCAACTGTCACCGCATTGGGACATTGGCCTCTATGCGCAAAATTTAACAGACAACTGTTAAGCATGAAGCGACTGATAATAAGTAACAATCGAAATTTCTGAACTATGATCGATGATTTACCACCTAAATAACGAATGGTCTTGCAAACACGATAACTTTAGTATTTTAAAATCCAGCATAACATCCCACTCGTGGACAGATTATTTCTGGTCTTAAAATATTCGCTCTGACCGTCCCGTCGCTTTAAAAAATATATATCCTTTATGTCTGTTTAATAAGGTAGATTCATTGTTTCCTTTTTCCATGTTAGAGATATTATTAAGAGATAGACCTCTTAATTTGATAAAGAGACCAAGAGTTAGGCATTATATCAATTACATAATTTATACCAAATGCAATTACTTTTACTTTATCAAAATTGTTTCAGAAATATCTTTGCTTAACAACTAGACTACTCCATCTTCTTTAATGTATAAGTCAAAAGTTTGTTTTCTAACTTACTCAGCTTCCTTTTACGACTCAACTTTTGTTATAGAACTTTATCTAATGACATACAGTCGATTGCACATCAAGTTTAATGTTGTCGTGACTTAATAGCGTAGAAAACTCTGGCACATTTCGTACCAAGTTTTTTTCTAAAGTAAACATTTTGAAATCTGCAGAGTTAATGTAAACTCATTGAAATTATTTTGAAATTAATGTACAGTGAAAAAAAAAACATTTTAAAAATTAATATGTAATTATTGCACTTAATTTATCTAGTTACAAAAGAAACACAGTAACAAGAACAGTTTATTTGATTAGTTGAAATGATATTACAACCGTAGTTATTAACTAGCTTTGATACAATCAAAAACTGGATATCAGAAAGATATATTTTATTTATTAAACTGCTTTTGGATCTAAATAACTTCGTTATCCAAAATCCGGTAACGAGTTAACAGTTATTCTTGCTGAATTCGGGAAGGTATACTAAAGCACATTCTATAATCGTTTGTGTTTTAATATAAAAGTTATGTATAAAAAGGTTTAGATCTTATTATTATCGACTAGAGAAAAACGTTGAAAAAGACTTTCTGGCAATGTTTTACCATAAAAACTTAAACGTAATCGCCAGTGTCTATGATTACATGCCTATCCACAAATAAACATCAAGCTGTAATCGAAAGTCTAACGATAGGACAATAAATGGCTATCCATAGATTTTTTTATTTTAAAAAATCTGTGGCGAAATATTAAAAATACTTGATTTATCCAAAAGTGTAATTTACAAAATTTGGCCAAAGCACCATAAAGTTTTGTCTGTTGTTTACTCTTTAGCGACTACGCTAAAAAAGTTACGCACGGTAACATCAAGATGAGAAAAAATAAAAATACGTATATTTGTAGTAATAGCAATCGAAAGAAAATCAATAACAAACATAAAATTCATAAACTTTTTGAAAACAATAATTTTAAAAATGGAAGTCAAAGATTTCTTGTTAGATTTTTGAAGATTATCATCTGATTTAGTCTTGACGTTGATTCATGGGAAACTTTGTGTAAATTGAATTACATCCTTCTGTGTTATAATTAATTTTCAATTTAAACGAGCACAACTTTAAACTTTCCTTTTGTAATTCCTGCAAAGAAAGAGGTATTATTAAACTTTCATAATAGAGTTTTCTAATTGTCTATAAATTATCGATACACGACAGGTGGCGCGTTCGCTAGACCGCTTGGAGTCGGTGTCAAACTTTGCGGAATTTGTTCGTGCTTTCACGGAATTCGGAGGTGGTATGGTGGAACTGGCGCGGCTTACGGCGGAGAGGCGTGCCGACCTCCGCGATGAAAGGAGGAGGGCGCAGGTGGCGGCCGCGAGGAACGTTCTGGAAAGATCTACACTTATGCTCCTTACGTCGTCGAAGGTATTTATTTTTCTGTATATCTCACAATCATAACATATACCGTGTTTACAAATAACAATCATCTTCATCATGTCAGTCGATAGAGGCTCTCTGCAAGGCATAGGTTAAAGACGACTACAATGACCCGACTTGCGTTGCCCGCATTTAATGACCACCGCGACATTGATAATATCGTCGGTCCAGCTAGTGAGATGCCTACCCACGCCGCGTCTACCAGCTCGTGGTCGCCAGCCGAAAATCTAACTGTGCTATTAACATTACGGAAGAACAATTGATGATCTCATCTCATTACGCAATTTCTTACTGACAACCTTTGGATGGATTAGAAAAATTAGTCGACTGAAACGAAAAACGAAAAATTATATAACGTATAAAAAAAAACATATAACTATCAATACAAAAATATACGATAACGTACCAAACGATAAATATTGTAGCAAGACGAATGACAATTAAACACAACATTAATCTAAATAAATTGGTTAGCAGTTAAATAACGCCCTAGGCGTACCGATAAAAAATTTGGGTTCAGTTTGAATAATCCGTGTTATATTAAAACTGTATCCATCGAAAGTTTCCTTTACATTAAAAACAATTTTTTTCGCATAAAAACAACGTACCTCAAGGCTCTTCACACCTCAATTTACTTTTTTTGCTCTGTTCATTTTCTTGAGGTTTATGTGTGGGTATATTGCATAGGTTACCAGGCGAAAAATAAATATGTTCTACCGTTAAAATTACACTTTATTTGTAAATACAATATAACTTATAATAATTTTCACATGCAATCACTACATTTGCAATGTTTTTCGAAGTTTGGCAGAAAAATAAATCCTCTACCAGCCCTGAACTGCCATAAATACCTTGAAGTGCTTACATATCCATAAATGAAATAGTTTATTTGCGTTCATGCGGTCAACTAAGCCGAGAAGTAATCGTGATTAAATAATACGACAATGTTTCATGATGGATAGACTTGATTACTGTTCACCATTACATTATTTCCGTGCAGCTATATAAAAACTTATACTTTATACTGTAATGCATTTAATGATTTTATCATAATACATGTTAAAATAATGGTTATAAAAGACTGTTTATAAATTTTTGTACAGTTTTTCGTATCTAAATTTGTATAAACATTTTCTTATTCACTGAATTGTCTATTGCATGTGCGTCTGTCTAAGTATCGTCTATTCTTTTTATATTTGGTATTAAATATGCTAAATTGAAACGTGATAAATGCTCTATGAACTGATTATATAAAACATCATCATGGTACACGGGTTGTCTAAATTTCTTTATTTGTTATTTATTCGGTAGGAGCTGTTATATCTTACATATACTATACAGTACACGAAAAAGATAAGTACAACTAAATAAACTTCGCGTGGTACAACGGTTCCTGTCGGACATTAGATAAAATTTCTTAGCTATTTTATGTAAAGCAATGTAAACGATTAGTATGATCTTACTAGAATTCCATAATTACTCGAGAAAATAAACGTTTCGAAAATTTCTTTGTATTATTTCTTACTTTATTGTGATAATAAGTAAATCATAGGTCGGTAGAAATACGGATCGAGGATGGTTATTATTCTGTTGTAGTTTCAAAGCTTGGGGTTAGTTTCGGGTTAAAATAAGATTTATCCTTAGATATTTTTATATTAAAAAAATATCAATGACCATAAACTCATTAGAAAACTGCATGTTGCAAGACGTCTACTGTTGAACATAGGCCTTCTCTATAGAGAGTCGCCAACATCCATTGTTTCTCTACGTCCTTAATAAAGCCGTCTGTCCACTACAACACAAAGTCGCTTTGTATCAGGCGAGTTGGCGGTCAAACGCGACCAAGAAAGCGCTAAAAAAATTATGATACAGTGTTTTGTTCAATTCTTACCTGTGCGTTAATATATTTACGTTTCAACAATTTTTTTTTTGACCCTCACACAATATAAAAAATGTTTAACTATTACGTTTAGTTTATGTGTGCACTTTGTCTTAGACATGTATGCGACACCCGGGCAGTGCATCGGCGCGGGAGAATCGAGACACGGTGTTTTGTCAAATGAGACGTGCCATGGACCTTATACATTATGTAGTCCGCGATGGTTTGCCGGGACACGAGGAACAATCGCATGAGGTTTGTCCTTTTAACTTTTTTTTTAATATTGCTAATTCTGATCTTAAACTTGTAAATAATTTCATTTCTTAATATAGTTAACGTTAATTTATCACTTGAGCATACTGTGTATATTGTTGTGTCGAAACTGTGCACGGCGGCTTTGATAAGTCGTCTGAGCTGTTTGTACATTTGCTAACATTCACTAAAATATAAAAATAGTAAGTATCAAGAATTTATGTATTAATTGGAAGAAACTTGCAGTTTATGTATAGAGCTACAAGGCATAATAAATTCTGTAAGAAACGGATTTTATATTAGTATTGTTTTTTTAATTATTGAAGACCCCAGTAATCAAAAAGTTTTTAAAAAAATATTACAACCATCACCTACAGGGGTTTTCAGCTATAATACCCGGTACGTAGCTCATATGGTTGAAGAGTAAGACTTACGACGAAGATCGGCTGTGTTTGGGTTTGAAGAGCGTTGTCTTTGTCACACTGTCCTCCTATACTTTAAGAATTGTAATAGACAAAGAGATGTAGTAACATATCTTTGTCTATCGCAATTACCAAATATTACTATACATACGTCTGGTAACGTTTTGCAGTCTTATCGCTTCCGTTAAATAGCCACTATATTTAGTCTCGCTCTTATTTTCGACGTACCAAATGAAATGCCTTGGATAAATCATTACTTCTGAAAAAAACATGAATTAACTCCATCACGATTCATTTACAAATACATTTTGGTTATATAATTAATTAATAGTTCTGCTAACCTAACTTCGTTATTGTCAAAAATGTTATATTTTATAATATTTAAATCTAACTACAACTATATATTTGTGTTTTAATTTAATTTCGGAAAAGATAATTTTATATTTGAGAAGCAAAAAGGTGTAACGAGTCATTCGTTTGATATATATATTTAATGAATAAATTTCGTAAGTGCGACACTTATTTCAACATTTTGGAAAACTGTAATAAATTATAATTAAATTACAATATGCTTTTTATATTTGCTGCTGTGATGTATTCGTCGACATGTTCGCATAACACTTAAACTCTACGGACATTTCACGATTTCGCTATTAAAGTCGCATTGCTGTGAATTGAAACGCTGAAACGCTATTTAAGCCGGGACGTTCAAGTAATTCCTAGCGATTATGTTCGAGACAAACGCTAATAGATCAGACCTATACTACGACAGACAATTTGTATAACGCTATATTGTAGTAAGTTTGTCCAAACTTCTGGCTATATTAAATTAAGAGTTTTGATTTCCGGTTACGTACTCTTATTAAAATAATTTTATCGATTAATCGAATATTCAAGGTTTGAATTATGACGTAAATATTTGATATAAATATCAAGTTTTCACAAGGATTTTTGGTAGGGTAAAATTAACAATTTTTTTTAAAGGGGTATTATATTATATATTAACTAAAAACATTTTTATGTAGTTAAAAATTATTTTATTTTATTGCAGAGACATCATGTTCTTAAAGAATCTAAAAATATTTACCTCCAATTACAGTGGCAAGTAGATATAAGAAACTGTAAATTTGCAACTGTCTAGAATTTCACATACGTATTGGTATCAAA
Source organism: Battus philenor (assembly GCF_028537555.1). NCBI lineage: Eukaryota > Metazoa > Arthropoda > Insecta > Lepidoptera > Papilionidae > Battus > Battus philenor. Next base: position 7,959,970 of record NW_027181693.1, read on the forward strand.
TAGCGGCAACTCTCTCCCAACTGTTTGCGATTAGTAAAAGCGGAAAAAAAAATTGTAAAAAAAAACACTAGCGATACAAATTAGAATGAATAAAAAACTTGTCTAGAATTAGCGTGCCCAAAAAAAGAAGTAGCAAAAAAAGCCTGTGCATATATATATATGAACGTATACAATTAATGATTACTAACAAATATATTGAAAACTTCGCTAATCATAGTATACGTTCATGTCGCTCTTATTATACTATCGTGTAATGTTACAATTGACACATCTCTGACCTACATCTTTTATGCTGCATAAATAAAGTCTAAACAATCAACACAAAATTATAAAATTTTTACTAAACAAAATAAAACTTTTTTTTACAAATTATATTACTCTTTAAAACAATTAAAATATTTGGTAGGTAAAAGGTAGAAGCACAAGAGCCCAAAAAGTAATAGCGCAAGAAGCGTATACAGTAAAGTTGGATTATTAATCGTAATTCCTTTAAATTTCCTTTGGAATATAAATAACATGATCCATTTCTAGACACTATATAGTGCCTTTATTTTACCAGACTCCCCTTAACTTTAATTAATTGTAACTTAACTAACAATAATATCAATTTCCTATCGCTTTTACCTGAGTTCGGAGCGTGCACTAAGAAATTATTACCTTTAATATAATGTGATTTGTTATAGGTCTAAAAGCTTTAAGTATATAAATGTATGTCACATTTAATGTCCATAAATGTGTGGTACAATCTAAAAACATTGGTTTCAGGATCGAGTTTTGTTATAATAATAATTGTTTACTATTTATCTCTGCAAATTTCTTACTGTGAAAAGCTATAGAAAAAATAAATTAATAGAACATATTTCAGAGTGATTACTTTATTTAGAGTGATTGAAAATGGGTGTGAAAACTTTAAAGTTTTTTGCGGATAAATGAATTGTATATTTACCTAGTTTAAAGCTTTTGCATCTATAAAGCCAGGTAATCACTCTCTATACTTGTAATAATAGACGTCTAGCGCTAACGAGCTCTTGGACTTTAACGTAAAGTTTTTTATTTTAATAATATATAACCTCTATCAAGTGTTGAAATGATCCTATAAGTGATCCGATTATAAATAACTTGCTGCACAACTGACTCAAGGTTTAAAAGCGACTCTGCACCAACACAGCCGGAGATTTAATTTTAATATTACATAAATCCAGTAAATATAGTTATTAAAACGAAACACTAAGCTTTCTTATCCAACCAGATAACCTTACTGCTAAGATTTGATAATTTTTGATTTAGTTTTATGAAACTTACGAGATCAAAATCATAAAGGATTAGTTAAATTTCCATATTCCTTAATTCAAACGTACTGACTTGAAGGTCAATCTGTTGACTGTCAAGATTCCGTTCTATATTTTTATTTTTGAATAATTCAAGAGCATATTCCTGAATTTATATTACATATAAATCGTTTTACACCAAAAATATGCTCAAAATTTTTTGACGCTACAAAGCGTTTAGTGTTTCTAAAAATTAATTTGCAAAAAATAAAGAGAAATATAGTGTATTACTCAGGCCTAATTAATTAGGCAAAAATTAAAAAAAAACTCAAATTAATTAAGTTTACTAAATTCATGATCTCTTTAAAGGTACTTACATATAAATAACAATTTATCTTTAATTTTAATCTTGATTGAATTATGGTATTTTTGTGTAATACTGAAAGCAATCGCAAAATAACCTAAATGATATTTCAATATATTTATAAACAGATATTACAAATTTAGATGTTTTGAGGTATAATCCGATAAAAGTATAATAGTTAAATTTCAGAATCACTGTGAACGAGCGACGACTACATGTAATTAGATCAATCGATTTATTTAATTGACTTTCGTTTCCAATTAGATTATGTTTATCCAGGATATAGTTACCAATATACCAAAATGTCACTAATTGAATCGTTAGAAAAGTGTTAGACGTTAATAGAAATGTAACTCGTTTTTATTCTATAATACTCAACTGTTGATGTGCGTCTACTTATGAAATCCATTGATGCGTGTAAACAGATTAAATAAAAACTATTATCTAAAAATGTATTATTAAAAGTAATAACTAAAAGAAATTGTGAAGAGACACAAACTCGAAAGTTGCACGTCGTAATTTAGAAGCAATCAGATTTTTCGATTGCAAAGTAACAAAAAATATCAGTTTTATTTATGCAATAGATTATAAAATAATTTCAATAAATTCCCAACGAACTATTTTTATTTAAATCAGTTATTTTTCTAATAATTTTATTTAGGGCGCTACTTAAATTGTATATAGTAATAAATTTTTAATTGTTTATGATTAATATTTAAATTTATTGTTATTTATAATCTATTTTCATTTATTTATACTGTGCACTTTTTTCATAAACACGCAATTTTAAAGTGTACTTTCTTTAAAGAAACTTACAACTAAGTATATTCATTGTTTTATTGTGCAGAATGTTATTAAGTTCAAGTCGATTTTCGAGGTTTTGAATTCCAGGTAATGTGACTGACGTAAATAATTATAGCGGAGCGTAGGTAAAGCAATACGTAAGTAAATTAGGACACTTAGCTCCCCGATCCGCTTACAATTACTTGATTTAATTTTTTATCCCTTTATTTGTTACCCTTTCTATTTATCAAAACATAAACTCGATATTAATTTCTTTTGTAGTTGCAACCTTTCTCGGATAGCCATGAGCAGGTACAAATCTTATGTTGGTATTATTTATGGTCTAGCCGAGTGCCTTTTTTGAAATCAATACAGCCGTATGTATATCTGCTACAAAATTTTTATTATATGCTTCCGTTTTCCTTAATATAATTTTATTTATACCTAGCCATACTATCATTTTTTTCCTCATATTAAAATCACAGAATTAGTACTTAACATTTTGTATTTAACTTATTCAAATTTTTCACTATTATACGTAATATGAGGAAGGATAATGACTTTCTCTGCACCCTCGAAATGTTCACGAGTTTTATTTTCAAGAGTTAACTTTATTTAAACGGAGAAACTCTGAGATCGGTACGTTTTTTCTATGTACCTCTAGTTTTCTATCCGACAAGTTTAAATTTGCTTAGGACTATGTAGGTTCAGTAGGATATAGTGATGCTTCACGCCATAATATTTACAACGATACTCGAATTACGAATTAATACGTGCCACACTACAGGTATGAAGAATATATTCGAACAGTAGGTATGTGTGCTAAGCTTCATTGGCAGCTTAAGCAATTCACGCGCTAGAGTAACCAGTAAGCAAAATTTACGTCACACTACACTATTAGGCATAATTAGAATACATTAGCTTTTTTAATAATCATTATACAGTAAGTCAAATCAAACAGGACATTCTTAGAATAATAATACGACTTCACATTAAATAGAAAATACGAGAAACGTTTGCATCGTGTGTAGCAAAATTGGCAATCGCGTGATAAAAATAATTTCAGTCCGCATGCAAATTTTTCAAATATTTTTTTTTCATTATTGGAGTCTGATGGTTAGCAGTAGGTTTGAGGTTATTGTGTTGTGTATAAATATTTGTATATTAGTGTTGGGTACAGGCGGCGCAATGGGAAACTGGAACAGCTTTGGGAGCGCTCCGTGGTTTAACGGCTCAAGTCCGGACAGCAAGAGCTAGAGGCGGTGCTGACGCCGCACGAAGAAGAGCCCTCGCTAGTACTCTTCGCGCTCTCGTTGAAAGGACGCACGACTTCACTGACTCCGCCTACACGTCGCACGACCATCGACAAAGAATATTAGCCCTCGCTGAAAGAATAGCTTATGAACTGGAGAGGCTGGTTGCTGTCGCCGTCTCTGTGGTTAGTGCAAAAAACGTTCAAGTTTTCGTAGATTATAACAATACAACGTTCAAAGAATTTTTCTTAATATAATCATATTGCGAGAATCTAATAACAACCCTTAATAATCAAGGTGTGACAAAAAAAACAATGACACGTAAATAATATTACAATATCTCTATTCTGACTTGTAGACCAAAAACAAAAAAAAAATGGAATCAGTTTTGACTTCAAAGTATACAATCTTACCGATAAATAATTTAAGTTATTTGTGACTAAGTGGTTGAATTTAAATAATATTGATAATTTTATGATTAACCTTTTGTAATAATAATTTGTTGTCTCATGGTCGTTTAGGAAGAGAATAATAATAGGAAAGTACTATTCTCGGGACTTGTCTACGAGATCGAATCCGAAATGGGGAAATCCACAGACTAACCAAAGTAACCGACAAGTCCAGCGCATTGGCAAGTTGAAGTGGCAATGGGTAGACTATATAACGAGCAGAATAAATGATTGTTGAAGCCTTACGATTCTGAAATAAAGACCACGGACTAGCAAGCGCAGCGATGTCGACCGAAAAGGTTAAAAAAACGTTGGATGAAAGCCGCTTTGCATCGGTCATATTGGAAATTTATGGAAGAGAGCAGTAGATATCGTACGGCTAAAATGATGAAAATATAACGTTCACCCTCCGTGTTGCTAGCCACAACGGCCAAAATACTTTTTAGTGTTCATTTTTGTGGTTTCGAATTAAAACTCGATTTTAATTCGGACGCTGTCACTTACGTAGTATATCATTGCGTTCGGGTAGAAGTTGTGTAAGATATGCAGCCTCGATCACTCTTCTTACAATTTTCCTCATCAATAAGGAACAGACACGTGCTTGGGTGGTAACTAACTAATATGGATGATGATGATGTATGATGATACTGGATGGAGATCCGCTAAGCGTTTAGATTGGGTAATGGGGGAAGAAATACGTGCTAGAGAGGTAAATTCAATTTCATCCGCTAAACGAGTATAAAATGGTGTACTATTATGTAATCTATAAATCTCTCTCGAAAAAACATATGATTACATTGGTTACTTTGTTGTATATAATTAATTTGAATAAAAAACCATTAGGAGGAGCAAGGATCAAGCGGTAGCGGAGCGGCGCTTGAGAGCGCTTGTACGGGTGCGACTAGCGCGGCGGGCGAGCTGGAACGAGCGTTGGTGGCAGCGGCACGGGAGCAAGCACGAGACCTGCCACCGCTTGCAGACGACGCACGTCGTCTGGCGACTGACCTCGCCTACATAGGTAACCCACCGCGCCCAATAGGTACAGTTCCCTTTGAATTTCGACGAACACTTGCGTGCGCCAATTTGCCTTATGCTTCACACTAGCAATCATCATTTTAGATATGTTACGCTGTTTTTTTAGCCATTTTATTTGAAGAACCAGTAAATAAAAAGTATACGTAATAAGCAAAATGTAGTCCTACACCAAATATCAGAATTTTGGGATAACGTACGCGCCATTCGTGCCTGTACACTTAACTTATACCTTATAAATTATACACCGAATGTAAAAATTCTGAATGAACACATGTGCCATACATGCTTGTACACTTTTACACTTGTAATCACTATAAAACTGCTTAAAAGTTATACACCCAATGTAGAAGTTCTAGATGGAGGAACATATGCGCCGTATATACCTGTAACTTTTAACCTTAGCAATCACTACAAAACTGCCTATAAGTTATAACATATATGTTGAATGTACTTCTGAATGAACATATGCACCTAACAAGCCTATACTCTTTTGAACACTAGTAATCACTTTAAGACTGCCTAAAAGCTTAGGATCGTCGACATCTCTCTTTGTACTTAAAGCTGCCATCGACGTGAGGCCTCAGAAGGGCAATTTGATTGTTAAGGGGGGTAATTCGAAGATTGACCCGACATGAGTTTAACTTTTTCGCTTCAATATAAAAATTATGGATGTTACATGAGGGAGGCATAAAAATTTTAGAAAGTCTAAGGTGGAACATGATACAAAAAAGATCGAGAAACACTTGGATAGATAGTACTCAATACTAACAAGCAATAGGGCTTACACGTGCTTTATAAAGTAGAAGTTTTTGTCGGCTTTGTTTCATCCTATTCAGAACACCGACTTTCTGTGATGCCAGTATTTTGACATGCAATTAAAAACTGTGTCGACAACAGGACATTAGCAGGATTCTGGCGTGAAGGTTTTTTTAAGTTTTCTGAACAAATATGAGCAGCATTAACTCGTTTTTCTGTTTATTTATTCATTCTATTATCTTACTATCCACTTAGAAACATTAACGGTGACCAAATGCACACGTCATGAGAAGAATGCTAGATGAACCTAATATAACAGAAACAGGAACCTGATTGACCTCCTCTAATGCTAAAAGCTATTGAGGTTCCAAACGCCCCCTTATCTAAAAAAAGCCTACAACAATATCAGACTAGTTTTTTTTTTCTAGTCACTTTTAGAATATTCTTAATAGAGTAATAGACAAATTTATTCCCAAGTTTTATTATCGCTTAAAAATTTTTAACACTACTATAGGTTTTTTTACAGTTCTCTTTTGTTTAACTTTGAAGATATTACATGAGAATGTACTCCTAGATATTAACCAATTACCCACAAAATTGAACAATTTTATGACGCCTAGAGAAAGCCAATGTTTATTTTACTAGAATAATGCAGCGCTTGAATTAATCGAATAACTCTACATTAAATCCTTCTTTGACTTTTATTGGCATATTTTGCCAAACTCTTTTTACCATCATTTTGTAGACTGGTAATCTTTTGCATTTTTTGAGAAAGTTGGTGGTACCTTTCCGAACAGCTAGTTAATCTATAAAGATATCAGTTTATGATACCTAAAAATGTTGATTACATTACGTAAGACATTGCTAGCTTATTAGCTATGATATATTCATCAACTTTTTTCCATTTCTAATATGACTGGAGAATCGAGCTTGTATTCTTTAGCCCGTAGCTGACTTAGATAATTTAAAAAAATATTTTCATTAGGTTTCTAGTCGCACAGCACGTAAGTGTTCGTTCATGTCTTTAACTTTTACTAACTTCGAATTTCATAGGACAACCTTAAAAAAATATATTACTGCTTTCAGCTAGTACCTGTGGTGAAAGGGAATCGGAGAGACTGCACAATATAGCCAGTCGGTTACACGAACAATTAGACCATATTATCGAGGTGCGTTTTACTGATACTCAATATATTTTTTAAATGGAGAAGGAGGGGTAAATATACGTTAAGTAATCTGTTTCGAAATATCTCGTGTGCGCCTTATCAGTGACGTCCTATCCTTTGCATACTACAGCGGACCGGTGGAACACAGACAAGTACATGAGCTTTAAATTCACTGTCGTATGAATTTGTATGCAGTTTCCACACTAAGTTTTGCTCCAGTATGTTGCTTTTGAGATTTGAATTCACAATTGCGATTATTAGGCGAAGATCTTAACCACTAAGCCATCACAGCTACACAAAGTTTAGTCTTCTTCGGTTATTTTTTATATATTTGCAATATTTACTTGTACCTCTATTGTATTAAGATTTGTAAAAAGTCATGTAATTGGCAATTAAATTTTTAAGAGATTTTTTCTTATCCCGGCACTTTCATCTTCGTGTTTGTAACGCTAACTGCGAGAGATGGTATACTCAAATAAAGATAGAGAAAAAACACTTTGCACGTAAATAATCGTGTGTCTCATGTTACATCGAAATAAACTGTAATACATAGGAAGTTTCATACTTAGTTAACATTAATGGGAAAAATACTTTTAACGAGAATTACGTATACATTTGTACAATATAAGCCAGGAAATTTAAAAACTAATCTAAATTGATATTATAGTTTACTGTCGGCGTGGCTATTTTAAATAAATATATACGTATATTTGCTATATTGGTGTGTCATCACTTTTTGGATCTCATTGAAGAGCTTACAGTCTCTCAACGAGCCATGAAGAGGAATATGCTGGGGGTTTCTCTACAAGGTCGAGTCAGGAATGAGATGCGAAAACGAATAATAATAACCGATATAGCCTAGCAGATTGCAAAGTTGAAGTGGCGGTGTGCAGTCCACGTGGCGCACAGAACAGAAAGTCGTCTAAAGGTTCTGAAGTGGAGACCATCGACCGGCAAGCGCAGCGTAGGATATCGATCATCCTGCGTAACAGGTCGTTTTCTACCGTTCCTTTGACAAATCTAGAGAGAGGGAACTCCATGTCCAGTAGTGGATGTCCTCCGGATGAAAATAAAAACTTCGATGAAGTATCTATGCTATATATATGATGAAGAACGAAGACGTAAGGGCGACCACGTTATTCTTGTATACGTGTATGTACATTAGTCCATGTGCATACTTGTGTTTATATACACAATGAAGCAGTATTAAACATATAATTAAATCTTAACCTAATTAATGAACATTAAAATTAATTACAGGTATGCAAACTACTTCGACATATTGCAATGTCAGAAACCCTCCAAGTGAGCGCAAAGTTCGCTGAAATAAACCTTAGGATATATGGGCCGCAAGTTGTAACTGCCGCACGTACGTTAGCAGCGCACCCGGGCAGCGCAGTTGCAAGGGAGAACCTGGACGTGTTCGTGGACATGTGGGCGTGGCTGTTGGCCGACGCAGCCCGCCTCGCTAAGGAGCTACTCGATCTAACCGACGACAGACCGGACAAGCAACAGTACAGCAGCTTGCCGAGGCCTGGCGTAAGTTTTACCCTCGACGTGTTCGTTAAATTTCCAGAACTCTAATATCAATATTACAATATTGCTTAACTACTACGTTTCTTAATCACCTGAACGTTTTAATTTTTATGTAAAATAAATTTTCTGTGATAAACTAAAGAACTTTGTATAATTTCACGCATAAATTTGAAAAGCACCGGTCATCGTGGCGATCTTTGGTGGAATGGCTTTTAAATGGACTTTTATCGGTTGATGTGATGATGATCTTGAAGTAAAAATGTAACCTTTAAATGTTTCTCTAATCTAATGCGCTTGTTCTTTTAAATTATTGGGAATTCTGGGAAAAATGTAACGACTATATGGCTTAAAAAATGATTAATATTTCAGAAACACGGTACGACCAGTAAACCTCTAAAAGCTGTTAAACTGGATTCTGATGAACAGGCTAAAATTGCTAAATCGGGACTTGAGATGAAATTAATGTCTTCTGAGATGGACGCGGAAACGGAAAAATGGCAGGGAGCGGACGAGAACAATGACATCGTGAAAAGGTATTTAAAAACGAATTATGAAGTACACTTTAATTGCAATAGCAAGTAAATAACATGACGGTTTTTATTTAAAGACTTCAAAAAATCTATCCAGTAACTTTGAGAAAAACTTTATATTAACAGGGCGAAAAATATGTCTTCCATGGCTTTCGCTATGTACCAATTCACAAAAGGCGAAGGGCGGCTAAATACAACGCAAGACCTCTTCACACAAGCGGAATATTTTGCTGAAGAAGCTAATAGGCTTTATAAGATAGTTCGACAATTTTCATACCAGGTATGTGTACATTAATACACTTGAGTCATTTTTTTTCTTACGAGGTTAGTTAATGAAAATACTTATAACAATAAAAAAAACAAGAGATGTCGCTCAAAACGTTGTTCAAACTCAATATTTTTGACTGACGTATCTACTCAGTAGATAGCATTTTCGGTATAATCTGTAACAAACGAGCACACTTGTTATCAAGTACCGATAAATATTTACAAAATCGTTTTATGTTTTGTACTTATGAATTGAATTTGACTGTACACTAATTTATTTATTTTTTGTAATAAAAATGTATTGTTTACGTTTTATAAATATAACGCTTATGTAGTTTGGGTTTTATTATTATCACTTTTTCTTCTTTTTTGGGAAATGTAGTTTTTTTATCATAAACGTTAACTTAAAACGTTAAATTTACCATATATCGCATGATACTTGATGTTTATTAAACTTTGATTTGATTTTTTTTTTGTTATAAAAAGAGTTGGGTATACCTCAATCGTAACAATGAACACGATCGAGGACTTCAGCTATTAATTCTTGCGCAGGTTCCAGCAGGAACAATGAAGAAAGAGCTATTAGAACACTTAGACAAAGTGCCAACGTACGTGCAGCAACTGCAGTTTACGGTAAAGGAACCGACCGTTGGTCGGGCGGCGACCTTTAGTAAGGTCGACAACGTCATCCAGGAGACGAAGCATCTGATGAACGTCATCAGCAAAGTAGTTACAACGTGCTTCGACTGCGCGAACAAGGTGATTCATCTGCCCTTTAATTTATTCTCAGTTCTTCCAAGAATTTGAGCATCACATCGCACATTTGAAAATTTAGAGAATTTTCTAGAAATATTAAAGATTTTAGTGCATTGGAACGTAATGTTCCTTAGGTACCTTTGCCGTGGGAGGCGAGTGTGGGAGTGATTAAAAGGCACCAGAGTGTTGCACCTGTTAAGTACTTTAAAATTTTATTTCGTTCGTGGCTGTTAGACTTTCGGGATACGGGTGGAAGAGTGTGATGATTGTAATGAAGGTTTATTCTTGATTAAATGTGTATTTTAATAAAGTAACGTTGCCAAGATTGCTTTAAACAAGAATAAATCTTTTAGCTATTTAGAAATTAGTTTGTAATAGACATAGAAAAATTAAAAAACCGGAACCCCTTCTAGTTAAATTGTATGTTTTATTTGAAATTTGTTTCTGTTTTTCTACCGCTATGCACTGGGTGGTTCCTTCCGCGCCAGGGTCTTATTCCGTTGGACAAAGCGATTAACAAATCGTCCACCAAAACAAGTGATAAACCGGTCTGTCTCATTGTCTGTCTTACATTTCATAACGTATCCTCCCATGTTTATGTAATTCTGTGTGTAGTTACATCCGAGCATGTTTCGTGTTATCCTTGAAAGTATACAATTCAATATTTAAATATTTATGTAAATTTTGTACTCGTTGTTATTATTTACATTGGTATTTATGTAAAACGTCAGCTAGTTTGCTAGGTGTAACTCAAAAAACCCAAACCAAAATAGCAAAAAACTCGCCCCGTGCTAATACGCTTCTCTTCAATCGACAATTGGGAAAATTTCTTTATTTTATTTTATTTCTTTTCTCCTTTTTACGTTATAATTTGTTTCCTAATTTCAGTATTCCCTATGTATGCCCGAGAGAGTACCTATGCATTGGAAACCAAACTTACAAAAAGCATCTACATTTAAAAGTGAAAATAGTGTATTAAATGGATGAAGTAGGTATATGTGTGGGTTAAAGTTTTTGATCACTAAACAAAAATGTGGCAATAACATACTCGTAATTCAGCCTAACGTACTACATCGTGGTTACAGAGAATAGCGTAGTTTTGTTAAATGGTGTATTAATAGCTAATGTCTGAATGTTGTTTATTGTGTGTTGTGATGACTTATTATATTTACTTAGATTAGTATCTGTGTGTCATTACTAAACGCATTCATCTTAGAGTTTATAAGATTATTTATAAACTTTAGGATGTTCTACGCCTGCGCTCTATTTCCCATAAAATGAATATACTAGAATATTTCCATGATTTTTCAATGTTATTGATGTTAAAGACTATATATTAAATACTACTACGAAGAGTTTTATGTGGCGAATTAGTTTTGCGTAAAATTGGTTCGCGTGCATGGTGTTTATCATTTCAATGGGTGCAGTAGCAAAGGGTAGACGTCTATTTTATTGGTAGCGGTTTCGCCACAACACATTTGTATTATTAACCTCAAATGATAACCTTGTATTGACATGACAGCGTTGCGCTCGATGCTTGGAAATTATTCATGAAATTCAATGGCTAGAACCACACTCGCAGACCGAATAGCAGACCTGTGGTGAAATTTACTTCAAAATTTTCGGACACTCATCCTCATTACTAGCCAACTAGGCATTTTATGTGATCTGAATAGTGTGGCAAAACCGCGCCAAGGTGTTGGTGTAAGCGGCAGATAATAAAGTTGTTAATACAATGCAGTACAAATTGGACTTCACGGGTCTGTCGGCGGGCACAGCTGGGGCGGGAGGGCGTGCAGCGCGAGACGAGGACACAGCTGGTGGAGGAGGAGGCGACGCGAAGCCAGGAGGGAGTTCCTCCGACACGGCCATGTGACAGTACGGCATGGGCCGACGCGGCAAGGGCGACGCGCGTCGGACCAGGGTCAGCTTCCTCTTGTTCTAAAGGCTTAACGTCTTTAACTCGTCGCCTGCGGTCGCTCGGACAAACGCTATGGAACATTTACTTACAAATAGGTACGTCGGTACGTGTTCGTTTCCCGCTATTTTGCGGTTGGACCTAAATCTTATCCCTTTTATATTAATCGACAATTTTGAGAGATTTCGTAGCTAGAATTGACAAGCTACAATTCAAGATGTATCCATTTATTTTCAGCTATGCTCTGATAGATTTAAATAATAATATTGTTAATCAGATATGGCATCATAAATATTCGAAACGAAACGACGACGACGAAGATAACGCGTAATAATACGCTTCAAAATCCTTTTATATACAAAATAATTTGTCGCCTAGCGTTTGTCCTGAAATCCGACCATTTTGTTGGTAACCCATTGAACAGTTCGCACAAATATTGCAGCCTCAATGGGTTCCAACAAATATTTAGTTTTAAGATGATTAGTACGATATACAGGATAATCTTCCACCACGACCACTTGCGACACACTAAAGTACCGCTGGCGCCAAGTTATTTAATGTACATATTTTACCTGAAATCTCATCTGTAAGAATATAGGGCATTATGCTACCTAAAGTAATCTAATACATGACATTTCATATTTTTGCATTTTACCCTTAATACCTACGTTGGTAAAGTTCAATGAGGCTCTAGAATATACAGCATTGGATTTAGTACGCCTCGTCATAAAAACATTTATGATTTCTATAAAAAAGAGTGAAAACGTACAATAATTAATAAATATTACATTAAAATGTTTACACGGTGTTACACAAATACGTAAATAACACAGGAAATGTATCTTTTTAAGTTTCCCCGTACCTCTAACATCAATGTTTAGTAAGTTCCAACCCTGATGCTTTAATTATAAGTTTTTTTTCTCTCCTTTTACATGCACATGTTGCACCTTTGTAATCCTGTTGAACCTGTCTTCATTTTGCATAGCACGCTTCCTCTGTTTGTTTGGCAATAGCTTATTATGTTTACATGTAACATATCAGACATTGTACTTCAGAACGACACGACCTCACCATTTCGTTGTGCATTAGTCTATTGTCTAACATTGATCTTGTGTAAATACTAATAATGGAAACGCGCGGCGGATATTGCATGATTGTAAAACGATAGATGTGTGTTGCATGTGTGTATGTGACTGTCATTATGGATGTCGTACTTCATCTGTATCAAAAGAGAGGATGTTTAGCACTAAGAGAAGGGAAAATTGACTCTGGTTGCTGCCGATGCAGCACTTATGTCGCCCGGAGAAACTTTGTGTTATATAGACCATTCACTTCAGCTCCACAGAGGAGTAGACGGGGATTGCACCAAGTTTTTGCATGAACATGTGTGACTTGCTGTTGGCCTTGACGCAAACCTTACCGCTCAGCATGTCGCTAATTTGTCGTCCAATAACATGATTAAACCGTTCCTCCAATAATCAATCCACTTTTAAAGCGTTATGAAATGTAATATTTAATTAATAATGAAATTTTTTTATGGAGGGCCAATGTAAAATGATCACACTTTTGAATAAATTAAAAAAGATTCATGTGACAACAACAATACTAGTAATAGTATGTCTTTATCAACCATGTGGAAAACGTTTTAACTTTTTTAAACTCTACAGAGTAGTTACTTATTTACAAATAATATTTTGATCAAATAGTGATTAAAAATAAACCTCATGTTAAATACGGAAAAACTTGAGTTTTACTTTATTTGAATAAATATAACAACTGAATATAAAAATTTGCTTAAAATTTTAGTACTTTAAATGTTTAACAGATTTGTGTTATTCTGCTTGAGCTAAAGCTATTTATTTTATACAAGTCCTGTCAGCAATCTGCTCCCATTGTAGAATCGGTCTGTATAACACTGTTTCTATTACTGCTTAAAACATCATAAAGGCTTATTTTGCACTAAACAAATTATTGTGTAAATACGGTTAATTGCTTTCGGAATACACTATAATATACTATATATTTAAGATATTTTCAATTCTCGTACAATATTTACAATTATGTAAAGAGCTTCATTAAGCTTTATAATAAGAGTTGTGAATCGAAACTATGGCCACTTAGACTTGGAGTATTATTAGAATACTGCATCGAAATAAATGTCGATAAGTTTAGGAAAAAATAACAAATGTCCAATTATATTCATTCAACAATTAAAGAATAATTTAAATTAGTTATTTCCAAACATGATTTTTATAACTTAATTTATTGCCTTATATTCTCGACGTACAATAACGTTATTAAGTAATACAGTAGTATACAAATATATATACAAATCAACAAATATAACAGCGCTGGTAGGTATAACTAGGAAATAAAGATTGACAATTGTTTCAAACAATGTTATTCGTAGTTTCATCTGTCTATTATTATGATTAAAATGTGACGTTTCTTTATAAGTAATTAATAACATAACATTAATTAACAGAAAAGTTACGCTATTGTAAAATAGGATATTATCGACATTGTAGTATAATTTATTCTTGTCAGAATTTTTTTTCTACTCTATTCGCTGGATAAAGTTAATACCCTGATATAAGCAACTTATCTCATTGTTGTTTAGCGATATCCAGTTAAGTGTGTGTTTACATTTATCCGTCATTTACACAGTCATTGCTACTTTCTCTTGTTCGTATATAGTGTTCCTGTTTATTCAGCGCCTTGCCAACGAACTGATGTTTCTAATTAAAAATTGCAAAGAATAAGTTACAGCATTAAAGATGAATGCTGTGTGTACATAAAAACAATTATTAAAAAATATTATTATTGTTGGATCGCAACTGTAAACTTCTTTACAATTGTTGGCACTCTCTACAAATATCTGTCATTTGTCACTTCTGTCGCTTAGGAAACTGCGTTTCAAAATAAGCTATATTAACTCTTTTCAGCGAATATAATATACCCACATGATTTATCAAGAGCAATAAGAAGACAAAACTTGTTTTTTTTATGGTTCGTAAGTTTTAATATTAATGACAAAAATTATCTTTTGATATAGTGTTTAAGTACTAAATCTAAATTAATGTAGCAAAAATGTTCACAAATACAATAGCTGTGCCATTGTGCCTCTTAATGTAGAATAACAATGATTATAGGGCGAAGATGTAAGTCCATTCATAACACAATTATTACCGCTATTTGCAGCTGAGAAACTTTTATTGAAACAGTATAACTGCAGACGCATTTACAATATTTTTAACAGTTAAGTATATAGTTCTTAGCTATACAGAGATTTGTGATATTACAAAATACTAATAAAGAGATTTAGTACAACTTTTATGGTTTCAAAATTTATAAAGTAGTTAACTTTAGCGGAACACGAGAAGAACACCAATAAAATAGTAACTATTAACGTTAATATAATATAGTTTAAGATACGGTAGAAAAAATGTTCGGGGTAGGGTCCGGAATGAATGTGATGAAAACAGATATAATATTTTTCATTGATCAGCTTATTCAACGAAAGATTCCTATTATTTGCACTACCAACTTAATTGTAGACAATATTCATTATATATAATATACTATCCAAATAATCATTTACAAAGTTGTTAAAGTTTGAGCAAAGTTTTAGCATTAGACATATATTATCATGGGCTAACCAAATTCACTTGAAATGTACCAAATAACGTAGCTTATATAAATTTTAGCCTTTAAAATGTCATAACTCAAGTGCAAAAAAAAATAATCAATATATTTTTATTTGAAAACTATATTGAACTATACAAGAATGTAACCCTAAATGAAAACCCCGTTTATAATTGTAAATATAATCATTTTGTTATTGTTAAATAATTATAGATATTAGTTAATTCACTTCTCAAAGATATGTTTGAAATAAATATAATATTAATCCCATTGAGATTTAAGATTAAAATAAATAAAAACTATGGTAAAGAAACTGTTGTGATTGTTATAATTATAATATATTTAAAGTTGCATTTTCATTAATAATAATTAGAAATATATTTTCCATAGTGCTGCCAAAGTTTAATATACATAGAGTTAGTAAAATTGTTTACATAAAAAAATATTTTGAAGTTACTTGTGCATTTACGGATCGAGTAATGTGGTGTGATTTAAGAACCTTTAAATTAGTCGCTAATGGTTCATAATTCTAGCGACTTTTTTAGGGGACTTCAGCAGTTAAATGCATTTTGTGTGATTGTATCAGTAAATGTAAAATGGATTTGTTGCAACTCCAAATAAAAGAGATTCATTGGATCAGAATCTTTCATTTGTACCCTGCAGTTTAAAATTTTATTTTCGTCGTTACTACCCAAATGCTTGATAAAGTTTAACAATTTTTAACATAATAAGAAAAGGTAGAATAATGATTTTCCTTTTTAAATTATGAAGGCGGCTTCAATTAGTTCTAATAGATGAATTAACAAAAGAAACTATTTTTAAAATGTAGACTTGCACGACCGGTGACAGCACTCGAGAGTGTGAACAATTCAACTTCAATCAAAAACCAAAATGTTCTTTATTCGAATAGACTGTGAGAAGCACTTTCAAATCCTCAATCAACATAAAATGTTGGCATTGTTATCCCTACAATAAGCTACAACCAGCTCAAAAGGCCGTTCTGCTAAGAAGAGTCTGGGAAAACCTCAACAGTTGATCTTTACAAATATACTTTTATAAAGAGTACTTTACTTGATTTAGCTTCCTGAGTGTTAATGCTCAACAAGCTAATTCCACGCATTAACATAAATACATTGACACATATATTGGATATAAATGCTAACAATAGTGCAATATTTAAGATAATAGATTTCAGACGCTTTACAGTATACATAAGGATTATTAAGTTTCGCCAATTTCTTCTGGTGCAAAAGTGAAACACTTTGTGAGAACTGAATTGCAACTAATGGAGATGATTTTAATGACTAAGATGCTCTAACCGGTATTTCCGCAAAGTAATTTTAAAAAATATTATCAAATTCTAAACTTATTAACCTGTTACCTATTTTTGGTTCAACCAGTTTATTTCAAACTTAGATGTCCCTGTTGTACTAGTTATAATGTCTTTAGTTATACTTATCTCACTATCCGAATTTAATATTTTGTTTCTTACATATATAATTATGCTTGCATACAAACTTTTTCATATAATTTCTTTCTACTACAATATATTCCCACGGATGCCCAGTCCCTGAATTTTATTTTTAAATTTTTACATAACATTAATTTAAATATAGTATTGAAATTCATTTAAAAGTAAAGTAAATATTGTCGTTAATATGACAAGAATCTATCCTGTTCGAATTTTTTAAAAAAATTGAAAATATTAGACGGAAGAATGTCAGCAGGACCAATATTTTTAATGTTAAACAGAGATCCGCAGCAGAGTTAACCTGGTAGCAAGTGATTCGTTCGGCCCATGACTGTACTATCTCTCTCCGTTCAGTCAGTCCTACGTCAACGCTATCGGTAGCGGCACTCATGTTTTTCCTCAACCCCTACTTCGCCGCGTTTTCCTGAGACGCGGTACAGCGATTATCACTGAAGAGAGCGTTTTTCGTGACATCCTCAAATGAACCAATATAATAATTATTATTCAGGGATTACCCTAACAAAACTTATCTTGGGGAAATCTCCTATGATGCGACGGTAACTGTTCAAGGCAGATAGATTAGAGTTTATTCGGATAATTTTGTCCTGCTAACAATATTTTTTTCAAATTCTCAATTTTTCAATTTTCATAACAACTTTTAGATATTAAATATATTTCCTTTGAGGTTACTCTCACAAAAAAGCCCTTTTCCAGTTTCCGTAACACCTGTGAGTTGATAATAAAACAACTATAAATTCCTATATATTACGTATTTATTTATATTTATTCAAAGGTACAATATATTACATCGTCAAAACTTCATTACGCTCCAACATACGTCATATCCTTTGTAATGACTAAGCAAACGAATTGTATGGTAAAACGACACGAGGCCGTACATCGAAACGAAAACAGTTCTTACATTCTAAATTTAAAAACTTTTCAACGGTAGTCAATACTGTAATGAGAATTAATGAACAAATTTAAATACGGTATGCAGATTAAACAAGGATTATGCATTTCATAAATTACGTCCCATTGAATAACATGTTTAATAAAGATTCGAGCAATCGAAAGATCACAAGAAAATATTTACACATATAAATCTTAATAATCGTGTATACAATAAAGTATATAGTTTAAAAACAAACATGGTATATATACTATATTCTTCCAAGGATATGAGGTCCGTTGCTCCTTCATAATGTTTACAAAATATTACGACACTGAAGCAACAATACCATATTTCTTGCCAAGCGATCCATTTCGATTACCTTCCTTACAAATACAATGCAACGCTAACATCTAGCTAGAGCCTATCTCACAGCTGAACTATGAGCTTGCCTTAATATCACTAAGCACGATGTACCGGAATCAATGTCGAACTCCAATCTTAGGTATTTATTTGCACCGACCGAGCGGAAAAACCGCATCACAATAGTAAAAAAGTCAAATCGACATTCCAATTTAGAAATCGTGTAAGTAATACCTTAATGCAAAATTTACTTGAGAATCTACAATGAAGTAAAGTCTAGTATCACGAAACCGATAGTTCAAACCTCTAGCATCATTAAAATTTAACTTGCCCTATTCATAAGAAATTTCAAAAGTGCCCTAGTTTATTATTTCAAACGTACATTGAGCGGGTCGACATCGTTAGCTGTTTACAGAGTTATCGCTGGCGGCATTTAGGCTGACGACCGCGACCGCATACCTCACACATAGCCGTTAGCTGACTATGATTATAAGCTACTTTGGCAACGTTATGGACGTTTACGTCTGTTCGTAATAAAACTTGCGATTTTTGCATAAAAATTGTGCTGTCCGTTTGCTGTTGGCTGTCACACAAAACTTGCATTTTTTTTAAAAAAAAATATCTTTTAAAATTAGGCCAAACTTACAAAATAAATGCGTCATGGAAAATGTCTTACAATTAAATACAAAAGATTAACTGAACACTGCTTAAAATGTTTATTATTAGCATGTCTTATAACATTCCTGTAGTCTTTGATATCGTTGTTCAAATACATTACAGTTGATTGTATACGCAGCTAACTTGTGCGGTGCGCGCGTTGCACTACAAAACTATTCCTGTTGCGACACTCTTAAAAGACCAATCTGAAAACCGGATAAGCAATTCATAGTTTTGGAAGATCTTTAAATTAAATGTAATTTATTAATACACAATAACGCACAACTAATTATTTAAGAATACATTTTAAAAATCACCTAGGAGTGACATATTTATCTCTTAAAAATTGATGGAAACTATTTATAAACACAAAAGAAATATTGTAAATATATCAATATTCACAGACAAATGCAATTAAAGCCCATACTAAGATCGCAATAGTTCAAGTGAACTAATTAATATTAATTCTTACATTTGTAAGACTGATTTAATTCTGCACTTCTAACAACATAGAAGAGTTCCATCACTTCTTAAAATACACACACAACTTTAAAATAAGCGTGTACCAAACAAATATGTACATAGTAGAACAGATCCCATTGATTAGTAACAGGTTTTCCCAAAGTAAGCACAATTTCATGTAAAATGTTTAAAGTGACATAAACGTGAAATGTTGCCCAAATTACATTGAATTTACCATAGCATATACTTAGTAAACGGAGTAATGAAGTATTATGACAATCATATCTATTCTGATAATGGCACAATAATCAAAATAACTTTAGACAATAGATAACAATCAATCTCTTAAAATCTCAGTGAGCTAACATGGAAACATTACAGTTTAGGAAGGTATATTTGATAACAAGTTAGTGAAAAGCGATATGTAAGGGGTTAAGAATACAAATCATATGAAACACCGGCATTACGTCAAGAATAAACTACGACTCACGTCATTACATCTGAGGATGCCAAAGGAATACACTATGTAAATGTGATTAGAAGAAAGTATGTAAGTATTATTTTGAAACGCCTGACTCGCACCGCTCCTGCGGCTAGAGGTTAGTCACACGTGTGTTACGTACGGTGGGTGTGAGGCCGACGCTATAAGTCGCAGGCCTAGAACAAACCTTTCTTTTTTTTATCCTTCTTATCCTTTCCGTCCACCGTCCTGGAAGGAAAACAAAAATTTTTATGTTACCCTTTTAACCGCCTTTAAAGTAACTAAAACTTCTAGTCGAATTTACACATATACCCTTTTGGACTGCGTATGTATGCATTGAGTTCACTCGTTTTTTTTCATTGCTTGTTATTGATGTCACATGTCTATATTTTCTTAGTTGTTACTAAACATGATATGCAGGATGATATTAAATACAAAGCTTATAAATATAAAGCTTGTATGCTACACTATTTCCAATCATTCTGTATAAAGTGATTAGTCTGAAATATATTGATTTAATTTGTTCATTGAAACGCGACCAGCCAATGACTTCTTGAAGTACAAAGTCTGCAGGGACAAATAATAGCCAATAGTTAATTTTCGTCTTTCATTCCATAGACTCATAACCAATAGTTAATTTTCGTCTTTCATTCCATAGACTCATCATGTGAAATACATAACAATGTATTGTGGGAATCGAGCCTGTAACCTACAATCGCAACTATCAGTCTACTCTACCACTGAGCTACCACTAATTAATTTTAATATGTAGTATTCTAAGAAGCTTTTTTCTACTATATTATCATTACGTTATTTAATACTTCTGTCAGAATTCACATTAAATTTTTAAGTATTTCGGTACAATAATTAAAAATTGACGTTTTTAAATTAAAGTAAAAATTTTAAAGTAAAAATTGAAGTAAAAGTTACTAGATTAAAATATTATGTTGTCATGAAAAATACGAATAACTTAGTCTAGATTCAATAATGACAGTGATTTTGTGGAAAACGGACAGAGAAATATCAATTTGTCTTGATTTCTTTGTCCATGATGTAATGTAGGGGGTGTTGTTAAAAATAACTTACTCCTTGCTGTTGGCCTCGAGCGAGCGGCGACGTAGTTCGTCGAGAGAAAGACCGGTGTCGCGCTCCCAAGCGGCGCGCTCCGCTTGCAGAGCCCGCTGTCGCTCCTCCAGCTCGCGCGCTTGCGCCTCGAGCGCGCGCCGCGTCGCCTCGTGCCGCCGAGCAAGCTCCGCCTCGGACTCCTTCAACTTGGCTCGCTTTTCACGTACTTTCATCTCGAACACCTAGAAGTTCACATAGACACTGAAATATCTTGACGAATAAAATAATAAAAGTTATAAATAAATTCAATTTATCTAGGCCTTCCTATTCAAATCGCTGACGTAGCTCGAAAAAGGAGGCCTAAAAGGTTCTCTACTGGCGACCGGGAGTAGGCGCGGTGGCTAGGCCCTCCACTATGTAGAATGCCATGTCGGCAGTTTTAGTCAAGGGCATTTTTCGATCTATTTAGATGATATTTTAAATTTTCATTTGAGAACGGCTCCTAGCTGGAAAGGGCGAATCGGTCACAGGAAAGCAGGGGTTGCGGAACATCAGTAATTACTAATACTAGTATTTAGTGATCATCCTTGTGAGAGATAAAAGAAAATTTTAAAAACTTAATACTGCCTTTGGAAACGCAACTAAGAAGTTGTATCACGAAGAGATGTAGAAATTGACTTATAAACATAAGCTTCTACCAAGAGACAATTTAGTAAAAATTACACAATAATGAAACATCATACTGTTATTGGAAATGTAGATAATAGAGAGGGTAGCTACAAATCTATACTTTGGTTGCGAAAAGTATTTGTATATTATTTATATTTTACCTGTTCCATTTCGCTTTCCATTTTTTTCATTTTAAGATCGTGCTCTCGTTTCTCCTCTTCCATCTGAGCTAGAGGATTCCTGCGAACAATTTTATTGATTTTAAAATAATTTAAGCATGTATTTTATAAGATATTTGTTAAAAATACTCACATGCAGAGTCAATGGATGTAATAATATATTGATTTAAATACACTGTACAAATTTTGTAGTAAATATTTTGTTAATATTACACACATGAATGAATTTGTATATTTCATTAAATAAAATTATTCCTTTTCTAAAAAAAACACAATGTGTATAAATATTAATATCAATTATTATAGATATTTATTACTACTGAGGATGGATAGAGATAATCTATCTATCCTTAGCAGTAATTCTCTATAATCAACATGCCTATGATACATAAAGGGCAGATAAAAAAATTACTCAATATCAAACAATAAGTAGAGAAATAATTTTATATCTTCTCATGTATATTAATGATAAATCAGAAAAAAGGCTATATGCATTCTAGGGAAAACTCATATTTGTAAGTGGTTTTTTAAGTTACTTTAATAATTAATTTAATAATCCCTTTATTAAAGACACATGCTATATACTATATTTTTAACATCATATTGTGATATTTAAATATATACATTTAAACAATAAAAGATTTAGATACTAGGTTACGCGCTAAACATTAACATCGGCCGTGATTTTATTTCAATTGCGTGCATAATCCACTAACTGGACAACATACCAAGCTGTATCTATACATTAAATTTTAATGAATCAGAATTTAATTATAAATAATCTACATATGAATTTAGATAAAAGAACACTGAAAAAAAAGAAAGCAGAAAACATTGAACACCCCGTGCTGTCGTATGAAAATTAGTGATTTAATGTAAAAAGCACACGGTTTTGTGTGCTATGAACTTACCAAACGGTCATGAAACTGTTCATCAGTCCTTGCGGGCACAAACTGAACACCAACACAACCATTGTTAAGGTACAACACGTGGAGTGAGCAAACGTACACGCGCCTTGCAGTGACATTAAATATACACGTTTTTATTCAATACAATTTACCATTAAAATTCCTGACAGGTTTCACTTGTTAAAACATGTATCGTATTAAATCATGCCATATAAAATGATACTCTAAACAATATCAAAATATCAAAAAAATGGACTATCATTGAAGCTTTCAAAAAAAAAGTAAACAATGTTACTAGAAAAGGTAGATCAAGAACAATTGAAATATTTGAATTGATATAATGATTGATTTGTATGTATAAAATTTGTGTGCATTTACGCGGCGTAAGAGTGAAAGGAATGTAAATAGCTTAAAACGATACAATCCAATACAAATAATAACGGCGTATCCGCAACTAGACACATACAGCCGGGGGGTCAAGACATTAATTATTCAGTTCATGAACATCCCATAATAGAGGCGTCCGGTACGAAACGTATTTTTATTTTTGCATACCGTACGGACAATGCCATATCAAATATAAGAATGTTTTTAGCTACAGACTTAATTCGAAAAGTAGTCCAGGTCTACGGGAGACTTAAAGAGGGATCTATGTTGGAGTGACACAATGGGGTTCCCAAAAAATAAGAGTGAAGATCTAAAATATTGGCCTGACTTCACCTATCAATACAGGCAGATCATTATTATATTATACATATTTAAAGAAGCTTAACGACTTAGTTACTTGTAAAAACTTGCGTATTCCATTTCCACATTTAGTACATATCTTCTAATAATATTTAATGCCGCTGCAGACGTGTATACGTTATTTTGGTTAATGACATTAAATCATGAACGTTTAAAACCTAAACGCTTTGTTAACACCACCAAAGGCTCAAAGAACTTTAATATTATTATTTTTAAGACACCATGATAAGAAAATTAATGACAAATAAGTATTATGCAGTAACATGTAGTTTCATTTCTGCATGCTCAAGCACATAACATTCGAATAATAAGGAATGTTGTTGCAACTATAGAAACAAATGAGAAATAAAAATTAAATCTGGTAGCTCAACACTGCGACAGTAAGTAAAGTCATTGACCGCGTCAAAGGTGACCAGACATGCAGGAATGAAATTACATCGACTCTGAAATTATCTCGATTTTTAAAAGTACGCAATTAATTATAATTATTTTGTCGCAATAAAAGTCTGGCCATCTTAAAAGCGGTGACGGCAGTAAGATATTCAAAACAATCGGTAACGTACGCAACCACGTCTATTAAGGTTGTTGATCATGCCTTTTAAATTATTTAATGGAAAACTAATTAATAGTATGTTAGAATGAATTAACTTAGGTTTTATGTAACTTGTTAAGGCATTATGTTAGAATTGCAGATTCATAACAGAATAGGTGGAACACACAAAATTGTAAACTATATGTATGGACTTATTCTTACTTGTTGGAATTAATCCTATGTGGTTTGCCATCGTGGGAAAGGCCGGCTAGTTTGCGACATCGGTAGTTTTCGTAGTGAACTGAACTGGTTACGTCTTTTAAATCTTGTAGATGTGTTCGAATTACCATGTTGCGCAGGGCGAGGAAATCACAATGTTCCAAATTTTCGACTGAAAATAAAAGTTTATTAGACTAATTTTATATAAATGGACGAGGCCTAATAACCAAAACTCGAATATCTGTATTTACCTAAACGACATATGTTACCGAGCCCTGGAAAACATTTTTGTATAAAAAAAAATTGGGAACGCTAATAGATGAGTAAGAGGAATAAATACACCATCATTAGTGATTGATACTGACTACTTCTACTTGTACGTAGACTCCGTAAATAATTTAGTAATTAATAACCTATTAGGGCGATCGACATCATCATTATTGCAGCCGTGATGTCTACTGCTGGACTTTGACCACCTCCACAGATTTTTAAAAGAATTGGTGGAAAGCAGCTTGAATCCGTTCACCGACGACTACAACAAGATCTCGCAAAATCTTGTCTACCTGTGTCCTTTACGCTTGCTTATTAGTGGTCACCACTACAGAACCTTAAGAACCCAGCAGCCAACTGTCTATACACTGTTGTTACTTTTATTCGTCAAGAAAGTGAAAAAAGATAACTTTAGGCAAAAAGGCATTCAATCATACAATCTCTGGCCATAATATACTATGGTAATGGTTTAGATATGTAATTTTAACACTAAATGTACCAAATGCAGGTCAAATGACCCATTTCAGACTGACATTAAAAATGCATGTATCATGTTATTGATTTAATAACTTTTTCTTACTACTTTTATTAAACTTTAATCTACATTAATTAAACAATTATTTACTTTTTTATTTCCTTTCTAATAACCGTGTTTCTTACAGTCAAACAGAAAACATAAAGTCAGGTCATTTGACCTGCTACTGTAGAAATAAATATTTAGTTTGTTGGTATGATTAGTGTTAAAGACGGATAAAACATACGTTTACCAATGGATGAATATTAAATTAATATAAGATTAAAAAATCCAAAAGAATAAAAAGTGCCTAAGCTTTGACCTCATCCAGTGAACAAATCTTTCTATAGGCAATGTATGGCAATGCTTTTCCATGTCCAGAAAGCTTGCATTGGTTGATTTCAAAAATATTTGTAGAAAGTTTGTGTGCTAAGGAGTACTAAACTAAACTTTCTTCATAGAAGTTAACACACCTTGGGAATGACGTGTTTATCTACAGATGATTATATAATTTCATATTATTGAAAAATCCATACACTATTCAGGTATTTTATTTTATTAAAAAGTTTACCTTCAGCAATGCCCCAAGGATACTTTCGGCCGCGGATCCGCTTGCCTTCAGTCTCAATGACAGTGTTGGCACCCACAACAGCGAAAGGCACTCTCGCGCGTAAAGCCTTAGTCGCTTCCGCACCATCACCCTCCTCGCCGCCGGTCTCCGGGAACTCGTAGATCTTAATCTTATGCTGCGCTATCTCCTTCATTATCTACAAATTTTATTATAATTATTAAATTTTAATAGCAGGTCAACTTTTTAGCATTACATACAAAACGTATTAACACATCTAATCTGCTAAATATTTATAACAGAATGGATTTTCGGAATAAAATTTTGTTTCGAAAAAATCCCTTATAATCCGGAATTTTAAGTTTTCATTTTTCTTAGTTCAGATTAAAACTTTCTTAGTTCAGATTAAGACTAGGTTTAAAACAAACTATACGAAGTCATGTCAACATAACATGCTTCTGAAACTGCTGTACTGCGCCTTATGAAAGCGCAGCGAGCAGGGGGACCGAGAAAAAAGAGCACGACTACTGCAGCCGCGAGCATCGATGGCGAACTGGCGAAACTGGTTGATACTTCCCCCCTCCCGACTAGCCGCGCGCTACGCCGCGATAAGACGCGGCACAGCGATTTCGGTAGCGTTAAAAAACGGAAAACGTACCTGCTCTTTAAAGTCCTTACATTCCTCGGGCGTCATGGTGTCGGCCTTTGCGATGACCGGAATAATGTTAACCTTATCTCCGAGCCGCTGCATGAATTCGACATCGAGGGGCTTCAGGCCGTGTCCGCTGGGTGCGATGAAGTACAAGCAGCAGTGCACCCGAGTATCTGGCGGTGCTGCCTTTCGTGTTACTCGAGATTCCGCGTTCAAAAATTCTTCGTATTTCGATTCCACAAAATCAATAATAGGTTGCCAACTAAAATAAAAAATAGTCAAATGTAAAGATTTGATTTTTTTCATTTAGGGGCTCATTATTCTTAGTCTATTTTATACTGTTAAATCTAGCTAAATCCTAATAAAAAATTCATATGTAAAATTAAAGCATTGACCATAGAACGATTTGTTTATTAATCTATTTATGTTATGTTTAGTATTGTTTCATGTTTTTAATTCGAACATTTATATACTTTTTTTATATTGTAAGAATTTTTTGAAGTACCTAGCAAACATTGCTTTGTTATCGAGGTTATATTGCTTTAATATCTAGAGAGAAAATAATGATAAAATGGGGAAGCAAAATCATATAGTCACACCACAGTTTATCATGAATTATTTACTACTTTAAGGTTAATAAAAACTTATGGTTAAAATAAACTGATGCCATTAGGGATCCAATTTTTGTTTTATCTGTGTTAAACATTAAACCTTAATTCGAATAAAAAAAAACATTGTATAGACCTC
Source organism: Battus philenor (assembly GCF_028537555.1). Taxonomy (NCBI): domain Eukaryota; kingdom Metazoa; phylum Arthropoda; class Insecta; order Lepidoptera; family Papilionidae; genus Battus; species Battus philenor. The sequence continues at coordinate 7,987,092 of NW_027181693.1, forward strand.
ATGCATCCTCTCCTCCCCCCCCCCCCCATATACCGTAAAAATTAAAGACTAAAATGTTTTTTTTAAATAAAAACATTTAACAAAAAATTCGAAAATATGTCACTATTACTTTATCTGAAATGGTTTCAGAACAACACCATACTTTTTTAACGATCTGCGATATTATTACTTGTATAATCTCACCAATTGCTATTGTCTACGGCATCACCGAATCCAGGCGTGTCAACGATCGTAAGAGTTAAATTAACTCCGTTTTCTTTCAATATAACGACACTCGTCTCGACTCCTACGGTTTTCTTCACACGCAACGAAGGGCCTGGGTGTTTGTCTCTATCGTAGACTTCCGTTAAAAACAACGAGTTTATTAACGTCGATTTACCCAGACCTGTCTCACCTGTAAACGAGTTAAAACAAGTTTTACACACAAGTTCATGACTCCAGAGATTTCCATATTAACTAATGTTAATAAAAAGCAAATATTCTGGAGTTTTATTTGCTCTATGCTTAAATGCGCCGGTTATTAGCAACCGGTTCTATTGGAAATATCTATGAAAGCCCATGTCCAGCATTGGACTTCTTACGGCTTAAATGGTGATGTAGATTACTGACGAAATATTAGACAGTAGCTATTGGTTTTCCATATAAATATAATTAATTATAAACAGAAAGATGCAAATAGATGTTGTTTACAAAGTCCTATTTATTTTTAATGTAAATTATTTTATAAAAAAGCATGTTTTGCAAAAACAGTGAAAATATATAACAAAAAAATATACAACGCATTTATCTAAAGAATCTGTACAAGATCTTACCTATACAAACGATTAATATACAATTTCTTTCCTTCCTTGTTTACATAACGAGCAAAGCTGGAAAGTTGCGAAAAACTACAATTTTACTTACCGACAACCATAAGTGTAAACTCAAATCCTTTCTTTACCGCTTTTCTGTACACCTGGTTAGGTAAGTTTGCAAAGCCCACATATCCATCTAATTCTTTGGTCTTTGGTTTTTCTATTTTAGGCAACTCCGGTTTAGGAGCAACAGGCGGATGATCGACTTTCTGAAAAACAACGTGGATACCTATTAATAAAATTATTCTAAATTATAAGGCTTACAAACAAAATCTAAAATATTTGGATAAGTACTATACAAACTGATAACTTTCATGGAATTGATCGTGCTGCTAAGATTGTGATCGTAATTAATGGGTGACGAATGTCATGAAAATTTCAAATCATTACGGTGTTATTATTTAAAATGAAAATTTTACACATCAGAATTTTCATTAGTTAATTTTTCTCTAGGCTTATTTCACTTATGAGTTAAGTAAATTATTAATAAAAATTAAAAATATACCTACGTATATACGTTCTATGTATCCATGCTTTGATTGTAAAAAAAAATTCATTACTTTATAAGGCTGAAAATATTGAGAAGAATATCTCATATAGGTTAACAATAATCCTATCAAAAGTCAAATAGAGATTAAACCAGCAATGCCAAAACGCATGGACAGAAAATAAGCCTTTAAGTTACTGCTACTGCTCATACATATGTTTGTGCATTTCAGGATTTTTAAGCCAATTGAAGCAATTGATGTTTATTTAAACTGCATTCATACGCATCAGTTGTGATGATGCAAACGAATTCATCAATTGAAACGAAAATAAAATAATAAATATATGAAATATCACTCTAATATCACTGTTTTACTTTAAACTCACATTAATAAAACTTCTATTTTAGTAGTAAGTAAATGTAAATTGGCAGTAATATATAAAAAAAAAGAAAATAAAACGCGTAATTATAAGCGCATATAAGTGAAAAAAAATTGAAGCATGGCGTCGAGTAAAACTTAATGTGTGGTAATGGTCACTGTCCCGTTTAGTATTATAATCTAGATTAAAAAGTATTTTTGCAAATCCGTAGGAAATAATTTTCAGACATTAATATTATATCAACTGAACAGAGAGCATTTGCGTTTACCTTTTGCCTATAGGAGGGGTGGGCAACCTTTAGAGTCGAAAGAGTCAAAAATTACAATTTCATAATTTTTAATCCTAATAATAAGAAAAGATTAAAAAAATTACTAGTTATATATTAAACATCTATTTATTCATTCATATACCTAAATATACGATTAAATAGTAGTGTTTTTCACAAGTTACATTATATATATAGAAATCATTAATCACTGTGACCATTTTTCGAAAATTTGGATAAAATTAGCTTATAATTTGCGTTAACTTTAAAACACGACTCTAAATTTTTATTTGTCATCTGGCTTCTTACTTTACTTCTAATAATATTCATGCAAGAGAACGCTTGTTTATTATCAGATTTTATAATATTTGCGCGTAGAACTGAAAAGCTGCAGCTTCACCTCTAAAGAGGCGCATGTGAGTCAAGAGCTATAGGTTGCCGACCACTGACCTATGGTGAATAATGATTTGATTTACAATTACATTTGATAATAGCATAAGTGAACCTTGATATTTTCTGTATTCCTGAGTGCCGTGGGAGCGGTGGGCGGCGCTGTAGTCGGTACAGGCGGAGCTGGCATCTGAGGTGGTGCAATCTTGCCGGTGTCGATCGACGCACTGCTGGCGATCTTAATGCCATTCGGCTCGTGGTGGTTGCTCTCGTGAGGATCGGGCAGCGTCGCGGAGCGCTTGGCCAGCGCGTCTTTGAGCGCAGACGGAGCGACCGGAGGCGCAGGAGGAGCGCCACTCGGCAGTCCCGTTGCACTGCCGCTCACCGACTCGGACTTGAAGAACAACTCCCGTTTACTCTGTAACTGCAATAAAATATAAATTTATTTTAAGAGCTATTACGATTTTAAATAATTTGATACTCGGGCAATTCTTGTCGCAGTCTTCCGGCTCTGTTATTGCTCTCGGTTAAAGCATGGCTCACTTTGCTAACTTATATAACATCAACTTAATAAAGATGAAAATAATAAGTAGATTTTTTCATTATTTTTTATATTCACCGGTAGCAACGCGTACCAACTTGGCTGGACTGACTTACTGGGAGACACCAGGTCCTCAAAATTTGCTTTAAATCCCCAATGGTCTCACATTAGAATCATCGGTCACCATTTTTCTATCGTTTCTTATCATCACTTCACCTATAGGACCTATATCCGCAGCAGCGAACGCACGTTATGAATTGAGGTCTTATATATTTAATGGAATCAGGCGTTACCTCGCGGAAGTCCATCCTAAGTAGGAAAAGGACCAATATTTAGCCACTTCACTTTAGGAAGTGGCTAAATGGAGGTCTTATGTTATGTTCACTTCCTATTGTTTATGATACAAGAATCCAAAAGTAACAAATAACTTAAAAGTACCTAAAAGAGCCTAAGCGTAGTGAATTTAAGCTGCCATACGGGATCTGATATTTTCGCATTAATTACTCTGCAAAATTTATCTAAAAACTAAAGCTTTTACCTTGGTTTTTTAGTTAGTTAAACCAGAAAGTAAGTTTGCAACTCAGATAATGTAATTGGTGTCTACAATTTCTTTAATATAAATGACGTAATGGATAACAGAAACAGGTGCCATCATCATGTCAGCCGACAGACATCCACTGCAAGGCACAGGCCTGCCGCAAAGATCTCCAAGATGCCAGATCACACGCCTTCAGCGACTTCCAAGGAAATGTTAAAATTACTAAATAAAATCATGTGTTAGTTTACCATGTGGTGAAATAAATCTATAGGCAACATTTAAGCGCGACAATAATATGACTTGTTACAGACCGACATGACAATGGTCTGAATAATCGAGACTTGATATAAGTAGTCATAAACAGTACGAGTAATAAATAATTGCACCGGCGCGAGGTGGTGGCGCTTGTCTATACGCGCTCCGTCAAGTCGGTCTAGCCGGCTCCGCGCTGCCGTCTATGACTCATCGACACCAAGGCGACTGTGTAATACTATAGCTATCTGTGTCAACATTCGAGAGGTTTACCCACTTGATGATTAAGCTTAGAACGTAGCGTTATTATGTCGACATGTATTGCTATTTGATAAAAAAAAACCGGCATTAAAAGTTCGTATTTTAAAATTCGGGCAATATCCTGATATTTTAAAATGTTAAAATTACGAGCCGACTCTTTCTATAATAATTGAAAGAAGTAAAAGCGAAAGCGCCTTATAAGCAGTCCCACGAACAGCCGCTTTACAATAGGAGCAACAAGAACCGCGAAAGCGGTGATTCACGCGGAACTCTTTACAGTATACTTGAATTACATGCGACGCACACCTCCGCAGCGGCGAGCTGCGATCTGTGTGTGCACGCTGCACGCTGATACAAACATTGCTCATAAGCAATCACGAGCAAATAGCAATTAAACGGATTTGAAGTAGAAGCATTCGCTAGGTTTATTCGAGCGGCTCATCCGAGATGCCGGTGACTGAAAGCCTGCATAATAACACATAGAATACAAATTTATGTTTTTATTTTACAGCAAATGTATTATTTTATTGTGTTTTAGTGTATTAGTATCAAAACTGTTAACGACTATAAAGAATATAATTCCACGAAATATATGAACTTAATGTCATAAAACATTAAATAATTCTAGACCTAAATATATTTTCTTTACACTTTAAGAGTTGCATGAATTTTTATTCAGCCTTCTAAGATATGAAGTCTTAATTAATGTAGTAAGAGAGATCATTTTTGATTATCCATATACGGCTTTAATAATTTCTAACAATTTTTACACTAAAACACGTAGAAATTGGTTTTAATATGAAAATCAAATATATCATGGTTAATATAATCATTCGTCAATTTTAAAATTATTATTATATTATCACTGGACATTCCATAGATCATAGAAGTTAATAAATTCTCATTTCTTAGAAAGATATATTAACATCTAATTAAACCTTTATTCAATGTCACGCTTTGTAGTTAATTCTTTACAGTGCATTGTGAAAAAGACCGACAAACTTTATGTTAATAACACAAGTGGACATATATCCAATAGCCATTTATTTTTTAATGACGAAGTAGGGTAAGCACGGAACGTTTCACTCGAACGACGGTTGCGCCCTCACAGTAATTGCAATATGGACATGCGCCGCATTAGACGCACTCGGACTTCACACTTGACGTTATTGCTGCGGGTCCAGGAATAACTATTAGTCATTGAATACGTATCTTGAATCATTTAGCACTAACGGTACCCTTTGCGAGCCCAGCCAGTCACACACCAATCTTCAGAACAGATTTTGACTATATCCGTTGTTTATTAAAGAGCACGCTTTACTTCGATGTAAACAAAATGAAACCGATACGGTATCGTTAAAGAATTTGTTTGTTTACTATAGCCACATAAAATATTAAACTTTTTTAATGTTAAGAATTTACAGTATATCCAAGATTTATAATATAATGGTCTACGCACGTAATGAACTTGCTAAGCTTACCTTATGATCGACATCAGATTTATTCTTCTCGCGTTTTTTTGTACTGAATCTTTTTTTAATTACATGTAACATTTTAAAACTAAATCTTTTTATTTTATATTTATTATATACTTCTGCACAAAATGAGGAAAATTTACTAACGTTCGGATCATTACGGCGTTCTAAAGGAAACTGAGTAAAATCTGTTTAACCTTCACGGTTATTGACTACTGTTTTGTCCACATTATATTAATAATATTGTTAGATGCGAGTGTAGCCACAATAAACCCGTACACAACCACACACAACATCTGACTAACGCTTCATATTGTTAGGTAATATACTTCATAAACCCTCGCCAATGGCATGACGTTCGATTCTTTAATCATATTTTACGTTTGTTCAAAACGTTACATGTTTATATCTTATCATAGAAATTCACAACTATACTGATAAATTCCATTAAATTTTAACTTTATGATTAAACAGCCTTATCACATGTATTATACCATTGTTTGTATATATTACCATTATTCGTCCACAAAAACATACGTTATTGATAAAATTACAGGATAGTACACCTTAAGAATACGTAATTACATTCTTAAGTCCTGATGAGTTTCCCTCGCCAATTCTCAGATCTGAGGCATTTATCATCCGAACAGGCGACAGATTCAACTTAACGTCAATAAAATTAATAGAATCCATCTTATATAACATTAAGAATTTCTTTTATTTTGAATTTCTTTACCATGTTCCTGCGTTTAATCTCTGGACAATGTTCGCGATATACCTATTGATATAATAGTAATTGTTGAGATCAAGCCTTTGTTAGTTTACATACATCGATATATAAACTAAAAGCTGTTTATAATGGATTTTATAAACAGTAAATGGCCTCCCCCCCCCTCTCATTCTCTTCTTCTCTTATATGTAATTATCAGCTAGTTTTAGTTTTTTTTAATAAAAAAAATTTTACATACAATAAATAAATCAGACTCCCTTTTCCCAAATTTCCAACAGTTAAGTACGCTTTCTTTGAAAATAAACGTTAAAAAATAGATTGATTTTTTGTTACCTCTATATTTGTTAATTTTCTTTTAGTATTCACAAATAACATTGTTATTACAAAGTTTTATATTGACTTTTGAAACATTTTTTAGTAAAATATCATTGTGAAACGTTAAAAGAAAAACATACAGTTAAGTAAGATCAAAATATTTACTTAATAGGATAGCAGTCTTTACACTACGGGTTACGTAACGACAATGTAGTTAGTTACGGTTATGACGATGAACAGAGGATGTGAATAATTTTTCACTGCTCATCACATCCTCTATCCTGGAAGTTGAATTTACTATTGCACATTGCTCCACCTGGACGACACACTATATATAGCTAAATATAAAATTTCTTTGGTTTCTGATCGTCGCACATTTTATTTAAAAAAAGCAAAGAAAAAATTCAATTTTTCAACAAGAAATACCACGACTCGGAATTTCGGAAAGCAGTCACTTTATTAAAGAAGTTTAAGAAATTGATGCGCAGGATGCGAGCAGCTCAAGACAGGTAATTGTGATGATTTTTAAGGAATTCCTATGCTTTGCAATCGGCGTCTATCTTTCTACACGATAAATGATGGCAATAAAAACCAGATTGAGCTTGTGCTCTTCTAGATGAAGGCGCGTGTAATAGGAGTTCCATGACGGTTCCTACCTTTACTTTAAGTTTCTGTAGATTTGGGCTCTTATGGCTGCCTTCTCTTGACGTAAATGTTAATGGATCTGTATTAACCATCGGCAATGTCCCGTTAATAAAACTAATTTCCTAGAAATCTACGGACAAAAGTATGTTACAACGTATTTTTACATTTATTTTGTAAGACGAATGTGAATTGTACATACAATACGATTATAACTGCCGCAGGCTGGTGTGACACCGCAAAACCAATCTATTCGTATTACATGACAGTAGAGTCTATTGAAATTATCGTAAGTAGAACAAAAAATCCTATATTGAGCTGTTTCGCAGTATATAACATCCTGCATACAGCAATTACTTACGAATATTGCAACGATATTTTGAAAGCTTAAATAGATTCGTGCAATAATTTGCAGCGAACTCCTAACTAGACCTTTTGTTGAATTTTAAATATTTTGCTTATTTAAAAAAAATCACGCACACAATGATTTCAGAAATTTCTTTACGAAAAGACTTAACGTAATGCCCTCAAATCGTGATTTGATTATACGTATATTTTTCGATTTCTCGTGACGAGATATTATGCCTTTGTTATAACCAGCAACTGCCAATCAATCCTTTACATTTACGTTTAAATAATAACATCTCATATGGCATCTCAAATCTATTGCTATTCTCGGTGTAAAGTTTATTTTAGTCGAGTGAAACAAATAGGTGTCCAAAAGTTAAGAAACTTCACAAGTTTTTCGACGAAACTTCCACATCTAATTATAATTTCTTCATTCAAATTAAAACTTTATAACTAATACAGCGCAACAAAATTATTATGACATAAAAATCATTAACAACCTCGTAGATTAACTTAAAATCAACGGTTAGGTGTAAATCCACCTAATGTTTATACTTTTTAAAAGACGATGTTCACTATATTATTCTATTTCTATCAGATATACATATAAATCAGAATAAAAATAGATTTATTCTATGTAATTCCCATTAAGAGCTGCACCCGGATAGAATTTGGTTCACTCGCGTATCGCTAAAATTAAATCGTGAGCTCAGACACCAAACTGGCGGCTTAATATTATTAAATTGTATATGCGTCAACTGTACAAGTCGCTATTTAATACCAGTGTAAAAACAACTATGTAACCAATACAATGTTTTAATAATACATTAGGTCCCATTGTTTAAACACTCCACGTAATTGTGGCATAACGTATTTCGTACACGCGGCAGACGGAGGGAATAGGAAGCTTTGAAATTTTTAACTGCGCTAGTATTAGCACATTCGTGAAAGTATCCGTTACTTGGCAACCTAATAGCAGCATTTCCTAACCAAACAAACGTTTCTACGGGAAGTAAACATTAACGAGCAACTGCTCGTGCGACTGTAAAGTACGCTCTATAGTACGGGAGACAAGAATGTTTTTCAGTAGAATAGTTGTGGTGTGTATCCACAGGTGTCGATCTGCCACGCATTCATACTTGTGTACATTGCCATGTGAGGTTACGCTTGATCGATTTACTTTGAAAGTTAATAACATTGTGCACACTACGCGTTTCAATGCTTCGGCGAGGGATATTTTTAACCGTATACTATAACAAGGGGGCTCACACAAGCTAATGACATATGTTTATTACTTTATCTTCGTCGGCCTGATCAATGATGAAGGCATGTGTGTTGTGTGTGTTAAATACGTGATGTGTTAACGACACGGACGTTCATATGAAAGAAGACAATGTTCTTTATTCAGTGTATTCTGCTTCTACAGCTCACCTTTGTATGATTCAACAGTAAACCTACAAATATTTTTTAAAAAAAATTAAAGTAGTTATTATAGGGGAAAAAATATTAATAATTAAAAATATTCATAAATTTATATCCTTTGTTTTGTAGAACACAACGTGAAATGAAAAAATATAATTGACAATAAAATAAATTTGTTCATCATAATCATCACTGTTATGTCAGCCGATAGGCGCCCATTGCTAAGCATAGAAAACATGGCTAGAAAAAATTTTATATAGAGGATATTTATTATAAAAATTTAAATGACACTGGTCAGCCTTATAAAAAAACGTAAATCTATACAGATACTACATAAACGAGAGCCTTGTATTTATAATTAGTAAGACAGGGCGGAAAGATATACTCTTGTACATTACTATACATAGCTATTAGTTAATACACAATGCCGAGCCAACGAAAATAAAATAGTAATGTTACACTACTTCTTAGTCGTGACTATAAAATCTCCCGTCAAACTGAAGGCGTAACGAAATACTAGTTTCGTTCCATTAAATTTCACCAGATATCCAAAGATAATGACTGCAATTCAGGTCAATAGTTCATTTAACTTTCTGCATACAATGCGCGTGCCTGTTCACATGCCGTTCCATTTTTTTCAAACCATTGTTTTATACTATTGTCAACTAATTAATTCTTAAGACAAAATTATTGCCTACTTTACATGACTATTATCATTCATTATTATTGGTAGGGAAGACGAAAAATTCCAACAACTATATTCTACCAATGGATGGTTTTTAACAATTTTAAAATTTACAAAATAAACCGAAATAGCGAACATAAATATTAGGTAGGGTTAAATGTTTACAACTATATGATTTTTTTTAATTATTTTTCTATTTATTTTTGTTACATTTCGATTCCATTAAGTAAATGTTCACCAAGACTGAATCTAGCAAAAGAAATTGAGAGATTAAGAAGTTTAAGTTTTATGAACTGTACACAATGCCCGCACAAGATTGATTTAAGCATTTTGATGTCAGACATTTTGACTTTAAAGCTGCAGCAGACATTTTTGAAGTATAGAATGGGAACGGTTTTTAACAGCTGTATGAAATGTACTTACTTAATTTTATGCGATTTTATTGTTTAAAGTTAACGAACCCAGACTCTTTATTTAAAAGATCGCCAAGTGTTGATATCCTCGCATTATTCAATTAAAAATGTCATAGAATTTTTGACCAACAGAATAAGATTTTTTATCATAAGACTACCCACACACAATAAATATTGATAGAGCTTGGCTGGGAAGCTTCAATATAAGGCATTCCCTCAAATTTTGGCCTCTTTCTCCTCTCGTTTTATTAAGTTTTTAGTAAGCATCTAGGGAGGACTTTTAAAATTAATTATCGCAGTTTTGTGGTTAGAGGGCTAAAATTTCGAAATAACACATACTATTATCTAACATAAATAAAGTACGATAAATAATATCTTGAATTGACAAATAATTGGCAAATAATTGACCGCTTGGCGCTGTCCGTAATGTCTTTTTTTCTTTCTTTGCTCTTTCTTTTTTTGTTTCATTCTTTCTTTCTTTTGTGGGTATAATTTCATTAAATGCATTGGAAATTTTTAAAAGGTAAACAAAATTCTGGACAAGATTTATACCTATAAAACTATAGTTTAAAAACAATTTTATTATTTAACGCCTCTGCGGGTGGAATTTCATAATTTCAAATTTCTATGCGTTATGGTTCTATAGATTTTATGATAAGTTAGTACTCTGGGAATCACTTTAAATATAGACAACTTCTTCCCGGAACTTTTTTATGTTATTCTCTAGTTTAATGTATAGATGGGAATTGTATAAAACTCACTATCGCTTGACAATCTCTTACGGCGTTATGTTCTTAAATCGGCATTGTTTTATAATCCCATTTCAGGTGGAATTAAGCATCACACTGGCAGTTACTTATCCCGGGCACGGTAACAACGCCAGTGGGCGTTTGATCCTCGCGTAGGTAAAACCGGATCCGACGCTAATGGAACGAGTTCATTCGGATACGTCTCTAGAGATGATGCATAGTAATGATCAGTGACATTGCTTCTATTAATTAATCTTATTATTTTATCTAACGGATCAAAGATTAGTTAAATAAAGACCACGGATGAGTGTAATAAAATTTCTTTTGACTAGTGTAATATACCACAGACTGTAGACTAGTGCAATATACCACAGATCATAACAAATAATAATTTTAGGCGGAGTTTTATTTGATTACATTACTTAGTACATTAAAATACGTATATTTATTTAGCTCAACTTCAATTAATTATAAGAGGCAATAAAAACGTTACCTGCACATTAAGTTCCATATTACTGTTAGTTTTATTGCTCTAATGTCATAATTCGACCTACCCAACCACATATAGAATACAGTTCTGATAATGAAGCTAAAGATAAGCTGTAATATCACGAAAGGATATTTAGAAAAGATGTGAAAAGCAGTCTAACATGACAGTAAGAGTTGAAATAAATGAAAAATTGCAACTAGTAAAAAAAATGCGACCTGTATTACTATAGTTTTATTAAAACCTTGGCTGCTAAGCCTTGTTAATCTTGAATGCAATACAATGCATCCAGCGTCTCTGCTACATAATTCATAGCGGGTGGTGCGAAGGCGGACAGTGTGCGTTGTTTTATGTACATCTCGGCACTGTTTTCCTACTTTGAGTAATGAAGTACCATCGTTTACAGAATTGAAATTAAACTTATAAACTCAAAATTCTAAACTTTGTAACGTCATACAAGTTTTGTTAGATACTTCATTTAAACGTCTTACAATGTGTTGACATATTTATTAATTTATTCATATAACCACATAGGAATATTTAAAGTGAATACTTGTGAACGTCATGAGAATGCTAGAAAAGCAGCAATTCGACAAAAACTAAAATCAGAATTACCAATATAGAGTATAGGTATCCTTAATCTTAATGCTAGAGAGTTCCAACGCTATCTCGGACGCGGCGGGTATTTTGTTTGTTGTCGCTTTTATAACATTCTCAATACAGTAGCGCAATTCATTCCCAAGCTCTATTATCACTTAACAAATGTCTCACATTACTATAGAATTTATTTTACAAGTTTTTGTTTTATAAACATCTTAAATTAATTGCAAGATTTTTTAGAGTCAAATACGAGTTTATTGTAATACTGTACACAGTTGCCCACTTAAAATTTCGTTTGTACCCTAAACAACGAACGCAGTTTTTGCAATTAATATTAAATATATCATAAATTATAAATAAGCCATTCTTTTCGTTAATTTTCATATATGCTTGATCTAAATACTTGATCAGAGCTTCAAACATGTGTTAGGTTTATTGTGATACAAACAAGTTCGCCGTAAGTAATAAAAAAAGAATGTAGATACAAAATATTGTGGAAAAAAGTATTCAGTTTTATAGGTGTTTTATATAAGTAAAACCTCAATTTATAATTTCGTGCATAAAAGGATAATATCATTAACCTTTTCTACGTTAATAAAAGCAAAGTGACGAAATAAATAGGTTCAAGTCCACTATTGTAAATACTTAAATAAGCAAAGCATGCAATTCTTTGTTTCATTTTATATGACATGCATAATGTGATTAACGACTAATTACAAAGGACGTCATCCGTGAACCTTATTTAAATTGAGGTTAAATTAATTGTCGCTCATTTTAAATGTGACCCTGCATAAAAAATACACCTACGTGACCCTTGGTTAAATAATACACATAAACAATAAAATTAATTAGAACGTAAACGATCTTCCAAAAAAACATTAAGCGTAAAAAATTTTGAAGTTCCTTGAATAAACGGATAGGAACATACATATGTTGTCGATCTTTGGTGGTGCGCATTTTTTGCAAGAAGCTCACTACCACAAAGAAGTGGTAGCCCAGCGATAGAGGACTGATACTTGCGATCGTAGGTTGCGGGTTAGACTACTTAGATAGTTCTATATAATTCACACTTTGTACATAAATTATACAGGATTGCCACTGCTCACAAACAAGTTTTCAGAGGATGCCGCAGCGTCCTTCGCGTACCATAACACACTGCGATCGTTCAACCCAACCAAATTATGGTATATCCCCCTTAGGTGTCCATAAGGGAAGGCCTTTGCCTCGCAGTGAGCATATATGGGCTGAAGCGAGGACAACGAAATCGACTACCACCGAGAAACTTATACCAAAGTACGAGGGTTATTTAGATCAGACGTGATTTAATTTTTTAAATTTTCATTTACATAAACAATTGCACTACAATACATTAACAATTGAAGCTCTTTTATCTTCTAAAAATTCACATCGTCTGTATTATAAAACATTATGCGATGAAATCCTTGACATAACTATTACAATTTATAGAACCTAATAGCCTAAATAGTGTAACAGTGACAATAAAAGTACGTAATATACAATTGACTTATTTTAGTTCAAACACAAGTATTTAATTTGTTTGTTATCTTTAATCATCAGAAATATTCATTATTTTTGTTCTTATCATGAATGGACAGTAAAAATAGTGCAAGTTAAACATGTTAGAAATATTTTCATGCTATATAGTAAAGTTATACCATATCGCACAAGATGTACTATCGTGTCAAGTGGCACCTAAATGTCCATACTGTTAAATTATTTATAGTTCAAGAAATGTGGGCGCGACGTAGACACATTCGCCATTTGCAGATAATGTGCAACAGGCTGAGGCGCCAAATGCAGTTGCGTCGTGTTAGTTATATAGACCAAGTCAACGACCCAGCTGCAAGGATATGAAAATGGATATACGTAGAATATATAAACGCGATTTATCAGGAAACGGATCGAACAGTGAGCATCGACGCGACATTGAATGCAAATTATCGTAGCACCGCTTCCCTTCTACTATTGTTATATCGCATGTCAGATACGTATTTTGATATATTTTTAATTTTATTCGATTGTATGATTAGCTACGTACAATATTTGCTATGGTAAAACATACATAGTATGAGTAATTGTTAACGTCTGCACTTATAAACTCATATGCAAGTAATTTAAAAAAAATCAATGTTCAATATAACAATAAAAACCATATTTTAAAACCGATTCTTAAATAAAGGTCTTGACATGTGAACAAATGACATTGATGTCTTGTTGAAACACTGATCGTGTAATTTTCATTAATTCACACCTAGACGCTCACTGCAAAGCATAGGCCTCACTGAGATCGCCACAATGGCCGGCACTATAATTTCTATTTTATATATCACAACAATAATATAACCAGTTAAGACAAGATAAAACATAATATAACCGATGGTATTATTGTTTACTGTTTTATCTTCCTTATCGCATGCACCATATCTTTATACTTTAAATTAAACAAAATTGTATCTAACATTGGTTCTTAAGCCAAGGACAGTGCAAAGCCGATGCACACGCAAAGGTGTGATATTGCCGAATGGAAGCAAATCAATACTAGTTCACGGAAATTATTTCTATACGAAGCTAAAAAATATTATATTACTAAGTTTTTCACCTCGGCTTTCCTCCTTAATGATAAATTTCGCCAAATTTCACGAGGGCTAGACCACCCTGCTTTTGTCTTATCATTTCCACTGTCGCCTACGCTGCTAGCGCATCGAGTCAATTTGGTTTGCACATTGCCGTTAGTTAAAGCGTTGCCATCCATTTTATACCCATACGAGCTCGGCTTCAACACAAACACTTTACAAACACAAATCAAACCTAACAGTCATACGCACACATCACCAAGAACGCGAAACAATCACTTGTGATTCACTTTCAAAACCTTGTTTTGTGACGCGAGCACACGTACGTTTTTTTTACTTTTATAACGACCACTTACATTCAGCTTTTTGTCTTTCCAACACCGTTATGCTGACTAGTACACAAATAACATACCTTACATGAGTCAATGTTAAAATTGCGTAAGACCTATCGATAAAAGGTTTGACAATTTAAAGAGAACAGCCGTTTTATTATAAAGCACATTCGCGTCTGTATCGGTTTGAGGTTAAGTTACCGGCACTACCGGCTGACGGGGCACACAAGCGCCGCAGTGACGCGTCTACCACACAGGGCGGAAATACATCGCCATTTTACTGAAGCAAATTTTAAAAACACCTGCACAAAGTCATCGTTCAAAAATGTATTATTTATATTCACAGTATCATCTTATCTTACGAATCATATCAAAGCAATATCAAATGTTTAAAGGTCATTATATAATAAGTATTTTATCAGTAAAAAAAACTAGAATCACTGCGTGAAGCGTCTGCGTTAACTCAGGTATAAGTTAATTATGGCTATAATTTTGTATAGATGCAAAAGGATTCCGGGCCGTCACACTTACGCGCACCCGACGGACAAAAGCTGAGCCTTATTGTTGAAAATAAATTTCTTTGTAAAAAAAGGTAATGTGGACCTTAATCCATTTGAGAGAAAGTCGAAAACCACCGTTAAATACGTACAGTTACCTCCTTCTGTTATTTGCAAAATAATGCAAGAGGAGAACGTGCCCTAACCGCTTTTGCTGGTTCGAAGTTTAAACTGAGATCGGTTACGTTTATTTAACTTGAATAACATCAACACATTTTAAGTAATTGAAATACAGAAATACATACAAAAGCCTATTTTCTGCGTTATCTATCTGCCAAGCTTTCTCAACGCGTCTACCGCGATAAGGCAGCCTAAGATAAGACAAATTCCAAGAATACTGACTACAGTAAACAGAACAATAAAGACTGTCTCTTATGTATAATCTGTTGATTACTAGATTCTATTGTTTAACTTATAGGAAATTCAATTGAGTACTAAGAAAACACTGTAATAATTTACTCCAAATAAAGTTATTCAAAAACTTTAATTGTTTGCGACCAAATCTCCCTCCTTCTCAAATTAAAAGTACGTCAACTTTGTAAAATTAAAGAAAACTTTTGATGAAAGTTTTAATTACACTTACGAGAAATTTCAGGTCATGGCGCGACCATGAAACAGTTAATGTCTGTTTAGTGAATTCGACACATGCGAGCAGAATGGCCGCCGCTGCATGGGTTATTTTTAACCCTGTATGTCTTAGGGTCAGTCACCCCGCATAGCCCTCCCCGCAAGGACCAGTCGTATCTCTAGAGGAACTTGTGTGAGAATGCACCAACCATATTCTTACAAAGAGAAAAACAAAAACAAAAACACCAATGCCTGATCACAACATCTACTACGAATGACTCATAATTACAAACGACGGAAAAAAAACGAAAACAACGAGTCAAGCAGAAACCACGAATTTTAAAAAAAATTCTCAATTGCTTTTTTTCATAATTATCAAGGTTATATAAAAAAGTGATTTTAATTAGGTCATATAACTGTCGACTGCTCCTTTTTAAATACTTCACGAATCGAAATGCAACGAGTTACCCGTTATGAATGTAAATATTATTTAAAACCTCACATATTTACACGTACACATACCATTCGCTGTAGTCTTGTTGGATAACGGAGACCCTTTTCTTATAAGAGTAAATATTAAAGTGTAAAGGTTTTTTGAAATAATGCATGTATTTTATTAGGTAGAAAACGTCAAAAATATAATTAAACCCTTATAATATTCATACAATGAAAGCAAAGAAATGAACTGAACAATGCATCTTTCTTCCTTTGTCATAGTTATTTGCCACTTCATTATATTTATACAACCTGTTTACACTATGAACAAAAATATTTAATGAATGTAGCTTGTTTGCGTTTTTAAATATTACTACGAGACATACAAATAAACATTTCATGCACTTACTTAAGGAAAATGTTCATAAGCTTTATAATCACAATCCAATGGTAACCAAGAGGGTTGCACTAAAATAACGAGAGTTCCCTTTTTGGGGTGCTTTAACAAGCGATTAGGGGAACTGTCAGAGGGGTGCATAGGACTCACCGTAGTAGTATCGGTGAGGGTGACGGTGGCCGAGGTAGGTCCACCATTGGTCGAAGTATTAACACAGGTCGTGCTCGACACCTGATTATTTGAGTTCTGTTCGATTATACGCTGACGTAGAGCTAGACGTTCTAAGCTAGCTAAACGGTGAGAGCCACCGGCACCTTCTCTATCTCTCTCCCGAAGGCCTGTGGAAGAGAGAGTGCTGCCGGCGCTAAAAGATCCGCTGTACTTGGGCAACGTCGGCGGCGGCACGGGCCTAGCCGAGCCCCCTCTTCCGAGGAGGGACCCGCTGGACGTGTACGCGTAACTACTGGGTGTTCCGAGTGTCGCGGTGCGCGGCGCGGATCCGATTCCATTTAACGCGCCATTGGTACCGTTGACGGCGCCGCCATTCACCGTCGTCGTACTGCCGTTCATCTCCCTTGGTCTCCCGACATGCGATTTCTAGAGCACACACTGTCACTGCGTACAACGCGAGTACGAACGACAAACGTACGAACCGGCTGCCTGTCGGAGGCGGTTTGACAGCTCGGCGCGACGCGCGGGCGGCGCTCTACAGCCCCCACCGCGTGCCTCCGACCCCGACGTCTCTCAGGAGCATTGCCACACGCCTACTCCACTCCACTGGAGGGTTGAAAATGCTTCGTTCCTTACTAATGTCAAGGTTAACACGAAAACTAAGGTATTAATGTTTATTTCATTTCTTTCATTTAAAGACCCAGAGAAACACGTTTTCATTAATTTTATACATATCAATAAAATCGTAACACTAAATATTTTTCTCCAATTTTACGTCAATGTAACTTCTGACTTATTTTACTCAATCATTAGAAGTTTTCACAAAATTTTCACAACTCTTGTATTTTATTTTTAATCAATCCAACCCTACATAGTGTCTTTTTAATAGCATAGTCGATTTGAATAAGAGCACTCTAACAATGCGCTTAGCATTTCAAACAATTATTAAAGGCCTCTCAAAACAAAGTCAATATTGCCATTCAAATATTGATTTTGTTTGTATATTTTATACGCTAATATGACACTTATGTGATGTACTTTTTAGAACCATGAGATTACTACAGTTTACATAGAATAATTTCAATCGAAATAAAGTAGTAGCCAAAAGCCTAGCTGGATTTAATCTGAATTATATAGTAGTACACACAAAAAACAATGGAAATTAATTAATTTGCAGACCGGTATCGAGGCAGGCATTCAATCTGCCTCTTCCGAGTCACATTAGTCGTTCCCTTAACAAATCTACGTTGACTAACCGACACAGGTTAGCTGTCGTAAGTTTTTTCTTATTCCCTAAATGAAAATGCTAAATTTAGTGAAAGTTTATAGTTCTAACAACATCAAATTTTCAATAGGTGAAAGAAGGAAATGACGTTTTTGGTTCACTGGCCTGCCTGAGCCAAGATGTGAATTGAACCACGGTATGGTATTATTAGCGGAAGTACTTTAAGTCGAAGAGAATAGACGTCCGCAATGATGCATGTACAAAATTGTTGAATTACATCTTTTACCTTTTATGATTCAGTAATAAACATTCGAGATTGTCTTTAATAAGTCAAAAAAAGGAACAAAAACTATAGACTTTTAGTTTTTAACGGTAATAAAAATTTATTTACTAATTTAAATAAGCGTTATAATAATTAAAAATTTTGATACACCTGCTTATTTAAAAGGTGTACAACATTCACAGATATTATGAAAGACAACAGTAAATAGGTCAGTAAAAACAGGTTAAGGTGTAATCATTATACATATATACATATAACTCCTTAAATTTTCAAACTTAAATTTAACTAAATTTAACTTAAATTTTCAAACTATACTATTGTATCATTAATAACTATATGTAACAAATTTCAAGGAAAAAGAACAACCGACAAGCGGTGAACTTCATTAGACAAAAGTATATATAAATTTTTTTGATTTTTGCAAAGACGCGAGGTACATTTGATTATCTGATAAAAAATAGTCTAAACGAATAACACAACACGTGGCGAAAGCATGGTAGCCTGGTCCTGACAATCGACCGCAGCACAGCGCAAGCGCGTGGCCACCCTCGACCGCCACAACCCTACGGTGCAACGCTTCCCCGCGACGGTATCAATGGTAATTGGAAAGTGTAATAAACTGCAACGAACTCAACATGCATCTTTACAGTCAAGTTTGTTTTGTATAATCAATGCGCTGCGAGAGCGAGCTGCACCTCGCAATTTTAGAAACGTTATACCATTGCAAACTAATTACGTACACCCAAATTTACAAGTTCTTTTTTACACGATGTTCATGATGTTCTATTTTTAACTAACGCGGTTCACCAATAAGAATAAATACATTTTTACAGGGTTTTTTTTTGTTATGACACGAATCTTTACAAAATCTTTTTAATTTTAATTTGACAGTGCTTACAGAAACTTATCTATACAGCAGGTTTCACATAAGGTTTCCACAAACCCTGCAGTCCTACTAGATATCGGCAAATGTGACGTATCTACTGATGATAGTATTTTTGGTCCATTCCTTAATGAATGTAGCGGCTTATTATCAAGTAGCAATGAATAGGTAAAACATTGATTTTTAATCCTAGTTTAATTTGTATTTCCTATACGGAATAAAAATGAATTGTTTTTCTTTTAGAAATACAGTAAATATAGTAATATGGGTTTTATAATTACTTCTTTGCACGATTTTTCGAGACTATATTTAGATTTTTTTCGTTTTACGCGATTTTTTTTTTAAATTGTATAATCATATCTCTAAAGTTACCGTAAAGTCACGTGCATTTTTACACGACTTTAGTTAGTATGCTAGAAGCTTGGAATGGTTTAAAAAATTTGTGTATACTTGAAAATATATTAGGGACACCAGAAAGTAACGACGTTTCCATTGACTTAATTTACAGAAAAACCGATTCATTTTTACCGCTCTGGTTTTGAAAATTTGTACACTACATTGCAAAAGTTGTTGATAACGAAGGGGGATATATTATCGATTAGAAATACAAACTTGTTAAGAATGAAGTCGTGTAAATTTAACTTAAAAAAGCGACATTAATTTCTGGTCCCCCTAATTATTGGTACATTTTGCTCAAATAAGACTAAGCCACGTCGTTAAGTATATAAGAGAAAGTTGTTAGATCGCGTCAAATGATTTACTGACTGCCTCATATACTAAAAATACCGCTTAATGCTCGAAGCATAAATAATATGGTCCACATTATGTATTCCGCTTTGAAATATTTTTTTAAAATCTAGCCTTGAAGTTTGCAGCTGATTAAATTTATATTTAAAAACTTAATTTAGTTTAAGTGGGAAACTTGAAATATTTAGAGATGCAAGCTTGTTTGAACTTTTTGAACAGAATTATTAAAACGATGAAAAAGTAAAATATTATTAATATTTTGGTAGAAACATTAAAAAATTTTTACTTTCTTTATATAATTAACCTTAATTAAAATTTTTATTTGATTTTGAAACGTCAGTCGTATTAAGTTTTATTAATAAATATGCACTGGTCAAAACATTAAGTTTATCTTTAATAATAATGCACCTTATAACTATACTACAATCACACGTTAGCGACCTACATTAATTTTCGTTAAAAATAATTAAGTTATTTTTTAAAAAATATTTTAAACGGGAACTGATTTTATCTAATGAATATTTATATATATATGTATGTATATATATATATATATATATATATATATATATACTTATAAATACATGTATACGTAAAAATGCCCCGGGGTTATATTTAGTGAATCAAATAATTAAAAACAGAAGCGCTAGCGCCACCTTACGGCAAATGTACTAGTCTGTTTGCAGTTGATAAGTACAACATGCATATCCAACAAAATGTTTCAATTACACGCCTTTAAACATATGTTCTCATTATAGATGGCGTTTATATTAATTTAAGCAATAAAAACCTGCTGTTTATATATAATAATAAAGTTAACTTGAAATATCAATACCAAAAACTCTGTTTTTTAAGCGTTATTAAAAACATATAAAACGCAGAGGCGTATCCTTAAACAAGGGAATTTTAAAGGTATTTGTATAAGAAAGAAGACATATAAGAATTAGATAAAATATATATAAGAATTAGAGAAAAGGAAGAAATTAAGAATTTAAGAATTATTAAAATATTTGTATTTTAATAAATATTATTTAAACACGTGATGCATAACACAAACATTTTATTCAACTAAAGATGCAAATATTTCCTGTTACCGTATTTATAATAAACTAGCTAAATCGACAAACTTTCTTCCTCCTGACAGTCAATGTATGAGCAGATATCGGATTTTCAAATTTTTAAGTTATTTTTAAATAGCTAGACAAATAGTGACCGTAGTTTTTTAATTGATGAATATAACTTTTTATCACTTATTATCTTATGTATTATTAACATCGATTTGTGATACGTATGTATATGGATAATCAATTAAATTTAATAAATTTAAAGAAAAAATATTGTTCTAATTATCATCTGTCTGTGTGTAAAACTATATTTCGAAATTATATTACCTGGTGTCACGCTTTGATGAGAATATACCCATTTTTATTTTAAATTAATGTAGTGTAATTGTCAAGTGTGTTAGAAAAAAATTATAAAAAGGAACTAAAATTGTAATAAGGATGTAATAACCATCCTTTAAAATAAAACAAATGTAAACAAGAAGATAAACGAAAAAGAGCCCATATGAGCCATCTGTACGAAATGCCGGCTAAAAGTTTGTTGAACTTACGGATGTTGAAAGATATAATAAAGATGTTAACTTGCATATGCTTTCCTTCCAAACATAGTATACCATACATTGGCGTAATGTAAACGTGAGATTATAGATAATTTTTATGCTTTAATTAAATAAATATTTCTTGGTTACAATATTGGATTTTACAACATTAACAAAAACATAATTTGTTAGTTTTATACTGGAAGGTGACCAGAACATAGCTTTCACCGATACCAGCGTAAAGCAATAAAATTTTTGTAATAGAAAATCCAACGTTACACCACAAGCGTAAACTTGTTACTTTAAGACTAAGCACAAAATGTGAAGCACCCCCGAACACAGTAATACGTGTACATCTCTATTTTCTGAACATTTATATTCGAGATATTCGAGAGATTTTCCATGCTATAAACCGACAAGAACCTCTGTACCAAGCGTTAGTTATTGTATTGTATTAACTTAGCTTGCAACCTTAAAAAAAAAAAATTAAAAGCCGTCTTTTAAAACTTCTTCGAAGCGTAATCTGTATAACATAAACGTAAACAATCTCTTACTGATCAGCGCAGTGGTGTGGGTCAAGCTATACTTGAGTATGTAACTGAGTAAGGGTTTCCTTTGTTGGTACTCTTTTAATATCTTGCCTATTTGACTAAGATAGCGATAAAAAAGAACTTTCTTCCTGGACCTCGCAAATCAGAAACAAGCAATGTTATTCGCATTATACCACTCTGGTGTAAGATTTCAATTTTGTTGCGATGCTTCTAATCTCTTTTCGAAGGAATCTTCGGTTTACCTCATAATAGCATTTATGAGAGACAGTATCTATAATGGATGAACTGGACAGAGAGAATCGCTCTGGAACGCGGGTTTGCCTATAGTAAGCGATGTGTATGGGGTAATCAATATAGAGACCGTTATGAAGTAAAAGAATACATAGAATTCAGGTTAACCTTACCAAGGTTGACAGTAAAATATTTATCAACTCTATGTACGTGTACAAAATGTTCTCATTAGCGCTATGCTATCAAAATGGCATGATTTACCACCAGGACTTTATCGCTTATGTTATAAAAGTCCGATAGAAAATTGCTTTAATGTTACCGACCTGTTTGATAAAGTTATATCCTCATTTTTATTAATCAAGAATAATTACAAATTTAAGATATAAAAATGACGTTTATTGTATCCTTAATAAATGTATTATCTAAAACAAAATTGACACTTTTTCCTCTTGATTATCTTAGGCGTCAAATTCTGCGGGTTAGCTGCATTGTCTTAAGATTGCAGCCGCGGTTTGAATAACGCTGCAGCTTGCATAATTGCTGCCGTGAGAAGTGTCATCTTATATTTCAAGGCGGCGACTGCCATTGGGATGTTGCATATAATATTTTACGCAATTCTTACTTTTTGTATTATTTCTAATAATAGTATTATCTATTTAGAATCATTGATATAAACCATTTGTGTACGTCATGAAAAGAATACCAAAAACCCAATTTAAAAAAAAAATAAAATTAGATCGAGTTCCCCTAAAATTACATTTTTCAACTTACCGCTATGGTGATTCCAAACGCGTCGTAATCTAGACCTCACAACATATCCAGACGACTTTTTTGTGGTCAATTTTCTACTAACCGAGCAATTCATTCCTTAGCTTTAATATTAGTTGGAAAATATTTTATTTGATTAAGAGAGCAATAAACGTATGTTTTCTACAGGTAAACGTCCTGCATTTCGACCTAGAGTAGAGAGAATATATATATGTAGTATGTATGTAGACACCTTTTTCAAATTATATATTTATCTTGAATAATAGTATTGTAAAATGGCACATAGGAAGCCATGTAAAGTGCGCTGTAACAAACTGGTTAGTTGATACGTTGTAAATGACAATAGGCACGCAGTCGGTGCGCTTCATTAAGCAATTTATGTTAGTAATGATGCATCTGAGACTATGATTTTTATCATTTAATTGTCCTTATGTATATATATATATATATATATATATGTGTGTGTGTGTGTGTGTATATATATATATATAGAAACAAATAAAGATGCTTTAAATACTGTCTATTCTTTTATTAATATGATTAATTTCCTAAACAAACAAAGCTCATTATTGTTATCTTAAAAGTAAAACCATCAAACAAGGCCCACCGTTATGGACGGAGATCGAATAAAAACTCTTTTATTTTATTCTATACGCAAGCTGAAAAACGGGAGACAAAAATGTAAAATTCTACTAAATATTTTTTGCTCGGAACTATTGTCCGTGGTAAATTTTCGAATTCCTGCAGCTGTAACTAGTTCTAGATCTCTTTTCTCTTTATCAACTGCTAAGACAAATAACGGCGTCCATCCTCTGGAAACTTGTTTGTGTAGTGACAATCTTATATCATTAATGAAGTGTCAATTCAATATATAAAAATATAATATTTATATGCATACAACTTGAATGTGAACAGGATAAAACTATACTTCAATACGATATATGAACAGCTAAGTATCGGTTTCCTTTAATTGCTCCAGTATATACTCTTGTCTAATCACAGCATTTTCTAGAGTACCTCCACAGATAAGGCAAACAATAACTAAGTACATTAAGTCAGATAATTCTATTTTAGTTCGGTAACTACTACATAAATGCTACTCCCATTATTACCAACACGATTTTACAAACGCACGTCGACAATTTCTGTTCCACAAGGAAACATCGCATTAAAATACATCGTAAATAACAGATGTGCGGTTTATATTTTTCATTATTACATATTTCCCGTTAGCTTATAATTCTTGCTAGTCATAACTATAAACTCATGGAATACTTAATATTAACTATGTAGGTATATAAAGTATTCTCTTGTTTATTCAATAAATAAGTAATTAAGTGCCATACGTAACGTACACTGTGCAATCCATGGAGGCACCGTCAAACGTACCGCACTAAATTTAGATATTATACACAAGTAAGCATAGGTTTATGCTATGTATGTAGTAATCAGAGAACAAAATTAATAATATGGTAGTAAATGTTACATCAATCTGTAGCTACTTAGGTAAGACGTAAGACAATAAAATTAATATAGGGATAGAATTCAGCTATTATAAATTGGCAAAAGTAAATAATTATTATATACAACTATAATTTTAAATATTTTACTTATGTCGCCGGGGTACCATGCCTTTATTAGAGAACGATTTATCACCAAGTGATTCAAATTAAACTTTCTGTTTAGTCAAAATGGCACGTGCTATATGGCAACAAGACGTGTTTCTAAAACAATACCTACGGTTTCCGTTTATAAACTGGGCCGGCCTAAACACAAAACTATTTGTGTTATTGTATTTAACTAGTGTAATGTTTTATGTCAAAGCCTGGTCAGTTTGTAAAATAAGTAATTAAACATAAAACGTTTAAATAATTTATATAACATAATATTTTGGCTACATAAATCAAATCTTTATAATTTACTTCGACTTTTATAATGAAATTGGTAACATCTAAAAAAATAATTATATTCAGATGTGCCATAGAACAATATTTAGGCGCTTGGCCTACATAGATTTTAATGCCCACGCTTTTTCGTAATGTTATCGTTAAATAATAAATTTCACTGAACGTTGTGTTATTGATATTTTACTCTGTTGTTCTCTGTAGTCATGAACAAAAAACTTCCAAAAGAGTATGTCTCTATGTACAGATATATATACAATGCAGAAGGTATAAAATAAATATCATGCGCAGCTGACTATTTAGAAGACGGAAAACTGGACAAATAGCAGCCAATGTCTTAAAAAAGATAACTCGTTTTGTTTCTCCTATTTGAAAATGTTGACACATTCAATTTAATACATTATTAGTTGATAGGTAATAATTTACAGACGCAACATTTAGAACTTAACGAAACTTTTAATCATTAAACAAATTGAAAACGTAATTCAACGTCTTATCAATAACAAATATTTGAAGGTGTGTGTAAATAAATTGCTAAGAGCATGAAATATCATAAACAATGGATATTAAGAATAAACAGTAGCGAGGAGTCACTTTGTAATACAATTTGGTTCTTGGTGTTTAAAGAAAATTTAAATTTCCTTTTTTGTCAAGTTATAATTTTGTGTTCGACTAAAAACTAAGCTTACCTGGTCAATGGCGGTACCCATAGGTTGGTATCGAGCCAGAACGGGCCTAGAGCGATGACGCGCTACCGGCGAATCTGATATAGAAGCCATCCTAATAAGCTAGTACTTTCACATTAACACCCACTTTTATTTTTAATTTAACAAACAATATTAACTCAGTCATGTGTTAACTAAACAAGAATGAAAACACACTGCTACAGCAACACACTAACGAGATACCACATTTTCCGTCGACAAATCACATCCGGACGGGAGTCGAATGTTGGTGCACGGGTGAATCAACCGATTACGCCAGCCACACTTGGCTTAAAACTACAACTGATAACAAACTAGCGCGATACTTAAAATCTAATCGTGATTCATACACTGCACGTAATGAAAATACAATTTAAACATTTACAAGCACTTTATGTAGGTAAAAACATTCCCAGTAATGTTTAAATAAATATTATATTAACTGAGTTTAATATTGACTGTCTCTAATTGCTATGTATTTAAATATTTGCTTGACTGCAGTTACCAAAATAATACTAAACAAGTTACACAGTATGGAATAGATTGACCAGACAAACTCACGATACACATTACCAAAGAAGGTTAAGAAACGCAAAACTTCTTTTTTTGGTTTAAAGTATTTTTTGGACTAAACGGCTCGCCTAACAATGAAAACGACCACTCTGCGATTACGGTTTCGCTTACTGGAATGGAACAATGGCAAGGGCGCGTCGTGGATAGCAGACTTATTCGTCACAACGAATGGTAGCCGTTGTATAAGTCTCGCTTAAAAATATATACATACAAAGTATAAACGCTCTTATGGGGCCAATATCGATGTCACGGCGATGCCGGGCGGGAAGCCTAGTGCGAGGGCTGAATAGCGGACGCAAATTCCTACTCGTAATTCAAACAACGCGACGCGACGCAACGTACACGTACGTGAGTTACGAACAAACGGTTCTCGCGACCTAATAACTCCATTTTGATATCGATATCAATAACCTATGAATACTTAAACATACAATGACCTTCCGGACTGTCTTTTGTAATAAATACGATTTCAAAAAAGAAAACAGTTTCTTGTACTTACCGCTGCCATGCCCATCAGGAAATCAGCACATGTAACAATAATTTGATTTAAAGTTTCCCTTAATTATTCTAAAAATAAAATGGATCGTATAACTCTAAAAATAATTCTAAAGTAAAAACTAATGACTGCCCTAAGACAAATTATTTGGTAATACACACCTAAACAAGGAAGACAACATGTACCTACGTCTTCCAGACTATCCGTACTATCCATATAACCGACATCCATGAACAATCTTTTCAGTCTAGATCTAAGAATATAATGAGGTAATTCTTAACTGACAAATGCAAAGGCTACCAAGTGCAAGGAGGACATTGTAATAAAAAAAATCTACACACGGTTCCGTGAATCAATAGACTTGAATGCTATTGTTTTTATATCTAGATTGTTTTCGATATGGCCTGCGCGGTATTTACTGGCAAACAAATCAAACAAATGACGTGAACCATTAAGTCTCGACAAAAAGAATGCTTACATTCAATATTAGCATTTCGCATAAATTACTGTAAATAATCATTAAAATAATAAAAATAAACATCATGATAAAACAAAAGCTGTTTGTTTACGCCTAGCAATATTTTTTGGATTGAAAAAAAAATATATAAAGACGTAAATTCTTACATGGCGGGTATGTATTCATACTTGAGAGAATAGTTTCTTCGCTCCTTCGTGATATTTATTCATGTATATCGCAATTAAATTGATGATCATTACTTATTTCCATATGAACTTCACATTAAATAATCAACACGACTGCACTTTAATTGTACTTTAATCAAAGGAATAAGACCATTTCACATTTCTTTCTAAAGGTTAATCAATAAATGTACTATTTATTATACGATTACCGAATCAAAATTATGTTAATGTGTGAGATATGCGTGTGTGTACGCGGTTACTTTAAGAGAGCGCTCCGCAAGCCACTGTCCGCGACAACTGAACAGCGCAGCGGCAAAACTTGCCACTGCAGAACATGCTATTTCAATTCGCGTAGGGAATTCACAATTCGTTTAATTCAAAAACTGTTAGTAACTGTTTTATTCTCAATAAGTTTACAAGAAATCTTTTGTAAGGTATATGACAATAAATAGAAGAAATAAGCCTGTTTGAAATGTTCAAAAGCGGTAATTATGCCATTTTCTTAACTTAGTTTTATTTAAGTGGTCTAATTTTAAAAATTCACAACGTTCATAAATGAAATATAAAGAGAGAATGGCACTATAAAGAGATTATACCATAACAAAGTCTATATCTTGTATGAATAATTTGCATGCAATGTTACAAACGAAGAATTGATTCAAA
This sequence comes from Battus philenor, assembly GCF_028537555.1. Classification (NCBI taxonomy): domain Eukaryota; kingdom Metazoa; phylum Arthropoda; class Insecta; order Lepidoptera; family Papilionidae; genus Battus; species Battus philenor. The sequence continues at coordinate 8,015,249 of NW_027181693.1, forward strand.
TTGGCCTTCGGTCCAATGAATTTATCAGAACACTTACTCGGTTGTTAAATACGGTGGCCTGTTTTTTGCAATTTAATTAATTCTTCTGCGAATAAAATATTAGAAACTTTTACTACACAAATTATTATAGATCTTTACGCTCACGAGTTTACTGAATCTATTTTTTTAATTAAAAATGACGACTTAATTCTGGAGTTAACCTCAGGAAAGAGATTGGATTTGCAAGCATAACAAAGCGTAGCTTCCTAGCTTTATTCGTTACAATTTTTTTTAACTGCACCGTGTTTACAACTCGAAATAAACTGCAACACACTTCGGCAATTACTGTTGTACCGAAATTTGACGGAGATATCTATATGGACAGTTTCTTCCAAAGGTCGATCTACAACAAGCCAATTCTATTACAATTAGTTACCGTCTTATTAATAAAAATGTTTCAATGATATGTGATTCTAGTGACTTACCAGTTTACTGGAAACCTTAAAATTCAGAAACGTTTTGAATTTACAACCGAATTAAACTGTGTCTATATGTATATATAAACGATCGTTTATTTGAATTGACTTTTTGTACGCGACATTAGAAATACCAATAGCTGTCAATATTTAAGCTATATAGAATAATTCCATGGTAAAATAATAATGAATATAAACTACCTGTTTTATGAATTAAGCGTTACTAATGAATTATGAGCTGAGTAATCTTATTGTAGTATTTAAATTGTGTTAATTTTTATAATAAAGTATACCGAGAAAAAGCGCAAAGTTTAAACGCAGACCACAGTACTAGAGGTAAATGCATGTATGGTGTCGATTACACTAACAGGACGAGATTGTGACGTCACAGCTGTTAGGATTCGCACGAAGAAACAATGTTACACGGTTTGTGGACAAGCAACAATACAGCCTTTTACAAATGCAAAAGCCATCAAACAATGATTGTTCTCAAACTCTCTTGAGGTTTAGAGTAAAAGTTTTGAATTTAAAATGTAAATAAATTTCAATAGTGAGAAAATTATGACGTTATCGTGTTTATTTTATGCTGTCTACCCTATTAGCAAAGAAATCACAATTAACAATAGCAATCCTGGAGACGACTTTCGCGCTCTCTTAATCACACCACATTAGTTGATTGTACAATATAATTATTCTGGACAAGATTTATACAAGGAATGTATTAGGAGAGTATGATAACAATTTTGATAAATTACTATCAATTTCTTATTTATCTAATATTGTCTTATATATCTAACTCATCTTTTTGTTACTAGTTAACAAATTTTTTCTTTCTTTTTGAATTATTTTTCTTTCATCAGCCAATACTTTTTCAATGTCAGCCTGAACAACATTCTCCTAAACTCAACAACATTCTCCTCTGTATGTGCTAAGTTGGAAATGTAATGCTCTAATAAAAGTTTTTCATTTCAACATGCTTAATGCAATCTATGATAAATTTAATACTAGCTTAATGATGTGTATTTCATTTGTTCTAAAATATACCTGAATGTGAACGTTAAATGTTATTCTGGAGGATGACCCGGTGCATTGATTAACAGTAACTTATTGACAGGCGATCTTTTTTTATTTGAATATCTTTTGACATCTGGGGAAAAGTAATCAAACTAATCATTGAAGGCTACCCCAGTGACCTATTCTTTTTTATTAAAGATTTAATTTATAAAGGTAGTTTATTAGGTTTTTTATTAATCAATGGCCATCAAATAGTTGCCTGAAGCATTGCATCAGCAGAGAGCTGTTACACAAGTATTAAGCCACTTATTCCTTAGGCTCATTTGTAAATTTGATCGATAGTATAAAAACAAGTATTTTAGCAAATTATGTGGGATTTTGATAAGCAACATCTGAATCGGCAGATGCACATACATTTTTATTTTAATAAAAACAAACCTACATTTAAATCTTTTGAACCATCATATTCGCAGCAAACAGTACCTTATTACTAAAGAATTAGTGACTGATTGCCTACAGCGGTAGTAACTACAGCATAATCATACTTTTTACATGGATTACTCTTTAAATTTGGGTTTAGATCCAAATCACAAGCGTTTTTTTTCCATGAAATATCTTTTAATTGAATTTGTACCGATATTGTGGCAAATCCCAAGTGCAATACTAATTTAAAATAAATTTTTAATTTTTTCTTACAGTTCCTATTATAATTCCATACAAGAAAAAAAATTAGCAACATCCAATACTGCTATGATGATGATGGTGCACAGGTAAAGGGTAAGGAAATGGTTCCTTTTGATAAATAATCTCTTAGAAACCTATTAAAACTGCCTTCATAATTTTTTAACAAAAAAAAAAAGGATAAGGACTCTTTCTTTGCCTATGTAAAACAATTGCAATGTCATGAACTTGTGGAAATTAGACACAGCAACAATGACAATATGCTGGAAACAAATACATCAGCCTAGCCCACTTGTAGTTTTTACATTAAACAATGTGGATAACACTGACAAATCACTATTAAACAGGCAATACCTGCCTACAGTAATTTCAATGTACTTGCTTACCATTATAACCATATTAGTTGCATATTGTTTAAGAAATGTATTTAACAATATTTATAAATGATCATTCATAAGCAATACAAAATAATAGAGGCAGTTTATGGTAGCACATAGTGTTATAGGCCAAAGATCATTCACAATGACAATATAGTCTGTGTATATGTACATATTAACATAAGTTCTATGGTATTGAACTTATTTTTATGATATTAAGTGTTGAAACAGTGTTCACCTTATGATAAGTAATGTAACAACCAGTTGAATTAACTAAAGTACTCTGCCTTTGATTAGGTATATTGGATTTGTTTTATTGAAAACATTAATCTTATATATACAATCCGTTTTAAATACTCTCTATATATACCAACATATTTTTATAGAATATGTACATAAAGAACTTTAAACCAATTATGTTCATAAAGACATGATATCTCTAAAAAAGATATTTATAATGTGCCAAATTAAAAGCTATGTACTAAACAAAAGACTTGGTACCTGACCAAAATGGGCTACAATCCTATATATAACACCTTTTTAAGTTGATTTATTCTTGACGCCTAAATTTTTTTATATACATAATGCACTACTTGAAACTATATACTTAATTTCTTCTACACAGGTGACAATAAACTTCAAAACAAAAGTTATACTAATCGTTTTAATGTTTTTCTAAGATTATAATAAATATTTACACTAAAAATTAGAATTTATGATATTCATGGCTTCATGCTAGTCTGTTTGGAATACGCCGAGATTAAACATCATTCTATCCGTATTATGTTCTAAAAATATGTAATTTCCTTATTTTAATTTTCACTGAAATTATGAAGTTATTAAAATTCTTGAAAATATGTAATTTATAATTTTAAAATATAATTTTGAATTAAATATCCATTGAATCGTAAATTCATAAGTATATTAAATTTTATGCCATGCTTTTTAAAACGTTGTTACATCTATAATCACAAGAGACATATCGCTAAAATCAAACGTTGGTTAAAAAAAATTACAAGACTACTTATACTAAATTGTAGCATAAAATTTAAAACTATGCGCAAAATCGTTGGCGCGAAGATACGTATGGCGCGATATGTTACATAAGTACTTTTAAAGCTAAAGGGTAGTAATGAAAATTACCTGATCTCTGCATAGTGACAACACTTTAAAACAATAATTCACAATAAAAACATGTCTATTTTACTACTTTTTAGCACTGCACTTAACTAAACTGTCAACAGTTACACCCGCCCTTGGACCGGGAAGAAATTGATTTTTGAATGTTATTGCCAATGTCGAAAATCAGTCAATTTATTAAAAATTAACTATGAAAAGATAGTAAGATGTTTTCTCAAATCAAAATTCTAATAGTTATCTTATTACAGTATATAGTCATTAGGAAGGGTATTAAAGTAAGAGAGGTCAATTTAATGACAAATTTACATCCGAAATTACACTATCCATTGCAATATCGTGAAATTATAAAATAATTTTAAAATTTATTGTACTTTAATATTTTCCTCAGATTTATTTATTTTCCTCTAGTTTAAAAATTCAGGGAAAAAAATATTTTTTGGAATTAAAAGAGCAATTCGACAAGAATCTTACCCATTTAAATTATTACAATATTTATCAAATTACTGATGTGCTAATCAGGCCATATTTTAAATAATAAAAATGATCATTATAGTTAGTATGCAATTTTTATGAAAATTACAAGAAACATTTTAAGATCAGACGAAAGGGAGTATTTAATTGACAAAAAAACACACACAACTGCTGAACTGCACTTGTGACCGTTTGTATTTTATTTTTTTGCTTTTTGGTAGATATAGTTTATGTATTATGGTTGACAGAGTAAGTGTATAAATGTAGTATAAATTTATCTCTTTTCGATGTTGTTTTTCAAAGTAGTCGTATGATATGAATAAGTTATTTTAAAATGTTCAATAACAAGATTTTATTTTTAAGATCTGCGCTAATTAGAATTGTTCGCAAACAAACAAATTTTACAAAATATATATCTGATGTAAGTGTAAACAGAATTAATTTCTGTAAACTAATGTATAAAAGTTCATTTGTGTACAATCAAATGCATTAGTAAGTCGATTAATAAATATTTCAATTGTTTTTATTATTATTTATTTATTATTATTTGCTTATATATTATTTACTTACTTATTTTTATTATTTACTTATTTATATTTTATTATTTTTTTAACGAAATAATCTTTTTTCTTGTTCTTTTAAATTGTACTAGCGTTTACAAATCTTGTACAGTGCTTTTCTAGGTTCATTATTAATTTATAATTTATTTACACAAAAAGAAACCAGCTTATATAGTTTTAAAGGTTTTTTTGTAAATTAAAACTAAAAATCTCACTGGAAAGCAGGACTTAAACATCTTTCATTATTTGAATGAATTCCAATTATTTATAAAAAATTATAAGCCTTTTTTTTTAAAATGTTATTCATTTTCAAAGTTTGAAAAATCTGGCTAATTATTCTAAAAAGTATGTTTTATTAGTGATCTGTTTTTCCAATTTGAATTCAAGCCTTCATTCATTTTTAATAATTTGTATTGCAAATATTATTTTTTTCAAGTCGCTTCAATTTTTTAGGTCCCTAATCTAAGAAATGTGAAATCAACATTCACACTGGGTATTGCAGGATTTGGTTTTTTGTGGTCAAAACCAGCTACAAAGAGTGATAAAAAAGATGATATTATAATGATCATAGAAAAAGCTGATAAAGAATTCGACAGTGGTCATTATGAAGATTGTTATCAAACACTGAACATAAGTAAGGTGGTGATATTATGCAATATTTATTTGGGTATTTAAACAAATATTATTTTTAAATAAATGATGGATTAATTATTGTTTACTGTTCCTGCAGACTTGTTTTCTTATTAAGTTTATTTATTACTGCCATAAGTCATTCTTCTTTCCATTGAAAACTATAAATTGATGTAACATATTTCAGAGTTGTTTCTTTGTACAAGGTGATTGAAAATATTTGTAAAAGATTTTTGCTGACAAATGAACTTATATGTTCCCCCTTTAAAGCATTTATTCCTATAACCGGTCACTCTGTACATCTTTTGTTACACCCTAAGTTTGAAACATTAATGGAATTATTATTTCTTATTACAGCTTCAAGATAATGTTGATGTTAGATGGCGCCTTTGCCGTGCACTTTACAATATGGCCAAAGATTCCAAATATGACCTAAATTATAGAAAGAATCTTATTACACAAGCTTATGAAATAATAGAAAATGAAATTACTAAATCCCAAGAAAACTATGCTGTTCACAAATGGTTTGCTTTGATATTAGAAGCCAAAACTAGCTATGAAGGCTATAAGGAGAGGATAAAACAACTTGACAACATAAAAGAACACATGGACGTATATATTCAGTTTTTCATATTATCATTCACCTAGGATCATTTATAGTCATTTGTGAATGTCATAGTAGAAATGCCAGTCATGCACAATTAGATAGTAACTAAACTCTGCTATACTGGGTTCCATGCGTGCCCTGTTCTGAGAAAAGCCTACAAATTTTTTTTGTAGTCTCTTTTACCACCTCTTTAACACAATATTAGAGAATTTAATTCCTAAGTGTTATTATCACTAAAAGTTTTCATACTTTTAGAGGGTTTTTTAATTTTTTTTAATGAACCTGAATTTATTGCATCATTATTTACCTTTGTAGTACTGTACACTGTTGCCCACCAAAGAACTAATAATGTTAGAAAGCCTAAAAAAAGTTAAATAAGCCTCTCTCTTATTCTTTTATTCTCTTGCTAACCTTATGACAATCTTTATTTTTCTTAAATTTATTGGTATTCTTATTCACATAAAGGAATGTCATATTGATATATTGGTTGATTAATATAAGTAGGTATGTTTATTGCTATTTATCAGTATTATATTTTTTTAGATGGCTGTTACACTTAATCCAAATGATGCAACAACTTTACATATGTTGGGCGAGTGGTGTTTTCAACTTACTGAAATGCCATGGCATCAGAGGAAAACTGCAGAACTTTTGTTTTGTCCACTTCCAACATCAAGTTATGAAGATGCTCTTGAATATTTTTTAAAAGCCGAGTCAGTGCAACCTAGGTTTTATAGCATTAATCTATTGAGGCTTGGCAACTGTTACCTAAAACTAAATAAAGAAGATCAAGCTAAATACTATTTGCAACTAGCAGCTAGTTACCCTGCTAAGTCGAATGAAGATCATAAAGCTAACAAAGAGGCAACAGAATTATTAAAAAAAATAAAATAGTTGTTTTTATTCTCAAATGTAATGCAAGAAGTGTTATCTAAGAATATGATACTGATTTTTTGAATTAGCTGTAGTATATATAGACAATCTCCTATATTGATTTATTATGAACAGAGATAAATTAAAATAGGAGTTTTCTCAAATAAAAAAGGTTATGATACTCATGAGTTTAAATGTGATTTAGAAAAAGATGATAACAATGAATTAAAAAGGGTTATTTCATTGGTGGTCTTTTTCAGTAAGGCTGTACCATCCACACTGAGTCTGTGTTACATGGACTTCATTCTACGCCTGGAATCTGCACCACTAGGTCCTAAAATACTCAAAACAGCAATCAATAGCTACAAAGTCCAAAAAACTGGACGTACTTTTCTGTAACGACGCATATTCTAATAAATATGACGTGAATGTCGTGGCTACTAAAAGCAAATCCCAGCGGAGTATAATTTCGTCTGATTTCTGATGTAAGATACAAGAACGCCATCACGCACACCTATGATCACTTCCCCTCCGACTCAATTTGATGTCAAATAAGTAAAAAATTAAAACTTGTTTCAAGAATTATGGAATAGTCTAAAGGCACTAAAGCAGTGGCGTACCTAGGGGGGGGCGGTGGGTGCGGTCCGCACCGGGCGGCACTTACCTTGGGGCGGCATTTTTCACATTTACTTATAATTGTAAAAAGCAACTTTTTCATTTCAAATTTATTTTCTTTCTTGAATAATAAATGATTATTAAAAGTTTAATATTTGATTTACATAAATTATAATTAACCTTATGATTTCGAATATTATTCCTCGGTATATTTAAATGCATTTTAGTGTAAATTTTGGATTCTAATTCAAGAACAAGATAATAATTTTATTTTATTGTATTCATTAAAATTTGTTAAATTCGTAAAAGGATCTTTACGACTTTGTTCGGCAATTTTTCCTAACCTAAATTTTTTGATGTCAGTTTATAAATGTCATTTCTTTTGAAAAGTTTGAATGATTACTTTGAAGTGATATATCAATATTTTTTTAAATCAAAAACCACTATTTGATTGACATATAATAGAAAAGGCGGCAAACTGGAGATCGCCCCGGGCGGCAAAAGTTCTAGGTACGCCACTGCACTAAAGTGAAGCATAAGGAACCATTCTTCCACTCTTTCGGGTACGCTTCCTGTAGATTCAGCCAATCTCTCGAAGATCGTAAGGTTGAAGAGCACTCTTGTGAGCTCCTAGTAAACATTGACCCAGTAACGTGCGGTGCATCTACTCCACAAATAAGTTCTTGGCCCTGATGGTATTACAAAGACTTACCATATTTCCCTGATCAACATCATCCTGTTGTTGATTCTTATTCACAGCGCGACCTTAACCAAGCTGTTCTTTTTCAAGTACATTGCGTCATGGAGAACATCCTTGCCAAGCTTTGAAAGAAGAACACCCGGGAAAACAGCTGTTTTTGGCCCGGCGAGAATAGCGATATTGAAAAAATGGCCAAAACTGCAATTTCTTGGAAAAAACTAAGATACATCGTCATACGTTAAGCAAAATAGAAAATTTGTCACCGCAGTCACACGACCGTGTCACGCATACGTACATTCACTTCTTTGAACCTTTTAAGTTCACGAACCCTTCCGCTCCGTGAACTTTGCTCGTATGAAGCTGTAAAAGCCCCTGGGCTAAAAGCAACAACTTCAACCGGCAACTTCAACTACATAAACCACTATTGAAATCAGTAAAATCACCATTAGAACATAGCAACAGTTGAAGTATATTCATACATCCCGACCTATAAGTAACTACCAGCGATAAAGTGTTTATTCGACGAAATGCTGTTAAGAAGCCTCTGCAACACTTAATGGGTCTCTCATAAAGCTAACAGACAAAGTATTCACCATGCCTTACCCTAGCCAGCAGAGTACAATATAAATCGATCGTCTCAAACCTGCATACCTTCACATAACCTAGCATACGATGACATTTTAAGTTCAACGAAGACAATTGACGAGCCAACGGGAAATATCAAGTTAATTAACCTCATCACATCCCGGCAGACGCATCGATCTACCTGCACGCTTCTTTTGAGGGGAGAGGGAGGGGCCACTGTGACTACTACTAGAACCTTTATAGTTTATCACCCTCTTGCTAACCTGTGAGTCCTAACCGATGCCAAAACAATTGACTTATTGACAGACGACGGACTGTACTGAAGCGAAGTGGTACGATAACTTATGCGCCGTGTGACTGTGGGAACTTTCCATGATATTATTTCCGTAGGTATATACAAATGGCCATGTAACTTTGATAAATACAAGTATTTCGTAATGGCATTCCGTATGGAATTGTAATGCGGTCTATTTGGTTTATATATTTTAAAAGTTTTTTTTTTTATTTCAAGCTGGATAGGTACCCTCTCTTTACTACTGAAATATTAAATAATAGCCCGAGTTTGGGGAGCCCAAGGGGTCTTCGAGCTTATTTACTTAAATAGAGGTGTAAGTTAACGTGTAATAGCGCTCTAGTATCTTAAGCCCGCGAAATATGTTAATGTCAATAAGTCAACAGTAATCTTTCGTCAAGAAAAGAAGAAAAAATTGCGTTGCAATTGCACGCCGAGTAGCATTTAGTAATATCGTCGCGTCGAGTCTAGTCGTAACTTATTTCTAAAATAACGCTCGTTACTTCTTTGTAAGATAATAGGTAAGTTGGTACTGTAACTGCAATGGGCTTAAGTACTTGAGGGTTCGGTAGGTTTGTAGTACTATGTTGGCCGCAACAATTTCAACAAGCAAACAGCGACAGTTCGAGGTTTAAATTCGACATATCGAAAATTATTCCATCAAAGTGTGCCATTACCTACATTTATTGTTATAAAGATTAGTATTATTTCAATAAATGTTTTACCTAAAATATATTAATACAAAGTACTCTGAAATTAAGTAATGTTTACTAAGGTCTGATTTGGAAACGAAGTAATAATTTTATTAAACGTAACTGTTCCCGAACAAGCAAAGACAATAAAATTAGCAACTGATGCAATTTAAATTGAAGTTAAATCATTAAAATATGTGTAATAAAAGAAGTAAAATCTTCTTATGCATATGTAAGCACAATATTATTTCAATGAATGTGGGCGTCATTTTAATGTTAATATCGCTGCTAACAATGACACTTGATACACTCTTTGGTAATGTCACTGTCAACAAGTGAAATATATCAATTTTCAAATTGAAATAGGTAGCGGTTAATTTCAAAGCACTGACTTTATATAAGGAAATAAAACAAGCATTAACTTTTAAACAAATTTAATAAGGCTGATTTAGAAAAACTATTGTTTAAGAATATTAATTGACAACTCATTTTAGAAACATGTCTATGCACAATGTTAGTGGTTTGAGCGACGATGAAGTTTTTTTCGGGAAAATTTCATTAAAAGAAGTTAAAAAACGTTTAAAATTTGATCGCTATAGTGTAACGTAAGTAAATATTATTGAGACTAGTCATTGTTTAATTACATTTACTTTACCAAATTCATCATACTTTTTTAAAATAATTTACAGCAGTGGAAATGCGGATGGCAGCGATAGCGATATCAGTGTTAAACTAATTGAAACTTGTTCTGAACCTGATCTCAACATCAAAGATTCTCTAAATTATTCAAGTTCAGACATTTCAACGGATAATGGGGCTTGTTCCAACTGGAATATTAACTCAACTAATAATAGTTTTTTGGAAATGGAAAACTTAGTTTCGGCAATAGAAATGGATAAAGTAAGCAATAAAACGGAAGCTTTAGACAATACACTTGATGTGGTGGAGTACATATTAAATAATGCACCATGCATTAAGCAGGAAAACAAAGCTAACAATATTGAAAACGTAAATGACAGTGTTGTAGGTAATGAAAAAAAAAACACTATCGAAAGTCAACTTGCTACCGATGTAATAAACAAAACTACAGGGAAACAGATAAATGTAAAAACAGAATCTATAAACATGGAAGAAATAACACTTAATTTGCCGGCAAAAATACCAAATGAAGTTATAAATAGTGATAATTTAGATAATATTTTACCAGTATCAACTCAAATTTCAAACACTACAAAAAAAATAAAAGCAGAAAATCTAAGCCCTAAAGAAAATCTAAAGCTTTGCCCTCAGAAAAAAACCCAAGAAATTTCTAAATTTAAAACCCCAAGAACACCTAATTCTGTCAAGAAACCAACTGTTCTCACTTCAAATAAAACTCCGAGCAAAGTTAACACATACCAATATATAACAAGCCCTGTAGCTGCATATATTAACCGAAGTCCTCATGTCCCATTGCTAAAAAATGTTAAGCCTACTATGCCCTTGAAAGGAACATCCTTCATCCCTAAATCAGTGAAGACCCTTGATAATAAATCCAACAAAGAGAACATCAACTTACCAACTGTTGCTTACAAATGTGCCAAAACTATTAAAGTGGTAAATATTTGTTTTGATATTAATTACATACACACAGAGAAGCAGTTTAGATGATATTTTAATTTTATTAACCAAGCACAAATATGTGAATGTTGCTGGTATTACAGTTGTCAATGATAAGTCTATATACAAGAGTTTGTCTTGGTACCACTGATATTATGACTTTGAAATTCCTTTAGTAGTTATGTCACCTTTCAATATGTTTATTCCAATTGTCACAGTCATCTTAGTGAAAGTTTGGCTCTCTCAAGCACCCACGAGTCGGAATCCTGCATGCATATTGAGTGAAAGTCCATGAGATCTTTGTCTAGGGGACTCTGCCCAATTTTGGCACTGGGTACAGGGTAATAGGTTATAGTTGTAAAGGCTAAAAAGAGGTAAATGTACAGCTTTTTGTGAACAAAAAGCTTTAAAGCTTTTATAACAATTTCAATCACCCAGTACAAAGTGATCACTCTACAATATGTAAGATTATATTATTTTTTATATTGAAATGCAACAGGTGAATTATGTCTGGCAGTACAAATTCTGCGGGGGTAGGCTTTATTTGTGTAGGAAACTAATTTTTGAAAATACTTTAATATAATATGATGACATTATTTGATACTAATGCAACCATTGATTTTTGGTGATGGTATATCATACAATTTACATAAAATTAAATGTAAATTCACTCCTTTAAAGCTTTTACAACTTTAATCAATCATCTGGTAAGTATTTGTAAATAAAATAGTACTATAACTTTTTTAAGAATCAAACATCCTTCTGCTTTTATAAAATTAGGTTTTATTTAACAATTTAAATAAAAAAAAATCAATCCATTTATATTTAATAGTTTCTATGTAGTGGTGGATATTTTATTTACAAATAATTAGATTTACCCCAAAAATTAAATCTTCTTTCTTTGGAGAATAACAAGGTTATGAATATAATTGTTTTATTGTACCTTTGTTTTGGAAAATCAGTTTCAGAATTTATACATTAAGTTAATATCAAGAAAATTTAAGAACAAAATTTAGTTAAACACAAAGAAATTAGTAGTAATGTTTACAATTATTGTTTTTTTTTGCCCAGGTTGAAAAGCCAAATGAAGAGAAATTTCCGGAAAGCCAATGGGCGAAACAGTTGATGACCTCTTTACCAAAACCAATTGTAACAAAACATATTCATAGGGAGAATATATTAACAAAGAAACCTGCAGAATCTCAATCGGAAGAAAGTTTTGCTAATCTCACCTTGCACCAGGCAGAAGTTTCAGTTTGCACACAAAAAATCTCATATAACTTAAAAAAATAGGTATCAATCAATACCTTCACATGTAGATTATTTTGTAACTTATTTATAATGTTCTAATTTTATTAAAGAAAATGAATTAATTCACAAACATACTTTTAATGAAATTACAAAACTGTTACACATTTTTTATGATGGTTGTGTGTAAAATCTATTAAATCATTGTATCGTTAATATAATAAAAGGAATATAATTTATCGAATATGTAATTATTATTATATAATATTGAGCGGCATTGTAGTTCCTAGCTAACAAATGTTCAGTTCTTAGTTTAGTAGATTCTCTCTCTCTCTCTCCTGAGCATTATTAATCCCATCTGATCACGAGGTCTACTTTCTTTATCTTCTTTCTCCACCTCGCGCGATTGAACACGTCGTTCGCGGAAACATTGCAGGCATTCGCTATGGTATCTGCCCATCTTGTTTTCGGTCTTCTTCTTCTGGGCCCAGAAATGTTGAGATCTATAGCGACATTTCTGATGTATTCAGATCTGCTCTTTACATGTCCTTACCATCTAAGCCGACTCTCTTGTAGCTTATCGGCCATGTCACTTACCCCGAGGCTACCGCGAACGTACTAGTCATGCTCTTATATATCAGGCCTTCAAGCTTCACTGGCATCCTTTGATCACAGGTAACGCCAGTTACTTTTCGCCACTTTAGCCAGCCAACTGCGATTCGGTGCTGTATACTTACTCCAAACTTACCTCCAAATTTCCTGAGTTGCGCAAAATGGTACCTAAATATTTGTAAGTACTCGTCACATGTAGTGACTTGTTGTCCATCAATGATGAGAGGGTATTCAAGTTAATTAGGTTCGTTGCACACCATGTAGTGGGTTTTCGCAACACTTAGCTGAAGACCACCTGCCTGTAACTGACGTTTCTATTCACCGAGAGCTACCTCCAACTTTTTTCGGGATGTTGTACAAACAGCTACATCGTCTGCGTAAATAAATGTCCATGGTGCTTTGTTTTGGGCATGCTCAGTAAGTGCATCTATCACCGGGCAGAAAAGGTATGGACTTGTAGAGAACCTTGGTGTACCCCTTTGGTAACCGCTATTGGTTCCGTTTGCCCCACTGCAGTTCGAATAACCGATTTCACATTTCTATACATATCGTACCTCTCAGGGATATTTTTCTTACGAAGGCTCCACCAGATTGTTGTAACAGGAACGCGATCAAATGCCTTTTCCATGTCTAAGAAAGCGATAAAGAGCGTTTGTGTTCCTGAGTAACCATGTTTATGGCAAACATGAGACCTATGGTTGAAGGCCAGGAGCAAAGCTGTACTGGTTTTTAGTTAAGGAGCTCTCAGTTCTTAACCGGGCATCGATCACTTGCTCATACAGTTTCATCGTGTGACTCATCAACTTATCCGCGATAACTGTTGCATTCATATCTACAACCCTTGCCCTTGTAGAGGGGAATGATGGTGCTTAACCACCATGCGTCTGGTAGACATGAAGTTTCCCAGGCTTTGAAAAAATAGATAAGATCTATCCCTTTATCTTCAAGGTACTTCTAAGCTTCGATGGGGATTTCGTCCGGTCCCTGATTTGTATTTGAATTTGATTTGAGTAGATTGTACACACTAAATTTATATAACATTACAATTTCTTATAAATGGTGAAAGCAAACATTTTCAGGAATCCAGCATATCCTTGGACTAAGAATCTGTTTGATATTTTACATTAATTAAACCACATTTTGTCAATGTCAGCTCAGTATCTTAACAAAGGGACCATTGTGAAATTAAAAAATATTGTTTTAATCAAATAAACAAACTGGCCGAAAATCCTAATAAAAACGTATCAAAACAGATTTTAGTTGTTTATGTCTGTATATACACACACACGATGCATATGTTGTGTGTGTGTATATATATATATATATATATATATATATATATATATATATATGTACAACAAACACCAATTATGAATTTATAGCTTAGACAGTTGTATGTAATGTCCCTCATTTTTCATTGATCCAATTCTGAATCAGTTGTGTAATTTCCCGATTGTGTTGTACCAATTACATCTCTAGCGGACCAGTAATTTAGTCCAAGTTGATAATAAAACCACAACTAAGCATTTACCAAGTTTATATTCATTTAATGTTTACATTGTTTCACACCTTAATCTAGATTAGAATATTTTCCGTCATAAACATCATATAGCATGCATTAAGAAAGTATAATGTGATCATGAATTATATTCCACTAATAATTAAATGTTTCAAAAATATACATTAGTAGTAATAGTATGCATAGTCATTTAAATTATGGAAAGTAATAAAAAGTTGAACATATAAATGCAGTGAAAAGATAATCACAAATAATGTCATAAGATATAGGAAACAAGTGAATAACATGAGCATATATTTGTTTATTTTTCAAGTTTTTAATTTACCAATGTGATATTTATTATACTAGACGGTTATTATACTGCTTCAAAATTTTCACAACTATAGTATGATTAAAACAATCCTCAAAAGCCCTTAGCAAAAATGAGCATATTGCAGTCGATCGTCAAAAATTTGTTTAAAAAAGATTAAATTTAGAAAGCATCAGTATGATGCCTGATATACACAGCTATCACATCTCTATTTTTTTCTACCACTATTTGTATTTAGCTTTTTTGGCTTCATTCCATAAAACATGAGAGATAAACGCATTCAATTACATTTATGTAAATAAAGTGTATTTAATTTCAAAGGTCGGACTGTTACACTTACCAGATTGGATTAATTGTATGTAACTCAAAAGTCAGTATTTTTTAATTTAAATGTTATTTTGTATAGGTCTATTGATGTGTGAAATTACAATCTACTAAACCAGTTCTCAGAGTGATTCACATGGACCCCCAGGAATATATGGTAATCTAATCTTCAAATTTTTTGTTAAGTTTCAGACATTTGGCAGAAATGTGCAGGAGCTCCACCAGAACCAGCAAAATTTCGAAAGTGGTCTATGAGAAAAAAAAGTTTGCAAACCTTTCTAAACAATAGGCAAGATTTAATGCGAAACATTGTTAATTATCAATGAACATAACAAATAAAATAAAAATATATATTGTAAAAAAGATATAACATATTGTGTTTAATATACTTAAGTGTTAGGAAATAAGAAATACTAATTTTAAACAATAGAGCACCAAATGGGAATATGTTTCTCTTAAAACTGTCATAAATATATTTATCTTGAACCAACTTAAATTATGACAAGTTTTAGTAAAAATACAGGTATTTATTATAAAAAATAATTTGTATAAAAAACAAGATAAATGTTATCGGTTTACTTTCTTATCAACTAATTTTCTAGATTATACTGTAAATATTCAAAAAGTAACAGAGTAAAAAATGCAGTAAAGCTTTAAGTTTTAGTAGCATAAGATAAAAGCGTTTTCAAACCTTAGGTTTCATTTGTGCTAATATTCTCTATAGAGACTTTCTCTATATGTGTATGAATTGCCACAAGAGTTAACTCGTAATTTAGCACATAGTTAAATATATAGTTAAAATTAACATAAATTCGAGATCTACAAAGATCATAAGACTACATTGGTTACATGTATATTTGAAAAATTATACGTATCTTAACATTACACGAGTATTATACGTGTCCCTCTTAGAATTCCACCCTGGTATTTTCATTTTTGCCTTTTTCGAAGAACATGAAATCCTGAAAATAAATTTATTATAGGTCATAGTGAATTACTGGGAATATTTGTCATAATGTCTAAGTCACATGTAGTTGACAAATTTATGAACATAAAATATAAAAAGACTTTAAATCAACTAATCAACTACTTGCCTATATAGACAATGTCGCCATATGGTCATCATGATCAAGGCCAAGGCCAGTGTAATTATTGATCTAATAAGTCATATTTTTTTTTGCTATGAGTGTAGATGATGAAAATTCCCTAAAGTGTGCACTCTTAATGCTATTATCACTTGCTACAATGTGAAAGATGTGCGTTTCGTTACTTTATAGCATTAAAAAAATTAAATTATCTATAGTTCAAGACTGGCCAGTATTTTTTTATTTCAACCAAATTGTTATGAACATGTATATGTTCTATCAATTGGATATAGAACAGAATTATTTATGTACAATAAAGTACAAAGATATTTTATTTAGTGTACTTATAAAGGTATGAATAAGAACAAATAATTTATTCTTGAATATTTTTTGTCGCCAATGAGTAAATTAAACTAAGCAACTTGCGCAATGGTCTTTAAAGTACACTATGAGGTTAACTCGCTTATTAGTCCTGACTTAACTAATTAAAAAAGGCTTAATGGATTCCCCAATGATGTAAAACTGGGTTTTGCTTTGAAATCAAACTTGAGTCAAAACATCCTATCATCACCATTTCAGCCATATGACGTCCTCAGCTAAACTTAGGCCGTCCCAACAGGATCAGTTGGAAGCAGCTATTAACAAACATTTTGCAGTGAACTAAACCCGGTTATCTAACCACCTTGTGCGTGGATATTCTATGATATGCTTCTTTACTCATTCCTTATGATGAAAATCTTCACTAAGTGTTATCTTATATTATTGATACTTACTATCAAAAAGCATGCACCCAATAAGACTGCCTTTATCCTCACATCCAAATCCATTGGAAAGGTTATACCAAAGTAGTCGGAGTCTGTGAAGAACTCTCGTGCGAGTCCTGACCATTGCTTAGTTATCTTACCAACTTTAGTTTCGCCGTCTTTTGAATATACCTGTAATTGTTACACGGTGTTTTTATGCTAATTTGGTTTTATTATGAAATGTTACTTGTATTTTACACAAATCTAATATAAGCTTTCATAGAAAATTTGTTGTGAAGAATATAGATATTCATATTTCAAGTTGACATGCTTGCAAGCAAATACTGTTGTATTGCCTTTATAATATTAAATGTTTACAATATATAAACCCAAACATACTTATAGTGTATTACAGTTTCCGTAAGCATTTAAACCAGTGATTCCTAAAGTGGTCTATATCGCCCCTCTAGGGGTCTATGACAACCTGCAAGGGGTCTATGTCAGCGAAAAAAAATTTGGGGGTCCATGAAATGAAAATGGGGGTCCACGATATTGGATCTCAACACATACACTGATAGTACCTATTTACTTACATCATACTATCTTATAATATCAAAACCCCAAATGTTGATAATTTATTATTAAAGCATCAGGTTCATCCTTCTCACTAAAAATATTGACTCACTGTTTATGTTTTTTTTATTTATAGTTTACTTTAAGTTTATTAATGTTACGTATATTTTACATGACAGATACAAAATTTTATTTTGAGTAGTTTTAATTTAAATTTGATTAAAAAATGTATAAATTAACATGTGTTTTTACTTTAAGTTTTTAACACTAAACTTCACATCAGTTAAAAATTTACAGGAAATCAATATCAGGTAAGTAGGGGGTCTACCCAACACGGAAATACATGGTAAGGGGTCTACGACACCAAAAAGTTTGGGGAACTCTGATTTAAACCTTTCCCATTTAGGTACAGTTACAATAATAAGTAATAAAAGTATGTATCTCCAGTAAACTAGTTACTAGTACCATTGTTCAATGCTTAACAAACTATGTTTTTGTTCAGTTATATTTAGACTTTACTGTAAAAGAAAATATATTAAATAAACTATAATGGAAAAAAAAATACGGAACAACTTTCACATATGTTAAAGCAATAAAAGCCACCTGAAATACTTGTAAGAGATTTACACTTATGTGCTGACTCAACACAATATATCTTCCAACATAAGGCTTAGAGATTTGAAACTTGGTAGGAGTATATTAATTTCGCCGAGTAGAAGTATGATACGAACAGACCTACTAAATTCTACTCCCTAACAGAGATTGAGGCGTTTAATAAAAATGCATAATTACTGCCTAAACGCATAATTTTTATGAAACTAGCCTGAAGAGAGGTGTGAGCGATCATGAAAAATGTTTAATTTCAAATGATACCACATATATATAAAATTTTGCCAGAATATTATTTTTGCCATGTAAAAAATAACCAACAAAAGATTTTATTAAATTACACCATTGGCTTTCAATAAAACGCACCCCAACTCATTATATAAGAACGCGTCTATTTTTCTACTCTCTCTTTAGATTCCGCGTGTGTGTCTCTATCTTTGACGCGCTGCAATACCGGCTAGATGCGTCGCTAATACCGCTATAGTAATAAAAGAATTATTGTAACTTTGATTGACATTGATGCTGTGATATTTTACTACACGTTTAAACCATCTGACAAGTGTTTTCATTACATCGGACTACCTACTATGGGACAGATGACTGTGCCCAACATCCAGCACACCCACGAAAGTTACGGCGGGTTACGCAAAGCGCTCGGGGACAGATAGTATATAAAAAGTAGACTAAACACGAAAAGATATTCACTTTTGCACATAAATACTGTAAGATGTGTATGTCATTGCAATCTAGGTATACACACTTTGTAAAAGTATCATAAACAAGATGTTTCAGAGGGTAGTTTTTGATTTAAATATTTAAATTAAACTCACATGAAATTCTACGTCCCCACAAATTGAGAATGTACAGCAAGGGCCTTTGATTCTTAGTACAACATCTCCAGCTGCGTTCTTGATCACATATGATGGTTGAAAAATAGACCATTCCTGTTCAATCGATCCAATGACTGTTCCCGGAGGAGCTGTTACTTCCATGCTTTGTAACCAGCAAGGGCAACAACAAGAGTCACATGCTAGGGGACGATGCAAATGTATAACCTGAAATAAATATAATCCAGGAATTAATTACCACACGAAATAGCTGTTTTGTGACATATATATATATGTATAGACAAACATTTTTCTTTAATTAATGTTCAGTGGTTAGCCTTGTTAATCAATGTAACATATTTTAGAGTTACTCTTTATACAGTGATGATTGGAAATAGATCTAAAGCTTTTCCACTTCTAACCAGTCACCCTGAAATTAAAACAATATTTACATTGACAGAACATCAAATTTCAATTTCTTATATAAAATATTTCAGATTTCCAAGGATGTCAGGATGGTAATAATGGCTTGTTACCAGGTAAATCAACACCTAATTATAAACAAGGATGTCATTAAAAAGAAACTCATTTTCTATTCCCTGTGCTTAGCTTATAACAATATTTCGTGTACTGTGCATGAAGAATTCCATATTATAAAATGCAGACGAAGAAAAATGTAATGCCAGACTGGAAATCTTATTTTTTGCCTATATATATCATACAAAAAATACATACAATTAATTCAGCAAGTTATTATTCCTAACGATACGTAAATGCCTAAAATTTCATATTGATTTCTTAAAATATTTAGCATATTTATGCGGATCAATTATTCATAAATAGTTCGAAATTTTTTTATTAAGTTGTTTTTATAAAGTTCACCTTACTACAATAACGCTTCGTAATTTAAGCGTGATTTGTTAAGTATTTGCAATTTCTTATTAAAATGATCAACGCAGTTATAATTACTTTTATTGAAATTATTATTTCTTTTTTTTTATAAATATTTTCTTTTTTTATTGATAATATTATATTGAAAATCATCGCTTGTCAGCTGTTAAAGAAACTATGTTATATCTAGGAAAAATCTATTCCGACGAAACGTAAACGAAGCTAAACTGTTAAATATTTAAAACTTGTTTAATGTAGTAGTAGAACGTAAATCTTAATTTTATTGTCACGTCTTGTAGATAATCCTTTGTTTTGTTTAAAACATAAGTTTCTTGACGTTTGGACGATAATGTATGTTAATAATTTTACTTTTTTACAGATTAAAAAAAACGGCAATTTTTTATATATTTTGACATTCACGTCAAATTGGCGCACTGCAAGGCATAGACCTCCCGTAAAGATTGCCACAATGACTGGTCTTGCGCTTCCCGCGTCCAATGACCTCCACGACATTGATTATGTTGCCGGCCCGTGGTCCGTGTCGGTTAGTGGGGGGGCTGCGGGCTCGTGGTCGCCACTCGAGAACCTTACAGCACCAATGGCCTTCCGATGCACGAGCTTTGTGCCACTTCAGATGGGCAAGCTTTCTTTTAAGGTTCAATATCACCTCTCTGATCCATAGGTCAATTTTTATTTGCAATAAATTATTGAAAAAACATATTTACTGTTAAATTGTCATTTTGTTGTCATCGCTGTGTTTAAATTGTCATTTATAGAGAATCGCAGGTGGAAATGGAATCCAAAATTAATTATATATTATATATATATATAGCAGTAAAATGAGTATTCTGTAAAGGTGCTTTATCTTTAACACACATCACATAAATAGAAAAACTGCATTATTATAAATGCCGCAAAGTAATTTACGTATAGCGTTATCTATTAATATTTCGAACAGTCATCACCTCGTTTTGGAAATTATCCATGATTTTCATTTCAAACGGCCGCATAGGACCACAGCAGTTCCTAGTGCAGCAATCATTGTCTTCAACTGCATAGTAAACTTTTTGTCCAACATTGTTTTTCACTGTATACTTATTATTTGTTTCAAATCCAGTAAAAGCTTCGAGCAGTTCTACTTTTTGGTGCATCAGCAGCTGGTCAATCATAGATAGGTATTCCAAACCTGGAGGGCAATTGCTGAGCCCTCGAGGAATAGTCATCCAACCACCTGAAATAACACAGAACTTGTGATAGTAAAAGAGTTAGGTGGTTAATAGTCGTATTTACCTACATATGATAAGACGTGATTACAAGATATGTAACACAAACAAATAGAATGTAATGTAATGTACTAAATACAATTATGTAATTAAAACAAATTTGTGTAGAATTTTTATAAGTGAGGAATTTGATAGGCTCAGTTATACAAGGTGATTAAATCTAAATGCATTAAAGAGGGAATGTGTAGCTCATTTATCTGCAAAAATTATTATATTAGACAGAAAATGGATTTTATGTTCACTCCTTTAAAGCTTTTACATTAATAACCAATCAACATGTAGACAATATTGAAGAATTAAGTGTGTAGTTTCATACAATATTTAAATGATTAAATGAGAATATTAAATAAATCCTTAGAGACCACGCATTTTATTATGACAAACATTTCTTATAAAAGTGTTTGAAAATATATTTGTTACAGTACCACAAACATTTTTGTTATTTTATAAAAATTAGTATTTAATATCCTCCACCAAATCCCGGTTGGTCTTAAATATGATGAACCTCTTTTCCTCTTCAGTTAAAAATTGTTCATAGCCAGTGTGGCGTGATTTAAAAAGGTTACGAAATATTCTCGAAATGGTCCTCTTGGCACTTGATGTACTCAGCGTTTGAATGTATACAATATAACGACTTCTCAATTTTTCAAAATTACACTTTCTAGAAAAATATTTCTTATTTTTCCACCATTTAATATTATTTGTTACTTGATCCTTATTACACAAATCTTCCTCCAAAATATCAAATGGACGTTCAATATATTCAATCACCATGTTCTTTGAATAAACCTTCACAAGATTTAGAGACAATTCTTTTAAAATTAATAACGAACACAGGTATACACTAACACCATATCACAACAAAGTGATAATTTGTTACTATTGCAGAAGTATAAATATCCTTATCAGAGTAAGGAGTCATTAACTTGTATGTATAAGATGATAGGAAAGGGCAACATATTGAAAACAAAATTTTATTATTACTATTGACACATTTTATATGCAGAAACATGACCATAATGTGGGTCTTAATTGAAGTTGTTTCAAAAAATCACATAATTTTTGTATATCATTGGCTTCAGACATGTGCAGACATAGCAGAACAGAATCTCTATGAGAATTAACTTTCCAAGTCAAAGACACTTTGTGAAATTATAGTAAAAATTATTTATTTTTATAGTGAGAGTTTAAATAAAATAACATTAATTCAAAAATGTAATTTTGAATTAAATGCCTAATTTGTCTCTGATTTAATAAGTAAATTATTTGTAAAGAAATAGAACTAAAAGTATGAACAATCAAATTTAAATCAATAAAGGAGAAAGGTTTTTATACAAGCATTGGTTGTTGCAATTAATAACAGCACACACTTTTGTATGGTATAATCTATTCCAATTAGTGAGGTAAGCTTTGCCAAGTGAATGACTTATAAGTCAAAGTCTATATAATAAATAATGAGTATGTTTTATGGTTTCCAATGAAATGATTTTTTTAAAGGCCACTTTTTTTAAGGGCCTCTAGTACTACCCCTGAATTAGGTACATGGGGACTATTTTTACAAAATATTTTTACAAAATATTTTTTTTCACAGATTTTTTAAAAAGCATTCTCATCTTTTTTTTATCTCAGTGCATCTTTTATTCTTGACAAATCTTTTCATTCCTTTAATTTTTAATAATCCAATAAAATGTTCTCTGTAAACACTCTCTATTGAAATTCATGAATAAAACCTTGCAAGATTGTTTATTGATTAGTTTTTAGCAGAGGACTGTCATATGTGGCTATTGCTTGAACATCTGCTATATTAACAACAGCGTCCGATTTATGATACTTCCTTTCAGCAACAGATTGTCAGCTGATAGCTACACTCCTGTGATGACACTTGTCCATTTTGCTGCCACTAGTGACAACAACTTAAAACCAGCATCGTTATCAGGGACCTTTAATTGGACCTTTAGGTTGATCTTGTTAGTATTTTATGTACTACATGACCAATTCTAAGGTAAGCATGAGCCTCTGAAGTAATTTGAATACCGTGTCTTTTTTAAGCAGATATTAAACCAGTGAATAACATCCTTCGTTGATAGGCACTGGTATGCTGCCCATTGAGATTCACACTGTAGATTTACTGTCACATATCATTTTATTATCCATAAAGGCTTGAAATATTAAGGCGGTACTGCTCTGCTCATCTTTAGGTGGTCACCACACTTGATGTGATTCTTTGAGAAGGGCATGGGTTCTCTCCCATTGAAGATATCCCTATAACCTTTTTCCTTGTCTGTAATAATCGCTGACACCCCAAGAAAACCTAAGGTTGCAATGCAGTCTTTATATCTGTGCATCGGAACCTGCAACAGTTGATGCGCGGCTGGGGCGCATGCTTAATAACAATAATATCATGACAGGTATGTATATTTCTTTTTATATATTTAATTTTTACTTACAAATTGTTTGTGATCTTTGTTTTAATTTTTCATTGACGTTTTTGCTGCCAAAAATTACAACTAATATACTAGAAAAAAATAGATAGCAACATGTTTAAGTGTACTGTGTCAAGCAAATAATAACAAACTAACTTCTAAATTCTCATCTATGATGATGAGTTATAATTGTTTGTTTATATGAGATTTTATCTGAAATGTAAATATCAATGATAATATATAAAAATTTGCATACCTGGTGGACCTTGAGGCACTGGTTGTTGAACAATTGGTGCAGGGTAGCCGGATTGCGGATGAGGATATCCAGGTGCATAACCTGGTTGAAAGCCAGGTTGAAATCCTTGTTGGAAACCAGGTTGAAATCCTGGTTGGAATCCAGAATGCATTCCTGGTAAAGGCTGAGCCCCAGGTGGTAGGGTAGGACCTGGGTGAGGTCCTTGGTTTGGTGGAGGTCCAGGATAACCACCTTGTGGATTCATAGGATAACTTTCATTTACTTTTCCTCCTTCTGCTGGTGGCTCATAGCCCTGCCCAGGGGGAAAATTAGGGCTGTATGGTGTTGGTTTATGAGACATGCCTTCAATGTTAATCTGTAAACATATTTATGATAAACAAGTTTTTAAAGTCAACATAGTAGTTTTTTTGAAAAGACATATTTATAGATGGTTATTTAAATTGAATTTGCTTTCAAACATGAGCTATAGAAGACTACAGAAATAAAATATGGTAAAACAATATTTTTTAAGTTACCCATAAATCTTCAGCCACCAAATGACAAAGTTCTTTAATATTGGTTACATTTATTATCATTTTTACTTTTTACATTTTTCTTATTGTAATTCTTTATTTTATTTCTGTTTGCCTGTATGGTATGTAATTAAACATCATTATCATTCACCTAGGTTACTTGTTGCTAAAATTCAACCACTTTATATTATTTTTCTGTCTTAAATTATCAAGTAATTCTGTGATCTACATGTACAATGTGTGCATGTCTTGTATTTGCAACAAATAGGTGGCACGGTGGGTTACTATTTATCTCTAATTCATATATCTTAGCATAATCAATTCTAATTCATTTATCTGACCTAATATTTTACATTATTACAATTTACTTAATTATACTTGTTTTAAATTTCATGTTATTTAGTATCCTAACTATCCGACAATGGTTTGGTCATAGCCAGTGCTGCAGTTATACCAAGATACACTGTACTGCTGTTTCTAGCCAGAGCCTCATTAACCTCTTTAATTTTGCCAAGACAAAAATAAGAAATTTAGTTCACACACAGTTTAGAAATTACTTCTAATACCAATAAAAATCGTCACTTTCTAGGATTAAAATCATAACATTTTACTTTCACAACAAAAATTAGAAATAGACTCTATTTTTAGACTTTTCTAATAAAAATTTATACTTAACAAAAGATCTAGTCTATCCAATCGCTACTGTGAACGTAAAAAGAACTGAATCTCCTGGTTGTGATGGACATCAAAGTATACAAGAAAAAAACGATTAATTTTAGTGATACCAAGAAATAGAGGTAGTAAAGGAATCAAAACAATAATAGGAATGGTAAGAAATTAAAAACTTATTCAAGCAAAGTAGAATACATTTAGCTCACAAAAAATACAAAAATAACTAGTTATTCTAATAGTATACTTATAGACATGTAGCCGGGATGTGCAAAAAAATCAGATACATAATAGCTGAAACTATCGAAGATCGCAAGTTTTAAAAATCCTACCTGCCTTATAATTTACTTCGTAGTAACTTACAAATATAGGATTACAGCAATTACCGACAGTTTAACAAATACTTTATTTGAGATATAAAAGGTAAGAACAGAAATATCAAATCCGTCAAAACATAATAATAGCTCGAACGCAATTGTCAAATTTAGTCAGAGGTCATAGATATTAATGAAACTGACAGCAACCAGTTTCTGCACTCCGTAAATGACAATTGCTAAATTTAACAAAATATTAGTTTTAATATTGTAGATCTATGTTTATCTAATCGTTGTAATATTAGCAATAATTTCTTTTAAAATTATGAGAAATATTTAAATTAGATGCATCAAACTTTACAAAACCTTATTAATATATTGGTTATTCAGCATAGAATTATATTCCATAAATTATTTTTCTAGATGGTTTTAAGGAGGTGTTATTTATTTTCAAACGATTATCAGTGTTGCCCGTTAAAATTGAAAGCATTTCCGGTTTAATGTAGCACTATAATTAAATTTTCCACATAACTGTGGAATTATAATATTATGATATTTTTTTAGCTCATGAACAATTATAGGAAAGTAATAGATTTTTAGTACATAAATTTTTAGAACTTAATTTCACTTGATTTGTTTTTAAAAGTAATATTTTTTATACTAATCTGTAAGGTTTTAATTGTATATTTATTTATTTAAAACATTCACATGAAGGTTAAACTAAGTGCAATCTGTAACTTAATAAAGAGTTAGATTACATCAGTTAAAACATATAACACGTTCAAAAATATTTTCACAGAATTGTGTTATTTGGAAATAATCATGTTGCAACATCGGTATCCGGTTGGTAATTATTCCATTCACCAATGAAACCATAGCAAGAGAGTGCATTGACCAACCTGCTGTCGCTGTCGACTCTGTCGTGAAACAAGTCAGTTGGATAGATGTTTGCTTCCGTGTTTGTAGTTTCGCGTGTGAAGTGACTAGCACGACGCCGGGATGCAATCAAAGTTGTTTTTCTATTCATCTAACTAAAATGGCGTCGCTGTTTACCATTTAGTTATCTGTTCGATGTGAACGTTCTCTAGAGATCCTATCGAATGAGTCATAAACCGACATAGCAATGACATTATTATAGCACACAGTGAGAATACGTTTCTAAAACGTTTTAAAGAAGACTGGCAAGTGTGATTTAGATACTACAATAATGCGCGAATTCAAAGTAGTTGTGCTGGGATCGGGTGGGGTCGGTAAGAGTGCTTTGACGGTGCAGTTTGTGTCCGGATGTTTTATGGAAAAATACGACCCCACCATAGAGGATTTTTATAGGAAAGAAATAGAAGTGGACAATTCTCCTTGTGTTTTAGAAATATTGGATACGGCGGGGACTGAACAATTCGCATCAATGCGTGATTTATATATAAAAAATGGCCAAGGATTCGTGGTGGTATATTCGTTAACTAATCATCAGACGTTCCAAGATATAAAGCCAATGAAAGAGTTAATCACGCGTGTAAAAGGTTCTGAGCGTGTACCAATCTTACTGGTTGGTAACAAAGCAGATTTGGAACATCAGCGGGAGGTCTCACAAGCTGAGGGTTCAAGTCTAGCACAAATGTGGGGTTGCCCTTTCTTCGAAGGATCGGCCAAGAGTCGTATTAATGTAAATGAAATGTTCGCCGAGATTGTGCGCGAAATGAACGTTAGTCCAGAAAAGGACAAGAAACCTTATTGTTGTTGTACAGTGCTTTAATATTTAGAGTGTAATGTGGCATTTATTTCTCGTAAGACTGCAAGACGAGGCAGGGAAGCAGCCGCCTTGGCTCAACGGTCGCCTGCCTCCAAAGGGCGCGCGGATGACTTCGTGCGCGCCTTGCTGGCCCTCGTCGCCGGACCCTCGGCGGCCGCGGAGCGCGTCATATCACGTTGTTAATATCTATGATACATACCATTGTC
The DNA here is from genome assembly GCF_028537555.1 of Battus philenor. NCBI lineage: Eukaryota > Metazoa > Arthropoda > Insecta > Lepidoptera > Papilionidae > Battus > Battus philenor. The sequence continues at coordinate 8,042,694 of NW_027181693.1, forward strand.
CAATCGAGGTGCTTTATCTTATATTTTCATACTTTAGTACTGGTAGATACTCCCGCAATGATCGTTATCACAACCAAATTAAGTATTATTTCAAATTGGAACATAGTATGTAGCAGCAAAGTTGTAATAAGTTTGATTTTGTTCTCAAGTAACTGGGATGGTGTCTGATTCTTATACAACAACAATAAATGTATTGTCAAGTAATGTTAGTGAACTTTGTATATAATTTGATGAGATTAATAATGTGGAAGGACAAGGACGGTTTTAGGGAATTAAAAAGCCATCCAAATATGCAATAAACATTTATGATTGTGTAAAGTGCGCCCCATAAAGTTACACTTAAGTCAACATGCAGATTGTGTTTTATGTGTAAATTATGTTTATGAAAAATCAGTAATCAAAGAAAACACAGATTTAAGAATTGTCAGTTGTGTGATTGTGTTTTAAAGTCTACCAGGATTTGTGATAATACATATAACAAAATATCTATAATAAAAGTTTTATGTGGGAGAATAACAAGTGAAGTTTTATTCTTCAAACAAGGTAAACATTCATACTCTTATATGTCATTTAAAAGTTTATTGTGGCTTCTACATCACATGTTATTACTTAATTCAAACTATTTTTTTTTGTTAAATATCATGCTTTAAGTAGTTTTTACTGAGAAAATTTAGTTATGTAAAATTTTTAGTACTTATTCACTTCTTACATGATTAATGTTTTAAAACATATTGACAAACCTTTATGACCAAAATATAAGTAGATCTGCTAGTCAATTTACCATTCCGTGTACATCAGCAGAGTTAAGTTTCCACTTTCAAAATTTCACCATATTTAGCAACAAAAATTTTTAATATGGTTGAGGTATGTTTAACATGGCTTTAAACATATTCTTGTTAAGATCTTTTATCAAAGCTAGCTGCCATACAAGGACAAATGATTGCTAATTTACAAATGGCTAATTATTTTTAAATGGATATAGAGTCGTCAGCATGTTCCTTACATGTCCATCATTTAATAGACCACTTGTAATTTTGAGTGTTTGACTTTTCATGACCATTGCTACCTTACTAAGAGATAAATGTGTTTAAAAAAATTGACACTTGTTTTATCTATGTGTGCTATATGAACATCAACTTTTATGTGATATTACTCAAATACTATCCTATTAATTTTGAATTACATATTTTTATCATTATTTTTATTCTATCACAATTTGACATTAGTTTACTGCTTAAAATTAAAAAAAAAACAATTATTGACTGACCATGAACTTTTGGAATTTATAGTGGGGCAATGCATTTTAATTGCAGCATAAAAGTTGAAAATGAATTTTTGTTGTATTTTTAGTAATCAGGGCTTTTAATATATTTTATTTCCATGATTATACTTGCAATATGAAACAGTGTCATATAAGAGTATATAAATATCCATGTAAGTTTAAAAATAATGTACATTGGTCCACTATTGTCTACAAGAGAACATTTATAATACTTGGTTTCTTCAAAGCTTTAATTGTTTGATATATTAATTTATTTTATTAAGTTCACATAACATGGGACAAATTTGTTGTTCATATAAATAACAACTGTTCCTTATGACTGAACTTGTGTCTGATGTTAGTTGTTAATGACGGTCTTTCAACTGCAGTTAAAATCACAAAATGGTAATATTGAGTTCAATTATATTTAACAATGAGATTAGTCATATAAACATTATAATTTATATTGAAATAATAAAATGTATCATTTTGTGCCAAAATCTCTTGTAAATATAATGCGATATAATATACAAATACACTTGTGAATAAATAGATTATATAAAAAAGTGTCTTTGGTGTGGTTCTGTTTGCCTGGCAATAGTAATTTTAAATGATAAACCATTGTTGAGTAATAAATTGTCACATTTTGGAAAAGGGTTCTGGGAAAACCTGATGAAAAAATATAAAGCTTTGCTAGTAGGACATTCCTTGACAAAATTTGATTTCAAATTTATATTACTGTAGTGGAAATATTTGTTTACAAAATTTAAATTTAAATTAGTTATCTATCATTATTTATATATCTGTATACCTCATACAGTTAAAGAGTTAGAAGTGAATAATTAAAAATGTGGAGATCTGTGAAAGATTTCATATGGAATGTTATGGTGCCTGTGAACAGGACTTAGATTCTAACAGATGAATCATGAAGGGCTCATATATTACATAGTTATATAGTATATATATATATATATATGTAGCATATTGCGTGTGATTCATAGGTATATATACAGTTCATTTTAATAAAGGTTGTATTTATAAATCAAGTACCTTGTACTGTTATGCATTGTTTTTCAGACCATAACTTTTCTGTTCTTAGCCTTAGTAAAGAAGGGATGCTTTTTAGTATTAAATGTATTACAAATTATATTGTGTACGAAAAAGGTCGAATATTGAATAACCTTTGTATACAAGAGTCATACTTCATAATTTGTAATGAAGTCCACAACAATACTATATACTCATAAAAATAAATTGTTTAAAATAAATACTGAAGTTATCTTGAATTGTTATAAGATTGGCTTTCTATATATTATATTTTTAGATTTTTTAATATTTAATTATATTAAATGTTTATTATTTTTATAAAATTAATTTTAATTATTACGAAACTGATTGACCATAATAGGTTAATAAATGGGACAACAATGAATTCATGTACAAATCAATTTGTTTAGAAGATATGTTTTGGCTGTTTGTGCAGTTTAAAACAGATATGTCGTATTTACCGTTTTTAACCTTTTAATCATTCATACATTAGTATTGTGAGGGAGTAATTAATATATTCATTCAGCCTTCATTCATTCAAAAACTAATCCTTTTTGTTACGTCTGTTTTCGTCGTCGATACCTACATAATGTTTTGCTATATCAACGTTTATATTACTTAAGAACAGTTACTAAACTTCAATGACAATGAAGAAAAAAATGACAACGAAGAAATCAATTATACGCAGTCACAAGGTCTTGCGGCGGTTGACGTAAACTGTAAGTAGAGGTAAGGAAACACGTATTTACGGTAAGGTAAGTGATTAATACACTTGATAAGTCTTGAGTCAGCTATATAAACAATTATTATAAAATATTTGACTTAGTCATCGATACACTTGTGGATATGTAATAAGCACATAAGGGGGTCAACAGCTACTGTCATTTACTTTTTAGCAGAAACAAGCTAATTTCTGTAAACTCAAATAGCATTGCTATGTTGAGACGAACAGCTTTGGATTAGTTGTTCTAGAGTTAGCTTTAAAGTATTTTTAGTTTCTTCCGCATACAAAAACACGTTTTGTTAACAATTTTTGTACTATTAATAATTGAAAACGATGTTACTACAAAGTTATGAATATACCTAACAAAATATACTTCGCTAAATAATTCCATTGTGCTGATGGACAAAGAATCTCCATATTTCGTCGGTGCTGTTTTATATATGAAATATATATGTAAAAAATCAAAAATGAGAAGAAGCAGTAGAACTAAGATAATTGAAGTATTTTGGAGAATTCCTCGTCTTAAGTGGTAGTGGGCGGGCACATCGCTCGTACAACCGTAGGCTGATGGGGCTGAAAAGATCTCGAGCAGCGACCAAGTGCCGGTAGACGTGGCGTGGGCAGCCTCACAACTAAGTGCACCGTCAACATAGTCAAGGTCGCGGGAAGTCGCTGGGTGCGGATAGAGCGAGACCGGTCACTGAAAATCTTGGGGGGAGGCTTATACCTTGTAGTGGGTGTCTATCGGCTGACATGATCATGATCTTACCAATGATATTGGGTATATATATACACATATATACTTCTTATATATATATATATATCTAAGATGTAGGGTAGAAAATAACATTAGAAATATATTTGTAATTTAATCCACATATAAGTTAGTCTTAGTTTTGGTATTTATTTATTTATTTATACTTAGGGATAGCTGAAGTTGCAGTTTTATAAAAATAGTAATGTATGAAAACAGAGGTAAACAATTAAGTATTTTATAATCTGTAACATTTTCGCACAAGACTTTTCAATGTGATGTCTATAATAGTTTGTTATATTTTAAGTAATGCTATTAAAATTATAAGAAAAGCTTGAACTTTAAAGAGGTATATTCGTGCTGGGTCCATTCAAAAGCAGAAGTATTGGCGCATGGCGTCCCTCGAGTATCGCGGGATGCGCTTAGCGACTCGCAGCTAACTGCGTGTGGGGCGGCTATAAATACCCATCCCAGCAATGTACGGTTGCTGCCCGTTCCATATTTTGCCTATCTGTTTAGTAGTATAATTAAAAAGAGAAAAAAACAAAAACAAGTCGCAGCTTCCCTGGCTCTTAATATGCACAAAACATTTTGCTTTATAGGGCGTAAATAATGTTACACAACGTTACATTGAACAATAGTTACCGGTTATATTATATTACTGCTCTTTAATAGCAATTACTTCATACAAGGGGCAATGGGAATGTATTGTTATTTGCTTAATAAGGTATGAATTGTTGGGTACCTTCAGTTCTCATGCTTTGAAGTATCATGTAAATTGCCAATGCGTGTATGTTATTTCTCTGTTGTTTAATTTGTATAGTTATAAATGGTTTTCAAGTTATTGTTTAATTATTTTATCGTCGTCTTGTAATAATTTCTTGCATATTATTACAATTCACATTATTTTTTTTATGTATGTATATACGTCACTACACAAACAAATCTTTAATAACCTAAAATATGTTAGAGTATTACTAGTAAATATGAACAGATGTTAAGTTATTTTTATCTCAATTATGTACAATTGTCTGTGTTACTTTTATAGTAGTAGTTCGATATTTTATTATTTGAAATATAGAATGTTTTCCGAGTTGCGAAATAATTTTTTTAGGAAAGGGTGTATTGAAATTTTTATAGAAAACTAATTATAAAATCTAATTGTATAGAGTTAGTACTTATGGCTAAAAAATAAAGAACAGCAAATTTTAAAACGGCAGTTAAGATCTCTGGAAGTCACTGGATGCGGACAGCTGGATGTGGACAGGACTGATCATCGTGGCGATCTTCAGAGGACGGACTAAATTTTAAAAATAACGATGGATGACAATGTTAATAATTCACCTGAAAACGTTACAGAACACACAATTATTCATGTTTTTACATGTCTAAAAACAGTTATGTCGATAATATTAAGTAAAAATAATAGATAAGGCATTGTAAAATACGATGTTTTGAATTAACCTAATAAAAAGTTTGTCGTTATCTTGGACTCGAATAAATGTGTACAAACCAGTGTATTTTGAAATGCAACTGATACATTTATAGTAAGTGAAATCCAGTATTATAGTCAAAAATTTGGATTGCTGTTGAATGTGGTTTGATAACAATGTTAATCGTATTTTCTTGAATATATTTCATAGATGACATGTAAAGAATTGTATATAACGAAAGTCAGACTCCATGCCGCACATTCGACTTTATTTCATTGTTTTTATACTTCACAGCTAGTCTCTGTATGCCGCACAACACATTCGTGAAATCAGTGGTTACTATTTTAGCTCTGTATTGCCTTACCAAGCATTCATGATTTCTTAATATAAAGAAAATATTTAAAAAAAATCTTTTGCCGGAGTATACGGAGTTAATTGGTTATGGGATGCCCTATCTAAAAATTAATGGATTAAGTAATAATAGCATAAAACATTTTGAACTTCGGAATACTGCCTATTAAAATTAATCATTGTTCACTATTTGTCCCTGCAGACTATTACAAGAAGTTGAAAAATTAATGTAACATATTTCTTAGCAATCACTTTGTTCAAAATGATTAGAAATAAATGAGTCTTAATGATTTTTATTAATAAATGTGCTATAGGAATACCTATTTTACACCTAAATAATCAACCTAATGATAAAGCAAATTAATTTTTTTAATTATGATTTTCGTTGTGTTAAACAGTATTTTCGCTACTTCATATATGAAGTAGTGAAAATATACGTATACGTATTTATAAGCAATGCAACGTCATAAGAAATTCTGATTTTTGAATTTAAAGTTCTTAGTGAGTTACATAAACTGGTCAATGGGCGCCGTCGAGCCAGATGTCCTCGCTCGTATTGTGCAAGGCGTAGGCCGAACAGCCTATGCCGTTTCGTGAGTAGTAGATCGAACATATTTTGATTCCAGGTTAAACGGCCCGCTGCGTTCTTGAACACTATCGTTACCTAAGCATTACGCAAGACTTCAAATTATTTATAATTTTTACACGCTATATATACGGGAGTCAACCATCGATGTTAATTCTACTATTGTTACCTTATATTTTTCAGGTTATCAATCTACATAAGTAATATGCATTGAATTAGATTAATATATAGATCTTTATTAAATATATTTATAGCAATCCGTAATTAGAGAATACGTTCATCATCATAATTTTAGCTATAGAAAATCCACTACTGAACGGCCTACATCCCCCATATATCTCTGACAGGACCGGTTAAAATCAACTTGCATCCAGTCTTTCGGCGACTTTAGCACGAAATTTCTATCAAAATAAAAAATTGTTTTAGGTGTGGTATGTTTTTTTTTATTATTATTATTATATATAAAATCATTCCTGCGAAGGTAAGTATTGTATTTAAAAAAAATTGTCTTGTATATCCACATTGTGAACTAGTATTTGCTAGGCAAATGCTGTTTAAAACTACTACTTTATCCCAGCGGCTGCACAGTCCTTGTAGAGTTGCGCAAACGCCCACCTTGACTTGCATTACTTGCACCCAATATGGCGCGCCCGCTTTAACCAACGTGTCCCAATATTGCCATATCTTCTTATAACGACGTCACTCGTTGCTTACGTGCCACTGTTTATGTTTATTTTTTAAATTAGCGACATTTAAACACCAAAAAAATATAAACAACCTCAGACGAAAAATAATAAAAAATATCGAAAAATATTACAACGTACTTATTCATTACTACGTTGTATGTAACGTTATTCGTATAACGCTGATGATACTTTATTGCAACTTAAGAATCTGGTAACTGTCATTATAGCATGAAGCACGTTTAGGTTACAAATTTTATTTAAATTAAATTTTACTTATTTGATATAAATAACATTTGGCTAATGAATAGTACCTTCAAGTGTTTCTGTGAGACGAGAAGAAGACGCTGTCTGCGGGTCTCCTCATTCCTCAATCGATCTTATTATAAATCGAGGTAATCAATGTATGAAATGGTGTAATAGACAAGTGCGTCTAACGTGCTTTTTTGGATCTTAAAACTTCATTTACTTTTGATTAAACAAGATTCAGTTCTGTTGTGAAAGTCCTACCATGTACAAATATTAACACCATTGAATTTCCTTACCTAAAAATGTAGTCGGTAATAGCATTCGTCTGTTCATTACTGTATCAGACAATGTTTATGTTGCGTCTTAAATATTTTATGTACTTTAAAACTACGGTAGCAATACAAGCTAATTATTACACACTCCATCCATTATTTATCAATTTTAGTTGTCTTCGTGGTAATAAAACGAAAGAGAACTTTGTTCTCTTGGTAATTCTCGGTATAATGTTTTACAAGAATGGACGAATATTTTACTCTATTATCATTGTCACTAAAGTAAAAAGAACTTTCTTTATAAAAGGATAAGTGTGTAATTTCTAATGTCACATTTTGTCAACCATGTAACACAAAAGAGCAATAATGAGTCTTAAATTATTAAGGTTAACAGATGATTTTGAATGCATAGAGATAAATTGGCGGGTGGGATGAGCCACACGTGCTTGCTTCCGAGCGGTCGACATAATAACAAAATGAGAGACATGCATTGTGTTCGGGGGACTTGGCGTGAAATGCAGCCACGTGTTGAGCAGGTTTCATTTTAGTCAGCTTCCGTTCAATAGTTCAAAATTTAAGGGATATTGAATGTAAAGAAGCTTTACAATTATGGCACCCCACTATGTCACAACCATGTTAAAGATACATGTTTAGGTCTTCTACCCATAGGTTACTTTAAGGAAACAGAAAAAAAAGTAATATTTAATGTCTGATCGACTTTAGTTTTAAACTTGCAAAGTAAGCCCATTTTCATAAAATTCAATGAGTAGAATACTCTCTGTATGTTATACAGACACATACACGCTATTAAAGAAATTGGCCACTGGATTGTGTTAAGTAGTAAACTATAGATCATGTTTGTTCATGATTAGTGTATCTTTGACTAGTATGTCTCGACATGGGATGTCGATTACCGTAAGTAATAGATCCTGTTAATTTTAAGTTGTGTTTGTATGAAATGGGATGTATTGAAACCTTTCTATTGTAGGCAGCCATATTAAATAGATCAAATAATAAATACATATGTAATACATGAAGTAAGATTAATTCTTATATAAATTATAACGCAGATTAACATTTTTCCTAGTATATGTGCGTGTGTTTGTAAGCAGTTAGGTATCATAAACATTTGTATTTATGGACATGAGCACATCCATCGACAGTTGACTTCCGCTCGGGAACACATCGCTCTTTGACCGCAACTGATTTATACTGTTGCATTCTATCATTTGTTTACAAATTTAGATTTTTTGATGTTTAATGTATAAATTATGTTTATAAAACGGATGCGTTTTAACATATTATAAATACTCAACATATTTAAATTATTTTTATTATAGTACAGCTTGTGTTTCTTTGTAAAGAATAATGTAAAAATGATCCGTTTGTAAAAAATTTGAAAACTCATAAGATTTCCATTATGTTTTAATAAAACTGCTTAAACCGTTGTGCTTGGTTAAACTGTAATTAACGGTGGAGCGTAACGTAATAAAATTTCATTAAAGAGTGACATTGATTAAGAGAGTAAAAACATACGTATCGGCTAATCGGCAGAAGTGAAACTAATAAAAGATGTTTAATTCGCAACTAGTGATTATAAGTTTTGCGTGCGAGTGTTATGTACTCACTGTCTGCTACATGCGATGTCGACCGACACCGAAACTCTACACTGCACAACGTCGTGCCAGAAAGTGAAATTATGAAACGAATTCAACTGTTAACTCGGTAACATGACAACCTGTCGGCTAACAAATGTTTGGCAGTTTTATACTACGTGTGTAGTATATTTTATTAACTTTTTTAATTTAATGACATTTGTCCGTCTATGTGTTTTTTTTTGTTAAAATATTGTTTTAGGGAATTGGTAACATCATAATTATATTTAGAAATTTGTTACTTTCCAACTATATATGATGTTTAATCCGATGAATAAAACGAAGTACCTACATATACTTCCAATTTATATAAATTTAAAGACACATTGACAGTCACTGTTACGAGAGACTGTACTGTAAAATGAATCCCGCCGCAATACAATAAATAAAACATATTTCAGAGTAAACACTTAATTTATTATTTTTGTGACTGTTATTTGTATGGATAATAATTATAATAACAGAAAAGTGTTTTTTTTTACTCCTGTGCTTCTTATAACCCTCCTCGATTACTTTAGACTAGTTTTAGTCTCAGAAACACATTCGGCGATTAATTTTTATATTGTGTAGTATATTCGTCTAGGTTGTTTGCATATAAAGTTGTTTATTCCTGTCTGGTCTGTTTGCCTGATCCAAATTACCACTTTTCTTAATGTATGTGATATTTATATCTATCATATTAAAATTTTCGATTCTTGTCTACAGTATAAAGTTTTTTGGTAACTTGTGATAGGAATGCTAAGAGCATGTAGGATATACAAAAATGTTCTCTCTTTTGCTGTAAAGAAGAAAAAAAATACAAATTTACCTTTAGTCTATTAATTAATGTTACATAGTTGTGAACGATAGTATTTACACAACTATAAACTTAAGCAATAAATCTATTTTTGCTTAAGCGTTAAAGAAAAAGTTAGGATAATTCATAAAAAATTCGACACACTGGTGTGTAAAAGGCGTCACCGCCCTTTTGGAATAACTTCCCTATATTCTGTTCAGAAATTCTGCCGCCACATTTATAGCCGTATGAACGCTACACAAGCTTTGTCTTTAGTCGATTGAGCATAAGAAGTTGGTAATTTGCCAAATGTATGTCAGCTCTGCGTATAGATGTTTCGAGCGCGAAGTTCAATGCCGACGACAACGTGTACTACTTCTCTGTTCGTTGGATGGATATTTACACATTTGAAAAAAATTCTCAATGAAAATTCTTAGCATGTGACACTTTTACATTCATATAAATCCCAGTGACATCGCATCACTGCAATTACAATACAAGCAATATTCATTAATATGAAATAATTTTATTTTTAAAATTGACAGCGAGTAAGCAAATTTATTTATTATTTGTATTTCTTATATATCGTAGTCCACTCTAGAAAAGCTAAATAATCCACACAACGAACCGAAGCACAATAATAAAGTGGCTTCTGTTCATTGAAGTTTTTAAAAAAGAAACAGCAGATGTAAGGTATATGTATAATATATTTTTGACAGTATAAAAACTGTGGTACTTTTACGTAAAAAAATCAGAGTCAACCGCAACTTTATTCATTCGGATGAAGTTCCGAATAAAAGCTTGTGGAATAAACTTTTTTACAACAAAAAGCGAGGAAGGTAATCATTTAATGGTGATTTATATCGTGATAAAGTATAATACTAACTGTTTTCGTACTTATTATTTTGAGATGTAAGTTAAAATTAGCCCTAACTTAAAGTTAGTAGATTTATATATATAGTAAGTAGATTTCAATAATTGTAGATAAGTTAAAACGCCACATTGATATCTAGCTATAAATTCTTTCTGAAGTAGTTCTATCACCAGCGATACTAATTTTATTTACCAACGACTCTTATAAAAGAAAATTGATATCAATAATTGGTATTAAGGCATTGATGAGTAGTCAAACGTAGTCGAGTACCGCCTAGTATTGGAACGAGCGAAGTACCGTCGCTTTGTGTCTCTCGGTGAAATCGTATTCTCACAAATCGTTGCAAAAAATCACCGGTATAGTTCTACAAGACATTAATTGTACAGTAGCATGCGTGCGCGTCACAGCACGCGGTTTTAGTCAAGCGCAAGTCGGCACGACGCTCGCTTGAATCACGGTTACTGCAATGGCACACCGCCAATGCTCCCAATATGTTTCAATGTTTATAACCAGACGTCGGAAAGGAATACACTCGCCTATTTACAAATACGCTAAGATCTGCGAGCAAATTAAATAAACCAAGTCGAAAGGAATATGTTGTTTGTTTTAGCCGTGTCTTTTCACCAAAGTAAAACATCTGTTGGTCTGTTCAACATTTTTAATATTTTCGTTTGGGGTGTTAATGTAGTTGGGTACAATGACGCTCGTTTGGAGTTACAGTGATATTATTGACTTTTTGTGTCAACTGCTAAATCTAAACATGTGTTCAGTTTATGATGTAGTCATTATACTTTACCGACTGTTTACAAAGACATTGCTGTACTAAATAAAAACATTAATTTGCTTAAACATGAGGCTTGCATCACTTTAAAATATTCAAGTAATCTATTTTATTCCTTTCAGAAAATAACGTGAATGCAAAAAATAGTTAACATTATTGTAAGACAGTTTTGCGCTGCACCAATGCGCCAATGGAGATTTTTTAGATCCCGCAAAATTTTAAATCATGGCTGCGAATCGTGATTCGTTTTATTAAATAATTTATTTTATGAATACTGATTGATACGATATTGGGAGTGATGTAAGCAACGCATGCGTGATGTATACCCTAACCTCAAGCAAAAAATGTTAGGTTCTTTAATTCTATTCAAGACGTTAGAAGTGTATTAAAAATATATGCCGATTTTTTATATTACATGATTATTTGTGAGTGTGTTATTACCTCCTCAAATTAATTTGTGAAATATTACTACAATGCGTTATCTTGTCAAAAAAATGTAAGTTATGGCAAAAAAGCTTGCATTAAATCTAGCCAATAACATAGAACCCCATAAACTATTCCTAATTAAAGCCTTGTTTGATATTAACTTGAATATTGTGCGTGTTGCGGTTGGGTGACCCGGTTTTGATTTTGTGAGTCTGATTAACAACAAAAGTCGTAATGAAAGCACGATTAATTGCTTATGATGACACTTCGATTAGTTATGATAAAAAAACTTATTATATTTGGTCTTAATCTGTATAACCAACATAGCGATACAAAAAATCACGAATTAAAGTTTATTTTAACAATAAATCAAAGAGTATTTGCACTTTCGGCTATTTATTTTATTATATCATTGGACTATTCAATTAAAGAGTAAAAGTAAATAATTTTGTTCTTTCAGCAACGGCACGCTATTTTGAAAACGCCTTCTGTTGTAAAATAAAAATTCATTCTGTATAAGGTTAGCTCACAGTAACGGAAGTACTCAGAAAACCAGGTCATAGAGACCTGTGGAGGCAACTCGTTGAATCCTCGACCAAGGATTTCCATGAAGGATGCGACCTTCAGCAATAAATAAGACTAAGAAGTTCCATACACTTATCTCAAGGTTTTATAAAATTAGTATATTTTTTGCGGGGCAACAGTGTACAGTTCTACAATAGGTGTGTATTTACGTTTAATGTTTCTAAAGTATAACGAAATATTCTTTTTTTTATCAAAACCTTATTAAAATGAGAAGGACATTTAAGTGATAATAAGGCTTGGGGATTGATTGATTTACTCCTGCATTAGGGATATTGTAAAAGTGATCACTCTTACAAAAAACTGATCTTGTCATGGGCTTTTCACGGACCTGAATGTGTTTAGAACTCTTGTAGCTTTAAGTTGAACGATGCCATTATTGGAAAGTTGAAGCTGATTTTAGTTTTTATCAAATTGGGCTCTTCCGGCATTCTTCTGGCTCATAAGTGATCACTGTAAATGGTCTCAAGTGAATCATATTATATATAAATAAATGACAACTCGGCAATTTATTGCTGTTCGATTATATTCTTGTTAACAATTTACCTAAGATAAGGCTCGCTTATCAGGCTGTGGACGAGGGCATCAATTCAAAGTAGAAAGCAAATCGATAAGAATGTAACATGTAGTATTTCCAAAGTATCATTTCATTTGCCAATTCTCCAAATTTTTAATTTTACACTTTATCATTAAAATAAAGATATAAGAAAAAAATGGTTTCTTGACATATCTGGAATTTTGGTTTTAAAAAATAATTATAAATGTCATGAGTGTTAATGATGTATTTGTAAAGATAACTCGGACAAGGCTGTAATCGGTTTTACTTAAGTTCAAAGTTAAGTTATTTATCTCCATTAAATTTTAATAAATGACTGTCAATTTAAACATGAACATAATAATTAACTATTTTGTTTAAAAGTTTAATTAAATAAAGTACGCAAGTAACTTCGGATTTCAATACGACGCTTTTATTATGAAACTGTAATAAATTTTACATATTTTTATATCTTAAATTTAATTTTTATTTGGTATATTTATTATAAATAACTTCTAAGATATGAAAGTACGCACATCTGTGATAATATTTTATGTACTTTTCAAAGGATGAATTTGGCGGAAACAATATTATATATATTACCTCTATTAATTATAATCCTATGTATATATATATATATATATATATATATATATATATATATATATATATATATATGTATGTATATATATGTATATATATATATGTATATAGATGTAAACGTTTTTTTTAACACTGACACTGTCTAATATAACATTTGAGACACCATCGTCGAATTTCTATAACACATTTCATGACATCAATCAAAACGATCGTGTAAATTGAGGTAAGTCAAAATACAAATAATTATATTACTACGATATTTGATTTAAGGTTTTATAAAAAGAGAAAAGATAAAAAATGAGCACAGATAGATTTATTAAGTTTAAAATGTGCTGATATAACCACTTAAAAACTAAAAATTAAAATCTGATACAATGGAATTCTTTACGCCAATGTTTTGTGAAGGCGTGATCTCTTTTTGTTGGCTAATTTAATCTTCGACTAGATAATTTCAGTAATATTTGACTAGTTTGAACTTCACGACGAAAAGACATTGTCAAAATACTACATCTATGTGTTTTATAGCTTATAAATATATAGAATAATTTTAAGACCACGTAAACTACGGTGAAAAATACTCAAAAATTCCCACACTAATCTAACGGTTACATAAGTGTTAGATATTGACATACTTCATTGCGTATAACGGACATTCTTTATTACGTATTTATTGGAGATCAGTTTCACTGTAACCCAGTAGCGCTATCACAACATTTACTACACAACTAACGAGGCGAAGTTGGTTGTAACCCAATGTTTATAATTCGTTTGGCGCTCTCTTTTACTCTCCAGGATAAAGTGGCAGCTATTGTACGTGCGAATGAGAGATCGTAACATCCATTATGGGTAAACATCCACATTATAGAATAGGGGCTCAATTATAGGCCGGGAACGTGCGTGGCTCATTGCTGCCTATGTGTGTGACTCACTTTATACTGATTGGCTCATCCGGCATACTCCGTAGACATCTTAACTCTTCAAATACTCGAACAAATACAATTCTAAATCTCCTTTTATAGACAATTGGTCCATCTGTTAACCATTGCAGTAGGTTACGTCATATAAGTTTGGCATTTAATTTATCGTTTCGTACATTCTTTGACGTGATATCAAGATTTATTTAATCTATGTTGTTGTATTTGTATCGATATTCAAATGGTGATAAAGAGTACAAATAATGAATATATTCAAAACCTTTTAGATTTTTAAATCAGCGTGTGTTAATGTTTGTCAGTTAGTCGCTAACAGACTGCTTTTTATTTATTTATTTGTTTTTTCTCCACATCCCAGCTAAATGCAAAAGCAAATGGGTCTCGTCTCGTTTAGAAGACTTTTTATACACGCAACCGGCTATTTGTTTGAGTATCTGTCTACTGTTGCTGTTTATTTCATACATGTCGAATGCTATATAAGTAACGAAGTTATGCATCCTCGGGCCTTAGTGATTACTAGTTACATTTGAAAAGAAAACCTGTACTGCATTTTGTATGTAAGAACCAATTTAGCTCTTGTTTCGTTTAAGTAAAATACAATGCGTTTGTATTGCATTTTCCATGATATCTACACATAAAGTTTTGGAGGGTTATTATATATTTATTCTAATTACTATCCATATATAGTATATTAACCACTTGTGTGTAGCATAAGAACACCAGAAGAATTCAACTTGATAGAAATAAGGATCAATTTGAGTTTCCTTGTAATTGCATCCTTTAATTTAAAAGCTACTACAGTTCCAAAATGCGTTTTGATTTGAGAAAATTCTACCACAAACTCGAACGAGTTTTTATGGTTACTTTTATGTCCAAATAGTAGAGCAAGTCATTACCAAGCTTTACTATAGCTTAAAAATACTTTTAATAAGATTTTTTTGGTTAAGTAATAATATTTATCTTATAATTTTTATGCAACAACAAAACAAACATGGGCCTCGGTTAATAAATTTACACCTAACAGTAAAATGGTATTAACTAATACAATTAATTAGTTGTATTTGAACATACAGAGTAAATTCTTCTATCTTAAACCATCGCGACGCGAAAACTGCACAGCGACGTGATCTTCGTTGATAGGTCTTCGTGTTTGGATCAGTAAGGTGAGTTGTTGACCTGCAATTGCACCCTGCCGTCAAACCCGTTCCCCGGACAGGACTTGTGTGCTTGTAGACTGAACTAGTGCCGCGCGTTGACCTCCTCTCTGCATTTTTACAATAAACTATAAATATTGAAAATATTTTTAGTTCTAAAAAACATTTTTGTTAAGATTCTAATCAAAAAAGCGATCCATGACAAATTAATTTAAAAATGTTACTTTTAGTAGTATTACCTCTTAACTAATGTAATGACGAACTGGAACGCAACTCCTACACATGTCTCCTAATGCAACTCCAAACAGACCCTTCACTCATTCCCATTGCGTAACACATTTTAAATTGTTTTTTATTATTCAATATTAACTATGATAGTATATCCCTGGAGGTTTTTCGTGTTCTTGTTTATGGAAAAAATAGACCAACAAACTATAGTACCAATGTTAAAATGTAGTTTGTTGCTACTATGTAACAAGCAAATATTATTAAGAATATCGAGATTTTCATTATCTATATGAGCAATGCAGAGATGTGTTTCAGTAGATTACATCTTGTTGATAAAAAAAATAATGAAAATTTCAATTAGTAAATAGTTTCATGATTAATGAAGATAAACACCAGTTAAACCATAATGAAGTTAGAAATTAGAAGTATTTGGAATTTTATTTAATGACAGATAATATCAGTGTCCCGTTAGTGTCGTATATCTGACGTTTAAATTGTTCAGGAGCACGGACGCCTGCGCCGACGCACGCAGCCGCATGATGCACGACACGAATAATAAACCAAGCCACTTCCTGCCGCGCGATAAGCGCTTCACACAACGACACATAACAAACACATACATCACTCCTAACATCGGTATAATGTATCTGAGCTATCTACACAGTCACACTATCAGAGTAACGTTCGTATTCATTTTTATTATTTGTCATTTCAATATTCATCGTAAAATCCTTATAGATCCAAATGAGTCAAACAGGATTTCACATTATTATAACATTAGTAATATAAAAATGTAAAATATAACACAAAAGTCAGATTTTTGGAGATTAGATAATGAAGTTGTTGCGATAATACTCATAATTGACGGATGTGAATATTCCTTGTTAAATATTATAGGTTAAAAATAATGTATAGCATGTAGCGTATAAATATGCTATTGTTAAGAAACATTATTTTTTGTTTCTTAGCAGTCGTAGCTTTTTCGAGATTTAATTTGCAATATTCGCAAAAGGTCGAATTCTCCTTCACTACCACCCATGAGCTAGACAAGGATACGTTAATAACTTCCATTTTCGGTGTAATACTTTTGACTGCGGCCGCTATCGTCCTGATGACAAATAGAGTTGATTCAGGTGTTACTGTGATTACTTATGGCCGCGTCGAGGTGGGAGCCACTGCAGTCTGACTGTCACACAAATATTATACAACAAATTTGTTATCTGTGGTATCAATATTTGTATTTATAAGGAATAAGACATACTTCATTACAAATACTGTACGACCTTCATATTTTTTATATCACTATTTACTAAATTCCATATCAAGATTTTTTAAAGCGGGACACATCAATGACATTTAGACACAATAATTGTCTATTGATATTTTGAATCTGAAGTAACTTCATAACTTTTAAAACGCTTGTGCCAGTGTGCTCAGAGTTTTTAAACCAAGTTTGACTGTTGTAGTTATTCTTTTAATACATAAACTTTAAAGAAACAACATTAACAAAATTCTATAAACAATGCCGGTACAGACTATGCATACATATATAAGGGATGATTGGTTATAGGTGTTGCATATAAAATCTTTAAATTGGCGAATGTATACCCCATTTGGAATTAATGTTTGGTACACCCTATTGGGTAAATTTTTAATTTACTCAATAGGGTAAATATAATTTACCTATTTGGTAAATCCATTATTTCAGAAGTATTAACAAAAAATGACAGTATAGTAAGAAAAAAAACTTTTTCAAAAATTGGATATCAATATTAATTATTGTTTAGTATTTGTCCCTGCAGCCTTTGTATGCCAGAAGTTATTGGCTTGTCGCATTCCAATAGAAAAAATAAATTAATGTAACTTAATCCTGTTGATCGTTATGCACTGATTGGAAATAAATATA
The DNA here is from genome assembly GCF_028537555.1 of Battus philenor. Taxonomy (NCBI): domain Eukaryota; kingdom Metazoa; phylum Arthropoda; class Insecta; order Lepidoptera; family Papilionidae; genus Battus; species Battus philenor. Next base: position 8,060,505 of record NW_027181693.1, read on the forward strand.
AAAGGTTTAAAGCCATTTGCTGACAAGTGTACCTTCACCCCTTTGAAGCTTTTAAATTTAATATTAATTATTCTGTATACGTGATAATATTATTTTTTTTAAATTTCTATTTGTGATATGGTTTAGTAACGAGAACATAATTGTGAAATGTATTACCTATATATTAAATGATATTTAATTTTTTAACAAAGTTTTAAAATAATTAGGGTGAGTAATGTATGTGAAGTTCCAATTCCACGATTTATAATTTACATCAATATGTACAGTTAACATTGCAAGTCACATAGCGGTGAAATAAGTCGTATAAATATCAGACGAAACGGTAGTTTGCAATAACTTTTGTGATTGTGCAAATAATTGTTGCATAAAAAGGAACTTAAACGGTTCTAACACCAAACGATCTTTAACGAACTCACAACAATTTTAAAACTGCTGAATGTAATTTAATGGTATTAAAATTTTACTTGATTAGTTTTTGTAGAGGAAACTGGTATTTTTGTGCCTAATTAAAAAAATTAGATAAATTATGGAATCTGAAAGCAGACATGTCAGAGAGAATTCAACATAAAAAATAGATTGTTATAGATTATTAATTTAAGTCAATTATAAGAAATAATTGCAAAACATTGACAGAAAATTGTATTTACAAACTTCTTTAATACGTCTAAGTCTTTCTTATAATTTTTCCTAGCAATACATTTATTTTTTGCCTATTATAATGAATTAGCGTCAGCCAATTTATAAAAATTACCGCCTATTTCACCTTGGAAGTCCATTACGTCTGTGCCGTCATTAGTTGAATCATCGACTGGCCGTTCGTATATGCATTCGGTTGAATGGTAACAGACGTTATTTCACAGAAATAACCGTGACTAAAATATTTGGAATTCATTGCATTTCGTACACCAAGCGGAAGAAAGATGTTTTAATGTTAGTTACCTTGACTTGAATAGATAAGGTGAATGCGTGACAGTTTCCGGAACGTTAAAGTGTATTTATTGAGTGATTGCATTTTATTGTGCAAACATGTCCTATTCTTAATAAATCTGTTCGTGTCAGTTCTGAAAACTTATAGATACAAAATGAAGTAAACAGAGGTAAATACGTAAAGTGTAATCGATTAATTTCTGTATTTTTGACACATTAAATCTTGCTACACAAGCCCTTGTATAATTACGCAGGAAAAAGCTGTATTTTAATCGTAATACAGATAGTAATTAAAATAAACTCAAGTATTTATCTGTTTTAAATAAAAATCATAAGCTATATTGATAAGTTTATCGCTTTTGAAAACGTGATAACGATTCCAGCTAAAATATTTTAGAAGTATTACGGAAACTTATCAGCAAGCGTTGATAACGCTATTCAAATGAAGCTTAATTATAATACCATTTATATTTTATATTATAAGGATTATCATCATTTCAGCCGTAGATCGATCTCCGATAACATCGGTTGGAAGCGGACTGCATCTCTTTCAAAAAACCTGTAAAAGGTTGTATGCCATTTTATGCGTTCATGGCCTACACTGCACTTGCGAGTCTGTGGTCTCGTTTCAAAACCTTAAGATGCTGGCGGCTTTCTGTCCTATGTGGCCCGCCCACTATCTCCTTAATTTCTAAATCCGCTGGTCTATTATGATTACTTTCGTTCTTCTCCTCATTCCTGATTCGATCTCGTTTAGAAATCTAGTGTATAGCCATTTCCATGGCTCGTTGAGTCTCTGGTTGCTAGACAAAGAGGGTCGTTGTGAGTGAAAGATCCTTTATAATATAATCAATGGTTTTTAGACAGTTCCAGAAACGATGATAGCTTATCAGTTTATCTAAGCGATCATAATTTTGCCTTCCAACCGATGTTTCAAAAAAAGTTGGGCTCGGATATGTAACGACCGAATCATACCACTGGCCTTCTATATCTATCCTAATCTTATCGAATAACCGATAAATATTCTTAAAAAAAACAGTCTTTTGGGAAAGTAAATGTTTTTGAGTAAATTAAACGAAATATGTCATCTCATTGCAAAGTACTAGCTTTACGATTGCAAATACTCTGTTCTAGACAGGAAGGTATTATAAATCAATTAAAAATGTATTTATGCTTGTATATCAAGTACTGGTATGAATTTAAAATTAAATATATACAAGAGGAATTACTCATATAATACCAGTTAATCTTAATGTATTATCATTGCTACAAAGGCAAATTAAACTCAAGCTATACGCTGTTTAAAATTAATATTAAAAACAATTTACTTAACATAGTATGTATGTTTTGTGAGTTTATTCCAAGAAAATGAAATAGAAACTAAAATTACTTGGTACTTACATTGCAATTAACGATTTCATGTAAAGAGCATTTCCCCACCGTTTTTATTTTTCATATGCAAATATTTCATTCATACATATTTTATTGTGGTGGAAAATAGCTTCTTTATACAAGTTACAGATGTGATATGCACATATGATGTGATATACAAATATGATATGTGATAGACGAAAATTCGTTATAAAGGGCTGCAATAAGTTGGCACAGAGCCCCGTCGCTGCATCTGCTTTATATCTGACAGTTTAAAGACAGATGTAAGCAATATCTGTCATGAAAATAGTATTTCGTTGTTGCGGTATCTATAATTACAAAAGTGAAGTATATTCAAGGCCAGGTCATGTATCTTTAAAATTAGGAATCATAATCATTGCCGGTAATTGTTTCAGTGTATTATTATTTTTACCTTTAGTGTTTAAAGGTTTTTGATTGACAACAGTGAAAAAGCATATCTATATTATTTAAGAGGTTAACAATCAGTACCATTAGTAGTGTTAGCACTAAAATGAAAATCCCAAGCGCTGTCTATAAAAAATAAGAATAGATAAGGAAATTAATTTTTTTGAATTATTACCTCATGAACTTTCCTGAATATGGTTCAAAAGTAAATTTCACCTATAACCTCATATTTTTTACAAACTTACACGTACTCTAATTTTTTTAATTAAACTAATAAGATAAGAAGAACTAAATAATCTGGTTATAGATATTGCGTAGGAGCATACGGTAGTTAAGAAATATTACAATTGAATAGTTCCGGTAAATATTCGAATCACGCAATTAACTTTTACGAGTCACAAAATTAAATGAAATGAAATATTGTTGAAAAGGGTATATGATGAAACTAGTTTGGTAGGCCAGCGCACTGGCAGCCATAACGAGGACGCGATGACACATGTCTAACGGTAATTCGATTTTTACGTGGTCTGACAGTGTGAGCAGGTGATGCTCAAAAGGAAAACCGCTGCCGTGTGATATAAGACATTTTCTTAGTAGCTTGCCCGAAAACATTTCTTTACTCTTGTAAGTAAAAACAAAATTAGTGTTTCGATATTTCTTACGTATGAATACGTTTCAAGAAATCAATCCGTCGTTTCACAATCTAACCAGAAATAAATCAGTGTGCTTACGTAATACCTAAACCCAGTAATATGTTGTTGTTATGCAAATTAATGAATAGTTGAAAAAAAAACATGAACACCGTCTCCGAACATCAATAATTAAATAACGAAAGTACTTTAACTTTCTCTGAATGCGTCGCGAATCCGTTAAAATTGTTCGATAAATGTATATACCATGTACATAGTACAGGTGAGTTTTGATTTTGATGACCACCCATTTTCATAAAGTTGGTTAAGGTGCAGACAGTACTCGGTAATGTAACGACGGCCGATGATGTTGCAAGTGAGACGACGCACGGTGCTGCACAATAATATTAAACATGCGAGCAGTTGACTGCTTTCAATTGATATATTTTCGAAACCGGTCTCCGTTTTCATAACACGCTCTGTACGATGATATTCAGTCATGCTAAGCTGTTTGTCTGAAACCGTCCATACTATGCGATCATGATGAACAGTTTGAGCAACTTGTTAAATACTATATTTTATAGAGAGTCCTGTTACTGATTGTAGGTATTTGGTGACAGTTATGAACGCAAAAGCGTTTTCTATGAGTATCATTTATCAGTAACAAAAGCATTACGTAGGTGCTAGAGCGGAACGGATGGCCGGCTTTAGCGCAACGAAGGCCAGAAGTCATATCTGGGCGAAGTAGGAGCTCGCACACGACTCGCTCCACGAGAGTAAATGTCATGCGCACTGTCCATTTTGTATTACATAACATTTTCGCAAAAATGAAGCAATAAATGGCCTCTTTATTTAAATGTTAATATCACATTTTAAGTGAAAAGTTTTAACTGAATTATGAAATTGAAAAGACTACTTTATTCAATGTATCCGACCATTGCAATTGTATTGTCAATTATATGGCGAGTTTTATCGATCCAGGCTGTGACATAAAGGTGATTATAAGTGAGCTTTAGTTACGTACTTCGCCACCCTCAAAAAAATAATGTAAATCGATTGACATGCTTTTTAAGCGACCTAGAGCTCGCGTGTCGGATATTTTGGGCGTAATGGCCGCATTGACGTAAACCAATTCAATGGACGTGAGAAGCTTCCAAATCCTTTTGTTAGGCGATATTTTATGTATTGTTATTTCACTTAGAGCTGATTCAGTGTTTTTTCTTTAAGCATGGGTATACAGTATTAATACGAGCATATTTCATAACCTGTAATATTTAGATAACTTGATAGAAATCTTCAAAAGAAATTGCTGCGATTATAAAACTAAGTAATTTAATTTTTAATAATGTTTAAATTGCGTGTCAAAAGACCTTGAGCTATAGAATTAATTAATGATATTAAATGTAAAAATAGATATAATAGTTGCAAAACACAGGCCTCAAAAATCTCACGTTACATGATTTCTTTCTTGATAGTCGAGATATTGTTTATTATCAACAAAGGTCGTCTGAATAAAAACAAAAAGAACGTTGAGGCTCATTGTTTTTGAACAAAGCGTGTGAATGTAGAGAATAGTTGAAAGTGTGTTTGACGACGGGGCAGTACGTACTTCGGGCGATAATAAAGGTACAGAAGTCGAGTGATTGATCAAAACATATTTTTAAATCTAATATCTGTGACGTCATCGTAAAACCGTCGTTATATATATATATATATATATATATATATATATATTCATTATATATATATATATATATATATATATATATATATATATATATATATAATGAAATGCATACAGCAAAGTCTATTTTTTTTTTACGCTTACTAAAGAACCTAAGTGGTACAGAGTTAAATTAAATTAATATTTAAATCGATAAAATATTACACATACATAGGTTTGGTAACTTATTACAAATACATCTAAATAAAAATATTTGTTTATCCTGTTATGTAAAATAATTTCGTTTCACCTTTTGAAATAATTATCAATTCTTAAAAGTGCAGTGAAAACATTTCCGTTCATTGTTTATCTCATTAAGTAACGCTGATGATGTTTCCTTAATGACGTGACAAGACAAATGCTTTGTTTAGACGTATCTATCGTCGTAAAACCAAAAGATATTGCTTGAAATCTTCTTTGTTATATTTAAATTGTTATATTTATTGAGCACAACTAATCATGCTCAAATAATTTAATTATTTGTTAGTAAAGTTGAGAAATTACAAAACGGACTCTGGCCGATAACAGATTATAATAGGTTTGTACCTTTTGCTTCTTGTAAGATGACGTAACGTAGATAAAGATTATAAACTAATTTTGGGATTTATCTTCATTATTTTGCTTTTTATTTTGGAATGTTATGCTTATATTTACCCAAAAAGACAATATTTACGAGTTTTGTTTAGTAAGTAATGATATGAAGATTGAGTAGATATTAAAGAAGTAATATACTTACTGTATTTGCTATAACGTTGAATTGGATTTTTCCTTACAACATTTATGTATGTACATTATTCTATAAAGATGAAACTGAGAATGGAAAAAAAAAGTTTTCATAAACAATTACCGCGTAATTTTAAGTATACAATTAGATTGTACACATTGTAACTTACATGAACCATTGCCACTTAAAAATTCAATTAGATGGTTCTGTGTGACTAGCCTGTTGGATTGTAATTATTTACTTTGCGCAAAAGTGGCGTGGAGCCACGTTTCCACATCTGTTTCTAAGTCTGGTTGTATACAAAAGGTTTGCCCATTAAATAACATATGTATTTTGTGCCTTGAGTATTCGGTACAGCATGTTGTATTTAACTAGACAAATATTTGCGATGTTTTGCATCCGAAAATTTTACACGAATTTGTATACAAGAATGAATTTGTTCTGTATATAATTTTCATCTTACGCTATAAAACTTGAAGGTAAGATAATACATCTTTTTGAAGATGATTTTTCTTATAACTTATAAAGTTTCCTTACTATTTATTTCTTGCATTATTTATGACTGTAGTGAATCTATTAATCGTAAAATCCTGCCTGCGTTATAGACATATATCACCATTATCATCATCATTTCAATCGTTAGTCACTGCTTGATATGGGCCTTATCCATAATTTGAAAATTGTAACATAACTGTGTTATATCTAAACCTTATTTATTTCAACTTCATTACATTTAAAAAAGAAATATACTCAATAAAATTATAGATTGGTACAAGTACAAAAGTTCCCAGAGGTCACCAAATTCAGATTACTCTGTGAAACGATTAAACACATTTAACAATGACATTAATCTATGCACATTATTGCGATGTTTATGATGTTGTAACCGTCACAGCTGCACAAAAATATTAGGTCATGTGAAAGTTGCAAATGTTCGGTGCGGTGTATGGACGAAACGACTGAAGCGGGCGGTGTCGGATCGGCTCCGGCCGCATCTTGAGGATTGAACTGGAGTAGTAGGACGGATTAGGATAAACCGAGTCAATGGCCGGGTCACGTGGCTATTTGCGTTCCGCTCTACGCTCGCCGCGCCGCCCAATCACCATCCCGCACCTTCCGCCCTTGCCTAAACTAAGCCGAGACGCAATTTATTTTGGTAACAAATCTGTTTACATTTAGTGCCATATAAAAACCCTTTGAATTAGTTGCAATGTTTCAACATTAATCACATTTTGTACTGTCATCTTTATGCTTTTAGTTGTGTTTGATATTTTTCATAACAATGTACGCGTTGATAGGCGAAGACTGCAAACAGTTTGTCCGTAGTGATTAATATCTGTTAATATTATTTTTATAGTGCTATAGAAACCGTACCGTGTACCGCGCTTGAGGAAACTGTGACGAGGTGCGGGTCGAGGAAGAAAGGACACGAGCGCCGCCGCGTAAACGGCAGACGGAAAGGAACGGCTGATACTTCGTCTAGCTGCGCGCATACCGAAGGCGCAGTTTCGGTGTCATAATAGTTAAATAACTCTTGTAAAACTTCAGGGTTTACGGCTTTGATTCTGGAAATTAAACAATTTTTCAAGTCGATATTTACTAGGTATGCATATCATCGTAATTTTAAAGTCCAGGTCGTTTAATTGCGGGCTATTGGAGTAAATACATATTTATAATAAAAGCGTTGTGATATAATATTGTATTTAAGCGTTGTAGTACACTGTCTCTTTTAAATTTCCTAAAAATTAAGACTTAATTAATGAACAAAAATAATGAATTAAAGTTCGTAAGTTAGTCAGAAAAAATTCTACGAAAAGTTAGTAGTTAATATGTACTAAACCAGCTTTAAGTAAAAAAGTTATTAATTGGTTGGTAAATGATATTGCCTGTAAATTCAGCTCCCTAGGAGACTTGTAGGTAATGAAAATGTAGATGTTAAAAACAAAAATTCTTCAAAAATTACGTTAGAATGGAGAACAGAGTAACAGTTATTTTTGAGAAATGTAAAGATTATGATTACGAAATCTGCATCAAGCGAACTCAGCCTAAATTAGAACACAGTTCATTAGTAGTAATTAAAATTTTCATTTATTTTTTAACGTCTCAATATTTGTATTACAAAATACTGAAAACCAAGTACACTTTTTTATTGTTATCAAAACATATTCATAAAAAATATGAATCCATTTGATTAATTTGGTAAATTTAATCAACATTCAAAATTTTTAATTTTAAGTATACTTAGCTTACAGGAGCTTATAAAACATTCGTTATATTATATGTATGTATTTACATTGTCTCCGCTTCGGAAGGCAGATAGAGACTGAAAAGAAATTGGATACTTCTTCCTTTGAATAACCTAACACATTACATACATTAAATTAAATAATTACCTTGTATGTAATATGTAGACGAGCAGATGGAACCGGAGCCGATTGTTCCCAAGAATCTTTGCCATATACTGTGTTTGCGACAGAATTCAAAATATAATCGTATGATTTTTAAAAGGTAGTGTAACAGTCCTCATTCTTTGTATAGGTATTAGTAAGCTTTCACTAACGCTAGTGGTACGTCGTAATTACTTGTATGAAATTTGCGCGGAGATCACGGGAATTTGCTCGGCACGGGAAAGGTAATGACGCATTGTTGTACAAACACAATTCACCTTCTAATGAGTAAGAGGACTACGTGCATCACGTATCATGTGCGATCATTGGCTAACGTTTCTTGTAATTGTAGAACCCTCATCTATTCTACAAGTACAGACTTATTAACAAATAGTTACGAATATTATGTAACTTTACGCCATTAATGTGTATGCCTTGACATCGATACTTTTAACCATAAAAATGTCCATTAAAATACGTTAAATCTGTAAAAATTTAGGTAAAGCAGTTATTTTTATAACGCAATGTATTGTCATTAGTGTCATAAAGTTCTAGGTCGCCCACGTGTTTGCAGCACATACTGGGATGGCACCGTCGTAAAGAGATTTACATGATTGCTCCGTTAAGTACACGCTCGATGAAAATCGAATTCGAGTGCGTGACTGTTTGTCAATTAGTGCATTGCCTCACGGACTATAACATTTAAAAATATGAATATGACTGTACATTCAAGCTGTATACTTTATATGGGCTTAAGCGGCGAGTGGGTGGTAGACGGCCGTGAGACGTCGACTTGCACGATTGGCTGTTCTCGCCCCGCTCATTGCAACAGTATAACTAAATAATTACCTGATATAATTTCCATATTACGCTCTCATAATTAATTCTGGTACCATCGGGTTTGAATGCAATAGATGCGGTCTGTTTGGTGTATCGGTTACGAAACCTTTTACACGGACCGGAGAATTCTGTTTAGCGTTTTCGATAGGTTGCGATCCCGACACATGCGTATTATGCACGTCCCTCGGGGTGAACGATCTGCCCGGAGTCGTCGACATAGCCACGATAATTACTGTCGCTGCGGTGGCGTCTACCTACGCCTCGGTTGCCCTTCGACCGAGCAGCTGTCCCGATCCCGGCTCTTACTGAGTATGCCACTACACAATTTAAACTGCGTTCACGTATCGGAGATGCTGGTTATGATACAAAAGCGTAAAAGGAAAAAGTGAAAGTGAGATTTAAGCGTGTAATCCTTTACACGGTTGCGTGCTACGCGCTAACTGAGCGACTGGTTCTTGGTACGAATCATAGCCAATGATTGTAACGAAATTTTAGGATATCCGCAATACGTAATGTTCTGAAATAATTATTGAATATAAACATATAAGAAACAGTATACTTTTAATTCTTAAAGGTCGATAATAATATTTAATACACAAGACACAGATGCGGGTTCAGAGTTCCCATTTGTTCTTCAGTAACTTGAACTTAATTTGCGCATTTTATAGGATCTATTTTCATCTCCTATCTTGGTGTACAATAAAAAGTTAAAAAACAGCCAGTAGGCTTTTCTGTTCCATCAACAGTTTGGGCGTAAATGTAAAAAAGGTATTTGTTGATAAAACAGCAAAGGCGTGTTTCCATTCTCCTTCAAATGAGTTGTCTGTCACATTATATAATTTAAAATTTTAGATTTTACAATAAATTTTAGCTATTATTTCTTCTTTTTCTTTCCCTTTTCCCTTTATTTGGGGTCGGGTCTCCTTATCAATTTGCGCCAGGCCACTCTATCCTGGGTTGTCCCTGCATCAAGTTGAAGGGTTCCCAGTTCCTTTCTGATATTAGACCACCACGTAGCTTTTGGACGCCCTCTCCCTCTTGGGAATTCTGGGAGGCTTAAGGCAGTTTTTACTACGTGGTTATCTGGTTTCCGTTGAATGTGGCCATACCATCGTAATCTTTTTTCCTGTAATTTGCTGGGGATCGGAGCTACCTTAAACGAACCTCTCATATATTCGTTCCGTATTTTGTCCATTCTAGTGACGCCACCCGACCATCTAAGCATCTTCATCTCATTGACATGAAGTGTTTGCTCGTGTCTCTGACTTACAGTCCAGCATTCCGAGCCGTAGAGCATAGCTGGTCTGACAACTGCTTTGTAGACTTTACCCTTGGTCTTAATGGGCATACGGTTATCACATAGAACGCCTGACACTTCCCTCCACTTCATCCATGCAGTTTGTACCCTGTTCTTGACATCAGCGGTTGAGTCTGCATCGATACTTAAGGTCGACCCTAGGTACCTGAACTTAGTGACGGATGGTATTGGAATGCCACTGATGTTCAGATTGCTATGGCCTTGTGTTGGTGTTGGTGCAAATGCACAGTGCATGTGTTCCGTTTTGGATCTACTTATGCGGAGGCCGTTGGATTCTAGTTCTCTAATCCATAGGTTCAGGTCTCTCTGCAAATCATCCGCTGATTTGTTTGCAAGAACAATATCATCTGCATATAGAAGGCACCATGGTAAGGCATTCTGTATATCCTTTGTGAGGTAATGCATGACGCAGTTAAATAATAATGGGCTAAGTGCGGATCCCTGATGAACGCCAACTGTTACTTCGAACTATTATTGATTATTTTTATTTAATTTTATTATCAGTAGTAACAATAATACGGGTATGTTAAGTTCTTTTACACTATACAAAGAAAACACGGATTTTTTTAACTTTTGTTAATGTTACGAATTACTGCATTGGTTATTTTTATTATTATATTTTTTATGTTAGTGATTTAGCCGCACTTATTACTTTAAAATACTTAAGTTTTAAATTGTATAAAAACACGAACAGATGTTTCATCGTATTTAGGTTTTGGAACATCGCGGGACGAGAGAAAGTATTTTCTTTGAAACTCACGTACTCGTCGGTAAACAAGAACTTGCTTAAAAATTAACGTACATCCATGTCACGGCACTGGACTGCACTTAAGAAGGTGAAGTATCAAATATTTACACGAGTGATCCCTGGACAGTGTTTGTGACAAGCGTATAAGACGTTTGTGTGGTGAATTTATGATAACCCCTGACTATCGTCTTCACGTCTTGGATAATAATTTATGTAACAGTATTTTAATATTTATTATTCTGCATTTAACTTATTTAATTTTTCTGAAATATGTCCTAATATTTCTAGATGATGGAAAATTACGGAAAAATATTTGCTACGTAATTTCTAACATTCGGAATGATGCAATTGTAAAACAGATATATACGGTCTCTGGTGGGACCATGTTAATGGAGGAGCCGTATTGCGAGTCGACGACCGCCGGCAGTAAACCGATTAATTAACGTTGCCTCATCAAACAAGTACTTCCTCGCAATCGATTTGTCACTCGATTCTGCTTTCAGTTTTTTTTGTAGAGCAAATTCACGTTAAAAAAGCATTAGGTAATACTTGCTTCAGATAACTGTCATGAATGTCTTTGCGCAGCGGGTTTCCTTATTATTAAATGCATTCATTATTCCATATTTACTTCCTGCTTAGTGCTACTATAATGTTATTAATTTATTTATATTATTACCCACATAGAATCATTTACTGTAAACCGCTTTTGTAAATGAGAAACTAGAAAGAGATTGATCTCTCTCTTATTATTAAATTATTTAATTTAAATATACGAATGTTCTAAACGCGTCGTGGTCTGAGAAGATTGATTGTCTAAGTAGACGCGTTTGTCATACATATGACAAATGCGTCTTGATTTATATATATGTATATATATACATATATACACATGTTAATACACACATGTATATATTTATACCTTCATAATACTTTCTTCACCAAGCTTTCTTTTTTTAGTCTCTAGCCCCCATAGAATAGATTGCACAGGGAGCTGTCTTCTGAAGCACAAAATTGTATCAGTAGCATTACCCTATAGACATAATCCCTAAATATATAATAATATCACAGAAAAATAAATAGTCTCCTGTATTTTTTATGGTTATATCAATTGACTGTTGATCGAGTGCTGGCATTAGTAGTTACTGTGTAACATTTGAAGACTAAGAAATTCGTTTGAGCGTCTCCTCTAGGGGCTAGAAAATGACACCAACAACATTTTATCTTATCAGTTAAACAGCAAATTTTAATATCATCTGTGCAATACCCTACGATGTCGAAGAATATCATTGAACTTTAAAAATCTGCCTATTTTTGCATTAATATGGTTAGAGCATAATCGTAAAGTAAAAAAATATATCATAGGGTGTAAACTTTGGTAAAAATCTTTTAAATGTCATTAAATTGAACGAATCGCTCTGTCAGCAGAGACAACCATTTTATTTTATTTATTCTTGTACTATTTATATCTCAAATTTAAAAGAATTCTTGGAGACAAATTACAGAAGACCATATTAAGAACTACGAAACGGGCTTCCCTGCGTTTTGTTCTTTTTGCGTAAGACCGTGTACTTAAGTCGTTGAAACAACTCCATGTTGTGTTGCATGCATGCAAGGGAATTATAATAGGCCGCACCAATTAGTCCACAAATAAACATAGGTTCAATGCGCCTATAAAAGCTCAATGTTTAAGTTTAAATGCATGTGTTATTTTTTTACTATATTTGTGTATTGAAAAATTTTATGCGGAATTACAAATTAATTTTAGGCAAAATTCGTTCAAGATGATCTAATTTAAATTCCCTTTAATATTAAACTGTTTATTATTTATTAAAGAAAGAATATTGTAGCATGACATTTTGTGTTAGTCTTAGTTTTGGTATTAGATACATAACTTTACCAAAAATGATCTCGAATCTATAAAGATTTACTTATTTTTATCCTATAAACGCTTTTGTACAAAAAATTCAATTTTAAAAATTAGAATTGTCATACATTGAATTTACAAATTTTATCAAAAAATAAAATAGTGTCCTGTAGAAAAGTCTTAACTATAAAAAAAATAAAACTTGCATGAGTTTACAACCAATGAGGTTTGGAACCCTTGTAGCTTTGTACGATGTCATCATAGGAAAGTTCAACTAGATACTAATTTTTGTTTAATTAGGCTCTGTTAAAGAGGTATACACATAACATTTAAAAACATATTTATGCAACATTTATTTAATAAATTCGTTTTATTTAGGTAAGCTTTAACATTCGATTTTTTTTTATTTCCAGGTCCGACGTATGATGTAGGCATTGACAGCAGTCAGCCGGGCGTACTCACACGAATGCCTGCGCGGCCGAGCTCGGGGGATAATAGGACCAGTGTCCAAGGGGATTTAAATAATAGGACCTGACGCTCACGCTCCACCGTCCGCCGGCCGACTTACGTTCCAATGTAAACGGACGTGAATCAGTCAGCACACTAATGCACTATACGATTCATGAAAGATAAATATTCTGCCTAAGTAAACAGCGCCGTCAAACGCGCAATTATTCTGCGAAAATTGAATTTATTACAATAACGATAAAAGTTTTACAAATGTTTTGCATGATTCATTACAAAATCAGAAACTTGCATGTACGTGTTAGATGCTTTAATTTGTGTTACAGATAAACAGTGTTGTTCATATGTTATACACTTAAACGCATTTGTTTATTTTACAATAAAAAATTAATAATATTTGCATTAGTAATAAAAATGTAAATGGAAAACATCTAAGATGTATCTTTCATAGATGAATATGTTCAATTTACATGTTTCTGAAGTTCAAAGTGTACCATTTGGTACAGAAGGGGTGTATGATTACTCATGCAGTGTAATAATAGAGAATTTGGTTCCAAGCCGTAATATGAGTGCGTACATACTCCTTAATTGTCGGAGACAGACGTCACAATGGTGCTACTTCTTAACGGTCTTCCGCAAAAACGACTTATACCCTTAAATACCCAAACCCAAACATTTTTCTTAGGTTACTAAAGTTTTTTTTGTTGCAAGATAAATTGACTTGTCTCGATTTTTGCATTATATATGATATAGTAGATTCAGTGTAATAAAACCGTTATTATAGTAAATAATAATTACTCTTTATTAAGGACTCCATGCGTTTCGCGTAGTCTGCGCTGCCCTTTGTGGTTGTAATTACATAACATCCATTCTAGGTAAACATCAAAATGACAAAAAATCAAATTAAGTTTCAAATGGACAAGAACCAGAAATTATGCATTTTTTAATAACACCTCTCGCGGGGGTAGATTTTTGTAAAATCCGTTCTTATCAAACCTATACATACTCAGCGAAAGAAATTTTCTACTAAATTTCAAGTCCCTAAGTCTTGTGTTTACATAGAAATCATGATGAGTCAGTACATAAATGAGAAACCGCTTTTACATGTATGTATACATAACATAGAACTTTCGATATTATAAAACCATTATTACAGTAACAGATGGTTATTATTATAATTTAATAAGGTGCGTTAGAATGAAACGTTCTATTATCAAATATTATTCTATCAATTGTTTTCTAATGACTGATAAATATAACTGTATAAAAGTATCAAACGTATACGAAGTATAATTACAGTTACAGAAAAAAAATGTAATCGTAGCCGTATTACGGCAGCTCGTTGGGCAGGCGGGGCAGCGAAGCGGTGAGGTCGTGTGTACACTCCTGAGTGACCACTGTCGCAATCCGCGCGACCGTGACACTGGCGACCTCGCGTTCTGGCGCCAAAACGTGACATGACAGATCACTTGTTCACCAAGTTTCTTATAACATATCAACCATGATAAATGTATATAAGCAGAAAATATTACTGAAGTTTATTTTATAAATTGTCTCATGTAACTACATACATTTTTAACATTTTCAGAAAAGCTAAAACACTGATAAAACATACTAAATATTTAAAAGTAAGTAAGCTGCAAGTGTGTTGATAACAAGTGTCCACAAATTATATATAAAAGAGATTTCCACCTATGTATGAATTATTACGATATCTCTAAAATCTTAACATTGGGAGAATTGACTTAACAGGAATATTCCTTTAGCCGAGCAGGGGTCAGTTAAAAACGGATTTTACAAAATACCACTCGCAATTTGGGTTGAAAAGATGTCTATTAAATGTGCAAAGCAAAGAGATCGGTTTTTATACATATAAGCATGTAGCCAAAGATAAAGTACACGAATAATTTTATAATGTTTACTACAATAAAAAAATATGAAGCGTAGTAAAAACCATAAAACATAAGCGATGAAAAAAATAAACCTACTAAAACATGCATGTAAACATAGCACAGTTTGATATCTATAAAATGTCGCTTACTTGTTTAGAGTGAATAAAAAAATAATGTATACATTTAGCGCCTTACTGCCCTACTACTACTGCAGAATAAGTCAAGGTCTAAATAACATAAAAACTCATTGAATTTATTTGCACTATGTAACAAGAAAGTACTACGTCTATTGTTGGTAGATGCTAATGGTAAGTACAATAAAGGCCGTTGTCTCAGCATTGCTAAGTTTGTGCAAATCAATATCCTGTTCAAAAGTTGTTCACAGTCAATATATATAATAATACTAACTACTTAACAACCCGTACAAACATATTTTGTTTAATTTTTGAAATTCGTTATACAAATTGTTCAGCTATGTAATATGAATATAATTTAGTGAAATAAACATTGAATTAGTATTGAATAGGCGACATAGCTACGATAATAAAACGGAAAATTACATAGCCAAATAAATTTATATACCTAAAATTATATCATTTAGGTAATAAATATGGATCGCGATTGAAGCTATTTAAATATTGATATCAAATATTCAGTCAACAGGCGAACAAGGCAATTGACCCTAATACCAGATCACTTCGAATTATCACTTATCGACATTTGGTTACTTGGCCTGTGATAAGAACACTTAATAAATTTGTGTTATCGTACGATGCATGTATAAAATTATTAGTATTTTCATTAATAGAGACACGAAAGTTCAAATGTAAGCCTTTCAAATGAGCATTTTAGGTTAAAATAGTTACATGTAATTTTCGATTTATTCTTTTATTAATTGCATTTAAACTCTCTGTAATTTTTTTAACGATTAAAGTATTAAAAAGAACAAGAAACAGCAAAATTTGCATTATTTTAATTACTGGCCCCGAAAAATTTGCATCAATTAAAAACTTAAAAAAAATTGTCTAAAACTTAATCGTCATTAATAAGTAAAATAGTTTGGACTTGTTTTCAATAAAGGACAACGACCCTGGCTTCATCGTTTTCTAAATAAGAAATGACGGGAACTAGCTAAATTTGTTATTTAAAAATTCAATTAGCACATAAGGCTTAAAATTTATGTGTACATAAACCATTATCTAAAAATCACTTAATATTTACATATTATTATTTAATACTAGCATTAATAATATACTTAACATGTAATTGTTTATTCATATGCGCTGTCTATTCCTAATTAAGTTTGTCGATAATAAATAAAAATAAAAAAGTATACTCAGAGGTACGAAGGTATTTTGACCAAGAAGAGATACTCTAAATATTGAATTTATCTCCAATTAACAATCTCCTTTAAAGGAGGTACTAAGCTTATTCCTTCTGGATATTATATTCAAGTAATAATCATTATCATCTTTACCATCGCGTCAGCTAATAGACGCCCACTGCAAGGTAGGCCTCTCATAAAGATCGCCGCGACGACTGGGCTTGTGATGCAGCTAGCTTCTGCTAGTGCCAAGCCTACCCATACCACGTCTGCTGGCTCGTGGTCACCCCCGCCCCTGCCAATGTGCCCCGCCCGCTGGCACTTCCGACAAGCGATCTTTCCAGCTGTTGGTAATCTTAGTTCTTCTGCGAATCTAGTCATTTCTTAAGTGTTGATATTAATCATATATGCTATACAACAATGTTTATAAACTCTTTTCCAAATAACCTAGTATTTCTTTTTCAATTTCTTATAACCTAGTCTTTAAATAAAAATGGTTTCTAACTTACTAATAGTACGAACGTTGTAATTATTATTAAAATTATAAGTCATTAAAAATTTACAAAAATTTTCTTAAAATAACAAGGATATATTAACAATTTTATTTAATCACAGTTCAAAAATCTCTCATTAACCTTTAATTTATAATAAACCATCAAAATATTTCTGGAACTATAGGCCCTAGAGAATTTGTTGGAAATATTTCTTTAGCCGAGTCAAGGTTAGCTAAGAACGAATTTTATGAAATTCTTCTCGCGAGAGGGATTGATGGTTCGTTCATTTTAAAATGGATAATTTTATATTATAGTTTTTATAGGTGTAAAATTTCGCCAGAATAAATTTTTAAACGTGTTAAAAATTACAAACATTGGATTGCATTGTAACTACAAGACGGATTGAGACGACATGCATTAAAAAAAAAGAATTTTGCTAAATACAGCCCTATTATGGGTATAAGGATTGGACAGAATATTTTTATAGCATGTTAAAAATTACAAAGAATGAATGTTACGAAAATACATTTACAAAGGATAGCGTGGGCCAGGCGAAGCGGGCGGAATACAGCTAGTGTTATATAATGTTTGTGGATCAATAATATGTTTTAAAATCAGTATACAAACAATGTTTTTTACGATGAGTAAGATGGAGATGGGACGGAAGTCGATGCGTTTATCGGAGGCGCTGGTCGGCGGCAGTGCTATCACAGGAAACAGTGCAGTAACCAGTGGGCTTGTTCTGTATATGTATTTATTGAATGTATTTCATATTGCTCCATATCATATCTGCTAGTTAAATATTTCATATAATTATTTCATTTGTAGTTTAGATGTATTTGCGGTTTTCTTTGTTAAGAGTGACATGGGGTAGGTATTTTTAATAAAAAGTAAAGTTGTGTTAATACAAATCCAGGAAAACTCAATTAATAAATTCAAAAGGAAAAAACATACTGGCTTGGTTCACTTTCCATTTAGTAGTGAAACGATTTAACAAGTGAAGCTAAATCGGGCGCATGCGCATCGGAACGCCATACTTTAATATCATTTATGATCATTCAGTGCTCGACTGACGATATCCAGTCATCCATTGCTATGATCTACTGACCTCAATTATAACATGTAATTGCGAAACTTCAGGACCGGTTTCCGTGTTTTAATTTGTTTCATGAGAGCGTTTAGTTATATTTATACTCGGCGGGGAGGAGGCGTCACCAATCTGGAGGTCAAAAGCTACAACATTTACGTCTATGATTTATAATGATCGTCCAGTCAGCGTCTGAGTTTATCGCGCGGCCTGTCGGGTTCTTCACCCCTGCAGACGTACTTTACACGTGTTTTGTGAATACGTACATACTTATTATTTTCTTTAGTTATTATGCAGAGTAATTCTTTATCAATGTAAACTTACAGGCTAGTAGCTTCTGGCATCGTCGTAATCTATTAATCCGAATTTTTAAAACGCATTTTCATACTATATTATCATCACGTTGTTTATTATTTTAAAAATAATTGATTTTCCATTGATTATACGATACGTTATGTGATGGCAAATGGGCTATAGATTTACCTCTGTAAAGCTTTTACACCTTAAATATCCTGAATATCTTGATAATAATTTTATTAATTAAATGATGTAAAACAAAATTGTTACCAGTAATCGACAGTTAGCTAAAACGGGTTATAGTCAAAAAGATCGTCACTTTATAATGTAACACCACTGCGAAATAAAAACTATTGATCAGCTAATATTTATAATTATTAAATTTCAATTGAAACATGAAAATATAAACATAGATATTAGTAAAAAAAAATTTTTATTTCTTCATCATCGTCATTATCGTTTTAGTTCTGGGATGTCCACCCGTGGACATGGACCTCCCTGTATTCAGCGTCTTCCAACAACTTTAACAAGGTATTCTGCTAAGGTCAGTCTTTTATTTGTTATAAGAAATAAATAGCGTTGTGATTAATAAAATACATGTGTAAGACGTTAAAATTTTCATATTTTATTATCACAATATTTTGTATTGTTTCTTTTTAATCATTCCTTTGGGGTTTTATCTTTTTTTTTAAAAAACTTGTTAACCCATTGTTACCATTAAAATATTTATTGATAAACCATACAACAATCACTGTCGACGCAAGATGTCAGTCTACAAATTAATCTAGTCGCTTATAAAATTAAAATTTTGGGAATAACAGTGTGATGCGCTTAAATGTGTGACATATAGTGTTTGCAATTGCGAATTGATATCCAGAGTTGTAGCATACGGTGATTGATATATCAGCTACAAATGCAACAATAACAAAGAGATGATTTATTGGCACACATTGGAGTTCTTATCTTACCATTGATGGATGCATTCGTGACAAGTGTGATTGTAGAATGTATTTAAACAAAGGACGTGAGGGCAAAAGTTGTATGGGTCGATGAATCAATTCAAAGAAATATAGAATAACTGTTTAAATTATATTAGTAAATTTTTTATACATGTTACTAAAGTTACAGATAAACAGATAAATTATAAATATATGCCAGTGTTTGTATGTATGTATGTAAGTATGGCATTAAGCCAATTAATTAAAATATCGTTAACAATCTTTCACTAATTAAATTTAGTTAAAAATGTGATGCAATTCTTTACGTCAATATGACAAATGGCGGTTTGTCAAGCTTCTTAGTAATTTGTCTATATATATAATATTTCGTAAAAGGCAGCAGGTGGCAAGAAGTCATTTACATCATTTTTAACTTTGGAATCGACACAGTTTTAAACTAATGCAATATAAGCGAGCATTTTGTGTTTTGTAGTATTGTATTTATCATTTCTATAGTTTTTTGTTGTATTTTATTAAACATAATAATATATACTAATCTGTATATACTAATCTGTATAATGAAGGTCAGTATTTGCTTTATTTACACCAAGTTTCAACGCTGACATCGCATAGCCTAAACCTATGATCAACAACTTTGCTCAATAATTTGGGAACATGGGCTTGGACCGTTTTATTAGAAATTTTACCGTAATAAGAGTTCTTAAAGGTTACCTTGGCTTCGGCTGTCACAAGATAATGTTTAGCCCCATAGCGCTAAGTCTCGGTCCGATTGTTCGCTATAGTCGAAAAAATTCAAGACGAATTTACTTATATTAATCATCATCATAAATTCAGCCTTTTTCAGATTTTCCACAAGACCGAAGCAGCCTGCTTCCAGCGTTTTTCAACAACTTTCATAAGGTTGTTCACCTTGTAAATGGACATCTCACCCTGTGTTTGTCAGTCTGCGGTGTTCATTTAACAACCTTAAGGTCATCTCTTCTGCTCGCATTGTAGTCTGCCCACTGCCACTCCAACCTTGGCTATTTCGCTTACATTCGTTTGTTAAGAATTTCCTTAGTGCTGATTCGATCTCGTATGTTAATACATTTACTAAATTAAAAACATTAACCACTTACTTCCTACCCACACTTTTGTAAAATTTAATGTAACGGTCATTAGCCCGGTTACTTCACTACGGATGAACTTACCGCAACACAATTACACAAATTTATTGTTTAGCGGAAGAAATATGTACTTATCTAATCAAACATAAATATAAAATTATTTTTGTTTAACAAACCTTTTATGTAGGTGAATTAAATGTAAACACGTGCGTATTTACATCACGGATATCCAATTACTAAAGATTTTATATTTAAATTTTATTACATGGATTTATATACTTTAAAATGTACATATTTATCAGGAGATTGAAGAAACAGCCTTGAAGTAAATATAGTTGATATAGCTATTGAATAGCTGCCTGTGCGCCTATACATTCCGCACGCTTGCGTCGCACTTGCCGAGACGTGTGCTGCTTCCTTAATTTGACCATATTGTTAGCTGTTCAATCAGACCTCTGTAACTTGACACGTTCCTATAACAAACTATTAAAACGTAGGTTCAAAGAATAAACGTGTATAGTGTTGTAACGTTGAAGTTTACCTATGCTAGTATTAGTTTGACGGTTACTTTTTAACTAAAATTGTGCATAAGACTTTATTTTTTAATTCACATGTACATGTAGTATATATTTGTTTATATTCATTATTTCTTTTTAATAAATAATAATCTTGCGGGAGTTTTTCAAAGCACCTTGTAAGAATATTCATTCATTCATATTGTAACACAATTTATAGGAAAGTTAAGAATATTAGTAGTAAATAGCATATAGAAATATAGTAGTAGCGTATATGTATAACGTAATAAATAGTATAATGATGAGTATTTTTATATGATAAAATTTATATATTAAATAATCACCGGGTCATAGATAAAAAATGGAATCATAAGAACGCTACATTTGTACGCACCCTAAAATCCGTTTATCCGTTTTGTCGAGTGTGATAATCAATAGGAATGAGGACATCGTTATAATATCGACAGCGTATTTGGAATAACAAGAGTCGTATTTTTTGGGTTTATTGCTATTGTGGCAAGTACATAATGAACGAGCTGTGCTTTATGCGTAAGAGCATCGCTCGGCTCCCGCAGGCACGGACGAATGATTCAGTCGAATGTGACGTCACCCACAAGGCGTGTCCGTCTCTTTTTACAATGTTCCATTATCTCACTGAGATTCAATGATACTAAACAACTCCTTGACATAAACTAAACCCAATGCGTAGTATTATCGTGTTTAAGTAATATTACTATATTAACGAAACCTTGAGATCTAGGCATTTTTTGTGTTAACGCTAGTATCGTGATTCATAATCATAAGCAATAAGAAGTAAGATTTCCTAAATCCTTGGTTTTTAATTATTGAAATTATAACTCTGTTAATGAGGGCTGACCTTTCAACATCCGACCTAGATGGAAATTATTTTCCTCATGTAATGAATTTTCATAGACATAATAAATGCAAACTAGTTATTTATAAATAAAATCAAATAAAATCGTTTAATAAAATAAAAACTGACAGTGGGGTAAGTCATTAGAGACACATTGTAAAAAAATTAACGGAAATTATTTTTCCATTATCTTCATCGAAAGGAACATATAAATACTTTAAAATGTATATTTCCTATTACGAAATTGTACAGGAGTGACAAAAGAATTAAAAAATAATTATAAGTATGAATAGTTTACTAACGCCATCTATGTATGGATGTGAGAATTACAATTTAATACCTTAGATATCACGCGTATAAATTTATTGTAATTCTTCTTTGTCAAATAAATATGGATTTATGCGTCTAAAATGAGACATTATTATAATTCCATAATTATGCTCTATTTATTATATTTCAAGTAACTGATCACAGATTCTTGATAATGGAAAAAAAATAAGTGTAATTTTAATATTATAATAATGTCCTGCGCCATTTTAATGGTCCCTTGTTATGATTATCGCCTTTTAAACATTAATTCACCGACTGTTTATATAAATATACACAACAATTGTCGTCTATTTCGATTAAATGACGCATGTCGCAGCAATAAAGATGTTCAGTGTTATCAATTAATCTTTTTAAATAGCATAGGTACTAATTGCGATTAGACATACGTGCTTCATTTGTTGAGACGGCTGGCTAAACTTACCTATAATATTTATTCTATATTTGTAATTAATTTCTGAAGCGCATGCGTATTTCTTTCAAAAAATACAATGTGAATTTGTTTATTGTTGCCAGTAATGGCAACAAATATCATAATTTTAATGAATATGCACACTTTGGTATAAACTAAATGCAATAGTAAGACATTATACGGCTTTTTTATTTGAAGACATCGTTCGATATTTGTTTATACATTAATAAAGTGTAGTAATTTGCCAAACGGGACTGGCGATATAAGAGAGGTATCAAATGGCTGATTTTATACTGTAAACTCATTACTTGTCTGACTGCACGTGGCCGTTGGCACGCGTCACTGGGCGTTCTGCCAAGTGAACGGGCGTCGAGTGTATTACGGACGCTCCGAGTGTGCTGCAGTGTTAACACAGTATACTCGTCCCTTTTAAACCTATGAAACAAGAAAAGAAGAGAGCATGGCTGTGTTTATGTGAAACTAGATTTATTATAAACTCCATAGTACGACGCGGCGACACAGCGACTGATGCGGACCGGGTGCGGGACTCTGTTCTCCATCGGTGGGCTCACCCTCGCCCGCCAACAAAAGAGAGGAAAACTTTTTTGTCTTAGGTTGCAACGGAATTTATCGCGGCCTGTTCCGAGAATATTAGTTCAGAGAAACTTCTTTGTGTACATCACATGGGTTACATTTAATAACGATACCATATTGTTCTTAAAAATTTGAGCGTGAGGAATATAAAATTCTATTGTAAACTACCACCGGAATTTTGAAATTCAACAATGACGGAATTGATAAACATAAAACATTTATTTCTTGCAACAATTTCGTACTTCGTAATAGTTTAGTGTGGATTAATCCTAAAAGTAAATGTAGTTGGCGATTTGATATAACAATAGTCTTTGTCTTATTATTACTCAGTTTTTTTGAGCAAGACAACATGTAACATAATGTGCGCAGAAGTGACAAGACGCACACAAGATGTTTGTGAATAGATGGCTTGACGTTTATTTACCTTCCCATTCCTGCCGCTCATTTATCTCAGGATTTGACTCGCTCTTTTGCATGAACCGTATTACATGTTTTAAGCATCGCTGCTCCTTCAATATCCTTTTTCTCGATATTATGTTCTAAGAGAGAGATGAAAAATTAGGTAGCTACTATTGCGGTTTTAAAAAATTCTCTTTTAGAATCGCAATGTATATAGCTACCTGTCATAAGTTATACTGTGTTCCAGTTTCTGAAAGTGATAGCTGCTAAATGACTAATTTAATATCATATGTCAAATTGGAGAGCACGAGTATAGTTTTCTACTAATATTTTATAATACTTTCCTATTACGGCCGATGTGATATTTCCTATAAGATGAATGCCAACCTCTTTTTTATTTGGATCAACAAGACTTCATATTCACAATTACAATACACATTAGCAATATAATAGCACCGTAATAAGAAGTAACATAACAAGGAAAAACAATATTTTACCCTTTGTCTAAAACCAATGTACTATATCCTCGCAGTGGCCTTGCTGTATTGTCTCGTTAGTGGACAGATTAGCGCTTCGCATGGACAAGCGGACTATGATTTACATAATAATGGTAAAGACCACGGATGTTTCTACCTTGTGATTTTAAATAATCACGTAAGTTGATGTTTGACCAGGTTATTATAACCCTAAAGTGAGAAACACGGTTAAGATGAAACTTTGAAATATACAACAGAGGTCGAGTTTCATTATAGCTTGAGTTATATTATGGGAAAATACTGTTTCGTTACTTAATTTAGATTTTATACTTACTTGCGATAAATAAGCGTTACAATTGAATACTACCACCATCACTTCAGCCGTAGCAGGGTCACTGAGTCCATGGGCCAACTGCATAGATTTCCAATAGGACCGACGGAAGAGGCCTGCATTAGATGTCTGCCTGTCCTGCATAGAGTCTTCTGACGAGCTTGACATAGTGGTCTGCTCACTTTAAGAGTAGACGTCCACCCTACGCCTGTCGGTCTATGGTTACTTCTATAGAATCTTAAGATAAGATAAGACGGCGTGGGCCTCTGTTCTGCGCGCTATGTAGCCTGCCCACATTCATTTCCAATCCGCTGGGCAACACTATATGTAGAATAATGTCAAAACTAATGCATACATCTTAAATTTAATTTAAATTGACTGTTAAAATACTATACACGAGTCTATTAAGGCTTAAAAAAACACGAAAAAAAGGAAACGTTAACTATCTTTGAAGCAAATTGTACCCTGAAAGAGTGACTTTCAATTTAAGTAACCGAGATCCCGAAGTACGAAGAAGCGGAAAACTTGACAGTCATAAAGATTGACAGCACGAATTGAACGAATGAATGAATGGAACGATTTTTGTAATCGAAAATAAATGTCGATTTAAGAGAAGAAAGATGATAGAAGGTTGTTATTCGATAGTCTTTGTGCGGTAAAGCTGATTAAAACATTTATATAACATGTATCACAAAATCAACCTAAATCCATTTTGTTTAAGTTGCATGCTATGCACACGGATCTGCGGTTATGTGGTCACATACATCAGTTAACTGTAGCTAGTGACGTGCTCTGTGATTAACTATCTTATTCAAAGACAAGGTGGCATTAAAACAATAGTAAGCATAATGCAACACTATATCATCTCTCGGTGAAAAATATCAATACTGACTGTATTGATACAGTTCACTTTTTTTCTTTAATTTTTTAACAATTGTTGACTTATATGTTTTGGGTGTAGGTCTTTTTTAACGATATAAGCTGTGTTAATGATGTATTGTTAATCATTTTTAATTAACATTTTTTCTTTATTTAACCAATGAAATATAATTAACAATAAAAACACGGTAACAGTGTTAAACTTGAGAACCATTAAAATTGAAATCCACACACACACCATTGAAATCCATTGATCATTTACATAAAACTACAAAAAAGTTTAAATCGACTGTTTTATTGTACTAAAATATGTCATAAAGCATTTATATTATGCATGGTTAACTTTAGTTCAATCTATATTTTGTTGTTTTAAAGTGTAAAGTTATTTAACGCTGTTTGAAAACAAGTTTTGCTATAATTAGGTGTTCGATACATCTTTGAATTCATATATATATATAAACTTCTCAATAACTACTCTATTCTGAACACATGAATAATATTTCCTTCAACACATACATTAATTTGTTTTAAAAGTTTAGCCAAATTTCAACCTCGGCGTGATGCTATAGAAGAAAAGATCACCACTATTCTGTATTTAATGTGGTGAAGAAAACAGTGGCTGCATGAGTAAAAGCGCTCGAGCGTGACATACATAGGTCTCTTGAGAATTAAGCATTTTTTGCAATATAGGCCATCAAAAGTTCTTCGGTTTGTCAAATAGCTAAATATTCAAGAGCTCAATAAATACAACTTCTTGACTTCTATCCAACAGGATGGGGTCACTTGTCACTTCTAATATCAGCATCGAATTTGTGCGAGAAATGTTCTCAAGAAAAATCATGTCGAAGTGGGTGACATTGAGTGGCCACCACGAACTATATGTTTCACGGACCCTTCGCTCCGTGAACTCAGTATCGATAAAGCTGTAAAAGCCCTATGGCTAATAGCATTAACAGAGAAAAAGCACCACGAACTCCAGATTTGGTAAGATATGGGGGCATCCCAAAAACAAATCTTCTGTGTGTGCTCTCCGAAAATAGTTGCTGAATTAAAGCTGAACATTCGGGAAGAAATGGCGGCGTGTCCAAAATTAAATTGCTGGCATCGTTTTTGCGAACTTCAGAGGATAACTTGACATAATTTTCAAGAAATATGTGTGAATATTTATATATATATATATATATATATATATATATATATATATATATATATATATATTTACGTATATATTAATAAACAAGGAAGGGTGTTATGTTACTTGAGTAAAATACCGTTTTATATACCCTGATACATTACCCAACAGGTAAACAGCTATACATTAGTTTTTGCGGTGGCCGGTCGGTTCAACCTTCTACCGGGTTGTCAAGGTGCCTACCTAACGTGACTAATGAGCCATCACATCGAAGCTCACTGAAGCAAATAAAACAAAAACAGTTTTATTTACCAATCAATATTTTCCTTGTAGGCATTTTCTTCTCATTAATAATGTATTTGTGGAAGTAATTATTAAGCATTGCTTTAATTGATAAGCGTATATAATTATTGGAGTCAAACCGAGGTTTCTAGAACGAGTAATAGATAATTTATGAATATGTTTAATATATTTGTATAAACAATACTACATAGATACTATATTTTATCGGTAAATGTTTAAATCAAATAGTATGTTTCTCATAAAATGTTACTTCTAGCTTACTGAACCAGAATTGAAGTTTTGACGTTGGTGTGTTATGGAACAATATAACTATTCATAGCATATTCGGGTTGATTTAATTCTTATGTAATAAAATAGCGAAAGACACATGTAAATATAAAAAATAATAATAAACTCATAACGTCTAAACTTCGTCTTCAAAAAGTTAACAGAGTGTAGGCATATATTAAAAAGTATCTTAGACATACTTTTCCTAGATTTAAAATTTAAAAACA
This sequence comes from Battus philenor, assembly GCF_028537555.1. Lineage (NCBI taxonomy): Eukaryota > Metazoa > Arthropoda > Insecta > Lepidoptera > Papilionidae > Battus > Battus philenor. Next base: position 8,087,822 of record NW_027181693.1, read on the forward strand.
ATTAAAAAACAAAACTTATTACAACTTTCAAGTTTTTAGTTGTTCGAAATGTGTACAACTGTGTTCGTTGACTCCTGCCTGTCCTGTCCAATGATTGTGATTGTAATGTATACGAAACATTTAAATTTCATTTAAAAAGATTTCATTTAAAAAGAGCAACTATTGATTTTCTGGCCGACTCTTCTCAGTAGATCAGCATTCGAGGGTTACGTTATTGATGTTAATATAATTGGCAATTCAAAAGTGCGTGTAAATGCCTTTTTTATTTTTTATATTGCATCTAAATTATTGTCATTCAACTAATTATATATATCTTTCTTTAATTATTAAAAGAATGAATGATTTAAGTAGCGTTAGTATTTCAACATTAGTGTTTCATTACGGCTAATTGTTGACAATATTTTTTCACGAGAGGCATGTGAAAGTCCGCATAAACAAGCATAAATGTATATATTCGCATTGCAAAGAGCGCGCAACCGATATGCATTTAGGAGATCGTAACAATGATGTATTTTCAATGAAAATAACGTGTGTACTGAGTGCTATGCTAGAAAAAAGGTTTAATTTGGCATTATTTACTAGTGTGTTAGTTGTGTTAACAATATTGATTTCATTAATAGAATGTCACGAAATTATCGAGCAACTACGAATAAAAAGAGAAATTAACTATACCTCTGTAAACGCGATGTTACGTGAGGCTTGGCGACCAAAGTATTAACAATTTTAACTAGTGGTACAGTTACAGGACGTTTTAGAAACAATTATTAAACTGGAGCGTGCGAAAGGAATTTTTTTAATAATACTATATGTAACAGAATTGTTATGAGAAATAGGTTATACGTATTGGAAAGTGATGCCGCTATCCATTAACATCGATACTTTTTTAATGTTATTATTGAATAAGCTATTTAAATATAAATAATGGCTAATAGAAATTGGGTTCCACAGAGATTTGTTGTAAGTATTGTTAGTTTATTTTTCAAACTGTATTTTATTCACTAACCATATAAACTAGAAAATCTTGTTATATTTAACGAACTTACATTTCATGATTGTGTGTTAGTAACAACTTTTTTTTAAATTTACATATGATTTTATTTAACCAATTAACTGTAAATTTAACATAATTTGTATTTTGTTACAAAAGTATTTTCCAACTTAAATAACTTAGTACACACTGTAACTATTTCGAGATCTGAAACGTCAGTATATTTTTTCAAAGAAGAACTTTCTTTTTAGTGGAAATTTTCATAAAATTTCTGTTTATTGACTCATTGTTTTGTGTGTTGAATTAATATGGAACTTACACGTAAGCAGGCAATATTCTTTAATTCTCAGTAACACCAGCGTATATGCTATTCTTTGGAAAGAATCGATGTCTATAAGGCTCACGTCGAAAACTAACCTTTGTTCATTATGCTTATATTTATTTATAATACGTATGAAGACTCTTCGTCGAGTTAGTTTGTTAATCTTGCCATGGAAAATGTACATGCTTATTCCATGGGATCCATAATAATATTTAGTATGCTCGTATTCTCAGATTTTAAAAATTGTCACTAAGCTATATTTGATTGGTGTGTAGCCCTGTTAACTTTTCTGGCTGGCGTCGAACTCAAATTTTTATTTTTTAGCTTTTAAAAAAAATAAGGTGTTTTACTCATTATTCTCCGGTCTATAGCATTTAACATGCGAACAAGTGGCAATCTCATCTTAAAGTAAATAAGAGAATTAATCCATCCTATGTTAAATGAAGAATATTGAAATTTGAACTTGTTACCATGGCATGACGTGTACAGGAAAGTTGCAACTAATTACAATACATTCTTGGTACATCAATTTGGCGTTGTATAAAGGATTTGGTAAAAAATTTTGTAAGTTCAATTGATATAAGACTGTAGTTGAAATAATTAGCCCTTGGAGTATTTGTAACATTGTTCAAGCAGTATTCCAAGAATTAATTAGTTTGATTCCGGCGGGATCTTGCAACTTTATAATTCAAAAGGAGAAGTTAGCAGTCTAGTTTACGCGTTCATTACAATATCTCCGTTGGAATATACTTTCGTTAATTAATGTTACCATTGTTATTGTAGATATGTTTAAATAACAAATATCTGTAACAATAGTGGTTTTATGATTTTCTTGAGAAGATAATATAGAATAGTTAACTAATACACTTAACAATCCACAAAAATAAGCGAACAATTTTAAGAATTAATTTCCATAAATTCTTTAAATTTTAGTCGTCATAGTTAAACCTAATTGATGTGATTCGAGTAAAGTAAGCAATAAATTAAATGGAAAAAAGTTCAATAAGCTGTTTTAAATTTTCCCGGTACTGTGTGCTACGAGGCAATAAGCTTAAAAATTTATTGTTTCTTCTTCAAAACAGTCGTAATAATTTACGAGCACGTACTTTGCCTTAGTCATGAGAAATGAATATCTGAAATATTTGTTTAATGAATCATCACACCTTGGTATGTCAACTTTAATTGGATATTTCTTTTTTGTACCATATTATTATTAATAATAATATCTAAGGGTGCATATTTTTTTAAAGAAAAATTTCTTTACATTCTCAGTTGTTCCACGCTAGTTAAGGTTTATAAAGCATTACAAACCTTTATAATCATAATAGAACATACCTGTGTGTATTAATACTGCAATATTTGCAAAACGAAAATAGTGTTTTGTAGTATTCTGATATTTAATATGTAAGAATTTAGATACATTTCGTTTCGTTACAGCCTATGACTTGCGGACTTGAGGGGCTCCTATTGCAAGGCATAGGCGTCCTACAAAGAATTCTATAAGGGATATATCATAATCGCCAGACAGGTGGGTTGGTGATCGCAGTGTGTTATTTTGGTACGCAGAGAACGCTGCTGCCTTTCCCCTGGAAACTTGTTTATAAGCAGTGGCAATCCTATGTAACTAATGCCCAAACTGTGAATTATATAAGATTGCATCCATGGAAAATCCTCCACCGCTTGGCTACCAGTGTTCTAGAATCTAGATTATTTTGAGGCAATTTTCTTAAAAAAAGCTATTCAATATTGAGTAAGTAAGGTTTAAAGTTTTTGGTATAATATATCCTATAAAAATTTATTGAAAAGCATGTAATAATATCGAAATTCAAACAAGTTTACAGTGTCGATAATCAAAACGATGTACTTCTAAAATATTAATTACAAATTAACAGACATTAAAAAATTAATTTGTTATATTTAAGGTTAAATACCTGCACATGAAAACTTAAATGTGAACATCTTTTATACATAATAATAGAGGGTTTTTATTAAAGAGCTACAAATTAAAAGATTCCGCATGGCTTGCAACTACGGAGATAAAGCGCCTGGCGTACAAGTGCTTTCATGTCTGGCCTGTCTTGTGAACGTGTCTATTAATTTGCAGGCGCATAAGATGCGATGGCTTCATCTCGCAGGACGTAAATTGCAAATTGAAGGCCGCATTTTTCTTTTTTATTGCACAAGATTTTCATTTCTTTTTATTACTCACGACGTATTAATTATGCAAAACAATGTTTTGAAACGTATTTTTAATAACATTTTTTTAACGTATAATATGTTTTTATTTTCTTAACAACGCGAGCCATGAACACTAATACACAAAATTATAAAAAAATGATAGTTTATTTGTTAACATAAGCATTTATTATACTGGTTAATTGATTATATACTTATGATCTTTAAAGGGATTCACTCTAATAGCCGATGTGTCAGCAAAAACCTGTAAAGCTTCAACATCTATACGTTACCACTCTGTATAAAGATATAACTCTATAATGTGTGATATTTCTATAGGAAAGCGATAGGTAGCTTCTTGCAGTACAATGTTTGCAGAGACAAATAATAAAGAATAATTGTTTTATATGTAGAAATCGAAATTATGAGAACGCTTTTTCTTGCTATACGCCAGTTAATTTTAGAAAGGGTATTCCATACATTTATTAACAGTAAATTAGATTTACATTTGCCCTTTTAAAGCAATTACACTTAAAACCTATCAACCTGAATGTTTCACACCATAATAAATATTGTATCATACATATTGTATTAATATTATATATAACATATTGTATACGCACATATATCTATTAATTGACATTAAGAGATGTATGTGTGGGTGTAGATAAAGTTATATAAATGTTAATAAATTTATTCAAAGTATTTTGCTAATAAACGAAAATCTTACATCCTGGTGGTGGACTTGTGAGTGTTGCACAAATATCCGCTATTAAGTTCGTACCATTGCTGTGCACACCATTAATCAGTATATGAGGTACGTATTTAAATGACGTCATTTTCGTTCGCTGTCCATAGTAATTATGTAAAAATATTCCAGTTTTATTTTTCGCACAGTCTTTTACAGAGCTGACGTTAAAAGCTAATGAGGCGCCACACTGAAAAGGTATATGTTTAAATATATTTATGAACAGGTAACACTTTTAAAAATAGAATAGAAATTGAAAGTATTTACAAGTATTAAAATATCAAAATTGCAAGCTATTATCTTTTTATTACATTTAAGTTAATATTATTATCAGATATGTTTTATTAGTATCAGACAGTTTATGCTGCTACTGAGGAAATTAATACAAATTTGCAAGCACATCTAAGGCAAGAATCATTCTTCAAATATGTCATACGTATACAGGGTGATTGGTTACAAGTGTAAAAGCTTTAATGGAGTGAATATATAGTTCAAATTGCTATCAATGCTATGGTACACCCTATTCAAAACTAAATGATTTCAGAAATAATAAATCGCGTAATGAAAACACAGTAATAAAAAGAGTTTTCCAAATTCGAATTACTACATATTAAAATCAATAATGGTTTAAAAGTACAGATGTCTTCGCAGACTTCGTATTGTCAGAACTTATTAGCCTGTCATGTTCCAATAGAAAAAATAAATTAATGAAATTTATTTCAGAGCGATCACTTTATACACGGTTATTGAAAATAGGCGTAAAAGCTTTTAACAAATGAGCTACACATATACTTATGTAAAGCTTTTATACCTATAATAAATTGTCATTTATATTTTATATAATAAAGTAAATATTGAATTTATGCTTACTTTACTCGCTGCTACATCGTCTGAGCCCTTGTCTGTGTGATCCAAATCCATTAAACACATATTAAAGATGTGTGCGGATTTCTCAGAAGAGAAAATATCTAATGCACACGCATGTAACTTGTTTCCATAACATTCCAGCGGACCGTGATGACATTTAAAGGTGTAGTATTCTGACTGGAAGAAAGATTTTATTTTGCTTAATAATGTTGAGCATCACTCAATGTAGGTATTGTATACGAAGTTTAGTCTTAATTTCTTTTGCGAGAGGGCCTATTATAACAGTTTTATATTGTTATTGTTGATACAAACTAAATAGTACTTTTCAGGTGTTCTATGAGCGTAACTGTGTTTTCTATATTTTATTCAGATTCAACTATTAAACTTAACACTATGAATACTTGATAAAATTAATACATTCATGACCTAGTAAAAAAAGAACTTATTTTGATTCGTTCTCTCCTGCACGAGACTCTTAAAGTTACGTACTAAAGCTATGATCATTATTTCTTCCAGGCAACAGTGACTAAATCAGTTCAATCTAAAAGTTTTTTTTTTTATTACGAAGCTAATGATATAATTACGCCTAAAAGTAACGAAGAAAGCGGATTTTGAATATTAAATGCCATCAATTGGTTATTGTTTGGTTGGAAAGTTGCGGTGGTAGTGGGCTATATGATGCGCTGAACAAAGGCCGCTGGACGACGCTGGAGACGAAATTTGTTGCTAATAATTTTGGAATCCTATTAGAAATCTTAGGAAAATGCGCACTAGTGGATATTCCAAGGTTGAAATGATGATGATTGTTTTACGTACACTAGTGTCAGAATGATGTTTTTTTATTATAAAATTTGTATAAACAGCGTGCTCCACATATTACAGACATATTTACCTTTAAAATATAAACCTTTAATAGCTATATCGACGTCTAAAACATTTACTTACGGAATCTACAACTTTTGTGGTCGCTTTCCCATATGGTATCAGGCGAACGTCCAAGTACGGTTCCAATAATTCGTATGCTGCTACTAATTGTGATGTCATAAAGTCACGTGAGTCTTCACAGAAACTCTCATAATATATGGTTAGATAAACGGTTTCCATAGGATTCCGGGATTGCTAAAGCCAAATAATTAACATCTTTCAATTCATCTCTTTCTTTTGATATTGACGCTGATAGCCTTGCGGGCTGTCATAGCTTCGTCGAAAGAAGTTCTCGGAAAGAGCGGTCCGCGATATAATCTTTTAATTGAATAAAGTTAAAAATTGACAGTAAAATGTAATTTTTTTATTTATTTGACTACTTTAACGGCGTATAATGATAATGAAAAATATTTCTTGTATGATTGAGCGTTGCAACATTCGAAATGCTCGGAATGCAATGTAATTTTTGTGCAATTATAAATTTGTTAAAACATTTCGGAAAAAATTTTACTGCTTCAGTTCGCTATCAAGTCCAAAATTGTTGTTATTATGAACTTGGCGTAACCTTTAATCTCTCGTGTCTCCGGACTTATGTGAGAATAATAACAACTTAATGGAACAGACAAATCTACGTGCCTTGTCTTTATTGGCTACGATAACGTAAGAAAATATAACTTAAAAATGTATCTTTATAAAAAATTGATGCAATAGTAAGGTGGCTAACAGAGTTTAGATAGTGTTCCTGTTTCATTAAGGGAAAAATCACAATTTTTAAGTTAAACCTAACCAATCGCAGTATTTTTAATTGACTTATATCTCAAGTATTTAGATTGCATCACCAGCCACCATTTTTACATTGGAATAAATAACATTAAAGTTACTCACTTCATTTCGCATATCAGGATATGAATGGAGTAATTTATTATAAGAAATCAATTTCCGGGGTATTGTTTTCCAGTCTATAAATCGGAAAACAATAATTACAAACAGTATTTCACACAAATTAATAAAAATATTCACCGGAAATCTCACCTAAATTTCCACTTGTTTGTTGGAACATAAAAATTAAAAATATAATACAACGAAACATTGGACCACTTATTAATAATGCTTAATAATGTGCAGTTAAACCAGTATTTTGTTATAGTGGAAACGCTTGTCATGCGTTTCGATAGCTTTTATATGTGATTCAGTCGATAAGCAACCGTGTTGAATCCATTTTATTTAATACTTCACCGTAAGAGGCAAAATTAAATTCTTCCTATCGCTTTTCATGCGTTTAACGGCATAACAAATGCTACCTTTCAAGAACACGTTGCACGTGAGGTGAGGTTTTTTTGCCCTCTCCGAAATAAATAAATTTCTACTGTTAATAAAAATTAGTTATACGTATCAAAAACAAACCTATCAGCCCATTTCATTGATTGTGAGTTACTTTTTAGCTACAACATTAAATAATATAAGTTTTTTTTTATTAAATAGGTATTAACAATTGTATATTTTACGAGGGTTCACATTTACGAATTAAGATTTAAGGTTCAATCAATATTCTATTACGCGAATAAGGAGCATTCATTTACCTTTCAACGTGCATTATAAATGTATCCTGATATCAATGGAAATATAAATTGTAAAATGATTTACAATAAATTATTAATAATAAATGTATTGTTTGTATGAACATAATATGTATACATAAATTAATATTGGTAATAAAGTGGTCGACAATCTTTTCGTATCTTGTATAATATTATTTTTAGAATAGGTATTCAGCGGAATTAATTCTTATTTTCTTTTTCGAAAATCGAACATCCTCCGGCACGGAGGCGGGGGGTTTGCAAAAGTCGCGCAGACATGATACATAAAATTATCTTCATTGTTTTGTTTTCCGTTAATTAATATATACGGGACGTCTTCATAGTGTACTCTATTGCTTTCTTCGCTATAGTGTTCGAGTAGTTTAGCGCCCCTGCATCCTTTTGCACAGTCTTTTATTGTAAGGGCGTCAATATCATAGATCTTGCCACACTGAAAACATTCAAATTAAAAAAAGTGTTTACATTCTCAGAAACCAATGACCGATGATTCATTCGCGGTTTGCCATAAGAGTTTGTACTTCTTTTGTTTATTCTATGTAACTACATTTCTTGTGCAATTAGGAATTAAATAAATAAATAATCACTTTATCGTAATCTAAATAGCTACGGAACAGTAACATTAGTTTATGTTTTTAATAAAATTATTATTTAATGTTCCATTTATTTAATACTAACAGTGTTAGCGGCAACGTCATCAGAGCCAGGGCTGTCACCTTTCGGGCACATCATACATGAATTAAAAAGCAATGCCTTAGTTCTATTTGGCACTAGTGCTAACGAACAAGCATGCAATTTATTGCCATAGCATTCTTCATTCCCATGATGGCATTCGATTACAAGTCTTCCGTTTTGTGAGTAGCTCTGCAATTAATAGGAGTAAGAAAAATTTACTTCATAACACTAATTATAGAAATTTGATGTGATATATGTCAAATTAAATTAAAAAAACGTTTTCCTAACCTTGGCTATTAATTGTGATTATTGACTACTAGGGCTTGCACTTGCGTGTGCCTGGTTACCTCTGGATAATAGATTCTGAGGAGCCAGTTGCTCGGTAGTTAGGTAATAAGGTCGAAACAAGGTACGCCAGGTACGCCAATTATTTTTTATAATTACTATATTATTAATACAGCTCGACTCGAATATTTTAGTTATTTTCATAGCGTTCTCTCTTACGGTATTTTATTATGGGATAGTGCCACCGATATTAATTCTATATTTTTTCTACAGAAAAAGGCTGCACTGGCTATTTATTACATACAAGCTAGAGAATCTCTGAGAGGTGTTTTTAATTAAATTGGTATTTTAACGGTTTCTTCCCAATTAAATTTATAATAATGTTATTTATCCACCATAATTTAAAATCTTAAATGAACAGTGATAGACACATGATAAATACAAGATATAAAATTAAACTAAAGATGCCTAAATTTTGACTTTAAAAAGTTAACAATTCCTTTACGGGTGTCGGTATACGCATATATTATATTCCACAAGATATATTAGACCTACCGTTTCTTAGTTTTAAATATAAAATGTAAATATAATATTAAATAAATCTCTAGAATTCAAGAGTTTTTAGTTGATCGAAATGTATGGAACATTTATATGATTAATATTATAATGTAGATTAAAAGTTATAATTTTCATTTAAAAGAGCAAATGTTGAGTCGCCGGCTCTACAAGTCACGTGAATGTGGGTATGTAAAATGAGTTTGTTGCCAAGTGTCATCGTTACCACATTTAGTCAACTTGTCGGCTTCTGGAATTGGACTGGAGATCTTGATGATACATGTCGATAGGAGTGCAAGAGAGCAACACTTTCGATATTGATATTTATGTCTCTTTCTCAGTCAAGGTTTAATGAAGGAACCAATGTCCTGTCAAGTTATATGACCACATAGATCAAGTGTCAGCAGGCTAGGCTCTAAACCTTTAATAAATGCAATGTCATTTGTAAAGAGCGTGTACAAGACATCGTCGTTTCATCTATGACCCATAATTAATAAGGTCTCAGGGATACACTTGCTTAAGTGGTAGTTGACCTTGGGCCATTCCTGTTATTAACTACTGTTTAGTTGCAAAATTGATTACCTGTGCTTTTCCGTACGGATAAGTTTGAATGTTTAGATACGGTCCTAATTTTTCTATCACGGGTTTTAATGTCTCGCTATTGAATTGTATGCATTCTGGGGATAAAGTTTCGTAGTATATTTGTATTGTAACTTCTGGCTTGCCACTGGGAGTCTTAAAAAACAAAAATTATACTGTTATTATTATTATATGTTAAAAGAAAGAGGATAAAACATTAAATACCGTTTTCTCCGGACACGTTTTATTTTTTTTAATAAATCTGAATAGTTCTGCCTTTTCGTTAAAGAGATTTGCCGTGGAAATATCTGTTTAACAAAGTTAATTAATAATAAGGAAAATTGTGTAAAGTAAATGAATGTGCAGAGATAAACGGTTAGTGTTATGTACTTACAATTTCTCTCTTTTTTAGCGTAGACTATACATCTTACTATAAAATATGCAAATAAATATCGAGAAAATATTTGTAGACAATATTTGATAGCTCTAGCCGACATATTCAGTATGTCAAATAGACGAAATAAATGTCCACTGTTCGTTAATTATTCGTGTCAGTTTTATTGTCACATTCAGTAGCATGTTTTTTTTAATAATAAAAAGAATTTATACTTTTGTTTCATAAACGTATTAAATTAATTAATACGTAAGGGTGTATAGTTAGAGAACTTGAACATTTTTCTTAATTTATTTTCACTATAAACAATACTATTGTGCGGCAATCTGACGTATTCTATATCGCCACTGCACGGTTTGCCAACAAAATAGTCTCTCGGCACATTGCTACACTATTAGACACCTTCGCTTCCATATCGAGTCGTTTTCTCATATTCCTCTCCGCACACTCTCCGACTCCGTAGGCCTTCTTGTCCCATCAAATGGTTTTTACTATTACCTCTCAACTAACGCAGTGACTAAAAGTATGGAATGTGGCAGTCATTACCGCATTCGCCAAGACTTTTACTTATGGGGGTTTCTTAGTGACGACCGATCAAGTTAGCCAGTTCAAGTCCACTGTATTCCAGCGTCTCATGGACTTTTGCGGCTTAACGAGGATGTGAACCAGCGTCTACTGTATATCCGCTACAATTGGTCATGCTTTGTATTAGTTCGGCACTAAAAGAGGACCTCATTGCTCAACTGTTCTTTTGTCTTTTTTTAAATTTATTTATTTATTCATATTATTATTCACCTACGATCGTTTACAGCCACGTGTGAACCTCGTGAGAAGAATGTTAAAAGTGCCAAATTTGATAGATACAAGAATCATATCGAGTTCCACTGTAATTCAACTTAAAGTTACTGAAGTCCGAGAGAGAGAAACGCGCACTTAAGACGCCAGGACAAACTGAGACCGATTTTTTGTTATCATTTTCACAATATCCTAAATACATTATAGCAATTAATTTCCAATATTTATTATTGCTTTATAAAGGTAATTTTAAATTTTGTTATAAGATTATTCAGATACTTTACAGGCGATTGAAATGTAAAACCGTGCACAGAGATAAACAAAAAAAAATGCATAAACGACATAGAATATCTCAGAAGAACTGAAAACTTATTGGTTGGAATATGAACTCAAAGAGTTGCGACGTGAAGAGATTAAGAACTACAAAGCTTTGCACATTTATTTAATATTAGTAGTAGTAGTTAGTGTAATTCTCAAATTATTTTTCACGTAGAATACTTTACAGTGACTACTTGTGTAAGTCGAGAGAAGAATGTAGAAAGAGCCCAATAAACTGTAATCATATTGAACTTCCCTATAATGGAATGCTTCAACAATTTCACAGAGTTCTAAGCCCTGGTTTAAAAAAAGCCCGCAACAAACTCAAGTGGCAATAACTGGCACGTTACTCGAATAAATTATTAATATCCACATTTGCGCTCCCGGTGTCCATAATGACAGGAGGGGCCAAGCGCTAGCGTATTGATAAAAAAAAAACTATAGATTAGATAACGCAGTAAGTATCAGATCAACAATCAAACAAAAACTTACTTATATGCCGAACTGATAATCGTTTAATTTGTAAAAGGAAAGATTAATCATAATCATATTAAAGTTGTGGATTAATAGAGGTAATATCAATCAATGTCTTATTTATATAGGTTTTTGTTGTCACTTTACGCAATATGAAACATCTTTCGGCATGAAGGTGGAGTATTGGCAAAAGCTTCGCAAACTTTTTTCGCAAACTTGCTTTGCCTCGTGCGTTTTCCGTTAACCAGTATGTATGGTACATAATGAAATCCTGCTTCTTTGCTTTTATCACCATAGTATTTAAGAAGCTGGACACCTTTAGCTCCTTCAGCGCATTGTTTTATCATAGTCGTATTAATATTCTGAATATTTCCACACTGAAAAGTTAAAATTGTTAATGTTACATAAATAATTCCTTCATATTTATGTATAACAATTGAAATTTAAACATTAATAAAAAATTTTTAGATCTCTTGGGAAAGCACATGTCTAGTATTGGACGTCTTACAACTGTTTATATATAATAAATGATAAAAATAAATAGCTTACTTTCTGCTATTGAATATATTTAGTCTGTAACAATTCCGAAGCTCCAAAAAGTGTGAACGCTGAGTTAAGTTGTTCATATATTTTACTGTAAACACTACAGTCAATGTACTTATCTATGCTTACCGAGTCAGCAGCATTATTGTCAGAGCCAAGACCGAGTCTTGCTGAATCCATTAAACAGGAATTAAAGAGTAATGCTTGTGTTTTATTTTGCATTAAGTCTATCGCACAAGCGTGAAGTTTATTGCCATAGCATTCTTCAGGTCCGTGTTGACATTGAAATGTGTATTTCCCTTTGCGTTTAAATGTCTAAAATATTAAGGTTATGCAATGTTTAGATAAAATTAGCCATAAAATTTAAAGTTAATCAAGAATTGCTATAAATTAATAAATGTCTTTAAATTTTAGTTAGCAATTGAAAATTATTATTATTTCTCGCATTATTCACAAATATTTAGGCTTTCAGTGCAGCCTATTACTATAAAACACGATTAAGATTGCCATGATCACATTATTAACGATCAACACATCACGAAATGTGTTTTAGAAAAATTCTAAAAAAACCAACCACTAACTAATAAGCCTTAATTTTATTTAACTTTGTAGGTTTATCGATAACAAACATTTCTAGTATACAACTTTTACCTTAAATGACCTTTTTTATAATTAATTTAACATCCATTATTTGTAGTACTTTTTTTTACTAAGAACTCGTTAATTATTACTATTCTTTTTTACTCATTTATTACCGTTTAGGTAAAGCATAGCATAATTATGACCAAGACAATGTACGCCTAGAATAGGCAAACTGTTAAATTTGTAAAACTATATTATAAGAAACTAATGTAAACGTACATAATTTTTGGCGTGCTTAATTTAAATAAATGAGTAATTAACACGTATTACCTGAGCGTTTCCGTAAGGATATGTTTGAATTTCCAAATATTGACCAAGTTTTTTAATAATAGGTGTAAATCTGTCGATGCTAAATCGTATACAATAGGGACATAAACTTTCGTAATATAATTGCACTGTCACTCTCTCTTCCGTGTTAACCTTAAATTGTTTTCAAATTATTTATAAAACAATTAATTATTATATTTAAGCCCGTGTGAAATTTAAATTACCGTAAAATTTTCTTTCCTAAGAACGTTTACGGATTCTTCTTGTGGATTTAAAGTATTTAAATTTGCATTGTCTGAAAATTAAATTTATTTAAGTTCGTAACTAAGAAACGAATCAATTTATATTATGTTACTATAATAGAATATACTTACGTAGTTTCTGTTCAAAGGCATAGACGGTGCTGTGAACGGTAAAGTAAAATAAACAATGAACGTATAATGACATTATTAACATGTCAATAAACAGAGGAACTGTTTAGTAATCGACTGATTCTTGTTAACTTATTGTATAAAGTGAGCTAGCTATATATACGTAACAATTATGCCTCTGATAACGTGGCGGTTAAGAATGTTTATATTTCGAATGGAAGATAAAGAATTTTAATTTTTTTTTGGAATAATGTAGCAGACGGCGTGTCACAGTTGAGTCTTATTTGCAAAAGGTTATATAGGTGAATATTTCGCCTTCCTCCATTAAACAACAGTATAAACTTTTGACCTCACTGCAGACTAGCGCTGACTTATTATTTTCCATTAAAAGATTTAAAACTCTGATAATGGAAAATAATTAATTGACGAAATAATCCAACTTTAATTTTTTATTGTGTTTTTATTTACATTTATTCAAACTCTAAAATAAAATATTCGGTTTTAAAAATATGGTTTAAAAATAAATAAATTTTAGTTTAAAAAATAGATTCTTTTTTGTGTAATTCCCTGATTAGCTGTGTATATCTTTACCGATAATTACCCTATGTTGATAACATATTAAAGTAAAACTAAAAAATTCGGGGAAATACCAGCGAGATATTTCAATTCTACTCATATCACAAATGCTGAAACAAACAATTGTAAAATGTTTGAATATTTTTCTCTCTACTCAGGTATAAAGCACAAATTTTTGGAATGGCTTGTATGTAGGTCAAAAAAAGTCCTTTGTCTATATGTAGATACACAAATAATTTTTAAAATAACTTAAAAATAAATGTTACTATAAAAACGAATCATTTTTCGGCCTTCGTGTACATAACATGAGAAAAGATTTAATTATTTAGAATATCAAATACGATTTTAAAGCTCAACAATTTAAGACATAAAAATGTTTTATTAATTAGAACTTTGACATTCACACAAAGAACACAGGACGATTATTGAAACATAACATTAAATATCTACTATAAAACCGAAATTGAATCTATTACATGTATTTTATTTTAGACTTTTAAGCATTTAAAATGTTTAGGTATATTCAATCATAGTCTGAAATGAAAAATGGTGCTTGAAATCCTCAAATAAATATATTTTGTAAGTATTTTCATTTTAGGTAATTCGTGAATTATATATTAACAATACGTTCGTGATATTGTAACTGTGTTATTCTCATTAGGTTTTATTGTAAAATAAAACTCGGGAAAATTTTATATTTTTATACTTAACTGTAAATAAATTTACCTTATATTGTTGAGTTAAAAGTTGAGCTTAAACTTATTGTTTCATTAGGTAGACTAAATGTAACACATGTATGTACATGTATCTGTTGATGCAGCTATATATTACAATAAGAACAGACTTTAAACCTCTACATACGTAAATAGCAGGTTTCATTTGGTTTTATATATGCCCGAAGGCCAAATAAATTAAAAAAAAATTCCATTCTCGCTCTAATTTAACCAGATACATAGTTTTTGTTATGATAATACTAATTGCTGAATTAAAAAAAAATTCAGGTAAGAAAATGTCAGCATGAAACACGATAATGGCGTTTTCTGTGATAGTACTAGATTAATCGATGTGATTTAAATTGACAAGATAATCGGCTTACATTAAAGAAACTTATAAGCACGTGAATAATTTTATGACGTTATTTTCGTTTTTCTGAACAGTTTTTGAATCATCTTCACTTCTATTTTTAACAATAATATTAATAGGCTTATAATGATCACACTTGGAGAGAGGGTAATAAAAATAAAGGTAATTCAACATGAATTGTCTTTAATCTTTTTCGTTCATTTTACTTTAGTAGAAAAAATCAAGGTTAAGAAAAATTGTCGAATCTAACACGTTTAGGCGGCGTTTGAAAAAATTCGGAATATCATCTCGACCAATATCCCTCAGTGCAATAAAATTAAAGGTTTACTACCAATGTGTGTTACCAGTGATGACTTACGGCAGTGAATCGTGGTCTCTCACTTCAGGCCTCATGGGCGAGCTTACAGTCGCTTAGTGAGCGATGGAAAGGATATGCTCGGGATTACTGTACTAGCTACTTTACTAGCCCATCGGATATACTAGTGAAGGTGTAAACGTCACATAGTGCGAAAAACAGATGGCAGCTAGGGAAGCTTAAGGTTCTGGAGTGAAAAACACGAACCGGCAAGCCTACGCTGCGTAGGACGTTCACCCATAACATAAACAGGAACATTGTTAAGGTCGCTTAGAGACGCTGAGTGCAGGCCGATTCCAACCGAAATTACGATGACGGTGAAAGGAAGCAAAAAGTGAATGTACTCAAAAAATATGTATTGTTATATTTTTAACAATACCAAAAAATAAACATCAGCATTGTCAACATCCAAATAAACGTATTTTGGTTTCCATTTAAAGCTGGTTGCTGTGTGATTCTTTTACCGCGCATACAGCGGCGAATCGAAAATTAATTTTAATTGAAGATTATAAAAAGATGAAACTCGAAACGTAAGAGCATAAATTATAATTTAAGCTACTTAGATAGGAAATGTATATTAATTGAGGAGGTATTAATAATTAAGGTTCAAGTTATAAACGGTTATTTTACTTGTGCATATCCATTGGAAATCTTCATGGATTTCTAACTACTACTACATTGGCATAAAATTAAGCCATATAGAATTTATGAATATCTTATTAATACAGTTGTGTTAAGAAGAGTAGTCAATGTCAAACTTACTTAAGAATGTACATAGTAAATAAATTTAAAATGAATAATTAAAAATAAATATTAACGTTTTATTAGATAATCGTGAACGTTTTTCTGTTTTATTGTTTAAAATTAAGGCAATAGAATAAATATGCATACGTCACGTATAATAGCCGATCTACTATTCGCTTATTTGTAACTATTCACAGTGATTAACTGTTTTCTATATCTGTATAGGAGAAAACAACCGCAGGGGCTGTTACTGACGCATTAACAACAGTATGTTACCGGTCGCGTATTTTATATATATGTATACATTTTAAATTAATGTTATTGTGAAGAAAAAACATAATCGCCCGAAACTCGATGACCATAATTTTTATTTCAGATCTTGTTAGCTTGTAATAAGCGATCACCATCAGAAATTCACTTAATATTTAGAACACCTTGCAAAAGGAAATCTTTTATTTTCTTATGTGTCCTGTTTTAAACAGTATAATTCAAAAATATTATTTTTACCTAAATTGAAAAAGCGGAGATGATTGCATTTTCTTTTTTAAATCCGATTTACATTTAATTACAAGTACATATTATAAAAAAATTCGACCAAAGTTACGTTAAAGACTTATCGCATATAAAGGACTTGATTATCATTTTAATTATCGTTTTCTTAAATAAAGCCATCAGGTATTTCTAGGGTTACCTAGTTTTCAAAATGTATTTATATAGAATATCAACAATAATATAATTTAATTTTTAAATTAGGTTACTTTTTATTATAACGAATAGTTTGCAGTGCGGTATTGAAATCTGGAATTTTACAATCCACTTTTTTTTTAACACTTTCGATTGTACGTGTAAGGCTGTATAAATTTAACTACTGCAGTTGCTGAAGGGCAAATATGATGATGAAAGCATAATTTTTTTAAGCTAAACATTCCGTATAAAAGGATAATCGATAATTAAGTGATCCCAAAATCAGTGTTGATAAAAATAAAATATTTAACAATGGGTTGAACGCAATTACCGGATTACCGGGAGTAGTTCTAAAGCTAACATTAGTTCCACTTAGGAATGTATTAGCGCTGAGAGTAGAAGTGGTAGTTGCAACCACATCCCCGCTGCTGATTTTAAAAGCGTTTCACCGTGTGTATAAGCAGAAAGTTGTTTGTAGGGATTTACAATCAAGAATCAAGTTATTTATGTATCATCTATAACTTTGCCTCCTTCGGGCCTCATTGGTTAACTCACAAGCGCCCAACAAGCTATGGCGAGGTACGAGATCGAACTAGGGCAAATGAAACGAGGCAATCTGTTGATGGACGAAAGAAACCATCGTAGCCTATTGAATTGTCAAGTTAAAGTAAATAAATAAAGGCAGGCCACATAGCGTGCAAAACCAATTGTCATTGGGGTCTTAATATTCTGCAGTAGAGACCACGGTACGGCAAGCTCAACGCAAGGAGCTACTGTATGCATCAATAAGTTAAAAATAATATAAAACTATGCGAGAGATCTATATCTGGTAGTGGACTTCCTATAGCTAAAATTTTGATGATGATGGAAAATTTCCATGTCTATATTTTTCCAACAATGGCGAGTCTTACGTATCTTCAATTTGTTTACAGACATTTTTGCACAACACAGTTTGTAACTGAATATAGGTATTTGTCAGTACGTATCTTCGAAGACCCTCCGTCGTCGGCTTGCTAATCTCTTTATTTGCGACTTAAGAACTTGCATTTTTATGTTTTCCGTATAACATGGTTTTCCATAGAAGACGAAGTCCCGTTATGTTAATTAAATATTAAAATCAAGTTTATGGTGCTTACCACTAATTTTACGAATGAGTAAAAATAAACTAAAACAGCGCTCTTTTTGTGTGATTCTTTTTATTATCTAACGACAACACTACAAATTAAGATTTAATTTATAATATCTTTTTTACACAATCTTTTTTTAATAGGATCAAAAATTTTATTGCATATCCATCATGAATTATAATTATGAGCTACGTTATTTATTTTTAAATGCGAAAGTTTTAAATATTAGGAACAAATTATTATAACATACATTAAAATAAATATCATGTCCGGTATATGTACTGGAAAATTCTTTCTGATTAATTAAGCTTTTAAGTAAGTGCGGAGAAAGTACTTGGGGAATTCCTGTTATCTCTTGTTCGTATGAAAGATTTAATTTAATCTTCTGATTTAGTGATGAAATCTAAAAATAATAATATAATATATTAATACTTTTCAAAATTACTGCAACGTCAAAAAAAAATAATCATAGAAATGCTATTAATATAATGAGGAAAAATGCAAGAATTATCAGAGCATATCTAAATTTTATAAATTATTCTCATTTATTATAAGTGCCTTATTATTCATAAAATATTAAAACATTTTTCTACTGCTGCGTTCTTAAAAGTATATATGTCAAAGGTGGAAATAAAACTCTTGGCTCAATTTTCCTATTTAATCGCATGAAATTTTGTCTATGAATGTAAAGTATGGGTACAGATATATCCGTGTCTTATTTTAATTACGTGAGTAGGTATTTCATAGTTATTTTAATATCGAAAGTTACTAGAGGGACAACCAGGAGCCAGTAGACGCGGCGTGGTAAGGATCCCCACCAGGTGGACCGATGATACAGTCAAGATCGTGAGAAATCGCGTGATACTGGCAAGACGAGTCATTGTAGCGATTTTTGAGTGAGGCTAATGCCTTGTAGTGAGCGTCTATAAGCTGACATGAAAATGTGCTGTATAAAATGATGGAAATTTTTTTTTTCTATAAACTTTTAAAGTCACTTTAATAAGATCACAGTTTTAAATAAAATAGAGAATTAGTGCATTTCAAATCTTGAAAAAATTGTGGTAAATGTCCAACAAGGTATTCAACTTCGTTTTACGTTGCTCCAGATATTCATAGCATCTGAAGTATGCAAAGAGCATATCCATAGTGGATTACGTCCGACTATACTACCTTCAATGACTCTTCACTCTCAGTTTTCTTCCAGTGAATAGCGAGGGGACTTTACGTGAACAGGTCAATGTAGGTTTTTTCATCCAGTCTTAGCTGTGTAATTAATTTATAGGTGTAATAATATTTTTATGTTATGCTTTATATGCTTATTAGTGCAATTTATTAGTGTTCATCCGGAACCATGCTTACGAAATAATTTTCTTTGTATTTATCATCCATGACTAAGCTAAAACATTTAAATATAATACTTTGTAAAGCATTGATTTTTTTTTATTTCAAACAACCTAATAAATCTTTACCATATATTGATACTAGCTATCTCCCGCCTACTAGGCGCGGCTTGCTCTATCTTTGAGGGTGTAATCATAAAATTATTCTTGATAATTTTTATTACGTGAAAATATGTTCTGGCCAAGTTTTATACCTAAAAGAGCAGTATATAGAAAATATTGATTGCTTTTGATCAGCGTGTCTTCAAGCAGGGTGGAATTTAGTAAAATTCATTCCCAGCTGACTTATTCTCGGCAAAAGAATTGTCCCTATTCAATTTAAAGTCTCTTAGCCCACAACGGTACATAGATGTATATTTGGATAGGTAGTTTATATATATATATATATTTATACTATGATATCATATTGTTTTTTTTGTGTAGCTGTTCTGTTACTCTTTATTTTATTTTAATAATTACCACACCAACGGTATATACGAGTATATTTTCGCACAAAAGTAATTAACCATTTCAATTTATATATTAAGGATATATTTATTTTGGTACTCGATTCGTTAATCAAACAGATTAGGGACCAGACTGCCATCATGTCGACCACTGACCTGAATTAATGTGGTCGGATGCTGTTAAATGTGTTATATAGATTATGTGTATATTTATTCTAAAACCAAATTCAATGTAGTTGATATTAAAATATAAACAGTTTACTATTTAATCAAGAGCTTATCAACATTTGTATGTATTAAAAAAATATCAAGTATAATAATTTTCTAGGAATCTCTACTTTTTTAATCATACGTGTACCTGGGGCAAACAGTCAAACTAGGTAGGTAAGTCAAACTTTAAAAAAGAGGCCAGTCGTCGAACCCAACTCGGCTGCTTCTGGAAACTACTAACTTCTCGTCCAATAGCCCTTGGTACCTAAAGTCGAAGATTTACGGCTAATGTGTATTGCCAGTGATGACTTACGGCAGTTTAACGTGATCTATCCCTTCGGGTCTCATTGGCAAGCTCATATTATGACCGTAATTACAATAAATCGATCAGCGAATTAGCAAGTTGAATTGATAATGGGCAGGCTACATAATTTGCACAACAGATGGCCTGTGGGGTCTTAGGGTTTTGAACTGGAGACAACGAACTGGCAAGCGGGGCATAGGATATCAAACCAGAAGGATGAAATAAGATTACTACTCCAGTACGAATGCCAACAGCCATCTGTTCTGCACGCATATGCCATGTATAATTTCGAAATACAAAATTGCAATGTTAAGAACTTTGCAAAGAAGAATTTTGCTTTATAAAGTAACTATCTTTACCAATAATAAGTCTTTTATGAAAGTCTGGTATTTTTGGTATTAACTTGTATCATGTTCTGTTCATGAAGATTCAGTGGTTTGCTTACATTGCTGACCACTTATAAGTAAGATGATTCGAATGGTAAGATTCGAAACACAAAAAGTTATAAGTACATAAACAACGTAAAAGAAAATTAAAGAAATCTGTACCTTTAAAATCGTGCCTTTATCTGATTTCAAGACACAAAACTCGAGACGGCTCGCAAAGTAAGGTAAACGAACTATAGATATTGGGAATTATCTGTACGAAAAACCGTCAGAGGACAAATTTTTTAATTTTGATCTAATACCTTTGATAATATTGTATGCATTATTTACAACAGACTAATCACTGTCATAATCCTTCCTAAATCATAAATGTTTCTAATGAGACCGTCTTCCGACGACCTTAACAAGGTTGTCCACCTTGTAAGTAAAAATCGTACTCTGCGTTTACTATTCCGTGATTTTCACACTTTACAATGTTAATGCCCCAGCGGCTGTTGACAGTCTTTAAATTTATCTAGATAGGGTATAATTTTATTTATTTTAATTGTTGATCTAGGCAAACTTGAGACATGTCTTAGGGAGTATATATTAAAGATTTTTTTTTTAAATATTTCTTTGCTTGGTAAAATTTTTGCACAAGTGTTGCAATATTTAAGATACAAGTATCTTCGCGGTCCGAGGTACAAAAGTGTCGAGTACATTCATGTACTTATTTTTAAACAGTAAATCAATTATTGTCAATGAAAACAGTTTCAAATAACTGTGTAGTAAACGAGATATAAATAGAAAGAAGTGTCAAATACCTTCAGAGCATGTGTCATTTTATTATCATCGTCGATGCTTGACGGGGGTAGGTGACCGTACGGAACGCGATGAACTTTTGACATTCCCTCCCAGACGTTGCGTTACTTGCTTGCTCTTTAATAAGTTATCGATTTCGATTACAGAATATATATTTTTTGTTTAGTGACTCAAATGTAATAAATAAAAAGGATTTTGTTCTAAAGAAAGAGAAACAAGTTTAAACAAGAAGAGAATTAAAAAGAGTGGTTTAGTTGTTTCAGAAAAATAAACAAAAGTAAAGAGTTTATCAACCAAACAATCAATTCACTAGTCAGTGTCATTTCGTACTTAAAGTTTATAAATTTACTTTTTGATTTAGCAATAAACGGTTTCAGTGATAAAAATAATAACTGTGCAATAACATAACCAGGTTTCAACTGTATTTGCCGATTCTCCTTGAGAGTTTTGGCTATGGTCGACCACTTGTTTTGTTTGCATTTACAGATTTCGTGATTGAGGTAGAGCGCCGAAGGCACTTATCCTAAGCAATGTTACTGGATTCTTCAAATCTCTATGTTGAGTTCTAATGACAGCCTCATCGGAGACTTTAGTCTTAACATTTCTTCACCGCCCAATCCTGTTAAATAAATAATGTAACAATTCAAGCAGAGGCTCCCAAAGAAACTCCCTAATTTAGTTAAATCAAGTCACCAACACTCTGGCGCCTCATACCCAAGCCCCAGTCTATGGGAAAACAGCATCTATCAATGACAAAAAATATCAACAAACGATTTTTTTTTAAATATTTGTCTGATCGAAGGCTAAAACATTATCGAAGAAAACAACATTACATACGTCTTATACTATCTACAATGTTGTAAAACGTAGCCGTCAATTTCTTACAAATTTGTCTACATGGATTTTCACAAAAATATTTTTATTAAATCATTAAATTTGATTACACATATTTACTTAATCTACGTACAATTCATACAATGAAGCGAGCTCGAAATTAAGCGCAACTTCGAAATTCATATGATGTTAAATTTACATAAGAGGATTTTATAAGTAAATTTTATTTTTAAAATGATAGTATGAACAAAGAAAATTTAAAACTTTTTATAATGGCTGAATGAACCAGATTAGTCGATACTTCTTTAACACAAGAGTGATTTCCGCAAAAAAGATAGAAGTAATTTTTCGTTAAGATTTTTGATACTGCGTTGTGAATACTAACATTTTGAAACGGGTAGTTACAGAAACACTAAATTGCACATTGTTTAAACGGTGACATCTTGTAACTGAATATTTAATCTATTTTCATTTTATTTTTTTAAAGTTAATCCACGAAACTTTCTGCTCTCTTTTTAAATGAGGTTATATAGAAAAAGAAAAAATCATCTACGAATTCATTGTTTTTTTCCCTCTATTGTTTTATATTATCTGCTCTAGATATGTGTAGCGCAAATAAAATAAAACAAAGTGAACATGTTTGTGCTAAATTGAAATAGCCCTGTACTAATGATTCCAAATTCAGTATTTACGTATTATGTTAAACAACAGAATTTTCCAAAAAGATCAAATGTTCGTTCTTAAGAATTTTTTCACAACTTGTATAAAAACACACGACTCAAATAATTTTGCCTGTTTTATCGTGAATAAATTAGGATAATTATAATTTTCAATTAAAAATTGTTGTCAATTGTCAGCCTTGTTTAGGATTGATAGGTGGTTTAAAAGAACGTTGCTTTTGAACTCCTGTCCACAAACACGTAACGTTCTAGTTTTATTAAGACGCTCTGACACTTACACCATACAAAAGCAAGAGGCGATGCCGTCGGCGCATTATACGGTCGCTTTTACATTCCTGAATGAGTTGTTGCTCTCTATTTTCCGTCTTTTCACGAACACCGACTGTTCATGATGTGAATTACTGCATATACAAATTTATGGTTGTCTTTTAAGTATTAACTTTTACGCGATCTTAAAGTATTATGTAAAAAAACATGTGTATTAAAGTGAATAATCAGTAGACAATATTTAGACTTTTGTTAAAAAACACATTAACCTCTAATAATTTTATGCCAGAAATAATCATCGTCATTTCAGCCACAGGAAGTTCGCTATAGGAGATTGGTCTCCCCGAAGATTTACGTCTACTACCTCAATAAGGTCGTCTATTCACCTAATAGGTGGACATCTTACGCCGTGTTTGCCGGTCCTTGGTCTACTCCCAAAAATCTTAAAGTTTCAATGATCATCTGTTCTGCGTCCTTTATGGCCTGCCAACCTTTTCACATATATTTGAATAGTAACAAATTATTACTCAATAAATGATAAGGCAAATCTATTTTTTATTGCAATTGCCAAAATTCAAATTAACGAAGTTTTATTCCGAGATATATCATCAAATTTTATATACATCTACAATCGTTCTCGATCTTTGTCAGAAAAGAAAGTTATCAATAGTACATAGTAAAGACTATGCTTAACAAATAAAGTAAAGGTATCATAATCACATTATAATACGAGTATAGACAACCCCAAGGTTTGAAAAGTTCTATATAATTAAAGTAAATAACAATTTGAAGTAAGCACATACATCTAATTTTAATTTGAATAAAAAATAAGTTCATATGAAGTATTAAATTCTCGCAATTTCTGCTGTTTAATAAAATAACATGAATTAGAAAAAAGAATAGATATTTATTATTCTACAGCTCGGATTGAAGATAAACTCATACTATTGAAGACCAAAATGACTTGAAAATTGTCACGTACATTACAAACTTTTTTTAAATTACCTTTATTTAAAACAGTCTTTTTACATCATTCAACAAAAGAGTGATGTACTAAATAATTGAATGAAATAAAAAATTATCTAGTAAAAGGCTGTTTACCTTTCTTATTTCATTTGACAAAAGAATGTTTAATGGTGATATCTAATCAGTGATAAAATATCGTCAAACCTTTGTTTTCGGAAGAAACATATTTTAAAAAATTAACGGTGTCCTTAATGTAAATCATGTTAATTATTTTTTAAATGATTTATGATTTATGATATGGCCTTAACTAGACCTGAGTTATGTGTATTATGTCCCACTTTTCTCCTTATATAAAACTCATTTTAATGTTACCTGTTATCAACATTTGTTGAATTTCGTTATGTATATAAAAAACAAATTTAAATATATAACATACAGTGAGCCATTTCAAATAAAGTTTAAGATAAAAACGTAACCTAAGGCGATGAAGACATAAAAATAAAGAAAATATAAATTTTCGTAAAGCGGGGATTGGCAGTTAGTAAAACGCTTCATTGAAGTCGTAAAACTTGCTTTTGGGAAAAATTCATTTGACGCATTTCTACAATTTGACGAATCCGCTTTAGTCGTGTCTCTTATTGGAATA
The DNA here is from genome assembly GCF_028537555.1 of Battus philenor. Lineage (NCBI taxonomy): Eukaryota > Metazoa > Arthropoda > Insecta > Lepidoptera > Papilionidae > Battus > Battus philenor. The sequence continues at coordinate 8,112,848 of NW_027181693.1, forward strand.
TTTCATACATATGATGGTACTAAATTATTTGTGAATTGTGTAAATAAGTTGGTTTATTCTATAAGAAAGATGTTTTTCATAAATTTAACAAAAATATATGATTTTTTGTCCCGAACATACTATAATGAACTAATTTGAATAAATCTAATGGCGTACGTCACTAGCATATTTGGTTTAAAATAAATATTTAAAAGCGAGTTTTAAAGTTGCCGTAGATAAAAAAGTTAAGTAATATTGGACAATAGGTAAGTAAAACATTCAGCGGTCGTTTAACCACATTTTATACTCCATAACTAACTAAAGAAATATTTATAATTCCTTTATAAATGTATCTTAAGATCTTCATCGAATGTATATTGATTACATACAACCTAAAGTAAACAGCTTGAAGTTTCAAAACTACTGAGTATGAAGTTTCCAGACGTGTAGTTAAAGTTTTAGCTAAGCAAAGAGAGAAATTTGCTTCAACCCGAATCCGAACCAGGTAAAAAGTAACAGTAATAAGTTTATTCTAAAGATGCATTGTATGACACCGACCAAATTTTATATTACTAATTATGTCCGTAGACACAGTGGCAATGTTTGGCATCAGAACATTCATATAATAACCTTTTTTAATTTATCTATGGTCAGGCTCGACGAAAATTTGAACTTTAATCTACTTAGTTGACATCTAGAATGGAAGAAATTACTATCGCATCTAAGAACATCAACCTTTGTAAAGTCCTTTACCAAAATTATTCTGGAAAATGAAACAGAAGAGACTGATGTTCAGTGACATTCTCCTATATGACATTCTCATATATAGATGTTTCCCACAACCCTTGATGGTATTATGAAAAGAGCTAACGCCCAGAGATGCGGATCTGTCGAAGTAAAATCCTTTGTAAACTTGGATTACGACAAATAATCTATGCCTGCAGAGTCGAAACCAAACACAAACAGACAAACCAAAATAGACAATTTACGAAAAGAATCAGAAAATCAATATGACAAAGATCATATAAACGACATTCAGCGACAAAGACACAAAAAGATACTTGCTGTATGTGTGTATGCTCACAGCAGTCGGAAGAGGACCATGATTAAATGAAAATCAAAGCCGCCCTGGTCATCGCACAACTTCAACCTGCAGGGAAATCAGGTAAATTGACTAGAGAGATCAAACTTTATTCAAGCTGTGCTTATTCAAGATTACGTAACGAAAAAACTAATGTTACGTATCGAAATGCTAACATTCTGGAGATGTACAATGAATGCAACATCGAACAACAGATCAAGTGGCGCAAGTGGAATTGAATTGGCCACACGTTATCTACCATACACTAAAGCAAGCATAGAAAACCTCGAGCAATATTTAAACGTGGCTCTAATAAAACTGATGCCACTACATTCTGCCGAAGTAAAACGCTCAACAGATCGACTTGTAAATTCACTGTGGATGCTCACTGCCCACACGGGACGTAAGATTATAACTCAATAAGTCGAACAATTCATATTACTTTTGACGAAGATCAAAAACGGCTATAACATAAGAATTGCTGCTGTAAAAATGATGATTAAATGAAAATCATAAGGGCAGAAAATTCATGTTAACCTTTGGCGCTTACTCTAACTGGGTTATGCCTCAATATCACGAGTTGTGAAATGGTGCGTGCGAATGGGTAAATTCAGATATCGCATCTCAATACGTAAATTTAAGTGTTAATGTATGTAAAAGGTAATTACCTTATACATATATCAAATATCTAGAGCTTTTGTTAACCAACAAAGTAAAATTTTTTGTATTGTTATTAGTAATAGTAAATACAATATATATTTTATATTAAACTCACCACAAAATTTTTCGCAAACACGTCAAAGCGACTTTTTTCATGTCTGTGTTAATAATATTCTGTCTGCATTAAAATTATTTTTATTTCGATCATGTTATTGCAATCAACAGCCAGTAATTAAAACTGCAAATGCGTCTCTATAAAAGCTAGGCGCACTTTGAATAGAAATGCGAACAATAGATTTCGTCTAATGATTCCGTCCTCGCACATATTACATTCCCCTCTTTTTAAAGTAGCTTACAGCTATAATAACAAGCGCACTAAACGTAACAAGAGTACTGTACTGCCACGCACTATTAAAAAGAGAGTACAAAAGTAAGAAATATAAATTAAGGTAGTACAAATCTCTTTATTAATATTTTTTTAAAACTGTAAAACTAAAATAAATCAAAATATAATATTACTTTTTGTCCTTCCGTATTTTTCGTCTAAAACTATAATATTATTACCATGTGGATATAAAAGTCATAAGCATTACGTTTCAGAAGCAAAGTCCGAGGTAATATTTAAAAAAAAATACATTTTGTTTTTGTTATCATGTTCCAATTAATTTAATATGTGCAGTGAGTAAAATAAGCGAGTTTTACCTTTATACTGCAATTTCACAGAAAGCTTACAGATTTTGCGGAACTCATCACACGGCTTTCATTTCGTGCTTCATTTTTAATATTTGAGTTGGATCAAACATTGTATTAATTCCTCTTTGTTTCAATCTTTCATAAGTATCTGAAATTTCGAATGTGGCCCAATTTTTGGGGAGTGAAATTTCGTTTTAAATAAGAAAACGTTTCAATAGAAATGTTATTTAATAATACTCTCTCTTCTAGATTTTTTAAAGGATATTTTTTTTTCTTTCAAATAAAGTGCTTCAGTGCGGAAATTCGATACCCATTTATAAAAGTATGTATTTTATTTAAAATTTAAAAGAGATTTTTTAAACTGTATGGAACTTTATAATTACTTCAAAAAGTTAAATTATTGTTAGTTTATTTATTGCTCTCGTTTATCTGTACGTGAAAATAATAAAGTCAGACTTATGAATTCTATAAATCACGTTTTTTTTTTCCTAAAACAAAAAGAGTTATAACTAAAAGCGCGTGAACAGTAGATGAATTGCTTTTTCACATAAATGCTTTAATTATTTTTTGCTTAAAATTAAATTTATACCTACAATAAAAATAAATGTTAATGAAATTAAAAAGTTATGAAACAATTTAAATGTTTTAGCAGTACGATTAAGAGTATTAGGGATTTTAAAATCAATACAGTTAACTAAGTATGTTACTTGAGGACATACTGTTATTGTACTAAAAATACAGAATATAATTTAATTATTTTTGTACCACTTTTAAACCCTTCTAACGATTTATTTATTTATCCTAAATACTCTGGTATGTTATTTAAAAAAATATTTTGGATTTCGTATGTTTAGCCCAAATAATAGTAAGTAGATGTAATTAAATTGTTCGATTATTGTAATAACGTCATGGAATGGAACCGTAATATAATGAAGGTCATGGAAATTGGGTGACAAAACCTACACGCATACAGGGCGGAAAAATTTGAGCTTTTATTGTGTTACTGCATCCAGCGACTACCGGCGAACTTGACCCGGGAGACTAATCTACGCCGTGGTAACTATTCGACTTTAGCAAATGTCGGTTGCGCGAGAGACGTGTCTCAGCCAACTTCAGACGATAATTTTTTTAACCTATGTCGGTGACGTTGGTTTTTCTGCGGATCCCATCATTTCTGATTCGATCTCACAGCGAGCCTCCGAGCATAGCGCTCTTCAATTTTTGGGTGACCTTGTGCGTTCTTATAAAGCCATAAACGAAAAACCGGCATCGTACTTAACTTTGGGAAAGGCTATCTTGATGATGAGAACTCTCCAAGTTTTAAGATTTAAAAGTCTAGTTTTTAGTTATAAAATTCTAAATAGACTTTTCTTGTTGTAAGTTGATATATCGCAGGATATAGACTGCTTCAATATAGATAGAGGATACAGATATATGTAAAGCTGTCATGCTTCGGGCTATATTAGTTACGATTGGATAAACCATTCTCCCCCTCTATATATACATAGTATAAATACTTAGTAAGCCTTTTCCGTTAAAACTATTCGCCTTAAAAGTGTGTTTATGTAGTTTCCTTTTTCATAATTTGCATATCAAAAGATCAAAGGGTTACATAGATTGTAGGTGTATTTACAGGTTGGGTATAGCGTGTTTGCCGTGTCAGGTCATCCGGCAACAGAGCTTTGCACCGCCGGTTTGATTAAAAGCCTTGTTTATTTTACCCGATAGAGGTGAAAATACGTTGAGACTTTTGTGTACAAAACGCTTGCAGCATTACATAACGTTCATTAAATCGTGTTTTATAAAGCTGTAAAGTTATTATTTAAAAGTTATAGAGATGCTATCCTTGTATCACCTATCCGATAGCTAGTTAACTCATATCAGATGTTGCAATTTCGTTCGATTACATATGTCAGCCTTGATTATGAACGAATACATGTCTCTTTAACATCAAAGATGTTAATATCTTCAAGTCAAAATAGACAGTTTGATTGTTTACCTTCAAACCTTACGTAAAACCTTTAAAGAAATAAATGTATAGCTCATTTCATAGCAGAAACCTTTATAGCTTTTACACTTATTATCAATCATCTTGTATAAAGTGGTCTATTGAAATGCGAAAGGCTAAATTCTGGCAGTACACTTTTGCAGTGATACTTTAGTAAGCAATATTTAATTTTAAAATGTGCTTTTTTATGTTACGCCTAAAACCCTTTATATAATTCGGAAGAAACCAATACGTACAAATTTATTTATGGTTTTAGGTATGCAGTAATCCGAATTTCGAAAACACTTTTTCTTGCTATATTAACATTACGTTATTTATTATATTGGAAACCATTGATTTTGGAATAGGGTAGTGTACGATAGATTAATTGACAGTAAATGACTTAAATATTAACCTTTAAAAGCTTTTACATTTATAATCTATCTTGTACATCTATCATCACTATTTTGTGCATAACAATAAATTCAAATATAAAAACGTCAATATTTGAAGAGAGCAATGAAACAGAATTTATTCTTCTATCTACAATAACAATACCTCGCAAAGACTATTCAATTTACATTGAACAAGTTTATGTTCTTAAAGTCTAGAAAATGAAGTTTTGACATCAATATCCCAGCAGACAACATACAAACGAAGTTTCAACGTGAATATTTTGCTGCTGCGGAATTTATTTTAGTCTGTTGAGTGTTATTATCTACGTATACATGCACGTGCAAACTTATAATGGAAAGTTCTATTCTAAGAGCTCTATTAATGATATATTTTTAAGTTTATATGTAACTGAACTTTTTAATCCAGTAATAAGTAATAAAAATTAAATATTGTATTTGGTACTACATTGTTCATCGTGATCTCAGTTTGCAAACGCCTACCGCAAGATATAGACCCTCTTCTAACCACTTCCCAGAACGAGGTCATGATATGTTGAATGTAAGGAAAGAATGAATGATCTTAAGATGCATAGACGAAGAGCGCAAAAATAAAAATATAAGTGAAAATTTATTAAAAAGAAATAAAAGTCCCTAACCCATAAATAAGTTAGAGGTACGAGAGGCCCCCAATAGCGGTGGCGAAGAAAAAAAAACACTTCCCAGAGGTACCAACCAACGCCGCATCTGTCGGCTAGTGGTCGCCACTCAAGATTCTTTCAGCCCCAACGGTTGTCGGTTGCACGAGCGATGTGCTCCGCTCACTGCCACTTCAGGCAACCTTGGCGCATCTTCGAATCTCCTCATTCTACTTCGATTTCGCCGCGACGACAAAAACAGTAATAAAGGCCCCCAATATAACATCTCTGCAGAATTTGTTTAATATTATCGCTCAATATAAAATTCCAAGAAGTCTCTGATTATGTGACTTTATTACAAATTTCATATAACTATTAAATCATTACGTTATTTAGTTTTACGTTTCTTATTTGAGTTAGAGAATAGAACGGTTTATTTCTGTTAAAGATTTGCTATTATGAATGAAGAATGATAATGAAAGAGAAAAAATAAATCAACTTTATGACTTATTCGCTTCTTCAAAGTTCAACAGCTTCCGAGATATTTAATTTAGAAAGATGTAATAAATAAAATCGGAGGTGACTTTCACTAACACTTTCTTCAGCTTAATATATTTTGTTTACATTTTAATTTCATTCAGGATAGTCCTTTATACTATGCCTTCTGAAACAAAAAAAACTTAGGTATCGGTCTCTCTTGAAAATATTTAGCTTAAAAACTTTAAAAAATAACATTTTTAGTAATCTCACTAAAAGTTTTATTTTACAAAAAAGTAAATAGCACATTTATTTTATTTAAAAAAAATTACTAAATTAGTAAATAGCCAAATTGGCTTCCGTTAGCTAACAATATCATACTATTTAATCTCATGTATTATATAACTAGTATTTCTCCTTTTAGAGCAGTAGATTTCTTTGTATGTATTATTATATTTATCGTCCTCTCTAGCATTTCATTTTCAAAAGAATTGGATGTTTAAAATTTATAATTGTGTTTTCTTTTATTAAGTACATTTTTGAAAATTTTGATTTAGACAGTTTACATTTTAGTAAAATATATTTCAGTTAACATTGCACCGGGCCGCACTTCCCGTTTTATTGCATTAAAGCATAACCATCACAAACAATCAACGAAACTAATAAATTTGATGTCACTAATAAATAACACTTGCGATATATACAAACACCGTTATCAGAAGACCACCCTTGCGTATATTAAGCCAAACCACAATTTCATTATAGTATCTGCTATATTGTTTTAGATATTGGACATATTTCAGTATTTGTGTTCGAATTCGTAATATTATTGTAAGATTTATTTATTATTTATTTTGTGCTATTAATTACTTTAATTTGTATCAAAAACTGAAGATCGATAACTATTGTAGATGTACAATAATAATGTCAACTAGTTTATTATGTTTAAATAAATTTGTTAATTTGTAATTTAGTAATTACTATAAACAAAAATATAGAAGAAAAATATAGAAGTATATAGAAAAGATGTGATACATCACTTAATATTGAATGTTATAATTAAATGTCCGTGCAATTATTTCCACTTTAACTATTTTGGTTGCAATTAAGTGTAAGAAAAGTTCGACCTAAACTGCTCAGTAACTGCGTGTAATTTCCGCTTTGTATGTAACAGGTGGAATTTCCCACGGTATCCCATAATTACAATGTTATTGTAGGGCGATGATAATGGATTTTCGTATAACAGTGTTTCTAATTGATGAGGTACGTATACGAATTAAAATCACGTGAGTTGGTTCCTGTTCCTTCAATTAATTTTTCAAAAGTACTTTGAACAATACGACTGTACTATAGACATCAAAATTTCATGAACAAAATAGTTATTTAAAAATAAGCCGGATAAATCATTAAAAGGTCATTTTCATTGTGATCTCAAATGAAGGATACGAACAAAGAGATAATTCACAATGCCGGATCTGACTGTGATATTAAAAGTGGAACAACGAATGATACCAATTTAACGAATTTTACATTTATGTCTTTCAAATAAAACTTCAATGTAACTTTGAGATATATATGTATTTAAAAATTGTTTTTTTTTTAATCTATAACAATATACATTTATAAATATTATCAAAAGTTTCAAGAAATTGATTGTTACTCAAAAGGAAAAAAAAATTATCTAACCTCAAATTTTAATAAAATTTAAAGTATTAAAGCTAAACGTTAAAGCTTTTAAATTACCGAGCCGATTAATACTGTTGTTGTTTTATTAATTTTTTAACGTTCAAATATAAGCTAGCATAATAATGCCAGGGCTATATATGCCTACAATTTATTTAATTTCTTACTATATCTTACGAAACAAGCGTAAAATTTTAAGTTTTGTTGGCGGTGTGCCCATTTAGAATAAATAAATAGAACGTATTATAATTTATTTATATTCACTTAATATTCCTATAATTCCCCTCTCAAAAAAGTCTCAATGTCTTTTTAAATGCAAATAATATTTTTTTCGATAGGACAATGAACTATTAAACGTTTTTTAATTCGCATTTTAATGGAAATTTCCAATCTTCTAGCAGTTAGTAATCCAAAATGCAATTACAAGTTCATCTCCTCTTATAACCTAGTAGGTAATGCAGGCAAAAGCAATATAACAAAGCCTCAGTAAGTCGGGCCCCGCTATTGTGTTTATGGCGGAGTCTGCAGATTGCGGAAATGTTCAGACTTATAAAACAAAGGAAACAAATTTTCTGTTAGTACTGTAGCAGAAAAAAATAAAAATATTGTTATTACAAAATATTATTTAATTACGCTGTTCAAATATATTATCGTATATTTTTACCATTGTTCATAACAAATAATGGTAAATTTTAAGTATAGTCCTTCATTTACTTGATTAATTTTGATTGGGTAAATATTATAACCGTAAAGTATTTATAATAATATTGGCACATTTAGTGTATTAGATTTAGAAATTAAAATCCACATATTTTGACTATGTGACTACAAATCTATAGTTTTGATTATGTTAACCGCTGTAATTTAATATGACATATTTTTAATTATTTGTCCACTCATTGTTACTTTCGCTATTTTTGAATTCAGCCCAGGTATATCGAAACATTGTACAATTCTACTAAGTAATTTGATAGATATTGATAAAATTCTATATTTTTTAAGAACACTATTCGAGAGTTTCTAAAAATCTAGCCCAGCATGACAGTACGGATTAGCAAGTTTAAGCGGGAGTGGCCTAGTTATAAAGCGTCCAGAACAAATGGTTGCTGGGGCTTTAAAGTTCAGAGACAACGGTTCGACAAGTACAGCGTAGGGCTTCCACCAGGTGGACAGAGAACTTTGTTGAGGTCGCCAAAATACAATGGATGCAAGCCATTTCTTACCGATACCAGTGGAAATGTATGGAGGAGGCTCATGACTCGAAGTGGACGGTCTTCAGCTGAAACGATGATAATAGTATGACTTTACATATACATATATATTTATACCGTGATACGCAATGGCCTTAGAAATAGAATTTTGGAATCCGATTCGAATTAAATAAGGTTATTTTTAAACCATTTAACTCTGTTACATTACCTTGTCAGCGTTGAAGTAATTGGATTCCTCTCTCGGCTATGTGCGAGAACCGTCCAGAGCGCCTGTGGATGCCAACCCGGCTAGTGATTGCAAACTGAATTACTACAAACAATTTAATTTTTGCTTCACATAAAGGTAATTTTTTTTGCATTAATTCAATGTTTTGAATTAGCTTATATACTTTCATCGGTCGTGCAAATAATTTTTTGCGTAATATCTATAAGTGTAAATAAAATAGAAATTTATACCAAAGCTTCAGCCTGTAGTACCAAGCATTCAAGTTCTGTGTTAGACCTACTTGAAGGATATCAATGGGAACATCAATGGGGATTACTCTGAGGATCAGTCTTAAGTATCTGGTACTATGACAGGCCATCGCAAGGTAAATATCCTTTGGTAGTCATTAACTGCCTCAAAACAATGCTTAAATTCGATTGACATACAATTAAAAAATAATCAGCAGAGATGTCTTTCTTAGCTTACTTTCACAATTATTGTTATATACATGATGTATAAAATTACGCTTATAACATTTTAGGTGGTAGTTGAAATAAATTCAAACAATTTAAGCGTAAATGTACTCTTACTATTTCGTTAATTTTTTTTTTCAGAGAGGCCATCGAAACAAATAAATTCGAGAACATTTCGTATTGTGTTTGCTAAGTGAAGCATTCTGCATTTGTCAGAGCATAAACCTAAATTTGTTTGCTTAATTCCGTCAATTGCAAAGTATTTTTGCCTCTGTTATATAAATGTTGTAGTCTGTATATCTACTATACTTTATTATAAGGTCATCTATTATCTTATAAAAACATATAAACAGTTCAACTGTCTTTAAACTTTTAAAAATGGGAGCTTAATGTGAACAATCCGAGTTTATTGATTTTGCAGACAGCAATTAGATTATATTTAAATTTCGCCCAGATTTTGTAACGTGGATCAAGTGGGTGCAAAAATCGCGCCGTATATATGAATAAAGGTAAATGTAAAACTACAAATTAAAGGACGACTAAGTAAAATTTATTATAGTTTATAATTATTACTAATAGCTTGTCTAATCCATACCTGTTACTTTTTTATTTCAGAATCAGTACTCTCAGCCAATAAAGAACGACCCCGCACGGTCACAAAAGTGCTTTGCTACACAGGGTAAAATACAAAATCTTGTACAAAACCGGTACCGGTGATATACGATAATGTGTCTAATTTCTTCTAATTAGTCTAATAACTTCAATAGTTACGACTTTCCTTAATCAGTACAATAACACTCACTTCTGTCAATAAATAACTATATTTTACTTAAACTAGCTATCACGACGGGCTTCGTACTTTCGATGATCGAATGAATGATGAATGATCGATGATGAAAAGTTGATCTGACATAGCCCTATAGAAGAAAAAAATAAATCTAACGTATATTGTACGGATGAGATTATTTATTACTTTATTATCATTATAATAAAGGTCGATTCTTTCAAAACATGATTTCTATTTTGTTTACTAATGAAATTTATGTAAATTTTTTTTATCAATTTATTTATACCAATACATCTGTTAAAGCCATGATTGACGTCAAACGCTTGACAGCTAGCTGTGTTACAGAATATAGTTGTTGACAGTTGTTATAATTTACCATTTGATTTGTATGACAAAAAGAAGGTACTGTATTTACTATTTTTCTTGCAAATTTTATATTTTCAAGGCTTAAAAAGACATTTGGTGATTTTTTATCCATTAATTTAAGCGGACTATGCGCTTTAAGTCATACGCCATGAAGAAAAGCATATGCTAATATTATAAAGCTAAAATTATAAATACTAAACGTCTAATAGGAGTATACAGCGGACTGTTTTCTAGTGGGGAAACAGTTGGACTATTTTAAGCTTATTGAGTCAAGGATTAAAGATGACGTTTCATTTATTGAATATGAACATGATTAGAATGTATTGTACATACAATTAACTCGTTAAAAATTATATTGCTTAGATGAACAATAACGAGTATTATTATTATCGATTATAGCAACCCTTCTTTTAATGAATACGAAAAAAAAAGAAATAATAACTTTAATATTTTGTGTTAAGCTTATACGCCAAAGAAATTAATTTTTATACCTTTTCGAAAAAGTTCTGTAATAAACCGATAATAAATAAATAATCGAATCGCCAATAGCTAACAGAAATTTATACCGCTTTGTGTTATATTTCATAAACCGACAGAGTGTATTGAACCAGCTGCGTTTTACTCTTAATACATAGGTAAAGTATTTGCGCATGTACCAGACTACCCACTATGTCATTCACCCTCCGTCTGGCATCAGCGTGCGTATAAAACTCTTTGTTTAAAACAAATTTACATCCCGTTATAACTTTTAAAGGTGAATAATTTTGATTAATGATAACATTTTGCCCAAAGCGTTGAGATCAGTAAAAATGTTAATAAACATTATGTGATATTTTAACGATGGAAACATATTAGGTATATCTAGTTGTCTTTCATAATATCTTCGCTAAAATCTAATAGCAATTAATGCTTTTTTTCTGGAGTTGTTATCATTAGTTATAATCATGACTGTAAGTTGCACATGCCAAATATAATATAAGAGGTTTTTTTTCTACAATCGTGGTATATAAATTGCCTTTATTTTTACTGCCGTTTAATATTGCGTACCCTTGCTTCGTAATGAAATGTTAAATGTAAATTAAGGGGTTTTAGCCTAAACTACTTTTTTTTGTATCGAACTACGTACCAAAAAAGGCATGTTTTTGGCCTATTCAAATATGCCCTCCTTATATATAGATTTTCTAGATTGTTAGAAATTTGAATCTTAGCTCATTTGTGGGCGTTCTGAGGTGCGATTAAGTGCAAATCACTTATACCAATTCATCATTCTGTTTCGAGGTTGCACAGAAAGCGTAACTGCGATTCGATAAGTCGCTACGGACGGCCTGTTTTGTCAAGCGCAGCGTAGGAGATCCACCCGCGAAGTGCACAGACGACCATGTTGAAGTCGACGCAACGCGCATCATTGCATTCAATAAGCTGCTTCCAAGCATTTATGGGAAAATTAGAATATTAGAAATTTATGCGAAAAGCCTGTATAAAACAGCAGTTCCCCTACAGCTTCATTTGCACTGAGATTGCGAAATGGGAATCCGCAATCTACATTACTACAAGAACTTAACCAGACACAGTCGTTAAATGACCGCGAGTGTTAAACTAGTGTTACTATTTATTTTGATTTCTGTGTGAAAGGTTTCGGTAATTTGCACAACACTAACACTTCATTGAGAACATTTTATTACCTTACCGTTAATTAAGCGAGGCTTGTGGGCTTCGAAGTTAAAAAAAATCGTAGTTTAATTACACTAGAAAATCCGTTATAGTCTTGGGCTTCGATTTTTTTTCAATAACAGTAAAAGAAGTTTAAAGTAACCATTTACGCTTAATATTAATAATTTCTGTTCAGATATTTCAGAATGTCCAGGAATGAAAAAAGTTTACCTTTAAAATTGAGGATACTTTATTAAGCATTCAGAATGAGAGGTTTACCAAAATTCAATTTTGATTTATAAATAAAAAAAATTCGAGAGCTACATATCATTCAGAAGTGAGAAAATGACTTTGTGTAATGTGTCTTCGTATCATCAAACATGATTAAGCGAGTGTTAAGATAAAGCGTTCGTAAAAGTAAAAGAAAATAATTAAATGTAGAATAAAACTGTAATCTTCTTAAATGTGTTTCACTACTAGTACTGATCTGGACTTAATAGAATCGGTTTTAATGATTAAGTATTAAGTATGAAAATTTTCTAAATATTACAATTTACTTCACATTAAATACATACGTATAAATTATTTTTAACATGTGTTGTCGTATAATAGCGGTTATTGTGATTATGGAAAAAAGGTTTTAATGAAATATATCAAAACATGACTGACATAAGTGTTAATTAGCAATATTTAGTTTTATCTCTTTTTAAATATAAAAAAAATTCGTCTATGTGGCTATTAATCTTTCGTTTACAACCATGTGCAATTTTCCGAAGAATTTAATTTTCGTTAGGACGCTTTACATTAAATAAAATCGATGAAATCTATTTGCGTTGAAACTTCAGATGTAAACTAGTTAGCATTTCTAATACACTCAGTGGAAGCCTGCCATCTCTACGCAGTGCGGGAGTGTGTACTCAGCAACTGCATACGTGACGTTCCCTTATTCACAAAGCGGCAGCTCGCTGAGTTCTGAGGAAACGTGTTTATTGTTTGTGCAACCACTCTCGCTCACGAGAATGCTCAAAGACATCAAATGAAAACGTACCGGAAATAACCAAAACTCTTTTAAATATTGACGTAATTTTTGAATTCTATTGTTTTAGGGCACTGTTTCATTATTAATATAAAGAATAACAAAACACTAAATAAACATTTATGAGACTTATATCTTAACTGTATACATATCGTATAATAATACATAGAGTTTTTTAAACTTTTTGAAATCTAGTAAATGGTATTGTCATATTTATGATCTGTTTTCTTTTTATTTGCGTTCACATTGTTATTATTATTCAGTTTTATATTATGTAAATTAAAAAAAATATATACTTTTATTAAATTGATTTATTTTCGCACACTAATCATACATGATTTAAGTTTTTTTACTTTGACTTTTTGTTAAACCTTGTAATTAAGCCTGAAGCCGTCTTTATCAATACCAATAAAAAAGTCAATCTTTTTTTCGTTATCCGTTGGTTCTGTTAATCCTCAAAGCGTATCCAGGAAATATCTCGTACAAATTAAATATATAATACATAAGTATCATTTTTACCATTTTTGACATGATAATTTATAACTTGGACAAACGATATATGAAATCGATGAATGAATATTACACTCGTAAAAAAAGATTTTCCTTAGAATCAGATAGTGTTATTTGCTTACCTGTTTAATATAACAGTATCAAAGATTATCCTTTTCGTCTGGGCGCAGACTAGTCTAGACAATTCTTCCCTTTGAGTGGTTTCGTGTTGCATTACATTGATTTGTGAAACAATCCATGCGGCTTCGAAACTGTCTGCAACGCCACCACATCTGTTAACATCAGCATTACGAATTGCAGTCTATTTATCTGAAAAACTTGTTTGAATTCGGCTTTTGAAACCATCTAAAGTATTTTTAACATACTTTAGTCTAAATGAATTCCCATTATTTAATTTTTATGTGTATGCTAATTGTTGCTTATATATATAAAAAATATATATAGTTTAGTTTTATTTAAATTTAATATTTGTAATAACCACATTAAATCGAGTTAATATGATAAAGTAATTAAACAACATTGTTTTTTCATGTATGAAAAAACAGATTTACAATTAAACTTTCTGCTTAACAAAAAAATGTGCACAACCTGCCTCGTAGACTTAATAAGGTCAAAATAAAATTTTGGACTAGTGCTGAGTATCAGACACTAATAGATAAAACCTTAAATTAGATACAGACAATCCTAACTAACGTAGGTAACAGTAATATTAAAAATGGTATTAAAAATTTCATATATACTTCTAAATTTAAAAACTATTTATGAAAATTTAGATTTTACGTCTAATACAATAACGATATTTTAGTAAATTATATACAAATAGCTTCGATTAGACTTTGTGTTTCATTCAAAATGAAGCTACAACATTGATAGGAAATGGGTACGGTGAAGCATCTGAAAATGTTCTGAAAAGTATTACTTTATTTCCTGAAGAATTTCTTGTAAATTGAAAATTTTTCAATAGCACAGTGGTCTCGTCGCTGCAAAAGGGAACGATCCGATGCCCCCACGAGGCACCCCCTGCACCACTCTTCGCAGTCGTCACGGCGCGTCTGGGTGGATTTTCCTTTTTTAAGCCAGCGAGTTCATATTTATTGATTTTTTAATTATATAAATGCCTCCTACGTATACATTACTGTACAAGACTTTATAGTTAATTGTAACTTTGTAACTTTGAAGTAAAATGTTTGTTTTATCATCATTGACCTGATACTGTCCAATAGTTAAATTTATATTTAATTTATTATTAATCTGTTTTTTACAAGAAATAACCGTATATTAATATAAATATATATGTGTGTGTAGCTTTTGAAATTCGTTTTACTTCAAAATATTTTTTTGTTTTAAAACATCCTATACGCCTTTTTTGGTAATGATTGGCACAATGTTTGACGGCAATACTTGAGTGAACCTTTCTCAAAATATAATAAAATTTTAATAAAAATAACCAAATTGGTTTAGAGTTTGCGCAAAATTAAGTGGATATATTTATCTATCTATTAAGAAAAGTTACTTATTCTTACATGAAATATGGACAATATGAGTAAGTTAATTACTGTCACTGAAGATATCAGCAACCTGAAACAAACAAGACCGACTTCGGTAATAATTATCACTCAATACTGCTCTATTAACATGTGTATTGGTCCGGAAATCCCGCTAACATGACAACCGACTACATAAATCATACGTGCGTCACAAATAATTCCGCATACAACCTATTGTGGAAAACCATTCAGACAAGTGGTGACAGTGTTTACCTTTATTTCATACCTCGCATCTCATAAGAGGAATTATTGCAATTATATTATGCTAATTGTAAGAGCTTGGTCTTCAATAGTCCGAAACGCTTATCTTGAGACGCGAAAAGGTAGATCACAGTCCGTTCGCGTTAAAAATGTGAATCGTCATTGTCCTGCGATGTACGAAAGTATCGTGCCAAGAGGTAATCGAGAAGTTAATTAAAATGTTACAGGTCGTGGCTAGATCGGCAGACAATGACAATGGACCTCTTTTATTTGATTTTAACATTGATTCTTAACGTGAACATACTGTAAGCTCCTACAGAAGTGCACAGATGAGAACATTATTTTACATTAATTGACATTAAGGTTTTGACTAGAGACTTTTCTTTGGTCCTTTTTTTGTGGGCAATAGTGGACATCCGAAGGATACTAGGTTAAGGAAGAAATGAAAGGATAATATCGAACTTATATCGGATAAAACCTCATGGTCTTCTTTGACCCCCTTTGTCAAAATTACGGAAACGCTTTCGTATACTACTATAATTGGTCCAATGCTTTAACGTCCTAGGGTAAGTCGGTGCTCTCCAATTTTTATCATAAAGACTCGAGCAGAATTACGGCGCCAGGATAGACATAAGGTGGATCACCCTGGATCCGCCGCCAAGGCCTTTTTATAGAGTTGGCGCTGGTTAAGCCTGCTCCGATGTCCAGGCTGTGGATAAGGAGCTTAAATTTGCATAAGAGAATACCTGACTCGACATACTGTAAAGCTCAATCGATTATTGGTTTCGTGTTACCTATTTTTACGTCTTCGTTAAAGTTTCACGTAACAACGTTGTTGAATGAGTCATACTTCAATACTTCAGAACATGAAATGGAGAGACCTAGAGTCTTTATTAGTTTACTTTAAAAGAAAAAAAAAAACTTTTCATAGACCTTGATTATTAACATAAGGTTTAACTTCATTCACACAATCTCTCTCGGATTAGATTATTCGTGCAACGTTTTTATGTGACGCCTAGTTTCGAACGGTTCGATGTTGCTAGCGATAGATCACGTTCACAATCAGGCACCCACTTCCTTTCCTTTCGCTGGAGTGTTTTCAACCAGTACTAAACCCTTTAAATATCAAACAGAAACCAATTATTTTATATTACGAGGTTATAACCTCTTGAACAAAAAATACTTTATGCGGACGGTTACTTTGCTTACTTGTTAATATTATGAAACAATGTACTACTATCACTATCAACTTCTTCGTTCTTTGTTAATTTGCCTAATTATTTTAATGTTTAGTATGAACATATAATTATATGAATTATCCAATATTTTGTTTACAAAATTCCGCCGCAACGAATTAAATAAATATTTTTATTAAAATTATAACTAAAAAAAAAATAATGTTTTTTTCATCTTTTTTATAAAAAATGAAGAAAAAATGAACGATATTCAAAATACTGTAAATCATTTTACCACAAAACCTTTTATTAAAGGCCCATAAATGATATTTTCAATACTTTAAACCCAGTAGAACAATTATACAATAAGTTTTTAATATGATTAAATTATGCCCGTTATAATTATATAATTTTTATTATTAGTCGCAGCTTTAATAAAGCGTGTAATCGGAATGTACTTTTAATTAGAGGTAAGTGAGGAGTTGAACTACCTCCGATGCAATTAATTCACGTTTCACAATTTGAGCACGGTCACAGGACAGAACCCCGTTCCTCTTTGTTTCATTTGCAGTCTATTTCTATTTTTCACAATCAATATCATCGATTTGATTTTATGTAGAGGACATGATTTCATTTGACTGTGTTTGATCTAAAGAATTATATATATGTATGCAGACGATTTTTTCCAAGATATTTTTATGACAGCTTATTTACATTTTATTATTAAATTTATGTAATTTTGTAAGAAGATACATAAATATATTTTCTGAAAACCTTATATATTTCAAACGCAACACTCGGGTCTTCCCTTTATGTTAAATTTAAACTATTTAAATATTTTATTACTATGAAATCTAAAGAAATAGTAACAGATGAAAATCGGAATATGCTTTTTTTACATAAATAAAATATTTTAACTAATCTGTAGCTAAACTCGACAATGATTCCACAAAATGACTGGTTTTTTTTTCCAAATGAGACACTCAAATCTTACGTGCGTGGAAAATATATATTAAAAAAAACTATTGTATTAATATCCAGACAGAAAAGTATATTAAAACAGGCGTCTCTAGCCGCTAAACATTGCAAGCAAAACCAAAATAGGCGCAGTAGAATGTAATGAAACAAAAAACATGATTCACGATATTTTAAGTTTAATAACGTAAAATAGTACAATGAAATCATGTTAGTACAGTCTTGCGGTATGCGAAACAGCAACCTTATTTTTAAAGCAATCATTGTTGTTATCAAAATATTAAATCAATAAATAAAGTTCACTATCAACAAAAAAAAAATAATATATATATATATATATGTTAATGTTTATTTGCAATTTAATTGATCGGTGCCAGGTGTTGTGTGTATTATGTAACAAAATTAGTTACGTACAGACATTACTGTGTTATGGTTAACAGAACGCCGACGTACCTAATGGAGTTATGGGGCGAAGGAGATGTTGCATTTCATATCACTGACATGGTAATGTTTAATTAAGTTAATATTATTTTACAGGGAAACGTTTTATTTTTTATTTATTTTAATTAGGCACGCGAAGAACAAAACAAAAAAAATCATTCATTTTCCAAATTTAAATATGTTTGCTTATTGCAGTCGTGCTCAGCGCTGTCCATTATGCAAGTCTCTAACTAAAAGTTAATAAATGAACAAAAATAATAGTAAAAGACCTCTCTGAATATCTTGCATTATTGCACAAGCTACAAATAATCGATATTGGATTAATTATAAATAGCACAATGTAAGGTATGAGCAAGCCCACAGTGGCTTAAAAAATCATGGAATAGGCTATGCATGAGATTTCTCTACGAGATCGAATCAGGTATAAGGATATCCACGGAACAGCAAGGTTCCTATAGAACGTTAATCATGTCGTCGGAAGACGCAAGATGCGAGCCTCTTTCAAGAAGATGTACTTAAGGTCTACGGGAAAGGTCTGTGTCCAATGGTGAATAATCTACGACTAAAGTAAGTTATTTATAAATAATAATTGATATTCATTTACAAGTTATTTTCAGTAAAAATATTTTTTTTATCGTTATTTGTTTTATTTTATTGATACAATATAGGTAATTTCAAAACACGAAAGCGGGTAATATTTTACGAGCTATCTGAATTAATTTACGTTGGTTGCTGATAAATCGATCTCAATACCCATTCCCGTTCTAAATTGAAGTGGCGGCTTGCAAATGCTTCTCAAGCAAAACGAATTGTTCCATTAGATGAGATTGCAATGCAACATAGCTGAGAGTGCACTCAACAAGTAAAATTTACATAAACCAAAAACATATACACACAAACAATAAGTAAATCTTTAATAGAAAATATGTTGGGAAAAACACAATCAAACTGAAATTGATTCATTTTCACTATTTACAAACAATTCGTCTTATTACTCGTCTCTGCCAACACATAATATTAAATAACATAACTTTAGTTTTATTCTCGTTTCATTTGTTTTACTTTGAATTGTACAAGGCAATTGTACTATGTAAAAAATAAAAAGGTATTAAAAACGACATTAGGAAGATTGCATTTAATTATTTTTTACTGAGACATTTTAATGTTAATTTAAATCAGAAATGAAAGCCAGCCAATGCCACAAATGGCAAGGCATCTTGATGTCTCTGACGGTCTATCCTTCTCAAATTTAGAGTACATAACACACCATATATGACACTCTCAAACTAAAATACGGTAGTTTTTACGTACTATTGTTTGGCGCCAACAACAGGAGTCGGTTGTAAAAAAGAGAAATCTGCAAAAAAAGTGCACGGTCTTCATAAAAGTTATTTAGCTAATTGTTTACAACTGAAGTTAATTTTTCAATTTATCTATTAAAAAAAAAAAAAAAACAACTGACTACTTTTACATACCAACTATAGAGTAAATTTAAATAACTGTCTGTCAATCTCAGCTTAAATAAGGTATATTGAAATGAAATTAAAAAAAAAAAACGTGTGCTAAAAATCAAAATAATACAATTATAAACGGATTATTAATAACGTCTCGCAGTATACATAATAGAAAACTTAATTTTGTGTATAATTTATTATTTAGACATTACATTAATAAATAAAGTAATAACTCTGCACTATGTTTATTTATGTATTTTACCTATGGACAACAATGAGCCAATAATTTGAAAATACTCGGTCGGATCAGCAAGTTATTAAATAATACCTACATTTTTATTTTAGCGCCATCTTTGTTCTGTCATAAGACTTTTTTTTATATGTCACTATCAAATTCATTGTCTTATCAGAGTTAGTTTCACTATTGTTTTATAGATGTCACTATAATTACAATAAAGCTTTATGATGATTTTCTTATATTCTTTGTAGACATACAAGCAATGTTTAATAACATAAAAGAAATCCGATTCATAGAGAAAATAATACGAATCGAAATGGTTTGGAACCATTTTTATTTCGTAATATATAATAGAACAGTATAGTAATATTTTAATAATTATTAAATATAAAGGATATTTTAATAAAAATAATATTTTAATCAATTGTTAAATTTATATGAATCATATTTAAGAATACAGCACTGTTCACACATGACGAGGTGGCCGAGTGGTTAAGGCGTTGGACTGCTAATCCAATGTGCTCTGCACGCGTGGGTTCGAATCCCATCCTCGTCGATTTTTTTATAGCATTGCTTTTTAAAAACCGAATGGAATATATATCGTATTATTTAACATATAGGTTTTTTGACTTGTAACAAAGAGTTTTAATCTACTATCAAATTGAATTATTCACAACCATGTAAGAAAAATATATAAACATGTATAATTGGTGTAACGTTTTTGGTTTAATTAACTTTTTCATATGGAGCGTTCGATTTCACAACAATCAACATAATCGCGAGTAAAAAACAGATATAAGCCCAGATAACGAGTTCCAGTATGGCTATCGCCCGGTACGAATTTATCTAGACCTGCTTTCATTATCTTATCGTGAAAACTGTTGCCCTTTATTTTACAAGTCTTAGCAAAGTACACGTTGGGCGCGCCACAATCTGCTGTGCCTTGTTTGCTATTAACAATAGTAATTGAATTTCATTATTTAAGTATTAAGTGGATATGTGTTTAATAAACTTACTGCAGTGAAGTGATAAGTGACAAAAGTGAAAGCGGATTCATATTGATATAATCTTCGTTTAACAAGGTCACCTAATTTTCTTATACATTTACGTATCTATTTCTGACACTACAATATTTAAATCTATTTATAATGTTTATTGCTTTTGTGCTAATTATTCAGTGTATCCAAACTGATGAGTCACCCAACAAATTTCCCCGAAAATAGGATAATTTAATAATTAGTGACTGGTGGAAATAGGTTCGAAATACTTTCGCAGCCCAAAAAAAATTTTTTAAGGTTATAATCCAGTTCATTATTTATTAATAAGACATTTATCAGGTTTTTTTTTTTATTTTCACTTCATAAAATGTAGATACTTCAAGCCATATTTTAAATGAAACCGGCGAAAACCTAAAGTTCACTCGAACGCACATGTGTTGTATAATAATTTATTTTCACATTAAAGTTAATTCATACGCCCATTGTCTGTAGATTGTTGATATAAAAAGTAACATAGCTTGATATTTTTTGTTTTACTATAATATCTATCTATCATAATACTATTTTGATAATACTACATTAATATTATTTTATTAAAAATTGATTTACTATTTTCATTAAGTTAATTTGCAGTTATCATTTAAACGTAGACATAATAACGTGAATTAAAATATAATTATATATATGAAGAGAAACCGGATGAAAAAACTTCTGTGCAATTATGTATGACATAAATGTAGTCGATTATTAAGCTTAGTTCGATTTTGTATAGATACGATTACATGTAATAAATACTACATGCAACATTATCGCGATTAAACGTAAATGAATATATTACAAACATCTGTTTGAATCTTTGTACAGGATTATTGATTATAGGTGTAAAAGCTTTAAAGGAGTGAATGTATTTATATATAACATCACATTTGTCAATAGCAAGCAAGCAAGCTTTATAGTTAATACACCAATTTCCAATCACCCTGTATCAAGTGAACGCTGTGAATATGTTACATTAATTCGTTTTTTATTGGAATCCAACTGCCCAATACAAAATCTGCAGGGGTGAATAGTAAAAATTTAGGTAGGCTTAAGAAAAACGGCATAAAGATCCGTCAGCACATCACAGAATTATATTCTCACTAAATATTTGATCTTACGTATAAAACTCATTTAAAATAATTAACGTATTTTCGTAAAACTCACAATAAATATTAAATGTTTCATATTATAAACGAGAAGCGTTTATTCGAATGTGAAATATTAATGTGGAATGAGTTCGTTCCGTGTGTTGTTAACTTAAACTCATTAATAATTCCATATTCCATTTTAAAGTAGTGTTTTTATTTTCAAAGTTTTACATTTATCAACAAATTATTGAGATCCGAAAAGAATAAATGATATCGGCTTTATGCATTATTTTACGTAATAAATATCATAACCTGATGGAAATTTTGTAAATTGAAGGATTTAAAAACAATTAATAAATATGACAAACTTTTAATATTGTGCCGTATTAGGTTAACTTAACATTCTGCCACTCCTTGTTATTACAGATAAAGCTATATTATAACATGCACAAATACCTCTGTGAATTCGTCATCAATACTCTTTATCAATTCTTTGTCTTGCGTGTTTGATTACGTTTACCAAGAAATTTGTAAAAGAGACACTATCTGATCTAACTATAGGAACCACATTACTTAAATATATCGTTCTGTTTACAATGAAAAAAGCATCTTAATCATTTTTGACAGCTTGTGAAATTTATTCTAAAAAAAAACTTTGTTGAATTAGGGGCTTTATGAGGTCCCATCTCTGGAGTCTTGGCTCTGTCGTGCCACGGAGAGTTTGTCTTAATACCTAGCAGTGAAGTAGTAATATAACAGCTCGTGGTGAGGTAGCAGCAGATGGAACTGAAATGTGGTTAATAACTTCTGGCAGTACGAAGTCTGCAGGGCAGATCATCATCATAGTATCAGCTAATAGACGCCCATTGCGTGGCCATGAGATCTCCCATAGATAGATCGCCATGATGATCAGTCTTGAGGACTACCCATGCTGCGTCTACTGGCTCCTGGTTGCCACTTGAAAACCTTTCGACCTCAATGTCCGGTGAAAGGCAGAGAGTAAACAATAATAATTTTTAATACGTAGAAAACCAAATTTTAAAAATCTTTTTTATAAATATTTCATCTATTTAATTTTGTCGAATTACGTATACTATTCATAACGAAATGTCATATATCTCTTATCACGAAATATATAGATTTGTAGTCCTTCAAAATCACAAGCATCAATAATATCAAGTTTGTTTACAGATTGTTTCTTTTGTAAATCCACAGTCCGGGCACATGTCATTATATTCGTAACATGGTAAACATATTCCACCTCATTGCAAAACCGATTATTTGTAAAGAGTACTTTTATGAGACTTGCCATCGTAGGTCGCGGGCTCGATTCCCGAGTCATATACCTTTGTGCATTATTTATATAAAATTGCCACTGCCCATAAAAATTCTCTGTTATTTCATTTACATAGTAACAAAACATACTGGTCATTGAACTATGATATGTAAGACGAAAGACAGGTTTTTGTTATCCTAAAAAACTCATTCTTATTAGTAATTTTTTTTTCAGATTATTGCAAAATGTACAGCTTGTTAATATTTATATTGATGATTTCGGGCATCCAAGCCCAATTAACAGCTCAATCAAGCCTAGCACCAGATTTAAGGGAATGCTATACGGACCCACGTCTTATCGATAGAAATAATCTACCTCCCACCACTATGGCCGTGCTTATAGACATAATACGCAAAATTGAAGACAACCCTGACGTAAATGTCGATTTGAGGCAACTGGCGGCTCTACTCCTTCACACGTAAGTATAGGTTACAAACTAATATATACGTACTTACATTTAAAATGTTATCATACAGAAAATTAAAAGGCAAAAATTAGTACAACACAAAAATCTTATATTTCACCATACATTTATTACAATTAGTAAAAGCATTATCAAAATCCAGACAATAGTAAGTGTTTACTCCAACGCATCTATTTGTAGACTACAACATTGACTGCCTAAAATAAGTCTACGTTATAATATCTACACTGTGTAATAATTATTTCTCGTTGTATTCAATAGCATTTTATTATTATATAATGGAGGTTATACTATATTCTAGCGTATCTTACATATATTAATATAAATTAACCGGTAAATAGAACATGATATGGAAAACCTTCCAGCACATAACCCCCAATAGTCCGACTGAAACCATTGTACCGCGCGTTAGTCGTACTTCTATCTATTTTTATTCTAATTCTGTAATTAAAAAACCTTTCTTTACGTTACAGATATAGACAAGATGGAATCGAATTTCACCAACCGGAAGTGAATTTAGACACCTCTTCGACGATTCTCCCTTTTGCACCAACATTACATTCATTTTATCGACACCGATTACTCTTGACGAGAATCATTCCTGGTAACTTGCTAACACTAGCAAATAATACTGTAAATTCTGAGTTGAAGGTAAATATAGTTATATGTCAATATTTTTTCGCTTGTCGACATTTGAATTTAAAAGAACAATAAATAATGCCGCCGAATCCTGAACTGTCTTAGTTTGATAATCAAATAATACAGACTCCACATTCAAATTATGTGGCTATATTAAGGAGCGTTTTTATAAAATACGGCATTAAAAAATAAATATTCTTTAATTGTTCATCAGTTAAAAAATACGCTCAAAAATATGAAATTGTTGTGTGAAATTTTGAAAAAAGGGGAGTAATATAAATAATGTAATATTTAACTAACTTTTAATGATTAAGTAGCAGTAATTTCCATTTTCTTTTGTTGTTATTTATTTCAAAAGTATAGATAACCTAATACTGAAATATACTTGTCAGTAGATAGTAAAAGTCCCACCTTACATATTTTGTGTATATTTTAGTGTGCTTTACATAACATGCTCTCTACAACGGTGGATGCTCGTGTGCGAGGAAATGAAAACAGTTGCAACCAACTGTCCCAATACCGAGCATTAAGAACTGCCAGGGATGTCACTCTTGTGAAAGACGACGTCGAAATGATTGATTTGTCTTCGTTGTAAGTATCTGACAAATAAGAAGTTTGTTAACGTCATATAATAGGAAAATTAAAATATTTAAAATCACCGTAATTTAAATTTGTCATGAAAATATTTAGTAACCAGAATAACTAAAAGGAATAAATTACAAATGCTGTTCTTATTTTCTAAAGAAAACAAATCAATTTTTAGCGTCCCATAACTACATTTCTCTGATTTCTATTTGCAGTACCAATAATACCCAATATATGGATACTATATTCAACGATAGTAAAATATTCATATTCTTATCTAATATGTTTTGTATAATTATCACTAACACTAATTTTCTTTTTTTAGCAAAAAAACCGATAAAAATGGCCAAATGAGACAATATAACCCAAAAGAGGAAGTCGATTATGCTTTTGTGGGTAATACAAAGTCAGAACGTCAAGTACTAGGACAGAGCACCTGTCCGTTACTCGGAGGTGTGGTAAACACCAAATGGGGTGCTGTTTCTGCTGGACACCTCATAGCAGGAATAGCAGCCGGCGCAGAATTGCAGCGAGTACCCGTGCTGGAACTCGCTAAAAGCAGTTTCCTTAACTACAACAATGTCCAGCCAACAGTCTCATCTCTATATCCAGCTACATTATCAGGTAAATAATATAAAGAGAATGCTTTGTACGTCTCGCATATGCTAAAATTTATAACTGTGAATAACAAAAAGTAATGTTACATTCTAACCAAATAAATTTCTGTTTAAGTATTATAGTGATCTCATTCGTTTGTGTTACAAATACAACTTCGAAAAGTAACGTTTTTGTGTCTGCCTTTTGTGGGTGCGATTTTATTGGTATATTAAATGTATTTTCGGTAATTTTTAACATATCAAAAAGAATCTGACCAAGTTTTATACTTCCTAGAATTATAGTTTGCAAAATAAGCATTTTTAATGAACGCTTCATCCACTTCCTTTACGGAAGGAATTTCGAAATTTTTTGCCTTAAGGGGCCAGAAATATTTTGATGAGTATGATATAGGTGAAAATCTTTTATATATTTATAGATAGCGGTCGAAATAATTTTTTTTCTACCAGGACAATCCAATTTCGAGAAAAAAAAAATCAAACTGAATTCAAAAATAGAAATTTAGTTGTTATATTTCTTATTAAATTTTTCGATCAGTAAGTATTGCTTATGGTTCGCTAAGGGCTCAAGATGAAATGAAGCTCTATTTCTTCTACGTAAGTAATAAATAAAGAGTTCATATAAAAACATCTAAAATTGTACGACAAAAAATAATTAAAATAGATTGGTAGGTGTATCTAATATTTTGAATTCGTTTTAATAATTATGAAATTTCAGGTTCTTAGTTTAATTGTTGATAAACATTTAAAGAATAATACTCAAATTAAAACTGATGTATTTTAAAATATCTTAATTTTTTTTGCGTTAATAATATTTCAGGTGATTTAGCTGAAGCCGTACTAATTCAAGGAACGGAAAGAGGGTCCCCGTCGATCTCTGTAGGCACAGCAGGAAACTGGAACAGTTCACAGGCAACTAGGTTCTACATGCTTCACAGTCGCGTCAATGTCGAAATGACTGACCCTGAAATACGCGGTGACATTGACGGATACATACTCGGCACTACTTTGTCCTCTGTGTTGGGCATATCCAGTACTCTTAAATTGTCCCAATTGTTGGATATGTATTATACAGCGAGGGTAAGATCTCAAAGACATTTCTTTAAAAATTTCCCGTATTAAGATTATCTCCTGCACCGTTGTTATAATACACAAATGATTTAACAAATACATATATAATAACAAAGGAAACTTTGATTTAGACTAATATTTAGTCGATTGTAATAAGAAGGACCCAAAACTATAATACATAACAATATGGTTTTATATTCTAGGTGTGTTATAGATTAAAATTAAAAGGATTTATTACTTGTTTGTACCTTAGGTCATTTTTAATTACTCTTATTAATATTTAATAAAATAGTAAAGTCTCGTTAGATTTGTAACATTCGATAATTCTCAGATTTAATAATTAAAAAATCAAAACATGTCTTTCTCATCATCATTTCAGTCATAGGATGTTCGGTGCTAGGCAAAACCCTCCCCCAATTTTTTTTTTAATAGACGCATTGCTATTCCGCTTGGTTATGGTAGTTACTATCGTATTAGTAATTTTACATAATTATGATTAACGACGTGTTAGTAAAAAGCGGTCACAGTTAAACACTTCCTAATGAATAAAATCCGGAAATTTATTTTCCAATACATGGTTACAATTAAATTACTCGTTTTACTTTGTAGTTCAGTACAGAATTTGAAGGCGAGTCGTGATATTTCTGTAATTTAAGTGAGTCTTGTTCAAATATCAGATTTAATTCGCATTACAGAATGGAGTTTACAATTCAAACCTTCGAGCTTGCAATCGACAAGCACTAAGTCAGCAATACATAAACGGACCGAACTTGGTGTCAGAAACATACACATTCGCAGCGGCTTTAGATACAAATATACCTTTACGAGGAACGATAACCGGGGGCTTAGAAGGTCTCGTTGGTAGCGCTGTCTCTAATTTCCAGACTTACACAAGTAAGTTTTAAAGTATTCTTAACAACATCAAATTCATAACATCAAAGTAAAATTTTTGAATCAGTCTTTGAGATAATGAATTAATTGTTAAATCAGGAACCGATTTATGTTTATTTTTGGATGATTTATTCTAATAGATTATTTTCAAATTTATATTTAATTAAATTAATAATTTGAATGCATATATAATGTGCACTCTATTAGTTAAATAATTTAAGTAATTTGATTTTAATTACATTTAAAAACCATTATTTTCAGCAAATAATATGAATGACATGAATTGCATCACTACAGAAGCGACTTCGGTGGATTATCGCTTAAAAACTAATTTAATGCTAGTAGTAGACGCAACGTGGCAATACCAGGCCATATACCCGGCAATATCATATCTTCTAGATAATATTGAAGTCAGTAAATATGGCTCTAGTGTGACTCTGTTAAGCGCTTTTGACGGAAGTATCGTCATTAATAAAACTTTCTCAATATCAGACTTTCACACAAATTACACGATGTCAAGACACCAGTCGTGTAAGTAGTCTATTCAATACAACTAAACTTGTTAAACATGTATAATATTGAAATGCCTTCAAGATATCCACCTCCTCCATGCGTGTAACGCACCCCCACGTAACGATCCCTTTCTGTTTTAAGGAAATATTTAACATAAAATAACAGAATAAATAAAATACTTAATGTGTTTGATAATGAATTGTTACATCGTCATGAACTTCTTTTTTATAATTCATACTTAATTACACAGTGTCGGTTTTAAGAGGATTTTAAATAATAGAAAAATTTACAGTACTCACAGGCGTTAATCTAGAATCAACCTTAACGAATATCAGAATAATGATGCATAATGAATTAGAAAACGAAAAATCTGCTAACTACGTCGGTGGTAACGCCACGGTCTTGCTATTCCTCTTAAATAGCGGCAATGTACAAGTAACCCAAGGCGCTTTGGAGCAAATCAGAGTCCTCAACGAAACTGTACCAGGTACGTGCATCTTTAATTTTTATTTGTAATATTTAACCCTTATACCAAATTAAATACAATTTGTATACTTTAGATTTAAGGATCCTATTCGCAACCGCAACAAATCAGTTTGAAAATTTGTGGAATTTTGTACGGGATGTACACAATGATATAAGAACGATATCTCTTAACACAGAAGGAACTAATGTTGAGATCACTATGAATGCGGTGCTGGAAAGGATTGCTCAAAGTAAGTATACTTATACGCAGTATAAACTACATGTCATAGTACATACTCAATATATGGCCATAAGCTTATGCCTTTCTCTAGGCTACATAAATATAATTATTAATTCTTTTGAGGACAACTTTGCGGTATTACAATACACTCTCAAGTAATGTCTTTGTTAATGTCCATATAACTAATATTGATTTAAATAATACATACATTAAACAAAAATTTGTTATAAAACCTATTACAGTATGATGGATTTTAAGTGATCATAAAACTTGGGAATGAATTGCTCATCTACTGTCTTAAGGATACTGTAAAACTAAACACAATAAACCATCGATTTGTTAACTTCTGGTATTCTTCTGTGGTGGCGTACAGAAGAGGTCACCGTGAATAATTCTATGTGGATAATTAGATAAGATTATTACCAGAATATAACACTCCAAGCTTATAAAAATTCAAGTGAAAAGTCATTACTTCGTTATTTTGTAATATCAATATTAAAATACAGTTAACTATTAAATTTAATATTTCACGCACGATGTTTCATAGAAACTAATCTAAAATTTATGATTTTTTTTCATTTGAGCTTTAAAAAATCATGTCTACACTTATTACAGGTGGAAGAAGAATTATAAATCCTACATGCGGATCATTATATCCGTCCGGGTCATCTTCAGGCACAAGACAATTCGAAGACTTTGTAGAACCTGGTTATATCAATTTCTATGCAATCAGTCCCAACTATTTCTATCAGGACGATAATAGCAATAGAAGAATTCGTATTTCACGAAGCGGGGCCGGAATTGGAAGTCTCGTTATTTGTTTCTCACGTTTTGTTACACAGCCAAGGTAAGAAAAAAAACATTTTTGTTTTAACGCAACGTTATAAAACAAAGTTATGAAAACATTTACCTTTGTTTCTTATAAGATTGTAACAATTCAAATAAGTTTGCCCATTGCAGGTGTATATTTAAATAATAAACTCCTGTGGTACTAGGCAGTGGGGGGGGGGGTGCACATTGCTCGTGCAACCGATAGCCGTTGGGGTCGAAAGGTTATCGATTGGCGACCGTAGGTCGGTAGACGAGGTGTGGATAGGCCCTCCACCAGGTAGACCAACGACATAGGCGCGAAAAGTCGCCGGATGCAGGCAGCGCAGGATCGGTCATAGTTGCGATCTACGGGGGAGGCCTGGTCCTTGTTGTGGGCGTCTATCAGTTGAAAAACATAAGTGAAAGAAGATGGTTACTACTACACTATTCATTTAAAAACTTTTAAAACATAACTTGAAAGACTATTGTGTACATTTATTGCCAAGCCATATATATGCTATAACCTATAACAATACATCAACGATATGACAATCTAATAACAATAATGAATATTGAACGAAGGCTTATCCTTTACAGAGACTATCATTACAGAGAGAGTTATAGTTATAAAAGCTTTAAAGGAATAAATAAATAATGTATTTATCAGTGAACAGCTTCAAAACTTTTTGTAATCACCCTGTCCAAAGTGGTCATTTTGAAATAAGTTGCTGTTTTTGTTCGAATGCCTATTGCATTCTTATAATTTCTGTCTGCACTAAGTTTACAGTGACAGACGGTATATAACAATTAATTTTAACATGTAATAACCCGAATTTTGAAAACGCCATTTCTTTCTCTATTATTATTAGGTTATTATTTCTGAAACTATTGATTGTTGTATTTATTTATTGACAACAAATAACCTATACATTAACCCATTTAAAGATTTTACACCTACAACTAATCACTCTGTATTTGAACGCCGTTTGAAGGAAAATACTTTATTAATATAACGTTTACATTTACATAATTAATTACAGACAAAATGCTTCACTTTCGGGTTTTGACGAAGGCACAGTAACATGCCAAACATTGACGTCTGGTGGGAATGTAGAGATAGGACTACAAAATGCATGCGCGGGATACTGGACAATTAATTCTTGTCCGCTCTTTTACATTTCCGTACAATCATTGGTTCCTGATACTACATCATTAAGTGCTGTTTGTACTGGTAAGTAGTTTTCAAACTCTTGAGATATTGAAGGATATTTAAATGCAAACGCAGTTAGCGTTAACTCATATTTTCATTACGAATATGTCAAATATCAGTGAAATTTTAGTTTATTTCATTATTTTCAGAAAACGCATGCCGGTTTCCGTACAACGTTAGGTATCATGTTCAAGTTGAAGAATTGGGATGTTTCAGTAGCGGTGACTCGCTGAGGATTAGCTTTGTGTTATTACTGTTTGCAGTTTTAAGTAATCAGTTTTATAGCCACTAATTATTATTATTTTTAAACTGTCCGGCAAGTTCGGCCGTGATCGGTTAAAATCGTAATAAAATGTGATTAAAGTATGATAAAAGTATTTGCAAATTTATATCTAAGATTTTACCCGAAAATGCTACACCGCGCCTTAGGTATGCGCGCGGCGAAGCGGGGCACTTCATTTCTTTAGCACCCTTTTTGTCGCATTTTACTTAGAGGTGATATAGCGGTTTCTATAACACTATAGTAATAATTTGGACTTAAAATATTGAAACAGTAAAATTTACATTAGAAATATAAAATCGTTATAAATGTTTAGGGAAATATCTTCCTTATAATAATTACATTAAATACGATTGTAGTAATTAAATGTTTCTTTTATAAATTACGTAGTATAAGAATTCATAAATACGGACATCTTATTTGCGCGTGATGCTTTCAGTGATAAGAGTGCATAGGTTGTTTTGATAAAATAAATTATAAGAAAAGTACGTACATAGAACGTAATAGAAGTCATTGCTTATAGCTATTTTGTTTACTTCGTTTTTTTAATTGCTTTGCCTGTTAGTTAACCTGACATGGTTATGTAACACTTAAAATGAATTTTTATCGAAATAAATAACCATTGAGTCAAATTCGCTTGTAAGTTGTTAAGATACATAAATCATTACATAAATGAAATTGTAATTGGAGAAACATTGTTTCTTAAATTCACAATTTTTTCAGCAACGACAACGGCTAATATTTCATTATATATTTTTTAATAAATTAGACAAGTAACCCACCTGCCTTATTTATTGTTATTAAAAACTTACGGAAATTAGAATTTTATTCATTTTCCCAATTCTGTCCGCGGCGCATTTTTATATTGAATGTTAAACAGGGTATGTATTTATGTATTTACTTGAAATATAATGCGTTAATTTGATTTTAATTTTAATTTTTTAGATATATATATATAATTTTTTAATAAGCACTATGTTTTATTTCATTTCAAACATAAATGAGAATAATTGTTAGGTCTGTATTAGTTATCTGTCTGCTATGTTTGGAATGTGACCTTTATACAATAAAAACTGTTTCATATTATGAGATCAGTGTTTTATTTGTTCCTTAAACGTTCCTTTAATGTTTAATCTGGATCTAATAAAATAGAACGGTCTAAATGTTTGTTTATTGTCAGAATATAAAATTAAAAAATTACATTTGAAAAGTAATGTTATCTATTTGCACACCATGTTCCCAGAAGTCCATTTTTTTTAAAAATAGCAGCATAAGAAAAACTACGTCAAGGTTACCATTAGAAGATGTACATTTTTTTAAAAATGCTTTAAGATTCTCCATCCTCCGGAAATCATTTTGGTTTTTTAAAACCAGGAAAATTTCTCAGTTCAGACATCTATTGTTATGTGCTTATCAACCATCATTAGCATGTTTACCACCGGATCGAAGACTCAGGTTGCGAGCTTAACTCGCGTCCAGGATACAACATCCTTATAAATTCGAGAAGTAAAATAAACGTGTTTCATTTTAAATACATATCAATATACATATTTAGTACTTTTATTTATATTTTGTCAATATAATTACTATACTTTAATACTGCATAACTTTTATATATGTATTTAATTGCGGCTAGCGAAAATTACGAATTTTGAAAAATTGCTAGATCTATGTAGGAGCCTTGTCACATCTGGTAAAGAACATATAAATATTTAATGCGTAATTGTTCTACAACTTGGCTGTAATTGGTTCGAACTGTAATCAATTAAATCATTCAAATTAAATATTCAAGTGATAGCAACCAATTGGCAGCATATTTTCGGACGCGACAGTTTTGTAGAACAATTACGTTGGTGTATGAGAGGCCGGTAAATAATAATGATTCAATGCATTCTAAACGCCAACGAACCGTATATGAAATACTTCGGGATAATAAATTACTAGAGGATAACCAGCAATACGATATCAGCCATAATAAAGATACTTAGGTGCAAAGTAATAAGGTATTATAAATATTTATATGTTGTAACCAATAAAATAGATATGACAAACTAGGCATTCATACAATCTTTTTTTTCTGCAATTGTTTCTTACATTTCCAAGATTTTTTAATTCACAGTGTTAATTAATAACAATTCTGTTCTACTATTGACTAACAATTATCTATTTCTCTCTGTAGTTAAAGTTTAGTATTAGCAAATAATATAATTGATGGAATATTAAAAAACAAGCGTTAATAACAAATTTTCTAGGCGATAACAAAATCCATGGAAAATAGATTAGGCTTTGATGTTTATAAATTCTCAAGGTCAATAAAGGTTTCAAAAGGCAATGATAAATAATGCTGTTATTTTGACATTACCGTTGTGTTTGACATTCGTGTTTTACTTTGTTTAGACCGTAGCTGTAAAAAGTAAGTTATGATTAAAGTATTTCTAGTTTATCTGTAAATTTACTACAAAATAAAGACAGAAATATTAAAAAATAGTTAAGAATAATAAAAGTTATGTTTTAGTACTTGCTATTATTGGTACAATTTTCTTACTTTTTTTGTATCAGTCTTCGTAAATGTATTAGTAAATAAACAAGTTACTTTTACCACAACCAAAAAACAGTTTTGGGGTATCTTTAAGTTTTTTGGAAATGTCAGGAGAAGATTGCGAAATACCTGATCGTGGTGATGGTGAAGGTCAAAAGTCAGATAAAATGTTCACGCTTAAGAAGTGGAATGCAGTCGCTATGTGGAGCTGGGATGTAGAATGTGATACTTGTGCTATTTGCCGCGTTCAGGTTATGGGTAAGTAAATTGAATTTCTTCATATCTCTATCATTACATGGAACTGTTCTATTTGCATTTATATTACAATTAATATTGCTGTATGTCAAACCTTGAAAAGGGGTTCCATAAGGTTGGTTCTTAACTTAAGAAATAAAATAACTTTTAGGGAATAAATTTATATTTATGTACCTTTATAGTTAAAAACATTAATAGAAGTGTGTAACATCAATTTACAGTGAGCAATATGGTTAATCCAAATTTCTCATCAAAATGTTATTGTTATTCTAACATATCTTTGAAACCTTATAAATATTTATTACTCCATCATTTAGAATAATTCCTATTATGCCTGCTAATTTTTAAGTTTAAGTTTAGTTAAAGAATTTCTTTGCATTATTTACATTTTTGTTTTAAAGTCATTTAAAATTATAAAAAGTGAGTAATAAGCATCAGTAAATAATTGTATTCGTTCATTATTACAGTTTCATTAACGAGTCATGTAAAATCTATTGATATATATGCTTTATTGATAATAGAACAATTAAACCTAAATTTTAAATAAGTACCATTGATTTCTTAGTTTAAATCGTCAATTTTTATAGTTCGGTTACCAATTACAGATTCATCTAATTAATACATAATCTATGCAAGACATAATAATTATAACAAGAAATAAAATTGATGTATAAATGTTGAATTTATTGATGTTTCGAGGTCATAAATTCTTTTTTTACACAATTTTCTCAACATTAATTTTTACATAGTAACTTAATTACCCATCTACAGTCAATACAAATTAAATTTGTAGTATTTACTTGTTGATTAAATTTCTAAGATTGTTCCAATAACATATTGTTTAGAATTTTGCATGTATCGCTGACATTTGAATCCCAATGAAATAAAAGAAAGCTGTTTATTGAGACTGACAAGAATTATCCTTGATTTTTTTGCTTACACATCTCCAATGGACACTGTTTGTTTTTGGAAGAAATATGCTGGTTTGTAAATATAGTATTGTCATAATACTACATATCCTCGCATGTAATTTTATTACATTCAGTTTTGACTTTTGTTAGAAAATGGCATATAATTACTAATTGCATACATACTCATAGTTCAACATCAATAGATAAAGAGAATGCTTGCATTTTTTTGTCTGCAATTTCTACTTTGGAAGGGTTAATTTGCAAGATAAAAAAAAATTAATATAGGAAAGGTTGTCTTATAAGTAAGAGATCTTAGTGTGATGCACATGTTTAGTAATTTATAATTATTTTTACCTGATAATTGGTCATATGGCAAATATATCTTTTAAAACAATGCATTCTAATAGTATTAACGCCAATAAAATTTGGGTTCCATAAGTGACAGCAACAATAAGAATGATAATAAATATAGTATTGTTCACTATGTACCAACAAGATGAACAAGGATAAGCTGATAAGTCATATGCATTACATAAAATACACTGCTTGATTTTTTTAATGAAAACTGACTGAAATACAATGTTATACCTATCCATATCCTATCCATAGGCTCACACTGTGTTTAGATTATGTTATGAAAGGTAATATTTTTAAATGTTTATATTATCAAATTTTACACTAAAATAAAACTATTTTAAAAATAAATAAGTGGATTTATTTGATAATGACAAACTTAATTTAATACAATTTAACAACTAAATGTAATCTTAAATAAATAAATTCATTTTTCAACAATTTTCTTTGATTTGTTTTAAAACTACTTAAGTTCGTATATTAACCATTCCTTTTACAAATTTATTTTTCATGAATTTAAAAAAGAATGAGTGAATAATATAGTTAGCTACATCACTAAATAAAAACTAAAACATTTAAGTACACATTAAGCACAAAAATGTGTTGTTAGGTAAATATAAATATAAGTGAACATTAAAATGATAATAAATTTTAGTAATATTCAATAATAGTAAAAAATCTTGTATCTTATGCTAAGAAGATTAATATTTTATTTTTGCATAGTTATTACAAACTCCTGGCTTTTCTACTTCCTTATACATATAGCTTCTACTCTTCAAATAATGAAGATTCTATATTAAAAATATGAGGAATTACAAATACTTAGACTTTTCATTAGTTATTTATTAATGTCTCTATGTAGTTTTTCCGCATTTTTTAATAAGTATATGATTAATATTGTGTTGAAATGTATATATACATTAAAAATTATAAATTATAATCGCTTATATCTACTACTACTTTCTATCAATTATCTTCTTTTTTCTAGAAAACTCAATATTGTTACATTGAATAGGTAAAGGTGTAAGCTTCAAAGGTGTGAATGTTTATTTGTCACCAAAAAGCTTCTACACCTATAAGAAATAATCCTGTATATCAATGGTGTGATGGTTATTATAACATTTTTTTAAAATGTGAAATGAATTCTTCTGATAGTTAATAAAATACATTTTTATAAGTAAATACTATCTGTATTTTAAATTAATAGCTCACAATAATCTCAATAGCTGTGTACCTAATCATAAACTGTGGAGTAAAATTTAAATAAAATGTTATTTTTAATTGTTAATTGTAAAATAATGATCAGAAAAACTAAATAGTAAATGTGTTAATTCTATGTTTAAAGATATGCAACAGTCTCAATTTTTGTATACAGTGTTTTGAAATTAAACATTTAGGTCAATAGTCAAAAGGATTTTAATTATTTTTTACAATATTTCATAATTTAATAATAATCAATAATGAATGTACATACTAGCAACCACAAGGTAATGGTTTGATATTAGCTATTGAACTCATTCTTCTTGTTCGAGCGGGTCTACCAATCATTTTGTTTTCTATTTGCTCAAGACTTTTGCCTCGAGTTTCCGGTACGCAAATTACCACAAAAAATAAACTTATAAAACAAATAGAACCAAACAACCAAAATGTGCCTGATGGCCCTATTCCCACTAAAATGTTGTGAAACGTTTTAGTAACTGTAAACGTACAAAGCCAATTAAATGCAGTACAAATTGATGCGGCGGCACCTCTTATTTTTGCTGGCAATATTTCTCCCATCATCAACCAGGGGATGGGTCCAAATGCTAAAGAAAACCCTAATAAATAAATCATGACACTAGTAAGTGGAAGCCATCCTAATGTAGATACATCCAAATTAAGGTTGTCACGTACGTAGAAAAACGTACCCAGTATTACCAACGTTACAGTCATTGTAACTGAAGATATGTATAAGAGCATTTTTCGGCCAGCCCGGTCTATCAAAGCTGTAGCTATGAAAGTGGATATAAAGTTAACTAGGCCCACTATAATTGTTGACAAATTTTCGTCAATTGCACTGCCCGACATTTTAAATATTTTGACCGTGTAAAATATCACTGCGTTTATACCTGACAGCTGTTGGAAAGCCATTAAACCTAAGCAGATGAATATTGATTTCATATATTTTAAGCTAAAAATTTCAGCAACAGACGATTCTTTGCCTATTTCCGCGTCTGACAAAGCTATGTCACGAATTTCATTATCGATTTTAGTGTGAGAACCACGAAGCCACTGCAATGCTTTTCGTGCTTCTTCGTTCCGCCCTTGTGAAATGTACCATCGTGGTGTTTCTGGGATCATGAACATGAGTATTAAAAATGGAATAGGCAAACAAGCTCCGAGATAAGCTAGTTGTGACCAATCAAGGTATTTGCCTGCGACGTAACATAATAAAATTCCAATATTCCCAATAGCAGTCGGAAATAGCCCAAGTGTACCGCGAACCTCGGGTTGTATTGTCTCTCCAAGATATACAGGAAAAGCCAGAGAACCAATACCAACACATAAACCACAGATAGCACGTCCCGCCAATATTAGATGTACAATATTAGCGGTAGCTATTAAAATCCATCCAACAAAAAATGGTGGAGCTGTAAACAATATAGTTTTGCGTCGTCCGATGTAGTCAACCAATGGACCTCCTATTACTCCTCCAGCAAGTGCGGCTAAAGGCATCAATCCGCCGACCCAGCTGGCCTGGAAAGAATTTTTTTTGCGTTATTTTAATCAAAAAAACCATAAAGTTATTTTGAAAAAAGTAAAAAGTACCTACAGCTAGCACATTTAAGACAATTCAATTAAACCGACAAGTAGTTGTAATCGTTTTTAAGAAATATTTAAAATCATATTTTTAATAATGCTGAGATTTTTCGTATTTTATGATTTTTTAGGTTATACATACAGGAAGATCATTTTGTAACCTTTAATATCAACCCTTATATATATTATAACCCTTAATATAACCCCCAATATCTTCTGGCAGTATAAGATCTACAAGGATAGATAGAGTAAATAGTATTTAATTTTAATACGTAGTAATACGAATTTCTAAAACGCTTTTTATTACTATGTAATCATTAGTTTATTTATTATTAGTATCTCAGCTATATGTTTAATTCTTTAAAGCTTTTACTCTAATTTCCAATCCCTGTATACGTATCTATCCCTGTAGATATTGTAATGTCATAACATAACTGTGTATTGCTTCGCTCAAATTACTTGCTACATTTCTCATTTATAACAGAATATAACAAAAAAAAATCGCGTGATAATAAAGTAATTGTTTTGACATATTTTGCTCTTACGTATTGTCTTTAAATAGTCAAACCCGGCACATGAACATGTTATTGTGTTGAGCATTATAATAATTTTAATAATTAAAAGCTTTTTAACCGTGGCTTGAAGTTCAAGTACAGCGAGTTAGATGCTAGATGTAAAAAAAACTGTAGTATATTTGATTGAATTAGGGTAATTTTTCGCAAAAAAACTTCATTCATTTTAAATTTAAATCACTATAAATTTCTTTCTATTTATAGACAAAATTTATTTGTTGACTATTCTCAGTCACTATAAATTTTCTGGCAAAAGAGACAAAAAATTGAGCAATTTTCAACTTACACCTCATTAAAGATTTCTTTCTTTAATTTAATCGAAATCTGTTATGTAGCCATTTGCTACGGTATTAGAACTTGACTGTAATTCAATTTCACACATACATACTTTTACGTATACGTTAATGGCGGTATATGACAGGGGTGGCCAACCTCATTGAAACGAGGCATTTTTCAATATTTTTAATTATTCACGCAATTAAAAGTATGCAAAAAAATTATTTAAAAAAAATAACAGAACTTACATTTGTTGAAAACATAACAATTGGTACAAAAAAGTCTTTAAAGTTTGATGAATAATGAATGAGAGTGAAAACACTTTTCAGTAATTATGTCAGACGCTGGTTAAGTTAATAATGGCGAGTGCTTGATTTTCTCGATCACACTTTTTAAATATTATGACATAAAATGAAAAGGGAGCTTGTTGGGTACATTTATCGAGAGCCAAAAATAATCCTTCAAAGAGCCGCATGTGCCTTACCAGCCGCAGGTTGGCCATCCCTGGTATATGTTTTGGTAGAAATGGCTATTATATTTATAATTGTACAAAAACAGTTTTTGTTAAATGCTAAAATAAAGCGCGACGTACAAATATGAAAAATAATATCACCTGTTCTTCTGTGACTGATATTGAAGTACTGTTCTCCATTGTAACCAGGGCGGGGGAAGTGTAAGCGGAAGAAAAGCCTACTATCATAGAGCCCATAGACACTGCCACTGCGGCTAATACCTGAAAATGTTTTTAACATTGTAATTAGGATATGGCTATATATAATTAAAAGTTATAACTAAAATAAAATGTATTCATCGTTGTAACTTTAGCAATAGTACCGTTAATACAGTATGCAGTTCATTGGCCGATTTTTACAAATTCCTATACTTGTGATATTCACTGCTTGATAGAGTAACATCGACAATCGCTACGTTGTCACGAGAACAAAATATACATAAAAAAGAAAGTACTAGTCAACAAAAAAAACATTTATGGCCTGTCCAAATATAACTAAAGATTTCATTAGTATCCTCCTCTTTTTTATTGTTGTATCTTTCACAGTTTTACTGAGATAAATGACAATAATTATACATGACAATAATAAAAGAATTAATACGATTTCAACAACAATAAATTAACTGATGATTTCTTTAGGTTCGTGTTCATCATCCAATTACAAAGAAGATTAATTCGCGTTCTTGAACCTAACATCCAGTTAGTATTTATAAGTTGTTAATTATGTCATTATCTCGTTCATTACTCTTTTTTTACATAAAATAATAGTCCCGGAATGCAGATTACGTATGACCGAAAAGTCAAAATAAAAATTGAACTAATATTAAAATCTTAAAATGAATTTGGAACATTAACGAAAAATCTGTCCTTTTGGTCGTAATAAAATATTTTGTCAGAATCTTCGTGTTTAGCCGATCAAAAATAGCAAAACTTTTATAAATCTTGGCTATGTTTTTACTTGAAATAAATTGTAATATTCTTTAATAAAGTTTAGTAAATAAATCACCATTCATCTTCATTACTAAAAATTGTATTGTTCTAATTAATATTGATCGAACCATGTATGACGTTAAAGATAGAGGTGTGTGCGCTCCGCCTACAGCTAATTTAAGCAATCATCGACTTTGATTGTTTCTATTACGCATACTTACAGTAAATAACATCGTAGATGTTGAGCATTGACTATTTAAGGGCCTAAAAAGTATTCGTGTTATTTAACTTTCTTAAAAATTAGGCTTCTGTCCGAATAAATTATAAATAACTTAATAATTGATTTACATAAAAAAGCTTGTAAACCTAAAAATCGTGAAAATAACCATTGAGAAAATAAACGCAAACTCTATATCAAAGTATAAGAAGACTTCGCGGTACGAGTTTTAAACAAGAAATGTTTAATGAACATAAATATATTTTAAGTAATTACTGCAGTCTATCGCCTCCTTTCTATACTTTAATGGTATATCTATTTGAATCTTATTTAGTGATATCACCAAAAATATTAATTTTGAATTATAGTGCGCATATCTTTCCTTTAGTGGAAAAAATACTTCTAACCATGCACAATAATTTCTTTATTTTCTTTATAATGTACTGCTAATTATACCAGAAAATTAATGTTCAATTTAATGCATATATATAAACTTTTAAAAAAAATGCTACATAATTTTTTAATTAATTGGTTTATTACAATACACACCTGCGAGAAAGTATATTTTGGTTCTTCATATTCACTGTCTCTAACCACTATACTGTAATGAGTGTCCGCTCTCATTAATATTTTCATTTTTATTAGTAAAGTTAACTTTCAAATATAAGTTCTTTACGTAATGATGTCTGAAAACGGACTGCACCCGTCCGGCATAGGCGACTGAAGAAGTAAGCTTCTAACTTGGTCTCGGCGCGATTTATATGAGCACAAATTGATTGACAAAACTGATTGGCTTTCGAGGCTGTGCGATTCAAAACAATGTGCTTCTTCAAATTGACGCCGGCAAGCTACAATTTCGTTAGTGGTCGTGTTGTGTTTGAAATTCAACGTTTCTTATTACGTACACTCGTTGCGTGAAGAATTCAATGAATGATTTCTCTATCAAAGCAGAAAATTAATTTGACTAAAATTATACACGTTTCGCGGTTTGTAAGTTTTATGACATTAGTTTTGTTTGGAATGCATAGGCATTAAATCTTCTTCAGTTTCTTATTCGTCTTCTTTTATTAAAGCAAAGTTTATCGTAATCGGCTTCCCCATATTGTTGCTACGCAATTCATTGCTCAAAATATTAGTAAGTTATTTTATACTACCATACAATTTTCATTGATAGTCAGTCGATGGCGACTAAATACTAGTGTATATAATTGTTGATTTTGGTATTAGAATGATAAATGCCTAGAAATATTTATGAACAAAGAAATACTTCCAAAAATTCATTAAAAATATATACTTGGCCAATGGACTGAAGAACAAAAATATTACGATAATGTTTTTTGTAGTGTTTGGTTTGAAGAACTGTAATTGTAAACGTTATAACATGAAGTTTTCAGAAATATTTGTTTTAGACGACTAACAATAAAGGTTTATAACATTGAGAAAATTTTAAAGAACATTTTGAATAAATCTATTAGTCCTTTTTTGCATAAAGCATGTGTGTATTTAGTTAACTGTTTTAAAATGTTTAGAATGGTATACGGTTTATTATGATAAAAAATATTAGAAATGTATTTTAAGTTTTGAAACGGTCAGTGCGATTTGAACCTTGAAGTTATCCCTTCGCTATTTCTCACTGGTGTTTTATTTCCATAAGAGACGATTTGTTTTGAAAAAATATTACCACGTTTACATACTGCCATTTATAACAGTAATATCTTTATATAAGAGTATCAAAAAAATACCAAAACGCTGGTACCAAGATAGGTAAAATTATTGAGTTGTATATCTTTTTTTTCATTATAATTTTAGTTTAAAACTTTATCCTCAATACCAGATTGAGATTGAGATTGATCAATGCCAGATTGTAACCAGTCAACGGCTTTATGATTTTTATTTAAAAACTGCTATAATGGAATGCTACTATAACAGTAGTTATGCGACATACGAGAAATTAAAAACAATTAATCAGTTTATTCCCACACGTGATGTTACTGCGCGCTTTGACGATCGATCGATAAACAAAATTTATGAACGTAATCAAGGATGTTTTAAACGATTATGTATGTACATGATGCATATGTTGTTCTATTAACAAAGCGTAATTGCAAGTTATCGTTAAATGCGAAGGGTACCGTGTTTTAAAACATTCATTTCGGAGTTATGATTTGGTGGTCGTTTAATTAGCGTTACACAAATGGGTCCCTTGAAATTGATTCCGGCAGAAAATGTATCAATTTTGACTCTACTTGTATCTGAAGCTCGTCAAAGTCATCTAAATCAAAGAACGCACAATGTATGTTATCAGTGATGATTTACGGCGTTGAAATGTGATATCCCATTCCGGGCCTTTTTGGCAAGCTCACAGTCGCTCAACGAGCCACGGAGAGCGCTTTATTTAGAATATCTTTGCGAAATCAAATAAGGAATAAGGAGGTTTGGAGACAAACTGATTTGATAACGTAATAGTTACTGACGACAGCCCAGGGGATTGTCAAATTGAAGCGACAGTGAACAGGCCACGTAGCGCACAGAACCCACGGGCGTTGAAGTATTAAGATTCTGGAGTAGTGACCACGGATGAACAAGCGTAGTGTAAGACGTTCAAGACTCCCAAGGTGGACGACCATGTTAAGGTTGTCAGAAGATGCTTAATGTAGGCCTCTTCCTACCGGGCCTGTTGAAACTTTATGTTTAGAAATCATAAAGATGAATGATGATGATGATGAAAACCAAAAAGTCAACACTTCATCATTAGTTTCTTGAACTTTGACATAAGGTTATCGTACACAGTCTAGTAATTCGCTTCTTTTTACTCGAAGGTTAGTGTCTACGTAATAGAGGGTAACTCTTCATTCTTATACTACATACTAAGGCTACATTTAAATACGTATATGCGATGGTAGCTACATCTAGTTCTGGAAATCGTATTATTATTAGAGCCTATAAAACGGAGACAAATGCTTGGACATCGCTAGATTGGTTAAGGTTTCTGTTAAAGCCAACACTCGACCATAGTATTTGATTGGAGCGATTAAATTTGAATTGATTTACTAAGACTTGATATGTATTTTATTTAAAAAAAGCTACGAACTGTTTCCCTTTCTCAGTCGTTTCTTCGTTTTTGAGATAAGCTGTTTCCATGCCATCGTATCCCCTTTTTTCTTAGGGCTATACTAATAGAAACTTCTGGAATAGTTAAACAGAATGTTACAGGTGATTTTCGCACCTAAAAATCGAAGCCTAAAACAATATGGTAGAGACCTTTGTTTTCCTTATTGCGTTTTTCAGTTACCTACATAAAAATGTCTTAAGCTTGATAATTTCTTGGTTTCGATTATTGTTGTGTAATAAAGCGTTTCTACATATATTTAATTCTCACTATTTTAAGAGCTCTCTTTAGATCCGAAAATAAAAAAAGTTTAAAGAAATTTTTGCAATGAAATTCATTTTTTATACATCTTTTCCAATTCTATTGTAGCTATATCTTGTCGAATTGTTACTTTTGCCTCTTTAAACAGAACTTGTGTCAAATCAATAACTGCTGAACAGACTTTCCTTTAGTTCACATAACCAAAATCCGAAAAATAGATTTTTATATTTTTGACAATATTTGTATTATCCTAATAGCAGAAGTCAACATTGAAAAATTTTAATTATGCCCAATAAGAATATTGTGGAATAATTAAAGGTTACACAATTAATGCATATGTAGAATACTGTGAGACCATGTCTTAAAACAATAAGTACATATGTAATACAGCTATAAAAAGGGGAT
Source organism: Battus philenor (assembly GCF_028537555.1). NCBI lineage: Eukaryota > Metazoa > Arthropoda > Insecta > Lepidoptera > Papilionidae > Battus > Battus philenor. Next base: position 8,157,050 of record NW_027181693.1, read on the forward strand.
AGTTTTTTGGACCGGACCGGAGGAATTTTGCTGGTTCGAGGCGGCAGGAAGTAGAGGGCGCCTAAACCTAAGACCTCCGTTAAGGTAGCAAGAGCTCCCGGAGGAGCCACGGCTCGGGCCACTACAGTCGCCAAAGTCTTATTTTACATTGCAGGGGCTGGTGCTCCATGGAATAGCTAGACTCGAGGGCCCCCACAAGGGGACTTTGGCTTGAGCTGTTATTCGACAAGAACACCCGCTTAGAACCCCGACAGCAGGGCGCTCGACAACACCGAACGTCGACTTAATCGGTTGCTATTGACTGGCTAATATCACTACTACCACTTCGGAAAGCCTTAGCGCTGGGTGACGGAGTGACAAAAAGAAGCTCTATCAACGCTTCTATTCAGTATGATCGGAAAACGGGAATAAACTTGTTCCCAGTATGCAATACGTGCTTGATACCCTCATTCCTTCCGGCGTATGTAACCTAACATAACTGGTTACTCAGAAAGACCCAACGCAATTTTTCCCTAGCAATCAAAGGCATTTTTATTACACACAAACACTTGAAAAGTCCTCTCTCATATAAAGCAAACGAATAAATAAAAGTCACATATATGTTAATTTTTATATTTAAAATAGTAACAAATATAATAAATAATGCCTCCGTAATATACGGAAACGTATTCGCATGATTCTATCCTTATAAATATTACAGCGCCATTACTTTTAAGTTAAATCGAGCTTCAAAGTACATTTATTAGTTTAAACTTCTAAAGTACATTCTGTTAGTCCTTAGCTTTGTCATGTTTTTTTTATATTTATATATATAAAAACTAAAAGATACTGGGCTTTTAATGGAACCACCAATGATATATTTAATCCATACACTTAAAATTTTATTTATGCTTAAAAATGGTGAAATTTGCTATATATTACATCTAAAGGAACTATAATTTACTTATATTTAAAGTACGAGTGCTTTCCTATATATAACTACTGATTTACAAAAATATATGATTACAATCCAAGTCAGTCTTCTGCGTACACCTGCACGTGTATCACCGCTTCCCCCCTTTTGTCCTAACTCAAATTCGAAATATTGGGTAAAGGAGTTTCTACTCCGGCCCGAAGCATGCACCAAATCCAGCTTACTCCCACAATGTTTTAACAACCATTTTGCATTTGTTTGTTACTATTAATGTTTCTTGTTCTACGTGAACCGCCTGTAAGCTTTTTCTCTATTTCTTCCAAACTCTTACCACGAGTTTCTGGCACGAAGAAAATGACAAAGAATAGCCCAATTAGGCATATCACAGAGAATAGCCATACAGTTCCATGCATGTATATAGCTACGATTATATTTGGGAATGTTTTGGTGACAATGAAAGTGCAGGTCCAATTGAAGCCAGTCGCTAACGATGCCGCTGTTCCTCGGATCTTAGATGGCAAAATCTCTCCCAACATCAACCACGGAATGGGTCCAAATCCAATAGAGAATCCTAGCACGTATATTATGAGGCAGGCAAGTGGCAACCATCCGTATGCTGTGACATCGACTCCAACATTCTGAAGGTAGTAATAAGATCCCAATGTTACCAATGTCACAATCATTGAAACGGACGAAATGTACAAAAGTATTTTTCTTCCAAGTCTATCAATAAGTACTGTTGCAATAAAAGTTGACATAAAGTTCACAATTCCTATGATGACTGAAGATAATTTAGGATCAATGGTGCTGCCTGCAGATTCAAAAATATTTGAGGCATAGAATATGACTGCGTTTATACCACTTAGTTGTTGGAAAAACATTAGTCCTAAAGAGATAAGCACCGCAGGCACATATTTCTTTGTGAACAGTTGTTTGAACTGATTACCGCGGACAAGGTCAGATTCCGCTTGTGATCTAGTAAGTTCTCGCATTTCCTTCTCAATGTTTACATTTTTTCCTCTCAACCACTGCAAAGCTTTGCGGGCATCCTCTGCGCGTCTCTTTGTAACATACCAACGTGGGGTTTCCGGTGTTATTATCATCAATAGGAAAAATGGAATAGCAAGAGCACCGCCCAAAAAAGCTAATTCCCTCCACTCTAGCTTCATGCCGGCAAAGAATGCCAGTAGTATTCCAGTATTACCTAACGCAGTTGGTAGTAATCCTAGTGATCCACGAACTTCCGGTTGGATCGTTTCTCCTAAGTAAACAGGGAAAGCAAGACTGCCGATTCCAACGCTTAATCCGCAAAAAGCGCGTCCCGTTAATACCATCGCCACTCCATTTGCATTGGCGATTAACATCCATCCAATAAAAAATGGTATCGAGGTGCCAATTATAGTTAACTTCCGTCCGATGACTTCTATGAGGGGACCGCCTAAAATTCCACCCACCAATGCTGCTAGCGGCATTATACCACCGATCCAACTGTTCTGTAAAACAAAATAACACATTATTGTCTCGATTCAGACTAAAATATTTAATTTCTGCTTCAATAAATTCCATGAAATTAATTTAGTTTTTAACGTTTAATTATTAACATCTTTTACATTTTCTATGGCATCTCAAAGATAATGTATATTTACCTCCTCTTTTCCGAAAACTAAAGTTGCGTTCATGCTCGTAAGTGCCGGTGATGTGTAGCCTGATGAGAAACCGACTATCATTGAACCCATAGAAACAGCGAGAGCCGCAAATATCTGTAACAAAGTAGTTTTAAATAATTATTATTTGAATAAAGTTAAGCATAGGTAATTAAAAACTATGACCTGTTTAAAAACCATTTTTCAAATTTAATTTTATTCGTATCACTAAATTAAAAAATCTATTAATTTATCGATTAATATGTATTTTTAAAATCCATTTACAAAAGCTCTGGGATCGTTCGATAAGACGTAGTTACAGAAAGTATTCTTGAAAAGTGCTGAAGTTCAGAGGTAGGGTTGGTCTTATATGTACGTCACCCCTGTTGATCTATTCATAAATATGGATTTTTCCTTTAACCCCTTAGTGTACATACAGAAATGCAAAGAATCCAATGGTTATTTAGCTACTATAAGTTCTATTTTTAGGTTCTAATACCTCATGCATAAAATATCACACCCTTGGAAATAAATTTTACAAAGTATCAACATTAATGTTACTCTGTAATTAAGTAAGCAAATTAAATTGTTTAAATACGTGTAGTTAATTTTACAATGCATTAATAGTAATCTAACCTGTGTCCAAAGGAAGAGACGTTGAGTAGTCGGAGCGCTGTACGGCTGGCTGTCCCCATTGATTGTGTAATCGGTTTTAACTTTGTTGCTGTCGGTACTTAGTTGTTTTACGAAGGGCACAGAATTTCGGAGATTCTCCTCCTTAGCACTTTTGATTTCCATTTCCATTTTGTATTTAAACTCGTTTCCTAAACTGATTTGCCGCAACTGTTGAAAATGGCGACGAGTTTTCTCAAAGGAATCTTGTTCGTCTTCACTGCTACTCTCTGTCGAAACGTTTTCTGGAATTGCTGCGTAGTTAGGTGCGAGAGTTCCCTGGGAGCCACACGAGGTTGCTAACGAGGTGCAGGTGGTAGATGCTGATAATGTAGGCCGAGATGGCACCCTGGCGTACTTTTGTCCCCTGGCTCGATAAAGGCGCTCTTCGTCACCCTGCCCGCGCCGGGTCTGTTCGCTCCCACCCTGATAACAAATAAATATTTCATTAATAAACTTGTAAAAATAAAAACCATTTTAATTTCATGTTGAATATTTACCAACAATTTGCTCCTTAAAATAGTATGATATGTCCTGCTCACTTAACAGTCAATACTGATGTTAATATCCGCAAATATACCCCATTTATTATATTTACTATCTTATGTTCGTAAGTGAACCATATAGAAGATAAGAAGCAACCGAGACTGAGGTCAGGCTTAAGAAAACATTGCTTTATTAACTACTGTCCGTATTATCGTAGTATATACATGATAACCTAATGATACATAAAACATCCACCCTGACCCGATCACCACGACAATTCCTGGCTCAGACATCACACAGGATTAATTTTTATATAATTTCCTTGTAATGAACGTGGTGACAAAACGATAGTGTGGTACTATCCAGAACGGAGGTTCCTCGAATAATGGACCAGTAGCAGACGATTGTTTATATCGATTATTGATAGCATCAGACAGACGGCTGTCGAGTATAATGATGTTTATGAAACAAAATACATAAACTCTTCTATTGACGAGCCGCTACAAAGGTTTGTAATGATTTTCATCGAGTATAAATATATCATATCACAATTTCTATATTGTTTTATGGGAAAATATAGCCATTACCTTAAAGACGTCATTATGAAATGTGTTATAATTAGAGACAGTTTTATGCAATTCATCATCACGAACCATTTTACTATAGATTTAGGATATTTTGTATAAAAAACATAATAAATAAATCCTTGATAGTGACAAGTACTTTCTGTCATTAGACTTCAGAGTCAAATTTAGTAACTATAAAGGTTGATATAGAATTTTATGAAATATGGTTATTAATTGGCATTTCAAGAAATTCTATATTGTTGTGTCGGTTTCCCGGTCTTTTGCGTTAATGGGTCAAGTAGCACGTGCCTGATAAGAAGAAACATTCATTTACATTCTAAAGTTCGCACTGCTGGCGACGTGCTTGCAATTATTTCATAAAAAAAAATTAAATAACGTATAAATTATGTCAAGACAAAAAATCCTTTCAATATAGTGTACGTTTAATGTAAATGTAGTCCCAATTTATCATTATTTGCTCAATTTTATCTTATTATTCTAATGATTAATTTATTCCTTCTAATGTTTTAAATCGTATTGTTCTAGTTTATATTACAAGTTAATAATTTACTTTTACACTAATTGAAAAGTGTAAAAGTTTATTGATAATTATTATAAATCACGTGAAAACAATATATAATTTACATTTTTTGCTTGTACTAATTTCTTTCTATCGGTTACGTAGTTGCTGGTTGCAAGTTTGCTAGTTTTTATTAATCGCAATCTAAAAGTAAGTATTAACAAGTTGACTATGAAAGGAAGTCGTAAAAAAATTTCAATAAGATTTTTAAAAAATATGTCGCAAAAGATATTTAAGGACTACTTTTTTCCGGGTTTGAAACCGAATTAAAGAAATGTTAGTGTTGAACATTTTGTTAACTATGACAAGTTGAATACCGGTTTGCGATTAATTATCATTTCAGACCAAACTAATATGTTAAATACAAGCTACGCTCTGACCCCTCGATCCCGCGGACTGTACAATAGCCGCTAGGGCAGCAGTGTAAGCCAGGTAAAAAAAGAAATTAAGATTAAAACTAACGAACATATCTTCCTTATATTTTTGGTGGGACTTCACCAAAAATGTATTTTCAATACGCAAATTTTTAAATCTATGGCAAAACTTAGGACCTGCATGAAAGTTTATGCTGTCCATTTTTGTGTGTTATTTTCACATTGAAATACGAATCCCAAAAGTCCAAAATCATCTCTTCATTTTAGATTTCATAATTCCTTAATTGTTTTATACAATGCCATCTACCGGTAAATAATACCAACACTTACTGTTTGAAAGACACATAGATTTATAAGTTATATGTTTACAACTTCGTCGATAGATGGCACTACAAAAGGGTAAATTAAGTTGGTGTAAATTACACCTCATCTCTATATATTTTGGACTTCAACTTAATAATAACATCACATGTTAATGATTATATTTCTAATTTTTTAAACTGTTCTATAATACTATGTTTAAAAGGATATTGAAAGGTTATAACTACATAACTTCGCTTGAAAAACGAAACAAATATTTCAAAGACGGAGGCTGTCTATTTGTTGACGACCTTGTTAGTGCGTGTGTTTACCACTAGTTTTTTTTTTTCCAATTTTATTTCGTTTAGAGATTCTAATTCCAAACAAATACAGGGCATGATTTGGTAAACTGGTTGCCGAGCAACAGACGGCATCGACCGCACATCGAGGCAGTCGCTTTACGCAGCGTGTCACGTTCGTTCCAGAGTTTTCGTTACCAAAATAAAAAAAATGTTATGCAGTAGTTAAGGAAGTCCGGAATTTTTATTACATGTTTTAAAATAATTGTGGTTTTCAGTGTGTTCATTACGCCAGTTAGTAAATTAAAAATAGTGTATAAAAGTATTGTGTCATATTAACTTACCATTTCGGTGGAGAGCTGCTTCAAGTATCCCATGATTTTCCCCATCGGATTGGGGTTGTTCTTATTGAAGCTCATTTTGACCACTTTATTTATATAAATTTAAGTATAGTTTTTAAATAACGTCAAGGAACGTCGAAGTGATAATGTCTATAAAATATAACACTTGAAAAAACAGTTTTTATTCTTAATTGTAAAAGTTCTATATAATCCAGATTCGCGAGAAATCACCAATTAAATAATACACATCATTCGCACGTATTTTATTCGAGGATGTGTAACTCCTGGCGACCGGAAAGCGAACGTACACTACAGTCGCGACTTGACACAGTTTAATTTAGCCGAAATGTAAATAGAAATAAAACCGGTTGGTTTTCATGCAATTAAATATTTATTCCGCGTCGCTGTCCTGCAAGGGTGCACAACATTCCAAGTATTTTTCAGGCCCGCTCAACACACGAAAATGTTGGCAGCACGTATCTATTTCTTTAGAGCTCAAGTTATCTATTGAAACTTGCAGATGGCAGCGCCGTATTTTATAGGGAGGTTGGCAGTCGCCGGCGTCAACGCTCTCCCCGCTCGCTCCGCGCAAACCCCTTACGTGAACGTACGAATGTGCTACACCGCGTCTGTGTGTATACCTTTGTGTGAGTACACGCACACTACGACCGGGCGTCTCTGAACGTACACCTGAACTAAATATTTGCATAATACATTAGAATCAGATTTTGTCTATAATTTATTATATTTGGATTTGTAGAATTTAGCTGTAATAATTCATGTGAAATTAAAAAAGATAACAACTGGTCTTGTAAATATAAGGGGATGGCCTGTGTCCAGCACTGGACGCCTTACAGCTAAAATGATTATAATACATGCTAATTTTTTGTTATGATTCATTATAAAGTAAACGTACGCAGAATGTAATTGAATTTATTGTAATTTACAATCGTTCAAATAATGATTTTCATTGGCCTTGGTGATACTTATCAAAGTTATGAAAAAAAGAGTCGTTGGCTAAAGTGTAATAAATTGGTATCGATAAAATAATATTTATTAGACGCAGTATTCACATACTACCCGATTAAATATTTACTGAACAAATCGTATATATTTTTTTTTCATAAAATCCATAGGAGGATATTAAAGTTACATGATAGTTTTTTAAAAAGTCCAACTGTTATCTGCGTAGCACATTTTTTTAATATACATACACCTTCACGTCATTTCCACCACAATAGTATTTATGATTATGTTGAAATGTAGGCGGAGCGTGTACGTCATAGCGAGCGCGTGGCCTGTAAAACCCGGTGCGGACGGACGCTTCATTAATTGTATTGTGGTATGCCTTTCATTTAAGACTGGGCTCGTTGCTTCGAATAACAAGTATCGCACGCAAACGAACTACTGCAATTTTCTTATTAGCTTTACGACTTTGTGTGTTTTGTTAGTAAACGCGTATATTTATTTTTCTAATTACAACAAGCATTCAGACACACGTTTAATGTAAGTCTAACATCAGATAATATAATAGAGCCCTATAAAATTGTAAGGAAAATTTATTAACGGTCAGACGTGTTGCAGATAAAAAATGTACATGTTTATTGGTGGGAAAGTTTGAAAGGGATGACTGTATAGATCATTTGTCAGCAATAAGTTATAAAGCTTTTACGCTGATTCTCAATCAACCTGTATAAAGTGATTACTTTGAATTATGTTATATCAATTTATTGCCTCTGTTCGAATTCGACAGGCCAATAGCTTTTGACAATACAAACGCTTATTCTTGCAATACTATCGTTACGTTGCTTATTATTTTAGAAAGTATTGATTTTGGATAACGTATCCCAAACATTAATTGAAGGCAAGTAAGTTATATACACCTTTACATCTTTGAAATCATCCTGTATGTTAAAAAAGACGGTATGCAGAATTAACGCCAGATTTCCTAAGTAATAACTCATGAATATTTCGTTAAAAATTTGGTTATTAGGAACTTCATGCTTACGCTCAAATGATAACAAAGAAATCAACTTTTTATTCAAGTTTCGGAATGAAAGCGTTTTAACACAAAGCATATTTGAAGTGTTTACATTCATGCTTCAGTTATTAATCATTATTAATGTGTGTAATTCGTTGTTTTATATTAACTTTTTTAAGGCGATAAACTTTATTAAGATTATTTATTTATTTATAAAAATTATGACGGTTCACTACAGTTATTATAGGTAGTAAATTGTTTCATATTATACGACCACGTAAATCAATTTACTTGTGGCGTAAGTTCCTAACAATTTAAAAAAAAAAATGGTTAGGCAAGCGTGCTTCAGATCACGTGCGCAAGGAATAAACAACGGAGACATTGGGCGCGAGACGCCCAGTACTCCAAGCTTAGAAACCATACGTTAACTGCCCCTGCTTCCGAATAACGCACACACAAACATTAGCTCGCTAGCTTTTGCATCAGATATACGTCATAGAGCAACACGCAGAAACACGGTCAATGGTTGGATATGTTGCCAACGTGACTACGGCAACGAACACATGCGATTTTGATTTAAAATTGCACAATTTTTTTAACATCAATCATTTATTTGACACCAATGAATTATTTAATAAACTAAAAATTAAACCTTATGTGATTTTCGTCGATCTAGTAAAACTAACTCCAATGTTTTTGGTACATACAAAACGGTTATTAATACTTTTCCTGTTTATTAACTACTACGTAGCTTGGTCAAGCCCACAAAAATCGGCGGGAAGCAACGCGCAGGCCGCACCCACACATCCGTATATACGCATACACGTCACGATTTCAAAAAGTCAGTGGAATATTACTAAGTGCAAAGAGCGGGTGCCGCGAGTCTCGAACGTTCTTGAACGGAATGCATTACATGGCACTGCCCATCGCCCGCGCTTACACTGAAGAAAGTATGTTCGTTAGTATGACGTGTTTAGTCAACAGCTTTATCTTCAATTATTTATAGCTTTGACATATGAAATAAAACTATTTTTCAGCAAATTATATCGCGGTCTGTTGTATTTTGATGTTTCGGATGTTTCGAGATGTTTTGCGAAACCCATGGTCACGGATAGAATTAAGGTATTGAACATCCATATGTCACAGTAATTCCGAAGTATCTTCAAAGTTATTAAGTAAATAATTAAGTCGGTGTGAATTTTTTTTACACAATTTTCTTTACACGTAAATTTTTTTTACATATACAATTTTTATCTATACAAGACCTGTCTATTTGTCATTTATGTTCTTGATATTCAGAATTTTGAGTGTTTGTATGAAAGTATAGTAAGTATTAAAACATTTATTCGCGAAATCAATTACATATTTTCAATTAATTTCTATTGAAAATTGCGACAATGACTATCATCGCGACGCTATGGTGTATTTCCGAGACGGTAAGATAAAGATAATTTTTAATCATAATATAGAGATGCGTGTCACGCGTCTCGCCTAATCGGCAGTGTCTTATCTTATCAATAAATTTAGATAAAGGAACGATTAAAAACTTTCCGCTGGTGCAGGAGGTGGAAGTTTCGTCATAATTCAATTGTTACGGCATTCAATACCAATGTTATATCACATTGCTGTCGTATTATTTAAATATATTTAAAAATCTATATTAAGTTTGTGGAATAATATAAACCAGTTAATAGTGAAAAATGTAATATTACGAAAACTTTCACTATCCCTTTAAAACGTCTTCATAATAAAGAATTAACCACATTATGTCCAACAGTAAACGTCTTGCGACCGATGATGAAGAAGCACACTACAAAAAATATACTTGTAATTTGCATAAGACAATCATAAAATAACATACTAAAGTTTATAAAATATCATGGATGAATGTCTATTCTATTCTCAGTTCTGTAAGTTGAACAGTGTAAAAAAAGTAATTGTTATTTGTCACTTAGAGTTTACTGTTAAATATTGACAACGAAATAGCCGTTTTAAGTACAATTTCTACTAAGTAGCGCATCAAGAAACAACACAAAGCGTTACGTGAATAATAAAACATTATATAAACGACGGCTAATTATAGATTACCGCAAAGATATTTGATACTTAAATATACTTTAACGTCGCGTCTTTAAAACCTAAGCGACCTTAATCAATTATATAAGAAAAGTAAAATATTGACTAGGCCGTTGCGGCCAAAAGGTACTTGAGTGGCCCACACTAGCCGGTAGACGCAGCGTGGGTAAGCCTCATGCTAGTTGGACCTACGAAATAGTCAAGGTCGCGGAAAGTCACCGGCTGCGGGCAGCGCAAGACTGTTCCGTAGGCGTCTATCGGCTGATATGATTAACCAGAACAGATACAGAATGCAAACATTTCATGAAAAACAGAACCTGTAAGTAAATATAACTGGTATTGTTTTTTTTATGATAATTACTTTTTTTCTACTAGTAATATATGAGTGAAATTTTCCTACAGAGTAACGTAGGTAGCATAATTAATTACACAATGACAGTTGATAAAATGACTAATATAATTTTTGGAATTCGAAACAAAGTGGTTGACATTGCAGTTGCAGGGTTGCATCCAATGATATTCCATGAATTATCAACACTTTCATACTTGTCACAGTGTCATTTTACCGTATAATATCTTCACATGATTAAGCACTCAGTCGACTTAATTTGATATGCCTCTTGCACAGCACTTAAATAGTTAATAGATATGTCGTGTTTCTGAATCAAAGATTTTTTTGTTGATATTTAAAGCACTTGAGACAGTTTTTCGTAAGCGTCTAAAAATTAACCAAATCTGAATTATAACTTAGTCATAATAAATTATTATAACATGCAATAGTCGTGTTTCAACTTGGACAGCCTATAGCATAATAGCGTTTATGTTACTTGTACTTTTATCTATCGCCTGACAGCAGCAGTAAGTAAGAGCTATCCTACAAGTTGGATATTGCCTTAGTTAATGAAATTTACTACGAGAAAAGTAAACAAAGCCTGGTGTTATAGGCATACTTGTGCAAACATAGTACTAAGCAGGATTTTGTGTGACTTTTAAGCTCTCTGCCCGTTCTGGTGTACAAGTATTAATTTAACTTCGTGTATTAAGCTTTTTTAATTAGTTTATTAATTTTTGTGATAATTTTTACAAGAGTTACCCTTTTAATAACATTTATACCAAGTAATAAAACTGTTTAAAATATATGTATTATTGTTTCTGTGACGTGTTCGGCACACTTCACGGTGAACCTCAACATGGTAGTCACAATCCCAGCATTGGGGAAACTATGCAAGGAGGAGGTGTGTAAAGAAGTATTTTTTTCCAATATACCATAAATTACGGAGACATAGACTACGTAATTTTTCCATCTACTTAGTTTTGTGCTCTAAATACGGTTCCTACCATGATAAAAGTCTGAAAGAATAATTTGAAAGTGTTAATGAAATTTGGAAATTATCCAAGTTTTTGTTACGTTACTTTTGTTTTGCGCTTTATTTCTATTTTAAAAATTATTTCGCTAAAGAAAGAATAACGGTAACTTGATGGTAAGTAATAAATTTTTAACTATAAAATTCGACATAGCACCTTGTTAAAGTAGTTACCTTGTGACTTAATAGTCACGCCCCCTTAAAATGAAATGTCATGTTCAAACAGAACTGCTCAGTGACAGTAGCTATCACGCTTAGAACAGCTGTATTCACACTTTCTGTAATGGCTTACTAACGTTTAGACATTCTTTACCAGATAATCTAGAGTAATGCCGAAGCGACAAGTTGACAGGTGTATAAAAGACGCGATAGAGAAATAGTAAAAGTATTTATAACAAAATATGTTAAATTGTTAATGGTAATTCCTTACAGGCGTAAAAGCTTGAAATGAGTGAATATATAGCTTGTTAGTCAACAAAAATCTTTAAATGTTTAACATGTAGTCCAACGACCCTGTACATAATGTTAACTCAGATATAAGTTGCATTAATTTATTTTTTCTATTGGAATGCGACAGGCCAATAACTGCAGGCATATTCTTAAAGTACATAAATTCCGTTCTCTTTAGCCCTTAAAACAAATAATTCAAAATGCTTTTGACAACTAACTACAAAGAATATTAACTGGTTGGTTCTAACCGTTAACGTTAACTGAACTAATTACATATTACAAATGCAGCACTCACTTAGCATATTTGTTAGACATGTTCTAATTAATTTGTCCAGTCCAGTTAGTTGCCGTTTTAAGTATTGTTTGTTGTGGTTATAAATGCATAAGAGACCCTAGTGATTTAAGCTACTTTTTTGACAAAACATACTACTAAAATCTTTCTATCCTTTAAAAATTAACCGGCTGTTATTATGAATCTCAATGTTTTATTTTCGCACTAATCATAATATCAAGCTATACATCTTCATCATCATTTCAGTCGTAAGACATCTATTGCTAGACATAAACATCAGGGATCAGTGACATAGCTGGATATAAACTTGATTGCAGACGATAGAACCTGGTGCTATATCTAATGTTTAAAAGTAACGTCATCTCAATTATTTAATGGAATGAGGTGTTACGTTGCGGAAGTCCATCCTAAGTAAGATAAGGGCCAATATTTAGCCACTTCCGCACATGCAGTGGTAGTCGTGCAGCAAAGTGCACTGCCCGCCAGACCGCCGACAAATGCGCCTGCATCCAGCGTCTTCTGACAACCATCGTTATCAAAGTCGTCTACCCACCTTGTGGGTGTGTCCTGAACGGCGTTTGCCGACCTGTAACCTCCATTAAATTAACATTAACTTTCTAAAAGACACGCAAATGTTATTTTCACGCTTTGTTTCGTTAATCATGATTTCGGTATGTTTTGTGACGTTAGCGATTATTCCGTTACAATCTAACACCCTGCACGTAAAGTAAACATAAAACACGTGTAATATGTTTTTATTTTGGTATGTCTTAAACGTTTATACTATTCAATAAAATATATGTAAGATATCGTTGAAATCCTACTAAGAAAATAAGGAAAACAAATGTTTATAATACTTTATGGTTATTGTTGTAAAGTCAATAGAATTATGCATAAAGTAACATTTACACTTTAACATTATCGTGTAAAACGTAAAGAAGGAAGTCGTGAATTGGACTCGTGGAACTAGGTGGTGCGATAAAACGAGTAGCAATGGCCGTCCTTGCCTGAACGACTCTTGCGTAAGCTCGAAGGTCATACAAGTCGAGCCCCCAACATAAACACGTCGGCTCCTTGTCTATTCCACTTGAATAATAAAACTTTGAGATTTCTTCATCTTTATCTGCCTTTTTAATAAAAATAACATATACTTTTAATGTTAATATAATAATTATAAGCGAGAATTTGATAAATTTATATTTAAATTTAACGAGCCTATCTAACTTTAAAGATTATCTAAACTTATGACAGTCTCACTGTATGTTTTTTTTTATAATGAATATTTCGTTACCCTTATTTTCGAAGTTACTGGATTAAACGAAAGAATTATTCGTAATTTGGCACTTTGCCTTCTCCGGTCTAATCATCAACATCAAAAGAAAATATTGATTCATAAAATTAATATTGGTAGCTCTGATATAAGAAAAAATTACTAAGAATATCATGCGTTGTCGATTCATATAATTATTAACATATGTACCTTAATGACTTTCAAAACCGTCATAAAGTCTTATTATAAATCCATGATTCTTTTAATATAAAACACAAGTTTGTAATTATAACAAGTCATTGATATTTATTACAAAGCAGGAGATTTAATTGATAATAAAGTTTTTTTTTAAGTTTTATAGGAAAAATGCGTCCATTTTTCAAACCTAATTTATATCTTTGTATTATCATAGCATATATGATAGGTGTAATTTTAAAAAAAAGTTAAAACATTTATGTGAAATAGCAAATATTTGTGTATTTCATGAAAAAATAGTATCTATAATAAAATATATACTTTGTAAAATACGACCATTACATTGAGAACAATTCAAGCAGTAATTCATTTCTAGTGCTAAAGAAAAGTTTTCATGTTATTTCTTCAGACATATCGATAATATATATATTTAAAATTAATGTTGTTTAAAAACTATGTAAACACTAACATTGACTTCAGCCTAGTTATTCTTTTAAAGTCTACCACTTTAAGTAATAATTATTTATTTCTAATCTAATTTTAACATGTTTAAGATTCGTTTTATATAAACTATATTACCTCATTTTAGTTAGCTAGCTTAGGAATTCATCCATGGACTTTTTTCAGAGGATGATAGATTTGGTAAAGGTAACTATGTCGAAAATATTGCATTTTAAAGTATGCAAGGAATATTCCCTATACATTTTAAGTTTACATGTGGTTAAAATAAGTAAATTATTTTTAACACCGCACTGGCGTCACGCGCTTAGTTCATCAAATAGTACATTTGTTTAAACCAGTAATTGCACTAACTATTACGCAGTATGAACATAATATGTTTTGTACTATTGTAAGTTGTACATAATATAAAAGCTACATTAGGAGTTTGACTTTGGTACCCTAAATCAAACTATAAAGGCGTCTAAAAAGAAACCTTCAACGGAGTGTTGCTGAAAAGATTTAAAAATTGCCGCTCTCCCGATCCCTTATTGACGTTAGTTGCTAGGATTAGGTTGTAGAGGCTGTGTTTTCAACGCTCTGATTGGTATATACCAGTGTGTTTCAACGTACAAAAAGCATCAAAAAATTCTACAATCATTAGAGAGGTGGAATAAAGCTGTTTTCTTTCTGTAGTCGCCTCTCCAACACCTTAAGGCCCCAGCTCTTATCTTAGGTCGTAAGAATGCGGCCTGGAGACCATGGACTGCCACAGAGCGAGGTGAAGGACGACCTTGCTGGTGCTAGGTGCTATTTCTCACCAGTGTACGTTCTACGGCTGTAGTCAACAGATTTTAAGATTAATGTTTTATTAAAATGAACGCAATTATCTGTAATTAATGAAGTTAATTTATATTCATATGTTGAGTCGTATTATCTATTTACGTAAATAGACTTTTTTCTACTATAATACTATTTTATAATTCAGTTGTTCCTAAAGTATCTTCACTTATAACTTTAAGACTAAGAAAACTTAAGTAGGCACCGTTTATAAAAACTAAAGCCTAGATGTTAGTCGGGCTGCATGGCTAAAAAAATTATCCACCGCGAGTGCATCGTACGACTGATTCTATTTGTGGTACATTCCCGAGAGTTATATTAAGAACATTACATTGACTTATCCCCGGTGTTATAAATTTTTAAAACTCAAGACACTATTTTATTTCAAATAAATATGTGTTTATTGTATTATACTTTTCTCAGGTAATTTATGTGAACCTGAGATATCTTTTGATCTATATTATGATTATTTATCTAATATATTACATATAATATAACGTGGTTTAAAGGTATGTATGTTAAAATAATAATAATAATAATTAGGAAAATTTTATTTTATTTCTATTAAAAAGACTTTAATTTTTTTTAAATCAACTTATAAACTCTCAAAACATATATAACGTATATTTGTCACCATAAATAATTAAATATAATATTTTGAGATCTGCGTTTATCTTTTATTTTTTATTTTTTTAAATTCATCTATGTAGTAAATGTAAATAAAAAATAATATATTTCTTTCTTGTAGTTTACAACATTATTATTAATATTATAATTTGAGAGAACATGCTTGGAAAAATTCTCGTGATATCAATCGTTTTATACCAAATACTGTTTTTAGTTACTTTTTTAATATTAATTTTAAGTTACTTTGTTATCGCTCCTTGTCTATCTCTGGTTTATTATTGAATGGGGCTTGCAAGCATTGGGTTGATCCCACCTTTATATAATTTTACTTATCTTAAAAGCACAATGTTCAGATACTTAGTAGCGGCTTGCTTCTCGAGTAAATACAATATTATTTATCAGTAGTAAATGTTTGATTCTTCGCAGTGCTGCGTATACGTAGGTTGTCTTATTATGGAAATAACTAGTTGATCATATTATATGTAAGCTGTTTTAGAAATTTTTGCAGAAACGTATCATAATTCTGTTAATTAGAAATATACATTAATTCATTATTAAGCGCACCTAGTAGACAAAGGAGTTGAGCTGATTATGTTAATCTAATACTAAATCCTTATACTTATTTTCTTAGTATCGTTAGCTAAAATAAGATCTCATAAAACATTATTGATCTTAAAACGTCAGAAAGTAATGCAAAAAAAAATTATTTTAATTTTAATAAAAATCAAAAACACTTTTTTTCCTTTGTTTAATTCACATTAAAGAAAAATTGCTTCTAACCCTAACTTTTTTTCCGTCTTCAAATTTTTTGTTGTTTTCATGTAACTGAAATGTTAAAGTTTTGTTTTTTTTTTTAATTTTTTTGAGGTTATGTTGATATCGGATATTATATGCATTACAATTTATAATTACTGTTTTAATTGTATTGTCTTTATATCCATGAGAACTTAATTTTTGTGTTAACGTAAAAAAGGTATTTCCAAGTTTTTAATTTTAGATTATTTGGGCGCAATTTTTAGATTCCCTCGAATAGATTATTTTGCATTTTAATGTTTGTATTATTTCCATAAGCTTTAATTAGATAATAATCTTGTTGCCAATAGTTGAATATTCAAAAGTCATTATGAACTGTTCATTAATAAAAACTCTGTTGTTTCTGTAAAGATTCAATGTGACCAATTAATATGATATGAGTAGTATTAGCCCAGCGGCAAGGTCGCGAGTTCGATTCCCAAAATTAAATCTTAAATAATTCACAATTTGTACATTAATTATATAAGATTGCCACTACTCACAAACAAGTTTCCAGAGTTAAAGCATCGCGATCGCTAATTATGGTATATCCTCCCATAGATATCTTTGGGGATGCTTATATACGCTTATATATATATGTACTGAATGTCTATGGGCTGAAACAACGATGAAATGTAATATGGCCATCAGTTATTTCGCTTAATGATACCATTAAATGTACCTAATGGTATGGCCTAAATAATTAATATTTAAAAATATTAAAAAGCAAATCTTAACCAATAAATAGTTTTTATAACAGTCCACGATGGTAGAATATTATATGTATCTCAAAATTACTTTCTTTTTGTTACTGGTAATGGACGACATTTACAGATAATTTATTTTAGGAGATGTAGATTTATAAATGTGGATCTGTGGTGAAAAAGTCTAGTTATTTCTCCTTGAAAAAAAAACATTAAAATTTGGTACGATTTTAAATGGCGTTTCAATCGAGTGACTAGATCATAAAACTATAATATATATCATCTGGTTTCTTATTGCTATATGAAAATAAAAATTCAAGTCCAAATGTGTTACTTAGTGCAAGCAAGCAAATACGGTTCAGTTCATTCGGCATTTTTTAAATTTTCGATAAGACGAGGAAAGTTATTGAGGAGAGAAAAGTGGAAAATTTGAAAGTAAAATAGTAAAAATAACACAATTCATTTCCTATACAAACCACAGAGTAAACTAAAACACCTCTCTCTACTTGATAAGTCATAATCAACAAAAAGGCGTGTTAAAATGTAATTATACAAAAAAATATTGTGTACCTTAAAACATTACAATGAAAATATAATCAAATCATTATTAAAGTGATGCAATTTACGAAAAAGAAAAATTATTTTTGTTAATAATACATGCTTTTTTAATTAAGACATTAAATCAATAAATAAAGTATAAACCAAGCTGAAATTTTTTTATTGGGCTGCAACAGGCAATAACTAATAATAACTTTGGACGTTATGAATTCTGTCCGGATGGCTATTTTTAAATATATTTTTAATCTACAACACCAATCATAAGAATTCTTAATCAATCATAGTACATAAATCTTAAACTTTTCTCCATCATTTGGTATACCATCATTCTCAATTACTCAATGTCTAAAACTACCCAGCAAACTGAAACAGCAGTACTGATGTATGCGTTTGTTCGAAAGAGATGGTTATACGTTCATCTGTTTTGGCTAACAAATGCGCCAAGGTTTTGATGGAAAAGTACTGGAAGAAAAGTACACGAACCAACGGTCCATTGGTAGGTACGTTGTTGCAAACATTTTTTGTACAGGTTTAATATGTCGCTTTGACATTGTGAACAATAAGTAAATTGTTATCAAAATGATTTCTAAAATTAAAATTAGCTAGTTTTCTACAAGTATAAGTTAATGCAAATATTATTTAATATTATAAAAGGCGTCAATTTTTTTAAAGGTTTATACAAAGTTATTAGTAACTGCTATGACAAAATCTTTACCATTCTTCACTTAGGTTATATTAAAGATATTTCGGTTGGCAACATAAAGAATCATTTTCATAAAGATTGAGGACCACTGACGAACCTGAATAAGCAGCGAAATACAAACGTAAACCGGTCACACTCTCTCAATGTTTTGTAATGTTAATACGACCCACACATCTCTACACTATTCACGTACATTAACATGCGCCTGTGTGAAAATGTAAACCGAAGCGCCTCCAATACTTGATTTACTTACTCATATTTTTTATAAGTCCTAAACGTTACATTTCCCTCTTTTTATATTTGCTTTCAAAATTTTATGAATTTATGATTTCCATTTAATAACGATAAAACAATGTAAATGTAAACGAATAAGAAAGATTCCCTTTTATCGTCCCGTTTCAACACAAAACTAACATTTAGGTCATCGTGATGTCAGGGGTAGAAAATAATATTACAATTGGTACATTTAAATTTATAATCATCGATCTTTACAACTATGTACGTGCGTACATAGTTGTAAAGATCATCGTGTTATATACACGTGCGTGGTTTTACATATAAAAATAAATGGATCTAAAATATATGTTTTTATACGTGTTTTAATACTTGGCCAGTAAATAAGTTATGTGTCTACTTTTATATTTAAATAGGTCGTACGTATATCTTAAGGTTTTTGGGGCTCATTTTTTGAGTGAATGCTTTGCGTTAGTAATAATCATTTAAAATACTTTATTATACACGTAATAACACTACTTTGCAATTAATCTGTAATTAATTCATTGTGTAATTAAATATATTGGGCATTATCAAATTCTTTCAGTTAATTATCTCAATGTCAAATTTACATATATATGTGTGTATACTAATTAGAAGCAATTAAATACTTTAATAATACTGTGGTGCCTACTCATAAGAACACTGAACATGTTTAAAATGAAATGTAAATTTTATGTTTTCAGGTCAAGGATTTAGGAAAATGTTTATTATCAAAGACACTTTCTACAAACCTTTCATTGATCTCCTAACATAATTATATTTATGTTGAAAAGGAACATTTATTTTCATATGATTATGAAGATGAACTTGATGTATTTTAGCTTTGATAACATCGTATATTAGCTTAAAACACATTCAATGTCAACAATCATGTACGTCATACTGTTATGAACAGATTGTGTTTCTATACGAGTGTATCAGGTGCCTATCAGTGCACTAGCTTCTAAATAAAATTATGATTATAAATTCTCTAACATTTACTTTAAATAAATTGAGCAAAAAATCCAAAGGTAAATATCATACCAAACTTAGGTAAGAGTTTTGAAGAACAATTTACATGGTCTATAGAAATACGTGCTGTAGTGCAGTCTACCATTCGTAGCGATTGTATAAAAAAATTTTTAAGCAATTATGTGCAACGTTGGTCTCGAAAACACACTTATCGTAACACATCCTATCGCTAAAATAAAGAGTAACGTGTATGTACTTTTACAAGCCTACCAGTGTGACGTCGTTCCTGGAACCGAGTTTGAGAATATTTGTTCTGAGAGATATCGTTAAGTTTAGGGTTGTCAGCCGATGATTTAATTGTTTCATACTTCAACGAATTACACATCCTTATTTTTACATACAAAAACGCCGCATTGCGACCGTTATTGTCATGACTCATGTTTTTCGCAGTATTAGTTAAGGTTTTAAAAATCGTAATAATATTCAATATTTCTTTTATGGCATTCGCACTTTTTCTTATCGACAATCTCTTAATTTTTTATTTGCATTATTAGACTGGCCTAACAAAATATTCTATTTTAATCTACTCTTGTTCAGAATATACTTACATTAACATGTAATCAATTGCAAAAACTTTCGGTTATAGATTCAAAAGTTAGAGGCTGAAGTCTAATTTGAAGTCTTCCACGGAATGTCTGTTATGAAGGATGTTAAAAATAGTACAGATACAGTAGTTCTTTGTGGATGTTAGGAGGTAATGTAGCTTGCTGATTATTGGTAAATGTTGGTCCGTTCTCGCTTAGTATTTTCCTTTATTTTCCATATTAGAGAGCGCTATGGTGAGTGGAATTAATCCTTTATATAGATAAGTGATAATTCAAGTGCTGTACAGAATTTTGTATTCTGTAATCGAGGATATGACAACGTCCATATGACTTTTTGTTTACGATTATGTAAGTGGTGACGAAAGAATGTCCTTTAGAATATTTTTCTTTATTTGAGAAATAAAGAAGATATTTCTAGAATCGAACCACGATCTACGATTGCTAGTCTAATCCTTCTATTGCTGGACGACCAACTGAAATAATGTAGTACTTATTATATAGTACATTAAATTACACATTATTGGGTTGCGTGTATTTGTTCTAATGTTCGCATTTTATTAAATAAACTAACTGAAGTTTATTTGTTTATTAAATACAGGATGTTTGTTTGTGGGTGTTAAAGATTTAAAAGGTTGAATTTATAGATAATTTATCAGCAAAAAAACTTTAAAGCTTTCTGGCCTATTTCCAAATACCTCGTCTGAAGTGATCATTATAAAATATGCTACGTTAACTTATTTTTTTATGCTAAAATGCGGCAATCCAATAACTTCTGGTAGTACAAAATCTGCAGGAACATATAGCAAAGAACAATTGATTTTAATATGAAGTAATCCGAATAAACACTTTTGTTTACTTTACTATTATCATGACGTTATTTGTTATTTCTCAAACCATGAATTTTTAGATCGGGTTTACCATATATTATTTGAAAGGAAAGAGCCACACATATATATGTATATATATATACATATATATATATATATACATATATATGTGTGGCTCTTATACAAAATACATATTATATATATATATATATATATATAATATGTATTTTGTATTATCTTATAATAATTAATTGAAACAAAAAAAAAATTTTTTTTGACAAGTTTTAAAAAGATCATTATTTTTTTTTAGATAATACTTGTCACATAAGAACGTGAAGATGTTATTTGGATAATGTCATTGAAAGTTATCGTCAGCTACAAAAAATCATGCCTTATAAATATTTCCCTTTCTTCTTTTTAATTTTATTACTAATTATGAAATGATTATTTCGTGAAATTACTCATAAATCAATAAAACATTATTATTTCTATATGTTAATCTAGTATTATAATGTTAATAGTGGTCAACAGTATAATCTATTTCTTATTATATAATATATAAAAAGTAATTGTAACGATTTTGGCATATTTAAATGTGCATTTGTCGACATGTTATGTTGCTTTTTCAACCTCCTGTACTTCATTGGATTCGCTTTTATATTCGTTTCATTGCTGTTTACTCGTCTCGTCAAGTGTTGACACCGTGCTAGACCGGACTTTACCGTGTTGGCTTACAGACTAGCTACTAGACCGCTTTTTGCCTAATAGTATTTATTTATATAACGTTATGGAAAAACTAATAATAAATTCAATTTATCTTTCAATAAAAGGAATTTTTTTGAAAAAAGAAATTTGTTGCTGTATTAAATTTTCTTGTAAAATGTGGTCAGTGGCAGTCACCTAATTTTTTCTTAACGCATCAACGTCTAAATAATACAACGACATTCTATTCGGCCTATAAATCATTAAATATTCGATTATGTATTAGACCTTGTAAACCAAATAACAGATTTAGTTGTATATTCATAATAATAGCATTACGTCGCTAAAACGATTTTCCTGTCGTTTGATTTTGCTAGTGCAATTAATTATCGTACGAAAATCGTAATTACGTATAAAACTGTACGTTTAGTGATTAAAATTGCTTTTCCCTTTTGATGAAGATATGCGTAATCTTATAACCATAAAAACATTACCAATTTCAATCAAAAAACAACTATAATCAGTATAAAAAATAGCCGATTTGGACTAATTAATGGAAAAATAATTAGAATGACCTTTTTTTAAAAAAAGATGTTACCGTAATTACAATCAAAAATCTGGAACATTAATTTTGTGTTAGGTTATTTAAATTTAACCTCTGTTTTGGTAATACCAAACATTTATAGCCGTGTATTTTTATCCGTGAACATGACGTTGACGTACGTTAATTTGCGCATTTCCTGAATAACCAGGTGTAATGATAGATTTAGCAACGTTATAAATCATCAAGCCTAGTGTATCTATCGCTAATCGATATACCGGTACTTTTATATTTCTCTATCTATTAATATCTCTATCGCACGAAATACGACTAACAAAACGTCACATAGGTAGTGTGGGACAGAGATAGTGCTCTACGAAGCCGAAATAAGCCGATTGTCTCTTTCCAAAGTTCGACGTGCAATGTTTATCGCCGGATACTGTACAAGGTTTTCGAGCTCCTTGGTTGATAAAAATTAAAATAGTTTTTCAAGTCATGAAGTGTCGAGTTATCGAATTGACCTCTGATTAGTAGACACTGAGAGGTCTTTTACTTTTTTGTCTTTTTTATAGTGGGTTTACCCTAGTGAGTAAATATCAGCACTTTCCATCGTACGTAACCAAGCGCGATAAAGGAAAAATTTGTTCTTTTTTTTTGTTATAGTGGAAGGACGATGACCTTTTCCACGGAGTTTTCGCGCTTGTCACCTTGAGATATAATTATGTACATTCCTCATTTATAATAATGAATCATGGTCATATCCGCCGCTTCTAATAAACTAAATGGTCGCTTACAATGGTGTCTTACTAGACTGCTACCGAAATCTCTGTACCGCGTCTTAGGAAAGCGTGGTTAGGTGGGGTAAGCACGGTGGCTCGGCGCAAAGGTACGGCCGATGTTGAACCGCCCTAAACCTCGTCGCTCGTCTGGTCAAGCGTATACAGCATGTACATGTGGTACAACGATTTCGCCGTCACTACATCAGACGACTACAATTAATTTATAACAATGCTGTATTTTTAATACGAACTTATTCAATTTTTCGTGGTGCATTTTTGTCGTTTTAACTGCTATATAACCCTCGTCAATGTCTTCTGAAAATAAATTTAATTAATCGTGGTAACAAAGCTATTTACTTCAGTGTCTTAACATCTACCTAAATCAAATAGTAAACGGGCTTAATAAACAAGTGACAAAGTTATATAAATATTAATAATTCAAAATTTTAGATATGCTCAATAAGTTTCTTAGAAAAGGTTGTTTAGAAAGTGTCGAAAGCGATGTTCTACATTTTATACCTACCGTATATCCAAGCTTATATTTCTTTCTATAGCAGGTGTTAACTTAAAAAAATAGTCAAAATTGAAAAGTGACCTGAAATACAATGTCTGAAAGAGCCAAAAATTTCAATTGTGTTATTATAGCTTTACTGCGAAACCTTTATTTCAGATAAATTATTCCAATTCTTGTTAAAAGAAATGTATATTTGTATTATATGGTATAATTTAAATAAAAATGCAAAGATAGAACAGCTAGAAATTTTGAATCAGAAGGTCGTAAAAGCTAATATAAGCAGAAACCCGTCCTGGATATAGTTTTATAACCAAAAATTTAACATAAAAGATTTAGTGTGTGTAATATGTGTAGGAATAATCTGGAAAGTAACATCTTATATGAGTAGGAGTTAAAAAGTCTTGTTGTCTCATATTTAATAATGAAAGATATGTTCACTAAATTTTAGGAATAACACAAGTGGATTTTTTTTTGCTTGCGTGTTAAAGGCATAAAGAAAGATTGGACGGATACGAAAAAATAATTTAGCAGTTTAGATACCAAGAAACTATAAATGTAAACCTGTTTTTGAGACACCTTTTGGTCCAAGAAGAAGTAAATATTTATCTAGCGGGGCCTTTGAAGCTCAATAATGCACATAATTTTATAAACAAACATTGGTAGTTATTTGTATCAAAAACTAAGTGTTGATAATAAATAAATTTATAAGAATACTTGTTTAATATTTTATATGAAATTATATGTTATATTATATTATATTATATAAAATATGTTATATTATATTATATAATATTATATATAGTCACAACCTACCACAAGTGTAAATTGAATTTCATAACAGAAAATTTGTAGCAACATTGATTGTATGTGTAAAACTTAGTTATATTATGTGATCGCAATTATTAGTAGAAAACTTAAAGCTTATCTAATTTCAGTGACATCTAAAATATTGTGTATTTTTTCCATTGATTAATTTAAGTCCGATTAAAGAGTACTATTAATTTTTCTATATGCGAGCTCCTTCCTTAATGTGAGCTTAGAATTTTCTTTTTTACGCAACGAAAACCACATCAAATAACTAATGCAACGCTCATGTAAAATTAATTAACAAATTTGTATTTGTGCTTCATCAAATCTGCGGTAAAATTTCTTGTAATATTCCATATGATAATATGTACTATGAGCCAATAATAACGTCATTTTTGTACAGAAGTGGAAAATTTACCGGAAAGTATACAATCGTGCGGTTCCTACGTGACATTCACGATTTCCGTTGATTACTTTATCTCCGGTATTGTAACCACTTAGACTATGTTCACTTTACTTACTAGACACGAATGATTCTTCCCTGTATTTATGTATTGCGTTATCTATTTCGCACTTCGTACTTTTAGTACTTCGCAAATAAAAATAATCTATGACAGTTATATTCGTATAACAGTTATTTGGTCGAAGGTCTCTACCGTTTTAGTACATAGGTGTATGGCGACCAATAATTCGGTCATGGCTTAGTAACAGATATTTTTTTCTTTCATTTGCAGATGCATGTCTCAGATGTCAAGGTGAAAGCAAAAAGGATTCTTACGGGAAACAAGATTGCGTCGTAGTGTGGGGCGAGTGTAATCACAGTTTCCATTTTTGCTGCATGTCACTGTGGGTAAAACAGAACAACCGATGCCCTCTCTGCCAACAAGAGTGGTCTATTCAACGAATGGGCAAGTAGGTACTGCCCACAAGAAGATGTAAGTTCCATCAGTGGCTCCAAAATAGATTTCATTTTGAATTGCAACAATATTTCTTTCAAAATAAACTGGAGATCTACTATTTAATCATATTTTTTTCTTTCTTTCCTGTGACTTTTCGCCAAAAAATAATTATATTTGAAAATAAATGTAAAAGTGTAATTTTATTCAAACCCCTCGAACGTCCCCACTACAATAAACATCTGTATAGCCACGTGTCATAGTGTTTGCTGAATATATAATTCACACATTATTAAATCCAAACATCGCTTAATCAGAAATCAATCTTCATAGATTGGCTTTGTTTCAAATTATTTGGATTTTAAATATTTCATGTTCAGTAATTAATACGTCTGTAATTTGATTCTTGATTTTTTTTTTTTAATGTTTTTAAATTATGTTTTAAAATAAAAATAAAAACTCTCCAAAGCCGAGTTGAAATGTTTGAGATTATAGAGGCCTTTGACCTGAACGTATGGCTTCATGGAAGTCTGCTTTTTGTATTACGGTCATGTCCTCCATATACACAGCACTTGGCTGTTTGATATTTTTCCATTCACCTTATACTTATACACTGCTGGTGATCATAAATCACTGAATTCTAAATAGTAATTCATCATGATATGGAAAACGCCGCTTATCTTACTCTGTTTTTGTTTATTAAAAGGTTAAGAAGATTTCAATTACTTACCACATGAGTCAGCCTTATGTCTATTGTTATGATGAAAAATCAATTCTATCATTATCGTTATTATTAAAAAAAGTATTTCTGTGTCTTATCAAATTCCCTCTTAAAAATCCCTTATTAATATTTCTAATAATTTTAATAATTCCCGTTCAATTATGAGATTATACATTCGCACGTATTATTGTAATTTCTCCAAGTGAATATTTTGTTACACTTTTATTTAAGTACATATGCTAATAATATACTTTGACATAAACACTTTGTCTTTTATTACTTCATGATCATTTCAGTCGTAGGACGTTCACTGCCGGAACTAAGTGTACTCAATGATTTTCAATAGAAACGCTTGTGCCTGGCCACAATTTACCGTCTTTCGACGACTTCAAGGCAGTAGTCCCTACACCTTATGGATGGACGTCTTTCACTGCACTTGCCGGTATGTGGTCTCCGATCCAGATCTTTAAGGCTCCAGTGGTCATCAGTTTTGCGCGTCTTATGGCCTGCACATTGGGACTTCAACTTGCCCATGGTTGAGTTACGTCGATTACTTTCATCCGTCTACATACATATTTCTAAATTTGAGCTCGTAGAGAAATCCCGTACATAGCCCTCTACATAGCTCGTTGAGATACTGTAAGCTTGCATATGAAGCCCAGAATGAAAGACCACCTTTCAATATCGTAAGTCGACACTGCTACCACATTGGTTGCAGGCTTTCTTCTTTAGGTACTAAGGGATATTAGACGAACACTGTCCAGCTGAGCATTATGCACAATGGCGTATTACGAAATCTTATCTATATAGCCTTTATGCGGAGACTATCGCTTAATATCAAGCGATTTTGCATATCTGATTACTGTACTTGTATAATAAAACAAAACAATATTTACATAAATTTTAGATAGATGAAATACTTCCTGGACATAATTAATTTATTTTAAAATCTGCTTTAAAAAATGTTTGACTTCATAACACCGAGTCATAAAATTAAGAAAGGCGCAATTACAGTTAAAGAAAGGTATTCTTAATCAAGGCTACGATCCTTTATATTTTCGCATCGGAATGCAGGCACAAACGAGTAACTTGTCTTTGATCATGTTCACGATGCGTCTTTGTTTTTTATTTTTACCAACCTTGGATAAGAAGAACATTGCGACCTCTTATGAAACCTCGAGATCAGGTTTATTTGGGGCAAATGTTTAACTACAGCGGGTAAGTATTTCCCTACAGCAAGACTTTTTGAAATCTGTTTTATAATGCTAATCGTGCACGTTCGTATGTTAATTTACGAGAGCTGTGATAGAACAAAGTACTTTTTTTGTATTAAAACCAACCTCAAGCAAAAGATATTTTTTTGCAAAAAATTATTCATTGTTTAGTTTTTTTAAAATGTAAATAATAATTACCATTTTTGTAATTCTGAACTGAGTTTTTGAAAAAGATTTCTAAAATAAGATAAAATTATTTACTAGTTATTGTTTCTGGTATTTTATCAACAATATTTGTGTTGTACGCGTATACGAAGTCATTGGTTATATGATGTACTAGCTGACCCGGCGAACTTCGTACCACCTAATAATAATAATTAACGTAATTGTAATATAGTAATAAAATGCGTTTATAAAGTTCGAATTCAATTTTTAATAATTTATTTATTACTATTTTTCTCTATAGACTTTGTAGTGCTAGAAGTTCTTGAACTGTCAGGTTCCTAGAAAATAAAATGTATACTTATTTTAGAGTAATCACTCTTAACTAAATGGTGACTCCTATCACTATACAAGCTAACATTAAAAACGTTTCATGATTTCTCATTTACATATGACCTCTAAAACTTAAAACTAGTATATTGTTTCTAGGGAATTATCGATGGACATCTTCATCAATTTGTTTGTAATAGATTCTTGCTTGGTTACATGAAAATTAGGCTAAAATCGTGCCGCTGTTGTAATAAAATCAGCAATTTCATCAAATTTTTCAGATTTTTTTTCAACACTCCTTATCGGTGTATTTAAAAAAGATCACGTTTTAGTAATAATAAAACACGATATAAAAACTGTAGATTACTTAAGAGAATTGCGAATTTCCGCGATTCTTCGTGCACGTATTGGTATTACTTGAATACATCGAAATTAATTTCACCACGTTTTTTTAAAGCTAAAATTTGTAAATGAATAATACAATGTATATTTAAAATGTAAAAAAAATCTAAAAAAATGCACTTAGAGCAATAAATATATTCAATAATCTTAATTTTTGATAATGGTCTGAAATAATATAAATACCAATTTCATTTTTGACTTCCTATTCAGTACGTAAAACTATCAAAATATAAAAGTATACCAGCTAATAATATGAAAAAATAAAATCGTTGTTTTGCCATTTTCTAATCTTTTACTTTCTGTAAAAAGCGTTCTCTAAAACTAATCCTGTAAAATAACTAAATTATCCTCCTGATGTTACCGAGGTCTCGTCTTTCATTATTGAAAAGGTTTTATCGTCGTAATGTTAGCCGATAGACGATCACTGCAAGGCCCTTGCGCAGCCTGTATCCCGCGACCTTGACTATACCATCAGTCCTCGTACTCACGCCGCATCTATGGAGATCACCGCTGGAGAACCTTTCGGCCTCAATGGCCGTCGATTGCACGTGTGATATGCTCCGCCCACCGCCACTTCAGCCGAGCAGTTCTTCAAGCTACATCGGATGCAGATCTCTTCGTTTCTACTTCGATCTCGCAGCTAAGCTCCGAATCTAACTCTTTCCATTGCTTTCTGGATGACCTTAAGGCTTTTATAAAGATTTATTTTGAATTAAAAATTAGATACCTAAGAGATTAAACGTTGTTTATCAATCCATGCATCCGTTGCATCTCGCATGCATCACAATATGCGTGTGACCTGTTCGCTTAGAAAATCGCGATAGACACCGACTCCTCACAAATTACTAGAAACTCACAATCATTGTTACATTACATATTTCAAACTTTTGTTAACACAATGTTGGCTATTAGCTGAAGCAAATTCACACTGTGGTCTCAAGTGTACATAGGAGATACTATGAGACTGGCACTTGCATAGATAGACCGAGAATTAGTGTTATAATTATTATTAGACAATGTCACTAAAATTGAAAAACCGTCATCGTTTTATAGGTAAAAAAATGAGGTCAAAATGTAAAATGCTTCCACATCATTTGTCCAGTCATGTGTCCTGTTGAATAAAATGTGTTCATATTAAATAACTGTAGCTTTTAAATATAAATAAACCAACAGCTGTACAATAATGCAGTTATTAGTCATGCACCGGTTACATTCACCCACTTTGGTTAATTCATCTGATCGATGATGTCAATGTCAAATCAGTTGAAAACATCGTAGTTCTACGTAGCTTTTAATTTACGACGTCCTTTTGTAGAATTCTTTATTTTGTGTTTGTTTGGCTCAATACATAAATTGCCTTCTCATATTGTCTATTAAGTTACTTTTGGACCGGTTCTGAAACAAAGCGGTACGGTGGACCGGTCGGTGCAAGTAAAATAGCTACTTTTTCTGTCTCAACCTGATCGCGTAGTTGCTTGAACATATTGATAAAACGTCACGTACAACATGCACTTGAGTTTATATTTGTCGATACATAAATGTTTATTTTAAGCGTTCCTAAATTACATGCCTGTCGAATCCAAAACGTAAACATGTATATATACATTTAGGTGTGTATATTAATAATAAATGAGTTAATTCAAAATCTAGATAGTAAAATAAATTAGAAGAATTTATATTCATAGGTGAATTAATAATGTCTTCAAATGAAGTAATGATTTTTATTATAAATAATGTACGACTTTTCTTAAATGTCGCTAATGATGACTGATATCCAGTATCGAGTCAAATGAGAAAAATTTAGATTTAATTAAAAAACAATGAGCAGATCCAAAGAATTTAAAATATTCATATATTAATTAAAACAAAGATAAAAACCTTACTTTTGTACTATTATATTATATAAATAACAAAGTGTTACACATATGCAAATTGGTTTATGAAAAAAAAAATTATTACGTGTTCAATATCAAAAAACGAACAGGCGTTAAAAATTGACTATGCAAAACTTGCTCGAAATGTTATAATGAAAACTTGTTAAACTTGTTGAAATTGACGGATTTGATCTAACCTCCAAGGTCACATATTTAGAATTGTCGTTAAACTGCCTGACTGGAATTTTCGTCCAGGATTCAAAGGCATTACAGCTGCATTCTGTAACATTTACTTTAAGCTATTTTTTTTAGATTGTAGATACAGAATTCACGAGTTGCAAGAAATTAAAAAGGTTACAGCGACCAACATCTCTGATTATAAATAAAAAGGCCTAATTTGTTAAAAAAATACACTTCTCTCATTAGAGTTTTAACTTTAGCACTACAAGAGTGAGTCTTTAATTTAAACTTTCGAGACGGTATCCGTTATCGTTTTATTTTTGCACACCAGTGAGAAGTCGAGGTACATCGCTCGCATGTGCATCTTTCATCATACTGTTGCATTCTTTCAACTTATTATATCTATTAAATGGAAAACTACAGCATAGACTTGTAATTCTCAAGGTAAATAAATAACGCCATTTGATTTATTAAATAATACATGTTATAATGTCGTTTAAATACATCCATGATATTCAAAGAACGTCGTTGTAGCGTATTTGTTTTAGTGTTATGCATGCTAATGGATACACCATGTGGAAGGTTTTAAAACAGGCACGCGCAGTAATAAGATTTTGTAATGTTGATACAATGTATTTGCATAATAAATAATTATTATATAATAAGTCTTTCTTTATGTCCATGTTTTACTCGTGATCACTTAATTCAAACGAACACATCCGTCTTCGAATTGCTTAATCGCCTGAATTAAAAAGAATCAATAATCTATGGTCAACATTCTCCACATTTTCCCAATTTTTTTCATATTTAAATGAGTGTGAAATACACCGCCCATATATCCTATCATTTACCTATTATTTAGTCAGATTTTGTCTAATAAAGAATTCGTAAAGAATACATTAATACAATTAAATGGAGACTATTGATTGTAATTTATTGGTATTGGTAAAACATAATTGAATATGAAAATGTTTCCCTCCTTGCTTTTAGATGTTCCGATCTAACGTTTCAAGACATATGTAAAGAAAAAAAGGCACCTATACAACGATCAAAGTAATAAAATAAAAAAAATTGTATTACATGGCACAATATAAATCTATATTAAAAGTGGTGGAACAAAATTTCCTGACTCTTCACAGATTGAATATGTCAATAAAATTAGTTCTAGAACAAACAGAAATTAGTTAAAAATTTATAGATATGAAGACATGATTAGAACTGCGCAGTTGAATACTGCGCAACGAGCTGCATTAAATACACAGCATACAGTACTTGTATATTTGCATACCGATAGTCACAACGTAAAGTATAGTCATTTGTGTACTGATATGCGATCAAATATCGCATATATCATATAAAATATAATTTTTATAAAAGACATTTCAACAAAATTACGAAAATTAATGTCAATCTTAAAGTGTCAATGGATTTTGATTTATAAATTATTCGAAATTTAATTTAATTACATGCGAATTAGCTTTCCATAGCTTAGATATACTTAGATATAGTAATGTAACATAATTTTGCGCGTTTTAAATAAAGAATTATGCTCTACCTATCAATATATAGAATCTGTATACGTTACAAGTTTAATGAGTAGTATGGTACTTTTAAAAATCAACTCTTCTGATGTTGTCGATTACTTAAATAGGCAATGAATGTTAAAAATGTACGACATGTTGCCAACTGTTCTTGACGCCAGACTTTATTACTTTTAATGAAAGGTTACATTGCTTTGATGAAAATAGGTCAAGAAACAAAGACTTATCTTTAGTGTAATAGCATTCGACACTTTTTTCTGTACCATTTTAATTATTTCTTTATGATAACTTTTTGTAATAGAATGCATTTAAATTTTTTGAAGATACTAAATATACTTATTCATGAATAAGCGTAGGTACTAAAGCATTTTTGTCATTAAACATACAACTTAGAGTCTATTTTTTGTCAATTTTTAAAATGTCAATATTAACATAACTGCCTGCCTTAATCATTTTTTTTCTCAGCGACCGTACCGAAAGCTGAGTTTATTTATAATGGCTAGCCAGTTCCTGGTATACTATTTTTTTACAAATCAGCACCTTGAAAGACTACAAACATTTCAATAGAATGAAACATAACACGTTTCGCCACACCCGGCCAGGCCTCCCAGCGCGACCAATCAGGAGTCTCCACCGCGTACTGTAATCAGTACTTTCAACGCATTGGCCTTTGTTTAGCCTTGGATGAAACAATCATTGCGTCAGCCGACAATAATTTTTGCTAATCATTTCTAAAAGCTTAGTTTGTTTTTTGCTGATATCATAAATTTCGCAACAACCTGCAACATTAATTACTATTATTATTTACTATTAAAATACCTGTGGTAATTCACTCTTAGTGAAGGTAAACAACTGCGTCGCATATAATTATATTTTTGGTCACGGAAAAATCCTGTTTGTCCGTTAGTATTTACAATTTAATGAACTAAGAGCCCTTAGACGGTTGTGTCATAATATTACTGAGCATAATAGGACCTCGATTTGAAGCCTATAACTACAAAACAGTAGAGTATTACATTGTTGTGTTTTGATAAGGGGACAAAGTTGCTACTATAAATCGTACAATCTCCTGCTAAGGTGATAAGAGCGAATGTTTTAAGGCAGAACTTTGTACTACAAAATTCTATTTACTTTATAATACCATAAATGTATCCATCATTATCATTTAAGCCACTGGACGTCAGCTGTTAGGTGTAGGCCTGCCCAATAAATTTTCAATTGGATCAGATGGAAACTGTCTGAAACCAACATCTTCTAACAAGGTCTGACCGCATTGTGGATGAATGTCTTTCGTTGCGTTTGAGGGTGCGTGGATCGTAACATTATTGACAACGTTTTTATGAGTACAGTTTAGGTAAATGTTAGACAGGTGAAATAGTATTGGACAAAATAGTAAGACCTATATCGTTCTTTATCATTCTATCATCTCTAGAATGAGCAACGGTTTTCGGAATTGGGTGAATGAGAAAAGGGAAGAACCGCAGATAATAGTTAAATACTAAATCTATTGAAAAACAGACATAGCCTAACAACTCTTACGAATAAACATTTTGTTTGTATCCTATTTCTTTTTATTAAAACAATATTATTGAGTCGGTGTCAACGGAGTCGTAATGCGCATGTCAAATAACACTTAATTATTCTATAAAGTTATGTAAGCACTTGCTTGATTCAAGCGATTAATATTCATTAGTTCGTTTATAGGACCATAATGGTCCATGATACGATAATTATTGTTTATAACACTTTAATAGTTTTATTACGATACTGCGAGTTGCTTTAAGTGGAAGATTCTGGAAAAGCTGAATTCAAAATGACAGTTTCAAATTTATAATTTTTAAAGTTGTTATACTAAAATTAAAAGTATTATAATTAAAGGTGAACGGAAATGTTTTGGTTACAAAAATTGAGTCAATTTGAAATATTATTAAATTGATATAAAAGAACTAAAAGTGTTACCACTCAATAAGAGTGGTAACACTTTTCCATGTCCACGGATCCCATGTACATGTATAAGCGTCATACTACAGTCGAAATAATCTTTTTATGACCATGTCTGTGTTTATTGCTTACTATACCATAAAAAAAAACCTATCTCCATCCATTTAAATACAGAAAACAATCGCCATGAGGCTATAAAGTTTTTACTACATAATAAAAGTTCTGTGCACTGACAAAGATATCCTATTGGTTATTTTTTGCATCTTAAGTAATCATTACATAGCATTGATTTCAGCTACACGTTGTATAACTAAAGGAAGTTTTTGGAGAAATGCTATCCCTGCAGATAATAGTTGCATACATAATCTATTCAGGAACAGACATAGGCTGACAACTATTCTATTCATTAAAAAGTTTTACATTTTTTTTACGCGTTTATGTTACAGCGTTGTTAGCCTTGGTTTATATAAATTAAAGTAATTAGTAATAAAGCAAAAAAATTATAACAGAATTATCGGTGGAATCAAAATTATTTTTTTATTTTTCAATATATCTAAATTTATGTATACATAAATCAATTTATTTGCTTGTCAACTTTGAATACATACTTATTTTACTCCTTAAATCGACTAGATTAAAAAAGAAAAAAATCTCATGTAACTCTTATATATAAAAAAATATGATCACTACACGCAACGAATGAATGAGTTGATTAAGCAATGTTACAGAATATTAATGGATGATTCTTAAATTTATTTTTAACACGGATTACATGTTTTTTGATAAAGTCATAACAAACGCATTTTATAGTTCAAAACATTTAGTCATTTCACAATCGGCCACAGACAATAAATCTTATCGCCTGCGATAATAAACTAAGTACCAATCTGAATTTACTCATATAACAAATTGTAATTTTTGCTATCTTATCAATACTAAAATGAGTACAACACTAACTTCGCAAAATTTCTAAGAAAACTTTAAAAAAAAAGGCCATTGGTCATTGTACGATGTGAGTCTTTGACAAATAGGGGTGGAAATAATAAAATCGTTCCGAACCGAATTAATTCAATGCAAAAATTTTTGTTAAGATTAAATTTGTACTTTTTTTCGAATTGTGTACATGTTATTAATTATTTGTTTCATTACGTATCTATTTACAATAAAATTATAAATTAATAATTTTTGAATGTTATAAATTATGTGACTGCATAAAAAAACTTATTTATCACATTACTTTTTTGACAATGTGAAAATTATTATTTGTATGTTGAACCTTGGCAGGTCACTAGATGATGGATATATGTAGATAAATAATCTGCATTCATATATAACTAATTAGGACTAATCAAAATTTGTTAATCGACATATCTTAAGATTGGTATCGAGTTTACGAACTACACGTGCACGTACACGTGGAAAGAATAAAAAATTTCTTTTCATTAATAAGCCCGGAAAAATTTGTTTTTATTTTCCATCTTTGTATCTATTTTAAAAAAACTACCAATTCTCATTAAAAAAGACAACCATCTTACATATAGAGCAAATTATGCTTGGGTGTCCAACATAACCTTTACCGGACAATTTAAACCTGTCATATGATAAGTGTGTGGTAGTATAATTATTTAATATTTAAAAACAAAATGTTGGTTAGTTGATCGCAGTAAGGAAGAAATTTGTATATTTTGGTATGATGTGGTTTGCTTTTTAAGATTTACTTGAATGTAGTAGATGTTTTAA
Organism: Battus philenor; assembly: GCF_028537555.1. Classification (NCBI taxonomy): domain Eukaryota; kingdom Metazoa; phylum Arthropoda; class Insecta; order Lepidoptera; family Papilionidae; genus Battus; species Battus philenor. The sequence continues at coordinate 8,192,517 of NW_027181693.1, forward strand.
CTATCTAATAATGTATTATTTTATCATTTTAATACCACAAAACGTGAATGTTTTGTGAAATGGTAAATTTGTGGGAATTATTGTCACCAGAATTTATTTGAAAATATTTTCCTAAAAAAAGTATAAAAATGAAACTTCATCGATGTGTTCAAAAATAAAGTTTATCAATAAATAATCGTGACGGGGCACTTAATATCAAAGTGGGCACGTGTTTAGTCATACGTTTGAATTCGTGCGATAAGAAAACATTAAGTTAGTGTTTCATGGTAAGGAAATATTTATTAGCAAGATTCATTTACAACGCATTATTAATCGTACACAAAAGATATACATTACATTTGGCAATTTAGTTTAGTGAGATAATATTTTATTGTCAATTTTGCAAAAAAAAATGTTACCATAAGTATCTATATCTAGTAATAGACTTAGGCTGTTGAGGTCAATGACGTCAAACGTTTAGAAAGTTGCTGCGCTATGCAGTGCCAGGCGCGAAGGCGTGGCTCGACCACCGCACATACTGTTCGCCGCTGACTGGCCGACGACGTCTAATTCCGTCATGCCAGCTGGCAACCTCTACGCAACGTTGCATCAGTTGGATGAATTTTTACATTTAGAATTCCATTTCTTCTCTTCTACAAAATCATAATTGTATCTATTAGTCGCCCAAACAAAGTTACGATCAGAAAAGCCAAATTCAATTCAATGCTAAAAAAATATCTACATATTTTTTAAATTTTTATGCACGTATACTTATAACAATTTAACAATTACAATAAAAACTACATGTAATTTACCAAAAAACAAAGTATACGTGTTAAAAGTTAAAGGTAAGACTAATGAAAATGTGAAGATAAAATTTAATTTAATTTAATTCAGGCAAATGTCAGAACGACAACGTTTCGTTTAACCGCGTACAATTTGGATAAGGAATATATAGATTTGCACATTAAAATATTAAGGATAAGCGAATTAAGCGGATTAAGCGAAATTAATATTATTTTGTAGGTTCAGACCTTTGGAACTAAATCATAATGAATAGAAAATAAATCGTCTAAACAGGAGAGACATGACGAAATTTAATTCAATTAATAAAAAAATTAGCATGTTTAATTCTATAAGTAGTTATTTCTCTTTACCCTTTTTAATATTCCCGAAGTATTAATAATTATCAGAGAGTGGGTAAAATTTAACAATAATTACAGCATGATTTCGTCACTAACACACTGGTCCGTTGGCAAGCTACCATTGGCTGGCTATACCAAGCCCCCGCGCGTCATCCGATATCACGTAGTCACAGTGACTCGTGACTTCGGTCACATTTGTTTCACAAAACAACTTGTTGTATTAATATATATGGACACACCCACCTAAATAATAATCGTAATGAGTCACTTTTCAACTCGTTTTCCTCATATCCACTGGTAACTTCATAGCTACAAAACTTGGTGTGAAATTAAAACATTTATTTTTATAACGATGTAACAAAACTCGAAGAAATATTGGTGAATGCAAATATAATAAATATTTACTTTTTTTAACTAAAACTGAAACAGCTACAGTAACCACATGCCTTTATAGATATTTTAAGGTATATTTGGAACACACATACATTTAAGTTGAAAGTTGCCATTATGGGGAAATCAATCTGATTCTAGTTTCCACTAAATTTGGTTCTTCTGGCATTTTCTTATGACTACTGGGTACTATTAAAAAACCAACGTGGATAATAAATAACAAAAGTTAATGAGTATGCAACTATTTTAGAAGAAAAACACAGAAACATCGTGACAAAATATTTTTTTTTATTTGCCGACCTGCAGTTATGTATTATTTACAGAATATATTTTAGTAAATTAAAAATGTCTATAATAACCGCATGTAATATATTTAAATTTACTTTTATTTGCATTGACACAGTTTTTGTTTAAATAACGAACATGTTAGTTACTATGCGGTTTACGGATAAAAATAATCACGTGTACATATATACGTATAAGTGTGTGTCAAAAACCTTGTTTCTGAATCAACGTATAAACCTGTTTATAACAGGCATATCTTAATTATTCTATTCGATTATTGGATGTAAAGAATCAAGGACGTTGACAATCAATATCATATATTCACATAACTTTCACCGTATTATATAACTTAAATAGTTTAATTTAGTGAAAAAATAACAAACTTCTCTTCAAAGAAAAACGTAGGTGAACTCAAATCATTAATTAATTTTATGTAAAATTTATTTAATTGCATAAGCAGATATTCAATCTATACATCGTACTATGACTAATAGGCCTTACCATATAAAATATAATTTTTTTTCACTGTCCTTTTCATTTTCGTTCTCTACTATCATTTTTCACATAATCTATCGTTCCATTCTTTCTTTCCACAATTCATTCTATCTTTCTCTTTCGTTTTAATTCTTATTCATACATCGCCTTCTTATTTTTCTATTTTACAATTTTGTTTACATTATTTCACATATTTTATTACAGTTTTATGCTTACTCTATGACACTATTTTACTTGTTTATTTTTGTAACATGCTTAACTATTACTTTACAAAAACAGAGAAACGATTCCCTACTTTTGGCATCTTCTAACACAGAGGCGACGTTTCCTTCTTTTATTTTTACGCCCTACCGGCATTCGGAGTTGACCCGGAGTCCTCCGAATGCGGGTGAGTGGACTACCATGTGGACCACGGTCTGGTCCACGCTCGGTTCACAGAAACACGAAGGCTCCTCCTTGAGCTTAAACCGGTGAAAGTACTCGGAGAACCCTCCGTGCCCCGTGAAGAGCTGGACCAAAACCGGGTCCACCTCGATATTGCGGAGCACGCGATAGGCTGAGACGGCGCCCGTAAAGAATTTCCGCGTTGACGATGCCGTCGTACCTTCCATATACCTCCTATCCCATTTGTCAAGTCCTCATAGACCGGTCTTCTTTTGCACTTCAAGGCCGCGTCCTTAGCCAGTTGATCCGACCTCTCATTCGCCTCCGTCCCCGCGTGCGCTCTCACCCACTATAATCTTACATACTTAGCTGCTTCTCTTACTTTCATAATATTCTGTTTCACTCTTAACGCTAAGGGATGGAGGGTGTCAGATCTTGCGACTGTTTGGAGAGCGGACCGCGAGTCGCGTCGGCCTGTCTTATAGATGGATGTCCAACTACGCTTACCGGTTTGTGAGTAGTGGGCAGGCCACTGCCACTTCAACTTGCTAATCCGATGAGCTATGACGGTTACTTGCATTCGTTTACGGATTTTGCATACTTGATATGATTTCATAAAGAAATCCGGAGCTTAGTGATCGTGACATTGCCTGTTATTGGTAAACATATCAGACAATTTTCTGGGTAATTGTTATCGGTATCGTTAATATGTTAGCGGATGGCTTTTCTTTAAAAAAAAGTTGTAACAGCATAAGGAGCTCGCTATGAACTTTGCTTGATTGAGAAGACATCAAGTTAAAAATAGTAATCATAAGAATGTTATAATTACTGTCATTAAAACCAATTATTACTGAAACAACAACAGTTTCGCCTTCAAATCTACTGGTTCTAATCGACTTGTTCCAGCATCAAGGACGTCTGTGTTTAGCAAAAACACACAATCGAGAATAATCGCACGTGCGTTCAATTGTAGCGACGATTGGCGCCTCGTTAACAACGATGGACTTTATACGTGACTATAAGACTGCAGTCGCTCTCGTTGGATTATTTACATGTGTTTAGGTCGAATGAGGACGCCATTCTTGTTTATTACGAATGGACGATTGCATATGTTATGCCTTTAAAGGAAGTTACATCTGAAAATATTTACTCTCATTATCATCACTTTAACCGCAGGACCCGCACTGAGGACATAGATTGCCATAGGACCGGTTGGAAGCAACCTGCGTCTAGAGTTTTCCGACGACTGTATCAACAAGTTATATAATAAATGTAACACCGGATCTCCTATCAAAACAACTTGAAAAACAATATCAGTAATAATAGTTTTAATTAATAATAAATTGAAAATTGCGTTGAAATTACAGTAATTACAAGAAAACTTGGAATATAATATGTGCTAACTTATTATAAATACAAAACAACACCATGTAAACAAATAAATAAATATTTTATTGAAGCGCAGTAGTGACAATGTTTAATATTAATTTATTATTTAACGCCATACTTCATTGCAAACTAACAAAAAATTGGCATTGCAAGATAAACCTTAAAGATATATAAAAAAGCAAGATAAATAAAAAAAAAAACATATTACGATGTGCAATTCTTCGAACTAATGATTTTTTATTTTGATTACAGACTACAATGGTGTTTTTAACCATTGTATTATGTATTCTGTTTAGCCTGTAATCTTCGACAGATAGTGACATGCCTCTTTTAAAAAATCACAAAACCAAAATAATAAAATACGACATTGCAAATCGTTACAAGAGTGACACGATAAAAATTACTAGTTAAGATTGCAATGTAAAGTGCCAATTGAATACATTGACATCACTCCTCCATTTAGCACTGTCAGATTTGGTCAGTTGGAGCCGGGCTCATGTGGCTGGGTGTTAATTCAACTTATTAACATTTTACGCATGGTGACGTATTACAAATATTTTTTTTTCAAGAATAAGCTTGCACAGGTTTTGTACCGCGAAAGGTTGTAATTTAACATCCACGAAATGTCGTGCTGTTAAATATTTACATATAGTTTATAATATTCAACTGAACTGGCATTATTCTTTTGTGTTGTGTGACGGATCTCACGCACGCCAGCTAGAATGAGGGTCAATTGGACCGAAAAGTTCACAAAAAAACTTAATTGACTATAATCAAAACATATTGGGTGGTGGCTCGATCATTTGCGTCAACATTCGTATTAACGTCATCAAACAACTTGTAAGAAGCACTAATTGAGCGAGAATATGAAGGTTGAAATAAATAAACGTCGCAAACTGAAACTAGAAACAAAGTGTTATAGATAAGAAGTAACGACTTCCCCTTTTGGTTTTATATAGAAGATTTTTGAAAAGATAGTCTTTTGGCGGAAATTTAAAATATGTTATCTATCAGTTCAAGGCAAAATCGTAAGCTTAACTAGAATTTTTTGTCATAGAATGACATTAGTTATTTTTTTTAGTTTGATTAAATTGAATGGCAGCAAAAGCAATTACTAATATAAAATCGATTTGAAAAATTAAAAATTTTAAATAGGTTTATTTGCCGCTTAAAATTAGTACATGACCCGTTCCGGAAAAAGAACTGAAAATGCAGAAGATAATGATAGTTACGCGAACAGAACGAAGAAGGTTGCAGTCAGTGTAGTTTCATAAACTCTTTTCTTGTATTCGTAGTTATAGCTTGTTGATCTCTCCCTAGAAACCATCTAGGAAAATACAAGAGCGTGTGATTGGTGCAAACGAGGTTCTGAGTAAGGTTATGCTGGCTTCACTCATATTATTGGACCTAGTATCCCTAACAAGCTGAATACACTGTTCCATTCGTTATTTTTTTTAATATGTCAAATTATAAAAATAAGCAAAACGTCCATAAAGCACATGCTTTAAGAGGTCATACACTACGTGATATGTTTCCTCTATTATTTTTTAATATTCTTTTTATTCTCCAAGTATGATGTTCGCAACTTATCCTTAGTCCTGTATCCGCATGTTTAATAATTTTTTTGTTCGCGTTAAATGGGTTTATGACGTATTTTAATACTTAAGACAAAACATACCACAGCTCTATCTTTGCGATGATCTGCCGTTTTAATAATGGTTAATGAATGTAATTATGCATTTATTTATTACAGTTTAATATCGCGGGCAATTAATGGGTTTTGAATTTCAATGAATTGTTTGTCAGTTATTTTCCTTTATTGCAACAAATGTATTAATATTAATTTAATAAACAGATTCAACTTAGCAGGGATTCTAACAGACTACAGGAAAATGGGTTGCATAACTAAATTTACTCTTTATATACGGAACCTGTTGGCCAAAATTTTAAATTTTAGATTTATTTTATACATGTGTCAATACTCTTGAAATCTAAGAATAATTTGAAAATTACGTAAAATCCAATGACAAAATCGCTCAAAATAAAACGTGACAATTTTCATAAATAGCAGAGGCCCAAAACTGCTAAGTAATCTAACAAGCACACCTTGTTTATAAAATGTTTTTTGCATCGGTCTTCAATCATCATATTCCGACCTCGATGTACAACACAAAGAAACCTCCGCTCGCACACAAACAAGAATGGAAGGTGTGTTCCTGTACGTGCACGTAACTGGTTGTAGTTATGCAGAAAATCACACAGGCGCAGCTTGCGTGCGTGTGCATGTTCAAGAATGCGATTCATTTGAAAAGGCGCCAGTGTACACGTATGCCAGTCACCTGACCGTCTCGCCGTTAAAGTTCTCAACAACGAAACGACGTTAGCGACATAAAGAGTAATTAATTTGTAATCTTTGAGGCTTGTTCTTTAAGATTCAATACGCTAGTTACAAGTATAATGCAAAATTTTAACCCGGTCAGGATAAAATTGTAATAATATCCTGTGTAACATAAGAATATATGTTATTTTATCTTTCCTTATACGTCGTTGCCAAATAAAACATGTAAATGGTAACGGTAAAAAATTTTTGACGTACTCAAAATATGATAGTTACAGCCACTCCTTTCCGATGATTATTGGGATTTTTAAAAATTTAATTATCATTGAAATTGATTAGATAAACTATATGCCTAATAATGTCTTACGTCGCAGTTTCTTTGGCCAGAAAGAAAAATATTAATATTTTATGTCTAAAGTGAAAACGGCGTTCATTAAAATATTTATAATGTTTAATGTTTTTAAGCGTGAATTAAAAATGATGATCTATTCTAAAATATGGACACAAAAATATTGAATATATAAGACGTAAAGGGTATATGCCGCACTGAATCACTAAGATCATGTCAATTTAGACTCAGACAAAATGTTACGTCGGAATAACCTTCCACGATTTTTCATTATTAAGAAGCTTAACGAGTGCAAGAAGCATTACTGCATGCTTTTGAAAATGGATCTAAAACCCCTCGCAGATTAGCTTTGTTAAAAGGCACATATTCCTCATTTAGTTAAGTAAACAAACAATTACATAGTTACGTCTAAGGACGACGGAAGAATGGCGTTTTAAACAACCACATCTGTATAACAACGAATATTTCAAAGTCCTTAACAATTTGCGGTTAGTTAAAATTTAAGAGAGTTTTAAACATATATGTAGATTTTCCGCTGCATCTAAAAATAAACTAAGTAAATGAAAAAAATGAGATTTGACCCCGACGTGATTTGAACACGCAACCTTCTGATCTGGAGTCAGACGCGCTACCGTTGCGCCACGGAGTCGTTGCCGTTGAAGGCGAAATGATAATATTTGTAGTAATTTAAGTATATAATAATATATTATGATAAATCTAAATATAAATTAATTATATCAATGAATTATCAACCCATAAACTTTCTACATATGTAATATCAAAACTTCTTCTATTTTAAAAGTTAATAAAGCGCCCTCTACAATACAAATAATAGACTAACTTCTAGAAAAATCTTAGTATGAAATACTCTGACATAGATGGCACGTTCCTTTCTATAGTTAAATTTATATTCACTTCCAATTTTTTAATTAAAATATCGATTAATTCACAGGTAAATGTTTTTTAATACTGTCGTCTTATTATATTTTTATTAATTTTATTTATTATTTATATGTTATTATTTATTCATTATTTTTTTGTACTGTATATACATAAATTAAAAATTAGACTAAGTCTGATAAAATGTAAATTTATATTAACAAAGTCTATTTTCAATAATTACAATCGGCATGGTTAAATATTTTTAAAACGCACATTAGCATCATGTAAAACGATTCGAAAAAAAAGGAAAATAAATGAACTAAAGAATTTCTAGTCTCTACTAAAACATTAAATATTCATTATTTACATTGGTAATAAATGTATTCAATATTTTTGTAATATGTTGGATTTTGCGATCTCTGATATTAATAACGATACACATAAAATTATAACATATTTAAATCATTTTAATTGAATGGAAAAGTTATTGTTTAAAAATTGTAATTACAACTTTCACTATATCGCCCCTGTGGCCTAATGGATAAGGCATCGGCCTCCTAAGCCGGGGATTGTGGGTTCGAGTCCCACCAGGGGTACGATTATAATGTATTTTTTGTAATATTCTATTTTGAAAAGAATCATGTTTGTTCTGTAGTTTTGAACAAATTACAACCCTTTATAACCGCAGAACCTTCAAACGTTATTTTCTTACTATTGCAAAAATGCATACTTTACCTTTGCCGGGTTCCTTTCCATGAAGAGTTTAAGCGGTTGTATTCACATTTGTCCAATATATTTAGAGGCAGTCAGTTACTGGGGCATGTAATGGATTATTGCATATATCCTTTTATTAGCAATGGGGGAACTTGGCAAACTTAGCTTTTAAAAAATTAGTTTTATTCTTAGTTGCCACCATAAAAGATAAATTTAAAAAGAACTATAAATATATATATATACATACATACACATATATATAGACACACACATATATATGTATATATATATGTGTTCACCTTTATATATATATATATATATATATATATATATATATATCTAATGCTTATGACATTAGAATGGAATTTTTTAAACTATACACACAAACAGCGGTGCAGGTCACGCGAAGCGTGCAAGGGACACGCATATAAAAGTGACAGAAATTGTTATATTAATCTCCTTTATATACAAATATATTTAGGCAATAAAAACAGTCACAATCTTTAAGTATTTTTTTTAATAATTCAAATACAAAATTGAGATCATAAGAGAAAGTCCTAAATGTACTTTCCAAAAAGGCGACATTGCGGCTCCAGACCCAAGCAGCGGCAAACAGCGCAAACCCGAATGCCGGACGTTGTAGCCTACTTGATTGGGCAGCCGACAGTCCGAATCTGAAAGATAATTAAACGTTATCATCTTAACTAGATTATGCTGTATAATATAATACATGTTTGTTTTATCCATAATAGTTCGTAGAAACATACATAAAAAGTAGAAAATTAATATTAACTTTACCAACTGTCTCCCACACGCTTTTTGTCCGTACTGTCTTTTGTGGATGTTTTTTCAAAAAGTCCATTTTAAATAATTTTTAACACGTAAAAATATAGTGTTTAACTTTTATGCCTATAAGAGCCTCTACTATAACAACATGATATTTTTAAATGATCATCCCTCAACCCCTCTGCGAGCGGAATTAAGTAAAATCTGTTATTAGTTGACATCCACTCGACGAAAGTAGTTTCAAGTCTTTAAGCTTTATGAAGCCTTATGTATTGACTCATCACAATTTCCAAAAACATGTTTGAATATTGTGATCAGTCAATACGTAGGTGAAAATCTGTTACCTATGTGTATATAGATAGTTAGATAAATTATAAAAATAATTGATGATAATAAGCAATGATTATTATAAATTTATAAAATTCACAACGTATTCCAGCGGCGCCGTGGCTTAGTTGGTTAAAGCGCCTGTCTAGTAAACAGGAGATCGGGGGTTCGAATCCCCCCGGGGCCTAGTTGCACAACCATTTTTTTGATATTTTTTTCATATTATATTAATAATAAAATAATATCAAAATTCTCACGTGCACAATAATTTAATGTAGATAATGACGTCACTTCAAAATGTGCAGGCGGACAAAAATCTGGCGAAGGACACGGAGTGGTAACATTAAAAGTGTAAACATCTCGTTCGCTTATGGCTTGACATCCTCTGGACGCATCAGCACCACGCCACGTGCAAACCAATATTCTGCCGTGATTTTGGTTTAGAAACTAAAATTAAGCGTTATAATAATTTCCTCTTAACATTATAGAATATCTAAATATCAAGGTTAACAACATCAATAATATAAGTTTCCTGGTGACGTAAGGTTACGTCTTAAGTAATGTTTTTGCATTTCAAATTTATCATCTTGAATAAAATTAACCTAAATTTATATTTTTTTATTTACACAAATGATAAATATACTTAAATATCTACTATGGACATAGCTGCATAATACTGTTCAGTTACTTTAAAATATTTTATCGTTATAATCTAATTTTGAGAACAGCGACATCTAGTCATAATTATTATTAATAATTTAACGTTTTATGTCTTTAGTTAAAACTCGTTACAAGATGGTACTAAAGTACATCGATTAAAATTTAATTAAAATATTAAAATGAAACTTATATAGTACCTTATTTAACGTCTAGAAAGTCTACTTTCTATTAAAATCAGCTGAAATTTTTACTATAAAACGCCATTAAAATATAAACAAAATAACTGGTTGAAATAAATTTTAAAATGTATACACAATTTTCTACTTGAAGCAGTACCTCAGTCTATACTAATATTTATCTTATTTTAAAGCTACCGATATATTTTTAACATAAATATCAGGAAACGTAATATAAAATAAATCCATTTAAAAAAATTTTATCCTTAGTTATTTATTACAAAATAAAATTTATTATACGTTGGTATACTAAAAAGATTTTAAGAATGGTTCTATTAAATGTATTATTATCGGTTCTTAGATTGATAATATAAAATTCAAATTTACGTCATTACTCTTTTCATGCACGTTGATATTTTTCTCACATTTATTTTCACAAATTGGAGCCATTTTAACAGCTGAACATATTTTTGTTGTACCATTTTAAATCGGCCTCAGACAGAAGAAAATCACTATAGAATTCGATTAGCTTTGGGCGATAAAGCCCTAAGTATATCGTCTTTCTGTTAACATTTAGTTTAACGACATAAAGTGTGGTCGCTTTTCATTTATTATAAAAAGTAAATGAAAAACATCGTAGAATACGGTTAGAAGATACTGAAGAAGCGGCGGATTGATTTTGGGAATTTTAAAACTTTGAGTATCACCTCTTGTGTTGTCATAACTTGCTATTCTTACCTGGACTTGAATGCGAGTTCGCTGCCTCAAATAAAATGGATGAATGCGATATCTCTGTCTCCGTCCAGGCAATACTGCGTCTTCATATAGAATTTGTTCAAACACTGTTCCATTAAAAGAACATTGAGCTCCTATAATTTTTTTTTCAATGTCAAATTTACGAAGAAATTTGTCCATTGAGAGAATAACGTCTCGTACACACGTCGAACTCAACTGAATAAAAAGGAATGAAATATTAATATAAATTTTTAATTATGTCAACCGACACAAAACAAAATAACATTACCGTTATAAACATTTCAGAATAATCCAGGTATTCGTTGTTGATATTCTGAAAATTTGTCAAATCGTTTGCAGCGTAAACAAAATAAGCGTCAAAATAGGTAGACCTCAATGAATGCATAAGTTCTTTCGATCTTTCTTGTTCGTTGCCAGAAGGTTGGTCGCTTGGACTTATTACCAAAACAACTGTATTTCTTCCAGCACTAACTTTGTCATCTATGTCCTGGAGTGTACGGTTCAGTAAATGCTGGCTTACGCTTGTTATTACGTTTGGTAAATTGAGACGGTTGGGCCCTGAAATAATTATTTATTTAAACAAAGATTTAAATTGCGCATTTTTATAATGTTGACTAAAATATCCTTATTAAAAAGGATACCTAAGATTTAAGCAAAAGTTATAAATTATATGTTTACAAGAGAATAGTTGAGTATCCGTGATGCTAGCGGACACTTTATTATACTAGATGTATTGAAATATTTATTTATTTACTCTCTTTACACACATTGTGTAATGGTAGACTGACATTCTCCACCAATCTCAAAAAAGTTTATTATTTTTTATTCAGTAATTTATAATTATGCTCTTGTAAAGCCTCATTTATTGACAATGGTTACTTGACCACACAAAACACCCAAGTATTCCTCCGTTTGTTTAATAGGCAGTAGAATCATAAGCTTATTATTATTTAATAGGTGTCATTTTGGTGTTTATCCTGTTACTTTAACTTACATTCACCAGTGAAGTTATTTATGTGGTCGAAAAAGGTTGTTATCTCACTGGAAGGCGGCGCAATCCATCGCCCTGTGTTGCCGTGAAGTAAAGCCATCGTACTACGTTGTGGGCCAATTTCTAGTGCGTTGCTTAGCCATCTACAGAAAAATAAATTGTCTGTTTTTTTAAATGACATGTATCTTCTTCTTTTCAGTCGATAGATGATTAATGCAAGGCATAGACCTCCTCCAAAGATATCTATGGGGGATATACCATGATCTTCACATTTGGCAGGCGGGTTGACGATCGCAGTGTGATAATACGGTACGCAGAGAACGTTGCGGCCCATCCTCAGGAAAGTTGTGAGTAGTGGCAATCTTGTAGAATTAGGCACAAAGTGTAAATTATATAATATTACATTGCAGAAATCGAATCCACAACTTACTATTGCAAGTCTTAATCCTCTACAGTAGGACTACCACTACTTGTCATATATATGTATATATGATGCCACACTGTTAATTTGTGGATATAGTGAAATTAAACTAGGTAATAATTTGGTTTAGGTTTATAAACTTTCTTCTTTACAATTATGTACGGTATACCATTACTTTTTATATTTTATTTTTCAACGAAGGGACCTTTAGATACTTCGCAAGGAAAGTTGCGTGTCACAAGTTCTCTTAATCTTCGTGACTACTACGAGGTCGTCAAGTATAGACGACAGTCATATAAGATTAAACTCGTAAGTAAAAGCTGTTTCCAGCCCAGGTCTTTAGCTTCGTCGTCAACCATAATTTGACCCCTTAATTCGTCACAATTCTTAAAGCTTATCTATAGTTACACTACAGACAAATAAGGGTACGGAATACGGCCGCTCGCGGTACCGACAATCCTTTTGCTCTTCTAACTCACCTCCGCTGAAGTTAAAACAGTATTAAGTTCTTACATTGTAATACCCGTAGTCAATTAACACATTTACAGCATACTCTATTGAGCCCACTCGGAGTGAATAATTCGTGCCGCCCACCGCGTGCGTCTATGGAGTGACTACTACTACGGCTAGTGAGTTGCAGACAGTCGATAGACCATGAATCCTAATGGAGTCATTTATCATTTATTCAATATTTTTCCGTAAGAATATATTTTTAGTCATCAATACTTACGACATGAATTGTTCGACATCATATCCCTTCCAAGAGCCATCCGTTGTGACTATTAAGTCTAATTCAGGAATATTGTGTGTCGGTACACAATCGCTGTGATACCTCCTGAGGACGGAAGCTAAAAATGTCAATAAAATATGTAATATAATAATTCGGAAATATATGTTAAGACATTATGAAAGTTCTTAAAGGCAGCATAAAATTAACATTTTATCTACAAAATCACTTTTCTAATTGATAGTACAGGATGTGCCTTAAATAAACAACAACTTATATTTCACTAACATTTCTTAGGAATAGAAGTATTTGCAAGTCACACGTAGTAAGTGAAGTAATCAATTATAAAATATATATATATATACCTTTAGGGTAATTAGGAAAATTTAAATTTTTTAGACAATAGATATAACAGGTAAGCAGGTTCTGGAACCTGGTACTACAAGGAAACAAAGGTTAAATAATAGTTAATGTATGCAGCAATGTCTCACAAGTTGACAATTTAATACAAAACAAATGTCATTCATCGCATTCAGATGTAACACTTTTATATGTTTATCAAAGATACAATACTAAAACCTAGTATTTAAGCATGTTCACTCTGTTATTTTATGTTAAAAATGTTTTATTGAATTTCTTTAAAACTGTATGAGAGAATGAGTGTTTCTTTATTGTTTAAAAAGTTTTCTTAATGTTAAACTTACGGACGTAATTCATAAAAGCTGTGACAACGGCTTCACTCATCCTTCGCATTTCATCTAGCGGCATGTAAACGGTGATCTGCGTTAGAGACAGGATATGAGCAAACTTTAATGTCTCGTCCATCAGAATTGAGCTGTCGACGACATCGTTGTACAGTGTGAGCCTGTTGCATGCACGCACTGTGGGCTCGAACGATACGCCTTCGTTGGAATAGTACATATCTAGAACTTGGGACAGTCTCAAAGACTGCCTCTGCTCTAACCACGAAGGTAGATACTTCGCTAATATTAAACCTATAAAGTGATAAGTTGATAAATTTATTAACATACCAATAAATTTTAAGATAGCACAGGAGTCTGGTAAATATCAGGATTTTTAAGACTACACAGGTCAAATAACCATAACCATTACTATTTTATATTATAAACGGTTAAGAATTTACACAAATAATCCAAAAGTCAATTAGTCTTATATTATATTATTAGATGATTTACATTTTTGTTGTATCTTTTGTATTTAATACTATACAACAACAAAATTTCATGGCTAACAGTTTTAAATTTACATGTGTAAGTATGTATAACCAGATATAAATTATTAAACGAAGAATTTTTTAGAACAATTTACGTAATATGTCCTACATAATGTATTTATTTTACATTTAAAACACTCCGTAGTTACTTTCTTCTATGCAGAATAAGGAAAAAATACATTTGCAAGGAAAAATAATGTATTTTTTAAAACCATTAATATAGAAATATATATACCATCAATGCCTGATAAAATTTCTGCATCTGTGAAATGCCAGTCAATGACACTGCTGTTCTGGGGTAAAAGGTAATAATCCCGCGGTAATATTGTGTCATTCCATCTGTTGTTGCTGCCTATCACCATTCGTTGCGATGACGCGCCTACCCTTGGTCCTTGGTTAACTACCACCTCTGCTAAATCTCCTAAAAAGATTATTAAGATTCATTAAACGGAATATATTTTTTAAGATAATAACACTCTCCTCAAGTATATAGTGGAAAACAGTAGGAACATGTTAAAAACGGTGTTCAACTGAATATCGGACTGTCATCATAAAACAGATATATCGAAAAATTATTCGACATTTTAAATTTTGTAGTCAGATCATTTATACTATTCAAGAGCAAAGGCATTTTCATTCTATTCTATATAATGTGACTGTTATATTATCATCATAATGATCCTTAGACTAGGACGTCAACTGCTGGACTTAGGCCTAACCCGTAGTAAAGGCCTGCATCCAACGTCTTCCGACAACCTTTATAATAATCTATTGACATTATGGGGGGACATTCTACGCTGCGCTTGTTGGTCCGTGGTTTACGAAAATATTGTTGACAACAATTTTCGTGTAATTTTAATTATGTTATAATATTATATTATTAATATTATGTAACAGTGTTGACAATGCTCATTGCCCCACAGTTTTGCAACTTTACAAAAATATTAACGCGTCATTAGATAATAATGCACTTCTATTCCTTTCACATGTTAATAAATAATAATCTTTGTTACTCTTTGATATGAGACCAATATATAAATTGTTGTAATTTTAATGTTCACAACAAACAAAAATCGACTACAAGGAATTCTTTTTATTTTAAAAATTGTATCGCTTTACATTTTATTTATTTTACTAACTCGGTTTTTAAACGTAAGTGCCCACATAATTCTTAATGAACTAATCTACGAATACAAGCTATTGTAGACTAAACTTTCATTGAAATTGCTTGAAGAAAATTTCAAGAACTTGACTAAACATTGTAAAACCTGTGATACCAAAAGCATGGCGTTTTCCAGGCAATAAATATTTGGATTTATTTTTTTTTTAAATATCACTGCAAAAGTAAAAATAACCTTAGAAAAATCATTATCCTTTTAAATGATTTCAAACGTGACATACCCACGAGCGTTGCAACCATAATGTTGCTGATATTGAAATGGTCGGTTACGGTTTGCATTCCTTCAATGTTACTTCTTTCATTCTCTACAGTTGTTGATTTTAACTTCTGATTTTCCCAATCTTCTATGGCATCTTCGATCATTGCCTGCGATACTTCTGTTTTGTAAACGTCAGTTCTAAATATATCGGTAATCGATACTCGCTGCTGCTCTAATGATGCTGTTACTGCAGCTACCAAAGTACCAGGCGATGCGGGTCCCCAATCAGTTTGAATGATTCCGTCTTCTATAGGACAACGGCTGTAAATTCTGAGTATAAAAAATGACTTATAAAAATTTGTTTATCTGCAATCTAATATTACCAAACAAATTCGTCGAGTCACTGTTTAAAATTCTCATGTTTAGGTTAATTTGCTCGATTAATAATTAACAGATATGCGACACGAACAATATTACTCTTCTATATATTTTTCTATTTAAGTAATCGATATTCCAGTACAGATACTATTTTTCTAATAGATCTCATGGCATACCGAGCCGATGATGGATTATTACCTATAATCTTAAAGTAATTGACGATTTACAAGTGCGTATAAATGCCTATTTGAATGAAAATATTCTCGACTTGAATTTGAATTCAAACTAACCTGGTAGAACTCTGCGTTATCATACCCTGCCTCTGTTCTGCAGACAATGGGCACGTCAGATTTTCATCTCCTCTTTCCCATGGTTGGACGGCTGAACTTAGCATCTTATGCAATAAACACTTTTCTATTATTGACAGACTCTCATCCATTTCTAAAAAATTTTGGCTTGGCAGAAATAGATCCATAAGCAGTTTATATTTGTGAAAGTGAAAAGCTGAGGCTCTGAACGGTAGTACAAATTCATTTTCTATCGGATTTGTTGCCTGTTCAATGCCGTCCAAACGGAATCTAAAAATAATAAACATTATTCTAAAAAGCAAAGGGAAAATTGGGCATCTATAATAGAATAGTTAAAAAGACAAGAATATAATTTTTATTTAGAAATATTGTATTTACATACTCAAATTTTTACAAGTTTACATAGAAATTAGTTGACTACTTTATGCGACATTTAGCATCATCATAATTTTAACCGCAGTATGCTCTCTGCCAGATATAGTTCTCTCCTGTAGATTCCCAATAAGACCAGTTAGAAGGCTGCATCAGCGTCTTATGACGATCCTAACAAGGTCGTCTGTCCCCCTTGTGGACGGACGTCTTTCACTGCGCTAGCCACTACATGGCCAATTCCAAAACCTTAAGGCCCCAGCAGCAGTCTGTTTTGTACACATGTGGCTTGTATCTAAATAAACGTCTTTACAATCAAATACATACGTACCTTCTTAACAAAGAAGCACTAAACAATCTCATGTCAAGACGAGCAGAAAGTTCTAAACGTCTCAATATTGACAAGAACACGTCCATACGACGTGGAGCATTTAATAGAGGTCCCCCATTACGATAACAAGCAACCAAGTGGAATGGTATACTCGACAATATTTCTGCTTCAGCAGCTTATTCAAAAAAGAGAAGTAAAAGATTGTTTATGTCATACACAAACATCTACGAATCTCACGAGCTTATTAAAATTAAGAGTAAAACAATCTGAGAAATAGATTATGGCTCCGATTTAAATAACAATTAAATAGTATAATTCAATTTCAAGTTCTGATTTTCCTAGTGATTGGAATTATTAATGATATCTGTAACTAAAATTGCACGATAAGAAAAAAAACAACTCATTTCCTCTAAAACGAAATAGGTCTAAGGCCAGATGATATTCTATTACCCTGAAAATAAATCAGATATGAACTAAACTTATAAATTAATGTAACACAACTAATACACTTTTTATTACGTACACACCTTACTACAGCACAGTTCAACATAAGTAAAATTCAAATTGTGCGATGAAGCGTAAATTCGTATACTTATTAGTTAAAGAACATTTTGGGAAAATGTATTCCACATTAGCAGTTATATAAGTACATAAATAAGTTGGCTGCATTTAATTGTGTTGAAAACACAAGTTTGGAACAAAATTTTTGGATAAATAGACATGTCTTGGGTAGAGGTAACTCAACTCTAGTCTGACTTTAGCTCAGAAATATTTTAAAGCTTATTGGTAGTTTATTACTATAATATTTTTCGTAGGTTCTATTGATAATGATTACAATACGTGTTGCTGCGTGCATGCTGCTGCGCTCTTAAGAGCCAAAACTTTTTTATTGCATGCATAATACTAAACTCTCATGAAATTCACGCATATTTTATACCATAATTGTAACTGTAAATTTCTCAAACAGAATCCTTGACTCGTAAACTATTGTTTTTTAATTGACCTATTACATACCATTATTATATTTAATAACCGTAATTAAATAGTTTATGGAAATTTTTAGTAACCGTATCAATGAATCACAATTATAAATAAAACATATAGTGATAGAGGTTAATTTCTTTGACTGTTTGTTAATTTACTAAAAACTGGCACTGAAAATAATAATTCTTGTTTACATACATCAATAACAATAAAAGTTAGGCAGTTCTTGGCCATTATATACTCACAATATAATATAACAAGTAATAATAATATTGTCTTCATTTTAGTAACTGATTTTTTTCCTATTCAACGTGCTTACAGTTAAAACAACACAGTATGTTTTGAGAATCGGGGAGTGCCTGATAGCTGATAGATAAGATAATGAATCACTAGTAAGTAGGGCGTTATATGCCTTTTTAATTATGAAGTTAAATTATTAAAATTATGTCTAATTTTTTGTGCAATCTATGTATATCTAATGTAATCATGTGAATATTCCGTTTAATATAATAATTCTGGATGGCTTACTGGTAAAGAACTCTTGTTAACTGTATCCAATTATTTATATAAAAATAGTAATTATTCTAGAGAAACCCAAGATAATAATATTTGTTAGTAAGACTTCAAAATTTTTATTAGAGCCCTGTTTGCAATACCAATTAAAATTTGTTTTTTCTATACATTATTTCATAAATTAATGAAGCTGATTGTTTTATATAACTAGAAGGAAGAAATTAAAATCCAAAAGTTTATAAAATTAATTATGTTTATAGACAATTACATCTTTTTAATTAACCTTTTACAATATGGCTTTAATTATATCAACACTTGTGCATTTATATAAATATAGATTTATACATTACAAGATGTTTAAAAATATTCCTCACAACTTCATCTGTGACATTTTTAACAGATGCATACAAATTTTACACTTGGAAGAAAACTTAACCATGTCAATAGAATCATTTTACAATATCAAATAATTTCATGTACATTTGTCTTGATTATTGTTTTGTAGACATTGTTGAAGCACATTATTAGCAATCTAATACAAAATATCCATTTTTATTTGGTACTTATTAAAGCAAAACAATTATGTAACATTTTAGTAACTATAGTAACACATATTTCTGTAATGAACATATTTACAGATGTTAATAAGTATTTAAGTAAACATTGATAAAAGATATGTACAGTCATCAAATTTCAACATTATTTCAAAATCAAATTAGATTTAAATTATGCTTTTATTGTCAGTTGAGATTTAATTTTAAATAAAATATTCCATGTCATTTCCAACACTATTTATGTTTGTGTAACAAAAATATAATATGTATGTAATACAAACCTAAAATATTATATTACTGTTAATTACATTAAGAAATGAAAATTATATCTAGATTGTTCTATAATAAATGCAAGAAACAATTGCAGACTATCGTAACACTAACTTTGCAGGTTTTCCATCAATCTGCCTAGATGAACCATTCTTCAAAGTAAATTCTCTTTTTATATATGCAAATAATAAATCTGTTATTAGAAAAATTTGTGCAGTTGCAAATGAAAGAGTTACCCCAAAGAAAAAGTTTGCATTTGCTGAACCGGAGTAAATCCATAGGTGCCATACAGTTGGTCCAAGTGCAGATGTTATGATGAAGGCGCACCCTACGATAAATTTCTGTTGCATAACTGAAAAACCAGAAAAAAGAATGTCATTTATATTATAACACAGTGTAAACATAATAAATGTGATAAATAACAACAAGAGACTACATACATGTGAACAGATGCTTCCACATTGGCAGCAAAGCCAAATAAAATCCCACATCGCCAATGCAGGGATATGACCTGAATATGGCTGACAATGCAATTAAAACAGTCGCCAGCAGTACAGGCTCATTCTTAAATCTTAAAGTGAGTGGCACAATGTACAGTGCTAATGCATTTATCTGGAATGCACACACAAACAGAAGTCTGAAATGTTCAAACATCTCGGTGAAGAAATACCAAAATAAACCAATGTTAGGCTTTAAGTCTGGCACGGCTAATCTGAAAGGAAAAAATATTTAAGTTAAAATAGTACAATAGAAATAATTCATGTTATATATTAATCTATTTCAATTATACATATTACATGTTTTCTGAATTATTGTAATGAGTTTTTTTAATAATTCAAATAATTTATTTTATTACAATATAATTTAAGAAGCATGCTGCTTTAATGTACACATATGGAAGAATATCTACTGAAATCTTTTGAAAGAAAAAGTTAATTTAGCAAAATTGTTAAACATGTTTACTATTTTTAAACAAATTTTGTTGACTGAAATGTAAAAGACATGTTTTATTTCAGCCATTCACATATTAGTAGTTTTAGAGAAATAAAATGAAATAATGTCAGTCTAAAAAAATTGTTTATTTCAAAATCAGGATGATTTTCTTTACCAATTATTTGTCATCTTTCTAATAACTTATTAAGGATAGCCAATGTAACTCACAATGGCATTGTGAACAATAGTAAATACATGCAATAAAACATTCTTACATGAAACCATAAGTATTGTAGACATATTTATAAGATCCATCCATTATGAATGCTGAAATGTATATCAGAAAACCCCAAGACAGCACAAAAATCAATAATGTCCTTATATATGAACATTTAGTACACCCTTTGTTGATCTCTGCTAATAATATAGCAATTGGAACAATTAAAAGAACTGGGTACAGTGCCTGGTGAGTGGCAAGAGCAATAAATATACAAGCTAGAATTTGATGTCCACTGGTAGCACCCCATAATGAGGCTGCAACTAACATATTTTGAATAACTGTTGTAGTCATACCAATACAGTTCAATACAGAGTAAGGATTGTAAAGATAAACTGACAAGACATAATTAGGAATTTCATCCATATTAGAATTACTTATAAGCATTGATTTACTGTCTTCATTAACATGATCCTTAATTTTTTCTTGTGAATTCTTGAACATTTTTATGAATGATTTAGATGTTTTGTACAGAAGAAGACCTGTCATAAGGTCAAAAATTGTAAATAAAAGAGGCATGATATAAGGAATTTTTTTCATAACGAAGTGAATAAAAATTAGCATCAATGGGGATTCATGAAAAGAGTCTCCCTCATATGGATTGATATCATTATCATATAGATATACCCCTTCGATTAACCTCTTCCAGGAATTCAAAGGAGTAGCGATTTCGACCCGGTTTGCTATTGTCTGCCAATAATCCAAATGAATAAGCCAGTATCTTAGTAAGCCGGCAACCAAATACTTAAACATAAGAGCCATTGGATGTTTTTTAGATTGCATTATCACAAAATACATTTGTAAATTTCAAAGGATATATCCGTCAAAAGGCTCGGATACCACGTCAGGCCATTATTAAGTTTATAAAATATCAGAATTGATGCGCTGTATTAACACTAAATTGTGACAGTTTCTCAACAATATTATGTTGATACTGGGCAGAATCGATAACGATATTTATGAACATAACTTTTCTCTATGAATCTCGCTTTGGATGAGTATTGCCATTATTTTCTGTGAGACTGAAACAAAATTATATTTTTAGAAGTAGTAATGATAATAAGCAAAATGTATGCAATTTAAGTACTAATTTTAATATCAAGTTTAGTTATAGTAATATGATCCAGCAGTATAGATACCAATATCGCGCAAGAGTATTATTTTTGAAAATACCATAACTACACTATGATTTAATTAATTTGTACAAACGTTCTGCGAAGAGATATTCCAAAGTACTAATAATTGTGCAATATGAACCTCATGGATTCTCTGATTTTGTATTTTAAGTCTGTGTAAAACAGCGTTTTATCGTTACGGTGCATCACTTAGAAATCATCATCTACTATCACGTAACTTTGTCACTTTAAAATTATCTATAGCCTGAAGAAATTGATTATCATCTATAAAAAAAATAATTGTAAATGTTTTCTAATATTAATTTTTTATTGAAATTAAGAGTTCGTTTTATTTTTGTCAACAATGATTTGTTTAGTAGCGTTTAGCGTTTAGTTTAGTTTGCGTTCACTTTTTCTTCTCTTTTTCGTATATTTAGTAATCTCGAATTATTTTTAAGGGATGGCACCACTCGTATTTTCTTTAACTCAAACTACTTGAGTATATATATTCAAGACATATAGAAGATAAATAGTAATTATTTTCAACGGTATCAAGAGTAAACGAACAAATGAGAGGTATTAACAGTTATAATACTTTTATATTTTTACGCATTATTAACATTCGATCTGTCCTTCTTTGTCATGTCACTCAAAACTATTCATATTTGTTTAAAATTATAAAGCTTACAATTCAAGCCTTTTAAATGCAAGCTAGTCGACAATATGTTGTGCAACTCAACTAACGAATTTACTTGGGTTAACGAAAACTTAATGGACTGAGCCCGTCAACTATTTAAGTAAAGCATGTTACTAGCTTAAAATAATACGACTAGCCCATCCCTGATTTTCATTGACTTCAATTTTTAATCGATGATCATACCTATCATGTCTGGAAAGTTTTTTTTCGCTTAAACATGTGGTATATAAGAACAATATGGCATATAAGAACATTTACCTAGATGGATCACAGAGCACCCAATAAAAATAAAGCCAAATATTTGAAATTTAATTTTGGTAAATAAATAGGAAGAACTTAACTACTAATCCGAAGAAAAACTATAATAACGAATCATTAATATTATTCATATGTGTTATGTTATAAAATTTTGTTTTAATTCAAACACATTTGTATAAAAATCTACGATTACGAATAATATTATAAATTAAACATGTCTGAAGTATAGTACTTTTATTTACATTAGATACTTTTCAAGTGTAACAATTAATTATTTATAAATATTTATGATTCACAATTAAATTATATTTCCTTTAACCATTAACATTAAGGACAATTATGAACAATTTTCACATATTCTTCAAAAACAACAAACACTAAATTTAAGATTTTACGGGAAATAATTTATCGTATGGTGCTTTGAGGAAGATTTTGTTGGCGATACGTGTCCCGATCCTGTTCCAATTGCTTTGTGCCATCGGCAACAGTTCACGATACAGGAACCTCCAATTTTCATTAGTAACACGAATCGCAAGTTCAGCTGAAAAAATAAAATAATGGATATACATTTTTAAAATTGAAGTGTAATAAATAGATTTAATTTTATTGAATTATTTTTACAACTATAACATGGTATTTATGCCATCGGTACCTTTTTATACGGATATCATACAGACTACATCTAAAATCATGAAGGCTGGTTTTAGATTTTTGATTTGATTTTAAATTCAATTATCTAAATAATTAATTTAAGCGTTACAAGTATTGTTAATGAACTTGAATTGAATGTTATTGAAAAAGGTGTAATTAATTTATTGATTGACATGAAATATAAAAATAAGGTTTGTATTTTTTTTACAAGCAAACTTGGATAATTAAATACCTCTTTGTTGCATTTGACATGGATACACGATACACTTAAATGAAATTGAGAAAAAATGTTTTTCTTTTTCTAACGACTTTGTTCTGTATATTATGAAATTGATTTTTTCTTACTTAATTCCCTGCTATCCGGGTTTTCGTTAGTAAGACGAGTAACCATGTTGCCAACGTCGGGTCTCATATAGAAATCTGTGATTCGCACATAAGTATCGCCGTCAATTTTTTCAGGTGTCCCGTCCAGTTTCCAAGTGTAAGTTAAGTCGGCTGCAAATAAGTTAAGTTCTGCAATATTATTCAGTAACAATAATTATGTTTTATATGATCAATGAGTCATATTTTATTTTACATTTATAGCTCGTACTAGTTTATTTCAATAGATTTTCCTGTTATGTCCCAATAAAAAAAGTATGATAAGATCACCGAGATAAAGGCTAAGCCCGAATAATATATATTATAAAGAAATAATTTTTTGCAATGACCCCTACACGAACACAATTAAAACAATAAAACATTCTTTTGTTAAATAAACCTAAATAATATATATGATTTAGGTTTACTTGGCAAAATTGTGTATATTGAACACAAACAGCATCACAACTATAACTAATAACAGAATTTAATTTTTTATACAGATAATCGTTAATAATTAACTAACACATAGTTGTGTTAAATTCTCCGGTCGCATTGATCCGTAAATCACTGTAACTGCCTCCTCCGCTGTAGCGACCTATGCTATATATTTGTTTTGTAAACATGTCAATTTCCATATGGAAGCTATCGTCGTCTGCTCGAAGCCTGTAAATAACGAAAAAATAAATTAATGAAATATGGTTCAAAAATTATATATTTCCGTAATTTCATTTCATAATTTCCATAATATAATTTTACATTTTCCTTGTAGTTGTTTTTCCATTTGTTACGCTAGTACGTCAAACTCTTATTAGATAGACGCCTCTTTTGTTTATTATATCATTATCGTTATTATTTTAGCCGTAGTACATCCGTTGCTAGACGTAGGTCTCCCCACAAACTTAAAAAAAATATCTGCTAGCGGCTTGCATTCAACCTTTTCCAAAGACCTTAACAACGCCATGTATCCACTTTGTAGAAGTTCTGTGCGCTATTGTTACAATGTAAAATTATTATTTACATTGGGAATATTACAAGGCCTATTAAACGAATATTAATACTTTTCGCCTTAAATTTTTTTACAATATACTAACCTTACGTCTTTCACCGTTGAGTCTGTAACTCCTCCTACGTAAATATCGCTTACAACAATTTTTGCACTTATCTGAAAAATGGAATGGAAAAGTTACATTAAAATAAAAAAAAGCCATAATTGAAGAGTCGCCGTTGACCCATAACCTTTTAAATGCGAGTAATGATTAATTCGAACAAGAATTTAATTTGAACAAGAATTAATATTAATATAAATCTAAAATTTGCTAACTCTGTAATGGTGATGTAAGTATGTAGATCTATAATGAAAATTTAAAAACTACACATAGAATAGCATACCCGGTAGTAGTTAAAACGGGCATCTATTAGCAAAGCTGCTTATATAACAAGAATGCAAACTTGTTTTGGAGAAGTTAACATTCATTCTATGCTAATATTTATGATTACATCTGATATAGTTAAGTGATTAATTAAAATGAAACATGAATTAGGTCAATTTTTATGATACTAATGTGTTTAATTATTGATAACCAACGAAAATTATTTAGCAAAACTGCCGCGTAACTAGAGTTTATTAAGGAAGAATTTTTATAGGAAAGAATGAACCTTACGGATAAGTCAAGAATAATAAATGCTATTAACATGCGGAACAATATTTATAATGTAATTTTTCCTGGCTTGTTTTACAAAAAACTTGATTGCTGCGAAGGTAATTTAGATAATACTTACCTATGTTTCTATTTTTGCAAATTAAAAAGTTTCGACGTTATAATTTCATTCCTCAAACGTATTTTTATTAAGTTTTTAATGGTTAAAACGATCTATTCTGTATGCGATATTTATGCAGTTGGAATCGCAGACCGTGCGGTTTCCCAGTCACGATGTTGCAGTGGCAGAGAGAGTTTCCCGTCTAACAACTTTTTAGAGTAATGATTCTTATGTAACTCTTCGTTAATAATTTTGTTAACACTTTGGTATTCGACGCATCAGTGATGGGTCGAGAGTCATTTAAATTCTTTCCTGGATGTAGGGATTTCGCGCAACTGCTTCTGTTACGAAAACCTTACGGCCGAGACCTTGTCGATGTTCAAAGACTTCCGAAAACATTAAGCTGATTTAAAACAGTTAACGTGAAATTTCATAACTTTCAATAGGAAAAGTTTAATCTTACTGTGACGTAACCAAGAGCGAGTAATCATGAAATTTCAAAAACTTTTGAAACTTTGTTGCACTCATACATTTTTGTCAAATGAGGTTTGAGCGTTTTCGCACAGTAAATCCTACTTTTTAAGCGACGCAGCTCAATTTCACTTAAACGGCCACGTCAACAAGCAAACTGGAGGTACTGGTCTCCAAGAACCCGTAACTCTCGACTGGAACATCAAAAACCGTTGCATTGCCTCAAAGTAACTGTGAGCCTTATCCGCAAATAGGATAATTGAACCATGTTTTACATCGAAAATTCTCGTGGCCAGGCAACGAATGTAAGTAGTGAGAATTATTGAAGCATGACTACGAATTTTCTTTTGCCGACCCTGTAAGCTCGTCTATCGTATTCATCACCCACTTTATTTCAACAGGATGGTGTAACTGCACATATGGCTATAGCTTTGATAAATTGGCTTCGTGACGCTTCCTCCTAAAAACTGATCGGTCGCTTTGCGAATATTCCGTGGCCGCCGAGGTCATCCGACTTAATCATACAATGGATTTTTTTATTAAGCTACTTCATAGAGAGAATTTATAATAGATAGCTATTCCTCGGAATCATGTTAATTTAAAAGAATATATATTACTCACATTTGGATCATTCCAGCTTTAAAAATTTAATCCGCATTCACATTCTATCGTTCAATGCTTTTATTAAAACTATACGTAAAATATCACATTTTTATTTGAGTTTCAAAACATAAATCTACCATCAGGCACTCTGTATTTGCGTAATCATGTAACTCAATGACGATGATGTTGATGAAGTTAAATCATGTGACTATAATTACAATTTAATTCATGGTTTAGTTACATTGTGTGCAATGGCCAGGATTACAAAAAATAAGTAGGAATATTCTACATAGGTGGCTTTATTTACGCGAAAGAAAAAAAATCTTTTTACCAAAGCTGCTGTGCTTGTGGTATGCTAAACAGCAAAATTACAGAGAATAGTCAATATCAATGATTATTCGCCATTCCCAATTTTTCCTATCCGCGCTTATGCTTTTGACATTTACTCATCGTGATAATTAAAACAATTAAAAAAGAATGTCTTTACACATAACAGGTAATTGTTGCAGACATTTCTTCTTTTATGGGATTTAGAAGCATATCGTTCGTTTTTCAAATCAGATTTATGTTAAAGAGCAGTAAATTAGTATTCAAAATGTAATCTCTCTAATCTCATACTGATAAGTAATCAAAAAAACTATTACTATATTGTATGTTCAAATATTTAAGTTACAAAATTAAAAGTTGATTTTTGTATAACAGACATTACACAACCAACTAAAATGAAACTTTCATCAAGATAGGCACATGACAATGCATGTAATTTTTAATCGTTGCTAACATGTATGCAGTTGATTTAATTGCTTTTATATAATCTGTGAGCCCGGAAATGCTTTGTATTGGTGCAATATTGTATATAGGTTTCATTTTTATTTTTATCTATGAAATCCAAACTATTAAAACCACATCCACCTATAATTCTTCAAGGATTTTTCCTTCGTATTTGTTGGATTTTTTTAATGATTTGCATCGTGCGGAAACAAAGGTAGAGGATAAATGTAACTTATAACATGTCTAACACAGTATAATCTTTAATTTTATTGTTAATTTATATAACGCTAAGATGTAAATTAATTTTTTAAATATATTTGTATGTAAACATGTAATGGGCAAGAAAATGTTATACTAATATTAGGATGATAGGTTTAAGCAAGTATTTTTGGACGTATGTGTAAACAAATTCAAGTTTGTTAGGTAATTGTTATTACCGTAGTGCATCGTAGAAACCTATATGTTTGCAACCAGTTTTAGAATTCTTTATATATTGTTATAGAAAAAATACTTACCTGATTATTATTATACTCCATTTTCAATTCTTTTTGATGATAAGGATCAATAGGAGGTAACCCTAACTCTTTAATACCGTCTTTCATAGCTACGAGACCTTTACGAACGGCTTCCACCAAACAATCGTTAACCTCGGGAGAATTTCGGTTGCAGACAGGTATGTATTGCCCTGTAATAAAAATACACGATTGAATTTAATTTACATTCCCCAAATAAAGGTTGTATTCTAAATATATTTATGTAAAAGTTTTCTAGTTTAAAAACAGTGTGTTTAATGTTTATAGCACTTTATTCAGTTCTCTATTATAGAATAACTAATATTTTAAATAAATGGTCTTGCCTTGTCTTTCAGATTTACATTATAAAAAATATACTTATACTTGGATTCAAATATTAAGGTGATAAAACATAATAATGCCTAGATTAAAAATTCAAAATTTTTCACTTCAGTTTTTAATGTGACATTTCAACAAAATTAAAATTTAATTACACAAAGTTAAATTTAAACAAAATCACAATTAGATCATAAATAGTGAGTGATATAATGATATAATGGTCTAAGAAAGTAATGAAACAAACAGAAACTGCTAATGTGACTCGTACATTTTGCTGCTTATTTAAAACGATGACGATACTAAAGTTAAAACTATTCTTGTTTTGCATTATTACTATTTTATGTGCTTTTTATATTGGCAATGAAGGCACTTAAATTTACCTATATTTATTGTGATAACTTTATGTAAAGTTCAAAGGTAAATATTAAACTGAATGTATTTAACTACGTTGATTTTATAAATATATAAAGTTAAAAATTAAAATACCTAAAAGAGATAACATCTGACCGTTAAGTTATATTAAAGTTAAAATTAGTCACGTCATTAAAAATAACATATATTTAAATATTATAAATTAGAGATAGTAAAAGAAAGACAACGTCAACTGTTTCTAAAAACGGTATGACGGCTATCGAAACTTAAGCCGTCATCCGAATATAAAACAAATTATAGTAATAACTAATAGGTAATAATAATTCCCATATTCTTTATTTTCTGAATTACATTTTTAGAATTTGCATTTTAGAATTTTAGAATTTTTTCACGCGATTATTATATGAGCGAACTTATACTTTCTAGTTAAAATGGAAGAAAGGAAATGTGATATTATTTTTTTTTCATAGTTTAATAAAATCTTATTTTATAATCGTTTCACACTTTACTAACACTGAAGTATTTTTTGCTTGAGGGGATTTATTTTAAAAGTTTTTTTTTTCCGATAAAAATATTTAAAATGAACAGAACCATTTGTTAAGAATATATTTAAAATAATCGAATGTTTTTTTAATATTCATTGCTTGAATGGTATAATACCATGATTTAAGAAAATTTATATAGTGTTTTGAAAAATTTTAATCTTAGTTTATGTAATGCATCTTTGTACTTAAATAATGGTTTTTGTAAATATATGATGTTGACTTGTAATTCCATTAACTATAAAAAATATTAATTTTTATACATAAAAAGTGACACTTAAAAATGAAATTGCTGTATTTTATGTTTAATTTATTTATTAGAATAGAAACAAAATTACTCACCAATATCAACCGCTCCATAACTTCTTTTTGTCACTGCTACAAGCAAACAAATTGCAAAAAAAACTGATTTAAACATGATTAGTTTTGTGTTAATTTATATGGTAACTATTTAAAATGTTGATATTTTGGATGCGGATAAAGACAACCAATGCATTACAATCCCTCGAGCCAATTGCAAGAGAATTTGCTCAAGCAAGCAAGAGGTGTGGGTCGTCCACAGATCTGAGATTGCATAAACACAAGTCGCGTTCAATGTCGTCTACTCGTTATGATATACTTATGTCCATAAACTTAAACATTTTATATACGTAAACAAACCTTTTTTTTATGTTACCCAAATTATGTATTCTTATGAAGATCGCCCAATTATAAATACATTTTGTTTCTTAGTTTTGCCTAATGTAATGTTTTTGTTGCTTCTAGGGTATTGAAGAAGCCTTGAGTTTTTTAATAACATATGATTTACTACTTTTTTGTTCATAAAAGAGAATATATTTAAAACGAACAAGGTTTTTCATTTATCGTAGCTGAGGTTCAAGGACAAATCAAATGTTCTTTATTATTTTTAATGTGTGTGCAAGAATTAACTTATTTTACGTTACGCTTACAAAATAGCTACCTTGGACGGATAGTAACCTATTTTTTTTGTAGATTGGTACTATAACAAAGTCTCATTGAGCTGATTGTCGTAGGAAAAATAGAGGGAAAAAGACCAAGAGGGTGATCATCAACTCGAGGGGCGGATTCGGTGCATGGGCAATGGCAATAACAGAATCACTCAGAAAAGCAGGTCCTAAAGACTTATTGAGCTTGACCAAGGCTTGTAAGGAAGGTCGCGACCTTCAGCAATGAAGATAAATAACCAAGGAAAAGGATGTAAGAAACCTAATGTTACAATTTTTTATACAACGATACAGGTTGATTAACATAATTAATGAAACAATGATAAAACATTAATTAATGAAACATATTTCAGAGTAATCACATTAGGTAAGATAGAGTGTGATTGGAATTAGGGGTAAAATCTTTAAAGTCTTTTACTAACAAATGTGAAGCTTATACATTCATCCGTTTAAAGCTTTTCCACCTATAACCAATTTGTATAGTTTGTGAACCATGTCTGAGTCAACATTTCCCTCATCGAACATCAATCTATATATCAAAGAGCCACTAGGAATGATATAACACCTAATGAAATGTTTCTTAATCATTTACGCCTTTTTTCAATATCACGAATGTTTCACGGCTAAGACAATAAAATGATAACTCGTTTGTTTTAATTTTGCATGAATATTCTTTAAATAAAAAGAGCGCAAGGTCTCTTTTTTGTGGTCGTTTTATAATTCCTGCGGTAATGGAGTGTTAATAACCATAACGCATAATATACTGTATGTAAAATATATTTTTAAATATTCATAACCTTTAATTTATGAATTTAATGTATACGTATTCAAGTAAAGTTAAATATCTGTTAAAGTACTGAAAAAACCTGTAAGTAAATTTAGTGAAAAAAAATATAAGACTGTCTAATTAAGTATTTTTAAATTCTTTATGTGCCATGCCCCATCTTAAGCTTTCTAAAATTCTTGCGCCCGCCTTTGTAAGATATATTTTTTATATTAAAGCGAAAGGGTTAAACTCGTATTATGTCCACATTCATATTATTATTTATATAGTATTTGAGAGAAATTATATTTAATAATTATTTTTTGAAAAACTTCTTTTCTATAGATGCCTACTGCAAGGCATAAGCCTCTCCCAAAATCACCGCGATATCCGGTCTTGTGCTGCTCGCATCCAGCGACTTCCCGCGTACTTAATTATGCAGTCGGTACACCCAGTGGTACGTCTACCCACCCAACGTCCACAGACAAGTGGTCGCCATTCGAGAACTTTTCGGGTTCAACGGCCATCGGACGCACGAGTGATGAGCCCCGCTCGCACTTCAGACGAACCACTCTTCGGGCCACATCCTGGTTCTTCTGTGGATCTTCACATTTCTGATTCGATTTCGTAGCGAAGCCCATCGTAAGCTACCAAGTCTCGGATCCGTACGTCATCGGAAAACTTGCAGTTAGATTAAATAATAAAATAAGAGAACATGAATATAGGAAAGCCGTTTAAAATTTATTGATTCAGAAATCCAAAGGAAACTCAACTATATCATTATTTTCTACTTTCCTGGTACTGAGAAGTGTGGTTCAAATAATAGAAAATAATTAGAGCACGTTAGTAGCAGTATTGTACTATTAACGTAACGCGTAATATATCACTAGGCATATAAGTTAAGAAAATCATAAGGAAAGTAATGAAATCTTGAAATGGAAAAAAATAGTAATCGTTTGCAAAATTCGAGGTTTTTCCTTATTCTTTAGTAAACATGGTCATTGATATGGAGGTTAAAGAAATAATTTATTTATATTTTAGC
Source organism: Battus philenor (assembly GCF_028537555.1). Lineage (NCBI taxonomy): Eukaryota > Metazoa > Arthropoda > Insecta > Lepidoptera > Papilionidae > Battus > Battus philenor. The sequence goes on from NW_027181693.1 coordinate 8,224,463, forward strand.
CGTGTTTGCACAGAGTACTGTATTGAAAATATTTAAGGCGTTTTCTGTTGTTTATTCTACACTCTGTGAACGAAAGAAAGTCATTTAGATTTAGTTTAAGCAAGTTTATTCACTTAATCTATCCGAGAGAAACAATAACAATTAATTTCTATACATATGATAATTGTAAGCCCCACTGCATCGGATGGCAGTTAACTGTAGCAACAATAAACAGACATGCACAGAACTGATTGCGGCTGGGTTCGAATGGTTATGAACTGGAGACTTTAGATGATAAGCGCAGCGAAGAATGTTCATTCACAAGGTGGACCGACAACTTTGAAGGCTAAATAAATAAACAAACAAAATCGACAAAAATAGAAATAGGTATATGAACAAATTGTAACAACTGTCAACAACAATCAAATAATGTGGCGACAAAAAGAAAGGCGACGTGTCTAAGCTCTGTGAATAAAAGAAACAAAATGTAAGAAATTGTAGTGTAAAAAAGGATAAAGTAAATAAAAAGAGTGATGAAAAATTATTTGTAAACTACTTCCCTGTTTTAACAATAACATAAGGGGAACTTGAGACCTCCAAAAATAGGAGCCAAAAAAAACCTTGTTGGCGATCTAGCAGTTACAGGTGCAGGTACAACCACGGAACCAATATGAAAACAGTTATCAAAGTATATAAGTATTTTCAAGATTAGAGTAACTACTGAGATTGTTGAGCTAGTTGGTAGTATCACAAGTTAATCAGAGCAGATGTAGTATACATGTTATGAAAACCCGAGTAATACTGTACTTCCATATCTGCCTACTTGTAATGCTACCGAAACCGCAGGATCGCGCCCAAAGCATCTTATGGCGCAGTAAAGCAATTTTGGTAGTACTATGCCTGCCGTACCCGTCGGCAAGATGTTATTTTAGCCAGGTTATCCCTAGTAATGACAGCAACATTGCTGGAGTTTCTTTCGACTTTTTTAAAAGCGTATCAACTTCATTCATTTTCCTTTTATGGAACCTAAGTGCTTGGCGGCTTCCTAATTTAGTAGAATTTTTATTAGAACCAAGCCACGGTTCCCGAGCGCGCACTCCAGTTTAGTAGTAAAGTATTGCAAAGAAGTTGTGGCTACCACAGTATAAACTACATACAGTCACATAACCGATATCCTCGTGGGTCTCTCTAAAGTCTTACTTGGCACGCGATCTGCCTTTAAGAACGTCGTCGCAACAAAACACCGCCTTGACAAACTGCAAATACCATTTGGGCAGAGTAGTTCAGCTCTAAAAACGTCTATACATACACTCTGTATGTAACAGGCGTGCAGTTAATTTTTATTTGTTTATTATACACGTCAGGATACATTTAAATAGTTTCATTATAATCATTTCACTCAACAATGTTTTATATTTGTTGGCTACATAATTAAGCGGTAAACCATTTTAAAATAATTTACGCACGTTAAACATTTGGACCAATTTCTTTATCCCAACATTTTCTATCTAATCAGCGCGCCTACGAGAAATTATAAACTAAACGGTGGTAAAGTTGCAATATTTTTACAATGTTGTCATATCAAGCAAAGATAGAGGATGAATTAAATATTTTTTTAATAATGAACGCTCGTAACTTTATTGCTTTCATAAATAGCAACTGTGTTACTGAAAAGGAGTTATGGAGTTTACAATTTTTTGAATACTAATCTTGACAAAATAGGTAAGTGTTTTGTAGTAAAGATATGAATACATTAACTAAAAAGCAATTTTAAGGCAATTATTTATCTTTGTGTTTTAGTGACAAAAGAGTCGGATTTGAACTGAACAAATGTTGAATAATAATTTCTATTTTATAAGGTATTAACGTTGTTTTTATCCCAGCACTTTATTTGAAATTATTGATTATGTATTTATTTGTCAAATTAAGCCTAACGTTTTCAGAAAACTCTTTGTTTTAGATATTTTCATTCACTGTCTTTGGTGGTATTTTTAAAATATGTGAAGGCCAGATCGCTTACACAACCACAAACTACATTAATAAGAAGTGCTTATAAAAGCTTAGTTTTTTTAACGCATACTTATGAAGTAAATAATGTTACAATTTTTAAAGTTTAGGCATTTCTGACTCAATTTTACATATGAAATTTTGGATAAGTAATAAAAAACGCCTCAGTAGTTACAGACAGTCTTAACAGTTTGAACCTCTAAATAGACTTCAGATACCTGCTACCTGCCAAAAGCACTATTTTTGTGGGAGCAAATCCTACATGAATTAGTCCTCTTCTGTGGGGACAAAGGGTTATACTGGATATATACCGAACAAAACCCATCGGTCATCTTCGGCGCCTCGTGTCCAAGCTATAGCAAAGTTGTAGTTCAGTTTCCTTTGTCAAGAGCGCAAGGCTTTGCAACATTAGTAGGGTCTTTAAAGAAAAAACGACTTTTTATAATGTTAATGTCCGCGAGGAATTGTTTTAATTCGTTACACACATTTTAGATATGATAGGTCCGATAAAGGTTGCTATCAATCTATAATACATAGGAAAAAAAACTTGGCATACCTGAGTGACTTCGGATCTTTTAAAGATGGCCTAATTAAAATAAAAAAAATCATAAAATAGAACTCTGTTAATATTTTGACGTTATTAACATTATTCTATCATTATTCTGTCATCACATTTTTTACAAATTGGCGCCAAAAGTGTGTTTCAATGTAATTTTGAATTTAACACGTCAAAATTCGTTTAGTTTTACGATTTTTTTGATTTTTGTTTCGGTCTCAGACAGCAACAAAGTCACGATTGATATCGGTTAATTTTGGTGATGAAGCTCCATCACGTACTAGAACTTACAACTGGTTTAACAAGTTCAAGCATCGTTATATTTATCTCATAGGTGATCCGAGTGAAGGATCTGCTTCAACAGCAGCTACTGAAAATAACATCTAGTTTTGCGGCACATGACGAATATAAGCCATTGAACGATAAACTAGCTTTTAAATTTTTGTTTATGTCATCTGAAAAAGTTATATTTATAATTGAATTAAGATATTAATACGTAACTCTTTTACAGAAAGTGGTTCGTGGTTAATATTGGTCTATATGCATTGTACACAAAACGGGCTTAAAAAAATAAACGATTTACAGCTTTTGATTTCATTTTAGACAATTTTTTTGTGTAGTTATACGTGTTTCTTCGCCTTTTTTATTTCTACGTAATTGTATATGCATGTTTATAGCAGGAATGTTATGCTATTGGAAAATTTTCTTGGCTACATTAGCTACAATCAAACGTCTAGTGGAATAAAACAGCTTTAAATTGCTGCAGCTTTGAACCACAATTTTGCTTAAATTTTGATTGACTTGATCATTCATATTGATATTTAAATAAAACTTCTTTCGAGTACGGTGCGAAAAAAATCATTAGGAGAAAATAACTTTAGGTTTTAAAATGATGTGATGAGTTCATATACTAAGGTTTTTTTTATCCAATAGTATTTAAAAATACTACAGCATGTAATGTAGGACTTAGCTGTTCTTCAATATTTTTATATAACTTATGTTGAACAAGGAATTACAGACGTAGTTTAACAGACATTAGACTCAATATCAAACTTAAATATCTCAGGTGATGACTAGCACTTCCGCGCACACTATATGCTATCGCAGTATTTGTCAAAGATTGTCATTAAAATGAGTCTTTTTTCGTTTCAGAGGGTGGTTGATTATAATATCATCCTTAATATTTTTTTTGCTTAAGATTTTCTCATAGAGTTTTAATATTGTTGATATATATTTTTTTCTATTCAACCAGAATAGGTATGTGCCACGGCAAATCGACGCAATCACATGTTCATATACATGTTATTAGACCGTCTGATAGCGATCATTGGATTGACATAACGGTATCGTTGAAGATTAATGATGATAGAGTCTTTCGTGTTTAAATTTGCTCTTCTTGTTTGCGTCGCTTTATAAAATGCGGAGTTAACGTACCGATATAGTTTTTGTATATAATTCTTTAGGTATGTTTGTAATTATTAACTTCTTGTGTATGTAATATTTAATGAAACACACTTATGGATTAAAACCTGTTAGACAAAAACCTAAGTATTTTAAATTGATATTGAACTCGTTGTTATGGTCGTTTTTAGCATTAGCTTATATTAATAGATGCCATAAGATATATTTTGTCACGTAGCGATGCATGAACAAATCATTTATAACAACGATTATATTAGATTAGTATTTATTGTTTGCAATATTATTCTTGCCAACGTTATAGGCGCCAAATATAAAAATTAATTTTATTAGTGTGCATTCGTTTGTCCAGTGTTATTTGAAATAAGTTTCTTAGTAAATAACTGAATTGCAGTTTGTTAGTAGCATATTTAATGATTAAAACTAGTTTTTTTGTTTTTAAATGTCATGTAGTCCTGAATGATTTTCATGTGTACACATGCTTTTTCGAATCCTAACAACGTATTGTTTGCAACCAAAAATTGGACTTACGAAAGAAAATATAAAAGATATAAAACATGTATTTGATTCATCGACATAAAATAGGTCAGCTGGTTTATGATAACTTTATTTGCATTTTTATTTCCTTCTTTAAGGCGGTACGATGTTTACCTTATTTACATAAAAAGTTTAAAAAATCTTTTCTAACGAAGTTTTTTACATTTTCATTTTATGTTGGACAATATTATAGCCCTTACAAATTTTAATTACGTTATGATTTTAAATAAATATTTTAAATCAATACGTGATAACCAAAACATGTTGGCCTCTTCTAGTTATATTATTCACAGATGTGTTGTACTAAACGCAATGCTTACTACTTTTAAAATTAATGAGTCTCTTTATTTACTAAGGTCATCCACCTCAAGTTAGGTTGCTTTGTGGTTTCGTATTCAGTATGACTGTGATTACGGTATTTTATCAATCACATTCGTATCTCTGTAACCGCAACAACCTAGTACGAAAAGATATAAAACTGAAGGGATTAATGCAAGATAAAAGTTTACTTTGAGGAAAAAAGCTTCTTAAAACTTTCATTACTTTGCAAAAATTACTCTTGGCCAGAAAAAGTTATTTTTGCAAGGTAAAAAGTAGTTAAAAAATCTTCTATATATACGATTCATTTAGAATGTGTTTAAGAGATGGGCTGGACGTAAAGGTACTAAAACAAAGTTTGCAAATCAAATAACAAAGTAAAATGGCTAATGGTCAACATGTAAAACAAGCTTAAGAAGGCAAAGAAAAAAAGGCTGATCGACTTATAGAATACAGCAGAAGATGACTGGATAATCGAGGTCACAATATGCGAAAAGTGGTTAACGATAAGAAGGTTTTTTCAGGCATAATCTAGAATTCAATCTTGCATACGCTCGCAGAATGCCCGGCATGGCAGTTGGAGCAGGGGTCCTGATGGACGAGATCAGACCGAATTTTTCGTTGGCCGCAGTTGTGTTGACGATCCTAGGAGAGTTCATCAACATTGTTCATCAGCTTGGAAGGCCTTTGCCTCCTTTGTGAGATACACAGTCCAAAAGGAAGCAGAAGAACGGGATCGGCAGAAAATAGATCCCGCATGGAGACTACGCCGTTTTAGAAACATCGAGCATCGTGACGGTCCGGAAAATGATGACGATATCACAAACGAGGCCTTCGAAATCGCGAGTGCTTAAAGTGGGGGCTCTAAACTCACACTAGCTTCAGCAATTGTTAAGCCGATGATGGTGATTGAACCTTTGTTGTGTGCTCCGGTAGTTACCCTGGATGGAATTTTTGTGGGTAGAAATAACTTATATACCAGATGGCTCTGCGGGAGGTTAGGGTTAGAGCAGGGAAGTTAAATTTGAAGGCAAAAAGATTTCGCTCCCGAAACAAAAAAAAATATCTCAAGAATGACTGAAACCGGCAAGAATTAAATTGGACTCAATAAATAAGTAGACAAATAAAACTATTGCGATCCGATGTTTTTAAGAAATAGCAACAATATTAAAAGTTAAATCGACCAGCTGCAAAGCTGGTATAGCTATCATCGCGGTGTTTCTTACTGTCTCATGAAAAGCACTAAAACTTAAATTTAAGAATTCTGTGAACTAAACCGGACTAACGGCGAATAATACGAGTTCTGCATAAACACAAGCGTTATCTTCTGTCACATATCCGAACATTATTTTATGATACAAATTAGATACAGTTGAGTATTTAAGTACTCAAGAGGAAATTTAAACATTACAAGTAATTGTTCGATATCACGTCGAAAATTTCCAAGTTGATGTATACACAATTTATTAATAATTTATACAAATTTATCATGGTAGTTACTTGTACATAAAAATTTGAATGTAATATGTTTGATTATGCAATTTTTTTTCGACTCTAAAAGTTGAATTGTTATTAAAGAATTGATGATTCATAACCATTGCTCATAGGTCACTTATAAATATCGAATCAATCTAAATCTTTCTTAGTAACCATTAAGCTGTATTAGGACGGGCATGTGACATTTTATGTACCTTTTTGCCATTTACATCTGTCTGGTAAGATTTTGAGATTAAATATTATTTCTTTCTTTGATACTACTCTGAGAAAAAATGTGTAAACGTGTCCTTTGATATAGTAAATATATCTATTTCTAATGATGTACTATTGTAGGTACGTAGATTTAACCACAAACCTAAAAAGAAAAGTCAATGAGGAAAATTTACTACTTAGATAGATTAATACCTGGTTAGGCTAGGTTAACAAACTTGAGGTCTTAGATCATGCGGAACATGGTCCTGGATGGAGTTTTTATCTTTCTCTTTTCATTTTTTATTTGCTGAAAGTTTGCACCGATAAAGATATCTCGTTGAATGTTTCAACATTATAGTACATATGTTTTTTGTGCCTAGTGAATCTAGCTAGGTAAAAATTCTGTTGAACTGCACCATTGAAGCTATTATTGTGATACTAATTTCTTTTCGATCTAGTTATCACTTTAGCTTACAGCTACTTTAGCCACACAAAAAGACTAAAGCCCGTTTATGTACAATAAAAAAGAGGCAAGTTACTTAAAATGTAAAGTTCTTAATTTAAACGTAACTGAATTTAAGACCAGATTCAAAGTCAATTTATAGTTTTATTAATTCATTTCTTTTGTTTTTAATAAATTTTTTTTGTTTAATAATGTGTAAGATGACAAATCTATTATCAATGTTCATGTATCAACATAATGAATGTAAAATTAAAAGATGGATAACAGTATAAATAAAAATATATGAAAAAGATTGTCAAAATTATTTCATCTTAACATATCGCTAATATTTATTTCCTTTATTTTTATGGAAGCATAATCGCACCCTAAGTTGTTTACCTGCTGCGCATTCATTTCGAAAGGTCCGAAAAACCCAAAACAAAATTTCCATCTCTTTATTAAAACAAAATTAGGGTCCCACAAGTGACAAAATAATATCTTGCATTTTATACAAAATATTTTACGTGTAAACAAATTAAGTAATTAGCTTTCTCCAATATTATTACACGAACAAACACACTGAATTTGTAAAAAATAATCAGTATTATTAATTACAATAGCATTCTTCCCAATAAGCCGATAAAGAAAAATAATGCAAATTGAAATTGAAGTAATATATTTTCTTTTTCTTGCCGAATGAAACGTATTATTTATAACCATGTTAATACAAGTAGTGGTGAGAAATATTTATTTGTTAAATAATAAAATGTAGATAAAGCTACTTTAGGGATTATTTTGAACTTTCTTCATAGTTAATATGAAAGTTTTGTCTTTCAGTAACTGAGATTGTATACAGCATGGCTACCTAAATCTTTTAAAGTCATTAAATTTTTACAATTTAAACCATAAAACACTTTATTTTATGAATAGTAAAGGTTTTATAACAAAACAAAATTTATTTCAAGTAAGAATATTCTTTTGTTGGATGATATTTACAATATACAATACATAAACAAAAAACTCTATTAATTATACACATAAAGGTTGCATTATTTGTTCTGAGTGATTTAAATGTTGTAAATATTGCACAACCTAAATGCGCACTCTGGTTGATTAATGTCCAAAAGAAATAATATCTGGACTGGTTATAATTTGTCATTCAAAATTCTTAAAGAGATGTTTTTTATACGTATCCCGTAAAATTAGGTAATATTTATTTTTCTTAAATAAATATTACCTAATTATGTACCTAATTATTAGACTCAATAATAAAAATAAAAAACATACCATACCATCCTAGATAAAAATATTAGTATAATAACTATTCGATTTTTTTTAAACTTACTTACTTGTGCAGATATTTTTCCATATTTACATGTTCAGCAATCAGATCATAGTGTGACAGTTTTGATAAAAAGTTTCTCGATTTCATTAAAAACCCTTCAATTTGCTGAGTCAAGGACCTCTTCGCGTGTTTCATTATTCATTTCTTAAGGTAGGAATGCAAAGTGGTTTATTGATCTCCAAAATAAGTTATGGTATTTCTTTTATGCTCTTACGACGCCGTGTGAACTTTGCAATATTAAGGACTATCAATCTGTGATCAACTTTTTTGGTGTGGCGAATGTCATGTTTTATAACGCTCTAATATAATTGTTCGCAAATGCCAGCGTCATACAAAAAAGAAAAGAAAAAATGTTCTGTTATCTTTGAAACCTAATGTAGAGCGTCTTTTGAAAATATTATAAAGGCGCAGAATCAAGATTCCAAACCATTTTGCGAAGAGACTCCTTGCAGGACGTACATCCTTACGTCGCGCGCAGAATTTTTTTTCAATTATTTGAGACGCGTTAAACTTCTGTGAATGTTTTAGATTTTTTGAGCAAAAATGTTAATTAAAATTAAATCAATAGTAGTTTGGTTTGCAATCACAGCTACGGTTTACAGTAGTGCTTTTGATAAAATAAACGAATTTTCGGAAACCGACGGCGCGTTTTACACTGAAGATGCGGTCATTATTAACGGTAAGAAAATTAAAACTAATTACAATAATATGACATCTTCTATGGAGATTTCGTTTTGATTAATAATTGAAGAAATACATGTATCATTAAATTGTAAAAGTAATATTTTTATATTTTTTTAAATATTTTAATGCAATATTTAATAATATTAAAAGTTATAAATTGATACGTCGAAATACACCGACACCGGCTAACCACAGGCCAGAAAAATATTAAGCATTCCCACCGTGCGCTATCAAAACAATGCCTTACATGTGAATATGAGGTTATGGGGCTAGAGAAAGTAACAATTTTGCATTGAGATGTCCGAAAAAGGAACAAGAAACATTGAAATGAGTAGTTGTTGTTAATTTTAAGTCAAAAACAGATTCACTTTTCATAGCTGTGAATTCGTTTTCATGCAAAAAATCTTTATATTTTATTGTCCACAAAAATTCTGATCGTTAAAGTAGGTGGTCATCAACCCGGGCCGTATTTGTTGGTCGTGATGATGTCGACAAGATCGATTCAATGCAAATGTCCAAACGCCTACACGCAAACGAGAGCCACATCAAGTATTGTCCCGTCGACTCTAACCGTTCTCTAATAGTACCCGCTTGTTACATTTTTTGCGGCTCATACCAAAGGCGTTAATTAGATCAAGTCGCACTTGACTGTTCCAGTCGATACCGCTGACATTTCCTTACAATGAAGTCTGAACCCGGAATCCAGAACACAATTTATTCTATTTATTACTTACACAACTTGTTTACATTGAAAAATATAAATGTTCGCAGGCTGAAAATGTGTAAACTACATACTTAATGCTAATCAATACACATATAAAAGCAACTTAATCTCTAAAAAAAATTGTTAAAAAATAATCAATTTCTTAACATTACCTGCAGGTATGCGCGGTTGTCCGTAATATAATATAAGTTATAATATCTTTTTAATCTTAATGTCTTTAGTTTCAATAAGCATTTATTTTAGGTTTAGGTATGGAAATGAATACTCATCTCTGTATGAGCGGCATTCCTGAGCATCTTTTTTGAAATCATATGCTTACCAAATCATTCCTACTAATGTTTTACGTGTAACAAAACCACTGAAAGGAGAAATATCTCGTCTATTATACTACTTCTCGCAATAATTATTGCGAGAAGTAGTTACTGAATTTTACCAATGTAATTAAGTTAGTAAAATTTAGTAAAAATATTTATAGTAGGTTTCATATTCCAAAAACAACAACTAAAGGGATTATAAATACGTTTTGCATTAATAATTTTTATTTTAACTTCTAACGTATATTACGTTGGAAGTTAAAATAAAAATTATTGATGCAATGTTTTATATCTTTAATTATTATAAAACAATTTAATGGTTCTTTCATTTCATTGTATAAGTTATACTTTTTAGAAGGGGTAAAGTTTTAATTGACAGGAACAAATAACGTATAATGACATTCAAAAAGCTATACGTAAAGTCAGACATTTGATCGATAGAGCAGTTTCTTTTTATAAAGTTGATATTATACATAAAATTATCTACAAAAAAATAATAATAATATGAACAATAATTTGCCATGTAGTATATTATAAATGTATTGTTATTATATTCTAACGGCTACTGCTTGTTAACAGTCAGAAATAAATGTTTTAGCATTAATGTAAAAAAGGAATAACATGATTTTGTTAAAAGTTATAATTTACTCTTTTAAAAATGTAAACAGATAATGCATTGGCTGGCCACTGTTGTGATCGTTAAAACTTAAACTGGTGTAAAGAGTAAAATTCTGAAATATACTATTTTTTGTACAGATTAAATTGTTGCATTTATTTATGTTTACCAAATATTATCATAACGATAAACAAAATTCTCTATATGTATAAATTTCCATTTTTTATTAAACGTTTATACTTTTTAATAACAATAATCTCTTTTCCATTGTTCATTATTTGTTCCTTTGAGAGATAATTCAGCCAATACATAAAAGACGAGTTAGAAGTGCCACCGATTTCGAAGAAATTGAATTATATTTGAACTTTAAAATCGGGAAGATTGTTTAGAAAACTTTGACATTTACTATAATCAGTATTTTGTATCTTATATTACCACTATATGTGTTTATATACAATGAAATATAAAATGTACTAAGTATCAATACTAAAACAATAAATAACAATTACTTGTATAAAACTTTAAACTAACACAATAGTGAACTACTGAACATGTACTTAATATGTTTAAAATTGATGTCTGCTCTAGACTAAATATATTGACGAAGCCTTTATAATATAGCTAAAGTTATCGAGTAAACTATTTTTAACGAGATAAAATCCAAGAAAATATCAAGCTTTAAGTGTATGCAAAATGTTCATGCCTATATATCATTTGACGTTATTTTGACATTGTCCCGCCCATCAGGTTATTAAAGTATTCAACGCTACAGGCTTACGCCTAAAGTTTATTATCCTATATACATTTTTTGTTTGACGCACAAAGCAATGCACTTCTTAAAAGTTGATCCTAGGAATTTTTAATACCAGTACATCATTAGCGTCGTCTGAAATCCGATTTAATAACTATGAAGTGTGGGTTGCAATTTGTATGCAGTAGTCTCTTTCTCAAAGACTGGTTTTTTAGCTTACTTATTTTTACGTTTTATGAATTCATTTTGCTATTGTTCTGATGACGTTAATGACAATGATATTTTTCTTTATTTATTACTTTTATTAATGTTAATCATAATATTTATGATGCAAAAAATTGTAGCTAATTTCGTACAATACGAACCAGTATATACATTATACATTTATCCATAATTATCGATTGTAACTTCACAAAAGCGATTTTTAAATAGATTATACGTGTACAGTTATTCGTGTTTGCGGTAAATTACAGCGGCAAAATAAATGTATAACATTTTTAGAATATAATTACAGTATTTTTCTATATTTTGTCGAACAGTCGTTGTTCCAAGAAAAATAAAAGACGCGTTCAAAAACTGGAGTTATCTTCTAACTTACTCGACATGATAGAACAATTATACGTATTATTACACGGTATCTCAGAACAATCCAGCAACGAAATAATTGGATTATTTGTTTATTTTTATACAACGAGCTCGATTTATTCTTACATTTTTAGTCTTCACTAATAGTCTACTTGGGAGACCAGGGCTCGTTTCTCAAACTTGCGTATTTCAAGAACAGTCGAGAGCTTATTCGCTATCGTCGGATAAGTCGACTTCACTATTTGCAAAACTGCAGTTGCACCTAGTATTGTCAATATCCTCTTATGATTCCTGGAATTTAATGTTACTTAAACATAATATTCAATACTCATCATGGTCATTAAGAAATGGTATGGACTACAGAACACATCGGATCGGTTGCGAATTCTGTAAGCTGACAGCTTCGTGCATTACAGTGCTATCAAAACCGTTGTTATTGTGCCTTAATAAGACGCGGCGGGGTGGAGCCTGAGAAAAAAAGAGCATCAGGGTGGCGCCGCGATCGCTGTTGATGGCGGACTGTGGCATACATTTCAAGGCTGATTGCAAATTGTTGAAAGTGGAACAAAAATAATCAGGTTCTACTATCGTTCTGACTTAGTTTTGTGAACTTAATGTTAAAGAGATATATGACTACGACATTATTTAGTAGTAGTAAAATTTCTGACTTACTTTGGCAGAAAGCGACCAAACGTGTAAAGATTTACAGAATACCAAAGTTACAATTTGAGTCGCAATGACGGTGTAATGGATTTTGCTGCTTTATTTAACGGAAGATCATATAGATAAAGCAATTACGGCGAATTGGGCGCGCTCTATAAGATGATAAACATTTTTCCATAGAGAAAAACAGCGCGTACCGCTTAAAACTCGCGAACTCTACTCAAAAAGTGATTTCTTGAAAGGGTGATATTCAATAGCCACCACTGAATTGATTTAAAACCACTCAAAAAACTGTTGTGGAACTTTTATTTAAAAGTATTGTCTACGAGATTTTAATAAGATATTCTTTTATATGTTTAGAAATTAAATATGACTCCGGAGAAATTTCTTAACAAGTCTTCGATATCTCCCGCAAAAGGTTTAAAGTGCCATCAACAAATGGTTGTTTACGTAGTGTTATGTTTAAAAAATAAAATCTAGCTTTTTGTGCGTTTTGGTTTTCAAAAATCAAATAATGAGTATTATCAATATTTTAACAGTGTTCTTATTAGTTGGATAATTCTGAGAAACCATGTATATCATTATTTGGGCTTACCCCATTGATTTCCAATAAGACCTGTCGAAAATCGCCTGCGTCCAGCTTCGTCCAACAACCTTAGCGTGGTCGCTTTGTCTTATCGACCGTTCATAAGAATCAAAAATATTTTAATGAACTACAAAACTACTGTTTTTATGATAAAATATTCTACTAGAATTGAATATATGATAACATGCCTTTACACGTTAATCATTACCAAGTCATAAATCAAAAATTATCATGAACTATATAAACGGTTAACTAATATTACTATTGAATGTATAAAAGTACTTCAACGCTTTAAATATGAAAAAATATTAAGTCTATGTGTGAGTATAATGATCTTTAAATGGAACTGTGACTAATGTTAAAGAAATTTATTCTCGTCGGACATGTTTAATATTTATTGCCTCGCATTTTTATGTCAATTATACGTGACTTTCACATAGACCAAAATAATTTAAATAGATACCGGGTGCCAATGCGATGATTTTATACAAAACGGTAACCGTTATGCAGCAATCAAAATAACTTGTGTATATGTTGAGACCATTGAATTTTAGACGCCGGTAGAATAATCAATAAGTGTCGCTTTATAGTACTATACACGGCCGTTGTATCAGATACGTTTAGTAATAAGCAGGTAAATGTATGCAGGAATTCCATGCAAATGTAAATACGGCTTTTAACACCTGTGTGTTGTAGGTCCACATTTGTGTTTTTGTTAATGGTTTTTTACAAAATAAGATGTTTTTGGGCAACGATTTAGATGTAAAATGCAAAGCTATCTACACGATTTTATAAATAACAATGCAATAGTATCAACTGTTATTATAAATTAATATATATTTAAGTTATCGGGAATACACGAGTACTGTATTTGAGTGACTAAAATGAGTTTGTTGGCAATTAACTTGAAGTTGACTTACATATGTTTTTCGCTTGATATTAAAATGTTTCATTAGAAATAATAAAGTCATAATATGATTTTGAAGAATATATCACGTATATTTATTAAACATATTGTTTTTTTGTTATACAAAAAATTTAAAATTTTGCAGTTAAGGTGTATTCTTGATGTACTTTAATGTATACCAGTTTAATCATTTTACACTGTAACATCTGTAATTTTTTTTTAAATCAAATGAAAATATAATAGATAGCTATTGGATTTTACTATCGATGATTGAAGTCATCGTTTATTACTAGGCTTGATTGTTCAGGTTCAGGAATAAAGGATGTTTCACATAATATGGGTATCACATAGTATTGCAGGTTTATGTCTTCAAATAAGTGAATATAAAAAAATTGATCGTTTTGAAGAAACAACTAATTTCCTACTTTTTTATCGGTTATTGATTGATATCAATGCTTCATTTTATATTACTTTTTGTATGAAAGATTGCAAAATACAACAGGGATTTTCAATAAGTAGAATTCTCTTACCGAATTTAAGTATATTGTAGTATTAGCGTTATGTACCAAAATAACAAGTGTACAATGATTGTGTCCTATATTTTTGTTTTATTATTTTAAGATGTTGATTTTATTATTTTAAGATTTATAAATGATATGTAGAAAATAAATAACTTGTTTGGCCAATTCATTTTAGCGGCAACGTCGCGTGTGCGACGTGAGGCAGTAAATAATACCAGAGAAGCGAGACAGGCCCTTTTATTGCAGTCTAGGCTGGTAAGTTTGATAATCATTTCATCTAGTTACAATTTTAAATTCTTTTAGTAAAATTAGTGTTTATGTATGTGTATATATATATATATATATATTTAAATATATATAAATAAATATGTATATATATATATATATATATATATATATATATATATATATATATATATATTATTGAGTCAAGAAATATGCTACTCAAGGCCTATTTTTTAAAGATCCAATAACAAAATTCTAAAAAAGGATCTAATAACAAAATAAAGCGATATAGTATTTACTAACACATATACGGTATTTTAAATGAACGAAGTACTCGAAATAACTTACAAGAAATCATAATAACCATCACAATAAGAACTATAGTTAATTTACCTGCGTAGTTTCGATGTTGATAATTGACAGATGTTGAGATTTATGTATCCAGGAAGACCAAACATTCAATTTTGATTTTGTTTTATACCAGAAGTTCTTATTGTCAAGATAAGATTGTTCTTGTTACTCATGTATTTTATTTTGCTTTTTTGCCTCAATGACAATAAATATACATTTTGACCCAAATATCAGGCACAAACCAATGACGATGGTGCTTTTGGATTCAATTGTGAAACAAATATGGGAAAAACCGGAACATGTAAGAGTTTTCGTGATTGTTACCCACTTTTCAAAGTTGTTGATCTGTCAGGGTGGGACGGATGGGTGATGGGACATTACGACACTTGTAGTTACGTCAACTCTAACAACATGGAGGTAAGTTGTTTTTATTCATTTCTATCCCTACAATTAAAAAATTTCAAAGTCATAGATCAAATTCCGACACTTATGACGGCCGCTTGTGTCATTTCTAAGCATTTGCTCTAAATAAAACTTTCAAGTGACGGACATCTCCGTCTCATGACCAATAGTAATGAACACCAATATGGTAAATTTCAATATGAATAGTAAATAAAACAATATATTAAATCTGTACTATGTAAAGGTATTTTTTGCCTTTACAGTTCAATCTCACATCGCAAACGAAACAAAATAAAGCTACTTGCTTGATTACACGAAAAGTTGCTCGCCTTGTACGGGAATCTTGACACTTATTTTTTCCGTACAACTATTGGAGCTTAATGTGGTAGGATTTATAACATTTAAAAATCGAAATGATACGTGTCTTGCTTTAGGTATTCGGTGTCTGTTGCACCGAGCCGGTGGGCACGCCCCCACAGCAGGAGCCAGATGTCCAGCGACTTGGAGTATTACCTCAACTGATACCAGAACACGCACGGCTTGCGCATTTAACCGGGTACGGAAAATTTTTGAACATTTCGCAGCAATTTTATTAATTACTATTTCATATAAAAATGCGTAAATCCTTTTCATGTTATATTAAACCTACTTCTCATTTTCTTTACACAGTACAGTTATACATTCTAAGCAAACAGTTTTTGAATCTATTAACGGCGATATATCATGTTGTAGGTTTCCAGGACGTATTGTATCAACAGTATCAGAGCAATGGTCATTTGGAGACCCTAATCGAGTCCGACAAATACCTGAAAACTGGCCGCCGACCATCCCGCCTTTGCCGACTCACCCACCTGATCACTCCGCACCTACACACCCTCCTTCTTTAGGTACATATTAATATTATTATTAGGAATGGTAAATACCCCTTTGAAGACAAAGTATAAATAAAGTAATATTTTCACATGTTACTTAGATTTTAGCAATTTATTAATGTTATACCAAATTTAAAATATTTGCTATTTGTGTAGGAGAACTAACAATACGCTTGATTTACAGTCGCAGGTAATGTAGAACCTACAAGACCAAGTACAAGCAAACCGACAACAACATGGGGCACAAAGCCTCCAGCTAGCACTACGAAGCAGGTAAAATTACTTAAGAAATATTAAAACAAAAATCAATATTTTTATACGATGTACTGGTTAATCTCGTAACATCGACAACAGTTTTTGAAAAGTATTTCTTATTTCAGACCTGGCCACCTATTTATCCTACTCAACCTTCCAGACCAACTGGTCAACCTGCTGTGGATAGTTCCTGTGGTATCAAAAATGGACCACAGGTAATTCTAGTTATTTTTTGGATTCGAGGGAAATTTTCTGTAACCCTGAAACCAGATGGTTAGAAGACAGGCTTGAATGGGATTTTTATCACCTTTGTATGCCTTTATATGTCTATATATGTATAAGCGAGAACTTGTTATAAACCATTTCACATAATTATTAGCTGTTACTTTTCCAAAGTGTAAATAATGATACCTGCTACGCACCTTCGAATATGAAATTACACAGGATATAAACAGGTTCTCAACGCCTCCTTATCTGCCGACCTCTGCTCCCCTCTATCACAGGCTAGGACACATGAGCACTAAACTGCCAAATTTCCTTATACTACATATTTAAAACAAAACCTTATGTTATACACCAGAGGTGGCCAAACTACGGCTCGCGAGCCACATATGGCTCTTTGAACGACTATTTTTGGCTCCGATTAACTGTCCAATTATTTTAATATTTAATACTATGTAACCTATGACAGGTCTTGGGGAATCGAAGCAAATTACTGGTGTGAATAATAATTATTATTATTCCAACCATAAAATTAGCGAAATTCAAATACTGATCATAATTGACTAACCAGCATCTTAAGTATTATTAGGAGTAAACATATACGTGTGCCATTAATATTTAGTATTTTTGTCATATAATTTCAATAAATATATTTTTGTAAAAAAAAAATTTCGATCGCGTGTTAGATTACGGCTTCGGACACATTTCAAACTTCGAACTATGGCACGAACTATCAAGGAGCATGGCCACCCCTGCTATATACTAATTTACAAATTAATCAAATTATTTTTCAATTATATTTTTGTATATTCATACAAAAATATTCAAATTAAAATTAAAATTTTCAAATTTCAAAAAAATTCAATATTCAAATTCAACAAATGTATTCAAACAAAAACATTTTTCAATAAAAATATTTTTCGTTTGCAGACTTACGGAAGTACTTCAGAGTTACAGGACGAGGAAAGAATTGTGGGTGGACATAACGCAGAATTAAACGAATGGCCATGGATCGTCGCGCTTTTTAATGGAGGCCGACAGTTCTGTGGTGGCTCCATCTTTGATGATAGGCACGTTCTCACAGCGGCGCATTGTGTTGCCCAGTAAGTGTACCAAAATAAAAGGTTACCAATTCTAAATACACATTGACATTAAATGCCGTTCGAAACAAAAATTAACACATATATGCGAAGTTGATCACATTGCCTTACTAAAGGAAATGTGTTCCCAGCAGTGAATGACACCAGGTTCTCTCATAATTCACAGTAAAACCAGAATCAGGTGATTGTGCAGATAGTAGCTAACACAAGAAAATAATTAAAATTATCTGTTGTTTCAAGCGTTTGGTTTGAAATAAAAGTGCAATTTATTGTTCAAGATCTGCCACAGCTTTCTATTTGTCGGTACGTACGCCACGAGCGTTGACGGCAGACCGACGGAACGAGCAGTACAGAGGTTTCGGTAGTACTACCGTCACTACCTACCCTATAACCCGATTTCGGCATTGATTTATGTGATCATCTTTTTTGGAAAATTAAATAACCATTTAATATATCGAGGATAAATGAAATAAAATATTAGACTTCAAGTGTTATTTACAAATAAGGACGATCACTAATTTTATTCCCAGCATGACGTCATGGGACGTGGCACGTCTCACTGCACGCCTCGGCGACCACAACATTCGCACTAACACAGAGACTCAACACGTAGAAAAGAAAATTAAGCGAGTTGTGAGGCACAGAGGTTTCAACATGCAGACATTGGTAAATCTTTAACATTTTCAATTCTTAACATTTTGAATTTAGTGATAAAACACTAAGACATTATTAGAAACATTTCGAAATGGTATAGAAGACATGTTTTCTTACAAATCCTGACATGTTATTGAAAGAATGTCCAATAAACTTTCTCAGAGAAATTTTCATACAACAATGTTCTACGATATGCTCTGTAATTGTTCAGTCTATAATGATTTAGGGTAAATACACACCAAATTTCGTGTTTTTACACTAAAATTTTATAGAAATAATGACAGACGAAAGACGTCGCAGTATCTATGTTCTTTTCGGACTATTTAAATTAAACCAGGAAGTAACCGCTCCACTTATGTTGCACCATATAACAATTTTAACATATTGCATAATTTCGAGCGCTAGGGTTAAGATAAGTTTAGTAATTTTTAATCAAATTTTTTTCTATACATATGTTCAAATTTTAAAATAGTTATAATAGTTAATACCTTCTTTGCTAGATAAAAATGTGTGGGTAGACGACAATTAATAAATGTTGCAACTTGTTTTTTTAGTACAATGATGTTGCGATACTTACCTTAGACCAGCCAGTCGCATTCTCAAAAGCTATTAGACCAATATGCTTGCCTGGCGGTAATCGGGCCTACGCAGGGCAAATGGCCACTGTAATTGGTTGGGGCAGTTTGCGAGAAAGTAAGTATCCGATATAACAGTGTCTTCTATAATATGCATAACGTTAACGGACAAAAATTGCTTGCAAGCAACGCTTGTGAACATTTAAAAGTAATTTACTCAGTCACGGCTAAATTACCTGTTTTTGCCAACAGCTACGATAGTTTCACGAAGTTCATTTATTCAAGAGATAAGTAGCTGTGAATATCAGCCATCAATACATTGATAGGAGTCGATCGAAAAAATCACAAAAAATTTAATAATATGGATTCTACATTTTTAACAACAAAATTGGCTATCATGATCGTGGCATATTATACCATTACCATTAAATGTCTTTCCACGATTTAAGCAAGTGTCCAATGGCTTCCCACGATTTTAGCTATTGTTTTCCGACGATTTCTTGACATGCGGTTACTGGTCTATACTCCAGAACCGTAAGGCTCCAGCGGCCATCTGTTCTGCTCGCTACTTAATGTACACTCTGTCACATCACGGTCACTTTTATTCGTCTGTAATCTCTTCTCTCTTCTTGCCTACGAGCGATTACCAACTAAGCCCGAAATAAAAGACTACATTTCTGTTAATTGGTAGTTTCCATGTCATTGTTAAGCTCTGGTAACTAATGCAAAATAAACTATTTCAAAGAACTATACCGGTTTAATCACAGCCATGGATGTTCCGCCTCTACCTTAGTGAATGTTTTGGTGTAGTTTAAAATAAATTATTTTATATATCCACCTTGAAAATTATTTAAAATAAATTATTTTCAAGGTGGACCACAGCCATCAGTTCTACAAGAAGTAACAATCCCAATATGGCAAAACTCCGATTGCCGTTTGAAATATGGATCTGCGGCACCTGGTGGAATTGTCGAACACATGATTTGCGCTGGCAAAGCTAGCATGGACTCCTGTAGCGTAAGTATTAACTATCATTGCACTTTTTGCAATTTTTTTTTGAATAAGTCATTTAAGAAAAGAACTCTGAATTCCAATTAACTTTAATAAATGCCCACTCCATGTATTTGGGATACCGTAAAAGAATGCTAACAATGGACTATATATCTAATGTCTTAGGTATATTTTGATCTGTTTGTATAAATAAAATAGGCAGATATTGAAATCTTATACTATAATGTATTATTAACTCTTAGCTAGTTTTCTTGTTTTGCATACATACTCATTCTCACTCCTTCACATTATTATCGATGTTAACTTTCGTGACGATATTTTTTTTAATATTTTAGTTTTTGCGTTTAATAATTTTTATTGTGTTAATAAACCTTTTGCCTCTATGTTCCTATGTGGTGATAGAGCTACAGAAGTTAACAATTACCTACCAATCTGTAAGGTGTTACATTTCCATGTTACCCTTACACTAGATATAATATTTGCCATAAAATATGTTTTTATTTTGGCAGGGTGATAGTGGCGGCCCATTGATGGTAAATGAAGGCGGTCGCTGGACCCAAGTGGGAGTAGTCTCTTGGGGCATTGGTTGTGGAAAAGGACAATACCCAGGAGTATACACACGCGTTACAGCGTTCTTACCTTGGATACAGAAGAATTCTAAAAATTAAACAACACACCCACGATTACAGTTTAACACGAAAAAACGTCTAATGGAATGTATAATCAATTATTTTGAAAAAGACAACGCTTATTTCTTGTCTTTATTAATAAATTGATTAATTCAATCTGAAAATAGGCATGTAAGTAAAAATTCCTGAACATGTGCCAAATAGAATAAGTTTCGTAAATAAATGATTGACTTGTATTTTTCTTCATTGACAATTATAAAAAACACACAACATATCTCCACTCTTGTCTTTCTACAACTATGAATTAATATACTGTAAAATATCTTATTAAATATCATTTATTAACCGTAAAACAAACAATAGTAAAATCATAAGTTAATATTAATTTTGGAACAAGAATTTATTACTAATGAACTAGACTTTCATACTTCATTTATTTTTACATGTCAAAATTAGAGACATGTAAATTTTGCAAGATGTTGCGCGCTGAAAAATAAAATTATATTGAGAGTTAATTATGTGAAAAATCGCAAACTTAATACAAAGTTACGGGATCGGCAATGAATATTAAAATACGAAGATTAGCAGTAACTGATTTTTAACACCTTGAAAATATCCAGTATCATGGAGATCGTCTGGAGTGGGCACAAACGGTGGTTGTGTATCTAGTTGATTATCCCAATCGACGTTGCGGAATAACGCCATGAGGCGAACATCTCCAGCTACAGGCCGTTCAGAGGGTTCCATAGTAAGGAGTGCTTCTATTGCACCTATTGCCTCATTCGATAGAGCTTCGTCTGCTTCTGGCCATTCAATATCTGTGTTTGAAATCAACTTTCAAATATAAAATCACATTTAAACCCTACCCAGATGTTATTATGCTATGTTAGAACCTAGTTTTTTAATCACAAAATCAAACAGTTAACTAACTTACAGTTTAGCCTTAAAAAAATATATATTTTTTAGTATAATGACCATTGCAACAAGTGAAAATAAAGAAAATAAATAAATAATTAAAAAATAGTTAACAATAGAAGTAATCGACCCACTTCTTGATAATATGTTATTAAATACTGCCTGAGGTGTTTCATCATTAAAAGGTGGTACTCCAGTCATAAATTCATAGAGGCAAACTCCTAAAGCCCACCAGTCTACCGGAGGACCGTGGCCTTTCCTGAAAATCATATTCAATATTAAATACTGCTAAAAACGGATTATGGCTAAAAAAATCAGATATAAGTCTCTTAATGTAATTCTTGTTTTACATAAGACGGTTCCCCAATGCTGGGGGTCATGAACAAGATATGATTTTTTGTTTTCAGTAACAAGCACCATCTGAAATAAAAAGAGCATGCCAACACACAACAAGTACATGCCTCCTATAGTTGAAATTTTTTCAGTAAAAAATCAGGTAATATTTTTTTAAAGGAACACAAAATCATCAATGGTTAAATACAAATCAATATATATGAACCAGTTTTTAACTCTCATTTTACATAAGACAGTTCCACAAAGTTGGGGGTCATGGCAATGATACAATTTTTGGTTTCAATACCAAGCCAAGTACATGGTGTCCTGGTCTCAAATGATATTAAGGTCTCTGAACCTAAAAAACTTACTTTAAAAGTAGTTCAGGTGCTAAATAGTCAGGAGTGCCCAGGATTCTTTGGTCTGATATTTGATTACCTCGTCTTACACTCTTAGGTGTTCTGTATGGTGTATGGGCTGTGATTATTGGTGTTTTACAAATATCAGTTGGTGATAGTTTATTAGCCTCACCCTACAAAAGAAATGTCTTTTCAATATGAGTATATTAGCAATTTATTTATTAAGAATTGCCAACACAATTAACAATATTACATACAAAAACAAAGCAATTAAAAATACAAGATTAATTACAATTTCAACCATTTTAAAATGTAGCAACAACATGCACTAGATAAACAAAAAAAGAGTTTTTGAAAATTTAAATCTGATCAAAAATTAATCTATTTACCTACATATCTACTATTATTTAAAAGTTAGTGGGTAATTATGATTTTTTACTATAATTATTTACTATCTTTAATGTATTAATTTTAGAATGTGCATAACATTAATATCTTCTAAGTCATTTTGTTTCCACAAAGATAAGAGATTATAGTAAATATTTCAACTATTTATTTTTGTACACAATTGTTTATAGAGAGCTGATAGCTGATATATATGTATATGCAATAAAAATGTTTTATTACAAGAACTATACAGAGGATCACCTGAAAATAATATAATCACAGACACTTTTAATATACTTATAAATGTTTTACAAAAAATGTATATTTACCTTACTTAATCTCCTCATAGGTAATATCTCTAAGCTAGTAGAAACATGTTTACTGAATGTAAAGGATTTTTCCTTGTTACTAGATAAAGGTTCATCAACAGGCAGATTAAAACGTGTAGCTTTTTGCTGTTTTTTACAACCCTGTGACTTACTGTTGGATACGGGTGTTGAAAATATAACACCTACATTAAAGTGGTGACTGTCATTTTGAGAAACCCATCTATAAATATAGGAAAATGGTAATATAAATAATAGATATTTAAGAGTACATTAACAATTTTTATAAGCCATAGATATCTGAAATAAGGAAGAGCAGTTTCAAACTAACCTTTTTTTTAAAACACCTTTTATAGGATTTTTTTTTCTTTCAGGTGTAGGGTGAATTGATATTCTTTTGGGTGTATTTTGACTAAGTTCTAGGGCCATTATTTCTTGAGTAAGACCGCTATGGTTTTCTATATTATCTAAAAGACTGGTAACACCAGTTGGTGTATCTCCTTCACAGTCCAGAATTCTCTTCCTCTTTTTTGCACGAAAGCTAAAGCAATGAGTGATCAAAAAATATTAAATTTTAAGTTTCTTCTCTATGGAATAATAACAACATATTGTTTATAAATATGTCTAAATAATATTAAGAACATTTTAAATATGGAATCTTTGCAATAGGAAAAAAAATACCTAGGTATCCTTTTTAAAGATTTTCCTCTACATAGTGGAGAAGTTGATTGGTCATGCTGGGAATCAGTTAGCACTGAAGAACTTGTTGAAGAACCATTATTACTGCTTAAGTCTGTTGACTTATTACTCTTTGAGTTTGTACTGTTTTTAGAACTTTCACAAGTGTGATAGGAACTTAATGAGTCTGAACCAGAATTTTCACACTAGAAAAAAATTAAACATTCGTTAAAAGATTGGTTCTGCAAAAGCTAAAAATGTAAAGTACATAATATTAATTGTTAAATACTTGCACTAATATCATCTAAGTTAATACTTTCAGCACTCAGGAATGGGTGGATCCCTGATAACTGTGAATGGTCCACCAATGGCAAACTTTCTAATCCAGAGGCCCCATCCAATGGGTCCTTCAGTTTACCTGTGATTAAGACAGATTAGTCTCATAAATATTTCATACAGCGTTTAGGCAATACTGAAATAATATATTCATACTAGTCTCCCTAAGTTCATCAAGAAGGTTCTCACAAGCATCAGCAACAGAGTTGGATATGCTTTCTCCTCCTCCTGAACCAAAAGACAAATGGGATGTTAATGACAGCAGTTGACCAGGTGTTCGCATGTTTATACTAGGTGTATTATTGACAAAATCTGATATTTCCAAATCTGAAAAAATATAACTTATAAATTAGAATTTACAGACAAAGAGAACCATTCATATGGTTTTCTCTCAATATATGAATGTGAATAAAATGTATATATACCTCTGTGAATTTCAATTTTAGATAAACCAAAATCAGTGAGCTTTACGTGACCAGTCTTTGATATTAACATATTGTCTGGTTTTAAATCTCTGTGTACAATGTTATGTTTATGCAAATAGTCCAAAGCAAGAGTTACTTCCGCTGCATAGAATACTGCCATAGATTCTTCTAAAAATCCATAAACCCCCAAGAGGGATTTTAAATCACCACCAACCATATACTCCATAACCTATATAAATATATATAACATTTGAATTATTATGTAAGATAATAGATATAATTAAGTACATGTTATTATCAACCTACCAATAAAATTATTAACTCTTTTAATAAAAATATCACTTCTATATCATCTACATTAGGGACTTTAACTTAAAATGCAAAGAAAATATCATTTTACTCAGTACATAACAACTATGTTATTCACCAAGTGTGTACTTGAGGCTTTTAATCAATGTACTGTCTTACTAAATTCCCAAGAAATAATTATAAAATTAGAATTTTGATTGTAGTAGCTTAAAAAGTCTTACCAAGTATACAGAGGACATTGACTGCAATGAATAAAATAAATGAACACAGAAAGGACTTCTTGATAACGCCAATGCATTTCGCTCAGTAACAACTTGCGTGACCATATTTTTATTTATCATGTCCGACTTCTTCATTACTTTTATGGCAAACATTTGGTCTTTATTACACTTTTTGTGAGCGAGAAATACTTTGCCAAAAGCTCCACGACTTATAGGTTTTACTATGGTAAAATCATTGATGTCAGGTGCCTAGTAAAATTAAGCAGAAATTTATTTTTATTTTAATTCATATACTTATTTCAGATAAAGCTCCAAAAATATTCCTTATAATCAAAGTTCGTTTTGATTAATACCACCTTTTCACCTTAATTTTTTCCCCACCTTATTTTTATTTTCATCCTGGATATTTGCATTGATCTTTTCTAATATAGTATGTCGAAAAGAATTATTATCGCCAATTTTTAAATCATTTGAAGTCATGGTTTAAAGTTGCTGAAAATGATTGTACTAAAACATTTTTAACTTTTGTCGACTCAATAACCCTTCGATAGTTTTGAACTTTTCAACTGTTACTTTATGTCAACGTCAAATCAACAATTATCTCTTTGTTTTGACGTTTAACTTTTCGTTAGTTACTTGTTAAACTGTCTGCGAAAGCTAAGATATACGAAAACAAGCGATTAAAAGTAAAATAAATTTCACTTCTTATATTTTACACAAGAATTAACACTGAGAATTATCACAAGAATAATTGGCATTATAACGAACTAGAGAAAAACGATGAAATTTAATTTTAAGTTGGCGCCAATATACCAAAATAAATTATATAATGATCTTTCGCTGTACATTACATAATTTCAGCGTCAGTATATATATATATGAAACGTGAAAATTTGCTTTACAGCCTCAGAGCAATAAGTCACTATAGACTACGGTTAACTTTTGTTGATAAACTTCACCTTGTTACTATTTACAACTAGTTTAACAATCAATCTCAAACGAGGTCGTTCCATGTAATTTTAGAGATGATCCGCATGAAAGCCATTCTTAAACAGCGGTTACGGCCGTTAACAATGAAGTTGTACCCCTGTTGTGTTGGTCAAATTCGAATAAGCTTGAGTATTTGTGTGAATCAAATTAAAAATATTTTAACACGTTTATTTATGAATCAGAAAATTGCGCTGGATGAAAATATTATATATTGACCGAAGCTCAAAAACCCCGTTCCATTAGTACTGTGAAATTAAATTGAAACAAAAAAAAAGTAGGAAAAAAAGGATCGTCTCGTTCTTTGAATGGACGGGCTAATACACTATTTTAGATGGTTAGTATGCTGTTAGTTTCGCAGCTTTCACAGCTTCGTCACATAAGAAATGCCGATTCCGGTTCCGCACATAAAACAAAAACCCTTACGCAATACATCGGTGTCTAAAAGGTGTGTGTATTGTATATATCGTATGTAGCTGTTTTTACGTAATAATTAATTATAGCAAAGCTAAGGACCCGTTGTAATTGTATGATAAAACAGTACTGGGCGGACCCCTCCTGACTGCCCTCCGTATATGATGACTGCCACGGAACGCCATTTGTGTACCTGTGATGTTTGTGACGTACCGAGCTGGAGAGTAATATAACCGGTGTAACTGCAGTATTATTTTTTGCGCGTGCAGTATTATGCTGGACAGACTATTATGTAACAATTGTTCTTCAAAAATAAAGAAACAGTAACAGCTAATTGTTATACTAGCATTTACTGGCTTGATATTTTGGAAAAGTTTGAGAGCAATGTTCATGCAGGATTCCTCTTCGGAGAGAAGACAACAGTTGACACATGCCAAACAAATTATCGAGTATTTGGCTATGGCTGGTATTAGAATTGTAGGGTTGTCATTTTAACAGCATCAATCTGGTGCAAATCTTATCTATACAATTATAAAAGAAAAAAATCAATGAAAAGAGTTTCCAGACGCTGAAGAAGTTATAGTTGCGTCCGACAACGTCAAGTTGACAGTTTTATTAATGGTATTCTAAAAACTTCCAGTATCTCCCCGCTCGTAAAATATTAAAAACATTATTTCTTGTCTGGTTGTTGCGCCCGCATTTGTTCGCAAGATTTAAAAAATCTTTTCAAAATTATTTAACTGTTAAGCTTCAAATGCGGTTTTTAAAATACAGCAAAAGCTCCATCATCATGTTATTGATGATTTAGTTTTGCTTCGACTTTAGAAAATCAATCAAATAAATCAAGAGGCAATGAATACTCCTTTCATAAAAAATAATTTACAGTTTACGCAGATTATGCTACACACCGACATTTGGTTTACATGCTAAATTACTTTATGGCATACAGGAATCAATAAAATAATGTTGTTCTAAATATACGTTTCTATTTGCCAACAAGTTATTCGGGAACTCTACAAAATTCTATGTATTCATTGAATGCTTGGACGATTGGTGAACATACCAGAGATTGCCGGGGATTATTTTCGTAGCATTGTAATATCTAGACAATTAAAATTGTTTATTTTACAAGTGTGAATTACTATGCCCTCAATTTCTATACATTATAATAACGTAACATGGTATACCTTTGCTCGCCAATTAAAGCAAGGTTTAATTTTTTTAATCTTATCGTCAGTAACTGTAGGTTGGTTGTACAATTTATTTGCATTTTCGATAGTTTTTTCGTATTCCGTTTCAATAATTTTGGATATAATTTGATGTTCTGTTTTTAAAGTTTCAATTCTCCCTGACCAATATTTTTGCTCTTCGTCTTGAATTTTTTTGGAAGAGATTGCATCCTCAAATGTTAGATCATTGGCACATTCCTTTGGAATTAAATTCATGAGAAATTAATTAGATACTCTATATTAACCTTAAAATACCATGGAAATAACGCCTAAAATTTCCTACGAAATATTACTACCATACCATCTTTTGTGCGATGTGTTTTTAAAATTATTTAATGTGTTTAATTATATTAACATTTCTCTACAGTTCTTCCTTTAAGTAGTAACTGGCCAATTTTTATTTCTCAATACAAAAAGTTCTTAAACTAAGAATTCTTTGTGTGTTTAACAAATCCATGTTGTAAAAATTTCATGGGTTCGCAATAAGAATGGGATTTCTTTTGGTCTAATTAAAAAATCAGTAATGTCATATTCGACAGCAATAAAACATGATTCAGTTTTATGAATATTATCAGTAGTTTTTTAACAAGTAGTATGTTTTTTTATAGGAAAACCTTGGATTTTTAGGGAAATGGATCTTAAAATCGGAAAGTAAGTAAAGTAAAAGAAAAGCCTATGAACATAGGTACAGTAGAAGTGGCAAAAGTTTTAGTTAACTATTAAAATGACTTGTATATGCAAAATTCCAATTCATTCGAGGAAGTAAACTTTATCTAATAATACATTTTAAATATCTAATCAAATACCGTATGTATTTACTCACTGTTTCTAAATCATTAATACCAAAACTGTTTTGGTCTTCAATCGACTTTTCAATCAAAAGTGCCGGATTAATTTCAAAAGTGTTATTAAAACTGATTCGTCGTGTATCTTTGCTTATAAGAGTTCCCATTGCTTTTAAATAAAAAAAATGCTGAATTTACTTAAAAATACATTTAAAATTTATTATTAATTTGTTTTATGTCAAAGTGAAAATTTTCTCTTGGTTTTATGTTTTTTAAGCGTGGCCAGATGTTTTAAAATAAACATTTTCACATAACATAAACATGTTATGTGTTAATGTAAAGTGTCCTAAATAGCTTAAAAAAAGTTTGCTTTCGTTTTAAATATCATAAATATATATTTATGAAAAACTTCTTTTGATATTTCTAAATTTTTAAAAGAAAACTTAAATGGTATTACCAAGATATTTTTCGGACATTGAATAATTGATTATATGTTTTTTCTTTATTTCCTTAAAGATTGACTGCCATATAATACTTTTAGTGTAACTTATGTCATTGATGATTCTATACAGCACTTAGGAAACAAAATGATACCTACGTTAAAATTAGATGGTTCTGTGGATAGTAAATTTATTACGATTCAATGTTAAAATAATAAAGTAAAAAGAATATAAAATGATTTTAAATAGGACGAAGAATACTTTTTAAATGCTATCGAAAAACTAATAAATGCTTTCCATTTTTCATTTACGTGAATAAATATAATATTTTATTGAATGCAGACATAGTGTAGGTATTTCCGTTTTCAAACATTTGGATAATGTTTTATAGTTTTGCATACCAATTACATTTTTTACAATTGTGTAAGAAAAATATTCCAATAATTGCTAGGGTGGTCTATCTATCCAGTTTGATTTTTGCATTCAAAGCTGTACTAAAATTTTTATCTAAAGTACAAAAATTTTATAATAATTAATAATTGTATATGTTATTATTAATAATTAAATATTCATTTGGCAGAGAAGTTATTACGTTGTCTGTGTGTCAATAATAAAAATGAAATTGTCACCGTGTGACAGATGCCGTGATTTTATTAAGACAAATGCTGTAAATTACATTAGCCCGGATTAAAGTTAGTTATTTAAATGTAAAATGTCCTGAGCGAGTAAAAATGAATAGTTTGAAATCGCCGCCTAATAAATTATCCTAACTGCCACTGGAACAATGATCTCATGATTAATAACTTTGCCCACATTTCAGTCATCATGTCTTTATACGACGATTTAGATACCATAAAAGCTCGTACTACAGAAAAAGTCGCGGGGTGGTCATCGGGAATTAAGTTGCTACAATCACAGCTACAATTGAAAAAAGCTGCCGTTACACAACCAAAAAGAGAAGCTTTACGGCGTTCGACACAGGTACTTCTATGTACATTCGGGTACAACTAGGTTGTAATAGTACTATTTTAATTTTTTATTTTTAACAATCGATCTGCCTAGGTGCTTACACCAGTGATAGATTTAAAGAGCAAGCAAAAAGATGATGAAGAGTCTAATTCAAATAGTCCAAATTCTCAATCTAAAGCCTTTACACCTTCATTAAATGTTACTGATTTTGATTGGAATGTGGCGAATGAGTATGATCCAATGTGGCCTAATGATTATGAAAAAGTAGCTAAAGGTAAGATTATTTCATTATTTCTTGCAGTCAATTTTAATTGATTTTAAAAGTATTTCTTATCACTTTTGCTGTCTTATATGTGCAACTATTTCTTGTTTGTCATTACATAAATTTTATCTAACAATCAATATTAAAATATGTTTACATGTAATTTTTTTTATTATTAGAAATGCAGGCTAAAAGATTGCAGCTTGATGGAGGAGATAGAAATGAGAGATTAGAACGAAAACGTAAATCAAGGTTTGGTGATGAAGATGACACAATTCCAGAAAAGACACTCATTCCATTTGTAAATATAACATTTTATTTAGCATATGTTTAATATAATCAGCTTAAAATGCACTGGAGCTCTATTACTTACTTAGTTTACTTCTCTTTTCTTCAGTATCAACTTAAACCTACTCAATTTATGTCAAGTACATAATTTAAACTATTTAGTTTTAAAATTTATCTCCAGATTTGTTAATTTATTTAGATACTCGATTAAATAACCTATAATTTAATGATACACATTCATTTTTATCAATGAAATTATATACTTTCTAGCAACCAGAGGAAGAAGAGGCCGAGGAAATAACAAAAAGAGCTGCTGGTGCAGCTATTGCACCTCCACCATCATTAACCGTTGAAACATCATCACCACCATCACCTCCTTCTGCACCAGCCTCGGCTGCTTCAGTGGGTTTCTCTATAGGTGGCTATGGGACCAGTTCAGTTGCTGCTAAAATTATGGCTAAATATGGTTTTAAGGTAAAGTATAGATAGCACTCTATTTGAAGAGAGACTAGTTGAATTGCTAACCAACAGTAGCAATGTTATTAACGTTATATAGGGTGTCTGGTGGCAGATTTATGTTTTCAAACTAATATAAAAAATTAACATAAGTAGTAACAATTTGATATATAGTTTCAGTAATAGCATTGAACAATATAATAGAATTGCAGATTTCATTTTTAAAGAATATGTCATTCAAATATCTTGTCAAGTTACACACACCATTCAAAAAAAGGCCTGGTGCTCTGTGCTACACTCGGCAGTAAAGTGAGCCTGAGCAAATTCATCATAGCTTTGACCGTATATACAGTCAAAATAACCTGCTGGAATGATGTGTATGATGAGTGTGATGTATGAGCTCGCAGATTTGGAAAATTGGTATCTGTTATCTATAATAATTCATTGTATTGAAATTTACTCATCTGGCCCCACGCTTTTTCGAAAAAATAGCCCAAAGAAACCATTTGTGAGTGGCCACATCCAAGAGTTCCCCTGGGGAAATGCAATGGTTTTTAATGTTTCAGTTGAGAGACGGGTTCTCTGTGATTGGTAATGGCAATTTTGTTTTTTGACATGCTTTCCACCAGTTGAATGTTTTAGGGAGTCCTTGAAAATTGACTGGGCACTGGCCATAGGGTGTTAATAGCCGAAGCTGTTGTGCAGAATTGTTGCTTCCAGGAATTAATTAAATTTACACTAGGTTGATTACTTTTCCATTGAATACTGAAGAGTGAACAAAATTGTTGACAAGCAGTTCATAAGAA
The DNA here is from genome assembly GCF_028537555.1 of Battus philenor. Classification (NCBI taxonomy): domain Eukaryota; kingdom Metazoa; phylum Arthropoda; class Insecta; order Lepidoptera; family Papilionidae; genus Battus; species Battus philenor. The sequence continues at coordinate 8,256,327 of NW_027181693.1, forward strand.
TCAAACCATTGCAATACTGTGACTAAGAAATCTTCACTGTCAGTAATTCCAATGACACAACCCTCTTCCCCTCCATTTATTACTCTTTGAAATAATCATATTTAAAAAAATATATCTGCCAAAAGACATCCTTTCTAACAAGGTAGCAGAAAAATTTCTGCTTCAATACATATAATAACATATATAAAAATAAATTACCTTACCTTACCAGGCTCCTCTTGAGGCCTCCAAAATTAGTTACTATAAAGAAGACTAGATAAAGCACCTCCCACTGCGCTTCATTCGTCACTTTAAGCCTAGTGTCCATGATAAAGAAATAAGCCCTGTATAAATTATATTTAAATAAGATCTCAATAACAAATAATTAATTTTCTTTTCAACATTTTACCCCTATGTATCTTTGTAAAATAGCTATTTATTTGTAACAATATGATATTAACTTACAAATTATAGGAAGGTCAAGGCCTAGGAAAAAAAGAACAAGGAATGTCAGTAGCTTTGCAAGTTGAGAAAACTTCCAAAAGAGGAGGCCGAATTATCCATGAAAGAGATGGTAATGTTATGCCTCCTCCTGGTTTTAACATGCTTCCGCCTCCTGGGCCTGGTAAGTTTTAATAATAATTTATTTTCTCAGTTTGTTTTGGTCATTGACTACATATTTGTAGAGCTGCTAAAAGGTTTTTATTAATATTTAATTGCATATAGAAATATTAACTATAAGTTTATATCTTATTAATACCTTACCGATTAATAACATTTATTATTGCCATTCCAGGTGACTATCTATAGTGAATGGACAGTAATTTGCCAGTTCTGTGTATTCTTTAATACAATTTGTTTTTATGGACTAAATTTCTATTATTATTCCAAAATTTTAACATAAAATTTATTCTGCTTGGTAAAACCCATTATGTATTATGTAAATGTAATAAATGACAAATTTTTTACAGATTCACCAAATGCTTCCTCAAATTCACCCCAAATGTTAAAATCAGAGCCTTCAATTACAGAAATTATGAAATCACCGAGTAAAGTAGTTTTATTAAGGGTAGGTAATGTTTTTCATTAAATTTATGTGAAGCAATTATTTTCATACATACCTCTTGGCCTTTAGCAATGGGCGACAAGAAATGAAAACCAATTATAATTTCCTGCTTATCTAAATTACAAATACTGTTTCCAGTACTTAATTCTAAATTTATAGTCAAATCACCTATAGTGCCTAAAAATGCCTCTAAAAGGCTCTAATCTCAAATTTCAGCTCATATTTACTTATTCTATTATTTTATATATTCTCATAAATGATGATATGTGAGAGAAATAATGCTACAAAAATATAATATTTTACTACCCTTACTCAGCATCTATAACACATATTTTGCTTAAATTGCGAGAGAATGTCTAGTGTTAATTCCCCATTTACGCTTCATGTGTTGCATGTAAAAAAATTAAATAACCACTTGTTTTGCAGAATATGGTAGGTCCTGGGGATGTTGATGACGAATTAGAGCCTGAAGTAAAAGACGAATGCAACACCAAGTATGGAGATGTTATTAAAGTGTTGATTTTTGAAATGCCCAATGCACCCAATGATGAGGCTGTAAGAATATTTGTTGAATTCAAAAGAATAGAGAGTGCTATTAAAGCAGTTGTAGATTTAAATGGAAGATTTTTTGGTGGGCGACAAGTAAAAGCGGGATTCTATGACATGGAGAAATTTAATACCTTACAATTAACTGAGTAACATAAGTGTGATATAATAAATTTAAGATTAATAAAGTTCGTTTTCTTTCATTTCCATATTTGTTTTAAAAAATTCTGCGCTGCCTGTATTGACTCGCTTTATTTTATTAAAGTAATAAAAGTAAGTATAAAGCATCTTTATTTTTTAAAGAAACAACCGCAATTCGTAAATTTTAATTTTTCGACAAATATTGCAGTCATTTTGGGTATATATCAAATGTAGGTATTTTTTTTATTTTCTTTACTCATTCCCCTATCTTTGGGAAGGACAGAGTCGTTTTTAGTCTTATTAATTTTAATTTTCAGTCCTTTTCATTTTCGTTCTCTACTATCATTCTTCACATAATCTATCGTTCCATTCTTTCTTTCCACAATTCATTCACTTTTCTCTTTCGTTCTAATTCTCATTCGTATATCGCCTTCTTATTTCTCTATTTTACAATTTTGTTTACATTATTTTCATTTTTATTACAGTTTTATGCTTACTCTATTACACTGTTTTAATTGTAAATTTTTGTAACATGTTTAACTATTACTTTACAAAAACTAAGAAACGATTCTCTACTTTTGGCATCTTCTAACATAGAGGCGATGTTTTCCTCATTTATTTTTACACCCAACCAGCAATCGGATTCGAGCCGGAGTCCTCCGAATGCGGGACAGTGAGCTACCAGGTGGACCACGGTCTGGTCCACGCCCGGTTCACAGAAGCACGAGGTGTCCTCCTTGAGCTAAATGTAGGTATAAATATATTTCAAAAATTTTTTCTTAAAATTGTGGATCGGAACCATAAACAATTTAATTAAGTAATAAATATACTGCCAGCCTATTATAGAAATAAAAAAATATATTTGATTTGTTGTACTATTTTAAGAACCCAGAATGACTACATCTAAATTAAAGAGTTGTTAAGAAATTAATGAGAATGTTATTTTAATCAAATAATACATCATTTCCTTCGAGCACTTAATGTCGTTTATACGAGGGTGGATTGAAAAGTACTCGGCCTAACACAGATCTATTCAATTCTAAAAATCAAATCTATCCACATTATTCAGTTCAGTTCAGACTAGTTCATTGTGTGAAGTTCGAAACGTGTGCGATAATTAGTTGTAATTTTATAAATTTATTAACAAAGTAATCGGACATAATTTCCGCGAATGGAGCAAATCGAGCAGCGTGCCGTCATTAAGTACCTCCATAAGAAGGGGCTATTATCAAAAGCCATCCATGATGACATGATCAGTACATTAGGCGATTGTGCTGTCATATTCATCCGTCAAAAAATGGATAGCAGAATTTAAGCGTGGTAGAGAGAGTGTGAAAGATGAACCCCGCTCTGGAAGGCCTTCGACGTCAACTACTAATGAAAATATTAAAAAAGTACTCGATTTAATAACGGGAGACCGCAGATTAAAAATTAGAGAGATAGCCGAGATTATAGGCATCTCTTATGAACGAACTCAAAACATCATTGTCAACGAGTTGGGTTTCCACAAGGTGTCTGCGAGGTGGGTTCCGCGACTGCCTTCAGTTGAACAAAAAAGGATGCGATTGACTATTTCACGCGACTGTTTGGAGTTATTTGAAGCCGATGCAGATGATTTTTTGAATCGTTTTGTTACTATGGACGAAACATGGGTTCATTACTGTACACCGGAAACAAAACAACAATCAAAACAGTGGAGAAGACCTGGTTCACCACCCCCTAAAAAGGCTAAGTCGATTTTGTCGGCAAATAAGGTGATGGCTTCAGTATTCTGGGACTCGAAAGGTGTGATTTATGATTGATTATCTTGAAAGGGGTCAGACTATAAACTCTGATTACTACTGCACCTTACTACGTCGTTTACGAGAAGAAATAAAAGAAAAACGTCGAGGAATGCTCAGAAGAAAAGTCCTGTTTCATCAAGATAACGCCCGTGTTCACACGTCAGTACAGTCAATGGCTGAAATTCACAACTGTGGCTTTGAACTGTTACCGCATCCGCCGTATTCACCTGATCTGGCACCATCAGACTTCTTTCTGTTCCCTAACCTAAAAAAGCACTTGGGAGGTCAAAGATTTTCGAAAACGACGAGGTCAAAGCAGCTGTAGACGCATATTTTGACTCTAAGGAAGAATCATTTTTTTTCAACGGTCTAAATGCTTGGAAGGGGAGGTGGCAAAAGTGTATTGAACTTGATAGTGATTATGTAGAAAAATAAAAATATAATTGATTTAGTATGTGTTTATTTTCTTGGTTAGGCCGAGTACTTTTCAATCCACCCTCGTAGCTATCGTTCTAATAATACCAAATTGACATAATGAATACTGTAGGTAAATAAAGTTTTGACGATTTAGTCCCTGGAGTTTACTGAGTTAAGAACCCTGGCCTTAAAGTTAAAAAGCTTATAGGCACCTATATTATATGTCTCTCAGATATGAACAAAGACTATAGGTATGAATAGGGGTTGGAGCCTTCCTAGAAAATTCCCACTAATAAATCTATAATCTTTTTGAGAAATGTTACAAATAAATATTAGATAATTTTAATAAAAGGTCTATGGATCAGCAATATAGCGTAACTTTGTAAAATTAAGATGTTTATTTTTAAGTAAAAGTAGTAAGAAATGCATTCGTGCAGAAAATGGTATCTGTTAGATAAATATTAATAAATTGCAGTTTGAACTACTTCTTGTCCTTTACGTAACTGGTAATAATCAACTAGCACTGTCACTTCGAGATATATTTTTTTATCATTGACATATGATTTATCCGCGTCTGCGTAAATGATGTTAACTATTTTGATATTTAAAGTTATTTTAAACTAGAGCAATCTAAAATACTATAAAGATCATTATGTTATAATTGATCTCTTTGTACTTAATATATTTTATAAAAAAATTACCAAATGGCTTTTTATCTTTGTACAAGGTATCGATTAATTGTATTGCTAATGCTAATACTCATTATGTGGCAAATTATGAGGTTAATTCCTGATAAACCAACGTCGCTTACGTCCGGGGTAAACAGAAATACCTTTTTATTTTTCGTTTGTAATCAATGAACGGGTTTATATTACATTGTTTTTATTTTTAGGCAGATAATATAGTTGCATTGGAAGATGATAAATATAATAAACATAAGCAGGATAAAATAAAAGTGCGTGTATATTATGAAGCTCTATGTCCAGATTCAAAACATTTTTTTATTAAACACTTGAGTCCAGTCGCCGAGAAATTATTAGAGTTTGTTGATGTTGCATTAGTTCCTTATGGAAAAGCTAGTGTGAGTATATTTATAATTAAATCAATGTGATATGTTATAAATAATCTCGAACTCTGAGACAATTCTATACACATTTAAGATTCCCAGCAATCTAGAAACTTTAAATTGATCTTGATATATATGTAGATAAATCTATAAGGATTTAATGTGAAATATATTTGGTATTATGGTAAGACCACATTGATTTTTAGGGAAGTTAATACCAGATAAGTGCTATTTGTTTATGTATGGTAAATGGTTAACAAATTGATGCAATAAAATTTATTGATAAAGTTTTTGATTATGGTTTTGACTTTCAGGGTTATTGCTCTATTTGTTATCATAGATGTCACATAATGCTATTAAATGTTTTTTACACTATGATAACTACAATAAACACTGCAAGTAATAATTAATATTTAATTATGAAACCATTTGTACTACATTGTTTGCATATGATTCATATGTTATGATGCTCTATTATGATAAAACTTAGGAATATGAAAATGCAAGGCAAAAAGGTAATTCAATAATTTTTATATTACAGACTAAAGTAGAAAATGGAAAATATTATTTCATGTGTCAACATGGAGAAGAAGAATGTTATGCTAACAAAATACACTCCTGTTCTATTGAAACATTAGGAAATATAAGCTTGTCTATAAAGTTCACCGAGTGTATGATAATGGACAATATGGATGCTGATGGGGCTCTTGAAAGGGTAATGCAAACATTCTTTTTTCAAAACATCAATATGGTTTTAGTACTCAATCAATCAAAAATATGAAATGGTAATAATGCACAAATAATGACAGTTTTTAGGTACTTCATAACAACTAATACAGATTTTTCTAGTGCTGTAAAATATTGTTACTGTAAAAACCTAATTTGTTTGATAAAAATTAAAATTTATACTTTTTTAAATATCAGATGTTGAAAAAATTGTTAATTACATGTTGATATAATTTCAGTGTGCCAACCAAATGAAGATTGATCCAAAACCAATAACTGAATGTGCATTGAATGAACATGGTTCAGCATTACTAAAGAAACATGGAGATGACACCAATATCATAAAGCCAACTTTTATTCCTACTATAACTTTAAATGGCTCTAGGGGTAATCAACCAGCTATTTTAAAGAATTTCTTGTTAGAAATCTGTAAACTAATTGATATGCCATTGCCTCCTCCATGTTTGCAAAAAAAGTAAATCATGTGTTTTTATATTATCATTGCTTAATTTATTTTAACTATCATTATATTTATTTTTAAAATACAGAGAAAGACGGTGGTATTTGTTATAAATTTTTTCAATGAATTGAGATATAATAAAGAGATAAAAAGGTGTACTGTAAAATGTAGGAAAGATTATTATCACCCTTGTTTTAAGGTAAAACAAATAGTTTTATAGACAACTCATATTTAAATGTTAATAATAATAAATGCTCAAAAGATCGATAAAGTGTACAATAAATTTATCTAAAATAAATAATACTTAAGTAATGGTAACAAGACACCTGATGCTTGCATATCATATTATTTTTAACTATCTATATTAGTCTTTATACATTATTAGTCACAATAAAGCTCATGGTTACAAAAATATAATATCATTCTAATTCTTGTCAAATGATACTATTCATGTTGTTTGTAGAACAGAAAGAAGTTAACTCCAATTATTCGGTACTAATTTATTTCCTATGTTATTGAAATTTAGAAATTTGTTTTACACATTTCAAACTTTTTTACTAGGAATTCACAACTTTGACAATACAATGCATTATTTACATAATGGTGAGTACATAATTCACGGATTCGGAAAGTGGTTGCTTACGTCGAGCCTTTTTAGAAGGCTGAAGCTCACCCATAGAACAATGGAGAGGGCTATGCTCTGAGTTCCGCTGTAAGATCGAAACAGAAATGAGATCTGCAAAAGAACCAAGTTCACCAATGTGGCTTGAAGAATAGCTCGTCTGGCAGTAGGCGGGGCACGTCGCTCGTGCAGCCGATAGCCGTTGGAGCCAAAAGAGTTATAACAACGGGTGGAAGCAACGTGGGTAGGCAACCCAATAGGTGAACCGACTACATAGTTGTGGGAAGTCGCTAAAAGTACATGATAGCCTTAAGTTTCACCAAGTTGTTCCACTAAGGTTATTCAATTCCACATTGTGTTTAGTTTTGTGTACTTAATATGAATGGTAATGTCAAATCAAATATAATTTTTTGTAGTAAGAAACAGCATAAATCAAGACTGATTTTGATTAAAATTTTACTAGCATTGCATTATTTAGAATACTAATATACATGTAGAGTTAAAGACACATATTACAAAAACTAATTAAAATCATACTACTAACTGTAAATAAATATGCAATAGGGTTTATTGCTTGATTGTTAAAAACATTAATTATTCTAAAAAGGTTATTTATTTATCTATTTCAGCTATTTTAAAAACTTATAATATTTATACATATTTGATTTATTCTGTAACTTTGATGTTGTATGTCACTGTGATTAACTATAATGATCCAAAGTTGTAACATTTGGTTTTGGTTGTGTTTAAAATACAAAAATGTAGTGTAATGTGTTTTTTTAGTATGATAAAATTATCAATATTACAATAAATGTTTCATAAAACACCATTTTTATGTGTTAATGTTGATGGAATTTTTGGGTAAAGGTAATAAATTTCAAATGCTAAAATTTTTTACTAATTATTTACTCATTATTTTTTAAAGAACAAAATTATTAAAGCCGAAATTAAAAGGTTAGTAGTACAAAACGTGTTAATAATTCGTTAGTTGCTTATTCAAAATATAAAATGAGATTGAATGATTTGTTAATTACATTCTATTTTACAATGTGAATAAAGTATGTGGAATAAACTACATAGTAATGTTTAGTCTTAACAAATATTTTGTTAATTAAATTTAGCATTTTTTTTAAATGATCATATGTTAAGTAAATAGCCTATGAATGTTTTATTGTGTGGCTGTTATTGTAGTTTTTTTGTTGTCTAATCTATAAATATCTAATCTATAAATATTCTAAGATTTACTTAGCTAATCTTGCCAAAATATTTTTTTATTGCTTGTTTGTATAAAATTCTATCAACGAATATATGATTGAGTTATATTTTTTGTAAAACCTGCAATATATGGATAAAGAGAAAATTATGTTTCTTTTAAACATTCTGGATAAGTTCTACACGAGTACTACATGGTGTAACATTGTTACCTTGTTGCCCAGTGTTAATTAGTTGCTATTTTGGAAGAGGCTTGACCTCTATGGAATTAGTACAAAGCCCAGTTTTTCGTTAACCGTTGAAGTATATTCAAAATAATCAATTTAACATCAATAATTTATTCAATTTGAAACATGAGAATTAATTTATGAATCCCCAGACTGATAATATTTCAGGATCTTGTTGAGTTTCATATCTGATAACGTAAGTACGGTTCTTTTGCTCTGAGGGGCGTTCATTACTTGCTGTCAATATTTCAAGACACTGAATCTAGATTTACTCCACGCCATATTAGGCAACGACCTTATTGCCAGCTTTTCTTTTATTAAGAGAAACGAGCTGTTAGGGAGTGAAGAAGTAAGTTAGGAAAAAGTAATGTTGCAAAAATAACTTGTGGAGTGCTAGAGAAGATTAGATTTTCTCATGAATTGATGACCTGAACATCGGAGGAGGTTACCGGACCTTCTTACAAACCCCATTACATTAGCTATGGCGGCGGGGTTATGATTCAATCTGCGTGAAATTTATTATAATGAATGAGGAGTTTAAGCTTTACTTTAAGTCGCCGACACTTAATGTTACGTTGTTAAAACCGCAGTAGTGTGTAAAACCGTTCTGGTAACTTCGATATTACTTGTCAAAAAAAGATAAATATTGATCCTAAAGGAATTATAAAATGAGCCGAGGACATTAGTTGCATTTTCCGATTAGTTTTTTTACCTGAATGTTATTGGTAGGTTTATGCGTTTCTCTACATTGTATATATTTTTGTCAAGATGGCATTTTAGTAAGTATATGCTACTTGACGTTTTCCTGACATACAATGATAATTTTGATGAGATAATTTTCTTAGAGTCCTCTAGATGGAGCTTAAAACCATCTGTGTTAGCTTTTTTATCAGTACATAAGTTACAAATGTACATTTCAAATTTCAATAGAAAGTAGCCTAAAGGTTGAGTCCGCTATTTATTGAAAATAGTTACAAGAATAGAATCCAAGATTACTTATATCTCTATATGTATACAATATATTCATCTTGTGGCAATAAAAGATTTTAAAATCGCTTTTGATGTACTTTTTAACAATAGTTTATGATGGAAGTTGTATGGTATAATATTATAGTTAAAAGATTTATTGATAGTTGGGATATACCAACCGACAATAAGTCTTCTGAAATACTGTAGGAGCAACAATATGCCATCGTCAGTGGCGTATCGAACAGAGGAATCCCACACCGGATAAAGCAACGATACTACCTCATACTCAGCGAATTTACAGACGTCACCCATTCGTTTTCATTCAAAGAAATACCTAGGCATCAATTTGAACATTACATCGAGATAACAGGCCCACCGCTCCATGCAAAAGCTAGATCCATGTCACCACACCGTTACTAAGCTGTCAAAAAATAATTTCAGAGAATGATGCAACAAGAATAAGCCGCCCCCGCAAGAGCCCATGGTCAAGCTCACTCGTCGTCGAAAGTGACAGTTGTGCCGATTTCTCTCGTTTATTCCAATTTTTATTACCATCATCATCTCAGTCGATAAACGCCAACTAGAAGAAATAGGCCTCCCCAAAACATAGCCCCGCTGATAGGTCATAGCAAAGTATAGCATAGTACGGCATAGCATATCACGGCAAAGCACGGCATATATGGCAGCTGACCGGAGAGAAGTAGTAACTACTCAGTTAATTAAACAAAAATTAAATTTTCCTGTTATGTTAAATCAACATTTGAAAATTATGTTACATAAAATATATTTGTAAATATTTGGACAGTAACATTTAATTCATAGGTGTGAATTTTATAACAGTAATCTCCTCTGAATTTAATTATAACTGTTCTGAAAAATAATAAAAGTGCTACGTCACCAACCATTTTGGTATACATATTATATTGTTGATAAAGGTAAATTATAGTTTTAAAATTAAAATTATTTATAATTTAATTACTTACATTTAACGGACGGAAGTAAACATACTGATATTCTTCGGACCGGCCCCTAGAACTAATGGCTAATTAGAACCTGAGGTGAATCACTATTTCGGTAAAGGCACGCATGCAAGGGGAAGTTTGCTAGAGTATAAATTAGCGCAAATTGACTAACTAAATTTTCTGTTACAAACAGCTAGTTGGAACCCATCTGTTGAAAAGTAATATCAAAATACTCGATGAAAGCTCTTTTACATTCTGCGTATTGTTGAACATATAAAAATAAATCTGCACAAATTAAATGATTGATAACTATCGCCATTAATGCCGATGTGTTTTGTATACTTTGTACAGTACATTTTACTATCCAAAAGAGTTCACAGTGTTGCAATTTTAAAGATTTCCAAAAACTTTGTGGATTTTTGAAATAGATATATATTCATACATACTACCATATGTATCACTTAAAAATCTAGTTCACGGGCCTTTCCGCTCCGTGAACTCAGTACTGATGAAGCTGTAAAAGCCTTAGGGCTAACAGCATTAACATCTTCAGAAACAATACAATACAATCACTAACGACATTATCTTCAATGTTACGCGGTTATGCGTGCTAAGTGCTACATTAATCACTGAGACTATCGTTCTTAACGTAAATAAGAACCGAAATTAGCATCTCTCCTCATAGAGCTCTGGTAGAATGTAAACAAGAGTCTTCAGTCAATTCAATTTAAAGCTCAGTTTGACAACACCAATTTGCTCCCGTATAAATGGCTACCTTTGCTCTAAAAACCGTTTCAAACACAACAATAAATCTTCACTGAAATCACGGTCTAATTTCGTAAAAGCCCTGTCTCGCTTTGCTAATTAATATGAATGGCATTTGCATCCGGCTTTTTCTCGCGTAGACCATTTCCAACTATTGTTTTGCAAAGATCCTCACAATTTATTCCTATTTTTACTCGACTGCATCGCGACGGGATGGTTATTGAGAACAATAAAACATCTGCTTTTTTTGGTTACGCTAAGATGAAAAAAATCTTTTGTATTTTAAGCCAGAAAAATTAAAATATCAATTTTTGTGCTATACAATATACTATACCATTATCTATATTGAAACAGTTATATGCTTACATTGCTAGTTTAAACAACTCTGCTTTTGATTAAAAACATCTACTGTGATATAATATTTTAAAAAGGATTATTCTATTTATAATTGAATTAGTTGAGGTTTTAGTAAAAATATTTATTAAAGTTAACTATTAAACAAATATTAAATACTTTTCTACGAGAGAAAATTTTTTTTCAGACCTAAAATCTTATAGAATACAGAAACTATAGATGGTTTTATAACAAATTAATACAAAAGTGATTTTACTGAAATTGTTCAATATTTGAAAGTACTTAGCAAGTTTATAGGAATTATACCCATTAGCCTCAAAAAAGCGTAAAAACCTACTGGTCGAATCGAATACAAAAAATAAATCCTTTTAGAAACAGTCTGTTGGATACATTTTGCAAGTTTTCCATTTGGAGTATTGCTGTGTTATTAATTTATTTTCTAACAGCGCGATATTTTAATCAAAGCGTTATACATTCGTTCCATACCGAAAATAGAATAAGCGCGATACTTAAATTTCCATTGTGTGTTGGTTATATTTGTAAGAGCTTTATAGGGATGAATTTGTAGCTGATTTATCTGCAAAAAGCTTCAAAGTTTTTACACCTATCTACAATTACCTTGTATAAATTGATTACTCTGAAACTCTATTTGAATACGCTACGCAATTAGTTCTGGTAATAAAAAGTTGACAGTGTCAGAGTATAAACAAAAATTAATTTTAATATGTAGTTATCTGAATGTTTTAAAGGCTTTATTTAATTATTATTAGGTAATAATCTGACTTTTTAAACAATTACTCATTACATTATGTATTATTTCTGAAATCATTGATTTTTGGATAGGGTTTACCCTACATTAATTGATAGCAAGTAACAATCTAGTTCACGGACCCTTCCGCTCCGTGAACTCAGTACCGATGAAGCTGTAAAAGCCTTAGGGCTAACAGCATTAACATTTTCAGAAAAAATACAAATAAACATTCACCCACTATAGGTTTCACCTCTATAACCAATTCACCTATATAACACAGAACCGTCTTCATGAGCTAATAAAGAACACGAGTTATCGTTTTGTATTTAGTGTAATTGAATTAAGTGATAAAATACATTTACGTATTTTTGTCCAAAACTAGCAAAAACGCTGTAACGGCTTTTGTAATTTTTGTCATTCTATTTTCCAAAAAAATTAATGACAACGTTAGCTTGCTTTGCCGTCCCATCCCATATTTACCTAGATGCTACAAATATTGTTATTTAGTTGGTATAAATATTTAGCTTACCTTTTATTTAAGTAATGCAGCTAATAGTTACTGAATTATTTACTCTTACTTGAATAACAATAAGTCATGAAGTGAGTAAATTATTCAGCAGGCTCAGCATAATTTCCAAGAGTACAAATTAAAAACAATACATATACACAAAACAAAATATATATGTATACATATATATATGTATGTATATATATATATATATATATATATATATATATATATAATATATGTATACATATATAAAACTGTACGGATTTGGTTAATTCTCAATAATAAAAGGCTAGATTATTAGAAAAACTAAAGTTACGAAAATTAACACCGTGAAATCACGTCACATTCTCTTTGTCTTCTAGCATACATTTTATTGGAATGGTATTTGAATATACTTTTATAACAAGTTATTTTAGTTTATCATAGTTTATAGTTATTCCATATAAGATCTCAGTTACTAAATATAGGCCTCTAAAGATTTCTCCGTAGGTGTCTAATGAAACTGGTAGGTTGGAAGTGACCTGTATCCATCGACGCCCGGCGACCTAAAAATAAGTCTGTACAAGGTGCTCTTTATCCTTTAATAAATAATGACAAACAATAATTAATGATATAGAAGATTTAAAAAAATGAATGATGTATTTATTAAAAATGAATCAACGATATTTTGTTAAACATAATTACGACATATTCGGTTCTCGCGTGGTGACCCAGACCGGTAGACGCAACACGGCATGCCCACCACATCGATAACATTGTTTAGGTCCCGGGAAGTCGCTGGTTGCGGACCTGTCAACGTGGCAATCCTTCGCGGAGATCTACGCCTTTGTAGTGGGCGTCTATCGGCTGATATGAAAAGGTTTAAATTCATTACAGAAATAAAATAGGCAATTATAAGTAATTAAAGTGAAGCATCGATTCATGGACACTGGTTAAATTTAATTAAGAAATTAAAAAAAAAAAAAAACAGAATTATAATACCTTATTAAAAGAAATGATGTAAATATATTAGTAGATAATCAAAATCAAATAGTTGATCGTGAAAGCTAACAGGCACCGTTTTTAATATCTAATTCGGGAAAAGTGTTTGCACATAATTCACCTATATATACTTGTAGGTAAGGTGTACTGTCTGTCGGCGGAGCGCGAGCCGTGTACTCTCATTAAAACTTTCCTCAGGCTGGGCTTGCACGTGTTTTTAATTTTTATCGAGAGCACTCGTCGTTAGCGGAGGCGAGCGATGCGCGGCGCGGGGCTCTGCGGCTTTGGGTGCTTTGATTGCGGTAATGACGTCTCTCAGTCCCGCTTTCCTCTCCACTCATTTCTACTCACTATCTTCGAATAATTATTTCTTTACAAATTAATGCGTATCTTTTTAATTACTCGACTTCATGACGTGTTTTATGAAACACTTGTGACATAAATTACATATGTCGAAAAAAAAACTATTATGCAGCAAAGTCATTAAAGACAAATCCTAAATTTTTAATTTTGATATATATTACTTTTTTACTTAAAAATATTTCAACCTCTTACGATTGTTTATTACTTTAATTTGTTGCAAAAGTATAAAAAATGTGAAACATGGAACTAAAAGCTAATTTTCATGACATAAGAACAAGTTTAGATAAGTACATAGATTTTGATTTTCACTCTGATGTTTATTTACAAATTTATGCCTTGCTGCCTTGATGCCGTCGCTTCTGCTTTGTCGGCTAAGAGTAAATTCTTTATGGAAAGTTGCTCTATCTAAGTTATCTAATAGACTTTTACTAAAAAATCTTTATTAGTACGTGGAATCACTGTTTTGTATGATACCTTCGTTTCGCCAGATACTCCTTTTATGTTTTTCTAAGGTCTGGTTTTTAGTAAACAGGTACGTAGCACGTAATATGTAATACAGGACCAACACTGTTGTAGTTTCAAGATTTTCGAAGAAAAGTATATACATTGATCACTGGTAGCCCAGCGGTAGAGGACTGAGTCTTGCGAGTGTAAGCCGTGGGTTCGATTCTTGGTATGCTATCTTACACAATTCACATTTTGTGCATAAATTATATAGATAAGGAAGAGGATAGGCAGCAGCATCCTCAGCGTACCATAATACCACAGTGCGATCGCCAGCTCGTCTGGCCGGTACATCCTCACTTAGATATCTTTGGAGGAGGCCTATGACGTGCATTGGACTATCAAACTAATAAATCAATCGGCTGAAAAGATAGATACTCATCTTTCTTGGTGTATAACAACAATTTTGTATTGTAATATTGAACGTCTTAATTTACCGTAAATTTTTTTAATGATTAATCTAATATATATTTTTAAAGTTTGAAGCAATATTTACGTTACTATCTACTACTGTATTAATAATATTTTAAATCAGACCACAAAAAACCCGGTGTAAATTTGTTGTGGGCTTTTCAGATCAGGGCGCGTTTGGAACTCTCGTAGGTTTGGTCTACACTGAAGGCTGCCAATATATGGGAGCTTAATCTGATTCAAATTTCTATCATCATGGTCACTAAAAATGATCCTGTGTCGGTTATAATATTTTAGCGTATCGTACGTGATATAGCTGTATGTGTCGAGCGGCAACCGATAATCATTTGTCGATTGCCTTTCATTTTCCCATATTTTGCCTCGATATCCAGACGTGTTCTTTTATATTTTATTCTATTTAAATTTATCTAAAAGATTTTTATTCGAACCTTGTAGACTATTTGGAAACAATATGAATAAATATTTAATTTAAAGGTCAGATATTCTGGATTATAATGGAATAAATATAACCCACTCTACAACCTTACTAAATACTTATTATGTTTGGGCTTTTAATACGTAAAAGTTTATAGAATACCAACCGTCGGGATGTCAACTAGTAAAGGCCATAGTCAAAATGTCTATCCCTCTGATGTAATGGATAAAGCGTGTGTTTACGTCCAAAGGAGTACCTAACTTGACCTTTTACTCCAAGGCATAGTAAAACAATAAAAGTATTGTTAAATATACGTATATATGTATATATGTTGAGAACCGATGCATCAGACAGCAACGCACCAAATCCGCTCAACACGGTGATTGGCTACGCGAGCCTGTTTGCTGACGCAAAAGACTCTAATGGATTTTTCATGTCGATTGAACACGGTATAGGTACGCGTGCGAGATTACCAAAACGTTTAATACATATTTCATAGAAATAAATCTAAATCATTTTGTTACCACTTTTTCAACGTCGATGTTGTTCTTTGATTATACAATATAATTATTTTCTTATTTCTAATATAATAAACAAGCACTATAATAAATTTACATGTTTACTTAAATTTGAATTGCTGCTCCTTGCATCAATAAATATAAAGTTATCATAAAGCTAATTATAGCTATAATTATTTAAGCTCATCTTTGCTATAATTTATTTAACACATTCGTATCTTGATTTATTATAAAGAAGAATTGCTTTCTATAAGTTAATATAATTATGGTCGGGGCTGTTGTACGCTTACTATAAGCAAACATTTTTAATTTTGTACTTTGTTAAATTAAAGTAATATAAACTTTAGTATTAATGTGGATGTATTTACAAAAAATAAATAAAATTTAAGGGCTTTGCAAAGTGTATGGATTAGCTATGATTGTATTAACCCTCTTGCGTAAGTTTTAATTTTGTGTTTATGATCAAATACTGCATTTTATAACATTAATCGAACATATTACCTGGTATATAATATAGCGTTATAAATAGATTAACTACGAAACAACTTCTCCTATAACTATAAGTGGCGTAAGACGCCGACCAATGTGCTTTACCAGTGGTGACTTGAAAAATGTGGTCTCTTCTTCTTCGGACCTCATTGGTAATTTCACTGTCGTTCAACGAACCATAGAGCAGACCAACCTTTCGATTTCTTCACAAGATTGATCAGAAATTAGTAGATTCGTATTTTAATCAAAGTCACTGACATAGCCAAGGCATGATGGCGCAAGGCGTAGCGCGCAGAGCCGATGGCCACTGAAGCCTGAAGGTTTTAGAGTGAAGATCACGGACTGGCAAACGCAGTGCCTCCGTTGTCTGTTTATCTTGTAGAGAGACGTGAGGACGTTTCTCTACAAGGTGAACAGATGACCTTGTTAAGGTGAGTCATATGTTCAGCCGCAGACGTCCTATGATAACGATGATGATGATGACTGAATCATGAATGTCAAATAGATTCATGTAATCTTTTTTTATTTTGGTATCTCTAAAAATATCCAAATCCGATTATCAGGCATTGCTTATGGGTTGAGTTATTTGATTTGCTGTCAGGTAACTATTAATTATCGTTAAAGCTGATGTGGGTTCTGACGTATAAGGATTCGTTAGGGGAGTAAAATTTTGACGTTGATGAAATAACTAATTACCATTTAGATAACAATAGGATGTTTATTAATAGTAAATATTCAGAAAACAAATATAAAAAACTTGCACGTAAAATCTGCTTAAATTTAATAAACGTGTGAATCATATCTATTGAAATGCGGTATTATAAGTAAAAAAAAAGTTACTATATATTTTTAGTTTTAGATGGAGTATTTGCAAAAGTACAAACGCTTTAAAGGGGGCAGGAACTAATCATGTCGGGCTCGTATCAACCTCAAGATGTAACATCTTTGCTGCTGTGAACTATTGGCAAGGAAACGTTTTTGCAAGCACTCGCCACGTCTACTCGTTAAGACTCTTCTCCCTACTCGTTCTTTTCAGGTCTCTTTAACCCAATGTGAGAAAAGTACTCTCTGATTCTGCCACTTAGAAGGCAAGGGCGCTAAGAGAGTTATAACTCACGCGTGGTCTTTTAGCTCCTGCTATTAATAGTACCTATCCTATCACATTACCACCATTTTATTCCATTTCAACACCAGCCGCCGCAACTGTGGTCCGATACCGATAATACGAGACGAGTTGAAAGTATATCGTATTGTACTTGTTACTCATATATTCCAAAATCTATGCTATGACCACATTCTTACCGTGGGAGTGGAAACATAGCGGGGACATGTATTCCTCCTCTCCGCGGCTTACGTAGGAGCTTATTGAACCCACTCTATCTCAGGCAAATCTTCGGCGGCCATGGTTCGGTCACATTCCTTTTTATTTTACCAAGAGTGACAACGTCATGACTAATTAATTCCTACCTGCTAAAATCATTCATTATTTTCGATTAAGATCTAAAATGATATAAACGTAATGTTATATTAATGATATGGTATTGGATCATTATTGTCTATAATTTTATGGTGTAATTATACTCCCGTGTACGGTTTCCTGCTAATTCATGCACTTAGGACTCATCCCGTGATTATAGCTTGTGATGCAAGAGAACCACAATGTCTCATTAATGTCTTAATTGTCACCTTAAACTGACTACATCAATTAACAGTTTTCGTATCGAGTTACGTCACGTAATATAAGCTTTAATTCGAATGGTAAGAACATTAGAACAAAGGCAGCGAGTCGCCATGTCCACAGCGACACTGCCAGTTTTTTGTATTTTTATTGCTATTGTTCACTGTGGAAAAGAAAAACTTGTAAGAATTTTATTTTTCGCACATAGTCTTAATTAATCGTTTTTAGTTTTTGTGACTAATAAATTTTATTATAATAATTTTGAACACAGTATAATATTTTGGCTGTGATTTATAATGATATGTAAGTGACAAAAGTGTACATGTGTAGACATAAATATAATTAATAAGAAACTGGAACTGACATAAACCTCTTAAAACGGCGGCATGAAATATGTAATACTATGTAACTTATAATTTGATTTATAGTAATATATTAAATTTGGCTAACCAGAGGCACATAGTAACTCTTAAATAAAGTAAATTTTTCACAAAAAGGAAATGTGTCGCGTACTCTTTGAAATGTTTCTGTTAGAAGTGTGAGTTAGGTGAGGGTTGATAGATGAGTGGCGGCAAGGGAATATAAGCAAGACATTATTACTCATGGTAGTCTCTGAACACTATAAGCATAACATATAGTATTTACCGTTTCCGTTTTCAAATTTATTAGTTTGTAAAGATTTACAATTAACGGGAAACTAGACTTTCGTCGAGGGCTAAAACAATCTACTGTGGGGTACCACAGGGTAGTATTATTGGTCTACATTTTTTTGGCGTACACGAATGATATTCCGAAAGTCACAAATAGTCTAGTAATTTTATTTACTGTTGATAGTACTGCTCCTACATTTAAAAACAGTATCAGCCTTACTTTGGAACATGACTTTAATGAATCTGTCTAAATCTAGAAACAATAATAGAATGGCTTAAAAGTAATATCTTTATTAATTAATTGAAAGAAAATGGTTTTTACGAACTTTTTACATCACCGAAATATTAATGGTATAAACCTAACTGTTAAGTATAATGACGAAGTTATTACTAAGATGACTAACTTTTAGGAAATCCACCTTGATTTCAATATGATTTAAAAGACGCGTAAAAAAAAATTTTTAATTCTCTTTTGTTATTACTATATTTGACATTTTTTACGAAATAAATGATTTGGCTTGATACATTAATTATTTATTGCATATAATTTAATTTACTGTTTATAAGAGCATTAAAATTTCACAGATATATCAAGAACATGTTATATTACAAAACGATTTAACTTTTATTTTGAGATAGTTGTAAAACTACTGAGTTCTCAGCACATTTTTTGTGCCGTGTTTTTTCGTGCGTAATTATAATGAATTGCATAGGGCTGGGATCTTTTATTATTTAGTTTTGCACATTAACTGGGTTTTACACTGAGATTGATATAGCGACATTTCAAATTTTATGACATATAGTATAAATCTTGCTATTGCTATGACAAATTAAAAGTTGACATAATTTTAAAAGCTTAATTAACTAAATGTTATATTGAATTAAAATACTATAGATAACTTGTTATTAAAAAGCAATGGCGCTAATTTTCTCCAAAATTTAATACATGTGCAAAGAATATTCTTAGACGACAATGGAGACAAGCTCACGACGTTCAAATTAATATTTAACGTTATGATACAACTTGATGCGCATTGGGTTGGTCCCCATGGAATCTCGACTTAATAATTTTTCTTTGAGAATGTTATCTCATTTTTAATATTGAAGCGACTGCTTTCCCCTCGCGCTTTTCACAAAGGTAACGTATGTAGATCATGGTTAGGCAGACTAAGGGACTGAATAATGAAACTACCTTGAATAGACGTACGAATCATTTTTAGGGGTTCTAAGCGGGACTATCTCGAGTTTTTCTTTCCTTTTTGGCGAGATTAAATAAGAAATTTGTTAGCGCAGTGCGATTTTATGTTATGATTTTTAACAATTGGTATTTCGTTATGTTATTATTACGTTTATAAATCTTTCTTGTTTTAAAAACAAAATTTAGTTATAAAAAGTATGAGAGATATCGAATGGTTAGAAAGACAAATATATTGGACGTTCACGGCTGCGATTGCTGTCACCAGCTATTCTTTTTGGAATATTAATATTATTAATAAACAAACTTTTACTTTTTAGCCCAGCTATATGTCTTATTATTTTATTTTATTACATCTTTCTTAAAATTTATTAATTTAATATGGTAAATTTAGCATTAGCAATACCATTTTGTTTTTTTTTAAGATGTAGGAGTGGTCGTGGTACGGTAGCTTCTTGTGCTTCGGTAGTTCGTCGGTTGTATCTTGTTCGTCGATTGCTTCTTGTTCGTCGGTCGCTTCTTGATCTTCAGTTGCTTCTTCCTCTGTTGACCGCACCTCCGCTAGCCCTTATAATGAGCGCGGAGACTCTCAACAGCGCGATGCAGATTTTCGTTGCGTCTACTGTGGCGCCATCTGTCATGTATCTGTTTCACTGCCGCCGCCGCCATGCGATTGACGGTCACGTGGGTAAGAGCTTGGTGTTTGAGTGGCGCGCGATATGCACGCCACAAAGATATTTAAAGATATACCTTGAGCAGATAAAAGATTAGAGGTTTATCACTTTTCTTTTATGTCATAATAAATAAAACTTCATTTTATAATCTGACATGCATGCATGTTTAATTATAATTAGAACAATTAGATAAAAACTATTTTTCCTACTTTGTATTAATATTATTTCAGTGTTATATTATATCACAGTGTTATATATTACATCATATCAGTTGAATCATTGTATTTATACCATTAATTTTTGAAGTGTTATAAATGTATTAGTTTAGCTGGTCCCTTTATTTAAATAGAGATTAGGAGTTTTTACATTTGATTATATTAGGGAAGCCAGTCCAGAAGAGAGGGAGTAGTGACAATAAAAAAAATAGTTAAGTTGCCATGCAAGCATAGTTGTGGATGTCACATAACCTTCAGATATGTTTGTAAAAAGTGTTGTATGACGCACTACTTACTGTGATCAAAAATAAGGTGAAATGGATAATTAAAAATCCGGCGCATTCGGAAGCCAGGTAATTTTTTTGTCCTAGGTTGGTAGGAGTATCCATAACATTTGTCAGGCTTCTATTTGTCAAAACGATTACTACCGAATTACACGTATTTCTGTTAAATGTTTCAACTTTTTGAACGTGTGAAGTCTCAATAAAAAATTCAAATAAACTAATTCACCTTACTATTTAATCACCGCATTAAATTAGGATCGCACTTGGTAGAGATCGTACTGAAAACTAATAAAACTATCTCTTCCAGAGTCTTTTGTATATTACATTATTTACTTTATAAAAAGACATTTTCGTACTATTGTATATGCAATAACATATACGTTTATTTTATAATACATTTTTACATAATATTTATGTTTATATAAACATTCATATATTTTTATATACATACGATATATATTATTATATACAGACGAATACGTCTCCCGCTCGTTTTGCACATTTAATGAGCGCCTCAACCTCAACCTTGCTGGTGCGATTTTGTAAACTGAAAAATGCTGACCTCTAATCGGCGAATGTAATATTCGGACCAAATTTAAAGTCAACCTTAGTTATGGCTCCAGTAAAATTGGGATGAGATTGTTCATACGTTAAAATCTTATTTATGTACATAAATAGATTTTAATAGGTATTATAAAAAAATGCGCCTTATGATAGCAAAGTAACATATTTTACTCAATGTTATAAAATATTTTCCTATTTTTATGTATTTACAGGAGCTGAGTGATGAGATCAACGAAATAATCCAACATGTTCACAACGAATGCGTCGCTAAAACCGGAGTCGCCGAGGGTAAGATCACTAAAGAAAATTTTATTTCCGTTTACCTTTGTTCTATACTCGCATGCGAATGACGTTGAAACATTCGGCGCGGCTACAGTGTTAGGATTTTTTTAGATAGATCGTGTATTTATTTCACTGATATTTAAAAGATTTTTACTACATTTATAAGATTTATTTTAATTTGTAAATGTTCATCATAATCATGAATTTTATTTAGTGCAACAATTTTATTTGATTCATATTCGACAGTTCTATTAGGATATTATAATAAGCGACTACGACCGGGTAGACGCGACGTAGGGGTTTACTCTACTAGGTGGACCGACGACATATCGTTACGATCTCTGAGAGAGGCCTGTGCCTTACATTGGACATCTATCCGCTGACATTATAATGATGATTAAGAAGTAACGCCCCTTAACCCTTAAATGCATAATAATGAAAAAGTGTGTACAGTAAAAGTATGTATATATTTATATATATATATATATATATATATATGTGTGTGTGTATACATATATATAACACTATGCTATATATAGTGTTGTATATCTGCAACATAAGGTTTCTATTTTTCCCTGCATTGTAGTGTACTGCAAGATATATATTTTTTAAATTTATGTCATGCATTTAAGGGTGAAGCCCCCCTTTCCTTTAAACAGTTAACAAGTGGCGTCATCGTTTCAACGTATTTTTTTATTTTTACCACGTGCCACTTAAACATTCTGTTTGTCTTTTCACTTAAAATTATGTATATTTAGAATAACTGTAAATACGCTCCTAATAACGTCGTGACGACCGGAACATGTCGAATCTGTTATGTTGTTATTGTGGTAAGAGATTCAACACTCTCCGATACTTTCTAGTAAACTTTATATTTGTATATAGTATCAGTAGTATTTAAATCCGTCGTTTCAATAAGCCCGACGTATTTTAAAACATTATTCAGGCTCTGGTAAATCGCAGGGCCAACATATCTTTTTTATTGTATATATACTTTGTTTCATGTCTTATTAATTTGGTTACTTTTAATATACTTCGGTTTAACTATACGCAAATAGGATTGTTATAAAAAGTTAATAATGGGTTAATACACTGAATTTGTTATTTTTTAGTTCTTAATAGTAACTTATTATAGCGCAATTCAACGTTTGTCATGACGTATTTTTTTAAGTATTTATTAACATAATTAGAATTTAATTATGTATATCTTCACCTACTTCAAATGTTAAAGCAAATTTCATTCATTAACATTTTTTCTTGTAATTTACATAAATCACTTTGATAATTTTTCTTATACACAAACAGGTTTATGTCGCCTCTACATGTTTCAGATTACCTTTACTTGTGAAAACATGTCTCTTATTTACGTATATTTAGAAGTCTTTATTCTTGCTTGCCCCCAGAGGATATAACGAATTGTGAAAACGGCATATTTAAGGAGGACCCGAAATTGAAGAGTTACATGTATTGCTTGCTGGAGGAGGCGAGCCTGGTGAGTCGATAACCTCTTTCTCATATTCTGATTTAATCATATAATGATCATTAAAAACTTTTACTGATATTATTTCTAGATTGATGACGACGGTAACATAGATTACGATATGATGGTGAGCTTGATCCCCGACCAGTATTTTGACAGAGTCCACAAAATGATTTTTTCGTGCAAGCATTTGGGTAATTATTACTTTATTGCTTATCTGTACACTTAAATCCCAGTCGAATTTATTGACATATTGTTTTTCAGATACGCCCGATAAAGATAAACATCAAAGAATATTTGAGGTGCATAAATGTTCATATGAAAAGGATCCTGACGTAATTATATTATTAATTAACTATTAATTATTTTTGTGTTAAGACTTATGACATATTTTCGACAAAATTATTAAAGGCGTCTAATTTCCAAAAAAATTATATGAGCTTAATTAGCTTGTATGCGGTGTAAAAACTTAAAGGGGTGACTTTTAGTACTATTTCCTATCAACCACAAAGCGCATCACTGCATAAAGTGATCACTCTGAAATATATAACATTAATTTTTTTTAGGAATGCGTCATCTTTCTTCTGGCAGTACAAAATCTGCAAGAAAAAATAATAAAGAATAATTGATTTTAATATACAGTACTCCGAATTTTGAAGTCTCTTTTTCTTACTAATCATTACGTTTTTTATTGTTTCTGAAACCATAGATTTTTGGATAGTGTGTATCATACGTTAATTGAGATAATAATCTATACATTCACCGTTTTCAAGCTTTTAAACCTATAACTTATCATCCTGTGTATTAATGAAAATTTACACAAGAGCAAAGTTTGTTCGACAATTTGCAGCAGTGTAGCACAATGGGAAAATGAATATCTTTAACCAACAGCAACAAGTCCCATTTCGAAGTACTGTATCTTTTAATTGGTTAATATTCAGATTCAGTTGTGCAAATAATTCACTATATGGTTTGATGGATACGATAATTGAAAAGAGAAATATCAATAAAATTTCTCACTAAAATGCGTTTTTGATGTACACAACGGTGTAGTATTAAAACCTCTTACTAAATGGTGTATCAATGAAAAATGTGATTTTTTAATATATTTAGTATTTTAACAGATATTAACGAACGCCCTGAATGTGTGTACTTTGTAAGTTTTGTCAGTTTTTAATATATTTTAATAATGTGCTATCTTGTTCCAGTTCTATTTCTTATTCTAAGGATGCAACTTAGCTGATTGAGGGAGATAAGTAATGATACGAAATAAATTTTCATAAGCAATAGTTGACTTTAATTAAAAAAAAATCTAATTTCCATGTTCCAAATACGATTACGTTGTGTATAAAAATAAATATCGTATTATTTGTACGGTAAAAATGACAAGAACTTACGTAAATTGTGCTATTAATTTCCTTTGTGGTATTCTAACGCAACAATATACTTTGTGCAATATTTACAAATTGAACTTCAAATAGCATCTTCAAAGAAATCTCTTGGTGATACTTAACCTACCTTGAAAAAACAGTAAGTACTTATAAATAACGACGTAATTTGGCGTTAGCCGCGGGCACTCTGCTCGTCTACTTTTTATGAAATTTCACCCAAGTTTATTCAGATTTTGAAAGAAGTAAAATGCTAAAGAATTAATTTGCTTCACGAAAAATAATTTCAGCGAGCAATATAAATGAGTTCGAATGTTATAACGTATAATTGTGATCTTTAGTGAAATGAAATTCAAAGAAACTCCCTCTCCGAGTAATAATTCTAAAAATCCAGTTTTTGTTTGCTTTTGTTACTTGAGTGGGCACTTAGGAAAGCTACAATATTGAAGTTAGAAATTAATGTACATTACTCCATTTAAATAGGCGAGTTAGGCCGGATTCTTTTCACAATATGAGTTGAGTATTGTTCTTTGTACGTAGTAATTTATTTCTTAGTATCTTTCTTACTGCAGATAATTTAAAATATACACTAATTTTATTAATGCAATATATTAAATAGTTTACCATAGTTTCTTGACGAGTTTCCATCATTTGCAAACATTAAGAACAATTAAGTATTAACCATTATTAAAATCAGTGGAAATGCGAATGATTAACAACGTTTCATTCCTAATATGAAAAGTAATAATGAACCTTGAAGTTGAAGGGACTCGAACATAAAGATTCAAATTACAATATAAGACCATGTTATTTAACAGCAAAATGACATTCAAAAGACGGAAAAACCGAGGGTCGGAACATCTGCACATAAAGAGGCAATTTGGAGATTGCCAGGGGCGCGCAACCGCCGTTGAGAATTGTACTCAATGTATTCAAAAAAAATTTAAAGAAAAACGGAGGAAATATGACGTGGAATTCATTGCGGTAAAATAAACAGGAGTGGCTTGTTACTGTGGACAGTAACCGCACCGGGACGAAAGAATCTCCGCTGTTTCCTTCTTAATTGTGTGCAAGAACATTTTTATAGGACAGGAGCACACGAATACAACAGGTCGCGAATAGGGCGCTCTCTCGGCTGTAAATGAAACATCCATACTGTTAAAGAATTGTGACAGAACTTATACATACAGAATGATTGGCTATGCTGTAAAAGCTTTAGAGGGGTGAATACATACACACACACACAGCTCATTTATTAGCAAAAAGCTTTAAAGCTTTTACATCTATTTCCAATCATCCCGTATAAATTGATCGCTCTTAAATATAGCATATTAATATTTTTTTCTATTAGAACGGGGCAGGTCGATGCCGCCTGGCGCTACAATGTCTGCAGGGACTGATAGTAAACAATAATTAATTTCAATTTGTAATAATCCGAATTGTAAAAACCTTTTTCTTACTTACGTTACTTATTAGTTTTGAGACTATTGATTTTTGGATCGGTTTTACCTTACATGAATTAATAGTAAATGAGTTATATATTTACTCCTTTACAGCTTTTGGTTTAAAACCAATCAAATTGTCGAAAACCTGTATAGACGTAATAGTTTAAAAAGTGTTATTTCTGCCCGTAAATTATTTTTTAAACATTTAAATTGCATAATGACTTGTAAAACTTGAAATTTAATGTCTACTATGTAAATACGTAAATTATTTGATACAATAAATTTACAACTGATGATATCACTGTATCTGAACCATTCTTACGTGACCAGAGGCGCGTGAACGTGTTTTGCAGTTGAGAGAAAAAAAAAACCTGTGCACGTATTTATTCTTTCTCAGGTAGGCAAATCAAAGCCAGTTATGATCTAGTGAAACTATAGAGACTATTTATAATCATGTATTTTACCTAAACGCAATAGTAGCGACTTCCTCGCTATTAGCGTCCGAATTTAAACCGACGTTTGAATTTGAATTCAAATGACTCTCGCTATGAGTGAAAAATCAAGAATTGTTGAAGAATTATTTATTAGTAGTGGCAGTGGGGCCAGTCACATCCGTTAACATCATAACCGTCGGCCAATGAGGCCTAAAGGTTTTCAAGTGGAAACCACGATCCGGTAGACGCAGCGTGGGTAGGACTATCATATAGTGGACCGACGACAGAGTTAAGGCCACGTTAAGGCACTAGACGCGAGCAGCCCAAGACTTAGGTCATAATTCAGATCTTTGGGGAACGCTTTATCTTGTGGGGATCTATCGGTTGACATGAAATTTAACTAAACAAAAATTGT
Organism: Battus philenor; assembly: GCF_028537555.1. NCBI lineage: Eukaryota > Metazoa > Arthropoda > Insecta > Lepidoptera > Papilionidae > Battus > Battus philenor. The sequence continues at coordinate 8,283,291 of NW_027181693.1, forward strand.
GGCCGAAGAGGTCAGCAATAGTAGTTGTCACATGAATGTGCACACATTAACTAAATTTAATTAAGCTGTTATATTTGTGCAAATAATAAATCACAAAAGAATTTGGAAAAATTGATGACAAATAACGCAATGTCTTGTGTCCGACGTAAGACGACGTATATGAAAGTGTGCGCTTACTGCTCAATGTTATTATTTTTGAATATAGATATTGAAATCAACAAATATAATATAATAATTTTTGAATTTATTCATTCGTGTTGTGTTTCCCCTTAGTATTTAAAGTATAATAGTATTATCGAATTTTAAATTAAGCTAATTGAATTCTCGCTAAATATTACGTAAATGTTGTTTACGCTAGTAAAATATAAATGGTATAAAAACTTACTTAAGAAAAACAACTAATGATAAATAATAGTACAGAAGCAGTTAATTTAACTACCCAGAGGTAGCTTGAAAGCAGGCTGCGGATGTCGCAATTTGGCACCAAGCCGCAGTAATGACGTCCGACTTGTGGCTAGCTGGACGGCCGCGTACGTGCATTCGCTGCGCCAACTTCGATAATCTTTGCTTACTTTTTAATACAACACGATAATCTTAAATTTTATTTGAGTGCGTTTAAAATTTGTTTTATGTTCGCCTGTATTATTTTTTTTATTTGTAAGATCTACCTGCTAAACCTTTGAGTATACTTAAATATTTGAAGGGAATTAAAAAAATTAATCTAGTTATCAAAATATCTTCATACAAGTAGATATTAACAAACGCTTTTGAAAACTGTTTTTTAACGGACCGTCATCAAATTCTTGGATGCTGATAAGATTTATTTAACAATTTTTAAAGTTAAAACTAAGAAAAGGAATATATCATATTGTGAAATTTTACTATAATATGAATATTATTATTATTAAGTTTGACAAAAACTTTGTTGATTAAATTATATTTTCAATATCTGAGACGCAATTTATATGTTAATACAAGAGACGGGGCTACGTCGTTGCTACGAAGTGCTACAGAAGTACTTGTAGATTTCGCATGGTCAACGTGCAGTTGCGGGACCTTCTCTTAAATTATGTTGTGAGGTTAACTTAACTAACAATAATACAATCAATAATAACAGGGGTTTTATTATTTCTTAAATAATTCAATCCATTAATTATTTTAATATTTGAAATATAATGATAACTGAAATAAAATAAACAATAAATAAAAATGGTTCAAAAAATGTTTCAGCGTTGTTATATTTTTAGGTTAGTAATTATTAAATTGTTTTTCCTTTCTTTTTGTTTTTAAGTACCTGTTCACATATTTTAAATTTTTATTAATTAATTAGTTTTTCTTAAATGTTTTATCATCATTTCATGTGTTATCGTCCTTTCTTTTCTGTACGTTATTATTTACGTTTCTTCTCTTTGTTTTTTTAGGAACATGCAATACTCTAATGAAAGTATTTTCAATAAACAACTGGCTATATTTGGGATTTATAAATTAGTGTGCATATCATTCACCGTTGTCATCACGCGTACGTCCATTGAGTATAAAACTAGTTATGATGTATTCGTAATTTATTCGTTAAAGCGAAACAATTTATTGGCATGGAGCACGTTCGTGAAACAAGCCAATTATCCAAACAAATTGAGTTAGCGTCTGCTCGTGCCCGTCACAGTCACCCGCTTCATAGTTCTCTTCAAAGGCACCGTGCTGCTACTTCGGCAAGGTGTTTGTTTTGGAGGCGCGCTGCAAAATGAATATTGATGACTTTATGGGGGCCGGAGATGATTCGCTAAAAAATTAGCTTCTTTTCATCGTTTTATTGCTTTATGACGTTCGCAGTGAAAGCGACCGTGATGAAGACTAATATCGGCGTTAATTATACTTTGTGTGACTATAAGAGAAAAGATCTATCACCGCCATTAAGTTGTATACGCAACAATGGCTTAATGGTTTAATTATTCAAGTAATATGATAATATTTGTGTAAAACATTTGTTTTTACGCTTTTACTTTGTTATATATAACACAAATATATGAAGTTCTACTTTATATAAATAATTAAATATATGTAATCAATATAATCCAACGGACTGGCAGGTTTAAGTGACAGTGGGTAGGGCATATAACGCGAAGAACAAATGGCCACTAGGCGTTAAGGTTAAAGAGTAGCGACCACGGATCGACAAGCGAATCGCAGGATGTCCACACATCAGGTAGACAGATGACTTTGTTTAGGTGGTCGGAATCTATAGGGAAGGTTTGTTTGTCCCATTTGCCATAGGTCGTCCACTGATGGGCCTCTATGCCTACGGCCAAAATTACGATGATGTTGAATAGTCCATTAAATTAATTGTCTGGCGGTAAATTAATTTAAATCAAAGAACGACTGCTTGGTCGCAATATTTCTACCCGTTATTAAAATCAACGAATCATTTAAAAAAATATCTTTGCATTAAATTTACCCGTAATAATATAAGATTTTTTTTTTATAAATAACTAATAATGTTTTTTTTTAAATGTTAGTCAATGCATGTAATAATGGAATGTCGGAGGCGGACACTCGCTGACGCGTGTCATCTTGGCGAGCTGTCCGGAAGATACAATTTATATGCAAATTGAACACAAGATACAAGCCAATGATACCGCCGCCAGTCGCCAGAGAGCGACGCACCCCGTTTGTATTAACACTTCTAAAATTACTTTCGCACGCTGAGTTCCGTACATATTGTTTTTCGTATATTTCTTTTGACTTCAACGTGACGACAGAGAAAATTGCGCTGTACATTTTGATATACTTCTATTTGACGTGTGATAAATGGTTAAAATATTTATTTACTTGTGTTCACAGCAAAGAAAGTTTTTTTTTGTTAATGACATCTGTGGATATAGAATAATTAATTATAGGTATGAAAGATTTAAGGAGTGAACGTATAAAACTTCTTTGCTCTTAATATAAGTTATACCATAAAATCCAAGAGTCAATGGTTTAAGAAATAATAAATAACGTATTGATAACAGCAAGAATAAGCGTTTCAAAATTCGGATTACTGCCTATAGAAATTATCTAGTGTTTACTATGTGCTCCAGCAGACTTAGTACTGCTAAAAGTTATAAGGTTGTTGCATCCCAATAGAAAGAAAATTAATATAACAATTTTCAGAGTTACCTAGGTTACCTTACGTAGAGTGATTTAAAATAGGTTTAAAAATGAGAAACTTTTTGTTGATAAATGATTTATATTTAAAGCTTTTACATCAATTATTTATAATAAACCTAATCACCTCATCATGTATATGTTGTAAAAAAAAAATTATGTGGCGTTGTAATTTTCTCATCTACGTAAATGAAATATTATTTTTGTATTTTATGAAATTTTTCTGCTATATGAAATAAATAACGAGTTTATTTTAAAGGAATTGCAATACTCTAAACCACCTGCCGTATATTTAAATTTTCTTTACCGTTTTTCATTTATGGAGGGTAAATAATAGAGTATGACTGTGTTAGCTTTTACCTTACGGCGCTTTCAAAGTACTCGAGGTATTTCATTTTCATTCTAAGTGTTTTTTTGTGATATTTGCATCTCATGTCTTATTTATTAATAAGTGTAGTGGTGTGTTCAGAATAAATTATTAAACGGTTATCTAAATTACAGAATAATATAAACCACTATATAGGCAAACGATGATTATGCGGTTGGATTATCATTACCAACATTCCAGTACAAGGAATTCTACTGCTGGTTTAAGGGAAGTTTTCCTTCTTAGAACCCGAACCAGATGTTGTATAGCAACCGAAGAATAACAAAAAAATGTAGTTACTTCTATTAATTAGTTTAAGTGAATTTAAGTAATTGTTAGTACATAAGGCACGCGTCTAGTTACAGTGATTGCATCTTCATTCAGATGTCGCCTTCTCCAAATGCTTTTCGAAATAGCTCATTTGATTAGCATTGAAATGGATGAGGCATTTCGAAATAAATAAAGTTACTAAACATCTGATTATGAATTATTATTCCTAACAGTTGTTTTTATATCAGTGTAAATACTTAACAGCTGTCGGTACGATAATACAAAACGCGGTTTTGATTTTAAACTTATATTTATGTTTACAGAACAAAAAAGTATCCTTGACACTGCTAATTTGGGATACCAAAAAATTTGTTTAATGACATCACAGTGTGTGTAATTATTAAAAAGTGAAATTAATCTTTATACCTGTATCAACCTGTATTAAGACCTGTATCAAGATGTTATACCAACATGATTTGTGCTGAATTAATATTATTTGAATTACGAAAAAAATATTAAAAAACGTATTCAGAAATACCTTATCCTCTTTTCGGGGCTTCAGTGTTATGGCGACGGCGACCGCTGGCTAAGCCAATTAGTGTCCACTTGGGTAAACACCGGCTCGTTAGCGGAGTTGTGTGTTTTATTCAATTCAATTTGCCGACTTCACTACCGCTTATTAATAGGACATGGTTCCTTTTAGTTTATCAAGATTCGGAATGATTTTAATAACTCATCCAGAAAGGAGAAAACAATATAACGCGTAAGTAAGTAAACGTCAATCATACAACTTCATGTTAAATGTGAATTCTCGACACGAGTTTATATAGTATATATTAACAAGAGAACGCAAGGCAGGCAGAACAAGCTTACTGTCTAAATACATAACAGATAGGAGTCGGATGTAAGATAGGGTTTATCAGCATCAATAAACACACCCTTTAGCCGTAGTGACAACATTTTATTTAAGTTAATATATTAGACTTATATTAGATAAGTCATAATTGAGAGGACAGGACCAAGCTCGGGATCCGCTCACAAGCGACAGCCCAGGGCGCAGAACAGGTGACTCCTGGAGATTTTGAAGTGATGACCACGAAGTGGTATGCGCAAAGTAGGACATCTACCCACAAGTTGGAAAGACGACCTTGTTAGGTTCATCAGAAGACATAACGCAGCTCGCTAATAACTGGTCTTTTTAGAAATCAAATAAAAAAAAGAAATGTAGTTGATGACGGTGAAGATAATTTATTTACTAAGAAAAGCCTATTCATATTATATTTCATCGGCGGAACGAATTCATTTTTTCCTGTTTCTATATAAAAAATTATCTCTTATACTTTATTTTTTGGTCTCATGTATTTATTGTTAATACCGTAAAAAAAGAGGTTTGTAAAGAAACTAAAATAAAATAAGATTGTTATTTACACGCATTTGTTTTACTACGGTTAATGTTTTCCACCATTTGTATATAACGGCTCAGTTCATTTAACCTTAAAGCAATACTTCTGGTTTGATTTATCACTACTTAATTTGCTTAAAGTTTAATTAAATTTTTGTGTGGAAACATTTTGTTTATTAATAAGGCATTTAAACGGCTGTTTAAAGATCAATATGACTAGCGCATTTTAAACGCAGCGGGCGATTCTGAACAAATTTGTAGAAAAATATTAATATTATGTTGCGTATGATTACCCTACAACAATGACACTTTGTTATAAGTACAGATAGATCACAGATATAATAGAACACCAAATATTTGAAATATCGCAATAATTTTCGGGAATCTTTGTTTTCAATGAAATAGACAATTAATAACGAACATTGATAAGAGATAGCGCGTAATTAAACACGTGTCCGATGTCTCGATAGAAAGAATGTGACGACCGCCGCGGTAATTCATTCTGTGACTTGCAAGTAAAATGCGCGGTTTATTACCACTTACTAATTTCTTGAAATTATAAATTATTTTGAATTGCCATTACGTTATCTAATAAAGAGACATGCACTATTGTATCCAATTCTTATTATCCATACAATTTATTTAAGTGTTAAAGTTATTCTCTGCCCTTTGTTCAATAACTAATGTTCAACCAGAATATACTTGTTTTATTAATTAAATGAAAAGACAAGTTAATAATATATATCCCGGGAAGAGATCATTTGCAAGACATCATTTGCCGTACATAGACCTCCTCCCAGAGATTTCCAACAAGACCTGTAATTAGTGGTTAGCATCCAGCGTCTGCAAACGACTTTTACTGGGTCGCTTGTCCATCTTGCGGGTGTTTCTCCTACGCTGCATTACTACTAATACTCTAAATCCTTCAAGCCCTGCGGTCTATATTGCTCCAGGGCCATAACGGTCTCTATTCTGCTATGTGTGTGTGTATGTAGCCATTATCATTTGAATTAGCCCATCCACTGAGCAATGTCCGTTACACTCATTCGCGTATGGATTTCTTTATTCCAAACCGTAGAAAAGTTCTGACTGTATTCATCTCCATCGCTCGTTGAGCAACTGTGAGCTTGTCATTTACCCTGAGTGAAAAATCACATTTCAGTGCTGTTTCATTTTGAGTCGTCTAAATAGTTTATTGTAAGCAATATCTCATAAAAATACATAGCGAAAATGCATCTTAATGTCCGAGTAGCGTAAGATTGCGTTCGATGCAATCCTAAAATTGTTCCTAAAGAATAGCAAATAATTAATATATTATATGTAAGGAATCTATAATATAAAATTAATCATCGCAATCTACGTTAAAAAGCTGAATGCTATAACTCAATTTCAGGATAAATAAAGACGATTAATTTTCATATATTTACGCATTATTTTCAGTGAAAAATACTACAGTTTGTCAGTAATAAAACATAAAGACCTTTTTCGTATCTAACCAGCACGTAGCTTTTATTGAGTAGAAAATTATATGCAAAATCACGGCGGAAGTCACGGTCCGACGTAGAGGTAAAGGGGAGGTATAATTAATGTTGCAGCTACCGGGACCTTTTTTTTGTACTACCGCGTTGATAAATATGCTAACGGATTGCCTCTTAGTGAGCAGATGGATCCTTGGAACTAATTTATTGTAATGAACAGGTTTAACACTTCAATTCTTAATTTTTCTTAGGAGAAAACGGTTTTTATGGATTTCTGCTTTAAGAAACCGGTAGTATGCTATTAGTTGTGATATTCTCAGCCATTCATAGAGAGCAGTATTTGTCTTTTAAGAGAGTCATTCCCTTTAGTTTAATAATTCCATATTAACAGCTCGACTAGTCAGTTTTACAGCAAAGTGGCATCAACAGTGTCTAAAAATGGCAACGGCGTGTTTTGGAATAAAGTATTTTCATAACAGAAAGAACAAGGTACACATTTCTGTGATTTTTTACAAGGTTAATAATCTGTAATGATAACTGCTTAACAGTTACAGATTCAGGTTTATTTTATTGCGTTACAATAGGTAAGATATTCAGACGTTCCGTTTGGTTTAAAAATAACGTACAACAGAATGGACTTCATATCACGCAACTTTGCCTTATCACAGTGGTATAACTAACAGCAAAAACTTGATCTCGTCATCTAGTTAAAAAAACTAGTAAAGATATGCAACATGCTAAGCCTTGTTTCCCTTAATCACTTACCGGCTCTGAGAAAAGAATTAAAGCCGTATATTAATTCGGCCATTGATAGAAGAGCTAGTAAACAAAATTAAAATTTGTCAAAACGGAATAGACAAAAGCACACTAGCAGTTAAAAGGAAAGATCTAATAAAATCAAAAAATATCAAAAGCAAAACAAATTTGCAAAATTCATCTACAACTTTTATACAATTAAAGTTGAGATGAACAGAGCACATGATAACAGAGAAGAAGAATATTAACACGAATATTAAAAGCGTGATATCCACGAGACCGCAAAAGAGGTAGAGGTAGACAGGATCACAGATAGGAGGATGACATTATAAAAATAGCGGATCCAACAATTATGCACATAGTTCATAGCAACACAACGAATGGAAAGCTTTAGAGTAGGCCTTTGTCGGCAGCCAAGTTCAAATGATTTACGACCGTTTGCCGATATTTATATTACCTAATTGTTATTAAGGCGTTTTTAACTATAAAGGCCATTCTATTTATTTATTTTATGTTTATCATACCCGATACATTGGAGTTTTGGGCGTCTCGGGCAGAGATCAAATATGTGCAATCATCATCATTGTCGACGTACAACTTCCGCGTCTACTACTAGATACCAGTCTTATTGGGAATTTATGAGGGGCCTTTTCATAAACCGGTTGGAGGTGACATTAACTCGACTACTAACTTTACTTTATTTGCTAACTGACTAGGAAATCTATGTTTCTTTGTAATGCTTTTGTCGGCTGCGTAATTTCTAGTGGCAATTTACGTTGATGTCATTAAACTTGTGACTGCACAAGCAGTAGAAAGGGTAAAGAGTTTGTCTGTCAGAGGACAGAAACCACAAGCGTCTCCATCAATTTATGACGTGTAAACTCGAAAGGGTGCCGTCTTACAATGCTCTCACATCGATATCCTTTACATATATAATTAATTGAAATAAAACTAATTATATTAACAATATGTATTTATGCACGTATAAAACAATAATTTATTCAGATTACAATGCTCGCTGTTTTATTACGTGTCACCTAACATGATATTCAATATCTAGAAAATAATATGGGTTAAGTAATCCATTGATTCGTGTTTCTGTCCAGTTCTCGCCGACAGAAACTTAAGACTATTAGATATATATAGAGTCCTATATTCTGTCTTCATGTAGTTTTCTGTTAGTGAAATGTATTCTCTTTCCTTTTCCAAAAATTCTGTCGCAGATAGTTTCCCTTAATAGGAAAGTTTAGCGTAGCCGTTTGAAAAACGTGGTGCGTTCAAAATGAGTATTTTACCAAAGACGCGACAAGTGCACCCTCTTAATCACTTAAATCATTAAATTTATTACAATTCATAGCATTTATTTCCAAGTTTTAATGGATTAGGTTTTATATAAAATGGTAACAAATATTAATATATTTTTTATAAATATGCGATGTGAAATAGCTAATAAGATTAATAATACAACACGTTTTTGTTACCAGTATGTAATAAAAGCTGCGCGGTAAAACTAAAAGAGCGCCGCAAGCCACCATTGTTTCATTAAATTAATTACCACTTGAGCCCCTTTTGTTTCCACAGGATGTTTAGTTCACTAAAACTTTCTTGAGCACCTTCATGTAAAAATAATGCACTTGGTGGTATTGCTTTAACAGAACTGGCATTATTTATATTATGTGGCAATTAATTTTTAATGGTCAATATTACGTTCCGTGTACATTTTTTGTTACAATTTAGTTTTTATTTACTTTACAAAGTAAAATTAAATAAAATGATATAGTTTTTGAAAATTTAACTCGACCTAATAGTACAATTACGTAGACGAGAAAAAGTGCATTAATTTTGAGTGTAGATAAAATGATGTTATACATGCGATTGGTTATAGGTGTAAAAGCTTTAAAGAGGGTAAGGCTCATTTGCTGTCATTAAATCTATGGTACTCATGGTGTTTATAGTATCTTATCTAAAATCAATGGTTACAAATATAATAAATACGTAATTCGCAAATAGCCCTTTAAATATTTGGATTTCTACATATTAAAATTAATTGTAGTTAGCTATTTGTCCCTGTAGACTTTATAATAAAATGGAAATAAAATAAATTAATGCAATATATTTCAGATTGATCACTTTTTACAGGATGATTGAAAATACCCTTTAAAAATTTCAAACTTATGCTCAATTACCTATATAATTATGTTTTTGTTGTTAAAAATGTCATTTTAATGAAAATAATTAACATAAAAACTAAATAAAACTGTTGAAATGTCTAATAACGGGTTCGCTGGGTTAAAAAATAGACGAGACAACTTAGAAAGTAAACCAAGAGATACTTACTAGTTTAGTTATAGACGCAGAGTGGCGAGGCGACGAAGCGATGCGACGCGGCTTGAGGATGCCCTAACAAGTAAACTGTCCCCGACTTGCAGTGAATAATAACGTACAAAATCCTCCGACGACAGTGCCTCAACAAACAGTAACGACACTCGGAACTTACTTTATCTTTGAACAAGCACTACCGTAAAATGCGAGTACTGGAAACTATCATTTTATACCGGAACCGAAATAATTTGTCATTATAAAAGCTTATTTTGTTTGTAATATTTATGCAGAAATTTTGTGAGAGATTTTTCTCATAAATTTTAGTGGGAGCTCCATTATCATTATTAAAATTATATTTAGACATTAGTAATATGATTAAAATGCATTTTTTTTCTTTTTACATATGTTACGATATTTGGGATACGGACGTTAGTATTAATTACCTAATTATTTATATAATTCGTTTAGCTTACAGTTGTCACAATTTTACATAATGATATTAAAAGTAATTATCATTTTAGCATAATTACATAATCAATTACAAGTTACCACAGAACGCAAACAGTATAAAAACAATAGAAGAAAATAAAAATTAAACGTCTCGTAGCTTAATATTAACTTAAGTGCAATATGCGAAAGTGTAGTGTCTGTTTCAAGGCTTCTTAATAAAGTTCAATTTAGGTGGTTACAAGTCATTTTATTGCGTGTTATCTATTTATAAAATTTCTTTCCCTTTTTTATTGGTTTGCAGGATTTTAAGATTAATTAATTTTGTTGAGATCTTATTAGGTTTTTATGCACTTGTGTATATAGTACATTACATAAACAGGTGTTTTATTTTGTATATTTTGCGCACAATTTGCGGATTTCGGATCCTCGAGCAAAGACTCATAGCGTCGACATCAAATCGAAACCACAATGTGAGTAGGTAATTAATGTTACTTATTGCACTTGGTGCTTTCGACTCATTGTTAGACTTTACAAAGCATTAAAATGCATCATCTTGTTAGTCGATAAACGCCCACTTCAAGGCATAGGCCTCGTGCCTGCATCCAGCGATTTTCAGTTATATCGTCGTTCCACAAAGTGAGGTTTTATCTACGCCATCTGTACCGCCCCGTGGTCACTATTCGACCAAGAAACACGGGTCGAAATGTTATGATATACAATCATTAATTATTAAATACAAATATAATAGATCATGCAATTTTAAATTTTTAAACTCTCCCGGTTTAATTGAAGAATTATATTTTGTGGACAGGATTGTATGCGGCCGAAGACGTCGCCTAAAACTACAATAATATCGAGTCTCATTATAAACAATAATTTTTTATTTCATCACTATTATTTCAGCCATAGGAGCTCCACTGCTAGAAATAAGTCTCTCCTAGGGATTTCCAATGGAACTGGTCTAAAGTGGCCTGCATCCAATATTTATATATAAAATGCATTCAAATATTTCTAAATTCAATCATTATAATTTAGTTATTCAAATTACCTAAAATTACAGGATACGTTTAAAAGATTAAAATATTAATAGATGAATTTTAAAATTTAAATATTAGAATACAATACGCACATGCTTATTTTAGTTTTACAAGAATTTCGTTCATACGAGAAGTACAAGTTGCGCAGAGTTTTTCAAAAGTTTTCTTTACTTATTTGAGGACGGTCGGAGCGAGCGTCGAACTCCCTAACTCGTGTTATTGAATTTAATGTACCCCCCGCCGTACTCGCTCTTACTTCCTTTCAATAAAATCACTTGGACTTTGCTGTCAATGTTAATGTGTGATATATCGATAAACAAGTAATGTTTACGACGGCCATAACAATATCTTAAAGCTCTATGCATGTTGTAACCAGTGTTATAAACCTGTCTATGATCTCTTAAGTAATTGAAAGTATTTTTGTTTTCTTTGAGGCTTTTTGTCAATATACGGGAAGGTTTTCGAATACTACCGTAGTTTCAACAGCAACTGAACGTTGCCGCAACGTTTTATAGTGGAACCCACTCGTTATCTATAAAATGCAAGCAGAATTACCTTGTGTACCACCGCGAGGCCAAGACTTGTGGTGGATCATTCTTAATCCAACATAATAACCTTTGACGGGAGTTGAAGGAGGGCATTATATAACTCGTATATGATAAATTGCATTTATATTATAATATTTAATTACATTGTCTTGGACTTCATGCTTAACTCTTACGGTGTGTTGCCAGGTTTATTTGGGACTTCCACGATTACTTTTCTTTTGGGAAATCCAACCGTCGATTTGTGGCATAACTGTAGACTGGAATTGCCCCTGCTTTAGTATTGTAATAATTTTATAAAAGGTAGTTTTATTTTTCTTAAATGGCAACGCTACTCGAACCCGTCACTCTTTTGTGACAACTTCCGATAAAAGGATTGAGATTCGTAGGGTTGAAACACCGTTTTGATTATTGAGTCGGGAGCTTGGTCGCTCGTTCGATAACCATCGAAGTGATAAGTTATCTAGTGGGAACTATGCTAATTGGCCTGTATGAGTATTAAAAGTGGAATAAAAATACTTACTGTGCTATGAATTAGAGTTTTTTCTGATAATATATGCACACAAATCCTACGTACCGTTTATACAATTCACGGTTGGTTACATCTAATATTGGACATAGGTCTTTCCTATAGATTTCGAAAACGAACGTTTGGAAATGGTCTGCATATAGCATCTTCTTAACTTAACATGGTTGTCTATTCGACTTGGGTGAATGTCCTGCAATGAATTTGCCAGTAGAGGTATACTCCGGGTGTAGGCGAAATAAAACGTAAAATCATTTTAATTTTAAAATTAGTTTCTACACTAGGGTTAAGTTTTATATGTTTAGTAAACATACATATACCATAAAAAATTGTCGCAAATATTTTATTACAGATTAAGTAATGTGTTGAAAAAATCTTAATCAATTTGAATTTCTTTTAAGAGGTACATATTAACATATTCACATCATTTATATTTGCATAAGCAACATTACGTTTGATATTTCAATACATCAAACGTTGGAAAGTAAATAAAATTCGAACTAAAGGCAGTTAAAGTGCAAATTTTCTTTGGGTTTGCCGCAAAAGGTTTTCTACAGCTAACATTTACATTCGATGCCTCGATGCCGCTTTGCTCCGTTCGGAGTGTTTGTGGGAACGCACTTTAATCACGGAGAACAGGTGGGAAGAGCCGATGAGCAATTTTCGTATTGGCGTTTCTTATGAAATCGCAATTTTTCAGTTAGAGGGAATGGAAAATCGTTTTTGATCCTAGTTCCTATATAATTGACTCGTTTTATATACGAAATAAAAATTTGTGAACTTTATTTGAATATATTATTGATTGTACCCTAAAACAACAATAAGAGTATATCTAAAAGGAAATGTAATAAAAAGAGTTAAACAATTTATGCAGAGGAAGTAGGTACAAACGACGGTCTTATCACTTCTACCAGACAACCTTTGGATGGAGATGAGAGACATGAGGGGCAATTAAGATATAGTTTAGCATTATTACTAAAAAGGTATTACATATTTTAGAATATTATATACAGCACATAAACATACATATATCTTCTTTTAATAATAATACAATAAATTCAAAGGCATTCAAAGTCTTACTAAATTATTTAGCGATATTATAATTATAGATTTATAACTTGCATTTTTTTATGAATACAATTTTTATACTTTTAATTTTGATTCTACCATCAATATCTCGAGAATCAATTTTACCTAGTTTGTAACATTCAAGTAAAATATATTGTTGAATAAAGTCACTTTATACAGAAATTCCATTACGCAATTTTGTAAAGGATAACGTCGCTTCTACGAATACCTGCACGTTTTCAATTTACCAGAAAATATTTCACGGCATCGGCTTGTAAACTCGCGCGTTAATTGTGGTCACACTCTTTTGTTCAAATCGATTCAGCTGAATGTTAAAGCCTGGGCTATTATAACATAAGAAGGGGAATGCTGATATCAAAAATATTAACATTACTGCTATCGGTACTTGTTTCGTATCAATATCCGGATTAGGTAGAATCAAATTTGGTTTGTAGGAAGAGGATTTATGCAGCGCTCTCAATTTCCTGCGACGACAGCGGAACATCCGGCATGCAGTCACTCCCTCCTCCCTCTATCGTTCGGTCCCCGCGAAGCCCTCCGTAGTCGGCGGCCCAGCGTAAAATGAAGTTGAGCATTTGCATAGCGACACTGGAAGCGGGCGCAACGGCAAATTGTTGTCGCATCGATGATTCGATCAATATGCCATATCCATACCGTATTGCTTCGGGTTATGTACGCGCGCGTGTGCATCGGACTGCATAAACCGAGTTTCACTATGATGGCTCCTATTCTCAAAACGACAAATACACACCCTTAATTTCGATAAAGGTAATCTTATCTCACTTGATATAGACTACTTATGTAAAGGATTATGCAATTTATACATATCTTTTCAAATCATCTCATCTCTAGATGCATCTACTTGTATATGTCTTTCTAATATGAGATGCATTTCTCTATGATATATTATTTAACGAAATATTTGTTTTTACTACCAATAATATTCATAATAATACATTTATATATCAACCAATTCATTCATAGCCAATTAGCCATAATCATTCAAGGAACCCGAGAGCCTCTCCTAGATTCAGTAGATCAGATTACGTGTAGCGAAAATGTGGATTTAGTCCGCAATCTACGCCCGCGCAAAGCACTGGGATCAGATGGCATAACCACTAAGGTATGGTAGTAACCAACAGATTCTTTCCAAAACAGTGGAAGACTGGGAGGTAACAGGGTTCTTAAAGCCCTCGAAACCCGCAAATAACTCTACGTCCTTTCGGCCCATTAGCCTATTAAAGACTTTTGGGAAAATATGCCAAAGATTATTCCTCACCCAAATTAAGAGATTCATGGAGGCAGAAGAACTTACAATTTCCGAACATTTTGGTTTTCGTGCCACACAGTTCTGTACCTATCAAGTGCATCAATCACGGAGCATCTCCTCGCTAAGCGAAATAAGTGTTCTCTCACGGGAGCCTCGTCGTGGCTAAACCGTTCGGCAAAGTTTGGCATAATTGGTTTGTATACAAGTTATACGATTCTGGCATGCCGGACCATCTCGTATGCAAAATACGAGACATTTTGAGCGATAGAACTTTTCTGTATTGCGTCGGGGGAGTTCGCTCCCGACCGCGCTCTGTACGGATATGCGTGCCCCTTAGGGCGTATATCACTCCTAGGGTCAGTTCTATACACGCTCTATACCAACGACTTACCACTCGTGAAAGGAGAGAGAAGAGCTTGTCTTTTTCGCAGACGATACCTGTATCCCCATTTCTGGTATCGGCACCAACACCATCACCAAACACTTCTAGACTTCAACTAACGTCCTAGGATAATGGTTCCAGAAGTTCAGTATCGAAATCAATCTCAATATAAGTGCGGCAATTCTCTTCTTGAAGCGCAACTGCTGCCTTCGTTCTAGGTCGCGTCTATCCGTTATTAAATCACCGGAGTAAAATATCATTTTCAAATAAAGTGACATTCTATAAAAGCTTTAATCAGACCCGTTGCTGAATAGGCTAATCTGTACTTCGCGTGTGATTCGCAATCTCCAAGTCATGTAAAAGAGGTTAAAGCTCAGGGCCATGGTCGCGCCGTAGTACGTGCGTAATGAGGATCTGCACATAGACTTGGAACTGCTAACGATTGCTCAGTTCTTAGAACGAGCATCGATTCATTACATTCACTGTGCGCTCAACAAACTTACTATTTGTGGGTGTCGTCAGTTCCAAAAAATTTAGACCCCGCCCCATCCTGAGACTGAGACAATTCCTTGATTGATTGACAAAAAATTTCACAGCCGTCCGAAAACCAACCCTCCTCGTCGGATTCGAGGACAGGAACATTCTAGGTAAAAGCGTTTCTGGAGTTTCTTCCACCACTTCTTCTCCCAGCGTTAAAGCTTTTTGAAGTAGCTGTAATACTAGTTTGGTAATAGCTACCGACCAAGTCCAGGTTCGGCTTTCTCGGGCGCCCTTGAGTTGAAATCCTAATACTGCTGAATGATAAAAATGAATGGTACTATCGACGAGTGAGAGCCCGAGCCGTGGCGCCGAAGGGTGTCCTCGAGTTTTGCTACCTAAGAGGTTACCTAAAAAAACAATCAATTAAATTTTATTGTCCTTGCTTTTGCGTTAACAAAGAAGGATTATATTGACCTTATATCAACAGAAACCTATCCTAGGGAAAGGCAAATCTCACCTTTTCCTGCCAAGAAAAGGTACGGTTATTTGGTTTTTAACACTACTTTTCTTCCGCATTTCCTTCTACCTCCGCAGGAAACGAAGCACAGACAATATGTGTCATTCCCTGTCCCTCCACAAGATCAACTCATCACCTCGAGACAGCTACTTCGAAATCTCTTTCTTGTTTCGGAATCTCTTCCTTTAAAATCAATATTCATCATCATTTCACATCTCCTATAGATTTTCTGAAGAAACGGATGGAAGCGGCCTGGATCTAATTGGCAAGGTACAGGACAAATAATACCGGTAATATCTAAAATTATAGTGAAAAAGTAGCACTTCATCAAGGTATTCGAATGCTTTTCTTATTTAAATAATAAAAGGGAAATAGTCTATTTTTAAATATTATATTTAACTCGGTTTTATCAATATTTGATGATTACTTTACATATTACGGGGACAAACAATATATGCAATCCTTTTAAATAAAATTGTCTTTTGCATATGCATTTCTATTTAATACATCTAGCCTGTAAACACAGACGGAATGTTTAAAGGGTAGGTAAGCGGGGTCAGATATTCCTGAGCCAAATATACAAAACTAAGAAAAGGAGTCATGTGTCTTCCAATTTTTATTAAGGTATACGTTGGCCAATCTTTTTAACATTCCGTTTGTAGATTGAGTTTTAAAACACATGTTGGCATATTCGAAGATTGGTAAGTATTTTATTTCTACTTTTATAATAGTTTTCTTACTTTTATTCGCGATTGTAAAAAAGAATTATTTAGTTGATATTGCATAATCTCAATTACAATTTCTTTAACTTATTATGTCTAATATTTTATCGAATTAAAAATTTAATTCAATACCTGCCTAGAGTACTACATGCAATATTTTAAAAAAAAATACTTAGAAATTAACGTAACCATTTATTCCGGTAAAATGTTTCATTAAGGTCGTAATTTTATCATGTGATTGAACACATTGAATTGTTGATTTTATCATGTGATATATCATAAATTCACAGCAAGAATGGCTAAATAGTATAATAATAATAATAAGCTAAATAGAAAATTTATAAAGATTTCTTTGAATAAATCAGGAAACGTCGTGTTTGATTTCTATATGTTTAGCCTCGTTATCCGGCACTACTGTTTTACCACATAAATGTATAGGGCTGTCCTAAAAACCAGCATTAAATATAAAATTAACCAAATATCAATTTAACGCTTTACTAAAAATAATATTAAGCTAGATGTAACTAAAAAATCACCCAAGGTAATTGTTTTGTAAACAGTATAAATCAAGAGCTTTTAAAGTTTTATCAATGTGTTTTATCGCTTGAGACATCCCTAAATTCAATGTACTATATGCGTTCAGTTCGCAGTGGGGGTCGATTTCGGTTCGTTTAAGTTTGACATCTATAACGCGACTGTTTGTGGAGCTGCTCTGCCGTGTATGCCGCACGATGACAGAATTTGCAATGAAAATTTTCCCCGAGTCAACGTGCATTGCAATTGTGATCTGACGTTTCGCATGAAACGGCTTAAATCCACTGGATTCATTTTCCATGTTCGTTGTTGCCGTTGAAATTCCCAAGATTTTTTTGGTTTATTTGTATTTATATACACGACTAAGTGTTACGGCTTTTGTATACTTGCACAATAAACCTGGAGATGTATTTGCAGATTGGGGATGTCTCTCCAAAAAAAAGCATCTTTTTATTAAAAAGTGCAGCAAATCATTTATATTTTTTGTCTCTTAGAGAGTGCCTTCAAAATTAGTGTAATAAAATTAAAAAACAAAAAAGTGTTTTTTTCCTTCTTTTTCAAGTATGCATTCATAAATTAAACTAAACAGTTGGACATCTATATAGATCTCTCAATACACAATTTTTAGTCACCGTTCCATCGGGCATCATCACGAACATCTTGAGCTTATTTCCGACGAAGCTACAGAAACCGCAAGACTGACGTCACAGTACAAAAGACACCGAAAGGTACGACACAGAAACAGCAGAACTTGTAAAATATCTTAATGTTTATTTAAAGGAAATCAAATTTTCAAGCGCAAAGAGAGATAGACTCGCAATACACAATTGCTACTTTTTATTTAGATTAATTTCATTTGGGATGATACATTTATTATCATGATCAATTCGGCCATAGGACATTTTATGGTGGATATAGGTCTGCCCCTATAGATTTCTAAATAGGGCCTGTTTACAGCGGCCTACATTCAGAGCCTTCCGACGAACTTAATCAGGTCGTTGTTAAGCGCTAAGGTTATTTTAATGTTGTATACTTTTTATTAATTTAAGTGACAGCGTAGGCGTTATTACCTTGTTCATTCTTCTTAGTTAAGTTGTGGTATCGATTTTTAAATATATTCCACTTTTGTTTCTTATAAATATTTGTGATTCAATATTAACATACACATAATTTTATTAGTACTGTACCATTCCTCAAAATTTCATAGATATTTTGTGAAAATTTTATTCAACTCATACAAATTATTAATTTTTGTTCCGATTGTTTTTGATACATTTCGAAGTATGTATATTTTAAGGGTTTTAACTAAAGAAATAAAATAATAAAAAGTGTATCTTTAATGACTTTAAATATTTGAATTTTTTAAAATTTTGAATTTAATAATTAAGATAAAAGATTCTTGTTGTCTTCCTGAACTAAACATATTTAAAAATGAGCTTAAAGAATATATCTGCCCTTATAATTATTGAAATCATTGTAATATGTAAAAAGAGTAAATAAATAAATGATATAATTAAATATTTTAACTTAGGAAAATTAAAAGTTGTGGCAATTCATTAAACATAATTCATAACTTTTGTATAATATCAACGTTGCATTTGCGGGAGATGACTGCCAATTTGTAATGAAATAGGGGCAGAGCAAATAATTAAGGAGCGCGAGGGCGGTCGGCCGCACAAGTAGAAGTGCTTAAGGGAACCAGCTGTTGCGACGGTTGCGAGCGCAAGTGTGCTGATGCGGTGTGCATATTTATAGAGCTTATATTTCTACCATTCATTAAATTTGTTTTTACACTTTATTTTTCATTACCTCCAATTATCGAATACAAATCGGATGGACAGCGTGCGGGAATCTACGAAAAATCTTCTTATTTAATATCCCTCAGAGTGTAAAGGGGAAGGTCTAAAACAATTGTTGGTTACCAGTGATGGTTTGTAGCACAGAAACATAGTCACGTAAACTTTAGGCTTCAGTGGCAAGCTGACAGCCGCTTAACAAGACATGAAGTGATCTTTTTTTTTTGTAAGTTTTATTTACAAGGTTTTCTCTAACATAGTCAGAGCCTCTATTTCTCTCAACAATTTCTAGACGGAGGAGGGAAATCCTGCATTGAAGTGGTCTTTATTCAAGATTTCTCTACGCCATCGATTCAGGAATGAGGAGATTCATAGAGGAACGAAAGTTGCTGACATGGCCCAGCGAGGCAAGGTGAGTGGCGGTGGGGAGGCCGGTATAAGGTGGATAGGTAACGTTTATAAGGTTTCATCCGGTATTATCTATGGGTGAGACCAATACCTAACGGTGGACGTACAACAGCTGAAATGATGATTTATAGTTGAACCAATATTAAAATAATTCCCCATTTACATGAAAATCTACATCGATCTTTAAAAAAAAGCAACAGACAAGCCTTTGAAAATTAAACCACGTGTTATCGGGAACTTCGTTTGCTGAACAGATTATAAATCCAATTCTAGGTTAGTATGACCGTTTTTCTGAAATTTTTATTAAAAATAGATATTGTCATTGATCTACAACGGTATTAACATCTTAATATGTTGTAAAGTAACAATTTGTTTATAAATTCTTTTATATGAATATAGACTATAGTAGAAATACATCGACTTGATAAGAATGTTTATTATCAATAATATTTTTTTGTTATTTGAGTATCTGATGTTATGGTTAATAAACACTAGTATTTACTCTAAGAGTTTAAGTATAAAATTGCTTTCTAGTTATAAAAGACATATTTAATATTTTTTGTACAAAAGTTCTAAGATAAGCGAACGCTGAAATTTTAAAAACGTTATGAATGGTTGTGTAATCAGCTCAGTGTAAATCCCAAGATGGCAGGCTTTCATTAAAATCTTTCGTTTCCCTGTTATATGGACGTAGCCTCTGAATACCAATGCACGTAGGATTGCACAACTTTATATTAATTTACTTGAGAAGTTCAGGATTGCTTTCACTGATTTATGATTACTCATTAAATACATAGATTAATAATTAAAAAAAAACTATGAATAATTTATGTGGACAGTAGGATAATTGTGGTATTACAGTAAAAATGTTGTTAATTGGTAAACATCGTGCAAACTGCGAACCTCCACATAGGATTATCATAGAAAGTTTGTAAATTAGTTGGCTTTTATTAAAATGGTAATTGGGAAAATTTAATTAGCGGAAATAGTTTCATCGAGTTGTTCATTTTTGAGGTTGGATCGCGGCGACAAATCGTGAGAAGCGGCGAGGACCCAATTAAAAGCATAGACTCTACAGCGTATTGAAAAGTCGTGTCGTACCTACAGCAGACGTGCCGCGTATGTTATATCTGTGATGCACCGTCGTGTAGGGTTGACAAAACCTGTAAGAGAAAAGAGTTAACGAATAAATTTTACACATTTATTATTTATTAATACGTATTAATTTTCATTAATCAATGAAAAATTATCATCATCATTTTATCAGCCGATGAAATCCAACTGTAAGGCATAGACCTCACCCGAAGACCGCCACGACTACTGATCTTACGCAGCTCGCATCCAGCAATTTCCCGCAACCATGATTATGTCAAATTATAAAAATAATTATTTCTACTTTGTATTTACTTAAGTATTTAATTAATGGTAATTACTTAAGTATTATCGTCTACATATTGTTATATAAATTGATTTATATTTATCACCATATTTTTCCAATAGGACCAATTGACCTGCGTGTAGCGTCTTCAGTTAGTTTTTTTTAAATTAAATGAAATATAATTATAGTACATAAGTTTAGTACATAGGCTGAGCAGTGGATGCCCACTAGTAGAGATCTGAGACTTGCGATTGTATGTCGTGGGTTCGATTTCCGGGATACACTATTTTATATTTTAACACTTCGTGCATTAATTATATAGGCTTGCTCCTGCTCACAGATGATTATTCCAATGGATGAGAAGCCGCGTCTGCTGTGTACCATAAGAGCAAACTGTGATCGCCAACTCGCCCGTCAAGTATGGCAATTATTGTATATTCCCTGTAGATATCTTTGGTACGTAAATTAACGATATTTCATATCATATAAAAACTTTAAAATAGACAACCCTACCAATGTCGCTCATTGCATTCATTTTTAATTTGATCCAGTCAAAGTTTGGCACAAAGCGCGTGCGCCTACAACGTGCGGGGAATAGTCATGCTCGTTCATAATTCTGCTTACATCTTATTCAGCACTCAATGGCATAAAACTTTGCAGAGCATGGTATGAATTTTACAGTGATATCGAGCTTATAAACAAATTCATTCATAACTTCTTAAAAATATATTTCGCCACCCATTAAATCGTCGACTTGTACATATTTATTAAAATGTAGTGGAAGCGAGATTTAATCTAGCCTGTTTCTCGCGGAGAGCGTCCTACGGCTGAAATGATCATGGCAATGATGATGAAAGTGACCGCCTTGAGAAAATTCAGTATCCTCTTTGGTATAGTGCCATCTTAATAATTATAATATAGCTGTATAGCTAATATTATTTTAAAATATATTAAAGAAAAAGATGATTAAATTGTCCTTTACGGAAAGACGTTCATTATTTATCGAAAACAATCTATTATATATAATAAATTTTAGTTAACTTAAATTTGTTTATCTAAAATTCTAAAGTAAAATTTATAATGCTATCACAGATTAGTATAAGAATCTATGTACAATAAATCCTCAAATAATATTATAATAAAACATAGTCGCGAAGAATTCGAAAATGAACATTGAATTTCTTGTCAGTATTTCCCCCGAGTATAGGTTTCCAATCGGCGCCGGCAGGTCAGTCGGGAGTCAATGAAAAGCGGTAAAGTGGTGCCGCGGTGCTGATTAAAGCCTGAAGCAATCGCCTCGGAAAGTATTTATAGGTACACCTGTTCGTTAGCGGAGCGGGTCTGGGCCAACTCCTTGATTAGGCGCCGTCGGGCGTTGGTACTCTTTAGCAACAAATAAAAGTATTTCATTCTTTACGGCCAACTGAAGAAATCACCTCGAGAATGGAGCGAGTACAAAATGGAGTACGGTTTTACGGTTTATAAATTGTATTACACGGCGCAATTCTCATTGCACGTACAAACACGTTTTGGTGCGGTTAATTTAATTACTCAATTTAATATTTTTATATTGGTTACATAACAACTCACTGTACTTAAAAACTAATTGCATAAGAAATACTTAAATGGTATGTTATTTTTATTGTCTGACTTTTAATATAAATCCGCGTTATTTAAATAGTTCAAAAGATAACGATAATAAAGACGATCAATGTTCTTTTATAAACCATAAATCACAAAAATCTTGTTGCTCTACTATAATTCTACCAAAACAGCTGTACCGCGCTTTAGGAAAGCGTGGGGTGAGGAGGAGACTGAGGAAAAAGGAGCAAAAGCGCGGCTGCGGCCTCAAGGGTTGCCGAATGTCTGACGGAACTGGGCATCAGATACTCCTTCCGTTACGCCGTGCAGTTCGATAACACTATAAAGGCGAATGGCAAGTCTTACTGTGGGTGAAAGTTATGCTTAAATAGTTGACATTTCAACGACGAAAGTTTTGTAAAAGACATTACTCCCAAAACAGATTTCATGAACCGCTTCCATAAGCGAATTGAATACAAAAGTATATCATATCTTATTATCATTATTATTTTAAATATAGAACATCCACTGCTGGAGATAGGCCTTAACCAGAGATTTCTAATAAGATCAATTGGAGGCGGCGTTTTCTGAAGACCTAAACAAGTCCAATCTGTCTGTGGCCTTGACTTACAGCTATCATATAATCTCAATATAATTATAAAAACGTATAGGTTATGAAACTCAATTATTCGTAAGTAGCGCTGACAATGTAACATTTCAGTTTGGAGATTATATTTAATATTAACGCCAGCACGAGCTTCAAGGAGTCTTGTAATATAACTTTGAAAAGAAATCTCTGTCACAGTAGATTTAGTGATAGCTACGGAATGTCGCAAGGAATGCCGTGAGTAGTTGATTTTGCATGCGAATGGGTTGGTATTCGTTGCACGCGTGGTGCGTGCGCGTCTACCCAGCGCGCCATTGCAAACCCGGTCACGAAACCCCTTAATAACATCACGTTTGATGCGCCTCTATTATTATATTTTCATCTTCAGCAGGTCCCACAACTGGGAGTTGCGGCGCGTAACTTATACATTTATTTGGAAAGTCTTTGATTTTTTCTGACACACGTGATTTTGGGAAAACTTGATGTGGAGTGTAGTTGATAGGAATTTGAAATAAAAAAAACATCAAGGTACCTCTAAATTTTATTAATTTTGATTACTTTTGCAATAATTTTGTATAATGTCATAACTGTGAAATATGATAAATTAATTTAGTTTTTGTATTGAAATGTTACAGGCTTCTGACTGTACAAAACCTGCAAATTTGGACTGTACACAACAATCAATTTTAATATACTTCGAGTATCGTATATTATCATTACATAATTTGTCATTCCCTAAACCGTTGATTTCCGGGTAAGTTGCACATTACATTATTTGACAGTAAAAGACTAAATTTTTACCCTTTCAAAATTTTTACACCTATAACCAATGAGTCCGTATGTATAACTCTATGTACCTTGGCAAACTTTACTTTTTTTAATTATGGTTAACTTGGCACTGTTATCGTCTAATTATACACACTCTTAAAATTAAATAAAGGAGGCTTATTTATTCATGAATTTATGATCTAAGAAAGAGGCGTCGGATACACTACTACGTTAATAACTGTATCATCTTCTGATAGGAAAGAAGATGGTATTCTTTTCTCAACTTTATGTTCTTATAGAAAACATAAAATATCTGTTAAATATGTTGTTAATGAAAACTGTCACGCATGCAATTGTATCAACGGAAACGAAGTACATGTTTTATTACTATGAATAACCCGATAATGGGTAGTTCTTTTCAGGCTGAACGCAGCGCGAGAGCGCAACGTAACTGACATAAGGAAAGCTACTCACGTCTTTGAGAAGACGCTTACCTGAAACTTTTCTACCCTTAGCACGTTAACCGACTGATGCCGGCTTTTACCGACCCTGTGGAACTTCACAAATTCTCTGTATCAAGACAACGTGTGTGCTCTGTTACAGGTTGGGTATCTTACATGATTGTCATATAAAAATATACAAATTCACGCTTTGAAATGACACATTTTGAGTTTTCATTTTAATAAAAGTACATATATTTTTATTTATGATTAAGTTTTTTTTTATAATGCTAATAGTTATAAAATTATCAAAGATGTTTTTAAGTACGAAAAACATCTGTAACACTTTTTTGTAATCGTGTTATATCTATCTTAATCTATTTGACTGGACCACAGAACCGATTTTGCACATATTCGCCGTCCTGTCAGCGACATTCGGCGAAGGATTTCCCCGAGTCTGTTACACAGAGGCTTAAGAGACTAAGGAAGCGTAAACTCGTCATCATAATTCTGCCACAGAGGCGGTTTTAAGCTCTTATCACTGCCAGATAAGCGGTGTGACCCTTCCTAAATGCAGAGCATCAATATATAATGAAAAAGCAAAGTCAGATGCTTGTCTGCTCTGACGGGCATCTGTAAAGAAACGTGTCTGACTATTTTAATAGTTTGTAGTATTACGTACTTATTTTAGCGGCTTAAGTCGCACTTACCCCTCTTAAGTGATAAAAATTTACTTGTAACATAAGGAAAAACCCGAAAACCAAAAAAATTTTAATACTTTATTTATTTAACATGAATTGTAGGTATTTTAAAATCCTCTGCAGTACGTAGGTGAGTTTAAAAATAATGTTATCGGTATAAACCGTAACTACAATGAATATGTAGTAAATTTATAAATAATGGTTGTCTGAACATGATATAATATACTTAAATGATCAGGGGGTTTAATAAATGCATATAAACTTTCGTTACAAACCACAAAACAAATAATACGCAGTCTGTATACTTTATTGAAATAAAACAATAGAAACGTAAAGAGGAAAATAACTCGCATGATAGACGCAACGTTCAAAAGGCTGTGACAAGCCTTACTATTGTACACCAGGAAAAGAATCTTGCTGTTTTTGTTGGCTTGCGTGTATTTAAACATAAAGTTCACAAGCGTACGATAACACAAAATAGATTTTTTTTGTTCGTTATATCATTTTAATAATATTAACGTTTTGAATGTGATTAATTAAAGTTATCACTGGGAAAACTTTAAAAATAATTTATTTTATTTTGGTAATAAATAAGCAATAAAATATATTTTAGGCGAACGAATTGTTGTCGTAATGAAACGATTTTAATGACACTGAATGATAACGGTCACAATAGTGATTCTGTTCATATTTCCAATAGTCGTTTATTTGCCACAATTAAAAAAATGGCAAAAATTCGGATATATAATATGACATGGGCATTAAACTTGCCTTTATAAATATTGTAAGAAGGGTGAATTAATAAATAAACAAATAATAAATATTCTTATTATCGTTATATGTTACGTCATTGTCCTTCAGTGTCAGTCGCGACTCAAGGAATAATCAACGAAATGTTAGCGACCTTAGTTCCTTGGAATGCAATTAAAATAATTTTTGCTTACAAATTTGTTTTGAAACACGAAATGGGTTTCGAGTGGAGACAGAATGTAAAATATCGGTGTGTCGAGTGCGGCTCTCGCCAGTGGCGTGAAGCCCGGAGGAGCAAGCACCGGCATCATTACGTGCGCCTCGCTGACTCCGCGAGTGACACCAACGAGCCTCTCCGCCTCTCCACGACCAAATCTCACCCGCTAAAGTGTATTAAATAGAAAAAAAAAACACCTTTTCAACTCTCTCCATAACTTTCAAGTGGACAGAATAACGTCATAAAATTGTGAGTAGTTTTAACAGAAAAAAATAAAAGTTGTTAAATATTTTTGGCACATTTTGGCAAATTTTATTACAAATTCTGATTATAGGAATTCATACGGTATTATAAATATTGTTTTTTTAAATCACTAATAACAAATGATTTTACTATTATATATAATCAACTGAAAGCATCTTATAAAACATAACGAACTTACTAACATTAAGTCAATTAAAAATATCACTATCATCTTTTTAGCAGTAAATCCATCACGGTTGGACATAGGCTTCTTCGTAGATTTATGACATGATCGGTTGTAAGCGGCCTGTGCGTAGCGTTTCTCGACGACGTTAATATTTCTGTCAATGGTGGTACATAAATTGATAAATGTAAATTTAAAAAAATAAATCCTAACATATAACAAAAGAAATTATTAGGGAGTTTATAGGGAGTAAACAACACAGCTTATCACCTTAACCTTTGCATCACCATAATCTGTACCATGTCTGGCGATGTTAAGAAACAAAAAACTATTTTCAAATAAATTTTCGAGTTCTAATTACATCGGCAATTACATGTCACTTAGAATATTAATTAAAGTACTGTCAGTATTCCTTGAACGAATTACTTAGAAAGGCGGGTTATCGGAGATCGCTAATCACCGCTGCTGTCCGATGGCGATCGCCTCCGGTGGTTATTGCTCGACAAGATCGACGTTGATATTTAGCCTTCCGTCACGTCACGTCAGCTAATTCTCATTTCCATCAAAAACGACCGGAAATTGGATATAAGGATCTCCGCGCCCGGATCCGGCTACGTGACGTTTGTCGAACACGTCACTACACTATGTGGTAATTTCCGCTCTACGCTCGCGGAAAATTACTTTAGGCAGCATTAAATTTCCGATAGCATAGAAATAAAAATATTAGTGAAATTCTGGTAATTCTAATATTGAAATATATTTATTTATTTATTTAGCATTATAAAAAATGCCAGCAGTGGAAGTCTTACGGCTGAGATTATGATGATAATCAAGAAAGACATTTACAATTTGAAGAGACAAGACACCACTTAGGATTATATTCAAATAGTTCAAAGTGTAATTATTAAAATATCTGCAATTTAAGCCGTGTATTAATGAAAAAAAAAGAATTATTTATACAAGGATGTAAATATGAAATTAAATTACTATATGTATATATGTAAGACAAACATTTAAACAAATGTTACATCTAGATGTAAACGTATAGTGCAGGGATATTAGGGAAAAGAATAAATAGTCATTGCAAGGTATTTACGTAACAGTCAATGATACATCCTCCAGTTTATCATTATTGGTTACCTTGTTGTACAAAATGAAAAAAGATTTGTGATTTCAGTAACCATGTACAAATCTAATCTGACAAACTCCTGTAAGAGATATTGCAGCATAGAATAGTTAATATTATATTTTCAACATTTGTATTAGGTTGAGCGATCATTTTTATTCATGTTCAACGTAGCATGAATTGGATATTATATTTAAAATAAAAATGTAAGTTGTAGTAACATTAAAAATATCTGTTTATTCATTAGCCGTCGACATATCTAAAGTAGACCGCGACCCGACGCTAGCTGCTACATATAATGGCGCGTTTTCCGCGCTTCATGTCGCCGAACATGTCACAATGTACAACGATGTGGAAATAGACTTGCTTTATTAAATTCTGGTCGCGGTACCAAACAATTTTCGGATGATTTTATTTATACAAAACCTTGTTAATTGAAAAACATTGTTCTTTTAAAGCAATCTATATTCAAAATAATTCTTTTCAAGCGTCAAATGCAATATCACAATATGGTGTTTGTGATTCGAAAATGTTTAGGTTAAAAAATATAATTTTTCTTTTTTAAAGAAAAAATAACGATAAAATATTGTTCGAAATCTTGTTCGATTTGTCAATAATAAAATATACATTTCTTAGGTTCATTTTTATATTTGTACGTATATACATATAAATTTAGTGGGCTGTCTTTTAGAAACATTTAAATCAAGTTTATATGTTGATGATTAGTACAGGTGTTTGCAGCAAATAAGCAAAGCTATACCTATGTCGAAATGAGTCGTCGACGGTTGTGTATTAATATTGCTGAAACAAAACAGGTTTCCCAGATTACCATAATTTGCTTCGATGCATTTGAATAATGAGATCGTGTTTCGCTCCGTTCCTCTATTTGGCATTTAGATATACATATAAATGTACAAATTTGTGAAATTTAATCAATTGTGAAATGTGCTATCATTGGATTTATTGGATGGAAGAATGAACTTCTGAATCTCTACGGACAACATCGATTTGATTGTGTTTAGATCCTTGCTATAATTTTTTTATTAAAAATCATGTTTGTCTTGGTACAAGTAACCTTATTATTCGACAAAGCGATCTCGTAGGAGTAGTAAAGAAAAAAGTAAAAAAAAAATCACTGTACGCAAATATAGAAGCGATTAAATATTTATTATTACAGTATTTACATAATTATGTAATACTGTGTAGAACTATATTAACATTTTTTCAGCAATTCAATATACGCCAACAATCACTACGCTACTATAGTATATAGTTGAATAAAGTTGACTTTGGGATGTAGGGAGAAAATTAACCTTTCCATGCTCTCATATCTCATGAAAGTCAGAGTTTTAACGGGGAATTTGTACCCATATAATCTCACTGGATGGTCGATCTCAAAGTTGATATAATATATCACGGGATCTCTTTTATAAATGTAAGCACGGCGCCATTAACGCTCTTTTATTAAATATACTCATGAGGTCGTTATGAACGTCCTCCGCGTGACTTTTTCTGTTGTTTTTCACGCTATCGGGAGTTTCTGGTTATATTGAGCATAATATCTTAAGAATTGTTATCAAATCTATCTAAAACATCTTATACCTAATAATATACGTTTACGGTTTTGACTATCCACCAGAACGAAGTTAATATCTAGTTTATGAGACTTTGTTAAAGCGTATGTAATCATAGAACCACAACAAAACAATGCTTCGTACCATTTTACAGCAAAGGTTAAAATAATAAAAAATGTGTCTGCATTTTTATTGTATTCATATTTATATGTTTTTTACGGTATAGTCGACAGTCTATAGTCTATAGAGGCAATATTTTTTACTGTAATATTAGAAGAAATATCTAATAGAAATAGAATACGTAAAGGAGTGGGTGGAATTTAATAGGTAAATATTAAAATAGGGTATTGGAATGAATGAATATATGGTTTAAGTAATTGCGTTCAGAAATATAAGTATTGTCATAATATCTATATTAAAATGAGAAAGCGAGGTAAAAGCACCTATCAGCGATATACAAAATCGATATATTATAATTGATGTACATGTAATAGATTACACACTTTATATTCTTCATACATTCGGAGCTAAATATTTTATAAAGATGTCAATTCGACGGTATGTTATATCGCTTCACTTACTAATGCAAGTGAAGCAATGTCATGGCTGCGGGAACGGGTTATTGTGATATCGAGAGGTCTCATATTGCCAGCGAGATTTATTGAGGGCCAGCCGTAGCGTTACGTCTCGTGATATCTACAAAACCCCATGTCGTTACCTATGTATCTAGCTACAGTACAATCTCTACTTTCATGAATTACTGCATATAAATCAATTTGAAGAAAGTAAAAGAATTAAAGTTTTTTAATCCGTGTCGTATAATATGTCTTAATTTATTTTGGAAATAAGTTTTAGTTTTTCTAACGTTTCAAACAATTTAATTATGTATAGTGTTATTACTATAAACGATTTATAAATAACATTGAAACTTAAAGGTAAGTAAGTACATCCTGCAAATAAATATTTTTTTATGCTTAACATTAGCGATGCCTGCTTCCGTTCATCTGTTGTAGGTTCTTTACCAAGTTAAATGCTCTTTATATAACAAAGCGGTTACAAGTTTTGAAGTACAAATCATAAGGACGGTTTTATTATCTTAATGCTTATTTTAACTATAGTGAGTTTTAAATTGGAATATATAGGGCGAATGAAAAGGCGACATAGAGAAGTATATCATTTAACAATTATTTAAAAAAAAATCTTTAATAGAAAGTCGGCTGAAAAGAAGAAGATACTATATGATATTAAATGGCGGCAAGGCGGAAAGAGCTATTGATTTTATGTATCTTATTTCAAAAAATAAATAACAAAAATAGTTAAAAACCATTAAATATTTTATACCATACTTCTTTTAAGAATCAGCATAGAATGTCTAAGAAGTATTTTGTTGTATTGAGTAGCCCTAGTATAATCTAGAGTAAATTCAACTTTAATAGTTATAAAAATCGAAGTACAGATATTTCGTACAAATTGAGATACACATTGAATATATATTGTCTACATGAGAAAATTGCTTTAAAAAGTTTCATAATACTGTTGTACAAAAGATTCAAATGGATGCCATTACTGCTTACGTCTATTGAGTTCAATGTGCAAAGTTTTCGAGCAAAGCAAAAATTAGGAACAGAAATTTTAAAGTATTATTTACATTACAAGAACATTGTTATACGGGATTCAGTTGGCAGAATTCACGACTGTATAATTTAAACTAAAACACGATCAGGATTTTATGTAAACAATCCCGCTGTTTGCTAAGCATATTCTCGTGGACGTAAAAACTTAATGTGGAAACTTTATCGATAACACTTCAAACTATGGACTTAAAATACACTGCGGTATAAAATAGAAATTAATTAAGTTTTATTACTTATCGATAGCTATGTCCTAGATAAATTTAAAAATTTTTAGACACTGCCGTATAATGCTTATTGAAAAACATACGTAAAAACGTACGTTTTAAAAAAATAAAGGATGAATTAAAGTTGACATACATAATCAAGATCTTTTCATAGAATGATTATTATATAGTTAAATTTAAAACTGTTATTGCAATATTAATAGTTTTACAAAACATAAAATATTTGGCTATATATATTGCCAGATATTATGTTATTTGTAATAATTTTAAATAAAATCCACCAATTAAATGTTACGTTGTAGTTGCCAACAATGTGTTTTAAAGTCATTATATTAATGACTAGTAAAATACTTTAATAATAATGGGTAGAAAAAACATTTTCATTGCAATCAACTATTAATAACTAGAGAAACAGTAAAAATATTGTTGGCAAGTACATCGTAAATTTGAATTTATGATTTGATTTCAGTTTCTGTCATTTTATCTTGTGTGTGTGTATGTTTGAATGAGTTTCTCTCCTGTTTAAATTAAAATATAGAAACCATTCTATGAGCATCTTCACCGTTTTAGTATTTCCAAACCAACAATCTACCAACTACAGTTCGCAGCAAATATAACTACGAATTTAAATGGTACAGAACCGATAAGCAAAATATTGCCGTGCGCAAAGCAATATCGACCTACCGAATAAAAGTTTAATTGCAAAAGTTGTTTATAGTGCGCAGACGGCGCGGCGACTCGTATCGGCCTGCTCTTACTAGCTCTGAACGACGTCAGCTGACATCTCCGCTTTGCTACAGATTTTTAGGATAATTTTGTGTGTAAATTGAATCTTGATCTGGACTTTTCCTTCCTCATACATAATTCAAGATTTTTCATAAAAAGAATTAATAAATTCAAATTAGTTACTTTATATAAGAATAGGTAAAAATTTAAAACAAATCAAATTATATTACAATTAGTAATTAAAAAAATAAAGACAGCAAATTATATACTATAATTATATTTATTCTATTTATTCGTTTATATATGTTTTTACAAGGTATAACTGCGAACTTAATGCCCAAGGCATTTTGTGCCTGTTACCCATTAGGACGGTGCAAAGATAAATTAATCGTTGGTATAATAAGTAAGTAACATAAAAGAGGAAAAAAAAAAAACAAAATTATATAGAAAAAATACGTGAAATGAAAAGAACATGATATAAATATAGTGTACTAACGACTAGTACTAACAATTATGCTATAGATATATGTCCTGGAATATACTTATTGAACTACATATGCAATTATATTTATAATAACGTATACATAATATAATAACATCCAATTATTACGAAGATTCTGTCGGCTTAAGAACAACAAGTTTCGATTTTTTATGTAGCAAAATAATAGTAGGCCTTTATAATTTATATAGTTGTTTTAACAATATCTCCAGGTTTAACAATTTTAATATTGTTGTATTTTGATGAAACTCTTAGAATTCCGCTGATGCGCAAAACATCTATTATTACATCAAAACCCATAGCAACTTTCCTTTTTGAGACTTCATCTTATGGTTGTAATGCAAAAAAAAAAATTGTCTAATACATAATACAATCTTTCCTGAAATTAATAATTTTGGACTAAATTTATATGAGATTCCGTTTGAAATGGATTTTATTTCTTACAACACATAGTCAAACCTAATTTCTCTTACCTGAATGGGTTGTGTTAAATTATTACAATTAATGGAATGCGCACAACATGGGATATTTTCATTCATCTTTTGGTTTGTAATGCCACATATCTAATTAATATTCTTTTTTAAATATATCTCATGAAAAATATGTTTTAATTTTATTTTTTCTTAGTTTAATTTTTTAAGTATACTAGACGATTCCTTGCGTCTAGTTTTGCCAGTATAAATGTAACATCATGTCAGCTGTTGGACATTGCCACTAGATTTCATTAACTATTTAAGCTGATTGTTACGAGAAATATGCTATAAAGAGCAAATATTCTCTAATTTAAATTTTTATATTATTTTTACACCGGATCCAATTTACTAAGATGGTTCATACATTAAAGAAAGGAACCGGGAATGTTACGGGTAAAGATTACCTGTAAGATCGTGGATCAAGTGGGCGCGGGCAATGAAATCTGTTCAGATTTATGTGTCGTACGTTACCGGCGGCGAGCGAGCAGCTTTATCTTGTTTACGGCTACGCGTCCGGGCCGAGGCGACGGCGTGTCTGCCGGACCCGCTGCTTCTTTTCTGTCAAATGAGTCGGAAGCTTTGATTTTCATTGGACAGTCAGGTTTAAATTTTTGGAAATTGTAAATAGTTATTTAATAACGTAACTATTTTAGAGAGTCCATAAATATTTTTAGATAAATATCGATCGACGCAAGTTGTATGATTTAATAATTCGTTGTCCAACATATGTATGTATAACATAGTATGATTTAATAATTCATCGTCCAACCCATAGACGCCCAATGCCTAAATATATTTTTTGGAGGAATATACCTTAATCGACACAATTGACAGACGGGATGGTAGTGTGGTATTTTGGTACGCAGACGACACTGCTGCCCATCTTCTGATAACTTATTTGTGAGCAGCGGCAATGCTGTATAATTGATGCACAAATTGTAAACTATTTATGATTGTCTCCCTAATCCTAATCGAATTCGCGACCTACGATCGTAAGTCTTCGACATATACCGCTGGGCTACCACAATTAGAAAATATTAAAGTATCCACTGTTAATAAGAAAAAATCCTCTTATTCGCACTGAGAATGCGTAGAGATTTAAAGCCTTGGATCAGGGACCGTGTGTCCTGCGTAAAAATTACGCGTCCCACACGTGTATTTTTGAACTCAGACGAGACCTGTGTTCAAAAGAGGTAATAATATAAGTACATACTCGTAAGCTTCATAAGTAGAAGACTCAATGTCGCCCAGAGAGCAAAGGAGAGGATTATGCTCGGTGTTTCGTTGCGAGATTAAATCAGAAATGACGAAATCCGCACGAGAACCAAAATCACCGTCGTAGCTTGAAGAATTGTTTGTCTGAAGTGGTAGCGGGTGGGGTGGCATGGCACGTGCACTGTTCTCTTGTGGCGACCACGAGCCGGTAGACGCGGCGTGGGTAGCCCCCCACTAGGTGGACCGACGACATAGTTAAGGTGGAGATACGATTCGCTCGTTGCAATGCTATTCAAAACAAGATTTTGAAACACCATACTCAGCACAATTGTATACCTGCGTTCATTACTGTTATACACATGATTGTGAACTGGAATCTTTGGTTTGAGGACCACTTACATTGATTGCTAAACACTTTAGCGTCAGAATTACTTTTAATACATATGCTTCACGATTTTGCAACCGACAGCTTTACAGTTATCGTAAGCATTACTGTTAATACTTACGCTAATTACTGGCTTGCAACCGTAAAAATCATTGTTAACAAAAGTATAACTGTTAACGTAACCATTAACAGTAACTTTTAATTTTTGAGCAACTTTTTTGTTCTCTAAAATCGTTTTTCTTTTAGTTTCCGTGACCGTTATCAATTCTTCTTTTATATTTATGTGACATACTAATGAATTACTATTGATACTTTTGAAATTAGATTATTCAAAGCTTATAAACTAATATATATATATATATATATATATATATATATATATATATATATATATATATATATATATATATATATATATATATATATATATGTATGTATGTAAAGTTTATAAGCTTTGAATTTCAGTTATTGTATGCGGACAGTCATCTTGATAATGGTATATAAATATTATTTATTGACAAATATTTATTCGACTTAATATTTCAGTAAATAATTATACATTATTTTTATTAGGTAATAAATATCTAAAATGTCAGACATGTTGGTATTCTTTAAGGACGCCACGTTTACGTTCCAATGTACTAATTAACTGTTATGCAGTCACAACACATTAAAGGGCAAGATAATAGAATGGAAACAAACTGGTTGTTACAGCGTTTCTTTAATGTTCAAACTTTCATTGTACTCGACTATAGAGTGTAAAAGTATCCCTAAAATAGAAGACAGGGCTTATTAAAAACAAACATAATTAGCCGGGAGCGTCGCCGCAACAATCTAAAATGAATAAATGAACATCCCTTAAGCGGTAATTGTGTTAGCGATCGCATTAAGGTAATGTTTATTTGCGCAAAGCTTATCTAGTCTTCTCAAACGGCACTAAAATTGTTGGTCGGAAGGTAGTTAACCCTTGCGGGGTTTGCGGTGTGGGGAACGGGTCGCGGCCGCGGTGGGCCCGCAATAGATAAAACAGTGATAGAACATGCACCGCACCGCTTCTATGAATAATTCATAAGTTTCGGTTGCCACTTTTGTTGGTATCTGCGGCTTTTCAGCGATTCACACCGTCAAAAATGTGCGTTCCATAGCCCGTTATTTTCAAACCGCACTCTCGTCGCCGTCTTTTTAATTTGAAAACGTTTTCCCTCTCTTCTGTTTGACTAATTAATTAAGGCATTACGGTTGCTATTGACATCGATTTTGTAAAAAAAAAATACGTAACTTTGTGTCTTGTCGTGTTGCCAAAAACATCATCTTCATTTTCGATTCACAGAAAGCGTAAGCGTTTTATTCATATTTGCATTTTATATTATAAATTTGCTATATATTTTTTTATAAAAAATAAATGGGTTATCGAAGCTGTGTACGTAAATACAAAAGTCTTATATTCGTAACCATCATCACGTCAGCCGAAAGACGCCTATTGCAAGACATAGCCCTCCCCCAAAGGTCGCTACAATGATCAGTCTCATCATGGATTTTACATCGTTGGACTGGTCTATTGGTAAAAAGCCATAAAGCGGTGAGAGCTGTGCTTGGCGTTACTCTAGGAGATGAAATCCGAAATAAAAAAGTTTCGACAGTGAACTAAAAGTATCGGCACTGATCTCTAAATCTATAAGCAAAAGCAGTGGGTTGGCTTCTTCAGTCGTGTAGGGTTTTAGAGCAGAGACATCTGATACGATAGGAAAGAGATATAGGTTGGACAGTACTTTTGGACAGTACAACATCTCAAAATAAGTACTAAATGTGGATGAATGACGACAATAGAGGCCGGCGAAGGGTGGAAAACATTGGGGAAGTCCTTGTCCAATAATGGACCTATGTAGGCTTATGATGTACTGTTGTTACTCATCATAAGAAGAACCATGAGATCGTTCGTCAGATTTTTCCAATACCAACAAAGTTTTGTACATACTGATAAATACACAAGATTTATCTCCAAAACGCTTAATTTTATGTGGACGTGTAAGAGTTGGTACTTAAGATGCAAAGGCCGTTAGGTAGCAATGTACTATATACACAAGTACGTAGGAGTTTCGCACCCTTGCGGTTACGCCATAATTTACGATCATCCCGAAAAATCCGGGGATTATTTTTATTCGATAACAATAAAGGCGCCGCAGATGAGAGGCAGAGGGTTACCTTTATTATCATTCTGTGAGAAACGGTGCTTTTACAGCTTTACACATGCTACTATCATTTGATGATTTTGTATTATGTCTCTTTGACTTTTACTTGATTTTCTTTCGGATTTAGAAGTTGCGGTATTTTAGTTAATCTCTTTTTATTATTAGTTTTGTTTTTTCAAAACCAGTTAATTTTCCATTAATCTCATTTAGGTACTGCTACGGAAATTAATAAACTAAGCACTCTTTATTAAAATTATTTTCAAACCTTTGCCGTGATAACAAGTATTTGATCGCGGAAAATTTCCTCAGCAATTACCTAGTCGCAGGGGTCTTAAGGTTCTTATGCGGTGAACAAAAACCAGCAAGCACATCGTAGAACGTCCGTGAATGCTGATCGCTTCTAACCAGTTAAATTAAAAAATATGTGGGTTTTTCGTTTAATGTTTTAAAATAAATTATTTTTACGGACGGTACTCGAAGTGTCCACTTGCCTTTCTTTAGAGCGAGTTTTAGAATTTGTCGGGCACATACTCAGGAAATACCATAACAACTTCGTGTATGTACGGCGACCACGAGACCGCAACTCTATGCACAGGGCCGATCAGATCCAAACCACAATCGATACCATAGTAGCTGAAGCAATATACCGCCGAAGACTGGACCAAAAAGCGTTATATTCCACTCGCAGTACGCAACAAATTTACCAAGTAGGGGCACGATCCTTAGTAGAGAGGTATGGGTCGTAAAAAGGACACAACGAAAATTTTTAAAATAAAATTAAGTAAATACAAAATCGATTCTTTTTCGTTTGTGTCTAGAAAAATTCAAACCAATTCTGTCAGTATTTTTAATACACCATACTAGTCGGAACTGTTCCTCTTATACGTATATTACTACGAGATCGACAACTCCTAGTGTAGTGTTTTGTTGAATCTTTTCGTATGATTGTATTGTTATGGAACAATATTATCATTATTGTTTCAGGTGTATTAACAAATCTATAATTAAAAAAAACAATTACCGCTAAATACAAACGGTTTCGTTTAAGTTTTACGTAAATTGAGATTAAACATATTTTTTCAAAAGAGCGTGTTTTTTTATATTAGGGAAATTTGTTCCGACAAAACCACTTTTTAATTTTAAATTTTAGACTCGATGTAATAAATAGTGAAAATGTACTATAAATTATTTTAATGTAGTAAATATTTGTTTAACATCACAAACACTATGGCTGTTTTTTAAAAAGCTCAGAATCAAACAAAAAGTCTCTACGACTTATTCAAATGTTAAATATATCACTGACTAATGCTTATCAAAATAGTAAAGAGTAGAGATTTTCCGTGAATTGTACACCAAAGAAAGATATCGTTTATCATCACCATCATTTCATCCATTCGTCGGCATGGGCCTCTCCCATAGATACCCAATATGACCAGCATCTTCGGACAGCACTAGTTCAGTTTATTTGAAGAAAGAGATGATATATTAATTTTCCCTTTAACTCATTACATACGAATTTTTTAATTAAACTTTGTTTACGTAATCAAATAAGTAAACAGAATACGGTCGTATTTTAAACAATGAATAATCAACCGAAGATCAGGAGAAAAGGCACGTTTGACTTGCTGGTGGCGGATTAGACGAGACCGAAAGTGATCCGTTATAATTTCTAGAGTGGACAGTAACGGCTGGTACGCAGAGATTAGCCCCTTCGATAAACAATAGCATTAGTATGCGGGGACGCGTTGACCGGCGCCGATCGGCCTGCCCGTGCCCGGATTAATTTGCCTCCTGGAAATTATGGGGCCCTCTGTGCCGACCGAAACGAGACGATCGCATTCACTAGTCTGGATAATATTGCTTTGTTTTCACCGGTACTTGCACAGCCAATTTATCTTAGCTTGATACATAAAGATGGGTTATCTATATTTTACACTGCTTTGTGTACAATGCAGCCTCAGGTCTCGTTTTAATATTCTCCGTGTGATATTTAAAATATTTCTTGTTAATATTGTGTAGAATGAACTTGTTAAAAAGGATATAAAAACGTTAATGACAATAAATGCTATTTAAAAACATTTAGTAGTACATATATGACTTTCGTAACTAAAAAAACATAAGTGAAAATTATCTAGGAAAAAAAAAGCTAAAATAATTTCGCTATCGCCATAAGACTGATCGACTTTTAATTTTGTTTAATGTTTGTCCAGGAAATTGACCGATGGCAAAACTTGAGTAACGTACATAGTCATCCTCAAATATAATAATATTTAAAAAAATACACACATAGAATCTTGACCGAAATGTACTTATTATAAAGTATATTTATTGTTAGCAAAGTAATAATTTATTAACCGAGATAGAAATTGCAGTTAATGTAATAAAAATAAGAATGTAAAATAGTGATAAAGCTACAAAGTTTTCATTAAAATGTTTTTTCAGTTTTAATGTTAAATACTTTTTTCAATATCAGAATATCATTCAAAATTAGTAACATTTATTCAAACCATCGTTCTTGTAACTTGCTGGACTAATGTGTTCAATCACTTCACTTTTAATTGTATAAAATCCAAATGCAAAGAAATACTGTCAACCTTATAATTTACAGGTAATTCTAGCGGAAAGCAATAAGTGTTAATTTTATTTGCTCTCCCCATGGTGTCCGGTTGCGACGGAAGTAACTCCACGCCTACCGTGTTGCGGCTAAGTAATGAGCCCGCTGTTACAAGGGTGACAATTATGATGAAAGGTTACATGTAATTGATCAGAGTTTAGTCTATTTTAAGCTTTATGCTATACACTTAGAGATTGATTTCTGATAAATAATTTATTGTGTAAATGTTTATCAAATAGCTGACGAGTAATTTCTATAAGCTTGATTTGTTATCCAATTTACTAAATGCAAGTCAAGACTTGTTTTGTACCTGTTACTTTTTCGTTAGCTTATATGCTTCAGCAGATGATTTATTATACAAATAATAATTTTAAAATTAAGAGTAATGCAAAGTTTTAATTTATTTGAAAAAAGAATATTTATTTTGTAGACCGCTCTCGAAAATCCGCCTACTTCATCGACGTTAGACAGTTATAAACTTAAAGCTCAATAAATCAAAAGCTAATTTTGTTCGAGATTTGCGGCAAGCGATGCGTACCGTAATGTGTTCTTTACATCAAAAACACATTTAAAAGAAGTTAGATTGGCTTACGGGAGTTGGCGAACGGCCACATACAGTTGGAGCCTCTTCGACGCCCTAAAGCCAGCCGTAATCTTCAAATACCCGCCGCATATTGTTTGCAAGCGTTCCGGCCTATCAAAATATGACGGATGAAAACTTTCCCTGCATAAATTATGTTTGTGGGATAGACCAGAACGAAATTTTAATCCTAATGTCGACGTCTGTACTCTTAGTATATGCTACAAAGTACTATTAATAAACATTAAAATTTTGTTTTCACAGTATTGCACGTACCTATTCATTACTTTAAACATATAATAAAGTGTATTTGTAAAGTTGAGGTGGTCGCTTCATTAAAAAACTAATTTAAAACAAGCTTTATTCTGTTTATTACCTATTAATTCACAATATCGTTACGTATGTATAGTAATGTAAGAAGGCTTACAAATATCTCGTAAAACGCGCTTCTTAAACAGTCAATACACTTTGTTATTAAAAACACACTTCATTAGTTTGGCTTAAATGATATATTTACATCAATAATAACTTTTTGCTTTACAGCTATTGACCTGTACATAGCATTTTGGCAACACGTTAAGTATTAATATTAGACTTTGTACAATATCAATTTCAGGGACATTTAATTGGCAGAAAAATGTGGAATTAATGGTGATAACATTATTAAACTAAGACTGTTTAGATCACAAAAAAAACATCTAATAGGCATTAAGCCGCGTTTAAGCTATTTAAATCGTTAGCCAAATTACAACGCTGTTGCAGGCGCCAGTTCTTTTACATATAGTAATAATAAAGGAATGCACTAAATGAAAATTCATAATTTTTACAACATTCCAGAAGATAAAGTTATAAATAGTTTACAATACTAATCAATTAAATGTTATATACTCATATTTAAATTCCATATTAGTGTGTGTAATTAACGTAATGTAGCGTTCCTGGGGAAAGTGACCAATTTTATTTTAATTAAATAGAAAAGATTCCCAACTTCTATTTCTCACTACACAAAATATACGACATTTAAGAAAATTAAATATTCTTATTGTATTTTGTCATATACTTTCTTTTCGGAATAACTATATTTATTTAGAAAATAATATTCAATTTTTTAATATATATGATCTTGTTTTTATCCGAAAAAAAAAAGATTATTAAATAATGTAATTATGGAAACGTATTTAACTAATTCAAATCATTATCACAGCAAATATGGTGCTTGGAGAAGCTCATAAATTAAGTTATTAAGAAGTTATACATTTGATTATTTTTTTTTCAGTCTTACGCTATGTTTCCATCTAATCTTTACTATTCTTGTGCACTTTATGTTATGTTAATACGTGTGCAATGCTTTTAGTTGAACACCATGGCACAGCAGATTCATTAAAATAACAAAAGTAAAGCGCTTAAACAATTTAAATTTGTATAATAAGTAAATATTTGAAATCTGCTGTACCATGATATTATCAAGGAACCTTTATTTATTTTGTTATAGTACATATAATTGATAACAATATTTAGATATATTTATATTTAAAAGTTGTTTAAGTAAAACCTTAATGGTTGTTTGTTAACAATTTTTTTAGATTTGTGACAGTGTGCTAGGTGTATGTGCTAAATTATTTACTAAATACAATCTAAATACCTGTTTTCATAAATATCGTGTTCGAACTTAGACAGAAATTATGAAAAAATTGCCTATTTTTCATTAGATTTATTTTTTGGCATTTCGAATCAGAAAGTGCGCTAAACTTTTAAAAATTTAACATAAACATTTTATTATAATTTTACCGTTATGTTTTTCATTAAAATTAATATCATGATTTTATTTTACGAATAATGTCGAAAAATTGTTATACTTGAAAGTGAGATTTTATGGCACATTGTTACATAAAGCCAAATAAACTGTTTAAAAATAATGAATTAAGTATATTGTAAGAATAATCCACGGGTGGCTTCTTCTCCAATCGGCATCGCCTGAAAGAAATAATAATATTTATTAAACAGTCAAAAACTAAATTTTATAAGAAACAATGTACATTTGTTTACTAGAAGAACGCTGACCGCTGATAATATATAAATAACATCACGTGTGCTGTTGTTACTTGGAAACATAAAATGTCACATCATGTGTTAATACAGTAATTTTGGTAGCATAAGCGGTAGTAATAAGAGGTCATGGTTCTATTTTTTATTTGTATTATTACAATGGAAAATGGAATCAGATAGAACTACCCTGTAATGGCATCCTGCAACTTAAAGCTACGTGAGTTACAAACGCGTCCTGATTTGAGGAAAGCCCTGAACAGTAGGTCAGACAAATTTTTTGTAATCACTTTTACAATATCCTTAATGCAGTAGTAGAACAATTCCTTTTCAAATTCAATTATAACTTACTGAACCCTTCACACTATAAGAGGGTTTTCCACTAGTTTTTGTACTTCTTAAATTTCTATCATGATAATTTAAAGACGTTCCCTGTAATTCCGTACACATTTGCTCACAAAAGAGTAACTAATTTTATAAAGAATATTTTCTTATAAGCTAAAATGCTAATTTTGTTCGAAGTATTATTCTACTTAAATCTATAACCAAAGAGATGATTGTTAAAAACATAAAAAAAACAGGTTATTAAAGATAATATTGCACCTGTGACTTGAGACGCACCGCCTACCCAGTTAAGGTGCGTTTTTCCACCTCCTTCATCTGTTTTTTGCTTTCCTGATTCTCGTCTCTCAATTTCGTTTATGTTGGATTGATATTTGTTTCCTAAAAGTAAATAAAGAAACGTAAATACATTATTATAAATTATTACTAAGCATACGCGAATGAATGCAGCAGTTTTATTGTAACTCGAAGAAGAATTTTTCATTTAAGACGTATATTTTCGAAAGTTTTTATAATAGAGTTAAACTTAAATAGATTCAAAATTTTCATGAGTACTTTCTAATCCAGTAAACTATTTCTAATCAGGAATATTTCTACGCATGCAGCCCTTCTCGTGATAAACCACAGGTCTTAATTTAAGTTTTAACGGATTTGTAATCGTACCGTATGGCTTGATATAACGTAGAATTATTTTTGAGTTGCTCCGTAAAGAGCTTTGGTTCTGTTATATTATACAATTCCAAAATTGCTGGGAGATCTCTTAGGAGAGGTACATAGGTAAATATCAGCTTTTTGCATCTCTATGCATGTATAATGATTAGAAGTAACAAATACTAAGTTTCTAAACCATCCATCAAATATCCGTGATCGTTCAGACGTTAATAATTTATAAAGTTCTTTTTCGGGAATTAGCATACGCTAGTTGTACAAATTAATAGTGGTTGTATAGACATGTCAGATAAACGCGGTACTGTTGTAAATAAACATTAATAAGTATATTTAAGTACGTGAATTCATTAATCAGGTGAAATAGTGTGATATCACAAGTATTAAATAAATTCATCATCATCATAATTTTAGCCACAAGACGTCCACTGCTGGACATAGATTTTCTATAGGTTGGAAGCGGCGTGAATCGTTTAAATAAATTGTTTTAATTTATTTATGCCATAGGCAGGGTTAGAATAACTACATAAATCTTAAAAGTTTAAAACTATTATTTATATTTACTTAAATTTCTTATTCGTGATTATATCAGTTGTATATGTACAGTACGAAATGGCAAAAACGCAATGTCTGCCGAATATCCTTTAACAAAATAGTACAACTCATTAGGTTAAAGATTCAATATAGCACGGGACGGGCCAAGCGGCCGGCAGTTATTGAAAAGTCATGCAATATTGTCGAGTGGCCTGGCTAGCCGTAAATTCGTAATGGACGCAAAAAGTAAAACAGCGACGGTCGATGTCCTCGCCGCGTTGCGCAAAAACTGCCGCGAAATTTAGGTATCCGCTGGTTGTTGTACCGTCTACTTTCTTCCTCAGATTTTACGAACACTCAGTGCTTTTGTGATCCTTAATTTTTTTGTCATATTATTCAAAACTCATTTTACCGCTCGGTTATTATTACTATCGGTTATTAGTCTCGGATCGTTTTCTACCCAATCTTTGATGTCATAAATCTTGTTTTTAACACACACATTTATTTAAAACTTTAACTGACTTACAATGTAAGTTATTAAAGTCAAATTATTTGAAAATCAAATAATATGGACAGAATCAAGTGACGACCACAATTGGTTTGCCCTGTTTGGAATTTGAAGGTATCTCTGCGAGGTAAACGAGTGCTGGAAAAGTGAGAGTGCACAGGAG
The DNA here is from genome assembly GCF_028537555.1 of Battus philenor. NCBI lineage: Eukaryota > Metazoa > Arthropoda > Insecta > Lepidoptera > Papilionidae > Battus > Battus philenor. The sequence continues at coordinate 8,327,150 of NW_027181693.1, forward strand.
AATTGTCTCGTCAGCGGATCAGGGTTATCAATGTTACTATTAACAAAAAATTTACAAAAATAGTCGCTGTCACCTTGCATTCAAAAAAAGTTATTTTAAAACAGATAGGTAAATTGTAAACAGAGGCAGAGGTTATTTGGGTATGACAAATGATACAGAAACAGTTTATGGATTCTCTTCAATCGTTGAATAATTACCCAGTACATTATGGGTTCCAGCTCCAAGGCAAAAGTATTTTTTAACAGATGGTATGAAACTTTTAACAGATCTTAAAAAACTAGTTTTTCGTAATACAAAACCGGTTAGATATGTAAATAAAATATTTTTTAATATGATGGTAATTTTATGTCACAGATACTTTACTTTTCTGGGACTATTCGGACAAAGTTCTCAAGAAAGAAAACTACTCCAGAAAACAACCATGTTTTAAAGTATATGCATATCAAAATGTATCATGTAACATGTCTACAAATATATAGTGATTAATAATAATATATGTTGCTTAAATATTTTTAATTAAAGTATAAAAGTTATTTGTTAATCTAGAGTATGTTAAAGGTTAATTATTAATATTTAAGCGCTTTTTACATAACTTCAATTTAAAAAATCTTCAAGCGTTTCTAAATTGTGACTACTCTTTTTAATTTCAGAAAGTCATTAAACGATACAGTATGTTTGACAAAAGATTTTATACGATATTGTTTATTTTCGAAAATTGAGAATGAACTAAGAATTTTTAAAAAAGTTTTTAAAAAACGTTAAAGTGGACATGATCCAAAACATAACGTTAATTATTTTTAGGATAGTACACCGCCTAACTTTAGCGAGATTTTAAGCAAAACAATGAGAATTTGAAAGAAAATCTGACAAGTTTCACGACGGAAGCCGGAAGTTGTGGCTTTGTTATAATAGCTTGTCGCAAGACGACGCTGTCCGGCAACATGTTGGACCGGAGGTCTAACTTCACACCAATGTCGCGCTAATGAGACACAAACATCTGACTAGCCCCTATTATTATACGAACATTACTTTAAATTAAAAATATTTTGATCAAGTGTTATATTTCTTGAAATTAATTATTATAATTGGCTTTTAGTAATTATGAAATAGATTTACAAAACTTGAGGTTGTAGTTTCATCTTGACTTATTTTCAATTAGTGTTAAAGATTTTGTGTCTCTACGATATATTAAATTAAATAAAATATTTTTAACTGTCATGATAATGATCTTCATTTCATCCGTAGGCGTCCATTTCTGCAGATGGATCTCTGCTATAGATTTTCAATAAGACCGGACAATTTCCCGACGTCCTTAACAAGTCTGTTATCAGTTTTAAGTTGTCTTTATGTGGAAGTTCTACGATGCATTTGCATGGTCTCCATTTCAGAACCTTAAGACCCCAGCGGCTATTCGTTTTGCACACTATGTGGCCTGCCCACTGTCACTTGAACTTGCCAATCCTCTGGGTTGTGTTGGTTATTTTCATTCGTCTACGAATCTCCTCAATCCTAATTCGATTTAATTTTTTTTTAATAAGTAAAAGGATTATACGTTCGAAATCCAAAAAAACATTATGTCAGTAAAATGTTAATCAAGATAGCTGATTATTCTCTAATTTTCGGTCGTTCTTATTTTCGAAGCTTTAAATATTTTACGTAAGCTGTTAATGTCACCCTCTATATTTAGATTTAATAACTTTTGCATGTGATAAGCAAACAGCTTAAAGCTCTTCGCTGGCCGTTTGTTTATAAACGATTTGTTTGCATTTTACGATCAGCATAACTTTTGTAGCCAGTTAACAACCCACCGGCGACAAGCAGGGAGCCGTAATAGTTTACGAGCTATAAACAAATGTAACGACCACTAATAATAACTGAAACAGCAACAAACAATCAAAATAAACTGAACGACCTCGAGGGATACAAATCGTAAAGGTAATATTATCTCTTAATAAATGAAATCGCTGACAAAAACCGTTGTACAATGCATTAAAGCTGTAGTGATATAAAAATAAAACATGTTCAAGAACCATAAATTTCATTGACACAGAAAATTTAACAACAGTGTTGTTAAATTTCGCTGTAAAATAATCATTTTATTAAATAACTTACGTATATAAACCGTCAAATTATATATGTACCAAAATGGTCTGGTTAGTAAAAATCGTCGTCGTTATATAAAAGTTTATACTAATTAATTTAAAAAAATTAAAATACATAACATTTAAAATTCACGGTTAATCTTCAATTTTAGGCGAAGGTGACATTAATTGAATACACTTTTTTTTATTAACAAATTCTCTTAGTTTATATTTCCTGGTTGTATGTGTTTTAGCAGTGCGTTTTTATGATTAACTTAGAATTCTTCGCATAACAGAATTCGAGAATTCATTATGTAACATTAGATATACCACCACCATATACATTCACACAGGTTCAGTGATAAGCTATTACTGCAGTATTTATTTTAATTAGGAGTAGATTAAAACATTTTATAACCGTACCGAATCTAGAAGTTGATTATCGATGTAAAAATGTTTCTATGAATATCGCTAAAAACAATAATTAAAACTTTACAGCATTATATAACGGATATTTTGTCGAAATAAAAAAGTTATTATTCAATATTCATATTGCATTGATTAATATGCTTTAAATGAAAAATTTAATTGTTTTTCCGTTCAACTTTTTTGTTTTAGTACCAATAAATCCTAAAATGTCATTGAAATATTTTAAGCAGCTTGTAGGTGCCAAATGGACAGTAAATATGTATTAAAATTATAGTAAGACGTAATAAAGCATAGCATATTTTACAATTTATGTATTACTTAAATTAAATCATAAAATGATAACGCTCAAGAAAATTTGATAATTGCACAAAGTGGAGTGTAAAACTGAATAACGAAGTAGATATTTTTAATAAAGAGGCGATATCAAAATTGTGAAGAATAATATACCTTTGTCCGTCAATGGGGTATCCCGGCGTGGTGGACGAGATGGTGGTGGTATCGTCAACGCCCGAGGATCAGGAGTGGTCGTAGGCGGTGATGAAGCTACACAGAAAGTATGTTTAGATTATTACCTGTCTATGCAATATAAATTTTATTATTTAAAGACTTACTATATAATCGTATAGTTCCATCTGATTCTCCTCTAGGATTCTTAGCAACGCATTTATAAGTGCCGTAGTCTTCAGTTATAATATGTCTTATAAGTAATTTCATATGCGTTTTGTATGCAGGTATCCCTATTATGTTCTCCATGTGATATTTTGGACTTTCGTGAATCATGTGCCCATCATCTCTAGTCCAGTAATTTAAAGACGTGGGATGAGCTTCCGTGAAACATTCCAACGTCACGTTGTAGTATAGAGGTGCTCCGACAAGCTGGTGTGGAATCCACAACATAGGAGGAACTATAAACATACGAAAAAATGTTTTCGTTATTATTTATGATAAAGTATCTTATAAAGTCATAAATTGATTTTAAAAACATAGATGTAAAAAGCAAAAACAGAACAGTTACAAAAATATTAAAAAAATCTAATTACTTTTTTAAATTACAATACGCGATAGTTGCGTGAGGTGATACTTACAATCAACACTAACTTTAACCCTTTTAGACACAGTAGGAGGTACTCCGTTACTAGCTATACATAGATATGCACCCATATCCAAGCGGGATATTCTAGCCATATCCAATACTTCGCCTTCCCATTCAGAAACTGTAAAGAAATCATTAATTCAATTTATTACATGATATACATTTTAACAAATTATTTCGGGGCTATTAAGAACAAACCGGTGTGGCCTTTGCTGATGGAGATTTTTGAGCTGTCATCCCGTTTCCACTTGATGGTAGGCTTAGGAGAGCCATTAGCGCGACACGTCAGAGTGACGTTGGCTCCCTCTCGGACGATAACGTCGCTTGAGCTCAATGAGTCGTCGATTGAAGGAGGCACTGTAATAGAGGACAACATCATTTTTGGAACCAAATCAGTCTTGTCTAATGTTATACCACTCTTATTTCAAATAACAAGGCCATAGTTATTATCCTCTAGAAGTTGACAGCAAATTTTATGTTATTTTATCACAATATTTTCAAGTTTCAGTTGAATGAAATGGTTAAGAGAAAGGCATTAATAAAAAAAGGTTAAAGTAATAAGTATCCAGTGATAGAAGCATTTAATTCTATTTATACTTGTGTAAGAATAACTAATGATAATTGCTCAATTAAAAACAACTTACATATGGACACAGGCTACATTTATCGCTTATTACATCTATCAAAATGTAATAGGCAAATGATTTTTCTCTAAGAAGTTTATTTCTCTAACCAAAACAAAAAAAATAACAATCATTCAACTGATTAGGTGTCAAAGTTCTTATTAGATTATTTGGCAAATGTAAATGAAATATGATTATTGACAGGTGTCCAGCGCAACCACGCATAGAGATGTAGGTTCTTTTACCAGAATTTTGAAATATTTTTGGCGAAATGCTGGGTATATTTCGTTAATTATCTGATAATTTATTCTAACAATAATAATCTAGTATTTCTTTTGGAAAATTTCGTTTTGCGAAAAATTTCAATTTCAGTGGCAGTGTAGCTCATGCCATCATCCAGTTGAAGCTGTCAACGATATACATATCAATAGAAAAGAAAGTTATTGTTTAAAAACAGCTATTAGTATTCGAAGAGGTTTTTATAATCGTTTTACAGAAGTCTGTTAAAATTTTCCATCTTTTTTGAAAGGAAAATGGTACATCGATGATTTATAAAGGTAGTCGATGTTATTGGTATAGAATATTAGACTGGTTTTAGATGATAAACTCTTACCAACTACATGAAGATATCCAAATTGGGTCTTGGCAGTTACGGTGTTGATTTGACACATGTAACGGCCACGGTCCTCCTCACGCACGTCGGAGATGTGAAGAAACCAAGTACGATGTTTGTCATGAGTCACGCTCACTCGCGGGTTACGTGTGATAACGTGATTGTGCACCGTCAAAATCGCCGACTGCTCGAAATGCATCCATGCCACCTGCACAAAATAGTTTTATTATGATCAGCAACATTTCAGCCGTAGCACGTTTGTGAACACTGCTGGACATAACCCTTCCCGATCTTTAACACGTTCACTGCGGGCCCAATTTTGAAGAACTTTCAGCTGGTGCGGCTGAGGTCGAATCAGCCTCAAGCTGAACTTCCTAGTAGTGCGGTTGAGGCCTTTTCTGCCTCATGTTTATCAATATTTTTTTACAATATTGAGTCAATGCTTCGCAGACATAAAGAAAGCTACATTTGTCTTTGTCATACCTCATACGGTTGAGTGAAAACAGCCGCCGCACCAGAGAGAAAACACGAGTTTTATGCGCCGCACCAGTGCAAAGTTTACCATGAGGCTGAATCGACCTCAAGCCGCAGTGAACGTGTTAATAGGACTGGTCGAAAGCGACCTGCATCCAGCGTCTTTCGACCGCGCCCTATTAAAATATTTTACTTCATATCAATAAAGACGGTGTTCGTCTGTAGTTACGTCTAAGATTTTGTTATTAGTATTATATTCTTTATTTACCAAACGTTACGCATTTTTAATACCTATGTAACTCTGCAACGAAATTTTCGAGACCTGGTCACTTACTACCTTTCTCGTGTATCTTTTTAGAATATAAATAAATCCTTACTAACTAGTGAATTTGGTATGTGGTAATGGCTCCCACAGAATCGAAGTTCACTTGAACACTTATTATATAATTCTGTGTAATAAAAACATGTTGCTAAAATTATACTAAATAGTATAACGAATATTTTTATATGATAAATCTTTCTTTAAAATTAAAAACAAATAGACGAGGCGTACACAAACAAAACTATACAGAATTTGCGATACACATTATAACTTACTACTGTGTATTCTACTCATCAAAAAGGTTCTAAAGACTAACATGCTTTTCAAAAATATTAAGAAATCGAGAGTTTTTCGTGAGTCATATTTCGTAAATAATTTCCGAATTTCTTTTAAACTGGGCGATTGACATAACGGAAATTAAAAATTCCTCCCCTTTCCAAACTCTTCTTTATTTTTCTTTAGAACTGAATCTAATTATTGTAGATCACCTTCAAATATGTTTACATATTCCAATAAATCGAATAATACATAAATCATTTACTTTTACGTTTTCTTAGACTTGAGTGATAGGCACAAGTGCGTTTAAGCGACGGAATGTAGAAAAGATTAAGTTGTGGGTATAACTTGTAATATTTAACATTCATATTGCAATTAAGCTATAGTACGAGGCACGTAATGGCATTTGTGTAATTACAAGTAGGTTCCGTACTGTTTCTACTCCGCGCGAATTTTCATGGCGATCTTGAATTTTCCATTTGAAACAATCCAACTACTTTTAAGGTCTGAAACATTCGAATTAATAAAAGTTTTTATTCTTGATACTATTTACTTCTTGTAAATGCGCAAGAGAGTTACCAGTAAAAATGTTATGTGTATGAACCGAAGTGCAATGTTAAATGTCAGTCGTTACAAGGAACTCCAGGCGGTAAAATGGCGGCAAAATCGAGTAGATAAAGCAAAATAAACAGGACCAATTTATAAAATTTCGTACTTGCAAGATATTCTTCATTTATAAATCCAGTGATAAGTTTAAATCGCAGCTAGTTCTTTTTATCAAGATTGCGGAGGCAATGTAAAAGGAAGTTTGTTAGCCGACTCGTGCCGGGTCACATCTTACCTATCTTAAATGATGCGGTTCTCTGCCGCTGTCTAATTTATAATGGACTTGAGGAAACTTTGCCCATTTTATTATGCAATGGGACGGTAACCCCCGTAATGACGAGGACCTGACTTGTCGGCGGAGACCGGGCCTTCTACGATATTATACAAGCGATATGCGAATTTTTTACGCGTAATAGGAAAAGTTTGAAATTAAGAAGATTGAGTTTAGCTAATCGTTTGTCCACTTAGCTATGTCCAGCGGTGAATAGTTTTATATTCAGTTTAATGTAATTTTCATAAGTTACGTAGTAGTATAATAAATAGGCATTGATATAGAACGCGCGCAACTTCAACGGCGGCGGATGTAAATCCGATCTGCGTAATTGTGGCGGCCGTCTAATGTAATCAGGCTGCCGTGTCCGTCTGTTGCCGCTGATTAAATTACGAGCCCCGGCCGCCGCGTTACTCCGCGCTTCTCCGCACTATTCTACGCTACTCTGCATTGCTCTGCACTACTGTGCACTACTCGACAGTACTCTGCACCTCGCCGCACTTCTCCACGCACGCAAACTTGTCATTAACTCAATATTTTGTTCATTTATGTTATCTATTCATCTATTATCCACATATGATAATTAAGAGTGACCACCTGTGTACATCATGAGAAGAATGCCAGAAGAGACCAATGTGATAAAATATAGAATCAGATTGAGCATCCTCGTAATTTGAAATTTTCCTAGCTCAAACGGGGCGTGTTTGAAACACTCGTAGCTTTACTGCAAGGGTTCACGATCTAAGAACTACTCAGACAGGTTTTTATTTGTGATCACATATATAATATCCTTTATACAGTTGTATATTAATTAATTCCCGAGTTTTCTATCATTTATAGTATCCATCACACTATAATATAGTTTTTTACAAAGTTTTGTTTAACGAACTTCTTAAATGAAATACAACATGATAATTTAGAGACATAAATGTGAATTAAACAGGTTTTTTTATGTTCACTTCTGCAATCGATGATTTAGCAATACATAATATTGTAATCATTATTTAATGATCCCTTAAAATTAAATAAAAAAACAGAATTCTTTGATTTCATTAAATGTTCAATAAATTTTAAAGCTGTTCACCTGAATTACGGTTCAAGTTAATAAAGATTCTTATGCATTTGTTCTTAAATGTCCTTTATGTCGTATAATCTTGGAAAGTTATCATTGATTGCTTTTACAATTAAAATAAAATTATGAAGGAATCAAAATTACAGCTGTTCAAAAGATAAGCTTTGAGTGTTGAAGTTCGGAGAGTTTCGGATCTCACAGTTGGAGGGGTCGGGACGAAATATTTTGTAATGTCCCAACTTGGACGGAATTTGGATAATAAAATGCATAACTTAAAGAGTGTGGAATGCAAACGAATTACTGTTGTGGCGTATTGTCCTATTTTGAATTAATTATTTCTTATACCATTTCTATCAGAAACATTTTGTATTTGCTTTAAAAACTGTTAGCGCGTTCTTCTCGATTTTTATAACCTTTCCGTAAATTTCGATTGCAAATACAATTTACCAATTATTACTTTTCAAACACTTACGATTAAGGTAATATTTCAAATCCATAGCAATAATAAAAATAATGTCTTTCTTAGAAGTCAATAATAACAACTGCTGTATTTTAAACCCTATTTATAAGAAAAGCGAAATACGCGAACCTAATTTAATGAACACGTTTCAGAAAAAGTCATTTCTAAGGCCGCCAGTTGGTAATGAAGCCGGCGGATGCAAATATGATATTTGAAATGGCGGCGGCAGCTAACTAATTTCACTCGTCTGCGGAACCTAAGTGGGTTACGCTACTACCGTAACGTCACTTTTCTAGATGATGACTTGATGACTATTGTTATGTACTATTTTTATGTATGTGTATATAAATATAAGAATTATGTACAATTTTATATTTTATTACGTTTGGTACATTTTAAATATTATTGCACCTCGTAGTTGATTCCTCATCCGAATATATTTTTAACATTCCTGTATCTTATTTTTATGCACGGTCATTGTCTATAGAGGTAAAGGTTTAAGTGGTGAATGCATACATGTCATTTCAAAAATTCAATGCTTTCAGCATAACGTAATGCTTTCAGCAAAAAATGATAATAATAATAATGTAATATTATAATATAATGATAATATAGTAAGAAAACGCATTTTCAAATCCAGATAGTAATATATTAAAAATTATTGCTTACTATCCGCCCCTGTACACATTGTACTGACAGATATTATTGGCCTGTCGCATTGCAATAGACAAAGAATGTAACATATTTCATAGTTATCATTTTAAGTAGGATGATTGTAACAACATGCACAAGCTTTAAATATTTTTGCTGACAAATGAGACATTATAATATATAATTCACCCTTTAAAGCATAATAAGCATAGTGTAATATTTTATTAATAGCTTTGGAATCTATGTCCAAAATATAGCAAATATTTTGTTCACAATTAAATCGAAACTCAGTGTTTTGATTGACATTAGCTTTTGACGACAAGCTGTATTGACTTGTTGCGTTATATTGTTGGCTCTGGCCCCTTGGGTACTTAATATCGCCATTCCCTCTTCAAATTTATCTAATATTTCTAGTATCACTCCATTCAAATTAGTTATTATGTTTTATGAAGTAGTAGTTATTTTTAAACATTGTAAAAAAAGTAACTTTATTTTACAACGTTTAAAAATTCGTTGATGTTGTAAAAATCTGTGCTAAAAATTACCAATAAAAAGAAGTTTCAACTTAGTTCTGCAAATTAACTGATATTTTCTTAACCATTATTAATTCAAATAAACTTAGATACCAGCACTCTTAATAAAATAAAGGTGAGGTCCGTTGTTACTATATTGTCATATGTTATTAATTATTTTTAAATTTTAAAGCTTTTACAGCTATAATCAACACTCCAAGAACGTTCTGAAAAGCTGTACCTCACCTGTAAAATTTGTGTCGATGTTAACTACAGGCCTATTAACCCGTTATCTTATAACCACCTTTAATTTAAACCCTCTCTTCTTTTTATCTTAATTGTTGGGGCATTAAGGAGGCGAATTTGAACTTTGAAGCGCGGCGAGAGACGCTCGCGTCCCTCAGGACATGCCTCGGAGGCGTCGTTTGATTTATAATGGACTCGTTGCAAACTTTAGCCATTCTACCGCGAGCCGCACCAAACCTCCTTAACGACGGACCCCATCGCCGCAGGAGATGATTCCTAGACGTGTTTAATAATATTACGACAGATTTAATTATAAGAACGTTTAAGATGCCGCAACTTACTCTGTTATCTTCACTTTGTTTATTACATGATCTATACTAAATAAATAATGTAGTTTTGAACAAGTTGATGTAAAATAAGTATTACATATTTGCGCATAACTTAAGTTTTTGTTATAAATGACGTTTTCTTAGCACTTGACAAATAATTAAAAAATAATTCATGATCATTATCATCATTTCAGGCGTAAGACGTTTATGGCTGGACGCGGGCTTCCCCGGAGATTTCCAATAGAACTAGTTGAAAGCGTTCAGCATCCTCCGACGACCCTAACAAGGTTGATAGTCCACTTTGTGGCTGAACGACTTACGCTGAGCTTGCCGGTCTATTTTCTCCACTCCAACCTTATGGCCTCACCGGCCATTTGTTCTGCTCACTATCATTTGAACTTGCTAATTCGCTAAGCAATGTCCGTTACTTGCGATGGTGTACGTATTTACTTATTCCTGATTTGATATCGCAGAGAAATGTGTCTACAAAAATAAAGTTATATTAGGTTTTTTCAATGCACAATTTAAAAACAAAATATTAGCTAACAATGGTTTTAATTTATATGACGCTTTACTGCAAATGAAAGGAACTTGCACGTAACTCTATGAAAATTTAATAAATAACATAACTTATTTTGGAAACTTTCGCTCTTTTGATCGAAGAAGACGTAACAAAATTAAACGTGAATAACATCGTACGCAATTGTAAGAAAGTATTACACTTACATACGTTTCGTAATATAAGATATTTTCGCGAGAATGGAAGAATGCTTCGAAGTGCAAAAACATGTTCACAAACAAGTTGTTTATTACATTTTTGGCCAGTAATATCATTCGTCTGTATCTTTGGAGCATCTGTGAAGCGGGACATCGTAAAGTATTCTGACAAACCACTTACTGCCATATGCTTGGGCGTGTACTAAATTAAGTACATTTACGTAAACTCATAACATAATCGCATCTTGAAATGTTAACATTATGAAGTATCGTTATTTAAACCCGTTATTAGAAAAATGGTGAGGTTCTTAAAACTTGTTTGAGATGAAACTTCAATGAAACCTAATTATTATTTATATAATCAACAAAAGTGTGCCTTTAATACACTTATGATTTATTAAAGTTGCGAAAAAGTTGAAACTAAAAACTTATATCCAATTTCATATAAAAACCGCCAGCAATTTTCATTGCAATAAAAACTTGATACTTTGTTGTATATTCTAAAAATTTCTAAACAAAAATTGTGGGTACTTTATTTGTACGTAATTGCTTATATTTAAGTAAATAACATAGAAAGAATAGACATTTACTTTTAAAATTGTTTTGTTAATAACAAAAGTTTAGCTATTGAGTGCGGCGAGTAGACGATGCTCCTAGTAATGCAATGGCGCTGACATAAATGAATAACATCTTGCACGAGACGGCTTAGCTTATTTCCGCTAAAAGCCCACTTAGAGATTTCTTTCACATGAATCTGTGGCGTCTTTCGCCGATTCCGTATTTCTGCTAATCTAATAGGCAATAAGTTATTTCTTTATTTCTAAATGTTATCTTTTAATTATTATTCTTAATAGTAAAATTGTAATAAATTCAAAAATTAAATTTCTTTATTATAAAGAAAGTACTGCTTCCATTACACCTAGAAATTGAAAATAATTCTAAATTTTTTAAACTCTATTTAAAAAGAGGAAACATGTTTCTATCCTTCTTTTCTCACCAGGACAGCGATTTAACCCAGGTACTACCAATTGACTATTCAAAACTACATGTAAATGCCTACTTGAATAAAGATATTTTGAATAAGAATTTGAACGAATTTGTATGACTCAACAAGTCTCTGAGCGGATTCCAACAAGTGCAAGTACAGATGGATGCGGGTAATGTAATTAGAATACTAAATATCTGGCAGCAAACATTCGAATGAATGTCGGGTAGATGTAAACTTAAGCCAGACGATATTAGGACAACAGAAATATGCCAGAATGTGAACAGCCGGCGCTCATATGCCGAGCGTAGCTACATAGCTGCGACTCGTTGCGGCGTGTTATTACGAACCTACGTACGCGCCGCCGCAGACTATTTGACACCTCGTGCCAATGAACAGACTGTGGACATATTTTATCCTGTGGTGAAATTTAGTTATTTGTTTAACGCATCTGTATTAATATTATTACACTACGTTGTTTATTTATAAATATAAATGATTTAATTGCATTTTAGAACTGTCCCTAATTTACTTCCTTTATAAAAAAAGTTTTATTACAAAATATTTTGGTCTCTACATGTTATATACATACGGACAGGACCCGTTGAAAGAGGACGACGTCCAGTAGCTTTCGTAAAAAGAAATTATATGTAAAATTAGGTACTGAGAGCAAAAAGAAATTATTTGAGCCGTAATTTTTAATTATCGTAACAATAAGTGATTTAAAAATAAATATTGAAAAAATTTAATGTATTTCGGTGTATGAGAAAATGAGAAAGATTGTTTACGTAATATAATAATAGTAAAAGAGAAATGGAAATGGAAAGCATGTTTTGTCGTTTCATCGCAATATTTCACGTGACTCAATAATTCTAAAAAGACGGACGAAGAGGCAAATCTTTTTAACCGAGGCGGAAAACTAATGGCGCAGGCGAGGCTTTCGGGAAAATCCGCTTCTTGTTGTCAATACAAGGCAACCGTGATGGCTTCCTCCGTTAAGCCTTTATTTCAAAAGTAAGAGTATACACTATCTTCGTTTTTATTGCGCCCGCATTACAAATAGGTGTAAAAGCAATAATAATATAATAATCGAAACTCTATTTACCAAATACGGATAAAATGTTCTTTTTGTTCTTTATAAATATATTTTATTTATTAAAAAGTCCTTTGGAATATGTTATTAAATATTATCCTACATTTTTTATCTTCTTAATAATTTTTGTGTTGTAGGTTATTGTGTTAACCAGTAAATATGTTTAGTTTAAGCATACATAAAATATTAAAACGAATTTAACACTGTACTAGGAAAAATCAAATGTAACTAATGAATTGAATTATTTTTGTGAACAAAAAATATTTTGCCTTTTTATATACCAATTAATCATTTGAATAGTATCTAACAATATGATTTCATTAAGTTTTCAGTAAAGATTAGAACTCGGGAATTAAAATTGATGATTGATAATTTTTATAAACTTTTAACTGAGAAATTTAGCCCACTAACGTATATTCCAGATACAGTCTTGTGAAATCACATTAAAGAAGGTGGTGCCTGTGACATGAGTTTTAGCTGGTAGGAATTGGGCTTCTTTCGTTGCTCTCGCAACGAAAGGTAGAATTTTACCAAAAGACAAAAAAAGAGTGCTTCTGTTTTTCCTTTTACTGTATCCAACTTTATTTATTTTAAGTTGGTACAATTTTTATATAAATATGTGCAGACGATGGTAGCCACAGCTGCTGGCGATATCGCGTGCGAGGACCAGCCGTTATTGAAGTGTGCTGATAGTGCTTGTCTTCTCTCAACCGCATTGTGATTGAGACGGATACATGTATGTATACTGTTCCCAGGGTGAAGTTACAAAGAGCCATGACATATTCAATAAAAATTATAGGATTTTGGTACATAATGGAATGTATATTTTGACTGTATTACACTACTGTTCAGTTTATATTACTCTGTAAAAATCGTTGTAAGAGGGGAAAGTGGTAAATAAAGCATTAAATATACTATGAGTATTATTATGAAAAATTAAACTATGTTTGATAAGCTGGTAAGGTAACGCCAACTTTTTACACGTTACGCAAGAAAATATTTGGTATTAATGACAAATTTATAAGTTGCCTAAACTAGAATATACAGTGGCAGAATTTTAATGGTGCTTTATGATTCTCAGTATTCATTCTAAAAATACTATGCATGAAAAACCGGGTAACCAACTAGTTTAAAAAGTATATAGAGCAAAAAATAATATAAATAAGTTGCGTATTGAGATATAACCTCAAAATTGTTTTTCGTCAACCATAGTCCGACATACAATACGACACACGACATACACATAAATAAGTTTAATATGAATGTCGAAGCTAATCTATGTTCCGGAGTAGCGGACGCAAACGAAAGAAATCCAGGAGAGGCTCAAGCTTAGACGAGTGCAGAACAAATGCAAATATACTTTAACAAAATATTTTTTCTTAATTAAAAAAATCTAAACACGATTTCAACATGATTTATTTATAATGCAGTTTAATAACGCATTGACATTAACTTTTCAATAAAATAGAAAATTAAATCCTTAAAATTCATTTGTTTTTTATTACCAGGTAGTTTATCGTATATTTTAAATATAAAAACAATGTATTAACACGGGATATAAAATAGAATAATTAGTAACCCTAGGAGAAGGTTCAGAACGGTTAGGCGTCACCTTGTGGCTTATCGGCGCCCCTGGTCATACCGACCTTTGTCATTACTACAAGTTAAATTCACCGAATTCATTATAACCGTTATAATAATATCTGTCGTATGAATTTTATGAACGACTATTTAAAATTGACATATTGCTTAAAGTTTAACATTATATAAGTTGAACTTTAGATATTTATATAATATTTACATAAATAAGGAAATGATACGATGTACATTATGTTAGTACAAGAAATAAAGATGAGTTTTCTCTATGTCTTATTTCTGAAGACATTGTTACTGTTAGCCCGGGGATCTTGGAGCGGAGGAGTTCGAGGAACTGAAAGGTCCGCCAACTCAATTCTCGGAATGGCAGCAAGGACTACTTGGCGATCGATAAGGTGATCCAAATCGCCTTGGATCGCCTTCCCTGAACAAAATCGCTGGGGCGAGCGGCCGTCCCCGGAAATGAAGTGGTGTGTGAGAGGGGTTGTGCTTGATCTTGTTGTGGCATCGCACGTGTATTTGCGCGTGATGTGTGACTGGCTATTGTAGATGTGAGGCCTGCGATTGCAGTTCTTTGAATGACTGTGGAGAATTCTGTGTAGTGCTTGTCGAAACCCTTTATGAATACTTCATAAATAACTATGCGGAAATTAATACGAGCAACTCAACATTTTAATCACATTATGCTTATAGCCTGCGGTTTTATTAGTATTTATATACATTAAAATTGAGAAAAAATCATCAAGTACAAAGTTTTTGCACGTAAAAATAAATTTTAATGCAAATATATATAAATTTATGCTGTATGAAAAACGTTTAAGTCGGTTATACAACAAAGATTTACGTATATATGTGAGAATCAAGCAAGGTAAGACGGAATACTAATTGAGAATATTCTCGAAAGTTTCGTGTTATCATAACAACACTTTAGTTTTTAAGTCGTCCGAACAAGGCAAGGCGAGGTGCAAACTCAGTGTGCGGGTTGTAAATCATATCTGCTTCCATTTATATGGACACTTTATTACGACGGCGCCTTCTAAATCAAATGATAAAACGTTCTCTATTTTATATATTTTTTCCCGCGCACCGTTTTTTTTTCTCTGAAAATATACATAAATCTTTATATATGGAATAGGACTAAATATTTTTAAAGTAGGCAGGCATCTAAATGTATTCCGAACCCCAGTTATATTTACTGAAACAGATGACATTTTACTTTTACTGCATTGAAAGTATCAACCAACTCTATATATAAATTATGGCAAAAAAAAAACACTTGAATTGATACTTAACGAACACCAACTAAGAAACATCTTCTCGTCCAATATCTCTTAGTGCTTTAAAACGAAAGTCTACGACTATTGTGTGTTACCAGTGTTGACTTACGACGATAACTCAGGGCCCTATTGGCAAGCTCACAGTCGCTCATACAGCCATGGAAGCCATGCCTATGCTTAGTTTTTCCCTAGGAGAACAAAACAGGAATGAGGAGATCAATAAACGAATTAAAGTACCCAACTTAGCCATGGAGTTTAGGAAGAGGAAGTAGTTGTGAGTAGGCCACACAGCGTGCATAACAGATGGGCTCCGGGAATTTAGGCTCTGAAGTAGAGATCATAGAAACACAACTACAGTGTAGAACATCCACCCAATAACCCACATTGTTATGGACGTCGGAAGCCACGAAATAAAAACCCCAACCGGTCCTTTTAGAAATCTTTAGGGATAGACCTATGTATAGCTGTAGATATTCTACGGCTGAAATGTTGATGATGAACACCATCTAGGTTTTTCTTTATTTTCGTTCCTTTGAACTTTTAGTAAGCTCTCTCTTCTAGCTTGTTGGTAATAAGAATAACAAAGAATATTACATGTCTCCAAATAATACCATTACTAACGATTTAATCAGTTTCTCAACAATATTCTGATTTTTGACTTTCATGTCGTGATAAACTTTTATAGTCACTATTATGTACAGTATATTTATAATTACCTGTCAAGTAAACGCCACTAAAAATATATTTATTTACAGAAGCAAAACATGTACAAAGGAAAGCATGAAAATACCTTATAAGATCCAAGATTTTTAACAGAACAGGCGAGACGCACGCTTCTACCGGCGGGCACCGTCACGTTCTGTATAACGTCAGTGAACTCGGGCTCTTCCATGACTGAAAAAAAGAAAAATGTTTTCAGCAATGTCGATATTATCAACAACTCATATATTATAAAATACATTATGCCGCCGTGACAAAGAAGAATGTAAAAGATATTAAATTTAGATAAATCGAGGCAATCTTGTCTCCCCTTCGTCTTATCTAGTAGCTGGCGAGGTTTTGCTGTTATAAGGACATTTTTGTGTCAAGAGATACGATTTGTAATTTTCAAATTATCAAAGCAGAACGCTTTTAAACAAATTGAGTGGGCGATAAGAAATAATGTCGTCATTTATCAAGCTCGAAGATAGATGGCTACAGTTCCACTCTGCCCATTTTAAATTCGTTTGTCTTCGACGTGCCAAATTGGGTCTGTTGGTTTCCTAGTCGCGTTCACACTTTTGCATGTTAACGGTAGCACAAGGTGCGCAAGGTTGTTGGAAAATGTAGAGCTTTGACGTCTGAGAAAGTAGAAATTATAGTAGATATTTTGCTTTAAATAAGGCTAGTAAATTAAAAGTCGATTACTTTTCGTTCTGTTGTAACAAAACTTGATTTAATTAAATAGTTCAAAGCAATGAGGGTTTTGAACTGACGACCTACGACACAGACGATACTATGTCCATTAGACCACACATGCCACAGACTAACATTAGTCATTCAAGGGACGAAGTCCGCCGGGAGGGGCTGCGTCGATCGCTGCTGGCCCGACCCGGATACCAGTGCACCGCGCTGTTTGGAGAATAAACTTGCATAGCGCATATTTTGCCTGCCCTTACTTGTTTTCGTACCATAGTTACGTTCATTTTACAACCATAACATTTCATTTATGTTTTCTCTCTGTTACAAACATTTTTGTTGCATGTATCATAAAATGTTCTAACTAGTAATTTTGTTACAACTTCTCAGATAACTATTCTTAGCCGAGTTAGCTTTAAGCGTTGTTGTTAGACCTGGCTACTATTAATAGGTCCGTTCACACCTCCCACATGCAACTTTATTTTTTCATCCGATGGAATAGTTGGTAAGTTGTTTTGATTCAATGAAATGTACAGAATGCGTGTTCATTACGTTTGCCTACATCCGCGCGTGTGTGTGTAGCAGCGCATAACTAACGGATACCCGACTAAAGATGAAAGCTCTGCGTTTACGTGTTTGCTCACGTGATCGCATTAGCTCAAGCACGTTGCTCCATTTTCTACGCCGCTGGCCTGACTCAACTGATGTAAACCGCGTTACCACCCACACCGCACCCTTTTAGTCGCCGTGCTTTTCTTAGCAGACGGTTATAGCTATTGATTAATCGCTATCTCAGGTAACCACTATTATCTGTGTAACTACGGTCATCATAACGACAGCAAAACGGGGTTAATTGGAGGGAAAAATGACCATCATGACCATTCCAGCCTTCTCCATGGCTCGTTGAACGACTGTGAGATTGCCAATGAGACTTAAAACGAAAAACCACATTTCACTGTCGTAAGTCTCACAGGCAGTACACATTAGTCGTAGATCAACAATCAGCCACTGAAGTAAGTATATTGGACGAGAATATGTTTCGCAACTATCCGTTGCCCATAATAGTTGAAGCTCACAATTCCTTTCTTCAAGTTGGACCGATCTAGTTTGACTGTTTGCTCCTGGTACAAAAACGACTCGGCAACTTCAAAAATCGAGCCTGCAACATAAGTTCACTAACAATTAATGTTTGTTCACTATAACAAACTCGCAATCAAAACAATAATAAACAAAAATATAGACATAGCGTTTTAATATTCGCAAACAATTCTTGTTAATGATAATGAATTCAATCAGTAATGATGTAATAAGGACTTTTTTCTTCAAGCTCGTGTACATAGAAAGAAAATTTCATTAGCACTATAACGTCTAACCACTTAGACGATTCGACGGAGACGTAACAAAACACATCCATCATTAATGTCACCGGCTTCTCGCATGTTTTGTTTGTGCTTATTACCAATTAAATGAAGACGTAGACTTAATAAGGTTGAAAGTGGCACGGTAAGTACGAGCAAATATGCAATAAAGCTAATGAGACGAGACGAGACGTTCTATTTGTTTCAATAATAGCGTACATTAAAATTAAGCGAGGTAACGCCGGCAATAATCTTACACACCGCATGAGGCAGTGCGGCGCTTGCTTGGGTATTTAGAGGTTAATTAAGAAACCGCAGACAGTGGCACGCGGCGGGGCCGGGAGGCTGTAATCCCCTCGTCACCGGTCGCAAGATGCTGGCTCGCACGTCTATAAGTATGTTACGTGTCTTATTGTTCTATATCTCGAATACTAATTCTAGATCCAACAATTAAGCTTGGTTATTCAGTCACAGATAAATGAATCGAATTTTCAATTATGTTCTTATATTGTTTTTACCTCTGTTATTGGTTGTAACTGACCTGTAAAGCTGTTTAAATCACACATAAGAAGATTTTTGTTTTGTCTGTATTGTTTTATTTATTACAAGTTATTAAAAATATTCATATTAATCAATCTAATTCGCCATTACGATTGTTTCCCTGAGAACTTCTCTCTATTACGTCACAATTTTATGTGTATAAAAATAACTACATTTTTATTTTTGAAATTGCCTTGTATTGATATTAGGAAACTTGTAACGAGTTGGGTCGAACTTCAATTCAGAAATAATCAGATAATCAAGTCGAGCCCTTATGCAAATCGGAGTCGGTCACTCGGAAGTCATCAGGAGCGCGATCCGACCCGCCGCAAATTGACAGCCGCCCGCTCCGCCAAATTGATTGTGGCTTCACGGGCACATCGTTATCATTGCAATGACATGTCATTGATAAATAGTACTCTCGTCCTGTAGCTTACCTCGCATGTAAAAGTGAGACCACTGCAAACATGTATTTTCACACAAAAAAGTCCTTTCATTATTAACGATTCTACGTAAAATAAGTTTTTCATTAATAATAATATTTAACATTAATATCACACGGTAGTCTGTGCCGATGCAAGTGGAATACATTTAATGTTTTATAAAATGTATGGCATAGCATAAAATAAGTTAATTACCTTCAACCATTAGTATGATTTATTACCGCAATGAAAATGTAGATGCTACGAAAAAAAATTGAAGAGTTTTTATTAATCGGCAGGGCCATGACTTATTGTAGAAGCGGCTTAATTGTTTAATTATATTATTATTTGCCACGATTTGAGAAAAGCCTACAACAAACTCGAACGATTTTTATTTTATGGTTGCTTTCACAATCTTCTTTATACATTAGTAAAGCAATTTATTCCCAAGATTTATTATTACACAAAAATCCAATTCACTTTTTTGACAAATTATTCGTTAAAAAACTTAAATTGATTACGTGTTAATTTACAGACATTAATTGAGCGTGTATTGTAACACCGTACACAGTTTCCCGCAGGAGTTAGTACTCATGTCCGACGATGGCTACGTAAGCAATAAACACTCATTTAGCAATCGCAACGTGTTTCACGACAACGTATTTCAACCCATACGAGTGTGAATTAAAGCTTACAGTTGTAATTAATCCCGTCATCATTAATGTCTAATTCACATTATTGATGAATGACACTTCTTAAAATTAAGAAGTGCGCAGACCGAAAAGCATAAGATAAGAAAAAGCTACTACACGTTTAAGAATAAACCGATTTTTTTTCGTTTGATTCTTCTTTCAAGAATTTTTATTGGCCACAACTGTCGAATTCCAATCTGACGAAGCGGTTAAAGTAGTACTGTTTAATGCGTAATGAAAGCTTAAGGGAATGTTACAATTGTAAGTTATTATGTATTTATGTCAATGCGTTCTGCTACAAAAGTAGATTCAAAATGCAGTACAGAAGAAACATTTTATTTTATGGAAAAAATGGTAATGTAAAATGCAAGGAGTGATTCGCGTTCATTTAATATTAAGTACTACATTTTCATTAAATCACATTTGTACCTTCCAAACAGCGGAATATACGTTTTTTCTTGAATACTTTTGTTTGAGAAACATTCATGATTTCAATTAATAATTTATAATTTTATGCTATGACTTATTTCTTCTCATTGACTTGTATAAAAGGTATCGCTAAGTGCATTAATCTATTTTAAATAAAATTATAAGAAACAGTGTACTGAAATTCACTTACTATATTAACTTAAATACAATGTCTATATTTAAAGTAACTTAATAAATTTTTCCTCATTAAAAATTAAGTACAATACAATGTCATTTCTTTCTTTTTTTCCTTATAGAATAATATTACTATAGAAAAGAATATTCATGTACAGATGGCTTACAACTTGTTAGCTATCTGTCTTTCATGGTTATATATTTATTCTACACCTACAACATTTTATGAAATTAATTTATTTATAATAACCTAAGTATTAACAGTTCCTATTCAATTTATGGCCCTCGATCCAACTGCAGCTATCGTGATATCCTAACATTAAAATACTATAGTATTGTCTCATTTTTAAAAATAATAATCTTACGTAACGCTTAGACTCGTTGTGACTGTAAAATTTACGTTACACTTTCTTTACATTTAACTTAGTGTACCTAAGTTACATTTATAGTGTCTGTGTATCTATAAATGACACACAGATACTATAAATGTAAAATAAAATATACTTTATGGACCTAGCAGGACCTAGAACATTCATAGGTATAAGTTTTTAAAATATGTTTACATTATGTCCACCAAAAAGAGGAAGAGGCTCCACTAAAATTACGTGTTTATTAAAGGACTGTTTTGGTTAATAGAGCAGTGGGTTAAATTCCTACTGATATCGCTATACCGCGTTTTAGGAAAGCTCTGCAAATTCGGACTAAGGTATAGTGAGCGGCCGGTACTCTACCCGCCTCGCCGTGCGCATACTTAAGGCACGGTACAGCGGTATGGGAAGCACTACATTTTATTTACTTATATCATAAATCTGGGTGGCATTACTTAGTTAAAGGCAAACGGAGCTTTCCTCCTATTCTGTTGTCGCCACTTGGCAACATAGCAATATATGTTATTTTAAAACATGTTTATACTATAACATGTTTAAACATGTTTATTTATCAAAATACGATATTGTTCAATATCGTATTTTGATAAATAAAGTGATAGCGATTGTGAAAATCAGTACAAGGAACAAGAAACCGAACATTTAAGTTTATTCGTCCCTTGTCACAGATGTTACTCATAATATTGTCATATACGATCAAATTCTTTTAAGATCCGTAGATAAAGAACAAGGCGGCGGGTGTTTGGGCGGCTCGGACTTTCACTTATTTGTATGCTCTACCCTTCGCGGGGACAGAACGTGACTATTCGAGATACATAAACCCTGAGTGAATACGGAAAATAGAAATAAAGTATCATATTATCTTCCAGCAGACGGATTGTGGAAATAATACCTATTTGTTTTATATCTACTTACAAAACTTTGATGCTGGTTATTAAAGGTTCGCCAAACATAGTTAACATTAAATTATGCATCCGTTTTCATTTGAACAATTGTGAACTTAAAAAAATACATTCTTTTTAAATATTTTAAATGTTACACAGTATTAATTCGACTTAGGTACGGGTTATTTCTCTTGTTTTTTTTTTTATCTTGTTATCATAAAAGAAAACTTGAAAAAATGACGTCCGGTGGCGAGATACGCGCAGAACATCGCGGTCAGTTAGTCGGAAGTACGGAAGCAGATGTTGACAGCCCCAACCTTCCCCCTTCTCTCTCCCCGCCTTGCGGTCCGTCACCCCTGATTACGAACAACCGTCTGAACGCCCATTCAATATCGTGTAGTTGTTTGTAAATAATGCATTTGAAATAATGTTTTTTTTTTATAGAACTTCTTAAATGTTTAATATAAACGCGTGCCAAATTTGATGATAAAAATTAAAAAGTATTAAAACCTTAAAAATTAATTATAATCGAATATTTATAACGAAACTATCGAAAATTTTATAACGATCGAAATTTCTGTTAACTGGCGAAGTGTTCGTATAGAAAAAAAAGTATGGCTGCATTTTGTTCTTGAAAAGTAACCATTAACAAATCACTGGTTGACTTATCCCTCTTCAAATAATGCAACAATAATCCATGTTACTACTGGCATGTAAGATAAATGTAACACATTTTGTATTGTTTAAGTTTCAGAGCAGATGATTATACTATCATCATCATCATAATAATAATAATAGTATGATTACCTACATTTCAACCGTAGGACATCCATTAATATATTTGTTACATATTTCTCTTTGTGAGTTGTATGGACATAACAATACCTAAATTCCTCGAAAGATTTCGCTAACGCTACGTATACGTGACCACCCAAATATTTTCATCGCGTGAAATTGCCGTACCGATGGCGTCGTAAATTGTGGTAACTTGCACGTTCTTACAGAGGAAACAATCAGTATTATTGTATTGAGTGCGTTTTCAAACCTTATTGTAACTTTTTAATAAAACGTACAAAGAAATAATACTAAGGAATTTCAGAGTTTACTTAAAAGAATTGCATTAAAAAAAGATAGAAACGGAGTTTAATAAAATGGTCCGAGATCGAAATACGTCTATAAGCGAATCAGCGTTTGCATAATTCAGTTTCTTAAGACTTATCACTAATTGAACAAGTGTTTTGAGGCTCACGGGCGCGTAAGTCGAGAGATCTAATTAAGGCACCTACCGCGGTGCGCCGAGAACCCCAGTCGGCGCCTATTATCACGCCTCCACCTCCTATTAGCATTGTCTCCTCTAGGGCGATACTTATCTTTATTTAAATTCACTTCTTCGTAATTGGGTTGATGAGTCGACAACGTGATTTGCATTGATGAGAATTGGCTAGTATACTCCGCCTTCGTAACTTTCTTGTCGCCTAATTTGTTTCATTGCTTTTATAAGACTTCAGCCATTATACCTGCGGTGTCGTTATTAAATTTAAACCTCCAAGCTACGAAACTCGCGGTAAGCGCGCTGAGATAGATAATAGCGCGTAGAAATTTTAAAGCCTTTTAATTTTTAATTAAAAAGAACTAAATGAGAGATCAAAAATGTAGAACATGGTATCTGGGTGCACTAGTTTCCCTATTCGAGCGTGGGCTCGTCGAGCGTCGACGTCACTGTAGTATTTTTGATAGCAGCTGCGTGCGAGTGTAGTCAAAGAGGATGCGCTTGGTTATTTCTCATTAAGGCACACGCGATAAAATCACACAGAGTCGTTGCCTCATTAAAATCTTCTGGTGCGCGCATCTGTAAGCCTTTTGTGAAGGCGAAACGCGTCGCTCTTAACTCCTTTCACGTGTCATTTCGGGCACAATCCCGCGTGGCGTGCGATGTGTGCCTTGACATTTTTGCTCTTCATAAAAATAAATTTATCGAAAAGTGCCAAGCCATACTTAGTGATACCGCATTTCACCCGCTATTTTAGAGCAAGTCGATAAATTGAAGGACATTTTTATGTCCTTTTTATAATACATTAGATAAAGTTAGTTAGTTAGTGCGTTAGAAAATAACTCTCGCATTAAATTGTACAAATTCTTTTTAACACTTGTTTAGTATTGTCTGTTTTAGTATAATAGTAATAGAAACTAGTTTTTTTGGTTTCATTTTATTAATATTACTTGCTTCTGTTTTCTTACATAAGTTTGTTCAATCATGATATGCGATTTATTATTACTAGTTGTCCCCCTCCCGTTTCGTGTGGTTCACAATGCCTTTTGTAGGCGTAATTTTAAGAAACCTAGCATAATTTTAAGTTATAATAAGTTTTAGACTTATGAGAAAGATTGTTTGCAACATGCATTTTTAGTTATTTTTTTCAATAAAAGCACCTATTTCCAATTATCTTGTATATAGTGATCACTGTGAAATATGCTACATGTTTTTTGTCTATTCCAATGCGACAGGTCAATAAGTTCAGACAGTACAAAGTCCACAGGGACGGATAGCAAACAATAATTGGTTTTAATATTTGGAATTTTTTAAATGCTTTTTCTTACTATATTATCAACAGTTATTTTACATTTCTGAAACTAATGGTTTTTTTTTTGGGTGTATTCATTGACAGTAACTTCGTTATATATTCAACCCTTTAATACTTTTACATCTGTAACTACTACGCAATTTATTCTTTATTCAAAAAAATATTAGGAAATATATCGCAGTTAAAAGACCAAAAGCAGATAGAATTGAACCTAAAAAGATTCTTTAGTCTTTAAATTTAAAAAGAGGAAAAATAATTAAACGTTTGATTATTAACTAAAAAAGTCTTAAATGTTCAAAAGAAATTTTTACTTTCTGTCGACTATCTCTATTTATGAGAATATAAAATATAAGCAAACATTTTCAAGCAGCTTCTTTTACGCGGTATAAAATAAATTTTTTAGATGTGTTGTAAGGATGTTGTATTATATGCACGTATAAACGTGTGATTTTTATGTGAGTCATGATTTTAGCATTCGTCGTGAGCATTCGCCCCGGGCTGTGTCATTGCAAATTCGTGTGGCCGGCAGCGGAGAGGCGCGCGTCGCTCACTGAAACCTCCGCGAACGTGTCCTGTTGTACATTTTATGGCATTTGCTCCATGTTATAGTTATAAAATAAATAAATAAATCAAAACTGACAAACGAGGATTTATTATAATTAATTTTTCTTAACTCTTTACATTGTTATAAATTTACTTTTCTAATTTAAAATATTTTTATTCAGAATATGCGCTTCTGAATCGTTAAATTTTTTTTACAAAAAGTCAGTGTAACTTACCTTAACCAAATGCTATTAAAAGTAATTATAAAAATAAAACACGTTAATGCCAGTTAGAAGTAAAAAATTCTTATTATGGGTCCGACCGTTCGGCATCGCTGTACCATGCTTAAAGGTAGAAAGTCAAACGTGTACCAAACACGCTGTACAGCGGTTCCGATCCGACTACATGTTTTTCTGTCAAATGTAATATCAACATCCAAATACAACATATAACGTATAGGTTAGTTTTCATTTTTTACATATAGAATACCCATCACTCATCATTTGAAGTACGAGTAGTAAATAGGTATTGTAATTACTACAATTTAATTATCAAACTTCGCTATAAATGATAAAATTGAAGTAAATATTTACAACGTGTGTCTTTGCGAGAAAAGGATAATGACTTTGTTTTTTAAAACGCAGTTGAATTATAACTACGCAATGGTTGTATAAACTTTGATTAAAATTTGTACTGTAACTTTACGCTAACCACATTCGCAAAGAAATCTATTAGTTCTGAGTCTCTTTGACTTAGAATGCATAGCTTTCTTAAAAAAATATATTACGAAGGTTATGAAACAAACAATGAAACAAATATTTTTTAAACAGGCTTTGCTAAGCACCTTTGAAAAGTGAAGATATTTATATAACGATCGTTTAAATATGTATTCAAGTACAAAGTTCGGTATGTTAATATTATTGAGGATAACCTAAAAAAAAACTTGATAGTTACTCTTATAACGCAAATTTTACAAGTTTTTCGCGTTATAATAACTTAATATTTAACAATAGTTAAATGTAAAATGAACCTCTAATAAGCAATATAGTAATTTACGTTGAAATTAATGTTGAATTTTAAATGAACTGAAGATTTTAAGGCGTATTTAAACACAATAAGGCAATATTTAACACTGCTCACTTTGCATATTCACCAGGCGGTCGGGCGGGTTACCGCGCACCTACCGGTTCCGAATTGTAATTCCGCCATTAGCTGAGCTCTCGACTCGACGCCACTTGGCAAAATTTGAACTGATTACTTAATTTCGGCATGTAAATCATGTACGATACTGTATTTTCCGATAACAATTTTACGCAGCACATGACATCGTCTGCTTATGGTTTATACATTTGGTTATTACTTTTCACTATAGTATCATTAACACTTTGTCACCTAAGAGTAAATTTCCAGCATGTTATATGTGTATTAAAATTTATCCTCGATTTATATTTTGAATAATATTGCAATGTTTGTTTGTTTCACAACACGAAAATACAAGACCTATACATGTATAAGATTTCCACGTATATCTCAGAGATATCGTAGATTTGGAAACTTGCAATTTGGTGGGAATATTTCTACCGCCGGGTAAGGCAACTAATTTTATGAAATACTGTTCGAAGGTTGAGGAGGCCTTCATTAAAACTATAGCCTGTTGAACTGAATAATTGTAACTATTGTAATACATTATATAATTGTGAGGTATATTTTTTTTT
The DNA here is from genome assembly GCF_028537555.1 of Battus philenor. Taxonomy (NCBI): domain Eukaryota; kingdom Metazoa; phylum Arthropoda; class Insecta; order Lepidoptera; family Papilionidae; genus Battus; species Battus philenor. The sequence continues at coordinate 8,353,999 of NW_027181693.1, forward strand.
TTCGGGCATTTTCATTGTTGCCGAAAAGGATTTTATGAAACCTACAAAGAGTAGTCAGTCAGTCAGTCAAGTAGGTTTTTGTAACTCAATTATTATATTGTTATAACATTACATATGTTTGATGTATATCACAAGTCGACAACTTGTAACAAAGTATAATAACATTGCACGTTTGTACATGAAACATTACAATTTAGTAAAGAGCCGAGATTTAATATTACTTTAATATAACATAAAAAAACTTTCATCATATGCAACGCTATCGGTTTTACTAGCAATATAATATGCGGCGGGATCACGTAGCACTGCATATCAACAGCGCAATGGATGCAGGTCACGACCATCGACGCAGCGGGGCCTCGCGCGTCGAATAGTTCTACAGCATCCACATACCTGGACAACTCTATCGCTGTATACTGTAAGTATACAAATTCTCGATACTATTATTTATAAAGCTACGTCATTGCAAATTTAACATGATTCAACAAATTTAAAATGAATTATCATTAAATTATAATCAGAAATAATATAAATTTTTTATGTCGCTGGAGTATAAAACAAACGAACTAATACTAATTCGTTCCACCAAAGAAGTCTGTTGTGTTAGATACCTTTGACAGGCCAATGCGCTGTTAGTATGTAGATCTATGCTTAGCGAATGCAGTTACGTATTCTGTCGTCGGCAGCGGATCGTTATCTGTTTCCACTAAAGGAAACTGGCTTTTCTACGAAAGAACCCCCCGACGGTTCCCCGCCCCCACCCGCCACGACTTCTCCTTTTTGCGTTATTTCATTTTTCTTTGCTAACGTGCACCTGCTAGTTAGCTGCCGCGGGCTGCCATTGCTTTCTTAACTGGACTTAAGATCGTAAAATTTAAAAATTAATTTCCAATTTTCCCAATGGAGTGTAATATTCATAGTTGATTGATGTGTTCAAGTAATAAATTACAATAGCGCAACTTATAAATTTTCATTCACATTTGAAGTATACGCCGAGACTGCCCGTATGAAGTTTAATGTTAGATGTCAGAACAAAGGATGGCAAGGAGACGAGCGCTAGAACACAGTTTCCTGACACATTTGTATTCCTTACAGACAAGTAATCAATATCCGTTTGGCCGACGAGAGCGCGGACAGCGCTGTCTCCTATGTGAAGCAATTTTTCTCGTTGTACGTGCGCAAACGCATTATGTAACTTCTAATTTTACACGAATGTTTAAAAAATGGAACTATCTTTGTTCGTTTTCAATTTATTAAATTTTTCAAAATATATGGTCAATAAAAAATGAAATGGAATAATTTGATGTTTAATCATTCTCAGCATGCGCTGAATTGGTAAAAATAGCCGAAACGGTTCTTCTAATGAAAGTGGCATATCTAATTTATATTTTAAAAAACAGCTTTATAACATTTATTGCCATCGTGAACTTAAAGTGTTAACATGTCAGATAATTAGTACCTTGGTAGTGATTATCATATACTAAGAGGTAAAACAAAATCATAGTCATTGAGAACAATATAATAAGTCTCGGAAAAATAAAACTGGTAGGATGTCACGCGTATGAAATAAAATACAGGGGCAACACGTTGCGGATGGGACTTGATACATATTTGAATATATTACCGAACACGCAGATAATGCCAGCGACATGCCATAGGTATTCATAACAAGAGCAAACCGCAATGGAATACAGATACTAGCTATCGCCCGAGAATGCTCAGCTATGTAAGGCGCGTATTGAATCAAACATCATTTACGTTTCAAAACTAAATTAAAGTTCATGAAGTTTTTCAGTTTCAGTTTAAATACTGGCGTTTGTTATAAAGGGTTACCATTATTCATAGTTGCAAGTCGTTTATTATACCTGTCTATAAATTCGCCTGGCGATCATATATATACAATACAATACTTTTTGCCAGTTACATATATAATTTTACCCGTATTAATGTATTCAATAATTACGCAATCTTTTGGAACTGTTTTACCAAAGAAAAGATAGAAAATATATTTGAAGTATGATCTAGGAAGAAACGTTCCCTGAATTTGCGTGTTTTGACAAATTTATCGAATAAAGAGAATGTTTGCTTATGCGGCGGGCCCGGCGTGGAGGCGTTGACTCTGATTTCCTGTAAACACGTCCATTGTATCCCCGACGTGTTTGGCAGCTCTCATTTCTATAATGTACTTGAATGTACACACAATTTTTGTTATATAAAATTACTTATGATTTTATTTGTATATATCCACTGCGTAATAAATTCGAATTTTGGAAAAAAAACTTTTCGCACATAATTTAAATATCATTGATGAAATTAACGGGTCTTTTAACGTTAGCAATAATTTGACGTAATTAACCTTTTTAGTTCGACATATATTTTCCACCAAATGTAAGTGGTTCTGCCATCTTTTTGCTAAATTACAAAGTTTTTTGTGTTTATTACATATATATTTATGCTATGAAAGTAACAAAAAGATAAATCGATTAGTCACTCAAGAAAAAGGACAATAGATTAGTGAAGTGGTGCTAAAAGTGAATTGCAGTAGATACAAATACGCGTTGAGAAAGGCATTAGGCCGCGGAGATTAGACAGAGGCTGTCACCTCGTGAGAGGGCCCTTGTCGGAGAGGTCCTCGAGACGAGTCGCCCCTTCCTGCGACATTTGTGAGCAAACACGGTCGTGACAAAATATGCAGAACAGCGCCCTCAAATTAAGTTTAATGGATGAAAGCGCACCAACACATTCGGTATCTATTTTGGTCGCAGTTGTGTTTACAATTCAATCAAGCAACTAGGCATGGTTGCTTAATAACACTAAAACTGGTCATAATAGAATCCCAACATATACAATTTTTTTATATTTCAAAATAATGCTTTGTGTGGTGTTGAGAAACAGTGGACCAACTTCTTTTTAGAGATCTTTTTTGAAACCTACCACCTCGTTTGCGGTATCTAGAAATTATATTTAATAAAAGGGTTCTTTTAATTTTGTTAATAAGTGAAAATTGCTTGGCGCAAGAACGGGACTGTGAGGAAGATAGATAATCAAATAATTGCATAATTCTTATGGTCAAATATTCGGTTGTACGTTTAGCCGAGAGAGCTGACACGTTGTTCTGAAGAAGTTTTTTGTTGCCTAGACCATGTTCTCAAACTTTTATCAAAACTGCACGCAAATAAATGCTAACAATAGCCTATCCGATAAAACAATAAGTCGATTATGTTTTCCATACGCTTCTATACTCAGGATCATTACGATATATATATATATATATATATATATATATATATATATATATATATATATATATATATATATATATATTCACGACGTTGTCCACCGCAGGTCAATAGTTGTGACGTAAATTCATACAATGTACCCTTAACTAAAATCGAACTGGCAATCTATCATAATAAACCACAGCCCTTTACTACTAGCCTACCACTGCTTTAAAAACAACGTCCTCCAATAGCAACCGAATCTAACATCGAAATTATGCGGCGCTGACATGAAAACCACATAGGAGTAAATTTCTGCATTATGTACGATTACGATTAAATTTTTGCATAAGTCATATATAAAAAATAATGCATGATCATACAGAAACCACATATTTTGACCGAACCTAAAAAAATCGTTTTTTTTTAGATTTTAGGCTTTGATTAGTGACCTAAAATGTTCTGGAAATCGGGTGAACGAAATTACTGAATTCTACCCGAGTGGTGATATAGTATAAAACTACCATTTTCGTAAAAGTATTTATACAAAATTATACGCAGCAATGGCGAAAGGTTTCATGGTTCAAAGCTAGCCGAATAATTATAAATGTTCAAGTGCAGAGTCCGCGAGTGATTGATGTAGTGGAAGTCTCGTACCTTGTCCCGCGACCCGCGGTGCCCTCCTCCCCGCTTCTGCGTACCGACAACTTGGAGACATTAAGAATATTTAAATTGTAAATTGCACCCCTGTACTGAATACCTATTTGCTCAAAGTTTTCCTTTTTTACAATCTTTCGAGAAAACCGCGACTCCAAAAGTAACGAGTCATAAAATTTTATTTTATCATTAAATATTAATACAACGAGTAGTGCAAGAGAATTTTGTTATAGCCCTAAGTGAACACATTAAATACTCTTTCAAATTTACTGAACTATATTAGGAATAAAAAGTAAAATGAAGCTGTAAGTGAGCTTCGTGGTATATTGCATCTGCGTGCAAGGATAATTTGCGCTATTCATAATTCACGTATGAGATTTTATCTTTTTATTTAAGTTTGCACAGAGCAATGTATATTCTACTAGAGTGCTATATAATCTAGGAACTAACCTAATGCGCAGTACATCGCGACGAGGCTAATATCAAATCATACAGTCTCAAATACAGATTTTTAGACCCAAGATATGTCGGTTTCCTAACGATGTTTTCCTCCGTAGTTGTGAGAGTTAATATAAGTAGAAAATAATATTTAATTACTGACTATACATATAAAATTAATATTTTTGCATAAAATACGCACGAACTTGTATAAAAAATAGTATGTATTTTGTTGTTAAATGCATAATCTACATTCAGCAAATTTTTAATAAATTTGTAATATTTTAAAAAAAATATGATTTTCCATTAAAAAAATCCAACACTTGATAATTTTCCGTATGTCACAGAGAAGCCAAATAAGAAAAAAACGCAACACGTCAGTAACAAAAGTATCATGGATGCGGACTGTAACATGAATGTAACAAACTAAAGAACTGGCCTGATTGAATCATCCGGCTGTTCTTTGTCATAAATCCGACAACGGCCGGTCGTCTAACAATGCGTCCTGAAATCGTTACATTTCTCATTTTGTTACTCTCCCCTTTAATCTCGCAACCGTAGAAAAGTGGATCAGCGTTGCAAAAGGCCATTGCAGTAGACTCTCGTCTGATTAATGTATTACACCACCCTTTTGCTCAACATTTTGAAATAGTGAATTAAAACTCTTAAATATACGGCACATTGTTTTACAGAGTTAATAATATAAATTTAAAACTATTTAAATATATAACAAAAAAACACACAGCAAAAACAAAAAAACATTATTCGTAAAAAATAAAACCAACTGGGTGTGCAGGTTTCTCTAGCCGAATACGAAATAAGCCGAGTTCGGTATGTCACGCGCTTACAGCTCCCAACGCGTTCTCGATACATACGAAATCGAGTTTTGTGTTATTAGAATTTATTTGCAAAAGATACACAATGTTTATATTAACATTTTAATAATTATAGCAATATTTTGCCCTTCACGAAATTGCATTTTTTAAAAGTATATTTAAAAAAAAACATTAAAAATTTTCTAAGCATTTTTCAATTCCTGATTTCTTAATAAACAACAAATCGCAAGACATTCAGTCACCTACAAGATCTTAAGTGTTAGGAAAAATAATAATCCGTGAAAAGGATGAAGTAAAAGATTGAGGATGACCAACGCTTTCAAGTGTAGACACATCACTCGCTCCCCAGTCGGTGGCGAGAAAACAAGAACGCTTATTTTCTCAGGTTTGTTTGAGGTTACCGTTTGATTGACGCCGCCGGAATTCCTGAACCACGGAGTTTTTTTTATTAAATAGCTCGAGTTTTGAGTCTTTTAGTAAAAGTGTTTTATTATGTTTAACAATATATTGAGTTATTTATTTTCATTGTTTAGTTATGTTTTATAATCAAAAATTTATGTTATTTGTTAGTCAGCAGTTTAATTTTCATTCCTTTTAACATTTTTTTCAATATATTTCACTAGTACGGCAAGAGGCGATCTATTTAGTAAAAATTTATCACATGAAAGGAAAATGTTTATTTACTTAACCGAAATGATTATCACTTTTAAAACAGAAATAAATGGTAGACTATGGTATATTTCTTGACTTTGGTTACCAGTGGTTAATTTTTAGTAATAAAATCTATTCAATCTTGAGTTAGGTAATTCGTTGAATTATACATTTAGGCATAAATAAGTTAATAATACGAGTACTATTCAAAATATATACATTATAACTTTTCCAGCAATAAGAAAAAATACATCTGAAAAAATATTCTGGAAATATATCCGTAGAGAATTTGAGAATTAATTCTTATTTCACGATTTTTTAGCTCTTTTTTAATGGACATGAAATTTTTATTTGCTCAACTTGCGTAGACTTAGTCGCGATCTTTGATGGACGATGAAGATGAAAGTTACGGCAACTGTTCGATAAACATGAAACTAAAATTCCGAACAAGCACAAAACAAACCTTTATAATTCTCGGTCGCATAGATCTGGGTATCTCAGTTAGCTGAGGGTTAGCTGAGATTATAACCGTTAACCAACTGATCCCGGAGAAGAAGAAAACAGAATGTCACTCGAGAGTTGGATAATGTTAAATTTATTGCAGCGCTAAAATGTTTACGGATATCGCGGTAACGGAACGCTCGGGAACGGCAAGTTCTACTCACCCTTGTAAACACGTTTTATTGGCTTTATAATATGTTTTACGCGTGACGTTTTACAAACGATCCCGGAGGAGCGTCGAATTATTTTTACGGCACGTACCCACGTCGCGCGAAAACATCGGCAAATTTTGTGCACGAGGGATTTAGTAATTACACCTCTTGTGCAAACAGTTTTTATTCTTTGATGTGAAATGTGAAAGTGGAAGTTCGTGTTTTCGGCGTTTAAACTTTGTATTCAATTATCCTACGAGAGACGAGAAAAATGTTTGCTACTAAATATATAAATAAATAATAGGTTTTATTGTGCAATCGTTACTTTAAATTGATATTTAAAATTAAAGCTGTTAAAATAATTCCTAAAGCTTTAATGCTTTCTTTACATTAATATTTATTATTTATAAGCTGACCAAATATTCTAATATAATATAATAATACTAATATGTACACTGACTTTTGTCCACTTCCGAAGAGGGTACCAAAGACAGGAAGTGGGTGAAAATGGGCTAACAACATGGATAAATAATTGTAAATAATATTAATAACATGTCCACTGAGTATATAACTATTTTAAGAAATTTCGCTAAAATTTTATTTAAAAACCTAATTCATCTAAGATCCCGAGTTATCCCGCTAACCAAATACGAAACTAAATCACAGAGTTTATATAATTTTTTCATTAATTTACTGTGTAATTCCGCAAGTTAAGAGAAAAACCCAAATAACACGATAGGGTAACTGTTAGATGAAAAGTGCTAATTTGTAAAATCTGCGAGTGAAATATGCGTTGTGTGGAACGTAGAATGCCGTGCTGGAACAATCGCAAACCCTAATACCAGTCAACCACTTGATGAAGGTCCTGCCCGCACCCTCCTTTCGCGCCAATGCCTGACAGTATCTAACTCGTACGCCACATATAAACGATTAAAAGTATTCGACGTACGTCTCTGTGTAAACTTACATGACCTCAGATATAAATGTTATTTAATTATATTATACATAGTTTTTTTGTACAAATAAAACGTACAAGTTATGTTTTTACTATAGTTTGTTTTATGCAATATTAAAGATATATCAACAGTGGAGGACCAAATGGAGATGATGTAATAAAACTCCACCACATAACTTGGACCTTCCTTTTCTAAGTTTTAAATCTAAAATTAAAAGTATATTATTATATAATTCTTATTAATATATTATACATTCAAGAGTTTTCATTTAATCGAAATATGAGTGAACATTGGTTTGTTGTATCATTTACATGGTTGATATTATAATCTAAACAACAAACATTGTTTAAATTCTATTGAAAACAGCAACTGTTGAGTTTACCGTCGGCTCTTTTCAGTAGAACAACATTGCCGGTGTTACCTTACAAAGTAGTTTAATGTTAAAATAATTGATGATTCAAAAATGAGTGCAAATGTCTACTTGAGTTGATTTAGAAACTTTTGAAACTAATTTTAATTTGAATTTGAAACATAAATATCATTAGAAAAATGACATTAGAAAATTTACCTTGAGGACGAGTAAGGCTGAAATTTGTTCACTCTATATTACATTATAATATTATAATTTCAGCTCTTTAAATAAAACAAACTAGAAAGCACTTAGATTAGCACTTATTTAGCAACTATTAAATAAATCTCGAAAGAAACCGTTAAGGCGAAAGGAGCTTAACGAAGAAGATAACACGTACATTAAAGGTAGGAAAGGGCTGTTTATATAAATGCAAAACAGATCGGCAGCTTGTCAGATCGGCTCAGTAAGGATTCCGTCGATCGAATATGGATTTAGTCTTCCCCATTTCGTTCGCCCAGTGGCGCACCCCCGTGCCCTGTCGACGCGGTCGGACAACCGAAAAATAATCTGCAGGTAATAACAAGATGAAAACTCCTGTATACACGTTATAGGATTTGGGAAATGGGGAGGCAAGTTCAGAAAATATTTTTTCAAAGATTTTGATAACTTATGTTTGGTCGTCATTTTAACTTATTTATATATTTAGCATATATATTTCATTACCAACTTAACGACATACTAAACTTTACTGTTTTATAACAATGTGACTGTCGAAACAAACATTTAATTTTTATTAATTAGCTTTCGCGTTCGAAGCAATTTGCTTTTTGAGATTTTTGTTCTAGAAATACATTCATTGTTCTAAAAATAATACGGAAGTGATACATGGTGACAGTGATAAGATTTGCTTGTCTTTAGATATTCGTATTCGTGTTCAATAGCGAAATATTTCCCTTCAATCCCTCAGCCGTACCTACGTCCCTGACTGCGGCTGAATCTAATCGAAGGGATATTAAAACTTTCCGTCCTCACTGCTGTGGGCCCTTTGTACGGGCAGGCGCGCCCTCGCCCGTCCCCCACCGACCGATATGTTAGCTTTTTTTAAAGATACTCAGAGTTAATAGAAAATTTGACAAGGAATTGTTTTTTTTTTTTCTTCATTTATAATATTTATTAAAGGTGATTGGGTATAGTTGTATAAGCTTTAAAGCGGTGAATGTAAAAATTAATAGATTCAGAATCAATTAAATAACATTATGATACTGCTGTAACACAAAGCGTTTTCAAATTCCGGATTGCTACGTAATAAAATTAAATATTGTTTGCTATCTGTCCCTGCAGACTTTGTACTAAGAGTAGTGACAGTCCAGCGATAGAGGACTGAGACTTGCGATCGTATGACGCGGGCTCGATTCCCGACATACAGTCTAATATAATTCACCCTTTGCGCATTCATTACATAGGATTGCCACTGCTCACTAACAAGTTTCCAAAGGATGGGCAGCAAGGTTCTCTGCATAACATAATATCGCACTGTGATCGCCAACCCGCCTGCCAAGCGAGGCAAATATGGCATATTTCCCCGTAGATACCTTTTGGGGGAGCCCTATGCCTTGCAGTTGGCGTCTAAAGAGTGAAAAGACGACCGAGGGATTGGAAATAGTTGTAAAAGCTTTAAAGTGATTTAAAGCACAGAAGGTGTAGCACGTATGTCAGTTGTAGACAATTTCTATTTTAAAAATTTACTTCTATTACCAATCACCTCTTATATATGTACTTAAATACGTGATAAAATATTATTAACTATGTTTTGTGCAACCTATTTTTAAACCATAAATGTTACTAGCAGATATCTAGCCTTCCCCGCTATGATTTAACATTAGCTAATACAAAATAAAATAAAATAAAAGAAAAATTAAAAACTTTAAATAGAGTAATAAATGGGTCACATGTGGTACCTTTTAAATTTAATATACACTTTCACCAGATTCTTTTAATTTGGCGCAGTGAACTAAGAGTGCGTTCGTTATTCAGCCTGCAGCGCATAAATAATTAAGGAGTTCGACGCTATCGCTCCGACTTGGCCCAAGTTACTACTAATTAGAACTACCGTCTTAACCCTGTCCACTTTAAAACACAAATAAAAGAACTTCATTTAAATTTAAAAAAAAACTTTCATAAGTTCCGCATAAATTACAAATTACTAAAATCATGTTTGCAATTGAATTTTAGGGAAGTTGATTACGTCTTCGCCGTAGCTACGTGTTTTTATTCAAAGTCTTCTTTGTTTATATTTAAACTTTGATGGGGATGATCTCGCAGCAAAGAGTTGCACATTATCGACTAGTTTGCCGAGCAAATCTGCTCCTTCATTTGTATTCAGCTCAGAGTCTAACCGAAACGCGGAAGTTCGCTTCTTTTCAGCTTCTGAAACCAATTTGTATACCGGTGAGGAAATTAAAAACTTCTTGGTGTTTATACGAATTAAAAGAGCGGTGCTGAAAACACTACGTTGGTGTTTAAATGTACAACAATTAATGTTTTCAATTGAATCCGTATTCCTAAATTAATTTTTAAAAATTGAACTTAAATTTAATTCTTAAAAATATTAATTTAAATTAACGGAGGCTATGTGAACCTTAAGAAATAAATATATATATATATTATAATAAAGTTTTGTAAATATGTAACATTAAGTTAGTAATAAGGAAAAAATATTTTAATATTTTTGTAAAATACAGAATTTTATTTTTACAGCAGTAATCAACATTTCGTATTCCCAAGGAATTTTTGAATTAAACTCAATGTGACATTAAGACAGATGTTAAGAGCCGGTACAATAATTAAGAGGCTGTCGGTTTGTAACCGCGCCGTCCGCGTCGACGTGATTTAATTAGTGAGAGAACGGTCCCGTAGCGGCGCCGTCGCGGTGCCTCCCTTACACCTACATCGCTGATTAGTTGCCGCTGAAGAGCTATACTCACCTAGCAAGTGCACGATTTTTTTGTATTGAGGGCAACTTGATAGAAACGTCTAGCCAAAAATATACTAATATCTGTTTATTAAAACAACACAACACGTACGAAAAAAATGTAAACATAGTGATTTTATTAATAATTAAGAGGGTGATTGTTGTAAAAGCTTTAAAATAAACCAGAGTATTGCTCATTCGCTGTCATTTAATGTATGGTAACCCTATTCAATCATGTTAAATTTATTAAATAATGTAATCGTAATATAGTAAGTAAAAGCGATTTTAAAATAAAGGATTACTACATATCCAAGTGTATAATTGTTTACTATCTGTCCCTGTAGACTTTGTACTGTCAGAAGATCTTGGCCAGTTGCATTTTAAAAGAAAAACAAATGAATGTAATATATTACGGAGTGATCACTTTATACAGATATATTGCAATTAGGCGTTGAAAATATTTAAAAGTGAACTCTACATTCGCCCCTTTAAAGGTTTTCTACTAATCATCCGGTATATAAAAAAATGACATGGCTTATTAGAATTCTTTCTTGAAGTTCAAATCTCACTTATTCATGAAATCAAAACGCAGTTCTAGTAGTAATATAACATAGTATGTTTCAGAAAAGTCACCACTGGGTTGTGCCTGTAAGCAAAACCGATTTTGCTATCTCACTAGAATTATACTCTAACGTTGACTAATCCAGTATTTACACCATTACTATATGATATTGCTTATAACAAGTACCTAGAATTTAAAATTCTTTCTACACTTTGGTAAACTTCGGTAATTTACAAAAATATTACACTGGCGTTATATTTACGAAATATTCGACAAAGTTTAAATAAAAACATTTCACTTCTGTTGTTACTCGTTTCCGCATAGTTTCAATCTTAATACTTTGCTATTTGCTCAAAGCAAAATTTCCTGTATTCTGAAAAGTATTCGGTTAATTCGTAAAAACTAAACTGCAGAGGTAACTTGCGTGAGTAAAAAAATGAATTAATTGAAAGCATCTGCAGATATTTTGATCAAATAAACAGTCAAAGAACCAACTCGTGATTAAATGAAGCGTTCAAGTTTAAATTGCAGAGCAAGTACACAGTAATATGCATTGGGTTTTCCGTGCGCACGCCACGTGATAGCTTTGTGTTCGAGATATTTCGTTTAATCGTTATCATATTTCCACTCATTTCGATTAATTCAATACCACATTGTGTGTATATCGTGTAAACCTAGGCAGTCAGTAGCCAGACAATGAAGATACCATCTTTTATTATAATCTTTTATTCACCGTTACTTTAAAAGTACCTAATCAAGTGGACAAAACCTTAAACTGTGTGTAGTACTCTTCAACAATGTTATCAAGTATTCCTATTACCTTGTCTATTTTCTTATATTACAATATAATCAATATTATTATCAAAATAAAATTAATTATTGCAAACAGAAATGTTTTCCTTAATGAGAATAATTATTCATTTGCCACTATTGCGAAGTGTTTGGCTTAATTTATGTAGTTTATTTAAATGTTATTGTGCTAGCTCGAATACCAGAAGTACAATACATAAACACATAGCTTTCGTGTTATAATTTAAAACATTTTTCTAAGGATTGGTAATCTGAAATACTGCAATCAAAATACTAACAAAAAGTACATACGTTTCATAAAACAAAGTAAATAAAAAAAGAGTATTTTAAAACGAGCTGCTCGACTTCGTGAAATGTCTGAATGCTACCTCATTTTGCTTTGTCCGAACTGACTGTAGATTCCTTCCCATCTTATAATCCCAATTTCCTTTTAAAATCAATTCACAATAAATACGAAGCTTTGGAAAATTGTACTGATGCGAAATAAAACACAGTTTTATAATGATTTATAGAGTATATTAAACGTAGTACCGTGTGAACATATTTACCAGTTATTTTTATTACGCTCACTTTTTATATTACGTATGTATACAGGAATATTAATATTTGTACTTTGAGAATCTCGTGTCGAAATCACATCGCGGTACGCGAAGTAGACTTGTGAGATGCATAAAATATTTATCAAAAGACTTCCGTTGGAGTTAGCCCCCCGGGAGTGGCAAGGTTCATACTTCTATGCTTTTGCCTCGCTACCGGTAAATTTGAATATCATTTAAAAAATAAAATATTATTGATTGCGCCGTTCTCTAAATTTGAGCAATGGCGTACTAAACGAACTATTTTTTATTTATTAATATTTTTGAAAGCTCAACTTTCAAAAAACATTTATTGTTAATACTTTCAAGTATAACCCTCGATAACCCGGCAGTCCGATTCATTCTAATGACTGACAACAAATTTCTTAGCGAAGCACAGCATTTTCTTAATCCTTTATATTTATTATTATTAATTTACTTTTAAACAAACCAAAATATTAAGACTTTAATACATGCGATATTTATCTTGTAGTTGAAATCAACATTACTAATTTATTTTACTTCAGTTGATTAATATTCAACTGTTGTGGAATCTTCACTGTACAAACAAAGTTATTATTTTAATAAATATTTTATCGAGCCGTAAAACATTGACGAAGACTTTATTACAAAATCAATTTCTTACTACATAGTATATCGAGCCAGTTATAATAGCAGGTTAGCATTTGCCGTACCTAAAGACGTAAGATAGTATGTCTAATAAGACATACAACTTATGTTTTGTTATTGGGTAAATGAACCCAGCTACAGCTTAAGTTACACCCTTTTTATTTGCATCAAAAATACACCACAGTACAGTAGTTATGTAGATCACGACAAAATCATATGGATTACAAAAATCATGTGGCAAGGCCAGTTCTCAAAAATGTTTTAACACAAATAACAAATGATAAGGATTTCGCGGTGTCGTGTACTTTCGCACGGACTCGTCCACTTACAGATTCAATTCACAACCCTTTAATTAGTTCAACAACGACAATAAAATTCTAACTAAACGAATTCTCTCACCCAGCACAACTTTCATTCATGATAAATTAGGAGATCGTAATAAACTATACAATTAAACCACATCTACAATATTTGTTTTTAACCTAAAAACTTAAAGTCGAAACAATATAAATATTATATTTTTACCGTATTTAAAAAAAAAAAAAACATTTTCTGTCTAAACAGCGTAAAGTAAAAACTTTACGCTGTTTAGACAGAAAATGAATTCACTATTATCATCATTTCAGCTTTAAGACCTCCAATGCTGGGCATTATGGTCTCTCCCAAAGATTTCTAATATGTGAAAAGCGGCATTCCAACCATCGTCAATGAGATAACAATATTTAAAAAATAACATTTTATTCACATTCTATTTGCATAAATTTTAAAGAAAAAATTAAAGTCCATCGTTTATTTATTAAAGTTAACAAACAAGTATCATTTTTTGTTTTAAAATACAAGCGAATTTTTGTCCGACGGCAGCCCAGGGCGGCGTGCCCGCGAATGAATAACCATCGAAAAGTCATCAGTTATGTAGGGCGTATCGTCGCGCGCCATGTGGCCAGCGAAGCTTCTCCGCGTAATTTTTCCGCAGGCGATTTTTCGCAATTTTCCAAACAACTGACAGTGGCGCTATAACCCTTTATATGAAAAGAAACGACCTTTAATTTCAAACGACAGACCGCAGTACAAATAAAAAAAGCGGGCGTTGATTACGTCAAATTCCTATCCATCATTTATTGTACATAGGTGTTGTAAATCATAATAATAATATGAAGTTAACATAATTTAACTGAGAAATGGGTAATGATAGCCTAGACTTTAGCTTCTAATAATATTAGCCCTTAGTACGATCCTTTGTGGGCGCCGACTTTAAGTAAATTTTGTATACTATGTTGACAAATGACTTAAATTCTTTCTAACATTTTTCTTTTCCTCGCGACGAGAAATCGAAAAAATGTAAAACTTCCAGTAATACGAAATGTATCTAAACTTACATATTAATGTTCCAATTACACGGTCAATAAAAACAACCTGAATTGAAAAATATAAATTAAATCCTTACAAAACTGCGTTGTAAGTTGTTATCTATGCTACAAATGACCGCAGAAACTAATAAATTGAAATGAAAACAAATAAAAAGACACGCTCTCCGCATTGGAGTAAAATTAATATAAATTGAACGAAATGTATCGATAGCACTTGAAAAATATTTTTGCATCAAAGTAAACTTTATTCGATATGTATGTACTTGATAGAACTTTTAATATAATTAAACAAATATTTGTGATCAAGATTGCATTAAAGCTTGCTCAGTTAAATTTTGAGCCGATAGTTTCATTAATGTTAATAATTTTTACCAATTTATGAACATTTAAATTAAACTTTAAAACCAATTTTTTTTTCTCTATTAGGCATTTATATACGCACTCACTGAACTCTTAAATTAATTGACAATAATTTATAACATTATAAAAGGTTAGTGTAGTCAGTCCGAAGTAAGCTGCCGCCGGTTTGGAATGTTGATCTGCTGAGAAAAGACGGCCAGATACTCAACAATTTTTCTTTGTAAATAAAATTTAACAATGTTTGATGCAAATGTATTAATTCTGCATCTGAACCAATAAAAAAGTTTCGTACAATTCGATCAACAGAAAATTCTCGAATGTGTGAAACGATATATTTAATACAGTATTTTTAATTTCAAGTTTAATAAACTATTTAATATACTTAATGTAAAACATTACATAACAAAAGTTTCTTATTACACAAAGTACACAAGCAATGTTGTGTAACAAGTAAAAGTAAACGAAACAAAGCATCCATAAAAAGTTATGCTCAATTTAGTTTCATCCAAGCCAATGTAGTTTAGGGAACCGGTGCAACATATTGCCAACGAAAATTAATAAAATAGAAATATGAAACGATCAAGCTTTTTACATCGCGACGTAACATCAAAATTTTGTATAAAGATATATACAAAAAAACGATACTGTAATTACTAAAAAGCAATATGTTTTACAGTCAAAAATAATTTTGCGTTAAACGTTAATAAATTAATCTCAAGTTCGAGAGACAAATTAGACACAGAGTGCGCGACTAACGACGGACTATTCGGATTAAATGGAGGGATGATGTTTATGATTTACGGATGCTTGTATAATTGTGGCGCCTGACAGTCGGGTCTCGCCTACATTATATGTTCGTGCACAGTGACAATTTTTCTATGTACCTAAATTGAATTATACTAATCTTTTACCTATAACATAATCACATATAAAATAAAGAATTTATAATAAACAGTTCTCCTATGAGTTATTTTCAATTTAGTTTTTGCAGACATCACCTTAAAGACAAATAGTCATGAGCTTGTTCAAAGCAAAGAAGGGGTCGTTTAAATGAACGAAAATATCGCAACAAAAAGCAAAAGTTACCAAGGTTAAATAAAATAATCAAGAAAAAGTTAAGTCAGATTTTAGTAACGCTTTTTCAAACATGATAATAATTTTCTGTTTTTTTTTTTAAACAAATTAATGAGCACGTGAAAATTCTTTGGTAAAATTTTTTAGTGTAAAATCCTTTAAAAAAAAATGAAAACATGTTCCGAATTAATTTCTTCCGATATAATTACTCCAATTAGCGTTGAATGTGGCAAAAATAGACGACAATTGCGGTAGTAAAACAGACGATCAGTTAGCAATAAGGAAACGAGAGAGTATATTCGGCATGTTGACTATTCATTATAACTCCTCGCCGTAACACAAACAATGCTATGTTATGTTATTATTATAAAATCACTCCACAGTGTATTCTGCAACGTTTCTGTTAGTTGCCTCACTAAAATACCTTTTAACAATTTTAAATTCAGTAATTGTCATTATTATTGAATATAGGTTATTAAGACGCCGTCGAGATCAAATATGTACGAAATCCACGTGAAATAATAAAAAGTAGTTAAAATTCTAATTTACCTTTCATTGTAAATGTTTTGATTGCCTGTCATTCAATTTACAATTGGATTTGTATTCTTTTGATTTTTTTTTGTATTTGTGTGTTATATTGTTAATTCTGTTTGCAATCTTTAATACATAAAATAAAAACAATTAAAAAATGATTTTGAGTAACACTTTGACCTTTGTGGCAGTCATTAAAGTTGTTGTCCATAGCTTATATAAGCTTAACGTAATAATCAATAGAAGCAAATTATATTATTCTATTTAGAGAAAGACGAATTGGTACAAATATATCGGAGGAAGTAACAAGACGAAGCTTGTTTGTCCTCTCAGACTAATTAAAAAGTTTGTTGTCACAACTTGCCAGAGGAAGTACCGTCTTGGTAAGATTTAGGAGCTGTTTCTATTTCTATGTAGTAAATATAGACTGTTTGACTTTTGCGAGTGACAATTTTCTATTTTTTCCTAACAGTTTAATGAACTTGAGTCAACCTAAAACCGTCATCCAAATAGCGTGGTTGATACCTATGCATTAAAAAACTTATTCTTTGAATATTGTTATTACTTCAACTGTCAAAAAATTAATGTTAAAATATTTGAACATTTTTAAACAACAAAGTAGAATATGAATTGTATGTTTGTAAATAAAAATATTCTGTCACCTTATTTTAGCATACTTATAGTTTTCATAATAGAAAGAATGTTATACATACTTTGATAATATTAAAAGACCTTAATTTTATAATTTAACCACGATTTACTCTTATTATTGTAAATCAAAGAACCTATCTTGATCACTTTTATTCGTTAAAATATTATATAGATAGCATCGTGAAACGATATACGTAATAACGATATGCCTATATTATAAACAATTTATGTATGACGTCTTCTTAAGTATTTAGTTATGCACAAACTTTAAATGTTTTTGTGGTAAAGACAGGTAATAGAAATCCGTTGTCCTGAGCATCATTAGTGTGTCTCCGTGAAGATTTTAAGACGTAAAAGTTGCCATGGATAAAGAGCCAATGACGTAATTAAATCAACATCGATCCAATGTCTCTTTTTATAAACTTTGAAAATTTGTACATAATTTGAAAGTGCATCAGATGAATGCCACTCATCATTTGTTGCTTTGAAAAATGAAAACTCATTATCGAACAATATCAATTCAAATTGTTATATTTGCCATTGTAACTAATTTACATTAAAAAAAATCCCACGGTTACGCATGATACTATACTCCATGTATGACGGGTTGACTACTCGATATCACTCATGGTACATAGAAAACCCACAAATGGCAGGACCCGGTAAGCGGTGTTAAATGTTAATACGATATAAAACCAAGATATATTTTCTAATAAAACAGTAGTATTAAACAAACCTTCGAAGAAATGACATTAAAGCAATAAATTGATATAATAAATAGGAACATGTTTAGAAAAGAAATATGCAATAAAGTAAAAATGAAATGGCAATTACTGAAACAGAAATACCCAAAATTTACATTGGCCAACGTACAAATCAATAGCACAAGTATAAGACAAGCCAGCGCAAAGCAAGGACGAACGCGACCGTGGAATGTCGCAGCACCTTAGCTAAGCTCGCTAGTACGCCCTAATAAATTGCGATTTAACTTGTCTCCCGGATAACGCCAACTTTTCCGCGTTTGTTCCGCACCCGACACTTTTTTCCGCCTCTTCATTTCCTATCTCTTACTTTTGTATTTTCCGTTCTCTCCTAGCCGAGATAAACAGGCGAGGAACGTTGAAAGGAGCTTTACAAATTCAAATTGAACTTATCACACAACTTTTTACATTTGTTTCTGGTCTGGAGTTCGGCGAAAAAGAGCGAAGAGGCATTTAATAGTACAATCCCGGGTAAGATTGATGATTTTGTATCACACCTCGCTTCGGGCGGCTCGTAACGAGTTGGATGGCTCTCGACGTGGGTCGTGCTGCGTCTTATCTGGAATGGGATACCTCTTTATCTCAAATTACATATTTTACTTGATTCGCTCCGAAATCGCGAACGTTTGTCGATATATTAGGATAAGTACTTTTAAGGAAAGCTTTATCGTGCATAAATAAGTACGATCTTCAAACTCATCGCCCGAAAAGAGTATTTCTTGCGTGCTGCTTTCATTGCTAATTCCACCTTATTTTCACGTAACTTGTATGAAAATAAACTGAAAACTTTTTGCATGAACGCCACTCTATCTGAAATGGAACATGTCAAGATGTGGTACGTAAACTATATGCACATTTAGCAAGAATTTTTACAAATCATCTCAAAATTCAAAAGTAAGTAAAAGTACGTGAGGAGTACATAACAGAACAAAGTTTTAAGAAATGTCGTATCCGGCAAACTGTTTTTTTTTTAACAGCGGATGTATAAAGTAAACACAATCCAGTTAATCAAGCGGTGGCTGAGGAGGTTTCGCGGCGTGCGGTAAATAGCGCTCACTTAATTCGAGGGCCATGCGCGGGCATAACCGCAGTATATTTATCCCATTATGCACAGCACGGCGACGGCCGCGGTGATGCGAGTCACGTCGGCTGAAACGAATCGCATGTGACATTATTTGTGAAGATCGTGCTCTATCTTCGTCGGCGACATACTTGGAACGTGGAGGGATTACTCACAAAGAAGTACGATTTCAGCGGTGCGATAAGGAAGCGAGAAGTAATGCGGTGGATTTATTCTCGCCGAGATTAACGCACCGTTGGACGTGCATTTATTATTTTGTAGTAAGTTAGTTATTCGCCTTTTACGTAACCTTCTAAAACTGGTTATTATGAATTTGATTCGCTTGTTAACGCCGGTGACATTTAACTGGTTCCATTTTTTTTCTCATTAAAGGCTTGTGAGTGCGTGCATATATATATATATACTTATTTGTACAGGTGTAAGATATTAATAACAAATGTAAAAGCTTTAAATACCTGAATATATGACTCGTTTGTCATATAAAAGCTTTAAACTTACTATTTTCAATAAACCTGTATAAAGTAATCACTTTGAAATATGTTACTCTAATTATTATCTTTATGTTGAAATACTACAGACCAATAACTTCAAACTATGCGAAGTCTGTAGTTACAGATAAAAAATTATAATATGTAGCAATCTGAAATTTAAAAAATGCTTTTTTAATATATTATTATTAATAAAACAATTAATTTTTCAATTTTAATCTATATAACCAATCACCCCGTGTATGGAAAAATGACTTATCGGACATAACTAATAATAACAAAAAAAATTTCTTTTAAAATGAGCCAAGGATACAGTATCATGCTTTGTCATTTGTAGAAACGAGTATTTGACTCCGGCTACGCTACCTTCAAGTGATTCTATTGAAAATGCTCAGCAGATCTTGGAAAATTTGTACAAGAAAAGACAAAAAATTAGCTGACATCCACAGTGTCATATTTATGTGCTAAGAGTTTTTAAGCTTCAACCCTTTTCTCGTGTAGTTTATCCACGCTTCTTATATAGTTTCTTCATTTATATTTAATTATGCCATTTATTTTATAGTATTTCAGAGTTCATCGAAACCAAAAAAATGTGCTCTTTGTTTTTAACAATTATAAAAAATACGAAATACGAAGTAACTCTTATTTTATAAAAACTTGTAATATTCCAAAGTAAATTGTAAAGAAAGCCGCCATATCCCTTTCTTAATAATGTATTTATTACTTAATTTCCAAAAATAATATACATTCATTATCACCACCATGTCAGCACTTAGGTACCCACTGCAGGGCACAGCTCTCCCCAAAGATCGCTACAATGACCGGCCTTCAGCGACATCCAGCAACTTCTATGTCGTGAGTCCATAGTGGGGGGCCTACCCACGCTACGTACCTACCGATTCGTCGTCGCCGCAATGGCCACTGCCTTTAGCACATTACCACCGGTAACGTTACAAGGTACAACTAATAAAAATATTAATGAATAAGAAGTATAATAATTACAAATAAACAAACTAACAATGATTACATTCATATTTATGTTATTAAAGCAACGAATATAAGGGAACACATACTAAATCAGTTAGATAGCATTCCCAATATTGTACAAACTACTATAGTTTCATTGCCAGTTGCATACGGCTATGATCGCATAATTTGAATATCAAAACAAATTATTCAATTTCAAATCACATCCTACTTGAATGCAATTCAAATGACAGGCATGAACATGACGATTTCGTCGATCGCTCGATTTATATTGAGTTTATAATCACTAAGTTATAATCGATATAACGTATAGTAAAATATTATCACTGTTACAATATAAAAATTATATAGCAGTTTGGACAATAACAATTATAATGGAGGCATTAAATATAAAACGGACAGACCTATGTACAATAGCTTAATAACCAAAATGACTGGCAGATTGGATTGATAAGTTCAAGTAGCAGTTGGCAAGCGTCACAGCGTGCAAGACAGATGCCAGCTGGAACCTTAAGGTTCTGGAGTGGAGACTACGGACCGACAGGCGCGGCATAAAACGTACCATGAGACGAACAGGCGACCTTGTTAAGGACGCAGGCAAACGCTGGAACCAGGTCGCTTACTATCGTAAATCTATGAGAGAGGCCGATATCAAGTGGACATCCTGTGTCATGAAAACATAATTGGACTTGTATGTAACTTTATTTTTAAAAATTAACAAAATATTTATATAAAATGCTATTATAATTATCATTTGCATCTCTAAAAATTGTATTGTGTACTTTGAATTGTAGGTTATGCTGTATTACCATTAAAAAAATATATTTTTATTTTAACGATAGTAATATCATCCTATCTGTATATACTAATTAAAATAGTACTACCTATCAATGTAACTGTGGTTAATTAAAAAAGTTTCCAGCGCAACGTATAGACGGGAAAGCGATAAAGGGGCACATTAACCGAAGGTATGTGACTCGGCACGATATTAGCCAAGACTGCTGGTAGAACCTGCTTGATATTCCTTACACGAAGGCCTGTCCAGCCGCCAATAGCCCCGCGAATTCTACTAGTCTAACATTAACGTTATATGTCAGAGCAAAGTATTAATTGTATTTTTGATTAAAAACGTGAAATTGATTTATATATAATCACTATTTATTATTTAGATTTCTTATAGTGTTAAAGCAGAATCAGTACTGTATGCATTCGCTACAATTGACCTTTTAGGAAGTGCAACGTTAAATTAGGAATGATTAGTGAAACAAATTATAAATAATGATACTCGTATGATAAAGTAAAATAGGCGTCGTTACTTAGCTAACAAACAAATACTTATAAGAATAAAAACTAATTTAGAAAAATCTTAATTCAATTAAAAATATAAGACAAATTATAAACAAAGATTGGAGATTTACGAAAAATTTAAAATACTGATTTTATAATCTTACGAAATATTTTTACCTCAAAACTGAAAATACGCCTAACCTTTTTTCTTATTAAAAGAGAACTTTAACGATAATTACATTAAATGTTCGTGAATAAAATTTTACCTACTATGTGGAAAAAGATGGTAGTGATAGAAGTCACTTGAAGAAGCTCCTTAAGGTCAATGCCAAAAAAAACTTATCTCACAACAACATGAATAGCAACCCTTATGGTTCACGTATCCATTTTAAACAAAGCTATTGTTTTCTTTAATAATATAAAAACCTGTTGTAAAATAATAATGCCATATCTATTGCTACATTTCAGTAATTTCATACAAGATTTAAAATAATTTATGTCGTATATTGTTAACCATAGTCGCCATCATGCCCGGCTCACTTCTAAAACCGGAATATATCAATAAAACCATTGTCTGACTGGGGCTCGCAATTATTGCAAAATAACCATTCATTTTTCCGGCGGCTCGCGGCGCGCTCAACCATGCGTGATTTTGTTTTTGTGCGTTTGTTCAGTGTCTGGGCGCTTTCCTGTGGTTATTTTGTTATTTTGAATCCCATTTGTCGTAAAATAAAACATTATGCTGATATTTTATCAGATAATTATACAAGAATTAAAAGAGTGCTAAGACTAGCGTAATATATGCCATAACCACCATCATCATCTTTTCAACCTTTAACAATCCACTGCTGGATCAAGATCTCCATCACTTATTTCCAATAGGACCGGTTAGAAGTATATCCACCTTGCGGGCGGAGGTCCAGCGCTGAGCTTGCCGATCGGAAATTTCCACTTCAGAATCTTAAGGCCGCAAAGACCGTTGGATCTGGACTCTATGAGATATGCCTACTGCTACTAAAATTTGAAAATATACTGGGCTTTGTTTACTACTTTCATTCATATACGAAGCTCCTAATTCCTGTTACAATCTCGTAGTGAAATCGCAAGCATTGTCTTCTATATTGTTCGTTAAGCTACTATTAGCTTGCCAATGAGGCTCGAAGTGAGAGATCACGATTGCCGTAAGTCATCACTGTCAATACACGCCAGTCACCGATCTTAAATAATATATGTTTAACATTAAAATAAAAACCAGGTGTTTTAAATTGTAACCACAATGACAATATGAAAAAATGCATGTAAGTAACGCAAGTGGAAAACGTGAAGGGAATGTTAGTGGAACAAGCCGAGGTAAAAAGATTGTACGATTCAATAGATTCAATAGATTCAATAGAGCAGATCCCTAAGTCCCAAATTAAATCATGGAACATCTCTGCACCTGCCTGGAGCGGCACAAGGCGATTGCCTCGCACTGACTGACGCTTCGTTTTCATTATTCTCTTTGATTTTATCGTTGGCTGGCATCGCATTTGATTTAAAAATGTAATGTTTAATTTTTTCATCTTTTAGCAAAACAGAATATGAAATTGAAAAATTGTTATGGTAATAGGAAAGTTTCGTTTCATTAGGCAAGTATATATTAGCAAGTAATCATTTTTTATTTATTTCTGATTGACTATTTGAAACAAAAAAGTAACACGTCGAATTTTATTCGAGGATTTACTACTCTAAGCGATAAAATACACAGAAGAGATAAAATAAAAAGAGCCGCGAGTTGCCACTCTAGTTGAGTGTTAAGGATTTAGACGGGTCATTCGTACATAGGGTCTGCTATCTCTATCTGGACCATCGAATGTGCGAAAAGCTGCGGCTTTAGTACGACAAATTCTTTTCGATTCAGTCACGTTTTGGCAAGATAGGCTTATTACCAGATTTAACTCTAAGAGTTTTCGCATTGTTCTTTCAAAATTATTGTAGCCTTGTAATTAAATGTTCAAAACTGGAATAAGACAAAATTACAAATAACGGTGGAAAGATATTTTTTTTACATTGACAGTAACTAACGAACAAATGATATCGTATACGTACTAAATATGATAACATCACATTTTGCAAAATGTACACACAAACTAAATTACTAGCTCTACGTCATTTGACATGTAATTGCGATGCCCAGCTGTCGGCCGGCACGTGCTACGTGGTTACGCGGCTACAAGCTACGAGTTAAAGGCTTTCTAAACTAATAAACCTATTGATTATTTAAACTTATTATTATCTATTTTAAAATCTATCTAATAGATGGCCATAATACTTTTTAACCACCATAATCTTCTCTTCAATATACAGTTTCATAGATAACGTGACATCACAATGAAATGCTAATATAATATTTTTAATAAATATTATTATACCTACATTTAAACTGCCTTATCAAATGTTTTCCTAAAGTTTAAATTAACAGTTTTATTTTCTAAGGTATGTACATGTAGAGAAAGTGTTTAATGGCTGTTATTAAATATTTAAAAAATAAATTATTTGCGCTAGTGTTTTACACGTCGGATAACGAATTCGCTATCAATATTTGATTATTACAATATTAAGATATTTTAAGTAAGGTATAACAATTTTGATTTTTTTTTACAAATTTCACCAATTCTTATAACATTTTTAAGTAAATCTTAGAACGCTTTAAAAGTACCAATAACTCTGTAGTTGTTGCCTACGGCAATTGTATGTAGCAGCAGTTTGGTTTCTTAATAAGCGTTTGTTTTCTTTAAAAAGCGAGATATGTTCCAACTGCTGGATACTAAACAGTATATTTAAGTTTCTATTTGAAAATATCAATTATATATTTATTGATTAATTTTTATAAATATGTTTAATAATGTAGCATTAAAACCAATACATATATTTCAATGCCTTCCGTATAAGATCGTAACGTTTATATATCTTTATGTTTGTTTCTATTCTCACTTGATCTTTTTGCTTTTTCGAGAAATTTAAATTTTTATTACTTTCGGTGCTTTCATGTGAATTATCCAGAAGGTAGAAATAATTATTTACCACACCTTTTATTCTTCGCTTTTCATCGTAGTTAGAAAATTGCCCATGCATGTCCCCGACATTAGCAGCATATGCATCTTAACATAGTCAACAACAACGAATATATTAGGGGTACTGGAAAGTAAAGTTGCTTTCTTAAATTAAATTCACATGACTACATTTTGAACAAGTTTTTATTTCTAATGAACAATATATTCATCTTCGTTATCAACATCCTTTTATCATCTAGTATACAAAATCTTCCAAGTACCTAATGAGTTACCAAATGACAATCAAATGTTGACATTCGCAGAAACGACATTACTTTCCAGTGCCCTTAATGTAATTGATTGATTTATTGGTATAACTACTGATTTTGTAAAATAATAATTAGTAAAAATGCATCAAATTTCTCAAGCAATATTTGACATGCGTTTGTATATAAAATTATGATGTGGACTGTATAATATACCTAAGAAGTCGGTTTTTAAATTATGATAATTATAGAATGACAATAATTGTGTAGAGAAAAAAAAAGTAATTTCAATTTTAAAACGACGTATAAAACTTTGTCCCGACGTACAAACACATAATTAAGAAGCATGAAACCGTTTTGAATATTTTATGAATGAGTATTTCATATGTATGAGCACGTGGCTACTAGAGGGAAATTATATAAATTTGCATGCCTAATGAATATGTTTTACTGTTTCATACATTAATCAACCGCGAAAGGCCCTAAAGGGACGTAAGAAAATCAAGAAATGGGATCATGATGACCCGTTTCGTTATTAACTTTTATACTGAGAAAAATTATTTTTAAAAACGGAAAATTTTGCC
Source organism: Battus philenor (assembly GCF_028537555.1). Classification (NCBI taxonomy): domain Eukaryota; kingdom Metazoa; phylum Arthropoda; class Insecta; order Lepidoptera; family Papilionidae; genus Battus; species Battus philenor. The sequence continues at coordinate 8,379,777 of NW_027181693.1, forward strand.
AGTTACGAAATTATCCCAATAATTAACTTTTTTATATTTATACATAAAATATCATCATGTCAGCCGATAGACGCCTGAGCGTTTAAACCTGGCATTGTTGCCAGGTTTATGCCTCACCCAGAGATTGCCAGCGAGTTTCCGAGACCCAAACTTTGCCTTATATTTCATTACATTTGACGTCAACATATTTATATTTATATGCATATTACATGTATTTATAGTATTGTTAACTACAATTATTTAAGTAGTTGTCATTAGCATAATTATAGTGATTTTTTATCATGCTTATTTCTCATCTTAGTATCGACCAATAGGGTAACAAGTTATTACGAAGTAATAAAACAATAAATAAAAGAATGATCGTTAATTATTTTCCTTGTGGTATTTTAAAACTGAGATTTTTACGTACGTAGATATTGACAATGTTATTAACTAACATTGCCAATATACGTTTGATTGTTGAAGGATCTACAATATTTACCTTTTTAACGCAGACAACGTCTCCGTGTTCTGACAATTGTTAAAAAATATTCTATAGGAGCAAACAAGAGCAGAACGTGCGTTACTCTGATGTACGTACACACGCTAACAGTTTCACGCGTGTCATTTCCCTAACATATGTACGTTCGGTGGGTGAGCGCAACAAAACCATGACGGCGCCACATCGCGCGTGTAATTGCTGAGAGCGCGACGAACCGCCATTAATCTCGCTAACACTCGATAAAACGCAACTCACGCTACAATGTAATATCCATACTAACTTGACTTTTGAAAGTGAAATTTCATGTTATCGTTTGTGGCGGATACCTTTCCTTCTTTCCTTTTATTGCTCGTAAAAAGAAGTTCTTATTACGTTTTCGCGAATTTAAAAAAGTTTTAAAACGTACAATTGTTTTTATACTAAAATAGCCCCACCAACAGATTTCGTGCGACCAAAGTTATAGGTGTAAAAGTTTTAAAACTTTTACACCTGTTTCCAATCACCCTGAAGATCTTCAAGCACTACTAAGTCTGCAGGGGGAGATAGTTAATAATAATTAATTTTAAAACAGTAATCCGAACTTTGAATACACTTTTTCTTACATTATTTATATATCATTAAGTACATTATTATTTCAGAAACCATTGATTTTTGTACAGAATGTTATTTGTATAGATTGTTATTTTCGGACAGATTAATTTAAAAAATCACTCATATTTATATGCTATTATTGTATTTATCTCGCCATAATAACATTTCGCAAGCACATATTCAATCTCACGCAGCGACCCCGGTGGACCGCGTAAACTTGTCCTTACCTGCAATTTCAGATGAGGGCAAGTCCAATCTGGTCAAGTTTAACGCCGGCAAGACCCAGGCGTGCACATTCACCTGCAAACGGAGGCCTTTTCAACTGTCTCCGTCTTTTCAAACTGCATTAATACCGGTGACAGATCAGAAGTCAAAGGTGAATTGGTTTATTCTAGACAAGCGTGTAGCATCGTACACCCCGTGATCACTTAACATCATGCGAGATAGAAGAAAAATGCTTTACCTAGAATCGATATTTTTTTTGATTAAACCACATCCAATTGATCTTGAACAATACATTTCTTCGTTAGTTGATATACTAAAACTACAGTTAACATTAGCATATGTTTGTAAAAAGATTACAATTATGTTCACGAATACTTTTATTTTTATCAACGGTGCATGACAACGTGAGACATATTTTACCACCAACCGTGTCACCAAACCATAAATTACAATATTGTTTCTATGCTACACAGAAACACGCCCACACACACCTTTTAAACTTAGATTACCTACCACATGTAAACAGAACTTATTCTTATAATATGCATCAGGAACCATAGAATGTAGAACATACGCAAAGGCTAAATCATGCTTCAACTAACTCACTAGATATATACAAATTTCAAATACTTCGTTACTTGCAGTAGTTTTCTCATACAACCTACCTGACCTAATAACCTCTCTGGCCTACACATAGCAGGAGGGAAAGAGAGGTTTTCAAAGAAGGACCATTTAAAAAAAGTCGGAGTTGTAAGCGAAATAGTTAAGTAGGACTAAGAGGCAAACCACACATGCCATAGTTAACAACTACTTTTATCCGAGTGAATCAACGCGTTGTCCATATTAAGGAGAACTCTGCTGCGGTCTCTCTGTTCTCGAACTTTTTCAAAATCAGAAGCAAACATTTGCTGCACACCACTCCTCTTGTTTTGTGTTCTGCTTTGTCATATTAACTTTTTATATGTGAAATATTACGTCATTTATTAAAAAAAAATAATTAATAAACATTAAGAAGGACGATTAAATATCATGTTTCTATTTGCAGACAGATTATACAGCTTCCTTTAATATGAAACACGATAACAATCATGTTACATGTTACGCATAATTTCATTAGCAATGTTATCCGAGCAGTGATACGTACAACGGTGACGTGTGCGTAGTCCGAAACGATTACGTTGATTCGTAAAGGCACGGATAGCAATATTCAAGTCGTACTCACTTAGTAGCGCAGTATTTCGGCGTTCGCGCAAATTGAGTTTGCCTCGAATGTCAGAACGAAGAATCGCCGATGGGGGAAATATTATTTTAAATGTCTTCCGTTCATTACCCATCAATCATCCTTGTAGAAATGAGGGTAGTTGTTGAGTTATTTATATATTAAAAGTAATTTTACTACATCTTTCACATTTCTTTAACTATAATTCATTGTCATAGCTTCGATATTTTATATAACATTAGAACGTGCGCCATCTATAAGAAGTAGGACGTTACTGGCATCCAGTGTTCTTCGACGACTTTAACAAGGTCATCTGCCCACCTGGTGAATGAGTTCTAAGTTGCGCGTGCCGATTCTTGGTGTCCACTCCAAACCGCGGTTACCCCAACTATCTGTTCTGCGCGCTATGTGGCATTCTCACTCTCGCATCAACTTGCCGGTCCGCTGGGTTATGCCAGTCACTTTCATTTGTCTACGGAACTCTTCTTTTTTAATTCGATCTCGTAGGGTAATCTCAAGCATAACCTTTTCCATGACAACTATGAGCTAGCTGAAGAGGTCAGAAATGAGAGACTATTTCCGTAACACATCACTGGTAACACAAATTGGATGCGTTCGTTTTTAGCCATTGAGGGATATCGTCTATATTATACCTCTCATTTATCACATATTTAGTAAATTAATTATAAAATTCAATCGCTAACTACCAATAAAACAATAAAAAGATGAATATTTTATTATTTATATTAAATTCTTAATTCTTTGACATTCGATTTGAAAATGATAAAAAACTCAATTTTAATTTGAATTTTTTTAAGAGTACTCTTGAAAATAAAAGTTACTCATGACATTACTTAATTATCGGAATTGCCTATGCGACTTTCCTTTTATTTGTGTGTCATAAAGAAAACTTAATAATAAGCTATTGATTTTAATCAGTAGAGGGTGCTAGGGAGAGGGCGCTAGCGGGCACGCTGCGTCTAATAGCCGCCGAGAGAAAACACATTTGTCTTGTCCCGGCCCGTTAGCGTATATTGCGAGCTCCGAGACATCACCCGCTGGGCGCTTCTTAACTTCGCTTCCTTTACATTAAAGTATTAAACTTTTTCATTTTATAAAAATTGCCTACTTATTTCATTCCCTAATCATTAAAACCAGCTGAAGGCTTTTGCAACAGGTTTATCTGTGTCTCGTTTGCAATGCCTCAGAGACTTTACTCAAAAGTCGGACATCCCAATTCAGTGAATACAGTTATGTGTAAAGTAATTAAATCAACATTCAAATTACAGTATAAAAAAAACTATCTGCTTATCACTGTTCCAATGCTAAAACTGTCTACAAGATGATTAGGTGTAAAGCTTTAAAAAGAGTGATTGTATAGCTCATATGCTGCAAATTAATGTACGGTACACCGTGTCCAAAAACCAATGGTTTCAAAAATAATTAATAACGTAATAATAAAATAGAACAAAAAAGGTTTGTTATAATCATCTCATTTTAATTTATTTATTGTTCTGTGCGGCCAGACCTTATTGGCCGGTCGTATTCCGAAAGAGAAATAAAATAATGTAACATATTTCAGAGTGGTCAGTGTTAAAAATTTAAAGTTTATGCTGACAAATAAGCTATAAATCCACCCCTTTAAATATACATACCTATAAACAATCACTTATATTTATATTAATAGATACATCGGTTAAATAAATAATGAGCAAAAATTAAAAAAAAATTTAGTGACTTTATTATTTGTGTTATTATATGGTGCTAACAATTCATATTTAGTTGTTTTGCTATGAGATAAAATTTTAAACTTTACGTTAGTGTACTTCAAGTTCCTGTTGACTGCACACTAATTATAATTAAAGTAACATCAACAAGACCTCGTATGGCTTGCATGAATAAAATTATGCATACTGAAAACACGGCAAAGTCCTATGAAGCATGTGTTGACAGAAAAGCGTCGCTTCCTGTCTTAATTTATGGCAGAGAGATATATCGCCACATCGTGTAACTTATAAAATAAAGGCTGATGATTAATTTATACCGGGTGATAGTAGTAGGGTTATAGTTGTAAAAGCTTTAAAGGGGTGAATGCAATTGTCGGCAAAGCTTTTAAGCTTTTACGTCTATTTCCAAACACTCTGTATAAAATGAATATTCTATTGGACCGCAGCAGGCCAATAACTTCTAATTTTAGTACGTGGTATTGCGAATTTTGTAAACGCTTTTTCATACTTACTTTCTTTTTCATTTATATATACATATTTAAAATATATATTTATATGTATGAATATATTGCACACAATAGTTACAGTAATTTAACTTATATACCAAACACAAACACATAAAAAGAAAACAAAAAAATAATAAAAAGAAACATACATGAAAACATTACTTAAATAAATTATTCCGAATGGAAAAGAATCCGTGTAAGTGTGCGTGAATGTTTGTGTGTGTATGCGTGATACATTATGTTTTGTGTATGTGTGCAAACAGACCTATTTAGCATAAGATCACGAACGAGCCACGGTTTGCTGGTCTTCCATAGCCCCTGGTGTTTAATGCGCACTGCGTTAACAGCATTTCTTTATTTATTATTACTCAAGTCATTGATTTTTGGATATAGTTGGATATTAGCCCCTTTAGAGCTCTTACACATGATATACAACATCGCCCTGTATATGTGTTATTTCGATTACAAATTTCGAACCTTCGTTTATATTATTGTAAAGTAAGTCGCACTTTATTTAAAACAGTAGGTGGAGTCGGCGTTCCTAAAACTACGGCAAATGTTAAATTATGGGCCAAAATCTTCTATCCTATTTCACAGAACAAACCTTTATGTGATTTCTTCACGAGAATCTGCTTTGCAATTATTGGAAAACTTTTCTAATCCAATGATCAACGTATTTTGTTTACTTGTATGTTTCCATAATTGGGTCACGAATTTACCTCGTGTCTCAGAGATCTCCTGAGTTAGAACGTTCGTTAGAACTCAGTCTTCTAGAATATCGCAAATACCTCCCAGTATTTTGTTTCACTGTTTTTGAACATTGGTGACGTAATAAAATTTACACTAAGCTTGCATATATCGAACACGTAACCTTGGATCTAAAACTACGATCTTCAACCACAAATTCACCCAAGCTTAACTCAATTTCTGAACACAAATAAAATATATTAATATAACTATTATTAAAACGAATGCTTTAAACAATTATCCAATTTAGTTTCGAGGTTCAATTATAGCTTTAATATAACGAATTAATATTATTACCAAATGGTGATATTATAACAAAAATTATTATTTTTTTGCCATGGTGTTTTACAATCCTACCAAATTTTTTACTCCCTCTTAGAACCTACGATGGTACTCGTATACCTAGTTGACTACAAAATTGATGTTACGAGGTTTATCTGCCTAAAAAGCTATTTTCCAAAGATTCTTACTAATAAGAAAAGCAATATCAATTTTTTACACAACTCACAACAAAAAAAATTGTATCGCTAGGCGACCACTTACGCGTTCTGCTGCAGAGGAATTGAACAAACAATGGTTAAGTTTTCATGAAAATTACAGTTTATTGCCGTCACATAAGTCACATAATTTCGTAATCATCATCATTTCAGCAATACGACATCCAGTGCTAGATATAATCGATTGATATCCCATTGATTCCGAATAAGGCCGGTAGGAAACGACCTGCATCCAGCGTCCTCCAGGTCCATCTTTTTGGTCGACATCCTACGCTGCGCTTGCCGGTCCGTGGTCTCCATTCTAGAACTTTATGGCCATAGCAACTATGTGTACTGTGCGCTAAATGCCTTGCCCAATGCCACTTCAACTTACCTACTTTGCCAAATTTCTTTCGCCCACGGATCTCCTCATTCCCGGTGAGGCCGCATTGAATTCATTGTGGTAATTTTAGTTCAGTATCATAAGTCATCACATATTTTTTAAGTTTATTAGCTCGCGGATTTCGGATCCGCGAGCCCTGAGTCCGATGAAGCTGTAAAAGCCAAAACGGCTAACAGCGCCCATCAACATTCGAATATAGCCAGTCATCATATAAATTATTTAGTTCTAATAGAAGTTACTGAGTTATTTACTTGCCCCCACTTCCGGCTAACATTATATAAGTTGTGTGCAATCTGTTACGTGTATTAAATTGGATATTATATTATTAATACCAATTCAAAAACTGAAATAGTGATTATTATCTTATAACAAACAAATCGGCAATGTTCAACTATCTCGAGAAATATTCGTGTTTTTTTAATTTCATGTAAGGTGTACGAGCTGTTGAAATATGATAACAACTCCTATTACCATAGTGTTGCTTATGACAAAGTTAGCGGCGACGGCGCCAGCATGTCTATTTACTTTTGTCCCCTCTAAATCTTACAGCAACACGGTGTCATAATGCAAGCACGACACAAACATGTCTACGTGCGCCAAGCTTGTTAAGTGGTTTGGAAGAAAAACATCAGAAAAACTTTTCTTATTGTCAGAGCCCGTTTAAGATTATGTACGTATAGGTATGTATACGATCTATGTTGCCTTAACGAGATAAACGGTTTCAATACAAAGAGGAAAATGTGTAGGAAACGTCTTAGTATTTTTCACGATTAATCATTTATTTTTTTAGTATTACTACATTCTGAATAGGAGAAATTAACGCTAAAAAATAAAGGAAATGAAACCATGTTTACAAACATCTTTTTCCTTAGAAGCCTGTGATGCTCATGATTTCTTTTTTAACCGCCAAATCATACCTTATCGACCCCCGTCATATTTCGCGCTATTACTTATACATATCATATTATACCATCATAAACGGCACAAACAACGAAAGGCTTATTATTATCACCGAAAACCGGCCAAAATCTTACAATAAGTATTAAGGATAACATTTCGTCAAAACAAACGATGACCATTAAGTTTGAAGAATTAAATTTTAGTATGAAAAGAAACATAATTTTTATAATTGTTTATTACTTTAAATGTTAGAAGTATAATCCTTGAATTCTAAAAAAAAACTATTAAATATATTAACAATTTCTGCCGCATTGTCGAATGTATTAAAGATGTTGCAACGATGAACTAACGTCCATCCTTTGTGGGCTCCTCTGCCAGACTATATTGGTCCGTTTGGCACCCCCGTGCGCGACCCTAGTGCCGCTTTACGAACATTTTTTGTGGCGACATCATAATAATGGCTCTGTATTACTCCAGGAGAAATTCCAAGAACTTTATAACTCGAGATGAGTTTTTGTTCCTTATCATAAATAATAAAGCGGTCGTCGACTACAACCTTTCGCAGATTTAAAGCGAAGTGAAAATTTTAATTTTTTGGCTTGTTTAGAAGTACAAAAACAAAAGGACACTGTTCGAAAAATCAATAACGGTTTCCAAAGATCATCCAGTGAATATTTTTACGTAAAAAATATGTTCGTCGTTTTATTATAACAGTAACTGTTAACATGTATACACATGATTATTCGCAAAAATGTTACGCGTGATCGAGCCGCTTGTTACACTTGCTTTATGTAAAGGGTGAGTCATCGTTATTTGGTTCAAAACAGCATTCCTTTCATACAAAGGTCTTGATAAATTACGTACGAGCTGTAGTAAAAAGTAGCATATTGCTAAACAACATGACTACAGATAATATATACTGTTTAAATGAAAACTACTTTGCGTAACAATCTAACATAATAATTTTCTTATGTTTGAACTTTTACCTAACGCAAGGGTAAGATTGAGAGGCACTATTCTCTTCTGCGCTGTCTACAGATTCTACTTAAGTTAATGGATAAGTTAGGGAGGCACGGAGTTTACTTTGTGTTTTCAGGTAGACGGACTTGATCGTTAAGTTTACTTCGTTAATTTGAACAAGCCCGTGGTTCGCAAAACTGTCAGACAATTTTAAGGAACAATTCCAACTTGATAATTATTACGTTTTTTTCCTACAAATCTGTTATAAATAAACGTGACGCATTTCACTTTTACATAATTCCAAGTTGGTATTCTGTGCTTCAGGAGTCCCAGCACGCAGTAACAAATTACAACAAAATTACAAGTTATTCCCAAAAAACCAACTTGGACAAAACTTCCTCCGCCTAAAGAATTATGAACATTAGCATAACAAAGTAAGCTGAAACTGTATTTACTGGTTGCCCCACCTTTTACATCCTACTAATGTTGGATTGAATTATTTACTTTTTGAAGGAAGAAATCTGTCCCGACTGTGTTTAATTTTATATTTTAGGTAAGAACCTCTTTCTGAGAATTGTTGCCGGCCAAATTTGTAGAGTGCTATTGGAGCGCTGCAGGCGTATCGAACGAGAGGCTCAGAGACTTGGTCACTCGCGTCTGCTAACAATTTACGCTAATGGAATTTAATTCAGTTGGAGCTCACGCTGTTTCTTCGGCCTTACTGCACTAAAAGTTGTCATTCAATGCGAATACATTTCTGAATATTCCTTTTTCTTATTGTTATATAAAAAACAAAAACTTCTTGCATATTCTTAACTCTTTAATATTTCCGAATTCACTCTACTTTATAAATGTTTCAAAAAGTTTCAGAAATTAGACATGAATTACTTATTTAAAAAAAATGTACGCAAAAAATATCATAAATTTTTATATTCGTTTAATTACATAAGTGTAAAGAGGTACCACATGAAATTGATAGCAATGACTTGGAGCAATAAAAAGATAATTTAATAACATTACGCGGCGAGCAGTAGTTTGCTTTGCAATTGATTGTAGCAAAAGCGATTCCCTGCAGACGCTCTTCGAAAAATTTTTTTTTACAAATAACATATCTGGAATACTTAAGCTGGCTAGTTAAAGCCAACATGTTATCAGCTTAGTTAAGTTCGACGCGAGTTTGCAACTTTGAGCTTATCAATCCAAAGGACATCCTAATTTCCTCGTGATGATTTCTTCCACCAAATATTAGCAGACAAGATAATAAATTATTTAAAAAACAGACAGACGTTCTTTGTAAAAACATGTTTGTGCCATAACTTACTACATGTTTTCCTTCACTAGCCTATACGAAAATATATTAAGGCAGCGCCATTTTATTGATAATTAATATATAAAGTTATATTGTTAATAATTAAAAATCTTTCAAAATAAATGTTTCGTTTTGAAAAATCTAACGTAAACTTGGTATTAGTTTGTATGTACATGTTGACTCTCCTATCTTTAATTTTCTCGTCTTCTATGTTCTATATACTATAGTTCTCTGTAAAATTGAGTAATAAGATCGTCCACTATAGTCTTTTTTATTTACTATACATTTAAGAATTTTTTTTCTGACGTGAACAATAAAGGGTATAAAATAAATAAATAAATGTCATATTTAATAGCGATTATGGATTGGAATATTAGAAAAGGTAAATACATCCTTTATGATTCGACCAAGTTCTCTTATAACCCTAAGAAAGTAGCCTTGCACGGCTCGAGCGCGTTCTTTGTCTCAAGTTTGCGCTCACCTTTAAGGAAGTTCCCCTCGCAGCAACTAATATTAGTCAATTAGGTATTCAGGGCGCGCTCTGCACACCCCGTGCGCTACGTCTGGAGACGGCGGCCTACAGTCGCTTCCGCTCCACGAAGGTCTGTAATGTACGAGTAGTCTCGTAGACGTTACATTGCCGAACTATCACAGCCAGCTAAATAATGTTGCGGTTTTTGACATATGTCTCTATTATAAAGTTTCAAAGAAGTATATTAAACTTATCGAGCATTTAGTAGACGATATATAAACATTAATTTTCATGCAAATACACGTATATACAGAATGATTGGTATGGGTTTAAAAGCTTTAAATGTAAAAAATAGGTGGATGTATTAACTCATTTGTCGGTAAATTGCTTTAAAAGTTTTCCCACCTTTTGCCAAACAGGGTGTTTGAACTAATCCATCTGAAATATGATGCATTAATTTATTTTTTCTAATGAAATGCGACAGGCCAATAACTTCTGGCAGTGCAGTCTTTAGAGACATATGGTAAACAATAATTAAATTTAATGCATGGTAATCCAAAAACATATAATATTGAGTAATAAGTAAAATAATATTAAAAACACATTTTCTTACTTTATTATCTAGCGAAATTTGTAAATTTTAAGACAATTGATTTTTAAATGAGTTATACATTCACCTCTAAAATTTTTTCACCTTAGACCAATCAACCTGTAGACATATGAATAGATGAAAAATTAAAGATACTATATCAAGTTTACTTTATGTTAATAAAATAGTTTCATTTCTTTACTGTGATATTGTAACAGCACCTTTTAGGGTACTCTTGGGTGTTACGAGTTTTATCTAGAGTCGGAAATCTCTCTCCTTTCTGCATAATTCATCACGATGAAGTTGAAACCGAAGTCGTAAAAGAAATCGCTCTATGATTTCGTATCTTCGGCGAAAAACTTTTTACTTGTCTTTCTTTGAATCAGTGATCACGGTCGGTACGTGTTATATTACCGAGCTATGCAGTTTGAACAGCAATAACAATACTATCGATGTATAAGTAAATGCTTGTAAACAAATGATAACTTATTGACACACGCAGCTCGTGTAAGCAGATAAGAGGTGTTTAGAATAATAAGTCATAATTGAATACTAAACAAACTATTTCGTGTAACTTGGTTTATCATTGAATTAGCTTCTAATATATAATATAAAGCTAATATAATGACTACTTTAACGTACACATAAAATACAAATGGGTTTTTCTCACGATCACCTTATTATATATATTTTTATTATTATTCATAAAATCATTTTTTTTATTTTGTGTTATTTTTTAAGCTTAATTATGAAATAATTTCATTTGTCGTATACAGTATATGCCGTAAATGCATCAAATCGTACACGTACAAGTTTAAGGATAATAATAATGAACCTGCATATTTAAAATTTTTCTTTGGTTTTATGTTCGCATTACTTAATTACATAGTTAAAATAGCTGCTATTAAAAATTATTTAACCGATGTTTATAATATTTTTTCTTTTGTACCTCCAAGGCTACGTTGAAAGATCGTTTACATGAAACGCTTTAAAGTGAATTCCAAAAATTCCCTCCGACATTGCGATTCACAAAAACAAACTTATTATTAAAGCAATTTGAATCGAGTCTTTGTTATTCTTTGCCCCGAGTTAGGAATTATACATTTTTAATGAAGGTAAAATATAAAAACAAATAAGATGATATTATAAAATTAACATTTTACATACCTGCATGGCATATTCCATTTTCCTTTATTGTTACCTGTTATTTTTGTAGTTAAAATGTGTCTAAGTTGCAATTAAATACATATAGATTGTATAAAGAATGATTCTTTAATGACTTCCATTAAAGAAAAACAAAGTTTATTAAAAACGAGAAACATACTCAAAGAAAATGACGAAACGGTGATGAAACCACTTAAGTCAGAACAATTTAAAATTATAATTTAATTAGCTTTGTCTCGAGCTTTGTCCCGCTATTACAAAAATTATAATTAATTACGATTTTTATTCCTGCCTTAAGTGTAAGTAATTTTTTTATTTATTACTTTACGAAAGTAAACATTTAGAAATGTACTGAGCGACATAATTAGACGATGGCTGAATAAGCATTTTTCGAATCCAACTCAGTTCGACAGCGTACGGGAAACTACGAAACATCTTCTCGTCCAATGTGTGTGTGTTTTTACGGCCCCCGTTTTTGGGGGCCTTTTGTTTCCCTATCATTTTATAGGACATACTTTGATTTCACTAAGTTTTTCAGTGTAGTTCTATTTATTTTAATTTTTCGTCTGGTCACAATATCTGGCACATCTGACATCAGGTATTCTATCCTCTTCCTTCTTTCATTCTTATTGCTTTTATTTATATACCTTCTATACATCGCCTTCCATTCTTCGCCACATTTTTTTAAAATATTATTTTACTTTATATATTTTATATTAAAACCTTCTTTACATTTTCTTTTACTATTTTTATTTGATTTTTAATTTAAAGCATTTATTCACAATTTAAATATTGTAACATGTATTCTTTCTATACCACATTTATTTTTATATCCCTCATCAAGGAGGCAATGCTATCACTGTCTATTATGACTCCTGATTCCATTTTCAGATCTGTTCTCATGCCGCAAAATATAGGACAGTAAGCGATTGCATGCTCAACGATATGTTCCACCGCAGGGTCACAGATGCACAAGGGACTCTCTTCGAGGAGGCCAGTACGAGGTCATCTGCGAACACCTGCCAGTATGCCCGGTCTACACCACCTTCTCCAGGAGAGGGTTGATGAGGAGAGTTAATACTTTACACAACGTTAGGACCAATGTGTGTTACCAGTGATGACATATGGTATAAAAAGGAGATTTCTCAATCCGGGCTTTGCCCCGCTCACAGTCGCTCTACAATCCACTGATGGCTTTGCACGGGATTTCTCTGTTAAATCGAATTACGAAAAAGAGTTCCGTAGACTAACGAAAGTAATCGAATGGTCCACCGGATTGGCAAGTTTAAATGGCAATGGGCAGGCCACATAGCCCGCAGGACATACAGTTGCTGTTGCCTTAAGTTTCTGGAGATGAGATAATAAGTATTTAAGGATACTGTTAATAAATGCTATCTTGTAAACAATTCTAATTTTATGTTCAAATATTCTGTTATCCAGTTTATCAATAGATTCATTGTTGGTGTCTCAATAAAGTTTTGTACAAATACATGGACCATAGATGCTTTGAATTTGCATCTGCCACCTGTATCGACAAATTAATTTATGTTTTTTTTAGTTAAAATAAATCATTATTTGTGTAAGTTATATAAAAATATTTGAAGTTTACAATATAAACGGTCTATTCCGATTAAATTTTCATAAACAGGGTTCTTCACAACTAAACCATTAGGCCGCAATAATTGGTATAAGCCTTCCATATTCAAGTACGATCCCATATTATTGACCATCGTTGAATTATATATTCTCATTATGTTTTTAGAAACCTCTTTGGTTATTACTTATGTGAAATGAATGATAGGTCGATAGCTGAACAGCAGTTCAAATAATGAAAACAAAGATTGTCATCACCCCTTGAGAACGCACAATATATGACATTGCGTATTAAATTATATGCCATAATCTGTATCTAAATCCGATCTTTAATACTTTTAGTATGGGGTATATCAGTGGTATTGTAATACAAATATGGCTAAACCGCCGTAAAATTGACCATGGGCCCCGTCTAATCTTGCAATAAATCATCATTTGGCAAGCTTAGTCACTATAGAGAAGACCCATAGCGTATAGTGAATAACTTTCATCTGAGAATTACCTTTTAAAAAATTATTAGCAACTGTGTAACAGGAACATAACATTATCGTCATTAGCTATAGAAATGAATACGGGAATAAAGTTTATTTATTTTTCATATTAACATTTTGTGGGAACTGTCAGAAGCCGCAAGAGAAATTATGTGATTTTATATAACTGAGTTGTTTTTGGTTATTTAATTTCTAAATGGATTTGTTTTAGAATTTTTGGTGGCCATTGCCACGAGTAACAATAGCTGCCATTTGGCAACTGAAAAAAGAATTAATGGAAGCAAAATAGAGTTTTGACTTATTTTCACGCCGATCCGATGAATTTTACTATTCTTATTTATATTATCATAATTTTGTACTAACTTAGGAAAGATTAAGAAAGAAACTGACCGATGAACCATTTTTCATGTTAAGAGCATTACTTGTGTCGAATTATTTAAACTTTTTTATTTTATTACAGCACTATGGATTTTTAGAAAAAAAAAACGTTTTATTCCGAAGTGTAGTTATAGACAAAAAATCTGATTCAGACTAGAAAAAAAAAACTATTAATATTCAACAAAACGTACGTGGTCTAAAAAAAGTATTTATAAGGACGGCATGTAGGCGAGCGCACCCCAACGATTGCAAATTAAAAGACGCGGCAGTCTCCGGGGAGTTCTATTTTACGTCGGTAAAGATTTGCGGAGGGTTACACCGTCCATTTTCTATGGTTGACGAGCTACAATCGCCCATTAATTACATTACGCATGTAATATTTACGCGCCACATGTGACGTACAACACATTTGAACGGCTTGCATAAATCTTATTTAGAATAACAACTGGTTTTATCTTAATTACAGAATATTAACTTTATTATAGTTTATAGTTTGCTGTGTTTTATAATTAAATTTAATTTTGTTTATGTGTAAAAAATATTTTTATGCAATTAATTTATACAAAATAATCAGATCAACAAAATAAGTTAAATCTCACAGAACTATATAAAAAATAATAACGGTAAATAAATGTGTAAAACTATAATACTATGGAATATTAATGAAATAATTTGAGCAAAAAGAAATCTGGATAATAGGACTAACCGGCGTCTTTCTCGGATGTAAGTTTTAAGAATCGTCGTCAGGGTAAACAAACAATAACATAGGGTGAAAAGAATTGTCTGAAAGTCGTAACAAAATCCAGCATTCATCAATGTAGGAGACGCAAAGTTGGCGTGTAGATAAGCATCTGCTGAGTGGTCCCCTTATGCTTGCCGCTTGCCGATCGACACTCGCTGTGTTGCTATTAATTTCTGAACCCCGTCACAAAGTTAATACGGGGACTTGGACATAATGTGATTATATTTGCAAATAACATGTATTCGTAACTCAATAAATCGTTACATTCAGCAAAAAGGATTCGATACTTTATATTTTATAGCCTATTACTTTATATGCTTACTTAATTTACAAAACGGTCCTTGAGTAGTCAAGTGCTATTATGGTTTAAAATATGCTTAATGGAAAATGATTTTTTTAAAAATTGTAAATATGTATGTCATTTTTTCTAGCCAAAAGTTGTTGGCCATAAAAGGCTTCTATTGGAACCGATTTTTTCCATTCCTGGCAAACCAGTAAGGAAATAGTAGTTAGTGTAAAAAAAATACTAGCGATACAAATTAGAATTACTAAATAAAAAGATAGCAAAGTTGCTGGACTTATGAAATTAAAACATAAATTCTTTTTTTGTATTTTACAACTCTACAATATCAATAGAATAAATGGAAAAAATATTAACGTTAGACGCCTACTTACCTTTGTGGTTGTTTTATTTTTCCTAATATGTAATTAATATCCTATAACAAATACACCGAAAAAATAAATTGTCTATGTGTGATATGAGATATAAATATCTTATATAAATTTTGGTTTGAAATAAATGGAATTTTAAAATTTCCGTGCCCTAATATTTCGTACGAACTACATAAATTTTGTGGAAAAACTTTAGAAGGGCTTTATTACGTGCTTTGCAGTAGAGGAAAAATTATTTTGAAATCCACGTAACCGAAAAATTAAATTTACAATACCGTAGACCAGCTTAGCGACCAAAGCTGCATACCAACTTACATTAGAACTCGTTTGCCCCAACGAGTGGAAAACGCTATACATTAAAAATGTACGAGACTTTTTTAATACTATGTTAGCAAATATTTAATAATCGTAATTAAAAACATGATTATACTCAAAAAGAATTTGAAATAATTTAGGGCTATCAGAATTTAGTGCGAATAGTTTGGTGTATTAGAATACTCTCAAATTTTATTTGGCGCAAATGACATAGATAACTATTAAACATAATATCCAAGTTGTTTAAGTCGCTCGGATTATGTTACAGTTGAATCTGAAATCACTTTAAATCCTCTTTATAAAAAAATACCGCACAAAAATTTCAATAAATTTTGATTTTCGTGAGGTTTTTTTCTAGTAATTAAAAAATAGTATTGACTTCATCATCATCATCATCTTTTAACCATAGAGTGGTCAATACTGGATTGAATAGGATTTCTAGTAGAACCGGCTGGAAGCGGCGTGAATCCACTGATCTTAACAAAGCCATATATCCACCTTGTCTGTGGACGTCTTTCACTGCGCTTGCCACTCTAGTACCTTAAGGCTTCATCTGTAGCGATCTGATTTGCGTGCCACTGGCATTACCAGACTTGATTAAAAAACTACCATAGGCTTTTATTAAATAAAATTTTTCTTTTGATTATCGCGTTACAATACAGTTAATATTTTCACACGCTTACTTAAGGATTTTACAGATTTTTTTATTTTGAAATATAATACATTTTAATTTGCATTTACGCACTAAATTGGAAACTTAAAAATATATATGGTATAAATAGATTAGATACTTGCACGTACCAGTTAAGTAAAAAATTGTTTTAGATAAATATAATAAAAATTACTAAATATATTTATTTATCCTATACTAATTAATATTATATAAATCAAATCAATCAACATACCAAGGCTCTAGCCACAACTATTTGTGACAGCGTTCGCGGAATGCAAACAGAACTATTACTTATACAAGTTTTCCCTGCATTAGCAAATGAAGAAACCACGTGCGTCAAATATAAATAGAGTATAATAGAAGGAAGCACCTTTTCACCTCCGCCTTGGCATCGGATTTCATAAAACAAAGCAAGAGGGCGATGTCAGACGTTAATAAAAATTCCGCGTTGAAACAACAAATTAAACGAGGCTGAGTCACTCGAAAAGCCATAAGTACCTACTCATCTCAATTGCCATCGATAAGAAATCCAAGCCCAAGCAATGTATTCCAGTCACGTTTCGGTTCAGTTTTTTCTTGCAATGCCACCACTGTGGCGTTTAAAATGAATTGACTCTTAAATTTTTCAGAATAAAATGTTGTCAGAGTTTTATTAAATCGAGTGTAACCATTCCTGACATTACGCAAATGGCGGGTCCTCCCCTACATCTGTCGCAGGGATGCACCCCCTTAATAAGTGTTAACGCTTGCCGGCTGCGATGAACACTCCGTCCCGGCTCAAGCTAAATCTCTACAAATTCCTTGATACAAATTAATGCCGCGCGAGGACTTCACGAGCGTCTCTTGTAATTTCATTTTGTAATACCGTCGCGCCCCTACGGCCGCCGGTGCAATACGTGAAAGTATTTTTGATAAAAATAGATAGCTCCGCGCATTACATTTACAATTTCAGATTAATTAAATGTTTAATCTCTTTAGGAAATACAGCATGTAGTATCAGCTGCAATTGTCGATAATTGACGATAATTACATGTATTACATTTACATATATACACTTTATATTTACATATATATAAAAATTTATAGTATAGTATCGTCAATAGAATCTATATTATGTATATAAATGTGGGATACAATAATATATGCAGTTATTATTATCTATCTTTACTTTATTATTAACGTCTGAAATGTAACGGCCTTAAATTTTAACATTAGCCAAATTGCCCGCCGCAGTCAATTTTTTATGCAATGATTATTCATCTTTACTCAATAGATGAAAACGCCCCGATTTTTTAACGTCACATATTTTAAAATGAATCAATTTACCTGCAGCAAACTTCTTTTGCGGTGAACCGCCCAAAGTAGTTTTTATTGTATTGATGAATTTTACTCGCAAAATGAATATTTTCTGTTCAAGCTAATTGACTATAATCGCAAAAAACACTTTACTACTGATCGTGGAAGTGTGCTACTAACACTAGTTATATTGCATAAGCATAAACACACCATTTTGTGTACCGGTCTAGTGACAAATTTTTATGAACGGCCGAAATAATTGCCATAAGGTTAATGTTTTGTTCACTTCTTTACTTGACGGGATAAAACCATTATTAAGTTTTCTTAATAATTAATATTTTTCTACAGTTGGACCCTTTCATCAGTAACGTATTTTTCATTTCATGGTTAATTATAATCATAATTTGTATAAAAAATTGTATCCTTTAGAATAACATTGGGTGCAATGTTTATAAGTTCGAATTACAACTGATGTACTGGCACAAAATCAGAGTAATACCAATTTATTTCCATTTTTCGGGCCATTAACCCTGCACAATAACACGGTAGCGGAGCACCCTAGTGAAATGAACGCTGTACGAAATAGTTCCAAACTGGTATCATCGTTGCAAATGTAAATGAACAATTAAAGCGTCCGCCGTGGCCAGAGACAATGATGATAATTATTTTAGTTTGTGTCGACGCGGCTGTCAGTCGGCGCTGGGCCGCCCGCCCGCTCACCCGTTGGAATGCTCCTCGGACCCCTGCGCTCGCCATTATACAACGACACTTCTGCTATTCGTAAATTATTATCAGCCAGCGCTTTCATTACTTGGTTTTGTAACAAAGGAGCTCTACAGTTGTAGGCACGTAGTGACTCAACTTCAGAAACTTTGAATTCACCGCGGCACCAGCTCCATTGTTCTCGCCCAGTAATCAAGGCTCATATTAGACTAAAGATGAAATTTTGATTAATACGTTACGACGTTATCGCAAGTTCGGAACGAGGAGTTCCAGGGACAGCCAGCAACTTGATAATTGCACCCGGCCATTTCCATTGCCTCGCTGCCAATTCGAGATCCATAATTGTCATTGATATTTCAAATACGATAGAAATGGAAGGTTCAAATAGATAAGAGTTTTTTTCTGTCGGTTTGAGAATTACTAACAAATTGTGTATAAAAAGACGCTAAAAGAGTTATATAGCAAAAATATGAAATAGCCAATAAGTTACCAGATGGATGTCCAGGCGGAAATGTTATATTTTACATGACCTGAGATTTACTTATTCAAACAGGGCGAAATAAAAGCAGACAAATTTACACGTAGTCCTAACACAAGAACTCAAACACTCGGATAGGGTCACATTGGTAGAGATGAAATGACATTTTCATGGCAAACGATCCGGTAATTAAATTTCATTGATTCAAAGCTCATTTGCGAAGTGCGTCGAATGCCTACATATCAGTGGGCGCGCGAGAGTTGCGGGGGAATGAAAATGGCTCGCATTCGGCAGTGGCGGAATGCTTTCAGTGCGCGTAATTCAGTTAAACGTGTAATTTATGACTAGCCAAATTACTGGCATCGCTCTGTCTGGCTATCAAATATAATCCTTAACAGTAAAACGTTTCATAACTCATTACAGCTATATGACAATGATAGTTATAAATTGATCAAAGTTTTCCACGCGACTGACCTAGGTTAAATTTTTTATTAAACAAATGTGTTTATTAATTGTAACAGCCCATTCAGAAGACAGCGAAAAAAGATTTTGTTAAGGACACTTGCCAGTTATAAATTAATTTGAAAATCAGATTATTTGTTTATTTCTTATTTAGGTTATTTATTATTTGGGTTGTTTATTATTTGTTATATACATATTTATTATTTAGGTTGTTATTTATTATTTATTAGATTATTTATTATTTAGGTTCTAAATTAAAATTTCAATCAAAAATTTTTAACAGTATCATGAAACTGTTATGTGTCTTAGAAAAATCTATTAGCTTCAGTAACATCAACTTCACAACGTAATGCTGGTTTTTACGACTTCAAATCTAACCAAAAACCTAGTGAATGATATTTTGTCTACAGCTGGCATAGCGAGTGAGATGTGGTCGCATAAATTTAAAGAATTAAGACATAAGTGGTCGTCCTTTGATTGCTTTTACAAAAGAAAAATATGATTTAATGAAATCAACGAAAATTCAGATTCGATCAGGACAAGTTTATGATATTCTACACACTTTGGACAAAAGGAATTGTTTCATGGTACATATTCTATTCCTCATCACACACAGACTTTCTATGACAAATTATATTTTCTTTTCACTCCACCGCAAGAACTTTGGGCTCATCTGCCTTACAGCACTTATAGGTGAGGTTACAATTTTTTCCCTTCAATTAAAACAAAGCTTAATTTTCTTCGGCTGAAGATGTGCCCGAAAAGAAGTGCGTTTGAAAATGCGATTGAAGAAGTATTAGTTATAGACTGAAAAAAGTGCTAGGAAGTGAACTAGATGGAGAGTCCTTTGAACAGGTTTAATAAGAAAAAATTAGATAAAGTATTAGATATTTTTTTCTTAAAATTTTCTATGCCAGTAGTGAATTGCCCCATTGCATTGTTGTAAGTGAACTTTTTTATTGTAAAAAAATTATAACAATTAGCAAAAATTTATCTTTTTTGATAAATCAACAAGGTCAAATTTAAAAAAAAACTATTAATCATATTTATTTAACTTTAATAATTTTAGGAATTCTTATTTTCACAAAATTGTATTGTAGCTTCTTAATTAACCATGACTGACATATTTACATAGCATTTATAAATACAAGAAATTCAAATGAACTCGTAACGCCAACTCTTTTTCAATATGTTAACAAATCTTTAATGGGTCTGTACGTGCGCATATGTACGTACAGTATATTATACCTTCCTATAAATCTAAAATTAAAAGTATATTATTAATTAAACCATTTAATTTAATTTTAGAGTTTTTAGTTGATCTAAATGTGTGGATCTTAGTTTTATAACTAATTTACATGATTAATCATACCGAAGAAAAAATATATTTTGAATTTGAATTAATTCATATATAGAAGGAAACATGACAAACTGACAGACACTACTTCATGCCGCAATTCGATGCATACCGCATTAAAATGCCAAAGCAAATGCTTCATTCACTTGACCTGTGAAAGGATTCCCATCGTAGGCATTAACATCATGTAAATTTAATTTACTACATTATAAAAAAAATTAAAACAATTAGTTATAGTATAAAATAATATTATTTCATATTTTTTAGTAATCCAACTGCCATAAATAAAACTTGAGAGATACTTGGGATATAATCAATAAGTATATTTGAACGTCCTCTATGTTTGTTAACACGACCTAAATGTGTTAAAGAGACAAAAACTTATGAAAATATTCAGGTGAAAGTTTAGGCCAATGTGATGGATACATCAATACTTTTAAACCCAGCTCTCTAAACATTTGCTAAATAGCTTACCATAAATGTTTTGCCCTTATCGTAACAGAAAACAACACTATTTTTATAATCATGTTTCAAATCTTTTTTCTCCGTGTTCATGTTTTCATTTTCATCTTTCTATATATTTCATTTGATGCTTAAAAATAACTCACCACAATGAAACCTTATTACGAATGAATCCAAATATTTTGTTATAATCTATAGACTAAAAAAATTTTACTCATGATCTTTTCTCTTTTTCCTGACGCAAGTAATTCACTATTCATCACCGTTGATTAATCTTTCCAAAAAGGGTTCGGTTTCAGTGAGTTTCAATAGAGAATTGCAAATGTACACAGGACAGTTTTCTTTCAGTGGGCTCATTTGTTATTGAACTATTTAAAAACATCAACCTTTTTTATGTCTACATTTTTTATAATTAGTCATATTATTTGTGATGATCTATACCTCGCTTAATTTTTTTCCAACATGGTATAAACTATATTAATAAAGATTATGTGTAATTTTTGCTAATCTGACTAATACTGCCCCGTTTTTTCTATTTTTTTTTTATAATATTTCATAGAGTTTTTATTTTTGCATTCGCTCCTTAAGCAAACAGAAAAACAATAAAAAAATTTGAAAAACCATTCTTTCAACCTATTTTTTCGGTTTCTATGTGTAATCATTTTTAATTTAGCAAAATTGGCTAGATACAAATAATACAATAAAAATATGATAAATTGTTATTAAAAATGATAATTCTTTTTTTCCTGTTTGAAACAGTCAGTGTTGTTTGAAGGAACCGAAACCCAGACGGTAAAAAAGAGAACGAAAACGCATAGATGCCTTGGAAATGTGTTCGTGCAGAAATGTATCTACACAATATACATAACTCCCCATTCTCCATGAGCTCGCGATCAAGCAACGACAAATTTGGTCCAGTCATCTTTCTTTGAGCCATGTGTATGGATTTATAACAGGATCTCAGATGATATTCACAAAGCTTCTATCGCTAGATTTAAATTTTTGTGATAATGATTACATTGTAATGATATCGTAATAGATAGCACTTCTTGAAAATCATGTATTCGTTTCTAGTCTAGTTCACAGTTTATAAAATGTGTTATTTTAAAAATAAACAGTGCCGCTGATTTTTTTGCCTGTTGCCTGGTCAGAAGTAATTATTACCTTAACAGTGGTTGACTTATCTAGCCATTCGTTATGGTAAGATATAAAAAAACATAGTACTAAACAACTTTGATGTTAATTTTCATCACTAAATTTGTTCAGATGAGAGCCATCATAATTGTCTTCTAACATTCAATCTTACCTATTATTACACGTTTCTTTTAGTTAAAAAACGGGTCATGTTATTAAATTAATTATTTATATTTTTTCTCCTTGGTATTAAAAATGCATCAAATTATCCGTACAAGTAAACAATACTAACAATTTTGCCACCATACAATAGCTTAATTAGCAACAAATTATAACTAATAATTGATGACACATTCAAATTTAAAAATTAGGTTTTTGAGTAACCAACCTTGCGGTACATGATTCGTGTCCAAAATTATTTTGTACATAAAGTAAGAAGGTGTCGGTTTGTTTTGTCGCCGCCCACTGTCAAGTTTATATAATTAAAATTCGGAGATCAATAATATATATATATGTAATATTACAATAAATTAAAATTTATTTCTACTAGTTTAAGTAAGCCAATATAAAGAAAAAAAACATATTAATTGCGGAATAACTTTTATAGTCTATTGCTTATTTAAAATCGTTATATTATTTTAAAATTTATTAACTAAAATTTTGGTGCATAAAGTAATAAATATTTATATTCTATAATAATTGGATATAAATAACATAATCTTTTTTGCAATTTTTTTCATCATCGATAATCAAAATTTTAACTAATTTTTTTAACAACAATATCCACTACTAATAAAATTAAGAATAACAATGTTCGTTTTTGCTGCATGTGTTAAATTCGGACATCAAATATTCACACATAAATCTATATAGCAATCAATAAAATTAACTACAAGCATATACCGACAAAATGAAGACTACGTCACGTAGTTCATAACTACACATACTAATAAGACATTCTAGGCAAAACAACTTTAGATTTTATTTAATGCCACTTATGAAAAGCATATGTTTTGGACCAATAATGATTCAAACTCATTATCGTCACCATTTCAGCCGGCTTCCCCCAGAGATTTTCAAAATCAAATAAAATTATAATACAAATAAACTTTTATATTAATGTACTTCTAACTTCATTATTACTAATTTATAAACCATACAACGTTAATAAATTAATTAAAAATTATAACGACAAACATTAATTATTTAATCTAGCATTCATTATCACACTCACTTAAGGATACAGTTAATTTTGAAAATAAAACACTTTAATAGAAGATATCCTACACCAAACACTAGTCGCTTTAAATTTAAAAAGCCGTCGTAAATCTTAATGCAGCGCTCACCGCCGTCGGTTCGAAAAAGGCAATTTATGGATAAGAAACAACACCGACAAGATTTAACGGACAGGAGCGCTAAGTCCCTACTATCGCAATATACAACCGAGGCACTTTCATCTTGTTGTAAATATTACCTGAATTACGCTTTTGTTTTATTTAACTTGCTTTTTACACGTGACGAGTAGTATTTTAAATGTCAATCGTCGTTATAGTCGCAAAGTTATACGAGATGCGTACCGTTTTAGACATTTAAATGTAAATATAAAATTACCAATTTTTACCTGTGGTTTTATCCTAAAATAAAATTTATACTCCACATTGCCTTTCCCAATTTTGTACTAAACCCTAAGGGACTTCAATCGCCAAAGATTCATTGTTTAATCATTAAACCAAATTATGACAATTTGTTTTACTTTTAATTTATAACAAAGTAAGATCAGGTTTACATATTCGTATTATTTAGGATAAGCGATAAAATTGTGCGTCACCATAAACTTTGAAATAGAAAATCGGCACTATAATTAGTCTAGTATATTTAAAATTTTGTAAATTTAACATATAGTATTCATTATTTTTAATAATAAATTAAACTTTATACTATATTAAAATAAAGTTTGTTCACATTGTCCATACAGTAATGAACGTGTACAGAAATAATCATTAATGGCATTAACAACATAGGATACAACGGCATTAACGTTAAAAGTCGTACATGCAGTTGAATCAACAGTTACAATATCCATCTAAGAAAAAGACTGTTGAACAAAACAATATCTATTTTATATATTTTTTACATTACGTTTCGTAAAATCTTCTTACTTGACTAAGTGGCATCTATGTGGCATTACAATTTTTTTTTGCTTTTATTTCCTTTTTGTCTTCCATAACTGAGGATCAGATCACTCTTCAACCTTACTATTTGACTTCATTATCATCACATCAGCTGATACACACACTCATTACAAAGCATAGGTCTATAGGCCTCTGCTGCCAACATCCATCGACTTCCCGCGTCCTTGATAATAACGTTTGCTCACCAAGTAGAGCCGACGTGAATAGACTCTACTGGACTTCATTGATTAGATTATTGTTATTTTTAATTATATGAAGGATATATTATTTACTGAAAGTGAACTGAATGACGTTTGATTACATAAATGTTTTTATGTTTACGTTACTGTAACTAAAAGCTAAAAAATGGAATCGTTCTAATAATTAGTGATCGACGCATACTCAGGATGACCAGTTACCTGAATTAGTAAGTGTGTTGTCCCCGAGGCCGGTAGACGTGTCGACGTCGGCGTGCGCATCCGCCGCGGCCACCACGAGCAGCGCGCAGGCCCACACGCAGCTCGCCAGCACCTGCTTCTCCGCCTCGCGTTTACCCATTGCACATCACCAACTAAACCTTACTTTGTTATTTGAAAACCACGGGTATAACCAAATATTATATTTTATTAATTTTGACGCTTACAGAAGCTCTACATTACTTTAAAAAACTTAGTAAAAGTCAAGAGTTACAATATTCGCCGAAGAGTCGGATGCGTGTATAGTTGTGCCGCAGACGCGAGTGCGTGTCCGCTGTGGACGGCGTGGCGGCGAGGTCGCGGCGGCACTGTCGGCTGCTGCACATTGCGACGACCGGCTCCTCCGGAATCTCGCCGTCCCGCGTCGCCAGCGAGGAGGGACGTTGCGCACGCACCCTCCGCGCCGACCAATCGTACTGTAGGGGAGGGCCCGCGCGTAAGACGTACGGAAGTATATGCGAAGGCCTATGTACAATGATGATAGCGGACAGGTGGTTTCGCGGCCTTAATTAGGCTTTTGATAACTTATTACTGGCAACATAAATACGTATAAAACTCGTAAACGATTAAGATAACGTCCGAAACCGCCGCTTACTCTCCGGGATCGATAGTAGTACCTCGCTGGTTTACCTAACGATTATTATTTTATATCATCTATTTAATCTTATTAAAAGAAAACGAATAAATTGCTAGCAGAAAAAGTTAATGGAAACTGTAAGCTCGTTACTTACGGTAACATTTAAAAAAATATATATTTCTACGATTACTTTATGCACAGTTTCGTTTCCTTTATTTTTTTACAATATTGATATTTTTTAGTAGTTTTTAGTAAGTGAATGACAAAAGTGTTATAATAATTAACTATTGTATCTATAAGGAGCTTAAAACATATGATAGAAACTGTGAAAGTAATACTAAAAACAGAACTATATCTATAGTACCGCATTTGGTAAGGGTTTATACCTTATAATCACCGATAAATATCAAATCATTCCCCAAAAGCGACAAACCTTTCTATAAGTATGAAATATTAGATCATTGAAATATAAACATTTTCAATCATTTACTCTTAGAAACCAGATAAACTTAGTACGATGGTGACACCGACAGATTTTTGAACTGGCCAGTTTAAAAATAATCTAAAAGTTCTAAGACATGCCTCTTTACTGTCTTTGTACGTACCTTACATCAATCTGTCACTTACTTTCATTAATTGGCGACAAATTAAAAAATATGTTGAAGTGTAACATATTTTTTACATTGCGGATTTATGGCGTACACATTTTCGTTTCGTTTTTTAATTATTTTCGTTGCAACCTCAGTCAGCAACAGAGTTACGATGGACTTCGGTTAGCTTTTGGTGCTGAAACTCCATTTATCCTACTACTTACAACTTTATTAAAGAGTCAAATAGTGGTCGCAATTGGTGATGTAAGTAATGTTCTTAAACAGCAACTTCTGAAACTAACATCGAAGTTTCACGTTTCATGATAGAGATCTGAGAAAAATTGTTTACAAAAATGAAGACAGGCAGAAGCGTAGGGTGAAGTAGTAAACAATTAAATGGTAACAACAGAGTTGTAATAATTCTTTACACTACTTACTAATTCGTAAGGTAAGCTTCCTTCATACAAACGTCGTAGGCTGAAATATGATTACTTATTTTAAATTTAGAATAGTTCTCGGATACCTCTGTTACGCGAACTCATGTCAAATGTAGTTCTAAAAGCCTTAGGGCTAATAGCATCAACTTCATAAGAATCAATATGAGATGTTTTGTAAAAAGTTCGAGCACGATACTAGAAAAATGCGTCAGTGTACTCGGACAAATAAATGACCGAGTATTTAACTACGGCAAGTCTAGAATATTTGGGTCATCTTCCTTACGGTCCTAAACTTGTACTTGGCGACTTTCATTTATTCCCAAAATGAAAAATAAAAAATGGCCGTCCAGAGGGGATTGAGCGTACTGTTCTCACAAAGGTTTTAAATAATCTAACTATACACAGATACCAGGAGAGATATTTCGAAGAAAAAAAGTCATTAGTTGATACTTAGTGTAATTTTTCGTCTCTACATTAAAATTCAAAATAACTCTTTATATAAGCATTTACACGCACTTTTAAATCATAATTTATTTTTAACAAAAGGTCAGTGTTGCAGTTAGTGAGTAAGCTACCACCAGCTCCGAATGCTGCTCTGTAGAGAAAAGGCGGGTATAATCTCCACATCTGCTATTTTTAAATTTTGTTTAAATATTGTAAAATTTAGAGTTACGTGATATCCACCAATCCCAACTAAATTGGCATAGTGATTGGGACGTGAATTAGACATGGAAGCATTTACACTTAATGAAAAGAAGCATCTGTTCCCACCGAGGGAACATAGCAAGGGATAAGAATATTAACTCGAGTTTTATTTTAAAACCGCTAGCAAACATGGTGTGCCATGAAATAAAGAATAATTTTGTGAATAATAAATTTATAACATTATACTTAGTCGATGAGTCCTATGTATATGGGCTAAAATGCAAAAATACCACTTCAAAGGAGAGGCATTCGAGGTTTACATTTACTGTAACTTCAGATTCATAAAACTGTAATTTACGAATCCTTGCTTGTTTTCCAAGACAACTATCCTTCTCATTTTTACTGTGGTATTTTATATATACATTTAGTGATTTTTTACGTCATATTAGGCCTCCTACGTTAGTTTTGATAATAATTATTTTTCCCTAGAAACCCCTAAAAGAGCCAAAGTATTAAATTGGCCATTATACGCATAGTACGCTAATTAGCATAAAATGTATACATTTTTTTTAATTTTTTACACATAAATTCAATCAGTTATTGAAGTAGTTGATAATTCTATAATTAGAATATAAGCTAATTAGATATTGAGTTATTTACGTCACATTGATACTTATACGTTTTACAATCTACTAAGCTACTAATTGAGTTTTTAGTAATTTTTTTTTAATGAAAAAAACACGCAAGAGTTTCAGTAGTTTATTGAAATGTTTATTTTTAATTAGCCTTAAAACTACTCTCATTTACCCGTATTCAGTCTTTATAGTATAATCATGATAAAAAATTCCAACAAAAAAAATAATAAGTAAGAAGAAAACTGTTTCTGGAGATCTTAGGTTGATTAACGAAATAATGTAATATAAGAATATACTTTCACATTATTATTTCCTTAACAAAATTACACAAAAATAATGAAATTAACAACTATTAGGTGTAAACAAAATCAACAGAAATCTCTGTAGTATAATCAGGTAATAAAATTATCAAAATGCACATTACTAGTAATTCTTAATAAGTCTTCATTGATTTTATTCATTATCGCTTTCAATAATTAACACTATGTCATTAGAGTCAAAATTTTCATAATAACTGTGGTATACAGGTGAAGTAATATATTTTTGTCATAAATCATAAGTCTCTTCTTGGAAGTTTGTATTGAAAACAGCGGACTAAAACATAGTTGTAGAGGAATATCTGTAGGTCTATAGGCAATTTGCCTGCCTTCTTGTTCGCACTGGCTGTTCTGAGATTTTAATATGATTTTCAATAGCATCTTTACTACCTAAATCATAATTATAGTAGAAAACGTATGGTTCATCTCGGCTTACACGAATTGGTTTTATTTTAGACCAAAGAATTTTTTGTCCTTTGGGTTTTTACCCCAGTTAAAGTTTGTATTAACCTGCATTTTTTTAAAGTCTATAATGTTATAAGGACTTCCTTTTGAATTCAAATCAATGAGCTACATTCAGAGGGTGTGTAAATATTCTTAAATATTGAGGCACTAGTAGCGTGTATGGAGTCATATTCATTCTGAGTGTGATCTACTTCAAGGAAAGAGTGCTTTATATTCAAATTAAACTGTTTTGCAGCTGTATGCTGTATGCTGTATCTGTATGATACATAAAAAATATTATCCTATTTCGCTATTTCGTTCCATCTCTTCATTACAATTTGTACTGACTTCCCAATATAAAACTGATAAATTATGTTCTTTTAACGTTTTTTATAATAAAATAGACTAATTTCACCACTTGGGGTCAACAACACTTTTTATGAATCAAAAGTAGAGCAAAATATTAAATTAATATTTTTGTTTATTATATCCCTGCATTGCCTAAATGACTCATATTTATTACTGTATTTAGATGGATCATGCCATTCTTCATACATTTTGAACATTCGGACAAAACTTTAAGAGCCGTTTAAATAAAGTTTATTCCTTCTTTGCGACAATAATATGAATCGACAGGTTCAGAGAACTTAGCGTGGTCCAACACACTTTTGATCATTTTTGCATCAATAGATGTTTTATGGTGATCAAGTCGACCTCTATTATCAACGAAAGTGAGCCAACTCGTGACAGAAAATTTACTTGCAACTTGAACTACAATTAGTTCCCATCATTTTTAGTCCACAACGAATAGTATTCAAAAACATCGTTTTGAATACCACTTCTTTCGTTTTTTGTTTATTTTGAGTCATCCAAATTTGATGAAATACAACATTTCTTGCATCTTCACCAATTTTTTGGAAAAAATCATTGGACAATACCCCGCGTATCTGATTCTCACGACTCTTTGGACCTTGTATGTTTAAATTCATGGTATATATGCCTTTACTGTAATCAAAAATTGTGCTTTAATGCAGAATTTTTTTAGTAGCTCACACGATTAATTGTATTGA
This sequence comes from Battus philenor, assembly GCF_028537555.1. Classification (NCBI taxonomy): domain Eukaryota; kingdom Metazoa; phylum Arthropoda; class Insecta; order Lepidoptera; family Papilionidae; genus Battus; species Battus philenor. The sequence continues at coordinate 8,409,684 of NW_027181693.1, forward strand.
TTATGTTGATAATATACGTTTATCACAAAAAAGTCAAAATTAGTCAATTGTTAGTTTGGGCCATATACGTACGGACCCATCGTAGTAAACATGACATAACGACAAATATTATTATTACGAATAATGTCGAAGTTTACTCTTATTACATACAGGCGTATGTGAACGGTTTAACTATATCAGTATAATTTAAATCATACTGTTAATATTTCTAACATGACAGAGTGATAAGTACATGACGTTATCAGGGTATACATTATTTATTGCCATCCGCAAACCGCATAAAGCGAGTAGGATGTTACCAAATAATAACTCATAACACTTACGCGTGTTTGATAAAAATGTGGTACCTCATATATATATAAACATAAATAATAATGCAAAAAAACATTTACATTATGTTTTAGCTCCTCGTGAAGGATATACTTACGCCTGTCTCAAATAATGTTCCAAAAATGAAACAACATTTTTTATTAGTACGTAACATTTAATAATAGTACAGTGTGTTAGTTAAACATTAAAACTATATAAAGCTTATTCAAAGTGGTCGCCATTGGTTACAATACAGTCCTTTAAACGTTAAGGTTAAATATCAATAGCAGTACGCACTCTTTCTGGGAAAATTTTTCACTGCCAATCATATAGATTGTATTAGGGACTCTAAATTATCATGCCGATGAAAGCAAGCCTTACTCTCTAAATTACAGTCTTCATCTCTGCTGAAGTCCGGAACGATTGTTTTTAAGATTTTTTATGGACCCCGTTCATAGGTACCTGTCGTGCTCCTCGTATCGTGGGTGTACCGAGACAATATTTTTCTTAATAAAATAATAAATTTATTCACTTAATAATTTTATATTCATGCTCATTTTTTGTCCTTCTTTTATTTTATATAAATGTGTTTTGGTTATCTTCCTGTTATTAGTAACATTTTTCTATTATTCTTCTCTATGCTTTATATTCCTTTTTTACATCGCCATTCTTAATCCAACTTCACCTCCAGATTAGTAGTTTTTTGTATATTAATTACATAATCACATTATCTCACAATTTGTGTTTCATTATAATCTTACCCGATTACGTAGTACGTAGTTTTAGTTATTACTATGTACAAGGCGATGTCTCCTCCTCTGTTCATTACTGCAACCGAAACTGCGATCGATTTGGTGCGCACCAAATTCGGGCCAGCCGGTGATTTTGTGCACCACGGTCTAGTTCTCTTCCGGGTAGCAGATAATAGGTGCACGATGGGCTCTCCTTGAGCTTAAACCTATGGAGGTACTCGGAGAATCTCTCGTTTTCAGTGAACATTTGGTCCAGAACCGCGTCCAGCACGCGGTCGTCCGAGAATAACTTCCGCGTTACCGAAGTCGTCGTCCCTTCCATATACTTCATATTCCATTCGCCGAGCATATAAACATCAACCTAAGCCGTCGCTTGACAAATGAAATATAGTATCCCTTATAGTCAAGTCTTCATTTACTCTTTAGGGCCGCGTTCTTGGCTAACTTGTCCGCGCTTTCTAACCAAGATTTGGTAGATCTATATTTATGACCCAGCACCGAGTTTTGCTGAAAGGACCATTCTGGGTTGTTGAACATTGTGTTAATAGGGGGATTTACTAACTTCTCAAGAATAGTATTAAGATACAGTTGTATCGATGTTTTGATACCTTTTTCATAATAATGGCTCAGTTACTCCTTCATCGCTAACACCCCACCAAGCCCTCACTGAAGTCTGATAACGCCCATGTTGTACTCTGTTGACTAATTGGCAACCTCCTTCAGAGCTTATACATAAATACTGTCGTTTTGTTTGTTAAAATATTGCTCATCTGTTTAATCAAAAAGTTTCTAATCCATAAAGAAAAATTTTCTGTGACCTCTCTTTATGTATCGCTTAAGTGTTTGGTTTTGATCTTATTACCCTTTTTTTAATTATTACTTAAGAATTAAATATTGCGAAGGTTGCAAATGTTTATATGTTTCTAGATGCTATCTTCATCTCTCGAGATAAAACCTTTTCTTTCGAACAGGACTTCTCAGAATTTTCATTACTCCTTTGATCTTCTTTTACGTAAGAATATTACGTGGACGGCCAGATCTTTTTCTGTCATAAACAGAGGAGGTTTCATTGTTCCTATCGATAGCCCGGTACACATACATTTGACTAGTATCAAACGTATGAAAAATACAACACCAGCGATGCAGTTATCTTTATCACTACACTCCATTTAAATAACAGAAAATATTTTACAATATATTGATGTGAAAATAACAAAAAACACAATGAACAACCTTATAGAAATGACAGATTCAAAATTCTAAATTATTGTTTCGTTTATAGTTAATTATAACAGTATTTATGGCCTGATTTAGTACATGCATATTTTGTTTAACCCAGAATTTCACTACCTAGAACCATTAAATTATTTGTAACTACAATCAGTTTATACAAGGGGTCCCATGATGAATGGATAATCCTGAAGTGCATAATAATAAGCAGAAGTTATCAATCGTGCAAAAAAAATAATATAAAAGAATCACTCTGAGTTGTCTCTATGTTTGGCACTAATCGGAATAACATAATTCCTGAAGATGCCCCGTGGAGGGGCGAAACACGTGTTGACTGAATTAACGGTGGCAGTTGTGTAAATCGCATTATTTGCCGCATATGCATTTATCAGCGGGCTGGCGGGCGCGCCCGCCAAAAAGTAGCAGTCGTGCAACAAAGTGCTCCGCCCGGGCGGTGCATGTGCGGAAGTGGCTAAATATTGGTCTTTATCTTTCTTAGGATGGGCTTCCGCAAGGTAACACCTGATTCCATTAAATATTTAAGATCAAACACATTTTTAATAAAAAATGCAGTAAGTTGTTACAAAATTTGAGTTCAAAATTCGAGAGCCTTTGGAAGAATTTGTTCTTCCAAAGTATGAAAACGTATGAAAACCAGAGTCAAAATAATTAAAAATATGGGCAGTTAATACAGTATAAAAATGGTATAAAACATTGTTTTATTTCCTTCATATGCAGCGATTGCTATAAAGATACTAAAACAGTAAATTCGACTGTTAAAATCTTCTTTAGCTCTATGAAATCGAACAAATTAAGTTGTACATAGATAAAGCTTTATTTTATAGCAGATGTTCGATTTGTTCACCGGCAACTATGATGCAAGCCCTATATCTTCTATAAATCTCTATAAATATCAAATGTAGCGCCGTTAAAATATATAAATAGCTATTTGTTTTAATTAATCAGTTTCTTCAAACATATATTTATTTTTTATATTGAATCCAAAAATAGTGTCCACCTACATACGCTTAAGAGAAGGTTTTAGCGACAAGTTTGTAAACGATATAAATAACGACTCCGACGTCACAAGGGAGAGTTGTCTCGTTGATCATTAAAGAAGTTTTAACGCTTTTAACCGAATAAGATTCTGTATTGTATATAAATTGTGTTGAAATTACCTACAAAATGTTGCTATGTTAGGTATGTGTGAGATATATGATATAAGAATCGTTGACATTCCCCTTATATTTAACACTTTTGCAATTACTACCTATTTCCCGAAATCGGTCATAGAACATGAAAAATATTTTATTACAATTGCAACACACATACAAATAATTGTATCAAAGATCTGAAAATATTCTCGTTTAATCATAGTAAATCGTATAGCCTTGTAAAATTCTTGAATTTATATTGAAAATTCGTTTTTAAATTAGGTTCACTTACATAGCTTCGTCGTATGGTACTACAGAAGATTAGATTAGTTCTGATGTAAATTGCATACGTTCCTATCGAGAAAAATATAGTCTATTTCAGGGAAAAGAGTATTCAATTTAATATTCATTTCTGTTCTTCATATTGCAATTAAATTTATTGATAATCTGTCCGAGAGACACAATTCTTAATTACTTTAGTACAACAAAACCCTAAGCATTTTAAAGTTCGAGTCTCCATATACATTTCTTTTCTAGTAGCATTATTGTTAGCAATCATTAAAATCACGTAGTACGAGTACGTAGTATTCTGAACGGAAGTTTGCGTTGTTGTAATAAGGACATTATTGGAAGTTATTATCAGATATGAGAAAAATTGCTTGCACGTTGCATTTTTTTAATATTATTCTCATTATTTGTAAAATAAAATAATGTTTGTGAGCTGTAACTTCAAAACGGCAAAAAAATAAAGAGTTGAAAAATTTGTATTAGCATTATGATAATTATTAAAAAGCGTGTATATCATTATCAGGTTAATTTTGCTGATGAAGCCAACGCTATATTGTCTTAAAATACTATTTCTGACTGTAATGATTGAAAATACTATTTAACAATAATAACATTCTTATAGACTGGGACCTCTTGGCCCGTTCTTTGATAAATATTTTAATGAATAAATTTAATGTTGACTTTACTGGTATCTACTATAGGGGTGCTTTTTTCTACTACTTAAGAATAATTAGCAAACATTGAGGTAATTTTTCTTTGATCTTTGTATATATCGGAATCTTGGCAACTTTTATTTTGTTCCTAGGTTTTAAAAAGGTTAAAATTGCATATTAATTTTATAAATCAGATGGGACTGGAACCCTGAACTCAAAAACAGTTTGGTGTATAACAATTCTGGGCTATCAAATCGAAAATATCTTAAACATCATACTTCCGAACTTGTTTTGAACACTCTTGAAATAAGGTTTAGGGATAAAAAATTGTTAATTTTTTATTGTAAAGACGTCGAAACAGCTTCATTTATAGTAACCTAATTTTTCGAACCAAAGTGAATATAACCTCGTCACTGATGCTGAACAAATGTCACAATCACCAAACATATAACATAAATCAATTTAATTGCAAGGCCTGTTTGGCTCTAGGAATTGTCAGACTTTTTTGACCTGTAAAGAAAGACTTTCAAAACTGTGCACGTTATGTGTTTTTTAAATAATTTTATAATGAGAAATATACGTAAAATAACGAAAACATAGTGCAAGAAATAAAAATTCGGCTTTGTTATATAATGTTAGGGCATGGATGCACAGACCATGCGCATGCGGCCCGCCGGTCGAATATCCGTGGCCCGCCGACAGCAAAAATAATACTCTCGTACATTCGAAAAATATTGAATTCTATTCCAGAATAAAACCAAAAAAATATATGTTCGAAAAGTAATTTGAATCTTACGCGCGCGCTATTTGAAACTAGCGCCCAAAAATGCTAAGTCAAGTAACAGCGCTTGCCGCCTTTATATAAAGTTCAAAATAGTAGAGAAATCAAGAATTTTCTAGCGCGGTGTGAGCAAGCGAGATAGTCCCGAATTCCCGATTGCTCGCGTAAATGCTTCGCGATACGCGAAGCTTCCAGAGTCGTATGCGCGGTATAAAAACCACGCTAACCGCAGCAACCGACAATAGAAACAAAAAGTGGGATGCGCTGTTTAGAGACCTCGAGCCTTCGAAAGTTGCCTTCTGGCAACTGGCTCGGTGTATGAAAGCAGACAAAGTTTCCACCACCCCTCCTCTCTTACGCGACACTGACAACTCCCTTGCTTTCGATGATATCGACAAGGTTGAATGTTTGGCTGACAGCATGGAGAAACAATGCACTCCCTCAACCACTCCAGTGATCCCACGACATCGACGCGCGGTAGAGAACAAGGTCCGAAGCCGGTCGGTACATCCTCCTTCCGGACCAGACATCCCTCCCGTAACCTCTGACGAGGTCACTGACCTAATTAAGGGCCTGAAAAATAAATCAGACCCCGGCCCTGACGGCATCTCCAACAGGGTTCTCAAAATGCTCCCGCCCCACCTCATACTCCTCCTTGTCTCGATTTTTAATTCCCTTATCACAAGCTGCACTTTTCCTAACACCTGGAAGGAAGCAGTAATGATAAGAATTAAAAAGCCGAATAAACCACCCAACCTTCCAACTTCGTACCGCCCTATTAGTTTGCTCAGCACTCTAGGCAAACTATACGAGCGCGTACTGCTCAAGCGCCTTCATCAGGTTTCCCGCGATTTTCGCCTCATTCCCGACGAACAATTCGGATTCCGCGCTCATCATTCTCGTGTCCACTAAGCCCACCAATTCACGGAACACATTTTAGCTGGTTTCGCAAAACCCCGTTCTCTGACCACGAGCGCTGTGCTATTCGACATCGCCAAGGCATTCGATAAGGTCTGGCACAACGGCTTATTGTATAAGCTCTACAAAATGGGTCTGTCTACAAAATGGATCGTGCTTTTAGATATCGTTTAGACGGTACTCTATCCTCTCCCTGCCCCTCAGGGCAGGCGTCCTCCAGGGCTCCTGCCTATCCCCGCTGCTTTTCTCGCTATACACCAGCGATATACCCATCGACCTAAAGGTCAACCTAGCCCCCTTCGCGGATGACACAGCGCTCTTCGCTACGGGCAAACACGCAGCCACTCTAACACGCCACCTCCAACGCGCAACCAATCGACTAGGAAAATGGTTTCGCAAGTGGCGCATAGACGTGAACCCTGACAAAAGTCAGGCGATCGTCTTCAAACTATCCCGTCAACATAGATGTAGGCTCGGACAAAACCCAGGCGTCATATCCCTCTGCGGTCGTCCTATCCCCTGGACGAAAACCGTTAAATACCTAGGTGCCACCTTTGACACTAGGCTTCTATTCCACAGGTACACTGGCCTAGTCGCCTAGTTGTCCCTCAGACATAAACTTCTTCTCTATAAAACCTGTGTAAGACCCGTGTTCGCTTACGCAAGCGTAGTCTTCGCCCACGCCCCGGTGCACATACTACAACCCTTACAGACGTTACAGAACCGCTTTACCCGGTTCTCAACCGGCGCCAGGTGATTCCAACGTAACATCGATCTCCACAGTAATCTCCAACTAGAAACCGCCCAAGAGTTCTTCCAGGCATGAACAAAGGCACACTTCGCGAAGACCTCTTCCTACCCCATCCCCCTCATAGCGAACTCCTTTCGCTACACCCCCGGCACTTCCTTAAGAAACCTCGTGAGGCGTCCTAAAAACGTCCTTACTGATCCTATCGCAGGGTTCCCACAATCCACTCACCACACACCGCACGCTTCAGACACTCGCTACACTGCAAGCGATAACTCACCATCTACAGCAACCACTCCACTGGCGACCGCTCACCGCACGAAAAAATGCGTGCGATGCTCAAAGATCATTCACCACACTTCCTACCGTCCGTTACGTAAACGGCGTCGGCCTCCCGACGCCGCCGCCGCGAACAGCGTGGGCGATCCAAGGTAGGATCAGTATCCTTCCTTAGATTGCCGAGTGGTCCACGCTGCCCTCCACACTCAACTCCTCATTCAGTACACTTCAGTAACACTGACAAGACCGGCGCTCTAGCCGCGAGTTCTGCCGGCCGACTGGGTCGCGCTGGGTTTGTGTCCTCGAGGGCTGGCTGGGTGAGCCCCGCTACTACTATCTCGCGGCCACTACCTTTGTGACTTCCTCGTCGCCCCGCCAAGTACTGATACTGTTCGGAAACTCGAATCCTGTAATTTTATATAGTTTACGGACCCCTCCGTTCCATGAAACCCTTTCCGATGAAGCTGTAAAAGCTGCAAAGCTAACAGCAAAAACTTCACATGAGACAATAGACAATAGCAACTGACAGTTCGGTTTTAATTTGAGTGAAGTGTCAACAGAAAGAAATAAGCGCGAAAATACAAAGCGAAGTAATAAGTGATTGAGAATAAGTGCAGTTTAATAGTGTTTTGGGGAGGCAATAGTTCTGGTGTAAATTTTAACTCCACTTTGATCCACATTCAACGTAGATTTCCTGTTGCAGTGTTAACCCGTCAAGTGCCGTATATAATTGTGTTGTGAAATCGTAAGTAAAACTCTGTTATTAATGTTTCCCTACCTATTGAAGCAATTTTAATTAAATTTAGCTTTAATGTTGGTCAAATATTAAAATAAAACAACTAAATAACTATTTTTTATCAGAATTTTTCTAACTGTAATTTAAACTGTAAAGTAATTACGTCATTATTTTAGATATAAAATCTGTATAAAAATCTTAAAATTTCTGAGTAATAATATTTAATCAACAATTTTTGATAATTTAAAAAAGGATGGGTAATTTAAGTAGGTACTGTAATTGTTTTTAGGTGCTGTGTTAATCCTGGCCAGGATTAGAACGCAACATGGAGAAGCCAAGACCTAGTAAAAGATTAAAGATGAAAATCGGCAGTTTCAAGAAATTTGGACTGAGAAATACTTATTTGTATGGTCGCATAACAAAGTCGTTTATTTAATATGCAAGAATTCTGTTGCGATTGCAAAGGGATATAATGTAAAAAGGCACTATAAAACGCAGCATCCTTCTTTTACCAAGTTTACAGGCGAATTAAGAAATCAAAAAATGTTGTCTTTAAAACAGAAGCTTATTGACAGCAAGCTATGTTTACAAAACCCATTCAAGATTCAGAAACAGCTACAGAAGTTAGTTATGAAATTTCTCGAATGATAGCAAAGTGAAGTCGCCCCTTTTTTGGTAAAAGAATGCATAGAAATTGCCGCTAAGAAAATGTATCCAGAAGCAGCAAAAAAATTTGAGAAAATTCAACTGAATCGTATGACTATCCAAAGACAAATTATGGCTTTGTCAGGTAATATTGCGGAACAATTAATGGAAAAAACTAAGATCATTGAATTTTTTTCATTACCACTCGACGAATCCACTGATATTAGTTCCACAGCTCAACTTCTCATACTCATACGAGATGTTACTCAAGATTTTGAAGTCTTAGAAGAGTTATTAGGAATGTGTTCATTGAAAGGTCAAACCAAAGTAGTTGATATACTCAATGTACTTTTGGTTGAGTGTTAAAAAACTGATTTGGACTTATTAAAATTATCGGGAGTTGTGACTGACGGTGCTCCTTCGATGATTGGTGACAATTCCGGGCTAGTTACTTTGCTGAAAAAGCATCTGCAAGAAAAAAACATAAACCCTGAAGATCTCATGCAGTTTTACTGCATTATACACCAAGAAGCCCTCTGTTAAAAAAATTGAATTTCAAAATGTCATGAAAGTGGTAGTTTCGACTGTATATTTCATAAAATCACGAGGACTCAATCACAGACAATTCAAACAATTCGTTGATGACATCGAAAGCGAATACAGAGATTTACTGTATTATACAGAAGTAAGGTGGCTAAGTCGTGGATTGACACTGGAACGATTTCTAAATTTAATAGAAGAAATTGGAATATTTCTGGCGGAAAAGCAAAGGGATATCCTGGAATTTAACAATTATGATTGGTTGTGTGATTTAGCTTTTTTAATTGACATTACAAGTCATTTGAATGTCTAGAACACACGGCTTCAAGGCAAAAATCAACTGATATCCCAGCTCTACGCTCATGTATCATCCTTTCAATGCAAGCTGAGACTTTTCAGATCACAATTGAATTCTGGAAATTACAATCATTTTCCGAATTATAAGAAAATGCCTGAAAAATTCAACAAAACTGCGATTAATTTCAGTTATGTAAACAAGTCAAACTTTTTTTAATACTAAATAATAATAAAATAAAAAATCGAAACCGCCTTGCAAATGAAAGTTTGGAAGCAGTTTTACGTGTTGCTACAAATAAATTTGAGCCAAATATAAAAAAATATTGTAAGCACTATGCAGTGCCACGCTTCAAATTAATAAATTCTTTTTCAATTTTAATAAATTATTATCAATTCTTTATTGTCCTTAATTACTTATACTTTTGGCGACCGGCCCGACATCAGTTCATGATTTGTCCGAGTAGCCCCTAGTCTTAATAAGTCTGTGCAACCATGTGTTAGGGTTAGAGCGCAATCGCACTTTAACCCTCTCCAACTTAAATGTCAATGAACAAAAGTGACTATCCGTCACATACGTAACAACAAACCTTATTTTCCCTTTTATCTCAAGTGCTAGTCATGGCACTTGCACGCACAACAAAATAGTATAGTACGTTCGCATGATCTTATTAGAACGCTCTTACCACCACTTTATTGACTAAACGCGCATTATGTCGCCTTTAAGTACTCATAAGAAATGACAAAATCCATGTATAAGCGTGAAATATGACTCGCTTAAGCTAATAAACACTGAAAACTCCAACCGTCACTATAAGATTACGACTAGGTTTCTGAGAGATGGTTCATCTCGTTAACGCTGAGCCGTTCCATAAACGATGTTTGCAGAAAAATTTAAACCACGCTGTAAGAATATTTGATGTCCCTGTGTCTTTTTTCTAAGGAAATGTTAAACTAATCTCCCCGAAAAACTAAACAGGCAACTTTATAAAACATTACTTATTTATTTTAATATGATGTAACATGTAAATTAATCTAAAAAAACAACGCCAATAAATTATAGGGGAAAAAAGAAAATGGCAGTGATGATTTGATGTATTGTATAAAGTTACACATGATATAAATCGTGCAAGTAAGGTATGTAGACGTCTCGCCTTCTGGGCGAACAACCACAGGTAATGCGCCGAAAAATACGGGAGCACAGGCTCCAGTCACACAGGCAAGCATTCCCGTCATAGATGGGGAGCCGTCGGCCGACTCCGAGAAAGCGGAATTCAACCTCGCCGGGGTTGAGAGCGTTAGTGATAAAACGCAGATAAAACCAGACGCTGACTGAAGGACTAGAATACTGCAGTTGCCCTGATCCAGAAGCCGTGGGTCAACAAAGGCCTTACCAACATATTCAAGAATTAACTATCAATATATCGAGGCGTTGAAGGGTTTTTTTTAATAACATTGCAACGATGTTTAGGTCGTCGGAAGACGCTGGGTACATGCTGCTTCCAGCCGGTCTTATTGAAAGACTCGGGAGGAGATCTGTGTCCAGCAGTGGATATCTTACGGCTAAAATGATGATCATTTACCCAGACTTTATTACGTAACAACAATATTTACTATTTTAATCCTGTTAGGTGTTTTGCGTACTGTAATTAATTATTATTTAAAAACTTAATATTCGATGTTTTGGTATTTTGGCAGAAAGAACCAGTGTCCTTCCCAAGTTCTATCATTTTCCAAAGGTTTAGTTAAAGCTTGTAACGTCGTATACCACAATTATATCAGTTTTAACAATAACGCGTTCTTTTCGGGCATCCTTTACTGAAATTATTAACCCCAGAAATTTTCAATTTAAATAACTAAAACTATATGTTACTTATCGTTACAACTCTCATTTATTGCACTTTTTATATTTTTTTAAGTTTATTAACGTCGTAAATTTGGTTTCTATATGCAACAAAAGTTATATACAATATTTGTGACGAATATCCTTTTCTAGTTTACCAGACTTCGTTTCAAAGCAATTAATAAATATCTTGCTATGTTTTCGAGTATAACTAATGTATTTAGATAGTAACCTATAAATCGGATACTTGCATCTCATTCACTTATTATTGTATAAATTTTATAAATGAAATATTTTTTTATGATTGCGTGAATAATGTCAAGTCAAAATATCAAACAAGAAAAAATCAATTCCACTTCCGAATTAGATAAATAATGAAACAGGAGAAAAATTATCTAGTGTGTATACTGTAGTCGATATTTCATGTCCTAATTTATAGGTACTACTGTGTATTTATCAACGTTTTCGAAATTGTTTTATTTCATACACACGACAATAATAATTTTTTATACTAAATTCTTAGATTTTAATTCTGTTTTGAAGGTATCGGCGTCTACAATTACTATTGTTAATTCTTTTTGAACGCTACAAAATTTAACGGTTAAATTTTGTAGCGTTCAAAAAAGCTTCACAAAGTAATAACTTGATACAATACTAATATCTGTTTCTCGCGGATTTCGGATCCACGAGTCCTGAGTCCAAAGAAGCTGTAAAAGCCAGAAAGGGTAACAGGGTCCGGCACCAATTGAATATAGCCCTATCTGTTTATTGTTTTGTAAGTTATAAAAACATTATTCACATTTTTGCGTAATTATCACCATCTTTGCGCTAGTATGCTAGAATCTTTTAAAAATATCAAATACAAAGTTATAAGTCAAAAATAACATCAAAATATTTAGATTTCCATGATTAAAAAAGAAAAACCGAGAACGAGATTTCTCGGTTCACATCTCTTCTTTTCAGCCGATTGACGCTCTTGTAGTGGCCCTTGCACAGGTGTGCCCCAAAGATCACCACGATGACCGGATCTTGCGCTGCCCGCATCAATCGATCAATTGTTCAAATTATAATTGGAGAATTAAAAAAAAAAACATTACTTGCTTTGTACTAAATTCATACATATTACAAACTTTTCAACTCAATAATCCACCAACAGTGTAGACGTGTGAATTTGTTAGGTAAATTCCGACCTGTTTTTCATAGAATATCCGGAATATTTTAGTAATATATAAGTACATATGTTTGTAATCGTTACAAAGCCAATCTTAATAAAAACACGTAAACTTCTTAGCTAGTTTAATTCACTTACAATTGTAAATTTCGCGTTCAATAATGTACTTTATACTTTTATTTAAGATATTCGAATAGGTGCGAGTTCGTCAGAAAATTAACCACGGATAAAAGAACTGGGAATAAAAGGTCATATTTTGAAAATTAAACAAAGCCTTATATCAATTAACAAAATTGTGTAATATCTCCTAAGTATATAATATAATTTGATAAGGTGTAAAGATTATATGAATTTCACACGTCTTTATTGAGTTTATGTTTGTATTGGCAGTTTACTTACTCTCTAATTCTGTTTTCAAAAATGTGTAAATGGCTTTTTTGGGATTTATATACAGAAATACTCAAAATTTTAATATTTTATTTCATATTACTAAAATGTGATGAATCACTTTTAATTTCAAAGACTAGGGTTTTTTTAATAACATAAACCATAGTATAGAAGGAAAATCCTTTCCTTTAAAGTAATGTTATGAACTTGAAAATTAATACATTTTTATCATTTTGACTTGGTGTTTATTAGATAGATATGCACACAGAGGTTTTATAGTTTCACCATTTAAAATAGATTGTATTTGTCATAAGTTCCACCACAACATGGCTATTGAGTCTGTTATTGTACTGACTGTACCTTGCCAAAAATGAACCATAATTTTTACTTTTAAAGTAAAAAAATTACTTCACATTACACTTCACAATTTAACAAGTTACTATTAATAAAGGTTGTTTTGTAATTAATTTGGTCAATCCGCGTCTAACCCAAAAGGCTTACTAATCTGTGAAATGAATTTTTCAAATTTAAAGCTGTAATTTATCAAACATACATTTTTATAATCAACAAAGTTAAAATTGACGAATAAACCATGTGTCAGTATGTAATCATTACAGTAGCAAAACTATTGTTTATTTTTATTTAGCTATGATATCTAACCTAGAGTAAAATTACTCTATTCCTAAATAAATTAATAATTTATTATCCTCCCTTCTTCCATTTTTCGCCAGGGGTGTACTCTGTCATTGGTTTTCCAGATATTCCACAAGTTCCAATACCCACTCTGCCTGACAAATTATCGGGCGAAGCAAAAATACTTTTAGTCCGCACACCTGGTTTTTTTGACGCTTTTGAATGAAATGAGAGCCATTTATTCTTTTCACTTTCTCTTTCTTCTTCTATTTGTTTAAACCTTTGTTGCTTTTTCTGCTTTTTCTTTTTAAGATACTCTCTATTATAACCTTTTCCATGTCTGTGAAATATTAAATAACATAATTAAAAATTGAATATCATTAATCTCAAATTGCCTAAGCATTTACTTTTTTTTCAGAATCTTTAGGTGACAAGCAACAAAGTAGTGCCTCACAAAACTCTTCAATCCAAATGCTAAGCATTATAGTACCCAGCATTTGATTTGGCATGTTGGTTAGAAAAGCTTAGTTTGATTTTATAAGGTGTTGTCTATTATGTATAGACACAAAACAATCTGTCAGAGCACTCTCTAATAAACACAATGCTTAACATAACCAAATTAAACTAATCTATTGCCAATGGGAATACCTGGTACAATACAACATTGTATCAAAAAATGCCTATCACTAATATCAGATAAAGACTACATCTTTTAAAAATATATATTTATACAAGCAAAATTAAAGTTATGATTAAGTTCTAATCAAAATAAACTTTTGATCTCACACTTACTTGCTTTCATCTCCACTAAGAGGCCTTTTTACTCCAGAATGTATAGACTTTACATCATGAATAGAAACAACCTCTAATGTTGTATAGCCATCAAACTTTACTTTGAGACTTTCAGTACTGATTTCTTCTACAGTAGCTTCATAGAACCTGAAATAATATTTTATCAATTAAAGCAATAAAATGAAATAATTTTTTTTTACTTTTTTGTTTAAAATGCCTTTCATAATGGTTCAACACTTGTAGTAATTTAAACCTAAATTTCATACAATTTACTATTTTACTGTGGGAAATACATGGAGAATGTTCACTGAAAGTCCTTAATTTGGAGTATTGAATCTTGTGTTAATGGATGCCACTTACATTAACGTCCAGATTTAATTAATAATTAACAACAAAATCATCAATTGAAATTGGATATAAACTTCAATCTACAATATTCAATCATCCGATCCCCATTATGGTGATTTACATAACACTGCTAAAGAAAGGTATGATGTATGACAATCACAACACTACCTTGAACTTGAATCTCAACAACACTAACTGCAAAAAAAAGTAACAATTTAATGTGAAAAATGACTTAAAACCATGAAAGATGGCAGTTATGAGTTTAACTGTTCAGATGACCATTAGGCGTCCTGTAAGGAAACCATTGGAGATAGCAAGGCTTTTCTCACAATATAATCACAAAGTTTTCAATGAGAACCATGCTCAAATTTAAAGTAGAGGTTGAAAATATCTGAGAAACATATGTAGCCATTATGATACTTAATATGAAAGTATTCACAGGTATTCACATTCATTTCAACAATGAGGGTAACAAGAAATGAACCAAAAAATTCATTGTCCTTACATTTGTAACAAATGCCATATTTAGAATCCAAGGTGTCTCAGATCTCTTAGACCCCAAAGCGGACAGCAATTTATGTGGAAGTTCAGCAACATACAAGGACAATATGGATTGACTTAGGAGTAAAAAAACTCTGAGCTATCTTCAAGGTACAACAACATATGGACATATGGCTCAACAGATTGTGAATGATGTTAATACTTTTTTTTTCAGAAAGAAAACTAGTACAAATAAGCAGAAGAAACCAATTATAGAACTATGAAGGCTTTGTAATGTCCAGTCCATACAGTCTTCATCTCTTGTGATACCTTGGCCACAAATTGAAAAAACATTTCACATGGGCAAGTCATAAAAGCTGAGAGTATAAGAGCAAAAGTTTATCTAAGAAAAATTTCTAGGTCAATTAGATGCAAACTTTAGTCTATAAAATTTGTATTAACACTTTGCTGTCCACATGTTTTGTATAAAATTTATTCGCTTGGCACCGGCAGCGCTAATTTGGATTACTTGGCTTGTCGAGCTTGTTGTCTTGTTGGCTTGTTGTCGAACTCAACAGCAACAGAACTCAATAGCAACAGATCTCAAAAAATACTGAAGCGCGGACAATTGTTTCTGAAGATGTTAATGCTGTTAGCCCTAAGGCTTTTACAGTTTCATCGGTACTGAGTTCACAGAGCAGAAGAGTCCTTGAACTAGATTGAAGTGCCAAGCAATGAGCGATACTATTTATACTATTTTGCACGCGACACTACTGTGGTGTCGCCAGCCGTTGGCCACTTGTTGGTTGTCGCCGGACTGCATAGTGTTTTTTGTGTATTTAAGTGACATCAAACTGCAATTAATTCAATTAAATTCTCGAGACATTGCAGACATTTCAATAAATAGCATAGTCGAAAATAACCAATGGGCCTTGGTTTACCAAAATCTGTAAAGTATGTGATATAAAGATAACAAATACTCAAACTAAATCGGGGGAACTGAAGACTTTGCTAAAGCACTGTAACAATGATTAACAAGTGCTCAAAACTGATTATACCTATGTGACTAATAGCAAATGAAAATGGAAAATTCTTTAAGCTTATGCAGAACAATATATCCTGTCAAATTAAAATGTATTTCAATAAATCAGTAAAGGCTTTAGCAGCTACATTAAGCTTAATGAGGGATAAGGATGGTTGCTAGATACAGTCCCAACAGGACAATAAATCTACCTACAAAAAACAAAAAGGCTTAGGCCATAACAAAATCATTAGTCTATTTGACCATAAGCAATACATTTTTATAGCTATAAGGGACCATCTTGAATTCTTATATTTATATATGTAATCCAAATAATGTTTAACAACCCTTCTGCAATGTTTTACCATATGTAACTACCAAATATATAGATGATTATCAGATCAGAGTAAAAGTCTATATCACTTTTCTAATTTTGGACATTAAAAAAATAATTACTCACATGCCATCAGCTTTCCATTTTGCAAGGCACTTCTCACCAATGTGCAATTTTGATACTGGATTACCCAAAGAACTGTCATCATCATCAGGCGGCGGGGAAGCTGTAACATTATCATTATTACTAGAACTATGAAAATCATGAACTTTGATGTCACCCTCTTGAGTTTTTATTAAATCTTGTGTCAACTCAATTACTTCTTCTAGATCCCCCTTCAATTTAAGAAGTTCCTCATTTTCTGGATCAGTTAATAGCGCCGCTTCTACCTAAAAGTGTTACATTCAATTTAATAACATTTTAAGTGACATTGCAATACTAAATTGTCATAGTTACCTGCTGTAACTGCAATTTGTAATTCCTCAGATCCTCCGCCATACCTATTATAGTATTGTATCTATATCACATACACAATATAAATTTACTTTATAAATATAACATTTATAAATACCACAAACGCTCCAAAATTTCTTTCTACTCTGATAATACGTTAAAAACCACAACCATTAGCAGTCATTGACAGAAAAGCACAGAGTATACATATCATAACAACTAAAAGAAAGAAAGACAAAAGATAATTCGTTAATGTTTACATTTTACTAAGTCTTTTAAATTCCTGTTAAAATAATAATTTTAAATTAATAACTTAAAACTGTGAATTAAATTTGATGCTTTTAATTTAACCCATTTAGTTAAATAACTAAAATAGATACAAATTAACAAAATAAAGCGAAAATAAACATTGATGTAAAAGTTGGTTAGCACATAATAAATAATACTTAAAAATAATGCCGGTTAAAAATAAACGATACAAAGTATATATTTCTTAACAAAATTTATCGTTTTAAATTAAATACTAAATAATTACCAACTTCAGTTCCCGATTTGTATCCAACATTTGTTATTTTAAATTAAAGATTTTTGAGATAAATGATTAAATAACATTCTATTCATTTTAAATGTTTGCTATATCAAACCTATAAATTAGAGAAATTATAAGGTAGACTATAAATATTAAAAAAATATATATAAAAAAACTATATATAAAAAATTAAAAGAACAATAAAGATCAAGTCTTATATATGTTAATTTTAAACTGGATATAAACACCGTGATCACAATGATCATCGAATCTGATTTATAAATATTTTAGGGTTTAGGGTGCAGGTAAAAACGCCAAAAATAGTTTTTTTTTTTTAATTTATCTGTTAGGTATTCATTGGAGCCGCCTCCAAATATTTTATTATTCAGGTCATATCTGATTTATATATATTTTATTATTCAGGTTTATTCGTAAATCGCATACTGCTCGAAGTGTAAAAGTAACAAATCGGCAAATTTTATAATAATCAAATTAATACAAAGGTATGTAAATAAAAATAAAAAAAATTATTACAAAATTAGTAGACATGGCACGCATGGACTCAGTTAATAATAACAAAACTACTCAAGCCTTTCTAAAAATTTTCTTAATATGCTCTTAAATAAATGAACGTGTATTGATATAAATAAAAATAGAATTAAGTATTTAGGGAGGGGGGGGGGGGATAGTGAAAGATCACGAATACATCAATATTAATAATAAAAGCCAGTTCAAATAGAATCAGCTTCAAATGGCTTGGCGATTAAATTTGTAGGTTTAATAACATGCTAATCCCTCTCTGTAATGGTATATTAACTTCTGTAATCTTACCACGTCACTGTAACTTGGTTTAACAAAGTAATATAGCAGTTAAACAACAAGTCATTCATCTGGTAATCGACAAAATTTGTGTTTGCAGTTTTATATTGACAAATCTAATTGAATGGATGCCAGGGAAACGAAATAACAATGTCTTAATTTTCTTTAATAAATAATTAAATATCGTGCAATATTAAATTTGGATGGACTTTTCAAAAATAAAAACCACCATTGTTTTAAAATTGAGTAGTATTGTTATATTTAAAAAAATAAACTTATTGCTCATTGTTACTTTTCACACTATATGATAATTTTAATAAAAATTGTAATACATGAACATCTTTACTGGCAGTAATAAAGAAATGATAAAAATTATTATAAAGGATTAATTAAGACATAAGTTTTTGAATAATATTTAAAATCAATAGATCGTTACTTAGCATATGTAATCATTTTTACTTTATTTTATTCGTTTTGTTTTTTTAAACTTCAAGAATATTAGTATTTTCATACAAAATAATTTTATTTTTGGAAATACAAAAATAATGCAGCATTTAAACACTTGGTGATGCAAATAGCTGACAGTGTTTACTATAGTCATAATCTCATGAAAAAAAAAACTAAATTTACAGTTAAAATACTACTTTTTAAAAATAGAAGTAACAATTACATTTCAATACGCTTAAATATTGAAATTAATGCTGTAATAATTAAAGGTTAAAAATTTCGAATCTACATTGCTTAAACTTTATGAGTTCTATCATACTATTCTATCATGTTAAAAAAATTAGTGCATTTTTTATACAATTTTTTGCGGAAGACGTTTAGTTGAATCATATTGCCATAACCATGACTGAGTATCAATTACAATAGAAAATTAATAAATTTATTAATAATTTTTATACGGTTTTCCGAAGTTATTTTGAAACTTAATAAGACATGCATGGTGTGGTTGTTTGTCACTAATAACAATAAAAAATCTTGACTACCAATAAAGTACTCACTAACAGTCACACGTCTTCTATCAATTATCATTTTTACTCTACGTAATATTTATTTTACTTTAAACATATTATGTTTTCAGATACTTTAAAAGATACAAAGCCGTTGAATATAAATTTCATTAAATGTTGCACCTAGTTGCGTGATTTGTTTTACACATTAATTGCAAATAATTTCACAATCATAAAGCTGCCCTTATGTAGCCTATTACTTTAAACTACCATAATGTGTATATTAAAGAATAAGATTTTAACATACCGCAATAACTACTTTTTGTTTTATACAATAAATAGATTTATGCTACAATCGAAAATAGATTTAAGACCTAATTTTTGTATAGGCATTAATTTTAAAAGGTTCTTCTTAAATATTTTTTGAAACGTTTTAATTATTAAAATATATCCATTAAATTGAAAGTGAATAATAAAGTGTATGTTACTGCTTTCCGAAATCTTTCTTAAAAATTATTTTTCACATATAACTTATTTAATAAAATGTTTACCAACAGAAAAAAGTCGAAAATGAAATATGACATATATTTTACAAATGTTTTAAATATTTTCTTATTGCAGCCTTTAAGTGAATCTAAAAAAAAATAACCTAATATTATGAGTTACGTATTATTTTGAAGTTAATGATGTAGATAATTTTTAAACATAAAATTCGTTAGCATTAAAATAAATTTCTGTATATAGATAATATAAACACAAAAATGAAAGCATATTATTTCATATTATTTCTATCTTATTCTGTCAAACATCTTTTATTTCCATACTGTTATGCTTGAAATATGACATTCCTGATCTTTTTATTTAAGCGACAGCAAATTTTAAAGTTGTTTATAATCTCAATGTTTACATTTTTAGAAAACATAATTGTAATCTCACAAACCTTAAATAAATAAATGTAACTTTAGAATTGCAATTTAAAAGTAAGATAACGAAAAATTTAAATAAAAGATAATTGATTACAAGCGGTATCAAACATTAACCATGTTTACTGGATTAGATATAAGAGCTATTATAAATTAAATTTTATGTTTTAAGTAGACGTAACTGCTTTTATGTTGTTAAATTCAAAACGAGTCTTTTATTTACGCCTGGCACGATTAAACAAAACAAATACAAGTATAATATATTCGTTGTATAGAACATCAATATAAAAATGTTTTTAGTATATGTGAATTTAAGAGTATGGAAGAAGTGATTATCATTACGTGTCTACGCTAACGAGGTGACTTTGTAAAGCTGTGGACTGGTGGTAGCGACGTCGTGATGCAAAATCTTCGTTGTCGTCGTTCAATCGCTCTTGCTCCATCGATATGTCTGCGTGTACTGGGGTCACCACCAACTGTTCATATTCTAACGGTCGTTTTCTGCAGTCAAAATAAATCTTAGTTATGTTATTTCTTAGTATATGTTGTGTAATTTATCAACTATATTGTAAAGAATTTTAAAAGATAAGGCTTAATAACAAATAGTTCTGACGACTATATTAAGTAAATCTGTCCGAGTTTGTTGTGGGTTATCATCAGACCAGGGCGCGTTTTCGATCTTTTTTTCAATTAAATTGGACTTTTCTGGCATTTCTCTTGTGCCATACAAAGGAGAAGTAACAAAACAAAACGTGATAATTTCATGTCTAACTTATCACAAAAGGTCATCGATAACTACTTTGCCTTGGTGCGATTAAGAAAATATGGGTTCCAAAGAAATTACAACTGTCACAAAGCTTATTACTTTTTATTTCAGATTGTGTTTCTTTTGTTATATAATTAATGTAATACTGTGATCAAAAAAGTAAGGTGAATTTCTTTATAAAAATGTAAATTCTTTATTTATTCTTTCACCCCTACAAAGTAAACCCCGTCCGATAAAACGCACTTGTGCCCACGCTTTTCTTAGTCCTCAAAACTGTTGAACCATTTTTCGGAGAGTCTTCAAGAACATCTTTGTTTCGATTTTTATCTCCTCATCCGTTAGAAAACGGCATCCCCGCATTAACCTTTTGAGTTTGTTGAATAGCCAGAGATCGGCGATTGCAGAATGATGTGTGTCGAGTTTTTGACGAAAAAAAGTCGCAAAGAATCAATGCAGTATTAAATCAACCTAACAAGATTTGACGCGCTTGAAACGTCATTGCAAATGGTTTGGGATGAGCCAAATGATATTCCAACACAATCAGCAAGATTTCTAATTGTCAATCGACGATTTTCAAGCACTAAATCTTTAATTTTTTGGAAGTAGCGCTTTTTGGTTTTAAATGACAATTTCACCTTACTCTCTGATCACAGCAGTATGTAAATAATGGAAAAGGCTTATTATGCCAAAAATAAAAAATTAAAATTTAATATACACAATAATTTTTTGAAATTCAATACTAAATTATTAATTTAATTTAGTATTAAATTAATCTTACAATGGACAGATAAGACATAATTATACAAGCCAGCGCGAATCACTTTAAAATCTTAGGGAGCAGGTAAAAACGCCCAAAAATAGTTTTTTTTTTAATTTATCTGTTAGGTATTCATTGGAGCCGCCTCCAAATATTTTAATTGTTATAACTTTAGGTAAATATGCATCCTAATAACAGATCTCTAGCAGAAATGTAAATGAAAAAAGAAGTTAAAAAATATATAAAAGATGTAGGTATGTTATCCACTTAAATCAAATAAACATTTTAATTTATTCGTAGTTACGTAAGTCAGCCTTGTACCTTTTCATAACACAATAAAATAGAACTGTATTCAACATAACACAATAATTTTCGATAACATTAACATTGAAAAAAATTACCCAATAGCCTGGAGAAAAGAAATTTTTAGCCAATAGAAAAACCGAAACTCCGATGCTCTACCCGGCTTCACTGCAGGATTGGCTGCTCCAATATATAGCCATAAAAGCCATAAAATGGATAAACACCCGAGAGCATAAACCCAATGCACCAGGAACATTAACAGGAGTTTTATAGCAACCTAGAAGAGAAACGTTAGGATATTAAATGATAAATATCTTTAGAACAATTTCATTTTAAAGTTTTATAAAACTTCTTTTTAAAATCTAAAAACTCATTTTACTTTATACTACTAATTTTACAAATAATTTAAGGCATAATTTAGACAATTAATATTCAAAACCTATTAAATTTAAATACAAAATTGTTAATTAATTTGACAAATTATAGATCAAATTATACATTATAAATATCACTTACACCAGCAAGAGATAGCCATCTATTGCATAGATGAGAATACCAGTTTTTATTTTTTGAATGCACGTTTACGCTGGGTCGGCGAACTTCACCGTTAGAAATACGTCCATTCATTATAGCTGGATCAGTAGGGGATGGAGTGAAATCCTTGAAAATAAATTAAAAACCCGAATAAAAAATGAAGTTAAAATGTTATACAACGCAACCTTTGCTTTGTTACACTTACGCCGACGTTTTTGTGGCGTATTCTTTCAGGGAACAAAAGGTCAAGATCGCTTCCCGTAGCTCCATACACTTGTGGATCTCTTTGCGCATGGCCCTGAAATCTACAAAAATAAGAAATTTTATTTAAAATGTTTGTCTTACTAAAGTAACGAAAGTTATTTACTTCAATACAAAAAATATATGTTTTTACAGTTTATCAACAAGACTTATACAAATTTAGAAGCCATTTCTCATTAACATTTCAAAGAATTGTTTGAATACGTTTTGTTTAATAATCCACATTAATGTCAATTTATTTTATAAATCAGTATGTACTGATTTAAACGAGATAACATTATTTTAAAAGCTATTATAAATTTAATATAATCAAATTTCGCTATATTTAAAAAATAATTACAAAAATAAAAATATTGTTCATTATTTTATTTTATCTGTATTGTTGTAACTCTTTCACGAAAAACTTCTTTTTCCATACATAAAATAAAAAAAATATTTCAAGGAAATAAAATATTTCTATCTACCTATCTAAATTTGACGATCAATAATCAACAATCAAAATATGTAATCACATTATTACCTCTAAAGTTTGTTTATAACCAAGATAATCACTGTATGCCGTTGTATTAATTTACTTTTTCTGCCAAACGTAAGACCTCCAACTTTTGACAGTCCCAAGTCAGATATTAAAAACATAAAAATGATAAAAAGTAAAATATGAGAAACAGAAATATAAAGGAAAATCATACCTCATTTCACGCTTGTGTTGCAAATCAAATGTTTGGGCGAGAGCAAAATAAGAGTAATCAATACTAGCGTAAGTAATAAGAAAAGGCATGGTAACGATGGGTGCGAGTTTGTTGATGTCGCCAATAATGATAAATGTTACAGTCACTACAGCAACTACCACCATTGAGTATACAGGCACCTTGTTAGGTCCTCTCTGTGAATGGAAAAGGTGATGCAAATAAACAAATGCGGTGATAAAAACAAATAAAGTTTTAAATTAACTTATGTAGACTCTTACTAATATTTACAATATATAACACTGGATGTTTTTAATATACGAAAAATTATACACAATAATAAGTTTACATAAAGTTGTTTTTCAAAATTTCCTTTTGAAAATGTATGCATTCTACAATATAAGACTATTGAGGAACAGCAGGCGTACTCCTTTGGGAGTTTTCCCTCAGAGTTCGGACGCAACCATCGCTTCTCGGTATTTAGAAACACAGTTTTTCTTATAATTTTGAGATTACATTATAGTCGCATGGCGCAAAGTTTCTTTTCTACCTTCTGCAGTCAAATACTCAGTAATTTGTTTGAACAAATGTGCTGACGCGTTGTTTTAATGAAGGAATGCGTGGACATTGCAAATAACTAGGCGGTCGTCTTTTTACCGATACTACTTCTTTCAAATTTTGTAGGCAATTCCTTTTAATGACAACATCCACTATGATTACATGCTTATTCTCGGTTTATGTTGATGCTGTTAGCCCGCGCGGCTTTTACTGCTTCATCGGAACTGAGTTCACGGAGCGGAAGGGTCCGTGAATTTTAAAATAAAACTAAAGCTGGACAGACGCATTCTGCACGAAGTCGTTCGCATGTAGTAAACCGTTCTACATGAGTAGAGCTGTGCAGTGTTGGTGTTATGTATATGCGGCTTGGGACGGCAGCGTGGACCACAGGCGAGCCAAGGAGGGATCCGGATCCCTACCTCGGTTAGCCCACGCTGTTCGCGGATAGGGAGCGAGCCGCCCCCTAATACTATGATCAGTGTCTCCTGCTTTCAGCATTATTACAACAGATTTAAATATCGTTACCTATGACAATGTTTAATACAAAGTTTGAGGAGCACAAAGGTCAAATTTTTATGTCATTTCACGGCACACATCAATACTATGGCGTATTTAGCTCCGGTCTAAATAACTGGTACCTAGCACAAAACTTTCTAACGCAAAATATTTTGAATTTGACTTATACAATGTGTTACACAACTTCAATGCTAGTTCCGGAAATAACTGTTGAAGCACTACGCACACGCAGATCATCCTGATATTAGTACGACCACGCTTGGATACGTTCAGTCAGTTGTAAATAGATGATCAAGATGGAGCTTTATCACTAAAAACTAACTAAATTCTATCGTATATCGTGTATATATCTATACTTTATTTCTGATACCGCAACTTAAAACGTTAAAAAAACATTCAATGAAAAGTTTCTATGTTAAAGATGTGATGTATGTTAAGAGTTTTTTTGTTTTGTTTTGTTGAAATTTTAAATTATTTTTAGACTTAATTTTTCAACAGATCATGAAATATAATTCAAATTAAAGAATAAAAATTTAAGAAGATTTTAAAGTTATAAGAAATAAGAATACATACCCCATGACCAAGTATGTCTAATCCTGGTATAACTTTTTCATTAGCAATGCTCTGCAAGACCCTGGGTGTTCCATACATTGCACCTAAACAGGAGCTCATTGAACTCACATACAATCCAGCAAGAAGTAAAATTGTAACAGCAGATATGTCAGCAGTTATTGAAAAGTTTTTGAGTAAAGCTTCTCTTGTAACAGTTGCTGCCAGTGTAATAATAAACATTAAATACAGAAATGTCCTAAAACAAAATTTATATTTTGTAACTGTCATAAATAGGTTTTAGTTACAGATAAAGAAATTTCTAAACACATTGTGGGAACTTTTACTTATTTTATTACTCATGAAATGATCTAATGTTGGTCAACATCTGCCATTCTGTGAACTAATTTTGAAGAGGAGGAAACGTGTTTACTTATTATGTCATGATATTTTTACAAAGGGTCCATTGATTAAAACCACTTGGTGTTTATCCTCAGGCTGTAAGGAAATTGTAAATTAAAGTTTATAAAGGTTTCAGGTTATCCATCAGGTATCTCTTTATTATGTGGTAGTAAGCTTTATAAGCTTTGTTGAAAGCAATTTCAGTTTAGGTACAGCCACCAATCAGCCTTGAACCAGTCATCAGTGTTTTTGAATACCATTAAAACAATAATAATAAGTACAAATCATAAGTAAACAATTATCTCTATGTATCATTTACTTACCCAGTACTAATTGCTGCCAAAGAACCATTAGGAATATTGATAGATGGATTCCTTAAATCCCCACTCATGTTAATTCCTGCTAGAATGCCAGTGACTGTAGGAAAAAAAACACCAAAACATTTGAACCAAGTGTAATCATCTTGATAATTTGACCAGGTGTTGTTAACAATAGTTCCACCTAGCCATCCTTTAAATTCGGTTGCTGAAATTAAGGATATTTAATCAATTTACTTAAAAATTTACAGATAAAGACATGTACACATTTATATTCTTTCACTTCAAGAGACAAATAATAATTTGTGCTTACTTGGTATGGTGGTAAGAGAGCCAACAAAAAAATCTAATGCCGCTAATAAAATAATTAAAAGCAAAATAAATTGCAGTTTTATAACCCATTTGACCCCTGCAACATTTATTACTCCCAACAGAAGCACAGCGGCTATAGCAAAACCACGAGCTGCCCATGTATTATCAGACCCAACTAAATTTGCCATGGATTCACCAAAACCAAACACATTAAGTGCACATCCTACAGCCTGAAAACATTAAAAAAATCTTTACTATCAAGGTCAAAAACTATTTTGTCATATTAATTTATAAACATATAGTATGTTGGAAATGTTAATTATGAAAAGTATTAATCAATTAATTTAAAAAGATACTTGCCTGTCCAAAGCAATATATCATTCCCAATGTACCCCCCATTCTTGATCCTAATGTATGACCCAGTAAAAAATATACTCCCCCACTTTCTATTCTACATCTTTCACATATTCCCACTGCTGAAAGTACTGAGATCAGAGCTACAAAAACTGAAAATGTTTGATACATTTATTATGTTTTTTGAAATAAGATTATGAAAATAACCTTGTTCAAATCATCAAAAACATAAACATTCACATTAATGAATCAAAACACGCACATTAAATATGTTACTTTAAAGAAATTATACATGAAGTAAAACATAAAGATATTTTAAATAATTAAAAATAACTAAGACCAACAAAACATTTTCAAAAAGTTTGGAATGTTATACCATTAACATTGAACTAAAATTTAAACCAAAAATAGTGAACTAAGGAGGCCTGAGTGCCTCAGGATATGTACCAGAGCTGTTTGCTATAACATCCTTAATGAAAACATATTTGAATGATTATGTTTGCGGAGGTTATAATAGCAAAGCCAAATACATATTGGTCTACTTGAAATAAATTTTATACTATACATATTTAAGCTAAATAACATTGAACCATCAAAAGTGTTTTTGAGAGCAATTTTAAAGAACTGCTTGACCAATTCAGTAATTTTTTTACAAGGAAAACACAAATTAAAAATGTAAAGTGTGTGAAAATACCCCTTTTTTCCATTATAAACCAAAAGTACTAATATTGTTGATTAAAGCACCTGCCATTAAACATTTCACATTTCACAAAATCCAAAAATGTGTTAAGATGAAATTAAACCAACAACATATTAATTTGAGCATGATAATAAAAATACTAACATGTGACCAATAAAGTCTTACAGAGTAAGAAATTGAAAACTCGTTATTAAAAAGTCTGATCTGAATGAATGACAGTAATCAGACAAATAAAGTGTATATTCTGAAATAAATTGCATTTATTTATTTAGTCTTTTGGACTTCAACAGCCTAATAACTCTGTTCTACAATCTGTTAAGGTTAAGGTTTGTTATTTATTTAATGATAATAGAAATAAAACGATAGTAAAAATTATTTAATTCTTGGCACATTGGTCCTTTATTAACATATATTTATATTGATAACAGAAAGAGTACTTGATATTAGTGTAAAAATAAATACCAAGACCTTTCATGTATATAACTAAGAGGTTTTATATGAAACATTGAAAACACTAAACACCTTTACATAAATTGAAATAAATATGTTCACGTACCTGTAAATATCACAATAACAATTCCATTTACTAATCCTGCTTGTGCAACTATCCAACCAGACCTTAAAAAAACGATGACACCAAAAATATTGATGAGGCATGACGTAAATACTCCATCCCAGGTTCCAAAAAGAACTGGTTGTGAAATAAAAAAATTAGATTTCCACCAGGGCACATCACCCTAAAAATTTAACACGATTTAATGGTGTTATGACAACTATAAAAATTACTTACAAATTTGCCTTGCACTATATGCATCCAAATTTTTTACCTGTATATCGGCAAAGATTTCATTAGCTCCTGAAGCTTGATGTCCACCTGTACCATATTGTGACTCATTTCCCAAGTCAACAAAACCTCCGGATTGTCTCCTCATTCGAGCTCTATCGTATTCTGGTTCATTATTTCCATACCTAGTTATATCTAAATCTCTTTGCGTAGGATTATTTGAATTCATTTTTAGAACAAAGATTTAAAATACCATTGTAACAATAGTTTATCTTAATAAGAACAAGGAGATAGCTTTTGCGGCAATCTGACGTTACTATGTTTATGATATTTGACAAATGTCAAAATTATATTGTGCTGACGTTAATTTCAATATAGTGGTGTGAAGTGAATTTATGGATGTTTATTATAATAGCTAGATAGATTACGAATTTTTAACTTGTAATCTGCATTACTTATATGTAGTATAAATGTAGAGAATTACTATAGCATTATTTCAGCTTTGTTTTATTTCTCAAAATCTCTCTTTAAATGAAATATGTTACCGATGTAGTTAGGTTTTTTTTTGTGAACATTAATAGTTTTTTAAGATATTATTTTAAATGTTATCGAAGGATATGTAAATATTTCACAAATTTTTCAGCAAAGTTTGTAATCAAAATATTATGATAAATAGATGTCAGTTTTTCACTTTCAAGGTTAAATTAGATTTTATTTTAATGCAAAAAAAATTTCCGCACAATCGTGTTTATTATTCACTAGTGTGATAAATTAGTGGTACACTAGTGTGGTAAAAAATTCATTTTAAACGTTATATGTTCAGAATTTTAAATTTATTTTAAAAGACCATTTCTTTTCCGCCAGAAAAGAATTGCTCACAAAATGTTAGAAAGTAACTTTATTTTGTATGTTTTATCAATTACCCATTAGCAGGCGGATTTCGGATCCGCAAACCCTGAATTAGATGAAATTGCAAATTATCAACAAAAGTTTTGTTTGTATTAACATGGATTAAGTTTACTGAAAATTAATATCAATATTTCGCGAGCATTTTTTTAAACAGTAATAAATGTACAATAATATTACCTTAATAGTAACAAAATGTAAACTACAGATCGGCAAAAACAGCGTATCCTGTCATGCAGGCTGTTTCCTATCGGTTACGTTGGAAATGTAAGTGGCTACGTCCAAAAATGGACGTTCTGCGGCTGAAACGATGATGATTAACAAATTTATAGAATTGATAAACAAATAATGTTTAAGGTATTACTATACAAATCGAGTTTTCTCTTAAGCAAATGATTGGTGGAATTATATAAATTTTATGTAGCATATCTCTCCTAATAGTACATAACCACATATATCATTGTTAAAAACTATGAAATATCCATGAAACAGGTGTTATTCATTAATTACGACATGAATTGCATGGACGGCATAGGAGAATATCATACAAGTACATTAAGATGGTATAATACTTTTTAGGACGAGACAAATATATGTGGGCTCCTATCCACCCAATTGGTTGGTCATTAGCTGACCGTGCCTCTTCTGAGCTATATTTTAATATTGTTTTTATCGTATATTTGTAAAAAATGATTATATAATTATTGTATATTGCAGGGCGTATCTTCAAGAACCTCCTATTCCTCTTGTCGAATTTCGCATTGGAAAGAGTAGTAATTCTTTCTACAGATGTCTGTTTCGTAATTTTGTGTTATATTTTGTACATCAGTAGGCAGTACTTACTGATAGATTAGTCAACCTAAATTGTTAATTCAATCCATTCAAATCTAAGAGGTAAAGTAAATTTAAAATGTTTACTTTTTACAACGTTATGGATGCGATCTTACCATATATTTTTTATATTTATTTAATGATGAATTCAAATATTTTTAATTACATATTACAAAAATACAATTAAAAAGTAATAACTGTAACAGGTAACATTGTAGTATTATAACTAAATGTTGAAGAATAGCTTATGTAATAGCTATGAACCATGTTAAATAGCTAAATAAACTGATAATTCTATTCTAAAAATAGATAACATTATGCTTTGTAAATGTGGATTTTATATTTCAATGGCAATTATAACTTTGATTTTCGACAAGGATAAATTTTAATGAAACGACCCTCTTTAGTTCCGCTGAGATCTTGCTACAAGTGTCATCTCATACCATAACGACTACTACTGCATAGTTATTACCATGACCTATTTTTATGGTCATAAAATTAAAATTGACGGCACAATTTCCAGAGTGGTTAAGAGGTCTCGCCACCATTGCTGTTTTTAAATTTACAGATTTGATATTTACAATTATATTCATATTTTTAAAAATTTTCTTTATGTAATGGTTAAAAATATCTGTCGTATTCTTGCTACTTGCCCGACTGTTACAGCTTTTTTGAATGCCGCTGTAACGTATAAATATTATAAGACTTTCATCAAACAAACTGTTTATGCGCCAGAATTTAAATGCTTATAGAAAAAATTTGAAACAGACACAAAGTAAATACAAAAAGTAAAAGTAAATTCATAACGTTTATATTTTGTCTTTAAAAAGGTAATAAATCCTTCATGGGTCTGAATGTACGCATTTATAATAAAGTAGCACAATATATCTTAGACATTCCTTCACGTTTTTTTTTAATTAAAATTTTATTATTAAATAAATCTTACTGTAAAAAACAACTTACAGTAAAAAGGTTTTAATTCATCGAAATATGTGGGTCTTTGTTTGACTCCTTTACTCGGATATAATTATAATGTATCATCCAGCATTGTAAAATTTTTATTTAAAAAGAGCAAATGTTGAGTTCTTAAGCGGTTCTTCTCAGTAGATCAGAATTTTGAGCTGGTGGAAGCTTATAATTTATATGTTAAAATACTGAACGATTCAAATATGCTCACTTATGTGAGTAAAACCGGATGATACACATTGAAACTGCTTTTAGTTTCGACGCTCAAGAAAAAAATAAGCATCTCTGTATCATGCTTTACTAGTATGGCAAAGCCTGATGATATTCTTCGATGGTTTTCTTCCATATATGATATAAGTATTTTTTTGAATCATAATAAATTCGTACATTGAAGCACTTTTGGGTACAACTGGTTGTTCCGCAAAAAGACTTTTAAAAGATTTACTTATCCTATGTTGATAGTAATAGTAATTATTCCTAAATATTGAAATATCGCGGCAGCGGTTATGTAACACATTTCATAATTAAACATAACATGAAAACACCCAAAATAAACCATGCCGTAAAATGTTAGTATTCGCTTTCATCGAACTTGTGAGCGTGCAACGTATTGATGCCAAAACATGGCTTAATGTCGTGCTAGTCAGTGCAGACATTTCTCAAATCGATGACGCCATTGTTGATTCGCCGCTATAGTACTCTAAAATAACGTGTTGTACAAGAGTTTATTCATTTATCTTATACGATAATTCACCGTTGTTAACAATATTATTAATAATTCTTTGAATATAATCCTTTAATAAAATAATAATCATAAGTAATCCACAAATTAATTTAATTAGTGACTCCATAATATTTTTTAAGATTTAATTTAGTATTTTCCTTTTCAAAATGTTTAAGTTAAGCCCTAAGCTATAATATATAAATTGCATCGACATCAAGTCTCTTTGCAGTTGCTTGGTTTAGCGAGAGAATTTTTATGTATATACTATACATACATAGATACGTACAACTTATGCATCAATATGTGCGTACCACCAAACCTATAATTCAATCTTAAAACTGTTTAAATTTTTATAAGTTACCAACAATTACTATATAGATACTCATGCACATTTGCTGAAATGTTTGCCTTGATGTTCGATTATTTCAAAATCCATATAGATATAAACAAAATTATTTAACATAAAAGTAAAGAAAAATGGTTCAATTAGAACGGAATTATTTAATAATTAAATTAAAAGCCTCATTATCTTAATTAAATTATTATGATCGCCATAATCAAGTGACAAGATTTAGCAACATGTTGTATTACTTGAAAAAATTTTAAACTATTAATAAATAATGTTATCAATTATTTATTTAGTGGTTAAGTAAACAAATGTAAAAATTAAATCATTAAAAACGCTTTGCCGCAGTATTCATACTATTGTTTCTTTTTTGTTCAAAAATAATACGGACTATTTTAAAAATTAACAAGAAAAGGTTTAGTCCCATGAGGTTTAGTTACGAATAATCAATTCTTTTACCGACAGTACAACTTACAGATGTATTTCCTCGTAGTATCCTTGGTCCCTATCCAATACCGAGCAATTTTCGCGAGACGGGCGGGAGTTAATAAAAAAAAAGATTTTCCGTTGCTTTCGAATACAAGCGTTGTATACGCTCTTATTTTCATAAATGAAAGTTATACCCTTGTTACTTTTTATTGCACTGCAAGCTTGGAATGAATTGAAACAAGTAAGTTGTTAAATATTAAAATTACAATAGGGTGTAAGAAAGAATTGAAGTTCGAGCACGATGACCTGAATGTTAAGATGGTCAGCAATTAGAATTAGAGGTGTGCGGGCGGGAACGGCGGGCGGCTGGCTGCGGGCGGCTGGCGGCGGGTGGGAGCCGGCGGGCGGCGGGCGGCAGGCGGCTCTGGGCGGGCGTCAGTCGCCCCGCGCCCGCGCGTCGCCGCAGTATTGCCGCGTCAGACGCGTCATAGTATGCCGGTGAGGGGGTCTATTGTCGACGCGCCCGTTCGCGCGTTAACCGCGCGCTCGCGCCGCCGGCAGTTGTTTGTCCATTCGGGCCGTACGCCCTAACGCACATAAACTCGCGCGTTTCTACTACATACGATGAAATGTAAATATTTATGGATGTCAGTTTTGAGTTGTTTAGATTGGCTGTAAAATTCAAGGTATGTAAGTAATGTTTGATGTTTCGATTTTTTCACGACATTGTTTGTCCGTTCGTAACGTTTGAACACGCCGATCGTTTCGAAAAACATGAAATTCTATCAATATTATATTATTTTCTTTTCACATGCTGTGCTTGTGTCTATAACAGGAGTAATTGTCGACGATGGCTTCGATTAATGGCGCGCTGAATGCCCTTCTATATTTGGATCGATAGTTTACTATTTAACGTTGTTAGTGCTGGATTTAACTAATTTATCGCATTATTTATTACGTGATTATAATATTAAACGGTGCCCGAACACAATGTGATAGTACGCCAAGTCGCTCGGCGCTGTAACGTGCGAAATTTACCACCCACTGGATAATTTAAAATTTTTCACAGGTTCACTACAATTTACACACCACATTCAAAAAAATGAGAGAAACATTTGAAACTGTTGCACAGAATAAAAACCCGAAACTATGCTTAGTGTTTGAAATACTCTAGAAATTATCTTTGACTGCGCCAGTCAAATATTTCGTTAAACTTGTTTACAAAAATAAATTGCTTTAATATATTTTTTTATTTTTTAATGAGGACAGTGCCTTGCAAGCGTGCCTGATATAAATACATAGTAAACATAACATTGATCACAATAAATGTTTAGGTGAAAATGAAATCGACAAGGCGTGTTCGAGTGCATGAAGATGCTATACGTCATAGGTAATATTTTACAGTATTTTTAATTCATATTAATGACTACGTAGACTTGAGTAGTTTTATTTACATAACTTTTGTTTACAAACCCAAAATCTAACTTAACCTCTCCCATTTACAAATTTTGTTTGCTATTGTAGTTAGTTTATGAATACTTACTAGTACTTTATTTTATGATTTATTACAAAAAGGTAACGCCAGGTAGGTTATAAAATTAATAATTATTTTTAACCCAGTTTTGTTTTAATTGGCCTAGAATATTACACCAAGTTCATACACTGCATAGTCCAACATTTATATTCAGGCAACAGATAAAAGCTTTCGTTTGTGATAAGTTCATTATAAGTGGATATGATAAGATACGGACAAATCACATTTACGCATACCAATTAAATAAGCAGCTTAGGGTTAGCATAAGTTTGTTCCATTGAAAAATTATACATTTATATTTTGATACGAATTTGTCGGTCAATAGACACCTTTTAAAAGTTAACAAAGAAAATGTTAGTTTTTTTAACCTAAGAATGTTCTTATTAATGGTTGTATATAATTTTTTTTTAATTTCATGTAACATGACGTGTTTTATTTTTAAAATAATGAAAATTTCTTTCTGTTATTTTAAAAATTATAAAACTAAAGAAAGAAAATACATGAAATACACGTTCATTTAATTCGAGACTAAGACGGTTTTACTTTCAGTGAAACGATTTCCGTCTCGTATATTCAGAAAGCGACAAGCTCCACTTAAAAGAAGCTCTGGTGCTTTAGTTAGTTCTTCGTGACACGCTCTTGTTTGCTTGTGATAGTTTTTCACATCGCATGGCAAAGTGTATGTGATGCGAGAGTTGAATGCTTCATCCCTTTTCTTATTAATACATACGAAAACTAACAAATAATTTAAATATGTTTAGAAACAACTTTCCAAATAAGGTCTATCATAAATCTAACAGATAATTACATATTCTTAATTATTTTTATAATATGTAATTTTAATGGATAAATGTCAGTATTACAATTCAATTGCATACGAATTAATTTCATATTATGGTCCCAATGAATTGAATTTGTGCACGTGTTGAAGACATGTGGCTAATACTTCTTCCGCCTCTGTGCTTCTGACATTTTCGTGTTTCCTATATGTTGTCAGAATAACTGTTATTCAATAGCCTTTATTTATGATACGGCTATATTGTTTTCGCCGATCGGAATATTTACAAATAAAATGGTTATTTGCTATGACATCTCAAATATTGTTAGCATTGCTTAAATTAGCTATGTGAACTACCTTGATCAATTAACCTCCGTGTTGCATAAAGCATCGTGTGTTGAATGAACCAAGTTATTTATCTATTTACTACTTTTAATATTCAGTTGTCACATGATTTCATTTCTCCTTAAGGTTTTACGTCTTTGAAAAGCAAAGCTGTAGATAAACTATTTCTGAGGATTGTCGAAAAAATGTAACTTTAGCTATTTATTGTTACTCTGTTATTTTTCCTTTCCTAAACAATGCTTACTACCGAATAGCTTAATTTAAGATGGAAACTAGGTTCGAAACAAGACAGATATTAAGAATACTTCAAGAGTTAATAACTTTTCTTAAGCGAAAAGATATCTTCCGGATTCAAATGATTCGTCCATGTTACAACTAGTTTTAAATATATCAACCCCCAACGTGAATAATAGCACATAGACGGATCTTAAATTTGCTCTCCTTCATTTTTTACGTAGATAAATCCCTCTTTAATCTTGTTTTAAATTTAATATTTAATCAAAGAAACATTGATTCTTGTGTTAATCCTTTTGTGAAAGGTATGTTGCTCCGCTATTTTATTGTCGACGTGTGCTTTTCTCGCCAGAGTTTTTGTTAGACTATAAAATTCTGTAACAACATTAAACTTAATAAAATTCGTAATTTTTAAAACAAGTCTTTTTTTAAAAAAATAACATCCCGACTTCAATTCCAATTTTACTAAATGTTTTTGATGAAGGTTTATATTTAAGTTTTTTTTTCGAACCTCGCAATAAATGAGTTTCAATTTTCCAAGTGAAATTTAATTTGGGCATGCAAATCATGAGCATATCGTTTAATCCGTTTAATTCTAATCATTCTATTCACGTGGACAGATTACGTAACACTAGTGCACTTTATGTTTGAATTTGTTTTGTAAATTTTATTTCTTTTTCAAATATAATGATGTCTTTGTAATATAAATTTATCCGGCCATCGGGTATTGATGATATTGGAAATACACTTCTACTAAGTTATATCGATAGAACGCGTTGAACCAGATTTCACTGTAGGAGTCTTATTAAAAGTTTCAAAATTTAGTTTGACATTGCAATTTGTGTCATATATATATATATATATATATATATGTGTGTGTGTGTATATATATTTATGTTTATATACATATATATATTTATAAATATATACATATATATTTATGTATATACATAAATATATATCTATAAGAATATATCTTTCAATCTGTCACGTTCGGGTGTTAAACGTGGTTATACCCAAAATTAATAAAATTTACTTTAATTGATTATTCTTACATGGAATAGATAAACAAATATGTAGGTAAACATTTCCTCATTAATTTAAGATATAGATGTCATGAGTTATTCTATTTGATATTCTTTTGTATAGTTTGCTCATCGTCTCATTGTTTTTTTTTCTGACAAAATTAAATCTCCATCGTATTGTTTATAATTCTCTTTATACGCTTTATATGATCTATCAATAGACTGCTGTGCTTATTTAAAAATTAAACGTTATTTCAATACTATGTATTGTAGATGTATAATACATAAAGTGTAAGTAGCATTTGAGAAAAGCGGTTAAGTACACTTAAACTTGCATGTTTAAGTTTCGAACACATTCTGTTTTTATAAATCATTTAAGGAAAGTTGTTAAACAAATATATTGCAAGTCATCGTGAAATTCACTATAATGTTTAAATAAAAATCTAATAATTATTGTTATATTTATGTCTTCATTTATTAGTAGGAAACTACTAATGAAGTTAATTAAGAAAATGTAAGATTATGATATCAGCAGAGCAGTTAGTTGAGATCAACAATTCACCGTCAGTAACCCTAACGTAGCAGCACCAAGGACTATACATTTTTACGTAATAAACATTTACCGCATACATACGGCTCCTTAGTAAAGCGCAAAGAGAAAAAAGTGCATGAGCTTGGCAACTTCTCTTAACTCGTATCGTACCTTTTTCTTTTCAAGTGGTAATTATAGTGAATTGTGGTTAATGGTACGGATTAAAACATATTTAAAATTTCTGGAAAATAATTTTGTTCAATTGGTATTAATTTAGTGTCAGTCCGAGTGATTTTGGGGTATATTCATGTTTGTTTGTTCTTCTATTGTTAAAGCTTTGAACGTGTTTACATGTATTATACGAGGGTCAAACAGAAAGTTCTTAGAAAATCAAAAACTAAGCATTCTAGCAAGTTATTAGTTTTATTATAACTTTTCAAAATAGCGTCCATTTACATCAATACATCGCTGCATTCGATGGAACCATTGAGAAAAGCACCTTGCCCACTCGGCCTTAGGGGTCTCTTCGACGGCGATTTGAAACGCAGCCACTGCTTCTTCGGCGTCCATAAAATGTTTTCCTCGAAGTTTTTCTTTTATTTTCGGGAATAAATAAAAATCGCAGGGTGCGAGGTCGGGGCTATACGGCGGGTGACCCAGTAATTCCACGTCTGAGGTCGCCAAATAATCGATCGTTTGCCTGGCGGTGTGCGACGAGGCATTGTCGTGATGAAGGAGGATCCTGCTGCGAGGTCGTTTCTCTCGAACTTTTTCCAAGACAAGTGGCAAACAGTTGTTAGTGTACCACTCTGCATTAACCGTTTTCTGATCCTCTAAGACAACTGTCGCGTAATGACCTGTCTTTCCGAAGAACGAGGCCACCATCATTTTTCCATCACTTCGACCACTCTTCACTTTAGTTGGCAACTCTTCGGAAGGAAACACCCACTGAGCAGACTGTCTTTTGGTTTCCGGATCATAACAGTAAATCCAGCTTTCGTCACCCGTTAGTATGTCGAACACAGCATTTGAGTCACCTCCGTTAAATTTTTGGATCATTTCTCGGCACCAATCAACACGGCGGAGTTTTTGAGCCTCAGTCAAATTATGCGGTATCCAGCGGGCACAAAGCTTCCTGACCGCTAAATGTTCATGGAGGATTTTGTGCACTTCACTCATACCTATGCCTAGACTTGTCCGAATCTGCTGATAGGTCACTCTTTTGTCAGTCTCTATCATACGCCGCACAACACTGATATTGTCTTCAGTCGTCGCTGTAGAAGGCCGTCCCTCACGCAAATCATCGGTGAGATTAGTTCGACCACGTTTGAATTCATTAAACCAGTTGTAAACTGTGGCACGAGATGGGGCTTCATCGTGAAAAGCCAATCGAAGTCTATCATAACTTTCTTGTTGACTTATATGACATCGAAAGTCATAAAAAATCATTGCACGAAAATTTTCTCGGCTTAAATTCATTCTGACGTGCACAGACAATTTTCAATTTGCCGCCAAATCGTAAAACAAATGATAAATGAATGAAATGTATACTCAATATTATTGGTAAAGAGTTCTATTTTCAAAATTTAAACTTATTTTTTTAATATAATGCTTTTAAGTTGCCAGTTCTAAAAACTTTCAGTTTGGCCCTCGTATATATATATATTTCACACACATATCGGTGAAAATTTCGAAGAGAAAAAGCGATGAGTAACGGTTAAAGATATAAATAATTTGTTTTACGGTAAACATAGTTTGTAGGTAAAATATATCAGCTTTGTATATATCAGTCATATTTACAACTTATACTCGTGCGTGATCATGGAGAGAGTACGTCGGGGTCACCATTGTTTCAGCAATAAGACATCCACTGCTAAGCATGGACCTCCCCGTTAGATTTTTAATACGTGTGTCCACAACATGGGTGTACCACCCACACTGCGCTTGCAAGTCAATGGTCTTCTCTCCAGGGCCTTGAAACCCCAGAAGCCACCTGTGCCGCCGTCGACTGCGATTACGCAGTCTAACAGCACATCACACAACTCAGTTCAGTTTGCAGTATGGCTCCATCAGATCTTGGGATATAGTAGTTCCCTAATAATTTTATACTCTTTAATCGGTTGAGTATAGCGACGCTGTAATTAGTATAAATAACATTACCAAACATATGACATAATCATTTAAAATATAATACGCTAAATAAGACTTGATTAATTAATTCTACACCAGGAAACTTTTATCTGGTTTTCAGGTAATTAAACAATACAGGGTAAGACATAAAGCACATTGAACATGCAACAAAGTTATCGTCAATGATCAGACGACCCACGGGCCATAATGTAACTGTCGTAACAAAGTGTCTACTAGCATGAAAGGTGTAGAATGTATTCGCCAAAAAAAAATTAAAGGTTGTCAACTGAAATGAGTTATTTTGTTTTCTGTTTCTTAATTTGTAATCTTTAAAATTAAGTATTGCTAGTATAAAATTGTGAACTTAATGATTAATTGATATTTAATAATTAACAACTTACATCACAATTAAAATTTTGTTTACAATTAATAATTGCTATAATTAATACTAATAAATATAGTTAAATGGGTAGAATATGTATTTACTTTTGGCTTGAATTTTGGTAGTCGTAAAATTTTAAAAAGAAACAAGGCTGAGTACTGACTACAACGACAATGCTAGTTGAAGAGTCGAAAATACCTTTATTATCTACTGGTTACGCATGCAAAAAATTACACAAAGGAATAAATAGTGCTAGTAATTTAAAATTCAAATTCTGTGAGCGAAATACAGAAGCGCTAAGATGTAAATGAGACGGGCTCGCTTCGAACCTAGTTTGGCGCATTGTTTTTACAAATAGTATTATCATCTTAATGAAGAACGCTTAATCTCATTGATCTTATCTGATATTCTAGTTGCATAACCAACGCTCAGTTAGTTTAATCGTTACATGTAAAAAAACATGTCTTACGCGTATTTGAACATCGATAATAATTTTGAATATTTTACCTAACCTCGATGTTTCGAGTTTACAATTCAAAAGTATTTAAAAGATAACTCACCTGTAGAAGTGAATAAAACTTTGCAACTAAATACTCTTTTTAGTAACCTATGTACCGTTAAACATAATACAGAAACATCATCATGTCAACTGATAGATGCCTGCTGCAAAGAATTGTCCTACCACAACAATCGTCACAACGACCGGTTTGGCGCTGCTCGTATCCAAAGGTTTCCAAAGACCACGACTGACGCGGCGTCTACGGCTTCGTAATTGCTACTCGACAACTTTTCGGTCCCAGCGGTCGACAGTTGCACGAACTATATGCTCCTCCCACTACCATTTCAGGCAAACAATTTTTCAAGTATCATCGGTGACTGGTTCTTCTGCGAATTTTCTAATTTCTGATGATGTCGCAGCAAAGCTCCTAGTATACCACTCTCGAGCTTTCTTATAAGTCCTATCGTAGGCAGCCACGTCTCGGATCCGTATGTCATCACCGCCAACACACGATGGTCAAAGATTTTCGTATTGTAAATACCAATACACAATAGGTTATGTTGATTATAGTACATATTTCTGTATGCCAAAGACAATGATCATGCAATATTCAACATCCTCATTATTTTAGCCGTAGGAAGTTTGCAGCTGTGCACATGCCTCCCCCTTAGATTCCATCAAGACCGGTAG
The DNA here is from genome assembly GCF_028537555.1 of Battus philenor. Lineage (NCBI taxonomy): Eukaryota > Metazoa > Arthropoda > Insecta > Lepidoptera > Papilionidae > Battus > Battus philenor. The sequence goes on from NW_027181693.1 coordinate 8,449,847, forward strand.
AAGCGGTCTGCATTCTGTCTTCCGACTTTAACAGTATTAGTATTTTTAAATCACACACACTCAATAATCCACAATGAAATATGATTACTAGCAATTACGTTAATTTCGAAATTCAGAATTTTTTTCTATCGTTACATGTAAAAAACATGTCATACGCGTATTTGGACATCGATAATAATTATGAATATTTTACCTTACCTCGATGTTTCGAGTTTACAATTCAAAAGTATTTAAAAGTATTTTTTATTATTTTGAATTGAATAAAACTTTGCAACTGAATGCTCTTTTTAGTAACCTAATCAATGTGAATAAAAAATGTTTACTGAGTAAACACCAGTGGCGTAGCTATGGTATTTGGGGCCTGGGGCAGATTGGGCTTGGTGCAAGAGTCTAAATAATTTCAAAATTCGGAACAAAATGTAGTTAATATATCTTTTTTTTTATTCAAAATAATAATAAATAAATATAAAATAACATTAGATCTTAATAAAATTTATTGGGAAAATTTATAAACGAACATTCCTCGCTTTTTGGCCTGCAAAGTCATTAATCACATTTCTAAATCAATAGTGTCGTCTAGTTCATGTTCTATTGACATTATTGCAAGATTATTTAATCTATTTATCATTAAATAATCTTGCAATAATGTAATAATTCATTATTTTGTCATTTAAGGCTCTTTTAAAAAACACTATGTTTTGTGAATGAAAAGGCTTAAACACTGTGTATATTATAATTCGTTTATTTTTTTTAGTGTTCATATTATTTAACAACTTTTTTAGCATAAAAATAGTAAAATTCGTTATTCTTTTTATGTTATTTACTTTTATTTAAGGTTTTCATTTTTCTTTTAACATTTCATTATTCATCATTGAAAAAAAAAATTCAAAAAAATTATTTTCAACTATGGTGCCCCCCCTACTTGTGGTGCCTGGTGCGGCCACCCCGCTCGCCACCCCCTAGCTACGCCACTGGTAAACACATTTATATATGGGCAAAATATTCCGTATATTGACTCCATATTAGAAATTCTTTTTCAGCCGGCAAGACAAAGGTGCTGAAATGACTTAAAATTTGAAAGAAATGTTTGAAAGCAAAAGTGAATGTTTTGTTTATATTTTATATAATTAGTATTTTATTTCATTTATTTTGTAATTATAATACGACAGAAACAGTTGTTCGTTACTCGTTCGTTCTTTAAAAAAAGTACGCATACCTACTACCAGTCCGCTTGCAGAGATCATTCACACTTGATACTGATACTTCTATTACTGTGGTAACAAATTGCAGAAGGTTCATTAAAAGCTGTCAACCAAAATATGCAAAAAAATAAATTAAGAGACCTTACACCCAATTACTTTTTTACACGGAAGTTACGTTACTCAGAAAACCTAATAAATATACATGTGACATATGGTAAATCGGGTAATATATTCCAAAGCTATAAAAAAAAATCGCATAAGATGAGTAATGATTGACTAAATATTTTCCAAAAAAAAACTGTGCAAAAGAAGTAATATTGAAATCCGTATCATGCAATTATTTTTAAAACGAAACAATTTATTTTTATTACAAATTAATTAACTTTAGTGTTCAATCAAAATTCAATCAACTGTAAACAAAACAATCAAAGTACAAAGCATGTAAAAATACAAATGAAAATCAATTTTGTAACTATTCATCGCTACTTAATGCAAGCACGCACGTTTATAACTGACTGGGCTAAAATCAGGGGGTTATGGTATTATACTAATTGTTTCTTTCTTATAAAAGTTCCTATAATTACTATCAAAGTGAATGACATAAAAGTGAAGTGAAAAATAGGGATTCATGCTAGAACAAAAAAAGTAGTGTGTAAAGTGTTTTTATTCTTAATGGTTAACTGAGTTATTTCAAAACCGTGTAAAAAAGAGTTGGATTCATTAAAAAAAATTATAGCTTTAAAGCCCCATAGGCAAACAAGTTATCAACAGATCTGCAATTATTCATTTTATTCACTTTATTAACATTTACGTCACAATTGTAAAATTAAATGGTTTCAGTGCCTATAATTTTTTTAAATAAATTAGATTCTGTATTATAATATCTCATCGTTATATATGTATAACGATGAGATGAGAGTTTATATGAAGGAATTAAAAAAAGTTTACAGGAAGTTTTTTTTAACAGGCAGTTCAGAATATATTTAATGATAAGTTTTAAACCCATAGGCATAACTATATTGTTCAAGTTTACTGTCATTGGGGACTGTAAACCGATATAGCTTGACACCGACAGACTAATTAAAATTCCAAACTTGTTTCAACACTGACGATCACACTGTAGATTATGATCACACTATTATAAAACATATGAAGTGCTTGTTAATTCTTGATTAGATTCATCGGACTTTTATAAACGTATCAATTTTTTTTCGTATTAAGTTAAAAAGCAATTTATCTTAATATAAATCCGTATCACTTTACTTAGGTAGGAATCTGAATTCAATTTTATTCAAAGGATTATATTTATAAACATATATTGCTGTTTTAGACGCAGCGCAGGAGAATTTTTGGGTAGGCCAATGTGTTGCAGCGGGTGTCTATCGGCTGATATCATGATGCTGAATAATATATAATGAAAATTTTAGTAAAAATGTGAAAACGTTTTGCCATTTTTCTTTATTGTAACATTATTTTCGCCCGAAATTAATTTCGGCCTCGAAGTAAATTCTTAAATTTTCAACAAAATATTGCATTTTGAATAAAGAACATGCTGTGGTCATATTTAAATGAATCGTTTTCTTATTGCTGCGTTAACCTTCAGCTTCAGCGGTGATAATAATATATAAAATAGGAATGGATCCAAATGCAAATTCCCGATATGCTACCTGAAAATAAATCGGATGTTTGTGTACCGGGCTTTTGATAGGTATAATGAAACGTAAATTAGAAGTAAAAGATCCGCCGTCCAAGTCGTTCTCACAAAGTCAAAAGGCTAACAATGGAGTGATAGAAATAAACCCAAAGTTATCTTTTTATAGTATAACCGGAAAACAAGTATAACTCAACATTATACGGCATATTTCTAAACAGCTACAGCTTGTCATTGATACAGTCAAAGCTTTTCAAAAGGCTCACGACCTTCAGCGATGACGAAAACGACTGAGAACTTATCTTTGTCGCGCTTGAAGCTTACAAAGAATATATTCATCATTTATTTACTGTGAAGTAATATTTTAACAAGCTGCATGAATAAGTTTATATATTACACAAAGCTAGAAATTAAGATTATTCATTGAGGTACAAAGGTGTATTATTATATGTAGTTATCAAAATCAAGAGATATTTAAATAAAAAAATCTATTTCGTTTAATTAATTGAGAGAAATCTCCTTGTGGTCGTGCGACAGCGCACGCAAGGGAAATTCGCCGAAAATATTTTTTTTTATACCGAGGTCTGTCTAGACCTCGGTTTAAAAAAGGTTTCCCGGACACACGCTTGTACGTTTATAATTTAACTTCTATTATCATCATGTTATATTACTTTAATGATGTAAGTCATACATCCATAAAATTGTGTATATACATTATATTGTTGATCGAGTAATTCTAAAACGAATGGGGACAACCTTAGACGAACGAAAGTTACCAAAGTACCAGCGGATTAGTAAATTGATTTGGGTATAGAACAGGCCACATAACGCAAAGAATAGACAGCCGCTGAGATTCTGATGTGGAGTTCACAGACAAGCGTGGCGTAGAACGTCCACTCACATAATGGATATACGACCTTGTTATGGTCATCGGATGCTAGATGCACACCACTTACAAACGGTCTTTGTTCAAGTTCATGGGGGTTGACTTTCTCCAGCAGTATATTTCCTACGACTGAAATGATGATGATATAAATAAATTATTATTTGTATCTCAAAAATGACGGAACTGTATTTATAACTGAACTGTAACTGTATATATATTTCATAATGCATATAATAAGCTTGTGTTTTATGTTTTCTTTTTGTGGTTTCGCTTTTCCATCATACCTCCTATATAGAAACATAGTTTGATGCAGACTACTTCCAATCGGTCTTATTGAAAAACGCAGTTTATTGTCGCACACGTTAGGTACGTACACTCATGCGAGACACTCAGAAAGCTTAAGGATTTTATTTTTTATAAGTTATGTTTTTTAATTAAATGTGCAGGTACCGGTTCCGGTGCAAATCTTAAGGTTGAAGCATATGCCACGGATTCAAAGAAAGGAACTTATGCAAAGGTGCGTGTGTGAATCTTATCGTATATGATTCGCTAGTTCACTTAAATTTAATTTTTCACTGAAATTATTTTTTCTTGCTACCGTAATTAAACTAGTTATACTAGTGGTATCAGTGGCTTTATAACGCGCTTTGTCCATAGAAGTAAAGTTGACTAAACGATTCACTAGTTTTCAAGTTGGACTCAAGCCGTAAGGAGTAATAGCACGCAAATGCTCCTTCAATAGTTTCATAATACAAGGGCTTGCAATACCGAACTAAAATTTGAGTACCGGTATTTGATATTTGAAATTTGAAATACCGGGATACAGGTATTAAAACCACTCAGTTGCTATATTGACTTGTTTAACAAATAATATATGAAATCCAATATTAAATTCGATGTTACATTTTACATAGAATAAAAAAAGCAAAAAATATGATTAAATTGAAAGTATTTATGAAATCATATTAATAACATGCGTTTTGCCTATTAAAGTATGCTCTTAAAAAACATAAACAATCAATCATTCAATTTTTACTTGTAAACACTACAACTGATTTGCAAAAAAAAATGATTTGACATCTAATCTAAACTATGTAATATTTTTTGTTTTACATACTTTATGTACTTGTATAAACAAGGCCTAATCATTGGGCAGTAGACGTAAAACATAAACAATCGCTTTAAAGTGCCGACATTGCCGCTTCTCGATGGTACCATACTCGGCTCCGTTTGTGTAATAAATGTGCTTGAAATACATTTTAATACATTGAAATTGTTGGTATATCTTAAAAAAATTGTATTTAAATAATATTATTTTAAATTGGATTTATATTGTACATAAATTCAATTTTCTTCAACTAATGTAATATCAAAATACCGGTTTTTAATACAGGAAAAAATCGTCCGGGATTCCGGTAGTCGGGATCCCGGAATCCCGGTATTGTAAGCCCTACAAAATACTGACAAAAAAACAGGGTAATTTTAATTCTGAATAAATATGTACATATCCATATATATTATACTTTACAAATATTGCTCTATTTCCATGTAATTGCCCAAATAGATTTATTTACGAGCATTCCATACACAAACACTTTTTGGAAATCTTCTGGGAAGCCTGGTATTATTTGATACAAGACACTACAAAAAATGTCATATTTAACGAATTACGGGTCCATAAAATGAAAATTTTTATTATATATACATTTCTTAAAGGTGGCTTCTGTTATTTAACTATTACTTGTTCGATTCTGATTGACTTAAATAAATTAATAGATTACTATAAATAAATGATTTAATTATGTTTTCTTTTATTATATATAATACAAATATAATCATATTGTGTTTCGTAAGTTATAAAACTCAGACGCCCGTTAGCGATGTCATAATGCATTTAACTTTGTGTAGATGACTCTTGCGGTTGCTGTATCCATATAGCTGTTTCTTTAAACCGATATAATGTATTTAACAACTCTGTTACAAGAATATTTTTGGATTTTGTTTTATTAAGGTGACGAAAAATTTTTGTTATTCATCTATTTCATAAAATAAAATCAAAAATATTCGAGTTGTTAAATACATTTTGATGTTGACGGCAGAACATAATTAACTTCTTGGTATGGACATACAAGTTGATTGGTTATGGGTGTAAAAATTTTATTTATTTAGTCAGCAAAAAGTTTTAAAGCTTTTCACCTAATTCCAATTTAAAGTGGTTACTGTGAAATAAGTTACATTAATTTATTTTTTCTATTAGAATGCGGCAGGCCAATAACTTTTGGCAGTACTAAGTCTGCAGAGACAATAATTAATAAATTAATCAAAGTCAATAATAATAATTTTTTATATGTAACTTACGATTTATACGTATTATATAATTAAAGTATTTTTGAATTGCTTTTTCTCTTTATATTATCAATACTCTTTATTTATAAAAGGATTAATTAAAGTAAAGGTGTACCTTAATTATTTGATAGTTACAAACGTATGAAATCATATTTTAGTTGCTAAAGACTTGCCTAAGTAATTCGCTTCCAGAAATAATTCTCGGAAGTGAATTAATTAGGCAAGTGAGCACAGTTTCCTACTGACAACATTATGTCCAAAACCTGCAAGTCTCGCCTACAACTTTAAATTGTGTGAGTGCATAAAAAATACAACGCACTTAGACAAGACAGCGTAAATGTAATACCAGGAATAATTTACAAAACGGTAACACCTTTTTTAAATCACAGTTTAAAGATCGTAAATCGTTGGTGACATTCTAGACGTTATGAGGAGATGATGGATAACAATGAATTTCGCAATAGCTTCTGCAGAATTCGTTGCCAACATGTAAATCCGCAAACTGATATAGCGCAATTATGACAACATCGATGCGTTTAGAACTGACGGTGTAACCAAATGTGATCATGTGATGTGATGTGTGTTTGTGCACGTGCTCGCAAAATAAAAAAAACAGCCGATTTTGCTGTCGTCTCCTTTCAGATTATGATTGTGTTTATAATTTACATAGCTTGTTGAAGCCTAAAGGAAAAAAGCTTAAAGCTGTCCTAGAAGGCAAATTAATTTGAAGTTTTGATCATATTCAAAAGCGATTCGCACTTAAAATCATTCGGCGTGGAAATTAATAAAAATGGATAAATACATTATTTGTTTTTACCATATTTACAATTTATATAATTATATGTGACATGGAATTTTAGTACTTTGCCCCGGTATCTGAAATGTTATTTGCGAAAGCTAATACATTGTTGGTAATAATAGTTATTTTACCAAACATTTTTTTTCCTCCTAGAATTATAATATTAACTTAAATGCATACGTCACTAATAAGTAAGTTGAATAAGGTTAGTTCAACAAGTAATAAACAGCAAAACACAGACTGAGCCATTAAAATAAGGAGGAATATAAGGATTCTTTAAAATGTACATAAGGTTGTCTGTACAATGAACAACTGTGTACCGAAATAATGCATTTCATATATTCTTTTGGATAAATATACAACAAAGGAACGAAGCAAAATTCTACCTATAAAATATGAGTATAATTTCAGTGTTTAAGTGCCTTTTAGTGCATTAGAAAAATATAAAGCTAAAGTCGTTGACGCTTTAAGTGATTTCTTATGTAACATAAGAATGGTATAAGATTTATATTATTCCATAATCATAATATACTCATTTATTTTAAGGTATATATTTAAACGTCATATACTCTTCGATATTATAGCAAGACCCGTTTACAATTTCCACGTTCTACACTATGAACGACACCTAAATCGTATATAAAGAACTGAAATAGTACTGATAAGTTACTATTTAATCAGCGATCAACCCTAAATCGTAAAATCTGTAATTACAATTAAATACAATACTTTACCAGATTTCTTAAAACATTAGCCACCACTATGAACATAGAAGCTTCATATAACAGTTTTAATTTAAATGTTTGATAACAAATTGGACCTTTTTATCTAGGATATACAAAGAAATCCTATCTATTTTCTTTTTGCATACTTTTGTGCAGTAGTACGTTATAGTCAGAGCGATCGGTGTACATGTATAGGTGTGTGTTAACATTATTTGCGTTAATATTGTTTGGTGCCCAACACTAGTGCTTTCAAAATCTTATATATATGTCTGAATACGAATTTTCATAAATATAATTACTTTTCAATCACAATTATCAATTCAATTCAAAAGTTATTAAACTTCCTTTTACCTTTTATTTGGCAATAAAATTTCATACATACAATTGTTAAACAAATACTCTTTTCGTTTAACCTTTTTATATCATAAACACATAGTTTATACGACAGTAAAACATTTATTAAAATAATTGGGAGAATGTTGGAGAAAAGGACACCTTTTATTTAAATAATATTTTCATTTAAATAGTTTTATTTAAAAAATTTTACTTAATAAATTAACAAAATTACTTTTTAAACTTGTCGAACAGCGCAAAAGTTTTTTTTTTTAAATCTTTATTAACTTCACGAAGTTTTACAAGTAAACCATGTTATATTAATAAAAAATACGGAGTAAGTCAAACTAATATACTCTGAATATTAGTGTATAATACTTCTCTTTTTAAGTATACCATGTTCAGCATTTTGGGTTCTTATGATAGAAGTTTAGAATGCTGTTAGAACTACCCATGTCACATTCTTGTTCTTAAACTATATTAGATCAAATAGGCTGACTTCGAACACGGAGTGTGTTGCACAGCCTCTCTAATACTTCTATATTTTTAAATTAGAGATAAAATGGTAGTTTTAACTGGAAATAACCGAAGGTGAACCTCAGAAAAATGTAGTGTAAATGATGTGAAAATACTCTTTGGCAGTATGAAATTACGCTAAATAATATTCCATATTTAACGCACGTCAGTACTTTATTGTGCATATGTATTTAACAAAATATTACATAGTGTATAAAGAGAAAATGAAAAATGTAATAATAGTGACATAAAGGAATAAATTGTAATAAAAAAAGTATACTCTACAGATATAGTATCGCAAATGCAATAAAATAATATACTTTGCTTATCTTAGACGCATTTACTTCACGTAGGTAATAAATCCATGTCCCAGTCTTAAGACAAATTTATCTATTCCTTTAAAGGCGCTGATAAAATTATTTCACATCATATATATGATTTTGTTATTAATTTTTTTCGTTTATAAAAGGTAATGTTTATATTTTTTGTATATGATAATTTTCTTACGTATTTTTAATCTTATTTTATAATACCAATGATGAAAAATTTTTCAATATTAACTGTAGGCAGTTTACAAACAACCAAAGAGACTTTTTGTTTACATTAAAACTATTTCAAGACCTATAAAACGCGGTCGAGCGACATAGTCATTTTAAAATAAGTGTAAATAAATGAAACCTGGTGGAATTTAAATTAAAGTCAAATAGATGTAAAAATGTTTACATACAAATGTCTGTTATTTAAAAAGGCGTATCTTGATATATCCGAAACCTCTAATAGTATCTCTCTGTTTTAATTACTTTTTTCTTTCTAGTCTTTTCAACGCTTCTGTAGAGAGTTTTATTAAAAGTTTTCTTTACTGTAAAAGCTACATTTGTATTATCACCCACAAAGATATGTTTAACATTTTCGATATCGGGCCTTGCTCTACACTATTATATCTTGAATATTTTGTTCATTACGTTATTTACTTTAACTTACATTGTTTTTTCGCAAAAGGAAATGTTATTGTGAATTACATTTCTCCGAAAGGCGTGTAAATCCTATGAGATTAAAAGCTATTATGTTGTCATACGATGTTATAAATTTTTTCGGTTTACGATAAACTTTTTATGGTCTCTTTTATATCTATGATTTCAATGTGATATTATCCGTGTGTGATAATGAAGTCATGATGAATCTTTCGTTTTAGGAAACATTAGGCTATTTACTCGTTCTTTGAAAATGAAAACAGTTCTTTTGTCGTCTTATCGCTTTATGATAATATGAATTTATGCAGGTGGAACTAAACTGTATTTTTATGGCCCCCGTTATTGGGGACCTCTCGACCAACCCCTGTCGCGAGTTCAAAGGGACAGTTTTTTACAAACTAATTTATTCATTTTCTTTTCTTATTATTTCCTCACTCTTTTTTTGTCCCTTTCAATATTTCTCACTCGTTTCTCTTTTTTTTTCTACACATAATCTTTCATTTCTTTACCTTTACGCTTCGCCGATTTTCCTTCACCATTTTCACCCTGATTGCTTTTTTACTATTTTTTATTTTGTTATTCGGTTTATCTGTATTTTTGACAATTCTACTTGTAGTTTTTATTTTCTTAAATTCTTACATCTTATTTCTTTATCACAATTTTTTATCAATTAATTTGCCAGAGCCACTTTCCTTTACCCTTTAAAAATTGTTACTTTCTGTTATCTTTTTTACCTTACGTATTAGCATTCTTCATCCCAGGAAAGTCTGGCGACTTTTCTCTTGTTCCATTAATGATGCGATGTTTCCCTGCCTCTATTCTCTCCTGCAACCGCAACTGGCAGTCCATACGCTCCGCGACAAATACAGGATAGCCAGTGATCAGGTGCGCCACACGGTCTGGTCCACCGCAGGGTGACATGTGCACGAAGAACTTTCCTTTAGTTTAAACCTATGCAGGTACTCAATAAATCTCCCGTGCCCCGTTAATATCTAGACCAGCCTAAGCTATCGCTTGACGAATGATAAAGGACATTTCTTCGAAATGTAAGTATGCGACATAGCCCAGGGGATTAGTACAGTCCCAGTAGAACTAGTTGAAGTGGCAATGCGTAGGCCACAAAGAGCGCAGAACAGACGCTGAGGCTTTAAGACTCTGAAGTAAAGACCACAGCGCAGCTTAGAACGTCCTCCCATAAGGACAGTCAACCTTGTTATGATGGTCGTCGGAAGATGCTTGATACAGAATTCTTCCAAACAGTCTTTTTAAAAATCTATGGGGGAGGTTTTTGTGCACCAGTGAATTTTACGAAATAGTGTGTTCTACGGCTGAATACGGATAATGATATAAATTAAGTATTATTTATTCTCCAAAAACAAGCGAACTTTCTTACATGTATGTATATTATAAAGTTATATTAGTAACCTTTGTCTTCTTTATGGTTTCGCTTTTCCACCAAAACTTTACAATATTAAATGTTACTTCTCTAATATTACTTTGTATAAAAAAACGATAAAAAGACCTACATTTTTGATGATTTCTGAATAGTTCTAAATCTATCTTAAATGAAATATCGATTGGATCCGAAACAAATTTTCATGGGGTGAAACTTGGTTTTGTACCTATTTAAAAAGAAACTTGACCTAGCGAGGCTGCGACAAGTAATGTTTAACGTATGTATCAATTATTTTTAATATCTGTACCACGTATGCGAATAAAAAATATTTTAACACGTTTTTACTAAAAAGATGACCTACATAGGCAGAAAAACGTAAAACCGAAATACTGCCACAACATAATTAAAGGTTCGCACTCTCGACGAGTTTCCGCGCATTTTACGAAAAAACAAATTACAGGGCATTGTAAAAACACGTCCAATTTAATACACTGTTATTTTCTTTTATTCCCATGAAGCTTAGTCGACGACGTTTTGGTGCAATTTAATTTGCAAAATTTAATGAATATATTAATATTAAAAATAGCTTCCTCGGATCTTTCTGCAAGAGTAGTAGCGTTATAAAAAATGTATGTAAAGGCATCATTATTGGATACACCTTTTTGAGTAAAATTAACTACTTAAAAATGCAAAATCAAAAGGGCGCTCCCCTACTTTATTCAATAATTAATTGTCAACAGGGAGAAAATGAAATTCTTAACTAAAAACGGTTACAAGTTTAATTCAAACTTATCATGTCTATATAGTAAGACGAACTAGATCAAAGCTATTGTCTTGATATTATATAAATTTTCACATGTAAAGCTCATACATAACAAATACAAGCAAAATAACACCAAAACTCGTTTAAAGCGCGGTTCAATTTGATGTTGAGGAAAATTAACTTGCTCAGGTGCGTATATATATTCATACGTTTGAGAATAATTAAGGGGGTACCTTATGAGAGTTTGATGCCTGGTAATATGATTCTTTGACGGGTAGATTACCTTATCAAATCATTAGAAATCTAATGTCTTGCGTGTTCATATATAGGGGTCTAAATAAAGTTTAGCATCGAAGATTATTGTAAATGAAATTGTATATATTCTGCTCGTCAATGTTTATCTCTTACACAAGACTTAACGTTTATGAAAGAATGCGCAGTAATTGACCAATATCACATTCAATTTTTATAACCAATTACAAAGTATTATTGAAATTTGCCTTAAAATTTGAAGGTATTAAAAATCCTTGTTTTTTATAAAATCTAATGTATATAAGTAAAACAAACTATAAATCTTTTTAAGTACTTCAATTTTTTATATAAATTAAATTGTGAACATAACTTTTATGCCTTTACTCTGACAGGCGTTAATTTATCTACAAACTACAGTTTAGCAAATCAATTTAAGATATTTAAAAACTATCGCAGTTTTAAAGCGGTATTAATACCTACAATAACATACTAGCAACTCCTAAAAATGTATGTATAAACAACAGTATCAAATTCCTGCAATCTTCATATCTGATTGTTAAAATTTTGATTAAAAATAAGTGCATGATTAGGAAACATTATTGCTAACTGGATTTGCAGATAAGAATTCTAATTCATTTACCAATGTCATTCTTTTAATATTATAATCTTAATAATTAAAGTGAAAAAGTGTCATATGTATTGCAGTAATTTATAGGTATTATATCTATGTAAATATTATTGATATTTTTTTATTTTTATTTGAAAATTATACATTTTTTTGTTTTGTGTTATTATTGTTATCACTATAATCATATAATCATCGTTTTAATCTAAGGACATCTTCCGCTGGACATCGATCTCCCCGTAGATTTCTAAATAATCGCGATTGATATCCAGCCCTGGAATTGTTCAAATTACGTTCAATTTTATGTGAATATTTTTGGACCGTGTTAAGGAATTAATGAAAATAGATACTGGTTTGTATTAAGTTTTATAAATTATCTTTATTTTAGATTTGGAAACACTAGGGCAAAATGTACAATTGCTTACGATGAGGCATACTTAGTAAGTAACAAGCAAGAAAGTGTCGGAAGTATCTGAAAGCAATGTTAATTTTAATTCAATACGTAGCCGCTTCACAAATCGATAAGGCATCAACGTACCTACAGAAGTCGCAGGAAGAAAGTTCATTATTTTTTTGCATTCACAAAATATTAGAGTTTATACGATTGTTTATGAGTGTAACAGCTTTAAATGTATAAAAAGGGAAATGCATCGCTCATTTGTAAGAAAAAAGCTTTAAAAAAACTTCTGCATCTATTCATCATCATCAATCACCCTTAATTATAATGATCACTAAGCTACATAAATTATTGTTTCTTTTGGAAAGTAACAGACTAATTACTTTTAACAGTACAAAGTCTGTAGGGAAAGATTGTAAATAATAAATTAAACTTTGAAAACGCTTTTTGTTACTTTTATCATTACGTGATTTTTATTGATTTTTGGATCGGTTGTACCGTGCATTAATTAACAGCAAATGAGCCATTTATTCACCTCTTTATAGCTTTTACACCTGCAACCAATCATCCTGTATATAAAAGATACATGCCGATATCGATACAGAATCTCACACTGTCAAAATTCATGTTCTAAGTAAAATTATTTTTTTTAAATCTATAATTAAACTTTTTAAATCTATGAAGAGGGGACTTTACTCTTCTTAAACAACTCAACTTACTTTTTACAAATCATTCTTCCAAAGAGATTATTAATTGCATTAGGGCCTACCCCACTGCCTATTAAAGTGAAAGAAATAATAACATCAACATATCACCCTCGAAATTTTAAACACATCCTGTAATTATTAAAGTTGAAACGTACCAATCGATAAAATATGAGTATCACAACAAACTATACTAACATTGAAAATATATTCACGGCCCAATTATTTTACTAATTTATTTACTAACTTTTTATGTGATATATTAAGGCAAGAAATCATCATCAAATCATAAATCTTGACGTAATTATTATCAAATAATGTTACATTATTATATAATTAATAACATTTCTTGTCACTCTATATCATATTGTTGGCATTATACAAAGGTATATGCGATATTTACTTTTATCGCAAGTCATTTGCAGACATAGGACATAGAGATTGGCAGTTTTTGGCTAACTGTTTATGTTGGCTTAGTAAATTTTTGCAAGGGTAAATGCGATGGGCGACTCTAAATAGTGATTTTTTATAATATATTTCACGTCATCATCAACAATTAAAGTTATATTTAAAAAACAACATATTTTCTCGAGTAGAATTCTTCTGTACAATTTGCATAAAACTGTATTTCATCAGTGAGATTGGATCGCTTTAAGTCTTCAATTGTATAAATAAATCGTTGCTACGGATAAGAAGAGAATTAAATATAACCATTGCCTATCCGCCTGGGTTTAACTAATACTTTTTTATTAACTTTAATTACCAACTCCATCCGCATGAAATTTTTTAATGCGTGTGTTACAAAAAATAATTTTATCTAATACCTTTTGTTATCGATTTTCTACATCGATTATAATCAAAATCTAAAGATTTCAGAATCCAAGAGGAAAAGAAGACTTTAACCTGATATTTACTTCCATATGCCTCAAATTTAGGGTATAGGTTTTGTACATCGTATGTCTAATTTAAGTTGTATAAAATTGCAGAACTTGTTACGTATTAACACGTTCACTGCGGGCCCAATTTTGAAGAACTTTCAGCTGGTGCGGCTGAGGTCGAATCAGCCTCAAGCTGAACTTCCTAGTAGTGCGGTTGAGGCCTTTTCTGCCTCATGTTCGTCAATATTTTTTACAATATTGAGTCAATGCTTCGCAGACAAAGAAAGCTATATTTGTCTTTGTCATACCTCATACGGTTGAGTGTAAACAGCCGCCGCACTAGAGAGAAAACACGAGTTTTACGCGCCGCACCAGTGCAAAGTTTACCATGAGGCTGAATCGACCTCAAGCCGCAGTGAACGTGTTAAACCAGCTCATGGATCTGAATGATAACATTAGCATTGAACGGTATGATATCGTTGGTTGCAGTGAGTGCAAGCGTGGCGGCGACCGGCTGGCGACGCCGCGGATGTCGCTGCTGGGCAAACCTCTTAGCTACCGCGCCACGCGACGCGACGCGCGATATCGACGCCTGCAATCCAAGTTTTACAACTTTCTTGAAAGACCGAGAGGAGTAAAGGCTGTTCTTTATCATATGATTGTGTAAGTCTTTACTTATTTATTCTTATAGTCTTTCGTCTCGTGTCAATGGTTTCTTCGTTATGGATTCGAACTGGTCGTGTCAGTCATGAAATATCTTGACGGAATTGAAGATAATCTCTTTCCACATCATCCTATCCTCTGCTTCGTGGCTTTAGGAGTAAAGAGTACATCAATTGGCTTGACTTGATCAGTTGAATGGGTAGGTAAGTCATTTTCTTTAAGTAACACCTTTATTGGGATTTATTTATTATTAAGAACTAGCGAATGACTGCGATTCCTGGTGATGTTAAGTGAAAAAATAGATTTTAGTGAAATGCTCTTTTCTATCAATAACGTATTTACTATCTCTCTTAAAAGCGGACTGAATTAAATAGACAAAGTAATACGTAAGACATATTACAATATAAAGTTCTAATAAATGTAAGTAATCTAGAAATTCTTTACAATGAATTTAACCGAATTGTTTTTCACGCGGGCAATGAAAAATATATTTTATTTGAAACAATATCTCAATCAACCAGGGTTAACACCGATATTCACTTAAAATCTTGAAATCGATGGGAAGCAATGACTCAGAACGAATGCCTAGTGTTAAACATTGTATTCGCCTAGTGCCGATGTAGCTGTGAAACGTTGATTGACTTAGTGTGTATAAAATAATAAGTATAACTGCGTTTAACAGAATATCACTTGATTTTGTTTTTTTTTAGTATAAATATCTTCAAAAATCAATAAAACGTAGTTTTATTTTCACCTAACCATCTGGTTATTATATTCCATTATTTCACATAACAAAACGAAATTCAAAGAGAAATTAATCTTTACCTAGATTACGTACAAGAAGATAGTTTTGATAATCACGATATGTTTTTACACAAAATATCTTTTACCGTTTGCTGTGATATGTTAGATGTATGAATACATTTCGTCATCAACTGTAAAAATAACTTGATATTCAAATTCTAATTTTCTGTTAATAATCTCATGAAAATCCGACGTCCTAAAGTAAATAATAATTCAAAAACTATAAATTTTTTTTTAGATTTTTGATGGTGTTTATGTGTCTATCGCTATCGGTGTTTTCAACAATTGAAGAATACGAAGCTAAAGCAGGAATTGTGCTTTTCTATATGGAGACTGTAGTCGTCGTTTGGTTTGCCATCGAATTTGTTTTGAGGTAAATTATACTGAATATCTTTAAATTAATTAATGTACTAACAAAAAACATAAAGCTTTCTTTCCTTAGTTTGA
This sequence comes from Battus philenor, assembly GCF_028537555.1. Taxonomy (NCBI): domain Eukaryota; kingdom Metazoa; phylum Arthropoda; class Insecta; order Lepidoptera; family Papilionidae; genus Battus; species Battus philenor. The sequence continues at coordinate 8,466,205 of NW_027181693.1, forward strand.
ATAATTTTTTTGGAATGACGGAATTCTCGAAAGATTTTCTCGTGTTGAGAAATTTATTTGTATAAATAGATTGCAAAGTCTCGCATATTCAATTATTATCTCTGTTCTACTTTTGGTACGAAAATGTCACCCGCTAACACAGTTATGTGCGTAAATTGTTGGCGGTCTTTGCATAAAGGCCGGACTAACGCAAACACAATTTAATTATTTACGATGTCAGTTGACGTGTATAACTTGTAATACCCAAGTGAGACTAAATGAACAAACTTAATAAGGTGTCTTGTTCTCCAAGGTGCTTTCGTGCTTAAATATATGCTATTATTTATTTATGGTCGCAGTCCGTCATTACTCCCTTTGATTACATTGTCTTCTTTCTCTACACAGACTGTGGTCATCAGGATGCAGATCCAGATATCAAGGATCAATAGGAAGATTGAAATTTTTGAAGCGGCCTTTTTGTATAATAGGTATGTAATTAATGTGCTGTTCCTATTCGTAACTACTTTTATTGTGTACTTGTATACATGTTGTCGTAAATAAAAAAATGTACACATTGTAGGAAAGACAAAATCAAATAAAAAATAAATGATAAAGTTTTGTAAAAGTATGTTCTACTGCATTAAGAGCAATATTTTTCGAAGTAAGAGTCACGTTTCGTTTATAAACTGCGACAAAGTGACCTATTTCAGGTGAGACCAATCGGCCGCGACCTTCACATTTCGATGTCCTCCTCCCCATGAACAGCATTTTCGTGCGACCGCTATTTTTCTCTCTAGGGAGCCGGCCCGCCCTGAGACCCGCACTAACTGGCAAATATTGCCACGAATTTCGACAACGCTGCTTTATTATTTAGATGCCTGTTTTTTACGTAAATATAGAATGCTATTCAAATGGTAATTATTGTCATGTTTTGTTCGATAAAGTATTCACTAAAAACTTTATAACCGCAAAGCGGTTTATTGTCCTGATTCTGCAAAACTATTAATAATTCATATTAATGAAAATAAAACAATGTAAACAATGTAAACAATGTAAACATAATAGTAAGTTTATTTTAAGCTAAGTGTACTAAACTGAAACATTATCTCTTGAATGTCAATAATTTTCTATATCCAGACCTTCCTTACTATTGCTACATAGATACTATTCATATTTATGTATTCTTCATAAGAACATACTACTTTTACAAGTTATTCTTCCTAAATCTTATGTATTCAAATAAGTACAGTTCGCTAAAGAAGATAAACAGACATTCAACAACAACCATAAAAATCTTATAAAAGCTATTTCCTCCCCGGAACAGTTCAGTTGTTATTTAGAATATAAGAAAAAGCTATGATGATCAAGTTCAAAGGATGTAAAGAAGTATTTAGCAAGTGTTATAACTTCTTAGATGTCACAACAATCATGGCGTCGTTGGTGGTGTTGGGTATGGGCTCTTCAGGACAAGTTTTCGCGGCGTCGGCGCTTCGGGGATTACGGTTTTTCCAAATATTGCGAATGGTGCGGATGGATCGGCGTGGCGGCACGTGGAAATTACTCGGATCCGTAGTTTACGCCCACCGCCAGGTGATTTCCTTTTTTTAAATCATAATAAACTATCTCTACAGTATTACCCGATCACATATTAAGAGATCATACAAATTTCGTTGGTTGAAAGCACAGGCCTAGTGATAGTTTATTCACTGCTTTTTTGAAGACACTAGGATTATACATAGAATAAAAGTTCTGACACAAGTACGTGAGTTCCGTATCTCATTTATGATTCGCATAAAAACGACGAAGGTGAAGTTTTAGTTCGAATGTGTCAGATGTCAAGCCTCACAAGACCAGTCATCGAGATGATCATGCAGTGTGCGTCTATCGACTAACATGATGATGATGATGTATATGATGACCACAAAGGGTGTACGTACGTCGTACATTTAAACATCAGGAGATAAAACGTCGGTGGGATTAGGTCGGGCACTCCTGTGCACACAACTCGTTATACAACCTACAAAGTATTGTGTGGCTATCCACTTTACACTTGGATTGTAAACGAACCATATTGATACTGACTGCGCATTGTGTAATTTCATGACCCGTATCTTCACTGAATTTAAAGGCGCTAGTTTACGTTTAGCAGCATCCGCTCACACATGGCGGCAGTAATCTGGACAACATTGCATCTGCGCTTTGTATAATGTCAGAAACAGTCTCAATAGACAGTACTGTCGCAATTCTAAGTTTGAACTATTTCAAAGAACATTAAATAATAATACCAGCAACATCTTGTACTTTCTTGCCATCCAATCAATTTTATAATACCAATATGATTAAAATATGTTTGTTATATAAAAATCATGTTGGAAAAATAATTTAGCATATGGCCTTTATTTCTAGTTAAAATTTGTTCTTTCGATATAGACCACAATTGAATCATACTATGAATACGCTATGTGTGAACACTGGTATTTTGAGATACTTACGTAAAAGCATACGTGTAGGGCAAACACCTGCAGACAGATTAATTAATGAAATCGAAACATCATACATAACCGTATTATATTGTTCGTAATTTAAAACAGGTGCACGGAGGAACACGTTTTATAAAGTTTATAATAATGTAAATATTTACCTGCGGATGTAGCACGTAAGTAAAGATATTGGCATTTATATAAATAAAAATGGCAAATCCCAAAATTCGTGAAAGGCTAGAACGTTTCGACTAATTTTCTTTTCATATCTTCGTTGAGCATTGGGGAAAGTTATCATACTTGTCCCATACAAACGGCAGACAAATAAAACGTCTGTACCTAGCTGTCAAACTTTTGACGCCAAGCAGAAACAGCGTGTAGAAATAAGTAATCAGAAAAAAATGTGTATGGGATATAAAGTATAACGTATAAAATATTATTATTATTAAGTATTGCGAAAAAAGTGATTTTATGAGTAACCGTTATTTACTGTTAAGACATTAAATCAATAATTAAAATTAATTGGTCTAAATTACGTTTTTTATATATTTTTGCTATTGTACAGCCACCGACTGAACAGTACGAAATCTGTATGGCAGCTATTACAGTAGCATTTCCAAATGTAACATAATAACTAGCAATAAAATTGCTTGCAATTAAATTTTGCTGTATGTGTAGGTGTGATGAGAAAGCAAAGCGGAGTTTGTAGCAATTTCCTTCGCCTGCCAAGTAGGTCGGTACGACACAAAACATGGTAAGACTCAATATCCATGGACAATGGGTTCAGGTTAAAGTTGCATTATCACACTCCTGACCTAATAAGAGAGCCCGATTCTCATTTCTTTCCTTACTTGCAATATTTACTCATGTATTAGGCTCTGACTGTTCAAATTATACTTAAATGAAAAGAGTTATTTTAATGCCTTAATACAATAACTTGTCATAATATATATTTTATACATACAATTTGTAACGTAAATTTAATGTACCATATATAATTTTAGGCTGCCTGTAAAATAGGATATCATTTTAAGGTATCGAAAAAAAATGTGTAATATAGAGGAATAGTTGCAATAAAATCGACGGTTGAAAATAGTTTTACCATTGAGTACGTAACGTTTTTTCGTGACTTTTTTTTTAATGTATCGGTAGTTAAAAAAAGGTAATTTAATTGCAAAAAATGTAGGCGACGCAGACCGCGATAATTAGAATTTAGATAGGAATTTAGGAATTTAGATAAAAAGATGATGCTATTTCCGGTCGACCAATTATGCATTATGTCTTTATCATTTAAAAATAGGTAAAAGAACACAGTCAGCTAAAAAAAAAAAGCATATTTAGTTTTCATTCACACCGAATAAAAAATCAATTTCCTAGATAAAAATAAACTGAAGCTATAAAATTAAGAAATTATTTTTATTCAATTATTATGATTTGTCATAAACAAATAGAATTTAATAAATATGTACATATCACTTTAGTAGTGTTTGTTGGATAAATATAGTAACTTAAGTCATTAATTTGTTACAGGAATTAATAACAACATTATACATAGGCTTCCTCGGACTCATATTTGCATCATTTTTAGTTTATTTGGCAGAAAAAGACGTCACTGATACAAAATTTAAAAACTTTGCAGAAGCTTTGTGGTGGGGCGTTGTAAGTGACATTTCATTTTACATTTTTTTTTATTTTACAACAGTTTGTTATTAACAGTTCTGTAGAACTAATAAATAGCCCACCTTATTGGACTGTTAAATAGGCAGTACTACTAAGAAAGCTCATAAGTTTATGAGGCCTGAGATATATATCATCTCATTAGCTTAATCTTGCAATGTAGGCGCCATAATGTCATGTACTTGGACAACTGATCAGAAAAAAGTTTTTCAAATTAATAAATTATTCTGTAAATCGTTATATTCGCATTTTATTGGAAACACGAATCCACTATACATCTAATTATATTCAATTTGACGCTAATTTAATTGTATTCTAACATTAACCTTGAATTATTTTAGATCACACTGTGCACGGTGGGGTACGGCGACATGGTGCCACAAACCTGGCAGGGGAAATTCATCGCGTCCTTCTGTGCATTATTGGGAATATCTTTTTTTGCTCTACCCGCTGTGAGAAAAACTTTCGTAATACGTCTTTGTTTTTTATTTGCAAATATTTATCATTAATTAACATTTTTCTTCCAAGGGTATACTAGGTTCAGGGTTTGCTCTTAAAGTGCAACAGCAACAACGACAAAAGCATATGATCAGACGCCGTCAGCCGGCCGCGACACTAATCCAGGCACTGTGGCGGTGTTACGCTGCCGATGAACATTCCATGAGTGTGGCTACATGGAAAATACACCAAATTCCGTTACCAAGTCCACAAGCAAGGTTATTTTTATTTGATTTTAATTATAATTTTAATATCTTAGTTTACAAAATTAAAGTTTGAAGCCTTGATCTATCCAATAATCATCGTCATTATTTGAGCCGTAGTACGTTCACCGCTGGATACAGGCATCCCCATAGCGGTTAGAAGTATTTCCAACGACCTTATACTATACGAGATCATTTGTCCACCTTGTCCAGAACCTTAAGAGCCCATCAGCCATCTACTATGCGCGCTGTGTGGTCAGCCTACTTCTTAACTTGCCAACTTCCATCTGTCCATTGCTCCTTGAGCGAGTGTGTCTTCATAAATAACAAAAGTTTCTCTTTATGAAATTTTCCATTTTACGAATATTATTTTTCCATAACACGACAAAAGAAACCCATCTACTTCTCCAATTGCGAGAATAAGTAGTTTGCCAAATGCCTAAGTGGAAAACGAATGACGATATGTATGTTTGACAGTCGGGTTATGAGCGCATCGTTCAAGAACAATGCATCCTTTGTGTCACGGTTGCCGACAATACGCCGTCACAAGAGTACGTCTCTGCATTCCCCGGCTCCGCACTCCAAGCCCGCGCATCGCTACGACGTCAACGCGAGTGCTGAAAATCTCGGTAAGTTTAAAAATACAAAACTCATGCATTATTTAACCCGAACAAAATGAAATGCATCAACACGAGACTAACCAACCACGACCCTCTTCAACAATAGGTACGTCACAGAGCAATGCTATATATGTTGTAATGCAATAGATTGTGTTCCTTGTCCACAAAGTATAAAACAACACATTATTCCGTACACTTCGCGGTTAATTTAGACATAGTTTGTAGTAGTTAGCTTCTGTATATTTATCGTAATTAGGTAAATTAGATATTTTAAAAAGATCCTTTGTTTGAAAATTTTAAACAGAATCAATTAAAAATTTACTTAAGTGTTTCAGTATTTTAAATTTTACCTAACATGAACTCCATAGTTATCATCATGCAATAACAAGACCGACTGAAGTGATTCACACAATATAATCCGTGAACAGTCCTAATAAAGCAATGGTTAAAAATACATATAATATAGTAGAATAGTTAGTAAACGGCCAGCGCGTAACAAAAGTACGATCACTCAAAGCATACAACATAATTTTGAGTTAACGAACAAACACAAAAGCAACAGTCTCCAACGCGGTAACAAGCCACATACACAGTGCTGTGAAATGTGAATGCTTTTTGGTAAAATGGAGCGTGATATGATTGCACTGTTTCGTAGATAATCGTACAACGGGCGAGGACCATGCGTGTTGTCTGCTCCATTGTTGGAAAAGCTGCTTCCAAGGTTTTATTCTTCATTTTTAAACGGCACTATGGCATGACAGTTACAGTCGATAAACTTTGCTGCGTTCTTATTAATTCTTTTTAGTAAGTACTTCCCAGAAAAATGTGAATACACAAAAAGCGAAAACATTGACGAATTGCCATCGACCGGATTGACGATTCCATCTCCGGCAATAGTGGCTACGTCCTTTAGCTCAAGACACGTTTGCTGATATTCTCCTTACCTTCTACTTCCTTCTTTTTTTCACTTTATTAAATAAGGAAATGCACCCGCATAGTTGATATATCGCTTAGAAAAAGGTACTGCAATCAGAAGCTTCAAATAACAATACAGGAGTGGAACGGTGGCTTCTAAGTTAAAATGCTTCGCGTAAAAGCTGTAAGGTAGATACGAACGAGGTAATATTGGTTTTTACAAAAGGAAAGACTTCATTCGTGGCAATTAGAGTGCGGTTCTCACAATGAATTTCCAGTTCATACAAGCAAAATAGTGTTCTAACATTATTGGAATGGCTTTTTTTAAAGCTTGTATTTTAGTTCGGTTGCGATCTGTCAACTGAACGGTTACTACGATATTTACACTGCTTTGCAATTATTTATGCATGCCCGATAGTTAATAGGATTTTGTAAAATATTGGACTTTGTCCCTCAAATAGGTAGTTCCTTTATATCTAGGTTAAATAATGTAGTGTTTTACCTACAATATCAATCCACATGAATGCATACCAATCAATATAAATAAATTTAAACGTTAAGTCCGCCTGTCCATACTTTGTCATTCCTTTGAATTTAACAACTATCAATAAAAACAATTTCCTTTTCATAAATCGTCCGTTTATCTGCACCAAAAGATTTTACAAACTGAAATATATGAATACGTACTCTTTAATTTTTTTAGGTGTTTTAGAAGGAGTAATCATTGACATCGGTAATTAATAATTATGTTTATTTTAAAACGGACATTATTTTATCTATAAATAAAAATAAGTAGGACCCAACTTATTGTATAATATGAAAATTGATGAAAGTTGCAGAGAGAAAAGAGCTTGCAGGCATGCGGCGAGTTTAAATAATTTATTTTTTATAAACTCCGGTACAAGCGCTAGCCTGCGCTATTTTATAGGGAAAAGTTTTAACTTGTGGTGATTATAATATTTAGAAAATGTCCAAAAAAAAATGATTTTAAGTATAATAAGTCCGTCCCGAGTTGGAATATATACAAAGGTAACTAGTATTTAATATCGTAAATAACTAACATAAGTTTTTCGGAAGTACTGGGTACTAAAAAATTTATACATTTTTGATAACAGTGAGTCCCCATTCATGTCTCTACGGAACTCGGCAATTATAGGCAACCTGGATGTGTGCTTTATTAAATCATCGACACCCGAATCTATCACTGCACATCAGTACAACTACACACAGTAGTTAAATTAATTATGATCGAAAATTTAATTTTTATAACACTGTGTAAAGGAATTAACGGGATGGTAAATTAAAATTTATCTGTTTATATTTTCTAAACTGCAAAATTTAACGCACGAGGGCAAGAGCCTAATTCACCTGATGGTCATATTATGCTCCGCCAATTACAATTTGGTACCACTCAAGATTGTGAAATACGAAATCCTGTGCTATAATGTTTGCGCTCGCGAACTCGAAACTTAATACACTCTTTACTACACCAGCGAAAATAAACAATATAAAATTCGACTCTTTAAGTAACTTTCCACACTTTACATCGTTGTGTAAGTTATTTAATTAATTGTCCGATTAATAATTATTAAAAAAAATACATTTTTTGTGTCATTTTTATGTGTTGAAATTAATAATATTAATGCAATGAGTACTTCCAGTTATGCAAAAATTTGAAAATTTGTAAATAGAAAATAGTGTAGGGAATTATTAATCGACATTTAATTTTTATTAAATATTTTTAAGACATCTTGTCTTATGTCAAAATTTGAAAGTAATTTATCCAGTTATTTTTTTAATAAAACAAAAAACAAAACAACATATATATATTTCTCAAAATATTCTAATGAAAACCTTCAGCAAGCTACTAAAATCCTTAAAAAAGCTTGAAAAGCTTTTTTGCTAACGTCACATTCTTTAAAAAGTATGTAATATTTTCATTGTTGTTTAGTTCATGGTCTTTAAAAATAAAATTAAATTAAAGGTTTTGCACACTAAATACTGTCTAGCGACAAAAGCCAATACATTATTTATATACTTCTGGAGTACAATATTTTCGTATTTTCATATCAAATTAAAAAGAGAAAAGAATATGAGATTCAAAAAAGGAACAAATTTGTATTATAACAATTCTTCTTCTTAAAGTGCCATCTTCTTTCAAAGGTCGGCAAAAAAAAACATCCTCATTAATTTTTAACACCGCGGCTGTAAAGATCGAACGAGTGCTCTTTCCAAACCACTGGCGTAAGTTTTTCAGCCGAGATATTTGTCTTTTACCAACACTTCGCTTTCCGTGAATCTTACCCTATGTACAGTACTACAGTAGCTCATTTTTTGATTTTCACGTCATGTGGCTCAAATATTGTCGCTTTCTTGTTTTTATTATATTCAGAACTTCTGATTTTTTGCTTGATGCTTATTAACACTGTTTCATTAACTAATTTTATCATCGATTCTGTAATGGTACACGTTTCATCGCCGTATAGAACGGAAAAAAAATAACTTATAGGTTGTCCATTACAAAAGAGGGGTTAGATTAGCAGATAGGACTTTACAAATGTCCATAAATTTCTTCTTTTTTTTGGAGTTGATATTAAGACTACATTGAACTAACAAACTAAACCTTATCTACAAGTATGTGGAGTTCTTCTATCGTTGAAGCAAATAATACAGTGTCATCGGCGTAACGGATATTGTTAATAACCTGGCCATTTACTGATATGCCTATATCAAGGTCGTCCAATGATTCTCTGAAAATCACTTCCGAATAAATATTAAACTTTATTTTGCAACAATGTATCCGTTTATTTCTTCATTTCCTTATGAATTTCAACAATGATTTTTAAGTTTTTATCACGGATTATTGAGATATCCCTTATTGAGATTATCCATAAATACTCGTCATTTTAAAGGAGTATCGAACGTTAATTTTTTTAATAATATGTTAATATCAATATTTATTTTGTTACGTTATTAGATGTATCAATATTTATAAATATAGTTAAAATAAACTTTCGTAATCTGTTTAAAAAAATATCTGCCAGAATGTGAAATGGTATTATTTTTAAGTCATGTAGGGTACTAACCAACACTAGAAGAACACAACAGAGCTCTCCACAAAATAGCACAAAGCGCTCTCATTCTAAGCAGAGAGTTTTTTCCGTAAATTTGCATCAACATGGAAACGTGGCTTCGTTATTATTTATTTGTAAATATATTTAAGACATTAACAATTTTGTATAAAATGTATCCTCCTTATATGAATAATTTTTATCTTCACTGTAAGAAACAATATTCTTCTGCCAAAAAATAAATTTAAACATTTGACTTCTAAAAAATAATTTCATTATGAGTTTTTAGCTAGACTTAATGATACAGGCCATATTTACTTCGAACCATTAGCTCATTGATACAAAATAGATGTTTAACGTATAATACAATTAATCAAAATTAATGCATGTTGTGATAAACGTACAATGGAGACTATATTCATAAAAATATTTATTGTAATAAATATGGTAACGAAGACAATTCTAAATAGTTTTTATATTTAATTTAACTAAAAAAATTATGAATTTAAAGTTACTTTGACAAGTTTTTACGGCATAGCTTAGGCCAGTAGCTGCGAATTTGACAGCGTCGCTGTTGATAATCTCAGTGACACTTGACGCTTGAGCTCATAGCAGTGTTGGGGAAATTTTTGTTGAAACTTTTCGTCGGTCGGTTTTCGTATTTTTAAGCTTCTAACAAATGTGTGGTTATATACCATAAATTTACAAATAAACAACATAGTTCATCTGTCAATAGTTATAATTTTTATATATTATTATAAATCTTGATTTAAATATCTTCTTATCGGCTAAGTACTCATTATAAGATCCAGAACACGGATTTCATCTTTACGAGATTATTCAATTCATTTGCAGCTTACTATCATTACGAGATCCACTCTCTTTAAAGAGTGAGTCATTTTGTTTCCTGTACTGAAATGATGGAACGGAAGAAGGGCTAATTTTATTACCCATTATTACCACCAAATTTTCGTTCATTACAAGAGAATGGAAGGGATTACTTTGCTAAAGCAAACAATACCAAATTATTTATTAAAAACAGAATAAAATAAATATATTAATCTAACATTTGTTTTCTACTCAAGGGTACGTCGATTGATCCTCAGCTAAATCCGACGAGAAACAAATTACTAGCGATTTGGGTTAATAATAGGGTCATATAATGTATGATATATTTAGCGTTGTAGAACTACGTTACTAAACTTTAACGATGACCTACATTAATGTAATAGCCGCAGCAAATTGCACTTACTTGGGCCTTATATTAACGACTAATTGAACTACAAAATAATATCATTTTTTAAATAACTTATGATTTTGGATCTTAGATGGCTATCCCAATAAATTAATCGTGTAGTTTTCGACACATTTATGATTTGTGTTTTAGTAAATATTATTTATTAACTTACTCGTTACCGTAGATTAAAATAATAATTCGCAGGATATAAAAATAAATACAATAAAATAAGCAGACCGGTCTTTTTGCAAACGGCGATTTCTTTCAGACAATGATTAGAAGGATTTAGTCAGGAAAAATAGAGCGGGCAGTCGTTAAATATAACAGTAAACATCAAGGTACGTAAATATTGTAAATTTGACTGCTACGTGATTTTTTAATTATATGTAAGTAAGATATTAGTAGAATAACCACCGTTTAATTAGTAATACGCTTAACGCATGACAATGCTAACCCACCTAAATAGTTTAATACAAAATACTAGGCAGCACAGGCTTTGCGCTATACATCTCCAGATAGAATGATAAGCCTTTCTTTCGGGCCTAAACGTTGGTTGCTCAGACAATAACAATCTGGTGGTTGCTAGCAGAGACAACTACAATATTGGCAAACAGGGCTCATATTATTTTTATCATAGTCACACAAGACTGAAGGATTCACGCGACTCGTGCGTCCAAGACTATCGAGTTTAAAATCTTAGTGAGGCGTGACTTGAAGTCGACGTCCTTCTGGGCAGTCGTCATTTTGATTCCTCCATTATTTTTAAATTGAAATTTAACAATGTTTTGCGCATACATTACAATTTCAACCAAGGAAATGAGTCAACGCACAACAAGTTTCCAGAGGAGAGGCAGTATCGTCTTCTAGATACGATAATGACACACTGCGATAGCTAACTCGTTTAACAATCGTGGCGATTATCGTATACCCCCCTATAGATATCTTTGGAGGAGGCCAATACCTTGCATTGGGCGTCTATTGACTGAAATAGCGTATAATATTGAGTTTTACAATCACATTAATTTTCATTTGCAGAAAACGGTAATTTGCGGTTACAGATCACGATTTAGATATTTGTAGAATAAAAACAAGCGTAATAACTTGGATAAAATCATATAAAAAACTAGCATCAAAACTAAATAGTTATACTAACTTAAGCTTTGATGCATTGCATATACCGTTGCCGCGTGTTGCCTTATATAATATTAAAAATATACGTTTTAATGTACTTAGCAAGTAGTAATTAGTTTTAATGTATTAGTAATTCATTTTTGCAATCATTTTTAACTAATTATTTTTATTTAAAATAGTATTTGAATCATTATTACTAATTAAAAACAGAATTAAGAAAAAAATAATAAAAAGAGGGCATTAAAATACATAATACACAATTTTTAACTTTGTTATAGTCATTGTAATCAATTAATACTTTATATAAAAATGTTTAGTTTACTTACAACCCTGCAGAAGACGCTTATCCAAACTGATAAACGAATAAAAGAAAGGGGACATGCTTATGCATATTTTTATTGCTAGAACACTGTGAAAATAAATTTTTAAGAGTTTTATGAAAAGCGACAAGAATGGATAAGAGCCAATTCTGAACAGTCTTCCAAACAATGAAAATGACTTGGCAACATGGAGAGCGCAACAAGTTTCTAAGTATTACTTTATAGTATAAATTGTATTTTGATGTTTATTGTATTAAAATATTTTACAATATATCAGGTGTATGTTGCAATAGTGTCACTTTGCCAGATGAAAATGCTTTCATATAAAAATATGCTTTAAAGCACAAGACCTGTATAATGCCTTTTTCTTGGCATAATTTTTAAATACTTTCTATTTCATTTGCTGTCAAAATATCTTATTATAAATATAACTTAAATTATGTTAACTTCTATACTTAAAAGTAAACTAAATAAACATTGATTTAGCTCAATACTATATAAAAAATATAATACTGGTTGCAGAGTACCACTAATAATTTTTCAACTTTATCGAAAACCTTAAGTTTAAGTACTTACTACTTTAAGATCGTTAACACCCTAAGCCAGAAAGAGATACAAAATGGATCGATAGTTTGCTTAGACATTAACTAGCAACCACTGCATTGACCTCGTTATTTAGGTGTTTTACGTTGCAGTAAAAAGAAGCGACATAAATATGGTCATATAAATGTGTAAATTTTCCACTTTGTACCGATATCTTAGCAAAAAAATAAATAATGCCCGAAATAATCTACTACATTTCAAGAACGGTATTGTTCTTAACGCTTTGTATCCATGCTGTATATTCTACAAATTTTATTTATAATGATCACTAATGTTTCTTTTACTTAAACATAAAAATAGTACATTTCTACAATAATTTAGTTAGGGGTCACTAGTATTACTGATTAAAATCGAATCCGAGAGATTTTGATTTCCATTAATAACGTAAGTTTAATCTCGTCTTATTTTGATATTAACAATATTTTGATATCAATTGCACATGCAAAGAGATTTTTAAAAAAAAAACATGCAATGCATATGAAAAAAATATTAAGTATAATGTAGAATATTAAGCTTACTGCAAAACATATATTACTTGATGCTTATTACCTAATATATTTCTAAGTAATAATAAATAAATTAATCTAATAAAACGATTTCTGGCCTAGTGTAACAGCGACGAAAATGCGTAAAAGAAATCAATTCGTAGATTTATGAAGAGAGATTAAGTCCATATACCAAACTTTAGCCTTGGGGAGTTCTACAGCGTTGTAGAATTTTAATAAGTAATTAAATGCTACGACCTTTGTAAATATGTAGACTTTAGTAAAATAGTTTTTATTTAAACGTAAAAAAGGACACAGAAGCACAGTTAATAATTCAATTGCATAAAGATAAAGATCTACACATAATGAGAATGGTAATATGAAAACAAAACTTTAATTTAGTAACAATAATGAATATTAAGACTAAAATAATTGAACCGTATTAGATTCAATTCACTAGGTATTCAGTGATGCGTGCACAGACATTTCTTTATTTCAACATTCAATTTTCTTTGCTATCGGTTCGTTCTAGTACATATTGGGCCACTGCTCTAGTAATGTAATAAATCTATTGTAATATTTTCTATACATATATTTTATAAAGACAAGTACAGATTGTACCTATTACCAACGCGTACAATATTTCCATATGCCTTCGTTTGAGTTGTACGTAGTAATAGCAGGTAAATGTAAATATTTTCTCATTTTTATCTTTATTTTAAACATTATTACTTTTGTATTTTATAACTAGATTTTACTTTAAGGTGTGAAAGATGCTGTTAAATAAATTTAACTTGAGTTATTATAAGTGGTTATTGTGACGACCATCTCAAACATTTTAATTTGTGCAAGTCGAGATCCTGTACTAGACAGGTAAATAGATATAGTTAATTAAGGAAATTGAGTCTTCAGAATTACAAGTCTTCAGAAGATAGGTGATCTTAATTTCAATGACAATAAATATAATGATCTATTAGGGATTATTTTTTTTTCCTTAAGACTTTTCCTATTTAATTGTATAATTTCGATTTATTACTATAGTAATAAAATGGAATAAACGCATAAAGTTTTATACGTTTATCTTAAAATGATACTATTTAATGAAAAAGTATTAAACAAATTAGATAAATTTTAATTATTTTTTTATATAATTGTTTATACTATTTTACAACGGACTGTTTCATTTATCACTTTTAAGCAGATCGTAAGTTTTACTGTTAAAATCTTTCAATTATTTTCTCTCAACTTGTATGTGTGTGCATGTTATAATTTTAGAAATAGAGGTTTGACAGGCGGATGGGCGGATTTATTTTTAATTTACACAGTCAAAAATGCACGAAAACGTTAAAAAAGTGTTATTTAAAAACAATATGTGTATTTTTTTTAATAACGGCATCGCCACATAATTTGAGAAATAAATCACGGCTAAAACATTAACCGGGAAAAGGAGAATATTGAGAATAGATGATTTGTGATGGTTAGGTGCAGTGTTCAAGTTAGCATATATGGGTTGGCAGGCGCGAGCCACACGACGAACGGGCGTTCATTGCGCTCTCGGCCCGTCCACCCCTCGCAGAGTACGGACTCGGTGGCAGAAACGGCGCTCTCCAAACGAAACTCCGACGGTAAGAAAGAAGAGTTCCGGCTTACCTTACAAAAATAGCTGTCGCCTCAACTACAACTAATATGCGTTAATGATGTGCTCTTGCTCTACTATCACTTGAATTTTACAAGCTCGTACACTCTTAAACTCAATGTCTCTATTAAAAGTTATTTTTGAACATTAATCTACTTTTCAATAACACGTTTTGTTTATTACACACTATAGAACGATAAAAATTAAGTGTTATTTAGCAGACGTATTTTTACTGAATTATAGTTTGTTAACGTTTATCTGTTTACCGCCATAAATATATTCCGTATAAACAATATTATCTCGTAATGGCATTTGGCTTCAACCCAAATACTTAAACTAATTTTATTACATCAGGGTTTTACCTCATTTTTTGATAAATTTTTGTGTTTACTTTTGCACACATTTTTCGAAAACTATATAACATACACAAATACTTATAAACTTGTGTTAATACACGAGTCACTCGATTAAGTTACTTAAATCTTATTAAGTTTACTTTGTGAAAAAACATATGAATGAAAAACCATTGTTTAGACAATTACTCAAGTATTTATTAATTAACGCGGATATAATTAAGGAGGCATGAAGGTTAAGAAGGTTTCTTAAACATACGAAAGATTTTGAAACGCAAAATATTGAACCTTTTTTTTGCGCCGTCATATTTCTTCCTTAAAAGTACAGTAATCATTTTTATAATTCAGTATTTTAAAATTTAATCTATACATGCTTTAACTACATTACCAAGTCTTGAAGAATATACATAGCTTGTGTACATTTTAATATATACACAATGTTTAAATGTCATTTGGAAGCTGCTTCTTCTAATTTAAAATTATTGTAATTTATTGATATAATGAACATAAATAACCGGCCGCTTAACACAGAACACCTTTTGTTTTTCCGACATTGTTTTGAAATTTGTTGTGCGAATTTCGGACTCACGTACTTATGCAACGCCGTTATTCATCATCTTTTATTGAACGTATTAGTAATAATAATATTACGTCATATGAACCATCCATGCAAATAAACCATGCGAAATCATCCATGCAAAAAAACCTAATCAAAGACATGCTGCAAATTTAAAACCTACTTTTTACATTACGATATTTTTCTTGACTGTTGTACATTTAAAAAATAGAAGTACTATTTTTAAAACTGCACATCCTATGGTGCTCAATTTAAAATTACAGGAATTTTGTACTTTGCAGTAACCTAATTGAATTAAACATTTTCATTTTATTAATTAATTAATGTCCTTCGAGAAATATGTAATATATTCCGTAATATATAAAGTATTAAATAAGAATTTAAATGTATCGAAATGAAATTAAATATTGAATAAAAATCATAGTTTTGACACGAATAGAGTTGTGACTCGATGACTCACGAATAGAAATGCTAAACGCGCATCGAGGGCCAGCGTAAGCCGTGGTCTCTCTCGGAGCCCTTGCACCAAGTCGCTCCAACGAAACTTCGCCTAATCAATCGAGCAAGAATTTTGGCCATCTCCCAATTCCTCACAAGTACAATATTTAATATTCAAATATTTAATCTTTAAATCACTCGTACTCGTCAATCAAACAAAAATCACTTATTAGTCATATCATATTGTCTCTAAATACAATTTTCCAATGTTACTTTTAATTATTGCCATTAGTCAGGTAAAACACACTTTGTAAATGAGCTTGGTTAAGATACTACTAACCATTGATGTACATGATGGAACGACAGCTAATATGGTGCTATGTATAAATATTTTGAAAAAGCAGCAAATTCCTTATTCATGATAATAACATAAACTTTATTGTATTAATTACATTACTAATACAGAAATTACTCCTTTTGCAGCATATTTGATTTCATATACGGGTATAATTAGCTACCTATTTCAATTTTCGTTCTTGATATTGATACATTTTAAGGGTAATGAAAATATTATATAACTATATTATATAACCATTTTTTATAACTTAATATATATTCAAAATAAATGCCTTATGTTATAGGTAATACCGTAAGGACCACTCACAAAATTAAATATGTATGATAATTCATCATCATCACGTCTAATCCTGGTCGTGGGTCTTCCCAATATATTTCCAAAAAGACCAGATCGCTATGTGGCCTAGTCACACAGCCACATCAACGTCTTGCTTCGTGCAATTCATATTTTTTGATTTATTGTTTGGAATTAGTTTTGTGCTTTGTATAATCTATAACAAATTGGACATATTTATTTTATATCTGAACTTTTGCCGTCAAGTCCTTGCAGTCATGTAGTCTATTTTATCGCTAAAATATTAGTTTTTGGTAACTGTGTAGACATTCACATGATTTGGCGGACATTAAAAATTATTAATAATATATTCCGATTCATAACAAAAGCTAATGGAACATTGACAATACTTATGTCTCTTGTATATATGAGGCTTTGTATCTAAAAATTATGGTTAGTCAAACATTGTTAGATATAGGGTTGAGTTACCATATACATATCAAACTTTTTAATAACATTAATAATTACTTATTGTTTAATTTAAGTACTGTTATTAATTTTTTAAAAATTATATTTATTAAACTCCTATATCTAAATAAAGCATTTTGAACTTACACAAGTTTCAAATTTGTTATATATGTATGCTAGCAACATTGACGACAGCTTAACCGTTGTTTAAGCATGTGTTAAGTGTTTAATGTTATGTTAAGACAACGCTCACTTCGACAATACTTAAAATTTACTAATATTTTGTACGTATAAAACTTCAAGTGTGTTGGTA
This sequence comes from Battus philenor, assembly GCF_028537555.1. Lineage (NCBI taxonomy): Eukaryota > Metazoa > Arthropoda > Insecta > Lepidoptera > Papilionidae > Battus > Battus philenor. The sequence continues at coordinate 8,483,840 of NW_027181693.1, forward strand.
CTTAATATACTGCTGTAATGTTATTAATAAACCGTTCAAAAGTAACACAATACCACGCCCCATTTATGTAACTTCGTGCGAAGCCGTTTAGTTTAAAGTTGTTGTTTTGTCAAATTGTCACATTGCTCAAAATTATTTTTTCGGAGACGTCATATATATTTAGTCCTCTCTTAAACTTTTATATAAAAGTACGATTACATAAAAATTGCTCCTTGGTTCCATCGGTCTACCAAAAATCTATTAGACTTTGATCACTACACTAATTGATAAGTATTTCAGCAAATATAAAAATAATTGTGTCCTGTATGTATTAAAACCCTGTATACACATTAAAACCCTGTATACACATTAAAATTACTATATGTAGCTTAAAACTTTATCTTTACAAACCTAAGAGATGTTAAAGAAAAGTAAAATGAGCGACTATTTTTATTTTTTATTTTTTTTGCTATAAATTTTACACAGAATTTGATGAGATACCTTTTTCTTAAATAACGTTTCATCTATATTAATTAGAAGTGAGGGATATAATACTAAGCTTAATTTTTATAACATGGAAATTACGGTGTGTAAATGTATCTAATGTATATATCCCGTGGTACCCGTAAGCAATCCATACATATCCACAATTTAATTAACGATTTTTTTATTGGAGAATAAGTTATCCATCGTGTTGGTACTCCCTGCTTCCTTATTTTGGGCATGTAATTAATAATCCTTTAATTACTATAATAAATTTTTATTTAAAAAGGTGTCGTTATAAGCCATCTAAAGCTGATAAAAAAGAGTTTCGGTACGTCTTAATAACCAAACAGAAAAGCAAATAATGCTGCTACGCTGTGGTTTCAAATCAACTATGAAATTATACATCTAGAACATTTCAAAATTATGCTTTAGCTTGTTAATTGAATTATCAGACAATTTACAAGTCAAAATTAAACTTCCAAAGACTGTAAAAGAAGCTGTTAGTATAAAATACAATATAAATACAGGTTAAACGCAAATTAAAGTGGATCATCTATAAGCAGCTATCAGCACTTTAAGTATGCTTAAACAGAACTTGATCTTGCCTGTATAATAAGGTATTATATTATTAAACATCTTAAAAATTAAGGAACGAGAGATTCCAATATGTTTGCAGGGTATACCCGTAGAAAATTGATTTAAGTTTGAAGAAAGTCACCAAAAACTATATGATAAAGTACACTATAGTGGAAAAATGATCGGAAGTTTCCAGTTTTCTTCAAACTTATAAACGGACTGTATATTTGAACATAAAAAATAATCTATTCAGTATGGTTTTCCTTTGTAATAAGGTATAAAAACTCTAATGGGCATCGAAAACCTTTGTAATAATGGTATGCGTTGCACAAATTCGGTTTCGAACAATGTTTTTAATTAGAAAAAGTTCTTAAATAAAAAAAAAACATGTACAGCAATCTCATCGAGCAACAACCTCTTCTACCAACTCAAACCATTTCCACCAAATTTCCTTTAGTCAAATTTATCATATTTTTTAACCAACGGAATGCCAATAACAGAAATTTAGAGGAAATTGACTGCGCTTACTAAGTTCACTGCAATTTGGACTTTCTTAAATAATCTCTAATTAAAACAGGAGCTGAAAGACGTTAGCGTAACATAGAATTATGCTATTGGTCTTAGAGATCAAGACAATTTTGATAAATTTTAAACCTCAGTTAACTGATTCTAACACAAAGCTTAGAGTTTATTTATTAAGTTACGAGCAGAATTACAAAATCGATAAAAATCGAAAATAATATTTGAAGACAAGACGGCCTTAAAAATGTTTATTATGAAATTATTACAAAAAGTTAATTAAAAAAATTATGTTTTTCTATACGAGTGTTATTTACTTATAACTTAAACTCTTGAGTACTTTGAAAATCTCTTGTCAATTTTTTAACTAGAGCTTTGTATCTAAAAATAAATCTACATATTTTCATATAATCATTGCATTGATAACAAATGAGACCTGAAAAGACATTACCGATAACATTTGAAAATTTCGATACATTTGTTTTAATATTTTACTTTTTATTTCTTGTATTTCTTCTTCCTCTTTTCAGCCGACGGACGCCCATGCAAGGCATAAAGCCAAAAAAATCAATCCTGATTTTTTGTGATAAACTATGTATAGGACTGGTCTCTTAAAATACTTTACATACGAGTTTGTTTTTCAAAAGATTTTCTTTTTGTGCAGACGAAGATGAAGAACCCCGTTGTGTTACGCTAACTCCACGCCATAAAGCAGCAATCCGATTTATAAGGAAGGTATGTACAATGTTTTTATTTGTTGTCTATTTTAGGTTTGAGTTGGGAAATAACAAAATACCGTTAACACTTGTTATTGCCATTTATGACCATAAAATACTTTATTCTTAAGTAGTAAATATGTGAGTCTATTTTTTTCTTTTACATTACAATACACACTAAACTCAAAAAAATGACCATAATTTGTTATTCTTCGGAAACTTCTAATTTTAATTGATAGTTGCATTATGTCAGAAAAATGTATTTTGTTAAAAATTTAAGTTTTCAGGTTAATGATTAAAACGGAAATAAAATTACTAAATTAAGACTTAATGACAGTTGAAATTTGTTTGTACACGACATGTTTTTAAATAAATATAGCTACAAATACTAATTATTTCTTATTTAGTATAATTAAATATTTCAAATAATTTAAAACTGGTCTTAAAGGTTTATGTATAAATTGTCTTTAATTTAAATTGTATGCACAAATTTTTACCCCCAAAATATCTCACTACTACAAATTTTAGAAGTATGCTAACGAATTAATGGTGGCTTGGTGTGATTATTAATGTCATTGTTTATTAAGTTTAAATTATTTTGTTTTTAGCATAATTATATAATCTATACTTCTTCAAACTCTTGGTGAGTTTCTAATTTGTACATACTATTTAAATTCTTTGCTATAAAAAAAATATATAAATTAAAGTTTACTAACTTATGTTTATTCACCAGAATACATTTTGTCATCATTATTACGAGTCCACTGTTGAACATAATTCAATTTACCATAATGAAAACGAAATTCAAAATGGCACTAGTCGCATTCCTCTTACTGCTATTACTATATCATTATTACGTAACTATTGGTTACTATTTAGTTCAAAAATATTTGAATATATTTTTAATGTAATAATTGACATACTACACATGTGACTTTACTGTAATAGTTAATGTTTTAAATAAAAAATGCATCATATATATTAAGTAATATATGTAACTACAACTTAAAATAAAATGATAAGCAAGTAATTTAATTATAAATTAAGAATATAATATAAATGCAAAAATGGTAAGGGCAACCGAAAATCACACGACATACATTTTTTGAGCACAATTTTTTACCGCTCATATTATGAGGTCATAACTTTGCTAAATTTATTAATTACGAGACATACTTTATAGTTTTAACACTAGAAAAATATTAGACAAATCAAACACAACCAAAACTTTTTTAGTAAATCTAGTACACTATAGTTTACTGTAGAATAATGTAGATTATAACACGAAACAAAATAGACTAGTTCCATTTTACTTCAAAAACTTGTTACATAGAACGATTCCTTCAGAAGACAATTTTTAACGGTTGTCGTACAATATATTTCAAATCAATAATAGTTTTTCATAATCGTAAATGGATTTATTTTATTATTTGTAAGCATACTTCTCTGAAATATTGTTATGTGGAATCCTAACAGATGAAGTATTTTGTGGCTCGACGTAAGTTTAAAGAAGCGCTTAAGCCATACGACGTTAAGGATGTAATAGAGCAGTACTCTGCCGGCCACGTGGACCTTCTGGGGCGAGTGAAAAACGTCCAGACTAGGTAGTACGAGTACCTAGCCAGAGACATCAGTACGCCTTGCACTTATCATAAACCTTTTCTACATCCTTCATACATTTCTCTCGTTCCGTTTTCACAACAACTGTGTCTTGTTATATTACTTCAGTAGTCAACTTTGGCATCAAACCTAATATAGTAGAAGTATAGTGTGTGTATAGCTATCTTTAATTTTCAACTTTTTACTGCTGAAAATTACACGTGAAAGTTATTTTAATACGCCACCTTTCTCTACTTCACTCCACTTCTTTATAAGTAGTCAGATTCTATCGACATTACTTTACTTAATGTTTCATAAAATAGCAACATAAGAAACATTTTTTACATAATACCAACTAAAACAAAATCTTTAACGTTACTTCTTTCGCATGACCGCTGGAACCTAAAAAAATTAGTTTAAACTTTTAAGTAGATAATGAGCATTACATCTAGATATTAAATTAATAATTTAAAAAAAAAGTATAAAAAGTTTTTATTTGTACAGTTCAATAACAAAAAATAGAGGCTTCAGGGCATATATCTCAAACAAATGTAACAACATTTCAACGGCTTTTCTAAAATAAAAACGGTTGCCTGCTTGCATTGAAATGGATTAATAATAAAAATATATATAAATATTTGTTTATACCTGTAATAACCTTATTTTTGTAAGAATGAAAGCTAATTGTTTCGAAATACTTCGCGCTGTAATAAAATGTAATTGTAATGTATCAGGTCACCACACAATTTTAACTAACATGAAAATACTTTTGTTACATAAACTTCCGCAATTTTTCAGTTCGATGTGAATTAATAAACGTTTGAATAAATTCTCGTCTAAAATGTTGACACAGGACGGTGTGCTTACGCACTAGTATACGCTATCAGGATATATTTTATTTCCGTGTAGCTCAAGTACTTTGTCGCGCGCAAGAGATTTAGAGAAGCATTGAAACCTTACGACGTGAAAGATGTCATAGAACAGTACTCCTCCGGGCACGCCGATCTTCTAAATCGAACCAAGAACTTGCAGTACAGGTGAGGGTCCCCTTGTAGCGCAAGGGACGCGTTTCCAGCACCATCGGGCCTCGTCGCAGCTTTATTCACCGCTCTTCATCAGATAGTCCAACGAGTTGTTTATAAAACTAACGATCATTTTTATAATCTTATTAATTGATATTCTAAATGACATTTTATAACGCTGAGAATAAAACGAAATAAATCGGTAATATATAAATAATTTAAAAAATAGTAAAGGAAGTAGTGTAGTTATGCGTAGACTTATACGGTTACGGGTGGCACGGATCACTTAAGATCGGGTGAACGTCCTGCCCGTCTCTTCGTTTTTAGTAATAGAAATTTCGTTCAAAGTGTCATTCCATTTACTATATCCAACTTATAAGCTCAAACGTAAGCTTAACAGCTATCAGTAGCGTTTTTATATTTTAAATTAAATAAGCCACAATAAATACGTTAATATTGTAAAATAAAATGAATTAATAAAAAATGTAACATGAAGTAAGCTCTTTATTACTGATAATTCAATTATTCCTTACTACGAATTTGTGACTATGATTATTTGAATTAAAAATAATATTGCCGTTTTGAGACATTACGTGACGTAGAAATAATATTTTGTTGAAACCAATGGTTTTCCACCAATTTATATATGTAATAAAGTTATATAATGTTTGTTAACACAATTTCATTCTCTTACTCCGAGATATAAAATGTATTTGAGATTAAATTTAACGAAAAATAAACGAATTTTGAATTTATTTGATATTCCGTTGTCTGTCAGGGTGAATCATTTGGATGTGATTCGGCGATTTAATTGACTTGTATGCATAAAATTATACACCATACTCTAAATACAGGAAACAGTAAATTTTAAACAGATTTAAAGTACAGAGTATTAAAACATTTTGGAATTGAGAACATTCTTTTCGAAATCTTACTTGAGCTTTTCGGGTCTGAACATATCAAGATAAATTTTTAAGTATTATTACTTACTAAAACGCTACCTTATTACGCATTTATATAGTAGTAGCGCTATAGTTAAACTCATTCTTAAAATTCGAATAACGTACCGGAGAGAAATATAGAACTACTTTTATTCCAAAAAATAATACTGGCAATAAAAAGTTTATAAAGTCATAGAAATAGGCATGGTACATAGTAAATTATAAATAAAAATAGAGACGTACATACATAGAACTAAAAAAATCATTCTTACGTATCCATTCTTAATACGCTTCGTATTATGAATGGAAACGTAAGAAATAAATTTAAATGATAGTGAAAAGTCCGTTATCGTGAAAACGTTAAAATTATTTCTAACTGCTTCACTGTATTTATGTATTTTACATTTAGTGCATCACTAGTGCACGGCCATCATTAGCTTTATTGTGTTTAGTGCTTTGCACGACATCTGCGCTTAGACTCGAAACGATCATAACTAGTATTTGGAAATCATGATAAATGTTATACATGTATGTATGGATGTGTAAAACTGTTATGTAGTGCTATCAGGAAAAAAAATGTTATTTATTTACGTGAATACGTGGGCATTATGAACAATATGTAAAACTTTTGAAACCATTGGTCGTAAACTAATATAGATCACCTTAATCTTATCTTCGATAAGAGAACAGCCAGAAGCCGTTGAACTGTAATTAGTATTCCTTGTTAAATAATTAATGAATAAGTATTTATATATATAGAAATAACTATCTATATTTTCTAATTTACTATAAAAGTATACTAACTGGCAATAATATTTGAAATGTATGATATATATTTATGGTATATGTGCTTTATATAAATGCGCAATTTAAAAATAATTTTGACAAAGACATTTTGTAATTTAAACCAATGCAGAGGGAAACAAAACAATCCGCTTCTATTTTAGCCTCGTTATTGTTTTCACTGCAATTCTGAAACTACCCAGTTTTGCATAAACAAATTTTCGACTTGAGCTATGGAGCAGTTGTAATCAAGCAAAACACGTGATGTGTTTGTTTCCCTATAATATTTTGTTATTAATCAGGTCTGCAATTACGTCTTTCACGTGTCAGAAAGTTCTTTTTTCTTTTAAAATCAATCTAGTACTTAAAGCCTATTTCTTTAATATTATTTACATACACTAGTTTTTTGAATTGCGACTTCGTTACTTAGATCCTAGTTGTTAATCTTTTAGTGGTTTCTATGATCATTACGAACAGATAGTAACATTAACACGCGTTGTCATAATCCAGCATTTTTACACAAATAACCTAGATAATAATGCCCATGTATTACGTCTTACATTCAACAGTAGTTGCAGATTATGAAATTAATTATTTATAATGAGTTTAATGTTAGTGTGTGTTGTTTTATTCATACATCTTACGTAAATATTATCGTTTTAATATTATTTATGGTATATGTATTTAAATTTCCCTAACAATAACCCACAGGTTAGATCAAATTCTTGGCAAGCAAGGCTCAAAAGCCAAAGACGTCTATGCATCTAAAATCAGCCTAGCTTCCAGAGTAGTTAAAATTGAAAGACAGGTATTATACTTTACACTTCTAGTAATAAAATAATTAAATTTGTAAACAAGATGCATGTATATAATTTATACAGTAGATCATAATGGTATTAGTTTTGTATTTAGTGAAAAAAAAATCATCAACCAAGTTACAAAGTTGGGATTAATTTCAGGTAGATGACATAGAAAGTAAGTTAGATCATTTATTAGAGATGTACGAAGAAGATAGACGGGCATCGAGAAGAATAGGTGGCGGAGCGAACGGCGAGGGTGAGAGCGGTGCGTCTGGCGAGAGTTCGCTTCGTACCCGCCCCGCCATCACAGACAAGCAGTGCTCGGAGCCGAACTCACCAGTTTCACGCGCGTTCGAGTCAGCCACAGGATCCACCGCGCCACCGCCTCTGCATAAGCGTCCTATGAACCGGGGCTATTCCGATTTAGGAACAAGATTTATACGCAAAAAAGTCATCGTAAAGTACGTATTCTATCCTCTCTTTAATGCAACACTTTGTTTTATGTAACCAGTAAGACGACAGCATAAAGAAAACTGAAAAATTACTGTTAATATGACAAATTTGAACTACACAACTACTTGAACTACTCCTAGACTACAATTAGAGATTGCGAAAGCGGTTAAAAATATATATATTACGTTTTTAATATTTTCAATTGACTAATTTCATTGATATTTATAGCTATTGATATAGCCAGGTAAAATATTGAATCATTCTTTGTTTAAGAACTTCCTCGAATCGTAACGGCGAATCGCCTCGTGATGATGAAGTTGTCATAGTAGTGCCAACTGACCGTGAAGACACACCTCCCCGACTTGCCACTGACAGCTCAGGTAACTAAAACATTTAAAAAGCATTTCATCAATGATTTGTAACATAATAATTGCCTACCTTTAGGCGACAAAGTTTTTTTTATATATCATAAATATTTATTTTATATTGTTCGTTCTAAAAATCAAAAATGTACGTGAAACCAGTTTTATACGAATCTTTATTTTTATTACCAAATGTATGTAATTACTAGCCGGAATTATATTTTTGTTATCAAATAAGCGATTAGTAACATATTTTCAAAAAAACATGATTTAAATTTCACACCGTCAGCTTTCCGTTTTTTTCTGTAAAAACGTGTTAATCTAAGGCAGTAAGTTATAAATTACAACATTTCTAAAACATAAGACAATTCGGGTGTGGCAAGTAAAGAAATGTAAGGATAATTAACTTGTGGCACACATTTCACATTATTTAACGTACTAATTATTAATCGGAATGTTTAAAGTAAACTAGCTCACGCTTTGTAAATACAAATTCGTGAATTGCGAAACATCGATCAATGCTTGCTGCCGCGATTGAAGCAGCTGCGATAAGTTTGGCATCTGTCCGTGAGTAGAAGCACAAACGAATGCTTCCAATGTGTAGGCGTAGTGTATTTCTAGCTTAATCTGCTTATTTTATTATTACACGTTGCATCTTAGTAACGTTGTTTATCGTTACTTGATGTTTATTGCTCATTTAAAATATGTTATTGCAAGTGTTACATAGAGATGCACAGTAAAAACCGGCAATTTTTTGTACACTATATGGAATATTTTAACACATAGTGGCTTGAAGTATTTATTAACCAATTGAACGTCATTGCCATAGGTATAAATATGCGAATATTACAAAATTGCAGCATCTTATGAAGACTATTCATCGTCGACTTCTCTCTGACCGCCATCTTGGGAGTGCCCCCTTCTTTACGGCCAGCCCCGGCTGCGTGAGTCCTAACCTTTCCCCTATCGATGTGTGGAATGTGTATAATAGTTATTCTTTGTTCCCTCCCTCTTATTCCTCCTGAATGTACATTTTTAAGGTGTTGTATTTAGAAGTACCGCATAAGTCATATACATTTGCCAGTTCCATATTGTGAAGTATACCACATAATATTCGTATTTTATTTATTTTCAGTTATAAATGACCTAAATAATTATCTAATTTTTTGAAATCAGAAAATGTGTTCTTTACTGCTAAAAAATTTAAAACATCGTAGATGTACTTTATAATATTTTCTTCATCTGTTTAACTTAAGTATATTTGATAGTTTCGCATGTTATTATCGCTTGGGTTTTTATATAGTTTTCCTTTTCTCCTTTAATAATTAAAAAAAAAACATGATAACGAACTAATGTTTCGAAATTGTTTATTTTAAATCATAAGTTGTTAGTCTTATTTTATTTATACGGTTTCAGAAAAAAACATAAATTGTAACCATTTTGTACTATTCAGATAGACTATTTAATAACTAATACATGTGTTTAAATTATAACAAGTGCAAGTCAAATTTACCGAAAAAAGTATAATTAAATACGCAAGTACATAAAAAAAAAGTTATACATAGCAACACAAAGATAAAGGGAAAACTGCTAAAATAAACGAATTATCTTTGTTACAACAAACATTATCATATCTTAATTATTAAAATTCTTCAAATCAACCAGATCTATATTTTTAAAATAATGTTACAAATTTGTAAAAAAAATCATTGAATGAATTTTCGCTACTTATATATCATATAATATATGTGAAAACCTAGGTGTAAAAATGGGAATTTTTTTGTCTTATTTTATCAGTCAATATCGAGATGTCGGTGTGGATGATAAGAAATAAATTTTGGAAAGTAACGGCAAATAGTATATTTTCATTCGTTTTGAGACATGAATAATATTATTTACTTTTTACTTTAACTAAAAAACAGCGATTACTTTCTGAACACATAAGTTATATTTGTTATATATTATGCATTAATTACCTTTTTATTGTTAATTGATGTATTTAGATAGCTGTTATATAGTGTTACTGGAATTCTTCTTTAGTGATGTGTTGTTCAAAATACATTTAGAGTAAATAAGGCCGCACGTAAATGTACATGTATCTACAATACCAAACACGTGTACTTATATTACCATTTTTTTTATGAATTCATCTCCAGGTTTATTAATATAAGAAATGGTACAATTGCAGAAGTTTGCGCAAGCTGTTCGGTGGAAGTGGAGACCGAAGCAGAAGCGGGTGGTACACGATCAGAAAGCTCTGGATCTCCATCCTGGTGTGAGGGTGAAGGAGAAGCGGGTTACGAACGCGGATATGGCTCGGGTGATTCGCTCGCTGAGGATGCAGCATTATTGGGCGCCGCTCAATCCGGCCATCCCCCGAGACTCATGCGCACGCAAAGAAGGGACGTTGCGGTTGATTTGCACCTACTCAGACCTGACGTATGAACCATGCTTCAAACGACGCGCGCGCTGAAGACGTGCTGTATTTTCGCACAATACCCTCTCCCATTTACAAACATTTCTTATCATGGATGCTTCAGCATAGATTATCGAATGGGATAAATGCTTCAATAGAGTACGAAAACACACAAGCCTCGTGCAGTGATTACTATTAGACAATTTGTACAACGATATAGTTAGTGTGGTTAAACTAAGTTTCGGATTCCACTCGTTTTAGACGTATGTAAAAGACCAAAGACTCAGAGTAAACATGGTACCTTTTATATACAATTACATAGAGTAATTACATTACGCTTATCTCATTATATCTCTAAAGGAACTGAGTGCGATACATTCTGTACATTGCATATAAATAGACGCTTTTGTTGAGCTCATTGTTATTGATGCAAATAGGTATTTGTTTAACAAAGTGTACATAAAAATTAGCTAAATTTTTAGTTAAACTTATTTAAGAGTAGTCTTTAAATAATTAAATAAAAGCGGGGACAGAATTTACCACACTTGCCTTGAAACTGAAAGTAAAATACAAATTACTTTCACACTTATTTCGCACGACCATATAATTAGGTTTTTACTATTATAGTACTGACTAAAATTGGATTTTAATACAAACAATATTAAGTTCCACTTTAAATAATATATTGAAGATTCGGACCTTTCACAAGTCCTAATTCGCGTAACGTCCCGCGTTAAATACAGGCACCTCACTTATACTGCTTTAAGAAAGATATCTATCCCATAAAGTTATTCTAAAGATATCCTAATAGTACATTTTCATATTTCTAAATGAACTGTGATAAACCTTTGAGTTTTATACTAGTACCCACATTAAGCGCACTTTTAACAATAAATACAATAAGATTTTCCATTGCGATCGAATTAGTATATCTTCAACATTCTATATAACTTACTCTACAATAAATCTGCATCATTTAATATTAAGAAAAAAACTTCTTAAACAATTACATTATTTTTCCCATATGAAATTAATGCTCCCGAAACCAACACTTTAGAAACACTCGATATACTACTGTGATCAAAAAGTAGTGTGGAATTTCCATTAAAAATTCCAAGTCATTAGGAAGGTATGCATTTTTATTCCTAGGTTGGTAGGAGACTCTGTTTGTCTAAAGTGTAAAGCGTCCAAAACTCGACTAATGTCGTTCCGCAACAACCATATTCGCCTGATTTGACTCCATGCGACTTCTGGCTATACAACAAACTTAAAAGGCCAATACGCGCTATTTTGACATTTAAGATTAAGGAGATAAAAATCGAATCGAAGAAGGTCTTGAAAGCTATTACTACTTTTTTGAGGATAGGAAAAAGCGTTGGCAAAAATGCGTTTTATTGGACAGATATTACCTTGAAGGTGGTGAAATTGATTTGGAAGAATAAATAAAGAATTTACATTTTATAAACAAAATCACCTTACTTTTTGATCACAGTGATAATCTGTTACAAATTGGTTACTGCAATAGTTTCTTGGCCGGTCTATTTATTGCCTAAACGAGCCGAGTGTTTACATAAGATAACACTAGGATTTGATAAATTTACTTTTATCCTGGCTGTATAGCGTTATTAATATGATAAGGGTAACGTAATCACATTAGCGAAAAAGCCCATTTAATAAAAGAAAATTAAAGTACATTGTATCAATTAAACACGTATTTTATTCGATTCTGTGATGCAGACGTATTGTTATCGAGTTCATTTGACCATCTCCAATAAAGGAAATTTATTCTTGAACCAATTTTTAAAGAAAACTTTTGGACGCGTTTCTTAAAAAAAAAGCAGGGTAAACATTTGCCTGACTTTCAAAATAATAAACGTAAGACTAATATTTATATGAATATTTATAGAAAGTCACACTCCAATAACCAGATTTACACTGGTCAATAAACTAATTATTTAAATTAAACGGCTTTTGCCTAATTCAGCAAATAACAGTTACAATACAATGGGACCTAGTTTTGCCTCACGAAAATATGACTTAATAATTAACTGCGTAAATGTAAGACATTTAATCAATTAAATTTGTAAATTTCCTAAAATTATTCTCATATTTGTTAAAAACTTCATTAGTACTATAAATATTTTTATTGAACACTAAAATCTATACCTGTTGTCTACTTGTACTGTCAAGCGCCTCCTTTTAAAAATTTCAAATTAGTTAAGTAAAACAAAGTAGGACAATAATAATATAGAATGATAATCTTATTATTTTATTATTTTGTAGAATAAATGTTACGACGAGTTGTACTTTAGCTCTAAAAATTCTAATCAATTAACCTAAACGAGGTTCGTATATTTTTGGTATTGGAAAAAGGAGGCGCATGCATTTCGTTTAGGAAAATAAATATAATAGCGTTGCCGTGCTCCTTTTTCAATCGGATAAAAGCATTAATTTCCAAAATGTACTTTTTTCTACATTACACGGTCTAAATCAATTTACGTTACAAAAACCAATGATCAAACATTGCCTGCTGATTAAAAATTGTAATATGTAAAACATTTTTTTAGCATTTCCGGGTAATGTGAATAAGCACAGATAATTAATATTCATTTCTTACCTTATTTTAGGTCTGGCAGCGTTCTTTAATGTGCACTGTCAGTTTTCTCCAATAGTCCAAGTAATTTTAAATAATCCCCGATTAGCAATTCTTTTTTACGTAGTCATAAGAAGGTATGACCGCAAAATTCATGTAATATGTCTAATTAATTTAAATTCACCATCAGCACTACTAAGCGCAAAGGCTAATTTAAATTTTTAAAAGCGTAAATTTAAAAATAATCGACTTGTCTAGATAGAATTTGAGCAATAGTTATAAATTTTGACTTTGCATATTATGTAGATTTGATATTCCGCATTCGAGTGACCAAATTTTGCTTATTTTTTCTATTTGATGTAGCACTAGGACGTTATTTGAATAAATATTTATTACCTATTTGTTACATGCTTGCATATTTTAAAAAAAGATTTTTCTTTATATGATACGTTTTGATCGCGGATATTATAACAATGAAACAAACAATAAAATGGGTGCTAATGTACTAAAAGTATCATAGCACCCGAAGGCGATCCACATTTACGTTTTATGGTATGTGTCAAGAATTATAATTTTAAATTATGAAGGAAATATGGTTATATCTTACTATGTGAATATTTCCTTAAGAGATGAAGTAGAAATAGACATGAGAAACTTGCGATGTCTAATTACCTAAATGGTACGGTAATTTTAGTTAATGCTGCGAATGTAAATGTAACAATCAAAATTTTTATTTAATAAAAATTAACGCAATACAGAAAATCAGTCTTATGTTTATTTAAGTTAATTTTTTAACTGTTTTAAATTATCACATTTTCAGTAAGTTTAATAAAGTAAATGATAGTACAAATTGTTTTTATTACTTTCCTTTTCGTCATTGCCGTCTATATGAAGATGTTCTAAAGAAGAGTTTGAAAAGAGAAGTTCTCAATTTCACGAAGGCAAACTTAACCTATCATATCCGATCCATGAACTTATAACCTCATGCTCGACTAATTATTTTACTAGTTTCAGAAAACTTTCCAAAATAATATTACCATTAGTGAACCAATACTTATAACAAAATATATAATTGGTGGTGTCCAAATTAAACATCACGGAAATAAAATTGTTATAAGGAATTTTAAAGCCCCCTTCCAAGAGTTTCAACAACTCGCGGATACAAGAGACCTATGAGTAATGATAACACCATATCAAGAAGTGATTCATAAGAATTTTAGTAAACGAATGATAAAGTAAATAAAGAAAGTTCATCTATATAACAAACACACGGTAGTTATTTAAATGTTAAAATATAGGAAGTAGTTTAAACAATGTGATTTTGATAATGCTTTGTTGCTAGATTGTAAAAAATTATTAAAGAAATTTGTGTCCCAAGTATAGATGTAAAAAAGCCGATTTAAAACGTTTAAAACCAAAAGTGGCGGTTTAAAACCCCAAATAAATCTTTTTTAAACGGGTTAAACTCGCCTACTAAAATATAAGAACAGTGTTTTTACACATCATTATCGACAATACTTGGTCTTGTGTTAGTTACCTATGCAGTTTATACCTATGTAGGTAAGTATAATAATTATAAAGAAACAATATTACATACAATAGATTAAAATATGTACCTAAATCATAAAGAAATTGTGGATAGGAGTTTTGACCTTTATTTCCAAGTAGTTAAGGTCAACTCAAAGGTCCACTCCTCAATTTCTGTTCAAAGAGTTTGCCGACAGAGTGCCACCGCCGACTGCTATGCACACACACACAGTCTGTCAAGAAAGTCATGAAAAGAAATAAAGTGTTGCCATATTTAATTTTAGGACAGAAATGTCAGTCAGTTTTACAAAGATAGTGGCGCCTCATAAATTTTCATGACTTTCTTGACTGTATGATCATCATGTTGTCGAGTGGACTGTGTAAGATTAGCCAGTTTTTTTTATTACTTTCAAGAAAAAATCGGGTACCTAATAATCTAATTTTATAACAGCTCATTACATTTTAGTTATTTAGTAATGTTTGGCATATTTAGTACGAGTACCTTTATATTGAATCCAAATTTGTACATTTTTTTTACAATACTGGCAACACTGACATGTCCGCACGCAACACGCTATGTATGTGTGTGTGTGGTGTGGAGTAGGCGAGCTGGCAATGTTGCATCTTGACGTCTCTCCGCGTGAGAAGTGCAAGTGTGTGAGTTTGGTTTTATACCGAATGAAACTGATTGATAAATCTTTTCAAAATAATATAGTTAACTAGGTAATAGTTTTTCAACTTAGCTAGGTAATGTCTACGCTTGGAATAGATAATGTGTTTATATTTAAGAAAAACATAGTCGTCAACACTAAACGTTTAAAATCGAAAAAAATGGGTTTTTTCGGTTTTAAACGGTTTTTTCGTTTTAAACCGCTTGGTTTAAAACGAAAAAAAATAGAGATAGCCAAGAGAAATACACTGTAAATGAGTTCATACTTACGACAGCACACCTTTGGAATGATGTTTGCCTTCCTTTATTAATTTTTTAATTTTACATTATTTCAATATATTAATTTGATGCATTTATTACGATTAGGTAATCAATTTCACCTCAAAAAGAGATGTAATCCATTGTATGTTGAATAAAGAATATTGTTTGAATTAAAGGAATTAATTCACCGATTGTCATTAACAAAAAATTTGGAACCGGTTACAGGAAACTGATCTCAAATCCCAGGTCTAATGCCTTCTTCTATGCTACAAAGCGTTATTTTACTACGATCCGCATTCAAGGGTTGATTTTAAAGATAAAAATGTTGTAGTCATTAATTAAAAGTTTCTTTTCTAATCGTCTCATAATATGTCACTTTGCCATTTTTTGGGTTGATGACGTATATTTCTGAAATAAAATTTAAACTACACTTGAATAGGCATATATTTTTTAAAAATTACATTTTTCAGATGTCAAAAGTTTTCACATCAATGTATATTTAAAAAAAGGTGAGAGTAACATTAAATGACAACTTTATTGTCAAATTGACATTTCAATGGTTTATTATCGTGTACAGTAAAATTTATAACAAAAATAAGTTTTTAAAATCCTTAAAATATAAAATAATGCCAAGTCAATATGAGGAAGAACGTGTTTGGGAAGGATCGAACCACAATCAATATGAAGTATATAATTACTTCCTTCTTGTTAAAACAATAAAGAGTTTAAATTAACACTATAATAACATTTTAGGAAGAAGCGGGTGAAGATATAATAGATAATCCGGAAGAAGTGCTGCAAGAATGTTTGGAAAAATTCAAAACTCCCGATTACATTATGGAACCGGGTATTTTTGGTCAGCTAAAACGGTACTTCCAAGCTGGCGGGAATCCGGAGCAAGTTATTGAACAACTATCTATAAACTATAACGGTGTTGCACAAATGGCTAATTTATTAGCTGAATGGCTTATACTTGGCGGTATATTTTTAAACTTACTATTTATTGTATGTTTATGAAATACCTTTTTTTAAAGGTATAGTTCGTTTTATATTTTCTATCGTAGTGATTTATGATTTAATATTTGTTGTTCTACACATTAAGAAAAACTGAAGCCTAAAATGCTATGGACAAATATCTGATATTCAGAGTTGTAGTAGTTATAGTAAAAGTGCATTGTTTACCATCATAATTTTATGGCAAATGAGTAAAATGTAGTTATTTTTTAAAGTATGACAATAAATTTCTCAGGTGTAAAAGTTACCGAGGTACAGGCAATGGTAGAAAATCATCTTAAAGACATGATTTTAAAAACATTTGACCCCAAAAAAGCAGATACTATTTTCACAGAAGAAGGAGAAGTAAGTACAGTTTCTTTTACTATTTTTTTTGTCAATCTCATCCGTACAGTATATTATGCAGCACTATATTGCATTCTTTATTTGGAAGTTGAGATAATGTGTTTATTGAGTCTAGATATTCCCATAGTTATGATTGCCTTTATTTTAAAATATTGTCGTATTTACATAAAACTACTTAGCCAAATTTGATGTAATTTTATCTTGGCCTATTTTAAATCCCACCAGTAGTTAACCCATCTACTGCCAAAATGAGTAAACTCGTCCTACTTTAAATATATTATAACATGCAGGCTTCTGAATTAGCAAATTTTGTGTGGCCACAAACATAAATATAAATATGTAAAAAATAAAACAATACTACACATAAAATGAATAAGTCAATTAGTTCACCTGGAGTTCTTAATTTTCCTGGAAGATTCCAGTCTTGATCATTTCCTCTAAATTAAAAAAGCTGGAGGATCTCTTTCCACTTCTTACCACATATTGCCACTTCTGGTATCTTCATTTATAGATTGCACATTGATAGTAGTATTAGAAACTTCATCTTCAATTTCTGATTCTTCTGAATTATACATCACATTTATTCATGTTTTCTTTTTTGCAATAGTAAATAAACTTGTTTGATTCAGTCTCAGAATCACTATCATATAGAAAATATTTTTCACCTGAATCAAAATCACTGCCTGTTGATATATCATTGTCCATTATAACTAAATTGAATTGTACAAGGGGTAAAATAAAAAATTGTAAGCAATATAAACATTGAGAATTTTCAATTTGAAAGTGAACCTAATATGTACAA
Source organism: Battus philenor (assembly GCF_028537555.1). Lineage (NCBI taxonomy): Eukaryota > Metazoa > Arthropoda > Insecta > Lepidoptera > Papilionidae > Battus > Battus philenor. The sequence continues at coordinate 8,501,704 of NW_027181693.1, forward strand.
CAATGTGTAATATCACTGAACAAAATTTGTTCAAAATTTTATTTTACAACTTACCTACACTCTACAAATCTATGTGATTACTGAGAACAGATGTTGCAGTTATTCAGCTCAAAGTGAAATCAAAATATGTGGTATTACATTATACCATTATCGGCTAAGACACTGTAAGCAAAAATAGTGAATTTCTAGGTATTGTCAATGTACAGAATGTTGTGTCATGTTTTATTATGATTTCATTATTTTCTCTGTCTGAGTGATTTGTTATTTGTTTTCCTACAAAAAAATACGCAATTACGAAAAAGGATATCAAGTCCCCTTGCCATCACATTGCCGATGATAGGTATATGTCGTTGGTTTTCCGCTTGTAAATGATTATGTATTAAAATATATGTACTTACCAAGAAATAACAGGGTTTTGGTAAACAATAACACTCAAAATATAAGTGGCAATGGAAATGACTTCATAATTTAGGCTTAGCAATGAATGGGTTAATCCAAATCTATTTTCTAAAAAATGTAATTTTTATTGACAGACACCAGCATGGTTAACAGAAATGATTGAACATCCTACATGGAGGTCTTTAATATACAGGCTGGCTGAAGAATATCCGGATTGTCTGATGTTGAATTTTACAATTAAGGTTATAAATTATAATTTTATTTTATAGCTAACTACCCTTGGCAACTTACTGTTAAAAGTTATTGGCTTTGCACTAAACTTTTAATTGAGAAAAAAAAAACATATGGAGTGATCACTTTATATATTGATTGAATGAATGTTTTAGTAATAAATAATATTTACTTACAAAAACAAGTTATCAATTTCATACCCAGCATGGTGTTAGTAATACTACTTTAATTGGCTAATGTATTTTCATTGTAATGCTTTATATTATAGTACACAATACTTTTCTTAATTACCTTTCTGTGAAAAAAATTGCTATTATTTCTAATTTCATTGCAATTTTACCATTTTTCCCTATACCTCTAACCTCTGCTATCATTATTAGAATCAAAAACAAAAAAAAAATTGTTTAAATGGTTGAGCCAATTTACTTAACAATGAACATTTTTTACTTTTACAACTTTAGAAATACAAGGTATATCAGAGGCAATTATTGTGTAAATAACTATTCTGTGTCATTTATTCTCATGTAATATATATTTTCTCCATGTCATAGTTAATATCAGATGCTGGTTTTCAAGGCGAAATTACTAGCATCTCAACTGCTGCACAGCAAATTGAAGTATTTTCAAGGGTTCTCAAATCAGCAATTGTGGGATTTCTACAAAGTTCAGATGATTGGCAAAATAGTGTGAATGAATGTGCCGTAAGTTACATTTTAGATTAATACTAGCTATAATAATAGCAATGGTAAGTTTGTAGGGTGACAGTAAATGTAATAACATTGTTGAATATTATAGTGCATGCAATGATAATGATGTGACAGGTTACACATTTACGTGTAAATTTAGGAACAAGTTCATTTTACTCAGGCTTTAGTTGTTGGCTGTTCAGGTCTTTGTAGTTCTGTAGTGAAGACCATGGACCAGTAAATGCAGCGTAGGACTTTCACCCAAGTGGAGAGATATCCTTGTTATAGTTGTCAGAAGACGCCATGCAGGCCTCTTTCATTTATCCTATTTAAATTCTGTGGGAAAAGAGGTCCAGCAGCTGATGTCTTATGGATGAAATAATGACATTTTAATCAAATTCAAAACTCCTTGTTATTAGGGAATTCTCGTAATTAAACATCAATATTAATGTTTCAGAAAATGGTTTGTCATGGAGCTCACACATATGTATACAGTCAAGTCATCGTTCACATTCTTTCACAAGAGCCAAGAGGTGGTGCAATTATGAAGAGACTTGGGCAAGAAATAACTCGTTGTGCACAACAAAGGTTTTTCTATATAATTCATTAAAAAATGATATCTTATTACACCCTTTCACAGTATTTAATAAAACATAAGCATTTAAAGCAAATTAATATGTTTTTAGCACATGCACAGTTGAGCAAAGAATGAGTTCAGCCTCTAACTAAAAAATTTTATTTTTGCTGTAATTTTTAATTAAAGTTTAAACATCTTATTACCAAAAAGTAACACGACACAAATGTAGCATAGTAGTGTGCGTACTTGACACATCATCATTCTCTAATTTTTCTTTACTTTTGTGTCAAAAGTTTAATCGTGATTTCATAATGTATTTGCTAATTTTACGTATTGCACACTGTGACTTCTTCAAGTAAGATACACATTGTTTTGTGCTCTATTTTCTATGTTTACTTGTAATTACAAGTACAAAATAATTATGTTTGTAGAGAACTTATTAATAAAAATGAAAATTGTTTAGACAAAATCATCTGGATAATACAATATTGTAAATTCTCTTTTTTCATCATTTAATTGCGTTAATGTTTCAAATATCACGTCATAATAAAGTTGACCTTTTTTTAAAGGATTAGACGAAAGATTATATCAAAGTTGCATGCAGACAAGCAATACATTGTTGCATACCTAACAATTCTAACTACACGAACTTTCGATTATTCTTATTATAAAAACAGGTCATTGGAACAGCTACTCGTTGTTTATGTCATACAACTCAAAAAAATACGCTTATACCCATAAATTTATAATTATTAATTATTCCCATAAGGGTACAATTAAGCGTATTGTGTTTTATATATAATAATAATATTGGTTTTTTAGTAATCATGATGTAACTCCAATCACCCTTGCGCTGACGGCTGGTGAATCGTGGCGCAGCGCGCGGACCGCATTGGCCGCTATGCTGTCACGAGGAGCACTCAATCCTGCTGATATTTCCGTGCTATTTCGCGCATATACCCAACCTGAACCGCCTCCGGTACATTTGTTAAGGATACCCCAATTCTTAGGTAATGTGTCATTAATTTTATTAAGTGGGTATAACATCAAAACAAAAAAAATTGCTATCCAAAATCAGATATTATAATAATACATATTTATAGTTTGTTATGTTTGGGTAGGAAATACAAATGAACTTATCGAACTATTTTCGAAGTTCCTATCTGGTGTAGATCAGTTTAGTCAAATGTAGATTGGCGATTTACTTGCTGTATATCGATGAAGTCATTTTTTCAGTACAAAAATGGTTACCATAACAACTCTTACGAATTTCCGATCTCTGCTGATTAACTACCATTTTTATATTTTTCCCAGTATTTTTGTGAAGAATGCTTGTGCATTTGCTGTCTTAGCTTGCGACTTAACTAGCTCGTAACTTACAGGCCTACATTGAATGAATTAGTTAATACTAAAATTTATTAATTTATTTCGAGGTTCACAGCTGATCATATAAACATTTTGATAGATTCAATATACCGATGACATACACATTACTATCAATTAAAATTAAACTATGATGGTCCTTAACAAAAAAAAGGGAGATAGGGAATTATGAAAGCATATATGGAGTGTGAATGTTGAGTGTTTGATTAATAATTTTATTGTTCTTAGGTTAAAGATGATAAATAACAAAGGAAACTTTTACTATTTGTTCATTGAACTTTTATCATTATTTGGTGTTGTTTAATTTTTTTGTAATATTATCTAATTATTAAAATAAATATTTGACCGATTCGATAATGTGGACCAATAATATAATACCATATCTGTTGGGAATTTGCAAGAGCAGTGGTGTACCTAGGGGGGGGGCGGTGGGTGCGGTCCGCACCGGGCGGCACTCACCTTGGGGCGGCATTTCTTATATTTACTTATAGTTGTAAAAAGCAACTTATTCATTTTATATTTTTTATTTCTTGAATAATAAATGATTATTATGATTATTAGAAGAAGAAAATAGTAAAACGAGATCAGATGCTGGAATATTACTCAATTCTATGTAATCTTTTTCTTTTCTATGTTACCTTCATTTATGGGAACCCGTCCTTTTGGAAATTAAGGACGCTCAAAAATACCTACAAGTAAAAGGGTTAAATGTCCACCAATGCCATATAAAACTAAATTCTTTGCAAACACATTTCATGGAACAAAGAGATACGCTAGTACAAAACGCTGTTATAGCAGCCAAAATAATTTGTGAAGAGTAAGCGTCGAGTTAGGAGAAAAAATATGAGTAGAGAAAATTCGACGTGGAGACGTGGGGCTATCCTTAGAAGAAGAAGTACGAAGAGAAATGTTTTCATCTATGGACAGAATTATAAAGGAATAAAAGAACGCTTCGATCAGTTGCATGGCCTTGTAAGAAAATATTCGTGTATAATACCGTGTAACCTACTAAATGAAGAATTTGAATGTCAAATAAATGACTTGATTGACATTGATAAAGAACAGTTCCATATTAAAAGAAAAAGGATCCAGGTTTTTACTGCTGTACCTACAATAAAAAAAGAGGCAAAACATTAGAAAAACGGGGAAAAGGGCCCTCTTGATCTGCTAAATTTATTTAGCAGTATAGGTTGGAAAATTCTGTTCCCAACATTGTAATTTTGTTAAGAATTTTTTTAACAATTTCAATCAGTATCGCTAGATGCGAAAGAAGCTTCTCAAAATTGAAGTTGATAAAAAATTATCTTCGTTCTACAATGAGTCAATTAAGACTACAAAATCTTGCAATATTGTCAATAGAACAAGAAATTACAAATAATAAAAATTTTGAGAGCATTAAACACAATTTTTCTAGTATGAAAGCTAGAAGAGTAGATATTATATAAATATATTTACGAGTGCATACAAATATGTCTACCAAAAATTACTCTGTGCATTAATTAATATCGATTAAATTTCTTAATAATTTATTTATGTGTAATTAACACAATTTATTTATTTATTAATTTATAAAAACCACTATTTGATTGACTTATAAAAGAAAGGGCGGCAAACTGGAGATCGCCCCGGGCGGCAAAAGTTCTAGGTACGCCACTGTGCAAGAGATTTAAAATTTGATAAATAGTACAATACAATGTAACAACTTACTTTTTAATTTGAATCCAAAACGGTACAAGTTTATAATTTACACATTGATTACGATATTTATTCAAATCAGAATTTTTTATAGAGCTCCTGGTGGATTCTCTTTTTAAATCTGGCAGTAAATTAAATCCCGAACACAAATCGAAGTACATGTATTTGTTGGCATATGCCGCAAGTGTATGTGAAGGAGTAACTCCAGGTAGACCCGTTAAAGATGAATTAAAAGCTACAGTACAAGCCATTGAGAAGATACACGCTGTTTGCGGCAGTTCTGCAAGCTCTAGTGAACTGATTGCTGAACTGCCAACACTTTACCATTGTATCAGGTAAAAATATTTATAAAAAATGCTCCAATACTGTAAGCTATTTTTCTGTATTAAAATATCTTTCTCATACTCCATTCTGCTTCTACATTGCACATTTCAATATGTAACAACTCATGTTAGAATATTATTATATTTTTTTTAATTTGTGTAAATTTCTGTACAAAAAAATTGTAGTTTCTTGTAGTATAAAATTTTTATGTATTGTTACATAAAACCTATGTACTACAAGAATTTGTAGTACAAAAGTTGCATAGCAACATAAAGATGTGAATAAGCAACATTTTGTATCAAAATGTATCCTATTAACAACACTGAGCCAAGCACGTAAATCCTTCCTCCTTTCAGGGCTGTCACTGCAGGTAAAAGGACTCCTACACGGAGTTCTAGTAGTAGTATGGATGAAAACGGCTGGCATCCAGCGTCATCAGAAGACCTTTAAAAATTTTAGCATTAAACAATATTTATAAAAACAAACATGTGTACTCTGTTTTTTCAGAAAGATGTAAATGTTACTTTGATTGCTATGGTTGCCCCATTTGTATTTTAATTATGAACCCCATTTGTAATTTTACAGATTTCCAGTTGTGGGTATGGGAGTTTTGGTATGGGTTGAATGTGTTGTAACAGAACCATCATATTTCAAACTATGCACAGAGCATTGTCCTGTACATTTAGCTCTTTTAGATGAAGTTGCCTCATGCCATCAGTTGCTCCACCATAGGCTGTTGAGATTACTCATACAACTTTTTGAATCTCCACAAGACGAATTAGAAATATTGGTGCAGGTAGGATAAACTAAACAATATTTTTTAATTAATAGGACAATTCATTTTAATTCAAGTCAAATCTATTTTAAATTAAATAAACATAAACTTGCATAAACAATTGGATTTGTATTAATTCAATAATTTTATGCTTAAAGAAATACTTGTTTCTATTACCACTGATTATTTTTTGATTTTTTACTAATATTTTATTTACAGTTGGAATTAAAGAAAATGCTTCTTGATAGAATGGTGAATTTATTAAGTCGTGGCTGTGTGGTCCCGGTACTTCGATACATAAAACAGTGTTGGCAACGAGGCGATACTGACATTTCACTCATTCGATATTTCATTACTGAAGTAAGTTTTTTTAAGAATCACCAACTTAATAGGGAGTTCTTAGCTGTAATACTTTGAAATCATTATTTTAATTTGGAGCATAATATAAACACGCTTTCAATGACGAACTGGATTTTGTTGATATCAGGTCACAGATGTATAAGGAAGAATTTTTCTTTGTAAAAAACCACAAACAGTAAACATAAGTGATTTTTATGTTCCATCTCTATTATGACATTTTTTTTTAAAAAAAGTCATAAACCAACAATTCCATGTACTTTTGTTATTTAACCCTTGCTTTAATACTGTAATTTTTGAGCTTAATTTTGTTATATTTAGGTACTTGATGCAATAGCACCGCCATATACTCAGGAATTTGTACAATTAGTTTTACCAATGGTTGAAAATGAAGAAATAACGGGTACTATGCGGGCCGAAGGCGAAAATGACCCAGTGTCAGAATTTATCGGTAATTATATTTAAAATTTATTTTAAGATTGTTGTTAGGAATTTCTAGCCGTCAATGTATAGTTGCCATATGCATTTAACCTTAAACATATTTAATAAAAACTTTAAACAACAATTTAAAAAAGTTATGAATACCCTCAAAGTGTTTTGTTATAATAGTATACTATTTAAACAATTTTTTTTATTTTTCAGTTCACTGCAAGGCACATTATGTGGGCACATAGGAATATTTAAAAAAATAAATATATTTTCGAACATATTGTTTTATTCAATGTATTAAAAACCTCGCGTAGATTTTCTCTCATAATATCTTTTGAGAGCTTGTTCAAACACGTCACCGACGGTGCGTTTTTTCCAAATATCAATCTTCTCTTTCTTCTCAGAATTAGTTTTGTCTTCTGGAAGTTGTTTATCAAATTTGGCTTTTTTATCCTCATTATCGCCCAATGTAGTACTTGAGCGATTTGTCGAATTTTCTTGATTTATCAATTTCACATTATTTTCCCTTTTGCTTTCATCGCTATTTTTTTCTTCATCGGAATCAATAGAAAAGTCTGAATCAGCATCAATATTCTCATCAATTAGCTTAGCTTTTTTGGATAATCTAATATCTTCTAAGTTACATCTATTAATTTCTTCATCTGAATCTTCGATTTCACCGTCTGACAAAGGTGTGCTGTTATCTCCAGATGATTTCCTTTTCCTATAATTTCTTTTTCTTGTTTCTGATTTCTCCACATCAATAATTTTCTTATCACTATCAATATTATCTTTAACTTCACTACTTTCTAGTTGTTTCTCATTTACATTTGCAGCTTTATCAGGTCCCAGCTTTTGATCATATAGATGTCGATAGAAACCTCCTGTTTACAAGTGTTACAAAAGAATTAACATAATTAATTAAAAATTTCCTTAAAATACTAAGTTCTGTGCATTGTAAACTTACCGCTATCATAATGTTCTAGATCACTATAGACATGGTATGAAATTCCATATTGAATTGATTAATCTTATGAATAGTACATTCAAGAAGAAAGACTGTTTAATATATTATAAAAAACATATGGCATGGAACTTTCTTTAAAACCAAAATTAACTACTGTATAGGTGTTATTAAAAAAAAGTTACCTAAATCTCTTTGTTTAGTTACATCTCCAATGCTCTCTAAATATTCTTCATACTTTTCCTTTTCTTCTTCTATCTTCATTTCTTCGAGTTTCTTTTTATAAGCTGACGTCACAAAAACTTCTTTGTCTGCAAATTCATCTCCCTCTTTTTCTCTTTCTTTTTGTATCTATTAAAAATATAAAATTGTAATATTAGCAAGAGGAACTAGATTATTGATTGAGAAATATCTATTTCCTTGTATGTTTTTTTACTTAAACAGTGAATCCATATTTTCTAAAGTATTGCAGTGATTAAGTATGTTATATAAAAATCAGGAATCATCTAAAATAAAAACCATTGACAAACATCAAGGGAGTTTAAAGGGCAAGAAACTGTTCTTTTCAAAAATTCAGACTACATCAAATACAATGGTCTCCTTTGGTGGAGGTCATTTTATGAGCAAATATATGTATTTTTTTAGGAAAATGTCATTAACCATTATAAATACATTTCTACAGGTGACCAATATGATTATTTTCAATCTAGTTTTTTTTTTTACGGAAATGTTAATACAAGTTAATATTATAATGATTTCTTTAATAAAAATAAGCTCATTAGTAACAACTAATATTGTAGAGATTACATCATCATAATAATACCATATTTTACATATTTATACAGGATTTGCACTGACTAAAACACCTCAAATTTCTTATATCATTACTACATGACCGGAGTGCAGGATTGCAATGACATATTATCATTCCCACCCGCAACTAAGCAGTCTCCTGTTCCAAGAAAAATCTCACCCCTAAAGCCTTACTTCTCATACTCTGCAACAGTCTTACCTGTCTTTCTAATCGTCGCTCATATTCTATTTTTCTCTTATTAGCAGCCTTCATTAAATTTTCTATATATTTTGGCTTTTTACCTTCCTTATCCAATTCTTTTTTCTCTTCTTTTTTGCTTGTCATCGAGTCATAAATTTCATCATATTGATAGACAGTAGGATCTTCTATAACAGCTTTTTCCTGAGTGATTTTACTCTGATGTGAACAAAATGAATCAAATTAATCAAACAAAATTACTCAAAGTTGGGGTGCCAAAAGGTGACAACAAAACAAATATTATTTTAAATTTCTTTTTTAAACTATAGCATAAATACTACTGATAATCATGAGACTACAATTCATTACCGTTTTAGCTTATTTATACATGCTAATATTTAACAAAGGAAGCTTGCAAAGCATTTTAAGACATTCCAAAAAATCCTGTTGTGGATTTTACAATCTTGCATGATCACTTCTCCATGAATCAGGCACTTTGTACCTAAATATAAATGTTAAAAAAATTGTTTTGTACTTATTATAGAGTAGTCCAATAATCAAACCTAACTTACGATCTAATATCTTGTCTAGAGATAAAGACGTGAAATGATTTTATATCTTATAAGCTTATTTACTGGTTATTTATGTTGGTCAGTAAGTCAACATGAAAACCAGCACTATAAAAATAATAAACACATTCATAAATAAATATATGTATGTGAACATACAAACCCCAAGAGTTAAAAATATTACAATTGAAATTTACAATTTCATCAACATTCTACAAAAATTGGCATATGTATAGAATCATGGCCTTAGATTCTATGCTGGGGTGAATTTTGTGTTTAGACATTGATACATGTTGATATATACTGGAATATGCATAAAAATTGATATTGAAATGATATAAGTGATATCAAAATGAAACCTAAATTACCATTTACAACTTTTAAACTACCTTAATTATTAAACACAATGTATTTCTAGCTTAATAAATCTCATTAATTATTGTTGACTAATAACTCTAGCAGTTTAATAATAATACAATTTATAATACATTTAAACATATGTTAACCAAGTTTCATCTAACTGCTTATTTGAGAGTTTAAGTGTAATTTCTTTAAACAACATTCTTCATGTTAATGCAAAGGTAATCTTTTTTTTAATTGCTATGCATTCAATAAAATTTCTACAAACAGAAGAAGTTCATTGATAATTTATTACAATTATATTATTTTAATACATACTATTTTTTCTTCTATTGAAAACTATTGGTAATGTCTCGTAAAACAGCCCTGAATAGATTCATATAATTTATTTTAACTAAATATTATTATTTTTAACAATATCATAAGTAACCTGTCTATTTGTGTTATCACTTGGCCGGAGCAGGACTGGTCTCTTACTGGACTCATCTTCAGAGTCTGAATCATTTCCGAATACATTCCGAGTCGCTTGAAATAGAGGCGGTTTATTCTTTGACTTATCTGATAAAATAAGTCCATACCTGTAAAATCATAAGTAATGAAAGTGTGTAAGAGTAATAATCAAAAAAATTAAACATTAATTTTGTTCCCACTTTTTGTTACTAGTCATTATTAATCAATGTACTAATCCAATTAATTTACGAATCAATCTAAATCACAGATTTTATGTTAGAAATTTTATTTAGGTATTAAATAAAAGGTCTTCCTTATCTTCAATCTGATTAATAAATTCAACTTAAATGTCTAAATGAAATGTCAAAACTTAACTATCAACTGTCACTTATTGCCAAATTTAATGTCGCCATATCAATCGAATTAATTTTGTTTTAGATTTTAATCTTTATTTTCGCTATCTGAGTAAATTTACTTGCTTTAATAATACAGGAAATATCGTAATATATATAAAAAAAAACTAATAAGTATCTAAAAAGTTCAAACATTCAACAGGACTGTGCTATTAGAGTACATCACGGTGGAGTAAAGGCCTTTTAATGTTTTACAAGCTGACAAAGTTTTACAGCACACTTCACCTTCTTCGCTCTAGTTTTGTAATGTATTCGTTAAATTGTGCAACTTTCAATTCCTATTTAATATAAAACATGCACAATAACGATAGCTTGACATATTAAAAATATTTGAAATAGAAATATCACGCTGTCTTATAACCGACAAAAAAACCGAAGATCTGGAATTAATGGACATTTAAGAGCCACTACCTGGTACATCGAATTCGGCACCCCGATATAAAATTGATCCGCTTGGGCGTCTTTCGCTATACATAAAAAGCACCAGATAATTCGGATAGGAAATAAAGGCAAAAAGCTATATATCCAATGATACTGCGTACTTTGAACGGCACATAAAACAAGAAAGATGACGTGCTTCATATGCTAGTTTTGCAACGCATCTCTTCACCGTGGCGAGTGTTATCAACATTATTACATTCATAAAAATACCAAATACAATACAGCTAGGGTCTGGAAATTTCTAAAGTCATTAGGAATAGGTAAATCAAAACAGAACTCTTTTCCGAGAAATATTGACTTAAACTCTCTTAATAATCATTTCTCTGCTTCATCCATACTTGGTGACGCATCCAAAGAAAATACTCTTAGGCATTTGTCTAACCGTAGCCCTCCGTGCTGTTCGTTCTTTACTTTCGAACCGTTTGCTGCATGTGATGTTGAGAGTAGCATTATGTCAATTTCTTCAAAAACAGTGGGAATTGACTGTGTTGGTCGCAAAATGATCCTCCCCATCCTCGACATAATCTTACCAATTATTTGCCATGTCCTTAACTTCTCTATCACTAATGGGACCTTCCCGATAGTTTGGAAAAATGCACAAATCACTCCCATTCCTAAAAAGTCTAACCCGTCTACCTTGTCGGATTTTCGACCTATATCAATCCTGCCATTTCTATCCAAGGTCTTAGAACGTTTAATCCATACTCAACTCTGTAAATTCCTGTCTAAAAATAATCTCCTTAATCCCATTCAATCCGGCTTTCGACCAGGTCACAGCACTACCACTACTCTAGTTAATATTACAGATGACATCAGACAAGGTATGGAGCAGGGTAAGTTAACAGTTCTTGCTCTCCTTGATTTCAGTAATGCCTTCAATACCGTCGATTTTGATATTCTGCTCGGCATATTGAGTTCTCTTAATATATCTCCAATGGCAATCACGTGGTTTCGCAGTTACTTGTCTGGACGCCGTGTAACGTTGCAAGTTAACGTCCCATAAATCTTAGTTAAAATTTTAACCAAAAAATATAATCACGAGAAACGTCTCATAAATCGCAATACAACAAAAAATTGTTCAACCCTTAGCGGGTAACGGTATATCTCAAGTGGCGTGGGGTCGTGGGAGCGTGCTATTAGTTTAACGGATCTTTGTTTTTATAACAAAAATTCCTATGCGCCCGCGCACCAGCGACAGCAGTTCACATTTGCCAGGCAGAAGGATCCAGGCCTCGGTCGCGTTCACTAGCTAGGTGTCGTCTCACGCACCGACGCACACTCTTTGTGTCGGTTGCGTTCACCAGCTATGTGTCTTCATACGCGCCGGGGCCAATTAGAATTTACGTTATAAATTCACGCCTTGGTCCTATTCATTCTCCGGGCATCATTTAGTTCACGCCACAACCTTTACATCGTCTCGCACCCCAAGGGGTGCAAAGTTTATACTACAAGTTTTAGACTGCAAGTTTTACATTGCAAGTTTTAGACTGCAAGTTTTACACTGCAAGTTTTACGCTTCGAGTTTTACACCGTTGGAATTATATCACCGTGCACCGGAACCGACACATACTGCAACCTACCGGCGCTCCCTGCTTTCGACTTGCTGCCGCCTGACCAGTCCTGGGAGATCGTGCAGCTGCCTACCACCACCATCAGGGGAGTACCGAACTGCGGTGCAAAATTAGACCAGGCCTTCTGCCCACTACCCTTAGATAATTAAACACATATATATTTCTCTTTGTGTGCCTTTTTTTTCTGCCCAACTATCAAGTTTTATTAAATAAATATTTTTCTTTTTTTTCAACCGGCACAGCCGACAGCGAGTTTGCGTTAACGACAATTTTTCCTCTTATTGCGCTACAACTGTCGGTGTCCCACAGGGCGGCGTTCTATCTCCTCTTTTTATTAATTTGCTCTATTTATTAATACAATTTCCCAACAATTATGTTCTGCCTGCCATCTTTATGCAGATGATCTTCAAACTTATTCCCAAGCACCATTGGATAAGATTGCGGAAGCTATTGCCTGCATAAACTGTGATATGGACAGCATTTGCAAGTGGAGCAAGGCCTATGGATTGGCCGTCAATCCATCTAAAACGCAAGCCATTGTGATCGGCAGCAGTAGAATGCTATCCAAACTAAACTGGGCGTTATTACCATCCGTAGCTTGTAACGGCACTGTGATTCCTTTCAGTGAGACAGTTAAAAACCTTGGCATTCATTTCGATAAACTGCTTTCATGGGGTCCACAGGTTCGGGAAATGAGCCGTAAACTATTTGCATCGGCAAGGTTTTTGCGACGTCTTAGCTACTTTTTACCTACTACTACTAAAATTTCTCTTGCACAGTCACTCCTTCTCCCCATCCTTGATTACGCTGATGTCAGCTATCTAGACCTCACTGAAAACCAACTAAATAAACTTGAGCACCTTCAAAACTTTTATATTCGCTTCATATTTGGCCTCCTAAAATATGATCATGTTTGGAATTTCGCGCTAAGCTCAATTGGTTACCCATATGGCTTTGCCGGAATGCTCACATACTTTATCTACTCTATAATATTCTTTTCAATCCACTCACTCTCTCTTATCTCAAATCAAGGTTCAATTTCTTCATGATACACATGAGAGGTCTTTGAGATCATCAGATAATCTGGAGTTAAAAATACCGGCGCATTCTTCCCCGTTTATGGCCAAATCTTTCACCACGCAGGCCGTTCGATTGTGGAATGATTTACCGCTGACATTAAGACTTGCCAAGTCACTACCTATTTTTAAGAAAATGGTTACAATTTATTTACTAGATCTATGATTATTTATACCTTCATTCATTACTTTTTCTTCCTCTGTTTCTTTATTTTAGCCGAGGCAAGTTGCGATCCAAATCAGTTTGATGTTTTTATTTATTATTGTATTAAATTTATAATATGTATTAAACCTTTTTTATTATAAGTATATATGTTATATACATATGTATGTATGTTTAAGTATGTATGTCTATGTATATTTATGTTCATTTGTTTGTGACAATGTATTTTTTTTTTGTACACGTGAACTACCCTTTATAAGTACTATTATCTTTTCCTTACTATGTTGTCTGTAAGAGATTGCCTTGTGTGATAAGACCGCCCATTGTACTTTTCTGTTTATTATGTATCTTATCGTGTACAATAAAGAATATTAAATAAACAAATAAATAAATTATTCTCATAAGTACTTAAAAATATTTTTTCATAATGAGTGTTTAGCTCTTTTTTTAATATTTCTTGTAGTCTTAAGATTATATTTAATCTTTTTAAGTCTGAATTTTTTAATGATTACACAATATATCGCCCGCTCTAGGTCTGGAAACGAGGCGGGCGGTCGCCCCTTTACCTACCGTACTTACGTTAAGATTAATGTTAATAACTAAAAGAAAAAGATTTTATGATTCAAATTTTGTTGGAATACTGTAAATAAAAACAAAATTAAAATAGCTCATTTGTGTATTTTTTATTAAAGGAATACACTTTCTATTAATCCATTTATTTTCAACAGTTATCTTGTATCTTCTCTTTTTTCAAAATTCTATTTGTGTATATATTTAATATTGCCCGACAATTTGGGTACAATTCATAATTTATTTTTGCAATACCTCTCTCAATTCTTTTTGCAACAGATTCCTGCCTGAGCATTATTTGTAAAGCCTGTTCTTGATTCAAGTTTGAAAGTTCTTCTGCCTTAACTTTAAGGTCACAGCGGTCTGCACCATCCACCTAAAACAATTATGTTAATTTATTACAAAAGAAACCGATTACAAAATTAAAACAATTTATGATCCTGTCATCACATTTGCTTATTGTAAAGAGAAAATCTAATACTTGTTTGTTTATTATGACTATGAAATTTACTAGCAATATATTTATTTATGCATAAGAATTGTAATATTATTGCACCACCTTCTTGATACATAATATTTTATATTCCAAAAAATTATTTTCTCAAGTAAGAAATAAAATCCGTTTAAATGAAAATAGGAGAATAAAATAGAAAAATATGAAGAACGAGTCTAAAGTAAACTAATAAATTATTCAATAATCATTTTTCTAGACATCAGAATAAAAAAGTTGCCTATACTATCTCATGGATTATTTAAAATATGGAAATAAATGGAATATAAAAATTTATTTCTAAGTGTAATGTCCGTGTTAATGTAGCTGTATTACTCTGTATTACAGAGTAGCCAGTGGCGTAGCTATGGTATTTGGGGCCTGGGGCAGATTGGGGCTTCGTGCCCCCCCCCCCCCCACTAAAGAGTAAATAATTTCAAAATTCAGAACAGAATGTAGCTAATATATATTTTTTTGGTTCAAAATAATAATAAATGTAAGTAAAATAACATTAGATCTTAATAAAATTTATTGGGAAAATTTAAAAACGAACTTTCCTCGCTTTTTGGCCTGCAAAGTCAATAATCACATTTTCAAAATCAATAGTGTCGACTAGTTTGAAACATAGATATGTGTTTTTATGATTTAGGGCCCTTTTAAAAAACACTTTGTGTTTTGCGAATGAAAGGCTTAAAAACTGTGTATATTATATTTTGTAACCGTTTACTTTTTTTAATGATCATATTATTTAACAACTTTTTTAGCACAAAAATAGTAAAATTCGATATTCTTTTTATGTTATTTACTTTAAATTATGGTTTTCATTTTTCTTTTAACATTTCATTATTTATCATTAAAAAAAAAACTTCACTTTCACACTTTCACTTTCTACTTTGGTGCCCCCCCCTGCTTGTGGTGCCTGGTGCGGCCGCCCCACTCGCCACCCCCTAGCTACGCCACTGAGAGTAGCTACATTGACACAGACATAAAACATGTTTGCTCAAAAAGCATATTTTTAAGTAATTAAATAAATTGTAAGTATGAATGCAATAAATATTACTTACTTTACATAAGAATGACAATCCAAAATTATTGTCTACTTTTGGCCAATCCTGTTCTAGAATAGACTTCTCCCAGTTTATAAGATTTGTGCTATCATTCAATCTATTAGGTGCTGATAGAAATCCAGCCCACAATTCTGAACAAAAATGTGGAGACACTGGCGTCAACATTATAATTAATGATGCAAGTGCTAATTCATATTCTTTACTTTTAGCCACTGTTTCTGGCGGCATATTATTCTGCAATATAAATTAGTAATAACAATTTTTTTTATATTAATAAAAAGTTGTTAGTTTTATTGCTGTTGACACTTCGTCTGTATAATGCTACATGGTGATTATATACAGGTGTAAAAGATTTAAAAGGGTAAATAAACATCTCAAAAATCTTTAAAGCCTTTACACTTCCAATTAACCTATATAAAGTGATCACTCTGAAATTAGTTGTGTTAACTTATTTTCCTCTTGAAATGCGACGTGCCAATAACTTCTCACAGTACAAAGTTTTCAGGGACAAATAGTAAACAATAATTAATAATAATATAAAGTCATTAAATTGTTAATTTTTTTAATATTCATTACATTGTTTAATATTTCTGAAACATTGCTTTTTGGATAAGGTGTACCATACATTAATTGACAGCAAATATGCTATTCATACATTCACTCCTTTAAAACTTTTGTACCAATGCTACACAAAATTTTAGAAAACAAAATTCTTTTAGGCACTGAAATTGTAGTTGTCTTATTGAGTTACAATATTCCAAGAATATCATTATTCTACTTTGAAAGCTGAACAAAGTACTACCTTTTAGTATCAGAGGTATTTGCCAAGATGATATCCAAACATCTCTTTAAAAAAAGAACTACCACTACTAAACACAAGTATTTTTATCAGCCATACTTAACCATATCCAGAATTAAAACAGCCCATTGTGTTAAGCCCACACAACAATAGCAAAAATGGTGTACACCCTTGGCATTGATTTAGGAATTGGATATTTCTTTTTATAACATACAAAATAATAAACAGATATGGCTATCCGATTTGTGCTAAACGCTATTAGCCTTTCTGGTTTTGATAGCTTCTTCGGACTCATTGCTCGCGAATCCGAAATCCACAAGCCAATAAATTTAAAAAAAATCTACCTGAGATGCGTCACCTGTCGTATTGTATTGACTAAATGATATCTACTCGGTTTCTGAAGAAAAGTGTAATCCTTTTCTCAGAAGAACAAAGAATTTTAGCTAAATCGATATCAGAGTTGGCAGAGGATTGGTATGAGTCGCTGGTTATATTTTATATAATTGATAATATACATACTCGTAAAACATTAGTCAAGCTCTGCAACCTAGAAATTCCAACACTTAGTTTTTGTGTATATTTAAAGTGATAAGTGGTTGTAGCATTAAAATAGTTTCTTGAATTCCAAAGTAATGTGTCACGATCATTCCATTCTTTTGTGATACTATTATCTTTCATTAAGTTTACATTGTTTCTATGTTTGAGAAAATCTCCAATTGTTAACCATAAACGATGTTGCCAATTCAATACACCTGGCAAAGCTGCAACAAAGTATCTAATATTTATGGAAATAATAGCATGAAATATAAAAATGATAATGTTAGTATTTGCTGACTTTAGATAAAGTTGGTAAAAACACCACTCAATTATATGTGCCTAGGATTAGTGACATATTATAATCCTATTAGTATTTTTAATATGTTCAGTAATATTTTACAATAATTAAGACAATAGACAAGTGCACAGCCACTCCTGTCATAATACTCAAGTTATATCATTACAATTAAAATCACTTAATAGCTCATATACTGTCAATTAATGTACTGTACTCCTTTTCCAATAAGTAATGATTTCAGAAATAATAAATAACAATGAAAATACAGAAAGAAAAAGCATTTTCAAAATTTCAATTACAATATATTAAAATCAATTATTGTTTACTATCTATCCCTTCAATTTTGTAATGCCAGAAGTTGCCAGGCATATTCAAATAGAAGAAATTAATTAATGTAGCGTATTTTAGAATCATAATCTTATATAGTGATTATAAATAGATGTAAAAGCCCCTTCAAAACTTTTAGCATTGCAATCTATTTCCAATCACCTTGTGTATATATTGTCCTTAAAATTCATATTGTGATAAACTGTAAATGGTTTTCACCTAAGGTGCAGTATATCAGACATTTGAATTTGATACCATTATCCACCTAGAGAAGTGCTCTTTTTATTCTTACTGTTTACTGTAAAAATTTAAAATGATTGGTATTTTTGAATTGTGTGTGTATGCTATAGTGTTGACACTTATGAAAGCTCACTACATGGAAAACAGCAAAATAAATAATCAATGGAATTAAAAGTCATTGCCTTACTTGTGTCTGACCAGCGTCTACTGGTTGAAGGAGGCACATCAGCAAGTATCAGTAATCGAGTGGTATCACAACCATAACTTGTTAATAACCTTTTAGGGTTTTCACCATTATATTTAGATTTACTCATTTTCTCCCACTGAACTAATACAGGTTCACCTGAAACTTTTTCTTTATACTCCTTTCCTATTTTCTCTACATTACCTGGTGGTATGTATTTTCCTGTTGATTTAATCTTGTAACTTTGACCCATAATCATTCCTTGTACTAAAAGTTTTTTAAAAGGTTCTGGTGTTGAAGTCCACCCAAGAGAATGCAAAAAATAACTCATGAAACGAGCATAATACAAATGCAAAACTGCATGTTCTTTACCACCTATGTAACAATTAACAGGTGTTAAATTTTCAATTTTATCTCTACTAAAAGGAGCATTTTCATTATCATGATCCAAAAACCGATAATAATACCAAGAAGAGTCTACAAATGTGTCCATTGTATCAGTTTCACGTTTTGCAACACTAGAACACTGTGGACATTTACATGTTATCCAATCATATGCATGTGTTAGTGTTTGATATCTAAAGTCAATATTTGTTATCTCTGGAAGTTTAACTGGCAGGTCTTCATATGGTACAGGGACCGTTCCGCATTTGGGACAATGAATTATTGGTATAGGTGTTCCCCAGTATCTCTGCCTTGATATCAACCAATCCTTAAGTTTAGAACTAACATAATGGCCTCCAACATTTTTTCTTATTGCTATGTCCACTGCTTTATGATTATCATTGTTAATATCAATGTCAGAAATGTCTTTATCATAGGAGATTCCAAACTCTTCTGATAGTTTCCTATCTTCTAATGTAGTTGAGGGACATGCTAAATAAACTTCCTGGCCTTCAGGATAATTAAAATTATTTGTGAAATATATTGGCATTTCAGTATTTGTTATTGGATTATAACATTTAACATTTCTTGTTTCTTTACTTAGAATTTCATCAAGGATAACATTATTTTTTTGCATAATTAAAAATTCTCCATGTAAAAGTTTGTATGGTTCAGATGTCCATACATCAAATGATTTTATGTTATCACCAAGCTTTATTTGAAATGTAACACTTACTCCATTACATTCACCAATCCAGTGTTTCTGAAGGTTTATTATATCTTTCCAATTCTCTAAATGTTTACTGTCAAGACCATCATACAGTTGTTTAGCAAATTTTGTAGTCTTAATAAACCATTGTGTAAGTACTTTTTTTTCAACTTTAGCACCTGATCTCCAAGAACAGCCATTGTCATCTACTTGTTCATCTGCTAATACTGTTTTATCCACAGGATCCCAGTTTACCCTAGCCTGGAAACAATTATTTTGAATTAATAATTAAAATAACTAATTGGATTCATCCATTTATATCCAAAGATAGATGCTCACTGTAAAGCGCTGTAAAGCAAAGATTACCACAATCATAAAAGATTTACATTATATAATAACAACATATTAGTACATACAAAATGATAAATTTATAGCAAGCAGTTATTTTCTTGTTTATGACAGTAAAGGAAAATAGGCATATTCTCAAAAAAAAAAACTTTATGAAGGTTGGCAAAGGTGAAAATATGTGAATTAAGTGAATTACACATGTTAAAATGGAGTTCAAACAACAAAACAATTTTTATGAGTCTTTACTGGCTTTTTATACAATTAAAATACAACCCAACAATCTAGAAGTCTTAATAATTTAATATAAAAAGAATACTTTACTAACCTTATTTTGGTAGGCCAATCCTTTTTCAAATAACTTCAAAAAAATATACTGTGTCCACTTATAGTAATTCGGGTCACATGTACTTATTTCCTTTTCCCAATTAAAATTAAATCCTAAATTGCTAAGCTGGTTTTTCATTGTCTCAATATTGGCCCTCGTCCAGTCTTGAGGAGGGACATTGTGCTCTATAGCTGCATTTTCAGCAGGCAAACCAAATGCATCCCATCCAATGGGATGTATAACATTTTTACCATTCATTTTATGAAACCAGGCAATTGTGTCCGAAATTGAGTACACCCGGACATGTCCCATGTGTAAATTTCCAGATGGATAAGGAAACATTGGTAACACATAGAAAGGGTCTTTATTAATATTACACTTCTGACTTTGTACATCTTCACCCCATTGTTTTTCAATTTTTAATTTAATTTCTGTTGTTAATTGTTCATGCTAAAATCAATACAGGTCCTAACAAATTTCCATAATAAATTGAAAAAACTAATTACAAATAACATCATCATCACAACCACATTTATTTGTAAAATACTTGCCCATAATCCTAAACTACTCGTATATCTTTGGAAAAATTTTATATATCCGAATCTGTAACTTAAAATTCCACACAAAACCTTCATTTTAAAATCAGAGAAACTTGAATAGCAAAATCAGAAAAAACAACGCAAAACGCGAAACAGATGTCTATAATTTACTTTTGAGGAATCTTTCATTAAAATCTGATAACATACATGCTTATTTATATTAATTATGTGATATAATTATATAGTTACAAATAGTTTACAAGTTGTATTTGACATTTGACCAATTCTACACATTTTCTAAAGGTTTAAATGTAATTATGACATATTTTGGTGTTACTATTACTCTTAAAAACAACCAAAGATTATTTTAGTTTGTTATTGCTTAAAAAATATAGCGCCAAATTGTTTTGTTTATCGTTAGAATAAATAGACATAATAATTATTCGCTAAGAACAATGATGCTATTGTAAAAGAATAATCTCCTTTGATTCAAAATTTAAATTACATGAAAATCTATTGTAAAAAAAAACATTAATTTTGTGCATACACATAGAAAACGATAAAAATTTATTGTAACTGTGATTAATCAATTTCAGTAATGCTATTTACCCACAGACACGAAAATGTATAATTATTTACATACTTTTAAATTTTATCCTTTACATTTTATGAAATAGACTATAATGAAAGTTGAACGTACAAATTATGGTATTCCTTAGTATTGAACAAAAACAAAACAAAACTTTTCGCAGTAGTTCTTGTCTTCCTTAAAGCGATGCTATTTTTTTTAACCAAGCAGAGATACTCATCTATTGTATAAAATTCATTAAATTATATATTTTTGAAAGTGATGAAAATTAACGTTTCTATGAATATATTACGGCTAATTTATTAAGATTAAATATACAACCAAGTTTACATAAAAACGCACTGAATCATAAATTTGCAGCGTTTTAATGATATTATAGCTATTCAAAATTCACTGGTAACATTGTTACAAGGCAATTAATCATAGACTAAATCAGATGGTGAATCATTTAATGTATATTGTGCTTAGTTCTACTTGGTACTCGATAACTTTAAAATAGATTCTAATTTTTGCGACGCACTTTCAAGTTAATAATACAATGGCGAAGCCAAAAAAGGACGATGCATCTGAAGAAGCCAAAAAAATCGTTGACGACGCTAAAAGCTTTATTGAAAAAGCAATTGGAGATATTGGAAAAACGTCTGCAACTAAACAGCTTATTTTAGGAACTGCATCAGGATGGTAGGTATAAGTTTGTAGTCTTTTTTTACTTTCTCACATATTATATGCTAATGTGACATATTGTTAATGTTTACAGGATAACCGGCTTTATAACAATGAAAATCGGCAAATTTGCTGCCGTTGGAATTGGCGGAGGTGTTATTTTATTGCATATCGCTAGCCAAAAGGGTTACATAGACATTAATTGGGATAAAATCAACAAAAAAGTGGATAAAATTAGCGACAAAATTGAAAAGGAGACAACAGGAAGGTCACCAGATTGGTTTGAAAAAGTAGGTCTAAATATACAAACAATGTTTGTATGTCGCACTTGACCGGTATTAATAAAATTTACCAACAGAATACTTGTATTCGGTTATCGCAGCTATATTTTTTTTTGCAAAAACCAAATTTTTGTTCCAGGTTTTAAACATTTTCAAAGATAATTCATATTATTCAGCAGGCTTTACTGGTGGATTCTTTTTTGGAATTGCGTCTTCATGAATATCAATATTTTAAAATCAATTGTGAGTTAATAATTTTATTAAGCCGGTTGAGATGAACTGATTTTTTTTCTGACAGTAAAATTATTATCAATGATAAATTTTACCTATTTCAATGCTTTTAAAAGAAATATGAATTGAAATTGTGTTGCTTACTATATAAAATAAAATTTTAGACTTTGGTCACTAAACTGCTGTACCCTTTCTCGCTTCACTTTATCAGTTTCAGGTGTTTTATCCATTTATTTTTCATCTATTTCATTAGGGAGAAAATAAATATTGATTTAAAATACTTTGCCATTGTTGTCCAAAACTGTCTCATCCTGAAAGTATCTTTATTAAATCATCTAATCTGATGCAGATTTTTTTAATTATATTTCTCTTGCTAAACATAAGAAATCTAAGAAAAAAATCAGATTCAGAATTCTGATTTTTATTGATAATAATAATGATACTTCAATCAGTGTTACTGTTAAAAACTTATCTTCTGTATTAGACAGGCAATCATTGTTGTATATAATTATGCTACAATTAATTATATTAAAATTTAATGTTTTTTATGCTACTTAATGTATTTTGTTATCTCCAATGCCTGTTTATCCCAAAGTTGGTATAGTGTGTTAACAAATTTAAAATTAAATTAATTTGTAACTTATAAACAAATGTATCAATATTCTTGGTACACTGTTTATATTTATTTTAATTAATAGTATTAATTACTTTCCAGGTAGAAAGATTTGTGGATCGAAAAATTGATAAAGCGGAGGATATATTAAAGAAAAAAGAAAAGAAGGCAAAACAATGGTACCATAATTTTACTGGTGACGACCATTACCAAGCAACTGAAACGCACATATTTTTGACATCTTTTGTAGCTGGTATGGCTATTGGACTAATTTGTGGAAAATAATTTGTTGCATACAGTAACATTTAATACTTTTTGCTGTTTTGTTTAAATTTATTAGATTTACTTAGCCTTAGTATGTATAAGAATGAATATATAATTTAAAATAATGTATCTCCTCCAAGTATTGTTAATTAGGTTTCAATAAAAATTAGTTATAATTGTTTTTATTATTATAGTTAATAAATATCATGGTTCCATTGAATGTATTACAAAAACATAATATTTTATTACATTTAATTGAGGTCAGATTCTTTTCATCAAAAGGAACTACAATTCCTTCATTGTTTTCTTTATGGGAAAGAGAAAATAGACACATGATAGATCAAATAAGTTGATCACAATGAAATTTTAGAAAAGAAATAGATTCTTGAATATTACATCATTCCAACCATTAGAAAGGACACAATGTGTGTGTATTATACACTTACATTTACTTTGCAGTGTATCACGACAGAAGCATCTTTTGTGGGCACTGTGTAAGTTGTTTTAAAAATGTAAAGTTTTATCTGCTTGTGTGGTTGTTTTAAAAGTACAAAAGTAGTAAAGGTATAAAAGCATACCTTCATCAAATACATATTAAATATACCCTTATTTCAAAATTATTAGAGGTTTCAATAAAAAAAAATAGATTTTACCTATATGTAGTCTGATTATATTACATTTAATTTGGATTCAGTTTCACAAAATTTTATTTATGCTGCTATTCATAAAGCATCCTAAATAGCTCCACCACATTTAAAATGGCTGAACAACAAGACCTATTGACCTTTTCTTCCAGTAAGATCGGAGGGCTCAATGGTTCTGTCGGGAGCCTTAGCTCACGCCGATAGACGGATGGTCCATAGAGTAACTGGGCACAGGGAAGCATTGGCTTGAACTGTCACTAGAAAGGAGTTTAACAAAGGTGTGAGGGCCAAACTTTGACTTAATTAATTTGTATTTTATGAGCAGAGAACCTAATGTGTAGAGAGAGGTTCTCTATCTTAATTGAAATAAGACTGAAGTGAACCGCATCAATGTTACATACGAAACGTCATTTGACAAAGTTACATAGATATTTATACTCCTGCGGGAATATTATAATGGAAAATTCCCGCAGTCAGGTCGCGTATATGTTATGATACAAAACAAGACTATTATTTTATCGACGGTCGGAAATCGTACGTTAACTAGCGGCCTATTTTAAAGGTTCAAAATTTTGAAGGTTCCTTTGTTCCTTGGTTATCGGATCGTTTTCCACACTTTCTCGATATATCCTAAGTCATTTGATGAAATCCATTTTACATAAAGTTTTGTTTAGAGTATACCTTAACCGGCACAATTAGGGGAACACAAAAAAGGTAGATTTTTAAAAAAGTTTTTAAATCTTGTAAATCTTGAGAACTAGTTTTTATTAAAGTATAAGTACATTTGCACGCAGCAGGGTGGTGAGTAATACTGTTAAAAGGAATAAAACAGAAAAGACAAACAGGTAGCAAATATAAAATTAACTGCACTATTAATAGAACTAGTCTAGATGATGGAAGGAAGGCGATGAAAGCAAGAAGGAATGAAAGATATTGTGAAGGAAAAATGGTAAGAATAAAAAAAATTGAGAAGTATGAAAGAGAGTGAAGAATAAAGACAAAATTTTGAAAAACTTATTTGTAAACAAAGACCCCATATAAACCCAACAAATTAGGGGTACGAGAGGCCTCCAACAGCGGGGGCCATAAAAAAAACGTGTAAGTACACTGTTAAGAAATACCATACTTTAAAATTTCACACTTCTCAAGTGCGGTGACAGGTTTTTTGGTTCTTTTAAAAAATTTGCTGAAATCCCAAGTTCTCATTGTTTCTGATAAGAACTTTATTGGATGTTGTGTGTGTGACTGTGTTCATTTAACTGTTTGCTTTCAATAGTGCTTATTGTTCTAATACAAAATGAGTGATTTACCAACAACTTCAGTGGCTAGGGCAGTAACTATGATCGAGGAGCGGTATATTTACCGTTCAGTCGGTCACGCATTGGGTGTATCGACGTCGGTGGTTCGTCGTGTTGTAAGACACTAAAGGACGACTGGATCTTAAGTGACGTAGATGACCATTTTATCGTCTTGCAGACTTTAAGGATACATCGAAAAACTGCTGTTCAGACCCGAAATCGATTGCAAGAAGTCTGTAATGTAAATGTAAGTAAACGTGCAGTAAGGAGGCGACTAACTACAGATGGGTTAATGATCTTATGTGCCAGCTAAAGCTCCAAAACTCGAGACAGCTCATCATGTAGCAAGATTAGCGTTCGTTCCCGAGCATAGAAACTGGACAGCTGAGACATTTCTGTGTTAATTTCTTTTTTTTGTGTTAAATTTAAAATTAAGCCGTAATAACTGAAAAGGAAAAATCATGAAACGCTGTTTCAAAAATAAATATTTTTCAGCTTAATTATTATTTTAGTAATTCGAGCAGAGGTAATAATTTTGTATACAATAAGTCGAAAAAAAAGAAATATGTCAAAAATAGTTTTTTTTTTTGTGTTCCTCTAATTGTGCCGGTGTGGTATATTCTAAATGCTCTTATCACCGTGAGTGACCATTTTAGCTTTGTCACTGGAATGTAAATACAGTAATGTAGAAAAAAAGAACCACCACAATAGTTTCTTTAATTTTTTTTTTGACGCTCAAGCATTAACATGGACATCGTCCTACATTGACAGAAATTCCACCGTTATTTATAAAAACAAATGCGGTTTTCCCAATTAATAACTATACCACAAATTTCCCAAATCATTACACTGGGAGTACCAGAATGATCAAAATCTTGTATGTAGCCTTCCTCAAACCTATCTCTTTTCCTTTTAATCTCCTATTCTTTTTTCATTGATTTATACTACAATTGAAATACTGTCACTGAAACAAACAATTTTTGTGATAGTTTCTAGTTAAAGTATTCCCACAACTCGTCGTTTTGAGGTTTGCTGGTCTTTGTGCAGTCTATTCGGAATCATTTAGTTACTAACATGATTGTCTCTATTATTATGTTACTAACGTGATGCTGACAAATCAAATATTATAACTTGCGAACTGTCACTGTATGTTTTCGATGTAACAAACTTAAGCTATATAAGTTTTGGGCTAAATGCTAAGCCGCGAGTTCCGACTGACGTTACACTTAGTCTTACTTACTTTCTGTTGATGTAGGTGCTGTTAGCCCGGAGGCTTTTATAGCTTCATCTGACCGGAGTTCACAGAGCGGAAGGGTTCGTTAATTTAACCCTTAATAGCCTAGAGTTTCAATTTTGATACCAATCTTTTAAACCGAATGTTCACATTACTATTAGTTTTTTTATAGATTGGCTGTACGAATTTTACTGTTGTATAATCTATTAAGGGTTAAAACACTTAGTCTTGTTGACTGACAGCGAACTTCAAGTAACTACCAAAGTGTAAGAAGACTATAAAGCCAGGTCTTCTAGCGACACTTCCAGTGCCTTGGAAGTAATTCCAAGCATCGTGAATAGACCTAAGACCGTTGATATTGCTCTAATCGTAATAAACAACACGATGCCAAGTCTCCAGGCGCGTTGATCAGCAGTTTGATTAAAAAATAAATATTTATTTCTAAGAACGAGAAACAATTCTAAAACTATCTAAGATAAAAAACCAAAAAAATGTTATTGCTTCTGTGTGTTACACCTGAGTTTGGATAAAAAATGAATTCAAAACTATTATTGTTTTCTTATTAATTTAATGGTGTCCTTTACACAAATTGCTTTAAAGCAGCGTTTCCCAACGTGGGACCCACACCCCACAGGGGGGTTTATTATATAATTTAATTGTTATTTCGTAAATAGTCTCGACACGAAATGAATCCTTAGATACTAAGCCATATGCACACACATACAAATACCTACACATATGCAAAGCTAGATCTGGGTGCCAAATTTAACTATAAAGCACATTCTTAAATATCTAAAATCGCTTGACGTGACCAAAATATCGTCTAGTAGATGGCAGGTTTCGCAAGGAACCTCGATAAGCAACACATTTGTTTGCATCTGAATGGCCAATCGCAACTTCAATTTTGTTTTACAGCACACAGTTGCTGTTTATTTGAAACAGTGTCCGTCAAAACTGTTATTGTGTTGTGAAAGGTCGTTGAATTTATAAATATATACATTGTATAGACATAATTGGTAAGTATTTGATTTTATTTCTGTTTAATTTTAGAAGCATCATTTTTCAGAAAATTTTGTGACTGGTAACATAATTTTGGGGTGGCGGTGTAGTAAATGTGTTATAAACATTAAAATTAATTTTAACAGATATTTTAATGAAACTGATACAGCTTTACCTATTATTGCCAATCATCACGTCATCAATATATCTAATCCAGCCATAAGTTCTGTTACAAAGAAAATCTCTGATAATATACAATTAAAAAATATATATATTTTAAAGTTTCATGTGTATATTGTCTACCCTTAGCTTTAACGCACACTTTTAAATGGGCGGGGCCATGCGTCGATGGATTTACGAACGGTTTCCATTGGAAACTTGGCCACTGCTGCCTCCAAAGATTTCTTGAGGGACTCGATACTTGGGTGACGCTTAGAGCAGGCCATGTCCTCTAGCACAGACCACAGTTTATAGTCCAAAGGGTGTAAGTCCGGACTAGCCGAAGGCCTATCATCAGCCTTTATGAAGTCTGGAACATTTTGCTCAAGGCAAATTTGGGTAGTGCGCGCCTTATGACCTGGGGCTTAATCCTGTTGGAATGTCCACACTTCGTTATTGAATAAGGTTTTGTTGAAAGGTTTAACTACCGCTTCTAACACGGTATCTTGATACACTTTAGCTGAAGGTTTCACGCCTTTTTCGCAAAAATGGAGTTTTGTAAGCCCTTGGTAGGAGACACTCCACCAATCCTTTACGTATGCTGGATGATGGTTTCGCTGAACTTTGGTCACTACCTCGGAAGCTTCTTTAGAGGTGGGTGCATACACTCGATCATTTTATTTGTTGTAGTGCACCTCAATTGTAAAAATGTTTTCATCGGTAAAGAAATTTTTCTGTATTTTTTGTCTGCGTATCAAAATAAGAGCTGTTTTGATTTTTCGACTCGCCTTTGTTTTAGTGCATGGTTTAAGGTATGTCCTGTGTATCTCCGGTAAGCCCCTAGACTTAAATTTTGTTTGATAATCCGAGAAAGTGCTCTCGGTGGAATTCTCGTTTCTCTGCAAAGGGTTTTCTGCTTCCTTTTGGGACTTCGACGAATTCTGGCTTTGACTTCATTAACGGCCTTATTTGTTTGTATAGACTGCGGTCGGCCGGATCTCTTCCGGTCATCAACAGACATGGTTTCAGTGAACCTTTGGATGGTACGACACACAAACATTTGGCTTATCCCTAGCCTTTTCAATATATCAAAAATGTCGGCTGGCTCCTTACCTACTTTGTATTTTTACCGCAATCTTTACCGCCCACTTCATTATGAAAAGAATATTCTAAACAATAACCATACAATAATGCGTGAAAAAGTATATTTTTATCGTAAAGCTAATGTCCAAAATTTAAATTAATGTTTTTTTAAATGTATGTAGACAGCTAGTAACAGAATTTATGGCTAGATTAGGTACTATCTGCTGATTTAAAATAAATTGATTTTCAAACATGGATGATGCAGCCCATGTTAGTGGGCCATAAGAATTTTAGAAAGGCTAAGATGGGGCATGGCACTAAAAAGGTTCGGAAACACTGCTTTAAAATGTTAATTGACAGGTAACCTATATATTGTTCCTCATAGTAAATGCCCAAAAAATAGTTACTAATTATTGTTGACATTATTATTTATTTAAAAATAGACACAGTTGTTCATTACATATTACTTAATAACTTTTTTAATCTCCACTAACCATTCTTTGAAGCATAAGTAAGTAGACATACTCTTATTATAGAATGGCAAGACACAATTATACATTGTTGAGAATTAGCTCTCAAAAAAACATTAAAACCTTTTTACTTTGTTAATTTTTTTTAATAATGCAAAGAACAACAAATGTTACTTCTTAACACTTTTTGATCAAAATAATTTCATCTATTATATCTAAAAATTGTTTGATTATATAGAAACAACATGTTTTATTCACTTTTTATTTTAATGTAATAATCATGAAGTTCCTCGAGACTTAAGTTGTCAAGAAACAGACGATATGATTTTAAATATTGTTTTTTAATTGAAAGGACAGCATTTTGGTACCTCTTCTTCTCAGATGTTGATAATGATTCCCACATTCTGCTATTATTTGTCTTAGCACTGAGAATTTCAAAAAGTTCTTTACTCGATCTGAAATTTTGATATCACTATTAAAAGTTTTAATATATATGTCTGATGGTATTAATAGCTGTTGTAGTATCAAGTAATATATAGTATCAATTAATATCAGAAATAATAAAGTTTTTCTCACAAAATACAAAACATAATACAATTACAAATAATATTTCTTTGTAAAATAATTTCAAAATTAAAAATAATTATAAATTTACTATTACACTAGTTATAACTTACTTCAATCTTGGGGGAATTGGTTCAGGAAGACGATTTGTTATATAAGATTGAATCACAGATTGATTGTTTGCATCAGTACCTAATTGTTGAGTAGAGTCAATATTTAATGTTGTCCTAAAACATAATACATTAACTTAATAAAATTAGGTGAAGTTATTGCCGTCGATATCCCTAGCAACATTATTGCAAATATTTGTAGTATATTTTCATTAAAATTAATTCTTTAATGAATGCCCTAATGGTACACTAGTTGTTACTAATGGTATAGTATATTTAATTGTAATATTTTGAAAGATTAATACAATAAATTTTATTAAATTTACCATCATAGATTAGTTTTAGATAAAATTATCTTTTTTATATACTATAAATTATTCTAAGTCTCTTAAACTATAGATATTGATTTGAGTAATATTTAATAACATTTTATGTGTCATTTTCTGTACTGTCAGTCATATCATTCATAACTATTTTGTTTGGATAATAATTTAAAATTTAATTAGTCAGAGTAACATGATCACAACAAATCGCTGGTAGATGTATTTACATTTTTCTCCTTCTATGAACAGAGATTGGCACAGCTGTGTCTTAAACAGCTGTGCCAATCTTTTTGTATATGAATCTATTCAAATCTAATTATAATCCCATATTATATAGCAGACAAGGGTCTTCTAAAATTTGTTATTATTAGAGGATTATATTTTTTCACATTATTATTAGAGGATTATATCACTTACCATCTGTGTCATCATTTTCTACAGATGTACACAAAGTACAAAATTCAAATATAACATAAGTCCCAGACCTGTACATTATTGATTTGATGAAAAACAAAGACAACACTTACAACACTTCTTCATTGATAACAGATTTACAGTCTTCTGAAAGATTTTCTGTGTTATTACTGTGGAGATGAGTTTCATCTTGATATGTGACATCACTATGTTTACTAAGAGAGGTATAATCTTTTTTAGATCTGTAAGATTGTGAAGAATTGTTTTTGAGAACATGATTTTTAAACATAATAAAAATTTTGTATTAATTATGAGAGTTATGTAATAACTTATGTTTTAAGCAGTTTTTTTAAGTTATGATAAATATTATTCAGCAAACAATAAATTTAAAAAGTGTTCCATGTATTTAATAAAAAGAAATACCTACATTTGGTAGTCTTTTTTCTTTAAATAAGGATGAACATTTTGTAAAGAATCAGCAATTTTCTTCTTGTGTCCTGCTAATATTTTGTTGTACTTTGATGTGAATATTTCTTTTTCACTTTCACTCAAAGAGAGCCATGATTTTGTTGCCTCTGCTAAAACAATATGCCTCTGAAAGCATTAAATGATGTTTATAAACCTTAAAGCTAGAAAACATTAAAAATAACTCATTTTGTATCGCTTACTAATACTGTGAGTTTAAAAAGCGATATAAATAACAAAATGGATCCACAATATGGTAGTTCTATATAGACATGGCTTTACTCTTATGGTATGATGAGATTGTAAATTATCTGATTTTTTTACTAAACAAAACCTTAACACAGATCCGCCAGCCGATAATAAGGCTCAAGAAATTAATAGAGATGTTAAAACAGAATTAATCAATGTAATAAGTGATTTTTGTCATGATATTTTCAAACTACAAATATTTGTATTGGTTTGAATAATCCATACAGCGCTAATCTTACACCTACAGATTTAGATTTTTTAATCCTTTCAAATTTTTTCTGCAGTTTTAGTTCTGCATGACGTCAAAGTTATTTGTCATAGATTTATACCGGAAGCCTATTACGAAATCGCAAATGTTTTCTTAATTTGAATATATAAATATCTTTAAAAGCTTATGTATTAACTTTTATTTTTTATAAACACAAGACCCCTCGCTAACAACAGTATGGTTTTAGCGAGCGATTTTACATGATTAGTTGTCTGTTTCCAAATTATAAGCTTCTGTCTTCGAATAATTTCCTACATAAACTACATCTTATAAGTGAAATGTATTAAGTAATGCAAAGAAAACGAAAAGTTAGCTATTTATACCTTCTCAATTACGGAACTTTTATTTCGGCAATATAACCTGATATACAAATTTAATGCCGATTCAGGTAAACGTTCAACTGTTGTCATATTGTAAATGAGTTTCTTGGTATTTTATTTTAAAACATATGCAAAATTCAAACGAAGTTTAGCTAACCAAGGAATTAGTCAAATAATTTGTCATTTTTTTGAAAATTATGATAGTGACATCCAATGTGTAAATTCAGGTTTTAAATTTAGGGGTTTCGTTTGCGAAAAAGTGATAATCTTAATAACATTTTGTGTTTGTACACACACTCTTAGAATTTTTTAAATGAATTACGACCTTTTGTAATAAAAAAGTTTAAAGCTTTTTATAATAGTTTGTAAAGAGCTTGATAGTTTTTAATAAATTTAGGCTTTGATCGAGGATTTTCATTTTAATTTTTATTACAAAAAGATAATAAAATCTTTTATTATTTACCTATTTATTATTTTCTCTGGTACCTATTTATTATTTTATAAATTAAAATCATGTCTGGAACTGTATCTAATAACGTAACTAATAAAATAGATTAAAAATCTTTTATTACTTATTTTTAGGGAGAAAAAAAATAGGAAATAAAAACAAGAAACAAAACGAGTGTTAATGTAAATATGACAAAATATTTTCATTACTTTCTTTTTAAAGTTCAGTTCATTTACTGTCTATAACGTCTATCTTTTCTGATTTATACCTTGACATAGCAATGAGATTTGTTTTGACGTAAAAGTTCTTATTTAATAATAACGATTCATAGTTTTATATACAGTTTATTTTGAAAGAAATATAGACATCTTAAACTGCTGTTATGCATAAACCAAATAACAATATGGAAACTCGATAGCCTAGCTACAATTAAGGATAGCCATTTTCATTTATACTCGTAATGCAAGCGAAAAAGCGCTATTTTCTACTTTTATTTTCTTGTAGCTTAGTTATTTATGGTTATTTTGGAGGATTTCATTTTAAATCTGTGTCGGTACAGAAGAACCTCCGTGAACAATTACCTACTTTTGCGACACTAGATGAATTATATGCATCACCATCTCGCCAAAAAAGGAGTCCACATACTACAATAAAATCATGTCGTATGGAAACCTGTTTTGATTTCTCAAAGTGTGGTGATGACCCTAAAGTATACGTTTATCCAACCGATGGTCCAGTGAGTGCTACATATCGCAAAGTATTATCTGTTGTAAGAGAATCTCGGTATGCCACAAAAGATCCAAACGAAGCATGTTTGTTTTTACCCGCTGTCGACACATTGGACGCAGACCCCTTATCACCTGAATTTATTCCTGACGTGGCTCAAAGATTGTCACATTTATCAAATTGGAAGAATGGTCGTAACCATTTAATTTTCAATTTATATGCTGGTACTTGGCCTGACTATGCTGAAAATGCATTAGGTTTTGACCCTGGTGAAGCAATATTGGCTCGAGCTAGTGCATCAGAAACTTTTTTCCGCGATGGTTTTGATATTTCATTGCCATTATTTCACAAAGAACATCCAGAAAGGGGAGGCGCTGCACCGGCTGCTACTGCCAATCCATTTCCTGCACCAAAGAAGCATTTGTTAGCTTTTAAGGGAAAACGATATGTTCATGGTATAGGAAGTGAGACCAGAAATTCATTGTGGCATCTACATGATGGAAGCAATCTGATATTGGTCACAACTTGTAGACATGGGAAGTCTTGGAAAGATTTAAGGGATGAGAGGTGTGATGAAGATAATAAAGAATATGACAAGTAAGTCATTTTCAATTGGCTTGTTTTTGAGTAACAAAAATTATTATGGCACATTTGATTCATATAATCAAGTTATATGGTGGGTTTTAAGAATATTCAAACTTGATAAAGTTATTAAAGTAACTGTCATGTAAATTTACACTAAATTTGAAAAAGATTTGAAATTCCAGAGGTAATATTACATGACAATGAGTATTTACTTATATTTGATAATCAATTATATCTAATTTGTAAGATTACCCACATCTTAAAAAATTATTTTTATGAGATTACATTTTATATAAAAATATTTAAGTAACATTATTATGTTAGTTATAAAATATCATTTTACTTTGATTTTCTAATGTGACTGTTTAAAAGAATGTTAATTGATGCTATAGAAACTTTGTTGTAACAAAATTATCAATACACTGAAATATATTATTCCATTCTTTATTTTTAAATTAATAAGCTTGGTAAGTTATTTAAGCAGTTGTAGGTAACTGAGAAAGAATGGTAGTTTGAATTCTATTTAAACCATAACTGTGTAATTATATTAATTAATTATTAAAATATTACAAATACCTGTTATATGCTTCATACAATTTATATTTAAAATAATCATTTATTGTTTTACACTCATTTATGATAATGAACCAGTAACCTTATGAATCAAATATTATAAGTGTCTGGTACTTTTTTCTGTAATTCATTAAGAGGTAGAAAATGGGCTAACATAAAATATTTTAATATAGTTGTAAGATTTCAAATAAATATTTCAGATTTGATTATGAACAGTTATTAGCAAATTCCACATTTTGCTTAGTAGCCCGGGGCAGACGTCTTGGGTCTTATAGATTTCTAGAGGCACTAGCAGCTGGATGTGTTCCAGTTCTTTTAAGTAACAGTTGGAGGTTGCCATTTGATGAACGCATTGACTGGCGTCGGGCAGTAATTTGGGCTGATGAGCGTCTTTTATTGCAGGTGTGTCTATCTAGCTTGTATCAAATACACATTTCCTTAAATACTGAAAGCATTTTCCTCAGTCTTTTTTTAATGGCATTGTTCCATATATCCATACATAAACTTTTTCCATACAACATTAGCAATGGTTAAAAAGTTATTTAGCTTTTTAAAACTAAGTTTTCATCTCCATCAAGTAAATTCATTCTTTTTGAGAAAAGGTATACAATTCTATAATATAATTCCTGAAGTAAATTTAAAGTTATTTGTGGAAAAAATGAAAGCTTATGTTATAGCTTCAGTTATTGTAGACAAGATTGATTAATGAAGCTAAATATTACAGATATTATAGGAGATAATTATACCTGGGTTTAGTGCCATGCTAAAAGTCATGTGACAAACAAATGGTAAAATTAGCGTTAAAACACTAACTATTGAGTGTCAATTCAAGTTCTCAATAGAATCAACATCCAAATGTGGCAGTGGTATATGTATAACATATTTAAATATACATTATATTAATGTTTTCACTTTTCGGAATTGCTAAGCAAAGACTATTCAAAAGAATAAACATTTGTTTCACTGTTTCAATAGTACATGATTGATATTAATTTTTTTCTGATTTACTTTTTCTTTCTGCATACTATTTTATAACATTTTCTGCTAAATTTCGTTTTAATGACCTCGTAAATATTTCTTCGTGAAGTGCTAACCCACGTTAGTTTTTAAAGATGAAAAGTAAACTGTCTTCTTTTTTCCAAATCCAGGTACCAGAGCTTGTACGTTCAGTTTCACCTGAGCGTATTCTGGCTTTGAGGCAGCAGACACAGATATTATGGGAGCAGTACTTTTCCTCAATTGAGAAGATAGTTTTTACAACTATTGAGGTAAAACAAACTTAAAAGAATAATTTGACATAAGCTAATAATATTTTGTGTTAGATACTATGAATAATATAAACATTATTTCTTTGACAGTTGATATTTGAGCGAATTTTAGCACATCGTTCATCGAGACAACGCGAGGCTCTTATTTGGAATGCTCCACCCGGTGCACTAGGCACGCTAGCTCAATATGGAGATTCTCGAGCGCATTTTCCTATTGCGGTAGCGACGCCTGTAGCGCCACCTGCTCCAATGCCTCCACCTATACCTCTGCCCGTCCCATCGGTACCAATGACGGAGCCTCCTCCCACACTTGGTGAAACTTTTACAGCATTATTATATGTCCAAGCAACATCTCCGGCTTTACACAAACTTCTTGCTAACATAGCTAGCAGTGAATATTGTGAAAAGGTAACCAAATTTTTTTAAAAAAATTTAAAGTATGTACTATGTAAAATTGGCTGAGCAAATTAAATTTTGTCTTTTTATCTATTTCAATTTCATGATAAATATACAGTTTTCTCAATTATGACATTTTATTGGGTAGCAGTGAAGTCCTCTAAACATTTGACTGATTTTAAATGTTTGGAACGAAAATGGTAAAACTTGGTATTTTTAATGCGAGCTACTATGTTAAACATTAATTCTTCGAAATATTTTGAAGCGAAGCACGCTCTTTGATTATTTCATTAATGTTCAATGTACATAATAATGATGGATATTTATTTTATAAAAATATTTACATACAGGTAGTGCTAGTGTGGGACAGTGAACGGGCGGCACCTACGTTGAAGTCGTTGGCACGGATGGCAGGCGATTTTCGTGATCCTTTACCAGTTATTGTTATAGACGCAACTACTCATTATCCTGGGTAAGTAGTCAAAGTTTGTACTTTATAGAAATGGATACAAAAACTTTCATGACCGCAATAAGTAAAGCAAATCTCTTTGGGAGTAATTTAAATCTGATAAGTTTGAAGAAATTTATTGTAAAATTTAATGTTTATATTTTGCAACAGTTTATCAAAATTCATTTCCGTACCTTTTTTGTCTACTATCCACCTTTGAAAATAAAGTTGTTGATACAGTGTACTTTTAAATAGGTATTTATATTGTTATTAGTTCTATTTTTCTTTATATGCTGCTACTTCCAGGTTCAGAATGTTTGTTATATCGAGAAGAACCAATCAAGAAACTCTGTAGTTATTATTTTAAAGCCAATTTTTAAATTTTCACCTGCTATAAATCTTTTATTAGTCACGCGAAAGTGAGAATGATACTAATCCCAGGTATAATCTTTACCACAATAACATGCTTCCTTGATTAATGTTGCCTTACTTACTGTAGGTCCTACTGTAGAAAGCTGTCCGAAAGTGCTCCGTAGTTGCGCTCAACTATGTTTATGATGGCGGTGAGACACTGGATCGAACCGAGCCGTTTTAGTATGAT
Source organism: Battus philenor (assembly GCF_028537555.1). Classification (NCBI taxonomy): domain Eukaryota; kingdom Metazoa; phylum Arthropoda; class Insecta; order Lepidoptera; family Papilionidae; genus Battus; species Battus philenor. Next base: position 8,538,661 of record NW_027181693.1, read on the forward strand.
TTACCGAGACCTTTCATAGACTCTCTTATTAGCAATCTTATTTGAAACAGTTTGATGCAAAATACGCCAGGAACTATGATTAATTTTAAGGCGAGCATATAGATACGATTACTAATTTAAGCTTATTTTAGTATCAAAAAAGAATTTCCGTTATAATGGAGTTATTCGTATTTACTTTGTAACAATCCATTTAATTCCATGAGAAAGGATTACTTTAGGAGGCGGGATATAATTAATATCATTAAACCTGTCCTCGGAGGTTTGACACAGGGTTATTGGTTATTGGTGTAAAAGCTTTCAATAACCTTATATAAAGAGATCGCTCTAAGATAGTTACGTTATTTTATTTTTTGAAACGCATCAAAAAGGTCAATAACTTATAGCAGTGTAAAGTCTACAGAAGCAGATAGTAAACAAAAATTCATTTTAATATGTAGTATTCCGAATTTGGAAAACGATTTATCTTACTATATCATTATTACATCAGAAATCATTGGTTTCAGATAGGGTGTATCCCTACATTAATTGACAGCAAATGAGCTATTCATTCACATCTTGAAAGCTTTTACAGTTATAACCAATCATCCTGTATAAATATTACAGTGAAGGCGTATCAGCAAGATGGCAACCATTGTGGGCTATTCCAACAGCTGCGGTATTTTCATTAGACGGTGACGCACCATTGCTAGCTGAAGAGTTAGATTTTGCGTTCCGTGTGTGGCAATATTTCCCAGAACGGATTGTAGGTTATCCAGCTAGAAGCCATTACTGGGATGAAGCTAAGGTAAGTCGAGAATTCAATTTTTTATCTATTATGTAACATATTAATAATGTCATCATTTCAATCAATTTATTTAAAATAATTTAAAGAAGCTACTCATAGAGCAGATGTGCACGCGTGCAATCGTCGCTTCGGAAGGTTATCCTGTTATTGACACTCTTAATCTTTGTGCTTGAATAAAAAATAAAAGTTGGCTATATGATGTTACGGATGTTTTAGGTACGTTTAACTTATAAGCGCGTGCGCAACAAAACAGCAATCGTTTTACTGCTCCCTGTCGTACGTCGAGTAGCTAGCTATATATTCGGTAAAATTTAAGTGAATGAAGGACAAACCTAGGATTTTGCGTAGATTCGATCATATTATTGTTATAGCAAACGACATCGTGATATAAAGTCGTATCTAGTTGGTCGAGAAACTGAAATCGATCGCTGATATGGTTGACATTAAACAATATGATTGCGCTCTGTTTAATACCGACCAAACCAGCTAACTAATTGTTTAACAAGATGGGAACGACGTCAGTCTGTCAAGAGGGGCAGATTATGAAGTTTCCATGGTCTTTAAATTCCAGACGGTATCGTTATTTTCATTTCATTCCTGAAAAATAAAAATTATCTTCGGTTTGAATTGTTCGCAGATACTAGATTAGATCTATTCGGATCAACATGTACAATAACAACATACAGTAACACGTGGTTAATGATAGTCCATAAGAATTTCAAGAAATAAGTCATTATATAGTGTTCATTAGTAGTGGAGAGTTGAAAAGAAGTAAACCATGGTCGAATAATAGAACAATATGTACACAAGTAGAAGACTCTTATATCAACTAATTACTAACGATGTTATACCCTGAAATAATATTTTTATTCATTTGTCTTTGACTGTTTTAAATGAAAACTCTAAATTTAGATAATTGAATATGGTTTTCTTGTCCATTAACCGGGCGCAAACATTACAGCTTTATAATCGAGCATCCTTTTGGAGTAAAACTAATTGAATTCCTAAATATTTGTTTATAACTCGGCCTAATGATTTTGACAAATTGACATTATATTTTTCTTTAGAAAAAAGGAAACTATCCTTTTCAGTTCTAGCTAAATATCAAATCTCCTTTTTGTTTAAAAAAATAAGGGTTTAAAAAGAGAAATGAATTTTGTATTCAATGAGTTCAAAAAATAGAGCACATGAACCCCAAAAAACATTACCTTTATGAGTGAAAGAAATTTGCTGGAATTACATGTTATTTGGCAATTTTTTTGTTGCGCCCGGTTAATGGTAAAGTGATTTATATTATTAAACAATAAAAAAACCACAAGCAGTTGTCTTTAGAACGATTTTATTATATTTGTAACAGGTTTATATAAATTATTGTCATCAGGGTGCTTGGGGGTATAGCAGTAAATGGGGCGGCAGTTACTCTATGGTGCTCCCGGGTGCGGCTCTAGTTCACCGGGCCGCGTTGGCCTTGTACGCCGCCAGCGCCCCGGCGCTCCGACTTGCTGTCCGACGCGCGCACAACTGTGAGGACATCCTGCTTAACTGCCTCGTGGCGCACCACACTCGCCGCCCGCCGCTTAAACTTGCACAACGCCGACGCTACAAACCACCACACCACCGTTACAAGTAAATAAATTGATTTATCACTAAAGTAAATCGTTTACAATGAGCCTTATAGGAAGGCTCAAGGTCACCCAGAGAGCAATGACCAGGGCTATTCTTAGATTTCGCTGTAAGATCCAATCAGAAATAAGATCCGCAGAAGAACCAAGATCATCGACGTAGACAGAAGAATTGTTTATCTGAAGTGGTATTAATTCGTAGTTGGACGGTTGGAGTCGCAACGCAAATTTCGAAAGTTAAGTGCAATTTTCAGGGGTTGCCAGGGGTGACCTAGAACAAGTAAATTTTGTCTATGAGAAAAAAGTCTGGGAACATCTAGTCTAAACAACATTAACATTATCACATAACGCTGTACATAATTTTTAATTACATTCTGGGTTTGGGGAGAGACAACGGACCAGCAACTATAGCATAGGTTGTCGGAAGACGCTGGATGCGGGCCGCATCCGACTGGCCCTATTGGTAATATTTAGCCTATGTCCAGCAGTGGACGTCCTGCAACCGTAATGATAATGATGATATGTAGCATATTTTCATAATTATGTGTGTCTTATGCTACTTTCTTGCCTTCAATTTCCTCCGGCATAATAATTGTTAAGTTATCAGTGTAAAATCGTTACAATGTTATTTATTAAAAACTCATTTGATTATGATAAAACTGTTTCAGGTCATCGTGGAGCGACCCGGAACATTTCGTTCAGCGACAATCATGCCTCAACACATTCGCATCTGCTTGGGGTTACATGCCATTAGTCCGTTCTATTCTTCGCCTGGACCCTATATTATTTAAAGATCCAGTTTCCACTTTAAGGAAGAAATATAGAAAAATGGAATTGGTAACTTCGTAGTAACATATTAAGATCACAATTGTAAAGATTTGCAATAAGTATGACTTATTTAAAAACTTGTATGAAGTTTAAGCATGAATAAAGAAATTAAAATGAAACCTATCCTTATTTTAACGGCTGTAACTACTCCTTTTCCTTTCATCGCGTCTGCCGGTAGGAATTTTATGTTGACATTTGGAGCGAGATCAAATTTTGCAAAAAATTTAAACAAAAAGCAATTCATATCACAAACAAAGATATCAGACTTTTACCTTAACGGCCTTAGTTAATCAAAAATATTGGTCCGTGCTAAAAATCCCTATTTTTTTAACATCTTCCTAATAAACAGCGTGTAAGGTATACGCTGTTTATAAGTCGAGACTTAGCAGTGTCATTTTGTAGTTCTGCAGAATATTAAACGACTAGAACTTTATGGTTTTCTATATTCGAAGCCGTACACAATCGCCTAAACAAAACATTCACAACCGACAACTATTGTGAATCAAAAATACATTCAATGCATAGTTTATTTTAATTGATGTCATTGATATTAATAACGAATTCATGCAGTTGATACAACTTAAAGATGACGCTGTTTCTGATAATACTCAAATGTTCAATTACATATAAGAACTCTGTTTGCGTCATATTTAATACCAAGCCAATATTAAACGATTTATAATTTGTTTTGTCGCTTTTCCCAAAATTAAACAAGAAAACCAAAAATTTAGATAATAAAAATGAGCTACTGGGCCCGATGGAATACCATCTCTATGAATTAAAAATTGCAAACAAGAACTAAGTAGTTCACTACTTATTTTTAACTTGTTTTGTTGATTTAATAATAATATAATATATGTAATGATTACAAGAATATAATATAATTATTTCGAGAGAAAGTTTTACATGTGATAAAATAACATATTACTGGATTGGTGTAATTAAGACGTCGAACCCAAAAGCTATTTCTATAAAAAATTACCATCCATAAATATAACTTTTAAGTTGTATCAATACTATATTGGCATTGATATTGTTAGTTTAGTTTAACTCCTATTATAGAAATATCTCCCAAATATATCGTTTCGAAATACATTCATTATTATATTTATATTAAGCTGCGCGATTGGAATCGAAATTTATACAAAATCGATTCCCTCGGCCTAGAATTGACCTTAAGGTTTCAAAATATTGATAACGGCATTGGTCAGTAGTATAAAAAAAGATTATTGATTAAATTTATTTATGTTAAAAGGCCTGAGATGCTATTTTCAATGTAAATATATTAGATACGTGTGTAATGGACATTATTCTCTAGTGAATAGATTACAGTTTATCGTCTGGTTTGCTACGCACAACGTAACGATTCCGCGATGGTTTACAACATATCATGAGTATGTTAAAACGTACGCCATGTCGTCTGAATGCAGTAGAAGTTATTGGGCTTTTTAGTTATCAAAAAAAAATTCGAAACTACTTGTTAACAAACTTTGAAATAAAAAAAAACGTTTCGATAGACATTTACTACCTTTACGTTAGTATAACAAAAATATGCTCTCCGTGATAACGATTTTAAAATAAAATTAATGTCGTGATTAATGTTTATTGTAGTCAACTTTATTCAATTTCCTAGGCAAATATGCATTTTCGAGGTCGAACTAAAAACTCAAAAGACGATTTCTGCGAGAAAAGTATAAAATCCAATGATTAGCTTTTTCTAACTTACTGCTTGTGATAATTCAAGTCATAGTTTACTCAAGTGTATAAAATATAATATTTATATAATATTTCATAATGCCGGTTTATTTTGGAATAATCTTCAAAATATGGCGAAATTATTTCTGTTCTGTTCTACTGCCGGCTTATATTTAATAACAATATTTTAAGATTATTAGGTAAGAATCAATTTAAAATAGTTTAAAATAATGAACAATAAATTAGTAATAGATTGAAATACCAGAAGGGGTCATCTAACTGCATTGGATTGGTAAGCATTGCATAAGTAGAACGTTAACTGACATAACGAAAACTTTGCAATCAGCTGGTCGGCCTTGGCCCTAATGGTGTCGGTAGCCCACTAAGACTCAACAGCGCGCCTCACAGTATTATAGGTGCGTTCAAACCTGTCGCCGGCACTGTTTCGAGCGACGAAAACATTTGTGCGGTGAATGTGTAGTGTTTCACGTCCATACGAAAGAAACGAACAAAAAATAATTTTATGATAAAAAACAAAATACATTCAAAAGTGGACACTTTTCATTATTAAGATTCATTAATTGAATTTTGTCTACAAACAGGTTTGACTAGATGGTTTAACATATTTTTTTTTATTAATGATGTTCAAAAAAGACTCAAGTGAAACTGAAATTAAAAATTGATAAAATTCTATCTGAAAACATTTAATGAGTGAAACAAGTTGAGTATAAATAAAATATATTAATGCTATCACTTCTTGCCAAAATAATCTAGTCAAATAATTTGTTTAAAAAAACACTCCCCAAAAATTGAAATTTTTTGAAAAATTGAAAAACGTATTTACTAATGCCGCCATTCACACTAATCGTATAACTCTTGTTTTTTATTCCTGAAAATCACACAATAACTTAAAAAGATTTTTTACATACTTTTTATAAATTTATTGTTTAAATTTTCTGATGGATAAATAAATAATACTAAAGTCTTTCCAACACAGGAACAGTGAAATACGAAAAACAAGGATTTTCAAAATAAATGCCACAAAAACAATTATTTATCTATCGTCATTGCACATGCAAGCCACATAGGAAATTGTAATTTTATTATCAAAATAACCTTTTCAAAGTATACGGTACAATCGTTTTCAAGTTATGGTCTGACCTAGGGAAATCCTGATTACATATTCACGGATTTATAATAAAATTTTGCATCATTCCATTAAGTGAATGTTAGATGACCTTATATTTGTGGGACATACACGTAAAGCTATTTTACATTTAGCCTTGAAGTACTGCAAGACTGTTGAAATAATTTCAATATTTATATACTCATTTCATATTAATAGCAGTGAAACTGAAAATAATGCAAATACTTATAATAAAAACTTTATTTCATGTCATTTTACTGCTTTAAATATTTATTACTTTAATATTCATAATTATTAGGTTTTATTATTATTTACAATTAAATTTTTCTTAATAATAACGTAATAGATGCATGCAGTTGTAAAACATTAATCATCAGTCTAACGTTTAAAATTTAAACATTAATGCAACAGGATTTATGAATAATACATATTATTAAGTAGTCAATAACATAATATTAACCTACTAGACAAAATTGGTACCAAGAGACTGCTTTCTATTTACGACCTCTGAAAAACTTGCAAGAACCAGTCGTAAGGAACTATTACACCCTAAAATATGTATGTTTGGTAATAATGTTTGAAACATTATTTATAAGTGAGATTAAAAAAAATACTTGTTTTAATTCATTTTAAATTTTTCAACAAGAAATAAGTAAGAACTTTAAGCATAAAATATTTTAAGTATAGTTATTATGAATACTAGCAGTCATGTGACGATTAAAAAATATATTAATATTATTATCAAAGTGTCAAGATGAGAAGCAAATTCTTTCATATTTCTTTACATACATATTTGCTCTTCACTTATCAAATCAAATAATTTGCTGGCTCTAGTACAATTACAACCGAAGTAAAGTATGTTTCGACATTGCTGACCTACAAGCAGCATATATAAGGAAGCTTGATATTGGTTACGCCACGGAACTTTAGACTTACTTAAGTTCTTTTAATATTGCTATTAATATCTTTGTACCCCAAATTATTCAATAAAATTACTTGAACTTCATGAAACAAAAGAGAACAAGTGCATAATGTTGCACTCTTTATTCTAATATTGAATAACTTTTTATAGTTTATTTGCAGTAATGTCTCTCTTTAACTGATACAGGGTGCAGCATATTCGAACACGAAAAAGAAGCTCTTGAACAAGAAACTGTATAGTTTGACACTGCTCAATTTTAGAGTAAGGAATGGATTTTCTGATTTATAACCTGATATAAAAAATAGCAAATCTTTTATTGTACAATTTTCTTCGTATTATTTTTCACTACAGTATCAGCCACCGTACAAACAATCGTTCAATATGTTCAAGTAATAAAGGTAATAAAATCAGAAAAAAGTGGAAGAAAGGTGTGATGAGACCAGTGGGAACGCTGGTTTATCATAAACGAAAACAAAATATTTTTTTTATTTATTTTAGAAAGGTTTTGAAACTGATATAACATAGTACCAGCGGGAATTATGCGTTAAACAGATTCGTGATGGTGTAGTCATGTAATGTTGCGTGTCAATTAATTTTAAACAATTATGAATAATTATATCTAATGGGTCACTTATTCTCTAATTAACAAAATTACTAATATATTATGAATCACAGGCAGAAATGAGAAAATTATACCAGTGATGTGACCACTAATTAGTCGAGGATATTTGGTCTGTTGCACTTACGTACATATTATATTTATATATTTAAAATTTTGGTTTTCAAAAAACAATAACTTCTGTGCCTTTTTCTAATTATCTTTGTAAACAAGTTTTTGTTTAGTGTCATGCATTTAAAAACAATGATATTAGACACGCGTGATTGACTAGAAACGTAAAAGCTTTAAAAGGGGTGAATGTTTTTAAGCACATTTGCTGTCGATTAATGCATCCATAGTTCCAAAAATAGTAAATAAAGTGTGTGTTTTCAAAATTTGGATAACCACATAATTAAATTAGTTATTGATTTTATTTGGTTTCGTTGTTGTACTGCCAGTAATGATTGGTCTGTCGCATTCCAATAGTCGATGTATATAGTATACCATATAAAAATTTTAGAGTGATTACTTCATACAGGGGGGTTTAAAATAGGTCTACAAGGTTTAAAGCTTTTTTGCTGATAAATGAGATATGCATTCAGCACTTTACAATTATTTCTATAATCAATAACCTCGTTATTAAAGGTGAATATATGTATATATATATATATATATATGAATATATGTATATATGTAGTACAAATTTCAGATTAAATTAATTAATTCATTCATTGGATTAAATGGTTGATTCAACTTCGATAGATATGTTAGATTAATATATTTGAATTTATTTACTGTGACAGTTCTTTCTATCTATAATAGACAGTAATTTTTATATATTCTTCATTATCATATTTTGTTGTATAATATACTTCTTCTGATAATATATTTAATTTTTAATTGTTTATTTAATATTAATAGCACTTATAGCTTTTTAATCCTGTAACATTATGTTTGCATCCGTCAAGATTGGCTGGAAGATTAGGTGTTAGGCACTAATTGTGACCAAATGTCTAATAAATAAATACGTAAGTAAATAAGTTAATAAACAAATATTTTTCTGATTTTATTACTAGACTAAATGACGTTTTGTGCATTAATATATTTGCTTAAATAATCTATATAAACAAGAATTAACGAAGTATTACATAAGTAACTTTAAGTCATTTCATCAACCGGCGAATTCATGAGGAGGTAAGGTAAAGATTTAAAAAAGTTACGGTAATGTTACCTCTTTAGTTATTCCAAGCAAGCATTACTGTCCCGAAAAAATCCTGAGATTCGAATGGCCGAGTGAGACGAATAACTACACGACCTGCCTATACTCATATAGACTGCGAGACCGCTTTTATAATTTACGCATCTAAATATCGATCGTAGATGTCGGATTTCTGCCCTAATAGTAGAAATCCAAATTTAAAACAGACGCTCATTATTTAATAACTTAATTTTTTACAATGAAAGGTTTAATTTATTGATATTGATATTATCTTATTATGTAGTATTAAAGTTAAGCATCTTCACCAAGACTTGATAAAGTTGTATACGTAATGAATTATTTAATATTAAATATTATCTTGTTTGAACTATTGTTGATGAATATTTGTTGTACCATTAAAACATTTTTAAGTAAAGATTATAGAGAGTTCTGTTAAGCAAAACTCTATTTTTCATACGTAGTTTAATATTATGTAAAATTGATAAACAAAAATATTTGAGGATACGTATGTAATAGGTTCTTTAATATAATTATGTTAGAATAATTTCAGTTAACTTTAACTAAATAATTACTAACTTTAACTAATATTGCAAATATTATTGCCAAAAAGCCAATTATTATGATATTTGTATTTAAACATGGTATTAACAGCATTCTCTTTTTTTAAATTATGTGGCTAAGAGTACAATATTTCATCGACGTGCATAGTGTATTAAAAATGTAAATGACAATTTTTATCACTTAGTAAAATAAGCATATAAATTTAACTTTTTTTTTGTTCTTAATTTTATCAATGAATTTAATTGAGAACGCTCTGTTAATTAGATAAAGAACAAAGTTCGTGTGAAAAATGTCGCTGTTGTTCTGGTGCGCTTTACTCAGCACCTTTACGGTCATCGTTGTTATAACTCCAGCTACGGCGCAACCAGTTAGTAGATCTTTAGTACATAATACCTACACGTAAGCGCAACTCAAATGACTTCCTGTTGCATATAATCGTTACAAAAGTTGTGTAACGGAGCAAGATTATTTAAAAGTAGCATTTCTAGTAAGCAATTTTTAATTTATTTATGAAACCTTATATATTAGATTTATATTAGATTATTAATTTTTACATGGATAAAATTTTTATGGGACTTCATAACACGCGTCTATTCGAAAAAGTATTTTAACAGGTCGATGGTAAATCGCATTATTAAGCAATGTATTGCCGCTTCAAATTAAAATTATATTGATAAATAGCATAGACAACTAGATTTTTATACAAAATTCGTTTTTTTTTTATTTGAATGCTAAATCAAATAAAAGCGATGGTTCACATTTTTGTGAAATTATCAATTCGAAATGATTTCCACAGCTTGCTTACATAATGTGATTATATCATTTTTTTCTACATTATTACTGCTAAAACAGTGTATTTGCAGTAAACGAAAAATATTTTCGTTTTAATACTTTAGTTTTACAAAATCTTAAATTATTTGAATTGTTTTCAGTCGACTGCAGATGCTTCCATAAACAAGGACCGTGCTCTAAGATTTATTACATTAAAGTCTGGTAAAAAAGTGGCTACAACTCCTCAAAGAGGCTTTTTCGGAACAATATTTAATCTAATTGTTGAGGTAAGAAAAAAATAATAAGTATCTAGTTTAAAAAGACGCTTTCATGAAGCTTCTAAATGTCAGTATAAAGAAAATCAGTACATCCATAAACTGCTCATTCAGAGAAATCAAGATTTTTCTAATAACAGTCTACGCTTTCTGAATTATTTGGATAATATATTTCCCATAAGCATTTTATGTCAAAGAGGCATTTCCAAATGCCTAGTATACAATAAAATATTTGATTTAATTTTTTCTAGTCAAAAACGTTTTTATACCAGGGTTACATCATAAAATTTCAATCACACAAAATTCACATATTTGCACCAGGAAAGTAAAAAAAACTGATTTAATTTCTAAAAGAAATATCACATTTCAATGAAAGTTCTTTTAAATAATATACATTATGGATTGTCTTACCTACATTTAGCTAATTTATGTTGCATCAGTTATGTTATTACTGTTGTTGTTAAGATATTAATAAAATTAATTCATTTTTTTTATCCTTTTCAATTTATGCAATTTCTATTCATGTATAAGAATCAAAAAGACAACCTCTCTACCAAAAAATTACTTAAAACATTCGCTCCTGAAATACCACGCATCTTTAAAAAAATACCATTAAGTATCCATTAGATTAAATTTTAATTTCTTTGTTCTTCAATTATTTTTAGATCGTGAACGTTTGATCATTACCTCTGATTTTTACCATATTTGTGATCACCAACTCTTATATTATTATTATCTTTCCTTTTCTTCTATTTATAAACACAACTAAAAAATTTATCTTGTTACACAAAAGTAAAATTCTTTATCATATGAAGTATAAGTACATAATCCTAAAATACTTTTATTGAAAGAAATTTTTTAATTGCCTTACTTCTGTTTATGACAACATTACTAAAAAATTTGGTAGTATAGTTTATACGCAAATTAAATAATTAAAATGATTTTTTTAAGAATTAATAGATAATATTTTGTTTCAGCAAATAAATGATACGAAAAGCGCATACACCCAAATTTCAGAATTAGTAAACAATCAATTTTCAGACAACGAAGTAAGTAATAATTATTACTACGATCATTAGGGACGTTCACTTTATACATAAGCCTCCTCCATACAAACCTGCATATCCAAGCACCTCATCTACAATAGTAACATAAAACTATAGAATGTGTTGTGACATATTTAGATATACGCAGAGACCTGATCCAACAAACTCGGTTGAAGGAGAAGGAGATACTAGTGCTGGTATCACTGGACAGTGGGAAAGCCTTCGATAACGCCTTTCGATATGCTATAAGGTAAAGCAATTTTAGCGACCGTGATGTGTCCGTTCGGTACGCGGGGACAGAGTGGGCCAAAGGCTGCGTGCAGGGATCAATAGTAGACAATAAAATCTACTACTAACGCACGTTGAATAATAATAAAATACTTAATGTGAATCTACTACTGTAGATTCACATTAAGAACGTGCAAAGGAAGACCTAGGGCCTCTGTCGTCACCTGTGCCGACTCGTAAAGGTATTGAGGATGAACAGTATCGTCGCTGCACTCGGCATTTTCACTTGCCGGATTGCTTTCGCTGAACTTTCGGGTCTATGAAGCAACCTGTTTGTTGGGAATAAAGCGTGATAACTCCCGGCAAGTGGTCGGGAACCGAGATCTAGAGGTACCAGTCAGCTACCTGAGATTATCACACCCGTCTGATCAGTTTGGTGTGGAGTTCTCCTGCCTGGGGAAAGGTGAAAAATTGGTCCAACTTGCCTCCGTGGCTGTTTGCGAATTTCACCGACGGGAACCGCATTCTGCTTTATACAGAGCACCGAATAGATATACTGTAAGAAACTCAAGTTGGGCAAGTTCTGCACTGTATACCAGTGAGAGCTGCTGGCTTTAGCGGAAGCGACGGGGTACGTGGCCAACGAGACATCGCAATCTTGCGCCATATTGAGCGACTCGCGGTCCGCCCTGGAAACCGTCGCAAGATCTGACACTCACCTCCCCATAGCGCCAAGAGTAAGAGAGTAAAAATAATATTATGGAAGCAAGAGCGAAAGAAAACAATGTGAAATTATACTGCGTGACAGCGCATGCGGGGACCGAAGGCAAGGACAGGGCGGACCAATTTGCCAAGAACGCGGACCTAAAAAAAGACGACCGAAGGCTGAGGCGAAAAAAAAGTTCCGTGTTAAAATATGATGCGAAATATGTGATAATAAAAAAGTAACAAAAATAAGGATAAACCCTCATACGCTAAGAATAGTGATGAGGGATAAAAAGTGACGCGTGAGGGGTAATGAAGCATAGACAAGAAAGACAGCTAATGTGAAAGAAGGAAGATGACGAAAACAAGATAATGTGATGAGTAAAAGAGGAGAAAGAAAAAATAAAAGATTGTAAAAAAAACACAATGTAAAATAAACAAACTACCACCTACCTCCTATCCACCCACGATAGGGGTAGAACGAGAGACCCCAAAACGGAGCATTTAAATAAAAAAGATCCCTCTCCATGGCTCCATGTTAGTGAACTTGTTAATGAAGCTTGGAGTGAGAGACTACGTTTCAATTCCGAATATGAACACTGATCGTAGACTTTCAAAAATCACATGCTTAATTTGACCATACTGTATTCCTCTCCTCTCTCTGGGAAAATACTTCCTTTTAACTTGAATTGTTCATGCCAGAAAATACACGGTTTGGCTTTTTGCACGGTGTGGCCACAACCTCTTACTCCGACCTTTTATACTGTTTGTTAATGTTAACCTCACGATTTGTCGTTTTTTATTATATTTAACCTTGCTGTAACAAAAATGGCTTGAACATCAGAAAACCTGGCAACAAAAATTTTTAGTGATGATGTCTTTTTTCTAGAACCAGGAAAAAATAAAATACATGGATTTTTAAAAGCACACAAAAATTAAACATATGTTTATTTTTTACATTCATTGACTTGCTTTACAATCATCTGTCCTTATAATTTTCTTACAAATGTGGGGTCAAAAGACTAAAACTAAACTTAAATGTTAGTAGAGGCAGAAAATGGTGCCGTATCGCGGAGATTCACGCTAGTAGCATCCATTTATAAATTATTTTTTAAAAAGCTTATTATTTAAATATACTTATTATTCTAAACCTATTTTTTGTCTGTGATTAAAAAAAGTCCAGAATTTTTAAAATTGTACGTAAGAAAATTGTGATGCAAATTCTTTTTTTATAATTTGTGCGTGCAGGTTGTTACAACGAACTCTAGTGCTACTACTAATGGAACTACGGAGGCACCCAAAATAACAAGAGCAGAATTCTTGAAAATACTCGACAGAAATTTAAAAGGATTGACACGTCTTCGTAATCTTGAATGGCGGGAGGCAAGAAAGGTAATACTTTGTTCTATATGAACGTAGATATTTATACATTTTTAAATAGCCAAACGAATCAAACGTCTGCTCGTGAGCAATATTGTTTACCGCAATAGTTATACAGAGTATTATTTTAAAAAAATCTGAGCAAAAACAAGTTTGCCGAGTAATAGGCAAGTACTTGTATCTCTATTTAGCCCGTTAACTTTGGCGTCTCATAGAAGGAGAGCTAAGTCTAATTGTGGACGTCTTACGGCTGAAATGATGTTGATCGAATTCCGTATTTCGATGCGCAGCTGACATATTATATAGCTCCTACTATAATGATCGCACTTCTAGGCTTTAATTTTGCTGCCGTCTTTACTTAAAATTAAACTACTGCATTAAGCGAATGCGGCATCTTGAAATAGGAATATACTATCAACGAAGTATCAAAACATTTTTTCGATAATTTTTTATTCATACTTTAAAGTGCTATCCTATAAGGTGTATTTAAAGCTAATACTGATGTCATAAAGTATTTAAGTACGAACACATGATTTATTCAGATCATACAAGAATAATAAAATTAAAAAGTTACGCCGATTCTAAAAAAATGATCACGCATTTATTTCGAAAATTTTTGAAAGTTACTTTACTAGCTGTTACTTTGATTTCCATATAACGTTGATAAGTATAAAATGAATCATAAACACATTTCATTGTATTCGACTACCTAACTACACGTTTATCGTAAAATATCTAGAATTACGTATGTTACAAAAACATTGAACATAATACAATACTCTTTTATTTCCTTTGAATAGTTTTTGAATAGAGCGTAAAAACATTGTTTCAGGATTCGTGGGCTAACTTAGTAAATTACAAAAATGAAATATTTTCGGGGAAAACAGTGAAAACCGGAAGGTAACAGGTGACCACTAAGTTATGGAAATGTGTAAATATAAAAAAGTATTAGAAAATTATAGTTATTAAAGATTATTTAAACAAAGGTAGTTTTATTGTTCAAACCTTTATGAAAATAAAAATAACAAGAAGAGTCTATTAAAATCGTTAAATGTGCCTAAAAATTTCATTTTAACAAATTCCTTATATATTTATAATAACACCCACATTAATACAACTGATAAGAAATTCGTTCATTACTTTTATCACTTTTTTACTCTTATACTCGTGTTGGTCTCTATCGGTACATCTAGCTATAAGAATCACATAATTAAGTTTTATGCAATAAACTAGATTTCTCAGTACGTGCGCTGCTGCGCAAAAACCTACACACTTGCTAAAGTCGATTAAAACAAAAGAAGATAATCAAACGATATACGTAAACAAAACAATGCGAAAAATTTCCTTGCCGAACATAGTTCATCTTATATTTAATCCAACCGGTAACATTTAGAATACATCAGAGGCAATATAAAAGCTATAGAAATATAAAAGATATATACAATACCAAAATTTATCGCTCAGAACTTGGTAAGCATGCTTTGGAGCCACTTAAAGAAACATCAAAAAAATAAGACCTAAATTTTGTTAACTACTTTTAACAATGCGTCTAAATATGACGTCGTGTGATGTCATAGTCATTCAATTTAAACTACCGTGTTATTCAAATTTATAAGTATAACCTTACTAACCAAACTATTTAGAGCAAAAGTATACTAAATTCATTGTTATTTTAATTAATAGTTTTTATTAAATATTTTTAATCATTTGTAACTATACTTCTATCCGAAGATGGATTCTGTTTAAGATATAGCGTAGCAAATTTAAAAATTAATTTTGAGTATAATTCATATTTAGCTTTTATTTGACGTCATTGTTTTTCTTACCAAGCTTTATTCATCGTACTTCAAAAAGTTCTAATAAACAATTCCATTACTGCCACAGAAACTAAAGTTATTTAATTTAGTTTCATTGCATATAGCGCAATATTTGAAAAGTTATTACAGCAATGTATCATAATAAATTATTCTTTTTGCTATTACTTATTTAACTACCTAATAACGCCATGTTTATTGTTAAGTAGTTTTTAACCTGATTTAGATATGTCAATAATATTGTATCGTAATTATCTTCGTTAAAACAACAAAACATTTCCAAATAAAAATAGTCAATCAAAAATTAAAACTTCCATTATTTATGGATTGATTATAAGATTCTCCATGTGTAGTTATTCAGTAACCACTATTACTAATTTAATAGTTACTAACGGTTATCTAAAGCAAAGTATTTTTTATAATAAGTAAAGTTAAATTATAGTAAATATTAAATTTAACCCCAAAATGTCTGTGTTGGCACTCATGTGCATGATTTTCTTGCTTTTTCTCTATTGAAGTTAATGCTGTTAGCCCTAGGGCTTTTACAGCTTAATCGAAACTGAGTTCAAGGAGCGGAAGGGTCCGTGAACAAGAATGTACATGATTGTTTTAGCCTTGGATAAATGAGGTTTAGGTCTTTCCATATTCAAAAATAATATGGAGTATTACACATTGAAATTCATCGAACCATGGTAATATAATAATTGTACGTACAATACTAATTTTCAACATAATAAAATATCAAATTATCTTTTTAAATAAAAGTAATCGCCTAGACCATAGATTGCACTTATCGAGGTGACTTTCTTATTTTACTTCGATAAGTGTAATTTTCAAAGGTTCCACTCGAATCGCTCCGCGGACCCGAATCCGTTTGAAAAAAATCCTTTATATCCTTCAAAATTGAGGACATGTGAAGAGGGCGTAAAGTCTATTTCGAAATTTTGTTTATAGTCCTCTTTAATCAGACGCGTAACGGTCAAAGTTACTTTTGAAATCGAAAAACTTCAAACTCGAATATCTCGGCGGCCATCTTCTTCTTCTCATTTCTTCAAAATTGCCCGTAATCAATTAGTTGAAAAAGACACGGATATTGAGGAAAAAGGAAAAAGCAAAAAATTGCAGTCGCAATAGTGCATTTACTTGCCACCATATTTTTGTGCCATATACCAGAGTTTGAAAAAAATGCGAACCTCTACATCCCACCTTGCGGGAGTGAGACTCAGGTGAAGCTCCCGATTGAAAAAAAAATTCTAGCCAGTATCGTCAGTAAACGACGACGAAAATGATCAAATGTTGATCGCGAAACGAGCGCTCAAACACGGGTACTCGAGATTTCGGCGTTCATCTTGTTTTTTCAACTTGCCATATTTCATCGTATAGAGCGTCTCTCGAGTACTCGAAACCGATATCGATTCCGGGAGAATGGTTGCGTCGATCAGTCGAGGCAAGTTGCAGGATTATATATAATAATAATATATTTGTAGCTTTCATAATGCACTCGCTGGAATTACAACGCAAAGAACTGCCAGGGGTGATTTTTAATGCAACGTTACCATTTTTGCTGTTTTATTGTAAATATCATTCAATTAAGAAAGTTCTACCCGTAAATAGTGCGGTATATTGTTAGTAATATTATTAGGTGGTATTGCTAGCTAGCTATCCTATTTTTTTTGGTTTCGTGGCTCTTAAAATTTTGGATTACAATTAACTTTTGATCCTTTTATACCAAGCCACAAAAGATTAAATGTTAATTAAAAAACAAAGGTAATGCATGTTTCTCTCTCAACTCTTCATTTACTAATGATGGATGCTGATGCTAATTTTTATAAATACCTTAACTTCTTTGTTGTATAAACTTTTTGCTGTTTCAATATTTCCTGATTGATTTGGAGAAGACATGATATAATCATTCTAATTTAGCGTAGGAAATCTTTTCAAATTATTATGGATTTAACATTTATTTTATGGTTATAAAATAAATATGGCAACATTTAAAACAGTTTAATCAATGCTTGTTGGCGTCGGTGGCATTGCAAGTACTAATTTAAGAATTATATCGAAAATTGTTATAACAATATTATTTTAAGTATTATCATCAATATGTAAGTATTTCAATATTGTATCTTAGCTATGAATCTTTATTTTTTTAATGTTTTTTTTAAACCATAAAATTGCTGGACGCCATTTTTATTTCACCGGTCTTAATGCAAAACGAAGACGATACACGCGACAAAATTTGAGATATATTTTGATTAATGTTTTGTGTTAACATAAATTAAAAAATTAGTTTATCGCTTTTTGTAAAATTTAACATTAATTTAGCGTTTAAAGACTGGTAGGTGCATAAAGTCCTAAGTATTAAGCGATAATATATCTTCGTGTAATACTATGTGAATTATGGATTTGTAAAATTTTCTATTCCGATACACAAAATTATAGATCTCGTATATCTAATACAGAGACACTATGCCTTTCACTGATTTGGAACAGCGTGATAATTATTTAATTAGTTCTAATAACACTAGCTTTTCTGAAATCAGCATAGCCAACAAGTATTGGAAATTTGATAAAGCAAAAACATCTTAAAAATGTTAATAAATATTAAATAGTTTGAATCAAATATGCTGCTACAGCATTCTTGTATTGTACCTAAGCATACATACATAAGCAAGCTTTAGACTCTAAGTATTAATCTCTAAAAAAACATTTTTCGGAATCACTTATTAAACTTTTAGATGTAATAAAAACCTTTTCTTTTTGCTATAGTACAGTTATAACTGATCCAGAATAAGCACAGATTTATTAGCAAAGTAATGTTTAATCTCTTAATGTGCACTGTCAAGTTACAAAAATGTACAAACCTTGTTTTAAAAAACTAATTCATAGGGCTTATTTTACTACAGTTGACATTTTGTATGAATTAATTGGCTAGAAAGACTTACATACTTTATAAAAAAATAACTGTTCAGTAGTAAATAAGTAACTTTGTAGTCTTCATGAATCAAAGCTAACTGTAGTTTTGATTATCAGTATTTATGGATACTTAAATCCGAATTAAACAAAAAAATAGTATTGTTCTGACTTGTTCTCTGTAGTTCACATTAATGTCATTGGAACTGGGTTTACCATTCCATTTTATAACTCTTTACATAATAATCTTCTTATCTTGATTGGAACAAAGATTTCTTATTAAATTTGTCTTTGTTAATTTTATTTGTCATGTATATTTTTAATGATGTCCTTATCTATCTGCTAAACTGTGTATAATAGTATTAGCATAATTTTCTCTAACAAAATCAATTCTAAGTTTATTTTTCTTTATTGAATTATTGAAGATGACCTGTTATCTTTGTAAGTCCAAAATCTATTTTGAATAAGAATAAATTCAGACTTTGTTGCATGTTATCATAAATATTTCTAAAACATCATTCTTATGGAGAAAATTTTGAAATGGGCTGAACCATACACTAATTGATAGCAAATGAGCTATATACACCCCTTCAAAGTTCAGGTCTCTATTGTTATCAAAAAGTAGTGTTATTGTTATTTAATCCTTTGCACTTGAGAGGACATCCTCACCATTACTTTCGCTGCTATAACTTTACTAGTGGCCATAATTGTTAACATTTTGTTCTCTCAATGGAAAAGTGCTTGTCATTCTAAAAAGAGTTAAAAAAGATTGCAGTCTGCTCTCAACAAAGTCAACATGGCAAAAGACATCAAAAAAAATACAAGGGTGAATCAAAAAGTTCTTAGAAGTGCATATATATGAAACCTTTTTGGATCAAGTTCGATATTCAAATTAAAGAGTGTCTATCACACTATATTTATGCAGACTGTCACTTGTTTTTGTCAGTTCGTTCGCATGTAATAAATTTTTTTGTGCAACGAGTTGCTAAAAAGTCAAAATTATGGATAAAAGTGAGTTAGGTGCAGTGATAAAATATCTCAGTTTGAAAAAAATGTCTATGAAGGAAATTTTTTTGGACATTCAGCAGACATTAGGGGGTGATGCTGTACCTTATTCTACGGTTGCGTACTGGGTGGCTGAATTTA
The DNA here is from genome assembly GCF_028537555.1 of Battus philenor. Classification (NCBI taxonomy): domain Eukaryota; kingdom Metazoa; phylum Arthropoda; class Insecta; order Lepidoptera; family Papilionidae; genus Battus; species Battus philenor. The sequence goes on from NW_027181693.1 coordinate 8,558,315, forward strand.
AAAGAGGTAGATCAAGCTGTAAAGATGACCCGCGTTCTGGGCGGCCTTCAACCTCCGTTACAGAAGAAAATGTCAAAAAGGTTGAGAATCTGGTTTTGGAAGACAGAAGAATGACTATAAAACATATAGCTGAGATCCTAAAGATATCTTTTGGTAGCGTTCAATCCATTTTAATTGATTCACTGGGGTTCAAAAAAGTGTCTGCAAGATGGGTGCCACGAATGTTAACCGACGAAAACAAAAAGCGACGTTTGGAAATTTCCAAGCGTAATCTCGAAATGTTCCAGCGTGATTCGGATAATTTTTGCCGTCGTCTTGTCACCATGGATGAATCGTGGGTCCACCATTTTGATCCTGAAACTAAAAGACAAAGCATGTCTTGGAAACGACCATCCTCTCCATCCATTAAGAAATTTCGAGTTGCTCCTACCGCTGGCAAAGTTATGGCCTCTGTGTTCTGTACCCTATTATGCAAATTTAATCCCGAAAGTGCGTGAAGCGATTAAAGAAAAACGTCGTGGAAAACTGTCGTTGGGCGTGTTGTTCCTTCAAGATAACGCTCCTGCTCATCAATCGGAAGTTGCGCTCAACGCAATCCGCTGTGCTGGCTTCAATCTCCTTGACCACCCACCACATTCTCCGGACTTGGCCCCAAGTGATTTTCACTTATTTCCAAAATTAAAAGAGGAAATTCGTGGAACAAAATTTCACGATAATGACGCGGTTATAGCTGCCGTAGAGGACTTTTTCGAGAGTCAAGAAAATAATTTTTTTTCACAAGGAATAAGGAAGTTAGAAACGCGTTATTCTAAATGCATTGCATTGGAGGGAGATTATGTAGAAAAATAAAATATTATTATTTAAATCTTTGCATTTTTTAATATTGATTCCAAGAATTTTTTGATTCACCCTCGTATTATTGCCATATTTTAGAGGTAGTAAATTTATCAAGTGTTGCAAAACATCTCGTCTTGCTGGTTGGTTTGCATGGAAATGTCCTCAAGTGCAAAGGGTTAAAACTTTGGGACATAAGGAAGGCAGATAAAATTTTTTTTCCTAAGTTAATAGGACTTTAATATTTGTCAAGCATCTCTTTGTCAAAAGTTGAAATAACATTAGGGTCAGGCCAGACCATTTTGAAGGATGTTTTGTGCTTCAAGTCTCAATATTTATATATTATATTAATATAAAAAAAACTAATAATAACTAATTTTTGCGTGATTTGGCTCTGGGTGATTTTTGCCTATTCAGTTAACTCAAATGGCCCATGCAGGTACCCTGTTTTAATGCAATTGAAAAAATAAAGACATGACTGAAGATCTTGAAGGTTAAAGGCTAAATAATGAACTTACATTTTGTTAATAAATCCAGCTTACTTTTTAATCAGTGTTTGACATGTACAGTATATGATACACAGTGTATAAATGTGTGTGTGTGTGTATATATATATATATATATATACACATATGTGCTTGCTGTTGTATTACAATGTATTTATTTGTAGAAAACAGACCTTTATTATATGTAGGTACTATGATATCATTGAGATGATCATAACCAATTATGTCAATAAAATGTAATAAAAACTAAATTATTTTTTAACAATTATATCTTTTGTAGTATTTACAGTTGTGATGTCTTCTCGCGGTAGAATATATGGTGGTTATACTGGTAGAGGGAGTTACAACAGTCGTGGAAGTGGATACAGAGGATCTTACCGTGGCACTAGCAGTAGGGGCTCTTATGATAGTGGCCGAGGACGTGGAGGTGTATACTCCTCCTACAATAATGAATCTCGTTACAACAGTGGTAACTCCAATAGATATTCTACAGGCCGTGACAGAATTGATGATTCATACAAAAAATCTTATAGATCAGTAAGTATTTCCGATTTATATAAATTTCTGAGGGAAGTAGGATATTATAACATGTTTGTTTACTTTTGTAGGATGCTACAGGTTATGCTACTCGTGAATATGGTCGTTCTGGTTCACCAGATAGGAAACGAATGAGGATGGAGGTAGGTACATAACTAATTGATGTAACCCATTTATAAGCCTAAATATATCAAAATAAAAAATCAAAAGAACAGAACCAACAATATTGGTCTACTGTGGATGTGGATATAGAATTTACCTACAGCAAATTGACTTGAGATTTTTATTGATCATCCTATTGTATGTGATGATTTGAAAAGAATTATGATTACCTATGACATTTGCTACAAAAAAGAAGAATAATACATTTTATGTATTCTACTAAATGGCAACTACTCAGTCATTTCAAATATCAGAATTAATAATATGAATGATAAATTATGAAAAATAGCTACTGTTATACATAAGGCTTTATTTCCATATTCAAAATAAAGGAATGAACTTTGTGCATTTTGATCAAGGAAGTGGTTACAATAATTTACAATTACTAGCTGAGAATGCATTTGTTCATACATTAAGTATAGAGTCTTACTACTTTACCACAGGACCTGAAATTGTCATGGTAGATGTGTACATGATTACAGTTTTTACATATTTAACCAAGAATACATTTCGACACTAATTTACATGTTGGTTTATGGCACCATATAAAATCATATGGACTCTGCTATTTCTGAAAAATCCAAGGGCAACCAGATTGATTTTATAATTTAATTGTTGGCGTACTAAAGTCGAAGAGAAAGTAATTTATCTGTTTAATATTGTTTTTGTGCACTTGTGTTTGTAAAGCATGACAGAGGAACCAAAGAGAGTTATGTCCAGGGTTCCTCGAGCGATAGACGTAGCCATGAGGGTGGCGGCCACTATGGCGGATCATACAGCGGTAGACAAGAGAGTTACACCGGCGAGAGAAGGTCGTTCGGCGGGGAGGAGCGGAGACGGTCGCCGACCCGCGACGCGTACCGCAAGCCGAGCGGCATGGGCCCGCCGCGCGAGCCGGCGCGCATGTCGCTGCGGCCGCGCGCGCCGCGCCGCTCGTTCCGCGGCCGCACGCTGCGCTCTCGCGCCTCTTACCGCGGCGCGCCGCGCTCTCGCGGCTCCTTTACCTCTAGGCGCTTCGGCGAACGATCGCTCGGTTACACGCGCGCTTTCAGAACTATCAAGGGCCGAAGGTAATTCTGACCATTGAATAATGTAAACCTTTACCTTTAGTTTAGTGCCTTTGAGGACAAATTGATCAAACGGGTTTAACATATTTTAACAACACAAAAGAAATAATCATTTTGACCAATGAAAAACGAATACTTGATGATGAAGTAAAATTAATATAAAGAAGTTATATGTAACTCAAAATTACCTCTCTTCTGCCTAAAGTAACGCATTTTACTAAGACGTGAGTAAAGAGCCACACCAGTCAGTATTCGTTATAGCCCATTAGAGAAAGATAATACATAATACGACATTGTAGAAAAGCTTATATAAATCTATCTGAAAAATCGTACTTAAAAAGATGAACATTGGTGGCAACAGTCAAATACAGGTCCCTTAAAGGTGCCACATATATCTGAGCAGATAATGACACAATACTCTCGTTATTGTGACTGATATAATTCACGAAATGAATATGTTATTGTGACTTTTGTGGATGTAATAAAATACTACAATTTTATTATGTATCTGGTTTCCTATAGATAGAGAATGAAATAAATAATAATTGAAATTGTGCAATATCTTGTTGAAAAAGATGAAAAAGAAAGTACAAAGAAACCATTCAAAGAGCCATGTATACAATAAATTTGAAATTTATTAAGTTTGTGTAAAAATGCCAATATACAATATTACAAGAGAGTTATAACTGACACGAATATTTAACGCAGTAAGGTTAAGTAAACACAGTAAAATGTTGATTAAGATTTGAAAATATAATCTTTATTTATACATTATTACAAAAACGAATGGTCAGTAATACCACGCAATTTCTCAAAAACGAAACAATTCGTAAACTGAACTTGTTTTGGGAATGAAATATGGATTTAATGCAGTTACCAAGACTTAATCTAAAAACATTCAAGTTCATATTATGAAAAAACTGAAAAATAAGTAGCGTATTGTATACTTGAAAGGCAGCTTTTAAGCTCGTTATAACCAGAAATTATACATAATTCATTGATTTATGAACACTCTCAAATCTTTCATATTTAATAGAAGGATTTGCTCCTAAACTATTTTTACTGTCCTGTAATTTAAATTTTATACATCTTCAATAGCTCAATTAAATCAAAAGAAGAAGCTTCCTCAACTGAAGAAGATTGGGATGCTGATGAAAAAGAGGAAGAAATCATGGAAGACAAGAAAGAGCCTAAAATTAAGTCTCCTAAGGTAAATCAATTAATTCTTTATAATTAGGACGTGATAATCTAAAGGTCTGCTTTTATCTATGATAGGGTTAAGGGGGCGAGGTTATCTGGTGCTATGGATAATCTATGGTGGGTAGGCTTGTGTATAGCGGCGGATGTCCAACGGCTGAAATGATGACGGTGATGAATCTTATGGTTCCATAGTCATTTCAATAATATAATAATAAATAATTACTCAAATATTGTTGAATATTAATTAATTTAACAATATTATTAATCAGGTTGAGCCCGAAGGTTCAGAAGGCGAAGTTGGCGAAGGTGGTGAAGATACAGACAAGGAACCTGATGCCGCGTCTGATGGGGAACCTCCTAGTACAAGACCCTATGTGCATCTTGCCTGTGTTCACTGTAAAGAAAAGTGTGCAACATTTGTTGTAAGCAACTCTTTATTCTTAATTGGCTTAATACCGTAATACTATTTTATCCTTTGTTTTATATTTACTTGAGTTTTAAAAACAAACTGCTGCAATACTTTACTTCGAGAAAAAAGAATTAGGTATAAATATTAGTTTGCAAGACTATTAGCAGATATTGTCTATTCCCTTGATATATTTTCATAATATTTATACTTCATGACATTTATCCAGGGTTACGCCAAGCATTTATTGTCTGGTAAGCATCGTGCAGCAATGAGTGCCGTAGCACGTCATCATAAAGCGCAACTCCTCCGGATGCGTGTAGCTCAGCGTGGAGCCCAGCGCGAACTGGAAGCAGCCGCCGGTGCTGAGTTGGCTCCGAGAACTACTTTCTGCATGGTGTGCCGGCTCAACCACCGCACGACGAGCCACGCGCACAACCTCACTGACACTCACCGCGCCATGAAGCGTTTCCTGATGCCCTTCTGTCGGATTTGTCGCATCAAGTTCCGTTCGCCAATGATTTATGAGCATCACATTTGCTCCCTAGAACATTTGAAGGTAGATATTACTATAACAAAAATATAAATCCACACCTGTATTTTTTATTATAATAAACCACAATTTTTCAGAGAAAAGCTAATCAGTCAGCCCGGCGAGTAAGCCCAAAGGCTGAGGCTAGTGGCGACGAGGGCATGGACGTTGATTTGGACAATTTCATGACACTTGACTCTGTTGGTGATGTAGATGGTCAGTACTTATTATACAACACAATGTACATGAAACACTTTTCATTATTTACTAATATATGTATTTTTTTTAGAAGTTGAAGATGATGAGTCCGGCGGGGAGAAAAAAGATGAATCGTCTCCTAAAAAACCTAAAGTGGAGATAAACATTGGAAGTGAACATATAAAAAAAATGGAGGTTTGTTGTCTATAAATTACTCCCAAATCTCGTTACACCCTTTATTCATAGCAGTGTCATAAAAATTAAAAAAAATGATCTGTGATTTTATGGCGGCAATGATTTTGAAAGGGAGTTTTTAGAAAAAATGACTACTGCTTTTTACATTTAAATAATGAGGATGAAACACTACACTTCTAACACGTTCCCTGCCAGACCGTTTTTTGAAGACTTTCCGTTCAGGCCGCGTGGGGGCGGGGGCGCGTTTTAAAGTTGTAATCTTTTGTTACTAGAGTATGTCTTACAATGATTAAAATGGTGCAAACATCGTAATTATCAAAGAAAGAGTGTATAAGATGCATAACACCACAGGCCAATTGAATTATTCTTCCAGGACTAATACCTGCTTTAACATTAATCCATCAAATGAGTCGCGTCCTCGTACATAATATCTTAATGCAAGAATCATCACTTGAAAAAAATTCTTTCCGTGTGATGTTATGTCCATGCCATGTCTTATAAGGAGTTATTATTCTAAAATTTGGAAAAAGTCTAAAAAACAAACATTTTTAAACGCAAAATATTCGAATCAATAATAATAAAATAGTATACACGAACCGTATTACCTTCGTTTTTTGTATTTTATAAATACACTGCACTATAAATAAGACCCAGCTTCAATGAAGTAGTAATTGTCGTACCAACGGCACGCGAAAAAATTAATCGTAACACAAGAATTGCAGTTAAAGCACTTGCGGTAAAAAAAAGGATCCACCATGCCGCGTGGGGCGTATATGCCCAACGCGGCAGGGGAACCTGTTACTCTTTAATAAAGGGAAAAATTACGAAAAAAAGGGCTTAAAAATAGGGAAATAACTTTACTTGTGTTCAATGATAAAATTCATACAAGAAAAATATGAAATTAGTCATTTGACATATTATATGCTTCACAGGGTCATGAAGCATGTAATATGAGTGTGGGGGTACTCGTGACGCTTGCGTACTACTGCATTCGGGTCAAGCCAAAATCAGACTATTATTTTTTTTCAGATTTATAATAAATTTTGAATCTTAAAAACTACAAACAAACTATTCGATATCGCTGTTCTGCCTATTTATCTTCGTCTTCCTGATCTTGATGCGGCGCAAACACTAGCGAGTTATTTAACCCTTTCGTTATCAGCGCCGCTATTTGCCGGCGTCCACTGGACGACCCGTGTGTACCAGCACCTTAATGACCTGAATTCGTAGCGCGCACCGTCTTTACTAATCACGAGCCGTTTTCTTACTACATGTTTAAAAGGATGTTCTTATCCCAGTGACCTTTACCTAGTTTAGGTTTTACCTATATCATTTGAAAAGCACGCCGTCGAATTTTGCTACAGGGTGGCCCTGTAGCAAACGACGGCGTTCAGCTTACTTGTATGTGCACTTCGTTTGATGACTGGAATATGTGGCTTGCGAGAAACGTTTCCGATGAAATTTATACTATCGGGAGACCCGCAAGGCTTAAATAGTTCAATGACGGCATATCTGTGGGCCGCGTGGCCTATATGGAAATACTTGTGACACAGCATTTTAATTTTATTCTACCGATTTTGATTTTTACATTAGCTCATCTCTTATCTTGGAAATTATTATTTTTGAGATTCGTGATCTCCTCTGGATGCTTTAGGGAGTGTTTTCTTGGAAGAGTTAAGTGGCGGGTTCTCACTTCCAATCCACTCTCAAACTTTATAGGCCATATGGCATTTTTGGGCTCCTGTAGCAATTCCGTTATTTATATAATAGCGAAGAATTTTTCGGGTTACTTAAGTGCAGTCTTATGATCATTAACTGCCTAACGGTCGGATTTAGTCTCTCCATGGCCAGCCACTCCCTTCGAGTAGAGTCCAGTAGGGCCTCTTCTATGTCCCAACCAGAATGTTGTCCTATTAATCTTCTTTTAAAACATATAAGGAAGAGATTGAGTGGTCACCACAAGGAAAAGTATAATTACAAAAGGTTTGTAATAATAAAGTAACAATAATATTAAGGTGTGGTGGTGCGAACTGTGCCGAGTGTACCTTCCGCGCACGGAGGCGGGCGGCGCGGAGGAGTCGGAGACGTTGCGTCGTCACTGCCGGCTGCGGATCCATCTCGGCCGTTACGTGCAGCACCGCGACACGCGCACGCTGCGCCGGCACGCAGAACGCATTCACCGTCAGCTGCATCAGCAGAAAGGTTTAAATTCAACATATCTATATTCAAGTAGGCATTTTTGAAACATCAATTATTTGGACATAATAATTAGTAAACTACCACTGGCACAAATGCTGATCTGCTGAAAAGAGCCAGCCAGAAACTGAACAAGTGATGATCTTTATAATTGGTATTTAACATTGATGTTTTTAAATATTGACGCATAAACAATATATATTGAAAAGCACCTGCCAGAATACCGATTTCTTTAAAAACATCTCTTTGAGAAATCTAGTCCGCTTAGCTCTTTTTTGAAAAATAACTATTAAACCAATCTCTTAGAATGCCTGTGTCTGCTTTATCGACCTGACTAATATAATTGATTTGTTTGAACAGAAGACGAAAAAATTGAGACCGGGGAGGAAAGTACTGAAGACAAATCTAAGGCTGAGAAGTCAGAAGTTGAAATTGACAAGAAAAGTTTGGAAAATGGTACAGATATTGCCAATGCTTCAGGTATATAAGTATTAACTGAATATTTACAAAGATACTGTTTAGCCGACTGAACTAACTACACTTAAATTAGTGTGTACATTTATAATGTGGTTTTATAAATAAATATTTGCTTTTTTCTTTGAAGGCAACGAAGATAAACTATGGGCGGATGTCGACAAAGATATAGGAGAACTGCTAAGAGAAGTAGACCCCCAAGGCAATGAAGGTAGTGATGATGATGAAGACCTTGGAAGGTAAGTAGATAATAAACCTGTTAGATTTTTAAAATATAATATTTTTAGTCTAGGGTATTGAAATGTTATCAGTTAACTAGTTGAAATAAAAGGACACATGAAAATCAGTACAAACTTAAACAGTTTTGACATAACATTTCGTTTTCATCTAATACTAACAAGAACCATATGACCTTTTCAAAAAACATGACATCCCATTGAAAAGATATATACATATATATATTATTCTTGTTAAACAATATGTACCAATGGTTTAAAATATTGTTCTTTTCACATACTAAAAAAAAATTGAATACAATGTTTGGTTTTGTTCACTTTTGAAACTAAAATACTCATATGTTTGGCCCATTCATAAGGGAGTTTCTTCTATTTAAGTAGCTAAGGAACACTTTATTCTTTTCTATAACAATGAAATTATTTCAGGTATGATAAGTTCCGTAAAAGCGATAAGAAATCAAAGAGTGCTGATGGTGACGAGTGTGAAGCTAAAGGAGAAAATGTTAAAGAAAAAACTGTTACTGAAGTAAATTCTACTGCATAAGCTTCTTACATGTTTTACCTACATAATTATGATAATAAATAATAATAAAACTGTAAAGTTGGTCTGTAGTTACAATAGTGTTTAAGACTAATCAAATACTGTTGGTAAAACCCTTTGGTTTGTAGCAATAAAAGTTATTATAATATATTCCATTCTATTGTCGTTTTATTTGAAGATTGTTTCTTTGCTTTTTACGATGTTAAATTTCACAGGTGGTAGGCCAGAGGTTCATCCTATCTATATCTATTAATATTAGAGGTGCAACGAAAACATGTAATATTAATAATATTTAATTTATAATATTATTTAGTTATTCATTCTCAGTTGATCGCCCTAAGCATGGCAGGATTTTTGCGAGTTGCAACTGATTTTGTAGGCAGAAACTAACTGATCTCTGAATATTATTATATGCAACATGTACTAAATGCCGTCTTGTTGTTAATGCCCCTGGTTCGGCGATTTTGTAGTGTGCCCGCATTGATAATCGCGAAACGGTCGCTGGCTTTTTCCTCACCCACGATTCAGTCGTGATGCTTGGTTTTTTACTCGGGCACCTCTGTCCGTCCTAGTTTATTTAATGAGCGACAGCATCATCGCTACAAAGTCTCCATGGGCGAAGGGTCTAACTCCCAAAACCCTCTCAAACTAATTCTTTGCTGGTCTTTAGGGACTACGAAGGCCTAAATTTACTAACAAACCAGCTATAGCAAAATAGAATTTGTCTACTTTCTCTGCGCGATCGAACGTTTCATAATCGCGTCGAGGGAATCTGCCCCTGACCACGTCCAGTCTGGACGGGCGTGCCCCAAGGATGGGCCTTCTACACGCGTAAACGCTATACACGGTGTAAACACCAATGACTACTACTACTTAATTAGATACTTAACACGACACGTTACTAAACTAAATAAAACCAAACATATAATTAATTTATTCATATAAATAATATAGGTGGCAGAAAGTTAGCGCTAAAAAAAAAACCTCTTGTTTGAAAGATGTTTATTTTACAAAACTACTTTTTCGATTTTCCTTCTTTAGCAGCTGGGGCCTTAGTTACATCATCAGGATTTTCAGCAGCATCCTTTAATCTCTTAGCCCTAATACCAACAAGTTTGGCAATGGAACGAGCCTGAAAATAAACCAAATAATGTTGTAGTCCACAGAAATTAACATACAAAAAGTAGGGATTAAAGTAGGTATTTTCTCCATGCTGGTTTTTTTATCTTTTATTACATAATTAATAAGAAGGTGCTTTTCATAAGGAGCTTAATCATTTTTTTTTATTTTAACTTGATGTTGTCAAATAAAACTATCTCATTTAGACAAATATCAAACAATATTAACATTATTTTTACTTACAATTATACATAGGAGTTTCCCTTGATGCTTTTATGCAGTGATGTGGTAAAAATTAAATTAAACCATGATAGGTTTAGCATTGGGAAGGCAAAAAACATCTAGATCAACAAAGATACAGCCCTTTGGCATTGACAAAACTATTCAGTGCTTTTGCAACACATAGCAGTCAAACGGTTAAGGCAGCAATAAAGTGAGTCTAAGAATAATTACTTTTACAATGGCCATAGAGATTACTTTTAAAATTCATTTTTTTAAAACTAATATCATGTCATTTATAAGTCAGTTGCATTAGTATGCTATAAAACCATAGGATTAAAATGAAATTACCTAATTAGACTAAAGAAATGAATGCTACCCATACCTTTGTTGGAAATATTGTTATGGGTGGGTAATAAATAACGTTTTACCAACACAATTATTGTATTTATAATTTACTTACCCCTCGTAGGTATTGATAAGCTTTGAAGTCTTTTTCTTCTTCAGTAATGACACGGGCATTGGATTTAGGTGCCGGTTGCTGAACAGGCATCAATGGTCCTCGCAGTTGTGTAGCCAACTTACATTCTTCTTCATTAGCTTCTCCCTTCAGGACCTATATAGAATATTACATAAGTAACAAGATTTCATTAATAATTACTTCAAGCATACATTTAGTGACACTTAAAAATAAATATATTTTAGAACATTGTTAATTCAATATTTGTAAAATAATAAAGTGAATCTCTGATATAGTAACTGATAATATTCAAACATTCTGATCTTAAATTTCTCTAGCTTATTGAAACCATATTTATTTTGCTTGGGTTTTAACTAGATAGTAAGCAGTAAGCCATGATGATTAATAACATGACTAGCTTATAAATTAAGAAGAAACATGTTTCATACTTTTTAATAAGCTTTCTTCTAAAATGTTAACTATGAACTATATATTCTTAAAGTCTCACTGGGAATTTAATAGTCATAGTTATTAGGGTGAATATTTTGTAATATAATAAAATCTAATTAACTTAAGATACCAAAATTCACGAAATCTGTTCAATATAATATAATTAGTAAAAATAATATTTACCTTCTTTCCCTTAGGGAACAAAATGAGCCGTGCTCTGTACTCTTTGATCCGTTGAACGTTTGTTTGCAGAGATTCTACAGACTTGTTACGTCTGCGAGGATCAACTGCAATTCCAATGGTTCTTGCAAAAGCAGGATTTAGTCCAGCGGCCTAAAAAGAAAACAGAACTTTAAATATGCATTTCACGTATTATAATCTCATAAAAGTCAACAGCAAAATATTCACTCTAATTTCTCGAAGAGTAAATCCACGACCGGCACGAACTTTTGTATGGTATCGCACAGTAGGGCAGCGAACGACTGGTCTTAAAGGCCCTGCTGCTGGACGAGGGGCAATCGCTTTAGCTTTCTTGATCCTGTTCTGCTTCCTACGGTGTCTTCTAGCAGGTTGATTGAACCAAGTTTTCACGAATCTCTGCCAATCCTTATGGAAATGGCCATTGGGAATCATATTATTTCCCTTTCCCATGTTTGCGGCTCAATTTACCTAAAAATAACTTTGAAATAAAATAATCGATAATAAGTTTACGCCACAAATAATTACTATATCTGACTAAGTATTTTTAACTTATTAGAACATGATTAACTTTAATTTTATAGATTTATATAATATCTGAAATCACTAACCACAAAGCTGATTCGAAAAAGAAAGACAAATTTGACACAACAGATTCAAAATATAAATACAAAACATACAGATTATTAATCATCAACATCGATACATCTCGAGTAATTATTATATGTTCATTTTCACTCTAAGAATGACACTACAATCATTTTAGTGTAATTACTACATTATTACAAAGATTTCTATAATTTAAGTTAGCTATTTTTATTTCGAAAGATATCGTTAATTTTCTGATTCTTAACGTCCTGATGACTTGATGAATATGGTTTACGATTACACGATTATTGCTAAACATGATTACTATCTCTTTCAATAATGGAATACTTTTAATTTAAACAATTCATCAATAATTAAAATCAATTTTAATTTTGATTCATTAAACACATTCGTAATACAAACTATCGCTCGTGTGCAAACGGGTTAGCAGAATGTACATTGCTGGTAATTAAAAGCTTTATTTTGATACAATACCTTGATCGTTATTCTTAAGGGAATGGATATATTTTTCCCAGTTTTACATAGCTTTAGAATAAACCTTCGTTACTGTAAATGGCACTTTTGTCCAATTTATTAACTATAATAGATGTCAACAACGAAGTGATTTCGACTTTCTTCTAAGAAGGAATTAATACAATCATTTAATGAATTTTTCCAGGAAGATCGCAAGAATTCTTTTAATTTAAATATGCAATAGCCACTGCAATTAACAATATTTTCTTAATTTTTTGTTACAGATATAACACTAACTTTCAAAAGTAACAGTGAGTAGCGTTAGACTTATACCAATAAAAATCTCCACAATTTTTCGTTTTATCGTAATAACATGAAATCTCTGTATCTGATGTAACAACTTTAGAACCAGCCATTTCCAGCAATCATCAAAATCATCGCTTCGTCAGAGCTTGAGAGTTTGCTGCCTATATTGTGTGGAACGTTTTGTTGATGTTAAATAAAAAAAGCGCAACATTTTATGTAACATAATGCACATAAACAGTTCTCATGAATGCGCTGTCTATGGTACTTATGACAGTTGATTGATAATGTGCTTAGCCTAGTCAGGCTGTGGTTCATTTTTTTGCATTTTATATTTCGCTTAATTTTATCAAATACAATGGAAGATAATAAGGCTGCGATAGAAGAAAACCAGAAATTGAGTGAAGAAAAGAACTCGAAAAAGAAGAATAAGAGTAAGAAAAAGCGCCCTTCGGGCGATGGAGACCACGGTGGCTCTGGAACTTCTGAAGTTGCGAACTCAGGCGACGTTCATCAAAATATTCCCTTGATAGACCTAAAAATAGCAATGGAAGTACTGAACCTTCAACAGAAACCGGCTAAAACAACTGAAGAAGCTTTACACAAATCTTATAAATTTTGGTCTACTCAGCCCGTTCCTAAAATGGATGAAAAAATAGTTTCAAATGAACCTATCGAACCTCCAAAATCTCCTGAAGAAATACGTTCTGAACCCTACACTTTACCTGATGGCTTTCAGTGGGACACATTAAATCTTAATGAACCATTAGTGTTGAAAGAATTATACACTCTATTAAATGAAAATTATGTTGAAGATGACGATTGCATGTTTAGATTTGATTACCAAACAGATTTTCTAAAATGGGCTTTGCAGCCCCCAGGTTGGAGAATGGAGTGGCATTGTGGGGTTCGAGTTATCAAATCTGGTAGGTTAGTAGGATTTATATCTGCTATCCCTGCTGAATTGAGAATATATGAACATGTGCAAACAGTTGTAGAAATAAACTTTTTGTGTGTACATAAAAAACTGCGTGCCAAGAGAGTTGCTCCTGTTCTTATTAGGGAAATTACACGTAGGGTCAATTTAGCCGGAATATTTCAAGGTGTATATACTGCTGGAATTGTTTTACCTAAACCAATTGCTACATGTCGCTATTGGCACCGATCACTAAACCCAAAAAAACTTATTGACATCAAATTTAGTCACTTATCTAGAAACATGACCATGCAGAGGACTTTAAAATTATTCAAGCTTCCTGATGTACCTAAAACATTTGGATTTCGTAAGTTAGAGTCTCAAGATTGTGAGAAAGTCCTTAAATTACTCAATGACTACTTGAAGAAATTTGACCTGGCTCCAATATTCTCTGAAGAAGACTTCAAACACTGGTTTGTTCCACAAAATGGTATCATTGATAGCTTTGTTGTTGAAGCCAGTGATGGTACAATAACTGATTTTGTGAGTTATTACACCCTTCCGTCCACTGTAGTGTATCATCCAGTGCATAAAACTCTAAAAGCTGCCTATTCATTTTATAATGTGTCAACGAAAACCCCTTGGATTGATTTGATGCTTGATGCATTGATAACTGCAAAAAATTCTGGGTTTGATGTTTTTAATGCATTAGATTTAATGGATAATAAGGAGTTTTTAGAACAACTTAAGTTTGGTATTGGTGATGGGAATCTCCAGTACTATCTGTACAATTGGAGATGTCCCAGTATAACTCCTAATAAAATTGGTTTGGTACTTCAATAGCAGTTTATTGAAGTGGTGTGGTGTGTGGTGTATGCTATGCTTTCATATTTATATTTTGTCTTACAATGTGTACTGAAATGTTTTTAATGATTTTCAATATAGTACCACTCAAAATATTGTTATTTTACTCCTTTATTTATCCATGATGTAGTCATGACACAGTTCATGTTTTGTCAAGGGGTATTTACTAATTTTAGTACTTCTGTACTTTTAGCCAATTATCTGTTATTGTATCCATAGCTTTTAAATTTGTTATGGATTCAATAGTGTTGAATTAAACAATTATTTTATTTATTTCACTTGTCTTAATAAATTAAATGTAATATATACAATTTTACTCATTCATAGATATATAGGTTATTAATTTAATCTTGAGTATATTCAGTTAAAATGCAAAATTTTGATTATGATTTTAAAATGTGACAACAGTACAAATTGGGTCAATATTTTATAATGTATTGTTAATGTAATTACATTTGATTCTCAGTATAAATCATTGTTAAATTGCCTTCCTGTCTATTCAGTATATATTAATAAGTTCCAAATCACGAAATGCAATAATTAGTATCAATTATATCAATTAATACATGTTAATTAAAGGTTTGTTATAAAGATGCAAATAAAAGCTTTACTTTTCTTATTTGGTTATTATTTTCTTAATTTAAAAGTTTAATATACACAACTAAACCAAGCCTAATTGTGCGTCATATAGAATTTACTTCAGTATGAATCCCTATTAAGGAAAACTGAAATAGCATTGACTCAATAATAACAATTTCGCTGCTGCACTCCATATTTTTATAAAATTAAAAATCTTTCATTTGCAAGCCTACTAATAGTTATTGAACCAAAAATAGTAATTAATACTGAAATTATTTTTGAACCAACCTTCATACTAACTTTTTTTAGATTCCAGACCATCCTGATCCTAATAAAATAAATCCATTGCTTGTCAGTCACAAGCATAATATTTAAGTAATATATGGATAAATTTATTTAATGGCAAAAGAACAATTTTTGACGGAAATTACCTGCATTCCGTATGCTGCATGCTTTAATTGTGGATGTACCCACAATAAAAAATAATGTACCTATGCCATTTTCTTTGCACTTGCACAACGAATTTTGTGGAGAGTAATTTTATAAATCTTAAAGCGAAAACCACTTGATTGGCAAAGCCACGCCAATAGCTGATACAATGTACAAATACAATAATTGATACCTTCTAAAGCCTCATTTTCTTTTTAATACTAGAGATTTCGTGGCAAAGGTTAACTACATAAATCGTTTTGTTTCATATCTTCAACGGTTCTTCGAACCTTTTGAAGCAAGACGTAAAATGTGAAGGGACAAACTGAAAACTGATTTATTTAAATTTTTTAAAAATTTTCCATGTCACGATTATTAAGCGCTTACGAAAATTTTTGATGCGGTTTGTGCATTACATATAATTTTGCGAAATAATAGACCGCTTACACCATCGCACCTAATTTAATGGCATTGTCCTTACATTATACTTTGTAAATCTAAAATCTCTGTAAAAGTTGCGTCTAGTCAACATCATGTTTCTGATTATTAGTTATTTGATACTAATCATTTTTAATTTAAGTACATCAATGATTAACTAATTTAAATACCACCTCCTCCATCATGTTAATCTACAGATTTTATGCATAATTAACGAGATAAAAACAAAGTTTCATATGTATTGTAGCATGTTAAATGGGTCATTTTAAAAATGTCTGCTGCTCAAATCTAATATAAAAGTTTTTTTCTCAATTTTTTAGAAATTATAAGTTTATGTAAATTATATATTGTATATTCAGAATGGTGAACCGAACAAAATAAAGATTGCTTGCAAGAATTAATATAATGTAACACCTCTGTGCTACTTAGAATTTAATAATTAATTAAAATGAAAAACAGTACATAGAATCAGTTTAAATTATTATAATGATAATTAAAACTGATATTTTCTATGTAATGTTAATAAGTAGTTAATATATGAAATGTTTATAAGAGCCAGAGATGTACTCTGGAATTTAAACTAGTTAGGTCAGGTTCAAATAATTTTTGAAATTTGATCAGCTGCGGCGCTAAAATTAAATAGACTTATGTATAGGATCGTAAATAAAACAAACGGTTATTATGGATATTCCATAGAATATATTATAACAATATATAATAAATCAATCAGCTACATTGACGACCAAGTTTTCAATACAAGGTAGACAAATGTCCAATGTAAGGCTGATGAATGAAAAGAAAAAGAAATTGCAAGAACAAAAGCCAACTCCATTTACTGAAGAGTATACAATAAAGAACCTAAACTTAAATCAATCTTCTTGGTCAATATAGAAAGTTATAGTAGTAGTAGTGCCCAGTAGCATAACACTTTCAAGTATAGAAATGTTGATAGTTGCATTCTTTTTGTTTGCAGAAATACACTCCCAATAGTGGTTACAAAAGTTTTTTCATTGGAAAAGCGCATTCCGCTTTTTAATATATTTTTCAATTTTTATTTTTAATTTTTTTTTTTATGACCGGGACATTTACTAAATTGAAATAAACAATATTCAAAGCATTAAAATAAAAGAAAACAGCAAAAGAAACCATGTTAGCTTATAAGTTCATTTTCAAAGACACCTAATCCTTCTTTGTGGCCTGCTGTTTAGCTTGGTGAGCTTGCAAAACAGCAACAGCCTCATCAACTTTTGCTTTCAGTGATTCTCCATGTTCCAACATATGTAGCAATTCAGAATTATCAATTTCCAGAAGCATTCCTGTTATTTTTCCTGCCAAATCAGGGTGCATTCTTTGAATAAGTGGGAACAGTCTTTCACCCAGCATTTGCTTCTGTTCCTGAAGAGGTGCTGCGGCCAGCATGCTAGTAGTCAATGGTTCTTGACCTTGAATATGCACTGCGGGCTGAGGAGCCGGTGGATTGCGCATGTTAGCAGTGTACTTATAACCTGCAGGACGACCAGATTGAGGAACCATTGGCGCCCGTATAGATGCAGCTGAAGCAACGCCTTGTTGGCCTGTAATGGGCCTAGCTCCCATGGAAGATCGTAAAGCAGCTTGAGCAGGTCCTCTTGGTGCAGGACGGAATGGTGGTTGCATGTTAGGATAGGCTGAGGCAGCAGTCTGTGTACTAGGTCTAACAGCAGGTTGTGCAGTCCAGCGTGGAGATGGTCTTATTTGGGTCATTTGCGCTGGACCATAGAAACGTTGAGCAGGTGGTATAGTAGGTACAAAATAGCCGCCTGCACTACCTGGTTGGAAAATTTGTCCCATTTGCTGCATGCGCATGCTGGCCATACGTTGCATGTACTGCGATGTTAAATGCGCTTTGCGATCTTCTTTACGTTGTGCTAATGCTACATATAAAGGTTTTGTCCCAACAATGCGACCATTCATTTCTGTAACAGCTTTAGTAGCCTCTTCAGGAGATGAAAAGCATACAAACCCAAATCCTTTACTACGGCCATCTTCCAACATTACCTGAACAAAAAAAGGTACTTAGTAATAATATGAAACAAATATGTCAATAAAACTTAGACTTATTTTACCAAAACATTTAAAATGTTAGCCTTAGATTAATGAGATTTCTGATAATATAAATAAAAATGGTATTGCAAGTTGTTTGTGTAATTTTAATTAAGTAAAGTATTAAAAATGAATGTATTATTACCTTTGCAGATGTTATAGTACCAAATGGAGCAAATTCCTTACGGAGGCGTTCATCATCAATGGTATCATCTAAATTCTTTACATATAAATTAACACCTTGATAGCGAGTCAGGCGTTCAGATTTCAATTGTTCAAATTTACGCTTCAATTCTTTTTGACGTTCGGCTTTCTTTTGAGCACGACCGACATACAATGGTTTTCCTTCTACAAGTTCCTTTCCATTTAGCTCCATACAAGCTCTTTCTGCTGCATCAGGATCTTCAAATGCAACAAATCCGAATCCTCTGGAACTCCCATCTTCTTTATACATCACTTTATGGCTGGTAATTCGGCCATATTTTTCAAACATATCTTTTAACATCTCATCTGAAAAATCTTCACCAAAGTTCTTGACATAGACATTAGTAAACAATTTAGCTTTTTCACCAAGTTCCTTTTCGCGTTCCTTGCGTGGAATAAATCGGCCTACATATACTTTCTTACCATTCAGGAGCATACCATTTACTTTTTCAATTGATTTATTTGCAGCTTCCTCAGTTTCAAAATGGACAAATCCATATCCTTTCGAGGCACCTGTTTCATCTTGAGCAACTTTACAACTCAGAATATTGCCAAATGCAGAAAAAGTATCATACATGGCTTTATTATCAATAGTCTTGTCTAGATTTTTAATGAACACATTGCCAACACCTGACTTGCGGAGCGATGGATCACGTTGCGACCACATAATTCTGATAGGCCTTCCTTTAATCATGTCAAAATTCATGCCCTCCAAAGCTCTCTCAGCTACAAAATTTTTAAATATTAGTAAAAATATTATTTTCAAAGTTAACAAACATGTACATGTGTAATTATAGTTTATGAGATTAATGTAAAAATAACTTCTTAGTAAGAAGAGCAAACCATTAGCAACAAAACTATTTTCATATAATATAAAATTATGTAAATTTGATATTTAATCAATCATTTAAGATTAATTTGAAAATAAAATTTTACCGTGGTTATAAGTTGCTTTTAATTTTACTACGCCGATTAGTAACACTAATTGAGTCTATCAATTAAAAAAAATTAAAGGAGTCTCACTTAAACTATTAAGTTTGTGATAGAATATCTTTTTTTTTAAATATATCTCTACAGAATGTGGAAACATGTTACAAGATGTCAAATTCATGGAAGTTAAATAATTAATGTTTGATCACCCACAAATTACTATTTAAAAATTACGGGCGTAAAGTAAAATGTGCACATTAGAAATTGTATGTAACAATAATTGTGATGTCATCAGGTGAAAATGAGGCAAGCAACTGCTTGCAACTAAAATTTATTTACGATTTGTGGAATATACCATGTTACAGAAAATAAAAAAAAATATTTTAATTATAAATAAATGACTTACCATCCCCAGGCTGTTGAAAATTTACGTAAGCATAGCCTAAAGATCGACGAGTTATCATATCGCGACAAACACGAATAGACAAAACCGGACCAGCGGTTGAAAATTTTTCAAACAACATGGCTTCAGTAATATCGGAGTGTAAATCTCCGACATACAATGATGCCATGGGATAATTTGGCGGCCCAGGATTCATTTTTAAATTTTCACTGTCGTTGTAATCAGAACATTAACGAACAGTATGCGGAAAACAACTTCACTTTCTCTTTATGATTACCTATCGCATTCCTTAGACCACGTTGCACGCTTACGTACACTAACTTATAAGCGAGGAATTCCCGTTTATTATTTAATATTTTACTATTTTTTTGGGTTTTTATAAATTTTGTGCTTTTTTTTTTATTTTAGAAGAATATTTCACGAAATTATGAGGATTGTGTGACCTATTTCTGAGGGACCACACAACCTCACGTGAACACACCTTGCTCACCAAAGGATAGGTGACGTTTGTGGATTGTGAATTGTAAAAGACAAAAACCAAGATGGCGGTTGAGTGTCGCCATAGTTCAAATATAACGAGATGAGCAATATTAAAAAGTAAAGAAAATTCTTTAGTCTTTATTTTTTTAAGTAACTTTGTAAGGTATACTACGTTTAAATTTCAAAAAGAGTATAAATATTTACGAGATACATGTAACAACGTGTGTCCTTAATTAATAAATAATAGCAAAAATTAAAAAAATGGCTTGGTTTAAATGTCATAAAAATGTAAAATTTAAATGTTATATTACATATAGATAAACTTGATTAAAAGTTCGAACAATTATACTTTATTCAATAGATAAATTAATTAAAGAGCGTATTTATTAAAACAAATAGTTAAAATTTGTAAGATTGTTAATTACATTATCTTGATATTTGCATAATATGTTCTCTCATAGTGGTAATAAATACTAAAATTATAACTATTATTGTTTTGTTGTATCGAATCCGATCGTCAATAACACTATAAATTTAAATTATTCACACCTGAATTTCAGTGACATTATACAATATTTTAAAATGTATGTAATAGTCTTTTCTAGACAGTAAAAATACTACAATTTAATTTACAAAGATTGCTTTATTTATCTCTATATTATATATATTAACTTATCTTTTAAAAACGGGAATTATTTTACATTTAATACAGCGAAATTGGAAAAAAATGCAATAATGTATACAGAGCTAAATTTAGTACATATGATTTAACCTGCCCAAATTTTGTACGTTCGTTAAAAAAATTAAATATGCGCTGTGACATTTAAAACCTTAAAAAAAAACAAAGTAAACAAATTTAAAATACATTTTACACCTTTTATAAGTACTTTATAACTAATATACAATGTAATTAAAATTATTAATGTATTTTGAAACGGACTGGAAAAGAAAAACAAAAAATCGCATATTTTTTTACTAATTTTGTAATATTAATAAAAAAAAAACAAAATTGTTAACTACCTTCGTATAAAAACAGGCAATTGAAATTTTTATAAAATATGTAATTTAAAATCTATTGTGCTGTTAAATTGAATTTCATTAATTAGTAACGCAATGTAATGCAATACGTTCAAAATCAAACTAGTTTTTCTAATTTTGTTTCCATATAATTTTTCGAAGTCGTAATAAAAATCCCTAAAATTTCTAATTTCACCTCGAGGTATTCACTGTAAAACTACTTAAAAACACATATAATAATGTAATACCAATATGAGAAAATAAAGTAGACATAAGTCTATTGCTTGGACACTGTTAAGCATTTTTTCTGGCTTAAAATTTTACAAAAATTCATTAAATTAATGTACTAAATGTATAAAATCTACATATCTCTGTATATAAATTACAATAACTTCCTGTTGCATTATGTTACATTAGGTTTTCTACGAATAGATCGGATATAACATATTTTTTTCTTAGGAATAAATCATAACTTCCTTCGTGTTTATTGATTAAAACCAATAATTTGTATACAACAGTAATTTATAAAATGTTGAGTTATTAATCGATTAAACACATGAAACTGAGAAAACCTAATTTAAATTAATTAACAACAATTTACACAATTAGAAATACTGCAAATGAATGAATTTTTATATCCTGAAGGGTTCCTAGACCCATTTATCTAAGAAAGAATAAAAAAGTTAAAATCAATAAAAGGGAATGGTGAAAGATGCGTACTTGCAGATTATGAACAGGATTATGGAAAAACATAATTCATTTATAATTTTATTTATTGTAATTGTAAATTAAGTTTACGATTAAATAACTAAGAAAGTTGTAAGTATAAATTTAGACTAAAATATTTTAGGTATATATTACATTAGCTCTTATGACGAAAAATAAAACATATCGAAGTTGTCAAACTATATCTCTATTCCGTCAGGTTGTCAATTTGCTGTCAAGTAAGAAGTAAAAGTAGCTTAGTTGGTCTTGTCTTGGATTTGAACTTTTTAAAAAGCAAACTACTGGAACAGTTAATGCATTATTGAAAGTTAGTGGTCACTTTAATTAATATTTAAGTATCAATAATACTTTTTTATATTACCTTAAGTACTTTAATGGTTGAAATTGTAAAGGTAAACAGAAAGGATTGCATCCTCTCAAGTTTGATGAAACACTTTGATTTCTCTTGTCTACGCGAACAGTATTCATTTAGTATTAAGAACTGATTTCTTATATATTAATTATTGTTTCAGAAACAGATGTGTATCACTTAATCTTACGAGTGTAGCCGTCATGCAAACTTATTTATTAAAATACTCTTTAAATTTGGAGTAAAGGAGAGTTATTACAATATTTGCAATCGATCTGGTAGGTATGTAGTAATAAAGTTCTAATTTTTGATCAAGAATTTTGATTGATAACATGTGCACACATATATGATAAAATACATGTGTTTAAATACAGTACTTAGACAATATAAATATATATCAAACATTAACTTCTATTTTTATCAATGCAAAATCAAATTTCTCGCAAGTTCTACTCATATAGCATAGCAATTGTGTTGGCACATAATATTTACAATAGATGTAATATTGTATCTTTGCTACTTTTATATTACTTTACTTTATTAGCTTAGCCATGGCTGGTACATTTCTTAGAAAGTCAATTAGAACATATAGCTATAACAACTGGCCACATTTGATTGCTATTGAGCCTGCTAACTAATGGACCATTTGAAGCAGATAAAGGAAGGTGCCCAAAAAGTGTTTAGGGATGTTCAACTCAGCTCTTAACAATAAAGAAGACTTGTCTTCTAAAGATATACCAAACCTATTATTTGCTTACTAATGGAATATTGGAATATAAATGTTTCTTAGAGATTCATCAATAGACATTGCATATCTCTGTAGATCAAAAATTAAGAATTATTTACTAGGATTTTGAAGTATGAACATATTGTAAATCAGACAGGTTTTGTAGTTAGTAATTGTGAATCTGATCCATATTGTTGAGTTGTTGTTGTACCTGATGGTATGTTATATTTTAGCTGGTTACATTTAGTGTTAAGATTAAACTTGTTGTACACACAAGGTTTATGTTTTTTATGGTGAAAACTATGGTTAATTTGCCACATGTTGACTCAGTTATTAGAGTTCCAAGGATTACTGAGAGGGATATCCTTTTTGGAAAATCAGTCATACGGGTCATTTTCCTTAAAGAGTACTGCTGTCCAAGATAGTGGGGGCAAGACATACCCCAAATAGGTCCCTATCACCTAGATGTTGGATACTTTGAGGACAGGACCCTTCCTTCACCTATTACTACATTTATAGATTAAAGTGTATAACTTTTAGGAGAGCACAATCTGTAAATTTAGGAAAAGGTAAAGGAAAGGGTGCTTGTTGGCAGAAGGGCGGCAAAACTATATGGTGCCACCACCACTTACGCCAAGCCTGGTTCTCTGCAAGTAACATCTTTTAGTCTTAATTTATTATATCATAGCTTGCAAGTAATCTTTTTCTTGTTAAGATGCATGGTGATTGATGACATATCTGTAACTAAGCACAGAAAATTTCCCACCAAGTGGCACTTGGTTGTTGTCTTGACCAGTAACTTTGCCTTCCCACGAACAAGCTGATGACATAAACATTTTAGAATCAAGTCTTTAATAACAGTTCATTAAGGGTCATTCTTAGAAAATATTAGATACATATTTATAGCTTAATATAGTATAGTACATTAATCAATTCTGTTATGTCAAATTAACTGTATTTGTTTTATTAACAAGCATCAAACATTGACTTTAGTTTTTTTTAAACTTTATTTCTTAAAACTTTTTTATGTTAATTAATACTTTTATGTAGAAAGAATGAATTCTATAGGCAAATCTCAAGTATCAATATTTCACAAACATTTTGGCAATGCAACAGTTATAAGATTTATAATGTGATAAGTAAATGAAGTTAAAAGGGATTGGAAATAGGTTTTTTACTTGCTTCCAACTGTTACTCAGATTTGGTAATGAGGGTAGAGAGGCAGGGTCTCGGAATAAAGTGAATTGTCAAGGAGTGTTTTAAATTTACAAAAAAACTGTGATGTATCTACTTAACACATGAATCAATTAAGACTCTTATTCCTGTTGGATGTTACAGAAAAGCATTTCTAGAGAAAAAAATCATGGATGTTGAGATAAATAGTATTTAGTGTTTTTTTATAAAGGAACATTTATTTTATTATGAATCAATTGGTTGGAACTGAAGGTAGAAATCGTGTAGGTTATAATGTATAAGATTAGCAGTTTTTTTAACATTTCAGACTAAATTGAAGTGTTCTGCAACCTATAATGAGAGGTTACTGTCCTATGTTTTTTAGAAATATTAATATCCTAGATGATAAACTCAAAACCAAGTGTTCTTCATTAGAATGTTATAGTAATATGTCTCCAAAGATGGCGACAAATTATTTCGCAATAAATCTCAAATAGTATGGTTGAACCCTAACTTGCCAAAAGCACAAAAACTTATTTTGAAGGAGCTGTCGCCTCAAAAAATTACTATGGGGAGAAGAATTAAATAGGAGCTTCAGTATAAAAGAGAGTAGTATAGGAAAAACTTTCTATAGCAATTTGTTCTTTTTTTATTATTTCTCATATATATCGCTGAGGTGTTCTTCTTACAATTTTTTGTATTGCGTTTACTGTGTGTAGGCTATTGGAAGAACGATTGCCGCTATTTGAAATAGATTTTTCTTATATGAGCTGCGAGTCACGGCACAACCTTTTATTGTATACAATTTTACGTATCGGTATTCTTATAAATATAAAAAAATGTATATATCACTATTACAAGGGTCCGACTAAATTCTACCGCATTTATTGACATTGTTCGTAAAAAAAATTTGTGGCCAGAGAAATATGAATTATGATAATACAGTGGTCTTTCACAAGTTTTCTGTAAGATTTTTACACTATTCTATATTATGAAGGGTATAATTACCCGCTTACTACACATATACAAATCTGAAGATTTGTGTCTATCGCAAAAGTAGTCAGTAGTTTTTAAACATGGCATTTTCTTTTTTATATTTATTTTTTTTATATAAATTGTTTGTGCTCCAAAAAATAAACGAAAGACTACTTTCAAAAATGTTTTTTTTTATATACATTTTGTAGTGTTATAATTATAGACGAAGTGAAAATTAATAGTTATTTAAATAAGTACATGACAATAGAAACTTGTGAATCCATATAAATGCATGTACGTAATGCTTGCTCGACTTTATTAGTAAATTCTATTATTCAATCTTGAACACTGGTCACTATCGTTGCGTACTGCAAAAAACGGGTCATTTTGCGACTTATACATTCTAAAATTGATATGAACCGAAAATATGAAAGGAATTGATAGGAAAAACTTGCAGTTTCCTTTTAATGTTAAACATAATGTAGTGATACAAAGCTTACGCCGCAATATGGATTTTATTCCAAAGACATATTACGAAGAGTTCCAAGATTGCTATGCATTCACTCTGACTGCCCTTCCTTCTTCCAATTTTTGGTAAGTTAACAGCAATCTCTTTGATTAGCTAAGATTAAAATTATTTGACGTGTCTGATATCTTTATGTAAAAATAATGTATTATTCGTATGAAATTTGTACGCCGTTAAGAGAATTATCTAAATTTAGTAGTGGATTATAAGTGACTGTATAAAAATGGGTTCATGTAAATATTATAAATTTTTGTGTGAATTTTTAATTTGAACTTGCATTTCTTGCAATTTCACTTCAAATATAGTTAAAAGTATGTTACTTACTTTTTTTGTGAACAACCATGTTTTTACTTTTTTTGCTTATCTAACTCAACGAAAGTTCTATTATAACCTAGTAAGTGTATTTTTATCATGAATTCAAAAATTTATTGCGTTTATGTTTTTCATGATTATGTTATTTTTACTATAATTGTTATATTTCATTTAGATTTGGCACTTAGTAAAGATTTAATAGCTTAGCTAAATATTACGGTTAAGTTAATGTGTTAAACATAAACAAATAATTAAATAAACTATCTAAATTTCTAGATAACTATTACTTTAAATCATTTTATTATACATTACCGTAGACAAAACTGAATGCTTTTAATAGTGTCGTGAATTACCTAATAAAATGTGCAATAAATTTGTACGTGTACCACAAAGTGTAATATAATCAAGTTAAAGTTTTTATAATAAATTTACTGAAGAACGGTGATAATCTGACTATTCTTAATAAATGAGAAATAATAAACTTTCTGAAGGGCTAGGAGGTTTGATTTGCGTGTATTTCATTAGCTACGTAGTGATATCTACTAAAAGCTTATTTTGTTCGGGGATGAAGGTACAATCTCCCCCGATTAGTCGATGTGAATGTCAACTCCCGTCTCATACTATACCGGCCACGTCGCAAAATAGGTCAGCTCGTGTGTGGCAGCGATCGCCAATCCCTATTCTAGATAGAAGCGTTGCTGTAGTTTCTTTCCGCCACTTTTTCTCTCACCACAACCGCTTTCCAAATGGTAGCAATGTTAGCCAGGTAATAGCAACTAAGTGGAGATTAGGCTCTCTGAATTTGAATGAGATTTGGCCCTTGAGTCAGGATGTGAAGCGAAAATTGTCGAAGAGTGACAGCCCAAGGCGAGATCTACTCGAGGAGAGCCGTGAACCCCGTCACTCCATGAAGCGTCCGGTCCGGTTAAGCTTTAGCATGTAATGGTCCGAACCGTGGCTCGCTAGAGAGTTTTTGTGCTAAGCGCCCTCTGCGCTATGCCCACCCGCATCTGCGGAATCAGTCCTCGAGGGGGCCCTTGAGTCTAGTCAATCTGGAGCATCCGGTACGGTTAAATTATATCACGTAGCAGAGTCATGGGTTTCTAGAAAGCCCTCAACCTTCCCTATCTTAAGAGTGGCTAAGCGCGCTCTGCCTCCTCCACCGACGGGGAGTGTAAGTCGGGTAAAAAAAAGGGTCGTACCGAGAGTGCTGTGCAGGATTCTGTATCAATAGCTTGGATCGATGAGTCACTTTGTAATATGTAACATTGGCGAATGACTCTCTTATCTCGTGGTAAACAAAAGACAAGGGATAAATTAACGACGGGTCCCAAGAAAAGGTTGCACGTTTGATTTGAAGCGCTTCAGACTACTAAGGTTATTTGTATAAAATCATACATTCAAAAGACTGGAAACATTACTGTGTGCCGTTTGAATAATGCGACAAGAAAAATTACGGGGCCTTTAAACGGCATGCCCTAGTTCATTATGCTCCCCATAAGATATTGCTAAGTGGTATTTTGTATTTTAAAACATCAGGTACTAAGGTATTTTCATCGCTCAGCCATACAAGTCACACTTACAAGACGTTAAATTTCTAAAATTAGAAATAATTTTTAATTTTGTTCTCAGTGTCACCTGCATAATGGCTGACAAAGACCAAGTAATTCAAGCACTGCGGGCAACCCTAATATCAGTTAAAGGAGCTCTTACCATAAAACAGTGCAACCGTAAGTGAATATTGTATTGAAAACAAAACTGGAATATCAAATGTACTTAGCAACCGTTAATAATAAAGCAATGATTTTCAGGTGACTACAGAGAGTTACAAGGCGAATGGATACCTTTCAAAAAACTAGGGTATCCATCATTAGAAAAACTCTTTCAAGATGTTCCGGGTTTTAAAATAACACAAGTCAACGGTGAATGGTACGTTGATGCTATTGCAAGTCAAGAAACTCAACATATTGCCACAATGGTTGCTCGACAGAAACCCAGTAAAAAAACAAATGTAAAACTGAGTTACCCGGTAAGATATTTAATTTTTATGTATTAATGTTTATATAGTTTGATTTGTTACTGTTTTTGATTCATTGCAAAAAAAGTCGAATTGGAAAAAATATAATTATATTGAAATTGACAGGCTATGTGATGCTACGCATGCAATGTGAAAACTACTTTGAACTTTTCATGATTATTTTAAATTTTTTAGAATCGGTTTCCTAAAAAACAAGGATCGTGGAGAAAACCCGCACCGTCGTCTAATTATTCCTCAAATTACGAAAATCAATATTCAAAACAATATTACAGAGTTAAATCCAACGTACCATATAACAGCAACAACGGCAACAAGGTAGGTGTTTATATATAGAATTTAATTATAACCAGAGGATACAGGGTGCAGAGGCACCACAATGGCCATTGAGGCCGAAAGGCTCTCGTGAGGCGAAAACGGACTAATAGGTACACCGATGATATAATCACGGTAGCAAATTTTGGTTCAGGCCTGTCTTGCAATGGGCGTCGATCGGTATACATGTTGATGATGACGAACCTCTACTGAATACGCTATAACAAAAGTCGGTAGCCTAGTCAAGAGTGTTGATAGGTTCTATTCCCAATAAGTGCACGCTTTATACATAATAAAGACTTGGCTGAATGTTAAAATTAAAAATATTAAAGTTATGTCTACCATACACTATCACAGATTTAACCTGTGTCCTTGTTAAGGAAATAATAAACCTACTAACATGAAAATAGTAACCATCAAAACTACTGAAAGAACAGCGAGACAGCGTGTACCAGATATTCTTATGATATTTTTAATTATAATAGTATTTGCAAGATCGACTACTGCGGGTCTATTCTTTTTGACAATTTTTGAGCCCACGTAGACCATTTTTTCAAGCATTATTGAAAAATCATTGCGTTATCCAAACAACATAATATTTATATTTAAAGTAAGTAAAATACTCGTGTTTGTTATAACCTTTGCAATTTTTTTTTATTTTTGTGAAGTTTATAATCTATAAATTGCTTTTTTACAGTTTAATAAATACAACAAAACGAACGAGACGAAAATATTACAGCACCATTCGAAACAAACGAATAAAAGTATGGAACAGACAGAGAAATTTGCTACTAACGTTTCTAAAGGCAGTACATCACAACGAGAAGTAATTTCATTAAAAACTGAGGTATATTACTTTAGATCAAGGGTTGTAGGTAGAAGTCTTACTAAATATTTATTGACGATATAGTCAAGATCACGGTGAGTCGCTGGGTGGCCTATGCCGTGCAGTGGGTAGATACTTTATGTCAATTAATAAGACCTCTTTCGACATTTAATGGAGGATAAGGTCCTTAATGTATTTGCATCTTAGGTAAAAAAAAGTCCTAGCCGAATTCATCTTTTCGTTTTACGAACTTTGTAATATCATTTTGAATTCATCTTATTTTATGTTTGGTTAAAGACTAAACTAAAAATTATTTCTTGGTTTGTACAAATAGCACTTCTGATGCAAATCGTTTTAGGTATATCGCTCCTCGAACTCGCGGAATCAATTTTCTATTTAAATTGCTCTGTGCCTAGTGATATCAAGAACAAAAATAAAAATTACAGGCGACGGAGCCGAACATTTAGTTTTTAGGCACCTTATAATTGATATTATTAAAAAGAAGTGTTTGGTAGTATGTGATGTATCAACATATATAAAAGTCAGAAAAATCTGCGTCTGCAAATGATACCTCGTAATAGGGTTTTGTTACATAAGAAGTTTAATTTTTTTTACATTAACAAATCTAAATTGTAATTTGGGTATGTAAAAGTGAAACGACGAACAAGCAATATAATAATTGTAACAAAAGATATTTTTTATAGTTTGCCATTTACTTAATCAGTTGGAATTTTTTTTATTATTAATTTCTCTTGAATTTCAAATATAGTAAAACTTCATTCACTAACCATGGTAATGTTATTATTTTTATGTCTATAAAAAGATTTCATTACGTAAGAATACTCTTTGTTTTTATCGATATTTTTTTAGGGAGTTGTTGTTTCCTTTACTAACAGCGGCTATTCTCGAGAGAAATTCATGATTGTAAACTTCTATACAGATCTTCTTGTGTAAAATGTTTTTTTAATGGGTGTCGAGCATACCTAAAAAATAGGCGTTTTCACTATGTTATAGCATTGATACCACGAAATTTTCTCTTGTGCCATAATCTACTAACCTTTTTGATTTTCTTTTTTGTTTTAAGAACGTTTGTCATATTTTGTAATAGTTATATTACGTTTGAACTGCGCATATTGCAGAGGATTCTATGAAGGATGTTCAGAAAAAAGAAATCATTAATGTAAATTCAATCAAATTACAATTGGACGAACTTAAAAATGTTATCGAATGTTGAAAGATTTTTATAGACTAGATAAAACATTATTTACATAACCTTACTATTAAATGTATTGCGTCATTAGAATGAAACTCTAATTAAATCTAAGAGACGTATGAAATAAGGTAGTCATAAGAATAACTATGTTTTACAGTTGAAGCATTCCACGCGTAACGAAAAAGAGACTGACAATAGAGGCTGCAGGATATCGGCGTCGCAAAGGCTCTCCAATCTAAGAGATCGTCTAAACACGGTTGATCTAATACCGTTGCAACTGCCAGCTCACAATATTCCTGTGGTTAGTATAAAATATAACAGATATTTTATATGAGACATTAATATTTTTTGCATTAATTATCATATAATAAAAACCTTCAGTATGTTACATTTAATAAATTATATTGGTTTTTTTATTAAATGATGTTGCAAAATAGCCTATATAAATATATATAAATGAATCTCTATTTTTCTTAAATATAACTTAAGAACGATCCTAACGATTTTATAAATTTCACAATTATTATTATTATAAAATTCCAAAGTTTTTAAAAATAGTGCTTTAAAACTTATGTCTACTTAATAATGTCTAATAACTAATGTCTACAAAGTTAATTAATTTATTTCATATTTAATCGATAAATTAAATGATCACTGAAATGTGACATATTCATTTAATTTTTCTCTTAGAATGCAACAGCCCTATTCCATCTGGCGGTACAAGTTCTGTCCGGGCAACTTGTAGTAAATAATTTTCTACCAAGACTATATAGAGACTAGATAGAGAGACTAGAATATATAGGGGATTAATAATACATTTCTTTTAAAATATAATGTATGCTTAGATTATATATTTTCAATATATGGACTTACCCATCCTAAAGTTAAGAAACTCTTATCATGTAAATAAGAATAAAGCAATGCACTGTAAATTAGATAGGCATTTCATCTTCTATTTCTATCTTTGAAATTACAAATTTAGTAAATAATTTTGAATATAATTCAAATTTAATTTTATTGTATTTGAAATCATTGTATACATAAAAATATCATATCACTACATATCTGTTTGTATTACAAAAATTAGGTGTCTATTTTAACAATATCATTACTGCAGAACATTGCAGTAGGCTGCAGGCTCAAGCATAGAGATCAGGGTGGTTACAATTTTATTTTAGTTAATAATTCATTATCGTTTTTAGAGAGTAGTTTTTAAAATATATATCAAAGTCTCAGTTTTATTAAATGTTTAAATATTTAAGTATTAATACATCGCAATCATAGATAGAAATCTCGAGTGTCTCTTGTTTGATTTTTTTTTTAAATTTTTGATTACTTTATTAAATGGTTCTAATAATACATTTATGAATTTATACACAAAGGAAAGCAGTGATCCTGTGTCGCACGTGGCGCCAGCTTATAATTTGGAACCACCGCCGGACTCAACATCTTCATTCGAGAAATTGGAGTGGACTTGTAAAAAGTTAGGATTGCCCCAGCCTGTCTATAAAGTGTGTGATTTGCGACCTAAAAAAGGTCCTGTGAGCTACAATTGTACAGTGAGAGTTAGTATATTTTTTTTGGAGATTTTTAGCTCATGAATTGTATTTCACTAAATAAGCATATGTTACTCTTAAGATAGAAATAAAATAATTACTTTCTTTTATTACTGAAATGTTTGTTCATTTAAATCCTTGGTTCTCAAAGTGATCCCGTTTGGTGTGAAAATAATTGAGGGTTCACAATTCGTTATTAGGGTTCCACTAAAATCTAACGGGAGATTGTCTCAATAAAATAAGTCTGGATTGATTGATTCCTTGTACTGTGAGTATATGTCATAAATAAAGTTGGATGGAATTCCTTTTTTTTATTGGCCAACATTAGTTTTTAACATCTAGTCGCAGCACTAATATTTTTTTTCGATAACCGTTGGAACAGCCGAAACATAATTTTTTAAAGTTAGATTTAATCTTTGGTTGTTGTCAACTAATTGGGAATATGGAAATATAGCTAGGAGTACACCGGAACCAGCAAAATTTTGAAAGTGGTTTATGAGAAAAATATGGGAACCTTTAGTTTAAATACTGGAGTCATAAAATATAAAAATAATAATCTTTAACGTCGTCACAGGTTGGCAACTCGTACGGAGTGTCTTCGTATCCGGACTCGACACCAACGGAAGAGCTCGCGAAAGAGGTGGCGGCGGTGAAGTTGTTGGCTGTTATCGAAGGCTCAGAAGTGAGCGGTCTGCCCTACTCCAACAACAGCCGTGCGATCGCAGGCCTCGCCGACCTGGTCGCCGAGCACAAGGCCGGCCTGTGGGCCAGCATCGTGCCGCACATGTATAGGTATGTCGTGTTTAATATTCATCATGTTCATTTATTAATTTCATATAATATGTCACGTAAGTGTCGTATAAGTGTCGACGGAGTGGCAGAGTACTCAGTTGTCTTAGGTTTTAAATTGACGTTTTTAACAGTTTCAGTAACAATTTATAATTTTTTATAACAATTCCATGTACAGGATTCATGTAACAATATTAAATATTCATTTTAAAAATATCCACAAAATTTTCATCAATTTTTTGACAACAGGCATCGAAAGTAGTCCGTGTGTTGATTTAGCCGATAACAGTTGGGCGTGACGTTTTCGTTGCCCCACAGTGAATAGGTATCTCATGTAGAAATTCCTCAACAGGAAAAAAGATGCCTTACTAGTATATTCCATTTGGACAACTATGTCATTAGAAAAACATTGTTGAGTTACAACTGTGCATTGACAATGATAACATTTATAAAAGTATATCTGCAATGCATATAACATGGTCTCTTTTCAGGGAAAAATACAATGAAAATTTACCCAAAAATTGGCAAGAATTGATAGAAAATTGTCCACGAATATCAAAAGACAGATTGGTTAATGGTCTTTTAGTTCTACTTCCAAATAATAAGGTGAGTTAGAACTGTATCATAATATATTATATTTGCGACATTTACAAATATATTTTATTTTTTACTTTAGGGTTTCTTTTTTGGGCTTCTCATTCAACCGGTGGCTAGAGCATACAGGCAGGCAGTATATTATAATTTTTCAAATATATTTATTTAATTTCCTTGTTCATTCAAATTCCTGTCCTTCATATTTTCCTCTAATTTCCTTTACAAAATCTTTTATTCCTTCGCCTTTCAAGTCATTTTTTAACCATTAATATTTTTAATTCGTGTTTAAATTCTTGTTATCTATTTCGCACTTAGTTTACATTTCTACAAGCAAGCCCCCTGCATTCTACATACATATCACTTTTTTTACTTTTTCACTTTTTTATTGTTATTGTTTATTATTTTAATTATTCTTGTTGTTTTCATTTATTCATTACTTTTTATACCTTTTCTTTCTGTAAAACTTCAAAAAGGTCAGGCGACACTCCTCTTTATTCACTCGTGTTCTCCTCCTCTCAGAGAGAATTCTCTGCTAACCGAGACTGGTATTTTGCTCTTACAGCGCAGCGCCTAATACTTTCTCAGAGTTAGAACCTAAGCAGGTTCTCTGCGAATCCCCCATACCCTGTGAACATTTGTACCAGAACTGTGTCCACCTTAACTTGACAAACAATGCAAAAGGCCTAAGCTGTCGTTAAACAAATGAGATAAGCCATCTCTCGTTTTCCGGTCTCACTTTACTCTTGGCCGCGTGCTTTGCCAACTAGTCCGCCCTTTTCGTTCTTCTCCGTCCCCGCGTGCGCCTTTACACAATATAACCTGACATTCCTTTCTTTTACTCTTGCTTATATAATATTTTCTTTCAATCTTAACGCTAAGTGATGAAGTGTGCTCGATCGTGCGACTGTCTCTGGGGCGAGCGCGAGTCGCTCAGGGTCGCCCATGTTTGCGACGACTTGCTGGCCGCGTACCTTATTCCAGCAACTCTGCCTGATAAACAGCGCAGAAGCTGCCCAACTTGAGCATCTTACCATATAGCTGTGCGGCGGTACCATACGCATAACGCCACACCCACCTTATACTGTGTGGACTGCGGTTGGTATAAATTACCAGATCGTCAGCCGCGGTGGCAAATGGGTCTGCCCCCTCACTTAACTCCAGGCAGAAAAATTCTGAACCAAACTGATCAGACGGGCGTGTAAGTCTCAAATAGCTGACCGGTAACTTCTGGTCCTTGTCCCCTACCACTTGCCGAAAAAACACGTGCTTCATGTATCCGAAGGTCCAGAGAAAGCAGCCCAGGATAAGCCGAGTGCAGTGACAAAGTCCTGCGGAATTTCAAATGAACTTGTAGCATCCAATATCGTCGGCTCTAGCTCCGCCAAATACTTCGTTCTGATCATCTCCGGGTTCAAATCCATTATTTTAGGGTTAATTCTACCATGACCTGTATGAGATTTTTAATTTTACTTACAAAAGAAAAAAAAAATGAATGATACGTTATTTTTTAGGAACCTCAATCACCATTGATTGATGTTATAGAAGACACAATAGACAGTGACCTTCCAGCTCTTCAATTTCCTGAAGAAGATTTTTGGAATGTATTTATCACGGTCGCAAATTCCACCTTAGAAATTTGGCTTCGTATTATTGGACCGGAATATAGTGTAAGTTGTGTAAAATTCCTACAGGATTATTTATTAGTGTAAATCAAATATATGTAATTTAAACATTTATTCAAAAATAAATAAAAAATTATTTTTGAATAAATGTTTAAATTTGTTTAAATAATATTTTTTTCTCTTAGGACAAGTTCGAAATATTATTAGCGGATATGGCGCAGTACTATGAAACGTCGGGGGCTTCAGTGGATAAATCAATGATTATTAAAAAGGCTTGGTAAGATTTTGTAAGATAAATGTTTCAAATGCACTTCTCTTGCAATGCATGTTTAAAATGGTACTAAATGATCCATGAATTTCATTTGCTTTATTATATACAAGCAGATTTAATGCCTATATATTTGACTGTTGCTAACGTAAAATGTGTTAATCAGAATTTATAGCTTCATAAATTATTAATTTATTATGTAAAACTAATTACAGGTATGCAGTTAACCTCGATGATGGTGGATGGCAACGAGCTATGATTTTAGAAATAGGTGACGAAACTGCAACAGTTTTCTTAGGCGACCATGGAGACGACGAGACTGTTTATTTGGATAAAATAAAAATACTAGAACCTCAGTTTAGGAAATTGCCAGCACAGGTAAGAGTTAGTTTTTATCCTTTTCAACGTTACGATATATTTTAATTAAAAGAATAGGACAATAGCTTGAATAATTTTTTTTAATAAAATTTGCGTTAAAAAGATTTGTCGACTTGGAGTGACATTTTTTTTGAAATTTTATTCACAATACTTAATTAAATCGTAATCTTACGTAATACATATATATGTATGTATATATATATATATATATATATATATATATATATATATATATATATATATATATATGTATATATGAATATTTGAGAATCTTAAAAAATACATAGTCCCGCTGAGTTTCTTTCAGCTGTTCTTCTCAGGTCTGAGGTCTTTCATCCTGACAGGTATTAAACAACTGCACATCAACTTGAGATCTAATCTAAGTATGTTGAATAAAGAACTTTTAAATGTGAATTCTAAAATAAACATGTTAAAGATTAGATATTTAGGTCGCGTTCGTTTCAGGCGATCTTGTGCCGCTTGGAGGGCGCGGAGGAGCTCGCCGCTAGCGAGGCGGGCGTGGCGTTGGTGCAACGACGGCTGCCGGGCGAGGTGCTGGTGGCGGCGCCGGGTCCACGCACAGACCCCTCCGACCCAGCCGTCGCCGTCGTTCTCTACGACACTTCCACGCAACGCGATCTCAATCTCAACAAGGAGATCGTGCATGACTTCTGCATATCCGGTGCCTTTACCATCACTCAGGTGCTCTACACTGCCATACCTTTAATGGAGCCGGTCATGTATCATCGTATTATAAGAGGTGGCAAGGGATTATGTGATGATCACTAGCTAGTGTAACCCAGCCATAGAGGACAGATTTTCGATCGTAGATCGCGGGTTCTATTCCCGGGA
This sequence comes from Battus philenor, assembly GCF_028537555.1. NCBI lineage: Eukaryota > Metazoa > Arthropoda > Insecta > Lepidoptera > Papilionidae > Battus > Battus philenor. The sequence goes on from NW_027181693.1 coordinate 8,594,788, forward strand.
TGTAAGGCTTGGACATAATGACTTATTGAAATCTCAAGGTGAACGAATGGTGTATGTTTTGTAATGATTGATAGTTTTTATGGTTCTGACGTTGATTTTAACGTTGACAGAAGCTTTGCGAAGTGGAAGTGGGGTGCGTGACAGACGACGGGCGCGTGTGGGTGTCGCGCGCCGGCGGTGCGGCGGTGGTCCGCAACGCCCTGGCGCTGCTCACGAGTGGCCCCTACCGACGACCGCTGCCTGCAGCGCCTCACGCACTGGCGCCGCACCCCGCCCTCTATATTGTGCGCACGCTCGCCGGGGACTGGTCAGATCACCGTTCTATTCCATTTTATTGCATCAATCAAGAAACATTATTGTGTCTGGATTACCGTTTGCCAGAACATAACAATAAAATTGTGGAATGACGAGAATATGTATTAAAATTATGCATAAGATAAAAGAAGGTTAACTAAAGAGCAATGACGAGGAGGACTATGCACGAAGACATCGCTTCCTTAAGTTACATTCACACAACTACATTTTTAACAAGTTTTTATTTTTGATCAACAATAATTCACTTTCGTTATCAACAACCTTTTGCTATGTAGTATACAACTTTCTAATGCCGGAGCGGTAAAAATCAAACAGTTTTTCTGTAAAGTATTTCAACAGAGAGTACTTTCCGGTCCCCCTAATATATTAGTAAAATTCATTCATCATGAATTTATTTAAAAACGTTGATGAAGTTAAAAATACTTGTGTCACACAGGGTACGCTGTACGATCGTGAGCGAACTGGACGACGAGGGTACAATACGCACGCAGCTGATAGACAGCGGGCTCATGTTGCGCGCGCCGCTGTCTTCCCTCGTGCCGCTGCAGACATTCTCGCCTGCCCTCAATGCATATCCACCGCAGGTAGTTTTATTTTGAGTTATTATTTCATAAATCTCAATATCGCAATATACAAGTCGATCAACTGTCATCATCTCAACTTCGTCAAATGAACTTCTGGCAATTGTACTATAGTAAACGATAAATATGGAGTTAAAACCAGTAAAGAAACAATTTGTATGTATAGTTGGTAAATAATAAAGAGCTTTGGAAAATCTATAGTTTGCACGTTGCGGACGCGTCCTCTTGCTCTTGTGTTGATTGGCCAACGTATACCCAATATGTTCTAGAAATTTATCGAAAGAGACCAATGACTGATAAAAAAATATATAATTTTTTATAGTATGTTAATAAATAAAATATAATAATTTTTTTTTAAATATTTGATTGTCTTAACATAATAGGTGGATTCATACCACTTCCATAAAAAATGGTCCATGTAAATAAATTATTATTGTGAATTTTAATTCACTTATAAGAACAATTAAACCAGTTTTGTTTTAATAAATTTAAAAATATTAATTTATTGAGTAAGTATAATAATCAATTATTAACATTTGTTTTCGACGTTCTACGTACGCATCTATGCCTTGCGCTTGTGAGCAGATGGGAGGAAAGCAAATTTTTCTTATAATTAGAATTCGTGCCTTGTGGACTTTCTCTTAAAAAAGTAATACATGGCCAACATTTTTCATATTGTAAAGATAACATTAATTGTGTTTATAGGCTATTCAAGTGCGTTTGGGTCACGCGGAACGAGCGGCCGCGAATATGACGGAGCGACTTCGCGAGCTTCTGCTAAACACGAGCGTCCTGTGCCGTGCACTGCCTTCCACCACGCCTGGGCCGCTGCACGTGGAGCTGTTCGTGCGCTCTGGCCCTCAACGCATCCTTGTTCCCGTTAATCACTCCATCATAATGGAATATGACTACCTCCAAAAGTAAGCCAGTATTGACATCTGACATGTTACCCTACTACAAAATTAAAATGAAATACATGTGAAGCGGATTTATTATTCATATGATTTATCGAATACATTCTATGTGTGAAAATATTTGTTATTTTACTGTGTTGGCCGACAAGACAACGTAGTACCAATATCACATGAAATGGGTTGGCATCCATCTCACAGCTATGATATCTGTAATTAAATCAAAAAGCCTAAGAATGACGTTATACACCAATAAGACTTATAAACAGCTCGTCAAAATAACAACCGAAGTCATTTCAAAGTACTGGCCGCAGTCGCTACTCCTATTTTATATACATTTCTGATTTATAAACAAACAACTCTGAATGCAATCAAATATTTTAATAATAAATTGAAAGCGAAATACATTGCTTGTTCATTTGTATTGAAATACAAAATATCTTCACACAAGCAAGGATTTACACTTACGTTTGAATAATTAATTATTTTAATATAAGTTGTAAGCTACCGCCTGTTCGGAATGCTGATCTGATAGGAAGTGCCGGCCCGAAAGTCAGTTGCGTTATAATATCAACTATGTAAATTAGAAAAGAAACCCAGTTCCACATATTTCAATGCTATGATAAGATTTATTTATTGATTACTTGTAATTTCAGATTTAAAACTAAGAAAAGGAAGCTCTCAGATATGTTGTGGAACTTTATTCGATATACATAAACATTGATCTGCATTGAGGGATTTATTTTAATAAATTTGTAATAATGTAATAAAATTTTTGAAGCGGTAAAACAAAAGAGGGCGAAAAAGAGGCTACTAATCATGTGGAGGCGCTGAATAAGAAGAAAGAGCGCATATTCCGTACAACGTCGGGCGGAGCCCTAGGCAGTGCTGGGATTGCAAGCAGTGGGGCGGCGGCAGCGGCGGCACCCGACAAGCGCAACGTGCTCCCCCCGCCAAACCTTCCCGCCCCCGGCGAGTGTTTCGACGTCTACATCGCCATGGCCGCAAACCCCTGGAATTTTATTGTAAGTATACATAATAATTTCATCAATCTTTTACCACATAGCCTGTTCAACTGTGAAATGAGGTACCAGTGAGTATAAGGCGTGCTATGATATACTGGAGTGATGATGTACAATAAGAATTCTAGTTAAAGTTTCAATATTGAATAAATTATTTTTTCCTTTATCATTAATGGTTTTAAGACGATAGGACCGGCATAAGTCACCGCTTACTAAAACTTAACAACACAAATAAATTCTTTCTCAGAAATTTATATGTTTTCAATATTCTTATTATTATTCATTAAAATAAGTCACTATTCGGAACATCGTTAAACAGGATTGTTATTAAATAAAGTAAATCATTTATGCAACATTTGTCTTAAATAGTATTCAAAATGAAATTAGTGTTTAATTAAGATAAAATGTAGCATATGCAATAGAGCAATTTCGGTTCCTAACTCCAAAATATTAAACGACCACCGTGGATCTCCCATGTTGACATCTGTTAAATGCTGTCTATGTTAATCAGATACAAAAACCCGAAATGCACCATTCTGTCGCTCACTATTTTTAGATTGTTTTAAAATCATAATATATACAGTAGTTCAATAAAATAATTTTTTCAAAGGTCCAGCCAAACACTACAAAACATACTCTGCTCACAATGATGGCGTCATTGCAAACTGAGTGCCCAAAACTATCGGAGGCTGATGCACCTACCAATCTTGTAATAGGAGATCTTTATACCGCTTTCTACGAAAAGGATTCTTCGTGGTATAGGTAGACATTTGTAATTCCTTTTTAATATTCTTGGCTTTTTAAAGAAACAAAAAAAAATATTGGAAGTTCATAAGTTTTCAATTTATCATGAGCGCTTGGTAATATGTATACTAAGGAAATAAATAAATCATGTCAATATTAACAGCGCATGTTCGATAGAAATTCAATCGAAAACACATATTATCATATAAGATGGATTCGTTAAATTGAAGGATAATTTTTAGTATTAATTTTTCTGCATGTAATAAAGTATTTTTTCGTAATGGATCTATAAAAATGAACATTCTTTTTGTAATATGGAATATCCGTTGTACATTGTTTTGAATAAAGCTTTTATAAAAATCATTTTAAATATTCTTTTAAAATTAAAATTAAAAATTTTAACTGTTTTACAGAGTTACTGTAGCAGGAACAGTGTCCTCTGAAATGGTTTCCGTTTATTTCTGTGATTTTGGTGATTTGGCGTTAATATCTATTAAGGAATTGCGACCTGTACCTCCCGGTGCACCTTTAGCCGCGTCGTTGCCGCCACAAGCTATTAAGGGTAGGCTATTTGGTGAGTAATCAGGGTTTTATTTTGAAATACTAGTCAAAATAAGATCCACCGCTTTCTTTTCAAATAATATGTAATTAATAAATCGATATGTAAATGAGTATTTACCTTAGGTGTTAATTCTTGTTTACGACTTACGCAGGCATACTTTGATGCGAATATTATCACTTAATACTCATGTCGCTAATGAAACACAAATATTTATTATAGTAACACGTTTTTTAAAATTAAAATGTTTACAGATGTGTGCCCTCTTTATCAAGACTGGACTGTTGAAGACTGTATTAGATTTCAAGAGTTGTGTGTTGAGCAACAATTTGTGAGTATATGTAAAGAAGTGGGAAAGGATCCATTGAACCCAAGTGAGCCCCTTCTCACACTCGACCTCATTGACACTTCTACAGATGAAGATGTTTATTTAAATAAGCAGCTGGTCGCTGAAGGCAGAGCTAGACTTGCCTCCAAGTCCTAATTATCTCAATATGTTCATGTGGTTTTAGTCATTGTTATGTTTTACTATTATACTGCCTTATTGAGCTGAATTAGTCACAAGTCAATAATGACGATTTTAGTAAGAAAAAATCATATAAACAATTTAAAAAAAAACATTTAAGAAATATATCACTTCTTGTTATTTCTTCTTTATATTTTATGTCATAGTGCTTATTTCGTAGTGGGAAAGTTGTTTATAACAGAAAACCTGAGACTTTTAAAATACTCGCTGTATTTCTTCAATTCATTCCTGAAGTGTAATATTTAAGTATTTATCTGTATCTTATTTTCGATATTACGAAGGTTATTAAAAGTGTTTTCATAAAAAAACTTAAATAACAAAGTAAAAGCATGTTCATCATAAAAAGCTTATTATAGAAATATATGGATTAATAAGCAATAGTTTTTGAACATAGATCTTATCCAATACAAGATATCAACAATATATCTATAGACATATGTTTAAAATTATAACAGTGCACACCTATAGTCATTAAACACTCCTTTTGCATAAAACATATAGCTTTTAATAATTTGCTATATATATAGCTTTTCAGTAAATGTCACTATGTAGACTACCCGTATATGCACATGTTAAATAAAGGTATATTAATGTCATTGATGTTTTATTTACTTTGTTTTTTGTTAACACAGCTATGGAGTTAAAGAGAAATTGTGAATGTATTACACGAACATCCTTAAAACGGTAAATAGCAGCAGACAGTGGAGACTATAAATGAATGTAGTATGGTACTCTTTATTTACTGCAAATTTTCATTAATTACTTTGATTTATTCTTGATTTTCTTTCAAGTGTCAACCTTTAGTTATGAATATTTTACATATGAAAATATAAAATGAGATACAAAGAAATGGAAATAATCTGATTAACATCGCTTTTAACATTTTAGAAGTAACCATAGTTCTTATATCATACTTTAAGGAAATGTCCAAGTTGATGGACTTAAATATTACATATCAGCACAAGCAATGACATTATCTCATCGCCAAAGGGTTTTAAAACCCTTTACTGCAATTCTGTAAAAATTGAATACTACAATACTTAAACACAGTATGCAGTTATATTGATGTGACTCTTTCCGCGTTGTCATCACGTAACGCGTATTGCATAATTTTTATTATTTACAATATTTTTCGATATGAAAAGGCAAATTTGGAAAAGGATTGAATTTTTTTGTGACAGTACGACAATTACTTCAAAATAGAGAATGATTTTGTTCTGAATTTTATATCAAATTTTAGGCTGTCACTTGCCACATCAAAATGTACATAACTCTTTCAATTGCCATACTTAAGGAATTATGTTACATCAATAATGTTCACTTTTATTTCACATTTGTTCGGCATACTCATCATTTCAATATTATATCTTAAAGTATGACCACTGTTTATGTTTGAATAGTTAACCCACATTTATGATCTATAAATATAAAAGAGTCAACACAATAAAATCACAAAAGCACAACTGGCAGACTTACCATTTTGATTTCCTAAAAATGGATTAGAAAAATCTTGCAAGTCAATATAGGTAAATTGAAAAAGGAATTTTTTTAGTATTATATAATGTTAATTCTAAAGCAATATTAAGTAATAATGTATGATATACCTTCTTTTATCAAAATATATAAACAATATACAAATAAATATTATAAAATGTGCATACACTACAAAATTTGACAATACAAAAAAAAATTACATAGGTCAATCCCAAGTATTACAAAAATGGGAAAAATGAAGGTACAATTTTATAATTGTCAGTTCTGTATATTCTTGATGGTAACAAATAAACAAGTCTTTAAACAGTCCAAAGAGATTTCCTGTTTTAATCAACACATTACAAGGAACAACATGTACAGTCAATGACTTGCTTAGAAACTGTGTGGCACATACACATTTAAAATAACATTATATATAAGAATAGAGAACACAAGTAATATTACTGAATCAGACAAAATATTTAGTTACCTTTTATTTATATAGCCTTTTTACAAATTGTGTATTGACCAAATTAATTAATTTTGTCCTGTATAAAAAAAATCTTTTTAGGATATCAAGTATTTTTTTAAAAGGCCTCGAAAGCACATTGTTCAACATGGAAGTTATTATCTAAAGAAACAACTTAAAGTTTTGTTTTATTTTTCTCACCCTTATGAAACAATCAGACATTTGTCGTAATTTCCAAGTATTACAAATTTATAATGTACATTTTTTTGTTTATGTATTAAATGACAAATTAAATTTTATTTCAAAAATTACCTGAATTAATGTCTGCCAAATATAAATTCTCATACAATAACAAAAACTGTGACTTGATAATAACTATTAGTAGTAATATTGTGGTTCTGTATTTAGCAATAAACTCAAATATTTCAGAACATACAATAACTATATATATACTGATGTTCCCCTTGGTATTTCCAATTTTGAATTTAAATACTTCAGTGATATTACAGGAATTTTTATTTTAGCAGAAAAAGTACAACTTACACATAGATCTGGTGCATTTAGTTATATGATTGGTATGCATAAAGAGTAGTAAAATTAATTTGTTTAAAAAGGATTATTAACATTTGGCATGCGGGTATAATTGGCCGACGCCATAAACACGCAGAGGGCGCTTATTCATGATGTGTGTCAATGTTTAGTTATTCAGAAAAATTGCGGTAAATTAAAAACTACTTTGTTTTTATGAAAAAAACATAAATATATTCTGTATAATTAATTAATAAAAAAAGTTGTATGGCAACAGATTACAAAACATGTAAAATATGTTGCCCTCTTGCCAATTGTTAATATTTACAATGGGCCATATTAAATGCCAAGCATATTTAAGGTCTGATCTGATATATTTGAAGATGTTCAGAGCTCTTAAGCCTTTTCACTCCAAGACTGTTATGTAGCACTGATAAAATTTAATTGAATTATAGTATCTTGCGATTCTAGAATGTTTCATTCATTCGTGATTCAAAAATTTTAGTAACAAAAATCTTTCCTGTTTTAAAATTTTCCTCAAAAAGAAGTATTACACCATGTCGAGTATCACTCGACAGTGGAGCTTGTGGAACAAAATCAGTGTCGAGTGACACTCAACATTGGAGTGGAAAGGGTTAATAAACAATAATAACTCTGTTATACAATATCTATTTTATTTAAGTTTAATACATTAACTATTTTCTCAAATCTTCACTTGATATGCCATATTTCTTTTTCAATGTATCCAATTCTTCTTGTTTCTTTTCAATATCCATACCCTTGAATGCTTTGTTTGATCTATAATATAATACTACTAAATATCTATTACAGACATTAAAACCAGATAAATGATCACAAGCATTCTTTGCATCAAAAATATCTTCATAAACAACAAAAGCAGTCCCTCTTGTTTCAGGAGTATTGCCACTAAAAATAAACAAGATGAAAGTTTAATAACGTTAATATTTAGCAAAACATTTTATTCTCCTCACATACTTTTTGAACTTACACTCGGATTTGTCTAATTGCTCCATATTTACCAAAAATGTCATACATTTCTTCAGCTGAAATTTTGTATGGTAAGTTTCTTATGTAAAGTATTCTATTAACTTCAGGTGGAAGCCGCACCTGAAAGTAAAAGTAGCATAAATAGGATCAGTTTCAAGAATTTGAACTATAGGGAATTCAATTTAGCGTCTGGAATTCTAAGGAAAAATGATCTATCCATCGCGTCATCGACTAGAAAAAACACAACACAACTTAGTTTAATTTTCATTATTCCACTGCGAATATGATATAAAACGAGGGTTAAGTAAAACAAAACCTAAATAGCAGAGTAAGCTTCAGTAACGTGTTACAAAAACGTAACTTTAACAGGTAACGTGAGGATTTTAAGAAACTTACATTAGCTCGTCTCTGTAAAGCTAGAGCCATTTTAAGGCAAAAATGTGCAATAAAAATACTTTATTTGATTAAAGCGTGATTATAACATTCAAACAAACTTTGTATTCATTAGTCTATGTCATTGTCACTACTGACATTTTTTCAAACCATAGATAAACGAAGACAATATTTGTAAACTTTAAGCCATCGCCGAATGTTGCTCATTTGCGATATAATATATAACAAACACTGGTTAAATTTTTTGTTGAAACCATTAACATAATTATCTACAAATAGTTAACGAACCAAAAGCACACAGTTTAATGGCCTTGAGTACAATAATACACAGTTTACTAACATTGTTTAAGAAATATTTTAAATTATGTCATAATTAAAAATATTTAAAGTCATGTGTTAAAGAGTTTGTCATTTAGTACATACTAAGTTTGATATAAATAAAAATAATTATTCTTTTAGTATTACATAAATATTTTTACATGTTGCTTTTAAAATCCAAACAAAATTAAATAAATAGACAACTAGGTATTAAGATAAATTTTTGTTTAGTTTGCGGACATTCTTTACAGTTGCAAGTAAAACCTAATTAGTATTATACTTACTTTATTAATCTTTCAACATTTGTTATAGTACTTTTTGGATTTTTAATTTCTGCGAACATTTTTTAATAAATGACATTAAGTTCCGTATTTATTACAGCTAATTACTTTAGATAGTGAATAATAATCAACTTGTTAACGGAATGTTAAGGATAAAGATTCACTGTGCGGGGATTGGGTTCATCGCATTGTTAGGAGAGATGGCCGGGCATGGAGGTCTAGACTGACAATATGCGTACCGGTTTCAGGGAGGCCTTCTTGCAATGCAGCTAACATTTACCTTCGCATGCGTCACCTACATTTTTAGTTTTCCATCTATCCAAATTTGATTTCATCCTCCTAATGCTGCTTTAGAAGATTGTTGTAAAAATTAGATGTTGTATAACAACAAAATCTTTATTATTCTTGCTTTTACACCTTATACAAATTCATTATGAATTTATTTCTAGCTATTTCATAGGCAATTAGTTCAGCCTAGATTACAACTTTTCATAAGTTATGTAAATGGTTAGTAAAAAATGAAAATAATAATGCCACTTTGTTCATTGAAGTTAATCTATTTAATGTAATATGAAACTTTAAATAAAGAATTATTGATCAATGATAATTCATTACATCTTCGTTAAGTGAAAAACGACGTCCTCGACGCCAATGGAGCAAAACAGTTGAAGCTGCCAGTAACAACACTAGTATTACTGCTACCGCACTCATTGCAAGTAGTCCGCCGCGTAAACGACTTTCATCTGTATGAAACGTTATTATGATTATTTACGAAATTAGCAAACATTAACCAAAATTATTATTATAGAAACAAGACATAGATTAAAAACATTATCCTTAACAGTTTCCACAGATTATATAAACACAAACACTGATGCCATGAAATTAACATACTTGATTTGATTTGTAATGATTATATACATATAGTAAGAGGGTATTTATCGACAATTCAATTAAATTGAATACTTCTTAAGACAAAAAAGTTACAACAAAAGATAATAGACAAGTATAGAATTTCAAAAGCCTACCTTTATTTAAAGTAATATGTTCTGAATGGACTTTAGTATTTAGTACGTTGGAAAGACTTGGAAGATATTTAAGCCAAAATGCTACATCTTTGGAGGTAGATAAAGAATTATGATTTGCATATACATCATCACCAATTTCTTGAACATATGCATCTCTTATTTTATACCGTTGCCAAACATTGCTATCGTCTGGATATCTGAAACATTTAAATGTTTGAATATGTTTTCACATCTCTTAGATGTTCAAGTCAAAGTTCTAACAGTGACTGACATAAAATAACTTGCAAAACCTGATAAAGGTATGTATGTATATATGCTTCCATAAGCACATGTTTTCTGATGAACCACACTTAAAAATTGATGTAAATGAAACGTCATAAAAAAGGATTCTTCGACTTTAGTGTTTATAGCCAGAAAGACAGCTTACCATACGGATATTAGTACCAAAAATAATTTAAATCGTGATTTTGATTTAACTTATATCAGTTTATTAGAAATGATCTGGTTTGGTTACATTAAAAAAATATACCTGACTCACGTAAGCAATAAACTTGTACGCTGTTAAAACTGTTATCGGACTTTTGTAGAAATAAATTTATTCCAAATCTTATTTGGTGATGAAAAATTAAAGTTTTACTGTCTGATTATCTGATAATTTTCTAGACATAAATATTTTCAAGATTGGCGTACATGTTATTTTGTGAATGAATTATCAAATATAAGAGATACCCAAATTTAACAAAGTTGGCAATACATTTGCGAAAAAGGACTGTATTGCGTTTTTCTGTCTCTGTAGCGGGTCTTCGAGCTATCTGAAGCATTAAAGCATCTCCTAGGAGGGCTATTAAATCAGCTCCGTGTACAGCGCCTGTAAACATTAAAGAATTATTTTGTATCCGTAATTGCATTTTGTAAAAATTTTTAATACTATTAGAGATATTGTTAAAATTAATCAAGGTGAAAGTATGTACTTTTTATTTGTGCCTTGAGCATATAGCTACCACACTTGAACCCACCAATATTATGGCTAAATTGTTAATTCGCGAGTCCAGATCGACACCATACTTTAAAGGGAGATTAAACAATAGTCTAGTTTTTTTAATCTTTTTACCTACTGCCCAAGAGGCACTTGATGGTTCCGCGAGTGCGAGGGGGCAAAGCGAAGGGGCGCTAAGCCTAAAACCTCCTTACCTGGATTCCTTGGTTGCTTCGGCTCGGGCCGCTACATACTACAATTTCACCGAATTGGGCGACCGACGGATGCCCTGTCAACGGACTTCGAGTAAAACCTAAAGTTGAACAGGACACGGCGTTGAAAAACATCGCGACAACGAGTTACACACATATACGTAATCATAGGAAGCCTTCATGATACTCGTATTATTATTCGGCAGGATTATGAATAGCTATGTAACTTTGTCAATGAAAACATTCCGTAACATAAAGCGTTCCGTACAGAACAGTCATGCCGCTCCTTCGTTTAATAGTCTTTCATTTCGATTAGGATAGAAAATCTCTCAACTCCTATAGTTTTTTACTCTTAAAAGCATCAAACTATTGTGTATAGCTGTATTATAATGAAAATATTGACACTGATATAAAATATTTTTCAAGGTGTACCAGTAAAATTGTAATGATGTCCAAGCAAGTCAATTTCAGAGGGCTGTGTAAAGTGATAAACGTAAAGTCGTGTGACTCGTCGTGCTAGCCTCGCTGCCAGGAGGGCGCTTCCCGCTCCCCACTTTGCTGAAGTTTCCATGCGTGCTAAAGATTCTATAGCATCCAGAGTTCTTTCACTTTCTTTCCTAGTAGATGCCCAAAACTCCCATCGAATCGCTTGTGTCAACTTAAAAAAAAAACATGTCATCTTGTTAATACTACTATTAAGTAGATACTAGTTATTACTATTTATGTAACTAGTAAATTATATGTTTCGCTAAAATTAATGAAACGTATGTTTCTGTGCTCGCACAATGAACAAACATTTTATATTACCACAGATAATGTTTCTTGGTTGTGCAGCGAAAGCCTGCGCAATAATTCTGGTATAACTTTCATACTCGCATATTCAACGACATTGCCGGGTATTTCGTTCATTAAGTTATTGTAATGTTTATCTGCAAAGTAAAATAAAAAAATAACCAGTTACCGAATTTAATTTATGAATATGAAATTATAATGCATGCCCGAACCGTTGTAGTCAATCGCTTCAAGGTTTGTAGTGCCCATGAGCAAGTCAAGGTGAATATCAGATGTCTTTGATGATGTCAGTACTTCCGATACCGACTTCGGTAAATATTGCTCCGATTCGGGTAAGAAGTTATCAGGTACAGGCTGCAAATGATCTAGCCAACTGTTATTCTGAAAAAAAAAGGATAGAACATTACAGTTACATATAAATTTCAGAAATTAATGAATAAAACGATAAGATTGTTTTATAATATGTTAATATCGTTATAGAACCAACGTGATTTTAGGAAAAAATCGTGGTATAAATTCACATTTTTGAAAAATCATGTCTGACGTTGCAAAAAATTTTGTGTCTCTAGTGAATAGGTTGGATCTCTATTGTGACTAAAGACAGAAATATAAACCAATGCAATAGAGAATAACAGAAAGAAACAGATACCTATTTGTAGAAACCTTAATAACTCATATCGCAGCGTGGACACAAAAATATTATTTTAAACAAGGCGGGAAATACACTGGGCGGGGTATTCCCCGTATATATAATATAAGGAATACTCTTATTTTTATTTGTACAAATCACGTATTATTATCAGATTTAAAAAATATCAAAATGAAAAATAACGATATTATACACATTGTTGTAAATTGAGTTCTCATTACGAACAAATTCTTGGATTACCCATACTAATCGACATTTGTTATTACCAGGCAAATGCACGTGGATTATAAAGTTTACAGGGTAAGAAGAAGTCAACGTAGTGTTGCTTGAACTACATAGTTTTACGGTCTACGGTACAATGGTTTCGAAAGACAAAAACAGATGATTGTAAACACGCTATAAATCTTTTCACGGTTGTACAAGTCCAAAACAGGCTTAAAAATAATCACTACAAAATGTGTATTTTGCTAATTAGATTTTATGACTGATACAAGTTAATAGGTGAATTGTTTTTTTCTTTCATAAGATGGAAGAAAATTTGGATAATTATTATACAGAAGAGCAGTCATCAAAAATTTAGAATGCAAGCCATCCTGTGAATTATCAATAATAATGTTAGGCTATTTCCGAATAAAGTTCCTTTTAAGAGTTGGGCGTGTTAGAGAACGAGTCTAACTTCGATATAAAAAATGTTAAAATAAAGCTGAGTGGTCGTTATCTTAAATTCCAATTTTTAAATCGTAACGTCACCCATGGTGCTTATTTAGTCAAGACGTATTTTAAAAATCTCAAATTTTAGCGACAGGGTGTCTTTTAGTTTGAGTAAACATCTATTTTGTATTTCGAAAAAATGGTAAGTCTGTTCATAACAAAAACTTAGTTTAGCCATATTATATAAAAAAAAACATTACCAGTGAGGTTGCGATTATATCAGAAATGGGTAGAGCCCGCATGCAGCTCAAAATATGTCGGTCTGTCTTATTAGAGCATCCCAAAGTGTCAGCTATTGCTCGAGATATTCTTTCGACTTCAGATGCGTTGGTATTTAGATCTTTATCAACAGCATTCCAAATATTTCTCGGAGACATCACTATTGCTCTGTGGAATAAACCTGTGAACCAAATAATTGCAAGACAAAAATAAAGTAGCAGTGTGGCGTGAATATTTTATGTTATGTGAAGGATCTACGATGTTGTCGTTTGCATTGCCCATTGCTACAGCTACACCAGGGCGATTTTAAAAGCACTGAAAGCGCTTAGTCTAGATATCTTTACGATGACCACGCTCTAGTTCTCATCACGCTCTCTTGATCTTATTCCCCGTCAGAATTTAGGCTCGAATCCTTACAAATTCAAAATCAAAATATCTTTGCTTAAATAGGCGAGTGCCAAATTAATATAATGTTTGATGTATACATTATAATATCAACTTTAATGAGTCAAGAAGCAAGGCTCCACAAATTTAGATCAACTCCTAAATACTATTACATCACTTTCAAACAAATCAAAAAATTAATAAACCATATACTCACCTACAGAGCGAGGTGATACTATATGATGTAAAACACAATCTGCGCCGGCGGAATGTCCAACGAGTGTAATTGCATTTGGGTTACCACCAAAGGCGGCAATATTTTCACGGATCCATAGCAGCGCCAGGTATTGATCTAAAATTGCAAGGTTACCACGAGCCTCTACCGAGTTTAAAGTAAAAAATGATAGTAAATGTAAGCGATAGTTCACTGTTATAACCACAATATCCTCAGACGCTAGCTCTTGACAAGGCAACGTGACACCACCTTTCAACCATGTTTCGCTATGAAGCAAAACCATCACTGGATGCAAATTGCCATCTACTCGCTACCTGAAAATATTGTTTGTTGTAAAACTGTTTACCTAACATAAAGTTTAAAAATCATGCGGGTATCTTGTGTCTTTTTAAACCTAAAGGAATTTTAAGGAGGGTTTATTCTAATAATAATTGATAATAAACATTTAAAAATACAATCTAACCATCGGAGCAAAAACATTAAGAAATAGACAATCTTCATTATAGTTTTCGCTGTCCATGTCTTCTTGCGGACATTTGGGAGGCACTCGATGGGCAAAAAATGTACGTCTCCAACCGGAATGTCGTTCCGGCGCCTAAAAAAGAAACTTTAAAATTTGTATCGGATATGCTTATAATAAATGAATTTATATTCAAATAAAAAGTACTTACAGAAAATCTATAATTTTCGGTAGGAGCATTTGCATAAGGAATTCCGTAAAAAATTTCAACAGGTGTAAGAGAATTATCCGTGTAAACTTTAATCTGTAAATATAATGGAATATGTAGCTTAGGTACCTAAAATGATATTATATTATTAATATAAATAACCTCACCCCAACTATGCGTCCTTGTGGTAAATTTGCAGTAGGATCTTGTCCCAGCACATATGTTAGCAGTAATAGAAGGAACCAAAATATATATAAACTCATATTTAAATATTCCAATAAAGAAAAGTAAACAGTATCAAAATAGTTGAAAAGTATAAGAGACTATATTCACGAAATGCGTTTCGCTGCTGCAAAAATAAAACTGATGTCCATCCAATGTTTTACATTTTATACAAAAGCGGCTTCACAATGTAACTCTCTAGCCCATGACGAGGGCAATATAATGGTTTGTTATTATTGTTCTAAATTCATTGGCAATGACTGGTACAAAGGTGAAAACGCATTAATGAACACCGCTTTAGAATTGATTCCGCCATGTACGAGGGAATAATACAAGGCCTGTTGGGAGAATACAACAGAACAGAATAGAACAGAGGCCTCGTATTATTGTCGGATTTCAGTTTATTAAATGTAAATATTTTTTAAATATTATAAAACCAAAAGAGTATTTACCATTTTTTTAAATTATTTAAAACTTTTTCAACAACCACAAAAAAGAGCGAAATATTCCTTTCATTTCATTTTGTCTCATTTCTAATGTAAAGTTTAACACAATTATATAAGAACGTTTTTAGTTACTTATCAGAACAAATAGTTGTAAGCTAAACATAATGTTGCTTCCGTTAACAAATTAAGTTTGCAAAGTTAATTATTTTAGATTTAGAATCGATTTGAAATCTAGCTGGCCGTATGATATCATAATCAACTGTGTGACACCATTTCGTTTTCAAACTTCTAGTTCGTGAAAGGATTTCGTGCTAGCCATCGTCGATACTTTGTTAAAACACACAAACAAAATACTTTTTTCTAACTTAACCCTTGGGAATTGTATTGTTTATAATAAGATTTGGGACTTTATAAGGAAAAAATAATAATCTTACACAGTTGAATTAAAAACCTACGCAAGTAATTGTAACAAATTGAGAATATCATAGAAGTCCCGCCTAATATCAACGTTTTATCAAAGTACCCTGCCCAAAAAACCAGATCCTGCGCCGATTTTGCCAACCAGGTTACCTGCAAAAACGCGGTTCCGCCATTAAGAGTTATAACAATGGTTTTGTAATAACCAGAAGGTACTCGTAATTACCAATTAAATTGAGGCTCGCTTCTTTTCTGGTACATGCGAGTCGTAACGCTAACTTATATTGACAGTTCTAGCAGTTCTCTCTCAAGCATTCAGCCTAATTACTCCATTAAGCGACAAAAAACTTTTGTAGCTATCCAGTACAGTAATCTAAATTTTCGGCCCAGTTTCCTCCTGCTCTCAAGTTATCCGACATATTTCTTCTCTAACGAGTCATAGTAAGCACATAACTAAAAATTTATACGAAAAATTCTAATTGTAAGCTTGGACTATGCTAATGGAGCACAGCACAATGTCATGACCAATACAAACAAGCAAGGATGTTTTCGCTCTTTTTAAATATTTTAGTTAAAATGAGCGTTACTTAGCAACAATGCGTTGGTTAGCCATGTTAAAATATTTCACGTCATTTGACCAAATGCCGCACGATACATTTATTCAATCTTCAATTGAGTTCATTAGTTGACCTGAGCCTTCGTTGAGATTCTAACAAGACATTAATTATTAATTGTAAATTCTCGTCATTCATGTACTTACATAGTAGTACCTCAATCTTTTCACGTGATCTCTTCAGACAAGATTCTTCACTAAACAATGTTAATGATAATGAGATAATCATTTTATCAAATATTTATTTCACCAGCTAAATAATATTTCTAACAATTTCCAAAAAAACAAAATACAATCAAAATCGACATTAAAAAAAATTAAACAAACGTAATTCTCAAAGTCAAACTTTTACAGTAGTGTAAGCTAAATCCAACTTCTTCAATAAAATTTTGTAGTAATAGTTGATGGGCTGATTGTTTGCAAAGCCAATGGTCGCAAGCATAAGTCCATAACCGAGAAGTATAGACATTAATTTATGTCTAGTCAGCCATTGTCTTAAACCACCTTCTAAAAATAGTAAACCATTAGTTTTATGTTTAAAAATTTCAAATTTTAAGATCGCATTTAATTTTTCAGTAAATTAAATGTACTACACTGAATTGTGTTGCGACATCACCGAGCCGATTTTAAGGCTACTTGTGGGTCGAAGTTTTCCCGCGAGTTTAAGTTAGAACCGAGGTCATTTTTATCAGAAGTTCTTCATGTTGCCAACTTGTCATTGTCAGAAAGGACATCTAATAACGCTTACTCGATAATGTCTAAGAAATGCAGGATATCTGTTATTTAGTATATGCCTTAATTTCTAGCAACCGATTTGCTGCTTTCATTTAGCTTTAGGGTTTTATTGCAATACAAATTATCATAAATATAATTAATTACTAATAAGAAAGGTTCATTTTTGTCAAATTCTATTTTTGATGTTAGTTTCTGTCTTTTTTATATGTGTAATTGTGTGTGTGTCATTGTATTGTGTAACAAATGTTTATCTTACACGTTGTAGCGTTTAAGACTATTAGATACTAAAATAAAGTAGCCTAGGTTACTACTTATTACATCAGCTACTTGCCAGTACAAGTCCTGTCAAAATCGGTCCAGCTATTCCAGAGATTAGCCGGAACAAACAGACAATTGAAAAAAAAAATTGGAATATTAACCGTGTATGTATTCATATATAATAAAAGCGGTTATTGTAATATTACAAACAAAAACGCCAATTTCATTTATTATTATGAAAGATTGCAGGGCAAAAGTGTTGTGCATGTGAATATTGTTTTGAACGTATGTACATATAAACTTGTTTCCTGATTTCTATATAATTATTAAATAAACAGTTATAGAAAAAAACATCGCTGTCTAAATTTCATAGTAATAACTGGAAATTTGAAGATTTTTAAACATTTTTTTTATTTCTATAGATTATTTACCATTTCTGCTAAGATTGGACGTGCTAAATCTTATGGAAGTTGGTTGCTTTGCATACACCAGCAGATATCGCACTCTGAGAAAGTCACTATTCGTTACTAAATAATGAGTCATTCTCGTATCGGAAGTATTTTCCGAAGAAATCTTGTTATTGTCATCTTGGGAGAGACCGTCACCTATAACAAAACACAACGGAATAAGCACTGCGAATTTGAACCTTCAATTTTAATTTTTGAACCGAATAGCACGAAATGAACACGTTTTATTTAAACAATATATTATTTAACTACATGAGATATTTAAAAGTAATAACACGCTAAAATTTTATTTTTTTTTAAATTCAATGTGAATGAATACTACGATGAAATTTTCGGCAATAACTATTATTTCCGAAAAGAATGTAAAGAAATATAAAAAATTACATAACAAACATACCCTCATCCGTAATAGGTTTTTTATAATTAATTCCTTCAGGAGTGTCAATGACTTCGCACATGGCTATGCAAGATAAATGACCACCAATGCTACTGGCACCCCATCCGTATCCACAATGACTATATGGAAGACTGATACTTAAGTCAGGAGAGAGATAAAAACCACTACCTAAAGATGTATTCTGTAACAAATTCAAATTATATTATCATCATAATCTGATAGTTGAAAAAAATAGATATTAAAACTAATAAAAAACCTTCGACATCTGTTGATGAAAGCCAAAATGTAGTAAGTTATAAGTATTTTCCAGACGACTTCCATGATAAGCGTAAAAAGTTTTATAATTTTTCGATAATTCTTTCCATTTCATCTCAGAATGCGATGTTTTTGAGCTGCACACTTGAAATATATATTGCGGTTGTGGTGCAGATGGAGAGTTTGCATTTGCAAGAATTGAATTATGCTGAAATATTAAAAACAATAACGAGTTTTATTAAACTATCAGTCTGTTTATGTGGTTTTTTTGAGAAACGTTTATATTTCTTCTCACTGTCTTAAATTTAAACTGGTATAGAACTCTTCTGAAAATTATGAAGTATCGGAATGACAGGTAACCAAAATAACAAGCAAGCAAGCAAGGAATCCTTAAAAAATAGATTTGCTTTCATTGTGAAATTTACGTAAAAACGAGTCACTGCGAATCAACTGTAGTTCGTCCGTGCTACAACGACCTTTCACCCCGGACGCCATCTCAGCCTACCGCGTACTTCTACTTCGCAGTGTCGAGGTGGACGCGGCCTTGATCCAGCTTTTGACAAGGCACGGGGTGTTCTCCGAGTACCTTCACCGGTTTAAGCTCAAAGAGGACCACTCGTGCTTTTGTGAACCGGGCGTGGACCAAACCGAGGTCCACCTTGTACTCTACCGGAGGAATCCGGAGGTCGGTTAGGCAAAAAGGTTGACGAAGAAACAATGGCTTTACTTATAAAACATGAAGGTACGAGAGCTACATTCATGAAGCTGTGTAGAAAAATTGTAAAAGATATAAACTTGAGAAAAATTGTAAAACCAAATTGAAAAAATTTATTGTAAACAAAATAATAACTGTAATACAAAATTTTGTAAAATAAAAAAAATGTAACACTAAGGAATTAGGTGACGGAAGAAAGGAATCAGAAAAGAGGAAAATGGAATGAAAGGATTTAAGATAAACGGTTGAAGAGTGCGGAAATAAAAAAGATGTGAAAAATTATTAAAGGTAAAGAATTCTCCCTATCCCTGCACAAGATAGGGGAACGAGAGGCCCTTAATAACGGCGACCATAATTATAAAAAAAGATCTTTCACGCTGATTACTGTGAATGTCGTCTTGCATATTTATTATATTTGAAATAAACTCTTGTTGAGTCAGAAACAGAAATGAGGAGACCCGCAAAAGTACTAAGGTCACCGACGTAGCTCAAAGAATTGCTCATCTCAAGTGACACTGTGCGAGATACATCGCTGCAATTAAGGGCTATACAAATAAAAAAAAAATAATTTAACATTTTTGTTAGCATGATTTGATCAAATTATACAAACAGCAATTATATTTAATAACGCCGTATTCCTCCGCATTTATATTAGCGAGTTGTATATGTTACCGTACACAAAAGAAAAACAAGTATATGCAGGAATTAGAATAGAACTTTCAGTGTGAGAGTTTTACTTTAAATGAATACATACCAGCTCTGTAGGTACGGTCTTAAGGGTTGGTTCTTTTAGTCTGACTAGTACGTAAAATAATAAATCTATAATATCACTTATGTTTGTTAAATTATCTAAATCGTCTAATTGTTGTAAAAACAAATCAAGTGCAGGTACATCAGTCAATACATTTAACTGTAAAAATAAATGTTAATTTATTACTATATTCCAAATTATCAGTTAATAACTAATAAATGAAGTACTTAAAACTTTTTTTTATTATTTACCAATTCGTCCATATCCTTTACACCGTCTTTCATGAAAGCCGGTGGAAATGGTCTCAGACAACTTTCGTATCTGAAACTAAATGCAGCGGCAACGAATAAACTCCATTTTAAATCTGCCGCTTTGAAATCCTTTTCTAAAACCAATCTGTACATATTTAAAAGAGAATAATTAACACCATCTACGAGACTACTATTAACATACACGTTTCAAGTATCCATTCGTATGAATTATATCTGTATTAAACCTTAAGTGGACAGCTTTCTTTTCTAATGTGTCCAATTTAGCTTGATTTGTGTCGGACATCGCCTCGGACGCAGTTGTTAAATTACAATTGGTCGTAGTATCCGATAATGCTTCCGGCTCACCGTTCATTTTTGATTTTTTGATTTACATAATTTTGAATAAACAAAAATGTATGTGACAATTATTGAGGATGCTATCGAGATTGTCAAAATTTAAAAAGAAAAAAAAAACAAAAGAACCAGAAAAAAAAATTATAAGAAAAAGTATTGTAACGGATGATTATTATGTAAACTAAAACTTCCAGTAATTTAATGACTATTTATAATAAATATTTAAAGTAATAGTTGTCACCTACGCTGGTGGTGGTATGTTTTTATATTACAAGGTGTATCAACTTAATGTTTTATATGCATACCTAATTATTTTTTATAAATTCATTTCTCAATTGTTGCGATATGGAACATGACGTGAGTACATGCGATACGTGTAGCGACACATAATGCGAACACGACGTTGTGTTAAATTATACTATATAGAGTGATTGGTATAAAAGCTTAAGAGGTGAATGTATAGTTCACTTGTCAGCAAAAAGCTTTAAAGCTTTTACATCTATTCTGTATACTGATTACTTTGAAATATGTTATATTAAATTAATTTTTGTATTGATATGCGCTTGGCCAGTTACTTGTGGCAGTAATGAGCCTGCAAGGACGGATAACAATAATTAATTTTGATTTGTACGTATAAACCTTGATACGATATAATATGAAAACGATTTGATAACAATGTTATTTATAATATCTGAAACTATGGATTTGTGGATAACTGTCATCGGATTTAAATTGTGGTGTTTTAAGTTGTACCCAAAACCGTTGTCAACAGTTTTTATATGTTCAATATTTTTGTATCACCATCTGTCCTTTCTCCTTCCTTTCGTTTGTCCGTTTCGGTTCCCGTTCCTAAATTAACTAAATGTTGCCGCTATATCTTTATTACACTATCTTCACTTTTGTTCACTAATGAGAAGCACTGGCACGGCTTTAAAATTGTTGATGTGATTTTAGTTTAATGATACCAAAAAATCTTCGGATTCACCTAACATTAATATTTTTACTATATAAAAAACAAACAAAAAAACGGGAAAATGTTTATAATTATAGCAATAAACTAAAGTTAAAATGCAACTTAGATAAGGATAAATCCGCCTCGATGAACTTTTTGAACGAAACGCTAGTTTTATTATCAGTTATCACAAATATTACGATTACTTAAAATGATAATTATAAATTTATTATTAAATAAAGTCGATAGAACAGTTTCCGTTTTCCGACTACAAAAAAGTAAAGCTATGATAATAAAATAAATAAAAATTCTAGTTTTACAGATACCGATTTAACACAACAATTATGTTTTTAATGCATCTAGTAATTAGAAAAAATTATAAAATGAATAAAGACAGATAAACGTGGTTCATTTAGTGGAGTTCATTTAAGTGTACATGTAAACACACAACAATGTCAGAAAACTATAATGTTTTAATTTGAATAATATACTCTTTTGGAGTACCATTTGTAGTTAGTTATAAGTCAATTGTAGAAAAAAACTTCTTTCTGCCCTGTCTGCGTGCGCAGATTTTGGTGTTACCCTTTACTTGAAGATTCAAGTAGAGCGAACAGGAATTTTTGGAGGCTTAAATTAATTAGTGTTGATTTGATAAAGTTAAAAATACAGCATATTTATTGGCTTACAGCCATTACTTTTACGCTTACGATGTTGTACTTCCTGTGTCATTACTGTGTCAATAAAATCATATAGTTTAAGTAGCAGAGTCAGTTGATTATCAAAAATATAAATATAGATTTGCAAGACAGATTCCATAAATTCGTTGGGAGACTCCCTGAAATTAAAAAATAAGCCAAAGCCCATATGAACTATTTTAAACGAGAAAATAATGCACTAGAAATGGTAATTCAGATCAAAATAGAATTAAACAAATAAATTTAAAAAATAATTAAAATATTTCACATAAAATTATTTGAAGTACTTTAAAGTTTATTTTTACATTAATAACTTACGATCAATTTTAATAACTAAAATATGTAATTATTTGAAAATAAAACGCATACAAATTTATAAGAATCAGTTTAAAAATAGCTATACAGAAAAATGGAAATTTCCTTTTTAGTTGGCAATGTCAAGTCACCTTTATTGAAAAATGGCGTTTGTGTTGTGTTGAGAGTTTTACAATAAACATTAGACTAATTTTTTTTTAAGTTTCAGTGGTGATTTTATTCGTTACCTAATAAAATAATAATTATTAATTAGCAATAAAATAACGTGGACTGATGAATTTATTGACCGATGTCTGCCGTGGCTCCCACTATCCCCGGTTTGTGCTTTTACTTGTTGCAGTGAAATTTATCTAAAAAACTGTTTCTTTTCACACCATTGGTTTTATAATGAAAGAACCTAAGAATGTCTTCTAAAATAGTTTGGAATTCTGAGGTGATTAATAACCAAAAAACATTAGAAACTCCGACCTATTTTCTATTGACGTTGTTCCGCGTGACGCGTTGCTGGTACGGAATTGACCCACAAGAAATTTTAATTACCTTAAATCTGTAAATGTCATCACTAAACTAGTCTTTATGTACTATAAATATTAAAAAAATAATACAGGTACTTCACTACTGTACTAATTATTAATGTTTACAACTTAGTACTTACATGCGACTGATTTGCCATGTCATATTTTATATATATACGTTATTAAAATTATATCTTTATATTTGCAGTACATTAATAGCAGTAACTTAAAATTATAGCTTAATTTTTTATATATCAAATCATATGTCTTCCTGTGTTTAAATCTAAATGTTCCTTTAAGAAGATTTTATAAGTAATTTCACAATAGTGTTTAACTTTAAAATTAAAGCAAGAGCCAGGTCTTTGCTTGATGGTAAGTGATATAATATAATTATGTTAATAAGGAATCGTTCATATTTAAATTATCAAGCATTGCTACTTTACAACTTAATTCGTTGTCCTGTTATTTTAATGACAGTACTTTAAAAGTAAGTAGACGGCCGTACAGAGCCAGAAAGAGGCAATATATGTGTATCTACTTAAATCTTTTTCTGAGGAGATTTTATGTTAATTAAATCTTAAAACTAAATTATCTTATGTTAAATACCTTTTTGCTCAAAGTTCAGATTGAATTACTTATTTCTACAAATATTTGATCTCTAACATTCTACTCTGTTGTAAACAATAATACCTTCAAAATATATGATTTCTGTATTATACATAGAATATTTTTATATGGATAATATGGATTAGAATATCTTTACATCTTAAGCCACTTCCTTTGTAGGGGCTGACCCATCCAAAGATATACAAAAGCGCCGTGCTGGCAGTGTTGGGTAAGCTGTATTTGATTTTCAATTATACATCAATGAATAATATGGTTTTTGCATCATTTTTAATAACCTTAAACTAATTTACTGTTCACAACAACTTTTCAGTTGATGTAATTTTTTTATATTAAACAAATTTTAACTACAGACTGACTGGAATTGTTGTACTATGCATAAATAGTTAACGGGTTTTACCACACTGTACAGTACATCTAGTTGCACTATGCTGTAAATGCAATATATAACACTGGTTGTTATGTTGTACATAGATGATTTCAGCATAAATATTGCAAAAACAGATAGCAAAAACTATCATCAATATGATAATGAAAATGATCTTACTTTCCTTCCCACTATGTAATATTTCACATTATTTTATTTTAACTTAAAACTAAAAATACATGTCAATCATTCAATAAAAAAATTGTGGATATGTTTTTTTTATTGTTAATGACCCATTAAGTTTTTAAACTGGTTGTGAATAAATGTAAAATCTTTTTCTTTATCCAATAGATCCGATGAAGACGACGCAAGTGGTGGAAAATACACTAGGATGGAGGAGGATAATATTCAAGACAAAGAAAGGTTTGCAAGGTAGGATTTTTAAATTTATTTGATTTGTTTGAATATTTGTTTCTAGATATCCAAGATTTTAAATTAATTATAAAGCAAAAAAACATAATTGCCATTAAATTAAATTATTAATAATGAATTTTTTTCTAGATATCATGGATCAACTGTATTGTGTCACCACATAACAGAAATAATAAATATTTCATGTATATTATTGACACTTATTATGGATAAAATATAAAGATTATATTGCAAATTTACATACAATTTAAGTTACTAGTATTTATCAAGAAATTACTTTAATAATTAGCTGTACTTTCAAGGACCTCCCCTTAATTATTTAGGTTTTAACTGTGAATCCATTATAATAATATACTTTCAAATGCTGTTTTGGTGTATAAATAAAATATAGGAATCAGTATCTTAGTATCATATTCTTATTATTATGAATTGTAATAGTCACAAAATAAAAATGTTATGAATATAACAACAGTGACTCCATTTTAAATTTTAAAATGTCATGGCTTGGCTTGCTTAGTTATTTAAACGGAAATTTAGAGCGTTTTGATTTAATAGGTCTCTTGGAAATCAAGCCTGCCAATTATTTTAATTCACCTATCAAGAGTTGTACATACGATAAACCAAATAAACACGATGATACTAAAATGCATTTAATTTTCGTTAACTCGTCATTTTTGTTGTGTGTAATATTTGAACTACGCGTAATAAAAATATGTTAAGGTCATATAAGTAAAATGCATTCGCAACATTCAATGGAAAGAGACAATAGTCAATTGCTTTTATCTAATTCCGATCATAACCTTTGATGGTTTTATATGAGAAATACATGAAGTTCTTACGTCTCTATTTAATCTAAAACCATTTCTAATAAAACTATTTTGTCACTGCAAATTTTGTATGTCAAACCGGTTGCGGTTTTCAATAACCTCGCTTATGAATCTAAGTATCCCTGAATATGATTAAACTATTTGTAACTGATTTTACTAGTAAATAAACAATAAGACAATAAAAGTTCTATAATAACGGACCAAACACGTATTGTTATTATGCAAAATACCTTAAAAACAATTCTTTAACCTAATGCACAAAAATGTTTTGTTTTCTCCAACAAACTCCAACGTTAAAACATTTAGTATTATCTCTCGAAGATGACATAATTATACGATGTTATTTACTATGAATGTTTCGAAAAAAATTTACATTCACACGATTATTAAAATCATAAATAAAAATCCATTGTGAATGTTTTCGTGTAATTACTTTTCTCATAAGCACGTCATCCATTGTAAATCTCCGTGTGATGATTGAAAACGTGTCTTATCATGCTATACGCCTGTAATATTATTTAATAATATTGTATAAATTTAAGGGCTTGTTAAGATATGGTAATGTCATGGCATCTCGTCGATTTTTTGTTCCATATAAATTTTTCTATAAATCTTTAACCATTGATGAACATTATTATTATAAACAGATAACATTTAAGTAGGCAATATAATGCTCGTATTTATGATTTCGATTTATTTAGACGCTGGAGGTTGAGAATTTATTTAAATGTAAAAGGTGCATGCTATGGTTATTACCCATATTGACAAATGATTGAAAAATGTCGCCATTCATAAACCAAATTCAATGCGTCCGTCAATGCGAACCGTCAACAAATTCTGTTTATGGGTGTAGTGTTTTAATCTCCTTTCTTAATATTGCTTACCTAAAGAACTAATCCATAACACATTGATTTTTTAAAAAAATCTCGGTTTCCTCTATGTTCTTGATCACATTGAACAATAAATTTCTCAATTAAGCCAAGTTATTTGTGGCTGTAGTATATGTAAATTATGGATATTATTTTCTCTTTCTTTCCAGTCGTGAAAATCACTGTGAAATCGAGCGAAGACGAAGAAACAAGATGACAGCATATATTACGGAACTATCTGACATGGTTCCAACATGTTCAGCACTCGCCCGCAAACCCGACAAACTCACCATACTGCGTATGGCAGTGGCTCATATGAAAGCACTCAGAGGTATTGCGATCGTGTACATATCAAATCTTTGTGAATGTTTTAAAAGGTTCAGTGATTAATTGATTTCATTTCAGGTACAGGGAATACTTCTACCGACGGTACATATAAGCCATCGTTTTTAACAGACCAAGAGTTGAAGCACCTTATTTTAGAAGCGGCTGACGGTTTTTTGTTCGTCGTTAGCTGCGACACTGGGCGTATTATATATGTTAGTGATAGTATAGCGCCGGTACTTAATTATTCACAGGTATGGTAAAATTAGCATCTTATTGGACCTGTTTATGTGCGAATATTGTATTAATTTTTTTTTTGTTCAGGGAGAATGGTACTCGTCGTGTCTTTACGATCAAGTGCATCCAGATGATGTTGAAAAAGTTCGAGAACAGTTAAGCACGCAAGAACCACAGAACACTGGACGTATTTTAGATTTGAAGACAGGCACTGTTAAGAAAGAAGGACATCAATGTTAGTT
Organism: Battus philenor; assembly: GCF_028537555.1. Classification (NCBI taxonomy): domain Eukaryota; kingdom Metazoa; phylum Arthropoda; class Insecta; order Lepidoptera; family Papilionidae; genus Battus; species Battus philenor. The sequence goes on from NW_027181693.1 coordinate 8,622,070, forward strand.
TTTATTTTTTAAATAATATGTGATTTTCTCACAAATACATTAGCAAAATTATTGTTGTTTATGATTATTGTAATTATAAAGATTATCTAGAATTTGATAGAAACACGAAAATACGTTAAATGTTGAACTTGTCCACAGCATCGATGCGTCAAGTGATGGGTTCACGTCGTGGTTTCATCTGCCGCATGCGGGTGGGTGGGACAGGCGCTGGAGATGCGCATGTCGGTCGCTTGCGCGCACGCAACTCCCTCGGGCCCTCGCATGATGGACACAACTACGCCGTTGTACACTGCACTGGCTACATCAAAAACTGGCCACCGACAGGTAAACAACTTTACTTTTATATTTTTATTTATTGTTCATAAGGTAATTATTAATACTCAGTCACATAAAAGAAAAAAATTCTGTTTTTAAATCATTAAAAACATAATTTTATGTATTTTGGGACATCAGATCTGTTTCCAGGTATGCAGATGGATCGGCCAGTGGAAGACGAATTACATGCGTCACATTGCTGTCTTGTAGCCATAGGGCGGTTACAGGTAAATATTTAATTATTGAAATGCTATGACAATGCTTCTATTGAATTTATACATAGTTTGATCCTAAAAATATTTAAAATTTGGCTCTGTAATCTATTTCAATAAAACCTGACTTTTATAAAGTGACAAATTTTTAAGACGATTCATCAATTTCATTTATTACTATGTATGTCATTTATGATTAAATATTTGTACATATTTATTAATTTCCAATTTTTTTACAAATATTATACGACGGTGGACACTATGCCTTATGGGCACTCATTAAACATCTAACGTTACAGAAACAAATATTCATTCTTTCGAATAGGTTTTGCTAAGCACTTTCAAAAAGTCAAAACATTGATAATGTCAATTTAATTTTGTGATAGAAGAAGGAATAGTACAATACATAGGCTATAACATAAGTCTATGGGAACTCGTACATAACCACATTGATATAATTTGCAGGTAACGTCGACACCGACAAACGCAGAAGGCGGGAGCTGCGGCGGCGCCGAGTTTGTGTCTCGGCACGCAGCGGATGGGCGGTTTACGTTCGCAGACCAACGAGCCGCACAAGTTGTTGGGCACGCACCTGCGGACCTTTTGGGCAAGCTTTGCTATGAGTTTTACCACCCTGAAGATCAGCAACACATGCGTGACAACTTCGACCAAGGTAATTTTTTTAACATTTATTTATTAAGACGTAACTTAATAAATTAATGTCTTGAGAGGGTACAAAACGGAAGTTGTGTATCAACAAAGGAATAATAATCGAATGGCTTATAAAAATAACTTTTCAATCCCAAAAAAGTAAATTATAGAACAACACAAATCTTATATACACTTTGATTTATTTAAATTACCTCAATGTATACAACCTATTAATATTGTATATGTATGTTTATTTCCAGTTCTTAAACTGAAAGGACAAATAATCTCTTTAATGTACCGGTTTCGAACTAAAAGCAGAGAGTGGATCTGGCTGCGGACATCTGCCTTTGCTTTTCTTAACCCATACAATGATGAAGTTGAGTACATTGTCTGCACAAATACACTAGCAAAGTAAGTAGCATGTATACTTGATAACAACTTGATAACCTAAATCTCATTTATTATATTTTTTAGGTATAGTGGTATAAATATTATAAATAAAAATTTGTTACTAGGGCAATGTTCTTATTGCTTTTTTGATATTAGTTTTATTTTATTTTTTCCTTATTAATCTAGGGAGAGTAATATAACTGTTATTATTTATGACATTTCACTGTTGTAAATGAACAAATTTTATAAATTTGTTGTATTTTGTTGGAAAGATATGTAAGGAATTGACTTTTTAGCCGATCACTGGGCAGCGCGGGTGGTGAAACTGTATCTGAAGAAAGCTACGATTACCACCTTCGTCAACGTGACGTATATCAAGCACATGCACCTGCAATCCACCAACAACATCATGCTCCGCCAGGTTAGTTATTCTGTAATTAAGTGCTGTAAGTTTCATGTATTATGCTTGATAAGAAAAACAAGTACAGACACACTTCTGCACATATTATTACCATTATGTACTACCATTCACATTTCATAAAGACTTAATTGCTCTCAACTACAATATACACATGAGGTAAAAATGGTGACTAAGTAAGTAATGCCTGAATCTATTAGATATTAATTTAATTTTGAAGTATTAAGTTTACATCAAATATAAATTTATTTCCTTCAAAGTACTCACCTTTTACTTAAAAATAAATATTAAAAAAATCAAAAGATCCTTGTCTCTTGTTGATTCTGGCTGTTCTTTTAGGTAGCATATATGGTGCATTAACTACAGCGTCCAACATTTAAAAATGCTTTTAATAATAAACGCCTGTCTTAAAGGTTTAAGGTTGTATATCAAAACAATTATTTCTTCTATCTTTGTCAGTGTGGATTGGAGTTTTTCAAAACAATGTCTGAATTTAATTTCAAGTTGTTACTAATTTGTTTATCTGTAGCTAGTGGCGGTGTAAACGCTCGCTCACCTGGAGAGACTGTGGGTGCGGTGGGAGCTGTAGGCGCGGTGTGTGCAGCGGGTGCAGCATACGCACATTATGCGCCAGATTACTCGCCGCACCGACCCGCCAACACGCCGCCTCACACCACTTGGACTACACTTAGACCGGTAATTAATTGTTCATTTTAGATGTTCAAGAGGATTGAAAAAAAAGTATTTTAGCAGCTATCGATTACAGTTCTGATTTGTCAATAGAATAAAAATTGTGTGACATATTGCAATGTACAGTAATTACTGTCTTTTTTTAATTATTCAACTTTATTTTTATTTGCTACTTCATTTTTAAATAAGAGTACAGTATTTTAAAATGTATAATAAAGAATACTTCCAGAAATTTAGGAATTACTCTTGGGCCATGGGTTCTTTTCAATCCGAAAAGTCAAAAGTTAGATTTTAGAAAATTTCTAACTTCAAAGAGCCACAAAAGATTTCTTGCCAACAATAAATTATTTAAAAAGTATAAGAAGTTTTGTTAAAAATAAAAACTTTTTTTATACATTCCATATCCAATAATCAACGATTTTAGCTACTACTAAGTAAGAGAAATTTTCGAAAACCGTGTTAATAATACATATTAAAATTAATTATTATTTACTACCAGCCAAAATTTTATTGCCAGAAGTTACTTAAGTATCACATTCCAATAGAAATAAATTAATATAACATATGTCAGAATGATCACTTCATACAGGGTAATTGGAAATACATGACAGCTGTAAAGCTTTTTGCTGACAAATGAGCTATACATTTGCCCTTTTAAAGCTTTAACACCTATGACCAATCAACCTATATACTTTGTTATATAATCATCAAATATAATTGTGATCTTAAATTTAAAAACATTGACACAAAACTATTGTTTGGGTAGAGCGGTGGAGCCAGTGGAGAGAGCTACGCGTACAGTGGGGAAGCAGGGGGCGCCACGACTGGCCCAACAGCAACCGGTGGTGGTAGCCCAGCGCGTTCCCCTCCTGCGCCCGCCTACCTACCGCCTGCAGCACACTATCACCACCATAATCACCACGGGCATCCCACTCACCCTACGCACCCATCGCACGGTAACTTTAAACGCCTAAAAAATTTAATACCGATGCAGCAAACATCAAGACTATTATAAATCGGTTTTATTCAGTCTTGTGTCTCTTACTCTAGTTCTCGATTATGATGAATTTAATTAAATCTTAACGTTTACTTTGTCTAGAATATCAATCTTGTCTTTCTTAAATATTTTAATGAAGGCCTATTTAGATCAGCTTGGTCAGACACCAGGTCCCCGAGATAATTATTTTCTTTATCAATCTAATTGTTTTATTACAAGGTAACTATGTCGTATTTGTTGACCTTCTCAAATACAACTTTTGAACATTGTGAATAAATGCAGTGTGAAAATTTCGCGTAATGTACTAAATATACTCGTAGTGTTAAGAGCAATTAATTTCAATTACGTTCCTTATAAAAATTAATGCAAATCACTTTATTCTTTTTTATATCATCTATTTAAAGACACTATGATTTTCTTTTTATTATATTCTGTTTTATCTCAGTTAGTAAAATAAAAAGTGTTATTAAACCATTATAAATATTGTAGAATCTAGTACAATGAGCAAATTATACAAAGTTCATTGTGAACACTACCGCTATTAAATTGTGATAAAAAACATTGTATAGAAAGTTGTAAATCTGATCCTACTGGAAATGGCAATTAACTATTTTGTGGAATCTTTTACAGCAATAATTAATAACTAAATAGTGACCATGGCTTTGTTACATGTTAACAAGTTTTAAAAATAATTTTATCGATTTAAATATAATTTTATTTTTCCTGCATAGATATACATTTTTTTGTGTTTTTATACTAGTAAGAGGTAACAAAACAAGCAGGGTAGACCGTGTCTAAAGTTATGTTATGTTTTTGACACAAAATAATGTTACTCACAGGCCTATAATATACATAGTAATAATAATAACATTTGTATTCTACTAGTCGACCGAAAGAAGTACCGCATTGTTTAAATCTAAATAACTTCTACATATATGTTATATCGGAAAGCAATTAATTACATTAGTTATTAGTTGGGTTGCACTCCTCACTAAGTGTCACGCATAGTAACAGTGCTGGATATGGGCAGCCCAGACTGGTAATCGTGGCGGTTTGTGGGAGACCTATGCCTTGTAATGGGCGTCTATCAGCTGACATGATGATAATGTAGAAAGAAACTATTAGAGTGAGTCAAATTGAATGTGACATGTTTTATATATGATTCATATGTTATGTTTTATAGATGATTCAGAGAGGTGATGTGATGTGATATTTGCAGGAATGTGGTCGTGGCAAGGAGGCGGCGCGGGTGTGCCAGGGGTGACAGGAGTCGCAGGCACTGCTGGTGAAACGGCGCACGCGCCACACGAACTCTCCGATATGCTGCAAATTCTTGACCAGGGTCAGGCTACCTTCGAGGATCTCAATATCAACATGTTCAATTCCAACTTCGAATAGTACATCATGTATGTCCTGTAAATATAATTCTTCATTTATACAACAGAATCTGCAATTTATAAACATTTGTTGATGAATGTTTTCCTAATTATATATATTACATGTTTCGGGAGAGTCAATATGCCTTTATGTATTTACAGCAGTTTATTTTGAATAGGATAAGCTTCTCAACTTGACACTTGTAAGCATATTAGAAAATTATATTTTAATTTTGATTACAGGATTCCTTTTGGCAGCAGAACATCAAAACTCTTAAAGTACTTTGGTTTTAATAGCTTGATTAGTCAAAAACTACAAGCTCTGTCGGCCTACAGGTGTTATATGAAATTGTGTGCATGCATGCACTAATGACAATTTTTTGTTTTTGCATCTTGTTTGTGCTATGTTTTTAAAACCTTCCACACAAAATTGAAAATGAGGTGCATTGTATAGGTTAACATTGTAAGTTTAGCATATATTGATACATATATTATTAGGACTTGATTTTTGATGTTTATTGTTGTTTTAAGTCTTATTAGTTTTCAATTATCAATTTTTTTATTAAAATATCTTTATGTAAGTAAAGCATTTACGGATATTTTCTTCATAATTAAATTTTTATAATTTGTATCCGATCAAGTTTAGGTATATCGTAATTTTGTAAAAGATTTTTCATTAAATGTAAGCAACTTGATCTGTAATATTAATTTTATTCTTCCCAAAACTTAATTCCTTCTAATAAATCTCACTAAAGTTACTGCTATATCATTATGCAACTTGGATTTTCCAAGATTTTTGTAAGAAATCGTGAGTATCGAATAATCGTAATTTTTTAATAGAAGATATGCTTTATTGATACGTTGAAAAGAATTTGCGGTTTTTAATAAACAAGAAAACGTTCAGGGTTCCTTTTTTAGAAAATTTAAAGGTTTTTTTTTTAGTTAAAATCATGTTGTCTTTATATTAAAACATGAATAATACAAGAAATTACTTGGGCAATGGCTATGATTTGACATGCTATGTACCTGTAAGCAACTACTTATCACTTTTAGTGCTACAACATTCAAATTTTTTTTTTGTATTGATTAATACGTAAAAGATGTCTTCCAAATGTCTGCAATGGTTTATTTCAACTTGGGCAGTAAAATAAAAGTAAGAAAAAAGCAGGTAAATCTTAACTTTAGTGAGTATTATAACACAATGATATGGCACCTACAAATATTTAACTGGAAACATTCTTTAACGTGGGAAATAAGAGCATAATTGCCTACAAAACTAAAACTAAGACTTTTTAGTAAATTTTTTTTAACTAGAACAGGTAAGAAGATATGATTAAGACAAAGTTATTTTCATTGACTGCCTTTATTACTTACACAGTCTGTGGCCACACATCGATCAATGCACGCATCGTTTTCATGTATATTTCTGACTTCAGTCTTCACTTCTTATCCTTGATTATCGGTGCCGAGGCGTGCTGAAAATATCCATGGCTACTCTTAAAAGAACTTGCAAGGCAGATCTTTCACAACACCTTCCAAAAATAGGCCTTGACAAAACTGTGGCGCCGATTTTTACCCCTTTCTTGCAGAAATGTACCTCGGTACTCTCGACGGGTGATAAAAGTCTGAAAATGGTGTCGTAGGCTTGCATAGAACTGGTAGCGTACATGCTGTCATTTTGGCGAATAAAAAATGATTTTTTGTCATTTCTGAACAGAATGTCACGGTGCCTGAAATTTGGCGTACTGTTTTACCAACACTGAATCTTCAACTTTTTAACGGTTGAAGACATCGCTGGGTAAGGAGGCGATCTATTTTTTGTAGTACGCTCGTAGTTCTCATGAAGTACCTACCAAACCTAACAAACGCATCTATAGATTCAACAACTGCTTGCGGACAGGCACTTCTTGCAATACATTCTTAATCGTTTTGATAGCTGCTAATGTCCTGTTGAATCAAGGCCGGACAGATCTCTTGAGACTTCATTGTATCTCGTAATAATATAACAAAATCTTTGTGTAATATTTAAATTTTTGAGCAAGTCGAAAATCGCAATTGGCGGGCAACCGGAGTAAAGCAGTTATTGCAGTACTGGGTCTTATTTGAGCGCCCACTCCATCATAGAAAAATAATAATAAATCTTTGCGCCACAATGTTAAATAAAATTGAAAATAAAATTCCTGTATTCAAATTTATTTCTTAATTATAAATTTTGTATCAATAACATATTTTATATATAAGCGACTAGGTATAATCTTTGTAAATCCGGACGGTCACAACTTTTAGCCGTTTTGTTACGACACTTCAAAGAACAATTTTATATCAAATTCTATTAAATTGAAGTTATCAATTTCTATTAAATTGAACGTTATACCTCAATACAGCATCAGTTAAATTTCCAGAACGTAAAAAGAACTATTAAAAGTACCTTTTATTTAAATTGAAATCAATTTATTAATTTCATAGATTACGTTGCACAAAGCATGGGCTTTGAAAGTAAATAGAAATATTGCGTTGAGAAATTGATACGCTTTGAAACTATTATTGTACAAATTCCAACTTCATTTAATTAGTTTTGAGTAATTACATTTAAAATATTACAACTTGCTTTTAAACTTACAGTTAAAATAAATAAGTCTTACCATTAAATTCTGTGTATTGAAAATTAAACTACTGTTCTTTTTTTATTTTTATGATTTATTAAGTAGACAGAATTTATCATTTCTTGGTAACACGTAAAAAGTCAATTTGACAAATAAGGGAAGTCTGACATTTGTGTGGGAGTCTGCTGTCAAATGAATTGGTAATGTTTTCATATATTTTTCATTTCATTTTGTAACAGCAATTTGTTATTACATAAGTGTTTATTATACGCCTTAAACCAGTAGAATGTTTTTATTTTAGGATATTACTGTCTTTAAAAGCTAACATCGTATTACAATAAAAGATATGAATTATTTAAGGGCGAAATAGAATTGTGAGATTTGACAGCAAATAAATAAATGAAATATTTTTTATTATGTATTACGAATATATACAAGAAAATTTGCTTAATCGATATTAAGTTTTTTATACTACCCTTGCCAACACTTAACGGTGTATGGAGTAAGATTTTTAAAAGTAAAGTCCAAGTTTTGCGTACCAGAACGTCACAAATTTATTATCTAATTAATTTATACTGGTCCCACTCCTTTGATCATTGTCTATTACATTATTTTCAGAGAGGTCCAATGTTTCGAAACAATAAACTTGGAATGTTAATAAAAATGAATAAAATATACCTGTAAGCAAAGTGTAACTAACCAAGTTTTTTCAAATCAATGTTAATTTTGTTTTTAACACTCTTTAATTCTAATAGACATATTATTGTATGAGAACAACTCATAATTGATGAGTCTTGCATTATAATTTTTGTTTTGGCGATAATTTAAATTCTAACATGTTGTAAATCTCTAAAATTTTGTTTCTTATCTTTTTTAGAATCTAAAATTAGCATATTATGGTAACAATTAAATATCTGAATATATTATTGGCAAAGGCAAAAGGGTGGAATGTTTAAAATGAAGATTCTAAATATATGAGAAGAAAAAAGATACAGTTATTCATAGAATACAACATAACAACGTTAATCATGGCTAAATCTGCACAACAATTCATTCAGGGTTCCTTTTCCCCAATTGTAGCTCTGTTATGCAGTCCTAAAGTGAACACTCTAGTTTTTAAAAACAATTTGACTTTTTCTGAATTACTTCAACCTTTTGCTACTATGGATTGGGAAGGTAAGTTAAATTAAATATATTGTTTTCAATACTTTTTATAAACTTCATGTAGCATCGTCCATTTGATTTGAAAATTTACAGTCACAGTTACATAAACATAATAACAAACAATGTAGAATAGTTAAATCCAGTTGTGTTTATAAAATAAAAATATTGGAGACGAGCTAAATTAAACGCCAGTTACTGGAACAAGGTGCACTGTTACTAAGAATTGCAAATGTAAAAAATTTAAACGATTAATGCCTTTACGGAAGGTAAAGTAGAGTATTGCTAATTTCAAAAATGATAACTTTTATAGATGGTAACCTGTTACACAGGTTGCCAAAGTGTTAAACTTTAAAAGAATGTAATCATACTGTAAGCCTACTTGTTCACAAGAATAGTAAATAGAACAAATGCAGTGTGTTCTTAAAAATGTTTCAAATTTCTTTTTATAAGGTTGTAAATGTTATACCTTGCATCAACCTTGAGTTTTGAAACACTGAATTATATGTAGCACTTAAATAAACTTACTACCTTGGTATATGAAGTGAAGGATAACTTTGATTAATTCACTATATACCTGTTATGTGGAAATGCATTACCAACTCTTTGCCTTTTATAAGTCAGATTATATCTTAATACAGGCATTTATGATCTTATTTCTATTCATTGTCATCAGCATCATGACAGCAAATAGACACCCACTGCAAGGCATAGGCCTTACCTAAAGATTGCCATGATGATTGGCCATGCATAGGCCACATCCAGAAACTCATATTTTTATTTTTATTTCACTTAGTTTTAAATTCAGTCATCATAAAAGTAATTATCTCAATTACAGGACAATTCCGTGAACCAGGTGGTAGTGTTTGTATTGTCAAAAATTGGAAATTAATAATAAGAGATGTGAATTGGAAACCTCTTCAACCTACAGAAGCAAGAAGGCAATTAAACAATGCAGTTCTATATAATTATGAAGATAAAACTATCCAATTGGAGATAGGTATAATGTCTATAAAATCTTAACTTTTTGGTTTTACTTTTCTTCTTATAGTATGGGAAGAATAAATGTTCACTTATTTAAAGTTGAGAGTTTGCATGATATGAAAACCATTTTTTTTATGTTTCCTGTATGACAATATGAGAGAGATTGTATATTAAATCACATTTAAGTGTTGGCTCTTGTATATATTTTTATGTAAAAAATTTGTAATTAAGAGATTTTTGAGATAATTTTTAAGTTCTTGAATATATATTTGAATTAATAAAATTCAGGATAGATTTATATATTGCTTCACAAATTAAAAGTTCATGTTAGATATATATATATATACAGGGTGTCCGGTAATGAATGGATAACCTTGAAATGTCTTATAGTACAACTTATGTCCGTTTTGAAAAAAATACGAAACATAATATATCACAAGTAGTACCTTTGATATATTTTTTAAAGAAAAGTCGATTTTTTTCTATCTTACTGTCTTGAACACTATGACCAAAAATGAATGATTCTTATTGGTTTTTTGTTATTTTATTATTATACACTAACTGTGCTAATAGATAAAAAGTAAACAGTATGTAAACAGTAGCTTTTGCAGTTTTTATTTAAAAAAATTCGCAAATTAATTTATTTCTGAAAAACATGCAAAAAATATTATTTAAGTGAAGTTCAAACCCCTTGGGAAGAAAAAATGTATGAATGTATGGGTGGCCAATAATTTTAAAATAATGTCGGTTTCATGTAGATTTTATAACGGTATAATTCATCAATGTATCTTCCATAAATAGTGACTTATTGCCATTAATGTAGAAAAGGAGAAAATTAGACTAAGTAACAAAATTTGTAATATGGGAACATTTTTTAAATTGAATTGTCTCTGATCATTGGGGATTAATAAAAACACATCAGGAGTTGGTCATACATGAAAACAGCTATTTTTAAACAAATTGAAACCAAATTTAGTATTAGAAATTAACTTATTTCAATGTAATAAAATAACCAATTTAAATGTTAAAATGGTTACTTTACTAGGGTGAAATGGGTCGTGTGACCTTCATATCTACTACCTGCTGTCTTTTGTGTTATTAGACAAAGGGGGGTCTGAATTGGGTAAGAGGGAGAGAGAATTTTTTTCATACCCAAGAGGTTTGAAATTCGCTTAAATAATATTTTTTGAATGTTTTTCAGAAATAAATTAATTTGCGAATTTTTTTAAATAAAAACTGCAAAAGCTATTCATACTGTTTACTTTTTATCTATTAGCACAGTTAGTGTATAGTAATAAAATAACAAAAAATCAATAGAAATCATTCATTTTTGGTCATAGTGTTCAAGACAGTAAAAAAATATATCAAAGGTACCACATGTGATATATTATGTTTCGTATTTTTTTCAAAACGGACATAAGTTGTACTATAAGACATTTCAAGGTTATCCATTCATTACCGGACACCCTGTACATATATATATAGTAGTTATTATGTATTTATTAGAATCTCAGGAATAAAAAATTTCTTTCTATAATTGTGCAATGATAAAATAAATTCAGACAAATAAATATTTATTTAGTATAAACATATATATACACATAATTAACTTTGTGTTTATAGGTGGACATAGTTTTGATGTACCACAACTCACACCTTGGTTTGATGCCTGGAGAGAAACTTATCTTGAGGTGCAATTCCCTTCGGATCATGAATTTACTAAGCACTTTTTGTCTTGTATAATTGTGGCCACAACATTAGATGAAAATATTGTAGACACATACAATCTATTGAATCAGCAATATGCTCAGCTGCAGAATGTAGCTCCTCCAAAATTACCTAAATGGTTCAATAATAGTGTTTTAAAAACTTACCTTCTTTTACATGATGTTTCATCTGTGCCCAAGGAGAAGTAAGTTTTATTTATTCTTGCTAATGTTACTTTTTCTAATAATACATTAAGTGGCCTTCTTTATTTGTAGACCAGAAACTACTTTTGAAACAATGAAACAAGCTTTTGGTGCTGGAAATTGTTTTATGCTAAGAATTAACTCAAAAAGCTCCACAGATCCTAAACTATCAACTGATTATTGGGCTCAATATGTCACAAGAACACGAGAAACATATGTATGTCAACTTTTGTGTAATATTTTGATTAGTTACTATCAATATGCATTTGAAATTTAAAAAAAAATATTTATTACTTATTTTCAGACTGAAACACCATCACCTATGAATTCCACAATGTTTGAAACACAAATTGCTTCTACTGTACCTTCTAATCCCGGTATCATTTGAATCTTTATTATTTTTTGTGTTTATAATATTAATTGATATGACAAACCCTAGCCATTCAGCAGCTATATAATTTGATGTAAAAAGCACTCGAAAATGTACTTACACATTCAGGTGTGAATGAACTACAAGTGACTTTTTGAGCAGTCAAAATTATTTAAAGTTATTTCTATGTAGTTCTAAGGAGACAAATACTTTCTTTAACAGATCTTCTTGTTTTAAATCGTAATATGTAAAATGATCCCTTGCCTATTATTGTTGCATAATGATGGTAAGGTTTAGTTGTATTGAAGATTCTATGTATTATTTATCTTTCTTGAGTGAAATTTTATTACAACAGCATAATTGATAATTTTTATAACTAAATCATTAAAATAAATTGTGTTATTGTAGCTGAAAAATCTAATTTAATTCCATTATCAATCCAAGAAGGTGTTCATCCACTAACTACTACTGAGAATGATGTTTATGATAATGCAAACAGTTTACAGGTAATATAAATGAATAGTAAAAATCTGTTCTTGTAACATGTACAAGGTATAACATAAAGTATTTCACAAATTTATATTTCCAGACATATTCATTCTCTGGAAGTTCAGAAAGTGTTAATGTAACAGGGAAAAATATAGACCATTCGAATGAGATCCATGGTGCGGCGTTAAATGCAGCTGATATTGATGCTATTAAGAAATTTTTGCATGAGTATGCATCAAAAGCTTTGCTTCCTTACTTAGAGAAACAAATAGCTCAATTGTCAGAAGTGGTAAGTTCTTTATTATTTATTAAGCTTATTTTAGAATTTCATTTAAATTTCACTAGTAACAAAAACTATTAAAATTATATCAAAAATAAAATAGAATTTATGAATATAATTGCGCAAACAACTTGCAAATAAATAGTGTATTTTTAATCTATTTTTCGACGGCATAAAAAGTATTAGCAAATATTTTTTAAGTTTTTAATACATAAAGCATATAGGATGAAATAGTCATTTCATACATATTTCTTAAGAAGTAATATTTTCACCAACATTTGGTTGACAACAATAACTCCAAATAAACATTTTGGGGATGAACAAGACTTCATCTTTGATTTTTTTTGTAACGTTATTATCTGAAAACGATATAAAACTATAATGAAATGTAGAATGTGGGATTTATAGAGATACATACGCCAACGCCTCACTCTCTAATCAAAGCATGTGGTTTTTGTTTAATCCTTTAACCACATTAGAGTCACAACTCCACTACATAACCATGTTATCCCATATATATATAATAGCTTAGTTTTTAGTATAATATTTAACTTTTTCAGACATTGAAATTGAATAGTTATTATAGGAATGTTAAAAATTTTTTAAGTTTGATTACAAAATGTTCAAAATACCACGGCCCTTTTGTCTGTCGGTCAATTGTCGAACGGAATAACATCAGGCTATCGTGTGTTATCTGATACAATCTAGCAAATACTTATATATATATATATATATATATATATATATATATATATATATATATATATATATATATATATATATATATATATATATATATATATATTTATATATATGTATGTATTTATGTATATATATATATATATGTGTATATATATATACATGTGTATATATATATGTGCAGTTACACATCCCAGCAGTAGAGGACTGGCTTGCGATCATTGATGGCGAGTTTGATTCTCGGGATAAAATCTTGTATAATTTACACTTTATGCAATAAATGTTTGAAATTGCTACTCCCCACAAACAAGTGTCCTCTGCGTACCATAATACCCCACTGCGATCGCCATCCCGCTTACCACAAAACTCAAGCTAAAATATAAATTTCTATATTTCTCAGATGTATGGATAATATATAGATAGTAAAAAAAACCGACATTCCAAACTATACTAAATACTAATTCTTATATACCCATAAGACAGAGAAAGGAAACGAAAAAGAGAAACTCGCATGTAATAATATTTAAAACGAATTACCAGAGTAAAATATGTACAAAATTATATAATTATAGCGCAAAAAATTCGTAATTTTAATAGTCAACCTGATGCTTGACAAATAATCCTAAAACTCTCTTTAAATTGAAATTTTTCTTGTTTGTAGGTTGCAAATAGAAAAGGTGTTAGTAGATCATTATTGTCAGCGACGAAAAGGTGGTTTGCTACCGGCAAAACTGGAAATACTACCGGAAATAGTACTGTCATGTGAGTAACTCATGTTCAGATTGTCACATTGTTATGAGGTTTATTTTGAAAAAATTGGTCTTGATAATTATTGTATCATAATTGATATTAACTTAATTGTAAAAACAATATTTTAGTTACTCTAGCGACTGTCCTGAACTACAGTTACGACGACTAGGTGATTTATGGTTTTTATGTGGACAATGGCAGCGAGCATTTGACACATACCATACAGCCAAAAGGGAGTTTTACGCAGATAGTGCTTGGTTATGTTATGCTGGGGCACTAGAGATGGCTGCCATAAGCGCATTCATGGCTGGAGAGGCTAATCGGAAGACACATGCTTATATGGAAGAAAGCATTGTTACATATCTTAATACATGCAGGTAAATAGTTAAATTAGTTTATGATTTAAGTGTTAAATATATAGAAAACGATGTAAATAAATGTGATTGGTACCATTACTTAAACTATTACAGTACATTACTATTATTTTATTGTAATATTCAATAAAAAAAAATCTTTTTCATACCCACTAATCCGTTTAATTTGTTAGTAGATGATGTTTTTGTAAAATATCTTGTACTATAGACACTGCTATCAGTGTTACCCAACGTGATTCCCACGCCCTATAGAGCGGCAATTTGATTGTTAAGGGGAGCGATTCGAAATTGTTAATTATGTACGTTATATAGGGAGGCGTAAGAATATTAGATTGGCCAAGTTCGGGTTTGGCAAAAAAAAGTTGGAAAATATAGGTTGAAGTATTTCTACTAAAAATTAATACTTTCAAATATTATTTTAGAATGGTACAGTATGCTGTTCGAGCAACTTTACTCTCCGCTTTGTGTTTAATCAACTCGGGACTTCACGGGGAAGCCGCTAAGCAGCTTATTCGTATGACTTCCGAAGACAGCGACTTACGAAGTGCAATGTTACTAGAACAGGCAGCGCTTTGTTTTCTATCAGGACCTGGGACTAAAGCCATGTGCAGAAAATATGCATTTCACATGGTTCTTGCTGGACATAGATTTTCTAAAGCAGGTCAGAAGAAACATGCTTATAGGTGCTACCATCAAGCCTACCAGGTATGTAAATTAAACATAAATGTTTAAATTAGTTGACGATTATTTTTTTTCTCAATATCATGCGATCAGTCAACAGACTATTAGCAGATCTGTTGAAAAACATAGGGCGAAAAGAGTAAATTCCCTATTGGAAATAACTATGTGTTAATCTTTTGACTTCTTTCAATGCCCATAATTTGGTTTTTCCTCAGCCAACGGATTGTTTGAAGAATTGCTAGCGGCGGTTTGATTAGGGTGACTTTCTAGTTTAGCCTTATATTTCTTGCTATCGTTTTTAATTCTCTGCTGCACTGTTTTGATCTTAAAATGTTCGTGCATTTCCGACATCCTTACAAACTACGGAGCGTTGGACTCTTACTTGAAAATTAAGTTCTGAGATCTCTGAATTTTGCCTATGCTGAGCCCCAAAGCTGAATTCGACCTTATTGGCTTTATCACTGTTTCGTAAATCAAAAACTTGCTGTCTAGAATTGCCGATTACATAACTACAACGTTTTATCATCATTATAGGCTCATGAAATGTCCACTGCTGGACACAGGTCTTCCCTATCGATTTCTATAAAGACCGGTTGGAAGCGGCCTGCATCCAGCTTCTTCCGACGACGTTCACAAGTTCATCTTTGCTTATTGTGGGTGGGCATCTTGCGCTTCATATCCTTCTCCATTCCACTACTGCCACTACAGCTACTTGAATTTTCTGGGCTTATACATGACGTTTACTTTCTTTTGTCTACGGTTCTCCACATTTCGGATTAACAAAAAATATGAATCGTATTATATAAAATTGTATCATATTATATTATATAGCGCAAGAGTCCATCTCACAAGCAATAGTTTTCACACATGGCGGCTTTGTATATTTTGAAATTACGCCCTTCATCAATAAAAATAAATAAACTTTTGTGCACTTTTTTTTGTTCATGCACGTATTCCTAAAATATTTTTTTATTTTACATCGACGTGAATTCAAATTTTAACGTGATTTCAAGTTTTGTGTAGCTGGATAGCGAGAATTATATAAACAACTTGTGAAACCAAGAAAAGTCGTTAATAACAGACTATAAAAAAAACAATACGCTGTTAATTGTTTTCTACAAAGAAAAGTTGTGATAGACATGTCTGACGTATCTACTGATGAAAGAGTTTTTGGTTCAAGCCGTATATAAACTTGCTCGCGTGTTAGCAAGTAGCGATTGTGAAATTGATCCTTAATTATTTTTTTTGTTTGGTACTTAAGGTTTGAATTATGACTGTACACTATGGATTCCATTATTTCTTCTTTTCCATGCTTTTTTAGAGATTTACTTCTTACATTATATAAGGCAATAGTAATAAACTATAACTACTTTTGTTTTAAAAAAGTGATTACAGTTATAATTTCATTATTTAATTCATCTCCAAATACGTTGTGATCAGGTATACACGGGCAGTGGATGGCGACTGGCAACTGACCACGTTCAGTTCGCTCTGGGCCGTCTAGCGAGCGCGCTAAAGCGAGCCGAGGCGCCTAGCTGGTTGGCCGCACCTCTCGCGCCTGCTTCTCCACAACCCCCACCACAACAGGCTGCTTTCTTACGCGAATACATGCTAGCCCACCAGGTATCTAATTAAAACAACTTCACTACATTATATATATACATTGTTTTCATTTAAATCAATAACAAGCGCATATATTTCCTATTGGAAATCTATGGAGGTAGCCTATATCCAATAATGCACGTTCTATGGTTGAAATGATCACACGTGTGAAGTTATGTTTTTCTATGCCATCAAGTAATATTATTTCATTCAAGCGGCTTGAATCCAGTATCTTCCAACGATCTTAACTAGTGATGCCCCCAATTCATCGTCATCATATCAGTCGATAAACGACCATTGCGCGACATAGGCCTCCTTCACAAATCGCCACAATGACTGATCTTGCCTTGCCTGCATCCAGTGACTTCTTGCGACCATAACTATGTCGTCGGTGTACCTAGTGGAGCAGAGGGGTCTACCCACGTCGTCTACTACCTCATGCGTTCTCGAGAACTTTTTTGACCCAACGGCCTTCGGATGCATGAGCAATGTGCTCTTCTAAAGAATTCTCCTGATTGAATTTCAAAGCAAAGCCCTGAACATAGCCTTCTCCATTGCTCTCTAGGCGAACTTGAGCCTTCTTAATAATAAGGCCATATATTTATCACCGGCAACACACACTGGTCAAAGTTCTACTTCCGACATTGCGGTATTTTAATTAATTTATTTAAATTTTATAATGCTCGCGGCATTAAAAATTTTCAATCAATCAATCAATGTAACATCTTTTCCGGTAGCAATGGATAGAAAATTCGGAGGAGTTTACGAAGCAGTTGCCTTTAGTGCCTGTTCCGCTGGTAGTAAGACGGGAGACTCGCATCGCTTGTGTGGGGCCTGCGCCACTGGCCGTAGCGGGCCGCGTGGCAGCTAGCGCTTCTCCGGCCACTCCCCGCGCTGCTGCCATCTGGCGTCGACTCGAAGAAATGCTACTACAAGCAGCACAAGGCGCGCCACCCATGATATTCAAACCCACTGTTGATTTATATACGGAAGAAACTGATGCAAATCCTATTGTACCACAGGGAGGTAAAAATAAATTCATATATTGCAACATCTTTTCAATCGATCTAAGTCTTAAAAACTACATTTAATTAAAAATGTCATTATACGGCCAATCACTAATTTTTTTACATTTTTGTACACTCTCCATTTCCATCTGTCACAAGAGCGCCTAAAATAAAAAAAGCAAAGGTAGCATGAGATGCAGTTCCATTCCATATGTGTACATTATATTAGTATCATGCTGACTTTCGCGTGACAGATAAAAGATTTATAAAAGGTAAAAAAATTTGTTTCTTCAGTTGAAAAAAAAATTTAAAACAAAAAAAAATCTTTTCCAGAGCCAATTGAAATCACCATAACTTTAACAAATCCGTTAAAGATACCACTAGTTTTGAGAGATCTGGAACTTCTTTGGCAATTCAACCCGGAAGGGGAAAATATTGACGGTGCTAAAGAGATTTTAAATAACGAACCATTTATTGCATCCGGACGAACTTTAGATAATAACGCAATTTATACACCAAAAGTTCAAACATTTCTATTGGAAGGTGAATGTAATAAAAGGTTGAAGTTTTCACTGACGCCGTTGAAAGTTGGATTGTTACACATAAAAGGTTTAACTTACAAGTAAGTCATTTGTAATGAATACTATTTACTTATTTTTGTTTAAGATGAACTGTAAGACAGAAGGAGATTTTCGAAAGATACCTTCTCCTTTGGACTAAGACTAGATTATGTGAAGCGATTGTATATTGAAAAACTAATAATTTTGAATTAGTCATGTCTAATTATAGAAAACAATTTTGTAGTGAAACGGATAATTATATGTTCTTGATAATGCAAGGGAGGCCACACACTACACCTGCCTGTGGACGAGTAAAGACTCCGAATTGTTCCTTTTGTTAATTTATCAATTAGTAACTAATCTAAGCTGACTCTATAATTTCTTAGCTTAAATGTAATTCTGAAATATTATTCAACCTGCCATAGTATTCCTTTTTATGTCAAACGGGCATCGGTCGATAATAGATAGAAGTACAATGAAAAAAAAAGAGTAATTTCACGTGAGACAATCATAACAATTATGAATGTCCGTACACTTATTTTGTTACTTTAGATAAAAATGGTGTGCTATTAACAGTGACTGCTTTTGTTATGCACCAGTCATGATTGACATTGGACTATTTGAGTTGCGATTTTTGCCATGATTAATAATATTTGGTTGGCTAAGACAGAACCATTTCTCAAATGTTTTCATATTTATAATTTCATGGACCTTTTTTCCAGTTCTTAACGTTTATATTAGTAAAACTAGGGTTTAATAACTTATCTAACAATAGGGAATATTTTTTATTAAATAGTATTCTATGAAATTTTAGATTAGTCAATACTGCAGAAGATGGCAAAGAAAATAATAGCTTAGTGATTGCAGGCAAGTTGGATTTGTTATCAGATGGTTATGAAGCTGATAAACGCTTGCAAATTAGAGTTATTCCACAAGCTCCGTGCTTGCAGGTAATTTTATTACTTTTGCGGAAAAACATATTTTTTTTAAAATTAAAACGTTAAACTTCGTTCAAAATTAACTCCTATTTTACATTGGTAGCCCCTCTGTCATATCTAATTTGCCATTTGTTAATTATTTCCTATATATTTTTTAAATGAATTTAAATTTTTTCTTTGATCCTTCATGATTATTATCAAATATTAACTATTAATCCTTTAACAATTGTTTCAAAAATAGATGACTTTTTCTGAGACCAGTCCTGAAGTTTTAAGCGGAGAAATGCGAACAATTGATGTGGAATTCCGTAACGTTGGGCCCGTTGAAATGAAGAACTTGTACTTGGCTGTCTCACATCCGGATTGTATAAGTATTGGTACAGACGAACAAGTCGACGATTTTAAGCTTCTGTATGAAGAGAAATATAAACAACAACCATCATATTCCGGTAAATCAATTTTGGCATTTTATGCATATACATATTATGACATAGTAAATTATAGTCGAGCATCACTTTTAAAACTAAAATGTAAATTTAACTTGAGTTTGTTGAAGTATTGATGAGTATAGAAAAGATAACATAAGGTCGTAATGCGGCGATCATGATGCGCCAAGTGTGACGTACGACGTCTCACCCATACGGCGGACAGACGATCTTGTTAAAAACCCTGCAAAGCAGTAAAGCCATTTTCCTACTGGTCCTATTAAAAATCTGGAATAGGGGACACCCATGTACACGCCCTGAGGCTGGAATTATGAACGCAAAATTACGAGACTACTGCTACTTTCTTTCTCTAAACTCATCGCGCATCAACACGCCTATGTCCAGTTAATGTTCTATGGCTCAAATGATGATGATAGACATCTTTACTGAACACTTATTACCAGTAGAATATATGGAATGAAAATGTTAGTTCTCCTAAGATATTTCCTTGTATTCAGATGAGCGTACGGCACGCGCCAGCATTCGCAGTGCATTGGCAAGCAGACACGCGCAGCGCGTGCACGCGTCGGTGGCCGCTGCGGCGTGCGTCCGCGCTAGATTGCTGCTGCGCCCTCGTCGCCATGCGCCCACGCTGCGGCTTCTGGCGTACTACGAGACAGGGCTTCCGCAACGCCCGCACCGCTTGCTGCGACACGAAATACCCTTTCGTCCGACGGTCATTTTTATTCCTTTTAAATCCTTTTTATTTATGTAAATATCAGAAGCCAGAACCAAAAGCTTATTGTTGTATTAGATACTATAAAGGAGACACATGTGCCTGGGATTGTTATCATCTCGATTTTCACGTGACAGATAGTTGATTTACAACAGGAAAACATTATAAAATTAACATTGAAATAGTAATTATAGTTTTTTGCCAGGCACCTCTCGATTGAATCAGCATTCCCAACCTGGCAACAGTTTATATATAAAAATATTAAAATTTACGATTTATCAATATTTTTACTTATTCGAAAGAATAAACATTTGTTTCATTGTAAAATTAGGCACACCAACAGCAAAAATATCATAATTGTGTATCGTGTTACATACATAATTTTCGTAAAACGTACAAATTTAATTAGGTTTGCCTAGGACCTGGCCTTAACTTTGAATATTAACTAAACTAAAAAAAAGAACCCTCTAAATAATAACAAAACTAGTTACAAAGAATTGATGTTAAATTATTTTTGATTATTGACATCTTGTTTGCTTGTTATAAAAGAATATTATTAATTTTTAATTACAATATGATATAATATTTAAATTACTCCTAATGAAAATGCTGCTCAAATCAACGTCATAGGTAAGATAGAAGAGCTGTGGTTGTAATTACCCTTAAAAGATATATGCTAACTTCTCATATGTCAAAATTATAGTTTGCCACTGCTGCAATTATCTCAGATATAAACTTGCTATCAAGTGTAATTACTATATAATTATTAAAAAAGTATGTTTTGTGAATTACAGGATGCGGTTGAAATTCAAGTTACGCCTAGAAGAAATTTAAATCATGATAATGGAAAAACTGTAGAAAATATGAGCTTAGCTGTCGAAGTCAAAAATGTTTGTAATGAGAAAGATGAAGACATCACCGTGGAAGTATTAGAAGTTTCATTAATTAGTCAGCAATGGAGTTTGACCAAACTCATCGCGGCCCCAAACACGGATGCTGCTTTAATACCTCGCGAAAGAATCCATTATATATTAAAAGCTAAAAGATTATTCGATGAAATTGATAAAGATAGAATCGATTATTCATGTATTAAAGTTGGAAAAAATCACATTGAATCCATTGATGACATAAAATCACTTCCATACTCTAAATTTCTTTTAGATTCTTTGCCTTCTGTCGAGGACATTACAGAACCAAACTATTCTGAAATGGAGGTAAAGAAGGACGGGGTTGGTCTAATTCATTCTATGTTCATTTTGAGATGGAAAGCACACGATAAAATAAGAAACAGAACTGTGGTCGGACAGCACTCTTTATGGATTCATTGCTTTACAAAAGCCATGTCAATTGAAAAAGATTACTTACCTGATCTACCCATCCAAGTGGATGACTCGGAAAATAAAAACCTTAATGGCACAAAGGACAAGAGCGATAATAACAACATTGTTATATTTAAACTGGAACATTCCAATTATGTCAATCATAACTTTATGCTAAGAAAATTATGTTTAATACCAATAGTTATAAATATAGTCAACTGTTATGGAGTACCGGTTACGGTGTTCATAGATATGACCAAGCAGCAAAATAGGTAGAGTACAGTACTTCTTCCTTTATTTATTTACACTTAGTTGTACACCAAAATAACAATAAAAAATGCGTCCTAAAAGGAATGTAAGGAAAAAAATTGATGATTAAAAATTAAACAATTGCTCGAGGCGATTTTAAAATGTTTAGTATTTCAACATTAGGTTCATTCATTTTAATGTGAAGAAAAACAAACTGAAAAAAGCTCGAGGTTATATTGTCCTAACTCGTTTCTTTTTTTAAAATGTAAACTTTTTGGTGTCATCAAAATCAGCCATAATCAAATAATACAGCAAAAGTAATTTTATTGTAAGTTCATGTATACATTTGTAAAAAGACTATTTTCTCGATCTTTTATGATATGCAGACAATTACATGACTAAATGATATTTATTTTAATATAAAACTTTAAATCATGAAATGTTAACAGTTGTGTTGTCATTAATATCAGATATTTTAAACATAAAGCAATGTTTATCGTATTATCTTATAATAATTACGATCCTTCAATAATTCATTAATAATATTTCAGATCCCTTTTTAGTTATCATTGAATGTTAAATGAATGTCTGTGTGTATACCATTCCAGAGAATCCACGGGTGAACTAGGTTGGGCAGGAGCTTTAAGCAACGGAATTAACAACGAATCAAAAAATTTAGGAGTAAACGTATCGCTCGACAAGTTCGAAACGCGACGCGTCGAGGTGCGAGCGCTGTGCGCCGCCCCCGGCACCTATGTGATTGGCTCTGCTTTTACAGTTACCACCGTTTGGGGACTAAATAATCAAGCCACCACCAACCTCTCTAATAACACTTCGCTTCTAATTGTAAAACAAGTTGCTTGAAGTAATTATATGTGTATCGTAGATACCGTTTAATAAAGAATTTAAAAAATTATAATACTAGTTTTGACTTATAAACCACATTCAGTAATTATTCATATTAATGATAATGTTACGGTAAAGTTTTTCATAACTAACGCACAAAAATACCACCGTTAAAGGATAATGTAGTATATAGTATCTTTTTGCTTAAGCCTAAATTTAATACAGAATTCTAATTTGGAGGGTTTTGTGATAAATTATAGTATTTATAAACTAACAAATACTTAATGCTATTTCTTCTAAGAACCTAACCAAAATAGTTTAAAACAATCCGAAATATTGTTTCAAACAGTTTTGCTAAATATTTGCTTTTGAACTACTTTGCATACCTAATATAATTAAGTAGTTAAAGCGGGGTCAAATGTGCCGTCAAAAAGTACAACGTAAGGAAACTGCTGAGTTTCGAAATGGACGTACTTTTGTCTCAAGGCGATAAATACAGACAAGCTCCACGTATAAACTCCTTTACCTTTTGTTGATGCGGAATCATCGCATTACTGTTACAACTTAAACGAAATTACACATTACGATTATTTCCAATATTGTAAGCAGAGTATACCAAACAAATTAGCAGCGATTCATGTAAAATATTTGTTACATTTTTATCTACAACCTTGTGAAATTGTGAAAATTTTACGACTATTACAAAAATAACAGAATTTGATATGACGCTTAGTAATTTCTTTTTTAGATTTCTTGCTGAAATGTAGCAACAGGATTGTTCTTTTACAATTGTGCTTAATGTGTCAGTATAATGAAATTAACATTTGGAACTTCAAAATTATACCTTCTCATATCCGGTAATTAAGACTTTTTTAAAACCTATAAGTAATATATTTACTAAAAAAACAAGGATCAATCCATTAGATTCTTTCTTAAATTAGTGTTTGTCTTTGAGTTGTTATCTTGCATTTTATAGTTCTTGTTTGACAGAGACGCCTAATTGAGCATTTAAAGATTCACAGTGCGGGTTCCTCCTCCACCGCGTTGTCAGGAGTACGGTGCACGAGGCTACACCCGCATAAAATACTTAGGGAAGTCTCCTTGGAATACATTATTATTTGCCTTAATCTACCAGACTCATCCATCCCCACCTAACCAAATTTTTAATGATCCTACCAATACCGCTTTTAAAGTCCATGCCTGATTTATGCTGACCTTCGCACTTGACTAACGGTTTTTGTTTTTAAATTATTTAAGGATTCGATAAAAAGATTACTAATATTATTAGCGTCAAAACGAAATGGAAGACTATCAAATTTTAAAATTTTAAATCATTACAAATGGATCAAAAATATGAATATGTTACAATGAACTTTAGTTTGTACGTAAAACGAAAAAACATTCAAAGTCTAAACCAGTGTTTCCCAACGTGGGACCCATGCCCCACGGTTAAATAATTTTATTGTAAAGAAAGTCAATTCGAAAATGGACTCGACAGGAGTTTAATCCTTTAAATTAAAAATTATCTATATTACATAAGGGGGCGTAAGAATCTTAGAAAGGCTAAAGTGGGGCACGGCAAAAAAAGTTTGGAAAATACTGGTCTATACTAATGTTTACAGAGGTTCTTTTGAGTGTTTATTCATTCAAAATCTTTCAAAGCATAATTATAGGTGCAATAATCGTGTTATAGTCGTTTACTTAGCGCCCCTGTGAGAAAATTTAAGACTGGTTTTAAAATGTTACTTGGTAAATTTTAACGATAGGTAAGAAAATACTTCCGAAGTTCACAGAAATGATTCATAAATGACTCTCGTGCATAGATGTGACAATGATAGTGTTAGAGAAGCTATGTGGCTATTTGTGGCTCATGCTTGATTTAAAAGTTCTTTAAAATCGCTTCTTGAATTTACCGCGTACCACAAGTTTTATGTGGTACGAAGAAAAGCATTTGTAGATGCCAAAATTAAAACTAAATATTTAGTACGCCATTCATATGTTTTGTCTACGTAGAACCGAAAACAATCGAATAGTGTGTAAGCAGTTTGAAACGACGAGAATTATTTTAATTAATCAGGGTCTAATGATGGTTGCAATGAAGTATCGATTCCACTTGTATATATTATTCTTTTCGAGAACTTAGATAAGGATATAATGCAAAAGTATTTGGCTAACTACTTCGATTCAAATGACAGTTTAGTCTTATTAAAATTAAAAGTACATTCGTTTTGAAACATGTATGTAATGTATTAACTAATTAAGTAATAGTTAATTATGCCAAGTATTTGTATTAATTATTATATAAAGAAATTATATTTGTAGTTTTCCGATTACTTGCTTATTAAAATATTATTTCAAGAAGTAAATAATTGAAAAATTAATAGAAGATTTCACGTCATAATCTGGAACTTATGCTGTGAATTACTCAAGTCTAACACAAATGTACTAATGTGAAGATCACAGTATAGATAATAAAACGTGTAAACCGAGAATTAGTTTTAGCTGTTTCAAAATATCATAACGATGAATATCGAATAAAAGTGCTTTGTCGTTATTAATGTATAGTACTTTAAATTGTCCACGACGTATACAAAATATAGGTGGATGCGTTTGGTTATAATTATTAAGTTGAAAATATTGTGATACCGAGAATTCTGATTGTAAATAATTACGTTTTTAAATATATAAATTAATTTACGTTTTTAAATATATAAATATAAAAATTAATTACGTTTTTTAGAAACGAAACGTTTGTCATTTAAAACTACTCATTGAGCTTTTCTTTCTCGATTCATTGCAGTCCTTTAAGTACTATAATACAACAGAGCCAAGCGTGGCGATTATGGTATATCCTCTTTATACATGTTTGGGGAGAGAAGGGGCTATGCCTTGCAGTGAGCGTCTATAAGCTGATACTACGAGCATATATATTGTATTATTTTTGCTATTTAATATATATTGATTACTTTTACAAGAAGAAGAGTACTATTAACTTTAAATTGGGTTTTGTGGGAATGCAAATTGTTGCAAAGTAAATATTTAACTGAAAAGGATTTCTAACTTATCAACAACTTGTAATATGATGTAGTAATGCTTAGCTATCTAAGCCGAGTGTTACCTTTATAGTAGAGTAGACAGGTTGCGGGAGCGTTAAATGGCAACTCTGTAATATTTAAGCCAATGTAAAGTATTAATCCTATCTTTAATAATCGATAATAATAACATTTTTGATAATTTATGCTCGTTTCAAATATTTCATACTATTTATAGTTTTTATATGCTTTTAAATACCTAAGGGCATGGTTAAAGTTATACTGATGTATTATGAATTGCTAATTAATCTGTTACAACACATAAAAAGGTTATTAAAGAGTTTATGATATATTGTTATATTCATTTTAGGGAACAAAATATTTTTACAATAATAAAGTGCAAAATTTTTCGAGAAAGAAGTTAACTCATTGATTGTTTTGTGTAATGAAACACTTTTTATTTTTTCAAAGTAGTTATTATTTTAAATGTTGTTAATTATTCAATTATATTTTATATTTAAATAAATATTTTAAAAATAAAATGACATTCTTCTTTTCGTTAACGAAACCATATATTTTTATAACACACATTGGGTTTAATTTAATTTTAATGAATATACTTAAACCAAAAGTGTGAAAGAGATGGCAGATCGGGATCGGAACTGAAAAGCAGTGGCAGTTGTGGACGGTGTACTTTCGTTGTACTTTGGTATAGAGATGGATGAATAGGCGTCCATCTTGAATTTCGCTGAATTTGTGCCGGTTATGTGATAAAAGTGTATTTTTTAGAACGGACATCACGTTACTTGTTAATATTCAAGAATTCTATGTATGCTTTTACTATTTAATACTTAAAATAGGATTAACCTCAGTAATGTGTTAGGTATGGATACTTGACTAAACCATTTGATCATTTGACGAATAATGGCGTGCGTTTTTCTCTGCGAACACTTTCAAATTTTATTTCGTGTCATTTTTTCATTAATAGTTTAATCTTCTCTGTAAGCCTTGCTTGTTGATTGCTTGTAAATACTTTTATTTCAATATAAAGTTATCATTAATTTCAAAGTTTTGCAGCAACTATTGAGTTGGATGTCGTTTTTAGGTTATACATCAATACAAGTGACTCGTAATCGTTCGTAATCATTAACAATGATTCCCAGTGACGACTTCGATGATTAAAATTACAGTAATCAAGTGTGATTTAGTGATCCTTTGAAAGTGACGTCGAAAATATTTTTATTCACAGTATCATTACTCAAGACATATGCGATTTCCGGTAAGAATATCGTCGATAAAACCTTAGGTTGGCAAAGGTATAGAACGATGGCATTACCTAGTAGAGCCCGGGTATATGCCGATGTTAACTCACAAAAACCCAGAGAATATTGGGACTATGAGAGCTATGTGGTGGATTGGGGTAACCAGGAAGATTACCAGCTAGTTCGGAAACTGGGGCGCGGGAAATACAGTGAAGTATTTGAGGCAATAAATATTACTAATAACGAAAAATGTGTAGTTAAAATATTGAAGGTAATTGAAATCTTGTTTTTTTTTTAACTTTTTACAAAAATGTATACACTAATTCTTTATTTACGCTCGTATACTTTCTTTAGTATTACTAAAAATATTATTGTTATATTTGTTAAACAAAGTCTTGGAGCTATTGCTAGCCTACACTTGTATTTACATGTAGAATTTCTTTCTAGCCTGTTAAAAAGAAGAAGATCAAAAGAGAGATAAAGATATTAGAAAATTTAAGAGGTGGCACAAATATAATAACATTACAAGCTGTAGTTAAAGATCCTGTGTCTCGTACACCTGCACTTATTTTTGAACATGTGAACAATACTGATTTTAAACAACTGTACCAAACACTGTCAGATTATGATATAAGGTAAGATCTGCTATAAATACATGAATTATTAACTTTGATTATTAAGGTAGTAACATCAATTATTATTAAACTATAACACCACAAACTGTTTTTAGGTATTATTTGTATGAACTTTTGAAGGCTTTAGATTATTGCCACAGTATGGGTATTATGCACAGAGATGTAAAGCCTCACAATGTTATGATTGATCATGACAATAGAAAGTTGCGTCTCATTGATTGGGGCCTGGCTGAATTCTACCATCCAGGGCAGGAGTACAATGTTCGTGTTGCTTCTAGATACTTTAAGGTTTGTTGTCACAACCATGATTTTATATTAAAAATACAAATTTTCAAGTACAATTAACTTCAAGTTACGGTTATAAATTATTCTATTTCCAAAAATATATATATATTATTACATTTCAAAATAGATATTTACAAGAATTGTCCTTCAATTTAAAAATAAATTTTCTTAATATGCTATTAATCAATAAATATTTAAGTACACTATACAGTATATAGCAAAGGTTTAGATTGAATAACATTACAATATATATAAATATTATTAGGTCAACTTGTGATAGTGCATTTTTATTATATTGTATATAAATTTTTACAAACTGTATCTCTTAATATTTTAATATATTCATTATTCTTCTAATGCTTAAAATAAAGCATTGTATTGAATATATAAAGTGTGTATAGATTTACTGTTTTCTTTTTCTTATCAATTTAGAAGTATTGTCTTAATTACAGTTATTACATGTATGCACATGTACATAATTCTTATTCTTTTACAGGGTCCTGAACTTTTGGTGGATTATCAAATGTATGATTACTCTTTAGACATGTGGTCTTTAGGGTGTATGTTAGCATCCATGATCTTCCGTAAAGAACCATTCTTCCATGGTCATGATAATTATGACCAACTTGTTCGAATTGCTAAAGTACTGGGTACTGAAGAGTTATTTGAATATTTGGACAAATATCATATAGAATTGGATCCCAGATTTAATGATATACTTGGGAGGTAGGCTAGTATTATTAAGTAATGAAGAAATCATGAAAAAACATATTTAGTTAATCATTTAGATTGGTTACATATGAAACATTTATTTAAAATGCCATTTTTATGCCCACAGGCATTCACGCAAACGGTGGGAGCGATTCGTTCACTCTGAAAACCAACATCTAGTTTCTGCTGAAGCTTTAGATTTCCTGGATCGTCTATTACGCTATGATCATTATGAGCGTTACACTGCTCGAGAGGCAATGGATCATCCATATTTCTGTAAGTGTTAATTAAATATCTTTTGTGAGAATCGAAAAACCATATTGCAGTACTCCTTTACCATTGACACAGAATGAATGTAATATTGCTTGGTTGAGGAAGCCAGATTTTTTAAAACAAGATGATTCATCGTCATGTATATTTAATATTATTACAATAATACCTACAACATGTGCTTCCACACTTTTAATTTCAAGTTTTGTACATAATCGGCTGTTGTTGTTGTCATAGCTGCCTCTAAGGAAGTAAAGAAAGGAATGATGTATTGTTGAAAATTAAAAAAGGCATTGTTTGGAAAGTCTTTTTATTGAAAAATTGTGCTAGTTTTAATTATCTGCAATTTAATTGTCTTTCAAAGATAAATAAATACATGACAGTCACTTATAATGCTGTTAAAATAATTTGCTTAATCAAATATTTAAATTAATTTTGTCTCTAATTATACTTAGCATTATGAATTCTCACTATAGCTTCTGAATAACGTAATTTGTAAAATAACTGATAAATATTTAACCTAATTGTCAACTTAAAATACACATAATTTAAACTAAAAACTAAACATAATGTAAACACATTATTTTAACCCTATGAACAATTTTCTTTTTAAATAATTCAATTTATATGTTATTAAGATATATTTGAAGTAATGATTTTAACTATTAGATGTGTTTTAATTTTTTAAGCAAACAAGGTAATTTGAAATTTCAATAATTTGAATGATTATAACAATGTCACAAAATTGTATCACAAATAATTCATGATTATTTTTGAACATGCCGTTGATAAAAATGAAAGAAAAGAGAATGCTCATTAGGTGTTGATAAAATGAATTTTTCTTATAGAAGTAATTGAATACCACACATAATTTTTATTATTATACACTTTACAAGGTCAATATCTATAGAGAAAAACAAGTAAATTTAGTTAGTAACTAATAAATTAATACATGCCAATAGGTAGCTGTGTATTTAAACGATTTACTTGTTATTATGCTCAGATTTAAAAAAACCTTGAAAATTTTAAGGCGAGTCTACTAAATTTGAGCATATTTGTGGCTGTAAAAACATTTTGAGATCTTAACATGCTATATCTATCTATGATCTTAATATTATTTTACATAATAATAGTACAGAAAATGAACCTCTTTGTGTACCATAATTTGTAGTGCTATTTATGTATGTATAACACAAATACAGCTATACAGCTTAAACAAATTGAGTTAATTTAATTATTTATTTATTTACTGTAATAGAAAACAAATATACAGAGTATAACTAGTTGATTGAAATGAATTATTTACCATCTACTAGATAACAACAATAACAGAAAAGTGTCAATTGCTATTTTACAGCTTCCTAATAAATTAATGTTGGCTAAAATGACTTGACATGTGCAGGTAATTTTCTCAGTACTGTGCGGCAAATAAAAATTCATACAGCAATGTTCTGAGTTTCTAAAAAATACATCCATTTTTACCTGTGCCATTTGACCTGGTTAAAAAAATGTGACTTTTTTGTTAACATTTTCAAAATAATTTTTTGGCGTTAGCTACTACCTGCCACCTACCACCCGATATCTGCCGATTTCTGCTCGATATTAATTTATGAGTCATGTTTGTATTATATTTTAAATTTAGTAGTAAAGTTAATTATTAAACTTTTACACTTTTTACATCTTAGAAGAGTTTATTTTTATTGGCTATTGCCTCAATTATTATCATCATTAAAAACCAAAATTGTAAATAATAGTTATGGTACATATTTAAGTCAAATGGTTGTAAATATTATAATTGTTATTAATAATTTCACTTGTCATTTCAGATCCAATAGTAAAAGAGCAGGGCCGAATGGTGTCATCTAACTCCCCCACTCCGAATGCACTGCAAGGACCAATAAATGCTACAGAATAATTGTTATTAGACTCAGTAATGCTCTTAATAACACTATAATATATTGAATATTTACTTGTACGAGATTCCAGAGGAAATCCATAGGAAAGTGACAACCATAATAACATCGCAAGTCCACGGAATAAAATAACGCAAGGGCAAAGTGAAGAGTGTCGTCTCTGTTAAACTGATATCTCATGAAATTCCAATGTTTGCTAAATGAAGTATAATTTGGAAAGACAATTTAATTTAGTGATTAATGTTAGTAAAAATCTGGTTTATTCATTGTTTTTAAGTGTTTTTTCTCCGGTACAAACTAAAAGTCCATGGAAGTGTATCATGCTATTATTTTCAAGTATCTTGTGGTGGTTTTGAAATTTTACAGTTAGAATTCAATACCCATCTTTTTATGTGAAGTTCAATATTAATTATTGAGATACAAGAAAACATTTCGAGTTTCATTGCACTTGATCTTTTGCATTTATTAACCTATATGGTATTGATATTGTAATTACTTGTATAATATACTATTGATAACAACTGCATACAGATTGCGAATAAAGGTTAGCAACTTTTGTTGGTACTGCAATTAAAATTTTGTATTTATGTAGTAAAGGCAAAATGTAGATATGTGTGATATAAATACAAAATTTTAAGACGTAATCGTTTCTTTTTATTACATGATTAAAAATTTCTAGAAATGTCAAAAATAAATATTGCTTCTATTAGTAAACCTTAGTAAATTATGTTAGCTGACCCTCTCTGCACCTCTAGACACATTGAGATGGTGACTCAATCTTCATCCTTAAAGTGGCTCAATGGTTATAATTTACTTTTATTGTGATAACTTTCAAGTTGTTGCATAAAAATTTTCTTAATAAACAGACTAACTTCGCCTGGAAATGTTTTCGATTTTTTTCTTTAACTATATAAAATGAGTAATAAATATAAAAGTGACTTCCTCTTTCTCACAACAAACTTCTTACGGAAATTTGTAAGGTAATTTGAATGACCTCTTTTAGAATCAATGAAGGTCTTAAAATTGATTAAACTAATGATAGGTTTTATTTAAGTATTAAATAATTTTCGTTTTGCTAATTTTTGAGCTAGACTTAGCTAATGCTAAATTAATTATTAAATAATTTTAATTGCTAGAGCAAAGTTAATGTAGCAGTTAAGTTTTTGCAATCACTTTAAAAAATGTTTTAATTCAATCCATACTATTTTGTTACAAGAGTGAAATTGATGTATGTGTTATCACACAAGTTAAACGAAATTTGATTATCATTATATTTATATTTAGGGAACTTATCAGGAATAAATAAACAAAGTGTAAATAAATTTCTGTGGTGTTTCATAAATTTAAAATTTCTTGACATCAAATTTGTTCAAGTAGACTTCATTCTTTAACTGTTATTAAGTAATAACAGAGCAGGCCATTACTTTATTTTGGAAAGAATTATGAATGTTGCAATAGATCCATTACAGTTTTTAAAGAATAGTCTACAAGCAATACTCAAGATCTCCCAGCATTGCGCTATAATGGTAGCTGGAATAGTTATAAATTTTTCCTGATATTTTAAAGATATGACATAAATTCATTTATTAAATAAAATAATGATTTTTAACAATAAAAGAGCTTTCGTTATAATAATATGTTTTCTAACAGAATTCACTAGTTATTTGGAACATTGTTCTAATGATTTGCCTGAAATCGATTCTAATGGTATGAAGGATGTCAGAGTCGCTTTTGCTTTCTCAAATTTTCAAAGATCATAAAACTTAAATTAGATTTTTGTAAATTTGAAATTTTTCTGTCAATTACTTCTTTAATATATTATTAAATAGCAAATTAACTAGACTTAGTATCTATTAATTTGATATAACAGTTATGATATGTGTTAACTGCCAGTAATCGGTGTGTTGTTGAGGAACATTCCACATTGCATGCAGGTTTGAAGTTAATTCTCTTTTGTAAATTAGTAAACTAACAATCGAGACAAAAAAGACCTATTTTTTCGCGCGTTAATTAAACGAAGACCAAGAAGAAAGAAACAAATCGAAGAAATGCAGTCTTGGTGTATAGCGAAGAGCTGGTAATGCGTCATTTACCAGACATTGCCCAACTTAGTACATCGATCCCGCTTTGAAAAGATCCGGAACTAATCGAACTACTTGGCTAATAAATGGTGCCATCTGGACCAAATGAAAATAAGTTTAAAAGAACCAATATTCTTGTATTAGATTAATAATTTTTCCCTGGCATTCAATAACATTAATTTTTATTGCAATTATTTCGTTCATTATTATGTATCATAAAATGAAACAAACTACCTGGAAATTCTACTGATTAAAGAGTCCTACGTTTTTCTGTAATACCTGGTCTTTACAACTCGATAAAAATAACCCTTGACAGCTGTTGACAATGGTATCAGATTAATGTTGCTTAGGGACGTACAAATTTTTTGCCAACTTTATCTCCCCTAAAGTTTTATCATTGACTATTGGTCAGTTTATTATCAAAAAGGCATAAATCATATATGTACAAGCATACATACAACATCAGAATTGTTCTGATTGTATGTATATAACTCAAGGAACACTGAAAACCACTAACTGATTCTATTTGCATTAAACACTAGATTTATTATTACAAATATAAAGATTTACATAACAATCTATGTTGAATTTTATTACTTTAAATAATTTATAAAATTCTAACATTATTATTCAAGCTCTATTTATTTGTGATTTCAATATCGCATCAGAAGATTCAATTTAGTACACAAACACATTTTTATTATAGTATCAAATTGTGTTAACAAAATGATGTTTATAAAAAATTAAGGCCCTGGAATTGCATTATAATTTTTAAATTCTCTAATTAATTCTTGGAAAACAAATTAGTAAAAATCAGGCACTGTTTAAAACTTTAGGCACAATTTTTCAATCAACTATGTTGTTAACAATTTGAGATATATCTTCAAATCCCCCTTCTAAATAGTTTCTGCTGCAACAGTAGCAAAAGTGATCATCCAGGAAGGGGAACATTGATAAATTGACTGTACTATCATCAGTGGACATTTGCAATGTGCTCATTGTACTAGTGGTATTATTACTAGGTAGAAAATTTGACATAGTTCTTGAAAAATTTGTTGCGTCAACTGCTGTAATCTTATTTCTCTTCACATTAAAGGAGCTCTGAAATTACAAAACAAAAATCCATATTAGCTTATTATTTATTACTGCGAGTTACTCTGCAATCAATGACTTGTTTGTAGTGAATTTGTCCAAAAGAATTTTCAATAGAATACATTTTCTGCATTATGGCATATGGGACTTTGAAAATAAATCATAAGAATGTAACTATATACAATAATCAATTTGTTTGTTATACTTTTATTTTGGTTATTGAAATGTTAATGCTTCTAGGTTCAAATAAGATATTCTCATAATTTAAAAAGAAGGCTAGCCTGCAATATCATTTTACCTTACAGAATTGACACCTTTTTTCAGTTTGCTCTAAGCATCCTATCTTATCTGCTGTTTTACATATGGTCGACACAGTAGCTGGAAAATTCTCATGCAGGTCCTTCACAAAATGTTTAATGACAGATTGTAGGCTATTAAATTTTATGTCTTTGACTGAAATGTGTATTAAGTCCCTAATTTTAATATAGTGTTGCAGTTCCTCTTCAGTAATATCTTTCATAGGTCTCAGAACTTTAATATTTTTATCACGTTTATCACAAAAGCCCTGAAAATTATAAGAGTTTAATAATTTTTAAAAATTTTCAACAATTAGTTTAATAGGAAATAGGCATAACATACTATGTCATCTTCTACTTGTGATCCTCGCCCGATTGAAAGATTAGAAAGTAAATTTACTGCTAGAGTAGTTGTTGTTTCTGCAGTAAAAACATAATTACATTTAAGCTCCTTTGCAATTCTGATAAAATTATCATGTTTTATTTTTGTTTCAACATCAGATTTTGTAGTTGGTGTCATCTTGCACAGAATGTCATTAAGATTAGTTCTGAGATCATTCTCAGTATAGTTACTTATCTCCGATAAACAATTTACATTAGGCAGGGTATTCCCTCCTTGAAGATGAAACTTACAAATATTCACAACATATACATTAAAATTGTATTTTCTACATTGGTTTATTACAATTTCAGCAGCTTTTAGATCATCTTTTTTTCCAAATCCTGAAAAAAAATTATAATAAACTATTACTTTATAATTTAAAAGCAGCAATAGGAATGTTGATGTTAAGAAAATATCAAAATCCTGTAAATATAAAATTAATTCATTAAAATATAGTAATCAAAGAGATGATAAATAAAGGTTAAAATGCTTACCTGTTAAGTGCAAGAATATTGGACTAATTCTTAACTTTTTATGATTTTCTTGAGATAAGCCATTAAAAACTAAATCCATTAAAACCGTAGAACTTTGTCCTCCAGTGACACATATTAAAACCTTTTCATTTGATGATAATATTTTATTTTTTCCTATACATGCTCTAAACTTATGATTTATATTTGTCATAAAGCAATCATTGCAATAAACATGTTCTTTACGAATAGTTAAAGAACCAATCCTCTTACATTTTTTGCAATTCATTTTGTCAATAATCCCATTCATACTATGCACCGCACATTTACGAAATAAACATGCTTTTCAGCGATGTTTGTGTTTGACAAATAGTGTAAAAACATAGTGTACACTCTATGGTTAACTTTTTAAAATGAGTTGAATTATAATAAATTTCACTGTCAACTTAAGATAAAAAATCAATATAGACAAATTTTGTATCGGAGAAATATCCTCGAATTATTTCTACGAACAAACAATTATAGGAATAATACATATTTATGATGTTAATGATGATACATAATTTATGGTATGGTAAATTGTTACCGTTTTATTGGTTAAGCTAGTCTAATTAAAATATATTTAATAATAGCAGTAAACGTTGTTAAATTTGATGAATCTTTCTAAGTTATCTGTATATTGTGAACCAAAATGTTCTCGATTTTTGTTGAATTGTTAATAAGTGTAGTAAGATTTATAAAAGAAAAATACATAAACATAGTTAATTTACAAATAGTAATTAAAATTATATTTTTCATAGAATTCATAGAAAATATTGCCAGCATAAGTAGCATTCCAAATTATACTGATAATTTCCTAAAGCACTTTTAAAAAATTAATACATTTTTTAAAGTTCTTTATACTCAAAAGATAGAAATATGTAAAAATCTCTTAATACTGAGCACTTCTGTTTTTTTGTATATTTTTAATTCCACCTTAAGAATGCTTTTTAGGAGTAATATAGAGGTTCTATGTCTCTAATTGAATCGCGCATTCTTGACTTTATTTTGACATGATCCTTATCACCCGTTCTTACCTTTCTAACATTACTACTTGTTAACTTAAAAGAAATCCGGGGTTATTACTATTTAAAAAGACAATTGCTAACTATATAACTGAGTAAAAGTCAATTTAAACGTTTAATGGTAAAAAATAAATTAAATAAATTACATTTTTCACTTCACTCGCTCAAATGCCTCCAGAACTTTTTACCTCTGAAAACCAAGATCTCCCTCGTACAGACTCTTCTTTTCCCCATTCTTGACTACGCTGACGCGTGCTACCTGGATGCCACTGAGAAGCTTCTAAACAAACTAGAGCGTCTCCAAAATGTATGTATTAGATTTATTTTCGGTTTACGTAAGTACGATCATATTTCCCAGTTCCGATCGCAACTCAAGTGGCTTCCAATTCGTCACCGCAGGAACGCTCATGTTCTTTCTACTCTCTATAACATCCTATACAATCCCTCTGCTCCTTCTTATCTCCGTAACCTCTTCCACTTCTCCCGGGCCCAGGACAAACCTTGTCGTACGAACGTAAGGACGTCACTGGCCATCCCCACCCATCACTCTGATTTCTTTTCCTATTCCTTCACTGTCCATGCCGCAAGATTATGGAACGCTCTCCCCTACGAAGTACGTGATTGTCCATCATTACCTGTATTTAAAAAGCGAGTCAAAGAGCACTATTTATCGCTAGTTGTCTAGTATATATAATATTTTTAGTTATATATGTTATATATGTATTTATGCTTATATTATGTATATATATTATTTATTATGCTTATTTATGTAAGTATACATTTATGTTCATGTTAAGTATGTAATTATGGTCAAAAGTCGTATCTATTGTAAATATTTCAATTTAATTATTGTGCACGTTGTGTCTGCCTTACTTTTTATGAATCTCCTTCCGTAGGCCTACTGGAAGAAATTTCTGGTTAGAAATAAGTAGTGCCTGTTGTGTCAGTTATATTTGTATTGTTACTTTAGTGTTTTTATTGTGTACAATAAACTGTTAAATAAATAAAATAAATAAACCTCAACTCTTCAGTAACGTGTATAATTATAGTGAGCATCTGAGGTATGTAAGCGAAAAAGGCGATTCAAATAACCCACGTGAGATATTTGATAACTAATGGTTAGACCTTTGGCTACTTCTTAAATTTTCTTCGTTATAACAACTTATTTTGGTAAAGGTAAAAAAAAGTATAAAATAGAATAATCGCAGTAAGTAGGTTTTAAATTTTGGGTTAATTCTTCTATAAAGCCATTGGACGCCCATAGGTCTCCTCCAAAGATCGTTACGATGATCAGTCTTGTGCTGCCCGCATTCAGCGACTTCTTCTCTTTCGACTTACTGCCTGCTTGCAATTATGACATCGATTAACCTAATGGGGGGCCTACCTAAGCTGCGCCTACCGGCTCGTGGACGCCATTCGCCGTAGCCACTTTTCGGTCCCAACGGCCATCAGTTGCAAGAGCGATGTGTCCCCCGCCCATTGCCACTTCAGACCGGCAATTTTTCGAGCGTTTTTTTTTTTCATTTACGTCGGTGATCTTATCTGTTTATGACCTCTTAAATTATTAGATAGATAAATACGAATACCACAGTCAAAGAATAAAACCAAAACAATAAACAAACCTCTACAAATTATTCATATCTTATGTTAATTATAACAATTTATTTACAAATATCTTGGGATCTGAATTATCTATGGGTAGGTTAGATTAAAATTAAATATTGGTTTTATTAAAAAAAGAAACTATATTTTCTTTAAAGTAGAGAAGTTAAACTTTATTGAAGGCAGCAATGTCGACACTTTGAACCTGTAACAAAATATTTTTACATATCAAAAGTAAGTTAAACTGATTCCTACAAAAACAAACACAACACACACAACAACATAATACAAAATTATTATGTGCATATTCATCGAAAATAAATCCAATCTGTCTAATTTATACTTGAAATTAAGCATAAATACAACTGATGTATTTGATTTGATAAATACATAAAAAGACATTTATTGTTACGTTCACATATGTGCTAAAAAGGATTGAATACTTATGTAATAAATTGTCAATTACCTAATTGAT
This sequence comes from Battus philenor, assembly GCF_028537555.1. Classification (NCBI taxonomy): domain Eukaryota; kingdom Metazoa; phylum Arthropoda; class Insecta; order Lepidoptera; family Papilionidae; genus Battus; species Battus philenor. The sequence continues at coordinate 8,660,672 of NW_027181693.1, forward strand.
ATGTTATCAAATTTTAAAAGGACTCGAAGGGCATAGTAGGTAGATATGTAGTTCAGGAATTTTTTAATTATTAATTAAGAATTGGGTTTAGATTCATGAATATTTTCTAAAAATGTCCATGTATTGTAAAACACATGTAAGGATTATAAATTAATATTTTTTTTGTTATGTATTTAAAAAAAAAACACAATAATGTTGTTTTTGTAATGTGAGACTACCTCTTTGAATATATATACCTAACCTGGCCAAGGTTTACATTTGTATGCATGTAAATAATTTGCTAAAGTACTTACAAATTCTTCAATTTTTTCTATTTCCTCAGTAAGCCAGTCAACAGAGACTTTGTCATCTTCAACAACACAAGAAATTTGTAACTTGTGAATACCAAAAGCTAAAGGTACAAGCTTAGCTGCACCCCAAAGAAGTCCATCTGTGTTTATGGTTCTTACAGCTTGCTCCATTGCTGCCATGTCGGTCTCATCATCCCAGGGTTTCACATCCAGGATGATATTCGATTTGGCAATGAGGACAGGTTCTGTGGAACAAATATGATAACCTTGCTTAAAGATTTAATGTAAAGTTTGTGTAAAAGTTTTGATATTTATTGTTATCTGGTGTAATTAATATATTTTTTAGAAGTTGGTATAAGTTATTAAATACAATTACATGCAAGTACAAACTTTTAGCTTTTTTCGCATTATAAGCAGCCAGACGCTCTTCTCTGAGTTTTGCAGCCTCAGCACTTTCTTCTTCATCATCAGAACCGAATAAGTCAACACCATCATCTGAATCTTCTTGAGCAGTTGCTACAGCCTTAAAGTTCAAGAAATATTTTAGATTATAATATTTTATAAACATCAGGTGCATATGTCCAAATTGTTAAAAATTTTACAATGTTATTGAGTTATAGTCAAGACCACTTTTTTAAAATGATGAAGTCGGAAATTCATGTTGTTTTATTACAGTATGAAATATAATGCCTTTGCCTGAAAATTATAATGAAATTTAGATAATAGTCTTAACTCCATATTAAAAAAAAAAAACAAAAAGTCAATTTAATATTCTGCAAATTTAAAATTTCAATTACAGTACATATTTTGTCCATCTTAAAGTATCTTAGGTTCACACTAGGCAAATGACATATCTATATGTTTTAGATAAAAAAAATAATAATTCACAAATTTTTACCTTTGAAGACTCTGCCTTTAAATTCTTCGTATCTCCCTTCTCTAGTGATTCCACTCTAACTTGAAGGCCTAGAATCAATTTTTGCAAATCAGCAGTAATTTTTTTTAAGTTAATGTTTTCTTTTTCCAAGTTATTTAACTTATTTAAAATTTCAGTGTTTGGCACTCCAGCTAATGTAGCAACACTATCCATCTGAAACATAATAAACAAATGAAAGGGTATTCATTATTTTCACAACTCTTGCTGCATGTGGAGTATACATGACAGAAAAAAATGTTACAGAAACATATTTTGGTAGTTTTAAATTATTTGTGTACAGTCATTGGTTACAGGTGTAAAAGCTTTAACACATATTTCTTATCACCTATATAAAATGGTTTTTCTGTCTGGATAAACAATGGACTTGTACATAGGTTGTGTGGTTGTGACTTGTACCATACATTCAATACCTTACATACAATCTCAATGTTCGTTTTTTTCATGAAAATAAAATAGCCTATTTATAAAGAATTTTTTTTTCTTACAATTTATTTGATTATCCATCAATTAAGTCTTTTTGGATTAAGTATTAATACTTAAACCTAAATAAGTTATTACAATGTGATATTGAAAATTAACAATATTTTTTTAAATATTAATTTAATAACATTATTCTGCTTTTGTACAAGTAAGAACTTTTGAAACAAATAATGTAGGCAATATTAGGAAAATCATTATGGATTGTCCCTACACCACATAATCTCATATCATTTTATAATACTTGAAGATGTTGCTATGATCTTTGGATAACTACACAATTAATGTTATATGATATTTCTATTAACTTACACATTCTAAGGAGTTCTTGATATGTTGTCTGGCTTTAGCTACTTCACTAGCAAGAGAAGAAGCTCCAATTACAATGGGAGAAGTTTGTACCTTAAAGTAACAAAATGGAAACAATTACATTATTTGAGAGAAACATTTCTTTATGAATAACATATTATTTTTATGTAAGTCATATAAATAAAATTATAACTTGTGTCAAAACAAAGAACTAACATATTAAGTATTTAAGAAAAACTTAAAATTTTGTGCAAACACAAACCTTCGACAATGATTCATAGTAATTTTTTTCGGCATCATTGTAGGTGGTTTTGTCCAGCCATATTTTCTCATGGATCAAAGCAGACATTTTCTGAAACATGAACAACTTGAATTTAAGTTCTTTCATAGTTTATTATATTCTGTAAATTATTTTTTACATACTATTGTTTCTGTAATTAGTTGTTGTTAGCCTTTACAGCTTCGTCAGGACTGAGTTCATGGAACGGCAAGGTCCATGAGTTCTTTACATGATATAGATATGGTGATTTTTCAATTTGATTTAACCAAAAGAATGTGAGGGTAATAAAATATTACATCGCTGAATAATATAAAAGATAATCATCCGTCAAAAAGAAAAAAAAACACTAGTTATTTTAACTTATATTAATATTAAGAAAAAGCTTTATATTGTAGGTTATAAAATTGTTCGATTTGCCACTTTTATCACATAATTTTACTATTACCATAAGTTTGAAGAAAAAAATAGTAAAAAATCCGATACCTTTATAATATAAACACACAACCAAACAATAAATATTTTAACTTAAGTTTGACGGATTTTCGAAGGTTCTATTTGAACCGTCAAACTTCAAAAGGAAAGAATATTTTGAAAGAGACAGCGAGACGATAGCAACATGTAAATTTTAACCACGTTGGCTTATTTGGGGATACCAGAGGATATGCCACAATTGTTTATACAGGAAATATCATTTAATATTTCTATTAAACGTGCATTCGAATAATTTAGCAAACAAATACGTTTATGACTTTATTTTATTTATGAAAACATTTAGTTTTAAAATTTTCCTTTAATGAACTTTGGATTACCTAATTACTTGCTTAAAAACATGTCTTTTTTATATTGAAATTAAAAATATACAATGAACACTTTATGTCATTCCTTTTTTTTATGGTTGAATGTGTTACTCTGTTTTATGATTTTTAGAAGTTTTACTTTTAATGAACTATTAAACAAAATTTAAATGGGATGATGACAATAATGCAACAATATGTACGTTGATTAGAATTTTTTTAAATTTTAATTTTGTAAATAGTTGTTTATATTATAGTATTTTTATTCTGCAAAACTAGCTGTACAATTTTCACATTTTTTTATCCAGTAAGCTTTGTTAATAAAAGGAAGTTGTATAAATTCAAATACAACGTACTGTATTTCAAAAGACCTAATTCTATTGACAAAACATTTTGACAATCGAGGCATGCTGTATATTATAAGACAAACTAGAAAAATAACACGGGGCCTTAAATCGCTTTACTGAAGTAAAAATTAAATAAAAAAAAATATCTTCACATATTTTTTAATCATCCATTTAAACGCGTATAAAGATTATTATTAATTAACTAGTTGTATAAAATAAGTGCATTATGATACATTAGTGAATCAAAAATATTGTCGTTATTTTATTATAAATGTCAATCCCGTGGATACATTTACACTAAAATTTTTAAACCAATTTCTGTTTTAATTACTTATACAGCGAAATAAGCAAAATTTTACCGGGGCTCCTTAGTGCGATCTCATAATGATTCCTTAAGCTTCACTTTGGCATTTGTCTGTTGTAAGGTTTTAAAAGCAAATTTCATATAATCGGATTAAAGGCAAAGACAAAGATCAGATTTGTTACAAACAGCAGTAATAGACAGAGTAGCTCGACAGGAGCATGTGGTATATAATGGTAGATGAATCCATTGACTAGATAAATAAAGTGTCCATGAAGTTAATAGGTGTCCAGGGCAACCTTGAACTCTGATAGAATAGAATTGCCAGTCTAAGAGTTGATTTTAGAATGTGTGTGGAATTTGCACAATCATAGCTATCTTTTTTGTCCATATTCCTCAAGATGTATTTAGCATTTTAGTGTCAACATATGAAGACTACATATTTACTTGTTGGTTGCATCCGATCATCTTGTTAAACAATTTATTTCATGAACTATATTTTTGTAATTTAATATCCTGCACAGTATTCCAACTGCATTTTATGTCATCGTTTTACGTCGACACATGTAGTGGTAGATTTCATAGGCTTAGCTTTTTCATATTATTACCCCAATAGCACTTTCTTATGGCAGTGCAAAAACATATGCTGTTTGGCGCAAGAATACTCTCACAAAAGAGATCTATCATTAACGGTAAAAACTAAGTCAAAATTAATAAATTGATCATGACATTGATAATTCAAATGATTGAAATTTTGATGACGTTCCAAGATGATAACGAATGTGTCAAGATTTTTGAAAAGAAACGAAAAACTTAATTCCTAATGTTCATTAAGCCGTGTATTAGGGAAATAGACAGCGCTTGACAGTCCTGCTTTTAAATATAGCACTTTGCTCTTGGTGCTGGAATTCCGATGCGTCACTAACTTGGTTGAATTATCCTTAAAAGGTTCGGAAGAGATTTCATTCGTTCATAAGTTGATTACAAAAGCAACACAGAATCAGTTATAGCATTAAACATTTTCGATGATTTTTTTCCTAAATATATCTTAATGGTAGATTAGTTAGTAAAATGTATTTAACAACATATAATATATAACCCTTTTATAACTTTTATTCGCCCAGTTACGTTACTTAGATTTTTACCGTATTGGGAGGCCGCTAAACTTTTGTTTCATACGTATGGTGCCGAATCACATTATTACCATTTTAGAAAACGTTAGCGCTGGTAGACAAGGAGGATGAATCTCCAGCAACGTTCAGTCCATTTATGTTTAAATGTTGCACTTTTTTAATATAGTCGTACTGCTTTTGGCGTCTAAAGTGCGGCCCTGTGTACTTTTGCAACATGATGTTGACCTAGCAGATACAATTAAAAAGTTTTTTAAAAAATGTCATCGTTGTAATGTTAGAATATAACATTTTTTATTTTATTAAATTCCGTTAAAGTCCTTTATCAGTACATTCATTATTTATTTTAATATAAAAAAAAACAATTAGAAAAGAGAATGGTGTGTTTGAAAGAAATTTATTCATCCAATGTCAGCTTAATTTATATATACCTCGGACTATTCTTAGTAGAAGTATCTAAATGTCAATAATTTTTTATATTTATTTTTTACTATTTGTGCTATATATCATCAGTGTGTTTTAAAAACTTCAATATACAATAAAAACACCTATCATCATCATCGTAAGCCGTCAGCCGTAAGCCGTAAGTTGTCTACTACTAGATATCTCCTTTAGATTTCCACTAGGACCCACTAAAAGTGGACCGCGCCATCTGACGACCTTAACAAAATAGTATGTTTGGGCGTATATCTTACGATGCGCGAGCTTGAAAAGGAAAAAGAAAATGAAGATGCCAACTTGTGAGAATTCAATCTAATTTTTAGATTTTGTTTGTATTTTATGCACAGAATTACACTTCTTAGGAATATGTTATCATTTGTATGCTGTGTATCATTTGTATTTCCAACGTGTTAAGATTTGATTTTTATTACGATATATGTCAGAGATGGCCACAACTTTGTTGGTTGGGTCCTTTAATATTAATATTTGGTGTCAGTGGTCACACGGACCGATAATATTTTTTTTAAAAGATAACACAAAATAAGAAGTAATTCGGATATACTTATCGTGAGCGACAATGATGCTTCAAAGAGCCACATGTGGCTCGCGAGCCGCGGATTGGCCACCCCTGTTATATGCTATAAAAAAGATCACTTTTGGGGATTCGTTTACTATTTTTTACAAATTACTATTAACTATTTGGTGAGAGATAAGATGATTTCAAAAAAAATCATCGTATGGTCTTGATATAGTGATGGGATGTGGCAGATTTTAGTTATTTATATTTAATTAAGGTTATTAACCTTGTATCAGTTCATATTTTTCTTTTATTATAATATAAATACTATTTAAGAGGCCGCTAAATTCGCTGGAATAACTGCACTAATTTTAAATTATTTAACTTTTACTTTATTTTACGCCCAAAATTTGTTACTTGGGTATAATAAATTTTGAACCCAGGTTTACTCATTTTACGGTATTGGTTTTTACGCTAAAATTCTTACCAACAATAGACTGTTTGTTTACTGGCTATAAACATTAATATTAGCTGATTGGTTAAAAAAATATTTAAGATAAGTGTTGCATTAACTTTCCTAATTTATCACCTTTAACTTTATTATAATACTACGTAATATAACCCTGTTGTTTTTGTCAAAAGTTACTTAGTGCAAAAAGTATAACTTGGAGATATTTTGTAAAGCGATCTCTTTAATAAAAAAGTTGAGTTATTATTAAGTCTTGCAAGTGAAAAGAAAAGTATAGTTGTTTATTATAAAGATAATGATGCCTTGTATTAACCAATAAACAATTTATAAACTCTGGAAGACGTTAAATGAATTTAATTTATCTATTGAAAAATGGTAGGGCTATAGTCTATCGGAGTAGTAAATATTGTATATATGTATAATAGAAGCTAAATGTTCATTGATTTTTTAGCTCATTATGCTTGCTAACAGGCAGATCAGTAGATCCGAAAGTTTTTTTTACGGAGCCACTGTTGTGCATTAACAGACGTACTAACTAAATTTTGTTATAATTGAAATTATACAAAATATTACTTTTAAATTTAGAATCTACCATTTTAGTATGATGATTCATTGTGTTTTATTATTTTCGCGTTTAATTATCATAAAATAGTTTGTGATATTAAAATGGAGTGGGATGATAAAGAGAACCAAATTGCTGTGCATTGCATTACATGAAGTAGGTTGATGTAAAATACAATTTTTAAAATTCTCATTGACAGGTCCAATGAAACCTGCAAATTGTGAAGGAAAAAGATCTAGCCGTCTAAATCGAAAAATTCCCGTGTGAAAGCAAAAGATTTCATCTCGGGAGATAAACATATGTCACATGTAGCGTATTTTAAAAGATGACTTTGAACTTGCACCCTATAAGAGACGCATTGGTCATTTCTTAACTAATAATTTCGATTAAGGTGGTAAAATCAAAACAACTACTTAAACAATACGCACAAAGGGGTCACTGAATTTTTTTACAGTTGAGCAGCGCTTTAACAAAAAAATAACCGTGTTTATGCTGAAAGCTCTGAAGAAGCTTCCGAATTAGTCAACTGATAACCAAGTGAGCACTATCCGACTGTAGTGATGGTTTGGTGGGGTGTTAGGTATGAAGGAGAGACTGATACACAATTTTTGTGAAAAAGGTATCAAAACATCGGCACAAGTCAACATCGGTACAAGTGTATGAAGATGTCATTTTTGAGAAGGTCTTTAAGCCCCTTAATAACACTATGTTTTATAATCAATAATTTTCCTTTCAGCAAGACTCGGTGCCGGGTCGTAAGGTTCGAGCCACCCCATCTTGGCTAGAAATTAACGTTCCGAGCTTCATTAGACATGGTTCGTCATCCAGTACTGATCTTATTCCATTGGATAAGAATTTATCGTTAGTTTTAGAGAGTAAGGCTTCTTCTAAACACCATAATAATTTTGAGTCCCTAAAACAATCCATACTTTTGGCAGTGAAGTATTTTTCCATAAGAAGAGTGCGTGCTGCTGTTACTGGCCTCAACGTTTAAAGGACTGTATTGCAGCCAATGAAATCCGCTTCGAATAAGCTTTATATATTTTATTGGTTTTATATTAATGTAAAACTAACACATTGTATTGGTGATAAATGTCACGTACAGAAAAAAATTCTTTCTTTATTAATTGTACTAAGTATACATAGACTAAGTGTACATGATGACAAGACTAAGTATTCATGAATTCAAATAGCAGTGGTAGTCCAGCAGTAGGGGACTGAATGAGTGTTCATTCGTACTTAATCGTAAACCGTGGGTTCGATTCCCGGGATACAATATTGTATAATTCACAATGTGCATAATATAGGATTACTATAGATCACACAGGTTTTCAGAGGATGGGCAGTGTCTTCTGCGTATCAGAATATCACACTGTGATCTGCAACCCGTCTGCAAAATGTGACTATTATGGTTTATCTCTCCATAGATATCTCTGGAGGAGGTTATGCCTTACAGTGGGCGTATATGGGCTCAAACGACAACGATATGGATTTCAGGAGCTATACTGGCACATATTTTTCATAAATAAGTACGACAGCTCCTTCGCGAGCCTCAACTAGTTCCGTTACATAGATTTTTTACAGAATTGAGGCCGTGGAACTCTTGGGACATAAGCCCATAACGAAATGAAAAGCAAATTACCATTGCGTATCCAAAAGTGAGATAGCATGGGACATACTTTGATCAATAGCAGTTTAATATTGTGTCCAATTTTGAAACACAGCGCAGCTAGTAAATTTACTGGGTTAAACGAGGCACGTGCGTAATAAAATCATTATATAATACGCGATAATCATAAAAATAAACATTTTAAACGTAACATTCATTCAAAAGACAAAGACTGTAGAGGTGGTATTCATTAAAATGTAGTTTAGCGGTTAATATTGGTTTATAAATCTGTTTTGTAATAGTAATTTTGTATTAAAACATTATTGTAAAATTGTCAATTCTTTTTCTGTCACGTAATATTTAAACGTATGTTTGTATGTACTATAAATCCACATACGCCTCGTATTCAAACCCATGTTCATTTAAATTTGTCTGGGAAAAAAACAGCACCTTATTAATAAGTGAATTTTAATTTATCCTCAATGTAAAAATGACTTATTTTTTATGGCACTCCAACATGTATGGCAGAACAACTTAAAATATATTTATTATACTGAGTAACAAAGAACATTCTATTTAAAAGTAAGTTCTTGTAAAAGTAAGATTAAGGCTATTTTTATCCTCTAGGACAAAATAGAAATAGTAAGGTTTTCGGTTTTTGTTCTTAGACTTTAATGCCAATTCCTTATATAATTCTATCTTACAAATAGGTTCGTGAAAAAAAAAAATTGAGGCATAAGTTTCCAAAATTTATTTACATTTGACCATAGTATATATGCTGTTGCTGAAGAAATTTGGGAACGGGATCAAAATAGATCTAATTCTGAAGAGACCGAAAGATGTGAAAATAAGTCAGGATGTTGGAACCACAGGGTTATGTGGCGTGCATGTATTAACACATATCGCGTCTCAGCCAAATATTATTTTTTTCTGAGTGGGTAAATTGTGTGTGGCCTGGCGTTCTTCACTTCTCTCTCAACTCCTTCCTTCAATTTCATCAGCTGTTGGCAGCAGAATTACGAATCTATGGTTTTGACAGGCGGTAAAAGCCCATAATAAACATTTCTCCTCAAATTACACCACACCCCTATTGCAATTTAACCCGGTATTTGCCACAGTCTGCGGAAACCTGACCGATCTTCGACTACGATCTCTTTTAAACGTTCTTGTCTTATATGAAACGCTTTTCATCATTAATTGTTACTTTATTCAAAATCGATTCGGTTTAATTACTTCTCAATAAAAAAAATCACAAATGAGTACACGGTTCAATAAGTTTCTGTTATTGAGCTCGTATGGTGCCTAAATATCGAGGCTTTTCGTATATCCAACTTTTCGAATCTGTTTTGTAGTTAAATTAAAATTCTTCAGTTACGACTTAACTGTTAATATGCAAATTTTGATCAATCTTCTCAAAAATGACGTACATTTTGTCCGTAACTAGACGACCCGAGCGAGTTGCACCTTTGATGAAAAAAATTCTAAATTCCCGGATTAAAAAAGCTTCAATAAATTTTTTGCTACTTATACTAACATTTTAACTAACATAAGGTCCATAAACCACACAAATTGTTTTTATTCAATTTTAAAGTAAAATTTTTAAACGTATTTATTTTTTCGTTTGATTCTCTCCTTTTGTCACAAAGAAAACAAATGAAATTTAATAATAAAGGTACTATTTGCAGAGAGGTTTATTCCCCGGCCAATATAAGAAAGTCAAAAATTTTAAAAACATAAATAAAACAACACAGTTCAGGAAAATTTCGCTCCATACATATTTGTAACATAACAGGAATCAGGTTATGTAACAAATATGTCACCTATGCACCCAATTCCCCTTCTTTGAACATTTACCAGGAGACCTGTTTATTGCCAATACTTTATTATATAATAATGCAAGTGAACCAGATTACACTCGGGCGGAATTTTTATTATGATGAATTTTTTAAAAAATGTTTTGGTCGACATCTCAATTTTAATTAACTTTAAATAATGTTCATTTAGCGACATTGATTATATGAACTCGTAACTTGAATAATGTAATACTAATTAATTCCTGAAATTAAAAGAAGTTTTAAAAGAGATGAAGGCATTTATTGTTTTTTTCATGAAGTACTATAAGAAAATTAACAAAAATACAAAAAACTCATTTCCCACAGATTAAAATTTAGGTATGAGATAAGTTTTTGTAATTTTCAATATTATATAGAAGTTAAAAAAAGTTTTAATTAATGTTCGATGAAAGTGAACTAAAGCATTTTTATTTCAACTATCAGCCCATTTCCTAAACCGCTGTTCGATAAACTTCACTATTTTATATACGGACTACTTATTACCATGTATTGTATATACAGTTGCGAGTATCTAGTAAAATTTTGATATTTTAGAGCTATATTCAAAAGTTATACAAAAATATCAAAAATTATAAATAATTTAGTAAAAAATAAAAAAGAATTTTGTTAACATACAAAAAAATAACATAAAAAGTAATCGTTTGTAGGATAAGACTTACGATAGATGAAAAAGATTAGAATAATGCTTGACACAAAAAAACAAAAAAGTTAACGTGTAGAGTGCTATATACAAAACCATGTTATTGAGTGATGAAACTTAGGCTTTCATAATGTCATATAATTTGCACGAGCCCTGCTTTGTTTTGTTATTTTTATAAAGATATATTTAGTCTTAATCTAGTCAAAATCTAGTCCTTTGTTTAACTTTATATAATTTCAAACGTTATTTATAATTACCGCAGAACTATTTAAATCATCACGGTGGACTGAACTACTTTGGTAGAAATAATTTATTCACAATTATAAGCAATGATATTTTTCCGATTTAATGTTTTATGCCGTGTGACAAAGACCTACAAATATTACATTTTAGACAATTATTACGCTAGATATTGTACTACATATTGTCTGTTTAAGATAATGTTTAAGATAATCATTATTTTAATAGAACAATATCTAGTTTATTATATATCAATATTACCAGAAGCTTTCAAGAAATATTAACTTTCGTCTTATAAAGAGTTTGATTCCGTCATTTGACCAAAAAATATTACCTAACATTTTAATTTACGCAATGAATACAATTATAATGCTATTAAGTAATCATGATATGGGTCATTTAATTACATTAAATTTGCCGTAAATTGAATCATTTGCGGTATTCGGTCAGATGAGTTTTAATATTGTCTATGGGTCTATTTATGATAAATTCTGTGACGGTACTTTATTATTAATAATGTTATAGTCCCACCGAAACCGCTGTACCGCGCGTTAGGTATTATATATATTAAAAGGTTTTAGCATGTTATATTCGTATTTTACAATAAAAAAACATACCATATAACTATATCAAAACGTAATATAAAATAATCAGCAGCGCTCTTTGTCTAAATGTGTCTAATAACTTAACACTTATGTATCGAGAAAGTAAGGAGTAGTTGCGTAAGCTTAATATTTTGTAACGGCTGTTAAGATCGACTTCGGCGAAGCGGCAACCGGTAAGATACAACAGTAATCCTTGCCTCGAGCAGTTCCAGGAGGGGCGAGTAGCGCGTCATGTAATTGCAATCTTCAACACTGATTTTTTAAACAATTTTATTATTTTTCATCATTGTGACTCGTATGCCGAAAAAATCCGTAGTTGTACAATAGTGTTTTAATATATTTTTTTAATATCTAGCTGAACAAAGGCGTCGGGGTATAACTCTCATCGATGTTTCATATCATTTTGTCTTAATGCATGTTATTATTGCACTGTGTGGCAGAAATTAATTCCATATGTATTTTACAAAAAAACCTGTGGGCTATTTATAACTTAAAAGCCAGAGGTTCTCCGAGAGATGTTTTTATATATATTCTGACCAACGCTTCTCAATACATATTTAGTCACATAATGTTTATGCGCATAAAAACTTAAATACGAATAAAAAAGTGAACAACAAATGTTAAATAAGAGAAATGAAAATTAACCTCTTGAAAAAGTTCACAAATCATTTTCGGGTCTTAAATGTACGATTTTGTTATAAAAAAAAGTCCCACAATATATCATAGATCTTCTTTTTCTTAGTTTTAAATCTAAAATTTGAAGTATATTATTAATTAAATCTTACTTTAGCATTCAAGAGTTGGCCGAAATGTCTTGAAATGGGTTTGTTCACCTATTTACATGGTTGCTATAATTACGTGTACATCAAACATGGTCAAATTTTGTTTAAAAAGCGAAACTGATGAGTTTTTGTCTACCTCTTCTCTGCAGATCAGTATTCCGAGCTGGTGGTGGCTTGCTAATTATTATGGTAAAATAATTGACGATTCAATATTGCAAGTAAATGTGAACTCGAATATTTTGAATTGAATTTGATATACGAGGCCGTTCGTAATTGTATAGTTGGTGAGACACCCTGGGCAACGTCCTCGGGAAAGAGGTCCAGCATGCGCGGAAGATAAATTGGTCGTTTTGGTGCGTGCGAGAGCGGTGCGGGCGGCGCGGGGCGCGGGAGGCGGCGGCGCCGGCGCGCGGAGGCTGCCGCGCTCAGAGCACCTGCGCCCGCGCTCCGAAGCGCCGCTCGCCGTGTGCTCGAGTCCCCGCACCCGCGTCGCGCTGCACAGCGTCGTGACGCCGCAGCGCCGTGACGCCGCCCACGGTATGTGTGGCGCCGGTAGCGCGTCGGGGTCGGGCGGCAGCGCGCTCGTTACTGCGCAGGCCACAACGCCGCAACGCCGCTTGCTGGCGCGCCCGGATCAGCCGCCTGGCCGGTTTTGTAATTTCGCCGGGCGGGCTATGACGTCACGATACTAGTTTGACGCGCGTGCGTGACGGTCTGCGCCAGGACGCCCGCTGCCTCCGCCCCCGACCTTAGTACCTGTGCAATGACGTGCTCGTTTGTCTTCTCTATTCACAAGTGATAAACATAGTGCAATGCCGACGCCGTATTGAACGTCACAATATTAAGAAAGGATCATGCCGCGCTTTTCTTTGTTCTGTGGTCACTTTTTTATCAGCTCCAATGAGAATTACTTATATGTTGTTTCGAAATTTTTAAAATATATCCGTTAGCATCGTTAAATCAAATCACTTGCGCTATGGAAACAGCGCACCGAGCTAATGTTTTCTGTGTGAGTGAATAAAAAGCGCTTATTTCGAGTCTTACAGTGTTCGGCGAGTTTCGTTCGTCAATGTGTGCGAGAGTATACTTCGATATCCCAGCTCGCGGCGAAGCCTTTTCATACTTTTATTTTTTTTCTGCCTGCGGCGAGGTTGAGGCATTTACGAATATGTAGCTTGATATTAATATATGAATTAAACAAAAATTGTGAAGTAGAGTTATGTCGAAAAATTTTCACGTTCATGGGTTGCCTGTTATAGCAAAAAGAGTTATTCTATTGGTTAAATATTTTAAGTTCTTTGTTATTTCTTTGCATACAAGAAAGTTCCCCACTTACTGAATACGATTGTAAAACAATAATTCTAATTTTGGCTTTTAAATATTTAATATATTCTTAACAACCCCAGTTTTTTTAATAGTTGTACTTCCCAAAAACACTTTTTGAAAATTTTGGCCTTGCAAAACTTGGCTGAGGACTAAAATAATAGCAAGCTCTATTTGCGAAACGAGACTAGAGGCCTGTCTATTTGGAAATTCTTAAGTCGGAGAGTGACGTCTTCGTGTTTTAGTTCTCGATGTTTGGTAAAAGTAAGTGAAAATTACACAATTCCGTCAACTGTCGATTGTTATGCTTATTGCTCAATGACAGGTTCGACAAGCACGTGTTCGTAATAGTCGTTTCCAGTTTGTACCGTTCCGTGGTACTTGGCTCTGAGCGGGCCTGAGCAGCTCCTGAACAAGTTCGGGCGCTACTCGGCGATCAGGTGCTACTCGATACTTGTTCTTCTAACTGGACTCCAGTCAGCTGTTTCTTTGTTTCCATTACCTTAGACAAAGTATACTCTGATATGATAATATGTTTTCTTGACTGTGTTCTAGTCAGTTTAACAATCAATGTAATTTAATTATAATGTGGAAATACGTTCACATTTTAAAAGGTTTTTGTTGAAACAAGTTGTCAAAAGAAAAAAATTTCGAAGGGTTAATTAAGTTTTAAAATAACTCGTTTGTTACACAAGAATATTGAAAGTCATCTGAGCACGCCGCGGCACACGTACAATAAATGTTTTGCTTGTGATGGAGCGAGTAATGGACGAGAGTAATGTATTTCAGAAGCGTGTATCGGGATCGTCTCGTGCGGAGCGGGGCGGTCCCCGGCGGGCCCGCATGGCGTCGCCACAGGACAGTCCGCGCGCCTCGCCCGCATCGGCGCCGCGTTCGCCAGCGCCCGCGCACGCCGTGCTCGCCACCATGACCCCCGTTCAGCCCGCGCACGACTACTACCCCCACAAGGTCGAGATGGATTCAGACGACGGCTACCCGCCAGAAGCTCATTCCTACCGCCACTCCCCCCATGAACTCGCAGCTTATGCTCCCGACAGTAAAGTACCCGTCCAGCCAGATGTTTACGATCAGGGTATGGATTCCATCGACGAAAAGACCCCTATTGATCTCATTTACGAAGACGACAAGCAAACAGTTATTTATACGACCACCCCTGACCAGAAGCGAGTAGAAATGATCAGTGGTCAGTTAGAGGACGGGCAGCTCGTCGGCGGCGGCGGTCAGCTCGTGGACGGCGGCGTGTCCGTGGTGGTCGGTGCGCCCGGACAGGGCACCGTCCTCGTTCTCACCGACCACGTCGTCGACGAATTGGGACAAGTTATCACAATACCCAGGTAATAAAAATATCTAATATTCAATTTATATTGGATGACGGAAAATTTAAACATTTACGTCGTGAACTGGTATCAAGCTAATAATAATTTCAAAATCAACCTATCAAAACTCTTGCCGTAGGATATTAAGCCGCCTTCAAGTTTATCGCCTTTGCATAATTTATGATATATCTTGACAAAAAGTAGTAGTATCAGGTGTCCATATATTTAACGACTGGAATTTCCATTTCGATCTTTTTAAGTTTTGTGGAAATTATAGCAAGCTTCTAATTCCATATGGCAACAAAATATCACATAACGTTCCTTGTGATATTTTTTGTAATTATTTTTATGTTATTGTAATTAACGAATTAAGAATGAAAACGTTAATTTAAATTTACGTGCACACGTTTACGCTATAATATTTACGATAGCACATACAGTTTAGTGGGTAACATGGCAATGAAATGTGCTCAGCATTCTAACGACGAACCGTCTAGTCGAGTACTTAATCACATGCGAGTATTAATTTGTTGGTGCGTTGCCACCTCCTTGGTGTGGTTTGCTTTGTTAGAAACAATGGATTGTTTGTGCAAGTGAGTGGTGTGAGTAGTGTGAGTGGTGTGTGTGGAGTCAAGAATGAGGTGCTCGTGTCGGAGGTCCAGTGTAACGGTTGTGCGCTGGGAGCGGCGCGAGTGTGTGGGCGGAGCGACGGGCTCACCTTGAACTTGCCGCGAGAGCGGACGCACACCGACCGATCTCACTCCGATGATGTGATGTTCGACCAATAAATATGCTCATAGCTTCCTTTAATTTTAACTTCATCTTTGTACGAACACATTTGTATCGTTCAACACACTTTAATCAGATTCAAATATTAAAAATTAATCAAGCGTAAAATTCCTACCCGAAACATAATTTTATACATCAACTTATGATTAAATTTTCTCACGTTGTTCTCGCTGGTAGCAGCTTAGATCAGCTTAGACTGGTAACCTCGAGACACTCGGCCACGAAATACAATGCATAGGTTTCTTTATTTATACTTCGTTAGAAACACGTCAGATTAATTTAAATTCTCGAAACAATGACCATCAAACGTTTGCTATTTTAGGAATTTACGGCAAATAAACAGAAGCGTATTCATCGCCGCGTCGCGTTATTCACGATGTCGCGTACTTGTCTTCTTGCCTACATTAAAACTTAATATAATAGTTTAGAGCCAATGAACGTAAATACAGCAAAAACACGTCACGTGCGTGTCATTCATAATACATCTAAGCCTGGTATCTGCGATGACTACGTAATGAAAAATTTAGATTTGTTTAGTCACTGGCTTAGAACTATTAAATCCCCAGACAAATTTTAATTCGGATCCACGCAAATTTAGTAATCTTGATATAATATAAATGTGTATAAAATTCATAAGCTACCAACTACATATATGCCATATAATATCATCTGTATATTTAAGATATATACATGTATAAACATGTAGGTATGTAGCCATTCATTCGTTCACGTAATGTCGATATTAAAAGTTTCTGTACAGGATTGAGATAAAAAAAACCAATACAGGAGTATAAATATAATGAAAGGCAAGTAAAAATAAATAAATAAGACCGATATGGCTCGGTACCTACCAGCCCAGTGATAAAAACTCGGCTGAATCGTTTAGGTCGCGGGCGAGAGCCTGTGCGACTTCACCCGCCGCGCCTCCAACACTTTAATGACGACTTTTTGTTGCACAGCGGTACACGTCTTGAGGGGCGAGCGAGTATTTCAATTAATTAAAATTATTATCGTCAAAATATCAGTTGATAAACATGTATCCTCAAAAATAATTTAACCCGATGTACGCTAAAAAATTTAAAAAACGTTAAAATAAATAGATAATAGTGATCTAAGAAAAATATAATTGCTCTTTTAACGGTTGAAAAAACTATTTATATAATTATGAATGCATCGTATAAGAGAGCCGTGTGATCATCTACGCAAATTGCCCGCTGTCTGCTGTGACTTACAGAACTCTGTAAGGCGACAGGCTGCCCGCCGCCGCCCGCCGCCGCCTCGCCGCCCGCCGTCGCCCCGGCGCAGTCTTATTTTATTGCCTCGCACTCGTTGCGGCGACCCTCGAGATGAGCTTACAATCGCTTGCCTTCTTGTCCCAATCATTATTTTATGTAATTATTTAGCCAGTAAACATTTTTTGGGGAATCATAACAGTTATACCGGCTTTTTATCAGCCGATATCCTCTTTACTTAAATTTATACAAGGTTTCCAATATTTTGTATAACGTTTACGACTCTTCCATCAGGTATTACAAGGATTTCAAATATTTCCGGAAGCATTTGTACTTTGAATAATAGTAAAAAAAATCCTTCGGCACACTAACAATTGCGGTCCTATTTAATGCTTTGATAAAACTATAATGTATTTTAAAATGAATAAATAATAAACGAAGTAAATGTAAAAAATGCCAACAAAATTGCTACGGACCGGGTCAATAAACTCGTGAAAGCGGGAGGCATTAAAGCTGTTAGTAAAAGACATCAACGGGATCTCGCTTTACTCCCGTAGCGAGTTGCAAGGTAATGCCGTCATATCGGAATTAATGACTTATGTTATAAAAAGATAAGGATTTTAATGGAGTAATATTATTTTATTTAAAGTTAAGCAGTATGTATTATTATATTGAAATCATTTTAAATATATATTGTTCCTCACTATATAATTCGGCTCCTAGAGAAAATTTAATAATCCGATTGTCCTTAAAAAAAGTAACGATCATTCTTTCTACCTGTTGCCGCTGTCCGAGCGAAATAAAAAACGGTTTCCCCTACTAAAGGGTTCACTTCCCATCACAAGGATTCTGTATAGGCACACACACACATTTAAATACCTTGCGGCGATATAGATAGACATACGTATGTGCAACGCAACGTGGCATCGATGCGGCAGTGTCCGACAGAAATCTCTACGGGGGATAAAATTTCTTATAAACATTAGAATAGTATGGATTTAAACTCATATCATAAGTATACTTACTTTTTATGAATACAGATACGATAATATCCTTGAACTGCAATTACCTTAGTTATTAAGTATAATGAGATAATGAATATCATTTTATATTAAATTAATTTATACTATAAAAATGTTATGTCGTAAGGTTATTGAAAATCTTGATATATCTTATACATAATACAACTAATTCATTGCATTTCTTCGTTTTCATAGTATATTCTTAAGTTTTTAGCTTTTAAAATTACACTTTCCCCGATGTTTTTATTATTTGAAGAAAAAGTTATCCAAATATCCGAAAGGAGGCAGGTCTTCCCTTTTTTATCAAAGAGCAACCACAAGAGAAAATCCATTATAAGGCTTTATTATCTTCCGTCGAGGTTTAGAATTGTAAGATATCACATTTTATTGGACGGTTTCGTTGTAACCTTTCGATTAAAACTGAATTCTAAAGAATATAATCATAAGATTGATTTTAAACATTTTGACTTCTACGGATACGTTTATTATTCACGGAGATATGTAACTTTGTTATATTCGGGGATTCATTTGTGGTAGGTTTTTGTTAAAAATTACAATAGTATTCGAATAAGTTGCATGCGATATATCAATTAACACTGTAATGAGGTTAATTTCCATATTTCATTAAAATATGTAACAATACTATACTCGTATGTTCTCGAATTGATTATAAATAATTATAAAAAAAGGATTTTAAAGCTGCTTCTAAAAGTTTCGTAACTGCTCACCTGCGAATTAATAAAAGAGTTTAAACAAAGTCAAAGCAAATTTAAGTAGGCTTTTGTGTTATTACTTAGTAATAAACAAAAAATAGCTTAGGAAGTAAATATTAAAAACAGTTTATTTTACTTCAAAATTAGTTTTTTTAACAACAATAAATAATGTCTGGTAAGTCGAATTTAAATTAGCTTGTTATTATAAATGTTTACGTTTCAGTTTATGTGTCTTTACGGTTCCGAGATATTTAACTAAATTTACTTATTGTTGCGACTTTAAACATATGTTAAATTTTTGTAGATAATATATTTTGTCTATACATATACGTTTATGTACGTATATAAACATTTATGCTCTTGGGAGAGCAGAATGTTTGTTGGTTGTTCTCATTTTGCCGCCATCTTTGTCTCTTACTTCACATGCATTGATTCTGAGGCGATTGCGAGGGCCCTCATCTTATTGGTCCATCGCAGAGCTGGATTTTAAGCCATTTATTTTACCTTTTATAAGTCACGTCAAAATCGTTTTTGTTTGCGTAAAGCGACCAAAGTATTATAGTTTCACAATTTAGAAAAACAATTATTTAACCCGGTAGAGCAATACAAGGTTACAGATAACACTGTATACTTGTGTAATTAAAATTATTAATCATGTGAATTTCGTATTGTTGATGGACTATTGTATTTCGAATCTTATCACTGCACCATTAAAAGTCGCACTATAGATTCTGTAACTGAACGATTCACATTTGGTATATTTATCTGAAAATATTTGTCACCATCATTAACTACTAGTGTTAAGAAAGCGGATTTTATTATAGGTTAAGGCTCTTAATCATTAATTGTATAATATTCTAGAAAATTTAACAAAATTGATTGTTAGTTAATTTTAAAATAAATTAAAAATTTTCTAACCTAATTAAGTTAAACTTAAAATTAGTTAATAACAATATTTTATTGAATAATAATTTAGATAAACTATGTTTGTCGACAAATTTTATTTAGGCATTCGACATATCACTCTTAATGATTTCGAAATCATTAACCAACTTAAATAGATAGGTATCTGTAATCGTTGAATCGTTAAATCGGAGAAACTGTTTATTCATCACATTGACATCTACAGGTCGCCTATGTGTGTGTGCGTGTGTGTGTACGTACACCGCGGGTTATTGGTGTGATAAAGACAGAGAACGTAGTGGTCCTCTGTGCGACCGAGAGACTGAACTCTTAACAAGGTTCGCTTTGCCTTATAAGAATATGAATGTACGATTTAATTAACTTGAATGTTTATAAAGCTAAGATTATTTGTGGTAACATAAGTCAAAAAACAGTAAAAAATGAAAACATCATTTCAATAAAGAAAAAAGTATATGTAGATTGCAGACAATTTTCTTTTTTACTTACTTTTTTATTTCATTACTACTTTTTTCAATATCTATCCAACAGTATAGACATTATAAATACAGTTAAACACCAAAAAAGTTAAAATGCTATTTGTGTTTAAGATATTGCAAGATAATATTTTCATGTATGGTTGTAGTGAGCAGAAATGAATAAAAAATATAATTTTGCGTACGTAGTACATGAGGACACTTGCAAATCCATTGGCGGTTTCAAAATTATTAGTACTATTTACACCGGACTCGGATTCAATTTAGAAAGTGATCAAAACATATTCCATGCGGATAAAAGAATTAAATAATATTGCATTCCTTCATTTCTTGGATGATAAATGTAATATTTTTGTGAAAATAATTGTGAAGCCTCGAAAAGAATTTAGTTACACATGTATTTCATCATCATATGAAACGTTCGTAGATTTTAAAAGGTAGGAAATTGTTTACAAATGTATGCAGGTACAGGAGACAGTAAATCGTTAATGACTTCTCAACACCATTTATGCATCTTAAGGTTGTACATTCACTCGTGTGCGTAACGGCCTATCAGGCAGGGTGTGCGGTCTGGGGCCGAAAACGACGACATTGCGGCAAGGAGCGCTTGCTCGGCGCGGCTCGGCTCGGCGCAAGGGCGCGCCTCTCACTCACTCACGTCACGCCAATGTTTTTCGGATGCCGATATAATTATTGCGCTCAATCGATATCTGCCACGTTTATTATAACAACACATTTTAAATTATTTTATTTTACTTTAATCAAGACGCTGTATTCATAATGGGTCTACATACTGCACATTTTTTGGTTTTACTATTATTGCCGTGCATATATAGAAGGATATACAAAAAGCAAAAGTAAAAAAGTTATCAAAATGATATTTATAATATTAATTTAATATTAACATGGTAAAACATGGTATTGAACAAATTTGGAAAAATCGTATGGTCTGTTAAATGTATAAAATCTGGTATAAAATTTGTTGGACATTTATAAATTTGCTTTTGTACATTCATATAACATGTACGAAAGTAAATACTGGCGTAGCCCAACGGCTTGGAAAATTGAAGTGGCATCGGGCAAGCTACACACTGTACAGAACAGATGGCCGCTGGCGCCTTAAGTTTTGGAGTGGAGACAATGAACTGGCAAGCGCGATGTCTATCCACGAGATGGACCGACGACATTGTTGAGGTCGTCGGAAAACGCAGGATGCAAGTTGCTTCCCACCGGTCTTATTGGGAATCCATAGGGGGGAGGGAGAGCTACGTCCAGAAGTGGACGCCCTACGGCTGAAATGATGACGATCATCACATGTTTGTGATTAGTATTTTTTATTTTTCATATATTACTTATACATCAATTGCTTTAAAAATTATTATGGCATAACAAATACTTTTGCAACACAAAAAGGGAAATTACGGATGATTTGGAAACAATATTACGGAGAAATCGCACTAAGAATGTTCTTTCATTAGGCAAAAAGCAAAGAATGTATAGAAAAGCAATACTTCATTTTTAAAGAATGAAATCTACAAAGGTACTCCGAACTCTAAGAACATTCCTTGGTCCTACCCTTAGTTCACAATATGGAAAAGTCGACAAATAAAATAGAATATTAAGTTTTCGCTACACGACTCAAAGATGTCATCTCTCTTTTAGTATTCCTTTTTTAAAATGTTATATCTCATTATTTATTAAAGTGCATAAGTCAGCCGGATACAAACAGTGCAACAATTAAGGCCATTTTACTTATAAAATTCTAAAAACTTTTTCACCGACCAAATATATGGCCTGTTCATATAAAAAGGTTATAGTGGATTTTTTCCTCATTATTTTGTTAAATCCACATCTTTCCTCGAAGCTAAAGAATCCACTATGTACTCTAACTCGGACGACGAAAAAAGAAAGGCTTGAAGGGGCAATATGGTAGTGTTTTTGCGACGTGGTGCGAGTGCCGGGCGCGCCTCGCGCTACGTACAAGGAATCGCTCCGCAACGTCCCCGCTCTGCTGCGATGTAAATGATCCCCTTGAATAATGTATCCCATTCTTGGTCAACTCTTCTACCATCATATATGGCACATGGCGATTACCCGTTACTTCCAACTGCTTTCTATCTACATAAACTTGCAAAGAAATACGCTAATTGCCAAAGCGGTTACCAGTCTTTATATTTTTGCAGCAAAATCTTTATATGGTTAGATTCCATTCGTCGATAAAATTAAAGTTATGGAAAATTGAGGCTACACTTGGGACTAAAGTACCGGTCCATCTAACACTGATTTATTACTCTCGCTTCTTAAAGTTTTGCTTAGCCGCCATATTTACCTTTTATACAAGTTAAGTGGTTTCAACGTCCATTAAAATTTACGTTCCTTGCATTTTGTTTAACTATATTCACCAATATTATAACTATTAAATTTGCACCAGTAGCTATGACTGGCCATTCAGACCTTAATTAGCTGTTTGTTTTTGATTTTGTTATTTTCCAACCTATCTTTAATACCATGACTACATACCTTCTATTTGCAAAATCAAATTAAATAAATAATTTTCAGACATTCACCAAACTGATAACTTTCTATACAAAATGAAATGTTACTTATCGAATAATTTATATAAAATCATTTACCATAAGCGCGAGTTTCTAGCGAATTTGTGCTAACTTAAACTGTCTATGATCTCAGCGTATCGCTATTTAGTGCCCGCTGTAATGTTATCGACCTAAAGTAGGCACATTATGTATCTATAGCGGCCAGTCGCATACAATCAAATCGCGTGGTAGATATGTACAAGCAAACAGCGTGGCGGAATATCACCGATGTCTTACATACCGTAAAACAGCGTTGTATAGTGTTAGTAACAAATGATAATGAACTCTATGAAAATTCTACTAGATGCGTTTTTCGTGGTATTGTGTTAGGCGAGGCGCACGGGTGGGTCACGACTGACGCGCACGCGTTCGTGACCTTGCCGTGTTCGTTGCGCAGAGGTCACACTCTTGCACTGATGCGCTCTCGCAACATTGAGCTTTCCTCAACAGAATCCAAATATTAAATATCAGTTAATATCAACTGATATCAGTACTATGTTTTACATTTTAAAATTACTATTTAACACGTTAAACACTATCAAAATCGTAGTACAGCTGACTTTTTCATTTCAATGCTTTTTTTATTTAACTCATACATTTTTCAACAAATATTCATTGCTCCTTAACTTATATTATAAAATAGTTTTTTTCTGATTAAAAAATCAATCTAATCGGTATTAGAAATTAGAGTTTCTATTAATGAGACATAACTGCTTTTAACCTTGACTTCCTAACAAAACCTTAGTCTTATCTTCGGCTTAATAAAATTTGCGAGAGGAATTTTCAAAAAGCTACTTAAAATGCGTCGGTGCGTTGCGTTCGCAAGTAAAGTTCAAGAACGATATAATGGCTATGAAAACGATCTTAACTAAACGGTCATAAGGTCTACGCGCGTTGTGCACAACGTGGGCACGGCCGTATAATTATGAGTAATCGTACTAGACGTACGTATGTTCTAGCATTGATCGATTGCACTCCTGTGTTCTGCAAATGAAATTAGAAATTTACCAGCTGTAGTCTTACACGTTGTTACCTACTAGTTCTGTCCCTGTTACGAGAATTTATACTTGCGGCTTAAATACCAATGAGACAGATTAACACGCGTAATAAGGGAAAAGGCAGAGAGGAATGAAGAATGTTGCCATAACCAAGCGTTCAAACTTTCTCCGGCGATGTAGGTATTTCATTGCAGTCCAGATTTAAATAAAAATATATAGTAAAGGGAAAACTTGCATAAATACATCTATATATGTAAAACAAAGTAGTGTTATTAACACCATTTTTAAGTCTTGAGCGGTTTGACCAGTTTTTAACATGTTTGTGTTTTTCTTATTGTCTTCGCCTAAAATAGGATAATAGGTATTAAAATTAGATATTCTTCCATTAAAAAATATCATTAAAAACATCTGTCAGCCATGTATAAAATTTAACAAAATAATTTTGTGAATATTTGGTTATGAGATATCTACACATTCGTGTAGAGTAAGCGAAATGAAGCTCGCAGGCCAACTAGTGTAAGGTACGCTTAATTTTTAAAAATCTCTTTTTATTTAATCCATTGCATCGTTTTCGGGATTAAGCCCAAAGTTGTGAAATACAATGATATAACACGAAGTGAATGACATTTTAGGTTTTAATATTGTGTATGGCAATCGTTAAATAAAGTTGAAGTTTGAAGTTATCATATTCTCCGTTTCACATTTTTTTAAACTATGCTGTTTTAATGCTGTAGTATAGCACAAACATTTTATTGTCTTTAATACACATAAACAGCATTTTAATTGATGTCTGTTAATCGTAGTAAAGTATTTGCAGGAATACATATTATAATATTCTCATAGGTTCGATAAAGATGCTTTAAAAATAATTCAATAACCAAGAAAAAAAATTACTCGTAAGACTATACTTGGCAAAAATGCCGCAATAAAGTCCTCAGATGGCGCTGTTCCATGGCATGTCTTCAGTTTGTAAATGCTAATGCATGTCCATTACATACGATACACCAATTTGTACCGTCTCCACGTAGGGAACTAACGAGAAAATCCATTTTTATTTTTGCTAAAAGCAGCAGTCTGCTCCGTTCTTGTTCACTAAAGGTTTGTTTGTAGTAACAAACTGAAACGCGCATGGTATATAAGAATTATTGGATAATAGCGATGAGTGACCAACTTTAAACTAGTAAAAACACTAACCAGTAATGACACGTTCGTTAAGACAGTATGGACTCGTAATGAATGTGTTTAATTAACAGTTGATTAATATATATGTAACCGACAACCTAGAAGATTGGAGA
Source organism: Battus philenor (assembly GCF_028537555.1). Lineage (NCBI taxonomy): Eukaryota > Metazoa > Arthropoda > Insecta > Lepidoptera > Papilionidae > Battus > Battus philenor. The sequence continues at coordinate 8,685,955 of NW_027181693.1, forward strand.
ATTAAAGTTTTGGTGGGCAGGTCGTATAGCGTGTGGACCAAATGGTGGCATGAGCCTTTAGGTTCCGTAGTGGAGACAATGAACCAGCAAGCTCGACGTCCGTCCATAAGGTGGACAGATGACCTTGTTAAAGACGTCGAAAACGCTGGAAGCAGTTCGGTTCCCATCGGTCTTGTTGGAAATCTATGAAGGTGGTCTATGGTGGCCATCCTACAAGTCAAATAATGATCAATGCAATCCTTTAATTATTGTAGTATGCAAGAAACCTTATCGCATTTCGCCATCTTCGTGTGAATATAAAAAAAATCAATTTTAATTAATCGAACTATTATTAACACAATAAGTTCTAATACATAGCAGTTAATACTATTAGAAAAAGTGCTTTATTTACATCAAACTTAGCACCATTTTAATGTGAAGATTATAAAAATTTAATTTCCATTTGATATCAAATGAACTACACATTCACTACTGCAATATTTCTCGTACATTATCTTATGATAGATTAATAACCACGTCGGTAATTAATAATTCACGGACGCTGTACAATACAACGTAAATATTAATATTATAATACTTCAATTGTATGGTATAATTGTTGTTTAATTATAATAATTTATTTAAATAACTTAAGTTCTTATTTAACATTAATCTATTTACTTTGTTTCAAAGTCTGCTATCTATTTCAATATTTTCACACCCTATCCGGTAAAATGTAGCGGCTTGAGCTGAGGCTTCCCCAGCAGCACTCGAACTTCGATACTTTAAAAGAGGTCTTAGAGGTCTCAGAGGTTCAGGTTCTTAGAGGTTCTGAGAGAGTTCTTCTACGCGCTCTGCGCCCTGCCATCACAAACCCGTGGAATCTGCAAATGCCATTTAGGCAGCAGTAACAGTCAAAAAAATTGACTCACATCAGAACATGCAGAATTTACTAAATTTAAGAAGCTGGTAAAAACAACCATTTTCTGTCTCCAATGTGTATTTTGTGATTTCATGTTTCATAATTATCCTAGATTTGTCGTATCGCCTCACTAATGTAACGTTTTATTTCCCTAAAAGTAACGGCCACAAAATTTCTTCTACGTTGGTTGATCATAACTGTATGACATTTATCAAATGTAAGCTATCAATACTTGTTGATGGAGAGCGGTAATAATACATATGCTATTGTAAACGTTATTAAATATCAACATTAAGCAACTGAACTGAAAGAATTTTAACTGGTTAAAAGTTAATTAGTTTCATGATACCCGATTAACGTATAATGTGACAATTGTTTGTTCAATCTTTATTAACAACTTTCATATAAAACCTGTAAGAAATTGAAATTTATAGTTTAACTGTGGCTTGTACGAAATCGTTTAATTTCTTTATAATCCTTTTATAATAATGTGTGTTTATATATGTATATATATATTTATAAAGATAGTTTCTTTACACCTCCCCCCATTAACAAGAATTTTTTTATAAAATTTTTGTTATCCTCTATTTAAAAGGTTAGCGAAATATTTATAAAAAATTTCTTCCCAAACGGGAGATTTAAAGGAGGTTCCACCGTGATTTAAACTCGGATTGCTGGATTCAAAGTCCAGAGTGCTAACCATTACACCATGGTACCACACATTTTTACATGATTATTTTTCTGTTTCTTCTTTAATGGACAAAAAGAAATATTAAATAAAAGGTATGAATAAAACCTTAATTGAAATGCAATGAATTTGAAACGCTCGCTGGAATTGTCCCTTCATAAGATTAAAGCGAGTAGGAGGCGGCCAAGCGATAGAGGAATGAGACTTGCGATCTTGAGGTCGAGTGCTCGATTCCTGGGGTACAACTTTATATAGCACTTTGTGCAATAACTCTATAGAGTTGTCACTATTTACAAACAAGTTTCCAGAGGATGGGCAGTAGCGTCGTCTGCATACTATCCTACAGTAACCAATACTACACTACGATCCTCAACCCACACACAACTTTGGGTCTATTCTTAGCAGTAGGCGTTTATGGGTTGAAAGGAGGAAGCTTAAAGTGACGTGTATAATTTTGAAGACGAAAAACAATGCAAGTAAACTCCCTCTTACTTCAAATCAAGATTTCGATTTCTTCACCATACACATGAGAGGTCTTAGAGACCATGAGAGAATCTGAAATTAAAAAGTCAGACGCATTCTTCTTCGTTTATGGCCAAATCTTTTACCACACAGGCTGTTCAATTATTGAATTAGTTAGCGCCGAGTATAATATGTGCCAAGGCACTACCTTTTTTTATGAAAATGGTTAAGAAATATTTACTAGACCAATTAGTGACATACCCTTTAATTAATTTTTTTCTGTCTCTGTTTCTTTATTATTTCTGAGGCAAGTGCGACGCAAGTCAGTTTGATGTTTTTACTATATCTGTATATATGTATTATACCGTATTGATTATAAGGATATGAGTTATATACATATGTATGTATATGTATGTATGTATATGTATGTATGTATATGTATGTATGTCTATGTTTGTATATATCAGTGTTTTATCAATGTGTACACGTTACCTACCCGTTATTTAGACTTGTACTGTTTCTATACTATGATCGTCTGGAAGAAATTGCCTCGTGTTATAAAACCGCCCATTGCACTATTATGAAACTATGTTTATATTTTCTATCGTTTGCTATAGAGAATATTAACTAACTAAAGATGAAGAGGTTAGACAAAGCCCAATGTGGAGGTCGTAGATAATTTCTTAGGACCAGAATCATTAAAAATACGCGTTATAACCAAAGGTAAAGCAATGTCGATTTTTCTAGTGTCGTTATCTCAAATATAATATTTAGAACAGACAACTTCAAATGGCAAATTTGAAAGAAAGTATTTGTCAAGAAATGGCGGCTATCACGGAGTCTACCTGCTGAGCCAACATAAAAAAGTTTTTTACGATTAAATGAGTGCTGCGAGGAAGAAGGGATACATTTCGATATTATAATTTTACAACGAATAAATTACCGAAACTGTGTACTTTAATAAATATTTACATATTTTTGCACGGCTTACTTATTTTTTTTATTGATACAACGAAGAGAAACTCTCTTTTGAGAATTCTTTATATCTTCTGATATTGCTAAAAAAATTAAAAGGACACGCGGCAACAAGGTCACTTAACGATAGTTTTCACAGTTATTACAAAGACGCATGGTGCAATATAAAAGATGCTAGGACGTGTAAGTAAAAACTATCGATGAAATAGATAAGGTTAACATAATCTATAGCATCAAAAATGACACGAACATGTTCAGATAGAGGAGAAAGAAGATATTGACCTGCTTCGTGTAGGATTTTATTCGCAAAATAGCATATTAATCGGAATAGAATATTTTAAAGCGATGAGATTAACCTTCTCTCATAGATGGGAAAGACCAATGATTTAAAGCAAAGCAAATAGGTATGTAATAAAGGGTAGCAAGATCCGTCATTGTGGCGATCTTTGGGGAAGGCTTTGAAGGAGGTATCCTTGCATCTATCGGCTGACATGAAACAGTATCATAACAAGACACACGTTAGAGCATAACAATGACGTTTTACAACATAGGATAAGAATTTTATTTCTCAAGGAGATAATGAATCGAAGTTTGCTTCCAGTAAATTAATCGCCTGATTCAATCTAAATTTAGTTAAAGTTTTAAAACAAAAGGTAAATTAAACTAAAGTTCCTTTTGAATAACATTTAATACGAATTTGGAGTAACATGTTTAATAAATGTTACACATCTGGTCTATCTAAGACCTGGACCATGTAACCTTGAACATTTAATAATCGGTCGTTTATGTTGCATTTTGAAAGCTAATAGAGGTTTATTATCTTTCGAATTAGAAAAAGATGCATAGAACTAATATATTCGCTACAGAATTCAATATAGAGATATGGAGATATGGATTGAGCGTAAAGCGGCGAAATAGCAACAACAGCGGGAAAACAATGTAGTAGGAAAGCAAAGAATGAGGGAGTTTGTATAAAGCTGGAGCAGGTATATATCCTGTGCGGGGGTTCCAATGCCAAAGTTACACACCAATCATAATTGTTTATAAATGTAAAGCGTTATAGGGGTAAATACGTGAACTCTTGAGCTCGTGAGCCTCTTAATAATTACTTACTTTTTTCTATTAAAATGCAACTGGTTATAATTTCTGCAATAAAAAGTCTGCAGGAACATGTAGAAACAATAATGAACTTTAATATGTAGTCATTTGGATTTATAAAACACATTTTCTTACTTTATCTTAACGTCATACCTTTTTCTTAAACCATGATTTCTGGATGCTGTCGTGTCTGCCTATAGACGCCCACTGCAGGGCCTAGGCTTCTCCCAAAGATATGTATGGGGGATTCACCATAATCGCAACGCTTGGCAGGCGATTTGGTGATCCCAGTGTGGCATATATTGTACGAAGAGGATACTGCTGCCCATCCTCTTGAAACTTGTTTTAATGCAATGTAAGATTAAATCCTGGAAATCGTACCCGCGACCTACGATCGCAAGTCTCAGTCCTCTATCGCTGGGCTACCACTGCTCTACACGATGTACAATACATTAATTGAGTGTACGTGAGCTATACATTCACCCCTTTATAGCGTTCACACTTATAACTATTCATCTTGCATACGTACGGCATAACTAGTTACTAGTGTTTAACAGGCCAATAAGGCATGAATTAAAATGTACGGGTCAGTAATTCTACTTTAATTAATGCTAGTTTAAAGTGCACAGTTTTCATTTTATATTCAAGGCCATTTTATATACTAGGCACCTTTCGTTATACATACAAAGATAAAAATATTAAATAATTGTTATTAAAGTATAATGAAGGACAGTATTTCTGATGCTGCAAAGCAACTGCAATAAAAGTCATCGTCGTTTATTCGCCCCATGTGTACGAGTGCATTAAGTCCGCTCGCAACTTTAAAAGGATAATCGTCGCTAGCAAAATCTTGCCATTTCCTTACCATAATGAACAATATTAAGAACCCCGCTAAGTGTAATTGGGGTCTGCGCAGCAAAGTACTCGGTTTATGCGGCCGCATAATTACATATAATAGGCGACTTTTGCAACACACGCGTAGTCAGAATATTTTGCTTCTTGACGCAAAAGTTTTGAAAGAGTATGTAATTTTATATATAAGCTGCATTATATGATTAAATAAAATATTGTAATTTCTTTTCCCGCTCTGCTTCTGCTTATCTTTGACATGGGATAGTTGTGTGTTGTTTTTGTTTAATAGACGTTACGTACAACAACATGTTTACCTCTATCTTTGTTTTGACACACATATGGGATAAATATACGCGTATCAAACTTTAAAAATCACCTGTAAAAGAGGGAAACCACAACGGTTGTTTTATAACCGAAGAAGGTTTGTTTAACATAATAAAACAATAATAAAAATTGATGACTATTCGAGTATCGCTTCTAGAAGTACAATCCTGCAGACCCGGCTTGTCAATAATAGGACTAATAATTTTCCTTATCTGTCGCAGAGGTCGATAGAAAAAGTTTCATACTTACTCCAAGAGTGAGCATTATTGTGACTCGGAATTAGAGTTAAGCGAATAACATACAGCAACTCTTTGCACCCAAAATAAGGGACCCGCAAAATTTATTTTAAAATATTTTTTTATTAGATTTCCGACGTTAATTAGCCTCTATAGGTTTAGCAAATTTAAATAAAATTATGTGAAAACTATTGATGTGTAGTGATCGTATTAAAAGTATATTTAAATATATAAGTTCTACTATTTTATTTCAATATGAACAACTAATTGTAGGTAATAATTCAACTAATTTAGCATGGGTGTTATATCTAATAATAAACTTTATAATAGCTTATAAAAGAGCAGCAAGGAATTACCTTGGTAAATTTTTTGGGTAAAATTTAATAAGAATTAATTTATATTACTTTACCTTGATATATTACGTATTACAAATATATATATATCAATTCATTTTTGTTGATTATAATATTCATAACTCATTTGTATTGTAACTGATGTAAAACGAGTATCTTTTTCGTAAGTTTTGAAGAAGTTGGCGATTACTTTAAAGTTTTCATTGTTGCTTCTTTAAAAAAACTGCACGACAAAGTACTCCCATCATTTAACTTCTTAAAGTTAATAGATGTCTCTGATGATTTAAGTTCATGTTATGGTAATTTTCTTAACTTCTAACAGGTGGCGCTTCAACTAGTTTGCTCATAGATCGTAATTGCTAAAATTTGTTTTTAAAAAATAGTTACTGATTTTTGCTATTAAAAGTATTACATTTTTTTTCAAAAAATGATGTTTAGATCAAGTTAGGCTACCGTTTTTAAAAAAAAGTAACCAGAAAATCATCAAAATATTGGACTATAGTGTTGCCCTCCATCGACAAAATTATGAACCACTGAGTATTATCTACAATTCAGGGCTGTAAAAAATAACTCATAACTACTGTCGAAGTGGTTGCAAAAAGATATAAACCCGCACTGGAAGCGTGTGTATTCCCTCTCTCAATAGCTAGCTCAAGGAACATATTTGATTTCAATTTATGTGATTCATTTAGAATAAATATCTTTAAATCGATATTAATTGGAAATAAACCAAATTGTTGCAAAGCATTCACTACAAACGCCAAAAATGAAGTTGCTTATTAGTTTTGTTCGGCAGTAGTTGGTAATTGTTCATTTATAGGTTACGTACACTTTTTCTTTGTGTTCATAAGCTGTAGTTTATAATAAAAGGCCTGGTTTGAGAATATAACTACAATATAGATTAACTATTGCATGAAATATATAAAATTAAATCTATAATTGTCTTTAACATCATTTATAAATGTTAATTCTAAATATGTCACATCGAAATATATTGGCATATGTGGTGTACACATTTTTTAAAAGAGATTCGTAAAATCATTTACAATTTCGAAATAATTCGCGCTAATGGCACAAACTTAAATATGTACAATAAATAGGGATCGTGCTTGTGACCATAGCATATGAACGTATTTTTAGATTAAAAATAATGCCATTAATATATGCGAATTACCATAATGTTATTTAAATATATAGTGATAATAAATAACATGGTTAAATGGAACCGAAAATTAGTTTTTTTGCTTAAGTTAATTTCATATATTATTTCCAGCTGAATTTACATTATTTCTGTGTTATTTTTAAAGCCGTATATATATATATATATATATATATATGTATATATATATGCATCTGTAAATTTATAGGCAGCATTTGAAGAATGAACTGATAAAAACAATGTTTATTACAATTTATAATGGTGTTACTTAGTTGATGCAACTTTATAATACAAGCAATAATAACATTAAACATTGAAGTCGTTTTATGATAAAAGTAAGTAAGTTAATCTCGTTACTTAAAAGGTGATGAATTTACTCTTAATTCTTTCGAGGTAGTAGCCAATGGAAGAGGGGATGAATGCTCCGACATTGCTAGTACAGTCACGTTCCCATTGTTCGTGCGCGGCAGATAAAAAGTTTACAGAGTAGTAATAATAAGTTTGAAACCGTATACAGATCGAATTCGCGAAGCAAGAAGCCTAATTACCACTCATAAACCCTTACGGCTAGATGGGTCGATAGGAATATTTCATCAATTTCAACTTAGCTGCTGGGTGTTAAAATCAACATCAATGATGCTTGAAGTCATAGGTACGCATTTTCATATCGAAAAGAAAAATAACATACCATATGCCTTTAAACTTTTACAGCCTGTCCCGTTATTCAAATTATAAGCCATTTGATTGAAATAATATTTATTTAATCTAAGTATTTTGTTTTACGTTATTTTGTTATGATTTATTCTACATAAACATTAATTCCAGAAAATAAATAAAATGGCACACAATGTGAACGGTATTTTACCTACTTTGATACGTAAACTTATAGATGATTAAACTAAAAATTATGCAACAAATGTCAATATTAAAAACGAAAAAGAAAGGAACATAAGTGAGCGTATATACTCTGAATAATTTTTATAATTCATATAAATTTTATGTTTATCGTATATATATATATATATATATATATACATAAACACATATATATGTATATATATACTTATATGTAGGTACATATGTATCTATATATGTATATATATATATTAGTATTAACATTATAATATTCATAAATTAGTGTATCATGAATTTTTATTTTATTATTTTCTGTTAAAGGGATGACTTCTATTTATTTATTTTAAAAATTTTACAAAGATAAATGAGTTTAATAAATTTACACAATAATTTAATCTTTTACAATCGAAAAAGCATTAAAACGTCGACAATGTTGTAGTATGTTATAACCATTTAACGTTTTATTAGGGTTAACTTTCAATAAATTTGTTTCAGACAATTGTTTCCATTTCTAGATAAACCTAGAAGCGGCTCGTCCAGACATTCGTCTCATCTTTGTCTAAAGAACGGAATCCTGAAACCTTTAGGAACCAAATTAAAGAAAATGACATAAAATTGTAGGGCTAGAAAAAGATAAACCTTATTCCGTAAATTAACAAACATGTAATAAATATGTCGATACTAAACGACCTCAATATCATGCAGCGAACTTTTGAAAATGATTGTCACGTGGCTCTAAGGAATTTAGAAAACGTGCCATAATCCTTGGTAATGTACCTGATCAGGAAAACTGAAAAAAAGAAATGAACTGGCAAAATGAAGAACTAATTAATGATTGATGTTTTGCATATTATATATTATTATAAAAGAGGCAAGATCCATATTACTGACGGAATTAACCTGAAAGAAGAAGAAGGATTTCTCACTACATAAACAATTTTTTAAAAAAGTAACCAGACTGTTTCATTAGAGTTAAATTTTGACGTAAAGGTATACACTTATTGCGGATGTTATTATATAATAAATGTTATGTTTGGCATGAATACTTAGTTAAATTAATAGATATTTCGAAATAGTACGCTGATAAATACAGACAGGCGCGCTTGCTGGTTATATATTATTAGGTACGGCCGGTTAGACTATAGTCAGGCATGTAATTTGACCTCGGGTCGAATTTTACTCGGAACTTAATAATTTGTTTTACAAATTAAATGTTAAAAGACAATTTAAACATATTATTTGTTACATAAATTTTTGGGCAACTAATACCGTGTTGTAAAGAAATTTTGAATATGTCCGACATTGTTCAGTTATGCATATTAGTTATTAATGAATTTTGCGCGCGATCTCTTAATTTTTGTGGACTTTTCACAACGTTGAATGATTACCATTGTTTTTGTACCATTTATCGTAATTGTAATTTTAACGAATTTCTTATTTATTAGATCTGTTAAGCAGTAGCTGTATTTAAAAATGTTTTTTTTCTATTATGTTAAAATTTTTATTTTGTTTATTTCGTTTAAGTTAGTTGCGTCCAGTTATTAGTCCATAGTTTAAGTTTACTTTGCTACATAGTCTGATTTTAAACACTTTAAAATAATAGAACTTTATACGTTTTTTTTTTTTTACAAAATTATATACTTTTGTTTATCTTTAATCTTTATTAGTAATTTTTATGCGTGTATTATTATGTAAATTTTTATTAAAATTTATTAACAGTCTAGCAACCGTGTTAGATTATTGAATAGAAAAAGTTTAGACGATAATAAGGTGCATTTGAACTCATCGTTCGAAATTAAGAGCCCGTTAATTTTATGAAGATTTGTGAGTTAAAGGATTTTTTGTGTTTAAAGTTTTTTAGTTTCAGCAGTAAAAAAGAGAACCAAAAGTAAATCATGGTTAATTACATCGCATTAACAAAATCGTTAAGTTTCACGACATCAGGAGATAAAGCAAGGTGCAACCCGCTAACGCACAAATTTGATATTCTAAACTGTTTAAAAGCCTGTTTAAGCCTGTTCGAGTCAGCCTATTGTAAGTCCGGGATTAGGGATTGATAACACCTCGCGGGTTACAACAATTATTGTGGATGACGATGGTATTGGCGGTAAATTTTAGGATATATGTTACTTAGAAAAACGCATTTAGCCTATTTTGAAATGCTTTTTGATCAGACTAAAGAAAAAGTACCATTGTATAGAAATCGATTACTAGTAAGTCCATTTGACTATGTATATATATGTATACATCCAATCAAATAAATATTTTATAAAATAAATATTTATGTTTATATATAAAAACATGTATATATGTACATAACTATATACATAGCGCGTAAAGCTGACGGTGGTTGGGTCCTCAAAGTTCTGGAGTGGAGACCACGGATCGGCAGGCACAGGATAGGACGTCCACCTGAAAGGTGAACATTCGGTTTTGTTAAGGTATTAGATGCAGGTCACTTGTTATAGGTCTTATTAGTAATGTATGGGGGAGGCCCGTGTGCAGCAGTGATCGTTCTAGGGTTGAAATGACCAGGATCTACTAAAATCAATTCAAATCTATTATTAACACCTTGATAACACCTAGTTGGTGTTCCGGAAAAAGGAATTACTTTCCCTCTCTCTACCTTTTCGTACAGAATAAGCCTTTAAAATGAGAAAATAGTATGAGTGTTTAGTATATTTATTAGATTTATGTTTACACTTGAAACATAATGAATATATAAGACAATTGATATATTTCTACATATGAATACCCTATTTGGTTGTTGTAATTTTGAATACTTGTTTTCTTCATCTTTAACATGTAACATTGTTTTATAATAAGAACCAGTAAATTTTATTTTAAAAAATGTATTTCGTCTGAGGAACATGTTTATACATTTATCAACAGTTTAGTAAGGTTTTAATTTAGTGTATGATATGGCGGTGTTCTGTTATAAAAATAAGGCTAATAATTTTTGAAATTTGATCACCTTTGTAATGAAAACCATTTGCTCTGCAGGGACACAAACATTCAGCCAAGGAGAAATAATTTCTTAAACTTTAAAGGCAAATACATTGAATTTGTGTATTTATTGAATTAGTGTCTGCAAAATTAAAAGAGAATTTTGCTTTTAATATTTTGCTAATTGAAATAATATTATCGGTGTTGCAAAGACAAAAAGCAAAGTCAAGGTAGTTATTGCTAATCGCTCCAGGATTTTTTTTAACTTTTTAATTGCCAGATATAAGCTGTATAGACGCTGTGCTGACGATAATTACTTCGGTAATTAATCTAAATTATGTAAGGTATTTATTCACTGGTTATATCTTATTCTAATTACGGTGAATGAATTGATAAATATAACTTTAAATTTTAATATATTCTGAAATATGTGTAATATTAAATATTATGTAATATATATACCTATAGTATATGTCCTATTAGTTTCTAGTTTAAGTTATTATTCTTTAGAATCATTATATAAACTGTTAGAAGCAACTAAAATTTTGAAGGCGTACTAGAAGTTCCCTAAAATGATTTCTATGCAATCACTTATGTCTTTCACAGCTTTCTCACGGATGGAGTTCTCTAACGATCAATTTACATTTAATAAACTTCAAAATAGGACTGCTATAAATTTTATGCCGATTAATGTTTGTGGTTGTTTTGGCTTTCATTAAGTTCCATAGGGATAGTACAGACTATTATAAAACCGAGATAATAAAACCTGTTTGGAAGTTGAGATTTATAAAATGCCGACGATCAAAACTTAAATATAAAAATTCGTGAAATTGTTAGAATGTAATATTTTAATGCAGAGAAAGGCAAATCGTTGCAGTTTGTGAAAACGTGCGTTAAAGATACTCCTCGGTGTACTCTAAAAATAGTCTATAAGTTGACGTTATTAAATATATTTAATAGTTTGTCATTTAAAAGAATAATATCACGGATTAATAAAATTTTCCTTCTGCGGCGTCAATTTGCGTACTACACTAAAATTTGTTTCGCTTTAACCACACTATTATATATATATAATATATATATATATATATATATATATATATATATATTATCATTTAAATAATAATCAGTTCTTCTTATAGGCTACAAGTCATCAGTTTTAATTTTTTAGTCTAGTTTTAAAATACCCGATTTAATTTTAGTAAATTTATTTCCTCAGATAAAATGTTTTACTTTCTAAAAGAATTATTTCGTTTTTTTTTTATACCGCTTTGCCAATTTAGTACGAATAAAATATAGAAGGCTAGATATTTTTGTTAGAAATAGCGAAGCTTTTATTGTACCTCTTAATAGTATAAACATTCGTCTAATACCAAACGTCTGGAAATTTTCAAAAATTGATGATTAAGTCATCATCAATTTTTGAAAATTTCCAGACTTTGTGTTTGTGATTTACTTTGTGTAATGCTATTACTGCAATATGATTCTCCTTATCACCCCAATGCATATTAATATCACCAAAAATACAAACATCGAATGATACGAAAATGAGGAAACCGAATGAATATTCATATAAGAATCTGAGATACTTAATTGAATTGTAATATGATGTTTTTTTACTATAATAGTATTTATGACCAGACGAAATACATAGTTTAGGTATGTGTGTATATATATATACACGCCAAATTTTACACCGATGATTCAGTATAATAAACCAATTTCATAAATAATGTCATTTATAAAAATATATTGGTTACTTCCATTTATTGAAGCGCTACTATTGGTCAATTTATAATTAAGCGTACGTATATATTTTTTTATTTGAATACTAAATTAGATGCTATGGTTCTCCCCTACCTAGTGCTGTAAAAGGAATCCAGTTTAATAAAAACTACTTGTGCGATAATGATTAATCTTATAGGATAACATTTGGTGAAAAGATTTGATTCAACCGCGTGCAGTTGTGCTTGGATTATTGTTGTTTTCTTCTATATTCACAGTGAAAAATTAAAATCACGTTTTGGAGAAATTTAATAGTTAAGACGAACAAAATCTTTGTGTGCTTTTCTCAGTAAAGTGACAAAGATTCTGAAATTCCAACAATCAAGTTAGTTTTGCAATCTCATTTCTAAGAAAACTTAGATGTTTGATATGTTAAATGTTAGACATTGTTTTGTACCTCCAACAATTTTCTTTGACCCTAAGCAGAAAAGAATACAGTGATATCGTTGTGGCATCTGTCTATAAAATATTGCGATAGCCATTATGGACGCACTGTAGCGTCTTCAAAGTGCCTCATAAACATGTTACACGGCTACTAGAAATGTAATTTAGCGGTACCGAGAAAGAAACGTTGATTATCATCAGATGGATGAACCAGTGTTAGTGTGCCATCAAACATTTTTCTGTCAAAAGTGATCTGGAAACTTATCTCTACAATCGCTATGCATGTCAGTAAGTATACGTACGTTTTTTTATATGTCAATGACTTTAGGTGTGCGATTTGTAAAGCGAAATATTAACGATTTTGTATTTATTCGTCCGAAACTTTTTTCATTGTCATTTCACGTCATTAATAAACATGTATAGCTGGCAAAAAATATGTATATTTTTAATATTATCCTGTCATTCTGATAGTTCACACGGTCATTAAAAAACTAAGTTGAGTCCAGAAACTAGAACACTTAATAAGTGTATTGTAAAATATAGGTTAAAATAAAGTATCGTAACGTAATGTTCTACATTGGCTTTAGGAAGTTAAAAGTCATAGAGAGCATGACCGGCACCATTTTTTATAGGTAAAAGGGTAACAAAACCTAGACAGACATTTAAAGTGTAAAATAGTTTAAAAAGATAAATATTACTTTTTAAACAACTATCAAATCACGCATATTAATCTTAAATGATTATTTATTTCCAATTGTCTCCAATAATTATACATAAAAAATAGTAAAAAAGTGATTTAATGTACCTTCAAGTTAACATTGAGTATTTGTAGGTCAAAAAGATCTATAAGTATTCGCTGTATTCATAATCGTTATGAATATATATTATAGGAGTTTATTCGTGCGTTCGTTAAATATGAAACACAGACCACTTAATTTTTAAATTATTCGATATCGAGCGCGAGTGACATTCGACGTTGTCAGATTTAAGTCGTGTTCAAGGTGATATTCTCTTTCTCGCATCGAACTAAAATGGCGACCGAGTTGGCATTTAAATGCCATGCATTTTTAAATTCATTCGACGTACGTAATTAACAATTCTGCTTCGATTACTTTGTCATAAACGTGCGATTTTTTATAGTTTTTGTCCGTTAGGATGATAGTTAACAATTCACGGCACTATTAGAACATAATTAAAGTTTATGATTTCTGCGAATATCAAAAGCATTAGCAGAGAAATAAAATGCGTTGTTTATATGAAACATATCTTCTTTTTTTCACCGTAGCATGTTGACATTACATTTATGTTCCACGTCATAATAAAGGATGGTCAAAGGTTTTTGCTGTAGCAAATTCAATCCATCTACTTTGAAAACGCGTAACTTCTTTAACTTTTTCTTTTATTAGCGTTATCAGTAACTTTTAGAACAGATTGATATTTTTAAAGGGCTGTTGTTTAGTAGTACTGTTTTCGTTATACAAACTAAACTTTTTCTAAAGTTTAAAAAGCTCTACTTTTTTAACAATTTATGGAATTAATGACTTTTTGGAAAAAATAGTAAAAATGTATTTAAAATAATTTCATACTTGTCTGCAATCATAAATTCAAATATGACGTAGGTATTTTCAATTAAAAATGTTATCATCAATTATACATATTTGCTCTGATAGCATAATCATGTTTATTTATGCAGAAAAAAATGCTAATATTAATTAGTATTTAAATTTTAGCATTTTGCTTTAGTAGTTTAATCGTTTATTGTTTAATATTGAGGTAAAGTAAGTATATTGTCGCGTTAAGGCGTGCATTAAGTGTTATTGATGTTTTATAAACTATTTTGTAAGTTATAGAATGTATACGTACTTATCAAGATAGAGTTAGCGTTAAGTAATTAAAATCAATAAGGTTACTCAATATATTAGAGTTGGTTGCAATCAAAAGTTATGGTTAAATAACTCATTATAATAGATAGGTATTCCGAACGCTATCAATTTGAATCCTTAAGACGAATGAGAATATAGGGAAAAAATGTGTTAAATGTAATGTGTGGGAGTCCTTTTAAATATTTTAATTATACAGTAGAGAGTCTGGTAATATTATTACATATTCATCGGGATAAAGATGGGAAATACAGCTGAAATATAATATTAGTCTCAATATTATATACAGGATTATTGGTTATAGATGTAAAACCTTTAAAAGCTTTATATCCATAAACTAATCACTGTGCAATATGTTACATAAATTTATGTTTCCGGTATGAATGGGAAAAGCCAATAACTTCTGGCAGTATAGAATATGCCGAGATAGTAACAATAATTAATTTTAATACTTAGTAATTCGAATTTGGAAATCGTTTTTTCTTACTACATTATCATTGCGTTATTTAGTATTTCTGAAACTATCGATTTTCGGACATACATTTACGATTTTAAAGCTTTTATATTTAAACCAATCTAACTGTATGATAAAAGGCTCAAATTTGTTTAGCAGATGATATATATGTATATATATATTACACAGCTAACCATGCGAGTACGAAGCGTATTTAATAAGCATTAGCAATATTAGTTGTATATGGAAAACAGTTTTTGTTTTATTTACACAAACAATTACGGCGTCATGTACGAAAAAATGTACGAATTATAAAATTAAGCTCGTTCCGATTTTAGCGAATAGTATTTTCGTGTATGTAATATATTATCATATGCTGCACTTATAAGAATCTTTTTGACACGGAATAACATAATTTTTTTGCATTCTACTTGGTGCAAGCCATAATATAATTAACTTAAGAATTTTACGTCAGAAATGAGGTACTTTTCTTTTTAGTACAGTCGAACGAAAACAATTCTTGTTAAACAAATAGCGTAAAATGTCCATATGACACAGATTTTATGTGATGAGAATGAAGTTCACAAATATTCATTTTCAAGAAAAGTTTAAAATTTTGATTTTGATATTAAAGGTTGTGATAATCAAATGTCATTGAGTTATTTATCAAGAATATACAATGTTGCTTTAAACGATTTAAGCAATGCATTTTGCTAAAAAAAATATTTAAATAAAAGATAGATATTACATAGCGCGCGTCAACAATTTCTAATTAATATTTGTTGAGTAGATTTAGAAACACATTTCAGAAGTTAAAACATACAATATTTATTAGTCGTTTTAGTCCTATTTTGCTAATGCGCAAAGTGAAGATAAAAAATGGCAGACGTACTTACTACGCCAAGGTGAATTTCGAGCTAGTGCAAAACCAAATATTTTTGTTGTTTTTTTTTGTTGCAGTATAAAACAGATACAACAGTTTTGATGTCTTTTCAAAAGTTATATTTTTCAAATTCCTACATTCTATGGTTTTATTTTTTACGATATTTATTAATATAAACCAAAGAAATATTTTAAAAGAATACATTATTATCGCCTAATTTCGTTCTTTAACGGTCATTTACTTTATCATATCATTAGAATTTCAACCGTCGGCCGTCCACTACTGATCTGATAGGCCTTCTCATAGATTTCCTATAGGATCGGTTCGAAGCGGTCTGCATCCTGCGTCTTAAGAGGTATTTTTAAGAGGATCTTAACAAGATCGTCTTTTATATTATACCTTGTGGTTGGCCCTACGCTGCACTTGCGGGTCCGTGGTCTCCGCTTAAGGCCACAGCGGCCATTTCGAACTTTATCACCTACGGATCACTTTTTTTTTACTCGATTTATATCATAAGTCATATAGAAAAGTCATTGATTCTAACACAATTAAAGTTTTTAAGGAAAGTCGTTTCGCAATCAAGATTTAAAGATAAAGATACGATTACGCAATTTTATTGTAGCGGTTATGCAAAATTGCAGGACTGCGCTCGCAAATTGCAATTATTGATAAGTTAACTTATTTACTTAGTGGATTTTGTAATACCTCGACCAGGTGATATTGATCAAGATTAAATAACACTATACCTACATAATTTTAGTTAAATTAAGTACGTTCATTCCTTACGAAATATTTATATAATCGAAATGTGTGACGATTTATGTTACATTATTATCAATGATATTATTGGTTATTATTAAAAAAAAATAGACGATTTAACATAAGAGAAGAAACATAATTAATGTCGCTGGAATTAGCTGAATGTAGGCATCGCAAGACCGGTCATCGTAACGATATTTGGGGGAGATCTATGCCTTGTAGTGGGCCTCTACTGGCAGTTGAAGTAAAAATTTGTATAATTTTTGACTTCTAATTGTGCGGTAACAAATTGATTACAATTTTTAACCTTTTGAATAATTTTATTTTCCAAAGAGATGTTGATAGATTAAATAATATACTTGGAGCCTTTCCACAAAAACCTGTTCATATCTTTATTAAAAGCTATAGTATGTAAATAACAGTAGGGAAACTAATTCATAAACTTTTGCAGTTTTCACTAAGTTTTATAAAGAATCAATGATAACATGCTTCACTAACGAAAGCTACACCATAACATCAAGCGAAAAGGCAAGACAAACCGTTATACCGAAATTCTTGCTGACTCCCGCCTGATTCGTGTGGTTAAAAATACAGAGAGAAATCCGTTCATGCCAAAAAAAGCATTCTGGTTAAGTTTTATTTATAATAAGTTTTATATAAAAGCTATCGTTTGCATGCTTTTATGAACATTCCCTTAACCTTCCTCGCGGGTGAAATTTCGTAATAATCCATTCTTAGCTGACCTTCACTCGGCAAAAGTAATGTATATTCATAAATATAAATTACTTCAAAATTTCAAAAACTAGTGAGATATCTTTTATATTGAATCAATTTCGTTTAATACTGCTTTATTAATGAAATAAACAGTAAAATACTAAAACCGAATATTGTTTAGTGTGTTTTACTCCTGAGTTCTTTTAACCGTTGTCTGTTAGTCACCTGTGGGTCATGCGATAAGCTCACACAATGAACCGGGACCGTTTGCAGAGCTTAAAAGGGTGTCACATACCTAAGACCCATTTTTAAAATTTATTGAAAGGGCTGTTATTGAATACGGAGACAAAATTCGAATAAAGGGTATGATGACCACCAATGACCAGTAGACACCCGGAGTCGACTGACCAGTGTGGGAAGAAACTGTGCTTCGCTTAAAAAATTGACCCTTCCATTCATTGCCAAAAATATCTTTTGAAATTTAGAAAGAAAGGGGTCAGTACGAAGAATTAAATTCTTTAGCTTTTTTTGCGCGCAGTGACGGTTAGATAAAATAATAAGAATGATATAAATCTTCTCTACCGTTTTACCAAACTTCTCATGTATTTATTTTTCTACCTATAATTATGTACACTGGACATGGACTCCATGAGACATTTTTGTGCGCACGACGTGAAGGGTTTGCGCAAGAAGTGTACAGGCATTTCTGAGAACAGTAACATGATAAATCGGACCCTCCAATTATTTTTTCATTCGGTGCGCGAAAGTACTAACTATACTTACGGGTATGCTGATTATTGACCAAAATCGGACCTGTGCTCGTTACGCCAATCATGCGTCCGCCGCATTCATGCCTACGCAAACTTTTTTATTTTAACGTTCGAAAATTAGTGATAAAGAATAATATCATTTCACAAAAATTAAACGTTCAATCAGCCCACGTTTTAATACTTTTTCGTTATTAAATAACTGTTAATAATGTGCGTGTTTATATTTAGAGCGAAAAAAATTGTACATGTTCATATATTTAAACTTTAAAGGCACCATTTTAGCCGGTGCGTTTTGCCTGCGTAGAGATGAGAAATATAATATGATAACAGTGAATATGTTATGACTAAAAAATAGTATCTTAATTTTAAAAATGATATGTTTATCTTAATTGCCTTGTCAATATTACAAGAGGTTGTATGGAATCCATTAGCAGTTCGCTCTAATATGAGGTATACATTTGGCTACCTAAAAAGAACACGACACATTATCTATGATAATCCATCTTGGTCGAAGGCGCTCCTCTAATTCTCTTTTACGTCGTAAGTGGGCACGTCGACCGGCATACGTACGTGTACCCGTCAATAAGGCATAATTTCGTAATTATGTAAAACGGTAAAAAAAAAACCATTTCTTAACCGTTTGCTATCTGTATCGCAATATACGTTAATAGCTGTTATAATAAAACTCCGAGACGGCAAATCTTTAAAGCTGTTTTGATATCAATTAATTCACGTAAGTGTTCTACATTTATTGGACAATTAAGTCTAGGCTAACTAAATTATTCGTGCCGATTCGGATACAGACTAAAGTTTAGCGAAACGTAAATTACCAACGTGTTTTAATCACTTTCTATTTATAACATGTAGTTCTGCGAAAAGTTTAGGATTAAGAAAAGATTTACGTAAATGGCATGGTGAATTTTGTAAACTGAATTAGTCGTGTAGATATATTTTACTTAAATTTTATTAATATTATATTTTAATGAGAAATGAGAATTATAATTTTTTTCTTTACATGTTATAAACAAGTTTTATTATATTATTATAGAGTATGAAGTAAAAGTAATGTCTAAAATAAAAACAAAATACGTAATGAAATGTACGATGTTAAATTCCTGTTTTCTTTTATTGAATATTGATATCTTTTGTAGTCACATTGTGAAAGAACAAGGCTATTCGTTTTTGTTTATCAATAACTTTATAAAAGGACGCTATAAAGCTAGTAACGTTAATTATCAATGCGTTAACAGATACCTCGCGGGCGATGACTTCCGTCTCGTTCGGCGTCCGCGTCTATGGTTTCACTAAAATTTTACTTCTAATTACCTCGCCACCGCCGACATTTTATGTTTCCTATAACCATTACTTTAATTAATTTTAACAGCGCTAAACTTTTCTCACGGTCGTATTATCATGACTTTAGAAGTTGAGATGGACGGACATCCATGGGTTCATCTTCAGGTAATTATTACTAAAGACATTAATTAAACATCTTGCTAATTAATTAATTTGCAATTTCTCCACCTTAAAATAAAGTATCCGCCATAATAAAAAAAAACATTGTTTTGTTATATAAAGAAATGATATTTTTAGTATTGTAATAAAAGAGCGGCATTACTATAAATTAAATTATGGGTGTAAATGAAGGAAAGAATATCTTGAAGTACCATTATCGCACAAAGATCTCTTGATCATATTATGCATAACCTACCAGACATGATGGATGCCTCGGCATCATCATGACTTGATAAAGAAGACTGATTTAAAAAAAAATCAAATTCCATCAAACATTATCATTTTATAACCTGTAACAAAAGTCTACGGGCATTGCTAATTATTGAAGATATGGTATCAAATTAATTTATTTAAAATGTGCCAATTACGTCAAAACTCGCGATTAAAATGCAAATTAAATTTATTTATTATTATACAATAAATACTGTATAATAGTTGTTTATAAACATTTTTTGTTGCTCAATTCAATAATTTTTTTTAACTATAATAAAATAATAAGATGGGTTATGTTAATCGGTATTCATAATCAGTATGAATTAAGCAAAATTGTTAAGAATTACATGAAAATATAGTGAATTTTAAACATTTTTGTAATAGAAAAACCATTTTTCTTAAAGTTTATGTATTTTTATAAATTGTTATAGTAAATTTAATTTACAAGTTCTGTCTTTGTATTATTCAGGCTCTATAATTTTATTATATCATCCATAAACACAAGAAAATAACTGTGTTTTATTTACACTTTTTAGACGTCGTGATGAGATAAATATAAAAATGAAATCGACTTGATGTAAGGTATACAATACATGTGTAATTTTTGTAACAAACAAATATATTTTTTTTTAATATTACACTGAATCTGTTATTCAGTGCATATTTTTTTATTTATTATTATACTTTTTTATTATTTTTATTATATATTATACTATTTTATCGTAGGCAAAACATGATAAGAGAATAAAATATTTATTAGTGTAACGGCCAGCAACCCTTTGTAGAGTCGGACAAATAGTTTTAAAAAATTGTGATTAGTTAAAAAATGATATCGACTTTTTATCATAACCGACAGTTATAATATTGGTCCATGACTTTTGCATTGAATTTATTATTCTGTGTATTTTTACTTTAGTATGATCTGAAAATGTAACAATATCATGTTCACTATTTTATAGTAGACAAAACATAATAACCTCTAGAAAAATGTTTATTATGCTAACGGCCTTTGTAGACTTGACCATATTTTTTTAAAATATTGTAGTGAAATAAATTAACACGAAATGTTATAAACACATATAGTGCAATTTTAATAGCGAATAATAATAATACTAATGAATTTCAAATGAATTTACTATTCGTAATATTTTTTTATTTTATAAAGAACTAAAAATGTAGAATTTTAACCAAGTTTACTGTTTTATTGTGAGCGAAAAATGATAACCACCAGAATAAAATGTTCATTATGCTAACGGCCAGCAACCCTTTATAGTTGGACAAATAGGATGTGCAGCGATGTCACCCTTCTCTAAGTGGAGTGAGCGTTTGGCGAACGAGCGTGGGGCGAGCGGTGTCGCGCAGTAGTGAGTAAAGTTGCACCCGGACCACACCGCTGCCGGTCACGCACTGAGCCACCGCGCCTTTTGACCCGATACGAACCTGTTCCGAAATCGGCCCCTGATCGAATCGCACAGAACGGGGTGGAGTGGACATCGTGTTGTGCACAAGTGACCCCTGTCGGACTAACCTGTCAACTGACCACTACCACAGTAATGCAAAATACGATACGGGGTTAGCAGACTGCCCCTCTGCGACTAGTTGTCGACCCGTTCAGCAGGTATTCTCGATTTTTGTCTCACGTGTTCGTTCATCTTGACCAATTATTGCAACTGTGGCGGAAATGCACCGAAGGTACTCTTCGGTTCTTTTAGTTCATCAGCATTGATTTAATTTTATTGATCTGTTTTGTGCTCTTTTATATTGTTTGTTTATCGAATCATTTAGATACATAATAGTACACACTAGTATAAAATCTATAACCATTTGTTAGATTTTACTTGTTATCAAGTTTACAAGCATTGTCATGCTATATACATACATTTACATGTAAGATACATGTAAGATAAATTCAATTTAAGAAGTTAAGGCAATCAAATGTCCAATAAGTAATTAATTGGAGGAAGCGTAAAAAATATAAAACATGTCTTTGTTGTTAAAGCAATCAAAACAGTAGGGGGCGACCGTTTTTTAAAATCAGTATGATTTGTGAAACAAAACGGAAATGATACATTTGGACTTTGATACGTACGTGTTAAGGTGTTTTTGATATTACACGATTCCCAGTAGAAGTATATAATTAGGTAGGCATAAGCAACGTTTCCGCGTTGAATGGCGCGTTCGGCGCTACTCAAAAATATATTGTGAGGTTGGCCATGAGAGTTGAAGCGTAGCTGTTTTTGCTTAACACGTTATATGTTAAAACTTTATTATTTAAAAAAAACTGTATTAATGCCACCAGTCGGCGCTTATATCGCAGTGTAATACAGTATTCATAACTGTGAGTCTATTAGCCCGATACAATTATATATTATAATATATTAGTGGGTTTTATTGTTAACAATCAACTTAAATTATAATAAATAAGGTATTTACCAGTCTTCTGAATTTTATTCTTATTAACAATCTACAAGCATAATTAATATATACAAATATATGGCAAAATATCACATTTTTTGTGACTATATTAGTTTATTTTGCAACATTTAATTGATTTTTTTTTAATAAGTAACAATTTATTACGTGACAGAGTTCAAAGATTTACTTTGTCAGAGACTAAAGATGCCGCTAAAGTGTCAAACGAAGGCGCAGGTAGGTACCCACGTACCAGAGCATCATACATTAGAATAGTATTTTCAAATATCAAATATTGGTTATAGCGACGGTCGCTGTGCAAACAACTAATGTTTATTTCTCTAAAAACGTTGACATCGGCTCGCGACCGCTCACATTTTTGTGCGGCTAATAATTGATTTTTTGTTTACTTCCCGCGTGTAGTCGAACAGGGACAACGGTGGATAGCGCTGTTCAAATTTCCCCAC
This sequence comes from Battus philenor, assembly GCF_028537555.1. Classification (NCBI taxonomy): domain Eukaryota; kingdom Metazoa; phylum Arthropoda; class Insecta; order Lepidoptera; family Papilionidae; genus Battus; species Battus philenor. The sequence continues at coordinate 8,709,040 of NW_027181693.1, forward strand.
GATATCTACTGCATACCTAAGTTTTAGCGGTATAGATGTTTTCGGCTTAAATTCAATCATTAAGAATCAGCGGAATGCCGTGCCTCGCTGTGCGCTCGGTTGACTGGCTATTTCCGGGTATATGTCATGTCAGATCAAATGCGAGAGATATAACTAAAAACTAATGCACGCTCGGTGCTTTTTACAATCATCGGAGAGGCCAATAAATAAAGCTTCGTCGTAGAACGGGAGCAATTAATATGGGTGCGCCCGACTTGCGTGAAAGTAGCCTCGGCTACGTGTGTGAACCGTGGGCTTCACTGAGCCGTGTTCGCGACCACGTGTTTACGGCCCTGTATGTGGGCAGGAATGCCTGAGATTACATGTGCTAATATTTCTTTTCATTTGTACGGTTTTCACTTCCGCACAATCAGAAATTTTGATGTCAGCTATAGCTTTTTTATTTCTTTTTATGACACATATTTATAAATACAATGAATACGTGCCTATCGTTTGAATTTTCTTGTATAAAAAGAGTATATTAAGCTGTAGAATACAAACGCACATTATTTTTAACTTAGTTAAAATGGTATTGAAAACTCTGTCAAAAGTTTTTGAAGTAGTTGTATTAATTAACTAATGTTTTAATTTGCACAATAGTACTCCTGCTTTATCTAATAAATAATTAATTATAAACTTATAGTATATTCACAGCGTTTAATGAGGTCAAATAATTACCTCCTCGAAGATGTGCAATTATATTTACTAGCAATAAACGTAGATACTTAAACATTATAATAATTATATGAAAGAAATTGCATCAACACCAATAGTTATACTCTACTAAATCTATATGTAAGCGGGTTTAATAATTTTGGGTATCAGACTAAATGCTAATTGAAGCCTCGAGCATTAAGTTTAGTTTTAGAAACCTCTTACTATCGATACATCGCAATTATATTAAAGTTCGTTTAGTTATTTAATAATATCGTAGAGCATAGTTTTATCAATCGACATAGAATTTTTCTGACAAATTGTAAATTAGGCCAGAATTGTTTTGTTTTGTGTCAAAGTGAAAAAGCTTTTACCGATTTATTAAATAATGTTAAAGAAGACTTCTAAGAAATAATAGACTCATCTAGATGTTTCAATGCACCTTCCATGGAAGAATAAGAAATGAATGTACTAAGACTTGCATTTTTCATTCTTTATTTAAATTAATGGTATTGGTTAAAAAAACTCGTTCATATCCAATTAACGGGTAATGAAAGAGTGCCATAAATCGGTGAAAGTTAGTGTCGTTTTGCTCGGCCGCAATAAATTTAAATAATCATCTATTGAATCAGCAGATTTATGAAGTTGGGATGAACTACTGGTAAATATCTAGGCAAAGAGTGGCGCGTTGATTCATACCCACTGAACGCATTGTGGCTACGGGCTACGAGCAGTAGATCATAATCGGACGAGTATTTATTGGTGCGCGAGCTTTCTAAAGCCCTGCTTCTGAGATCTTAAAGCGGCGTACACACGACCGCCAAGTGACACGCAATGTTACGCCCGACGTATTTTATTACATCTCCCAATCGTCAACATTTGTGTCGGCGTATTTTAAACGTGAATAAACCTAAGTGACAGGTGAATATACGGATTTATTACGTACCGTCTTTTATGTAATCCTTCTATAATTTCCTGCCAATGAATGCTTTAAGTTAGTTTACAGTTTTGATTAAAATATAATAGCATTGTCATATTTAAAGTTCTAACTTCTGGACTTGAATTGACCTGCCAGTTATGTTTTAAATCAACTACTTCCTATGTATTATGTAAAGTAATATTTCTACACCGCATTCTTTAGATGAACATTTATATCAAAAGTGATTTTTTTAAATTATATTAAATATATATATATATATATATATACATATATGTATACATATATATATATATGTGTGTGTGTGTGTGTGTGTGTGTGTGTGCGCGTGTGCGTGTGTGAGCGCGCGCGCGCGCGCGCGCGAGTGTGTGTAAATAATTTTAATATTAATTAAAGGGGGGGAATATATAGTTCACATGCTAGAACATAATAGTTTCACCAGTAATAAAACGTAATGATAACACAGTAAATAAAAAGCTTTAAAAGAGTGAACGAATTACTTAATAAATAACGTAACGATAACATAGTAAGAAAAAATGTTTTCAAAATCAGGATTATTACATATTAAATTATATTAAATTAATTACTGTTTACTATCTCTGTAATGCCAGAAGATATTGGTCTGTCATGTCCCTATAGAGAAAAATAATATATCAGCACTATCACTTTCTAGAGAGTGGAGCGTTTACACGAATCAGCCTGTTGACATCTGAATATAATACTGAAAAATGTTACAAATATTACTTGTAAACGTTTTACACTTAAGTTAATAAAATAAACGCCTATGGATCTCCTTTCCCAATTATTACAAGAAAAAATAATATACTGATATTATTAGCAATCAGTGTTCGTACAATGATTGCGTCCATCAACTGAGCCACTTAACTAATCTTGACACTTGCATTTTTGAAACAAACTAAAAGTATGAGATGTGACAAATGTGGTAGAAAATGTTGATGTTAAAGATACGTAGGAATAAATTCAATGGGATAGTTAGGTTATGTGTCGTTTTGGTAATAATGTGGACTAAATTATTTCATTCATTTTAATCTCCTGAACTTAAACTACACAATAAATTTTTCGTTTCGTCAACACGTCGACTAGAAATCGTAAATGTTATTGTTGTTTATCAATCAGCTTCACAAAGATTTATAAATTCAAGTAGTAATTTTGAATATCCTAGATTAATTTTCAAAGATTTCGTATAATTTAGTATGAAGTTTCGCGCGTGTCCCTATTAAATGTTTATCTACGTAATATATTGTAAAAAGGAGATATAACATTAAAATTGAAATAAATAATTATAGAGAGGCAAAATTGTTTGGTCGTCGTAGCTAGGCTGATCGCCTAGGGGAGCGCGGGCCCGCTATGTACCTGCCGGGAGCGTGTGAAGTCCGGTGCGAGCAGGGGGTCTATGACACAAAGGAATATTTAAATGCGCTCCTGGACGTGGCTCGCATGAATGTATATTACCCTATGACCATATTATTTTTAACATGCGAAGATAATGGCTCATCGGGGCGATTCTTAATTTTTTGTCGCTTTCTTTTACTCAACCCTTTATTAGGGTCCGCAATGCTTTAGGGTTTTTGTGCAACCGGCAAATGTTGTCATTAAGGAATACTTATAATTATGTTCTCACCGCAGTCGATTTGATTTCTCTAAATCTTTAGAATTAATTAAATTACAACTTAGTGAACATGCGACTTTGCTAAGGTCGTCGGAAGATACTGGATACAGGCCACTTCCAACCGGTCTTCTTGTATGTCTTTGGGGGAGGCCGGAGGATGTCTAGCAGTGGACGTCTTATGGTAATGATAGCAATGATGATGAAGAATCTTGGGATCTTTAATTTCTGTTTAAATGTCAGTTCGTAAGTGAATAAGACGAAATAAAAAATTGAGTAATATGTTAAATCTCCTTTTAAAGTTACTAATTACATAAAAAAATATACAATAAAATGTTCGACTTACTTAAGTTTACGAGGTATCTAAGTCGATACGAAATAGACAATAATATTAACTATTATTATCATAGCTGATATAATAAATAAGGGTATTTGATCTAAAATATCACGTTATTATATAATCTTTTAATTAGAGTAACTACGGTAGTAATATGAATAGTACTATTAAAAACGTTTAAAATTATTTTTGATACGATTGAATTGGATTATTATTACTATCAAATTTGTACGTACCAAACGTTTACATCGTATAAAAATAGACATTTTTAAACAAAGGTCATAAATAATCATTATAAAATAAATACGAACATTTTTATAAAGTTGGTATAAACACGTAATAAAAGATATTGGTAATTCATTTTTCCGTTAAATTATAAATAAAAATAAAAATTACATAAATTCTTCTTTCATTTTCTTTATATAATTTTTTTCTTTCATAACACCATACAACGTTAAAAATTCTTACTTAAGTATAGACGACAACAATAAACAATAAACATTCATCCAGCGCCGCCGTCTAACTATAACCGGTGTTTATGACAGTTTACCCTATAATTTGGCAATCAATTTCTTACCGCCAACCTCCTCTGAGCTATTGTGGCCTTCGACTGTGTCGCAGTTAACCTGCTGAGCATGGATCCTGTAATTTTGCGGTAACTAAATTTTTATTTTGTTATAAACTAAATGGTAGTCGAGTTAATCAAAGATTTTTCCATGTAATTTTATTACTGCATTATTATTGTTTTTTTTGTTTTATAATAACATTTATATTTTTTTATCAGTGTGTTTCACACGCAGTCTTATACTTGACCAATTTATCTCACAAATGATTCAATAAAGAGTCTTTGTTAATACACCCCTTTTCTTTGGACTGTGTCCATAAACTATGTCTATGATAATGTCTCGTCGTCTAAGTGGGGGAAGTGCATTGTTTCGCAGCCTCCGAGGGTTCCTGACGCGAATTTATGTTCGCCTGTCATAACAAAATGAATTTACGCATTGTGAATCAATATGGCGATTTTGATCTATAGGCTACTATTGTTTTTGGGTGTCGAGAGAACGTAACGTAAACCTTTCGCAGGGATGAAAGTTTTTATCCTTTTATAATTAAAACAAAGCTGCAATGTAGCATATATCGCAATTTTAGCGAGTGATAAATTTGTTAACGGTTTTGATATTTGCATTTATCTGTATTTTTACATTCACACCCGTGACATAAGATATTTAATAAAATATACAAATGTTACATAAAAGTTACTAACTTTACTGGAAAGATGAAATAAAGTTTTTAGAAATATTATTATATTATTTTATGGATTTACATTTTGATAATATTTGGTATTTTTCATACCTGAGTTTTGTAGTAGCAAGTGACACTTGCACTTCTGAGGAAATGTTCTGTAAATGACGTAAATCACAAATTAAAGTTCGTACTTCATTATTGAAATCTTCTTTGTGGGAATGTCATAAAAGGTTACAGTATATAGCCTACCTTTTTAATTTCCAAATATATAAATAAAGGAGAATTAAGAAAATTAATGTGCGCTATAAAGTTTACAAAGAGTCTACCCTCCTGTGGGATCCTGTTTGCTCTTATGCTGTAATTTCATAATTCAAGCGTTTAAATGCATAGCTTTTCGTGAGCAGTTCGTAAAAACTGGAGGCTTGCCGGAGTGGTCATTACGGTCCTTAAAATAACATCGTACGTTTAAGTTAATGACGGACGCACCGGCAAAATACACATATAATTGCTTATAAAAGAATTTTGGCGAAAAATTATCAAGTACACGACTTTGTGGTGTTCTTCCATGGGATCGCAAAGAAAGTTCAAAGCTGGTTAACTTTCTTACTTTATTCATTTATATAAAATTCTAAGCTAGCATAGATATTGTTTAAATTGTTAGTTAATATAAAGTGGATATCACAACATATATATATTTTTGGTGTAACACTCTCATTTATATGTTTTTTTTTCTCTCACGTATCAACATTATTTGGATAATTTTCATAGTTACAATTAATTTAAAATAAAATCTTGTGAGACATCTGTGCCAAATAAAATTACCTAAATTTATTGATTGTTTAAAAATGTTAGACAATTTTTCAGTTTTTGCTATAAAGCCGCGGGATTGAGAGCGCAGGGCGTAGAAGGTGCTTAGCCTTAATTCCGTGTCAAGTAATTAGCACGAGGGGTCCTTCGAAAGAAAATTGGGGCTCGAGCTGTTATACAAACTTATTATGGGCGGACGCTTCATAGAGTGACTAGGTCGGTTGCTATAGACTAGCTAATAAAACAATTACTATCACTTTTATAAGCGTTAGCCCAGAGAGAAGAAGAGGCAGAAGAAACTCCAGCAATGCTTCGGAGTCAGATACTACAAGTCTCACGTCGGAGACGGCGTGGTCTGTTCTGGCTGCTAAATCCATGCCCATTTCACAAAGAATTTTAGTTAGCTTCCAAAAGTAATTACACCAATGTAACAGTTGAACTGATTAGATAAACTACCTATTATCGTGTAGCGCAGTTGTTAGCTTTCTTAATGAATTTAATTTACTGCAGCCGGATATATTTTAAGTTGTTTAAGATTTATTTATTTGCGTAACTATAGTCCATTAGTCATTGCATAGATTTACTTCAAATCTCTAAAATACTTTGCAATAACTGAGAGGATAAGTTTCTATGTTATCATAAATGTAATTGTGTAGCAAGAACTCTTTATTTAGTTTTAAAAATGGCTGAATTTTAAAAATTCCATCATTTTCATTAAACGAAAACTAATTCCAAAATGTGCAATATTTAAAATGCAATGTTTATGTAAAGTTTTGTATTTGTATATCGTTTCCTTTGTAGTTTTACATTTTTGTGTCTTTCTTTAGTACCGCTTAAGAAAATGTTTGGTTTACATTTACATGCCTTTTATTCTAAGTTCTATTCTTGTCTTTACTATATTATATATACTATTTGGTGAGTTTGTTATTTATGCTTAATGTCTATTACATATTCAAGATTAAAAATTACTTCATTAAATATTAAACACTTATCACGAAAATTTGACGAAAACAACTCCAACACGTATAATAATTTCAAAGTTGTGTTTTGCTATAACTATAAATTCTCACAAAATGGCTGTGGTTACTAGGCCGTAATCGACGTAGAGTATTTGCATAATTACGCCAATAAGTGTCTGTATCTATACAGAATTGAAAATTTTTATACGAGCGTGTTCATTTTTTAATGATAACATTGTTTAACTGCTATTATCTGCGGATACCAATGATCTATCGTTATTTTTCGTTTAACATCAGACAACTGAAATGAGCATGCTTAATTTTAGATGTCTTATGCTAAAAGACGTGAGTGCTTCGATTTATTTTGTTAATATCCAAAGGCAGCTTGGGTAAATAATCTTACATTTTTACTTCCTACTAAATATCACACTATCAAGCACATTACGAGCAAGTCTCGGCATTAAATGTTACAAAAAACGGAGGAAAACAAACGCTTTTATGTTGTAAAAAATATTTTATAAGCTGCACATATTTTACCGGTTACAAGGTTAGCCTTTTGCAGAATCACGCAGCAAAATGTTAGCTTATTACTGCATGTGAAATACACTAGAAACAAAATATAGACTTTGATAATACAACAATGCACGGCAGCGAAGAATCTTTTTTAATTAGTTTAAAGGCCTCATATGTTTGTAACTTTTGTTTGTAACTGCTAGCAATTATTTCTTTATCAATAATCGTATAAATTACTATCGAGGTTGAAGGGCGTAACAGCGTGTAATACATTTAGTTATTCAAATAATATTATAAAGGCATTTTAATATCAACGCGTATCTGTTACACCGTTATGGCACAAAGATTATGCTGGCAGTGGATGAATATTTATATTGGTCAGAATTGAGATGTAAATAAATGTACAGATCCATTAGCCAACGCTCTACATTATACTAGTATGTATAAAATGCAAACTTAATTGCATTTATACCTTTTCTCGGTTATGCGTAAAGTGAAGCGAATATTTAAAGATGGAGGCGTTAAACGCAAACGATAAGGTTTCAATTTGCAATTAACGAAAGCTTTAAATTATGTTTATCGTTTAAGCAAGGAAACTAAGTTCAAAATTTGTATTAAACATAGTTTAGAACGTGCTCTCCTAACGGCTCATTTTCTTCATCGTTATTTGATTTGATGACCTAATTTATTAAGCATAGAAAGGTCTTAATCAATACCGTGTATAAAAATACATCTTATTGTGGATATTTTAATTTACCAGTGATAACGTGTAACGTACCGTGATAAGTGAATTTTAATGTCTCGGGTTGAATATATACCATGCCGTAAATATTCCCGCGGTGTATTTTTTGTTGTTTAATTTTATTTATTAGTGTGTACATTATTATCAATTAAGATGTAGAATAGTTCAGAATCAATAATTCGGTTAACATTTACAAATGTTTCTTGTGAAAAAGAAATGATATCAAAATAAAATTTATTTATTAGATTTTCGAAGTGACGATGCAAGGACTAACATCACATTTCTTCATGACTCTTATTCATCAGGCTTAAATGACATATTAATTAACTGGTACATTTAATAGTTCAACGCTAGTGAACTTAATGTCATAGTTACAAAAGCTAGAAAAATATTATTCATTAAAAATCCTTATCGGATATACAATAAAAACATGAATTTTGTAGCATAAAAAACGTACGTTCCTCGAGCGTTGGTATTCATTTTTGTAAACTTTTGCTTATATATTTTGCTGGACTGGTATTATGAAAACGCACTTGTTGTGTAGTGGTCGCTTAGACAAAATTTGCATTTTCGATCATTTCAACATTATTAGCATTTATCCCGTTAGAATGTATATGACTCGTTTGTCTTCGATATCTCAAGTTCACACCAGATTAATTGTTCTTGGAAATGGTGCGATTTATTAGTATTTGCGATATTAACATCGATATAATAAAGTTTGTTAGAAGTAATTTATGATCTAAGTTTAAAATAATATTTTAATGCCCAAGAATTATAAAAAATTTTCTTATTAACTCTGAAACCTACGTGTTAATATAATTATGGTATGAAAATTTGTATGTTATTTTTCTTTATCTTATGCATATGTTCGCGTTTGTGGATTCGTTGTGGTTCGTCGTGTAACGGTGCCCGGGCTGAGAGACTGATTTATTGTGGACACACAGTGGACCTATCCGATTTGCATTTAGATAGCGCGGCGGCGCGGGACGGGAGGGTTATTCTCTGGCGGACGTAAATTAACTACAAAATTATAATCGAAGAAAAATTTAATCGATTCCAATAAGACAACACTCTATCAACCAGCAAGCTATCTAGTTCCTTCCTTTCTAGTTGGACTACCACATACAATCACTGTACCTGGTATTTCTTATAAGTTTTATTTATAACAGAAAAGGTTTTTATCTGAATCCGATATGTATTAGATACATTAGAAAAATGTGTCTAATACATATCGGATTCAGGAAAATAAGAGATGCTTTATTAGTTGAAATTAATAATGACTGTAAAAGTTAAAATTTGTCATTGTTTTATTATCTAAAATTACTTTTTAATTAATTATTCATTCACTTTGAGTCGTTTCGTTATCGCTATAATATTCGATCTCTGCTACGCAGTAAACATTCTTCTGGTTCCACCTACTTACACGTGTTTCGTTCAGAGTCCGTTAAAGTTTTATTTATAACAGCAATTCGTCTAGGGCAGTTACATTGCTAGCGGAAGCCTGATATCGACGTAGTTATTCCAGTGGATCATAAATAATCGGCCTCCGCAATTAGAAGGCGCCGATTTGGCGCAATACATATTCTATGGTTCTCTCGTTAGTCTTATTACAGAGTTCTAATATGGAGAAAATTGTCACATGTTTAAAGTGTGAGTGTCTAAATTGAATACTTTATGAAGTAACATATTTGTTTTTTTTTTTATTTTAAATGTCTGTTTTTTTAAATAATTAATTATCTTTTAACGACTTTAAAGGAAAAACATAAAATTATAGAAATCAACAAATACTATTTCGATTTGTATAAAGTTACTGATTTGCAAGTAAAATGTTAACATGCAAATTTTATCGCTTTGGTTAAGTATTTATTAATTATTAACAGTCTACGAAATACAGTATAAAGGCGTGTTGCTAAATATTCCACCAATAAACGGATGCTGATACCACGGTAGGTTTATTGTATTATGCAAGCTGTGAAAACCTGCAGATTTTCCTAGTGCCTCTATTTTATCTCTCATATAGATGTTATCTAACAAACGCTTAAAAGGAAAAAGGGTACGCCCCTAATTGCGAGATATTCCTCAGTATCTTCGCGAGTATGTAAATAGGCGTCAGAGGTAATTAAAAGCTTATCGCGCGTCCTGCCACTGCACTCCCGTTGATTGCTATGTAAAATGATTGACATTGCATTTTAATAGCAAATTGATAATGAAAACGTTGCCGTTCAGTCGAATACGCACTGTATTTTATTGTTGACAATTACTATTTGCTAAAGATAATTGATCGGGTTCTCACAATTGTCAGCGGGTTGACGAGCGCCTCGCAATTTTTGTGCCATTAAAAGTTAGCTCAGTTGCCAGACATCGCATGTCCATCCATCGGTAACATGTTTTTTAATGGTTGATTTTTTCTTTGTTGGTGTTGTTTTACATAACTATAGCTAATTTATTTTTAAACGACAAATGTTTATTTTATTTAAGGGCGTTATGAGTTGTCGTTTAACACCAGAATTTACATTTTATAGACATGGAAAAATAAATATATATTTTTTTATTGTTTAAACGTTAGCCTAGTAACACATTTGTGAATCAGAGGAGGACGCGATCGACAAGATGTATCCGAGATATATGAGAAGAGATGGCTTGACATTTGTCTACCAAATAATTGATTAATTGGTGGCTAGTACTTATGCATGCATTTTAGACAAATGACGTATAAATATCAATAAAAACTAGTACATAGTTTGCAATTAAGAGGCTAGATAGTTTAGATTTTCGTTAAACAATGCAATATCACAGCTGAGTTCAGTAAATCATAACGCAGCCGTTTCCGTGGGCAGTGTCACAGATCTTTCGGGCATACCTAATAGCTTCGCGATTTAATTATAGTTGCAAGAGTATAACATAATCGGTCATAAATCACTGTGTATAGATACCTGCCAGCCACAACCTGTTTCAATTCGCGCGGTACAATGTCTGCCGTGGCAAGCGATGTATTATGCGCCGGCGCAGGCGACATGGCTCCTAATTTATACCGTCATGCTTATTTACAGCTACCAGATGAATTCACTAAATCTGTGACATATCAACATTTTTACCTTAAGCTCTAAAGAAATTCTACTTTATACGATCTATGGAAGAAGTGTATATTTTTAATAAAAGTTATAAATCATGGTCGTCGTGAGTGCTTTGTTGTTATAGTTTATCGTTTATAGTCTGTATATCACTTAGCACACAATTGTGAGCATTAACATTTTCATTGAGCCGCCTGCTTGCTTAGGTATTAAAAGATTTTCAGATGCTTTGATACCGTGAATCGCACTAAAATATACAACTAGGGGAACTATGTGTTTGGTGATTTCTTGTTTAGTTATTGATGTACCCAGTTAATCTTTTATGTTCAGTTTAAATTTAAAATAAATGTTTATTGCATATTTTTCGCAAACTTAGGCGCAGTCGGGCTTAAAGTTGTAAGAATACTCCTAGTATTGTAACAACTTTAAATATTTTGGTACAAATTTCTACTGAACGAACACATATTTAAGTAGCTTAACGACGGAAATGTTACATTTCTTTGCTTTTTAGTAAACATCTATCACCGTGGGCGTTCATCTTTCAAGTCATAATTGTTAAAGCTAGTTTAAGCAAGTTAATTTTATTTACTGCATTGCACCTATATTTCCTTTTTAATTTTGAACAGTGGCAACGACGATTTTAATTTCCACTAGAAAACATTTAAAATTCGCCCCTGCTAAGGAAGACTTATCTTTATATTATCTCTATATTACCATAGTCAGTACTAAGTAACTAAAAAATGTTAAATAAAAATAAATGAGCGCAGTTGACGATTCACGACCTTTGGACAAGTAAAATCGCAAGAGAAGAAGTCTAAAAAAACCGTGACGAAAAAAAATAAAAAATTAAATGTTCCAACTATTGAAGATAAGAACTCGGGGTTGTGTTTTTCTTTTAAGCAATATTCTTATTACAAATTATTTTTTTTATTTCTTCTCCTATCCTTAAACAATAATAAACAATTGAAAGAGTTAATTTTATCATATGAATCAAATAAAGTCAAACAAAAAACATACACAATAATAACGTTACAATTGAAAATTTTCTTATGGCACTTCGACGACTTAAGATAATTTGCGGCAATGATTATTGATAAATGGCCACCAGTTTTTGCAATATTTCGTTTGAGTTAAGATGCTGCATGTGATACTTTTAACTTTTTTAACATGGCAATCCTTATGAACGTTTTATATCGTAATATTTTTCAATGGTAATTTTAATATTATATTTAACATTTTTTTGGCGGAGAGGCCAGGTGAGGAGGAAGTGCTTTAGTCCTAAAGGCATTTATAATGAAGTGGTAGAGTAAATATTTTCAGTTGTAATAATGATTAAAGTCGACTTCCAAGGTAAATTTCATATTTTAATGACATCTGCAATAATTTAACTAACCCTGTTTTATTTATTACGCGGAGCATTTTTTTCATAATACTATAATAAAATTTCTTGAAACAGAGAAAAATGAAATGTAATAGTGAATTTTCGCGTATAATTGTGAGTAATATAAAAAATGGTCCAAATGTTTTCGATTTTTTTTAGTTTTGAACCAAATGGATAATTGAAAACTTATAATTTTGTGTAATTATAAGAGCATAGATGTCCTTTTCATCAAATTTTAACAAGAGGACTGGACGATGCTTTTTTGATAAATTGTTTGCCTGTAAAAGTGAGCCGCTACACAAAGTATTATAAACACCTGCACAGCGACACTTTGAAAATGTAGGATATCTAATCAGCTTCGTAACTTCGCGAGCCACAGCATCTTGAAAACGGTGGTCATTCTAAAACCGTTCTATTTGGCGGCAAAAATGCTGTCACTTCAAAACTGACAGTAAATTTTCTTATATAAAATAAATTAAAGTTCAGTGAAAGACAAGAGTATATACACATGAGTATATAAAAATTAATTTTATAATATTTGTTTTGTCTAATAATAAAAACGTAACGTAACCTCGTTGGTTACACAGTTATACGGTAATAAAAACATGCAATAATCATAATTCCATAGAAACTGTGTACGGTCACTCGCTATTCATTTTTACGGTCGTGTGCTGAAGGAACGGCCGTTGTTAGAGCTTATAACGCGAAGCTGAGCTTCGTGGACAATACAACAAACACAATGCAATGAATAAGTGCTTCTTATAAACTCGACTGAACGTATTAAATGTCATTCACTGAGTCAGTGTTACACTCGAGCTGTCACTCGTCGGTCAACGAATAATTTTGTCGAAAAAAGATATTGCGCGTCTTTTCATCATTTTATATCCATGTCAAATGTCAATTTTTAATAACGTCTTTCCAGTGATAAAATTTTGACGTTGGTCTATGTCAAAAAGAATTTTTCGACATTCTTAACTAAATAATATTTTGGTTACTTTTTAATTAAAATAAGATCATCAAAAACTTGGGAATACCTTTGGACTGAACATTCTTTGTAAAATATTATTATAATTTAAACGCTACTAGTTCTTCGGTCCGCAGTCATGACTTGTTTAGTGCTCATCTTGTGTTTCCATCTTTAATCTGTGTGGGCGCATATTTCTGAGAAGACATTTTTTTGTTGTCCGTACATAATGCTGCCGAGAACAGTTGTAATAATGTTAGCCTTACTTGTACGACGAAGAAGTCCGTAAATGAATCATCGCATATGCGGACCCCGTCAGAGCACAAAAAGAGGTTTGTCGAAAATGCTCCTCGTTTAGTTTGCTCTGTGATGTCTCTCCGTAGCACACAGCAGTACTCATCCCTTATTTATTTATACTGGTATGAAGAATGTATAGTTTTTGTGGTCCCATAACAGCGTGCGTCCAGCGGCCACAATCCGAGACTGCGAATTCCTTAATTGACGAAATGCAACAACGCCGCATTCCCGATCCAATCGTTAGCTTTATTGTAAGAATACAAAATAGATTCATAGGCAATTATGTATTTTATCCGACATACACGTTCATTAATTTTTGTTTAAAAATATATAACCGGTTTTTTTTATTTTAATTACTATCAAATATAAAGCATTCAAAAATATAAATATCATTATAATTAAAAGCAAACGTCTGCTTAAAAATAAAAAAAATAACCATTCAGGTTATATAGAAGTATAAACGATATAAAGTAAGAAGGGATCCGTGTCGACGACTCTTAATGACTCATTAGTGATGCTGGATACTAGTTTCTCTTATCGCCAATGATAAAACATGCGAAGATTTGTGCCGCGCCCTGTACTTTCCCCTGTACCTACCTGCCGAGCGAGTGTGGTAGAGCTGTGCGTCCAGTTCCGCCGTTTACTCGAGTCTCATTACATCTAGGTATCGTAGTGCGATTCACACATTTATAGGTACGCATTTGCCGATGAACTTAACGTTCAATTGGTTGAGATACTTCGAAGTCTGGTGAAAGTTGAACCAATAAAAAAAACGATCTCTAGTCCATTACGACAATAAAAATTTATTTTTTCTCATTATAAAATTAATACTTCAATGAATTAAATCAAACGATATACGTGGAATATTTGACATAGTTTGTTAAAGTAATCTAATGTCTAAAGGGTGATTGGCTATAGGTGTAAAAGCTATAAAAGCTGAAATGTATAGCTCATTTGTCTATAAAAAACTTTAAAGAATTTATATCTATTTCAATTAATCATCCTGTAGGAGTCATCAATCTGAAATATGTTACATTATTTTTTTTTTATTAAAATACATCTTTTATAACAATATCGAAAAAGTTTTTGATTACTTAAACTCTTTTATATGTGTACACAAAAATGTGTGAAAGATTATTATTCCATAAGTTAAGGTATCGTTTTGTATAAGCTTCGACTTCGTCACGACACATTAAACAGCGCCGCGTCGAATTGGTTTTATTTTGTAAAATATCGCCTAATCGTTTGAATCCGGAACGTATGCATTAGAAAAATGCCGTTATTTGTTTATCTTTGTTTATTAAATGTATTTTAATTTATTATAATTGTTTACACGTATCCAACAATCAAAATAAAAGTTTCCGAAACCGAAACATGTGCAATTTAATATTTGTTATGTTACAAGTTTGCAGTATAAAATCTAAATTTTATGTTACAATTCATAATATTATTGAGTCTACAATTTAGTAAAACGCTTTTTTAATAACAAACAAGTTACTGCAACACGAAAACCAGTGTATTCGTCATTAAACATAAGACGGTTATATCATTTTGTAGATCGTTTGGAGAGTCGTAGATGTTATATATTGAAGTACAAGAAAGGGATTTAAAATTGTGTGGTGATTTTAATTAAAAGATTAATAATGAGGCAATGAAGGCGGGAGGCAACGACCGCGGAGGCGAGGGATAAGCGCGCCTGGCGGGCGCACGCAACCCTGCGCGACATGCGTGCCGGGCCGTTACGACACCTACACCAAATTTTTCCACATGCCCGAACAGCCGAGATAAGCAGCGAACGACGCCAACGTGTTATTTATTAACGAACCGAATGATCGATAGTTGGACGCGACACCGGACGTGGAGCTCAGTGAGTGCCGCCTTTCGAAACCAACGCTGTTACGCTCGAGACACGCTACGACCTCAGATATATCTTCGTCTAACAGCGTCTCCGACAACGCCAACGTCAAATTGATTTTCGAACTCTATTCTCATATGTGTCAAATTTGTAGACTATAGGCTTGGATATGAACATCCGATTACATCTTAAAACAGACGAAACTTCTTAAATCATTAAAATTAACTTGTGCATGGACCGTGCTGACATTGATTGATTTAAAAAATATGTCATATATTTGGTTGTTACCTTGGACATTGTTAAAGTATAGTAATTGCTCGAATCTCATGTGATTCATGTACACCGTGATAGCAGTAAGTGTCGCAATCTGACGGAAGAACGTTCAGGTATGTTTAGCCGTAGCGAATGCTTTATTTGTGTTACCAAAACTTCTTCAACCCTTCGCTCTGTGCTACCCATTCCACTCAAGCATACGTCACGTCCTCGTGACAGCTGCGTGTGATACTTTCTAATCGCGCACTATTCAACAAAACAAATAGACAAGGAGTAGACAACTTACGAAAGTTTAAACGGTTCGACCAATTGACTATAAAGAAACGGTATAATTATTTATAGAGGCAAAAGTATATAGCTATTTTTTATATCGATTGCATAAATTGCGATGTCTTAAACTGTACAAACATGTCGAACTGGCGGCGCGTCGTAGTCTAAACATAAGCTCATGTTTACGTTTCGGTTCGTTGGCGACGTGATAGGAAACAGTCGCGGAAATTCGAGGTTCAGTCGCGCAGGGCAGGTTAGACCAGTCCCGGTGGCCTCGCAAGGACCCCAGCAAACCTGTTAGATTCGTTGCACGATTTTTACGTGCGCACCTACCGGAATCTCATTCACGTGCTGCACCCGCCCCGCTGCCGCCCCGCTCTCCCGCCTGCCAGTTAACTCGTCAAATGACTCACGCTGTAGCTGCTTAAATGCCAGAAGCTGGCTTTTCCAGTTTTCTGAACCAATTCGCATATAATTCTATACTTACTACATGTCGGCGAAGCTTTCTCGATAAACCAATAAAATTAATTGGATTATCCTACATATGTTTTACTTAAAATATTTGCTATCAATTACAAACAAGGAAAATATTCACTTTTATGAACGAAGGATTTATAATAATTCGCCGGTCATTAATTCGACGGTTCCGTTTGTTTCCGGAAATTATATAGTACTGTTTAAGATGGTAAATAATAAAATAATTTATCAACTACTGGTATTGACGACTGTAAACATATATACCTCTATGACAATGGACTATATTCTGACATCAATAAGGAACAGGAATCAGGTAGGACTACGATCCGGTCAAACTCGTCGGACGCGTGCTTCCAACATTTTTTATTTATTTGTTTGCAGCGTCGGATACCGCTGGGTGTGACGTCAGACCACCTAAACTGGTTGTTGAGGGAGCAGGGATTTGCCTCGTATCCTTCCGGTTCTGCAAGTGGTTCGGACCTGTTCTACATTCAGGTTGCGCGGTACCCGGCGACCCGAGCCGCGTGACGTATGACCGCGCGCTCCTTTCTCGGAATGCTTACTTAGAAATTAGATTTGACCTTTTACGAACCAAGAGCATTCAGTCCATGTGACACTTATTTTCACATCAGAAACGGCTAGAAACACCCATCCTGGTGTTTGTGATTACTCAATTCACTTCAACCAGACACTCGTTTCGCTGACTCACTGCTGGTGTACGCAACAATTAGCGCACGTATCGCGTCATACTATGCGCAGACTACCGCTGTATACCATCAAAGGTCAGTATCCGTACCAAAATGGTCACGCCTAATAACTGGTTGTATGTTGTAGTCGATCCAGTCGTAAAACCACCAGCTTTGGGTACCAGTATTTTACGTTGTGTTTACTTTGTTGATATAATAGAATTAATAAGAGGCGATGCTTGGTATACAAATAACTTTTTATTGAATTGGAGATGTGTGCTTTTGCATAGACATCGTTTTTTAGTACAAAATTAAAACGGACTGTGTTTATATTTAACATAGACATATCAACATATCAACTTTAATGATTGAGGTAAAAACTTCCAAACCTTAAATACTTTATCGAGTTGCTTTTCGTTTTGCATAAAATTATAATTAACTGAACCGTCACCTTTGTTATTAGGAGGCGCAAGGAGGTGATGGAGGTTAGCGGCGACTCATGGCGCACCTACTACTCCAGCGGGGCAGAACACCCGCTCAGCGCGGCCACATCCACGGTGCTCGGAGTGACGGACGAAGGGCAGCCCCAGTCTCTCGTGACCGAGTATTACAAGCTGCCGCCCTTGGCACAAGACACACATCTTAATCTCCATAAAGATATGAAAATCGATGTTTGGCCGTAAGTTATTTACATTATTAATAAATAAAATACGAGTGATAATAAATACCTGGTTAGTACAAGAAACATTAAAACACCATGGTGTGCATTATATCAAAAAAAGTTCTGGAAATAATAATAAAACTTTTTAATGAATTAATATAAACGGCCGATTTAAAACCGACAAAAGTTGTGTGAGATGCAGATAAAAAAAGACAAAATAATACTCGCCTCACGGTCCATAAAAATGGACGTCGAGTCAACGGTGATTGCGGAAAATCAATTGCTGTTTCTCACGGCCGTACATCACATCGATCGTTCGTGTATCGACGCAATTATCATTATAATCGTCGAATTTTAAGGCCCAGTGAATACGGAATGAATTCGCGTAAAATTTATATGTAAACTATGATAATATGTTGCCTTTTGTGTCAGCGGAGTAGCATTCGATCTATAGGGTTGTGTGTTAGTAAGTCTCACGGACGACTACACTGAGACATAGGCCGCGTGTCTTCCGGCCCCAACGAAAGGTGTAAGAATAACAAATAATAAAAATGTTAATGTTCCACTCAATAAATCATAAGATCTCATTTGAATACGTATGGCGAGATTAAAGAAATAAGAGTTCGCAACTGCAAAGAACGTCCTGTCCCCCTCATATACTTCATCTTGCACATATCATTAAAATTTCCATATTTTTTGCAGTTGATTAGAGGTACAGTTTTTATCAATTTTTTTTTACTGATATTTTGGATCTGCGTTGTTTAATGTACATCGATTATAAAGAGGTTTTAAAAATATTATAGTTCGTTTCTTGGTAATAAGTATGTAACATATAAATAAATATAAAAATTCTATACTATATATAAGTATATATAGTAAAGAAAAAGTGACGGAAATTATAAAATATATAAAACAACAAAAAATGTACATATTAATGTTGTTTTACCTGTGTATATTTGAATAACAGTAATGTTAATGAATGTTATAAAAACGCTTAAATATTAATATATTAAATTTTAATAAACACCGTTGAAAATTATTAAAGACATAAAACTATTCACAGAAGATAATGTCAGCTCATTCAACAGAATTCTCAGAGAAACGCGACCCCGATCAAATTATGCCCGCTCTTTGAAAGAGGTTGTTAACAGCATCCTTTCAATGGTGACAAAAATGAGCAAACGCCGTGACACATTCTGAATATACAGAGTGCATAACGTTAACTTGACCCTGCAGGCTAGTTCGCTTCTTTTATATTTATGTTTATAATCACTAAACGAAGCGTTAACAGAAGAAACGGTGAAGCAGGTCGGTTAAATGTAACTTATAAATAAACATTAAATTTATTTTAAAACATAATATACCTATTTATGTCTGTAATGGTCAGGTATCCGCTTTACGTGTACTTACTTTAACTAAGCGTGTAACAAAATATGTTTCTTTAAAATAAATTCAGCTTTGGTATAACATAAAAATAGAACTGGAATAATCAACGCAATTTTTGATAAAATAGTCTGATGACGGAGTTTCTATTTTGCAATAGGTCTCTTTTTATTTGAGTTTATGGTAAAGCGGCGCCCATTAAGAAAGTAAAGTTAAACAAGTACATTATATTTATTATATTATATTATATTATATTATATTATATTATATTATATTATATTATATTATATTATATTATATTATATTATATTATATTATATTATATTATATTATATTATATTATATTATATTATATTATATTATATTATATTACATTATATTACAACGCAGCAGAACGTGTACGGGTACAACTAATTATATTTTGTAGTCGCACACGTTAATGTCCGCCAGCACAACACGGCGTCTGGGCTCTGGATTGCACCGGAGCGATGCATTTGGCCTGTCATCCTTGTCACCGTACGGGACAACATAGATGGCATGGATACAAATAGCGACAATAGGCGGATGTAGTTGAAAGTGGCTCACATTGACAAGGACGGCCAGAAGTAATCTCGGCGCATTGTCGGCACGCGTCCCACGCGCACGGCCCAGCGCGCGTCGCTATTTCTCATTCATACATTCAAAATTATAACGAATACTTCACCTCGCCCGCACCCATTCGTGCGTTGTCGCCGCATGCGTTTGTATGCTAATCCGTTATGTAGTTCAGTGCCAGAATATCGTCAGTTTCGGCTCCGTTTTTATTGTCTAAATCGCTCATATTATTTAAATTGAATGCACGATAGATGTTGATCCGAACGAGTTCGGTTTGTATTATGTGCTCTTTCGAGTTTCGATGTAGGCGTATGTATCATAGACGCTGCGGAGCAGACAGGCGATGCAGTCGGTACCTAAGCGTGTATGTCGCATGGGTATTAAGTGAAGACGATAACTATAATCATTAATAATTGTCAGGGAACCGTGTGTGTGAGCGTCAAGATTAGCATAGAAACGCGCGGGATGGTGTCGGGGAGGGCCTGGCCCTCTTGACCCTGTCACCGATCACACTCACAACTAACGGGAAATCGGTTTCTCTGTAAATACTTAATATGCAACGCCTTAATTGGGAATATAAATTAAATGGTTATTTTAAATATCACAGAACCCATTTGAGACGATAACGACCACTTAATGGGTGAGCAATAAATAAGTAGTCGTTAAGCATAACATAGTTCAATTGAAGTTTTTTACAACAAATTGTCGTATCAAGACAATTTATAGGTTTATTTAAATTTTGCTCCGAGCTATTCAAAGTAAATATAAGCTTAACTAAAAACTAAACCTAGAAAATAAAGATAATATCTATATTTTTTATTAAAATGTAACTTACCACTTTACGTTGTAAACTCGCATCAGGGCAAAATGCGTTGTCGCGGTAGTTTAAAAAAAACTGAGGGCGCTGAAACCGTGTGACCCATTTAGAACCGTAACCGGTTTTCTCTTGAAGATACGTGTATATTGTTATAGCTGGGCATATAATACCATACAATATCCGGACCCTCTCGCGAAGATAATGTATAAAGAAAATAGTACATCGTTAGTAGAAGCGTACTGTGGCGGTCATCACGTAACTAAATAAGAAACCGGGACTTGACCAGTCCTGTGAACAGTTTTTTTAGTGTACATTTTTCATTCATATGACTAGCTAAAGAAATTCAATTAAAGTCGTTATAACGCGAATTATCAACAGCAGCTGTCTAAAATATTATTATCCGTTGCAATTTAAAGAAAAAAAAATTAATCATCGGTACGAAAAATATTATTTAGGAGTAATGCGTATTCGATTACTCATATTGTTGATATAGACAAATGGAAAAATCGTTTTCAAATAAAGTTTTTGATAATGTATTAGTTCCGTGAGAAAATTAGCAATAAACCTACATTTGGCTGAATGATATATTCAAATAGAATGGAGTTACGTTACTCGCATCCGCTGCAAGCGCCTTCATCATTTGGTTTTATCGCTTAACAGATTTTAATCTATTCGTCAAACGATGTATAAATTGTCGTCGCTTCTGATCGTAATCACAACGGTACTTCTTCTATGTACACTTACTTTTTAGGCATGGTGCTTTATCACTCGCACGTTAATTCTGTTTACCCGTACTTACTTTTGTATTTCAGATTCTACCAGCAAACATTTTTAAATAATACATGTCTTTAAAATATTACACAATCGATAGAAATAAAAAGCGTCTAGCAGTTCTTAGATTTAAAAATAAATTTAATCAATTCGACAAGTATGTAAGAAACGATATTCTGTAAGTATTTTATTTCTTATTAACCTTCACGAAAATGTTTGCATATAGATGCAAATCGCATCATTATTATTTTAGCCATACAGTCATTGTTTATTTAGCATAAACCTCCCCCATAGATTTCCAATAAAAACAGGTTGGAAGTCATCTAACGACCTTTACAAGGTTGTCTTTCCATCATGTGGGTGGGCGTCCTACGCTATGTTTGCCAATCTGTGGTCTCCACTCTAGATCCCAGGAAGGGGTCCTTAAGATATCAACAGCTTCTATTCAGGGCGCTATGTGGCTTTCCTACTGCCATTTCATTTTACCAATCTGGTGAACTATGATGGTTACTTTAGATTATCATCTGATTGAAATTATAGAAATATGCCTAACTTAGTACAATTTAATAAAACAAATGACAACAACGAGGTATTTAATGATATCGACTAGCATTTGCATGGAGCTAAATATGAGCCGTGTTCTCCAGAGATTGTTTCCACTTCTTTTAAGTAATTTTACCTTTTTTTCAAAATTTTATTTTATTCCTACGATCTTTTTGCATTAAATACCCATAATACGGTTTCAAACGAATAGGTTTCCGTAATATGAAGCTAACATTAATTTTGTAGCCTGAAGCAAACAGAACGTTGACTTATTTTTTTAGACGGCTAAAATTATTTTTAGATAAATGTAATATTATTTTTATTTAAAATATATGTAGGGCTTTGAAAATTAAATTACGCAAATCTCCGCGAAGATTGATTTGAAAGCGATGAACGATATTATACTTGCTACTTTTTAAATAGAGGGTAAGTTGCTCCGTAACGGTGCTTTGTCGATGCCTCGTCATGTGTGAAAGGGTGTTAAGTAAACATTGCAAATGATTACGGATGCTATTGCATCTGTGTACGCAATATTCAGATTTTGCTACGGCGGAGTACTTTGGCATTTGCATGCGAAATATAGTAACAGTTGTTGTAGATTATGCTCATACTTACGCCTTACAGCGCACAATGTTATGCTAATTTTTTGCAACATGATGCTGATATCAGATTAAGTGTTTGGGAATTTGACTTCTGTATCCGTTGCCATAGTCGGCGCACTTATAAATTTTTTATATGATTTGGTTACGTTACGTTTTCAAAAGTATATTTCTATTTGTAACTTTCATTTCGCTTATTTTATTGATTAACGTCTACCTGAATATTAATATTTTATTATATTTAAAATATTAAACAGTTTATATCTCGGTTATAATTATACCATATTTTTGGTCCTAGATACGATAAATATAAATAAGCATATTGAAATTTAAATTATAACTCTTCCTCCCCATCTTTATCATAATTGTCCTCCTGTCAGCCCATAAACGTCCACTGCAAGGCATAGGCTTTAATTTACTAAATTAATACCTAATCAACTTTACTATATTTTACTTCTTCCATAATATTTCTTAATTACTTGTTTCGTGTTTTTTTTTTAAGTTTTTGCATTGTAATGTAAAGTAAATAAACTTATACTACAAGAACAAGAACAAGCAAATTCATCGTACAGTTGTAAAATCAGCTGTCAACGCAACAACGCTTTGTACCGTGTTTTTACCGCTGCAACAATAAACATGCAAACGAACGTCCCCCAAACACATGAATAACGATTTTAGCGTTGCATTGCCTTTGGCACTTGATGGCAGGATTAACGCAAACTCAATTTGCATGCATCAGCAAAAAATGGCAGCAGTAAACCCTTCGTTATGTCACAACACAGTCTGCTCGACGCATAAAATTTTTATTTTTATACTAATTAACACAAAAACATTTACAAAATAATAAAGAATTAGGAAAAAGTTAAATCGAATATTATCTTATCGTGGTGATTTCACACTGGTCGGATTCCGTTCGCAAACCTCGTGCATAAATAATGAATAAAACAAGCGTGCACTGCAATCGCAGTCGCGGCTTGCGGGCGGTCGCGCTTCCCGGCTAATTCGGACGCATGAAATAGTGCCAACTGAGTCTCTTATCTAAAATAAACATCTGAGCGCCAATGAAACATGTCTTCAATTATCATAAATCGGCTCGCACTGACACCGGCCGACGAAAACCGCGCCCAACGACACTCGCGGAGGTGGCTTCGCTCACTCACACGCAAACGAGTCAAAGTTATTTAACGTTACTGTCTATGAGCCGCGTGTAATTATTTATAAATACTTTTTATTGCTTTATGAACATTACAAACGCTACACAGGAAATGTCAATAATGGCAATGATATAGAAAATGAAAAGAAATAACACATGCTCACGACAATGACTAATTGATCTTTTTAATAACTTTTTTATTTATTTGTGTTGTTACTATTTACATTAATGGAACAATGAATTTGTTATGTTTTGTATCTATAAATAATTCCAAAGTCTTCTTAACTTAGCTTAAATTAATATTTATTAATATGATATTACTTATAGTTTAACTTTAAAAAACTTATTTTGATTCAGGTTATAATTATAATTTACCATTTATATTAATTGATAGCTGAGTAAATAAAATTATTCTGGGATCCGATAGTGTTCTGAAGTGAAACGAAGTCTGTTATCGGAAATATAAATGATGTCAAACTTTGAATTTATGTTCTGTTTACTGTAAATTTTGCACTCCTTCAAAATGTATGAGAGAGAGGGTAAAGGTATTAAGCAGGCTCGTATTAGAAAATATTTTGATCATATGTATTTTAGATGGAAGAATTTAAAAAGGTCATAAAGTAATTTAAAGTCTGTTTTTCCTTCTTTCATTACTTATCAAATATTTACTTCAATGACTGTTTTACTTTACATGTAACTACGAATTATTTATTTTTTAAACTCATTAAAATTTGCATAAGTTAACCATTAGCTAAGGCAATATATTAAATATGCTAATTATTTTTCTATCGATATCATTAATTATGTTTAAAGGAAAACCAATTTCGTTTAAATCTTTATCGTTACATTTTAACGTGTCCAATCACTGAATTACACGTTTGGTCCTGGATAAGTTTAACAAATATTTATGCATAAAAACTTACTATTTTTTTTACTAGCTTTTTTTAACTAGTTTGTCACTAGCTTTTAGTAGTTGATTGTTGAATAAAAGACATTTTGTCTGTTATTTTATGTCATGATTTGAATTCTCGTACTAGCAAATTATCAAAATGAAACGAAATTTATTCTTGATAATTTGTTTTTTTAAAAATAAAAGTGTGTTAATAATGGCAGCTTAACGCAGTGACAGATATAAAAAAGATTCCCTTTGATTCGCTAGTTGTTGTTGGGAACCGTTACATCTAGGATAGTTAATGTAGGTAGTCCGAAGTGCGAGAACGACAGTATGACGAGTTTGCGCGCGCACTTCGAGGTCGGTCGTAGAAATAGCGGCGCACACGCATCGTCGCCAATCACGCTTGTCTCCCCTCCGCAGGGCCGGCGGAGCGCTGAAGGCGGCCAATGGCGCGCACGGGGCGGAGCTGGGCGAGCTGTCGGTCCTGCTCCACGCGGGGAGCGTGAAGCGCGAGCCCGAGGACCTCAGCCGCAAGGTGGTCGACGAGCCCGAACCGCACGCGCTCAAGCCGCCGCGACACAAGGTGCGTCACACGTCCGCACGCCGCCGTCGCGCGCGCACGCACTCACACACTCCCCTACCGGTCACTCATGTATTATTTATCGCGGCTAGCGTACGATGCGCCGAGCGCACCGCTCGAGCCGCACTAGCCGCGCCCGCCCGCGCCCATCGCGCCCTCCGACCGGCCGGCCAGCGCTGCCCGCCCAGTGCTCGAACCTCGCCGTTTCCATGGGATTTTGCACATTTGCTCTGTGAACGGATACAAACAATTTTAGTGTACGTGAAGCTGTGAACTGTGTCTCGACGCGGCATGTACGCGTCAACGTTGCGGAGCGGACAGTTGTCGTGGGAGAGCGCGTGTAACCGGCGCGTGTGTCCGCAGGTGGCGGTCGGCGAGCCCGGCGAAGCGGGGTCACCGTCTCCGGTGCCATCGCGGGCCTCCTCGGCCGGCTCTCTTCTCCCGGACGCGGCGATGTACGCAGCGCAGATGTTTGCGCCGCCAGGCACACCTAGTCCAACGCCTTACGGAGATCAGTATTCTCGCCAACCGGCAACCTTTGCCGGGGAACCATATTATCGCGAGTACTTTGTGGGTGACGGCTATCAGCAGCGGAACGCCCCGCCCTACGCCGACCCAGAGCCTGCTCCGGCGTCAACGTTCGGGGAGCGGTACGCGGCGCCCCGGTATCACAGCAAAAGCGTGATCGCGGCCGCTGGGCTCACGGTAGACCTGCCGTCACCAGACAGTGGCATCGGCGCAGACGCCGTCACGCCGCGCGACCACACCGCCGTGCAGCAGGTCGGTGCCACGGATAACAGGGGCGCGGGCGGGCTTCTCACATACACACCACCACACATAAACACTACAAATGCTTACTCTTGCTTATTTACGCATATTAACTTTTTATTATTTTTGCCATTTTTTAGATTTCTTTTCACTGATTATGTGGTAAGATATTTAAAACATGCTGCGCCAGGTACACAACCGAGTTTATAAAGTAAGCTTGTTTATGTACCACGTAAAAAGATCTATTTTATTTGTATAACATACCTACCAACTGTAACATTATGCAAACAAGATTAAGAGGTATATGATAGGGACTACCTCAGAAGCCCGGCCTTGCGCTCTTTGTTATAGTATGTTTACTTTTTGTTTTAATTCAGATTTCGTGGATACGCCTATTTAACGCAATATTTCTGATAATAATCTTTACTAAAGATAATTAGACTAAAAAGATTTTGTGATTCTTATTAGAAAACTATGGGTGATGCCAGTGCCAGGAAGCCAGGCCAGGCTAGGAAGGCCTTCTATGCTTATGTATGTAATCAATGGAATCGTCTTACGGCTGAAATGATGACGATAAAAGATATCTTTCTTCAATGGGTTTAATGGATGCTTTGTGTCGTAAATTTGATCTTAAAAACCTTAATTGCACAAATTCTAACTTATTCAGTTCTTATTGAGTACTCTGTACAATCAAATTAGAAAAAATGCATAAAATATATCCCATAATAAATCCTCGTTAAACAAAAAATTAACAATGCCGAGAATGAATCATATAGAGGAAGAAAATCAGATCGAGAATGTGCAAACTGTTGTTTTCGTTTTGCATTGGGTGCGAGGGAGTCAGAAATCGATTACTGATAACGCTCTACGCAGGGATCCCCGAATATCCAAAATGTTCCTAATAAAATATTGATCTACTAATAGTGTATACTTATTGCATTTGAATTGCTACAAACATTTAATATTAAACTTTCCATTTCATCACGATCTTTTTATAAACGTCGTTACTTATACTTGAATTGGCAAATGATTGTGTGTTATTAAATGCATGTATAAATGATTTAGTGCAGCTGATGAGTTTAGCCATTAATTTACTTATTCATTCTACAGTATTTCAATTCCATGAAAAAAGTTTTATGAAAATCGCAAAATATTTTCTTAAATATAGAATAAATAATTACACATAAAAGATTATTAATAAATTCCATCACAGCACACGTTATAAAAGTATATCTCGATCTCCGTCGATGCAGCTATAAGTCACGACATTGCGGCCTTCTGCAAGACATATTTAAAAGCCCCTTCCATTTTACTACATATTTCTGAGGTATCATATTAAAATAACAAATTGGCTTGACTTGACTATAATCGGGCCGGTAGCCGCGTGTTATTGAAGGACTCGCACTCTCAAGGCGCGGCTGTCACGAGCTTTGCCTGCCGTCAATATTATCTAGCTTAAACATTTATCTCTTGTGCTTCTAGAATAGGAACAACTATAACATCAAGTTGACATATATATATATATATATATATATATATATATATATATATATATATATGTGCTTTGAATTAAATTTTAATCGCGTCATAAAGTATTATTAATTTTGTTTAATTTTCAGTTAAGAATTAATGTTCATATTGATTAGTTTATGAACTATTTTACCTGATCTCTTGAGATTTCTGTGACGAAATAGTCAAGTTCTTTGCCAACTCAAAATTATTCAACGTATCTTAAAATAAATGTTAAATTGTATTATTATGTTAAGTCGTTAATTTATTGGTATCATTGTTAGTCGGCTGTACTAGGAAACGATGACGTAATTATACCAACATTTTAATAATTATAACCATTATCATAAATTAAGATGTTATTAAGTTTAATGTATGGATGACGGTGATATTAAAAATCTCATTACGACGACTGTTTTTTGTCGTTTTAAATCTATTTATCAAAACAACCAACATTCCTGTACCTACAGTTTGGTAACTTAAGTTCACGAAAACAAGTATTTTATTCCTTCCTGTTTTACCACATCGGCTATACAATATTATTTGTATAATATAATTCATGCCATGTTTGTTCAAATAATAGTCCTAAATTTTTTAAAAATTATAACAAATAAGTAAGTTTTTATCATGGTACTTATTACAAGGTAAATAAGATATTAAGTCAAAAATCTCTTCTTTTTACCTCAATAAGTTTAAAGTAAATATTCGCTACATTGTCACGTACAATTTTAATATGCAGGCGGTGATTAAGCATCCTACACAACGGTCTTGCCGTTTAAAATTGTCATTTATTTACATATAATTTCTTAGCACTTTAATGGACATTAGATTCCGACAGTAACTTCGTAAGGTATAACTATAAATAGGCTTATCTAATAATTCTCGCAGTCATTTTATAAAAGGCAATCGCATTTTCACATAAGCATATTCTATCAGATTAGTAGTGAACATTAACCTCTGGGGTTATCTCTCTGCGATCGAGAGGACAGGGTTGGAAACTACTGTAAATGATTGAAATTAATCACGCGAAGAAAAAACGAACACGTGTCATACGGCCTCCAACCCGCCATACTGGTATTCGAACTAATGTGCCGACACTGAAGACCAAATAAAAAAAATCATTAATGAAAAATCTGTCATGCTATCGTTCGAGCCAGCTCGATGGTTTTTTAAACATTTGCTTGTACTATGTCTTTACGTACATACATATATGTTTAATATATATTAAAAATATCAATTATTACATCTCGTTATGATTTTCTTTAGTAAGTACTTGGCTCGGACATTACTCCAATAAATTTTATTTCTAAATATATTTTTTTATGATGTAGAAGTATCAGTAAACTCTTTAATTATTTTTATTCTAGATTCTAGTTATTGTTCGACTTCTTAAATAATATATGTGTTATTATAATATTTTAGTTTCGTTACAAAGTTTAAATAACGCAAAATATATTTCATTACTAATCTATAAAAAAGTTTTTATAACTGTATTAAAAAAAATTGTTAGAATTTTTTGGCTAAAAATAAATATATGTTCTGAAAGTGCACGATGTGCGCATGTATGTATATAAACGGAAAAATAAGTACACTTACGTTCATGATTCTATCATGGCATAATTACAAACAAATATTGAATATTTGAACAGCAGATACACATTATTTTATTCTATTTTGTGTAATTAAAGAGAATTCATAAAACGATCGTGATGCTTGAAAATGTAATAGATGTGTCGTTTTAGCTACTTCCAGTAGTGGTGCCGGCTTTTCCACTGTATGGAGGTGAAGATAGAAGTGATATAATATTAGTGGTTTAATTAAAGCATTAAAACCCATACAGTCGTTCGAGTATACGGTAATCTGCCAGCAGCCGGGCGTGGGCGAAGACGGACGAGGAACCCCATCGGCACACCATTCGCCTGCCCAACCGCCACGCACGCGGCCCTGGCATGACTTCGGTCGGCAAAACGACGCGGACAAGATACAAATAGCCAAATTGTAAGTATTTATCCTCATTAATACACGCGATACATACCTATTTCAAATTAATTAAAACTTTTCAACGTAAATTATTTTTTTCATATTACGAATACTGGTAGAATCCAATTTGATACAGGGATTGTGTTCTCTTACAATTGGCGTCTATATATCTAATTCAGAATACAGTAATAGAGCAGGTAATTCACAAGCTTTATTATTACTTAAAACACGCCTAAAGAGACAAATTTGACAGAAAATAGAATCAGAGAGCTACCCTGCAATAACGCTTATTAGATTAAACTACGGGGGTCTCAAACATGGCGCGTTTGATTTGAGAATAGTCTACAACTAAGTCAGATCGTTTTTTTTTATTACTTCAACAATATCCTTAAATAGAAGACCAATTCATATGAAATTATATTATACATAATGATATCTTTAAACTTTTGTATTCGTCAGTCAATATACCAATGGCTAAAAAAGTTGCCACTAAAAGCAATAATGTTATACCTTTAACCTATAACCACAATATATTTACATATTGTTTCGATTTTGTTCTTTTCAAGATATAAAAAGCGTTTTATGTCGGGAATTAAAAGCTTGTATTCAATTTATAGACGAAACAGATATTTATAATTACAAGTACATTGTTTTTGAATCGACATAAATAAGTAATCCTCCACTAGCCGCCTACTTCGGTCAAATTATTTCATTAAAGTTCTTTTCTCATTCCCGCATAAATTCTAGACTTGTCTGAACGTGGTTCAGACTTAATTTGATGTCGACGTAATTGATTTTAGTACGCGATGGTCGTAAAAAAATTTTATGTAAAAAATATAAAGTAGAAAGTAGTCTAAGCAAGATTGTGCGTTGTCCTTGATCTTTTCTGTCGATCTATTAAATTTTATAAATATGAAATAGTATGAAAATCTTTAAAATTTATGTAAAACTCTTTAATAGTTATTTTATGGTTTTAATTAACTGGGGTTTCTGCATATGTATGCACGTGATTGTTTAAAGGTGTAAAATATAGGGCCTTAATAGGGCGAATGTTTAGCTTATTTGCTGTCTATTAATGTATGGTGCACACTATACAAAATTCTATGGTTTCAGAAACAATAAATAACATAATGTTAAAAGCATAACGAAACGATAAACTTATATACTAGAAAAAATCATTTTCAAAATTTAGATTACTACGCATTAAAATTAATTATTGTTTACTGTCTGAACCTGCAGACTTTGGACTGGCGGAAGTTATTGGCCTGCCGCATTTAAATAGAAAAAATATAAATATAACATATTTCAAAGTAAACACTTTGTACAGGATGATTCGATGTTTTTGCTTTCTGATAGAAGAACTACTTTTACTAAATATTTATATTAATAAATATATATACATAAATATATGAGTTCCGAATGTGTTACAAAATTTTCATAAACATAGCGTCAGAAACTGAAATGTTATTTATAAAAAAATTAATACTTTATGGATATTGTAAAAGTTATCTAGTGATATCATACATACTGACATATGGGTTATGTTTATAAATAGTTGAAAAAAAAAAACAATGCCTTACAACGTTTTTTCACTTCAGAGTAGCTTTCCCTTACTTAGAACTTTACTTAAATTAAAATATTTAGTAACAAGCCTTAACAATATTCATTAGAGCAAATGTACTTAAAGAATCTATCCTGTTTTGCCGTAAACATGCAGCGTTATTTCTACGCATATTAATGACGAGGACTGCGATACTCTCGGTACTTAAGAAGTGTGTGGACTTTTATTGTGAACGGTATTAAGAGAAAAAAATGAGACATAGAATATTTATTTCTGCTTATTTCCATCTATTTATCTATTCAACCTTATATTTTGTAAAATAAATAAGTTTGATTACAAAATGTATAAATAATGCGTAAATTAAAATCCACAAAACTTTAGGGTATAAACCATTTTTTTAACTAATCCATTGTTATATACAAATAAAATTATACAATAACCATTTTTTAAAAAATTATAACGTGATGTAGATTGTAGGTTTAATTTTAAGAATGCCATTATAGGGAAGCTCAATCTGAATCCACTTTCCATTAAATTGAACGCTTCTGGTATTCTTTCCATGACGTACACAAGTGGTCATTGTAAATTATTCTATATAGATAATGATATGAAGAAATCATTATATAAAAAGAATCTAGTAGGAAGTGATATCTCTTATAAAACGTGATTTAGCTACCAGCTTCGCAAATTAAAACATTCACACACATAACATTTTTGAATTTGTCTTCACTAATTCCAAAACGTAATGTCTGTCTGTCTCGGTAATTTCTCTTGATACAGTTAAGCAAAAGATTCTCCATGCAGAAAAATCTTTCTTTTCTTAGTCTTATGCTTGTTGATGGAGATGTCGTAAATACAGGGTTTATTACTCAATTCCTCTCACAATCCTACGCTCCCTCTTTCTTTTCGTGGCACTTCTCAGGCATCAATTCTGGGTCGATTAAGTGAGGACCCTCACTGACGTAAAGCTCGGTGACCATCGTACATTGAGACGTTCATTTTCCCTTAGACAACAACATTCTCCATAGCAAACTATATGCACAGAATACGAACAAACAATTCTAAAATATGAAAGTGAAATAGAAATGGAGGATAAAGGTGGAAAAATGTTTTCAAGCAGTTGACCAGTGATACTTCTGAAATACAGTTGTTCTGTTATTCGGCGGTAGGAATAGAAGTCGCATTGACTGCTTCTTGTTAAAGTTCATTCAAATAAAATGTACAACAAGAAAATTGTAACATTTTCCATTTATTACAAATTTTAGTAACTTATATGGCTCTTCACTTAAAAGAAAAAATAAATACATTTTATTAGAAATTTCCGGAGTGATGCTGACAATCTATCCTAAGTCAAATAGCAAAAGTTTAGGCTCGAAAAGAGCATGGTTTTTTTTTCATAATATAACTAATAATCATCTTTGCCCTTTCATTAGTATTCGATATGTATGGAAATTTATTTATGATATTGTTATTAGCTAATCAGGGCCATGCGTTAAGGTAGCTGTAAAAGGTTGTTGGCATAACTGTTAATAAAAACAATTCACGATATGCCTGCGACTGGTTAACATAAACACTTAAAATAATTTGATTACCGTCCTCCTATACATGCATGGTGTTAGTGAGAATAGAAGGAAACGACCCGCGACCCGAACGAGCATATTGACCAACCACTTCGCACCTCCCGTCTATCTTCGATACGGCGGCCCTTTCTAAGAAAAACATTGTACAACGAACACACGCAGTGTTGCCTTGTATAAAAATACTTTAAATAACACGTGGCTGCGAAGGAAATGGTATAGAAGAACGACATTTACTTAGGTTTCTTTAATTGATAACTCTGAAAATATATGCTATGTATAAAAAAGTAAAGAGAAAGCAATTTATAATAAATAGTTATTCATTGAGCTATTAATTTAAATCTTGGTTTATTTTATTAATAATTTATCAATTCCTTTGTCGTTGTTGTTAGTGTTTTTAATTTCGGTCTAGAACCATATTGCTTTTGATTGTTGAAAATTTGATACACATTGATTTTGCAAGTATATAGATAATAGCTACTGATCACATCGAGGTTCAATCCTATCCGGTACTCTTCAGTAGGAATTCTTAACGCGTTTCGAACAGCAACCCAGTCCAAGGTTCCTTCTTCGAAAAGCCCTGGCAGTCACCGCTCGGAATACGCGTTTTTCTATATACTATTATAAAAGATATTTTGCAATGTGTACAAAAAAGACATGTTATTTTACTAAAAATGTTTTTGTTAGTTATCAGAGTAAGTTCTAGTTTACATAATTAGAACAGCTTGTTATACTCACACCTAGTTAATAAAACACTTTTTTTAATGTTACACACGTAACGAATGTTACCGTTCAATGAATTCAGCAATTGCGTTTTAATTAAAAAATACCTACGTAAATGATTACTTCAACTTTTAATTACTTATCATGCGTTTTGATTAAAAATGTATGTAACAATGAGTAGCAAGCGCTTTTAAAAAGAACAATCTTAGAGTCCTTTTGAATTTTCGTGATAATTCATTGTGCTAAACATTTTGTTAATTTTTTTGAAACTTTATAAGTAATATAAACGTAAATATCAAAAAATACTAAAAGTATTAGCATCGGAAAGAAATTAGAACGAACTGTAGATATTACGAAAGACTGTTTACCAAATAATCAACTCAAGCAATTTACAGCTACTTGTTGAGTAGCACTTCTGTTGTGCACCAATGATAATTTTTAGTTTGAGAATTCCTGACTTCCAAATCTCCTATATTAAATAAAAATACACGTACTCATTACACGTTATTTTAATAAATACTATAGTATAGGTTTTCAAATAATGTGTCAGTTTTGTCTTTGTTTCACTCAAATGGTTTTAAATGTGCAAATCATAAAGGAACACCTTTGAAATTTTATAATCATGTATACATGACTACATAAAATGCAAAATGTAGAGTTAATCTAGTGATAAATACCCTAGTGCGCAATGTTGCAAAACAGAAATCACACAGCAAGCATTTAACTTATTTATGATATCATTGGTGATGATTGAATATGGGTAGCCGTGACCGCCGATCATCCGGTGACTACTTGCTATATACTCGTTTACCTCCTTTTCTCCGTAAAGCGAATGGCTATAACTTGTATTTTTACATAGAGTAATATTTGTGGGTTATTACTATAGGCGTGATGAACTTATAAACCGTTTTAGCTTTATATTCAGATGTCTTAAAATTTAAGCGGGTAAATTATTGTATTCTTTAAATCATTCATTCTCATTATTTTAGGTAGTTTAGTATATATTAATGTAGATAACATTGGGAACTTTACAGTGATCGCTTGTGTTTCTCTATAACGGCATCCTTCAATTTATACCTAATAGGGTTCCTAACGCGCCCTGAATTGTAAAAAGCCTACAACAAACTCAGGGGTATTTTTTTGTGGTCACTTTTATAATGTCCTTAACATAGTTATTATTTAGCTGTTATTAATACTTAACCTATACAATATGAAATTGTAGCACAAATAGTAAATATAGTAATAAAAAAAAAATAATGTTTTCACGCTGCCATATGTTGGAAGGTTTATAAAGGTAAGTTATGTTTTTTTTTTAATATTGGACAAGTGATCCGAAGACGAATGAAAATAATCAGCATAGTCCAGCAGATTGGCTAGTTGAAATGACAACGGGCAGGCTACATAGCGCGCGAAATACATGGCCGCTTTGGCCATAAGGTTTTGAAGTTCAGAAACGCAAGCGCAGCTTATGTCGCCGACCTACAAGGTGGAGAATCTGAAGACGCTGGATGCTGGTCACTTTCAATGGGACTTGTTGGGAAGCTGTAAGGGAGATCATATAAATAAATATATACATTTAAATATATCTATGTATTTATATATATGTGTATATTTATGTATATATATATATACATATGTCATTAATTTTCTTAATCAATTTTATTAAAGAGTAAACCCCCTTCTTAATTGTACACGATCGTACGAACAAATCGTTGTACAGGCGGCTCCGGCTGTAGTGACGGAAGCAGTCGTCAACATGATAAGTGCATTAGCATTATTATCTCGATAATTGCTTGCATTTGTCCCAAATAACGTGGTCGCCTCTACTTTCTTAAATTACTTATGATACTTGCTCACTCCCCAACCGATTACCAGCATTCGTGTTAGCGCCGAAGTTATTTCAAAGTCCTCACAGATGTTTGAACAATTATTTACCGCTCAGTTAAGTAGTCGGGAAGTGTTCAGCCGACCGGCTCGATTCCCTAATAGAAAATTTATTTACTCAGTCGATGTTCAACCCGAGAATCAGCTTCCTTAAAGTGGTAGCTTAATCAACTAATGTATGCACATTTTGTTATCACGACGAAAAAGCTTCTAAATACGAGGTAATGAGATGCGTTAATGAACTGTGCACTATTATGCCGAGCTCAATTAAGATATCACGTACTCTCATTTGTACTTCGTTTTAAAATCTACAAATAATATTTAATGCTTTGTTTTTGGTTTCATCTTTTGCTAATACACCTAATATTGATTACAATAGTCCTATTTTAACATTAACACTCGGAGGTTCGTTGTTTTTCCAAAAATAATGGGTCGTATGCATTTCTAATCATAGAATTTTGTCTACGACTATCTACATAATTGCATTTCATTTATTATAGCTATATTATTTAACCTGAACTATGTAAAAAAACAAACACAATTTATAGTTCTTTTTTTAAATACGAAATAAGAAGTTTATACATCAAAGAAATTAAATAATATAAATCTCACATATTTTTAGTTACAGAAAATAGATGCTTTCTACTCATGTTGTGTGTATGTATTTTTAACGTCCCGAGGGCGACTTTTAGGGTGTGGCTGCTGCACTCTGTCAATAAATCGAATTAATTTTTCGAGTACTTAACGTTTTTATCAACAGTTAAAACTCTCCGATTCAACAAGTCCAATCAGTTATAATATACCATTAATCTCTTGTTAATCATCGTTTAACATTATTTGTTTTGTTAGAACGGCTGAACACAACGTTGGTTTTGATTTGCAACTGGTCTCATATTAGCGGACGATAAACATAAAATTGATTTTCCATAAGCGTTTTACTTTTATTAACGGGTTAACAAAACTTAATTTCTATTAGGAAGAATAAACTTTTTTACACTATTATGTCTAATTGTTTAGAAACTATTGTCAAGAAAAAAATAAAGTTGTTAAAACAGTCATTGTTATTATTTGTAATAACTTACTTCTTTAAATTTATATTCCATAAATAAAAGAATTTTTTTTCACGTTCTGGAATAATTCACTTTCCTATAGTAAATGTAATAGAAAGAAAATAAAAAATGAGAAGAAATGTCTAAAAGAAATGTGTAGTCTATTTTTTTCTCATCTGAATTTTGGTGATGCTGACATGAACGCGTCATTACCTAATATTCGTCGCCAGAAAATGCAACCGAAATGTATAGTCAGAAGTGAAATAATGATTAGCAAATTTTTTGAACGAGTCTTTAAAATTTTGAGGGAGGTAAGCAGCAGTTCAACGCCTTTTTAACATAATTTTTCGTGATTGTTGCTTTGATTGATATTTCAAAAACTGGCCGTAAACCTGTTTAGAACTCCAAATAAACGACGATTAAATTTACTAAGGCTACAACTTATATCATATAGGCACTCAAAATAAGTAGTAATGGCGAAAACGGAGCCGAATTTAATGATAGCCCGAGTTAGTTGCTTTCGAGATCTGTTGCAGCGATTCACAACATTGTGTCAGTCGAGACATACGTCTCGTCTGGACCATACAATGGTCCTTCAATTTCCATCAGACGTTGATAAGGTAAAGACGAGTCCGGCTGTAATTCGCATAAAACTGTTTTCTGTCTGAATTTACATTCGTCGCTCCCAATGCCGATGCTAGTGCTACATCGACAATTCTTATTTGCTCGGCTTTTTGGTAGTAATTGAAATAATAAGACATATTTTAATTAGATACATGTAGATTCACAATTTATACCAAAGTAGTAATAACTAAAACCTAAACTTAAATAGTAGTTTAAGTAATTGAAATTCGTTTGACGCCATAATTGTTAAAAAATTAATACATTGAAGACACCGGACTTATCATTGTCAGGCGAGTTCATATTGATATGATCATCATTGTCGAGGATTCATGGTGGGTTTTTGTGGTTTATAATGGGGTTGTTAAAAGTATGGCGTTTGGTGCAGAGTGTATTCAACATGTACTATAGGGTCGTATTTATGCGCATCTAATTTGGCGCTGGATCGCTCGCGCTCGGCGGGACGTCGTTTCTTATCGCGCTGAACGTTTTTATTGCGAGCACTTTGTTGTCGCTGCGTTCCGAAGGCTTTTTGCCCGCTCATCAATTTCCGCGCCTCGTCGATTGATTTATTCATGAAAGACCCTCGCCTTCACGCAGGAAGTGTCTTTTTTGGTCGCCGCGTTGCTGAAATTTGTAATGAAGCTCATTCGAAAACAATGCCTTATTTACTGACGGCTACGGAGAATTTACGTAGATACTTTTACTTACCTGCAGGCAGTTAAAAATATTTATTAAGTGTATCATAAATAGTTATTTTGAACAATAACATTTTAAAAAGATTTTAGACAAAAAGAACAGAGAAATTAAATCAAATAAAGACTTGTAATTACATCAATGATGCAAATAAAACTCGCCCAAATAACAATAGTTGCCTTTGTCACAAAGGGAAATTACATTTGGAATAACTTAGAGAATCAGATAGGCAAGTACTGCAGAAACCGATCCGTCAATGTCGGCCCGAGTTTGCATTGCACGGCCTTTATCTGCGCAAGCTCGGCTTAAATCGCAAACATCAGCGGGATTGTTTACCAAATTGTTTTCAATAAGCTTTAAGTAATGGTGTAACCGCAAGTCAAGCGCTGAACCGTTGTGGGCCGGCTATCTGCATGCCGCTGAGAGATTTATTAACAGATTAGGCGTTCTTTAGCGATTTATAGCATTTTATCGAGTTACATAAGTAAGGTGCGGTACAATGAGGCGGAGGAGATAATGACGTCGTCGTTTCCTAGTGCAATTTTCTCTTTGTGCGAGTGTCGCGTGGGCTTGCTTGCGCGACACAGCGTCGTCCGCTGCTCACGCGTGCCTAACGAGCCGCGGCACGCGATCGCCACTAAAGTAGCGGGCTTTTCCTTCCGTCGGTCCCAAGCACAGGAAATCATGAGAAAACTTAGTTTTTCATTGCTCTCCGCGAACTGGATCTCCACACCTTTATGTAACACCGCCCGCACCACAATTAAGATTTCCACTTTTTGCTTACTTTTATTGCTTCACTTCATGGAAACTTTATTGTCGAGAACATGTATCTGTTGATATGTATCTCAAAGAAGAAATCGCACTTTTTCTAAATGTCTCTCACTTAAACCAGCTCTCGTCTTTATTTATATTCCAACAAATGGTTACTGCAACGGCTTACCTACAGCGCACTACGTAATGTGCAACTTTTAAGATTTATCTTAATCTGTTGTACGTACGAGGCGTTGGACGAGTGTGCTATCGCGGTTACTAATCGTTATCATACTAGATTCTGTGTTAGCGGTTAACTTATATGTGTATGTTTGTGCAGGTTTTCACCGTACGGGTTCAAATACCATCTTGAGACAGCTTCCAGCAGCTCCCAACGGCGCGAGGATGACCGCATTACCTACATCAACAAAGGCCAGTTCTATGGCATTACTCTCGAGTACATTCACGACCCTGACAAGCCACTTAAAAATCAAACAGTTAAGGTATGTCTTATCTTTTTTATAAGTAATACAAATATAAATGCCCATTAATTTCAAATATTTACTTGCTTTATTTAAGAATATAAATTATATAATTTGGACTAAAACAGAGTGAAAGGTATTACATTACCTCAATTTTAGTGATACGCCCCATTTATATGAATGCATATAAAATAATAAATCAAGAACGTAAGCTATTAATACGTCAATCAGTTCAAAGTAAAAATATATTTAATGTAATTTATAGCATAGTTAGAATGTACAGGTAATGAAGCAGTTGACTCGACCTGCTTGCTTTAACTAATAACTGCATCCAGTTTGCCTATTAATGAACATAATATTATTTATTTCTAATTGATATGTAATTAGGTATTTAGCTTGCAAGTTCAAAAGAAGCTGAAGATTTCAATATTTTACTAACGAAGACTTTAGCTTCTTTTTCACAAGTTACATTTACAAGTAAAAGAAGAATTATGTACAATATTAAATACAATAATCTTAAGAAAATCTCTCTTTCTAGAGGTCTTAAAATCTGTGTATAAAAGACTTCAACGAGATCTCTCATTAAATCATTACAAAAAATCAGAAATTTTGTCACTATTTGATTAGAATAAGGTGCCACTATGGAGCGATGGCCGGATGTTTACCTCTTTTGGATATAAGAAAGCCAAAGCGTACATTTAAGATACGAGCAGTAGTTAGATATCCTTATGATATTGTGCTATAAATATTAGTTCTTAAAGCTATCTTGCACAGTCCCGTGGCAAAAAATAATTATTATTATGTTCGTGGAACTGATTTTTACAAGAGAAATTAATTATTATCATATATACTGAAAATGATGAAATATTAAGTTAAGTTCAAACATTTGTAAGTTTTTACAAAAGTTATCGTGATTGTTACTATTTTTTTTTTTTGTCTATGTGTCATTTAATTTTAATGTTTCTATTGTTTTAAAAAATGCAGTTTTAAACCTGTCTGTACCGATGGAAACCTAGCTTTAACATCAAGTTACTAGCCATGCATACCATACAAAGAAGGCGAAAATTAAAAAAAACCTTTTTCAATAGTTATTTAGATTATGGATCATTAGTCATAATTTTTAAATGAAATGTTAGTTTCTAAATCTTTGCAACAATTATGAAAGGAAAAATATCTCAACAAATAAATCAAATGTCAACGGATAACTCCTTCATGTGATACTAACAAAGTGGTATCGCCAGATCCCGGAGCAAAAGCGAGGGTCCCAACCACAACTGCGTCTCAATTTCACTGCGTTACGTGTTTGCCTTCAACAAGTCACTTTCATAACCACTTATTTTTTACAGCTTTTGTTTTGTTTTTTTTTTTAACGAAACTAAAGATATTACTATTTTATTACACACAGCAATTGTTTTCCTCGTTTTCTTTTCAAACTTAAATATGAGATATTTTTTTCTCATGGCTTCTAAAAAATGCTAAAAAGTAGTTGAATTAGAGATTTTTTAAAATAAATTTATGTTTTTGTTCCCAGTTTACTTCGTTCATTTCGATGTGTGGGTTACAGTAAAATCATTAAACATATCGGTTCTTGTGCCTTATAAGAACACGTTCAAACTCTTTGCCGCAAATGATTTTGTACTTTTAAATTTAACTTAACACTGCATTGTTATATTTGAGAGTTTGACTTAATAAATTGATAAAATTAAAATAAGAACAAAAAATATGAAAAAGCATAATAAACAAGTTTCATAATTTATTAAATAATTAAAAATAACATGCTAAATTTTTTTAACTTTCATTGGTTAGTTATAAAATATTAATTTATTAGCAATTGTTAGCAAGATTGGTTGACCGTTTTAACCGATTCTTTTGGAAATCTATGGGAGAAGCCTGTAACCAATAACGAACGTCCTACGGCCGAAATTAATGTTACTGAATTATTCTTACAAAAGTTCTATTTTTTAGTTTAAAAGTCACGTCTTAGTCAGATTGCTAAATGTCAAACATCCATCAGTAATAAAAGAAAATTTTAGGATACTTTTTCAATTAAAAATATAATAAATGCGTAACAATTGTTGATGGTAATGATTTTACCATAAACAATTAATACGATAAGCGAATAATTAAACCATCATGAAATGACATATTTCGCATGGCGTGACTAAAACTGGACATTATCTCATGGGAAAAGGGAATAAATAACAAAGGTGGAAATTCTGTCGTAATTTTTCTATAGAAATTAGATTTACCCTTAGAATTTCCCGACGTTTACTTTGAAATAACATAATAATCAGAAAACTTGAAAACGTTCCAACCATAATTGCTTTAAATTACTTTAGCTATTGTATAAAAAACGTATGATTCGTTCTCATTGTTATTAGAAATACACAACAATACAAATAAGCTGATACAAATATACAATTATTGCGGAGTTTAATTGTAAACAATACGCGTCATAAGATATTCCGTAATAATTGAATTTTCCTTCGTTTTTCTCGAGGCATGTAACCTATTCAAGCTCGCTTTATCTCGATTCAATGGGCTTAGATCGGAATAATCAGAGATACAATGCGACATACGTTTGAAGTTATTATTAAGGCAGCAAGTAGGTTGCAGGTCCGGCTGCGTATTCAATAAAGACTCGGATAGATACACGGTGCTTATCTCGCCGCAAT
This sequence comes from Battus philenor, assembly GCF_028537555.1. NCBI lineage: Eukaryota > Metazoa > Arthropoda > Insecta > Lepidoptera > Papilionidae > Battus > Battus philenor. The sequence continues at coordinate 8,750,445 of NW_027181693.1, forward strand.
CGAGTACGCATTGTATGGCCGCGCCCGATAATTAAGACGACGCTTTTGACATTCGCCATATAGGAACACAATGACCGCCTCGGGAGCCCGCGCTCGCTTCGGATAATATCGCTCCCTTAAACAATAACCTCGCCGTATTATGATAAAATAATTTCAATGCGGCAAACATCATGTTTTCTTAACGAGCTTCTTTTTTACATTGCAAAAAAATTTCAATGTATACAACAGGCAGCCCAACAAAAATTCTGCTTTGATTTCCGTTTTTTAAGCAATCACCGACATGGTTGATATTATTATCCATACACAAAAACCACAATTAATCAAATATCACTTAACACATCAGATTCTTTGAAAGTACGACGTTTACTGTTTTTGAAAACCTTTACTGTTTTCGTAAAAATTGTAACAATTATTAATTACTTCAAAAAATTAGCAGGTTATGAAGACATTTCTTCAGTTAAATTTGTATTTAACTGAAAAAAATGTCTTTATAATTGACTGATTTTTTTTAATTAATACGAATAAAAAGTTCACGAATAATAATTAAACAGCATGGCTGACAATTTAAATTCACACGCAATACCAATACGTTCGCGTGTCCGAAAGAGGTTAGGAGCTGTAAGAAAATTTGGCAAAAAGAGAGATTTGACCGCAGCGTGCGTGGCGAGATCGTAATTACGCCCGACCCCGCCCTGTTTCGGAAGAGCTTTGCCGTGCCGCAGACTGTCGATATCATTGTACAGATTTAGCTGCCCAGACATGTCGAGTAGCCCGTGTACAAAATGTTGCACCTAATTAAACGAAACCTTATTCCCTATATAACCAAAACACTCCTCGTTGTTACCGTTCGCACGCAGTTCGTATACCATTTACATTTGAATGAACATGATAAATATAGTTTTAAAATGTTTTTTTAAAAGTTTCCGTCTTGAAAAGATGGCTCTTAAAAAGTTCTTATGTGTAACAGCGTGAAATAAAATCGATCAATCACAGAATATGGCTGCAATTAATCACCTAGCAAACGCGTCGTTTTTTATGTTGTATATCCGCATTACCTAAAGGGTGCAACCGCTCTTCATTATAATGATTATTAGTTTAAGCAACCTTTGTGGTTATTATTTAAGAAACTATAGTTAAACTAACTAACGATTTAAAATGATCTGCCCTCTTTGCTGTGCGCGATATATTATTTAAAATATATTTTGTTTAGATAATTAGAACAGTCGATACATTGTTTTAATATAAAAATGTACATTCTTCTATTTAAAGCACATTAATTGTTTATGTTTAAAAGAACGTTTTGCGCGTAAAAAGTTGACGACAACTTGGCATTATGCACATGAAGTCGAGCAGTAGATTTGTATCTATTTGCGATACGTAATTAACATACGAATGATATTTAATACCTTTTAAGCGCCGGTAATAAACTTCCGCTTATCTTTTTATTCTCGAGCGCGATTAAACCGTATCTCTCATGTCTACAGCGCTTCTACTCACTGGGAGCACTTTTTGCTCTATTTCTTATCGACGCACTGACATCATTGTGCTCACTTTCGTAGCAACGGAAACTCGCGTAACGAGCCAAGTCGTTGTATTATTTTCTTTTTGCAATATTTTACGATTTTAATGATTGCTCCGGTTTGCCTTTTAAAGGCAATCTTTAATGATGCCTTTTACACTCAACATGTTATGCTTGATGAGGGATTATAACGGTCGGCATTCGGAACACACGGCTCCTACCGCGCGCCTTTCGACCAGCGTTGCCGGTGCTGACATGTGAAGGGCTGTCATATGAGACAGATCGAATAATTCTCACAGGGAGCATTGACGTGTAATGAAATTTCGTATTCACCACGGACAGGGAGAATTCTTTAATGTGTGTACACATATGTGTATACTTACAACAAAAAATGCGAAATTTGCATACATTCAGTCGATAGTTGGAAAACGCCAATCATGCACTCGATTAATCATCCGTTGAGATGTCTCAATTTAGTTTACACCCCTGTTGGGACCACGTTGAAACTTTTGCCTTGCGTCTTCCTTACAAGTCTTTCCGGTGTCGGAATAACATTAATGATAGTAAATCGCGTAATTATACAACTGATATGCACGTACACGGCACCAGGTTTTATTTAATTCCTTTATTAAATTTCTGCATAACATGAATAACGAAAGAATGATATGAAAGTTTTAAGAATGTATTATGTTAACATTTAATATTTTTATGGGTTATGTTCATGTGTTGCGTAAAATTTTCTAAATGCTTTTTACAAATACCAATTCGTTATGTTAAATATGAAAAATTTATCTGTATAAATTTTCGTAGTATAAACTCGGTTCATAAAAATATTCGCTAAAATAATCTCGCGACCTTTACTATTTAAAAGTAACATATTCTTACGTGTTTTTCCATTCAAGAGATGTAAATAAACATGAGCCTGTATTTGATTTTAAGCTGTTTTATTAACTGATCAATTTATGTTAAAGTTGAAACAATGTATCGCTACAAGTTTATCGGAATACCTAAAGTTATTTATCACTGCCGCCAAGCGTTAATGTAATGTACTTTTTATGAGTTTTTTGAAAGTAATTTATGTGAATTTAATGTAATTGCTTTTTTGGCAGTTTTCTTTTTAGTCATAATATAGCTCTCGGCAATTCTGCCCGACTTGGAAAAACACAATTATCTCAGATCGAAATGTTCCGTTAAGTTGGAGATGTTGCGCTTTGAGGTGATAGCCGGTCATGGTACTTAGTAAAAAGGTAACTAACAACGCAACCATGTTGTTACAATTACGATTACTACAACTTTATTAGCAACGTGTAGCGCAACTGTTTTAGGTAAATAAGAGCGAGTTTAATGAATCGATTGAATCGCGGAATAAGTGCAAGCATTCCACTGCCGCGTAATTTTTTTTCGTTAATTTCTGGTTCTCGTAACACTATTTGATAACTGTTACATTAACTATTACGTACTATTCTGTAATGTTGACTCGTAATAATTATTTAAACGTAAGACCACGCTATTGCATATGTTTTTGTTATTTTCTAATTTGGTTATATTCAATAATCTTAATTATTTACAAGGCTTACTCATAAAAGTGAAAATGTTGTCATACGGGTTGCTATTTATAAATAATAAAAATTAAATGTAATTTCACGAGAAGAAATTAATCAATCATATTTCAAGTCGACAGACGAAAGGCTAAACTAAAATAAACTTTCACTTCAGTCTAAATCTATCGTTTGAATGACAGCGGAGGTGGACCGAGATAGCGTTGCGTAATGCGAAGTTCGTCATTGTTTCGATATTGGAAGTGTCACAGCGCGCGTATTTAGCGTCACTCGGAGATAGCATCGGGCTAACATGAGACCGTAATCAGCGGCATTAGGAGATATAAGGTTCAATTACGCAACGCGCAGCCGGCACGGTTATCTTAATTCTGAAGTAAAATAACATTGATTGAACGAACCGATTGTTCTAAATACTTCATAAGCAAAATAACGTTGGTTATTTATTATACATTGAAACATTATGAGCTTATTACCATTAAGAAAGATTACAATCGGAGTATTTAAAATGTAAAACAATACAGGCTCGTACAGTTTTATTTTTATAACATATATATATAATTTTATTTAACTTATGCTTACACATATTTATTTATTGAAGAACAAACTTACAGGTTTATACACTAACTATCACAATTATAAGACACAAAAAACTATCCATAACTAACGAGGTGTCCACTGATAACCTATGTAATATATACTAAAAACTATATATATACTAAAAACGCATGGAAATAGTATGATACGAATAAGTTACAATATAAATTTAAAAAAAAAACAAAAGCTAGTCATTAGCCAAAATAGACACTGCTGTATAACATATATAATTTATTGAGATATATCACGGTGATATTACATCATTAGTTTTGAACTGTCTTACTGTTGTGAAACAAGCATTTTTATGAACGAAGTAGTGTCTGCCGATCGAGTACTTATTTATCTTTGTGATCTTTTTACGATTACTTCAAAATTATTTCGTACGTTATAATTATACACCCTCACAGCATTTTAATACATGATCTACAATTATAGGTCTTCAACTACTGGACTACTACAGCTCAATATTTAAAAAAGTATTTAAATAAAATAAAATGTATTACACGTGAGTTAGTACGTAACATAAAACTATACTTTTTCTTTTGTATTCGTTCATCTTCAGTTTTAAATCAACGGCATCTTAAAAGTAGTGTTGCCGTCTTTTCTCGTAACATTGAAAGTATTACCGAGCGCACTCTAAGCTGTAGGTAGGACGTTTCAAGACGTATCACAACTCGTCCAGAGCCCTGCGTTTTACAATCTGACATTTCCTTTCGACATTTAAGCAGATTAGTGTTACAACGCGACTTTGGATGTTAATCCGACGCTGAATGGATCGCGGGAATTGCTCTGATTTAATCGAGGTTTAGCGGTAACTGGCTGCGTCCATTAGTGTTTTAATTCTGTAGACACTGTTATGTATACAGACTACGTACGGTTGCTTTTTCATAATATTATTTCAAACTATAACATATAATAAATAGGTAGTTTTTTGATATAAAATAGAGTAAAAACTGACGTTGCCGTATAAAGAATGATTGATTATAGATTTTAAACTTTAAAGGGGTCAATGTTTAGCTCATTTGCCAGTAAAAGCTAGCAACATTTTACACCTATTTCCAATAGTGTAATATAAAATGATCTCTCTGAAATAAGTTACCCTATTTATTATTTCTGAAACCATTCATTTTTAGGTAGGGTACACCGTAAAAAAATGTAACCCTTTAAAAACTTTTACATCTATAACTAATCAACCTGTAGAATTTTAGGGCTAAAGGCGCGGAAACTCGCAAATGTAGTTTAAACAATTTTTTTTGTAACGACCGGATAACAAATAAAGGAAAACTACAAGATAAGTAATGAAACTATTTTTAACCCATAATAGCATAAAACATGCTTGCATGGATATCAGTATTATTGGGTCTTAAACATGGACGTGGCACGTTAAATTAGAAGGGATGGCTGTTGCGCCGGATGCACGGCGACTGTAGGCAATTTGTCGGGCAGCGGAAGCTTCTCATCGCTAGTAATCTCTCGGGCCCTGCGGCGCTCTATACTATTACATTAGATGTATCCACACTCTACATTAATATCTATTAATAATTTGTTTTATGTATATTTAAACTAGGTTTTTGATAGGTAAGTTTTTTTTTTTAATTAGTTTAAAAACTAACATGTATGTTAAATTCTTCTTGGAAATCTTCTTGGAAATAGTAGACGCAATATAATGTAATATTATTAGACTAACTTTAACATTTTTATACGAAAATAAGCTCAAATTTGATTAAAATAAAACAGTTAAAAATACTTTGTATATTACTAAAAATTTGTTAATTTAAAAGCATATTTCTACTAAGAAGATGTTCAAACATTATAAAAACTAATAAAAATGTTCCATAATGATATTATTTAAGTATTACCATTAGTTCAGTATAAATAAGATGTTGATTATTTTTATAGTAGTCGTTGGAACGAAGATTTTTATTATATTATATATCTAATATCAATGTGGGAACATTTAAGCGGACGTCATATCAATTTAATATCATCAGAAACGATCACCGCAACCTTCCTCGCTGTGTCATTAATGGGAACGCCTCTTGAATTGCTCGAATGCAAGTTCTTATTTACGAGCCGAGAGCAGCCATTGATAAATGTCATTTGATGCGAAATAAATACCAACACGTATTCTACGAGCAAACGCACGGCAGCTACACCCACATTTCCGCTCAGAATTTATGTCGAAACCGACATTCACCGCGGAGAACATTCGCAGCAAATAATCTAGGTGTTAAAACAACCAGCAAAACTAGCGCACTTTACAAACAGACCTATCCGAATCAGATATAGTCAGATACAGAGTATCACAACGACAGGACATTACTCCTGTTCTATCGATAGCTGTAAGTGAAATAGTTTCGTGGACAGTAAACATAAATAATTGTCATAAAGGCGATAGGGGCTGATGGATGGGCGCCGCGCGCGCCCGCTAACGAGGAAGCCGGACAAAAAGCCCGGGTGAAGGAAAACACGCGACGACGATCTTCTACATAACACTGTTATTCAACGCATTGCGCTTTGTTCACGTAAACTCGTAGATAAACAGATGATGCGAATACGAATAACCGTTCCGCTAGCTGCTGTCACGCGCTACTTGCGACGCACGATGCTCGTATGCGAAACCGATAATGTCTAAAATTTATTCGATTTGATAATGTAACATACCGGTAATTTTAAGGCCATTCATCTGGAAAGACGGAGTTACGTCTTTTACATAAAAAAAACTTTTTTTCACTTTGAAATTAAGCGTGTACAATTCATTATGTTGAACGTAAAATAGATTTTAAAAATTTTCATTTACAATTTAGCGTTAACCTAAAGTTATTGAAAATTTATTCGATATTCAAACTACTAGCAAAGTATGGAGTAATTGAAAATGATCATTAGTAAATGTGTATAAAGATTACGCGATTTTTTTAATGTGTTCGGCATAGAATAGTTGGCATAATGTATGTTACAAAGTTTAAGTGGTTATGCATAAAAAATTTCAACGTAGCTCTGTCTTAAAAATGGTAATATAATTTAACTAAAATACGGTCTTAAAAAAATTTATAAGTCAGTATGAGTAAACACAAACGTAATTAATTCAAACGATAACTTTATGTGCGCACCAGTTAAGGAACTTGAATATTTTTTTATATATTATGAAAATGCACTTTTTATACACATTTATATATCGCAAATTAAAAGTTGTAATATGAGTGTACGTTTTTCCTATACATTTCTTTAATATTATTAACGACAACAACGACACCAAAGAGAAATTGCGGTGCGTACAGAAACAAAGTGGCTACAAGTACGGCCACGAGTTTTAATTAGAACATTTATCTGGAATGAGATCAATCGAGTGTCTTAGTTTAAAACGAAAATATTATTTCTTTTTTAAATCAGGCTCTGAATCTCGTAAATTTTAAAATGGAACGTTGTGAGCCTTTAATCAATCTTTTTACCGTAACATGAATTATCAGTCGCTAATAAAGGGTGATTGGTTTTAGGTGTAAAAGCTTTAAAGGGGGAATGTATAGCTCATTTTCAGTTACCCTATGTAGAGTGATAGCTCTGAAATTTGTTATGTTGATTCATTTTTTCTATTGAAATGCGACACGTCAACAAACTTTTTGCAGTACAAATTCTGCAGGAACAAATAATAAACAATAATTAATTTTAATATGTAGAAATTAGAATTTCGGAAATTTTTTTTGCTATATTATCATTACGTCATTTATTATTTCTAAAACCATTGGTTTTTGGATAAGGTGTGTAACGTACATTAATTAATAGCAAATAAGCTTTACATCTACCCTTTTATAGCTTTTACACCTATAACCAACCATCCAGTAGATCAGGTGTAAAGACTGCGGAAATTGAAGCTTACTTAGGACAATTAGGACTACCATTTTATGTGTTAGAAGATTACAAGCGGATCATGTTATGTATTAAATAAACGGCGAACAGTTCGTTATTCAAATACAGTGATGAAATAAAGGCAACACGTTCGGCAACACACGTGCACCGCGAGCCGCGCCGTGTGTCACACACGCGGAGAGAAAGCGTGCTTAATCAGATAACTCAGATTGTCAACCGCGTCTGGGCTCCTGAAATCGGGTCGAATGTTGATACACTCGATTAATTAATTGACGGTCCGAAAACTTGGAGGCAACTGGTCCGAGAAGGCAAAACTCTTGTGAAACTTGTAGTCGTTATGTGGAAGTATCTACACTTCCACATTACGACTATACGTATATACAATGTGATTGGACTGAACGCCCGGCCGATAAGCAGTAATTTTTTAAATGAGTTCTGATAATATAATTTACTAACATTAAAACCAAAACGGCAATTGTTTTAACATATCAATCAGTTAAACTCAGTATTAAAACCGAGTTCTGAATTTCAATTCTACTCCGGCGTTTTTCAACCCCGCTAATTAATTAGATAAGAAAATATGTAATGAAAACACTCAGGTTCTTTACTTTTCGAGATTATCTCAATGGTTAATATGATATATAATCCCGATTGCTATCGTCATTTGGACATTTTTCTCTGTCAACAGTTACGGAAGTTAATGGGATTACTCAAAAGCCCTTTCGTATTTTATAGTAGTTTGGATAAAAGCTTGCGATAAATAACTGATGACGCAACTTGTATTTATTGATACTTTGAATACGTAAAAACGAGAATAGTAGAAATTATGTAATATTGTCATGAAACATATAAAAGCTTTTGATATTAACTTAAATAACTGTTATTTACATACTTTATTTACACTCGTAGACATATTCTGTGATGAAATAATAAGGTGATATTGTCATTTAAAACTCCCCGGCTTTAGGAAGGCAGGTAATTTTTTTCGTAGGTTGGTAGAACTGCCTAGAACTTTTGCCATGCGTCTGTTTGTTAAAAGTTGGAATATCGTTTGACTCAGCCCAAACTATATTATAGGAAGTTTTTTGTCTTTAACGCGTGAAATCTCAATTGTAACCAAAATCGCTAATTTTTTGGGGAAAAAAGCCTTCTGGCTACTTAGCAAAACTAAAAGGCTAATGCAGACACGCCGTTTTAGTACGATGGAGAAGATAACAACCGAATCGAATAAGTTCTGCATGGCTATACTGGAAAAAGACTATCCCGAATGTTTCGAGGACTGGCGTTAGCATAAGTGCGTTTTATCGGACAGGGATTACTTTGGGGGTTGAAATTGATTTGGAAGAATAAATAAAGAATTTACAATTTATGAATAAATTCACCTTACTTTTTGATCACAGTATTATATATGCGTTTTCATGTAAATGTTTATTTACTTTGTAAAAGATAGACTTAAACGAGCTTTCCGATTACATGGTAATAAGTCATCGGTCATACAAATTGAAATTGCAACGAAGTCACTAATTTGCAGTCTATAAAAATATCATTCATGTTTATCTAATAATTTATAATTAAGCACGGTAGAATTAATATGTTGAAAATGGGGGCACATAGTAAACTTATAATAAAATAACTAATGTCGTAAGAGCGATATAATTTGATTTTTCAGATACTATGACATTCAAAATATTTAAAATGAAAACGTTAAATCCTTTTTAAATCAAAGAGTGTCACAAAAAATGATGAGCCTGTTTCGAAAAACCATTTGCATCAATAAATATAATTAGGCGCGAATTGTTGAGTTTCAAGTATCTAGATTTATATTAAGGTATGTACATGTGTGTACACATTATGTATGTGCATTTTTGTGTATTTACAAGTGCAAAGGAAATAGTTATATAATCGTATTTATATGAATATACGGTTAATAAAGAGAACTAGTGATATTTTTGGCCTCCTGGTAGTCTAGACTATGAAGTACATTCTTGATTTTACTCCTTAAGTTCTCAAATTTTAGTTAAACAAATAATAAATTTTTACTTTCTACATCTGTAGCAGGCGACAACGGCATCTCGCCGATTTAATTGTAGTTATTTATAAATCAAATGAAACAAATAAATTAATCAGAATACTTAACTTTATCGTGTCTATAATTGTCAGCACTGATAACAACTCAATAAATAATAAATTGAACGAGAAATATTAATTCGATAAAACTAAAACTTGCCTATGATACATTGCGTAATTCAGTCATTTAAGCCCTAGTTATAACTCTGTGTCTCTGTCAAACAACAATGGCAACATTGTTCGGTGCCAATTGTAACTTTAAAGTAGGCATTAAGTTACGTAAACCATTACAACTGGATAGACCTTAGATTAGTTAGTAGACCTTATGAATCATTTATCCTACCAGTCCAAAAATGTGTTTTAGATGCTGATTACCTGCGGTGTCATAGTAAATAAATATAATATAAAAATGTCAGAGACTAATAAACCTGGTTTTTGTGGCATATGAATAAGAGATAAGATATGGACCTACCATCTAATTCGTATTTACAGTTAAGCATGCATTATGAATTTGGGGAATTCTAATAAAGCAGTAAATGTTGATATTTATTAGCGGAGACGTTGCGACGTAGAGGCGGAGTGCACCGTTACAATTTTATACATGGGCTATCTACATATTAGTATGCATGATTCCGTTCAGTTTATGTGCGATCTCCGGAGAAAGCCAGTGTCCCGCTTATAGAAAAGCGTAGCTAGTCGCCGACGCAAATTACTCATAAATACATCGATTCATAATAAAACATTGTTTTTATTGCTCGTTGCCAATACCGTAACCGAGGGTCCTTGCCGTATTTAATTGCGATCCAAGTACGATAACACTGCCGTTATGGTATCGAGCACTTTATCTTTGTAGACTTTAACTTTTCCAAGAATACACGCAGCGAAAGAACATGTTATAAAAATTCTTAATTCATTGCAGCTTTATTATTTTTAAATCCAAAAAAATATTCTAGACATGTAACCATAACTATCTTCGTGTGCGCCAAACTCGGAGATGAATAAGTTGTAATTATCGAAACCTTTCAGATATCTCAATAAAACAAAACGACTACGATCCCATAGACGTAAAATAAACAAACTATTAAGATGTTTCAAGAAAACGATACGTTTGTATCGTTAATGTTTTTCTTGAATAGGTTTCGGCGGTTGGACAGGGTGCGGTCACCGCACGGCGTGGCTGTCTATCAATCAGAGGCGACGATCGGAGGTGCTTTCTCGTCGTTAGCCCTATATGGTTAGGTCTGGCACCACGCCTGACGCGAGTCACTTCTTTTTCCCTTCATTTTCTAACTCGTCCATAGAAACTGTCCACGCATATTTCGCTACATATTTCGCCCATACTTTGCAACGGAATCATGCGTTCGCAGCGCAGCCCATTGTATAGGGCATTTAAATGAAATATAAAATTAAGATGCCTGTTTCGGCAACGTAATCATATTCGTTTAACGTAATAACTGAGAAATGCTGCAGGTAATCGCAGTCAGTTTATTCGCGAAATGCTCACGGCATTGCTCGCCCTCGCTTCTGTCATTAAAACTTGTCGATAAATTAAGCGGAAACATACCTTATAAAGATTCTAATGATTTTAATATTATATAAGTTGTATGGCTCCACGATACAAGTACGTTACATTATTTAACTTTACGACGTTTTAATAAATACCTATTAATACTTCATTGAATAAATAAAATATTTGTTATGCTTTTGCTTATGTATTAAAGTTTAATATTAAATTTGATATTGTTCCAGAGCGTGGTTATGTTGATGTTCAGAGAAGAGAAGTCGCCCGAAGATGAGATCAAAGCGTGGCAGTTCTGGCACGGCAGACAACATTCAGTGAAACAAAGGATACTAGACGCCGGTGAGTCAAAGCAATCAATTTATGATTTAATTAAAATAAACGGCACATCGCGTGACTCGCCGTAATAATTACAATACAAATTGATGATTTTAAAAATACAATGACTCCTCGCATTTCTTATGCGAACGCACGGCGATCAGACAGTAGCTCATACAGGGGCTCGAGACATGATATTTACCGCAGAAAAACATGGTCAGTCGTGCTCGAGGCGACACAGAAACATGGCAGTGAAGTTTTGCGTGCGGCGAGCACGGCGAGGGCGGCGGTGGCACGCAGGACCTAATTACCGAGCTGCGAGGCAGAGCGCCGCGCGCCCCTCTGCCCACCATTATGTGTCGTTACGACATTTGCATAAATAACGCGCTCCGTCCACGGCCCACACCGCCCAGCAAACCTATCAATCGGCTCGTCTAAAAATAAACACTCGTGGCGCCACCGCCTAGCCCCATCCCCCGCCCGTGTCCCAACCCCCTCCTCCGCGTATTGCCTACGCTCCTAATGACACATTCCGGCTCAACTAAATTACTAATATAAAACAGAATGTTACGTTTCCATGCGGAGAGGTTAAGTAAAACGATATAATAAAGATATCCAACACGAGCACTATGAACGCAACGACGGACTAACAGGAAATCGTAAAAATTCGTGAGAAACTTCCATCTCCGAGAAGCAGTAAACACCTGTCCCGTGTCGTCGCGTCTGTTTAGTTGAGGCTCGATATAAACATTTTGGAAAGACGGCGATAGCATTGATTGCTTGATATGAGCAGCAAGTTGTCTAAAGCGAACGCCGCGTGTATAAGCAAGCATACGATATAGTCGCGCGCGGACATAATTACCGCGATGGTATCGGGGAGCTGTTCATTAGCATGTTAATTGTGCGACGAGCCTCCGCCCGCGCACCTACCTATGAAAATTATCGCATCCGATAATAGGGCTGCCGTGACATTCTTTGACTTTCTGATACCTGGCAAACAATGGTGATAGAATAAACGGAAATTTATGTCTAAATTTAATTCGATACGGTGAAACACAAAGCTATCTCTGTCTCTGTTAACAAAGCGAATATTAAACGTTAGTTTGGTTTTATTGCCACGCTGAAGAATTAACTGAACAGAGGCTTGCGTCATCAACGTCGACGGTATGCTAGCTTATTAATCGGCCGCCTGGCCGGCTCAAGTAAACAGCGCTGATATATGACACTTTACACATTCTAACATTACTTTACTGAGGCTGGAAGCATTTGTAATGACTGACGCCGCGGCCACAAGCAGCGCCTATAAATTTAATCTCAAGGAAAATAAAAACATGGAAGCCATTAATTCGCGCGGCCGGGCCAAGTTTAATGTCAAGGTTTTTAGCTTATCTCGATGTTAGTCAAGTTTTATTTTTTTGTTGATGTTATTATACAAAATAAAATAACATCTAAACACTGCAGAATTTTGTCGGTTTGAACCGTATAAGACTAAAACAAATGAGTTAATTCAAACGTGGGTGTTAGTGAGATTTGTTATTGTCAATTCACGATATTTAAATAATAAGATATCGAGCGTTTTAATGTTTTGTGTAATCTGTACTATTTTATAATTATTTCTTAGTTATTTTGTTTTCTAACCGTTTTCTTGGCTATGATACCACTGTATGCACCAGATTATTTTCAAGGAGATTCTCGTTAATATGGTAAATCATCAGATGTAATTTGTAAGAGAATCGTGCAATTAAAATACGCTTGAATACATTAAACGAACTTGGAAGGAGCGTCAAGGGCGATACCGGACACCTGCGCGCGGGCGTGTGAAAGCCCGGGGGACGCAGGGCCGCGCACACGGCTCGGGAAGAGACTGCAACGCACCGCGAGCCGACACAATACCTTCTCCGATTACCTGCATGTCTTCTTGTATTGCGTGTCCACCGCCCGTTGCAGCGTCGCTTCTTCACTTCCACCGATATACCTTTAGACAGTTTTCGCTCGTAACACGCTTGGCTGAAACAACACGATGCAACCAATGTCCAGACATAAGACAAACAATAACACCGTTTAAAATTTGCCGAAAAATATTCACTTCATATCTGATACGAGAGCAACGCTAAAGTATAACGAGTACAACGAGTAATAAATGTATATATGTGTGTGTGTATACATCAAGTTATAAATGATTTACTATTTATCAAAATAGTCCCCTTGTTAATCGATGTCACATTCTGTAAAACCATTGTAAGACGCAGAGGGCCCACAACTTCTTGGTAGTTTTGCACGGCGTTTTTGAATTTCACTAACGTCGCCTAGTGCTAGGCCAGCACTTCGAACAACTTTGAAATATGACTCCACAATTCTACACCTATCATATTCAAATACTCGGTTGTTAGTTTGGCCGAGTGCAGTGAGGCGTTGTTCTGGTTAAAGAAGACTCTACTATGTGGATTTTGTTGTAGAACTCAATCTAAAACAACACGTAAACAAATGCTGACTTGGTAGTGGTAATGCTAGAATTTGCTACCTTGTTGCTATTAATTTAAACAGCAGAAATAACGAAATGATTTTTAGTCTTTTCGAGAACAAGAGTCGCGTAATGTAGTCGCTTCTTCCTCTCTTAATGTTAATATGCAATTCTTCTAAAGAAACCATGTTATGTGAAGTAATCTTCAACCAAAGACAAGAGAGAGAAGAGACAATCCTCTTGGTTCCAGGATGATAATAATAGATCAAAGTTACGTCACATGTTAGAATGACAAATAAAGCACCGATGTCGGTTTTCAATACCATTTCACGGCACTAATCAATGTGACGAAGTTTTTGAGCTTCAGTCAAAATATAAGTTATCCTGTGTACGTACTAGTGCAAAGCTTCCTAACGCCTAAATTAACAAAATAAGTCTGAGTAGTCACTGTTACAGGACATCCCTCATACCTATGAGGTTACTCTGTGATCTCAGCGACCTCATTACAACTCCTCATGAGAGAAGAAAACTTATCATCATAGACGTCGGTTATAAGTCTATCGTGACTTTATTGCTGACTGAGATTGCAAAGGAAATATTCACGTGTTTTGTAATATATTTTGTTGTATGATTTTTCTTATCCATTATGACGCTGAAACTTAATTTATAAGTAACCATAAATGTTTGTAGATGATTAAAGGAGTGAATAATTAAATGTAAGTAAAAATTTCGTGAAGAGTTCTATATCCGAATTTTTCAAATTCTTTTTGTAATATTATTTTAAAACTGGTCAGTTCCCATTCCAGTATTTTGTTACAATGATTATAATAACAAATTTTGCAGACTTTTGCAACTTTTGCGACATGTGCACTTAACAATAAGTAATCGTGTTACTTCGTGTGTTAGATTCTGCCCGATTTTTACAAGTTTGTTTTCTTTCTAATAAATATGATCCTCTGCCCATTTTACTACACATTTTAATTTCCGCCAATATTCATACCGATTACCTCTCTTTACTGTTTAACGTACCTCTGACTCCTCTTACTGATTTGGTATTTAATAAATAAAATCACACGATATATATTCATAACAGTATGCCAGATCTCCTCAAGTATTATTTTCTTAAATAAAGAATGTTAACATGGGTGATTTAATGTTAGAGAACGGTCATGAGACAGTCATATTTAACTGGAAAGAAATTTTTGAACAAAAAACGCTTAATGAAGAGGTTTTGGTACACAAGATTGTTGATTTCTTCAAATAATATACAAGGTTACAGGTTACAGGTGTAAAATCCTAAAAAAAATGAATATATAGCGAATTTGAGAGTAAAAATCTTTAAAGCTTTTACATATACGTATTTCCATGATCATTCTGAAATATGTTATATTAATTTATTTTTTCTATTGAAATGCGACAAGCTTATAACTTCTGACAGCCAAGTCTGCAGGGACAAATTTTGGTAACGGTTTTCCTTGCTATTAATAATAGTAAACAACGTAATGATAATTCATAACGTTGTTTACTTTTTGTGAAACTAATAATTTTTAGAATTTTTAATTAATCACGTTTTTTGATACATTAATTGACAGGAAATACATTTACCCCTTTAAAAGTTTTTGCATCTCTAACCAATCATCATGTAAGCTAAATAAAAACATTTCTGTGTGTAAATATTTTTAAAATTATTGGTACAATTTTATTATGATTTAATCAGATGTAATGTAATGGAGACAACGGATTTTATCTAATGGCATGAAGTATGATATTAAAGTACGTCATACTATGTGTGATATCTTTCCCATTATAACTTGAAGTAATTTGTGTACTCCCGTAGGTGGTCCTTCCTCACATTTGTCAAACTACACAATTATGAACATT
Source organism: Battus philenor (assembly GCF_028537555.1). Classification (NCBI taxonomy): domain Eukaryota; kingdom Metazoa; phylum Arthropoda; class Insecta; order Lepidoptera; family Papilionidae; genus Battus; species Battus philenor. The sequence continues at coordinate 8,766,227 of NW_027181693.1, forward strand.
GTGAAAAATGAAGTTATTCTTTTAATTATGCCGTTGCACAATTTAGTACATACATTTTCATTGGAAGCTTTCATATTTACCGAGTACATTGGTCAGAGTAACCTCATTAAGGAATGCATTCAGTCTTGAGCCATGAATAATACTTTGACTGTACATTAATTTAAAGACATACCGTGGAACGCGTTTAATTGACACGAACCTTATATATTTTAAAATAATATATCTGTTGCAATTAAATTATATTACATAATAGTCTTCACAGAATCTATTATAGTTGCGATTAAATTAATGAAACCAAAATAATGACCGCAAATCATTATTGAGACATACCTTAATACATTGTTGTGTCGTTTTTTGTATTATTTGCAATTAGCCTAAATTTTAAAAGTAAAAATTTTTGGAGACGAGAGGTAAGAACGTGTAAAAAATAATTATCGCTTCATTTACTTGTGTAAATAATAAATGTATTAGCTTTGGCAATAAAGCATCTTATTAAAAGTTGAAAATACGCATCTTTTAAGGGAACTGTTCGTTCTTACTTAAAACGCAAAAGAACGATAGTAATATTGTTTCAATACAGCCATAGTTTGCTTAAACTTGAGATAGTAGTTACGACTGAAAAGTAACAATTACAAATGTGTTGAGTAGGTGTTAGCTCGCGCCAAATAGCAGCAATGTTAGTTTGTCTCGTAAATTCGTTAAAGCCAGCCAAACAATAAGGCATCGTGAGGGCGGGCGGCGGTAGTACTGCGTCCCATAAACACGTCAGCGAACAGCTCGCGCCCGCACAGATTGCGGCCCGAGTGATAGCGGGCGCCCACGCGACCAGCCACCACCTAGCGATTACTCACTAACGACCTCACGCGCTTGTCCTTTCGTCCTCTCCAATCTATTACAAATGTAATAAAATATTTGTTCAATACACTATTAAACACTAATTAAATGGCGATCCCTGGGAGAGGCCTATGCCTGGCAATGAGCCTCCATCGGCTGAAAGAAGAGAAGAAGAATAAGTACAATAAAATCTTTTAAGTTAAATAAATAACCAAACCATTTGAATAATTTTCATTATCTATCATTAATGAAGTATTGATTTTTTATTAGAAATAATAATTTAGGACATATACTATATATTAATCATAGAATTTAAAAAATTTATTCTAATACAAAAATATGAATAATTTATTCATATATCCACATAGGATCGCGTAGGCGACACCCATGCCCCCGGTACACCGTAAGGTGACCGACCACTCGTGTAAGTCATAAGAAGAATACCAAAGGAGTCCCATTTGAAAAAAAAAAACTAGAATCAAATTATGTTCTCCTATCGGCATCAAGTTAAAACTATAATATATACCCCTCATGTTCGCTCATGTCGCGCTCTCTGAAAAGCCCAAACAAAATAAGACTGGTTTAAGGTTATTTTTACAATATATGTTTTTAATTAAATGATAAAGCAATTCATTCCCAAGCGTTATTATCACTTTACAAGTTATTTTGTTAAATTTATTATATGAAACATTACATGGGATTACGCACAAAAGTTACTAATTTTATGAATCCTAGAGAAAGGGATAACAAGCTTATCTTTATTTGCACAGCTAGCTTTGTGGACATCGCATCGTCATTTTCTTATAATTATTATTACCGTTTTTATTACATGTGCCACATTTGTTTTGAATATGTATATTAATAATCTTCGCAAAACTTATCCCTTAGTGCGCTCTCATATAGATTTTAGGAACAGCTCTCTTTTGTAGCATAAAAACAGTGGTGACGTCATTGAATAGTAATAAAGGAAAGATATTGTTTACGTTATATGAATCACTCAAAGGATACCAAATTCTATGTAGTCATTATCACGGCCATCCGCATTACACCCTCGGACCTATCGATAATATCGTGTTATTATTCACGTCTCGCAAAATATATTTCGCTCGTCAATGACGTATTGTGCGTTAATATCTTAATCGAAATCTCCATGAGGTTTGCCCACAATTATCTATAGACAAGATTAATGACGTTCTTTTGTTTTATTACAGACACGAAGAACAGCATCGGTCTCGCCGGCTGCATCGAAGAGGTGGCGCACAACGCCATCGCGGTGTACTGGAACCCTCTCGAAAGTGCCGCCAAGGTGACAAATGTTTTATTCATTACATTGTTTACATTTTCCATAATCACAGTTATTTTATTCAAAACCTGTCTTTGTCTAAATAATCATTCCAGTAAAATCTATAAGTTGTTTATATCCGCATAACTATGACAGATAAAAGGTTTTTCAGTAAAGTAACTACTTATAAAAGTCATGATAAAATGTATTTTTTCAATAACGTAATAAGCATAAACATACTATAAATTTTGCTTAAACCTTTTAAGTATTTATAATAACTAGTTTGAGTGACTAAAAAGGTTCCCGTATGCTTTGTCAATTTATATTGAAAGGTAAATACAACATTAAATAAGAATGTCATATGAACAAGACAATAGAACAACAATTTATTAGATTCATCGCAAATAAGTCGCAGCGAAATTAGTAAGTTATTTCTGATATACATAAATATGCACATACATTAAGGACATATTGTAAGTACACAGCGTGCTTCTTTTTTAAAGAAATTAAAATGTGGATCATGATTTTAATGCACTAATTAAGGATCAATTTAATTGGAGCTTGTATCCATATTGGGTCGAATAGCTTGGTCCACCGCGCAAAAAATGGTAACTGCACTACGTATAAAAGAGTCCCATACCATACAGCGAACGTGCAGCATTGCCAGCCATTATTATTATAATTAAACTAGCATTACTGTTTTTATAAAAGTTTTGCTCTCTTTCTTAATTCTTGGGAAATTCTATATTGACAAACGAAACATCTCAACATTACAAAAGCAATTTGTTTAATTATTGTTTGCTGTTGAAAGTTGACAATGAAAATCCCGTTAGTCAAGTTTTTATTCTAGCATTATTAAAATAAAAACATTTCATAACAACAAAGAAAATTGAATTTCAAATATTGTATTTGAAAATTGAAAATGATGTATTTCATTGTTAATTCTGCATTTTGAACTTGATAATTAATAAACGGTGTTTATTAAACAAAAAATCATATTATTAGAATTTAACTATGACTAAGACAACGAAAAAATTAATATTTACACATAGGAATATTGAAACTGATTATTACCAGATAATCGACTTAGTTATGGCTGCATTGAGCGTAAAACAAACGCGACCAAATAGTTCCACAAGCATTGTTAAACGTAATAAATGGCCTGTTATAACATTTCATCGTATTCATCAAAGAGATTAGATCGTTAGAGAGATCGAAGAGATACGAAAACGAACGAAAGTAAACCATGACCCAAAGGATTGGCAAGTAGACGTGGCGGCGGCAGGCCACATAGCGACTAGGACAGATGAGCATTGGAGCGTTAAGGTTCTGGAGTGGAGACCACAGACTGGCAAGTGCTGTATAGGATGTCCTCCCACGAGATAGACGATGTCGAGACAGACGACATTGTTGAGGTCGTCACAAACTGCTGGATGCAGGCCACTTCCAATTGGTTATACAAATAACCTATTGTATATCTATGGGGATGTGAATTGATGATGATGAAGGGAATTTGGTGATGAATAGCCTCATTATTATGATCAGGAATGCACTGCTTAACATTAGGTATACGTCTTGCACGTTGAATCCTGTATTTTATAAAAAAGAATATCCTTTAAGTTGTGGTATTGCCATGTTTTTGCGAATAATCGATAAGTACGATATAATTATTAATTATTACACAAAACCATACCGGATGAAAGTCGTTTGCAACAGTAAATATGCGTTGTGACAGTGATCGGTGGCGGTGTCGGCGGCGAGTAAAAACTCGAGGGGGGTCATTTGCATAGAGTGAGGTAATGCGTGGCACGGCGCGGCCAGCAAACTCTGTAACCGGCTGCTGCATAAAAACAACCGCACGCTGTAATGCAGCCGACGTGCAAAGAGTTTCATTAATGCCTTCTCCGTACAGTTTTTGTATCGACAAAATTATTTGCCATCGGGCACTGAAATCATCTTATCAGATAATTTTAATATAACACATACGAAATTATTTTATAAGAAAATGGAAGAAAAAGTTATGATGTGGGTATGGTGCTTACAGTTAATTTGAAATGTGCAATGTGTAGCTTCTATAGTTAATAGTTATGTACCCTACAAACACACACGTTTGAGTATAACAATTTGGGTAAATAATAAATTTTGAAAATACACGTGCACAATTCACAGATACACATGCAATTTAGTTTTGTAAGTAACGATTATATTTTATTTTACTTGCTTAGTTTTAATTACGATTCCATATTTTTTAGGACATTGTTAGGTATGTTATTGTAATAAAGGTGCGAAGCTGCCATAAGGAATCTTATACTTTCTAAAAGGTTTTAACTTCAAAACATTATGTAACTGAGTTTTTGTTACTGCATAAAAATGTTATTTTTTATATATAAAGTCTATCACTCATTTCAATTTAAATAAGCAAGAAAAAAATTATACGAATATCATACTAAATAACAATGCATCTTTTATGTAAATTATTAAAATTTTTACTTTCAGATCAACATTGCAGTGCAATGTCTTAGTACGGACTTCAGTAGTCAGAAAGGAGTAAAGGTCAGTAAATACGAATAAAACGCTTGTACTGAAAGCACAAGTTATTAAACTACATCTAATTAGTAAACACAATATAATCAGTAATTAGGCGTGTTTTTGCGCAGCATTATTACTAAATACTACAATGGAATACATGATGCTCCGACGAAACTACGTCAATCAAGAGGTCGGTAACCGCATTGTCGGTTGAAACACTTGATAGCCGCAGTTCGCGACAACATGTAGCTTACACGCCACGCGACACCAAAACAAAGCCGGCAGCGGCAGCGGGTTCCCGTACAAACCCGCAACCGCCTATGATTTACGGCACGCGGGTGATAGCAAACCTGTCCGATATCAGACTCTCGGTTACCAATCAGGCGTATGGTGACGCCGCACCGTCGACCTCGAACCGACGCAATTAAGACGTTTTAACGCGATTCGATTCAGACACGTGCATATTTTTCCTTATTCGTAAATTTATCGCAATTATCCCTTGTGAACGTTTATAACAAACAATTTTTTAAAACACTGAGATAAACAAAGTTATCAAGCGTGAAATCATATTAGTCAAAATAATTTGTTTGGGTGACTATTTAATTGACTATGGCGATAGATAAATGCAAAAAATCGAGAAAGGTATTCGAGCAGATGAACCGAGAAAAAACTAATAGATATAACTGTTGACGTTAAACTATTTTCTTATTTCTCATGTAACATTATCTTTTTCAGGGACTTCCACTTCATATTCAAATTGACACTTTCGAAGACCCTAGAGATACCCAAGTTTATCATAGAGGGTACTGCCAAATAAAAGTGTTTTGTGATAAGGTAAGATTAATATGTTAATTATCCATACTTTATTTTATTTTAATGTTTCTATTTTTATTTCAAAGTTTTTATTGTTGAAGGGCGCGGAAAGAAAAACAAGGGACGAAGAAAGGAGAGCTGCTAAAAGAAAACTTTCAGCTACTAATAGAAAGAAGCTTGATGAAATATATCATCCGGTGACCGAGCGTAGTGAATTCTATTCGATGGCAGACCTTTCAAAACCTCCAGTGCTTTTCAGTCCAGCAGAAGACATCGACAAATTAGCTGGAATGGATATTCAAGGTTTCTATGGTCACGATGAAGCAGCTTTAGCAGAAGCACACTTAAAAGGAGCATCGCCTTTCCTTCTACACGCAGCGAAACCACAAGTGCCGGCATTGAAATTCCATAATCACTTCCCACCAGATGCCCCGGCGTGAGTATATAATGAAATAAATAACTTGAAACTAGTTGTTTTTCCAACATCAAGATTATTTTGTTACTGGCTCTCCCCGGTCTGCTGCACTGTCTGGCGTAACTCTGAAGTTTTGTAATAAATTTATAGTTTGAATATATGCAATTTTGATGAAGCCCTTTCAAACTTCTTTCCGTGTGGAATTTTGTATAAATAGTTCTAAGCTGACCTCTACTCAGCGAAAGAATCTTCTTACTAAATTTCAATTCTCTTAGCCTTATGGTTCCAGAGAAATCGGGAGAATTAGTACATAGGTACGTATTTAATAATAATTAATCTTTTTTATTATTTCAGGTACCGTTCTGACGTAGGCGGGTTATCTCCTTACAGCGACCGTAAAGACTCGCTCGAATTAGAGGGCGTGCTGGGCAAGCGCGCGCGCACCAGCACGCCGCCGCTCAGCGAGCGCGTCATGCTGTACGTGCGTCAGGACACCGACGACGTGTACACTCCGCTCCACGTCGCGCCGCCCACCACGCAGGGCTTGTTGCACGCTGTGAGTCCCGTCCCTTACCACACACGCTTGATACGTCACATTGACCGAAAACTTCACATACGTTAGTCAAAGTTACGTATCAAGAACGCCAACCGCCGAGCGCGGCGAGCACGACAATAACCTTGGTGATGTTAGCTAACCGCAGAGCACGAGTGAGCGAAATGGACTCCGTCTTATCGGTTACTCGTGCTATCGATATTCGTTTATGAACGTCTTATTCTGTTTGAATGTTAACGTAAACGAAAGGAATCGAGACGCTTCGTCCGCCCGCTGTAACCGATGTGGCGCTTTATAACCCCGTCTAATACTTACAACACACGATCATCATAACTGCATGTTGTAATTAACACCCGCGCGGCCGGCCGCTGCACAGACCACTCGCGTGGTTGACGCGCGAGACCTCCAAATTGTCTTATAAAACCACTAGACCGGTTATGAGCCAACGGCGATTCGTTAGACGAGACGTCTCGGTTAAAAAAACCAAAGGCCCATTGTAATTCTTTTTATTTTTTGCTCATTTTCAGATTGAGAATAAGTACAAAATTTCAAGTTCGGCAATTAATAATCTTTATCGAAAGAACAAGAAAGGGTAAGTGGTTTTCATTGGCCTCAGACAATTCTATAAGCACTACCGGCCGCCTCGCGTTAACAAGGCCTCGCTTGTCCTGAGGGCGCGCCACTAACTTCACAATGCTTAATATACAAAATTTCCCTTTAATTACGCTTCGTAACATGATAGAGAGATACCTGTATATTACTTTAATTCCTCCACGCAAACTTGGCACCTTAGAATTTTAAAAGCATTGGCGTCTTTCTTAATATTATGGCTATTTAATTTTGAAGTAAACATGTGTTTTAAAAAAAATTATTTTAGGATTACGGCCAAAATTGATGATGAAATGCTGGCGTACTACTGCAACGAGGATCTGTTCCTGTTGGAAGTCCGACCGGCTGGCGCCAGCGAAGATGAACCCCTGTATGACATTACATTCGTTGAGCTGCCGCTCGACCACTAGCGCCGCGCCCGCGCCCTACGCCCGCCCACGCACGCGGCCCACACGACTACGGTCGCCTCATCAGCTGTAAATTTCAAAATTTTAGATCGTTTCCTTAATGCGCTCTCTAATAATTCACACTTACAATTGAACATTTCGGATATAAGTACTGGTTATAAATGGCGGATTACGCGAAGGGTTGTCTAAACATTCCCATTTAATACCCATAAATTATATAATAAGGTCTCAAAAATAGTCGATCTCAGATTGAAATTTACTATTAAGTGTTTCATCACCATAATTTTGTCATAAATACACCGAGTGTCACAAATTATTGTTTGTCATTATTATAATGGCGATCGATAGAGTAACCAATTTGTAAATAACTAATTTAGTGCCTTATGAAATTATGAAGCGTCATGAAACGGTTTGATGATGGCAAGTGACATGTTGATGATTCGGAAGTGTGTAGGAGTAACTGTAACCGGACTATTATGTTCGTATTTTTAATATGTACCTTACATGTAAATGATGAATAATCTGCTGCTTAGATGAATTAAAACGTGTGTGCCATTCACTCGGTTATCATTCTAGATTGTAGTTATCGTTTCAACAGGTACCTTTTAATCTTGCCATGATGATAAAGTAAGGAATTCTTGTCACAAACATTTAATAATGTGTAGATATTTAATCTACAGTAAATAAGGACAATAAAGTGCCTATGACGTAATATTAATGTTATTATCTTCTAAGTGTGTTAAGTCAAATTAAATGCCATCCACTTTGTTAAGTTTTATAAGTAAGTTTGCTTTTATAAGCTCGCTCAATTCAATCATTTAGTGAAGATGACGTTAGTATTAAGGTCGAAATCATTCAGTGATTCAGTAAACCGCTTATATGAATTACATTTCAAAGTGCTCAAAATTCTGATCGTTTATTTTATTTACATTTTTCCCATATATAAGTGCCAATAACAATAAGTAACAATATTCAATTTGTTGACAGTAGAAAAGTAACAATCGTCAATTATTCGGCTGGTAAACATTTCAACGTATATGTGTTATACACGGTCACACGTATGTATACTTCTAACAATATCAATTTAGTCACAAATTTCTTTTTGCAACATTAACATCTTTGTCGGGAGTGGTATGATAAGTATTTTAGGATTTATTTCATTAAATAGTTTTTATAATCTTTATATTTTCGATTTCATTACGTTAGTGATCGAGCCATGAAAGTAACAAACAAGAACGTGAGCATCATTTTTGTCTAGGGCTTATTCTTCGATTTGAAATGTTTTTTTTTTGTCTATATTTTTTTCATCGTTCCAACTTTTATAACATCGTTGACAACAACGAGCAAGACATCAAATAATAGTCGTTGATAACGAATTGAAATTAATTTGATATTTCCCAAATTATCTTATGTTATTAAGTGAATTTCCACCGATTATTTCGAAATTCAGAACCAGGTTCTGTTTTCTCCAAGGGATTGGTCGCAGACAAAGTCGCCCAAGGTTTTGTGTAAGGATGTGCCTAGTGCAGACGGTTCGATTAACTGCCATATTATGACATAATTTAGATTACTTAGGTGTAGAACATTAGTTTAGTTTGTTGCATTATGTCACAGATCTTAAAAGTAGGTCAAACTTAAGATAATGCTATGGATTATTGATATTTTATGTATTATCGTTTTCTTGCGAATCGAGCTGCGCTTGCGTTGTGACTAGTTAAGTCCTGCGCGTAGAAAATCGTTATCTTCCATACATTTATATTTTACACACTCGTTAATATCTCTTCACTATTATTAAGTAAATCGAAATCTCTCTATAAAAATTAATTTTATTACTTTTAACGCATCTCATTGCTCAAAGTCTGCATTTACCTTTCTCATACGGGGCGGACTCTAACATTGTTTTATATTTTACCTACTTATACGTATCGAAATAATAATATTTATTTATATTATATGTACTTATGATTATAAATTGTGCAGCTTTAATGTTTACTTACAATGGTTTTAGATCGTGATTTTGAATCTCGTCATAAGTCACAAACGTCAGTAGCAATAAAATACGTAAAGCAGTTTAAGAGTAAAAGCGCGTTCGCGTCGTCGCCGGCAGGTGTCGCTAAGCGTTGTTGTGCAATTTTTAATCAGAGTTTAGGATAAAATGTGTGTTGTATATTGTGAGGGCGATTGCACCGGTTGCGCCGGTCAGGAAGGAACGCAACGTGTGCTGCCGGCACGCCGCGGACTCGCCGGGGAGATAGTCACACTAGTTATGATCATAACTTGAAAATGTTAGTGCATTTTCGTTATAAAATTTTACTGTACTTAATTTTTAATTACATAGATGTTACGTTATTCTTTTATATGATGAATATTTGTAAGTTGTCATAAAAATATTATTAATATAATTATTTTTATCAAAGTTTATAATCTAAATAAAAATGTTTTTCTTCAAAACATCCAGGTTGTTTTAATTATTAACTATTCCCTTTCTATATGTTAATTTCACTATTGTGAATCTAGATTATTAACTACTGATCTAGTTCAAACATTTTAAAATAAGTTTAGGTATTTTTTTTAATTTTTATACATTGTTTATTGCATGTTACTAGTTACTAGAGGAGATAGATGACTTCAATCGTAACATGAATTAGGTTGTTGGACTTTTAATACAAGCATTCAGCAAACCTGAATATCAGTTGTTCGACAAACATTTTTTAAAAATGAGATTTAAATTGTGAGATTGGATACTAAAACTTATATTTTTTTTTTATAATTGCCACTGATCACATTTTTTACTCTTATAACAAATAGCTATTAATGAACAATGAACAACACAATAACTTTCATAATATTTTTATTAATGACTTATTATAATTAAACAACAATTTCCCACATAAATAACTTGAGAAGCAATACATAAACATTACTAAAGCATCGACATTAGATTGTAATATGTTGAATATTATAATTATTTAGCAAGTCTAAAAGGTGTAGTTTTTTTTTCAATATTACAGGACAACAACTTTAGTAAGGTAAGAGAAAAATACATGAAGATATTTTGAAGCAAAGAAAATACAATGAAAACTACGTTTCAAGATCAGTCGAATTCTTAATTTAATGCGTATATAAAATATTTGTAAATAAATGAGACACTCCATCTATCTTACATGAACCATATGTTGATTTACCGCAAAATCAAAGAATCTATTAACTAAGAACTTTTGGTGAAATATATTTAATGATAATCATTAAAACACTGCGTTAGAAAATTAAATACTAAGTATCGGCACATTCTACTCTAGGCACTTATGTTTGCAAATTTACCAACATATTAACTTACTATCAAGTTTTAACATAAATAATTATAGAAATATGATCTACTCTTCATTCAAGTAATACTAAAACACACCAATTAATCAAATATACATTAAAACTACGTAAAGTTTTAAAAACGACTAGAATACAAGTAGCACTCGTACAACATGGTATCTTATAACATAGTTACGCGATAACACGATTCTTAAATTGCGGGAACTTTCCTACAACACGGCATTCTATAACACGGTTTCGCTATAAAGTGATGAGAAAACTCGAAATTTAATGTACATACTGTATGTACTTCTACGGCCGCGGGGAGACTTACTGTCCTAAAGATAAAGCGTTCAAAAAGTGTTTTGAAATTCATAGCATAAGAATCCAAGGAGAGTCTGTGTCGGTTCATCACGAAGCCGATAAGACGTATCGTAAGGAAGGATACACAGCGGATCAGGTTTTAAATGTCGACGAAACTGGGCTTTGGTAGAAAAAAATGCCCAGTAAAACCTTTATCACCAAAAGATGAAAAAACTTCACCCGGATTTAAGGTGCCCGAAGATCGTCTAACTATCTTTTTGTGTAGTAATGCTTCGAAGAGCTTTATGACGAAAGCCTTGCTAGTTTACAAATATTTGATTATTCGTGCACTAAAAATCACGTAAATAAAAACACCCTGCTGGTATACTAGAAAACAAATCCAAAAGCTTTGGGAATTATATATATTTCCATATTTAAAGATAAGTTTTTAAATTGTTTTGTCCCAAGCGTTGACAGTGATTAAAGGCCATAAAATTTGCCTTTCAAGCCGCTATTAATGTTAAATATTGCTCCGCGCCTACCACAAGATATGACCCAACGTCAGAACGGTGTTCCTACCACCTAACGTCTTTACTGTAACCATTGGATCAAGGTATTATTTATACTTTTAAAATGTAGTATATAAGAAGATCCTTACAGTAAATTGGAAGAAATATTCAATCAAGTATTGTAAATCATATCTTTGTCGCTGTAAGGAACAAGAATATCAATCTTAAATGTATGTTGGAAGAAGATATCGCCCACTTCAGTTGAAACAGAAAACATACGTAAAACTTCAGAAAAATTAAATTGGTGACATATTAAAAGTCGCATAATCAATCGGAGGCGAAGGTTTGATTGAAGATATTCAAGATTTATTAGAGGAAGAAGTAGTTGACAAAGAGGATTTAATGGCATAGGCATGTATGGACGCTAATTAAATCTATTTGAGGACGCTAGCTACTGTGATTGTGCAGTTAAAAAATTTACATTTCAAAATTTACAAGAAGGCCTTTGCTTAGCGAAAAATCTCTAGTCATTTTATGGAATACAGACCCTTCCAAGTAAAAAAGTTTCCATACGGCGAAATTTACAATAACCTAATAAGAACCAACAAGCAAAGTTCTATTACAGATCTATTTAAGAGGGGGTAAACATACAAAAACATTAAATAGAGAAAAAAAGTTTTGAAAATGAAGCCATTCCATCAAATCGTTCCACCGATAAAATATTTTCTTCGTTGATTATACTGAGCACTGACGACGAATAAATACATTAAATTAGGGTTGTGTTAGATTGAATTTTATTCCCTTTTTTTAATCCCCTTTTTGTACTAGCTCATGTAAAATGGTTTTACACAACACGGGATTTTCAAGGAACCTAACTACCGTGTTACCTATACATCATTATTATAGCAAGAAGGCTACTATGAATGAAGAACGTGACTAAAATAAGCAATATAAAAAATCTGTTCTAATACTGAAATAAATACTAATAAAAATATTACTATTTTAACAAGCCAAGCCTACGATAATTAAAGAACGTGAATCAAATAAGCAGAATAAAAAATCTGTAATATTAGAAAATACTGAAACAAATACCGTATACACACGTATAAACGTGACCAAAATAAGCAGAACAAAAAATTTGTTCTAATACTGAAACTAATGATAGTTATTTTTATTACTTTGAGTATATTTACTACATTTGAAACATTAACTTTAAAGTCCGAAGACCAAAATAGTTTATTTTTTGTTTATTTAAGACTAATTTTCTTATTAATTTGAAAGGTTTTTAGAGATCCGAATATATTTTAAAATCAACAGTTAAATGGATAAACGATATTTATATTTATAATACGACCTGATTGCTTTATTTTTTCCTATTATGCTGTATTTATAAATTCACATAAAACTATATAAGCTCACAACAATAATTTTAATGGGTACATTTATTCTCTTGTTGAACATTTAAAATTAAAAATGACTCAATTTTGCGAAGAGTTATTACATACAGCAGGCAAGATTTTTATAGTAAAAATTCTAGCAAATAAAACAAAGAACGAATTATTTTTCATCAACACTAAAGTTTGTATTCATCTATCAATGACCTATAAATATGTCGTATGCACATGGTTACGGGAATCATTCAAAACATAAATATTTTTAAAAAGATCATAATCTAAATTCCTCGATCCGACAAAAGTGTAGTACGTAACGACCCGAGCCGAGGCTCCCCAGGGAGCCTTCGAGCTTTGCTACCTTAAAAAGTGGTTTTACGCTAAGCGCCCTCTGCGACCTACCGTCTCGAACCCGCGGCAACTTAGACAGCAATGTAAGCAAAATCAAAAAAATCTACACACAAGTAAAAAGACAAATAAGTAAGACAAGTATAAAGCGAAAATCAATTTTGTAATAATTATCAACGATTTTAAATTTCAATCTTGAACCGTTCCCCATCGGAGCAGTTCAAAAGTGATGGCTATTGTATCAGAGGTGAGCTCTGACTGTCGCTGAAGTCGAGGGTGTAGTACATGTCGGTGGTATCGAGTGCAGCAGACGGGGGTGGGGGCGCCGGTGCCCGTTTGTCCTGCAACCAATGATGAGGAGGACCAGCCTCTGCTACGCGGGATAGGCGAGACAGGAGGCGAGCGTATGTCTTGTTCACACGGCAATGGCACGCTGTCACCTGGTAAAAGAACATGGTAACAAAATTAATATTGAATGACGTACTAATATTACAATATTCATTCTTTCAGTCAGTAGATGCAGCCTGCAATAGGTGGACCGACAGCATAGTTAGCGATCAGTTGCTGGATGCGGACAGCGCAACAGCACTCATTGTGGTGATATTTAGGGTACAATTTGACGGTGTGAGTAAAGCTCAAGTTGATTAGTTACATAATACTAATCTTATATATATATATACACTCTACGAAGTGCATTATGATCAATTTATGCAGTGCAATGATGCATAATCTAGCTAGTGAGTCAAAAATCTGATTCTCGTAGTCTAAAGATTTATTGTCTTTACAATTACTAATTAAATCACTATCTTTGCATGACAGGGTTATGATAAAGGGACAAGACAGACAATTTACCACTGAGTATCAAGACAATTTACCACTGAGCTCAGCGGTAGAGAACAGAGACTTGCGATAGTAAGTCTAGGGTTCGATGCCCAGCATACAATTCTATACAATTTAAACTTTTCGTATTAATTATTTAGTATTACCACTGCTCACAAACAAGTTTATAGAGGATAGATAGCAGCAACCTCTGCGTACCATAATACCTTCATGGTATATCTCCCCTATACATATCTTCAATAGATAGTTACTACAACAATATTAAGACAGATATATTTCACATTATTTTCAGATTTTACATTATTCTAAGTAAATAGTAAAACATTTAGTCTTGAAATTTATCATAGATATAATTTTTAATTATTACTTATTTACCATAAATTGTTTTAACAGGTAAATAAATGAACCTTATCACAATATTTCTCAACAGTCACTTCGTGAATTTTAAATTTGAATCATCACGATTTCAACCATAAGTCGTCAAAACCATAATTGTCTCATAACGATTTTTTTAACAGCTAAATAATTTATTATCGTAATATATAACGACAGCCACACTGCAACGCACTTGAAATATCAGGATATGACAGAAAATAAAATATCCATTCATACTTCATAATACTATTTCTTTTACTTCATAATAAAATTTTATAGAATCAAGAAAATCACTACAGAAATCAATACATGATTTTTTATTGGCCAGCTAGTTTTTGACTAATCCACTTGGGGTCCCTACGACATAAGATGTAGTCCCTCCATCGAATACAATATCCATTTATATACAAGTAAGCAAAACTTTTTATAATTTTAAAATATCACAGATTAAATCGCCGCTGGTGCCTTAAGCTTTTGGGGTGGAGACAACAGACCGGCAAGCGCAGCGCATGACATCCAACCGAAAGCGGGCAGACGGTCTTGTTAAGATCTTGCTGAATATAGGCCCCTTCGTACTGGCACTATTTGAAATCTTTAAGGAAAGCTCATGTCCAACTGTAGACTTCGATGATGACGATGTATTGCTTATATTTACATGAACTACACTTACAACCACGCCGACTATAGCGATAGCAGCTCCAAGTGTTCCTGCTGCAATGTACACGTTGTGCAGGCGATCGTGGTACAGACCCATAGGGAGTCGCAGCTCTCGTACTCCACCGGCACGCTCGTCGGATTCACGAATGCCCATGTCACCCATTTCGCCATCCACCACCGGTTCCAAGATAAAATCTTCTGTAACGTAAATATGTGCATGAGAGCTATCAATTTACAATATGTTAACAATCTTGTGTGCAACAATTTCCTACGCTTAAATATCGATATCGCTTAACTTTTTATTCAGTTTAAATATAACATTGCAGAAATCGTTTAACTGTTGCTACTTTAACAATATGGAAAAATAAATGCTTAATGTTTTTAACTTAAGTTATTTCAAGTATATGTTATTGAAATAACTCCGTAATAAATACTACATAATATTAATAATCGACATCGATTTTTCTACGACAAAAATAACATTACTTCAAATTTATTAAGGATCCAACGTAGAAACATCTCTTCAGTTTATAAAATTAATACACAACTGCCGTTTTGACAATAACTTAAACATTAAGAATGAACAAATTTACTAATTATAGTATAGCTCTAGGCTTTTGCCTAACTGTACTAAAATACATAAATATATTTTTCTGAAACCGTGCCTATCTTATTATTTCCTGTGTTGTTTTAAAATAAATAAATAAATATATCTTAAAAAACGTATAACCTTAATGATTTATATTTAACTGTAATTATACCTTCACAAAGTTTTCCCGTGTATCCAGGCCGGCATGAGCAGTAAAAGGAATCAGAGCTGCTCCAACAGGTGCCACCATGTGCGCAAGGGTTATTATCACATGGCTGTAAACAATATTATTATTAAATTTAATATAAATAAAATCTTCTATTATGGAACAAAGCAATAAATTTGTCTATCAAGACAATTACAAAATTGGTTATAGGTGTAATAGCTTTAAATGAGCGAATATATATGTTTATTGAAGTATGGTACACCCTTCCAAAGTTCAATGGTTTCAGAAATAATAAATAACGTAGTAAAAAGCGTTTTCATAATTCAGATTACTACATATTAAAATTAATTATAGTTTACTATCTGACTCTGTAGACTTTTTACTGCCAGAAGTTATTTCCAGTCGCATTTCATTAAAAAAAAATACTGATTGATATTTCGGAGAGATCACTTCACACAGAGTGATTGGAAAGTGGTTTAAAGTATAAAAACTCTTTGTTGTCAAATGAACTATACTATACATTCACCATTTATACAATAAATAACAATTATTAAAATATTACAAATTCTCCTTTACGGTTAGTGGCTTAATAGGTAACCAAATATATTACGATAACATTAACTGACCGATCTCGACGGTGTGTTGCAATCGACGCACTCACACGTGTAGGTATTGCCGCGATCCACGCAGTAACGGTTCTCGGTACAAGGGTTCGGAGAGCATAGGTTCACCTAGAATTATTGTAGCGTCATCAATTTTGTAATTACGAAAATTATTTATAATTATGGTAGAAAAATCTTATTTATATCGGTTTCATTAATTAAAGTTGTGGGGTCGTAATTACATGCTCATTAACCACTTCGATACGAGCATCGACTGTAGTCAACGATCACAGGTGAACGCGAATAGCTGGCTCTTACGTGCCACCACACTGAGCCTGTCTTGCTCTTTAACACACTTGTGATGTGAGTGTTTTACATTGGAAGCAGATATAAATAACCATTACGTTCACCTAATGCTATTATAATAAACTGTAATTGCAGAAATAGGTTAAGCTTTCTTGATTCACGACTAAAGTCGACGCTCGGCCGTGGGTATGGTTTGTTGCCGACAAATACTGTACTGAATAACATATTTTAATAAAATAAAATAACCGACATATTCTATCGGATTGGCCAGTTAAAGTAGCAGTAGATAGGCCACGTAGGTTCTGGAGTAAAGGCCATGTACCTGCGAGCGTAGCTTAAAGCGTCAACCCACAAGGTAAACAGACAACCTCCTTATGGTCGTCGGAAGACACTGAATGCAGGCTGCTCCTAAATATTTCTGTTGGAAACCTATGGAGAAGGCCTATGTCAAGCTGTACACGCCCCATGGCTAATTTTAATGATGGTTACAACGTTAAAGTATGAAAAAAGGCAAACGAGTAATATTGTTTCTATACAGAATATGTGAGTAATAAACAAACAAGCTTACTATACGTTTTCATAATAAATTAGAAAGTCATATTATAATTGCAAATACAAGGTTATTCATAAACCATTATTCATTTTATTTATATTTTCACATTAACCGTCATAGCGCACATTTGAGTAGGAAGTCAACAGGGTTGTCCATATTTTACTCAACAAATTATTATTAGTATTTACCTTTGTCAGTGCTACGCGACATTTTATCTTTAATGGGTGCGGTTAATTAACATAGAATAGACATATTACAATACCATAAAGACAAATATGTTATTATAATGTCGTTGATATAACTACGTATTGATTTTGTTTAACCTTTCTAAAAACCAAGAAGTCATTAAAACATTACGCAATTACTACACTACACTTTTAACTAAATTTTTAAGCATCTAATTTTATTATTTTTGTTATAAACTGATAACATCACTAGATAGATCTAATATGGTAGGGGATCGCCGGCCGTTGGGGACGAAAGATTCTGGAGTGACAAACGCGAGCCGGTAGACGCAACGTGGGTAAGCCTCCACTAGGTAGAACGACGACATAGTTAAGGTCGTGAGGAATCGCTGGAAACAGGCAGCACTACAATGATTAACGTGGAAACCTTTGGGGAGGCTTTGACAAGAGGAAATTCTTCCCGGTAACCTACCGCGCAATGCGTACAGTGGAGCCCAACACGGTTACGGTCTAAATGTTCACAGGGGTTTTTCTGAGTTTGTACAACATAGGTTTGAACTCAAGAGAGTCCCTCGTACATCTGTGACCCAGCGGTGGATCAGGCCGTGGTGCACGCATAAACAAACTGTCACGTAAACGGTGGAAAGTGGCACCGTTGCTTTCCTCACGGGTGATACAGAACGCCGCCATATCCGAAGATACTGTCAAAATTGTAAAGGAAATGCCAATAAAAAAATAAATCCTTTGGGGGAGGCCCACGCCTTATAGTGAATGTCTATCGGCTGTCATGATGATGATGGATAGCGTAGAATTACGAGAACATAGGAGGTGATTAGTGGTGGAAAGTGTTACCGATTTGTACTACTGAAAATAAAAACTCATTTTTAAGGTAAGTACTAAATGTGTTATCGATTACCTTCAGTTGACAGATGTTGCCGGCATACCCGCGCCCACATGTGCACAGAAATCCGCCCACACGGTCGGTACACGTGCCCCCGTTCATGCACGGTGACGACTCGCACTCATTGTATTCCAGTTCGCAACGCTCCCCCGTGTACCCTATATCAATTGTACTCGGTTTATTCTACCATTTATACATTTTGAAAGATTTACATTAAAAAAAATTTACGTAAATGAGGAAACATTTTAACAGCTACGTGTTTACGCTGTTGAATTTTTTTTTATATAAAGTCAGTAGATATGTATGTTAATTTTTAGTCTGTTCTTTGCAGGAGTTAAACTTAAACAATATATGTTTAAAATTATTTAATTATTTTTGTAAATACCAATGTTGTACCCGAATAAAATTATATTATTATCAATAATATAATTTATATCACTTATTTGGAACTAAGTATAAGATAATTTCAGCAGAAAATAAAATTAGATTAAATTCATTTCATGTAGTAGTGCTAGTGGTAGTCGTTTGTCGCTTCATCCCAATGACGCCCGCTGGAAGGCATAGGCTTCCCTCCATGATATCTATCTAGGTTGAATAAATATCATAATCGCCGCACTTGGCTGGAAGGTTGGCGATTTCAGTGTGGTATTGTGGTATGCAGAGGACAACAACAACGGTAGAGCTGCATTCAAAATGAACATGATTCCGCTGATAATAAAATATATGAAGTATACTGGCAACCTTTCATATGTTTTTGAAATAAATCGAAAACAAATATGTTTTGGTATACAAAGTTATATATGGTTATATCTAGATGTAAAAGGTTTAAAAGGGTGAATGTAGGTAGAACCTATTTATTAAACTTACCAGGCTCACAGAAACATCGATAATTCTGACCGTCACGATCGCCTTTTGTCTGTTCTACACATACGCCGTTAGCACAGGGTATCGTGGTGCATATCTTGCTAACAGCGTACTCACACTGTGGACCTGCCCACCCAGCAACGCACGCGCAATGAAATGTAGTGGATCCGTTCGCAGCCATACTCATACAAGAACCTCCGTTCAGACATGGCGCCGTGTAGCAAGGATCTTTCTCACATTTTCTACCTGTAAATCCTGGAAACAATATATCTCTATGTCTTCTTTATGGCGTTTATGAATGCACGCATCTACAACATCAACATAGAGTTATACGTTTTCCTAATAATCAGTAACATTATAATCAGAATTATTTTTACTCATTTAAACTCTACCGATGTTGAACAAACTACGAATATTTCTGTTTGACATTAAAATACTTCGGAAAGGTAGCAAAGAAACTAGCCCCACCTTAATTGATTGCAGCCGGGTGCTTATTGTCTGCGAGGATATTAAATAAGACTGACTACATTTAAAACTTTAAATTAAACGTTATTTTTTTACCTATGAAAAGGAATGACTGTCGGACAACTGTAGGCGCTTCTTTTCATTAAATACGTTTATTAATGTACGTATTTTAAATATATAATGTAGCTATAAACAGAATTCTTTAATTTAAAAAAATATATAATATTATGTGTTTTGCATTATGCACAATAAAATAGAAATATTCCAGTTAAAAAGTAATTTGTTTGTTAACTAATATTTACTATGTTCATTTTAAATGCCTTTGACTATTATGAAGAATAATAAGACGAAGATTCGTCGGTTTTTTATGTGTCGGTGTTTTATGCTTAAGATAAAATTATTAAAAGCAAGATATTTTTAAAAGACGAATACGTATATAACCTTTACTCTGCTACGTAATATAGTGCAGCTAAGTCAGAACTACAGCACTGATTTCCGGGAAGAAACACTATTTATTGTAGAATTACTTAGATTATTATGATTAGACAAGTTTTATTGAAAATCTCAAAATTAAAAATGTTTTAATAATTAACGAAAATAGATAGATACATCAAAATAAGCCGATAATTCTTAGTAAAAAAAATATAACAGTATTACGTAAATATCACAAGTACATAAGACTGACTAACTATATGTAATAGATGTAAATACTCATACCATAAGGGCAAAGGCAGTGATAGTTGGCCCCGTTGAGAGGCTGTGTCAGGTCGACACATATGCCGTTATTAAGGCAAGGTAATGGATTGCATGCGTCCTTTTCTTCGCAATGCGGGCCCACGTAACCGCGACAACACTGGCACTCGTAACCCTCCTAAGAACAATTATTCTGTCAATACCACGGCGAAGGCAATAAGGCAATGTACACTGTACCACAACGCCATTTGATAACCAACCAATCTTATTACAAATAAGGTCGGATCGTATAACAGAGAAGACGACAACGCCTGATCGTACTAGATAAAGTGTTACTGCAGTGACTTTTTTTCCAGCGCTAATGCTTTCCTAAGTGATACTAATATTACCCAGGCGATAGCAACCGACGAAGTCGAGGTTCAGCTCTCCGGGCCGCCCTTATCTCGGAATGGTAAGCGAGTATTATAGTCGAGTGACAGCCCTAGAGCCACTTCATGACTGTCCACCGAAGCGAAAAAAATCAATACCATAATGGAAGGAAAATAAAAGGCTATTATTATTATTATTTATGCAGTAACTTTTGTTTGATGTAAATTCTTTAAAAACTAGTATTTTATCATGACTTTTATTGCAACCATAGTGGCATTTCCAGATTCCGCGAGTTCGCAAGGCAGGGAACATAGAGCTCTTAGCCTAAAATCTTTTTTGAGGCAGCGGAGCTCAAGAACTCACTAGGAAGCCTCGGCTCAGGTCTTCATAGTGTTAAAAATAAAAAAATACTATAATGAAGCAGTGTGTAGAAGGCCAAAAAGAACTATACATAATACTTGACATTTTGTGATAAATACATAAGAATGAAAACGTAAAAGCACATAAATTGCAAAAATTTGACCAAAAACTAGTATCACATGTGATGTGACAGTTATTAGTATTTAACAGGTTAACTACGGCTGTAGCTTCCATAAACAGAAATCGAGTGTATAATAATTATCTGAATAAGCTATAAATGTTTTGAATGTAGAAATAATCGCATTGAATATGCATAAATCTCTTTTGAGAACATCGGTGCATTTGCTTTTGCTCAAAGTTTTGCCAATTAGATTCCAGCACGGAAAGTACTCGAATCGATAAATGTGCAGTCTGGCTTTAATTATTCAATGCATACGGACATAATTAAACCAGCTTACCATAGAAACGTTCGTGTAACACACACCCTTTCCTGAACAATCCTGCGAGTCACCGCAATTGTCCGACTTTACAGTCACCCTCAAGCGAATACATTGAGAGCCCCAGTTCTCGGAAACAACTGCAATAAAAGTGAAGCCAGTATTTACACACAATCAAAAATCAGTTTTTTACGACATGTGCTATAAATCATAAAGATTTATTTTGAATACAAAAATGCCAATAATAAAATATAATTTTTAATACTTAAAATAATCGTCACCAATAAATGTCAACGTTTCGTGAAGATTTTCTCTACAAACCATTTTTGAATTATCGATAATGTTATTTTCCTATTGGCGGTTTCCTCGGGTTTAAGGAGGCAAAATGTTGAAGGTACCAAGCTAAGGTAATAAGCCCTAGACTTTTTCACAGTATTAAGCCCGTGCGCACCCTCGGGAGCCTTAGATTGAGCCATTACATTATTTATTTTACCGTTTCGATGAAAAGACCCTCGCCCACTTTAATCGTAATATAGAAGACAAAAAACAACAATTTCGACAGTCCCTAAGGGTACAATCCGGAAAATGCGATCAAAAATAGTAATCTGAAAAGACCAACATACGGATGACCGTTTCAATTTGTTTGTAATATTGTTTATTAATAATGTTATTTGCTGTCCTTTATATCTATCTACGAAGTATTCATTGTTAACATAAGTTTGAAATTGTTGTCAGATTGAGACTTGTAATTAAAAAGAAAACAACGTGAAGAAAATAAATATGAAAAATATCTTATTTGAATATTCGACAATGTTACCTATAAGCAAATTTACGCCTTCAGTAAGATCTTTGTCGTAAAGCGTAAACAGTTTGGAACCATTTTCATTAAGCGGTGTAATGTCAAGAAGCATTCCATCCGACACATCGCAATGTAGATGCCCCTGACGCGTCACCTGGTACACGGCTGGCTGGGGCGCCGTGTGATGCGTCCTGGAAAACATTTCTTCCATAAACGGACTTATGAAATGGACCGATGAACATAGTACGAACCTTGTCACGGGTCACTGAATCATAAAGCAAAGTCTATCTATAAATATACGTATAATCCTATATTAAAATATGTGTTATGTTTTCATACTAATATCTAAGTTGTTATGGAATAAACTCTTCATAAATAACAAAAACTTCTGTACTTGCATCAAATTCAAATTATCTTTATTAAACGCATTTACGTACACTTTTCAATCTTCAATTATTTTATAATTAAAAGTAGCAAGCTACCACTGGTTCGGAATGCTAATCTGCTGACAAGAACCAGCCAGAAACTCAACAGTTGCTTTTTTATGAAATTCAACAAATTTTGATGTGTATGTAATAATGTCAACTATGTAAATGAGTCAACAAACCGAATTCCATAGATTTCGATTGACAAAATGTTATAACGAGCTATATTTAATAACATAATTTTATTTTAGATTGAAAGGTAAGAAAAGAAAGATCTAAGATATCGTAGGGAATATTGTTATATATGTCAAGGATATGATAACTTTTTGAAAATGAAATTTGTGCGTTTCTGGTTTATTTTTAATTTCTTGTATTACGAGGATCATAGGCTAGATGAATCCAAATTTTGAGAGCAGTTTTATATTTCATTAGTACAAAATTATAAAACTATTAACATTGTCATTAATGGCATTGTTGAACCATCATGCGATTTAGTTCACACAACAGTCTTATATTTCAATCGGTATAGTGAATCTCTCTTTATTCCTAATCTTCTCTAATATCTATTCGTAGTTTAGTTATTTTTGGTTATGAACTTAAAGAATACAACAAACCTTTCCCTAACGTCATTGGAATTGGAATCTTCGCTGTCATTTTTCGAGGCAATGTGACCAAAGGAGTCTAGAAGCAGGGGGTCGACAATCCGTACGATAAGAATGTCTCCGCTCTGGATGTCGGCGGTGCCCTCCCACGATACGATGACCGGGGGGCAATCCTCTTCGCTCCCGCCTCGCCCGGCGCCACACTCCTCCTCCATCCACACCACAAAGTCACACACATTAGTTATACTACCGAGCGACATTAAAGTTACAACAGGCACGTATACTCCCACGTTTTATTTAAATATTATCTTGACATATTATTAATAATTACAATAGGAATAGCACAGACTGTTTTCTCTTTAGAAATCATAATGATATTAGATTATTTGTTACAATATATCGAAGTATGAACATATTGAGATGACAGTTTAACTTATAACTTTTTGTAAATGTACATTTCTTTTAATAAAACTTGCGTACCATACAATTACTGAAGTAATAATAATCTAAAATGAATGGTGTTAGACTATCGTAAAGCGCGTGGGTAATAAACAAGTTTTATCTCAATAATTATTTCTTATTGAAAAAAGTAAATTAAAGTTAATTAAATCTATAAAATAAAATCAATTAAATTCCTGTAAATTAAATTAAATTCAACCTATAAATTATGATGGAGGTGACCTTTTTATTGGAACATATCAGAAATTTTAACATAATTTTTTCATAATAATTTTAATATAGTAATTAAGTATTACAGAATAATAACCAGGACAAATTTATAAAAGAAGCTATTTCACCTATTCACGCATTTGCAATCTATAAACGGTATGACATAAATAAAAAAAATATACCTTGGAAGCATAAACACTACAAACTGATAAAAGCAGGAAATCTATAGCGGAGAAAATTACATATAGTCAGACTGTCGACTTTTTTAGAACTAATGAACTGGTATAAGTTTTATCTACTCTCTATAGATAGAAGGTAAAACTAAATAGTAAAACTATATAGTAAAACATTTCTTCTTAATAGTGCTTTTATTTTTAAAAAAATCACCTAAAGATTCAATAAATTGTCTTTAGCAAACTCATTGCCATTATAAAACTTCTACTGCTGGACACAGGCCACCCCCCTAGATTTCCTAATAGGACCGGTAATTCAAAAGCAAAGGTATTAAATATAAATTGAAGTAATAGGATTTCTCTGTCATATGTTTATTTTAATTAATTATTGCTTATAAAACTCTTACAATGACATGCGCTTTTATAGTAAACACATAATCAAGAACGTGATCTGCTTTTCTCTATAATTGTTTTTCTCCTGTCATACTGATTGAAAATGTTTAAAAAAAAGTTCGATTTTTTCAGAAATAAAACTCTATTCACCGCTCAAACGATTTATAGATTATGTATTTGACCTCGCCGTGCCCCTTGTTGCTGTCACGATCAAAGTTACGCAAATAACAGCATAATATTTTTCTGAAATATGGTTTACTCAAGCGTAGCTTCCACCAGAGCTATCCGTGTACGGTGAAGATAATCGGAACGAGTTTTCTTTTATTGTACATCGTAAATAATACAAACATAGTAGTTGTAACTCTTTAGTTTTGTTTTAAGATATGTATAGACCTACGTATGTAAATATTATATTGATAAATACATATACACAACATTGACCACAACATGAGTTTAACAGGTTTCTACTTCATAAGCATGGAAAAATAGACAAAATTTAATTCGTAAAGATAAGCAATAGTTTCGTTTACGCTAGTTTATCGTAACCAATTTAGCAAAAAATTATTTTAAAATATATATCATGGGTATACTACATAACTTACCGTCACGGGCAAGTTCAGTTCGTGAGTCTCATTTCCTCGCCACAGACGTGATTCCCGCGGCAACACTGGCAAATCGCAGTCCGTAGCGCCCAAGTGGTCTTGAAAACGAGGCGAATGCGACGCCCCACTATAGCCACTAGACGTAGTGTTTAGCTTTTGCTTTCTTGCACTTTTCACTGAACTCTTTGTTTTAGCTTCTGAAGGAGCCTTTGTGCTCGATATGGTTGTTGTGCTCTCGGTTGTCGCGTGCTCTATTGTTGTGTTCGCCTCCTCTTTTGTTGTTGAAGTAGCGGTTATCAACGATAATGTAGAGTGTAATAGTTTGTCACTTGACTGTGTCGATAGTGAAAAGTTTGAAGCGAGAAGTGTTATGGTGCTCGTTACCAATTCACTCTCTTCCTTCGTAGTCGAAGACTCGCAAACTGCATGGCTCACGAGTGCAAGGAATATCAGTGACATAACTATTAATCTTCGCTTTGGAAGATTCTTCATTTTTATTACTATAGGAACGTCTGTGTCGATTCTCTTCTTATAAATCGCTCTGTGATTTATTCCGCCTTCTATTGTTTCCTGTTTAAATATCAAAATTCATTTGTCATCATATTCACTTGTCAAGCTCACAAAGTTTATTAATTTGTAAAGATATTTATACTGTGATTTAGCATAGTAAGCAATACATGTCCCGATTAATAATAGCCACGTCCAAAGTGAAGTGTTCGTTCTTATTAACCGTGAAAGAAGAGCGGCCACTTCTCAGTCAAAACATCTATAATTGGACAGGCTGAATGGCCCTCGCTTCGATGGTGACCCTCTTCAAATCAGAAGACATACTTCGGGCGAACTTTACTTAACTAATTTGCATTTATAATGAAATTCTATAAATATATTTTTTTCGCCAAGGATGCTTCTTATTTTTTATACGTATGCGTATACTATATGATTATAATGAGTACTGAGCCATTTTATTGTTATCGTGTATTAAAACACTTTATAGCGATATCAATAACTAGCAGTTAGATTATTATCATATAAAGTGTAAAAATAATCCCGTTTATGCCTTATTGCGAAATAAATATTTATATACAAATTACTTTTAGACATTTTGCTAAAAAAATGGGTTATCTACTGTTGACCGTATGTTTATACTTTTTAAATTATTACGTGAAAACTATTACTACTCCTGTACGAAAGTAGAATATAATATTTGAAGGTATGTCAAAGAATAAAGTAGAGCAATAAACGTATAAAAATTCAAGTAGATAAGGGTTTTAAGAAGATAAATAAAAACGTAATTATTCATTTACTTTTTTGTTTGTTAAAAAACACTGAATACTTACGTAAGTTTTTCATCAATAATAAAATTACAGCATTCCATTATTTTTCGTTGCTGTATAAATATCTCCGTTCACCACGCAGGACTAAAAGGTAAAGTTCATCTAATGTTGACATTAAATGCGTATTGATGATTCTTAGTATAGTACGAAAGTCGTACCTAATTATAACATTTAAAATAATGATAGACAACACTGTTAGAGGATTATACAAGTGAGTACATTTTATATTTAATATTTTTCTGTTAAGGATAGGTGTCTATTAAACGTGGATTCGCGCTGCGGATGAACTGCGCAGTCGACCGCAGCCTCCGTGGCACTGAGGGCTGAGGGCGGCCGCGACCGCCGGCACTCACCGCACCCGCGCACCCTTTGCGCACAACCTCCATATCCTTGCCCAATTTCCCTCCGTAGCCTTAATATCATAACACAGTATAATAACAATAAATTTCTCTTTTTGACCTAATCTTAAAAATAATGAATCACGTTTTGAACTATAACTGGGTACATAAAACTGAACTACTATTGCTTCTTGTAATAACAAAAACATTAAACAGACTTTTTTCCACACATATATTTTATAAACTTTAGATTTTTACACTCTTTTTAAATAAACTCGACACTTGGCAATACTTAACTGGATTGTTAAAAATATTTTAAAATTTCGATTTTTGTAAAACGTACGTAAAAGTTTATGTAAAAACATTGTATTTCTTTTTAGTACGATAGACATAATTGCCCATTAATCTTAATAGTAGATATGTTTTTTAACAATAATTTAAAATTAACTCTTGTATAAATTCGAATACATAATTAATTTTAAAATTTTGTAAGGAATCGCGCATGTACAGAAACATAGGCATTAAATGGATATTTATGAAATGTAAAATCAAAGTTCTCGAAGAACGTTGGAATGGAATATCAATAAAAACCAAATATGTTGAAACATTTTTGTCCACCTGATTGGTTACTGCGTTTCACTATTTATGAGACAAATTTAATTATTAATTTGCAATATTATTATTTTACCATTGCAAAGCATAGGTGTGATGTAACATTCAATGCATGTATCGCTTTCGGTGTTACGTAATAAACAGTGAAGTGTGAGCGGTTGGCCATCCGCCAACGCGCTAGCGACGGTTATCTCACGCGCGGCCAATACAGCCTCCGAAGAATTTTACTTCGTCTATTTTATTCAGAATACTCTCACATCATAGCCCATGATACTGGCCTCAGTCCAGCACACATAGTTTAAATATTTATCCAGTGGCATAAACATACAAATGTTTATTGATTCTTTTCCTTTTTTTTTAAGTTTTTACTTTTTTTGAACCAGATCCAGATTGACCAGTTTGTTCAAACGTTGATCACTCTAAAAAGCATTTTTTATTAAATTCAGTAGCTCGCAGCTTGTACGCTAATTATAAATTTTCTTTACAGGATAAGAAATTTAGCTAGTGTTCTAATAAGTACCTAAATTTCCACATTCTATTAAATAGAAAATCATAGGAGCATAAGTTAATAATGCTTGTTAATATTTAGATATTAAATTGTAAATATATAAAATTAAAAACATTACGCTCTGCCAAAAAATACTATATGAGATATAGCTTTCAATTTTCTCTCCGCAATGTTTACTTGATTAGTACCAGACAAAAAAGTATGTGGTTACACGATTGATTTTCGATAGATAATAAAAAAGCTTAAGCATCAATGTACCTCTACTTATCACTTACACGATTATTGTAGCTGGTACAATTATACTTACGCTTCATGCTACTCAAGATCACAACACAATTCCGCTTGATCATCCTTGTCTAATCAGTAAGTTTATTAGAAATACCAAACAGATGTGTTACGAGTTTTTTCCTTTACGTTTGAGAGTCATTGAGCCTTTATAACGTAGTGGCTGAAAGGGGAACAACAACTAATTACGTAAGTGACTGCAGCGCGGTTTTCCGAGTCGACGCACCCTTTTTGTTTGTCTGCAGCTTATGTACACAGTTTTTTGCACTTATACGCGAAAAGCATTTTATGCTTGACGAAAGTAAGTACGCTTACTTAACTTTCTATCCACTTATAGGTTTCTTTATTGTCAAAAGATTAAGTTCAATGTATATTTGTGATATTCCTCTTTATAATACAGTTTTAAACAAAATAAAACAAAGGTTTAGTAAGTTTAATTCTTACTGGACTTCTTGCGTATCTCTAAAATAAAGATAAGTAATTTAAATAACGTTAATCAAAGCATGTGCAAAAGATTTTTTCCTTTGTACAGAAACTTAAATGAAATCGTCTTTTCGTTAGTCATAATTTTTAAAAGTACATGGCAAATCCCTGATCGTATTAATGGTCATGATATGATGTTTGCAAATAGCCTAATTAGAACCACACTCTACTGTTGTAATTTTTTCGTTATGATACATGTATACAACGGGGCAATAGGTATAGACTTTAAATTTAGTATGGTATGTGAAGCGAATTAAGGATTGCTTCTTAAAAGTCCATGTCTTTTTGCCATGTTTTTAGTCTTGGTTTTTATATTAACCATCTTTCAACTCTAGATTGAAAAACTTAGTTACCTCTTTGATAAAAAAAAAATATTATTATATCTTTTAAATTGATTTCAATGTTCGTATCAGACCCAACAGCTATTGGTTTTTTTTATTATTCATAGGCGAAGAATTTGACATCCGTCTCACCTAATCTTAAACAATGACGAGGCCTAAGCCATCTTACATGCGCTTGGCCAGAAGAAAGCCATTCACTCTTAGTCTTGAAGACTTTTATGTTATAATTGTCTGGAAATGGAAACAATGACGCCGGAAGTGAAATTTGAACGTGATTGATCACACGAAAAAATTGTAAATATTTTTTTCTGATTATATCACTAATTTACAATTCCAATTTGCTTAGTTATTATTCTTTAAGAAATTATTGTGACGACTTGAAGAGCAACTATGTAATAATTTATTAAAAATAACCACATATTCTTAGAGGCCAAACGTGCCCACAAACAAGCGTCGTCTGCTCACTCGCAATCACATATAGTTATCGCTCCCGCTGATTTTCATAATAAGCAAACATCCATCAGAATATTTGATATCCTGATATTCGCATATCATAACTTTTCAAACAGCCGATACTTCTACCAGGACGAATTTTTGCCATTACATTTATGAAAACAGAATTAGCTTAACTTAAAATCGTTATTTCAGCTGTTGAAACAAGGTGAAGCAAGTTTCTTAGATTTCATCGTTTTCAGACGACCTTGATAAAATCATTCATCTGACATATCTCTTTACTTTAAATGTAGCTAAAATGGAAAATAATTATATAATACAAGCAATAAATGTAATAGATTCTTTATTTAAGAAACAAATTTCTATAATGAAGATATATAATAAAACATGTTTTTCGACATAAAACACCGCCATATACAACTAACTACAGTAACTAAACAAATGAGATTTCTTAACTTTAATATGCAGGTAATGTTCCACTTTATACATACTATTTAATTTGTATAAAAATATTAATCTAATAACGATTAAATCTCCAGCTTCAAAATACTTGTTTATGTTGTCATTAGCCTTTTCACTGTTAGTTCACGTCTTCTTTCAAATTATTAAAAGGTTTGAGATGTAATTTACTTTACGGGGTCAGAACTATATTAGTAGATATATAAATATATAAGATACGTCATCATATAGATTTTTATCGTTGTATATGTTCAATTTTACTTTTTCAGTTTTCATACATTTGTGATCAGTGGCCATATTACATGTGTGCGCACGTTACTACCTCCAAATGCATTATTTATGTTTATACAAGCATAAAAGTAAACATAAATAATACACTGACAATTTCATAATAGTATATTTGTAAATTTTTACTAGTGTGTTGATATACAGTAGTGATATTATAACAAGATAACCTAAAAGGTTTGAGACTTCGCTACAGAATGCAGTCCGGTGGAATTCGTTTGCTCGAATAGTTTCATACAATAAGTTAGATAGCTTCTACTTCATTTTTCGTTACTCCGACCGATGGGTCGTTTTTGAGAAATTCCTGCGCAACAGAAATAATTAAAAAATATAATAAATCTATGATATAAGTATATAATAGTATTAATTTCAGATTTTTGTGTGTTAAGTTTTTTTAATTATACCATTAATTAGTTTCAGACAGCACTTAATAATAATAAAAACGTACGTGATGTATCGCGTGTGCAATGGCGTCGTACGAAGGAGCATGCGACTGCGCCGCGGCGGCCATCTTGTCGGCGTGGCAGCGCAATCTGTGCGAGCGCAGCGTAGACGCGTATGCAAACCGCTCGTCGCACCACTTGCACGTGAGTGGCTTATCACCCGTATGCATGTACATATGCACCTGTATTGCACGTAAAAATTAAGTGATGTTTTATATTCAATACGATACTATATGAAATAAGGGGCAACATTTACTGAAAAAAATATCCTACCAATGTGTTGTCGATAAAAACTATCTTCGTAATGAAATACATTATTTTTAAATTATTATCGTGGTGTGTCATCGATCTTATGTTAATCGTATTATATATATTTATATATATATATATATATATATATATATATACGAGTACATAACACTATGATTAGACACGGTATGAAAACTCCTTAAACATTAGTGGTAGTACAAACTAATATATTATTCATACTATATATTATTCATTAAAATAGTTTATGTTATTGCAAATATATATTTATGTTTTTTGTACCAAACATTATTAAATATACAACTAATAACTTTTGGGTGGTAAGCGGATAATTTAATTTAAAGAAATTTATAACTTTACTTCGAAATTATACATATACACAAAGGGGAGATAAAGAAACAGCTCAAAAGAACAAGATTTCATTTAGAATATTAGTTCTCAAATTGGTCCAGGTTGAGCCCCTGAGGTACACGAAAGATTGAACAGGGGCCTTTGTTGGCGTGAAAAAAAAAAGGGGGTGCACGTTTGTGAGGATAATATATCTGCTTTCGACAGTGAAGAACTAAATTATCTTTACAAACTCGGCGACTGGTGTTTTCAAAAGTGTCGTATTTGGAATACCAGCAACAACGCAAAATTTCATGGTTAAATCTAATCTTCAAATTTTTATCGAGTTTTGGGAATATGCTAGAAATATACTGATGGTCCACCGGAACAAACAATTTTGGAAGTTGTCTGAGTGAAAAAATCTTAGAAATATATAATGGAAGGATGTAGAGGACATCCAGCTTAGGACCTCTTTTAAGGTAACGAAGCTCAAGGGCTCCTGGAAGAGCCTGGGCTCGGGCCGCTACTTATTACAATACAGCGGTTACATACTAAGCTTCTAAGGAAAATTAAAGATAAAAGTGAAGCAAAGAAGTGGAACCTTTAAGGTTTGCCTGCGTTTAAAGGCCTTGTTGCAATAAGAGCAGACATGCCGGCACTTGTCTTCGTGTACCAGGAGGTGTTTGCGCAGCGTACGTCGGCTGTTCAGTACACGACTGCAAACGTAGCACGCGTACGAAGTGTCCTCGTGCGTGTCCATATGCGTCTTGAGGTTTGAATACGTTTTGAACCTGGAAACAACGTTTTAATTTACATACGGGATAATTGCCTATAAAAGTAAAAGCATTAAAGGGTCAAAGTACAGATTATTTGTTATCAATTAGAGTGTGTTTTATTTTATCGAAAATCAATTGGTTGTAGAAATAATAAATAACGTAATGAATATAAGAAAAAGTGTTTTCAAAATTCGGCTTAATACATGTTAAAATTAATTAATGTTACCGACTAATTCTGATCATTGCACATTACCGACGCACATATATAAATGAACGCTCGTGTAAATTCCTTTCTATTAACAATTATTTGGGACACGTTATAATTTTGTCCCGAAAACTAGGTGGTACTATAGTTATTTTAATGCAAGAAAAAGTCTTGAATACGTTATAACAAAAAAGAATATGAATTCACGTAAGAAAAACAAACGCTTTTGAATTTCTCGAGCAAGACACCAGAAACGTAACGTGTCTTTCATTCAGAACAACTCCGCGCTACAATAGAGTGCGTTTTATTGTGTTCAAGTTAAACCTACTTTATGATTTTCTTTCTTTTCAAGCAATAATAACTAGTTCATCTCGAAATGTACTCGACATTTTAATAAATTTGTAGTTTTTCATTATAAAAAGAAAATAAATTGCTGATTTATTGTCTCCTGGATGTAAGAGCTATGTCACCTTAAACATGGTCCCATTGTAGTGTTCACACATTTATGGTGAATATACCTCAGTTTTCCTTTTTTTTTTGACGTCGAATATATTTTTATTACAACACAAATATTATACGATGTGCGAGCCGTAATTTTCTAATTTTGTTAAGCAAATATAATCTTGCTATCTTAAGTTAAATTAACGAGACTGCAATTTTAGAAAATTTTATTTCTAATCAACAATATTTTCACCATCGTTATCAACAAACCTTTTGCCATCTATTACACAAATTTTCAATCCCGGAGCGATCAAATTTAATCTGTTTTTCTGTAAAATTTTTAGACAGAAACAACATTACTTTCTAGTCCCCCTTATAGCAGTGTATACGTTACACGTATACACTGCTATAAGGTCACACTCAAAATTGTAAAAACTGATCAGTTTAAAAAGTACTTAAAAATATTTTAAAATTCGAAAAAAAGAACTCTTAGGTTAATCTTTTCACGTACAATTATATCAAGCTGTCATTTATTTTCACAAATTGATAGCAAATTTAAGAATTACATATAACCGTCATTTTTCATTTAAGATGTGAAAGTTTCCGTTGCATGATTTGATTCCTGATTTTTACTATTTTTGTTCTAGTTTTAGCAACAGTCACAATAGACGTCAGTTAGCTTTTCTGACAACGCTTTGGTGTACTCGGCCAAATGAACAATCGAATATTTGACTATGGTAAATGTTGTTCAGTCATCCATTTTACAATCCCATCTTTAACTATGCGATTTTAATTTAAATCTTCGTAGTATAATAGGGTTTCAGGACGCCCAAGTAGCAGTCACTGTGTTGAAAAAAACTTCGTGTAAGAGACCACCTAAAAGAGCAGTGGCCCACTGCTTCTCACAATGGTTTTACAGCATACAATGAAGCATAGGTTGTCACGTGGACTGTATAGAAAAGAACGATAGAACATTAAGTTTCTTATACTTTCAGTGGCACTTCTCGTATCCATGCCGTGCAAATGCCGAAAAATTAATGTTAGTGAATTATTGTAAACAAATATTTTATTATTGTTATTAACGGAATACAACTACACTTTAAAATACTTTGTTTTTGTTCCAAGCAGCGGTTTCTCATAGACCATGATTTGTTTAGTTACAGTAAACGAAATACACTTTGTCAATTTTAAACTAATAAAAAGTATAAATTAAAGTGGATTTATTAATTTGTGCCTGAAAACAGCCATTTTTTTAGAGTTTTGCTATGAAGGGAAAAATAGATGGATATTAATGAAAATAACACCGTTTTTCCCATACGAACCACAAAGTAAATTAAAATTCCAGTCAAACTAGTATTCAAACATATAACATCAATTAAAACCAAAATAAAGCTTGTTGAGATGGGTTTGAATAAAAAAATGATGACATTGTTACCAAGTCTCGCAGTACAAAATAGACGATGTAATGGAAAACTTGTTTTAATTAATCGTATTTTATTAAAATTATAATATCCTCTAGAGAGACGAGTATGATATTCTAGATTAAATTAACGGAAGTCGTCGTCATCGAGAAACAGAGTAAAAGAGAAAGAATACAGTACTAACTACATAAATATTACGAATTATTTAGACATTAAATCGTGATATAGGCTACACTTTATTTTCTTTTGGATTGCAATATACCAACAAATTAGTTAAGACAGTGAGACGTCTGTCAGGGCAACAATAATAAAAAGTAAGGCAATTATAAATAAAAATGACATTGCATACGGTTTGGAGCATTTCCTGCAGACAAAGGGCTTGTCGTCGCTGTGTATGGCGCGATGTTGCCGCAGTTCGCCGTTGGTGCCACAAGCGTACCCGCACAGGTCGCACACGTAGCTCTTGATCTTCTCATGCACCACTCGCTTGTGTGACGCAGCCGACGACCGTGTTGTAAACCTAAGACCAATAATAAATAGTACTTAACCAACGCGGTCTTTCGCTTCGGAACTAATTGGCAAGCCACGATTTCTCAACGAGCCGTGGAGACGCTTATTGTTAAGAATTTCGCTACGAGATCGATTCAAGAATGACCAGATCCGTTATCATCGCTTCAACCGTCCAACGCAACTTCTGAGGACCTTCTCAACAGTTCTTGTTACTGTCAACAGTAACGTATCAAAAACGCTCGTTAGCGCCATCTAGGGAACTAGTTAAATAACCTAACAATAGCTACTAATAGGCAATCAATTTTTAATAGTTTTTATTTCGCCAAGTAATCGCAAGTCGCGCATGCACCTGCTGTTAAATTGATATGTAATGGTAATTCATACGAAAAGAGGGTAATTCATACCCTCTTTTCGTATTGAATTACCCAACGCAATACACGCTTAACTACTTAATCCAAATCTTTTATTTCGGACATCTTGTTCGTCACAGAGCATCCGTACAGTTCTTTATTCACTTTGTGGGTCTGTTGTCTCTACTCCAGAACCTTAAGGTTTTAGCTGCTGTTTTGTGCGCTTGTGCGCTATGTAGCTTGCCCACTGCTACTTCAATTTGCCAATCCGCTGGGCTATATCGTTTACTTTCGTTTATCTACGGATGTGATTCCTGATTCAATCTAGTAGAGAAATCGCTGCCTCGTCAAAGGTCCACTTCATTATATAACATTAATATATGTTATCGGACATTTAATTACCAATAAGATAATAATGGCAAAGAATTTTTAAAATTATTTCTAAGCAAATTTCTAAGCAAAATCGCTCATCAATAACAATTGATGAGCGATTTTGCTTATAAACAGAAAAAATAATGATACTAATTATTTAAAATTATATTGAACTGTGTTAGCGGTATTTCCTTACTTTAAATCGCACATATCGCATCGGAATATTTTCCTTTCTTCAATAGGTATGTGTGATCTCTCGTGTGATTTCAGAGTGTCCTTGCTGTTGAACGTTTTGTCGCAGGTCGCACAACAAAATCGCCTCTCTGACTTTGGTATATGTCTCATTTTATGCTTGTTCAATGCTTCTATTGTTTTTGTTATTCTTGGACATTTATCGCACCTATAAATTTAACAAAATTAAAAAATATCAGTGATTAAATTATTGAGATACGATATGCTAATAGTAAATCACGTTATACTGATTTAGTCACCGAGCTTACGATAATTTTGGCACCAAACCTCTTCGTTAATACCTGATTATTACAAAAGCACAAATGTTTTTCCGTCGCGTTATATAGTATTCCGTAAAATATAACATTTAAAGCCTTATTTCCTCAAAGTGGTCCAGGTTTGGTTTTAGGGTCCACGGGAGCATGGACCAACGAGGATTCGAAGAGTGTCTATGTTAATGACAAATATGTCAAAAAAGGAATCCAATATCAGTTATCTGCTTTTGTTAATGAAGAACTAAAACTTCTTAAAATTTCTGCTCAGCAACTATTACATGTAAAAACTTACATATTTTATATTCGATACAAAATGTCAAGACTTGCAAAGCGTCGCTGTCCGCAACTCTTGTTAAGGTATGCAAAGGGACTAAATACTAGTCGTGGTGTCGCAACGCAAGTTTCTATAATAAGATCTGATCTTTACATTTTGTCGAGTTGTGGGAATATAGTAAAAATATAGCTGATCTGTCCACAACAAACAAGTAAATTTAAAAGTGATCTCTGATAAAAAAAGTCTGTGAACCTATTTGAAATAAATGAATCGTTATACTTACGCTAAAACATTTGGATTTTTATGGTCCTGAACATGTTTATACAAAACTGATTTTGACTTAAGAGTTATTCCACAAACACAATTTACAACAGGTAAAATGTTGTGTTCCCTTTGACAATGGGCTTTTAAAGTGTACCAACTCGAACATTCCTTTTGACAATTATTGCAAACAAAACTGAAACATAATGACCAATTTATATTTAAAATATTTCATGAGTGGGAAAAAACCTCTGCAAAATATATATTTACTTTATGAAATCTTTGACATTTAGGCTAGAATATTTGGATTCGTCTTGTTTATCGACATCTGAATCAGTATCTTTCCTTAATCTTCTACTTTCGATTTTGTGATCGGAGACATGTTTGTAGAGCACACTCTTTGATCTGATAATGAACCCACAGATGCAGAACACAAGAGGTTTGCTTTTATGGCTCTTTGCATAATGAACGCGAAGTGCACTCCAGGACTTGAAAGACTCTTCACACACATCACATTTTAACCTGTAACAAATTTAGATTACATTTAACAAAATTACTTTTTAATTTTGTAAATCTTTTTAGCCCTTAATTTGCAAATATTAACACAATAAATTCATTTTTTTATTTTTTTTTAAGCTGTGAATGACCGGCAATAAACAAATAAAAGTCTTAAAGTGATATATTCAAAATGGCCTATGTTTTATTAACTAATGCTTTGTCAATCACAAGTCAATTCACTTATTCTGGAAAAAACAATTCACTCTTTCTGCTTATATATCATCAAATGAAATGAAAATGATGATATATATGTCAAACTTACAAATAAATTCGTTTGTAGCAAAATAAAATTTTGCAATAATTTGTCAGACAAAATTTAAGGTGGAATATTCTTTCATCTTAAATAATAGAAAGCAATTTTAAGGAAAATTTGTTTGAAAAGTGGGAGTAAATCAAACTGATGGTTACTTTTGATTTCATTCATGCTATATCTGATAAAGTGTAAATGTATAAACTTGTGTTAAACTTTATTAAAAGTTTGTTGTTGTGGAGTTTCTTCCTCCTTCTTCTCCACAATTATAACTACTTACAAAGCAGACCAGATTAAAAAAAAGGTTAAAAAAAATAAAAAGTTGACATTTAATAAGAGTTCTGTTAAAAGTTCCAATGTTGGATAAACAAATTTGATCTTTATCTTTAAAAAGAAAATGTACTTACTTAACAATATCCTTGACTTTAAAATTTGAACTTTCCAAAACTTTTTGAAACTCATTTGCTTCTTCTTCTGTCAATGGTTTTCTTTTCAGTCGTTTTTTCTTCATTTTTTTCAAAGAGGCTATTGAGACATCATCTAAGTAATCATCATCTTCGTCATAGTCTTCACCATCCTCGTTGTCATCATTGTCAAAATCATCATCTTCATCTTCATCAATCAGATCTTCATCTCTTTCAAATTCTGACAATGAAGCCCCATTATTTATTTCACCTGCCCAATTTATGGTATGTTAAGATTTAACTTTATAATTAACATAACATTACAATTCAGAACTGATGTTGGTATGGATATATAATTGTGTATTCTGTTCTAATACATATCTTACCAACTTGCATCAGCACTAATACACAATATATACCAGGAAACTAATTTACTTATCAAATACTAGTTGCATACCAAGGGATCTAAACACAATCTGAACTCTAATTGGAAAAAAGTAGTGGTGTTAATCAATCAATTAGCTCTATATTTACTTAAAGTAAATAGTGTATTTAAGAACTTTATTGCTTATAATTTGAAATAGTTATAAAAATAAAACATTGATAAAGTAACCATATAACTAAAAAAAACATTGCTTAAAAGATACTCACATACAATATCTTCTGCTGTTAATTCATCTTTCACCTAAAACACAAAGTTTTTCATTATAATATTTATGCATGTCACTTTAATATCTTCAAATAAGCATAATAACATTGTAGTAGTTGGTTAGTACCAGTAACTTAATATGTCCTAGACATCTAGTTTTCATTGAACAACTTACATAATCTAGAATAATTATCTATCTTACACTATTCCATTTTCAAGATGCTTTTAAAAAGTGTTTTTTTTCTACAATTGTAATTTGCATAGATATGCATTTGAATACTTATACTGTTTATAGACCAATGCTAGAGATATGCTAATGTTTTAGATAAGATAATATGTCTAAAATAGTTTGGCAATCAAGAAGCTGAATCAGAAATGTGCCTGTGATGCCATGTGCGGCAGAGGGAAGTGGGGCCAGACATTCATGCATTGGTACCAAAGGGATATGGAGACAAATTGGGACAGGTCTTTCAAGGAGTGGGCTGACAACATAAAAAAGGTGGCCAAGAAAACTTGGACCAGAATGGCAGAGGACACATAAATATGGCAACAGATAACTGTTTGGAAACCTTTGCCACATTGTGGCACACAGAATAGGTTGGAAGTGATAATTACCTGCCAAAATATGTATGTGTGTCTATTTATACATATATATAGACGTATATATATATATATAAAGTTATATATATATATATATATATATATATATATATATATATAACTTTAATATATATAATATAATATGATAAAGTTATATATATATATATATATATATATATATAACTTTATCTTCTGAAATTAAAATTGTTTAAAAATAATAAAATTTCAATTTAATTGTCAAATTTTTATAATCCTGATGTAGTAGATAAGGATCTTTATGATTATAGGGGACATGCCGAGGGACTTAAAGTGCATACAAAGCACTTTGCAATACCCAACATGACAGAGTCAAAGTTCTCTCACATAAATCACATTCACCATTCTATGTTGCTGATGTATGTGATTTGAGACAAATTCAGCATTGTTAATTATGTCAATTAAATATTGAAAACAAGTCATAATTGATCTCAACTTTTGATTTAATTTCAACAGACTTTAAACCATTAAAATCAACCAATACACATTTGATAAAATGATACACAGTACAGCATCTAATTATCAGTACTACCTTTAAAAATTTTTATGTAATTTTACAAGTCTCTGTACTATATAAAGTCAAGTCTACTTTGTAGTTTCAAACAGACATGTTACTAATGTATTAAAGCATTGCTTATAACACTTGTAGCAGATGTAAGGATAAACACAGTGCAGTTTTATATTGAAGGATCTCAAAAGCCACCACTTCTCAAAGTGCATATCCATAGTATGAACATCATGTTTACAATTACAGTAACCCAAACAAAAGTATAAATTTAATAATACTAACATAATTTTTATTAATAACTTTATTATATTCTAATTGAGGAACATTCAGAATAAGTGCCTAGTGTAATTGCTTCATAGAAATTTGGATTTACAAAAGATCAGATGGAACTCAAGAGTGACACTTAAAAATTAAAGTACCTTCCTTGCATGACACACTAATTCAAGCTGTTATTTTACCATACTTTTCATGCATTCAAAATCAGGTTTAAGTGTTCTTTCTAACATATATTCATACCTCTGACTTAATATGTGATGTTTCTATATCTTCTACCTCTTCTAATTTTATGTTAAAATCTCCACACATATCTTTTAAAGTTTTTTGAACTTTGCAACATTCCAAAACAAACAATTGAAAGTCGACCATTTTCTCTTCGCAGCTCAGACAAATCTTAGTAGGCAAATCATCATTATCATGGATCTGAAAAAATACAACAGGTTCGGTAATATTTCCCAGCATCACAACACTTAGAAAAAACTTACAGCGTCGGTATGTACTTGTTAATATAACATTAAGGATACCTACGACTATATGCACAAACTCTTTGATTAGTTTAAGTAGATTCTGGTTGCTCTCGTGTAACAGATCTTTTGTAAATTCGTCTTCCTTTGCACATAGCCGACATAATTCTCGTAAATTCATGGTCATGTTATCGTTAATTAACCAACAGATTACTTTCAATTAAAACAAGTTATTTTATCTTAAACTCATTTACGCATTTTATAAAATTTTAAACTAATATACTATAAACTCTCTTTTAAAATAAACTCTCAAATGTAAATTATAATTATTAGCACTCACAAATTAACAGATTAAAAAAACAACAAGTCAAAGGACTAAAGTGCTACAGATAAAAATTAACTACTGGATTTAATGTATTTATTATTATAAAATGTTTAATAGTAATTCATACGTAAATGTTTAGTATTCTTTTTAACGAAATGTTTTTTTTTTCTTAATAAGTGTTAGATTTTGAACACGATATAAGACACACAATTCCAGTAACTAAACATTCAATAGAATTGTGCAAGAAAACGTTAAGATGAAATATAATTTATTCCAGAGATGGAATAAAACGTTTATCACTAATTTTGTTTGTATGAATGTAGGATTTTTTTACATTAGTACACCGCAATGAACTTTTCATTTTAGATGCTGAATATCTAATTAGGACAATTCAAGCATCACAACCTTCGAAAATTGCTCAACTATCCATACGATATGACAACATTCAGGCATCCTTGAAATGGGTTTCTGAATATGTCTTAAGTAAGAAACTAAGCTGGAGTTTTTTCTAAATCATTTCATTCATCTTTCATCTAAGCGACCTAAGAACTCAGAGGCAGTTCGGTAATTTCTATAATGTTTAGAACATAAGCGCTCTAAGCAACCTTGAATCGGAATTACTTTTAAGTCTAGTCCAAGCGCGTTTAATTCTCTGCCACCTTGAATACTTTTGAGGTGGCATAGAGGGGTTATTTACAATTCGTTAGGAACTAACTGCTTCTGTTATTTCAGTAATTATACCTGTAAAGGCATAAAAGTGTATCAGCAAATTTTTACTACTAAATAAGAATACAATAAGCATATTAAAAATCAGAAAAAGAGTTATTAAAATTATCAAAGAGATATTAAAAATGAATTTTAAAAAGTTATAAAAAAGAACATAACTACATTTACACAATTTCTAGTTA
Source organism: Battus philenor (assembly GCF_028537555.1). NCBI lineage: Eukaryota > Metazoa > Arthropoda > Insecta > Lepidoptera > Papilionidae > Battus > Battus philenor. The sequence goes on from NW_027181693.1 coordinate 8,807,780, forward strand.
TGGTTTGCAAAAGATATATAATTTACGTTATACGTTACCTCCGAGTAAATACCGTTTATAATAAGATTCTATAGTTTTGTCTTGTCTATACCCATATATTCGAAATTGTTTGCTTACCTGTCACGGCTTGTGGTGTTTTATGTATAGAAGTTTAAAAACTAAAATTTAAAAACATAATTGATAAATAAATTATCAACCTCTGGAAGTTTAATTAACAAATATTTAGTGAGAAGTTTTTATTGTACACAAAGTATAATCTCTTGAATATAACTTATAACTCTAAAGACGGTTACGTTACTTCAAGCGCTGGTTGTGATTATTACAATATTGATGTCAATTTCGTTTCGTTACGGAGTTACATACTTACGCACAAAATGGATTTTCCAACGGATATTATTGAACCAACGACACCAGTGTTAGCTTACGATAGGATTAACAGATTTTCATTACACGAAGATAGCGGATACCATACATCTAACACCCAAGGATCCTTTCAATATTCCGATACGTCAAGCGACAGTGTTAATTCTCATGTTGTCCAGGGGCAATTTTGCCAAATCCAGGTAGACTATTATAACATTACCCCAGAAGTAGAGCTACGCCTGAACCAGAGGCACTGTCAGTGTTCTCATTCAATCAGTAGTTATGAACACTCCAGGGAATCCTCTGCAAATCGTCGAGGGGTCAAGCGTTTATTTCAAGAGAATTTAGATGACGCTGGAGGAAGTAATTTTATATCAACTCCAACTACTATCATTGCTGGATGCTTGGATAAACTTAAATTTAGTGATGGAAACAAAAAAAGCAAAAATTTGGCAAGCAATAGATATACACATACAATTTTACATGAATTTAATTATCCACATGAATTGGTACAAAATGAATTACCATATCCAACTACACCCATAAAGAAAAAGTGCAGGAACAGCTGTAAACTGAGGAGCCCTTTCTGTCAACTAAAACCAAGAGACAAGTTAATGACTCATTCTCTCTTATGTGACATTAAATTATTACAACCCATAAAACAAAAGCCAGTTTCTGACAAAAATAAGTATTACTACATTAAACCAAACAAAAAAATTGATATCATAAAGATGTTATATGAACATACTGCAATGCCACCAATTATGGAGATATTTAAATACTTATCCAATGAAGATATTTTTAACTTCAGTTTAGTTAGTGACACATGGTTAAAGGTTTGGGATGAAGTTAGTAAAAAATTAACAGTGAAGCAAAATTATGTAAAGTTTATTCAAGATGAAAAAGATAATCAGGAAAATAAGGGGGCAGCACAAAAGGGCAACAGTTACACCCAAATTCGAATACCCATGGGTGTGCATAATGTAGCACCTGGTCTAAGTATTAAGAGTAATGCCAACAGTCCACCTGGAACACCTAGAACCAATAAGTTCAAAAAGTTTACGAAGGTAAATTTACTACTTAATTAATTATTTTTGAAAAGTAAATATTTCTTGCTGACATATTTTTTCAAAATAATCTAATTCTGTTTTTTTTGGAATGATGGACAATGTCTAAGATGTTTAAAGACATGTCCAGTTTTTATGTAGTTGCTGTGTAACATCTTTAAATTTAAGCTAATGAAACAAATCAAAATATAAATATTAAGAAAATACTATATATTCCTGTAGAGCTCTATAGAGAGGTAACTTCAGTGATTTTATAATTTGATAACTATTTCTGGTATTTTTAATCCCAAACATTTTTAGTAAATTAAAGATAGGGAACAATTTTGACACGTGTAATACTTTCTTCTAAATAACCAGTATATAATAATACATCCTCGATATTGAGATTGTAACTACAAAATATGTTTGAGGAAGTTTTACCAAATATGTTTTATTACTCTCTCATGTGCAATGATTTAACAATATCTTTGCAACAATGAAGCGATATAATAGTTGAATAAACGATAGGAACAGAACTTGCACTAATTAACTACTGACTGTTGACAATTGTGTATTGACCCCTGAATAATATGTTCACCAAAGGACCATTGGATTAAAGGGATCATATTAAATTTATTGTAAAAAAAAGCTTAAATTAAAATTGTATTTAAAAACAACAAACATCAAAAAATTAATCTAACTTATTATGTCAATTAATATATTAAAAACCTGAATTCCCATATCTTTGTAAACTTTCTGTTACAATTTTTGGGAAAATAGACATTTTATGATATGAAACCTAGCCATGTCCTTTACATGAATCAAAACTTATGTTTAGTTCTGAAAGAATTAAAATTCTTGTTTATCTTGAACTGAAATTGTGATTTGAGGTAACAACTGTACTTTATAAACTATTAATCTACAATAGAGTTTCTCAGACTTTCACAGACCACTTTCAAAATTTACCTGGTGGTTACCAGTGAACTTCCTGTTGCTACATTTCTACCATATTCCCAAAACTGAATATGGAGTTTCCAAGTTATTACAAGTAAAATAATATTTGCTGACATTGAAAAGCTGACAGGCCAATATTTTAGTTCTCTTTATAAAAAGCACATACATTTTTTTGGACATCTGATTATGAACTGTGGACACCTATTTTGTGGTCATCCCAATTTAGACCACTGTCTAGTCTCCAGTGGACTACACAGACTTTGATCTTTACTTAGTATTTTTAGTGAATTGCACTTGTATAGTACACATTACTTATTGAGTTTAAAAACATAGATCTTGTCCACATTTGTTATGCTAAATATAGAATTTGTGCAGTAGCAAAAAAATAAATAAATACAAAACTGCTATTTTTTAATGGCAATTTATGTAACATTTTATATGTATGCTGATATTTGATAAGGGATAACAATTGGCTGTTTATTAACTTTATCTTTTAATCAACTGCCAGTTATTTTTGCCAAATGTCTTTATAATTATTATACAATCTAAACATTGCAAAATGTATTGAAGAATTGAATTGTCAATATTCATGTTTTAATTTTTAGGCAGCATCATTAGACACCCGCATCCAAGTTGTATGCTCAAGATGTGATCAACCAGCTAAAATAAACAAAGAAGATACCGAAGAAGAATGGGTTGAATGCACCAATAACACTTGTGCCTATCAATTTTGTCGATTTTGCAGATGTGATAGACACCCAGAGAAAAAATGCCGCCAATACGATTTGGAAGGACCCAGTCCCACCAAAAAAAGGAAAAATTCTTATCTAATGTGCACAAAAAAAAGCAAACGAACTTTGCGTAGGCTTCTTTGACTTATAATGCAAAGCATTTACCCAGTGAATTTTCGTAATATTAATTCTGGTAACATTCCATATCCAAAGATAGTTATATGATTTCAAAAATCATTGTATAAAAGACAGAAGGAATGATTATTAGTTGAGATTATAATAATTGGATATACCAAGGTCTGATGCAGTGCCATTTTTGAATATTTTTTTAATGATCCTTAGTCTTTTAAAACTTGGTTTATTATAATCCTCATTTGGATTTATTGAATAATAGCTAATAAATAAGTAAATTAGAAATTTGACTCTAAAAAATAAGTTAATTTCTTTTTACTTAGACTGATTTATCACATTACTAGAAGGGGTAAAATAATATTATGAAGTTTTTAAATTATTGAACTAATAACATGATTTTAGAATTTACACAATTATAATAAATTTCATCATAATTTTCTTGTGCGAGTTATTTCTACTATGGCTATAAATTACAATTTAGTTGTATGATAACTGTTACAGCTAATATGTATGTTGTTAACTGTGATATTTCATTTTACAGTCATAGTAACAATAGTAATATGGACTTTTTATTGTCATTTTAGCAATTTGTTCTGAAATTCAATACAATATATTCAGAATTATTTTTGTCTATACTCATTAATTCTATTGAGATTAATTTGTATATCTTTTGACATACATCACTATTTGCATTTATTTTAAGTTTGAACTTTATGTATACTTTTATACTTATCTATATAACCCATAATTTATAGATCTTATTTAGGTTTTAACATTTTAAACATGTTTTTATGTGCCTTGTAAATAAATTTTCAAATAATAATTTTTTAATATTATCTTAATTGGAAAAGACAATTTTTTTAATATGCTAGTCTCGAAAATTTGTTGAGGTCAGTGTTACTTTTTAATGTAAAAGGGACTGTAAAAACGATATTAACTATAAATCATTTTGACTTTGTTTTCTTTTAGCAAACAATACAAATTGATTTTATTGGCTCAAATAATGTTCATAGAAAACATACAGCTTTTATCACACATCATAATGAAAGTGTCCCAGTATCTCAATAAGCCATATTTATAATTTAGCGTTACCTATACCACTACTTGTCTTAAATGTCTCATGCCTTTGCATATTAAGGAAAAAAAATCATATCATCTTATGTTTGGTAGGAAAAATTAGATTAGCATAATAACATCTTATGGAAGCAATAGCTCAAGATACATGAATGGTTATTTAAATTTGTCAATTCTCTGTTAAAACAAGTTCCGCTTGATGTTGTGTGAGAATAAAGATAGAATTGTGAACACAGTAAAAACCAATTGAAACACTTGAAATGTTTTGGCAGAGCCTAGATACCTCATTAGACAAGTCAGCATATTACTTAACGTTATAGGACTATAAAGCGAATTTATTATAGTTTTCGCAAAAATTTTACTTTCTTATAGGATATGATGGGATGTCTAATGCAGTGACATTTTCCTAATTTCTCGTGAAAACGATTTGAAATGATTAAATTACTACATGCAGAGTAAAATCACATACCAATGGCTTTCTCACATTCATACATAGACTGATTTCATTAATTGAACTAATTGAAGCCATATCAATATTAAATTTTAAAACTTGTGTTGTCGCACATTTCTTAAGTTTAAGTGTATATATATTGATTAAATACAGCAGGGTTTGATTTGTATTTTAACATGTTTCGGGAAGTCTTCCCGTTTTGTGGTTTTGTTATTTTATGTACCTTCGCGTTTTTAAATGTATAATAATTCTATTTCTGCTTTTTACATCATATAACGTTAATGTACTATTGTTACAATTAAAATGGATGCCTTATTTTTTTGTGATTCGGTATATTTTCGTTATGTGACGTAAAAAAAATATTCAAAATTTTTTTTAATTAGTATTAACATTATTTGAAACTATGAACAAAATAAATGCTCTCTTTTCTGATTTTATGAAAAATAAAAAGTTCAAAAGAAAGTCGTAGTTTTATTAAAATAAATTTATTTCTTACTATTAAAAAATTTACAAATTTTATTTACAAATATTAACAACATCTTGATTGAGAAGCTTAAAATGAATCGTCGACATTTTATTATTTACTATGTGAAATAACATTCAGTAAGTATACAACGTAACATACCAATGTAAAAAAAAACATGGCTTTATAAAAATCTGAATAAAAATAAGTAAAATCAATAAATTATGAAAGTATTTAAAATTGTTCTCAATGCGACTAAATCCGGTGGTGTATTTATCTCTTGTCTATTCGTGTTGTAATAATTTTTCAGCCCAATCCCATTATAAACTTTGGTATTTGATAAGCCACTTGTGGTAATTGCATCAGCATTGAAAATCTGAAAACGTATTAGTGACAGTGTTATAACTTTATAAAAGTCTCTCAAAAACATCACATTTAGAATCATAAAATTTACATAGGTTGTTAGTACGTTACATAAAATGTTTTATAAATAGATAGCCTTCAGATTTATTATGAAATATAAAACAAGCTTTCCACTAGATAAAAGTAGTCGACTTTGGAGTTTTCGGTACCATAGACGAAAACTTAAAAATCTTTTGATCACCGGAAAAGTAGATGGACGGCGACCACAAGGCCGCAGCTCTATGCAGTAGTCCGACTAGATCCGAATCATGTTCGCAGTAGCCGAAGCAATACTCTAGTGCTCGACAATCCAAAAAGGGTCATAACGCAAGGAGGAACAAGCGACAAGCTTAATGATAAAGTGGTGTGCAAGTTTAATATGGACAATTTCGAATTAGTTATATTTAATTTCATTCTGGGATAAGAATAAAAAGTAAGTAGTGTACAATTATGCATAGTGTTCTTAACATTTCAAAGACACGGAGCTTAAAGTGGAATTGCTAGGCTGATACAAAACTTCTGTGTACCGAATTAAAATACTAGTTACACTTTTTATTAACCAACAAAAGTTTATTTTAGTAAGTAGGTAAATAAACAAATTTTAAAAGATCAGAGATCTTTAAAAATTTTACCTAAAGAGAAATCTGTAAAAAATTTAAAATCATACCCTTATTAAAATCACAATTTATTTAAGCGTAGCAATTTAACTTTTTTTCGATGTCTGAATTTTGAATTGTACTTCTTTGTTGATACACAAATTTATTGATAAGTTTTTACGGGAATTTTCATAAATAATCAAGCACCATACTAGGCCGGAATTGAGAGCATAAAAAAGATTTTATAAAAACGACTTACACACACATAGCAAAATTAACCTTAGTAGTGTATCGGTGAAGCTTAATTTTGCTATGATTGTTAGAAGTTCCATTCGCAGCTTTATCTGGAATATGCCCCTCGCCTAAGTTAATATGTTCCTACAAGTGCTGGTTAAATTATTGGATTAAATCAGCTATGAAACCAATAAAAGCGGAGCTGTCTAAATTTCAGTATCAATTGCTGGACTCTGTCATGCCGTTATTTATGGTTAAAATCAATTGTTTATATTTTTGTTTACTTACCCTTATTGTTCCGTGAATAAAATGTTTTTACAATCAGAGCAGTTCAGCATCAAAAGCAGTTATATATATGTATAGAATCATAGTATAAAGTAATTTATTGGTTAGATTTTAATACCTACTTATTTACAAGTCCATCATCCACCATATTTTATGTGCAGACCTATTAGAAATCCACCACCGCTTACACTTGCTGTACACTAGGACTATCTCTGTCAAAAATATTTCAATGCAAAGATTAGTTAATTTAATCATTAACCATACATTCTATGTAAATAAATTTTTTAAGCTAAGGTTTCTCAGTATACTCCTTCGGTACCTGTAACGTGCCAAAGCAATTCAAGATTGTCCAACCTCCTCATCTCTCACAACAACTGTGTTGGAAGCATGCGCTAAGAAACTTTTCACTTATATAAAATAACGAATGTCTGTCGCTAACAGACTTACTTTATAATAAAAAAATTGTCGTTTTTTGTTAATTTTCATTAAAAAATTTACAATATTTTTCCTTAAACCTTTGTGCAGTAATAAAGTAGACTAAGTATTTCCATAAAATATTTTAGGAAACGGTGTAGGAAGGTAAATACAAGAAACGTGCATATTTCATAGCGATCGAAATGGATATAAAATAGCTGAAGTAATACCATTACCTTTATAGCATATAGCATATTTATAGCATTAGTTATCTACGTAATAAAAATTAAATCTCAATAGAAAGTAGTATTACAATTATAATGTTCGAAAGATTTACAATACGTATACTTTTAATGTAATTTTTAATGAGAAATTAAAGTACACAGGTCGAAAAAAATTATGACGTTCTGGCGAATCGCTAAAACGGCCATGTATTTGCCAATATTAATGAGCTTTTATAAACGCATTAAAAACAGAAAAATATCCTTCAGAACTGTTTGTAGTACATTGGTAAAGAATACACACACACACACATATATATATATATATATATATATATATATATATATATATGTGTGTGTGTGTGTGTGTATTATATATATATATATATATATATATATATATATATATATATATATATACAGTATAATACTACACGGATATACATATTTACAAAGAAAGAAACAAAAGGGGAGTTGTCGGAACTTACGAAACAGACAGGCCGTTATAAAGCCAAGCTCGCCACGTTTGAGGCGCAGGCGCAGTACTGTCAATGCGCGCTTCGATGTGGCCACAGAGTGCGCGGCGGTCGTGTGAGCGGCCTGAGCGGGCATCGCACACTAACCGTTTACGGCACTCACCATCGCACGAACCTCGACGGGGACTGTTCTTCCAATAATGTCTATAACAATACGATATCTCCAGATATTTTTTTTTATAAATTACATACTATTAATGAATAGTGTCAACAATAGAAAATATTTTCATACTGATCACTGATGATTTTTGCCAACCAACTAAAGATTATGTTTTGGATTCTTAATACTTTTTTTTTCAATATTTAACAGAATACTAACAATGAGGTATGATATTTATTTTTAACCATTGAATGTATTATAAAGATATATTATCCAAGTACGTATTAGTTAAATAGCTTGCATAATTAATTGCAAAGAATGAATAAACGTTAGTTAGCTATTACTGTAATTTTATGAATTATCCTAAATATTTGATTCTTTTTAACATTTTAAAATTATTTCAAGGTTATTTTAAAACGTAAATATCTAAAGACAAATATTTATATCGTGACTTTCGTAGATATAATTTTGGAAAATAAATGTTAGATGTTCATTAAGTTATTTACTTGAAATATAAGTTGAAAACCTCTTCCTTTGATGTCATATCATCTATAAATTTATCCCAATCCTGTGGCCGCAGAGACTGCATTTGGTACGCAGACCGCGCTGAGTATAATTTGTACCAGATGGGATAACCGAATAAATTTGCATCTTTTAAATTCATGATCCATGTTTCGTGATCCACCACAAGCTAAAAAATATAATTAAAATGTGTAAGAAATGTTAAGAATATATTTTTTTTAAAAAGGTAAAAAAAATACCCTTGTGGTAGCGTCATGATCTCCATCTATGTAATAAATACGATATCCTAGATTTAAATCGTAATATGGAGATACCGATGGTCCAACATAAGCTATACTGGTTGCTCTTCCTGGAAGAGAGAAAATGGATTCATTTAACACAACATATTTCAAGTTTCAGTGTTAAAAAAAATTTATGCAGTAATTATTTAAACGCAGTATTTATTAAAGTGCAGGAATTTAACAACTTAATATTAGAGGGATCGGAAAGTAATGTCGCTTTCTTAATTTAAATTCACACGAATCCATTTTTAACAAGTTTTAATTTCTTATCACCTTCGTTATCAACAACCTTTTGCCTTATTTTATACAAATTTTCAATGTCGAAACGGTAAAAATCAACCGGTTTTTTGTAAAAAATTTCGATAGAAACGTAGTTACTTCCCGGTCTCCCTAATATATTAATAGTAATAAACACTTGTATTTATTTACTTCAAACAAATTTTGATGCAATAAATTACGTCGAATGTTTACTATAAATAAATATTATAATATTTGTAATACTGTTTGCCCTACCTAGATCATTAGGATCATAAAATACTTCAAATTCATCGAAATGTGTATGACCGAAGAATTGGGCTGTTATTGTAGACTCGTATCGATTAATTATAGCGTAATAGTTTCGACTCCAAACTTTGAGACAATCTGAATGGCCGGGTGGTATGTGACCGATGATATGTACTTTCTCTCCGCTAAATTCAGCTGATTGTAATTCGTATATTAACCATTGAAGTTCCGTAGCAGGGTCTGTACTGTTTAGTAACAACCACCTGAAAAAACAAATTTTTAAGAATGTTTCGATCACATAAGTTTAAAAAATCTGCATTATTTTTTAACGAAAATCCTTTTTTAATTAATAACCTAAAAAGAATTACAATTTCTAGGAATGATAATTAAGATTCAAGACCAAAAGGTCATTACGATACCATCGTCGTTGATATTATTCGAAGAAGGGTGCTCCACAATCTTTCTAATTTCACAAATTGTGATTGATCAATATTTTTATAGAATAATGACATATGAACGAGAATATTACTTATGAAATAAAACATGTAATGGATAATGTTACGGTTTAATTCCAAAGTTTCGAGTGCTTTGCAACATTCATAGTTACGAATAGAACTAATAGGAAAAAATAAACGTTGCACAGCAAGACCTTAATCTGTGTAGTAGCATTGGGCAGACTACATATTGCTAAAGGCCTTATAATTCTGGAATGGAGACCACAAACCGGCAAAAGCAGCGTCGTCTACCGACAACTGGACAGACAACTGTGTTAAGGTCATCGGTAGACGCTTCCAGGTAGTACTACTGTAAATCTATGGGAGAGGCCTATGTCCAGCCGATCATGTCTTATAGCAGAATTAAATGCTGATGATGATTCCGTGTATAAATTTTAACAATTTGTTTGAATATACCCCGGAAAAATGGACTTCCATTTAATTTTTCCGTCTGGTAAATAAACCACGGTATATTCTGTTGAAAATTAGTTTTATTTAATGATTAAAGAATGTTTACCAGTTCTTATTGTTGCAGTAGTTCATGTTTAGTGAAATTATGCGAAATCCTGGACGCACGAGCACGGAGTAAAATGCGCCACGTCGCACCGTGTGTGAAACGCCAGCAGGCAACCAGCGGCGCCATTGCGCGTCTAATTCGTTGTAAAGCCACGCGATATTTGACTCCGATGATGAGATGTATGGCGGTGGAAAACTAGTAAAAGAAAGAGAGACTAATATTAGAAAAAAAAACGGAGAGATTTGTAAAGGCATAAAAATGTGTTATTTACGGAATGTAATATACATCGAATGAATTCCAAATAATGTAATTATTTCAGATTAATTTCATGTTTAATGGTCAAAGTGTATACGCGCGTTTCAACTTTGATTAAAAAGTTAACAATGATATTATAAAAATTTTTAAACTAGAATTTATAAAGAAATTTAAGTCATTCTAAATATTAAAAAATAATGAACCTCATTACCTATTTACTGGTGAAGATTCGTGATTTCCTAAAGCTGGAAAAATCGGTACTCCTGGAAACATATCTGACATTTGCGCTACGGTTTCTTGTAGAACCTTTAAATTTTCCTCCTTCGTCTGATTCCAAACGTCGTGCGGTGGTAAATCTCCCGTCCAAAGAATGTAATCTATGTCCTAAAAATTTTTCTTATTCTGTTTTACTTTTACATGTCGATAGTAAATACAATATTTTAATCAATAATAATGAACGTGTGTGATAAATTTAACATATTATTGAAGAAGTTATTCTATTGCAATATTTCTGTTTTAGAAGAGTTATTATCTATGCTGATTGGTTATGGTACACCCTATCCGAAAATCAATATTTTTAGAAATAAAAAAGAACGTAATGAGAGTATAAGCATAGCAAAGTTAGTTAAATAAGCGTTGTCAAAAATTGGGTTATTGCATATTAAAATTATATGTTGTTACATGTCTGTCCCTGCAGACTTTTTACTGACAGAGAAGTTATTGGCCTTTCGCAATCACCAGCACGTTTTAAAATTTTTTGCTGATAAATGAGCTGTACAAACACCATTTTTAAAGCTTTTACACATATATAGAATATATTACAGTAAGGTCTACAGTATTCGAAATAAAAACGGTTATTGGAGCTATAGCCATGAATAGTGGGTTGTTTTATTATGACACTAACGGGATGAGTGTCAGCTATATGTTTAAGCATGTGGTCGATCGTCCGCTTCGGTGTGTCACATTTGCGATAGTCTCCCCAGCGACCCGCGCCGCCGCTAGGGGTCCGTGCCGGCCCGCTTGATGCGCGACAGCAAAGCGGCTCGTTACACTCAGCATTAGCTCCTGTAACCAACGAATCATTATTTTTGTTCACTTAAATGGTAAGTGGACACAAGGCTATTAATTTATGTATTGTTTAATTATTAATTCTGCCATTGTCGGTCCCAAGCTCAGATAAGAAAAGGGGAGGGTTCGTTATAGAAGATCTACCCAGTCATAAAAAAAACAACCACAACGCCGATAATGGCGGCGGTCAATTTACCTATTCATACCGATTCACCCACTCTAGGGGGAGAAATTCCTACAAAAACATCTGCCGCGGAAAGACATGAGAACCGAACAATACTCTATGGAATGTTTAATAATGGCAGCGAAAATGCGCTGGACGATTCGACTAATCATCGACGCCATTCAATTACTGATGATTGAACGGTGGAAATATGTTATCAAAACTTCCGACGAATTCATCGCCGACTGTTAAAAAGTGACACAAGAACCAAGTACCATTAGGTAGACAGAAATATCACCAAAGTAACTTCATGGCGAAGAATAGGATAAATACCCATTTTATCGAAAATATTTATCTAGTTTGAGTAAAATAGGTTAACCAAATTATCACAATGTAATAAAATCTTAAAATTAAGAAGTTGCATTAATGTTAGTGTAATATGCAATGAAGACCTTCATCTAGTAAAAGTGATGTCTGTTATCGACATTCTTAGTTCTAGATAAACCACTATAATTAAAATAATAACGTCTATGTCCACAGTTATCGGAGTTTTTAGTGTTTCATTATTAAATATTTACAATTCGTGCATATCGATGGAAATAAATGTTAAATAAATTTGTCTTGTTTATTCACGTACCTTCTGCATAGTAAGGATCGAAATGAGTATCAGATATTTGGAGAACTTTAAACGTCGGAGCTTTTTCTATTGGTGCTTCTAATGTTCGCGAAGGTGGTTTTTGCACCGGAGGGAATGCAACTTCCCATTCATGATATGGATTATAAACATCGCCGCAAGCGTCACCAATGACAAAGCTGCAAATCTCGTCGGGGCCAATTGTAATTCTTTTTAAAACGTACACTACCTCGCTCTGAAACAATTTCACTTATTAATTGTGTTTAACCGTTTTTCTTTTAATTTACTGCCTTAAAAAGTAAAGTGTTTCTTACCCCGAATAATCTCGTTATACCCTCACACACACGAGCCGATTGTATGTTAAGAGAAACACAAAACTGGTAGATCATCTTGTTTATTTCTTCTTTACTTTTACCTAGCTTGATATAATGTTGCAAGAGACCAGCACCTGCTTTGCACGCCGTGCACGAGACCCTCGACATAACAGAATGTTCAACTTCGTAGTACACTTGTTTTAAATTAAGAAGCTTTAACGCCTTTTCCACGAACAAGGGTAAGTTAGTGCTTTTATCACTGTCCCATAGAAGGCGGGAATAATTTCTTTTGAGTGATGCCATGTGGCTTAATATTTCAGTTTCATTGGCAGTTGGAGGCAGTTTGTGGGTAAAATTAGAAGGTGTAAAAAATGGTTTTTCGTTTCTTGGAGTTGATGTCCAATTCCAGGTATCTGTTGGTGGCCTCCATCTTATAAGAGGTCTGTTGCTTCTTGCTGTTTGTTGACGGAATGTTGGGCTACCTGTAAGTATACAATTAGTCTCAGAGGTGATTAAAATGTTTTTGAATCCGTTTTTTCGTAGTTGATTTAAAGAAAACGCTGTATAGCTCGCGCCAAACTTAGTACGTTCTGAACACTGAGACGAGTAATCTTGTAACAGCAGTTTAGAAATATTTGTGGGATGAAAACAACGAGGGACAACAAGACACGCCACCCTGCACCTGTGCGCCTTCTATGGTTTTGCTTATTATCGACTATTATTGTTACTGTTGTTTCGTTCATTTTGGCATATACTTCGCGCACATTGAAGTGTTTTATACATAACACCATAGTGCAGTACTTTATTAGCAAGGTTGCAACTTTTCTACACTATATATTATGATCTATAGAGGATTACATACTGCATACACAGAGAGCATTTAATAATTTTGTTAAATTTTATGTATTTTTATTATTTTGTGTACAGATATACTAACCTGAAATGTGTATCACTGATAAGCTCGATAACATTATTAGGAGACATTGTTTTCGTATAATCATAACGAGGTTGCAGAAAAGTAAAAACTGTAAAAAAATAAGATAAATATTAAATCTATGTTATATTTTGAGGAATATATGTTATGAAGAAATTGTAAGCTCTTTCAAAATCTAAGAAATGTGAGAAAAAAAGGTTTTATTTTCAGACATCATTTTTTAAAAATATATTATGTACATATGTTCAATAAAACTTTTTGTGATTATTTTATTATGATAATAAAGTACGTAATTTATGTTACATTATTGACTTCTCTCAGACGTTTTCTCGCGAAAGCTCATCCATTAGACATGTAGATGACAAAACAAGTTAGCATATGCGAAGTTAGCGTTTTGAGTTATTTCTATTTCAAATGTCGACGTGCTTTCCTTATAAACAAACGGATAAGTTAGCATCTGAATAAACATTGTCCGAATGTTTCTGAACAAAGGGTACGAAATATTTGAAAAATTAGAGGTACGCATTTTGAAACAGTTTGTTTTTATACTTTGTGTTGTTATCTGTTTAAGGCTGTACATGAAACGTGTATTGAAATTAAAATATTTCATCGTCATCTTTTCATCCGGGGAATGTCCACAGATGGATATAGGTATACCTAAAAGGTTTTCTAATAAGACCCGTTCGAAGCGGCCTACACCCAGCGACCTCAACAAGATCATATGTCCACCTTGTGGGCAGACATCCTACGCTACGATTGTCGATTCGTGTTCACTACTTCCGAACCTTAAAGCCCATCGGTCATCTGTTCCGAGCGCTATGTGATCTGCCCGCTGCCACTTCAACCTGCCAATTCGCTGAGCCCCTTAAAGCTGTTTCCGAAAGTGGAGCCCACGCCCCACAGTAAGGCAATTTGATTGTTAAGAGGGCAATTCGAATTGGAGCCGACCCGAGTTTTACCCTTTCGCGTTAATATAAAAAAAACATATATGTTACATAAAAGGTACATAAAAAGTTGAAAAATACTGTCCTAGAGATTCGATTTTAATGTGAAGATTCGTCGTCAGATCTAAATTTAATGGATAAGTTATATGATTAAATTTATGTATAATATATTATTTAATTTATTACGTTATACTAAAAGAGAAAGAAAATATTTTTGTATCGTAACAAATATTATAAACAGATTATTGTAACATATTACGGAAATTAGCACGTACGTTAATTATTTATAACATTAAAATATCAGCGAAAAACTTTCTCCGTATGCGTGTATCTTTTGACTAAAAACAGATTCATTAATCTTAGAGATAAACGTTGTAGGTCCAATTGCCGGAGAGTATAGGTATCGTGATTCACATATGTTAAAAATTTTAAAACAAACGTTTTAATGAAGCGTGTAGTAATTCATTTATAATATATTAATAAATCACCCATAAGTTTTAGTGCCGCAGCGATTGTTTATTGTTAAAATGGTTATAAACATGCAATTTTTTATTGTTGAAGATTTAAAAATACCTCATAACTAATAACTAACCTAACCATTAATTCTATGTCAACAATATCCATTTAGGTTTTTGAAATAACTTTTTGGCCAAAAAAATGTTATTATTATTTGGAAACCTATTTGTCTTTATCGCAACGTTGAAAATATTAAAAATTATGTGGTCAGCAGTCTATGAGTCAGCATATTATACAGTTGGCACCGTCACACGGACGTGGAGGTCGCCACTTTCTCCTCGCTTCATTGACTTTGTTGGAAAGAAAGTGACGGTAATATCGCACGGACGCTTGTAACTATCACACAACACAGCTGCTCCATAATGTTACTCTGTGACTGCAGTATCTGTAGATAACCGACTCATCTTTGAATGTCTTTTATGACATTATGACCGATTAACCGTCTAATTAAAATTTTGGGCATTTAATTATTTAATAAAAGGCTATTTAATAAAAGACATACGTTAAAGCATACGAATAGTTAAACAGATTTCCTCACCTAACGAAAAGGTGACATAGCTGTTACTTTCTATAAAGATAAAATGTCCAGAAGAAAAAGAAATATTAATACTTAAACGAATATCATGGGTAAGACTTCTTATCTGAAACAGAGTATAATTATTTATCGAAGAAATAATTATTTGATTTTTTTATATTGTACCTGAAAATAAAAAAGTGATAACAGATTACAGCCTAATTTGAAAATAAAATTTTGAACGCATTAAATTATACTAGTATGTGTGTGATGTGCTATATAATGCTTGATATTCTAGTCAAGATTTGCATCCTTATCCAAAAATCAATCATTTCAAAAATAATATACACCGTTATGACAACGTTTACTCTCTCTCCCTGCAGACTTTGTGCTGCCGATAAATTAAAATTAAGTGTATGGCCTGTCGTATTTCAACAGAAGAAAATAATTATTGTAACATACAGCGATCGCGTTAAAAGTTTTTGCTGTCAAATGAACCACCTCCAATCACCTTTATAACGATTACATCGCTGTCATCATAAATTATAATAATAATAATAAATCTTTTAATATATTTGAATATAAGAATTTTTAAGTTTAACCGATGAATCGGTGTTATATTATTCATTTTTATCATTGTCATTATACGTGCAATTTTTTGTGTGATTATTTATAATGAAATGTTATGAATCTTGATAATATATGTAGACATTATGATGTAGTATTGACATCGATGTTTGCATGTTTTTCAAATCTTAAAGATTTTTTAAATAGTATTTTAAACATTACATTTCAGTAACGAATAAAGTTACTACTATTATGTTAAAAAAAATTTATTTGTTTATTGTTCATATAAAATAACTAACATATTTGTTAGCTAAGAAATGTCAATCCATCTACAATATACATATGAATCTTTGATACAATGCTTATATAATTGTGTCGCAAACAAACTTGTCTAATACAAAAAATAATAATCTCTAAAATATGTTATGCAAAGGAAATATATACCATAACATTCTATGATATTCATTGTTTTTATTCAATCGAATCAATCTAGAACAGATCTGTTACGCCATTTTTTATTACGACGTGGCGACTGATTTCTTTGTTAAAAAGTGGTGTTCACATATTTGAATAAGTGAAATTGTGTAATTTTTATGTTAAGTTTTTCTTATTTATTTTAAACAATGAAAATATTTTAATATCCTCTATAGTGTCAAGTAATTAGACTTTTGATAACTTAAAACACCAATTCTCGTGACAAAAAATAATTAAAAATTTGTTCCATTAAGGAATTATTATAAAATTAAAATTAATGACTTGTGTCATTGATTTATTGCTGGCTTATTTTATATCACACTAACATTTTCATACATTTAAGATATTACAGCAAATTATAATATATTTCATTGACGCTATCCGCTAATCCTAATGTAAAATTAATAAATAGTTGGGAATTTTTTTATAAATAATCATAAAAATAAAATATAGCCAAGTGCAGTCTTATTTGTATATTTATATTTAAATTCTCATGAGACGGTAGCGTAAAGTTTAAAATATTATGAGTTAAGTTTTGCAACACGCGTGTAAATGAATAGGATTATCCATCCGAACCACTTTCATCGCGCAACGGACATGCCAGCAATCTCAAAATGTTCAGCCTCATCCACTTTCACTACGCATTACCACAGACTGTCCTTTAAAAGACAATTACTGTTGTTATACAAACACTCAACAAGGAAATATTTTATAATAGTCGATAATTTTTATTTCTACAATTAACAATGTATTTAATTTAATAATTCATTAAGCACTATAAATATTATTGCAAAGAAATGTTTAAACACAATAGGGATTATATTTATTACACAACACTGAAATAAAACTTATAATCTTTTCTTTAAGCCTATTGATATAATAAATCTATACAATTGTACTGCAGATATTACTTAAATAGTTATATTTACAAGAACGTGCTTAAGATTTCACTGCACGCATTTGTAACACACTCCATTCTTAACAAATGATTAATAATAAATGTTGATAGTATGTTCGAAAATTACAAGGCATTTGAAAAAAAAAACAAGTTCTAATAAAGATTTTAGAAACAGTTAATTCAATGTAATGAAATTTTTTTATTAATTTTTAAAATAAAATTGTCAATCAATATTTTAGTTTTCTAATCTGGTTTAGATTTCCTGAAGAGGAAATCTAAACGCGAGGGAAAACAGGTTAGCGAAGATATCACTTAAGTCGTTTGCTGCTGGCAAAAGGACAGCCAGCCAGCTATCGTGGCTGTGGACGGATAAATAATGCATGATTAATTTATATTACAGATATCGTTACACAATGAGATAAAGTATAATTATTTTGTTTTATCTTTCACTACACCACGCAATATGCCACTTATTATTTCCTGTCAAATTATTACTTTTAAACAATTTGGGTAAGAATTTTATTGAGAAATTACGAGAAATATTTCTGTCTTTATAATTGATTGGAAATTTATCTATTATGATGTATAATGTCGTACTTGCTAATAAATTAAGGTTTTTCTGCTACGAGGGGCTATATGCAATGACAGATATAAATTGACAGTCCAAAATTGACTCTCGAATTTCTGAATTAAAAAAGTCGTAACTTTAGTGTTTATTATCTACATATAAATATCAATCCACTAAACCAGTATGGATCAAAGAATTAGGTTAAATTAAACTATTAGAATTTACTTATAAAAAAAACTGATTATAAAAATTACGCTTTACGAGAATCTGCAACATTTTAAAACTTTATGATTAAAACCTAACCTAAAAACTCACAAACGCCCCTATGCAACCATTTATATTAAAAATATGCATTTACTACCACTGTTAAAATGATACTCATATTAAAAAAAAACCCGTATCACCTAAATATTATACGATTATGAAATTAGGTTACATTCTTGTTTTTAATCGTAATAACCTATAGTTAAGCGTATTTTAACCGTGTTGTCGCTAACAAGTGTGTACAAGCTACCACATTTTTACAGCAGCAAGCAGCAAAATACCATAATAATGAGCGAATTATCTGAATAATGGAAAACAAAATTAAACGACGTGCGAGTCTTTTAAGTTCTTGACTTTACAACATGTCACCACCATGCAGTCACAACAAATATAAACCAACTACATTTTCATTTTTTGGAATAACGTTCAGATAATAAGTATTTAATCAAAAAAGAGAGGCAGCGTTATATTAAACTTGAATCGATAAAAACCGGGATCAACCTCGGTAATTCAAGAGATCACGGGGTCTTCTATAGAATGCATCGATCCTCTCATCTCGATACTGTCTAAGCATTCACTTATAATCTGAGAACTGGCACACGAGACTACTTCGTAGTATATATATCTGATTTGCATTTATTCATGATGGCAGCCCTCGACATCGACGTTCCGAAGCATTATATTCTTAATGATATGTCAATAATAAGCTACTTATGTTTATACCACTAGACAAGTGTAATCTATATAAATATAAATGTATTCCTGCGCTCAAAATACTCAGTTCGACTAATCCGTTTAATTTTTTTTTAATTTTTGTCAAGACTCGCGTAAGGTTCTTGCGGTGAGATATATAGCATCTTCTATAGCAAGCTGTCCAATATTGATGAATTTAATCTAAACCTAAAAGGCTTTCTCAGGACATATACAAACAAAAAAATACTGTACATACACATTGTATGTACAATAATATCAAAATGATATATAGATTTAATGTGATTATCACATTGTTACTAAAATCTTGAAGTGTACTAAATAGAAAACCTTCTTTTGTTAAGCAATCGTCTTTTAATAAAGCCAAAATAATAATTGATTTCAGAAATATCCAATAACTCTACTGCGACCAATAACTTTTGACAGTTCAAAGATTGTCATGACTACTATTAAGGAATTAAAATGAAATTGACTTTCCTCTAAAACTAAACTATAGCTAATTAGTTTTTAGCGATTATATTTTATAATTTACCCTAATTATAAAATATGAAATGTTCAATTTAGAAAATAATAATTATAAAATGTTATTAAAATACGAAAAAAAAATTGTGACTTAAGAACTATTTTTAAGTTTTTTTTTTGTATTTTTACATTTTCGGTATATAATACTTATATATACGAAACATTACAACTCTGATATAGATATATTTTATAAAATATTAATTATTACAGATAAGCTAATTTATAGAATGAATAATTTATTACGTAATACGAATTTATAATCTCTTTTTAGTCCCATTCAGTTTGGTTCATCGAACTCACTTTCTCCTCCTAATAGCTCTTCTATTGTAAACGCAGTTTCATTGGAATGCACTTCCCATTATATTCTTTAGCAGCTTCCATATTTTCAAATGGTATTATAGCATTAAACTTCAACATGCTTAATTCACTTTTTAAGCTTCTTACTTTATATTTAAATACAAGAATCCAATACGTAATGAAAAAGTTTGTTGTTGCGCAAAGTGAAGTTCTTATAGTTGTTATTACATATTACAAGTATTAAAATAAAAAAATACGTCATAAGCATATTCATCTGATGGTTTTATTTAAATGTAACACAAACATGGATTCGGGGGTATTTATAATCTTAATTGCTTTAGATACGTTATGTTGGCGGTTAGGTAGTGTGAGTCTGGTGGACTTGAAATAATTTTACTCATTTGTTATTCAATGTCCGAATAGTGTAACGTTGCCTATTTATAAATTGTTTATGTGGAGCCAAAAATCAAGATTATTCGAGTATATATATATAAATATTACTGAGAAAACTGAAATTTGTTCATGTTCTCGGGTCGGCTTTTGTTGAAAATATACAATAAAGGTAAGATAAATAGTATTTAAGAAGCGAAATAATATACGTAATAGAGTTTACTGCGGAATTGATCTGTCTTGTGTTGTTTGTTTTCTTTTATTTTTCTGAGTATTATTATATATGTTATTTTCCATTAAAGTACTAAAAGTTGTAACTTACGATGATTTATTCGAACACGAACAAATTCGTACTTACTAGACACCTAAATTTCACCCCTGTTTTTTTTAATGGTAGATTACGAAAACTTTTTATTCACTTTTTCGTTTAACATAAGTGTTAATCCGGTACGGTGGTACGTGCGTCACAATTAATACTCTTGATAGGAGTAGAGCTTGCTTTGATCACAATTACAATAGTATGATGCATACAGAGAATCAGACGATAATTGACCCTAGCGGCCCCAAGACCGATAAAAGAAAACTGACCTCTAAAACAAATAAATTTTAGAAGTAAATTCTTTAATGAAGGATTATTTTTATTTGTTCCTACCGACATAAATGGAATAAAATCTATATTCGTCAATTATGAATCAATATTTGAATTAGTAATTTATAAATCAATATATAATTAATGTAACTTATTTTTTATCCTAAATATTAATATTAAAAATATATTTACGACAGTAGTCCCTTAAGAAATTCTATTACTATTGTAATGTTAAAAATATGAAGCTTTATCAATGTACTTGAAAGCAAAGAACCGAATACATTTATTTTTACTAAATGAACTTTTTGTTATAATATTTCTTTTTTATGTTTCACTTGACTTTTAAATAAGAGATAATTTTTGTGACAAATCTCTAATATATATATTGCAGTTTAACGATTAAGCAAATTTGCCGGTTATTTAATTAAAATTAAACGAACGGACAATTAAAAACCACTATTTAAGGTATCATTAAGATTACTGTCTCGCGATGTTATTGAAATCAACATTTTGATATATCATTATATTCAACAAAGAGTTTCATCAAGTCTTTCACATATGCTATTGTTATCGGTTTCATACTGTTTGATACTCTGACTAATATAATTATGGGTTGTTGGAAGTTGGTGTGTAACACGCAACTTTGACGGCGGGTATAAAACGTAGATCGCAGTAGCAAGAACAAAGAATTTGCACGCGCATCTTCTGATCCTTTGTCAGTCAACTTCATAAAACGGTCTAATAGGCTTTGAGTATAAAAAAAGTTGAACAATTGTGTAACAGAAACGCTTTGCTGTATATTTTAACTGTTTTTCAGATACCTTTAGAAGTTTTAATTATGGTACAACTTCCTAGACTAGTTAAGATACTTCTAAATTTTCTATGTCGTTGTATAATTAACTGCTCTGTCATGTTTCGTATTTTAAACAAGCCCTAAGAATTCAAAAGTACAAAATAAATTGTTTAAACTCTTTTGAGCTGCTTAAGTAAACACTAT
Source organism: Battus philenor (assembly GCF_028537555.1). Classification (NCBI taxonomy): domain Eukaryota; kingdom Metazoa; phylum Arthropoda; class Insecta; order Lepidoptera; family Papilionidae; genus Battus; species Battus philenor. The sequence goes on from NW_027181693.1 coordinate 8,829,719, forward strand.
TTATTTTGTCTTAATACCATAAAAACAACGAATATTTTTTTTAATTAATATACTGGAGGACTTCAATAATGTGATAATATTTTCATGGAATTGCTTTGTGGTACTCCACTTTATTAATAAATATTTTATAACCTATCACGCCTTTCTGCATTTTTTTTCAAACAGATGTTTTAGTTAACTTTGTGTTTGTGCGTTTGTATAGAAAAAAAATGTTTTTATGCCTTTCTCCCAATTTTAATTTGTACAATGCACGTTGCAAAAAAATCATTAATAAATTGTATTCGCCGAAAAATGATAATAATTAAAAAATATATTAAATGAGTATTAGAAAAATCTTTTTCGGTTTTATATTGCAGTTAAGTTGATTGTTCCTGTTTACCTTACGACGTTTCGTGTCAAATTGTTTTCTATAAGACTTATACTTTAGCGCGTTTATGCATGCAGAAAATAAATTAAAAATAAACAAATACATAAATTATTACTTGCATATGTTTTAATAATTTCGCTCTTAAAGATTTCATCGCATTTTTATTAAAGTTTAAAATGTTTTAATTAGAGCTATTAAAAAGTCACTAAAGGCATTTTCTTGTCGATCAAATAATAAAATTAACTGTTGCTCAATTTAAGTTTAATGACCATTTAAATTGATGTAAATAATTTAAGAGAAATTGTAACTTACTAGTATAATGATGTCTATTATTTGTTTATTAAAACAATGTTTTAAAATTGATTTCTGAAAATACGTTTAAACAAATATAGATGCTGTGTAGCGCAATGTGTTTAAATTGGCCTTCGACAAATAAGGTCGAGGAAAACAAATAACCATTTGTAGATTTAATTTCGCAATAAAATAATACTAAATTTATTTATATCTATGAACTATTGATTATACATGTAAAAAAACGAGGTCAAAAATCGTAATAACATTTTATTTAGCCAAAGATAAAATAGATAATATGTAACTAATGTTGGTTATTGAAAGTGTTGAAAACTCCATTCAGTTAAATAATAAGATTCTAAGTATAAGAAAATTTTATGGTTTCTTTCATCCATGACGACTTTAATGACGATAATGATGTAGACATTAAAGAGACAAAATCATTTTTAACTATTATCCCTCTAAAGCGCATTTGCAAGTACGTACATATTTAAATTGTAAATAGTAATGTCTAATTACCTCGCTTTCATTACACATAATGTAGTAAGAATATTTATTTCCTTTTTAGGATTTAATTTTTATGAACTTATTTTTATCTATAAACGAAAATAAAGACAGAATGCTTATAGAAAAATTAGTATTAAGTGATAATTATTAAACATTTTAATATAATTTTAAAGCAGGATCGATAAATCCTGTTCACTCTTTAAAACTAAATTGTTGTTGTTTTTAAAATATCTATTTAAGTTAATTATTATAAATGTACATAGCAATGGACTCTGCTGACTATGAAATAATCGTTTGACCTTCGGCACGCTTTCATTTTTACTGTCGGACTTCTGATGTAACGTTGTATAAGAAGCCCTTGTAGGTAGTACATAATTACGTTATGTATTATGGTTTAATGATCTTGAAATCATTTACTTTGCATACACATATAAACATACGAGGAAATTTTATAAATATTTTTATTATCGGATATTGGGCAGTGTAGTTGCTGTTGGTTAGATATGAAATATATTCCATAAAAACTGTACTCTACTGCATAACTTAAGCATAAAAAATTCCACAATAAGCATGTATTTAGAACAACCAACATAGTTTATAAAGAATCAGTGTTGATTTTAAATTACATTAAAAATACATTGGTCAATGTCATTAGTTAACAAATTATCATTATGAAACTTATAAAACATTTAGCTTGCCTTCTTGACCTTATTGAGCAGATCGATTGCTTTAAAAATGTTCGTTTTACAGCAATCATACATCTATTAGATGTAACAAAAATTATTATTTTAGCTTAACTATCCGATTAAGTATAACAAAGCGAAACAAGGCGGTTAAAGATAAAACTTGGTTATAAATTTGTTTCTTTTATGTATATTTAAAGTATGTTAAGTATCTATAAAGGATAGTTTAAAACTTGATTTGTTGATCATTTGTGGAAATATTGACTGTTTTTAATTAGGTCAATATACGTCGCATGTAACCTGGTTACCATTTTATACGCTCCCAATATAAATAATATCGTGCACATCAATTTGCAGTCTATCCACGTTGCAATTCACCGTTAACCTCTTTCGTACAACCAAAGAAAGTTTCCGGGACATGACTTGGTTCTATATTACATTAAAATGTATAATAACTTTTAACAATTCCACAATGTATGTATTGAGTATAAAGTTTTGTGTTGGTGTGACAGATTACACATATATTAACTTATATATAATAACTTGACGTGTTTCATACAATAACTGGTATATTTCTTTGATAAATGAATATACGTAACTAATTCATTTTGCTATTCGAATATATTCAAAACAGTTTTAAATTACCAAAAAAAATAGAGTTAGCTTATAAAAACATGTCGCACATAAGTCATGTTCTAGTAGAAATTTTATAAAGTTACAAAAAGGATTTAAACACCAGATTTAAATGCCTATGCCAATAATATAATGGATGAAGTTGCCTTGAAAATAGTATTGTGGGGCATAAAAACAATTTATTGTTTATATATTCATTTATTATTATTGTTATCAAGGTAGGAATATATATATAGTGACTTTATGTACGTCATGAGAAGAATACTTGGAGAGAACATCAAATAATTGAATCCTTTAACTCAAAGCGAGCATGGTTCTAAACGCACTCTGATGCTGCGATCTCACAATTGACTCGCGGTTTTTTTAATGAAAACAGTGGTCGAGCAGTTAATTTCTCAATCATTATTATTCTATCTAAGAGAGAGCCCTTCACACTGTAATTGGAATTTTCCATTTATTATTCCAATTATTAATTTAATAATCATCATAAATTTATTCAGAAACATTACATGGCAATGTATTATTACAGCGTACGCAGTTTGTTTATAAAAGAGTTACTAATTTAATGATTACTTGTTATCGATAATCAGCTTAATAGACCGGGAAATTATATTAAAAATATGAAGGTTTTTTGGTTAAGATGTAATCTGATACTATTTTATCATTTAAAATAGCACCAAAACAGGTACATGTTTATGGAATAAACATCATCAAGGATTGAACGTTCAGTTACGCCGGTAGTTCACTTAGTCACTTGATCATTGTAAATCCCGATCTAAACTGTAACATTAAACGGTAGAGATTTTTTGTGCTTAGATATTGACTACAGAGTAAAAACCAAAAAGGTCATCTGGTAAAACTTAAGCCAACGTTCTTACAACCTATGCTTATACTTCTTTTTTTTTTCGATATAAACAGACATATTACACTCCATCGCTTTACGAAGTCATAATAGGTTTAAGCTCGCCTTTATCGTGTGGAATGCATGCGGGTATAAAAGAAGTAGAAAATTCATGGAAATTTCCAACTTACTGGCACTGACGGAGAAGTTATGCGTCAGTTAAGATGAATCAGAGCCACCTGTATAAATTCTTTACTACTTTATTCAAAGGAGTTTCTATAGAAAAAAAAAAACAATAAATGTTTAATTAATTTAGCATAGGAACAACCGACCTATTTTGGATTAGTCCATACATAATATTCGATTCAAAATTGCACAAAAATTTCCTCACAAACTTGGTAGAAATTTGTCAAACTGTTAAAATTTACATTTACTTAAGTTTTCTAAATTATTTTTTCTTATATAACATGCTCTTAGCTATGGCAAGATAAAACAATGACAAAATTAAGGCGCGCTTATTCAAAGTGTGATGAAATATTAATCAGTATCAGAAAAAAAGCAGATGAGCAAGTAGTAACAATGACAATATACGTCTAATTTTAAATAACAGATTGATTAACCCTTTTATTCCGTTTTGTCAATTTTAAAATCATAAGCCATTAATCAACCTAGTCTTGAAAATAAACAGAATGTTTTTTACGTAAAAAGGGGAGGAAGAATTTGTTTAATATTAAACACATTATAAGTATCAGAAGATGGGTTACATACACTCATCGGTTTCACTTTTTCATTACAAAGCCAAGAGTGCCGAATGACGCCGACTTTGCCAGTTGAATACGCTCTCTCTAGACGATATTTATACGACTACGCATACTAACGATTGCGTTTTCGTTCGAGGGTAACTCGTAAACAAAAAAGAGTTCTGAACAATCAAATATCTTTTTAAATAATAATTTCCATCATCCCCATCACAAATAAATATCTATATGTAATTGACGTAGAATCTATTCTTAATACCGCATAGGTACTAACCGCTAATCATTAACTTAATTAACCAAAACTTTGAAATATAATATATTTAAGTAAAAGGTTTCAACCACATTTGTTATTATTTAAACATTTAAAATTTAAAATAACTAGTGAACAAATAGAATAATGTTTTAATAAATTAATAGACGAACGGGTTGTAGTTTCAAAAGTACATCTTAATAAAAATCAAAATAAAATTTACGATGTTTCGTGTACTGTCGATTCATTAACATTTCTATAGCAAATAGAAAAAATTACATTTCCTTGTATGTAAAAGTATGTACTCTAGATGCTTTCAATAAGAAATAGTTTATCGTCCGATTGATCCTTCGATTTAAATAGTGAACAAATTTTATGCACCTTTAAATTTAAGAAAAATAAACCATTAATTAATAGGTGAAGTAACTACTAAAGATATATAATATTACATACATAGGCTGTTTGGTAGTTTGAAAGAATTTTTTTTCTGTTGTGTATTCGATGTTACTCAATAAAAGCCATAACAAGAGCAGGAACTTTTGTCCGTACCCACCAGAAGTTCGTAGACGTATTGCTCTTAAGAACGGTTACTAAAACTGGGTCCGCGCTAGATAGCTAGCTTCCTTTGTAGGATATTTTCAATACAGACAAATGTTCATCCTTCTTATTACTTTTGAAGTGGAATAATCGAAATAGTAGCACTCCACCATAGAGTATCACCATGCATCAAAGATGTCCTCCGCGGCAGTTTCCCTTTACTTTAAAAGTTTTCAGGACCTAATAACGTTAATTTAAAAAAAAATTTATTAACCTGAATTATATTTTAAAAAGATTGCAAAGATAAATTATTTGGCAGAGTAAAGAGAAACATAAGTTTTCGTTTCCACGCATATAAAATAAATGTGTGCCTCAATAACTACTGCAGCTTGTAAAAAAAGTATCATGTATAATTTCTTGGGTTTAAGGTAAATAGCCTTTGTTAGATTTTTAACTTTATTTTTTATTGATCAACAATGTAAGCAACTCCACTGAGCTATATATATTTTTAGTCTTTTTATATAACTGCATATTTAGGAAGTTATGCCAAAAAAAGCGGAACCTTTACGACACAGTAGCAAATTAAATAAATTTTTCTTTTAATCTTTATTTATAATGAAGGGTTTTAATTTTAATATGGCATCCTCATAGACCACCACAAAACACAAATACAAAACATTTTATTTACGACCTAGGGATATTTTTCAAATTCGTTTACATAATAATGTAGCTATTTTCAATGTAGGAAAAGCTATAATACTATTTATTAAACCTATAGATAGGTTGTTATATGTGTTGATATGTTACCTCAACGCTTCGGTTCGGAAACATTCCAAAATTTCATTAAAAAAAATATTATTAAGTCATATTATTAAACTTTTTATTAACTTCTTCAAATGACACTTCACAGATCCAGACTTTTTATGCAAAAGAGAGTAACGTGATTAAAATTCTGGCCTGATATTGATTGAAACTGGGGTAACAAAGGTCTACACAAAAAAAATACTTAAATTTTTTTGGCCAGTTAAATAAATAAAAAAACTTTCTTGACTTCCCGATTCCATTTTCACAATATTTTCTTTATTGTCTCAATCTCCAAGAGGATCGTTTTAAAAATTGCAAATATTAAAAACGCTTGCTATTAATTGTAAAATTAATTTATGATTTTTATTGTTTTTAAGACAATGCCGATTTGTAGATATTTACATATTATTATTTTTTAAATTGTTTAAAATCTTATAGTTTTGCGATGTGGATTATTACATATTATTAATTTATTGTAATTTATAGTTGCCAATAGCAGAATATAAATTCAATTAAAAGTAATTTCGTGCTGATGTAGAAACTAGTTTTATCTGTAAGAAAGAAAACTTAGAAATTAGATACGTACATTCTGCATACCGATGTTACGTGATGGTATATCATTTATGTATTCATTCTATAATCCTACTTTAGTTAGATAGATTAAAACTACGTTTGTCGTATTGGACACCTCACAACCTATGACCAACACAGTGACACAGTATTTACTCGACTCGTCTGATAGGAAGTAGGCCGTCTATTTTAATGAATGATGTACGCGAATTCTTCTTTTAAGAAAATAATACTATATGAGCGCAAAACAGTCTAATTAAAACTTGCTAAAAACGTCTTTATTCTATCCCAAATTGTGATATTGCGAATATCACCCGCAATTATTTAAGCACGACTAACATTCAAAAACATTAAGCTCACCTGTACAAAGCAAAAACGACCAGTTCCTCATGAAGTTATGTCCAAGTATGAAATGAAGTAAACGCACGTAGTAACGATTAGTTAGCGAACAGCAACATTTCACTCGTTTTGGTATAAAACAAACAAAAAAATATCGTATTCACATACTAATTTCGAGCGAAATGCAGTTGGTTACGCGCACACCGGCGGCTATGTTACTGAACACTGAGGTGTGTGGCGAGCTGGGCGAATCGCGGGCGAGAGGTGTTGAGAGGCGAGTCGCGACAACCGCACACGGCGCGCGCAGTGAGAGTTGTGCCACCGCGCGGTCGCGTGTCGCAGGCAGCGTCCGCGGCCGGCCGCGCACCTGATGCCACTCGGCGCCTGCATCGAGACGCTGTCACCGCCGCATGCACGCACACCGGCTCCGCAATCCACAATATAGCCCAACACTTCGCAGGTGAATTGGACTCTGTTAAATCCACTGGGAAACCTCATGTTCTACACTAACATTCATTGTACAAAAATCACAAACCAAACAAATTGATTATTTTCATTTAAACGTATTTAAATTAATAAATAGTTAATTACTTACTAACTTTTCCAATTAGATTAAGGTAAATAGATTTATTGTTGACCTAATTTTTATTTTCAATTTATTTTATTATTAACCTAGCGCATGTTGCGGTAGCCTGTCATGAAAATCAGAATTAGTCCTGAATTTTTTGATATTCATTTGTACTGGTACATACCAATGATCCATATTAAATAAAATAAACATTTTAGTTATTTTTATAACTATTTTTTACCTTTTTTCATTCAATACAAATCAAGTTAAATTGGATACTCAAAGGAAAAAATATAAATTTATTTATTTACTGGTGTAATATAATATTTCTTATTGTAAGTATCGGTATCAAACTCGTTACTCGTATTAATTAATTTAATTAAAATCAATGACAGAAAAGAAGCCGTAAAATTTTGTAGAAAACGATTCAATTTATTAAAACAAAAGGAATTTAATTTGATTATTGTCGTCATAATACCAGAATTATTTCTAGAAAGCATGTCTTGAGTTAACCTATTCTCAGTTCATTTTAAAAATACTGTCCACTATAATTATAGAGCTCAAGGAAAATTTTTACAGCTCCTCTGCCCCCATAATACGACGACTAATAAAACTCATAGAGGACCAATTAAAACAGACAAATTAAAGACAGCGTTGAGTCTATTAATTTGACAATTAAGATTTAGATGGTAATAAAATTTAACACTGAACATAGAATTAAGAAATTTATGCTATTTGTTATTAAAATCTATTTTACATATAATTCGATCAAAAAATTATTTGAATCAAACAGTTTAATGACCTTTAATTACATAAAATAAACTCTTTAAACGTTAGATATTAACGTTGCTGTTTTTAAGATTACATTGTTGTCCTTCTCGTAATTATAAATTATTTTTAACAGACGTAATTATTCATTCAAACTGCACAGTGCATTATATATAAATAATTTAATTAAAGGTCTATTGGAGTGCAAAATTGCTTTAAAAAACTTCTGTGGTTAAATTTTAACTATAAAATAGTAACTAATGATAAAGAAATATTTAAAATGGAATCAAGTAAGAATCGTTATGCGATTCATTTTGCAAGAGTCGAAATAGAGTATAAAATATATATGAAAATAGCCGTTCCCTTTGCATTGTTCTGTTGCAGAAACATAAAAATCCTTTATTTTACTATTTTGCTGAAAATTCACCTGCTTTAAGATCTATGAACTTATTACTAAAGTGATTAAGATTTTATAGTTTTTAATTTATCATATATATTATATACATTTATGTTAAATATATATTAAATAATTAACGCAGCATTAATTTACCATGGAATTACGAGTTGCTTAAGAATGTCATTGTATCATTTTCATGTCAATATATTACGATACGTCTAATAAACATGCGAATGACACGTTATTAAATTATGTACTTCTATGTTTAACAATAAAGTGTAAAGAAATTCATTTTTAGATTACATTATGAAGATGTATTCTCGAATAATTTCTAAAACCAATATTAATGTTTAAAAAATTGGGTAAACGTCGCGATGTATTTACGGAATAGATTACGGCATGATGATTCAGTTACTTACGATGTAATTATAGTCATGTGCTTTCAACCTGCTGTTCGACACTTATTAGGTTTATGAGGGTTCTTCAACCAACAGCTGGCCATTCAGTTGGATACATAAAAACGTACCGCGTGTTACTCTTGGCTGAGCACAGGCCTTGGCCGCTACCGAGTCGTACGTAGCCAACCCCGTTAATACATCCCTTTCTACTAACAGTCATATGTGTTCAATTCGTCTCTTTCGTTCATTGGTTACGGGGTGCTGGTGTTGGTGGAAAGTTGTTTAGAAGTTGTCAACAGCAACCGCAGTCTATACTCGACAAGCGGTTGAACAGTACTCGGAGCACACAGAGACCACATACCAATATATTTAAAAAAAGGTGTGCGTTTATGTAGCTTCATCATCACAAGTAAGTTTTATCTCACTATACACACAATCTTCCACTTCCTATTTAATAGTACTAAGTACTTATAATTATATAATATGTATTCAATGATCAACTAAATAAATAATTTATTTAGAGTTTGTAACAAGGAAACGAATAATTATCATCATTTTTGCAGGCCATTTCATATAAATACATATAGCTAATTTTTAACGAGAAAATATTAGTGACGTTTATTTGGAAACAAGAAAATTGACTTCAAAATCTTTTCAAATTTTTCGCACAATGCTTACACTACATCATTACTACTACATTTTAGGAAAGATAGACTTCTGCGCTAGGCGAATAAAATTTTATTGAATAAATTATTATTTTTAATGCAATTTTTTACTTTTTTGTGTTATCCATCAAAAATAAAAAAATAATTTACATTAAAAAATAAATCTTTAATTACAATTTAATTTAATTTAATTTAATGTTTTCGATATGAGAAAGGGTAATTATTTTGTTGACAAATATAGTAATAGTTTCTGACTGTCGAGTACTATCCTTTATCAAGAAATTTTAATTTTCCCAACAGATTTTGTACTGCCGGAAGTTATTAATTACTTGCATTCTTATTGAGAAGAATAATTAATCTAACACATTCCAGTCTGTTTTATTTATAGGCGAAATGGGAAATAAATATATTTTGTAATCTTTACTTAATAACTGACCGACGCAGCTGGAAACGCTGCGGAAATTTCAAAGCAAACTGTCCAATAATCTTTCAATAATCATTATATTTTAGAAAATTTGTCAAATTTCTTCACAATTTTTTTTCCACACTTTTAAACCAATTACAAAATCGGTAAAGTCGTTCCCAAGTTTCTAGCGTAAGCACGGAGATAAGTATATATATATACATACATACATACATATATATATATATATATATATATATATATATAACTAAATAAGGAGAAAGTGAAAATAACAACATATAATATAATATACATCAAACTCTACGTAGTGCTCTTTTCTCACTAATGTGATCTTAATTGATGATAAAACAGTTATGTGTGTAAATTACAAAATTAATACAAACAATATTTATGACATAATGTTTATACAATATATAGTACTATTCTGCGTATACAACGATACAAAATTTTAAACTTTCGTATTTCATTGGTACCGCGCGATCAATGAACCAGTTTGTATATTCAAAAGTTTAAGGCGAATTTAAATAAATATGCCTTACGTTAAAACAGAGATACACTTTTACGTTAAAAGTGAAATAAATGATAACTAATATATTTTATTGAAGGTAAAATAGCGCTTCTATTACAAAAAATAAAGGCTTTTCCTCGTTTTCAATGAATGTGTACGTATTTTTAAACAGAGACACAACAGGTCAATTAAAATATAGAATAATATTATATGCATTAACATTAGCAAAAACATACCACATTAGCAAAAATATACACTAACAGTACTATCTACGATAACTTGTAAATAATGAGCTCAATATTTTACATTATAAACATTTCTTTTGTTGCGACAATCATAATCATCATAATGTTTATGAGAACGCATCATAATACTCATTTTTAAAATATCTCGAAGTGTTCAATTTTGATACCTAAGATAAAATTTCTAATTGTTTGATACCTGCATATTCGCTATTTTTACTCGTTAAAAAAATAATGACCATTATAATCTTTGAATTGTAAATGGTGTCTCTCTTTTTCAGATGTTTCAGAAAGTGTTTACTATGTCGACGAGATGACAATTTCTCTATTGAAATCAAAATGTCATTATCGAACAATTGTGAAAACAATTTGTCTACGACTAGTGAGATAACTGAGACCTCTAATTGTAATTTAAAATCATTGTATTGCACTCATCTTTGGTCAAATAGTAATTTAAGAAAAACAATAATAAATGCACCAATTAATGATAATAAAATTACCAAATATTGCACTATTTGTAGGGAAAAAATAAGAAACTACGAAGTAAAATCTCTTAATGGAACGTTTTTTCCGAATAATTGTTCTACTCCAGGTGAAAAATTTGCTTTAAAAAAAGATGATTTAAGATTTAATAACATAGATAAAATAACGTGTTGTGATGATGATAGCCTAATCAGAAATAATTTTAATGGCGATGAAAATATAAATTTAAATAGAATACAACGTATCTCTACCATATCTCAAGAAATCGATTCTAATTTTCGACACAAATTTAGATGTACTTCATACGACACACGTTCTTCTACTCAAGGCCAAGAAAGATTGAGAAAAAGCCTGAAAGGCATTGGTTGTGTTGACGATTTTACTTTCACTGAAAGTGTAAAAAAAAAACGAATACAAGTGTGCTCAATAAGCATAATGATTGTAGCAATAGTTATTATAAGTTTAATTTTAGTGAATTTTACATCATTTAGTATAACAGAGGATACCGATAATGTAAGTACAAACACTGTGCCAATCACTAATATAGACTTGGATAATACTACTTCAGCGACTGCTAGTTTTTATTCAGAGTTGCCTTTGACCACTACTGTAATGGCACCAGACAAAGAAGTAACGACGCTAAAACCATATACTAGTTCTAGAAAAAATTTATCTCATATTTCTAACATCATAACAAAAATACGAAAAAATATTAAGACATATCCCAGAGAAGGGAAAACAAATCCTCCAACTATAAAGAAAGATGATCTAAGTAGTAAAAATGTGTTAACAACATTTTGCGCGTGCCAAGAAAACGAAGTATGTATGTTAGAAGAAAGCAGCGGAACGTCGGTATGTAAAAGAGCAGCAGATCTCAACGACCCCACAGGTACTAAGCTTTAACATACTTATTTTCATAATAACATTCGCAGAAGTTTTTTTATAAAGTTTGCAATTACCATCGTCATTATCATCATTTCGGCTGTATGTTGTCCACTGCTTGACTTAGACCTCCCTCGTAGGCATCCAATAGGAGCCGTAGACAGCGGCTTGCATCCAGCGTCTTCTGACGAGCTCAACAAGGTTGTTTGTCCAACTTGTAGGTGGACGTCCTATACATGTTGGTCGGTGGCCACTACTCCTTAAGGCCCCAGCCGCCACAACTATGAAGAGTCATAATTTTCTATGATTTTCTACTACGGCATGAAAAACTAATCAGTGACAATTGACAATTGCAATGTCCAATGACATTTCTGTAAAAAATAATTATTATTACATGTTCAAACAGATAAATATTATGTGATTCTAAATCTCGAGATTGTTTTATTTTTTTTTTTGTCGTCTGGATCTATACTTTTATTGTACTGTCTTTTACAAAGTCCGAGGGTTTGAGAGTTAGAGCGTCGAATACGCTAACTTCCTAATAAGTAACATTGCTTTAAAGACGCTCGACAAGTACGGCTCAGGCCAATACATCATATTATAACTAAATTACCTCAAGGTCTATGCTCAGTAGTTTAGAATTATTATAGCTTGAAATGTTGCTTTCAGGTTGCGGTGGATTATGTGCTTTAGAAACCGAAGCCTGCCATTTAGTAGACAAGGCCCGCAATGTTCGTGTCTGCCGCTTATTAACACTTGTCACTTGTTCTCCACATGAATATCGCTGCAAGAACGGTTTCTGTGTATCAGCTGATGCCCGTTGCGACGGCTCTATTCAATGCTACGACCGCTCCGATGAAATGCATTGTGGTAACATTCATACATGTTTTTTACGTATAAAATTATTAATTAAATAATGAAAAGTCGCGCCTTAATCAAAATTTAATACAAGGTTTTTATTTAAAAAAAAAAAAACAAAAGACAGCTTTAGCGTCTACAAAAACCAATTCAGCAATTTATACAGAAAGAAGTTATTTAAAATTATTATAATTCAAATAATTTCATTTAAAGTAAACTTACTTTCATTTTATTTTCTTTAAGATTTTGTTTTGTTCCAAATTTTCCAATTCTGAATATTAAAATTTCTACATCTTTTGTTTCATATTGACGAGTATTTTTATCTTGCAGGTTGTGATTTAACTAAGCAGTTTCGTTGCGGACAATCTATATCTTGTTTTTCGAACACAAAGCTTTGTGATGGAGCCATTGATTGTTGGGACGGTTTTGATGAAATTAATTGCACTTCAGGTTTGTATATATTTGTGATTTCATAAAAATACCGATTGGCTAATACTAATAAAACATTATTATTCCATTAATAACAGTTGAAAAAATTAACACGACAGAACTTATTGTGATAAATTAAGAAGTCGTGTGTGCATAAACAATACCTTGCATCCACAGTTCTACGTAACTCGTGTAAAGTGAATCGATAAAAGATGAAGAAACAATTCCTCCGGGGTCTTAAAAATTATTAATCGGTTGATTATTAATTTGTGCTATACTAAATTTTAAATGTTGTTATCAGTATCGCATAAGAGCATAATCTAATTTAGTCTTAAAACATATTTTTCTTTCGACCTAGAAATGAATGTAAATCGTACTTATACCGTTCAGCAACTCTCGAAACTAGGTTACGAACGCGCTCATTGAGACCTAACGGGCCTTCCTACGCCAGTTCCTCTCGGGTTTTGTTAATTTGACAATAATATTTTATAGCAAAATATTTGAGCCGAATTGTTGCGGTTCATTGATTAGAAGTTATATTGCTGTACTATATTTGCGGGACAAACTTAATACGTACACGTTAATGAACAATTTATCTGATTGCTTTGCCAAAACGAAGTGAGGATGCATTTGACATTTGCAAGCTACGGATGCATTTTTTTTGCTTTTACGTTGATTGTTCTCGCTTACCCGCGACTTGGGGTCACCTTTTAAAAAAAATAGGCACATATAAATGTAATTTTTAATTACTTACACTTACAATTGTTATCGCTCATTTTATATATATGGATAAATAAAAAATATTTAGAAATAAAAACACGAAAATTATCAATGATACAAACAATATAATTTCTTTACCCTTATAAACAGCGGTCATATTAATAAGAAAATTTAATAAATTATCGATTCAAAATTAGTTGTTATTGCGGATTGCCAATAAGCAATTCTTTACTAATGACGTGGAGTAACACACTACATATACAAGTTATATTAAACGTAATGCAGCTTGTGGTTTCGTTTCATACTGTGATCTTTATATCTTGAAGTCTTCAAAGCAATGTCTTTTCCTATTTTTTCCGTACATTATATCTTTACATAAATGCAGACTTTAAGAAATATGTTGTTGTGTATTTATGTAATTTAAAGTAACTTACTTTAAATTACATAAATTGCTTTGTGATTTTTTCCTATGAATAATAAAATAAAAAATATTTACAGAGTGTCCAGAAGATCAATTCACGTGCACCAACGGGCAGTGTATTATTTCCTCTCGATTTTGTGACGGTTTAGCGGACTGTCGCGACGGCAGCGATGAGCCAAATGGGTGTGAGGGAGCGTGTAATGCTCATGAAATACGTTGTTTAAATAAACGCTGTATCCCGCGACATTCACGATGTGACGGTCATGATGATTGCGGAGACAATAGTGATGAGCTGCAATGTCATTAATGTAAAATTCGACAACCTCCAACGACTGAGGTCAATAGAAACTCAAATCTAAAACTTATACGTGACATCTGTATGTCTTTATTTTAAACATCTACTGTTAACGACGACTATGACGTGAACTGTCGTAAATAACTGAATATTTCATTTTCTTAATTTTAGGACAAAGTCTTACCTTAGTTTTTAAACAATTTATAGTTAATAATTTTGACTTTTATTGAAAAAATATTGGTATTAGTTTATAAATAGTAAAATTTTAAGTACAGTTTTATAAATCCTTAAACAGAAAACCTCTGTGTGATTTTTATGTACCGTCACCTTTATGATATGCTATTTATGTATTACTTTTAAGTAATATGGCACGCAATAAATATTTTTTTATTTTTTCAATGCTTGTAAAGATTTTAAAAACACTTAGTTGAGACTATTGATGGGAAATTGTTGTTACTTCGTATAAATTCAATTAGACGAATCAAACTTAAAACTTTCTAAATATTCAACGTTATTAAATAAATCTTTTAGTTTTTAAAATCGCTTTTAATTATAAATCCTTATTGTATAAATAAAGGTCAAAAAACTTAATGAGATTTGCAATAAAAACAAATTTTTTGTTTAATGTTTTTAATCCGTATTAAAACTATTATTGCCTGTTCTATTTTAGTTTCAGAGTTACTTTAAAACTACTACACACATTACCACAGTGTATAAAATATAATTAAAACGGAAAAAATTATTATATCTGTGTATTTTACATTTCAAATCCGTAATCATTCCACACTTATTTATTCGCCTAGCTAATATCACTTGCGAATCAACTTGATTTCTGCCTTGCCGCCGGGGGAAGGGCCTGGTCACCGTATAACGTAGTGAAACCACTCTGATAAAGTTAACTAATCGGTGTCTTCCCCGTTTACTTATTACTCACTAAGTAAAAATTAACGTTAAAGATTAATTATTTATAAAATAAATATTTTTATCATTTATAATATCAAACAAGTTTCGCAACAAAAAGTTCATATAGCTGAGATTTTTACGAGCATGCCCTTTATTTTTTAAGTCTCCTTTAAGAAAGGATAACTCGAGCCTCAAAATTATTGAGTAAAAATTTTTATCGGATCATCGGGAAGAGTTAGTATCCATCTATCATCGCCAGTGCTGGTATTAGTCCTAGATAGCGCTTTTGGACCGCTGTTTTACTGGCAGGCCCACATTTTCTTTTCTGCAACAGTGGTGCTAATTAGTGTTGCCAGCAGTTCTGCCAGGCCCGAGTACTCAAATCCTAGATAAAGAAAAAGATAAAATTTGTTTATTCAACATTGAAACTTTTAACCGAACTCTTATTGATCGTCAAATTATTTTCATTTTTAATTTATTTTATATTTGACTCTATTCTACTTCGCTAGGTGTTAAAATTATGGAGAAAAAACAGGAAAAAACTGCACAGCAACACATCTTTTAATAAGGTTTAATACAGATTAATACATATACATTTTATCAGAAATAGCCTAAATGAAATCAAAATAATCAGGCAACATCACTGCCAAGGATTTTGATCATTTAAGTATACATTTATTCAGTAGTAAGCTTTACCTGCCAATTTATAGAGACAATATAGCTGTAAATCTACCATTAACCATTAATGTAACCTGTTCTGTTATTCGTCCATAAAAATTGATATAGCGAATAATTTTATTAATAATTAGTAGCCGAACAAATAAAAAAAAAGGAAAAAAAAGGCACAATTTTCTAGAACTGTTAGAATTGAATTGTCAAATAAATTGTTAGAATTGTCTTTAGAAAGCATATATATTATCCAGAGAAATTGAAAATACTTAGTTTCTATTGAAAAAAATAGTATTTTAATATGTGTTGACTCCTGTCATTTAAAAATAGACTAATTAAATCTTTAAGAGCTGGGAAAATAAATATAATTTAAAAATAGTATATTAACACAAATGCCGTTGACGTTGTGTAACATATATTTTGCTAATAAAAGGGTAAATATGGTTAAAAAATCGACATATATTATAAGACCTAAAATTGCAATATTTACCTACCCGTAAACTGAAAGAACGCGGTCTTTGTATCATTCGGAGACTTGACTTTAAAAAGTGAGCTATAAGTCAAGCAACAAATAGTTTAAGTATTATACAAAAAAAAAATAAAAGTTAATATTTATATAATAAATTAAGATAATTGTAAAGTAGTTAATTAACACGGGTTCTCACATTTTTAACAACCATCTGTTAAGACATTGAGAAAAGTGGACCTTTTACTGACGAATAATATGTATAATGAACTCTAATAAAAATTTGAAAAAGTGTGTTTTAAATTGAGAGCTTTACAAAAATAACAAATATTAAATTGTTAATTTTGTAGCTGGCAATATTATTGTGCGAAACTAATAAATTTTTTTATTTATCTGTGCTTCGTTTACGACTCATTTTTCAGCCACATAGTAAAGGTTTAGTACATCTTAACCGTTTAACTCGCTTTTAGTAGAATCTTACAATTCATTAGATTATTGAAGCATTCTTGTTAAAATGGCTGACAGTGATGATGAGTATGATCGTAAAAGACGTGACAAATTTCGCGGTGAAAGAGGAACAGCAGAAGGAAGCAGTTATCGAGGCAGTGATCGTAGAGAAGATAGAAGCCGTGGTAGAGAAGAATGGTCTGAAAGGTATCTATTATTTTTACTTATAGTTTCTAGATAATTATTTCATTAATACAATTGATTCATCATTAATCAAATTCCAGATCCCAACCTCATTCCCTGAAACATCCTGACGTGTTTGTCCAAATTCCTAAACCTAAGAGGTCTATAGCTTTAGTTGGAAGGTAAAGCTAAAATGTTGACATGTTCATAATTCAATAATCTAGAGTTAGAACTTACCATTAACCATTGTTGTAAAGATAATTTTATTTATAAAGCCCAATAAACGTTAATTCCTACTAATGTTACTAAATTGTTAATGTTTGATGTTGACTAAATTGAATTTTACCTTAATGCATACGCAGCAAACCACCAGAAATCAGGTAGTTTATCCATATAAATTAGATAGTTCTTTGGCGTGGCACTTACAAATTAGTTTTAATTGTACACATATCTGGTTTTAGTTTAATGCTTATTATCTATGCTAAATTTTTTTGCATTTGTAGTGAATTTATTTTTTATATCTATAAGTGTTATTAAATTATATTATGCTTTTATTATTAGACATTATTAAATAGTTTTGTGAGTTTTTATTTGTAGTTATTTTGACATTTTATATAGAATTTAATAATTAGGAAAAAGATTGACGACTTATTTATAATTTTTTAAAATTAACATTAGAGATTCTTGGGTTGGAAGATCTCGTGGAGGTCGTTCTGGTCCTGACTACAGAGACTACAGAGGGGGTGCCAGTGCTAGTAGAGGATACTCTCCTGTGAGAGGAGAAGGCCCACCAAGTAAAAGAATAAGACCTGAATGGCCCATGGAAGATAGGAGATATGGAGGAATGCCCCATGATGCCTATGGATCTTATGGTTGGGGACATGATCATTTTAGCCCTCATCCTGCACATCAAGGTTATGGACAACCTATGGCTCCGGTGCCAGCAAGGTTAGTAGAAATGTAAAATATTTTAGGTTGAAGGTAGTATGTTTTAGTTATTTAATCATTTATTTGCATCAAATCCAGACCGTGAATTTCATAAAAATAGATAAATCAATTTGATTGCTGGTTAATGAATGCTATGCATTATTTACTACCTACTCTTTGAAATTATGTGGTTTATTTCATTTCAATGAATTTTGTAGGGATCTATCTTTATATATATATAAACTCCTATTTATACTTTATAACCGAAATTAAGTAACAAATTTATGTTGAAATGTTTTTACTTAGATATTACTTTTTTACTCCTATTTCTATTAATTTTATTAATTGTTGGAATAGTATATTTATCTTGAATTCTTTCTAATATGAGGAGGACAATTTAGGATAATAATAATATAACAAAAATTATACCTTTTTCCTTGATAAAAACAATTTTCAAGATGAAATGTCTTTGTACTTTACTTCTTTCACCTAAAGGCCTATTTGAAATTATTTGTGTTATAGTCACTGCTATATTTATATTTTTATCTTAAATTTTAAAATGCAATTTCTTAAAACATTGACATTATAGTGGTGATGTATTATTAAATAGTTTCAATTGTAAAATTGATATGTTTATAGAGATGCAGTTATACCAATGGGTCCAGTTGATGGGCCCCCAGCTATGATGTCTTTCAAAGCTTTTCTGGCTGCACAAGATGACTCCATCACAGTAGATGATGCTATTCAGAAATATAATGAATACAAATTGGAGTTCAGAAGACAACAGCTCAATGAGTTTTTTGTGGCTCATAAGGATGAAGAATGGTATGTAATTTAATTTGTATGATAATATCCACCTAGTAACAAAGTTAGGTGTGTAAATATAAAAAAAAAATTGTAAAAGAATATAGTTTTTGTTTAAAAATATTGGTGTCATTTGAACAATATTTTTTCGTTTATTTGCTGGTAATTAAAAAAGTCTAAGCAATTACTTACTTTACACAATTTATAAGTGGCTACTAAATAAGTTTTTATTACTGCTTAGATTTTTTTAAAGGTGCTATGCAAATGTTAATAGTAACCTTTTTTCCCCCTACAGTCTACAGCGTTTTCGTGTGGAATTGCTGGACATCATTAAGAAAATTATATTCAAACTTTGTACAAATGTTAAAATGTGTGTGTAGCTAGCTATTTTCGCGTTGACCAGTAGCGCGCAATGCTACAGGTTTCGTTTCTGTTAGGGGTAGGGATTAAATATTCCACATGTGTGGAACAGGTGAGATTGAAGATTTTTTAAATTTTTAATGTCAATTTAGTTTCTATTTTTAAAATTTTTTATCTTCCATTATGTGAATTTGATTTAAGGACTTTGTGGGTATTTTTAGACCAATTTTCATTTTGTTTTACTCAAACATTTTTTAGTCTAAATAAAAAAGACATATTAAAAATATTTTTATCAATTGTTATTATACCTGTTAATTGTAGTATAGGTTATGTTATACATTGTAGCTAAACCAAAACAAGCTAAATTTTACTAAGCTAAATAACTTAAATAAACAACAAATAATTATGGTACATTTTACTATGGAAGTTGGTCTATTTTGTGATAATTTTGTAGCATTTGCAGTGTCTCATTTAATTATTTATATGGAAGAGTGTATTCATTTCTTAGGTTCAAGATCAAATACCACCCTGAAGAATCTGTAAAAAGGAAAGAAGAACAATTAGCAGCATTAAAGGTACAGTGTTTCTTTTACTCAACATTGTGTGTTTGTCTTTATTGGATACACATTTGTTTCTAATATTTAACATATGAAGATTAAAAAGAAAATTTATTTTAACAGAATCGTCTGCAAGTTTTTCTGGAATTGTTGGGCCAAGGAGAGTTAGATAAAGTTTCAGTTGATGTTGAAAAATCTGATAAATTGATAAGACTACTTGATACTGTAGTTATTAAGTTAGAAGGTGGAACTGAGGAAGATTTGAAGGCACTGGATGACCCTTCTCCACAAGAAAATCAATCAAATAATGTTGAAAAACATACAGGTATTTTCTTTATCAATCAATTTATGTAAAGGTTAAAATTCTTTTATTCACCACAATATGTGATTTAATAAAGCTAAATGTTGATGTTTCCTTTGTTGTGTTAATTGTGAAATAGTATCAAAACAATAGTTAGTTAGTTTTTTTTGTTTTTACTGCTTAACCTAAACCAGATTATAAATATTTAACTAGTGTTAAAGTGTTCCCTTGAGTTATTATTAAAAAATAGATATTGTACATAAAAATGTAACATTAACAATAGTTCAATTTTTAATTCTTCTGTTATATTTTGATTTTAGACAAAAATGACGTTGATAAGCCTGTGGTTATTGATGTGGATGATGTCAAAGTTAAAGAAGAAAAAGATGACCAAGATAAAGATAAGGTACAACATTGTAATCTATTTAATGTACAGTTAAGACTTGTTTGCTTCAATTCAATGTATTAAATTTTAAAGGAGAAGAAGACCGAGTCTCCAAAATCAACTGCACCTCTGACTATGGAAATTGATCCCCATTTACGCCAACTTCAAGAGCAGGCGAAAATATTTTCAAGATTTAATTCTCAACCAGGCAGCGAAGGTGAAGGGGAAAAGCCTCCTGAGAAAGAACCACGTAAGTTTATACTTAAACTGATTTAAAAACGTCAGACTTATTATTTACATATCTCATGTCTTTAGCAAATTTTTATATGCTAAAATTAAGTATTTATGTAAAAAAATAGTTTAAAATAATGCGTTTATAATTTTTAGCCCCACCAGCCGTATCATCATCTAGCTCATCATCGTCAAGCTCTTCGTCTTCCAGTTCTGAGGATGAAGGCGAATCAACCACCAGGCGAAAATCAAAATCTAAGTCTAAGACACCTGACAAATCACCTAAACAAAAGCAAAAATCTCCAAGTGTGGAAAGAGTTGAAGTGACATCCGAAATTGATAAAGACAAAGAACAAAACGATGAAAATAAGTCGGAAAGTGGAAATGACGTTATTGTTGAGAAAAAAGAGTCTCGCGCTCTCCACAAAACTACATCAATATTTTTGCGAAATTTAGCCCCATCTATAGCCAAAGCGGAAGTAGAAGCAGTAAGAATCTATCTTTAATTGTTTGTTAACTTGAGAACTATATTTTTGGTATATATATATATATATATATATATATATATATATATATATACATGTATGTCTTCTGCCTATGTAATATATACCATAAGTCTTTGTGACTTGAAATTTGGTAGTAATAAGCCTTTTGCCGAGTAAAGGTCAGTTAAGAACTTTTTATGAAATTTTACCCGCAAATGGGTTAAGTTGCGTTCAATAAAAATGTTATCTATTTTTTTAAAAAACTAACTCCCATAGGTAAATAACCTGTCCAGAATTTTTTTTATAATGTCAAAAAATGTCAACAAGGGACTTTATAAAATTAGATAGGAGATAGGAGATAAGTATATATATAATTTTATGATTGCATTTACCTCATATAGGAACCCTTTTTTAATTAAGTTAAACCTGATTTTTATAACCTGCCGTACGTTTTTCATTATAGATGTGCAAGCGTTATGGAGGTTTTCTTCGCGTGGCTTTAGCAGATCCTTTGCCTGAGCGCCGTTGGTTCCGTCGTGGTTGGGTAACCTTCCGACGGGAAGTGAATATTAAAGATATATGTTGGAACCTAAATAACATACGGGTAAGTTCATTCAGTATTTATAGTAGTAACAATTTAAAAAAGATAATTGCAAGAACAAAACTCTTGCAATGTAGTAAGTCACAAAAAGCTTTGATATGCTTTATTTCATTATAGTTCCTTGTTACTACACGTCCTCTAGCACTATTCCGATCACTATACCTTCATCCAAACAGGAATTATGGACATTAATGGCCATCATCATATTTTGTTGGTAGAAATGCTTTACATTATCATGTGAAGACAGAGCAATCCATACCATGTCATCGCTGGTAACACATGTTGGTCAAGTTCTAATTAAATGTATTATTTTATTTTGTGATACCTCATACTTTTTTATATATTCCTGCAAAACCTCTCGTACATAACTTTGTTTCGCTTCACTCTAGTTTAATTGATTTAATTTGTATTACATATTGAAGTTACGCGAGTGTGAGCTGGGCGCGATAGTGAACCGCGACCTGCAGCGACGCATTCGCGCGGTGTCGGGCGTCACACTAGAGCGCGCCGTGCTGCGCGCCGACGCACGGCTTGCCGCGCGCCTCGCGCACCTGCTGGACACGCGCACCAACCTGTGGCAGTGCGAAGATTCCGAGCTCAACGACAAGTCCTCGTCCGACGACGTCTGTATCTTAAAAAATGTTTTTCTTATACCGTGTCCACGCGATTGTCAAACCTCAACAAGCTGTTATTAATTCAAACGTGGATAGCGTTTGACTCACACACTAATATTGAGTACAGACACCTACAAACCAAAACTATTTCTGTCTAATACAATTAGCTTTGATTTTGTGAATAAATCAAAGAGAATTAGCTGCAAGCGCTTGCTACGCATCCATACGTTGTTACGTTTGTGCAGTAGTGGCAAATTAAAACAATTTCATTACCTAGTATGGTTTTTATGAATTTTTGATTTTTACCATTTTCTTCAATGTCTATTTTGGTTTAATTTCTTTTCGTTTTCTTGTACCTATAATAAAGTTAACATAAACCCAATGTTACAGCCAATATAACTAAATTGTCTGTCGTGATTCTCTGTTAAGAAATAAGGCACAATGAAAATCAAAGCCAATTAGAGTAAATCCATTCATCATCAATATACATGCTTAAAGAGCAAACATGCCGTCCCTATAAAATTGTACAATGAGGTAATACCCCAAACTGAGCATGCACAATACCTAGGAATGTCCTTGAATAGAAGAGTGATGTGAAAAAAGCACATTGGACCAAAAGAAAACAGCTGGACACAAAACTCAGATCCTTGTACCTGGCTAGTGGGACGCAAGTGAAAACTATCACCTAAAAGCAAGTCATCTATCTACAAACCACCTATGGTATACAGCTTTGGGGCACAACTTGCAACAGCAATATTGAAATCATTAGAGATTTCAGATTAAAACACTGAAAGTCACATCATGCTGAATATACCCAGCTATGTGAGCAACAAATTTATACATGCGGAGGATATTATGATACCTACTGTGAAACAGGAGATCACAAGACATAGCAGAAATTACCAGACGAGAATGCTAACACACATCCACGAACTAGCATCATCAAGCACAGGAAGTATCACACATTCACAACTGAAATGGCATTGTGTGTCTATGATGACCGTGAGATTCAACAGTAAATGAAAGGAACATACATAGTTTCCTTCTAATATTGCAAATTCAAAATTGACACTATCCCAGCAGAATGGCTTGTTGTGTATCACACACAGATCGCCGTGTTGCAGAAAGGAAAAAAAATGGTTTTCCCTTAGGACTTGGGATTTTTATTTATATAAAAGATTGTTAATAACATCTCTTAATATAACCAACACTTTTTTTTTTTTTAATTACAGAGTTTCAGTCTACATTCTAAGAATCCGGTACTGCACAAAATAACAGAACATCTTATTGAAGAAGCATCTACAGAGGAGGAAGAATTACTTGGCCTTGAAGCTTCATCTGAAAGCACTCCACAAGAGCAGCCTGATCCTGAACTGATGCGCGTTTTGGATCGTCTCGTGCTGTACTTGCGTATTGTGCACTCTGTGGACTATTATAACCATTGCGAGTATCCGTACGAAGACGAAATGCCGAACCGTTGCGGTATAATGCATGCGAGATCGGGACCGCCTCCTAACAAGGTGAGATAATTCCTGCTTTGAGGTCAGCCGATAGACGCTCACTGTAAGGCATAGGCCTCCTCCAAAGATTGCCACAATCACAGGTCTCTTGCACCACTCGCATCCGGCAACTTCCTCCAACCTTCATTATGTCGTTCGTCCACTCAAAAACTTTGCGGTCCCAAGGACTTTCTGGTTAAAAATAGAATACCTTGTTTAAAATACGATAACACTTATACTAATCAACGTCATATTTACAAACCACAATATAGAGTGTATTTGTTTTTTTTTTTAAAGATATTTTCCCAAAAATATAAAAATAAAGATTTTCAAATAAATTCTTGTAATGAATAGAGCCTTAAATCCTGGAAACTGGTGATTATTTTTTAATTAAAAAATAATGTTTTAACTTTTATTTTTTTAATTTAAGCCTTCACAACAAGAAATTCATGACTACATTAAGGCATTTGAAAACAAAATGTCTGCATTCTTACAAGATGCAAAGCCACTGTCTGATGAGGAACTGCAAAAGCTTGGGATTAAGGTAAAATAATAACAAAGCGATAATTATTTCAATTATATTATTAATAGGTGATTTTATTGTGAACATTTGTGATATTTGTCAGGATCCTGATGCGGAAGTAGAGAAATTTATTCAAGCTAACACTCAAGAGTTATCGAAAGACAAGTGGCTTTGTCCATTGAGTGGTAAAAAGTTCAAGG
This sequence comes from Battus philenor, assembly GCF_028537555.1. NCBI lineage: Eukaryota > Metazoa > Arthropoda > Insecta > Lepidoptera > Papilionidae > Battus > Battus philenor. The sequence continues at coordinate 8,854,512 of NW_027181693.1, forward strand.
GTCCTGATTTTATTAGAAAACATATATTTAATAAGCACGGTGAAAAGGTATGTAAAACAATTTTATTTATTTTTTACCTCTGAGAAGCTAAAACAATATTGTGTAAGCATATGCTACCTGTAGTAGGTATTGTAGAAATTAGATACCATATAATATGTAATAACAAATTTGATTTGTCATGGTGTAAGTTAAAATTAAAATTTGCATTTTATAGAATATTACTTGGTCTCTTATATTTGACCTGAGGTTTTATAATAAATATGGAGCGGTTCTACAATCTCTTTTTGTTGTATGCATACAAGAAAAAAATAAGATATTAATATTAACTTTACTTGTTTTTAACATTTGTAATAATCTTGTTTCTTTATGTATCACGTTGAATAGGTAGATGAAGTTCGTCGCGAAGTAGCATATTTCAATGCGTACGTGCGCGATGTGCGACGCCCGCAGCAACCCGAGCCACCCACGCGCTCGCAACCCGCTCAGCATGCACCACCGCCTACGCCGTACGTAAATTTACGTGTTAAACGCAACATACCCTCTATACGACCGACTTTATATGCTAGACTTACTATGCTGCTAAAATGATACCAATTTTTTTTTTGGCGAAACACCTTCGCATGTCAAGGACAGGTACCTTTGAGATATATGGTAATGTTAAAATTATTTTAAATCTCCAGGTACGGTGGCGGTCCTGGTGGCGGTGGGCCACCAGCTCGGGGCTGGGGTTGGGGAGGCTGGGTACCGCCTGCTCCATATGCGCCAAGACATCCCCGTTTTTCACGACCTAGGTAATTATATTACGAATTTATGACTCTATCAGCATCTATTTCTTATGTATTTATATCACACTTTTATCTATTTATCACCAATCTGTTCATAATCCGGCATCAGAGATATGAAAAAGAAACTAAACAAAATTTGTAATAATAAATACATATTGTTCCTTGATATTCAAACAAAGATGGCGCATAAACAGAACAATGTTATATATTCTTAATCCTTTTAATACTTTCATATCCTTAGACATAATATTGCTTTGGTACATTAACTTATTTATTAAGAAAACAGCAGAAGCATATGCATTGAAATGGTACAACTAAGGATTATAACAATTAAAAATTCTGATACACCTATTTATTTAAAGTGTGAATAACATTGAACAATATTTATGAAATACAACAGCAAATAACTAGGAAAACTGGGTTAAGATCTAATAACTATACAACTTATTGCAAACATTATTTAAAAAGTACTGTATTGGTAAAAATAAAAGCAACCATCTTCAATACAAGTACTTCTTGTAAAAGAATCAATAGAAAAATATATTTCATGTTTTTTATTATTTAGACAGTAGCATACACTGTGCTTTGTACAAATAACAGCATGAATCAGCTCAACTTGAAGATTAGACTCAATGTCTATAAATGAGTACAAAAACACATGATATTATTATAAGTAGCTTATTTAATAAAAGTGATTAATTGGTGCGATTTAAAATTAAAATAATTTAAATTAGAATTACATCAGATTTGGCCTTTGATGTTGCACCAAGTATCCATATTTATTCATTTTTAAAATAGAACTTTTTAATAGAAAATATAGAATATATATTTATTGGTTAAAATCTTACTTTACAATTTTACTGTCTTTACTCATGGGATTGGTACAAAGTTATTTAACAACTAGACTGAGAATATTTTCCAAATCGATAAAATAATTTAATATCGTAAATAAATGTGTAATGAAAATGTTACAACAATATCCGTTTTAAATGATTAAGGATTCAAATCGATTTGATAAAAATTGGATAATATTAAATTTGTCAATTTTTATTTCTTGTTAAGAAATATTAAATGAAAAACAAAATATTAATTTTTATTGGAGGACGTGAAAGTAAATTCAAATGCAAATGGTGCTACCATTTGCATTTGAATTTACTGATACTTACTAATTTTTTTTTTCGATTTTGTCACATTTATTACTCAAAAGACTTGTTTTTATTTTAATTAGTAATATGGGCATTAATAGAACCTCACAAATACAACGTAAGAATAATAAATCATGCTATTAAATAATATTGTTATTTGGTAATATTTATTGAATCATTTTCTTAGCTCTGGTTTTGGGTTTTTATTACTTTTTTATTTAAAGGTCAAAGTTGTTTTAAAGTATATCTAAGCAAAAACTTGAAACATTCTCTTTAGGTAAAAAAAAACAATAAATAGAAATTGATTACATGAAAATGTTATTATTACTGGAATGTTACTTTAATAATAGTAAGATCTTAAAATATTGTCTAGTTCTTTGAGAAATATCACATCTGTGGAGTATATATTGTTACCATTTATGCCAAGGGTCATGGTTCGTTATCATAAATCATTAACGTAATATTTCTTTTCTTCATCCTGATAAGTTTCAGCTTTATTGATAGAATATTTTTACTTCATTGAAAAAGTGCTTAGATTAAAGAATTTATTAATCATTAAATCAAGACGTTTAATTAATATAAGTATACTGAATACTAATTAGTTATACATGTGGCAAGTTTCTCATAAGCAGTGGCAAATTTTGTTTTATTTTGTTTTATTGCTTGACCTTATTAAGTTAAAAAAATAGTTATGTATTGTTTTTATCTAATTGTTGTTTGCTTTATATGTACATTAACGCTGTTTTATGCACGCTATAATGTTTAGCGGTATCACATATGAAAGTTTTAAGCTTCAAGGAATAATTTGCAGGGAAAATGTGGACCGGTCCAGGCCCATTATTGCATACAACGATCTTGACTTCCCGGAGAGCGGTGACATATTCTAAGTTGTGACGTTGACAACTGCATTGACATTTCCATTTACGAGGATGTTGTTGTGTCAAAATAAAGTATATTTTAAAGAAATAAATGTTAATATTAAAAATATTTACAATAAAATATCTCCATATTTTATATAACTGCAATCACAACCATGATTTGTCACAATATGTTTGTTTATTATTATACCTTAACAATCTTATTAGTCTAATGTGGTACGAATTTAATAACAATAATGATTTCTCGTTCATCGCATTGAAATAATGAAAATTGTAATAGTTATTAAAACGTGAATGTAATGTGTTGTTTGCTTTTTTTAACTTTTATTGTATGAGAATATTAATAAATAACAAAGAGATTTTTAAATTTTTATTAGTAATCCTTAACATTAACCCATTAATACATATCCACCGGGAAGCTAAGATTTAATCGTTTGAAATTTTAATGATATCAATTAGGAAATTACATGACGATGTAGATATTTTGTGCATTTGTGAGTGAAATTGTTTTGATCGTGGACAAGAGCTGCAGTCATAAAGTACTGAAAATACTAACTGGTAATTAATTGTTGAAGGAATGACGGCGCAGAATTCCGCCCAGTCGTTCACTACCGCGACTTGGACGCACCGCGCGAACCTGACGAGTTCATTTAAGCTTCCAAACGAAAAGCATTGCCTTGGCAAAGGATGTTTACACTGAAAACTTTAGTCTATACGCCTCACTTGTACGGTTTATGGTTTATTGCAAGTTTTAATTTAAGCCTAAGTTATGCCGAAACATTACATCAAACCTTTTTTTTGTCTTTGATAAAGTTAGTCACAATAAATTTGTTGTTGAAATAAAACATTTGGTATTTTTTGGGTGATGGAGTTATACAATAAGAACTGTAAATAATAATATCTTGATCGAATTACAAGGTTGCTTGTAACATCTCACAATATAGTTATTATAATGAAATTAACAATACGTTTACCTTTCACATCCTCTTTGAGGCGGCATGTATCTTTTGAAGTGAAAGCATTACAGAACTGATAATTATTTTAATATGAAATAAGGTTCTACAATGATTTTACTGTTTGAGATTGATTTACGACCTACAATTTGTTGCAAATTTAAATATACTTTTATAGTGCATTACTTATTGCCAAAAATTTATATATTATGATCGATTATTTAGCTGCCGCCTGTTTGTATATATAGAGCATATAGCTTTTTAAGATGAGCGTTGCTGCTGTGGGCACGAACATCATCATTAGAAAACATTATCCTTAGAAAAACCACTATCTATAACACTTTTTAAAGGTAAGTCCTAAAAATGTTTGGAACTTATGGTACGAAGGTATGTGATCTTGCATTAACCTTATATTGTAGAACAAAATACCTCTCGTTTAGCAATTTTTGCTTATCTTGTTAACATTAGCTTAATCGGTCTCGTTGTATACATTTGCAAGGTATAATTAATAATTCCGTTCCAATTCCACTGCACGCTAAACTAAAATTAGTTTTCTTTTAGCAACAGAAAGAGCTGCACGTCTGCGTTTTGGTCACCCACATTTTCTTGCTATACTTTGATTTAAAAAGATTTATTGTGTGAAGCTTAGGGCTACGGAGACGTCTTATCATGGCTGTGCAGGATTTTATATTTAAAAAGTATAAGTAACACCACACACGTTAGAGTGAGTCGTATTAGTCAAAAGGGTCGTCGTTACGCTCTTCGCAACTATTGTATGGCATGGATTGAAGGATAGCAAAATAAGACGTCCGAAGACTTGGAGATACATTTTATTACTACGTTTCTACCGAAGGCGGTGTACCGCGCCTTAGGAAAGTGCGACTAATGAGGGCGGTGCAAGAAACACTGAGCTTCCTCGCTGCGGACGTTAACGGCGTACTGACGGGACGGAGCTGCCGATACTGTCCCCACAACATATAGCATTGCTATTTATTTATACAGTAATGCGCAACCCCGAAGTAGTTGGTGCTTTAAAAAATAAAAATATTTAACTCTTAAACTACATATTATATATTCTATTTACAGACTGGATTATTATGTTGAAGAATATAATTAATTATATGACTTACTCGTCCTTTAATCGAATGAAACTTATTTTTATGTAAGTTTCCACTTTTTTCTTATTAATAATTAAATAATGTTACCACGGATATAAATATTGTTGCTAGCCGCTCGCAGTCAACAAATAAAAAACTGAAATAGATCATCAATATTCTGCACGTTTCAAGATAATAAAACTATTAGCTAATGTCTGAACTGTTTATTTTGAAATTGCATATGTCACCTTTCGTTCCATTCTATGTTTAACAGTAACGATTTGTATTAAGGCACGTTGAATTTATTTTACTCATATGTTCAGGATTTTATTATGTATGTCAAATTGGATATATAACTATTAATATTAAATATGAAAACCGCTGTACAACGCCTTTGGAATGTGGCGGGAGAGAAAAGAGAGCCGTGAACGTTGACGGCTGACTGACGGAACGGTGCTGTTGATACTCCGCGGAACAGCGATTTCGGTAGCACTTGTACCTTGTACTTGTGTATCGTTTTCGTGGGAGCATTCAAGCTAATTTACTAAAAAAGAAGTTTTGGCTAAAAGCTCTTACACTTTCAATTGGCTGCTCTTACACTTGCAAACTAATGCCAATAAGGCACAGTCACCTTCTATCATCAAGAAATATACGGACCGCTTATTAATAGTTAGCGGCTTTATTACACCAGATCGATATCACATTAAAAAAATAGAAAAACCAAAAAAAAAAAATTCATGACAATATCGTAGATATTGCACAAAGATTATTCATTTGATTCTTAGCGTTGAAGAAGTTGAATAATAAGTATTATGTATTGAAAAAAATTTCCCGGATTCAAATGGCCGAACGAGACGGATGTCTATAGTAGATTGTGTCGGTTGACTCCGGGAAAAGTTCTTTTTGTCTATTAATCGATTAAAAACTTAGAAAATTTAACGTATAAATATGCAACCGAATATCAAGTATTCGATAACTAGCAATGTCTAACTTTAATGAGATGGATATACTCAAAACATGGTACGTGTGACGATGTCGGAGCGATCATGATGGCAATGCGTCACCCGGATGTTCTCGTGTACGCACATTATGCAGCGGAATGCAATAAGGCGCTGTTTTATTACTTTAATGTAAGTTTATTACGTAACCATAGACTCAGATTTTCCAAAGTGCTATATATATACATAATTAGCGACCTGACAATGAATACTAACAGATTTTGTGAATAGATGATGACTCATTCTTATAATGACATTGAATAAAGATTAACGATGTTTCTTTTATTAACCTTGTCTTAAATTAAACATGTTAACCGTTTGTAATAAGCCATGTTAATTCAAAAAAATCTTTCTTTCCTACTACGAAAGAAATAATTTGACTTTTAAAAGAATCGCTTTTAATATTGCAAAACAAACTACTACCCACATAAAATTGTTATTAAGAAGCACGAACAATTTGTCATAATATTGTAATGATCATAAACAGCACTGAATAATATGTAGTCACCATTTTAATAATTATAAAATCCTTTAAAAATACACGTGTAACAGAGTTATTATAAAAACTTATTTTATGACATCTCGTTTAAATCATGATAAATAATTTATAAGAATATTTTTTTTCTCCATGCTATTTTTTCGCAAAGAACTTTTTTGACATCAGCGCGGATAATATTATCAAACTAGTGTGTAACCTAAGGATTATTAATAAATAACAACAGGTTTTAGCTAGTTGCGTTTATTTGTAAATCGCTTTATAAAAGCAGACGGCATCACAGCAAAATTGTAGTCGGAAAGCTTCATCAAAATGAAGCTCTCGTGCGCTTTGGTGCTGGGTCTTACAAACCTCGTGATAGCAACTCCCTTTAGTTTCAGTGTGAAAGGTAGCGGCGCATCAGCCAAAGGTTTGACTTTTAATTTACTTTTTGAATTATTAGTTAACAATACCTACCAATAACAATACCATATTAATTATATTAAATACAAAGCTCTCAGAATAATACGCGGTACAAATATAAATCGCCGAATTTTTTTGGATTTTTTAATTTGACTTCGACAGCTTTAAATAAAAATGTGCCAGCAATTTTTTTAAACACCGAATGCGTAAAATTATGGGCTCATTCTTATTCTTGTAGACGCGTTGGTATATTTTCGGCATAAACGAGACATTTTTTTGAATATCCGTGTACAATGAGTTTTGAAAGTAATTTTAATATAACTCTTTTGTTTATCTATACAGAATATATATAAAGAAAAAGAGTAAGTGTTGGCTAATTACAGAAAATTTATTTTGTACATAATTTTTAAAGTTACAGCCATTCACAAAAGTAAATAGATTTTTTATGCATCCTGTAAGGTATTTTTATTGCTATGAGCCTTATTAAAAAAGGATTACTTTTATAATTTCTTTTCAATTTGTAGAGGACAAGTGCCTTGTGATTTTGAATGAGAATAGCACTTTTTGTCAAATTTTCTGAGGTTAACCAGGTGACTCGCCTTATCATCAGATTTCCTTTTGACATTTATTTATGGGCCAGCCTCTATAAGAAGTCATTATTTTGACAATATCGCGTTCTGAGAGTTCACAGATTTATATTATTTTTAATTAAAGAGTTATAAAGCAACTGTCACATTGTAGTTTTCAAATTCAAATCGCACATTGTGTTACAAATCTTTTGATTTTTTATTTATTCATATAGTATATTGAACCACCACTTTGTGTTTGGCACTAATCGGTGTAACATAACTCCTGAAGATGCCCCGTGGAGGGGTGAAACACGTGTTGAGTGGTTTGACGGTGGCGGTTGTGTGGTTCGCATTGTTTGCCGCATACGCATTTATCAGCGGGCTGGTGGGCGGTGCACTTTGTTGCACGACTACCACTGCATGTGCGGAAGTAGCTAAATATTAGTCCTTTTCTTACCATGTTCGTAACATTACGAATGTTTGTATAGACTAGGTAAATTAGGATTTCATAAATACTTGCGGCGTTATATTTTAAACCGTTTTTAATAAAATTTTTCCCATAACAATTAGAGCACAATAAGCTTTAAAACTAATGAAAGTATGTAGTTCCATTTCTTGTGTTGTATTTTTATACATTTTATATGAATTTTTTCGTTATTGTTATTAACTTATTTTAATAATATTATTAACTAAACATTTTATGCAAATGACTTACTTATGAGAAACGTCATTTTAGCTGGTGCTGTGGCCGCCCCTCTTGGAACATTTGGGCTAGTGCATCCAATTGCATCAACAGCTGCTAATTATCCGGGCAGTACATCGAAATTTTCGACGTCAAGATTCACCACAGGAGGTGCAAGCTCGAGTTCAGGTGCATATCACTACAACAATGGGTTTGCATATGATTCTTCAGGATCAGTTGCTCCCGCAGCTGAAGTTCTACCCCACAGTGCAGTTAAAGATCCTCAAGCAAGTTTGTTACACGAATCTAAAGCTGACTCTTTAAGTACCCCGGTCACTGGATCTCATCATTCCGTGAACGCTAATGGCTACTTTCTTAATACTAACAGCGCCTCACAGTTTCAATATAAACCATATGCGACAGAACATGAACGTGAAACATTTTTAGGGAAAGATTCTGTCGTTTCTTCTGCTCCTTCTCATGAAAATTCTAAACCATATGCTTTTGACCCATACGTCAAAGAAAGCGAACAACTTAATCAAGCTAAAGAAAAGCCACAAGTGCAAAGTTTTCCATGTCAACATGTCAGTAATGAGTCTCCTTTTCCTCAACCTCATGTTGCAATTGCGACCAATGCTCCTGCACAAGAAAAAAAGACATATAATAAGGGCTTTGGGGGTCCCCCAGGGATATTAAACCCTTACGACAAAGGTTCCTCTTCGCATGGTGCTTTTTCTAAACCTGAAAACGAAACTTATTCAAATGAAAACAAAACTAATATAAACATCAATGACGAAAAACCGTTTAGTGGGATAACACTTAAAGATAAAGATTTGCCTAATCTGCAGCCAAATCATAAAATCGCTCAAGCGCACTTGACAAACGGTGAAAACGTACCATATTTACTCAAAGAAAGTTCTGCAAAGGAACCCGTAGAAAATGATTTTGATTCTCCAAAACCATTTAACAATTATCAAACATTTATTGGGCCGCATCATAGCGATAAACCGTTCAACTCTCCAATTACTGGCGTGCAACATGGCGAAATATATGTAACTCCCGGAAATTTAGATAAAAATAAACAAAACAATGAACAACTACATATTGAAGGTTTCGGATCAGGAGCTGAGATATTAAAACCTACAGTCAGTCAATCACTATCTGGTAGTCCTGAATTTACTACTATAGAAAAAGCCGAACAATATGAACTATCGAAAGAGTCATTTGAAAGTGGGCCGTCAGTTGCTACTGAGGAAACGTCGCAATCTACAGCTTCTCTTTCAGATGATAAATACAAGTTTACTTCTGGATATACTTTATCGAGTGCAGTACCGTCTAAAACAAATAGTAACATTGGTGTCACAGAACATAAACAAGTTACTCAGACCTCATATAAACAACCTGGAAGTACTGTATTCAGCCTAGGAGCTAACACATTCAAACCTACAGTCAGCCAATCACAATATGGTAGCCCCGAATTTACTACCACTGAAAAAGTTGGACAGTATGAAACATCAAAAGAAACATTTGAGAGCGGGCAATTCGTTGCTACTGAGGAAAATTCGCAATCTACAGCTTCTCTCTCAGATGATAAATACAAGTTTACTTCTGGATATACTTTATCGAGTGCAGTACCGTCTAAAACAAATAGTAACATTGGTGTCACAGAGCATAAACAAGTTACTCAGACCTCATATAAACAACCCGGAAGTACTGTATTCAGCCTAGGGGCTAACACATACAAACCTACAGTCAGCCAATCACAATATGGTAGCCCCGAATTTACTACCACTGAAAAAGTTGGACAGTATGAAACATCAAAAGAAACATTTGAGAGCGGGCAGTCAGTTGCTACTGAGGAAACGTCGCAATCTACAGCTTCTCTCTCAGATGATAAATACAAGTTTACTTCTGGATATACTTTATCGAGTGCAGTACCGTCTAAAACAAATAGTGACATTAGTGTCACAGAGCATAAACAAGTTACTCAGACCTCATATAAACAACCTGGAAGTACTGTATTCAGCCAAGGAGCTAACACATTCAAACCTACATTCAGCCAATCACAATATGGTAGCCCCAAATTTACTACCACTGAAAAAGTTGGACAGTATGAAACATCAAAAGAAACATTTGAGAGCGGGCAATTCGTTGCTACCAAAGAAACGTCGCAATCTACAGCTTCTCTCTCAGATGATAAATACAAGTTTACTTCTGGATATACTTTATCGAGTGCAGTACCGTCTAAAACTAATAGTAATATTGGTGCATCAGACTATAAACAAGTTACTCAGACCTCATATAAACAACCTGGAAGTACTGTATTCAGCCTAGGAACTAACACTTTCAAACCTACAGTCAGCCAATCACAATATGGTAGCCCCGAATTTACTACCACTGAAAAAGTTGGACAGTATGAAACATCAAAAGAAACATTTGAGAGCGGGCAATTCGTTGCTACTGAGGAAAATTCGCAATCTACAGCTTCTCTCTCAGATGATAAATACAAGTTTACTTCTGGATATACTTTATCGAGTGCAGTACCGTCTAAAACAAATAGTAACATTGGTGCCTCAGACCATAAACAAATTGCTCAGACCTCATATAAACAACCTGGAAGTACTGTATTCAGCCTAGGAGCTAACACATTCAAACCTACAGTCAGCCAATCACAATATGGTAGCCCCGAATTTACTACCACTGAAAAAGTTGGACAGTATGAAACATCAAAAGAAACATTTGAGAGCGGGCAATTCGTTGCTACTGAGGAAAATTCGCAATCTACAGCTTCTCTCTCAGATGATAAATACAAGTTTACTTCTGGATATACTTTATCGAGTGCAGTACCGTCTAAAACAAATAGTGACATTAGTGTCACAGAGCATAAACAAGTTACTCAGACCTCATATAAACAACCTGGAAGTACTGTATTCAGCCAAGGAGCTAACACATTCAAACCTACATTCAGCCAATCACAATATGGTAGCCCCGAATTTACTACCACTGAAAAAGTTGGACAGTATGAAACATCAAAAGAAACATTTGAGAGCGGGCAATTCGTTGCTACTGAGGAAAATTCGCAATCTACAGCTTCTCTCTCAGATGATAAATATAAGTTTACTTCTGGATATACTTTATCGAGTGCAGTACCGTCTAAAACAAATAGTAACATTGGTGCCTCAGACCATAAACAAGTTACTCAGACCTCATATAAACCACCTGGAAGTACTGTATTCAGCCTAGGAGCTAACACATTCAAACCTACAGTCAGCCAATCACAATATGGTAGCCCCGAATTTACTACCACTGAAAAAGTTGGACAGTATGAAACATCAAAAGAAACATTTGAGAGCGGGCAATTCGTTGCTACTGAGGAAAATTCGCAATCTACAGCTTCTCTCTCAGATGATAAATACAAGTTTACTTCTGGATATACTTTATCGAGTGCAGTACCGTCTAAAACAAATAGTAACATTGGTGTCACAGAGCATAAACAAGTTACTCAGACCTCATATAAACAACCTGGAAGTACTGTATTCAGCCAAGGAGCTAACACATTCAAACCTACAGTCAGCCAATCACAATATGGTAGCCCCGAATTTACTACCACTGCAAAAGTTGGACAGTATGAAACATCAAAAGAGTTATTTGAGAGTGGGCCGTCAGTTGCTACTGAGGAAACGGCACAATCTACAACTTCTCTCTTAGATGAGAAATATAAAATTAGTTCTGGATATACTCCAACGAGTGCAGTACCATCCGTAACTAACAATTATGGTTCTTCAAACGCACCGACAAAACCTTTAGTTTCTTCTGGCTCTTTCGAAACTATTCAAGCAATAAGTCAAACTTTAACACCGGAATCTAGAAACCCACTTTCTCATTATAATTCTTCAAAACAAACTACTACAGGTTCTTTGGAATTAAAGCCATCTTTAGAAAGTACTTCAATCACTTATACGCCTTTAAAGGATCCAAAACACGCCGAGAATTTCCAATCCAAATATCCTTTAAAAGTACAAGATTATGCTGTGTCCACAGAATCGCAAAAGGTCTCCTCTGAATCTAGTAGTACTGCCGCCTTTACTACTGTAAATATTTTATCATCGTTTGATTCCAATTTAAAACCTGTTAAAACGCAATCTCATTTTACACCAAACCTATCTAATAGTGCAGGAACAGCTACTCCCTCTACTTTGACAAACCTATCTCAACAATCATCAGTCAAACCTTCGTTTGAAAGTTCTGGTATTAATTTTGCTCATCCTGTGTCTAATGCTGAATTTTTATTTAATTATAACTCATTGCCTGGAAAACCTCAATCTAAATTCACAACAATATCCTCAGACGTTACTACAACTGCCAAAACACCAACTTACTTAAATACTTATGGAACATTAACGGGAGCTGTTAAACCCATTAGCCAATCATATTTTGGTGCTACTGGTTTTCCATTGTCAAGTTCCAGATTCAGTTTTGTATCCGGAAGTGACAATTCAAAAGAAACTAGCAATTTTGGTACTACTCACAAAAATTTTCCACCTTTAAAGCCTACAAATGAAATTTATAAACCCACCAGTATTTCTGTATCCTCTAACATTCCAACCGCAGAAAAATCACATACAACCACTGCTACGCCCCCGAATAACGTCCAACAAAGCACTGGAACTAATCCTAAGGAGTCCAAGTATAACACTGTGCCAGAATCAAGTACAGTATATCCTAAATCTAAGCCAGAAAAACCGGTTCAACAACTAAGCGAAGGCGTAGTTTTTTCTGTAACACCATCCCCGTTTAAACCAACAAATCAGGCCATCGACAATTCAGTTTCTACAACAAGCAGACCTGTTTTTAGTAGCAGTTCATCCACAGTTCAACCTATTATTCAAAATAAGCCGTGGTATTCAAATACCTATTCCCCATTTATAGGGGCCAAACCACATAGCTATACTTATCCAGGTTTTACTTCGTCGTACACTAATTTTGGTTACGGTTCCAATTTTGGAGTTGGATTTTCTAACAGAACAAAACAAAACAATCAATTTTTAAATCAATATAAACCTTTCTCTTCGGGTCAATACAATTCTTTTTCATCTGGTCAGTACAAACCTACTACAACGGGTCACTATCAACAAAGCTCAATAGGCCAGTACAATCCTACTGCAACAGATCAGCCCAAACTTGGCTCAATAAATCAGTACATTTCTACGCCAGTAGGACAATATAAACCAACATTTAATTGGGTATATACAGGACAACCGACAACCCTCAAACCCTTTGAGAAATTTACTTCTAGTCCAAAGCAAATTAAAGACGCCTATGTCCCTACTACTATTAAACCATTTGCCTCATTTGAGAAATCGAAACCAAGCAATAGTGTTTCTGATACAAATCGAGAACAATCTGTTTATTTAAATGTATTTCCATCTTATGCTAACTTTCCCAAACCAACAACTATATCTCTTTTACAGGGTTCTAAAGTTCAAACTACACTAAAACCCACCACTTTGAGCGAAACTTATAAGTCGACTACAGAGAGCCTTTTTCATACCGAATATTTTGATACGCAAAAAGTAGTTTCTACAACACCTAAGAATGACTTACACAAACTTTGGAACGTAGAATCACAAACAGTTATTAGTCCTTCCAGCACTGAAAATCCTCTATCTATCTCAACAAATACCAATTTACCACCTTTTACGGGACAAATTAAAGAATACTCTGTGGATTTTCAACAAACATCTCAATTGTCTCTAGAAATGCCATCTTCCAGTGCATCAGGTTTTTCAAATGAGGATAATTCAGACACTCAATTTACAACTCAAAACAAACTACATACTGCTGATAGTTTGCCGGAAGACAGAGCTTCTACTCTATCTTCTTTGGTGTTACCTACGTATCAATCTAAACCCAGCTTGGATATTAGTACCAGCCAAAAGCAACCATTGTCTGATGAATACCACGAACAGCCAGATTTTGATAAAAAATCTACTAGTTTACCCTCTTCCTCTATTACTCAAATACTTGCTACGGATTCTGTTTCTACAACTTCCTTTAAACCTAGTAATAAAGGGAGCGACGCTGAAACGAAATTTGAATCTAACTTATCAGGTATTCCGAGTAAAGTACCTTTCACTACCCAAATAATACATAAACCTAACACAGCATCTGCAGTCCCCAGTCTTTCATTCGGAAATCCGCAAAAAGTAGGTCCTGCGGTTGATCCGTCAATTGGAATAATTCAGTCAGAACGTGACGAATCTGTGTACGATATAAAGAAATCATCAAATCAAGAATCTTGGACATTCAACGCCCAACACGCCTCGTCCCTGTTGTCAAAACCAAACATAAAAATATCCAGTGAGGCAAACGGTATTACTGTTCGTCCTACATATACTGGAGGTTTTGGCGGACCATCTGGTATATTAAATCCGAATGGCTACAAACCGTTTAACCAACTTCAAAATTATCCAAATAGTTTTAATAAAAGCACATCAGTTGCTAATAACGGCGGAAAAGTTGCTGTAGAGTCACATCATTATTCCGGTGGATTTGGCGGACCTCCCGGTATATGGTTACCAAACGACAATAACAAACATGGTAGCGGTAGTCACGTTGTTCACAATAAACAACCTCTTATTGAGCAAAGTGCCGGATTCCACGGTAACTTAGCTCAAATTGGAACTCATTCGGGCTATGTACATAACCCTTTGCCTAACGCTTTATCTTCTACCAACACTATTGCAGCAGTTAACGCTAATTCTGAAAAATTAAATAAAAACAATGAAGACAATTATAACCAGCACCACATTAACAAAGATGTTAGTAACGTGAATGGGGTTTCACAAAATACAAATTCCTTTAGTGGACAATTCGGAGTATTAAATGGATTTAAATCGAGTACATCGGCGAAAGAATTAACGGCATCTAAACCTATTACATTGGCCTTCGAACGACCTTTCGTATCTGGATCAGCTACAGGGCACGCTTCGTCCGGACTCAACACAAGTACTGGTAGGTTGATATATAATTCTGACATTTTTTTGGGTGACTAATGTTAGAAAACCGAAATTAAAAAATGAAAATTTTCATATTAAAAAATCAGTTATCTCTACAATACCATACAAATTACTCAAGAGTTGAAGATTTTATTACTTTACCAAACCAAAACGTTTAAGCGTGTACTATAATCGTTCCGCTTGTGGTGCCTGTAGATTTATTATGGAACAGGCTTGCCTATAGTCAGGTCATAGCAGGTCTTGCTTATAATCTAAAATAAAATGAAAGAAATTAATAAAAAAATTATTTAATTTTTAATACATTTGATATTATATAACTTTATTCGATACTATTCTATAACATGTCACTGTAAATTAACTAATACTTTTTCGATTTGATTTCAGGTAAAAAAATATTTTAAACTTTAAATATATTTATTCCACTACGCCCTTGAAACTTAAATATACATAACGAAGCATTTGAAGACACGAAATATGATCACAAAAGGATTACAAATAATTTTAGTGGCTTGTGAACTAGCCGAAGTTTTTGTTTATACATCTATAAAATCGTAAATGGGTAAAACGTTAACATTAAATATCTTTACTGCAATAACCCTGTTTTATTCTATCTAATCCTTATTTTAAAGCCGAGCTCCTCGCCATTTTGAAAGCCTGCTCGTGGGCCAGTTCAACACACACGAACACATACACAATTATTCACACGGACTCACAATCGGCCATCGCCGCACTACAGAATAGAAGCAACACCCTCCCCATCGTCACACTAATTCACACTCTGATACACGCACGCGCGTCAGCTACATTACACTTTACCTGGGTCAAAAGTCACACAGGCGTCGTCGGTAACGAAGCAGCCGACTTGGCAACAAAAAGCGCTGCCGCATTGCACTCTACACCGGCTTATGTTTACTTCCCAATGAGTTTCGTGAAGAGCACAATCCGCTCTGAACACAACCGCATTTGGCAGGTTAGATACGAGAGCTCGGCTCAGGGTCGACATACCATAGGACTCCTTTCGAAACTCATCGACATAAACAAACTGCAAAAACTCATCAAGACATCTTTCCATCTCACACAACTACTAAGCGGTCACGGGTACGGCAAGCAGTACCTGCACCGTTTTAAAATAATCGATAATGAGTCTTGCCCATGTGACGACTCCTCAGTACAGACTCTTCATCACTTATTCAGACACTACTCCCGATTCAAATCCAAAAGACATAACTACGTGACCTTATGTGAAAACCTTAATATACCTCCGTTCAACTTACCGGACCTTCTCAAGATAAAATGTACTGCAGAATCTTTTGATGAGTTGGCCCGGCACATTGTCCTAAATCTCAAGGCATTTAACGGTCTGTAGTGCTTGGGCGACTTGAAATAAAATAATGTACCAACTAATATATAATTGAATAAAACTTACAAATTTTATTGTTATGTATAAATTTTAGTTGTATTTACCCATGAGTGAAAATTGTGTAACAAAAATTGTAAAAACTATAAAACGCTGTCGTGCCTCGCAGCTGGTAAAAGAAAGATCCGTGTCGAATAGCGGCAACCCCAGCGAGTACCCAAATAAATGATGAAATATACCTACATAGAGCATGTAAACTCACAAATTGTTTGATAATACATCTCAAGTATATTTCTGAAATAGCTTGTTAATCAACATCTAATACAGTTTATAATGCTCTAACATTTTACTAAACTTCATACTTATTTAAACTGTTATACTGTTTAATGTTTAATTATTTAAACAAATTAATTAAACCAAGGAAAATTTATTCTTTTACTTAGTCAAAAGAATATTTGTTGTAATTTTAGAAAATAATGTTTGTAATTACTCTACTCGTAAATTTTTCCTAAGAAAGACACGTTTATGTGCTTTACCTTTTTATGTCACGTATTACCCGTTGTTAAACCTGGTTCAAGGATGCAGAGTGCTGAAGACGTTTTTCCTAAACATTTTAACAGCAAGCAAGCTCGAGAGTTCCGCTAGGAGTGACAGCTGAGGCCGTTGCATTACTTGTTTCGAAGCCCCAGATACCGCCAAGCTCTGAGGTCGCTTAGGACCAAGCTGCAATCTCCAAGAAATGAATGGATGTAAGGGTCCGAGAGTCACTCGAAATACGTTTTGCCGTGTAGGATAATAAAGACCCCCATATACAGTCTGGTATGGAGTAGTTTCTTTTATCGAATTATTACCTATATGAATGTAATAAAATTACCCATTACCTATAAAACCAAAAAAAAAATCGACATTTATTTAAAGGCAGTATCAGTTTTCGAAATTAAAAATATAAATAATTTATGAACTGATGTCATTTTCCGTGTGATCTTTTAAACACCTGTATTAGTCAATAATATTTATCGTACGGAAAGCAGAGACACACTATATTTTTAGCTGACCGCTCATTATAATCAATCTTAGCTTACTATTTTACTGTGTCGACCGTCGAGTTATATCATATAACTGAAGTTCATTGTACCTTTTCCGTAATATTATTATACACAGCTCTTCCTATAGCGTAATAGTTATGCTTGAAATATATGTATCAATATACCAGTGCTCAGCAAAAAAGCATCTACCTAAACATTATCGAATCCTGCTGACGTTCACTACTGGAAATGGGCCTCTTCTATAGATTTCTAATGGGAACAGTGGGAAGCACCCTGCATTCAACGTCTTCCGACGACCTTGATTAGGTCATTTGTTAACTTCGTGGGTCGCCGTTCCACGCTGCGCTTGCCGATTTATGGTTTATTTATGTAGGTGATGAAATTTATTTATGTATAGAAGGTAAACTTACAAATTACTTATTTACAAATATCAAGAACATTTAATAACTTGGTAATGAATGTCAAATGCAGTTTAGAATTTCCTCCAGTTTCAAGAAAATTCATATTAAGAAAATCTTTAGCAAGGATGTTATATCGAAGTTTTGTTAATTTTTTAATTAGTTTGCAAAGTATATTTAACATTTTGTTTACAATGTATTTACAAAATACAATTAATAATATAAAACCAGCAAGTGTAACTAGCACGTTTGATTAAAAGGAGATGATTATTACAACTAAAGAAATACATATAAGTAGTTTCAAGATCTAATAGTTCCTAATATATATTCTTCCTGATCGACGTGTGATAAAGACTTGTTAATAAAAAAAGAACAAAACCGTTTGCAAGTGAGTAATGCTCTGACTCCTAACTTTTTTACAACTATTTGACTAGAACTTAAAACGAGACATTTACTTTTAGGTTTCACTTTACGGTATCACAATCAAAATTAAAAGAGTTTAAAAGAACTTAAAAAGAATACATGTATTGGTTGTTAAGCTAAATTTGGAACACCATATCTAAAAATGTTTTGATAAATCATAAATGACGTAATATCAATATAGTAACAGAAGGTCTTTTCTTAATTTGGATCACTATATGTTAAAGTTAATTATTGTGTACTATCTGCCCTTGCAGACTCTACTTCCAGAAGTTATTTGTCTACTTCATTGGATTTAAATAAAATTTTTAAATATATTAAAAATGATCACTTTGTATAGGGTGATTGTAAATATGTGTAAGAGCATTTACACTTTAAAGCATTTTACATGTGTAAACAATCACTTTATACACCCTAAATAACTGGACATTGTACTAAAAAGTAGCCGAATTTTGACAATGTTTCAATGTAACGTATTTTAATAACGGAAGTAGTGAATTTCTTTGTGTGTTGAGTTCACGTCCATTCACTATTTGAACAAAGGTCGTCAAGGTCATTCCCAGTACTTATGAGCTACAAGGATAGGTAGAGAAGAATCTTAGATGTTTTAATAGAAACTTGTTTTAAATATTTAGTCGACAAGTAGCTAATACAAAGATAGCCGCAAAGACGAAACAGGTATTCTCCTAATTATACGTGAATCATTCTGTGCATTACAATGCAGTACAAAATTTTAATTAATTTTGAACACACAAATTACTACTTGTAACTGTTTTTCCGCTCGTCCGCTGATAAAATATATTCATTTACCATATTTTTAGAGACTATAATGGCATCCTTCAACTTAAACTACGAGGGTCCCAAGTGCGCTGTGATCCTATAAGAGCGCTCAATAAACTTAGATGGCAATTTTGTCTCACTTTTACAACATGTTTAATACAGTAGTAATACAATTCTTTCTCAAACTTACAGGAAGAAGTATGACCAGCTTATCCATGTTTCTAGTAACGAAGTAGTTAAAGTGGTCGACCCCTTTAATCTAATTTTAAAGTTACGATACCTCACATACTTCTAAATATCTGCTCTATTTGACGAAAGAAAAAAACACTGACGTCAAACAAAATATTATATTTATATGAATAACATAACGAATATGGGAAACATATCAATTCAAAAAACATAATGATTAAAATTTTAAACATTTAAACATAAGTTAACCTTATTTTACTAAAAGAATGAATACTCCTGTTCATCCACTCTTATCATAGGCTTTAAAAGTATCTATAGATGTGACTAAAGGAAACAGTTTTGGCTACTTACACATTAAAATATAAAAGTTTGACTAATAGTTTCCATATGAAATAAATATTATACGTCATACTGTTTGGCGTAAATTGCCATTGAGCACAAATATTTGACTATGAAACTATGTACATTAATTTTCCTTTTTTACCATTGCATTCGCATGTTGCACGATTCATTTAATCTTCATAAATGTAAAGTATTCACATTCCCCCGATTTTATTCGTACAACATGACAGACCTTGAACACGACCCCGGATTTCATAGTTATCAGTTTAGACACATAAAATTGTAAAATCATGTATTCTTTTTTTTCAATACCATTCTCTAAAATTTATCCAAGGCCAACAATGTTAACGAAAAAGAAAAGAATTTAATTGATACGCTCGGAATTTGATTCCTTTTAAATTTTTAGTTTGTTTTTCTATAAATTATTTTAATCTGTCACTATGTAATATTTATATGAAATTCTATATGCATTCAAAGGTTGTCTTTGTTGTTGGTAGTAGATACACCAAGTATAATATATCCTTGAACTATAGATTCGGTTAAACGTATGCCCAGTCATTAAGTTTAAAAAGATAAAAAAAATCAATTTGCAATAGATTTATAATAATTTTATATTATGTTCATTTATTAATAAATTATCTAATAAGTCGTCAATAAGAACTGCTGAAGTTTCAACTATTTTAATGTTATTATAGAAATATAAACTCAACTTTAATAGGCCTGTGTATCGTAGAAATACTTTTTTTGCTGATATCGAAATTTTATCAAAACACTATGTAGTTTCTTGTCTTAAATGCAAGTTATTTCATTACATTATAAAATCAACACTTAAAAGATAATACCTAGTTAAATAAAGTCGGTGTTCTCATCTTTTACCTTTTAAAAGTAAATTAAAAAACCAAAGATTAAAGCTCTTTAACAAATTAAAAATAAAATATAGGTGAAAATATCTGTATGTCAATAATATTAATCAGCGGAAGGTCCACGTACGCTTAGTGTAGATTGTAAGTTCCACAGTAATGAACACCTGAGTTTGTTGGCCATGAACCTACTGACCTTCGTAGCTAACTATTAAAATATAACTTAACAAAATATAATACTAGTTATAAAAAAGGATAAACCAAGGCTTGGATTGTGACTTTGATATTAATTTTATGAAGTAGATGAATAGTAGTAATATTAAATACATTTTTAATATTTCAATGATAATAGATAATTTGATGATAATATGTAAAAGATTGGTTTATATATAAATATCAGTCGATCAAAATATTTACAGTCTAAATCAATTTATAAATTCAGATAAATGCTTAATAAATACCAATAAATATTTCAAATTTTAAAGGAGATATTATAATAAGATAAATCAAGCGATCTGTAACGTATATTTAATTACAATAAAATTTTATAGACTTACAATAGAATTCTCCTCATTTGTTGTGCTATCGAAATTATCAGACGTTACGCTTAGCCTAGAAATCTGTCGTATAATAGTGTATTTTGTATTGCACTTATTATTGCATACCGTATTCGATTAAGAATTCTTTTTAAAAAAAGTTGTTTTTAATTTCTTATTTTTAAATTTTTTAAAAGCCTATCATAGTATTACGAAATTTCTTACAAAAAAACTTAAACCAATAAATTTATAAAATTAATGTGCTACTTGTAAAAATTTGGTTTAATATAAACAATCATCAAATTGTTACATATATATTTCATTAGATCTTGTGACTTAATTATTAAAGAAATTAATTTGTTGATATTATATGGATGGATGTAAAAATAATAAAATTAATAATTGGCAGTTTATAATAATTTTACGCTGTAGTGGTAAAACAGCAGGCCATTATAGTAACTATTGGCGATAAATCGCAACTATTAAAATTCTTAGACCTAAATTTGTAGACTAGACTACTCGTTGCACTTTAATACTAAAGCAACATCAGAATAGTTCGTTATTCGCAACCGTTGTACGCTGTCTGCGCTTAGATCTGCGCGCGGAAGTGTTTGCCGCTCCGTTCCGTCAGGCTGCTGTCAATGTGCAATGCGGCGTCGATAATGTTATTAAAACCCACCGCCTCCCTCCCCACCTGGCCGCACTTTGCTAAGACGCGGACAGCGGTTTACATAGAACTATAGTGGACGACCAGAGCCCTGACGCTTAACGCTCTCTCTCTCTCTCTCATCTTTGTTCTTCTGCATTGCTTCGCTAAAAAAGCAGTACCGTCTATCACTATTAATAAGCGAGATGAGAAGAAAGTGCTTAGTTGAATTTTATCTTACCAATATATTGTTAATAATTAAATTAAATACCTCGACTAACCTGTTATGCCAAAATTAATATCAAGTACTATTAAACAAATCCTTATTTGTATCGTAATTATTGAACAATATAAATGATTTCTATTCGATAGATATCTATTCGATGAATATTTTCATTAAATTACTATGTATTATAGTAATAAGAAAACAAAATAACAGTATTCAATTAGAAAGATTCTTTTAATGTCGTTCATTTTATTAATACTACAAATTGAATATATGCAACACGTTTTTGCATTGGGAATTCGGAGATTATGAATTCTGGCTGCGTCCGCGACCATTGTGACTACGTTATGATAGTTCAACAAAAAAAACTTGATTATGTGCAACGTTATGGGACCAACACAACGAGAGACCACTAAGTGTAAACTTCAATAAAATCCAAATAACATGACTTTTATATTTTTAATAACAAACGTTTAGCTTAATTATTAAAACAAATTCTAATTATAGTAACCGGGCGGCCTCCATGCACCGCATCCATCGGCTCATGCTCGCAACTCGAGAACTTTTAAGCCCCAACGGCCGTCCGTTGCACGAGCGATGCCCAGAGCACCGCTACTTCAAACGAGCGATTCTTCCATCTACCTACTCAGTATAATCAATAACAATCATGCATTAATGTATGATATCAATTTTATAAAGTGAAATCCCCGCCTTCTTGACATAGGCTGGTAAAATGAATTTTTACGCACCTATTTAATGAATAAAATTTGGACGGAGTTGCGAAAGATCTGACGATGTGTGACTGCTGAATTTGATGTTACACACGAGGTGATTGGAGTCAGGGTTTGGCTACAGTAGCGTTTACTTATGTACAATCAAGATGATGCTGTGGTTGTAAGCTCTATTAAATCGGAATTATACGCGTGGAGAATCCTAGCGAACTTTCTCGATGATTGACAGATGCCGGCAAGTGCCACCAATCATTAAATATCATCATCGCCTATTACCGGATGGTTTTCATTCATTCACGGTCTAAGCTGCGCTTGTTGGGTCGTGGTCTCTGGTCCAGAAAAAAAAAGCCCCAGCGAACATCAGTTCTGCGCGTTATTAAATAAGTTAGCTTAAGGGAGCACATGGGCTGTAGAATTACAATGAATACTGGAACTGGATGTCTACTCTAAATCAAATTGTGTAAATAGAAATCCATGAAACTATTTCAGTATGTTAATGAGGAAAATAATACACAAACCTTTCGAACAGATATTATAACAAAGTGTCGTACCCAGAGCTTAAGGAGCATAGTTTACGCGTGTGAATCACAGGATTGGTGTCGAAAAGGGGAATATTATGTAAATTGTACGTCATTTTGACAAACACACACTTAATATGATACACATTTAATAGAATCTAGGCTAGGATTCTATGGCCTAGAATACAAGATATGTGACATCCGTAAATTTGCAAACCACAGGGCCTCCTCTGGGATGTATCTTGTAGAAATATTGTGAAATATTGATTATAATGTAATCTTGTTTCCTTTTTAATGTTACCTATAAATTAAAATTAAACTCGTAAATCTATGTCAACTTGGAATACATCGAAGGTTACGTGATAGCTTTTCCAAATTAGAATTGACCTTTACGCTGGATTGATCGGGAGATTAGATATCACACTTGATAAATGTTTTGACAAATCTGTACATTTTTAAACACAAATTAACACTGCAAAGGCTGCCAATAATATGCAACGCAATCGCACTTCTGACCACGCGACTGCGCAACTTTCGACGCTTAACGCGATTAACATATTATGTTTAGCATTTAACAACGTCGATGCAGGTGTTATACATATATTATATGGGTTTTGTCTTTAAAAGGTTACATTTATTGGTTATATATCGGTTGGTTTTATGTTTATTTCTAAAATGTAATGTAATGTTATTAAGATTATAATAAGTTCTTTAAGGTTGTTATAAACCATTTCAAATCCGTATTTATTTAAATCATAGGATTATACTAGTGTAAAGATGGGTGGTAAAGGAAATCGATAAGATTGAAGAATTACAAACCATACACGGTCACTTTTGTAAACAATACAAAACGTTTCAATCTTTCTTATCTGGACTATTCAGAATTATTCCGTAGGTGCCGATGCCGACTAAAGCTCGAGGTTGGGCAACGTTTCGCAAAGTACTACTTCGCCTCCGCAGACTACGATACCGTGACAACTGTTGAAGGCAAATACTTGTTATCTTATGAATAATGCCGATTATGTTGAGTAAACACGCACGCACGTATGAGTGCATTTTTCACCAAACTTTATACTTCACAGGATGGTCCAAAATTTATTTTTTCAGTTAATTTATTTACTTCCATGCTTTTATAATGCCAAGTACATAATTATGTTAATTATAATACTTAAATAATAATATTTATATACATCTCTCTTTCTACGCGTGAAAAGAGTTTTGACCATTTACAATCCTGTGAAAACTGAGTCAGTCTCTAGGAAATAGTAGTATATGAGTTGTAAAGATTTTTTTTAATGGAGTGTCAAAAGACGGATTAGCGATCGCAATACAAGACAATCAATCTATACGATTATTTAAACAGCAATGGCATGTTGCCAAACAGTGCACATATTGTATTGTAAGAAAAATACGTATAGAATAATCGATAGGCCATTTTATTGCACAACCAACAAAATAAGTAGTAGGACATATTCTGTTTACTCCCAAAATATGCAAATGTCCAACGTAATACAATCGCAACGTCTTTACGATTGTTGTCCGCGCTGCATACTGTGCAACTATGTATAACTAAGCCCGTGCATGTAACGGTTCACCTGCACATCGCGAAAATACATTGGACCTATGTTAATGATAATGAACATGACTAAATAGTAAAAGTATAAAATTAATTACCCAAATTACCTAATAACAACAGCTGCTAAGTTAAGGGACAATCGGATGAGATTTTAGCGCAGCCTGTGTATGTAAGCGACGCACGAGTCACCTAGATGTCGTGCCTATTGTCCACCGGCCGCTGGGTGAGCCGCAGCCGCGCCATTACCTCACACTTTCAATATTGGGTTACGAGAATTTGTACTTCAAGGCCCACTTTTAGGAACAAATACGAAGAGGTATAAAGGCAAAGACGAGCAACAATGTCACGCAGTTGGAGTTCAGCAAAGCGTGCAAAAATGTATACTACTACCGTTCTGTTCTTGTGCGGGTTCGTTGGTACGTGGCACATCTAACATTAATATTTGACACCCGTATTCTCTATACATCTTAATTAAAAAACATAAGGCTTATCACGGCTATAACAATTACTTTTCTCAATCATAACAGTTTATTAAATTTAATTATAAAGACCCTTTAGAAATGGTTATTACTAACTAATCATTTTTTTAGAATTAATGTGTGTTTGGATTAATTTTTTCAGGTAATTCTATAGGTTACAATATACAAAGAGACCTACCATACTATACCGGACCGAATGATCCATATCCAATAAGGAGCAATTTTGATCAAGAACAGTCTCAGCGGCTTTTTTGGGGAAATGGGCAAGGAAGTAACCAGGTCGGTGGGACGGGATTCTGGGCAACTTTGACCAATAAATTTCCATTCTTAGGCAACATGTTCGGACGCATGGAACTACCATCGGAATATGGTGTACCGAATTATATTAATTCGCAAACGCAATACGACGTCCCAAATCAGGCGCAATTGTACCAAGCTGGTTTCCGCCAGCAAACACCTTTCAGCAGGGAAGTGGCGATTACTGATGATGCTGTAATAATAACTCCACCACAAGTTCCGATTGCTTCGCAACCGGTTCCAGCTCCTATACCACAGCCAGCGCCAGTTCCTCAGCCGCAACCGCAACCATCTCCAGGATACCATTATGATAAACCACAATATAGATTTGAACTACCCCAGAAATATTATTAAATATTTTTTTTTCTTTTACATAAACTAAGTTATTTAGAAGTAATAACTTTATTTACAGTGTTTAATTTTAATTATATTATAATTGAATGAATTTAATAATGTTTCAAATTGTGCATCTACGGAAGAGTACAAAGAATTCTCTCTAGTTCTCATCATAGTTACGGGTATTTGACAATTGTAATTTATTGTTTTTCAAGAGGCTCTCTTAAGAGTTATTAATTGCCTACTTTTGAAGTGTGACAATAAAATATTGATATTAAAATGGTACCTCTTATTTTACAAGGCCTTTTAAAATGTAATTGCTTATGTGTGTTATTTTATTAATATCTTCACATCAGTCCATTATTATTATACTATTATTAATGACATTAATTAAGAAAAAAAAAACACTCAAGCTTTCGCCAATGCTTTTTATTGCGATGATTTATTTAAAAGTAGTTTGTTTTGAAAACATGTTTTCAGAAAATTATTTGATATTTAAAACATTAGTCATCAGACTGGATTTGGTGTTACGTAATGATTATCAATAAAAGATTCCTTCTATGGTAAGCGAAAAATGAAATAGACACATATTTCATTTCTCAAATAGTCATTGAATATGCATTATATGAGAGTTAGGAAGCCTTAGTTTGAAACTGAGGTGTACTGATCATAGTATCCCCTGCCCGATGAGTCCAATCCGACTGAAGATGAAGCAGAAACGGATCGACCACCACCTATTGGACCGAATTGACGTCGAGTCTCACCGGCACTGCAAACAGAACAGAAAATAATTGAGTATTAGAAAAACTTATTTTCTTTTAATTACTTACTGTATAAAACCTGAAGTATTCTAAATTCTATTAAAGACGTTGTACGTTCATAAAATTCCAAGTCGTCAGTAGAGTCGCAAAATAAAGCTAAAGACAATTTAAATACTATTTTATATAAAAGTAAGTAAAGTAAGAAATATCCGAGTATTTTAAAAATAAATATTAACTGTTTATCTTTCGTATCACGTTACTAAGTCTATGAATAATTGTTTATAACGCATAGTTAATGTTGAGATTGTTTAACCCTTTATAAAATAAAGGTAAAATACTTACCACTTTGTTTTCTTACCAAAAACGTACAATATTTCACATATGGCAATATTTATATTTATGGCATCAGTAAAAAATGTTAATGATGGCAACATTTAAGTTCGAGACGTCATCTGTCAATTTTAGGCGACGTCAAAGTTGTCCGGTCGAATGGCGATATGAAAAAATTCAAATAATTAGGCCACTTTGAAAATATTGTAGAACATTGTTCAAGAAAAATTTTGGTAAATGATATTTACATACAGATATGATAACTAAACATAATTTGGTGCATTTTTCTCTCAACAGTTCCGCATTTAATTATGTTTTTATGTAATATTTGGTGGTCTAAAGAAGTGGTAAAATAGTTAGCTTCGTCTTTTTGTGTTTAGCACAATATTAAGAAAAAAATTTTATAAATAAAAAAGGGGGGTGTTTTGGTGTACCAGACGAAATACGCCTGCTTAATGTTGGAATGCATTTACCTGACGAGGGCGAGACGTATAAGAGATGTCGCTTTTGCAGTACAAAAAAAATTCAAAAGAGAACAAGAATTTACTGCACAATGTGCAAAGTGACACTTTGTGCCAATCCTTGCTTTAGGCTTTTCCACACCGTAGAAAACTCAGAAACAGAAGAATAGTATTATAATCGTAAGTTCTAATCTTTTTTAATAAAACTTTCTACTGATTTTCACATGTTTTTTTTCCACCTCCATGTATACCCTAACTTATTTTTGAACCTAAAAGAACAAGTGATTTATAGCCCTTTTATACTATGTATTTCATAAGCAACATAAGATAAAAATTCAGTAAGTAAAGCCACCGCAAATAACTAGTGCAGATAAAAAAATTAACTTTAATGGATAATGGTAAGTATTTTACCACTTAAATAATTTCTTAACGGATAATGGTAACATATTTACCACCGAGAAAACTCCTATTTCCCTCTCCGTTTTCCGGATTTTCCCCTGAAAAATGAAATCTACAGTACTGATTTACACAGAATCTACTGTTTTTTTTCGTAAACCATGCAAAATTGCCGGCGTTTGTTTAAGGGTTAAAAAACTTCTATTTTGTGTAAGTGCTTTAAATCAATGCGCCAGAATACCAATAAATTTTGATTCAACATATCCGGTATTATTTCTTAACTTTTCGGATGAAATTCATTTTGATTTCTATAGAAAAAACAGAATATCCGAAAAACAAATGAAATGAAAATGAAACCCTATCGTCCCAGAGAATGCTGTCTTAGAGAAACGCTTCAAAGCAATGCATTCCGAAGAGTTTAAATATTCTAAGACACATTATGTGGCCTTCGTAGTTGTTTTGTTCACGGAATAAGCCTCTGGTCGTATTTTTAATTAGACCAAGCCAACTGACACTAGCTAATGTCACTTTGTATATATATCTAAATGTGTACTTATAGTTTTTTGTTTCTGGCAGCGGAGACACTAAAAGTTTTTTGAATACCAAAAATTAAACGAAGTATAAACCCATAACTTATTGGTTTTCAAAATAGAAAAGCAGTGGGACTACTTCTCTTTCGGGGTCTAATCCACGCGGTTTTTGACTATAACCGCTGCTTCTTCGGCCTGTTGAAACCGTATTTCACGAGGTTTTTCTTTTATATTTGAAAATAAATGGATGTCACTACGTGCAAAATCAGGTTTGTAAGGATGCCCCAACAATTCACGTGATGTTTGCGATATCAAAATAAATGTGTATGTGGCAAAATAAGCAGAGTTTTATTTTCTAATTTTTAAAAAACTTTTTTCAATTAGTTCTAAACTGACCAGTTATTAAAATTTTGAGTGTCATCAATTTATTATGCTATTAAATAACTATTACAACAAATCGTTGCTTTAAAAGAGCTTATCTTGACCGGCACATATATGTGTCTGTTTTTTCATCCTAGCCTCCCGTAACGGAGAAAGTTAGCCAAATTAAATGTAATAAAAATAAATAATATAATGTGCAGACAACGATCCAATGACTTTAAAATGTAATACAACATAAGACCCTGAGCAGGTTGACCACACGTAACCACAAAGAATATCAAATACTAGTCAACAACAACTACAATTTCAAAATAAACGTGTAGTTATTTAAGGTTATTAATAAATTTAGAGCTTCGAGGGCATTGCAAATTGCATATAAACCAATTATAATTGATGTTAATAAAAATTTAACAAAGCCTATTTACGAGCTTGTTAACTTTTCAATGCAGTTAATTAACTAAAACCAGAGCCAAGCGTACCGACCAAACCAACAAGAGTTACTCTAAGAGGTTTTACTATTCGTAGACAGCGCTGGCCCAAGGAGGCCTATGGAAATAAACATATCAACTAAAACTAAAATATAAAGCAATCAAATACAAAAAGAAATATTAAATTGAATTAATTATCAAATAAATCAAGATATTCATATTGTTACTCTGCAACATGGCCAGCAGGTTACTGCCAGAAACTGTTACAAATGTCATTTTACGTTTGGTCAATGTATTTATACAGCTCATAAAAAGATACTGGATACAGTCATAACAAATATAGAACTAAACAGTAACAGAAACACAAAACTGTAAAAATATTTAAGAACAAATAGATTTAGTACCGTACATATACATTAATAAAATAACATGTGTTTGTTATTAGGCAACTGTCTTCAACATCAAAAGAAGATAAGTAACATTAATATTATTTGACAACATACACAATTTTAATGTGTCATTAATCGATGCTTTATGTCGCAACTCACGTATTGAACCTTTCGTTTTATTTCTAAAAGTTGTTTAAAAGTATAAATATATCTGTTATGCCTAAGAATTCACAATATTGATGTGTTTAAGACATTTAATTTTACCCAGACACAATAATATAAAACAATACAAACACTGAATCAAAAACACATCAAATTTAGTTTTTTATTTTTCTTAAAAAGAAGATTCAAAATCCTAGCATTTTTATATGAAAACGGCCAAAATTGATTAATTCTTTATAGGTTAATTTTTTTTTATCATGTTGTGTATTTTAAAATATACGGCCTTGATCTTGGCTTTGGTGAATTCATTTTTTTTTACCTCATCAACGAATTTTGCAGCAATTATAAATCACTTTATATCGGTTCGCATAGTGACATTTAAATTTCAAACAGATTAGCGAATTATTAATCACATGTGCATCTCAATAATATACAGAATGATTGGTTATAAGTGTAAAAATTTTAGGTATTTTTTTCTATAGTAATGCGACAGTCCAATAACTTTTGGCAGTATAAAGTCTACAAAGCAGATAGTATGCATTGTTTAACTTTAATACGTAGTTATCCGAATTTTCTAAACGCTTTTTTACTATGGTATCATTACGTTATTATATCTGACATGAGTTTCCTCTGAAAGAAAAATAACCGTTAGTTACAATGAGGGTTTATTACCGTACCAAATAACAATTCATTCATTTATTCATTCATGTCAGCCGACATGATCGCCACAAATGATAAAATGACTCCTAGAAGATAATTTTTGAATCTTCCATCCATAGATATTCCAAATCAGGCAATTGGAAATATCTCCAGTGTTGAATAGGCGATAACAGAGGCAAATTATGTTCGATTTATCGAACTACAATCGTAGTTCACGACAGCTTATAATAAAAAAATAAAACGTTAGAAAACAAGTATTTTTGAAATTATATTTAATTATAAATTTTGTTCATTGATTTGTTCTAATAATTCTTTATAAAATAAGAGATAAAATAATCAAAAAATCAAACAATTTCTTTTAACGCCTATTGGATTTTTAAACGGCGTATCTGGAGTTTTTCCTGAAACTTGATTTATTTAAAGCAATTCAAATTTTAAAACTACTTAAACTATTATTTATTAGTGATGTTTCTTTAAAAAAATATTTTCTTTTTAAAAGTGAATAAACGAAATGTCTCACTTCTGGCCTTATGGATGCATGCTGCTTCTAACCGATTTTGTTGGAAAATTCTACGGAAGGCTCTTATCCAACAGTGGACAATTTATAGCTGTAATGGTGATGATGATGATGAACAAACGAAACAAATAACGAAACATTAAGTCCGTGTTTCCGCCATGCTTAAAATAGATATTCTGGAGAAAGTACCGTATATCTAGTTTCTTATAACAAAGATCAATCATTTGATGTAAATTAAGATATATAAATAAGGCTAAAAGTAGAATTACAGTTTAATATTATAAG
Organism: Battus philenor; assembly: GCF_028537555.1. NCBI lineage: Eukaryota > Metazoa > Arthropoda > Insecta > Lepidoptera > Papilionidae > Battus > Battus philenor. The sequence continues at coordinate 8,885,573 of NW_027181693.1, forward strand.
AAAATTGAATTGAAAATTTTTTTTGAAAATTGTGCAACGTTTGTGAAAATTCTTTTTCAATTTCGCTCTAGATAATGTCTGAAATAGACAAATACATATGTTCATGGATAGTAAAACTACATGAATTCCTTAAAAACGTACAAAAAAAAACTATTGTTAATGCACATTGAGATTAATATTATGTACTTTATTTACATTATAATATGTACATTGTATCTTTTGGGCGCCTGCCTTATTAATTCCGCAAAACTGTCAAATAGCGAAGAAAACAGAAAGTAAGATTTTTAACTTATTACTCTTATAAGGTTAATTTAAAAGGTAGAGAGCCTAATATATTACTGTTTTCATAAAAGCAGCACTCAAGATCGTAATGGTTACTAATTCAGTTATTATTTTCATGTTTCTATTGGCTCGAGGAAAGTTCTGACAGAAAGACATAATAGAAAATATTTCTTTTTTAAATGCAAATCAGAGAGTATATAAAAACCTAAAAATTACATTAAAATTATCTTTAGTTAATTGTTTCATTACCAAACTCTTGCTGTGTACGATGTAGAAAAGCTATTTCTTGTAACTGATCGTTATTCATTAAAAAAACACTTAACCAATAAATAAAGTGATTACTGTGAAAACACTTTTATTCATTTCTCTTGGACTGCGATAGGCCAGTGGGACAGTACGAAGTCTGTCAAAGCAGGAAGTTGTGAAATATTTGTTTACTATATATATATCCATACTGAAATACGTTTCATTTTCTTTCCACTTGAACTGCGATAGGTCTTTTTAACACAACGAAAAGTGTTAGAGCAGTTAACTACTTGTAAAATATTTTTTTTTGCTATTTTGATACCACTGTTCTATGTAATAATTAATACCAAACATGTTTATTCCGTAGTACAAAACATGTGCATACATAGCATTTAATTTCCTCCCCGTGACGTAATTTGCGTTGTAAGCCTACCCTGAAAAGAGCTCCAGTGGTTTGTTGAGCGAAGAACGGTAATACTAATTATATCAAAGCACTGTTTTCTCTGATCCTTCGGCAAACGAAAAGGAATCGAGAATAGATTTTACGTAGCGCTGTATCTTTAACAATTCACAGTTCATTAATTTGGAGAGGGCTGATAACCGCTCAACAATCCCATCCGGTTTCTTATACTTTTCTAAGTAAGAAGAGAGAAAAATTTAATCCCGTACGTATTACTTAATAACGAAAATTTAGATTTGTTTTCATATAAGCTCGCAATCAAATAGCTCAGCTGTACAAAAAATACCACAAAGAAAAACATCGTAGGGGTTACAATCGGTACATTGCTAAACACGCGGTGGCTGCGTTCGAAAACGCCGTAAAAAGAAAAGACTCCCTAATAGGAACAAATATAGATTATCAAGGGGACTATTTTGAAAAACTAAATAGTTTTTAAGCTGCGTCTATCAGATTTTGGTTACCATTCGAGCACCTCTGGGTTCCAACGGCCGTCCGCTGCACGAGCGATGTGCCTGCCATTTAAAATGAGCAATTCTTCGGGCTACATCGGTATTACATTGGCTTTCTCTCTATTCGCCTAGATCTCATTTCAGTGCAACCGCTGATACTTAGTAATATTTTATGGTATATTAAAAACTACGTTCATAATTTTCTAAACTAAGATCTAATTCTTTATTAATTAAGAACCCTTTCTCGAAAAGCATTTTACCCCGCAATTGAGTAAATGAATTAAAGAACAAAAAATTTAATAATTATAATATTTTTTTATTTATTACTATAATGTTCTTCCAATAAAATATGGATCTAATAAAAGCCTTTGTGAAGATAATATTTTTATCACCATTTGTCATTTTTAAATAATAGATGTGACTATAAATGTATTTCATATATACTTTTTATTAAAATAAAAAGTGCGATTGATGGCAAATAGTGTAAACAACTCAACTTACGTGAGAATTAATTAATTATTAATAACTTATTTTTACATTACATTAATGCCTTGAAACAAAGTTCATTGTTACGGGCAGCACAGGTATCGCGTTTAACGGTAAAGTGTCAGTGTGTCCGAGAATGAATTTAGTATTATTGCCTGGTTATTGCAATTAATAGCGATTTAAACTCTATTGTTTAAGCGAATGTCTTATACTATAAGAAAAATCATAATTTCACATTATTTTGCTGTACATACAAGAAATTATTCAGGTAAAATATGTTTAAAAATTCATTGAAGAAAACAGAAATGGTAGAATATTCATCTTTCGGTTTTATAAAGTTAAGTTATTGTTACAAATAGTAGTTAAAAGTTAGGCAGTTGTTTAAAAGACCATATGTGCATAACGAACGAAAAAATTTATTAAAAATTAATTTCAATTTACAGTATTAATTATAATTAGCGGAAGATCTTCCGGCAGTTGCACGAGGTAGGGAGGCCGAGCGTCAGAGGCCAGGACGGCGCTAACGTGCAGCTGATGGAAAATGCGCGATCAGGATGGATGAGCCGACACCATGGAGTTAGTTCTTTTTACTTGCTGTAGCGCATATGTACGTTAATGCCTATGAAACAAATTGTTATGATTAAAATATGGTTGACAATTGAAAAGTTTTATATTAATTATTTAATATAATGTAAGTAAATATTATCAGTATTTATTAAAAGTTATAATCTGTTATTGCTCTATGTATAAAGAGATTTCCACTGACTTCAGTCTTAAAATTTAGTAAGAATTTAATTTCTTTGCTCTTGCAGTGGCGTTAAGGGGGAGTTATAATTTTTAATTAAAATTAAATAGCAGAGCGGACGGAAACGGATATTCTTGTACTTATATATTATTCATGATTTTGATATTGAAAGTAAAATAAACGTCATAAATCATAGCTGGCAAACAAAGCGTCCATAAATAAATAAAAAAACCTTTTAAATAATGCATTTTAACCGTACATTTCAGTTTACTTATACTCTTTTTGTTTATTTTTGTTATATACAAGATGGTATCCTAAACCGTGACAGGCCGTAATTGGGTTATAATATTTCTAATAATAAGTTATAGTAAATAAAATCCGATTATTAATAATATGAAAATGAAAATTAATATAGGGTATTAATGTAATATACTAAATATAACATGTATATTTTTAAATTATTTCCATTCTAAAATTAAAATATTTTTTACGTGTTCTTTCGATGATTATGACATTTTTTTATGACTAGGAATCTTTACCTTTCAATTTTTTTTCACTTGTATATTAATGTGAGTAACCATTATATAAACGACACACAAAAATTGGGCTTTTTGTCAATGTACTCAAATATATTACTAAATTCAACTTCAATCAACCGTGTTCCAAAAAGATTTATTGAATAAATTTGAGTAAAATGGCGAGATCTTTGGGTGTAGCCTATATCCAGCAGTGGACATAAAACATCTGAAATGATGAGGTAATAATTTGCTTCTATTGGACAACAAGACGCAAGGATTCACGCCATTCGTATACGGTTGAAATCTCTTCACGCCTCGCTTTGCCTGTAGTCGATAAAAAACCTAGGCTAAGAACCGTCTGTGCTAAGGGCCGACAGCATTTTAAATGCCAATATGGTAACAATGATCACACGGTGTTATTACCTGGTGATGACTTAGCATTTGTTGATTCATGGGGCACCTGTACAACATTTTATTCCCAGAATTTTTTATTTAACTTAACCTTAATACAAGGGCACGGTTATTCTTGTATAATTATATTTTAATTTAAAAATAAAAAATACAGATACACTACGACACTTTAATTGGCATACGTGAAACTTAGCCCAAACTGCTTCACATAAGGCCTTCACACTTATATCTATATATAGAAGCCAGCAAAAACACACTCTCTCTCTCTCTCTCTCTCTTTGAGAAGAAGGCTATTCTTATTGTATCTAACAATGGCCAACGATTTCATCGGCGTATAAATACAAATACATAACATAATAATATAACATAATAAAACCAAAAATAAAAATTACTATTATTTAAGAATAATAATTTTTGACACCAATATTTAAAAAAAATCATCTAAATGAAACGAAAAAGATTCGTTATTGTAACGATATCATTCATTAATTACCTTAAAGTATTGGGGTTTGAGGCGCCGTAACCGCCCTGTGGTAGACTCCAGTCCCCGGCTCCAGCGAAAGCGTTGGCGTTAGCATTCGCACGAGCATTACCGCCCCCTAGAATGTCAAAAAAATCAAGTTGAAAGAAATAATTATTATTATAATTTATTCAAACAGTTTAAAGAAATATCTTGAAGGTGCCTAAACTTCCACTTTTTTAATTATTACATTCGTTTTCTTCTATTCAGCTTATTCTTACGTAATTAATAAAAAAAAGTATATATCGTTCACGGACTCGTCCTCTCCGTGAACTCTTGACCGACGAAGCTGTGAAAGCCTTACAGCTAACACCAAAAATATCTATCGAAACAATACGATACAATAAAAAAGTTATAAGAAAGTACAACTTAAATAATATATAATCGTAATTTTATTGCTTTCTAATTATTTTCTCCGTCCTCGTAACACAGAAACGTAGTTATCAGTCTGTGTTTCTAGAATAGGTTAAAAACTTTTAATAAAAACGAGGCTATGAATTACTCAAAGTCCAAATAAGTAGATCATTCAATCATCTGGAAAGAATATATTTGTAGCATGGGTTATATTTTACAGAGACCGAGCGTTGAACGCCGGTTCAAAACCGTTAGGTGAACGGATGACAAAGATACTGTCGGAAACCGAACGTGCTTCATACGTCGAATCCTCTTGGCTACTTGCTCCATTATACAATGTTTGTACAGTGACCGCACTTGTGCATACCAAATGCTATATCGTTTAGACGAACTGTGCATTGTGGGCATAAGTGATTTGTGCTTGGGAATGCAGTAAACCTTTTCAAAATAACTTCACACAACTTGTTAGTTCTTGTTCAAACTAAGATTCATCGTTTAATTGTACTTATTATTTTGCCTTTTACTTTTATAATGCAAGAGTAGGAAGTGATAAAAACTTGATTTAAGAATCGTTACCAGGAAATCGAGATGATGTTAAAAACAAAACGAGACTCGATGAGTTTGAATCACGACCATTGCAGAAAACCTTTGTTTTCATACTCAATTACCGATTTGTTTGATTTTATGCATGACTACTAATTGAATTACCTCGCTAAATACACTATACGTTAACAAATAAATGTCGGAGCTTTTTTAATTATGCTTGACATATATGATTTGGTAAATTTATGCTTGGTAAATTACTGTAAATTATTACAGAAAGATTTTCGCTCAATTCAAAAATATTACAGATCCAAAAACTGTTGCTTGTATTTTTTTTACATTTTTATTTATTATTCGTTTTCAGGGTGAGTACTTAGTTTCTATACATATCAAACCGGAAATCATAAACTTGTTGGTATTAAAACTTATAGGTAACTTACTCGAGAAGAGTTTTATTTATTTAAGCCTTAATTTTAAATGTCTAACTTTATATGCTACGGTTCTGGTAAAATATACGATGCATTCAGAAGACGTTGCCTTGAATACCGGCTCGTTCGTCAACTTGCGGTACCTTGAATAACTGTATTTTAAATTTTAAACAAAAACACTAATTTTTTTAAAAAACAAACGGATGATATGAATTTCCTATATTAATGAGACGCATGAAATTATGTGTCAACGTAAAGAGTGCAGGTATTAAGATATTATTTGCAGGCAAGATATTGAACTATGCACTGACTTGATAGAGTTTTTTTGCACCATCTCAGCGCTTAAAGAATCGTATATCGTTCACGAGGTTAATGCTATTCCACGATCACTTCTGCAGCGAACGGCACAAAATAACTAAGTCAGATGCCAAGACTGTGTGATGGACAACATAATTTTTAAAAAATAAATTTCGCAAAATTCTTTTTTTGAATTATGTTTGTTGTTTTTTAATTGCCATAATAAAATTTGAATTTGAAATTAAATTATGGATTCTTCCCCATCATACCATCCCCGACACATTTTGTTGTAAAGACTAAAAATATAATAATATATTTTTTTTCATTTTTAAAATAGTATCATCTAGTACGTCTCTTGATTTTAAAAAGCAATCTTCCCTTTGATGACAATTAGTGAAGACGAATCAACAGACACTTACACAATTACAGTGATAGTTTATACGTCATAAAAATGCTACAGAATATTTTTCACAAACTACATTGGTATTTTAATTTTCAATACGCGTAAGTAGCCCACGGGTAATAGTAACACGATTGTCATTGCTCTCACGTAAAAGCAAAGTATATATCTCTCAAGTAACGGTGCGCAGAGATGCAATCGTGCAGTTAATTAAACAACTTCGACGAGTCGAGACACTTTATCGACGGATGTACGGTTAAAAACTTGCCTTGCCTAAGAAATATACAAGTTCCTCAACTTTGTGGAATCGTTTTTATTAATTTAAATATGAAGATAGGACATTTCAATTCCCTATATATATATATATATATATATAATATAACAACTCGTATGTATTTCCTGAAAATGAATGTTCAGTTTATTTTGTAGGAATATTTTAACGGTTTAACTTACAGCTTCGAGCGTTTGCGTTAGCGTTTGCGTTTGCTTCGGCACCCCCGTGTGCGTACGGGTAAGGGTTCAAAGAACGTCGAAGTCTTCGCAGAGGTACCGGAGCAGACGCGTGTCCTTCTGCGTCGATCGTGTAATAGGCTCGTGGTACATAAAACTGGCCATCTGAAATATATCATAGTATTATTAGTTACACGCATGTATTTGTGCTAATAAACTTCCTGAAAATTATGAAAAAGCCCGAGCTTTCGAAGTAATGCTTATGAATGTCATTTATTATTTTATTAAATAATAAATATTAACATTTATTAAAGGGCAACTTTTATTTTAAAATTTTTAATCAACGAAGATTTTGTAAAATAATATTACATTACGCAGTTTTAAACTAGAATTAATGACATAAAAGTTATTTTTAAAATAAAAAAAGTTTATCTTCATACTAGATAAAAATGTATGTTATGACGTAAGTAATTTATTCTTAATATTTTTTTTTCAATTTTTTCATTGTTTCGGTAATATCTGCTAACTTTTAGCTCACGCGGCAAATTGGTTTAAAAGGTTTTACGAAAACACTTACTCCGAATCTTATAAAGAAAGAAATATGTTGTACAAAAGTACAAAATGGTTAGTGTAGCGATACTAATGTATTTAAAATGTGTAACTTAGATAATATTTTATTCAAGTTTACTGTTGGCTAGGTGTAAACCTATAACATTCTTGCTTTACCTCCCAATTACTTTAACGACAGCCATAGTGCGATCTCTAAATTACTAGAGTTGAGAACTTTCCGTTCCGTTACAGAAATAAATAACCAGCTTTCATTACCATTACTTACTTATACGTATTATAATTCATTACTTACAATTATTATAAGTAAATAATAACATAAGTGAATCCCTCAGAGGTTCGCAAAATGTAGATACTAGAACTTTAACTTTTTTAATATCAAATTATAAATCAAAGTAATCATTTTTGATTAATTATAATGGAAGAAACCACTCGGGTTTACCTGTATATTAGTGCTATCACTGTTGACATTGAATAAAAAAAACTTATGATAATTAACTTCTTTGGTGACCAACGTTAAATTTGTTGTGCAAGGGCGATAATAGTAGATTTTAGTTATTACCACGAATATTCAATAACTGTTATTCTAATAAAACGTCGGTGATCATTTGAAATTTTAAAACATAAATAATCTTCTTAATCAATAAAAAGCAACAGAGAAAAGTTTTTAAATACGCTTACTTGTCTTAATTTTTAATTGAAGTTAAACAAAACCACACACTAAAAAGAAAAATTACCCATGAATACGTATGACTATTAAAACTGAGATCATCACTGGTTAATTCATAAGCTTTCCTTGATTACATCCTTAAAATGTCGTGATCTCATGTAACGTTGTAGGTCATCTTTTGATTAACTCGGATAAAATAATCACAATGAATGTAAATAGAATATGTATTGATCGTATACTCATCTAATTGAATTGAAATAATTTACACAATTCTTTAAAGAATAAGAATTAATCATCGTACTTTTATTTTCAAGTCTTCATTATAAATTAAAATTTTGCCTTGTCAAGGGTAAAGAATGGATTATAGTTCTCGTTTGAAGGATTTGCACAAAAAGGTAAAACAAATAATTAAGAATACTGTTATACCAATGACATTTAAAAATACAATATTATATATATATATATATATATATATATATATATATATATATATATATATATAATGTATGTGAGAATGTTTTGTTAATTGGGAGTATAGTTAAATAGAATTGTCCAATTTCGAAGAAAATGATGATTAGACTGGCTAAATGGATTTTACACAATACAAGCATATCTGAAACGAATACCTAATTACTATCTTCATTCAAATAGGAAATAATGACACATCTCTGCAGCGCGATAAAAACGGGGAGGCCACTAACCTGCCAGCGCCACGGCCGCGATGCCGACCAACACGAAGAGTGTGACGCACTGCATTTTAAGTTGTGCCTTCTCTGGTACTAACTCAGAACTGGCTTTGCCGCACTCACTCGCACCTTTTATATATGATAGCTTCCGTTGAAAAGCTAAGGCTGCACTAGCGCATTACTCTGCACGCCCGCTAACGGTCGCGTCAAGCAAAAAATTGCCGTCAAATTAAATACATGTTATTACTAAACTAGACATCGGTAAAAAAAATATCTACTTAATTTTACTTATGTAAAATTTAAATTATAAAACTCATTGCATAGATGCTGCACTTCGGTACCACAAGCAAAAATAGTTATGTCCGAATTAATTTAATTTTCAAGACTTCAAAATTTTTCTTCTAAAAACCTTGGTGATTTAGTCAGAGCGGATTTTAATAACTACTTTCCTACATTATACAAGAGTTTGTTGTTATTTATGTCGTTTCTTGTTTTCGCCGAACAAATATATCAGATAAAACGTTTAAGTAAAAAATTCAAAATTTTAATTTGAATTATTTATCATTATTTTAAATTAAACATAAAAAAATTTAAACTTACTTGTGGAATAGATTTTTCTAACAAATATGATTAGGCGCTGTTTAAATCAGTTTACTACAATCAGTAAAAATAATATTTATGTTATGTAATTAGGGATCTTATGAAATTACATACAAAAGCATGTTATCTATTTTATTTCATAAAATCCAAAACAGAGGAACAGTCCTCAACACAGCACAAACCTTTGCATCGTTTACAATATAGCATATCTTTATAAATGTACACATACTAATAAAAGCTAAATTTAAGCTACTTAATAAATTGGTATAAAATTAACTTAAAACCGATAAAGTCATAATACATATCTTTATAAGTTTTTACGTTTTTACGATGTCAAAACCATATTAATATCTGTAAAATCGGTAACTAATATAGAAAAATATTTAAATTACATTCTGCTATGCAAAACGGAAATCAATAATTTATATCAATGGTTTGCATGGCGTTATATTGTATTAAAAAAATTTTAGTTCATAACCATGTCAAAGTGTGAATGGTGTTTTAACAGCTCTATTTCGTATTTCAAAATAAAACTAATGGCAAACAAAAATAATAAACTACTAATAAACAACCATAACCCAACCCCTGCAAATATTTATATATGCGTATTCAGATTATGAAGATAAAGATATAATACATAACCATTACACCAATCGCTCTATTGGTCCCTCCTGCTTCCAGTTTCTTCCGACATTAAAGGTCGTATGTCCACCTTGGGGGTGGACTTTGTGCACTCTAGCTACCAGTTTATGCTCTCCAGAACCTTAAGGCTCCAACTATTGTAACTTGCCAAAGCCATTCCTGATTCGAATTAGTAGCGACAATCTTGAGCAAATAAGTTCGGTAAGTAATTGTAATCTGGCCAAGGAGGTGAGAAACGGTTTTGTATTGTTTCTGGAGATGTTAATGCTGTTAGCCCTAAGGCTTTTATAGCTTCATCGGTACTGAGTTCACGGAGCGGAAAGGTCCGTGAACTACATGAGAAACGGTGTTTTCCTTCTCATGTATTAGAAAAAAATATTAAATAGATAAGTTTAACGATATTCTTTAAACTAAATCATTTTCAAAATCAAAATAGTATACTTCGCCGTTTTTTAAAACTTAGCTTTATTCATCTGCATTTTTCCTATGGTTAACATCGCCAAAGTCGTAGTTAACGCTTACCTCAATAATTATTAATTTATTGAATTGTACTCAACTATTAAGAGTGTTGTTATTGTTTTAACGTATGTAAGCTAGAGAAATCTGTCTTGATTGGATAATAAAGATAAATAAAATATGACATTAAACAGCAAAGTCGCCATATAACAATGCACAACATTTTATTAATTTTACTGCCTTTTTATAGCAGCTTCATCTCGGTGTACTTTAAACTGCCAATATATAATAATTTTTATAATAAACGATCACATCAAACCAATGGTGACGCATATACAACGACAAAATATAAATCACATTGCAATAATATTTTTATTTTCTATAAAATATTGATAGTGCTAACAAAAAAAAACATTGTTATATTTTAAATACAAGACAGATATTCAAGACTATAGACTGATAACCTGGAGGCTTTTTAGATTCTTCAACAAGTCTCTCTGTATTGCAACTTCGACCATATGTACAAAATAACGCAATAAGCAACAAATCGCTCACCAGTAGCTGCACCAAAGAGAAAACTTAGCTTATTTTTGTTTTAGCCGCAATAATTAGTTTACGGTAAGACTCCGTTTAGGGCTTTTTATTTCAATGTGAGGGTTCCCCGAAATTATAGGCAGTCTCTAAGCATGTAGATAAAATATCGTAAATAGTTTGGCTGTGTTTCTTTTTTAATGCGGTGCTGTACAGACGTATTTTTGTCATTTAAAACAATTGTTGATATTATTGAAAGTATAAATTTATATCATACTATTACGATTAACACACCGACAAATTTATTATAGTCATTAATTTTTATCATAGTGACACGAAAAACAAGAAAAAGCAACCAGAAAAAGCGTTGCACTGGAAACTAAAATGCAAGTAATTAGAAAATAGGGTTCCAAATGCAAATCTAAAATTAGTGCTGCTTTAAATTTGGCAACTTCAATATTAAGGACAATTCTTAAGAATAAAGAAAAAATACTGTCATCTTCAACTGCAAATACGTCAAGCCCTGCAACTAGAATTACTCCTAAAACTAAAATTATGGAGGAAATAGAAAAACAGCTGCTTATATGGATTGACAACTAAGTTGAGCGCAATATGCCATTAAGTCGTTTATCGTAATGGAAAAAGCTAAAAGATTTTTTTATTACAGTCAGTCTGAGGCAAGTAACATAACCTTCGGTGCTAGTCGGGGATCCATTTAAACATCGGAATAATCTTTACAATATAAAGATTACTGGAGAAACGGCAAGTAGTGATACGAAAACGGCGGCTGAATTCCTAGCGATATTAAAAAAATTAATTAAGCAAGGAACGAACCTCTAGAATTGGTTTTTAATGTTGATGAAAAAGGCCTTTTTGGAAAAGAATGCCAAAACGAATATTTCTATTCTGTGAAGTGAGTGAAGATATATATGTACCGAGGATTAAAAGCCACAAAAGACCCCGACCAATACTTCTACTGGGTGGCAACATTAGCAGAGATTTCAAATTAAAAAACTAGTAGTCTCCAAAAAGTTAAGAGCGATGAAAGGCGTATCTAAATCAACTTTACATTTGATTTGGGAGTCCAATAAAAAATCATGGATAACTATCAAATTTTTTCGAGATTGGATTTCAATGAACGTCATCCAACAATGGATTAAAGTACTATACCCAATTTTAAGGCTTATTGAAAATTACAATATCAAGAATGCTGTAGAAAACATAAACCTTTCTCGGCTAACAGAAAGATCTTTGAAAGAAGTGTGGAGTAAGAAGAACATTTAGCTAGACTTAGGCAAGAACGAAAACATTGGACGCTGTCGATATGAATGAAATAATGAAAGAAATAGTGTAATTAGCAAAACAAACTGGTTTAGATGAGGTAAACGTGGGAGATGCCGAAGAAATAATTCAAGGAAGCGGCTAGACATTCTAATGATAAGCTCGAAGAATTAACTGAATAAGAAAAGAATAAAAATATTGATCGTAGTGATTTTGAAGGAGAGCGAAAAGAACTCGATGGCGTTTGTAAAAAGTAGTTTGACTACTAATAGCTAAAATTAAGGACCAATTTGTTGAAAATGATCTCAATTTCGACAGGGTTTCAAAATTGAATGAAGGATTATTCATTAACTTATAAACAAATTCTAACAGAAAGCAAAATCCAAACTGCATTAGATGCCTTTTCGACAAAGAGGCAGAAAATTGGAAACACAGAATAGACTGAATCATCTGACTGACCTGAATTTTTGTTTGTAATATGTAAATTAGTTGAAATTGTTATTATTGTCAGTATTTTTGTCAGAAAAAAATGTTTTGACTTTATTATTAGTAAAAATATATCATTATTTTATACTTTACCAACTTCCTATCTACCTTCCCCTAATCTCATTATTTACGCTATACTTCAATGAAATGTATCCTACGTGTTTAGGTGGGTGTTACTCTACTACTATTCGTTTTCTCAGTTATTTTTTTAAATACATATATATATATATATATATATATATATATGTATGTATATATATGTGTGTATGTATATATAGTACTAGACTATATCGGTTACATTTGATTATCTATGAATATACTTACTGGCGATTCGACCTCGTAGAGAATACCTGACCATGGCACGAACGAGATGAATCTCGATATACTCGGGAGTTTAAAAATTGAGAGATCACATTTCTGTGTCGTAAATTATGACGGGTAACACACATTGAACGTAGACTTTAGTTTTTAGGAACTTAGAGAAGTCGAATGAGATGTTTCGTAATCACAAACCTTGATAGTTGAAACAATTTTTTGTTTTCACAAAATAGAAGATTATGCTACATATCAAAGTTCAATGAATGATTATCAACATATTCTACTCACGTAAGCTAAAAAACTAGTTTTATGATGTGACTTTAATATACAGTAATTACTCAGTTCAGTCATTAACAATCGACGACTTTTGCAGTCTTTAAAAACTTTTTGAAACAGAATACTTGAGTAGTTTATTTGTATTCAAGTATTCTGTTCCGAGTTTTCATAGTATGAGATCGTAGGCAAAGGCATATCTATAATTATTTAAATAAACTGGCGAACTATATCATAAATATTAAGAGCGAAGATAGGCTCATACTTTTTCTTAACGTGCCATCTTAAGAAGTTCGGCGACCAGTTAGCATAGTGCTTCCGAAACCGCTGTACCGCACGAAGAAAACGTGCGGCAAGATGGGCACCGGGGAAAAAAGTGCATGAGCGCCCCATTGCGAGAGTTGATAAAATGGAGCGACCGATACTCAACTCCGTCACGCCGCACGCATAGCTAAAGCGCGTACACCAACTTTAATAGTACCATAAAATACCTAGGGGCAAGAAAATGAGGGGACCTCGGCTTAGGCCATCACACATGACCCTGCAAAGGCCGATCCTCGACTTCAGTTAATGGCTAACATAACTACCACTTCGGAAAGTGCTCCAGCTTCAGCAACGATTCTATCTAGAAAGATCGGAGGATTAGCGGCACCTATTACGCACGAACCTATAGATTAAAATATTTTTTTCGCTTTATTTTTTACACACATTTACGTTTTTAATAAAAATCTAGTGATGTACGATTCAATATAAAGCTTTATGCTTTTAATATTTTTCTGAAATGTAACCACCCTCTTTTGTGCTTCGGGTCGCATAAAAACCTTCCACACAACACGGCTTTTTCCATTAACCCAACAAAAATAACACAAATAAACGATTTTAAGAAATGGATTTAAATAAAAATTCAATTTAAAATGACTGAACGAATTGTTTAAAAATTTATTATGAAATTAAAATAACATCAAGCTTATAAAATTGTCAACTTCCTAGGAAAAAAATTATAATTTCTGAGCATAATACCATGCAAAGTATAATTTCATTTGGAGATAAAAATGTTATTCATTTAAGAGTATATAACTAGACACCGAATCATTTATTTTTCTCATCTCTATTTGTAATAGAATTTGAATTGATTGTAAATTATCATTAAATTATAAAAAATAGTACATATTTAAATTACTTGCAAATTAATTTCACATTTGTAGTTGTATATAAAAAGCACCAAAATTAAATAATCAATAATTTCATTTTCAGTACATTTTCTCAGTTATTATTATATAAGAACCTACAGATTGTCAACTACGAAGAAAAAAGTATTCATAAAATAACATATAAATATGTTTAAATGGAATTCACAATATACAATGAATACATGTTCTTTACATTAAAAATGCAAAATTATTAAATGGAATTTTCTTCTTCATGTGTGTACATACACGCCACGGAATAATTCTTATTAATATATTATACAAACAACATTTAAACCTAGATTTTTAGTTTACATTTTTAAGAGATATTTTTACAACCCTGTATCCACTAACTTTATGACAATATTGTTTCATTGTTATGATATTGCAGGCAATATAGAGAAGTTCAACACCACAATTACATTTATAAATTATGTATATTATTGAAGTACGTTAAAATACATGTCATGAAACTGCGCATATTTTATTAAGATTATTATTGTAATAAAAAATATAATTAAACACATAAAAGTTGTGTTTAACAGAGTACTTAAATCATATGGAAGTATTGTAGTAACTTGCAATTTTGTGCTTCTGTTTCAACATATATTATGATAAATAAAATTGTTAAAATCTACATTGAATGGGATGGGGACAACCTAATTTTCCTTAGTCACAAAGAGCAATAAATTTGTGCATCTTCACTTTGCTTTAACAGCCGACTGTCGCTGTCGTAATGTCTTATTGGTATTCTGATCCACTTCTGGCAGATCTGATTCGTCAGCGGGGATTTTTTTAACTGTAATAAAATGTTCAGATTATTATTAACAACTATGTTATTAAGTTCCAGATTTCAAAAACCACAGGCTTATTAAGAACACTGAAAACAATCCATTTACCTTTTTCCTTCTTAGGTTTCTCCTTTTTTTCTTTTTTTGGCTTGCTCAAAGCTAATTGTCGAGCTTCTTGCCTTTGCTTAATCGCTTCGGAAATAAAATTGAACATCAAATATACCTGAAAAATTAACAATGAAATTAACAAAATATTTTAAGAAAAAATATCTGATGTATCTGTAAATGTAATGTAATAATGTATGGCTATACCTGGAATGAGACTAATATTGAAAGAGCAGCAACACGAAGCAGTAAAGGAGCAGCTCCCGCCAAACCATAGTAGAATGTCAGCACACCGAGCACCAAAGAGCATAAACGGACAATAACGAACACCGCTCCATTGACGAGGCTTAAAACTGCAAAAAAAAATTAAATTAGTAGTTTTTTCCATTACGTGATTATCTCCAAAGTAATAGTTTCTTTGATTTATGGAAGAACCTGTATCTAATATACATGATTTATGTTATTAAATCCATAAAGTTAAATTTTAAAACATAGTAAAATTCTTACAATTTAACAAATTATATTATATAACTAATATCAACTAAATCGTAAATTATTTAAACACGCACATTTATCCAAGTAATCTTCACGCTCTCCTCTCAGGATTGTATTCAAGCGGTAACTGTGGGTAATAAATTCAGCCAGGGAATGAAGCACCATAAGACAAACTCCCACACGTTGGAATCTAAAATAAAATATTAGGATAAATGAAAATGTATTAAATTACATGCTGTTTATCTACAATACTGTTAAATAATAAAATGGCTGTTATTTCATAAAAAACAACGATGTCATTATAGTTTTCATATGTCATAACACTAAAAATGCTTTTCCTATATTTTATATAAAAAATATCATTGCCATCATATACTACTACTAAAATTTCAACATTGTCTAAATTGTTTATCTGATATGTTAATGAACAAATATTACAACACAAACTCTATATAATTAGTTTTCCAGCTACAATATAAAAACAAAAGTCATCCTATATATTGATAATTAAAACACTAGTAAAGAGTCCCTCACTATTTTACACTAAAATGCAAAAAAGAGATATGTATACTAAGATGTATTAATAAAAAAAACTTGAGGTTGTTGCCTAATTTGCAAGCATTGAATAGAACTTTCCAAACTGAAAATTTTTTAAAAAAATATTTACAATCACATAAAGGAAATAATCACAAATCATTGCTTATTATGGGTCACAATTATTTTTAAGATTAGAAGTAAAACTGATATGGTAATAAGCAAAAGCCAAAGAAATTTAATACCAGTACAAATTCATCAGAGCCTTAGATGACTGAGTAGAGGTATCACAATAGGGGGAGAAGATTAATAAACTAGGATACTTTGAAGACACCAAGCTGTTGGCGGTAACAGAAAGCGAACTCGCGCAATTATTCCAAAGGGTGAAACGTGCGAGTGGAAAAGTCGTAATATCCATCAAAAGGGCGAAAACTAAAAAAATATACATCAAAAAAGAGGCTCTCACAGAACACAGCGCAGGGAGGGAGGGCCAAGGAGATTCGAAGACGAATATTTTTTATTTATTTGAATACGATCAGTAAATTGACCAGAATATGGCGCAATAGAAGCGTCACCAGCACCACAAAAATGAGACCAGTAAGAACTCTGATATTCTCAAACTTCTTATATGCTTCCAAATCCTAGACCATCTGCATGGGAAACTGCTGGAAGATCAACAATTTTGAAATGTTGTGCAAGCATAGCAAAGCATACCGTGGATTGTAAACCAACAAATCTGTTCTCAATCAGCTTTGTGTAAAGACCGGGCTTTTCACCATCTGTTACAAGCGAATTCTAAGTTACTTCGGCCGCATAGCTCGGAGACAGCCAAAGAGTCTCGAGATGAGGGTTGTTGTAGGAAAAGTAGAGGGAAAAAGACCGAGAGGATGATCACCGACCTGATTGGAGGACTCTCTTCAGATGCTGATGGGAATCACAATAATAGAAGCACAATGACCAGCTTTTCTGAAAAAGCAGATAATAGAGACCTGTGGAGACAACTCGTCCATTCCTCAACCAAGACTTTTCCGAAAGGGTACCTTCAGCAATGAAGATAAAAAGCAGAAGAAAGCATCAAGAACTGTTTTTAAATCATCATTTTGTAAATCACATATTTCATAAGCCAATTTTCATTAATCAAATAATAAAAAGCATCTATTTTGTATAAAAATAAACAAAATCAGTTGACAGACAAAAAATTTCACAAAATTTCTGATGGTTTAAAAATTATTAAGACATACAAACATTATAAGTAAAAGGTATTGATTTATTGGCCAAATGCTCTGTTTCTCACAATACCATATATTAATATTAAATTTAACTTTCACTAAACAGGTGCTAAATGTTTTTGCAAGGGGCAAGTAACAACATATCCTTTTCTGCTACCTAACTGCAAAGAATGAGAAACATTATCTTCAGTTGGTCGACTACCTAATGGAACTTCTATATGAGATATGAAATAGTCAAGTGACTGCAATTGTATCAAGTGTGAAAGTACAAAGGCAGTGTAAAAGGATTTTTCAATTTTGGTTTGATAACACAGTATTGTTAATTATATGACGTATCACTTATGATATAGTCATTGCCAGCCCTCACTGACTTATAATTTGGTTGTACAGTTATAACATATATCAAACTCGTCTTCGTGATTGAAATATACACTTTGTATCCATTAAAGTAATTGAAACCAACTTGACAAATTCAATTAAATAAATAAAAACAAAATGAAATTTTGGCTTACTTGAATCCATATGCTACCGCAACAAATGCAAAAGCAGCCACAGCAAGTCTTATGCGTCCAGCCCACTCATCTTTCTTAATTCTTTGGAAGTACAGCTCAGGAATGGTATGTAACCAGTAAGCAGCTTGAACTACCCACCACAATTTTAAGAGGAAACTCATTGGGTGATTTGGGTAACCTAAACAGTTAAATTAAATTTAAGTAAAGTTATACAAAAAAATTGGTTCTGATAAATATCATATGATCAATTTATTAAAATATGGTCAGGTCAGGTGTACTTCAACTGTAATAACAATTATTCTTAAGAATAATCCACCTGCTTACATACTAATATAAATATGTACATTAATTTTATTAATGCATATTGTACATTGTCATGATTCATGTTCTATTTTTAAAATTGGTAACAAATGTGGTAAAATTTTAAATTATCTTGTTAGTTACATAGCCACCATAACAAGACAGCTTGGTGAGTATTAAAACACCTACACCAATTTTTCTGCCAGTTATGTGCAAACATTACAATGTTCCTGTTTTAATATTTCCAGTTTCTCTAAAAACATAAACCTCTTTGTAAGATCTTGACAAAAAATTAAAGATATTATTTTAAAATTATGAGTGAAACTACATACAAATAAAAGCAAATTATATGTTTAATATATTTACCATCCCACAAGTATGAAATATTGAAGATAAATCCTTCACGCAGGATTGCATCTCCACCCCACAGCAGAGTAACAAGGTGAAATACAACCAATTGGCCTGACTCATTAAGCGCACTCAATCTTGATTTAGAGAGATGAAACTTCTTCGATATTTTCTACAAAAAAATAGATGAAAACATAGAAATTTACATGAATAACTAAAGAATTATAATAAGAGTTTTCTACTTACATCTAAGAGATACTCTTGCAGAATAGCATGCATGACAATGCATACTAGAGAATAAAAGAATACGGCACAGGCATCTTTCCAGCCAGCTTCGTAAAAGAAAGGCTCTCCTTTAGGTACTTCCCTGGTTGGTTCAACTCCACTGACATTATGGTGGAGACTAATGAATAAACTCGCAATAGGACTCGTTGACTGAAATGAAACATATGGAAGTGTTTTATAATCTCTACAATTAAAATATCCAAAAGGATAATTTGGCTTACGTGGCACCCGGTTGACACTTACCTGGACCATCAGACCCACCAAGAATACCATTACAACACACGAAACTATATCGGCATGATTTTGAATTACGAATTCATGACTGAAAATTGGTGGGTTCTTGTTAGATTTTCGACCTATTGCTGGTTTTACACCCATGGTTCTTGGCAATAACCTAGAACAAAATATCCATTTTATTTAATATAACATAATTCACTAAAACAGAATACATATAAATCAGAAAAAGATGATTTTAAATTAAACTTTTTGTAATAAAAAAAAAATCTGTACCAATGGACAGCGGCTAACAGTTAATCAGAATTCAGAATAAAAATTTTACTGTCAGTTATTGAACTGACGTGACACTTTCACTTGCTACGCGGTGAAACGTCAACAACCTGATATCGAAACATGTTTGTTGACGGTCGTGTTGGCACTTTAAAACATCAAATTAGTGTTTAATATTAAATAATTCTCTGTTTTAAAAATTTAGCACACATAATATTACAAAGTTTAAATTTTATTATAAAAAAGGTACTTTCAGAATTAAAATAGCACATACAATGTAAATTAACATAATAAGGTTTAACAACAACATTTGAAAAGCGGAAGTTAAGTTCACATTTAATTTATCTCCTCAAGATATGTGAAACAAAAATCGGCAGTAATGACTAACATTTTTTTGTTAAAAAAATAATATTAACTCTATAGTTGTTTAAAATGTACATGTAATCACATATTAATGCATTGATTGTTGTATTTCATCCGATATGTAGCACATTTTTATATTATGGCAAGAATTTTGATATATATAAAATAGAATTTTATATCTATTTCCTTGATTTTATATTTTTGCTAATAATTAATTTTAAATTGAGTGGAAAAAAATAATTTTTAATATTTAATATTGTGATGCTGTAAAAAATATGAAGTAACCAATGCCCTAAGAAGTCGGCGAAAAATCACAGCTCTTCGGAATTTATATGCCAATAACTAAGATAATGCGAAGCGTCGCAGAGTACATCACCGGTTTGGATTGTTTCAATGAAAATATGAATATTAAAAAGGTGCAGTCGCCCGATTGATAGACAAATTTTAATAAAATAAAACGATTAAATTTTAGAATAAATTTTAATTTTTTTTGACAATAATCAGTGTCGATCATGCGAACTAGATTACATAACCAACTGTCACATACTTAATTAATTCTTTAGAAATCTAAAATTGTTTTACCAATATCATGCAAATTGTGGTAAACAATTTGAATCACGTTGATATTTTTAAATCGATACTATAATTAAATTTTAATCGGTATTATAAAAATTTCATCAAGTTTTTTTTAACAACGATGAAAAATCTAGTTTTTTTTTTAAATACATTGTTACTAGTCATGATATTTATTCGTTGAATTATGATATTTATTTGTAAGAAGTAGTCTGGTAACTACCGCGTCTAATTATGAAACCATTACAAACTCTTGGATAATACCGCACTTATCACGAAGCATCATCTGATCGTTCTACTAATTTCTGGCGATATAAATGTCGTAGTATCTTTTAAAACTATTAGAAACTTTATTGTTATTTTGATTGTTTTTTTATTTAGTATTGTTTTTAAGTATTTTGGTTTAAGCTATATATAGTATATCTTTAGGTTTTCTTTGCCCTTCAGTAATTTTGTGTTTTCTTCGCAAATAAGGAAAAAAATATATAAAAACAATATATTTTCCCAATTTTTGTTGTGCCAACCATCAAAATCTATTCTTTTTACTACGATCTATTACAAACTGATATAAGTAGTGTCTCTCAACCCATGGCGAATTTATCTAGTTCACGGACCCTTCCGCTCCGTGAACTCAGTACCGATGAAGCTGTAAAAACCTTAGGGCTAACAACATTAACATCTTCAGAAACAATAGAATTGGCGAATTCAGTATCGAAAAAAAATTCATTATAAACCACCTTAATCTATGAAAACTTTTTCTACGAAAATAAAATTGTAGAAATTTAAAAATGTTTTTTTTATTTTAGAATTGCAGAAACAGTATGACGTTAATTCAAATATGTAAAAATGTTATCAGAACTCGTAAGTCAGTCTTAAAGTGTTACAGGTCAGTCTCCTTTTTATCATAGCCGAAGACCCTTCCGACGTGCATGTTGTTTGGAGGCATTTTTTATTTAAACGAAGCGTTTCGTTTTATTTTGAAAACAAACAGCAATATAGGGGAATTTTTGCGTTCCGGTGTTTCCGTAACGTAGATCAAATAGGCTAGTTATTACACTATCTTGTTTCAGAAATAAAGACTTCACGAATTTGATATTAAATATGATACTAATTAGATTTTTTTAAACACAAATAAGCTATTTGTCAGAAGTAAAATGTGTTCTTATTTTGGCACATAATACCGAATTTTGTTATAGTTATTACCGATTTTTTAAATGTGAATCGATATGTATAAAGAACCCATTAAAATGTTTTACAATACATTAAAATAAAAAATAACCTCGAAGATACAAATTCAGAAGAATAAGAAAATCATTCCAGCATTCTCTATTTTATTGCAAAATCATATTAATAAATATACTTTGGCAAAAAAAGTTCTTAGCTTTTAATTATTATACAAAGTAGTTCACTCATTCTTATAATTTTTTTACAATTTTTCAATTAAAATGCGTTTGTTATATTTCTTAAACTTTACTAGAGGAGGCGTTATTGGTATTAAATTCTAAAAAGTCCTTGAGCAATGTGGTTCGTCTTTTTTCTGCAATGTCCATTTGATTTTCTAATTCGCCACGGTCGGTAGTTTCTGCTCTTTCGACTTTCCATGACAAATTTTCTATTTCCGCTTCTAGCTGTGCCTACAAATATTTTATGTGTTAAGAATAAATAAAATGTATATAAACTTACACCTTTTTCTTTTTATGTGCAGTAGAATTTAGTCTGTTACATAAAATACACTATACCTGTTGATACTCAAAAAGTTCTTTCCGTGGCCCAACTTCCATATAATATGCATAAGGATATGTATATTGAAGAGTATATCTGCATCTTTTCAACAATCGGGCTGCATCCCAAAGGTATTGCCAGTCAATCCATGTACCTTCACCAGCCATAACCTTGTTTTATTAATAAAAAATCAATTATTTTTTATATCATTAAGTCCATTTAAAGAATTTATTTTGGATTACTTTTATAAAGCTTCATAGTGATATTATATTAACAGGAGGAATTGTATCTAAAGTTATTTTTCATTCAATTCTAATTAAGATGAAGAGAAAAGGGTTTCAATATTTGAGGTAAATAAATAGTAAGTATAAATTTATTAAATCTTTTAAAATATGACAATTGAGTGCCACTAGAATAAATATATCAAGGTTGTACTTTAATCTTACTTAAAACTTTTATGTAAGCAATTAGTATTATAAAATTCAGTTACCAAGTTGATTCCAGATATGACCTCAAATTTTTTCTAAGTATGAGTAATTGTAACTTATTTACCTTTCGATTAATACGACTCTTCAAATTGGCTAAAGTTTGTTCTTCCAATTTCAGAGACCTTGCATGATTTTCCCATCTTTCATAATAATGTAAATATTTTTTTAATGCTTCTCTGGCCTAAAAATTAAAATTCAAGTTAAAAATATACATTAATAATGAATTAAGACCAAAATAAATGTATCATTTTACTGGTTAGCCTTTTCATTTAAATTATTGGTCCATCACTAATTGCTGCTGATATAAAATGATTACATAGTTTTGAGGGGTAGTCTTTTATTAAACTTCACAAAAATGTTCTCTCGGTTAATTTAAATTTAACATGTTACTTCATATACATCATTTTTATAACATATATACGTTATTAGCTTACCTGGGCATGTTGGTTATCATTTACTAAATTAGGATCCTCTTTGTACCGACTGCATTCATAATATTCCGTGCCATGAGATTTCCAATCTCCTAAGCAAACCCAACAAAAATCATATCTGCATGCCCCACATTGCATGTGGTTACACCCTCCATTCTTTTCAATGCATATTTGACATTTAGGACAATCCTTAAAATAATAAAATAATGCTGATTTACATGTTATCTTATAATGAAAATAAATTAACAAAACAACAATTCGTAATAACAGTGAAGAACTTAAATTTTATCATCATTTTACCTATAGGACATTTACAGCTAGATTTACACTCCCCCCTAGATTAGAAAAAAATACAATTTTTATGTTACAGTTCCTACTACTACTACTACCTATACTTAGACTTAAAAACGTGATAGTGGTGAAAAGGTTTTCAACAAAATATTATGGATTAATGAGAAATTTTTAATTTTTTTTAGTGATAGTTGTTTATTATAAAGATATTAAATAAAATAATTACTTTGAAAAATGTTATGTTTTTCAATTGGACCTAACTTGTCAGCAACTTTTTTCTTATGCCTATATCATAATTATTACAATAAGTTTAAACATGCAAGAGCCTCAAGCCTTATCACTTGCCTTTGTATGAGCGCTAATATAATTAGCTGTTTCTGAATCATCAGCACATTTAGTAAGCCATCTGCGTATAGTGGCACAGTCAGTGGGTGCATGATGAGGTGCTCCACAGGAAAAACAAGTTAACATTTCACAGCCCAAGCACTCAATGCGACGTGCACCTTCTCGGACCCATGCTTGATAAATCCACTGTAAAAATAAAAAATGCATGCATAATTACTAATTTTTCTATATTCTAAAGTTTAAAAGTTTCATTGTTCTGAACATTTTGACTACTTACTATTTTGAAATATTATAAATATGTTTGCTTTAAGTTAATAAATGAATAAACTTTAATATTAATGTTAAGGACTTTCTTAAATAAACTACTATATACTATTTATATAAATCAGATGCAACAATACATATAATGGTAAATATTAATTAAATACCATACAAATATGATAGATTCTTGGTAATAATGGTGTCTGTTTTGAAGTTATGAAATGTTTAAATGGAGCATTAAATATAAGTCTGTTTTGTAAGAAAATAATATTTTCTACACTATGAAAATTGTGTTATGATGAAAATATTGTTATAACACTTCTTTACAACAGTCCAACCTCCCATATTTTTAACATAGTAGTGTATTTGGAGTAGTGTACAAACCTGACAGTTAGGGCCTGGGCAAAATCTCAGTTGTGGATGTGATTTAACATGATCCTTAAACATGAATTGTTGATAACGTTCCCGCAGTGCTGGCTTAGTGACATGAGATAGAACAAAATCTTCAGGAGCCAACACCTCACATTCCTGTGCCATGCACTGTATTGTGTTAGAAACACCTAAACAATTAATTTTTTATGAGGATGTTATTGATTGTCACCAAAAATTTAAAGAATTCAATTGCATAATTTTTTTTGCTTAATGCAATGTGCATATATTTCATACATTATCTTATTATGTTTAGATTTAATATTTTTCAACATTCTTAATTTTTACTTGAATTTGTATCAAATAAAACTTGAAAAAATATACAAAACGTTTAAATATTGAACTAGCCCTGTAGAGGGCCAAAAAAAAATTATAAATACACATTTCAATTTATTCATAACAAAATATGAAAGGAAATGGTTTATAAAAATGTATATGTATATCCTTGCAGCTCATAATATAAAGAGTTCTTTGTCTTTACAGTTATTATAGATTGTTTGTGTCCATTATTCTGACTATTTGATCTACCTAACTACATATCTCTACTCTTCTCTAGATGTTGCATTCTATATATATTTAAAAGAAGTTGTCTGCTATTCTAACCTGATCTGCAAGAGTGTTCAAGAACAAAATGTGATTGGACCATGCACAACTTCTTTGTCTGCTACAATACTAAAGTATTATATGTAATGGAAATAATCCTCCAAATCGCACCCAGTACAAAAAGAATTTTCTAATAAATGCTGCATACAAAAATGTAATAAAGCTTTTAAAATTTTTAGTAAAATTTCCCAGCAAGTAATTTACAAATATCAATTTTACATTGCAATACTGATAAATCATGTGTAATTGCATGAATTCATTTTAATGCTAAATTTAATTAATAATTAAGACCGTTCAAAAATTATGTGTCATAATAATGATTAAAAAAAATCCATTATTTATTACCTTGCATAATTTGTACTTCAAAATGCATGGCCCAACAATCATTGCAAAAATAATGTCCACAAGCCAATGCACTATATTTATGAATTGGTGGTGTGTTAGCACACACAGCACACACTGTCCTATTAGAATTGTTTTGAGCAGAAGACACTCTAGGCTTCACATGGCTGTACATCAATACTTCATTTGCATTCTCCTTATATTTATTGATAATTTCTTGAGCATTCCATTCATATGCATGTAGCATCACCTAAAATTAATTTAATGAACTGTTATATATATCACTTTTGAAATAACTGGATCATCCTAACTAAAAATGTAACATGTCTACAATAAAAATCTTATTTAAACTATGTACTCTTTTTTATTATTGATAAAAATTATGAAAAATCATTATGAATATAAATTGAGCATATCACAACTGCATGTAGGCAACTTAAATATGCAGTCATTGAGGGTAGGCAAATAAAGTCTAGATATACTGAGTATAATAACTCATTTGTCAAGAAAAATCTATAAAGCTATTTCCAATCAAACTGTATAAAGTTATCACTCTAAAATATGTAACACTAATTTATTTTTTCTTTAGGAATGTGACAGGCCCGTGACTTCTTGCAGTACAACCAGCATGGGCAGATAGTATACAGCGATTAGTTTTCATATGTCGTTTTCTATGTATCCAAATTTTGAAAAGACTTTTTTACTATATTTTAATTAAATTTTGATAGCCAATAAGCTATAGCTTAAATGGGGTAAACAATGGGGTTTTTACGCCTATAACCAATCAACCTGCAAAAAATTATGTTTCTCCATAAACGAATTTTCCAATCTGGTGAAAGAAGTAGGTGAATTAATTTGTATGTTATCGATATAACATTTAGCATCAGAATATCAATTTTTAGTTGTGAATTATTTTACCATAACGAACGTATTTTAAAAGGGATTATACTTGGTTAATTATGTGAAATTATTGCTATATACAGCTAATTTATTTTTCGTTTTGCGGGGGGTTTAGCGTAGTTAAAAATACCTTTGCGAGAGATGGTGTGATTTGAAGGCTATTACTGAGTAGTTCGATAGACTCATTTAACAATTTCTCCACTTCTTCTACTTTTAAACATGAATATACAAAATATTCTGGATCCGCTTTACTACGATCTACCGCTTCCATGTCACAATCGTCTTGTTCTCCGTAGTAATCGTAGTCGTCGCCATCGTTGTCAGAATATTCCATATCAGATTCCGCAGACATTTTAAGCGAAGTAATAAACACACTAACTTATAGGAAAAATCACTTTATCACAACATAATGGAAAGATATAATAAAAGTGTTTTAAACAATAATAAGGAAATCAATAATGTATTACTTGTTTGCTCTATTTCCATCAAATCAAAATCATATTTTTTCCTTACAATAGCATTGACTACTGAGCCTTTTGCCAGTTCAAAATAAAAAATTACATACAGATTATAATAGGCAAAAGAGAAGACTACAGATGAAAACTTGAAAACCCGTCAAATGTCACAATCGCACTCTGTTGCTTTTTTAAATCGATAAAACAGAAACATCGATTTATTTACCAAAAGTTAATCATGTCAAACGAAGGTCACCTTGATAAGTTCACCTTCAGTACTTAACTTCTTAGACAATTTTAAATTTTTTGTGGTGCGTAAATTATATTAAAATCTTCAAAAATATTTTATTCAAACTTAATTATTACTGTTTTAAATAAGTGTCTTACAAATTCGTTAATATTACGGTGTTTTCAATTAATAATTATGAATTAATGTTACGCTTTTCAGGGAATATTTATAAAAGTTATAAAAATGGATATAACAACAACACAAAAATTTATAGAGCGAGGCTCTCATAAGGGCAAGGGCCTTGCTGTATTTACAAGCGGTGGCGATTCTCAGGGTATGAATGCTGCTGTGCGATCGGTGGTTCGAATGGGCATTTACTTAGGTTGTAAAGTTTACTTCATTCGTGAGGGCTATCAAGGTATGGTAGATGGTGGCGATAACATTGAAGAAGCCAACTGGTCCTCTGTAAGTTCCATAATTCATAAAGGTGGCACAATAATTGGATCTGCTCGTTGTATGGATTTCATGTAAGTGTTTGTTATTTTATAAGTAACATTCATAGATTTTCTAATACTGTTCACGAATATTTACGTACATATGTATCTTTTATTTTATGTATACATATGTGTGTATGTTATATTTCAATGAACAATGTAAGTTACTAGTGAATTAGTTGTGACAAAATGTCTTAGTTAATGAATTTATAAACAGTTTAGAATTACAATAGTAGCTATTATATAATCAAGTAAACACTAGGTTTTATGAGGCACCATTATACTATAAATGAAACAATTTCTCCCATCGTAAGTATGTTAAACATATAACATACACTCTGCTAACCTTAGCATAGATAAGTGTAGAGAAAGCCTGAGATATTTAATTTGAAATAGATAATTAAATTAACAGAATTAATCTCTTGAGAGAACTTTTTATTAACTTGTGCTAGAAATGTGTCTAATATTGTACAAATTAAAAACTACAGATAAATTCAGACTATGTAATGAAAAACAAAGAAAAGCATCATCATCAAAGTTCTCAATTTTTTATTCACTAAAATTATTGTAAATTTTTCATATACTATTTACAATATTATCCATTATCCACTATTTATAATAGATCCTAGTGGTAATCATTTCAACATTTTTTAACTAAATATTAATTTATTGCAGTAAAAGAGAAGGGCGCCTTAAAGCCGCCTTTAATTTAGTGACACGTGGTATAACAAACTTGGTTGTAATTGGAGGTGATGGTTCCCTCACTGGTGCAAATCTTTTCCGTCAAGAATGGTCTAGTTTGCTTGATGAACTACTTCAAAATAATAAAATAACTAAAGACCAAAGAGAAAAATATAAATTTTTACACATTGCTGGAATGGTAAGTATCAAGAGAGATAAATAATGTTAGTAATAATGTAGTTTTAGTTTAATTCAGTCTTGTAATAGTTTAAATTTTGTAACATTTCTTTATTCTAGGTAGGTTCTATTGATAATGATTTCTGTGGTACTGATATGACAATAGGTACTGATTCTGCTCTGCATCGCATCATAGAAGCAATTGATGCAATAGTAAGCACTGCTTACTCTCATCAGAGAACATTTATTATGGAAGTTATGGGTAGACATTGTGGGTAAGGAACTAAATTTGTAACCATTATTCTTCACTATATGTTTTCAAAGGTTTACAAAATGTATGAGGATGAAATATTTAATTTATTGACATAGATATCTTGCTGTGGTCACAGCATTGGCATCAGAAGCAGATTTTGTGTTCATTCCTGAAGCGCCACCATCAGTTGACTGGAGAGATAAACTTTGTGATAAATTAGAACAGGCAAGCAATGCTAGTAAACAATGCACCCTTGATTTTACCCTTTTTTATTTCCTGTTATTTCCCTCCTTGAAATATATATTCTTTTAGTTTTCTTGCAGTTTACACCGCACTTTGTACGGATGCTACTTATAGTTTTATTTGCGAAGACCCAGCGCCCCTCAATTGGGAAAAAAAATTGTGTACTAAAATAGCTGAGGCAAGGACGAAAATATTTTTTTCTTTATGGGAGCAGGATCACTTTTACACTCTTTACACTCTTCATTTCACCCCTAAATTTATGGTGTAGTCTTTAATACTTGTGATGTTTACTAGTTGTCCTAGAATTTCTAAATTGATTTGTTAGTTTGTATGTGTCACCTTAACCCCCCATTTACATCTCCTAGTTTTCATTAAAGGGGTTAAAATTAGGGTTTCATATGCATGACCCGTTACGCTCAGATACTGCTTGTTGCAGTTATTTGGCATTAGTGGCCGCTCTGGCTAGTGAGGCAGACCAAGTATTCATTCCTGAGGACCCTGTTCCCAATAATTGGGTTGAAAAGCTTTGCAAACGATTACAGCAGGTATGCAGGTTTAATTGAGAGGCACTGTGTAACTTATAACACACAATAATACTTAAAATAGAACTTAATATATGGTTAACAATATTTTCTAAATAATTTTCCTTTAATGTACATATATATTAAGGGCTGTAAAACTAATCATGGCTTCCTTGTTTTTTTAAATCTATTTGTTTATCTTTTAGCTAATTATTTACTTATGTGTACTGGCTATAGTTGTGTGTTGTTTGTCAAATAGCATTTGAGTCCCAATGCTTCTTTGGTAATGGATTTCATAATGAAGTAAAGTTAATTATATATATATATATATATATATATATATATATATATATATATATATACAAAGAATAGCTATTTATTTAAACTACTTTTGGAATATAATCTCCCTGGCAAAGTCAGCATGGATGTGCTTGGTATAATTATTATGTAATAATTTGCTTTATAATTTTGTATTTGTTGTGAAAGTAAGTTTGTCCATATCAATTATATCAGTTAGAAATATGTTGATATGTTTAGGAAAGAAAATCAGGACAGCGTTTGAACATCATCATAGTAGCTGAGGGTGCTATTGATCGCGAGGGTAAACCAATTACTGCTGAATTGGTAAAAAAGGTGGTTGTGGATAATCTCCAGCAAGATACTCGTATTACTGTTCTTGGTCATGTGCAACGGGGTGGTTCGCCATCCGCTTTTGACAGAATTTTAGTAAGTGCATCATGATTCTTATAATCTATTTATTTCTAAGATTTTAAATCTGTATTTGACATATTAGGTACCCTGACATTGCACAACAGACAAGAACAAAACTATATATTGATATAAGGGGGAGGATTTTTAATTAAATTATTAAATTTTTACACACATACACATATTTATATATATTGATGAACTGTTTGTCACCAAAACGTCTTTCGGTACCATGTCTGGATATGAACACAAAGTTAAAGAATATTTAAAAAAATGTTTATGCTTGTAGGTCTGAATGTAATATAACTAGGTGTCCTGTCTTCGTCACCACAGACTGTCAAAAGTTTAGGCCTTTTGCGGCACAAAAATTAATAAATTAACATATGAAACGTAAATTTTGGAATATTTTATAAAATGTTGAAAAAATCTCTTTTTTGGAAATTCACTTTACATGATTTGGTTGATTTAATGTACTATTAATAAACAATAATTACTCTCAAAAACAATTTTACTATTATATGTACTTCATGACTAGTAATAATGTAATTATATTACATTGTAATGGCATGTCTTTTTCACTTTAATGTTACATCAAAGATGACATTGAATTTTACTTGGGGTATGTATGTAAAAAGTATAATGTTTACGTTGTGTTATATTTACGTTGACGATAATTTTAATGAAAAAATTACCAAAATTTTTCAGACCGTTTTCGATTTTTGTGCTTAACAACACAATTACAGATTAATTTTATTTACTTGTTACTATTTAATATATTCCAACATATAATAAATTCATTAATTGTGTACTTTATTGAAATTACTTTATTAACATTGTATTACATTAAGTAGTTTAAATTTATGTAATATTTGTATTCAATTAAGGGTTGTCGAATGGGAGCAGAGGCTGTAATGGCGTTGATGGAAGCGACTCCGGAAACTGAATCTTGCGTCGTATCCTTGGATGGAAACCAGGCTGTGCGTTTACCTCTTATGGAATGCGTAAGACGTACAAAAGCAGTAGCCCAGGTATTACTTTTTAATTTAGTGTGAATAATTGAAAATATGCATATTTATATATATCATTAGATTCAAAAAGTCACTAAAAGTTACAAATTCAGTTGAGATGTTTCGAATAAAGAACAGATACACAATCGGTTTCATTTATTGTTCTTTTTTAAAATGCAGGCTATGGCTGATAAGAATTGGGATCTTGCCGTACAATTGCGTGGGCGTAGTTTCGCACGCAATTTAGAAACATATAAGATGTTGACTCGCTTGAAACCTCCTAAGGAAGCTTTTGATGAATCTGGTAAACCTTCTGTAAGTAATAAAATATATTTGTAAATTATTGCGTTATAAAATAACTAAATAAAATGGTTCAATCAACAGCTTACCAGATATCCCTTACGTCGTATGCTTTTTACCAAGGCTGGCCATGCTCCTTGATAGTTTTAGATATTGTTCGAAATTTGATGATTTATTTTTCGCGCGCTGCAATTTAATACGCATTTAAAACACGCAAACGAAAATTAATTTTCCAAAAATATTTTTATTGAAAATCATATAATTCCAATAAAATATTTTACAAAGGTATAAAATATGTGTATTGAAGATCGATATAATAGCACACATATATGACAGCACTCCTAATAATACTTAAGATGCCGGTTTGTTAATTATGATCGGTGCTTGGATTTCACTAATTTTATAGTGGAATAATAATAATAATTATTATTATCACATCAGTAATCTGTTTCGATTTTCCAGAAGCTGAAATAAGTATTATAAATTTAAATATTACAATAATTCGACAATCAATCGGAGGCAAAAATAATCGTTCAAAAGCCGCACGTGGCTCGCGAGCCGCAGATTGGCTACCCCTGTTATATACATTTGAAACTTTTTTTTAAATTAGGGTTTATGAAATAAAAAATGCATCCTTGTTTAATTATTTACTTATTTAAGAACGCTTTAGATAATAAAAAAAGTTTTATTATATGTTATTAAAACGTTTTTAAAATTATGAAAATTATAAATTTGTCATTACCTAAGTACAAATTTTTCAGGAAGGTTACACTTTAGCAGTAATGCACGTTGGAGCACCAGCGTGCGGTATGAATGCAGCTGTACGTTCGTTCGTTCGGAACTGCATCTACCGCGGTGACACTGTGCTCGGGATACACGACGGTGTTGAAGGATTTATCAGCGGAAATATCGTGAAAATGGATTGGTATATTTTCAAATGTTACATTCTTGTTCTACCTCATCATCATCATTATTATTCCATGCATGGGATGCCCACTCCTGGACATAGGCATTCCCCTTAGATATCCGAGACGGGTCGGAAGCTGCTTGCTTCAACGACAAGGTCGTCTATCTTCATTGTATAGTACTTCCTAAGCTGCGCTAGCCGTACCTCTTTGGTTTCCACTTAAGAACTTCAATGTGGCTTCCAACCAGTTCAGCAGTGGATATCCTGATAACGATGATGATGATGAATAAATCATCGCGAGACTCATTAAAGGAACTATAACAATAGGAAATTTATTTTACAGGTCGGACGTTACTGGATGGGTGGCCCAAGGTGGTGCCTTCTTGGGAACTAAACGTACTTTACCCGGCGACAAGAAAGGACAAATCGCCGCACGCATTAAGCAATTCAATATTCAAGGTCTTCTTATCATTGGAGGTTTTGAGGTATTACTTCTCTAAATATAGTGTTATAGTAACCCGTATTCGATTTATCACATCGGGTAGAAGAGTAAGAGTTATGGAAAAAAATCGACTGGCTTCGTTTTTGTAGAGCGTTGTCTCTATCGCACAGTGCTTCGGTGGATTGATATGTATATAAAGTAGTTAAAATCGATTAAGGTTCTGCACAAACGACCTGGTTAGGGTCTTCGGAAGACGCTGGAAGCAAGTAGCTTTCAACCGATCTCATTGCTACGGAGAAGGCCTTTGTCCAGCTGTGGACGTTCTTCGACTAAAAATCTCATTTTGGTGGATACTTGATTAAAACAAGCGTAATGTTGATTGATGATATTGTGATTTTTTTAAGTAATTCGCTCTTTCGAAAAGGTCGCAGAACAGATAGCTGTTGACGCGTTAAGGTTCTGGAACGGAGACAACGAATTGGCACACACAGCGTAGGATATGATAGACGCGGAATGCACTTTTTACCCGTTTCTATTGGAAATTTAAAAAAAAGGCCATGTCCAGCAGCGGTCATCCTACTGCTGAAATAATGGAAAGGTTGCATACACTAAGGTAGTATACACTATAACTTTATTGCAGGCATATCAAGCCGGTGTTGAGCTATACGAGTCCCGTTCACAATTCCCTGAATTCTGCATCCCGTTGGTTGTGATACCTTCGACGATTAGCAACAACGTACCCGGAACTGACTTCTCTCTTGGCGCCGATACAGCACTCAATGAAATAACTGAGATTTGTGATCGTATCCGTCAATCCGCTCAGGTATTATCTTTTAATCATAAGCTAGTTATTAACTAATTGTTATATTCATAATTTTTAAAAATCTTTATCCATGACTTAAATAATAATCAGTTAACAAGTAAAGTGCCACGTACTTTTATAACTACTTATCGGTCAGGCCGCGCGGGCTGGTATCGTTATACAGCATTTATTCGATGCAACGGTATATTATCCAGAAATTTTACCAAAGAGTTTGTAGTTTACCTTGTTTTAAAAAAATCCATTAAAGTTATCTGAAAACATGTTCAAGTACATTGATAATAAAATATCGCATTAATTAAAAATAACCGATGACTGAGAACCTAAATGGAAAATTCGTTGTCGGTCATATATGACTGACGTGGCACTCAACTTGTTAAGAAAAGGTTAAATGGCGATAAAATCTGTCGCTATATAATAAGCAATTCACCGTACCTTTAATCTACCACTCTTTCAATAGTCTGTAAGCAAGTGCATTGCCAAGAATTTTTAAGACTAATTGACATGCGGCTATTGAAAAAAAAATGTAAATAACAATTCATTATGTATTTTTATCGTGGTTCTCTCAGAATTCGTTCTTGAGAGAATTGTTGTACCAATCAGTTTCTGTTTGCTTTTGTACTTGCCCTAGTTTTCTGAGAAACACAAGTTAAATATAAATCAATACAAGAGCGCGATGAATAATATGTCAAAGAAATTTAATTTCAAAAATACGTTAAAAGCTTAAACAGTAACAATAAATTCATAAAAAGAGAACGCATCCATACCACGATCATTAACGTCTGTAATTTTGCCTTCATGTGAATACATCCCTAGGTCGATAGTGACTTACAGATATAAACTCTACTAAACGCTAAGCACATACTTTTTAGGGAACCAAGCGTCGTGTCTTCGTTATCGAGACTATGGGTGGTTATTGCGGTTATTTGGCTACGCTAGCTGGTATGTATGTTTTACATGGTATTACTTTAAAACAATATAAAACAGTTTTAATATTATGTTAGTAAATGCTCATGAAACATAATACAAATTTGTTTATATTTACATAATTATATTCGAATAGTCAGAGATCGAACAAACCGATAATTTTTAGATATACATTTTGCAATACTTTTGACTGAAGATCGCGGTCATTCCTGCCAGTCTCCGCGTATACATTTCTACAAAGTTTTCTGTTTTTGAAGTTTTATTGCGCTTTGCACGGCGATGTTGCACGATTTTGTTGTCGCGGGGGTTTCAAATGGCCCTTAACAAACAAGCTGCCTTTATTATTTCTTAGCTACAAATGATAGCTATAGAAACAACTTTATGGAAACATACACCTAATTATCCGATCCTATAGTGTAAGATATAGACGTAATGAACTATACATATTAAAATTAAAACTTAGTTTTAATTAGTTTGTTTCTTTTAGGTCTGGCGGGAGGCGCCGATGCCGCATATATTTATGAGGAGAAATTCTCTATTAAAGATTTACAACAAGACGTATACCACATGGCCTCAAAGATGACGGGTGGAATTCAACGCGGTCTCATTCTGCGCAACGAAAAGGCAAACGACAACTATAACACTGAATTTATTTACCGCCTGTACTCTGAAGAGGGAAAAGGCCTCTTCACAGCGAGGATGAATGTTCTCGGTATATTTTTGCGTATTTGAAAATTTTAGTTTTTTAAATAAAAATATTTTACCAATGATTGTGCATAGTTATGTTAAATTTAGAATAACGTAAAAATTGGTTAGTCTTCATCAGGTTATATTAAATAATTTAGCTTTTAACGTTATTCAAAAGTAAAGAAATATGAATTTAATTGATAACAAACACAATAATTTTAGCCATATGATATCCACTGCAATACATATTCCTTTTCCACATATTTCCAATAACCAGTGACTGTGTCAGGTTGCCAATGTGACGCACACAACATATATCTTAGAATTTTGCATTTAGGTACTGAAAGATATAAACATACCTATTAAGTATCGGAAAATAGCACCGAAACGATACATCGTTGTTTATTTTATTCATTTATCGTTATATGTAATGAAGAGTCCTATATTTTGGATTTTATAGGTCATATGCAACAAGGTGGATCCCCGACGCCCTTCGATCGTAATATGGGTACAAAAATGGCCGCCAAATGCCTCCACTGGCTTGTGGAGAGC
Organism: Battus philenor; assembly: GCF_028537555.1. Classification (NCBI taxonomy): domain Eukaryota; kingdom Metazoa; phylum Arthropoda; class Insecta; order Lepidoptera; family Papilionidae; genus Battus; species Battus philenor. The sequence goes on from NW_027181693.1 coordinate 8,921,116, forward strand.
ATTCAAAAGGGACCTGCGAATACGCCGGATTCCGCTTGTTTGCTTGGAGTGGTTAAGCGACAGTACAAATTTACACCACTCGAAGATCTAAAAGGCCAAACTAACTTTGCGTAAGTATTGATTAAAATATAAATATGATGTACAGGATATAGATTTAACTTTATCTATCTCTAAAATCTGCAGGGAAAAAACAATGAATATAATTTACCTGTACAATTTAATCATTGATGTTTAAATTATAAATTATCTGTGTAAGTTAATATTGAAGATTCATGTTACTGTTATGTTGTTAATTTTGTTACTCTATTTTTAAAAAGCCTGATTTTTTTGTTACAGACAGAGAATACCCAAACAACAGTGGTGGATGAAATTGCGTCCATTACTTCGTATCTTAGCCAAACACGATTCTACATACGAAGAGGAGGGCATGTATATGACTGTCGAGCAAGGAGAAATCGATTCCGAAAATGTAATTTAAGACATTTGCAGCGCTTTGCTTCTTATTTTTACAGTGTTGCCATGTCTCATAAAATTAATATAACACCCATCTATTAGAAGTACTATATTATTTAATTATAATAATAGATGATGTGATGAGATTTTTTTTACTTTTGTTATTCGATATTATTGTGACAATTTCAGACGTTTTTTTTATAAGAATACTCAATAAAAAGACTATCATGTTGTGTATACCAAAAGTATTTAGAAAATTTTATTAATAATTATGTTTTTTATTATCTGCTATTCTCGTGGAAAATTATTTAATATTTAATGATGTTTCTCTAAAAATACCTCATAGTCTTTATTATTTGGAGAATAATTTAATTTTAGAACAACCAGTTAATTCAATGCTGACTGTTACATTATCGTTACTACAAAAAATTATCGTTTTGATATCACATCTTTGAAAAATTATTTGTTTATTTTATAGGTTATATTTACATTATTACAAAAATTATGATATAGACTTATTTATTAGAAACATGAAATCAAAAATGTTAGTGTAAAAAGCTTTGTTGTTAAACATTGCTCCATAATTTATAATTAAATAGAAAGCTATAAAAATTAGTAGGTTGGTCGAGTATTTGTGATTTTTTTTAGTAATTGAAGTCATTTTTGTTGAGTAAATAATTTTTAATTTAGTCAGTCCAGATTATTCGACTTTAATCTTAAAAAGTGAATGTTTGCTTTAAAAACTCCGACCATTAACAGTATTTCATTTGAAGTTGTTTTCCTGTTTAGGTTATTTATGTTAGAAGTAAACTAATGCATACAAGTATATAGATTTAACAAAATTAAAAGTCTTTGCTATAAAATTATAAAGACAAAAATTTTAATTTAATACATATTTGTATTTAATCATATTAAAAAGTATTTTATTCGCCAGTTCGTGTGTTTAACTGCTTAAAAACATTCTTACCAATCTATACATTTTTATTTTTGTTAATCACTACATTAAAGAGTTTTAGATTCTTATATCTCTCGAGTTCCTGCGCCATTGACGACATCGACTTTAATGTTATTTACGACCTTACTATGTTAACGCGTTCCTAGTAATAGCCTCAGTCGCAGTTCTCTTTCGAATGCACATGCGTCGAGTAACAACACAGAGCGTCGGGCCATTCCTGGTTCCATTCAAACCAATAGATTTCCTATATATAATAAATACGCAAAAATAAAAAATGACTTAAAAAGTCAAAATCGACAATAAAAAAATCACATAAAAAAACGGGACAAATGCTTTACTTATTACTCTCAATAACATTACTTCAAACTTCCAATATATGTATGTATTTTTATTAAATTATATAGATTGAATTACGGTAAGAAATTATTTTCAACTATTTGTAAGTTTAATACAATATACGTATAACTAATAAATATGTAAAAATAATTAACATCTTAAACATGATTGATTTATTTAAGTATTTTTTTAAATATATTCTAAAAAAATCGAGACACGTTAGTAGTATAAGATTGGAATTGAAGAACGAATTTTAAAAAGAATCTAAAATATTGTTTCCCAACCTTTTTGGTGCAATGTCCCACTTTAGCCTTTCTAAAATTCTTATGCCCCCCGTATATAACGTACACATTTTTAATATTAAAAAGATTGAATTGTTCGTTAAGAAATTTATATGACAGGTTTTTGAAAATAACCAGGTAATCTATACAATGTTTATATTTATGGAATCCAGGATCTTTTACAATAGACGGTCACTTATTAACATCAACTGAATACTTTAAAAAGACAGAAGTCGGAATTGATCATTCAGGTGCGAACAAGTAAGTTGTTTAGCGAGATTTCAAAACGTACGGGACGGGCCTCCCCGCGGTGCCTGCCGTTTGCTGAGGGAAGTTTATTTGACGACGCCAAATATCTATTTGATATTTTGGTTTCGTCAAGGGAAATTATACCTAATAATTATTTAGGGCAATTAGTTAAGAATTTGCGTTATTTGCTAAATTTGCCATCGAAATCTAGCATTGTATTTAAGTAGCCCAGAGCCAAAGGATTAAGCTCGACACGAGTCGATTTTAGAATTGAACCCATATCATTCAAATTGCCCCTTTATTGGGCGTGGACCCCACGTTTGAATTGTAAATACGTATCCTGTGTTCACAAATAAAGTAACATTTACAACGCTAAACTATTTTAGCTATTTTTTTACATTCGATTTCTGCTTTCGAAAAATCGAAAGCCCTTTGAGCTATTTTCGATACATATGAATATAATTATGAATATATAAAAATTTGAAGTCCGACAACGTTAATTATCTATGTCACAAATATAATAGAAACGTTTGAAACTATTTCCTTGTCTGATACATTAATAAAAAAAATGTGGGCTAAACGCTCAAATATGTTCATTGGCTTGTCTCTGCATTAAAAAAAAACATTTGCGAAATCTACAATTTGTTAAATGATTTGCAGCACGAAAAATTTACGTTAGATAGAAGAATTTACTTTAGAGACAATCAAGAAACGCATAGTGTAATCAATTCAATAACATATTTATGTCGAGACATCACGAATAAAGCATAATAGTACTATTATTGTGTTCAATTATTAATATGACCAACAAGAAGAGTGAAATAACATGTTGACTTGCTGATATATTTGCTCTCACAAACTACCGTTTTTTCCTGGCCTGGTAATTTGTTTGGATTAATTTTTGACCATCATGTAGAACCGATACCAATTATTTGTCTCACATAAATCGGCGTTGAATACATTGATCAGGCTCATAAGAAACTAGTCAAATAGTTGTAGGCATTAAAAAAATTGGATAATAAATTTAGTGCACTATGAATGGAAACAGTAATAACTAAAAGAATGATATTCAGGTATTGTGAGCTCTGCTGTGAGCGTCTATAGTTTGAAAAGAAAAAGTAGAATGATGGGAGATTAAATATTGATCGACTATAAAATAAGAAGAAGCAGTAAAATATCAAAATCATTTAAAGCGAATTAAATGCTCAAATCGATTAAAAAGGAAAGTGATAAATGTTCTGTGACAACATATCATATTCGGCGATTTTTAATGTCTGTAACAGATGCTGCATGGAATCGATTTAGTATGTTCTTGTCTTTAAATCAAATCTTATACTTGAATAAAATTATTTACAAGTTTAGTGTTGATTACTTACTTAAATGTTCTTAGATTCAATTTAAAATTGTGGTTTAAAGTAAAATCGATTTCCAACTAGAAATCTTATCCTTTTAAGCAAAGTAATCTGTAAGTATAGTTACTGTTTAACAAATAACATTTTGTTCTAAAAATTATATGTCACGAGTATTGACCATAGTTTTATAATCAGCTAATGATAAAAATTGTTCTTGATCATATTAACTGTTAGAATTTTATGTTTTTTGTATGGTGAATTTGTAATATTTGTTCGTGCTAATTTTTATTGATTATTACAAATTTATTTTAGCGATGTTATAGTATTAAATTGAAAATTTTAATGATTTCTTTAAACAATAAACTATGAACCTCAGTATAAATTTTAAATATATTCCTTTGGATTGTACTATGATAAAAAAAAATTATGATTATTATCTATTTTAATATAAATTGTAATACTTACATTGAAAAACAAATATTAAGTAATAGTTTCTGAGTTTAGCTTAGAATATTACTGGGTTTTACTTGTACACATGAAAATATTATATGCAATATCCAATTACAGCTGTTACTAATATTTTGAATCTGTTTTACTTATAGCAACACTGATCGATTGACTAATCCCATTAATTGTTGTCTTCTCCATATTTCAGTAGCAACACCGACTCCTCATAAGTGTGATGACATGTTGTGGTATTGCTCAAAATGGCTACCACGAACGATTCGAAGGCGCCCTTGCGCCAAGTTAAAAGAGTACAATTTGGTATATTGTCTCCCGATGAAATCGTAAGTTTTATTTGGACAAGATTTTTACGAAGTTATGTTAAACAATATCTGAAGTTTCCCTAGTGCAGTGTAAAATAACAATATTTGGAGCCCCTTGTGTTCATGACCAATACGAGTCCATTTTTACATATATCTTTTGACTTGTAATATACCATAATGTTTAAGTTATTAAAACATTATAAATTAATTGAAATAGTTTTATTTGTTCGATAAATTTTAAAACTTATTTAAGTATTGCACAATAGTAGGAATACATTATTGATAGGATAACAACCAGATAGTTAATGTTCATTATGTTCATTTTTAGCGACGTATGTCCGTCACAGAAGGGGGCATTCGCTTCCCAGAAACTATGGAAGGCGGCAGACCCAAACTTGGGGGTCTTATGGATCCCCGACAAGGGGTAATTGATAGAAGTTCACGATGCCAAACCTGCGCAGGAAATATGACAGAATGCCCTGGACACTTTGGCCATATTGATTTGGCTAAACCAGTTTTTCACATTGGTTTCATTACAAAGACAATAAAAATATTGAGATGTGTTTGCTTTTACTGCTCTAAACTACTTGTTAGCCCGGTAATTAAAGTTTGTTATACATTTTCAATTACATTTTATAGTAAATATACAAGGCGAAACTATAATTATAATGAACTGATTATTTTAGACGAACCCAAAAATTAAAGAAGTTGTCATGAAATCTAAAGGACAGCCACGTAAAAGATTGACATATGTTTATGACCTTTGTAAAGGTAAAAATATTTGTGAGGGTGGTGAAGATATGGATATTGGAAAAGAGGGAGAGGAAGGTAAAAGAGGCTCAGGACATGGTGGTTGTGGACATTATCAGCCATCTATCAGGCGTCAGGGTTTGGATCTAACTGCTGAATGGAAACATGCAAATGAAGACACACAAGAAAAGAAAATAATTATTACAGCTGAGAGAGTGTGGGAAATTCTTAAACACATCACAGGTAAATGGTTGGCTATATCAGTTTTATTCCTTTTTCATATTCCTTTTGCTTATCATTAATTTAACATAAATTCCTTCCTATCCAAAATTGCATAGTTTTGCTGTAATTTATAGTGAATTATGTGTGAATGTTTTTTTAGAGGTTATGTTAAAAAGAAAAGTAAAATCTTAAACTAATTATTTCAGATGAGGAATCATTTATTTTGGGTATGGATCCAAAGTTTGCTAGACCTGATTGGATGATAGTGACAGTTCTGCCAGTACCACCATTATCAGTGAGACCAGCTGTTGTTATGTTTGGTGCTGCAAAAAATCAAGATGACTTAACTCACAAACTTGCTGACATAATTAAAGCAAATAATGAATTAATGAGGAATGAACAATTAGGTGCAGCAGCACATGTTCTTGCTGAAAATATAAGACTGTTACAATTCCATGTGGCCACATTTGTAGATAATGATATGCCTGGAATGCCCAAGTAAGTGTAAATTTATTTTATTAAAAAAAAAAAACCACTTGTCTTGTTAAGCAACACCAAATAAATTATAACAAATTTCATAACTAAAATTTTTTTTTATTCATTTACCATGTAATATTTTTTGATTATTATGTTTAATTGTTTTAGAGCAATGCAAAAGTCTGGAAAACCCTTGAAAGCTATCAAGGCTCGTTTGAAAGGAAAAGAAGGAAGAATCAGAGGAAACCTTATGGGAAAACGTGTGGATTTTTCTGCCCGTACTGTTATTACTCCAGACCCTAATTTGCGTATTGATCAAGTAGGTGTGCCTCGGTCCATTGCACAAAATTTAACGTTTCCTGAGTTAGTCACGCCTTTTAATATTGATAGAATGCAAGAGCTTGTTAGAAGAGGAAATGCTCAGTATCCTGGTGCTAAATACATTGTACGTGATAATGGAGAAAGAATAGATCTACGATTCCATCCTAAACCATCTGATCTGCATTTGCAATATGGATATAAAGTAGAACGACATTTAAGAGATGATGATTTGGTTATCTTCAATCGGCAGCCTACACTTCACAAGATGAGTATGATGGGTCATAGAGTGAAAGTGCTGCCTTGGTCAACATTCCGTATGAACTTGAGTTGTACTTCCCCATACAATGCTGATTTTGATGGAGATGAAATGAATTTACATGTCCCACAATCTATGGAAACGCGTGCCGAAGTAGAAAACATTCACATTACGCCAAGACAAATTATTACCCCACAGGCCAATAAACCTGTTATGGGTATTGTACAAGATACACTAACAGCTGTGAGAAAGATGACAAAGCGAGATGTGTTCTTAACAAAAGAACAAGTTATGAATCTTCTTATGTTTTTACCTACATGGGATGGCAAGATCCCACAACCATGTATCCTTAAACCACAACCATTGTGGACCGGCAAACAAATATTCACATTGATAATTCCTGGAAATGTTAACATGATCAGAACACATTCCACCCATCCAGATGAAGAAGATGATGGGCCATATAAATGGATTTCACCTGGTGACACTAAAGTTGTTGTGGAACATGGGGAATTGCTCATGGGTATACTTTGTAAAAAATCTTTAGGTGCATCAGCAGGTTCTTTGCTTCACATTTGCATGTTGGAGTTAGGTCATGAAACTGCTGGAAGATTCTATGGTAATATTCAGACTGTTATCAATAATTGGCTGCTGTTAGAAGGACATTCTATTGGTATTGGCGATACTATTGCCGATCCTCAAACATACCAAGAAATTCAGAGAGCTATAGTAAAAGCCAAAGATGATGTAATAGAAGTTATACAAAAAGCCCACAACATGGAGTTAGAGCCTACTCCTGGTAATACCCTCAGACAAACCTTTGAAAATCAAGTGAATCGTATTCTTAATGACGCGCGTGACAAAACCGGAGGCTCTGCTAAAAAATCTTTAACAGAATATAATAATCTTAAGGCTATGGTGGTCGCTGGCTCAAAAGGATCAAATATTAACATTTCTCAGGTTATTGCTTGTGTGGGACAACAAAACGTTGAAGGAAAACGTATTCCATTTGGTTTCCGCAAGAGAACTCTTCCACATTTCATTAAAGACGATTATGGTCCTGAATCAAGAGGTTTCGTAGAAAATTCCTATCTTGCCGGTTTAACGCCATCAGAGTTTTATTTCCATGCTATGGGTGGTCGTGAAGGTCTTATCGATACTGCCGTCAAAACAGCTGAGACTGGGTACATTCAGCGTCGTCTGATAAAAGCTATGGAATCTGTAATGGTGCATTATGATGGTACAGTTCGTAACTCTGTTGGACAACTTATTCAGTTGCGATATGGAGAAGATGGTTTGGCTGGAGAAACTGTAGAGTTTCAAAATTTACCGACGGTCAAACTCTCAAATAAAGCATTTGAAAAGAAATTCAAATTTGATCCATCAAATGAGAGATACCTTAAACGAATTTTCAATGAAGATATTATTAAAGAGTTAACGGAATCGGGCTATGTCATATCAGATCTAGAAAGCGAATGGGAGCAATTGTCAAAAGACAGAGAAATATTACGTCAAATTTTCCCAAGTGGTGAATCAAAGGTGGTGTTGCCTTGCAATTTCAAAAGAATGATTTGGAATGTACAAAAGATTTTCCACATTAACAAAAGAATGCCAACAGACCTAAGTCCTATCAAAGTAATTCAGGGTGTAAAAGACTTACTCAAGAAATGTGTAATAGTAGCTGGAGAAGATCGTTTATCTAAACAAGCCAATGAAAACGCGACTCTTTTATTCCAGTGTTTAGTAAGGTCTACACTCTGTACAAAATTTGTATCTGAAGAATATCGGTTATCTAGTGAGGCATTTGAATGGTTAATAGGAGAAATTGAAACTCGTTTTCAACAAGCGCAAGTTAATCCTGGTGAAATGGTTGGAGCTTTAGCTGCACAGTCTCTTGGTGAACCTGCAACACAGATGACATTGAATACTTTCCACTTTGCTGGTGTGTCATCCAAAAATGTAACACTTGGTGTGCCCCGTTTGAAGGAAATTATCAATATTTCAAAGAAGCCAAAAGCTCCATCCCTTACCGTATTTTTGACGGGCGGTGCCGCCAGAGATGCTGAAAAAGCTAAAAACGTCCTTTGTCGACTAGAACATACGACTTTGCGGAAAGTTACAGCCAATACAGCCATTTACTATGACCCAGATCCACAAAACACAGTTATTGCAGAAGATCAAGAATTTGTGAATGTCTATTATGAAATGCCTGACTTTGATCCCACCAAGATATCGCCCTGGCTATTACGTATTGAATTAGATCGTAAAAGGATGACTGATAAAAAATTAACTATGGAACAAATTGCAGAAAAAATTAATGCAGGCTTTGGAGATGATTTGAACTGTATTTTCAATGACGACAATGCTGAGAAGTTGGTTTTGCGAATAAGAATCATGAATAACGAAGAAAGTAAATTCCAAGATAATGATGAAGAAACTGTAGATAAAATGGAAGATGATATGTTCCTGCGTTGTATTGAAGCAAATATGTTATCAGACATGACTTTGCAAGGTATAGAAGCTATAGCTAAAGTGTACATGCATTTACCACAGACTGAAGCTAAAAAGCGTATTATTATCACGGAACAAGGAGAGTTCAAAGCAATTGCTGAATGGTTGTTGGAAACTGATGGTACATCTTTGATGAAAGTGCTCTCAGAAAGAGATGTTGATCCGATACGTACATTCAGTAACGATATCTGTGAAATATTCCAAGTACTTGGTATTGAGGCAGTTCGAAAATCTGTAGAAAAGGAAATGAATGCTGTGTTGCAGTTCTATGGATTATACGTAAACTATCGCCATCTCGCTTTGCTTTGTGACGTTATGACTGCGAAAGGCCATCTTATGGCTATAACACGTCATGGTATCAACAGACAAGATACTGGGGCTCTCATGAGATGCTCTTTTGAAGAAACTGTCGATGTCTTACTAGATGCTGCTAGTCATGCTGAAGTAGATCCAATGAGGGGAGTATCGGAAAATATAATAATGGGTCAATTACCGAGGATGGGAACTGGTTAGTATAAATGATTTTAGTTGTTATAAATAGTTATTATGAACAAAGAGTATTGTATTTTTAAATTTGCGTATACTTTTAGGATGTTTCGACTTGCTTCTTGATGCAGAAAAATGTAAACATGGTATGGAAATGGGAGGTCTTGGAGTTGGCATGGGTGTTGGCGGAGGAATGTATTTCGGTGTGGGAACACCATCAATGACACCATTAATGACACCATGGTCTACCCAGAATACACCAGGCTATGGTAGCAGTGTTTGGTCACCAGGCCAAGGTAATTATACTAAATTAAACTATTTTATACATTGGTGTTAAAATTAAATCTACTACCTACTGATATTAGTATGATACCTATTGAATATTGAATCAGTCATCCTTTGTGGTGATTGTTTTTAAATGAAAGAATGTATGAGGGTGCAAGTCATAGTGGTCGGATTATACTTCCAGCTGGTTTCAGTAGCTTGCGTCTGTACTATTATAACACATTGTAACATGTACCATTAGGTGAAGTGTAGTGTACATGTAGTATCAGGTTCAATCTAATAATTTAACAATAATATTATCGAATTGGTTGTAGCAAGAGCTACATATAATAAATAATTATTATATTTATTAATCATCTAAATTGCTTAAGTTCGTTATACTTTCTAGCTAAGGCAAAAAAATAAGGCTATTTAAATCTAAGGAACTAATTTGAACTTCTATTTTTTCTTGTTATCCTGTTTAGAAAGGGAATGGCAAATGGGATTAACACATTGCAATATCATTTGTTTGATTATAGTTGGTAGCAGTATGACCCCAGGAGGTCCATCATTTTCGCCATCTGGTGCATCTGACGCATCAGGACTTTCACCAGCATACAGTGCGTGGTCATCACAACCAGGTTCTCCAGGATCGCCCGGACCCCCGTTATCACCTTACGCTTCTCCAGCCGGAGCATCCCCATCCTACTCTCCAACCAGTCCCATTTACACAGGTGCTTCTCCTATTCAATCAAACCCCACATCTCCACATTACTCACCAACCAGTCCCTCATATTCTCCAACTTCGCCTAATTACTCACCGACATCGCCGATATATTCACCGACTTCCCCAAGTTATTCGCCGACGTCGCCAGGCTATTCGCCGACATCACCGTCATATTCACCGACATCGCCGAGTTACTCTCCTACATCGCCTAGTTACTCTCCGACTAGTCCAGCATATTCACCAACTTCTCCCAGTTACTCGCCCACTTCACCCAGTTATTCACCAACAAGTCCGTCGTATTCGCCTACTAGCCCCTCTTATTCACCGACAAGTCCGGCTTATTCGCCAACTTCACCAGGATATTCGCCATCTTCTCCTAGTTACTCGCCTACAAGTCCAGTTTACAGTCCGACTTCACCAAGTTACTCTCCGTCGTCACCAAATTATACACCAACATCACCTGCCTATTCCCCGTCAAGCCCTTCATATTCTCCTACTTCTCCAGCGTATTCGCCATCTTCGCCGAGATATTCACCATCCTCGCCGAAATATTCACCGACGTCACAAAATTATTCGCCAACATCACCATCTCTTTCTGGTGGCAGTCCGACATATTCCCCGACGAGTCCGCAATATTCTCCTACAAGTCACCATTATTCACCTACTAGCCCCGCATATTCCCCTTCGTCGCCGCAACATCCTGCGAGTACACCGTATTCACCGTCATCGCCGAATTATTCACCGTCTTCACCTAATTATTCGCCATCATCTCCGGGTTATTCTCCTTCCTCAACCAAATACTCTCCTACATCTACGACCTACACTCCGACGTCTCCGAATTACTCGCCAACTTCTCGCGTGTATTCACCTTCTTCTGGTGGGCCAACGACCTATTCTCCAACGTCGCCTACATATTCTGCTAATTCCCCACCATACGACGAGGGCGATGATTAAATTAATGTATTTTATATCTGATTGTTGTAACTTTAAGTTAAGTAATAAGTACCTATTTGTATATGCAATAAAAGAAATAGATCGCAATGATCACCAAAAATTTATTTTATGTTGATAAAGAAAACTTGTAAGTTAAGGGAATTTTGTAAAAGTTTATCACGCGTGAGCTGTCATTGTACGCATTGTCGGTACGCCATGTGTCCGCCGTTGTAGCTAAAAAAAAGTTCGGGCGAGATTATATGAAATGATTATGAAATTTAAGGTGAGATAGAATAATTAATTTTAATAAAAAAACGTGTCTCTGGTAATAAAATAACTTACAGAGCACAGAAATGACGCTTTTTGTCGTTACCAAAAAAATATATTTGTTTAATTAATGAAGTCAACAGAATTTATAGATATTTGTTAATATTACCCATGTTGACAACGCCTATACTATATTCACCTGACAGTGTTAAACAGAGCTCTTTTCATCGCACTTTTAGCAATTGTATGACCCTTCGCTCACGGCGGCTGAAGCTATGCCGTAGGCGATGCTATTGCGCGTCCGCATTGATATAGTTGCTAACTTTAACTGGGCTCCACGCCCATGATTCAATAACTGCGTTACTGACGCGATGCAAATGCGATTCAGTAAACTTCGTTCTCTCCGTGAAAATGCGACTAATACGCGTTAGTAGAGAGCTAAAGCACCGCTACAAAGTCTCCATGGGTGAGGGGCCTAAGGGACAATATACAGGGTACCAACCAAAACATTTGTTATTATTTAATTACCCTCCTGTGTTTTATAAATAATACATAAAATTTTTAGATATTTTTTAATGTGATTCCACGGCAATCATTTTTTTTAAAGCCTCCGTTACATGTTTATTAAAACAGCTATCAGACAAAAAATACGCCAAGCTGTAGGGTAAACAAATAATGGAGATAAATACTTTGCCCCTATGTAATTATCGTAATTGGTGATTAACCTCAAATAAGTTTTGCATTTTCATGTTTAACTCTGTCCGGCAAATACAGTAGTATACATAGACGCATGGTCTATTAATCCGTCTATATTTCTTAATATGTACAAGTTAAACATTTTGGAGTCGGTCGTGCTAATGAGCACTATTTTTTTTTCGTTTTTTGAACTTTTGGTACGTGATGAAATATTGTCGCTCAACGTGAGTAAATATAACGATTTATTTGTTTTTAGTGTAAGTTATATCAACTGAATAAGAAAATATGGAATAGATAATAAAAATATTAAAAATAAAGTTTTAAAACCCATCTTCAGGATTTTATTTTAGATTTATTAGGACGATATGGCTATGGATAAGGTTGTCGTTTGCTAAAGTGTTCGCAAAGGTACCAAAATTTTAAGGTGAAGGATGCCATTATAGCGGAGCTCAATTTGATTATAACGTTCAGGAAGCTCGGTTAGTCGGTAGTTATCTGCCGGTAGGTCGTTTCTTTTTACGTAAGCTAACAATGGCAACTAGTTTAGGATTGAGGGAGATGCGCCATCTTATCTCAAGCTGGCGAACGTAAACATACAGCTGTGTTATATTTTGTATGTCAAAAGTCTAAAACACCATGTTAAAGACTCGGTAAACGTAGTAAGGAGCGAAGTCAAAACTTGTACTGAAAGAAACTATAAGTGGACTATTTTAATAATAAATATTTATTATTGTTTTAAAAATTAACATAGAAAATAGTACAACGGATGGCTTAATAACATTGCGTAAATAAAAACTTTCTATATGTTGATGAAATCTCAAAGCCGGACGCTACGACATGAAAAGTTAAGTGATAATAAGCAATTAACAATGTACTATATGCGTAACCGTTACGAATAACTTTTTTCTTTAAAATCGCACAGCTCTGTATTAAAGTTTGAGAGAACTTTACAACAGTATAGAACAGATTATAATATTGATTAGCGTTTTTAAAAAATGGACACAGCTGATTGTCATTCCTTTACAAAAAATATTTAAAGATTCCTTAATATCTACGTAAATAATTATACCGATATTTAAGTAATAAATTATACAGTATGTTACCGTGCGAACACAATTATTAGTCATAATAATGATGTTTAGTAGTTAGTATTCAAGTAGTAAACTACTTACATTTACACTGTATCTACTAACCTGTTTTATATTTTATTAAGTGTTTAAAATTACAAACTTACATCGAATATTTATTTAGTAACTATTGTGCTTTTATAATTCTCGAACACAGCCATTTTATATTTCTAACAATATATTTTAATTTTTGCTACATTATACACCGAAACTTAAACAAAATTTAAAGTAACGTTAACAACTTTTTTTCCTAATACACATTTTTCCTAAAAAATAAATATAAATAAAATTAAATACTGTACTTTTTAACTACCAACTATAACAAAATTTAATGGAAGCCTAAACATGATGTTTATTAATAATTAACCTATAATATTTAGTGAAATGTTTTGTCTATGCTTATTTTCCTCTATAGATTTCAATGATACGATCTTGGTCTACGTATTCAAATATGTGTGGGGCGTCCATAAGTATTCCCACGGTTCCTGCTGTTGTAACTATGAAGAAAATGTAGAGCTGCAGTCTATCAATCACCATTGCTACGTATTTCCAATCTTCGCGCGTCTGTAATAGAACTTTCTTGTTAAATTCTACTAAACAGGATTTTAAAGTCAATACGATTGTAATAACAGCTAAACCAAATGCAATGAGACTACTATATTGACCGTATTGTATACATATAGTACAATTAAATACTAAACGTTCCCTTCAAATATGTTTTGAGAATACTGATATTGAGTTACCTGAATATAAAGATCTTCATTACGTAAGTGTTCTGCTATGAATTCCACCGCTTCTGTTGCTTTTGCAGCTTCGGGAGACAGTAATAAGGAGTCGGAACTCTCAGATTCTCTTCTTTCGCCAAGTCCCAAGCCGCCTAGTGCCCCGAGTCCACCAAGCGCTCCTACCTCTCCGCCACCGGCAGCTCGGTTTATTTTACAATTGGGGTGATGAAGATCAGACAGTTCCATTGCCTCCATTTTGCTTTGTTTTGAACCAATTGCGCTGTCGAATAAGTTTCCTAAGTTCATTTTATACATGAATGAAATTTAAGCTAGATTGTGTTTCTTACGTATTATTTTGTTTAATTTATAGTCATAATTTGACACGTAATTAGCACAGCGATAGACTAAATTAAAATAGATGTGTAAGTTTATATTTTTAAATATTTAATTCATATTCAAATATAGTCAATATGACCTGAACTCCATTACCTAATATGTTTGGGTAAGTCATGAGGAGCAGCGGCATGGGGCGGTGCGCCCATTCCTGGCATCTCCATCATCCACCGAAGACGAGTTTTGCGAGGTCGACGCATTAACAAAGCCGCAGGCAAGTAGTGCAGAAAAACACTTCTTATCCACAGAGGCATCCTGAAATTAAATAATAGCGTACATGTATTTTTTTGTTGTTGTATTTTTAAGCAAAAACAAATACATTGCGTTTTATAGACAACTGTAATAGATTAAATAAGAAAACACGCATTATAGTCGGACAGGTACCCACAAATATTTCTTAGCGAATAAATCCTGAAGATTAGCTCCAGCGAGAATAAAAGTACCTTGTATCGAAGTCCCCTTTTTCAACATCCTCGTCGAATACTACATGCTTACTCATGCATCCTAATCTCTAAGCCTTCTGACCCCTAATAACACCCTTGTTTCGCACGAGAGATCCATTTCTAAGGGTAAGGCTTTTTACTAATGAAGGCCTTATCGGCATTTACGACAAATTACCGCGTAAACTAGGCTGAGAATGGGTACTCCAAAACAAAGTTTCGCGACGAATTTGTTCTTAATTTCTATCACCGAAGGGTAAAATTATCAATGTTGTTGAATTTGTATGTAAAAGTGGTAATGAAAGCCTAAAAGTATGTGAGGCAATGGGAGTAATGCTGATCAACGTAAGCACATTTACGCAACCAACTCTTAGCTTCTAAAACTTATTTGCTAGCTTTTAGCTTAGCTAGCTTATTAATGTCACGAGATTAGAGACGATGGAGACGTCACGAGAGACCTTTGTGTATTATTGCACCATACGGTTAAATATTTAGGTGACATATACTGACAGATCTAACGCAACTAAGTGTAAATTTCCCATCATCAGCATAATTTCTGCCATAGAACATCGCCACTGTTGGAAATAGGCCTCTTATAGATTTCCAATAAGACTGGTTGAAAACTGTCTGCCGCTAACGTCTTCCGACCTCAACAAGGTCGTCACTCCAACGTGTTAGTGGACGTCCTTGCCATATGAACATTGAATGCGTTCTCTTTACTCGCATGATTTAGGTAATGAAAGTGACTGACTCTTTTTGTAAAACGGCAATTTATGTAATACATGACTTTAACTTATTATTGTTATGATAAGAATATATTAGGGAGACCGGGAAGTAATGTCGATTCTGTCGACATATTTGTTTATTTTTATTGATTTTTACCGTTACGGCATTGAAAATTTGTACACTAGATAGGAAAAGGTTTTTGATAACGAAGGTAAATATGATATTGGAAATATTGTGGAATAGAAATAAAAACTTGTTAAAAATGTAGTTATGTGAATTTAACTTAAAAAAGCGACTTTACTTTCCGGTCCTGCTAATACTTCAATCATTAAGGTAAGAGTTCCTTATTGACAGTTACAAGAAAAATGCTAAATGTGGTCTTTATTAAAATATTCTTCTAGACTCATCGCCTAGCCCTTCTATACTCGGCTTTAAACGTCTTACCTATCATCCGAAGCCGAGGTTCTTGAGTATTTCATATAAATATAGTCTCATCTTATAAACTCTAATAAAATGTATTCAATATTTACCTATGTGTTCTTGGTCCTCGGAAATTCCAGTTAATGATAATCACTGTGACAAGAATACTGACTGTGTTCATTATAAAAGTGAAAAGCAAGTACTTTGCTATAAGCGGTAATACCAGCGATGTTGGTGGTAAGATTTTCGACACTAATAACAGAAACACGACCAGAGAGAGTAAAATGCTTATTCCTAATGTCACCTGTAACAAAAAAAAACAATATAAATTAGCCGAGATGACTTTTCTGTTAATTTAAGGAATTAAATTATAGTCTTAACAACTAAAGAAAAAAGTTAGTGATTGCAATAAAACCCGTCTTAGACGCGTAGTCGTGCGTTTAGTGTCATCCGAAAGCAGTTATAATATCGTCTGACCACCTTGTGGGGGGACATCGCTTGCAGAGCTTGCTGTTCCGTGGTTTCCAGAACCTCAAGGCCCCAGCGGCTATCTAATTTGCGCGCTGCGTGACCTGCTCGCTATCACTTCAATTTACCAATCTGTTCTATCCTTATTTTAAATTCATATATTTACGACGGGTATAAACGGCCAAAAAAAGACAACTGAGGAAGATAATTTATCTAAAAGTTTATTAAAACAATCATAGTTTTAAATAAGTTATTCAAATTATTATTATGTAAATGTAATGTTACCTTTTCTCCTGCCTCTGCAGGCAAGTAGAAAACTAATACGCAGAGAAATGAGATCAGTACAGTAGGCAGAATTAAATTGACAGTGTAGAACAAAGTTTTCCTCCTTATAATAATGTAGAATGTTATATCTGTCTCAGTAGGGTGGTTGCCTTCGTAAATATTTAGGTAGGCAGGCACTTCTATTATATCCCATGTTCCTGACTTCCAATAATCGGAGAGATCCACAAAGTTTTTATTGTTGTAAAGGGCAAGTGAAACTTGATCGCCGTTAAAAGTCCATGAGCCGAATTTCATAATGCAAGTTTGCTGATCAAAGGGAAAATATGTTACGTCGATTGTACAGGAACTCTGAAAGCACATTAAATACTTCGTTATACTTTTTTTATTATTATTATAACGTAATAAGATTCGATTAACTCGACATCTGACATCAAATTAATATCTATCAGAAGATATAATGCAATGTAGAATAGCTAGAATAGCAGGGTGTTTTTCACGAAATGTTTCAGACGAACTAAACAATGTCATCTATCTACCTTGTGGGTCGACATCCCACGATGTGCTTGCCGGTCTTACCTTTTCTTTTGCAAAATGCTAATACTTAGCCATATTATTAACTTACCTGGTATATAGCTGGTGGAACCCACAAAACTTCACCATTGGGATAAATCAAAACGTTAGATTTGTACCGCACTTCGTAGTTACCATCAGCGCTGTTGACAAGGATTTTGGAATTAAGATAATAAAAATGAAAAGTTTTAGAAAATTATGAATCATTTAACACTGCTGTTTGCAGTTATTAGTTTGACATAGCTTGTTATTTGGCTCAGTCTAGCCACGCCTCTTAACCAATCAAAGCTTTCCTATTTTGAAAGTCACCTTCACAGTGTCTAGATGAACGCATATTTTCGAATGCAATGGTTAATGATGATGCACTAAAGTATAAAAATACAATGTTTTATTTGAGATCATTTGACAAATGATGGAATCATAAAGAGTCGACGTCACGTCAAAAAATTTACATTATTTAGTTTTTATTAATTTTCATTCACTCTCATTTATATCTCAGATTGAGACATATAATTACTGTTATATTATTAGCCTCATTGTAGCTCTATTATATTTAACTAAGGTGTAACATCACTTGAAACTTAAAACAGTTCTTTATTTAATCACTTACTTATTAAAAAGTACTATGTCAGGTTTCCAGACTTTGTCCGGGGGCAGGCGTAGGACTCCGATGCCGCCGTAGTCTGCTTCATCCCACATCAACTGATAATCCATCCACACGAGCCTCAGCCACACGTTTGATTTCATTATTTGATTTTTTTCATTCTGAAAATGATCGTTTAAATGATAACATTAGAGTAAGTATGAATCAAAACATTAACTTGTTATATATTAATAAGCTTTTTTAATATTGAAAAAGAGTTTCATTGCAAATAATCAGTCATTTGGTGGGACGAAATCACAGTTTCAAAAGGTAACAATTAAAATACAACTTTTATTAATACAATGCAACATATTCGTTATTGATTATGGACAACGTGATAAATGTTTTTATTAAATTACAATTATTTCTATACTATTATCGACAAATTAAAAAAAAAATCAATGCATATTAAGGTATGTTTCTTGTATGGTTTAAGTACGAATATAACATAGTATAATTTAATTTTAATATTTTTATTATTGACACGTCTTAAGATTATTAATGAGTATACATACCACGTTAATTAACTGGACGAACGCTAAGCCAAAACGTACGTCCACTTTTTGAGTCATATTTTGCACGGGGCGGATGAGCTTGTTGTATCCACGAAAAAGATCGCGGACTAAACGCTCTTCGTCTTCTGAACACCATCCTTTAAAATAAATTCACTGATTGAAAATCGTAGTGTATATTCAATTATAATAAAACGGTAACGTAAACTCGTTATATACATAGTTAATAAATCGATTATTATCATTTTTAATCTGGTTCGTAATCATAACGTATTGAAAACCATTTTGAACCATTGAATGTGCATTTATAATTTATTTAAATATAATGCCTCAAGTGCCATCTAGTGACAGTTTTTTGAGAAGTATTACATCTGGTCTCAACTGATACTGCTCTCTAGCAGATCAATACGTTGCCTGCGAGATGAAATCTTTATAATATTCAAATACATGTTCACACCTATTAAATACACTATTATGGTTGATAATTTCAAAAATAATCACGAATATTTATTTTTTACGAGTATATACAGTTAATGTACCTGAAATTTAAGTGAAATTTTATTTCAGTTAAAATATATTAAACGTTACTAAAGTAATTACACTTTTACTACAAATGTTTTCATTTAAAAATTTGATAGCTAGAGTTTATTTTTTTAATGAAACTTTGAGGTGACTAAGATGCAACCAGTAGTAAAATTAACGTGAAATGATTTGTAATCTATAGTGATGTGTACCTGAATAGAGTATTGCTAAGAAGGCTACAGCCAGCAGGGGCCCGCGCGGCCTGGCCCTCATGGCGGCGTTCACTGACGCGCTCGCCGCGTCTCGCCTCCCTACAATGCCGCCAATCTACAGGGCCGCACTGTGTGAATTGAAATTGCTTATGGGACGAACAACTTGCTCTATTTATATATATTTTTTTATTTATAACAAATATTTAGCGCTCTAAATAACGCTACATAACCCTAACGGAACACAAATGTGGAATATAAAAAAGTTTTCTATCTTTAATAAAATTTCCTAACCAAAATCATGTGTGTTCATGGGTAGAAAGATATATGTGGTGGTATAATAAGAAAGAAATGTGTGTTTGTCCAACAAATTTGTGTATATTCAATAAACAAGACAGTTTATCGCAAAATAAGACTATGTTAAAAATATAGGGGAGTGTTTGCAGATACCCAAAAAGTTGACGCATTTTTTAGACAATCTTCATCAATCATCTACCTAATATGATACTTGTTATAAAGATTACTTAAATTTTACAGTACGGCACTGGACTACTACGTCTGTAGTATTACATGAGATGTTTTTAAAAGAGCATCTATTTTGAAAATCTGTTAATGTAAACAATGATTTTTATTTAATAACACACAATCTTAACATTCATTTTTTTCATAATTTTAATTAAGCTTACTTAAATTCAAATTATCATGGTAACTAATATTTGATTATTAGCAAAGCCATTAAGTTGACTATGACTTAAGCATCTATATTGTTCGATAATGGCGAAATTTCGTTTCTAACGCCCTTTAGTTATAAAAAAGAAAATTACTTTTCAGGAACCGAACGACATGATACGTGAGACGCTAACATATACCACGTATATCATGTATAACTATATCAAGAATATAACGCTAATTGTTGAATTTAGTAGGTAACTTTTAGATTTCTTACTGGACGTACTTGTCGTACTACATTCAAATTTTCCGAAAATGAAAAAAGAATGGTTACAAACTATACCGGATTCTATCGGACACAGTAATAAAAACTTTGTGCTATGTTTAGGTCTTTAAGACGTTTTCTTAGAGTAAAGCCTTCGTGACTGATAATATTAACTAGAATCACAATTTTTTCCTATATTCTTGTTTTTACAAGTTTTTAAAAAGATTGGCAAACATTAATCTCATTGATTACGCTAACTTAAATTTTCATAAACTTGACTTAATTAAGTTGAGCAATTGAAATATTGGCTTTAGGTTGCTTTTGTATCCAAACAATGTTTTGATCGCGCAGACTGCGCATGTGCAGTTCCCTCGGGATAGCATCGATTGTCTTTATCTGCTCTGGTTGCGTAAAAACGTCCTCCCGGGAATATAGGTCACCTTTAATATTGACGAAAAGGGCACATGGTTTATTTTAATAAAACAATCAAATTTTCATTCGTTTATATTTAATAAACAAAGTGCAATTCAGAGTATTAACCTTAACAATTGAACAAATTATCAAGACGACTGATTCGTCCCGACGTCAACGGCAAAATCGCATACGACACTATCAAATACGAAGATAGCTTGTATGTTTCGTTGGTAGACTTATTTGCCGAAATTACCGTCAATGTATTTAGTCACACAACCGCTTTAGTGGCTGATAACATGCAATAACAATACAAAACGAGGATATTAGAAAACATCGGGCTCACATTCATAGGCGCTCCGCAACTTCCAATGGAACGCCTATAATAGTTTCGTAGCCACCACCTCGGAAAAACAAAACATCGCGCAGGACCTTTGCGCGGGTACATACAATACCTTCGTTTTATACCCACGCAGTTCCTACCTTTTGCTCGTGTTTTTTTTTTGAGAGGCACATAATGTTTTCAATAAATAATACAAACACGGGATAGGTTGAGTGATAAACTTTAAATAACAAAGTAACCAACAAATAAATTTAAATCAACATTAAATATGAGCGGTTAGTAGATTGAAAATCTGAGAGAGCACTGTTTTTTAACAATTTCTTGTTTTTGGTCTCTTCGAGGACAGCAATGATCGTGACGAACATAACATGGCGATGATTGTGTAAAACAAAACTTATCCAATATTTTGTATAAAAAGGTTTTGTAATACAATTAACAAATAAAGGACAATTTTGTACAAGCCAAAATTTATAAGTAATATGAAAGTATTGAAATGTTAGAAGGAAATGAGATATCACCATGTAATGTATTTATTTGTATAAGTCGTTCCGAAAGACACAGGTATGATTTTAATAAAATAATAGTTTGTTTAACGACAACTTTTAACGAACGTTTTATTAAGCTATTAATTAGCCATGGATATTTTAATATTTTATAACAATATCGACCCGTTTACAACGAGGCGTATCACAACCTGTACCAATTGAATCAACGTTGTTTGTAAAGTTCTATTCTAGCTACGGACTCAAATACATCCGAAAATAAACTAAGGGATTATAACCACGATTCACGGAATCGAACAAGAAGAAAACAGGGGGCTTTTGCTTCATTGCCCAAATCCTAAACTGTACATAAATTTATTATTCAAGAAAGTTTTAACAAAGTTTTAAATTTTAAACGCGACAGGTCGTTCAACGGTAAGAAGGAAGACGTTTTTGTGCTCATATTTCAGAACGAACCGTAGAGTTAAATACTTCTGCGGTTGTCTGTAACGGCGACTATTCTAGCGTGGGCTTCTATAAGCGCTGGCGCCATATAAGGCACCTACTGCCACTTCAGGTTTCTGCCTGATCTGAGAACCGAACGTCTACTCGGAACCACTCATTATAGGATTGCTGGCTCTCAGTGTAAGTCTATTGCTGTTATTGGATATTAGTATATCCGAACACTTAAAATTAACCTAATTTGAAAGAAGGGAACATGAGCCGCTCATGTTTGTTGAAATGTTACAGCACTTTATTCGGATAGGCAGTATTAGGTTGAGCGCATAGGGATGGCAGTCAGCAGTATCTTATTACTATAGGGCGGTGCGGGCACGGAGGCAAGCGACGGCAACTCCGTCGTCGCGGCGTCGGCGCCCGCACCCGGTCGCACATCACAACTTAACAAGTATTCGGGGTATCACAGAACGTTTCGCATGCGCAGCCGCAAGCGGGCGGGTCGCTACGACACCATGATGTGTGGCGCGGACAGTAGCACGGCTAGCGTGGCAATGATTGTGAACAGGGTAAAGATAATAAGGCACAGTCTGTCCACGACCATGGCGGCGAACTTCCAGTCGCGCGATATGTCCGCCTCTTCGTCATCTTTGCGCATCTAAAACAGGAAACATTAATTAGGAACAATATTTGTGCACGAATATTTATCTATGCCGTGAGTGACAACTAATACTTTTAAATGAACTGCAGTAACCAAAGTGTTACCTGATCTGTGATGACTCGGAGCTCTTTAAGAATCAGTGAGAGCTCGTAGTCGACACCAAAGCAGCTATGTGCCGCTAGACCTGCGCCATTTTCTTCGCCACCCCTGCAACATGCAATGCCCTATAGTCATCTGTCTACGTTGTATCCTATCCTATGGGTGGGCCGAGGATCGAAGGAAAACTACGGGAGTAATGCCGATAATAATGAGAAAGAGTTGACCATGACCAATGGAATACATTCTATAGTAACTGCATCTACGAAAGAAGTATGATGAATTTCAATGAATCGATGTCGTCGTTGTAAGCTATTTTGGTCAGGTGTACTGCGGAACGTTTTGGGCGGGGGCTTAGTATTGTAACCGTTCTATTTACGGCGAGTAGTGTTCGTGTAGATCGTCGAGGGACCTGTAGTAGCGGCAGCAGGGCGGCTGCTGCGCGTGGGCATGCCGAAAGTCGTCGTCTATATCGAGCACGTTGGCGAGTAACGACTTGGAGGAGCGTTCGCGTAGCTCCAGGTCCGGGGGCGGCGGAGCCCGCGCCGGCGGCGGCGTCGTCGCGGACCCCGGCCGCGACATGCGCAGGATCCACGGCAGCCAGTACAGGAACACGCAGCGAATCTGTACGACGAGAATATTATCCGTAATGAACTCTGAAAACTACGAAGTTTAAAATAATTTGTTGAAAGTAAATTCAAGTCTTTGAGTCGGGAAGTGGCTGGATGCGGGCAGTGTAATACCGGTCGTCGTGGCTTTCTTTGGAAGGAACCTTTGTCTTGCAGTAGGCGTCAATCGGCTGGCATGATAGTGATGAAATTAAAATAATTACTTTCTATATATTGCAATCCATTTCATAGTTCGAGAGGATAATCATATTAAATGTGATTTGCACTGAAAGTTAAAATTATAAAGTTTACTTACCCAATCACTCATTTCGTGTGTGTCCGCATGCCGATGGTGATAGTTTAAAATAAGTATTGTTGATACGACAGAAGATGCCACCATAAACATGATGCAGTTAAAGTATGTGCCTAGGAGTGGCACCGCATCGGATGTCGCTGGCATTGTCTCTGCCACCATGTTCAAGAACACTGTCAGCGACAGCAAAATGGTTACACCTGAATTTATTTAAATTAGTTGAGTAATTACATTTATGTACTTTAAGAAATATTTAAAAATATTAACATCGTATAATGTACCTAAAGAAAGTTTTTCACCGGAGTCAGGTGGTAAAGTGAATCCCAGGAGCGCCATTGAGGCGATTAACACACAGGGTACAATAAGGTTAAAGAAATAATACAGCGTTTTCCGTCGGATCACCACCGCAAACGTGATATCAATGTACGGCTCTGGACAACAGTTGTAGTAGATTTCATTTCGCTTGCCTGGAACACCTGTGCACGTTTAAATAGCAATTAATATATTTACAGAGTCAAATAAGGTTTAGTTACATTTATAGATTAATAAAAATAAAACCTTTGCGAATATATTATAATCCAGACAGCCTGTTAAAATCAAGCTCCGTCGATTAGTTATTATCTATAAATTATCATGTATTAAATTAAAGAAATTCCTTGAACAATTTCCAAACAAAATGCTATAATATAGTGTAAGATTGAATCTTTAGCCATAACAAAGCCAAAGAATAAATTGATTTGTGCATTGTACTGTATTAGGGATATTGTAAAAATGACCACAAATTTAAAATACTAAGTCCCGTCTGAGCTTGAGTAGAGCCCAATATGATTATTTTTTTTGTCAAATTTGGTTCTTCTGGCATTCTTCTCATGAAATACTCCGGTGATCACTGTAAATGGTCATCTTTGTCCGTATTATTATGTGGATAATAATATAAATAAATAAATATATGAAGTCAATCTATTATATCCGACAGTGAGGAAAATTACATAATCTAAATTGTACATTTGAAGTTAAAAAAAAAACATTTTTATTTTGCTAGCTAATATTGTTTAAAGATCAAATTCAAGAAGGTTGTATACGTTAGCCATATACACATGACATTTTTTTTTAAAAATCGTTACCTATTAACTCCCATTCGCCGTTTGTTACAAAACTGCTTATATCTCCACCTGCTTCATCTTGTAGTTGTAGGTCAAGCTAAAAATAACATTTTTAATTTAATATCAATAAAATAATAGTAAGTTGTGTAGATTTATAGTTCTATTTGGGTCTGTACTTACTTGATACCCATCGTAAGTCCAGCTGCCAAACTTCATTTCGCACCGTTGATCGTCGAAAGGAAACCAAGTGATATCAATTTTACAGGTGCTTTTGAAAATACCAGGCGGCACGTAGAGACATGAGCCATTGTTCCGAACAACTACATTAGTAGGATATGTGCTATCAAATCCTTCATCCGCGCTTTGAAAATAAATTAAAATAATTGTTAGCATGAATAAGTAATATTACATAATCTATTCAATAGTATGCACATTTTTACATACACTACGAACAAAAAATTTAAGTTAATTGTAGTTTATATCGTTAATTTTAGTTGAAAAATCTTTATATTACTTATTTCGTAAGAAAATGGTAAGTTATTTAATGTTTAGAGTTTTCACAAAAAGAAAAGGCGTCAATTAGAATATTGAGAGAAAAATAACTAGTAATTAATAAGGCAGTGAAAGTAATTGGTTAATATTTTATAGTCTGTTATAGATGTTATAGCAAAAGATAAAAACAAAGGTTTAAGATAACTGCAAAAAAATCAACCTACCTATTATACATGAGTACATCAGGTTTCCATAACCTGTGAGGCGGTACTCGCAAATCTTTGACACCACCAAAGTCCGAAGTGTTCCATCTTAAGTTCATATCATTCCATTCCTAAGAACAATGAGCATAAGAGTACGTTTTGGATGTAAAACCGCGAAAAATATCTCCAGTTACATACATTTGTTAAGTAAAATCAGCCGAACGATAGTAATACTTAAGAAGTTTCATAGTTATGCTTCAGAACATGAATTTTCTACAGCAATTGTCGTCCAGACTAGTATTGCTTGCGTTTTAATGACCAGTAACTAAGTCCCTTTGGGGGTTTTCACGGTCTTCCACTTTTAATTAAATTAACATAAAACTTGTCCAATGCTAATTTACTTAATTGACTTATTTTGCGTTTTGTATTCTAGATATATAGATAGCATCATCTATCCAATAGATTGTGCATGCGAAAATTCATAGCCAGGCGAAAATTAAAATACGCTTTGTCGTCATCAGTAATGTAATATTACCACGATAATTTTACCTAATAAATCAGCATTCATGTTTGAGTTTAGAATAAGCTAACAAGCAAAAGTATAAAACTAACTTTTTATGTTACGTTTAAAGTCTGACAGTAGAGTAAGTAAAATATGTAAAATTTTTGCGTATCATCTGTGATTGGTGTTTAAAGAAGCTATGTTGGTAAAAAACGGAAGAAAAAACCTAAAATTTTGCTAAAAGCGATAGTATAGTTATGATATACGAGTAAAATCTTGTAATAAATCAAGCAAATTTTATTAACTATTGTAAATTTGTTATTTGTGAAAAAGGAGAAATATCAAAAACTTATGAATGATGTTTTTAAAAACCTTATTTAGACTGAAATAGTAAGAACAGTAGAGTACTTCATATTTTTTTTTATTTAACGTATTTTAAATATAAATTAATGAATGCTTAAAATTTTATACTTACTAGTTTCAGCCAGATGTTGGTTATTAATAGCTGATTCTTCTCGTCCTAGGAAATAATGAAAATAATGTAATAAATTTTATTATATTCTTTTTCTTTTTCTATGATATTCGTGAGGCGTGTTAAACGTATTACCGTGTTACGTTACATATAATATAGTAATGGTATATAACGCAAGAGCTGAAATTAGGATTACCATGTATGTAGAGGTAATTTGCAACCAAAAATGAGGTCTTTTTACTTCTGGTTTCCTTTCCAAGCCCAAAGTTGCTCGACGAGCTATCGAGAAGACTATGCAAAGGAATGGTCGAAGAGATCCGAGGAGAGCGAGGCGATTAGTAAGTTGAAGTGTTAGGGGGCAGCTCGTATATCGTATAGAACAGACGGTCAGGGGTCTTCAGGTTTAAGAGTGCAAACGATTTAGTAATTTATGGCTGAGGTCTATGTTCAGCTGTGGCTTTTCTAAGACAGAAATGATGACGGCAATGAAGATATTACAAAAACAAACTACGTCCATTTTGAAACATTTCCAAACTGCTATTGATTGGTGGTTCCAGGTAAACATGATTGGTTTTTTTATCACTTTCAATATGTACATACATATATAACTCGGGGAAACTTTGTGAGTTACGTAATTTAGAAAAAAGAATACTTCTTATGTATAAGTTTTTATATATTACAATTGGTTTATCCCTCGAATAAATAATTAAATGTAATTCGAAAACCTTGCAATTATCAAAAAGTCCGTTCTGGACGCAAAAAGTAATTGGCCCAGCCCCAGAGGGGACGGAAGAAATATTAAATGATCTAGCCATGTAATTAATTACTGGTGGCACACACCGTCGATGACTGAAAACTGAATGACGGCCAATTTCATCTGGTCTTATTGGAAATATTTGGGGGGCGCTTATATTAAACAATAAACGTCTTTAGGTTGAAATTATGACGATTATGAAACATATTAACCTGAAGTATCAGGAGAGCAAGGAAATGTCACACTTAGCGACATATTCAATCAGATGTTGGTAGTCATGATACTCATACTCGTATATAAGATCGTGACGCGAGGATTTACTATGTAACAGATTCAGTGATGAATTTTACCACGTCGATGATCTGCATGAGCGTGAGGCCGAAGGAGAGCTGCAGCGGGTCGCTTTCGTTGACCACGGGGCGCTCTAGCACGTTGTAGTGGTCCAACAGGTGGTGTAGCAGTCGCTTCTCGTGGTAACCGCACCGCACTCCTTTGGGAAAGAAATAAGATTATTTAGTCATGAAGAAAATAATGAGTTGTATTAATCCTATATAAAGTACATAGGTGTATAGACCTGACTGGTCGATACTTCATGAAATAGGTTAAAAGTCATCAGTCATCCCTTCATTTCTAAATTTCGTATCTATCTTTAAACTCCTTGATGGTATCGATAAGAAGCTCTTTCCATACTATCCGACGGTCAGCTTTCCTCAGGACAGTCGTAAAGTAGTGTAATACGATTATTTTCATGATAATGTTTAGTATATTTTACATTGTCGTCAAATAAATAATAGACAGATAAAAAATTGCTATTATTACCATTTGCAGTTTACTTTATATATTTATGTATTTTGCTTATGTAAAAAAGAATAACAAAATTAATGTCAACTATTAATTTAATTTTTAACAATTTTTTATTCATTCCGGAATAATGTTTTCTCTCAAATTCAAATTATATGAGGTCATTAAGTATAGAGGACAAATTTTTGCAAGTTCATTCGAATTGCGATGCATTAGCACAACTTGATTATACTGGCTGAATGCTTAATAATGTTTCTCTCTTCGAAACTAGGCTACAACACACATTAGTCACATTGGCATTTCAACTCCGGGGCCTCGTTTCAATTATTTTATGTTAGTAGATTTGTTATAGGAACATACAGTTAAATAACTTATGGCATATGACACTAAGGTGATATTAATAAATTTAACTTGGAAAAGCAAATTATACGAAATGTTTTAAAATGGTTTGTAAAATATAGAAAAGAACAAATGCTTTGAAATAAAAAAAAAATATTGTCTAATTTAAAATTAATTACTCGATTAAAATTGATGGTAATTAGAAATTTATTTTAAAATTTTGAACATCCGAAATTATTGAGTGAATTCGTGAATCGGCACTTTCAATCAAATATAATGAAATTTAAGAGGATAGGCGTATGCCACAAAAATATGTTTCAGCGAAACTTTACCAATCGCCTCAAAACTAATCATAATGGCATACTAAATTATGTAATACCTTAGAATACGAATATATGAGGATTCAAGACTTTTATGTCTACTTTTAAGCGTAATGAAAAAAGTTTTTTATGAATATATTGGAAAGTAAGAATTTTTTTGACAATAGCTATAGGATAGGTGGAGTCAAAGCTAACTGTGGATGTTTTCTTAGAGTGTGCTATATAATAATAACGGCATCGGGAGATTTATTGGCGGAATTAAATCAGACTTAATTCGATTGGTGATGGGTGCAGTTGGCATTTCTGGCTTAATTTTCATTGATATGTATGGTTTTGAAATAAACTGTTATTTAGAAGCAAATAGGAAATACGTTTTGTTATTGTCAGTTACTTTAAAAAAACCTTCGTCTGAATCAATATGTATAAAATAGTTACATGCCTCAATCAAATATATATTTGAAATATGTACATAAACATATATATGTATATAAATTTGATTGAGGCATCTAATCCTTTAGCCACTACTAGCTACTCCTAGAGCCATTAGACATGTTTGTGATCGACGAATATGAAATAATAATAATATCATGATTTTGGTACTGTCAATAAGTTTTTAAAAAAACTTTGTGAAAATGAATATATATATAAAGAAAGTGGTTGACATGTCTTACCCCTCGGCCACAGCAGGCCAAGCAGCAGCAGCAGGCCCGCGGGCGCCGCCAGCAGCGAGCGGCGCGCCCGGCCGCCCATGTCAGCGCCGCGCCGCTCCGCGCGCCGCCGCCGCCGCCGCCGCCGCGCCGCCGCGCCGCGCCATCACACGCCCCGCCGCGACCCGCGCCGCCCCCGCCTCGCCGCCGCCTCACACTCGCCTCGCCCCGCCGCCCTGCACTCCCCGCTACCGTTCCTCTATGCGAACCCGTTGAACACGATCAGCTTAAAATTCAATTTTTTTAAGGTTTTCATATATTAAGGCGCTCGCCGACGGCCACGCGTGCCGCCCTATTCTCTAGCATCGCCTACTGGGCCGCAGCTGGATCTGTCGAGTCACGGTGTGTTTTTGAGCATTGTTGTTTAGCGGAGTGCGGCCGACCGTGGGGCAGCGGAGCCGCCGGTGTGCGGACTGGCAGAGGCGCCGGCCCGCGCAGCCGCGTCGCAGCCGCCCATTCACGCGCACCCTCCTCGCTACCCTCTTTGCCCTCGCTCCTTGTCCGCCCTGCACATGTCTCCAAACCTTCCACGTTGCTCCCTCTCTAATTATGTTAATTTTTTGTCTCTATCAAAAAATGAAACTGATCTTTCGTTTATTTTGCTTCTTAATTTCTTTCGAAATACTTCCATTCTTAGCTATACTTTGCGTTTATAATTGTATTAATTATCTGCGTATTTCAGCTAATAATTTCTTAAGTTAGGTATATAATTCAAAATTGCAGTCACACGAAACTTTTTTTGGAGTCATTGGCAATTCCATTGATCTAAATTGGGTCAAGAAGTGATAGGCTATCGAAATGTAGCCATTGTAGGTTGGAGTGTGGAGTTTTGTGGTTGTGTGGCAACGGCGGCGGGATGGTGCGCGATTTAGGCGCGGGGATGCTTCGGAGCGCGATCAATGAGGCGCCTCGTCGGCTCCCCGCGCCCCGCTGTCATCCCGCACCCGCCCTTACTGCAAGTTGCCCGATAACGGCGAATTTTAAAATCTACTTACTCCTCGAAAACGGCGACTGACGTGCCTTACGGCATCAAAACGATCGATGTTTTGTTTCATTATGTCGTTGGAACAAAACTGCAATTTATATCAAACTAATACAATCTTCATTATGCCTAGACATGGCAATAAAAAGGAGTTTTGCGGTTGTTAGTTATTTAATACAAAATATCTATGAGATTGTAAAATAATCTATCTGCCTTTATGTATGTATATGTTTCATTCATTAAAGATGAGACACGCATTTAGATCCACGAAATTACTTTACTTGTAATAAAAACATTCTCGTATAATTATATATAAATATAAAAAAAATATAAATGAAAAAATATGTATTAATTAACAATGATAATTTGCATGTGTAACAAATTAGCAACAGCAGTAACAACATTAATTTGTTACTCGAAAAATTATGATAAACTGACTTTGTGCTTAATTTCTTTAAATTACAAATCATACAGCCGTTAGAGAGAAAATTCTTCCCAAACATAATTTTAAAACTGTCGTACCAGGGTTAATAAGCATTAAGTTTGTTAACGTTGGTTCATGTTTAATGGCTACGGGATAATTAATAAAATAGAGCCTAAAAGCGGCAGAGAACAATGCTGTGCGGAGTTCAAAGTCCATTCGTGTTTTATTAGGCATTCTGGATATATTGGGTTAAAGGCAAACGAGTCTTTCAACAGGAAGTTTGCGCTACACAGTGAAAGCTCTAAGGACTGTGCCGTTGAATAGGGCAGTAAGAACAAAGCGGCTCATTCGCTTGAAAACTAGACGAAATATATTCTGTTCTATAAATTACACGTCCGCTGTAAAAAGATTAAAAGTTTAAAAATGGGAGTACGTGTGTCGATGACGTTATATTATAAACCGTAATGCGTATACGTTGTCATTTTTTACGTGTGTAAATATAGTAAAATGATATTTGATTCAATTGTATTATCTTAAAGGTTCCTAAAATTACGTACCTTACGTTCAATCACTAAACTTAATGATTTTCTTAAAAAATTGTAATTGAAGCAAAAATTAGGTTCAATCCGTAATATAAGACTATTTTTTGTTTGATTTTTAATAATTTATTCTCTGTATACAATTTTTATTTCTTTATCTATGGAAGAGTATGGACTAATGGCCGAAATAATGATGATGATATTGACAATATTTAATCTGTAACATTTCTACCATGTTATGTAAAACGTTGATACAAAACTTTAAAAAATAAACATTTAATGCAATACTTTTAGTGGAATTATAATTTTATTAATTATTATTATTATTAAATATTATTATCAAAGTAATAATATTGTTATTGTAATTCTTGTAAGCGAGAATCGAATGGCTTAGGTAATTTCGAATAAAATTAGTGTTTTAAATTAATATCAATAAGATAATAAACAAAATATGTCCATCAAATAAAAAATACTAATCGAGGAGGGAAATAATGTTTAAAGTAGTAAGTAATATTGCATGTAAAAACTTTTTCATTTTGCCCACGTATAGCAAGCACCCTAGGCGGCTGCTTCTTCAAAAGAAAATCCGTCACTAAATGAGCAAAATGGCCGTGCCTATACAAAGAAGGCAAAGCGAAAGAAGTTTTTCTTAGAAATCAGTTTTTAAGAAATGTTCTTAGCTACTATATGAGATTTTTTATAAAAGTTGTTTTTTTATATTCTCTAATTTTTATTTTGAAGAATAAACATATTATTTTTTGTTGAATATTTATTTCTAGAACTAAATTAGATCAGTAATGATATTTATCTTTATGTTTAGATTTGTATTAATTTCGTGTCCTTGTTTATTTTGAACATTGTTTATTTTTGGTTTAAATGTAATTTTTATAAATATAATTTTTGTAAAAGAACGAATAAACGTTACTAAAATTTTGCTAAAGTAAATTTTATTATATATAATACTAACAGATCTAAATAGTGTTAAGCGTAAAAGTAATAAAGGGAAATAGAGTAAACCTGTATGAATTACAGCGATATTACGAATATTTTGTGGGCATCTGTGTACAATATGCCCCCAAATAATGTCACTGAATTATCTTGCAATAAATTTAAGAAGTTCATTAAGCAAAAACGTGTAAATAAATCCTATTACCAATTTGAAGAATTTTTGAAGTGTTAAAAAAGCTCGAGCATGAATTGCTGTACCGGTGTTACCAACTTGGTGACTCTGGCGAAAAACTTAGCACACGTTTCTTTGCCAAAGTAGGAAAAACAAATATACCTTCTATATAGCGTGATTGGTCATAGTAGCAAAAGCTTTAAAACCTTTTTACAAACATCTAATCATCCCGTATAAAGTGATCACTCTGAAATATGTTACATTAATTTATTTTTCTATTGAAATGTCACACGTCAATAACTTTTAGCACTTAAAAGTCTGCAGGGACA
The DNA here is from genome assembly GCF_028537555.1 of Battus philenor. NCBI lineage: Eukaryota > Metazoa > Arthropoda > Insecta > Lepidoptera > Papilionidae > Battus > Battus philenor. Next base: position 8,953,850 of record NW_027181693.1, read on the forward strand.
AGGGAATTTTAATATTATTGACACCATTGATTTTTGAATAGGGTGTACCATACATTGATTCACAAATAAATTATACTTTCAACCCTTTTGTAAGCTGTAACTCCTCACCCTGCCTAAAACTAATCTCATGTATAATGATTTTTGTAAACTATTCGACAAAGTCCATGTAAGATTCTGCTAGTGAAAGTTCCTCTAAGTTGTCTGGTAATAGTTATGACAAGAATCTTAGGTTTATCTTTGAAGTTATTTATTCAGTGGTTTTAATAAAGTAGTAAAATGATACCAGCATTTAGTTTTATATATGTAATAGTTATTTTTATATACACAATTTACCAGCTTTTTAACATGTTTGTTAGTATATTGTCTAAATAGATTTTTTGCAAATCTAAGTTAAATATTGTAATGGTAATGCTTGTCTACGTGGAATCTTGTCAAAAGTTCTATTTCAAGAAGATATTGTTAGACTGAATTTAAAAGTATTTTGGTAATCTTTAATTGATTTTAACGTTCAATTGATTTTCAGTATGCAAAAGACAGTATTCACAAAAGATTAATTCCGTAAAAGACTTGAAAGTGATTTTCTGCATAAAACTTACTTTCTTTTCGCATATAGATAACAAATTAAATAAAACTTCCAAGATGGCTGTCTTTATTGTTAGAAGCGGTGATTTTTTAAACAACCGACATTAAAATTCTTTTGTATAATGTGTTGGAATATTGTAGCGTAATTTTTTTTATTAGTATTTGAAAATAATTTGCTGTCAATACCAAATTGCGATTGCCAAACCGCCGGTCAAGCGTTGCGATTATAGTACATCCTCCAATTGATGTTTTTGGGGGAGGCCCATACCTTTTAGCGAGCGTCTATGGTATGAAACGACGAGGACAATGTATGTAATTAATGTACACAAATTTTGAACATAAAAGTATATTACTTCTTTTCGGATGGAAAGTTATAAAAACGGTTATAAGTAAATTTTAAGTAAATAAGCAATAATAAGCCTCGTTTACGGATGAGAAAGCGAATGGGGTATGGGCGTTAGCTTATCGCGTGACTGGTCGGTTGCCGTTCGCAAATTGCACTTTACTTACCCGGACTGCAAGCAATTCTTAGTGTTTTCCTATATTATTTCTCAACGTAGCCGAGCATCGAAACTGTAACACTTTTCACGGGTCGGTGGAATCAAACATTCTTAATAATTCGCCTACATTATTGCTTATGTGTGTTTCACACGGAATGCCTTGGTCAATCAGAACACGCTAGCTGTTGAAACGTATAAATAAAATATTTCAAGCATTTATGCGTTTTGTATTACCATACTATATAACTACCGTGTGCTACATTGATTGATAAATAGATTAATAGAAATGTCCTACTTTTGAGCTACAGCTATTTTGATTTAGTGTTTAGTTTTTTTACAGTGATATTTAGGAAAGCTATACATGTTTTTTGAGTTCTCCCTTTTAAAGTTATGTAATAATATTTTAGAAAGGGATGTAATATACGGAGTAATACTTTTTAAGAGAAATCCAAATAAATCTTATATCTTATACACAAGTTTAGCGATACGATTCGTATAACCTGGCCAACTGTTATAATGAGATTCGATATTATTGTGCTACTTATAATATAAAATCTTTATCGCGCAAATAAACGATTCCGTAATAATAATCGTTGTAATAATTAGCGAAGTGACCGCTGAGTTGCCTGTGATTAGTGGTCGCAATTTTTTTTTAACAAGAAAGATAGTTATAGCAAATAATAAGATAAAGCGGTTAAACTGTAACAGTTTTTTTTAAATTTTTGCGTACCACTTTAAAAAGCTTGTAAAATTAAAGCTTATGAGACGTACAATTGCGCACCATAAAATGACGGGAGTATACCTAGTGCCTAACAAAATTCTATGGGTTAATATCTTGGATAGCATGACATACTTGTGTCCAGACTACTAATAACCATTAGATGAATGCGTTAGTTATCTTGTCATTTTATGAAATAAAGTTATTTAGTTCAACAAGATTTATTGATCAAAGTAATAACAGGTCCGGGCCTAATTGGCAAGCTTGTTGCTCGACGACCCAAGAAGAGAGTTATGCTCGGGATTTTTACAAGTATGAGGAGACCTGTAGACGAATAAATAAGGCGACAAAGGCTAGCAGATTGGCAAGTTGAACTGGCGGTGTGAGGCCCCATAGTCCATAGCGCGTAGAGCACATGGCCTTTGGAGCCATATGGTTCTAGAGGAAAGATTATGGACTATCAAGCGCAACATATGACGTCCATTCTAAAGGCAGACAGACGGTATTGTTAAGGTCGTCGGAAGACACTGAGCGGAGACCGCTTCCAACAGTTTCTATTGAAAATGAGGTCTACGAGGTAATTCTATGTCCAGCTGTGAACTTCGTACGCTGGGTATGATGGCGAAGAATGATAATAACAACTGATTGAGTCGTGATTTGGCTCTCTCGGGCATCCTCAAATCTAAATAGTAAATAAGTATACGAGTAGCAACTCAACGTGAAGTTCTCTATCAAGTAACTTTATGGTCAGTCACTCTATGGAACGTCTATCAAATACACTGAAGAGCAACTTCCAAATCCGATAAATTAAACAATGTATTCTTGCGAGAGTCATAGAGTTTAGTTACTGGAAATAATAGTCTATGCACTTTTAATATGCTATGTACTTAATATGAATTATGCTATGTACTTAATATAAATTATACTATGTAGTTAATATGAGTAACCAAAAGAAATTAACATTTTCTATTTTTGTTACTACGTATTATGTTATTTAATTTTTCTTTTCAAACCGCTACTATTATTAACTTTAACAAATTATTGTATACACAAATTATTATTTTTTGTTTTAAGAGAGAGATACATACGTTTTAACTTTAATGCAAGTTGTGTTCACCTCGAGCTCTTTTGTTTTTACATATGTGCGTCGACTCAATATTATGTATATAATTAAGCGATGCAACTAATTCGGGAACCAAAATAAAAAAACAAAAAACAAAAGCAAAGTAAACTAAAAATAATAAAAAGAAAATATTCTTCTTATTTTTCAATATTGCTGAATGTTTATCGACATAGGATAGTTAAACCATACCTTAATTAGCACTGTGCATATTACTTCCCATTGTAGAATGTGGAATGTGCCATTTCATGGCAATACGATAACAGAGAATGAAAGTAGGTAAAATAATACGTTGGTAATTTATTGGAAATAGAAGGGCGTTGAAACGTACGATTTATTGTTCTCTTATCTGCAAAAATGTTGTTATGTGTTTACATAAGCAAGAATTAAATTAGACATAAACGCTATTAGTTGTCTTTCTTTAGCCATAGTATTAGAGTGCAGTCATTGTCATTTTTATTTTAGCTTTAAGAAGGACTCTCCCACAATAGGACCGGTTGGATGCGTTTTCCGACGGCGTTAATAAGGCCGTCTATCCAGGTTGTCTACGCTGCGCTTGCCAGTCTACACTCCACAAAATAAAGGTCCCAGCGGCTACTTGTTCTGCGCGCTACGTGGTCTCCAATCAATCCACTAGGTAATTACGTTCTTCTACACATCTTGGCATTCGTGATTCGATCTAGTAAAGAAATTCCCCGCAAAGCCCTCTAAAATAGGCGAAGTAAATTAAAAAGCAAATAGTGTCAGCAATTTTTAGTTTGCGAACACACGTGTTTGAAGTCTTATAATTGAAAAGAGGTTCGCTGTTAGATTACACCCAGACTTCGCCAGCGAGGACAGCCTGCTAAATACACGCGACAGTGCGACATACCAGAAAAGTTATCGACTAATAATAACAGATGATGGAAGCGTAACTAAAGTTATTTCTGACTTCTTCTTCTCGTTCGAGATAAAGATCGCTCCTCTTAGTCACACACGAAACTAATAAAAGCATTTCGAGTGACAGTCCATGCCGGGGTTACATTGTGGCGGTTCTTGCGTCTGTTACTGCTAGGAGCGTTTGCCTAAGCGTCCTACATTTCCCAAGATATAAGTTAAAAAAATATTAAAAACTTATATTACCTAAGGTAAATTAGATTGGGTTGTAATTACAACATTTATTTAACTTTGAATTTGATGTAAATTCGTAATTGAATTTTTGTTAGGGAAAATGTCAAATCGGGCTGGTGGGATATTAATGATTCTGGGTTAGACAGGAATAACTTATCTTTCAGGCATCGCGATTATGAAACTAACAAGGTCTTTAATACAAATATAGTATTAATTTAGTAATGAAAACGATACTAAAATTAATTGGGTGTCATGACTATGCAATGAAAATCTGCCTTGCTTGGCAACAGTTTGGCTTACTTTATTATCATATATGAATATTTATGATTCTTTATTAATGAAATATCTACAAAAATTAGACAGAAGGTAATGAGACTTTATTTATTTGTATAAAATTTACCTAACGACGTCACAACAGATAGTACGCAGTCAATGTTCTCCGGTAATAAGAAAATATTCGTGTTGGTGTTATCAACCGCTGTGGTTCAACAAACAGATTACTTTTTATTTCTCTTTATTTTATGTATTTCTAGAAATTGGACGCGCATGTTAACTATTCGTGACTAATTAAATGATTCCCGTACAAACTGAAAGTTTTTGAATGATAGCTCATCGTTTTTAATGTGCGCATTTTATTTCTTTAAAAATAATTTACATGGACATATATGCAACAGAAAGTTTAAATCATGTTTCTTTGACACTCTGGTATAAAAGGCAGTCAATTTTCTTTTGACTAAAACATGATTACACGAAATCATGGACAAAGATATTTTTTGTATAATTTACTAAATAATGTTTGTCTTAAAAATATTTTGAGGTTACCATTAATGCAATTTAACGAATAAGGAACTATTGCATAAGTATTCGATTATCTGGATGAAAACATAAAAGAATATATCATGCGTTATAAAGGAACAAGGCAGAGAAATTCACTTTACAATGCAAATCGTTTTAATATCGAAGTTGACGTATCATTTAACCGTTGTTTGAAATAGAACTGAGTTAACTTCTAACAAACATTCAAGCAAATTCACAAACTTCCGCATTTCATCACAGCATAAATTAATACAGATATCGAGTCGTTGAATCAGTATAAATTTAAAAACTTCATGCTATGAAAATTAAATAAAAAAAAACAAAAGTACTTAGACTGTATTTTATGTTACGCACACAATCTCTATAACGCATCGCACGGTGATTTGAACAGTCTATATCGTTGCGTTTGCTGTCATTTCGTTATGTTCGTTTTAATAAGGTCTCAAAAAACCAAAAAGAGCTTCTTAGTTGTTGTATATTGTCTGTATAACAATTGAAATATTCCACGTGGTGTGTATCAAAATTATATTTGGCTTAATAAAGATTTTTTTATAGAATAAACACTTTTAAAGCCTAAAATATCCGCGATGTTTATTTATGATAATAGTCTTGTATTCCTAATTATAAATAGTGACGACATAAGGTGAATGCACTGTCAATCTTGTTGCTTTATGGCGTACAAATAGCTGTTTAATACCATAAAAGAGGTTAATCATATAATGTTTGCGAATAATTTTGCGTACTTTACGAAATTGGTTTATAAACCCCAACCTTCTTCCATAAAAGTGGTTTTCTACGTGATAAGGCTAACAAGTACGCGACTCCTTGTTGTTGACCTCGACGGGCATTGGACAAACTTCATTACCATATTTTATGCTAAATTCTTCATAGGAGAATGGGATCGATTGATAAAATTGGTAAAAAACATTGTAGTTGTGTTAGTTGAACATTTTATGATAAATCTGTCCCGATTTAATTAACATAATATATTTGATACATAGTAATATATACTTATAATACGGACCCACTTAGAGTGCACAGTGCAGTAGTATATAATATTTTATACACACATTTTGTTATATTGTAATAGATATATATATGAAGAGAAAAAACCACACGTGCAGGCGTTTACAACGCTTTCTTTGCAATAATTGTACAATAATGATTAACACTGTAAAACTTTTATTTTAATTATCGTAAATAATAACATCCACTTGTAAGTGTTATCAAGAAAAGGAGAAATGTAAATAAATACTTAATTTACTGTGATAAGCGTTATTTTATAATCTACTATTACATCAACTATATAATGTATTATCATAAACTATCTATTTAATTCGTAGCAAGTCCTAAATTACACTTCTGTCTTCGAAACGTAAAAATATATATTTGTATTTTTATTACACTGTAAATGATTATTTCGTTTCTATTCTTTTCTTATATTAGTAAATGTAATCTTATACTCTTTTAAGCAAATATATAGTTCCGTTTAGTTTTTTTTTGCCTGTTTTTTGCCTTTTTAGATCTAAGGCATTTATTATCTGAACAGATGGTAGACTCATCATGATGTAAATGGGAGATATAATCCAAGCTTTATTAAATAAAAAAAATAATTTTATTTTTTATTATGGAACTCTCTTACAATAGATAATGCAAGATTTGAATAATAATGATGCAATGGGTAAGACACAGGGTTCATTGTAAAACAACAGACATGTTACTATCAGTTATATCTATTTATTATTGCGATTGAGATTAAAGTTAAAAATGTGGGAATAAAGTATTTTTCAATTTAAATAAAATTTATTATTTAACAAATGAATTGTATTTTATTTTATTCTAACAAACTTATATATAATCGTCAAATGAAAACGCAATTGGAGGAAACATTTCGTTTCTTTTTTAATAAATAATGTCAAAGACTAATCTTATTGCGTCGTTCCTTGAACTATGAGTTAAAGCATTTAAAATGTCTTAAAGAGATTTGTTGTTTAAGTGTACCTAGTTAGTTGCATTTTTTTATTATCTTTGGTTGTAAAATTGGTTCTTATCTGATTTTATGTCTACCTTGTTAGCTGTATTGAGACTGTACAAATGTTACACTAGATTTTGTTATTGAGGTGTATCTAAATACATTGTTTGATTAAAGGTTGAACATAATGTATACATCATAAAGTGTTTAATTATTTAATTATTCACAATCAGTAAGCATGGTATGTATATATAATCATCATAGGACTTAAATTGTTGGATATAAGCTCCTCCCAAAGATTTCCAATTAGACCTGTAGCAAGCACCCTGCATCGGGCGTCTCCGACGATCTTTACCAAGTGTTTTGCTCACCTAGTAGGCGGCCGTCTTATGCTGCCTTCGCTAGTCTGTGGTTCACTTCAGAACCTTAAAGCGCTCGGTTCTGCGCGCTATGTGCCTACTGTCAGTTCTTATCAATCCACTAGGCTACAACGTTATAACATTTTAAACGGGACGAAATTAAAATACATTTAGTTGTTGTCAAAGAATTAAGTTATTTTATTATTGTAGTGGATAGAAAACCAGTTTCCGTAGACGTATTCTAATGTTACCAGTTCATACAGAATCCATCTGTAATTAATGTGTCCCCTAACACCATATAAGAGCAAACACTTTTTGCTCACATACAGTACAGGTTTTACTAGGGCTTTAAGAGGTTAACCTCATACGGATTAGGAAAAGACCGAAGTTTTCATTAACCTAAAATGAGAAAAATGCAGTTGTTGGCTGTTTGTACCTCTTTTGATAATTGCTTTGAATGTTTTTAAATGTTTAAACTAAAAATGTTTTTAGAATTTAAACTTAAGTTCTAATTGAAATAAACTTAGTATATGAAGTTGAAATGATATTTTTTAATGTTAATAATATGAATTTAAATATTTTATTATCAAATTTCTTTTAATTTTGCATAATTCATCAGAGGTTTTTAAATAAATTTTACATTTTCCAATCAAAATTTTAGTATCGAATATAAGATTAAGGATTATGAACTGAACATGTTTCATTAGATTTCACTATAACAGATACGGTAAAAAAAATATCGCATTCTCATATTTTAACTTCGAAATTTAAAGAAATGTTAGAAATATTAGAAAGAGGATTTTACTTTGCAAAGTAGTACATTATTTAAATTCATAACAATGCTTCGGAACTTGCGCTGAGAATAGAGAAGCCAATACAATAAGAGCGACCGTATGATCTAATTGAATTAGGATTGTTTGCTGGCTTCAGTTCTTCGGTTGTCAGTCGAATGGCTACGTTCGCCTTCGAAAGTGATTTTTGGCTATCCAAGTTTTCTCGACCTGACTTACACTGTTGCCCGTTGCGTTTGCTGATTCCGTGGGTGGAAGGTGGCAGAACGCAGAGGGAGCTTAGCTTCATTTCCTTCAGCGTAGCTCTAAGGCTCCCTTGCAAGCCTCAGGTAGAGCTGGTACATACTGCAATTTCACCGGACTGGGAGGCTGCCTGGGATCGTCTTGACGGATGCTCCATGGTCGGTTACTTTTACCTGGATAATATTACTACTAGTTCAGGAAGCTCATATCTAGAATGATTGGGGGTTGGCGACCCTTGTGATACACGAACCGACCTCGTTTCCGCCGTCGAAGTTTGTCGTGTCTCGCGGCATAGAATGTGAAACTTTCTTCGAGATCGAACGCAGTACGGTGTCAAGTGCGATTAAAGCGAACATTGTGGCAGGGCGCCGGGCGGCGGGCGGTGAGAGCGCGGCCCGGTTGCGACCGGTCGGCCCCACCGGCGCGCGCGCACACCACGCTCCGCGCCGCCGACGTCGCGACGCCCGCTCGCTGCACCGCACGCCGCACCATTGCGAACGCGAATTGCCTTCGCCTCGTCTGCTCATGCCAGTGATCATGTTATAACCGTCGATAGTGCTACTAACTCACAGTGACCGTGAATAACAATTTTTCGCTTAATTTTATTGCGATCGTCGTCATATTTCGGTAAGTTTTGATCTTATTATTTATATAAATAAACAGGAGAGATGTGTTGGGTGGTCCGGCTTTTCGCCGGGTAAGTCGGTCGCGCCGCAGCGTGCGTCTAATGCGATTAAGGACGCGCCGGGCTGTGCTCCCGGTCGTCCCAGCCGCGCCCCTCGCTCCGCACTCCGCACTCCGCACCCGCACTGCCTACTTGCGCTTGCCGCAATACCCGCCCGCCGTTACTCTTCCCTGTTTTCCTTTTCCCGCCCGCCTTTATATTCTATCACACGAATTTTAATTCGAATAGACCGGTCCTCTCCTATTTCTAATATCCATTTAGCTTAAGGTCATCGGAGAAGCGGTTCACGCCTTCCTATGACAACCATAGTAACCAAGTACATAGCAATTAGTTCTTTTTTTAATTAATTTGTTCGTGAATACCGGATTCGCGAGCCTATCGAAGCTGTATAAGCCAGAAAGGCTAACAGTGCCCTAAAATGTAGTAGTTAAAAATATTTAACATTCAACTTATCTGATAAATAAAGCGTTTTTAAATGAAATCTTTGAATTGCTTCATCATCATATCAGCTGATAGAGGCCCACTGCAAGGTTTAGTTCTCTATCAAAGATCGCCCCTATGATTTGTCTCGCTCTTGGTTTTAATTTAAGTGTGTATTTAATAACAATATGAATTAAACCATAATCTGTGGCAGCAGTTAATGTAAACAGCAGAGCTATGTTTTTAAAAATTGTTAACGTTATTTTTCATTACAGTGCGTAATACGCGACAATAAAGACTGTTATATAATATTATCATCTAAGTGGTCATGTTAAGAGTGATTCATTTTACTGATTAAAACAGTAATTTTCTAAGTGAGTCGCACTTAATTTTGTTCAGTGGCGATAAAGATTATTTTAAGTGTCTGTTTTGCTTGTTTTCTTCCATTTAAATGTGACTGCAATATAATGATAGAAAGTGTATACGGAATAATACGTGAAATCATTATTATATCTATAACAAATTTTGAGCTTTTCGGAAATTACAAAGTACTAGGTCTGCCCGCTCACTCGTTGCTGTTTCATGTAATTAAAAAAAACCTGAACCATAAGGCGGTTTTGATACCTCATTAAATTGATAAAAAAACTAAGTAGTATATATATATTAATAATTAAATTTTCTCGGCGGCTGTATGGTTTCTGAATATTCGATATAGTACAGACAGACCGACAGACACAAATTCACCTTTATTCATATATATATATGTACATTCTTCAATTCTATTGTATCTAAGAATTCTATTCTATTGGTTCTAAATATCAAACTTTTTGTATTAGTTTTCCTAAAACAACATTAACTAAAATAAACTATGATATGTCATGAAATGTGTGTCTACATGATATGTATCTCTATATATTACTATACTAGACCTAATCCTAGAGCGAAATTCAAGTACCTGATTTGTCGAAAAACCATTTAACTTCACCAAAAAGGCACTATAAATTCGAAGGTCGTCATTATCAATAAATCGCGTGTTAAATTAATAAATTTCATTTGCATTTAATATTTAATGTCGATAAATATTACTAAATATCATTACAATCAAAAATTTCTACACGAGGTTAAGTTAAAAATTGATAAAAGCTATTTCTAATTATGAAATGGTTATTATATAAAATTACAATACTACAGTACAGTACGTACATTTTCATATAATCTATCGTTTATTAGCTTAAAATCGCAGCGATATTCACAAACTGTTAATACACTAATACATAAATGTTAATAAACGGTCAATGTTGTCTAGCTGTGTGAGCGAGGAGAAAGCTATGGTCTCACAGTTTCTGCTTGCGGTTATAGATCAAAACAGTTTATTTATAAATAATACAATTTTTTTTAAATGTTACAATTAAAATTTAAGATGATTGATGAGATAGTTCATAAAAGTTAGTTTTTGTTTAGCGACAGGCAAGTTGTGTTATTACAAAAGAATGCACTGTCTGGTATGTTGTGGGAATTTTTGCAACTTTGACCCTCACGTCAGATGGCATCCGCCATAACAGTTTAGTATCATTGGATGCAATATCATTGATGTGAATACGTAGTATTTAACCTGAGAGACCCGACACGTTTTGTCTAAATAGGTCAATAGCTGATTTCGTTAATTTGACTTGTTATTAAAAGTCAAATTCATATGTATGATGAATGTTCAGCTTGTAAGTTTTACTCTGTGGCCGGTGAATAATAATAAGACAGTTTCAACGTAAGTTGTTAGAAAATATTCGATTCATTGAGTGTGGCAAACTGGCTTTTAGTGTTATTTGCTATTGGCCGGACGGTGCAGGATGTTAACCTTTTGGATTGGGTCGATCTCTTTAAAATAGAGATTGGAATGTTATTACAAATAACCTAGGAAATGATAATAAAAAAAAAACTGTAAAACATTTGGAAGCCGGGTCGACGATATTTTCAATATAAATGAATTAAGGTATTATATTTAAAATTTTAATAAAGTTATAAAACGTCTTTTACAAAACGTAAATGACATTTTAATTTAAAATAGGCTAAATCAAATATTTTTTTGTTTAATGAAACTATAAAGCGATCGTGTTGGTCAGCCATGGTAAATGTCTGATGTCATAACGTCAACGCCCACCTCGATCACAGCTTAGATTATTCATTCGCATTCTTGAATTTATTTTAAATTTACAATATAGTAGATAAAATATGTCATAAGGCTAACCTGTATGCACTGTACATGTATATAAATAACCATGATTTTACACGTTTGAATTATTAAAAAAAATGTATTTATATATGATATAAAATTTGTAATAAATTTCGCGACTGGTTTACTTTGCCTGCTATGGGTGTGTCTATCATTAAAAAAGACCGAATGTTTACGTTGAGTAATAACATTTATAACAAATTTAAGATAGGTTTGAACCTCCGGATTCTATATAAAATTAATACAAGAATTTGACTACATAAAAAATGTTTTGTTAAGCCTGTTTCACGACCTTCTTATCATAATATGGCGTTTAAGAGCTAATATTGTTTTTGTTTTTAAAGAATTGGTGAATGAAGAAAATATTAATCTAAAGAGACGTTTACTTAATTTTTTATTTAAGTAGACTTAGTGTGTAGTTAAGTGCTGTTTTAGTTAATATTTTTGCATGATTTGAAAAGAATAACATAACATTGATTATGAGTTATTTTAATGCAAAATCATGTCACTGGTGAGATATTAAGTAAGTTTATTTGTCACGATTATTTATTTACACCAGTTATATGGTAATTTTAATTGTAAGTTCTAGATATTGTTAAGAAGATGATAAATTTTCTTGATAGATTTTATTGCAATTAACATTTAAATTTCTTTACTCCAAATAAGTAATAATAACAATTTACTATAGAATATCTCAAAAAAGAATATCAATTATTGAATTATATATACGTAGTTTCGCGTCTAGGCCGTGTTTACTATGATGGATGATAGTTCTTTCGACTGAGCTACGGGTGTACGAGATTTTGTGCGGCTTATGAGGCATCGTGAAAAAAGTGATTGTTAAGCCAATGAGTTTAAATTTTTGCTACTTCGGGATCCATTGTTAAGATCATAGTAGCTCCACGAGTCGATTTATATACAAGATGGATTCACTGAAGAGGGGTTTGGAAATTAGCCGAGCGGATTGGCATATCGAAGTGGTAGTGGACCACATAGGCCAAGTAGCTTAAAGGTTCTGGAGTTGAGACTACGGATCAGCAAGCGCAACGTAGGACTTCCCCTTAGAAAGTAGACAAAGGACTTTGTTAAGGTCGTTAGAAGACGTTGAATAAAGATCGCTTGGAAACTATGTTATTGTAAATGTATGAGAGAAGTCCACATTCAGTGGAGGTTATACGACTGAAATGATGATGTACTAAGGTTTCGCCCTCCTCGGCGTGGTGCGGAGAGTAATTTTGTATTTCAAAAGTGTGTGCAAAATAGAATTGCTTACGATCTAGAGAACAGACAGTTCGTTACGTATTACTTTTTAACAAAAAAAAATATTTCTGTTGCTGTTTAATAAAAACACTAACATTTACGTAATAGTAAAGAGAATTTTTCAGTACAATATTAATGTTAAGTTTTTGTATCTAGTTCCTAGAATAATCTAGATAAATCTAATCAGTAAATTATGCAGTGTAATTGTACCGAATAAGCAGTGGTAGCCCAGCGATTGAGAACTGGGACTTGCGATCGTAGGTCACGAATTCGATTCCCTGGATACAATCTTATATATACTTTTTGCATTAATTACATAGAATTGCTATTTCGATGTTTCTAGAAGATGGGCAGCACCATCTTCTGCATCCCATTATACAATACTGCAATCGCCTACCCACTAGTTAAGTGTGGCAAATATGGTATATTTTCCCATAGATTTCTTTGGGGGAGGACTATGCCTTGTAGTGGGCTTGAAGCTCAATGGACTGAAGTGCTGTACATTAATAGTATCGGCACTATGGTAACTAACAAAATCTTAGAGAAATAATAAATATTTTTTTGATATTCTCATTTTCTATTTTTATAAAAGTTAAGAATAATATTAAACCATAATTTTACAATAAGTTTTTGTTTACAGTATGTACTTATAGGAAGTCGGGAAATAATAATGCGTAAAACAAACTAATTTAAGACAGAACAATGATCCCTATCATTGCTCTGTTTAGTGCGCGTAGAGATGTAAGGATACGTTATCAGTCTTATTGTTGTTGTGCTTAGTTATCACTTTTGGACATATTTTGGAGACACATTATCTTGATAATGCCGCCGCAAGCGTACTTTCGCGACAGTGCGCCAACAAACAGCCTCTTCGTCATCTGATAAAGACTTTTTAAGATCTTATAGCAAAATAATTTCTTTTTAATGCTATTAACATTTAAACAGCGCTGAAACATTTTATTTTTGAATACTGTCAACATTTGTGTTTTTAAAAATGCAAATAGTTGATTACCTTTTTTGAAAACGTGTATTATTTTTTTATTTTGAAAGGTATGTGCTTAGTATTCAATCAACAATAAGTTACGGACCCGCTGCTACATTTTACTGCTCTACAAGATACTATAAAATAATAGAGACAATATAAAATAACATAACAGTGCATATATTTAGAGACTGAAAAATTCCCGTCACCAATGACCCATGTTTCAATATTCACCATATTCCTCATCACAAAACCAACTGTGTACTTTTGTCCATTGGACGGTGTACCACCCGATAACCAGAAAGTTTGATGCAAAGATGCCCGAGTTGTACATTTTTGGTAACTCTACCAGTACTTCTAAAAGTGAAAAATTATACAGAAAAAATCACAGTTTTATTTAGAATTTATCTGGACGTTCCGATTAATTGTAGTTTAATTTTATTATTTATTGACAAGGCGGATCTCTAAGCAGACTGTCTGTTGTAAGTTTTGTTTGTTACTTGACTACTCTTTGCATATGTTATTAATTAAAAGGATTGTAGTTTAAGGTTGTCGTTAATACGATGTGACCAAGGCTGTGTTCGCTTATAATAGGTTATATTTTGCGCTGTAGTGTTTCCACTACTGGACATATGTTCATATTCCTCTGGTTTGGTTGGTTTTTGGACGCCACCTGCATCCAGCGTCTGCCGATAATCTTAACTAGGTCAATCGTCTGTCCACCTGGTGTGCAGATAGTCTCTACTACAGAACATTAAGGCCCTATCGGCCTGTGCTTTTGCGGTCAGCCCACTGTCACATCTGTCACTTGTTATCTTAATAAGTTGAGATGACCGCTGTGCTATCACGGTAACTTTTGTAAGTCTACGTATCTTCTCATTTCAGATTCGATCTCGTAGTGGAATCTCGATTACAGCCTTTTCCACGGCTCGTTCAGCGACTATGAGCTTGCCAATGAGTGCCAATGTGTTACAAACAAACATGTTAAAACTCTAGAATAGGTTATAGAATCTATAATATATAGATATTAGTTTACCAAAAAACATAAATAGATGAAAATAAGTAATAGTATAGTATATTGAAAAATGTAAGCTAATATATATATACATATTACGGTGTTCGTAATATATCTCTGCGCATATTTTTTAGACAGGCGATAGGGTTTATTACTCCAGTATTTATACTAGCTACGTCGTTTTCAAACCGTAGACAAATGATGGTTACACTCTATTCTTAAAAGTCCTAGAGGAACTTGTTCTCGGTGGTGGAAGGCCTTTAATAAGACTTACTTATGAGCGTTTTTTTTTCAATATTTGGATGTTATAAAAACTAGAATAATAACAAGTGAAACACGCCTGATCAAAATCATAATTCAGGTTTGTGCACTGAACGAAGATTGTTCAGACCTCAGATTCGTTTTGTGAACGTCTGTGACGTGTTAGTCGTAGAATGGCTATGTAAATGTCGCGTGCCAATAGAGTCACAGGTTCGAAAGTCAGTACCAATAAATTGCAAAATGCTTAGAAAATATATCATTTTACATAATAACGGTAGGAAGATGTTGCACACACATTTTTCGCCAATAACTTCTAAAACTAATCGGTTAATAATATGCACATGCATATTAATGAACGATAGGAAATATTTATGGGTTTTGACCTTGCTCTTATGAATATATTTACTGGTTTCTCACCGGTCCGTGTCGCTTTAAAAGCAACATAGACAGGTATTATCAAACGTTAAAATGTTTTATAATCTATGAGACAAGAATATTACTTTTTACACAATATTTTTGTAAGCGGGTGCAATTTGGCATAAATTTACACTACTAAATAATTTAAAATGAATTTACAAGATTTTTATTTATTATTAAGTTCTTCACAGCTCACAATTCATATACAATAGATATAGAACTAGTATATAAAAAACATAAATATTAATAGATACAATACGCCAACTACGAAGTACACATTATTATCTATTCAAATTTAATTACGATTGCACATTTAAAAGAAATCAAACAGATGATAGGCGTGTATGTTAAGATATGTTGAGTATATTTTTGATTTTATAATTGTTATATATAATTATTATTTATTGTATACAGTAAACAATATATAGGACATAGTATATAGTACGCATCGTATGTAATTTAAAGGTCCTATATAAACAAATTATTCTTTGGTGTAGTGAATTTTTTTTTACAGCATTATAATATCCGATGTATCAGTAACAGGAAATAACCGATTATACATTGGTGTACACAAAACTAGAAATCTTTCGAAAACACGCGCGGAGTCTTCGATTGTTCCGCGGCAACACTTTTAGATGTCAGATAAGTTTACAAACAATACGTTTTCGTTTGAATGAAACAAACGGCCTGCAATTGCAACCAGCGCTAGCACGGACTGGGGCAATAAATATGGCGGGCAATCAGTTGGCGGGCGCACGCTCCACGGCAGTTGCCTTACCGCGTTGCACAATCACCGAGGATGCTCTAATTAGATGGCTCCGACCATCGCTCGCTGCGGTCGAGCCTCGTTACTCGCTACTAATTTTATACGCGCCCGTCGATAATGAATACGTCGATGTAAAACGGTCATTAAGATTAAGCTGTTGGATGTGAAAAAAAAATTAAGTAACCGCATACTGATTCACATAACACATTGCATATTCGAAGGTGCGCAATTTGTTCAATCACAAAAAGTTGTTTCATTGAAAGATCGAGATACATCGGCTTTTTTTGGTTTTCGAATCATAATGGGATTTAAGTAACTAAAAAGTGCGTCCGGTTGATACTTGCTTTACTAATTGGATTTCATAAAAGACGGTCTTAACTTGTAATTGAGCTTGTTTTTGGTCGAAACATGGAATGTACGAGTCTTGTCTTTTTTGCAAACAAATATTTGATTTTGATAAAGTTTGAGCATCATTTTCATTACCTCATAGAGGTAACTCCGTGGATCACGGTTCATACTGAAGAGAAAACTTTCACTCTCTAGCGCTAAGAGGAATATTGCAATTGAGGCGGTCATGTTTACCCAGTAATATTTTTATGGACTTATTGATTTATCCATATTACTTTTGTAAAAAAATTATATTGATAATTTATAAATATGAAGATATATCAGTGTTAAAGATATATTATAATATAAATATTAAAATTCATAATTTAAATATGAACATGTTACATAGACATAACAATTTATTTCCCTTTTACTGTACTCGGGCACGCGTTGATTTGTTCCATTCAGGGTATTTTACCCGATTTTATTCGCAAACAAAAAGGAAAAAAAAAAATAAAACGCTTTACGGACATACATAACGTTGCGTCATTAATAGATTTCTGTTCACAATTTTTACTACATAATAAAAGGGACACTGAATCTTTTAGTATTTACGGAATATACAATTATAAATGTTTTAGTTATAAAACGATATTGTTAAAAGTTACTTTAACTATTGCTGAATCAAACTACTGCGTTGTCGGTATAATTGGTTTTATGCTTTCATTTATATTATTACTAAATGTTAACTAAAACAGTAGTTAATAATTATATTTATAGCTTAATGTATCATATATAGAGATGTTATGTGTAAATTTTTTAAAATATTCGCAACATTGATAATCTCATGGCGTCGTGTAGTCGCAAACTATTACGACATTAAACCTTACTATGGATTCTATAATCTAATCAATTGAATCTAGGAACACTTGTGTATTGGTATAAGTATAGTCATTACACATTTTCATCCATAACTATACAACTGGCGTACTGCCTTAGAGATTTCATTTACTTTCTTAAAGGGTTCAGTGTTCAGGTACGATACCTGTTAGAGGAATACATTTTTGTCATTTTTTTTTGAATTGCCATGCACTGCTGCCCAAGTAGCATTTGCAGATACCGCGGGTTCGAGGGGTCAAGGCTCTTAAGACGTTCAGCTTTCTTAGGTAGAGAAGCTCAAGAACTTCCTGGAAAGCCTCGGCTCCAGCCACGGCATATTATAATTTTATCGATTAAGAGGCCGCCGAGCTCTTACATAATATATCAGCTGACGCATTAAGGAGAAATTAGGCTTAAAAGGCCCCACCAGGATACCTCGGCCTCGGTTGTTACTCGTCAATAATACGCATTTATCATTCCGAATCAAGGAAACCCGAGAGAGCCGAACCATGACTTGATCAGCTACTGTTACCTTGCTAACATAACCACTTTGGGGATCGTTAGCGCTGGAAGTAGAAGTTGCGTAAGAAACTGCAGCAACGCTTCTGTATAGAATGATCGCTTGTGTGATATATAAATGTTTGCATGTCATTTATGTAACAGACAATATTCTGTTAAATTATTAGCAATATTTGATTCGATTTTGGCACAAGAATTTCTTAATTATAGAGTTTTGTTGGTTATTTACATAAAAAGTACTTAACAAAGAATTGGATATATGTTAGTTTTTCAATGAGCTTCTAACATACATAAAATAAAGTTAAAATATTTGAAATAGTTCATATAATATGTCTCAGGCAAGTATCAGTAGCGGGTTTTGGCTGTCTGAAATATGATTTACAGCCAAATAATTTAATAAATCGTTTATCTTTCCTTGTATTAGTATTTTAATTTGACGGCAACTCCTTTTTGATTTTGCATATAATTATTGCACATATATTATGCATATATAATTTATTGTTATGCGGAGTAAATATTTTTAATTATATTATGGTGACAAATTGGCTATCTTACACTAGATATTAAATAACTATGTGAGCTATGGATTTAAATATTATATTTTTTGACCATATGTATATGGAGTTAAGTATTACTTTTTGTATTAATTATGCATGTAGTACGCATTTTATTAGCTGAAATTGCCATCGTTTGAGGTTAATGTTTTTTTAAAATGAGAACGAATGTGTCAAAAATAATCCGCCTCAGGTTATCTATAGTGCAGTATTATAAGCTACATTTGGAAAACCGTTAAGATCTCATTAAGATGCGGGACCGGTTATTTATATATACGGTTCCTTTCGGTTATTTTAATGTTATTATTAACAAATGTTCAGTCAATTGTAGTGCAAATGTTAAATAAAGCTATCTTTGTGCTGTAGGGTTAAATACGAAGTAATATTAACGAAAAGTCTAATAATACTGATTCACTGTTCATTTAAACTAAGGCGTGATAAATGAAATAATAAAAATACATCACTCGTTAAATTTAGTTGCAGTTTTAAATTTGGCACGTTTACCTTAATCACAATAACCTACTTCCGTATTCCGTGCAATTATCTGATGGTGTAAACACACAAATTTAAAATCGATTTGTATCAATAGTAAAATAACATAATATGCCTAGTTTGATATACTATTTTTTTTGCACTTTTTTGTACGCATAAGCATTATATTTATATAGGCATATATATAAGCATATATTTTACTCCTGTCATTTGTCAGCAAAAATAGTACCTGTTTCCAAACAACGTGTATAAAGTGATCACTCAAAAAAATTTATTTTTTCCTTTGGAATGTGATAGATGAATGGCAGCAGGCAGCACAAAGTCTACTAGGACAGACAGAAAAAAGGTGATTTAATTTAACATGTAATAATCTGAATTTTAAAAATGATGTTCTTACTTTGTTATCATTACGATGTTTATTATTTCAGAAACCATTGATTTTTTTTTTTCGATTTGATGTACAGTATATTAATTTATTGCACATGAGTTATACATTCACCAATTTAAAACTTTTATATATATAACGAATCATCCTGTATGTATTAATTTTAAATACAGAAAGTTAATTCTTATAGTAATAGCCGATTTTTTTTATTTTACAACAAATTAACAAATAAAGTCACTATATAGGTGTTAATTTACAACTACGTATATATGGTATTTATTTTTGTATTTACCAAAGGAAAAAAAATGCTATTTATTGTATCACCAACTAACAAATTCTTTATAATGAAAATACTAACCTAAGGAAGGACCCTTTTTATTTTTTACCAAGTCTAATTTATTAAAGTGCTAATTATTTACTGATAATATTCTAGAATCTTTAAAAGTTTAGGTCCATTTAAAAAAAAATTCTATTTCTATTTTTGAGCAGGTTCGTTAATTGATTCAATTCCGGATCATTGACCAAATTCCTTAGCAATGCACTTAAATATAAAAAGGTGTTATGTAAATAGACCGGTCCGTAAATCTTAAATAAAAAATTATACCATTGCTTGACATATCAGCATTTACAATATTTGATTCTACGAATTTTATTCAAATAACAAATATTTTTAATTTAGTCACGTCAATACTTATATAACGTTTGAGTAATTATTTAGTCTATTATTTTTGGAATTCCATTTTGTTTTTAACATCGATGTAAAGAACATGTTGTAATATTTAATTTAAATCGTCAAAGAGGATGAGAAAACTGTTAGACTGATAATAATTTGACACCAAAACTGATGCATTGCATGTTCGATTTTAGTTCGATAAAATTTGGGTTTTGCGTGTCTGTTTGCTTCTGTGAATTTCATTTAGTAATGAAGCACGCAAGCTTTTGAGGTAAAAAATACGAAGGATAAGTAAATGGCGGGACAGAATATTATACATTTAGTAAACGGGTCGGATTGGGAAAATAGTCTTAATTATAATTTTAAATAAAAAAAAATATATAAGTACAATAGTATTTTTCCTTTATTCTTTAAAAATAAATGTTTTTTTTTCCGTTGTAAATACATTATTACTTGTTTTTTTTTTTAAATTATTACTATCAGAAAAAATTTCAAAATATTTATATATTGTTCGATTAATTTAATAGTCATAAGTGTACCTGAATATTTTTAATGGAAAAGTCGCCAAACTGGACTTGATCTTTTTCTAGAGGCAATATATTAAGTAGCGCATTGCGGTGTCACAGAAGACATCTCAAAATTGTGATATTGAGTCTTCAGCGAAGATTTTTTTTATGTGAGTTTTTTCGGTAAAACATACTAAAGGCAATAAAAGGCGTATCTGTAATAACGATGAAATATAATGTTTTTTTTTCTTAGTAAATTTTAAAACGGTGGCAAAGCAGTGTAATTTCGTAGTTTGCCTACTTGTTCATGAACTGTGTAATTGCCGTGTTTCTTTACTATAACGTACTCGTACCTACACTAAGTTACGTTTGCGAGTCACTAGCGCAAATTTGTAAAAAAAACTCTTTTGAAGTTATTAAAGAAATATTTCCCACTTTTCGTGTAACTTATAAATCATTGTTAATTGGATAATACTGAGCGTAAGAAGTTGTTATCCTAACTTAAATTGTTGAGCTAATTAGATAAACAAACGCAAAATCATCTTTTGATTTTTTTGAATAAAAACAAAAGCTATGTCTGTATTAATACAAAAAAACAAAAAACTAATGGTGGATAGTGAAACATCAATAAACCGAGAAAATGCTTATGCCAATTTTCTATATATGTTTTATTTCATTAAGATAATTATAGGATGTATTTTAATAATTCGTACGAAATAATACACCATGAAAACAACTCGCTTATTTACTTGTTCAATAAAAACGTTAAAGAAACCGACATACTAATTTTACGTTCGCTCTCATTTCGGGCAAATGCACACGAGGTCACTCACGAACCTCTCGCTTGTGATGTTTTCCCCGTTGCCGATTTCTTTTTAAATTATCTTAATTTGTATTGTCATCATAATAATGACAGTGTTCGTCAAAGTCATTACGGACTTAGTATCATTTGTATCAGAAGGGTTATTAGCCTCGGTCATCATCTCTGAAAATAAATCTTCGATTGATTTTTGATTAAAATAAATAATACTTTAATATCAATTTAACAAGACTTTTTTTATTAAATATATAACAAAAGAAATAATGATCTATATCTTTGAATTTAAATAACGACACAGGTTTAAAGGTTCCCAGTAGATCCCAAATTAGGCAGAGCCTGTTTTGGGAAACTGTAGAATATGTCCTTAGAAACAAATACGTAATATGCAACATAGGTAATTTTTTTTATTTAATATGAATAAGAACGATTCCTTAAATTATTATTTTTTGTGTAATTACGTTATTAATAGTATATAATTGTTCATGTCATTAATATAAAAAATAATAGCGGACCGTGAGAATGACAGGCCCTTCGGATGCGGGATAACGGGCCGTCGCCCCGAGCAATATGCTAATGCGCCGACCGTCGATCTCCGCGACCGCCACTGCATCGGTGCTTGCTTCTGGCGCTACTAACCCACATTTCGGCTCAATGATGCGACTGTTTGTGACCAACTCGTGGTCAAAAACCCGCGTTATACTTTCGCATCGATCGAAAGTTACATTGTCCGTAAATAGAATGTACGTAATTTGCTTCTACGTGTAACGAAATACGGATAACGTTCATCGTAAACTTTTCACTCAATAGGACCGGTTGTATTTTCGTATTCATGAATAGAGTTTGAAAAAAGGATAATTTATAATCGTATAAACTGTAAAGAATATTTTATTTATTTTTAATTAGGTAATAGCAATAGCCGTGGGTTTCGTTAAATATTTTTATAACGTAGCGTAACGGACCTCGATGTTTTCGATTTGGTTCATCTCGAAACATTCATTTCTAACGCAACAGTTAAAGAGAGAGGTTACGCAGAGCACTCATGCGCTTTGAGTCTCGCGCGCTTCGTTTTTTTATTACGCAAGCTTATGATGAATTTTTGTCTTCAGATTGCCACCAGTAAGCGATAATTGACAGCCAGCGGCGTGTGGCACGCGGCATGGAGGCTGTGGCGGCCGCTGAGGAATTCATCACAATAGTACCGGTGGGTGAGGGTAAGCCTGCCGTAAAAGCCTCGAATTTTGTTACAGTGCTAACAGTAGACGCAGCGCCTGGTGCTGCCGAAATTATTGTGCAAAGACCACGTGGTGCGCGACTCGGGCTCGGCTTAAAATTTGAAGGGGGATCAGCAGCTGCTGAAAAAGTAAGAAGACTTCTTGTTCAATCATGTGCGGAAGACAGCCCTGCTGCCAGTGCTTGCGCACCTTGGGGTAAACTGATACCCGGTGACGAAATTTTAGCCATTGACGGCGTAAGTGTTTCCGAACTGACAAGAATAGACTGTGTTCGTCGCCTGAAAGATTCCGATGAAACTTTAAAGCTTTTGGTGCGTCATTTTGATCCAAATGAAAAATCAGAACTCAATAAAATGGATTCTATGGAGGAACTCTTAAATTCTAATCAGACACCGGATGTTAACATGCAAATAAATCTACCGCCTCCAGTACCCCCTAGAAAATTGGGTAAGAAAAATTCCTTTAAGGATAAACAAACTCTTCAAACTGTTGGCGAACAAAACGCCCTTGTCAATATTGATTCGGCTCACAAACAATGTTCTAATGATAAAGAGAGCTTAGTTACAAGTCAGCATGTTGTTTCTTCAATTACTAAACTATCAAGAAAGTCTTCTTTTGATAGCCATATACACAGGCAAAATAAGGAAGGTATAGCTTGTCTAAAGAAAGGTTCGCCTGATGAAGTAAGACGTTTAGTCCGAAGATTATCAGATGGGAAGGTAATGCCTCCGGAAGCAGATGTGTATATCGACTTGCTGTCAAGTGAATGGGAACGTTGTTTGGTTATGGCTGATGCTGAATCTGATGACACAGGCAGTTCAATCTCAACAGTTGTAGATAGATTAGGATCGATGGCAAGTTCGGTTGAAAACAGTATCCCCTCAACCCCAATTATGCAACCTAAATCTTTCGATATACAAAAGGTTCTAAACTGCATTGAGAATATAGATTCAAATATATTGAAAGATATGACAAACAGTAAATTTTTAGAGAAAGGAATGGACTTGAAGAAAGAATTGAAAAAACTAGATAATCATACAAATGGTTTAGAAAGCGTTATTCAAAATACTCAAATAAAAGAAGACTCTTTAATACAACAGAAGAAGCAAAAGCAAGTTAATGATCGAAATAATAATTATACCATTCAAAACACTTCACGGAAAACAGACTCCACTGAAACCATCAAGCACGAGCAAGTTGATGTTCAATCTGATACAACAGCAGAAAAACCTAAGCCTATGCCTCGAAACACGAAAATTGAGCGATCAGTCAGCGAAAAAAAAAGAAAACCAGTTCCTCTTCCTGAAATTTTGCCACCGCCAGTTCCCGAACCCCTTCTTACCCCTACTAAGAAAACTTGCATTGAATCTTGGTTGCAGCGATCAGAAGCAGAAATGAATAATAAAATGGATGAAAAGTTTGATGAAAACATAACACCGGAAGTTTTGCCAAGACTCATTGATTTTGTTCCAAAAACCCAATTCAAAGATAATATCAACGAAACGCCTGTTTGTACAAGACCGACTACCGCACCACCACCGCCCCCAGTTGAAACTCGCGAGGACGGTTCCGGGGCGTCTCTCGACACTATTGGCGAGTTGGATGAGTCAAGTGACGTCACAGACAGCACGTGAGTATGGAAAAAAATTTAAGCAGCAATTAAGGACTAACAAACTTTAACAATAAATGTACATAAAAAAATCGTTAATTACGTTTACATTAATTAATAGCGGAAGAAAGCTTGCAACTTAAGTACTCCGGGGAGTATACATGCAAACAATATTTAAATAAAAATTAAATATTTATTATAAAAAAAAACATCAAAATCCAAAAAAATCTTTATTAATGCAGAATTTCGGTCGCATATAACTTATTTGATATTTTGTTAAGTACAGATTGACATTTTGAAATATATATTTTTTTCAAAAAAATGATTTTGAAGTTAATTACATTGATAGTAGGGAACGATTGCTTTGGTAGCGTTGAAAATACGCCTAAATGTATTTTATTCACATTCGTAATTATTATCTTATATACAGCATGATTTATTATAGGTGTCAAACCTTGAAAGGGGTTAATGAATATCGTATTTGTCAGCAAAAATCTTTAACGCTTTTACACCTTACTTCCAATCACTCTGTATAAAGTGATCATTCTGAAACTCGCGTCAGAATAACATCTCGCAGTACAACGTCTGAAAGGGCAGAAATTAAACAATTACTAATTTTAATATGTAGTAATCTGAATCTTTACAGCCCATTTTCGTACTATATTGTCACGACTATTAATTTTTGCTAAACCGGTGATTATTGGATGGGTTTATCTGATATTAATTGGCGTCAAATGAGCTATATATTCACCTTCTTTCAGTTTTTACATTAATAACCAATTGCTCTTATATTTGTTTCAAGAAATGGTTTTGTCTGCGGAGTATTAATTTATTTATAACCTCTTTAGTAAATGTTATATGAAGAAAATATACCAAAATATTGGTTTATTCGAAAACCAGTATTTAATTTATACATAATAAAATCTTGAATGAAATTTACAGTTACGTCTGCTAATCAGTGTACTCAATTTGATATACGGTATCCGTTACTATAGACATCTTTATTACAACATTATCGACAAACATAACAGGATACCTAATATTTTACTTAAAATCTTTTATTTAAATGTTCATGAATTATATATCATATAATTTATACATATATAAAATACATTATTTATACATGGAATGGCAAAATATGTATATGCCCGGATGTGATTTCCTTTTTTAAACAGTGTGATTGGTTATAGGTGTAAAAGCTTAAACGGGGTGTATGAATAGCCTTTTTGTCATCATCACTCTGTATAAAGTTATTATTCTAAAACTCTACTGGAACGCGACAATCAAACAACTTCTGGCAGTACAAAGTCTACAGGGATAAATAGTACGCAATAATTAATTTGAATACGCGGTAGTCCGAACTTTAATAACGCTTTTTTCTTACTATTATCTAATATATAAAATTCTCTCTCTAGGTCTGAGAATCGGCTAATATCTATTTTCTATACCCCTAAGTGATAAAGGTTGTTCACACTTAAAAATTTTTTTTATTTTTTTAACGAAATTTTTTGTTTTTATTTTTTTAAGATACAGCATACAAGAATACATACAACCATAAATTTTCACCCCTCTACGATCAACCCTTATTTTTTATTTGTAAATTAAAATATCAATTTTTTTTTGCAAAACAACGTTTGCGGGATCAGCTAGTAACATATAAATATTGTGTTATCATTACGTTATTTGTTAATTATAAAACCATAGACGTTGTGATATGGTGTACCATATATTAATTGACAAGAAACGAGTATACATTTACCAATATAAAGCTTTTACACCTGTAACTAATTACTTTGTATAATATCTGGCAGCTAGATTGCTGGAGGTGAAACTAAAAATTTTATTTAAAATTTTCGAAATATTTATTAAATATGTATTTCTCACAATTATTAATGTTTTTAAACTTATACTTATAATAGGGTTAATAATAAATGAGCAACCATGAAGGACTTGCTTGTCAGGAAAATTATTTCTACAACTAGTCTGCTGTTGGCGAAAGATCACAGACATTTTCGCCCAAAGGAAATAATTATTGGTTTCAAATTAATATCCATTCACAGACAACTAGAGTTAGTGTCATTAGAAAGAAATCAGTGATTACCTACAATTATTTAATATCATCGTAAATGAACGAGAATAGTGGTAATTAATGAAATAAGAAAATGAAAAAAGTTATCTGTTGTGTAATTTTTAATGTACAAAAATTCCTAAATTTTTATTGTAATTTATATTTCTGAAGTTTCCATGACATTATTTATAAACTTAATATAAAATTACAATTTTATATTAAATGCAGTTTATA
Organism: Battus philenor; assembly: GCF_028537555.1. Taxonomy (NCBI): domain Eukaryota; kingdom Metazoa; phylum Arthropoda; class Insecta; order Lepidoptera; family Papilionidae; genus Battus; species Battus philenor. The sequence continues at coordinate 8,980,392 of NW_027181693.1, forward strand.
TTAAGTAATTTCGATTGACCTTAGTTTTTATTTATAATTATAGTTAATTTTATAATCTTAAATATATAATTGCACATTCTATATCATTAAACATTATATGTCTTTAAAAATTATCAAGTGATTCGATGTAAGAGGAACAACTCAATGATTGATGTATAATAACCTAAAGTAACAGATAAACTAAGTTTCCAAAAGATATTATATAATATTTTGAAACAATGCCAAATCAATTACAGATTGCAAACGATCTAGTAATGAAACCAAAAATGTACGAAATGTTATATCAATTTTGTTTATATATAAAAAAAATATCTTTGCTTCTGTTAAAACACATTTTATGTCTTAATTAATGTGGTTGAAAATTAGTAGGCAAGTTTGGTTATATGAACAGTCATAGAAAAGATTTATGAACGTAAAGATTTAGATGGAAGTCACTGCTTACATATTTTCCACTTAAAATACTACAGAAATTTAACAGTCAGAAAATGTATCGCACAATGAATCATTTTATTTTTGACAACGCGGATAAAACATTTTATTATTTCTTTACGAATTTAACGTATTTAAATTTTATCTTAACTACTTTTTTCGATTCGTATCCGAACGGTATAAGAACTACTACCACAGTAGTAATTGAGTAAAGAAGTTGTTTATGATAATCTTAATGTATTGAAATTTTCAAAGAATGCGTACGAAAATGGTGTTGCATTCGCCTCGAAAATTCGTTGATGTAGGGACGAAGTTACAAAGTATTTTCATTGTTTTCCTCGGTAACAATAGTTCTACCAGTTGCACAGGAACAACGAGTGGGATGAAAGAAAAGAATATTTTATTCAGAACGGCGACACACATGCAAAGTTTTCCGTATTCTCATGCAAACTAGCAAGTAACAATTGTGCGCTGCGAAGGCGGAGTGACTCGCGACCATTGCGCCCGCCCTCCTAACTCACCCTGGAAAAGCAGCCAGCCTTGCGCACCCTGCCATTGTTCCACGAACCTACATCTCCATACAGAAATTGTAAACTTTGCATTCAAAGCGATTCGGGGCACTTCATTTTCTGCGCCTTTAATACGATATTTGTATTTAGAATTTACCAATAGAATTACCAATTAGAGCTTACTAATTTGGAAATAGCAAGCGCTAATTGGGTCGCTGCGGTTTAAGTATTTCAAATTAAGCTCCGTTTCATAATCGGAGTGGGAAATATGTGTCCGATTGATTAATGATGAAACTAATTTATTTATGTTGTTAATTTCAATGTTTGAATGTAGTAATAATGCCTACCAATCTTGCTATATTTTCGTATTTTAAGTTTCTCAAAATAAGCAAAAATTCTCGTTATTAGTTATATTTTTAACTAATAAAATCTGAATTTCACTTAGCTACAATGGTTTAATAATCGATGTAGCTGCTAGCGGCAGAGGATTGGCAAGTCAAAGTTGCAATGGTCAAACTTCATCGCGCGGAATGGATGGCCGTTGTGACCTTGAGGTCTGGAGTAGGGACCACGGATCGGCAAGCGTAACGTAGGATGTGGTTGACAGACTTTATTAAGGTCATCGGAATACGTTGGATACAGGTCGTATTTAACCGCTCTTTTTCGAAATTTCTCGGAAGGTCTATTTCGAGCTATGGACGCCCTGTGGCTGAAATGATGATTACAGTCGATTGTAATCTTATAAATTCGCATCACAGATTTGTAAGCTAATTGGTAGTCAAAAACGGTAGAATCGCTATCGGTTTAAAACATTTAAATTACCAATATTGCAAAAACCATTGCAATAATAATTAATAAATGAAGTATCACGACTTTGAATATCTTAACCGAAACATTACACTGGAGTTGGTATTACATCTACACCGTAACCTTGCCTCTCGAATCGTAATGAGGTCGGAATATTTTAGTTTAACATTTGTAACTATGATCACCGAATAAATGGTTTGCTGTTAGCAACGGTTTCTTTATATTTTAAATTAAATCATATAAAATTTCCTTTGGTTTTTATACTTCTAATAGTAACATCTTTCTTCATGTTGCTGTAATGTTGTTGTAATAAAAATCTTACCGTCCGTTTTGAAACACAAAATGCATAAAATGTATTTTTGTCATTTTCAGACGTAATATTGGACTAGTGCAATAGCCTTTTTCTACTCTAATGAATTAGACCCATGACGCGGTGGTAATCAACTAGAATTTAAAAAAGGGTAATCTATTGATATGTAAGGAGATTTATTGATGTATAATTTTCTGATGCCAACGTAATGCCAATGTAACGTACAATGTTCGTATTTATTAAATTAATATAAATATTTAAATTTTTTTGTATAAAAATTAAGTACACACACACGTATATATGTATATATATGTACTTATGTATATATGTCCTATTAACTGTATATATATATATATATATATATATATATATATATGTATATATATATATATATATGTATGTATATATAAATATATACGCGTTTAACAGTTTAACGTATATACACTGGAAATGTTTTGGAACCAACATATTTTATACTTTCTTGTGCTAAAATAAAGGCGAAGACGGAATAACTTAAGGTACAGGCCGAGAAACATCTGTTACGAATATCAAATAAGTTGTACGTAGACAGCAAAAGTAGACCTTGCCAAACAACACCTGACACGTTCAGATTTGTGACAAAAACATTAAAATCGTTAAATGTTTAAACGTAAGTACTACTTTTACTTTATCTAAATTGGTCAAACGTTGTCAAGAAACGTCGTATCGATTTTAACTATGTGCATTAAATAGCTTAAATATTGAATACCGTACCAGCTCCAGGGTTAATGTATGTAATACACACGCAAAAAAATATTTTAGTTCACTTGGAAAATACCAGAAAATTTTATGGTAGAGATAAATAAACGAGGATGGTATTTTCTTGTATTAATAAATATGTATTATTTGCTAACAAAATAAATGAAAATAAAATCATTAAAGAAGACAAACATTTTTTGGAAACGCTTGTAAAATAAAAAAGTCTGTACGAATAACTAAACTAAAATAAAATATTACATTTTGCGTATTTTCACAGATTCATAAGACAAATATCCCACGGAGAATAATCAGAAAAACATTTCAATAATCTGTGTTGCATTTTAAAAATAAAAATCCGGCCATATTACTAGTTTATTATAAATACTATTATTACATAGTAATGACTAGAACAGTCAGCAATAAAGTCATAACACCGATGATTTAGTTCATTATAAAAAAAGGTAACGTGAAAAATGTTTTTAAGACCTACTTTTGAATATAAACAATCATTTACTTTTCAAAATGTAACATTTTTTAAGTATACTCAAACTTTTTTTGGCAATATAATTGCCATTAAAAACGTCTTGATTCTGTTAAGTAAAAGTAATTGTTCTCGTTTAGTATTCGGTCTTCTGTTTCATCGTGTGACAATTTCTGACGTGATAATCATAAGGTATATCTGGCATGAAATGACATTTTAACTTCAGCTCAGAAAACTATTTTTGTACTTGACCTGAATAAGCTTAAGTCTATGCTTTAAATATTTACATCAAATATGTATCGATGAGTTCGAAAAGGTACGACAACGAAGGGGTACACTGATCTAGGACCATATACATGTAATAAGAAAATAAATTCTACACATAGGTAGGTAAAATAATTAACTGAGTTTCCCGCATCTCTGCAGTGCGCAGATCTTTCTAATCGTTCAAACTACTTCACCTACTTGCCAATGCTGCAGAGTAAGTAGTTGGCATTCAAAAAGCAAACATACTTAATATACTACCGCTACTAACTTCTGTTTACGATAGGCAATTGTTTAAACTGCAATGGCATTAAGTGGTACGGAGTTTTGTTATTTTCCACGTGAGCTTCGATTCTCTGCTTTATGCAAAAGCATACAAAGGGTATGGAAAGTGAACAAAACGAATTGTTTTTATGGTCATTGGTAATTAGTAGTCATTAGTAATTCTAATATTTAATATTCTTTTCGGTAGTAATTTATTAATAGATTATCTTGTTTATTATACGAGACATTGTATTTCTTATTAAAACCTGTGCAACGAAGGCATCAGTCTTTAAAAAAACTATAAAAATTTACAAATAGTTTTAAGCACTTTAAAATAGGTTAAGCTGTTTTTATTATAAAATTGATTGATGTTAATTTGAAAATATGTCTAAACTATATTAAAGAAAAATAAATGATATATTTTCCAAGGATCATTATTGTTTAAAATAATTCTCAATAATTTTTTCTCAATGAAAATTGAAGTTCGCATTCTCTTCATGCCGAGAAATCGAGTTATGATCCAGCGTTCCAACTGGAGGTAGTACGAGTAATAACGTTCACGATTTGGCCTACATTCAAGTATTTGAAAGAGAAGCTTCGACCACAAGCGAAAATACGGGGCAGTGTGATAGCTCTTTTTTTAACTCTCGAAACTATCAAGTCGTAATTGATAGGTATATCATAAAGTAATTGATCGTTATCGTTCACATTGTCTTGTTGTCCCAAAATAGTGAGAGGCGTGTCTTTTGTAGGTGGGTACAAATTATAATAGATAACAAAAACCATGGTTCTATTTCATGTTTAAGTATTTGACCGTTGTAGACAAAACAATTCCCGACAGTGTGTGGTATGCCACGTCTAACGGAATGTCTATTCAGTTTAAAATTTTCTCCGAACATTGGTGGTTCATTGGTCTCTGTCGTTTGCAATTTTATTTTAGAAAGCACGTATTAACCAAATGAATTACTTTTTATTTTCATAGATGCATAACACTTACATTTAAATGTATATTGCCTTTAATCTTTACGAAATTGTTTTTATATATGTATATAGTGTATTTTTATATACTTATTTAACGAAGATTTTTTCTGGTAATTTTCTTTATTACTTTTTCTAATGTATTCCTTATTCTTCATTGTGAAGCAGTCTCTCCGATCCAAGTTTTTTTTTTTTTAAATAAACAAGTGTCTGCGTTGTCTTTACCCAAATGACATTACATTTCCAATATTATTTATGTTCGATTAGGTATAAAATCTTATACTATTGTAAGAGTATTGACATATGTACTTGACATTCCACATTCATTATTTATTCATCGTCTTTTTTTCAACCAGTTTTTTGTTTAGAAGCTTTGATTATATGATTTGATACATCTTTCAATCAATTGTGTTAGATGAAGGTTGCATTTACATCATGCAAATATAATCTATTTAAATAAATGGTTGCCGTACTGAATACATATTTATGAAACAAAATAAGGAGATTGAGCGTAGTGATTCACGGATATTGAGTTTATCCTAGTTGTAGGTCCTGCTGTGAATCATGTGCTTTGTATACCTTCTTGAACGCTTCTACCGTTATGTTACCCATAAAGTGTACAACCTTATACGTTTTTTCTTTTGAGCATTATAAGCTTATATAGCAAATGTATTCGCCGTTTCTCAGAGACCGCGTTTAAATTTATGCAAAACGGTCAACAAACATGAAACCAGGTATGACATCTCCTTGTTAACTGTTTGTTATGTTGAAATAATAATTCGAAGATTTGTTATACGTAGAAGCGGAGATGGTGTGGTCAGCGGCATGCGGCCACTGCGCCCGCTAACGGTACTGCGACGCGGCGATTGGCCCTGCAGACGTCTCTGCAATCCAATACATCTAATACTGTTATTAATTTTATGAACGTACTCACTTATCTCGACGCACTTTCACCGCTTGTAATGATCGCTGACATCGATCACGATGCTATCAATATTCTCATTTTGATCCGCTTAGCATATTTTAACACCCACATTAAGATATCGATGGGGCAATAGAAGCGTTTTATTTTTGTATACATTATTTCGACGGCAGTCGATAACTATAAGAATAATTTATTTTAATACCCGACTGAGTACCGTGAAGAAAGCTCGCGAATATTTCGATAACGCCGTCGTATGTGGAACCGACGCGCTTCAAAGCTTGGAATTCCGTACGTGAGAGGCGGAAACGGCGAAAATCTCCTTGATCTTGTACTCTATGGGTATGCACATACATAAATTGCGCGCCGATGTATAGGAAGCGTATGTCGCAAAGTGGCGCTGGGCTTCGTTGACAATAGCACGTCCGACCTTGTTCGCACGCTCGTCCCACTCTCCATTTATTGACTTGTTGGCCGCCCTGTTTATCCGAGGGCTCTAAACTCATTTACACATTAAGGAAGTGTTATTTGAATGCTTCCTCATAATAAGTTTTTGCCGTAATGAAATTGTCACTGCAATAAATAATCATTGTTTTAGTACTCCATATGTCGTGAGTTTAATTGAAGGCATATCTTTAATACTTTATATAGTACGGAAATTTCTGGAACATGATCATTGTAAAAATTGATCTTAGTAGTCATCTGTAGATACTCAATCACTATAGCTTAAAAGTCGATGCAGATATAAGCTCTAACACATTTTCTTTTATATTTATTATGTTACTAAATTTTAGAACTCTGTCTGGCATTTCTTTAACCTATAATTAAGTAAAGTTAATAAATTGTTATTTACTTTAAAGAATATTTCGTGTCACTGGCACCTCATCATTCATGCTATCTTATCGCTGCAAAGTAACATTCGATAAGGCAGCTCGAGCTGGACTAAGTGCTTTAATTTTAAAGACCGTGATAATGATCTTATGTCGCTATATTTTTTTAAACATATTATTTTCCATTTTGGATCATTTGCAGAGACCAGTTGGGTGTCATGAAAATAGAGTAAGAAAAGCTCAATTTGGTATAAGCTTATAATATAAACGTATAGTATAAAAAACAGATTTAGCTCGCCTGTAATGGAATGCTTTAATGCTCTTTTCAGATCAAGGTGTATTTGGAAATCTCGTAGCTTAAAGTTGAAAGATGTCATTACTAGGGAGCTCATTCTAATTCTAGTTTATATCAAATTTGGTTATTCCGAAATACTTCTCGTGGCCTACTCGTGTGGCGATTGTTAATGATCACATGTGGATAATAGTGAAATTGTTTTCATTAATCGAATTGTAACTTTTACAATGTAATTTATAACATGAATTTAAAAAAAACGTCAAGTTTTTCTCAGTAGAAGATATTTAAGCAAAGCCTGGTAAAAAGGTAAGGCCTGGTAAAGATTGTCTGGTAGAGATCGCCTCGAGCGATAAGACCGCCTCTTGTACCATACTTGTTTCTTTTGTTGCCCTTAAATGCGTAAATGAAACTATTGACAATGTTAATGGTTAACGTATATCGAGGATGTATTTTTTAAAAATAATATCTTTAAGATATAACCAACCTTACACAGTCGCGAGTGGCTTAATTCAAATTTCAAAAAGTCCATTTCAAATAGCATATTTACTTATTGCATTTACCTTTTTATTTTACAGAAACCCATTTGATCTGAAAAAGATTTATTTCTAGAATGAATCTATTTGTTTCTAAACATGTGCATTTAATCATTGCTTACTTGTAAGTTTATGTATATGTTTTTCTCGAAAAAGGGGCACTGAGTGATATGTTTTTGCTCTGGAGCATACCTCTGAGGTGAAGAATTCTATGTACTAACTCAGGGTTGTCAAAACTTTATAATTATTTTACTGTGTAATAATTTGTCATATCATCTCCATTCTTTGACAAGAGAATAAGTAAGGATGACTGAACATAAACATACTTATCTATTCATCGTAAGAATATCAGGCCAATTAGGCTGCGAACATACGAACAATGTATTTTATGTTAATACCTAGCAGAAATTATTCTTTTCCACTGTAGCAAAGACCGTTCTTGTAAAATTTAAATTAACGGCACTCTATCAAATATTAAAAAAAAAATTTGAACTTTGATGGATTTAGCTTTTTTATTTTACAAAACATTAATCGTGTTTTTATATTTGGTACTAGTAACAAAGAAAAACAGGAAACTTAAGTACTGTTTATAAGCAATTACATTGAGGCATAATGCTTCATGGTCGTCTTTCTTAAACGGTGTGAGATTTAATTTTAAATAAATACAAGGTAATGAAGTTAAATGTCAACCCTGACCGCGTGTAAGGAAGAAAGTCGCCGCCTCAGTCCATGCAAGGCTCATGAGGCCGCTTCTGCGAAGTGTCGCGTCTCTAACGGGACCTCGTCCCGCACTCCCCCTGAGCCTCTGATATTTTATTGCCTCGTTGTTTTTAACGATTGAGAACAACATTGTTTTAACGAGTCTATGTATTAAACAATCAATGATTTATTGTGTATAGATTGTAAGATATCAATTTATCTTACGCCGTTCCTATTTTTCACGTTAGTAATTTATGCTATTATATATTTATTTATATACGTTATCAAATTGCCAACAACACCTCGGTCAAACAAGCATTAGGTTATAGTAATAGTTAATGCAAATAAAAGTTCCTTAAAAGTTTTTGTCATATTAATCTGCTACTTTTTCCGAAATAATTGCTGGTTTTATAAATCGTATCAATTTTTATTGTGTTTATACTGGTTGACATTTTCCCTTTTACCTATTAAAATTTGTCGGCCAACACAAATACCTATTAAGTTTGTAATTTCATTATTTCTTTTCTATTAATTTATTAACATTATTTCGATTTATTTAATTAAACACAGCTCAAAAAATATGAAGTACACATTACATTTATACAAATTTAATCGCAAACAACAAATAAACAAAGCTCGCTATGATCATTCGTTCATTGAACTTTCTAGACTACTAAAGACTTTAAATTTCTTTTTCTGTGGGAGTACCGCATGGTAATAAAAGGGTTTTAAGTTGAACTTTGCGTCAAATAGATTAATAAAAAATTTTTGTACGATTTTAACAGTAATGCCGAACCAAATTTTGGTATGAAATTTTCTAATTATATAAAGTCGTAACAACGTAACTGCAATTATTCCTGAGAATCGATTTTTTGTGGTTATTTTATTACAAAGAACCTGTTTTAGATACTTGTGTTGGTGATGTACAGCCATCAGTAATTAAATGAATAACAACATAAACATAAATTAATAGAGTCCGTTATATTTAAATTATTTTATTTGAATAGCAAATATCGAAGAGAAGAAACATTTTAAATAATTTATAGTGTAAGCAAGATGATTTATTCGATCTATTTCACATAATAAATATTGTATGGTAATATTAATATCTCATTGCGAACACATTAATTTTTGTAGCGGTGTCGTGGAAGTATCCAGCACAGATAAAAAAATAAAGATGCATGTAAATTATAAATCAAATTAAATACAAAAACCAGTAATAGGTGGACCATGTTCTACGCTATTCCCAGTGACAATAAAAATATTTATACAGGGTGATTGGAAATAGATGTAAAAGATTCAAAGGGGTAAATGTATAGTATACGTGTCAGTGAAAAGCTTTAAAGCTTCTATACATATTTCATAATACCCTTTATAGAGTTTTCACTCTGAAATATGTTGCATTAATATGTTATTTGTATTTGAATACGACGGGTCAATAACTTCTGGCAATTCTAAGTCTACAGGAACAGATAGTAAACAACAATTACAATTTTAAAAGGTAGTAATCAGAATTTAGAAAACTATTTTCTAACTAAATTATCATCACATTTATTATTTGACCATTGATTATTGGATAGGATGTACCATATATAAATTCACAGTAAATTATACATATATCCCCTGTAAAGCTTTTAAACTAATTCTAATCACACTGTATAGTTTAATCATAATTTGATAACTAAAGATATAATAAAGATGGGTATCATTGTTTCAATATTGCGGGTTATTTTAAGTAAATGTGCACTGTAAAACTTCTTTTGTTTATTTTACTTTAATTAATTCTTTACTTTACCTGATATTTATAAACAGAAATAAATATCGTGCACATCAGAGTTGTTATTCGATGTATTCTTTTTAAATATCCGAACTACCTTATATCTCTTTCAAAAATTCTGCACCCTTCTTTTATTTAATTGCACAAAGAATTCCATTTTAAGCTATAAATATTTCAGAAAGTGCAATAAACGTCCTTTTAGTATTTTCATGCGTTTATCCTTGTGTTAACTTCTTATTTTACTGTTCAACAAAGGCTATTTATAGAGAAAATATATGATTCCTTTTCTAGTCTCAATCGGTGGGAAGACATCAAGTTTGCAAATAAAAAAAATATATAACGTAGCGGCTGCCTTCATGATTGGCAGTCCGCACACATGAACCCATATATTCAATAAAGTAACTATTTATAACTTTAACGTGGACTAATAGGGAAGGTTGCGCGTTCATGATCAGTGCTGCCAAGGTATAAATTGAAGGTGGACGACGGATTATCAAACCCGTTTCAGAATCGATTTTATTAGTAAGATTATTTCGATACATATAAACTAAAGCAACAGACGTATCAATATGCATTATGCGAACATGAGAAACAACAAATCTGATTAAAATTCAGTTTTTGTTGAGATTAATAATCGCTGTGGTGGGAGAACGGGTTTTAATGTCATCACTGAAATCATAGACATTTCTTTTATATTTAGAACTATAATAAAAAACGATACAGCGGTTCTTTTAAATTCCACGTGTCATTTTCATATTATTCTTAAAACCAATATTTTCTAATTAGTGTAGTTCATAAACCGTCCGTCTCAAAACATTGAATTGAATTCAATAAAAGTAAATAACTTTAGTTAAATTTATATGTATTTCCAGATAGACTGTATCTCGTACCAGATAATTATAAAATCAATTGCTAATATTAAATAGTAGAATAATGATGTTAAGCATAATAAAATTTCTATTAATTATTGGAACATAGATAAGTTGTAAAGGTCGAAATTCTGATTAATGTTCCCCTTTTTATATAACAACATAAACAAATTGTTAAGAATTGTCAAAGCATTTAAAATATATAACATCATAAAACTGACAACGACTTTATTCTAATCGGTTCAAAGTAATATCTGGCAATAAATACCAGGTAAGTTTCATATAAAAAGCGATGGCGATGGCGATGCGAAAAGAACCGTACGTGTAATAAATGTTTACGTACGAGTTATATTTTAAATGAGCAATTGTAATTTTATAAATTTTGTAACCCTTATTATACGCCTAAATCTATTCGTTTAAAGCCTTGTCTCTCCCAAGTTTAGGAGGTATACCGAAAAATATGTATCAACTTCATTATATATTTCTACAAGATGCGTCATTTTTTAAGAATGCGTTAAGTAAGTTACACATAATATTATATTATATTACGAAAAACGTTGACAATCAATGTTTATAATACAATTGTAACAAGTAAAATTTAATAATAAAATAATTTATAATTTTGTCGATCAACGCTATTTTTACTGTGAAGGTATTTTTCAGTTGTTGTTGTCATAATGTCCTTGAAACGAGGTTTCGTATTACCGCAAACGAAGGCATTCACCCGATAGTCAAAGCGCAGGCGACAAAAATTTACTTCATATTTTTGCTTCATAAATAAAAACGCGTAATGGTATTTTATATATAATAAGTGCATTAAAATTTTAGAATAAAAAAAAAACCGCTTTAATTGAAATTAAACAAATTGCACACGTTTAGGTTTCCTAATATTCTTTTTAGATTTTTGTTTACTGCATCTTATATCAAATGAATCATAAAACGTCAACTATAAAAGTTGTATGAAAAACTACAATGACCAGCAATGTTTGCTGTGCTCTTTATTTTAATAAGTTATATAATTTTCAAATTCATCCTTCACAAAATTAATTTACAAAGTTTGTTCGTAATCTCTAGTTACAATCGGATTTATCGAGTTGGGAAGTGGTTTATTGAAACGGATTTTGTAAGCAGGCGATGTAACCAAACACAAGCGTGAAGGTTCCCTGTGAGCGACTGGCTGCGGGCTACAGGCTGCAGGCTCCGCAGGCATGTCGAAGGCGCGGGGGCGAGAAGTCACGACGCGGTTAACCTAGGTTAGGCCCCATTCCAACATGGCGACTTTCGCGACTCTGCGATTGCATTTTATTTATCCTTATTATTCTATGACATTCTCTGTTGCGATACACCTATCCGTAAAAGGTATTAGTCGTTGCCAATCGCAGTTTAGCGTTTCTATGATCGCATTAATAAAATTTGCATGTCCAGCTCTTACGATTAGCCAATTCGCGTTGCATTGGAAAGGAATGCCAGCTTGTGCATAAAATTGTATCCGAACTGAGGCTGACCTCTTTCTTTGTTCGCGCAAGTATGCATACACACATACGTACTTAAACATAATCTCCTTATGTACATACGTAACTAGTTCTGTTGATATTTAAACAAGGAAATGTTACATTTGCTTAAGTCACGGATTGAAAGGATAATGTTAAGCTATGTTACTTTTATAATTCAAGTTTTGTTTGTTTTTTTGTTAGTTGATGGCGTTATTGATTACGTATGTGTTGGTATATAAATAGGTAAATTTAAAAAGAAAAAAACTTTTTCAACTAACTAAGAAGTAATAAAACTCACTAATAGTGTAAGATAGAATTCTGTACCACTATTTTAAAACCAATCAATCTTCAACAATGTTTGGCAATGCTGTAATTAGAACTCGTATAGAAAGTATTTGTTTATAAATCACAAGTGTGCTAAAACTGTTGGAATCGACTTAGTAGATATCTAATGACCGACAAGACGCGTTATATATTTGAAGTAGACAAATAGCATCGAATTTACGCTCCATTGGTATTTAGTGACATTCTAAATCTAGTCATTAGCTGTTTTTAGGACCCTGACATTTTAGAAAATAAGCTTTTATAACCAGTTCTCAACTATGTTGAAGATGTCGGTGTATATAATAATATTTGAGAGGTCTTATCGAATTTTTATCGAAATAAGTCCATGTTAACTACAGATTTTATTGTATAACAATTTTAAAAGTTATTCAATAGCATTCTTTATTTGGTTTGAATTTCAAAAGGTGTTCACGATTCCTTGATAAAACGGTCTTTAGCCTCAGTGTTCGGTACTCCATTTGTTCACTTCCTGCAGCAAATAGGCAACATAGCTTAATTGATAAATTTCTCTTCAGACACAGTTTAAAAAGTAAATGTGAAATAATAATTTAATATTTTCAAAGTATTTATTTTTTGAAGTTTTTTGATATAATAATAGTCATCTAAAACAAGCTGTAAGTTGATAAAGAATTTGTTCATAAAATTTCTTAATAAAATGTTTCGATTGACGTTTGTTCGATTTTCTGGTCATATCTAGGCTCTCGCATGACCGAGAAATCAAATAAAGGTTTGAATTTACTTTTAATGGTTACGGTATCGTTTACAGTTACTTTGTACTTATTTGATGGCGATGTGGCTTCTTCAGATACAAAAGAGATTTGGAGCAAAGTAATCCTAAATTCTTCGTGTCGGAATTATAGTAAAAAAAACTAAACGTTTATAAAATTTATTGTTCAAACTTTGATCTAATATTGATTTCATTGTTATAATAAAAGTTTTGAACACTTAATGCTAATCTGAATACTACGTACAATTTCTTAGCTTCTTTGTTTTATTTAATAAATAGGTGTTTTATAATCAAATTTCTTATGAATTTTCTTTTGTATGTGGGTCTTGTATGTTCTTAATATTGTTATATTTTACTATACTTATTATTTTTTAGTAACGATAAAACGGTAATTTTATTGAGACTACCTGGTACACATGGTGTAATGGTAAAGTAATGATATTTGACATATATTTAAATTATTCAGAAAAGCATACCTGTATGCGTAATAGCACCTATTATGCGTATTAAATCATTTTTTGATCGATTGAAATTGATATTAGTATAGTAATTCACTTCATGTTACTCCAAAATAGTAAGTTTGTGATTTAAATAAAAACAAAATAGTGTACGCATGCGTCCTCAATAATTTGAATCAGTTAAAACAACTTTTCGCAAGTTACAAAGTACACTTTATTAAAACAATCAAAAACAACACAAAATATTAACAACGGCTTGTATAATGAATTGTGTTAAATCGATTAACAGCGTCGAGTTTCGCAGAAGTGATATTCGCAATAACTCGTACGACTATGTAGGTTACTATCAATTTCGATGATTTCACGGAAAAATTGTAAGCTCTGTTTGGTAATAACCGATAGGCTGTTAGCTAGTTCAACGTTCTTGTGTTCAATTCTCTACGGCCGTCTGTGCTTTGTAAACGAACATTGCAAACATTCAACGACCCAGATCGCCGAGCGTCTGAGGTATCCGGGTCGCCGATTCGAATCCCGCATCGTAACGAAACTACGTATATGGTCAAAAGACCTCTGTCAGGATTACATTTTTTTTTAAATGAAAACTGGAAATAACTCCGGCAAAATTGTCAAACGATCTTACTGAAAATAGAAATGCGTTTACTTTATAATCCTGCAGTTGTTTTTTTATTAGTTAAGTTTATTTTTGCATAGAATTTTTAAGCATCTTAAAATAAATTTTATAATTTATTTAGGTAAACCATGGTAATTTTTATAGTTTTCTCTTAAATATATATAAGTGATACGCTGAAATGCCGACAGTCAGAAATGACTCATTTTACGACTTCAGTCTTAAGCTGTAAGATGTTGTATTTGAGTTGAACGACTTCTGAGTCTCAAATAAGATAAGACGAGTAAACAACTAAGACAAAGTGAATGCATGTCTTAGGAAACATATTACTTATGTATTATTTTAAACGGAAAACTGTATAAATCTGAAGTTTACGATTTGTTTTGATAATGAATTTCTTAATTTCGTTTAATTATTAGTGATGTTTAAGCTGGACGCTTGCAATAGTGTACAGGCATGCCTTATATAAATCGCTACTGACATCATGGAAGGTGCACCATTGCAGTTGTATATTTAGTAGAAGTGAAGATTCTTCTAGTTTAGCGTCATTAAATACAGTTTAGATTTAAGTTTCTCATGATAATTTTGTATTTTTTTTTTGTTTTAAATAATTTTTCTTCAATATTAATAAAATATCTTCCACAAAACAAGAAGACGATGAGTACTACTTGTCTAAGAGGTTTTAAAGAATTTCAATTTTAAAAATTTAATGATTATGAAAAAGCTGAAATAACCATGCCACTTCATCGTCAGATTTAATTGAGAATTTTTATTCGTTTATTTAAGCATTCATATTAATATCATCTGAGGACGACAATAACCGCTTATTTAAATAGATCATGAGAAGAATGCCCGGAGAGACCAATCTTTTTAAGTTTCCCTATAAACGGCATATTTTAACTTAGCTACGAGGACTCCAAACGCGCCCTACTTTGGGAAGAACCCATAAGTAATGCACAAGGGTTTTTGCATATTTTACAATATGTCATTACATAAAAATTATGAAATTATGTCCTTGTATAATTACATAAATTTTGTTTTTAACATGCATTTGTTATTAGATAGTTCCTTGGTTAAATGCTTACTCCTTATGTCTTCCCAGTAGTCGGGCAAAGCTATACCATTAAACACATGTCCATATAAATATTTATCTGTCTGAGTTTTGTGACAGGGGTGCTGCGTGTTGTTGCTATCACTTCCCTATTTCCGGCGAGTGGCACGCGCTGAGTGGCGTTATCGAACGTCATCTGTCAATAGTTTTTTAAAGAAACGGTTTTTTCCCCTTTGTTCTCTTTGTATTAAAGTAAACGAACAAAAAAAATTTAAACACTTCAGAAAGTAAAATACCTAACGATCTTTTTATTCCTAACGAATAAAACAGTTCTTAATATCTTTACAGACTTCGTACTACTGTCCAACATATTGGCATGTCGCGGTCCAATAAATCAATAAATAAATATGACGATATATTTCAGGGTTGTCACTTTATATAACTAATTCACCGTATTGAGGATAAACAATGAATACTTATAAAAGAAAGCTTTCTATCTCGCACATTGCAAGACTAGTAATGATGTGATTATTTCTAATATTATACAGTATCGATATTTGTGGTTGATTACGTCCTGAAACGTCTTAACGTGTTTTTGAGTGATGTCTAATGTTTGACATCTATGTATAGATTTTTGAATTTACGAAATGTTTTTTTTTAAATTCTGTAATTGTTTTACTATCAAAATTTATATTTTCTACTTCTTAAGAACCTTCGCCGTGCTTTGATGATGCCATTAAAAAAGTAACGGAATTGGTCAAGGCGTTTTCGGTATTGCGTTTGATAACACATTATACGTTTTAAGATTCAGTTATGAAATTACTATATTTATTTATAAAATTTTTCTTTTCGGTTTCAGAAAAAGTGTGAATAAAAATGAAACGAAAACTCGAAAAACAACATTTGAAAGGACTTTTTGGGAAGGTAAGACAAACTTTTTATTATTATTCATAGTCAAAATTTTGTTGTGTTTAAGTGTTATATACGTTCTTATTAACAAGGTGTATTGTAATTTTCGACGAATTTAGGATAAAAAAATAAGTGTGCCTTTTAATTTTAATTAAGTAAAATGTTCTGAAACTACTTTAACGATTAGGATAATCTTCATAGATTTTTAGTCATGTAGTATAGAATAGGACTAAGACTTGCGATTGTAAGCAGCTGGTTCGATCCCCGAAATACTTTGTTATACTATTCACATTTTGTACATTAATTATTATAGGATTGTCACTGCTCACAAACAAGTTTCCAGAGAACGAGAAATAGCATCTCCTGCGTACCATACTACCTATCTATCACCAACACGCTCGACGGGCGTCGCGATTATGATATAGCCCCCCAAAGATATCTTTGACGGAGGCCTTACAGTGGGCGTTTATAGACGAAGTATAGAATATGCTTTCGATATTAGGTTATAAAAGCGAAATTGTAGACTCTATCAGACCAATTTTTAATACTCGTAAAAAATTAAATGGTTTCCGGCTATATGAAAAAAAATTCACTTACTGAAATTAATACCCCAAAAATGAACGAAATTTTGTATTTTATATATTAAAGAAAGTTTTATTTTCGTTGAACTGTGTTAAATTTCTACTTAAGTTGTGATAGTTTTGAAAATATTGTTAGCAGGAATCGTAGACAATAAATTATTTATTACAAGGATTATTTATAGAGATATTTTCAGCCTGTTATAGAAAATCGCATACAGCATATCATATCACCACATTAACAACTTTTTGGTGTTTTATTTAGATCGAATTTGGAATAACGATCGTCTTTATAAGAAAAATTATATCAAATTGCATTGCCTGTGATTATACAGGCTTTTTATAATAGTGATGTAGAGCAAAAACAGTGTTAGAGATAAATATATACACAAAAACTTGCTCTGAGTTGATATTATGAGACTGTTTCGATATAGAGATATGTAAATTTCTCAATAGGTTACGTGGTTTGTTAGAGAAACTTATTTTTATTGCATTCCAGCGGAGCGTGTATATATAACTAGCTATACAAATCCTTGCTCGTTTCGATTCGTGAAAGTGCACCTTGCGCTCGGCCGCCCTCTACCGCTCTGTCACACCTGTTCATTCTTCGCAAATGGCGTAATGCAGTTTTGATACGCTCTAAAAACAGGCTTATCTGAATCCATGCATTTTTATTAAAATTTCAGATACTTTAGTTAACCAAAGATATTAAACATTTTTATGGTACAATTTTTAAATGTTATTAATAAATGTCGAGTACCTTTTATTTCAAAAAGTGTCATAAGTAACTTTCATAGAACAACGTAAATTTGTGATAAAATCATTGTGTATACCTATAGACATTTTTTGGTTAAAAACAATTACAGTAACAATTGTGTTGTATAAATTTTAAATCATGATTTTTTTTTAATCATTAAGCCTTCTCAATCACTGGTCATTATTTTAAGTGATAAGAAATTATTAGGCAGTTACAGTTCAGCGCTCGTAGAAGCAAAGAAGGTCCAATAAAATTTGTAATTACTTATAAATTAAATACGAATAAATACAAAAGATATCAGGACTTATCGATGATATTAAATTGCCATGCACCAGCAGTTATGTTCAAGTCGGAGAACTTCCTTGAAGTCCTGACAAAAAGTATTTCAAATCTCTTTGTTAGGATCACACTTGAATTTTCATCTAATGACCTAAGCCTTAAGGTTGTTATCAAAATGAACGTAAAACAAAGGACATTGCGATGTTTGGCGTAATATGGTTCGGCAGATTCCAGGGCGAGCCTGGTTTGAGTTTGCCCGCATGCCGCCGTAGAGGCATTTTATTTGACGTAATGTTATACGTATTTTGTGCTTCGACCATTCACTGCATGCGATGCAATCAAAAACAAAAAAGTTTAAATGATTCCGCATGTCGCCGCGCACAACATATAGCGCTTATGTAAGTGTTGATCAAGCTCGAGCTTTCAAATAAGTCAAGTTTTTAATTAATAAATACGTTCTCTTCCTCTCTCTTCAATATTTGCCTGTACAGTTTGACGTATTGAAGACGATCAGGTTAATTTTGACCTTTATATACAAGTGTAATATGCGTGCTGTAGTTATGAATGCTTTATCTTGTTGAAATTACGCAAGACATGTCACTGGAGAAAGTTAATTTAGTTTTGAAAGTGAAATCGATTGCACTTTCTTTCACTTATCCAATTCATAGATTCGTTCTTGGCTTATGGCTTTTTGAATAAGAGATGGATGTAACGATTATTTGAATCGGCAGAGGGTTAAGGAGAGCCGCCTATCAATAATTAATCATTATTCGGAAGATCATTTTTAAATGTTCATTTTCATCCACTTTATTAATAATATTAATTAAATCATTATAAATTTTATAATATTAATTGTTCTAATTTACACGAATTCTTACATATCTAA
This sequence comes from Battus philenor, assembly GCF_028537555.1. NCBI lineage: Eukaryota > Metazoa > Arthropoda > Insecta > Lepidoptera > Papilionidae > Battus > Battus philenor. Next base: position 8,999,208 of record NW_027181693.1, read on the forward strand.
TCGCGGTAATGTTTTTGTATATATATATATAATTTACATATACTTATTTCAGCTACCCTCTACCTACTAATTTCTTTTTCCACCACTCAAAAGGTAATATGCTTTCGGCATTAAGTTTGTCACAATACATTGTATGAGAAGTGTATAAATAAATAATATAAGGAGTATAGAGAAGTAATTCTCTCCTAGTGTATGAAAATAGACTTGATAGCACACCATCCGGTGGGATTAGCTCTAAGCACCCTGCTAGACTGGAGTCATAAATTGAACATTATAAAAGTGTTTAATAAAAGGATGGGAATGTAAAAAAATGTGCAAACAACTCTGCAAACACGTCGGTGCGGTTTCAAACCCGCGTCCGGATTGCGAGGGGAGGCGGAGGGTCCGGGCGCATTCCAGCCTCCGGTCCTCGGTCGCGACGTCACTCCAATGCATTCCTCCTTGCTAGCTTTTCTCATACCTCTGATTCAAAAGAAAGCGTGCGCAAGATCCGTGTACAGTGCCAACTGCTGACTTTATATACGTTTACTTATATAAATGTAACGACTTTGTCTTAATGCTTTTAAGATAAACAATTAAATAACTCGTTCAGGTCATATTTGAAATCTTTTTTGAAAGACGAACAATATCAATCTGGTACAAAATTATTTTGAAACTTTTTTGTAATGTCTTTTTTTAGTTGTTAGTTATTATAACTAATCTATTGTTAATTCATTATTTAATGTGGTAATGTAGCAATTATTATTAAGTAGGGTTCTGATTCGGTAGAATAAGAATAGTTCCTTCGGTTTAAATTAGAGTATTTTACAGATTGAATTTTGTTTTATACGTGGTAGTAAATTATTCGGAAAACAAAATCTTTAAAGCTTTTACTTCTATTCCCAATCAACTTGTATAAAGCAATCACTATGGGATATACTACATTATTTTATTTTTTCTACTGAAATGCAAAAATCCATTAACTTTTGACAGTACTAAGTCTGCAGGGACAGACGGTAAACTATACTTATTTTAAATGAATACAAATTTTGGAAACGCTTAATTTTAAATATTATCATTACGTGATTTACATTACGTACATTAATTGACAGCAAATAAGCTATAAATTCACCCTTTTAAGATTTTACACCTATAACTGTAAATCCTGTGTAACAGGTTATTGATTTGTAAACTCATATTGGAAATTTGTGAGTATTTTCTAATTGTATGTTTCTATTAGCAAAAGTTTAAAAAAAGTAATTCACCCATTCTGCGATGTGAATGTTGTTAATTTAATTTAAAACCTGTGAGTTATCGAGTAGTTGCATTCACTGATTTCGCTTCAATGATTAAAGCTCGAGAGCGTAGAATCGGAAGTAGAGCGCAGTAAAGGACGCGAATTCGACTCTTCGTGAATGCTGTACCTGTCGGTGCACTAACCGCCAAGTGAAATTTGAGCCGTACTTTGTATAGTACATAGTTTCTAAATATTTTATCGATTAATATAAAAAATTACGACATTGTTGAATTTTATAATTAACTTAGTTTGTATTAAAATGTGGATCGCTACAGAACGAATAACGAGGGAGAGCACGATCTTATATGATATAAAATTTATTGGCAAGGAGTAAATCTCTTCTATTCGATTTTTTTAAATAAATTTAATCAATCGATACTAGATATTGACAAACAACAACAATGCGCAGTCATAATTGATCCTTAAATATATAATGTCGCCAAAATTCACATTTATCTATTTATTCATATTTTTAAATGTATCAAATACACGTCGATGATCATAGATAATAAACGTAGCGTTAAGTAAAATTTTCATCTTGTTAACATTATAAAGTGTAATAATACTATTTGGTAATTTTAATGAAAATATTTTGATGTATAATGATCATAAAACTAATAAACAGATAAAATGCTGTTATTAAAAAAGGCAGCAAATTAAAAATGTTTTTTGCCAAAGTATTTTAACCCTTATATCGATGACCAAATACAACCCGTACATTTTATTAGTCTATACTTATTCATGATTTTATTAAAAAATAGTGTTATTTGCATATATGTTATCGTAATCGTCTCTAGAACAAATAACACATCCATCATCACCTGAAAGATAAATCAAGTTTTGGACCACACCTCCTTTATTTTGGACCGTTGTATTCAGTTCTAACATCGAACGATTATTTATTGCATCATAATATGTTTCACAATTTAGCAGTTACAAAATTCACGCCATGTCATCTCAGTAGCACTTTAAAAGTATGAAAATCCCGTGCCGCTGAGAAAGACAACAAAATGTTATTTTTTTTATTTACAAGACAAGTTGTTCGAGCTATGACATTTATGGTCACATGCATCGTATGCGAGTTTGTTGTCGTGCTATTAAATTATTTAATTGAAGTCAAACGGAGATAAAAAGTTACTGAACAGATCTCATAAGATAATGTAAAGTCGGTAAAAAATGAATTATGTAAGGTCAGGGTAATTATAAGCATGACGTTTCCGACAAGAACAGTAACGGACAAATGATAACAAACTCTTTAAATGTAAAGGATGTTTAGTATATAATATAAAACTTTTCAGAGCAATCACTTTATACAAGGTTGTTGGAAATATGAATAAAAGTTTTAAAGTTTTTTGGTGACAAAAGATCTGTATATTCGCCCGTTTAAACCACTAATTACTATATATGTTGATAAAAATAAATTACAAAATAGAATACGGGTTAAAAAATTTGAACTACAATATTTTTATAATGTGTTTATTAAACTATTTCGATGGGTTTAGATCTTAAATAACTTTTATAATCTGTTTGTAATTTTAATGTCAATTTGTAAATTGATAAAAATGTTTAACACGGTAAAAAAATCGAACTACAATGTTTTATAGTAATCTCTTTCGATATGTTTAAGTCTTAAATTACTATTCCTACTTATTAACTGTTGTATATCATAAATATTGTGAATGTTGTACACACCTTAAATTAACAGGTGCACTAGAATTTTTAATTGCTATAAAGCTTTCATTGTACCATTTTACCATTTCTTTTATCATGGTCTCGATCTTTGCTACTAGTCCGTCGTTATTGCAATCAGCTCTCTATAACTATCTTTAAAATTAATAGTTCATATATTTACCAGGATCCCGTGTTGAAGACAAAATATTTTAGAACAACTTGATTATCATAAACAATTAGCAAACATATAATTCTCAAATATGTAATTAATAAAGAGTTATATTTAACTTGATTGAATTATAATTTTCATCTACCGCTAACTTTTTAACTAGATTAATTAATGATTGGACTTTTTTCAACAATTCTTTTTTCTTAATCTGGCGCATGTTATAGTTGCCTGTCATTGCAATTGTAATTTGTTCTGTATTATAACAATTGTTTTACATGCATATATCAATCATATATCGTTGATTTCGTATATTTCAACAATATTGAGCTTATCTTCGTATGTGTAGTGTGTGTATGGATCCCAATAGTTGTACTAATGTTTTGGAGTAAGTCAATTCGGGCCAAGCTGATCCAAGTTGGCCTTGTAAAGGCTCAAGAGATATAAGACTAATATTCTAGATTAAGTAAAGGTTAAGTTTATAGATTAAATTTAACTAACTGTCATTAAGAACTAGAGTAATAGAGAGAGAATACAAGACGAAATGAAACCGAATTGTTTAACGGTTATAGGTAATATAATTAGGTATTAGAAAATGGTTCGCTTGTAAGCTCGGGTCGGCGCTAGAGCCGCGGACAGGGTCCGGAGTCGCGAGGGATGCGGGGGAGTCGCGTGCGCAGTCCGTCCCTGGCAAGAGCAACGCCCCCGTCAAGGGCGGCGACGCTGCAAAATTCTGCAAGTCGACGGCGGTTCAGTGCATCGAGCCCCGCCGCGGCGGCCCCGCGTTCGCGCTCGCTGTTCGCCCGGTGCCGTGCGCTCACGCACGCACCATCTACCCTATGTAAAATAACAGTTATTTCGGTCGCTAATCGTAAGATTCCGCATTTACGTGTCGGTCCTCTCGTCGTGGCCTCTGTGACATCATACCGGAGCTGAATAAATAAACTGATTCAACGTTTATTCTCACGGCGCGCTCGTATCATTGTTTTTGTATATTTTTTTCGGAGACGTGATGAAAGTAAATGCTTTATGAATGAACAAGAACCGAAAACTGGTTTGATAAATGAAAGTATAGTGTGTTTTGGATTGGTGCAAATGACGATTAGCTTGGGATCTGTTGTATAAGAAGTTCTCACTATGTTGGACACGCGGAAGTTGCCCAGACGCTCCGTGTCCCTCCACGGTCCGTATGAATTATGAAAACTAAAAAATGCAAGTATTTGTGTAAGACCTTTCATGTTGCACACTGCTACCGTTAATAAATAAAGGTGAACACATTTATTCGTACATATTTGTTAAGAAATATGACTGAATCGTCACATGAATACTCGCAGAATATTTATTTTAAAAGTTTCATGAACAGAAATTTTAAGCAATTTTTCATAGGTATTTTAATCTTTTTAGAACTAAGTAAAAAGTGTAAAAATTAAAACCTTTGAAATTAATTCTGGACACACAAGCTCCAAATATTATAATTAAAATATAATTAACAATTTGAATAACACGTTAATAAATGTAAAAACAAACGCTAATAAATAAAAATGAAAAAAAAACAGAAAAAAAAAGCAAATAATTGTTACTTTTATATACTCATTCGTCATCGTACAATTTGTAATAACAGTTTGAATAATTTGAATTTCACAACAACGTTTATAATTTAGTATTTTTATTACACCGGAAATTAAAAATTACATATATTATAAGTGTTTGAAAGTTTTATGGTTATTTTAATGGAGATGTAGTATTTTATTATGTTTAATATTTATCGTTATAGTTATGATGGCTTATTTGTTAAAGAAATAACTAATTTGCCACTGAAATTACCTATGAAAAATAATTATGTGCATCGGATTTGCACTATAACTACATTTTGTTTTTGTATTATTTTTCATATATTTGAAACAAAATCTCGGACCACGAGTTTTTGTCTTAATTCTAAAGCAATTTTCGATAGATATTTGTAAAGGTTTGTAAAAATGTTTAAAATTGATTCTGATCAACCTTGTAATTTACTATCAATTATAACGTTATGTAAAATGGAAACTAAATTAAAGAATAGGTACATAAAGGCTATCATGCAACTGAATAAATTCATTCAATGCCTTCGCTTCACTTCAGCGGCAATGTGTAATGAGTATGGACTTTGAATTATTTGAAAATGAAAGAAAAAATTGTAGGATTTCAGTATTGGACAGCTGTTTAAACACGATGAAGTGTGCCCTGCTTTGAAAACGACATTTTTAAGCGAATGCGCGAGAAATGTTATCGGTTTGTGGACCAGGACAGTGCAGCTAGCGCTGTGACATTTTAAATTTAAATAATATTTCCAATAGTTAGTGGATTATATTTATCATAACAAATGTATACAAAACGAATCATAGTATTGGATACGAAATCGTTCAGCATTGTTAAAGTTCGACATATACATTACTTGCATCCGATAGTTGAGGAACGAGAAGGTAAATTACAAATTTACTGTTTAAAAATACTTGATAATGTTATAAATGTTTTCATCATGCTTCATGTAATCATCAGTGAAACCTGGAAGGTCTTATCTATAAATATTTTAAAAATTGTAAATTTTTAATTAAAACTGATAGTTATTGTATTGAATGTAAATTATTTTATTTATGAAACATCGCAATAATCGTTCGTGACTAATAAATTATGTTAAAATAGATGACGCATTATATTGGCTAATGCGTCGGTCAACTGTAATAGAAAACCTGTGATTTATGCTTCTACAGCACTCTAAATCGTCAACGGCCTTTCCTTGAACAATGTAAAGATTACTTTTTAAACTTGTCTCAACTAACAAATGAAGTAATTACTAATTAATAGTGTAAACGACTTTATATATCAGCAGTCCCTGAATAAAAATTATAACCATTGAATTATTTTATTAAAGTCCATTAAGTCATATCTTCTAACGTAATATTCAATTTATGAGAGTGATTTCAGGTTTAATGTCGGCAAACCAAACCTTTAGTTAGAATATGTTGGATTTAGCTATTACAGTGTACCCATGTTAATAAATAAAAATATTAAAAATCCTTATTACAAATACCATACTCACGTGGATTAAGTTATTTCTTCATTATTTATAAATGATCGTCATGGAATAGAAGGTCATCATATCAATGGTTTAAAAAGGTCTAATTTATTGTACTTGACGTAATTTTTTTTATCTTAAACGAAGAAAAATGTTTTACAAAACCCGTTCAAGTTTGTTTTTTACGAAGTGAAGTTGAATAAAACAAAAGAACGATTTGTAGAAGAATTTTGGACATATGTTAAGTTCATTACATTTGGTTTTTTTAAGCACGTGCGTACGATTATCTATATCGATTTTTTCCAACTTTTATTTTTCAGATCGAATCCACAAAAGTGATGCAGAAGACAAAAGTCTTTCTAATGATGAAACCCCTCTTCCTACTTGTCCACGGCAGCCTCCCGATGGTGTTGAAACTCCTTCCGACACAATAGATAAAGCTCCCGATTTACCTTCGAGATTGCCACCTCGACTTCCGAGCAGTTGGTCTACGCGTCCAAGGTTATCATATTTGTCAAGGACACAAGATGCCAGAAGCGAAGCTAGCGTAAAAGATAAAATTGCCATGTTTTCAAATGAACTTGTAACATCTACTGACCGTTTAGATAATTGTGGAACTCTACCAACAAGATCAAAATCAACGGCCAGGAAAAATATACCGCCGTACAGTAAAAGTTTTTCAGAAACTTCTACATTGGACAGACGCTTAACCAAATCTCAAGACAACTTAGATGATTCCCCAAGATCTTATAAAAGACCAACTGATAGACCAGAGGTTCTCGGAGCATTAGAATCTAGTAGTAAAGAAATAAAAGCTAACCTATTTTCACATTCTGAGCTGACAAAGATGCCCTTGTTTTATGGAAGCACGACAACCCTACCTTCTTGTGTTGATACATCCTTTAATCGCAGTGTTTATCACACGCGAAGTATAAGCGATGATACAAGTAATAAAAATGTGACTACTCATAAGCTAGAACATATAATAGAACAAAGAAAAAAATCAATGTCTAAGCTCCGAGGTTTGGTTATACCTGAAGTTCATGCGCCGATAGTTGATCTTCCTGAAATAAAAGTTAAGGATTCCCTTTCGAAGCCGTTCGTAGTGAAATGTAATCCAAATAATGCATTGAAAAAAGATAATCCCACGACGGCAAAATCTTTGAGTGTTAATGAAAGTAAATGGAAAACTAATTTCTTGCCAAATAATATACCTAAATATTCACCAGCTTTTAAAAGAAAATCTTTGCAAGTGTACAGTCCTTCATCTCTTTCTAAGGAATCTACGCCAGAAAGAAAATTAGTCGATAGAATTGATATTCAAAACAAAGTATATAATAAGCTAAACGCATTGAAATCAACAAAAAATACGTTAGATTCCAGTAATATTTCACAATTATCTGGTAAAGATTATAAAAATGCATTAAGTGATTTCAGGGACTACAAGAATGTTGAAATTAAAATATGTACTACTACAGACATTGTAGACAGTGATAATGAGTCTGCATTGAGTTCAGCACAATCGAGTTATCGATCGTCAGCGTCCTCACCCATGCATCATATCGATACTATAGAATCGGATAGCTCTCGCCTTTCTCCAAGAGTTTCACACTATACGTCTTACACGCTCGTTAAGTCCGAAATTCCTTCAAAGTCTTCTAACAATGAGAAGAATTGCGAGGAATTTATAAAACGTAAAGTTTGTCGTTCTGTTTCATCAGATACTAATATATCACTGAGTTCTTCGGCGGGATCTGCAGCTACTTCTGGATCTCAAGCAAGTTGTAGTTCACTTGAAAGTTCTGTTGCTGACTCAGACAAAAGAAAAGTTTCAAGGACATTCAATGTGGATACAATAAACAGGAGAAATATCTTAGCTTCAGCAAAATGCAGGAGCGGTCGAGACATAAATCTAAAATCTCCCGTCGTTGAAACAAAGTTCACTCATGAGTCTTACAACAGAACTCCAAGTCCAATACTGAATTCGTCTGAACGTCTTTCTACACTCGCATCTTCGGTGAGTGCTATAACTAATAAAGGCGAGAACAGACGACGTAACAAGGTAATTGCGGACTCCGATTCTGACACAGATGATGAAACTAAACCGCGACACCGTAAAACTGAGTATAAAACCTCACGATTGAAGCGTAACTCAAGTACTTCCAGTAAAAACAAACAAAATGAAAATAATACAGAAACTTGTAAAATTGAGGATGGATCTAAGTACATTAAAGAAAAGCTTGTATTCGAAACTAAAAAGATGGATTCTGGAAATTTGAATGAAATCAAATCTAATACCTTAACTACATTTACACAATCAACACTAAGGAATAATGATCTTCCAAAAATTAATAAACTTGAAAACTTTAAATCGAATAAAAGTACTTGTGATTTTGATGTTGTTGATAACATTAAAAGTTCGAGTTATGAAAATACAGTTAAACTTCCTCCAAACAAAAAAGAAACTAATAACAATAAATATGACAGTAATTCTTCTGAGCCACCGGCTAAAACATCAACTTCTATTATTCGACTCAAAAAAGGTGTCGGTTCCGGTGTAGGACTGATATTGGCTGGTGGAATTGATTGCGAGGCTAAAGATGTCACGGTTAGTAGTTACATAATTCGCTTTTTAATTATAAGTTGGACTAGTTAAGTATGAGTATGTAGAACAGCTTAAAAAAAATTCTTTTAAAATTTCTGGTACTAAGAATAAAAATTGCGTTATAATAAGACTTCATGATTTTATGTAATAAGTAGAAATTAATTTTAAGTTTAAGAAAATAAAATGGTATTATAATGTTTTTCAGGTTCATAGAGTCTTAGCTGATAGTGTAGCAGCAAAAGCAGGTCTAAAACGTGGTGCCAAAGTTAGGAGCATTAATGGTAACACAATGGCAGGTCTTACCCATGCTCAGTCAGTCACAATTCTTAAGGTAAGTTCTAATTTTAAACAGTTTAATGTTTATAATTACATCTTCATCAGCTGCATCTTCCGACGACTTTAACAATGAATAATTATATATTAAATAAATAATTTCTATAATGATTTTTTTGTAATAAATGTTACACAGCATGGTTATAATTTTTTTCCTGTTTTCAGGAGCAACGATCTGAAGTAATAATTGAAGTAGAGAATGACATCTTAACTAACGACCGTTCAATAGGACGCAGTTCTGAAAATGGTATGATATAAATTGGTTTGGTCATGAGATGAAAATTGGTTCAACAAAAATGTTAATAAACCACATTAAATGTAATTCTATTGTTTAACAGCAGCGTTGAAGGATCGTCAGGAGATTAATAACGTTAAAGATGATAAAAGCACCAACAATGTAGTTACTGTAACTTTAGAAAAAGCCGGCGGTGGAACAGGACTTGGTTTTGGATTGGACGGTGGTCGAGATTCACCGAATGGTGACAAGCCGTTGACGATCAAAAAGTTGTTTGCAGGTTATTTTATTTTTTAAATTATTTATGTTATGAGTAATTATGACTCAAGTCACCCAGAGAGCAAAGAGCTATGCTCAGAGTTTCGATGCGTAAAGCCATAGCTTGATGATATAGCTTGAAAAATTGCTAGTCTGAAGTGGCAGACGGTCTTCTTCTCTGGGCGATCTTTGAGGTAGGCCTAAGCCTTGCAGAAGGTGTCAATCTGTTGACATGACGATGATGATGAATGATGCTTATCTCAAGTTTTCATCGTTACGTTCTATACTTAAAAAAATATTTTTAGAAGTCTTGGCTGAAAAATGACACATTGAAATGGCGTTGCTTAAATTAAGCCATTTCAACGTGATACTTGCGAGACTAAAACAAACAAACGTATGAGTCACTAAGACCAAAAATGTACGTACATTTAGTTAAAACTTCTTAATTTTTTAGGTGGTGCGGCTGCGCAGAGCGGCCGTATTCTGGTTGGCGCAGAATTACTTTCAGCTGGTGGACAAAATATGGAGTCATTTACACGTACTCAAGCGTGGGCTGCGTTAAAATCTCTACCCGCTGGTCCTGTCGCTTTAGTACTGCGCAATCCTAAGGTTAACGCGAGAAACTAATTTTGAAAATAAAATCAATATGTTAGAAAAAGCTGTAAGTGTCAGAATCAAAGAAAATGACCTAAAACTTGCTCCGAGGGAACGACATTCAGAAGATATAATATACAGATACTATTAGTTCAATATTTTTTGTACTTCGGTTATCATTTTAATAAAAAAATTATATAAAGCTAGATAAAAAAAAAATAAAACGTACTTAACTTTTTGTTTAAAACAATGAAATGAGTATATAAGACATGCGTTAGTCAGTATTTTTAGATTTTGTAAATAAAAATTAAGCTAACAATATAATCGTTACACAATACACAAATGTTTTCTATATAAGTCCTTTTCTTAAGACTGTATCCCGTTTTATTTGTTAAATCGTTTATTTATTAATTTCTAATAATTAATTCCTAGTCTGTATAATGAAATTTTGTGATGTTAAACATTTCGTAATTCTAGGCATTGTACTTAAATATAGGTGTCAAATAGTAGACACTAAACACATTGATCTAATGTTGAGTGCCATCTTGGATTAAAAGTGTAAAAAAATTACTAACATTTTATAAATTGTTTTAAAACGCGTTTTTATTGGTAATACAATGTATAATTTTCATTTTACGTCATAAATAACGTATGCTCACTAACCCAAGCGACATTCGTTAACCTGCAAAGCTTTCAATATTTAGACAATGTATTCAATGCTTTTGTTTAACTATTATATAAGCTTATATAAAACCGTGGGTATAATACCTTGTTTCAGGACACTTGCCATGAATATTCATCTTAGGTATCCTAGCCTTATCTTACCACTAATTTGTAGAACTTGCTTATTTTAATAAATAAGATTTGTTGTATAAAGTTTTTTAAATTCTTTTTAAACTTGTTATAAAATGTGACTAATATTACACGTATGTCGTATTTTATAACATAATTCTACTTTAAAACCTATATTCATGTTGAAATTATATTCTTGTAACGTTAATAAACATGATATATTTTTTGTTTTGTACTTTTATTACTTTAATTTTATACTTTACCCATATGCTCGTGAGAAACGTTTCTTTTCGGGATCATTGATCCAACAATTTATATTTAGATACTCTTATTGTAACTTAGAAGTTGCAAAGTAAAAAATGTATAGCTAACTCATTTGTCAGCGGCAAGCTTTAAAGTATAAAATGATCATGATATATTCTTCTCCTTCTTGTTCTTTTCGGGCGATAGACGTCTACTACAAGGTATTCCCCAAAAACAGACACTGTCCTCTTTGTTTTGCCCGCCTTTATGTTTGTTTCGTTTAGCGTTGCTCGCATCTCGCGTCTTCTCGCCTAACTATGTCGTCGGTCCTCCCAGTGGGTGGCGCACGCCGCAAATACCGGCTCGTGATCACCACTCAAGAGCGTTTCAGCCCCAATTGCCATCGGTTGCACGAGCGATGTGCTTCGCCCACTGACAATTTAGACGAGCAATTCTTCGAGCTACCTCGGTGACTTTGTTTTATATACATTGTCATTATCGTCATTTCAGCCCATAGACACCCACTGCGAATCCTAGACTTCCCCCCAAGATATCTATGGGGATTATACTATAATCGCCACGCTCGGCAGACAGGTTGGCGATCACAGTGTAGTATTATAGTACCAGAGGACGCTGCTGCCCATCCTCTGGAAACTTATTTCTAAGTAATGACAACCCATGCAAATTATTGTGCATAAATAGGGAATTATATTAGATTGTATCCCGGGAATCGAACCCGAGACCTACGAAGGCAAGGCTCAGTGCTCTTCCACTGGGCTACCACTGCTCACTAACTTCACTCACTCAATTACATCTGGTAGCAAAGTCTGCAGGGAAGAATAGAAAACAATAAATGATTTTAATATATAGTATTAAGAATTTTGAAAACCCTTTTTCTTACCATTGTAATGTAAAACATATTTATTTGATAGATACCATACTTTAAAGTTTTTGCACCTATTTCCAATCACCACATTTATAAATAAAAAATGCTGTATATTAATGTACAAAAGTAGCAAACAATGTACGCCTGATGGTTAGTGCTCTGGGGCTTTAGTTGTGATTAGGAAGTACATTTCACAGCCTTATCTTTCTAGAAAGATTATCCCAGGAGTCGGACTGCAGTAACCGAATGCTAAAGTTTAAGACTGCTAGATTTACGGACATCTGTTATGATACTAGAATACGAATAGAATACTGAGAATAACCAACTTTAAGGGCGCGCGTATATATGCCATACAGTATGGTGCAGTATTGCCAAATTTAAAGACGATTTGACGCAAAGTATACTAATGATCTGCAGAAGAGTTTTTGCTATTTTTGAAAGACAGTCCGAAGCTGGAGATAAATAGTTCCTGAGTTCGAGATTCTCCACTAAAATTAACTTATTCCTGATCATCGCTTTCTAAGCAATAATGCTATTTAACTCCCTAAAGAGATTTTAGTACATGGACGGAATTATCCGCCACCCCTTCATCACTTTACTTAAAACTATATTCTATTAAAAAGCCAATCTTAATACAAAAATAAAAACAGAATAAAACTGATAAAATATTTAGCGGCATTCTAGTTTTTTATAACCTGTTTAACTGTATCTTATGGTATTTATCTATTATTTTGTCGAAGTGTTTAAATAAAGTAATAAGTCACAGCTTAAACAAACAATCTAATTAATATTCTCGACGCAGTGTACAAGCCAGAAAAGAAATTTATATCGTGATGTAGCAAAACACTCTACTGCAGATATAATGCAGATTCAATGCAGAACTTACTGCACCTGTTGCTTTAAAATTGAAATACCTCTGGTATCAATTTGAAAGTATAAAATACATTATATATTTTATATATATAAAACTTTTGCGTTCGAAATACATTATGTATTATGACTTCGTATTGTGTACCAACTGTATAAAAATTGCTACCGTCAAAGATTAAAAACGTAATAGAGAAATTACATTATGTTTTACAAGTTGTTCATTTTTGTTCTTAATAACTACATTTAATTAACTAATTAGTTCCTTCGTTACAAATCAAAAAAGTTTTTTAGACATAGTAGTTAAAAATCGTATCACTTTGTAAAGGATTTTGAGTGATTAAATATCTTATGAATGAATTGTTTAAACTTTATTATTAAGAATACATGTAAAAGTAATTACAAAAAAAAACTGACTGAGTTTGTTGTGGGGTGCATAAATCGATACTACTACTTTTTTAATCACATCGGGCTTTTGTCGCAATCTTCATTTTTAATTACTTACACATCTGATCACTACAAAGGTCTTAAAATGAAGAATACTATGAATCGATGACATTATTACATAATACATATTACTTTACCATCGTGATTTTAAACTGCAATTAACGCCTGCTCGTTTAGTATTCAATATAGTGATGTTAAAAAGAAAATATCCGGTAATTTCTGAAAAGAATGTTTTATTTTAAAGATTTGTATGTTATTATATAGAATGAAAAAGATATGTTAACGTAATAAATTAGTTATTCAAAGTGTCCACCCTTAGCACGCTTTTAAATGGTAGAGCCACTCGTCGACGGATTTACGAACGGTTTCCATAGGAAACTTCGCCACTGCTGCTTCCAAAGATTTCTAGAGCGTCTCCATATTTGCGTGACGCTTAAAGCAGGCCATGTTCTCTAGCACAGACCACAATTTTAAGTCCGTACTAGTCGAAGGCCAGACATTAGCCGTTTAGAGAAAAAGATGCTGTTAAGAGGTTTAACTACCGCTTCTAACACGGTACCTTGTTACACTGCGGCTGAAGTTTTCACTCCTTTTTTGCAAAAACGGAGGTTTGTAACCGCTTAGTAAGAGACACCCTACCAAACCATGACGTATGCTGGATGATAGTCTCGCTGAACTTTGGCCACTACCTCGGAAGCTTCTTTAGATCTGTGTGGATACACTCGATCATTTTGTTTGTTGTAGTGCTCCTCGGTGGGATTCTCATTTCTCTGGAATGGATGATTGAAATTTTCGGCCTGGTTTGTTTTTCTGACCGCGGTTGACAGGATCTCTCACGGTCATGACGATCTACAGACATGGTTTCAGTGTACCTTTGGATAGTACGATACGCAAACATTCAGCTGGCTTTTTCAATGTATCAAAAATGTTGGCTGGCTCCTTACCTACTTTTTACCGTGCAATTACTGCAATCCTTTTCTCTTTAGTGCCCTACTCCATTTTCAAAACAAATAATTTCTTAACAAAAACCATACAATAATAGAGAAAAAATCTATTTTTTATATCGTAGAACCTAATGTTCGAAATTCAAATTAATGTTTTTTTTTTAAATGAAGAATAACAAATAACAGAATTTATGGCTACTAGGTATAATGCACAATTAGCTAACTCTAGACGACGGTTTTTATTAAAGGGTAATAAACACATATTTCGTTTTTACTGTAGCTGGATAAGATGAATCTCAAATTTCTTAGCGAGAAGATGGTAGGATTCGAAATTCGTTAATTTCAGTCTATCAAAATTACATAAAAAATGACAGTATTATTTATTATCTTTGCCTGCATAAGCTAGGCCCCGCAATTAACCAAAACGTTCCAATTAGGCCACAGTGTATCTAAATGCCATCTATTTAAATAATAAAATATTAGTATGTAAATAAACAAAAAGTATTCTATAATAATTATAATTAACTTAGACAATAAGAATTTAAAAGGAAAACAGTGTGCCTTAATACCATCTATTTAATAATAGATAGTATACACACAGTAAATTATAATAAAAGTAAATGAAAAAATAAAATAAAGTGAATAGTAAAATATACAGGCAAGAAAATAAATAGGTGATAACAATAAGAATAAATTTAAGACTAAAAATGGAAACAATTGGATCAAACAATTTTATAATAGATTAAGTAATAAAGATTATCATTGGAATAAAGAATAAAATAAGGAACATAGAAATTAAGATAAAAATTGTAAATAAAAGCTTTACTGAAAAACATATGCCACACTATATAAAAAGTCTCTATCAAAGCGGCAAAAGATTGAGGGGTAGCGGGGAACAAAACTTTGCTAATCAGTGATCGGTTGAAGGGATACTTTCAAATTATTGTGTCAAATGCTTTGCCTAAACCGGTGGAAAATGATAGTTCACTGCATTCTAAATGCTCACAAACTATAAGATACAAGTCTAATATATTCTAATGTTAATTGCACTTCGATAACACTTTAATAATTATGTCCCTTAATTTTAATATAATTGTATTTAAAAAGGTAGCAATAAAAAGTCACATTTTATGACAAAATTTATATTTGGTAAATTAGTACAAAGCATAAATATTCTAATTATTTTCGCAGGTATAAATATACCTAATTACACAAGTTCTGTAAAACTATAAAACTAATGTGTTACATGTTATCTTCTAGAGATTAATTTTAATTTATTAAACAGACAATAGTCTCATATATATGTTTATATATAGATACATAGATATATACATACATACATACTATACTATATGTATTATAAATATACACATAATATATTTAATACAAAATATATGACTTTCATAATTAACACATCTATTTATCTACAAATTATAAAGATACTAGTTATAAAAATAAATTAATTGCTTAAGATACTAAACGTTATTATACGATCTTCAATTAAATATTGAATAAATTTATCACAGAAAATTTTATCCAAATTGTGTTACTAATAAGCGAATTATAATTCGTAAATGCCATCTCTCTAATAGGTTAGTTTTAATTAAAACTTTGACAATATTTCATTATTCATTAAAGGATTGTTAGTCCCATATTTATTATTGACAAACGTATTTAGATGTAAATACCTTCTGGGCAAACTTTTTCTTTGTATAAATTTGCCTGTTAAGCAAAACACTATTTCCAATTCGCAAATCGCTATTTCTAAGCCTACATATGCTGCATTAAATCATCTGTGTGTGTGTTCAAACATGTAAAACATTAATGGATTCATTAAGATAATTATGTTGTTTCATGCACTCGCAAATAATTTCCTTTTTTGTACATGACATAGACTTTTGCTGACTACTTTGGTAAATATTTTGTTATAAACTGGGATCCAGTGATAGTGTTTTAATAACAATTATGAAAATTGATCTTTGGAGTATTTGAAGTATTTTTTTTTGTTAGATATGTCGGCAATATTTAATTTTCCGAAATATTTACTTGTATTGAATGTACATTAGTGCTTACGGCTTAAACATCTCGCCTTATTGCTAACACAGCCCTTCCTTCATGAAAGACGATCTGAGCATTTTAAACTGTTTTTTTTTATTTAACATCAATTCCAAAAAGTATCAAACTAACGCCTTATTTTAATTATTGTCATTATTAAAAATAATAAACTAGGTGTCATTTTTGCTGCCAGTGATAACTTCTAGCTTGGCAAAGAATTATTAAACATGGCTGTTAATAAATTAAAAAATTAAAACGAAACCCACCCAACTGTTGCCAACAGTTATTATAATAGGCAAATATATATTTTTCTTCTAAGAACTATTACCAAAAATGTTTCAACTAAAATACCAACTGTGCCACAGTCCAACTAATACTATACAAT
The DNA here is from genome assembly GCF_028537555.1 of Battus philenor. NCBI lineage: Eukaryota > Metazoa > Arthropoda > Insecta > Lepidoptera > Papilionidae > Battus > Battus philenor. The sequence continues at coordinate 9,016,017 of NW_027181693.1, forward strand.
AACTAAGAACAGATAATATAAGTTTAATAGTAAGGATTGCTTTTATTACAAGTGTTGTTAAAATAAAAAAATAATTTATTTGTTCGTACTGCATTGCAATTAAGTAATCGGATTAGTCTTTATTAAATTGAAAGTACTTTAAATTTACGTCTCGTTTATAAATTAAAGTTATTCATTTTTGAAAACAGAGACACCTAGCGGATGCTGTTCCGACTAATGTAAAGATTGCCTTTTAAGTAATGATTAGGTACGTACTTAAAGCAGCGGTTTACAAGATTAGGCTGTGTTTAAAACTTTGTGAAATGTAAAGTTAAAGAGTCGAATAATTAATAGGTTGTGGCGCCTGAAGCGGAGAGGTGTCTCCGCAGCAGGCGCAGGGCAGTCAGCGAACTGGTGCCCGTCTAGTCACTCGAATGAGCACTGGTCCCGCACGAACGTCTTTAAACAACCGTATAGCTTCTCCATGAGTCAGCCCCGCGGTGCCTCTTCCGTTCACTGATAAGATTTCATCACCTGAAAACGTCAAAAATGTTCATTTACTTATTTTTCCATTTTACATTTATACAAAATAAATTATGTATGGGACTATCTCTGAAAATTTTAATCATCATTGAATAAAAATAACAGCCGCTTTAAACTTCAAGGAAGAGTTATGTCATACTTAAATTATTTACTTATATATTTTATACTTCTTTAATGTTTGTGTACTTTAAAGTGGTTATAACGCCAAGTAGCGCTTTCTAATCTACCTTTGGGACAAGTTGACATTTAAGTCAGTTACAAATCTGTTTAGAGGCTTTTAGGTATTCCATATTCGCCAAAGTTAATGTAACTCTCTTTTAACCCTATTTTTGTAAGCAAAGATTAATGGAGACGGCGTAAAGTATAACTTAGTTAATAAGTGCGTACGTAACTGTATTTTTTATAACCAAAAAAGTCGTTATTTAGTTCATAATATTTCCTTGTTTCTCACGTCTAAATCTATAACGTCATCGCGTATAATCTAAAACGTCACGTATAAATAAACATTTATAGTAAAAATTGATGCGAAGTGCATAACCCGATAGCACGGCAACACGGTAAATTTCGTTTTCTTTAAGAACCTATAAAACCATTCAAAAACATTTGAAATTGCAAAGTAAATAATCAATAATACACTTCTTTATATATTATTATATACAAGCCACAAAGTGAATTTTTTAAGTTAATTTACGTGTGTACATTTGTCTCTTCTGTCTATCTATCAAATATTTGAAGCGAATCGCAAACAAAAAAAGCCGTTTAGGATTTAACGAAACAAAAAAATATGTACAATAAAGCATTAAAATATAATCAATTTTGTCCTGACATCTTGCATTACAAGTTTTAAAATTGTTATGTATTGTAATGTTATAACTCTGGAATACGTTTTATTTATTAATTTATTGGTTTGCTACGGGCCTTAAACTCTTAATAGAACGAAATCTGCGAGGACAGCTGGGTGATTTTTAAAAGTTTTCTTTACTTTACGATCCCGACATGTTTATCGCAATTTTAAATGGAAATCCCAAAAACAATACAATAAGCCGCAGAATAAAAACAGAATAAAAGGGAACAACATAAGAGCAAGAGCACGCGTCAGCAAGCATCCTTAGTACCTAGTTTTTACATTTATTTATTTCATTGGTCTTATCGAGAATTGATTCGTTCTATTGTATAGGTTTGTGTTAAACTGGTGACGAACATTATCGTGTTCACCTTAACGCTCTTGAAAAATACCGAAAATGTTAAATAACAAATGAACTATAAAATTTATTCATCAGCGCTTATAAAATATATTGCATAGAGACAGGTGCACAAATGTCTGCCGCGCAGTTGTAATACGTTATGCAGCTGGTGTCTACAAGCGAATAGCGGAGTATTAAAAAATAGCTCCTATCGTAGAAAACGTTTTACGTGTAACTGTAAGGAGGGGAACCTAATAGCTATGGATGCCGTCGATCCAAAACAGTGCGATAATACAAAAAATATTCATTTCTTTTTATCTTTGTATGGGGTATGTTTTTTTAGTGCTGATTTTCACCTTGTCGGCCAGAGTCAGTCTAAACAATGACTTAGACGAACCTACACAGGTAGACCGTACGTGAATTAGTCTTTTCGCTGCAAACTAAAAAAATTGCTGAGATATAGACATGTAGATGCCGTGATGCATCGCTCAATTTACCCCCTAAGAAACGACGGAGGTTTTGAAGGAAAAATATTCTTCGTAGCCACATACACATGATCTTTTTATGTTTATTGTTATGTGGAAAATTGTAGGAGACCGATTCTTGATATCGCTACAAGTGTATTACTTATAATTTTTTTTTGAACGAAGAAGCGAGATTTATCTTCTTAATTATAGGTTTTAGGGCATTGCTAAAAGGATGTGTCGGAAAACAGTGTTTGATTATAAATTAAGTCGCAGGACATCTACTGCTGGACATAGGTCTCTACCATAGATTTCCAATAAGACCGGTAGGAAGCGGCCTGCGTCCGACGTTTTCCGACAATCTTAACAAGGTTATCTATATTCACCGTGTGGGTGGAAGTTTTAAGCATTCTTTATTTTTTGTAAAATATTCGTATCACATAGTTTTTAAACATAGTCATTTAAACGCTTACAAAAAATTATTTTCTTTTCGTATTTTTGTAATGGGTAGCATTATCACGAGCCGTAACTAACAAACGTATTTATACCGTATAAAATGTTTATCTTGATTAAATTGTTTTACGATTTTCATGCATCAGCTAGCATACGTACACAGTTTCGGGCATTTTATGTTTATAAAAGGTGTTTCGTAGGCTTTTTAGTAAATGGCGATTAATGTACTAAAAATAATAATTTTATAACTGAATAACACGCTTTTACCTTCTCGCAGCAGGCCGGATTCAGCTGCCTGGCCATTATTGAAGATTGTTTTTACAAATATACCCATGTCACCACGCGGAGAGTCCCGGCCACCGACAATACTAAATCCGAGCCCTTTTCCTCCAGCAGATTTTGTAAAACGCACCTGTAATTAGAAAGATTAATTGTTTTTTTTTTTTTAATTACAAAATCATAAATTATAACAAACAAATTGAATGTACTTTCTAGAATCAGCCGGATTAATTACTAGCCTCGTTTTACATTCACATAAAACTATAACACAATTTTGAAAAATTTGAATACGACGACCCATTCCTAATATGTTGGTAAATTTTCTACTGCAACATTACTCACTTTTAATGACTATACAAATTAACATCTATATGAAATGAGCTATATTATATCGTATATTAGTACAACCGATTTAGAAGGCTAAAACAATAAAGTAAATTTTTATTGTTCAAATTACCTCAAAAGTGTGCGTGTCACGTGGCTCGGGCGCCGGAGGTCGCTTTCCGGGCTTTTGTCCTGACGGCGGCGGTGCCGGCGGAAGTCTCGTTGATCGTGGAGTAGCGCTTACTCTTAACTCGGCCACGCCATTTCGCAGTTGTTGAATTGGCTCCTGCCGCGCTTGCACCCTCGGTAATCTATAAGGTTCCTCCCACATTCTATCCGACATATTTGTTGTGAGTCGATTATAACCGTTTCTGCACGGAACGTCTAGATCCACGTTTTCACTGTACGGTCTACTGCGACCCTCTCTGCAGGTTCGCCTGCGGTCCATACCGTAGCTGTAGTCAACGACGTCTTGATTTTCATCATCGTGGTTTAATAAAGGCGCGCGGTCTCTTGGTGCCGAGTCTTTAGCTCTGTACACGTTAGGAGAGCTGCAACGCCGTCTCAAAGTTGCTGATTGCCGAGGCGGGGACGGTGACGAGGTTTGACGTTCAACTGTCGGACTCGGGACGTAGAACGTCGCCGGTTGCTGTTGCGGAGGCGCAAGGACGTCATGCGCAGAAAGTGCCCGCCGTCGCAATCCTCCACCTAGTTTCCCCAGAGCTCTCAGTAAATCGGGGGCTCCGCTCGTCACGCGTAAAGACGCCGTAGTGTAAACTTTCCCGCGGTGCCTGAACGATAATTTCGCAGGAGGAGCGGGGGAGCAGTGCGCGGGCGGGCGCGGGGGCGACGGCGAGCAGCGTACCGGGCTGGGATCACGGTTACCAGAACCGGGACGAAGTCGCGAACACCGGCGACGAAGTTTTCTCCACCTTTGTGATAGATTCGCATTCCAGCTTTCTTCTGAAAGTTGTAACGGAATAGCAAGAGTATTAGTATACTTGTTTTCCATTTGATCATTTATTATCACTAAATTTTATAGCAACGATAGTCAAATTTCTAGCTCTTACATAAGGTCATCCCATGATATGTCGAAAAACGTCGTGTGTGGCACTACCATGCACAGAAGGTGCGCTAAGTCTCTCCAAACTTGTAAATCCAGTGCAATGTCCTTCAAACGGAGACACGGTAATAAACAATTTTATTGATAGAGAAAAGTCCCCCAATCACAAAACCTTATGGGTAAACACAGCTCGCGTTATAAAAATTGTCAAGTCTGGTTATAGTAATTGTGTAATATGACAGTAATTATATTAAAAAATTCCTTAAAACACACATTGCAGAATTTGCTAGATACACTGCTAAAATTAACACTAGTGTCTAAACTAGGTCCAGCCTGTGTTTTATACACCAGTTCTTCCCTGACCGTACTGCATAATACTAGATAATGCTACATACTTAGAGTTTTCGGTTTCTAGAGTTTCCTACATAATTCTTGTTATCTATATTGACTTGGTAGGTACACAAAACTTGAGCTTGAAATTTTAACGCAGCTGTAAAATTATAAAAATATTTTTAGGAAATCGAACCAGAACATATACACATGAAATTCATGTAAAAAGTGTATTTATTCTTATCGGTTAAGCGCGATATTTCAAAATCATATAAAAAAGAGTTGAGTGTAGTTAACAGTAGGTAGTAAACATTTTTTTCGATAATAGTTTAAGTAAACAATGTAATGGAAATAAGTTTCGAATGCGGAAATTACCTTTCTTGTTAGTATCGGCGTCGGAGGCGTAGTCGTGGGAGCGAGGCGGCGCGGGCGTAACGGGGTGTGCGGGGTGCGCGGGCGGCGTGCCGGGGGCCGCGAAACTGTGCCGCAGCGGCGTCATCCGCAGCAAGCGCGGGCGCTCGCCGCCGCGTGAGCCCCACGCAGGCGCTCCCATCGTTAACGCTTAAATTGATTAAAATATCTATCTTTAATCTGATAATCGATCGATATATCTATTTGCATGGAACACCTGTATAATTAAGGTTGCGGGAAGTAGCTGGAAGCCAAAGCACAAGAGTTGTTCCTACAGACTTTGTAATGTCAGAAGTTATTTGACCTGTAACATATTAGTGATCAATTTATACTAAATAGGTTGGTTGGATTTTGTTGATCTAACTTGCAAATGTGGTATTTGCAGATTCAGCAGGTGCAAAATGACAATGCGTTAAGAGCGTTTAACCTAAAACCTCTTTAAAGATAACGAAGCTCGAGAGCTCTCTGGGGCGCCTTGGCTCGGATCGCTACATATTACAACTTCACAAAATAGGAAGTTAATCGAAAAAAAGACATCGAAAAATCGTTCACAACGTGCATAAATAAAAAGCGAACGTAGTTTTATAATAATTACAATTAATAGGTTACGATTAATAATGAGAGCAACCAAATTGAAGAAAAATTAGGTTAGGTACTTGACCATCCAAAGAAGTCCTCCTCAGAAACAAAAATAAGGTTAGGTTACTTGTAAGTTGAAGACATTTGCGTCCGCCTAGCGAAAAAATACCACCTTTTCGGCGTGTACGAATGCCGTTTGCCTGTTGGCATATACAGCATCACAAGGTTTGGGGTAGGGTGGCACTAAAGAAGCTTAGCCTTAACCTCTTTACAGTAACTAAATTCTTACTATTTTAAAAACCTTGTCTCGGGGTGTTACATTTTTTTTATTTTACTGGATTGGTATGTGACGTTATACAAAGCGCATAGTCCTTTTGACATAATCTGTACACATAAGAGATTTCACATGATCATAGACTACGATATCTTTGAAACCATAAGGTCTGAAGCCTCGAAATTTTTAAAGAATATTCCTTTTGTCGAGTCAGATACGAAAGATCAAGGGTACTGCATATTTTCTAACTATAGCTCTTCCCAGTATAACTATAGCTCTAATAAGTATAAAACTTGAACAGAATATTTTTGGCCATGTCAAAAAATACCAAGAGTGGATTGTGTAACATTACACCTGTAAATGCGAGCCTCCACGAAGAAGGCGAGCGACACCTAGTCATCATCATCATCATCCGATAGACGCCCACTGCAAGGTATAGACATCCCCAAAGATCACAATCACTGATCTTGTTTTTCCCGTAACAAATGACTCTCGTGCAACTTTCACTCCACTCGTCCGTCTACTTAGTATTCGTATAAAATAAATATATATAAAATAAAAAAAAACTCTCGTCATTTACATGTAATACGAAAGATATCAATAATCAGAGTTACGGTCATCTAAAATTAATATTTTCATATATCATAAATTGGCTAGTCGAAAAGGTTATTCACCTTATAAAAAGTGTTACGCCCCACCTGTAACCATCTGCACAAAGTTTTATAAAGTAATATCCTGCGATGCATCGCATTTGCGCTTGGCACCTTGAGACTTAAGATACGTCTCAACAGCAAGTCATTTTATTAACTGCTGTGCTCTTCAGACCGTAACAGAGCAATTAAGCACGTTGTACATTGCTAAGGCTGTACTTTGCTTAAAAACCATAGTATTTGAATGTTCATTTATAAATTTCTTTAGAATTTTTTTAATGTGAAGAAAGATTTCTTAGATTCATACAAATATTAGTGAACATGAAAAAGGACTAATTTTTCTCAAATTGTATTGCGGATAACTTTAATGATATATCCCCGACATTGCTAGTGCTTCTAGAACACATGATCATCATATTCAAACTAAATATTCTATGAGCTCATTCTGTATAGAAATTCAAGAACAGAAAATTATAAAAAAACGGGAAATGATACATTAAAAATTAGTTTTATTTTATCATCAACCATACTTTCATTCATGTAAAGTAGACAATTTGCAGAGCTGTCATTTTTTAAAAGAAAGTGCATAAATTAGTTATCTAAAACTAACATAACTATGATGTTGTTAAGGGTAAGCAAACTAAGGTAAGGAGCTAAGGATGTACAAGGGGAAAATATCAATCTACGAATGATGTTTATACGTTGCAGATATAGACTGTTTCTTATTTTGTTTCATCCTCTATACACTATGATTTGTCGTGTTTTGTTTTCTTTATTACCTGTGATAAAAACATGTTGCATAGGTTGTAAAACCAACAATGAATGATACGCACATAGTCACTGAAAGTAAATCGATTAACAGAGAATTTTTGTATTAGGTTAAACAAAAAATAATTGTACATGCTATAAACTTTTAAGAAAGTGACCATGTGAGAACGCATCATTTCAATCAATTTTGTAACAATCTTTTTAACATATACTCTCCTTTACCCCTGATTACAAAAGAGCTCTATATTAACTCTATCTGACGAACATAGTATTGTGTCTAAATGAGTAAGTAACCATTTACGCACCTTAATTAGCATAATGGAATTCAAATTCAATTCAATATTTAACCTCGTAGCCAATAAACGTACATAGAAAAGCCATTTGTGTGTATATATTATAGAAGCCCTTTGCTATAATTAGAAACAATTTAATTTCCACTTGAGCATAGGTTACGTACTAGGAACAGCTGGCTAATGGTATCGTGTTTATGTTAAAGCTATTTAGATTAGGACTTTTATGAACACACCATGTTTGGACGCACAAACTGACCACCATGTTAATGCTTATAGTGCGGGAGCTCTGTAAACAAGCCACGTCCGGTGGACAGAGCCGCGTCGAACTCCGAGACTCTAATGTCTGCGTTAATTGTAGCCAACACGCAATGAGCGGTGTACTGTTTCTATTTGTTTAATAAACAATCACCTACCAAAATTCCTGTCAGTTCCTGTTTATAGTCGATCTTAAATTGTGATATCTGAGAAAGATTCCATTTGAAAAAGATTGTATTGAAAATGTAGTTCCGTATTTTACAATCTTTGACAACTTATTTATTCCATAAAAGTCAATAGATTTAGTTAAGATGTATTCAATTTTAGTTACAAAATATCTGTTAACGTTACGTTAACCTTGGGCTAGGTTTAGATTACAAACTGGAACACTTAAACTAACGTTTTATTTTTATATCCTTTAACAGATTATCAACGGGGCTTTTTCGAAAAACAAGAAATATTCATTTATATGTTAATACTTAATTTAATTTCTAGTGTTCTAGTAACTTTCAGTAACACCAACGAATATAAAGTGTTTGTATTTTCTACGACACTTAAGTCTGTCGGATGAGTATTAAGTTGTTACTAGAGCTACCGATGTTACGTTGTTTCCTCAATCCTAAATAGCTAAAGGCCTAACGAAAGACCGGCGATTACTTTATTGCTATGTTAAAGTCTTTTAGTAGTAAATATGGTTTTAACTGAATTGTTTTCATTTTGTGTAGTTTTGTCTGTATTTCTATCAAAAATTGTTTTTATCTTTCCATCTTCTTTTTTTCTTGAATAACTAATACTTATACCACAAAAAGTAAACCATTAGTTTTTTTTCTAGTAATTAGAAAATTTTTATTATTATTTTCTCACATGTGTCTTTTACTATAAGTAAATGAGAGCATTTCATCGACATAATATTACTAAAAATTTGACTAACTCAAGATTACGACAAGACTATACGAGTTACCATCAAGTTATTTCAGGCACATGTCTTGTATTAAACCAGATAAATATGACAAACTACGGGTTGTAGCGAAAGTAGAACTTATAAGACTACGCCAACCCAATGGCTTGATCAAGGCAATAGTTAGAGCTTCCACTGCTCTGAGTAAAGCAGAGAATAGAATGGTATTAAAAGAGTTAATCGTCGATTCCGCCAAGGCATGACAAAGTGGACATGAATTTCATAAATGAAAAAGTGACTGGGAAAAAATGTTGTTAACGTAACCAGAGCACGGGAATGAACCTAGACGACCTCTTTTAAAAGAAAAACAGGAGAAGTAAAATCAATGAGACATTTGTTAGATAAACTCAGTTCCTCATATCATTTCGAATTAAAACAAACGATGTGTGTCGGACGGCACCGGTGTGTTGAAGATATCCTTCCAAGCGCAACGACGTGCATCTATTTCTCGTTTATAGCATTACTACTATTATATTACATTTAAAGGTATAGCCACACTGATTCTTGAAGGTTTTGATAACCTTCCCAAGTAAGATCTTGTTTTTTTTTCTATCGTACATGGATTTATAGTTAAAGGTTTTGATTACAAGTAATTATATAATACATATTAATACATTACACAATAACTTTTTTCGATGCTATATGCTATTACAGGTACAATTTAATAATCGATTTTAGGTAAATTTGCTATTTTTAATAATAATAAAATTCAAGAAAATATAATGAGTTTTGATAAGTAAATTGGAAAATACCCTTTTACAGGTATAAACAATTTGTAATAGTTAGGTTACTGAATATATTTTGTTCTAATTAAAGTTTTGTAACAAGTGTTAAGTGCTGTCTAAGAGCGACACTTATCTTGGCTGACAAAACAGATTCTATGAGCGATGAACCTCTAGCTCTTTTAGCACTATTGACCAATGCAAGACTAACATTTAAACACATGTGAGGGCAAGGCCAACACAGAATCTGCACTCGTGATACTAAAATAATATCGTATAATATATATAATTTTTTCGTTGCTTCCACATTTGACAGTTTAAAAAAATGGCACTTAATCGCAACGTTACAGTACAATAACTACAACGGTTTTTTTATGTACAATGATTCTTTAACAGATTAATAACAGTTTTTTTTTATCAGTCGTGTATACGTTGGTAAGTCCATGTGTATATTATTATTTTAACAACTTGAAAAATTATTTTGTAGTATAAAATACGAATAAATAATTACATTGTTATGTTATCAAAAAATTCCGTGCGAGTTAATAATACACAAGTAAAAAAGTATTTAAATAACGTACAACAATAAAAAAAAAACAGATAAAAATCAAACTTAAAAATTGTCTGTAAAATTAAACCGCCCATTTTCATTTGTTAACGCATGGTAAGCGCAGTATGAATATTATGACACATATTTATGTACATAAACACCATGTCATACACTAGAAGTTTGGTATGTGTACTTAAAAGGGTAAATAAATGTTCTTTCTTATTTGAGGAACATGTGGTGTGAACAAGCCTTATATTTTTAAGCCTAATATAGAAAAATACGAAGAGTTTTTTTAAAACTGTTAGCATACGAGTTTGCGTGTGGAGACTATCTAACGACTCGAATGCGTCTAACAGACGTTTATTAAACTCTTCACGGCAAGTTAACGTTTAGCTGTATCCTTCATTCTGAACACGAACCGGTCGGTGATCATGGCAAAGTGAATATTTTTTGTATTTGAAATTTAAACGATTTTAAAATTAAATATCACTACTCCATTTGCTACAAACATATCAGTGACGCTAGAACATCATTTTTCTTAATTACAGGAATAAGCATTTTTTCCAATAAAAATAAAATCATACCTTGTGTTAACTGTATCGCTGTCTTAGACAGTTATATGTCAAATATACTTAGCTACACTCTGACAAGGTTCGTTGTAGCCAGTGATATTAAATTCCCCAGACTGTTAACCAAAGGAGGCCATCTTTGTTATCGACGTTCACCCTGCGGTCAAATAGATTTAGGGGACAGACGATAAATTGCAGTTAAAGCAAAATCCCTCTTCATATCAAAGACCGTTTTGTTTGTATTGACAGTTTTATATAGGATACGAGGTGATTTAAATGTTCCGTATTTAATTTAAAGTAATTAGATAATGCATCCGAGAAGACAAAAATTAGAGAAAAAAAATATTACTAGCATAAATATTTTGGAGTACCAATTGTTATGAATAATGTCAGTATATTTTAGTTCTTTGGCTATGATGATATGAGTTTATAGATGTAATTATAGCGTGTGTCAACTTATCGAGCCAATGTTCATCTTTCGTCACTTCGAGTTGGAAACCTAAACGCGTTTTCAGTGAAAGCCCAAGTATGAAGCTTAGCTCTTTTGTTATAAAAGCTAAAAATCTTATAAAAGCTTGACGATTCATAATTCAGTAAAATAATAGTTGTGGTTTCTGTAGGTACTATACGAGATTACTTGCTTTAAAGAGTAGCTACACAAGTACTTATGCTTTAGTACTACGCAATTTCTAACTCAGACCGGCAAGCGCACGGTAATACGTCCTCCAACAAGGTGGACAGAAGACTGAGCTCAGTCGCACAGCGAGCCAAGGGGAGAGCTATTTTTGGAATTTCTCTAGGATCAATATCTTGATTCGATAATCAGGAATAAGGAGAATTGAAGTAGCCGTAAGCAGACCACATAGCGCACAAAACAGATAGCCGCTGGGGATTTAAGGTTCCACGCAGCGTAGAATGTCCAGCCACAAGGCAGACAAACGACATTATAAAAATCGTCGGAAGATACTGGATGTATATTCTTTACAACCAGTCCTTTTTAATCATCGTGGGAAGCCTGTATCTAACAATGGACGTCCTACAGCAGACATAATGATGATTGTGATGATACTCCTAACCTATGGATTAGTTAACGCCTATATAGCTATAGCATTTGTCATGAAGTAAGTCGTTTCAAAAGGTTTCTTTTTAAATTACGAATGTGTGAATATCGATTTAACTCATACGGCCAGTTGGGCTCAGTGAACGACAGTTTCCGACACGGCAGCAATTTGCTAAGTGTTTGCGTCGCTTAAGTCCCGTTGCGAGCCGAATTCGTACAGGCGTGGACACCGCTTTTCCGGTGCTCCGAACAACCACGACACTGATGCGAAACTTTAAATGCTAATGCAGAAAGAACAGTTATCATTACTCTAATATTTATTAATAGGTTTATTTATAATTTCATTTCAAATAATGTAACGATTAAAGCTTAGTAACATCATCTTTAATATTTTTAATATTGTTTATTGATATTTAAGTCATGGTAAGTATTAACTAAAATTGAGTTCACAATAAAATAATAAGACCGTAAAGGATTACGATGCTATATTCGTTTATTCAATCAATCTAGAGATAAATGCCAAGAAAGCCCAATTTGATGTGAACTATAATTAAGTAGAACTCCCCTATAACATCCTTGAAATTAAAATACGAGGGTTCCAAACCCATCTTGATCTGAGAAGCGCCCACATATGATTCAGTCGGGAGTTTATCGTGATCACTTTCACAAATGTTAAAATGTTTTCTTAATATAGTAGTTGGAGTAATTCATTCTCAATCTGAATTATTTCTAAAACAACCCTTACACTATTTTACAACACTTTTATTATTAGTTTATGTTTGGCCTTGCAAATTTATATAATTCATTGTGAGTTTATGTCAATCCTTGTAAATTTATTGCCTTATAATACCATTTTTTTATAATTTATATGTAATTTTTTGCTTTACATGAGAATTAATTGTGAAAACGTACACAGTTACCTATAAAGGTGTTAAATGCATATAGTCTTATATAGGAAAGTGAAAAATCTTGACTAATATAAGTAAAAGTTATCACACAATGATAAATGATCACTTTAATCTTTTAAAATAATCATTTTACTACAGACTTTTGCAACATTTCTTCTGGGCTTCTTCAAATCAAAACATTTCGGTATGGTGAATATGTTCGTTATGAACATGTTCACCTCGCCAAAATATAGCCGAAAATAATATAAAAAAAATTGGTAATGTATTAAAAATATTTCTTTAAGGTTTAAATTTGTTTTAAATAACTAAGTTAAGTTTTCTTTAAATCATTAGTTCCCCGTGTAAAAACCATAATAATTAAATACACATGCATACACTAATTGTGAGTTAAATAATCAAATTTAAATAGAAAAGATTATTATTATGAATTAATTATATTGAGTTGAAAATATATTACAGATTTGATTCGCGAAGTTTTGTTTTGACCTATAAAACAAAGAAATCGTCAAGTCAAAAAAGTTTTTCAAAAGTAGTTTAAAATGTTGTTTTGAAAGCTATAGTTACACGAATGAATATGGTAAACATGGAGAAAAAACAAGATCTTATTTAAGAAACGAGTTATACACCTACATCTTAATCCCACACTATCCGTTATTGACATCTGAATATTAACTTATTATCGCATCCAAATATTTTTATTTATAATCTAGATAACTTCAAACTGTCAATATATAATTATAAAAAGTAGACCAATGATTTGACATAATTTTGATTCTGAATTTCATAAAATATCGTTTTATTAAATATTTTAAAACTCACAGATCACCTGTCTCTCCACGCCGTGTATAAAATCTGACGTCATACGTCAACGCCTTCATACAGCAGCAGTTCCGTGGGTTTATAATATATCAAACAATACAACAAGGGCTTGATGGCCTCTAAATTTGATGTAATAAATATAGAAATACCAATGTCGAGGCTTCCAAAGAAATCATTCAGCTTGGTTACTGTAAAAAGTTTTTTTTTGTCAATGGCAATATAAAGTCTCACCGTAATTCTCTTCTTCATTACTTTAGCTTTAAGACGTACATAGCTGGGCGTAGGCCTTCTCCATCGATTTCCAAAAGGACATGAGCGGACATCGATTTCCAAAAGGACATGAGCGGACTGTGAGAGGAGGAACTGTGAGTTTGCAAATGAGGCTCGAAGTAAGAGACCACATTTCAGTGCCGTAAGTCAACATTGAAGTAAAAATGTTATTGTACTATAATTCACACGTCAATGTTGTAAATAATTAGACGTATTTAATACATTCAGTATTAATGCAATGTTGAACTTAACAGCAAGCGAAGCGTGATGTCATTTGACCGAGGCGCGATCGTACACAAGTAATATATTTATGGTTCGTGCAACGACTGTCTGCCAATGTTACGCCTACTCTGATTAACGAAACTTTGATTTATGCGTAACACAATAAGCCCTTCGGAATGTTACTTGCGCTTTAGGTCTATATTAAGATATCGTATTTTGTACGTAATTAAGCAAAATAATCTTTCTGTGAAAGATTATCTATGTGGTAGCCACCTAGGAATCTATTTCAGCAAGCATGCAGTAACAAGTGCAGATATTGAATGGATATCTAGATATACTTTACTCTGCAGTGTTATACTAAAATTTACTAAAAATGTAAACACTAACAGTACAAGTACTAATTTACGGCACTGAATTAGGGTCTCTCACTTTGGGTCTTATTGGCAAGCTTACAGTCGCTTAACGATCCACGGAGAGGGTTGCGCACGGGATTTCTATACGAGATCGTGTCAGAAACGAGTAGAACGACAGACGAAAAATAGTTGAAAATAAATTATCGGGTCCCAGCAGAGTTGCAAGTTGAGATGGCAACGACCAGGTCATATAGCGCGCGAACAAATGAACAGAACAGACGCTGATGGGCTATGACGTTCTAGAGTTAAAATCACGCGTAGAGAAGTGCAGCGAAGGACGTCCACCCATATTGTCAACAAATTTTTGAAGTCGTCGGAAGACGCTGGATGCTGGACATTTCTAGACGGTCTTATTGGAAACCTCGGTCGACCTATGTCCAGCTGTGGTCGTGTTACGGAAATGAAGATTATGTAATATTCTGTCAAATCCGGTGAAAAAAATAATGTAACGGCCTTTACCAATGCTTCCTAGGGATCCTTGATATATCTTTAGATTAGTTATAGCAGAGGGGTATAATCTGCTATATAAATATGTCTTAAAGCCTCTTTATACCTCTAAAAGCAAACAACATGTACAGTAAATTCAACTATCAGTTAATCAACTGGATCAAAATATTTAGATGTTAATAATAAACTAAGTATTTAGTTTAAAAAAAATTAAGTATATCAATCTTTAGAAATTAGTAATGACTGCATGCAATCAATAAAAATTGATCGAGCATGATGTAAGCGACACTTTCTACCGTGAATTTAATTTCACGGTCACGAGCACAGGAATAATTTACTTAGTATGAAGTCATATCACAACACTTGGTTTGTATAGTGCTTACTGACTCATGTGTGTCTAAATCAACGTCGATTATCGGTGTGAATATTCTTGTACGCGCGTCACACGTTAAAGTTTAGAATAACTTGAACTTAGGAAGAATGCGACCGTTTTCAGTCAAAGTCCTGTCAAAGCACAACATTTAAAAAAAATTAATCCAGCATTTCTTTTATTTGTAATACTATTCGATTTGATGAAACCTCTTTATTGTTGTAGAATAAATAATTGAAAAGTAGTCTATTCGCGATTATATACCACCGTTACTAACAGCAAAATGCGTTCGATTTAATCTCGGGAATCTGGGAAATTACTTTTCGTTCTTGTCGTTATTGTTCAGTCATCTTCCTTTATTATTTTTCTCAAGAGAAATCGGTGCGCACTAGTTTTCATTGTCTTAATAGTTCTTTAGGAAGTGGAACAAGTCTGATGAATAGAAGCACTGCTGTACTTTACCACGCTTCATCCAAACAACGCGTAACCTCGGTTATCTTTCATTTTTCACTCATGTTTTTCTTGCAAGTTAAACTAATAACTTGATAAATAAAGCGATAACATTTAAGTGATAATAAAGTTTAGATATTTATCTACAATTTGCAACAACATATTAAACAAGAAGCAATACGATCGTTTACTTAGAGAGCTAAAAGTTACATATAAATCTGTCCCCTGAGTACTTGTACCGGTGGCTTTTATAAACTCAATAGCGAAGCGGTTCTTGTTGTACGATCCCGTTGTTTGTAACAGAAGCACTCGTAATAAAACAAATAAATCACTAGAGGAATTCACGCAATGACATTTGCAATCAAACTGCACTTATTTATCACAAATGATACCAAATCAACTAGACGAAGAAATATATAAAATGACATATTCCATGTAAAGTCAAAATACACAAAATGGTTTACTAATTCTTTATTTTTTAATTACCACTAACCACAGATTGCCTGATATTAAAAAACAATGCTAGTAGAGTTATTATCATTTAAATAAAATAATTTATGTAACTATAACATAAATATTTAATTATTTGGGGCCTTAGAATAAAATTTATGAGCACGTTTCTATTATGCTGCGAACGGCTATATTAAATTTCATCCCTTATTTACTCGAACGAAGGAATAGTATAGAGCCATCATAATTTACGTATGTATGTATATTCTCGTCTAGACGTCTGGTATAAAGCTATCAAAGTTATGTTTCGGATAGACAGCGGCGAGGGAGAAAACAATGGAAACGGGATTTCACGTGCTATATATTTGTTAAAATAAATCGATTTCTCTTTTGCAGTTAACTTAAATATTTTTTTATTATCTTACTTTTAAATTTACGTATACTATTGTTTGTACATATTGACAAGCTATGAAGGCAAGCTTGTTTTATTGGTTTTCTAATGGGTATTTATGATTTAATTTTAACGTTTGTAACAGTGATGTCCATATTTGCACATATATAAACATAAACGTATAAGTATTAATAAATATAATTACTGATTGTAAAAGTTACGGCGTACACGTTGATAGTCTCTAGCTCGTTTTGCAATTTTAACGTCCAAAAAGATATATCATAAAAGGTTTTATCTTTCACAATTAAATAAAGGGGATTTGTGAAGAATGAGTTAAAAAAAAGCTCTTTTAAAACTACTAGAAATATAAAATGATTAACCCACGCAAAAACTGGCGACGTTTGAACGGATAGACGAACGTACATTGAGATTCGCTGCGTTGTATGTGGGACATGGTACGAGGTTTCACAAGAGTAAGAATACGTACTTAGATAGGTTAATGGGTTCATTTTGATATTGTGCACGCCATGCTTTTATGTGAAGGAAGGCTTGATAACAGCTTAGTTACAAGTTCGATCTCGAAACTTCATTTACCGATAAATTATACTTTTAATATGTGACTATAAAATTTTTTCCGGATTTTATTAAAAAATTAAAGGTATCGATTCATTAAGCGATTTATAATTGATCATAATGACAGGCATGGACTTCAACTCTTTATCTTTGCTTTATTAATGTTTCTTTTTCTTTGAACAACTGCTAAATATTCTTTATACATACTACTTACACGCTAAATATTCTTTGCAATATTACACATTCAATTATTTTTTAGTAATTCCTTACGTACTTACGTATAAGTCGTTTACTGTTTTTTTTATAAAAAAAGCTTTATATTTATTAAATAAACATATTCTGTGCGTATTTAGAGAAATATAGAGAATAAAGATAAAGAATAAAGAATCATTTATACTCATACAAGTAAGTATTAACCAAGAGTAATTTGTAATAATACGAGTTAATTAAATTTTTAATAATTTTAGATTATAATAGCAATTAAGTTATTTTAAAACATAGTTGTTATTATATCTGTTTTACCGAAACTTTGGAGTTATGCTCGATGGATTTTATTATTAGAAGAAAGGCGAAATTATTCTTGCTGTTATATTCTACAATTTTCAATCATTCATATTCTAAAAAATTTTAACTTAAGTCATAAAAACGGGCAAATTACATAATTATTTATTAATTTTGAAAAGATACGCATATAGCAAAACATAATAATATATGTTAAGCAGCGGTAGAGGACTGAGATTTGCAATCGTATGTCGCGGGTTCAATTCTCGGGGTATAATCATATAAAATTCACGTTTTGTGCTTTAATTATATAGGATTGCTACAGCTCAAAAAAAAAGTTTCCAGAGGATGGGCAGCAACGTCGTCTGCGTACCACAATAACACACAGCGACCGTCAACCCGCCTGCCAAACGTAACGATTATAGTATATTCCCCCATAGATATCTTTGACCTATACCTTACGTTGGACACCGATAGGCTGAAACAACGATGATAGAATAGTTTGATATAAAAGCAGAAAATAAATGTTTGTGTTTGTAGGCGTACACAGCTCTGGAAATTTTTTTACATTGCACTCTCTATCAGATTTCTAATAACTATTAAATCGAATAAAAGGGACTTTCAAAAGAATAGGCTATTTTATAGCTGAGTATTTAAAGAATGCTGACATAGAAAATATTTTCTTTAAGTTACACTACTAAAGAAACTATGTGGTATGTTCTCATTATTCTGTGTTGTGTACAGTAGAGCGTTGTCATCGGCGCACTTCTTATATTGGACCGTTACATAACGATGCCATTGTATGTTTCCCAGACTCATTATCCAAGACTCTGTACGTACATTAATGTGTTGGAATGTTTTATTATTTGTTTTATCATGAATTCGTATCTTAGAGTTAATATCCCGAACTCAAATGAATTTATAAATTTATCTCATTTTATATCAGTCGAATACAGTAGTTTAGAAATTATTAAAAATATATGTACCTATTATAAGTACAGAGACAAATTAAATATGTTAATAGCCTCAGGTGTAATAACCGAATGAATTTTCGAAAATTCGTTTTGCGCGGCGATGTCGTGAAAGGTTACAGACTCGTGTCAAAATCTGCTCTGCCTTGTTACGTAGGATAGATCAAGGTTACGAATAATAAAATGTTATGCGCGAACTCGTATGGTTTTAAATTAACATTTCGTGATCACAGAGGCGGCAAGGGGCACTTTTATTTCGATGTAGATCTACTTTGTTGTCTTATTGAGCCCGGAAAGCATGTAGCCTAAGCCACTTGGTAACAAGCGCCGGGAGAAGTGGAGAAGGAACTCCTGCTTTGCAACAATTCCAGTATAATCGAGGGTTGACAGGTTGGTTTTAATACATTGCAAAAAATATTTACCAAGTATTTAAAAGTTATCACTTTCCTTACTTAATACACTTTACGAGATTTTAGCGATATAAATTCAATATCACTATTTTGTTGAATAGGTATATATTTCATCGGATTGGGTACTACAATAGAAAAAGGTGATTAAAGAAGCATAATTTTAAATGTCTATGAACGATATGATGCAAAAGCATTAAAAGATGATATACCAAGCGTTGATTTGTACGGGCCGCGTATGAAATAGCGGAGCTGCGTAGTTAACGAATTAGGAACAATGAGACAGACACATGTTGATTTCGTAACGTTCCGTTAATGCTGCGTATGTGGGACACCGAAAATAGGTACATTTTGCTGAATAGAAACATGTAAACTAAACGTCATGTTTAAGACATCCACGTGTTTCTTTAAAACAAACATGTGTTACTCCGCAAAGGTGAAGTAACAGATGGATCATATCCGGAAGTATTAACAACAAAAACTTCAACTGGGGAACGTAACATACGTTTTTATTACTTTCGTGAATCCTAGACATTATATTGTATTTAGTTCCTCCTCGCGTTGTAATCCTCATTGGTCTGTCAAGGGCCTGACGCTTTGTTTAGTGACGTGTTACTGCGTCCTTCGACTCTCAAACTTTTAAAGCCATTTAGTTCATTTGGGCTCCTGAAGCCGCTTCACGCTCTAAGTAACAAAAGAACTGCCGGTAGTCCCTCCCTGTCCAACCATCATCAGGCATGGGATTGGCACGCAGCAGGATATTAACCTATTGGTCGCCTTTTGCGACAGTCTAGGAACAGCGGTGCTATACTTCAAATTGGACCCGGACACCTCACTGTTCTAAAGACAATTTATATTTTATATGTTTTCATGTCCGCAATGAATGGATTTATCTATCTTCTACATGCCAAATTACATGTTCGATGAACATGGCATTGTAACTACACTCTTCTCTCTTAAATAGGTACGAGTCACCTGCAAACTATCATTCCGGTCGTTCTAAATCAACGGGATTGTTATTCTGCACATTTTTAACATTATTCGAAATAAATATTATGGCAAACGAAATATTTTACAATTTTGCCATTAACCAAAAATACTGACTGTGTTTACCATTGCTACTTTCTTTTTTTGGTTCTTACATTAAAATAGAAAAACCCGTTTATATTGCACGCAATTTAAATGAAAATGTTACATACGTCTATTTTTAACGTAAACACTAGTTTTAAGATTTACTGTAATGTTTTATATATATTTCTTTTCTCCACAACGTTGATGTGATAATAAAAATAATTTCAAATAAAAAAATATTTTCCGCAGACTTCTGATTCCTTTGAATATTGATGATTTATATACTAATTAATTTTTACTTGCATGTATCGTGTAATAGATTAATAATAAAAATAATAATAAGAAGAAGAATAAATAGAATAAAAATATGATAAAATATATGTATTATTACTTTGTGTTTAGATATAATAGGTGAATACACCTAACTGTATATTTCTTTATTTCTTGATCGATATCCGTTGAAACAGGCATAAAAGTAACCCACACAACTAACGCGAGTAAGAGCAATTAAAATCTTCCTCTGTTAGAATCCTTTTGAGGTAAACTATTATTGATTAGTAAAATTATGAGTTGACTCATAAACTTAATTGATGAATTAACTATATTTGTCATTAACATGACGTTCAATATTATAATAAACAAATATAGTGTTTTAATATATTTGAATAATACTCATTGATTTATTGAGAACAAACTTTTTTCAATAATATAATTAAAGCATTCTTATAAAATCTAGTAAATATTGAGAACAAAAAAAACAGTAGTAATAAGTCACTTTTAAATCAAAGTAATGTGTTATAAGGCCTTTTGTA
Source organism: Battus philenor (assembly GCF_028537555.1). NCBI lineage: Eukaryota > Metazoa > Arthropoda > Insecta > Lepidoptera > Papilionidae > Battus > Battus philenor. The sequence continues at coordinate 9,036,800 of NW_027181693.1, forward strand.
TTTAATAATAAATACAGCTTTGGTAAAAAAAAGATTCCAGATAAATACGTTGATATGTTACACCGAAAATAAAACATGAGGCTTGCGATAGAATATATTAACAATTGAATCGGTTCTTTTAATCATATTCAACGATTCTGTTGTCTGGGATTCTTTTTTTTTATTTCATATAATAAGTTACTTAATTATCTTCAGGCGCCATCATATTTACTATATATAGGCTTACTAACGGTTAAATGTGCTAGGGTATAATTTACACAACAATAAAAGTTGTAACAATACGAGGATTAATCGCCTAATGGCTGATGCAAGCCACAATAGCGCAGCAGCATGCATAAGATACAGCCAATAAACCGAGGGTGTAGTACGAATGCACCGCGGTGACGGGCTCTAAACTCTTTGTAAGTTTTATCGGGGAAATATAAGCTTTATAACAAGTACCATAAGGGTAGGTAATCTGTTTATGTTATTCCGGTAGAGTTGACTAGCGAAGTGTAGCCGACGAGGGACGCCGGACAAGGGGACGACGGATGGTAACCCTCATAGAGCAAACATTTGTTTAATTTCCAACGCATTCTATGTTACTATTTTAAATAACATAAAATTCCATTAAACGTTCTCATTTAATTAATAACATAATATCAGATATTCATATGTAATAATAGAAAAACATAAGTCAAGAAAACTTCAATAAACTTTAAAACTTGAACTTTGTACAACAACAAAAGAAACTAAAAAATAACGACCTAAATTTGAAACTACACTACAATTTAAACCTAACGGTTTAATAATATGGTTTCTGATTTTGTGGTATTATATAAAAGCACATAAAAATTAATGATCCGTACATAAATAATATCAATACTTAAATAACATCGATAGCCTTTGATAGTAAATAAAAATGGACTAAATAATTTCGAAACAGATTAAACATAACAAAACTTCATACACACCTTAAATTAAAACGTTAATATCCCAAACATACGATCGGTTTAAAATTTATGATAAAAGTAACGAATTCAATGACATAAAATTTCTATTGATAAGTTTGTACTACGGACACCTTAAACATTCGGTTTATTGCGTATCGATCCTTCAGTTTAACAATACACTAGTACACAAAAAGTAGCAGTCACAAAGCGCGCACTATACGTTCGCCTGACGTCGCCGTCAGATTAATACTGACATAACCTCAAAATACGTAGGTACGCGCGCGTTAAGAAATTGTTTTTGCTATCCGTACACAGAAGTAGGGTCGGACTGTGAAAAGGAAAAAATATACCGATGACTACGTTGAAAAGAGACATCCATACTTGATAACGCTGTAGTTTCGAAGTGCCAATAACCTAGTAATAATAAGTTAACAAAATTATTCACAAATCATTTTAACCTATTTATTAAACCGAAATCTTAAACATGTTTATATACATCTTAAACGAGTAAACAAAATTGCTTAAACGTAAAGTGTAAAGCTTATATCATACATATGTAGATATTTTTCATATGTAAAAAGTATTATCATTGCGGATTACAAATAGCTAATTACCGAGGTGAATCACTTTCTTTAAGATATTTTTTCATTTAAGCCATTGATTTATTTTGTAATATATAACTTAGATATTATTATGATGGTTTTAAAATTGCCAATTAATAGTACATGTTACTTTATTTTACATGAAAATAGAAGTTTCAAATATTTTAAAGTATTAACCAAAAACCGGTGCAATGCACATAGGTAGCTAAACAATAATAAAAAAAATTTAAACTAAAAAAAAACCAAAGCGCCACTTGTAACATTCGGAACCTTTTATTATGAGACACTTGTGTACCTGCGCAACGTCTCCCTTCCTCCTATTTCCTATGTTATTAGAAACCATTCAACCGAGGGGAATAAATTATTTAAAGCAGCCCTTTGTAAAACCTGTTTAAAATTTTTCTCACTTTTTGCTTTTATACACAAATGTCATGTTATAAAAATAAAATAATTTCTTCGTGTCGATGTATTAATTTCAGTCTAAATATTTTTTAAACAGAATAAATTTAAGCTTAAAATGTTAAGCTTAAATTGACTACAGAACATTTTAAGCTTAAATTGACAAATGATAATTATAAATAAACTAATAATGAAGCCGAACAAATAATTGTTTTTAACATTTCTTAATAATTTAAAAATTAATAAATAATGTAATAACAGTAATCACTGGTTTCATGACTTTTTAAAAATTAAATAAAACTTATTTTAATAAAAATGTAATAAAGTTAATTATTAAATGTAGAATTATGTATTTATTGTTACCAGCTTATTATATATTTTGTTAAATTCACACTCATAATGATTTTATTTAATAAGCACCGTGAAACATTCATATTATTATCATCACAAAAATTGTGTATTAAAATCATAACCTTCGTAAACCAAACCAGGTGATTAGCCAGTAAAATCAGTACCAGATTTAATATTAATTCAGGCAGAGTGCTTACCATGGCCTACATAAACATATAAGGTGTTTGTCAAGTCCGAAAGCGAGGAGCATAACATTCGTGGGTCGAGTAGCGGAGCGTGCTTCCTGCGCCAGTCGCAGGGGCACGCGCTCGGCTCACGCTGTAAGGCGAGCCATGCTACATTATTCCCGATACAGCGTGTTTTAATTATTTATCGTTTCCTTCGCTTTAGAGCCATGTTTTGTTTCGACGAACTGTTTATTAGTTAACTACTTACAATCATTTAATGCGACAATATCAGAGTTAGACATTGGAGACTCTGTAGGTGTTTTTTAAAGATAAATAAAAATTCTTAATTTAAATACCAAACATTTATCTTTACGATTTGGTAAATTATTTATATTGCTTTTTCTTTATCCTATTATATCACTGTAACGAAAGTAAAAAAATCCTGGTTATTTAATTATATTTTTAATATAACACATTTTTTTAACAGTTTTATTCAGTTATTAACGTTTAGATAGAAGTGTTATGTAAAAAGAATGACAAAAATTCTTGACAGTGATATTGCTCGGTTATTTTGATTACATTTATGCTATGTCTGATAAAGTGTATATGTGTTACTGGCGAGTTTCTTCCTGCTTTTTCTCCATAACTATAACACCTTGCGAAGCAGAGTAGAGACCAAAATAAAATAGATTAAAAGATAAATAAATAATATGTTGACGATCAATAAGAGTTTTGTCAAAGGCTCTAAAGTTGAATAGACGAATTTTATCCTTAATCTTTATATTTTATCTATGCTATCATAATTATGGCCTGGTTTACATACCTACCTATAATAAGCAAAACAAATTTAATTTAGTATTTTTTAATTATATATATTGCTATTGGTGTACCTGTTTGTTATTAATAAATAAATATTTGCGTATTATTCGGTGAGTTGTTATATCTATATCTCATCATGACATCCTTGGAGCCATACGGCTTAGAGACCTGAAATTTGGTACGAATGTTAGAAAAAAGAATCATATATTTATTAAATAAAACGTGAAAACGGGATATATGCCATATTATATTTATTATTATTATTTCCAACGGGGCTTTGGATTCTTTTTAAGACAAAATTTACAGTTAGACAGATATTTATGTCAAAGATTACTGGTAATGACTACGTTATTGGAGTGTAAAACTTATAAAGAAACCTTAACACAATGTTTTAGATATTAATAGAATATCAGATCAATTTATTAAGAAGTGGCTTTGCATTCTGTTACTTGATATAAATTTAAAATTATTTATTTTTATATAAAAGATTACATAATTTTAATTAGTAATTATGTGATTTAATATTATAATCAATAACTTAAAACCTAAATATGAATGAGACTGTTGTAACATTTTCTTAAGATTCCTTTATAACTATTTATGTTTAAACATCACGGTCGGTAGGATGTTGTGGTTTCGAAGCACGACTCAGTATGAAATCGTAAGTTTTGTTTAAACCACAAGAGGTAGGTACCTATAATTCCTACAAGTAGATAATTCAATATTTTAATTCATGAACCACGTTTTCTGGGAATTACTTTAACAATTCACAAGAACTCTGAGAAGATTCGTTTTGCTTGTATACCTAATAATGTATTGTTAAAATTTTGTACGGACAAAGTTCCAGTTGGCTGCGCTTTACGGAAGCCGTTACAGTTGTCGGTGTGTGAGCATTAAATTAAAAATAATTTTATATCCCGTTGAATTTCAGATTTCGGTTATATTTCGCTGCATCACAAAATATTCATAAATTTCAGGATTAATATTATTAACTAACGCTATCCTGTTTCTTACTCTATTTTTGTTATAAGAAGAAACATTCTCTGTCTTCTGACTTTAATGATTTTTAACAGTTTTATTTCCACCACCAACCCAAACTTCATACTTTATAGTTACATAAAAAGTAGACACCGACATTTAACAACGGTTAAATTTGACTTAAAATTCAAATCCCCACTTTTAATACCAATGTCAGGTATTTTAACTTGTTATCGTATTATTTTCTCAACAAATAATAGCATTAAAAAATGGTTAGCCTTTCAATGTTCCCCCTGTTTAAACAAAATCTTTAAAAGAAATCCATTGCAATGTTAAGTTTTCGGATATACCTTTTTTCAATGTTGATAAAAGAGATTAATAAAATCTGTAAATAATATGCAATAGTGACAAATAAGTAGAATCCGTAATAAGTATATATGTACAAATTATAAAAGTAAATATGTATGACGGCAGTCACATCCGCGAACTATGAAACTTACAGATAATCTATGTTTAACTAATAGTCTAGCATTACTTGACATTTTATTTAAAAGCATTTCATACCATATGTATGAAAATGGCATATCATGTAGATTAGACGCACAAATAGTTCGATGTGTTTAATAAAACATTAATCGTCTTAGGAACTAGTCTTAGTGTCAAACAGTATAAAAATTAAAAGGAAATATATTGACGGGCGTTACGTATAACGCAACGAAAGACATTACCAAATTCTTATGGCTACTGTCAATTGTTACGTTTCGGTTTACTTATCACGTGTTCCGCGAAAGGTTTCCGTTGTAACAAACATCACAGCTTCAGCTAAGCTCTTTTAAGAACTAACTAAGCCCTTTGCATGACAATGAATGTGAATTATTAATTCTCATATAACTTATGCGTAGAGGTACGGAATTTTCGCAAAAAAAAATCACCAATTTCGCATTTATATTTTTCAAAATATTAAAATTTCGCATAAATTTCGCATTTATACTATCGAAATTATAAAAGTTGGGTACATTAGGTATTTTTTTATTAAATACTTGTTTAGTAATTTTATTACTAAATATGAAAGTAAAGTTTAACAAAATACAAACTTTCAAAGTACAAGTCTTAACATTAAACAACTTTAATTAATTAAAAGATAACATTGTAGAAATTTCAACATTCGACTCCTTAAGCGTCGTTCTTCGGTCTGTTACGACGACATTGTATATGCTGAAGAAGCGTTCAGCGTCCACGCTGTTGGTTGGACTCCAAATACTCTGTAATTCTGCTTCAGCAAAGGACTGAAAGTTGCATTTGACAGCCAACAATATGTCCTTTATATTGGGGTTTTCATTTATATTAATAGACCGAAGAATAAACATATAAAAGTGCGCATACCCATCAATTAGCTCATTTTAAGGAGGTCTTTGAAAAAAGAAAAATACCATACTGTCGACGTCGATCGGAACGTTACGTAGGAAGTAAAGAAATTATTATAAAACCGCCACCCCCTCTTTTAAGATATTTACTTAAATACCTTAAAAGGGGTTCGGAACCAATCATATAAGAGATCACATTTGATTTCCATATGATTGGTGCCATCAGCGGGACGTATCATAAGAGATGCCGCCTGGCGTCTGCACCATACATTTCGCATTTATTCGCATCTATTTCGTAAATACGAAATTTCCGTACCCCTACTTATGCGTAAATATATACGATTAGAAGCAGATGTTGTATACCATCTTTGTTTCACACTCTGTGGAAGTCATTTTTAAACTATTAGACTAAATTCTAAATTAATACGATTTGGTAAAAGATTTTTAAATTAAATAAACCTGTATGACTGAATAATGGAAAATTTCCATAACAACTGACAAAACAATAAGATCATTTATATTTTTGTTTATCTGTGGTTTGTTCACAATTAAGTTTACTCTGACAAATTTATTATTTATTTTAAAACCACATTTGAAAAAAAAATAATGTACATATATTTCTGCCATTCAAACAATGTAAATGATATTAAATATAAGCAGACCTAAGGCAAAAACAAAACATTTAAATGTGTCAGCAGGATGAAGTTGATGCCTAATATATTAAATTTAAATAGAATACATAAATGTTAACATAATCACAGTGCAAAAGGTGTGCCTCTTAGTCAAGGTGAAACATTGTGATTTGACCTTTATACCATGTATTTGTTACCGACGAGAACGCTCGACATGCACCGTTTTCTAACATTCAATGATTATGTTTGAAGTTATTTCATATATAGAATAATTGCACACACTAAAACTAAAACCGTGAAATCACAAATTCACCCGATTTCAGTCATCTTTAAAACTAGAAGTTAATATTCATTAGTCAACTCATCAAAGAACGGAAAAGGTTGTATATTGAAATTCCTTCAATGCAAGCGTTAATTTCAAAAGAATTCTCGCTTACTGTTCAGTTTGTAGCTTGCGGTTTCTGTAGTCTTTAAACACAGTTTTTACCGAACAGGAATGAATCGACTAGCGATAACCCAAGCGGAGGTTCCCTGCAGGGGACCCTGATCCTGGTGTTGAAGCGCTAGTCCATAGCGGCTAGAGCCGGGGCCTAGCAGAAAGCCTATGAGTTTCGATACGTTCAAAAATATATTTATCTAAGCGGCTGCTATGCTTTTCTCGCACCCCCAGAATCTGCAAATGCCACTTATGCAGCAATGTAACTAACTTACACTGCTGCTGTCACAAAAACAAAACGAAGAGACGTAAAAGTCGTTAAAGAAGTTCATCATGAAGATCAGTATCAATCAATGAAGAAAGTAATCTGCGGTCTTGTAACACTATCATTATCCATGTCATCACAATAAGTAATATGTAAAATATTATTTCGGAAACCTTAACAGGATACAAATTAATTTCAATGATGTACAATTATACAAGCAGCAATGACGTTCTTCAACTAGTGTTGAAACTTTTCTTTAACAGTAGTTAATCTTTTATAAAAACAGCGAGAAACAAGAATTACAAGTTGTAAGTCAACGATGTTATTCGTACATTGTCTTGTCGTGTGCCTTTCTGGTTGTATCACTAATTTAAAGTAAGCATGACATTTCAACAAAGGTCACAGTGTTTTAATTACAAGATGATATCATTACTACAATTTTCTTAATTTAAAAATCACTATGAATAATTTTATTATATGTAACAATAACTATTATGTAATACTAGATATAGTGCTGCTGAAACCGCTGTAGTGGTGTGAAGAAGGGCCATAAAAAGCTTAGACGACGACTAACAGAATGCAACTGATGCTCCCCTTGTCTCGCTGCGCGCATACCTAAGGCATAAGGATATAGCGGTTTAGATATGCAATAATCACAAAATTAAATCCTTGTTTTAAAAGGAAATTTTTTCCTGCTGATTAACATAACATTTAATATTAATATAATAATTTATCGTTTTTAATTACACGAGGCAAGTTCTATATAAAAAATATGATCATAAGGAATAACATAAAGCGATGAGTGGTTATGAAAAACTACTTGCTAATTATTAATAAATGAATTAAATATTCAGTTGCTCCAAATATTGTAGATAGAACGAAGTCACGTTATCTTTTTATTTTTATGCTCTAGAAAGATAACGTCGGTCTTAGTTACTTTGCATTTGAATTGTAACACGAAAATAAACGTATAAAACAAATCAAAATAAAAAATATAACAAAAATAGGACAAATGTTTTTACTTAAACGCACTTTCAGTGACAGTATAAAAATAATGAAAATTCATTAAAATCACAAATAACGATTAAACCTTTCGGTTGTATCGAAAAAAGTTGGTAGCGTTCACATTAATAAAAAAATTGTCTTTCGTGTATGGAATAAGAAAACCGCAGAAGTAAACAATCCGGCCATTATGACTGTGTAAAACACCGGCTAACTATAATTGAATGACTATATCAGGGCCCTGTTCTAGATCACCTTGATCACAGTTACGTAAGTTTATTTAATATTTACATCACATATTTCTTTACTAGTTCTATTTCTATATCTATTATTTAATACTTAACTTACCCAGGACCGAGACTTGTAATCATATGTCGCGTGTTAGATTCGGGTTCGATATCTCCAGGATACAATTTGAAATAACTCACAATTTATGCATTAATTATATAGGATTGGCACAGCTCACAAAGAAGTTTCCTGAAGATAGACAGCAGCATATTCTACGTTACATAATACAACATCGCGATCGGCAACCTGCCTGCCAAGCATGGTGATTACGATGTATACCTCCATTGATATTTTTGGGAGCGATATGCTTTGCAGTGAACGTCTATGGGCTAAAACGACGACGACAGCAACGACTAAACGAACCGTAGGCCCTACCTAGTTGGATGGATGATATAGTTAAGGTCGCGGGTAGTTCCTGGATGCGAACCGGACAAGTTCATCGTGGTTATCTTTGGGCGGAGCCTATGTCAATAGACATACAGCAGACAGTCAGCCAATAGGCTGAAATGATAATGATGACTTAACCTTAATTCAATAATTTATATAATATTATTTTTCTCTTTTTACACTTGGTGCTATGGCGGACTTAATGTCTTATAAGCATTCTCTACTATAATCAAACAAACCCGATTGAATGTTGTCCTAGCACTCTGGGAAGTAAATAACCACCTTGTTTGATTACATAAGCATTTACTAGAAAATTTACCATAATAGTATAATAATATAATCTTGACATAACTCCAACCGAGGCCACAGAGCTTTTGCAATCACTCCACGGAGCTTCTGCTTAAGCTACAAGAGCTTGGCGGTCTCTTAATCGACTCGAATTTGATAACAACCTGCGACTAGTCTCCGGAGGAAACAATTTAGTAATGGAAACGTGCGAAAAGGAAGTAAATAAGCATATAAAAGTACAAAGATGAGTAACGACATCCTTATGAGCGTAAAGTATGTTTCATAACAATTTGAAAAATAACGTTGCTTTTTAGTTCATTTATTATTGCATTTTTTTCTCACTCTTGTCAATAGGCAGGCCATATAGAGCGCAGAACAGATAGTCGGTATGTCCTTAAGGTTTTAAAGAGCAGGATATGGACATCATATGGTCGTCCATCCACAAGGCGGAGACATTGTTAAAGTATTCGCTTGAAGACGCTAGATGCAGACCTTTTCCAAATGGTCTAGCTGAAAATCTATGAGAGATGTCTATGTCCAGCTTTGGACGTCCGGGGACTGAAATGATGATCACATGACCATAAATGTTATAGTTTGTTTACTTTAGTGTATGTACGTTGGACAGAAATTCACAAACAATAATACCCATTAAATTTACATATAAAATAGATAATGTAACGGAACGCAAGATAATTACGATTTAAATACATCTTAAAAGTCATTGTGAGTAGTGGTGTATTCCAACAACAAAAATTTTTGGTTGAGGGACTTTTCTACCAATCTATGTTCTAAGAAAATATAGAGTTCAAATAAAATGAGATAATTCATGCATTGAAATTATTGTTATTCCAATAAGAATTAAAATTCTTTTCGTGCAGTAATTATTTAGGCAAAAGTGTAAAAAAAATAGTGAAACAAAACAAAAGGAACCTTTACGATCAGTTACGCAATCGGCGTACATAAACAAATGGCTTTAAATATTTCCTTTCTAGGGCGATACAGTCATTGGAACGTGTGTGAATGTTAGCACTCATATAATTCCTACACGGGTTTTCCATTACGAGGGCTGATTTACCTTTGAGGTTCTTATAAACAAAACCCGCCAGCCGTTCGTCGATCTTTTGTGCAGCGATGAATACACTAATGGTTCAAACTAAAGTGTTCTATTTTCGAATAATTTGATTAACAGTTCCAATTCGGTTTTGTGATATATTTAGTACACTCGTAATATTTTCCATTAAACATAAATATTTACTTATATACTTACAAGACAAAAGTTGTAAAATAAAGACATATTTATATTTTATTAAACCTTTAATTTTTTGTAATCTTTATTACATTGATTACTGTTTAAAACAAAATGGTTTTTAATATTGAAATGTAAAACAAAGATGACCACAATTCAACTAACTAAAATTTCAATTAACGAATATTGAAAGTATTTAATAAATTTACCGAAACACACCATTAAATAGCTGTTTTGTACAAAGCATTCAATGTTTAAGCTAATAAAATGCAACTAACTTGTTATGGCAATCCAAAAAGTAAAAATAATGTTTGAGCTATTTGTAATTATATTTTGTTTCACTTTAATTATCTATAAGAGATTTCCACATTTTAAGTGATTCGCTATAATTAATAATAAATTGTAACCATAAGCCTTAGAGAATTTAAATTTAGTAGAGATTTTCTTTTCGCCGTGTAAAGATCAATTAAAAGATTTTACGAAATTATACCCACAAATGTGTTGAGAAGAAATTCATTACGATCGCAAAGCACTTGGGGACACTGGGCTTTAATGTTAAATAAAAAAAACTTAAACTTCTTCTTTTAAAAATGTTATATTTGTAAGGAAAATATAGTACATAAATTACAGGCGATAAAACTTCGAGTAATTGCTATTTAGCGCTTTTACATTAATTGACCATTAATCACTCTCTACTGATTTTAATAAATTTTACGTTCAAATTTATGAAGTCTTTCTTATCGTCGTGTCATTAACAAATACTAACGGAATTAGGGGTATTTGAAGTTCAAGCGAGTGAACAAAAGCGGCACCCGGCCTACAATGGTGTACGGTTTCAGCCTGGGAACCAACCACAGGCGGTTTCCACTTGAACGCCGCGTTGTAACGCCTCGCATCAAGTGCCGTGCTCTTTCTACATCATACATTCTTGAGTGCAACGTGGTGGCTCGTGGGAAGAAACCACTCATGCTTAAATATAACAATATTTAAAAAATACATGTTTGTACACATCGATAATAGAATTGTGAAGATTGCTTTATTTAGCTATTTAGTTTGTTTATTGGATACCTCAGTTTTGTCTAAATAAAGCTGTCAATAATAGAGGTAGTGAAACCTACCATTTAAGTTGTAATAATTATAACAGTGCCAGGAGTTTTGCATTTGCAATGTTATCGCGAAACAATGTTGAATATTTATGACCTGCGGAGTCATTGACATCATGTGAAATGTATAGTTGTCTATGTTATCGTTTCTTCCACAGGAGGTTTTCTTCGTTACCTTTACATCTAAAGGCATTATTATTTTACAAATAACTTTACCTAATAAGACAAATTCTCATTTGTCTTCTTAATGAATAAAAAAAAATTCCACGCCGTTGATAACATTACATATGAAATTGCCAATTAACAATACTGGCAACTATAATCTTAAATATTTGGGCGATAAATTTTTTCATGTAGTTCATGTTTATTTCACCGACTTAGTTTTTTTAAATTAATAATTCATTTTCTTTTGAGTAAATGAAATTCGTTTTATTGTCTTTGAAACAGTGAAAGAACCTCGAGAGTTTTGCCAAGGCATCCTCCAAGTAAAAGTGGATTCCAAAGAAAAGATTTAAAAGTCTCAGCTCGACTGGTATTATAGATGTAATCAAAACATCTGGCCAGAATTAATAAGGATATATTTTTTATCAATTGCAAAAGATAATAGATACCGTTGTTATTTTACCACTTGTGGTCAGTACACTAGGCGACTGCTTCTTCCGAGCAACCTTTGGCTACACATTTGTACGACAGTCTGTAGCTAAATTAAAGATATAGCGACCTGAAAGTCTGCATCACTCACTATACCCTCTAAGGCACACCTAGCTCCAATTGATTGCCACTTTATTAGAATTGTATTTCACTACATTTGATTACTTCTTGCAAGGGGATGGTAGGCAGTTAAAACTTCGAAGAATTTATTGAATCCTCTCGCAAGACATTAGAGCAATAAAATTTTCATGAAATATGATTTTGAATTTTAAATGTTAAAACCAATTTATTCGAACATTCGTATATGATACATTTTCAACATTTGAAATAATTTTATGTATCGTTTTGTAAATAATAATATATTAAAAACTACTAAACATCTTGTCATCATTGAATGACGCTGATTACAGTCTACTTCCAACCAGTCCTTTTGGAAATCTTTGGGAAGGCCTATGCCCAGCATTGAACGTCTACGGCTAAGATGGTAATAATAATCATTAATTCAATCATCTTTAGCAACTGAATATGATAAGATATTTGTGGTGGGCGTCAATAGTACACTTTCTAGTACGGAAACCATGACCAATGGAAAACCAGGCATATACATTGTACTTTCATAAATCAAGCAACAATGTATGCGTTTTTATCCTCTCGGTTTTATACCCTATTAAGAAATAATGACCTCCAAATCTTTTTATATTTGGTGAGTTATTTACTAATGTTATCCGAAAATGTTACAAATTATACTTAGACAGGAATTATTGCAAAACGACATCATATCGCATGTTAAATAGAAATGAAAAATTAAAAAATATGCCAAGTCATAAGTTAAAGAGGAACAATCAATATATACAAGGAGCAATAATAACGATGACGCGTCTGCGCCATGCAAACACGAGAATGTAAACGCATCTTTAGCCAATGAGATAAGTAGTACATTTTCTTGTAATGTCTGTCCGACGAAAACTGTATCTATTTTGACTTATAATATTATAAATATGACGTAAATAAGAACATGTAAATAATAATACAATATTTAAATTACTTGCACATCGTTCGACGACCGTAATATTGTAAACTTAATAGGTATAATTTTATTCGTAAAGTGTAATAAGCATATTTAAACAATATGCGCGAATGATGACCAATACAATTGATGTGTCACTTGGCTATTACGTATGGAGAACTGTTAAATGACAGTTATCACAATGACATTATACGTATGTAGGTTTAATATGTCTATATATACGTAGTTTGAAATCTGTATAAAATTTTAAATTGACTAATATATTTTAGTATTTACTATTCCATATATAGAATAGTATACTAAGAGCATATTTCGTTAAAAATCAAGTAGAACTTTCTACAGAAAAGGATGAACGGAAAGAAAGGGAAACGCTAAGAAAAAAGGTGTCGTTTTATATATTGTATGCAGGTTGATTGGTTACAGGTCTAAAGGCGTGTATGCTCAGTACATTGAAAGTCAATTAATGAACAGTAAACGCTTTATAAAAGTCAATAGTTTTTGAAAAAATAAGTAACGTAATGATGAATATAAAAATATGATAAATATATACGCGTTTTCTTATTATATAATAATATAGAAAAAAAGCTTTCACAAAATTCAGATTACTCCATAGTAAAACTAATTTTTGTTTACAATATTTCTCTGCAGAATTTGTACAGCCAGAAGAAATTCTTGTTTTGTCACATTCTAATAAAAAATTGACAAATGATTTACACATTCAACCCTTCGACGCTTTTACATCTAAAACTATACACACAGTATAGTTTGAAAAAAATAAACCGAGTGCTATTTATTTGCATTAAAATCGTTGTTTTAATTATTTGAAATTATTCGTTTTGCAAATAATTTACTGAAGAAGTTATTGTATGACGTAAAGTGCAAAATATTGTACAAGTTAGTTTGTATGTATATTCAAGACATGCGAATGTTAGTTGATTATGTCAAAGTTAGAATTGCGTTAAGAAACCAGGCTTACATAGTAAACTTTCACTTCAACGGTTTAATTGTCACAAACGTGAGCTGTGCGTAATTTCTGGACCAGAAAGGACGTTGCTTATCTAGCTATTGTTCTCGCTTACTTTATAAAGCTACGTTACGTAACAAGCGAATCATTTGCTGCGTAACTTTGGGTTTATCTTGAGTTGTGACGCGTCGCGGAAGCACATTTTTATTGAAACTTGTGGTCAATTAAGCGCCTTTAACGCACAGCACTGGAACCGCTGCAGATATAAACCACAAGACAAATTTGTCATTACAATTCGCAGTAACTCAGCGTATGACTTCTCATTCATGGCAATAATTATTATTGATTTGTATCGGTCGTTTTATATGTTCAAGTACTATCGAGGCGCCTATAAACAAAATAAACATTTTTTTTTTGAAAATTGGAATGCTTTTTAATTACGATAATTTAGATAATCCTTCTAATGTGTTTTATGAAGATTGACTACTAATCGGCAGACGTTTTCAAATTCAGTCGTTTGTTTACGTTACAAAATATAATTTATTTTGAATCGTTAGTGCTTACATTCAGGGCAAGGTCAACATATAGGAAATTTATACAAAAGTGTTTATGCCCAGCGGCCAGTGCATTTTTTTAAAAAAGGTAATTAAATCATTTTAAGGATATTTTGTAAGCGTTAGCTGCTTACATTATTGTAATAGTGTTTATAAATTGATTTCTGCGGTCACAAATCACATGGAGGTCGGCGAGGTACCGTGTTCTACATCGTGACAAGTAATGAAAGTAAAGTTGATCATTGTAGCAAATAAATACAACTATTCTTATATAGATGTATGCTCACGTTCAAAAAAATATCAACAAGTAACGCACTCGTTGTTTAACCAGAGATAACGATAAACTAAATTAAGTTTTTAGTAGTATATAGGAGTAGGCTCAAAATGATCACAATTGATAATTATATGTCATTTGAAAAACTCCTCTGTCCTACGACGCTAAATTTAAAAAAGAACTAAATAACAACGGTGTACCTAAGCAATAGAAACATAAATATTTTTTTATTTTCCGTACATATATTTATAATACGTTAACCGTTTACAGAATAGCGGTGGGAAATATTTTTGTACTCAGCACCTGTTGAATAAATCTTAAATAATCTCTCGCATGTATGAGGCTTTACGATTGAATGAATTTTCTTTTCGACATTTGTATAAAATTGCCGGATGAAAAACATTTTTATATTTTCAATTTTCATGTTATTTACAAAACTATTTACATTGACATATTTAACATCAATATTTTTGAATTGTTTAAATAATCGAAGAATTTTTTTATATTTACATGTGTGTATCCACATATATATCTATTACTATACATGCCTAGGTAACATTTGTATAATAACAATACATGGTCTAAACGGATTCAGTTTTACGGGAGCGATTACAGCAGCGATTTGTGTTTACAAAATTCCCCGATAATTTGTAAACTCAAACCTTCATACAATTATGAAAATACATTTTAATTATGGAATAAAACTTACTCTTTTCTTTAT
This sequence comes from Battus philenor, assembly GCF_028537555.1. Lineage (NCBI taxonomy): Eukaryota > Metazoa > Arthropoda > Insecta > Lepidoptera > Papilionidae > Battus > Battus philenor. The sequence goes on from NW_027181693.1 coordinate 9,052,250, forward strand.
CCAATCCGAAAAATAACACAAGTTCGCGAACAAAACTTATTTTTTCTGTCTCAAAGAATATTGTTATATTGTACGTGGTTTTAAAAAGAGGGCTTCTGCATTTTTGTGATACATTTATTATAATAACTTGTAGGTTTTACCTCCTTTAAGAGGAATATTAAAAAAAAGTCGTTATAATTTTTTATATTACAAAAATAGATCCGTTTTAATTCACGTTACAAGTGTTTATTGCCTAATTTAATTGTATAATAGTAAATTAAATGCAAATAGTCAAATAACATGCATAATTTTAAGCAAAATTTTGTCACGTTTCGTGGACCATAATGCTGTGAGTCACCTCGGTAACTGCGCCCTATCCCTATTCTCGGCGGAATACAAATGTATTATGACTAATGGAAAAGCAATGGGTTGTACTTGTAAAGCATGTGTTATAAAGTTATGCTTTAATATTTCCCGTCTTTCCGAGGAATATTTAAAAAATAAGTCGTATTGTTAAACTAGTTTTGTAGTTGTAATACTAATTTGTTCTACATTTTCTGATGTATTTCTTAGTATGCCATGGAATGGATAATATTGGACATTAACTTTCCTAATACAAGAAAATGTTTTCCCCATTTTTTCTGCTGAAGCAACATATTGTATTTACAAACACACAATTTTTTTTCCTTTAGTATAAAAATCTGTTTGCATTTGTGAGCCTTTACTGAAACGTAAAATTTATTAATTTTAGTATTTGTTCGTCCTACAGTTGAACAAAAACTTTATCAGTTGCTCATTAATTTGATATTTATATTAATATAACCTTTTTTAAGAACTTTTAGTTATACTTATTGGCTTAATTGTACAACAAATTTCAAATTATATAACGCCATCTAGCAAAGTATCCTTCACACGGTAATGTAAAATATACGTTGAATAATAAACAGTCTTAGCTTTTATAGAGTGCAAGGCTGTCCTAGTAGATGGCAGTATAAGCTTTGTACTCAAAGCTGTAGATGGCGTTCATTAGAAGATCTCAAAATTACTACATTTTCATTATTAAATTTATAAATGAAAAGATTTATGATACTGTAAAAGTATGTAATGTGCCAAACATCTATGCAGTTTTAATAAGTTCTTTTAAAACAAAATATGGTGAATATGTATACCTGTCTATAGAAAAGTGGTTGAGTTTGGTCGGAGCTTGAGTTTGAGCGCGGTGGTAAGGCGGGAAGGCGGGATCGTCAGTCGCCGGCCGGCAGTTCAAACTTGTTCGTCGTGGTGACAGGTGCCACGCTGCCCCCCTCAAGTTGTACACTCGCGAACCCATTCTTTGTTTATAACACTTGTTGTACTCACTGTTAAGTGTTTATAAAAAATCTTCAAAGAGTTTTACTTTAGTATTCGTACTGTAAATAAGATGTGAACATAAGTGCCGTGAAAGTGTTCGGTGAGAATACCGGCTCGGAGAGTCATATCCACAAGTACGATTTGAATGCAAAATTTGTCTTAAAGTACGTTTGCTTGTATTAGAATCCCGTATGGATTTCTGTTGTGTAACAACAAGTTAAGAAGTCTTCATATTCAGGTGAGTTCTGTGATAACTGTACTGTTATAATGAACGTTCTTCAATAGTTGTGGGTTGTAGGTAATTATACTAACGGTTAAGTGGAAGTTTTTAGTTCTTAAATTTGAGCATTATGTACAAGTAGAGCTGGAGACTTGAATTTAGGAAACATGGTTAAAGCGGAGTGCTATGAGGCAGTGAGCACGGATAGCGCGAGGCCGTCTGAGTTGAATGCCCGCTACTGTGACCGTCGCCGTTCATCCAATAGCACACAATTACCTTGGCAATAATCTCATGGTTTGGTTGTTTACTGTGAGGTAGGGAACCAAAGGATGTGCCTCTTTTTGGACGAAATAAGTCACATTTATTCAACAAGGCTTCGCACAATATCTTTGGTAGTTAATGAAATAAAAGTAATATTTTTTATAGTTTGTCATTCAAATTATTTAAAATATAAATTTAAGTGGCTCGTTCCACTTTTTTCATATTCTCTAGCAAAGGCGTATAATTTCAGTTATGATTAGTTTTTAGCTGTTTAAAAGTAGTATTTCAACACCGACTGATACCGTTTTGTATTTAGAAAAATGTTTAGAGAAATGCATATTTTTAATTATTTTGTTACAGGCTTCGTCGATTTAAAAATGTCACTGTGAAATTTTGCTCGATGGGACAAGCATTATTGTTCAAAAAGTAAATTTGTGGTTTTGATACATTTTTCTGTTAACCAAATTATAAATAAAAGTTGTGATTTTTACCTTTCATGTAAATTATTATTGCACGTAATACTGGTATTTTATTCCGAATGTATTGTTTTTTACTATAGGAACTTACGGGACACGTATATGTTATGAAATACCTTTTTGCGAAAAGCTCGGTCGGATATATGGGCTTTGGGTCGAACATGTCTCCTGGGAAACTGCCATCTTTCTTTCATTCGATTTTGTTCTGTCAGTGATAACTACGCATGTCTCATTTATTACCTTTTATTTGACAAACGAAACTTTTCTTTTTCATAACTCAGCGTCAGATAAGTCTTATTTGATACAGCTTATAAATTAAGGTTGTATGAGTTGTTCTCTTTTTGTTCTCGTTAAGAAATGATAAACTACCACACAGCAACTTAGAGCCAAAAAAAAACTTTTTATTAATCTGGGTAAATAGCAGTATGCAATTGTATTTATAAGGCATTTTATAATTCTTTTTATTTTTAAAGGTTAACTTAGTTATATAAAATAATGACATAAAATATGTAAATAGTAGAGCAATAAAGCGGGTTAGTCATGAACTAAATCAGAATCTTGATTAGAGGTCCTATAGTCAGGGGTGATTCTGGCACCGGACAGAGGGTCGAGAGCCCTCTCGTACTAGAGATTCGTAAATCGCGGTCCACTTTTGTTAAGGACTTTCCCTTCTCAAGGGCTCCGGTCCTCTTTTATACGCAGTACAAGAAAATATTTTGAGACCCTCTTCAGTGCTCAATATTGACGAATTTTAATAACGATTTATTTTATAAAAAGTATTTTTAAGTCCAAACAAAAATTACGTTCATCGCCTAATAAGAATAAAAAAAGCTTTGTCAGTTATTGTAGATAGTATAAATAACGTTGGATAATTCTTGTATATGTAGTAAATGTTTCATTTGTGTGTAATTTGTTTATTGAATTTGTAAAATGTGAAAAAAAAAACTCTCAAAAAATTCGTTTATAGGTGGACTTTATCGTTACAGTAGTAGGACAGCTACTGCTCGACACAGACCTGCTCCATTGATTTCCAATAAGAAGAATTCATTCTTCAATAACTTCCGCTATTCCTTTATACAAAAAGTTTAAACATTAATAAAATTAATTGTTATTTTTGCATTAACTGCCAACTTATTAATTTTAATAATGTGAAAATAACGTCTGCCATCATATGCGTATATTGTGAATGATTTTTCTCTTACGCACTAAAGGAAGGATACTTTCTTATTATACTTATAATACACACTTATTAGTTTTATTGGAAATCTATGGAGAAAGCCTATGACCAGCAGTGGACATCCTTAAGCTAAAATCGAGATGATGATTCATATGTCTATATATAATATTAGAAGAAATGTGCTGTAAAAGACTATAACTTCCGCACCACACCACCACACCACAAACGAATGAAGTATCAATGAAAAATTGATTAATAGAGACTTTTTTAAAGAAGTACACATGATGTCGTGTAGTTTATTTTTGATAAATATTTTGTGTTTTTAACTTGTTTAACAATTAATTTAATTTTGATGGAAAAGTAACATGATGATTGCACGTTGCAAATATCACGTTGAACATACATACGTATAGCTTTACGTCAGAATTTAGTATTGAAAGCAGTACAGTAGTCAAACAGCAGGCCGGGCGGGAGTCTCGCTGTCAGTGTGTGCCTGTGTGAGTGTTTGTGTGTGTGTGTGTGTGTGTGCAGTGTATTATCGACATGAATATTCGCGTGCATGCGGCGAGCAGCGCGGGAGCGGGAGGCTCCGACAGATCACAATGGAGCCTTTGTAGCACAATGCCCATTTCCGATTACCAGATTGAATCGTGTCCGTCAAAGCGCTCCCGTTTCAATAATCGTCTGCTCAGAATACGACATTTTTGCGCAACACCAACTTATTTATGATCTATATAATATATATACATACAGGTTGATTGTTAGTTATAAGTATAAAAGCTTTAAAACCGTAAATTTGTTGCCAATTTGCTGTCCAATGTAAGATACACCCTACCAAAAAATCAGAGGTTTTAACAACAATACATAATGTAATTATTATGCAGTAATGAGAAAAAGCATAAATCCGTATTGTAAAAAAAATTTATATTAAAATTCATTATCGCTTACTTTCCCTGCAGACTAAGTTCTTGGCCTGTCGCTTTCCAACAGAAAAAATAAATTATAGTTACATATTTCAGTGTGATCTTTATAGGGGGTGATTGGGCTTTAAAGATTTTTGTTAACAAATGTTGTTCAATCCTTTATTGATTTTCATCTATGTACTGACTCATCATGATATTTTCAGAAATATCAGAATAAATACAGAATATTTCAGAAACACTAAGGTTCAGAGATTTGATGTTTGAAGGAATATTCCTTTCTCCGAGTAGAGGTCAGCTTCTTTTCGGATTCTACTTAATTCCGCAGGAAGAGGGATTGAGGAAACTTTTTTAAAATTGCTATTTTCAAACTATTGCCCTTATAGGAATAAAATTTGGGGACATTGTTTTTAGGATGTAAAAATTACCACAAAAAGATATCATGAAATTACATCTACAAGAGTTGGCCTCACGAAGCAGGCAGGGAATAGCTAGTATATATTATGTCAAATTATATTTAAGTATACAAAACATAATGCCTTACAGTGGTTTTAAATAAATGTAATGCATATACTTACCTGTATATGGAATATACATATACCAATATATATATATACTGTATATACAAATAGAAATAAAGATTATTTCTATTTGTTGAAAGTTTTACCTGAAGTTTCTCTCGGAATATAAATAAAATCAGTTTTTAAGTTGAATTTAAATAATATTTATGGCAAACACACGCGGCAAAAGTTGCATGCCTTTGTCGGATAGCCCGTCACGAATAGTTTGCGGTCAGAAAGTTCCAATAGGAATCGAAGTATATTGTAACTCCATTCGTTTTACTTCGCCACACTACAGAAGCAGGGATTCTCAAAGTTTCGTTGTTATTTAATTTAAGCCGTCGTTATGCGGGCGGATGAGTACGTATTGCGTAGTCGAGGCGCCTGTTGTGCCGTTCATTGTTGCGAAAATTTAGATGAATTTGCGACGATCGCTTTTCATTAAAAGACGTTTTCGTAGGAGGGGTGTAACGCTTTAACTTTCAGCGAGGGTGAACGCAAAGCAAAGTTTTAGATGGTTCCTTCTTACTTGCTCACTCGAGTACGGAGAACATGTTAATCAGCATTATTACGATTGTTCCACTATACAAAGGTGAACGCTCTTACATATATGTGGGTGTTTTATGTCGAACTTCTTGATATGGTTTTACATATTAAACTTTTACCATTAGTCACAAATTCTTCGTCAAATAAATTTTATAATTTTTGTATTTAAAAATGTATTTTACTCGCTGCCCACGCTAATATTTAATTATTATAAAATACATAATAATATACATACATATATTATGATAAGGGTGTAATACTTTTACTTGTTATCTTAATACTTAATCACAAGTACCGTCACAAATTATTAATCAAATAATTCTACATTTTTACTATATTTGCGAAATGTAGTTTTACTCCTAGTCACCTTACTTATTGTTACATTGAACATCTTTTTAAAGCAACATAGAAACATTACAATAAAAATACAGAAGTACAATTAACAGTCTTATCGATTCCTCGACTTTTCCTTTAACGAAACCTTGATGGAATACAGAAGATTTGTATATTAATAGAAAGGTGTCGACCGATATTAAAAAAGAATTCTGTCATATAATTCAGTAAAATGTTGTCTTATAATATAAGAGAGATAAATTATTGAAATTCATAAAATATCTACACAATAGCTAATTATTATAAAATACATAAAAATAAACTTATTAAAAATAAAATTATGCCTATGTATTTTTATTACGATGCTTCGAGATATAAAATGATTAAGTGTGTACTTATTCTGTAAAAAAAATGGTTTTTACTATTTTCTTTGTAATTTTCCTTTTGTTTTCTACATTAAAATCTACCTTGTACCAAAAAAAACTTAAAAAAATTGTTACATTTATCTGATCTCAAAGTTTTATTTATCTTTTATTAATTTTTATTTACGTACAGATAAAGAGTGAGCGCAAGAGGAAAACAAATTCGTAGTTTCAACATAGCGATGTCATTTAGCGCTTAAAATGGGGTAAAAAGAACTACAGTCAAAAGAGTGCTAATTGAGAGCCTGAGACTCTGAGCTTAACAGAAAAACAAGGCATTATCTTAATGAGCGTTTGAAAAAATTAAGGCCTGAGAGATACCAGGCTTTATTAAAGCGGTACGTGGGAAAAAGATACCGCGAAATTTGTTCAGACAAAAAAATAACGCAAGTTACAAATTGATAGTCTGAGAAATGCCAAGAAGTTCCAAAGAAGAGATACATATTATTTCTATGAATGTCGTGAAAGCTCTCGACATGTATCAGCATAATTTTGTGCACTATAACGCTGTGAAACCTAACTAAATATTTATTTAAAAAAAATTTAGCTCATGAAGTGAGCTAGAATAAAATTCGACAGCCACATCTTTGTTAACCTAAACTTTAATCGTTTCAATTACAACTACAATAAAATTTTGTACGACTTAAAAAAAATATTGTGTCAATATCGTGTAAGAATTACAATGAAAATTTAATGAAGTTTTTAGTAAAGCATTGCAGTTTAACAAATAGAAAATATATTATATATACTATTATTATAAATAATGGTTGTTTATTATAGAGATATTAATCTAAATAATCAATACAAAGTGATCAATCTGAAATACGTTACATTTATTTATATTTGAGAGTACGTAGTCTGAGCGGCAACTTTTCAATAAAACAATATCATTTTTTTTAATTTTCGAATAGCGCAGGAGTTCCTCATTCGTAATCAATTCAGATATTTCTGGGCAGTTTTCAAATTTAAAATTAAATATACAATTGAAATAATTTATGAACCGACTATGCTGGTGATGTTATTCCTTTTATTTGTAAAAAAGTACTGACATTTTCAACTAAAAATCTCGTTTGATATAAGTTAACTTAGTAATTTGGAAAGAAGCCACCGATTTTATGAAACTTTAGTGGAATACTTTGTCTACGGCAAAGCAAATTTTGTACACACGAATATATAAATATATAATTTTATAGTACTGTTCTTAATATGAAAACTATTGTACCGTAACAATATTAATTAAAGTTATCGAAACTAATCGCCTCCCTCGTATTGTTACATTAATGATCAAAATTGATTGTTGATTGCTCGTTGATGTAAATTTATTAAATGTACAATTTATTGTAATTCGAGTCTTAATTCTAACAGATCGATAATTACTACTATTCTACTTTTACCTCTTTATTTGTCCATTCCATTGCAGAATTAAAATGTTTATTTTTTGTTTTTGGCAGTGGCTATATTTAGATACCGACTGTTTAAAAACGAAAAGTCTTAACAGGACCGTTCCTTAACTATTATAATAAATCTAATTAGAATCAGTACATGGTTCTCATTAATAGATTGTAATTATAAGAGACCGTGAAAAATAGAATAATTACTATACTAAACCAAAATATCTGCCTTAAGATAATATACACGTACGATATAATCTGTAACAAAAAACTTACTTAGTGGATGATAAAAATTATAAAAGATGCTATAATTATACGGTTCACGCAAGTATAGGCACTAAAGGCAAGAAGAGGATTTTACTCAAGCGAGGTTAAGGGTAGGGTCGGGGCTCGACACACTGCGTTCATATCTTAATGCGCTCTGGGTGAAACGAGTATTATTAAAATTCTATTTAATAGCGCCGAGTCGCTGACAGCAGACAGAGTACGGAATCTTTACGCAATAACTTTTTAATTAACTAAATACGTTGCAAATAATATTTCAGATAATTTAGATTTCATATCCTTTATTGAGTTTTAACTCAAATTCAATTATATTCATATATTTATCCGAGTGGGAATAAATAGTAACCGGTACACCGGCTCGGAATGCTGATGTGTTGAGAATATACAGAACTCAACAGCTACTATTTTTCAATGAAATTTAACAATTTTTGATGTACACATTATAATTTTAAGCATGCAACTATATATACATATATACATATATATATATGTATATGTATATATATATAAATACTATGTGTACATGTATATATTATAAAAAAGTCGTAACGTTACCAACTTAGTCCAATGCATGACGAGATAAAATGATGTAACCAGCAAACGTAATCACTAATAGTAGGTTAAAAACTTGAGCAATTATTGTACCGAACAAAAAACAATGAGTTGATCTAGTTTACCCCTGAGGCAAGTTAAAAACGTTAAACTGTGGGCGGTGCCCAAGGTTGAGCCTTCGAGTTGATGTGAGCCTCGCTTCTGATTGTGCGTGCTTGGGACGACCGCCGCGGGCTACCTGCCGTAATTTGAGATCCAAGAAATTATTCATAATAAGAAGTATTACCACGTTATTATCTAGGTAGGAAAAAATTTCTTCGGCGAAGACGATGTGCGTCGATCACCAAAGATTATCTCTGACTCAACTGTTAAGTATGTTCGACGTCGCTTATTTAAGTCAAGCAAAGTTCTGACACTGTCAGATTAGTCGCAGTCTTCTGGTTCTTTATTGCTCGTAGTTAATGCAAGAGCTCATTATGCTAACTAATTTAACATCAGTTCAATGATGCATCAACTAATTGTGCTTTAACTGATGCTTCAACTACTAACAATGTGACTGCTATTATTGTCTCCTGTAGCCAACTTTGGTTAGCTTGGCTAAACAGATTTATTTCGGAACTCTTATGTATACCCGATTCGCATATATGGTTTATGTTTTAACCCGACTCAATGATCCAGGTAAGTGCAACACCTCATTTTTGTATACTTTTTCACAATTCAGAGGCACTTCTCGGTTTATTGTGCACGTATGTCGCCAACATTATGTCTCTCGTAAGCAATTCGGCAGGCTCGCTTCTGGCACTGATCCAAGCAACCACTTGAGCTCAAGTAATTTGTGAAGTTTATTTAGCAGATGAACCGATACTGTTGGTAAAACAAAATCAAATTAGTTTTAAACGCAATATAAATACGAAAAAGTTTTTATACTACCAGGGGAGAGCAATAAAAAAAACGATCACTTATACACTACTATTTTACAAATCCATTTCATTACATTTGTTTACATATTAGTGTAGGCAGTCCGTGAGTAACATAATACCGGCGACTAATACTGATCTGCTGCGAACCGGTCAGAAACTCGACTTTTGCATGCACATTAAAGAGTTGAACCAATAATTTTAAGTAATTTTTTATAATCAAACGAACAGAGACTCAATCGCATCGAGTTTATAATTGAACTGTCTCTCTAATACATTCATCCGATTTTTATAGGCGATGTTGCCATGACTACTACTTTCGAAACTAACGGGAAGATTTAGAACGGATGTTTTCCAATAGTCACCCCGAACAAAAATAGTAACGAATACCCTTACTTTACCCATTTCTAGCATTACTGTCCATACTTGATAAACTGTAGTTATAATAAATAAATAGATAGCGAAAGGGATCTTCTTTATAAATGTTTTACAACGATACCATCTTATTGACACAAAGCAATAGGCGTGAAATCTTTACAGCGCATGGTAAACTTCCTAAGCGGTAAAATGCGGAGGCATCGCAAAACTTTATAGCGTCTATCCGCCGAGGTATGGCCTCTGATCAGTTTACTTCTTCACTTTTTTCGTCACATGTAAAAACGTACACATGCAGCTCACGGCTCTGCGTGCGAGTTATGGCCACATAAAATTCGAGCTGGGTCATTTGACTTAATGGGAAATCGTATTGACCGGCCATTTCGAAGCCGTAATTCGAGACTCTAACGGTTTCCATATTCCTTTGCTATCTATTGGGGGCGAAGGGGTAATTATTTATATCCTTTCTCTATTGTATGGTATCATGGCGGTTCTTACTTTTTACATCCAAAGTGATTCGGCATCTACACCGTCTTATCTCTTTTGCAGTAGAGATATTATATTGAGATTGATGTTTTTATGAATGTAATTTATTAAATAGATAATAAAGACTACATTGTTAACGTTACGAAACGAAGTTTCATTAATACACAATGTTGTATCTGATGTGGTTTTAGAGGTGGTAAACATGGTTTATGAATAAATAATAGTGATATCTTGTGGGGATTGTACAAAGGCGTTTTAATCGCGTCGGTGAATCAAGTAAAATGTTCACGTTCCGTTAGTCAAACGAATAATTTAGCGTATCAGGACTTATATACAACGACCAACTACACTCAGCTTGTTTGAATAAATACACACACGTAACAAACATGTGTGCCAAGATAAAATTATTTTATTAAATAAAGTGAATTATTAATATTATTATTTATGTTAATTTTACAATGAATGTAGTAAGTATTCAATGTTTTTACGCCAAAATGAATCGAATGTAAAAATACCTTTTACAATGCACTTAATGTTGAAGAAAAAATTGTATGCTTATATAATTGATTTGAAGGCCTCTAATATAAAAATTAATGTGGTAGATTAAGTAAACAATACATTCATGGGCTTGATATACATCATTTAGCTAGGTCACTTAAATCTGTATATCAATATGAAATTATCTGCAGTATAGAAAGCGTAAAACTCGAAAATGGCCAGTTTGATCAAATTGGCGATTTTTTTTATATTTCTGTTGAGGCAAATTAAAACATTTATCAAATATTAAACAAATCTACAAAACGGTGTGTAAGTAATTTAAAAAAAGGTATCTTGTATCACAAAACATAATCACAATTCTATGAAATATAAATACAATAAACATATATCGTTATGTACTAAATTAATTACTTGTTTTGTAAGTAAGATAATACAGGGATATTATCTTATTATTAAGACATGAAAAGAAGATATAAAGATTAATGTGAAACTCCTTATATTTGTTTATTTTTTCTATTGGACTGCGGCAGGCCAACTTTGAAAGTATTAATTCTATCGTGGCGACTAATTTTATAATATATCCAAATATGTAGTACGTACGGCTTTAGGAAATCTATATTCTAAAATGTCACCAATTCTGTTTTCGTCTCTGTCTAAAAACGCCCAGACCGAATAACATCTCTCATGTTGGGGCACTGTTCAGTTTGTAAACTGAGCAACGTATACCGCATCGCAATCGGGCCAGTAGTCTTTGCCGATGCGATCACCTAAGCAAACATTTGTAGAAATATAAACTTCTTGCGTTTCAAATACTCTAAAAAGTTCACTGCAGCTTTACCTAGATGTTCGAATTTGTTGAAAAGAGAAAACATTAAACAGACATATACTTAAATAAGCCAATGATTAGAATTTAAGAACAGGCAGACATATTGTATTGGAGCGTTTTTTTTTTATTTTGTGAGTTCTTCAACTTTTCCGGGCTCACATAAAATTAATTCTTTTCACTCTGACCCTATTCTCGAGTATTATAATATGGTTACCTCATAGTGTGCGACATTAACATGTGAAAAGTTTATTATGAGACAAGAACTATCGTTAAGCTCAAAGATTTAGCCAATACTCCCAGTTTGGCGAGTTGCCGAATTGGGTACTAAACTCTTCTCCTTTATCCTTAGTGTCCGGCGCAATAGCGTCAGAGTTCGTACGGCGTTCACTATGTAATTTAATTTTATTTTTCGTTATTTTATTTGTCTAGGACATTAAATAAATTATTATTAAGATTTTGTAAACATTATTAAATATTAGTTGATATGATTTTTTAACAACTATACTTGGTGCGTAAGTTTGAATTTCCAGTGTTCTATTACAAGTAAAAGTTAAATTAGGAATAGTTAACAAACTCTATTTCATGTAATAATATACAAACAAATGGTTGTTAATATCTGCATTAGTTTGAAACTGTGTTGCAGATATTGACGCCTCCTAATTCGCTGCTGTTGGTCATCGACATTGTTTACTGAAAAAATAAAACAATAACGAATCTGTTATAGTCATTCACTTGTCACGTCATAACAGAACTATTACATATCACAAACAAGTTTCCAGAGGATGAGCAGCTGCATCCTCTGCGTACCATAATATCACACTGCAATCGCCAACCCGCCTGCCAAGCGCGGCGATTATGATATATCCCCCCATAAATATCTTTGAGAGAGAGGCCTATGCCTTGCAGTTGGCATTTAGGGGCTGAAACGATGATGATTTTACATCACATATTTATTTCTCCACAGATATATTATTATTATTTTTACAACTGAGTGGATTTATATTAAATTTGAAATACTGGCTGAATTCCATTAATAAAATATAAATGGAAATGTTCCAACATTTACATTAATATTTTAATAATGGGACTATATTGTTAAACTTTTAAAAATATTGTTATAATTTTTTAAAGTAACAATTTTAATAGTCTACTTGTAAATTCAAATAAATTACTAGTTTTTGTATACCGTAGTGCGTACTCAACATTCGATTTACCATCTACAATATTGGTACTATTGGCTTTTAAAATACAAAATCTCGAGTCATAAAGCATCTTCGTTCTTGCAATAATGAGTAAGGCCTGAATATAACAGATTGCCTATGGGGCCTTAAGGTTCTGGAGAGGAGATTACCGTTCAGGATGCTCGGCCAAGGGCGCCCGCCTACAAAGAGGACAGACGTCCTCTTCAAGATCGTCGGAAGATGCTGGACGCAGGCCGCTTACAGACGCTTCTGATAAAATTATATGGGGGAGGTCCGCTGCTACACAACCTACGACTGAAATGAAGATGCTAAATAAATACATTCTACTACATGACAGATATTGGTGCCATATAACACACGCGTAAATAAATGACCCCTTATAACAAATCTTCCTCATACCAAGTGTATTGAGGTCTATAAACCGAAACTGCTTCAATATTAACAGGGATTATATGTATACTATTAGTTTTAGAGATTAAGGTATGTTGCAGTATATTAGACCCGGGGGGTACTAGCGAATCACAGATTTGTGACCAAAATCAATTTATGCTTGAGTCTGAGTTCACAAGCAAAACAATAAACCTTAAATTCAATTAATTTAGGTATGGTTCTGTCCAAGACATAGTTTATTATTGGTTTAGCTATAAACACAGTTACAATTAACAAAAAAAAAACTGCACTGTGTTATTACATTCCAAATTCGAACTCTTCTTAATCTTGCGTGAATATTCTTTTTGCTTTCTCATTTTCATGCCAATAAGTGGGAAATGTTTTTGTAATATTAAAATGGAGTGGGGTGATATAGAAAACCAAAGTGCAGTAATAGCATTACATAAAGTTATATATGTAGGCAAAAGCAATTTTTTAAACTCTCTATCAGCTAGTTATTGGTTCGTATTACGTTCGTATCCCGAGCTGCTAATAGGTGCAATGCAATCTCAATTTGTGACAGAAAAAGACCTGTCCTTTCCACGTTATACGTGAATAAAGCAATTAAAAGTAATTAACTTCATTGGAGATAATTTTCAATGAACTTCTATGTTTTTAATATTAAAATATTAATGTATAATCTAACACATATCACAATAATAAATAGTTTATGCAATAAAAAAATGGTTTTTCCCTCGTAATAATGTTTATGGCTAGAACAAGTATTATTTCCTTGTTATTACAAATGGACGGAATCAATTTTTATAAGACTTTGACGCCAGTTTTGTTTAATCATGTGTTCGAAAACTAGCGGTGCATTTTTCCAAATTGTTGTCGGTTTTTATCGATTTTGAATAGAAGGGAAAAATGATTATCGATTTACGACGTCACGTTGCTATAAAACCTACAATTGTGCGTAAAGGACAGATATAGCTATGAGTAGCCACAAATCTTGTTGTAATTAATGCACATTACTGGTTCTAAATTTATACTATTCGTGAAATCTATAAAGAATGTCTTATTGTAAGTTTAAATTAATGTATTTTTTAAGAAATATTCGCTCCAGAAACTTCTTTAATCAAGCACCGTTCTGGATATGTAAAGACTTCAAGCGAAACGTTACTGCTTTCTTAGATACAATTATGCAAATGTATAGTCGTTCATTGAAGAACTAATGAACAATTCTGCAAATTAAATGCATGAATTCATCGGGCAGGTACATGTCTCGAAATGGTAGAGCTTATAACACATTAACATACAACCATTGAACTATCATTTGTCCCCTTGGCCGGTGGTTTAGTATGAATAAAACGGAGTTTGTGTTCAAAGCGCGAACCAACATCAGTATGCGCGGGGTGGACGCGTGACGGCATCCACGGGCGTCCGCTCTATCTAATACCTCCGTCACACTTGTCACTATTAAATAAATAGCTTATTAAAGCAGATAGTTTCGGAAAATTGCATTTTAACACGATATCCATGCTTTTCATTTCAATCTTACAGACATGTTTATTTACTTTTTATTAAGATCTTTTACAGGAAAAAAGCCTGTTCATTACCATGTAGACAATAAAAATGTAAATGTTAAAGTTAACCTTGTTCCCAGACAAGGGCGTGTTAATTTCTGCGAGCAAGGTCTTTTAAAATAGGAGATTAATGGATTTTTTAATAACATACGTTGTTCATGGATATTTTGCGGAATGTCTAGAGCTTTGTTGACGTGCGAATACTGGTACATATTGCACAGATAACATTATTAAAAATGTTAAACTATTTAAGACGTAGCGCATAGAAATTTATTTTTTTGAAACATTTATACTGTATGTATAGGTTACGTTAAATCCGGTATAAAAGTACGTTTTATTACAATGTATTAAATACAACTTACCAATATTTATTATTTTCCTGCTACCACATTTTGTACATTAAGGACTTACTTATCTTACGTGATACATTTGTGATATTGTACTGTTTGCAGAAAACACGTCTTTAATTTTTAAGGTTAACAGAAGTCAATCCGTAATTGCCACGTAAATAATGAAAAGAACAACCAGCGCTCCCTCTAGGATACTACACTGGTTTAGTGCAAATAACTTGCTTTTTAAATAATAAAATAAAACCTTTACTAAGAACGTGAAACAAGTAGAAACAGGGTTTTCGTAAACAACGAGAAATTTGAAGTGATCAATGAAGTTGTTTTCTTAAATTTTTCATTAGATTAGTTATAATGGCGTCCGAATATAGAAACTTTATCTTGTAGGCTTTATTCAGCAGCGTATGCTGTTTGAAAGATCCTTCAGCTGACATTATGTCATACGATCTATTGCTCGGAGAAGTGCTAGCTGGCTTACATTCCATTTTTGTGCTCCAGAAACGGGTTATTCGAGCCATCTATATGGTGGGTCCACGGTAGTCACTTAGTAATAAACTCAAAGATACTAACATATTCACTCTACCCTCTAATATTTACATATGTATGTATTACATTAGTATGTATATAAAAATCCTAGTAAATTAAAAGAAAAATAATGATATCCGTCAATGTAATCAAAGGAATAAAAATAAACTTGCCGTACCCGTTACTAGGCTCCATACAATGTCTCACTCATTCGTAAGTCAATATATACGATTTTATAACAAGCTACCGAACGACGCAGTAAATTTATATTTTTGTAAATTCAAGAAATTTAAGCACCGGCTCTGCCAAAAGGCATATTACACTATTTCACGATATATTTACGATATTGATGTTTTGAAACGAACTGTTCTAATTTTAAGGAAACGTTTGTTAATACGTTCATCAAAACAAAATAACAAATACTACAAACCCAACTACGTTTCTAGTTAGTTGCTCTCGGTAGGTGGTAGGTTACGGAATAACTTAAACTTAATTTTAAGCTGACGATTATATATTATTGTAATGATCTCATATAATTAAGCTATTTTGACTTTAAGTATTAGTTAGTAAAATATATATAAGCTTCAAGCGCAATAGTTATGTATATATAATACTACGCATAATGATGTTATTAATTATTAATCGTAAAGCAAATTATTACGAATCAAAATACATCGTATAACATAATTTAAATGAATGGATTAGGAGATAAATTTAGATTTGAGTTGAGTATGTACATTCGAATATGAATAACATAGTATTCATGGAAGCACGACAAAAATTTATCAAGCACATTTTCGAAACTAACGTCGAGAGCAGAACGTGAGAATAGACAAAAGAGCGCTATGTGTGTATCTATGTGCAGAAATGTACAACTAAGCTTTGCGGCTGAGGTGGTCGGGCAATAATTTGAACTGTCGCCGAGCGGGCATAAAACTTTATCCCGGACTAAGATGTGCTATATTATTAAACTAGGTTCCAGTGACTCCACAGACGCTTTCGATATAGTTAATTCATTTAGAAAATTGTCTATGTATTTCAATCAGCTTTAAGGCTTAATGAATTTTTAAGAATGTTTATAAGAAATAAATTTAGCATTCACTGCAAAATTAACAATAACGTTTTGGATGCAGGATATCCTCCCCCTCGGTTGACAGAGGACCGTGTTAAATTTGTTGCAAGAAGACATTTAATCGGTCGTATTAGTAATCTATTGGGGAGACCTATGTCCAGCCGTGGACGTGGCTAAAATGGCATGGCTAAGTGGCTAAAATGGTAATGACTTTTTTGGTCATACCGCTCAAAGCTTTTAAAATATATCATATTTCCATTTTTCTTTCTTGTCTTCGGTAGATCGCATATAGGTGATTATCCTGCGACTTTTTATTTTATATACTATTTGCTTTTTTTGTGGGTTCGTAAAAAGACATATGTATCATTCATAGTAACAAAACCTTGCTCTGTCCACCGTTTGGGCCTGAATTTTGGTGATCTTTTTTCTTTCTCGTTCCCAATGACCTTTTCTAAATAAGAGATTTTTGCATGTGTCATAAGTAGCTCATTGTGTTAGACGCGTTTTCATGTTAAGCCTTATGAGAATTCACATACCTAGAACAAACGAGCTATTTTTGGTTAAATTAAGAAAAAAATTCCGCACAAAATATAATAATTTAATTTTACTTAACATTGATCGTTTCTTAAAGAACCATTGCTGTTGCAATCAAAATGCAATTTATGAGCATCAAACCGAAGAATAAAACTTAAAAGTTTTTAAATCCATTTTTCCATAACATCATTTATTACAAATTTTCATTCAAAAGGGATCTAAAATTTCTCAAACATAATTCAAATTCCATAGAACAGATTTTAAAGTGGGTTACGTTGTGTTCGAAATTTAAACTATGATATATACAGTATGATATATATATACAGTATACTGAAAATATGAATATTCGTTATTTTTATTACATGTTCTCTACGGTTTGTTGAAAACTCTATCAACCCGTTCAAAAAACCATCAGCGAAAAAATATTTTTTAATAACCAACACTGTCAGTCAGTATGTGTGACATTTTTTTATTTTTGTTTCCAAAGTTATAAAAAATTGAAATGGACATTGAATGATTTCCAGAAGTCTATTTTTAATATCTACCGCCATGATTGCTATAGATTATCGTTACGATTTTAATATGACTTATGTACGTACATATGTACATACATACATCATACATATATTACTCTTAATAAGATAACATAGTTGAACTAAGTAAATATATTATACATTAAATATATCATTATTCAAAAAAAATTATGAAAATGGTGTTTAAAATACAACATATACGAAATAAAATTAATTAACGTTTCGTCTAATTGTCAGATTGTAAACAATAGAAATGTAAATTATAATAATGGTAAATAGTATATTATTCGCACAGTATCGTTGCATTAGGAAGTCTTGATATGAGAACATTCCATAATAACCAAACAATGATGTCGTGAGTAAAATGAAATTTTAAAATACAACGATTATCGTGCAAAGATTCTGTTTTCTGAATGTATAATGTCGAACAAAGGGAGGGAAAATCTCAAGCAGCGCGTGAACGCCCCGCGATCACGTCGCCGAGCCACGTTGTCAATCGAGATTCGTTTTTTGTTTTCCGCTCAGACAATAGCAAGAAAATGTTGTCTACGTGGGGGCGGTGGCGCGGGTGTGGGTCAATAGGAGCACTAATCTCTGTCGGGATCGTTCGGATTAATGGCTCGTATTGCCGTCTTTGTTGTTTGTTTCAAACTTCTTGCTTTGCCTTGATCTTAAGAGTTCCGTAATGCAGTGTTCATAGCGTTTTAATGTTGTCTTTTGCTATTACCGTTAGCTAAGGCTTACTTTTGGTGGAAATTACATTTTAAAGCTTAATAGTATATTATTGTACATTTTTACCTTTATTTTTAGTTTGGTGCTTTATCCTTCTTAGTACATGTCAACCTTACTATGACCATCATAAATGTTCACCATTTAAGCATTTAATAATCACTGTGACAAATACCCATCTGCAAAATTATCTAGCTACTTCTGACTTTGGTACCAAAAAATAGTTTGCGCGGTACCGACATTTTATAAACCAAATTTCAATTACCTCGTACTAAAATCTGCCTATTATTATCGCGTATAAAACAATATCCGAATAAAATTACGGGATCAAATACATCATTTTCGAAATTGCGTTTGTAATTTATACTCACAATTTAAACTCGGTCATTAAAATAGGGTGCAGTTACAAGTTAAAATAAAATTGTTAAAACCGACACCGGTGCGGATTGGTACGCCCCGGACTAACTTTTAACGAGTATATATTTGGTTTCGACCAACCCTTTGGTGATTTCACTATTGAGTCCGACTGCAAATAACTCCGTAATTGCCTTCAAACAACTTCGGGCTTTGTGGATAGCACACCGATGTAACCACCAGTGTTTTGAAATACCTGAATAGCGTGCGAGTAGAGAAATGATAAACAACTTCCAAGTAGAAATGAATATCAGAGGAAATTGCACTAGTCTGTAACGCAGCCGACGAACGTGAGGTACATGACACCGATGTGTTTACTTGAATAACCTATACAGAGTGATTGGTTATAGGTGTAAAAACTTATGTAAAGGAAAGGTGTGAATGTACAGCTCATTTGTCAGCTGTAAAACTTTTATATGTTTCATAAATTTATTTTTTTAATAGGAATGCGACAAACCCATTATTTCTGGCAGTACAAAGCCTGCAGGGACAAATAGTAAACATTAATTAATTTTATGTCTAGTAATCCGAATTTTTAACAAGCGTTTTCCTACTATATTATACTATATTATCATTACGCTATTTATTGTCTCGTAGGATGTACCATACATTAATTGACAGAAAATGAGCTATACATTTACCACTTTAAAGCTTTTACATCCATAATAAAATCTATGAAAATGTAATATATTTGCCATTAATATATCCAAATATATATACACATAGAAGTTATACACATAGTAGCCATGCATAACAAAATAGTTTGTAAAATCAGTTACTTACCTAACGAATGTATTTTTTATATTTATTTAAAAGTAATGTTCTACAAAGTAACAATGACGTCTGTTACAGAGTCGAGGCGAGCCGTTGGCTGGCGGTGGCAGGATGATGGAATGCCTGTGCCCCGCACCGCGTACGCTGGCCTGTCGCGTTGTTCTACTGGACGAGAGAGAACTGTTGCACGAGATGCAGGTCATTATTTAACTTTGTTGTTAAGTTAACCATCGATAATTTTTACACGTCAATCTTATATTTATGTTCTATATCTTATCTTCTATACCGTATCTTAGTTTATTTAAAACATTTTTTTAAAACTATGAATAAATAGATAATAAATTAAGAATATTTAATGGATAAGTGACGTAGTAAGTAGATTCGAAATTAATAGTCCGAGTTTCAAGGAGTGATTTATTTGGTTTAAGTAGATGCAAAAATTGATACATTCGCCTTTACGTGACTTTTGGCTGTAATGTCAGGTCCTGAAAATGCACCCTTCGTATAAGAAATGTGAGTACGATAAACCTTATATGCAGCAAGGCATCCATAAGGTTGTTTTTTTTTACCTAGCTGGTTTTTTACACTGCTGCCTAAGTGACATTTGCAGATTTCGCGTAGGTAGGTACGAGTAGGCTGGCAGCGTTGTGGGCGCTTTGCCTAAAACCTCTTAGGTAAAGCAAAGTGTAGTAAAGCTCGAAGGCTTCTCTGCTCGGACCGCTACATACTACAATTTCAAATGATTGGGAGCTTGCTAGGTTTCAGTTGAAGTTGATGTTGTTAGCCCGGGAGCTTTTACAACTTCATCGGAATTGAGTTCACGAAGCGGAAAGGTCCATGAACTTAAAAATAAAGCAAAAGCTGGAGAGACGCATTCTAGTTGCACGGAGTCGTTTGCACGTAGTGAACCGCTCTACCCGACTTATACTGTGGATTAGGACGAAATACAATATTTGTTCAAGTTACTTAAGCAGCGTACAAACGATAACGCCTTGTAAAATACGTCTACCGCCATCTATTGAAGCACAAAGGGACTACATGTTTTGTGTTAAAGTTGTAAGAATAAATTTATAATTATCTTAAAGTTATGTTAGGCGATACTAACAATTTTAACCTGATTTTACGAATCCCGTAACAATATAATACTAGCATAATTTCTGTACTACATCTCACCACGGGCATCCAAATGGATGTGGTGTTTTCCAATTTCGTCGCTTGATACGGGAATTGTTTTTTTTTTCGTATTTCTATTCTTTCATATTTGTTGATATGCAGCTATTTCGAGACGAATTATTTGAAGTACACCCAGGGGATTGTGGAAGGTCTTTTATATGCGGGGCTCGGGTCCAAGGTGCGGGCGATGAATTCACTGAATCGTACGTCGACTCTATGAATATTAAATTCTATTTGGCCGGTATTGTCGTCGCGTGGTGAATGTGAGAGTGGCTCGCGGCCGCGACGCACCTCTTACCTATATAATTATAATCATTTCCTTTGTAAATATCCTATGTTATTTGTAAACACAAAATGATTTAGTCTAAGGAAAAAATTATTAAAGCCAACAATCGGTCAAGTGCAAGATCAATACACAATATACATATGTACTGTATTCAATATTAAAATTTCTGAATTCATATTTAATCACTATAAGTTAATACAGGATAATTAGTTATAGGTATAATCGAGTAATAAAGAAGTGAAATGTATTTATCATTTACTCTCAATTAATGTATAGCATACCCCGTCCAAAAATCAATGGTTTCAGAAATAGTAATGCCGTAATGATAATGCAGTAAAAAACGATTTTCAAAAGTCTGACTATTAAAATTAATAATTGTTTACTGTCCGTCCCTGAAAACTGTTTTCTGCCTTAAGTTATTGGCCTGTCGCATTCCAAGATTATAAAATAAATTAAGGTAACATTTCAGAGTGATAACTTTAGGGTGATTGGAAATGGATGTAAAAATTACGAATCTTTTTGTTGACAAATGAGCTATACATTCACCACTTTAAATCTTCACTTATAACCAATCACCGTTTATATTTTTTATGCATTCAATATGAATAGACTTTACTGTAGATAAAATAAAAACATTTACTAGAAGGCAGTAAAGTTTGCGGAGGTAATAACGTCGTAATTTATGACTTCACCCTACTAACACCTCGCCGGCAAACATTTAACGGGCAACGCACGTCTAAACACTCTATCTCAGCATTATTTTGAACACGAAAGCGTAAAAAATGGCGATCTAACGGAGCCGGCACTCATTCGGACACTTGCTATAATTTCACGACATAACCGTAAACAACGGACAAATTGTTACAGATATTCTTTTTTCTGGCCTTACAATCCTTCGTGTAACTTCCTCGTCAAACAAATTCCAAAGATATATTGGACTGGAATCGCCAATTTGGGTAAAGTGGAAGCGACAAGAGTTCGACGTTTCCCGCTAAATTGTATGGTTATTTTAGATAAATCGTCGCCCTTTCCAGAGTTTTCCTATCTACAAAGGGCCATTTGTCTCAAACGGATTCAGTGAAACTTTCCTCTTTCTCATAACATACAAATTGGATTGTTTACTCAGAATTTATTTATTATATATTATTTACACTTTTCACTTTTGAATACGATGTACTGGAAAACGAAACCATTACTCCTTTATACATATCATTATCCAGATAGAATCATTTAAAGTGATCATTTGTGTACGTAATGTGAAGATACTGATAAAATAAATGTTAATTTTATTAAACAAATAATCACTATTATGCGGTTATATTACGGATGACATTAAGTTTTAATTTTATGAGATGATTTGTAGGTTGTTCGGAACTGAGAGTAGATAATGCAACTTGTAATTAAATTTTAACAAATAAGTATTATTTGAAAAGCGAGAAACGTAATTATATATAATGTGTGTCCACATATTTAAAGTATGGTGAAATTTCATTATTATAAAGTAATAAATTTTCGTGACTTCTTATTTCGTGCAATCTCACCGGAAAAGAGTGCGCACATTTTTTTCTGGGAGTATTGTCTTATTTGTCTCAACTACCTAAACGAGTGTCGATGAAATTGCTCAGTAATTTAGGAGACGTAGCGAAGTGTATGGCGAGATGTCCTCACGCTCGCCTGGTAGTGTCGCGGCGGCAAATTGAGTCTACGGCATTTCACGGTTCACTGCTTAAATGCACTTTGCGCCCGTTCTGCTTTATCTGTGTCCTTTTTATTGTCTGCTTGATGTTCTCTTACTTATTTATCACGAACACGTATCGAGCTATCACGAGAAAAGGAATCGCAAAGTTTTTAAAAATAGTAAAGTTTTACTGACTGAAAAATGATAGCGTGAAAGTCGAATGGTAGTGTGACAACGGCTATTGATTTAAAAAGGATGTTTGGAGCCTGGATAGAGACTGGCTCTCATTTTTATTTAATTAATTAAGTGCAAATGAATCAATTATTTTAAACCTGAACAAATGGCTACTGGGGTCTTGATATTTTGGATTGGATGTCACGGCAAGCGCAGTATAGAATGCACAGAAGACCTTGACGTCAGGAGACGCTGCTTGCTACCGTTCCTATTGGAAATCTCTGAGGAGTGACTATGCGTATGACCGAATTATCATTCGAAAAAAAAATAACTAAAATGCTGTACATGTCAAAAATCAATGAACTAGTATAGAATATGTCAATCGTTAATTCGGTCAGTATGACAAAAATGTCCAAGGCTTATTTTAGAAATTTATAAAGAGAAAGTTTTATTGAATAGAATTTGCTAATTTTTAAATAGGAAATATTTTGATGTGAAGAGAAAGTTTTTCTATTGCGTTCAGCCGCAAGAGAGCTGATTAGCGGCATTGTTTTGGAATGCAACTGCGAGCGCATTGAGTTAGAATATTCATCGATTTTCTGTTGTCATATTTTATTTAAAATTAGAATTTAAAGCCCAAAAGTAACGGCCATCATTAGACGCAAATGGTTTTTTTTAAATATTCAAATAAAGAAAATTAGAAAGTATGAAAATAATTTTTAACGTATTTTTTCCAATGAATATTTTAATATTCTTTAATTTAGCCATTAAATTTACTAACACATCTCTATTTAAAAGTAAAAATTTTATTTTAACTTTTATCTAGCCATAATTGTATCAGGTTATTAAGTAGAATTTTAATCTGTCTTACATTAAATTGATGCTTTGTGTAGTAATATTAAACCAATTACGTCTACGTAGAAAATTTTTCGCTTTAAAAATATCCCTTCAATTGCGGAATAATTAATTTCTTTTCAAGTTTTCTAGAGGCAGCATTATTCTTAGAACGTCGGTAGAGTACCGTAATCAAGAAAGGAAAGCTCAATACATACCGATGTTTCTTTGTGACCATATTAGTTGTGATAACCAGTAAACATTGCTTTTAATTGCATGGGTTGGCGTCGTTTATAAGGAGATCACATCCTAACAAAACCATTAACCTATTATAAACCGAATAAATAAGTCTCCAAACTGGTTATGAAGCTATTTTACATATTCATTTACAATATAAATGTCGAACAGTGAGAAATTATGATATGAAATCGTCTAGTTTTGATAACTTAAAAATAAATTATAATTATCGTTAAAAATCACGTCGCAAAAATTTTATTTGTGTACAAAGCATGTTATAAAATAGCTCACCATTATTCAAATTGGAAGTAATCTGCAGAAAACAAACGTGGTACATTAATGATTCATTTATTATTCAGACCAACGAACTGTTTCGTTTCCCTCTCATAAACCAATGAAATCTAATACAACATACAAATTATATCTTCATGTTGTGTTAGGATGTACAAGCATATTACATTCAGGCGAGCAAACTTTTCCGTCTGTAATCCGATTAAATTAAATGAGTTGTATACTATTTAGTGTAATCTGTTTTGCAGGCATTCGATTTGTTTTTATGTAGTATGGTAAGGTAAATTTAGAAATTTTATTATAAACTTCATCATTTAAATGTTTGCTTTTATTTGCAAAATTAATCATTCTTCGTCAAGCGATACAAGGACGCTGATATCTTTGCAATGTGCGTGAGAGCTTTCCAGCTCTACTCTATCATTACGCTGCCAATACCATATGGCTGACTACTGGTCTTTCTGGTCCTTTACCATCGCGTGTGAATAAGCTTAATTGAGATAAGTCAGGCTACGAGAAATTCTAATTTGACGCATTCTTGTTTCGATATCGTGGGAACGTATCACAGCCGCGATTTTTTTTTTCTTTATTTATCTGCAAATTATTATCCATAGCGTACCTTTCTGACAAGCGTATTGTTGTGGTCTAAAAATGTTTTTTTTTTTAATTGTCATAATATATTGATGGAATAAGAACTTACGATATAAACAAAGTTCTTAGTACTACGTCATATCAAATGAGGCTTCATTCAGGGTTTAGAAATCGAAATACTGGGAAGAACCGCATATAGTATAGGATTATTTGGCGGCTTACTAACTAGAATATTCATGGGCATTAATGTTTAATAGAGGAAGAAAGTTCTGCTTTAAGATGTCCTTTTTCAAAGTAGACTTTTTTTACATGACAAAATAATTTTGGTTGCGGCACCAATTGGAGGATTATGCCCGCTAAAACAACCCGTCTTGTTTTGATGCCTTTTTTCAAAACAATACCATAGTTTTGACGGCTCTGACCCTGTGCTTTGATTGCCTTGTTGAAGCTCCATGGTTTTTATTTGTTATTTACATTCTTATCTCAAGGATACTTACTGCAAGGTACTTATGCGTATACGAGCAACAGAACACAAACGAATCCATTGCCAAAGACTTCTTATGGCTATCGGAAGAGAGTATATGGTGTAACCTCCTCCAACATTTAGGCCTTCATCTGCAGATGGGGAGCTGAGTTTTTCTATTTCTTATTTCGCTTCCAAATTTAAAAAATCACAATTAAAAGTATCTAATGATATAAAAACTTTAAGAAATTATTTTATATTGTTTATAATTGTTTAAAATACAATTTTCACGATCTCAGACTTAGTTCAGAATTTAAAGTTTAATTTGTGTAGTCATTGTCTCTTGATGTTCAATACTACATTGACTATGCCATTGTTAAATTTAACTGCTTCCGAAGTGAAAGCAATATAAGCTTTAGAACATTCCGATAACTGCATCCATTTGAGCCGTGGTTCTCGTGTGATCTCATGCACTTTCGATTCGGAATATCCCCTTTCAAGGATCCCTCCAAGGAAGTTTCGAAAAGAAGCCTAAAAGCTATTTACAATCCGGTAATAAAAACCTAACGATTTGAGTCAAGTCTCCCTTGGGAGCCCATGCTGCCTGCACTACGTATTGGTCATTGAAAAAAATTACAATTAAACGTTTATTTTCCAATCATTGGTAATAATAAAATATTTTAGAATTACAAAATAATTACATTGTTTTAAAGAAAGTAAAAATTTAACTTTAATTTAATTAAAATTTAATTTACATTTCACTTAGCAAAGTACTTGAAATTGTATTACGTCATAAAATTATGCCCCTGAGCGTGAATTAAGCCAAAAGAAATTGTATATCTAACGGTTGATTAGGTTGACTCTCACAGAGAATTTTACGGAGCCCGAGGCAAAGGCATTTTCAGTTCACGAAATTATAGCTCGGCATTCATTTCGGATATTTGAGAAGAAAGTATTATTCACGGCTACTTTATTACGCATCAATAAATTTTTACTACTAATTTTTTCACGTTTAATTTATATAAATAATTACCGTATACTATTTGGAAATTTATTATTTTAATTATTCACAAGAACTTTATTCTTTTAATTATGATTTAAACAGAAAAACAACAAAAAACTATTTAATAAGTAAAATGTTTCGATGTTAATTATTGTTGATTTTGCAGGATAGCAGCACTGGCCAGGCGTTGTTGGATGTGGTTTTTAGGCATTTAGATCTTTTAGAAACAGCCTACTTCGGTCTACGTTACGTCGACCAAGACAACCAAACGGTAAGATTTTGTTTTGAATTTATGAAATTTAAACCATCACTGTCAAGCTATATCTAACATCCATTGCGGAATTCTTATGCGCTCCAACTAACTTTGTTAAGAAATGTACAAGTAACTTTATTATAATTTTAGTTTATTCATGCATTAAAGGTTTAAATAAAATAATAATTGATAAAAGATATCTATCTTACAAACTAAATCCAAAAAATTATGAATCAATCA
The DNA here is from genome assembly GCF_028537555.1 of Battus philenor. Taxonomy (NCBI): domain Eukaryota; kingdom Metazoa; phylum Arthropoda; class Insecta; order Lepidoptera; family Papilionidae; genus Battus; species Battus philenor. The sequence goes on from NW_027181693.1 coordinate 9,079,129, forward strand.
TTTATAATACAACTTAAACATAAAGTTTATTTATTTTTCTGACAGTAAAAATAAACCTTTTTTATGCAGCACTGGTTGGATGTTGGAAGAAAACTACGACGCCAGCTTCGAGGATCCGATTCGCATACCTTCTACTTCGGTGTAAAGTTCTACGCTGCAGATCCATGCAAGTTATTGGAAGAAATAACTAGGTAAATGATCATCTCGTCTTATTTTGAAGCGCCAATTATCTAAATTTTTATAATTTTTTCGCTAATAAAGTTTCAGTGCATAGTGTCAATATTTGTATAAAAATAAAACAAATCAAGATGGTCAGATAAAAATACGATGAGCAAAAAAATTATTTTTTCTGATCTGATTTTGTTTAAATTACCTTAATTTGGAAATTTTGTTATCGTAACATAGGTACGTAAAATTTTTTCATTACCTGAGACTATAGAGTCGAAAGCTATAATATAATGCATTTCGAACAAATTGTAAAAAAATTTTGTGAGATTCAGGTTTTCCGCTGCCCATTTATAAGTTCAAAGTCTGCTGAAAAAAAAACAATGATAGTCACGTCCTTTAAAGTATAGATATACTTACATTTGTTTTTCTAATGTATTCAAACTGCTGACGGCATGTGTATCAAATTAATTACTACAGATTTAAAAGCGGCAGCCATGTTTATTTACGCGGTTTCTCATCAAAGCAACGAGAGAACCATAAATACTAGGAAGCGTATGAACTGTTTCGGTACTACACGTAGTTTGTCTATATTAAAATTTGGTTTAGAATTTGATATTTGAATTTTTTGGTATAAAATATATGTTATGTGCCAAAAATAATATGTTACACTTACACACTGTTACACTTTTTTATGTGAATAAAAATGATTTTCAATCATTATCTTCATCACATTCATTTTAGCTTTAGGACTTCCATAGCTAGATATATGTGCATCTGCTATAGATTTACAAAAACAGTAACTAGAGGCGGCTTGCAAACCAACGTCTTTTGCCGATATCAATATGGTCGTCTGTCCACCTTCTAAGTCGAGGTTTAAGTATTTTTTGATGTAATGTTATATTTGAAAAACGATTATTAGTAAATTAAATAACGAGATCAAACAGTGATACATTTATAATACGAGTGATAAAAAATCGTTATTTAAATTTTATTAAAAAAATGTTTGTGAGAAGAACTCAATTTAATTATGATGTCTGTTGTACAGAAGTAATTAAACCTTTTTAGACATTTTATTTTGAATTATTTAAATGCGATATAATTGATTCGTGAACAATTAAGTCTTATAAAAAATAGATAAAATATGCATTAATTCAATTCAGCAGAGTTATTTTAACTGTTATTAAAAAAAACAATTGCTCTTTACGTTTTATATGCTATAACTGTAAGTTTCGAAATAAAATAGTTTTTTTTTTAAATCATATGTATTTATTATCTAATATTTACATTATTATCCTAAAGCATAATATTTCATTTAATATTAACCTCAGCGTTCTGTATAATTCTCAAATTTCAACCTTCGAACACATTAATAACATCACAGTTACGAGAAGACAGGACACGACAATAAAATACATCTGTTCCCATCTCATGCCACACGTATATTGAAAGCGGTGTCAGCAATATTATATTGTCTGAATTGTCACATCTACACATTGTGCACTGAAACTATTTTAAAACTTTCGAGAAAGTGTTTAATTTAAGAGAGAAATAATAAACAGGGTTTGTGTATAACAAAACAGTATTTGTCTAATAAATAGCTTATAACTCGGGGAATAAAAAGCATAAAAAATGTGACTATTTAAATAAATGAAAAAATAAATCATTGAAAATGGCTTCGTAAAGTTATGCATCTTTAAGTATCACCGTTTAATTTCTTAGTCTCTGTGTGCTTAAACAACCTGAGACAACTGAGATAGCCCGAGTCCCTTTGCGACGCAAGACTTTACTTACCGAGCTTCTCCTTTAACTTAGGTAGAACCCCAATTCTTGTCACAAAGGATTTTTCCCTTTTGTCGGCAAGAAGCCAATTTTAGTCACGGATCCTTATTAAACTTACAACCTCTCAAAGATTTCTCTGAAATTCATTGCACATGATAATATGATTTTGTATAAATATATTTTTAACTTGCTATTATTATTTATACATTGTGGGATTTATATTAATATATATTGCAGTTATTTTCGTGGCATACTCTGTTATAGTAAATCATCTATTTACATTAAGATATTCTTATGTAATCTGGGTGTAAAAATACTTTACAAGTATTTGTTTTAAATCATTCCATAGTTAAAAGTACTTGTAAAGTATTAAAAAGGATTTTTTATATTTTATTTTACGAGTTTTTCCAATCAAATCATATGTATTCATTAAAAAAATAGTTGAATAGTATTTTTTAAATTAATTGTAGTATACAAAACTTATAGAAGGACCTGAAATTATAATACTTTAAGTAAGATTGTAACATATAACCTCTACAAACATGCAGCAAATTTCCATATATCAATAAGGAAATAAAAAAGTAATAAATGTAATAGTGTTTTCGATTTTTGTGCCCAGTATCTTAGAACAAAGTAGATAGCCTAGACGATAAACTTAAAATTCCCAAAGCAAGTCGATGGTTGTTAAGTACATGTACTTAGTATGTCAGACAATTGTCTGAGAGGGATCTTTAAGCTGTGGATCGTAGACAAAGAAATACGTAGATATATAAGTAAGAAACAAATAATGAAAAAAAAATTCAGTCAAGTGAGTCTTTTAAAAACTATGTTGTTTAATCTATAAAAACGAACATTCTCGTTTATAAATGTAATAATGTTCTTATATACCACTTGATAATATGTAATTTTATGGATTTAATTATAATCCATTTCAATACATGTTAAATACTCTACATTGAAAATAAAGCTGGTCGAATATAATTTAGTACTTACATATCACTTATAATACAACATGACAAACATTCTTTTCATTTTGTAACAGTTTATGTTAATGGCACGTCGTTTCTGCAGTGGCCACAACAATACCAAAATTAAGGCAATGCTTACGAAATGTGAAATGTCCCATAATTCTTATAATTGACTATGGAGATGATTGCTATTTTGATCAGAATGTAGTCTAGTAGTAATAACTGCATTCGATACATTTTCAATCACCTTAAATACGACCACGTCTCTTTCTGCCGTTTTAATGGACGCCATTTCTTTCTTCCTTCTTATGCGCACTAACTACAATTTTCTCATTCTTGTCTTCTAATTCACTTTACTAATTTATCTTATCGATTTCAATAATAAACAATAGCATAAAATAAACGCTTCCCTCCTCGAGCAAAGTAACTTAAGAAATCTTCTCACAGTACTGACTTTACACACTATTCACAGTACAATCAATTTTTCTCTGGGACGCGATCCCTTTCATATTAGGATGTCCAAGAATCGTTACGCATTTAAACCGAAAGTTTGGATGTTGTTGTTTGACAAGCTGACGGAATCCTCACTATGTTTCGTAATACGTATTTCTTATACGTATCTTCTATCGTATTTGTTTATTTTATTATTAGGCATGCACATTATACGTTGTAACTATGTTTGTGTTGATTTATTTCGACAAAATTATATTGCATTTTGTCATCATTATCATTTCATCTGTAGGACGTCAACTGCAGGGCAAAGACCTTCAGGCACAGGCTTCTTATAGGACTGGTTGGAATCTTCCTGCATCCAGCCTTTTAAACTTGACATCATATCATAATTTAGTATTTTATTGTGCTACTAAAATTAATTCATTCACGATACAATAAATTCCCCTTTGAACATAGTGTAACAAGTAAAAGTTATAAATAAATAAATAACATAGCAGAAGCCATTACTCACATAAAGAGACATCAACAGCAGCACACAGCGTTACCGCATCAAACAGGCTATTTTCACTGGCGAGTCGATGAATCAATGAACAAGCCATTAAGGCCAACATTCCGTTACTAGAACGCATATCATACACAGACGAATAAAAACAAGTATGTCAACCAGTGTTTTAAGCATACCTAAGTTATAATAAAAATGTGCAAATTTAGAAATTATATGAATTCCCTATTAAAGTTAATATCAAGGGAGGAGTAAGGAGTGTAGTACACTCTTAGCGCACCCCGCGAGCTCGTAAATAGCAGTCAGAATAAAACGAATGAATGAAGCAAGTCTGCATTAGAGTCCTCGGCTTATAGCAACGTTTGAAAACAGTCGCAAAAGTTTTTATTTAAAACATTTTTAATTGGATACATTCACGCTAGTGTCAGTCTTGGTTTTTTTTTACAAAAGTTTATGGATGTATTAAGTAAATTATTTTCGTCGTACGAATACTGCATTTGTTTATAAATATATCTCCGTGTGTATCTGATAATATCATGATAAATTTTTTTCAACTAATTATTGATTACGAAATTTGGTGATATGAGGTCTAGTAACTTTTGATTTAGTACGATGTACCCATCTCTATTCTTCTTTTTATTTTTGAAATTCTTTTATTAATTTTTTAAATCATATACGTCTTATGAATTACTTATTTGTTTACAAAAACATCTCTTAACATATTTGATGATATTAGTAAGCCCTGCGGATTGGCAAATTGAATAATAAGATCAATGGAAGAATATTACTTGTTATTTCTATTGTATATGTACGAAAAAGGTTTATGTCCAACAGCGCGCTTCTTACAACTGTAATGATGATTTAACAATAATACGCAATCGTCTTCATCTTAGCATAAGGTAGAATACTTTAGCTTTACTAGAAAGCATACGTGCTTATTAAAATATAACTAAGATTAGAACAACATAACACTACAGTAATTCTTTGGTCCTATAGTAATAAAATGTATAATTTCATAGTGTTGTCGATAAAATAAGTATTCGAATCTAGGAATATTTATTATGTTGGCTTGTAATTAACTATTATTTTCCAGTAAATTGATCCTATTACAATGTAAAGAACGCTTGCGATATTTTTGAATATTTTAACTGCACATATGTTCCATAGTGTCTCGTGCGTACACTTTAGTATATACAAGCACTGCGACGTTACAGCTCGGCGGCATGTGTAATCTAAATTTAATATCAATCTAGATACATTTGGCATGTGCTCCAGTGGCTTTATTGTCTTACATTATTATGTCATTTTATGATAAATACAAAATTTATGAACTAGTTAGTTAATCACGTTTGATAGTCCAATCCTTCCTAAAAACGTAAGGCTACGATGTTATAACGAAGATAAATTAGAGAATACTTTAATACAACTAAAAGTAATTTAACGACAGGTCATCAGCGCTATTACCTGGTATAGCCATTTCTTAGTTTAATAAAGCTTGTTGGTGAAATTAAGTGACCTTCAGTTTCTGGAGGGGAGAGGAGAACAAAAGTAATCGGAGACGCTGCATGCAGGTCGCTTCCAACCAGCACTATTGGAGATCTATGGCGAAGACCTATGTCGAGTAGTGCATATCTTGCGGCCGAAGTGATGACGATATGTGGAATTTTTATAAATAATACACTTTATACATTCGATAAAACGTTATAAATAAAATATGTAATATTTTGCCTTGTTGGTTCAACGTAGAATATACCTGCCCCAATTCCTCGTGGTTGTCTGCCAGTTAGGCGATTATGGCAAACCTTGATTTCTAGCTACGGTAGCAGGCAGGTCAAATGTAGTCGTTCGGGCGGGAAGGTTGTTGAGTAGCGACCACGAGCTGGTAGACGCAACGTTGGTGGGCCCCCACTGAATGGACCAACGACATGGTCAAGGTTGCGAGAAGTTGCTCGATGCGAGTAGCTTTAGACCGCGTGAGCGCCTATCGGCTAATATAATCATGATGTATTCATCAAACAAGTCAAGAACACTACAAGAACTTTGTTGTTAAATCTTTCTTATAAATAAATTAAAACATGCGTACTGTACTTAATATAAATATAAAAAGAAAATATAATTCAGATATGAAACTTCTAAATAAATGAAGTTTCTTCTTTAAGTTCAATTATGAAAATGACATTAATTTTAAAATCTTATTCCTAGTTCGAAATTAAATTTTCCCTTTTCAGCCCCTTTTAAACATAGCTGGAAGTGGAAAATATCCATATTCATTATGTCAATGATGACATTCCTGTTTAGAAACTTCAAAAGACGGGGAACCGGAAATATTTTATCAAAATTTTGTTATTACCCTGTTGACACGACCCCCTGTCGCTCCCACTGCGCCTAAGTCTGTATCTGTGTACAACGTGGTGAAAGCATCTTTCTCTTTAGGTAAAGGCCGCTGTTTAATACTCGTAAAATCTTTGCTCTGATGGTCTTTTAATATTTAATTTCCTTTTAAGGGCTATAATTCTTGCAGGCCCTTTTATTAAGCTCACTTTATCTCTTAGAGAAAAATTAAACGTAGATACAGCACTTTTCGTAAAATATTTTCTTTTGTGACAAAAATATTTAATTGGTTTGTTAATATTAAAGAACATAAAAGCTTTGCGAGGTCAAAGAATAAATTACAACAATTCAATACTTTGGAGATTCACTCCGGATTAAATATCATTAATATTTATTCACAGTTATTTCTCCGCTAACAGCGATCATATAACTGTATGCTAATAACTGACTGCCATATAATATAGGACTTTATATATATAGAGCTGTATACACGATAACATTCGCTTAAGTCAAAAGAAATTAACAATTAGTGAACATAATTGACTATTTTTAGAGTTGTTAAAAAAAATGTTTAGACGAATTTAAGTCTTGTGACATCCTTATTAATTCTAATTCTGAATCCTCGCCAGAAATATTTGAACTCATTTCGAATAAGAGGCTTTTACGTGAACTAAAAAAGAAAAAGACTTTTATAGTGATCCACTTAAAAATGAATTGGACGTAAAAAAAATTGTCGTAATTATTACTCTAGACCATCTTTCTGCTGGAATGAAATGGTCAAATCCTACTGGGTAAAGCCCTGTGGATATCTTTTAGGCCTGTTTTTAAAACTACGGGAAAGCTTCGGAATACTACCGTTGCCTAAACAGCGCTTGCATCGTGTTGAAGTTTTCTGTAGTTTCCCACATTCACCGTAATTCACAACACTCTGGGAACCCATCGTGTCCTATATACGGAAGATCACCCCAAAATCACAGAGTTCATTCAATCCCAAGCTTGGTTATAGGGATTGTAAGAGGGTATCGTGTAACTTCTCCCTTCCGGCTACAAAATGAGGAGCTCTGATATTTTCTGCTTCTCCCTTTCTGTAGCCGCTGTTTCTTCCAGTTCTGTATTGCATTGCGTAGTAATGCGTGTCAACTAACAATTTAAATTTTGTGTTGGGTATCTCGTGTTGTAAATTATTGAATAGCGCCGAGTATTATTACGGAATATCAAACGATTTAGTGAAATCTCTATTTTAACGAATAATTTAAATATTAACGTCACAGTGGCCATCAAAATAGTTCTCACGCGCTCCCAACGACACCAGCGTAAAAATACCATTTCATTTGTAGTTGAACAGAACAGAATTGAAAACCCGATGTTTCGTCATTAACAACAAAAAGAGAGATTACTTAAAAACTACCAAAAACATATTGGAAATAAGTTGCCCCCAGCCACAAAGAATCGAAACTTATTCTGAGAATCTAGAGGGTTATTATTTTTCATCGTTAATGGTTTTACTTTGAAATTTGTAGGTATCAAAATACTGTTGTCTGTCATAATCAATTTTAGAAATCCGACACCGGGGATTTCAACAAGATTTATATGGAATAAAACATACAAATCTTCCATGTAATCGGATTTGTAGAATATGATAAGAAGTAAGTAAGTAAGGAAGTTCTTAACCTAGACATAAATTTATTGAACAAATGCGATTATAAAAAAAATAGCACCAATGCTGACGCGCATCAGAATTTAAAGTTTTTCAAAGCACTCTATGGTGACACGGACATTGTGTTTGCTAGAATTGAAGACTGGACATGTATTATAACGAATAATATATAAACTCTTCTTGAATTATATAGATTTATGTATCCCGTTAATACCTAATGGGGCATTATATATTATTATAATAGATAAGTAATTAATGCAGCATTTATCGTCATCATCATTTCAGCTGTAGGTCGCATACTGCCTGATAGGTCTTCCCGTTACGTTTCCAATTAGAGCGGGTGGAAGCGACCTGCATGTGTAACAATAATAATAGGATAGATTATGTAGGCTTTGTACTCTTTATTTAAAATCAAGTTTGAATAACTTTGGGCAAAATATAACAAACAGTTGTACGATTTATATAACCTTTTGTAACTTTCCTCATATTCCGGCGAGTTGTTGTTAGAAATTGTGTATACATTCAATATTTTCGTGTCTTTGTTCAGGTATCAATTATTCCTGCAATTAAAGCAAGATGTCCTGCGTGGCCGATTGCCCGTCGGCTTCGATCTCGCCGCCGAGCTGGCCGCATATGTATTACAATGTAAGTACTTTGTCTTCGCGTAACTTATCCGATAAATGAACTGCTATTTTTCTGCCGGTGAATTGTTGGCAGAGCTTTGTCGGAGAAATGACTCTCATTTTAAGTTAAGTGTTCTCTGTACACAAAGCCTTTGTTGTAAAAAATAGCTAATTGAAGAGATTATTAGGTATTCGCTCCGTTGAAATTAAGGAAGTTTATAGGTGGTTATCGATTTAATTTTTTTACATTTATTATATTGAAATTTATATTAAATTGATAGTATATATATTCAAATGTACGGTGTACTTACGGTGATTATAGCAAAACGTTTTAAGTATTAAAATTAAATTCCTAATTTTTAGAAATTTACTGATTTGTATCTGTACACTTTCCTAATTTTTTTTAATCCACTTTAAGACTTTGAAAAACAGCAATTTTCTTTATTTTCCGACTTAAACTTTTTTTTAAATATGTGAGCAATATGTAATTCTTAGGTTTAAATAAATGTCGATGTAGCTTTATGTTTTTCGAAAGCCTTTTGTATTCAAAATTTAACATATGTTCCTATCATAATTGAATCGTATTGTTTTATTCTGGAATGCAGGTTAGATTATTGTGCATATCGTTGGCTTGTTCTAACGGAGGGTGTATCTAGTTTTTTCGCAGCAATTTTTCCTATTCCACGGTTTTTTCGTAAATGGACTGCCAAAGTTCATAGAACCCACAAGTGCCAACGATGTCAATTACGAGATGTCACTTCGTTATTTTCCGACGTGCGATGTAGTGGGTGCTTTGAAATTTCAACTTCGATGCTGCTTATACTTTCAACCTACAGATAAATGTAACACAAACAATTGAATGTTCAATTTCTAAAATGTTTCTATAATTTGAAAATTTTAAATAATAAATAATAGCATACATCAACCAGTCAGAACTCTTCGTGATGGTTTTTTTATGGCTCCCGTTGTTGGGAGCCTCTCGTACCCCCTATCTGGTGTGGGACAGGGACTTTTTGTTTACATTTATTTTATTTTTTCACTTTTTTTTTTATTTTTTTTTTTCTTTCTCTTCTTTCATACTTCATATTATCTGTCGATCATTTCTTTCTCTCCACAATTCCACTATCTTTCTTTTTCTCTCTGTATCGCCTTTCATTCATTCCTCATTACTTTTACATTTTCTTATGTTCTATATCACATTTTTTACTTATATTCTATTTTTATTCTATATCACATTACTTTATTTTTCTTTTATTTTATGTTTGTGTTATTTGTTTACAATTTTTTACTTTTTTAGTCTTTATTTTTATCTATTGCTTTTCCTATAATTTTTTTACAGAGGTGAATTTTTTAGTTTTTTCGTCGCATAGGTTATGCAGCTATGGTTTCCTCCCTACGTGATGGTTTACAATTTTCCCCTCTCTATGAGGAAGCTTATGCTTCAATTGTGAATGTGTTAATAACATAACTTTGTTCTTTTATTAATTAGGTTATTAAAGTATGCTTACAACATGCATGATCTATACAAAACATATTAAAAAAAAAAAGTTATTTAATATTCTATAATTGTTTCTATATTTCAAAATTCTACACAACTTTACCCGAAAATATGCAAGAAAAAACTATTTTAGAGCGCTTACAAAGTTTACATTTTATTTTACTCCCAAATAAAAGATTTATTAGTCTGATATTTTTAGAGTACCATGTCAATTTTTTTTACTAAAAAATTTCAACTTATAAACCATCGAGAATGATATCGAAAAAGTTACATTCTATTTACAACATTGTATAACACAAATGTTCGATACACGCTATGGAATCACAATAATTGAACGCCGCGAGGCTTGGAACATGAGGACATTGACTCAACGCTACAGGCATTGTGAACTAATTCTGTATTACCTTTGTCAATTTCCGTGTAATATTATTGTATAAGCAACGGTTAATTAAAATACTTGTAATATTGTACTATTTTGTTACATTTATACAATGTTCTCAGATTTATTAACTTAGTTATGATAGTTTGTTTATTATAACATCTCTAGTAATGTCAAAGCTTCTACAAATGCAGTTGTTCGTTATCGTCGTTTCTGCCACTTAACTCTTGCAGTGGCATGGCATGAGCCTCTCCCAAAGATATCTAAGAGAAGATAGCCGTCATGCTTAGCAGAGAGGGTTGTCGATCGCAGTGTAGTATAATGGTACTCAGAGGACTCTGCTGACCATCCTCTGGAATTTTGTTCATGAGCAGTGGCAATCGTATGTAATTAATGCACAAGTAACAAGTGTGAACCAAATGAGATTGTATCTAGGAATCCAACCCGCGACCTACGATCGAAAGTCTCAGTCTTCTACCGGTGGGCTATCACTGCACAAGCGTGGTAGCTAATTATTGTCACGAGTACCTTGTTCACCGAGCCTTGAAATACTCGTAAACGAAAAAGTGGTTACAATAGCGTAAATTACATTTTTGTTATATAAACGATTTATGACTGAACGCTCCAATAAAAGTCATCTTTATCATCTCTGCCAAAGACTTTCGTGGAAGAGCGTTCAACGCTACGCTTACCAGTCCATGGTCTCTGCTGTAGAACCTTAAGACCATAGTTAAAATAACCAAAAACAATAAAGGAACCATGGATAATATTTAAAAAGACACTGTATTTCACGTTTTTTTAATTAACTTAAATAAAACTCTATTAGTAAACTTAAAAATTGTAATAAAACAAGTTTAATTTAATTAAAAATAAGCAAAGCTGAAAAGGAACAAGTTAATAAATTTGAAAGAGAATTGCTTTAGAAAATTGTAAGCCTAAGAAGCGTGTTCTCTATCTACAATCCGTTCAATTGGCCACATTGTCCCGAGCATGCTATCGAGTCTTATTCAATTCCGTCAGCACAAGCATTTGTTGAAACCATCTTAAAGAACTCACATTCTCTGATAAAGAAATACTGTTCTTTATTTGTGAACAAAAACATTTGTCCACTTTTATCTTTTATTATTTTATAATTGGACTTTGTCACGAAAACAAGATCTAACCCGCACTTACAATAATTGAAAAAAAGGGTTTTTGATATGAAAACTTAAAAGGAGTAAGTGCAGTTTTGTCAATTATAGTTTATGCGTCATATGCGATCTGAATAATTAACAAAAAGCCAAAATTAACTGATATGGATTTGTTTCAAAATCATGTTATCGAGCTACTGAGATGTCAAGGACTGAGTGAAGACGAAGACCAAAGACCGGAAAGCGTAGAACATCCACCAAAAATAAAGAGAAGACTTTGTTAAATCATCGGAAGACAGTGGATGAAGGCCGCTTCAAACTAATCTTATTTAAAATGTATGGGGAAGGTTATTATGTCTAAGAGTGAACTGTGGCTGAAATAATGACAATAATGATAATATGGAGCAGGTATCGTCGAGTGTCAATAAATTTATAATCAATAGATTCGGATCCAATGATTCTGTTTGATAGGGATTTTAAAGTACAATTTTTAATAACGTTAAACTAGTTCTCACTTGTCTCTTTAATTATATAATCAGATAAGACTGATACCAATCAAAACCCAAACGATAAAATTGTCTAATAATGTAATAAATTGTGAATTAATTTAAAATTTATTTAAAAATTTACTCGGTATGTAGTTTTCTTTTAAGTCTGATCACGTATTTCAAAATCATAATTCACTAATTAACCATTAAAATTTTAAATTAGGAAAAAAATGTAAGTTTTAATTAAAATTATAGATGTTGACATCACATGCAAGAAAATAAATGTAATAATGTATTTAGTGTTCTATTTACTTGTATCAATTTTATAAATATAGTAATATCAACTGTACTCTGTTATCAGAGTAATTTTAAACTTAATATAATAACTAGTTAAAAAAGAGATGCTATCAATTGAGTTCTCCGAGAGATAAATGAGCCATCAACGACGAGCTGTCGTTTGCATCTAATCTTACTTACATAAACGACCCTTACAAGTTTGGGGAATCCATAATAAACAAAATGTTTCTGAAAAGCTTGTCCCAAAAGTCAAGTAGGGTTAAGATTAATCTTAATAACTAGCTTTCTTATTTAATTAAAAATTCTTTTCATCTTTTCATGCAAAAATTTATTATTCAACTATTTCTTTTTTCATCATGCGATAACTACATCAGTATACAAAGCCTGCTTGAACTTTTTTCCTTTTATTTTTGAACCCAGCGGCCGAAGTTTTGTGGTTTTGAGTTCAATAAATAAAATAATAATACATCAATTAATATTAAAAATATTACAAAAATCGCGAGTCAAAGTAAAATTGCTGCAATGCTAAGGATTGAAACTATTGAATTCGCCTAAAGTACGCTTTGCTACCAGCTGCTCGTATTTTAGATGGCAGCATATTTCAAAGCATGATTGAACGTGCGGTAAAAGAATTGTAGAGGAAGTTAGTTTGCCAAAGAGGTATGCGAAGGGTAAAGCTAGTATCAGGGCGGAGAAGCGTTCATGAAAGGTACTCCGATATTGAAATGTGAAATTCAAATATTCAGAGGCAAAGAATTCATGTACATGTTATCATAAAAACTGGACAGTATCCTCATGGATTTGTAGTAGTTCTGTGACGGACAAATAATTTGATATAAATAGCAACATGTCTTTTTTTAAAAAAAGCTAATGTCATTGTAAACCAGTGGAATAGTAATCAATGTATAGTGCGAAAAAAATAAGCGAAATTTTATTGTGGAAATATATCAGGTATTTAAGCTTAGTACAGTAGTTCTAGCTGTTGCATAGTTAGTAAGAAACAGCGACTTAAAGTAGCTGAAAGCTGTCACCGTTAATCATGATATAATGCAATGGAATGTAACTTTTTTCTACATAAAAGTACTAGTTAGTGCTTAAGGAAATGTTGTTAAAACCTTTAGATTTTTTTTGAATAAAATGACATTAAAACATATTTATCACTACATAATCCTAAAAATAAAATAAATTTCTAACAAACCTTTTAATTTAACCTGAATATTATTATGTAATGTGATAAGTAATATGGTTAAAAAAATGGACATGATAAGTAAGAAGTAGGAAATAACTATAAAGTTTTGGTTATATAAGTTTTTAGGTTACTTCTTCTTCTTCTTCTTCCTTCCCTTTTCCCTTTATTTGGGGTCGGGTCTCCTTATCAATTTGCGCCAGGCCACTCTATCCTGGGTTGTCCCTGCAACAAGTAGAAGGGTTTCCAGTTCCTTTCTGATATTAGACCACCACGTAGCTTTTGGACGCCCTTGGGAATTCTGGGAGGCTTAAGGCAGTTTTTACCACGTGGTTATAAGTTTTTAGGTTACAATTATTAAAAATTAAAAAGGAAGCAAAGATTACATGATGGCTATATAAAATAAAATATGAGGATTTTAAAAATGTACTACACCAAAAAGAATAGTCAATATGCTCAATGCTTCCTTTATCTGAGTACAGATGGTATTCATACACTCTCATGAGAATAAGTTGTGTGTAAAAAAGAATATTTTCCTCCGATAATACTGAAGTAACTAAGGAAATGAAAAATAATATGGTAGTGTAAATGATCAAGGATAGAGATGTCAAACATGAACAAAAATGACAAACGGGTTTCTGTCTACGTAAGATAAAATGTCTTGCTTAGTGTCTGTGCACTTATTAGCACTGCCTAGGACGAATAACGGTACTTTTAGCATGAAAGGATTTATGATAGCACTCCTTCATCAGATTAACAATTTTTATTCAACGTTAGATTCAAACAAATTCTTACAATACTATTGAAATCATGCTGCATTTAGTTAGTAGTAGAAGTAGTAGTTAAAAATAAATAAAATCCTTTTATTTATTTTTAACTACTACTTCTTTATTTATGTGTTGATCGGTTCATTAAAAATAATAAACAAGTTTGAATGTATCTCGGAATAACGGTAATACGTAGACGACCAACAGTCAATCTAGCCGTTAGGACCATAAAAAAAAAATTCCATAAAAGTCGCTAAAATTTACTTTCATTTCGTTACGTATAATGTTCATGTCTACATCAGAATCATCTAGTTCTAAATAAAGAAGTCAACTCGTCGTGTCTCGACACCGATTTCATGTTAAATCGTGAGCTACATTTGAATGCTTAAAAACCGATGTGCTCTTAATCTTGCTGTATGCAAAATACGCTGCCTTTAAACTATTTTTAAGACAGCGGCACCACAACATTAATAATAACTATTTTAATAGGCCGAGCTACGCAAATTTCTTACAGGAAAAGAAATAATTTTAGCCTGAATATATGGGAACTAATTTAGGTCTAATAGAATCAGGCGTTACCTCGCAGAAGTCCATCTTAACTAAGAAAAGGAATAATTGTTTAACGCACGTGCAGTTATCAGCGGGCTGGCGGGCGGTGCACTTCATTGCACGACTATTGCTGCATATCGGAAGTAGCTATATATTAGTCTCTTTCTGAGACATAACGTTTTACACTGGATTCTCTAGGTATGCCATTATCTTTAATTTTATAATTAGTGAGGTAGTTACTTCTTGTAACTTTTTCAATAATATTCACGTATTTAGTAAAAGATAAGTTGAAAAAAGGATTTCGAGTTGTAATATGTTATTCCTATCCACATCACCTTAGTTTTATTTAAACCCCAATATTGGCAGAATTTTTTAAATTACAAAAGCTTAAAGCACTTAGTTACCGCAGCGATGTAATGAGTGCGACTCTACTATAAATGGCTTGAACTCCATGTTTTTTCGTTTTAAGAACACGAAAAGGTTCCTCATTCAAAATTAGTTCATGTTTTACTAGCCTAAATAAAATTCTTTATTTAACATAATGTGGATGTGAAGTTATATGCCAATTGAGTAATGAGTTTTTACGTATACACTTTGTAATGCGAATTAAATTTGAAATAAAATGGTCTTATACTAAATAAAATAGTTATGCAATGTCTCTAAAGTGTTTAAGGCATTCATAAATTCTAGGGTCCAGTTTAATAAACCTCGATAATTTAAAAAAAAAAAACTTGTTTCTTTTTTAATTTTATTAAAATACCGACGTACAATTAATAATTACCTAGTTGAAATATCTTATTTTTAAATTATTGTCATCTACTCGATTTAAATACAACTTGCAACTTGCATGCTTTAAACAATATTGTACAGTATTTCTTAACTTAAAATTATTTAAGTATAAATCACATTGAGCTTCTGTTACAAATTTATTTGATTAATTTTTTTTTCTCATTTTTCTTTTTTCTATATCTCTTATAATTATTTTCGTGAAACATTATAAAATTACTTCCACTATAGACGTACGTATCGTTAATGGAAAAAGTCCCTGTTATGGTGTAACACGGTAAGAATAGCATCACTCGTGAAACCTCTGGAGACACAGGCGCGGTGAGCCGTGCGAAATTATCGCAAGCCATTCGAACAAATGGGGTTCGTAACCGCGACCCGGCCGTAACAATTACAACAAACACAAAAAGATTTTATATAATAGCATATCTGCCACAGACTTAATTAATTTCAATGTAAATGTTTTTGTTAAAATAAATAAAAAGAATTGGAAGAAAATATGAGAAGTATTTTTTAATCTGCAGCTAAATTAAAGTTGGTTTCGTCGAAAAATCAATATACACAGTGATTGGTTATAGGTGTAAAAGCTTTAAAGGGGTGAATGGTCATATGCTACCAATTAATATACACAATATTTCCAAGAACTGACATGGTAAAATAAGTAGCATATCTTATGATGACAGTTTATGTACTGTAATATATAGTTCACAAGAGATCTCGTTTGAATGCGTTTCAAAGTACATAAGAAAGGAGAGTAATATAAAACATTTGAAATTTTCCGCTTTTTTGCATCCGAAATGATCCACCCTTATTACCTTATTTTTATGAGAAACGTCCCTGTTATAAAAACGTGCAATTTATTTAATTTTTCGGTGAACGTACCCGATCTTTTTATAAAAAGTAAAACTTAATGTTTATTAACGCAGCAAATAATTTTTCTCTTCAGAAATATTTTTATTTTTCATACAGTATATCTTAAAAAAAACGTAATTTGTCTCTTCTCGTCGCTTAATCTAAAAAAACTAAAAACACGTTTCAGCAAGCAACGAAGCCTATTTGTCACTGTTGGATATCATCTATTTTAAGGGTCCGCTTCAACAGTCGTTTTCTGTATCGAGGTATCTCGAACCCGGACAATGGCTCGTCCTTCGAAACAAGTTAGTGTCGAGTTACTTACAATATTAATCAACTGTATCATACAAAATGGCATTCGATTTATATAAATTATTTTTTATATACACTCCTATAAATTATCTTCGATACATGAAAGAGTGTTTTATGGCGAGCATTCAAAAAGAAAACCAATTACTTTTGTTAACGAAATATGTTTTACTCCGTCTTTCACCGTAAAAGCAAAATATACCTCTGAAATTGCGATTTGTCGGTATGAATTAAAATTAATCGTGTAGCTGTCGGCTTAACGACACCGGTGGCTCGATCCCGTTGATTTGAAGGTGAATCACCTGATAGAATCACAGCCTCTGTTCTCTCTGGCGACGTTTGTACTTGTGTGTCCTATTAATGTTAAATTGATTTATGAAATGCATTAAACTAATCACACGAAATAGTCTTTGGGTTCTGGAGTGATTGTCCACAAACAGTCAAGCGCAGCTTAAGACATCACAAGATGGATAGATGACATTGATAAAGTCGGAAGACGCCGGATCCAGTCAGCTTCCAACCTGCCTTATTGGAAATTAAGTAAATAAGGAATGGGCAGGCTTTTATGTCCAGCAGTCGGCTACTAGGCCTTTGGGTGAAATGATAATGATAAATTATAACAGAGTATGAACTTTTTTTTATAAGTACACAATCAAAAATGTTAATTACTTTATGTGTCTAGTTTATTCAAAATTATAATCATTGTTTCCATTGAATTAGTAAAAAACATTCAATTTTCAAATTATTGTTTTCTTTTTCATTACTTCTCTCTTTAAAAATAATAATTCATGCAGAGTGTCCAAAGAATAATTACTTGTAGAGTAAAGTACCTTATTAGATTGTCTTCAAGAGAACATCAATCATATTCTTTGATGTTTGAAGTTAAAATTTGGTATTAGATAACTCTATTTATCTATATTACGACAATATTATGTCGTTTTATAACCCGTAACCTTTTATAAATATAGAAATTCAATAACGTGAGCTCACATGAGTGAGTTAACAATTTTGAAATGGATGTCGCTTTCAGAAAACTGATTCAAATATAAATGCATCGTAGAATTGATATTTCCTTTCTATGAACCACCTCTCACTCGGTACCGCAATGGAGCGTACCAGATGTTGCGATTTCCGAGGACCAAAACGATATACGATGGGAAATGGCTGTCTGCCACCGTTTATTTTACCAGTTTTTCTAAGCTCACTGCCGATGTTGATAATAAATACTTCCTTTCGTGTCTCGTCGTACGTCTGGTGTTCGATCTCCTATTGATTACGATACGAGTTGTGATTTGTGAACTGTGTATTTAAAGTACGGTGCTATTGGTATATTAGTTTAATTTAACATTAGAAAAGCGTAATAAAACATGTTGCAAAAAATTTAGGATACTAAATTTAATATTTTTCATCATAATTTAGACTGAACGTCGATTCATTGATTTTTAATGCGAAAAAGTTAACTTATGTTACTCATTTAATTCAAAATATCTGATAAATTACATTTTAATGTTATAATTATATCTGTGCAGAATATTTCTTTCTATTTTCACACATTATTGTGTACTTGTCATGTTTGGGTTTTTAAACATTAATTTTTTATTTAAGGTTCCTATATATTTGATTTACTTATTATACATCAACACATAAATTAAAAAAAAGTCAGATAATTTAAGCAAAGGATGAAGCACGAAGGGCGGTTTAATCATAACGGATATCTTCCATAAAACTTTTATGCTACTGTGTTTTATGTATATTTTGACAAAAATTATAGTCAACGGTACAGAAGTAACTAATATACTAAGTAGTAAACTTATGTAATAATTTATCCTAAATATAAATAAAAAAAATTAATTAACTATGTTGGTGTACAATAATTTCTAAATAAATACTTGTGTTTATTAATAATCATTACACACATTTCTTATGGAATATACTGTAGCGATTTAATCGTTTTTTTATTTCAAAATTTTATATTTAACAGAAATAATGAAAAAAATATTATTATATAAAAAGTATTGTTCCGTTTAATCAAATATATTTATATTTTTAAAATCGTTCTGATGAGAACTTCCTCCATATGTTTTAAATTAAAAAAGTGAAATGAAAGAAGTATATCAAGATTTTTGACATATTAAAATACAATATCGACAGGAAAACACAAATTAATTTTGACTTTTCTCAAATGATACCTACAAATAATTTAAAATGTTATACTAGTGTTTATTGTAATATCCAACAATAAATTATCCCAACTATTCACGTAAAGTACGCATTATAATTCTATTTGATGAAACATAAATAATTGTAATCCATCTGTAAGTAATTGCCGTTGGTATAAGCTACATATGGCTTTGCTTGTGATATTTTAGGCCGTTGGTTACGACCCGAATCTAGTTTGTTTATTACACGAGAATGTGAACGTAACCATTTTATTTTTATCCTGCGTTGGAATCTCATTAATAAACTTAGTACGACAGTGCTTCTTTCAAAGGAAATTTATGTTTCGTTTGTTTCTGCTCTTATAATAAATTAGAAAAAAACATGATACTTCTTAAACTAACCTGTAGTCGATTTACGTGAAATTTGTACGATAAATTTGGAAAAGGAATTATATCAAGTTAATTTAGTGCAGTCTTATCAATTAGTTATTGTTAGCGTCGTATTTTTAAGCTTTGAAGACAATACTACAGTTTAATGTGCACTTTTAATTCAATTTTCAAAAATCATTTATTTCACACTTTGCAATTTGTGTTTGTTTAACTTGTTTGTTTTATGATTTTTGAGTAAAATAATTAACGAGTGTGCATTATTATAACTAACTTTTTAGCGATTAGTATAACTCTGCAGAAACGGAACAGGTACAGCTGTTGGGACTATTTTTAAATAATAATCTTAAACTATCAATCTTTTCTAGCCCACGCAGATAGGGATTTCGCCTAATGTATAAGTGACGCCTTCTCATTAACAACGTAATACCAAAGATTTTTAAAAATAAAAATTCTGAATCAATAGACCTTCAGTATGGAGAAGGGTATGATGATATTAGTCCAGTATTTTCACTAGCTACGAACCGTTATAAACAAAACTTACTAATGCGTGTATAAATTAAACGTGAATGTAATAGGATAGGCAGAGGCACAACTTCACAGTGCATAACTAATACAAGAACTCCAATCTCTAGCCTATTTTAATTTGTTTTTTAAACTTTATACATATTCTTATATGTAGCTGAGTTGGGCGACTACGACCCAAGGAGACATGGACCGGGATATGTATCGGAATTCCGTTTGCTGTCCCATCAGACGCCTGAACTTGAGTCGCGAGCAGTTGAGATTCATAGAACACTGACGTAAGTAAATACACCATAATTAGTTTACTTGTATTCTATAAATATTCTTGTTATTTCCTGTTTTATAGTAGTTATTTTCCCTTGTCCCATCTCTTATTGTTCGCAAAATGTAATTATGTAAAAATCTAGAGCGTAAGATCGATAGATTGTAGGGCGCTAATAGCCGTTAAACTTAAAAATAAGAAATACAAAAATTAGAACGTTATTCAAGCATTATATTTTAATCAACAGGTATGGTAAATGGTACAATGTAAACAAATGCGTAATTCGCGTAACGGATCACGTCAGATTTTTATAACCAATATTAAAATGAAAGTTCATAAATTATTTGTTCAATTTATCCTCCCGAGACGAAAATCATGAAATGAAGAATTTTCGCTGCAATTTAATGCAGCTAAAAGTCCTACTCGGCTCGGAAACGAAACGTCGCCACCTTTCTCGTTTAATTGAATGAATTTTTCAGTATGCAAAGATGCAGACCGCAACGGAGAGAGCCACAAAGACGCAATTACATGCAAATTACGTATACCTACCTATTTACCGGCAATTCAGCGCCGTGGCTAGTTTGCTGCCGCTGACTGTTCATTGTTATGTTCTATTATGTGATAAACGTCATTACTTCATTAAATCCAGCATTAATAACCTAACGGACAGTTATATTGTTTGGATATTCCTTTTCAAGCGCTTACGAAAAAGCAAAATACGACAACTTCTCACGCTTCTACCTTATACGAAAGATAAATTGAGATATCAAGTTTAAATGTTTCGCACCTACATTTTCGACTCTTCTCTTTTCAACATTTTCAACTCTCTCAGTAACAGTATTGTATTTGATTTATTCACAAATAAGACAATATTCAGTTTTTGTGTCATTGAAGACTAACAGCGTTTATTGGTTTTGTTGCAGCGGTATCTCTCCAGCACAAGCCGAGTTAAGTTACTTAGATAAGGTAAAATGGTTGGATATGTACGGTGTAGATCTTCACCCGGTATTGGTAAGTGGGGTCAGAGTGAAATCATTTAATTTAATGAAGCTTAAACATTTCTCTAAGAGGTTGTATTTCTGTAATATAGGGCGAAGATAGCGTGGAGTATTTTTTGGGATTGGCGCCAAGTGGCCTATTGCTGTTACGCGGGAAACATACGGTCGCTAACTACTACTGGCCGCGCGTTTCCAAACTTTACTACAGAGGACGATACTTCATGTTGCGCGTAGCCGATAAAAATGTAATGTATCTCGCATATTAACAATAGCCAAAATTATTACCCACTATTTAAGCGTTATGTTTACATTGTTGTTTATGCAATATTGGCCGTAGAAAATTTTTAAGATAGTTTTTTAAATATAAATCATGTTTTAGCAAGACATGTATGATATTAGCCCCTTTGACATGTTCACGGTCCCTCAACCATAGAGAGGGCCATGATCCTAATTTCTCTCCGAGATCAAATGAGGCGATCCGTAGACGTAAAAATTAGTCGACATAGTCAAGCGGACTGGCAACTTAAAGGAGCAGTGGGCAGAACACGAATCTCAAAGAAAAAATGGCTCCTAGGACCTTGAGGTTCTAGGGTGAAGATCCGACAAGAGTAGTATAGAACGTCCACCCAGAAAGTAGACAGACGGCATTGTTAAATTTGTCGGACGGCGTTGTGAGTTTGTCGAATTGCACAGGGTGTTGGACGCGTGACTGCCAGCAGTGGACGTCTTATGGCTGAAATGATAACAAAGCAAGAGAACGGAGCAGATGATTGTAGTGAGCAAGTCAATAACATTAAACAAATAAATAGATCTTTTTATACACCGCTACTTTTTGAAAGATTAGAAAATAACAATTTTATTTCAATTGAAATCAGACATTAACGTGAAATTGTATGTATTTTTCTATGTCCACGACCACCCCATTATGTTTAATTCAATTTTTTCACTCGACATTTGCAATTAGAAAACCAAATATTAAGTAATACAAAATTCTTGATACAGCAATTTACAAGTTTTATATTTTTTACCCGATCTGTTATTGACCGCTTGTTACAACAATTAGTAAACAATATTAATATTTCTCGAAGCGCTTTTTGTAATACTGTCGTTTGATCTAAATACAGTCACAAAGGTTTTTTTTTTTCTTTACAAACGAAACGAAAAACAATACCAGTTGGATTTATTTTTGGATAGGTGTAGATTATACAATTTGCTATAAAATAAATGTATTCAGGAACATCAAATAAGATAAGTTATGCATTTTCCGGTAAATACTGTATAGATATTATCATTATCATCTGGTGAGCCGATAGACGCCCACTGCAAGCCTTAAGCCACGCCCATGGATCGGCCCGGTCTCCTACGACTTCCTGCGACCTTAGCTATGTTGTCGGTCTGTACTGTAGAAACAATTAATTTGTACACAAGTTTTCTTTCTGTTATGATTGTGTTATTTATAATTAGCTATTAAAAACAAAGTGTGATATGAATTAATGACACTGATTAAAATATTATTTTCTTCCGAATAAAAAGCACCATAAGACGTAATACTTGACCTGCTTTCGCGTTGAGATCGCAGCGGCTGATTGTGGAAGTCTTGTACAGCGCCGTAAGATAAAGTTCACCTTATGCCGTTTCCTTGAAAGACAGTCACAAGCAGGCAATTACAGATAAGTCCGAAGAACTAAGCGGCGTATTTACTGTGCGGCGGGTGCGCTCTGATAAGGAGACATTCCGACCGCAAACGCCTCGCGACTTTATCTGCGTGGTTTACACACTTCAAATAATCTTAAACTCGTGCCGTATACACTTTGTAAAAAAAGTTTTTTTAAATATTCTATTCTTATTTTAAATATAATTTCGGTTTAAAATAAATTACATAGAATTCGCGCAACATCATCCTGCTGCTGCTTGATTGTCACGTAAAATTGCGGGACATGGCATATAACTAAAAAACTCACACGGCGGAACCTATTCTTTAAACGGTGTCACCGCCTTATGCTCTTGGTAATTTCATCATAATCACTCATTGCAAGACATAGCCTTCCTCCAAAGATCATCACGATAAGTGGTCTTGCGCTGCCCACATCCAGCGACCTCCTGCGATATTTGCTATGTCGTCGGTCCAACGTGTGAGGAGCCTATCCACAGATCGTGGACGATACTCCAGAACATTCGGTTTCTCAAAAAGCCAAAGAGAGAGGTGAAGACTGTAATCGAGATTTCTTCACGAGATTAAATCAGGAATGAGATCCGTAGACGAGCGAAACAAGCATAGCCCAGCGAATTTACAAGTAGAAGTGGCAGTGAGCGGGTAACATAGTGTGCATTTTATAATATTTTTCGAATGTTTATCGACCTTTATGTTTTAGAATGAAGTTTTGACTTACGGGTTTGAATCCCCCACTCGGGCGGCGTGTCGTCATCTCTGGCGCTGCTGCTCCGACCACCACACATTCTTCCGTCTGCAACAAACCTCACCAGCGTCCGCTGATATGTTTGCTTTAGGATCCCGATTACGAAATAGGTACCATCATATCTTTTATGTTCTATAAAATATAATAAAACCTATTAAACAATACAACTATGTACAAAATTCAATAATTTAATTAAATAGGTTAGAATAATGTTCCTATGTCCATGATTGAACACTAATTGTAGTGAACAAGAAAGTAATGACTCTTATAAGTGTTCTATTTATACCATAAACTCATATACGAATATTAATTAAAAGTCAACAACACTCGAAAATCACACAATTGCTTAACATTCCTGAACTAAAAATTTATTTAGAACCTTAATCGGTAACGTCGATGTCAATAAAATAATTAAACGTATTTAATTTATTTACATATTTATAAACATTTTTATATCAAACATAGACTTAAGAATATGACTCCGAAAAATTAATGACAGTTTTTTTATTAATTATCTAAATTAACTATAGTTTTTATAAAAACCAAGATATTTATTTAATGGTATTACATGGCTCTATATTCTCTATGAATCTTATTACGTCAGTATAATAATCACCAAAATTATATGTTACGGCTATAAAGTCTTTCGTCACTTCAGCAAATATTAAGAAGCTTTTACTTGTAGTAATCTCATTTTGTGCAATGTATTGGTTGCCACAGTTGCCTTTTACTATGAAAGCTATCCCTTACTGTATTACATCTTACTTGTACCTTAGCTTACCGCATCTAAGCTCAGATTTACGACCGTGTAATATATTATTCGCAGGCTGTTCTCGCTGTGCCAATAGTTCGATGTAATTCATTGGAGATCATGATTTATAACATCATCGCTATATGTGATAAAAATTAGTTGATAACAACATTTCTCTGATGAATCTTCTAGGATGTAAATATTTGTATTTATAATTTATTTAAATAAAGAACATTATTTATTGATAAAAAATTGTAAATTATATTCACATTACTCAGTTATTCATCTTTATTTCGTTTAAAGAATACGTAATACTTAATATTTCATTGAACAATTGTTTATTTTCTTTCGTAGAATTATATAATCTTGTTTAATTAACAAAAACAGATATCAGAAGTAAAATATATATTCTTAAGAAATAATAATATTTAATTATCACAGCGGCAAAGGAACAAGGACCCGAGCCCCGCCCGCCTTCACAAGGACTCCTTCGAGGCGTATATCACGACCTCCTTCCTCCTATTCCTCATTAATGGATGGTAAATGTTATTTCTATCTATTATGATTTGTGACAATTACATAAAAACATTTTAATAACATTCATGGTTTCTTTTAGTACCAAAGCTAGAAGACTTGAGAATAAAAGACTGTCCTCCTGAAGTAAAACAACCTACCTCAGTAAACAGGCCTAATTCGTAAGTTAGATTTTTTATTATTATAATTTTTATAAAAAATCCTTTAGTTTAGCATTATTATATACTTAATAATTAGCGCTTCTTTTAACATTGAAATAAGCATTTTTATTTTTCCATTGTTGATGTGAAACAATGATATCTCACAATGATTCTGTATTCACTAATGAGATCGAAAAATCTGTGCGAAAAATCACTTTTACATTGTAAATGACTTCCTAGAAAATAGCACACCTGGGCAATGGTACTTTCGCCTTTAAGCTATTTTACGTTAATTAAAAAGGTAATTGTGTTTTAAAAAAATATATTCCTTTTGAGTAAACCTATTCTCAGGTCTGAGGCATAAATCCATATATATAAACAATTCATCCGAACAGATATAGTAGATAACTTGATGTTAACTATAGATGTAATCCATCGTATGTCGGAAAAAAATTTCGTTTGAATTTATACAGTATAAGCGGCGAAGCAATCGGTTGCGAGACGGGCGGCTCGCCGCGCTCGACGCGCTCGGCGCCCGCGCGGCGCGGTCTGTACTCCGCGTCTCCGACCGCCACGCGGCCGCCGCCCGCGCCGCGACACCGCTCCGCCTCCGTCGACTCGCAAAGCTCCAACGACTCCAGATCCAATCGCAAGTCAGTGTTTCGACATACCAATCGATTAAACTCTTCACTTAATAGCTGAGTTGCAATCAAGAAATATTGTTCAGCTAATACAGTGATACCGAATTCGCTGTACCGCGTCTTGGGTATGCGCGGCGAGACAGAGGGAGTATCGACCGCTTCGTTCCGTCAGTCTGCTCTGTTGTGGCGCGGGAGCTGATGCTCACTTTTCCTCAACGTGCATCTAGCCGCGCTGTTCGACGGTTAATTTAACATTATATTCGTAGCAGTGTGTATTTCTGCAATAGCACTTGACTCGTGATGTAATGAGTGCTTTGGCTTTGATCGTCACTAAAACTATTCTTCGGCAACAGAAACCTACCAAATCGAGGTACGGCCTTCTTGAGTAGTAGCGTAATACATTCGAATTTCGATTCAAGAGTCAATAAAACCAGTATTACTAATGTGAACGACGATGAAGCGGATACCAATAGCCTCATACTAAATTTACTATAGGACTAGGATCTCGGAATAGTGTCTGGAATTATATCCAACGTGGATGGAAAATATTTATTAATTATTTTAAGTGGATAGAACTTCTACCCAAAAAGTCGGAGAAGTTGTATACAGGCCGCCACTTAACGGTCCTGTTGGAAATATTTGGGAGATGACTGTGTCTTGCAGTGGACGTCATACAACTTGAATGATGGGATGTAGTGTGGGATGGTGATTTTATGCGAAAGGCGCTTTGCAGGCACCGACACCGGTCGCGCCGCCAGCAGTCGGACGCGGAGAGCGAGCTATCGCGTGGCTCGGGCCGCTCGGGTCGCTCGGGCCGCCGCCATCGCCGCCACCGCTCGCGACACAAACACGACTCAGGTTCCGAGCGCGACGACTCGCAGCCCGACACCAAGTACGCGCTTTGCTTTTGTTCTTTATTTCATTACTAATATCCTAGCCTAATTTCCCACCGCCAAAAATTCGACTCGACATAGTACTCTCCTCTTCATTAAGCGTTTCGCAATTTTACAATCTATCGTCTGACAGCCCTATTTTAAAGCTTAGATAATTTTAAAAGAAAGTAAGCCTTTTTATTGATTGATATCGCTGTTCTCGAGTTTTGCGCCTAGCAACGATTTCAGTATTTCATTATTATTTTTCTAGATTATGCTTTATGACTATGCTTAGAGAACTTAATGTCAATTGTAATATAACAATTCATTTTCAAGGTTTATTATAACTTAAAAAGTTTAACTTTATTTCGTGATAATTGAGAGACATTTCACGACAATATTTTGTAATGTTGATAATGTTGTACAGAGTTGCCCACAATATTTACTAATTTTAGGAAGCCTAGAGTGGAACGTAGTTAGGCTTGAAATAAATAAAATTTATTTCTATTGCTGAAATGAATTTCCTCCGGGACACTTTTCTTCTCATTATTATAGATTGCACATATATTTTTAATAAATATGTACCATTATAAACAAAGGTTTTATTACAGAGAGTATGAGCTGGTAGATTCTGAATCACAGTGGAAGGAGGTGTTAAGACAGACGAATGCAGGGAGTGGTGTACAGGTAAATGATTAATTTTTATTTTTTTTCTCTCCAAATAAATTTTGTTATCTGTGTAATTTTTTTAAGGTTGCAAACGTTCGCCGGTCACAAATGGAGCCGGAAACTGGAACACATCGCTCTTCTCATAGACCAAGGAGGCATAGAAAACACAGGTACATACTGTACTATTTACAAAAATTATAGTTAGTAATTATTTAATGTTATTAACATTTTATTATCTTAGGTCCAGGTCGGGTTCACCCAGTGAAAAAAAATGGCTGCCGAGTGAATTAAAGCAACATCTGGAATATTCGCTGGTCGACACTGCTGGAATGACAGAGGAGCAACTAAAAGAAATTCCGTATACGGTGGTTCAAACAAGCCACGTACGCCAAACGAAACTCCGCACCTCATCTAAGCATAGACAGTAAATTTTCCTTTAGTTATTTTTTTATAACACATTTCTATCTATTTATTTATTTTATTGGAATGTACAGTGACAAAATAATCCTAAAGATAAAAATAAATAACTATTTACTAATTATAAGTTACACTACTAACTATAAGTACCCGTCTGTAGAAAAAAAAAAAGTGTAACAGAAGAAAGTAGGGCTGGCTACTTGGATACAACTATTTAGAAAAACATACACATAGGTCGCAACATACAGCACCATACAATGTAATCGAATAGAGTATTATACTTTAAACAGCTAGAGAATCAAAACCTTGTCAGTATCTATGTACATACTCGTTACGATATCTCTCGAAATATAAGGCTTAGGTACATGAAACTTAATAGGAATATCCGTTTCACCAAGTACCTGTGAGGGTGAATGAGAGGGTGTACATGAAATTCGTATAGACGTGAGACAGCTAGTAACATATATAAATGCGTTGATTTGTACGTCAATGTTTTTTTAAATGTATGTTTGCTTACAATAAGTTCATTAATAATGTAACAGAAATACAATAGGTTATTAAAAGTAGACGTGCATAGATCATGCAATTATAATTTGATAAGGAAATGATTAAACTTTTTGTTTAGAGGTGAACACGGATCATTATCTAGGAGGGAGAAAAACACGACTTCACACGTGAAAAGTACGCATGATGTTCACAGTCAAGGATCCTTGAGGTCTAGTTCCAGTACTCTGAGTACACATAGGAACAACGATAAGCATGGAAGGTTTGTTTGAATTTTAAAATATAAGCTTTTGATATGTCGTTTGAAGTTACTATTAAAATTTCTTTACTTTGTATCTCATTAAAAGAAATTAGTATGTGCGTCGCACATTTTATATTTTAGTTTAAATTATGTTGTTAATTATTAATTTTTTTCAGTCTAACCAAAAGCTTATAGCAAGAAAAGTTTTTATTTACAACTCTATTGATTTTCACAGACGGGCCTATTCAGGGTATGAAGAGCAACTATGCCGTTCTGGTGAAGACTTTTTAAACAACGGTTTCAAGGGGCCAGATACGCCAGTTCCTAATAATAACAATCCATACAGTCCGGTCACTAACAGCAACAGCAACAGTTCTAGTGGCGAGCTCATTTCTGGGAGCGTGCGAGTTTCACACGAGCACACTGATTCAGGATTAGGCGCTGATCAAGACTACGCATATTCTTCGGAAAGGTCAGCTATTATAAATCTTATATGTTATATTACCTAAAAATTGTTATTTGTTTTCGAATTTTTAAAAGCGTAGCAAAATTAATCTTTTAATAAATTTTTCATAGCGTATTATCGTTACAAACAAATCAAGCGAAATCACCCAATAACTCTGAACGTTTTACAGTTTACGACCGAATCTAAAGTTATAAATGCTCATGAATCTCGTTTTCAAGAAACGGTCATGTAATTTAGAGAGAGCAATACATGTAATTTGGCTTGCCAACATGGAATAGAGGGTGCGTAATTCTATGTAGGTAATTAACAATGACAAACTACTTGATTTTAATTGGGAGGACATAGTTGAGATTGAGTCTACTGTTTTGACTCCTGCATAACAAACTGGTTTCTATTTTGTAACATACATACTGTTATGTATTTTTTATTTAGTATCGAGGCCTATAGTTTAAAGAGCATATTGGCTCCTCCGTGCCAGACATTTAATATAAATTGAACTACGTGTTGTTAAAATTAATACCTGCTAGCTTACATCATCATCGTTTCAATCGCAGGATGTCCACTGCTGGATATATACTTCTCTCATAGATTTTTATTACCAGCTGTTGAAATTGGCCTGCATCTAGCGTCCACCTACAACCTAATTAAGTTATTGAGAAAATGTAGAAGAGGGAGAAACACTCACAAGATAGACAGAAGCCTCAGTAGTCATTAAATCTGTGACTTATGTGACTTTCCGACTGCCACTTCAACTCGTTAATCTTCTGGGCTAAATCGGTTACCTTTGTTCGTCTTCGGGTTTCCTCGTTCTAGATTTGATTGCTCCGTGACTCTTCAAGCGATTGTAAGTTTGCCGTCCGATCTTTAGTTCCGAAAGGAGATACCACATACTGATCGTAGACCTTCTTTTTAAGAGATTGCGGGATACTGGACGAGATGTTTCGTAGTTTCCCGAACGTTGCGAACGCTTAGAAATTTGTAATTTCAATGAAAAGAATATAAAATAATGTTTAATAATTACGCATTGTTTTAGTAGTGTATATTGATTAATAATGATATTAATATTGTTTTAGCAGTGTTTAAAAAATGTATTACTTTGTTTGTCTTTAGTCTTTAAACAATAAATGTTTTATATGTGAAATTTCGGTGTGAAATAAATGTTTATCTAATCTTACTTATTTTTGTTTTTCGTGTTTAAATTTACGGAATTAAATTAATGATGGTTTGACACAGGTCGAGCGATAGCGCGAAATGCGGTGCTGGCAGTTCGGCAGTCCCCGTGAGTAGGCAGTGGATGATGGGTGTGGGTGGGGCTGGGTACAGTAGTGCGGGGCTGGCGCGGCGGCCACCGGCGGCGCCCCGGGCGCGCATCACGGCCTCGGGCTCCCAGCGCTCGCTGCTGTCAGTCGCCAGCGACAGCGCCACCGCCCGCCGCCCACGCGATATCACACCACGCGGCTACCCTCATCCCGCGGACAGTGGCTTTTCTCTCTTCGTGAGTCAGCGCTTTGCTTTCTAACAATCTTCTGCCATCTGACGACCCTATATTAAATTCTTTCGAAACTTCAGATCATTTTTTTTACAACTGACTTTCACTGGTGTCAAGGCATTTGCAGATTGCCTGGGTTCTAGGCGACAGGGCGCAAAGGGCGTCTTGCCTAAAACCTTTTTTAAGGTAGCGAAACTTAGGAGCCTCGGGTCGGGCCGCTACTTACTACTGTTTCGCCGGATTGGAAGGCCGCCGAGCTCTTAGGTCGCTTTGGCGGACCTTCTATAGACTAACTAGGCTCAAGGCTCAAGGACCCACACGAGGGGACCACGTTTTGGCTGTTATTCTTCAATAATTAATTTATCTAATTACTTAGGAAGTAAGTCTATTCCACGTCACACTGCTAACTAGCTGCCCCAACAGACTTGTTACAGTGCAATAGGAATAAAACCTATTTTAGAGTGATCACTTTAATTATTGATTTAATGTCATAATAGTTAGTAATGATCTTAGTAATAACGTGTTCATATTTTCATTGTAATTATATATGATATTTTTTTATTTAGTTACTTACATCTACCTTTTGATTGGTTTTGATTAATGTCAAACAACATCGAGGAACAGGTTTTAATTTACTCTGATAATTGTATGGGAAAATAAATGTTATTTATACTATTTTGCCCATAATCCCCATAGTTTCGCTTTATATCAATCTTACTCTTAAAGAAAACAGGACAAAATACTATTCAATATAACTAGTAATATTAAAGGTTTTGTTGAAACTTTATAATTAAATTGGTAATGTTGAAAAAAATTATAACACGTTTTGAAGAACATGTCAAAAATGAAGTTATTACGGAGAAAATGGTATACTTTAGTACATCTTTGTGTTAAAAACAGTTCTACTTACACTAGTGAGGGTCGTCAGATTAACTTGCAGCTCCCGATCCTGTACCGCTACATTTTAACTGTGTAAATACGCTGATACAGGCTTAAAATCATCATCCATTGAACACAGAAAAAAGTTTTTTAATATGTCTATTGTTTAATTTAATAAATGCAAAAATGTGTTTCATTTTTAACAATCTTATTTCAAAATGGCTGACCTCATTTTTTTATTATGATATTTGTAAGAAACACTACTGAACTATGTTGCATTTTGAATAACATTACAGTAGGCATGTTAAATTACGATTAGTAACATGTTAATAAATTATTATTTCCAGTGATTACATTAAAAAGAAAAATACTCTGATATTTTAAGTAATTATGATTTATGTATTGTAGGAAGTAGGATAGTCTAATTTACTGACGAACTTCTTTCAACTGGAACAGCATCATTAGAACAATGTTCTATGAGCAAAACTTTTACTGCAACTTATTTCAAACTATGCTTCCAGGGGCTTAAATTCTACAGTTAGCAATAGCCAAGTGCTAAAGATTCTTACTACACCAGATTTATATGCGCAAATAATTCTCGGTTACATTCTTAATGTAAAAATCTTTTTTAGTGCTTTTATATAAATTTCTGGGCGTTAATAATCTTCTTTTGGTATGGAGGTAGTTTGAAAAGGATTTGATTATTGGGATACGCAGAGACATGCTAGCAACAACAACATAATGGTGAGGGACAGCGGCTCGCTGGCAAGAAGGTACGCGCGGCCGTCGAGGGAGTCACGGGACGCCCGCGACCACAACGCGAATGTGCCGCGAACGCATGTGCGTCTCTCGCACCACGCGCCCCACGTGAACCACGTGCATCACGCACACCACGCGCACCACGGGCACGTGCGACACGACAACACCCTCGACATTATTCTTAAGCCACTCATTGAGAGCACGCAGTAAGTAAGGCCCGGAGCTGATGTCACTACGCCCTTTAACAGTCCACTCTCAAAGTTTCCATCAAAGTTAAAAACGTTATACTAGTCATAAAAAATTGACCAGTCGCTTTGACATGATAAATACACAAGAAGCGCCTTAAAAAGTAAAGAAATCCTTCACGGGTCTTAGTGTACTCATATATATACAAGTACCACAAGATAACTTTCAAGAGTTTTTTTGTTGATAGAAATGTCTCGAACTTGGTTTGTTGACATATTTACATGGTTGATATAATATACACAACAAACATGGTAAATTTAATTTCAAAGGAGAAAATGTTGACTTTTTCGCCGGCTTTTCTCAGCAGTTCAGCATTCCGAGCCGGCGGTAGCTTACTACTTACAATCTTTAATTGACTATTTAAAAGTGAGTACTAAATGCAATAAGGATATTAAGAATTTGATTTAGAAGATCGCGGTAAAACAAAAATATAATAAGATATTTTAAATCTTTGTTACCGAAATAAATGATATTTGAAACTTGATAGAGGATTTTTAATAAGGCCTGTGTACAAAACGTAGAGGAATGTTAGCTGCACGAAATCATTTGTCCGTCGCCCTCCGGGTTGCTCGCAGAGGCACGTTGTTGTTTTGTATGTAGAGCTTGTATGTTTCAATTAGTGCATGCAGGGAAAGGTTAGAGAAACTAACACACTGACTAACCATTAACTGAAAACAATTAATTTATGTATATATGTTTATATGTGTTTTATTATGTGTGATTAAAATGATTCATTAATTTTGTGTTATAACTGTTTTTTTTTATAATTTACATGATACAGGTACTAACTGACTGAATTTATAACAGGCTGCAGAGCAATTAAAAGCATCTGAAGAGTCACCATCTTTCGGGGTAAAGAACACATCTTCGTCTGTAGAAACTGACAAACAGGGGACTGCAGAAATGAGTACTGAATTATAATGACGATGGAAATATTAAGACTCAATTTCTTTTTGAATTTAGAATGAACGCGTATGAATTTGAAAATATTTTCATTTATTTTCCCTGGCGAATGATTGCAACAGAAATGTATTCAGAAAAGTATAAGAGGAAAACGATTGCGACAATGAAAAAAATAGTAATGTAAGAGTATTTTTATTTCTATCAGCCATTTGTTACATAGCAACATTATTACATCACAAGCGGCAAGAAACCGTTGCGGGGCAACAGTTTATTAGAGAATATTTCCTCTATTTCGTTGGGAATACTTATAACATACGAGTATTATATGTAATATAAAGTAAAGGACTATATAAAAATAGAATCAAATATAGGTTTAATGCTACGTGTGTAATGAATATTGTAAATACTTTTGTGTATAAATAAAATTACTTGTTAGATTAAGATATGTCATAAGAATACAGCTCTACATACTCTGGTTCAACGTTCTTGATAAATATATTTTGTGCCAAAGAGGTTCCCTAGGTACGCATAAAGAATGCCTACTTAAAAATCAAACACCAGATTATTTTCATAAGTAAATTTAATAAAATTAGAATTTTATCACATTGTACATATTGGAATTATGCTTTGAAACATTTTTATCAATTCTAATTCTATGTCATTCTCAACTGAGAAAGTTTTTATCAATCACACATTACTTTGTAATTTCTTGTTTACAAAGCATTTAAGATACATAATCTAAATGATCTTTAAAATAAATCTATTTGATATTTATTATTTTCTATGCAACGGGTATTATAGATACTACCATTATCTTCCTTAAACTATTTGCTAAAACTTGTACAGATGTTATGTAGCTTAGTTGTTTATAAAAATGTCAATGCGTGCTGCATTTAGGTTATGCCTATTGTAATAATATTATCATTATTCATTATATATTATTCAAAGTCAAAATAATAATTCTGTAGTTTGTAGAAAGCTAAAATATCGTGTACGTACCGAAAAACCATAACGTCGCTTTGAAGTCTGTCAAGAAAAGAATATTCCATGTAAACTACTAAAGTTTGTATGCAATTTTTAATGTTAACGTCTCTTTTTAGAACGTTTTTAATCTATTGCAACTTGCAATTTTTGAGTCAATTTTTATGGTGTCAAGACTGGTAACATGAGTTTTTAAATTTCTACTATCCAACAATTGAAGCCGATTGCTGTTTTTAAGATATATTTTTTCATAATTGTTCTCACTGTTCTCATTAAAGAATAATATTATGAAATTCGTGTAGTTTCATTTCTTACTATATCTAAATTATAATAATTATATACATATAAAATAAAAAGCATATTCTATGTTCTTTTTTTATTGGCATCGATATTCGATACGATAAACGAAAATATTCAATCGAAAAACGTATGAAATAAATATTTATTAAATATTATTCTCTAGACATTGATTTGGCCTAGTTAACAGTATTTCTTAAAAAATTATACAGACTTGAAGCACATATACTTGTAAAGCATATTCAGGAAAGTACGACTAATATGCGGATGCAGCCTGCTATTGACCCTTCCTATAGTTAATCTATAGGGGACACTAAGCAGCGAATGTCTTGTAACTGAAATAATGATGAGTATAAAAACCTCGAAGTACTAGAATTCTATTGTATTCAATACAACCTTTTAGTGCCCTATACTCTTTACTGATTTTCAAACATTTTGATAACTCATAATTTCGGATATTCCTCGCATTCTAATATTTTACAATGGAACAATTGACCATTTTACTTATAGTGTTAGCCTTAAAGATAGAATAGGTACAAAAAACATGATTTTTTCAGTGTCCAGTATGACATAGTCGTCATTTTCCTCCATACTATCGATTATGCTACACCGACAACGGAATAACAAGATTTATCAAATGACAATATTCATTTCTCTAGAGTTTAATTTAGCAAAATTTTAAAATAGCGATACACCGCAACAACGCGGCGGTTACAATGGCCATAAAAGAAAACGTAAAAAGTATGGTTTAAAAGAGAAAAAAGAGGGAGCGCGGACAAACGTCCTAAGCTATAATCTTAACAACAAGCCCGTTGAGCACCATTTCACACGTTATTGTTAGAAAAACTATATCCAGCAGTGCAAAAGTGTTAAAATAACAATAACAAAATTATGTAACCTTCGCATATTTGCGTAATAAACACTGGATGTGTGAATCTACTTTTTAATCTAGACGCCAGATGTTTTGTAAAATGTTAGACTAATAATACCTCCCAAATATACAAATATATAATGAGAAGTAGTAGCCCAGTGGTAAGACTGAAACTTACTATCGATGTGATGATCGCGGGTTCGGTTCCCAGGATAAAATCTTATATAATTAACACTTTGTGCTTCCAGCGGTTAGGCGGCAGCGTGCTCTGCGGTCGTATTTGATTCGCTTATTTTTGTGGTTGCCGTTAACCTATACGATTTGTTTTACGCCTCGTGAAATCATCGAAAAGTTGTCGGAGTTTGCGACCAGAATCCACCAGCTAATTAACATTATAGTAATTTTAATACATTTCTAGGAGAAAAAACATACATTTCTAGGCAGTGTGTGTTACTGTACAGACATATATATACTTTACCCCATTAGTAAATATTTCAATTAATAATCTTAATAAACAAAAATGTATAGTTAAATGTGTTGCTAAGCGCAAACCTCAGGAATGGTCGAATAATTTTGTAATTCATGTTCAAAAAACAGAATATAAAACAGCAGATTATACATTAAAAATCTGCAAAGCTGTACGAGTATGTTTTACAATAATCTGTCTAAATAAAAAAGTATCACTAAGTGCTAAAATCGTTAATGGCTCCACCGAGCTAATATTTCATTTAAAATTAAAGACGATTACAGGGTGTAAAAACTGTGTGTGTGAATGTATAGCTCTTTTGCTGTAAATTAATAATTAGACAATAACGACCTTTACAATTCAATAGTTAAAGAAGTAATAGATTACGAAACAAAAAGCGTTTTCATAATTAGGATAACTACAAATTTAAATTATTCTTTGTTTATCATCCGTCCCTGCAGACTTTATACTTGCAAAAGTTATTAGCCTGTCGTATTCCAATAGTTTAAAAGTGTTCATCTTATACGAATCGGAAATAGATGTAAAAGCTTTTGGCCATAACCACCAATCAGCCTGTTTACAATTCTTTTCCCAACCACTTGCTCATTATTAAAATATTACATTCACTGTAACAAAGTATCAAGACAATAATATTGTGAAAAATCTGCTTTTCTTTACTGATTCCTTTATCTAAATAATATTTTAATGTTATATCCTACACATAATCACTCATCGTGCAATAAATGAGATATATACTCGATGATATACGTATAATCAAAGTCAAAATAACTTTATTATGAGATTATTAAATAATCTTTAATCATCAGTTTAAATAAAAGTTTATATTAGTTAAGCGCCCATTGAGAAGAAGTAACAAGAAAGTCAATAGAGTTTGTAATTTTTTTTTTAATATAGGAATACTGTACGTGTTGACGTCTCTATAAATAACGCCACAATTACATTCTGCTGGTTATGTAGGTACTCCTATTTACCTTCTCTTATTGAGAAACGATTTAATTTTATATATATACGATTGAATAATAAAATTAGCGTATTCTAAAAGTCTACGCATGTAGTATTTTTTAGAAATTGAAGTATACTGCCATTAAAGTTTGTACGTAAATATACATAGACATATATATATAGTATTATTACTGTATATACAGTAATAATTCTATATACTATATAAGTATGTTTGTACCTATCTAAAACCACCCTAAACTGCCCTTTCATTCGTGTCTCTCATCTCCATCCAAAGGTTGTTCTTTCGCGCCCCACCCGTTCCTGAAGCGCCGTACAGCGGTTTCGCAAACACTATCACTGGTATTAAGTTAATGATTCCATGAAAATATGTTATTAATATTACGACATTGTGATTCCAGCTGTTACACAGTACAGCTGAACGCATTAACTAACTAAAACGCATTTTGTATAGAATACAATATAAATAAACTTTTATGAAACGTCTACTTGATAGGATGAAAAAAATACTAAATGCGTTAGCGGCTTGGTTTACTAAAAGCTCCGATGTCCACTGTTCGACGAAGGGTGAAAACTCATTACCAGTGTTTAATGAAGGGGTCCCCGGGGAGTGTATGATTACTGGTTAATTGAAAGGCGTAAAATCAAAGGGCGACTAGACAAAGCTACCTCGTAAATTGGAAAGTGAAATTGCATGTTGCTCGAAACGTTTACCAAACAATGTCTATCGGTTGTGTTCATTTGGTTACATACTGCGGAAATTTTCTGTTTATCACCTAATATAGAAAGTTCTCGTTTTGATTAACACATTTTACCGACACTGCTTGTTGAAACGAATAATTGATTAAATAGTCTGACAACTTTCCACGCCTGGTAAATATATGGATTGTTTATCGATATAAAAGCTTCCTTTGTCAGCAAGCCTTTTTTCCCATTCCACTCTCTAATCTTAATTTAATCTTTCTACTGGAATGCGACAGGACAATAAATTTTGGTTGTAGCAAGTATACAAAAAGTAAACAATATTTAATTTTAATATGCGGTAATTCGAATTTCGAAAAAGCGCTTCCTTACCTGTGTTATTTAAAGGGAGTAAATATTAAGTTGCCTGGCCGGCTCTTTTCAGTATATAACATTACGAGCTCTTGGTAGCTTACTACTTATAATGTTATAATAATTGACGTTACAAACGTGGGTTAAAATGCCTAATTGAATAAGAATTTAAATTGTTATTCAATTAGGTATTTAAACCTACGTTTGAATCAAGCATTTTAATTTTTGAATTTAAATTTTATTGCATCCGAAACTTTTTATTTTTGGATAAGGCGTACCTTACATCAATTGTTACAGATTGTGCTATACAGTCACCTTTTTAAAGTATCTACATTTATTTGCAATCGTACTGTATATGCTGAAGCAACTCACAAACTTATTTATTTGCTTTTGTGTCTACGAAATTGTATTCGTGAGAGAAAAATAATCAAAACTTTTCTGATGTTATTGTTACAGATATTACAGAATACATTGTCCCTGCGCAGCAGCTATCTAGATTAATCGATAGCTTTGTATGTAATCAAACTAAGTGCTCTATCCCATATATTTCATTTAGACTACAATTTATGTTGCGAACGCCGCTCGTCCCCAGCGTTCGATAATCTTTAAATTAAATTCAGAGTTAATGTATATAACGAATGTAATTTACCGTCTATAGAAACTGTTATATATATATATATATATATATATATATATTTATAAAACAGTGTACATACAACAACGTAAATACATACAACACATATGGATCGCCAAGAGATAAGCAATATATACAGAATAGGCCAAAAGGTCAAAAACAAAAACCGCCCGGTTGTTGTCACCATCACAACTACTTGGAAAAAACACACAATATTGAAAAATAAGTCGAAATTCCCAGCAGGGTTATATGTAAATGAGGACTTCCCCAAAGAAGTATTGGAAACGAGGAAGCAACTTCAGGGACAAGTTAAGGAAGAGAGACAGAAAGGAAATATCGCTTAAAACTATGATAAACTTGTAGTGAGAAAAACATCAGACAAAAACAGAGAAAAAAGAAAAAGGGGTGAGTCGGGCTCCCCAAACACGCCAGCGCAAAAAAAAGCGACCATAGAAAATGAATCTGTACTACCACAAGCAGGCAACCCAACAAAAGAAATAATGAAACCAAGCATACTTAAATACGTTAACAGTGGGCGATCAGCCTCACCTGGTGAAACAACAAAAAACTAGCGACGGGCATAGGCACCTGGAACCAAAACACTAGAATAACCACAACTTTGTCAAAACTAACTAACAAAAACAGCATCCCAATCCGGCCGGTCACCGTGGGAGAAGTAGACCGAAACCCTCCAAACACAAATTACAACAACGACAACATATCATGTAGTTTACAGACACAAACGCAACTAAACACAAATCAAGTTTTTGGAGGAGGCCTATGCCAACAGGCACACTGAAATTAGAGACATACTTTAAAAATAAATTTAGTTTTAAAATGTATGTGCAATAGATTATTTTGTAAATACTAATTTCGGAATAAAGGGCTTTATTATTATTACTATTATTATTACATACAACAGAGTGCATAAAGGTATTACGTTTTTTTAAAGGATTAAATATTAACCATGTAAAGTTGATTCATGGTTAGTATATCTCGCGAAACGCGTACATTGATTCTGCCGTCGCGCCTGTTTCTGACAGATAGCAGCAGCTTAAAGGTAGAGAAGAGCCTCACCTACAAAAGTAACATTAAATAGTAACGCGTTCTATTTCAAATTCCATATTATCCAAATGAAGCTATGTACTATTTTTTACTATAAAACAGTGGGAAAATACGCATTTTTATGAGAATAAAAAGTATGAATGATGTTAGTGTTAATTTATAGTAATACTTTATATTTTTTATTTCAGAATTCAAAAAAATTATTACAATAATTTATTATCAATTTGATAAACAACAAATTTTAGTATTACATTAATTAAACCAATTGATTCCATATCCAGATGTGAATAACATAATTATTTTTATTTATACAAACAATTCCAAACATTCATATAGTCCTGTAAAACAAAAATAGCAATTTCGAAGCACCGATAGCAACATAATCATATGAATGAAATGAAAATATTTGTCGTTTTGTTTGTCTGCCTTTCGCAGCCATTAAAAGGCAAACATTTCCTTGGCAAGAAAGAACCGTTTAATGATACTCTGTAAGTATCGTTCACGAGGCTAAAAGAATTTACAGTTATGTAAACACGAAAAGTTTGCTTCAGAAGTGCAGGAGCTGGGGCCGGAAACACATTTCAGAGTCAACTGCGTGGAAAAATTAATTCGAAGCTGCGACAGCAACGGGGGCCCCCTCTCGGAATTGAGGAAACACCAACCTTCTATTTTCAGTCGCGAGCACGCTTACGTACTGACTGAAACATCGATTTTAACAAAACTAGTACGTCAACATCACCGTATGGAATTCAAATAAACGACCACAGCCAAAAAATTTAAGCATGCAAACCATCAAAAAATGATAACATTTTTACTTTTCAGAGAACCGAAATCCATTCTAAGTAATGTTATTTCTCTAGATTAATATCATAACAATAAAATCAAGTGACCAGCGATAGAGCGCTGAAACTTGCGATCCCCGGTATCAGGTTCGATTCCCGGGTTATGTTATAATTTATATAATTTACGTGTACAATGTTATAATATACGCGTTATGCATTAATTGTATAAGATTGCCTCAGCTCACAAACAAGTTTCTAGAGGTTGGGCAGCAGCGTCCTCTGCGTACCATAATACCGCACTGCGATCGGGTTGACGATCGCCTGCCGAGCGCGGCGTTTATAGTATATCCCCCCATTGATATCTTCAGGAGAGACTTGTGCCTTGCAGAGGCCGTTTATGGGTTGAAACGACGAATAATATAAATTAATCTCTAAGTAATAAAAAATAAAAATGAACGACCAGTACATAGCAAAAAGATACGAAAATCATCAAAAAATAGTAGTTTTTTTTCTAATTCAGAGAACAGTGTTCTAATTTAAATGTACACCTAGGTAATAAGTTGTCCACGAATGCATGTTAAATATTTTTTTACAAATATCGTGTATTTTTGTGTATTTTACAACAAATGTTTTTTTTTACAAAAATATTGATTATTTGATGATACAAAATCGTTGTTATTAACTCCTACCTATATAGTTGGTACATACAGATCTCAAGGGCAGTATTTAATGACTGTTGTTATACGGGAGCTAACACAGACGCTATGCAAATACATAAATAAAGTTTTCACAGGCGTCGGACATGCGGGGGAGCTTCGCAAAAGTGGCGGCTGCGTATTTGCATTCGTTGTGAATGTCATTGTCAAGACCTTAATTGCCCCTACGTGCACGGTGTCGCAACTCCCGTGAGAGTTCACTTGCCAATTAACTTTTTACATAAAAGTCAGCAAAAATACTTTTTATATTTTCTAAAACACTTTGATGGAAAGATATAGAAATTGATTATTATTGCATATGGAAACACTTGAAACAATAATTAACATTACTTCTTAACCGGCTTTTTTTTTAAATCTCTTTTTGCTTCAAGTTGTGTAGCGTAATTTTCCTCTACGAAGATCTGCCACTTTAAAAGTTGAACCTAACTTCATAATAACATTTTCACTTCTAAATAAAAAACTACATAAGTTTATTTTATGTGAAATATCTTTGTACAGTTTAATAATAAATAAAAATAATATTTCTAAGGCCGTTCTAAAATTAAAATTTAAAAGTTTCGTATTTAAAACAGTCACGTGCGTATTCTGAATATTATAGTAATGAATTAAAATATTATAATTCTTTCATTAATTTTTCCAAATATTGTTTGGTTTCGGTAGTACATTATTACTGATTATAATGGAAACATAACTATTATATAAAATTATCGACTTTGTAAACCTTTTTGTAAATTCACTTAATATTTATTGCCAAATCATCTGCTAAATGTACTGATTCTTTATTGAAAAATAAATATTTAAATTAATTTGTTATCGAATGTCACATTGGTTGACAATAAATGATATTTGTTAATTCTTTTCAGCGTGTTAGTAAAGTATATTATTATTGAGCGAGATTTTAATGACCAAGCCGTTTAATAAAGGTTATTCAAACGACGTGCTCGTTAAAACGTTACGCTCAGCTAAATAATCAGGGTACAAAATAAACTGTAACCCTTGAAATCGCTTATTTAGATGTAGCAACACTCCAGCAAATATGGAAATAAAAAGCAATAAAGCACCGATTACTGGTTCCATAGACAACGAATGAATAATTTAATTTTGTTTTATTTAATATTTGGAATATATTTATGAAAATTGTTACCAATTATTTATCGGATTTATTTACCAATAAGCGTTCTGCGGCAAATAATATAAAACAAGCACCCATCGACGTAAAGATATCTTAAAGGTTGATAACAGTTTTAACCCGCGTATTTTAACATTTTTTTTAAAATAACCAGCATGTTACAGTCATAAAATTTGACAATAATCAAAAATTGGTAAAATCATTACGATAATTTTAGCCACAAGATGTTCACATCTGGACTTAGGCCTACCCCGTAGATTTACAATAGTACACGTTAGCAGCGACCCGCATCCAATGTTTTTTGACGTCCTCAACAAGGTGGTTCGTTGGTAGTCACCGCATCAGAACCTTAAGCCTCCACCCGCCATTTGATCATTGCGCTTTGTTGCCTGACCACGGCCACTTCACATACCCCTGGACTATTTTCGTTACTTTCGAATAGTAAATTTGATATTATATCTAGATATTACATACGTTGATCCATAAATTAAGCGTAATACAAGATATATATGTATATACAGTCTTCGAAAATTGACAAAAATTTTATTGCTTTTACTATAAAACGACAGGGTCCCAAAATGCCCACGATTTGAACTTGGTTCAGGTATTCCTATTAAATTGATAACTGCTATTGGATATATTAAAACACAAAAAGCCTTATTGTCACGAAACTAGAATAATACCAAAGGCTATTGATTTTTATTTATCATCTATCCATAAAATTCATCTAATATTACGTATCATTTGTTTTGATAATTATTGTTACTTACTTTCCTTACAATATAAATTAATATCACTGGCCTACTTGTTCCACTTAAGAATATAATTAAACCATATTAATTCTCATTAGAGACGTACCTAATCCCTAGAGGGGTGAAACTCGAGAAGATAATTATCAGATACTTGTTATATATTTCAGTAGCCAAATCCGCGTCTTTCTGGAAAGTAATTTTTTTAATACAAACCTCAAAAATACACGGCATGTATTCTTTCATAAAAGCTACTGGAAATTATTTTTTTAAGTAGATATTTGGCGATATATTAAGTAATACATGACCTTATTATAGAAATATTATAGCAAAATTTATTATATAAAACATTAACTAGCAAGACAAAATCTGTGCAAGCTAATTCATTTATACTACGCCATGAACAACATATGATCCTTTCAGCCCATAGACACTCACCACAAGGCATAGAATTCTCCCAAAGGTATTTTTATGAGGATATATTATGGTAACCACGCTTGGTAGGCAGGATAGCGATCGCAGTTTTGTATAATGGTACGCAGAAGACCCTGCTACCCATCTTAGATTGTATACCGGAGATCGAACCCGTGACCGACGGGGAAGTGTAAGGTATTGTGAACGTGAAATAGATGACGAATGAAAGAATTTGTAAAGATTGCAAGAAGAGAAATAAAATTAAAACAGGAACTTGAAAAAGTTATTTAACACTACAAAAAAACTGTCCCTTCCTGAATAGGGGCGATCTACCTAGGGGCTACTACTACTGCTTTACACTTACAAAGTGGTATAAAATAATTACTAAACTAATAATACCAGCAAGTAAAATGTTACT
The DNA here is from genome assembly GCF_028537555.1 of Battus philenor. NCBI lineage: Eukaryota > Metazoa > Arthropoda > Insecta > Lepidoptera > Papilionidae > Battus > Battus philenor. Next base: position 9,122,666 of record NW_027181693.1, read on the forward strand.
ATAAATTACTACGCTTCTAATATGTTTAATGCCATATAGTTGGACTGCTAAGCAAACCGAATCACAGACATAGCTGAATGTGTATACGAAGTTTAATCGAATATATTCGGTTTGACTGCATCGGCGACGTCCATTCCATTAACTGGGAACTGTATAACGGATAACGTATGTAATTTATTTAATAGTTGCCATCTTGATTCTTAACTGGCACTCGGCCAAATAGCCAATTAGGATTTCTGTAAATGCCTATTTACCGTTTTCAATTATTTTTTAATACAATTGTAAAGTATTTTACTAGGAAATGTATCGAAATATATCGTATTCATGTTTTCAACAATAAACGAATGTGTAATTATGTTTACATATATACATCATTTTATCACAAGGCACATAAAAAACGACACAAAAAATATCACAGCAAATTTTATAACTATCTGCGTATGTTATCATAACTAGAGCATATGTCAACAAATGTACAACATCACTTAAATTTGGGACAACAAATAATATAATAAATAAAAGCAATAACACAAAAACGTATGTTATGGGTAATAGTGATAATTTAGTAGTTTTTAATACTGCAGGAAAATCTCCGAGCTCATATATCGTAGTAATCACAACAGCGTTCCTCTTTGAACCGCCTTTAGGAAATACTGCGGGGATAATGAGACATACATATTAATTCTTGAGCCAAAAAGGAAAAATACATGTACTACTCATTTTTCTTAATTATTAAGAACTATATTTAGACGTGAAGGCATATTTTTAGCAAGTTGTTTACATATTTTTTTTAAAAAATTAAGTCCTAGGTGTTTTTATCATAATTTACTTTTTATTATAGACCTTCTGATATTAAAACATGAAATGAAAACTTTCAAAATATTAAGCCAAGTCAGCGTTGATATTACTACCGGCAAAACTTCCGTCAGCTTAAATGATGACATATGTAACGGTTAAACGTCTTCCAATCCCCAAGGGAGAGCCTATGTGTCTTTGACACGTAAGCTGGAAAAGCAATGATGTCCTTTCGATTCGGATTCGAAGAATCATTTCGATTGTAAGATAAATGATCACTTTATTTAGCCACATTTCATAGTAGATAACATACGCTTTTGATGTAATATTAATTACATTTTACCCATATTTCATTTAAATAACGTAGCAATTTGTTTTGAACATTTTTTTTCAAATTTATCGGATTTATTAAATCCTTACGATTGCGGCTTCAAATTGGAGGTTCTTATTTGTGCAAATCTCCACATCACAAACATCATCAAAATAGTATAGACACCAAGCATTCAAATTTTAAAAAAAAACTTTTAACCACCAATGTCTGTATTTTACAGAATGTTCAAGTTTTTCATCGTCATCATCATTTTAGCCATAGCACGTCAACTACTGGACAATAATCTCCCCGATACATTTCCGATAGGACCGATTGTACACGGCGTGTATCGAGAGCTATTCGACGTCATTAACAAGATCTTCTTTCCTTGTGGGGAGACGTCCTACGCTGCCCTTTCGGGTCATCTCTTCTGCACGCTATATGGCCTGGCCATTGCCACTTCAACTTGCCAATCCGCAGGGCTATTCGAGTTATTTTCATTCGTCTACGGATCACCTCATTCAACTTTATGCCCGCATTTAATCACAAGCTTTTGTTTATATGGCGACAAAGTGTACAATAAGGATAAGATGCTTTTACAAACTGTTACTTTTTACTCAATTGTGCAATTTGGTCCCCTTTAAATAAATAGTCAGACCTTTAATGGTGTATCAGCCATATATGACTTTAAGACATGAACGCAAAAACAACTGTTTTTTCGGTTGTCTGCGAAACCGATACACTGTTTTTCTTTTAAAAACTAAGAACTGTTTTCTGCCTGTTCGTTTAATTAAAATTAATAAAAGTTTAAACTACGAAATTTAAAGCAAATTAAAAACTACAGGCAAGATATTGAAGCCGCATTTAGCAAAGATAAGTTAAGTTTTATTTTTTTAATTATTTATTTGAAATTACGAGACGTTCAACTGTAGTTGTGTTGTTGGTAGCTGTACTATAGTTATAAACTGCGTTACTGGCATCAGCATCCTGCTTCTTATATAGCTAAATGATTAAATGATACATTAATAATTTATAATAATTTTTCAGAAAAAATTAACACAGAGTTGCCTAAAAAGGATTTCATTATGTTTTAAAAAACAGTGCACCAATAAATCCTTAATTGAAGTAATCTTAATCTGAACTACAGCGCTTTCAGCATTTTCAGTACTCAGTTATTTAATTTTTGAATTTTATGGCCGGTCGTTACTGCTCGCGACCTTAAAGAAGGAATTTGGAATAAAAAATACATAAATAATATATAAATAGAAATATAAATGCAAGTATTTAATTTTCGCCAATTCACTACGGTTGAAACCATTTGCAAGATCGATGTATTCGATAGAAAACCTGGATTGTAAATTGAAGGTAATAGTTTATATATATAAAATATTATCGTTTCTGTAATAATTGTAATTAATTACGTTTACCATGTATTTAAAGCTAAAACAATTTTACACTACTATGTCCGAGATGACCCCGTCTCCACACAAATTTACTATAAACATTTTTGGGCTTTTTTTGGAGCTCAAAATGCCAAAAACCAGGCAGAGTGTAGTAAACGCCATACTGCCATTTTTATAGCATATCGGCGTACATACGATGTTTATGAATACGTATAAAAATTATGTTCTAAAATTAATTAACAGCGTCTTGGGCTACTTCATATATTACGTTATAAAGTTAGTATGCTCACATGTACAGAGAGTGAATAAAGTTGGACGGAACAAAGGCTTCAGACTACAAGTTAACAAGTACGGTGAAGTTTTACTTAACTGCAACCGATGGGAATATATTTAAATGATAGAGACATGAAATAATTTACAAGAACATTGTTTAAATTGCATCCTAATTTATTCGATTATTAAAATATGGTAAGGCAATTTTAACAATAATTTATTTATTTTTATCAATCTCGAATAAAATACTGATTGTTTTATAAACGTCACATTAAAATATAAATAGTCGTATCTATAAAAATTGTTACTTTTACAAAATACATTTACCTTTTTGTAATGATAAACCGTTTTTATACCTTTTAATCTCCTACGCGAGATTTTATTGCAAAGTTAACTTCTTATACTTTTGAAAATATCCAAAAAAAGGTAAACCTAAACAACTCTTAATTTCTATAATATATAAATTTAACTGTTTCTGAAATGGTTTAGTAGCAGTGAAAACATCTCTGAAACATCATCATTTTAATATTAACTAGTCACTTCTTGCTCTATCTCCCATTTTTGGCTTGATTTATTTATTTAAACACTTCTTATACAATGTACGTATAGCGGTGAACTTAATGCCGAAGATATTATTTACCAGTTAGCCTTTTTGGTGGTGCAGAGATAAATTAATGAAGGTAATGTGTAAAATATCATAATAGATAGAGAAAAATCTAAATGAGAAGAAAAACAACAATGAAGTTGATAAAACACCTCACATAAATATATTACTAACTATATAAATATAATATAATACATGTATTTAAATATCTACATATGTTATTTATAGAAATGTAGTAAATAATAAAATCCAATTATCGTGACGATTCTCTCAGCTTGTCAAACAACAGCTTTTCTAACCTTCGGCTTGAATGCGCAACAATTCCTGACCATCTTAATATAAGTCAGTTTTTTTATGTGTATTGCCTACGAACTGGAATTGAGATGATAAGCAGGCAGGCAGGTGAAGTGGGAGAAAAGAATAAAGAAAAAAGTGTGGTTAGTACACGCAGAGAACGGCGCTGTTGGTTAGGCACCCAGTTTAGCTGAGAACGGTAGGAAGATATATTGTTGAATTTGCGGAGATTAAAAATAAATCGAATGCAGTTATTCAGAAGGCGGTCCTGTTTATTGAGTAGGACTGCATTCATATCAAAATAGTAAACATTAACGATAGTCAATTGTAGGAAGAATGCATAAGCATTACCTTAGTTTTGAAAGGGAGTTTTTTAGACGGCATAAAGTACGCAGAAAACCAGAAACTTTAAAAAATAAGTCACCGGTCTAAAGTTCAGACCTTTCATACATACTTATAGATATATTTTAAAGAATTACAATTTTGATAATCATTTCTTCATTTAAGTATTTTTTTCCAGGAACGTAATTTTTAAAAAGGCAAGTTTGGGAGCTATGTCTGAAGAATATGGAGAATACAGTAGATACAGAAGAAATTTAAAAGTTCATTTAATTTAACGATTCATGGTCTTTTGATACGGAGTATTATCATGGTGAAATATCGTAATTTATGCTGATTTCTGCAACCATGCACCAGCGATGCCTTTGTTTCATTTTAGTAGTATTTATTGTCTCTCTAGAAATAGTAGAAATGTGTTAGACTAGATTATTATTGACTGACGTGTGTGGTAGAACTACAAAAAATACGATATTTTCTTAAATAAGCTAGGAAAATATACTTCGTTAATAATATAAATACCGAAGTAAATATCTTAAAAAAACGTGTAGTGACTAAAAAATAAATTAAAAGAGGGAGATGATTAATAAAACACAATTTGCAAGTTAAAACAGCACCGCGTACCCTCCAAACGAATGTATATTAATTAAAGATTCTTCTCGTTGCGAGAAAAGAATTTTTAAATTACAAAATCTTATTAAACAAAATATTGTACGTTCTGATTATTATATGAATGGCTAATTGTATCTGCAAGGCCCTATGTAACATAAATAAAACATTGTTGTACTGTTATTGTCTAAAGCAAACAAATAATTATAATCCGTTTTAATTCCTGTTACTTCTTACTTATATTTAACTTTTAACTTACGATTTTAATCGAAGTAGCTTATAAACTTATTAGACATCATTGAATCATCCCTAACGATGTTTTAAAAAAGTTTTATATTGTTTTCGTTACCTAAAAAGGTTAGCTGTTAAATTTTCTAAACTAACCTTCAAAAGTAATACAAAAAGAAACCTAATGCACTATTACATAAAATGTTAATCTATGTAACAGTGTATTAGTGTATTACTATAATCAGACACGTTGCCCTTTATTTATGGATATTAACATTTTCTCGGAACAATTTGCAGTTTCACTTAAAATAAACATTTAAAATATTTATTAGCAACAAGAATTGCTAAACATAGCTCATAATAAAAAAACATAATCATAATATTAAAAATTAAAGAGACTAAACAAAAAGAATAATTTATTTAAAATTTAATTTGGAGGAAAACTTTATTCAAAGGAGCCATGAACGCGCGAATTGTATTAAATTTTCAGCGGTCATCGAAGAGTAAGGGGATTAATTTTCAAAAGATTGCTTTATACAATAAAGGTTCTTTATTGTATTTTCTAAGAAGTATGTGTATTTCCTTTTATTAAACAAAGATAAAGTGAAATAAGTATATATTAGTAGTTAAGAATTAAAAAAAATATATATTATTACACTCTATAAAAATAACATTTACACTCATTCTAATTCTTTTTCTTAGTCGTTTGTGTCATGAAACGCCTCGACGAAATCGACGAGAAGCTCTATCGATACTATCTTTCACTACAACCAATAGTCGAAGTTATCTGGTTGTCTGCGAGCAATATGGCCAAAATATAATAAGTTGAGGAAAGTGTGGTGATATTAAGTTAATCAAGGATGCACTTATAAGTACTTGTTGGTGTCACCATATTCAAAAGTCTCAATTCTTTTCAGGCCCGCTGCTCGAATTACCTCCAGAGCGGTATAGGAATATGAAGAATACTAGCCTTCTCACGAATATCACTTTGGTTGTGATGGTGATTTTTCTGTTTTGTCAGATTCTCGATTTTTTGCTCATAGTAACTTTGCCTATTTCCGTAGCTATGTCTCGGAATCTGTCTTTCGTAGGTTCCCTAATCACTGATCATTAAGCCCAGGAATATAAACTCGCTTACGAACTCTATAGCTGCAAGTTCTTACATATTTGCGAGAAATTCTTTCCGGTAAATGACTACAATATTTGTCTTTTTTTTTCGGATAAAACCTGTAATAATCTATTGTGTTTAAAAACCTTCTTTTATTTTTTTTAAAAAATTAACATGAAATAAATTGAACATATATACACATATTAAAACTCGATACTAAATACATTAAAGTATATGAAAAAATTATCAGAAAAGTTTTTTAGTCATGTTATTATGTTACTAAGCGGAACATAAGTAAGTAATTTATGTTTAATTTAAAAGTACAATATCAATGATACCATCAGTTACGCTTATATTCTGTGAAATTATTTTGAGAGAACGTAATAAGCAACGATTTCAACTGGCGATATTAGGAAAGTTGGAGCCAATATTTGCATAACATTCGTTTGCAGGTTATAAAGAGGGCCACAGACTGTATTTACTCATAGGGCAATATTGCTGTAAAATTTGGTTGATTAACAATGAACTATAGTATAATATACCTACTGAAATAAATTGTAAAGTTCTTAAAAATTTGCTTAAACTTATTATCCGAATAAAAATATTTTCACACATAACAATGATTATTAACAAAGTTACAAACAATTAAAAAAAATAACACAAAACCTTCCCGAGATATAACCAGAAAAAAATGATCAAAAAGAATGCTGAATCAAAAACATATGCCGTGTGCACAAAAAGCCAAACTCGTTTAAAAAATTAAATCGAAACTTCGCTAAAGCCACCAACGGCGTTGTGTTCAAAGAAGATAATTACGTTGAATAATTTTAATTTTACACGAATTGTATTATTCTTAATTAGTGCAGAAAATATTTTACGCACATTTATTTCAGATTTTCTTTGTTTTGTGACATAAATAAAACAGGCGTTGTAATATAGTTTATGTACTATAGGCATATAGCAATATTTTGTTTCTTGTTTTTTTTTATTATCTTCTTTTTATCATTTTGTTTTCAATCGCTTCTAGTACGTATACAAATACGTATATAATCCAACACCATTTGGAAAATTGCTAATACGATTTTTGTTGAGTGACTCTCGTAAATTTATACCTTCGTTATTACGAAAAAGAACTGTGTACATTAACTTATCTTTGCTAAATAATGCAACCTAAGAACGTAATAAAACTGTGTAATTTAAACACAATAATGTGCAAAGCACTCCCGCTCGAAGGCAAAAAGAGACTACTTGGATGAGCTCTTTAAAAGGGGCTTATCACGATTGCTTATTGAGATAATGTTTAACCAAACACTTGAAAGCAAGAGGGCTTGCATTTTGTTTGTTCATGCAGAAATATGACAGATTACCTGTAACAAAGCATATTAACAAAGTATTAACTCAATATGCTTATTAATAATAAAAAGGTATTGTTTGTTTTGTGTTTATTGTGCTTACTTAACAAACACGCCGATAACTTTAATAGTTTTTACAATAAATTCGAATACAAAAATTTATGTATGTTAATCGTAAAATTGAAAGTTCCTTATTCAATGCTTTTAATGCTTTATAAAGCGTTAGTTATATCAACGGCATCATACAATCTATGCAAGCAAGAAACATATGTCTCAACGTAATTTACATTTTCCATTTATGATTATTAAAATCAATTTGATACTGTTAATAAAAGAATTTTATACGAAATGTATGGACAATGATATACCAATTAGAAACGGGTTTAATGGCAAGTTGTTACCTACAATGTAATTCAACAAAGCAAAAATATTAAAAATTTTAATTTTTTTATGTATTACTAATTAATCAACTGCCATCACGAGACCCTTATGGAATAAAATTATCTATAGAAATTAAAAATAAGTTAGGAAGTACTTCTAGGAAAAATAAAATAAACTTCAATGAACTGCAAAAAATATGAAATCATACCTCTTCTTCAACTACGTTCTTATAATATACAAAAATATAATGTTTCATTAAAAACAGCAATAAGTCGTATTTATGCCTTATAGACATTCTCTACCAGTCAATCTATAAGGATAAATACATACTCAAATATGAGGATATGATATAAATATACATATATAAAACACACATCCACATGTATACAATAAATCGCTGATAAACCTTCTTTGTACATATGTAAAATGTTTTGTTACATTAGCGCAATTCGGCAGCCGGCTTAATAGGTAATACAAAAAGTCATTTATAAATTTTAATTTGCTCTGTACTAATATCAATATTTATTAAAAAAATAAGACTACTGGCGATAACATTACGAAGCACGAAAAAATGTTTTTTTCATTGCGTTATTTAGATTACTGAACTGTGTATCTATCTAACAAAAGTTAAAAGTGTCAACCTGTTGACAGAATTTCGAATAAAATCGACATGGCTAAAACTTTGTTGTATTTTATATTAAATATTTCATATTACACCGTGAACGACTGCGATATTTAATCACGTACTTAATCCAACTGTAGATGTGTTTATACAGGGTGCGAAACCTTCGGCATTATTTCTGAAAAATATAATTAAAATGTGGCACTAAATTAAAATTTCCCTTCATTCCTAACATTATCGTATTTGACGTGCCTGTGAAAGAGTATTAAGTTAATATTTGGCATTTTTATATAATGAGAAATTCTCTGTAATACGATTTATATAAAAGAAAATTAAAATTTAAGATTACGTAAACTCTTAAAACATTCTTAATACTTTTTTATCATGGTTCAGGGTTAATAATCGTATTATGTCTAAACCTTTCTACAGTGGCTTGAAGCATTGAAATTAAAGAGACCTGTTAAAAATAAAAAATAAATTTCAACACCATTTATACATGTGACAAAATAAAAACTAACGTAACGAGGCTCCATCTTTATCCAGACGTGCCATCTCATGACGTCAAGCGCAGATACCATACGTAGCATAAGATTTTCTATATTTCAAAAGCTTCGTACTATAAATAGAATTGCGCACAATACAATAACTTTGAAAAAAATAGGCTATTAAAAAGACAGGCTGAAAAAGAGATTATTATTTTAGGTTAACAATTCTATCTGAATTTTATTTTAACATAAATGCCTGAAAATAATCACACTGCTTTAGCATTAATTTTTGTTCTTTGTTTACTTTGTGTACGTTGATGGTTTTTTTCAATGGTGCGCTGTCATCAGTATATGTCAAAGTCCAGAGAACATTTTCACATCTCCGCAGTAATGCTAGCGGCGAACGCCCAGCAGCGTAGTGGCGAATCAACATAAATTGGAAATTTTATAGGAGAAAACAGATCTGTTTGTTAAAATTTAGGTTTAATATTAAGTTTTCTACACGATGTCACACAACTACACAAGTAATATGAATTGAAGTCTTTTATAGTTACTTTATTAATTAATATATTTAACCTAGTTATCTCTTAATCATATTTAATTGATACATTTTGTATGTTGCCAGTCAACCTTGTTATAGTCCTCGGAAGACTCTGTATGGAATTTGTTTCCAATGGGTCTTATAGGAAGTCTATAGTAGAGGCCTATGTCCTGCAGTAGAATGGCAAAAATAATGATGAAGTCATTCAATCACTCACCTATAATTGCTTTGTTATATTATAATCTTTATTAATTTAGATTTATTTTGTTAGAGAATTGATATAAACAAGCGCTAGCGCTATAAACAAATAAAAATAAAATTATGAAATAATTGTACGTATTAATAATATAAGCGTAACACATACAATTCGCAAATAAAGTTCCTTCTGTTTGTTTCATATATATTTCCAATAACAGAAATATTAATAATCAAAAGGAGGAAATTTTATTATTGACGATAAAAACCTTCATTAAATTAAGGACGGCAGACACAGTTTAATTAAGAATCGATAAAACCGATTGCGATGACTTTTCTGTGTGCCATTTAAGCGGCTTGCCTCTCATTGAATTACTTTTCATTCGTCATAACTTGTTTAGCTTTTGATTTATATATCTCATATCCACCAGTCAGTTTTGAACGCGTCGAATTTTAACTTTTAACCTTAGTCGTTATAGTATCAAGCACTAATAAATGGCTTCACGCATTTAATAGTTCACTTAACAAAACAAAATCTTAGTAGTGTATAGATATCGTTATCAAGAAATCGGCGCAATCGGCATAAAAGACCAAAAACTTTACGTTTTTGGTTATAGTATAATTATAGGTAATAGTAAATATTTAATACAATTGTTTTATTTATTAGTGATAAGTGATAATAGTGTTAACTGATCTAAACAAACCGAAACCATGTGGTACGAGGTCTATCGAGTAATACGTCGTACGTACATGAGGAGAGAAGACATCCTCCTCGTCCGGTCTGGTCAAGTGCTGGACGCAGCCGGATCTGCCAGGTGACTGGCGGAGGTCTTCTTCCCGGATGATAACCCCGGGAAGGACAATGCGAACCACAGAACTGTAAGAGCAAAATCCGACGAAGTCAATGCGGGGGGCCAAGACGAAACAGGCGATGGCGAGCTTCAATGCCAAGAAGGCACCTGGTGCTGATGGACTCACCGCAGACATCTGCCGTGCGGCGGTTGTGGACCCCGCTCTAGTGCTCGCGCTCTCCAACCGGTGTCTCGCTCTCTTCCACTTCCCCACGAGGTGGAAGGAGGCAGTGGTTGTGGCGTTGAGGAAGCCGGATAAGGAAGACTACGCGCACACGAAGTCCTACAGGCCCATCGGACTCTTGCCCGTTTTGAGCAAGGACCTGGAAAAAATTATGGTTCGTAGGATCCGGTGGTACACTGCGCCTTAAATCAGTCGCCACCAATACGGCTTTATGCCGCAGAGGTGTACTGAGGACTCCCTGTATGTCATGGTTCAGCATCTGCGAACTTGGTTAAAGGAGAAGAAGATCGCAGTGCTGGTATCATTGGACATAGAGGGAGCCTACGATAACGCCTTGTGGCCTGCTATAAGGTACAGACTGGCAAAGATTCGCGGGGCAGCGACATCGACAGCTACTTTAGCGATCGCAAGGTGTCCGTACGGTACGCGGGGGCAGAGTAGGCCAGAGAGAATACCATGGGGTGCGTACAGGGATTCGTAGGCGGCCCAACGTTCTGAATCCTCCTCATCAACCCCCTCCTGGAGGAGGTGGCAAAAACCGGGACACACTGCCAGGCGTTCGCAGATGACATCGTGCTGGTCTTCTCAGAAGAAGGCCCAGGACATCTCGAGTCGGGCCAATGCGGTTCTCGTCCATGTTAATGAATGGGGAGTCAAAAATAAGCTGAGGTTTGCACCACACAAAACAAAGGTGATGATGCTAATCAGTAAGCTGAAGTTTGACTACCCATTACTGAACATGGGAGGTGAGCTGCTAGGCTGGACTCGGAAGGTCCGGATACTAGGCCTCACAGTTGACGATAGGCTCACGTTCAACACTCATGTGAAGAACGTAAGCAAGATGACACAGGGCCTATATCGTCAACTGTGCAGGGCTGCTAAAGTATCTTAGGGCCTGAACTCGGAGGTCCTCAGAGCGATGTTCGAGCTACTCATTTTGTGTGCGGCGAGTGTATGGGCGGCGGCGGCTAGGAAGCTGCTGGTACGCAGGCAGTTGGACGCGGTCCAGAGGAGCTTCGCACCGAAGATCGCGAGGACCCATAGGACCGCGTCCCTGAACTCAGCCCTTATCCTTGCCGGGCTGCTTCCTCTGGACCTTAGGGTCCAAGAAGCAGCCCATTTATTTGAAATAAAACGGGGTTACTTTCGGCAAGTGGTAGAGGACTGGGACCTGGAGTTGCTGGTCAGCTATCTGAGACTTCCAAACCCGTCTGGTCAGTTTGGTGTGAAATTCTCCTGCCTGGAAGTGGGTGAGGAGGCTGCTCAACTTGCCACCACGGCAGCCGATCTGGTTATTTATACCGACGGCAGCCGCATTAAGGATAAGGTGGGTGCAGCGTTCTGCGTTATACGAGACGCCGCACAGATTTACAGTAAGAAGCTCAAGTTGGGTAGCTTTTGCACGTTATACCAGGCAGAGCTGCTGACTTTAACGGAAGCAACAAGGTACGCGGCCAGCGGGTTGACGCAATCATGCGCGATACTGATCGACTCGCGGTCCGCCCTCCAGACAGCCGCAAGATCGAACATCCTCCATCCCTTAGCGGTAAGAGTAAAAGAGAATTGTATGAAAACAAGAGAGAATGGCAAGAGCGTTAGTTTCTATTGGGTGAAAGCGCACGCGAGGACGGAGGGAACTGAGAGGGCGGACCAATTAGCCAAGGACGCGGCCCTAAAGAGTAAAAGATGACCAGAATATGAGGAATGCCCTATCTCATTCGTCAAGCGACAGCTTAGGCAGGGAACGCTTAACGAATGGAATATCAGGTACATGAATGGAACGACGGCATCGACAACGCGGAGGTTCTTCCCGGACGCCATCGCGGCCTACGGCACGCTCCGTAGCATGGAGGTGGGTCTTGGTCTTGGTCCAGCTCTTCACGGGGCACGGGGGGTTCTCTGAGTATTTTCATAACTTTAAGCTCAGGGAGGACCCCTCGTGCTTCTGTGAACCGGGCGTGTAAATACCGGCTAGGCAAAAAGATATAGGAGGCAACACTTGCCTCCATTATAATGGAAAAGGATGAGAGAGAATGCGTCCTCAAATTCTTTAGGAAAGTTGCACAAAACGCAATTGACAGGAACAAAACATAGGTGGCTAAAACAATGTAAAGTTATTAAAATAGATTCATTGATATTAAAAAAAAAAATGTAAAATAAATCCGTGATAAAATAGATGTACACGAGAAAATAAATAAACCAATTAAAACTGTGATACTGTAATAGAAATAAATAACTGAAGTGTTTGAGGATGTACGAGAGGAATGGAATGATTGAGAAAGGAAGATGGAATTATAGAATGATAGAAGGAGGAAAAAAAGATGTTTTGACCTATGGAAGACGAGAACGAAAATAAAAATTTCCGTAAAAAAATTAATAAGATATACAAAACCCTGTTCCCAATTAAATAGGGGTGGAAGAGTAAAAAAAAATAAACCGAAGATCGAATCAAAAATCAGATTCAGAACAGAGCCGGATTGAGCAGAGAATGTAAAAATGTGTTTAATTTCCCCCGACTTTCAACTTTGTTTTTGAAGTGAAAACATCACTTTGAAATATTTTTAAAAAAGCAAGAAAAACCAAAAGGCAAGGCAGAAAAATCGTGACGTAAACAATAATAAATTTAAACATTCAAAAACTTGTAAGTTATTACCCACTAGATGTTATAATGCCGATATTTGTTAAATAAACAAAAAAAAATGGCAAAAAGTATAAGAAAACTATAAATCCTAACTTTACAAAACTTTCTTATGTTCAGCTGCACATGCTGTACAAATTTTATTTAATTTTTTCGTTGAATTAACGTCCATTGGTGTAGTGTACATGGTACTTAAGAAATAAAAGAAAGATTCGACAAAATCCGACGTTTGCGATTGACTTCTTCTTTAAAAGGTATTAAATCAAAGAAAGCAAAGCTAAACCTGGCTTTGAGAAGCAAAGTGGACTCTTAACGTGTGCTTGCCGACCACTATTTTTATAAAACTTAATGAAACTTTCACCACGGACTTCCATATATACGAAATTAGAAATAAGACAGAAAACCATTTAATACTTTCGAAAATTCTGGAATCGTTATTCAGTTAATATATTAATAATTGCAATAATAATCAAACAAATATAAATTTAATCTGCGATAAATTAAAAATACTACGCAATTCAGTTGCAAGTATCTCCAAACCAGAAGAATTATTTTCTGTGTACGATTGCTTTGATTGTACGATATGTAACATAAAATAGTTAAATATATCAATAGCAGCAACAAAAGGAAAACGTATGTAAAAATATATTATTAATAAACCGGCTTATTACATATTGGAAGAATTTGTATTACTCACTACACTACATCAAACTATAAATAAAGTATGCTTAAAAAACTAAACCAGGTGTACGACTTTTTAGAAGTACATGCAGAATGCAGAAAATATTAAAAGAAGAAGTAAATTTTGGACCGGCAAAATTGTTGCGCTTTCAAACATCTGATGCGATAGTAAGAAACAAAATTTTCAACAAACATTTCCAAATTTTCTCGTGTTAAACTGTTTCTTTTCCGTACGGCCTCTTGATGTTGAGACAATTATAAAAACTAAAGTAAAAGAGTTTTCAAAGAGGACTCTTGAGTTTAACTTTCTGAGCAAACAAGGCTTGTATTGTTCGCATTCCTATTGTTAGTTGACGCTGCCCGTTGTTTTCGTTCTGAATGTAAGTTTAAACAACTGTAATTATTTCCTCTTCTATCAAATTTATCATCTCCTAAAGTCCTTTTTAACTTTATGCCTTTGAACCTTTCTTCATAATTCGATTAATCCTAAATAAAAAAAAGTTATCAGACCAAAATATATAATTTTGTAATTATTTTAGTACTTTATGCAATTCGTCAATATTTTGTGTCTATTATATGTGTTATGTTACTTAAAAATTGTTAACAATATATTATGCGTTACCTTTCAGAACATAATATAGAAAATAAATACACTATATTAATAGTTGCGCCTAACATAACTAGCTGCGCCTGTATTAAGTACCAATTAAAGTTGATAGTAATTTCTTTATCCTCTTCATTTTACCTATTGCAATATCCTACATATGAAACAATGTTACGGTGTAAGTCACTTAGTGTTTGAAATGTAATATATTTCGTTTTCTTCTTCTTTTCAGCTGATAATTGTTACACCGATCCTAGCAAACTACCGCGACTTGAGCTATATTATCGGTCCACTTAGTGAGAAGCCTAACCACGCTGTATCTATCGGTTGCACAAGCGATGTGTCCCGCCCGCTGCCACTTCAGATTCTCGATTTAGGTTGGTGACTTTCCGTCATCTGCGGATTTCATCTTTTTGAATTCAACCGCGTAGCGAAACCCCGAACAAAACTCTGCGTATTGTTCTCTGGGTGACCTCCCGCCTCAGATCCGTAAGTTATCACCGACAACACACCTAGTGTGTGAAATGTGACATCGGAGTTACATTATTTACTCTCCATTTGAGATTTTTTAGAACTCTGTCTGAAAAAGAAATACAGCCAAACTTACAAATATTTACATAAGACTTTTACCGAAATAAAATCATCACAAACAAATAACAAACTACGTATATAATATAATGGAAATTTTAAGTTTTATCCAGCAATAAACTAAGATTCTATTGTACTTCTTACTTACACAAGTAAAAACTATCTCTTAGCCGTGATACTTGGAACTTGATTTGTTACACGAACGACTTTTTCTTTTATTGTGTTTGTTCTAAGCTTTGACTTGAGACTGTTTTCCTTATAAGAGATCAAACTCGGTATTCACTTACAGGAGCGTTTAATTTAAGTAAGAAGCTAATTAGATAGTGCACTAAATTTTTTAATTACTTGGCGTTAAACCAATCATCCATGTAATTTATAAATTTAAAAAGTACATTGTTTTTATTCATCTGTCAATAAAACCAAATAAGAACCATTTCGATTATTTTTGTTTAAAGAAACAGAGATTTAAAAATGTTTCATTTTCGGTGCAAAATCTATTTAAGACTGACAAGTTTCGCGTGGAGTTTAACCAAAAATATATTTAGTTTATGTAGTTTAGGTATTCATGTAGGAAAAAGCGGTTATTTTAATATAACAAACAGACACTCCGATTTTATTTACTTGTATAGATTTAATACCAAGAAGTAAATCATTAATTGTTAATGAAGGTAATACTTCTAACGTTTATTTTATTTAAATTTTTAAAAACTCATGAAAGATTAAAAATTAGACAACATTCCGACATATGCTTTTACTGATTAGAGTGATAATATTTTTGCAGCCAGATTACGTCCTTGTAGATAATATCATATGACCCAGGACATCAGAAAGTAAAACAATTCTTTATCATTTCTCTGAATGACAGACAAAGCATTCCGCCCTAGGTGTGTTATCTTACATAAATAATTCACGACTCACGTTTCATATTCAACACTCGTCTGTATCGCAACTGTCTGTGTCCTAATGAACTCATTGCTATTTGCATATATGTGGAGTAAATCTGATCAGCGCAAATGTGTAATATGTAAACATGGAGAAGTCGCTTCATATTTTTAACATTTTAAAACACAACTACACCTTTTATATAAAGAGTGATAATAAGTGTAACAACTTTATAGGAGCGAATGTATAGCTCATTAGTCAGCAAAAAGCTTTAAAGCATTTACATCTATATGAAATTAATTATTTTGAAATTATTATTTATTTTTTCTGTTCATACATACCACTTCTGACCTTCTAGCAGTACTAAGTCTACAGGAAAAGAAAGTGAATAATTTTAATATGTAGTAGTAAACTTCTTGAAATGTTTTTTTTTACTTTCTTGTCATTATTTTATTTATAATTTCGAAAACCACTGAGTTACGAGTATGTGTAGACCATACATTAATGTAAAGTAAATTAATTATATATTTACTCTTTTAAAACTTTCACATCTAAAGCTAATCAAAATTATATAAGCATGATTACTACTTATTAAAGAAATATAACTGTATTTTCATAATTTCCAAATAACAAAGTCTTCATCAATGTCGTTTTAGTCGCAGGACATCCACTGCTCAACCCAGGCCTCGCCTATAGATTACCATTAGGACCAGTTGGAAAAAGCCTACATCCAACGGCTTCTAATGATTTAAACGAGGTCATTTCTCACCCTTGTAAAATGGACGTAATACACTCCGTTGCCAGCCGTTTTGCGCGCTATGTCACCTGTCAACCAAAAGAAAAAGATAATAATAGAATAGTTTAATTTATTTTTTTAATATTTAACGGAGGAATTAGTTTAAGAAAAGATAAGAAAAACTTTGCTTAGTAATCATTGTGACACGCAGGAACAAGAGCAAAAAAAAGGAAATATTAACTGTTATATAATAACAGAGGCACGAACGCCGATTTCTATTCTGTATAGGTTCAATGAAAACTGTATGTCTGTCTACCATTTCGACTTGCCAATCCGCTGGGTTATATTATTATATTTACTTTTGTTTGTATACAGATCTCCTGACGCCTAATTTGATCTCCTAAAGAAAGATCGTAAGATCATATTAATTTTAGTGTACACTATCCCTACACTAAAATACTAGAAGCTTCTGTACTTGTATGTACTTTAGTGTGTTTAAAGTATTAAAATATAGATATTTGAATGAAATTATATTGTTACTTAATTCTTAGATTGAGAGTTGTGAATTGATCGTGAATGATTTTATTTCATATTATTTGCAATTAAAGTTGCAATCTATGTGCAGTAACGACTATAATAGAATGTGTTTTGACGAGCATTTCTTTTATTATCGGATGTAAAAAAAGCTGAGAATAAACTGCCTGGTGATAATCAAATCAGTTTTCTCTTTACAAATTACGTTGCAGCTGTGAAAATGCGAAACACATTTCAAAAACCAAAGCTTTGCTGTGTTATGTAATTGCTCCGCGATGTTTTTCCTGGCAATGTTCTTGAAGTAATAGGAATCCGAGAATAATGAACAACGGTAAAAATTTCTAGTTAGTAAAACGAATCTTAAATAGATGTTATATAGTACCCGTCATTTAACATAGCACATCGGAACTTATATAACGTATAGTAAAAAAGTAGTATAAATTTATTTAGAATAGATAAAACAATTTTTTTCCGATGTGCTAAATCAAATGCCGGGTACTTTACAAAGTTAAAAATATTTAAAACCTGATTTTTTTATTATCCTTGTCTAATACATGAATGAACTGTTTATTTTAACTGATACATAAATTTTATAACTGTAAAAATAAGGTTAAATCTTATTATAATGTATTTTATTACCTTAATTTGTTTTGAGAATTGATTACGCCTTATTCGATAAGTAGCAATTAATTACATTGTTACCTGTAGTAGGTACAAGAACAAGAAAGGAAAGAAACGAGGATAATATTTCAAAGTAACGAAGCAAATAAGAGACCATAGAATATTAAATCAAGCGAAATACATTAACTTAATTACTTGTTGCCATAGTACACATATATATTTTAACAGGAAATATAATGCAAGAGATAATTATAAGAGATATGGGAAGAAAAAGGCTTAGACGAACATAAAACATATAAGAAAAGTATTTTCTTTAACTTTTTTCCGTATAGTCTCGATGGAACTTGATTTTTAAATTAGATGAGGGCAACAATTGAAAGAATGGTATACAATTTTTCTAACTAATAATTTTGATTTATATATTTACAATTTTGATTACTTAAACTATATACGCTATACTAAAAAACATAAGATAGAATGAATTGATAGTGGGGGGTGGAAGCACATCACTCTTGTAACCGAGGGCCGTTGGGGCAAAAATTTTCCCGAGCGTTAGCCACGAGCCGGTGGAAGGGGCGTGAATAGGGGGAAATAGGCTTTGACTATTTCCTCGTAGCAGGGGGTGCCACGACAGCATTGTCAAAGAAGTCGGAGAAAGTTGCTGCGGGCAGCGCAACGTCATGGCGATCTTTGGGCCTATCGGACCTAATAGAATTTAATAAAGGAGGTCTTTTTCTAGCATCAGACGTATTTCGACTGAAATGATAATAATGACTTCTGCAAGGAAAATTCAGATGTCGTATACGTGAAAAATTTTAACAAAAAATATTTTCAATTAACAAAACGCCGTCTTTGCAAATCAGTCCTATTTAATATTACTCTATTAACGACTGTCTAATAATTGTAAACCAACCTACTCAATTCAATCGCGTCACTATCGTTAGCTTCCATGTGTAATTAAGTATAAACGGAGTTGAAACTCCCTCGCTATTTAAAGTGGAAAATATCTTCATTATATATATTCATTCGAAATGCTTGTAAAATATTTGCATATGCATGTACAGCTGGTTTTTATTTAGTCCTGTTTACTTAATTTGTTATTTACAGATTTACATAAGACCGGATTATGTAGCCGAGTTCTTAGGTTGCTTGAGTAGACGCTTTATAGAGTGATTTGGTGAAAGGGCTCCCAAAAGGGCACCTTGGCGTGGGCTCAATATGCCTTCAGCATTCTGATTCAAGGGTGCTTCAGAATCCCAAACCTCGGCTCGATCGGTGTGTACAATTAGACTATAAGACGAAAGTGTTACTTGATTGCTTATATATGAAAGGCAAAGAACTTACATTGCACAACATTTATTTATTTAGAAATAGTTACCAGAAATACATGCGCTAAATTTATTCGTTATAAATGATTAAAATTTCTTACACATGATCTGTATCAAACAAATATGTCAATTCTTCTTTTCAGAACCCGTACAGCATTGTACTAAAAATATCGAGTCATCACGAATCATCGATTATCATTCCTGAATTCGTTTCTTATATTATAAAGTTGCATGTACATTATCATCGCTCGCTTCTAGTAAGGATCATAAAGAGTATAACATTTTCTTTTGAAATAAATATTAAATAAAAACCTAAAGTGTAAGTTACGGTATCTCAGCGGTAGGGGACTGACACTTGCAATCGTAAGTCGCGGGTTCGATTTCCAGGGTACTATCTAATATAATCAACACTTACTGCATTAATAATATAGGATTGCAACTGCTCACAAACAAGTTTCCGGAAGATGGGCAGTAGCGTCTTCTGCGTACCATATTACCACACTGCCGTCGCCAACTTGTCTGCCTAGTGTGGCGCTTATGGTATATCCCTCCACAGATATCTTTGGGGGAGACCTATCCCTTGCAGTGAGCGCGTATGAGATGAAACGACGATGACGAAAAAACCTAAAACATATGTAAGAATTTTGGTTGTGTATTATTTCATTTTTGATAGAGAAAATCGTTTGACTTAACATAATGTCGTTGTAAAAAATAACGTAACTTAATACAATTTATTTACTTTCATTAAGAATTAAACACTAGGATACAGGCCTTTAGCGTTCCGCAGCTTTTCTTACTATACGGTTTTATATTCCATGTTAGTTTCTGAACTTTCTTTATATATATAAGTCTAATAGATACATTAACTGATTGCTGTTACTTATACTACTATGACAATACAAGAAAATTTGTTTTAATTAATATAAAATTGAGGTAAGCAAACGGTTAAGTTGTTTTAAACTTAAGTAAAATGTTAACACAAAAATATTTTAATATATACTTCACACCGGCACATTGCAATACTGACTCTTTTGCATAGCAACTCCGTTTTCGCTAAAAAATGTGTGACCAGGCCACGGTTATTAACCCAGAAGAGAATCGACTTTGTTTTATGTGAAATAATCAGCATATTCTGCTTTAATCCTAGATTAAATTTGTTTTTGACCCTCGGAAAAGAATTTACACCAATTCGAACAGCACTCGAATGAAATTCTATGACCCGTCTATGAACCTTAATAAAGTTGATAATCGACAAATGTAAATAATTAAATATAGTAGCACTCGGTGATGAGTTGCATTTAATTTTATAATATAGACAGGGTTTCAATCTTTTTATGCAAAAATATTTAGTTTTTAATCTTCTAAAATCGCTAGATGCACTAGAGTACTGAATTTTACATGAAAATAATATCGTACATACACAAATAGGCCGACTAAACCGACTAAAACTTTATATTTATTGATGGCGCGCCCGCTAGCCTGCCCGAATCCGCTATAAATTTATACATATAAACTTTTATGAGTTTACGAAAAGTTTTCAAAAAAGATTTACTTTAAATAAGATGCATAGCCCCGAATAACAACGCA
This sequence comes from Battus philenor, assembly GCF_028537555.1. Classification (NCBI taxonomy): domain Eukaryota; kingdom Metazoa; phylum Arthropoda; class Insecta; order Lepidoptera; family Papilionidae; genus Battus; species Battus philenor. Next base: position 9,143,436 of record NW_027181693.1, read on the forward strand.
CTACTCACTACAAAGTTCTAATGTTTCACCACAAACGTGTATTCAAAAGGTGAGGTGGTGAAAGCTTGTCTCCACACGGAGCATAGTTAACGTAGGTTTTTGATTTATTAGCGACAAACGGAAATGCGTGGGTGTACATCATTAATATGAAAACCATTTAAACTTACGTTGTCGTTTTAAAGCGAAAAGATAGCAAAACAAATAAATATTAAACACTGATTTAACTCATAAAAATAATAGTCATTTACGGTGACAACTACACCGTCTCTAGGCTGTAAATACGCTGCCACTATGTGGTAAATCGTAACTATTAATGTACAATTGCAATATGAATTAAAAATTTATTTGTAATTTTTAAAAATCGCTGTCGTGTAAGCAAGGAATTTTCAGATGCGATTAAAAAAAATGTTATTTGCGAGACGATTCCTTTATTTTTAACGAAATCCGTAGCGTAGTCGACATGTTTGAAGCGTGTATTGTCGTAACAATCAGTGTATTTTATGTACAACTCTATGAAATAATTGATACCCGTAAAGCGCGACCTACTATCGAAAGGAACAGGCTGCCAATTAATTATAATAATACATATTTTTTTATTTTATCACTCTAATAATTGTAAATGTATTGTGTTTCATTACGTTTAATATTAATAATTGCCAGTAAGTGGAGAAAAAATAAATACACAAAAAAGTTTGTGATGTGATGATTATTGTCAAAATATGCCGCCCTTTCAAAGAACAGAGAATTATTAAATACTACAATTATTTATTTACAAGTGATACAACATATCGAATGGCATAACATACGTACTTACCTAAAATCAAGTTATGCTTATTCCTGTTGCATACGTGTAATACACAAAATTTTTTGTGTAATTTTTTGCCCAAAATATATGTACGTCTGGACCCCGCGGAATCGCTTAGTTTGCCTGACCCTTCTACAATACAGTAACATGTAATATCTTTAAATTATCAAGTAGTTATATTGAGAAGTTCATTAAACTAAAATAAGTTTTTACTGTAATAGGATATTTTATAAGTAAAATATCCTATTACAGTGTGGAGGATTTTTAATTTAATAATAAAGCTTGGGAATGAATTACTGTACTGTATTTAGAATATCCTTTTTCAAACCGAAGCGCATTTGTAGCCCTTGGTAACTTTTAGTTGAAGGATGCAGTAATAAGGGCTCCTTTTCAGTAATTTTTTTCATGTAAATGATTCTGTGTAAATAATAATTTGAACCAACGAATATATTAAGACAAGGTAAAATTATAAACACGATTTTTATATTCATTGTAATTACGATAAAGAGTTACCAATGAATTATTGAAAGCCGCCTTACTTGGAAACAAATATTTTTGTTCGTCGTTGTTGTTTCAGTTGCCTGTAGCCGGTAACCGTTTCCAAAGTGAATAATTCATGATTCACAATTCTATAGCAAACCTTTGCCTCTGCCTTTGTGGCAACAATTAAATAATTGTGTAATATACTCATTAAAATAAATTCGTTACCATTGGTATTATCAATGGTAGCATTTACAAAGAGGCTGCGAGATATATTAAATTTAAATCATAGAATTTGCTTTGCGCATTCCGTGCCACCCAAAGCTTCGACATTTAATTTCCTATGCAGAACTGTACTATACATCGAGATAAATTATGTTTATAATCGCAACTAATACATAATAAGATTACTCAGGATGGGCAGATAACCTTGTTAAGGTAGTCAGAAGACGCTGGATGCAGTCCCATTCTCTCGGTTCCTATTGGAAGTCTACACAGGAGTCTATATCCATTGGTGGACGTTCTGCGGCTGAAATTATGGTGATAAATTTTGTAATTGTCGTAACCTTTTGTAACCCTTCCAAATGAAAGCCCGTTTATGGCAGATATAGACACTACGGTATAAAATTGGGTTAAATAAAATCGACCTGTAATTTCCCACAGACATTATATGTTGTTACATTACGTTGTTATTTACTTAACTAATACTCATATTCATATTAATAAAATAAAATTATTAGGAATAAAAGAAATAATATTGCGCCGGGTAGGCGCCTGGTCGCAAATGAACGTCAATATTACCAAAATGCTTTTGTTTATCTCGTCATAGAATAAAGCGAACGTGACAGCGCAACGATATAAGTTTGATAACAAAAAAACTCCTTACATCATGTAAACAGATTCTTGGCCTAAATCTGTATAACTTTCATTAGACAACATCAAGAACTTTGTCAAGCAGAATACTTACTTTGTTTTGTGATATTTCTTCCCGCATGTCCTTCGTCAAACTTACCTAACTACTACCTCCCTATCCCTTTATAATAAACAATTATATAACTTTAAAATTACAATAAATATGTTACTATATTAAAACAAGCATAAACAATAAATACATATTCATAAAGACTAACTTAAAACGCATAACATGTATTAAAAACATGAATAACATGTTTGTTCTAAAAAGTTAAAAAGAATGGATATTAAAATTGATATTTTCCTCTTACAAACAAAAATCACGCTTGCTGCTAGATTGTTTTCACGAGAATACTATTTGCTTTAAACAAATAGCAAGTGAACCTTTTCTTTGGAAAAATGTCCATAATAAACCGAGCAAATTTATTGACTAAAAACGGTGTGAAAAATTTTTTTTTACTAAATTCTTCAATATTATTTCAACTATACAATCAATAATACCAGTTTATAGAGTAATATGCATGGGATATCCACAAATCATTCTTTTATAAGGTATGTTTCATAGTAGTCATCATGGGTGCCAGAAATAGAATAAGTGAAATACGAGATATTTCTGTAAATTTACATATCGTGTACTTAAAATAACAGAATGATTCCTTTATCACCGCCTGATTAATACACAAAGTAGCCATGAGTATAAACGGTTGTTAAATAACATTTGCGCCATATAAAAACGTTATATACATCTGCGATAAAAGAAAATGCATTTAAACAACAACCGTTAAAGATTTAAAATTAAGTATGCCATGATGCTCTAGTTTGTTAAACACATTCATATGTTATTCTGTTTAATATCAATCAAAACTATGAACAGTCAAGTTAAATGATCAAAACAAGCACATAAGTTACAAAAAAATCTTTTTGCCGAACGTAAGCAAGCATTTGTGGCATGTATTTATGCGCACAAAAAAATCAGAATTCAAATCGAAAATATTTTATACTGTCTATTTTCATTCCCTACTCCATTTTCATAATCGATTTCATCTATAGTGTATATGAATAATTCATATTGAGATCGTCTCATATTTTAGCGAAGACGATTTTTCTTAGATTAAAAAAATATTGCGGCACAAGCGGACCGATGAATATCATAAATATCTTTTGAATATAAATAATAACTAAAATTTAATAATTATTGAATGAAGTTTTTAAATATTCATATACGTTATTCTAAAAAGGTTTTATTAAGTAAACACTATATATATTTTATTAGCGATTAATCAAAGTTTTGTCTTGATCAACTTACTTCTTCTTATGTTATGAACTCAATGTAATAAAAACACTCTTTATATGGTTTATCATACTGATCGGTAAAGTAAGATCTCCTAAAATCTCATTCACATTCTTATTTGTAATCAACAAAATTGTATTGTCTGTTTATTGTATTGTTTATTATATAAACACATATTTGTATATAAGTAGACGAACGAAAGTAACAAAAATTGCCTGGCAAATTGACAAGTCGAAATGACATTGGGTAGGCCTACATAGCTAGTAGAACCGATGGTTACTAGAAATTTAAGATAATATAGTGTATACCATGTCCGTGGTCGCCTGTCTAGGCGAATACAATGAAAATTTCGCCACAACAAAGTTCACTGAAGATCTTGTTACGGTCGTCTAAAGACGCTTGACGCAGGATGGAGAAAGACCTATTGAAAATATACAGGAGGGCCTGTGACTCGTAGTGGACGTCCCATGGCTGAAATGATGATGATAGATAACATTTACTTATCTGGAAGATAAACCAAAGAAATTTTAAATTATAGTAACCGCATTTACTATAACACATGTATTAATTGTATTGGTCACCATTGATCATTCTTCAACTCATGCAATAAATATAACGATATTTTCGAGGTTAGTAATATGATAAGTAATGAATACAGCCAGTCAGCCCAGCTACAGGACAGACTAACGATCATAGGTCGTAGGTTCGATTTCCGAAATACAGTCTCATATATAATTCACACTTTATGCATTAATTCTATACAGAATTGCCAATGAACTCAAAAAAATTTCAGAGTATGGACAGTAGCGTCGTTTGCGTACCGTAATATCATACTGCGATCGCCAACCCGCTTTCTAAGCGTAACGATTATGGTTAAACCCCTATATATCTTTGGGAGAGGTCTATACCTTGCAGTAAGCGTCTATGAACTGAAATGACAACGAAGTGTTGTACTGTACTGTATTGCCATCCCATATTATTTTGTCACACAAAATTAAGCTTAAGCAACTTCATTAGTTATCTGCGGCGAAAACAGTTTACAGTTTTTAAAATATGACAAGTGTTTTACCTAGGTAGGTAGGTAAAACACTTATCTTATTACTTACTTACTTATTACGTCCTTTCTAAAAATTACGTTTACTCTTGACAAGTCTTATTAATTAATTTGTTCATGTTTGTTCCACTAGACACGTTTTTGTTCTTGTTCAACTTAATTGTGTGGTCTTTGAGATTTATTCGTTTCCCGAGGAGCAGTTAATGCAAATAATTTTGTTAGTGGTATCCTCAAGATATACAACAATCATTCTCATTAAAAGGATACCCTCATTTACGCCAGAATAAATATAATGGTACGAACATTCATATAATATTTTATTTGTATAATTTTTTATATAATATTAATATAATATTTATACATTTATAAGGAATGGGGAAAACGTAAAGACGATAGGTAATACTTACATTATAGACGTGAATTTCCCGGTTATTATTTACATGCACACTTTTCAAAGTTTCCGCCTTGCGAGCTCTTAAATTTTTTCATGAAAAATCCGGTCCTTTGTTTTATTGTTTCAAAGTGGAGCGCGCATTGACCTATATTTTGAAGTAAATAATTGTAGATTTAAAAAATCATGGAATGTATCGAGCTACACCGTTAATAAAGGTTAATGAATTCTTTTATAATTTAATGAATGCTTTTTAAATTCATCTGATCTTTATTTTATTACGTTTATAGCGACATTTTTTAAGAAGGAAGGCGTAGAAAGTTGTGAAAATAAGTGGAGAGGCTCTTTGTTAAAGCAATGGTGCGGTTCGTTGAACAAGAGAGCTTAATTAGTTACAAAGCTTTTGCTTTCAAACAACGTAATTATTTTAAATTGGTAATTAACTAACACCTATACATGCTTTAGGTTTTAAAGAGTTTTCTATTTCATTATTTGTTGGACAAAGTGCTCTTTTAAACAGTTACACATTTAGTTACGCAGTCGTATGTATAATAAAAAGACTGGTACCATTTTCGATATGCCAGCATCTTTTTTCTGTAGATCTGTTTACTAATAATAGATTAATTTAAATTGAATGTCATATGATAGACACTTAATATTAATATTCGCACCTAGTCGAAAGAACTAAATAAATCTCCATACCTTTGTTATAATTTCCTTTAAAACTTGTGTCCAGGAACAAGATTAAATTAACGAAAGTTAAGCAACGAACACGCGCCTATCCCAAAACCAACCAATCTAAAAGTTCACCCAACAAACGTTAGAATGTATATGCCACTGTTCAAGCTACTTATTATATACTCATATGATCTGAATGTAAAATCTCACTGTTATCTTTAAAAGTGTCACGTATAATAAATAAATTGTATTTTTTTTAAAACCAAAACGCACTAATATTTGTAATTTGTATATTTATTGACCAAATACAATGAGTCGTAGTTTAAACAACACTACAACACAACAAATGACAACTTTAAACCGCAATAGGTATATAAATTTGCCATATATTATTAGGTAATTCTTTTCCATACACGTCCAGACAAGTTTTCATTAGAGGAGCAGCTATCTGTAAAAACATATAATCACATTCCACGATAGTGAAAAAAACATACAAAAAGAAAAGGGTAAATTAAAGAAATTTTTATCCTCACCTTTCCATGAAATCCCATAGCCCAACAACCAGTATTTATTCCTAAATTTACATTCGTCGAACAATGATTAATAATGACATCAGTGTTAACCTAAAATAAATATTTCATGGAGAACTAACATTGTAATTAAAAGACACCATATTAAATTACACGTAAGTATAAAAAAAGCTAAATCAAGCCAAAACGGTGTAGATAATCGCACAACACAGATTGCTTACTTGAACTGGCAGTCCCTCTTGTTCAAATCTAGTGAGGTTAGGTTGTTGAATCGGTAAAAATCGCCATCTTGTGTTTGAGACAGCGTGCTCACTGAGGTAAAGGGGATACAAACCGCACAAACCAGGAATTGCATCAGGATCGTATCTCATATAAAGAGGCTGAAATCATTAATGTCTTGGTAAAACCCCATAAGCGTGTAATTGACTCAAGCGTTTTTATAGCCTTAAAACGAACGTAAAGATAATAATATAATAAATTTAATTTATGGTAAAAAGGATTATTATTATTTGACGCCCATAAATATGTTTTAAAGTGATGACTGAAAATCAGCGTTCAATGAATTTTCATCGTCGTGGTAAACAACAAAATCGTCTCGCCAATATATATTAATGTGTAAATCTAGTACCATATTTTTATAAATTAAGCCGTGGTATTGAACAACAAAATATAAAAACATAACGTATTTATCAGTGCTCTTGAAATTAAAATCACGTGCAGTATTTTATTACATCGCTACGCTTTGCTGAAAACAAAAATAATTCACATAGATTTATATTAATCTAAACAGTGCATCAACGTTTGGGAAACTATGAGACATCTTCTCGTCCAAAATACTTTAGTATCGAAAGAGGAAGGTACCGATAAGTGGTTTCTCACTTCGGACCTAACAATCGTGCAAAGGTAAAAAGAGAGCTATGCTCGGGATTAACTTGAGATCGTATTAAGAATGAGGAGATATTCGTAGACTATCTAAGTAACCATGAATCGACAAATCTAAGTGGCAATCAACAGGTCATGTAGCAAGGTTCTGGGGTAGAGACGACAGGCCGGCAAGCGAAGCGTGGCATGTCCACCCACAAGGTGGATAGAAAACTTTCTTGAGGTCCTTGGAAAACGCTGGATGCAAGCCGCTGCCTGTCGATCTTATTGGAAATCTATGGAGGAGGCCCGTGCGCAGCAGTGGACATCCATAGAGCTGAAATATGATAATAATAAAAAAGTGAACCTAGAATTAAAGAAAAACAAATATGCTTACCTTTTTGCTCAAAGAAGATGCAAGGGTAAGTAAAAATTCTTGATTGTATTTCAAAGTTTCTCCTTCGCGATTACAATAGTCTGCACTGGTGATGACGAAGGTGTTCCTTTTTGCTGGCTGTACATGCGTAAGCCCCACTAAAGAGCAACCGTCAACTAAGTCTTGGTAATATTCGATTTCGTTTGCAGAAATTCTTCCACCTAACAGTAAACCCTTTTTATCCTCGGTTGGTGGATCACTGGCTGTAAAAATGTTATTACGTATGCAAATATATTCTACTACAAATGACATAATGAATATTTGTTTTAAAACATGTTACAATTATTTTTCCAGTTAAATTATTACTTTTATTATTTACAAAAAAGAATACTTGCTTGAGACGTAGGGTGCTAAAAGTGCTATTCGGGCGCCAAAGCATATACTCCCCGTAGACTGAGTCAAAATTGTGGTTTCATTGAGATTCTCTGACATTGTCCGATATCTTGCTAATAAAAGTTCACCATTTTTCATTTGTTCCAAAAATTTGTTTATCTTGTACTAGAAACATACCACTTATTTATTTAAAGTTCATTTCAATTACTCGTACAAGTGAATGTCATTTTTGTTCAAAATGCCAACCTCTTCTAATTGGGAAGCTTCATACCAGTTACCGAGAAGAACACGGTTCGAATAGACAATACCTTTATCAATATCTGTCTTTGACATATTAATAATAAGAGATCAAGTTCGGACCAAGAAATATGTGCGTACAAAACCAATGAATGACATGAATTAACTGTCATTATTGTTTTTTTATTCAACAATCTTCATCAATGTGAACTGTCATGTAATAGTTTAGGAAATTACAGTACAATCAATTGCTTGTGAATTAGTAAATACATAAACTCGCTTGTGCATGTAATAGAATTAAATTTTAATTAAACAAAACAAACGTAGCTACGATTTTTTTTCAGTCTAACGTTGTCATTGTATGGCTGCAACAATATTAAAAATAATTTCTAAATTATTAATCGTTTAACAACTATTAAAACATTATTTATAACTACAGTGTATATAAAACAGAATCCCTTTTTCCCCTAGTCATACAAACTTGAGAATGACCTTCACCGATTTTATTTGTTATTATGTTGCCTACTTTGTAGAAGTTTCTAACGGAAAAAAATTGCCTCGTATTTTAAAAAATATAACAAAGTGATTACTTCAAAAGATGTTACTACAGGCGAATAACTTTATTAGCCAGTCAGCAATATTTATAAATTAACGTTATTTCCAAAAATATATAGAATCATTTAATTGTGTACTTAAATATTTATTTTATATTTCTTATGAATAAACGCAAACCTAATGCCGAGTAATAAACAATAACTTCTCAACTAGCAAATATCTGATATCGTTTACACAAAGAGCCCCACTATCAAGAAGGTCTTAATAACCTTATATGACAGAACAGAATTGTCTGGTACGTTCAAATATGCACAATAATATCGTATCACAAGCTTATGGCCAGTTCGGTCTGGTTATATAGTCTCAATTTAGTAAACACATATTTTATGGAAGACAAATGAAACTGGACTTTAGCCAGATTATTTTTCTTTTGTTGTCTTTATAATGTATATAACGTTATTTTTCTGTTAATAAATTCTTTCAAGTTTTGAATTAATGTTTTTTTTCTATAATATATATTTTATTCGCGTCAATATAGAGGTACGACGTGGGAACGATTTACCAGTATTTTGCCACTGAAAGCTTACATTTATATTTTTTTATTAGAGAACATCACGTAATTCGTAGCTATTATTTTTTGGAAACACGCTATAATACTTTTCATCTGGTGTATAATCAACACAGACGTTTTCTTATAAAAACAATTTTATTATTTCACTTCTCTTTATCCCATGCCGCAAGCACGTAAAATAACATTACGTTCATGAAACGTAACCGTGTGGACTTGCAGAGCCCTATTACCTGAATACCTTTTTTTATAATGCAAAACAAAAAGTGGTTCATTATCACTAAAGTCAGTCATAGCTGCAATAAATTGATGCAACTGCTTATAATTACTATCATCATCATTTCAGCCGTAGGACCCCTACAGCTGTAAATATTGGGAAGCTTATAGATTTTCAATGAGATCGGCCCGAAATGGCCTGTATCCAGCATCTTCCGACAACTTTAAAAGGGTCATCTGTACATTTGTGGGCTAACATCCTACGCTGTGCTTGCCAATCCGTGGTCTCCATACCAGAACCTTAAGATCCCAACGGCCACCTGTTCTATCCTCTATATAAAAGCCCGAGCATAAAGCTTCATGGCTCGTTAAACAACTTCGAACGTAGCAATGAGAACCGAAATGTGAGACTGACTTTCACTGTCGTAAGTAGACACTTTAAACATACATTGGTCGTAGAACTTCGTCTTGTGGAACTGGCACTTATTATTATAGATATACAAAATACAACACGTGGTAATAAAACGTTAAAAGAAACCTAGCGATGAAGCAGTATATATTAGTAAGGTAAGGATCCTTACAAGCGTAAATTAAACATTTTCGCGAACTTTTTAAAAAAATAAAGATTTTCTCCCGAATTGAAATCAAACTTTTACCGTTAACAAATAATCATAAATTTTCCTTTTTTTTATTTTAAAAGATCATTTTTATTAAATCAACATAATAATCAACATATAAATAACCATCTTAACAAAATTAAATATTTGTCACAAATTGTACCCATACGATATTAATGTGATTGTTTATAAAAATATAATAAAAAACAACCAACTTAATTAATCACAGTAATTTATTTCACTTTGTCCTAGCTAATTAGAGAAATTAATGAAATTTGAACACATAGGAAAGCATGAAACCATTTCGATATACAAACTTAGTCAAGCGTTAAGAAAGCAATTAAGTATAATTGCTGTACGTCGCAATGTTACTACAATTTAACGTCTAGTAAATAAATGTGGAAGAGCACAAATGGTTTTACTGTAGAAATACATGGATAATATTTCAGAAAGCTTGTATGTGATTTAAAAGTGTAAATATTTATGTAGAAATATTTTCACATTCTAAACAACGGTCACATTATGGAAGACATGGTAAAGCCTGCGGCGTCTAGACAACGTGAAGACGACATTTTGACACAAATGAAACACGACGAGATGCACCTTATAACTGGCACAGCTTTGTCGTGTGAATCTTCTGCGGTCATGTACATTTTACGTGGATTTTGTGCTCCAAACTTTGTTTTCTGTGGCCAAAAAATTATTTAAAATTTATTCTTAGAAACTATATCATTTAAAAAGGAAACAGGAGATTGTATTAGATTTCTATATACTTTAGGGCCTCATCCCTCCCAATTTTGCTGAATGTTTACTGTACCATGATAGATAAAAACCAAAACGTAGTTAACTTCCCCAGAGTAACCAAGTATGAGGATGTCCAAGTATTGTTTATAATACACATGATAACAAATCTATACAAAATGAAAGAGTTTGTTACACAACCAAACTCTAGTTTACGGCTCTATATCTAATTATTTAGCAAGACATTATCTTTTGTCGCAATTCGCCCTGAACTTTGTATATATTTTCTTTAGATTATACAAACGCTTATTTTGACAATATTTCAACAAATTATTTTATACTAATACATTTCGCACTAAATATTTACCACAAAGAAGTGAGATACAAATTCATTATGTATTTATTTTAATTAGGGGCGCCAACAGCAAATCATAATACACGTTTATATAAATTTGGTGTAACATTGTACGTATTTAAAAGTGTTTATCTATTTTAGGCGTACATAGTGCTGGCCATGGCTGTATTTATGCTTTGAATTGATAAATGAATATTTAAGTCTTCGAATGTAAACAATATTAATATAAGTGCAACGACTCATAGAAAAGAAAAATGTTAAAATATTTAATAAGTTACTGCAAAGTTTTCACAGCAAGTTAACGCGCTGTCTTCTACGATTTCCTTTTTAACTTTCTAGACGTAAAACTTGGGTAACAAGAATGAAGATTCGTAAAACAATAAGCATACACAATCTAAAGTACAACGTTAGTAATTTAAATACTAGCTTTCAGTTTTAGAATGATAAATTAATAACAGATTACTTTTAACAACCATATAATTTTTGACCCTTGCTTTCAAATATAATCCAATGTCAAAAGTTTAATATTACGTTATTACTCTAAGTAATATTAAAACACAACGGTATACTGTGAAGAAATTCCTTTTACGTATTGAAGATGTCATTGTCCTTTATCTATAAAACTATTACAACTGTTAAATAAAATATAAGACTCTCATATACATTATTTGACTGGGACAACTAATGTAGCGGTAAGTATGATAATAATAAGTTAGCTTAGTTAAGATAAAATACATAAAATTCCGGAGGCTAAACACTCTGTCACCCCGGAGCTCCATGACGTAGACCAGCACTTCCAAAGATACTACCAGCGCGGCAGCCTGCAATAGTTTCGAGTCTTTAAAGAGCAGTGACAGTACGGCTGCTGTAAATCTCATAGTCTTACTCATCCATCCGACGTAGGCCTCTGTCATAGATCTCTAGTAGCACCTGTCGGGATCGTAAAGAATGACTGGAGATGACTAAAAGATATGTATACAATTTGAAAAATGAGAATAGAAGATGAAATTGTAAGAATGGTAGAAGAAAATAGAAAAAATATATTAAACCTCTGTAAACCTAGTTCCTATTTCACATGTAGGATTGAACGAGAGATCTTCAAAAACGATCATAAAAATGTTATGTCACTTGCCAATCCGCTGACCTACTATAATTCACGTAAGGATCGCTTCATTTCTATTTGGATCTCGTAGAGAAATTCCGAGCATAGCATTCTCAATGGCTTGTTAAGCTGTGAACAAGTGTCAGCTTGCTAATATACTATATCTGCTTTCGATAGTAAAGAACTTAAATGTTGACTTGACTCATCAATGGAGATAATATTTATAGATGCTCCGCGTCATTCACTACGTCTCGAGACTTCTGGTGTCTGCAGAGCTTGTTCAAACAAATACGGCTTAAGATATTTGCTTGCAAACTATTAATTCATGTTTTTTATATGAAAATAGTTTATAGGAGCCTCTCGTTCTTCTATAATTTATTAACATCCGCTATTTGAAATAATAAATGTTGTTATATGTTCATCGACAATAGTTAACAATTCTTATTTAAATGATTGTTGGTGTAGAAAATGTTAATACAATAGAATGTGTATCCGCGGGTCTGCAATTATTTAAAATACTCTAATTAAATGAACTAAGACAGTAAATACTTAAAAAAATTATTACTTTATAATCTACATATATTATTAAACATATATTACATATCTAATGGATTTAGGCCAGCCCGCTGATAAATGCGCATGCGGCAAACAATGCGAATCACATAATTACCACCGTTAAATCACTCCACACTTGTTTCACCCCTCCACGGGGCATCCTCAGGAGTACTGTTACACTGATTAGAGTGAGCATACTCGGTGTTTGGCACCTGCTTTAGTTTTTAGTATAGTTCACGGACCCTTCCGCTCCATTAACTCATATCAGAGGAAGCTGTAAAAGCCTTAGGGTTAACAGCAAGAACATCATCGAAACTAAAGAATAACAAAATAAGAAGTAAGCAAATAAGTCGGATAGTAACAAGCAAGCAAGTAAGCAGGGACCATAGATGTTATAAAGAAACGGAAACAAGCAAGAATTAAGAAAAACGGAACAAGCATGCTGAGTGCATTGTTTCATTTGACAGCCAATAAGATCGATCAACCCTACTCAACATACGCTAAGCGAGGCGTGTACAGTGACAACATAGACATCAAACAACATAGACATCAAATACATAATAGCAATGAATGTCTTGAAATTCAAAAAAAGAATCAGAGAATTGGTAAGTTACAAAATGATTCGGTGGACCGTATTACACTGCAGTAGGAAAGGGGCATCTCCCCAAAGATTAAAAGCCTGCGCAGAAGACATCTCAAAAGACCGTCAATTGAAGAAGAAAGAAGTTAAATAATATATTAAAATTCATACTCATTACAAATTTCACATAAACATCTTTGCAACATTTAATAGTTAATTTTTCTTTGACTTTACGTAGCACGTTCAAGAGATTTATAACTGCATTTAATTTATGCTGCAATGAACCTTATTGTATTTTGTTCTCTGCTTTATTTAGTTTTGTATTATATATACCTTAAATTACTTAAAACGTGCAGAAGCGGTTTTAATAGCTAATAGTAACAAACTTTTATTGGTTCAATAGTCTAAACTAGTAGTGTAAACATAAAAATATATACTTATATTTTTATACTCAAGCAATGGTAGACCTGTGGTAGAAGGCTGAGACATGCGATGGTAGGTCATGGGTTTATTCCTGGGATGCAATTTTATGTAGTTCACACTTTGTTCATTTATTACATAGAATTGCAACTGCTCACAAGCGTGGCGATTGTGGTATATCCCTCCATAGATATATTGGTATTCAGCGTCTACCTGCTAAAAATATTATGCTAGCAAGTACGGCGGTTGATGGAAATTTCGCGATATTTCTTACAATGTAATAGAAACAATTTACTTTATCCTGTCTATCAGCAAGTTACAACATTGTGATACAATATTTGCACAAAACTTGACTGTATGAACACTAACCAAACTTCAGTAAACTCTATATCACTTGCGAGGGTTGAATGAAGTTACGGCATGTATTATTACACGTTAATTGGAGCATCGTAGACGAATGCTGTTAATGACTGGTAAATTTCGTTAATATCTACATTATGTGAATTCATGCCATTGGATTTTTAACTCCTGAAAATATCGACAACATGAATTTTAGTGACCGGAGTCTATCATTACACAAAATTTTAAAATACCTTTGTTTAGTAAGTAAATAAAGTATCGTATGAGTTATAATAGATTCTTGTAATTTTTACATTTGATTACGTTTTCCTTGCAGTTGTAGATTACTTTTTTTTCAAACGATGGACTTCCACTGCAAGACCTGGTCCTCCCATAAAGAAAGCCACGTTGACCGATCCTACGCCGCCTGCATCCAATGACTACTGTTTGCTTTTATAATACGTATATATTAATTATCTCTAGGAAAAACTCATAACCAGTCGGGGACATTCTACTGCTGATGTTGTAATATCTACATTGAATTGCCAGATGTGTAAGCATAAAATGCGAACGGCTCAACCAATTCGGCTAATTTTTTAATATTATCATTAACTTTTGTTAAGGAACTAGGAACGAAAAAATTTAAAAAAGTGTGAGAAAAATATTAAAAATTATCAAATTATTTTAATCTATAAACCATAGAGTAAATGGAAATAGCTATCCCTGTCTACCAAATATTTGACATCAAGTTCAAAAAACGCATGTCACGAAGTATAAATATATATATTACTATATTATAGTTATAATAAAAATATTCACACATCTATTAGCAATAGACGATTACGTTTAAAAACAATTACTAATAATTATTATAAAGATCGTAAAACTTATTTATAAGGATATTTAATGAATAAATGTATATGTATATAATACAATTTGTATATATATATATATATATATATATATATATATATATATATATATATATATTAATAACGAAAGTTATAAATATTGTAAACGAACAAAGGGTGGAAATCTAAATAATTTACACATAGGTAAACATAGGTTACATATACATATGCACATCATACGTCACTATTTTTTTATATATTGAGACCTTTACACCTCAATCGTTGCCTTTTCCTAAAAATATTACATCAATGTTAAATTTTACAATATTGTATTCCAGTTAAATATTAGTAACGACGCGAACACATAACGCTATTGAGTTTAATTAGTGATCCTTTATAAAGCGTGTAGTTGATAGAAACAGAGTTTCAGATTCAAATATCATTTCACGTAGCAATAATAATGGTGTATCATTGCTGTCGAATATGTTGACTAGACTGTAGTTTATGTTTCTATTCACGGCTCGCAGCTCGACGCCCCAGGCTATAAATACATATGCGAACGGGGATTAATATTTTACCTATTTGCAAACATTTATTTTTTGCTTTATTGACGAGTTCATTAGAATACTAAGTTTGTTTTTATATACGTTTATATCAAAAATATTTATAAGACTTGTTCTTATAAGAGTTATTTAAAGTAAAGGTTCTCGTGCCATAATAAATGGGAGTAAAAGAAATTGACTTTGATGATAAATTGTCATATTCATGACCGTACCTGCTTACTACGTACGTACGTTGCTACTTTTCATCAAAGCAGATCATTATATTATATTTATATATACCATAACATTTCATCATAAGTATTAATATAATGTACAAGAAGTTTTATATGAATTTATTTAACAGCGCCTAAAACAGCGAATATTAAGTTATTAAATAAATAAAGTCGATATTTGTCCCTAAAGACATTTCAACTTAAATAAATCATTAGAATGATACAAAGTCCACAAAATTATCAAAAATTTATCGAAAAATGTTCACTTACGTATCTTTCAATCGACTTGTCACATGTCCTTGGAAGCAGATTCAGATGTGAGGCAACGGATTTACGTTGGGGCCTCGGAGTGACGCAATTGAAGAGTAGCGAGCTTCTCAAAACTTCGTTAGAGAAATCCAGTAGGTGCAACGGACGCGCAAAAACAACCTGGTTTTGTCCTCCGAGTATATAAAGGCCATGTCACTACGGTTTATTATATTTCAAGTAAGCCCATTATAAGGTACCCCATACAATATAAGAAAGATATATTTAAAGTCAAAGTAAACATTTGCCAACGATGCACAGGAGACGATCTAGACTTTTGCAGAAGAACGCTCCGCCCTGAGAAAATGTGTTCTGCATTTTTAATTAATACGTGCTAAGAAAGTGATATGTTTGTTATAAAAGATGCTTATTTTTAAAGAACATTTATTTTCCTAACATTTGTTATTACTTATAAATTATTTTAGTTTATAAAATATGTGATTATGGATGAAGATGAAGGTTCTTAACCGGCGCAAATTTCCGGTAATGACATATGGATCTAAAACGGGGCCTATTATGATAGACATTATAAGAAAACTGAAGTTCACACAGAGAGCTATGGAGAGGGTTATACTCGGAGCTCCGTTATGAGATCAAGTCTAAAATGTGGAGATCCGCAGCAAAATCAAAGTCACCGACGTAGCTTAAAGATTGTTCGTCTAAAGGGACGTCACCTACGCAACAGTTGTTAGGGCGAAAAGATCCTCGTCTGGCGACACAAGCTGACAGAAGCTGCATGGGTGGACCACCCACGATAGAGTTAAAGTCCGGGGTCGCTGAATGCGGGCAACCAAAGATGAGTTATCGTGGCGATTTTTGGACGAGGTCAATGACTTGCAATGGGCGTCACCTAATATGATGATGAACGATTAAAGTATCATGTTATCTTTCTCACAAACCGTTTCAAAGAATCTTTCAAAAATATATTAATATATATCATTTTGAATTTTAACCCGTAATAATAAAATGAAAATATTAATAAAAGGCTCATGTTTTTCTTTTATATATTAACGCCTTACTCTTTTCTAAACACTATACACGCGTTACAAGGATTTCACAGGCACGAGCTTAAAGAAAATAGAAAAACTTAGTGCTCTCAACACTTAACACGTAAAGTAAATTATATGTAAAAATCGTAAAGCATTTTCATACACTTCTTTTACTATGAATCATAAATAATTCGTAAACTAAATATATTAAAAATATAATCAACGGTAAAAGTATACAAATAAACATTGAATACATATACATATTAAAGAAATTCGATATGAAAATTGAGATTACATAGAGAAGTATAAATATTAAAGTTGAAAGCCATAATTATTAAAAAAAATTGAAAAGCGAGAAATCATATTTAACATTTTTAAAACTTACAAAATGACGAACGTTTATATTTACGGTACAATTATACACACAACCTAATTTTTTTTCCTCTTAAAACCATGAACCCTTGAGTTTTACTACAAAAGATTAATGTTTTAATGGGAAACTCAGTGTGTATTGTTCTATTGTTTCCATTATAATGTGAAAGTCAACCTTTGTTTCCATAAGAATTATCAATTAAGATTTTGCTAAAAATGTTTGTTTTGAAAATCCTACCAACGCTATGTAATATTAGCAGCTGACCAAATCGAAAAACAATGGGGGAGGCCTATATCCACCAGTAAACGTCTTACGGCAGATAATAATAATGACACACAAACATTTGCTTCACATTATTTTCCACTTTGAAATGTAGCTCCAAATGATTTATTTGAAACTTAAAAACCTGACAAATCAGGCTTAGTACAAAATGTTTCGTACTAAGCCTGATAATGTACAAAATTTTTGTACTGAAAATTCTTTTAAATAAAAATAAAAAGCAGACATTACGCGCATAGCGGCTCCTCGGGTGCGATAACGATGAGTTCTGTTAAATTGGAGCACTTTATTATTTCCAGCTTTTTCCTTTCTTACAAGCTTATTACTTGTTTATGATAAATCACCTGGAGGCTACAGATAATTCAATATTTTAATAAGTAACTCGAAATATGATAAATTGATATAAAATGTAAATACATAATACTTTTTTATTCGATTCGTCATGTAAAATCAATCACCAAAGGGGTAACTCATGGCTACGTACATTCTTTTCGTACACATTATTTTAGAAACCAGCTGATTCTTCTTTTAAGTTTACTTATTCTATAATATTACTTACTTATTCTATAAGAAGATTCAATTTAATCCGCTACCCAAAAAACTTATAATATGCAAAAAATAATTTAATTAATTATTTTTTAAAAATTTGTTCGTATCACCCAATAATAATATAAACACTGTCTAAATAAATTTAAACGTCAAAATATTTCGTCCTAATTAAAGGTAAAGAGTAAGGTTGCAATAAGTTTTTTATAAAGTAACCCTTGCGGCATCGCTCCTTTGAATTATTTTTTCCTGGTAGTTGAGCCCAAATGATCTCTTGAGTCGAGCCCCTTTAACAAACTCGACATATTTATTTTACTTCAAACACTTTTTTATTTGTAAAGTACCATTAGTACATTTTTTTGTAAATACTTAAAAGCCTTAACCATAGATGCCTGTTGAAACTAAGATGAAAAATTTTATTCGTTTATTCTAATTTTTTTAGTTTAGTTTAATATAAAAAGTAATACAAGGTAGTAGTCTGTAACTTAGGATTCTTGATCGCAGGTTAGACTCTGTGCAGGCACTCATTTTATGTATATTACATAATAAAGTCTGAAAACTTTCACGCGCTTACTTGGTCGTCTACCAACCCGTATAAGGCCAATGATTCAATATGGACAGAATATTAAAGAGATTAGTCTTCTTAGTGTTCTATGACAAGACTCGGAAATAAAAAGGCTTTATATATACATATACAGGATTATTAGTTATAGGCATGACAAGAGCTTTGTAGTAGTGAATATATAGCTCATTTGCTGTCAATTGATGTCAACACCCTATCTAATAATCATTGATTTACAAATAAAAAGAATAATGATAAAATTAGTACATAGTAAGAAAAAGCGTTTAAAAATTCAGATTACTACACATTATATTAATTATTGTTTACAATCTGTCCTTTCAGACTTTGTACTGCAAGAAGTTATAGACCCGTCGCATTGCATTATACAGATTGTTTGGTGGGAAAGCTTTAAAGTTTTTTATGCCAAATAAGCTATACATTCAATCCAAAGGGTTTATACATATAACTAAACCACCTGTGTACGTTTCTGTATCATTTTGGTTTTAATATATTTTTCTGTTCTTTTAACAATATATATAATAATGTGATCAGATAAGATATAGCTGAATTCTAATAACCATGGATACAGATTATCCATCTTCCGATCGTAAACGTACTTTCTATCTCAAATTTGACGTTTCCGCTTAAAAACTTTTAATGATGTCGACTTTGTTGAATAACGACTTGCTGCCTTAATTGTTCGTATCGAATTTGCTTTTTTTTAAGTAAAAATTGTAAAAACATTAAATGATTATTACAAGCATTTATTTTTAATTTTCAGGCCATAGACTGAATGGCATAGATCTCCTCCAAAGACATCTACGGGATGTTATATGGTATTCACCACGCTTGGTTGGCGATCGCAGAGGGGTATTGTGGTGGTATTATAGTACGCAGAGGATGATGCTGCCCATGCTCTGAAAACTTATTCATAAGCAGTATGAGTCCCATGTAATTATTTTACAAAGTATGAATTGTGTAAAATGTATCCCGGGAATTGACCGAGTGAGACAGGCGATCGACCTAGGATCGCCTGTCTTACTCCTCTATCGCTAAGCTGCTACTGCTCTAACTTGATCTCTAAATAGCCAAAATAAACAAATACACGAATATTATGTACATATATATAAATATATATATATTTGTTTGTTAAGAAATCTTTAATCGTAAATATTTTAACTATTACCGACTACATGTTTTGTAATTCCGAACGCTTTTCTCTTCTTGCTTATAAAAATAAGTGAAAATGAAAATTATTATCATGAAATGATGTAGTGAAAAAATATACAATAAATAAATTAACTTTCTTCTTACATGAATATATTACATTGAAGATTTAATAAAAAATATTAAACAGCTTATTTGTCATTAATTGATGCAATTTATAATTTAAAATTTACTTTTTCTAATTTATTATAAGTATAACTAAAATAATAATTTAAAGTTTAAGAATTGAGATAAGAACCTAAATAAACTTGCCCAAACAAATACTACTGTAAGAAGGAAGTGCAAACATTAAACTACATTGAATTTTACAGTAATAAAATTTCACTCAAATTTTATATAAAATGTTTAGTTTTAACATTACCATAATATTTGAATTCAAAATTCAACAAATTACAAGTAAAAAATACCTCTTTCTTAAATACATTACATATTCACAAAGAATATTCGTAAAACTTATTAAAATAGAACTGGGCCTCAATAGTGATGAAGCATCGATCAACGTCGATCCATTACGCGTCGATTAATTGCTGATGAGGCACTAAATTTGCTCTTTGATGCGTTTTACTTTTATACGCGGATTTTGTGCGTTTTATTATTTGGATTCGAGTTATAATTTGTGAACTCCAATTTTTTTTTACTTTGCTAATCGATTAAAAAAACGGCCGAAATAATTATACTGATACGTAGGTTAAAAGGTTACAACGTTTTAAAATTTAATATCTTGTTAATTACTTTTAGCGATGAAAATTAAATAAATAAACGAACATATAATATTACCACTTTGTTTACTGATTATTTAAAGGAGTTTTGAAAAAATGGCGTAATGAAAAAAAAACTTGATCTATTATAAGGCAAATCTGCGTATTCTGGAATTTACTGTAAATATTATATAATTTTCGCACGGTTCTTCTTCTTAATAATGATTATTGAAAGCGTTAAATGCTAAGTGATTTTATTTTCAAAAAGAGCTCATAGTATTACCTCCGTAATAGCTAAGCGATCACGTCCCGAAACGGTTGAAGAGACTCGTAGAATTTTCATCATTGCCAAGGGATATCGTGCCAAAGAGTAAAATCACAAAGGGCTTTGTACACAAAGTCAAGGACGGATTGCTCAAAATACGCTCCAATTCACTTATGTGATTACGTTTGTCCAAGGTATGTCTACTTTTGTATGTCAAGTAATAAGCTTTAGATTTTAGTGCTTGTTGGTACATGACGCTCGCTCCAAGTCATTGTTGTTTACCGCACATTACATGGCTTGTAGCTTTTGTTAGACTTATTTCATATAAGTGTTTGGCTTTGTTGTTACGCACTCTTTCTTTATTTTATAAAAGTAAACATAAGGCATAGCATAAAAAAATGATATATATAAACGACTAGAGAAAAAAATCTGTTAACGAAAAATAAAATAAATTCCAACTTTACTTTACCCTAATCCACAAACATTTACTAGAATAGTTGTTGTTAAACAATACAAACTGGAATTGCTATAAATTCCACATAAGCCATTTCACATTAACAAAAAAAACAAAGAATTTGAGAAATTGAAAGCAAATTGAGATTCAATTTTCAATATTAATCTTAATAACGTCTAAGGCATACTTAGGTATTGAAAACATATTACAATTTATAAATAACGTATTTATTTTTTTGTTAGTGGAGTGAAGTTTCAATGTATGTTCTATCAGTATGAAGCAAAAAAGCTTAATTTAAATTGTAATGAAAACTTGTTTTACACACATCACTATTATATCTTCACCGACATCATCATCATCAATTCAGCCTTAGATCTACCCCAGGTGGATATAGGCCTCTTCATAAATTTCTAATAGAACCACAACAAATTCTTATTTTTACCACAACGCATAATAATCTAAGTTATAACTTCTTTATGAAAAAAAAAACTATTATTTGCAAGAAAACATTATTTTCATTCCAGTAAATTTGCAAGAGGAGGGAATTTGCCGAAACTCTTACGTCCCTTACATTATTCAAATTCAAGCGCCCGTGTTGCAGAGGTATTACTTTGTAGGTGTACAAAGTCGGTAGCTCTTTGGGTGTCAAGTATTTCCTTGTTAAGTTACTTGAGTATATGCGGTAACATATATGAATCTAATGTGTATATATATTAGGTCCGGGAAAAGAAATTTTATATTTCAATAACTAATTGTATGTAGTATTTATAACATAAAACGTTATTCATATTTGATTAAAAGACGTATTTTGCTATTTTAGTCTATAACTGCCATTTAGGGACTTTAGATAAAAATTATGTTAATGAATAATGATGAAGGGTATACACTAAAACGTGGTCTTTCACTTCGGACCTCATTGGCACACAATCGTTGAACAATCCATGGAGAAGATTGTGCTCGGGATTTCTCCACGAGATTAATTAAAAACCGAAGACAAACGAAACCGGATTTGCAAGTGGACAGGCTACTTAGCATGCAAAAGAAATAGCCTTAGGGCTTCATGGTTCTGGAATGAAAACCAAGACTGGCAAGCGCGGCAGAAGATCTAGTTAATGATGTCGAAAGACGGTGCACGCAGATCGCTGCCATCCAGTCTTATTAGAAATCAGCAGAAATGATAATTACATTTTTTAAATTTGATTTAAACGTTTATGCCATCTTACTGTATATTAATCTTACTACAAGTAGTTCTGGTTTTTACTGCAGTCTTTAAAGTTTGACGGCCCAATGACCATAGGTATTTTTCTTACACAAACAATTTTTATAAAGATTCTTTTTTTATATCCACTCTATACAGTTTATTAGTGTTATTTCGTAATATTTATAAAAATAAAACTGTAAAGGTGTTTATAAAATTAAGAATACGCACTATTTTTTCACCATTTAACAATAAATTAAAAAATATAGGCAAATTTCGACATAATGGTCTATTATTAATGAAATAAATAGGTTCATAAGACGAGAGCTCTTAATTATATAGTCACAGATTGCCGCTTAACAAAGAGTTTCTATTTTATTGTTGTTAAATAATTAGTTCTGTCTACAACGGTACTTCGCGTTTTCAATGTTACGTGAACTCTTTTTTTATATAAACCACTAACCGCTTCTCGTATATTATTCTACATAAATGTTGCAAATATTAAAAATTAACTTCAAATTTTGGCTTTAATTTATCCTTCGCTATACAATTGTAAAATTAATTTAATTAATAAATTACTTATTAATAATTTAGAGCAATTAAATTTATTTCTTAAGATGAAAGATCCAGCTCATTTAGAGCACATTTCTTTATACGAAAGATGGACAAGTAATAGGTCGGAGTACAAATAGGCCATTTAATTATCATTCAGAGATTAGTCTAACGGTTTATAAATATTTATTATAAATTCTATAGCCTGTACCTTCACGAAATAAAGATTAAGAGTAGGTAACAACATGGCCAAAAAACTTTGAGATACGGATAAAGAAAGATACAATTCATACAATGTGGGATAATCCGCAATGTTTCTGCAAAGCGAAATAAAAGCCTATATCTATATAGACGGGTTTATTAAAGGTTCTCTATATACTAAACTATATAATATCATAGTAGCATCTTCATTTGCCGTTGTTAAACACCTGTTTATTTCTGTTAACCATTCGTTATTTAACATTATAATTAGTACTAGAAACGTATTTAATAAATACTAAAGTATAGTGATTTTAAAGGTAATATATATGTAAACCAGGTGACAACACCCTTTTCAAGCCATATTTAATGTATTTATTACATTAAAGGCGTAGACCACTTTCACGATCGATTTTATCTTGTCTTGAGAGATATGAATAATTCAAACCGAGTACAGAGCAAAATTTCTCTATTGAAAAAGATTTTTCATTAACTATGCGACGAGTTGAGTCATTACTTTAATTTACTAATGGTTTTTATTTTTAATCTTCCCTTAATTTTAAGGAATCGAAGAAAAAAAAACATATTATTAAAAAACATACATAGCACATCATCATGGGTCATTCATAAGCTAATGATTAGAGACTTTGTTTTTGTAATAATTACCCTAAAAGGATGTTTCAAAACCTTTCAAATGTGGGACTATATTGTTTAAGGGATAGATGTGTGTGTCGTTAGGTGGTAAAGAGAAAGTCCGCCCTGTATCTACACTCGATTGCCACTCCGACTTGGCCTCTTGTACAGCGAGTATTAACCAAACTTTGTACTAATCTCATTTGTGTTATTAAAAACGTATTACGATATACCCTCAACACTTTAGATTGTTATCTATGTGCTTTAATTCAGTAAAAACCATCGAGATGGACCATTACCTCTATATAGTTAATTATAGATGTACAGAGTAATTATTTAGTTTTATTATTTGAACTTTCCGAAAGTCACCTTTAATTGTTAGTTATACGATGTTGTTGTACGACAATGGATCCAATATATTTCTTGCTTTATGTTTATGTTGTTTATCAAACAAGATAGCATACTCATTATATCCTCGGACTTTCATCGCTAAGATTGCATACATCCTTATAATCCTGCCCAATTTTCATTGTTTTATCAATTAATATTACTACTAATTTAATACCTTCCTTTACTTTCTGTTCTACATATAAAATAATAATCATTTCTTATGTTATCCGTTTTTAGATTCCATATATACATATGAGCATTAAATAAATATTCTTGATAAAAATCGGAATCTTATTTGATACATATAATATTTTCTCAATTATTCCTAAAAGGAACAAAGTATATGGTAATGTTCTATTCCAAATTGGTGGTCGCAAAGTACTCCCCTTAACCGATCCGTTATTGAATTCCAAGCGTTTACTTAAACTTTCACTAAGATGTAATTAACACAATTTTGTATAACCTCTATTCACATATTTAATGTTTTTATTATAAAAATAACGTCGATGTAAAGAAAAGAGAAAACTAAATCAGTAATTGTTCAAATACGGAGTGAACTCTCATTCATGTACAGGATGATTGGTTTTAGATGTTAGATGCTTCAGGGGAGAATGTATAGCTCATATGCTGTCTATTAATAGACCATCCACCAAATACCATATCCAAAAATCAACGGTTGCAGAAATAATAAACAACTAATTCAAAATGCGGATCACTACATGTTAAATTTAATTATTGTTTACCACCTGTCTTTGCACTGCCAGAAGTTATTGGCTTGTCGCATTCTAAAAAAAATTACTTAAAGTTACTTATTAAAGTGATTACTTTATGTAAAATAATTAAAAATAGGTAGAAAACATTTAAAGCTTTTGCTGATTAATGAGCATAAATTTGCACACGATATTAAAATTTTATTGTTGGTTTGTCATACTTACAGTCATGTAAAATACCTGTGGTATTCGCTGATTATTGTTGAATACGCTTCAAAGTGGTTTAAAGCATTAGCACACTTAGAATAGATGTACTTTTTATATCCACATAAAGAATTTTTCTTCCAGAATGTTCTCCGAGGTGTTAAGTCGGTACCACGGTAAAATTAACCAGAACTATTTCAATAATTCAATGTAATTTCCGAAGCAATTATAAGTACAAACAGAAGAATTGTATTTACAGTTGAAATTTCCTGTGGATAGTAAACTCATACGAATGTTTTGCAATTCTACAATAGATATAAGAATTGGTTAATAAGGACATTTAATCGTTGTTAATATAATGTTAGTTTTTATGTAAGCAGTGGTAGCCCAGGGGTAGAGGACTGAAACTTGCAATCGTAAGTCGCGGTTTCGATTCACGGGATGCCTGAGAAATCTTATATAATTCACAATTTGTACATTAATTATATAGGATTGCCACAGCCACAAAAAATTTTTAGAAGATGGGCAATAGCTGTCCTCTGCGTTCCATAATAGCACACTGTGATTGCAAACTCGCCTACCAAGCCTAGCGATTATTGTATATCCCTCATAAATATCTTTGAGGGAGGCCTAGGCTATGCAGTGGGTGTCTATCAACTCGAAACGAAAAAGTCAAGGTTTAATGTTGAAATGCCGTATAAATATGTAAATAGAATAAAAGGGCAAAACTTGATCAAACTAATGAAGTTTATTATCTAATAGAATAAATAAGTATCGTATTAACTAATGTATTACTAATATCTATATTAAGTAAAAGCTACATGACAGTGTTGTACAAAAGAGATTGCGATTGGATACGCCCGTGTAATTCGCAATGTCAGTAATTGAAATTCGAAATACTACGTAGAATTCTTGAACCCTTTCACATCTCGTGTTTTGATCACGGGTCCTGAAATTTATACTTGTTAATACCGATTTACATGGACATATTGATTTTCATAAGTAGTATGAAAAACAAAGTAACATAATTTATTAACAAGAATTAAAAATTATTTTAAGCCATCTACAGTGGCGTACCTAGGGGGGGGGGGGGGGTGCGGTCCGCACCGGGCGGCACTTACCTTGGGGCGGCATTTTTTATATTTACTTATAGTTGTAAAAAGCAAATTTTTCATTTCAAATTTATTTTCTTTCTTGAATAAGAAATAATTATTATAAGTTTAATATTTGATTTATATAAATTATGATTAACTTTATCATTTTGAATATTAATCCTCGGTGTATATAAATGCATTTTAGTGTAAATTTTGGATTCTAATTCAAGAACAACATAATAATTTTATTTTATTGTATCAATTAAAATTCGTTGAATTCGTAAAAGGATCTTTACGACTTTGTTCGGCAATTTATCGTAACTAAAATTTTTTGATGTCAGTTTATAAATGTCATTTCTTTTGAAAAGTTTGTATGATTACTTTGAAGTGATATATCAATATTTTTTTAAATTACAAACCACTATTTGATTGACATGTAATAGAAAGGGCGGCAAACTGGAGATCGCCCCGGGCGGCAAAAGTTCTAGGTACGCTACTGGCCATCTATGTTATTACCGTAGCGTTAATTTTTGCGTCTAATGGTAATGCGTAAGAATTACTGTGTCTTGTTTAAATGGCGTCGCAGACAGTAAAATAGGTCCATACCTTTTATGTCTCAACGGCAAGCAAAAAACAACGTATGCACGTTTCTGTGTTATCGTTCCATTACATTATAATAAGTGTTATTAAATAAAATTATTTTTCTATATAATTTTTATTTGTAAATAAATATTGCTCGTTTTCAGTATAGACAAAAAAGTAGTTTTTAATTTTATTTCATAACAAATGTTGCATGAAATTGTTTTTACGCTGTCATTAAGACATTAAATATTAATGGTTAACATATTTTATTACAAAATTTTAATTTGACAAATGAAAACTGAACTAGACTAAACCTAAAAAATATATAATGTAAATTTGAGTTTATAAATTCTAATGTTTATATAAAAATATTGTTATATTACTATAACTTCTCATATAATAACGAATTGACAAAGGTTATATACTTAGTAACAAACAGACGTTCTATTTGACGATAGCATGACATAACACGAAAAAAAAATTCCTAACCAAAAGAAGACTCATTTAATATAAAAAATTCTAAAGTAATTTATCAACAAAAGAATAACATGTAAATTCAGTGAAACGAATTCATATTTACCTCATCTCCTATTATTTATGCCATGACAATTTATTATAAAGAATAATAGCTTCACGTTGATTTATTCTGTAAGTCCAATTAATAATCTAGAAAGTTTCTACGTTGAATAAGTTAAAAGTCTAACGACTTGCGATGTTACAATATCGGAGAATATCTACAGACTCATGCAATACTGCTGGCGTATATTTAAACCATGCCTCGTGGTAAAACATAAAATAAAACGAATATTCATTTATTTACTTGTGAATTACGAAACAAAATACCCTTAAATTTAATATCAGCTTGTGGAACAATAACTTAACATTATGTTAGTAAAATATTACTACGTATTCTTAGTAATCAATAAAAATGTGCGATAAGTAACGAGTATAAAAATTTAAGATATTTGTAATTTTATGCAATGCTACAAAAAAGAGACAGAATAAGGAATGACTAATTAGCAAATTGTTCAACCAAAATATTTTACAAGCTGAACTAAGATGTCAGTCAAGACTTCGCGAAACTTATTACAAGTCGTTTACTCGCAGTCTTCAGTTCTCTTTGTTCTATTTTAACTTGAAAGACGCTATAATGCTGGACATGCATTTCGAGTAAATTGCATTTACGTTTGGAAACTTTATCAAAATATTTTATTACGATATTAGAATAACATTTTTTATCCCTTCAGGACTACACCAGACTTTCGTACTTCGGTTATTAAAATATGCAGTTCATGTATTTAATTAATGCTTATTGTTGAACTTGAAGCATATAATAAATAACTTATTATATAAGATCATTCATTACGATCATATGTAATCGTCAGCTTCTAATTAAGTTTACGTCAGTTCGTAAGACGCCATCTTCCGAGAAAAACTAACAAGAAACTCAGTGTAATTGGTTTTTTTTTTTGATGATTACATTTACAAAAAAATCATTAAATCAAATCTTACAGAAATATTAAACGTAAAATAAATTTTCAAATCGTACATTGAAATATTTTAGAACAGACCATAAAATAGTTATCTTAAAACTATAATGTCCTACAATTCATTGTTTATTCTGGGTTTCGTATAGTAACACCAAATACACATTTTTCCACATTAGAAAAGGCTGGCTATACACGCGGGTAAAAAGATTGAGTTAACGAAGTTTATTATCAAAACGAAGTTTATACTTTGCTCGAAAAAGTGTCTAATATTGTAAGAAACAAAAACAAATTATACTTTCTGTGGTCTTTTTCATTTCGTAAAGTTTATAAATTAAAACATTTTTAGTAATTTACATTCATAGCTATACTGTTCTTTCTATCGTTTAAACATTATTGTGATTTATAACTCACTCGTGATAATGTTTTCCGTTAATAAAAATTGTTAACCTTGATTAAACTCTTTGGAGAGTCTAAATATGTTTTACAATATAATACAACTGATGTATAATGACAGTGGACTGGTGCTCAGGTCGCTATTTGCACATGATAATGAGAAAGTAAGCCAATAATATTTCAAGAATTTTCGTAGTCGTTATCTTTATCACTGAAAGTCGAGATTGTCTAGACTTTGACGGAATAAAATAGTAATAAAAAAAAATCCCGCTAACTTGATCAGATAAGTAGGTATGATCATCTGCACTTTAATGGTCCACTTTTATTTTAGTTGTCACGAGCGTTGTGGCCAAAATGGCTTAGGAGTCATTGGAAGTTGGGCAAGAATGAACTAGTTGTGTTTTCTTCCTGTCTATGATATCTTCTCTAAACCCACGTTTCAAAGGCTTCACTTTTTTACCGGTTTTATGTCTGTTATGTAACTTAAACATGATTCGATGCTGTATAACTGAGAAAAATAAAGTAATCACGAGCCTTTGTTGTGTTGGATAAATTCCAGGTATACAAATTCTACGTCTGCAAGGTTTGTCGCGGTTCCGAGATGTCCAGTCCCATTATTACTTTTGTCTTTCCTGTATTTTTAAAAGTGTTACCATTACGTGCTCACGCTCAACCCCTCAGAACAATCATTTTCGCATTTAAAAGAATGCAAACAATGTGGTGTCATCTGCATATCGCAGATTACTGATCTTCGTTCCGTCGATCGATAAAATCGTGACTAGATTAATTTGCTTACAAAAAATTTGCTTTTGAGGTTTTTTCAGTTACTAATGCAGATTAGATAGTAGAATTTTGAATTTTAAAATATTTACTCTAATTAACTACTCTGCTCACCCCGTTACATTCCAGTATAAACCAATAGACTAAAACGATATTTAGTTAGTCAGTTATTATACATTAATATTCCTGTACGTTAGACGAGTACAACGTGAAGGTAAATTTAAAAGAATTCCCCAAGCATTTCATGTTACTCGGTATTCAAGAATTGAACTACTCAACAATGTGCATCGTTATTTCTGAACAATGAAGTTGAACGAAAGCGAAAACGTAGCGTAATCAAATTCCGCACTTTTTTTTAAAAATATATAATAATTTCTTTATATTCAGGAGTGTACATGTTTAATATCGTACAATTATAATATATTCACTCATTATACTTTATTTGTGGAAAACTAGTTACATAAATATAAGCGTAATAGCAATTAATTACCATCCTTACTCAACAACCGCTAATTTAGAATCATTGTATAAAGGAAAAAATCTCGGTTCGAGCTGCTACATACGACTTTCACCGGACTGAGCATTGAAATAATTAATTAAAATTAAAATATTATCCCTGATGATGGTGATGACGAAAACATTATTTCATTAATATGATTAATGCTAGTAAAGTGTAACCTTTCTAACGTATATTAAAATTAAAAAGTTAGTGTATTTTTGCTAAGGTTTTACTGAAAAAGGGGGAATTAAATTTTAGAACAAAATTTTTCAGTTTGCCAAATAGAAGCCTCATTGGTGTAAAATTTAAGACGTGTTCTGCGTTTGTAATATATACCTCGAGAATCAAACGGCCTTTATTGTTTTTTCAAAGAAAACGTTAATGCCTCGTTACAATTTTGTACATATTGTGTCTTGTACATATTTTGTACATATTATAGTATGTAGTTAATTCAATTAAAATCGTGGCTGTATTCGGTCGGTTTCGTCGGACACGGGGCTCGCGGATCCGTAATTGAAATAGCAAAAAAACAGTAAAAATGCAATGCCTAACGTCTTGTAAAAACAAAGCATACTTCACTAATATGCTCAGTTATCAGAGGAGTGTCAATGAAAATTAATTAAATTTACATATTATTAAGGTTAATTAAGTTTAAGGAAAATTAATCGGTTGTTTAGTTGGTATAATTTACATAGATTTTTCATTAAGGTTCAAATCTCCATCGATTATATAAAAATTACTAAATAAATTAGTCCCAAAATCATACAAATTGAATCTTAAAATGATGCATGTAAATATGAGCATATTTTAACATCCTCCATCATCATCATAAAATTATCTATTAATTACTTTTACTTCATAAACAAGTCCGAAATTTTCCCACTACTTTCAATTCCAAGTTTAATGAATAACATTATTCTTTTGAAGTAGAGACGATAGAATTCTTTTATTTACTTAGGTTAAACAATGTTATTGCTATTTTTAAGAATAAGACAACAATTCATTAAACCATATATAAATTTTAACAATAAATTTTTCTAAAACCTTTGTTAGAAATTTTTATATATTACACTAAATGCAAAGTAAAATTTTGTATAGAATAAACTATCGGATGATCTTTTACAAAACAGTCAATATTAAATTTATGACTCTGAATCTATTGAATATAACATTGTTGACTACTTCGTAATTTAAAGTTTTATGGGAAATTAAAATCGCAAAGAGTAAAAGTATACGAATATGTATACTGTTGAATGCATCAGCATTCTAAGTAGTTCCGCCACCGTCTACAAAGTTAGATACGAAACAACGGCCCCTGAAAGTAAACAACTTGGAACAACTTTCAAATAATGAATAACACATTTTCACTTCCTTTTTCCTATGGCTGAGCACAATTAAACGGGAACCTTTTAAAAACAACATAATTTAACCTTTATCAATCGCATGATAAATCAATCTAACGTTTATTGGCCAGGAGATAAGTATAGCATATTTTTCTAATTCACCTATTATAAAATATGTTTTACTAGGAGAAAGAAATCCACAATACAAGTGTTTCTAATTTTTTAATATTAAAAATATGGATTATTCATGCAATGATAGGATATAAATATAGAATATCATATTTTATCAAGATTTTTCATGTTGTCACTTATTTATTTATTTATAAACCTTCTTGTATTTGTATTTCAAAATACCAGATGGCTGACATAAAATTCAGGTTTATTTATTATTCACTACAATTTAAACAACGTAAATTATACATATAATTATATGTCACAGAAATACATTGACTAAGATGATTCAATTTTATATTTTATTTGTAGAAATATTTATTAATTTAATTTATATTGTAAAATGGTACTTACTCTGCTTATATTTTTAGATTGTCTGATGACAGAATTTGGTGAAAACAGGTCGTTTTGCATAGCACATACATTGCAAGGAGCTTTCTTTACATCCGCTAACATAGCACCTGCTGTGCGGTTGCGGTCCATCAGAGAATCCTGAGAAATTACTTCTTATATTTTAATCATAACTTTTTATGCAACAAGATATTTACTGTTTCATTAGGATCCTAAAACGCCTTTTGTTTGCCATCAAATATATGACAGGTACGGGTGCTTGAATAATATCCTGAGTTCGGCATCTCGCAATTTTTTAATCTCATCTCTACACAAGAATCCTTCTCGTAACTTCCCGATTTTTGCTTGCTTAGCGACTGATTTAGGAAGACATTTTAATTTATATAAACATAGACTTACCCGACAAAGAAAAACAAAAGGTTCTTAAATTTAGGAAAAAATTAAAAATTGTGTTGTTTTTAATATACCTGTTTGGATTTACGCAGTGTCAATCTGCATAATTGGACCTAGGAATGTAAATAACAGTCTTCTAATATTATGTTTCCGCTTTGTATTTATGGTACTTATACGTTACTAAATTTCTTGTTAAAATTTTACGGGAGTTCATAGGCAACTATAATAAAGAGGAGAAACATTAAAATAATCTTGCACCTGTTGTTTAGTGCCAGCTGGAACGATCTTTCCCTTAGCTTGTGGAATGTGTCTCTCTTTATTTATTTGGACCAATCGTTTTATCTAACAATGTTTGAAACTAACAAATATTTTGTAATTTAACATTATTAATTTAAAAAGTATTTTATACACATTTTAATTTCATGATTACATACTCTTTTAACACCATCATTCATATTCTTGACACTTATTGAACTACAATCTTAAAATTACGGCACCTTTTCTAACGCATAGACACTCCAGGGAAATAAACAAACAGCGCTAACGTGTAAATTCACAATGAACTATTGGAAAAGCAAGATCAAATTGATTTTATTTTCAGATGAAACATACATATGTAAAAGTCTATGACCTCATTACTAAACACACTACAATCCACTAGCAAAGTTTTGTGACCAGCAGTTGTTATGCATGGCAAGTTATTGTATTATTAAAAATTGATTAATTGAAAGCAAAAATATGATGGCTCAAAATTTTATCGTTCTCCTTAATTTTTTACAAGCAATGTGAAACTATCATGGGTCAGAGAAAAAAAGTTTAATAATTTTTACTTGTTATATTATGATTTAATCCAAATTCTTGAACTTTTGTAATGCTTTCTTTTCCACTTTTGATCACTAATTTGCCTGATGGAGAACGATGATGTGAACTTGTATGTAGGACGCAGACTTGATAAGTTATATTCACACTTAGTTCTATTCAATTTGACCCTCAAGAGACCTGGGTTATAATTCTCGGGAAATAAATACGCCAGCAAATCTTTCTGTACTCAGGTTGTGTGGATTAGAAACGTTGAGTTAAAACGCTTGCCTCCAAGGAAACTCTGCAGTATAAGGGTTTAGTGGGGTGATAGTGGGCCGGCATTCTACTCGTCCCATAGAAAAGAAGGGATCGTAGGATACGGTCGTAAAGTTCCACAGCACACTCACTAAAATGAATCCTGTAAAAAATTGGCAGACTCGCTACTCGCCGGCGGTGTTCAAGGCTAAGAAGTTTCTTAGAAACTAACTATTTATCACCTATAAGTAGAAACAACATCCCTTCTACTGAATCAAGAGCTTCGTGCTAATGTTCAGCAGTGTATGAATTCACTAGGACACAATAAATACTGCCTTTTTTAATTTAATTCCAACGTGCAGTTAACGTGTATTTCAGAATAAGCAGCAAAGAAAAATTATTTTGCGAGAGAATTCTCCAAAAAATGCAGATATTTTAATCACATTTTATTTACGCTACTTCAAATCAGAAATGCACCAAAGAATTTCCAATATATGAAAACATCGAGACAGCAAGTGATGTTCGATGAAATTTTCCTATTACTTTATGCCTTTACTTACTCCATTCAAAAGTATTTTTAGAAAATATTGAATCTCAAGGAAAAGCTTTTAAGAGAAATGTACTAATGGTGAAAAATATAAACATATTTCGTCCGTGGTATTTACAAATATAGCACATATTAAAAGCTAGATCAAATAAATAAGATCAAATTCAATGCTGAATAATACAATTTTAAATATTAATTAACTATTTTTTCTAAGCGTCATGTTTTACGTGAAATTTTGGTATAAAATATTTGAATTAAACAAAACGCGGTATTTAGAACACTCCTTGGTAAATCCCGGGCTCAACAACGTTTGACCTCATTAAATGTAAATATTTATCAACGCTCGCTGTTGCAGATAAAACCCAAACACATTAATCCACTATTAATTATTTTAACCTTAATTAACGGTTTATGTACGCCAATTGAAACGTGAAGTTTAAATGCCAACAATAAATAACGTGACATTCACACTTGCACATATACGTTATTATTATATTTTAAGGACTCTTGTAACATTTTTAAACAATTCACATCTTAAGAATTATTATTGAAGCTAAACACAGATTCAATACAACACAGTTTCTGAGAATCTTTTCATTCAACTATCGCAGTAACAACTTTGTGCCGTCGTCGTCTCTTAATCGTTACATTTTAAAAGCCAGATGATCACAACAGTCTGCACGAACAGAAAGTAAACAATAACTAATGTTAAAATGTGGTAATCCGAATTTTCAAAAAAAAGCTCTTTCTTGCTATATTTTCAGCACGTAATTTATTGTTTCTGTAACCATTAACTTTTGAATAACGTGTAACACGCTTTAAATGATTGCAAATGAGTAATTCCTTAAAACTTTTCATCTGTACCCATTCTTCTTTTATAATATAATTCGTTAGTTTCCTAAGAAACAGACTTTTTACCATTTTAACTCTATTTAAAACAGATACCGAATATACAAAATATAGTGAATAGCGGCGCTGACGTTTCGATCCGTCCGCAATTAGTTACGTCAGATAAATGTCAGCTTTTCACAGCAACAAATTCCAGCACAAATGTAAAGTACAATTGAAATTTATTGATCAACGACCCTGTTTTACTATGCATGCATCTGAAAAGATCTTCTAAAATTTTACGAGGTTTAAAAAATTAACGCTAATTAATTTTTTTATGTTTTCAATAGTATATTTCGTCATTTCTTATTGAAATGATTCTTTACCTACCATATATCGTAGAATATATGTAATGTAAGTCTACAATGAAATAAATTCTACAATTAGGATTTTGAACAAAATACCATAGGTATAATAGCTACTCACTCTTATTTTCACTTGACAATTACCACTATCCTAGGCCGAACACCGGTAATTTTTTTTATTTTAGACCTTTATCCAACTTGTTATTTTTGCGCTTGCCATCTTCAGCGTTTAATTCCCGAAATGGTAAAGTTCCGGAAAATAACATTGAGTATGGCACACCGTGGTAAGTATACTTGGAACTGCTCTCGATCGCTTAGTTCTTAAAACGGATATCGATCTATTATTTTGACTTTGACGTTCAACACGTTAATTGGACGTGCTGCCATCTTAAAAACAATCACACCCGACAAATCCTGAGACATCGTGTTCGAGTCTTCGAACGAAAACTAAAAGCTCGGCGGCCTCCCAATCCAGAAAGATTATAATATCTAGCGGCCCGACCCCAGGCTTCGCAGGGAACCTTTAACCTTCGCTACCTTAAAAAAGATTTTAGTCTAAGCTATTCGCACTCGCATAAACTGCAAACACCTTTACATATTTAAAAATGTTTTATATGTATATTATATTTTATATTCTGAATTATATTATTAATTTCTTGTCTTTATTGATATGTTCATTTAAAACATATAATAATAATTTTAAGCTGGCCAACGTGATGTTAAGGCTTCGAATTAATCAATACTGGTGTTCTTAAATTTAAAATAACATCGAATGTCGCTAAATGAATTTAATAAAACTAGATAGCGTTGTTATTCACAGTAGGTAATAAGCAATTTTATCTAAATTTATTTCAAAGTAAAATTAAGTTCTCGAAAATATAAATGTACAATTTCCATCGATTGTAGAAATTGTGTAAATCTTTATGTATAAAAATGTATAAAACTTCAGACGTCTGGTAACCATGGGGGAAATTCGTTACCAACGGCTAATGAAAGGTTGTGGGGACGAGAATGATTAACGACTAACGAAGGGCGGAAAAGCAGATACGGTCAGGTGGTCAATTTATTGTGTTTTTCATATTTTGATCATTCTTGTATGTTTTCCGTATAACCCAATTGAAATTTCTATAGTTAATCTAGTCTAGATAACTAACTATATGGCTGAACCATATAAAACCCAATTGATTCTTGAATAAAATATTTATTTCTCTTTGTTAAGTTCTTGAAAACTACATCCGCATGTGAAATAATTTACATAGGGAAAACTTAGTGAATTTCCATTATTCAAAATGATTCTATTTCAGATTTGCTCACCAAAATGTTTCCCATATCAATCTTAGACCTACATGGAATGCGAAAATTATACAAAACTACTTTGCCCGTATTAAGTCTAAATCTCTTCGGGTTAGAGATTCCAACTCAATAGGGAATAATATGAACTATTTATCATTCTTTTACTACCACATTGGTTTTTTTAAAAGCAAAACATTTTGTAAAAAATTATTATATATTATAAATGTAAAAATTGCTTATTTCTGTCTATACTATACCGTAAATCCTTGCTTCCAATTTATAGCCACAGATTAAAAATAAAATATCTTAATATTTATCGATATTACTCTCCATCTTTGTATTCACTGAACTCGTTAAAATTATTCCAATTGTCCTGCAGTC
Source organism: Battus philenor (assembly GCF_028537555.1). Lineage (NCBI taxonomy): Eukaryota > Metazoa > Arthropoda > Insecta > Lepidoptera > Papilionidae > Battus > Battus philenor. Next base: position 9,180,268 of record NW_027181693.1, read on the forward strand.
TTGGTACACATTTTATTTTAATGGGACACTATTAACTCAAATATTATAGATTAAAGTTTTTAACATTTATTTCTAAAGTATGCAATTTCACAGATATTTTAATTTAATCATTGTGATAATAATTGCTACAAACATATTGCAGTAAGTATACAGGTGGCTGTTATTTAAATATGGGTGTAAAAGCTTCAAAGAGGTGAGTGTATATAGATCATTTGCTGTTAATTAATGCATCTGACTTCATAAATAAGAAATAATGTTAGTTAAATATAAGAAATATGTTAGGATATAGATATGGTAAATAGAAGTGTTTTTAAAATTAAGGATGCTACATTTCAAAATAAATAAATTTTACTACCTGACCCTGCAGACTTTGTACCTCGAGTTAATGGTTCATCGAACTTCAATAGACAAAAATAATTAATGTAATATATTTAAGTGTGATCACTTAGTACTGGGTGATTGGAAATAAGTGGTAGAGCTTTTAAGCATTTACACCTAGTTACCGAGAAGATGATATCAAATGTTTAGAAAATATTCCAATGAATATTCTTATACATTTCTATATAGCTTCACTAAGTAAACTTACCAATTACTTTTTAAAAATAATATTACAATGTAATGTAAAATAATATAATATGTTGCTCAATACCCGCTTCGAAAAGAGAAATTACTTCAGTCCGTTTTAATTTATAATCAAAACATTTTAAATTTTAAGGGAATTCAAACCTTGTTTTTGCAGCGTTGAATACATCTAATTCTGTTTTCATTTTACAAATGTATCAAGTTTAGTTTCACTTGAAACAGAAATGCAAAATGGTTATGAAAGTTTAAGGTGCCAATGCCCTTGATATTATTACATTAAAATATAATATCTCATTATCGTCAACCATGTATTAATGGATTTGAAATGTTCTCATGAATAACGCACAGTACAGTACCCGGCGACAGATATTACACATCGACCTTTAGAAAGAGACAATTGGCTAATTTCGGCTTCGTAGAGCGTTATCTCTATCAACTACAAGTTTAATTAACGGATACAGCTCGATTTGGTAGGTTATTCTTTCGCTGAAATAAAAAATTGGCTAACTTTTCAAGAAAAATAATTACCTCAGAAATGAAACTATTAAATGTGTAATATTTTATAATTCGGTACATTTATTTTTACTAAAAAATGAATCTATTATTGCAGTCATTTTATTACAAAACATTTTTAATATGCTGACATGGTCATTCTACTGTTTAATGAAAATATACTTTGCCGCGCTTCAACAATAAAATTCTGCTCTTAAACTGTTATTTCTTAACTATATATACTAGACATTAAAAATTAAAAATAAAAGTCCGTATTGTCTCTTTGAGGTTTATTGTGATCTGCTCGGAATCAGACAACTCTTTAGCAATTAACGTGCACGCTAATGAGTTGACACGGATCAAATAAACGAATAATTTTGTTTCGCAATGCCTTATGATGTTGCATTAACTCTAATCCAATCAAAAAGTTTAAACGGTGATTTAAAAAGAAGCAAAACAAATAACAAAATAGTTTATTTTCTTTTTTAACTTTGGTAACAGAATGAAATTTCTACTTTTTAGTTAAAAGAAAAAAGCAAATTTCATTAATAAATCACCATAGAATTTCTACACATCGGCGATCAACATCATGAAGTATTGTATATAAAATTTTACGCCTGTATTTCTCTCGATATGGCTTAATTAAAACCGAATTGTAATAATTCTCAGAAGCTGCTGTATTATGGCGAAATTGAGCGCTGTGATATTACCTACCTAAATTAAGCGAAAAAAAAAGAAAAGTTAAAAACGTTGTAAAAACTAAACGAACGAACCGAACTGAACGAAACGAAAGCCTGCCGCGTTCCAAAGTCTGTGAACAGAAAAAGTATTTTAGAGTAATCATATACGCATTTATTTAGTCTTGATAACAAACGATGATTAAATTTTGTTTACTATTTTGTGCACTACATGGCTTTCGTACTAAAAGTATTAGTAATAATGTAATTATATTTTCACTGTAATGTTTTATGGTACAGATATTCTCGGTTTAATTACATCATAACACACCTTTTAAAGTTTTTATTGACATCAAATGTTTGTCAGTTTGGGGTAAGAGTTTTAGATCCAAAATATGTTGATGGAACTTTTTTTCATCGCCTACTATTATTTATTTCTGTTTCCCCTTGCAAATATTCTTATTTTTTCTAATCGTCAGAACCTTGTCCGTATTTAATACACATATAACAAAAATATAAAAAATGTGTTCGCCGCAATTAGTCGCATTATTTTTCATTTTTGCGCTTAGCAACATATTAGGAGAATCATCTATATTTATATACAATATATACAAAACTATATGATCAAGCAGCAAAATGACATATAATTGAGTTTATCTAAGGCAAGAAATATTCCTTTATCTGCAGAAGCATGTTATCACTTCACACAGTTGCATGTATCGCTGGATTCCTGGTATATATACATTAACAATATTTACATGAATATAGATTAATTGTGTATATATGACAAAAAATACTTGTAGAAAATACTTGGAAACTAATTATACTTCCAAAAATATGTAATGAGGTAATCCAACCAAAGAAATAAGTTTATCTTGTTATACATTAAATAATGTTTAACCCACGTTCGTGATACATTATTTCAATTTAAGAAATCTGCCATGTGTGAGTTTATACGTATTGAAATCATCAGAACATTTATTTTTAACAAATATTTTAATAGCTTATTTAAATTCCCTCCGTGGTTTCAGTGCAATATATTACCACTTTTGAAATGCAGATTCACTGAACGTCAGCTTTGTAGCGTTAAAAGGCATTGAAGCGGGGATTCGGCGCCTCTTCCGCAATTAACTGGCGAGCTAATGGGTTGGCGTCAGTCACTGCGACTTCATTATATGCTTTCTGTTTTCATCAGAGATAGTTAATATGAATTATCGACCAACAAATATTGAAAACTGGTTTAATATTTGTATATTGTTGAGTCACTCCTTGAGCCTTGGAGAGGGCTATGCTTGAAATTTCTCTACGAGATCGAATTGGATATGAAAAGATCGGTAGATTAAGGTAAGTAAAAGTTTCAGTTGAATAAAACGAAATGTTGTTTGTTAATTAAAAAATAATAATTTACGTTCAAATACTAACCAAGTGCATTTAGTTTATATTTCCTAATGTAAAAAGTCAAAATTGTGGAACTTGTCTTTCTTATCAACAAACAAGTGTTAGAGATGATAAAAAAATGTCATTTAAATAAACAAGTGTTGAGTTTCTAGCTAGTTCTTCTCAACAGATCAGCATTCCAAACCGGTGGTAGTATACTTATAGTGTACTACTTATAGTGGTAAAATAATCGACGATTCAAATGCGCATGTAAATGTCTAAGTGATTATGCTGCTGGGGTGGATTTTAACAGGTTAGGTAGGCAATGTTAGAGACAACACCTAGCGAGCTGGAGCACAAAAATTATAGAATTATAGATGAAAGATAGAGTTTATATTAAAAGTCATCCGCCTACAACTTCAGATACACCAACGCCGTAATACATTATTTGTCATGGGAATGAAATAATTTTTAAATAAAACTTTCACCCCTCATTTATACATATTAAACATTACTTCAAAATTAAAATAAGATAGTCTTTAATTCAATATTCCATCAAGCACTAAAGATTTAATACAAATTCACAAATCAACAACGGTTTTGACATCCACCTACAAATCATACGCCGCGCGTCCTTAGTTTTTGCGCATGCGTAGACCGATGGATTGCCAGGTGATTTGACAACTGTGATTATTTACATACACTGCATTTCCGCTGCTTCAAAACGGTCCTATTGGAAATCTGTGTTGAAGGACTATGCCCAGCCGTGGACGTGGCGCAGCTGATGATGATAATAATGATTAAGAACGATTACTGCATTCACATTGTGCTGTTATTTCTAGCAAAAACTATTAACCGTGAAATAATTTTTGTTGTAAGAAAAATCATTTTATTTTTTAAACCATGTAATGGAAAATTAGACATTAATTTTTTTTATTATTATGTCCATAGGTATAATATCATACTATAGTTACGCATTCGATTAGTGCAAGAAATTTAGTCAATAAACATGAATATTTCTAGTGTACATAGATTACACAGATTTTTTGTTTACGCAAAATCGATGTTTACTTTTTCGTCTATACAATTTCCTCAGATACGAGGTGCACAGTGTGTTTAAAACGAACATTTCCTTTCTCTTTTGTATTTAAACTCGAGGACGATAGTGAATCCCAGATCAAGACAATGTATAGATTTTGACGTGATCAGGATACCGCTGCGCTTTCATTTCACTTGGACAGAAGCTATAAAAAAAAATATAGTAACTTGGGCCTCGGTTTGGGCTGTCACTCAGTACGACTAGAGATCTGAACCGAAACCACATAGTTACCAACTGCGCCTGATTTTATCACACAATATATTTAATTGTACAACAGAACTGCAAAGTAGACAGATTTAACTTGTGTGGCTCTCTATCATTATACAAGTCGTGTAACTTTGAAAACAACCACATCCACATATAGTGGAAGAAAAATGGTCACAGGGCAACATTACGATAGTACGATGAAAGGGTTGACATTTGACAGGGGAAGTCACTGGGACTGACAGGTTAGCGATGTACAACGAATGTACGAGTATTTTGTTAATTAAAGTCCTTGGTTTAAATTAAATGTTTTAACTGCTCTCTTTATTTATGTAATAATTTAATTTATTAAATATTATTTTCACTGACCATCTTCTATCTTTATACAAATGTAAGAGTTTTCAATCTATGTACTGTCCCGTCACGATATCTCTGGTTCTAAGGCTTAGACATTTAGTAGGAGTATTCCTTGGGGGTCAGCTAAAATGAATTTTACGAAATTTTGTACACAAAGCGGGGGGGTTAAGGGAGCGTTAATTAAGTTCAACAAGCGGGCGGCACTCAACCAGTATTATATGTGTATAATTAAACAGCCATATAATTAAAATATCATTTAATTTTTAAAAATACACAATCCATCCAAGAGTAGTATATATCGACAACATTTTCACAAGTTAATCTTTAGTTTTTGTTTCCACGTCGCTGACCATAGAAAAGATATTTTCTGCGGTAAATCGCTTATGAACATCTACGAAGTTCTTGCATGTGACACCGCACTCCTGTAAAAAAACAGGCAAGAAGTTAATTAGACGGACAAAGATGCGCAATCCGGTATTTCGCAAATCGGTAATTTAAAAATGTTTGAGAGACTGGCAAATTCCATTGTAGGTAAAACGGTACTCATATATAACGACTACAAATATTACAAAATATCCAGCCACCTAAAATTTTGAAAAAAAAAATAATTTAAAAATAACCGAAATCACAGTGTTACGTGTAGTAATAATATAAAATAGAAATACTTGGAATGTATGTTACCAATTAAGATATGAATAGAGCAACTTTTATTTTAATTATCTGAATTTATTACCGGACCAAAGAATGTCTGCATCCAACTCTGATTCATAACAAATAAGTTTTTATCTGCTATACAGTTCTTCACTAGTAATTTAGTGCTAGTCTGTGAAAGAATGTTACTACGTGAGTTTCTTATAAATCACTTAATAAATATACTATAGTATTCACTATGCAAATTGTTTGTGTTTCGAGCAGTAGTAGGCCAGTAGACTGAGACTTGCTATCGTAGGTCGTATGTTCGATTCCCGGGATACAATCTCATATAATTCACACTTTATGCATTCATTATATAGGATTGCCAGCCAGCCAAGCGTGGCTATTGTTGCATAACCCCCAAATATATCTTTGGGAGAGGCGTATTTGCAGTAAGCGTCTACGGGCTGAAACAACGATATCACTTGTTCCTGAGTAAATTATTATTATTAATGATTCCTTAAGGTTTTCAAGTAGAGATTGGACGTCCACCGACAAGGTGGACAAACGACCTTTTTATGGTGGTCAAAAAACACTAGACGCGGGCCGCTTCCGAACGGTTAGGCTATAAGGGAGACCTATGTCCAGATGTGGACGAATTCAGCTGAATTCAAATTGATAATAATGATAATCTTTTTCAATATATTTATAGATTATTATTTTTTTTGAAATTAGGTTAAGGGTTTTTAGTGAAATTTGTTACAAAGAATAAACATGAATACTTTTAATTTGATCAGTCTGTAAATAACCAAAAATAAAAATATCACGAAATCTATTCTAGAATTCAATAAAGAATAGTTATTCTCGTCTTGTACATGGACAATGTAATTCAAAAGTATAGAAAAGATGTTCCTGGCAATTGAAAGCCGTAGAAACAGAAGAATTTTAATTCTCAAAAATTTACTATAATGTTATGTAACATAAATTTTCTGGTACGGAGCTCGATTTAATACTTAAAGAATAATTTTCCATCGCAATACAATATTAATTTCAAATTCCAAAATATGCACGCCTTATAATGAAAAGTTATATGAACATTACAAATATCTATTTAAAATCAAAATTCTTTTTTATTTTGCTTCAATGATATTTCTTCGTTAAATATAAGATATTGTAAGATTTGTAAAACTTTAGCTAAATGATAAATATTTGTCAATGTCATACTAATGGCAAAATATCTAGAATAAATTATAGATTTAATAGGTACATACCCCAACAACACCCGGATAGATCGCACTACTTTTTTATTGTAATTACATACATTGTTGTTTACTTTTTAAGTGCCGAACAAAAAATGTAGCTTATTTTTATACGTAGAAGAATGTAGTTTTAAAATACGGTGAGACCGCCTTGTATAACAACATACAGCAGCAGCATAAAATCCGTTCTTAGGTGACCTTTACTTGGCAAAAGGAATATTTATTTTAAAATTCATGTCTCTAAACCTTAATCTTTTATCCTTAATCTCTTATATTTCCTATATATATATATGTGTGTGTGTGTGTGTATATATATATATATATATATATACACACACACATATATATAGGTGTTGATAGTTGATCTTATCCAAACTATTAGACATTTTTAAAGTTACAAAACATTAAACAAATAAATGTATGTATTCGACCTTTACTGGACTACCCAACCCTTCCAAACGGTCACATGGCAGTAAAGGGACTGTTGTCCATCGGCAACACGAATCTAGAGTCGAACTGAGTTGAATTGGCATACGGTCGTCCGGAGAAGGAGCACCCACAGGCGTGTAACGAACATACAGCGGCGCTGCCTATAATAAACGCGATGTTACATTACGTTTCATATGTATCAATAAAATACAAACAAAGAACAAGAGTAACCGATAAAGACTAGCAGATTAGCAACTTGAAGTGGTAGTTAGCAGGTGACATAGCGCGCAGAACAGGCGGCCCATGGGCCTTAAGATTCTGGAGTGGACACCACTAACCGGCAAACGCAACGTTATACACCCACAAACAAGGTGGACAGACGTCGTTGTCTAGATCGTCAAAAGGCGCTGAATGGAAGCCGCTTCCAAGCGGCCTTATTGGAAAAATTATGGGGAGACTCAAGTCGAGCAGTTAAAATCCTACGGCTCAATTGATAATGATGACGACAAAATTTGCGTTCGCCTTGTATAATCCCGCAGCAAGAATTTTCGTATTTGAGACAATGCTCCATATTATACTAATAAAGTTAAATAATGAGACATTATATAATTATGAAGTATCTTTAGTATTTATAAATACCTCAGGTTCCCCGTAATTTTCAGCTTTCAGCAGAAATTCATCGCCATAATTCATTTTCTCACCTCGCAAATTATGATCTTTGGCGCTATAAATATAATAATTTAAACGGCTAGAATGAATTACTGAAGTACTACCGTAACCGCTATACCGCGCCTTAGGCATGCGCGGCAAGACAAGTGGGAGTTTCAACCGCTTATAGCCAACACTATAATACATAATGCAGCAAAACCTTTTGAGCAGAAAATTAGTTGAACTTCAATATGTAGTTCATTATGCAGTTTCAATGCTTTAAATTACTATTATCATACACTGAAAATGTAAATGAAACTTTAAAACAGAAAAAAAATTATTAACTTACTGTAATTTCATTATTTAAAATTAAAAAATAGTAATAAGTAATATAAAAATATTTATAAATATTATCATATTTAACATTAAATGATTTAAAAGACATTTAATATTTATAATCTCCAACCTTAATATAACGAAAGTGTTGCGGCAGCAGGGTGTAGTGATCGGTGACAATGTCATTAGGCATCCATCACATATGTTTTGCGTATAGTCAACTTGCCGCTCTCTCACCAAACTTGACAACGCAAGACCATAATGTGGTTTACCTCCCTTTGAAAGGCCTTTAACTATAATTTGATAAGTTGTATTACATATTTGTAAAATACACAATGTCATTTATAACAAAGGCAAATAAATACTCAAATTGATCACAAGAAATATGTCACAAATTTCTATTGTGAATTTAAATAAAGAACAAATTAAAAAAAAAATTAAAACTCGCTTTTTTTTTAAAAAAAGTTAATAGTTCCCCTTTTTTTAAAGGGAATGTTAAACACTTGTAGAACGTGTGGTATTTTGAGGTTAAGTCCGAAGCTAGTCCGACTTGGTCCCGCGTACCGCGAACATTACCAAAGTTTAACTGCATCACAGTTTTGTTTATATTGTAAAGTGCATCACGATTACACGCAATTCATTGTACATAGTTTGTGTAAGATTATATTGTTAAATTCAACTTTAGAGATGCTCCTTTATATATTATATTAATACGATAACCTACCTTCCATATCCGTGGCAACTATTTGGACATTGTATCCGAATAAAACATGAATTCCACTGATTGCTAGAGGTCTCTGCAATTTCAAAAAAAAATCTTCAATTTAATGAAAGTGCCTTTTAATTTCTAATTAGATGACGCAATGACACGCAACACGCCATTGAGAGGGCTACGTCCGAAATTTCTCTATATGATCAAATCAGGAGATCCGTAAACCAACAAAAATAACCCACCGAATTAACAAGTTGAAATGTCAGTGGGCAGGCTACAAAGAGCGCAGTATAGATGGCCCCTGGATGCTTCATATTCTGGAATGAAGACCACAGGTCGACAAGCCCAGCGTAGGTATTCAATGCAGGAAGCGGCTTACAACAGGTCTTATTATTTAAATCTATGGCGGGAGGCCTACGTCCTGCAGTTTAATTTCAAAAATATCCAAGTGCCTGCTTTTCTTGACTAACGCACAATTTAATAAATATATACATAATTAATTTATTTTTACCAAATTAAAAAAATTAAAAAACGTAACAAGTAACCGTTCGTTCACCTCTTTAAGTAGATTGCTAAATAAGGTTCTTGATCTTTGTAAGAGAAGTTCATGACGGTCACGTTTTCTGAGAAATATCTTGAATTCATACTAAAATATAAAAAGTTACATAATTATTGTTACTTTTGCAGAGTATTCACGGTATTATGCAAAGGTAAAACACGGTAAAGTACAAACGGTATTGTGAGTAATACGCTTTATTTAGAACGACGCATTAGGGATAAGAATCCACAAATCTTCAATGAAGCATTTTATATTACATCAGTATAATATTTAATTACCATTATTCAATAAAGTCCCTTTTACATTCAAGTTTGCAGATTCCTTTTCGTTAAGGAATGAGCTTCATTGCAGTATGTTCAGCATATTCTACCTAAGGTAACAGAATTTTAACCATTTAAACCTACGAGACTGAAAATTTGCTAAGTTACATGAGCATAAAGTCCATAAACGTATGATGTGATGAACCTAATAATTTGTAAGACAAAACGAGGTGAACATCTGTCACATATTTATATTCATATAAGCATCTTTTTAACTAAAGCATAAAATACCGTTTCACAATTATTGGCAACATTAATTAAAACTAATAATAATAAATTTTTTAACAACAACGGTTAGCGGTAGCAAAAAATAAAATTGTAAGTATAAATGAATAAAGTTGTTGTGTAAGTAAAAAGAATTAAGTTCTAATCGCCATCATATCACCATGAGGGTTGATAAACGTTGAAGTAAAGTTTAAAATGGTAAAAACTTTTAAAAAAAAACTATAAAAATATATGTTAGAATTATTACACCGCTCTTAAATATTTACCTCATTTTTAAGTCTTTCTTCGTTCCAATTGCCAATTAACACAGAATTATTAAATGTCATTATTAAAACCGTTAATAAAAGTAAATTTTAGGAAAGTAGATATTTACGAAAATTATACTAAATAGGTTATTGGAACATTAATGTCAAAAAAATCAAAGTATTTCTTGTCAAGCTTTTTTCATTTTATAGATCGGGACTTTTAACAAATAACCAGTTTTCCAATATAAATTCGATATTTTCTACGCTGGTTATATTTTAAAATAAGTGAATTGTGAAAAAAAAAATAAAGTCATAAAGAACAAACAAAATTAACTATTATAAATTTTACACGTAATGTAAAATTCATAATCAGTTTAACCGCCATCTATAGGAAATTCAAAAACTTTCGTAAAATTTGTTCTGAAAAGCTTTATAGTACAACTTGTACTTCTAACTATAAAAGGCGCGAAACACGTAATTTATAATAAGACGCTAACAAATTCTTATAGCAGATTTAAAAAATAATACAACAAATTACGAATTACGGCAAAGATGATATTAAAAAAACATAATTCAGTGTTTCATTTGGCGCGGGCTTATCGATATCATAGGACAGTGTAACAGTATGAGGTCATTGATCTAAATACCAATTAGGTTAAAACAATTAAAAATTTTAGTTTCATTCTTAATTCATTATTCTTATATTAGTTGTGTATCTTAAAATATGTTGGGATTACGACTAAGCTTCGCTGTTTTACTGTTTATTTGTATTAATATCTTTTGTGTTGCTTTAAAGTTTTCATCAATTGAAAAAATTTACAAGAAAGGAGTTGACGCTTATGCAGGAGAAAGATGGTCCGAGTGTATAAGCAAGTTTGAAGAATCAATGCATTTATTCAAACTGTATAGATCAATTTTAATAAACTGCAATCTCAAATGTAATTCCCAGCCATGGATATCAGAAGTAGAAGAAATTGAAGATCTAAAGATATTTGCAAAGTTTTTAATCACTAGACTATGTGTAACTAAGTGTCAAGATGATGGATTTAAAGAAGCTCACTTGGACAATTTGGTATCTGAATCTACAAAACACAATATGAAATTTAAAAAACCATTTGAGTATCTCCATATATGTTATTTTCAAATGAATGCTTTACCAAAAGCAGCTAATGCAGCATATACATACCTGGTTGCCAATCCAAATGATACAAAAATGAAAAAAAATCTTGAATATTACATTAATCAACCAGAAGTTGACATTAATGAAGTAATAGATCTTGATAGTGAGGATTATATGATGTTATACAAGCGTGGCCTTCAAGAATATTATTTTAAAAAATGGGCAGAAACTGTTGCTAACATGGAAGAAGCACTAACTGATTATTTGTCATGGGAAAATATGTGTCGAGCCGAGTGCCAGCATCAGTCTGAATTAGAATGGTCCCATGAATTTACAGTTACTGTAACAAATTATATGATGGCCCTCTTAATGTGCAAACAAAACTGTCAGGAAGAACTTAAATTGTTACATTTCAATTCTGGAAATGAGTTTTTGGCAGATATTTTAAATTATTTGCAAATATCTTATTATAATTTAGGAAGAGTAGAAGATGCTGCAAAATCTGTTGAAACATATTTATTATTAATGCCAAAGAATGAAGAAATGCTATCAAATAAAATGATCTACAGTACTCTTACTGAGAAAAATAACTTTGTCAATAGGTCAGATATAACATATTACTTCAAACGTGACAAATATGAAAAACACATTCTTAATGTATTTTACAAATTAGAATTTAGTAATGAAAACTTGTAATGAATTGTTAAGTATACTTAAGTACACAACATCAGTAATAACAATTATGCACCAATCCCAAAAGGGATAATTATTATTTAACATATGCATGTCATTTTTGATATTAAAATAATATTTTGAATGTAAATTCTTTATATTTTCTTTTCTTTAACTATGTAACCTTAATTTTAAATTTAGAATTATTACTTTTGTGCCATAAATATTAATATAAGTATAATATTCATATGTTATATGCAGTGACCTTAAATAAATATTACTTGTTTTTTTTGTCTTTAATAAGTTCTAATAAAATTCAGAATTTGCAGAAATAAGTATATACTCCTACACATATTTAAATTATTTCAACGTGTCTAGTATTACACCAGTCATTATAGGTGAATAAAGAATAAAATACACAGAAAATGGTCACCAGGATGAAATTGACGAAGACCTTTATAGCCCGTCAAGGCTTCCGCTCTGAGTGGGTTCGATAAACCCAATTCTGAAGATAACAAGGATAAAGAGCAGTAGTAGGCGCGACCGCGCCCTCTTTCGTATCTGAGAGAACAGTCGATAAGCCGCTGTTCCAACCGTCTGCGAATAAGTAAAGTCGCACTGTGGATGGGGAGCCAGTGGGTATAACTTGTATAACTTGGTTGAAATTTGGATAACGGTAAATTGACCTTTAGGTAACCAATTGACATTTGCCTGCATTAATTAAACAACCCGGGAAATAAAATGCGCTACGTTTTGGAACACCTGTACATAGCAAGAGAAACATGAGGTTGTCCTTTAACGGAGTGTCATATCACCAATAGTAGGACCTTAAACGAGTTCGAAAACTTTCCCGTAGCACTGACATATAAACATGCCCCCACAATGGATTTCTCCACATAAAGCAAAATGGTCCCTATCAACAAAGCAAAGAGCAATCTACGTAATCAACTCGTGGTTCCTGAATAGACTTGCACCGATTAAAATACTAAAAATATCCCTTCGTTTTCATTAGTTGTAGTTCTTGTCCAATATATGGGTTGCAAGATAGAAAACGGCAGTTAACCAAAAATTGTTCTCTTTTTTGTAGAATCAGACCTCCGGGTGGACTGGCCGAGAATTATCAATAACACGATATCCGTCGTGAGAGACAGCTGCGTAAGACTAACGGCATTAGCCGCATACAATTACGTTGTAATCCGCCCTTGCCCTCAAATGAAAAAATCAGACAACAAATCTACGAAAGTATACATGTCATTTATTTTAAGTTAATCTGAATACTTATTTCATTAAAAATTAGTGTAATATTAATCGATCCAATAAATAAGAAAATATTATTTTGTAGTACTGGTAACATTCATATTTTTAGTATTGGCGATACCTAACTTTAAGTAATTCTATATTTTTACGGTGGGGGCGCTTTGACAGACATTTATTGAATATTTCTCATTAAAGCCTTCTCGTAAATATGAGTTTATTTTTTGAGGGTACAACATAGATCGACACTTTTATAACAGTGATGTGAGTAAAGACATAAAATGCATCTAAAACCTTAAATCTCTATATGCTCATATCTTATTGTCTGTTATCAGAAAACAAGCACACAGAAAATATGTGTAGTGATATTTCGATACTAATATTTTGTTGGATTTTTTTTTTATTAAAAGGAGTGAAGTTTTTTAAATTATATTAAATAGCAATTTTGAAAATGTGACATGATTTAATACTTAAACATTGTATTTTGTTTATTTTCAGTTTTTTGAAAAGCGATGGCAGATAAAAATATAATAAAGACATTATTGTTTTCTAAACCTATACCAAATTACATTATTCCCATACGCACTTATGGACATAAATTATTTTCGTGCCATGATTGTGGTGACAGGTAATCGCATTCTCTTTATATATACCATAAGTATTCTTGTCTACAGTTACAAATGGAAACATAAATTCTAAATGAAAGACCTATTTTCTAATGTATATTTATACCATGGCATTTGGAAATAAATTTTCGTGGTTTGTAGTTAATTGTACTAGTTGGATATAAATAGCTTTTATATTTATCCTAGTTAGAGCAAAAATGTTTAAATAGCTTAGATAATTTATTACAAACATAAATAGAAGATAAAAGATTAAACATGCTGTATATCAGCCTTTGTGATTTTGGTAAACAATGCATAAGTCAACTTGAATGCTCCTACTGCATGTACAAAATGCATGTAATCCACTAGTATTTATTGAAAAAAAAAACTATATATTTTTTGTGGATTACTGTTTACTGAAACTATTTAAATCCTGGGAGTATGGACATTTTATTGTAACTGTTTGTTTTGTTACTTTTTTAGGAAAATTAATCCATAATGCATTATTAATAACAGTCTTCTGTTACAAAAACAGATGGTTGATGATGATTTAAGTTACATGGGAAAACTATCTGATTTATGTAGCATCTCTAAACTACAACAACCCTAAAATAACTTTAATAATTTGAATTTAGTAATTGCATTTGCAAAAAATAGCAACTTTAATGAATTTAAAATTTGTACAATTTCAGGTTTATTTTGGAGTCAAGTTATGATTATCACATAAACAGGAAATCTGTGAAAATCACATATAATTGTCGACATTGTGGTGGTTTAAAACTTTTTTTCAACCGTTGTAATTTGTTAAGCCACATAAGATCACATGTTTTTAAAACTGCTACTATAAATGTAAGTGATTTAAAAATAGAACCTTTTTTACCAGTTTCTACTGAAGAAGAATCTCAAAATGATTGTCCCCTGTTAAATAAAAGTCTGTTATCGAGAAACTCTACATGTTATGAATGTAAAGCTGATAATACTAGGACAGGAATAGCTTATAAAGATAGAGCAACACATTACATGCAATTTTCAAATGCATTAGTATATTCATGTCCCATTTGCATGTTTACTTTACCTACAATTTGTGCAATAAAAGCTCATTTGCGCATTCACTTAAAACGTCCACCTTTTTACTGTCCAGAATGTGGTATCCAATTAGACACCAAGAGTGTACATTATCCATATGGCCATGATTGTGAAGGATTCAAAATGATGAGAGCCACTGCTCGTTTATATTGTTCTACTGAAAACTGTTCCATTTTTCATCCAAATGAATATAATAATCATATGAAAACACTACATTTGAAGAAAATATATAAGTGTCCAAGTTGTTTAGAATGTAGTTACAATGAGAGTGTTTTATGCACAACACATTTGGAAATCCACAAGCATGAAATAAAACCCATATGCTATTATCAATGCCAAAAATGCTCTGGAAAATTTATTATTGCAAATCATGTGAATAAACATTTAAAAACTCACATTAAAAACTATGTATATCCATGTTGGACTTGTGGAAAAATTTTTAAAGAGGCAACTATTTTAATAAGTCATCACGTAAATAATCACTCTCAAAAAATAAATATAACTAAACAGTTATGTGCTAGTATTTTAAATGAAGACACAAACATTAATACAGGCAAGAAAAAAATTAAACTCTGTAAACAAAATTTCACTTTTAACAAGAAACAAAATGAAGTCAATTTAGTAGCTATAGAGTGTCCAAATAAATTATTATCCCTATCAAAACAACATGCTACAAAAACTAAAATAATTGATAAAAGTCGCATTATATGTCCTTTGTGCAAAAATCATATCTCTCAAAATTGGGAAAAAATAAAAAAACATTATTATAAGTTCCATAAAAGCTTCAAATGTGTAGATATTAAAATTACACTCCAAAAACTTGATAAAAAAGATTATACTACAAAAAGGAGCATATTAAAAAAGATCCTACTAAAAGAAACCTACAGACGAGATACATCTTATGTAAAAAGAAGTACATGTTTTCAAAATAGTAACAATTTATTTTTATGTCAAATATGCAATCTACAAAATAAAGACATGGAATCACTTGACATGCATATGAGAGAGCACAGAGACCCATACATGGCCTATCAATGTATGGAGTGTGGTCAAAACTTTGCAGTTAAACCATCATTTTCAACACATCTTTTATTGGAGCATAGTATATCAGATGCAGTGGATTACATTGACAGAAAGCAATGTTTTAATGAAAAAGCACTTATTAAAAATAAAAGACCTGAGATTATTAGTGATAATAAGCCACTGAAAGAAAACCAATGTCAAATTTGTAGAGAACTATTTGATAACTCAGATAATTTAAGAAAACACTTTAGGGTGCATGGAATGGCATTCTTAATGAAAAATACCAGTAAAGGTAACAATGTATAGAACTAGATTGTGTATGTAATGTATAATTATGATGAATTAATTGTAAAGTGGTTAAAAAAATAAACTCTGAATTTTAAAACCAACATATTATTCCTTTAGAAATATAACAACTTAAATACATAAACAAAGTTTATTACATAAATTTTATTCCTAATTACTTATAAAAAAGTAACCATTTTGAAATTAAATTTCTCTTGTTGGAATGTACAGGCCAGTAACTTTTGGCTCTGCAAAATATGTCTACACACCTAGTTTAGTATAAATATTAGGTCTACTGGAAAGTTCTGTCCGCTCCAGTTACAATCAGTTTCAACAAGTATGGCGCATATTCCTGTGACACATATTTGGCTCTCTCTTTTGATCACTAACAATGTACACTCATTTTCATCGCAGATGAACTAAAACAAAGTTCATTCTTGTTGGTATTAAATGAGACACGATCATGTACCCATAGCTACTGACAAAGTTCATTTATGCCACTGTATTTTGTATGAATTTCAATAAGAAGAAATGCTACAGAACATGTAGAAATGTATTGAAAGTGTTTGGTGAAGGTACAGTTTCCATCCATCCAGTTTGCCATCACGCTGGCAAGAAGTCATAAATAATGATGTATTCCTTTGTTTCATTCTAAAACAGACTGAACTTTCTGGTAGACCTAATACATTGTTGAAAATATGAATATTGTAATTTTACCAGAACTCATTAATGTTATCTTAATTTCACTTTTTTTCATAAAAACAAAAATTATACAAAAAATTATGAACAATTTCAAAATAAAAGAGGAAATTTTTTACCTAGTCTTACTGAAAATAAATAAAACAAACTATTTTCTTACTTAAACTCAAGATTTATTCTAAAATTTGATGACTACTTTAGACTATAATCTTATCATTGTTTAGTTTTATATTTAATACAACGTAATTACACCTGCATTTTTTATTTTACCAGTATAACAATAAGCAAACTATTTACTTTACCATAACCTTTTTGTACAAGAAGCTAGTCTATCTTATCTATATAAAAATAATAATTATTATTTGTAACTCAATATCCCTCTCCATGCAGTATTAAAAAATTAACTAAATATTTTATAACTAACTTATTCATATCAAGACTTACAAAATGTTTCATAATGTTCTAGTTTTAATAAATAAATAAAGTGAGATTAAACTAGTTGCTTATAGTTAGTAATGTTTGGTAACTTCTTATTTAATGGTTACATTTATAAAATTAATCATGCTTTCATGAGTCTTATGAATGAAATTCAGTTTGAAATTTACCAGACAAACTAAAATTAAACTAAGTAAAGAAGAAAATTATAACTAAGTATTTAAGTATATATTCAAGAACCCAAGTAAAGAGGATGAAATGACATTGGTCCTTTCAACGAAGTCCTGCAGGTAGGACACTTTTTTTCAACTAGTAAAGATTCCTTTAAACAACTGATGCAATAGACATGACCACATCTAGTTGAAGCCATTGGAGATTTTCCTAATTCTTCCATACAAATAGGGCATTGGCCGAATTTACTTGATTTTTTCTCTTCAAGTTTTGGTTCGTCCTAAAAATAAATAACATTACTACACTTGTATTAAAAGTTAATAACATAAGAAGTTTTTTCTTACCGAACTTCTTACAGGTGATTCTGTGGTTTTCTTTTCCTTTGTACATACATTGCCCTCGTCGAATGATTCTTCTGTGTCTATTACTATTATTTCATTGTTAAGGCTACGGTGATTTGCTAAAATAAACGAATCGGTCAAATCGATCACTTCTTCGTTGTCAGTCATTCTGTATCAACATAAATTTAGAGTTATTACGAAATTTCCAAATATAATCACAAAAGTTTTGATTTTGTCTGGTTACAAATTTTACTTTTTACTCCAATCAATTCTTTTATGAAAAAATACTTAAGGTACCTAAGATTTACTTGGAAGAACGTCACATAATAATAATCTTAATAAACTTGTTTGACATAATATAAAAATCGCGTTAGGATTTTTTAGTGATGGTAGCACTTTTAAATTCACCTATAATATTATATGAACATTCTACAACTCTATATATCCATCATGTAAAATATAAATATGAAATTAAAATAATTTACATAAAATAAAATTAAAACGTCAACAAAGTTTTAAATTTTGTAATTTTTAGCTCGAATTAAAATTACATTTATCAAACGAATTAAACATTTTTGAACTGAAGTATTAATAATGTATTTTCGTTATTTTTTTCGAATTTTTTTATTATTATTGTCTTATTATTATATTATTGTCTATATGTCTACTAAAACCACTATCGGTCTACTTGCAAAGAAAAAGTAAATCCAGAAAATCATTTTTTTACGCCTTATGCGATTGAAATCGTAGATGATGATTTAATTTTTGTACAAACATTATCGTGATTAAGTATCTTTACGACAGCAATGTAAATAAAATTGAAAAATTATGAAAACGTTTGGCTTCTCATATCCAATGAGGTTAACAATTAACCTCATAAAATATAATTTGAAAATTAAATGACCTTTAAATTTGTAAGAAAGAATGTCGTTTATTTGAAAATAAAGTCGGTCTTTTGAAACTTACACTTAATTATTTGTATAATCAATTCTGCACTTTGAAGTTGCACTACTCTGTGGCTTTTTAATCTGACATTGACTTATCTAAATTACTAAATATTTTGCTTGATTACTCTCTTTTTTAG
The DNA here is from genome assembly GCF_028537555.1 of Battus philenor. NCBI lineage: Eukaryota > Metazoa > Arthropoda > Insecta > Lepidoptera > Papilionidae > Battus > Battus philenor. The sequence continues at coordinate 9,199,197 of NW_027181693.1, forward strand.
TTTTTTCACATTTTTCGCGATTAATTTTCTGCGTAAATAACAATTTCCTAATAACTTGAAATACTACATCCGGTCTTATTTTAAATTAGAATTAATGACGTAAGATCCAATATTTTTCTATAAGTATATAAATACAATTAAAAGAAATATTATTTTATACATTTTATATGTTATAAACTTATTTTTCTGTGTAATGTTAAGCATTTAACACTGAAAAATATGCTTAAGTCTTTTTTTGTAATCTATAAATATAAACTCTTTTTCCAGCATGCACCTTGGTGTGAATATATCTAATGCCTTGCAGCAATTAGAAAGTGTAAAAGCTGCAGTTGATTCAAGTGACGATCCAAAACTTAAGGTATGTTAATCAAAGTATTTGTTTGCATGTGTGTTGAAAATAGTAGATTTCAAAAACTTTTGTGAAGGTTTTGTATTATTATATGTTCAATACTTTATTAAGTATAATTTTCATTATTCCAGGCAGCAACTAATGATGATTTGAATATGCTTCTTACCCTTTTGGAAAGTCCAATATTAAGAAGTATTGCAACTTTACATGATTCTGTTGCAATGTTGGCTACTCAAGTTGCTCATCATCCTTCAATATTACCTGGCGATTTTGACATCACTCCTGCTGGTACATTCATGTTAAAGATTTTATTATTATAGCAATACAAAGTTGTGTGGTGTTTTTGTTTAAAGATTATGTACCAGGTAGATAATAAACTATATTAAATTTTCTTTCAACTAATATTACAGGATATGTGCCCAGCAAACTTCCACTGCACCTTGTCACTTAAATTATATGTGACTGCAGTTATAAGTTCAGTATTTCTGTCCTTAATTCTTACCATCATTAAAATGGCCATCCTTGAAGTCATGAATGTGATCTGATGTCACAGTAGATTTGTCAGTCAAGTCATAGCCACACATACTCCCAGAGCAAATTCAGAGTGAGAGTTCAATTGTTCTAGCTGTGTTTTGTACAGCTCAATATTTTCTTATAATGTGATTTCTTGCTCTGCTCCATGACTATAAGCTTAGTATATCTCTCAACTACTTGTAAGGTAAACCCAGAAGAAGTCTCTGTCTGAATTTAATGAATTTTCAGAGAAAATTACAACTCTTATACTTTCCTTTACTACGACTATCATTTACTAAACCAAAAAATGGTGTTACTTTGAGTAACTTATAGGAAATGAACCTCACAAATCTACATGAATAAGATCTCGCACTAGAGCTCTCACAATTCCTAAATTCTAGACACTGCATTTCCATAATGGCATGCTTCACCATGTATATTATATCTTCTATTACCAGTAATTACCAGTACTCTCTTAACATGATCCTTGATATGTTTCTATACTGGAGAGCCAAACCCTCGTGACATAGCTGAAATAAGTTAGATAAAGTATAATACAGTGTACATCAATTTTTGTTCTAAATTATAATTTTATTTAGTGTTTCCTTATTATATATTATGTATATGTATGTTATTTCTAACAAAAATGCTACACCACTATGTGGTAATACTTATAAATACTTAAATTCGACATTCCAGCCCATAGATGCCCATTGCAAGGCATAGGCCTTCCTCAAATATATCTATGGGGGAAATCCCAACAATCATCACACTTGGCAAGCAGATTTGCGATCACAGTGTTGTATTATGGTATGCTGCTGACCATATCTTGCAAACATGTTTGTGAGCAGTAGTATTGCTATATAATTAATGCACAAATTGTTAATTATATAAAATTGTATCCTGGTAATCAAAACTGTTACCTACTATTGCAAGTCACTGCCCTCTGCCGCTGAGGTATTTATACTGCAGTAGATAAATTAACTGGATTTTTTAAACAATGTGGTCTTAGCTTTAATTTGTAATGTTATATAGGTGATTTAGCTTTACAAACTAGAAACCTTTATGGTTTGCATGAAGGAGAAGAGGAACAACGGGTACCACAGGTTTCTCCACCACACAGTTTGGAATTTGGTTCTAATTCAGATAATGAGCGTATATTGGGACTTGATACAGCCTCTATTGACTCCAGTATGTCACCAAAACAGGTAATATGTCTTTATAATAAATAATTTCATTCAAAAATTAAAATTATTCATTTGGGTAAAATCTAAAGTACAATGATGGTATATGATGATCCTGACCTATTGTACCCGATATATATTAGTAGTTGCTGGTACGATAATAGATTACTTTGTATGAATTGGTGACAATGAAAGCAGATAGAACTGGCGGCTTAAATTTTTTTTTAAAAAAAGTTAAAATTCGAAAACAGATCTCTTTACTAAACTATTCATTAACATTGCATCACTGTTTTATTCATTTTAAATGGGTGGTAACATGAAAATTAGATGATCATCATTCTATCTGTATCAAAGTTAACATAATATTTTCAAAACGCCAAAAAAGCAGGGGCTGTATTCGAAATTGTCATAGAGAAAAACCCAAAAGAGGAGTGGGCGAAATACTTATAGCCATGTTTTCATTAGATGCAACAAAATCATTTATACATTGATACTCAATAAAATTTTTGCTGTTCTACAAAACTCTGTGTCATCAATTTTGTTAATACTTCATATTGTACACGTTAAAAAAAAATACACAAATTGTATTAAAAAAATATACAATTGGCGGTCCTACATGAGGCAATTTCTTCCAGAGAGCCATGGTATGGAAACGGTTGAGGGGTAAATAACGGGTAATTAACGTGTATCTATAATTAAAACACATGTATATAGCATACATTTATTCATATATACTTAAGGTAAATACAGTATGATGCATAATTATAAGTACAAATAATTAATAAAAACCTCAAACTAACTTAAATCGCACATACTTCAGATCGAAGAAAGAAACACACAATAAATAATCAACGGTCTAGTAAATAATTCTTAAACATAAATATTGACTTGGCACGTCTTATATTCGGTAATGCATTCCACAAGCTAACGTTCTGAATGGTAAAAGATTTGCCATGAACGAAGAAGAATGCATCGGCAATTTTAAGTTAAGATTCTCTGATGATCTCGAAGACTTCTCATGTGTACCATAAAGAAATTTAAATCTTGATTAGAAATAAGAGGGAGTGAGCAGATTGATAAGAATATTATAGACTAGATAAAAGATGTGGGAATTCCGACGAAGCCTTATGGGTGATCAATTGATCTTAACGCGTAATTAGGAAACGTGATCATATTTTCAGACTACAAATATGAAATGAGAACAGAAGTTTTGAAGGTGTTTAAGTTTATTTAGTTGATTTTCAGTGAGGTCTAAACAATGCAAGGGTGAGGAGGAGTGACAATGCAAGAGAAATCTTAGTTGTAATAGGTAAAAAATAGTTTAGACGTCGCAAAGACACCGCCGATGCAAATAGTTTACGGCTTATTTCCCAAACCCGTGGTCCCCAAGAAAGTCATTTATCGAAATGAATACCAAAGGTTTTAACTGTCTCACTGGACGGAATGACTGTGCCGCTACAAATTAATGATGGTAGTAGCACCCAGTTTAATTTTAATAGCATCCAACTACTGCTGATTACAATGGTCTGCGTCTTAGATGAATTTACGGTTAATCAATATGCTTTGCTCGATTCGTTAATGTTGTTCATGTCACAGTCATGTCAGTAATAGCTTCCACCATCTTATCCAGTGATGCTTGAGAATAAATTTGAAGATCATCTGCATAAAGGTGGCAGGCAGAACGAAAGTGATGAGAAATTGTGTCAATAAAGAGCAAAAAATTGTCGTTAACTCAAACTCGCTGTTGGCATCCAGAAAGGTAACTGGGAAACCACGTGATTGTCATTGGAGATATGTTAAGAGAGCTCAATATGCCGAGCAGGAAACTAAAGTCAACGGTGTTAAAAGCATTATTAAAATCGATAGATCAAGGATTGTTAACTTATCTTCCTCCATTTATTGTCTGATGTCATCTGTAATATGAACTGGGATAGTGGTAGGGCTGTGACCGGGTCGAAAGCCAGGTAAAAGGGTATTGAGGGGTATTGATACAGGAATTTACAGAGTTAAGTTTGAATTAAATTTCCAAAATCTTGGATAGAAATGCCAGGATTGATATAGATCGAAAGTCCAAAAAAAATAGATGCGTTGCACTTGTTAAGAATGCGAGTGTTCTGAACATTTTTCCAAACCAAAGATCCCACTGGTGAAAGAGAAATTATCTAAATCTAAATCTCCCGCATAAATATGTTGATATATAAGGTAGTAAATGCTTATTGACCCAGCATTAGATGAAATGACTGTACAATATTTGTTACAAAGTTTTTCTTATTTGTAAAATTCTTTGTACAGGCTTAGTAATAACATCTTAATTTTGACTATATTCAGGCTTTTTGCCAAAATTTTTTTAAAGATAGAAATAGTCTAAGTGAATGATTTCTTTTTCAATTTTTTTATTATTTTGTAGACACATGGCTTGCTTGACTTATCACGGAATGATGACTCCTTAGCATCAGCTACTAATATAGTTGCAGGAGATTGGGCACAAGTTGAAATTATCAATTTAGTGAATGATGGAACTGGACTGGGCTTTGGTAATTTCGATTTTATAATTAATATTATTGTTTCCGAGTTTTTTCTTAGTGTTGATCTTATATATTGTAATCAATTGCAGGTATTATTGGCGCTCGAACCAGTGGGGTTATTGTTAAAACTATTCTGGCAGGCGGTGTTGCAGACCGTGATGGTCGTTTGAAATCAGGAGATCATATATTACAAATAGGAGATGTAAGGTTTTCTTGGCACATTTTAAATATGTATTCCTTTTATTAGATAACGTTCATCAGATAAATTGACCCAAAATTTAATCATCATCATTTTTATATCAGCTAAAAGGTGATATGAAGCTGGCCTCTCTCAAAGATCGTTGCGATGACTGATCTTGCGCTATTCCCATCCAGTGATTTCCCGCAGCCTTAACTATATCATCGATCGACTTAGTAAAAAAACATTAGCCGTTAAATTTGATATATTTTGATTTTCAGGTCAGCTTAATGGAGATGGGTTCTGAGCAAGTTGCAGGTGTGTTGAGAGCTTCAGGATCCCGGGTGCGACTTGTGGTGGCTCGCGCAGTAGATCCCGCTGCAGTCCATGCTTCTATTGCCCCTGTTGTCCCGGCAAGGTATTAGTTATATGTAACAGTCTGAACAATGATTTTCCTTGTAATAGATAAAAGCTATAATTACGTCTAAACTTTAAAGATATAACTTGTGATCACATAATTTTTATTTCCTTGCTCAATTTAAAACGCCCAACTGCATTGAAATACCACCATTAACATGTTATAATTATAAAAAATTGGTAATAACTATTTTGTAAAAAGGACAACATCCATAACATAGGCAATGATAGAGTAAAGGTAGTAGTAATCTGTAAAAGGTTATACTCTGCTTTAGATAAGAACAAATGCAAATGAAAATGCATTAAATTTTTGGCATGAACATGTTTATAACAAAATAAATTAGTTTTAATAAACAAAACACACGAAACGAACTTAACATATGTTTTAGATTACTTTCAAACCCAGAAGCTTTGGATCGTTATCTTTTGGACACTGGTTTCGAGCAAGTGTTCAATACGCAGCCCACACCAGCACCATCTAATTTGACTACATCCAGATTTGTCTTCGGTACTGCAGTCACACCACCACCAGAGACAGGTATGTCCACTGATAAATTCAAATTAATTTTATTTTTGAAAATACTCTTATTCAAATTGGCATTTACATGCACTTTTGAAACATTAATTATTTTTAGAATTATCTAAGTCATTGGAGATACACACTTAATAAGCCACCACAGATGTTGATCTCCATTTGTTAATCATTGCTTGGATTTATTTTTCTGTTACTTTTTTTGTTTTCATTTTGCATTGCATTTTGTCCACTCCGCCAGTACTATAAGTATTGTGCCCATTTCTACTTGTAATTAAGACTTTTAGGACATAATAGTATAATTATTGTCGTGAATACATACAAAATGTAAAATAATAAAATTTAAATCAACACTTCAACATGAGGAAAGAAGATGAAATTTAACATATCAATATTAATGCAGATGCTGAATCCCCAGAAGTCGATAGATTCACAGTGCAATTAAAGAAGGATGAAAATGGATTAGGGATAACAATAGCAGGTAGGCTATATTAAAAATTTAATTACTAAAATACTAGCATAGTCACGATCCAATATGATTTTAGTAAAGCCAGAAAGAGAACCATTTTTCTGTCATCATCATCATTTCAGGTGTAAGACGTACACTGCTGGACATAAGCCTTCCCATAGATTTCCAAGAGGTTCGTTAAAAGGAACCTGCATCTTCCAACGACCCTAACAAAGTTGTCTGTCCACTTTGTGAGTGAACATCCTACGCAACGCTTGTTGGTCCATGGGCTTCATCCAGAACCGCGTGATCTGATCTGCCCCGTGCCACATCAACCTTCTCACCATTTTCCAACAGTTATGTTGATTACTTTAGTTGGTAAATGTCCTCGTTCCTTAATTAATCTTGTAGAGAAATCCCTAGCCTAGTCTACTTCAGGGTTCCTAGTAGTAAAGTTAAACCTTTTTAAGTATCCAGTAGATCTGAATACGTAGGGGCCAATTGTATAAATATATATATATGTACATATACATATATATATATATATGTATACATATACATAAATATATATATATATATATATGTACATATACAGCTACTTATATATATATATATATATATATATATATATATATATATATATATAAGTAGCTTTCAAAAATTTTACTTTAAGTTGGTACAGTCTGTAATGATGAGCTGCGAAAGTACAGCCCAAAAAAAATCATTTATACGACTTGTAGCTGTACCAAAAAGCGAGTACATACGTTTCGAGTCCATTTATGATTCAAACCATAATATATAATATATTACTATTACTCTGGATAATGAATCTTTATCATATAACAGGGTATGTATGTGAGAAAGAAGAACTGTCGGGAATTTTTGTGAAGTCGGTAACACCTGGCAGTGCAGCAGCTCTCAGTGGAGCTGTGAGGGTCAACGACCGAATCGTAGCGGTAGATGGCGCCTCTCTCGCCGGCAAGTCAAATCAGCGCGCCGTTGACGCGCTCAAACAAAGTGGAAGCGTCGTTACTCTAGAACTAGAGAGGCACGTATTTTTTAAACTATGATAATATAAACCACCCCGACATATTCAGTGTTATCTGATCTGTAAAGCCTACATAGACATTAATGCTACTGAAAATCCTCGCAACCCTCAATTTTAGTAGTACTCACATTATTTAATTATTTGACAACTTTTCAATAATATTTGTCAATTTCGTGATCTGCAAAACTTTAATAATGAAAATTAATTTTTAATTAATTTTTAAGGCAAACTTGTAAATTATTTTTCCAGTCTACTCTAATAATTGAGGAGATAGAAAAAAATTAATATATTAGTCTTAAGTAAACATACACCATGGACAGATATCTTCGCGGCGAAAAGTTCGAGCAACTGCAACAGGCTATAGCGGCTGGAGAAAGTGCAGCGAGCGTGGTGCCACACAACCCGTTCCTGCACATGCATCGGCCCGACCCACGCCACGCGTCGCATCCGCACGACGTGCAGATGATGCACCTGCATACTTCGTGAGTGCTGCTACACACCTTTTGTCAGTTCAGGAAGAACAAATAAACTAGCAGCTCAGATCTAGGTCCCTGAGGTATATCTTGGGCTCAGTTTCTGCAAAGAGGTTATATATAAATGGAGAAGTCAACGTTAACCAAAACACGCAAAGAAAGGGCGTGATGGCCATTGCCAACTCAGCAAGGAAAACTACATGCGCATATCAATTCCTGCGCACATTATCTGACAGTCAACAGTGTAATTTTCTTGCTTACACTTTAATCGCTAGCCAATATCTATAACTCGCGAACAAGATTTTTTTCCTTCTCTCTATTTACAATCAGCCAGAAATTTCGTTAATTATTTTTTGTCATTATTCTTGGACATGAACCACTTATTTTCAATTTATTTTGGATCGCCAACAAAATTTTCAATGTTAAAGGCAAAAAAAAAAAACAGACCCCACAAGTAACAAAAATAAAAGATAATTTATGAAGAAAAAAATCACATCAATAATTTAAGAATTTAGTAGGTAAACACTTGTACAACCAAATGGTGGAAGTTTAATGATGTAACATCTCATTCAACGATGCAAGTTTAATTCAAATTGAATCTAGTAATAATCTTTTAAGGTTTAAATTTGTTTGTGTTCATCAGAGATGTTGCCAAAAATTCTTAAGTATTTTTAAATTCTTATTTATTATTTGCAATCAATCCCAAACAATGAGCAGATATGTTCCATGTCCTTTATCACGCTTGGCCGCCCCAATCCTTAGCATGAAATATCTTCCTTCGCCATCTGTCCTCAAGTTTTTGTGTGTCATAGCGCTTCACTCGTTTAATATAACAAATAGTTGCTGATGCGGGTGGGTGGCCAAGTTGTTTAAGTGATTTTCCAGTCGCTGTGTTTATTATTCCCTGATACTTCTAATTTTTTAACACTTCTTTTGTTCAGTGTTTTGTGGATTTTGTGTTGGTAGTGAACGAGATTAAAAAAAAAATTCATTCACAGTTCAGAGCCAAACGAAGAAGAAACCGCGGAGCCGTCGCTACCTCTGAGTCCTGTTCCGCAGCCCACATTCGAAATGCCGCGGACACACGAACAGAAAGAGGCCATACGACGCAAATGGCAGGCCATACTAGGTTATTTGCATTTTCTTTATACAACCACCAAATTTTAAATATTATTACTTAATACGATAGTAGTACGATTTATAAACGTCTTTGAATCATCATCATCATCATTTCACCTGTAGGTCATACAATCCTGCACATAGGCATCCTCCATAGATATCCTACAGGACCACTTTGGAGCGGTCTGCATTCAACGTCTTTTAACGACCTACAACAAGAATGCCTGTCTATCTTGTGTGTGGACGTCCTCACCTTCGCATCCCAGTCCATGACCTCCATTCCAGAATCTTAAAGTCCTAGCGGCCATCTGTTCTGATGTCTACCCACTGCCACTCTAACTTCTCAATCTACTGGACTATGTCCATTGCGTTTGTCTACGAATCTCCTTATTCCTGATTCAGTCTTGTAGAGAAGTCCCAAGTGTAGACCATCTTTGTGACTCGTTGAGCGACTGTGATCTTGTCAATGGGACCAAAGTCAAAGAGTTCTGAGTTTAGTCACTGGTAGCAGTTGTAGACTCGATTCAGGAAATTGTTGACTCGTATGCCTGGGACAAACACTACAACTAGTTAAATCCAATTTTGGAAAAGAGCTCAATCGTTGAATTCAAATCGGCTGAGTAGATTTCGGTAAACTACGTAAAAATTGTTCGTCCAACATCCGCATTTTTGCCTCTTTTTATGCACCAACATCATTGCTTTCTGTCTTTAAGGATATAATAAAATTGAAATGATGTTAATGAGACATCCCAAAGAAGGTACTTCCAAAGGTTTTGTATATCAAAAATTAAGGTGTACTATGCTGCAATTGGTCATCAAAATATATAGTATTTATAATTATCATTCCAGGTGACGACGTGGAGATTGTTGTAGGGGTAGTGGTACGCGGTGGTGGCGGTCTGGGCATCTCTTTGGAGGGCACAGTGGACGTGGAGGGAGGTCGCGAGGTGCGTCCACATCATTACGTACGTAGCGTGCTGCCGGAGGGACCCGTGGGTCGCGCGGGCGTGCACCGGCCTGGAGACGAGCTCCTCGGTATTCAAAGTTGTTTATTTTTAGTAACGTAGCTTTTAGGTGCTTACCTTTATACATAAATATACTTTGTGAACCATTGATTGGGGAGTAGATGGGCTTTTAGATGCGGTAAGGCCCGCCACTAGGCAGAATGATAACATAATTAAGTTCGTGGGAACTCACTAAGTTCGAACAGAAGTTTATGCCTTGAAAGCGAACTGATTGTCCCTAAGAATCTTTGTGATTTAAATATTCTTCAATTGTGTGATAACTTTAATCAAAAAGACCGTAGATAAATGTTACATATGTATTTTACCACTATACACTCTCTTTCATTATGATCATATATTTAAAATGAATATTAACGTAAAAAATAATATTTTTATTTATTGATTGTGTACCTGTTAACATAATTTTTCGCAACATTCATATAAGTAGAAGTAACAAGCTAAAGTTTCAAATTCAAATGTCAAGTAACAAAATCAATACACCGTAACAACAAATATGTATACCCATGTCTAGATTACGTAATATTGCACATTAATTATAATTAGAAAAACAAGTATAAGCAAATTGTAGCAATACTAACCATTCCTGGAACTCATTATACATTATTTGATTATAAAATTAAATCTACAGGATGATTGGTTGTAAGCATATAAACTTTGTTGAGGTAGCAAAAAGCCTTATAGCTTTTATACTTCTGAATAAAGTGCACACTTTTAATTATGTTACATTTTTTTCTATTGATATGTGACGGGCTAATAACTTCTGATATCACAAGGTCTGCAAGGGCAGACATTAGACAACAATTTTAATATGTAGCTATCCAAATTTTAAAAATGCCTTTTCCCTCCATATTATCATTACATCGGTTATGATTTATGAAATCATTTATTTTGTGAAAGGGCGTACCATACATTAGTTGACAGCAAATAAGCTATACATTCACCCCCTTAGCATCTTCACTGCCTGGATCTTGAACACGGGAGTCAGTCAGAAGCCAACATTATTTTATGTCGTTTATTTTTTTTAAAAAAGTTTAAAATGTTATCAATTAAGTATTATTTGCATATGTAAGGTAATTATGCATATAATAGATAAATGAAAAATACACAGTACAGATATGTTAGCATGTTACTTTGTTCGATGTCAGCGCCGTATTGGCTCATAAAATTTGGTCTATAGGCATCTCGCGCCGGCGCGAGACCGGCAGCTAAGTTGTGAAAGCTTACACCTATAACTAATCACCTTGTATGATTTATTTGCAGAAGTGAACGGGCATCGTTTGCTGGGCATGAACCACCTGGAAGTTGTATCGATATTGAAGGAATTGTCGAGCGAGGTGTGCATGGTGTGTGCACGCCCACGCCCAGCACCAGCACTGGATCTTGCGCCGCCTGCACCTACGCTTGTCAAGGTAAAATAGATCCTTTAGTGTGAATAATAAAGTTGTAAGTTAATTTTTCAACATATATTTTGTACCATATATTATTGTAACATATATTATATTTATTAATAATAATATAATTAGTAAACAAATCATTACTTCTCCAACATAATTTATTTATATCCATAAAATAATGATCGAGTGTGTAATTTGATGTATTCATATAACCACAAACAATATAATCCACTGGTTCTGAAAAAACTGCTATATTTCCCTAAATATCAATCTCTCGATTAACAAAATGGATATAAAAATAAAATTATCTGTAGTCAAAAATGATGTCTAATGAATTAAAATATATTTTCAGGCGAAGTCTGACGGAAGTTTGGCAGGTGCGGGCGGTGAAGAAGGCGGCGCTTTGTCTGTCGGCGGCAAGGTGCGCTCGCGCAGTCTCGAGCCACTTACCGGCCTCGCTATGTGGGCTTCGGAACCGCAGATTATCGGTATCATCTTCATTTGTTTTATTACTTTAAATAAATATTCCTTGTAATTGGAATATAGAAAATATATATTATTGTAGTGCTACCGATACCGCTGTACCGCTTTAGGTATACGCGCGACGTGACGGGAGAAGTCCGCCGTCATGCTCTTTTTTCCTCCGCCGTTCTTTTCCTATTTTCTCCCACCTATCGCTTTCCTAAGGCGCTGTACTGCGGTTTCGGTAGTACTATAAATAAATATATGCGATATGATGGTGTTGCGGTTGTTCGATCCGATGAAATAAATATTGTAACGGTCGGAGCCTAGGCCCTCGAGATAGCTTTCTAGTGTACTTACCCTACAGAAATTTACGCCAGGCATCGTTAGTAAAATATGTCATCTCACACTCTGTGAAGCAGACATATATATATATAAGTCAATTGAAAAATAAACTTATTTTTTTAAATCATTCACAAAGAATAATTATCATCGTAAATCTTCCCCAAAGATTTATAATATAACTAGAAAAAGCGACTTGAAGTTAGCATTTTCCGACGACGAAGGTTCCTATCACCTTGTGGTAGAACAATAAAGAAAATTGTTTGATTGATATCAGTAAATACGTACAATACTTGTAATACTTGCAATAATTGAATCTTTATTTACGTATTGGTTACAGAATTAGTGAAGGGCGAACGTGGTTTAGGATTTTCGATACTCGACTACCAGGATCCTTTGAGACCGTCAAAGACTCTGGTCGTCATCCGATCTCTGGTGCCGGGGGGCGTGGCGCAACAGGACGGGAGGCTCATACCAGGGGATAGGCTGCTGTTCGTCAACGATCAAGTAATTATATGCACAATTATTAATAAGTTTCAATCATTATGTCAGCCCACGCCCACTGTAAGGCATAGGGCGGGCTTCCTTTACGATCGCCACCTCACGATAACTGGTTATGTGTGGCCCTAACGGCTACCTTGATGATGTAGTCGGTCTCCTTAGTGGTTATAGATAAAAAAAAAATTGCTGACATTATAGAAGATTTTGTCTAATTATTTCTCTTGGTTACACTTTGGTTTAACATCATTGGGGGAACATTTAGCATAACTCTCTAATTTACATGTATTAATATTATTATATTTTTATTATCACAATTGAAGAGCATGATATATGAATATAGCTGCGTTATTTTTATACTTTTAGCTCACAGCGCGTTAGTTAAAACATTGGTTTTGCATAGTATACACAATAGTAGCGTAGTCACTAAAGGTGTCCGCTAAGTATAATAGGAAATTATAAGAGAAAAACTTTCAATTATGTAATCACCTAAAACAACAGGATGTGGTATATGACAATTCATATATACCTTATATTTTATATTGGCCACTTGAATCTATGTCACGAGATCATTCTTTTGTAATTTTTCTAATAAATTTTTATTTTTAAAAATATAATAATTGGCAATGGTTAACAAATAATTTATATTTTTAACAGAATCTTGAGGATGCCAGTTTAGAGCAAGCGGTCGCGGCGTTAAAGGGTGCTCCGAGGGGCGTTGTCCGCATTGGAGTGGCGAAGCCTCTACCACTGGCTGACGCACCCCCACCACTACCCTCCACCGCACCTCCATCAAACAATACTGATTAAAACTTTCATTCACGTAAATATTATTAATATGATTATATTATTATTTAGTAAATTACTATTTTTGATCGAGGACAAAATAATAAAAACATTCTGTTTTAATATATAAAATTATGACAAATATATTTAACCAACAATTCATAAATTTTCATATGACAATTAGTCTTACAAATTATAACAAAGTTTACGACAATATTATCCACTAGACTTAGTTATTTTAATAGTTATAACGATATTATACATTCCATTTTGTAATCTAAAATCCACGAGATTTATTTTTAATGCTTTTTCAAGATTTATTTATGGCATTAATATGTAGTGTCAAAATTATTCTCAGCGAACGAATTATGGCGGTAGTAATGACTAGATCCGACAGAGGGGTGAGAAGAGACACTTGTACCCGCTTTGTTCGTTCGCTTGGTTAGGTTACGTTAGTAGGGACGACTTCAATTTAAATCAAGTCATTCTTGTAACGAAAGAAAAATGCATTCACATTTTTGCCTTCACAAGGGCAAAGACAGGTTATTTTGAATAGCTCAGCCCCATATTGTTATTATTGTAGTTAACAATATGCTCATTATACTTTAATATTATTGTTCAAAGTATTCAGATTGTTGTTCAAAAGTAAACCTTCAATTGGTCACTGTCACTTGACTTTCTGTTTTTTTTTTAACCCCTCCCCCCACTCCGCAATTCTTTACTGTCAATTGGCAGAGACCTATTTAATATTCATTCACGAATTTGTCAGTGAAGTTTTATGTATAATTTTTATCTTAATTTTATTCTCTATGCGACCGGTATCGGCATTTCTTAATTTATTATCGAATTGTTAATTCTACTTCGTATTTATATTTTAGTCTAATTATATTCCTGTACTTATAATCTATTAAGTTTTTTATCTCTTTAACAAGTTTAATTTACGCAATATGTTACATTTTACTTGCACATACAAATTGAACTTTTATTAGTATTAAGTTTTGGCTGTAATCTTACCAAAATATATATTTTAAACTTCTAACTACATTTATTTTGTGTAATGTGGTGGGTGTTTCATCAATATGTATTAAAGTATTGTACGGTGAATTATTTTACCATTCAGTAGTAGCTACAAACTGCTAGCAATGCTGATGTATTGAGAAGAGCTGGCTAGAAACATACACTTTTTATATATGTAGGAATCACATCAAATATGTTTTAAGATTGATAAAGTAGGGCGAAGAAACCAAGCAAGATAAGTAAATAAAACTCCATTGTTTTTGTAACATTATATTTAACAAAAATATATTATTTACATCTCCCCTTTTGTAGCAGAGTTATTTAAAATATCCCCTAATTGAGCAATGGTAACAATAGTTAAACTTAACCCCTTTTCTTATAATAAAATTATTTAAACTATTCTTTGTAGAATTCTTCTATAGTGTCCTTGTATTTCTCATAAACCACATTCCTCTTAATTTTAAGTGTAGGTCCTGTAAACGAAGATGACCAATATGTTAGTACACAATATATACGTTTTTAAATATTAAATATAGTTAAGAGTAAATCAACTTACCCAATTCTCCGGTGTTCATAGAGAAATCTGAAGGGAGAATCGCGAACTTTTGTACCTTCTGTGCATTAGATATGGCGTGTTTATTGGCACGAGCTATACCTTCTTCAATAGCTTTGTGAACCTTCAAATTGGCAATAATAAACATTTAACATTGTCAATTATTTATAAAATTGATATACCAACATACTGCATATAGATTAATTAAAGTAACTAATATTTTAGACTAGTTGCAAATGTCAAGTAAAAAGGTTACTGAATAAGTTAATAAATAATTTTAAAGTTTCAACTTACAGCCGGGTCCTTCGTCTTAACAATCTGACTGATAGTTTTGGCGTTACTTCCAAGATTTTCTACCCATTTTCGTGTTTCAGTTTCCAGCTCATCAAGGGGATCTCCCGTTTCAGAGTCTATTTTGGCCTGTAACCATATTATGTTTACTTTTATGAAGCACAATATAGGATGTCTATCCACAAAGTGGATTGGTGACCTTTTTAAGGTCGTCTGAAACCGAACGCAGCTTCCAACGGGTTAAATTGTTAATCCGTGACTGTCCAGCAGTGAATATCCGAAGGCTAAAATGACGGTGACTTATGAACAGCCTTCCGTGACTGGCAAGTGGTTATTGCTTCCCGCTAACCAAATAATGTAATAAATTGTGGTCGGCACATCGTAGAGCAACAAAAATTTTGAAATAATCCAATAACGGAACTACTACTTTACTAAGGTAACATAAAAACCGGTGTCCATTGTGAAAGTTTCTGACAGGATTTGCGAATAAGCAATAATAATTATTACATGCAAAATGATCAGTTACGTAAATAGAATCTAAATAATACGCATACCAGATGCAATCACGCGATCTTGTTAAAACAGTTATAGAGCAGTGATATTGCGTGTTTTTGAAAAAGTTTAAGGTTTTTTTTTTAAAGCTAAAATTTCTTTTTGATAGTATAGCGGCAAAAATAACCACAGACGGTCCCATAAATCAACGTCAAGTCAAAATCAGGTAATTTCCTTGAACTCCTTTTTTTAAGTACTGTTTTTTATATGGCAAGGATGTAGTAATAATTTTGTAATAACAATTATGATCTAATTATATTTAGATGATGCAACACCGATAATTTTTTTTTGGTAAAAATGTTTTTTAACAATCATACTACTTACATTAATAAAGTTTTCCCCTTCAATTATGTTATAACTTTAATGAATTAAGGTGTAAAAGGTTTCATTAATTCATGTCAGCGGATACACGCCACGATGATCTGTTTTGCGCTGCATTTAGCGAACGTAAAAGCGTGAAAGGCTTACCAACCTTTAAAGTGAGCAGAACGGCGAGGAACTTGCGGCGGTCGCCGATCAGGACAGCGTAGCCGACATGTGGTAGCTGCGCCTGAATCGTCTGCTCGATGAGAACAGGCGCGATGTTCTCGCCCCCGGCCGTTATCAACAACTCCTGTGTAACAATACATTATTGCAGGGGTGGCCAAAAGCTCCTTGATAGTTCGAGTCATTGTTCGAAATTTTAAATTTTTGTCGCGAGCCGAAATTTAATTAGCATTTAAAACACGCAAACGAATTTTATTTTTTAGAAAAATTATATTAATTGAAATTATATGACAAAAGTACAAAATATGTGTATGTAAGTTAGATATAATGGCACACCTATCTGACAGCACTTCTATTAATACTTAAGATGACGGTTAGTTAATTATGACCGGTGTTTGGGTTTCCCTAATTTTGTGGCAGAATAATAATAATTTTATTCAAACCAGTAATTTGTTTCGATTTCCCAGGAGCTGATACATTATATAAATTTAAATATTGAAATAATTCGACAATCAGTCGGAGCCAAAAATAATCGTCCAAAGAGCCGCATGTGGCTCGCAAGCCGCAGTTTGGCCATCACTGGATTATTGTTTAGACGACATGAAAAAAAAAGTTTTGCTCGTGGAATTTAAATTTGAATTTTCGAGCGCAGTCATAAACATTCAACTTTAAAGACCTGGATATGATGCCACCTTAATGTAAATTTGTTATACAGTATTTAGGATTTTTGAGTTCGAAATACCAAATAGTAACGAGGGTAAATGAAGTTCACTCTATTATGCTAGTGAAAAACGATGTGACATGACAGTAAGGAAAACAAATTTTCACAAGTAGTGAGCTTCATAAAATGTTATCTGCCTATCAAAGGTGAAATCAAGCTGACATTTTAGTTCTACACTATGGAAAGCAGATACCCCCCCCTCCCCCCCAAGTACCTTACATCTCCGTAGACACCTTAAGGAAAACTATAGTTTTCAAGTTATGTACGTATTAAAATATTGATTTTTTTATACATTAACGAATGGAAAGTGGGTGTATTCACCTTTATCCTTCCGGTGATATAAAGCAAACCGTTGCTGTCCACTCTGCCAATGTCGCCTGAATGCACCCAGCCGTCTTCGTCAATGGTCCCCCTTGTTTTCTCCTCGTCATTCAAATAGCCCATCAAGACATGCCGGCCGCGCATCATTATCTCGCCGGGACCGTTCGGACTGACCGAACCACCAAACTTAGTTTCCGTACCTTCCAGTACTTCTCCTGAAGAATCAAGTCTGAATCTATAACAATAAAAAATCTATGTACAGGTGATTGGTCAAAAATTGGCGTTAGAGCTTTAAATTAACTGTAAAACGCTTTAAAGTTTTTACTCTAATTTCCAATTACTATATAAAAAGTGTTCACTCTGAAATATGTTTGTTACAATAATCATTTTTTTCTAATGGAATGCGACAAGCCAATAACTTATGGCAGTACAGTCTGCAGGAACAGATGATATAATAATTAGTTTTTAATATGTAATAATCTAAATTTTGAAAACAGTTTTCTTACTGTATTTTGCATTACGTCAGTTATTATTTCTGAAACCACTAATTTTTGAATAGGGTGCACTATACATTAATTGACAGCAAATATACTATACATTTAGCCTTTTAAAGATTTTACATCTATAACAAATCGCCCTGCATAAATAACAAGAGAATCGCCAAACGTGTTGCTACGCGTGAACCCCAGAATGCCCCGACCAATTCGATTTTTTTAAATATTAGCGTTAAGAGTCCGGGTGAAAATCTGAAATCGAGAATTTTATTGTTTGGCTATACGGTGCTCTGGTCTTGTTGGCACTGTTGTGGTGGAACAAGTAAAGCCTTGGTGAATCTAACTATAAATTTAAATTTGTTGCTTTTTTTATTGGTTTATAGATTAATTATTTTTTACGCTATGTTTAATGATTGCAAAAATCAATAGTCGCCATTAAATCTTTTTTATTCTACCTTTTGTAAAGAAAAAAATGTAAAAAAATTGCGAGGAAAATAATAGAAAAAACAACTTGTTGACGACTTGTTTTCACAACTATGCGTTGTTATAAAGTATAATAATTTTTCTCTCTACTATTACTTCACCTTGTCGATATAAAAAACAAATTAGAGAATGATTCAGGGTTTCGAATTTTAAGCTAAACTTCTTACTGTTTAAAAACCTCACATTAAATTTTAAAAATTAACAATCAATCACGTAACGTCCAAAACCAAAGAAAGGAGTTATTGGATGTAATCAATCAAAAATCTTGTACCATCAAGCGTTACAATGAAAATATAATCATATTATACTAGTCTTGCAGTGTACTAAATAAAAAAACTTATTTCTGTAAGTAATAGTTGTCTTATTAAAACATTAAATTGTTAAATATAGCGATCTAATTACCAGAGGCAGAGAAGAAAGATGAAGAGAGCCAATTACTTTAAACAGTACAAATGCAGTAAAGCTACTCTAGTCTGTAACGACCTTAATAACTAGTCCTTAGAAGATATTAGTAAATAATGTTTAGGTCACTCTTACTTGGGGTAAATACTCAGTGTGTGTGCGCCAGCCGTCTCGCTCATACCGAAAGCGTCCACGATAGGAATGTCGAGCGATAAGAAGAACTTCTTGATGTCCGGCGAGAGAGGCGCCGCGGCGGTGACAAACGTCTCGCAGCGGTCCAGGCCCAGCTGGTCGCGGATCTTACTGAATATCAGCGAACGAGCCATTCTGTAGCCGCAACCCATACCGTCGTACCTATATACATATTGATCATTATTATTACACTTTTTTCGAAAACAAATGTCGCCAAAATGAAATTATGTTACGAACCATATAGAAGCAAGTTCAAGACCAAGTATTTTCTTTAATATAAAAAAAAACAAAATCACAACCGGGTTGTAGTCGCTTATATCGTATAAAAAGCCCAACAATAAAAGTTTATAAAATATGAAAAATAATTGGATATTGCAATGGCCTACATTTATAAAACTCCTTTCAGTACCAAAATGTCATATCTCTATAATTGTTTAGTTGAAACATATAAAAATCATAGTGACATTACACACGTGTCTGTCTTGTCTGGCGAAATTGGACTAGTTTCATTTTGTTAAGTTTTAGGTCCTTTCATCAGATAAAATACCCTATACGATAACCAGGTCATCAAGACTCTCTGGTTGCCCCTGAGCTATGTGGCCGAAGTAGCCCAGAATCTGCTTGTAATGGTTGGTGGAAAGCCTGGTTAGAGTAAGTCGAGAACAGATCTGTTAGTTCTCCTGGTAGTACACGGTATGAGTAGTATCTGAAAGCAGGTCAATGAGACCAGTGGAGCCAAATCGTAGGATCCTCGACCATAGTTATCCAAGAACGCGATCCTCACTTATGATGATAAACGACCAAGAGAAGACTTTCTTAGTTTGAGACCGTGTAATATATATATATATATATTTGTGTGTGAGTGTATGTATGTATATATATATGCACGTTTTATATGTGTTCATTGTTAGTCTGAAACGTTTTATCTTTATATAATTTTGTGCCTTTTGTGTTTATTGTGTATTGTAAATACATTATTATAATAAATAGTATTTGCTTCGAATTTCAATTTACTTCACATTTTACATGTGTACAATCTTATTTATTATTATTTTTATGTCGAAATTCTTGCGCACCTCCCACGATTCTCACGATTCTTAGTCTTGTTATTTGGTAACAATATTTTTATAACTGGAACTGATGGAGCTAAATAAATATATTCAATGTAACTTACAATTTTACTTACATGGTGGCGTTAATGAAAACAAGTAAATTTTAAAATTTACTCCTTTATGATTCATGTATCCATTAATTTTCGCAATCAATTATCTTTAAAACAAAAGAATACAATCTATCCATTACTTGGTTCTTACAACTACAGGTATAAAAAGCATGCATTCATGCTGATCATAGAACATTCTCTACTATTACGCAATTACACAAAATAAATGTCATGACAAATGGATAAAATAAACAGTTTATTAAAGCAATCCCTACACTTTTTTACCACACGTGCATGCCGTCGCGGATTTTATGTAATATGAATCCTTAAAGCACAAATTACGCAATGAACTCTTGTTTCAATATTTTATTTACATTATATTACCAATTATCCATACATAGTACCAGACGTTTGATTTGGGCACGTCAGAAAATTCTTTCGTTGTAAAAGCAAGTGTCTTTCATAAACACATACATACATACATACAGGATAACATATAAGACAATACACAGACATCAGTCTATTTTTCGTAGAATATCCGAATCATTCCAAAAAATAAAACAGAAATTTTTATTAAAAAATTAATGATTCTTTAATACAATTTAGGTTTCATAATATTTCATACTTACCTACTACATTACTAATCAAACTGACGGTCCGAGATTAAAATTAGCGTTAAGAGCTACAAATACAGTAATATCGTTGCGATTACAAAAAATTAAGTTAATTATAATAAAAAGTTAACGTAAATCGTGACATAGTGATTCGAATAATGACTATATTTAAATTACACAAAAAGGTAAAACACAGAGCAGCTGATCAAATAAATTGATTAAACAGCAGTGCATCTGTGTCCACATTATGCACCAACCGCCGGCTATTTGTCCATTGGCCTAAAAACACAAGACTAAAGTGGTATTTTAATATTTTTTTTTAATAATAATATTTTTCGCAGCTAGAATGTTCGCGACCAAAGTAGCTAAGAATGTCGAAATTCGCAAGCACTATAATTATTTGCAGTCAACCAAACAACCTGTTTTAAAATACGCACAGGCCGAAAAATAAGCCCTTACCAGCGAGATCCTCAGGCATCCCAGAGCCTGACAGACGTAAAAGTGCATCCGAATACTAAGAATTAGGAAGAAAAAACTTTGTTGCATTACAGTGTTCCAATACACGATGGGTAAACAAATCCAAATTTGGAAATGTCCGTTCCTCCAGAGTATATAATTGTATATAATCTCATAACGGCGATACACCATAAGAAAACAGCGGTAAAGGAGGCCTTACAAGAAATGTTAAAAACGGCCAAACTCGTCAATTTCAATCTCCAAAAAAAAAGGTATTCTTCGACCTATTGTCGGTAGCTAAAATGTCTAAATTTCAGCAAATTGTCTATTGATTACATTTTTACACCCAAATATTTTACTATATTATGTACAGAAAGGTCGATGCTATTGTGTTTTGTGAATATCTATACCAACTATTAATAAGTTTTTTAATAGATACAATCTAAGCGATATAATTAATAAAGCATAGAGTATTTTACCTGCGATACTTTATCAAACACGTTAAGATAGGAAAATGTTCCTTTCACAGATAGTAACATCTTATCGCGTTATTTAAAATCATACTTACAAACAGGTGCACCCACAGAGGGATTTACCTTATTATAGTTTTCTATTTTTATAAAAACTGCATTATGAGGCAAAGGTCAATAATTTTAATATTCCTCAGAGAAATTCTGGTACTTTCTCGTAAGACGGGCGTAAATGTCGCCAACTAACAACGAACTTGAAGTCATTTGCTTTTTCTCTGATGTTGTTAGTGTTGTTAGCCTTAAGGCTTTTACAACTTCGTCGGTACTGAATTCACGGAGCGGATGGGTCCGTGAACTAGATAGCTGAAGTCAAAACGTCTGTTTTTCATTTATGGTTATTGTAATTTTTTTCACTTTTGCCCGGCTAATGAAAAAGTTGTAAAATGTTTGTAATAGATTTATTGAATTTATTCTTCATAGATAGTATCAAACAAATATACTATATTTAACTTTGTAACATTTTTATTCTGCATTGAAGTTTCATTCCTTTCTTATCTTGAAAATAAATTATTCATTAAGGTAGAATACTGTATAGGTTATTTATAAGTCCCCGATGTCTAATTCACTACTTTGTATGCATGCATGACTACATTTCAAATTACACCTACCGGAATTTATAGTCATTTGGCATTAGTATCTAAAAATAAATAATTAATTGCATACTCACGTGAATTATGTTTTATGAACATTTTTTTAGGTTACATTAGAAATATTACAGCACAATCAAAACAAAAGCCATCTACATTAATAGAAAATTTTAAGCATTCTATAATAACAATATTGTAATAGCATGCTTCAAATATTTAATTAATCATAGTGATTAATTTTTTTCCGGATCATAAGTCACCTTATTGTTCTTATGATACGAAACTCAACTGATAAATAAACCCCTACGAATCGTGATTAATTAAAATCCATAACAACTTGTAATCGCATGCAGTGCAGCAGTCAACAGCCTGAATTTTACGTACCAATACCGTAACGTTTGCAAAGTAGTGTAGTCTAGCGGAAGATGCTTCATCTCACTGGAGAAGGCACTGATTAAAAATAACTATTCAATTAAACTAATACATAGTGCGATTCGATTGAATTTCTTATATATAAAACACCATTACTCGTTTCTCGCCAGATTAGTTGAATCATTTACGTCGATTTGAATATATTCCTAATTTATACTTATCAGGCATGGTAAGTTAACATATCGAAAATATACACTGTTTTACACTATTTATATAGTTTTTTACCTGACTTTTTTCTGACATGGCTACACTGCTACCCAAGTAACATTTGCAGTTTCCACGGGTTCGAAAAGGCAGGGCGCTGATGGCGCTTAACCTTAGCTAACCATTTTTAGGGAAATGCGAGCTGAGGCTTTCGAGGGAGTTTTCGAGCTCGGGCCGTTATATTCCACAGTATTACGGAGTTGCCAAGCGTTAACATTGAGAGAAACAAAAGAAACTCCAGCATTGCTTCTATCTAATGTAATTGTGAGTTGGTTTTTTCTTGAATAAGATTAATTTCAATGGAATTCTCAGAAAACACAAGAACATTTAATTAATTTACTGTAATCAATAATAAAAAAAATGTGCTATACATATGCAAATCGACTGATTGAATATTCACGTCTGATTAGAAAATAAAATGCATGTCATACCCGTTCATCCTAGCTTCATGGTGTTTGGAACTCTTTTCCTTAGCCCACATCGCGATGCAACGTTTAAGACTACCGCTTGAAGCGCCTACCGCCATTATTTTCTCGTACATTTTTTCCCATACTCGAGGCACTGCTAGAAACCTAGGTAAAGAAAAAAGTATATAATATAATAATTCATAAAACTAATACTCGTAGTTTTAATTTATATATGGTTTTAGTTATATATGCAAATTTATTTAATAACACCTTAACATCAACATTCACATAATTTTAAGTGTTTTTCTCTTTGCCTTTTTCATTCTATAATAATATTACCCCCCCAGATTTTTAATTTGCCTGAGAGATTAATAATGACAATGTCCTGAAGTGCTCAGTGATGTTTAACTTTATAAACTATCGCACCAAGTAAAACGTACAGTCGATTAAAAATAAATTTTAATTCACACTTATTAGAATAATTGATGTAAATAATTATAAATAGCTTGTAATAGCTTATATTTTGAGCAAAAATTAATTGAAATATATCATTATTTCTTTATTTATTACCTCGTAGGCCTGACTTCCTTCAACGTTTCGACGAGAGTTCCCTTTAGCGCATCTGGTTGTGCGAAGTAGACAGGAATTGCGTTAGTTAAAGTTGTATATATATCAACAACCTGTGAAATAATGGTTAATATTTTGTTTGGTAATGTATATTTAAAACTGGCATACGTTTTTTTAGGTTAAATTTGTTAAGTTTGAAACTAAATTATACGTCAACAATTTTTCGACGGCTTTACTAAATAGTTTTTCCTGAAAATACCACTTTACGGAAAGGTTTATAAATAGCCGGTGTAGGTACGAGATTCACTTTGACTATTAAGAATGAATAAACATATTTATATTTTAATATTTATGAGTAAATTTCAATACGAATAGTAACATAATATCAGTCTTGATAGTTACTTGTATCTGATCTATGTGAGTAAACCTGTAATTAAGATATCTTTATCTTCCATCTACAAATTAATTAAACCTAACACAAAGTATCATAATGTAAACTCTAATAAGTTTTTCAGTTTGCATTGTTACAAAATTCTAAGTAATTTTCATTTTTATTTATTATAGATCAAGAGAACAAACAATGGTGAAAAATCAATCATTTCTGCCGCAAAACGTCTACCGTTAGGCTTACGCTAGCTTTGCTGGTTGATCATCTCCATTCCAGAACCTTATAGCTCCAGGTGCCACGTAGACCATTTAGTTCGCATTCATGTGTTCTGCGTGTCCACCGCCACGTCAATTGGCCAACTCGTTAGGTTATGTCAATTTACTTTCGTTCTTGATTGGATCAAATAGTAAATATTGCTCGATAGAAAAGTTTTAAAACTTATATAATCTTAAGAAACTCTTTAAATCTTAATTTGAACTTCTGAACTTTTTTTCGATAACGAGATAATTTGAAAGAAATAACTTTGTGCTGCAAGCAAAACGGCACATACGGATCAAATAGTCTTAAAGTATAAATTAATACTTTGTTCTGATTGGTTAACGTCAAGTGACCTTTAAATTGCTTTTACATAACGAAGGAAAATAACAATTCATCTTCAAGAACAATAGCATAATATGCAACTTACAATCAAGATAGAAAATTTTGTAATTGATGTTCAGTATTACACAACCAGCAACCTTCTTACCTATCCACGTAATTAAACGCAAACATGTAGTTTTGCAAAAAAATAAACAGCAGTTTACGTCAATGGTTAAAAAATACGCCTTTGATTCTGTCCTTGTGGATTATTATTGTAGAATAATATTTTAAAATAGTTTTAAACATTATATTCATGTACTTCTAAGGCTGAAGGTTTTGGCCCAAGATAAATGGTATTATATAAACGAAAGAACTAGATGAACAAGAAAAAAATTTAGGAATTTAACATATTTTTGAAGTCATAATAACACCCAACTTCATACATTACCTAAAATTAATAGAATTCTAGCTAGCTGACACTGATAGTTGCATAGCTATTGATTTTTTTCCGCAACAGTGTCCTTAGCGATACGTGGGATATAAAGCATATGTCTGAACAAATTTGCAATTTTAATGCAAAAAGTTAATTTTCCATAGTTTATCGAAAAAATTTAAACATAATGATAATTGGATAAAGGTATTAAGTGGTCTTTGTGATATCGCTGTCAAACTAATACCTTAGTACCAAAAATTATAACTTTGAGTTGTTATATAATAACAATTTCTGTAATGTTTAAAATGATATGCGATAAAGTATTTGGATTTATAATTAATTAAAGTTATTTAACGACAAAAATATTAATACGTAAGTCAACGTAAGTAAATATTTTCAGAGGCTTTGTTTGCAAAGTTTAAATCGTCCATATTGTATTCATGATTCTTACATAAAAAAATAATTCTTTTAAATTCCCATAATAAACTGCTTGCCTAAATGACATATGCCATTTCCGCTGGTTGAGAGCAGGCTGCAGAAGGCGCTTACCCTAAACCACTTTTATAGTTAGCACAGCACGAGGTCTCCCTAAAAGTCTTTACTCGAGTCACCACATTCTACTATAATACATTTTGTTTGTCACAAATAAGCCCACCTACTGTAAGGTTAGGCCACCCCAAAGCCATAAATCGCCTCGCTATGACTGATCATGCGCTGCTGAACCTAGTGGTGGCTAACCGCGCCGAGTGTACCGGCTCGTGGTCGTCACTGGAGAACCTTTCAGCCACTCCAGCTCTACTTCATTACCGAATAGAGAATTACTTTGGAAGTGAAGTACATAGAATATTTTTCGCGACCACTGTGAATCGTATAACGCTTAGACCGCATGGAACTGCATTGTACGTAAACTTGGATAGTAATAACAAATATGAAAATCTATAAAAAAGTGCACATAGATTAGATTGACATTTATTCGTTAACTTTAACTTCGTACTCTGATGAGTAATACAGATACAATGATTAAGGAGATTTTATTTTACTCTTTTATTATTTATGTATTACTAAGTCTTAACACAAAGGCGAGCTTATCTCCACAAAATCTTAAAGCGTCAGGTTCTAAATATAAGTTTTATAAATATATGCGAAAAACTTTCTTTATATTTTTCATGCGAGTAAATTTCTTTATATTTTTCAAGGTTCTAAGATTTATATCTGTTTGAATCTTTTGTACTTTAGAATTCACCTGCAATATTAGCTATTTTTAAAATTAATCCACGTAATGTTAGTTTAACATACAGAGGAAAATTCGCACCATTGATTTCTAGATATGTGAAGAGCTCAGCTAATAAAAACAAATTAACACTTCAAATATAGTTAGGTAAATTAGCGTGGTGCATACCTGAGCTGCCACGTGACTAAGGGGCAGAAAAGAAACGAGGCTGTCGACGGTCGGCGTCAAATCACCTACGCGCTCCGTAATTGAGAACGCATCCCACGTAAGATTGTCGTGTGACAACATGACGGCTTTCGGCGGACCCACGGTGCCAGACTGAAAATAGCAATACAATTTAAAATTCATATTCTGAAATTCCTTATTCAACATACGATGGATTTCGTATCTAGGTTATGTCAAGTTGAGTTTACCACCTGTCCAAATGAAATACCTCGGACCTAAGAATAACAGGCAAAAGAAGCTCAGCAGGAGTTACTTTTTAGGTAGTATAAAACTACATAGTCTAATAAACATTGAAAAATACAAGAAAGGAACACATCATTCCCAAAGCGTGCTTGCTATTTTCTATAAAGTCATTTACAATATACTAACACTTCTCACACAAACGTTCATTGACAATTTTCAAATTTTAAAATAAAAAAATGTTCAAATTTGATTTTCCCGCCATAGCTAATGAGCTGCTAATGTATGGTTTGGATGAATACGCAATGGAAAAACCGTAACGGGTTATGAATGCCAATACTCATCATTCATATTCCAAACAGTTTTTGTATCAAATATTTTAATTATTCGCTGAACTGTTGATATTTTTTGATGGAACATTGTGAATTAAAATACTTTTTATAAGCATTCTTTATATCTTGTACCTTTTTAATACTCCATGGTAACTCCTATTTTTAGTTATATTTTACAGTTACTGTTGGTCAACAGATTTCCGGATAATTTTATTTTATATAACATCGCATCTTAAGCAGCAATAGGATTTTGATTTTTTTACAACATCGTAATTAAAGTTTTATTCAAATAGTTACTAATAAACAAATTGTCGCACCTAATCAAGTCATAATTTCCTTTTCATTATTCTATCTAGTCATAAATACTTTGATAAAAAAATTATCAATTAAGTTTATGATGACTAATATTTTTAGTAATAAAGATAAATATCGAAGCGATAAAAAACTTATGTCCATAAAGATAGTATCGTGCCGATAATCGCAATATTTTTATATAATGTTGACCGTATATATTAGACAAGGTGAAGCAAAGTTGATTGTAAATTGGTTAGTGTTTGCGTCATATATGACCCATACTCTAAACAATGTTAATAATGACTTCTCAGATTTAAATAATTATAACCAAAATTGAAGGTATTTTGGAATAACTGTCTTATTCACGTCCAACACCATAGTTCTATCCGTGGCCAGGAGCGCATCGAAACACTCGAAGCGGCGGGAAAATACAAATAAGAATTAACTGCGACGTAACCCGTCAAAAATAGTTTTATTGATATTGTAAACAACTTTAGAATACCAAGTCAATGCCGAATAAATAAATAAATAAAATTTTTATTAGTAATTGACGACATTTGTTTGTCGACGATGGGAATATATGATATTTTAATATCCTAATTATTATGTAATAAATTCTGTTTTCCGAGCAATAAAAAGTTGTAAAAGCCGATAAGATTAACAGCATCAAATATAGCGGGACATGAATGACTATTATAAACAAGCTTCTTCCCATAGAGAAAGTCCGACTCATAACGACGCCGAACCAGTATGAACATGTAGGTGAAATAATCTTTCACGTAAAACTTTATGCACTAAGTTATTTTTGCTATAGATATGATTTAATTGCTAATTGCCAATGTAATATTTTTTTAAAACTAGAAATAGAATATTAGCTGGACTGAGTTTATACCAGAAAATATTAGAAAAAGTTTATGACTTTTCGAAGAACGTTGTTGCCAACATAAGTATCAAAAAGGCAGGTAATACAGGAAACGGTATTTTTCATTAATCAATAAGACGATAATAAAAAGATACAAAAGTAGTTTTTGGCACACCTTTTAAAAAAGTATCCATATGTAAACCTGTCTTTAAATATCTACTCAGCTGTTTATGTTTGTGTAGACTACTATCGTCTGTCCCTTTCACTTTGTACGAACCACGGCGCGCCCGTGGCCTACGCACGAATCTGTTTTGAGCAACCTAGGGATATGTGAATAACGCGCGAAACATTAACATGCGCGAAGATTGATTACTTTTGTAGCGTCACTTTATTTGACAATGATATTTTGCTTTTGCTATTTAAAAATGGAAACGTCTTTTTGCGCCTTGACGCCTTTGTGCGCTATCGACGTGTGCAATGAAGGTGAATTTTTCATTCAGGACTACAATAAGAATAAGGGTTTTGGTGATGACTATAGACTGTCTATATTAACTCGATTTTTTTTAAATTTCTCACTACTGCCCAAATGGCACTTTCAGATTCGGCAGATACTTTCAGAGGTGGCAGGGCGCAGAGTGCGCCTAGGCTAAGACCTCTTTTAAAGTAGCGAAGCTCGAAAGGCTGGGGGAGCCCTGGCTCGGACCGCTACATAAGGCCATTTTACCAGATTGAGAGGCCGCCGAGACCTTAGATCGCTTCGGTGAACGCTCCATGGTGTAACCAGGCCTCCAGGGCCCTCACGAGAGGACCTGAACTTGGGCTGTCACTCGTCGACAATACCCGCATAGCATTCTGAAACAAGGGCGCCTGAGAGGGCAGAACTTCTGTTTGGCCGGTTGCTTTTGCGTGGCTATTATCACTACTACCACTTCGGAAAACGTTAGGAAATCAACTTGTGTTTGAAGAACATTATTAAGAAAACTAACGGGCTGTTTGTAAACATAAAATGACCACCCACAACAAAGCGGTGCAGAATTTGGAAGGACGGCGGTGTCTATCGCATTTAGACATGTAATGGATAAATGGCGTAATTATTAATGCGAATGCAGTGACTAGACCACGATTGTTCGTCGACACAAATGACCAGTTGAAGGTATAGTTTCGAACGTAACAACCTATTAGCAACTATTTGATTGGTTACAAGGCGTAGTTGAGTCGAAGGACAAAGATGATTCACTGTAGTTCTAACGCCAACGGACGGTAGATATATTATTCTCAAACAGGGAAACCAGAAATGAGGTACACAATTATTATTTTGCAGTATGTACGAACACAAACCGTACCATTGGATATCTAGGTAGATACCAATTCTGGGTTTGGGTCTATTTATCGCGTTTAAAATCTTTCATACATCGCTCAAATTGCTAGTACATATACCGAAAGCATTTTATTAGAAACACTATTAGGACAAATTGCTTATTTTTATTAAGAATGTGATGATATCTGCATTTTAGAATTCTATTTTTATAATTTTCCTGAGGAGAAAAGATCGTCCCGTTTAGCAAATTTTATATTATAATACGCCTTATGATGTCAATTAGGTTATGAAACTAGTTCTTCTACATTTTATTTTGAAATGGTACAAAAAGAGCAATTCTAAATACAAAATATGTAAGCAAGCTGTATGAATAGCTGTAAGACGTCTACTGCAAAATAAATGTATAGAAATAAAAATAATAACTTACTGTGTACACAAGGGTGCAGCATTCATTAACGGCCATGCCCCTTAGAATATTATTCAACTGTGTGTCTTGTTCTTTGGCACCCATTTCCATTACCTGTTCCCACTATAAACACACATATTACATTTAAACAATATTCTAGAAAAAATCAGCATTAA
The DNA here is from genome assembly GCF_028537555.1 of Battus philenor. Classification (NCBI taxonomy): domain Eukaryota; kingdom Metazoa; phylum Arthropoda; class Insecta; order Lepidoptera; family Papilionidae; genus Battus; species Battus philenor. The sequence goes on from NW_027181693.1 coordinate 9,229,385, forward strand.
ATGATAAATATAGTGTATGAGGTGTAGTGTAAGTTTAGTTAGTGTTAAGACTCTTTAAGCTTTCGCTTAAACAAACGTTAATCGATCATTGATATTATATTTGTAAGCACATTACATAATTTTAGGTTGGGGTTTTATCCATGGTTGGATGCACCAACCCCATTGTAACAATCATAAATATTCGCCATTACACTTAGCAATACTGGGATTTGTTTGAGATTTGTTGATTAACTTTTGGTAGTTTGAACCACACAGTAATTAATTTGTAAAATAAGGCTGTATGGGTAAGGGCTGTTACCACATTTAAAAAACTTACGCTATAAACTCCTGGTATAGATGTATCCACAGGGCCTTCCCATTGCACTATAGCTTTCAAATGTTTAAGGCGATTGCGAACTGACAGTATTTTGTCAAGCTGTTTCTTATCCTGTACAGTACATATATTTGCCCGCGAGGTCTCCAAACAGTGGTAACAGGCTTCTGGAGAGTTCGTTGTATATATGCCCGCCGCATAACCTCTGTATGGATATAAATTGGGCGTCTATAAGAATTATTTGTACTTGAAGGTGATTAGTTTTAGGTGTAAAAGCTTGAAAGTATAAAAGCCCTCTTGTGAGTTAAAATTTTTGAAGCCGAATTTTGAAAACGATTTTTTACTATTTTATCGTAAAGTTGTTTATTATTTCTGGACCCATTGATTTTTGGAAAGAGTTTACCATGAATTAAATGAAAACAAGTGAGGTATACATTCACAACTTTAAACCTTTTATACCTATAACCAATTACCGTGTATGAAAAAATAAAAAAATAGTAAATAAGCTATTTACCCAGCATGGATAGCTGCGAGATCAGAAATGTACCATTGTTCCGAATTAAAACCAAGTATGCCAACTGAATGGTATCGTTCTAGACCCAATTTTAAGAAACCTTTTGCTATTGTGCGTACGCGCTCTTGATACTGTCTGAAAAAAAAATACAAATTAACTCTCATCTGTCATTTATTCTTTCCGTCACTATTTGAAAATGTAAATAATTCTAAAAGGAAAATATAATAATCTGTCTAAGAAGTAAAATCAATACTTTTTTAACATATTTTAAATAATTACGACCAAAAGGTAACAATTTTCACTTGTATATTAGATAACCAACTTAAATATTCTTCATTAACGGAATAAAATCGATGTCGAAAAATAAAATATTTTTTCTCACTTGTAAGTAATTTTTTGCCACTGCCCATTCTTTTTTGATACCAAGGCAGTGTTGTCGGGATATCTAGCGGTTGTCCGACTTAAAAGTCCCGGTACTGAAATTGGGGGCTCGGACGCTACACCTCGAGGTTCTATTCGCAGTTTAACATAGCCTCCTGGGACGCATGAAATGTAATCATCTGCCGGTATAACTTGATTGGGTCCTAAAGAAAAAAATGAAAAAAATATTGATCTTATACAAAATTAAATCAGAATACAATATTGATAAAACAACCTAATATCAAGCATAAATCGTTTATAAACTTTTCAAGCACGATTTGGTAATTCATTGAGCATCTGCCAGCACGCTTCCATGCACCTTCCACGTGTCCCCGTCCAGAATAAAAAGATTTATTTATTTTTGAACGAATCATATAATGATGTCATGACAAACCTCCTCTTATTCAATTTTCATACGAAAAGATTTATGTTATCTTTTTTCTACAAAAAAAACTAAATTTAATAAAGTTTTTTTTTCTATGGTGCCAGTTTGCCTAGCTCGTTAATATATACTGCCAGTTTTTATCACACATGATAATAAATTGTAACTATTCTTGCAAAACGCATACATTGTAAACATACAAATTGTAGTGAAAACAATGTCATTTAACACGAGGCCTTGAAAAGTATGAAACTTATTACAGTTTATCTCTGACTTCGAATACATAATTTAAATTTAGAAAAGTAATAATGCATAAAAGCTTTTATGGACAATTAATTCTTATTTACACCGAAATGGAACGGTAGAGGATATTGTCGCCTAGCAACTTAGATGCTGTATCATTACTGAGGCCTACCAAGACACGCTGCAAAGTGCACAAGATGCCGCATCGTGCTGTATCATGTGTCTCGGTCGCACCTGCTTATCACAAGTTAATGGCACAAGCTCAAATATAGTATGAATTTATATCTACTCACTACTCACTACTCACTCACACTATTGTATATAAAGGCGTATATGGGCCTGCCGATCATCAGATCTTTTTTTATGATATTACAATATCTAATAGGAATTAAGACGAACACTAATCTATTTCTAGAACGTAAAGGCACATTCTTTCTCTGATAATATATGTTTTGCTATCAGAGAGAACATTATGCATTGTACAATATATAGTACAAATTAACGACCAAGAAATTCATTTACCAAGGCCTACATATGACACAACAAAGGTAATAGACACAAATGCACCAAAACGAAACGCTGTTACCGCAAAATAAGCGTTTAATTACTTACCATTTAGATATACTTCATTTACGCCATTAGGCATCTTATTTATTTTCACTTTCTCCTCGCCGTTTTCCACGATACCAGTCGACATTTCCTAAAATCAACGGAATCAATGAAACATTGTTAATTTTTTCTAAATTCGACAAAATCTAAAAAAAATTAGAATAATTGTACTCGTGATTTAAATGAATTTCAGTATCAAAAAACTTTTATCATTGTTTCGGAGTTATAATTAAACATTTAAAATTTCAAGGCTGAACAAGATAAACTATTGTTTCACATCTTGTTAAGGATTTTGAAAATGTATTAATAAACCTGAATCGTCGATTTAATGTTTCCATTGTTCGTACAAGTCACGCAAATGAAGACCAAGACGTTGGCGAGACTATAAAAAGGTATTTAGTTATCATAATTGTGCAAATTATTAGAACTTCCAGAACTTTTATCTCAATTTGCGCCATTTGACAGCCAGATGACATTTTACTAGATATCCATCCTCATAAAGCAATACGAAGAAAAAAGAAGAACACTCATTAAAAAGTTAACATATCACATGTATTATTTACATGCGGAGGATTGTCGTATTTTTAAAACAATATTTAAAATTTTTTTGTGTAAAGTTATTTTTATCAAGATAAGTACTTAATTTAACCTAATACATAATTGTATTTAAATTCGTAAATTATATCGTTTTCCCTCTCCGATAACTAGCAAGCACATACCGTCTATTTTATCTAATTTAGCCAAAATAAGCAACTACCGGAATTCGGAACAGGGATATAACCCACAGATTAATAATACATTATGTCTATTTGATTTTTTTTTTCTGAAGCACAATTCTCAACTTTACAGCAAAATGCTGCATAACGCGGGTATGATAATATACGTCATGCGTGTAAGAATAAAACTTATCTTAGTTCTTTATTAGTCTTTTTACACACTTGTAGGAATGTCTTTCCGCCATTAATTAAAGTTTATTGTATTTTACAATCACTACATCTGTAATAATATAGAGCCGGTAATTTTTACAATAATTAGAGTCAAGGAAATAAATAAATTGAACTCCAGCCGTTTTATGGGAAACTAATTGCTTCCTATGCGAAGAAAAAAGTTAAGCCGAAATAAAAATAAAAATATTAAAAAAATAATTCAATTTGCAATTGGAATTTGTAATTTAAAATTAAAATGACATATGCTATAAGTTAAGGCAATCTAACAAATAAAGGATCTATCATAATAATGTTGACATTAGCAAGTGGTGACTTCAAATTTTTATTCTGTCGTGGGTGTTTACTGAGGAAAAATAGTGTTATTTTATACAGCCCTAAAACTTACAACGACAAACATAAAGTATGTGCAAGTATGTCATATAGTTTAAAATAGTTTTTGTTCAAATGCTTGCGTATCGTTATTTCTATACCAACACGTTCTTATCTCGATATGAGATAGGATTTAACCAGTGTTATTACATTGTACTCATTCAAGTTAACACGGACTATACGAATTAATTGCCATAAGTAAACTATTTTTTCTCAAATTTAATACATACTGTAATTGTAATACATACTAATTTATTTAGTACCTATTGTATTATAAACAATACTCGAGAAATGTCTCTGGTAAACACGCGATTACCCTGGGCAACTTTGTTAATAACTGATTAATTGCAAAAACTATGAAGTAAATTATAAAATATCATAGGTAGTTATGATCAACGAGCTCGCTATCTACTAATATATATATTTTTACATATTAGCTACGAGTATATTATTTTTTAATATCATGTTGTGGTTTTAATACTTCGATTGTAAAATTACTTTCTTTCTTTTGCTATGATAAAATGAAGTAATACTCTCCTATACTAACTATTCTAACAATGTAAACAATTTACAGGGAATATACTTATTTGGTTTATGTACATGATTTTACCACAAAATGATTTCGCTACTCAAACATACTCGCAGTAACGTCAAATATTTTTTTGGTTTACTACTCTTTAGCACTAAGCCCTTTAGCAACTTCTTAAAAAAAACTTCTTTTTTTAGTCCTAATTAGTTTTGGTTCCTTTCAGTTCTTAATTAATTTTAACGTATAAAAAATAATGATCATTTTAAGGTAATGTCCAGAAATTTGACTCTGCATATGATTTATCATTAAACCTTTACCTTTTTGGTTTTGAAATACTTATTGACATCAACCTGCGCTAGCGCCTTCAGGTGAATTATGTATTCTAAAAGGTAAACGGCCCATTGCATTCTATTAATCGCCTAAAAATTTTCTTTGTTCAAACAATGCCTCGTGCAATCTCTCGTACCACCTATCATTGATTATACTCATGCAAATCTTTTTAATAAACTTATCCTTCGCTTTTATAACTGCATTCGATTTGATTTTAACCTTCACAAATTCGACCACGTCAACGCTCGGGCAACTATTCGAGTCTTTGCCCATTCGCGCGCGGAGAAATTTGCGTTGTTTAAACTACTTTCTATTCCTTACTTATATTCAATATTTCGCCTTCCGGGTTTTTTGGAGTTAACATGTACTTGCAATTCCTTAACTTAAACGAATCCACGGCTATCGAACAATGTTTTACTACCTTGTCTCCTGTACTATGCGCCCTACTTTTGTATAATCACGTCATAATTAAAGAGTCTGCAAACTGTTATACTTTAAAAAAGAAGGTTCCAGATCATGAAGCAGAAAAATGGCGTAATGATCATTACTTTTCTAGTATATTTTGTAATATATGTGTTTTTTAATATTATATCCGTAAATTATTGTTATATAAATAAATGGTTATATTTCCATCTACCTTGATATATACATAGCTTCGTACAAGTTTTGACCCCGAGTGCTGTTTGTTTGAAATTTTAAAAAGTTTCAGTGCTTATGCGTATTGGCCGCTACCCAGCGTAGTTTTATTGTTCATCCTCTAATATTATTACATATTTTTTCCGTTTCATAAAAAATGACCCGTATATTTACAATTATGCAATAAAGCCCGTGAGGTTAAACTAAGTTGTTGTGGGTTTGTTTTAGACATGTTTTAAAAGACATATTTACGAAATTTCAAATTTATTTTCAATTTTTTTACTGTTTATGTACGTACTGACTCTGATTTATAAATTTTTGAGTCTCTCGAAGATAAGCCATAACGCATAAAATATTATTTAAAAAAAAAAAAGTTTTATAGCTCTCTCCCTCTACTACTTGCGTTTAGATATGAGCAACCAGTTATAGTCAAGGGATTAATTATCCCTTGACAATGATTAATTACATTTTTGGCACGCAGCCATTGCAACTATGTCGCCTAAATATCGATAAGATTGGGTAATATTATTGAGCAAAACCAATACCAGATATACATTTGCTGTACAGACTTATTATTAGAAAATGCATAACGTATATTTAACATTATTAAGAATAAATGCGTTTACACGCGGGCGAAATATCAGTCTTCATTTATCTTTTGCATGATACGGACGCATTATCTTGTTATTACGTTTATTGTTCTTGTTTGTCTTTCGACTTGGCGGATTGTCAACTGATTTCTATTTGACATGTAATTAAAACGTGCTATAAATATATATAAGTACCTAATAAGTCCGGAACCTGACGGTGAATCAGATAATGACGAGTTTTTTTTTGGTTATATAGGAAAAAATACTAGCGTATGTTTTAAAAAAGTAGATGTGTAAATAATTTTTAATTTTTTTTACTGCTATTACTAATTGAGAAACCTTACTACAGTCAACTATACCTGTTGCTTTCTTATAAGTACGGTTAAAAATGCGCCAATACATCTGTCAAAAAAATATTATACAGCATTTCATAGTATTTAGAACTATACTATGCCCTTGAACAATCCTATGAAAGTTTGGGAATATTATTAACAAGAGAAAACTATATATATTACGAAAAATATAAAATTAAAATAATAAATATCTATATAAATTACTTACTATTAAACGGGTAGCTATGTGATTTAGACGCGTCAAAAGTTTATATAACAGACACATAAATAAATATGAAGTTAATTATACTATCACTTTTATACCTAGCCTCTAATAGTCATTATGTACTTGTACCATTCGTAGTTATATAACTTGTTTATAAAAAATATTGCGTGACTGAAGTAATATTATTAAATATTTATAATTGAAAAATTATGTTTACATATGCCATATATTCTGTAAGACTTTAAATAGGTAATTTCTAAGTTGTTAAGAAAATTTACGAGCTATTTAAAAAGGTATACTAATTAATAAGATATATATCTATACGACCAGGAATAAATTTAGGCAATGTTAAAAATGAAAAATGAAAAAGACGCTTCCAGATTTTCTTGTACAGGATGTCAATCAGCAATTAGCGTCAAAACGATATTCGAGAATAATTAATTTATAAACAAAAAAAAAAGTCACGTATTTTTAAACTATTGCCATTCAAAAAAGTAAAGATTTTAGTCTTTGAATGGCAATCTATCTACAGTGTTATTTATATTTCTATTACTGCAAATATATATTTCTAATTATTTTTATTTAACGGCACGAATGAAAGAGTTAAGCTTCTATAAACGTCATACTGAAATTTATGCAATAATCTGATTTTAAAACTAAATAGCACATTTGTTAAATCTTGTACTTAAAATTATTATTACTTATATATCCAACTTTAACAAATCGTGTTCAAAAACAAATACTTGATAAAGATTTTTTCATTAATCTCCTGTGGCTATGTTACTAATCCTGTCACCAGATTCCAACTTGGTTTTAATTTATAGGACATGTTGTAAATTCTCTCGATCAGTATCCCTAGCATAGCATGTTATTTATTTTCTCTAAGCAACATATTTAGCGTTGTTCGTTGCCGGTAATCTTCACGACTTTTACAGTTTCAACTAACTTAGAAATCGGATCTAAAATTTTTAAGGCATACTTTTATGGTATGTTCTAAAAAAAGAATGTTTGCTATCTGTGAAAATAGCAAACATATTCTTTTGCAAACACATACACAAGCAAATTGCATTCTTTAACTTGTAACTTAAATTGAGACACATCTGGCGTTGACTTGGTTGTTGTTTGTTTTATTTAAACCACTGACCTTATCAGATCATGAGTATTACTTTCTGGTCCCATCAATAATTATCTTAAATTTTAACTACTATCCAAAGTCTCTTTAATTATATTTAGTAATAATTCGCATTAGTTCCAGTCAAAAATTGCAGTTTTCGGAATAATTTGTAAAACCGAATCCTTTATTTTTAACGGTAAGAAAAACATGTATTACTCTTATCAGCCAGCAACAGTCACGGTAACGGTGATTCGATTAACGATTTATAGAATTTATCGCGAATATTCTTTTTTTTATAGATACAACTATTTTCATCAGTATAATAATTATTAAAATTTGAAATGAACTTTATAATTGTTAATGTACTAAAAAAATTATGTGACCTCATCTATTCAACATAAATTTATAAAGATGTGATATTTTCCCACGAAATATCATACAAAAAATATAAAATTTATAAGCTGCGAGTATGACGCTGATGGGTGTTTCAATGCTTCTTACTGGTGAATAAAAAATGTGCGCTAAGTAATTATTTGATATAAAGATTTTTAATTGTAAAAAAAATCCAAATACTAAGCAAGCAAACAATAATTAATTGAACTTGAAATGTTTTTTTAATTAAAATAACTTCCTCTTACATATTTAGCTTATACTTAAAAAAGAGGGTCAAGTAACGGATAACTGTAACGGGTAAAAGTACCAGGTACCTTATCGTTATAGTACTAGATAACATAACCCAATACGTAACACTATCGATTTGAAAGTTATAGGTAATTTAATAACAGAAACAAAAATAATAGTAAATAAATGAGATAGTACTTTAATACATTTGAGGTATAATATTAAATATCCATTTGAAAAATATTATTAAATGTCTTAATTAAGGCTGTTAAAAGTTTTGAAGTACAATGAACAAAAATTTAATTTTGACAATCTCACCGATATTATTTACAATCGTTTGTAAACGAAATAGAACGCGCACTTATTATCACTGCTGTCAAAGGCCAAAGCACACAACAAATAATCAATTATTTAATAAATTTTAACACACATTAACTTCACTAAAATAGTTCAATGTGTTATCGCGAGGAAAATACGCGTATTAACGCAACCGCAACACCAAGAGCTTGGCAGCCAACTGGCGATTTGCCCTATCGCGCCACATTACGGTGTAAAGTTCAATATCGAAGACGTTTGTTTAAATTTTTTTCAACATCTATTAAATCGATACTAGTGATTTTTAAAAATACAACTATGTACACAAAACAACAAAAAAATACATGTTTTATAAAAAAAAATAGCACGATACGTACCGTGAAGATTACACAGTCGTCTCTTTTGAAGCGACGCTAGTCCGCAAAGGTGCGATGTGGCTCGCGTGATTATTCTCTCTAAATGTCGCTCGTCACTGCGCGCGATAAACGAACGCATATGAACGTAATGTGGTTTGCTCAAGCGCGCATTCTGTTTTCTTTGCCCCTAAGCTCTGATAAATATCACATCGGCTTTAGCTAATCAGTACTACAATTACAATAATTTTACTTAATTTAAATATTAAGTTGTTAATATTTTAAGACATTCCCAGGGGTTTCTTTATTTATTTCGTTTAACATGTATCCAAACTGGGCAGTGTTATGAAAACTAATATGTTTACAGCTATAAATGGGTTTTTTTCTCGTGTGGGTTTGGTCGTGGACCCGGCACATAAGATTACTTGATGTCTCTTGGCAAATGACACATTCTGACGCCAAGTAGCCTTAGAAAGATTTATTTATAAATTTTTTGAGCAAAAAAAGTCCGAATTATATATATTAAAGCTTTTATTAATATTGGCTATAGTCAGGGTATATACCATTTTCAGTAAATTTATTTTCAAAGTCGATATTTATGAAAAATCAAAACATAAATTAAAGTTAAAGCCATAAAAAAACTTATAATAACCAGTATCACAAGGTTTTTAAAAGGGCTTAGTGCAATGAAATAATTTTAATTACTTAGTATAATCAATATTATCGACATCAAGGTCAATATCGCGCGAGACCGTACATATTAATACCATTTCGAGCAAGTTATCTAAATCGGTTGAAGGCATAGTAAATATATGACCAATTATATATAAAACATACCCATTTTTATTGCTCTGTATTAACATGTTTTGATAAAAAACAAAGCTGATGTCGATCGCGGGATTATATCGATAAGTGTTATATATCCCTAGGGGTCTAATTCAACATAAATAAAGATAAATATCTATTATTTATATATGTCTTTAGCAATGTGCGTAATATATACCAAGTGGTATTTAGAAACATTTTGTAATTGAATATTTTGAAATATATCTAACATGTATCTAACATTACATATCCGGTTGAATTTCCCGGTTCATAATTATTACCTATACAAAAACACATCAAAAAGATCTATTTCTAGTCATTATGAGAATGATCAAAACCGTTTTTCTTTAATTCGCTCTTTTTTCATAGGACTGTTTGCATTTGGCATTTACAAAATTACCCGTGTTTGAGGTAACCAATTTAATCACACTATAGGCGCTATTTAACCGATTAAGAAATTAAGAAAGAATAAGAAAGTAATTTTGAAGCAAATTCACGCTGTTACTTGGTTACAGTAGTTTAAGAGGCAAGAAAAGTGACGCGAACAGGTGATTACACTATCCCTTCATGCTTTGCGTGTAGATGTCACTAGGCGCAGTGATGACATTCAGAATTAAGTTACATTGTTTTTTGTATAACAGTACAGATTAAAATTTTAGGCCTAATATTGAATTTATTTACCAAATAACTAACCATAATGGGACGATCTCCTCATAGATTTTTCTTCAATCGTTTAAAATGAACATTAAAAAATATAGAATATATTTATTTATAATTTTCTTATTTCTCTTAAATCGAAAACGATTACTTCTAAACATTTCGATGCTAAATTTATAAGTTTTCGAGTTGCGAAAAAGTTCCCTCTGTGATGTTATATGTCTTACTATACTGAATTATAACGGTAACCAGTGTTGCCAGCTTTAGTTATCTTCAGTGTTTTTAGTGATTTACTTGATGACAAGACATTGGGTGAATATAACCTTTAATCCGAATACAAAAATCATAATTTAAAATTATTTAAATTTTAAATTAACTTTAATTTAAAAGATCGAGACATCTTTAAACATAAATCATTTATATATTAATTGACCAGTGCATTATAAAGCATTCAACAATTATGATATCTTTCAGCATACGATTTATAAAGTTGATAAAGAATGATATCGTGTATGACGTTTATGCATTATTCTATCTACTACTACATTATTTGATTAGAGTTAAACTCAGTTCCTTACTATGGTAAGCTTTCAAGGCCAAACAGAGATTCATAATTTGCGATCAGAGGAGATGAGGGGGGAAACAATAAGTTTTTAAAATCCCATCAATCAAACTAGGTAGTTAATAATAATAATAAGTAACCACCATTTATAATATATTAGATTTCTACCTATGCACTAACTACTCGTGGAACCATAAAGCTTATAGACAAGCAAGAATACTTCTTTCGCCGAGTAAAGATCGGCTAAGAACGTATTTTACGAAATTCAACTGGAACGACGACGACGATACATTTTTGCATCCTGTAAAACCACGGTGAGAGGTAATGGTTTTAGAACGCAGCCAACACTTCGGTTACAAACCATATGCCTCGAAACATTTCTTTTACTTTTAGGAACAAAGGAGAGTTGCATGGTCAGCATAACATGATACAAGGGCCTGTAAAGAGGTTGGCACAACTATTATCTGCCAAAGTCCAGTACTCGGTTTGGTTGAGTACGTTGACCCCATGTCCTGATAAAAAAGGATTCTGCTGTCTAAACGTTGTTCTCGAACTTTTTCCAAAATAATAGACAAGAAAAGCTTATGTGCTACCTTGCTGTTACTCTTTTCTTGCTTCCGAGAACAATTGTTGGATTATAACCTATTCGACCACACAAAGAAGCGATCATCTTTTCCCTGCGCTTCTTCCTTTCTTAATTTTTGTGTTCAATTCTTGTAGAGTAAACCGACTGTTAGGATTATATCTACGTTTCAGGACCATGACATTAAATCTTGTTAATTTCTTCACTTTTGACAACTTCGAATACAGCATTTGAGACATCACCAATGAATTTCAATATCTTTCCGCGCCATGATTAAATGCAAAGCGTTTTAAATCTTCTCTCCAAAAATAGGTACCCTTCTAGTACAAAATTTTCTAAAGCCTAAATAATCATGCAAAATATTTTGTAATTGGCTCATTTCGATATCCCCTTGTCAGATTCTATCATATGCCGATATAATTTAATGTCAGTACTAGTATCGCTATTGAAGGATACAAGCAGGTACAAATAGTACGACCACATTAGAACTAGAATTCACAAAGGAGCTAAATCATTAGAAACTAACCGATCTCTATCGTGACTCGTCGCAGACTGAAACCGCAACAGAAATCGTAAACAAGATACAACAAAATTTTTCATGTTAAATCTGTTATTTTAAGTTACCGCCAATTTTTGTAAACAAGTAACAAAGATGTAATGTATGGTACGTACGAAGTTCTATGAACGAATTTTAAAATGATTATCTTAACCAGACAGTCTTAAAAACTTTCAGTCACTGACTTATTCCGTAAATGTTGAATTTAAGCGCTTAAAATCTAATTATGTTATTAAGATAATTAATATTTTACTTTTTGGAACCAATAATGACAATATGTATTTAAAAGATTATTACTCTAAATGTAAGATTTTTGCTACGCGATTAATATGTAATTATGTACATGAAATGTATGAAATCTTACTTTCTTAGCTAATATCAAAGATAAAAAACAATTTTTGAGGAACAAGAACTCAAAAGATTAAGTTATGAATGGCAAAAACCGGATTTTACTAATATTAAAATTGTAATTATGATTTAATTCATTTAAGGGATTAGTAATAATAAGTAGTTAAGGCATTAGTTGCCGCCATAATCCGAAAAGTAAAAGTACTCCGTCTGACATTCGCACAAAATTGGATGTCGGTCAGTGATATTTCTCTTAGTGAGTCGACGATACTTCATGAAGATATCAAATTTCCTAATTCATGTAACCATACCGATAACAGTATTTTTGCTTTTTATGTGTTATTTATTCATCCTATAAAATAATACAGGCATTATTACTAAAAACTAAATGTTTTTAGAATATCCCGATATCTAATCTAATAAAGACATATCCTTCTTTAGATTTTAGCGATAACGATACTAATGCATTCTTTGAGAAAAATATATTTGGATGAGCTAAATATTTTAAAACATTGAGTAACCCCGTATAAACTGATGCGCTTTGCTTTCTTAGCAACTAGCTGGCATAGCCAATCCCTAACATATTAGATGAAGAACGCTTTCTGAAGTGGTACTGGTGTTACTAACCAGGCAATAGCAACCAAACAAGTGAAGGTTTGTCCCTCTCGAGCGCGCTTGTACCGGAATGATAAACGAGAAGTTTCTCCATGTAATATCAGCCGAAGCGACCTAAGATCTTGGCGGCGTCTTGAGCCGAGGCTCTCCCGGGAGTCTTCGAGTTTCGGTACCTTAAAAGAGGTCTACGGCTAATCGCCCTTTAGTCCTTAGCTAGCCGGATGCAACTGCCGCCTTGAACCTCTGGAATGCTCAAATGCAACTTGGGCAGCAGTAATAATCCGGATACAAGAAAACCTAACCACTTTTATAGTCCTGAGAGACTTTAGTAACCAAAAACTCAGCCCTCGGTAGAGTAATATATAGACGGACGGGCGAAATTTATATATAATAAATAATAAATTTACAAACAAAATCTGGTTTAAATGATTAGAATCTGAATTTTTAATCCGATTGCAAATACATTACGCGTTTATTTGCTACACATATTTTACGAAACTAGGGAATCCCCTTGCATATAAAATGAGTAGTAATGGTTTGTGGATCCCGTTATTACATTTTGTGCTTTTTTATACGAAATAGTAATCGTAAAAAACGTTTACCTTTTATTTTGCAAATAAGAATAAGAACTATGAGACGTTGTGGATTGATTTGACAGTATAAAGCGTCATAGATACAATGTCTATCGTTCTACGCATGATTATCTGTGCGCTTCCCAAACTGTGATTTTTCTTGTCATAATTACGTGTCGTAATAGTTTTTTTTTAATAATATATGTTTGACTTTGCGATTGCTGAAATATGTGGTTATTTGCTATGTTATAGCAGTTTTAATATAGTATAACAAAGTAAATACATTATATTTTTATTTATAAATTCTTTAATTATTTATTACTTTAATATGTTGTACGGTACACATTGTTTACAAATTCAACACTTATCATACAAAACATATATACAAATCAGGAAGTAAAAGTATACTATAATAAATTTAATTTGATATTTAATTCTCATAATTTAAAGAAGCATATTATTTATATTATGCTTTTGAAGCTTAAAATTACACAGCCAAGTATATAATACTTCCACTGATACGGTCTAAAATATTTTGTTCAACAGGGAAATAAATTCCGTAGTTATATTCATACTATTTGTTATTGTTTTATTTGTTGACTTTTCTATGAAACTGGTCTGTTTAGCTGTTGCCTGTCTAGACTAGAAATTCTATAACTCTTTTTAGGATTTATAGAAATTTTACTGCTTCATTACAAAGAGTCATTTTTGAAAAGTGCGAGAAAAAGTAAAAACGAAAGATTTGTTGTGGCATCACAGTTACAAAGCAATCAAATTTATTATAATTAATTAATTCTTTGTTTCCGGTCTTCGTTTTTATACTGCTATTGCATATGTTGAAATCGACAAACAGAACTTCGTGGTTAAAAAACTTCAGTTGGATTGTTGATATTATTTTTTGGTGTTTTAAAAATTATTACGATTTATTATAAAATCAATGTTTATAACTCCATCCTATAAACACAACATGTCCTCGCAATGCCAAAAGTTTGTTTAAATTTATAAAAGGTTATCGTACGATCGGTAATAAATAGTTTAAGAGTATTTAACCTTCTGTCTTGTCTAGAGCAAGATGTGTGTGATAGAGAGCGAAAAAGTAGTAAATTTAAAAGACTATTACTTTATCTCTAAACATGGGAGACATCCTTTAAATATTTGTTTTTTTTTAAATCGATAAAGGCAAGTATAAAAAATTGATAAAACAAGTTAACATTATATAAAAACATCATTAATTAATAAAAACACATTTCTCGTTATTTAAATAATATTAATAGTTCATACACGTAGATTATTACTTCTAATTAAAATTTCTGATGATCTGGTAACATTAAAACCGTTATAATTTTGAATTAAAAATATTGCCAGTATCAACAAGTTAAAAATTACTGTTTTATTTACAGTTACGGCGAACAGCAAATTATAGCGGCACCCGAAAATAAATAAAGAAACTTTAGTCAACGATAAACGCTTTTAATTCTGACAATTATGTTTCTTTTAACTAAAAATAGTGTTATCACTAGTTTTATCCAATCGCCAACAACTTAATCTTTTCGATAAATAAATCTTTATCGCAATGATGTAAATAGGATGGACATTTTGCAGGTAATTGTAATATTGTAAGATATAAACGTGTATTGCCTTATTATTTGATGCCTGTGTAAAACGAAATACGGTTTTTTCACAGAAAAGTTACATACGTATGTAAAGTATGCAATAAACTTTGATAATGATGATGAGAGCCTTTAGTCCTTTAATAGGGACACAAGACTCAAAGTTTACCTTGGCAAAGGTCTTGTTTCGCATCCTCCAGTTGTTCTCCGTCCAGGCAGCATTCTTATCAGCTAGAAGAGCCATATGGTGGTTTTCCCACTTTAGGCCTTGTTTCTATATTTATAGAGTTATACAGTTTCTATATATCTGAATACAGTGGCACTGAAGTTTTATTCCATTTCAGGCAGTTGACAGGCGACACTTACGATGAGTAATTGCAGCTATTTGGTCATTTGATGCAATTATTAACATACAAAGCAATATTAATAATAAGGGCTTTGTAGCAAAGCTAGTTAAAGCATGGAATTTTGGAAGAATTGGTTTAAATTAGAGCTAATGTCTAAACTCAAATTTTGATATTTTTCAAATTAGGAGGATTTCCCATGGAAAAAAAAGATTAATGGAAAAATACAATAAATGTTCTGACTAAAATGTTAACCAAATTACGGTTTAAAATTTTAATGTCTTCCACAACAATATGCTTAACCCTTTTTTATTAAAAATAAATAATCATTTAGTAAATAAGACTCAATATAATAAGGGAGGTGATTTTATTGGATTTAACTTAAATACATTAAAGTATGGATCATAGTTACATACAATAAAAACATGTTCTATGCATGATTGCACTTGTTAAGATACCCAATATAATAGGGGAGGCGGTTTTATTGGATTTAACGCAAAAACATTAACATATGGATCATAGTTACAAACATTATCATCATTTGTGCATAATTGCACTCGTAAGTAATTTTTATTACACCTTTCTTTCAGTTTTCTAAGTAATTGAATCTTTTTCGCCTTTGCACTTTGACTCATAGTAACTAGAATATATAAGTAATATAAACCATTACATCTTTCGAATAAAGTACTTAGATCATGAAAGTCATTACTTTGCTTACATATATCCATTACATGGATATTTTCCAGTAAACTACATTGACTTAAAGATGAAAAGAGCAACGTGAAGTCAATTCTTCTATCGGTTAACCACAAGTTTTTTATACTTTGACTAAGGGGTATATTCCGAGCTAATACAGAGCTACATGGAGCATAAACAGAAGCTTCTATTGTAAGAGTCTCTAAATGTTCACAGTATGTAAATAAAACATTAAAAAACTTTCCACTGTAATGCACTTTTCCAGACAAACTTAAATAAGTTAATTTTCTTAAATATAGACTACTTGGTAACAACACTACAGAATAATTCACAAATTCATGAAAAACCAAAGTTAGGTGTACTTTTTCCTTTTTACTGAAGACTGTGTCATAGTTAAGAATAATTGGTGGTGGACAAATTCTTTTTTTTTTAAAGTCTACCGTGAATGATTGAGGATTAATTGTGTTAATTTTGTATGGTGAAAGTTCATAAATAAATTTGTCAAAATACTCTGGAACAGCTACACCATCATCTTTAATACAACAAGGAAACAAATCAACTAGATTGCTTTTCAAAATTTTGAAAAAATTTTCATCAAAAACAGTTTCATATTTATTCCAGAGCATCACAACACCATTAAAAATATATCTTAAGAATTTAGTATCATTTACACATTCTGATTTTTGATTAAAATTAATGTCCAAATAATTTTCAAAAATTGGTGACACTTTAATATGAGCACGATTATCAAAGTTATCAATTGCAATAAATTCATATTTATTATCTGCGGTAAATACACTTGGCAAAGGTAAACATGATCCACTACTTGGAGTGATTAGTTTCCATTCAGTTAAAACATATATCTTTATAAATTTGAAGTCCACTTTTAAATTCACTTCTTCAATTTGTTCATATACAGTGTTATCATGTTCAACAACTGTCAATTGTAGCTGCCGTAAATTAGTTTTGCGCAAAATCCATAGGGGTAAATTTGAATATAACAAGTTACCCGCATTCCCAACAAAATGAATATTATCAAAATTTTTAAATAAATCTTGACTTTTAATCAAATCGTCAGGAGATATACTTATGGATTCTTTCGTACTAAATACAAAATTGCATGCAATGTTCTTTAAAGTAGTACATTGTTTATACACTTGTATTAAATCCGTGATTGTTATATTTGTATATGATACATCAAGTGATTTTAAGCACTTCATTCTTTTAACGGCAATTAATAGGGACGTTTTATTGAGATCATTTATACCCCGTAAATCAAGATTTAGCAAATGTCTTGAAATGTCTTTCATAAAATTCAGTTTAAGTGTCTGCACTGTCGCCATTGTACTTAATGCTAAAGAAGCTGTTTTGATCACATTGTGTGAAGATATGATGTATTTTAAACGATTACATGTACCATATAAATTATACACTGATTTCAGATTTAACTTTCTAATAATAATCACAAGGATTTCTTCTGGGAGATCTGTTAAATTCATTGTTATAAAAACTAAACATGGAAATTAATTTCGTATCACAAAAATATTTTATTGGTTTCAAAGCTATTTGATAAAATGTAATCAATGTCTTCTTTCATTGATTTAATCAATGGACATTTCTTTGACATTTCATAAACAATCTGACCAGATCCCCAAAATCGTATCTCAATCACAGTATTAAGATAAAATCTGTAGAAGTTTACTTAAAATATATTTTAATAAAAATTATACGAAGAATGAATTAACAACATCGGAATATTTACAACCCTGATTTTATCTTTTAATAATTAATTGAATTCACATATCACATTCATTCGTCATTAATTTCATTGCCGCACAAGTCTAAAGCGCAAAACCGATGATTTTTGAAATTTATTGAATAAAAAACAATCAATTTATACACTGCATCTACAAGTTCTGGTTTTCTTATGTATTACGTAACGTAATATTAATGATATTAAAATTATTAATATTGATAATATTTAAAATCTTGGACCCTTCAGTTCCCTGAACTCAGCTCCGATGAAGCTTTAAAAGCCCTCGGGCTAACAGCAACTAAAATTTTATGTTAGTAAAACTGAAAGTTTTGTTTTGTGCAAATTTTTTTATATTAAATGTTAAACTGGTAAAATATGTGCAAAATATTTAGCACTTTCTTAATAATAGGGATATTTTAAATTTCAAAGTTGTTTTTTAACTAAAAATTTATAACAAAAAATCTAAAATTTATGTTTAAAGCTCCACAATAATATAAAAGGTTAATTTCAACAACTTTAAACAACGATCGAAAATACTTTAAAACTTTACTTAAAATAAAAATGATTGTAATGTTTCTAAATTTAAAAGTAAGCATTGATATAGGGATATTATAATTAATAAATTCTCTCTAAGGAATATGGAGAATTTATTTTTATAAGTTCAACGATTTAATCAATGGTGTTGATGAAGTGCAAATGTTATAAATTTTAGGAGATTACGTTGTTTTATAAAGAATGTTGTTAAATTTATGAAATATTTACTATTTATTTGGGTTCCATTATAAAATATTTATATTACGTTTTTGTTTGTTTTTAAAAACGAAACGTATCTATCTTTATTCAGCCATATTTTCTCATCCTAACGTCGTGTTGCAAACGTCAACAATTGAGACATTCATTTCTAAAAAATAATATTCTCTTATATATTATATGCAATAGTGTATTTTGTAATTAAAAAGCGTTATATTTTTTTGATGGTACAATGAATCGCTCCGAAGGACTGGTGCAACGAAGAAATGTTTTAAAAGAGAGCAATTCCGACGGAACATTAAAAGAGACCCATGACGATGATAAGAAAAATGATAAAAATTATGATGACGGCGATTCGAAGGAAACTCGTCTAACATTAATGGAAGAAGTTTTGCTTTTAGGATTGAAAGACAAGGAGGTGAAAGAGACTTGACGTTTCTGTGTATTAATAGAAAAGTACGAGTAATGTTTTTTAACTTTAATGACATTACACAAAATTCGTGTTGTTTCAGGGATACACATCCTTTTGGAACGATTGCATTTCCAGTGGTCTAAGAGGATGTATATTAATTGAACTAGGTTTGCGAGGTCGCATTGAATTAGAAAGAGCAGGTATGAGGAGAAAGGGATTGTTGTCAAGAAAAGTTATTGTGAAATCAGGTAATAATTATTCTAAAATTCATTATATTTTATACATGACTTTCTTAAGTAATGTCATAATATGTGTACCAATGTTCTTACAACACTTATGTTCTAAATATTACCTTCTCACATAATAATAGTTTGACCTACATAAATTAATACTAAAATAATAAGAATGATTGAAAAATTATTGCTGATATTACTTTTGTTTCGATATTATAATAAATTTGGTACTAACATGACAAAATAATTAACCAGAAATTTCTGTTATTAAATATTTGTCCTAGGAATATTTTATTTAAAAGAAAAATATTTTTGAAGACAAGTTTACACCTTGTAATATTTATGCTATTGAAAATTAGTAATTTTTATTATTTTGTTATCTCTTTGTTATCTTTTGACATGTTTTTATGATAATTTTTTGGAATTTGCTTGGTTGTGGAAACCTTGTTGTTGAGTCAAAGCAAGACGAGAAACTTGTTCACATTTAGTTTTGTTTTCCAGACTTCCATTTTGATTATGAGTCTTGTGCATTGAACTATGTTTATTAACTTTAGATTCAGTAGTATTTCACAAGATTTTTAGCTTTGTATTAGACAAATAAATTCCTTGTTTTTTGAAGTCTGGACTTGTTTTTTTCCTATTAAAATTAGTCTGTTTCTTACAGTTTGGTAGTGACTTTTTTCACACAATTTTTCCAGCAATTTGTATAGTTTCTTAGCAATATATTAAATAATACAATGCATGAATGTGTTAATTTAAAATTTGCTCTTGCTACAGAATGTGTTGTTTATTAATCATGAAGAAATAGCATACACTAATGTAATGATGTTTTACAACCCTTTGGTACCATTTTTACATACTAAATTATTAATTGCTTCAGTTAATTCCAGAGGTATGACCGAGGTTTTCTATTTAAAGAATGTTAAAATTTATCTTGTAACAGTAAAAATGTTTTCTGTATTTATTTGAAAATGTTTGAAATAATGTCTTACATTTATGTGCTGTTATATGGTTTAAGTGGTAAAATAAAGGATTTAACTGTTTTTGCAACAGTAATATTTAACCTGTGAAATTTCATTTATTACTGTTATTGTTATAGATTCACCTACTGGAGATGTTTTATTAGATGAAGCATTAAAGCATATGAAAGAGACAGAACCACCTGAATCTGTACAGAGCTGGATCGAATATCTTAGTGGTATGTAATTTGAAATGACTTGTCTTAAATTTTTACAGGTCTACAAGTACCTTTTTCATG
Source organism: Battus philenor (assembly GCF_028537555.1). Classification (NCBI taxonomy): domain Eukaryota; kingdom Metazoa; phylum Arthropoda; class Insecta; order Lepidoptera; family Papilionidae; genus Battus; species Battus philenor. The sequence goes on from NW_027181693.1 coordinate 9,250,005, forward strand.
TTGAATTTATTTTAATACCCATATAATTGATTTCACAAATAGAACTAATCTTTAATTGAAATAGTAAATGTGACATATTGATTATTCTTTTTAACATTTACAGTTCCACTGTTAAATAAGGCAATGGCTAGAATAAAACAGTAGCTAGTGTACTCTAATCAATTTTATTTAATGGTAAGCTTTGAGCAGTTGAGTGCACAAATCGATTAACTCCATAAAACAAAAAGTCAAGAAATGCAATTAAAAAATGTAGATTGTTTTTTAAATTTGTTTAAATTTTTAAGTTTATTGTTGCAGAAGAAGTTAGTTATTATGCATAATTATTACAGGTTTTTCTTTAAAATTAATGCTGATAGTTGTACTATAATGCATTATTTGTAATTAATTAATTACCAAAATAAATCATGTTATCTTCATCAACTATATGTAAGCGCTTGTCATTTCGAATTGTTGTCAAATATTTATAGTAATCATGTTTAACAGGAGGAATTCACTTTAGCAGGTTCCTCAAGTCTCATTAATCATCTTTCTTATTTCACTACATATATCCACTTTTGTGGTCTACTTGCTACAATTCAAATATGACTAAAATGAAAACTCCTAATTTAATGTCATTAACATACAAATATTAATTTTTTTGGACCGGATTGTTACTACTGCCGAAATAGCATTTGCATATTCCGCGGGTTTGAGTCTGGGCGCAGTAGGCTCCTAGTCTAAGAACTCTTAAAATAGCAAAGTTTTAAGGCTCTCGGTGTAACCTCGGTAACTTAATACTACTACTAACAGCCCGGCGGCCTCCTGGGAGGTCACTGAGCTCTTAGATCACATTGATAGACACTCTATGGAGAGACTGGGTCCAAGAGGGACCTTGGCTTGGGCTGTCACTTGTTGATAATACCTGCTTAGGCCAATCTTATAGTAATATTTAAATTTTACAAGATATGTTTTGAATTTAATTATACCTATTCCATATGTCATATCTGTATTAAATGTACACATACAGTTTACATGTTGATAAATATTTCTGCAGGTGAAACTTGGAATCCAATGAAGCTGAAATATCAACTAAAGAATGTACGTGAAAGGCTAGCAAAAAATCTTGTTGAAAAGGGTGTCCTAACAACTGAAAAACAAAATTTTCTTCTTTTTGATATGACAACACATCCTTTAACAGACAATGTAGTTAAATGTCGTTTAGTTAAAAAGGTACTGTTACTTTATTTCTTTTTACATTTACTTTACTACCTTTTTACCATAACATGATTTCATTGCTGAAATAAAAATAGCCAGCTTAAAAATTATAAAAATATAACATTACTATATCCACAGAATGGTTTCTTCCTAATATTTACAAGTATATTCAAAGTAAATTTTATTTTCAATATAAATTATAATTATTTAAATAAATGATTTCATACTTTTAATACTAATCTTTTAAATAATTAAAAATACTTTTAACAGATAAGAAGATAACATTGTCAATGTAATTTTTTTTAATACAAATTCATTATTGTAATACATAATGACTATTCTATGTTATTGTCATGAATATTATCTAATGTATGTATTATGTAATTCCGGTTACTTTGGATTGTGCTAGAGAGATAATTTGAACAAACTATATGGCACTGATTTATAATTTTGTACTTCATATGTAGGTTCAAGAAGCAGCTCTACGCCGCTCCATAACTGATGTCGCGCATGCCGACAAGCGCTCGCTGGCGCTGTTAATGCTCGCCCATTCTGCTGATGTGCTAGAAAATGCATTTGCGCCGCTATCAGACGAGGATTATGAGCTGGCCACAAGACGAGTACGTGCCCTGCTCGACCTGGACTTCGAAGCGGAAGCCATGAGGCCAGATGCTTGCGAGATCATGTGGGCGGTGTTTGCTGCGTTCACCAAATAGCGGTAACCTGCTTTCTCAATCGCCACTGTCAAAATAGTAGTCAGTGTCAAGTATTCTTCTAACATATAGTTGGATATAAAATCAAAACAGGTATAATCCTGGAGACATTTATGTGCAAAGAGATTGAAGTATAGTTTTCCTACATTATCTGGAGGATAATAGATTTTAACTGTGAATCAATATTATTTTGTTAAATTATACCAGTATTAAGCACCTTCGACTCCTGTATATATATTCTTACATGAAACTAGAGTTTCAGATTGATTTTGTGATAGATGTTTATCAAATTTTTGTAAACCATCATGAAAATCTTTTGTGTGAGTGTGATAGTTCACTACATAATCTAAAATAAAGGTGTGCAAGTTCAACTGGCACAAACATTAAAAAAAGTTAAATTTAAAGTAGTATAGTGTACTGTTAGACATAAATATGATTTTAGTGTTGATATGTAAGTCTTTATTCATAATGTATAAAACACATATTTTCTAAATTTAGTAATGGCATTAGTTCTTGTGTAAAAAGTGAAAATAAACTTGACCATGATGATTACATTGGAATATTTTTTAATCAATTAGATAACAACTTATTAGTTTGAGTAAATGCTTTATTCCTAAATTAGTCACAATAATTATCTGGAAAAAAAATCAAAATGTAAACTAGTCTCTAAGTACTTGCGATGCAATGCAGTTTTTTTCATATTTGGGTAAAATCGTAATATTAAATAAAATTCTTTTATAAAATAAAGAGTACGTTAAGCTTGTCATATCTACATGGTCTATATATATATAAAATCCATACAATAATTCCAGTAATTTTAATAGTAATTTTTATTAATCTTGTATTGCCAGAATAGAAAAAAAAACACATTCTGTAATCAAGAAATTTTTGTATATTTTTTTCGATCTTGTTAATATTACTTATATATTTATAAAGGATGTGGAAATATATGCACACTTAATATAAAAAAGACAGTTGTAAATTCACCAGCATTAATTTATAAAATTACATTTATTTATTACTTCTAAACTTCATTCGACTTTTTCTTAATTGAAATGTATAGCCGGTGTTATTAATGGACTTACTAAAGACCTGAAACTTGGATTTGATTATGGTAGTTACATTGTACCTTAAATGTGTGAAGACTAACGAAATCTGAGCCAATTATAGGTAACAATGGAACATTTAACAAGTTTAAAAACATAACTAGTATATACTTCGTATTTTATTGTTATTCTAGCCATTAATTAATTGTGTTTTAATCTCATTGTGCTACTAAAATAGCTTTATTTATGAATTAGTTTCTTTTAAACAATTATTTTAAAATCTTTGTATCATTTCATGTATTTCCATTATTTTAGAAATAATTTTTATGCCATTATAACATAGCATTGTTAATCTTATTCATAAATTTAAGCAAGTCTTATAATATGTTTACAAAGTTTTATTTTTCTTGCAACTAGTGTAAATATTTTCAGTTTTAATAACTTTAAAATATCCACACGCCTTTGAAAATTACTATTCAATAATATTATTTAAATTTTGTTTAAATATGTAGATTTAAAATGACTGACTCGGTTATCATCATTATATCCTGGTGTATTTATATTTTTATACACCACAATTTTTGGAATTTTCATGATTCATAATGGTTACAATTTGTTTCATTTTAATTATTAATATTGTAATGCAATTAAATTTGTTCAGAAATCTAATTGAAATAGTAATATATTTTGGCGTGTATTATTTATCGTATAATAGAAACAAATAAACGAATTATTTATGTTATCATCATCACCACCATCATTCCAGTAATAGAACGTCCACTGCTAACCATAGGCTTCTCTTATAAATTTCTAACAAGACTAGTTAAAAGCGTCTTAAGTCTTATTATTTACGGGCCTACTACCTTAACAAGGTTGTTTATCCACTTTGTGGGCGGACGCCCCACGCTCTGCTTGCCGCGGTCTACACTCTAGAACCTTAAGGCTCCGACGGCAATCAGTTCTGCGCGCTATGTGGCCTGCACACTGCCACTTCAATGTGCCAATCGGCTATGTCTGTAACTTTCGTTCGTCTACGAAAAAATCCCTAGCATAGCCCTCTCGGTAAATCATTCAAGTAAAATAGTGACCATTAGTTTCCGACAGAAGTATGCAGCGCGATTGTACCTTCGTTTTGTTTTATACAGACGAATGCGTTTTAAATATCCGTAAGATAGATTTAATTGATGAATTGAGTTTTTTGATTTACAAAAATGGCGGCTTGTTTTTGTACTATGTTTTGATTAAAGAGAAATCATTGTAAATCATTATTTTTCTGTTTCAACTAGCAATATAACTTGTTGCATATATAATATTATTCGTAGGAACGATTAAAAAAACAGGAGTTTTGTATCTATTGTCAATAGCAAACTTTTTTAAACCAATAAACGTTTTATTAAAAGTTAATTTTAAGATTTTAGAATCTAACATATTGAACCTGATGATTTATATGCAATCAGTCCTTTCATTTATAAATCAAAGGTTCAGAGTTAATTAAAATGTCAAGTAAAATATTTTCCTACAAAATTAAACAAATGATTGTCATAGTTTTTTTTTTTAAATTTCGGCTTAACTATTGATTAAATTTATTGTTTTTAAGATAGCTAATGTCCTATATATTCTTTAATATTAGATTTAATTAAAGTGTATAATGTATTTGGATGAACTATTAAAAAAAATTGTTATTTGTAAATAAAAGTAAATCATGTTATGTCCCGTTTAAATAAGGTTTTGCAAATTACTTGAGCGTATAGATTGATGTCTCCATATACGTTGTTTTCAGTTAATACTTTTAGAATAATCGAAATGGACTAACGATTAAACTATAATAAAATTTTTAAGTGTAACGAAAAATGTATAAATAAATGATATATGTATTATACACAAACAATAATATATTATTCCTTAACATTACATTGTACCTTTATTTTTTTATTTGTCTTAAATGATAAATTTGTTAGAATATCATCATGATTTTAGCCTGAACATATCCACTGCTTGGCGTACATCTATAGAAATTTCTAAAAAGACAGCTAGGAAGTAGCTCGCACGCAACATTTTTCGACGACCTTGTTGGGTAAATGCATGAACTGCCTTTAGTGCCGGGCATCTGTACTGCGCTCTATGTGGCCTGATCGCACTCACTGGTAATCCAGTCCCAGGGAAATTCCGAGCATATCCTTCTTGCCATAGCTCGTTTAGCAACTGTGAGTTAGGGGCTTGATGAGGCCAGAAGTGAGAGATCAGGTGTCTGTCCCGTAGGTCATCTCTGCGTCGTCCTGCTACCACCCAGGTCTATTTAGCACGTTATCTATTTCTGTTTTTATTAAAAATAGTTTCGTGTCGTGGGCAAATGTTTAACTAGTGTCGTTTGCATTTTTACCGGGTTTAAAATGACAGAGCGCTAAAAGTGCTTAGATCTTTTTACAGTAACTGCTCAAGGGCTCCGTTATATTATTTATTCCATCGAACTAGGCTTGGCACGGTTGATCTACATAAGCATAAACAAAAGTAGTTTTCCAAGTTATTTCTATAAACAACGTTATATCATATACCTTGGAAAACTACTAATGTAGTAAAAGTGTAGTACTAGTGCCAGAGTCTAACTTATGTCAAGCAGTAGTTAGGAGTTATGTGTTTCGGTGTACAGAGAGCGTGAGCGTAAACCACAGACCATTTTATAAAAACTGTGTGTCAGCGCATGTTAGCAACACAGGTAAAAAGATGAAGCATTGTGAAATTTGAGTTACCGTGGCTTTAACAGGTAAACAACTAAATTTGTGTAAAATATCGATCTAAATTCGTCAAATTATAGAATGGTTTTTTTTATTACCTTCAAAATTTTATTCAAAATCGCACCATTTATTGCCAGCACAACATCATGGCAACACTTGCTCTTAGCCAGACACCCTTAATGCCCATGAATTTATAATTGTACTTCGTTGTAGTATAAAATTGATAGTTATACATAATTCATAGTAGATGGTTTCTCACTAGCCTGATTTATCTGTTAGTTCCCCTTGCCAGACAAACAATTAGGTTAACGGCAGATACGAGCGCGAGGCAGTATATACACACGCACCTAGTGTGAGATGGAAAAATATTATATTTCATGCGAATAATCGCTCCTTCAACTTTAACTGATGGTTTTTCGTAAGCTCCTTTTTTAGCTTTAGTCGACGAAAGGATTTATCATCATCACGTCAGGTGATAGAGGCCCACGCTGCAATAACGTATCATGTCAAGACCTGTCTTGCACTAGTTGTGTGCAACGACTTCCTGACTTGACTGTCGGTCCAGTGCGGGACCTACCCACGGTACCTCAACCGAATCGTGGTCGTTATTCGAGAGTTGAGCAGTTCTTCAAGCTACGTCCGTGATTTTGGTTCTTCTTTTAGAGGAAAGGAATATTCGTAAAAAATTTCAAATTGAAATGTGTCTGTAGATACTAAGAAATTTTATGTAAAAGATTACAAGCTGCGCAACAAGACACAACAAGGACTATAAATCTAAGATTAAATGAAACCACGATGTCAAGTTCTTATGCTATTTTATTACAAACCGTTCGTCAAATATTGGCTAAGTCTTATACCTCTTTAACGATAAAAATACTATGATTATCGTTGGTGTTTAAGGGCTACGTAAAATATTCAATGGATATAATAATTCGTGGGTTTATTAATAAATGTTTTAAGTGGGTTGTGGGAAATTAAGTAAACACTACAGATATACGCAATCGAATTGTTTATCTTTTACCCCTCACTTCTGAGTAAGGGGTGGCAGTGTTGTTAAGGTTGTAATTTGTTTTAATCCATAACTATATAAACCAGCGTCTGAAGTGCATTCAGCCAATTATTTTTTGAAGTATCACTTAATAGCGAAATGAAAACAAAATAAATAGTTCCTTTTTAATATGATTGAAACATTATTCAGATATTTATATTGGTTCTTAGAATATTAATATTAAATTTAATTGGCTAAATGTGTGCGTTTAATATCCTAACTGAAATTTAAAAAAAAAAAACGGAATAACCGTCGGAAATATATAGAGCATATACAATTTTGGTTGATGATAAAAAGTTCTCAAAGATAAAAATAATATAAAAGTATATAAGTAAGTAATACGAGTACAATAATATTTTTTACCGACGGGGACATTTCGTATAAGTTTTACGACGTTACCCTGGTTTATTACATTTAAACAATATATTTAAAATAAAGCAGTAACATGGTCTTATCTATTTCAGTGTGATATTTCAATTAGCATATTATTTTAAAGGCGTTTATGTCTACCTACCTATCTTAAGTTCCCAGATACGGAAAATCAGTTAATTTTAACATTAAAGGAGATATTTTTCTCCTGTATCGAATTAATTACTAGAAGGATTAGGAAATATAATTACTGTAAATATTCAGATTACACTTAGTTCTATAAAGCTTAAAATTATCCCTCAGGTTTACAAAACGACTTTCCTTAGTGTGCCCCCGTTCTTGTTATTAATAGTTCTCTCTCACAGCCCCAACACTTATATTTTTAATACTAGTATATGATTAACAGTAAGCGTATTAATAAAATTGTAAATGCAGTAACGCATTCTGTATAGATTGCACACTATGAATATATTTTCAAAACTTGTGTAGGTGGGACAAAGAGTTTTACGATTCAAGCTTTTAATTAATAATACGAGTTTTATAATACGGTGGTTTCATTTTATAATGATAACCAGGAGTTTTCTTTCCTATTCAATATGCTCATTATGGTGGAACAAACAAGGTATGATTGACAAATATCTTAACTCTAGTAATTTATTACTAATAATGAGTATTACACATAGTATAAAATAAGTTAAATTCACGGTTATGTCATGAAAATAATATTCATAATTCTACAAAAAAATCCTCTAGTACATCCCATTAATGTATTATTTGACTTATATACATTAATAGCAATTGCGTTAATTTAATTAATAAGTGTGTATTAATAAGTAATGTATTACGAAAGTAAGAGTTACATAAATTTATCAGGAATAACGAGTGAAACTGAAAAAAAAAATGCCAAAAGCCCCTGAGTATACAATGGGACCTCTTATGCTATATGTCTTAAGAAATACAGTTTTATTTGTAAAATTTAGTTATTTTAACAATAATACGATATAAGTAACATATTTATGTAAGTTTACGCCTGTGACTCTATAACAGGCGTTAAAGATTTTTCGTTATAAGTAACGAATAGTAATTTTACAGCTAATCAGACGAAACCAGACTAAATGTCTGTCTATAGTAGCTACAGTTTATCATTAGGGATCGGTTAGAGCGACGTATTCGCAAAAAGAGTTCAAGTGTGCGTAATTATCTATATTAGAAATCTAAACTTTAGATTTTATAATATTTTTAACATAATCTGTAATTTCACTGCCTCACGATATTGTAATTTTTCGGATCAAAATAATTAATTTATGTAATGAAATGTGAAAAGTATACAATATACAGAGATCGTTTTTCACAATTTGAAAAGACTAAAATAAATCTTATCCTAAACATTATTAACTACATAATTAATACTTTTCGCCGGCAAATTCGGATAACATTTAGGTGAATAGGTGGGTAAAATGCTTATGCTCAAACTGTGTGCCGTTGTGAAGTTATCCATACGCGTAAAGGAAATTAATAAGGTTGTGTTTTAGTAATTCGATATTTCATTATTCATTGTGTAACATGTCAATACAACAAAGAATATCGAATGTTCCGTCACCGGGGACGCGTACGTTGTCGGCTAGTTGTCACCACGCTTCAGTGTAACGTATATCATACTCTTGGAGATGAGGCAGCCTCTGACGGAGAATCTCAAACGCTTCCGCCGATAATTTAGTACTGTTCAAATTCAAACGTCTCAAACTCGAGAGACCTGCAATTGTAAACATATATTATTTATATTTTACATAACAAATACTTATTTTTAACCATTTTAAAATATTTCTTTACAAATACAAAAAAAAAAAATCATAGTTCTGCTAAATCCTTGGTTATGAAATACTCATAATAATGATCCCAATAATAATGTCCAATGACCCACATGCCGTGTACTATAGTGTAATCCAAACAGCTGTCTTCCATCAAAGCTTTGACGCCGTGATGACATGTTGCGATGGATGCTCTCTCGCGCGGTAGGGTCGGCGTAATGACGTTCATGCCGTTTTCACATTGGCCCCACCTCGCCACGCGTTCTTAAGTCGCGGAAGAGTTGTTTCGATAGAGCCAACGTGCTGGGGTAAAGGAGTGTTCACCAACGGTTTAAAAAGAATATAACGTAGTTTCTCTACAATTTTACGGATCATTAAAAAGCTATTTTACTATGTATAAACAATATCCACATAAAGTGATTTTTACCAAATTATCTCCGTCATCGACAGAAAGATAAATTTGTAGAGCGGGAATGCTCAACGTATCAGTATATTGTAATACTTTTTTTGTAATTGGAGTGTACCTGATAAAGCTTCTATTCCTTTGTCCGATACGGGAGTTTCACACAGGTTGAGCACTTGTAGACGTGGCAAGTGTTCCGCTATCAGTTGAACACCGCTGTCGCCGAACTTGGTCGCCCATAAGTTTAGATATCGGAGTGATGGCAGCTGGAAAGAAGGCATGTTGAAGTACCGATCATTTTAGATAACTTAGTCCTAAATTAGTGGTAAATTAAAAGCAATTTTATTACTCATCCTCATAATTTCAGCTGTGGGCTGTCCACTGTCGGACATAGGTCTTGCGCATGGGAATCTAATAAGACTGGTAGGAAGTGACCTGCATTCAGTATCTTCCAGCCTTAGCAAAGCCATCTGTCAACCATGTAGGAGGACGTTCTGCAGTCCTGAGGTACTTTTCGATGTGGTCTCCACTCCAGAATCTTAAAGCCCCAGGGACCTATTGTACCGCACTAGTGGTAACGTTATAACTTTATCTGCTGTCATTTGCTATCGATTATTGTATGGTGAATGCTATTCAAAAATCAGTGAAATAATAATGAAAGTAATGATAATATAATCAGAAACAGCGTTTTCAGAATTTGGATTACTATATATTAAAATTAATTAATGAAAACTATTTTTCTACTGCCAGAACTTATTGGCCAGTCGCATTAAAATAGAAAAAATGAATTGAAATAATATATATCTGTATGATAGCTTTATACAAAGCTGATTGGAAATAGGTGTAAATTATTATAATAATTTTACTGACAAAATAGCTCTACATTCACACCATTAAAACTTTTACACCTATCTCCGATAACGTTGTATTATTGATCAAATTTTTTTTTATTTTAAATTCCTATTCAAAATTATTCAAGTCAGCGTTTATAAGCATTTTTTAATCGTGCATTATTTTAACATTATAAGTAGTAAGTTACCATCGCCTCAGAATGACCTTCTTGGAAGAGCCCAGCTAAACTCATCAATAGTTCTTTTTTAATGAAATTAAACACTTTTCGTGTATGCATTACAATATCAACAATTTTAAGGAATGCGAGCTCACAAATGTTTCTCTACTGGCAAAACTTGTAAGGTGATTGAGGTTAAAGTTTGCAGTGTACCTTAATGAGGTGGTGGGCACAGGCGCTGGTGACGCTTGTGAAAGCAAGCGAGAGGCACTCGAGGTTCCCGAGCGCGCCCTCCTCCAGAAGAGCGGCTACATCCGCGTCCGTCGCGCGCACGGGTAACGCCAGCCGCCGCGGACCGCCTTCCGCTTGCTGACAACAAAATATACTAACTATAATATTAGTTTCTTTTTAATATGAATGTAAAAACATTATTATTTTCCTTTCTAGCCAGCCATTTTGGAAATGTAGGGAGGACTATGTCCCGCTGTTAACATCCTACCAATGATGATATTTAAAACGCAAAAAGCAAAAAGGTTACTCTTGACGGTGTTGCCTCAAATAAAGTAAAAATTATAACATAATTTTGCTTTATCTTATTGCAATTTTTTTCTTATCTATTCAAGGTTGTACTCAGACGAAATATCATTTTACGTATTATAACCAATTAATAAAAGTAATCTTTTGAGTTTTTATATTAAAGGTATAAACATAAGTAATGATTATGACTAATTAAGGTTGTTTATCTTATTTTTCTTGATTTTTTTGAATTGAACTCATTAATGCAACTGTCATCGTGAACTACAAGCCGCAGTGTTTTAATGTTCCTTACTATGTAGTGTATTTTTAATCAAACTTGTATAACAGCCTTGTAACGGCATGTTACTTTTGACAATTTTACAAAAAACAAAATCTTTTTTTTGTTCAATTTTTTTTCAATTACAGGATTAAAACATAAATAATCCTTTAAATATTATAAACATAATATTACATTATTTAAATCAAAGCTGTATTTTCGTGATATGACTTACTAGTTTCTGAAGATTTTGCTGTCTTTCACAGAGATCATTGTAGTATTTTTGTCCTAAATCTGTGCCTTGCAGGGCGGCGATGATTTCTAACTGTATTTGTTCACCGCTGACAACTTCCCATTCTAGCATTAGGCATAACGCTTCCAAGGCGGCAGGCTAAACCGAAAAGTATATTTTAATATTTAAGATAAAAAAGTACCTATGACGTTTTGAACTACAATATATAATAGAACTTACGTGTTCCGTGAGAGCAACCAATAGGAAGTCTGGCAATTGCTTACTCATACTCTGCAGGAAGCTTTTGCGGTTACAACAGCAGTTCAGCAAACTTTCGATCTAAGACAGAATAATCGAGTAATCAACAAGAGGTCGGCTTAAAGGATTTTACGAAATTCCACCTGCAAACTAGGTTGAGGGAACGATCTTTAAAAAGGCAGTTTGGCATAAACACAAGATATTTGAAAAAAAATAATGCTATGGATTTTATGAAATTATATTTGCAAAAATCAGTGTTCGCCACGCAAAGCGGAGAACAGCTAGTGTGACTGGTTCTATAATAACACTTGTGTGTAGAACACTCATTTTTAGTTTTGCCTATATTTGTTAAAGCTTTAAAGGGGTGAATGCTTTCCTTTTTTTGCTCATTTGCCAGAAAATATAAAGAGATTTAAATCTTTTACACGTAAAACGTCTGTATACTCTATACCGAAAAAGTAATTGTAAACAAGTCGTTACCATCGAACCCCATAGTTGGCAGAGTTGTTGATGTGGTAATGCCAGTAAGGGCTCGGAGGGTGCTGCGGCACGGAGCCAGGACGGCGGAGAGGGACGGGCGGCACGCGCTGGTGCTAAGCTTCCGTGAGCGGCGCAACGGGAGTCACGCGAGAGTGCGCTCAGCACGTTGACCAGCCGCGCGCTCACCCGCGCACAGCCCAGCGCGCCCACGCACAGCGGCACCGGCTGTAGCACGGCACCGACCACCACTAACCAGTCTTCATATTCGCACCTAACGGAAAATTCTTATTCTTTAAATATACCGACGTAATAGTTCAAGAGCACGTGAGCGGCAGACCGTCGTTATTTTATAAAAGCTGGAAATTTCTGAGGACGACTCTTAAAATTTATTACTTAAACAGAAAAACACTAAATGCGTAAAGCTCAATAACGAGGTAATTAGTATAGTCGATACCGTAGTTTTTCTCGGGCTAACATAGACGTAAAGTTACAAGGAGCATATTAATAATACTAATAAATGGCCGATGTACATAAGGTTAGCTTTAGAAATAAAGACAAACTTGTTATTACCTTCAGATTATAAAATTAGTACCTCATTTGTGGGCAACTGTGTGCGATTTTATAATCCACCCCAATGTAATATCTCTTAAATATCTTTAATAAATTTAAATTTATAGCAAAACACCTTTGAAATTCCACTTACGGCGTGATGGAATTAGTGACAGTTAAGCTTGGGAACAAACTGCTCTATTATTAAGTATAAAGAATATCGTAGAAATAGCCATATAAAAATCCGTCAGAGTTTATTGTAGGCTCTTGTCCAAATGAAAGAAGGTGGATGAAAAAATTCCGATAAGGGGGCTTATACAATCCCTGTAGCATTAAGATGAAGGCTAAATATACGAGTGTTTAAACTGATTGTTGTATCAAATTAGATTCTTCTGACATTCTTATGACGTCTGCAGGTCGTCACTATAAATGATCTTATGTAGATAATATTAAGAATAATTAATAAACATACCAAACACTGCCTGTATAAGGCGTAAATTGTTTATGGTTTTTCAGAAATAAACTTTTATTCCAACAGAAAGGATATCATAGACATGTGGTTTTAACAGACGATGTCACTTATCAGCCGAAATAATTAATTTATTGTATTTCACGATCTCCTAATTTCATAAATTAAAGCTTGTCTACCCCTATCATGCAATGTAACACCTCTGGATTATGTTTCGTTAGTCAATGTTAAATATAATATTGCATGTTTTGGCTAAAAAATTACGATCTAAATGCGTGGTGTATGGGTTAAGAAGAAATCTAATTTTAATTTAAATTTGAAAAATGTAGTTTAAGTTTAAAAACTCCTTTCACACAAGAACAGTGATGTTCGGTATTAAAAGCCGGCTAAGATCAGCGAGATACTAAATTCGTGACCCAAAAATATAACTGTACATAGATGTTACGCTAAAAGAACAAAAAAAAGCTATAATTTTCAAAATATGGAAGAGATTACGGGTGCCATGTAATTGATTTCGACTCCGTTGTTTTTATGTAAAAACTGCCTTTCGAAAGTGCGTATAGCTCTTTCGCGTTAAGAATGCAAGGACTCTATCATTTTGCGCCGTCCGAGCCTCGACACGCAACCTATAGATACGTTGGACACATTCGCCGAGTTCGAAATTATGTCTTCAACTAGACATTATTACTTGACTCTCTAAATATTGATGATTTAATAATTCATTGTATTTTAACGCACGAAAACTATTAACTACCTCGGTATGAGCCAGGGCTGAATTTCCGGTTTTTTTTTGCACCCCAGGCTATGGGCATAAGGATATGAGCATATGAAGATTATGCTGTATATTTATTCAGCAACAGTATTTAGAACGGCATTCTCTTTATCTGTAGGCTTGGGCAAAGGTTTGTGGTCAATGAGCGGCGATAGAGGTTATTAAACTGTTGTTACTGTTTAGTGACTCACATGTGTTCCAATATATCGGCGAAGCAAAGAACTTCGTGCTCCGCATCGTCGCAGCGGTGGGGCATCGGATAGTCTCGGAAGTGGTCGTCGAGTGCGGCGAGAGCGACGGCGGCGAGATTGGGCGCGGCGCGCGGGTGCGGGCAGGTGGCGCGCTCGCCGTGCGCCACAGCCACGAACCGACGCACGAGGCTCGGTCCCGAGTTGTGCGCGCTCAACGCACTTAGAACACAAGCAATTTATACTAAATAACCGAAAGATAGTGCCTGTCGGCGGGTCATATCACTCGTACAACCGAAAGCCGTTGGGGCGGAAAGGCTCTCTAGGGGCGATCCGGAACTGGTTCGATCCATGATTAAGTGGACTTGCGACTTTCGGCGACTTTGACATGACAGTCAAGGTCGCCGAAAGTCGCTGGATGCGGGCAGCCTGAAACCGATCATCTTAGCGATTTTCGAGGGAGGCCTGTGCCTTGCAGTGGATGTCCATCGGCTGACATGTTGAAAATGATGAGGAATGTCAATGTGAAAGTGTCATGTGAATGGCAAACTAAAGTTACGGATATAGCGGATTGAAGAGTGCACTGGCACTGGTGTAATGGCCACATAGTGCGCAGGATGGTTGGCCGCTGGGGCCTCAAGATTCTGGAGTGGATATCACGGACCAGAAAGCCAACGTGCCCTACGTTTAGTTTAAAGGTATCAATCTAGCGCGCAGAACAGATGATAATTGAGGCCTTAAAGTTCAGGAGTTGGGACCACAGTACGTCAAGCGCAGCGAAGGACTTCCATCCGCAATATTGACAAATGACCGCTGTAAGATCATCTGAAAGCGATGGAAGCAGGCTGGTTCCAACCAATAAAATGATTTTAAATGAAATAATATTAGTTGTGCCGTAAGTTGAGTATATCTTGTTTCAATATTCAATTATCTATATAAGAGATTTCCATCTACGTATTAAATCATCACGATATATTTGGAACCATAGATCTTTTAGAATTTGAATGAATTTAGAAGGATTTTCATTAAGTTAGCAAAGCAAGAAGGGGACAGCTAGTATGTATTTTGTATATATCTAATAGATGGCTCAAGAATCATAAGACACACGCATATATGTCTCCTTAGAACGGATTGTACAAAACTATGCCTGGGATGAGGAGGCGTTGAAAGAGTTTGCGAAGTCGGCGGAGAACCGTTTCAGTTACAGATATATATACCTGATATAATCGCGTACAAATCGCCTGGCGTCTGGGGCCTTGCCAAAGTCGACGTTGCGGGTGAGCACGCGTCGCACGGGTGGTGCCAGTGCAGGCAGTGGAGCAGCGCGTGGTCGCCGACGGCACAGCCGCGCCAATAAAGCGCACAGCTGACCATTCACGCACCGCTCTGCAAGCAGCGGCGCCGCGTTGCTCGTCACCTGCTCCGCCCACTCCTCCCAGTCTGAACTATCCTTGTTCTGTTAACACAACATTGTAAAATTAAGCCAGTTAAGCTCACACTTTTCACCCACAAGGCCTGTTACTCGGGTTTTTTTACGATCGAGTCAGGAATGAAGAGATCCTTAAGACCAAACATGACAATGATGGCGATTCCAGTCAAACAATTTGACACAGTTATTTTCTTCAATAATGAATTTAAGTCTTATAAATATATTACTAGTTAACAGACAAAATAAAATTCTAATAAACTCTGTAAAATATCATGAATATGTGTACAAAAAAAAATCCAAAATCCATTATTACATAATTCAACATTATGCTTATTGTATAAATTAAAAAAATTATTCGCGTTTCTTATTTAATATCATGTTTTCAGATGATGGTCAGCTACGTCCTCTGCGTAACACAATACCACACTGCGATCGCCAACCCGCCTTTCGAGCGTGGCGATTATGGTATATCCTCCCATAGATATCTTTGGAGAAATCCTGTGTTTTGCAGTGGGTGTCTATGGGCCGAAATTACGAAAAAAATATTACTATGATAGTATTATACATGTTAAGCCTAAATAAAACCTTTTAGTTTTTTGTCTAATGCATGCTTTTTAGATTAACAATCAAAGAAATATTAGACTAGGGTCTGACTGTATTAATGAAAGAAGTCTAGTTATGCCTTGAAATTTTCAGGTAATCTTCAAATTAAGAACACGAAATATTAAGTATAAGACATATTCTTTGACCCATTTAGTTAGTTTTGTTTGTTTGGTATTTTGGTGCTTTGTTTATAATTACAATCTTTAAAAGAGCAATTATTCAACAAAATGAATAATATAGTTTTTTTTTTAAATTAGTATGTAACATACATTGAATAAATTTTGTTATGTATTTTGTAACCATAATATTGCGTTGAGGAGACTAACAAATGCGTCATTTGCTCTTGACAAGTAATTTATTATGATTCCTTGTCATTATGCTTAACCGTTAAATTATGACGTAGTATCCAGTGTGAGAGCATGACCCAGAGTGTGTTTTAAATACATTACTGCCCAACTAAAGGTTAATTGAAACTTATCGATAGCTTATATTACCTATGAATAATTAATTATTATTAGTGTTGTATTATATATGAATAATTAATTTAAAAAAATAGGAAACGTTGCATGTACATGAATCAAATAAGACTAGACCCCTTTGTTCTTTTCGCGTTTTTTTATTGTTAGTAGAATAAAAGTTCTTTTCATCAAAGTTCATTCTCTTAAAACTTGTCTGTGTGCAGTGGCAATCCCATATCATTAATGGACAAAATGTGATTTATTATAAGATTGTATTCCGAAAATCGAACTCGCGACCGATTCTAAGTCTCAGTCGTCTACCGCTAAAGGCTAAAACTGCTTTCGGGGGTTGATATAAATTAAAAATAATTTTGGGTCGAGGTCAAAAATCACAATGCTAATAACATAATGATAATGCTAATAATATAGATAACTAGTATTTAATGGAATCAGGCGTTAGTCGTAGTAGTAGTAAGTCGTCCATCCTAAGTAAGAAAAGGACCAATATTTAGCCACTTCCGCACATGCAGTGGTAGTCGTGCAACAAAATGCACCGCCCGCTGATAAATGCGTATGCGGCAAACAATGCGAATTCCAAAACTGCCACCATCAAATCACTCAACACGTGTTTCACCCCTCCACGGGGCATCTTCAGGAGCTATGTTACACCGATTAGTGCCAAACACAGAGTCAAGATAGACACAATAGATAACTAGTAACAACTTATGCTGTACTAAATCGATATAAAAAAAAATTTAATAGGCAGTGACGTTGTGATACATTTAAATTTTTAACGTAATTAATAATGTCTACTTATTAATATAAATTCAACCAGATTAGTCAAGTTTACTCACTTAATCATCCGCAAAGTTTAAACTGATATGTATTTTGTGTTACCAGGAAAAAAAACTTAACAATAGAGTTATGAAATATTTTCGTTATGGAAGTATCGGTTCATATTGAAAAAATGGGTTTGTTGCTCTAAATGGTTAATTAGGAAAATATACTTAAAGATTATTCGAATATGGACTTAATAATTTTTATAATAAAAGAACAAAAATTAGGTCAATTATTTTATAGGCAAGTGTTAGTGTCAGCGTTTAAACATCTTCATTATAATAAATTAACAGTAAATGTATTTAAATATTATACGGTGGGTAGGTGGATGTTCTTTATGACGCATGTAACGTCACAAGAGTTTAAGGCTTTTCCCGCATGAATAAACAAGCGGGTAACTGTCTGGTTTGCTTTTACCCCTGTTTGAAATTCAATGTAGAATAAACCTATACGTACATACGTGTTATAACAATGGATTATTTTTGCAAATACAAAAACCAGCATGAATCTGCACTTGCTGCTTGTTATTTCTTAACCAAAAAGTTTTCATCGTGTTTTATTAAAACGGCGTTTTAAGCTAGCTTTTATTTTTTTTTCACAAATATATATATATATATATATAGTGTAACAAAAATTTTTTATTCCATTTGTAATCGTTCATATATATTTCGGTCAGCAATTAAAAATTAATAATTATTTTAAACTTCCTTATTTAGTTATACAGTATCATTTTATAAACGATAACATTTCATAACATGTTTAGTAATAAGGTATTGTCCCCAAATATTAAATTATACATCGGTATTGCGGCATCTAGAGCGAAGACAACGCAATAGCACAGAAACGGTAGTAGTGTAGTAGATCGGTCTATCATAGCAAAAAAAAAAAAAATAGAAAAATATGTGACATTTATCAATAAACGAGAAGAGAACACTTCTGTCCATAGACGCCGACTGCAAGTCATCGGCCTCCTTCAAAGATCTATGAGGAGATATACTATAATCGCCACACTTGGTACGCGGGTTGGCGATCGCAGTGTGGTGTTACGGTGCGAAGAAAAAGTTGCTGCCCATCCTCTGGAAACTTATTTGTTAGTAGTGATTAATGCACAGAGTGTGAATTACATAACGCGACCTATGATCGCAACTCGTTGTCCATACCGCTGCGCTGCAACTGATCAACAACTAATAAAATTTCAGAACTAAAGATCAATGTTAGCAAACCTCATAATCATATTGCGTTTTCTTTGGAATTGCTTCTGGTTTTATTATTTATATGCGGTATGATGTCATAGCGCCTTAAGTAAATAAATAACATTATTCAAAATCCTTTCACCATTAAAGACGGATTTAAATTTTTGCGGTTTATATTAATTGATTTTAAATTGACTATGGTTTTTCCTATGTAAGTTCCGAAGTTTTATTAGTCTCATTGTTGTAATAATATATATTGCAACTTACCTCGGACAGTAGGTCGGTTAAAATTTGCAGAGGCGCTCGAGTCACGCTCTCATCTTGCAAAGGGGTTGTCATGGCGAAGTCTACCATATTCTGCGGGTGTTACAGCATATGCGGGGTAAGCGAAATTATAAAATAAATTTTAATGATAAACAAATGTTTGTGCATTTAAAAAAGGTTACATATTCTTTCATATTTTTTTACGCATAACTATGATAAGTTTAATACATTCCAAAGGAAATGAGTCATTGCATTCATGCCTTTTATAGAATAAGACACCTGTTACATTATACGCTGCAAATTATCGAAAAAAAGATAATAAAAATAAAAATGTTGACTGCGTTATTTATTGCATTTTTCCATTATGATTGTTTGTGATAACAGCAATGTATTTGTGTTAATCTAACTTTACTTGAGACAAATTGTAAGCGGTTGCAGAAATATATATTATAATTAAATTAAAAACATTTTATATATATATATATATATGTATAAATGATTATGTTACATTATTTACAAATATTTTATTATCAAGCTCAGAAGCTTTGATAAAGAACCAAGGTAAAATAATATGTTGCTGTCGTTATAATTCCATTTCATAAGCCACTCAAGTGTTCATTTACCAAGATTGTCTATCTAGAGATAGTGATTATATAAATATGATTTAATAAGAGATAAGTATAAAATGAAACAAACCTTGAGCTCTTTTAAAACGACTTCCTTCCTCACCGTTTTCGTTAGAAAATTGCGATACCTTATCATGTTTCTCTGTAACGAATAAGGTTACAATGAATTTGTTTAGTTGCGTGTAATTGCAAGGAAAACTTCGTGTAAAACTATATATACTTACTCTCCAAATAATGGAATAAAACCATTGGTCTCGTGTATAAGCATCGTTAGCCTGAAAATAAAAATTACTTTTTAATTACTTAAGTATAATCTACCAAAATGTTAAGTGTTACCGCGTATATTCATTCTTAAATATCTTTAATTAGGGGTTTGGTGCAAAAATTTGGGATCGTTATATGTACACATGTGTACATATAACAATTCCACGTTTTTGCTCAATCACTTGTTAAGTAAATGTATATATTTGATTAAATAAAAGAAAAATAGATGTTCCGTTTTTATGAATTTAATTGATATAATGTAATATCATCTGCATTGTTCGTATTGCAGTTAGTTTTCCTTGAGTAGTAAAATAATGTACTATTTATGTTATGAACGGAAAAGAGATATATCTCTATATAGAGGGCGAAATGAAGTTAAAAGTGGTGTTAGTTAAAATGTGTAACCTGTAATAAAAGCGAGCCATGCGGCATAACGATCCTCAAACAATATTTTCTGGCGGGGTCCCATCGCGATATGCAGTACACTTCCTGCATGCAGCTATATGATAGCGGTTGCTCTAGCAGTCCGGATGGCTGCAAATAAAGTTTCACATTCGTATTACATAAATTTTATGATATGTTTTTCCCGTTTAGACAATTCGTACAATTGTTTTCGCAAAACCTCACTTATAAAACAATGTATTTAATGTACGCTTTTTCTATTATATTGTCTTTCAAACTGGCAAAAATATCAATTATTTTTTGGGTCACTTTCTAGTGCCGCACATTTTTTATATTTCCTCTCAAACCTCTTAAGGCATGAGCACCATTTTATGCGAATAAAAGTAGGTTTGGTTTAACTAAATATCTGGATATTATCACAAATACAATAAAAATATTTTATGTACTAAATATAAAGATTACATATTATTTACTTTACTTATTATTACATTTACTTTGTCACTTATTACAACCTGCTCTGTTTCATATAGACAAATAAATATTATTTAGTGTTACTCATGATACACATGTAAATAAAAGATAGATTGCATCTACAAATAAATAGCTGTCCGTTCTCTACTTCGCGTGGTCCGCGCCGCCTTTTTGGGGGTGTCAACACCATGGCAACCGATAAACGCCCACTGCATGGCCCAGGCTTTTCCTATATATCGCCATGACCAGTCTTTCGATGCCAACATCCAGCTGCTTTGTGGGTGTAATTTCATAAAATCCATTCTTGGTAATGTTAAACAAGCCAAAATAATATTCTGGTCAATTTTTAAATCTATAAGGGCGATAGTTTGAAGATATGATTCCGTCAACCAACTTGCAGCAGGAATTACGTAAAATACATTACTAACTGTCTTCTACTCTGAATATTCCTAACAAATTAGTAAATCTCTACGCCTTATGGTTCCAAATATTGTTGTGTCAGTAAATGGTGGACATCTCTTATATTACATCGTGATAGGTTATAGATGTTAGAGCTAAAGGGGTGAATGTTTACCTGCTATATTTGCTTTTAATTAATGCATGGTGTACTCTGTTCGACAATGGTTCCAGAAATATTATTTTACGTAATGATAATATATAATTATTATCATCAATTATTCTGAATGTACGTATCGTACATATGATACATATAAATAGATTATAAAACGCCGAATTGAAAATTGGAAAGGGGTCGAGGGGCAATCGGGAGGCGATTTACGTTACGGAAACGCGGCGACATCGCGGACATTGCTCCCGCGGGGGCCGTGTTCAAGTTGTGCTTGACGTCAGAGCCTGCATGCGAACCCGACCCGCGACCCAAGGGCCTTGACGCCTTTCTCTTTACAACACAGAACGTTCATCGCATACTGTTGCGTAACCTATTATATTTTCGTTCGTTGTTATTTATTTTATCTCGTTTATTTTATTATTTTATCTTACTTCATAAAAGCAGGAAATCTCTATGTAATACCTCTGAATTAAAATGTATTTAAATATAGCTCGAAGTATTGTCTGTCTAAAGTGGCAGTAGGCAGGGCACATCGCTCGCGCAACCGATGGCGGTTGGGTCCGGAAAGTTCTCGAGTGGCGACCACAATCCATTAGACGCATCGTGGACAGGTTCCCCACTAGACGACATAGCCGAGTTCGCGGGAAGTCGCTGGATGCGGGCAACGCAAGACCGGTGACTGTGGCTGTCCCTGGGGGCGGTCTATGCCGTGGGTGTTTATTGGCAGACGTAATGAATGAATGAATGAAAATTAAGGTCATAAAACTTGTTAAAAAATCTTATTATAGTGTTAAGGATTTCTTAACTGATGATGAAGATTGGGAATAAACCGCTCTACTATTGTATTAGAATATTGTAAAAATGTGTTTAAGAAAAGATGAACCTGGTCACAGTTTAATATGGACTCTTCTTAGTTCGCAGCGCGCTTGGATCCCTCATAGCTTTAAGTTTAACGATGCTATTATCAAATTAGGCTCTCCTAGCATTCTTCTCATGACCTACATAAATGATCGTGTAAATGATCCTAAGTAGATAAAGCAATAATAAATTTGAAGTTTATTTTGCATTGTCAAATTTATTTCTATGCTTGCTTATGTATGAAATATAATTATTCCCCCAAGTAATACGAAACGAATTATAGCAATTTTTTTGTGAAAATATGATAAGCTGTGTTAGATTATTTATTTAAAATTCATGCTAATGGAATACTAATTTATTAGTGGACTTTTGCTAGAGCTTTGTATGCACAGTCGCTTCTGCGAGCCGGGAATAGTCTTAATATATCTAAAGTGGATAAAGCAGATTCGGTGTTGAGTATTTTTTGGTACCACAAAATTTAAACTGTGTATTTTAACATAGGACGTACGGAGACCAGAGCGTTCCGACAATTACTCTCGTAGCCATAAATTATTCTATTACCTACGATAAGTCTCCGCTGACAAAAATGATTGTTATGCAATATGTTTCACAAATAGTGTGCGTTCATCAGGGATCAAACCCATAACTTATGTTTGGAAACCTTATTCTTAAACCTCTAAGTTGCCGGTGCAGTTTTCGTTACGTAAATATGTATAACGTTATAAATATACATAATTTTCTTTTATGTGACTAAATCGCGATATCTCTAGGACCATAAGGTTTACATAGTTAAAATTTGTTATAAATTTAACCTTCACCAAGTAGAGGTCAGCTAAGAATGGATTAAGTGGGGTTGAGAGAGCGTACATTTTAAAAAAAATTGCATTATTTGAAACTATAGATCGTATAAGTATAATACTGTTAACCAGAATATTTTTATGTAAAGTTCAAAATTGCCAAGAATGGTTTCATGAAATTACACCCACAAAAGGTCACTACCTACGACGCGAAGCAGGCGGGGGAGAGCCAAACAAACTGCGGTTGACTTCGAAATTTAGAAAAAAATAAATAAACGTGAGTTTAAAAATGTATTTATGCATTATGTCGCAAACCACATTTACAGACGCAAATTATTAACATAATCATATCAATATAATATTCGTTATAATATCAATAACATATATATAATTTATCAATGTAATAAATTAAATAATATATAATTATAGTGACTATTCAACTCTATGACGTCAATAATTTCTAAATTAAATAAATTCTATATTTATTGAATTTGACTATAATGGATTTCATTAGTTATTATAAAAAGAATACGTTCAAAAACAATTATAGTTAAGTTATTTAAACAGATTTGTACAAATTTCTGTCGAGGACAATCTGTGAAATAAATTTTACGGTTTAATAAATTTTGATGTGTTTTTCATTTTACAAACTTATATAATTTCATATTGCACGTAAAATTATATTAAATATGTCATTGTGTTTTTTTAAGTTTAATAAATAATATGAATTCTTTTGAGTTGTACTTTTAAATGGCATGAGTTGAATATCCGAGAGAAATTCGGATCAACTTAATAATGCTGCTGCAGTGAATAGACATATAAATAAAAGAGGAAAGTACAGAGGAAAATAGGTACGAGAAAATAGGTAGTTTAGGTCGTTATATATATCATTTACACAACGGTTTTTCCCACAATTGTACCGCTTTAATTTAATGAATTTATCTAATAGCAGCAAGAATATAGATCTAAACCTTATAAATGAAATACTGCTCTAGAAGTACCAAATAATAATGTTCGTAACCCACGAAACATACCGAACATCAATTATTGAGATTAAATTTTGATTTTATTAAAAGTAACTAATAATTTATTTACCTTTAACTGCCGATATTCACATTTAATTTAAGTGAAAATGGTAACACTTGTCCAACATCTGAACATTGGCTTAATATTTTTAGCGTGAAGTAGTTACTTCACACTACTCAAATTAGTTATTTGCAGTTTAATTGTCAAAATAGTCAAAAATGTCTTAACGTTATAAATTCTTTAGTCAATATAAGCAATAACGTGTTCAATGAACGGCAAGTAATTCCTTTTGACTCGCCGATTTATAACTAAAAATAACAAATTAAAACAGCCTTATAGAAATATGTTAATTTAAACGAGAACAGCATAATTTCAAGAGCTTGAATCTCATTACTGTATATTAAACAGTTTGCTCTGACGTCTACGTCTGTTGCACAATATCTTTTTATAAATGTAAACTTGTAATTATTGCTTAAGTTTGAAAATGGATTGACTGTTGAGTTTCTTGCGGCATTCCATGGGCCATTTGACGTCGGAGCATTTGCATGAAAAAAATATTTGAAAAAATTAGTGCCTTTCGAATACATAAACGATGTGTTTGTTACTTTTTGTACAAGTTGATATGGATTATATTAGTTCTGCAAGTAAGGATAGTCACCCTTAAGTAAATCTAGAAATAGTACATACTATAAATTTATACGGAAAGAATAAAAATTGTTCTATGTACAAAACAACATCGTAGTTTTGTCAAAATATTTTTAAAACTACAAAGAAATAATTTTTTTTCTTTTATTTGTATAAGTTTAGTTAAAAATTAAAAACAAGTTTGTCTGTACATAATCACGGGGTTTCTGTTTTGATGGACTTTTGACATAAGCCGTAACATTGGCGTTAAAACGTATTTGTTTTTACTTTTTCTAAATTCAAATTTTTTTAAGTAAGTTTTGTCATGAAATAAATACTATCGTGGATATTTTCGAACATTAAGCAAAAGCTGGTAATAAAAACATTGGTTTTGTTTATGCTTGTTTTATTTATTTAAATTGTTTGAGATTCAATTATTAATTAATTTGTCTTATTAAATTAAATATTCTTAACATACAGTCATACACCCGGAGATGCGTATTACAACAGAAGGTCAAAGAGATTAAATCTCTTAAGTGTAAATATATACCACAATTGACGTACGGGCTTTTTATATCAATAAATTGCGAGAAGTGTTTAAACATAAAATTTCGTAACAATTTTTTTTCTAAATTTCATTACAATATTTAATTTATTTCTGAATTTTACCACACTGGTAATTATAACAATACAAAGTTTGCAATTTCAATGCGCGCGTAATATTTAAAACAGGTAATACGAAAAAAATTGTAGATTTTTCTTTATACCTATTTGATATTTAAGTAAAAAAAAAATGCATTAATAAGTATAAAGTAAGTATATATCGTATCAATGAACGCTGTACGAATTTTGAGTACATTTGCTTCATTCAAAGACTTTGACCTTTTTGCGATGACTGGTTGACGTGTGTGACGTAGCTACCTACGCACGCACATGGAGAATTAAATCGTGCACGGCGCCTGTCTGTGCATCTTTTGTATTAATTACATTATTAATCAAATTCAGTTAAAATATTTAAATACATTTATACATACCTATATATTATTTCTTAATTATTGTAAATAATTCATAACGTTTGTAGCTAATAAGTACCAATAATAAACTATGAAGAAAAAAAATACAAAATAATATTTAAATTTCTCTCATCATTATTTCAAAGAAAGATGGAAAGGTTTAACTGAATTCAAAATTGTTCTAAATTGTTGTCGATTTGGTCGTAAATCAATAAGTTTTAGAAAGAAAGATTATAAAATTTCGCCAATTCGCGCAATCGATAAAGCACTTTTGAAAGTTGTATTCTCCTCTCGGATATTCATGCACATGAGGAATCAGACGCTGTGACGTCAAAAAGGAAAGCGAAATGGCATTGAACTGACAAGTGAATATGGTAAGGTCATATGCAATTGGGTGTATACGTCAGTCGGATCATATTATGTACAAGGCATTCTGTTGGGTCTAGTAAGCAAAGGGTTTCTGTTGTGTCTACTGGGTTGTGAGTGACCTTTGACATTAAATAGCTGGAGGCCCTCACAACATCGCAACGTTGATAAATATGGTTACGAAGATAACTTGATAAGCGTTCCACTCGACTATGTGTAAATATAACCTTGACCCCGGAGCGGATATTGCTAATAGCACTTAAATATCCTTCATTTCATATATTTTTAGAAGTTTTTTGTTATCATCGGAAGTTAAAACTTTCACTGTGTGTTTACATAAACAAAAATTATATATACAAAATACCCCAGAATTAGAGCTCTGCGGGTATTACAACTAGTCTATAATCGATTCTCTATCTTACGAAAAGACACAGAGTCAATCATTTTAAATTCCTGTAGCAAAAAATTTGTAACTATATACTTTATTAGAAGATTTATGTTTTTAGAAATTAAATATTGACGTAGAAATGTACGCCATAGTGTATATTTATAGAAGCTTTTATCATCAAGCTGGACAGGTTTCTTTCTTTAGGCTCTTAAGTTAATGTGCTAATCCATTTACCTGTGTTATAAAAGAAATGTCAGCGCTGGTAAAACCAACGAACAACTCGAACACAATACAATAAAGCGTAATTTTATTTGAGTTATGATCTTCCCAAATGCAGATAATATTTATATCAAAATTGAGTTTTATTTAAAAATAAAACGTGTAAATATAAAATTTATAGTAAAACTAAACAAAATGGGGCCGGCTAACACAAATACGTACATAAAAGATAAACATTAATTATATCTTGCGTTACCTCTATATCAATAGATATGATTCCGTTTTTGGACGCCATTATCATTTTTCCTTGTGCTACTTGACGTGAAACGCGTGCTGTTTTGATTAGAAAATGCTTTCATAGCCAGACGCGTGTAAAAATATTTGTGTTATAAATTAGTTTATTTACATATTATACCCATGTTAATTTAATAAAACAATGTAAAAATATCACAACAAGGCTTCATTTAGCGTAGCAACTATGAAATTGAATATAGTAAACGCTCATGACGCACAAAACTCTCTTATCTTCTTATTGACCTCGTTCGGTTAACGTAACAAACACAATAGTCCAATTTAAACCTATGTTAACGTCATTTTGCCCTAGGCCGCGTGAAAAGTGAAATTGATGGATTATTCTCCATACTTATCCGGATAACTATTTATAGCTGAAATATTAAAAAAGTTATTAATGTAAATTATGAATAAAAACAGTTTATTTAACTGAAGTTTGTGATTTATCAGTAAAGACAATCTTTCATTTAAGTCTGGTGAA
This sequence comes from Battus philenor, assembly GCF_028537555.1. NCBI lineage: Eukaryota > Metazoa > Arthropoda > Insecta > Lepidoptera > Papilionidae > Battus > Battus philenor. The sequence continues at coordinate 9,277,246 of NW_027181693.1, forward strand.
AGACAATTAGTATAAAGATGAACGGAAAAATGTTGTTTAAGGCTTCTATGTACAAAAAATTTATTCCAATAAAAATTGCATTTAACTCTAATAGTTATGAGTCTGGGAGGAAGATTACCTGTTGACAGTGGTAAAGGTAATTAGGATATAAAATGGAATATTTTAGTAGCATAGTAATAGTAAAGAAACGTATATATATATATATATATATATATATATATATATATATATATATATAAATATATATGACAATGATGAAAAAGGACATGGGCGCCACCGCTGCAATCGTTGACGGCGGAGTGACGGATCGAAGCTGCCGATACTCCCTCCGTCTCGTCGCAAGCATACCTCACCTGGAATTATAGAACTAAACTAAACTCTGTACCGCGCCACAGAGTTTAGTTTAGTTCTATAATTCCATAGCTTTATAATTAGTATGTTTACTCGGTAATCTGCCTGCAGAAATGAGCACCGTGTTATTTACCTACAAACCACCTACAGAAGAGCACTGGCAGCTTTTTTCCTTTTTTTTTTGGCAGAATTTTAATTATATAACATTCTGTCTAACTATTGCTACGAAGAAATATTTGAACATATTCATGAGCAAAAATAAAATTGATTGCTAGGTTTATATCCACTGGAAGTAATACAATATTATCGATTAACGTCGACAATAGACAGAACAATAAAGTCTACGTGACAGACATATATTTATATCACAACAAGAATCAAATCACTACGTCTCCTAATGTTATTCGTCTGTGCGCGTTGCTTATAATGTCAAGTTGTGGTGTAGAATGCAAATCATATTTTATAATCTGATGGTTAAACAGTGCCATGGCAAAATTGTTTTCAAATTATATCCACAGCGATAACAGGCCTTTGTTTCATATCTGAATGAAAATATAGTTGCAATTACGTAAATTTAAATGAGTAATAATGACGTACATGTACGTTTGCTCAGCTGCTAATAATATGACAAACAAATATGGGCTAAATATTAATTAATACGCTTACGCCAAACGGTTTAATCTAGATTTTTACTAGAAAAGTGACATTCACTTTTTAAGTATATAGGGGAACTACTATTTATTCTTTTAGAAATCACACGGTGTATGTGTCGATACATGTCGTTTTAGTCCACTGACGCCCATTGGAATGCTTAGGCCTCTTCCTTAGAAGAGTATATTCCCCATAGATATCTTAATATCTATGGGGAATGTACTATGACCGCTACGCTTGGCAGGCGGGTTGACGATCGCAGTGTGGTATTATAGTAAGCAGAGAATGCTTATGCACATGTTTTGAAGACTCGTCAGTGAGCAGTGGCGATAAAGCACGAAGAATGTGAATTATGTAAGATTGTATCACGGAAATTGAACCTGTGATCTAAGATTGCAAGTCTCAGACCTCTATTTGCTGGGCTACCATTGGTCCTTGACGTAAGCATAAACACGCTTTACCTTCCCTAGAATAAAAAATACCCGTATCCTAAACCATTATGAAATTACAATTACATACAAATAATGAAAATCTTATTCGCTGTTAAATCAGGATTGAACTTTGTTTCTGTTAAAAATAGTAAATCAAACAATATCTTTTTTCCGACAATTATAACATTTTTACCTTCGGAGTATAAAAAGTTTTGGTTTTAAATATATTTAAATATCAATCATTGCATGAGTTATGTACTTTAAGAGAATTAAAACTGAATTTTTTTTAAAAATCCGAATTAGGAAACCGAATAATTACAATATAAAGTACGCGTGGAAACATGATAGGTTCTCAGTAACAGGAATTTTACTATATTTTTATGTAAACAAGGGGATTTGAAGAAAAGTTTTTAATGATCATTGTCCAAGAAAAAGTGCTTTATATTTAAGAAGAATCTTCAACAGTGATGTTTTACAAAAATATCCAGGCAGAATAAATAATTACTTATATTCAAAGGTGTCTTTAGATCTAAGTAAAAAAATAACTATTTTATAGAAGTTGCTTTGACATTAACTAAACACAAGAGAAAAACATTTTACATACCTTTACATAGTTAAGGTCGCGGGAAGTCAACAAATGCAAGACCGGTCATTGTGATGATGTTGGGGGGAGGGGAGGACTAGACTTGCAGCGGGCGCCTATAAGCTAACATGATGATAATGAGGCAAATAATGATATGGAAGGTACTGAGTTAATATTAAATAATGGTACATCTAGTAAATTAACTAAAGTGAAAGAAGATATTTAATTACATGATAAATTACTGAAACTTACAGTTTTGGAGACGACGTGATCTTCTAGCAAGCAAAGCGCATGCGTCTCCCAACGTCTGAGAAATTTCGCTGCGAGAATCTTGTCGACGACGGTCCTGGTGTGCTGGAAGCAGCAAACTCGTAGAGTTCCCTCCGTGGCTAACTTGTATCGAGGTCCAGGAGGCGGCACTGGTGTACCCGCTGTATTGGAACTTTCGAAGCTAGAGCTGTCGGCGCAGCACTCTGGGCTCGAGCCCTAGACAAAAAATTAAACTTTAAGCTTCTTTTTTTGTTTATTGTAATATTTTGTATTATTTTTGAACGGGGCACATGACATTGTAAATTACGTTGGAAGGAGCTTTTCTCACAATGTATGTTTTCATTAGTTCAGGAAACAGAACAACTATATGGTTGTAACCATTTTGTGTGAGATAATAAATATATGTTATTTTAATTATTTATTACAAAGCATTTCAAATGCTACGTAAAAACGGGTTAATTAAAGCTTAATGAGATAATTTTAAAAAACGTTTACTTGAAATAGAAGTTCAGTTTTTTTTATTTTCATGTAAAAGATTATATCTATGAAGAGAATTTATAAAAGTATTGAAGAGACGTAATATAAATAATAAAAATTTTACATGTATCATGCGAATAGTACGACATTAAGTTATTTAATCAGAATATGTTTGTTATATGCTTTGTACAGGTTAGAAAAAAACCTTAAAATTACGGAAGAAAACTAAAATGAAAATATTAATCTTTGTTTATTTTCATTTTAGTTTTCTTCCGTAATTTCGTTCTTAAGTTCATAAGTCATGGCTGCTTGCTAATATAAAAATTGACATTGAATTTTTTATAAAACTGAACGCACTTGGCGCAACGGTAAAGCTGTTTCGATAAACCGGCGATCATGTCAACCTGTTGGCCTGAAGCATCACATCCTTAACTGAGGTCATGTCGTCGGCACACCTTTGTAGAAGGTATTGTACCGTAGCCGTTTTAAATAATTTAAATTTTTTATGTTTCACAACTTTCAGCGTTCTGTCTCAAGTGTAAGTATGTTAATACAAAATAAACTTTTATAAAATTGTATTAGATGACATAATTGTTAATCTTAAACATTATTGTATACTTATAACAATATACATATTGTTTTACATTATGACATTGAATGTGTGTAATATAATATATATTCGAAAAGAAAATTTATTACTTTTAATAAACAAATGACTATATTTTTTCCACGACATAGTCAAGGCCGCGGATAAACAAAATGGCTGGATACGGGCAGCGCAAAACAGGAAATCGGGGCGATTTTGGCCTAGGCCTGTCTTGCAGTGGGCGTCAATCAGCTAACATGATAATAATGATTAGTTTTCTTTTTACTTATTTACTTTACGATGCTTGTGTTATTTAAACCACTGCTTTATGATGACAATCTGTAAATAAGTTCGTTTAATTACATTTATAAATAGTAATAGTAAAAAAGCTATTAAGGATGCCCATTAACCTAATAACTTACAGCCATTACCTCGTAAAAGATAGTGCGTAGTTTTTTTTTCTTACATTAACGATTTCAACGGCAGAATAGAAATAAAAATATATGAAATGGTAATGGTAGTAAAAAAGATAATGGTAGTAACAATAAACTCTTCGAGATCGAATCACTGATGAGGAGATCCGTAAACACATGAAAGCAACCGGTACAGGTCAGCGAATTGGCAAGTTGTAGCGGCCAGTGGACAAGGTCACATATCCCGCAGAACAAATTGTCGCTGTAGCCTTATGGTTCTGAAGTGGAGACCAAGGATCGACAAGCGCAGCGTAGGACTGCCAGCGGCTGTTCAAGGGGAAAAGAGGACCTGTTAAGATAGTTGCAAGACTCTGGATGCAGGCCGCTCCCAACCGGTCCTATTAAAAATCTACGAGTATGAAGGAGGCCTAATTCATATATTGAGAGACCTATGTCCAACAGTGATTGCGTTATGGCAGAAGTAGTGATTTTAGGTAATACAGAGATAATAAAATTACTTAAATTCAAAAATTAAGATTAAGTTAAATTCTACATTTTTCATGATGCTTAAAAGGGTAACTAAATATACATCGATGTGTAAACAATATAGGATGTAATTAGAATTTTTTGATCCAGGCTTACTTACACACCAGAACACGTTTAAGTACACGCAAACAAACGCATGCCCGCCACGCTTGCAGTACTGTTTATTGTTGGTGTATTTCTATGATTTTTTTAGGATTAGTTTAACACAACTCACATGGTCCATATCCTCCCCGTCCTCGACATAATCTTACCAATTATTTGCCATGTCCTTAACTTCGCTATCACTAGTGGAACCTTCCCAATAGTTTGCAAAAATGCTCAAATCACTCCCATTCCTAAAAAGTCTAACCAGTCTACCCTGTCGGATTTTCGACCTATATCAATCCTCCCATTTCTATCCAAGGTCTTAGAACGTTTAATCCATACTCAACTCTGTAAATTCCTGTCTAAAAATAATCTCCTTAATCCCATTCAATCCGGCTTTCGACCAGGTCACAGCACTACCACTACTCTAGTTAATATTACAGATGACATCAGAAAAGGTATCGAGCAGGGTAAGTTAACAGTTCTTGCTCTCCTTGATTTCAGTAATGCCTTCAATACCGTCGATTTTGAAATTCTGCTCGGCATATTGAGTTCTCTTAATATATTTCCAATGACAATTACGTGGTTTCGCAGTTACTTGTCTGGACGCCGACAGCGAGTTTGCGTTAACGACAATTTTTCCTCTTATTGCGCTACAACTGTCGGTGTCCCACAGGGCGGCGTTTTATCTTCTCTTCTATTTGCTCTATTTATTAATACAATTTCCCAACAATTATGTTCTGCCTGCCATCTTTATGCAGATGATCTTCAAATTTATTCTCAAGCACCATTGGATAAGATTGTGGAAGCTATTGCCTGCATAAATTGTGATATGGACAGCATCTGCAAGTGGAGCAAGGCCTATGGATTAGCCGTCAATCCATCTAAAACGCAGGCCATTGTGATCGGCAGCAGTAGAATGCTATCCAAACTAAACTGGGTGTTATTGCCATCCGTAGCTTGTAAGGGCACTGTGATTCCTTTCAGTGAGACAGTTAAAAACCTTGGCATTCATTTCGATAAACTGCTTTCATGGGGTCCACAGGTTCGGGAAATGATCCGTAAACTATTTGCATCGGCAAGGTCTTTGCGACGTCTTAGCTACTTTTTACCTACTAATACTAAAATTTCTCTTGCAGTCAATCCTTCTCCCTATCATTGATTACGCAGATGTTAGCTATCTAGACCTGAAAACCAACTAAATAAACTTGAGCGCCTTCAAAACTTTTGTATTCGCTTCATATTTACAGGCCTCCGAAAATATGCTCACATACTTTATCTACTCTATAATATTCTTTTCAATCCACTCACTCCCTCTTATCTAAAATCAAGGTTTCAACTTCTTCATGATACACATGAGCGGTCTTTGAGATCATCAGATAATCTGGAATTAAAAATATTCGGCGCATTCTTCCTCGTTTATGGCCAAATCTTTCACCACGCAGGCCGTTCGATTGTGGAATGATTTACCGCTGAATATAAGAAGTGCTAAATCTCTACCTATTTTCAAGAAAAAGGTTGAGAACCATTAACTAGACCTATAATTATCTATCTCTTAGTTCATTTCTTTTTCTTCTTGCTTCTTTCTGAGGCAAGTGCGATCGAACCAATACTGATCGAAGTCAGTTAGATGTTTTTATTTATTATTGTATTATATTTATAATATGTATTAAACCCTTTTTATTATAAGTATATATGTTATATACGTATGTATGTATGTTTAAGTATGTATGTCTATGTATATTTATGTTCATTTGTTTGTGGCTATGTATTTTTTTGTACAGGTGAACTACCCTTTATAAGTACTATTATCTTTTCCTTACTATGGTTGTCTGTAAGAGATTGCCTTGTGTAATAAGACTGCCCATTGTACTTTTCTGTATGTTATTGTATCTGTATATTATGTATCTTATCGTGTACAATAAAGAATATTATATAAAATAAATAAATAAACAAATGGTTGTCAATCATTTACCATACATTTTTGTTCATTTAAATAAAATTTTAATTACTAATATGTACGACTACCGGTTGTAAATCTTCTCATTTTTAGCAAGTATAAGTAAAAGCGTTATTAAAATTAATGATCCTTGTATGATACCATTTGAAATTCTTATTTATTAAATATATACAGAAATAGGTGGAAAATGTAGTGTTCTAAGCAAACAAAAACCGTTTGGAATATTTCTCTTATTCTTTCTAATTACATCTGTAGATGATTTTACTGCATGTGAAGGTATTTAAACAGGTGAAAGAAGGAAAACCTGTACATTATTCAATCAATTTAAAATTTTAAAGATAACAGTTTTAACAATAACATTCGGAATGATTGCAAAGAATACGTTTGCTGCAATGCACGAATGTTTTGACGTCAACACCGACCTTGTACTTGAAGCTCCGCAAGCAGACAAATTTGTTTTTAATTAAACTTAAACAGAACAAAAAACTTCTGTAGGCTATATTTCTTTAACGTTTGAAGATCAATATTGAATATACAAAAATTAATGCTCTTAAAATTAAACCATATCTAAACTCGCGTCTACCTGTCCATGCACTAAGTACGCATATGAATACATAACAAATTTGTATTTACAATGCAAAAGAATTTACTTGGCAATTATACAGACATAGGTAGTTAGATAGAAGAATAAAAAATAATAACTATGCCACTTACAGTAAGAATAATTGATAGCTAAAGAATAAGTTTATTAAATAATTACGTGGTCCAAACAACAAATCGAGTGCCGACGCAAAATGGGCATAGTGCCGCTTGGTTGCGGAAACCAGCCCGGGGAGACAAGACAAGTGACAACCAATCATGTAAGCGAAAAAATACGATAACATCTTTGGAAAAGCATCTGTCATAATTTAATAACTTGCATAAATAGCAGCGGCTATTTATCCAAACTACGAGATTATGACAAATTGAAGCTAAGAGCGCGGGCCGTGTGCTCGTAAGTTTTTGTTAACAGTGACGTGTCCCCAGGTCACGAAGAATCCTAATACCGATCTAATACCGATACGTTGATAATACGTGAGTGACGCAAACATTACATAATTACTACTCTGACGTTTAAAATAGTAATTATTTGCCAATAAATCAAAATGAACGTAACTGTTCTCTGTATCAAATTAAAGTTTGTACATAAAAAGTTCCAATTTTTGTTACCTTTTAAATGTGCACATACCTGTACATACCTTTTGAAAAATTGTATTATCATTACAAGTTTTAGAACGTCAGTCTAATTATGTATTATCTACTTCAAAGTGTTTTAAAGAATATTTTACAGACCCGGAAAAGTCTTATCGTAAATAGTATGTATAAAATTGTAACAAAGTGTCTTTGTCTTTACTATTTGTATTTTACTGGTTTTGATGATGTTAGAAAGGTTACTTTTGAAAAAGTAACCAGTTAGTAGAATTTTGTTTTGAGCTATCTTAGATTTGTTTCTTTTTTGATTTCTAATTTTTTAACAATTAAAAAGTATTAAGAGTTGCTTATTTTTAGCCATAAAATTATATCTTGTCTTCTTTACGATTAATAAAAAAGAAAAAAAATTAATTAACTAAAAAAAATCAATAATGATCTATTACAACGTACATACGATATAATATAATACTTACAAATAGTTATACGTTACAATTTTTATTTTTAGATATCTATTTTACATTAATTCAAATGAAGAAAGGGAGTGGCGACTTCGGATTAGAGCACGACCCACATTCTATTTCTTCTTGCATGATGACGTCATACCTAAAATTTGGGTCATGAGGGCGCGCTTGAGGTACAAACCGCCACATCAGCGGCTGTTACGTTGTTGCTTCAGGAAATCATGCCAAACAACAACATAAATTTAAAACTATTTATATAGACACCTGTATGCCTTTGCCCTCTTTATTAACATTTATTTTCCTGCATACCTATGTATATACTTTTTTTAAAAGAGTGCAATTTACAACATATGTTTAGAAGCAAAAATAATTAATTTATGTCAAGCTACGCACAAAATTAAAATTCATATGACAAGAGAGAATAATCTTCACATGTAAATAATTTTATTCAGATTATTTATTAATTAATTCATAATTTTCGGAAAATTTGCAGCTTGATTAAATAAAAGAACACAAATAAAAGAAGACCATTTGAAAGATTTAACGAATATATGGGAAAGCAATACATAGCATAGTACTGCTGTCGGTACCATAAATATACAATTCTGTTATCTACAAATCCATCAACGCTGAATATAAACGAGAATGAGCTTACAAACTATAAAAGTAAAAATAAACTTAATTTAGACAATTATCTTATCTATAAAATTGTAAGCATCTAAGATAAATAATTTTATTTAAAATTTCATTAAAATTGAAATCTCTGTTTCAAAAATCTATCGTTAAAAATTATATCGATCTAATTTTTCACGACCTGTCTAACACGGTAACCAATATTTACTTACATGTCACTATGTTATATGTGTATGTCAAGTTTATTTACTAACGGGGCCAACTTTCTTTACATTCACAAATATTTGTAGCATCATCCATCATAACCGATGATACATCTAACTTTTATGGTGTTTATTCTTAGCTGCCAGTTCGATTGTTTATGGCCATTTTATTTCAGTGTTTATTTGTTACTTTATAAATTTAACTATATAATTATAACTAAAATATATTTTAAATATCTGGCATATTAATGAGGTCTTCTCATTAAAACACATTGTGCATGGTCGTATAGTCGAACATTGAAGTTATAGCGTTTAGTCAGAACAGACATAAAACTAATTAGGTGTTTATGGTCAGAATATTTATACACTGCGTATTATTTTGAGTTTTTTTTTTATTTTTGCAATATACAGTAATGTTTTTATTGAAAATAAATGTACGACGCCAAATCAATGAGGATTATGAAAATTTAATTTTTATAAGTTCACATGTCGAATTTTGCTGAAGGCAAATATAATATTTATACAATATTTTCTTGTTGATGCTTCATTTAATATCACGAAAATATTTTTCTTCATAGCCTTTATATATTGTATTTAATAGGTCTGTCTGCCATGTAAATAAAAATGTAACGCTATATGCGTTCATAAAAATACAAAACACTAGAATAGATCAACGAACTTTTTTTACATGTTATCGTTATGGGAGTAAGAACGTTTTTAATAAGAGAAATAACGCTAAGGAGAAATTGAAAAAATTGTGGGGAAAACCGTAAAAGCAAACACTTTTCTTCTGTATGCGAAAATACAAACCACGGAGTATTTTAAAACACCTGTCTATCGCTGTCAAACATTTACGTCAATCAAGACCACAAAAACGTGTGTCTTGCAATGTACTAAATAGAAAACATTATACGTCGCTGTGAAGATAATCATCGCTTGTTCTCGTTGTTGATTTTTTGGGTTAAAACCTCGTTAAAACAATTTGGTGTATTAGTACTCGGTGGAGTTGAACGAATCAATATGTATACACGGCGGACGTCACGTGGCAGGCATGATGCGAGCGCGTGTTTTATCAACGAGACTAATCTATGCCTGCAGCCAGTGGGGCGTCTGACGGCTTAAACTGCCCCGTTTATTTTTTTTACATTAAACTATTGAAAGCATTTGCGATTTCAAATTACTGAGTTCTAACGAGCCTGTCATTTGCAAAGATAAAAACTCAGCTGTATAATTCAGGAACAGTGTTTGCTTCGTGAAAATTTCAGCTGCAGGAAGTCCACCATTGGACGTAGGCTTCGGCAATAGATTTACGATAGCGCATATATTTGTCCAAGGAGATGGTGCGCTTACTGAACAGGCGGCCTCGCTTTGGGGATATTACCCGAAACAGGGAAACAACGTGAACTTGACACACACCAGGCCAATAAATAACATCTCATTAGTCAAGGCTACAGCACAGAGGCAGGTTTAAGAACGCCCACTATCCACGAGGCTCAGGAGCTAAAGAGCGAGGCGGTCATCGTTGTTCGTCGAACAAAAACACCCACGGGCTGTATAACAGTGTCCATCATGCGGTGGTATCAATATCACGTTACACGAGCTCGTGCGTGTAATACACGGGTGAGAATCTAGATGCGAGATTCATCTATGAGGCAAAATCAGCACTGACCGCATATATATTAGCGTACAACCTGAGAATGGCAGTATGGATTAGGGATAAAGAAGAACCGTAATGTTAAAAGCTGGATATTGTTAGGGCGTTGTGAAAACAAATAAACGTCACCATGTCACAAAATCGAAAACACCAATAACTAAAAAAATATTAGTTTACTTAAAGTAAATATATAATAATAGTTTGAGATTTAAGTTAGGAAATAGATTAAAAGATGCAATTAGAGATGAGACAGATTTTTAAAATTAATAAGATGGAGAATAAAGTAAATATATTGTATGCACCCGGTGATTTTCTTTCTACTACTATGATTACGAATCTGTAATTATTTAAATCCTGTTCACTTTCACGTTACTATGAGTTAAGTTCTGCAAACGACATGGAAAGACACAAATTCTAATGCACAATTCGGTGATATTGTTTGTTATATCTTAGTTCTAGAGGGAGCCGTCGGGTTTCGTAAACGAGTAGTAAGCTAAGCGTCCTTCGCGCCCTGACTTCTCAAAACCACGGAATCTGTAAATGCTAATAAAGCAACAGTGCATATACAGACAAAAAAATACAAGAATTATCTAATCCTGAAAGAAAATATCACCTTTGTTTAGATATTAATAGAATATTCAAAAGTCGCCGGATGCGGGCAGCGCAAGACAGATAATCGTGGTGCTCTTTGGGGGACGCCTTGCAGCGGGCGTCTATCGGCTAATATTAATGAAGTATTGAATTTTAAAATATCTGAAAACAAATTCTTTGATTAATTTTCTGTAGCGTGCCACTATCTGCCGAATGTCACCTGATTTCAGTGTGACGCCGATTAATGCGACAACCTATATAATAAAATTAATCCTGTCTTGCCAATGGTAAATTATATTTCCTTTGTCATGCTCTTATATCCTTTTTGATATATTATACAAAAACAACCACTTTACCATTACGTGTTCAAAACGTTTCAAAACAAATATGGAACTATAAAATTAGAGACTTAAAAATACCAAATTCAGTAGATAACGACCGTGCGTTATCATAATAACAATATCTATATATTTTGGGATCTGTTAAACAGTGCGGTAACTATCTTAAAAGATCAATACATCTAAGTCAGGTAACAAAGTTGAAGGCAAATCTTTTAATTAATTAAAACTTCTAACCCTTAATTTTGAATGTGTTAATAATTTAGTGGATCTTTTTGACAAAAAGTGTTATATTATTTCGAAATCGGCCATCGCATTATGAGTTTTTGACGGTCGTTAACAATAGAGTTCAGCAGAAAAGAAAAAAACAATACAGAAAATTAAGGACTTGTAGCCATAGTAATAAAAACATGACTGAGTATAGAAAATTAATTTTCGGCCTATTCACATAATTTCTATTGAGTTGAGTGAAACATTTTTTTGAATATTCGAATGGAATAGGATATGCGACCCGTTGTTTTTGACGTCATTAAACAGCAACAATTTTATATTTGAAGTTGAACCACCGGAGCAATATTTTAATCGATTTACTTAAGCAAGGATTGAATTTTTTTAGCATAATGCAGCTATGCCGCATGCAGAGGCTCTTTACCTACTGCAAAAAATTAAGTGAGTATACAAAATATTGTTTCAACTCATTTTGCACATTACACACCCTCTTTGCCTGTATTTTAGTATAAATTAATGTTTTAATAACAAAGAGTACCAATTCAAAATTGCGTTATGTGTGCGTCTATTAAAATTAAATCGATATTGTTCACGGTTTGAAAGCCGCTAATGAACTTTTACGAAATATGCGTGATATTTATTTACAGTGTTCATAATAAAATCATCAATTTCATATTAAAATGAAACAAAATCGACTAAAAATTATTTGCGAATTTCGTCACCTCTTTTAAAAGTAAAACCGTCATTGCGTGGTTAAACCCCATCTGTTGGTATTATTCATTAGTCTATGGTGACATTAGAAAGAAAAAGAAATTATTGAATTCAATTTAATAAAGTACAATTTCTTACAACCATAGTGTAAAAAAAGTTGGAGGAGGAGCTAATATTAAAAATATTATATGCCTTTTAAGACTAATACACATGTTTATATAAAAATAATTATCAAGTATATAATACATATAAACATATATGTATAAGACAAGAAACAGTAAAACGTAAAAAAATTCTATCAACATGGATGTCATACGATGCTCGAAAAACTGACACTGGCCTGAAAAGAGAGACAAATAATTGACTGGTAAAAAAATTTCATTTTATTATGAATTGTTAGCGATTTCGCAAGTCGTTTAGATGTCGGTAATGCATTTCAAAATCGATTGGCTTGCATTGAAAAATATTTATTATTTACTTTTTATTCTACTCACATCCCCGAGATTTGTAAAGCAAATTCATGTTTCTTCTTGAAACCGAAATAATTGTATTTCAGATTACTAACAGATGTCGCAATATCCCTGTCCTCGATAAAAATATGTACTCTAGCCGATATACACATTGATTATGTATTAGTTACGTTTTGATATCTATATTCATTAAAATCGAATTACTGGTTATGAGGGAAGTCATTTAAAATCATGCAATCGGCAATTAGTTGTATGTGCGTAAAAGTCGTAAATATGAGTAATTTATTTATGGCCCATTAATTTTAAGTATTACACGTGTGACGTCTGTATTAAATTTGAAGGTAAATCACTTTTGGAATCGAGATCCTTGATGTCACATTGACCACTTATCAATAATTAATGATGACGTCAACAGAGCCATTGTATCGCATTTGTATTAAATGCTTTATTCATAATGTTAATTTTCGAAATGACAGATACTGATTTGTTTATGCGTTTTTTATACAGAACGTACATCTTTTAGTACATCAGTTGCATTTTAATGGCACGAAAGAAATCTCCGAGCAATGTTATCAACACATTTATCAGTTACGCTGGAAAGGTATTGAGCGATGTAAATAATAAAACCTCGAATCAATACATGTACTAGTATTTCAACAATATATTCAGGATTTGGTAATCAGATTACTTCAATATATTAAAATTTATAAATATTACAAGTATTTTGAATAAAAATCTATAATCTTAGATACTGTACATAAATAGAAAGTTACTATGAACTAAAAATACGCAGTAACATTTTTCAGTTTTTGTCATATTTATTAAGTTTTTTTCAAAAAAGAATCTTATGCTAAAAATATATTAGTATTATTTTCGTTATATAATTAAGTGCGCATTACTCCCTGCGTCGTATTATATTTAAAGGTACGAATATAATAAAGTAACTTACGAAATATTCTGCAGAACTCTGATCCGCTAGCGTCGGAGAAAGTAAACAACCAGGTGAAGGTGGAGCGGTGGCTGCGGGCGGTGGCGGCGCCAGCGAGAGCAACTCACCGGCCGAGGCAGACATGCTACCGGCCGCCGCCAGGCTTCGAAGCCGATCCGCCAGATCCGTGTGCCCATCGTGATAATTTTTAATCGAGCCGCCTCCTTCATCTTTGGAGCTTAAATTGTCTATTATGCGTGGACAACGGAGTTTCCGAGAAGCCGCTCGCCACCGCCTCAGGCGACAAGCTGCGTTGTTCAGCATCTCGTCCGTCTCGCGACATTGTGGCTGCTCCTCGTCTGACTGGACTGCATCAGGATCCACTTGCTCGTCTATGTACGGCAATTTCTGATCAAACGCGGACGGAGACTTTTCTTTTTCGTTTTCGTCATCTTTTAACATCGGGCTAGAGGGCCCAAGAAAATCTCGTAACGCAAACGCGAGTTGTTGCTCAGAATTCAATCCATCTGGAGCACGGTTTGTGAGATCGGTGGTAACATATTTAACTTCGTCACTTTTACTTTCGGATGCATTATTTCTGTAGTTATTACTTTCGTTCAGATTTAAATCTACGTTAATTTCCTGACTAAACGATGGCATTGTGAAAATAAATCTTTGACAAAAATTCATTAGTAAAACCGAAAAGCTCGCCATTTAATGTACCGCACTTGGTACATTTTTTGTAATCATTTTTATAAATAATTGTTTTGGAATTACATAAAACGCCTATAGTTTGGAAATCCTGCACATTTTACCAGGACACAGCAAGTATATGCTTCAGTATTTATAGATTCTATCCCAATTTATAACGTATGGATGATTTGTTACCACTATCATTATGTACACTACTTTAATCCACTGAAAAATCCTTTAACATTGACAGAAACAAAATTCACAAATCGATCATTATTCATAGCCATAGACTAGATTATATTTTTTTATAAAATGTAACGCAAGCGACCTCAAATAGTTCAGGCAATGTGCGCAAACTGAACATCGAGCACTACTGGCTGGCTGTCATTATAATCTATACGTATATGTATGTTACGGTCTCGTTTGTGGAGTTCTTTCTTGTTTGTATTGACGTGCGCTCAGCCTGCGCGAAGCCGCTTATAACTTCGCACGCCCTCTTGCTGTGTATGTTTTAACTTATATCACTCAACAACGACATCTATTCGTGCTTATTGTAATAATACTTATGTCACGGGTACATATTCTTACCGTAACGAAATATAAATCAGAGAGGGCGCTTTAATCAATAATTAAAAATATTATTTATTAAATAAAAGTGTTAATCATGAACTTTGTAAATAATTCTACAATTCTGTAATTCCGTAGAAATGTCTTCTATCGTCCTTCATTTGTCTTCGTATTTATAAAAAATGTAGTAAAATGATTAACTTTTTAAAATATATTCCATGTCCAATTGCTATTTATTGGGATTAATTTTTATATTATCTAAAAATTTTGCGGCGTTGTCACTTTCCTAATATTCACACTGACTGAATGTATACGTTAAATGCTTTGCGCGTACACGTTGTCCCGCCGGTTATTATTCGCTCTAAAGCGTTTTAACCTAAATAAGAATGGTCCGTAGTTCAAATCTCGTTATTACCTAATTGCTGTATGTCACTCACAATATGTTATTTCGATTTGGACACGGTCTCTTGATTTACTTGTGAAATAGTAAAATAAATGAAAATTTGATATTGAATTCAAATAAATAGAGTTATAAGGTATGTATATTAAGAATTCAAAATAAAATAGATACTAAATTCTCGTTGTTACTAAAACAAATGAATAGATATTATTTACGTTTAAGTATAATTGTGTTACAAAATAAAAGGTACTAAGCTTGTGAAATTACTTGACTGAAAAGGCATAGTATTTCAGGGTTCGCAAGTGACATGTGAAGGCGCAGTGTTGCGGAGAATTTTAAAGGTTTACTTTATTTATTTGTAATTTTATGGGATAAATAATATATCCTTGAAAGCAGTATATGAATTTGTAGTATCTGTGTTATTTCTTTAATTGCGTTACCATCACGAAATAACATGCAGATACAAATATTATTCTAAATGTGTACAAACAAATCTTCCCACTGCATGACGACGAATACATTTGTTATCCATATTTTGATGATTGCGACAATTTATAGCTATTAAGCTATGCGCAGGGTACCATGAAGGTTGTTGTTATTAGGGGAATACCAACCATTATTATACAGAGGGCGTATTTAATACACTGTAATCAACGTGCGCGGTTTATAACCAAAGCACTGACCAGCGACCGCGTACATCCATAATTCATAGTGACCAACAGAAGTAAACTTCAGGATAAAGATGTGTCTTTGGCTTATCACAGCTTGCCTGGGCCTCTTGCCTAGTAATCCACCTCCACCTAATATAATAGTGGTGCAAGGAGTCCCAACTCCTATACTTCAACCTACTACTGCTGCAACGACTGCTGTTACCACGGCTTCGACCACAGCGACCACTAATGCCACAACAACCAGCACGACTACAACGCCACGTCCATCGACTCCTGGAAACATGACATCCCCACCTCCAACACCAACAATGCCTAGTAATAACACCGGAAGCCCGACTACAAATATGACCACCACCACTACCACAGCAAGGCCAACAAACGCCACAACAGCTTCTACAAGTGCGACGACTGCAACTCCAACGATGTCAACTGCCGCTCCAAACTCGTCAACAACAGGTGGAGTGATTTTATCAGTTCAATTATGCAACAACCCTGATCTCATTTGCATTTCTAATCCTGATGAATCCGCTGCAGGCTCACTACCCATTGATCCCAGGCTGGGCACGACTCCTCAATCATCTGCGGCAATGTCCGGCCCACCAATAACTGGATACAGTGCGCAAGTACCATCGTTTGATACAGCAGTTAGATTTCCAAGGGAACGGCGAAGTGCGGACTCGAGTATTAATGGTTTATTTAAACGAATTCGCTACGACATAAACGTTAAGAAGAAACATAATATTCAAAAGAGACAAAGCTGTAGGTGTGTACCTTCCGGCACCTGTGTAAGGACATCATCCGGTGCTGGAATGATTGACGTTAGAATTGTTACACCGGTAAGTTTTTATTATTTAAACGTAATTAAAGAGAAAAACAGACTTGAGATATAAGTGGAAAGTGTGTTTACCGTAATCAATAAAAACCGTGTCATAGGGTTCCACCGAATGTCCAGCTGGTCAAGAATATTGCTGCGGCAGCACGACTTCTGCGATTGCTTGTGGAACATTGCAGGCTGTTCCTTCAACAATTACCATCCCTTCTTCTGGCCAAGCGAGCTTTGGAGAGTTTCCTTGGCAGGTAATCATTTCTAAACTATAAAGTGGTGAGACATGTAGGATATTGCAACAGGTGCTTATAAGTGTGAGACATGAACGAGTGGCAAGACGGGCTAGGCAAGAGCAAGTTGTTTTTTCTCAAATTTTTCGTACGTTTGGTCAATCGCCAGAACAGTCTCGTCGCGGGAATACCTTAGACGGTGACGTAAACACAAAATTTAGCAAAACGATTTACCTACAGCAGTAATTTCTATAGATTCTACATTTTGAAACATGTAATTTACAAATATTTTTTTATTACAGGCTTTAGTGTTAACAAAACAGAATGATTACATTGCCGGCGGTGTTTTGATAGATCAACTAAATGTGTTAACAGTGACACATAGATTAACATCTTATATGTAAGCAATAAAAGTAAATGTTATTTTTTTAACTATGGGAAAGTCGTTTTAAATATTACTTTTCAGTGTTTCAGGAACAGCTCCTAATGTGAAGGTTCGTCTAGGTGAATGGGACGCTGCTGGCACTTATGAACCGATACCGTACCAAGAGTACACGGTGCAGAAGGTTTTCAGCCACCCGTCATACAATCCCAATACGTTGCAATATGACCTAACTGTGCTACGGTTGTCCGCCGCGGTACCTTTCACACCAGCGAATGGCTCAACTACCACAATAAACAGAGCATGCCTTCCTCCTACTTCTAGTTCTGTTTACAACGGACTCAGGTAAACTAAGCTAGCTTAAAAACATTTTTAATAAAACAATATACATTATAAGTCATAGAGTTAAGATTCATGAAAAATTTATTCATTTTATTATCCACTTAGATTTAGATAAATGTAGATACACTGACCACTTGTGTACGTCAAGAGAGAAATGCCGGAAGAGCCTAATTTTAAAGAAACTAGAATCAGATTGAGCTGCCTATAATGGCACCCTTCATTTTAAAGCTACGAGGGTTCGCAACAACTAATCTGAGAAGAGCCCGCAAGAAACTCAGGGTTTTGGGGTTTTTCTTGTAGTCACCTTCACAATGTCCTAAATACAATAGGGTAACAACACTAACAACTTTCGCAAGTTTCGTTATCATTTAAAAAGTGATCACAATGTTAAAAGAGTTTTTTTTAAATATTAGACTTCACACTAGAGTTGCGTCATTCATCTGCATAAATAAAAAGTAAACGTAAAAAATGTTGTTAAGTTCAAAATTAATTCCATAATTTTATATTTTCGTCTAGGCACTAAAGAGGTTCTTATGGAGTGAAAATAGTTACATCATTTTTAATTTCCCGTACAAACCTCATAATAAAATGTTTGTCTCTCGCTGTCAATTAAACATTTGACATAAGTCAAAATATAAAAGACGTGGTAGGGTGTAATGAAATTAAAAAGATAATATTAAAAAAAAAAAATATACCAATACAAATATAATAAATGAACCAGTCACATAAAATAAAGTTTCGCATTGTATAAAATGGATTTTTTTATAGTAATTGTTTATTGCTAAAATAAGAAATCTCTTAACGAAATGAATAACATACGTTCTATTTATTTATTTATTCTTTTGGACAGCACATTAACATTTGATAGTACGAAGTTCAGATTTCTTCTGCAATAATATGAAGCCCAAATGCATTTCAGATGATAATCACTTACGTTAACTTTGTTTGCATAGGTGCTGGGTATCAGGTTGGGGAAAGGATATGTTCGGTTTGACCGGGCAATATCAACAGATCATAAAAAAGGTGGACGTGCCAATAGTTGCCCCAGCCACGTGCCAATCGCAAATGCAGGCAGCCCGATTAGGTCCGACTTTCGTCCTCGACACCACGTCCTTCGTCTGTGCCGGAGGGGAAGCAAATAAAGATGCATGCACGGTACGTAGCAAATGTCTTCTCGTGTGAACTGCTGATTATAATAAAAACTGTTTTTTTTTTTTTTTTTCAATTAACCTACTATATATGTATACACTAAACACGTAATCCTGCAGTTAATATTTGATTATAGTTTTTGATGGTATAAGTAGGTTCCCAGACTTTTTTTCTCATGGAACTCTTTCAAAATTTAGCTGGCTGGTGGACCCGCTGCAGCTACCGAAAATGAAATATGCAAGTTTTACAAATACGAACTGATGCGCTTCTTAAAATATTATCTTCTAACATTGATGGGTCAAATCAAGCCAACATTTTAGTTATTCACCATCGAAAGTAAATTTTTTGTGGAAGTAACGGGAATTCTCATTATTTTGACTCCTGTGCTACTTTGGGCCACTTATTACCTTTATTATAAAGCCAGGGTTGTTATTGATACGTTTTGTATATTCTTTGGTTTTACCAGGGCAATGACGCGCATATGCTAATGTAAACCGGTTGTGAACAACAATGCAGTGCAATTATTACTATTTCAGGGCGACGGAGGTTCGGGTTTAGTCTGCCAGGTGAACGGGCAGTGGGTGGTGGTGGGGCTGGTGGCTTGGGGCCTGGGCTGCGCCAATGCCAACGTGTCCGCGGCCTACGTGAACGTCGCTGGATTCTTACCCTGGATACAGCAGCAGATTGCAGCCGCTTGATTATACAAATTTGATGATAATTTATTTATCTCACTTTGAAATGTGTTCTCTTGTTATAATTGTATTATAGCTGATATGAAATTCGCATTCATTTACTGTTAAGTATTTAAAAATTAAATTAAAATTAATTATTGTGTATTTTAATAATTTGTAATATTATCTAATGCTATATAATACTTACGTTTTTAATTAAGGTAATGGCAATAAA
Organism: Battus philenor; assembly: GCF_028537555.1. Lineage (NCBI taxonomy): Eukaryota > Metazoa > Arthropoda > Insecta > Lepidoptera > Papilionidae > Battus > Battus philenor. The sequence continues at coordinate 9,297,172 of NW_027181693.1, forward strand.
ACAAACAGTTGAATGTGAAGCCCTAACGTAATAATTTATTAAGATAACAATTTTATACAAATAAGAGTGTAAATGTTATAAAACATACAACGTAAATTACACGATCTAACTGTATGTATACTGACAATCAACGCAGCGTTCTAAACGCTAAGTTCAACAGATAAGATAACATTAAATATATCTAGCTACAGCTTTGTTTGCTGGGACGTAATCTAATATTGCAGCGGGCGAGCTTCCGCCTTACGGACGTTTTTTTTCGTAACCGATGAAACGAAAACGCTCAGTCTTCGTCGGGTTTCTCTTGCTTTACAACCGGAGCGGGGGGAGTCGAAGCGGGAGGCAGCGTGGCAGGTGGGGGTGGAGACGACACTTCAATATATTCGTCATTATTACGTTCCTCTTTAATTTCGGGTTCTATTTTAACAGGAACTTCAGCGGCAAGAGAAGCAGGACCAGATACGGAGGGTACAGGCGGTGCTTCTTGCGGAGGTGCTAGGGCTGCCCACGCCGATGCTGCGCCTCGCGCGTACGCTTCGTAGAATGCTCTTTGTGCTATCTCTGCTTCCTCGATGTGAACGAAGGCATGGTTGTCGAGCTCGGCGCGGAAGAAGAACTTTAGTCCGCAGCGCGCGCAGTCGTATGGGCGTGGCGCGGACGCGTGCTCCGGCAGGTGGCGCTGCAGGCCCGCCGCGCTCGTGAACACGGCCGAGCAAAGGTAACAAGTGAAAGCGCCGATCCCTGCAAACGTGTGCTCGATGAGGTGAGCTTGCAGCCGCGTTGGCGAGCCTAGCGTCCGCCGGCAAAGCCTGCAGTCGTTGTCCGCGGAAGGCGGCCTTGGAGTGGAGTGACGAGCATAGCACGACGAACACGCTCTCACTCCTTTCCCGGCTTCGCTTTCAGTAAGCGTCCTAAGGCAAAGCGCGCACCGTTGTTCGTCTTCGTTGGGACGGAGGTGAAAGCGCGCGTGAAGTCGGGCCTCCGGTTCGGACGCAAGTGTCTGGCGGCAAACTACGCAGGGCGCAGGTAGCGCGGGGTGATGTCTAGCCATATGAGTTAGGAACGCCTCTTCAGATGGTAGTCTGGCTCGGCAGCGCGAGCATGTATCACCAGCAATGACCTGAAAGTTTCATAATTTAAAAATTAAAAATTAATTAATTAAACATTGTTTATGTATTTTTCCATTTAAAAATATTTAGTGCGTTACGCACAAAGAGAATTCTCTTTTTCGACACGACTCGTTCATTTTATTTTTTATTGTAGGGATGTATTGAAAATCAAAATGAATACAATCACCTTATGTCATTATGTCAGCCGTAAGACCATTGCTAGACATAGGTCTCTTTCACACTTTTTTTTTAATTACACAAGGTGGCCACACGGTTTTATTAAGATCGTCTGTTCACCTTGTGGCCCTACCCTGTGCATGCCGGTTCGTGGTCTCTACTCCAGAACCTTAAGTCATCTGTTCTGATGACTATGTCATCTCCTGTCACTTTTATCCGTCGACGAATCTCCTCAACCCTGATTCGATTTTATAAATAAATCCAAAATAAAGCCGTGTGCGTGAATTATATAGCGACAAAGAGCTTGACAATACTCAAAGTGATACACCTAGTTTCTGTGTTCACTATAATGTTTAAATGAATATAATGTTTGTAAGATATTATGGGTTAATATATTAAATTATGAAACGTGATAATTCATTTATTAATAGTAAAGAAATTGAATTCATAAAAATATATTTAAACTGCAGGCGTTTATCGGATTACATAAAGAGGTTGATTAAGTTTTCGAATATGCATTTACACACATTTTTGTATCGTCGGTTATTTTAACGTAATAGTTTGTAAAAAAACAAAATCTAATAGTCTCGAAGTCTCAAAATATAATTATAATAATCTGCCGAAAAGAGCCGGCCAGACACTCAACAGTTGCTCTTTTTAAATGAAATTTAACAATGTTTGTTGTATATATTATAATATGAACCATGTAATTAAATCGACAAAGTAAGTTGCACACATTTCGACCAACTAAAAACTCTTGAATACTATAATAAGATTTATGTAATTTAATTTTACATTTAACTTTGGATACAAGAAATGGAGGGTCTAAAATATTTTGTAGGACATTAGTAACTAGTTAGGTGTAGTACTTTAAAGTAGAGTACCTTGCAATGCGACAATTTATGTTCGGCAAGGACTCCAGCAGAGGGCAGCACCTCGTCGCAGATGAGGCACTTGTGTCGAGCGGCACCTGCGTGGGCGCGTGTGTGTGCTTCCAGCTCCGCGCGGCTGCGTGTGCGCTCCCCGCAGTACGCGCACTGCAATGCTACTGCGCCGTTCTTCCTTCTCCGCTCTTCTACTAGACCTCCTCCCTCTCCAACACACGGCGAACAAGCTCCCTCGCCTTCTACATTGTTGTTATCGGCGCGCTTCCCTCGAACCATTTCTCCATTTATCGCCTGCATTGAAAAATATTTTAATATTACTATCAATTAATTTGCGTTAAAAATCAAGGAATTGATTACTCCATGAAATGTCATTATTTTGTGCACCTGTTGTAGTTAATTCTAGAGCTGAAAGCTCTACCTTCAAAAAGCATGTCAAGAAAGTTGTTTTTATTTAATAGTCACAGCTCATAAGGCTTTCAAAGTCGGATGAAGAAAATTGCATCCGTAACAAAGTGTTTACTATAGTTACATATATTCAATTCAATTTTAACAGGTTTGAGGTGTTCGAACGCTGAAGGCGCTTAGTACAAACTTCTATTCAATTGTCACTTGAAAACCTATTACCATTTTGCTGTGGTGTGTTTTTATTGGATTATCGAGAGAACATATACAACTAACTTTACATATGCTTCAGAAAACGTTAGCGTTTATCGCTAGAGGAGAAGTGGCCAAAGAAACTCAAGCAACACTTCTAGATACTAGATAGTAAAATCGGGAGTTGGCGTCTCCTATGATATGTAATCCGGTCTCGTTTCTGAGGAGACCGATTGATAATCGAATGGCAAATTTGAAAAATGTGAAACTGGGAAGGGTGGCAAGTGAGTATGCAATAGGCCGAGCAGTTGAAGAGAAAGATTAGTTGCGGCTAGTAATTAAAAAAGAGTTAGACCTGTTGCGCGAGCGCGTGGTGCATTTGCATGTGCCTCTCCAGCAGGTAATGCACTGCGAAGCTGTGCGGGCAGGCGGGTGCGGGGCAGCGGTAAGCGCGGCGCGGAGCTGGCTGTGCGGCTCCACAGGCGCAGCGCGCAGCTGCGTGCCGAGCCCGCACGTGGGCTGCGCCCTCCGCCTCCGAGCGCATAGCGCCGCCGCTCGCCCCGCACGGCCGACACATCCACACTTTACTCTCGCCGCTGTGCGCCACCGCGAAATGCACCTGCATAATTGAACCTTCAAGTTGTCACTTTTATTATACTATGATAACTGCCTAAGTTAACAGCTAGCCGGTTAGCTGCTACAAAAAGTTTTTGTTATAATTAATAGAAATCTGTCCTTTTTGACTAAATCTCATCTTAGGCAACTGAACAAAATTATAAATAATCTAGTTTAAATCTATACAGCTCAAAACTTTATTGATCGATTGTAGCTCTACGAATATATTTAATATAATCACTTTTACAACGTGAATGTTGTCTTGAAAATTTGCAACTTTAAGACGAAACACAATTAATTCACGTAGCAAAATATATTCTGTTATACAAATCTTACCTGAATGGCCACTTTCGAATCAAATACTTCTTTGCATAAGGAACATCGATACAAATGATGTGCATGCAAGTCAAACAGATGTTTCTGCAGGTCGTCCGGCGTTGGGAAACTGCGCACGCAACTGTGGCAAGTGTATTCGCACGAGACCGCCAGGTAGTGTGCCGCTAGGTGGCGCTCGGTGGCTGCGACGTCCGCAAAGCTGGCGCCGCAATGAACGCACGGAGCGGGACTGGACCTGTTGAGCTCGCCGCCCTCCTCCAGATGTCCTTTGAGATGAGCTCTGAATGCTTCGAAGTCGGGTAAGGCGGCGTCGCACTGGTTGCATAGTAGAGTGTTTGGCGATAGTGCAGTTTGCGGCGTAACACTTTCGGAACTGGATCGAGGGCGTTTTGCTGTACTTGGGTCTTGCTCGACGCTCGTTCTTCGACTAAGGTCTGTGGCTGTTGGTTGTTCGATGTTTGGCATTGCTGTTTCACCGTTCAGTAGTGCAGAGTGAGCGGCGCGGACGTGCAGCTGCAGTTGTTCCATGCTAGTGAAAGTATCTCTAGTGCAGTATATGCAAGCGAGCAGAGCCGGCGGTGGCTGTGATGCAACACGTCGCGGTGGAGTCAGAGATGCTGTCTCACCACCATGGGCTGTGGCCACGTGCGCCTGAAATATTTCTCCTATATTATTCATTTTTTAAGGTTTTATAAGCAATAGACAAACCGATCTAAGGGTGATCATGTGAGGAAAAAACATTGTTATGTGATGTACAATGAGAAGAAATATAAAATCTCTGAAGATACGGCGGTGACGTCTTTCAGAACTTATTATTCCACGGATAACAAATATATAAAAACTACACAATTAAGGTACTGCGATGTAATCTACAAAATAGTCGTCATCGTTGTCGTTTCGACCCATAGACGCCCGCTGCATGGCATAGGCCTCCCGTTAAGTTATCTATAGGGGATATACCATAATCGCCACGCTTAGCAGGGCGGTGCTGATCACTGTGTGGTATCAAGAAGACCCAGAGGACGCTGCTGGCCATCCTCTGGAAACTTGTTTGTACGCAGTGGCAATCCTTTCAATTAATTGAAAAAAGTGTGAATTATATAACAAATTATATAATAAATCTGGGGAATCGAACCGGCTCCCTAAGATCGCAAGTCTCAGTCCTCTACGCTAGGACTACTACTGCTTGAAAAAATAACTAAGAATAAATTTAAAGTTAATTTGTTTGTGGTGGAGGTAGGAGCGCGTGAAATTGCTTTATAACTTGCTGAAGAACTTATACCTGCTAAGTGCAAATATTAGCTCATTACTGGAACGGGTTTCCTGCGCAGTATTGGTAGGATCGTTTAATATTTGGTTAGGTAAAGAGAGGAGTCTAGTTGGTGAAGGTGAAAGTAATTGAAAAAAGCCTCTATTAATCTATGTATTATATAAGGATCGTCAGCCTCGAGCACCATATCCAGTTCCACGGAGGTCCCGGCATCCGCAGAGTGAGCCCATAGAATGCTGAGTAATTATGTTTTGTCTTTTATGAAGTACAGTATTAGATACCTGAAGCATTTCAGGGCGTCGGAAGGCGTCGCCGCATTGCAAACAGCGCAGGGTTCGTCGGCGATCATGTTCGCGTCCCTCACGCTCTCGCTTGTGGCCTTGCATGTGGGACGTCAGAGCTGCAGCCGTGTTATATCCCCGATTACAGACCGTGCACTGGAACGGCTTTTGATTGTCGTGGGTTTTCATGTGGATCTTAAGATGGTCACTGAAAGTATAAACCGTAGCGTTATTGCTATTTTTTGAGGAATTTTTTCTACATGTAGAGAGATTTTTTACTAAAAATACCCTGTCTCTGGAGAGAAATTGAGGATTCCATAAGGAACTTGAGCGTTACTGGTACTGCCTCTAGTATTTAGTTTTGTCTCTATTATGTTAGTTCCCTTTTTGTCATACAGTATGTTCCTAAATTTGTAATTACGTGTAATTGAATAATTTAAGAGGAGTCCTACAGTGACAAAATAATATTTTGTATTACGAAAATTTTATTTAGAGCAAAATTTATACACGAGTGTAATAATAGAAGCCATTAAATATCACGGAAATATTTATTTTTAAAACGGTGGTCAGAACAATTTTCCCTCATTATTAAGGTTTAACGTTTTATAAATTATAATGTTCGTCGGGTTAAAAATAGCTCGTCCAGGAATTTAAAATTAAATGCAATGAGTAGCCTTTGTGCATTGGAGAGGTCGATTTGTCATGTGAGACATAAGTGGGCACATAAAGCGCGGACCAAACGCAACTAACAAAAGAGCTTTTCACACGAACTACAGAAAGACGTTCGCCCAAACACCTCCGTTAATGGCCGTGCGCGTCGTGCCCGTTTCGGTGCGGGCCATTATCTCATTTTTGTGAGATCCTCGACGTCATTTGTCAACGGATTGTGTCTTTTCACCGCTCGGCGTTTCGTTGACGATGGATAGAGTTGAATTAGTCACGTGACCGCCATGAGGCGATGACAGAGGTGACGCGTAACCCCGTGCTCGTAGCTGCTTTGTCACTTTGTTCTTGTAGATCCATCTTTTGCGCGATCATTGTCTCAAACAATTACGTCTTGGTCTTCTTTAATTAAAGAACCATCGATTTAGATATTATTTTTTAAAATAAATTTAACGTTTACTATTAAACGGCTCTTTTATTTTATAACTTTGTACGAATGAATAACATTCATTGAATATTTTAATAATTGAAAGCTAAAACAAAAAAATGTATATTCCGTCGAGCTCACCCGCACTCGATTATCACGAACATAGTACCTAATGAAAATTAAAACATCTAACCCATACTAAACTGTGTTTTATAGTTTTGACTTTATACGGCTAATCTGACAGTTGAAATTATAAAAATGAATAGCGAAGATGGTGAAAATACAGGACCTTGTTAATTTTGTTAAAGATGTTGTAGAAAATTTTGTAGTTAGTATTATACAATATTATAGAGCGAAGTTGGCGAAAACTTTCACAATCCAATCTAAACCTATTATTTCTTGAAAATTTAGTCATTGTCGTTTTAGCGCATAGACGCCCTCTGCATGACATAGGCCTAAAGATTTCTATGGGAGGATGTACCATAATCGCTACGCTTGACAGGCGGATAATGATCGCAGTGTGGTATTATGGTACGCAGAGGGCGCTGCTGCCCATCCTCTGGAAAGTTGTTTGTGCAGTGGCAATTTTATATAATGAATGCACAAAGTATGAATTATATGAGATTGTATCCCGGGAATCGAACCCGCGACATACGATTACAATTCTTAATTCTCTACCGCTTTGCTGTCGTTGTAAATTGAGTACTAGTTGAGGTTTTATAAGGTTTACTAACGGTAAATAAAATATCTACACTCTAGAACTATTTCTGGTGTATTTACAACCTGATCAATAAGAATGGCACGTAAATAACAGTGACAGTTCTAAATAAAAGTTGTAACTTTGTTAGTTAAACGTATAAATATAAATGTACACCACAATCAAAGTCACAGTTATATAATAATATGGACTTCTGATTTTAATGGGTCCTGATATACAGATGATTGGTTATAGATGTAAAGGTTTTAAAGGCATGTTGCTTAGTTGTTAGTAAAGACTTTTAAATTTTTTTATCCACTACTATTTCTAATCACCCTGTATAACACTTTAATATCTTTGCAAATTATTTATATGACGCCATTGATTTATAGAGTGTACTATACATTTATCGATAGCCAATTAGCTAATACATTCACTCGTTTAAAGATTTTACCAAAAAACCAATCACGTGTATATAAATATACATTAATAATGATTTTAGACACTCAACTAAGTTATGAATGAATAAAAAAAAATACCTTCTGGAAAAGGCGGATTCGCAGTGAGCACAACGGTACTTTCGATCGCCGGTGTGCAGCTTCACGTGGCGGTCGCGCGATCTCTTGTGTTTGAACAGTCTTGAGCAGAACTCGCAACGGAACGGCATCTGATCCGAATGGGTCTGCAAATTGTCAATATAATAAGTTTACAAATTCTTTAACTATTTGCATTTATACGCAAAAAAGATGGAATCACCCAAGGTCAGGCTAAGGCTGCTTTTAAGGACATCACAGTTGCGGCATTGTAAGTCTTTTGGAAAGATCGGATAGTCCTCTACCATTAACGGGGAATTCTTGGACTTTATTAAGATCGTTCGAAGACGCTGGATGTAGCACACTTGTTACCGATTTAATTGTAAATCTAATTGGCAGGACAGTTTCCAGTAGTGGATGTTCTTCAGCTGCAGAAATGATGATGAATAAAGGTGTCTACGGAATTGTTAGTAGTTTCTCAGAACGATAACTTGACGTATTTATGGGGTTAATGTATAGCGGAAAATCCTAAAAATAGATTATCGTATAACATTGTGATGGCAATCGCGGTTGTATCTAAAACAGTCTGTTTGGTCCGCTGAAAATGACCGGTAGGAGATTTTAGGCATTGGTCTTTAAACATTTATTTATCACATCTTCTCTAAATGGTGGCATGACTGTAAACAAATGATACATTGCTTGCTTATGGTGTTATTTAGTAACTGACAACAGAAATACTGGGCCGACGAGATATGCCATCTTTAAATATCGTGCACAAAGGGATAATAGTTTCGACTTTAAATTTTACAATCTTTAAAATTAAAATTAAATTCATTTCATTTAATATCTGTCGAAGTATACATAGACAAAATTCGCCTAAAAAAATTATTTGTAACGCATTGAGAATAGCAAATATTTGATTTTATTATTGGCTAACACTTATGAGTTCCAATACAAATAAAAGAATAACACTTACAAAAGTAAAGAATATTTTCATTTTTATAATAGATATAAATTAATTAAATACGGAGTATTAAGGGTAACCATCTAACCGAGTGAGATCAGATTGGAATGGCCGGACGCAGTGATAACAATGGGGATCGTGAGAAAGGTTGTCCGACAATGGCGGGCCACGTCGGCGTGAGCCTGCCTCTCCTAATAACAACGGCTCTTAAAGTCAATAGAAATAAAATGTAAAAGCAAAATTACCTTTATCATCCAGTGCTTATCCATATTTTAATTAAGTTATTGCAATTGTAACCCTTTTATTCTTATTACATGTTAATCGATCACGGAATCCGCGAAAAGGAAATCGGAGGTGTACACAAATGGAAAGGTTGCTATTAATAAGCAATTATATTAGTAAGCGTATGAATGAAACATCATCATCGCAACCAAATTGAGATTCGTGATATCCTGAATATTCCTATACAGTTTTGAATCATGGTCAATTAATGCTGGAAAAGCATTGAGGCTTTTGATATGTGGATAGCGAGATGCACTAACAAGCTCATCTTCGCCTAACTCGAGATTAAGACCAGGTTCTGTACAGTATGTTATCAATAAGTTATAAGTTATTTTGGTCCATATAATTTCGATAAACTAGTGGTAAAAGCCGGTAAAAGACAATCAATAATTGGACTAGCTATTACTATCCTGAGGAAACAAGTAAGCAGTATAAAAAAAATTTGTCGTCGATTCTGTTAAGGTGTTTCAAGAAGGGCACGGCCTTTAGAAATGAAGAAACGACTGAGACGATATTGATGACATTTATTTTGCAAGATGCAGAAGTTCTCATCTGGCGATTGTATGCGCCGTAGTTAGCAAAGTTAATTAATTAGTTAAAGTTAAAAGATTAGGGAGCACGGTTATTACGGGAATTTAAGCGTAACTAAATCGATTCAGTTTTAGATTTCCTAACTCTTAAAATTTTTGTAGATATACCAAAGGAATGCATACTTTATGCAACTTTTATTGTGGCTTCGTAGTTCTTAAATTATGTCATATACCAACTAAACTACAATAATATAGTCCACAAACTCCCAACTAAATGTAAACTAAACAGATTGTAACATATCGTTGGTACTTCAATATCTGACGTAATTGAGTCGCCCTTCGATTGTTTTGCGATAACATTCCGATTCGGGTGCTTCGGTAATGTAACCCTATTGGAATGGCGATATCAATCTCTATGGTTGAACTCGTAACGCACCTTACAATATTACGATAGTACGTTGTAATTATGTTCGATAACGATTTAAATAACATCGGGATTAATTGAAAATTTTAAATCAAGTGATTAGGCGTTTTTATAATATTTCATGTTTATTTACTTTATTAAATACAACCTTACAGGTATTGCGTCTAATGCGATTATATTTACAATTAAATTTAAGGCTACACAATTTTAAATTAGACGCAAAATGGACGCTATTTGGCTTGTTTCATGAAACCGTTTCGTTCAGACAAGACAAGATAAATATGTATAGACTTACTGATTAATTACTACTAAAATCTAAAAGTTTATTTATACATGTACAAGGTAACCTTTATGAATTGTTCTAGTGAATAATTTCAAATGTCTGCTTCGTCCGAGGTTATTAATTATGTTTATGGCTCATACTATCGTCGTGAATTGAGCCTCAGTGTGTGCCAACAGTATCTTAAATAGCCTCTCTCTTAACAAAGCTGGAAATAATTGACAGTGATTTTTTTATAATATAAGTTTAATGTTTATTTCATCTCAACAAATATCTGCAGCTGTTATTATAAAAGTACTGTTCAAAAGTATAAAGACATTATCGCGTTAATCTCAATAATAGCGGACGAAACTATTATTAGACTTGTACTTGTAATTATAAGTAATAATGACAATGCTAATGTACTGATGCTAGCGGCGACAAAATAGGATTCAGCAGCCTTCACACCAGACTTAAACCGGCCGAGAGACAAGTCTAAATGGTGCGAAATACACTCCCAAACTGTCAGCGTTGTTCACGCTTTTCCTAATTGACCACCTCGGTAATTATACGCCACTGTCATGGTAAACACGAGTAACAGTTGATTGACTCACTATAGGTATTCTTAAATATGGTAATTTCTGTGACACATTATTGTTATAACATTTTGGGTCGAGACGTCCCATTTGATTTTTGAAGCTGATGGTCACTGGAAGTGCTAACTGATCGATTTTCGTGTTAGTGAGTATTATGTTTATTTGTTCTGCAAGGGTTTTGGTCTCGTGCTCCCCCAATTACCACGCGAGGCGGCTGGCGGGAGCCATTAGCGCCACATCTCAATTTGTTAGCGCCACCTTATGGGCTTTGGAATCAAACAGATCCGCCGACGCTCGGGTGATGGCTAACAACGTAAATTGTTTAAAATGCTTACGAAATTCGAATTTTAGTGTTAATAATATGGCTAAAAAGTTTATACATAATGTAATAATCGGCGTCCAAGATAAATAAAACTTGTCATAATTTAATGCAATATTTCATTATAATATATGTAAAATGATATATTGTATTAATAAAAACAAAATGTTACGCTCCCTACTTAGGAAAATTAACGTTATATGAGAAATAAATCTAATTAGTGAAATGCTTATAGGGGTCAATAAGAGCTCGGTTGTCAGCAAAAACACACACACACACACACACATATATATATAAATATATATATATATATATACATACATGTGTGTTTATATATATATATATATATATATATATATATATATATATATGTGTACATACATACATACATGTGTGTGTGTATAAAACATTCATTTATTTTCCCTATAGCATTGCGACAGGCCAATAGGGGATAGATACCAAAAAATATTAATTTTACACATTATTTTATGAGCTATACAATCACCTCCGTAAAGCTTTTATACTTATAACCAATCATCTTGTACATAATTATAAAATAAACTCGTACAGTGCGAAGGCGTACGCGGCTATTGAGTCGTTCCGGAGTCCGTTGCCGGTGCAGCGCTAGATGGCGTTACGCGAATATCGGTTTGAGCGAGCCGTTTCTGACAATCTATATTTTAATTGATTTTTAATTTAAAGGTAACTAATTCTTTGGTTGCGTTAATGAAATGATAAACTTTTTATTGAATACAAAGTTGTACAACTTGCAAGTTATTCCCAATCAATAGGCTCAACTAATTCAAATCGGATATTTTGTAGCATTTTTGCGTATTTTTATGCTAAATACTATGTATTTTGTGGAATACTCAATTTATGAAAATCGGTGATGTCTTGAAATATTACTACCATGACACAATGACATAGAGTATTGGTGATTATTGGTTGTGATAGGTTTGCCCATACAAGCTACGGTCCGATCTAATTGTGCTAAGTGATGGCGCTTCCGCTTACACTTTTTACCCTTTTTTTTCTTGTTCTCAAGGATGTTATGCTAAACAAAGTTTTAATACTGGCACGTTGGAAACTTTAAAAAGTGAAACTGTGACACTAAGTTACTAATCGGTAAAGAGCGCTAAATTTAAAAGCGCTTTTAGTTCTCAATCTTTTAAAAACTAAAAAAATTGTTGGTACAAGACCCCCGTTAAAAAAACGTAAACCATCGGTATAGTATTATTTCAAGGAGTTAAAAATGCTAGTCTATCAATAACTTAAATATTGAAGATATATATGCCTCTTCCAACCAATCCTATCAAAAACTTAGGAGGGGCCTATGCTGGTAGAAACGTCCTTGGGCTGAAACGATAATGGTGAAGAATATTGCTGTGGTTTTACAAGAGTGAGGTGTTACGTGTTGTACATTTGTACGCAGGCTAATCTGGCTTAAAACTGATTTTTACAGTTCTATTTTCTCTGTATTGTATTGATAGCGTCCTAGAGTGAAAAGAGAAAACTGCTAAAAATTGATATTACGTTCAGTGCCAACACTGCTCAAAGCTTTGAAACCAACGGGCGAGCCAAGAGGTTTATTGCTCACGATGCGCTGATGAGCGCTTAGCTTTACAGTATAGAGCCTATGTTATTTGACAGAAGTTATGCTGCAACCCCGTTGAGGATCGGAATTGAGCACGTAGAAACAAGAAATCCGCGAGCTAAAATTTTACGCAGTTATAACGAAGGCGTTTGCATGTAAAGGGACTATACCCGTGTGTTAGGTAGTATAGGTTTTGTGAAGCGAGGACTACTCGGCAGTCAGGAGCGACACGGGCCTCTGTGTGTTCGGTGCATCGCATCCGACGGGGCCCGATGTGCGGTATGTATCCTAGCGTTGAGATAAGTATTGAGCATCGGCGAAAAGTTATCAGCTTATAGATTTTCTACGGAATGTATGTGAGTTTGCGTCGAAGTTACTTGAAATAATTTCGACTTAAGACATTAAGACTTACGAATTCCCGACATACAAACGCGGTTGAAAAATTTTCAACCAGCACTAAGCATTTTGATACAATATTGTGCGAGCAACCAAGCACTTGGGTGCCTTCAAAGTCAAAAGCGAATGGTAATCATCTAAGCAAACATGTACCATTGTAGATCTCAGAATATGGATGAGATTCATCATCAATGTCATTTCAGCTGTAAGACATCCACTGCTGGACATCGACCTCCTCCAAAGATTTCCAGGTGACAATATTCTGCAGACGTCAAACTGTTAAAAATACCAGAGTAAAAACATTGATATAACTAATTCTTCTTTAACATTGCACACAGTTAAATTAATCAATACACTTTCGCATTGAACTTGCAATGTTTGACTGCAATGTTGTACGTGCAAATATTTAAAATTTAATAACATATAATTTGCGCATGGATTAAGTGAAAGCGTTTAATGCGATCGTTAATAATTATGGCAAATAAATTCACGCTTACTATCACCAAATGCTTATAAAAGAAAATGGCTTAAGAATCAACCTTTTACGAGTGTAATCTTTACATCTTAGATAAGTAATAAGAATAATATGAAGAATGAAATCCCCTCGACCAATAGAAGAACTGAATATTTGTAAGAAAATAAGTTATTTTGTTTTTATGGATATTTGGGAAATAAGTTAAAGAAGTCAATTTAATAGTGTTAACGTCGTCACTTTTTATTATATTTTAATATTGTTAACCTCTAGTAGAATTTCGATACGTATCAGCTATAATTTCATTTTTTATTGTCACCCGCTCGCTTTAAACAAAACTTAATGAACGACTCTATAACCAATTGCGGGTGAAAATTCGTATAATTCGTTCTCAGTTCTACGTTTAATCATTTTTGTGTTAAATAGTTGCCAAATCTCGATAAATTTAAAAAGTTTAACTTTATGAAAACAAAAAAAAGTTGAGAAACTGACGTTCGTCTGAAGGCACAGAATAAAAAACAAAAGTAATATTAATGATTAAAATGTCAAGAAAAGGCATACGTTTTTTATTTCAATTTAATAAACAAATCAAATCTTTGATATCTCTGAAACCATTGGGTTTTGAATAAGATGTACCAGACATTATTTGGCAGCTAACCAGCTATGCATTCCCCTTCTTTAAATCTTTTACTTTTTTTATTTCCAATCTCTCTGTATAAACAGATAGAAGATAAAGCACTTCGTTTCAAGCATAATATCAAGTAAATCAAATAAAACATTTTATTTAGTCCTGTCAGTGCAGTGCGTGGTTCGTGCGAGAATTCCATGATGAAATCGCGCGGACGCCACGGGTGTTGAGCCCCTGGGTGCAAGACGAAGCCCCGTCGACTCAACGTCGGGTTACTTTTCTTATGGCGAAGAGGCACGCAAATCACTCCGTGATTTATTATACGAGTGAAACAAACACCGTGAGAGCGACCGACATAACACGGGCCGACGCTGTTAACTTTCCGCGTAAAGCTCAAACAAACATTCAAAACTAGTTTAAGGCGAGCATGATAGCCAATAAAGGCCGGGAATGGGCAGCGCGCGGCTACCGAGCGACTTTCCCAGCTGTAATAAGCGGCGGAGCGGGTCACCGCGCCGGCACCCGATCACGCTGACCCCGCTTCGACGAAATCTTTTAAACGACCCGACGTTCGCGTAGCTTCACATTAAATACCTCAATTCTGGCTTATAGAGACCGTTATGGATATCTACGACTTGTACGTAGTTACACCGGCTAGTGGGTATTGTGGTACATTGTACTAAAAGACGCAATGGCACGTTCAGAATTCTTCTTTGAGGTGGAATTTTAGAAAATTATCATTGTTATTACTAATAACTGTCAAATTCTATCATATATTGACTAGACTGTTGATGTCGATAATTGTCTTATAAGTTGCTATTCATTTTACGAGGTATTTTCACAATTTCATTAATATGCATTTAAAGTAAAATGTATTTTTATTATGTATTTTGGAATGTTATAACACTATAAAAGTTTAATATAATTAAAATTATTTTCCGAAAATAATTTAAAAAATACTCTACATTTTCTTCAAAACTGATTCGGTATTCGTATCAAAACTAATATTGCTCACAATTTCAATTATAGATTCTTTTAGTTGAGCTATTTCCTGTCCTGTAAGATGAAATTTTGAGTTTGAAATACAGGTTCAAATCTTATTCTTTTCTTATTTTTCTTATTTATTGGTAAGTAATGCATTTTAGACATTTTAACATAGTGTTACATGATCGTTATTGCTTGTTATCACAAGATATATGTATTTATTCAAATAAACTACACCGTTAAATACGTTTTAATATAACAATAAGCATTACATTATAACAGTGTGTAGTTATGATGTATGTATTATAAGCGATCTCTTATTTGTACATTAATTTCCAACCCCGCGTTCTTTCTTCCAAGCCCATCTGTTCATTGTTTGGGAGAAATCAACGTTGACGAATAAACTAAATTTATACTTTATAATTAATAAAAAACGGAGAAGATGGACAAATACAATATTGCATATAAAACATTATGACTGGTCTTCGTCACGTAGTAAGTAAAATTGAAAAAAAAGATTGTCAATTTTAAATGAAGACGATTTTTAATCAGTCACAAGTTACTTACGTCACGGATTAAAGTATCGGCTGAATTAGACATAGATTTCCAATAAGATCTATTTGAATCCGCCAGTACTGAGCGTCTTCGACGACTTTAACAACATAGTCTGTCCACCTAGTGGGTGGACGTTCTACATTGGATTCACCGGTCTGTAATCTCCATTTCAGAACCTTAAGGACGGAACGGTCGTCTGTTCTGCTCACTACGTGGCTAGCTAACTGCCACTGCAACTTACCAATACAAGATTTACGTTCAAGATTTTTGTAAAGAAATAGATATGTGGTTGCGCAGTCTTTACAGATCATATTAACACTTATCAATTCAAAGTGACAATTGGTGAAGAGTATTAAGATATATGTGAAGGATAGGCTAGGGTCTGCAATTGATTTATTCCTATAATGATCGGCTTTCCCAAGCGGCGCGAAGGCAAAGGTGTGGCGGACGGCCCGGGAGTTGTTATCTCGCGTCTATTTCCGGCCGTCAGCGCTTCGTCGCGGCCGGGACGCAGAGATCGCGATACATTTGTCGGCGAAGCACCACCGCTTCGCAACTCCCGATCCTATCTCCCGACTCAACGGTAACCGCAATTGCATACCGATAATCTAATAAACCTTTTACGATTAAATGACCGACACCACAGACAGGATTAAAGTGGAAACCGCACTTTACTTTCTTATTTTTTTATCAGCAATAATATAATAATGAGGTAAGAAGAGGGATATCCTCTACGAGATCCTATCAGACAACGATCTGTAAACGATCTAAAAATACCAAAATAGCTCAGCGGATTGGCGAATTGAAACGGCAGTGGATAGTCTGCAGCGTGCAGGAAGAATTCCGCTAGGGTTTTAAGGTTATGGAGTAGAGACCATGGACCGGCAAGCGCGGCGTAATACGTCCATCCATCAGGCGGGCAAACAGCCTTGTTAAGGTCGTCGGAGGACCCGGGATGCAGGCCTCTCCTTACCGGTCTTATTTGAAATCGTCCAGCTGTGGAAGTCCCACAGATGTAATTATTATGTTTATGACTAAAATAATAAGGTATTAGCAGTAGTAGACTTGTAAAACTTGTTAGTATGTACTTGAACTGCAAGCACACGACCAGTGACCAGGTGGGCGTCTAAGCGAAAAAAAGTTGTCTTATGTGCTAATTTCTAAGACTGGTATATCCAAATTTCGCGGTCCGAGACGAGGGTCATCGCGATTTCGGTCCGGGCGTGGGCGGTAGGATATGCAAAGTGACATTTCTATTTCAGGTATCTCGGATAGATCTGTCGCAGCCCGTGTAAGCACTCGTAACTCGGTCGGACCGGCGCAACACAAAGGAGCCGAGACGTAGAGCCGTAATGGGCAGCGCGTCAGTGTCGGTGCAAGGCTACTGCGATGCATATCTCCATACGCACCGGCTCTGTAAATGGGCCCGTTTTGGGTATCAAGTTGCTAATGAAGCACGGCGCTGCATGGCGAAACTGGACTGTGAATTCACAGATATGACGACTTTAATAGTCGTATTGTGGTCATGCTAGTCGAGTCGCTTTATGGACGCTAGACACATTTATTACCTCGGTACGCCGTTCGTTAAACGCACGAGAAGCCCTCGTAGATTTCAACTTGGCTTCTGATGTTTATCAATTCTTGTAAAGATTTGTTAAAATGCCTCTGTGGAATTGTTCTTATTGCTTATGTTGAACTGGGTGTTTGAATTTATTAATAACTAGATTTCGCCCGTCCGTTTTGGGTGACCCGCACTGCTTTTGTCGATGTAATTTCTCATAATCCAATGTTGGTAATTTTTAACATGCCAAAAAATTTCTGGCTGCGTTTTATACTTATAGGAGCTATAGATTGATAACATACATTTCTTAGTGGATACAGGGGTTATTCGCCTAAACCTAGTGGAATTGTGTAAAATCCGTTCTTAACTGATGTCTACTCGGCAAAAGGAATGTTTTTACCGCATTTTAATTCTAAGGCTTGTGGTTTCCAGAGATATTCTAACACTTCACTTTCTCTCTCTCTCTACTAACAGATTGTTTACGAAAACAGGTATCTGCTTCCATAATATCATCTAAATTTGTTTTAATCTAACAATTAATTTTTTCCGTAACTGTTGGAATTGGTTCACCGAATTTTATTTTAAAAACGCCAGAGAATCATCATTTCTACCGTAGGCAGTTTTTATTGCATAGGCCTCTCTCATGATATCCAGCGGAACCGAAAGGAAGCGGTCTGCATCCAGTGTCTTACGACTTTAATAAAGTCTTCTGACTAACCCCAACCCCAAACGTACCTTTCTTGCCTGCAGCTACATCAACTTCCCAATCCGGTGGGCTATGTCTGTTACTTTCACTCGTCTACGATCCCCATACTCATTATTCGATATCGTAGAGAAATCTAGAGCATAACCCTAGTCATGCCTCGAGAGACCTATTTCCATATTGACACTTGAGACAGTCTTTCTCTAATGTAACACAGAACGGATGGCCGCTGAGGCCTTATAATTCTGTACCCACGGACCAATAAACGCAGTAAATCTTTTTAAGTTTGTTGGAATATGCTTGGCACTGGAGCCATTTTGGCGCTTCCAAGTGGTTCTATTGGAAATCTATAGTTCCCCCTATATAGAACCAGCTGGAGACGTCCAGCGGCTGAAATGATTGATGAACGCGTGTTTCCAATAAATGTTACTAATTGATGAATTCAACTATGAATTAATCTTATATATGAAGTTAATACATTAATATTAGCTTCATATTTTTAATAAACTCATAACCTTTTCGGTAACAGCCTATGGCTAAAATGATAATGAATAAAAAGAAGTAAATATGAAAGTCCACATACCTGTTCATGCTTCTTGAGATAAAAGTGCCTTGGAAAGGCTTTGTCGCAGAAGGGGCATTGGTAGGGCGTGTGCTCCGTCGCGCCGAGCGTGAAGGGCGGTTCGGCGTCCGCGTCTACGTCTGCGTCGGGCGCGTCGGCGGACGTCGGCGTCGAGGCGGGCGAGGGCGACGGCTCCGCGGACGACGGCCAAGAGCTGCCCGCGGTGCTGCCCACGCTGCCCAAAGCCTCTATACAAACAAAGAATTTACGTTAAAATCAAAACTTTTTTAGTAAATATTTTACTGTTAAGAGAGTGCTGGTTTTACATAATTTATGTTATATAGTCTATGTATTTTTAAGTGACGCAACTAGTTCATAAACTTAAATGAAATAAAAAAAGCCTTAATTTTTTTCAATACATTTAATCCTTTTTTTAAATATGATGGAAGTAAAAAAAAACTATACAGAATTTTATATAATCTTGTAACAATAAGGAAAAAGTAAACCTACATGTAATAATATAATTAATAAATTTGTATAACTACATCTCGTATTTGTTATAGTAAAACGATTTAAGGCTAATAAAGAATACACATAAATGGAGCACATGGCCTCTTAATAAACATTTCCATTATTATTGTAAGATATGTTTAAGAATTACACATAACATTATTATAAAATATATTAAGTTTATTTTTAATTTAAATTTAATTTAATTCATATCCAGCTTTTAAGATAATATGTATAATATTTCGGTACTTAAAATGAAAGTTGTTTTTGAATTAATTGTGAAGACATTTAAATCGCATTAATTTCTTAAACAGAATAATTGAGCAAGTGACATGTTAAACATAAATAGAAATTTATACCGTGGTGGTATATAATTAATATAATAATTTAATTATTTTATGTATATTTTAATAATTTATCTTTTTTATTTGATGTCTAATATCAACGAGTTGTAATATATTTGAGTTATATTTTAAAGAAAAAATCTAACATAAACATAACAAAAGCAACATCGTACCAAGTATTATAAAGAACATTAGCGTAGACAGCGTTCGTAGATTTGATAAAGACATCATAAATATCGGTAAAGCCCCATATTTTGAAGTTAGGGGCGATATTTCTCCGAGAGCACCACGGAGTGGCGTGAAATATAAACAAATTGAATGGTCCGCGATGACGAGCGGCATCACCGCAAATGATGAGTAATGTCGGCGGCACAGCGGCAGCCGGGGAGTCGCTCTATCTTATTGAATTTTCAAAGTGTTGTAGAAAAATGTATTTTAAAGCGAAATGTTTTTGTTTCAAAAACTTGTTCTTGTAAAATTTAATATGTGCCCCATTATTACGTTGGTGCACTATACACACGTACAAATATCTATATATACAAGGATATCAACCCACGTACTGATTCAGCACGATATCCCTAGAATCATAAGGCTTAGAGGCTTAAAATTTAGTAAGAATATTCCTTTCACCAAGAAAAGGTCAGCAAAGAACGCTTTTTAAAGAATTCCACCCACAGGGGGTTGAAGAGCATTCATAAAAAATAATGCCTGTTTTCTAATTATAGTTCCAATAGGTATAAAACTTGACTAGAATATCTTTTCACGTGTTTAAAATTAACAAAAATATATTTGATGAAATTACACCCACAAAAGGCATTGCGGGTCATGCGAAACAGGTGGATGTGTACAGTATATTAAATGATACATTAGCACATAAAAGACGCATAAATATAATTTTCGCGTCGACTATTGTCTTCGTAGTTTTATATACGACAGGATTTTTCAATTTGGCGGATTCTTTCTCTTATGGACCCCATAATGAGGGAAACTATTTATATCAATCTGTTTTCTTTTACGCTCAACCGTACAACGGCGTCGCAATTTGTGACGTTAGTAACATGACGTTAGTAATGGTTTTTTGTAAATTAGAAATTTTACAACTTTTTAATATTCGAATCAATAATATTTTTGTTTTGTTATTAAATAACTACGACTACGAATAAAAATAGTAAATAAAGGTGCAAATTACTTAACGCTAAAAATCTTCAGATAATGTTTCTAAGGGAATAAATACAATTAATTCCATACGATTTAAAAGTGGAAACTTTTTACATTTTCTAATGGAAAGTCCAAAAGTGGAGACGTTGAAGAGTAGTGTTCTGTTAAAACTAACTTTATAATAGTGCTACCGAAACCTCTGTACCGCGCCGTAGGAAAGTGGCCGAAAGGCAAGGGCTCAGAAATGAAAAGCATGCGCTTCGCCGCCGCATTCATTGCCGGTAGTCAAACGGAATGGAGCGGCCAATACACCCTCCATCCCGCAAACAGTTTCGGTAGCACTAAAAAACATTTTGTCTATATTCATATTTGCTGTAATGTATCTTCTCTTATGTCCCATGTTTATGGTTATACAAAATTTTATATAAAATTAACGATATTGTCTATGTGCATAAGAATATTATTATAAATATAAGAAAATTAGCGATGTATACAACGTCAACACTAAAAAAAATTATCACGTGTGAGGATCCTAATCCTAATTGAATAATTTTTGTAGAACTATGTCACAAACTTTTCTTTACGCTGAATAAATTTAATGGCAGAAATGTTTACGGTTTTACTAAATACTCTCTTGTAATGTTTCTCAATTATTGCTTTATAGATTTAAAAATATTATTAAGTAATTTTTTGTAAAAAAAATTCCTTTTACAGTGTGATTTTTAAGTGAGAATAAATGGTAGAAAAAAAGTGTTCTTACTATCGTATTAAGGGCATTTTTAAAAGTGATCACAAAAAAAAAACCGCCCGAGTTTGTGTACTCCACTCGAATCAGGGCGCGCTAGAAACCCCGCAGCTTTATGTTGCCCGGGGTGCTCAATTTGATTCTAGTTTCTATCAAAATGCCCTCTCCTGGCGTTCTTCTTATGACGCAAATAAATGACGATTCAAAGTGGAACAAAAATTAATAATGTTTTAAAATGATTAATATAAGGGTTTTTTTATCCAATACGAACAATGAAGGTATTTATGTCCTGGTTTTTATATTCGCGTTCAGCAAGAGGCCCAAACCTTGACTCGATCGGTTGCTATTCCGAAGAACTTTTACTTGTAAGATTATTGTCTCTTCGGAGCGTTACGCTGGTAGAAAAGGCACAATACAGTATCCCTGCCGGCGAAGCGACAAGATTGTTTATTGTGGTCTCCAGAAGATTTCTTTAGAAATCAGAAGGATATTGGTCTTTTAAACAATGTTCCATACTATTTGCGCTGTTTTATTAACACTGTTCTGTTAAACTTTTAACAACTCTTTAAAAGTTTATGCATAATTCAAATGATATTTAAATAGATTATTGCTTGTTGAGTAAAAAGAAATGTGTTGTAAATGCAAAATCGATGCCAATAACGTTTTATAGCGCAGAAGTATAAACATGCATATATACGACTGGTGAACGGCGTGCCGCATCCGTGGGCTATAGGATAGGCGTAATTAGCGGCGATTGCGGGCAATTCGTCGGCGGGTGACGGTGGCGCCGCGGCCAGTGGGCGGCGGAAGCCCACTTCCTAATTGCGACGTCTCAGACACCTCAACCGGCGCCTCGGCAATCAACGCCGATCGCACAAGAAAACCCACCGGACTACACTCCGCTATTAACTGCCCCTTATCTCAACAAGAACGGGCTGGGAGCAAGAACCAAAAATGCCTAAAACATTTTTTTTAAATAATGAACAAATTAAATTACTAATTAAAATAATAATAATATTTTTTAAGTCATGAAAACTTCTTCGGTATCATGTATGTAAAATAATAGAATACAATATTTGCATATATTGATTACTGTCTGTTTCCTGCACCTCTAATGTTGTAGATGAAATATTTTTACATCTTAACTTTATTAATTATGTTACTACAAAGTCTTAAAACTCTTCCAAAATTTTCCGTTAAAAAATAAAAACCGTTTTTAATGAATTTGTTGAAAAACTATAACGTTTTTGTAGTTAAACGGTTTTAGCGCTTATATTCCACTAGTAACATCGTCACTTGATTGCACAGATGTGATTAACTTTCAAGTCGATTAAGCGCGACGCGTCTCAAATTAGTTACATTCATATTATCCTGACGATTTAATTTAACGGCCACTTTAGTACAACCATTTATTCATAATTTAGTTTATTTTACCACATTTAATAAACGTAAAGAAATTAATTAAAGTAATTGTTTAAATATCCACTGTTGAACCTTTGTTCAGTCGAAATTCTAGGGCGAGGTCTATACCTTGCCCTAGGATTTCGACTGGTAGGAAGCGTCCTGCGTCTTCTAACGACCTTAAGATCGTTTGTCCACCTTGTGGGAGGACATCTTACACTGCGCTTGCTCTCATTTAATATATGATAATTTCCAGGTTTTCTACTCTGAGCTTGATCAAGTTTTTATGCGTACAACATTAAATTCTACATTTACCAAGTTAGACAAGAAGCCAAAAGTTAACTTTTCATAACCTATATTGGCCCAAAATTTTCAATAACTATTCTTGCATGAGTTATGAGTTCTAATTTTGAATTTAAAAGTTCTATTTATGAATTATGGTATTCTGTAAAAACCTGACTATTACTGTTATGATATGCAGTACAGTTGGCCTTAATTTAGGTAATGTAATTAAAAGTTTTTTAATCAAAATTCGAATGTTTACAATAAATTTATAAATAATGCACCTGCTCGTTTATTATTACACATATCGAGTACTACTTACGTGCGATTCACTGGCATTTTAATAAATTTAACGCATCGTTTAATCGTTCCGTCCGGAATTAATTAAAAACAAATACAATTTTTTAAGGATATTTGTTGATGGACGGTCCCCTACACCTGGTGGTCATATGAACATGTGAGCATTAATTTTCACCAAAGAAACGAAAGGTAAACTTAATTTTTATTTTAATTAAATAATTTCGTATTTTATTGGCTTTATTTTGTTCACTTATGTTATAAAATATAGGAGTACGACTGTTCTGTTCTAGTTGAACTAGCTAAACGGATATTTTCAACTGTGTTAATAAAGTTGTAACGAGCTGAAACGACTATATACTAGGAGTATATACAAGCCCATTCCGTTTTTTTTTAAATATCAGTGTATCAATGTTGGCTTAATAGATGCACCACTGACCACACCTTTCATGGTGACATACCGAATCAACGAAATAGCTCGACAGCTACATCGGTAGATATATTCCGACTGTGGTTCGACGATTAGTGGCTCCGAATATACTAACGTGTAGGATATGCCAATCGATAAATTATGCCTAGAATAAGTTATTATTTGTACATTGCAAAAAGCGAATATATATGTCTCGTAGAAAGTGGCGGGACGAAACGTCACAGATACTCTCTGTTAAATACATTACATCTTCGTATGTGATTTTAGAATACGAAAACATGTTTTAAAACCTAATAAAAATTTACTTTTGAAGTGCTAGTAATGTTATCTGGGCTAGACTAGCCTTTGAATTGGAACGTCAAACGCATTCTGAATGACAGGCCATACCAAAGTCCTGACTCGAGGCGATCTAAGAACTTGACGACCTCCCAATCCGCTAATTAAAGAATTATTTTTCGATCCGTGCCGGGGCTTCTTAGTGAGTCCCAGGACTCATTTAGAAGCTTGTTTTTGGTAGTAGGGTACGTTCCATCTACGCTCTGCCCTGTCCGCGGAAACGGTAAATGCCACAAAAACTGAACAGTAACAACGTACAAATAACAACATGGGTAACCAATTACCGCTGTAGGTGAAAGAGAAGTAAAATTTTTAAACAAACGAATGTTTTCGCCGCGCGGTGTAAATACGTTAAGTACAGGATATTGTTGTCTTGGATACATCAAGAATGAAGTCCAGCTTACCTTTAACCATTGCTGTAATCTGCTATAGATAAAAAGCTATTAAATTAATTTTACCGTATTCCTTTTTAAAGCCGATTTGACCTTTTTGCAAGATTTATAATAATTTGTGTGTCTCTATTTATAATAATTTTATTAACTAGACAACATGTTTTTACGCTTAACGTGATGACATCGGTCAATCAGTTCAAACGCTGCACAAAGAAAATTAAGCCAGACAGCTTAAATTTTATACATTTTTATGCAAAGGCCGATGTTGATGATGATATTTTTTGAAAAATATTATTTGTACGCATGAGTTACAGGATGGAATAACAAATTATCATAACGTAAACTATTTTATTAATTATTTTCTTTTTAATTATTACTGGTCACAAAGAAGTGAGAAATTAAAAGAAACATGTTCACAATTCTCTTTAAGTGTGTGGTTGGGTGTTGTTTACAGTTATTTAATAGGGCCTAAGATTAATCTAGAGGAACTGGAATATCAGCTAGATTGAAAACAATTTAATATGGCAGGTAAATGGCTCACTCCTTACTGTGTGACTATGGTTGGATAACACACATCCAAAACGAAGAACGGGAACAGTAGGGCGACTATAGCAGTCTGCCCAAACATCAGGTCTAACTCTATCAGATTTTTACGTGTTTTCTTCATTTTTATGAAGTCACACGAAAAATTTTTGTCACTAAATTCTATTTGGTACAAAAATTATGGGAATGAATTGTTAGAAAAACGAAACAGATGACATCAAATTAAAGACAAAATAGATACCATATATACCAGATACAGAGAGGTTTATATCAAGCAAGACGTATGAAATAATAACAATTTTATATGCTTCCTTTTACATATATATAGCATAGCATATATTTATTATTATATATTGATTAAAAATTATTTATATACATATATTTAACCATGAAATATGCTTGACTATCGCTGACTTAAAACCCCTTTTGGATAACATGTTTTTCGATTAATAACACCATTTTAGCTGATTGAATACCCAACTTATTATAATTTGTAAGCCCTGGTGTCATAAATGACGGTAATTTATAAACAAGACATGTTTGGGCACAACACATGCTTACTTTATATCGAAACTATGCTGTTTTTATAAAGCTCATTATTTTAGGCTGTAAAGTAATATTGATCTTGTTAAGCTAAGATAGACTTAATTAAAGTATTATTAACAAACATAAATTAAAACGCAATTAACAAGCAAATTCCAATTACAGGTAAATAAAAATAGCATAAATTGCAAAAATCATTACTTTTTTTACAAATTTATTTCTGTTTTTTTAGTGATTATAATAATGTGACCAAATTTATTACATTTTGACTCCTTCAATACGTCCCGTTAGAAATACGTCGAGGTACCAACTATGTTATAAAAATAAATTAACAATGCATATAAAAATATAGTGTCCGATGTTACTACAGCCATAACTATTGTATTTTTTGCTATATGATTTAATCAACCATTCACTGTTGGACATAGAGCTCTCCTGTAAATTTCCAATAAGACCGGTAGGCTTGCATGCAGCCAAGGCGTTTGTAGTTTTCACTATCGCCTCCCATGGTTGCCGTGAGAGCTAACTAAGACATATATTAAAGGACGTTCAGAAGCATCCAGAACAAATTTTGAAATAAAAAATTGTGCTCGCAAACATATGAGAAGACGAGGAACGGCACTCACCTCTCTTATCATTGATAAATGGTATGGTTTAAATTAAATAAATTTTGTGCCAAGCATCGATAATAACTTAAGTTAGCGAAGGCCTCACCTTTAATGTCGTCTGTAGTGACGTCGTGATTTTCCTTGTTGGCTTGTATTTTCTCAATGAGATGCTCTAGCCGACTGCTGTTGCCTTTGAAGAGCATGATCATGTCTGCCCGAAGTCAGTGGGCGCCGGGCGCTAGCGGGCCGGTGGGTCAGTGCGACCGCCGGACGCAGGTTGTCGCAGGTGCATCGGTACCAGTTTATTTTGGCGTTTTTTGCGCTTACATTTACCGCGGGTGCGAATTAATGCGTTGCGCGTGTCCGACAGGTGCCGCTAATTGCAGGGTCGCCCGTGCACTTCGTATGATTTCTTCACGCCAATTATTTAGGTGGCTGTTACGGCGCAATTACAGGAGTCGGACCGGACGGTCACCTGCGCTTTTGACGTGTTGGTGAGATTTGTAATACGAACGCGAAGAAAAAATATAGCTATGACACGCGCGCACTTACAAAGGAGTCCGCGGCGCGACTGAACACTGAGGCCAGTGGGCGCGCCGCCGGCACCTCGGCACCCTGCGCCCCGCCCGCTGGGCCCGCCTACGACCCCCCCCCCCTGCACCCTCACTCCTCCCACCAGCACCCACATCCCGTCTTTGTTAAAGAAACTGCTAAATATCTCAGCCTGGTTAATAAGTTCACAGACTCTTCTGTTCTGCGAACTCAGTTTAGATGAAGTGGCATAATGATTCAGATACAATCCTGTAAAACCGCAAGATGAACCCGAGCCTGGGCTTCCAAGAGTATTCTTGAGCACCTTAAAAGAGGTTTTAACACCCTCTAAACACAGCCATGTGAACATGGGAAATTTGCAAATACTGCTTGGGCAGCTATGTATATTAAAGAAAACATGTTTTTATAGTAAATTGATTTTAACGTAACGAAAGTTTGTGGGAAGTTGATATTAAAGTTGCTCACCGCTTTCAAGTGGTAATACTACTACTAAATGGACCAACTACATTCTATGTTAAGTTTCTGGATTTAATTAAATTTATCATTTTCGATAACGAAAGTAATAGAAATATGTAACACTGAGTTGTTTTTGTAAATACATGTACCTAAAATACAAGATTGAAAAAAAAAACATTAAAAAATGTAACGTAAATGTCACCTAAGCTACTTTATGACACATAATGCTTGATTTTCATCAGTGGTAAAAGGCATCTTAATAAGAAGAGACGTACTAGTCATGTTGCATATAACAATAAAATACTGAAAATTTGACCCGTGGAAACATTCCGTTTGGAAAATTGTACAATATATCAATCGCGTATCAGCGTACTAAGAATTTTTAAAATAAAATAAATGTAATACTCGTATATTAATGCAAGTACGCCAAGATGACGCTGAAAGGTTTTTCGCACCCACCCACGTCGTGGGCGAGGCTGATGGGCGCCGGTCCCTGTCCCCCGCGACTTGACGACAGACCCCGCTCAACCTTTAAATACAACCACTATTATACACTTTCAAATCCATTATCTATCATTTTCGCGTTGAAAACTTTACAGTTTTTCAGCTATCCGTAGACATTCATATTGCTTCATCATTTTTATCAATTATTTGATGAACTCTATTTTAATTACAGCGTTTATACGCTATCTGCCATCTAGCATAATCATTGTTCTTCACAGGGCTAGATTTTTTTAGACGCAAAGAAGTTTTGGATCCGATCACCACACACTAATTAAAGTATCCGCCATATTAAATGCATGTAAACTAATTTGACACCACTGTATCAATCCTGCGAAGTTCATTATATTTGAAATATTAATGTTTTAAGGTTTTTATTTCCGGAAAATGCATATGTAGATATAATCTCGAGTTTTATGTTTTATTTCTTGAGATATAAAAGATAGTTATGGTGGCAGTCGCTATTTTATTGGAGAAAAACATCTTTTTCTTTTAAAGGGATGTCATTAAGGAAGTTATCTTAATATATATAAATCTCGTGTCACAATGTTTATACTCAATGGACTTCTAAACCACTTAACCGATTATAATAAAATTCGCACACCATGTGCGGTTCGATCTAACTTGAGAGATAGGATAGTTTAAATCTCAAATTATAGTCGCAATTTTAATTTATTGCTAATTATTGTCTGTTATTATTTGACAGTCAGACAGCATAATTACCACGTGTTGTTGACGCTATAAAATTAATTAAATTTATTTTGTAGTGAACGAAATACCGTATAATTCAATTATTTCCACTTTTTAAATTTTCACAGCAACGCGTGGCCGGTTCAGCTAGTATAATATAAATAACATTACCGTATCCTATAGTGAACAATTGAGATACTTAGATCAATTTGTTATGGCTATAATGGATACTACAAGGGATGCTAAATAGTGTACCATTTGTTTCACTCCTTTATAAATTGGAATAATATCAGAATTCTATGAACTATTTATGTATTTAATATTATTAGAAGTAAAGAAACTAAAAAGTAGCTCTTACGGTAAGTAATAATAAATATAGAAATATGAAGCAGAATTGTAAAGTTGATACGACGGCCACCCGATGTCCATGATTGGTCTTCGGGGGCCCATCGGGCTCAGCCTTTTGCTTGTGAATACATTAGTCGGATTACGCACCGGACGCCACGCGAGCCAATTTTAAGGATAAAGTCCAGGAATATCTACATTTGAGTGCACCCGAGTGGTTTGAGTCTGCATGATTACGATGTTTACATTCACATGCTTTATGTTGACATTTATAGGACGTTAAGATAACATTTAAGAGCCTC
The DNA here is from genome assembly GCF_028537555.1 of Battus philenor. NCBI lineage: Eukaryota > Metazoa > Arthropoda > Insecta > Lepidoptera > Papilionidae > Battus > Battus philenor. The sequence continues at coordinate 9,326,022 of NW_027181693.1, forward strand.
GTAAAAATCATAAAAATCTAGACAAAAATGCCCCGGCTTGCAGTGTCATCGACGAACGAAAGTATCGACATAGCCCAGCGGATTGGTTAGTTGAAGTCTTAGTAAGTAAGCCATATAGCGCGCAGAACAGAAGACGCCGGGCTTTAAAGTTCTGGACCGGACACCATGGACCGGCTAGCATAGCGTACAATCCAGCCACCATGTCGACAGACAGTTGCTTCCAACCTGTCAAGCTGTAGATGCCTTATGGCTTAAATGACAAACTATGAATAAAAAAGTTTCATTAATTATTCCCGATTCATTGATAATTGCTAGTTCTGAAACATTTCTAACACAAGTTCTAGAACTAAAAGAAATTGTATTGTGAAATTTTCAATGTGTATTTGTAAGATTTTTTACCATAAAGTAACGTCACATATGATGAGCAATATTATCATATACGACAAAATATCTTTTTAAATATGTGCTATCATAATTTAGTTAACGAGTTTAAGTTAAAGATTTATATCTTTTGCAAGAAAAATAATTCAGTTTGTTAAAATTACTGTCAAAAATCTTAACACACAGACTTACATGGCCTTGGCAACGGATTCGGGGTGGTCCGCCGAAAGTCTGCCCTGGCCCCGCGATGGCACGCTAACTAAATTGTGTCGTCGTGTATTTATGATGGGTGGGGGATTGCAGCTCTAGTTTAAGGAGTTGAAGCACTAGGCCACCGCCGTTGAAACTATGGTAGCATGAGAAATGGTTCCCGTAGTTTTAACAAAAAGCGTTGAAGAAGACCGTGAGGTTTTAGCCGGTCGGAGTCCGGCATTACTCTTTCGTTGCCCCCGCAGCGGAGGGGTATCCCATGCAAGATTTCCCCACGAAAAGAAAAAAAAGATTATTATTATTTTTTATGCATATTATAGTATAAAGGAACAATTACATCGTTTGTCAAAGTATGTTTAAACAATACAACTTCAATGTAGAGATTAACGTCGACACTGGTTACTACTACAGATTGTTATACTTTTTAGCAACTAACAGGTAAAATTACTTTAGTGTTAATTAAAATAAGGATCAAGATATAAATGCAGAATACATAATGTATATATTTTTAGTTTCGTCACGATTAAGGATCATGGCCAATCATGTCAGTCCACCTTTCTTCAGGCTCTTCAGTTTTCTGAAAATTTTATATAGCCGCGCACGGTGGTGTCGCTCGCTATTGTAACTACGTCAGTTAAACTAGTAGGTGATAGTCTTCTAGCCCACATACTTATACATATAAAATATTTTTACTATTACCAATTTAATGTTATTTAAGAGTATTCAATTGTCACATACACGGGTGAACTTTATAAGTTAAAGATCCATTTATGAGGGATTAAAATCTACCATTTCATACATCGTGTATCATTCACCGCATACACGTAACGTACACAGTCTGTTAGATAATACGTCTGAGGCGTACGCGAGTCGAACTAAACAGGCTTATAGGGACTGACAAATTAATGAACATTAAACATTCAGGAGGCTACAGAGTCGAAATGGGATTGACGCGGAGTTGAGCGTTGCAGCGACGGGGTACAAAAGGGTTAAACATTAATACTTGAAAGAGCCGCACCTCACTCGTGACATGGCCGATTAGTCTGTCACTGAGCCAAATCTCCGGTCCCTGAATAAAGTATTATGAAAAAGTGGTCCTTATCGCGCGAGCCACACCCGCGACTCTCCCGATGATGAGGGTTTGCTCTTTTCACATTTCCACTGGCTCACTCTTCAATCAATTAGAAAGAGCATACAAAGACCGGATATCTCTTTATGTACTTAAAGTGACTTTAAACTATTTACAGCCATTAGCGTATTTACATTTGTCGGTTTTGGAATTTAATACGTTATAATTTTCCGCAAGTTCATCCGCGTAGAATTTAACAAAAAGATATTAAATTTATTAGGGTTTTTTTCGTTTAGTCCCGTCAAAATCGGTTTAACGATTTAGGAGATTAGCCGGAATAAGCAAAGAGACTTTGTAACGTATATATAATTATAACAATGTAATAAAAAGCGGTTATTTAATATTACAAACAGATATTTTATTTGTATGGGTATTTTTTATTTGTATGGGTTTATCGCTTTATCATATTTACACATATAATACAGTACTATCATAATAAAACGTTTAAAGTTAGACAGTGAATAAAAAAATAAACAAAAAGATGAGTTTTTGAGATTATATAAAAATAGTACATTAATATCGTATAAGAATTAATTTCTGTTGGAAGTTGTATTTACACTTTATAAATAAATAAGTTCAGTGATCACTACAATTTCCTGTTGATAATTTCCAAATTGATTTTAATATTACTTATATGTATTTGTAAAAAGATAATATTCAGTAAAGGCAATTTGTTAATCTGCACATTTTGGTGTCATCATTAATGAATCCCCCAGTGGCTGCAACACAAGCCCGCTAGAACGGAGGTATGCATATTTAATAGACCTCCATGTGACGGACTGACACCTTCAACCCCTTGTTATGCAACACCAAGGAAGACGCTAATGTAAACCCTTGCTAAAAACACTTCTCGAAGTTGCCATCGTGGCATAAAAAATTCATCGAATTTATTATTCCGATAAATGTTTAATATTGTTTTCTATCCAATATTAAAATATTAATTAGTTGTAAGTATCAGAGGACAAGACATGATAATATAATTTTCCATTAATTCTATGGTATATTGGTATTATGGAATCGACTATGTATCATATGTATATATTTAATATATCGTACGTCTTTTTCGAAATGTTTCTCAACGTGTTTCACTTATTAGTCCTCCTATTATTTGTAGGTTGCACGAATCGAGCAGTGGTAGCCCAGGGGTAGAGCACTGAGACTTGCGATTGCAGCTCGCGGGTTAGATACCCGTGATAAAGTATTATATAATTCACACTTTATGCATTAATTATATAGAACTGCCACTGCTTACAAATAAGATTCTAGAGGATGGGCAGTGGCGTTCTCTGAGTACCATAATACCACAGTACAGTCGTGCACCCGCATGCCAAGCATGGTGATTATGGTATATCCCCTAGGTATATCTCTGTAAGAGGCCTGTGCCTTGTATTGGGCGTCTAAAGGCTGTTACGACAACGAAGCCATCTCGTAAATTGTACATGGCCACAACATACTTATTATTTTTCCTCCTTTTCCATACTATTTTCTATGAGAATTTGCTTCGAATGATGAAATTGTCTATACTGTTTTTTATGTTACGAGTTTTATAATATTAATCATTTTTCTTCTTATTGTGTATAATAAACAGTACTAAATAAATTAAATAAAATAAGTTAGTTCTTATTATACCAGTACTTAAATGTTATAACTATGTAGTTTAGTAAACATATAGATTCAGTTATGAGGTCTATTTAAATTAATATTGCGGTTAAATACGCCTTGTTGTATGAAAAGAATAATATGTTAACTGCATAAAAAGGCTTTGTTGTCTAATTTGGTTTGTCAACAAACACCCAAAAATATTTTGCCTGCCTACCTGCCTGTCGCGTGCGATTTGGGAAAACGAGACACGCGCCTTTGCAGCCCAATAAATTACCAACGTATTCCCACAATAGACATGTTGAGTAATGACCGCGTCTATGTCAATCTATCTCTATATGTACTTAAAACACAATTATTTCGTAAATAGGATGGTAATATCCGGAAGATTTAAGTACAATTTAATTTTAAAAAAACTTATCAACTTATGTTTTCACTCAAATAATATGTAAGTTCGTTTCAATGTATTTGATGAATACCAAACATTCTCAGCTACGTGAGTCTCTAAAAGTGGACAATTTCACAGGTCCAAATAAGCGTAAAATGAGGGCCACACAAGGCAAATGAATTGATTGCAGCATGTTTTTGTACGCAGATCTCAGCGTGAGATAGAAGCAACGGGGTGGTCCCTGGGGATGAGCTTGACTGTATGTCATACCTATAAAAACTTATGGGTGCATTTTTTCTATAAACTAAGATAGTTTTTTATTTGCACAGACCAGATTTTATAAGGAAAAAAACTATAAAATGTCTTTTTTGTAATAAGTTTATAAACATCCTTAAATATATATATATATATATATAAATGTTTATATCTATTTATGTATATATATATATATATGTATATATATATATATATATATATATATATGCATTATCTTACTTTTTTATTAATTCATCATAATATTTTTGCAAGCATAACACTTAGAGACTTGAAATTTAGTAGGAATATTCCTTATGCTAAGTAAAGGCCAGCTAAGCATGGATTTTGCTCTGTCCTCAAGAGGAGTTTAGGGTTCATTAAGATTACTAAGCAGGCGGGCGCACACTAATTAATAATATATTATATTATTTAGTTAGAAAGACTACCGCAGGCAAATTTCCTTTACTTGGCTATACGCGCTAACACGAAGCAGAGAAACACTTCGTTTAAATACGTGGTAATGATTAACTTTTGAATGATTTGAATAACAATAACAAAACTGTGGAGATATCATTATTTAAATGAAAAATGTTGATAATATAAACATACTTCAATTTTAATGTAAAATTACGTTAATCGTATCCTAAGTTTTATCTTGGAAATTGTTACAAACAGTGCTTACTTGACACAAATGAGATAATTCGAAGTTTCTAAGTCGTTTAAACTTTATTTACTGCAAGTGACGCGTTATTGGCTTCTCAAACCTTTGTTAAGGTATTCAGAGCCTTCGTTCTGTAGCAAACGAGCAACACATCGTGACGCAACACATCGTGACGCAACACAACCTTAATCTTACCACAAATGTGCGTGACTTTAATGAAATCGTTAAATTGTGCATATCCTTAGCCACAAATAAGCACTTTAAAAGCTAAATGTTCTATCATTCTCTGTCAAAAAGTAGCCTTAAAAAAGGAACAGGAACACTAAGAAGAAAATTCTTTAAGTTTGACTGATTGTCATGACCGTAATTTAATTCAAATAAGTAAAGGGTGGTGTTAATATTTCGACTATCCGTTTTACTCTGTATTTTTAAGAGACGTTATCTGTTTATTAAGAAGTATTGCCTAGTCTTATGTTCATCACCATTTTCACTGCTGGTCATAGGCCTCCCCTATAGGACTAATTCAAAAAGACCGGTTGAGAGGGGTCATCGTCAGCGACTTTAAAACAACATATATAAAACTTATGCTTGGACGTCAACGCTGATACCTTCCGGAATGGCAGTAAAATTAGCAAAACAATAACAATCGACATAGTCGAGATTCGGCCCGCCAGCCGGAATACTAAACGTAGTTTGAGAGCCTAAGCCGAGGTCCCTTTTTGGGGGTCCTTACTCCAGATCAGTAAATGGACCGTCCGCTCAAAACAATCTAAGCGCTCGAGAGCTTCAAGATCCTGTAATAAAGTCGTATATAGCAACCTCAATCGAGACTTCCCAGAAGTTAATTTTCAACTATGTGCTATTTCTTCTCTGACGATTCAAACCCTTGGAATCTATAAACGCCATCCGTCACAAAAAATAACAGTTGTGGTGTTGCACATGATTTTGTTTTTCCAAATCTCGTATATTAATGAAGGGTTTTTTTTTGGCACGGCTACTTATCATTAGGTGATCGTCGATTTACTGGAAATGTACAAATTTAAAATGATTAGGCGTTCAAGCCTAACTAGCTGACGTGGACCATAGCTTGGTGGCTGTCAAGCGTGTGACAAGAATAGAGTTAGTGCGCGGCGGGCGATAGGCGGCGTCACGTCCCGCGGCGATGGTATCCCAGAAGCGGCGCGCTCTCTGTAGTGCGTGTAACATCTCACACGAAATAGGTCAATTAAGACGTGGGAGTGAGACGGTACGTGACCGTAACGCCCGATCTCAGACGCGATACGACGCGGTGTCGCGTTTGACGCCTTTATTTATCTAAAACTGCTGCTTGCGTCGTGTTGGACTTACGTGATAACAATGCCTACGGTGTTAAGTACGCCATTTACGAATACATAAAGGTTGACGATGTCCACACTAGACTCGGTAACCGGAGCGGTGTTGTTTTGACTGTAACTTGCTATTGTAACGCGATACACATTTTTTGGTTCGACTATCTTACCATATTTTTATTGAGTGCGGTTCTATAAGCTAGTAACCCGGTCTTTCGGGACACATAAGTGTCGTTAATAGCAACGTTGAGGTTACCGTTTTCGCGAGTACCAAAGATACTAAAACTTACATTATATAGGCCTTTTTAAATATCCTCGATTACCTTTCACTGACGATATTTTTTTTTATTATAAGCATATAAATATTGAAAGCTTCATATATTAATAATGATTTTATTCACAGTTCTTTCAAATTGATTCATTTTCAAGTATCCGGCGAAGAATATTTATGTATTTAAAATGAATTTCTCTTATAACGCAATTACTTAAGAATACATTTATCAATTTTATTTATCCTTTTTATACACTTCCTTTTACTATATAGAACGTTATTATGTTTAAAATATAATAAAAATACAATTTTCGATGCTGCTTGTATTTGCAGCCGTCGTCGCCGTTTCAGTCCATAGACGCCCACTACAAGGAGATATAAATGAGGGGATATACCATAATCGCTACGTTAGGCAGGCAGGTTGGCGATTGCAGTGTAGTATTATAGTAGGCAGAGGACGTGACATGAGATTGTATCTCGGAATTAAACCCGCGACCTACAGTCACAAGTGCCAGTCATCTACCGCTGTCCACTAAATCACATCGATTCGCATTTGCAGTATTGATAAAAATGGGCTGACGATGTTTGTGTCATAAATTTTATAAATCCTTTTTTTCACATAGCTAATTATACGTCACCTATTTCAATGTTGGAAAAACTTCATTATTTATTTACACACTAGAAGATAGAAGTAAAATAATAACAATGTTGTGTATCCAAAAGCATTTCTTTAAACACTTAATTTTTAATTCGATGGATTTGTTTATTCACAGCTATAAATTGACAAAAATTATTGCGTTAACTAGATTACTAGGTAACCCTACAGGGGTTAATAATTAATTATCATATCATTAGAAAACTTATTTTATTTTGCCGAAGTTTTAATTATAGACGTTTATCACTCGACGAATACCTGGGCGTGAGCATAAAACCTCACCCTCCGGAAACGGCGGAAATGGGATCTGGATAGAGAAGAGTGCTTCACGTCGTTCCTCTTAAATTTATTTGAAATCCTATTTAGTATAATAGCCAAAGTTTAACCATTCGGACTGCCTTCAAAGCCTACCCTACATTAAAATATTAAGAAATACTTTAATAAAAACCTTCGTTTTAAAAAAATAATTAATAAATTGACACTAGTTATTAAACTATATTGCTGTACAAGAAAAAAATCTAACTGACCACATTTTTCTGTAGCTGATGCGTGAATTTTCACTCATGCCTTAAAAGCACATAATAATATAAGTAATATTTTTTTAGGATTCAGATAGGAATCGTGGAACAGATACAACTGTTATATCACATAAAAGTTATTCTGATTTTGCTATATTATGTATTTCTATAGTAATGGGCAGTGGTAGCCTAGCGGTAGAGGACTGCGACTTGCTTTCGAGTGCCGGGTTCGATTTTTGGGTTACAATCTTATATAATTCACACTTTATATTTTTTAGTTCTTAGCTGCCCTCTGCTCGTTGAAAGGAGTATTCGTATAAAATTCCAGAGATATTCTGAAAAGTTAATACATAGAATAAATTCTCTTATGTATACATAAATATATATATATATATATATGTATTTATATATAAATATATATATATATGTGTGTGTGTGTGTGTGTATGCGTGTGTGCGAGTGTGTGCGTGTGTGCGTGTGTGCGTGTGTGCGTGTGTTATATATATATTAGACGAGTAGTTAGGATTGTAGCATAACGTGCTTTAAAAATGTTATTTAGTATAAAAAAAGAATTGTAAATAAAAAAAAGTAATATTTTTGTTGTTTTGTTCGTATCATTGGACATCGTTCAGTTAATATTAAAAAAAGCGATCAGCTTCGTGGGAACGTCTGAAATGGTCAATAAAGATTAGTAGCCATCATGATTTTGTAAAAGCGGCGCGCTGTGTAACGAAATGCAGACCATGAGCGGCTTGGTGACAGTACCGCTCGGCCTCAGCGCCTCCATTACGAGGTCGATTAGTGTTCGCGGCTAGGGTGAACAACTTTTGCTATGAAGTTAGGACATGGCTTTGTACATCACAGCTCTTCAAACAGACACTAATAGAGATAGATACGTGTTGTTTGATATTATATGCCAAAAATTGTATCTAGAAACTTAAGGTAAACTCATTCTAGGACCAGTCTATTGATGTTTGAGTAAATATTTGGAGTATAATATATTACTTGCAAGCACATTATTACGCAGCCGAAGACCTGAACGTCGGAGAAGGTTTTATTATGCTCTCCTCCGACCTCATTCACAAAGCCATAGCGGGAAACCCGCCGAAGTAAATCTGTTCGCCTTTGAATGATAACGAATAGGGGATCTCAACTGTACCTTAAGACGTTGAGGCACTAGTTCAAAGCCGATGAAACTACAGTAGTATGCAAAAGTTTTCTGTAATTTAAAAACCAGACGTCGAAGAAGGCCGTATAAGTCCAACATAAACCTTTCTTTGCCTCCGCGACAGAAGGTTGTAAACGTAAAATTTTGCCACGAGACAAAAAACTTAGGACATGGCTTTGTAGTGCCCACACGGCTGAGAAACTTTTTCTTAAACGGTTCAAACAACTTTCATATAAAATTATAAAATGTTTATCAAAACTATTTATTTTCTCAACACAGTATTTTTAAAGCATATCTTTTAGTGAAAGACATATCAAACTTATGACATTTTTAAGTTATGTATCTTGTTTTTCCTTGTTTCCCTCGAAAGTAAAGCGTTGACATGATAGTAAAATGATAATACAGACAATTACGGCGCATTTTTATTATACAAAATCCAGCCTGTCACCACATCTGTCATCGTAAACACTGTGAAAGAGGTTATGTCATTATCATTATCATAATCATTTCAGAAGTAGAATGCCCACGGCTGGATAAAATTATCCTCAAAAATTTCCAATAAAATGGATTAGAAGCGGCCTGTATCCAGCGTTAGTCGACGACCTCCTATAATTGTCCTTTGATTCCAGTACTTTCATTAAGAGAATCATCCACGCAATTTATGAAGCAAAAATATTAGCGTGTTAATATAAATAATTGTTATACAAATATGTTGTTCTCCGTCATAATTTCAACCGAAGCACATCCACTGCTGTCCAATTTTTTAAGAGTTTTATACTTTAGAAAACATGAGTTTACAAAAACACTATTATTATGCAATATATAACATTGCGATATGGGAAGAACTAGACTCTAAAATACAAGCAAGACCTCGTTTAGCAGCTAGTTCTAATTAAAAAATCTATCTATCTAATCTGTCTATTAATGTATCATATGTCTGAGCAATACCGTGACGGTATATTTCATTCGTTATGAGTAATTGTTAATCTAAAACGCAATTAGTGGACAGCGCACTTAAAAAAATTCGTCAGCATGGTAACAGTTGTCCAATATTGGAATCTGCGACAAGTACAGTTCGTCCGGGGCGGCCTCGGTACGCTCGTGACCAGGAATTGCCACGGCGAGTCACGCAGGTTTTTATCACCTCTAGGTGAGTTATGCTACGTTAGTCCGCATGGCCCTGGATGCGGCACGCTCTGTGACTTTGGTGCCAATGTACCTACAAACTGTACATTAGGTCTAAGATTTTTTTGATGCGTAACAAATTATTGCACAAGTCTGAAATAAGGTCGCTTTGTGTTAACTTTTCTCTATAACTTATTTTAGAATGAAATTTATTCCGCAATGAAATTACCAAAAAATGGTTAATAACATGCGAGATAAATATATTTAAAAACAACATCATTTGCTTAAAAGATATTATACATACGTTTCTCTAAAAAATAAAACCTTAACATGCACTTCCTTCCTTTTCATCATAATTTAAAATCATCGAACATAGGCTCTCGTCATGGATTTGATAGAACCGGTTGCAAGCAGCCTGCATCGTGTCTTCCGATGACCATAACCAAATAAGGTTTCAGAATTTTTGTAATCGATATCCTATAAAAAATCATTTAAATCATCATCCTTTAAAAAAGAGGACGTTGCTTGTTGCTTAAGTAAGTTAAGAAACTCTTAAGATAAATAATTGTAACAAAATTAAGGCCTTAAAACCCTTCGGGTGAACAGCAAAAATTGTGCGGATCTGCGTAGATGTGTAAACAATTGTACTTTTTTACTCGTGTAGCGATAGAATTTTTGATTTAATTTATTCATATAAATTTAAATTTGAACGCCGATTTTAATTCGGGCACCGTCATTGATGTGATCGCTGCCATTGTGTTCGGGATAAAAATGTAAATAGACCTTGTAAATATGTGAATACAACATCTCAATCTCACTTCTGAGACTATATTCCCTTCTCTTTTACGTGCTGGGGTAGTACCTCACCCCCTTTCACTAATCGTGTATACTTCTATTTACATGAAACGTTTATATTGGTGAATAACTTATACGATCAGTTTGGCTTGAGCGTAATGTTTGGAGGACGTTGTTGTTATATTTGCAGTAAAGTAGTCGCGTGCGCTGGGCGGATCGGCACGTAGTTCCGGCGCGGCGCAGGTGCGGCGCGATGCGGCGCTACTCCGGCTTGCGGTCGCACCTGCTGCACGCTCCACTACCGCTACCTTATCATCCTATTTTCTTCCTGTCCATGAACCCTCTAACCAATCTGTGGTCTTGAGTCATTCACTTTTGTAAATTAGCTGCGGTGAGTTATTGTCTTTTTGTGATTGGAAATAGTGTAACCAATTGGAAAGAGAAATTTCGGCAGACCAACAAAACGATGGTCTGATGACATTGTGGAAAAAACAGGACAATTTGGGCTGCCCTTGGTAAAGATAAAGAAAGCAAGGAAAAGACTTGGCCTTCGCTCAAAAACCAAAACTTAAAAAGATAACTAACCAAACTAACGTGAACTAACGTATGTAGATGTTGAAATAAAAAGACACGATTATGATATGGAAGAAATTAAATCTAGAAACCAATCTTAAACTTAACCTAGACTAAATGTCACTTGATTAATCATTTGTAGTTTATATTTAGAGGACAGTTACCACAAGTTGCCACAGTTGTCACAATTGACTAAGACACAAGAGGCCAATTAAAAGGAGTTCCCCGAGAAGTCCATAAGTATATCCTGTAAAGCTGTTTTTTTCAACTGATCCAAATTGACCAAACTGATTGAAATTGGCCACCGATGATAATATTGAGAGAATTCAATCATAGGTTACATCTTCATTAATTATAGTACCATAAATGAGAACATCATTAAGGTAAGTTGATGTTAAATAAGTTAGCTTAATTGAGTCATAGCCTTAAACACGAGCAATATCGGACCCGCAAGACCGCGCTATGATAGTGTCACTAGAGTTCGATGCATTTTTAACATTATTTAATAAATTTTCTTGCAATTACTATGTGCAGCACTGTTGATTACTAATGTTATTGAACGATTAAATCCAGGCAAAAATATATTTTATAACATTTCACGGGTTGTTTTGAAGACGTAATAAAAGGTTTTTCTGGTTGGCATTGAAGAGAATTAAAATCGATTGGCACGGAAACAAAACATTTCAAACAAGCTTGCAAAACCAAAATATAAATAGTATAGTTTTGAATATTAAATTATAACAAGATGATTAGTTATGGGTGTCAAATGTTTAAAGGGGTGAAAGTGTAACTCATTTGCTGTCAATTAATGTATGTTACATCCTATAGAAAAATCAATAGTTTCAGATATAATATAGTAATTTTATAGTACCAGAAATATTTTTAAAACTTAGGATTACTTCATATTAAAATTGAACATGTAACAGAATCAATCAAGATAGGCATTCGAAGTTCCTATGACATTTTGAAAATTAATTATTTTTTATTATCGGCCCCAGCCGATTTTATCTTGCCAGAAGTTATTGACTTATCGCAATCCAATAGAGAAATTAAATTAAAGTAACATATTTCAAAGTGACCAGTTTATACATAGTGGTGGGAAATAAGTGTCAAAGCTTTATAACTTTTTACTGACAATTATGAATATATATTTACTCCATTCAACGTTTATACAAGAACAATCACTCTGTATAACAATTTCTTCTTTGATAGTCTTTGAAAGGCTAGTTATGTTTAAACGATTCGTTATTTATGGTAATTTCTTTTGAACTTTTATTATATTACATTCTATGAAAACAATTTAGATCACAAAGCTAGTTTGATTGTTAACGATCCTATTTTATTTGCATAAGATTTTGGGCGTGCAATTAAGGAAACATTAACAGGAAATCTCGGCAACTGACCGGAAGTGGGTCGAACATCCGGCATCCATAACGCAGCTACTTTATTCTTCAATGGCTTCCGCCTTTTAACTCCCTTAGAAAGTACGTACTATTTATTTATATACTGTAATTAACGACGTGTGTGACTTTTGTACATGACTGTTGTATATATTTAATTCATTCAGTGGTATATATTTAATTCCGGAATTGCCTTACAATAACATTAGCCAAACCATACCAGAACACTTCAAAGGAATTTTTAATGAGTTTTATTTTAATGTGTCATAATGTGATAAAATATTATCCCCATATTTACCTGATCAGAAGTGTTATATTATATATTCTTTTCATTAACATGCTATACTAAAAAGTTTTTTAGTTCAATGTTGGTACAGCAAAGTCCAGCTTGAGCATGAATTTATTTATTACAACTTGTCGATTGTACAATAATATTACATCAATGGATACTGACTCTATCTTTTACCTTTACCCAGTTTAATATAATAATAAGTATTTTTTATATGTTTTAGGTACTACCGTGTATCACGCTGCACTACCACCACATTTTTTTGTTTACATGTTATTAAATCCTCTGGAAGCCATCGTCGATAATGTGGTAGTACTATTGTTCAGACAATATCAACCGATTATGTTATGGTTCGGACATCTTAGCGGTCTTAGAGCCAGGTCACTCCGTAAGGCGATCTCAAGCCATCTCTGTAAATGTCAAGATTACTTCTGAGACAATCCACAGAAAAATATGTGGTTTATATTGTTTAATTAATCTTAATAAATCTGTCAGTTTATTGTTTTCTACTATTGTTTTCCAATTAAGTTATTGTTAAAGAGATTTTTCAATCTAAAATACTAAGCGAGATATCTTCAATAATAAGTCTATATTAACCTACTATATTTAGCAACTGCGATCTTTTCAATAAATATTAACTGTCATCTAAGATAATCTTCCAAACGATAACATTCTTGTCAATTGTTATTAAACAAATAACTTGAACCGTAACTTGCGTCACATGTACTTGTAGTAGAATGTAAACTAGCCCGAAAGCAACGACTAAATTCATAGACACAAACAATAACAACAATGGAAACGGCCCCAAGCAGGAAATGCCACGGAAGCCGACGCTCGCTCTGCTAAACTATCAAGCACAATGGCAAAACAAACAAAGCTCTCCACAGATGTACGTCTTACGAAATCCTAAACATCCAATATTATTGAAATCCACTTTGATAACGGTTTCAAGTTACGTAATTGCTTTAGTGACAGTCAGTATCAATAGCTACATTCCTTTTACAAATTAAGATTGAAACATACAAGGTTTTTGTTTTTGAAATGAAATAAGGCAGTTTAAATGGTGTTAAATATGTTGAGTGAACCAGAGACCCGTGGTTGTTTTTAGAGAGTATAAATAAATAGATAATATTTTATATCTTTACCCTACACCTCTCTAACAAAAATTTATTAACAATGAATAAAATTATTTAACAGCAATTTAACATCAATAAAAGTGATAGTTACCATGATTTTAAATCTCGTCTTATTATTTGTAATTTCCTGGTGTTAAATTGTGCTCGCTGGGATTCAAATCGTTTCATATAATTGAAGTAAAAAAACAAAAGGACAAGAGATTAGTTGCGCACGCGCTGATAAAGACATCATCGAATTATTCGACACCTGCTTAGCCATCAGTCGCGTCACCTGGCCTTCCTTTTGCGGTCGTTTACTAATATCGATGATTGCTAAAGCGTAAACTAGGTGTTGCTGTAATCTGCGTTTTCCTCAATCGCCAACCATAAAAATAATTGAATAACCGGGAACGTGAGATTTCTTGAGAGCTCAACAAATAAAAAGAAACTTTAATATAAAATTATAATCACATTTCATATTACGTAATTTAACAACGGTATTATGCCGATAAAAATATATCATCTAAATGTTTAATTTAAATCTATGAGCTTGAAATTATTTTCCGATTCAAATTTCAAACCCATTTTAGTGTTCAATTTAGATTGTCATGAGTTTCTCTATTGCTCGTAACGAAAGTAACGAACAATGGAGTTGGTGATGGTGTCGGGGCGACGCCTCCTGTGCACCGTGGTCCAGAAGCAAGCACACCTTTATTACTTAATTAGTTATTTACGGAGATTGAAAATGAATTGAAAGCAGTTTTTTAAAAAGTTTAGTTTGTTAAATTATTACTTTATTCGTGGCGTTATTCCGATAACTCATCGAAGTATACATCATCATAATCATTTCAGCCGCAGGACGGGCATTGCTGGTTATAAGCCTTTTCCAAAAATATATAACAGAATCGGTTAAATGCTGCATGTGTCTTGCGTCTTCTGACGACCTGAACCTTAACTTGTCCAACGCTATACTGTGTACTACTATTGATTACACTCGGATAATAAAAATCTCCTAATTATATAACATAATCATTGGCCTATAAATTAAAAATTAAATATAAGAATGGTTTACTGACCGAGTCTATGAAAGCTTTGTCCATAGTGTTTTTAATAAAGTGGCAAATAGTAGTAGTAGCTAAATAGAAACAAATGGCGCGCAGTCATCGATTGAAAACGGATGTCCATCCTATTTTTGGGTGGTCGCGTCGCCGGCGTTCATTTCATGGCTTTTAAAAGCCATTACCGCCCCACCGCCTTCCATGAGACCGCGACATCTCAATAAACTGTTATTTAATTATTTACGTTTTTGCTGTCATCCTATTAATTATTTATTGTGATTAACTAAATAAAGTGGTTTGTACGTAATTTTATTTTTTGTTTCATTAATCACACCAATACAACAAGACAAAAAGCATACTTGTTTATTTTTTCCATACAAACGTTTACCCAGTTAATTTTATAACTACGTACACATTCTGAAACATTTCAGAAATTGTAGCAATCGAATCTGATCGGATATCATCCTTTTCGTCGTCAGTTCAACCATAGGACATGCTTTGTACAGGCCTCCTCCAAGATTTGTTTAATAACGGCCTGTATCCAACGTTTTCTGACAACCTTCACAAGATCGGCTGTCCACCTTGTGGGTAAACATCCTAAGCCGCGCTTACCGGTTCGTGATCTACACGTATTTAAAACAGTATTACTTCCTTAGCACTTGAAAGTCGGCATAGTGAACGAAGCCTACATTTTTTTAAATTAAAACTTGTAGTCAACTAGTCATAGCGTAGCCCTCATTAATCAGACGACCTCATTGATAAAGAGATCTTTTACTTTACTACCATTAAAATTAAAATTGATTTCATAATTTTAAGAAATTTACATCAATCGTTTATTTAGTTATTATCTATTATTCTTCAAAAGAAAATCTTTGAGCGCCAATAAATATATAAGATAAACGATTCATCAGGTAATTGAAAAATAATAAAAAATGTTTTAAAATGTGTTAGTTTATAATGGCTTATTGAATATATTGCTCACTTGCCAGCAAAAAAGTTTTAGTCCCGTGATAACACGGAATTACATTTTTTTTAAGAATGCGACTGGCGAATAACTTCTGATGGCATAAAGTATATAGGGACAAATAGTAAAAAATAATAAATTTTAATACGCAAATCAAAATTTTGTAAACGCTTTTCTCCTTTTTCTTCGTTGACGTTATTTACTATTTTTGAAACCGTGGATTTTTGATCAGTGTGTACCAGACATTAATTGCTGCAAATGAGCTAAACCTTCATACACCTTTAAAGCCTTTACACTTATTTTCAATAATCTTGTGTATAATAATTGGCCTTCTACACCATACTGAGTGTAAGTCCCACTTCTATGTTGAAAAATATTTTGAAAGTTCAATGAGATAATTTATTATTAAATCAAATACAATAAACTTTTAATGTACTTGAGCTCAATTTCACGTATATTCACCGCTGTAAAACTTTATCATCTTTAATCAATCAGTATGTATAGTACAATTTAAATATTTTTTGCTAATAGATGTGTTTGAGTGGGTGCACACGTGGGTGCGGTAGGTAGGCGTTGGATCCGCCCTATTATCACGCCCACCGGCACGCCTTCGTAGTTTAACTGTGTGACGTTTAAACGAACTTATTTATAAATTCATTAAGCATTGAATCAATTGCAATTTTTATCTATTCGCCATATCTGAACCATTGAATATTAATATTGAATATTTCCTATTTTATTTAAAATTTCTGTGAATTTTTTTTTATGTCTAATCGTGTCGATTATCTTACATTTCAATATTAAACATAGATATTTACCTGATAGTAAGTGGTATCTATCAGGAAGGCCAATGTCCAGCTGTGGACGTATGGCTAAAATTATGAAGATTATGAAGTTAATACCCAGAACAGAGGAATGCAATGCGTGCTTTCAATAAAACACTGCACGACACTGCGTTTAACAGTCTGCTTATAATTTTGTGTGTTTCGTTTGACCAGTTATTCCATGCTCAGTGATTCGTGTGCAGTTATACGGTACCATAGACGCTCTACGCAAGGCATAGGCCTACTCCAAAGGTTTCACTGGGGGATATACCATAATCGCCAAGCTTGGCAGGCGAGTTGGCGATCACAGTGTGATGTTATGGTACGCAGAGGACGCTGCTGCCTTGCTTGAAACTTGTTTGTGTGCAATAGCAATCCTTTATAATGAATGCACTAAGTGTGAATTATAAGATTGTATGTGTATATCCCGGGAATCAATCCCGCGTCCTACAATCCCTTGTCTTAGTCCTCTATCGATGGGCTAACACTGCTCTTGTGTGTAGTTTCTATGGAAAAAAAACCATAAAGTGGTCTACGAACTGGTACCTCATACAGAATTTTTCCCAGATTTGGATTCCTGCAATTATCTTCTTTTCCCAAACCTGAACGAACATCTAGCTTCGTGGTAAGAGATTTAGGTCGAATGAAGAGATGATAACTAACGAAATCGCCTATTTTGAGTGCCTTGAGAAAATCTTATATTTGGTATCCCGGGAATCGAACCCGTGACTTACGATCGCAATTACTCTACCGCTAGTTTACTACTGCTTTTTTTATCTTGCCAGTACTTAATTAGACGATTTCATACTTGGTGCTACTACCAACGATGTTTAGTTATTCTTTCGAGTCCTAGATGTGTTAGTCCTAAGAGTTAAATTAAAATACTCTACTTACCCAGTTTAGAAATTTAATTTGAATAGTAGGCATGTCTCGTGGCGTCGTAGCCAGGCGAAAAAAAATGCTTTTTGGAAGAAATCATATCAAACAACTTATATACAGAATTGGCCTTTGTCGTTTCAGAAATTCAATTTGGTGAAATTTTAATACGCAGCGGCCCAAACCGAGGCTTCCAAGGAAGTTCTCGAGCTTCGCTACCTTAAAAGAGGTTTAAGACTAAGCATCCGTAGTGCACCGCCCCTTCACACCCGCGGCGTTTGCAAATGCCACTTGGGCAGTAGTGCAAGTCAGTTCAGGAAAAAAAGGTTTCTCAGTTCTATTTTGTTTCGTCAAGTATTCGTAATAATATTGTATTATTTTGTATTTATAGCCATGTAATTACATAGCTATAGAGAAAATTATACCAAAAGCTATACTTTTTTATCATAAATATAGAGTGACATGTGCTAAGCCCCTTTTGTTACGAAAGATCTATCTCAACATATGGCATATTACCTAATTTTCCCTTAAATTTTCTTTTAAATCAATTTATTATAAGTCTTTAATTTATTTATTGGTAAGTGGTTTTATGGGTTCCGAAACACCTAAAATGTACTACGGAAAGTTTTTTAGACTTTGAATCATAAAATTAATTTCTCAGCCTTGTATGTAAAACTAAAAATAGTTGTTTGCTATATGAATGTAATTATTATGTGGTCAAGAAGTCAATCTTTTGTTGTGTAAGCGTCTTGATTTCATAGTTTGCCGTTAGATGTCGGGATTAACGTGAACCGACCATTAAGTACGAACCCTCAACGAAAACCGTGTTTTCGACAAGTGTCACTAGATTGCGCTACACAGAGCAAAGAAAAAACACACCTAATGCTATTGTATTTTATACGTATTTATTATTCGGTTAGTTAGGGATTTACAAAATATTTCCTATAAATATCAAACAAAACAGGTGGAATAACCTATATTTTAATGTTGTATGAATGTTTAATATAAAATATAGAATGTTTTTTAACAGTCTTTTTTTTAGGATCTATATTCCACAGACATTAGTCTCCTTGCCTGTTTTTAAAATTACATTTAATATTTTCGAATACTTATTACTCGTGTTTGTGCATGTTACAGTGTTTAAGTCTCTTAAAATATTTACTAGTTGAAACTAAGTTGAAATTATTTTTTTTAAATCATAGATGTCTTCTTTGTTTTTATTGACACCCTAACAACGTACAGTTGAAAATATGGTTCGGAGGACCACTTCCTCTTCCCTATTCCATATTGCTCTATCCTCAGGTTGTACGCAAGTACCATATCCTAGCTGAGGTCCTCTTTCAAAGGCTCCTGCACTCAGTCACTACTAGGAGCGCCCACCTAAATGACTTAAGTGCTTAGAGAACTCCCAATCCGATGAATTAATGTGACGGTCGAGGCAACCATTTTAAATTAATTACTGCAAGGAGTTACCCAATCTCGGTGAAGTTGCAAATGAACCACTACTAGGTTCCTAAAATTTACAAAAAAAATTTAACATAAAAGTGTACGCATAATTGTTAAAAATTAATTATTGTAGGAGTAGACATATTTTGTAAACATCTGGATTATTAAAAATGACAATTTGTAATAACAAATATCAGTGTTTTTTCATTTATATATGTGAACGTAGTGTTTATTAGTAACATTATTATGCCTTTTGAATTATATAAATTGTTATTAATAAATCATATAGAGAAATAACCCATTCAAGATAAATATATCAATTTATCATTTGGTAGTAAAAATAATCTACGACTGTAACCCCTATATATGCACATATCAAAATAATAATATATATATTATCTTACAAAAGAATATCAGAGGGATTTACTTGTATACTCTACATTAAATCTCAAAAATCTTTCTATTTCTCCCTCGGCAATGTCAAATGAAGTACGATTAAATTATATTTTCAACATTATTTCGAAGAAATTAACAAAATATATAGTAAATTATTTGTTGACAATATTCAAACTCTCTTCGCACGGATATCGGAATAATCTAGTTTAAATACTATTTTGAAAAAATAATTCTAACAGAGATTATTTTAAAAAATCTGTACGGGGGAATATGCTGTATTGTAAGTTGTTTCGTGACCGGAATATTTAGTAAAAGTTAGATTATATTAAATTCATTTTTAAAATGCTTAGGAGCTGGTAATGTGATATAATTGCGGCACCGAAATAAACGATTATGATCATGATGTCTCAGTAAACGGTTGCGTAAGCGTCGGAGCGGCGGCGCGGCGGCGAGATGAAGGAGCATCGATACAATCGGAAGCTCTTTGCGACACTTCGCCGCTGCGGCCACGCGCCTTACATCTAATCGTTGATAAAATACCCGACTCATCTCCCATTTCATCTGCGCGCGCGAATCTATTACCAATGTTACACGTGCTGGCAACTTGTTCTTCGCATGTAATATGTAATAAACGTTGCATCGAGTGGCAGCGGTAAAAGTACGCCAGCAGACTTGTTCACTGGTTCAATCCTCGATATATGGAATAATTTATGAATATTATTACATTTCTACAGATTACAAACAGCATTTTGTAAAAACGGTCGTATCCTGGGAACAAGAATCTGAAATCTATGTAAGATACACGACCTCACACTAGGCCCAAGGCAGACAATTAGACATAGACACAAACATTTTCTCTCTAAGCCTGTTTCTCAATAGTACGATTATATATTATATATATTATAAGTCTGATATAAAAGATTCTTCATCTACAAGGCATTGGCCTCCCCCAAAGACCGCAACGATGACCGAGCCCGCGCTGGCCGGACCTTATGTCGACGGTCCACGAAAAATTGTGTTTTTACATTGCTCAGAAAGAATATTTATCGCATTTAAGCCAATATAAAACGCTGAAAGTACTAAAGCTTTTCACTTTTTTTATCAAAGTTCTTTAATTGTACACGGGCAAATTAAATTTAACTTATTATATTATATTAAATGGACATTTCGTTACACTTCGGCGCAAAATATTTCATTCCCTAACTGTATAAATTATATGAGAATTCTCCTAAAGTAATCTTAGTACATTTCATATTAATTATGTGCATTATATAGAATTACCTCTGCTCACAAAAAGTTTCCAGAGGATGGGTAGCAGCGTCCTCTAGGTACCATAATACCACACTGCGATCGCTAACCCGCCTGCCAAGCGTGGCGATTGTGGTATGTATGGTATATTTTTAGGTGAGGCCTATGTCATGCGATAAGCGTCTATGGGTTGAAATGATGACGACGAAAGCCTTTTTTTAAAAATGGAAAAGACGTTTTTAAGTTTATTAAATTAATTCATAACAAACTTAGTACACACAACACTATCTCACCCGATTATTCATTTTACTCTTCGCTTTTAACAACGTCTTTGAAGTGAAACATGGGCAATCATTAACTGAACCCATATGGATTGTACACTTCTTTACGTCGCTTTAATGCAAGCCACATTATCAAAATGAAAAAATATTTAGTTGATTTTTCGTTGATCATTATTAAAGGTTTGTATTACATACGTTACGCTTGATTAACTTAAAACGCAGAAAGATAATTATTTAAACAATTAAGCCAAACCATATTATCATAATGAATATTGAGTAAAATATTCGTTGTCGATTTAAAATATAATGTTACAGGTGCAAAATCGTTTATCATCGTGTAAATTTAAAAAAAAGACTTAAAAGAACCTCCTATTAATAAAATAATTCACAAAACTATACAAGACAAAGAAACAGACGAGGTATCGTGGAATATTCTAGAAAAATAAGGTAAACGACTGAGCGTAATCATAGTAGTAAGTCTGTCCAGTGCAAGAAGTTAAATCGACAACCTTCAAAGCTCCTGGGAGGTTCGGATATTGCGTCGCCACTTGACACAGATGCACTTAACTATGCATGGACAGAGATGCCGCACTCCCGAATCTGAAAACTTGGCAAAGTTTCAGATTGTCAATTTTAAAGTTTATCCTACGAGCTTTTATATGAATGATGTACTGATTAGTTAAAAATCAGGTGATTTAAGTGCAGCTGGCCAACCATTTACTTTAGGAAAATACAAAAAAATACTGCAATTCAATTTAATTTAAAAAAAAATGACAAGTTATTACACTTTCACTATAAAACTTGGAGCGATGAAGAAACTAATGTACTATATATTTACAAAGTAATGCGTACACATTAACTTGATTTTAAAGAACTAGACATATGTCACGCATAGGAAACCAGAAAAAAGTTTGTTAGTAGTTACAACCTACCTTACTTACGTTGTCTAGAAAACCAAAACGTTTCAAAGTAAAAGAAACTCTCTAGGAACCAAACTATCGCAACATAATAAAGTTGACGCACTATAGAAAAATTTTATTGAGCAAATTAATATCGGGCAAGTTTTATTTATATTTATTTTATCTAAATATGTAGTTAAAGTGTCGTTCAATATATTTTTATGTTAATACTTATTTAATTGTAATCGCGAATCATATGAATAGGCTGAAAAGCCTTATTGGACTCTACTACTTCTTGCCTACTGTATTATATACAATTGTTCTGGTGTTTAAAAGAGTATTTTGTTATAAAACTGAAAATGAAATTTTATGTAAAATTAAAATTAAATAATATTTTTTAATAATTATCCATGGACTACTTGCCCGTTTTGATTCAGTTTTTTTATAATTTTTTCACATATTGTGTTAAACAGTTATATAACCCTTTGCGTTCTATCTTAGTTTTCATCTATTTACATTATTATTCACGGTGGATTGCCATTTTGCATGAGAAGAATGACAAAACAACCCAATTTAATAGTAACTAGAATCAATTTGATTCTAGTTACTATTAAATTGGGTTCCACTGTCAACATTCATACAGCTTCAGCATTCTTTACCTTCATTTTTTAACGCCCTTATCTGAGAAAAGCCCACAACAAACCCAGACGGATTTTTGTGGTCACTCTTACAATATCCGTAATACAGTAATAGATCACCATTAAAAATGCTTTACACTATAAAAGGGTTTTTTAATAAACCTATAATTTTTTTGCTACATAGAAGTGAATTAAAATAATACACAGCACAACGCAGTTGCCAAAATAGAGCTAGATTTCTCAATGTTATGTATATTATATAGAAATATACACGGCTATTTTTTAATTTCTTTTAACATTCTTACGCACATAAACGAAATTATAATTTATGTATACAGAGTGGTTAAAAATAGATAGCGAAAGATTTAAAGAGGCGAATGTAGAGCACATTTGTCAGCAAAAATCTTGATGATCACTCTAAAATATCTAACATTAACGTATTTTTTCTATTAGAAAGCGACTAGTCAATCACTTCTGGCAGTACAAAGTTTGCACATACGGATAGTTAAAATTTATTATTTTTTATGTGTAGTAACTCTAATATCAAAACTATTTTGACATATATATTTTCAATAAGTTTTATTTTAAACCATTGAATTTTGAAAAGGGTATACCATACATTAATACGATCAATGTATGTAATAAAATTCACCGCTTTAAAGCTTTCACACTTATTTCTTATCACCTATTGAAACTGACACAATATTGAACAAATAAAAAAAGCGTAGTTTATTAACGACCGGCGTGAAATGACAGTGGTCATCGATTTTCAAGTCCAGCGGCGCACAGTATGCGATTTGTTCGATTGCCGGCGGAACATTAGCAGCTGTTTGTTCTAGTAATTCTTGGTCCGCTGGCCATAGAGTTCCACGGCGTTCGAGACGTGAACAAAAGCACCTTGCGGGGCTTCATTGCGCGTGTCGTGAGAAATTTGAATCAGTGCCATCAGCGTATTTTCCGGTTTTAATACGAAAGCTGTTTTATAACTCCGTTAATTTTTGGAAACCATTTTTGTACACACTATAAGTGTTTTATTTCTGAATACAATCTTATTTTAAATCAAAACATTCAGTCCGGCGATCCTCTAATTTTTTTTATTCCTTACAAATAATAAGTTTTCTTAAGGCCTTAAAATAAGGTGTCTATGATGGTTATGACCTCGTCATTTACCCCAAATCTCTTACACACGCAGTTATTTGTCCAGGTTTGAGAAAAGAAAATAGTTGCAGGAAGTTAAATCTGGGATTCGTAACCCTGTTTTCAGGATTTTTGTCATAGAAACTACAAACTAGAGAAGTGTAAGCCCAGCGACAGAGGACTAAGACAAGAAATGGCAGGCAAGAGATTTGATTCCCGGGAAACAATTTTATATAATTCATACTTTGCGCATCTTTTACATAGAATAACTAGTGCTCACAAACAAGTTTCAAAAGGAGGAGTAGCAGAGTACTTTAAGTATCATACCATATATCATATCAATACCACACTGCGATCGCCAACCCGCCTATCAAGCGTGACGATTATGGTGTACCCCCTATAGATATCTTCGGAGGCGGTCTATGCCTTGCAATAGACATCTATGGGCTAAAAAGACGAAGAAGAAAGGCTACACGCGTATGATCTCTAGCATTGTCTTGATGAAACATCCTTTTTTTTTTGAAAAATGTCGAATACATATTTTTTATCATTTTATTAACCTACCTATACGACTACCAGTAAAGGCTTCGAAACTATATCAGGTTTGAAGAATTATTCGCACATAACTGATACTGCTTTTGTTTACAATGAGAAAGTTTATATTATATTAATTTATTATTTTAAAATCCAGTCCGTGAGATGTTAAATTCAAACTGAAGTTATAATATGCTTATGTTTTAAGGTATATTTTAAAATTTACAGCTTTATTACACTCCTTCAGATCACTAGGTAAGTTATTGTACCATTGAGCTCCTTCGAAAAAAATCGTTTTCTTTCCATGATTATTTCGGATATTAATTACTAGGTGTTTGTATATATTTCCTATATAATGGTTATATTATAATATATTGTAATAAAAGTTGTTTTTTTTTTAATTATACGTGTATAATTAAAGTCATTTCAGGTTTAATAATTTTTTTCTTACAATTGTGTTAATTTGGGCGTGATAGTATGGATAATTATATTGGTTTGAATCCATAGATCCCAATATTTTAACCAGATATTCCATAAGATCCCTATATTTTAAATATAAAAAAAATATTTTTCAAAAGCCTTCCCGGAGATATACCTAATTATTTACCAAATCTTCACGGCGATTAAATATACGGATTTTGAATCTATCGAGTATATACAGACAGACACATAAATTTTTATATATACAATACAATGGCTCGAACCTTTTGTAGAATACTAATTTTGTGGATTTCTGTAAAGCCCATAATATTGACATAAGTATTGTTCTGACATGGTCGAAATGTATTAAATTATCGAAATTTTTCAACGAACCATAAACCGAGGTGGTGTAGTTTTCTTGCTTGTAAAACATATTTAGTTATATTTGAAAACCTTGTTACTACTGACTAATAAGTTATTTGTATAGTCAGAGCAGAAGATAGGCGCTAAGTGTCGCAGCATGCTTTCTATAAGTATAAATTTTAAGACCTTTGGATTTTCTTACCTTAGGAAAATATGTTAATACAGCTTTGACGCCAATTTTTTAACGAAAAATAGTTTTAATTATAGCTAATTAGTTACTCTGATTATATTGTAATAATTTAGCTTGTTAACCTACGTAAGTTATTTCGTTAATAAAATGATGTTTGTGTCTTTAGAGCGATAAATTTAAACGAGTAGGTGGTTTGTTGTTGACACCTAGGGTGAGCTTGGACCGCCTCGACCCGCCTCGTTATAATCACCTTACGATCTCTAAGAGCCGGACCCATGAATACACGGGTCCTATTCACTCGCCGCAATTCACCAAAGAAACAATACGTACCCTTCGTTCAGTCGAAGGACTACAAAACGTGAAAAAAAAACCATATTATACGTACTTCTTGGGAACCCTTTGGTAGCGGGGCAATCGAATGCTTAAAACATTGCAATCGAATATAAGGCGGGTGAATGGTTGAGTACAATGGTGTAAGCGAAAGCGGGTGAGGGCGCGAGTGTCGTGTGTCGGCCGCGTCGCCCACGCCATACCCGCCCTCCGCTCACTCCGACATTCGATATCACCTTTTTATTTCATAATTTCAACACAATGAAAATCCTGCAAAGGCGTAGGGCGAAGACAATACGCCCGGAGGCAAAAACCGCTCGGAAACCCTTTATATCCAATTTATTGTCTCAAAATAAAATCGGGTGCAAATTAAAATAAGTTCTAAAGTGTACAACCGGTACCGCCATCCTTTTAATAACTCGTTCGCATTCAAATTTTATATAATAGACACCTACAGGAACCTTTTTTTGCGTAGAGGGAAATATGAAGCCCTTCTATTGATTCTTTACAATATAAACATTGATCAAGATTACGTACCGTTGGCCGTTAAGGTTTCACGAGGTACTTAAAATTTGCACGCTAAAATGAATATGTAAATTTATCACACATATAACAAACAAAGTAGCCCATCAATGTTTGCTAATAACATACGTATATCCTTATCGATTGTCCATCGATAGCAACGAACATATGTTTCTAGCAATCAGATGTGTGGTATCTAGCATTAAGCACACAACGAGTGCGGGGTGCGGAGGTGGTTTGGTCCGGCGCCGACGCCGATGCCGTGTATAAAAAGGTTGCGGATCGCTCGCTTCTCCATCCAGCGATTGGCTAGGCGGCGCCCGTTGCTCCCCGGGGCCCTATACGAGAAGCGAAATGGGCCCCAGAACACCCATAAGAGAGCGACCCCGCCCGCCACGGCCGAATAATTAGGGCTCTTTGTTTAGATAGCGGCAATTTTATTTGGGAGAGAACGGGCGCAGGGGACGTCTTTGGCCATTTCGACCGCCTGATATTAATAAGAAACGTGTGAGCCAAATAAGAATCTCCTCTGAAACAAATTGTATTTGGATTTCATTTAACCATATTGTAAGTAAGGAAATTTTAAAACATAGACTATGCAACGAACATGAAGAAAACTGTAATGTGTAAACTGGATACTCATCTTCTGTCTTGCTTATTGCATTGAAGTCAGACATGGCATGGCATGTCAGACACACATATGCAAGGTCAATGAAAAAGTTAGGACTAAACAGACATCAGGGGAGAGAAGTACACAAAAAATCAGTAAAATACTTAAAATAAGATTGAAAACTATCAGACAAAAAACCAAAATAACAGATGCTTTAATACAGCCTTTAAAATAAAAACAGTAGGCTGTTCATATCTTGAAGATTGAAGACAATATTTGGACTTTAAATATGGGGCTGATGATATCGTGGAAAAAGTGGAGTGAAATTGAGTGACCCTCGCTAAAGGTAGAAAGCTTTGGAAGGAAAAATAGGAGGCTTTTACCCAAATAGGATACAGATTTTAAAAAGGTAATTAATATATAATAATATATTTGATTGAATAGTAAATTGTACTAGTTTTAGAAGACTAACAAAGATTTGAAATATAAAGTATGTAGATGTTAAAATGCAAAGGCATAATCATTAACGTTACTGTGCTTTGACCTCATATTTTATCTGACTATATCTTCGGAGGCACGGATAAGTAATCAAAAATGTGTATCATTCTAAGTGTCACGGGCAAAACTTATGGAAGTGGGAATAAAAGAGACCGCAACTTTATAGAAAAGAAATAGGGGACGTCTACAGTCACCAGGCAATATCACATAAATAATGCAGCTAGCAGAATTGAGATTTTGATTTGTTTTCTCCGAAACTTTTATTTGTCTTTACTGAGAATTGTACAAGTGAACATAATGCTTTGACTCCTTTGTCTAGTTTACGGCGCTCTTGCCGTTCTAAGTTGCTGTTGAAGGCAATACGAAGATCATCCATGTGAAAATATTTATGAACGATAAGACCTCCTTCTAAAGACAACGGTTCCAAACCTTTAAATTACAAAGTTTTTGTGTTCAAGTTCAATAAAAACTATGGACTAGCATTATTTTCATTTACTTTACAATTTTCGTAAACTTTTAATGTATATATTACTGTGTACCTTCAAAGTGCTTTATTATTCCTTGTTACACATTTTTGTTTAGTCTCAATTCTGATACTATCTATGATAACAAATACAATACAGACATTCCATTAAGTAACAATAATCTCAAGGCCTATGAACTGAGAAAATACAACAGGCAGACTCAAATACTATTAATCAAATGATATGTAGACCAGTATAATTTATAAGAAGTAAACAAGTATAAAAAGATGTAAAATATGTCAGACTGTCATATGCTGTGTTATCATATGTATGTTGATGTGTAAAAATGGTAAAGGGGTGAATGTATAGCATATTTCACAGCAAAAAAAAACATTAAAACTTTTACACATATTTCCAATCACTCTGAGTAAAGTGATCATTCTAAAATATGTTACATTTAATGATTTTTTCTATTGCAATGTAGCTGATAGTTAAAAAATATTAATTTTATTATGTAGTAATTTTTTTTAAAACACTCGTTTATAATGTTATTTATACATTATTTTTTGTAGCCACTGTTTTTTGATTTGTGTACCGTAAACTAAATTGATGGTAAATGAACTACGCTTGCCTCTATACGGTCACTCATTTAAAGCTTTTACACCTATAACCAGTCATCCTGCATAACACTAGCTATTTAAGAAATATAAATGAAAAAGTTATGGATGACTAATATTAATTACTAAAGATTAAATAAAACAACACGAATGATGTCCTTAACATGACTTCTGAACCTGTGTGCTTGAATGTACAGGCATATATTCGTAAAAAAAAATAAACATTATAGGTTTGATTAAAAAGTTCGTGCTAATTTTTAAGGATGTGACGTAAGGACAAATGTAAACGTATCAGAATTATGGAAAACGAATGATGTTTGTATATATCATCACCATCATCGTTTCAAACATAGTATGTCCACTGTTGCACATAAATCCCTATGGATTTTCAATAAGACCGATTGAGAGCTGCATGCTTTTAGCCTCTTATTTTACAAGATCATCTATCCACCTCTTGGGTGGATATCCTGAGCTGCGCTTGCTGGTCCTTAGTCTCCACGCCAGACTCTCTAGGTCTAAAAATAACAAAAAAGTTAAACTGTTAAGCTTTTTTTTTGGTTTTTGAAGATGTTAAAACTGAAAAAAACGAATGTCCCACTTAATAGCCAAGAAGGCTTTACAGGGCCGGCGATCATTCATGATTCAGAATTGGGTGAGAATTGGTTTCAGACCTCATAAAATATGCCATGAGAAATTTTAAAATCTTAAGTAATTTAATAAAATTAAACAGAAATTATTTTTGATAATTTCGATTTTCGTACATTGACACAGACCTCATAAATAATGTTTACCTAATATTTACAACAATTTACAACTGTACTTATGAAACTCAATGACAGAATTTATTTTAATGTTTGTTGTAATAAAAGGATGTGTAATAAATTAAATAAATACGCTAAAAATAAAGTACATATTCAATTGAAATAAACATATAATAGTATACTAGTAGCCATTTAGTTATAGAAGTAAAGAATGAAGATAGCAAAGCACACTCCGCCAAGGCAGCGGGCGGTGATACTCCACGGGGGACCGCCTTTGTCTCGTGCCCGCAAACTTGCCATAAATGTTAATATGGGACCTCACATTTGAATATCTATTTCTTCGCGAGGCCGGTTCGTTAACGCGGCCTTGAATTTTAAATTTTATCGTCGTACAGGGAACGGCACAGATGAGGTGCGCGCCTACGTGATCTCCCTAAGAAAATAACAGACGAGTACGTTTCTTTGTATCTTTTGGGTTTTTGTAAAGAAAATACAAGTATCTTCAACAGTAGATACTTGTATATAACAATAGCATATTTATATATTAAATATATATTTAATTTGGAAATAAAATAAAAAACAAGAAGAAAAATTGTCACGGTAAAATATTCAAATATATAAAAGTTAAATAAAAAAGTTAATACTGGTTGCGGATTTATGTACATCGAGGACTCGGAGTTACACATAGATATATGTTGCTGTAAGGTAGATTGAAGTTGTTCTGAAAGATGCGAACAACACGTTAAGCTGGAGAATGTCTCCGAGTAATATTGTCGTAGGAACAGCTTAACTCACTTTTAAGCAAACTTTCGATTTATTTATCAGCATTTAAACGGTAACGTAATAATTTATCAGATAAACTAATTTATTTTGCTTTATTTCTCCAATGCTATTTCTATTAGGATATATACAGGTTTATTGGATATAGATGCAAAAGCTTTCAAGTGGTGAATGTATTATATGTCAGAAAAAAATCTTTAAAGTTTTTACACCTATTTCTAACCACGATATATAAAATGATCATTCTGAATATAATATATTAATTTGTTTTTTCCACCACAATGTGATGGGTCTATAAGTTCTGGCAGTAAAAAGTCCGCGGTGACAAATCGTAAACAACAATTAATTTTAATACCTTATACAACTTACTACATTATCATTACGTTATCAGTTACTTCTGAAACAAATGATTTTTGGGTAGGGTTTTCCATACGTTAATTGTCAGCAAACAACTATACATTCACACTTTTAAATCTTTTACGTCTATAAACAACTATCCTTTATTTTACGAATTTTATACAAACGCTTGGTTTATTTGGCCAAATAACTTATTTTCCTGCACTTCGAAAATAGTGTCACAATTGTCCGTTCGGAAGAGAGAAGTAACTAACGTCTTCGTAGATTTAAATTAACTCACAGTTGCAGACTGATGTCTGTTTCAAAGGAACACATGCTTATCCTACGGTAGTTTGGACAGTTCGTTAATTAGAAAATTTAGGACTTGCAGCTTGTTACATAAACATGTAGTCTAATTACCCTTTATTTGGGTATTTAAATAGTAGGTGTCCTCCCAAAAATCTAATCTCAATGAAATCTAATGGCCTATTCTGATAGACTGAATCCTCCAATATTATTTAAGTCAAATTCTAAGAATTTCCCTAATTTTTTATTAGTGTTTATTAGAGTTTTTACAGTAAATATCGTTACATCTGGATGAACTACACTGACAACTATAATGTAACGTGTTTCGTTCACACAAAACAAGAGTCAAAAAAGACAACGATGACTATATACTTAAATCATTAACCATACATTGATCATAATATGTCAAGACAAATGATATAACCTGTTAATATTATAACCTGTAATACTATTTTAACAATTTGCTCATCTTACGATGTCATAACTGTTGAACTTAAGCTTATACCTTTCTCTAGGCTTCGTATTAATAACTGCGTTCGTAGGCAGCTGTGTAAGCTATTGCAATACATTCCCATGTAATACCTTTAAATTGTCATGTTATAAATCAGGGAATTTTAAAGGAGAAAAACTTTAAAAGAAATACTGTTAATATAAATTATTTTAAATAATACTAATAAAGCCTGGGAATTGCCGACCCTATTGTTTGTTCTTTGTGAACCCTTATAGCTTTAGGTTAAAGTATAATATTATAAAGGTGCTCAATCTGATTCT
Source organism: Battus philenor (assembly GCF_028537555.1). Lineage (NCBI taxonomy): Eukaryota > Metazoa > Arthropoda > Insecta > Lepidoptera > Papilionidae > Battus > Battus philenor. The sequence goes on from NW_027181693.1 coordinate 9,357,151, forward strand.
AGTTTTTGTCAAAAAAGGTTTCTGATATTCTCATGTACCCAAGTGTTCACTGTAAAATAACCTAAGTGAATAATACGAATAAATAAATAACCTCTTAATAACCACGCAGTAGATTAATAGTCAATGATAAAAACGGCCTTTTCCCATTCGATCGCTTATTAAAAAGTCATAAAAAGCCGTTATATATTTGAAAAGCCACTCGCACAGCGCAGTCTGTCAGCTTTCAATTGGCCACCGAAACCGCGGTCCGGTGACAAGCGAAAGTTCAGCGACGGAACATTTTAATGCGCCCCCACCACCCTGTCTGACCCTCAATTATTGAAAATGCATTTCTATCCGCGCCCTGCGCCCGTCGCACGGCGCCACATTCCAAATGCACATTTTAAACTGCACCTGATTGCAGAACCGTGTCGCTATTCGTCCCAATAAAAGTCGCACTGTCACTTTATTTTAAGTGACAATTAGTTTTACCCAAAATTAACGCTGCCAACTCGTTGGGCGTGGATATTTTTGTAGTGGTTTCTGGTGAACAAAGTTTCTATATCTTTTATGCGATGCTTGTAAAGGTTTCAAATTATTCAAATTATTTTTAATCTATTCATAGACAGAGATGAGTGCGGCATCTTCTAGATCGACCGGATTCTTGATTTTTGTTTCATCATTCTTTTAGCGAACGTCCACTGCTAAATCTAGGTTTTCCCCATTTCCAATAGGAGCAGTTAGAAGCGGCCTATATCCAACATTTTCCAACGACCGACATCTGCCAACGTCGTCTGTCCTTTATTTAGATATACCCCAATTAAATTTTTAAAATAACGTAATATTTTAAATTTTGTTTTCAATATTTACTACTCACTCAAACTATAGATCTCTGTTATCACTGCTCGTCACATTTGTTAACAGTAGTTTTTGCACACTCTACAATGGCTATAAAAATAATTGAAAGTAATGAAATAATTTGTATTATCTCGTGGTGCAAAATGCCTGCTGACCCAATACTCAATGGGATTACTAGTTAAATTCATGAAAGTGGTCTAATTTGTTTTACAAGTTGGATAAGAAATTAAGAATGGCGAATGCCGCGCCGGCCCGCCCAGCCGACTGCGTCACCGTATACTAAGTGACGAACGGTGTACACAATTTGAAGCGTCCGTTTTAATTGTAAGTTCGGGAGAGATCGCCCTCGTAATGCTATTTTACCAACGTAATATTCACTGACATCGACTACATTTTTAGTATTAGCAATTGTCTACGTACAAAATACGTAAGACATTTATTAATTACATTCTAAACTATTCGTTTTAAGGTGTGAATGTATAACTATTGTATCAGCGAAAAGTTTTGAAGCTTCTATGTAGTGAACACTTGGATATATGTTATATTATTTTTTTCTATTGGAATGCGGCCCATAAATTATGGAAGTGTAAAGTCTGTAGGAACATGCTATCATCATCATCATGTCAGCCGGTATACGTCCACAGCAAGGCATAGGCATTTCCCAAAGGTCGCCACGACGGCCAAAATCGCGCTACCCGCATCCAGCGTCTTCCCGCGACCTTAACTATGTCTTCGGTGAGGAGGGCTACCCACACCGCAACTGTCATATCGTGGTCGCCACTCAAAAACCTTTCAGCCTCAACGGCCATCAGTTGCACGAGCAATCTCACAGCCGAGCAATTCTTCGAGCTAAGTCGGTTAGATCTTGGTGATCTCCTCATTCCAGAATCGATTTCACAGCGAAACTCAGTGTATAGCGCTCTCTGGGTGCTCTCTGGGTGACCTTCTTCTAAATCCCGTCATGAAAATTAGCATGGTACCAATCCCAGACATGATTTATCTCCAATATAACCTTAAATACAATAACATACTTTATTGATCAAACAATTTGTTATTAGCTCGAGAGTTAAAAAGAAAAAAGTATTAAATATAAAGTTTTCGTAGAGCGGCTCCAAATAGACGTCTGAAACGAGAACACGCGCGTTCTGCTTCCGCAAACTGCGTGTTGGCAGTCGTCGCCGCGGTTTAGTGTCGTCGGGAGGGAAACTACGATTCCTCTGAGCGGGAATATCCACTCCTCAACTTTATGTTCATTTTATCTTTTCGGCAGTATTGCGAGGCGGGGAGTTGGTCAAAGGCCCTCCAGGGCTCCGTTAACAACGCCGCTTGTCCTACCATCTTAAACTTACACTTTTTACACTTTCTACTATTCAAATATTAACAACACGTAAGCAAGCACGAATTGTCCTTCTCGTTGTAATTAGGTTACATTATTTAAATTTCATTATTTGTTAGCAAAACCACTTACCAGACTCGAAACTGTCTCTGCTCTCCGATTTAACGTCAATATCTGTAAATAAAATATAATTTGAGACAGAAATATTAAAAAAGATTAATCTAAATAATTAAAGGTACCAAACTTAAAGTCAACGTAATGTTCTAATTTTTTTAATATTTTACAAAATCTGCGATTATTTTTTTCAATTTACTCTATGGGAAAAATGCGCAGATAGTGTTTGAATCCAGTTATTTAAATTTCTATTTAAAAGTGACAGTTTATGATATTTTTAAAAGGTAAAACAGGCATAGTGAAAAATAGTTACTAGCGGTAAATTTTGAACGTTGTGTTCAGTTTGGTTGCCGGAGGAGAGCGGCGTTGTGCCCGCGGCGCGGTCGGTCGACTGCGGCCGGACCCTCTAATCCACTTCCCAGAAAATCCGAGGAACTCCACGACTATTTTACCCTTGTTTTAAATTCAAATTTAGAGTAGGTGATCGCATTTAAACTTTTACTAAGTCCAATTTATAGTTTCACGACCCTATCTCATAGTTACCGTTACACTTTTCGACACCCTGCGTGTTTTGAAATAATGGTTGATCTATCTATTCTATCATCTATCTATACATAAGTGGAAATTTCTAATACATATATAGAGGTCAGTTAAAACGGATTTTACGAAATGACACCCACAAGAGAGGTGTCCAATAAAAAAATAAAAATTTTTAGACTATAGCTCTTATAGGTACGTGATCAGAATATTATTTTCGCCAGTTTCAAAATGATGAAGAAAATACACCCACAAAACGTTTCGCAGGCTACACGAAGCGGCTGTGTGGCGTTTTAAGAAAACAAAAATTTATTAATTGACTAATTTAACTCATATGGTTACTCTAAAGAGTTGTTATTCTCTAGAACGCTTTACAAAATTAAAATGAAATTATTTCATCGAACAAGTATTTGGACGTACAACTGTGTAAAGATGCTGTCCCAAATCCCGTCTCCTAAATGAATGTTTTCAAGTAATATTATATATAAAAGTATAAATGAACGAGAGAGGTTACATTTTATTAATAATTGTAAAGAACATCACTGCTTGTGCGTTTATATTCCTATAAATTTGATAACAACTCCAGAGACGGCAGCAAACGTAAGTATGAAGCTGGCAGGTGCACGAATCGTCACCGAGTCTGAGAAAGGAGGATATTAAATACATCCCGTGGGAGTGGGCGCGACGGGCGGAAGGCTCTAAGGCAGCCGCTAGATTTCCCGCGGGGGAGCGTTAATTTTCTGCCGCCTTGAGCATACTGCCCCCATGGGACGCGCTACCTTTCGCATAGCCATTCTAACTCAAGGTGTTATTCCTGTAACGCCGCTGACTGATGCTGAAATGTCTCTCTCGAGGAAACGTTCGTAATTTCACGGATGGGTTACGAAAGAGTTAAAAATCATTGAGCGACCAACACGTGTCACTTGACAAAAAAAAACAAGCACAGATTTCATTAAAAGTTTACCGCCATAGTATTCGACTCGTTAATGTAAATTGTGATTGCTTCGTGAGTTCACGGGCAATTCGTTTAGAGAAAGTTTTATGAATTATAAAAATTTTTCGTTCGCATTACGCGGATATGTAGACAAGTAAAAATAACCGACATAGCCCCGCGGATACGTAAACTCAAGTGGCAGCGGGTAAGCCGTGTACGGCGCAGAACAGAGACCGCAAAAGTCTTAAAACTCTAAAATGGTGACCATGAAGCGTCAAGTGTAGCATAGGACGTTGACCCACGAGATGGAAAGACGACCTTATTACGTTCGTCGGAAGACTATGAATGCTTGATGCTCTTGTTGGAAGTCGTTGCTGGTCTTATAGAAATTTTTAAAATATTGGGAGGGGCTCCTGGCTGAAAATAATAACACAGATCGTTCATTGCATGTTTTCCATTATTGTAGTCTTAATTTTAAAGTAACTACTTGTTTCTTTCTGGCCGTAGATCAAAGTGGTTTTTGTCTCGGTAGATACCGCAACGACTCTGTAGTATATCTTCTTAATTAAAATTAATAATGTGTCACGTGAGCTTTGTACATTGCCGAATGTATTATTTCCTATCACAGAAATACCCTTTGAAATTCGTCACTGACTGCTATACAAAATCTTTAAAAAACATTAACTACTGAATTCAGTCAGAAAAACAATATTAAATTTTAATACCTTCTTGGTAAAGTAATATTTTGTTAAAGAATTAGATGAATGGCGACAAGGCTATATTCTCAGATTCTACAACATCCACACCATTATGTGACTTGTGTACGGTGTGTTCATACTGATATGTTTCCTGGCTTCTACGATTTCTGCAAACTGTGGGAATCAAAAGTCAATCAGTTTTCCAAAATCCACACGTGATTTAATCATTTAAAACAGTAACATTCAAAAATATATCTATCTATTTATCTTATCTTATATTTCTCTTCTAGGAGACTGCCTACACGACCAGCAAAAAAAATTTTTTTTCGTTTACATTACTACTAAAGAATAATTGTATTACAATTATAAAGATGCAGTTGGTAGTGAAGTTACTATTGTGGCGATCACGAGCCGGATGATACGGTTTGTGTTGGCCCCCTACTGGGTGATCGCCGACATGGTCAAAGTCTAGGGAAGTCGCTGGATAAAAGCAACGCAAGATTGGTCATCGTAACAAATCTTTCGCCTAGTTCTTGCAGAACACATCATCAGATGATATGATGATAAAGATGGTTAAACAAAACATTAACATCGAAAACATAATTATAGTCAATACAAATGTTATTTTATTAACTTATTTATTTATCTGGTTGTATTTTATATGCAACCAGGTAAATAAATAAATAGGTAATATTTTATGGTATATATAACAAGATGTTATAAATTAAGGATCTAATAACCAAACAACGAACACCAGTTACACTATCACAAAATAACGACAAAACCTTGTGCCCTGTTAAGAATAGAAAGTGTACAGTACGTAACTTTAGAACTGACGTATCTGTGAGATATATTAGTAAATAATATATAATTATAACAGCTGATTAAAGATCCACATTAAATTTTCAGATTCAGACAGCGAGCAAGCTTATCAAAATATTTCGAGCAAGAGTGAAACGTACGAATGTGGTGAAAAAGCCCCGGGGAGACGGCGCGGCAATCAGTTCAGCTGCCCCTGGAGGCGGCATTAATCACGAAGCCCGCTGCAGCGCCGCGCCTCGTCCGCGCCCGTACGCGCCCCGTACGCGCCTCGCAGCCACGCAACGCTATCACGACCAGGCCTTTCATACTCATCTGCATTATTAAAACCTTTTGTTAAGGTCAACGAAGAGGTGAGACCAAAGCTTTTACACATTTGTTTTAACTCAATATTGATAAAATGGCTCAGATCACACTAAGCACTTGTGACAATACTGCGTCAGTCACTATTTTTGATGGTATACGGTAGTGTCGTTGTATTTCTTTATTTAAGCCCTAAATGTGTTCTAGTTTTTATACTCGTCTTCTTCTTTTCAGCTTGGGCAAGGCTGAGGAGGGCTTAACTGCTCAAACATCGCCACGATGAACCGTCTTGCGCTGCTCGCATCCAACGACTTTCTGCGATCTTAACTATTTCGTCGGTACACCTAGTGGGGGACCTACCCACGCCGCATCTACCGCCTCGTGGTCTCTACTCGAGAAACTTTCGATCCTAACAGCCGTCGGCTGCACGAGCGATGAACTCCGCTCGCTGCCACGTCAGACTATCAATTCTTTGGCCTACATCGGTGACCCTCTTTTTCTGCGGATTTCTTCATTTCTGTTTCAATCTCGCAGTTTTCTATATTAACCGGAAAAAACCGTACCAATCTAAGCTATATTACAGAAGTAGTCACAATTATGTAAGATTAGTATTTATCATTAGGTAGTCCTTAATCACAGACTTTAGGAACATTTCCGGGATACAATCTGATAATTTACACTCTGAATAATGATTGCCTTTGAATATAGGATTGCCACTGCTAACCAACAAGTTTCCAGAGGATGGGCAGCAACGTCTTTAACATACCATAATACCACATTACGATTGCCAGCCCATATGCCAAGCATGGCGAGTATGGTATATCCCTCATAGATATCTATCGGGGGAGACTTAAGCCTTGCAGTGGGCACGTATGGGCTGAAACGACGACGACAATATGGTACCAATCAATTAAAAGTAATTTTAATTAAAGATAATTAGGTAGAAAACCGACATTCAAATAAATATTTAGACTAATTAAAAATCAAACATGATGCAAAATTTACAAAATATTGTAATCTAAGGGAGATTACATATTTATATAAACAAACTGATCAACAGTATAATAATTACATAATAAATAAATTTAGTCTCCGATTTGTATGTTTTTAATACGAATCAACGAATATTTAAATAGTTAAAACAAATCATTATCATCGTTTCGATCATAGGACGTCCACAGCAGGAAATGGCCACAACAAAAATTGCCACTAAAACCGGTTGGAAGCGGCCTGAAAAAACTAATGATAGGTGATAAATATAAAGTATTAATTACGACCGTTTTATAATTAAAAATTATTTATGAAAATAAAGCTTCCTTAAGAAAAGACTAAATGTCCATTAAAAAATAATTAAATTGAAATTGAAACGGAAGAGTCGCTTGATTATTTTTCTCCTATACTATAGAGACAGAATTATTCTAAACTGACATTTCAGCTGACGTTTACTGATTCAATTCATTTTAAATGATATATTTATATTGATACATCGTTGTAAAAGAAACAAAAGGGAGGTCAATTACAGCGGTACATGTCATAGATCGTTTTCTTTTTCCAGCAAAAACTGAGCACATGTGACTGTTGTAGGTACCATATACGGACAGCAACGCGATTGTGTGCGTACTTGAACCGAGAATATCCCACTGGGACGAAAGGAAGTGTGGCCGGAGTGACGCCACCTGGGATCAAGGGGTGGGGGAGAATATATATTTTTAAGGAGCCGACGTAAAATCTTAAGCTTGCCCAGACGCGATAACATGTCTAAGAATAATGGAAAGGTTTTTATAAATATTATCACGCCTGAAATACATAGGAATATGAATTTATTTTTTATACGCCGACTATAAATATTATATTACAACAAACCTTTAACGCTGAAATCTGTTTCTTTAAAATTGAATTGAAATAGTCAAAATCATAATTTTAAGTATGATTGTGATTGAGTGAGAGGTCAACCATGAAAAGGGTAAAAATAAAAAGCTGCCAAAAGACGTAGATCCGGCTTGAGTCAAGCGGTAAATGCTCGAAAAGAGTTCGCAAAGCGCGAATAGACGGTGGCGTTGAACAACGAACACTTTTAGTAATTAAGCATCGGAACAGCGGTGGGCTCAGGTCGCGGCTCGTCCCCGGGCGCCGGCTGATAATATCTAAATGCCTAATGGCTGCTGGGCCTGTGACGAATGTATCGGGCTGCCGCCCCATCCCTCCGCCCTCTCCACTATGTGATAATTCCAAACGCTGCGGCCGCGCCACCTGGGACTTACCAGGGACGGACTCAACGCACTGCCAATAAAAAATATTGTACCACTATAACTTACTTCGTTTTAAATATAATACTAATTATTTTACGAACGTGTTTTTTGTACATTTGATGAACGTAATTTTTTCTTAATAAGTTAAGAATGTATTCAAGGTAAATCACGGGTCATTGTAGCAATTTTTGGGTAAGGCCTGTGTCTATCAGTGTGCGTCGATGTGCTGACACGAATAAATGATTTAATTGTATTGAACATAATTTATAACAAGTTAAACCTTGGAAAAATAATCATAAAATGCCCATTTTCATAACTAATTTTTACTGAGTTTATCTTCTCAAGAAATTATGCTTCTTAATAATCATAAATTGCCGGAAATTTGTCGTCAATTTGGATAACAATTTGGCATTGTAAACTTGGTTGCGAGGCATGTGACGCGGTGTCAAAAGGCACGAGCCCCGACGCCGCCCGAAATTCCAAATGCACCCCCGGCCGTCGATCGAGCATCGGCATTTAATTAGCCACGTGCCTACTAAGGCGATCCTTCGCCCAGCAACATAACTCACATTGTTGCTTCGCCTTAGCTCACGAAATATCTTACAAACATTTATGAACTATATTTATTGAATAATTGTAACATTCAAGCTCTGTTTTACTGGCCATAATACTTTCGTGTTAAAATATTCTTAAGCTTTTGAATTCAAATTTAAACAAGGACGCCATCAGTAATGTAGCCGCTGCCATAGCATTATGGTTGAAATTATAAATTGTAAATAGCATCTGTAAATATGTAATATACGCTATCTCGATCTCCACTAGCTTTCATATTTCATGTTATCAAAAAGGGTCAGATACATACTCGAGGAGTAACTTACCTCCACCGGATAATAATGCGCTGCATTAGTGACCTCACCACCATGAAGGAACAAATATATATAAAGATAATTCACGTCATAATTATCTTTAAAAAGTTTATACGAATTCAAGCCATGTCTAGTTTAGATGCCAGTTGTTAACTTGTTAACTTTGACAGTAAATCTATTTGCTGTGTGTTTCTCATTAAGTTTATTCCAGGTACTTTTGGCGCAAAGAGGATTTTACCATATACTAATTGTATCACTCATCAACAATCTCCTCACAATGGAGGGATTAAGCTTTATTATTGATTTAGCTTTCATTTTATTCATTTTTACCGGTGAATAATATTTAGAAGCTTATGTCTGAATAAAGCATTTTATTTTTAACTTTTTAAAATACTAACTAGTCACTAGCATAACAACAAATAACCTTTAATTAAAAATCCTACTAAATAATATTCGATGTACAAATTGAGTCTGAAATAAAATTTATTATTATTATTAATTATACTGCCTCAATCTAAAGCAAATTATCGGATAACTGCTCTTAAAATTCAACGTTTGTAGGTAGATCCCATATTCGACTTAATTATAAATAACATTTATCACTAATCTGTGGATATGAATAAAAATTAAACTAACGTAGCGATTATTTTAAATTAAAAAAGCGCGGAGTGCGGTCCATGCGGGCAAGTCCCGCGAGAGCGAGCCCACGCGCCCAACTTCGGGCACAGCGGCGTCGCCCCCTCTCCTCGCTCGCCCCCCCATGCCCCACTGAGAATACATTTGCGCAACACTCGTGTTGGCCTAACAACGACTCTGTCACAACGAGAACCAGTCACTGGGAAAAATTACTCATTTTCCAATCGCTACTGCCACAAATAACTGCAAAGCCTTTGTTGCGAAACAAAGCCTGATTCTTCTAACACTTTCTCGTAGCGGAAACGCTTGTGTCGGTCAGAAAACGATAAAGAATTTATGGCAAAGTGCTAACAATAAGTAATTCACTAATAATTCTTAGGGTGCACAGGGAAAAGACCCTTTGTCTCTTCTGTGTATTACGGCTCTTGTATTCAATTGTCTTTAGCTATGTTTTCAGCATAAACGGTGTAAGGGGTTATAATAGTAACAAACACAAACAGAGTTTAGAAAAATACATATAAAATATCTTTCTTTTATCGTTATATTTAACATAATAGTATATGCTAATATTTTAAATATAACTTAAATGAAATTGAAAAGTAATGGCTTCGTGATTCTGGACAGGCTCTATAATCGCCTCTGTTTACAAACGGTGAAAGAAAAACGCTACAAGAAAAACGGCATTTTCGCGAATTAAAAATCAAAAAAGAGGCAACATCCATCAATCGGGCCGCGGCTGCGTGGATTGTTATATGATGTATATGTGTGTATCTACTTGTATGTACCTCAAGAAGTAATATAAAAATATGTTATTTAATAATAAGGTAATCCTTAACATAAAAAAATGTACTTAACAATTATTAGGTTCACAATCTATCCTGTCAAAGTTGTAAAGGCTCTCGACGGCAAGGCAGCGTATTAAAAACCCCAAGTTATAAAAGATAAAGTTGAGGCTTCACTCAATGATGACCCAGCGCCGCCAATTTATTTATAATCTCTGCCGCGAAATTGACTACGAATTAGCATGTAAATATTTGAGGTCCAAAGAGACTGGTGGAGATTTATCGCAAATGGCATGAGATAAGCGAGGAGCTCGTAAAGCAAGGAGCGGGCGCCGCGAGCCACTCATCGCAGCACACCCTTTGACGAAGTTGTAAAAAGAACATTAAACCGCAGTAAAAACGCATAGCGGCCGTCATAGAGTGCGGAATGTTCCGACGAAAAATGCTTCTTGTTTTACTAGCCTTATGAATTTCAACGAACTCTATATAACAAGACGCTCGCTTCTGTCTCTTTATTCGTCTTCTTTTTAATTAGTTTTATTAATAATTAAAGGTGACAAAAAATTTATACATAACTTGACAATGTAACAATAACACCAACTGTATAAAATTAATAGATGACTTTAAATTTTTAAATATTAAAATTTTTACATTTAAGGAAGTTCTACTATTTCAGTCATAGGACATCTACTGCTAGACCTATCCTTTCCACATAGATTTCAACCGGAACGGTTGGAAGCGGCCTGTGTCGAGCTTCTACCGATGACTTTAACAATGAATAATCTGTCTATCTTATATTTAGATCTCCACTCCGAACTCTGTAAGCCCCAGCGGCCACCTTTTCTACGTCCTTTGTGGTCTGCCCACTGTCACTTCAACTTGCAAATCCACAGGACTATGCCGGTTACTTTCGTTCGTGTACGGATTACCTCATTCCTGGTTCGATCTTGTAGAGAAATTCCTAGCATAGCCCCAAAGCTTGTTAAGCGACGGCGAGCTTGCCAATGAAGTAAGACGTTATTCCCAAAAGCTAACATATTCGTGAACGTGTCCAAGCAGATGTGTAAACAATTATCGACACGTACCTGGCATATTGTCTTCGCATATATCTTCATTTTCTTGCTTGACTATGATGTCGGACTCTGTTAAAAAAAAAACACAAATATAGAATTTATATAAATTTTTCGACATCTTTATGTAATTTTATTATTACTGAAATATAACGCTTAACAAAGGAGTTATGAGAAAATAAATAGTCATTTAAGTATATTTGCTAATGAACATAGTGTTATGTAGGAACGCATTAAGGAGAGAATAACTCAAAACTCAACACGTAAATTACCAAATTGCTGATTCTTTCATACATCGACATATCGCACATCGCTCACTACTTCACAGCGTCGACTGGCTCCCGCGAGACACTGTATGAAGACAGCGCAAAAGTAAGATGATAATGTAAATGCATTGAACTTCGGAGTGTCTCGGAGTATTCCACTCCTCACATTAAGCCAATCCATTCATTCTCCAATGTCTGTCGAAGCGTATGACAGAATGCTTTAAACAAATGGGACTTTTTAATGTTTCCCGAAGAAAACAATTTTAACCTTTCACACTGACTCGGCTTTTAAGTATTTTTACACAAAAAGCGTCAAATTTGATAATAAATGACTCGGTACGTCGCCCTTTGAGCACTGTACGGACGTGAACGCTTCAAACGGGTGATTAAATGAAAAAATGAGGCAACGCGCAAAACGATGAATATTTATTCAATTATTGCTGCAACAACTATTTTTAATTATCTATTGAAATAATTTTAAATAAGATATATTCAAAGAGACCCTCTAATAACCTAGAATGAATTTTTATATTAATTTAAGCTAATTTTATAGTATACATAGGTTGTTTTTTTTTGGTTTTGAATATGCATAAAATAAAAACAATATAATAGAACCTTTTTAATTTCTATTTTTATTCGAATATTATTTTTAATATTGCGACTAAAATTTTATATGTTTTAACAGAGAGCAAAAATTATTGTTCTTTGTTCCCAAAAGGCCAATCACATTTAATTTGGGATTAATTTTGTGTTAATTATTGTTCGACGTGATTAGGATTACTAGAACGCCTAAATACAACAAGGATTTTTAATTTGCTATCGATCACCGATTAACGTGCGTTAAATAAATTATCGAGTATCCTGGAGCGTTTGCTCTTGATCCAAAAATGATTAAAACTTATAGAAGCTAATCAACGAAATTAGATGATTTGTCGTATAAAGTCAAAAAATTTTTTTTCTACTCGAAATTTTTTTTTTGAAATGCAAAATCTGCATAAAAATGAAAAAGTGATTTATTTCATTCGCCATTTAGGGATGGGACCCTTGAAATTTACAATAATTTAATAATTGATCATTTACAACAAAATGTTACATGCTTTGATCGTCCTTTCAGAAAATGGCCATAACTCTACATGCTGGGGATCTGTCTATCGGTCACTCGCACGTCTATGTCGCAGCGCACCCAGCGCACAGTCTCTACGTCATGCCTTATAACCGTGTGTCAATGTCACCCCTTTCAGTTCGCCGTACTCTCTACACATACGTAATATGTTTAAAGAACATATTTCGTTGGTTTCACTCATAACCGATGATATATAATGTGGTAACTGCCTTGTAGATTTGACAAATGCTTAATATTATATAAACCTTTGAAATATAACAGTAATTTAAAATTTAATGCTATTTATATAAAAATTAATACGTTAACAATATATTTTAAATGTTTTAAAAAATACTAGAACAACAAGAATAATACCTTCTTCTAGTTTCACGTTTATTTTGATTATTTCATCATTGACAGCTTCTGTTTCGGGTTCATTTCCCGAATTGTCTTCTGCTGTAGTCACCTCGGTGTTGGTAACATTGTCAAGGCCCTCTTCGTTCCAATCCTCCTCCTCGGCTGAAAAAAAAATTAGCAATGATTTTCACGTATATTTTGCTAATACTTTGTTTTCATCATCATAATTCAAGTCATAGTACATCCACTGTTGAACATATCCCAACAGGAGGCCTACCTCGAGTATTTCCCAAAGTCTTTGACAAGGGTTAAGGACCGAAATGAAATTGACTTCTGTTGAAACACTCCAGATTTCTCTATGCGATCTAATCAGAGATAAAGATATCCGTAGATGAAAGAAGATAGTCTAGCAACTCGGCTAGTTTAAAAATCAGTAGCAGTAGACTACATAGCGCGCAAAACATATGACTGGCTGGGGTTTTTTAAACTTCTAGAGTGAAGACCATGGATTTGTAAGCGCAAATATAGAACGTCCATCCACAAGGAGTAAAGACAACCTTCGTAGGAAGTCACTGGATGCAGACCGCTTTCAATTGGTGCCTATGTCCAACAGTTGATGTCCTGCACCTGAAATGATGATGAAAATGAATAATATATCTTCTTTAACCCGAACACAACATTTTATAAATATATATGTATATACATATATATATACGTATATATATGTATATATATATATGTATATATATATATATATATATATATATATACATATATATATATATATTAATATAAACATATGTATGAAATAGTTATATTTTAGTTTTTAATTAATGAAAAATTTTGTTAAAAACGAATTTTGTCACAAATAAAAGAGTTTCCAATTATAGTTGTTTCCGTTTATAACGATAAACCGCAAGCACAACGTCCGGTTTCGGCTATAACAAGGGATTTCTACAAGTGTTTGTAACGTCACGTTCAACAATAACAGAAAATTAAGTGCCCATTGAATACAACCAAATCCCGTACTGTTGACCACCGTTATGATAATTTCATACCTACAGTTTCTTTCTACTTCACCTAATTTTCGTAAATGGCTTATAGTGTTTTGACATTCAAGTATCTTCAATAACAATATTAAAAAAATTAAAAAAAATGATCTATGTGCCAGTAAAGTATACTTTTCAAATAATACTTCTGTATAAACTAAAAATCTGGTGTTAATTAATATAACATTTTATTTAACATCAGATACGGAGACCACTGTACTGTACTGTAAAGTTACCATTTCCTCCAACAAAAGAAATTAAAGTTTCATCGAATTAACCTTAATTTCTTTTAATTTTTATGACTATCTATAAATAAAGTATAATCATTTTCTATTATTATAATCTTCCTCATATTTTCATGGATATAATTTCTTGAGCATCGAGAGCGTGCGAGATTACGAAAAAAATAAATAAAAACGAAAATAAAAAAAACCCTTAACATTTATTCTTTTCAACATGCCAATGTAGGAAAAAGTCTAGGCCAAAGAAGTATTATATTACATTTTCAACATGTAAAAATTTAACACGAAAAATGTGAGAATTTCATATTAATTCTAATATATAGCTGGAGTGGGAAGAAAATGAAATTTGTAATGCACAAGTCCAAACATCAAACATGAAAACAAATTGTATGTAATGGTCATTTCCGAATAATGAAAGGGGTTTAAGTAGTGGCATCAAAAAATATTTTTATCCTAGAATTATCCTCCAAATTATCCAGTCAATCGGTACCTTTTAATTTTACCGCCATTTTTTAATCTAGAAAGACATTTAATTATTCGTTTTAGTAAGATGGTTTATAATATAAATATATTAGATGTTACAAATAAAAAATAATTAATCTTTTTAAAATGTTGATCATTTAAATAATTGCAAGTGTTTCATTAAATTAGCATTAGTTAAGAAGGTTATTATAATATTTAATCAGTAGTCACTTCAAATATAACCATTTTGATTATGCATCACATTTGCTAGTCTTAAACGGAGTAATTAATAGAATGAATAAATTAATAAAATACAAAACAAATTATTTTTAACTGTTATTTAAACTATCGTGAAAAAGCGGAAATAATTAGTATGTACCTCAATTTAAAGATGAATCAACGACACAAAAAGATAAAAATTTTTACATAGTAGTAGTACGTATAATTAATTAAAACGACATAAAAGCTAATTAGGATAATGCAGGCCCCGCGTGTGTGAAAGGCGCGAGTTAGGTGCGCGCCCATAGGGACTTGAAATCACTGAATCACAGACTACATGCAGCTGTTCCGCTATCGGAGTGTGGATAAGCTAATCTTATTCTCACATGTAAACAGTTTTAAATTAATTACTTTGGTTGTAGAGTAAAATTTACAAATTTTAAGAATAGTGAAATTGTAAGAAAAGAAAATTTTAAGAAAGTGGTCTACATCGGAAGACGCTCAATGCAGCCTTGTTATTAGACGTCTTATACTGCTTACCCCAGCAGCCATCTGTTCTGCGCGCTATGTGTCCGGTCATTTTTTACGTCAATTTGCCAATCCATTATATACATCAATTAGTTTCTTGTACCCGAATATATTAAGGTCAAATTCAAATTGCAAAGACATTATATACCAATAAGCACTAGAAGTCGCTGGATGCGGGCAGCGCAAAACTGGCCATCGTGACGATCTTTGAGGGGGGCCTGTGCCTTGCAATGAGCATCTATCGGCTGACATAATAATAATGAACATATTTCTAACAACGCACCATGTAGTTATCCAACAATTCCAATACTGCCAGCGATGTTAAAGTAATAAAATGGGAGAATCCCGCTTGGGTTTTAAAGTTTTGAAATGGAGACGACGGATCTACTGTACCGTTAAATGGCTGTAGTTGGTCCCACGTTAAGCCAAACGATGGGCGCCAGTTTGCCGTTAAAGGGGCTGTTGTTGGTAGGTGAAAGAAAGCAGCAATTCAACAATAGAAGAAAAATATATATATTTAATTAAAATGGGTACTGGGCAGAAGGCCTGGTCTGATTTTGCACCGCAGCTCGGCACTCCCCTAATGGTGGTGGTAGCCAGCCGCACGATCTCCCAGGACTGATCAGGCGGCAGCAAGTCGAGAGCAGGGAGCGCTTTTAGTTCGCAAGATGTACTTACACTACAAGCGAGGTGTAGGACATCCACTCAAAAGGTGAACTACCGACAAAACAGCAAGAACAGAATAGGCGACGAAAAGAATGAGTGTTCGTCGTCTTATCTATTGAAAATTATATTATTAGTTAATACAATTAGATTATACCTTGTTAAATCCACGGAAGAGGTCCATATCCAGCCGTGAAAGAACTACGGTTTAAATCATAATGGTGAATAAGGCTAACGAGTTACGTATACGTTAATAACTCCGTGACTTTTGTATTTACTTAGCAGTAACTTTATTTGCTGTCAACCACCATTTCTTCACGCAAAAGCTAAGCGGGCGCCAGTACTGCAACCAGTACCTGTACCGTTTTGAAATAATCGACAACAACGCTGCCCAAGTGATGGCTCCACAGTCCAGACCTTTGAACACCTACTAGGACACTGTTACCGATACGAATCCAATAGACGTAAACAAGAGAACCTTAGCGAAAACTTTGACATGCCACCAAGCTGCCGGATCTACTCAAGAAAGAATCTACTTCAAAATCTTTTAATGACCTGGCCCGGCATATTATTTTTTAAACCTTGTTATATATAAATACACATATACATTTATTTTTATATTTATATAATTATTTTTATAAAAAATAAGGCTGTTGCAGCTCAGAGAACAAAGATTCGTGTCAAATAGCAGCAATAATTTCAAGTGCCTGCGCAAAATAAACTCAAGAAAAAAAATACATTGTAAGAGAACACCCCGGCGATACAAATTAGAATTAATAACAAAAAAATTGGCTACTGAAAATTTTTGAGCAATCTCCTTCATTAATTTAATGGCAGACAGTAAAATCTAACAACCCCATGAATTAAAACAAAAAAATGTAACTTTATAAAACATTAACAAAAATGGAGAAAAAACAAAAGTGGATTTCGTGCCTTGATTGAGCATAATTTTTGGGTAAAAAAACCATCACTGAAAACAAGGAACACTTGATAAATACTCATATAGTAAAATCATTTAATTATTCTTGTAGAATTATTTATATTTGAAAAGGCAATCCGTTAGTACAAAGCTAATGTCCTCGTTAAGATCGTTTGGCGACATAATTAGCGCGAGTCACGTGGGCGCGGATGGCGTGATTGCGTCCCGTCCACGATGCCGCACCCGCGGCTCGACTGCCTTGTGAAACTTTTAAGGAATTATTATATCTATATAATAATAACATCATGAAACTACATCGAATGCATTTGTAACAATCGACTATTGATGTACATAAATAATTATTTATATTTGTCTATGAGTACTGCTAAGATTCTTTCGTCTATTCTTCTCAGGCCTGCATTATCGATTCATCCGTACAGGTGGTTAGGTGGTGGTGTTAGGTAGTGACTTAGCTTAACGTCAACAAGATACAAGTAATCCATCAGATATTGAATTAAGATATTTTTAAATTTAAAATAGGATTTGAATCTATAACAAACATTTATACAGAATAATTAGTTATATGTATAGGGTAATAAGTTTTAAAGGGGTGAATGTATAGCTCATTTATTTGTCAGCAAAAAGTTTCTACATCTATAAACAACACAATCATTCTTCTTAGATTGTATATCATAGATTTAAAATTGTCGCCATATTCATTAAGATAGTATATAATACGAATGACAGGATAATACCTTAAAATTAAAAAAAATGTTGCGAAGCCAAATATGTATTAGTTATAGAGTTAAAATTTATTTTTTATCAGACGTGCATAAATATCATAGGTTTGACGGTAACAATTCAGATACAAGACTAAATTTTGATAGTCAAAATAATCGTCTGAGACAAAATTACTGAAAGGGTTATTGGTTCTAAATGTCAATATTTATTTTGTATGTTGTCGAAGTGATATTTCTATTTTTTTATCACACTTCCTCAAGGATTGTGCACCTTTTTGGATAATTTTAGTTTTTTTACATCACGCATAAAGTAATAATTAAGTGAGAGATTTTATGCATCAATGTTTTCCTGAGTATACTTTTACTGCTAAATAACTTATTCTGCACGTCTCTTTGTAAACAAAGAGTTCGCATAAAGTGACATTGGATACAAAAGCTAACTGTAAGAGTAACGTTTAATAGATATTGTTTAAAAATATAACGGAACCTCCCGCCCCGCTCTTCGTCGGGGCCCAGGTGGTGGGCGAAGGGGGGAGAGAGGGGTGTCCCTGTGGAAGTGAAGTTCTCGCCCGCCGCCCGCATCCCTAGGGACCTGGCCCAAGCAGCCGCCTGCTCCCGAGGGATCAGCCCCACAGTACCGCCGCCCGCCGCTCCACGCCGCTCCTCTGTCTCTCAGGAAAATAACAGACACGTTCTACTTTTAATTGATAATATTTGCTTATAAAAAATATATTGAATATCTTAATACTTTTATTCATTAACGTAACCATCAGATTGTATCTTGGAAATAAAAATATATGTGGTTAAAATTTCCATAGATTTTTAGATTCATATCTCTTACCAAAAACTTTACTTTTCATTATAGTACGTCGTTATTTAAGTTATATTAAATATATATATCAATCGAATTATGTGATTTGTATTTCCGTTAAGGTACGAGCAAGGTTTTTATAAAAGGTCAAAATGGAAAAATATTGAGATTAATAATTAGTGAAGCAATATACTTTTCTTTGCCCATACATGCTTAGTTAATAAAAAGTATTTAAAATCAAATAAAAGTCATGTGTACACTAACGCACCACAATGTCAATAGAATCACGTTATTACTAAAGTCATGTAGTGGACGAAATAAAAAAATTAAATTAATTGCTGTATGTTATTAAAATCATAATTTAATGAAAAAAAACACATCATTCAAAAAACGTTTTATAGCTTCTTACGGACTGCAACTTTTGACACTAGGAATTCGGTCGGGACGGCAAGTAATTAGTAAAAAAATATTAAAATCAAAGTAACTCAATAACTTTTTCAGATTACATTAATACTTTTGCATTTATATAACAAGATATAGCACAACTTGATCATTATTATTCATTTATCGCAGGAGATCGGTCGTGGGTTACGCTCGAGTATTCGGAAAGCGGTCACCGTAGAGATCGCCGCGAGCCCGTTTTTCTCCCGGGAAATCCTACTGACGCCTCGGAATACATTAAATTTACAGTCCCAAGACTTGCATACATTCAAAGGAAACTAAACAGGGAAGGTGATGAGGGCTGATATTACTCCTCTGTGTTCCTACCCACATATTCCTTAATCAAAGTTATTACCTACATATAAACTAATGCCCACGGAATAGGTCGTTCCTAACATAATATTGCTTTAACGACTTGTACCAACTCCTGGGAGAAGTGTTACATATGACGCGACGCTTCAAAAACAATAAACTTGTATAACAAACTGTTTAATTTACTATGCAACTTACCTATTAACATATCGTATAGGACTTGTGTCATATAGACTTTTGAGAACACACAAACGTTTTCAAGTCTGCATCTATTCTTACACTCCAAGCTCCTATTTTTAATATATTCGTTGTATATGAGGTAGCTCTGCGTATTGACAAGTTCAAAGGGCATTGTGCAGGCCACATAGCGTGCAGATAAAATGGCTGCTACAGCCTGAAGGTTCTGGAATGGAAACCAGAAACCGGTAAGCGTAGCAAAGAGCATCCACCCGCAAATTGACAATAAGACCTTGTTAATATCGTCGTTAGGCTGAAACGATGACGTGGTTAGTTAAGATAACCGAAGAAGAACAGCACTCCAGCTTGATGTCCTGTTTAAGACCAAGTTATTACTAAATACGTTACTCTAATAACGGTCTTAAAAATAATCAACAATAGTCTAAAAATTAATTATAAGTAGTAACAATAATCTCTTACTCATTTAATCTAACTAGTCTTAGGGTTGGAACAATAAAAGTAAATTTGGAAAGATACACTTAGGCCAACAAACATTGATACTTTCCACTTAGTTGTCAAATTAGTTCACGTATTGTAAAGAAAACTACAGGAATTATTATCTTCTTGGTACGCCTACTAAGTATTTCGAGATAAAAAAATCATTTTATATGCGCTGCTATTTTCACTTGGCATAAACGAAACGAAAAATGACAGGCCATTCCCAACAGTGGACGTCCTTCGGATAAAACGATGATGATGATGATTCATAATGATGATAATAGAGCCTCTGGACAAGTAGGTCTTAAAATAAATATGATTTAGATAAAATAAATATATGGTCCATATGGTGCCTATTCATTTAGTTGCCGGAGGCGCTACGCTCGATGTTGAATGGATTAGACATATTTAGGACAAACTGCCCTACTAGTTAAGTCCAACTTCTAGAAAGAGACCATTCGCCGAATTCATTTCTTTTTAAAAATATGATCCGAAACATCTTCTTGTTCCAATTATCACAACATCTGAAGACGAAAGACCAGCGTGTGTTGCCAGTGGCTTACAGAGCTGAGAAATCGTCACTTATAATAGGCCTTATAAAAATCCTCTAGGTCACCAAAACCGCCATGGAGGGAGCAATGCCTTGCAAGCTTCGCTACAAGGTCATTGACTGACATTAAATGACGTAGCTCAAATAATTTCCCGTCCGAAGTGGCAGTAGCACATAGCCCATTCAATTTGCGGCTGTTGGGTATGAAAGTTTCTCAAGAGGCGACCACGTGGGCGCGACGTGAGTTGGGTCCCCACCAGGTGGACCGACTACATAGTCAATGTCGCGGCAAGTCGCTGGATGCAGGCAGCGCAAAACCGATCATCGTAGTGATATTTGGGTGATGCGATGATGATTATGATGATTTAAGAGTCATGTAACTCTCAATGATATTTAATTAAATTATTAATAACATTATCTACATCCATCGTCAAAGGTAAATATAAAACTAAAAAATAATAAAAAGCGGTTTCATTTTCAATTAAATGATTTTATTTTTCCGTAATGTTTTTGATATTATTAAAATGTTTCATAGATCATGACAAAAAAGCCTAATTTTCTTTTATTAAGTAATGTACATTAAAGAAATAATGTACGAAAACCAGTGTGTGCGCTACTCGTCATGTTTTACAGCGCTTTTCCGTTACCTCTAATGCTTAATACTTTTCACGAAAACACATGAGTGATTTATGGCAGCCAACAGGGAACGAGGATGATAATAATAGTACGCCGGGTTAACAGATTGTATTTACATTCCTGAATTCTTTTTCTCTAAAATTATAGAGAATATTTTAAATTCAATGAAAAATTAACCTTCAAAATATTCGTATTTCATCGAAGGTCTTATAATATGTAAGTTTTAACACATATTCGTGAAAAGAGATTTTTTAGAAATTGTATGACTAAATTTTTTTTTCCAAACATAAATTTTTCATGTCTTTTAATAGATTTTTATAAAAATCCAAAAATATCGTAGTTCCCCATTTCTGGTCTAATTTTCTACAAAATATCGCATAAAAATATTTTATATTGCCAACTTTATAAACATTCATGCGTAGAACTCCCGTGCATGGAAGTCAAATGATGTTTTTTCAGTTAACCTTTGGCATACAGTTTCATCGGTGTTAGGAACTAATTTAAAGAAAAACTTATTCCTTACGAGCATCTACCGTAGATGTGCCTACTCTAATCTGCAAACTGAACTTCAACTAGTAAATAGCATTTGTCAAAAAATTAATAACTTGTTTATTTAGTCGCATCGTCTCATGTGACAAGGAAGGTAGTAATGGAACGCCTAATTATGTTCAGGCTAAATAGTTACCACCACACTTTGCTAATCTATCATAAAAAAAAAACTTTCTGATTTATTTCCGAATAGTCATTTCAGTGACAACGTTTAATTGATACTATTATCGTAGAAAAGAAAAACTGGTGACCCGACAATCAGAAGGTTGTTTGGTCAGTCACTGAGAGGAGCTAGGGATTTTGTCGCCAGCCCTACTTCATGACAGTTTTAAGGGTCTTCGTGTCAGTGATCTCCTTTTCTGCAATAATAGCCTCTACTAAATGTCATTACATCGTGTAGCACTTCCTCTTTTATAAAGACTTAAACAAGCCTAGGTCATAAAGGCACGATTGGCACAGATTAAAATTTAATAAAAATAAACGAATGTAGAATATGCAGTATACAAAGAGAAACCCTTGCTATATAAGTTAGCATTGTTTCCAACAAATATAGCTCTGTTGAACAGTAGAGAGAATTTAGCAAAACCACAAGAGCTATTTGCGGCATACTTTATGCTTTCTTTCGAGGTGAATTGTTAATTTTTTTCATGAGCTTAGATCTGTACTTTTGTTTAGAAGCCGGGTGGTTGCGAGTTGTAGATGCTTATCTATAAAGATCTGAATTATCCATGTAAAGAATCGGGATAATCAGTCGCCGAACAGAGATTTTATGGCATATCTCTCGTATTGTATACACAATAAAAAGAAGACAATCGGAAAACGGTGTTTACCATTTATTTATTTCATATAATCAGAAATTGATTTACGATATACATAGAAAAAAAGTAAACAAAATATGCAGAACATTATGTAATGCACAAGTAGTGATCATAATTTCAGCCCTAAAAAGTCCATTGTTGGAAATAGGACACTTTATTAGATTTCCAATAGGATCAGTAGGAAGCGCCTTAATAAGGTCGTCTATTAGTTTGGTAAGTCGTTATTATACGCTGCGCTTTCTAGGCCGTGGTCTCCACTCCGGAAACTTAAGGCCCCAGCGGTCAACCGTTCTACGCGTTATGCGGCCTGCCCAATGCCACTTAAATTAGCTAATCCGTTAGACTATGCCACTTGTTTTCGTTCGTCTGCGGATCACCTCCATCCTAATTTGGCAAGTGAAAATAGCAGCGGAAATAAAATGTTTCCTTTATCTCGAAATACTTAGGAGGCGTACCAAGAATATAATAATTCCACGTTATTTGATAACTAGGTGGAAAGTATCAATGTTTGTTGGCCTAAGTGTATCTTTCCAAATTTATTTTTATTGTTCCAAGCCCAATACTAGTTAGATTAAATGAGTAAGAGATTATTGTTACTACTTATAATTAATTCTAAGACTATTGTCGATTATTTTAAGACCGTTATTAGAATAACGTAATTAGTGATAACTTGGTCTTAAACAAGACATCAAGCTGGAGTGCTGTTCTTCTTCAGTAGTTTTAACTAACCACGTCATCGTTTCAGCCCGAAAACGCCCGCTGCATGGCGTAGGCCTGAAAGATGTCTTTGGGGAGATAAAACATAATCGCCTCGCTTGGCAAGCGGATAGGCGATCGCGGTGTAGTATTATGATACACAGAGCACACTCCCGCCCGTCTTCTGCAAACTTGTTTGTGAGCAGTGGCAATCCTATATAATTAATGCATAAAGTGCTTATTATATACGATTGTATTTCGAGGATTAAACCCGCGACCTACAATCGCAAGTCGCAGTCCTCCACCGCTGGACTACCAATACTCACGTATCGCTGGTCACGGTTATCTGCATTCTTTAAATATTGTCACAATGCCGTGAATCGGTGTCACTTGTAACAATCCAAACACAAGTATATGTTATTGCAAAAACCAATTGTATTAAACGCTTAAGTATGATTATTTTTAAAAATTAATGTTTTTTTATTTATAAAAAATATGTATAAACTGCATTTCGACAGTTTTTGGTCAAATGATTAGATAATCGTGTAATCTTTATCGTTATCGTGCATCACTTTAAAATACCTAGACCTAAATAAATAGACATATCTGTGGAAAAACATTGTGAGGGTGTATAGTTTATGATACATATATTAATATAGTCTATGTGCATAAGAGTATCAACAAACATACATAAAGTCAGTACTAGAAATAAAAATAAGCTTGTTATTTTTTTTTCTAGGCTTCATAAAATTAGCAAATCTTTTGTGAGCAACTGTGTGCCGTATTACAATATACTTCCGTGTAACGTCGCTGAATTATTATGAAATAAATTTAAGAAGTTTATTAAGCAAAACTTCCAAAAAAATATTATTACGGCTTTAAGGATGTTTTTACTGGTAATAAATCCAGGGAATTGCATTGCCCTACTATTATATGAGGGTTATCATGAAAGTGACCACAATAAACCCGTCTGAGGTTTTGGGGACTCTTTTCAGATTAAGACTCGTTTGGAACTTTCGTTGTTTCAAATTAAAGGATGCGATTTTAGAGATTCTTTAAGAATTCTTCACACTATTGCTCACTAAATGTTCGCAATTGAATAAATAAATTAATAAAATCCTGCAAACTAAAAAATATATATAACGATTTTGAGTTAATTTTTTGTCGTGATAAGTTTATTTAAAAAATCGAATGAATGCCGAAAAATGACAAAAATAAAAAAGTTACATTAAAACAAAAACTTTATTTCATTGAGCATTAATTTTAATATTACTATGTATAGGATTAGTTATAAGTGTAAAAAGTTTTAGGAGTAAACATATTACGTTTTCTGTAAATTTATATACGGTAACATGATAAATCTTAATACTAAAATCCCATATTACAATTTATATGTACACAACTAAAGTTACAGCTTATTTAGAGCACTTTTATTTAGAAATGCCACTGCTGTTTATATGATGTTATGTATGGTATGGATATAAATGCACCAGAAATAGTTCTACAGAAATGGCTATACTTATTCAGTGTTAATAAACCCTAGGAAAGGTTATTGTATTGACACATAAACATTTATAAAATAACAGGTATAATAAAGAATATAATGATTTATATCTGATACATAAATAAGTGTAGCAGCGATTAGTACAAAGGTACGGTTTTTCAGTAGAGAGGTCAACGTCAACATAAAACTGTTATGATATGGCTTTAGCGTATTTCCCAACGGCGTACGGGGTGGAGGTGCGCACCACCCAAGGGAAATTTCCCGCCGGCTCTCTGCGGAGCCTCTACAAGTTTTATGGACGCAAAGCACCCCACCCCGCCCATCAACTTCTTATCGTCTCATGTAACTACTGAGCCTGTCAGATCTCTCAAATTATATAATTAACCGACTCTCTATTTTCTAATTTATTAATTATACTTATAAGGAATTGCGAAACATATAATAGCATTACATATAATACAATTAAAAATGCAACAATAATTGCAATTCTAATGAAAGGCAACCGCATTTCGGACTAAGTTAACAAAAAATATTTAAATAAAAAAAGTTTACAAAACTTAGTAGGTAATTACGTTTCTCTAACCATTTTGTAGATTATTTATTTACTATTTATTATTATCAGTATTTTATGCATCATCAATATGTTCGAAATCATTTTGTTCGAACTAAGATATATATGGATCGTGGTATAAGTCAAAACTATTTATTTTCAAAGACAGTTGATTATAGTGAGCTGTCAGATGAGGATATAATTAATTAAATTAGGGGTTAGATTTAAATCTGGTCCTCCCTACAGGTGACAAGTTTTTATTATTTATGGATGAAACAAAATATCTTATAAACGTGAAAACGACAAAAAGACAACCTAATGTCAGACAGACACATTAAGTGAAAAAGTTGATACATAAAGCCAAACTGTATTGACCCTTCTCAAAGAGCTTACAAATGTCCATGTGAGGCTTTATCGTTGCATAAAAATTACGGCTTATTTTGTGTATGTGAATATTGTTCTACGCTACCGTTACACTGTTATTACCTACACACACATGAAATATGGTTTAAACCGCATTAAGTTTAATTATTCTCAGGCGTCAAGTGTAAGGTAAAAAACAATTCAAGACACGGCAATTTGTTTTTATAGTCTACCTGGGACAGCGGAGGATTAACGTTTTCAGTGTATGTGAAATTTTAATTCGCTGACATGAAAGATGGCGGGCTTAAATCGACGATTATTGGACCCCAGTGAACGATGGTTTACACTCAGATGCTTATTTAGTACATGGATCAAAGAAAAATAAAAAAAATACAAGGAACATATATTTAAAAACTGCAACAGAACCACTATAATAACTAATCCCACATCCCCACTTCTCTTCTTTGATCTATGTCACTAGACTTAAATTTAAGTTACTATGCTATAATAGTTCATGCACATTGATAAAAATATGTTTTCTATTTAGAGATAATCTTATTGTCATAGAAATTTAGTACTGCTAATCCAAAAACTGGGACAAGTTTGGCAGCCATTCTCTTTTTTCTCGATGGCAATCTAACAAGATTTACTACCAAAGGAATTCACAGAAAAGGTGAAAGTCTAAGTATGGAAGGTCAAAGCTGTTTGATGTTATTTACAGTTCATAACCACGCGCTCTAAAATATTTTTGAGCCATTATATGTGTCTAGGTAATACACATTCATTATCACAACGTAGAACCCCACACTTTCTAGAAGATGTCTTTTGTGGTGGTTAATCGATTTCAGAAGGTTATTCTGATTTTGCACTAAGATTTTATCAGCGATTGCACACAGCATCCTCGTTTCGCCTTGTTCGCTGCGCTGTTTTCAGACGACCTTGGTGTAAGTGATCTATTATTATAACTATTTGGACTGCTAACCGAATTTACTTTTTATTATTTACTTTAAAAACTATAAGTGTTAAAAGTATATTATAATTCAAAGAATACATAAAACAATACAATTAGATCTTTTCTACTCCAATATTATACGTATTACTTTAGCGACACTAAACGTTTTTAGACCCTGCCAATTAAAGAATAATATTAAAAAATTCTAAAATATAACTATTTACTAAACTTTTCAAGTACTTTTTTCCGTTATTTATTCTCACGCATAGGCAGTAATTTAAAAAAAAAAACAACTTCCAACGTCAATATAAATTTAAGATCGTGAAAATTTCTCTTGTTTGATTTTTTACGATTTTCTTTAGCCAGCAACAAAGTCAC
Source organism: Battus philenor (assembly GCF_028537555.1). NCBI lineage: Eukaryota > Metazoa > Arthropoda > Insecta > Lepidoptera > Papilionidae > Battus > Battus philenor. Next base: position 9,384,114 of record NW_027181693.1, read on the forward strand.
GATTGACTTCGTGTAGCTTTTGATGATGAAGCTTCAACCTGTGGTTTAATGAGCTCAAACCTAGTCTGACAAAATAATTATTTCCTAACACAGATTTGCGTATTTGTATAAGCTAAAATCAAAATATTTTGTATGATTATTTACGCATAAGCAAGCTTGATACTAGATCGATATTCCTCATATATTAACCGAAGTTAAAAAACACCGCCATTTTGTTTGGTGCCATAAGAGGGTACTGAAAGTTTACGGTAGTGCCTCTAATGCTGTACATGACATAGTCACGGGAGACTAAGAGAAAAAAAAGACCTCCAAGAAGAGTAGGTCCTTTGCCTCACACCATGGTCTTAAAAAATGCAAAGCGGACTTTTGTGAAACAATAATTCAGGAATTGACACTTAGTTTAATTTATGGCATTCTAAAAACTTTCATTGTCACCTCTCATTATTTTATATTACTTTAGTCCACTTTTACTTAATTTGCTTGTCCATAGACAATCCTCTATAAATTGTAAAAGTTCCTTGTTCATCGCTGTACGTATCCATGCTGACACAGCTACACCCTTAAGTTTCATTTGTATCCCTCTACAAATTTTTTCTTGTATGGAAAACTTTTACTCCTAATTTTATTTTTGATTAATTTTACTTTGGGCCTTATTGATTTTCATTGTAATTGTCATTATAACAAGCAATGCATGGATAATGAAAGTTATTGTATAAATATTACGATTATTTTAGTATTGGTATTAGTCTAATTGATTGAGTCAATTGTTAATCATCCATAATAAAACAAAACAAAATGAAGGATACTGTAATTAAAGGGTAAATTAATGATCGTAATTTAGTTAATAGATGTTTAAATTAGTAGCACACACGCAGTCACACAGGTAGTGGTGTGCGAGAAGCGGTGTTGCATAAGGCATCCCACGAGTGTGCCGGAGACTCGCAGCATACTCGCGCTCCCCGCGGGACGCATTACGAAAGTACTGGAGAGGAGGATCGATACCTTAACTAAACAACATTACTTCGTAGATATTCAGACAAAACATTGCCTCTGCTTACCTATTGTACCCACTGAACTATATCAAGCTAAAAAATTTTCAAAGGAACTAGTCATATATTCATTAATTTTGATTATCGGCATAGGTATATAATAGACGAGTGTATATTTATATATATATATATATATATATATGTGTGTGTGTGTGTGTGTGTGTGTGTGTATGTGTAAAATTATATATATATATATATATAATGCTATAGGTGTCTACAGGCCTAGAAAATAAAAGGAAACAACGCGCTATCTTTTGATGTCATGTCAACATTGTATGGTACATTTTTTTCCAAAGGCTAGTGCATATTTGACGTAGTAAACTTGATATGAATTTTTATCTCTCATTTTTAGAACTTTACTCGCGTCGACTTGAAATTGGAGGAAAAAATAGAAAAAGTAGTCAAAACAAGGTGCATAACACACATAATTTTTTTGTCATTAATCTTAAAAATACGTGACATGAATTTTTTAAATTTATTTTATGAGGTTAGGCATTGTTGACTTTATTATGGGACACCTATACATAACCTTAAATGTAAAAGTATGTAAACTCAATTTAAAAAAGCTTATTGTTATTTTATATAAGGTTTATGGTGACTATGATACTAGAACATTAGAAAACTCCGACGTCATAAGAGCAAAAATGCTATCTTCTATAAACGTACATAATTACTTTTAGTCATCAACATTACTATCATTTCAGCCTGTCGTCGACAGCTGGACATAGACCTCCTCCATAAATTTCTTAGATGACCTTAACTTATGGATGGACAACTATAAACCATTTATGTAAAGTCTGAATCTCATTTTAGTTACTTTATAGAGAATAATATCCCACGCCACCTTTTTTGGGTTACAATAAAACAAAGGTTCTAGTTAGTTAACCCAAGCATAAAATCTTCTTCTTTGAGTATTTTCAACTCACTGTTATAATTATAATTACGATGAATACATTATTCATATGAATCTATTTCCAACATGTCAGCCTTTCTGTTTTCGTCTCAATGCTGCATCTGGTCTACAATCTCATTCATACATCCATACATACCATAGTTTCAAACGTTTAAATAACTTCTTTCTACCATAACAACTGAAACAGGATATGGTGTAGATAGATATTGTATAAAATTATTAATCAGAATCCGTTACGCAAAGTTTCAAGAATAGGTTTTTAGAAAGCACTAAAATGCTGCATAAAGGATTCACCTAATCTAAAAAAAATACAATAACGCTTCTATAAAGCTCTTTATTCCAAAGTTTGCTACATTGCATATTACATACTCTTTTGTAACAACATGTTGCCGAATTACGCCATTGATATTTTTTTATTATTATAACACATATTTTATAATAGTCATTTATTTAAATCAATATTAATAGTTAATAGCAAAACCTAAATTTACTAATGTAGATTAATTTAAAAAAATACAATTGTTTCAACATCCTCTCAACCGCAGTCAATTTATGAAATATCTTAACTTTATTAAGATAATTTTCCTCTTCGTCTTTTCATTGCCAATTTTGATTGTAAACCATTAAAAATATGTATTTTACTTTTTTAATTAATGCACTAAAGATCAAATCTTCCTACATGTCGAAATTTTTTGATATTATATTTAGTGTACAAAATGACTACTAGAGAGACATGAATTTGATTTTCCTTTACGCCAAGTTTTTGCGTTTCATTTATTCTGCATCATCAATATAGAACTGACAATAACTAGACAATAGAAAAAGACAAGACCGAGTTAATTCTGTAAAATTATACCTGATAAATTTATTAAATCATTTTAAGGAACATTACAATAAATTAAAGGCTGGGTTATCTAAACCGTATTATGTGGAATAAATAGCATAGTCTAAACATTGCATAACATTAGGCGTAGCCGTACCGGCTTAGCCGGGCATTGGCGAGTAACGAGAGGCAATATGTGGCGGTGAGGGCGCGTCACTGATAAAACGCTGATATTATGGCGCCGTGCAGCCGCTGCGACCGCAGCCCGCGTCGCAGCGCGTCCATCACCCGACGTCGCAGCTCTTTTACTGACGCGTCGCCATTAATTAAAACAGAAAAGCAAGGCTTTAGCAAACAGTCACGCCGCGTTGCACCTTCAGTTCGCGGACGATATATCCAAACAATTGACTATTTTGAAAACGAAAACAAACATTCAGGGTACTACACCTGTCCACATATGGTTACTATCTTTTAATTGACATAAAATTTTACTGTTGAGCTTGTAAAGAAATGTAATTACCTTCGTAATGTAATTAAATATTTTAACTCCATAACTTTAAAGATTATTTAAAGATTTAGATTCTCTGAGAGATGTTTTTAAAGAAATTAATATTCTGTCGGTTGCTCCTTAATGTATATTCAAAAAATATTATCTATGCGCCAAAATTAATATACTTATTTAAATAGTCCGAGTGTACACATTTATAATAAAATTTCACAAGATATGATAAACCTTCCTCTTCTTAGTTTTGAATTTATAATTTAAAAAATTCTTATTATGCACGCAAGAGTTTTGGTTGATCGAAATGTGCGTAACTTGGTTTGTTGATTTATTTGCATGGTTGATATTATAATGTTTATATGAACCGAACTGTTTAATTAATATTATAAATAATAATTCTATTTAAAAAGACCAACTGTTTCTGGTCGGCTCTTCTCAGCAGATCAGCATTTACGAGTATGTGGTAGTCTCTACTTATGTTTAAATAATTGACGATTCAAAAGTGTGTCTAAATGACAGTTCAATTAAAGATATTAAGAATTTTGACTTTTTTTTCGTTATAAAAACTAAAAACGTTTTTACATTTTAAAAAAAAATGATAATAACATGGACCTCAATGTCGGTGCCTGACAAAAAAAAGACCTGGTTGAATAAAGATTTACATGAGTTGTAAAGAGCAACAGCCTAATGAAGCAGATTTACGCTTCATAGAATCAGTTTAGTTCTCATATAATGGAAGTATTTTTCGTTTTTATTTTTAATTTAAGAAATCAAAAGCGTATGACAAAAACAAATGACCGAAATATAAAATGCATATCAAATAGTTATAAAATTTATGTATGTAAAAAATGACAGTCAATGACCTCAAAACTTATGACGACGCTAAATCATACAAAAGTTACCCATATATCAATGAAATCATTGATATTCAATGAATTATTTATTTGAATTTAATAAAAATTGGAAATTTAACATATGTTGTGCATCTTACATTGCTTACGTTGATATATATTTAGGTGATTGTATACAAAATTAAATTCTCCGTTTATTATGACTTCAGCGGATTTAAAATCAAACACACTCGAATCAGAATGCTAAAAGTAGCAGCCCAAGACGTTGTCACTCTCAGAGGCCTGCTTGGCGGACTTCTAATCCGGTAGAATATTTTTATAATAGGAAAATGGAGCTGCCGATCTTTAGTAAATATAAAAGGTTCTAGGCAAAGTGGCGTCAGCTGAAAGCCCATAAAAATATTAATATCAACGAATAAGGAGCAATTTTCAAAAACAAAAAAACCTGCTTGAATTTAAATGATTTCACTAAGCTATAGTGGGTGCAACACCTGTCAAAATAGAACACTGTCACGTGTACTAACTACTCTTTAGCCGCAGAAATAAACAACGTGGTTGTATCTTAGAACAATGCCTATATGACCTCTTGCAATAAAAACCGTATGACATTATATTACATGCGTATTATAGATAACTTCAGGTACAAATTAACCTTAGCGTGATTAAAATTTATACTTTATCTTAAAAATATCTAAACTAAATAACTAATACTACTAAATAACTTATCCGTAAATTATTTGAGATTAGAATCTCCTTATATTGTTTATTCCTGGGTGCAAATCTAATTGAATGTCGAATTATTAAGAAACAATCACTACGTTGTATGTATTGTACTATATGTAGTATAGCTGCTAAATTACTTTTTTTAATAAAAAGTACGTGACAACTTTTAATACCAATGTTTGAAAGTTTTTTTAAAGTGTCTTTAATTTTGTAATAATTTCGTCAATTGTTCCAAACATTATATTTAATAAATGGAGGATTGTAATTCAGAGCATAAATTGCCATTAGTTTATTATTATTATAAAAATATTTTCACTGAATTCGATAAAGGAATTTTGATAACTTTTGGATGGAGGTTAAAGACACGAAATTTATGCTGCTTTTATTGTAAATAGGACTCAAAAATTACAGAGTCCATGTAAAAATGGTAGAATCCCGGGAAAATATTTGTCACTGATAATTTGAAGTTTAATGTGTTATAAGTCTCTCTACTATTTGCTAATTATTAAATTTTTCTATGAAACGATAGTAGGGGAAAGAAATATTTACTTACGTTTTAATGATCTTGGTTTTGCTTGTTTTCTTCGAGACATATTTATAATCGATAACACTTAAACATCCAGAAACTACAAAACTTTAAGGTCCTCTATTAACATCGCTGTTCTTTTGCATCACAATTTTTGAAACGAAATTGAGAAGACGTATGTTATCGTAAAAGTACGAGGAGCAGAAACATATAAGATACAGGATAGAAGGGCGGTCGCACAGCGCACCCCGCGCTTACTGAGGTTCCTGGCGCCCAACAAGTGGCACCAACAATATTGTAACCGCGCAAACTCCTACGTAAGATCGCGGTGCCGCCAATTTAATTCTTGCACGCGTTAGCCTAGGAAGTGTTCACAGTAGAAACAATAAAAAATTTCATTGATTAAAATCCAAAATATCCTCATTCAAATAGTCATTTTTGAATCGTCAATTATTTTAACATTTGTAGAAAGCTATCACCGGCTCAAAATACTGATATGCTGAGAGGAGCCGGCCAGAAACTTAACTTGCTATCTTTAAATGAAATTTAACAATATTTAATGTTTACATTATTACCTACATCAACCATGCAAATGAGTCAACAAACCAAGTTCCTCACATTTCGATCAACTAAAAAGTTTTGAATGCTATAATAAGATTTCATTAATAAAATTCTTTCAATTTTATATTTTAGACTAAGAAAAGGATGGTCTAAAATATTGTAGTACTTTATTATATAGGTTTAAGATACACTTTGTAGTATAATATTAATTATATATTCACAGTTTGGAAACGATTTTGATTCTGGGTATTGTTGGTTATCATTGGAAAACCACGTTTTAGCATTTTTCAGAACTTTTATAGCCATTGTATAATGTGCAATTGATTTTTGCATAAATGCCGCTTAATATACGTTGTAAGATATTAATTGGGAGAGTGGATGGTTAAGTACGCTTGAAATACATGTGGCCGAATGAGGGCATGTACTGAGGTGTGTGCAAAACCTGTGTCTTCAGTGGCTAACTCGCTTGCAAAAAAGAATTATGCCGCCTGATTGGAGAAAGTGTTTAAGTATGGAATATGGAATTCATTTAAATAAACATAAGAACTGTTACATCCGCAAGAAAATCGGGTCATTATTCATTTGTTTTAAATTTGTATTTGTTTCACAAAGAGATCATCCACATGACCCCACTGAATAGTTTATTTACTGATTTTCGAATCTAACGATAAAACCTCACTAAAACTTGCATCTAATCTTAATAATGATAGAGGAGGTCCGTTATTTTGTTACGACGGCAATCCGAAGAAAAACCGCTCACTTTTTGACCACCTTATAAATAAAATGAAAATGTAAGTTCTGCTACACCATGAAACAAACAAAAAAAAGCTCCTTAGTCATCTGAGGTACATAACACATCGACATAATTCAAAGAAAATAAGTTAATTAGATCCTTGTTGGAATAACACAAAAATATAACCATCCTATATTTCAACACAAATCTTTATTTATCACATTAAACAATAAATATTTAGTTTTAAACTAATGGTATATAGCGCCAATACATATCATAAACTTCTTTCGCGGCAACTATTTATGTTACCTTAAAAAACACGTGTTCGCCAGACCTGTACCTACACAAAAATAAATTCAACGAAGAGTTACTGAAAATCTCCTTTCCTAAACTTAAAACAAATGCCTTATTCTAGGATAGAAGCAATTTTCAAATTTCTTCCAAGTTCTTTATAAACAACAACTCATGAGACAACATCACTATAGTACCTCCATTTACTCCAAACATTTTACATAGATCATGGTAACCAACGTTACAAAATCCAAGATTTTTCCTTATTGCCGAGACTGTATGCCTGAGTTATTCTTTAATAAACATTATACTATAATTTTCTTATGCCACATAATATGCAAACTTCAGCTTCAGTCACTTCAACCTATAAAAAATATAAACATTTTTATACTTATTTCTTCACAAATACGTCTGTTAGAACACAAGACTGTTACAATATATGTTATAACAAGAAATCATACCATTTCAAACAAGAAATATGTTTTAGATGGAACTTATAACGAAACGTAATTTACGTAATCAGCTGTTAAATATCAAAGTCATACGCGGGAGCTGTTTGTTAAATTTTAAGTCACAAGTTATATTAGTTTGATTTTATAATATTTAATAAATTCCTCTAGTCAAATAATTTGGTTAGATAATGAAAAGTTGTTAAAAAACAAAGTAAAAATTTTATGGTTGTTAATAAATAAACATGGAATTACCGTTTGAGGTAAGGTAATTGATTAAGATTTCTTTGTCTGATATATACATCATATTTCACGTGATTGATTTCTTCTGATACAAATATTTCTTGTCAATAAAAGTCCTATAATATCCATGCATTTGTAATCTTTAATTAAACTTTATATCAATATTTCATGCCTTTTTTGTTTATTATGAAATCCTACATGATGATTGAAACATAAGCGAAAATGTATATTAAATAAATTAACGATTTACAGGTTTTGGTTTATCTTTTTAAATATCTGCCAAAGTCAGATAGGAAATCAGCAAGTGAAACTTGTCGCTCATGGTACCTGGCTGCTAATGCACATTGCTTCTTAAAAAATAAAGTGGTTGTTTTATATAAATCAATTCTCAATGATGAAGAGTCATCACATCTAAGTATCTTTGAAAATTCTACAATTGTTTACACTAATTATTTGTTTAATGAAGTGGAAATAACTAACAGATTAAATGGATTTTGGGAGAGAACAGGAGAAAACATTAGAAGCTTGACATTTAAAAATTGTGATATTTGTGAAAAGGTGTTTGCACATATCTTGCAAAAGTGTACAAATTTAGAGGCATTAAACATTGAAAGTTGCAAAGAATTATTTATGTCTGGTCGCTTATTAGAAGGAAAAACTGATGGTTTGTTAGTTAACAATCTGGAAAATTTAAAATCATTAAGTTTATCCGGCAACCAGTACCTCACAGATGCATTATTTAGCCGTTTTGTAAAAGCAGCTCCGGCACTTGAACATTTGAGCTTATCTGGGTGCTCAGTACAATTCCATTTAGGATTAGTTAAGAAATTTTATCCTTCCGGAACTAACATCTTTGAAAACCCATCAGAAAGTGTGTTAACATTCTACTTTGTTTTACAATTTATTGTAGCCAATGCTCATAATATTAAAAGTTTGCAGTTCTCAAGTACATTAATAGATGGAGCTGCTTTAAAATCTTTATCTGAATCTAACAATCTTAAATTAAATACACTGGATGTCCATTCCTGTGACCAGCTTACAAACATAGGCATATTAGCACTGACTACACATCAGATCCATTTAAGAGAACTTGACATAGCTTTATGCACAAGGGTAACTGACCAATCTCTTGTACACATTTGTGATAATTTAACTAATTTGGAAAACTTAAATATACAAAGGTGTAGAGCTGTTACTGACTTGGGAATATCAGAACTACACAAACTGAAAAAACTAAAGATATTAAATATTTCACAGTGTGAATTGATATCAAAGGAAGGTTTAGAAAAAGGTATATGTTCTGAAGAAAATAGAACTTTAGAAGATCTGGATTTACATTCATTAAATTTGGACCAAACTGGTGTCATAATGATTTCAGAAAAATTACCAAATTTACGATCTTTAGACCTAAGTTATTGTTTTAATGCAGTTACTGATGCCTCAATACAAGTTGTATTCAAAAATCAACTTTTTTTACACACCTTAAAAATCAGTCACTGTGACAAAGTTTCTGATGCTGGTTTAACTGGTATGGGAAAATTACAAGCAGAAGGGGATGACGATGCTCCAATAATGTCAAAATATGATGAAGCTCACACCCATCACAAAATACATTTGGGTTCTAGAGCTGAAGAGGAAATTGTACGAGACGCAAGAAGAAAACAAGATGTCATGCGCATGTGCGAAAAACTTACAATTGACTCATACACAGGCTTCTCTTTGGCACGCTTAAAAGCACTGAAAGAATTGGATATAAGTAGTTGCAACAGAATAACAGATGTGAGTTTGACCTATGCATTTAATTTTAAAGAACTTCTCAATCTTAACTTGAGTAGATGTCAACAAATAACACATGAAGGTATTGGGCATCTTGTAAGGAATTGCCCAAGTATTGAATACTTTAATTTAACAGATTGTTATAATTTAAAAGATGAAGCTGTCAAAGAAATTGTTAGCAGTTTAAGAAGATTGCAGCAACTAGAATTACGGGTAAGGTTTATTTTTATTTAATTTTATTTGCTATATTCAATGAATCTCAAAACTACTTTTTTAAAGCAAGTAAATTTCGAAAAAAAAAATATCTAAGACTAATTTAAAAATTAAGGTATTCAGTTTTTTCTTTTCTCTCCGCTTATTTTCTTTTTTCGCCTTATAAAAAAGTGACAAAAACAACACCTTTGATATTAAATTTGTGATTATCTCTTTGATTTTAGGGTTGCAATCAACTGACTGATAAAACATTAGAAGCAATTAGATCTCATTGCGAGAAGCTGAAGTTTTTGGATGTTCAAGGCTGTCGATACATTTCACCAGAACTTGCTTGTGCCATTGGATGTTTACCATCGCTACACACAGTGTTAATGTCTAAACCTGGACCATATATCACTGATGGCATAAAAAACAGATCACCAGCACCAACATTTTTACCGTCATTAATGAGGAAACTACGCTTACATTGAATCAATTATTTATTTAATTTAACTTAATGGTATAAGGAGAGAAAATTGCTTAATTTTGTGCTTTTTGCAACATAACTCAAACTATGAAAATAAACTATCGTTGGACATTACTATAAATTTTACATTAGTAAAGATATGAATGCTGGTTTAGTATGTTCCTGCTGAATTCATAATCACTTCTACTTTGAGATGTATTGATAATACACACTGTAACACAATACCCAAATTCTTACTACTTACTTTCGAATACGTGCTCAATTTGCATATTTTGGCGTACTTTGATATATTTGATACAGTGCAAAAAGTGGCTATGTGGATACAAGTACAATGCTTTGATTATTTTTTAAACAAATGCAAACTTTTCTATTTTAACATAATTATAAGAACGTGACGAAATAGATGACTTTTGAATAAAGCACGACAATCATATCGTAGTGTAGTGTTACATAATATTATGTAACACTGCACTACTTTGAGTTATGTAATAAAATGATAGATCTCAATAATAATGCGCTTCAATTGCTACAACCGCGTTCTGACTGGAGCGTTTGAAATTTAAATTCATGAAATGGCCGATCGTGCACGCCACTCCATTTTTTTTTTATTAAATAAATTCATTTTTAAAAGACCGTTAATGACTAAGCTTCAAAATACTAAATATTTTTTGAAAGATGAATCTAAGTAACATTAAGTCTTGTACGGCTTTTTTATTAAAAAAATACATGTGATAAAATAGTTTTTATTGAAAAATTATATATTATTTATTTCGTATTATAATAATATATTAAAGTCATTTGATCGGCATTGTAAGAATTTTTTATGCCTAATAAATGTCACGATTATTATTTATAGTAAATATTATAAATAATTATACTAATAACGCTTTTGTTTATTGTTAAAGATATATATATATGTATGTGTGTGTGTGTGTGTGTGTGTACATATATGTGTATATATATACATAAATATTCGTTAAAATATTTATTGTTTCATAAAAATCGTGATACCTGCAGCTACGGTTTCGGAATAACCATTGTACAATTTAAAATATGTACCATAATTTTATTGTCAATAAACAAAATGGAACTTTTTGTCTTTTTCTTTTAATTATTCTGTTGGCTAAACAGTTTCCTTCCAGATGGACTACCCACTAGAAAAGAAAAAACTTGTATATCAGTCTCTTACCTCATACCAGTGTGTACTTTACGACTAGCTGTCTAATAGGCATTTGATAGGCCAGTGGCATATGCAACGCCAATTTCGGTCGTCAAAGAAGTATTTGTTGTTTGACGGCCAGGTAATGCTTGCACGTTACTTTTATTTTTAAAGGTGCCATGTTATACCTGGATTTTCTACGTCAATAGGTCATGCAGCAATTCATTATTTCATTTTTGGATTAGACGTACGCATAATCTTGCTGGATACTCTTTTTTTAATATTCACTTTGGTCAGATTCATAAAAGTAAGAGCTAATGAATAATGTATTTTAAAAAATTCGAATGAGTTTTTAAATCCAAACAACATATCCAGCCCTCTGAACCACTCTAAACGCTTAGTGAATCATATTTTATACTAAGAAATGTATTGTGGACGAGAAATAAAAACACTAATAGTTTGCGTAAAATCATTTTATTACATTTTGTTTAGAAATAACTTATAAGAAATTCTTTACAATCGGTAAACTTAACAAAACTTGTTCATTATTCGTAAAAATGTTTATAATACAATGTTACTATAGCATTATGTGATAATAAAGTACAAGAATATATTTATTTTAGTTGTGTTATTTAAAATAGGCTCTAAATCTAAACTCTAAAATGTCATTGGATAATGACTAGCGACAAGCAATTGTGTTATATTTTTTTCATATTTACATAAATTCGAACCGTATTTAATTAATATATTTCTGAGAGCTTATCATCTTAAATTTAGCCCAGAGATAAATTGCCGCTATACGCTCATACTTAAATACGATAGATAGATCTATTATTTGTTATAAACATTACAAACAAACTAGGGTACTCGGGTAATTCTAAAAAAAACTATATATGTAGACTTTTTAAGTTTGAAAAGTGCTTTAAATTTGTCCATGTCTATGTAACAAAATTCAGTTTCATGTTCAATTTACGTTAAACTTATATATGACATATTAAACAAAATATCTGCACTTCAAAATTGATTTATTGAATAATGAATTTTTTAATTTTCAAGCACTACAAGATAACTTTTAGCTTTTACATAACCACTGGATTTATAAAGTAATTAGTAACGGTTTGTAGATATAAAGTATGATAAATCTATATATTGTATCAGTCAGTCGATAGTTAATTTAAAATTGGCGATTCCAATACTAACATATCTTATTATTTAAAATTTGTACCGAGGAAATTCTTATTGCTGAACAAATTTTAATTACAATATTGAATTTGTATGAATTACAAATAAAAGAAGCTTAATTTTTACAAAATATTAAATCAAAAATATATTAATGTTTAACACACACAAATTGAATAACAGATGATGGTGAAAATAATTTGGAAATTTAGTCTAAGTTATAATTTATGTAATTGCTTTATAAAAACTAACATGCATTCAAGAGGATAAAGCAAAACATGATTGTTTTCAAATTAAAAGTCTACAGTTATTACTTAAACATTTTTTATTATAGAAACAAAATCTTTAATATCTTTAACCACAAGCTTATTCAATAACAACATCAGTCAACAGTTTAACTGCTACTTAATCAAATGCCTAGCATACAGTTAAACTATTTTTATATTAGAAAACCTTATAAATTAATTTCATTTTTTCTCAACTTATTGGGTGTATCTACATGGTTGTGTACATTATGTAATATTGTTCTAAGGCACCACAATAGCATGAAGAATATTGTTATGGCATTAATCAGAATAATAATGTATGTGAGCTGAACTAAATGATGATGCTTACCTATATAACACATTTTATTGCCAATGAATGATAAAACTTATCTTTACCTAAATTTTATATTTGTACTACTCTTAAAATTCATTAGCATTGGGATAATGCTTTTAGGTCACCAGTTATAAATTTAAATGTTCATAATTAAAATAGTTAAATCTTGTTTGCCAATAACATACACAACTTATAACTATGTCAATGGATATGATAATTGACAAGTTAAATATAAATATTCTGTTTTCGCTTTATTAGTTTCATATGGTGGTCAATATGAGGAGTGCTAAACAGACACAATTTTGTTCCAGCAAAACTATATACACTATTTCACAGCAGATTATATCACCAACGAACAAAATGTAAACGACAATAAATTCCTAATGTAACCAATTAAGATCAAATATATTAAGTAGGAACAGAATTTGATATCGCGTCGTAAATCATATAAACATACTTAACAGATAAACTGCTCTACTAGCCTTAAAAGTGTATTTTTGATAATTTTTATTGGTTTTTATTCCATTATACTATTACTACAAAATGAGAATCAGTGTTATACACCCTTTTTCTATTTACAATAAATACGTACGTCCACACCTCAACACGTCATTGAAACATCACAATTAAGTCAATATCTTTGATATTTCGGCCAAAAATTCTGTATCACTAATCCGTACTGAACTATATGGCTGGTAGCGTCTTTTAACCATTTCTCAAGGCTTCGTTGTGTAGGAAGGAGATTTTATTTCTCTTTGCGGAGTGTTAAGCGTCGAACTACCGGGACTCGGTGCCATTGAAGTGTCTTGAGAGTTGCCGCCCTCAAACTCAGGGATGCTTATATCTTCAAGATATGGAATATTTCCTGTATACGAGATTAGCTGATACCCTTCAGCTGAAAGTTTCCCAAAAAGCTGCAGTTAGTCATGTCAAACATGTTTCTTAATTCATTATATTAACAAAAAAAATATTAACATCGTAATTTAAAATTGTTTCTCAGCTCATGGATAAGCAAGTTATAATATTTGATACTAAATGATAGAAAGTTTACTTTGGCAAATAAAAAAAATATTAATGTATCAACACATGTCACTAGAAAAATTGATTTGAGCTTTATAACCAAATAAATGATTCAATATATATTATCTTATACGTTGTGTAATAATATAACATGCTTCATGCTACTTCTTCCATTAACCTTACGAATTTATAATAATAATAAAAAAAAGAAATTAATTCAATAGTACTTACTATGAAAAAAAATTACCGGTTATTGCTATTCAGAAAAAGTTGTTCCAAACAAAAATGCACGCGACGGTAGTAGATAACCAATACGCATCAATAAATAATAGACAAAACGAAAAAAAAATAATTACGTATACTGATCATAGTAACGTGATTTCAAATTCTTAGATAAGGTGTTTTAATAAAAAATCAGGCAAATGATTTAAACTTTAACTATGCAAACTGCATCTCGACACTAAAATAAAATAAATTCCATTGCTGATTTAAATCAACTAATTTAAATTTCGTATAACTAAACATACAAAAAACACTTCCTAATCCAAAAACATACATTCCATTCACATAAATTATATACATTACATACATGCTCAATGATACCTAACTACAGACTTATAACCACAAACTACAAGAATTTTAAACAACAAAACAACTGGAATAAAACAATTTTACCACCATCATCCTCAGAACATAGATTTTGGCCACCATTCTCCTCACAGCTTACATTTGATATTCCAATTTTCTTCTTTGCTTCATTGATAATAAAAAAATATATATTACTAAATCAGCAATCTTAATTACATCGTAAACTGACAGTTTATATGAAAATATCCAAATTAAAAACTAATTACTGTAAACTTAGACATTATTTTTATTACATATATCCTCTTGGGTAAGTTTATATTACAATCTATGTATATACATACGTATTATTATATCTAATTATTATAAAATGAAAAAGATATAATATTTTCGGTATATAGGAAAAAAAGATAATATACTTCTCTTAAACGAAATCATAAATTTTATAATTTTGTAAATATATTCTTGATTTTAGACAATTTTATAACCACATTAATTGTATATTAAGTGCAATCTATCAAAAATAACTTGTACACAAATATAATTATGAATACATATAATTACTTAAATATCATAAGAGATTTGATATGCCTATGATATTAATTATTACATAACACACCCAAAAAGGCTTTCAGCTGATTCTTTTTCTGTAATGAATAAAAATCTGTTGATCTTGTCTGTGTCTAGCTATCTTAAATAAAAATGCACTTTGAAAAAAAAAATTAACAATTCTTCAGAGAACCATGTTCATAGAATATTTATAAAATCTTGGTTTGAATTCTATCACAGTCCAATAGTCCATAACCATGATCTATTAATCCATTACCAAATAATCCATATTATTATAAGTTGTTGTCTGCAAGGTGTTGCAGTGCAGTTACAGGTTACTTTGCAGGGGTATCACTGCTACTGATCAGCCAATCAAAATCAATCATCGGAATCTGTTTGGTTGTATCTACAATTAACATAAATCTAGAATGTAACTTAGAAAAGACTTTAGTCAATTCCCGTCACTTATATTTCTACTAACCCTCCCTTTTTATAAAAAAAAATCCTTCATTTTGAAAGTTATTAAGGTATTCATATAAATTTCCCATCCTCTCCATGGAAGATACTTATATTAAATATTATGTTTAAATTAATGATTTTATCTTTTTTGTGTACTTTAATTTTAAAAAATATGAATTACTTACCATTGTTATTAGTTTTTGCCCTTTCGTCATTTGGATTGAATGACAGCCCATAAAAAGGATCATCAGTACCAAATAGCTGAAAAAAATAATGATACTAAATTTTACATTGTGTATTATTAAAAAAATTAATAAAACAAAAATCTAAATAAAAATTACTTCAAGAAAATATACCCTTCATTTATATTCTTATAACACTACCCACTTCGAAAATAATCTTATCTAAAAAGTTTATATATACAATCATAACTTGTAGTAATAAATTTATTAATAAAAATGCTATTCATGTTATTTATATATAATACATTATCGATATATAAATAAATTTGAAATGTTTAAAGAAAAACTGTTCCTTACAGTTTTCAATGGATATTATTTTTGTAACGTTCTTACATGATGTATAAAAAATATATACCACAACTTACTAAATGTATAGAAACAAAACAAAAATAAACGATATATTTTCAATATTAAAGTTAATTCAAATTTCCTTTGTCTTTATGTTAAAAAATTACATAGTCATTCATGGTGTGCTGATGGAAAGGAATGGCGAGAGACATCGTAGATTCTACGCCTGCATCAGCATTCTATGGACAATACAGAAGGATTTAACGTAAATGTTTCAATCTAAGATACGTAACAAGTTCAATTGGCTAAAGTTTAATTTTAATAGCTGCCACCAATAACCGCAATAAATAGCTCAAATCAAATGCAAACGTTATCAAAAAATATTTTAATTTATACGACCCGTCATTACGTAGCCGGCACGGCTGCATAAATGTGACGCTAAAAGCCGCACAAGGCCTCGCATGTGGTCCCAACACGTTGACTGCAACGTGACTTAGTCCAATGCTACCAACCGCACCATTCCAAACAGTTGTTTACGTGGGAAACGCGCTAGTGTGCGTAAGCCTACGCGAAGGCAATTCAAATAAGCGAGCCGCGAACTTGATAGATTTTCAAAAATAAAATCCGTATATCAAAAGTTTACAAAGAAAAAATACAATAACTTTTATAAATCCGACAGCCAAATATATAGCAAAATTCAAAACGACCTTTGATATGTATACATACCCCTAATAACGTGTTTGTGTCTAGGGAATAGGCGTCACTTCGTAGTAGTTCTCGTAATGAATCCAAATCCGTTTGCATTGTGTCTAAATGATCATCTATATCATTCCTGTAAATATTAATTTAAAAATTTATTACGCATTTATACGAAACAGAAAATGTTATTTAAACAACTGCATTTCAATTATTATATAAAACTCAATAATGTAAGAAAAAACATGATTTTTAAATTATATTTAATAAACCACTAGATACATAGTGTTAACCATGTCAATCTAATACAACATAAATTTTTGGTATAAACTGCCAACTTATGTTATATTTTTATAGTATTCCATAAATTACAAACAGCCAAAAACATAAGCCCTAACTTTACATTACTTCACTATAGATGGCATTTATATCACATACTTGTTAGAATTGGATCCATAGTTGGAAGAAAATTCATCTCGATTTTTGGCGATGTTATCTCTCTTATACCTGAACATTGAAATTACACAAAAATACAATAACAATATCTTTATTTTAATAAAGTAGCCATAGAAACTCATAAATAAATGTAAAAATAAAAATATTGCTGGTAATTATAATACTCACATTGTTTGCAACCTGTTCATACTAGAGTTGTTATTTACTGTAGCAAGGGTCATATTGTTCCAATCAAAATCATCTTGTAACTCAGTCTTTATAGCAGCCAAATTCAAATTGCCAGCATCCTTATCCTTCGACTTTTTCGTCTTTTTTGATGGCTTTGAAATCTCACTCGGTTTTTCAATTTTAATGTTAACACCACCAAACATTTCATCTTTTGAAGTTGAAACCATTGGATCAGTAATCATGGAATCTTGAATAATATTTCTTATGGCAAGATCATCAGTGTAAGGAACTCCTACATCACTAATTGAATCATCGCTAGCAAATATTTCTGCAGGTAGTTTAAAATCTGCTGAATTACTTATTGTATTAAAGTTACTGGGAGAGAGAAGCTCTTTATTACTTGTTGAAACATTTTTGTCTGCAGTAGACTTGTCCTTTGATTTTGAGGTACTTGGTACTGTTATTGTAACAATTTCATTTATCTGTTGATCAAGAACATTTTGTGGCATTGGAGATGTTGGTGAAGGCATTGTAGGAGAAGGTGATGTAACAACGGGAATAGAATTTGAAGTAACTTTTGTATTTTTCCCACCTCTGGCACGGCCAACATATGTCTTTTTTCCATCTGGAAATAAAATAATTTGCATGTTTTATTTTGAGAAGTCTTAATAGGTCAATTTTTTTTTTTGGTGGTTATGATAGGTAGATCTTTATTGACTTCTGACTAATTGTAAATCTTTATTTCACTTTCAAATATTAGATTTTATCCCTTCTAAGGAATTTAGTAAAAAAAGGACCATGTATGAACTATGAATAATAGGCTTGACCTTGAAATGATATATTTATAAAAACCCAAATACTACATGTCATGGCATTGGTTAAAATGTTGTCAGACAACCTTTCTTTTTTAATAGTCTATAAATGTAATAAAAACCATTACCAGTTTCCCCGTCATCTCCATCTTCCATTGTTACATGATACTGTGTAGATGATGAAGGATCAGTAACATTTCTACTAAGAAAAATGTTAGGGTTTGCAGTAAGATTCACAGTAACAAAGTCGGTAGGATCCAGAGCATCTTGGGAAGTTTCATTATGTAATAGATCATCATGAGCTAATTCATGTATTGTAGGCCCATCTTCCTAAAAGATTAAAACACTACAACTTAAAACAATAATACATTACATGCAATATATATGTGGGATATTGGGAGAAAAACTACATTTTTCTTTATTAGACCTTGTGATATAAGTCACTAAAGATCTTTAAGATGTTAAAAAGCTGATAACCAGACAGTCTTTACATAATTCAGTCCTTATTTAACAATGGGTTTCATTATACAATATATTATATCATTTCTCATAATTTTACAGTTAGAGATGGCACAACATTAAGCCCTAAAAAGCATAATACATTTATACTAGGCCACAAATTTAGTTGATAAATCCCCACACTGCAACAGTATGGCTGTAAATATTCTAATATAGCATTAAATATTTAATGTTTAAAAAATTTGCTAATGTGATATATAAACAAAGAAATTTCAACAAACCACATTATCTTCATTAATATCTTCTAAAGCAAAATCTTTATCCATTTTCATGTGTTTTGGTCTGCTGGGGTAGGAACTATCACTTTGTGAAATATGAGCTGCATTGTTGATCATTAATTGATATGGTCTCTTCACACCAACATTAACTCCGTTTGCATTTGGTGCTCTAGGCGTTTGCACCAATGACATTAAGAATTGTATAAGCTGAAATGATATTAATGAATAAAACAAATATTATTTATGCTACATAGCTAATCAAAATCTAGACCTCATATGATTTGATAACTTACATTATTAACAATTTGCTGTTGTTTAATATGCTTTTGCCGAAGAATTGCAACTTCTCTCCATAGTGCTTCATTTTCTTGCTTCATTGCACTAAATTTAGCATCAAGGCTTTCTTGTTTACCTTTCATCTGCTTAACATCAGCTAAAACTTTATTCATAAGCTCTGGTTTGAGCAAAATTTTGTCACCACTTTCGTTACTAGCTACTATTGATTTAGGGTTAGCAATCTTTCTCTTTATGTGCTCTAATAGGTAAGCATGACCTCTCATGAAACAGGGATGAGAAAATTCTATTTCATCTTTTTCATACTTTAAACCTCCATTTTCAACAGAAGTTATTTTATGAAAACCATACATGTTTAATTGCCTAATAAAGCTAGCCATATTGTTGTGTTTGTAATACAATGGCAATAGTTCTCGGGCAAAATCAGCTTGAGCTTTAATAACAAAGGTTTTCCCTCCCTAAAAAAAGTATAATAAAACAAATTATGCTATGTAGACAACAGCTAGTATAGTAAGAAAAGGGATTAGGATGGACTTCCACAAGGTAACGCCTGATTCCATTAAATATAACAGCTAGTATAGTAAAGCAGTATGCTATGTAACATATACAATAGACAAAATATATTTTTAAATGTAAATAATCTATCTTTGCTATACTGTCCCTTTTTTTTCTGTTTTTTTACTGTCTGTTTATTTGTAAATTTAGATTAATATTTGATATTTAAAGCAATTATTTTTAAAAACCAACGAAATATCGACATTACAAATGTTTTATAAGAACTGGTATATCTGTATAGTTAACAAGTAATTTTGTTTTAGAGAAGTGAAATCTTATAAGTTATAGAATTTATTTCGTCATATTAGAATTCATTTCATTTCTTCACCTAATAACATACATATTTGATACAGTAAAAATTTAACAACAATTAAAAGAAAGATAAATGGTGAAAAGTGAGAACAGTCCTGATTTAATATTCAAGTAAGATACTGCGTGGTAGAAAACGTGACATGTAACTATTTATTTATTATGTTTCGCATCGCACAATCAGCTGCGTCAAACTTATAGGTTGTTTTGTGATATCCCCAGTAAAAAAAGTATTTTGTGTCATTTTACACTGTACTAAATGTGTTATCCGGTAGTACGAAACTAAACATTCCTGTAAAAATAAACTTAAACACTTACGGGGCTCCATGAAATTAAATGATTCGTTTCTGAATCATTAACCAACTTCCATAATTTTCCTAAGAACGCAGAGACACTTGAACCTATTTCTACGACCGAACGCATTTTAATGTTGTTTTCGATATATAAGCGAGATTTTTAAGAAAACTTATGCAGAACGATATTTTTATGAAATACCATCTAAGCACGAATCGCCATTTAATCACATATATACAGTTGTATATACACAGATACACTTTACACTTATATCGAATAACAACACCCACAAATAAAAGTAAAATGTTACAGGTGAAGTGTGCATGTGTACATGAAATGAAAGTCACATACACACAAAGTGACAAGTATCTTGGTACCAACCGAAAATGTTCTTATGCGTTCAAGTCTAGATAAAACCGTACAAATATTTTAAATAATGCAAATAGTTTTAGCGAGGAGAGTGTTCAAATGGAAATGAATAACTAAAATGACTACTATTATAAATACTATTTTCCAAAAGAAACATTAAGAAAGGCTAAAAGTAAAGAGATATTAAGTGCTTAATGTAGTAATAAACTGATTTAGTAATATAAATAAGCAGTTACTAAGTCCAAGAGCATTATTATAACATCTGTTTATTAAATACTTATAAGAAGATTAAATTCTTGTTGTAAAAATATTTTTGAAACTTGTTGGCTAAACAGCCGAACTTTTTAAAAATGAAGTGAATTGATAGATTAGGCAAGTTATTATAAAATGTGTTTTATACGTTTTTGATGAGAAATTGTAACGATATAAATTGTTTATAGTATATTTATACATCCTAATTTATAATTTAACAAGTGTGATATCGTTCGCCACTTTTGAATTAACTCTAGAAAATCATTCGTCATAATATCGATGTTTGCACACATACCGTGAATGTATATCGATCTGCGATCAAGTGGTTTGACTTATTAGGAGTTTTTCAATGAAAGTTGTAGTGTACGGTTCTCGTTGGACTTCGTATATCTTTAATCTATTCAAGCCTCTTTTTACTTAATTAATGTAACTTTAACGACGGTGACGAATACTAAATAGTTAATTTAGATTAAATTAACGAAAATGGAGGTACTTAATTTTTTATTTATAATTTCCAGTCAATAATTTTGTCAATTATCTTTGCTTTAATATATTGTGACTGACACTTTTAGGTTGAAATATTGACTACCGTCGGGTCCAAACCTCTCGGAAAAATTACCTTAAATGAAGATGCCACTGTGAAAGATGTAAAGGAAAAAATTTACCAAAACTTGAAGAAGTCTCTATATCCCGAAAGGCAAGCAATCAAAACTGAAGTCAAAGGAAAATCTTTAAAAGATGAAATATCCTTGAAATCTTTAAATATTCAAGGAGGGTCTAAACTCTACGTTTCTGACCTTGGACCTCAAATTTCCTACAAAAATGTGTTTCTTGCTGAGTATGCAGGCCCATTGTTTGTGTACCTGTGGGTTTACCAAAGACCATGGATCTTATATGGGGAACAAACTTCATCACCAGGAACAGTTGTGAAGTATTAATTTTATTACCTTAAAAGATGCTTTTTCATATGTGACTATTTTATTTAAGTGATATTTGAGGCAATACTTCTAATAAAATATTATCAGAGATATAATTAAGAGCCTACAATTTATTTAGGCCTTGACATTGTAATTTTACTTAAAGTAAGTGTTACAAGAAAATATGTAAACTGCTTATATTGTGCAGGTTCAACTCTGTTATAGATTTTTTTAAATATACAGAACTTAATTTAAGTATCTTTATTAAACTTTCACTTTACAATTTATCAATCAGTTTAAAGTATATGTATAATGTTTCAGCATTGCAGCTGTTTGTTGGTCTTTCCATTATGCCAAAAGACTAATAGAGACTCTCTTTGTGCATCGCTTCTCTCATGGCACCATGCCTATTCGCAACTTATTCAAGAACTGTACTTATTACTGGTTGTTTGCTCTCTACATTGCATACCATGTTAATCATCCTCTCTACACTTCACCATGCAGTACTTGTGTATATGTTGGTGTTGGAGGATTTATTGTGAGTAAAACAATGATTTTGCTTTGAATACAACTATGTAATTAAGAATTGTAATTAAAAAATTTATATCTCAAAGTAAAACTAAAAAACACTAATTATATTCTTTGCTTAAAATTAAATCTGTTTAGCATTCAATTATAGTTTAAATAATTTCTGCCTTGTTGGTAATTAATTCTGACACAGTACAGTCTATTTGACCTTATGAGTATCAAAGTCCATTTAAAGCTTGTATTTCAAGTTAATACTGTATTTTGTTATTCATAAGGGATACAAAAAATAAGCTTCTCATTATTTATGTTTCAGTTATGTGAATTGGGTAATTTAAGCATTCATTTGCTATTGAAAAATCTTCGTCCACCTGGTACAAAAGTCAGACGCATTCCAATGCCTGATGGGAACCCATTCTCACTTCTGCTCAATTATGTCTCCTGTCCAAACTATACTTATGAGTTTGGTGCATGGGTTTTCTTCACCATTCTAACAAAGTGTGCTCCAGGTAAATATTTAATTTGATCCATATGTCAATGAACTATTGACTCTGTAAATATAGTAATAGAAAAAAAAACTGTTGACTTATTAATTAGCAGCAGTTTATTTATCATTATGTTAATTTAAGTAAAATACAATAGAAATATTCTCAAGGGCAACAGTGGTTGTGGTGTAATTGTTACCAATGCTCTGTATGAGTGTGAATAAAACTTTGATAACCTAGTTTATAGACAGACAATAGGTTTGGTTATTTCAATACCCATTATCTTTATATCTATAAAAATCGATTAACTTTTAATTTTGAAAGATATTTTGTTTTGATTTAGAAAATTCACCAAAATATTTGTTAATTGGAAAAATTTGTTTGTAAAGCAAATTTCATTACTAAAGTAATTTGTTTTAAACTTTATTTTGGAAATTTTAAATGATAAATGTGTTTGCATCATTACTTTATTTAAATTATATTTATGTATTTATTAATTATTTCTAATAGTTTAAATTGCCTTGCATTTTGTACTTGATATTTTAAAAATCTATTTTGTACCCAATAAGTTTGTTAGAAATAACAGCGATAATAAAACAACTGATATTACACTTTATCTTTAATGTTTGTCACGCATTGAGTGCTTGTAATGACAACCTAGTCTATGAAAGCCAAGTTAGTAACTAAACTACATCATATATTAACAGTAATTTAGCCAAAAACTTCAAACAAAATTAAATAAACTGTAATAAAATTTCACTCCAGAATGAAAAGAAATTTATTATTAGTATCTGTATTAAATTAAATTATAAAAATAAGTAAATTTTTAAATTGTTTATTTGTAACAGATCAAGAAGAGATAAAGTTATTATTATTAAACAAAATGGTTCTTGTCATTAACTATTTATATTTTTACATTTTCAGTTGGAATATTTGCTGTTGTTGGAATGTACCAGATGACAGTATGGGCTCTTGGCAAACATCGTAATTACAAAAAAGAATTTCCTGAGTATCCCAAACAAAGAAAAGCAATTTTACCTTTTATTCTTTAAATTTGTTAAATTGAAAAATTAATGTTTTGTACAGTACAATAAGCAATTTTATATATTTCTGTTGTTTAATCTGTAGAATGTATGATTTAAACAATTATGAAGTTTAAGTTTTTTTATATGGGACATTACTTAGGTGATGGATTTTAATTATTGAATGTCTGTATGGATTAGCCTCCTTTTTAAAAACGAGTCTATTTACGCATTTATTATATTCTGCTATTGTATGTGTTGGTTCAATTAAATCTGTATGGTCTTTAGGATTTTTCATTTCCCCCCCCCCCCCCCCTTAATAACTATTGCTAAATTTTGACAATGAAAATGATTATTTTATAAATCACACTTGAATTCCCTGCTGCCTCTTGTGAAAATCGAGATATATACAAAAAAATTACTGGATTGTAATTCTAGAAATAAATAAGTAATATTAGTAAATTGTTTTTATTACCGAAAATAAAATAAAGTAACCTAAGACGGTTATCAATTCGTCTGAATGTTATTAATTAGTCATTACAGTCGGGTGGAATCTGCTTGGTAGGTTCCGCATCCGTAGAGCACTGGAATTTTGCGTGTAAACGCTCATTTTCATCTTTGAGCGCAACTATTATTTCTTCTCTTTCCTGTAAATAAATATAGTAGTAATTAAGTTTATACATAATTCAAGACTTTATGAATTATAATTATGTAATATACTATTTTCATTGTCACTTTCTCAATTTATGACGAAGTTATAATAATGAAGACGGTCGTCTGGTGATAAATTGTACTCAGGAATTTGGAATACAATTATGATTAGACACAACATTATAATCTATTTTTTTGAATCAACATTGTTAAGGGTCAATGCTATTATTAACAGTTTGGAAGCTGAATATAATAATTAACGTTATATTTAGCATAAATAACTATATATATTCAACACTATGTTCCTACTTCACCCCGTACTTGCAATTATTTCACTCAAACCGTGAGAAATCTATAGTCGACAAATAATTTACTATTTTGTCCTTACAAATGTAACTTCGTTCATTCTCTTTTTCCTGTTCAAAGCGTTCTGCTTTGAAATTGACTTCTCGAAATTAGTCAGCAACCCATAACGGTTTATTACATTTTAAAAAGAAAGTTCGAGACACATTAGCGGAAGAGTCCTCGTAAGGTAACCAGTCCCTAATTGCGTCTTAGATGGTATATGTATAAATTATACAAATATCCTATCCTGTTTATGTATATTTTATTAGTAATTAGACAATAAGTGTAGTGTTTGATGCATAGAGTAATAGATAATTAAATATTGATTCTTTAACATTTACACATTTACACAAAGAAACACTAGTAACGCTATGTAATATTATCTGCGGTTGGCGTCCCCTATTTTGATAAGTACCGACGTACAAAAATCATACAAAAGAAAAAATCCGCTATTACACAAATTATAAAACGTAGTGAATGAATAAATGAATTACCTCTATCTTTTGTTTATACTTTTCTTCGAGTTTCTCACGATCTTCTGTCACGTGTTTGAGTTTAGCTCGAGCGGTGGCCGGCGGCACGTACCGCGCCGATAGGCCCAGTATAGACTCCATTTGAAAACATCGCGTACGGGTAGATTTCAGTTCAGTCCGCAAGTTATTAATTTCAGTTAACAAAGTGCAGTTTTCCTACAATAATATAATTTATGTATTAATATATAACGTTAAATAAGCATCTAAGGCTTTTGACATTCGATTTGCATATTTTTTGTGAAGTAAAATATGTACATTTTTCACATTAATTACTTTTGACTACATTGTTTGATTAAAGCAAAATATATATAAATATAACATAATTAACCCTTTCCACTCCAATGTCGAGTGTCACTCGACACTGATTTTGTTCCACAAGCTCCACTGCCGAGTGAAACTCGACATGGTGTAATACTTCTTTTTGCGGAAAATTTTAAAACAGGAAAGATTTTTGTTACTAAAATGTTTGAATCACGAATGAATGATACATATTCTAGAAACGCAAGATACTATAATTCAATTAAATTTTATCGATGCTACATAACAGCCTTGGACTGGAAAAGGTTAAGATAAGTGACCGCTAAATTAAAAGGCGTTCGAATAAGCGGTACATTGCAAATTTACCGCTTACTCTTACTACAAAAAAATTACATCCATAATTTTGGTGATATCGCTCTTGGAGCCTCCTAGAGACTTGGCCAGTTGTTCCTTTAGCGCGGCGATTTGCTTCTCAAGGTGATCCCTCTGTCTGTTGAATTCACGCACAGCCTCATCCTCCGCTACGCGTCCCCGTATAAAATCTTCGTCCTCAAGATACTTGTGAAATAATATCTGGCAAATTAAATAATTTACTAAAATATTATTCGATGTATACTGTGCACCGCTGATGAAAGTTTAAAAATAAATATATCTGAATAAGTTAACAAATATTTAAACGGATGTTGATTATGTCGATTTAGTCACTATAGTACCGTATTTAATGGAATCAGGCGTTACCTCGCGGAAGTTCATCCTAAGTAAGAAAAGGACCAATATTTAGCAACTTCCGCGCATGCAGTGGTAGTCGTGCAATAAAGTGCACCGCCCGCCAGCCCGCTGATAAATGCGTATGCGGCAAACAATGCGAATCACACAACCGCCACCGCCAAATTACTCAACACGTGTTTCACCCCCCACCCCCCACCCCACGGGGCATCCTCAGGAGTTACGTTACACCGATTAGTAGTAGTATAACACAGTGGACTCTGTGTTTGGCACTAATCGACATGTGCGGAAGTGGCTAAGTATTGGTCCTTTTCTTACTATAGTGCCGCTTTGACGGGATAATTCGTAATGTAGATATATTTTGTACGACAATTTTACATGCCGAATCTCATTTATTGTAAAGGCTATATCTCGTAAAATATTGATATATCTTACGAGAAAATAACAAGATTAAGAGCCGCCCGGAGTTTCGTCGTAAGATCGATTCATAAATGAGGAAATTCGCGGTAGAACCAAAATCACGTACATAGCTTGAAGAATTACTCGTCTGAAGTAGCAGTGGGCGTAGCACATAGCTCGTACAAGCGATTGCCGTTGGGGCAGAAAGGTTCTCGAGTGGCGACCACGAGCGACAGATGCAAAGTTAGCAAGTTAGTTAGGTAGCCCCCCAATAGGTGGAATGATAACCTAGTTAAGGTCGCGAGGAATCACTGGATGCGGGCAGCGCAGGACCGGTCATCCTGGGGGATGCCTGTGCCTTGCAGTGGGCAGCCATCGGCTGAAAGGAAGGAGAGGAGGATTTCGCCAAGGAGGCATGAAACTGATTATAAAGATTGTTTTAAATTTTTTTTAGTAATATGTTGTAAAAACTTCGTACGTTTATTAAATGCATTTTAATACTCTATCTCTCATACCACAATCAAATAAAAATAAAAGCACGAAACGAATATTCAAAATAAAAACAAATTTAAAATATCTTTATTCGAGTAGGTAGTAACCATGCGCTTTTGAATCATCGATTATTTTAACATTGTAAGTGATAGGCTACAACCGGCTCGAAACGCTGGTCTGTTGAGAAAAGCCAGTCAGTTATTTATCATCAACTTTTTCGAATGAAAAAAACACCGATCAAACGATTAAGTTCGTTACAATATATATGTATAAAAGTTAGATGGTTTTCAATTTACCTTAACATTAGTTTTAAGTTTCGCGGGATCTTGAAGATTTGCAGACATGTTGTGAAGGTCGATTTTAATTTTTTTCAACGTATTCTTTAAAGTCATGTTTCTGTTCGCTTCAGCAAAAAAATCCTTTTTTGCAGATCCTAACTTCTCAGACAGCTGGTTAATTTTAAGTTCTGTAATAAATAATGAAGGCATTAAATAATTATGTTAATTTATGTTTATAGTTCAGTAAAATCGGGCATGGATTTACTTGCTTTATTTAAATGACGTAATTAAGCCAACTTTGTGCTGCATTTTCAATTAGACGAAGAATGATTAACGCAAAGGTGCTCATAAACACTACCAAGTGAATATATAACAACAGCTTGCAAAAGTTAACACTACTGTATAAATTATGTCGACATCTACGTTGCAAGTCAATTGCGAAAAAAATTACAACTGTGTTTAGAAACTGGTAAAACTTTACCGCGCGAAGCTTTTTGCTTTAGCAGATTTTCAAGCGAAACTTCTAGCTCGAGAGTTCGCACTTTTTTCTCTTTGATTTCGCGTTCTAAAGGCTCTATCTGTATAAACCAATAATTACCACTTTAGCAGCTGTAACTTTTTTATACGTTAGACACAAACTACCGACTACTTCAATTTTATAATAAAGGGATGTTTGACGCCTACCAAGATCATGCTTAATATTAAGTAGTTTCAGTTCTTCATTTTCCATATCGTCAATTTGAACTTTTAACTCCTGTATTGCTCTTTCTTTAGGCTCAATCTATTCATAGAATAAAGGAAATAAAAAATTTACTTGCAATACTCATCATTACTCAAAAAATATGAATAAGTTAAAACCGAGCGTGTATCCATGTCCGATAGTTTGTGTTATATTGCGTTTCTTTTGATAAAACGGATTAATCTCGGCAATATTTTATTGCTACTATAATCCTCCATTCACTGATAGTTGAAATATATCGAATTTTATTCCTTTGATTAATGTACAAAATTTACATTCATCATTTCAACCGTTGGACGTCTACTGCTGGACGTATGCCTGCCCCGTAGATTAGAAATAACACTGGTCCTGCCTGCATTTAGCACCTTTGGACGTCCTTAATACAGTCGTCTAACCACCTTGTTCATGGAGGTCTATATTAACATTACAATTAAAATATTTTAAAATATGATATACTAATGTAATAAAAAAGTATTAACAAGTGTTTGAAAGCGCACATGCAACCAATCCACGCATCATTTAAATATTATACTCTTAATTGGCTCAGCGATAAGAACTGTGACTAGTGATCATACGATCATAATACACTGCGTTCGCCAACACGCTTGCTAAACGTGGCGATTATGATATATCCCCCATAAATATCTTTAAATGCTGAAATGACGACTCTCAATTAGTACTTAATTAAGTATCTGCAACAACTGTTTAAGTCTATTATCTATTGTCAGTCAGTGCTTCTAAAATCACTATTTTTTCGTTTCTTCGACTCTTAGCGCCGCCTGTAGCTGGATGAACACTGTTCTTTTATATAATTAGTTTCATAATGTGTAAAAAAATGCAAATATGTAAATAGAAAACCAATGGCCGTAGTGAATTTTCTTTTTCTTAAAAGATCAAGCTCGTTTAAAGATTTAATTTTTTACACAAATATAACTTTTTAAGAAAAAAATATTGTCCAGTGTAAAAGCAATAAATTTACCTGATTTTTGAGTTCCGTTATTTTGAAATTTAATACAAATTTATATTTTTCCAACTCCTGTTTTTTTCTTTTTAATTCATATATTCTTTTTTCTTTATCTTGAATTGTTCCATCACGTTCGTAAATTTCTTTTTTTAAATCAGCAACATCTCGCTCCAATGTCGATATAACTTTTTGAAACTGTTTGTGTTCGGCTTTAAGAGATCAAGAATAATTGAATGTTATATTTTAATTAAGCTTACACTTACTGTTGGGTTCAGATTTTAAATGAAACTAAATATTGTAAATATTTAAATGTGTACCTTTTAATTGTGATACCTGGTGCTTAAATTCTTCTATTTCTTTATTAGCCGCAATCAATTTTTTCTTCATCAGACCAGTTTCTCCTTTAAGTCTTACGTTAGCGTCTTTTTCCTCCTTAAGTTGAGCCTCATAAGCTGTTCTAATTTCTATAATTTCTCGATCAGCATCTTCTTCGATTGACGCTTTTATTGTTTCGTGTTCTTTTGTTGCCATGTCAGCTTGTTCTTGTAGCTAAAATAGAGTCTTATTAAAGTTGGATAAACACACGTGTAATAAAATCGTACTATAATGTCTAAAAATCTTTTTTGACTTATGTAGTTAATAATGATCTGGAAATAGTGAAACAACGAAACAACAATGAAACAATTATTAATTTTTTTTTAATGGGTATTCTAAGCACTATCGGAGAGTGACGTCAATGAAATAATGTATTTTTGTGTTTATGCCTGGTGTACTAATAGGTTCAGGATGTTGATAATATCGACAAGGACTTGACAAAGAAACTGGATAGTTATTCTTTTAACGCCAATTTTGCTATTTATACAAATCTTGAAATAGCCAAAATTTAAATTAATACTTACCTCTAGATAAATAAGTTCTTTCTCTTCAATCTTCGCCTCAAATTTTTCTGTGAGTTCCCGAAGAGCTTGACGTTTACTCTCGGCTAGTGTTTCTAAACGATTTTCATATTCTTTCCTCATTCGTGCAGTTTTGTCCTCTAACGTCTAGGCACACGTAGTTATATTTAATGTTTCTCAACAAATATAGATAACTATTTACTAGTATTAAATATACCATAATCATATTTACCTGATATCTGTCGTATTCGCTTATTAGTCTCACGTTAAAATCAGCTTCTAATGTTTGTAAAGTCCTCTCATGACCTGAACGTAACTTGGCTATATCTTGTTGTATCATTCCAATTTCATGTGTATGTTCATTTTCCATTGTCTAGTGAAAGATTAATAATGTTATCCATAAATTATTAAACTAAATGAATATTTAAAAAGCATTTCATCAATTGTGTATATAACCTCATTCTTCTCCTTAAGTTCCTCAATGGCAGCGCAGTAACCCTCGTGAACTTCTTTAAGCTTTTCAGCCTGCGTGGCTTCGGCTTGACGAAGCTGATATGTGTGTTCCGTTTCAAGTTCACTCATTCTGGTACTCAGCAGCTGAATAAAATAAAATATAAAATGGTATAAATAAATCTTTCACTAACTTTTTCTCATAGTTTATGGTAGTTATTCATTTAATTTAAAACAAAACTAGAATATATTAATATAACAGGTATACTTACATTAATGCTGTTTATTTTTTCTTGCAAATCCTTTTTGCTGATTAATATCTCTTTTGAATATGCAAAATCTTTATCCAGCGCTATAGCTCTTCCGTCAGCGTTTGTTAGCCGCCATAAACAGATAGAAGAGTCTTCCGCAACGGAAACAATAGTTTGATCGTCATAAGCCAGAGCAATGCCGGTAACTTTTTTATTATGCATATGAAACTCGTTATAAATGGCTTTGTCAAGAAGGGGGAGTTGTACAGTTGTTACGCCTCCTTCACCGCCAGTGATAAAAAGCATCATGTCGGAACGGGATAAAACTATTGTATCTAAAGCACATCCAATCAGACCCAGACTTCGTCTTATTGTGTTTGAACCGATTTCTTTGATTTCTCCGTCAGATCCAACTCCATATGTCGTCTTCCCATTACTAAAAGGAAATTTGTATTAGAGAATGTTTTACAAAAAAAAATTATATTTTGTTAATGTCATATATCTAACCTGTTTACAGCACAAGCAGCATATTGATTTGTTTTAAGAATAACTTCGCCGATACGCTGTCCCGTAGACATATTCCACTCGTAAACGGCACCTTCTGTACCACACGAGACCAAAGTGAGATCACTGGCTGACCATGCTAGGCAAGTTATCTACGAAATCAAATTGGTCGTCAACATGTTACAGTTTTGAAAAAAAATATATTATTTGAGTTACTTACCAGACCATTGTGTCCTTTTAAATTGAATACATTTTGAAATGATACAGATGAGAAAACTTGTATGATCTGGCCGTTTACAGCGCCAAAAAGATGTCCATTGGTGCTGAATTTCGCTTGTTTGCAATTTCGTATTGGGAATTCTCGCATCACTTCGAAATCATCGATGAGAACGACCAAATAACGTAGTTTATCCGAGAATCCTACTATTGCAAACAAACCTAAAAAAATACACAAAAATGTTGAAAAATTGAATAACGTCATTCATAAGGTAATTATAATTAGTTAGAGACATATTTATGTTAATATGCTATTTCAATGTAAGGCATTATTTACTTATGAACATTTGATTTAATTCTAAATGGTTAAATAAAATGTACCGGTCGGATGAAGTGACACGCAATGCATCTCTTCTTGATACAATTTAATCATTTCAATATCATCTGTCATGTAATTCCAAATTCGAATGCTCTTATCTTCCTCGCCCGATGTCATGAAAATCGGTTTCCAAGCGCACATGGATAGAGAATTTATGCGTCCGTAGTGCATCGATGGACCAAGTTCAGTAAACGGTATTTCCGGGTTCTACAGATAACACGAATAAGACATTTTAAATTCTCTTAATATTAATATCTTGTACTAACTGACCCGCTTGATGGTGTGTTGTATTTTATACATGAATAATCAATTTGAACTTCAATGCGATGCGAGCTGTCAAACGCGCGATGTTCACAGCGAACTATGAAATGCGCACAGCATAAGTTCGCTGTTTTAATAACCAATAAATTTTATAAAAAAAA
This sequence comes from Battus philenor, assembly GCF_028537555.1. Lineage (NCBI taxonomy): Eukaryota > Metazoa > Arthropoda > Insecta > Lepidoptera > Papilionidae > Battus > Battus philenor. The sequence goes on from NW_027181693.1 coordinate 9,416,708, forward strand.
AATCTGTGCAATTCTCTAATTTCTTTTTCCATAGGAACCTTTAGCAAAATATAAGAAAATTTAAAAAGACAAAATAAATGAAATAGTGTTTATTTTTTATAAATTCAGATATGATATACCTGCAGCATATGTTGCCCAAACAACTTGACAGTATACAACTGCTTTCTCAATGTTGTAATTAACAACGTCTCTTGGTTGGGATCAATCGTAACATGTTTTATTTCATCTAAAGGTGACCACATAGGATATTCTCTTGTGTGTCTTAAAAGCAAAAATTAATAATTACGTATTAATATCCAAAAAAAACATTTCATTCAAAATTGATTTAAATTGTTCTAAGACACGAAAAGTAACTATTTTAAGTATCACCCATAAAACAAGCTCAAAGGCATTAATGTTTGAATTTATCAGATGTTTATTACCGTATATACATATAGTATATAGGATTTCGTTTGAAATATTTTAGTTGTTATTTTAAAAGCAAACGCTATATAAAGGTTTCAATCAATTCATTTGGTAATTCGAAGGTCTTTACGAACAATAAATAAATATTTACATACTTGTAAGACCTCTTAGAAATACGAAAGACATTTCGCTTTCTATAATGATGGATTGTTTCTTTCTCGAACATATGTACGTAACCGGGGCCACAGGAAAAAGCAAACCCTGGGAAAAGTGTTTATTATATAGACTATTAACTTGTCATTTATGTTTTATAACATAAATCATGCAATGGTGATAGATCCCTCTTTTCGTATGATATAATAGTATATTTTTTTAATTTGTTTATCACTAGTGAAATTAGAACTTCTTCTTTAAATTCATATACCTTTCAAGAAATTAACAAAACAGGTAACTGGATGCGTATCACCGTCTGAAATTGCTTGATCACTGGTTGTGTCTTGTTTGCTGGTTGTGCTGGCCTTGTCACTTTCTTCTGTCCTATAATTAAAAAAATAATAAAACAGATTGTCGTAAGTTTCCACTTTTAAATTCAACATTTAAAAAAAACTTTTAATCCCAAAAAAGTATATTGTACGAGGGTCAAACTGAAAGTTCTTAGAAAATCAAAAACTAAGCATTCTAGCAAGTTATTAGTTTTATTATAACTTTTCAAAATAGCGTCCATTTACATCAATACATCGCTGCATTCGATGGAACCATTGAGAAAAGCACCTTGCCCACTCGGCCTTAGGGGTCTCTTCGACGGGGTTTTGAAACGCAGCCACTGCTTCTTCGGCGTCCATAAAATGTTTTCCTCGAAGTTTTTCTTTTATTTTCGGGAATAAATAAAAATCGCAGGGTGCGAGGTCGGGGCTATACGGCGGGTGACCCAGTAATTCCACGTCTGGGGTCGCCAAATAGTCGATCGTTTGCCTGGCGGTGTGCGACGAGGCATTGTCGTGATGAAGGAGGATCCTGCTGCGAGGTCGTTTCTCTCGAACTTTTTCCAAGACAAGTGGCCAACAGTTGTTAGTGTACCACTCTGCATTAACCGTTTTCTGATCCTCTAAGACAACTGTCGCGTAATGACCTGTCTTTCCGAAGAACAAGGCCACCATCTTTTTTCCAACACTTCGACCTCTCTTCACTTTAGTTGGCAACTTTTCGGAAGGAAACACCCACTGAGCAGACTGTCTTTTGGTTTCCGGATCATAACAGTAAATCCAGCTTTCGTCACCCGTTAGTATGTCGAACACAGCATTTGAGTCACCTCCGTTAAATTTTTGGATCATTTCTCGGCACCAATCAACACGGCGGAGTTTTTGAGCCTCGGTCAAATTATGCGGTATCCAGCGGGCACAAAGCTTCCTGACCGCTTAATGTTCATGGAGGATTTTGTGCACTTGACTCATACCTATGCCTAGACTTGTCCGAATCTGCTGATAGGTCACTCTTTTGTCAGTCTCTATCATACGCCGCACAACACTGATATTGTCTTCAGTCGTCGCTGTAGAAGGCCGTCCCTCACGCAAATCATCGGTGAGATTAGTTCGACCACGTTTGAATTCATTAAACCAGTTGTAAACTGTGGCACGAGATGGGGCTTCATCGTGAAAAGCCAATCGAAGTCTATCATAACTTTCTTATTGACTTATATGACATCGAAAGTCATAAAAAATCATTGCACGAAAATTTTCTCGGCTTAAATTCATTCTGACGTGCACAGACAATTTTCAATTTGCCGCCAAATCGTAAAACAAATGACAAATGAATGAAATGTATACTCAATATTATTGGTAAAGAGTTCTATTTTCAAAATTTAAACTTATTTTTTTAATATAATGCTTTTAAGTTGCCAGTTCTAAAAACTTTCAGTTTGGCCCTCGTAGATTTAGACACAATACACAGTTCGCTTAGTTCCCACCCAATTGCTGGTCTTTGTCATCTTTCATTAAGCAAACCATACACTTGACCTACTGATGAATAGTATGCCTTGCAAACATGTGATTTACAACAAAATTTTCAGTAAAGAATATCCTTCAAGATTTAATAATACTTTACATGTCTTTAAAAAAAACCTAAAAAATAATAGTCTATATATAATATAAACTAATAAACTAACAAAAAATATAACATAATAAACTATAGATTCAAAGGTAAAATAAATCTAGAATAGTTTAAATTCCTGCTTACTAATTATTTAACAGCAATATACCCACTCTGTTTCCACTTTCTTCAGCGACATCTCCATGACATCAAACGCTCGAAATACACAGTTCTGACGCAGCTCTCCGTTCTCGACCATCATTATAATGCCATTATCAGTTCCGAACAAGATGCGGTCAGGATTAAGCCACATGCAACTGGTTATGTTGATCTTACGTCAAATAAAAAAAATGAATTAAAGATATTAATTTAAACAAAGAATAAATAAAATAATATAGGCATTATATAAATTTGAGAAATTATTAGAAATACTTTTTTAAAGTATTCACTTACATTCTCTGCCTTACACCATCCCCATTGACGCCATACAGTTTCAGATACGTTCATGATCCGAAATGTATAAGGTCCGGAAATAACGACCAATGTTGCATCCGCAGGATTACATTGCACCTTGATATGAACAACATTTAAACCTTTACTTAAGATTAATTATCACATACTCATACTTACCACTACATTAGTAATAATCAATACCTTTTTAAGAAATCTTATAACAAATACTAAAGAAGTTGCTTAAAGTAAAAAAGTTTTGCATTTTTTTATAATATAATGATATAAAGGTTGCAAAGTATTATAAGAATTTTTTTCTATCTAAAAGCCATAACCGATGGGTTGACTGGTTGAAATTGCCTAAAGTCCGTCATTATACAAATTATAAATAGTTAAGTAAATAATAAGGTAAGTAAAATAAGGTAAGTAAATAAATAACAAGACATTCATTTAATAATGTGTTAGAGGACCTAAGGTTTGCTAGAATTTTAAAAACAAAACCGTGCACCGCATGGCATTGACGACCGTCCTTTTGAGACTCGTGGTACCTACGTCGTGATAGCTTTTATAGGTATTTAATTTACTTAGGCTGCATGCACAACTGAACTATAATTTTCCCGTATAGTACGCATGAGTTGGATTAGAGAGCTACCTCATCCAGAGAAAGTCGAAAACGTTAAACTATCTACTTATAACGTAAAAGTACTTTCCGAACATAATTGAAAATAGAAATATTACGCTTTCCACAATTCCTTGACCGCTCGGGTTCTGGGCCTTGGCATGACTTTCCACTTTTCCTTTATCCCAATTGTAATAATATAAATACCAATCAGGCTCCCCGGTTATCGCTACGAGGTACTTTGAATCGAACGAGAATTGGATGCACGCAAACTCTCTGGCCGTTGAGTTCTCGAACGGTACTGTTAATATCTTGCGCCTTTTGTACGTCGTCAAGTCGTAAATTGTTATAATAGGCTTTTGACCTTCTTCGGCTATTTCATTTAGAGCGAGCCATCGTCTGAAATAGACCTTTTGTTATAAATATATCATTTTGTCCTCATGTTCTTGTTGTTATTTATCAAAGACTTGAAATTCAACAAAGCTGATTTCTTATATTTGCGCTACTTAAAACACTTTAGTCATTGAGTTGTCAATCTGTTTCCACAAATTAGTGGATTTTACGCAAAAACGAAGTATTCACTACATACTAACAATATAACATCACTAACACCAAGTTTCCGAAGGCCAATCAAAGTAGCATTCACATAACGTTATGTTAAAAATTATGAAGTGCTAAATTAGTAACTGTTAAAATTACAACTTGTTAATGCTATGAATTTATAAATGAATCGTCTAAGAAAATAGCTAATCATGTTTTAACAACTAAAAGATATCTCTATGCATTGTAGGTATAGTTGTCTCTCGTTAATAAAAAAATATACACATAGTAGCTCGTGTCGGTGCCGTCGTAAAATCCTTTTTTAAACGAATGTACATTTTGTTAACAAGAAAATCATTTTTATCTATTAGTTATTATTAATTAAACAAAATGAATAATCACTTATTACATTTGACATTTTTAAAACAGTTATATGGGTCATATATTTAAAGGTTATAAATTATAACTAATTATAACATGGTATTTTAAAATAACATATTTTGAAATACAAGTAAAATAAAATAAAATAACATAACTAACAACGTACCAGTCGAAGTGAATTTATTTTTCCAGATGAAAATTAAAAATGGTTTAAAGAAATTGTGGAAACAATAAAGATTGTTGAAATTCACAGATCAGTTGATAAGGTTTTAACAGCTTTAGATTAAGAAAAAGCGTTACAAGAAACTAGATTTTCTTTTGTTCGTCCATTGACCGCTGATTAATTGCAAATCAAAATTAACGTCGTATTGTGTTGAGTTGGAACGCATTATGTTCAAAAAACCCGAATCATGTTAAGTAATGATTAATATGATATTAATTGCAAATAAAATTGATCCGCCTTTCAGAAAATGGATGTAAGAATTAGTATATAATTTCAGGGTTTAATTACCTGTTAGGAGCAAGGACAATAGATTTAATAGGCTTATGTTTATCTTGAAGTCTAATAAATTTCTGTTTCTTCTGTAGATGATTATGAATGACTATAACACCTCCAGCAGGATAAATGATCTCCGAATCGCTCAGGTAATGCGCATTATACCTGTGTACATATATTGTTTTGTTATATTAACAAATATTACTATTACTATAACTTAAACACCTTTATTTTATACGTGAATACTCTTAATTAAAAACAAAATAAATGACTACAGTGCATTAATTTAAAGAAGGCGTGTTAAGGCGATGTTACGTATTGAAGAAATTGTTTTATAGCGAACAATTCATCGGTTAATGCTTGGCACGTACTACTTGTAATAAAACGATGCATGAATTTATAAATATTAACATATTACCTGCAACAGCGCATTTTCTCTTATCAACTAAACATATACCACAGCTACAAAAATACTATAACGATATTTGCAAATCTCTCATTGATAGTGGGCAAAGAATATATAGAGTATACACAAAACAAGTCATTACTGTGACGTGGCTTTCTAAAAATATTTATTCTTCGCTGTACCCGGAAAGTGCTAGTAAATTAATTATAAAATATTTCTACTAATATGTTTATAAACGTCGCGGTTAAAATGTATATTTCGCGAAAGAAAATTTTGAAAATTTATTATCTATAAGGAAGGGAAAATACTGAATTAATGCAATAATAAATTCTTCTTTTGTTATTGCTCATGTTAGAATACATAAAATAAATACAAAATACAGCTATTGCAAGCCGTACGAAATAATTCCACCGGTGTATTTTATCTTTTTGATCTGCTTTTGGCTATAGCTTCAGCAACGGGTGAGTTAACCCCCTCAATAAAGCGACATAATCCTTGGAATTTGGATGTACAAATATTTTATAGCATCGATTTTCGTTTGTCACGTTGCAACCGATTGCAAGTTCCATCAAAACAAGATTTTTCATTAGCTATCGCATATTTGTAATTGACCGAAATTCATGACGTTGACCGATTTTCAAATTATGTAGAACCAGGGGCATTACTTACTCAAGATTTAAGCCAAAAACAAGAGATATTTAGAACTGTGTAAGCAAGTTTGCTCTTAAACCGCTCCTCAAGCTAACCTCTACACCAAACGTAATTAACATTTTAAACCGTTTATGTATTTCCTTTTTTATAATAGTGAACTCAGTGTGTTATTATAACATAAACGATAATTCTATTCACGATACAAAATAAGCTGATAAAATATGCGATAAAAAATTGTATTTTTTGCAAGGTCGGTACAGTATTATTTATATTTTGTCTACGTTAATGGCTACAAGAGCCTGATTTATTAATTACCCAGTTTTTAGTTTTTTTATTATTATACACTTATAATTCCATACTACAGATTAAAAGCCGTTACTAAATACGTTACCAACAATGTGATATGACCTTATTATGTATGTTACCCTTAACATTTTTCCTAACAAAATGAAAAAAATATAGTACTCGATTCAAACGTCGTGAAAAATAATAAGATTAAAAAATCTCATGCTAAATATCCTTTTGAGTAAATAATATCAGTAATATCTAGATACAATTAATTCATCTTTTCTTAAACACTTACTGAATTTCAGTTCGAAGTCCGTAGAAAACGCGTGCTGAGATATTTGGCGGTGTATTTATTGCCATTGTTACATACAATCTCGAAAGCCTATAGCAAAAACAATATTTTAATATAAAATAAACAACTACTTGAAATTAGTTTTATATTCTTCTAATAATAAATCGCAACGATCAATCAAAAGCTTATTTGGAATTGTCTCCATAGAAACCTTTATGTTTGACACTAACTTATCCGTTCGTTTGTCATGAATATTTGAATCCATGATAATCATACAGATACAAAAAATGTAAAATGGGTTTACCTCAAAAACCGAAAAATTATTAAATATTTACTGCAGAAATGTATTTTTAAATAAGCTTAAAATTCCATATCGGTATTTTATTAATGTTATCATATAGCAACAAATTATTTTTGGCTTCGTACTTTTAACCGAAAATCATGGCACTTAAATTAGTCAACCAAACTGCGTAATTGTTCTCATACATCTTAACGTTTTAATTAACTATTATCTTTTCCAAGTCTCCTACGCCGTTACGCTTATGTTGCATTTTACATACAGTCATTTCTCTTGGTGTCGGATTCTAATCCGAAGTTTTTATTGTTTTCGTAGTTGCTCATTAAGGCGTTAGATATTTCCGCCTCTTTTCATATGACCACCTCCTCTCCACATGACACGACCATAACAACTCAGACAGCTAATTTGCCGTTTATACATTGTGTATACAATATAGCTATTAAGAACATTTTAGTGACGTACTAACTCATCTCTATTCCGTGAAATATCCATTTATTTTATTTTTGTAACTCTCTGCACTCGGATCCATAAGGAAGTCTGTCTTACTGTTTCTTTTAAAATCATTCCCGTTATGCTCAATTTGCATTCTCGTATCAAAATTCTCTTCAACGTTCTGCATTTCAACTTTACTAATGTTATTCTTTACTCATATATGTGAGATATGAGTTAATACGCGCCACGATTGGCATGTGGGTTGACAAACGCCGTTTTTTTTTTAAAAAATCAAATATTTTTAAGAAGAACTGCTGCCCGGCGTACATGACGAGAAGGAGAGGCTATTCTATATATCGGTACGACCATGACGTATTCTAGAAATCTATGGAAAGGCTAATGTCCATTAGTGAACATCTTGCAGCTGAAATGATAATGCGTCTATTGTTTTACGAAATTACACAATTAATAGTTTTTGAAATAATGTAAACTGCAATAACACTACTAGTATACATACAATATAATGAATTTTGCAAGATAAAGGATCATCACTTGTTTGTTTTGCATGCTCATTTTTAATTATAAATACTAAGCTAAGCGTCTGCGTCTATCATGTTAATACAAAAGACAGCATTAATACTTGCAAACAATTATCAAATAATATCTATATTAGCTTCAATAAGCTTCAACTACTACATATTATGTTAGTGGGTTTTAGTTATAATACACTAATGATTCACCTCATTAAACCTGTAACTAAACAGTCTGTATAAAAACTTACTAAAATAATAAGTGAAAATGATAGACAATTTGAAAGTATCCAACAAAATGCACATCCGAGTAGTTAAAGTCACCATTTAACCAGTCTTCTCGTGATTGGCGCTCAATGTCATACGCTTTAGCGCATCCTCTTTGTAATATCTGAGGTAAGTTGCGGCTTCCTTCGGTTGATGCAAAGCGGCGTATGCGCATGCATAAATGACAGGTCCGAGAGAAGTTCTACAACGTAACAATATGATATCACGGAAGCTAATATTCTACTCTAAAAATTAAAACATGGCAAAATTACTAAAACTAAATTGATATAAAAACTAAATCAATGCTATTCTGCGTTCGAAATTATTATAATTTAATAACTATTATCTGTATTTTTTACTATGAATCTGATGACAATACCATCATCATCATTTAAGACGTAGGGCATCGTATTACGTCAATGTCTATGTCATCGGTTTAAGTTGACAATGGATGTCCAACAACGCGTTTGCAGGTCCGTGGCCCCAACTCCAGAATCTTAAGGTTCCGCCTGCCAACCGTCCTGTACACTATGTGGTCTGCCCATTGCCAAAAAACTTGTTGGGCCATGTCGGCTATTTTATTTCGTCTACGGACCTCCTCATTCCTGATTTAATCACATAGCTATGCGACAAAATAAATTAAAAGTCAATTCTTAGTATCACGACGCTGCATAATGATTTAGCAAAACGAACGCAAGGTTTTCATTAGTTTGTTTTTAATTTAAAAAGTGAAAGTTTGTTCGGAGTACAGGTTGTTTAAATAAAATGAAACGCAAAATAGGTCCAATGAGAGTACAATATAACCTCTAGTCTAACTTTATGTTTAATAATATTTTTAATACCTAAATTGAAGGAAAAAGACGTATTAACTTATGATTTCAGGAGAATGAAAATTAAAAATTACAAAAATAAAAGATTAATCGTAACATTAAATGTGCATATTATGTCGAAATTTATAACTTTACTACCTACTTTAAATATGATAGAAGGAATGAAAAAACAATAAGTCGATTACATTATGTGTATTAATTAAATAATGTAATTTTTGTTAAAGCTATTCGCATTTTATTTTTCCACCAACAACAATTGACCCAGTCAATGAATTGGCATTATCGAGCAATTGATACCGTATACCGCAGTCTTCCCAGGCGGTTATGAACCTCGGTCCCACACGTCTTGCAACCAGCGAAAGCGATGTAGTAATCACAGGACATATTTTATTGTACTGTTGCATTGAACAAAGTGCCAGCAACAAGGTGACTGACCTTGCGATGTAAAATTATTTCTGTTTCTTTATTTAGTCATTTCTTACGCATACAATTTTTGATGGTCTTTTGTCCAAAACATCATTATTTATGGACTAAAAAATAATACATTTAAAACACGATTTAGAACGTAACAAATAAAATCTTCGTGTACTTAATAAAATATCACTTACAACGTTGGTAAAAGCATGAAAATTAACAAATTTCTTTTTTTTAACAATGACTAAGACTTTCTTGTCTGCAGTAGGTAAAATCAATTCCGTTCGTTTACCTCGAAACAAATTAACTGCGGCATAGTCACAGGTCACTGGATCGATATTACTAAGTAACATAGTCGTAGAAATTAAGAATATTTTTTTTTACAATGACATATCTAAATTCCTATATGATATATGTGTTAAACGTAATTGTCTCAATTTTTACCGTGCTCTTAATTTAAATTATATATATATTTATATATATATATATTTATATATATATATATATATATATATATATATATATATATATATATATATATATGTATGTACGTAGCAGTTTCCAATTATTAAAACACTATCCGTACTGAACATCTCATAAAAATATTATTAATACTGCATAAACCTGAGAGTCGATATCACAATGAACATCCAAAGGCGTATTGCCGTTTAAACTCTCTATTGTATGATCATGAGTCAATAGAGTCTTTTATAATCCGAGTAGCACAGGAATTAGGTGTATTAAACACTTCCTTTTCTACAGGAATAAAATCCATAGCGAAGTTAGATAAATAATTATTAATAATAATTTGGCGCTCCCCCAGGCTTCACGTGGGTTTTTTGATACCATGTAAACCGTATATAATTAAGTAATTCTGATGGATGTCGGACTTGTAATTTTGTCATATCGCACCTTGAAGTATTTTATGAAGTTTACTCAACCTTCACATTTTAGTAAGTGACGCGATGACGTCATGTTTACTTTTCACGGCGTTATATACTTTAACAGACATGCATATAAAGCAATTTGTTATAGAATGAAAACATTTTTTGATTTTACAACTGAAATCATGTGTAGCTGGAAAACAATAAAATTATTATCTCATTAAGCACGTTCTAATTAGAAAAGCCATTATAAAATAGTCGCATAACGGAATGATTATGAGTCTATGTTTATGGCAATAAAACTACAGCCGGTGCACATTTCCTCAAGATGCATTGGCGGCAGCGATTGCTAACGCTCTTGCGATAGCGGTTCGAGGCGAGCGTGGCGGGGTGACTGCCAGGCGCTAGTACGCCGCGGGCCGCGACGTCGTGCGCTGTGACGCCAGCAATATTCTTATTAAAACAAACCGAACCATTATCTCGCCACGATAACAACATTATATCAGTTCGTGATAATTTACCAGAGTGATAACAGATAAAAAACGAAGTGGTCGACGCCTGCTAACAGTGCTCCTGTTATGTAAAACTTTTGCAATTGGAAGACTGAAATTGTAATTATGACGACGATGGCGGGACCTCGTAAGACGGTCTCTATTTATGACTATCCAGAACACCTGAATCCATTCCGAGAAGAAGATAATCACAACAAGATTAGATTTTGGACAATCGGCCGTAAACTCAGTCGATCTAACAGTATCACTTTTAAAGATATAAGGAATTCTTGGTAAGTTGTCTTTATGTGATGATGAAATAATCTTAAACACGTATTGTTTTAAGCCGACAAATGCATTGCTTAAATAGTTATTATATTTAGTTTGTTTTTTATTTTAAGTAACTTTATAAGTATACAGGAATTAAACCTAGCACATTTTGCGGTTGCGCACCTAACCACACGTCATAAAGATCGGTCAAAGTGCTCTTTTATGGAAGTTTTCTTTGTTTATTGTATTACCTTAATACAACGACACTAACTAAACAGACTATTAATAGTCTGTATTCAGTAGTCATGCGTCATCCGACTATCTCAAACACTGTTCTTTAATTGCATACCGTTGGTCAGGGAATGGTTTATGCATGTTTGTAATATCTATCATATTGAACGGTATGTAACGCGTAATGTTTAAAAAATAAAACTTGACATGCAAAAGTTACAATGGTTTTGAAAATGAAAAATCTTCTTGAGGGCGCCATGAGGTTTAATTTACTTTACTAAGGAGATTTCGTATATGAAAGTAATATGAAATAGTAAAACTGATGTGGTGGTGATGTACAAAACTGTGTGCAGCTTCTTCACTGTCATGTACATAAAAAGTTGTGTCCGGTCATTATATCCAAAGATAGGCATTTGGTCAAATAATTGACATTATAAAATTTAATATTTTTAATTTAACCTGAACAATTAGAAAAGTTAACATCCTTATATTTTGAAATATCTAGTACACATACCCGTCCAATATCGGCGTGTATTCATTATACATAGTCGCGCGGAATTCCCCCAGTTACTTAGCATACATGGGTTGCGATAAGCAATACTCATTCTACTGGTTTAAAGTGTACTTTATAATAACATGACATATCTGAACACAATGTTTTCAAAAAAAATTTAACAATCAGGTCTCATAATTTTCATATTTTTACAGATAAACATAATTTTAATTTTTCAGCGAATACTATGTAACTATCGGTAACTTAGGCTTTATTAAGTGTTTTTGTAAATATTACAGTTTAAACATTTGATCAAGATATGGAATTGTGGCTTACATGAAATTACGTGAAGAGTTTGATATAATAATATAAACTTTAACTTATCATAGAAGAGTAGACAAAATCATTTACAGATACTATTTTTTTTTTCCTTAAACTAGGACACGACCTGACCATAACAATGAACATTTCATGATTTTGAATTACAAATTCTAATTAGGTTTGTAATGTCCTTAAGAGCCTTGAGAGATAAGATGCATTATCTTATCTCCTGTTTAAGTTTACTAGCTTCAGAAGAACAACTTTATTAAAATGTTTTAAAGCTAAGAAGTCCCAACACGAGCCAATTTTGATATTAATGGGCGTAATCTGATTTAATTTTCTATCAAATTGTACTCTTCTGGCATTCTTCTCATGACGTACGTCATCAAAATATATAATCTTATAAGGATAATAATATGAACAAATGGATAAACAATAAACATAAGAGAAATTCACTTGAAATTTGATGTAAATAACTAAACTAAAAAAATGGATAAAAAACGTATGTAGATTGCATGGGGGCCGTAAATATTCTAGAAAAGTTTATATAGGACATGAAATAATAATTTGTTTAGACCAACGAATAAATTAAGAGATTAAAACTCCGTAAAACTTGAAATGTTTTATGACTTATCGGAATATTACCTTTAAGGCTAACCTTAGAATGTCTTTTGTTTAACGTTTAACAACAAACTTTTTGACGTAAAATAAAATAATTCCATCACTTAAGTATTTTAAAGGTGTAATTAACACGACAAGATTGCAAGGCAGTGTAGTGATTAAAACGTACTCGAGATATGATTAAACTGTTTTATTGCTGCAAACAATTTTAATGGGTCTGTGAGACATCTGCCATACGGATGTGTTATGTATATATACACTTAATTACTTATACATCACTCAAAATGCATTTACGTTATTAAATTATTATACTTTTGAATATAATAATTTATATTAAGTATTACATAATCATGATATGAATCTGAAGACCTTTACCATACTACACTTTTGCTTTAATAATCAGAATCGTTGAGAAACTTCTATTTTTATCTGAGTTTGCAATAATAACTTGTTGCAATTCAATCTTGTTTCTAAAATAATATCAAATAAGAAAATGAATATTAAAATTGAAAACTAGGCACAATTTCGTTCTGATTTCTAAGTCCGAGTTGTTCATTTAAATTGGTCCGTAACACGACACCGCAAAATAATATGATTGTTTGGAATTTTGCGCAATCTGTAGTCAATTATGTGTGTAGGTGTATGTACTGCTTACGTACTGTATTATTATAAACATATTCGTATTTAGTGAGATTTATTTGCAATCGGATCTTTTATTGAAAATGATATTTTATATATATATATTTTGATAAGAAGAATGCGTATAGTTTTTAACAAAAACAAATGAAACGTTAAGAAAAATCTCTTATGACTAAAATGATTATGACTACATGTTATCTATTATCATTATTTTCATTTAAATATATAGTTAAATTAATTAGCCTTAATTAAGATGTTGAAAACTTGTTGAGATGAAGTATAAAGTCATTAATATTTTTTTTTATATTCCATTTTGATAATCTAAGCGTCGTTGCGCCTTATAAAATCATTGTGGGAAGCAGTAAGGTTTAGTTAGGGTTTGTGAGTCTTTACGACGTTTTTGTTTTTTTGGGAATAAATAATAGTCGCGGAGGATGAATGAAACAATTTCACATTTGCCATAGTAAAATTTTCAATTGTTCGTCTGGCTGAGTGCGCTGATGTATTGTCCAGGAAAACTACTATGTGGTTGTTGTTCTCAAACTATTTCTAAAACAACAGGCAAACAAATGTCAGTATGCTATTCTGTTGTTCTTGTTTTCTTGTTGTCGACAAGAATTGTTGCATCATAACTTGTCTAACCATTGTATTAGGCGATTATCTTTGCCCCCCGCGCATTTTCCCGTTTTCATTTCCGAAAGAAATTCTTCTTAATGAAACGCTTGCAGTGGAGATTGCCTCTAGCTTACAGAATCATAACAATATATCCAAGGTTCACCAGCTTTGACAATTTCAAACACAGCATTTGAGGCACCACTGTGCAATTTTAACATGATTTCATCCATCCATACGGTAATGTTTTGATTAGGTATATATCTTTCTAAGGAAAGCCTTACTTAAGCTTCCTAAGGCATAAATTATCGTGTAAAATACTTGGAATTTGACTCTTACCGATGCCCAAGTTTGCCCGAACTTGTTGACAGGTAATTCTCTTGTCAGACTATTATTTGTCACATTACCCTTTTGTAAATTTGAAAACCAGCGAGATTAGTACGACTACGTATAAACCTAAGATAGTTGTAAATGAAAATGGAAGTCTCGTCGTTGAAATATGTAAAAAAAAAAACAATTTTTACTGGCCAGTACTAAAAGCTGGAATTATATAGCAAGGTACACATTAAGAATTGATTATATGTAATAACGTAAAAAAGTTATTCCACTCTCCGATTTAATAAACATATACAAATACACATCTCGGCTCAGTTTCAATGGATAATCTATCATTAATCTAACCAAGAATTAAACACTGGCTAACCCAAGCCTAGAATACAAAATGAAAAACAATTTGTGACGTTTACAAGTTAACACTTTTCCTATTTTAATTATTCTGTTTAACGTCTTATCAAAATTCTATAGGTAGTTCTATTGTCTCATCGGATATAAGATGACTACGCGTTTATTTTTAGAGCTGAAGTCACATTTACTGACTGTAAACAAAGTAATGACGTACACGCTTGCATATTGTAAGGTAATTTCTTGACCTTTTATTTCGATCTAATAAATAAGTAAATTTATAGTTGTTTGCTATCAATCATATAATAAACATCATAATAATTATAACCTTTGTTATTCACCAAGATAAATTGGTTTCTATTATATCGTTATTTACAATTCTAAGAATACACAACCATGTACCTAAATCGATCACAGAACTATTTAACCGTTAATAAACAAATCGTTTCGAAATATAAAGTATCTTTTTATTGCTAAACTGTTTTACTTATGTTCGAAATGTGATTTTAATTTTTTGTTGTATTAATAATATACTTTGTCATGTAAAAATCTCATGTAGAAAATTAAAATTTTATTTATTTTTGTAGTCATTTTTTTTAATCCAATTTTTTTAACTTAATAAGAGACAAATATTTTGAAATGAAAATAACACCCCTTCACTTAAATCCTTAAAAATAAAATAATAATGAAAGGAGTATATAATAAGTAATAATAAGAAGTGCCCTGGTCTGAGAGCCTTCAACAAAATCATACGGTATATTTATGTTTTTCAAACGTCCTTAATAGCTAGTGCAGTTAGTTTATTACCATGCATATCATATTTTAAAAATCCCTTATGTTATAACAGTTTTTTTTTTTAATTCAGAACTTTTTAAATTCAAGTTTATTCTAAAACTTTTCTACAAAAGATTCACCTAAAACCTTCGTAATCATTTTATTCTATTTCAGCATTAATGGTTACTTTTATACATGTTATGTAAACTATGATATTATTATAGTCGTTAAGAATATTTTATATGTAATTATCATGGCCTCTTGTTAATCGCAATAATACTAACAACAGCTCATATTAAAATAATGAATCCAAACTTAATCGCTTTCCGGAACTACAGTTTAATTGCGCAAACACAGAGGTATTTAGGTATTAATATTCTCCTTAATTGTTGTAGAACAAGCAAAAGGCGAAAAGAATGCAGTAACGTGTGAACATGAGATCAAACCTTATTTACACAAGTTCTTATTAAAAAAGCGAGTTTCATTTTCAATTGTTATTTTACTCAACAATAAATGGACTGTTTTTTTTTTCAAATTAGGTTAAGATTCGTGGCTTTGTATTAAATAACGTATTAGTTATTTTTAGCAATCCATCTTCAAATGATATAAATGATTAAAATTATATTACCAATAATACTATCAAGTTCCGTAATTACAAAAATAATTTATGTCAGTTTACACAATATGGTAATTTCCAGACAATTTTTATTTAAACCTTTTGACAAGTTTCATCCTAAGTGTCAAATATATATGGCATATGCTAACCACTATTACGTAAGCTATGAACAGTGTAGCGACCAATAATGTGGCGCAACAATATGTATACTATGTTATTCATGTTTTTAAATTATCACAAACGTATAAAAGTCCAAATGTCAGCGTTTACTAAGGACAAGTAGAATACAATGGAATATACATTTGTTTACCGATAAATTAAAAAATAAAACAATTGACATTCTGTAATAATAGTTTTTAAAAGTAATTCTACTTCTAGATTGGAGAATTTTTTGTAATCACATAAAGCAAAGTTTTTAATATAATCTATGCATATTAAAAGAGATTCACCTATGCACTGACTCATCATGATAACAGTAAAACCATAAAGTTTATAAACTTACAATTTGGTTAGAAATTTTCTTTTGTCGGGTGGAGTTCAGCTAAGAACGGATTTTGCTAAATTACATCCGCAAGTAGGTCGAGGGGTTACAACAGATTCGCGAAGCGAGCGAGAGACAGCTAGTAGTTTATAAAAAAAATGTTTACAACCTCAAAATGCATTATAACATTTACTAAAACCTAACATTGAATGATTCACTATTTTTTTGTATAAGTTATTTTATACCAGTAATGACAAAATGAACAATGGATTTTATAAAATATAAACATATCTACGCTCATGACCTTAAGACGTGAGGTGATATAATTATTTTTAATAGATACGGCGTACTCAAATATTATTGCTTACGCTTCACACCAGCGATTATTAACTAAATATTAAAAGAAATATTCATATTCAATATAAACATATATTGGCCACAGTCAAAAACTTATAATACCTCAAACCGATAATACCATTCAGTTGGACTGATTCAACCCCCTCAAGCACCCTTAAATTAGGCTGCAGAACGTACGTAAAATGCAAATTCAAATTCAAAATAACTTTGTTTAAGTATGCATTTACATGTGCTTTTGAATTGTTGGTTATTTCAACATTATAAGTAGTAAGCTACCACAGGCTCGGAACACAGATCTTTTGAGAAGAGCCGGTCAGAAACTCAACAGTTACTATTTTAAATAAAATTTATCAGTTTTTGATATGTATATTATAATATCAATTATGTTAATGAGTCTACAAACCAAATTCCACACATTTCGATGAACTAAAAACTCTAATTTTACATTTAAAATTAAGTAAAGGATAGTCTAATATATCTTGTGGAACTTTATTATATATGCGCACACCTAGACCCTTGAAGGATTTGTTAACTTTTGCAATCCGAATTACATCATAACTAATAGTCTCTTCTCGGAGGCCAGTCAATAAAATGTGCACTGGACTTAAATTTATTTAACGGATCAAAAGTCCAAGAGAATAAAAATAAAATTATAAAAAATGTCCTTGCTACAAAGTAACTATTGTCTGTATTGCAGAAATTATTAATCCGAAATCAAATACGACTGCAAAAAACTTTGCACATAGACTGCGCCTTCATATTATTTGGAAATACTTTGACATACTTCGGAACAACACTCAAGAATTTATCACAATGTGTGATAAGATTCTATATTCTTACTACATATTTCTATCTAAATTATCACTATTCTCAATAGTTTATTTCTATTGAATTAAATCCATAAAACGCGTATAAATTCGTCATAAATGTAATATTTTTTTGTCGATACTTATAGATAAAATCGTGCACAAACTATTCACCATATAGTGTATTTTGATAAAGAATCAATAAGTCAATTTTGGTTATAATTTTTATTCAGGATGTATAAAGCTTTATAGGGTGAGTATGTATCTCATTTGTCGCTAATATGCTTTAAAAATTTTCTTCATTTCCAAACACCTGTATAAAGTGATCGCTTCGAAATAGGTTACATTTTTTCTATTGGAAAGCAAAAGCACAATGACTTCTGGCGATCAATAAGTCTCAAGGGACGGGCAGTAAACAATAACTTACTTTAATATGAAATAATCTGAATTTTGGAAACGATTTTTATAACTGTAATGGTGCTATTTATTGCTTCTGAAACCATTGATTTTTTGATCGGATGTACCATACTTTAAATGACAGTAAATGAGAAAATAAAATAAATATAAAATTGATATAGGAATGACAAATTCCATATTGAAATTTAATATAACGTTTATTTATTATTATTATTAACAGTATTTACGACCAGACATAGTATAAGTGTAAATCGTTATAAAAGCGTGCAGTTAATTTTTCAAGCTAACACATTACCTGAAAAATATAATGTTACATAAATCTTTTTTTAAATGATTAATTTGTAACAACCTTAAACAATTTCACTAAAACAACAGTTACTCAATACGCTTATACAATGATGTTATTCTTTGCAAAATAATTACATATGTGTATACATATTATAATACAAACAAGGACAGGCCTTGGCATAGTACCAACTCATGTGCGTGCGTAAATAGTTAATATTTAATGGGTTTATTTAATAACCAAAATATGAGCAGAAGTAAAATTAATATCCATAGAAATTTTACTACAGGAAGTAGAAAAAGATATTTAAACTGTGGTAGCAACGTTCTACCGCTAAAAACAACCAAACAGACGTAGTTGACAAGAATAAAATAAGGTTACTATGAACTAACAAGACAGAAATTTTCTATACGTCAGACAGAAAAAGGAAACAAACCCACGTGAGATGTAGTTCTGGAGATGAATATTGTATGTATAATAGATCGCATTCTAGAATATTCCTCCGCGTCTGATTTTCATCAGCTAAGGAAAAGAAGTCTAATACAGGTATAGTATGGAAGGCCCATGATGCAGGCGTTTTACCGCCGGTGCTATTAACAATACATGGGGGAGGTCTATGTTCAACAGTGAACATCTTGGGTTTGAAATGATGAAAGTTAATCAGTTCACAAGATGAAAATGAAATCAAAACTAAGAAGTTTACTGAATATAAATTAGCACAGCATTATGGAAAAAGGGTAAACTATAACTGTAGCATAGATTACTGATTGCGTAGTAGCCTTCACACTGACATCGGGTATGCTTTTACAATTTATTGGAAGCAATTAACTGAGAGCAAAAGTAATACAATACTACCGCATACTCATCTGCTACATCCTCAATGCAAAGTCATTGCATATGTGTTATGCTCTAATGTAACAAAATCCTGTCTGCCTCCGTTTGTCATTTATTTCACTTAAAACTGATCTCGACAAATTGCTAATAGCAGCACGGTGCTACAGCAACATTTATAGATGTTGAGTAATTTAAAGAACTAAACTTAAAAAAAAAACGTGAGTAAACAATTTCGTGTCAGTACGTAATGATTCGTTTTTGTCGTGCCAAATTATTAAAAATATCATTTTCCTAACAGAAAATAATGTCCTTAAATACACTTACATTATCTATCGCCGCCTCTACAGAATAAATTGACAATCGCCCTTATCATTTTTATCGGCTTTTTAAATATTTGCAATCGAAGAGTTCCAATATAACAATTTTTTCCATAATTTTCTTGCTAAAAATGACGGAGAAATGCATTGTTATTTTTTTTCTCTAAATAAACATGGTAAAGTACATACAAGTATAAAAAGATTATACGATATAAGTAAAAAGTTTACTCCTACAATAGAAAAAATTATGTTCTTATATTTTCACTGCTTTATGTAACCAGAGTTTTTGAGATATAACCAATATTTTGTTTTTCGTCACGTCACTGAGAAATTGCATTTCCAGACTTATCATTTCATTCGGTTAGGGCGGCGATACATACTTGAATAGTGGTACCCCAGTGATAAGGATTAAGACACGGGTTCAATTGCTAGTTTACAACCTTATATTATTCACACTTTGTGCATTCATTGTATTGCCACTGCTCACGAGTTTTCCTATTTTATATGACCCATGCCTTGCAAAGCGTGTCTTTGGACTGAAATAACGTCGTTTTATATATTATATACATAGATAGCAAATGTATTCAACTTCAAATCACGTGAATGCTCAAAGTTTTGCTTTGAAATTTACTAAGTTAAATACATAATTCTAGAAATATAGTTAATAATAAATTGATTCTAGAAAATAACATCAAGTGTACGTGTTAAAGTACATAATTAAAGTCCACGAAGCACGAACGCTCGTCGGTCGATAACTTAAAGGTGCACGTGATCGTACCTACCAGGTTTATATAAAGACGATGATGTAAACAATAGGTATGTAGCGATAATTTGGAAGCGTAATGGCGTTTTAATTATCAGTGCGGTGTGTATAAAATATCTACTTTACTACCAATTATATTTTGAACAAATGGTAATATTTTAAAACGTTAGCCAATATTGCAAATTGCAATGTTAGATGGAAACTATAAGCTATAATTTTTTAAAGTATTTTTATATTTATCTTATCTTTTTATTATTTTAGTTCACCGTCATCATCATCATATCAACCGATAGACGTCCAAACCTAGGCATAACGCTCACCAAAGATCGCCACGATGACTTGTCTTGCGTTGTCCACATTCAGCGACTTCCCGCGACCTTAAAACTATATCGTAGCCTCGTCTTCAGGCGCGTGTTCGCCACGTGAGACCATAAGTATTATAAAATTTAATGTTATTTGACATATAAACGTTACACGTAAAGAATTATTGCAGTTTCCTTGTTATATTAGCACATACCTCTTACGATAAACTTGACTTAATCATCTATCACAAATAAGAATAATAACGTCCCGTTTCCAATGTTTCCAAGCTATAAATATTTATAGGCAGATATCATTAAAGTAGGTATTACAAGCCACTTGTTTTACATTATCATTTAAGCTATGTCATTAACGTTTTAGATATGTACTGGTTGTCCCATTAATCAACGTCACGTTGAAATCTGGTTGTAATGCAGTTGTGGCTTAGTTATATAATTAGAAAAATCTTTTTTTAATACAATCGGATACAGTTAGATGTACTAAGTACTTTGAGCACAAGGTATAACAAAAAGTGATATATCTTTTAAAAATATTGCAGTATGAATTTTTGACAATCGTTTACAGGTACGTTACTTACTACTGAACATTTATTGTCATAGTAATAAATGGGATGCATATAAACTATTAGATTTTTGGCAAAGAATATTTTAAATTCTTTTTCTTTAGTTGGCCATATCACCTGATTTCGACTTGACGTTGATTTGTAGGACAACCTGTTTATGCTATTGCTTAATTAAAAGGTTAACATCTTCCATTAAATGTATGTATTAATGAAAAAAAAACATAAATAAAACAACATTTTTTTAATAACAACCTTAGAATATATGTTTTATTTGGAATTTAAAAGTAGATAGACAAGAGTGAAATGCATATTTATATCTTTTTTATTCGGATTATACTCGTTTCATACATGTGTAAAACATAGTGTACTGATAATAATGACTTAGACAAGGTCAAAATCATGTACTGTTTATTTAAGCTATCAATGTACCGATAAACCCATTAAACAAGTTGCTACACCTATGCCATGGCCTTTTTACATATGTAAAATGTGTTCTAATGAAACACACATTATATAAGTATTTTATTTATGTACATCAGCTATAACCAAAATACTTGTATAAATTAAATAATTTTTGAATAAAGTGACAAAAATAGAAAAAAACTTTCAAAGTAAAATTTTTTTACTCGTCCTTTTGGCAATATCTTAAGTACATAATTACTAACATTATCATCTTTTTAAAGGGATTCTAAATAATTAAGATTTTATCCTCTATTACCGTACACTTGAATACTTTCTATTGCCTGAAAATAATAAAACGTGAAATTAACTTTAAATCGGTGAAGCTCTAAAAGATAAACTCAATAAGATGAATCATCAGCTTGCGAAAGGAATGTGGACTACTGAAGTGGGTCATGTACATAGACGCCATGATTGTTTAGTTATACCCTCATTAGGGCGTTCATTAACACAATTCACGTATTGAAGTCTGAAGGTCGATCTGTACACTACTGAATTTTTTGAAGTTTAATACATAAGAACTAAAATCTTCAAATTTTGTATACTACAATATAGTAGTTGCCCCATTAAATATTGGAATATTCGAGCTATGTCCGTTTAGCATAAAGTGTTACGAAAACTTATTTATTACAAGCTATAACAGTCTTGATGCAGTGTAGGAGTTCCTTGATTACATACATTACTCGCGCACGTATACTGAATCGTTTCCCATGAGATACGGGAAGAAGGAAATTACGGGGTTCATTTTATTATTCTGTTTATAACTGGAAAATCATAAAGTGGCCATAATGGTTGTGTTTTTGATTAACGTGGCCTTATTTTAAATGCTTTAATTCTTATCACAAATCCCTTTAATAGAAAAAATGTCAGATTTCGTAATTTAAAATTGCATTTGTACGAATATTTTTAAACTCGGACACGCAGTCTTGATATTTATGGATGACTTAAATGCAATCTACAATTATTTATACTAAGTGCAAAAACATCGGTTCAAGACTGGGTCAAATTATGTTTTATCTTACGACCTAGACAATAAAATTATTTCCAGTAATCAGACTGCTCAGATAGTGTGCTGTCAAGTGTACCATAATTTATTTTCTTGACGCATCTGATTTTATTGGAATTAACATGAGTTTTCACTTCAACTTTCTTATTAATTGCACTTTTAAAATTTCCTTTATGAAACGTGA
Source organism: Battus philenor (assembly GCF_028537555.1). NCBI lineage: Eukaryota > Metazoa > Arthropoda > Insecta > Lepidoptera > Papilionidae > Battus > Battus philenor. The sequence goes on from NW_027181693.1 coordinate 9,439,518, forward strand.
ACTAAATTTTGACTAATACATGATAACAAATTACTATACATTTACAATTTCGTTTTCGTTTCTTTTTGTTATTATCTACAATACCTATTCGTGTATAAATTTATCAAATAAAACGGATTGCCACTCGAAAAAAAATATTTAAAAAATTTAAATTAATCGGCTTGCATGATTATTTCCGTTATAAAATTTACAAATTATTATGAATTTTAAAATTTTTTCTCAAATTTGCTTTGAGCAAATTTGTATAATATGTTGCCTCGTTGCGCATTATCTCGTCCATCATACAGTTGCACTCTTTGAAATGGAATGATATCCACTAAACTTTCATTACTTTTGTCCGTCACGCCTACAGACATCCTCTGCGCCGAATCGTAACAATTTTTACTAAGTAAAGATAATCCCCGGAAGCTATAATTTAACATTGGTTATATTATATAATAATGGTACATCGTAATTGAATTATAGTATAAAGCACTGCGACATACAATGGTTTATAACTTCATTTGATTGTAGACCGAAACTAATAAATTAAGTTGAATATGAAATTAATGTTCTGTTTGAAACGTTAACCATGTTGTGTTTATTGTTTTTCAGGTCTTTAAGGTCGTTTATGAAAAAAGGGAAAAAAGAAAAAACTGATAACAAAGCAGATGCTCAGCAGAATGGAGACACCAGTCCTGTTATGTACAGACGGGCATTGCAGTGTAATAATCCATATTATTATTGTACTTTGGTCTTAACGTTCTGGGGCGGAGACCACAGCGAGAGCAGCATAAGACGTCATTTTTTGTGAACTATTCACTTATTCCAGCAGTGGACATACTGCTAGTGAAATGATCACAATTGATGATGATTAATTTAGTTTGTCAAAATTGGCTGTCTCTATTTTTTTTTTTATTAAATTACAGTCATAACTCCTCACGTAAATCATTTTTCAAGAACCAAATTAAGTTTTCATCTTCTCCATACGTATAAACAGTGTAAGAAATAATCTATTAGCGGATACAAATTTCAAATACTATTTAACCACCCAAAGTTACAACTAATTAATTTGTACCACTACCATTTGTACAAAGATTAAATAATTATAGAACGGTGTTTATGTATAGAGTTAAACGGGAAAAAATTCAAATTTTTCATATGTTTTATAATTCTCAAGAAATGTTAAATATTTTCGCCTGAACTAATAATGGAGTTGCAATAAGAATTACTTACAGCTTAAGTAAGAAATATGTACATAACACAAGTAAGAAATATGTACATATACAACTATACTCTTTTATACTTTCAAATGTACGTCCACTGCTGAATATAAGGCTTCCACGAAAATTTCCAATAAAATAAAAAAGCCTGCATTGCTCTTTACATTAGTACATTAAAAGCCTTCACTTAACATCAACCGATAGAGGCTCACTGCAAGGCAATAGTCCTCCCCCAAACAAAGACACAATGACCTGTCTTGCGCTTTAGGCATCCAAAAAACTTTCCTAAAATTTTTTTGATAATACCATTTTACTATTATGTACGGTTCGGCAAGCGGTCGTTACATCGTTTGTCTTTCGACAAAGACCTTTTCTAAAGCTTTCCATACAGTTCTATCTTTTGCTGTGCGCATCGCTATGCAAAGGCCCGCTATTTTCTTAATTTGAATTAAAGAGATATTCCAATAAGTCAATTTAATTTGCGCAGTGGTCACAACATCTATGGTTAAGTTTTAACATTAATCTTAAATTTTCATTTATTATCATGTATTCATTTTTCTTCCAGATTCGTCTGCTTCGAGCGGCGCACGCAGCACTGTTGGCTCGCCGGAGCGTGCGGACCGGTACGTGTATGGGGGCTCCATAACTCCGTTGCCACGGTCGCGCTTTCAGGAGCGCCTGCGCAGCCCTAGTCAACACGAAGTCAATTCACTCGGGTATTTATTTATTTCAAACGGGCATGCCAACAGTAATACGTATTATATATACTATTATATAAGTTTACAATAATTTCATGTAAAGTACAAAACTTAATATGTTTGTTTTTTTATTGTAATTGCGCATACAGCCTTTATCTAAACTGCATGAAAAAGGAAAGTATAGTAAATAATTTACGACACTCGGTACAATAGTTTAATTCGTACAATATTGCATTGTACGCACATATATTCACCGTTGTACTGTAAATATAAATCGTAATGTAATCTTGTTAATTGGTTGCCAATTAGTTTTTAATTGAATTTGGTATAGTGGATCAGTGCTTCTCGATCTATTTTTAATGCTGTTTTCCTTAATACAAATTTTCATTTAGGAATTTTTATTTCTTAACAAGAACAAGAAACGATTTCTTCATTTCTGAATCTCATGTCCATGTCGTCCCGTCGTCCACGACTGGACGGAATCGATGATATGCTCGTTCCACACCATCATATCCTCTATTTAGTTTTTTTATAATATTGATTAAAGAAAGTACAGTAGAGAACTGAGACTTGCAATGTAAGTCACAGACTCGATTCCCGTTATACAATTTTGTATATAATTCATACATTATGCACTAATTACATAGGATTGTCTCTGCACATAAATCAGTTTCCAGAGGATAGGCGGCAGCGTCCTCTAGCGATCGCCAACTCAACTGCCAACCATAGCGATTATGGTATATCCCCTCTTAGATATTTTTGGCGGAGACCTTGCAATCTATAGGCTAAACGACGACGAATTGATCAGTAATTACGAAACTATTACAATCATTATTACAAGAAAGTCGATTAAAGACGGAGAGGTTTAATTTTAAATATATGATTATTTATACTTAATTGACAACAGACAGATAAACACAATTGGTATAATTATCTATTTTGTAAAAAGTAGCGCTAGGTTTTTTTTCTTGTTAAGTGGGCGTGAATAAAATGTCTTTATCAATATTGCTATTCCAATAGTACAACACCACGAATGGCTCGCAGCGACATAACAGGGTCGCGGCTGAGTGTAGAGAGCACCAACCCCTTTGACGAAGCACCAGTGCCGCCCGTCCGAGCATCTCGACGAAAGAAAAAGCGAGCTCCTCTCCCTCCTCAAAGCAACCCTGGTTCTGCAGATATTTCGGTAAATGTCCATACAAACACCTCTTATTTTATTTTGTATCATAACACACCTATTTAAATACTTGATACCAGAAGAAGAGAAACAATGGTTATCCAATATTTCTTATGACAGTGTTTTATTACAAACAAATAATGGAGTAATGTTATTGTATCAAAGTTATGGCGAATTTTTATGTTTTTTTTTTGTTCTGGCCTCTTCTGTTTTATATTAGTGATATTCATCATAAATTTCATTTAGCCGACTAAAATTTTGCTGCTTTAAAAAAATTAAACGAGGCGTATCATATTTCTAACCCAAAATGTATATTGTTAATCATCTGCGTTAGTCCGTTATGAAATAAATTACTGATCCCAAAAATTACTACTTTAAATTTCTTCTATTTAAATTAAATAATTGTATTACAGGTCAATGACGAGGTAGAATTACGAATAACAGAAACTGACGATCAAAAAATACCAAAGAAGAATGAAGATGAAGAAATCGAAAACGTTAATTTAAACGTCGAACTCAAGATTACAGAAGACGTTGACGCCCCAAATGAAAGTTTACAAACTAGTCTTGTCAGGACTGAAGATTCGTCTGTAGAAGATACGATCACAAACAACACAATTCAAAATCAAAGAGAAGTTGATGTAACTCATGAACAAAATAAAGACCAGAAAAATGAACAAACAAACAAAATAAACAACGCTGAATCTGAGGATGACATATTAAACAAGATATCATTTTCTAAGGTTGACATAATAAAATATAGAAGAAATTCAAGCGTAAATGAAGACGACATCAGGTTGAGACGGGGTAATTTAGAAGATTTTCATGCACTTTCAAATAAAAGAAGCAAAAGTTTAACTAATGCTCTGGACGGTTCATATGTAACTTACGATATCAATTTGAACGAAGAAAGATCGATGGTTGACGTTAACAGCAATGAAGAACCCAAAAAACTTGTATGTAAGATTTATGACAATCAAAGAAAGAAAAGTGTAGATCATTCTCTTTCGAGCACAGAAAATGAATTCATGGAAATTGACAAAGCCACGAGAGAATTAGAAAGAGAAATTAGCAAATTGAATTCCGCTTTAAACGAAGAAGATATTGTTTTGCAGGGAGGAAGACAATCAGTCTCAGATATCAGGCGAAAATTTGACAAGCCTGATGTTTCTTCTCCAAATCCTATTCCAAAGCCAAGAAGAAGTCATAATGGCGATTCCCAGCCTCCTGTGAATGGTCATCTTCAAATATAATGTTATTTAATTTATAAATTTATATTTTTGAAAATAGAATTAAGTAATATAATTTTTTTATTTAATATGCCTCTAGCATATTTATTAATAAAGATTTGTGAAAATTTTGATATTTTTACGTTAATTTTGAAAAAGAAATTTTCTGGTTACGCATTAATGAACGTAAAGCTTCAAATTTTACTGGAATAAATGAAAAGTCTTAAACTACGAAATTTGATTTGATCTGTTTCAATGTTTAATAATCTTTGGAATATTTTTGACCTTGAGACAATTTTTAAGAACAATTTTCAAGCACACTAAGTTAAACTAGCACACATGCAATTAAAATGATTTAAAGCTAGGTAGTATTAGAGCCGGATACTACTACTATACCAGAAGAGAAAACAACAGAATTCAATCATCACAGAACTTTTTAGTAATTTTGTATATAGCCTGTTTTTATATTTTAGCGGTAAATCTGAAGAATTTGCAGCTAGATCTATTACCAAACGGAGCTCATACGTAAATTTTATTTCTTATAAAAGAAATTTTTATTATACAATTTATCCCCTTAATATTTTTATTTCATTTTAATATAGGATTTTATGTTTACTTAATAAAATGGTAATATATGTATATTTAAAGGTTATATTAAAAATGTGATATTTTACCCAAATTATTTATAATAAGCAATTGTTATTAAATGTTAATTAAAATTCTTTTGCACTGTTTATTAACATAAGGCAATTTATGTGGTAGATACAAGATTCCTAATAATTTATAAGTTTTAATAATGTTAATGAGCTTGCTATTTTTTGTTATTGATATGCCTGTTGTATAATAAATATTTATTCTTCTGAATAAATGTCTTTAGTTCTACGCTTTGATTGTAGAAGTAAGAAATGAAATTTAAAATTTTTGCATAACTTTAATATCTTTTTATATTATATAATATAAAGAGTAAATATAAAATCATGACGTAATAAAATTGTCAAATGTTTATTAAGAGTATGTCTTAAAAGGGTAAAAACATGCAATAGTAAGTTACAGTACCCATACGGCGTAAGGAACAGAATTGGACACGTTGCTGTTAGATGATTGGATTATTATTTTAGCAAGTGAGAAATTGGACTCATAACTTATATTGGACTTAACTTATGAATTATTACAAGGTAAAACATTTATTGTGAGATAAACTGTATAACTTAGACAATACTTTCCACTATAAATAAAATTTTGCTCAACGATTAAAAGAATTCTAATTAAAATGGAAAGGTCTACATAAAAATATTATTAAATTATATAATTTTACTATAAACTACTAATACGTCCCTTTTTATACTTAATAAATCTAGGTAAATTCGAAATTGCTGTAGAAACTAGTACTTTATATTCTTTTGGCAGTTTTCTTTGTTGTCGAGCCTGGAAAAATAAATTCAATATTTTTATTATGTTACAAAAATAGACATAAATATATATATATCTATATATATATATAAAATAATTACCTTATTTTTTAATAGAGGACACAAAATGGCTAATTTCTCAACTAATTTCACTTTGGCTGCTAATGCATCAGTTTCATCTTCAGAATACAAATCTACTAGAGTATCTATAGCTTCTGCTAACACCCATACCTCATTTTCTTTATGTGCCTGTTCTAATATGAAATCTGTTATCGCACATATAACATTTGAACTGGTTTCATTCAAATTATTCACAAGCAATAATGCTAGAATACCAATCATTCGAATGAGATTTGACCTAATTTCTGGAACTTGACAATCTCGAATGCCTGTTATCATCATCTAAAAGAGAATTAGATATTTATGTTACAATAGTAAAACATTTTAAGTAAATACAAAAGCTCCAATGGATGCCATAAATTTCTTGACTTTAATTAAATGTAAAATGATATCAAAACAGTACATTGAGATTATAATTTAATTGTGATTATAATTTAAATGAGTTTCAAGAAGATATATACAATAACATTTATATATCAAAATAATTTTAATGAACAAAAAGTGTACTTACCTCAATATCTGAAAGAGACAAATCTCGGAAGAGATTACATTCACCAGCTTTACCATTTTCTCTGAACTTAATTTTATCTAGAGCTGCTCTCATAACCGCCGTTGCAGATTCCAAAATGAATAGATTTTCAGAACTTTGTTTAAACACCAATTTTCCTACATCTACCCATATTTTATAGATGTGATTAACACCTCCCAAGTTCTCAAGCGGGAGGCTGGATATCATGTTATTAATACATAGCAAAGCTCTACTTTGCAATGTGTAGATTCTATAAATAAGTGATTCTGTTATTATTATATGTATGTTAATTTAATAACATATAATTAAATTTTGTTACATTCCGCACATAAAATTATTACCTCTTATATAATTACGTATTTATATTAATTTTCAATAAAAAAAACATGATAACCCATGGATTAACCCTATTATATAAGAAAATATGAGAATTAAAGTTAGAGTATAATGATCGCAAAATTAACCTAAATATTAATTAGGTCTTAGATTGTGTATATGTTTAAATTTTACTGCCACTACTCAATATTACTACAAGGAAATATCATTACTAAACATATATAGGCACAAACTAAAATATTTTAAATTTTGCACATGACCAAGGACATTTAACTTTGACACATAAAAACAGCATAAATGTGTCCAGACAGTACAGTCTTCTATAATTCATTCATAAAATATATATGCGAAACTTATAGGCGAGTTGGCGATCGCAATATGGTATTATGGTATGCAGAGGACACTGCAGCCCATCTTATGTCAACTTGAACAATCATGTAACATTAATGCACAAAGTATGAATTGCGTAAGACTATTGTGAGAATTGAACCCGCAACCAATGATCACAAGTCTTAGTTCACTACTTCATAAAAATATTTATAATGGCCATTTGAAAGTAATGTTGTTTCTGTTAACATATTGCACAGAAAAACTGATCAATTTATACTGCTCCAACATTGAAAATATGTATACCAGAGTGCAAAAGGTTGTAGATAAGTTGAATATATTATTGATTACAAATAAAAACTTGATAAAAATGTAGTCAAATGTTTTGACTCACTTTTTAACAGAGTAATGTTGCTTCCTTAAAAGCAACATTACTTTCCGGCCACTTTAATATTTTTAGTTATATTCAGAATCAACAATAATTTAATCCATTTGCCCATTATTTATACCTCTTATTCATTTCTTCACACATAGCTATTTAAAAAAAAATTGTTAACAAAACTTACTTTTTGTGAATTAATTTTGAACCATCATATTGCTGTAATATTAACATGACATTTTCCGCAGGTAGCTGTGTGCAGCTCCAAACTTTTTGAAAAATATTTAATGATTCGAAAGCTTCCAGAATCTGTAGAGGCAACTTGTCTTCTGTCAGAACAACTCCTTCACCATTACTACAGTCATCATCATCTCCTATTTCATCACTGTCGGAACTTTCGGGCCCTTCCATTTGATCATTTGAGTCTGTAGAACAAAAAAATCAGTGCCAAATCAGAGTCATGTAGTTTTAAACAAATTAATTACTAGACAAATATAAGTAGATAGAATCAACAGATCATAAATTGTTTCATTGTTGTTGTCAGAAATAATTAGTTCTTAAATACTCTACAACAATTATTATAGTTATTAATTTGGTTCAAAGATGAACATTGTCATTTTTTATTAATGTTAACTGCAATAGCCAGAATAACTATTGTAGTTAGCAAAACCCACCTCCAGATAGGAACTTAGTTGAAAAATGTAAATGAATATCAAAAATAATATATATAAAAATGTAAATAATTAAGGGTAAAAAAAACATGGGTGTGATAATGTATGTAGTTAGTGTGTATCTGTAACAAATTTCATACATAAATAATAAAAAAATATTTTACCATCACATGAACATATATTTGCAATGATTTCAATAGTGCTTTGTTGTGCGTCCAATATCTGCAACACTGATTTCAACTGACTCTCCAATGTTTGGGCTTCTTTTCCTTTAGGGAGATCAAATTTTCCACTGTCGTCACTTATAGGCACACTGCTAGAAAGCTGATTGCAGACTTTCCTATGGTCTATAGACAATGTCTTTGCTAATATAACAACTATTTGATTAATAACATTCACTGGCAATATAGCCATGTTACCACCACATATATTAATTATTACACCGGCAGCAAATGTTTTGATCAACAAAAATGCTGGATCGTCATTTTCTATAATCATTATTTCTTGCAGTTGTTTTTCACATGTTGATTTAATTTTTGTCATAACCTCAGGATTATCTTCAACAACTACAAACAAACATTGTAAAACAGCTGATACTATGTCACAACCAAATGTAGCCATATCTAGATACCTTGGTAATAAAATATTCAATATTCTTGATTGTCCCAAATATTTCACAGCTAATTCTAAAATAAAGAAAATATTTTCTTATCACAATGTTTTATAATATAGTTAGAAAAGATAAAGGAAAATAAATTACCTGAACTTTCACACAAATTTAATAACAGATTTATACATTGAATAAAAGTATCTACATCCTCTGTTTTAGTCCTTACATTTGTATCGGGAGTCCAATTTTCAGCATGCTGAAAGTAAAAAATGATATGTAACAAACTTTTAATTTCAATGGCCTTAAATAATGTGTGTAAAAATACTAATCATAAAGTTATTACTCTACCTCATGAAACCAACATACTAAAGGTGTCATTACATCTTGTTCCATCATTGAATCACAAACTTCTATTTTAATAGCTGAAAGATTCCGCAGGGCTCCAGCAGCAGCATTTCTAACTGATCCAGCAGTATCCAACAGCAGCGGGGCAACAACTTTTACAATTTCTCTGTCTATTACCTGCTCAATGTTTTCAGGGCTTTCTATAAACAAAGCGAATGTTTGCAAACCACAATATTTCTCCTCTATATTTGCCATCTGTAAATATTTAAAGTCGTTTGTATTAAAAATTAAATAAAAAATATAATACATATTGTGATACTACTTCATTAAAACAAAATACAAAACTTACTTGAAGCTGATCCAAAATAGTCTGTATAACATTTTCTTTCGAATCTTCAGGAATTTCCTCGTCGGAGATATTAGCTACAATAATGTTTTGACTTTTGTTCGGTTTACGCTTTCTAACTTTACCCATTTTAATAAAGGAAAAATTCAAAACTTACAAACCTAATAACCTTAAATCAACGTGACGATATGTCTGTGAAATACACATGTGTTCTGTCAAATTAACATACAACACTTGACACCTTGACAGAGATCATAGACAGTAGTTAACTTTTAATTTATTTGTTTTTGGCGTATTACTTTTTTCTATATTTAAAAGAAGTATAAATATTTGTAAAAAATATTCCTTTATCTTTTCCTCATTAGAAAATAGCAAGTATATTCTGCTTTGATAGGTTTTCACGACATAAGCATCGTCAAAAAATTTAAGAATCTCTGTAAATAATACTCATACACCGTCTCGGTCTATCGTGGGCTTCGTCAAGTTGAGCTAGGCACGGTTATGGTCCAAATGTTCAAAGGACATGGGGGATTGTCCAAGTACATTAAACGCATGCATCTGTGATTCGGGCGTGGATTGGATCGTGGTGCAGCTGATCACCAGCTGTTCCGTAATGGCGCGATAATCGTAGAATACCAGTCTTGGTTAGCAGAAAGAATAGAGGAGAAGAACATCGCCTCACTGGTGAGTAAAGTGGAGTGTCGCCAAACCTTTTTGGACTTCTGCGAAATGGTAACACGGAACAAAATAAAAAGCAAATCAAAAAATATAATAAAAAAGCAATATATAAGAAAAGAACAACAATAATTATAATAAAAAAACTATAGTGATAAAATAGCTGTGACCTTGTAAATCTAAATTAAGTATGATATAGACAGTAAAAATAAATATAGGAATTAACATTTAAAACACTGTAAAACAACCGATAAAAATAATAAACGTAAAAATTAGTAGAATTCTGGATGGAAGGCGAAGGAAGTGAGACGGTATATGGGTGGAAAGTATGGAAAGCTATGAAAAATAATAGGAAGGAAATTAGAGGAAAGAATGAAAGAGATTAAGAAAGACGAAAGACGAGTACTGAAATTAATTAAAATTTTAATGTAAATAAAATTTCTACCCACCCATGATAGAAGTTGAACGAGAGGCCGCACAAACGGAGCCTTTTCCAAAAAAATATAATTCTTCCATAACGTTATTAATAAAGGCACACATAACGCACTTATTGCTAATAATGAATCTTCGGTAAGTTTTTTTTATTAAAAAACACTGGAATTTTTAGGATAAAGTATTTTTTTTATTGTATTACAGATCAAAAGCCATAGGCGAATATTGTATTTGAAAATTGATCCTCAGATTTGACAATACTATAAATGTCAGAAAAGGAAGCAGTACCAAATTTTAACCGAATATTAAAAACAAGTACTACAGTAAAGTAGTTGGTTCGATTACTATGATTTAACAGTAACATAAATATACAATTGTTCAAAATAATTGCTTTCGTTTGTCTTTTTATTACTTTATTATTAAAACATAATACAGTCTTATAAAATGTCATACAGTAGAGCGACGCCATTAGTTTAGCATTAGGAATGAAAGCGACGGTAATTACCTAGACTGCCTCTTGCAAAACAAACCTGTTGCCTGTTTTCACATAATTCAAAAGTCACCGAATTTTTAAAAACAAGGTTATAAAAAAGAAATGTTTTAGTATTAATATTATAAATCGAATATTACTACCCACGTGTGTAGTTTTATTCTAAAAAAATCACAATAAATCTATTTGAAATAAAAAGCAAGTTTACCCGGGCAAATAAGACTTGGGTGCTATATGTATAGGCGGCATCTTTGAACTCGCTCGACTGCTCGCCTCATTTACATAATCGTATGTTTCAAAATCTTGCCGCGGAACGACGGTCTTGTCGATTGTCAACTCTCCACACACTTTAGTGTTGTGTAAACATAAATATAATTTCCTTTTCTTTATCGGTATCTAATTTAAATATTACTCTACAATGAAAACCTCGTACTTCTGAGGAAAAGTAGCTGTACAATGATTTATTTTTTATTAATCAATACTTATTTGCAATAAAAAAGTTATTTATAGCAAATCATTATTTTATTCACAAAATTTCTATTAAAACATTATTAACTGAACATTTTTGTAACATTGTTAAATAATTTTAATAACATTATTACCTAAGTTATTAATAAACATTTATTTCAGATTCATAAAGCTTTTACCACTTTGAATAGAAATGAAAGAAAGCGAAGTGTATATAGAATTATTTATATCTATGAAATTGTTGATGTATGGAACAACTTGCTTAAATCGGTAAAATTATCCGTGCAGGATATATTGTAAATATATTGAGATAATTACATGCAATGCTAAAAATGTATATAAATTAATTTATTAATTTATATGTCAGCTGATAGATCCACTGCATAGGCCTTCTTTTTATAGAAATGTTATTTACATAAATGACACCTAAATTTTGAAAGCATTGCAATGAGTATCGATGCATGATTTTTGAGCGAACGTCACTAAAGTCCACAAATTCTCGACGCGGCGCCCAGTAGCCGCCTCACTAGCTTTCTTCATAAATCAAAAGTTGTTTTTGTGTGTTATCGGAGGATAATCGGCGGTAGCTACTACGATGTGGAACCATTGCATCACCGCTTCGTCCGTCATTATCTCCTGAACGCATTTTTAGGAAGGTTGAATCTTAAAAAATCGATCCTAATTATCGGGGCCACCTCATTTTCTAAATATGTGATATCGACAAGCTAGTTTATAAAAGTTTAAGTACTTAAAATATTTTTTTAAGTAGGTATTTAAGTTTTTAAGTATGTAATTCATAAAAAAATAATGCCATTAAAAAGGTCTAATGAATTTTCATTTCTTTTAAGAGTTTTGAATGCTAAATGCAGACAAAATTTAGCCAAAAAAGTTAAATTTTTTTTATGACTGTATATATCATAAAATACATAATTAATTCTTTGGGCTTAAGACCATAACAGCTACATATACTATTACAATATTTCTAACTAAATTTTTATTTTTTAAAAAAACTTCCATTTATCCTACAGATTTTATCAAACAAACGTGTATTACTTAACTTCACCTTGAGAAGTAGCTAATTAATTGAATATGTATTGGTGTTAGAACTTCCATTATAGATCCATAGGAAGATGGACGTGAGTAGTGTCGTTGAGTAACATGATTGTGTCAGCACATTTTCATCTACTTCGCCTAATTGCTCACCCGTGGCGTGATGGATGGACCTGCTGGGCTGCCCCCCTCCACCTTTTCCCCCCTCGCGGCAAACCCCACAAGCACAAGGGTTGTTCCGAGAAATTCCATTATCGTTCGCCTCGCTTCATATTTGACAATACTCTAGACTAGGCGATTTGTAAATCTGTTCAGCAAATTATTATAAGTATACAACGGGAGATGATTTAAAACTCAAACCGAAAAGCTTTTAATAAAATATTCTTAAGTTAAACATTTTGTCCGGGTAATCTATTTTATGTAATGGTAACAAATTAATAATTTAACGTATCCATTGAATAAAAAAAATTAGTTTAAATATAAGTTTAAGTGATCCAAATTTTGTACCAATCAAATTAGGGGAAGTTAAGCAAAATACATCGAAAACCAATAATAAATCGGTAGGTATATCTGGGGTACACAAAAAATATAATTAAAGGGGTGAGTGGTGTGTATTGATTACCGTTGTGCTGTTGTCATAAATCCGTCTTTTCCGTTCCACAGAATGAAAAGGAAATGAAAAAAGATCAATATTTGGACAGAATTGATTACAGCGAGCACAACCGGACGCGAATATATTCCCCACGGCGCTAACAAACTTAAAGAACAGGATGGGATTTTTGTCGGATTCATGTTAACTCGCCCGTTTTCAAACTTATGCTGTCACAACTAAATAATACAAAGAGTTTTTTTAAAGCCTTTTCAATTGAAAGTACACACACATCTGCGATAGATTAAATAGGAAATCGACCGCGGCTCCCGAATGCGGCTCTGATTTCGCATTGAATTGAGATCAGACGCACTTCCGCTGTATAATCAAACTCAATTCGAATTTAAATCGACTTCGTTTTTTGCCGTTTTCATTCTCATTCCGTTATAGCTTCAACGTAATTGGAAAGCACGTTTTCAATTTATACCAATACTGAACCAATTAAATTGCTAATAAGCGCAAAACAGTAAATTGTGTTTATAGTGCACATTATTTATAATAAATGTTGATTTGAGAGTTGATGAAAGTTACATTTTAATTACCAAAGTGTCAATTCTTTTTGAAGTAATAAGATGTAAGTCACTATTTGTAAAACATAATTTATTGTAATCTACATTGATTAAATGCTACAGAAGCCTTTATGTACTCAATATGAAAATATAATTTTGAATTAGTCCAGATCACGATGCACTCATATACAATAATATAACTAAACATTTTTCAGTGTTTAAACAAAATAGTTACACATCTTTTATGATTTAAAGTTAAATTAAAGGTAATGTTAAAACAAGTGTTTTTAATTAAACACTTTAATATACCATAGCACGTATTGGGCTATTCCGCTTTTATGGATATTTATAAATAAATTAAGTGTCAATCATTACTGAAAAGTTATTTATTAAAAATCTTTATTTTAATGATTATTATTACATATTAAAACTATTTTATTAACATGTAAGAGCAAATGCGAAGTAATTTATACTCTCATGACTAACCTTTAAGCCTAAAAAATTTCATTAGTTCTAAATACTTTAGGTGAAAGTTTATATTCAATAAAAGACGCACAAAGTACAAAATTCGTTGTAGTAATGATTCATATTTATTGTATTAAGAAATATAATTCAATTACAGATGTTCAATATCCATTTGTAAATGAAGGTAAATTCAATAAGCCCAATGGTTAGTAAATGTTTTTGTGCAACATTGAGGCGCCCACACTAAGGTGATGGACAAACGGTTCCCCTTGCAAAATCTTTTAGAATAAGTAGTCCGTTATTATTCGTTCCGTAGAATTATTCAAACACTTTTATATTAAATATTTTAGTCTAATTGCATTATATTTATTTGAAGTTTATTCTCTTAATTTGTTTATTCAGATTATTAACTACAAATCAATTAATTCACATGATTGATTACAAATATACAAAGACTTGCTTTATCACAATGAGAAAATTAAAAAAAATATTTGTACTACGGCAATAATTTCAAATTAATTTTTTTTAAATATTTAAATATCTTGTTAATAGTTATGTTACATAAATACACTTCTTTTATAAGAATAAAAATAAATTAAAAGACAAAATATGAATTTAAATATTAATGATGAGTATCATAAAAAAGCAAGAAACGTTTTTGTTACTGTGATAAATGTGTTATAACCTAACGTATACTATTTTATGATTAAAATTAAATCTTGCCAGGTATATAATGTACCACAGAGTTTTTTTTTTTTGGTAATCTGCACATAAGATAACATTACATGAAAAACTAAAAAGCGGCCATACTGCAATACACATATTTGACAAATAAGGCATTGAGCTTAAGTTCTTTTATTTCTTCTTGTATAAACATTATAACGATAAATTCCAGCCAGTTTACTGTCGGCTGATAACATTTCTTCCTTTATTTACACGATAGCTATGATTCCAGGTCTATTTAAACAAGTTGATAGATAAAGCGCGATAGGGAAGCGGCGCTCTTGTCAAGAGAAAGAAAACAAAACAAATAAAGATCCGGCTCTTAAGTCGACTGTGTAACACCAGGGGTTGCTTTAAGAAAGCAAACACGGCACGACACACAAAGTAAGTTATTTTTGGCAGCGTTTAGGATTCGGTTAGAATTATTTATTAATTTTCTTTTTAAAATAAAATTTAGGAACAATTTTATTACTTAAAAAGGATATTAGGCCGGTAAATAAATTTGAATTTATAGATGTCGTTTACAAAGCTCAATGCCTTCAGGCTTCAATTTACTTGCGGATATTGGCATCAATTTGGCCAAGCCGTTCAATTTATAGCACGTAAAAAATAAGTTAACAAGTTAGAATTTTAATTAAATACCTCAAAGTGCACTAATCTACAAAATGTAATTTTTAATTCAATTACAATTAATAGTTTTTATATCTCTTACTCTTTTACAGATAACTTAAATACGCATATCCATGTTCTCATTTTTATTTCAAGTTACTTTATGATCATTGGTAGCTTAGTGGTTAAGAAAAACGAGTGGCGGAGCGTTGATCGCAGGTTCGATTGCCGCTACTCAACGACGGTTAATATAAACAATGTTAGAAAACCGATATGCCCTTGGACCAAACGTCCGAAATATATGTCATTTATATATATAACGACGCTAATAAAAACATGCAAAAAATAATTTTTATGTAAATAATGTAGTGATTGATTCACCTATACGTAAGTTACGTTTAATTACAATCAATTTTAAAGCATCAAAGGCAACTTAATTAAAACTTCAAATCTAAAAATTCTTACTCGTCACGTAACCTATTCTGTATTATTTTGCGTCCTGTATTATCAAGATTTAAATTTTTACAACAGAATCTAAAAACCTCTTCGGTAATTCAGGCAAGAGTAACTGACCAAGTCGAAGCTCGGCTCTTACAGTTGCGCTTGAGTCGAAATTCTAAACGCCTTCCGAGTGACAACCCAAGTGGAAGTCCCCTCACGAGAGCCCTTGTACCATGTCACTCCATGGAGCGGCCGCCTAAGCGAGCGAAAAGCTCAGCACTTCCCAATCCAATATTTTTTCATGTGATGTATCGGCTCATCCCGAGGACGGAGACTTGCAATCGTAGGTCGTGGATTCGGTTCCCGGGATACAATCTTATATAATGTACACTTTGGGTATTAATTACATAGGATTTCCACTATTCACAGACAGGTTTCCAGAGGATGGGCAGCAGCGACCTCCGCGTACCTTAATACCAGACTGCGATCGCCAACTCGCCTGTTAAGCGCAGCGGCTATGGTATATCCCTCATTGACATCTACGGGCTGAAACGACGAAGATGTATTGGCCCAAACTGAGATTCCCTAGGGAGCCGTCATGGTAAATGATGAAATCGACGTTTAGTCAAGTCAGTGGAATCTGTGAAAGCCAATACAACAACAAAGTAGATCCAGCCAAAAAAAATACATCGTTAAGATTTGGACGGTCGTAAGATCCTATAATTTTAATTACCGGCTTATTTATCATTTATTCCCATAATTATTTGATATGAGTACTGTAGTACTTGAAAACATTTATTTTTATAAAAATTGCGCTTGCTCTATGAATAATCTCTAATCTGTTATGACGAAAGTCCGTAAGTGCAGAACGCGTTAATATTTACGCATTTATTGAAGTAAATGACTTGCAATAAAAATACGCGTATGATTGGGCGTCGATGGAATTTAGAAATTTCCTAGAAAGTGGCCCCGTCGTTGCCGGACCGACTCTCCCGCGGTGTTACGGTTCACTAAGGTACAATTTAAACTTGTAATTTGAATAAGGAAGGCAGTATGGTTAGGTTACATCTGGTAAGACCAGATAGTTAATGAGAAATCTAACCGCGTTTTACAGTTGCCGCTTACTATTCGATAACGACTGAAATGTTATGCAAATAACATTGCTTAGTACTTTGAACGATACTAAACAAACAAAGAGGTTCTTCCAAAACCATTTATATGCAGTTGCAAAATTTTAGTACACGTGGCCCGTAATGTACGTGGTATTTTCAATACATCGTATTTAAAACTAAAGGTTTGTTACAAACAAAGCTTTAAAGTAGTAGAAGAAAAACTCAGAACACGAATATTTTCGAAGTTACTAAAGATTTTTCGATGCAATAAATTGTGGCAGATGTAAATTCTAATTGCTGTGCTACGCGAGGGTTAACGATCGTGAAACCAGGCCTTCCGCATCGGGAAAGCTGCCGCAGGTAACAAGCTCGGTCAAGTGAATAGTATGGTAATACCGCTATCATTTCCTTTGCGCTACGAAGCACTCGCTCTGGTTACATTTCTTTAAGCATAACTTTATATTTACCATTTTCATAATGTTTATTTACATATTTATAACAAAAGAAGGAAGTTTGCTCAACTTCCAACACGTTTTGAGTTTATTTATTTTTGCGCTGATACCTGACTTTATGTCACGAATCACAGGATTTACTTGTTTGCCAAGTTAATAAATTCTTACTGGTGCACTGTGCTAGAATTTTGGTATTACCGCCATCGCCGCTAGAGAGGTGGCGCTGCCGACCTACATTTGAAATTTTTACAACAAATAAAATAACAGATTTTAATTGTAACAAAATTAAACAAATATAACCTAACCTACTGTTGAGGTGGCGTTAATGAGTAAGCAGGGGATTTTCTTAAATAATTTTTATTTTAAATGTTTCTCTATCGTCAGCAACATCTTTTCTGTCGATAGACGTCCACTACGTATACATAGGTCTCCTCCGTAATACTAACCCAAAAATAATTAATACGTAATAAGAAACATTGAAAGTCGCTTGATGCACGCCACTTACAACCGGACCTATTGGAAATCTATGGGAGAGGACTTTAATCATCAGGGGACTTCCAAAAGCTGAATTGGTAATGATTTTACTCGTGATTTTTAAAATGAATAAATTCAATAAGGAAAATATCGACAAGACAATCCTTAATTGCGTAAACAACTTCACATTTACAATAGTATAATATGTTGTTTAGTCGATATATTAATCATCGATAGTTAAATTGAAACCATTAAGATCATATTTAGATGCCTTCACTTCGATTAAGCTGTGAAAGTTGTAAAGATAAACAAAATAGGACATCATCAAACATGAATAAGAGATAACGTCGTGTAACGCCTTTGAAATAACAATAACAAAGCAAGAATAAACTATAGACAAATTATTGCCTTCTACAAACAAAGATAACAATGAGTTGTAAACAAATGTACATTCGTTAATATGAACTAAACATTTTTTTAAATACTCTTTCACCGTCTTGTTTTCGGGATATGGATATACACCCTCCGACTTTCACCTTTCCTCTCATCTTTCATTCTTCATATTTTCTATTATTCAGCATACATTTAACGTACAGCATTTACCCACATTACATTTACGTATCGCCTCCCATTCCATGCCACACTTCCTGTTACATTGTTCCTGTGTTACACGGCTTGGTTATGTCTAATTACGAAACCCTGCAACACATTCGCAAGAAAGTGTGGTGGTTCTCCTCCTCTTCCAAAAGGGAAGCGATGTTGCCGCAAGCAATGCTCTTACCCACTTCGCAAGACATTCTACGAACTAAACACTAGTGTTAGCACGTTATCTGCCACCTGTCACCCCAGAATGGTTGGCATCTGGGGTCTAAGAGTTCTGAAGTGAAGAGCAAGGACCAGCAAACAGCGTACGCCGTAAACCCACAGGATAAACATACGGCGTTATCGTCAGAATACATTGGATGTAGTCCACATCCAATCGGTCCTATTGGAAATATTTAGGGGGGAAGCTATGTCCAAAAGTGTACGTGGTGTGGCTGAAATGATAATGTCGGTTCGGACAAATTTAGGAATGGAGATTCTGTTAGTGTTGGGTGATATCTAAGCATTGAGTATCCTGGCTGAGGTTAACGTAGGACAATGGACCTGATTCATTCGATGTTGAACTTAATTGACTTATATGGTCATCACAAACAGGGGCCTCTATGCCAAACCATTAAGGCAGAATGCATCGCTGTCAAAATAACTAAAAATTTTATTGAATTTGCTTGCACCACGTAACATAACAGTGATAGCCCAGTGGTAGAAGACTGAGACTTACGACCGTAGGTCGCGGGTTCAATTCCCGGGATATGTTTTTATATAATTCACACTTTGTGCATTAATTATATAGGATTGCCACTGCTTACAAACAAGTTTCCCGAGGATAGGCAGTAGCGTCCTCTGCGTACCATAATACCACACTGCGATATCCGACCTGCCTGCCAAGCGTGGCGATTATGGTATATCCCCTACAGTTATATCTGTGGTAGGCCTATGCCATGCAGGTGTCTATGGGCTGAAAACGACGTAACATAAAAGCTTTACATCTATAATTGGTAGAATCAAAAAGTACATGTAATACGGACCATTGTCGGGTTTTTGCGAATTTTTATTCTACACAAAAATTGTTCAGTCAATATTACTCATAGCAAGGTTTACTAAATAACAGAATTCATCTGTCTCTTCTCACGTTTGTCCAGCCCAAAAGTTTAAATATCATAGGAACTTCTTCGTAGGTTTCACACTACGCGAAGTGTATTCCAGGTGGATACGTACAAAAGAACAATACAATATTTTATACATCTGAGTAAATTAAATTCCGTTGAAACTCATAAAAAATGTTCTTTGGGGTGCTCTATAATTAATAATTTTATCTATATGCTGGTTAAAAAGTTTATGATAATAAAAATAATACACAACACCATTATTGTTTTAATAATTTTATTCTCTTAAAAAATTAGTTAATAAACATTTTACACTTACTCGGAATTTTGTAATACTAATAACTAATACTAATGAATTTTTTATTAAAAGAAAAAGTTCAATGGCCTTTCAATTTCTGATAATCAACAGCCGAAGACGATTCCTCAAGAATTTGTGTATATTGATTAGATTTAATAGAATCGACATGTTCACAAATCAATGCCCTATTCACTTAGACGTTCTCCCTTTGTATATGAATCTAGAAGAAATCACGTTTTACGATAAGACCGCCATTTGTACTTCATTTTTTGCCTATTACATGTGATTTCATTTTAAATCAATTCTAAATCAAATTATTCAAATAAGCACTTACACATACTTTTAATCGTCGATTATTTTTACATTATAGTAACCTACCATCGACTCTATATGCTGATTTGATGAGGCTCTTCTCCACCAGGCCAGAATCTCAACAGTTGCTCTTTTTACATGAAATTTAATAATATTTGATGTAATATATGTGCCATTGTAATATCAACCATATAAACGAGTCAACAGACCATTTAAGTTTCACACATTTCGAGCAGTTATAAACTCTTGAAGCTATAATAAGATTTATTTGATAATGTACTTTTAATTTTAGATCAAAAACAGAAAAATAATGTCTAAGATATCACGAGGAACTTTTTTATGTGTGTATAAATATAATATGCTGTTAACATTTTAAATATGAAATTTAGGAGTTGCAAATTTATTTTAATTTCTTACATTTATCATGTGATTGTCACTATTTAATATATAAGTATATAAATTTTGACAACCAATCGTCAAGGTACAATTTTTTTAAGAACATCCCTCAAGGAATCTCTCTAGCTTGGCCTGCAAAGCTCTTTTTTTGTAAAATAAATATGAAATTTTAGCGGCATGGCTACATTAAATAATTAAAAATAAATGAATCATCATCATCACCATGTCAGTCGATAGACACCCATTGCGGAACATGGCCCTCCACCAAAGATCGCCACGACGGCTGGTCTCGCTCCGCCCGCATCCGGCGACTTCCCGCAACCTTGACTATGTCGTCGGTCTACCTTGTGGAGAGCCTACCCACACCACGTCTACCTGCACGTTGTCGAACAAATGAATAGTGACATAAAATTATTGTTTTGTTCAACAAAAGCAGTATATGATTTTCTTTATTAAAAGTTATTCAGAGAACGCGTCAATTAACGTCCTACACGTAACATGGTTTACTTTTGTTGATTCGCTGTAGTAGAGTAGTTTCGTCGCTAGTGGCAGGTGTGTGTGGCGGCCGGAGAGCGGGATGCTCAGGGCTTTGCGGCACGGTCGCCGACGTGAGCGGCAACATCAAAGCGAGTGCGAGGGTCGACGCACGCGGCGCTCGATTCTCGATGCTCCCTCGTCCCGCCCGCCGCCGCTACCCTTTTATACATAGTGTTGTACCAAATAAAATATTATTTATCACTATTGCTATAATAGCTTCTCCTAAGTTAGAAGAATTATTATTATTTCTCACTATTGTTATAATACCTATTCTTAAATTATCAGAATTGTTTTTATTTCTCTCCATTGCTATCATAGCGACATAAGTTAGTAGAATAAAAATAAAATAATTTTAATTGTATATCCTCAAATTATATATAACACACGCGTGCAATGAAATCAAAATATAATCTACGAATAAAATTGATACTCAGTTATTTATACACAGCTTTTATCCACTAATAAATTCAAAAACAAATATTAAATATCTTTATTCAATTAGGCATTGACGTATTCATCAAAATTTTCTTATGGCCTGACATTTAGCACCTTTGTCCCCTTTAGGTAAACAATCTGTCAATAACAATGTTTTTCTTTGTTTACTTCTTGTACCACTGTAAGTATGCATTTTACCTATTTGGCTTTTGCATCTGCAACTCATTTTAAATTCTTAATAGTGTTTCTTAGATGATGCAACTTACTACTGGAATTTTTCGTAGCCGAACGCAAATGTAGTCAACTAACGTATCTTCGTCATCATAATTTCAGTTTTAGGACGTCTATTGCTGGACATAAGCTTCTTCAGACATTTCAAATAAAATCAGTTGGAAGCGCCTTGCATACAGCGTTTTCAGATTATATTAAGAAGGTCATCTGTTCACTTTACCAAACTTTACCTTGCCCAAATGTCGATGCTCTAATTATTAATGAAATCTATTTAATTTTATCAGATATTTAATAGTATAAAAGTTAAAATGACGTTTTCTTTGCATTTATGCATAGCGTGTAAGGTTTTTCTTTGTTTGCGGTCGGCTGACGTCAGAAAAGCACAAATATAATATTTTTACTACTTAAGAATTATATCTAAAAATATTAGTAGATAAAGGCTAATAGTAAGTTTATAATATCAAAAAAAATCAAATCCTGTAAAATATTATAACAGCTTATGCCTTTAATCCACAAATTAATGTAATATTTTATATTTTTCTAATTAAAAATTTAAAGACGTCCCCGCTCCATGGAAATAAAAAACGTGTCGCGATTGTCATCACTATTCAACGTAACAATACGTACGGTCTGATTCGTCCAAGCGCCCGGCGGCCGCCTCACAGATCCAAGTCCGCGCGAAATACATTCAAAGGAACCCAACATCTTTGGACCGGTTATTGTTTACAAACGACCGGCGTATAATGGCCATAAATTGCTCGTACAAAATATCTTAGCTCGGTTATTCTACGAAGTGTACTTCTTCCGCATTAAACAGCGCCAGAATGAGGACACAAAAAGACAACTATTAGACACTCGGCTTAAATAACACGTTTCAACTGTTTTGAGCCATAAATTATTTATAAAAATTCCGTGATAATTTAAGTTCTCTAATGTGAAGAAAAAGTATTAAAAATTGTTTTAATGTCTTCGCAAGGGTTGTCATATTATAACATTTATCACTTTTTCTCTTTACTAGAAAAAATACACGTCAAAAACGAGTAACGATGTTAAGACACAAATGTTAAAAATAAGAGGAGTTTAAATAAAAATTCATTCGCCAAATATCATTTTCACCTTATTATAAATAACATATGCCACCATAAATATATTATATAATATATTAGTACAAATTTTAGATTAGAACTTTGAGGTTATGTCGGCCGACTCCGAAGGTTTAGCTTTCAAAGAGAATAAAAAAACAAATGGTCGTTAAAGAGGGCGAGTGTGCAGTCGGTACCTACCTGCCATAAAACAGGGATGCCAAGAACAATAGGATTTTGACCCGCAGGCGTTCCGATAGAATTAAATGTACTGTGTGTACTCTTAATAATAAACTGAGAATTTATTAACATGTTGATTACGATTTGAAAGTACAATGATAGAAACTTAAAAGTATGATAAAACAAATTATTTCGTTATTAGAATTAAAGTATTCAGTATTGAATTACAGGTTGTTTATAATAGGTTGGACATAATATTATACTCGTAGGTTAGGTTTATTTAGTTGTTTTTAAATAAAGTTTTTTGGCCACCAAAACATTTAACAACAAATCATAAAATAAAACATATAACTTAAAATCGAAACCTACCCTAATAAATTACATATTTCTTTATTATTCTAGAATGAAATAAAATTGAACGTACTAAATAATTAAGTTTAAAATAATCCAAAAATGTTATATTCAAATATCTTTATTCAAAGAGGGAATTTCTGCGCATTTTTCATTCATCTGTTATTTTAAGATTATAAGTAGTAAGCTACCACGGGCTCGAAATACTGATCTGTTGAGTGGAGCCGGCCAGAAAAGTTCCACACATTTCCATCAACTAAAAACTCTTGACCGCCATGATAAAATTTATTTAATAATATACTTTTTATATTTAAAATAATAAAAGGAAATGTGTAACCAATATTATGGGAACTTTATTATTATGTATGCGGACACCTGAAACTAATGAAGGAATTGTGTTATTTTTCAAAATGACATTTGGGCGACATGTTTACTTTTATTAGTTTTATTCATCACGTGTCCGTCGCCATTTGGTATATATTTAAATTTTGACACATATAATGACGCATGTATATATTGATGCAAATACATGTTAATACCTTTAAAATACCCCCTAGGGAATCTTTAGTTTTATTTTAATTAAAAATTATTTCTGCAAAACTGCTCCCTGATAAATAAAACTGACGAATTGATTCGAAAATAATATATTATGTTCTCTTCCGATCTATAGAAGAGAATTCAGGCGTGATAAAAATAATTGATAATAGTGAGCGGTCCGTGCAATCGACCAAGCTTAGCAACCCTGGCCGCAACTTCGGATGCTGGCGCGGCACATCGCAGCGGATTGAATTAATTAGCAGAGCACCGCTTGGCGGGCGCGCCACTCACTGTCTTTATAACATAATTTGCACTTCATGCGGCGAGATCAAAGCCACGACCGGTCGATGTCGGCGCCTTTGATCACGGCGGGCCTTTGACTGCCGCCGCCTCCGCCGGGCACGCCTCAAAATAGTCAATTTAGAGGCTAGTTTTTTCGTGACACGATTGATATTACAGATAAACATAGAAACTAGAATCTAACAAGATTAGTAGTACGTAGGAAGAATAAAATGAAGAAAAATAATCAAAACTCAATTTTATTTTCATAAAGTTTAAAATATTATTGATTTATCAATAAATAATCTCTATTACTCAATATTATTAGGTGCAATAAAAATCATAAATTATTACGTACAAGACTTATGAAATAAATTTTGACGTAATAAAAACATAACTTGTAACTGTTGTCATGGCTTACTCCATTTTTTGTGTTCATTTTGTTAATACTTTATATGACATTGCCTTAAAGAAATTAAAACAATAACGTTACTTTAGATTTTGTAAATATCCCTAAACGTATATGATTTTTACGTTAATGTAATTAATAATACTATCTCTAGACAAATTTATTGTTAACAAAATACTTATTACAAATAATAAGACACCAGTAGAAATATTAAACACACTTTCTTTTAAATTTTATACCTATCAATCTTCTCTTTTGTACTTTTGTACGGTTTGAAATCATAGTAACTGCGGTCAGCAAGGTCAGCTTTACGTTTCAGACACGTTACACCAAATTGACAGTGCGCCCCAACTTTGCCAACTGGAAAATTTTGATTGGAAGATATTGAAAAGCTACTACTTTTCTTAGTGAATTCTAAAGGGTGGGCTATGAATTAGTTAACTATTTGTTCATTCATTCACTATTTGTTTGTTTTTTTTTTTTGTTGACGTTGCGTATTTGGTTTAAGTATGTAGACATGACTCTTTAAATAATTCCACAAACAGAAGTCTGGTTGGGGCAGATCTGCGTCGCCGTGGTATCTCGCCTAACCTAGAAATTAGCTTTTGCGATAACATTTTATTAACCACCGCAAGAGAATTGTTGAATGTGTGACGAGCGGTTCCATCTTGCTGAAACCTCGTGCTACGGTTGTAGCCAGCAAATTCCAGTAGCATCGGCGCAAAGAACACGTTCGTTGTGGTTGCTTAAAGTGTGCGACTTAAATGTTAACGAATTCTTGGCCCACCCTGTATATTGCTTTTATCATTTACTACTAAAGATTATTTTAAATTTCTGATTGGTATTTTAAAAATAAATTCAATATGCTACTATCTTCCGACGGCATAGGCAATTTCAATTAAAACATAATAACTTTATACATAATCGCATCGTAACATGTTTGGCGATCAAATCAATATTAAAAAAATATTATTAATTAAACTTACACATGGCAGTCATTTCCTTTTTAAATAATAATGATTTTTTATCTTCTCAAATTCTCTGTAAACTTTCACCTACTTTAAGCTTTCCTTAAATCCGTGCCGAATAAATTAAAGAGAATAATAATACAAGAAAATAAAAAATCTATACTTTTGAACTATAAAGAGTAATGTCGATTTTAACATAATAAACAAGGGTTCGCACACAATTTTATGTTTTACGTCCCTTACGTTTTTATTACGAGCGCTATTTTCGTATCAAAATAAAATAATGTAGCAACTGAATGACTAGGGGATCGGAGCAACTACCGTGACAGTAACACTGAATGCCGCCGTCCATCGACCCCACCGGCTGCTTCGGACGGAAATCGGTGAGGTAAGAACGAATTGATTCATTTTGTCGCCCTCTTTCGACGCTAAATATTGAATACAGTAATACCTAATTATATTTCGATCACAAAACAACTTATACAGTTATAAGTCCATTGAATTTTCGTTGTTACCGAAGTCTGAAATTAAAAACATAATTGTTTCAAGAGTTACGAAACACCAGAATGGAAATACTTTCGATGTGTTTATAAGGTTATTTTTCATAAGTTTGTGCCTAATATTCGAATTTCAACGCTACATCAACACAATCAAAGCCCATGTTTATAGTAATTTGATCCTGCGATGTAATATGGTCTAGCATAGACAACCAAAGTAACTACTACTTTTGTGATGCACAGTTCTCGACCTATATATTTATAGATAGTAAGTGAATTTTGAATTTTTAAATATAGAATGCAATAACAATCTCTAATTGATTTTATTCCAAATTCTCATAAGAGCAGAAATCGAATACGTTGGTTCAAGTCATCCAAGTTTATTTTTACTCCTAAGACGTCCTGCAGTTAATATTACGGGTTGTTTTTACCATATTTCTTTGGTTTATGGCATGCGGCTTAATTTCTTAAATGCAAATGGATGAAAAAAAAGAACAAAAAGTAAAATTTTAATAAAAACACGCTTAATTTATAAAAAAAGTTATGTTTATATTTAAATAAAAAAACGTTGGTGAACATGGTAATCAACATATTCATAGAATAATTAATAATAATATGATGACGTTTCAAGTTGTTTTCAATTTTAACGATTTCATGTATATAAATATCTTTTAGGCATTAGAGTGATTACTTATAGGTCAAAAAGCTTCGAAGCTAACAAGCTATATATATAGCCTGTTAGCATAAAATTTCAAAGATTTTACACCCATTTCCAATCACTCTGTACAAAATGATAACTCTGAAACTTGTCACGTAAATGCTACAAGTCTATAACTTCTGGCAGGGTCTGTATTTTTGAAACTCTAATCCGTATTTTTAAAACGCTCTTTCCAATTTCGCTACAACCAATCACAACTAAGTTAAATAATGTTTTCTAAAACCATCAGCTCATTTAACCTTTTTTATATAAGAATGGTTATAAAGTCTATATTAATGTTTTTTTGTTTCTCCAACGCGAATTAACAATTTGGAACGGACAGACCGGTGCTAAACGGCATTCAGATATAAAACGGTTCGCTTAAACGAAGCCCGCGGTGGACCGGTGTTGGCAGCTCTTGCGAGCGGTAGCCGACAAAGGGATAAAATATAGGCGTAATTAATTTGATGGCACGCTGCACGCTAGCGTTCGCCACCGCGCCGACTCGCCCGATGTTATCGGACGCCCGGCGGCCGCAGTGCACGGTGCAGTCAATGCTGCTTACACTGCCTATACATACTACACTAACATTATAAATAATAATAAAACAAAAACCGTAGAGCTTGAACGGCAAACTATCCTTTTTGTATCAAAATTAACTTATCCCATCGAACTATGACCAGTTTCCCAGCTGCCTGTTTCCTGTCGGTAGAGTGAAGAAAAAGCATAACGCATTCTCCGGGGAATAACATGGCAAACCGCAGATACAATTCTTTTATTTTATGTTATATTTGTCATCTGCTAGTTCTGTTATACCTTGAAAATTTATTGGGATTTTCTCTTCGTTTTGTTTATTTTTTTCTGCTATTTAGTGACAATAAAATTGTGAGTACATCAAAGAATTAATTTTCCTTTTAATTTTATTCTTTTCTTAGTACACTTAAAACGAACGCGTAAGTAAACAGATTTTATTAGCTTCTCAAAATAAAATGACTTAGTATTTATCAATTCATTTCCTAGAGATAGCTATTATCTCATTACTTCGGTTGCCAGACAACAACAGGCATCCGTCGGTAGTCTTGGCGATGGAATTATTATAAGTATTATAAAGCATCTTTAAGAAACCTGTAACATATATATTAAATTATATCATAAAAAATAATTGTTTGTATGATATAATAATATTCTCAACAAATGAATTTCCTTATTTATACAACTCTATTAAGTGTTAAAAATTTAAAAGGTTTAATAAATTGTGAATTTTGTGTTAGTAACTCTTTATAAATAGACAATTTTAAAAATTACCTCCATGCAAATGCCACATAAATACCAATCATGCGTATTCGTTACACGGAAAAATATATGAGAAAGTCCACATACGATATCTAACAATAAACAAAATAATGTTATTCATTATCTCGTGCTTTAAACACGAGACAATGCGGCGAAGTCCGTCTGCCGCCGCAGTAGCGGCGAGATCAAAGCAGACAAGATAAGTATCACCGCCGGCGCAGTCCGAGGGCCCACGCCCCCCTATTTTTGGATACGTTTTAACAGTTTTTGTCTCTTATCTATACTCGTCGAGTGACTTTTTGCTTTTATGGGCAATACGATAAAAATAAATACTACATCAAATATATACATATCGCGTGTTATGTTACTATTTACATTATATTGTATGCTTTATCTTTGAATAAAAAAATACTTGTAGTGATATGTTAGAACGGAAGATAAAAATTATTACCATTATTTATTATAACCAATTAATTTTATAAAGATATACATGTAATATTTGTTATAATTCATTTTTCTAAAATATAATTTGCGGCTTTGCGGCTCTAAGACGGCTTATACAAAAAAAAACCAGTTCGGATACAGCGTCCGCACGTGACACAGGCGGCACGGCACGGTACAGTAGCTTTGATGTTCGCTTTATATCGGCAATAGATCGACGTAGTTGGTGGCGCAATTGCTGCTAAAGGCCGACAAAGACCCGCAGTAGCACAAAGCCATTGATACCATTTAAATCCCTTTGATAGTTGCCGACACGTAGCATCCCTGTGGGAAACGTGTAAAGCGATGGCCCAACCCCCCGACTGGCTTTATGCTTGTTAAAACTTATTCTACGGAACTTGCCATTCCAACCGTCGTTAGCAAAAAGAAATTTTGTTAAATTGTATAATTTGACTAGAACTTAAATTCAATCTCATATTTTATAACAATACCTAATTATTATTACTAAAATACATATGCAGTCTATTATATTAAATTTATTTCGATGGAAAAATATTTACAAAATCGATTTTCTTAATAAATCACCAAGAAAAAAGTTGAATATCGAAATTCAAAAGCGTCTCACCATATTGAATCTAATCAAATTTGAATTTGACAGCTAAAAAACGTTTAAGAAATTATTAAAAGGACGTAAATTAATGTACATTTTACGTGGTACAGCAATTACTTAAGTGTATCGTTAAGAATTTACAAAAAAGTATATTCAGTCGTTTTTACGTTGAAATTTTTAAATGTAGTTATGTTAAATTTATGCTTTTACTGATTGATATAACTATTTTCAAATTATATACATGAACAAATATATCGCATATTATTATTATTATTATCATGTCAAATTTATTGACATTAATAAATGTAATAACATTTTTATATTTACTTTCAAAGTAACGTATCGTCTATTACCACCTAGGTCACCTTGTGTAATATGAGAAATAATTACTCTACAAAACATAACCATGTAGTGTTTAATAAGGCGAAATCATTGTGAACGCCCGACATATGATGAAACAGGTTCTGGTGGTAAAAAATGTGTTCGTGCTTCGAGGTGCGAGGGCAAGGAGGTATGGTAATCGTACATTATTGCCGCTTTGATGTCCCGCCATGCGATACCGCACGGCATTATAGATTAAAAATATAATTACTACGACTGCCCTGCGTTAGAATATTAACTTATCTGTAAGAGCTTTTGTGCTCACACAAGTTTATATTTCTGAGTTTCATTTATTTTGTTTTAATTTTCATTAAAAATATTAGAAGCCACTACAATTTTAGCTGCTTGAAAATTATTTATAAAATATTTATTGCAAGGGCATACCTTTCGTTTAAATTACAAAAGTTATTACACGTAAGCTACGAACATATAAATATGTACCGATGCGTAAATACGCATTACGAAAAAGATAATCGCACGAAATGACCTGGAATGTTGATAGAAGCGTTTTATTTCTGCTGTTCAAATTTTTGGCAATTCGCCAGCTGTGGCCGCTCCACTTCGCCTGCGTGGGCACAGCCCACTCGAACTTTTTTAATCGTTTTTCTTTACCAATAAACGGTCTTCATAAAATCAATAGATGTCTTATTCTATTAGGACGATTAAATCACAACGAATAATATTAAAGTCAACACGAATTGTGAAAATAAACGCGCGATACAATTTCGTACCGGCATCAGTCTGGCGAACGTTTTCATATTCTACCTACTATTACAATTTACTTGGAAGTATACTTCAAAAGGTTGTAAATAAATAGTTCAGGGATTCCCGAAGGCCAATTCCATTTACAAAAGCGGTTTTATTTCAAAATGGAATGTCGAAGTTTATATCTCCATGTATTATGGACTCTTGGCGGCCACCTCCACTATTACTAAGAAAATGCCACCCAAGTTGACCCGTTGCTCGGGCCCGCATTCTTTTTTTATTTTATCATGATAACTTCTTTGATTTTAATGTACACTTTAACACTGTTCTTGAATTATTATTAAAGACGCGTTTTCTAAAAAAACATTAGAAAAAATCTATAATGATAATAGGTATACTACACTAGTAACAATAAGTTTCTTATAGAAATGATCTTTAATAATTCTCATTAAATTAGCAGATGGTGTGTTTCTTTTGAAGTTTGCAAGAATGAAAATATGAAAATCTGATATGGGCAGACTATGACTTTAATGGTTAGTATGTTGTTTTATTAAAAAATATATCAGAATATTTCTTTAATAAGGTAGTCGGAAGACTGGATACAGGCAGCTTCTAACCGAATTTATTGGAAATCTCTGGGTAATCTTTATCCAGCAGTGGAACTTCTTATGACTGAAATGATAACAACGAAGAATGACGGGCCACTTGATATTCACCGAATAATGTTAGCTTCGTAAAAGGCTCCGAAATCTTTACTAAAATCCGCACACAATTTTTTAAAGGAGTGAACAAAAAGAAAGTTCGTGATGTAACCACACGATAATTTTCTTTATAACCAACATAAAACAATGTTTGTTGTAAGTCATTTTTGGAATACGGCCTCATCTCGGTCGCAGATAAATCGTCGACAATAAACCTAACACGAAGAGGCAGTAAAATTCTAATTTGACGTCGGGCGCGGAGTAATCGCTAGGGTAACTACACTAACTATATCACAGACATCGACGTTCAAAATTACATTGAACTTTATTCTAATTTTGAACTATTCATATTTAAAAGTTGATTGGTAATACGTTAAAAACTTTAAAAAGGTCTATGTACAACTAGGTCATTTGCTGCCAATTAATATATGGTACACCCTGTCCAAAAATCAATCATTTCAGAAATAATAAATAACGTAATCATAATATGATAGTAAAAAAAGCGTTTTTTTAAATTCATATTACTGTCTATAAAAAATAATTATATTTTATTACCTGTCCCTGCAGTGATTGTACTACCGGAATTTACAGACTTGTATTCCTATGGAAAAAATATACATATTACAAAAGTTTCACTCTTATGAATTATTGGGAAAAGGTCTTAAAGTTGTAACGATATTGCTGACATTTGAGCTATACATTCATTTTCCCTTTAAAGCTTTTACATCTATAACTAATCACCTTATGCACAAAGTGAGTTATTGTATAATTATATATAAATTTGTGCGGTCACAACACGTTCGTCAAGACATTCTTAAATATGCAGTATTACATAAAAATATTGAAAGTAAATAATTTACATAATTATTTCCACTTTGCCGCTGGAGTCTTAAGGTTGAAATGGGCACAACAGACCGACAAGCGCAGTGCAGGACATGCACCCACAATGTAGACAGACGATCTTATTAAAGCTGTTGCAAGACGCTAGACGCAAGCCGCTTTCAACTGGTCCTTTCTTTGGAGGAGGCCTATGTCCAGTTCCAGTCCACTCCTACGCCTGTAAGGATGATGAATCACGGAGGAACGTTTTTGTGGACTGTCCATTGAATCACCTACCACTTGGCAACAATGATTATACCGACCCGCTCTCACTGGCTGTTCCCTTCGAATCAACCAGATCCTAAGTCGATATTATCGCACTAGTCACGTTGTACGAGATACCAAAACAATTATTTTAATTGTACGGTTTCTAGTTCCTGGCAATACTTTGACTATCATATTGTATAGACAGTAAAGCTTACACTTTCACTGTTTGATTTTTGTTAGAATAAAATAAATCAAAATCCCTTCTAATCTTTACAATATTAGTGTTGTTTGTTCAAAATGACCACTACAAATGAATTGCTCAACACGGTCTAATTTAAAATAAGATTTTAAAAAAATATCAAATCAATAATAAAAGAGAAAAAATAAATGAATTAATATTTCTAAATGCAACAGGGAATCAAAGTTCGCTCATTGGCCATAGTTTAGACACTGTGAATAGATAACATTTAAATCGTAAGTTAACGAAAACTATTTTCGTTAGCTTACGCGTATTTATATCAGGCGGCTGATACGCTTGTTGTTAAATTAAAGTCAAATTGTAATTTGACCTTGCGTTATAAAAAATTATATGTACAAACATATGTACCTTCTTTGAATGTGCTTAGTTGTCAAAGTCAAGTATTGCACGGTAAGGCAAATATTAAAAAATATTTCCTTGCTTGTATTTGATATTAAAATTCGACCGACATTCACTAGTGAAATTAATTTATTCCTAATATATTGAAGTTTTCTTTGTGTATAAAGCACGAGCCAAGATTTCGTGAAACAATTTTTTTTTTTAATTTACAGATTCTGGTTGTGTTTTAAATATGTTACGTAACAAAAGGAAAATAAAATAATGATATAATGCATCAAATATGGTACAATTTAATTAAAGATTATAAATAAAACGAAACAAGAATACTAATTCTTATACATTTTTCTTTTTATCTATATCGCTTTTGTTTGCCCTAATGATTAGAAGTAAGAAGTTTTAGATTTGTTAAGTTTATTTAGTAAATGTGTTTTCTCGCTTGAACACAAATAAGGTAGTTGCTACCTGAGAGTTGTTAATATTTTGAAATTATTATCTGGGAAAACATCTTTTCCATAAAAGGCATGTCTTGATCTTCTGTAATTACTGTTTTGGATGGAAATACTTTTAATCGCTAGAATTATAGTTGTTATACTACAAGAGGTGAAGCTTTTGAGTAACTATTGTGGTTAGGTACCATCAGTAATCTTTTTTGTAATCACCGCGTGCGGGTCGTCGACCGCACGGAGGCTGGCCACATAGCGGACCTATACGTGCACCTTCTTTCATTACTGCCCTACACATATTTACTACTTTCGTTAACCCAGTGTAAATCTCGTTACTTATACAAACAGGAAAGCATATGTTTGTTGATACTCTTCTTAGGTGGCAATGTATTTCCAATTAATTTGATCGCTTAAAAAGTCATATTGTTAATCGATTTACATAAGTATGTTTGTAACTTTAACTACACGTAAATAAAATTTGTGATATCTTTGTGTTATGATATTTTGTATTTAGTAGAATTAGGAAGAAACTTACTAGATGAAAAGAAACTGACAGTTACTCTATGGCGCGAAACACTCCGGGATCGTTCGTTTTCGCCATGCAATTAAGAGTTATTGATTCAAACCCTAATGGTGTTTGTATAGTTCTCAAATATTTGTACAAAGTACAATTGTCAATATATTTATTGTAACTTAAAATCTCTTAAAATACATAAGGTTTTACTCTCTTAAAACATTTTTTAACATAACTTATAATAAGGTTTTTATATTTGATTCCATAGTTACATAATTTTTCAAAAAATTTTCACAGATACCGTCATAGAAAACTTTCACCAAAGTTTGTCTTTGTTAACTTAATATCATATATTAAGTTAACAAACGATTTTATATCATATATGAACTTGAACACACTTAAAATTTCAACAACGGTTTATTTTTGTATTAGTCAGTATTTTTGCAGTTATAAAGCAATGAACACAAAGCATCGGTTTGAAGAGTTTGAAACAAACAAAATTTAAGACGCAGGCTCTTGAATGCATAACATCCTTCTGCGGTTACCTACCCCGACTTGGGTACGTTACAACTGGGGCAATTACTCTCCATTTACGGTGAGACGCTTAATCAGTCATTGACTATTTATGAGGAGGTGCCATAAAATGTAATTTTAAAAATTCGATATGTACCTACTTATCTTTTTAATATAAAAGATAATTGGTTATTGTCAAAGCTTTTTTCAGGAATAAATATTAATGCTTTAACACTTATTTCCATTGACACAAATATAATAGACAACTTGATACAATTAGACAACTTGATCGCTCAAAAATGTTACATAAATTAATATTTTGTATTGGAATGTGATGGGCCAATAAATTGAGGCAGTGTAAAATCACTCGGAGCAGAGTGTAAACAATAATTCTTTTTAAAATGCAAAAATCCGAATTTTTGATTCAATTTTCTTACTATACTGTGTTTACATTGTTTGTTAATTTAGAAACCATTGGTTTTTGGATAGGGTGTACCATACATTAATTGACAGCAAAAATGATGCAAATTCAACCTTTTCAAACTTTTATACCTATAACAAATCGCTTTATATCTATGTGCACTGTTTGTTGACTGTATCAATTCATATTAAGCGAAAAACCATCTTTCTAGATAGTGCTACCTACTATATATATATATATATATATATATATATATATATATATATATATATATATATATATCATTACCATATAAAGTAATTTGCGACTGGGGATGATTCGACAGTACTTCCAAAGTACACGACATAGTGACACCTAAAATCAATTAAGTAAAAAGTGTATAAGTTCTCATTTATGTTATGATTCAATTCCGATACAACTCCAAGTTCAATTACGAGGCTGTTGGAAATATTGATAGACGCAAAGTTCAAATATTATATTAAAACAATCACGATCAATCGTAAAATAAAATATCTAATATAGTAAGACGTCATGAACAATTTTTGAAGGAGGCCTATGCTTGCCAGGTCCGCCACGATGACTGGTCTTGAGCTGCCAGCATCCAGCGATTTCCAATAGTAAAACAATATTTGTTACTAAAAACTGATATAAACAATGGATATATACTCAACAAATACACTGATATAGACATTTAAATAGTATTAACGTCGTTATTGTTAAACAGAATTATAATGAAAACAATAATCATTGCATCCTATTTAATAATTATATTAAAGTACTTATTAAATAAACTTTGGTTTTTACCCAATATTTATTTCAAAGAACTGCACCATCTATTAATAGGTAACGTTATTATTATTAGTCTATGTCACGAGGCCAGCCAACCTCTGAGAGAACCGTCCGCGGTCGGCAGCACCGCGCCGCGCCGGCCCGCCCGCGCTGTCCCGCGCTCGCCCCTTCCCTTCCATCCATCAGTCAGTCAGTTACTTGATGATACGCGTACAGGACGGTTGTACTTTTAAGTTCTTCACCCGACATTTACGCGGACAACTGGGTCACGGAGTTCGTTTTTATATGGACTGTAAATTAAATTGTGTGGTGTTGTGATTGTTGGCAATGGCCATGTTATTCAATTAATAAGAGTGCAATAACAAACTAGCGGCTCTTTTGAAGTACCCGTGATGTGTGCGTGAGCGCAGCGCATGACGTGCTACGAAACGTTGAGAGCTTCGGCACCCACCGCGGACGCCCCCATGGCGCACCACTTCGTCAAGTGGTGGCGCAACAAGTTTAGAAATGGATATAAGAAATTTAGCAGTAAGTAAAATAACAAATCAATGAAATAGGCAAAGCTAAACTTAGTCAAATACTAAAGGTTTATGCATTATCCATTCCCTAACAATTTTATGATATATTTGTTTTTTTTTTATTATTATTTAACATAAACCAATTGCAATACAAACATGCAATACATAAATTCTTTTTTGTTTGTGTAATATTTGGATACAAAGTTTGTATTTGTATCACGAATAGCCTTGAACTTGCCAATGTTTACAATTTTACGCGGTGTTATTTTGAATGAATGTATACAGTAGCAAATTAGTATGAAACAAGATTTGTGCAAAAAGAAACTTGGTCGTAATTAATACCCTGCATTTATTTTATTTAGATCTTTTCTTTTTAAAATTTTAACGATTCCTGTAGTTTAATAAAAATGTATTAAATACGCCTTTAATTAAAAATAAGAACAAAGATGTTTATTTTAAAATTTTATTGGATCAATATTTATTTACTTGTGCCAATTCAATTATTAGCATTCCTAGACGTTCATGCTATCATTTATGCTACTGTGGTAATGACTGTCACTGCTGCCCAAATGGCATTTGAAGATTTTGCGGGGGTATGTGACTAAAATTATACGTCTTTTCGTAAAATTAAAATTGAAAAAACAAATTGAATATGGTTAATAATCTGTGGTATGTAATAAATTGTTTGAACATAATGTTCTGTGCTGTAATTGTTTTTTTAATTTCTGTAACAAATTTAATAATTTGATACAGAAATTATTCGTTTTTGCAACTACTGGATGTTTGTCAGCAGTCAATAGGCTAGGTTTTTTTATCTTATGCAATGAAAATTGTATTTATTGTTTTTATTATGCAGATACAGATAATATTTACACATCAAAACTTGAAAGATAAATATAATGCAAATAACGTCTTAGTTTAAGAAGTTGTAAGTTTTAATACGACATAAATTTATTGTGTCTGAACTCTTAGTTAAATAATTCTCATAAAAAGAATAACTTCCGCCGTCTACCCATCAGATTACTTCAAAGTAGATACGGCCCGCTTTGATCTCCTTGTATTTAGTTACGAAACATACATACGCCGAACACTTCAATTAGAAGACGATACGTACATTTTTCGTTTTAGAGCGTTTCTGTGCACACGTCAAATCGGTGGAGCGGAGACTGTTAATATAGTTTTAGATACAAAACCGAGCCGCGTCGCTCATTTGATTAACTTCAAAGAGAAAAGTTGAAAGCCCGTCGTCGAAGCGGAGACAATGATACCTTTTATTTCACATCAAAGACGTCCCCGCCCTTACTTTAAGCTCGCTGTAGTGCGTATATAGCTGGCTGCAATTTATAGTAAGCGGCAGATACAAAGAAATTTTTCGGAGATGCTGTGTTTTTGTTGTATAATTTAGTGCACCATACGGAGTATTATTTTTTATTTTTGTACGGCTCGTTTGGAAGTTGTGGAAAATAAACTTATTATTTCATTTCGAAGAAACAGATTTTTGTTTTATAAACTAGAATGGCATGTCGACTACGTAAAGTAACGTTTTGTACTCATTTACATATGATATTTCCGAGATCATGGCGATCTTTGTGTTTTATGTTCTCAGTGAGATAGTTATAAGGTAACAACTGTAACTAATTTTATATTTCTAAGCTTCTAAGTTTGTACTTTCTTACTGCCTTTTGTTACTGTCTATCTCCAATTAAGTAAATAAAAAAGGGCTGAGCCTTGCAGTAGCCGTCTAACGACTGACATGATGATAATGATGATTCAAAAAGGAATAATAATTGGACGTAATTATAATAGTATGATCTATGATTACGATGGTAAAAAACTATTCGAAAGTCAATATTTATTTTCCAAATTAATAAAATTGGTAATTAGATACAGATTAAAGTAGGTCTTTATATCGTTGAGAATAAACGTAAAAATAATTGTTGCAAAATAAAGATACCATTGAAGTCAACACAGCGCTTACCGCCTTTTGACCAATTATCGACAATTGCATATTAACATCTGAAGGTTGGGATGTTTAATATCTCCTAATGTTCTCATTAGGAGATATTAAATATCCAGCTAGCTAGCTAGCCTATGTCCAGCTGTGGGCAGCCGTGCGTTAATAATAAAGACATATCGAAAGTGCTTTGACCGATATAGCTTGAAATGAATCAACAAGTTCGATCACACAGAAGTTATTTGTGATAACATACTAAAATTTATTATTTTTAGAGTTTAAAAAAATGTTTTGCAATAACTTGTCCAAATGAATTACGATACTGAAAGTGGTGTCACACTTCGGGCCCCATTGGGAAGCTCTCACAGTCTGCTCAACAAGCCTCCGGGGCTTACGCTCGGGATTCTCTCCAAGAATCAATCTGAATAAAGAACATCTGTAAACGAATTAACGAAACTAACAGTATCTGATGCATCCACTATCAAGATAAACTAATGGCCGTTAGGACGTTATGGTTCTAAAGAAGAGGCCACGGACCTACAAGCGAAGTATAAGACGTAGACAGAATAACCTTGTTAGTGTTGGGAGATCCTGGATGCAGGCCGTTTCTAACTGGTTCTATTCGAAAACTAATGACGACCTACGGCTGAAATGATGATGAAAAGATTGAAGGAGTGCAAGAGTCATATTACCATCGTATTAAATAATACTATCTCAATGATGGGGATTGGCGAGTCTAGGGGTAAATTACTGCGATTTGCGATTGTGGTTCGCGGGTTCGATTCCCGGGATACAGTCTTATATGGTACATAGTTCACACTTCATGCATTGCAGGAAGAGGAGGTCAAAGCATTGCAGTGGGCGCCTATAGGCTGAAACAATACAACAACCCCAGTATAGCGTGCCATTTGCGACTTACAGCAGCTTTCACTTCGTGTGTGTTGAAAATCTTTGGGAGAACCTTATGATCAATAGTGGACTTCCTGGACATGAAATGATGATAAAAAATACTGAAAAAAGGCGAACGTAAATTTCTACAGTTCTTATAAAGTATTATTAGTACTGAATTCTTAACTATATATCAAGTTGCACAATCAATGTTTATTATAACTCAAGAAAGCTTATTATTTTCTGATTGGGTTACTTGTTAGAGCATTTGCATTTACACCCTCTGCAATGCATAGACCTCCCTCGAATATATCTACGGGGTGACATATCACGGGGCCACACAGTCGAGTTGACGATCGCAGTGTAATATTATGGTACGCAGAAGACGCGTCTGCCTATTCTCTGGACATTAGTAAGTGAGCAATGGCAATCCATAATTAATGCGCAGTGTAAGTTATATATAAGACTGACCCTGGGAATCAAACCCGCGACCAGTGCTCGTAGTGACATGTTTTAATTTAAGTTAAGGACATAGAATGTACAATGTAATTATTTTTTCTGAATATATTTCTGGCTAAATAAGTATTTAAATGAACAATCCAAAATAGCGTGTTACTATACAGGTCTGTATTTAAAATACGACGTTTCTACTACCTTATTAAGTAACTAGTTTTAACATTTAACACTTTCTGTTTTTGTTATCAATGACTGCGCGCCATAAATATTGTATAAATGTTGGTAGTAAACAAAAAAAAGAAATGGTCTCTATGCTTGCGTTATATACAAAAATGTATTGCATAATTCATGAAGATATTACTGTAAAACTTAACAACAAAACATTCTAATAGTGTTATCGTTAATTCCAAGAAGACATTTTTGCTCCTATCTGTACGTCGTGTAGGTACATTTTGGATGAAAAAAATCTTAGCGGCAGATGTGGGATGGCAGGCCTAAGGCATTTAAGTATTGAGCCGATCCGCTCTCGGCCCTTCCAGGAAACATCTGGGCAACCGCCCAGTGCCTTCTTACAAGCGCCCGTCCGCTAGTCGCTAGTATTACAAAACCCTTTGTGAGTTGCCGACGTAACTTATAATTCTGTATAGATTAATTTTTTCAATGTATTTCATTTCTTTATAAATAATTTCCAGTTTAAGTTTGTTATACTTTTTCAATGCATGTCTTATTATTTTTTATTAACGTGTCGAAGAAGATATTGATATTTATTTTGTTATTTAAAGACATACAACGTCTAAATAAATACCGATAATTTATGTAAAAATATGATAATTATCGAAGCGGCACTAGAAGCCTACATAATATCGATTAGATAAGCGAAAGTAACCGGAAAAAAATGGCAAGATTACAAAAACCGAATATCATAAATGCATATCCGAAAATCATAAATTGAATATATGATGAATTATATGATGGTGATGATAGATGAATTCATCAAACAAATCATTGGTGACCAACGCCGAGCTCAATGCCGCAAGTGCGCCCCCACAAATCAGGAATGCATCCATTGCAACATTTTAAAAATATTGAGGTAGTTAGATTTTTTTAATTCACATAAAGAAGAAATGTTAAAAAATTGCACACTAAACGCGTATGAAAAGTTCAGTAGAATCTTGCAAAAGAAAAATTTTAATACTTAATTAAGATAGGATTAAATAATAATAATAATAATAATAATAAATCTTTAATTCAGACCATATTTTCAGTCCATATTTATGTTAGTACAATATTCTTACACTATGTTAGTTGTTTACAAACATACAAACATACAGAACAGCACATGGGTTAGTAATAAGATAAACTTAGCCTATGTTAGTATTAAAATTAAGTATAAAAGAAAACTTACATACTAAATACACCTACGCTTATTGGCGAGTGTATGTGCACCATTCCAGCAGGCCCAGAGAGGGCTGTCTAACTTATACGCCAATGTGCTGAGGAGGGTGTTAGTGCTCTCCACCGCCCGTCTCATCATCGACGCTACACGCTTGCGGATGATCGCGTAGAAGTCGTCCACCCTCGCCTCCGCAAACATGGCAGATGCACTACAGTAGCGCGGCTTGCCCAGCACCGCCCTCAGCACATTGTTGTACTGCACGCGAAGGGCTCTGACGGTCCGCTGCTTATAGTCCGCCCACAGACTGCACGTGTAAAAAGTCTGACAGTATGCTCTAAACAGTGACAACTTTACCTGTTTATTACATCGCGCAAATCTGCGAGCCAACATATTGCCCCGGACCGACAACGCCCGCCGTTCCCTCTCTATGTCGCCGTCGTCCTTGAGGTGCTCGTCAACTATGTGCCCGAGGTACCTGAACTCAGCCACCTGTTTCAGGGGGGATCCACAAAGCATGAAAGTAGGTTTAAAGTTCGAAGGTTTATTATTCCCCCTAAAAACAAGGATCTCGCTCTTTTTCGCGTTGTAGCTGAGTCCATTCACCCCGGCATACTCCTCACATATT
Organism: Battus philenor; assembly: GCF_028537555.1. NCBI lineage: Eukaryota > Metazoa > Arthropoda > Insecta > Lepidoptera > Papilionidae > Battus > Battus philenor. The sequence continues at coordinate 9,480,692 of NW_027181693.1, forward strand.
TTCAACAGTTTTCGGAGGCCACTGACTGAGGGGCTCAGCAGGACCATGTCATCAGCATAGCTGATGTTGTTTATAAAAACTCCATCAATCGAGCATCCGACACCCGCCCTACTGAGCCTCTCTATCAGCTGGTTGACGTAGAGGTTGAAAAGCCTCGGCGACGTCAGCCCTCCCTGCCTTACTCCACAATTCAGTTTGTACGGGTCGCTCATTGCGTCTCCCCACCTCACTACATTTAATTGATTGCCATACCAGTACTGAAGAAGTGATAGCAGTTCCGGCCTTAAGTTGGTCTCGGTTCTAAGCTTGTGCCATAGAATTTTATATGACACCAAGTCAAATGCTTTGGACAGATCCAAAAAGCACGCATAAACCGGAGTTTTTCTGTCTGTGTAGTAGCGGACAGTTTGCTTGAGACACTGTATTGCGCTCTCAGTTGACAACTCGGGTTTAAAACCAAATTGCGCGTCATTGATCTTCGCGGATTTACTTAATTGCGTATCAAGCAAACTGTCCAGAACCTTAGCTACTATCGTCGCGAGGGATATGGGCCTGTAATTGGATCTGTCTGCTGCATCACCCGTCCTATTTTTTACCAAAGGTACCACCACTGTCTTCATCATTGCTTCCGGCAAGTAACTATGGTCAATACTGATATTGTAGAGCATGGCTAGGACCCCGGATAGGTGCACCCCAGCATAACGTAGATGCTCAACACTCAGGCCATCGTGTCCCGGAGATCTACCACGCTTCATACGCTTTACAGCACTACTAACCTCGCTTGCTGAGAAGCGTACCCGATCCTCCCTTACATCCACGATGTCCCGAGCTACGTCCTCGAATTGATGAGATGTACTCGGTGACTCAACTTTAAGATGAGACATAAACATATTAGCTATATTTCGGCATCCACTCGTGCCTCCCACCTCAACGGGAAGGCTCGCCCGAACATTTAATTTATTTGTCTGGTGCCAGAACCTTCCGAAATTTTTGGTGTCATGTGCCTCGGCCAACCTGTCCATTTTAATCTGTTCCTCGTGGTCCTGGCACCATTTCAGCTTACTTTTAAAAAGCCTACGGGACTCACACATATCCTCGTAAGTGACCCCCCTACTTGGCTTCCCCGCCTCAACCCAAGCCTGAAAGCACAGACGAGCCCTCGCGTGCAGTGGCGCCACATGCTTGTTCCACCCGATAACAAAACCTTTTTTACTTCGCCGAACCACCTTGTAGCTTAAAATAGCCCCTTTCTGCATTATACTAGCTATCTCCGAGTACATCTCATCAATGAGTAGTCTATGGTCAGATCTTTGACAATTTGTATTATAACACTCCGCGAGTTCCGTTGGAAGTACAATCTTGCCTAACTTTTCATTACAATACTCCGTAAACAGTCTCGTCTGTTCACTATCCCTTTGCCCCCAAATTATCTTATTATTGTAACAACCTTTAGGAGTGTCGTATTGCAGAGATATGGGTTTAAGATCACAAATAATTTCTAGGGGATAGTGATCAGACCACGACACGTCATTATTTACTTTTATCTTTTCAACATAGTTCTTTGCTATACTAGTGACCAAACAATGGTCGAGCCAACGTGTACAGCCATGGGCGTCACTCTTATATGTATACGTCTCCCCATTGATTAAAGATGAGATATCAGCGTCTGTGATAATTTTATTATATTATTGTAACACAAAATATTTTTATTCTCTCTCCTACCCACAAAAGAAGTATAATTGGCCTACTAGGCTGCAAAAATTTTCTATTGCGCGTTATCTTCAAAAAAGGTTGACCACTGCTGCTACAGGTAATTTTTGTAACAACTAGCACCAGTGTGACTCTTATCTAGATGAACGTTACGTAATCTTAAGTTACATTTTTACTTATATTACATTTACCATCTCACGCGTCATTTATAAGCATTTGTTAGGTCATATTAGAAACTTGAGAGTGGCCGACAAACTGTACAGCAAATATAGGCATTTAGGAAAAGTATGCGACGACTATAATATGAAAAAATCATATTAAATACCCCTGTATTTTTGGCTATAGATGTAAAGGCTTTAAAGAGGTGAATGTATAGATCATTTGCACTGAATGTTTGTCTAGGAATATTAAATAATCTAATGATAATATAATATGAAAAAACGCGAAAATAGGGATTAGTACAAATTAAAATGAATTATTAATTACTGTAGGTTCTTGCAGACTTTGTATTGCCAAAAGTTATCTCGTCAAAAAGAATATATAAATTAATGTTACATTTTTCTGTGTGATCACTTTTTAAAGGGTGATAAAATAGGTGTAAAAGTTTTTTGTTGACAAATATACATTATATTAGTATAACGTCCATATTATGACAATCAAAAGCATGTTAAATGTTCTTCATAACCCACTAGTTAAAATATGTCGCTTTATTTATATTAGCTAATTGCTACAATTAATTTTCGATACATTAGTCTCAACTTGCGTAACTCAATGTTTATTATCAATTGTCACAGTAACTTCGTAGTTAGAAGTTACTGTGACCATTGTATTCAAATTAAGTAGATAGGTATAGTAATAATTCTCGGAACAGTTATTTGTAATCTATGTTTGCAATTTCAAAGCAGAAAAAAAATTTGGTGTTTCTATAAATACTTCTGATATTTTGTTGTAGGATTTTTTGCAACACGTCCTATTTTGTTACTAAAAAGTGGTAGGAAGTATATTTCTGTTCGAGATAAGAGCAAGCTTTCAAAAGTCCGGAAAGTAAACTTTGCATAGACCATGTTTAACACTTAACCACAAGTGTACTTAGGTAACTTTGCTTCGATTTAATAAAAATAGTTAACTAGACATTCTGACATATTGATTTGTCTATAGGATGTTTGGAAAACAAAAAAATTAAAAAATGTAAATAAGTCGCAGTGTGGCGACGTTTTTCTGCTTACACGATTTAAATTTCACCATATTTTTCTATAATGTATATTATTATCTCCACACTGATTCTTTTATTAATTTATGTCTTATTCTTAAGAAACAGGATAACTTTTGTAACATAGATGGATAGTTTTGAAATGTATTATATTCATGAATTGTTTTATAAGCAGCAACCGAGTATTATAGTGCTACCAAAACCGCTGTGCTGTACTTAAGGTATACGTGGCGAGATGGAGGAACTATATACCATTCTTTCAATTCTAATTCAACGTTCGTTGCGGCGCTCTTGTTTTTTCTTTCGACATTTTTTATCATTGAATAAATTTTGTAGAAGTTTTGTAGCTATTTCTTACTAGTTAACTAGTTATAATGGTAAAATTATCGACTACCCAAAAGTGTGTGTAAATGACTAACTGAATAAAGATATTTTGTATTTGAAAATCTTAAAATTTAAATTTGTGTTCTTTTCCAATAATCTACAAATAGAAGATGTAGTGTATAGTAAAATCATTTTTTATTTAAATTTACAGAATTTGTTATTTATGAGTATCGTTTTGTTTATAGTTGGCACATGTGACAGCGAGCGAACGGATACAGAAGAGTTGGTAGGCAGGGCGTCATCGCAATGCTCTGCCCCTCCGGACCTGTTGCCGAGCGAAGCACGTGCGTTACTCATTCCTGGCACTCCTCCTCTGATACCCGCTCGTTCACCCGAACGTCCCTCAATACCTCCTCCCTCTCAGAGTACTCACTCGCAAGACGACAAACAGCCTAGATTACGCTTTGAGGTACGTAACATTAAACCTACTTTTTGTTTTATGTTACTAAGTAATTTCTTCTTAAATTTTATACAATGTTTAACGAATGTAGTTACCTACCATGTACAGGGTGACCTATTAGAGGTGTAAAAACTTTAAAGGGGTGAATGTATTGCTCATTTGCTGCCAATAAATGTACAGTAAATCCTATCCATAAATCAATGGTTTGAGAAATAATAAGGTAATGATAAGCGTTTTCAAAATTTCGATTAACTATGTAAGTTCGGATCAGTATATATTAAAACAACATAATTATTGTTTACTATTTGTCCTTGTGGACTTTGTATTGCCAGAAATAATTATCAAGTCGCATTCTAATGGAAACAGTAAATTAATGTAACATTATAACAGTGATTCAGTAAAAGATTAAAGTTTTTTGATGATACATGAGCTACACATTCATCCCTTTAAAGCTTTTACATCTATAACTATTCATGTATATATAACTCATATTAAAGCTTTATAATATTGGAAACTTATCCAATAACCAATCATGTAATGACAATACATGATAGACATGTAGTAGTGTAAAAAATAGTGTTTAACTTATATAAATAAAAATAAATTACTAGATTTTTTGCCAAGCTTAAAATATGAGGGCGACTCGACTTTTCATATTTTCTTTAAAGGACGAGTTCTTGTGTCAATGAAAATATCTTGTTATTACTATAGTCATGATGTGTACAAAATAGGTAAATTATTTCTATAATTCGTCGTTTCAGCCCATAAACGCTCTCTGCAAGCCGTAGGCCTAAAGATATATATGGGAGAGATTAGATTTGTTTGTGAGCAGTAGTTATCCTATATAATTAATGCACTAAGTATTAATTTCATAAAATTGTTTCTCGGAAATCAAACCCGAGACCTGCGATTGCAATTCTTTTTACTCTACCGACTTGGCTACCGCAGCGTCCGATCATAATTCTCCAACTGCGAGCGATTTTTGTAATTAATTGTTGTTTATTATTACGACATTAATCAATAAAGTTATCTATGAATTTTTTTTTTCATTTGACTGCGAGTGGCTAGTGGCATTATGAATACAAAACTTGTAAATATTATTTTATATAAATACTTATTGTTATATCGTTTCGCTTAACAAAAATTAGAAGTAAAAATAGAAAAAACTGTTTCCAGTGTAATTATCGTAAATATATCTTAATTACGATTTTGCTAATATCCGTTACCGTTATTTCAAAAAATATTTTAACTGCACCAAAGCAACTTATAAATGGGATCTATTGTATTTACGTCGAAAACAATGAGCATTCTTCGTTATCTCTTGTTATCCGATCACAATTCCGAGTAGTTTTCTTTTAAACCCCTAACAAAGGTGCCGGTTCTTCGACTATGAATATGCATGTCGAGCTCTACGCATAAATGTTTTTGATTATGAGTACTTATAAATAAATTAAGAGTGATTTCTTATGGAAGACGGCTATCTGGGTTATCCGACGTTATTAATTATTCGTCGCGTCTCCAGACATACTTTATGATTAAGTACACAAACTTTATATCTAATAGTTCGTTCTACGTTAAAGATAACCATTAAAATTAACATAATTTAATATAAGTTTTTGCTTTGACAATAATTTTTTTATAAATTATAGTGAAGATATAACACGACTCAAACAGCGAACAAACGACCTTGTTCAAATCGGAACATCCAGGCCGCTTCTTAGCAGTGCTATTAGAAATATATGGGGTGGAAACGATGATAATAAATGAAGTTTATGTATTTATTTACATTTTACTGTAAATCCAGAACATTACAACGAAATAATAAATCTTGAGTTAATAATTTTCTTTAACTAATTTAAAAATATAAACCAAAAATGATGTTCATAAATTTATTGTTAACAAAGTAACATAAATAATTATCTTGTTTGCAGGAACTGACATGCGACGTGGAACTGAAGCATCCGGAGCCGTCTAAACAACAGCCACTTCAGTTCTCCTTCACACTATATGACCTCGACGGCCACGGCCGCATGACTAAGGATGTGAGTATGGAGTCAACACAATTATACAAATAATGTTGATCTTGCTACGTTTATTCATTAGTAACGCTTTAATTTTTTTTAACATAAATAACTTTTAGTGACGTATTGAACTCTTGTGAACATTTGTTCGCATTTAATTATCTCGATTCAATATTTAAAAATAGACTACGAAACCATTTATAAAAAAATAGAAATAGTATATTGTCTTTGAGTTTAGACCTAGAAATAATTAGTGATAAATTGTACAGGTTGTCTCACAAATCAACGTCAAGCCAAAATCGTTTGATAGGGCAAACAAATTAACCCAGGAAATAGAAAAACCTATGTCACGTAATTTTTACGGTTGTTGAATGTTGTGATAATTTTAAGCACTTAATGCAAAATAGTTAACATAATTTTTTTATTAAATTTTTGCCACATGCATTCCCCGATTAGTCATGCAACAAGTAAATATTTAAATTTTGCAAAATAAACTTGAATTTATTATCCGCAGGACATAGCTGGAATCGTATCAACTATATACGAATCAATAGGAAAGTCTGTAACTGTTCCCCATTATGGATCAAAGACAATTCAAGTGCGATTAACGGTCGTGCCCGAAGATGGAAGAACGAGAAGCGAAAGGAATAGAAAAGAGGGTAGACGACGGCGGAAGCGGGAACAAACGCAAACTGCTACTGTCGAATGTGACAACACGGACGACGAACACGAGAGGCTCTCATATGATGACGACGCGTCGTCCAAATCTTCGTGTTCCGGAGACAGAAGACCGCAGCGGGAGCCGGCGTCTCGCTCGAAAATACATCGGAATGCGCGCAAAGAGCATCGGGAGCAGAAGCACAGTAAAAAACGATCAGGCAGCTTGCAGAGACGAGAGCTACTCGAAATCATTCAGGCTAATATGGAAAAGAATCATTTGAGCTTTCAAACTTCGAGGTTTGTACTTCTTGTCTTCTTCGTCAAGTCGGCATTGCTGGATATCTTCCTTATACCGAAGCGAGACTATTTACATGACAATTATGGTAGCCATAATCTGTGTATTTGTCGGTGACCGATGTCAAATCGATATTCGCAAGTTTTAATTCGAACAAGTTGTTGTGTTATGAATAAAAAGTTTTGCTGATGGAAAAGGTGGCCAGTGGATAATTATAATAAGTGTCTTCATCTTGTCTTTTTTTGTCGACACGAAATGGTGTACACAGACTAAAGCTTCACGGTCTTTGACACCTTTTGACAAAACTACAGAAACGCTTTCGCATAGTTGACTAGGCCAACACTGTTGAATCTATGGTAACCCTAACGTCATTGGGTAGAGTAGCTCTTCGCCTGTTATCATAAAGATGCGAGAAGAATTACCTCGCCACCGCGAAGCCTGACTAATCGAGTTTATCAAGTCCCTTTTTCAAATGTAATTTTTGTTAAGATTTTTACTCATATTTTACTTTTCTTTATTTGACAGAAAGTCCAGTGAACATGTTGGCAATGACGAAGAGATAACAAACAAGCATCCAAAACATCGAAACAGATCGCACACTGTGAGCGAAAAGCCGGCGTCGTATGCATTCCATAAAAAATCTGAGATCTCTGGGAATGGTTACTTGGATTTAGCTAGCGGTGGGGATTCTAACCTTTGCAGGTACGACCGTTATCTTCACGCTGTGATATGCTCCTCTGCTCGCCATGCCAACACGGGCTATCACCAGAAGCAAGTGCAGCAACCGCGGCCACGCGCCCGTACCGCACACAAGCGCTCCCGCTCACACGACATACCCTCGCACACGCACACACACTCGCAGCCACAGCCCAGAGTCTTGCAAATCATATTCTTATAGAATTTAATTATGGACATTGCCACGTTCACGGTTTTGTTCCATTTCATTTAAACATTTACTCATGTGGACAATAAAAATCAGGTTACCAAGCTGTGTAAAGCAGTTATTACTGAATGAATGTGTAATTACAATGTGTGAATGACCTTAACTTTATCAATGAATTACATCACAAGCTCATATGTATAATTAATTACTGTTATCAGTATTTTACTATACAATGTATTTGATAAGACTAAGAATTAATATGTATACAAAAGAAATGAATTCATCTTTAATTATTAGTTGGTTATTTCTAAAGAACATTAATAATAAATCTCCTACATTTTGGGTAACCAGATTTTGTAAAAGAATATTTTATGAAGTGCCTTAGATTGCATTATGTATTACTGAACTAATACACACTACATAGTCTAAAAGCCAGTGAATGCCAAATTATTCTCTCATAAAGCAAAAAGTTCAACGCATATTGCCAACTCAAGTAAAAGCATTAGTTGACTGTTTGACTTACAGTAGCTTTGACAGATGAGAAGTAACAAATGACAACAACTTATTAAGTAAATCATAAAAACATGTTTTTTTTATTTTCTTCTTATATATATCACATCATCCATTGTCTGACACTTTATAATGACAAGTCTGACATACACAACACCATAATGAATCGCAAATTTACTTATGTATTTTAAAAGCTGAATTTTGCCTAAAAGGCTTTACATATAACTATATTTCATTAGTAGTCAGACAGTTATGACAATTCCAACCCCTAGCGACCCCATTGGTACCTATTTTAACATACTATGAATCAAATTTCACAGGCCAGGGATCTTGTGTGTGCTGAGAGAATATGCTGAAATAATGGAGGTCTAGCACTCAAAGACTCTTACAGTCTTGCTTTAACATGTATTATTATTAATAGGATTTAATGTAATACAAATGAGATAGCATTATTTTTCAAAGCTCATAAATGTAACTATCATGTAAAAAGGAGAACTCATCTGAGAGTTCATGGACTGATATTTAATTCATAAGTTTTGGTATCTTTCCTGACATGCTCCAGACCTGACAATCAATGTATATTTTAGGTTAACAAGTACTTAACTGTTTGAGTCTCATTCTCTTACATCCCATCGATTGCAATGGGCAGTGGTAATGTTTTACATTTTTATTTTCACTGTTATATTATTACCAACATCAGTATTTGTTATTGTTAGATATAATTGAATCTCTAAAACTTTTTTTATCTACCTCTATAATTTACTTTATTAGTTCATTAATAATTTATTTCAAAATCTTTAAATTTTAAGTGATTATGTTGTAAGTACCTGTTTGTGATAATTTCTTAGGTAATTTGATTATTAAATGTTATTGTTTCACTTGTGGCACTTTGAATATGACAAGCTTTAGCTTCTGTTAAGTATTAAAGTGATAAGTTGTATAGTAAAAGATTGCTAAAATTTTGTAAGTGTATCATTTTTCTTAATTCAAGTGTCCCAAGTGTGAGCAATTGTTTCCATTTACATGTACAGTATACAAAATGCTCGATCTTGTCAAAAGTATTTATTATAAAATATAATCATGACATTGAATATTCTTGGTTTAAATTTAACTTATTACCTTCCAATTGTTCTCATCAAGGATAAGACACTGATTAAACTGAAGATCATTATTAAAGCAGATAGCACTATTGTGCCTTCTTCGGGCAGTCTACATTTGTTGACACTGTAAGCATGAGGTGATATAGATACCTAAAAAAATTCCTCCATTAAACACCCATGTAATAAAAAATATTTCAAGAATATGGAATAATACACACCAACATAAATTTTGGGTCAGGTCTGTTTCTCCAAGAAAACGACGGCACTGAGTATTCAATAAATTCCACATTTTCATCTTGATATGAATGTTCCACTAAACATCCATGATGAGTATGGCCACCAAACACTGCACGAGGCTTTAACTTGGCAATCAAATATCTTGTAGCTTCTTGGGATAGTGCATCAATCTTTATGCGAAATCTCTTATACTTTTCTGGCAATGGGGGTGAATCTGGTTCTGTGCATATCGCATCAGATAAACGATACATAGGAAAATGCTGCAAATAAAACCTTAATTTATGCTAATTTAGAGTTTGAGGTTATTTACTACCTTTTTTTTTATAAATTAGCAAGTATAATGAAATCTTAAAGTATTTATGTTTGAAGATATTCACTAAAATTTGCTGAATTTATCTGTGATACATAAAATATACATAAATATTTATATGGTTTGGAAATAATATTACTAACATTATTAATATCTTACCTGCATTATAATGGGAGGCGTATAATTCAATGTTTTTTGTTCATTTTTACACTCATTTACGTTTTTAGCACAATTAAGTAGCTCTAAAACACATTGACATTAAATTTACTATGAAATGTTGAGGAAGATTTGAGAAATTAAAATATTTCATTGAATCATGACTTTTCTTACAATTATAACTTTTTTCTTTATATATAATAAAAGTATAATTATGCACTCTTTATTACCACTTACCCGAAATATTATCAATAGATTTCCTGGCATCAACACACAGGTCACACATATCCCCATGCAAGGCCATTGAATTTATTAATATGAAATGACTGTCTTTTATGGTTAAATGCTGTACTGAAGAGGCTTGCAGCATATTGACAAACCTCTTAGCAGAATTGCTTCTGATGCTAGAAAAGAATTTCTTTTACTCTTTGCCATTTATATTTATATATGTATTGATTATATCATCTACTACAGAACATTCTTGCAAAAATAAATTATTTTTCAGTGACATAAAATAGGAATACAATCCTTATGGTTTTACATGCCTCTATTTAAACTGAAAAAATTTACTTCATTTGAATAGTGTAAACAAAGTTTTACCATTAAAATATCCATACTTATTATGAAAGCCTATATCATGGTTACCAGCAACAACATGTATTCTTACATCTTCAGGCAAAGCGAACAATTTATGGAAACGGTCTACATAATCTTGAAATTGCTTCTCATTAGTCCATTCTCCCTCATCAAAGAGATCACCTGAAGTCAATTACATAGTGTTTTTAATATTTCTAGGACAAAGCTTGTTTTCAGATAATTTTATACTATTTCTTTAAAACTGGTTGCAAGTATAAAGAGTTAATATATTGTATGCTATAATAACGAGAATGTGATGAGTTTATAATAAATTTTGGCCTCAATTTGTATAATTAAAATTTTATAGGTTTACCATTTTATATTATTTAAACTTACAAGCAAGTTTACAAATTATACTAAATAGATAGAATAGAGAAGAAAATTACTCAATTATACGAAAATCGTACTTGCCCAAAAAAAATACAACTTCAGGTTGATGTATAGTAATAATCGCTTGAAATGCCTGGTGCATTTGAAACTCCCGTCTCCATTTATCCAACCAATGACCTCTGAATGGTCCGAGTAAATGTGTGTCCGCTAATACAAGTGCCTTAAGGTACTGTGTCTTATCTATTTTTTCTAGAGCCGGCCAGTAACACTAAAATTATTTAGTTATTTATATAAAAACTCCAATATTAAAGGAAATTGAGAAATACATCTTACAAATGTTTACCTGCGCTATAGTTATATAATAAATGAGAAACTCACAATAAAAATAAGTAAAAAGTAAACCTAAAATAAGTATTAAAAACTTTTTGGTTGATCTTCGCATTTTTATTAATATTTTAAAGCTACAAACTTATTATACTACTATATTTAATAATTGGTTGGAAAAATAAAAATTATATGTGATATTTATACGAAAGTAAAGAAACCTAAATGACATTCCCAAGTCAAATTTTTAATATTAAATGTTGCCAGGATTAATAAAACAAACGTTAAATTAGCCTCATTTATTTTAAACCATGTTTATGTAAAATAGTTAACATTGGTGTAAATCTTAAAAGTATATTATCATAAAAGAGTCAATTTATTGCATAAATCGTAAAACATAAATGATCACATTAGTAAAATCTAAGTATTGTCAAAAAACAGTATTAGAGACTAACTATCCTCGAATAACATGTCATGAAGTCTTTTCTAATTTTACAAGGTTTTTAAAATTCCTAGATGTATCCGTACACTTAAAATTACGAAACCTTAAAACTTATTTAGAAAAATAGGATTACATTTAACATCACATACTTAATCACAAAAACTTTCAATTCATATCAATTGTGCACGGTAAAGAATTGTACTTTACAAGAAAGAATTATTTACAAATTTAAATAATGGAAACAATACGATTTACATAATATAAAAAATTCAGAAAATTATATAAATATTTGGCATACAACAAATCATGAAATGAATTTGATAATTTGGTCAATACACTTTGTATAATCGTGTTACAAATTTCATCTTATTAATTTCATTATCAAAACTGTTAAGATTTACCATAAAATTTACTGTTTAATAAGAATATTAGTAAATTAACATTGACCTTTGCTTTACCAAACAAATCCATTACGGCGCAGCCTTCATATTGTTTTTGTAATAAATCCTGTATGTCAATGTCTATGGATTCCATTTCCACTCCCATAAATTTACCCTTAATGGTAAATACACCGTAATTGTCAGTAGGTATAATATCGAATTGTACATTTTTAAATTGTGATTTAGTAAGACCATCAATTTCCAGTATGACTCCTCTTTCTAATAATTTAGCACCTGTATATTTCACTGTCAATTTAGATTTCAATTTTTGATTATCCTTGCCGGATCGTCTAAGGCAGGCGTGTACACTTCTGTGAAAAAATATTAAAACGTGAAATTTATTTATATGGGCAGTTTGACGTTACTCTTTATTTGAAGAAGAGTTGCCAAAACGTTTTTTCATTCACATTTTTATGAGCAACTTGAAGTGAAATGTTAGATTTGTCGGCGTCAACAATTGCAAATAATTTATAAGATGCGTTAACAAGCGGTTACTTTAAAGTGAATATTAACATTCTTTTGTTATCACTGACGGTACATCTAAGCGATCCAGAGATTTATCGCGCGGGTACAAAGACCATCGCGATGTAGGGAGAGAATTAGAATATAGGGCTTAGGGCTAACACCCCGCAAAAGGCCCCCTTGTTGCATTGACGATCATCTACATCATGGATGCACAGACCGCGGTCCGTAGGCCGCATGCGGTCCGGTGTATACTATACATTCGAATACTGGTGGCCCGCGCACAGCAAAAATAATACTCTCGTACATTCGAAAAATATTGAATTCTAATTATTGTCAATTCTTTATTGTCTTTAATTACCTATACTCCTGGTGGCCGGCCCGCTATCAGTTCATGATTTGCCCGAGTGGCCCCTAGTCTTAAAAAATCTGTGCAACCATGATCTACATCGATCAAATCCTCGCTCTACTTAAACCCTTTTATTCTTTAGTTGTTTCCATCTTCCCATCGCAGGCCAAATGTCAGGAAAAATAGAAAATCATTCCAAAACCTCGCCATTTAAGAGAAAGAGAATTGAGCAGAATGTTGAGCTAACAACAGTGTGTAAGCAAATTCTTTGTTCATTATCGACTGATGAGACAAACAGCTTCATTTTTTGAAACTAATTCTGTCCAAAGAATACACTGTAATACAATTTATTTATAAATTACTTACTTCTTGCCAGTGTGAAGGTTAGCTAAACAAGATTTTATATACTGGTCGTAAGATTTACATTTCTCTTCATAATATTTAGTTTTTTCTATAAGGCTTTGTCTGGTACGAGTCAACGTCGATAAGGCTCTTCTTTGCGCCTGTCTATATTTGCCTTTATTACATAAATCTAACGCTATTGACGTAACCAAGGCCTGGTATCCATCTTCTCGGGTCACGTAACCTTCGTCTTCAAGCATTTGCAAATTTCGTCGCAGCTTTGCTATGTGCTCGCGTAGAGACATTGCCTCGTCCGGTTTAGCTTGGCCAGAGTATATACGTTTTTGTACTTTCTCATTATACAGTTCTTGTTGCTCCTTAGTAGAACCAATACAGACTGCTTCTAGGAGATGTTCACCTAAAAAAATGGTTTATATAAGACTCCACAAAAATTGCACATTCTTTAAAATTCTTTGAAATTTTGAAACACTTATATAAGAAATTCTTATTTAAGATAGCTTAAAAATAATTGATAATATATACAAACCATTGAGGAACGGGATTACAGCCACACACAGTTCTTTTGTCTTTATGAATAATTTATTTAAGTCAGTCATATCATCTGCAGGAGCTTGAAATTTATTCACGAGTGCTAAACACACTTCTAATCTGGCATTCTCTTCACTATCCGCTGCTTGCTAAAATGACAATAAATGTACATATGACATTTACTTCGTTTTCATGAATAAGTTAAAATAGTTACTCACTGAATCAACATCTCTTGATGCCAGCTGTGCTACCGTTGGTACTTCTCCTACATCATCTAGTAAATCGTTAAGACGATCATTAGGATCTGGTGCTAATATGTCTTGATATTCTACTAATAGAGCATGAGTGTCTACAATCTCCTGCAATAGAAAGAACATGTTAATCTACTTCACTAACTAATAGCGAGTCGTGGTCATCGCAATATATAACATAGGAGGAGGTATCTTCCGCGACTCTCTATTTATTGTCTACGGTGTACAAAAAAAGTGTAAATAAATATAATAGAAAGGAAAGGTTAAAAAAGTGAACCTGAACAGTTATATAGATATGCGGGTGATGTAATAGAGTGGCCTCCGTGTATTCGTCAACTGCAAAGTATTCCTCGAGCGTCGGCCCGCGGCAGCAGCGTCTGAACAGTTCCTTCATTTTTTCATGACATTCCACAATAAACGGATTTAGGCAACGCAGATGATTGGATTCCTCGCCAAACTAATTAAAAAGAAAAAACAAACAAATTTTAAAATAAATAAGTTTCATTTATCTATCGTTCGAATAACATGGTGCTCTTAAAAGATTTGTCTATTATATATTAGAATACATACCCCTTTCTTCGCTGCAGAGAAATGAAGAATTTTCGCAACAGAGGCTAAATTTTTTCTTTGGTCGGTAGTCAGTCCAGCGCCATTAGGCAAATTAATAATATGAAACGCATCCGGTGCGACTATAGCCGCGTTTAAAAATTGGTAATACACTAAGTTACCAATGACCTACAATAGATATATAAAAATATGTTATTTAACTTAAAATAATTCTTATAAAATATAATGGTAAGTACTGACTTATTTCAGAAACTGAAGCTTAAATTAACTTCTTTCACTTTGCCAAGTATAAATTGAACTTAATCATAGAAAATTTAAAAAATAGAAGTTTCCCATACATATGTTTCATGTCTGTTTCTTTCTGCTCCATTTTAAAACTTACAAAAAAATCATACAAATGATGATTTAATGTTTCAGTCTTCTTCTTATCAATCTATGGATACCCACTGCAAGGCATAGGCCTCCTCAAACATCGTCACGGTGGTCTGGTCGTGCGCTGCCCGTATCCAGGGACTTCCTTAATCATGTTGTCTGTCCACCTAGTGGGGGGTATACCCAAACCGCATCTAACGGCTCACGGTCGTCACTAGGGAACGTTTCAGCTCCAACGGCCATCAGTAGCGAGAGTTATGTGTTACAAGCAATTCTTCGAGCTATAATGGTTACCTTGGTTTTTGTAATCTTCTTATTTGTGATTCGATCTAGCAGTGAAACTCTGAGCTATGCTCTGTCAATTGCTCTCTGGGTGATCTTATGAGGCCCACCATCAGCGACCACGTGTCGGATCTGTACCTATATATAGATTATTATCTTATAACAACAATGATACAGTCACTAACCTTTAAGATATCTTTCTCTGGAGAATGCGGAAATTTCGATGTCAAAGATCGATGCAGTACTCGCGCCATGTAAGTAATACAAAATGGCAGCAGCTCAGTGGAACTGATAATTTTATCCAAAAACATGGTGACAACGCTTTTCAACTGCGTCAATGCAATTTGAAGTCTCGACTTCACTTCTGGATAATTTAATGCTTCTTCTTGAGTTACTGTGTATGGCAGGTTTCTGAAAATTGTAAATGAAAAAATACAAAAATTGCATCATTTCACATATTGATACTATAATACCTTGCTTCTAGGCATGTATCACTATTATACTATATCGAAACATGTGTATCACATATGTACCAGATTGGCAAGGTATGAGCAGGTTTCTTAGAGTGCAGACCAGATTGCCGCTGGGGGCTTAAGCTTCTGGAGTAAAAATGATGAACTGCTGCGCAGGACGTTCACCCACATGTTGAAAACCGACCCTGTGAAGAGTTGGAAGACGCTAGATGCAGACCGCTTTTAATCGATCCTGTTGGAAATTTATGGTGCAGGCCTTTGTCCAGCCGTGGAAGTCCTTTGAATTTTTCACCGATTTAAATATATATTTAAAAAAATATATTAATTATTCATTTTATTAAATTTACAAATAATATATACATTAGTGTAAACGGAATTAGTACAACTTATTTTATCAAGAGTTACATAATAAACATGTTGGTGAAGTGATACAACACTGATAATTTAATTTCACTTACGAAATTTGTCCGGTCTTCATTTCATTTTCATTCCTCCAAGCCTTGTAAATTTCGACTGGACCCGTTTCTATGTTCAAGTCTTTATCCTTTAACATCATTTCAACAAGAGGTCCAATGATGCTCTGCAGACTATTCAGCCCCGACAATTGTCGAGATAAACTGACAGCCATCTTAAGCACCAACGGTGTAGAGGATACTATATCAAAAGGTTTAGAAACTTTACAGCTTATTTCTTCTTCTAGAGTGAATCTGAATAATTTCAATAATAAATACTCATCTCTCGCGTAAGCCCCGAAGTTGTAAAGACTCAAAACAACATTCTGAAGAAAAAAATTTGTTTTGTTCTGTGGAATACAAAATAAAAGTTTCGATAAGTATGTTGGGTTGGTCTGTAGTTCATAGAATAAGTGTTGATATCCATCAAGCAATCTCTTGCTCTCTTTAGTCAATGACTTTAATCCTTTGACAGCAGTTGATACTGTAAGTAAAGATCCTTTTCCGTCGCGATTTTGAAAAACGAGTTTAGTCATTGAATTATGTTTAACTAAATTGTTCAGTTTCAAGCCGTGCGCCGCGACTTCTTGTAGGGCTATTCGATTTTGTACCAATAATCCTATTTTCAAGTCCATATTATCAATTTGTTTAGAGAGCTCTTGATTCTTCCTTATTGATTGAACAACTTCTGATTTTAGAGTTTGTAGTTCAATTTCTCTGTCATAATCTTCCGTGGCAAAGTCTAATACTGGTATAAATTTTTTAACTACTTTCAATGGTGGATTAGCAGAATGGAATAACGAGACAAATGCTTGACGGGCTCGACGACCTCGCCATAAAGCTTGAATTTTAATTATTTTTTGCTCCTGGAATGAAAATGTGTTATTATAGAATTACATACTGACAACAGCTCAGAATAAAAGCGATTTACCGGTGTCACATGGATGCGCGTGCGTGCGACTAATGATTAAAGCTAAAATTACTTTTTTAGCTATACTTAGAATTATATATACATGGGGTCGTAGTTGTCATTTTAGCCCATTGACGCTCACAGCAAGGCATAGGAATCCCCCAATGATAGCTATATACACCATAATCGCCATGATTTTGGCAGGCGAGTTGGCGATTGCAGTATTGTGGTACCCAGAGGACGGGCTATGGCTACATTCTAATGTTGATGCGTGCTGTTAGCCGTTTTGGCTTTTACAGCTTCATCGGACTATGGGCTCGCGGAACCGAAATCCGCGAGCTAATAAACTAAAAAAAAATCTACGTCAGATGCTTCACCTGACGTTTTGTATTAGCTAATTGTTACCTAGTCGGTTTTCGGAGCAACCCAGAGGACGCCGACAACGATCGCTTATATATATATATATATGTATATATATATATATATATGTATATATATATATATGTATATATATATATATATATATATGTATATATATATATATATATGTATATATATATATATATATATATATATATATATATATATATATAACCGTACATAGTACACTGATAACTAAAAAAACCTAAAAAATGTTCTACCAAATCTAAAATTAACTGATCTAAAGGATGCACATCTAAGTAACAAGGATAAATGATTTATATTGCTATGCAAACTAATTTAACGAACGCCTTATATTTTATGATAAGTTTATAGTTTACGCTAGTCTGCATACTACATTCGGTACAAAATATTCCTTACGAAATAGCAGCCATCGGGGATCCTACCTACCAAACTGTCTTTAAAAATTAACTACACTGTTCAATTAAAATCCCTTTATATTTTCTATACAAAAGTGCTTTCAATGATAAGCAACGCTGCAACATCAGGTAAATATGCATCCAAATGTCAGATATCCGATCTGGTGATAAGTTATTCTTAGATCTCTTTACAAAAATGTGCCGCACATTGAAAATACGCATTCGTAATACTTTTAACAGAATAATTTTTTATAGTTTATTGTTTACAATGCCACAATGTACTTAGGAATATAAATCAGTGTAACTTTGAGCCCAATGAATACTTGTTATAATTAAATAAAATTTTAATTGCATAGTTTAATATATAGAATGTAGGTGCAGGTAAAAACTGTCTGACTGAATGAAAAAAAAATTGGTAAAATACAGAAATACATAAAGAACAGAAATTTTGTGGCAATCAGGAAGCTGAAGTGGAAATTGAATGAATGGCTGGTCATGTCATTCATGGTTATTATTATGTATAACCTATCCAATTTGTAATTCTAAAAAATAGGTGTATTAAATAAAAATAAAGGTACCTGCACTTTGTACCAAGCCCAGGGATTACGCTTCTTTTCTTGCTTTAATTTAGCCTCTATAGTTTTCATTTTTATAAGAGTACCATATTTCTTTTGAATTAAGATTCTTCGCCACCATGCTTGAATTTTAACAATAAATCCTTCATTATCCTTATAGAATTTTATTCTTCGTATTTCTTTTCTTATTAGAAATCCTCTACAGTGTGCTTGAAATCTTATAATTGACTTCTCTGTTAACTTTTTCTTAAGTGAAGTATTCTGATGTTTGTTTATCTTCTCAATAATCACATTGACATCTTTCTTTGTTAAATATCTATGGTAAGGTACAAAATCCTTTGGAGTTGTCCAGCTATAGTTGTATGATTCTATATCTATGTATACTGTATTACCAGCTTCAGTGTGACACACAATCCACGGACAAATGTAATGACTCCTTTTCTTTAGTGCTTTAGTGAACATCTGAAAGTATGCTTCTGAACATTCTTCCTCAATAATTTCCGAAACGCATAGCACAGGACATGATAATATATTCCAAAAGTCATTGATATTATTTTTGTAAATTGCAATATTTAATTGAACTAAAGCATCAGTTAATTCCTTTACTTTCAAAGATTCATTGTGAACTTCATTTACTGCATTCAAAATGTCTTCATACCAAAGATTTTGAGATTCTTTTAGATGATAAATCTTTTTTAATGTTCGCATATAAAGATGAAACTCTTCTTTGTGTAATGTTACAGGTAGTTTTAAAATTGGATTCTTTAATATTGTAATAAGTTTTTCAGTGTCTTCTAGTGCCACAGCTTTGTTAACACTGTCAATCAAAACAACCACTGAAATAAATGAAAAAGTGGTTAAAAACCATTGTATGTTTAAATATAGAATGTAATATTTTTTTTTATGTGATAAAGTATACTTACATTCTTCATTGTCGTCATCCTTCATGTTAACCATCTCAATGGCATCGCGAATGTCGTCAAGTGTTAGCAATGAACATTCAAACTGCTCTTTCAACTTAACCTGCAATGCATTCACAAGTGCAGCGAAATAACGACGTCTGCAATGAGGTCTCAGGCCTTCTATATTTATTTGATTTGAATTGAGAGACATCCATACAGCTGCTTCATCACCTCTCTCAATAGCATGGGAGATGCTTGCAATTGATGACAAGTATACTACAGAGGCAGCAATTTCGTTTTCATTTAAATTTCTTTCCAATTCACATTTTTCTAATCTCATTTCTTCAAATAAAAGAGGCATTGAAAATTTGTCAATCTTCAAACTCAAACCTAACTTAGGATTTTTTAAAGCAGCATAAAGGTCTTTAGGGGTACCTTCAGCTAAAGATTTGTTTACATTTCTGATAGCAGTTTTATGGTCTTCATGTTCCAGTGATTTTCTATTTCCCTCATTGATGATACTTTGGAATATCTTATGCCAATTAGTTACACTTTCAACATCAATATCCTTGTTGCTCTCAGTGATCTCTTTTACAACATCACAGTAGAAGTCTAGATTTTTGTATTCATAATTGCTTATTTTAACCCATTCTGCATTAAATGTTTTATGTAAAGAGTTGATATCATTATTTTCACATGCAGAGCAAAGTTTTTTCCATAAAAATTTGAAGTTTGTGGCAGTGATGTGACCCTGTATTTCGACTAAAGTAAGTAATTCATCAAAATCATCTGGTATGTAACTCCCATTCAAGGAGTGATTGTGTGCAACTTGAACCTTCTCGTGTTTTGCATTTTTCAATACTTCTTTATATACTTCTATAAGTTGATTTTGTACATATTTTAATTTCAGGCTTGGATTTAAAATAGCATTTGTTATTGACTTCTCTGTGTCCAAAAGATTATTTAATTCAATAAGGCCATCATTTGTAGTATAACTTTTATCCACACTTTTTGATAGAATCCCACCAATTTTTTGAAACATTGGAAGTGGATGTTGACACTTTTGTAAATCTTTTGAGACAGAATCTAGCTGTTCATCTAAAACATAAAAAAAGAAACAATAACTTTAATATAATTTAGAAAACTCTTAGAAACATATAATAGTGGACAACTGTGTATTACTAGGCACTGCTGCTAAACAACATGTCATACAAAGCATAACAGATTTGTACTATTTTACTATCAACTAGCTGTCTTCTGCCCATTTTATAACATACACACCTTTGGAAGGTGGAATTTCTTAATACCCTACATAATATTCCTTTCCCTGAATAGAAAGCAAACTACCCACACTTGGTCAGACATAGCCAATCTGTTCTTCAATAAATAACATAGGTTAAATATATTTATCTATGAATGTAAGAGTTGTATTCACACCTTCTAAACATTTCCTAAGCTATGTAGGATAAGTAATAGTTATTTAAAAGTAAATTTGTATGATTTAGCAACATCGCCAAAAGAGCAATTAAACAATGTGTAATGACACTAAAATAAACAATATATCTTGCAATACTAGGTATTTAAATAAGATATTCTGTATCACAACAATTTTTTGTGTCAATTATAAATAAGGTATGATGTTTGATGATTTGCAACTATATAAGGGCCCAATAATGCTAGCACTGATAGACATTATGGTTCAATATATTTCATCATCATTATAAATATAATTCAATCAAGATCACACAAACAACATCCTACCACCCTAATGTTTTTTACATTAAACTCTGTATTTGTTTAAAACATATTTAACAAACCTGTAAACACAGCTTTACCAAACACATCATGAATGAGTGGTGCCTTTCCTAATTTAAATAAATGTGAACTAAGAGCATGTATACAGTATATTACTCGAGGCATGTTCTTTTTGTCATAAATATCTGTTGTTTCTGGTTGAAAAGTCTGTAAGAGAATATCGATGAAAATTAAATTAATTAATATTTATCAATTTAGGACAAATTACTAGAATAATTGTAAAGTATAGAAATACAATCACTTACAATAGGCAATTCAGTTTTTTTAAGCACTTGCAGAAATTTGTTTATATTGTCAGTATGTTTAAATTGTAAACCAATGACCTGCAATAAATTGTTCATAAGATTAAATATTTTGTTTTTAAAAATAATAGTTTCCATTTTTATTTCTAGTAATAAATATGCAGGCTAATAGTGAACTACAAACCATAAGCTTAACATAAACATTATAATAGTCAAAAAACAAGTAAATTGATATTACAGTCTGTCATTACTTAAATCTGTAAGAAGATGCAAACAAATTAGAAATATAAGAATAAATAAGTCATTCATGTTAAGCATTTCATTAGTTAATGAAAGTAATGTGATGTAGTTACCTTAAAGTAATGACTGTGATAAGGCAAAAGAAAATTGAATATTATTTACGTACATAAATTAAATACTATTTAAAACAATGAGCAAGCAAAAAATATTTTTTGTTTAGACTTATATTGCCTAACATTTACAGGGAAACACTAACCTTGTAACGTCTTTGATCAACGTCATAGATTTTATTCAAAGGTAGTAACTCTGGCGATATAAAATGTCCCAGTTTCGCTAAATAAACACCATTTCGAAGACACTCCTCAAACTCAACAGGATTAGGAAGTTTTTCTTTTAGACAAGCTTCCATCCACGTTTTAGCTTCTTCGAGTCGGCAAAGATATTCATAGGCAACCGTCCTTTCTCTTATGGAATCCATTTCCTGTCCAGTTTTCCGTACATCTGTGCCTGATAATATAATGAATAATTTAAATACTTATAGACGGTGACTGTGCTTCCGTGCTTTGTTGCTATCCTCTAGGAATAGTGTAGTAGTCTCTAACTTTGATTGTGGCAACGGCAGAAGTAAAAAGTAGATCATAAAGTACTTAGCGTCAAGAGAGTCTAAGGCCAAATCTAACTAGCGAAATCATAAGATCGTATATGATGAAAGATAGCGGGTAAAGTGAATATCAAATAACAAGTACATATATACGATAATGCCACTTTTATGTTATATTTATCTTAAAACTTACAGTCATCTATTTTTCCTATGAGAGTTTCACCGGTGTCGTTATCCATTGTTTCATAGGACGTATTAGTATAGCAACTTAAAAACAAATGGTCATGATGGATAATAAAATAAAATCACTAATAACATGAAAATGTAACATGAATACGCGTTTTGTGAATAATATTCAATTATAACTGGTTTACAATTAAAAACAACGAGAGGAATTTGAACGTATTATTCCGTTGACAATAGACAACAAAATACAACATAGATAATAATCTATTTCTGCAATATTTATTTGAAATTGTAAATACCGGTGTTACCATATTATATCAATATTTTTTCTGGGTTTATTATTGTTTTAATATAGAATGGGATACATTCTAATACTACAATATTCACTTAAGAGAAGATGACAGACCCCACCTTTAGTTCAATAGGTCCAAGGAACAAATTTTTGTTACATTTGTACTGTTTTTGAATATGCAGTATCGAAAGTCATCATTTTACTACGATCCTTAATAATATATTTTAAATTGGCATTAATGAAAAAAGCCCACATGTGTTTTTAGAAAAAATAAAAGTGACATAATTTAAAAAAAACATTGTAATATTTTTATTTTATGCTTAGTGAATGATACAAATTAATGACCATATTTTGTAATAAACTAACACATCTATAAAATGGAAGAAGAGATTAGCGAAGAATTTATATTGGAACAAAATGAAGAAGCAATGGAAACAGATTTCGAGGAAATGGAAATTGATCAAAATAAAAAGGATATACCATCGGTAGGTAAGAAAGAAGAAATACCATTGGAAGAAGAAACAAAACCTGAAATTGTTTATGTCTGTTCATGTGTTTGTCCCCATTTACCTCCGGAAAAATCTGCTGTTTCTGCACACAGGAAAAGAATTTTAGGTATCGTTACTAAAACAGAAAATTATTTACGTGAACGGCGAATTCCTCAGTTAATAAGATTTCTTTTATCGAAATTATTGGCGGAGGAATCTGATAAACCATTTTTATATTTGGAAAAATTGCTTGACGATTGTATGCTGTTTCGAGCGGGAATTGGAGTAGCTCCTGTCTTATTTGAGAATAGGTAAGAAAATTTAAATTCTGCTAGTTTAAAATTTATCTAGATAGTAGGAGACAATTTTTTGTAGACAATATCTAAAATATATAACATTAATTTAATATCTAAGCAAAAATTAATATTTTTTTAAGGAAAAATTCTTTATTATTACCCCAAACACATTTTTTTACTGCTGGTGGCGGATCCCCCGACAAGCGTCTTGCCGACAAATGTCGAAGCTTGAGCAACAACTACGTCGCGCGACTATGGGAACTTTCCATGAGATTATTCCTGCGAGTATATTAATAGCCATGTAACTTTGACAATTACATTATTTTTTTTCTAAATTTATTATCTCGCGGATTTTGGGTCCGCGAGCCCTGAGTGCGAAGAAGTTGTAACGCAAAACGGATAACAGCGTCCAGTAGCGATCGAATATAGCCTAGACCAAAACAAGCATTCCGTGATGGCGTTCCGTATGAAGCAGTCATGTGAAAACCTCTCCTCCTATGCCTAAGCTCAAGAAATAATAATGTGGATCTAGGCATTTTCGACTCCACCATATCACAACTGAGACATTTATGCTTTTTATATTTTTAAAACGTTTCAATACATTGTGTAATAATTGCGGTGCCATCCATGAATAGGGAGTATTCGTCCTCGAGATTTTAGGATATTGTTATGGTAGAACCTTGACAATTTCTTTCTAAACAAATGGCCTTAGTAATCAAATTTTAGCAAAAGTAGTAGGGCGGTTTTCTTTTCTTAGGTATAGAAAGCCCTACCTGTGATAGAACCGGTAACTGCCATGTTATTGACATTTTAGCATTTATAATTACTTTTTATGTAATTTAAATGAATTATTCACATACATGTATTTTCGTTTTTTAAGGCATCTTGAAGCGGTCGTCAAAAGTTTTGATCCTGGACAGAGAGGATGGTTAACTCCTGGTCAAATACGACGGCTATATACTACTTTAGGACTATCGGTAAAAGATAAACTGGAAGAGAGTGTATCTTGTGAAGCGGTACTTAATAATGTTATAAAAGACCAAGAAAACGAATTATTTGAGTTGTTATCGACCGGAATGGCCTGACATTGAAAGTACTTTAAATAAGTGTATAACTTTAATGTACGTTTTAAGCTTCTTTGTTATTCTTACGTTGGTTAAATTATTCGTGTTATTAAATGGAAATAAACTTCACAGTATTCTAAGCTTGCCTCTTAAAAGAGGTGCTATTTGGTAAGTATCGAATACAGTTCATTTTTTATTTATTTATCCGAATTTAGTTACAACCAAGCATGTATTGCTGTCGGTTGAACTGGTAAATAAATTTAATATTAGCAAATTTTTTACGGCTATTATTATGAGTCAAATTATGCCTTAATAGATTTATGCGATGGTTTCATTCGCCTGCGTTTTAACGCATCTGTAAATATGTTCATTTGTGAAAAGGATTTCACTTAGAAACCTTAAAGTAAAAAAAAATATTTTGGTTTCGGTGGGAACTATACCCTAAAGAGACATGTAAGGTGTTTCGGATTCGTAATCCTTAAAACTCTCTTGGCAGTTGTGCTCTGACCACACGGATAAGGGAGATATGAGATATCGGTTATAAACGCAACCGTACCATTTTACACCATGCTATAAAGTCATAATGGCTCATTTCGTAGCATGGCTTGTTCACACTACCCTCAGTATATTTGCTATACCACCATGGATTGCAACTTTGTCGAAACATGGTGTTATTAATTCGTGAGTGGTATCTCCAATGTTGTATTTGGTAAACAAGCTTGAATCAATTGTTATAATCCTGAAACCGAGAACCAATCTCCACAGCGAGTGTTTCCTTTAGAAGAATTGCCTACAAAAATGAGAGATTCGGCCTGGCTATTATGTTACTACTGTTCTTGATAACAAGAAAACATTAATTGTATAATAGTTATTTCTATTAGCATTTTTGCCTGTTTTCTAAACAATATCCATACAGCAAAGTCTTTCATTAGTACACCGCCTCAACGCACTAGGCCAAATAAGCAATTAAATTTTAAAATTTTCGGGTAATCCTCCTTATTACTTATATTTCAAATTTTTCTGTTATTATTAACATTTTTAAATTGTTATTGTTTACGCGGTTTTTATTGATATTTTTGTTTTGCATTTAAATTGAATGTAATTTTTTATTAGTTTCTGTTTGTAGGGTTGAAATGGAACACATGCTGAAAATGTCATTTGATGTTATTGACGTTTGCTTCAATGTTATTTGAAAAGTGAAACTGTTTATTATTTCTAAATTATCACAAACTGTAAATATTTTACTGCAATATTAAAATTTATACGAAATGAAGCATTTTTATTTACAATTTACATAAGTTAATGAATATAATTTCTATTAAAATGTTTCTCTTTGGCATCATAATACATATTACTTTCTTATTTTCAATATTTGATATCTATTTCAAATCACCTATTGTGAAAAACGTTATACCTCATCATCCTCTCCATGAACCACCATCCAATCGACTTGTTTTGTTTGTGGTTGACGGGCTTCGAGCAGAGTCTTTTTTAAACTATTCAACTATGCCTTACCTTAGGTAAATATTTTACCAATCTAAAATTAGTAAACCATTCCTTAACTAAATATGCTTTCTAATTTTTATTTAACCGATAGGTCTATTGCGAATTCGCATGGAAGATGGGGAATTTCTAGCACCCGAGTTCCTACAGAATCGCGTCCTGGGCATGTTGCCATTATAGCAGGTTTTTATGAAGATCCGTCAGCTGTTATCAAAGGATGGAAAGAAAACCCTGTAGATTTTGATTCTGTTTTTAACAGAACGACCTATACTTGGTGCTGGGGAACTTATGACATTGTTGATATTTTTACAAAAGGAACTATTGATGGACACATATTTGTAAATAAATTTGATCCTTATGACCAATCCTTTAGTGCCGATAAAAATACTACTATGTTAGATCAATGGGTTTTTCAAAATGTACAGCTGCTTTTTGAAAAAGCTGAAATAACTGCTGAAATCAAAAAGAAGTTGCAAAGTGATAAAATAGTGCTTTTTTTACATTTACTTGGCACAGACACTGCTGGACATGTTCATAAACCAAAAACTGGGTAAGTATTTAATAAATTTGTATTGATACAAATTGGCAATTTTTTTCTCAAGAAAGTAAGTGATATTTTGTTGTGTGTGATTGTTGTTGTGTTTCTATGATTTACTTTGTATAATAAGTTGCAGATGTGTATAAAAGGAATTATATTTATCTGATAACTGTGATAGATTAGTGTGAGGATTTGATGTTCAGAAAGTGAGTGATTTCCTATTATTTAAAAAGTATTAACTATCACAACATATTTTGAGGTTTACTATCAAGTGTTATACAATACTTTATTCCATAGAGTATTCAGTCTTTAAATAAATTTTTATACATTTTAATTTCCTAGGTTTGATAATTTGAGCATGTGTCTATACCTCTTGTTAGGTTTTTTGTAAACCGATAAGTGTTAATAATTTTTTTTTATAATTAGACCATTTTCTTTTTTGTAGAAATTTTCTTACTACACTAAAATATGTTGATGAAAATATAGAAGTCATTGAAAAAGTCATAAGAAATTTCTACAATGATGATGGTAAAACAACATTTTTAATGACATCTGACCATGGAATGACAGATTGGGGTCAATATTTTCCATTATTATATTTTGATGTTAATCTACTTCATACATTTTAATTCTTTATTCCCATTTAATACACAGGTTCCCATGGCACAGGTGATGATCATGAAACTAAGACGCCATATGTATTATGGGGAGCTGGTGTTCAACAAGTAAGAGGGTTAAATATAGATGCTGAAACAAAAACAATGTATTTGGAACAGAGATATGACATAAATCAAGCAGATTTAGCGCCACTGATGTCTACAATTCTCTCTATTCCAGTTCCAGTAAATTCTATTGTAAGTAATATGATCTGTAATATTAATATTTTTTGTCAAACACTAAACAGTAATAGTATATAGAATAGTGCACATGTAATATGATGGTTTAAAATACTAGGAGATTCTAATAGAAGAAATAGATTGTATCTTATAATTTGTTTTTATAATTTTCTAGGGTAAATTGCCAATTGATTTGTTAAATATGACAATATCAAATAAAGCTAAGGCTATATATATTAACAGCATGCAGTTGTTATCTCAATATAACAAAAAGAGACTGGATATTGAAGAGAATGCTTTAAAAATGTTTTATTACTCCTATGAGCCATTGAATCCAGAAAAAATCCAAGAAATAAGCATATTTGCAGATAAATTATTGCAGGAACACCAATATGAAGATCTTATTTTGTTCAGTGAGGAAATCATGGCTCTAAGTTTATCTGGTCTTACATATTATCATAATTATTATCAATGGCCACTCTTGTTTGCGACTACTTTGTCTTTTCTGGGTTGGATTACCTGTTTGCTAAAAATATTGTTGCAACAGAAAGTTTATGCTGATGCTGAATATTCAGATTTCAAGAAAAAAAAGACGTACAACTTAAATCATAAATTAAACTATTTAATAAAAATAACATCAGCATTCTTGGGTCTTTTGATAATATATTTAGTTTACGGTTAGTATTTTATAGTTTGGTATATAAAACCTAATTAATTTTACGTTTGTGAAAAGATAATAAAAATAAACTAATTAAAAATAATTATAGTTATAAATTAATATTTACAACATACTCTGTAATGTATATTGGTCACTTAGACAGCTATGGAGAGTGTTATGCCCGAAGCTTCACTGTGATATTGAATCAGAATTGCTCATGTGAAGTGGCGGTGGGCGGGGCATGTAGCGAGCTGGTAGACCTGTTTAAGGTCGCGGAATGTCGCTGGATGCGGGCAGCGTAACACCGTTCATTGTGGCAATCTTTGAAGAAGATCTATGCCTTCCATTGGGATGAATGTAATAATTTTTGGCTGTCAAAATTGGACATGCAAATTCTTGATTATTGACATAGACTTATATTTATTAATTTTGAAATGTTTCAGTACAAAACCTGCCCTATCTGTACTACATATATTTCTTAATGCCAGTTTTTCTGTGGACCAACGCTTTTCTTTCCTTCAACTTATGGATACATACATTCCAAAGGCTCCGAAATAATAGAAGTATTTTGCAAATATTTACTGAAATTCTCTGCTATGTTATTGGAAGTTTTGCAATGGTAA
This sequence comes from Battus philenor, assembly GCF_028537555.1. Taxonomy (NCBI): domain Eukaryota; kingdom Metazoa; phylum Arthropoda; class Insecta; order Lepidoptera; family Papilionidae; genus Battus; species Battus philenor. Next base: position 9,509,408 of record NW_027181693.1, read on the forward strand.
TAATATACTGTCGTAATACACTTTTATTGGCGTGATTGTGAGTCAATTATCTTTTATAATTTTTCAGGGATTGTCATTTACTCACAGGTGGATGTTAAGCATTCCATTACTTAGCATGGGGATTTGGCCATGTTTTTCTTCATCACTTTTTCAGTTACCTAGATCCTTGCTGTCCTTCTGGATGTTTGGATGCATGTCCCTGAGCATGTTTTCATTTATTCCAGTGGTAGGAAAAGAAGTCACCATTGAATTAGTGTAAGTGTAACAGAAAGAATAACATTTTTTTATCGCAACTCTGCCAGAATTTTATAAAATCTTGACTGACATCAGAGTCTTCCGACGACCTTAAACAAGGTAGCGGACCATGTGAGCGCAGTTTAGAACTTTAAGGCCCTAGCGACGATCTGTTCTGTGTGCTATGTGGCCTGTCAACTTCCTAATCCGCTGGACTATATAAGTTACTTTCGTTGGTCTGTGAATCTCCTCACCTCTAGTTAGATCTCGTAGAGTAATCAGCAAAGTCTTTTCACTGACCTGTTGTTTTTCTCTTTTTTTTTCATTTTATACTCGTACAAATCGAACGTATCTGGTTTTAGACAGAGCTTATCTTTTCTAATATGCTGTTTATTTTCTTATTTTAAAATCGTTATCACATTTTTTCACAGCAAGATTTTAAATTTATTGCATTATTTCTACTTTTTTATATGATGTATCTTTATTGTTTACAATTCTTGTTTTACTTTTCTTTTCGTTTCCTCCTGTTACATCCTGACCTGTTTTATTCTTTGGTACTGATTCTTTTGATCACCTTCTCAACTATGGCCCTGTAGTATTCATGAAACGCAGGTGAGTTTACCTGCGTTTGTAACTCAGAGGCCGCTTTAAACTGGTCTTATTAAAAATCTATGGAGGAGGTCTAGGTCCGGCTGCGGGATTCTAAATCTACACAGCCATAGAGTTGAAATGATGATGGGAGACATAGTATATGTGTATGCTTATTAACATATACTTCTGAGTAATTTATTGATACGTCTTGATATATATAGGTTACGAGTCTTGTGTTCGTCAAACCAGTTAAGTAAATCAGGATGGGTTTTTAAAATTAACCTATATATTGTTTCAGTGTAATTGCTGGCCTTATTTGGATTTTAGTAATGACAATTTTCTCATTCTTTAATAATGATAACGAAAATGATACTATTAAGACACTTGTACAGGCTGGAATATTCATATTGTCTCTCTATATCATATTTATTCAAGCTAAAAGATTTGAATCTGAATTACCGCTTTCTTCATTTCTTCAAACTTTGTGTTGGATTTTCTCAGGTATGTTTTTTATGATATACGCGAAATATATTCTATTATGGGGACCGGAAAGTAATGTCTCTTTCTTATGTTAAATTCACATGACTGCATTTTTAACAAGTTTTTATTTCTTATCAACAATATATTCACCTTCGTTTTCGACAAACTTTAGTCATCTAGTATTCAAATTTTCAATGCCGGAGTGGTAAAAAATCAATCAGTTTTTCCGTAAAATATGTCGACAGAAACGACATTACTTTCCGGTCCCCCTAAGACTTGCTAGCTGTTATTTCATTTCGAACTAATTAGGATTAAAAAAAGCTAATAATTTTTAAGTGTCAATTTGAATTTTTTTCACAGCTGTTATAATGATATTGCCGTTAACATATTCTCGAAAAATAACTAATCGACTGATGGGCATCAATACATCGATAGTTAATTTCTATTTGTTACTATCGGTGTCACACGAAGGTCTTTTTATAGTTGCATTAATATTTAATGTGACTTGTTGGATGCTTATCGAATTTCAGCTACTAAATTTATGTCATGTGAAGGTTTGTACTATTATTACGTATTTAGTTTTCAAAAGACAACGCGGTTCAATCATCATAACTATGTCAGTCGATAGGCGCCCTCTGCAAGGCATGGACCACTATTACCGGTCTTGCGCTGTCTACATCCACAGACTTCCCGGGATCTTGACTGTGTTGTCTGTCCACCTATTGGGAGGCCTATCCTACCTACGCCTCCACTGGTTCGGACCTAATGGCCGTTGGCTGCCCGAGCTATATTCAATAAACTTAATTAACTATTTTTTACTCATACACTTAAATAATGTTTTCAAGGTCAGAAATTTTTCCAGACGTTATTTTTTATTATGTCTCGTGAGAACCCGGTTATTATATAACTTTTTTTTTATAATGTATATGTTCAACGTTGAGGCATACATAAAGCTGATTCAATATTTAATTGTAGCGTTTTTAATTTTCTCCATGTGAATATTTAATCAAGAGTTTGCTAAAAAGAATCGAAGTAATAAGGCGAGCAGAGGTGACAAAAACAAAATTTTCTCATTTTTCAGATAACCGATTTTTCGTTCGCTAATGATAATGAAGGAGTGGAAAAGAGTTTACCAATAACTGAAAGAGGACTTAGCAGCCATGATTTCCGACGAGCATTCTTTTGTGTATCCTTTACGAATTTAATTTGTATTATAAATATAGTCATATGAATTTTAATGACAACTAATACAGCACAGTAATATTTTTAAAAACTGGAATTAAAAAAAAAAAAAAACTTTTGCGCAATTTAAAAATAAGTGATGGAAATTCTTTATCATTTAAAATAATAATGATTTGTATGCTTCGATGGCCCATAAATTAGTATCATAAAATAGTATCGTAAAATCTAAGCATTTTATCTTGAAAAATTTAGAGATGTTTTTTCGAAAGATAACGAATGTAACGTTTCAATGTGGACTATTGCGATGTAATATTTGATTAAAGTTTTTAACCATAATGATAAAAATGTGACCTTGTGAGTTTTAAATTTATTTTTGTATAATATGTTGTTATAATGTTGTGTAAGTATACCGCATTATTAAGTCGTATGAAATAAAGACGTGACTGTTTTATGAGTGGCACGTAAAACTGTAAATTATCAATTTCGTTAATTTTATTTGTATATACCGTAAATGTAGTCATCATTTAAACATTATACATTTGCGGTGGAGATAAAAGTATGGTTTGAGCCGAATTTCAGCCTAAGGAGACTCGAAATGTTATTCGAGTGTTATTGAATATTTATGGTAGAATTTTGTTCCATTCTCAGGGGCCTTTGCGCCCGCTTATGCGACCCAAGTTTGTTGAAAAAAATGTAATTGTTCCTGGGGAATCCTTAGCGAGCTTATTTAGGTTAGTAAGAAAACCCTGTCGAACTGGTACCTGCTTATGTGCGTGGTGTAGTAGGTGCCGCCACTTAACAAATAAACAAATAATCACACCCGGCATTCAAACACCAGACTGTCCTGAGACCGGGACACCAGTTACCTTATGACAATAAGACAAGACGTCGTCTTTCGATAACCAATCGGTCTCAGTCTGTGATATTTCAGGAAAGAGGGGATGAAAGTGAGGCGTTGAACGAACGGAAATAAGTATGAAAAAGAAAAGTAGAAAATTGTGGAATGAAACAATTAGGGAGTACGAGAGGTCCCCCGTAACGGAGGCCATTATAAAAAAAAAACTACCGGTTTCGTCAAAAACGAGGCGGGATCGTATACGATCATACTTGGATGAAACCATTGCTGGAGTTTCTTTCTCTTTTCCTCCCGGCGCTAGTAGTGTTTCGAAGTTATAAGTCAGTTAATAGCAACCGAGCATGTCGAGATTCGGCACTCTACGTTTAACGCCGGAATGTTAAACGGGTATTATCGACGAATGAAAACCCAAACCGAGGTTCCCGGTGTGGGCGTCCTAGAGGTTGCGATGGCATACTTTGCCTGGCTAGGAATGTGAAATCTTGCCAGGGGTCTCGCCATGTAGCTATGATGGATAAATTTCATGAGTATGTTAGCCAGTGTAAGCATTATATAACCCGCTATTACTCCGGCAAGAGCGTCTAAGCGAAAGTATTTCCTTGCGTAAGATAAAAAGGTTAGAGAGCGGAGGGAAGGATTGGCAGGGCCAACGGAAATACAACTTTTCTCTATGTCAAGAAATATTAATTAATTTAAAATTAGTAATTGGCTTATAATGGTTAACCTATTTTCCGATGTCACATATGTTAAAATATATTTTCTTAATGCAAGCTCAGGTATTGTATATTATTTTAGCTTTCTTTGGTACAGGTAATATAGCATCGTTGAACTCGTTCGAAGTTAGATGGGTAATATGCTTTACGACGTCGTTTCAACCATTTATCATTACCGGTCTCGTGTTGTTAAAAACATTGGCGCCATTTTTGTGTGTCGGTTGCACTTTTCGAGCTGTCCAACAAATAACTAAGGTAATTTATTTTGATTAAATTAATGGAGGTATACTTTAGACCAGTGCTTCCCAATACTTTCAGTATCACGCTCTACTTATATATATATATATATATATACTTAGTCTTGCCATAAATATTGTTATAAAGAAAAGCACGATTTTTTTTTATACGTAACATTTATTCCTTTCATAGTGAGTTAGTTTAATACATCAATATATAACTATTAAAAATATACAATGTTTATTCGAAGTGGTCTCCATTGGCTGCAATACAGTCTTTTAAACGTTGAGGCCAGTTATCAATAGCAGCACGAACTCTTTCTAGAGGAAAATTCTTCACTGCCAACCGAATGGATCGTTTTAGGGACTCCAAATTATCATGGCGTTTAGAGCAAGCCTTACTCTCTAAAACTGACCATAAATCATAATCCAATGGATTTAGGTCAGGACTTGACGACGGCCAGTTTTCAGTGCTGATAAAGTCCGGAACGTTAGTTTTCAACCAAGATTGGGTGGATCGAGCTCTATGACCCGGTGCCGAGTCTTGTTGAAAGCACCATTCTTTGTTATTGAACATGGTGTTAGTTAAAGGCTTAACTACCGTCTCAAGAATGGTATTTTGATAAACTTGTGCCGACGTTTTAATACCTTTTTCACAAAAATATGGCTCAGTCACCCCTTCATAGCTAACACCCCACCAAACCATCACTGAAGTGGGATAATGCCCACGTTGTACTCTGTTTACTAATTGCGAAGCTTCTTTAGAGCTTCCAGCATAAATACGGTCACTTTGTTTATTAAAATACTGCTCAATTGTAAAAATTTTCTCATCCGTAAACAAAATTTTTTTGTGACCTCCCTTTGCGTACCGCTTAAGTAGTTGTTTGGATTTTACCACCCTATTCTTCTTTAAATTATCAGTTAAGAAGTGACCAGTACGTCTCTTATAGGCTGCAAGTCCTAAGTCATCTTTTAATATACGCGACATGGTTCTAGGAGCTATCTTCATCTCCCGAGATAAAATCTTTTGCTTACGGACAGGATTTCTTCGAATTCTTTCCCTAACTGCTTTAATCACCTTTTTCACACGAACGGTACGTGGACGGCCAGATCTTTTTCTGTCACAAACAGAGGAGGTATCATTGTACCTATCAATAGCCCGGTAAACAAACATTTGACTAATACCAAGCGGGTGGAGGGTTTTAAAAATTGCACTTTTCTCCATACCTACTTTATGTAAGGCAATCACAGCGATTCGGTTCTCTTTATCACCCCACTCCATTTTAATATAACAAAATATTTAACAATATAATGGCGCGAAAATAAGAAAACACATCAAGCAATCATATAAAAATGACAGATTCCAAATTCAAACGTAATATTTTCTTTTTTTGAATAGTAACAGTATTTATGGCCAGACTAAGTATATATATATATATTATGTCCTGTTTATTACATACATATTTTAATATATATATATACATATATATATATATATATATATATATATATATTAGCAAAAGGATTATATTTGTGTCGAGTACATTTTCGAATTGCCCCTTTTAACAGTCAAATTCCCCACCTGTGGGGCGTGGGCCCAACGTTAGGTGCTTTAGACTGTATATCTTCAGGTTTTGATGTGGTTAAGTTTTTCCACCCACGATGTGGGACAGACAGCCTTGTTCAAGTCGTCGGAAGATGCTGGATTCAGGAGCTTCCTATATCTAGCACGGAGTGAGCTATGACTGAAATGTTGATGATAAAATACTCGCCGGATAAATAATGTATACTGACACCAGTAAAATAACTTTGAGACTAACTTCTTCCATCTGTTATAATAAGTGTAAATGTAGTAAGCATGTTACTCAAAAACTAAAGTATTAAGATAGTTATAAGAACGACTTACTTAAAAAAAAAAACTTCATTAGAAAGTATATAAGATTAGCTTGGGTGAACTGTCCTTCGGACCACAATAAATTGAAAGTTCTTACTTAATTTCTAAAAAAAGTTTTTTTTTTACTGAGATTTGTGGAGACTCGTAGAACTTGTTATGGGATAATACTGCTCGGATTTTGCGATTCCATGCAGGATTTTGTATCACAATATTTTACTGAACTCGACTATACGGGCCCTCAGTAAGAATGCTTACAATGAGTGTGTTTGTTAAAATGTTTACTTTCATTTTAACATAAGGGAAGACGCGAATAAAATAATAGAAATCGGACGCCGTCGTAATATAAAATAATAGAAGCGGCTTACCGCGCGCTCCGTAGCATGGAGGTGGATGCAGTCTTGATCCAGCTCTTCACGGGCACGGAGGGTTCTCTGAGTACCTTCTTAGGTTTAAGCTCAGGGAGGACCCCTCGTGCTTCTGTGAACCGGGCGTGGACCAGACCGCGATCCACCTGGTAGCAGAATGTTCCGCATTTGAAGGGCTCTGATATGAGACCGAATGTCGGCTAGGCAAAAAGATAGAGGAGGCAACACTTACCTCCATTATAATGGAAAAGGATGAAAGAGAGCGTGTCCTCAAATTCTTCAGGAAAGTGGCACAATAGAAGACGAGAACAAAAATAAAAATTCAAGTGAAAAAATTATAAAGAAATACAAAACCCTGTTCTCAATTAAATAGAGGTGGAAGGAGAGGTCCCCAATAGCGGGGGCCAATTAAAAAAAGTTATAGAAAACATATAATAAACCGTTAGAAATGTCTGACAATTAAAGCAATATTTATTTCGAACCGTAATATTTTTTACTCTGTGGCGATCCTACTAACGATGTGGGTAAAATAAAGATATTTTTTTGTTCCAGGCACCAGCGGAATATCTAAATATAATTGTGCTTATTTATACCAACATAATGGGGATACAGTTACTCTATAACGTTAAAAACACCGGCAGTTGGTTGGAAATAGGCACATCGATATCACAATTTGTTATCGTTCAACTTATAACACTGTTCATTGTTTTGATTAATCAAATCGCAAAAATTTGGACCGAAACAGATATTTATAACCTTACTATTAACATGTTTAAAAACAGAAAAAAATATGTGTAAATTTTTATTATTAAATGTTAATCGTTACCTCAATTTTACCCCTCAAATTCTAATAATTGTTTTCTTATTTTTATTATTGTTATTATCAATGTGTGTTACCGGTGATAACTTACTATACAGAAACATGTTCTCTAATTCATTGGTGAACTCACAGACGTTCAACGTGATATAGAGTGCTATGCTCGGGGTTTCTTTACGAGATTCAATCAGGAATGAAGAGATTCGTAGACTAAAGAAAAAACCTGACATAACCCAGGGGATTGCTAAGTTGAAGTGGCAGTTAGAGCCTCGTCTCTGAAGACCACGGACTGACTAGCGCAGCATAGGACATCTGCCCACAAATTAGACAAACAACTTTGTTAAGGTCGTCGGAAGACACACTTTCAACTGGTCCTGTAGGAATCATAGAGGAAGCCTGGAGGCCTAGCAAAAGACATCTCATGGTTGAAATGATTATTATTACTATTTACTTAACATTATTATACTGATTGTATTTTGGGACCTTTTTTTTTACTTGGCAATACCGGGTATCAATTATTTTGTTATTAAGTTCCATCTTTTTGTTTTCCGTTAACACTATAATCACAAAGTAAGGGAGCTATTAATGGTGTAAGAAATAGTATTTTTTTATAGTCGTTAGTTTTAAGACACTGATAATTGCGATTAATGTGATAGTGCGTGCAATTAAATTCAAAGTACAGTTTTCGTTTTAACCTTGGTAAATAGTTTTAAAGGACACAGAGCCATGATAATGTAAAGAGTCTATATTAACATTGACCAATATATTAATTATTATATTTGGCAGCCTTTTATTCGGACCTTTAGTTATTCTAATATTTATTCATTCGCGTTTATGTATATTCGTCACTTTTTTTCTGTCTTTATGTTTGGCTGTAGGGTTGTAATCGGGGTATTTGATTCACTAGGGCCATTCATAAAACGCCAGCTTGATCCCCTCTCATATGAAATGAATGGGTAAACATAGTTTAATTACGGTATTTAAAATATTCTAAACATAAATAATTTCTTTATTGTTTAGATGTCTAACAATTTTGATATTTTTGTACACAATACTATATCTTTACTCGGAAATAGTGTCTTAAACGACGATCGTCATATTTTGTTAGACATACTTTTCCTTCTTGTCACTTGTTATTCTAAGCGACACTGCGTCCAGGGCGAACGCATTTTATGGACGGCCCCTTTAATGCTTCTTCTCTTGAGTTCATCAAGAGTTTGCTCTCGTACTCATTTTATCAAGTGCGTTTATTTAGTTCTTTTAGTATGTTGCATTTGGGTCTTAGAAGTTTCAGTTGTTACGGATTCCTTTTGCAAATATTTTATTTTATAATCATTATATCCTATTTAAAATATGCGCGTTTCCTTTCTTCTAGTTTAGGCAGAGGTTGCTTTACAATTTAAAGAATTGGCATTGTTACATACTCGAGGTCGAATATGATGTCCCATATTTATATTAAGCGATATAGTTAATACTGTTCACAAACAATTCCGAGATGATAAACAAATATATATATATAAAGACATTTAATGTTTTTATTTTGAACAGATTACTTTACAAGTATAACAGAGAAGTTTACAATAAGAAAATTAGGCACTTAACTCCTAAGATCGACAGACACACGGCAACTACCGCGACAACTATACTACCCTCTGCATTATGATTTACTTTATTTTTTAATTTGCAGATTGCAATGGTAATATGGACATTTTTCCGTTAGCCGGGCGCAAGCGCAAATCAATACGCATAAATGAAATGTAGATTTGGTTAGTCCTTAAATAACAATGGGAACAAAATTTAGATAGGTTATTACAGTACGAAGTCGCGGCTGTTTAATGGTTATGTTTATTATATTTTAGGAGTTCCTTATATAGATACCGAAATCCCTCGCATAGTTCAGAGGCGTGACTACTGAAGAGATATCAGTGGGTAGGTATTCTACATAACCCTGTCCTCCCAGAGGAAAGGTAACTTGAACATCGAAATTTCCCTCCGGAAACCAAAAAATAATATTATTATATTTGTATCCAACTAAGAGAGGATGAACTATAAATTGTTTAAAAAGTTATTTCAATTTCAAAGACAATGAGGCTTGATTCAATTTTACTTATTTATACAACTAATTATGATTTTACTCATTTACAAAAGAATTCACAGATCTTGTGAATATTAATTTTGTCCTTATCTAATCTGTCAACATCTTTTTTTTATTTATGATGTAAAAAAATGATAATTACATATAAAGTTCAAAATCCATTCGATTTGAATTATAAAACTGAGTATCTTTGCCATGTCTCCGAACCCAAACACCAGTTTTGAAATATCCTTCAGATGACCATTTCTGCATTTGTTCTGTCGAATGAGGCCCTGAAATTTCCGCATCGTCATCTTGATTCCATTTAAACTCCCATTTGACCACTTCTGGTTCATCACTATCTTTATCATCATCAGGAGCAGTAGTCTTATTGTCCATACACTGTTTTTCTTTTTGATCAAAATCATCTGCATACATATCTAATTCCGCATCTTTCTTTTTATTTGCATCTTTAAGTATTATAGAACCAATTTTTTCGTAAGTTTCTTGGTAAATATCCATATTGCCTATTTTTGTTAAAATCTGATTAGCGAGTTCTGTTATTCTAGTGACTATTTTGCTTCCTTCATCGACTATTCCAGCCTTTTTCCGTTTCCATCGTTCAGCACTTGAAATTTTGGAATTTGCACCTGAAATCATAAATAAATAAGATACTATACCACTAGGTACATAGGAAAATTATTTAATCAGAAATTAAAAATTATACAAACAAATCAGAAATATTTTCGTAAATCATCAAAAAATATTTCAAGTTTCAAATCAAGTCTTATTTCTATATTTAAGTCTATAAAAAAGTCTCATTTCTCACTTCATTCTTCATCTGTTTAATCCCACTATATTTTCGTTACAAGGTTTATCACACTCTTATTTAATTTCAATTTATTACACTGTCAAAAATGAAGAAATAGATGATTTTATTATTAAAAAAATATTTGGCTGTGAGAAAAGGCAGTCAATCAATGATCACTGCATTGCTGCAAATATAATTTAGAAAAAAAAAACAATGAGTGACAAAAGCATGAACACTTCTAATACTTTTATTAAGATCTGACCACAGAGGTACGAGATTTTGTTTTCAAATCTTGGGATAGAATTAAAGATATCTAGGAAATTTAAAATAATGTTATATTTTATGTAGATAATAAGATAGTGTTATATCCATTTATTAATTTTAAATATAATTGTACAGGATTAGATCTTTGCACAACATAAGCAATGCAATTAAAAACTTTGCATCCTAGAGGACCTGCAATTTGTTTAAGGAGGTAATAATAGATTTCATATGAGATAAAATTAAAGTTAAAGTATATATAATACCAACCAAGACGTTGTATAGTCTTAGCTATAGTTTCCTTTGGTTTCATATGGTTTAAGATCTCCTTATAATTATCAATGATATTAACATTTGCTTCTATATCCCCATTTTCACTTTCCGAATCTTCATTTAGATCTTCATTATCATCTTTATGGACTTTGTATTTATCTTCAGGTCTACCTTTAACCTTCACCCAATCAATATTATCAAGCCATCCATCACGAACTTCCTTTTCTTTTTTCCAATGATAATGTCCTTGTGTATCAAAGTGTCCTTCCTCAAGTTCTTCTTTCATATTAAATGGGGTTATAGTTATCTAAAATTTTTTGTCTATTAAGTATCATGTTGCACAAGTTAAAAATTAGTCTATAGTTTAATGGTGTGAGAAATTACTTAATTAACTATATCCAATTGTAGACACACAAGAATTAACCTGAAAGGATATAACAATAAGGAAGGAGTCACAACTTCCATACACTTTTTCACTGTTACTTTTATAGTGTGAACAGTCTTGAAGCAGAACAACCTACAGGCCTCATTATTTCTAGCCAACTATAACTTAAGTCTTCAAGACAAGAGTAAATATTTTTTTTTCTAGGCAAGCATATTTCATTGTAGACCTCATCATTGCTTAACATCGACCTCATCATCGCTTGACATCAGGTAAGACAGAGAACAAATGAGACAGAGACTATAAACATTACATAAATATCTTTAATGCTAATGATTAAGAATAATTTCAAAATTAGAACTTATCACTAACCTCTGAGGATGCCCTTTACAATGATGAACTATTTTATTGTCGCCAATTTAATTGTCGTAATTTTATTTTTATAATAGAATCCTTTTCTTATTTTAGTATAAAGGCATTTTAGAAAAAAAGCTTGTCTTTACAGTGTGTAAAATAAGACTTAATAAAATATTTATTTCCCTTTTAAAATGTTTACAAGGCTACTTTGAGTATTGGGGATGACTGATTAAACTCCCACAGGAGTTGAAGAATTATTTCATTAAGTATCACACATCCATGGATGCCTAACCCTATTGCAATCAAAGAAGTTATATTGTTGTTGATGATAAAAACGTAATGAAGACATTTATGTACGTGTACATGTTATGTTACATATGTATTAAATAAAAAAATTAAATAGACTATAGATTAAATTATGATCTATCTCAAAAATAATAAGAATTATGAAAAACTTATTAAAAATGAAAAGAAAAACGTACTCACTTCACCTTCCATTCCCGCAATTCCTTCTTCTTCACCTTCAATATCGTCAGCATTGAGAACATTGTTTTTTTCTTCTTCGGCACCACTGTCTTCTTCATCAGAGTCTAAAGAGTGTTTTTTTCCTTCCTTTAACGATTGACTCGATTCCTCCTTCTCAAAAGCTGTCGAAGCCGACCTCTTTGCCATTTTCAGTTAGCGGTTTAGTAGTTAAGTATTGATAATCTTAAATTTTATAAAATAACTTTATTTGCGAAATAAGCATCAAATTGAACCCAGTGTAATACGTTCGTGAGTAAATTTGTTACAGTACAATGATTGTTATACAGACTATATCTACTACAGTATAAAAATTATAAAATGACATAAGTTTAAGAATATTTTGTTTGCATCTTAATACAGATTTTTAAACGAGATTCACGACCATAGAGAAAAATAATTCTTCGTCTTTTTCTGTCAAAAGATACCACTGTACAGCACGTTAACAGTAACATTTCATGACATATATTTTATATGTAACTAATGAAATTTAATGTATATTGTAAAAAAATATTAACTAATAATATTTTGCATTATTCTATTAGATTATGATTAATCTAAATTGATTTAGTAACCGTTTTTTTTATGAGTCACTTTTACAGCTAATCATTCAAATGTGTCACCAATGAAGTAGAAAAGCCTATATTAAAATACTTGTATGAAAATACAAACAAATTGTAAATAAAAATAAAATTCATATACAGTAAATGTAAACCATTTGTTTTTTTTTTTCTATTTGATAGTCTGAATAATCTCAAGGTTGGCATCTCATCAATAATTAAATCCGTTTTACATTCTTATTTTACAAAATAAGATTTGCACAATATTTAACAATGTCAACTGCCCAATTTTTGGCTATATCTCAATTACCGCACACTTTATTCTTATAAAAATTTTTGTTTGAGTTGAATTATTCTGTTATTTGTACTACATAACAAACCTTAAATGATTCGTGTTAGACTTCGAAAGTTATCTTTTACACACAATTTAGTTTAAAAAAATTGGTATCATTTCGATTTACCTTTAATAATATTCCTGACCTAAGTATTCAATTAATATTTTCATAAGATGAAAGTTTCAATAACTTCGATATGTTTTTCGAACTATCGAATTGGTCTGTTTTATTGCCAACACTATTACAGATCGTAGCAAGCTTGTCACATGAAAAATTATTCAGATGGATGAGAGTTGTCAGTTCTGTTGTAAACTTAAAACACCTATAATTATTAATTAATCGGCAACAATACTATTAAGAAAATACATATTAAAAATTTTGAGAACGAATTTTCTTGTCACCCTATATTATATAAAATCATTCAAAATTATTAACCTTAAGAGTTTTCAAAGAATCTGCTGTAGAATTTTTCTAGGTAGGCCTATGTCGAAATCAACCAATAATTTTGGCTCTTCCTATGAAAATGAAAGGTAAGGTACTAGATATTATGAACAAAAAAAAGATAAATAAATTCGTTCTAGTAATTTTCGCAACATACCTAATTTTTTTTAAAAAAAATTATGGATACGTTCCTTTGTGACCTGATTTTGTAGAGCTTTGTTACCAGTAAGAAGATATACTGACAACGTACAAAAGGTGCTTGATATAATGATTAAATGTTAGTTAAACTCACTTTCATCTAATTGTTGCACAACTTTATTATATGAGAAGATTTAAATTATTATAACCTATAGGATTAGATTTATTTAATGAAATATAAATAAATTTATTGGCACTAGTTTTGTAGTTTTGTAATTGAACAATTTGTTTTTATACTTGCTAATATTTTGTATCATAATAATTTAACTTACTAACTAACAACTAATTTTTGCAAAACATAAAAAATAAGTGTTTTTGATTGTTACAGCTACAAAGGAGAAAAGTTAATATATCCAGCTGCATCAAGAAATAAAGAACCTATTCTTCAGGTTCTAAAACGTTTTATTATTAGTGATACTGATACTCTTAATGAAGAGAGTCCAATTTTTGTTGAGATAGGAGCAGGGTCTGGTCAACATTTAGCACATTTTGCTCCCCATTTTCCTGGTGTGCAATTCCAACCAACGGAAGTTGATGAAAATTTATTTGGAAGTATATCTATTTATGCAACAAACTGTAAAACTAATAACATACTACAACCTATATTACTTGATATTAGAAATAATATGTCTTCATATGGATTTGAAGAAAATAGTGTGGACTATATGTATAACGCAAATATGATGCATATAAGTCCATATGATTGTACTAAAGGGTTGTTCCAGAATGCCGGAAGATACTTGAAGCCAGAGGCTCTCATGATTACATATGGTGCTTACAGTAAGGATGGTATAATAACACCACAAAGTAATATTGATTTTGATATTTCCTTAAAGCAAAGGAATCCATTATGGGGTCTTCGAGACATTAATGATTTAATATTATTAGGAGAAGAAAATAATCTTTCTCTTATAGATACAATAGAAATGCCTTCAAATAATAAAACATTGGTTTGGAAAAAGAACTAAATCACAAGATTATTTAATGCCAATATATGGAGTTGTATTGCAAAACTATAAACATCCACTTAAGCTTTGATATATGGTGAAATACTGTGAGCTCAAATAGATGCATTTTAGTATTTTAGTAACAAGAATATACCCAAGTATTAACTTATAAATGTAATGTTAATTATTGTATATCTGTGATTTTTGATGTTTTAGACCTGTACTGTTCAGCTTTGTCATTTACTTGAATATTATTTTTTATGTTTTTATTGTGTTTTGATTTAAGTTAGCCAATTCTTGTTTGAAGTTTGAAGATCCACTTTCTGTATTGATTTATTACTAAGAATAAAACTAGTTTGTTCTAATTGAATATTATTTGGCTGTTAAATTATGAACTACAAATAAATCAAATATATATATATATATATATATATATATATATATAAGTGTGTGTGTGTGTGTGTGTGTACACATATTCAATTAAGATTTTACCAAACGTCGAATGGCATCAAGGGTATTGAAATAAAATTTTTAGATCTGGGAGACACAAATGAGTCCATAGTGAAAATTATAATGACTTAAATAAATATAAAAATTTATAACTGCATTACAAATGCATATTAATTGAAATTAACTTCAAAAATATTAATTAATTTCATGTTACTGATATAAAGATGAATTTCTAAATTCCATTTTTATTGAATAGTACGTTTTTTTGTGGCCGTATGTTTGACAGACGTTTACTTTTATTTGTGATAAATATTGTCTATGCCCATCTCAATTTCCATGTTTATATTTTGATGTCAAATCAAAAACAGAATTTTGAATATTTATTTTAATATAGAATAATTTTTGTTTATTTAACCTCCAGAAATAGGTATTCCAAATGAATTTCGATAAAGATTTTGTGATGGACTTTTTTTTAGACGACAGTGTTTCAACCGTCAATAAGGTTGTGGTAGCAGTAGCCAATGTAATTAACGAGAATAATGAAAACATTAGTGTTTTTGATGAAATGTTAATTAAAGATCAAATGCGTCAAATACTGCTAGATACAAAACTAAAGCGCAAAAACATGCGTGCAGAAATGTCTCTCATGAAAGACTACTACGAAAATATTGTCGTTAATTTCACTGATGAGGACTATATCGAAAAACTTAGTATGAAGAAGAGTACTGTCCAGGTACGACAATTTAATACTTCTTGTTTTGTCGTTGTGTTTTTAGATCTATAATTGTAATTGCACCTAATTCTGTTTTTAAATGATTTCGAAATAACCACGGTGCACCTTTAAAAAAAATTACATAAAAAGACTTCTTTCACGATTTATTTGTACAACACAATTCTCTACAATTTTTTCTATTGTAGTTTTGACAGTGCTTATAAAAACTTATCTATACAGCAACAAAATATAATTAGGGGAAACGAAATTTTTAAACCTAACATTTGTGCTAGATATCTGTATATTGATTACCAATGATAATATTTTTGCTCCAGTCGACAATAAATACTCACACATGTATATAAAGTGGCGATGATCAGTTACAAAATTTTTTAATCGGAATTTCCATTTAAATTAATTACATTTTTTGTATTTAGGGGTGGAATGTTGACTGTACATTAATTTAGTTTTCATTTGTAATGGTTTTTTATTTTGTAAATAGTCTTGTTTTATATCTATTTAATTATCAGTTCTTTTGCATGGTGTTTGAGGAGATTATTTAGTTTTTTTTTGTCTTACATGTTATTTTAAAGTTCTGGGTTCCACAAATTTATTATTACTAAATTAAAACTAAGTTTATTACTAAATTTACCATTTGTCACATATATTTTTACATGATTTTCTACCACCTATCATGTAAAAAAAGAGTTGGGTGTAGGTAACTTTTGTAATTTATATATGTGTAATCAATATTTTTTGTTTTAGGCATTGATAAGTTTCATAAAGAATCTTAAACCAGGCTGTACTGTTGTTCCTGTAGATAAAAAAGTGCATATATTTTTATGGATATTAACAGGTGATTACTCATTTAGTGAAGTTGGTGCATTATTTGGATTACATAAGTCATCTGTAAGTTACATATTCTATGAAATAACATCAATTCTTTTTGAGCAAAGATATAATTTTATTAATTGGCCAACTTTAGAAGAGCAACATGTAACCAGAGTGAAGATAAACAGTAGGTATAAGTTTCCAAACTGTGTGGGTGTTGTTGATGCTTGCAGGCTCAAAGTAGGTTCAAAAAGAAATAGAAAACGAGATCCAGAACTGGTGCTTTTGCAAGCTGTTTGTGATGAATCACTTATATTTATTGATATACATGTTGGCAACTTAGGTGATACCCGGAAAAGCAGAGTTTTTAGACAAAGTCAACTTGCACAAGAACTTAAAAATTTTATAGATTTTGAAAATCATATACTTGGTGATTCTAACTACAGATTAAGAAAAAATCTTATAACACCATTCACAAGTGAAGAGTTGTTAACCAGTGAAGAAATGAAGTTTAATGAAGTGCATTGGAAAGCTCGCAGTTACATTGGCCGTGCGTTTGAAATGCTGAGGGATCGTTTTAAGAAGTTAAATCATTTAGATGTTAGCAAAGAAGAATCTGTTGATGCCATAATTTATGCAGCGTGCATCCTGCACAATTTCATAATACTCCATGAAGGCTGTTCAGAAATTAAAGACGAGACTGTAATAAGTGATGACAGTATTACTATTGATAAAGAGATTGTCAAAACTGCTACAGAAAAGCGCCAGTTTCTATGTAACTACATAAATTTTATTGACAACAGTTAAATCATAATTTGTTTCTTTTTCATTACAATTGAAATGTTTTTAAAGTACTTTTTGATATGAAGTGTGACTATAGAACAATCAAATCATATCTGTATAGAAAAAATTATATTCCTTGTATTGTAACAATAATGTTCATATACACACACTACTGCCTAGATTGAAAGCAGTACGGAATAATATTGTAATATAATAATTTAAATTCCTATATTTATAAGGTTCACTTTTCCTTTTATCTAATGTGCATGTCTAAAGTGTCATAATTACTCAATTGTTAATTATGTAGAAGTAATTGTATTGTTTTAATCATAACACTACTACACATATGTAGTAGCAATCTTGAACATGTTCAAGGCGTATAGAAAATATATTTTCTATCTTCTAGGAGTTGACTTAATGTTTAACATAAAATGATAGCTTTTGTTTATTACCATCAAATCATAACTTGTATAATTATACTTTTTGTAATCTTTGTTACTATATATCAGTATCAGTATACATATATCAGTGTATAGTTTCTGCACATAATATATAAAGAAGAGTAGTCTTCCTGAGTAATTATGATACATGGCATAATGTGATAAAATATATGTACAGTTCATTTTTGTTAAGAATCAAATACTGTTATTTTATTGTTAAATAGAAATAATGATCTCACTATTCAGTTTTTGCTTAATATAACTTGATAAGACAAATATGTTATCTTTTTATTATACAGGAGGGTACCCCAATATTTTATGTGACATTTATAGGGTACTGAGCATTCACCTGATGGTAATATTCTATCATTATTGTTAGAATATTACTCATACAATATTTATATGAACTGTTAACTTTTTGAAACCACAACAATACAAAGCGAGAGACAATACAAAGAGAGAGAGTGGTGATCAGAACGATGTATCTCGGTACTGGAGCCGATAATTCTGTATGCGGCGAGTGTATGGGCGCCGGCGGCTAGGAAGCTGCTGGTTTGCAGGCAGTTGGCCGCGGTCCAGCGGGGTTTCGCGCAAAAAATTGCGAGGACCCACAGGACCGCGTCCCTGCACTCGGCTCTCATCCTTGCCGGGCTGCTTCCTCTGACCTGACCTGCGGGTCCAAGAAGCAGCCCGTTTATTTGAAATAAAGCGAGGTTTCTCTCGGCACGTGGTGAGGGACCGGGAACTGGAGTTGCCGGCAAGCTTCTTGAAGCTACCACAATCGTCTGAGCAAATCGGTGTGGAGTTCTCCTGCCTGGAGGCAGGTGAGGAGGCTGCTCAGCTTGCCACCGCGGCTGCCGATCAGGTAATTTATACCGACGGCAGCCGCATAGAGGACAAGTAGGCGCGGCATTGTGTCATGCAGGGCGCCGCACAGAAGTATAGTAAAAAACTCAAGTTGGGCGGCTTCTGTACCGTGCACCAGGCAGAGCTGCTGGCTTTAGCGGAAGGAACAGGGTACGCGGCCAGCGGGTCAACGCAGAAATGCGCCATACTAAGCGACTCGCGATCCGCCGTCCAGACTGTCGCGAGACCTGACACCCTCCATCCCCTAGCGTTAAGAGTGAAAGAAAATGTTAAGAAAGCTCGTGAGAAAGGTAAGGATGTAAGTATCTTTTGGGTGTAAGCGCACGCAGGGGCGGAGGGTAATGAGAGGGCGGACCAGTTGGCCAAGGACGGCTCTGAAGAGTAAATGCAAACCTGTATATGAGGAATACCTCATCTCATTCGTCAAGCGGCAGCTTAGACTAGAAACGCTCGACGAATGAAATAGGAGGTATGTGGAAGGAGAGACGGCTTCGGTAAAGGATATTTTTCCCGAATGCCACGCAGTCCTATCGCGTGCTCCGCAAAGTCGGGGTGGACGCGGTCTTGGCCCAGCTCTGGCCCGGGGCACGGGGGGTTCTCTGAGTACCTTCACAGGTTCAAGTTCAAGGAGGACCCCTCGTGCTACTGTGAACCGGGCGTGGACCAGACCGTGGCCCACCTTGTGGCCTATTGTCCCGCACATGCGAGGATGCGCAGTGCCAGTAGAAACGTCGATTAAAATGAAAATAGACACGGAAAGCATCGCCGTAATGATGGGCGACGACAACCTTCGCCCATCATTTCTATCGTTTGATCGCAGGGTGGTAAGCAATACAATAAAAAATAATAAAACCAAATAAGAAAACTTTAACCAAAATGCACATATAAAACACATGTAAAAGAAAAAAGTCTAATCTAAACAAATCTGTAATAGTAAAAAATAATGATAGAAATACAGATTAGAAATAAAATTGTACCTAGCCACCTAAGAGTAAAAAAGATGAGGAAAGGAAGGCGATGAAAGCAAGACGGAATGAAAGAAAAAAGAATTGCAAGATATTGTGAAGGATAAAAGGAAAGAATAAAAGAAATTGAGAAGAATGAAAGTGAGTGTAGAATAAAGATAAAACCATGAAAAAAAAATATTTGTAAATAAAGTCCCTGTCCCAAACAAAACAGGGGTACGAGAGGCTCTCAATAGCGGGGGCCATAAAAAAAATAATACAAAGCACCTGGTCGGCCGATCTTTAAAATAAAAAAATTATAATAGTGACTGTCAATATGAATATACTGAAATTTGAAAAGGATATCATGGCATAAGATAAGGATAGTTATTTGTCCATTTTCATAGTATATTAAAAAACTTTGTTATTTAATTTGTTTTATTCAATAAAAGTATATAAATAATACATAATCTTGAAATACAATAATTTTCCGATTGATAATTGAATGTGTTGTGTATTGTTTCTCATACATATTTTTTATTATTTTCTGTTATACAACGTAAATATTTTTAAAATATGTTTGGGAAAAGGTTTTTAAAATTCACAATTAAACTATAAAAATTCTACCGTATTGTAGAACAAATAAAACAATCAATTTCCAACTTACTATAGAAAACTTTGTTAAACGGTGGGAATTCTTCTAATTTTTTAATCTCTGGTGGTTTTTTCAGCCTAGTGTTTGAAATCCCATTCTGGGTAATTCAAAAATAATTTTATTAATAAATATAAGAGACATCGAAGTACTCATAGTATATCGACGAACTTTTTAGATGGGTGAAATTTGGGAGTCATTATATATACGTCAAAATAATATTTGAAAAAATATTCTTACAGTCTTACACTTTGTGGGTATGTCTATTTACAAAGCAGATCCAACCAACCTCGTAGTTACTTTCGAGTCAATAAAAACAGAAATTACATACAACAGGATACTAAATATCTATTAAAACTCTTTTGTGATGTATCCTAAAATACATTAGGCACTAAATTGGCAACCTACAAGGCACCTATGCACTTAGCACAGCATTATATTTAATAACCATAATCCATAATAAAAATGAAAAATAATGTAAAATAATTCATTAAATGTTACACGCCACAGCTGTTTGAGCTAGTACTGCTTCGCAATATTTTATATGCATGATACATGAAAAACTGTCAACACAGAGTTTTATATAGTTTCGTCTAGTGGGACTATGTCAACCACGATGTCCTAGCTTCTTCACTTTATATACATATTTATATTTACAAAGAGCTGCACTTTTATTATTCTAAGTATTTATTATAATAACATGGAATGTAAAATGTGAATATTCAACACTGAAATGATGGAATCATGAGGGAATCTGCAAGTAGTTCATCATGTTTGTTTTATAAAAAGAACTGAAATCCATCATTAGCAAACAGCATTAAATATTCACGTTATTTATGTTCACAGATTATAAAACTACTTATTAAAATCAAGCAACAAATAAATAGTTTTATGATCTGAAACTGATAAAAATACTGAAAGAAATCATTCCTATTATTAAAATCTAAAATCTAAATGCAATATTTCACTGCTTGAAAGAAAAAAAAGAGTGGTCACTACGTACACAAACTGTACAAGTCCGATACAATACAAGAACACAATATTTACATTTGTTAAAATTCGTCACAATTCTTACAATCCGTCCCAGCCGTGTCGCTGGGGACACTTGGCACGTCACACACATTCATTGTCAATATCACTTCGTAATTGAACCATATATCGTCTGTCGTACGTTTCAAATGTAAGTTTTTTTAACCTTCTGTAGCGTTCCACACTTCAGGTCTTTATCCAATGACTCAGTGGAATTTCTCAGGTCCAGGGCGCGATCCTTGCCCAGCTCGAGGTGCAAATTGTCTTGCTTGACTAACGGTCCGACGTTAGCCACCATGTTGACATTTTTTGACCGAGGCGGCATGTACCCGGAGTTTACATTGAGTGGAGTCTCCAAAGGACTCAATCTGAAATTTTTTTGCTGTGAGATTATTGTTATATTAAGATTGTCGATGTTACAACTAAAATATTGCATAACGGTGGAATAAATAAGTAGTAAATAAATTTCATATCAGGGTGCGGTATGTAGGTAAATAGATTTATTGTTGATCTTGATGATTGTTTTCAAAAAATATTTTTTTTTTCCGTACAGGAACAAAAATATTAAACACTATAACAGATTAGCAAGTTGATGTGGCAGGGTGCTGACCACCAAGTGGACAAAACAGATGGCCGCTGAGATTTTTAAGTAAGTTTCAGTATCAAGTCCAAGTTGTAGGAGGATAGCACGTGTGCTTCACTCGTACAAGGTCCCCGGGAACTAAAGGTTTCGGAGCAGAGACAGTAGCAGAGCAGAGCACGGTAAACGCAGCACGCAACACTCACATGGTCAATAGTCGATCTAGTTAAGGCCGTCGTAAGACCCTGGATGCAGACCCCATTCAATAAGTTTTTATGAAAATATAGGGCGGCCTATGTTCAGTACTGGTCGTTCTACGACTGAAATGATGATCTATATAAGTGAGCGGTGGCAAGATCATCTGCCGTTTAAATGTCTGTAGGCTTTTTGAATGAATGTTACCTGTTTAAATGATTGTGTTGTTCATTGAAGGGCGATGTATCGGCAAAAAACGGGTGTCGAAATCGTCTCGAGAATAAATATCCAATCACGAAGCCGAGCATCAGCGTGACGAGACACGAGGCCACCACCGCCGTCAGTAACGCCTGCGCACTGTAGATATTCCCATCTGCAGCCTCGACCGTCAGTAAATCTACACAAAACATTACAATATCATGAATTGTCTACTATGTTATTATGGTTTGGAACATATATACAAGTTAATTTTATGGTCTACCAATCTACAGCTTGGTTGGTTATAGATGTAAAAGCTTCAAAAACTGAATGTTCATCAATATAGCTTATATGTCAACAAATACTTTCAAATATTTACACCTATTCCCAATCACCTGTATAATATGGGAGCTGTCTGGTGGCTTTGTGACGAGTTTACGGTAAATCTTACCATATGTGTATATTGAATCAAAATAAAAGTTAAGTTTTTTGTCTGCTAAAACAAAATATGTAACAACTTTATGTAATGTGGTGGCTTATAATCGTTCAATATTGAGAAGCTGTTTTTGTAAACTAAAATTACCTGTTTCATGCTTATGGTTGCTGGGTGTTTTGTCTTCGGATAAAACATTTGTTTCAACAACTTCGATGAGGATTTCGTTCTGTATATCGTCCTGCTGGCGTAAATTCGGTTCGCTCTGGGCGGGTTTCTTGGTGGCCGGGTTTCGATTGCTATGCCTGTCGCTGGGTAACAGCGCGGGTAGTTTGTTGCACACTTCAGTCTTGCCATACTCCACGTTCTGGAGGAACCTCTCCGGGTTAGGGAACTGTCTGTTTCCAACCCACGAGCACTGCTGTTGTTTCGAATCCCAGGCGCAGTGTGGGTCTTGTAATGCAACGCATTCTCTGTAGACAAAACAGATATAAAATCAAATATTGTTTAACACATTAAACGTTATGTGAAAAATCGGGTATATCCACGTAGGATAAGCAGCTAGGCCACCTGTGAGCCTTGTTACACTGAAATAAGTCACTTATTTTTATTTTATGTATCATTAATCGCATTTCAAATTGAGTTGAGTCATGATTGCATATTATAAAATTGAGAAAGAATACAATTTACTACTCAACTTTTGATGAGTAATAGAGTTATTTGTGTTATCTAATAAATTAATCTTTACTTTGTCGATAAGATACGTCTTCGTGTCGATATACAATGAATAGTATATATAGTAACAAACAAAGGCGCACTTCGAACAAAGTAGATAAAACTAACAAGTATATTTTTCTTTTAAGTAAAATAATAAAACGGATAATATATTTCTTCATGGCTCCAATATAAACGAGCGTATCAACTACAAACACGAAACTATAAGATAAACATGCAAATGCTTCGAGGGAACATTTACCTGCACGATAGAACGTTGGTGCAATGCGAAAGCGATACACCCTTAATAATATCGCCTGAAGCGACAATCAGTTTCTCCGTGGTGAGCGCGACGTGCATCTGTTTTATCGGTATGCCGGACGGTAAAACTTGGACTTCGGATATAACTGCAGTCCTAACTGGATTTCTGCTGTATTCGTCTACGCTGGCGTCGAAGGAGCCGTCGTTGGCGGCCACATTCACAGCCTTAATAACCCGTCCATCATCAGTACCTATGTACATGACGTCGTACTTGTTACCGTTCATAGCTTGCACCTGGGGATGGATCGCAATGGCTGAAAATCTGTACTGCAAGCTAACTCTTATAAGAATCGGGCGCGCCAAGAACGCCGGCACTGCTTTATCCATTAGCGGATGCGTCTTTATAAAGTTTACACCAGAGTCCGAAAGAGTTCTACTGTCTTCCACGCAGGATCCCGGTCTTGGTTGTGGTACTTTTTCTTTCTCTAAAGGCAACCAGTTCGAGTTCATGCCCTCTTGGCCTTTGAAGGGCCCGTCGAAGGCGTCCAAAATATCTCTCATAGCAAACGCGCAGACCGCCGAGCCACCTATCGCATTCTGTGGTGTTGTGAAAACGGCATAAATAATATCGTTTCTACTGCTTCCGCTACCGTATACGCCGTTGATGAGTTCCGTAGTAGCCTCTGTAATGATTTCCAATTGGTTAATATTATATTATGCTTTAAGGATTATAAATAACGCAATTAATGTTTAACTTACGAATTTCGTCAAAATAAAAGGGATATTCTCCAGGTACGGAACAATTTAGTCTTGTTTTTAAAAAGGAAGTCCATCGGTCGCTAAATGTGTGAGGTCCACCTTTATCGTTGAGGCAAACTCTTGCCACTCTCGAATACACAGCCTGAAATAAATATTCAGAAGTTACATATTGCTAATGAGTTATGGGAAAACAAGTGAGCATCGCACAGCTGTGTAGCGACACTATCATATCGCGTTTTTTAGAATAGTAGGCATGAGAGATATTAGTGCACTGACCTTTCCACAGTTCATATATTCGACCGCGGTTTCTCGATAGAAAAAGTAGACGTGGCTCGTGGAAGCGACGGCTCCAACGAAGGATGGGTCGTTCAGCAGACGCAGGTCGGACCGCTCGGTCCTCACTGGCTCGCGATAGATCAGCGGGTCCGTGCCCGAGAAGTCAGCAGCGGTTGCAGTGTATAAATGGCCATCTGGAGAATAATTTCGTGTAACTTGAGCTACTTTGGATGTATATTTCCTGTGTAGATTTTGGTACGGCAGACGTGTGTATACTTTATAATAATGCTCCTAGTTTAAATCCATATGTAATTATACTAGACATGTGAGATAGGACATTTTAGAGTTTGGCAACAGGCAAGCCACATCAGGGATCATGTCAGGAATAATCCTTAATTTCGTTACTTGTCATCAACTGTATCGTACTACATAGACTGTAGGAAATTATAAAGTAAATTTTGTTTTTTGTTAATTGATTTTTTTTTCTTATTGAAACTTGTTAATAGTCAACAGCACGGGTATAACATGCTAATTCCGTCCTCAAAATATAGTCGAATTTATTATCTCACGATAAGTATTGTACATACTATTATTATAACATGACAAGTATATATATTTTTTAGGTTATTGACATTTTAATGAGTATATTGTTACGTTTTTGGCCCCTTTCCGACCTATTTAATGTTACGGCGGGGAGTTCAATAGACGTAACTTAGTCATCCTCAATGAAGCAAAGGGGAACCTACTTGACTGGCCCGCTTTAAGTGAACTTGATCGGCCCATTTCAAAGAGAGTTGAGTCGCATTAGTGACTTCTGTATTGACCAAAGACTAGATCCACTGCAAAAGGTAGGATCGGCCCTTACTTGTGAGTATTTGGTTTCTTTGCCCACTGGCCATTGTGTGACGTACTAGGCAGAGGCTGTTGTGTGTGTTAGGTATAGAGGCCGAGAGAGAGGGAGAGATCTAGGTTTCGGCGAGCTTTTCCTTGAAAGGAAAAAAGGAGATTTTTTTCCTGACGAGGCAGCTGGGAAACCCGTTGTTACGGGTCCTGCCATAGAGCAAAGATAGAGGGAACTCGTGTTGGTTTTGATCGGTGCTGGTTCGACAAGACCTATCCTTTTTCCCGCGAGGACAGTTATACGATGGTATTTCATTCACATAAAACAAAAAAGTATAATGGTGAAGTTATGTCGTAAATAGTTATTTATGGCAGATGTTTTGTGAGAGGGTAAAAAAGACCGGCGACCCAGTGACTTAAGTCGCGCCGTGCCTTTTCAAGGGCATCGTACTCATCCTCACCTTTCAATCTAAACCGTTAGACTGTTTGTAAGCCGCTTTTGCTTAAAATGTTTATATATCGCGACTTGTTAAAACATTACCCCTTAAAATACATGTCGATACGTGTCCTAAATTCAATTTTATGTTTTAGATATTTTTACTCATATTTGATGAAAATAATGCGGAATAACATTATAACGGTGTAGTCGATTTGTGTAGCGGTGCGTTTAGCACTTGGTTTATGGTTTTCTCGTTATTTTTTACTTAATGATTTTTTACAGTGCTTTGTTTTTAATACTATCTAATTTTGTGTTATTTAAAATGACGTACCGTATAAAACTACAGAAGAAAATTTTCTGTAAACTTTTTAGGATTTAATTAGACAAAATTTTGCGAGTAATAACGAATTAGTTAATTTAAATTTTAAAGTGTAATTATGATAAATATGTTAAGGATTGATCAAGAGTTCCGCTCAGTTGAAGACATCAAAAAATGGTTGATTCTTGGATAGCCTCAAAAAGTACACACAAAGATGGGAAAAGGTTGTAAAAAAAGCGAGCACAATTTTCTTTGTAATTAAAAGCTGTATTTGCTTTGGCAGTAGAGAAGCTTTTAAAAAATAAAACCTGGAGTTACACAGCAACAAATTTGTCTTTTACAATCAGAAAAGCTATGATCATAATGTTATATAAACGGTTTAGTACCAACGCGGTGGTCTTCGACGTTGTTCACCCGGCCCTAGTCGACACGTGTGTTCATGTAATAAATTCTTAGCATTGTTCGATATGAAATTGGCGAACCCAATTTTAAATGCTATTGGCCACCGGTTTATGTATCTGCTAGCCCGCATGTTTCAACAGTAATAATCTAGGTTAAACATATTAAAATTTATTTTGATTCCTCAATAGATCAAGAAACTATAAACAAAGATAACTCTAATTATTAAAGTATATCGCTCATATTTTATATTAAAACTATGGACATTAACAATTATATATTTTTAATAATTGCAAATGATTATTTTAACTTAACAAAACGTCATATGTTTTTAATAATATCTAAATGTTCTTTTTTTTCGTTTCTTTCGCTACTTCTTCCAGCGCAATAGTAACCGGGCAATCCGAGGTTTGGCCCTCTTGGGCGCTCTTGTATCGGAATGCTCAGCGGGTATTATTGACGCGTGACAACTCTAGCCGAGGGTTCCTTCGTGGGGACCCTTGATCCTAGTTACTCCATGGAGCATTCACCGAAGCGATATAAGCTCAGAGGCCTCCCCATCCGGTAAAATAGTAGTCTGCAGGGACCCGAACCGAAGCTGCCCCCAGGAGCTCTTGAGCTTCGGTTCTTTACAAGAGATCTTAGTCTAGGTTTACTGTACGGAATGCCATTTGGGCAGCAGTCACAGTTCGGTACGAAAAGAAAATATATGAAATAATTATTTTAAAATTTTGGTTAATGGTCGAGGAAGATTCTTACAGAGAGAATTATTTTTAAGATAAAACAGTTGTACTAAACCAAAGTTGAAAACTTCGGCGGTTGTTTGATTTTATCTACCATATAAGTAGATGTAGACAATTCGACGTAAATCAAAATCAAAAAGTTGTTTTAGGATGTAGTTAAATGAGATATATTAATACTAATACATTATATCTAGTATTACAGTGTATGAAAATTTATATTCATCATGTCAGCTAATAGATGCCTACAGCAAGCATAGACTTTAAGATTGCCACAATGTCCGGTATTGAGCTGCCCGCATCCAGTAATTTCACGTGACCTTCACTGTACTGTCGAATAATTTAGTTTCATTTTAAATAAGAAAATAGATTTTTATAAGTAATCTTCGTTTATTGTTATATCACTAAAATAATAAATATAACAAATTCGTGTTTTTATTTATTTTTCAAATCTGTATAATTTTTGACAGCATTGAGTTTGGGGTAGCCAGTACGTAAAAATGTGAGTGGTGTATTAATTTGAACCGTTTTTGCTTAAAAGTCAAACAAATCAACTTGCCTGTGTATATAGCAGTGGAGTTATGTTGAGGGTCGTATGGGCATCGGCCAGAGCCGTCGAACTCCTCGATGCGGTAGTTGGGCGGGTGTCTGGTGGTGTCGTACCGGCGGCACAGCGGTTTGAATGCATTGGTGCCGCATACGAGCAGTCGGCCATGCGAGCGCGCGGCCACGCGCGGGTAATTCTGGCATTCGTCCGCCGACTTGCCCTTCAATTGGCACAGTTCTCTGTGTGCGTCCGTCGACTGCCATTCTAGGCGCTGCTCAAGCAAAAAAAAAAAATTTTTTTTGAAAAAATCTATGTAGGACATTAACATTTTTTTAATAAAAATCTAACTGGTGTTATCGTAATCATGACGTCACTAAATTACTGATTAAATATGAATAAACACAAAACACGCTTGTAAACTTGTGATTTACAATCAATATAGATAATAAAAAATCCTTTTTCGACATCATTGGTTAGTCTTATATTGTCTTGGTGGATGTGCGTGGTACCCAGTAATATAGGATTAACACCTAGTACTGGTATGTATAGAAAATTAGAAAAATATTTTTTACATAAATTTCTACAATAAAAACTTAAAAATCAATAATGTGAAGCTATAATAAAAATAAAAACATAACAAAAATTATACGCAATATTTTTAAAGTTATCTTTTAATATATAAGAACAAAATGAATTGTTCAAAAGCGTTAAGGCAACAGTCACTTTACTCAAGCAACGATCGTGGTAAACGAATGTCATATTAATTGAACGCGTTATTGAAAATACTGGTTTCATTAAACAAGAATTGACCATACATTGACTTTCACAAATCGCCTTTACAGTTCACTTGAAACCAACAACAGGAAGTTTGAAGTTATGATAATTATTTATCATGAATAACTAAGCTTTATTTTGTTATAATAATAAGATAATTTACATTTTTTAGCAGGATAAATATTCGAATGTATGTTAGAATTTTTATGATTTAAACACATTTGTTATTAATCTTTTATGGTGGAGATTTACATAGAGAGATCTATTTTGAGGATGATTAATTATTCATAAACTAAATGTAATATTGTCATAACTATTTCTTTCTAAAATTTAAATGTTTACTGTTCATATTTTAAGCATTTTTTGTAGAGGGAGATTAAAATAGGTAAGTCATGTGCGAATCAATAGAAAAGATATTATTTTGCTAAATTGTAGATATCACTTACAGCAGTTTTTAGTAATTAAGATTTTACATAACATTATGTCTCGTTTATGTAACATTTCTGAATAATCGATGTATACTGTGTAAAAGTAGTTTTTCAAATGCAAGGATTTGTTCAGAGTGAATAATTGACTTACAAATTGCCGAAGTTTCCTACAGAACGCGACCTAACGAAATATAGACTAAATATGGTTTTGACAGAAGTGAAAATTTACCAATATCTGGTGGCACATGGCTCCGAGCCAAGCCCAACTCCTGACCGCTGTGTATTTGATTATTTTATGCGCATTTTGTAATGCCATTAATTTTGTGTGAACCGTTCATATGGTTTTGACAATTAAATATATTTTATATGAGTTCGCAATGAAAGTACTGTCATTGAGAAAACATATCTGTATCACATTTTCAGTTACATTTTTTTATCCTTTTAAGTCTTTATGAATCCAATCTGTAATGGTAATCTAAACATTGAGATGGCTTTTGCGGTGGGTGAAGGGGAAACAACTACTTGGGACCCTACCCTTATATGAGTCCCGCTTTTTTTATTCTGAAAGGTTAAAAATTCCACTTTCCCCATTGGGTAAAGCGCTACGCGGAACCCTTTCGTTTATGACTTCGATGTGTACTTATATAGTTACTGTTATATAGCACATGCCGCTTTAAAGTGTCTCATGTAAATGATATTGCGTGTAATAAATTTTGTTTACTCTTAACGTAAGGTCAAAGTGGGGTAATATAATTGGTGCAACAGTAATTTATATACAATTTTAATTTGAACAAACTTTTATTGCGCCGTGAACAAAAAGTAGGTGAACTACATCGCGTGCGCGTTCATCAAAAGTGTGTAATGTAACTTTAGCAATTCTATCAAACTGTGGCATTGCACGACGGAGATATCGCAGTATATGAATATATAACGCGGAAGGCAATTTAAGACAAGACTCGTTGTAACAAGGTTTAGGATAACTTTTTGACTTGTGGAAATGCTAATATAACAAACAAATTTTCGCGGCTAAACTTTTATAATTTGAATGTTTCTCAACAAGCAGTTTTTACGAATAACATCATTATGTCGTAATTTTTTTAAATAAATTAAAATTATATTTATTGCCACAAATACGTCATCATTAGGAAATTCTAAATCAATATAATAATATCATCAGTAATGTGTTGTTGTTGTACCTACGGATTCATTAGTTAATTTATGTCAGTCTATGGACGGTCATATCTAGGCATAGTCCTCTTCCAAAGATTGCCGCAATGGGCGGTCTCGCGCTTGCCGCGTCCAGCGACTTTCATCGAACCTGACTTTGTCGATGGTACCTTATGGGGGCCCGTGGTAGCTCCAAGAGAAGCTTTCGGTCTCAACGGCCTACGATTGCACGAGCTTACTTTGTTTATATATAACTATCTTTTTTAAAGAATTTCAATAAGAGGACGAAAGCATTTTCCTCGACATACATGTTGTCCTATAAATAAATTTTATTTTTAAAAGTTATTACTATTTAAAATAGTAAACATTTTTTGAATCATGTAATATTCTATTACCGTGATTACGCTACTCATTTTTATTTTTGTACTTCTTTTTACTTTCACATTATCGTGATTAATCCTTCTGTAAATGACATAAAGATTCATACTCTTTTGGCCTGGTTTTGAATAAAAACGTATTATTTTGTCCTGCCATGTATTCAAAACCATTACTATATCCAACTTTAACCGTCCGAAAAAAACGTAACTTGCTTTTTTTACTAAACCACTACCCTATTACTAGGTTTCTGCTCGACGATGATGAAACAACCTGTATACCTATTCGAAGGTTCAAATATAATACAAGGTGATTGGTTATAGTTATAAAAGATATTTAAGTGTAAATGTATAATCTAAAATAAAATAAAAGAAATCATTGGTTTCAGAAATAATAAATAACGTAATGATATTATAATAAGAAAAGAATTTTTGAATTGTGATTACTACATGATAAAATTAATTATTGTTTCCTATTTGTCCTGTCAACTACAAAGTTATTAGGCTGTTGCATTATAATAGAAAAAAATAAATTGATGAAACATATTTCAGAGTTTATACAGATTGTTTATAAATAGGTGTATAAGTTTTGAACCTTGGCGCTGACAAATGAGCCAAATATTCTCACTTGTAAAGCTTTAACATCTATAAACAATCATTCTGTATGTGCCTGTGCAATATTCTGTTTTATTGAATATCAAATCGAATATTTGATTCGTTTCGTCGAACATTAAATCCTTCTTGACTTGCAAATACTCAATCACGGTTGCAGTGAATTCCGCGTATATATTAAAGCATGATGCGAACGAACATAATCATGCATGTAGGTAGTGTACTTAAATGAATCACGTTCCTATGTTCATTCATCACAGGGCCTCGCTTGCATATAATACACAATTACATTGTATTTCCTATAAATAAAAAAATACTGTAAAGTTAATGACAGGTAAACAAACGGGTAAACATGTATTGTTTTAATATAGGTTAAGATATTTCTTTGTTTGCAACGATAAGAATATCTGTTCCACATATTTTAGCACGGCTACCGTCTATTAACCACACCTTTATCATATCATTTCAATTTATAAATAAATACGAGATAAGACTACTTGTCGTTGATACCTACTAATAAGGAACTGTTTCGGAGTGGAAATAAGAGCGCGGTCTTAACACATAAACTGTTTATAATTGCATAAAAATACAGGAAGTTAACCAGTAGAACGAGGTTTTTTAAGTTCAAGATAAATGTATATCATATAAGTAAAAAAAAATTACCTGTTCCACATTTTCTGACAAATCGTAGAGACTTAAGTTATAGACAGCGTTTCTGAAACAAATTAATAATTAATATTATCCAACAAATATATTATTATATTTAAACATTGTGGTACTAAGGAGTGTAATATATATTCTACAATGGTTACTTTTGTTTATAGTTACAATACTGTATACAAGGTACCCGTAAGGACAAACATATATTAATGACATAAATAACTCTTTCATATTGACAAGAGATTATGTATATATAGTCACGGGTATGAAATGTCTGAATATAAACATTTAGCTATATTTACAAAACGTTTCGTGCACCTAACTAAATATAAAACGAAATTTAAAGTCCATTAGCGTTGGTTCAATATATTATAATAAACGTTGTTACTGCATACTTAAGGTAATAAAATACGCAAAATTAATTAAACAAAAAACTAAAATAATCGATGCATTTACATATGCTTTAAAGAGAAGTGGCACTGAGCCGGACACTTTGTTATGTTTACGACCAATGACCACATGAGAGGAAAAGGTATGGCATGGCATGGAAAGGAAAGACTGTCTGATCAGAGGCAGCGAAAAAAGGTTAAAACATATTACGAACAGTTTTTACAAAATACATGTTATATATACCCATTAATTACATTTCAATTGTAAAATAAATATACGGAATACTAAAAATTTTGGAATTTTTTTAGTAAAAGTATTCATTAAAAACTGTAGGTAGCTTTTTTAGTTAATGATATATTACAATAACCGCCACCTAAAATCTGTGACGCTTAACTATGTTCATATTAGAAGTCGTCGTAACTAGAGATACTGAGACGCGACCTCTTGTTTCAAGACGATGACTGCAAATTAAGCATTGAGTATGTCATTGTATTTAAAAAAACCTAGTGAACTTTGCTATTATGAAGTCTGTATTGCCACGAGAAAGCGTTACTCGTTTGGAAATTTTCGAACAAACAGCTACGTGTCGTCCATTATTTATCGAAGCGGAAGGACTGAGAGAATCGAAAATTCGTTGTATTGTATAGGAGTGTTGTAGTGTGTTGATTCGAGTCGGAGGCGTAAATGGCATGGCGTAATGACAGACGATCTACTTATAAGCAATATTTATTAATGTTTTAAAATTAGAATTAGAATGTAGTAGCGAAAATTCCTTATTAGATTGAAGTACAAATTTAACAATACTATTCCTAAAGACATACTCCTATTGGACTATATTCTCATTGCATCTGTCTCTATTGTGGATCGTGACCCTTTGTGGAAAGCGTCGAACTGTGGGTATTGCTTCGGTTATTGTGGTATCGAAAGAGATATGGACCTCGTGGTAGTATTAAGATACGTATAATATAAATATATATGTAGATAGATACATTTACATAATAACAACATGTTGTATAAAAAGTGCGCAATGAACCTCGTGATAATAGAAGTACTTCTGTGACCGATTTTGATAACAGCTAATTGTTCATTTTCTTTGAAGAGTTTTATCGTGGTAATATTTTTTATACGTTCGTAATGATATGCTCTTAAAAACTATGAATTATTATTTTCATTTTGTATTTTCATGTCTATTTTTAAAAGTTATAAAATAAATATAAAATGATGT
Source organism: Battus philenor (assembly GCF_028537555.1). Lineage (NCBI taxonomy): Eukaryota > Metazoa > Arthropoda > Insecta > Lepidoptera > Papilionidae > Battus > Battus philenor. Next base: position 9,542,975 of record NW_027181693.1, read on the forward strand.
TTAATCTTCACTAACCTGCCACCAACGATGATGGAGAAGTCATCTTTATCTAAAATACGAAAATGGTCCGGCGCTGTAGAGTTACCTACGAATTGTTCAGAAGTTTCTTCACCTGAAACAATATAAAATGTTTTAAAAAAAGTAAACATGGAAAAAACGTTGTTCTGAAACATTTGCGTAAAGATGTGGATAGGGATCGCCAAATAGAGTAACCGGGATTTTTTTTAAATTTAAGTTACAGTATTATTGCTGATGTTTTATCACCACTTTTGTTGTGTTGTGTAGAAAAAAACGTAATATAAAATGTTGCACACAATTGCTCGTAATTGTCCATAGTTCTCATTCCATCACCGAACACACAACGGGTATCCATCCTTTGTTGTAAACATTCCTCGTTTTCCAACTAAACGTTTCGCTTCGCATCGTTTATATTGCATATAGTAAAGGATTAGAATAGTTCACCTACGTCATTGTTACTGTCCAAATATGGTATTTGTTTTGCTTTTATTTTAAAAGGAAAAAGCTGTTTACGCTAGGCTAATGCGAATTACTAAGGAAGGCTACGTCTCTATTAAACAATATATGATTGGAATTGTTCAAAAATGTTTATTATGATTAAATATAAGTATTATATGATTATTATTGTTAAAACATTATTATATGTTTGATTAAAAATATACAGTAGGTGTCAATAAAAAATAAAACGTTCCCTTTTTTGGAAGAACTTTCAAATCATAAGATCTCAACGTGATTCAGGTGGACTGCTAGGGGTCCATAGGAGATAAACGGGGTCTAACGTTGGCGTGGGATGGGTTCACAATACATAAACTAAGGTTTTCAGTACAATGCTTTGAAATTTACAAAGAGCCTTCGTACGCAACGCTTGTTTAAACGTGGAAAGGTATATAATTGTAGCTGTACTGTTCACCGGAACCAGCTAAATTTTGGAGGTGGTCTAAGAGAAAACAAATTTTGACCCTGGTGCTTCGAGAAAAATACATAAGAAATGTTTTTTGTTAAATAGCATAAAAGGTGAGCGAGGCGTTCTAACCCCGTCGCAATGATATAAGTTGACGATAATAATGTTTGCGTTGTCATGACCTTCAAACTACAAAATATTCAACGTCGTCGTTTTTACCTTACGCAAAGAAAAAACGATATGTAAATATAATAAACAAACGATTTCTTCCATTATGTACACGTTGCAAATACTATTTTCATTATTCACTTTGATTAATGTTAAATAGAATGAGAGGTTCTGTATCGAGCGAAATTCGATGTTTTGTCATTTATCTCTGCCATCCACAGTCAAATAGTTTCAAGCGTCTTGTCTTCTTTTTCTTATTTTTATATTAAAAATGTTGTAGAACCATTTTACAGTCATACAGGTAATGTTGACTTAGTTATGGTGAATTATTGAAGACGCATCTTCAATATTTCAATTACAAGTTATGTATTTTGCAGTAATGAACAGCAGTTATTTGGCAGTTTAGATCCAATGGTGAAAAATATTCTGTGTTTAGATCGACTTTCTAATGTATACTTTAAGATATTTACTTTTATAAGTAGACATGTTTCGATGCTTATAGTCTGATGTTAATTTTAGGCTCGAAAATTATGGAGACAACTTCATAAATTACTATAGTGCTACCGAAACCGCTGTACCGCTCTGTAGTCAAGCACGGCGAGGCGTGGGCCGTAGAAAAGTGAGCATGACGGTCGCCGCTGCGACCGTTGACGGCGGAGGCGCAAAACAGAGCAATAGTTATTACCACTCGATTTCCCTACCGCCGGGCGCATACCTAAAGAGCGGTACAGCGGTTTCATAATTAGTTATTAAATTTGTACAAGGTTGTCCCCGTCTCACTTGTCATATATTTTAGATTTTTTTCTCTACAAGTGTTTTTCATAATACTTCAATATCAAGCAAACAAATACTGTCTATTCCCGTGGTTTGCAAACATGTGGCTTTCTCAGTTTATATTTAAAAATTACTTATGCTATTGTTTTCTTAGGGATTTGTAGTAATTGGACTTGGCGTTACGCATACAAAATTAGCCAGCACGGCTTAGCGTCACACGTATTGCCTAAGCCGTAACAAGCCGAATTTGATTAGGGATTCTACAATTACGCACATCCATTTGTGACTAATTACTGTACTTATTATCATTACAGTAATGAATATAATGCGTATTGTGAAATAATTGTAATTAAGAATATTTTTGCAAGAAAATTAATAAGCAATCAATTAAGTATAATTATTCGTAAGTATAATTAATTTAAGTTGCCTCATTAACGTTTTTAACTTTAAGTTAACAGTCAAAATGCAGTCTTCATTATGTACTTTATTGTTATGATTTAACATTGAACACATATTTTTTGAACCGAGAACACTTTTTAATATTGGCCGAGAAATATTATAACATTTTATTTTCAGTGTGTTTATATGTTACGAAAAAGAATGAAGATTTTTGAAATGTGGTGTTAGAGAACAAAAAAATTACAGATGGACAGCGAGACGAATTAATAAATCCACCGCCAATCAGCTTAAAGTTAAGACCAGGTTCGCAGAACCGTAAATAACTTCGATATACTATTGGTTGTAGGGAAAAAAAGAAGGTAAAAGACTACGTAGGCGATCATCTACACGCTAGTCTGATCAAGACATATCAATAAATGGCCTCTCCATTACTAGTGTTCTGAGGAAAGTACAGCTGAGGTTAGTATGGAAAGAGCTTGTCATGGGTTCCGTCAAAGGGTTTCAAAACTCAGAGTAAAATTATGTATAATTGTACGTACGTGAAAGAAAAAAAACGTTTTAATAAAAAAAAAACTGTTGATAATTTACGATTTAATAACGATTGTTGCAGAAATTCTCACGAGTTTAATATGAATTACATCGGCCGGCATCTTGTTGCACCTGCGGTAGTGCATGCCTTAAGAGATGTTTACTCTTCATAAATTCTGTTCACTGCACGTACGAGTAAAACAACTGTATTTTACACAAGCCAGAGAAAAATATTATATTTTATATGAGCACGTTTAACCATGGGGCATATAACGGTACGCTATAAAGTATGATTTTGAAAATTTATTTTTATTTTGTTTCTATTTAAATATCTTATAGATTTATAGATTGAATTACGAATGTAATAATAGCAGATTAATTATATCTAAGTATATACATTTTACCACTTATTAACGATACAGGCTTTTCTTTACTAAATATTATTTTTCGATGTTTTCAGTCAGTTTATGTGTAATTTAATAATTAAATTACTTTTCGGAATTGTTGCAATACCTTATATCTAAGTAAAGACATATAATATGACGTCAAAATTTGTGTTAAGAATGTCTTCCATTTTTGAAGTGACAGTTATTTTTTAGTTGCATTCGTTACTAAGTAAAAAGATCCCTTACCATATTTAACGTGGATTCGCGCATTCGCATCAGGCATCCATGCTTGCACTGTCGATGCTAAAAGGACCAGGACCGCTCGTGCAACGGCCATTTTGGATTAGTTCCTAATCCTCTCTACACACGCCATCTTCTGCTGTGTCCTGTAACAATAGATAGGTGATTTAAAGCCGTTTAACATTATCTGTATTGATTAATGGTGTCGAGGTTTCATTGTAGTCAATCAATGGATACATATAATGTTATTTTAACATAATAATGCTAATATTCAGTAATAGTTTTATTAAGTATTTGGAAAAATTACCGCCCGTATAATTTAATAGCGATCACATGCTATATAATGACGATTTTTACCCGGTGTAAAATAAATAATGTTGTAAATATTTTGACAGTCAAGCGTACACAGATATAAAATGTTTAATGCATTCGTAAGTTATGTAATATAATTCTCTGAAAGCCAGATGTTGCTGGCTTAATCCCCGAGCAAATTGCGATGTGTCTGAGAATGCATTTAACACCTACATTTTCTCCGTTATTTCTGCACTACTTACTGCGTCATTTGAACCGGAAAAGAAAGCATACGTATTCGTAAATTATAACTAATAAATAACGGGCATAATTAATTTGTGAACTTATTTAATAAGATTAATTAATTGAAAAAAAGTTTTTTTTTCAAGTTGTACAATAAATACCATACTTAATGCTACCAAATGTAATCATAGATTCTAGCCTTTTTCTTAAAACAATAATGACTGTAGTAAATATTAAACACTAAATATATATGATAATTTGGATTTGTTGTTGTAAATTTTTCAATGAACAATTTGACCAAAGTCAACAAGTCATCATTATATCAACTGATAGACGCCTACTGCATCTAGTGACATCCCGTGACTGAACTACGTCGTCGGTACACTATACTTTATATATGAACAAAATCAATTGCGATACGTATTTGCCTTTTAAAATATATAATATATTTACCATATTCTTATCTCATACAATCTACACATCGACTACCCGCTACTCGTCTTTCTTTTGTTTCCATACTACGATTGTAAGAAACAGTCTTTAGTGACCGCCGTTTCTGTTGTTATTTTAATATTGTGTTAATTTTTGAAGTTATGTGTACAATAAAAATCATTAATAAGCTCATTGTTATAATTGACATTCTTATAAATTCATCTACAATAAATATTTTAAATAGAACTTTATGAGACATTCTTTTTTTAAATAGTCGCTTATTTTTAAAAACTATGGCGTCATGTGGCAGAACCTAATTAAAAAGACTAGTGCAGTTTGATAATTTGCGTCATACACAAGTCGCAAAAAATGCGTGCGTGTACGAAGTTTCCATCTTCGTGCGTCGCTGCAAGACGGGTTGCATATCTCATTCTTGTTTTTTTTTTATTTGGATACTATTCTATCGTGGGAGCAGATCTTTGGAGTTCATATATAGTAATGATTTGATTATAAATTGGCTGGTGTCAAATTGATATCTGACATGTTACTTTTTTAATATTTTACATGTTGTCTCAATTATTTTGACAATTCGTGAATAAAAATAAAATTTCTGGTCATATTAGTACTAAGTATATTACTATGATTATTTAAGTTATAGTATATATATATATGTATGTATAAAAATTGTGTTGGTTGTTATTATTGGTTATACATTTTCGTAAGACTCGGGGAAGGTTAAATAATAGTAAAACCAATAGTTTTACTCATACAAACTATTAAGTAAATTAAAACACCTGTCCCTAAATGTAAAATATTTTATATGAATCAACACCAGAAAAGGCTTTATTCGCAATGAAACAAATAATATCGTGTTACATAAATATAACACATTTTTCGTTTGTTCCCATATTATCATTAAATAAAATTTTAATAGAAACATTAAGTTAATAATATAAGAGGTGATTCATTTTTTTATAAACATCATAAATTATTTTTTAAATAAAGATGAAACCCCCAAAGTAGTATTGACTAAAAATTAAAAAATATTGTAAAAATTAAAGTAAGAAAAATCACTGTTGATCCAAAAACAAACTGTGTCCGTGTGGTATTATTAGCTAATGTGGCGTTGAAAATGTTCATCTAACAGTAGGCGAGCTAGCCATTGTAGGCTGACGTCGCACAAAGGATATGCATAATGTGGATGGGGATGGTACGTTCGCTGCCACTATATTTTGCGTCGTCGGAGCTTTGTTACAGCACTCCAGTGTCGCAGTGTCTGTATGCTATATAACCTGTTAGCGTTAATTCCTGTACGGCAATATATTACGCGCGCGAACCTGCAATTTATCGGAGCTGGATCTACCGACGCAATTACTGGCTTAAACAAATGAGCGGTTATCGAACGGCGGGCAAAATAACCTTGCGGTTAACTCTCTTTTTAAATTAATACTTTTTTAAAATAATGCCGTAGCACGCGGCTTTCGAATGTAATAGGTCTATGTCGACGCCTTTTGATTGACGTGCTTAATAACTACATAGTAACGAGTAAATAGGGTAAACTTACCAACGACTATGTTATTTGTTTAATTTACTTAATTGCTTAACTAACATAAGACATAAGTAAAATTATAAATTCGAATGTTGCTATATACCAATTACCGACGAGGGGTGGTCCAATTTTTTAATAGTCCGAGCCATTTTTTAAACTTTATAATCTTTCGTGAGCAGCAATTAAAGGTGTTTTTAAAAAGGTGTTTAAAATATATTTTTATAGCAATAATATTTATTGCAAACGTGTAAATATTAATAATATGTATAAAAGGATACAAAGCATGTACATTTAACTTAAGTATTAAATATTAAACACCTTTCATATAATTCTTATAAAATTTGGTGACAGCACAAAAATTAGTAGAAAACTCGCGTACTTATGTTCCAAATATTCCTACAGAGAGCCGCGTGTGGTTTGCGAACCGCAAGTTGGCGACCCCTGGTATAGACAATATGCGATCCCCCTTGCTTACAGAGAATACGAAACGAGAGTTATGAAAACATGAGAAGACGTGGAATTGCATATTTTATATCAACAGTTCGGCAGTCACTACTGTTACTGTTATATCTTTCAAGCCGAACCAGTCAACTCATATGATATTTCCTCTAGGTCTAAATAATACTTTTAAGACAGTCATGTAAAAATGTTTCACCTTTTTAATGATAATTATAAGTATTAATATTGAAATAATTCACTATTTGATGATGACTCATTTTGCGAGTATTTTTCAAGAATTAAAATATCTAATTAAATTTTATACTGTTAAAAGCAATGACAAATTATTAAACTTTTATCTAATTGTGCAAACAATCCCAACTCTGAGCAACAGGTCAATCGTCGAATCCAGCTCTGTTCGACTGTGTTTGGCAAAATCAATTAACTTCTTGTCCAATATTCCTTAATGCTTAAAGATGAAGGTCTACAATCAATGCGTGTTACCAGTGATGACTTAGGCACAGAAACGTGTTTTTTTATTTGGCAAGTACAGTCGTTCAATCACCCATGGTGAGGAAAAGATCGGGATTTCTTCATGACATCTCTAAATGAACGAAAGTAACTAACATAGCTAGTCGGTTGTAGTGGCAGTGGGCAGGCCACTTTGCACGTATAACAGATGGCCGCTGGGACCTTAAGATACTGGGATGGAGACCATGGACCGGCAAGGGCAGTGCAGGACGTACCTTTATAAGATCGTCAGAAAACGATGGATTAGGCCTCTACCTATCGCTCTCTTTCGAAATCTGAGATCTTAGATCTGATTGGAAGAAGACGTGTGTGGGACGTCCACTACTGGACATACTCGTAGTGGACGTCCCACAGTTGAATGATGAAGAAGATTAAACATTTTGTAATGGTATAAATATAACCCAATTTAATTTATCGCAAATATTGTTTTTACCTTACGTTTAAACTGGATGCATTGCAATAATATTAAATTACGAAGTAGGTCGCTTCATTTATTTTTTGCGGATGAACGCAGCATGCTGGCGTGTAATTACATAGGTGCGGTTGACATTTGAGCCGCAGGCAGCGAGAGCAGTCGTGGTGTTTCTAGCCTTCATGTTATCCCACGACACTCGGGAAGCTGCGGTTCTTTTCCCTCGACCACAAAGTTTTATGGTTGTAATATATATACGTTAAGACTACATCGCAGAAGACTGGGAATAACGTCTTTTGAACAATACCTTCTACACCTCTGTATTTTATTTATACTGCTTCTGTTCAAGTTAAGCGATCAAATTACATAAATATTTAATCCAGAAGTTTGTTTTACAAAAATGTTTTATTATACTTTATGTCTAATATCAAGGCGAAATAAGGTCAAAAAATATTTCAGGTAATTTCAAAAATCTAAGGAATTGGATGTAGTAATTATGAGTACATGACTAAAAGCGCTATTTTTTTTCAAAAACCTGACATCGCAACAGATACATGGATGTGAAAAAAATGTAATAGTAAGAATTTGTAGTAATGGTAATAGAGAGATACATACAGTTTCATTTACTTTAATAAATAACAAAGATCAAAAAGAAACTTGACAAATATTTTAATTATTTTCTACGATTTTTGACGTTGATTTATAGAAAATATCTGTATATATTTTTAATATAACAGATATTGTAATACTTTAGTAAAAATTAAGTAACAAAAAATTATACCGCATGTCGCGAGTGAGCGGATTTCAATGTAGACCTTTCTTTGTTTCGTTTAGGTGGTGTTTTACTGTACTCTCAATTCGAAAGCAATCACGTTAAAAAGCTGCATTATCGAAATAAAAAATGCAAAACCTGATTGTATTGGTATGAAATAGACGGAATTAACAACACCTGTCCCTTACGTACACATTGGAACCCGGTAGTGCCAGACTTTTCGATATTTTTGTCTAGATATATCCAGAGGGTTGTTAAAAATTGATAGGAATTTTTGATTATTACTAGGTTATACATGGTCTCCTATTTCGAGACTCCCTGGCAATCTCGCAGTCGTCTAGAATGTCGTGGGTTCTGAGTAGATATATGGCGAATAAAACGGAAGAGAAAGACAGAAAATTGTGGTATGAAAGAAGTAGAAAGAAGGGAAAAATATTAAAAAGAGCGTGAACACATCCATAAAGAAAATAAACGACTCTGTCTTTCCCAAAGATAGTACGAGTGGCTCCTGATAGCAGAGATCAATAGAAAAAAACCTCACAGTCGCTCAACGAGCCATGGCGAGGACTATCCTCGGAATTTTTCTTTCGAGATTAAATTTCAAATGAAACGGAACTAGTCTGTAGACAAATGAAAGTAACCGTCATAGCGGATTCAAAAGTTGAAGTGGCAGCGGGTAGATTACATCGCACTCAGAACAGACGGTCGCCGGGACTTCAAGGTTCTGGAGATTCATTCCTGGTGGCGAACAAAGTATTAATATCGTTGGAGGACGTTGGTTGGAGGTCGCTTCCAAACGGTTCTATTGTAAATTTGTAGGCGACTTATTGGTAATTTAATTGAGAAATTAAAGTCGTTTTGACGTTTTGCCGGATAAACCTACCATTAAACTTTAATAATGGTTGGAGTAGTAAAACGGACCTAATGCTTTAGTACCTTTGATTTTGGGTGGACTACATACTCGTTTGTACGACAAATTACTTTGTGCTCAGCGTTAGATAGGTGTTTAAGGATACTACTACTTACAAAAAGGATGTTTAAAATTGTTTACGTTAAGGTGAAAAGGTCAAACTAAGGTGCCCCATGCAATACTAGCGCCTCAGGTTAATTAGTTTTTACAAAGAGATTTACAACACGGATAAAAGGTTCCGATTATGCTCGTACAAAATATCAAGTCTAAAACTCTTACTGAATGAAGATTTTGTTAAGATAAGGATGTTTGCAAAGATTAAAACGGAGCATATAAATTAGATACTAAGTCATAATCAGAGGTAGGATAATAATATACATTGCTTTGACTTTAATGACTTACTTATAAGATAAATTTACGAAAGAAACTATTTTGCAGACAAGTATACGTTGTCGTCTTACTAGTAGAAACAGGTATAGTTATTCGTTTTATTCCCAAAATGCTCAACAAAAGCGTTTTCAATAATATGTTGTTCAAAGTTCATTCATTAGTTTGGGTTTCTCTGAAATTATACATTTTATATTATGCATATTAATAAAATCGACTATATCTTGTTATCATAATAACTATTAAGAAGTAAAAATTTTAATAAGAATTTTATTAACAATTCCGTTCGTTGGAATTAATGCCCATATCGCACTTAACAGACGAAACGCTACACAGATTGCTCTTGTGATTTATGTGAAAGCGCGGTCTTACGAGTCCTAAAATATAAGTTTGTAACTATATAGCTAGTCAATAGGACGTCATTTCTGCCCATAGACGCCCACTACGAGGCCTAGGTTTCTCTCAAAGATGTCTATGGAGGATATAGCGTAATCGTCAAGTTCGCAGTGTGGTATTATGGTAGCAGAGGACGCTGCTGCCCATTCTTTGGAAAGTATTTGTGAGCAGTGACAATCTTGCATAATTAATGCACAAAGTGTGAATTACATAAAATTTTATCTCGGGAATCAAGCCAACCAACGATCTTAAGTCTCAGTCTCTCACTACTAGGCTACCACTGCACGATCTGCGATATTTTCATTTAATTTAAACATTTATACAATATAACTAATAGGGATGATATTATCTTATTTTTGGGATTTTTTTAATGTTACATAAATACAAATATTTACTTATTATAATTTAATCTGTATGTATGTATGTACATCACAAATGAAATTCTACAATAAATCTTTTTGAAAATGTATTGTTACCAAGCTTAGATAACTTTTGGCAAATTTGAATGTCGAAATTTATCTAAAGAAGAAAGTGGTTAGCATACGAAATAGACGATAAAGAGAGTTTGTCGCATTTTCTATATCATGGTATAATTTATAGCTCGCTTCGGGCGGTGTCACGCGTGAAATGTTAGACACATAAATGTCCAAAATGTAAGAGGATAACTACTTACGTGGTGGAAATGTATAAAAAACGAATTGATGTGTACCACTCGAATCGTTTTATTTTTTTAGATAAATTCTCCGTGAAATGATGTGACACATTGTGACGTGAAAATAGATGAAATACTCATTTATTTTTACGTTATATAAAAACCTAATGATGATCGAAAGTATATACTCGTACTATAGAAACTCTCAAAATAAATTTCCTATTTCATGTTGGATGGTAGTTTAAACTCCTTTCAAAGATATTGTTTAGTTAAATAATTGTCTTGTTTAGTAACAATGTCTTTATCTTTTTTAGTGGCGACGAGAAAAAAGCAATAGTTTAGTTATTTATTACTCTACCATCTTTTAAAATCAACTTTAAACCTTTTCCGATTATGGAATCGTTAACTATAAATAAGTTAGTTATAATAATATTATACTTTAATACATCATTATAAGGCTTACACGATTATTTCGATCATTCTCATCTAGACTGCCAAATAGTAAATATCATGTATTTATTACTCACGCGTCGTGTACGTGCTCACTGACACGTTGGCGGTTGTGTTTAATTCTACACTGAATATCAAAGTCAAAGAATTTGTTGCGTTTTCAAATAAAAGTTTATATCATCATCATAATTTTGTCTACGTCCATTGACTGCTTGACATTGTTTTCCTCATAGATATTTAATAGAACTAGTTAGAAGTGGCATTTAGCTGACTTTTACAAGATTGTTTGTCAACCTTTTGGTTGAACATTTTACGCAGCGCTTGGTTCGTGGTCTCTATTCCAAAAACTTAAGTTCCCAGCAGTCTGCCTACTGCCACCTCAACTAGCAGTTCGTTAGGCTATGTCATACATATAAGTATGTATATATATATGTTAATTGATTTTGCACAATGAAACTGTTAATTTTCTACTTATCTTTAAGGAAACATTTATACGCCGGGTACTAAAACCGAAAACATGACAAAACAACTATACACAGTAATGAGTAGGATTTATGACAAACAATCCAAGTCAAAATAGCTTTATTATATAACATCATTGTAATAATCTATAATAATCAGTATTATCAGACGATTGGGTTCGGTTTTGTAGTCTTTATAGAAGTGTTCCTATGTAGGTATTTTAAAACCGATGTTTACAAAAGGTTAATATTATTTATATTGCAAAAATTAAATTTTTGCTTCATTTACGATACATGGAATTGACAAGATGCGAAATTTAATCAGATTTTAAATATTAATACACCATATTGGTTAGGTTTTTAAGTAGGTGGCACTTAGGTTTCAATATATATAATACCATTAATATATACTGAAACCTAAGTGTCTTCTTGTTGTATTCTTCGTCTTCCGAACACACAGATATACAAATGTATGTCTCGCTAGTTGATTAATTTTCCTTGATACGATGACTGTATGTACTTCTTTTTTTGGAGGCAGAATTCGAAGCCTCGGCCTCCCCTACAAATAAAAGACTTACCCCCAAAAACTCGAAAAATATATCTTTAGGTTCACATAATTCTCATGCCTTCAGCATTAATATGACAAAGCCAATGCTAGTGATAACATAAAATCTACAATAATTTATAAGCCTTATCAAATAACCAACAAGATATCGTTGTAATGTGTAATATACATGAATCCAGGTTAGAGTTCCGAAAAGCCAACACGTTTTATATTTCACTCTAATGCTATGTTTTTATATTTGGATATTTTGACAGGAATAACGTTTTAATTTTCTTTTCAATGAATGCAGATCATTCCAATCCGAGTATTACAATACTCTTCAACATTAAATATATGGCAGTAATCTTAAAGATCAAAGATATTACATAAATTCGGTTTCTTTTAAAGATTTGCAAACTTCTTCGCATCTTATTGCACGCTCCAGTGAACCACGATTTTAATCTACAAGAATTATGTTAAATGAAGATTCTGTTTAGATACCTCGTAGAAAGTAGAAAGAACCATAAAAATTTTACTTCAGTTGTCTATGTGGAAAAAATCCTATAAATGCAAAAATTTCGTTATTAATTCATTATTACGACAGTCTTATTATAAGAAAAGTGTAACAACTTATCTTTCGTTATATTTCTTTTCTAAATTTTGGTTCAAGTTACAAAACTGTCGCAGCATGCTATATGTACATTAATGTGTATATAGACTAGTTAAAACCGATTGTGCTTATAAAACATCAAATCAAATGTCGAATACTTTTATTTTAAAATTGATAATTACAAAACATTCACCGACATTATCTTTAATTTGGGTACGGAGATTTCAATTTTAAATTTTTATTTTGAAAGTTTTTTAGTTTACTTATGTGTAAGGTTGACATACATTAAGAATTAATAAATTTCATTTAAAAATAGTAAATGTTGATTTGCTATCCGGTCCATTTATGTTAAAAAAATTTCACCCACTTAAATAATCAATTGCTATTTAAAAGTAGGTATAATGGCTACTCCAACAAAGATATTAAGAATATGAATTTGTAAAAGAACTTTAAAATAAATCGTAATATTTATTATTACTTAATTAGGCATTTCGATAGGATTATTCGTTTTGTTTTTTATTGTATTATTTAGTTTGGTTTTGAGGCCAGATCACGTGACTTTGTTACTAACCTATATAAATATTAAAATAACTGATACTTTTAAAATGCATAACGTAATTAATAATTAGTTAAGCAAAAGTACAGTTTCGTAATTTGTCGTTCTGGTCCATCTGGCATTTCCATTAACTATATACTATGTTATAGTGACGCATGCGTAATTACGTAGGATGTTGATAATGTCATTCATTCAACGGATCCTCGTTTACTAACTCGCGATGTTGTTTAGACTATTTATAAACAATAACATGGTCAAACAGATCCATTCGCAGGCACATATCATTATTTAATTACGTTTATTGTTCATTGAAGATATTTTAAGAAGACTCAATAGCTTTCAAGAATGGATGTGTTTACTTGAAATTAAAACGTACTTTATTGTCATAGATATGATGTTCGGATTCATATTTTTACATTGAGTAAAAGTTTTTGCTAAACATAGAAAATATTTTCAAATCAAAAATAAAAGTGGAGTTATATGGAAAATATATATATATTTAAGAGGAAAAAGTCTGAGATTTAATTATTGCATTTCTGATTCCATTGAATATACGTTTACATGCCTGCTTGTGCGGATGTGACAAAAATACACTATTTGGCGTGCAGGTAGAAACCTCAAAAAATTATTCGAATTGTTTATTTATTTAAGTAGTAATTAGTCAATTATTTTTGACCATAAAGTAGTTGAATGTGGGCGTTAATACGGCATTATTATATTATTTTTTTTATTAAAAAGAATGAACTAAAAGTTGTTTAAATTATTAAAAGAGTATTTAATTAGATTTATTAGCAGAAGTCAAATATACTATAGTATCTGGCATTAAATCTTCCATATCGGAAATATAATTTTTTAATTAGGACAATTTTTAATACTCTGTATATTTATAAAGAAGGAGAAGAACTGGGTTTTTAAGACAACACTGTATAAAATTGAACTCAGTCGTCGTTTTTTGCCGTGTCTTATAATATTCAACCCGATGTGACTAACCAAATGCCGGAACCAAGCACTATACCCATGATTTTCAACGCGTATGAACATATTTGGAAAGTGTAACGAACACGTTATTTTTTCAACTTTGTTTTCACTTTTATAGTTATTTGAACTTATCAGTAAATGATTACAAATTAATTATCTGTGTAGTTTAAAAAACTAGTTAACTACTAAACTACTAACTAGTAAACTAGGACCATAAATAAATATACGATTTGTTACTTATGACTGCCACTAGATGTCGTTGCCACAAGTCGTCGATGTGATATGCGAGGTACGCATATGGGACCTAAATTTTAATATTTGTTAATGTTGGTCTCAAGTTCAAAACTATTAATTCTTTATAACTCTAATATAATAATATTTATCAATTTCAACTGTTTGATATATTTAAATATGATTACTTATAATACATCTAGTTCTAAATTCAAACAACTTGAGCTTTGTTTAATCCTGCTTCAATTTGTAATAAAACAATAACTTCCGAATTAATAAAAAATATTTTAGTAAAATAATTAAGATTTAAATTGAATGGGTGTTTGGTACCAGTATTGGCTGGATAACTCGAAGAGCGACACGACCAAATTACTTGCCGTGTTCCTAATGCAACCACAATTTCCGTTTTCATTTCAGGACAGTAAACTTCATGATATTGTCTTTTTACTATTGCTATAAATTCATCTTTTTGTAATATTATTACAATAAATTAAACTTCTTAAAATTAAAAAGGTAATTATACCTATATTCTATAAAAACTTCTTTGGGTTAATATTAGAAATTTATTTGTATTAATTGGATAAAATTTTGTTGGGATGCAATGAAAAATTTGTTAGTGAGGCATGGGTAAATATCCCAGAATATTAGAACGGATGGTAAGCGTGGGTGTGTCAACAATACCCGCACACTCCATCGCGCCCCTACACGATACAACTTTTTGTAGAAGCGAGCTCACGCTTCACTACTATGTTCAATAATTTTAGAATCCAAATTAGACTCACCGAAGTTGATTTTTTAAAAAAGTAATCCAATCAAAAAAACTTCCACTTTTAATTCACGTACTTTCAAAGCACTATTTATATAATAATTACACAGAAACTTTTGATGTAGTTATGAAGAATTTTACACGTTCACACAAGAATCACATAACAAAAACGTGTCACACAGAAATCTCCCAAGTAACCGGTTTCTGAGAAGTAGGAGAGTGTAACGTAACAGTTTGTTTTATGCGGTGCAATGTTTACAGTGGACGCCGTACTAAAAGCCGCGCGGTCAACACCACAAGTCAATACACATGCAACACAGCCGACGTCGGCGGCGGCACTAGCGAGCGGGGCAGCTGCGAGGTGCGGGGCGCCCTACAAACTTGCTCGACTAGCTTTTCTATCTCTTTCATAACATGCGCGCGCGTCGTTGCCACGCTCACCTCACGTTATAAGCGTTGCCAGTTTTACGTCGTTTTTTGTTTTGTGTTGACGCTTTTAAATGAGGGGCCATAAAATAGAAATGTACTTTGTCGATTGGGAAGGGTAATAACAGAGCTAGAGATAGATTTTATGTATGAAGAAACTAAGACAAACGATATTTTCAATAAGAAAATCTACACTTTTATGTATTTGTATTTGGAGCTTTTATTTACATACATACGTTAAATTTTAATTACGAAAAGTAATGAAGAAGTAATAAAAGAGCGAAGCAACAATAAATTGCAATATCACGAAAAACTTTTTTTTACCATGCCATCCATATTTAAAAACTTGTATTCATTGATAGTCTTTTAAGCTCTTAGTACCAAACAATTATATAACAGCGAAAAGTTATGTTTTCTTTATATTCAGTAATACACATGAGAAGTAAACATATAGTTTGTAGAAATTGTGTGTTTAACTTTTATTACCGTATCATATAAGTACTGGCTGATCGGACAGACAACTGACCTGTCTTAGCTATGTACAACCAATAAAATACCAATAAAATACCGAAATAGGTATTTAAAAAACCAATTGTTTATTGCACGTTTTTTGATAACCAACATTGTTAGTTATATTTTTAGTGCATATATAATATTAGTGCTCTTCCAGAACGGGAACAAGTGACACCGGCCATGTGAAAAATATGAATTTTCAAGATCGATGCCACAAATATTTAACAAAAGCCCTTCCGGTTTTTTTAATGACATGGCAAATGCAAACCGCTTTGGAAAGTGCATTTTGCCATAAAAACAAAATAATAGGAAACTTATAAAAAAGGAAGAATGAAATCGTTAAGTATGTTCTCAAGTTATATCGTGAAAACAGGAAATATAATACTTTTATATTTTTATTTTATTCATGTCAGTCGATAGATGCCCAATAATTAGATTCACAATAATAATAATTAAGATTAATTATTCAGAGTTACATAAAGATTGGTCTTATTCTGTCGTCACAAAAATTTGACCATAATTAATCTCTCTATTAGCGCCATATTATTTATAATAGTGCCATAACTAAATTGTGTGATATGGCTAGTCTAATTAAATGAACAATTTTAAAGTTTAGAGTAATTTTTAAATACTAAAGAGGTTATCCTTTACCATATTTTTGTAATTATTTTATATCGGTCATTAGATTTGATGCCGTATAATATCGATTAAATATAATAACGTTAATTAAGATTATATATTTCTTGTAAATGCATTTATTACATTTATACCTAGACTACAAAGACCGAAGTATTCGAGCTTAAGTAAAATCCTTATCAAAGGACTGGCAGACAAGGAATATCACACAGAAGTGAAGTGTATAATATGGACTGGCTGGTATATTAAGATATTTTGACGAACTTGTACGTATTTTAGTACTTCGATAAGTTAATATTCTTAACTCTTAAAATAATAGTTTATGTAGCAATAACACTTTATAGACACCGTTTAGTCGTAATACGAGTTTATAAGAAAGATTCAACTGTAAGTGTAGCCACAATTTAACAAGAAACAAAGTATTTTTGGTGACGTTTCTTTCCTCTTTCTTGTGAATAATATATTACAAAAGATAAGCAAAAAGAGGCCCAAGATGTTTGATAGGCGGAGCAGGTAGCTGGCACGCCGTCCGTCCCGTGGGTTAACGCCAACATTTGTTTATCGCATCTGTCTACGTTAAGTTGTATAGAAATTTACCGTAAAGAATCACACGAGGAACTCTTATTTTGTTTTCTATTCAATCACGGCCAACTTTGATTACATATAGCGTGCTATGTGAAAAAAATTATGACGCTTAGTTATGTATATAATATTATACATATAGTATATTTTCACATAGGCCACGCGTCTCACTGGTTGGTCATTTTTTGGGTAGGTAACAGCAATCTACCAAGTCGAGGTACGGTCCATGAGTCGGAATGCTAAACGTGTATAATCAACGGGTGACAGTCCAGGCTGTGGTATTCTCGTGGGAGCCTTTGAGTCTAGTCACTTCTAACATGAGCCATCTCTCACTAAACCATTTAAGCCATTAGGACACCCAAAACGTTCATCGGAAACGTTTCTTACAACGCACATGGAAGTGAGACATCATCCTGTTGCCTAACTGGAAAGTGTGGTTTTCATATCTAATACAAACTTTAATCAAATTATAGACTTTTTGCCGTATCGTTAAACTGAACATTAAGTCAGTAATTTTAATTTTATGTATAAATAACCGCGTAGTAGATTTCATAATCTTGGCTTAGCCCGAATGGTGGCTCGCTAGACTATCTGTGTAGTATCACTGTAGTAAACCATAAGCGTTAAGAAAAGTAATATAACAAATAATGTTATTGGTATATGAAAAAATTGTAAATAAAAGTGAGAACCTTTTTTTCCAAATTTGTTGTATACATATTTTATAAAAGGTTATAACTTTTAGGCGAGATGTATCACCGAAATTACATGAAGTTGGTGTATTCTTGCTCCGAATTACGTTATCTGATATGGAACGGTTTACGATCTCGCCGGAGCCCATTTGCATATCAGAGGCGGCGCGGTACGTAGCGCTACAAGTCTGAGAGACAATATATTTCAACGTAAGACGACGGCGCTATCTTCTACTCTTGTACAGAACTGGGGCGAGAAAGGTGCGGGTATTTGGCGTTTTGCCATAGAAAAATTTAAATTATTTATTCGTGTAAAAAAGTATCAGCCATTCATAACATTGAAGTACTGAGATTGATTTGTAAATATTTTTAAGCATGTTCTTATTTAATGGTTTCAAAAATTGCTTTTATAATTTCTGTTTATAGTCCATGCCAAAACATAATAAGATATTTAATTTTTATGTAATTAATTTTAGACTTATCACGCGTCATCGGTAAATTTATTATAAAAAAAATTAACACGGGTTTTTGAATAATCCCTAAATTCTTTGAATATTATAAAGTACAGTATCACTTTGATAAGTTGAAAATTGTTATCTTCGGTCGGTAAGTGAGGGTAGAGTGAGATATCGGCTAGATGAAGCTTTGCTAACGACACCGAGCGACGTTTCACTCCGAGAGCTTCGCCTTCTTCGCACACTGCACAGATAAGGCAAAGCCCGCCATTTTTCATTACATTCTTACAAAGGTCCAATTAATACCTTATCTCTGTAATAAGATGAGAGTAAAACGCGAGCAGTCATTTAAATTCAGAAACGAAGTCATTAGTTATTAAAACGTTACGCTCAAAGGGTTTTCTGATAGTGAATTTTATATTTCCGTCAAATTATCAGTATCGTTTAAATAGTTTGACACTTTTGATAAGACATAGATTTTGGAGTCATGTGCAATAATGAAAATGATTAGATTAATCAAAATTTTAGAGAGGAAAGAAGAGAAAGGAAGAGAAGAATTTAAGGGAAGTTTATCTAAGGAAAAAATTCTAAATTTTGCGGACTTATCAAAAGAAATTTCAAGACGTTTCTTATGAGTGACGAAACGTATGTAGTGTATATTTCGGCGACCGACCTATAAAAAAATAAAAAATCAATACACATCACCACATTTGTGGGGAAATAATTTCCTAGTGGTGTTCATAGGTGTTCCCCCAGAAAGACTGAGCATTACTATATTATTAAACAGCCAATATTTATCGCTCGAAATGGCAGTATTTAAGTCAATTACAGGACACTTATTTATGATGTACTGTACTGGTATCGTACATAAAGTTTAACTTGTTGACAGTGATGATTTAAAAGGAAATGGAGCACGGCATCCTCGCGTTGGACATCTGAACAATGTATTGTGCTTGCCACGCTAATGGGCGTGTAATTGGTACGAGGTCAGCCGCTCCTCTCTAGGGTTAGCAAGCTAGCTCGCTAAAAAAGAAATTTCGTTAAACTCTTGGGTCCTAATTTGTGTCGGAAACTTGTTAACCCGTTTTTCATAAGTTAGCGAGTAGAGCTGTATGTCGCAACTATGTGTATTAATAAATTATCAATCAGCAAAGACAATGTTAAAAATAATTATTTTCATTAGTTCGATATTATTGCCATCAAATTTTTCCTTTACGAAATCACGCAGGCAACACGCAGTTGCTCTGACTGTTGGAATAGAAATCTCCGAACTTCTTCCGCCATTTCATCTCGCAGCGCTAACACTTACCGAAGTGGTAGTGAATAGTACTCGACCAAGTAGTAGTTCAACATTCCTGGGTGTTCTTGAGTTGGAATACTAAACGGGTAGCGAGTGACAGCCGAAGCCGAGACCCTCTCACAGGGAACTTTGTGCCTGGTGACTCCATGGAACGTCCGCTCGAGCGATATGAGAGCTTGTCGGCCTCCTAATCTAGTAATTAAAGTACTACGTAACGGTCTAGGCCAGGGCTTCTACAGAAGGTCTCCCTGTAATGATACCATTTACTGCACATTACTAATTTGTACATTGTACCTGTTTTCAGAGATCCCGGTCACTTCGCGTCTATGTAAAAAAATCGGTGGTGATATGTACCAGATCGTCCCTTGAAATATCATCATTCATATATCACATGAAATACATTTATGTAGTTTATTCGTCTTGTGCTGTTTAAGCATGAGTATGTTTCACACAACTGTCGCAAATTGAATTCACAAAAGTAAACAGTGTTTACATTTACCTGTAATTGTTCAATTTTAGTATGTTATGGCTAAATATTTAAGGGTTAGAGTAGGTAATTGGTTTTCATCCTGTCCTAGGTTATACTGGGGTCTCTCTCGACAACTACGTCCCATATCCCTTCATACGCTTGCTCCCGACCGTAACAATCAATTATACACGCAATTAATTCCTGTTACGATTTCAATAAACACCGGAACGTATTCCGTGTGGTAATGGACCATATTAATGTAGTGCAAGTTGCCGAGATAAACGAATGCACTTCATGGTTTCATAAATGAAATTTTATGAGGGTAAGTGCTATGACGAAATTTATGGATCTTGGATTATATTGAGACCTATGATGAATGAAAATTACAAAATTGTTATGCCAGGGTCCTGTTCATTTAAAATATAGATAACTTATTTAATTATCATTATATACTAATCACATTTATAATTCACTAATTAAATATGAAATGCCCGTTGATGTATTAGTAAAATTAAATTGAAAGTTCTTGCATAAGATTAACGGATATATTCACTGATATCTTAGATGCATGCCGTGTAATGAATTGTATGATTTTTGGGTGTGAAAAAATTATATTAAAAATGCTAAATTATAACATGAATCCTATCATGTGTATAAAACATTATAAGCTAATACATAAAGACAAAATGTTCTTAGTTACATCATCTTGTGTCCTCAATTGAGTGAGTTTAATATGGAATATAATCATATGCGTCGGTTGAAATAGCATAGAAGACGAGCGAGCTAAATGGTAGTGGGTTGATCTTTATGGAGCAGGAGATAATAGTGGAAAATAGCAAGGTACACGCCGAAGTCAGCTGCTACGTCCTTGTTCGGCGAGCGCGCAGGAAGTGGCTCATTGAGCCGCGGTGACCCGTGTCCATTGCCGCTCAACACCGAGCAATAAGCCATTACAATCATACTCACTCGGAAATAACGCGACAAATTTCCACAAGCACTTTGCACCCGTATCTCCATGCACAGAATTCATCCTTTCGTTAAATAGTACCCGAAAATCTTTCGCTACACTTTATGCTGACAAAGCGTAATATTTTAGTACGAAGACAGCGTGCGCGACATCGCAAAACGAGAACACTGCAAGGGATGTTAAAAAAAATAGTGGCTGCTTTTTAGCGGTGCAGAATTACGTAACAACGAATGTTGACTATTGTTGTTGTATCTTCATTCACAGCTCATTTGTTCCAGGCTTTTTTGTCTTTATAAAAGTACTCTACCATTGTCGGGGGATTTTACAACTACGATATGTCCACACAGTTTTTTTAAATTACCACTAGCTATTTTTTAAACATTCCTGAATTTCGATAACATTTCTCGTATTTGGCCTGGAAATGTTATAATACACGATTGAGATTTAAAATTATTATTTTTACAATTTAAAATTAGAGTATTCTTTATTCGGTTCGTTTATATTATTCTTTAAAAAGTTCATTGCTGAGGTAGCAAGGGGTGCGGTGTAGTCAGGACGTGCACAAGACGTTGGAATTATCTTTACACGACGTCATGCACCGTTGATTATCTCCCACGCGAAACGCGGCCTCTTATCATGACAATTAAATCGCATTGACCTCTCCTGACCGGATCCTTGTCGCCTCTTTGACTTAATAAAAGAATCCGTTGTTAAATTTTTAATACTAAAAACGAAATATTGTTATTAAAATTGTGCGAATTTCAGATATGGCATTAAATATTATAAGATAAATAACGCTTAAAATTAATGGAGAACTGAAAGATAAAATTAAAATAAAATATTTCGTTTATTGTAATTTTTTTATTTTGTCTTCTAAAATTCCTAATATATTATAAAAATATTATAAAATTCAAACGAATGCAATTATGCAATCGGTTGTATCAGAATATTTTGAGATTCAGTTTCAATTTTATGAGTAAAGGAATAACCTCTAACCAAAGACAATTGTAATCATTCATTCGACTTCCGTTTCCTCCGAGGAACTGTACGATTACAATCGATCTCAGGTATTGAGTGTGAGAAAACAACGTTAAATAAGTCGCGCGGTCGTGGGATTATTTTTAAAAAAAGAACAAAAGTGGCTTTGGAGATACAAAATGCAATTTCTCACGTACACATATTGCGTACACATATAGGGATTTTTTGTGATACTACACATGTCGGAGTTAGATTGTTGCTAAAACATAAGCAAAAGATTATAGCTTTATCTTGCAAAAATTATTCACACGTTAACAATGGATGGCCAACCCAAAGATTCTCACATTATTATCGATGTACGCTGCAGTGGCGTTTATATAACTACTAAACTCACAAATACTAAACTAAACTCGCAAATATAAAAGTTAAATTAAGTCTTACAATGTCTTAAACTTGTGACAAATTGGTAAGACCTGTTTACACTGATATGTAAGGTTATTCCACACAACACTGAGGCAACTTAGACGAGATGAAATATTATTGTGATAAATGATAACACACCGTCTCCAAATTGTGGAAGATTTCGAATTCACTTGCCGGCATGTTAATGTATTTATCTGTATTATGATGATTATACCCGTCAAAAGCGTAAGAAATACTTCTCACAAATTTAGGGAAAAATAATAATGTAACACAATATTTGTTTATTTGTTGAAAAATGTAAAAAATTTTTAGCATATCAATTCTGGAAAATATATAACAACAAACAAATAAAAATTTTGGAACTATTTTCTACCTACCTATAAATAAGCAAAAACTAGAATATAAATGTTGAAGTAATTTTCGATATATAGATGGATCAATCACGAAAAAGTTACGGGATCGACAGAATTGCTAACTTTGAATTTATATATAGATCGCACGCTTTGATGAATTATGTATCAAAGCGGGGCGTTTCTTTTGTAATTTTAATTTAAATGGAAAAAACACAAGGATTGTACATTGGATTATATATGACTAGATATGTACATTGCGTGTACCACTAATGCGGTAAGTAAGTAAGGCGTTTCCTAGCAGAAGTCCATCCTAAGTAAGAAAAGGACCAATATTTAGCCACTTCCGCACATGCAGTGGTAGTCGTGCAACAAAGTGCGCGGCCGCCAGCCCGCTGATAAATGCGTATGCGCAGAAGTTATGTTACACCGATTAATGCCAGGACTCTGTGTTTGGTTCTGGTTTCTACTTCAGAATCTTAGAGCTCCAACGGCCATCTGTTTTGCACGGTATAAAAGCTGTCCACCGCCACTTTAGCTTGCTAGTTCGCTGGGCTATGTCGATTACTTTCGTTCTTCTACGAATCTCCTAATTTCTGATTCGACCTCGCAGAAAAATCTAAAGCATAGCCCTCTCCATGGCTCGTTGAACTTGCCAAGACCTAGAGAGTATAGGTGCAAGTACATACTATTTAAAAATAGTAACGCATGTATCAATACTACACATGTCGGAGTCTTTTTGACTGTCAGTGAAAGTAACCTTTAAAATTATTTTTACTTTATATTTGAAATCACCCGTTTAAAAAAGCGTAACCACGTTGATTGTATGCAAATAAAGTTTATTTTTATGTTTTTATCAGTAGTTCTCATTGTTTGTCTATAGCACATTTTGTAGCTAAAAATAAGACTTGCCATTAAACAAAATAAATAATGAAAGTTATTCTTTCTTTAGTTTGAATAGATTAACTGTTAGTTTTGAATAGTCACAGACTGACAGATTAGTATTTAATATTTTTTTCACTTTAAACCAAAACATCTTTCTTGTTAGGGATTAACCAAATAAACTAGTGTAAATTCTGAATGCGTTAGCTAGTACGCAAACGGTCGGCCACTTCGCTCACCAGGAATATTGTTTACTTTCCCCGTTTAGCTCGTTGCTAACATCCGTGAAGTAAACGTTCTGGAAAGATTCTAAATAATCCATGAATATTAGTTTTAAATAGAATGGCTAATCTCTTTCATGTTAAAGTGTACGTACGTGAGACTAGAGCCGGTAAAGCGAAAAGAAAAAAAATAATTTTGTTTATACATATCTATGTGGTTATTGAAAGCTCTGTATGTTAAGGAAAAATGTACCGTTTAGGTAATGTTCTATATTTGTTGTTACGTATGAACTTATTAATGTCGGCGGAAATACGCCTTGTCAGTCTACAGCTACAATGTAATGATCACTTTTCGATTTTCGAATTCGATCATCAATATGATTATTTTTGTACAAATATATATTTGGTTACAAGAGTTATTTCGTCTTTGAAAAAAAAATTATATATCATCATTACATGTTCGAAACAAAAAAAAATGAAAATGTCGAATTGTTATTTTTATCTGTTAAAAATAATAGAACTATAACTATTTGAAATTGCTCAATTCTAAATTTAATAAATATTCTTTTGTACATAAGGAATCTTTTTTTTAAATTTAGGCATTTGGTTGTTATTTAATGTTTCATTCTGTATTTGAATTTTTTTCATCCGTAATTATAGAACATGAATTCCGTCGCGGTACCAATGCGGTACAGACGGCGCGCAACATTAACAACGTGTATGGAGTGAACATTACAAAGAACACCTAGCATATTATTGGTTTGAATATTTCTAAGTTGGAAATTTTGATTCGAAAAACGAATCTCGACCTCGCCTACCAATTAAAGTCAACAACGATGACCTAAAGGTTATTTGGAAGCTGACAACTTCAATCTTCCGCTTAGTTAACGGCAGCTTTCAATGTTAGGTTCAAACAGAACATCGATTTATTTGCGTCAAATTGACAAGTCAAAAATACTTGATAAGTAGGTGCTGTAGGAAATGGATGAACGTCCGCGCGACGAACGTGTTAATGTATACTGTGTTTTGACATTGAGACTAATTCTGAATAAGAGAATTAAAGAGATTTTGAACTGCATTTTCACTAGCGATGAAAAATGGATACTTTTTATTAATTATAAATTATTATCATGTTTGTAAGTCACCAAGAAAAAGTTCGATATCTCTCTTATTGCTAATTTAAAGAAGTTAGAAGCATTGCAAAGAAGGGCATAGCAAAATTACTACTGCACTGGCAGACATGCATTGATACCAAGGGTGTGCGTATTTTGATTAACAGAAATATATAAAAAAGTTAATGTTGTTTTTATATACTGAAATTTAGTTTAATTTTAATTAAGGAGAAATTCGGGTTGTTATAGCAAGTTCAGTTCACGACTGGCATACATTTTGTAATGATTCGAAATTATTTGAAAGCGGGCAAAAATGGTGGTGAAACTATCTAATAATGTAAATATGAATTATATTATAACGAAAGGATATGATTATAATATTACCTCTCTCAGAACATAAGTTTTAATAGTGACCACATAACAAAGTTTAAAAATATATAAGTTGTCAACGGATGAGTGATAAAGATAATAAGTTTAAGTAACACTGCTGACGCATGATATCCGCCTCGATCATACCATCGC
Organism: Battus philenor; assembly: GCF_028537555.1. Classification (NCBI taxonomy): domain Eukaryota; kingdom Metazoa; phylum Arthropoda; class Insecta; order Lepidoptera; family Papilionidae; genus Battus; species Battus philenor. Next base: position 9,568,523 of record NW_027181693.1, read on the forward strand.
AGAGGCTAGGACAGATGCAGTTTAGCTTAAATTATTTGATTACCTATCACAGTTTCCTTGTGAGCTCCGTGTTGACACCCGTATTAATGGGTAGTCCTATTGTTAATGTCAAATCGATTTATACCAATTGAAAGTAATTTTTATCAATTCTAATTATTACTGCAGTTTGTGAATTTTAAAATATTCTTTAAATAAAACAAGCGAGGAATATAGAAATATAAAATCACTGATAACATTTTTATGAAAATAAATGTTTTATTTTACGATATTTGATAAATGCAACCTAGATTATTGTGTAATTTATTTAAGAGCAGATCGAATTTGAAATTACAATGAGTGATAAATGGCGTCGAAATTTTAAATAAACAAAACGTTGGTATAGTGAAATCTTTCTAATTACTTGTTTCTTAAAGATACGAATTACATTTGGTATAATAAATAAACTAAAAAAGTAGTTGCAACGTTTTGTAATATCTGATAAATATTAAACTTTATGTTCTTATTTTAAATTATAACAAATTTTTAACAATCCAAATAATTTTATTCGTGATATTGAATCGAGAACATGTGGAGGTTGTGTGAAAACTTTAGATACAGTTTACATTAACTATGTGTAATGTAAACTGTTAGAAATAAGTTCAATTTGTTAAAGTAAACAATAATTGCACCTATTCGCGGAAAGTTGAAAATAAACACTGTCGGCCATATTACGTTTCCTTACGAGCGCAGCAGCGCCAGGCGGCTCGCTGTTCGACCGTCCGGTGTATACTTCCCGCGACCGAAATAATCCACAATCGACACCATCCGCTATTGAACATTTAGTATCGCTTGCAGAGCATGTTAAAGCAATTCAAAAATAACACACGATTTTATACCGTCTATACGCCTAAAATAATTTATTCATTGAAAATTAATTGATAGCTTGTGTGTTGAAATACATATAGCAACACAATAACGAAATAAAACATTTTGTGTATAAAACTATGTTGGCCAACGGATGTTTGTGAGGTTTATAAATGACGCATATAGCGACCACCGATGCGAAGGCGTCCGCCATCGGAAGTATGGACCGGTTCTAAGCATTCCTATAAATCCTCCAACACTGTTACTACGGGGTCATTGCCATTGGAACTCTAAAAGGGATTCCCTTTATTAAACATCAAGTCCGCTTTTTTAAAGTAGATCATTCATTGTAAATTATTTTTAAAAGTTTTAGTTTTAATTCGGTGTAATTTTTAATTCTTCACTATATAATTTTCACCACATAATTACATAGACATCTGAATCTCTAGTGATTTATCTATAGAGATTTCCTTATATGTACTGACTCAAGGCGATATCTCTGGAACCAGAATGCTTAGAGGCATGAAATTTTGGTAGGAATATTCCTTTTGCCCAGTCCCCTTTGGGCAGTCTTCATGTTTGCGAAGCGGGCAGGGGATAGCTAGTTATGAATAAAGCATTCGTTTTTAGCGAGTCGTGGTTCAACCCTTCAACTGTTTCGTATGACAGCCCTTGCTGAGTACCTCTCTAGTCTATACAACGGAGTATTCGTCTAAGCGCCAGAAATAGTGGGCAGTCCTCTTTGACTGGAGCATGTAACGTTGTTTGTCAGAGCAGAAAATGAAGACGGAGCTTTCTAGCTTGGTCGTTTGGCGAAGTGCTTTTTAAACTTTGCTATCACGTACTCTGTGAAACTATGTCGACGGGAAACCAGCGTTAATCCCTAAAAAAAGTTACTAATACAAGTTAATTTAGGTACAATTAAAATTAAATTGGTTCGTAATATGACGTTATAACTTTTCGCGTGTTTAAACTTTTTAAATGAGATATTTTTGAAAATGAGTTTCCGTATTGATTTCGTTGACCTTATTTTAAAATGGACGCAATCGGAATTGGACCATAATTTGATTTTCAATACCGATTTGCTTGTGATACTTTATTTTTCTCATTTTGGTTAAATAAATGATTTTTCGATTTACTTTTACGTTTGTCTATAAAGGGAAGAACGTGTTATATTTTTTTGTTCGATCACAGTGCGTGTAGTGCGTACATGTGACCAATCTATCAGTGTAGCGTGATCTATCACCCGACTTTGTTCTCGATAACCGTGACATTTATAATTGTCAGTTAAAATATGTAATTGAGTTCAAAAGTGATTGACTTTTATTTGAAAACAATCAGCTCAACGAATGAAAAACAATAATAAATTACGGAAATATTCCATTTCACTTTCTTGATTATAATTATTTAGTATGCCATTGTAACAGACACTTATATCAAGTCCTGTAAAGTGTAACGTAAATATTAATGCTCTTTTAATGTACAAAAATATCTTCGCCTATCATCCATGGCATCATTGTATAATTATACTTTGAAAAAACAATAGAAAGAAGGCTGTTATTAAATGGGCTCGTTATGAATGTAGTTTCAATTTTGACTCGTTGCCAAACACTAATTACAGTTTGAACAGCGGTATTGTTCGTCACTTACTCGCATGTAGTAGGACTTTCACTTCCACTATTTAGTTGCAAGTAATATTGAAATATATTAAAATAGTTTAATGCCCTATTTTATAACAGATTATATTAATAACACATCTAATTATTTAATATTTTAAATCTTAGGACATACGCGCACAATCATTACCACTTTTTACAAAAAAGGAAAAAGTAGTCACTCCCTCGGCCCCTAAAATCGAACCGTACGATATAAACATGGATTTATAACTATTAGTGTATTACAAATTTCATCTATAAGTAGCCATAAACAGGGTGATTGAATATAGATGTATAACTTTCAATACATAGCTGATTTGTCCGCAATAAACTTGAAATACTCCTGAATTTGTTTCATATCGTCATTGTTTTTAAATATTTGTAATACGTGTATGTGTATATGTTTTATCTAAACTAATAACTATAGTCTGTGGTATTTTTTTTTAATATGTACTCTGTACCACCGCTGCATAAATTGTGCCTACTCTGTGTACTTTTATGGGGTATAAATTGTAAACAAATAGATAAAATAATTAATGTATAAAAATTTAACACCATCGTTATCATCCTCGTCGAACTATAGATTGGTAAACATGAAATAGTAATAGCACAGAGTGATACTAAAGTAATGCACTATACGTATGTGATTACACAATACGAGATCGTATTTTCACTATTACCTTACTGAATAAAGAAAAAGGTACCAATTTCTTGCTGTTACGGTGCGAGGTGTAAGATATAATTTGAGATTGACCTTACGTAAACTGAGTTCTCGAAACGTGTCTTACTTTTTTGTAAATAAAACATTGTAAATCATGTTAAACTTTTAACGTAACACTTTTTGCCAAATTTCTGTAAAAAAACGTTCATGGTCAGATAGTTGTATCGTGCGATTTGGTAACCGTGACGCAGCGGCTAAAATAGCCTGGAATTCGATCTCGTTGTTATTGAATGAGCGCGACGACGGAAGCTTTTCTCCGAGTGCCGGCACAAATTGTTGATTACAAAAGAGCAGCAATTGAGACGTCAGTGGTGCAGGAAACGCAGATTGAAACTTATGTCTGCCACGCCACGCAAACACCGCCTGTGAACAGCTCGCCTTGCCTACGCTCTAACTAACTTCTGTCTTAAATTGGTCATTGTCAGAATAACTTCAACTATTAATCGGTTCAACTGTATATCTTAATGTTCACCTTGTTCAATTATTCCTGCAAACTAACAGCTATCCACAGTTACAAGTAAAGTACACTAAATGTATAAATAAAAAATACCTTAAATCAAGCGTTATTTTATTTATAGTTTTACTAGTTGTTGGTGTAATTTAGTTGATTGTAAGTATTTTTTAATCTGCAAAAAATATTCTGATCAAGTTTTACAGCTGTAACAAACTGTAACAGTTCTGTATTTTAATAAACATTCCCTCAACTCTTTAGGGATAAAATTTCAAGTAAATCATTCTTAGTTGACTTGTAATAAGATAAAAAAACATTTTTCTCAATTTCAAGCCTCAAAGCTTAGTGGTTCCAAATATATCGTGATGAGTAAGTGTAAAGGTCTCTTATATTTGAATGATATGTAATTTATACAATATTAATGTCACTTTTATTATCCTTTGATACCAATTTATTAAAAATGATCAAAGTTTGAGGTATACATATACACATGATAACCAATTAGTTTTTAACGTTATAGTTCTACCGCTCAACAGTTTATCATCGTATCACAAATAATCAGGTTTACATATCAATTCATCGACGAATATACCTTTATATTATAGTGCAGTGTTTAATATTAAAAAATACAGTGTTTAATAGGCATGTTTATCTTTTGCAGTTTCTTATTAGTGTATTTATTCAGAAGCTACATGTCTTTAATTTGATAGAGACGGTATAAAATTATTAATTTACATATTTTCTTACATACGTCAAGAAGTACACGATTTCTTAACTAGCACATTTTTTTAAAAATTTTCAGAACGTCTCTCTGCCAGTTGCCAAAATCATCGTCATTATCTCCATGTAAGCCGTTGTTCATCCACTGTCGAACATAGGTCTCTTCTGTAGATACGATTCAATAAGACCGGTTTTCTTACCACATCTTTCAACGTAAATGTTAGATGAATTGCATATGATTAATTTCTTCAGAATGACCACAATCTTCTACACACAATCTAGACGTAAATACATGAAACACGCATATATTTTAAACTTGTGATAGCAAATAAACGATAGCAACATTATAACGGTGAAAGTATGACTGTAAGAACAATATATTACATTTCCGCTACATCCCATTGTTTGCAAATGATTCATTGACAATAAACGGCTGGCAACAATTGGTCATATGTGTTTATTTTTTTAAACACATTTTCAAATATACTTAGCTTTTATTGTAATAGCATAGCACGACATTTTTCAAGGTTATAACAAAGAGTGATAAAATTTTAATTTACGTTTTCGGATATTTCTGCTTTTTGTATTTTGAATAGATTATAACTTATAAACAATGTTTTGTGCCCGAAAGAAAAATATCGTGTTCATGAATAATTCATGTGTTGTTGCCCACTAAGTCGTTATTTTTAATAGTGAACATTAATGATTTGTTTAATATTGATTATGATATTCATATTTTAATGGAAAAATTGGAATGATTATTTATGAATAGAAGAAACCTTTTTCGTGTATTATGAAAGTTGCTTAGTTTAATATGACGGACGGAGTCGGGTGAAAGTGCGGGCTGTTTGCCCTCGGGTCGCCACGGCTTGCGTCACACCCCGCAATTTGTAGTGACACAGCACACTTTCAATTTCGCGACTCAGAAGGCGGCAAGCTTAGCTTACAAGGGCGTCGGCATTTTTGTGCCTTGAGTGATTTTGAATAGAGACTATCCATCACGGTTACGTTAAGTATAAACTGCAAAGTCGATGTCACTGAACGTTGATGAACTGTTAAAACAGAGTAACTACGATAACAGTAAACTGGACGAGTCATTTTTTTATTATTGTCGACTTTTAGCGATTCTTATGTTTTTTAAAATCGAAATTTTATTATTTCTTTGCATTTCGTATAATGTGTTATCAGCCTTATGATATTTATATTAAGCAAAACTATTTAATTCAAAAATTAAAATAATAAACACGTTAATGAAAATTAATTGTTTATCCACAAAATCTTTACCTGTTTTCCCTGGACTTATATCACAAGTATATACAAAAAGAAAAAATGTAATTTGTATGTCTTAGATCCGCTTTCATCGAGCTTATGACCCTTTCTATTGGCTTTTACAAGAAGATCCTAGATAATGTACAGAAAATTTCAATAGCTAGATTTAAAAAAAAAAATTAGTAACGTTTGTGTGCTACAGATTACTATACTATAAATGGCTTCATGGAAAGCACGTTTAGAGAATGCTTAGTCTCCACACTATTTTACTGTTAATATATAATTATATATTCCTTTAAAAATACATATAGTCCTGCTGATTTTAAACGCCTGTTCTTCTAGGGCCGCAATGCCCGAAGTATTTATTATCCGAATAGATGGTAGACTTATTTTGAAGTCAATAAGAATTTAAAAATGCGTGTAACAATTGTAAATTGAAGTACAAATGTATGTCTTGACAAGACAGAAAAAAAACTTCATTCTTTTTTTTATTAAAACATGTATTGTTTGCCTTGCAATTAAAAAAAGACAATCGTGCACAGTTTGTTCATGGTATGATCTTTTTACGTAATCGTAATTAGGCGAAAATACAAAAAAGTTTTATATTTTATTAAATAAGACTGTGATTGTATTGGGCGACGTTTTTTTTATAGATATGACAGTAATAAAAACTAAAATGTATGTTAATTTTGTTTTTTGTGAGGAGTGGATTTATCAGACAAGAGAATTTACGAATCCGCACCGGCGCAGTAAAAGCTTTTTGGCGGCGTAATTGTGAATTATTCAACCTTAGTGAAATCAATATCGTGAATAAAATTTTGGCAAACAGTTTACGATACTTTTGTCATAAGATTTCACTATGTACTTTGCTACTTCACTAGTTTAGAATAATAAACACCAGTAGCATTACGTTGAGTTACATACGTGTCAGTTGAATTGTCTATTTTATAATAATTTACGATGGTAAAAATGAACCATCTTACAATGTATTTAGAATTAAAGAATATTCCAAAAAATGAAATCATAACTTAAAAAGCGCACAAATGTTGTATAATTGTCGTGACGTTTTACTAGAAAATTAGCGACGTCAAACTTCATACCGTTACAAGTTATTGACCTGACGCGGTTTAATAGAAAGAATAAATAAACAAAACCAAATTTATTAATATGATAGAATATTGATTCTTTTATTTTTTATCGTCTTAAGAATAAATAACTATCACTTATAAAAATACGTTTTATGTTACGTTTACTGCAAAACTTAATGCTAACACATCTTTGTTTTGATAGACGTCAAATATTTGACATATACCGGACCGTTATTTAATTTACTCTGTGGTTTGTGTAGCAAAAGTGTTGTTTTCATATTTTTTCTTATGAGAGTTCTATTCATAAAGTTGACAGTTCGAAAAAATGCCATCAAGCCTTCGAAAATAAAACAATAAAAATAAATTAGCCAAATTGGTCGATCTTTTTTCTTCATAATTTTCATTTTTATCCTTATGTCTTATAATATAATCGATTTAAGCATACAGTCCTCGAAAATAAATGTTGTAGTTTAACATAAATTATTCGTTAAAAACGCTTCCTATCGTTCGGGTTAAAACGTTAATTTTGTGTAGGTAAAAAGTGTATATTTCCGAGTAGTGACAAGCTTTCAGTATTTTATTAGCAAGGTGCAATGAGGCACAAATTGGTCGACGCAATCACGCCGACCCGGCCGAATCTCATTAACGGCCCAGATTGATAGCCCCTGGAAAATGTTTCAAATTATTTCACGCTACATTAATATTGAATATTCAACGACGGCGGCGGTGCTTCTATCAAACTCTTAACTAATAACTTCAATCCCATTACAGCTAGCTCTTCAGATTCACATGTGCCGAGAACACATACAATAATTCTTTTTATGGGATTACAAATTTAAATACACATAACTGCAAGCGGATAAACCTGTATTAAATATGATTTATCTATTATTGTATTTGACAGTTATAAAATTATTATTATTTTCTCTTTATAACATATTAATCATAAACTTTTGCGAAATAATTACAATTATTATAACCTGATAAAAGCTATAAATAATAATGATAGACATTACGTAAACTTTTTATCCTTAAATTAAAGTTGCTTATATATGCAATTGGAAAATATTTCAAGTTATAAGTTTATCATTTAATCTTAATCCGTATTAGAGTGAGTATACTACGTTTTAACTCCGAAAGAAAATATGATGGGTAATCCAATATTAGCATTTGACTAAAGTACACTACATGATTGTTTTCTATTATTCCAAATTTCAGCAAAGAAAAAGTTTATACCTCAATTCATTATTAAATACAAAATTGGTCAAGTTTATATATGATAACAGAGGTACAACGTTTGCTATTAAACTACGCGTACGAAACACTCATAAAGTTTTAAAGTATTTCAACTAATAATTACTTTTAGTTAACTTATTTTCTGTAATATAAGTTGGCATTACTTAGAAACAACTTCAGCATATTAATGTAGTGCTTTGATTCTTGAACTACCTTAATTTTTTACTATTTGTGTTGCCACCATTTCTTTGTATATGCAAATTGCACTTATTTACTTTGGTATGTTTTGTATAAGAAGCTAATAAAATTCGATAAAAATAAAAAAAAACTTGCTTATTATTTAAAGTTTCCTGTCAAGGTATTGAAATTTTATCTATAGAAGAATTGACTGCTTTGAAGAAAAATAGTAGGTTAGTGTAAAATTGTAACGATTAATTTTGTACAAAAATTGTTTTGCTTTAAAAATAAAGTACACGTCCGTCTGTCTACATGGATGTATGTGTTATGAGGATGACATAACACCACGGAGTAGTCTAAAATCACGTACCAGCTCACAATCTGCCACTTTTTGTACTTAGATTGGTGTCGAAGATTTTATTGTCCTACGGCGAGAACCCCAAGGCAGAATATTGAATTTATTCGAACCCAATTTAAATAGGTAACGGTTTGTTACGCAACGGAACATCGACCCGGGCACCGAGTGGAGTCCATTTGATCACTTATGCATCAAACGAGTTCCGGCGTCTCCCCTCGTCCCGAGAGCCATAACAGCCTCGTATGCGTCGTCTTACAAAATTTAATAGCAATAACTTTTTCTATCCTCAAAACGCGGTTAAACGCAGTTATTATATTAATAGGTTAATAAATTTTACCATTTCGTGTAATGGCATTTATTTTAAAATAAGGATGCTGACGAGGAGAACGTTAAAAATATAATTATTTCTCAAGAATTTCAATGTTATAATTAAGTTCTTAAACTAGTGGCTACCTAAATTTTTTTAGTTATGTTAAAGGTTTGAAAAAAATTCCACAGCGGTTATACTTTTGTTAACTCGTGGTCGGTATGCATTATGACACACTCCCTTTTTTCATTAATAGGTTAAATAGTTACGTGCAAGAATGTTGTCCTTGTAGATTAATGTTTTGTCCAATAATTCTAAACATTTTGTTTGGATGTACAAAAAATCTCAATTTGCGGAATTTCATGTTTAAATGTAATGTATTTGTTATAAATTGAGTGACGTCAGTATTAATTTAACATGGGATTACATTGTTTTTGGTTTAGGCTTTTATAATGTAGCGTACTAGTTATGTTATGTCTTCGTTTAGACTATTCTTTTTATAATCAGTATTGATTTTTTAACAGATATCAGACTACAGACCTATTTGAACGTCGTAAAAAAGTTTCTTTATTTGCTATATAAAAGATTAAGAAAACGTTGCGCATTAAAAAATAAAGGAAATGGACGGTGCGACCAGTCACTGAGCCAATTCGATTTACAAAATAGTAGAGAACAATTACTCGTGCAATTGGTTGAACAAAATTACGGTTGGTTGGATAGAAACAAATAGTCGCGAATGATTGTAAAATTTTAACGACTAATTCATAACGGTCATTAAAGTTGATAGTTCTTTTTTGTAACTGTTTCGATAATTGGGACGATTTTAGTTAGTTACACAGAATTACCGTGGTTATAGAAAAAATAACTCCACGAATTTGGTTGAAAAAAGTAAAACGTAGCTATTAAAAATTATTTAATTTACGACGATATTGAGTTTTTTCGTTGATGTAATTAATTACTTTATGTAAAAAAGATACAATACATTTCTGTTTTTCCCTACTATCTGGTTATTTTAAGAAACGGCGCTCAATCAATGTTCTTGACAATAGTTTAGCATAATAAAAAATTACCGGTTGTTCCTCTTGCCTTCGTTGCTTCGTATTCCTCAATTTTTCTTATACCATTTGGTCGGTCTTCGATGTGTACCAGGGTGAATCAAAAAGTTCTTAGATCAAGTTCGATATTCAAATTAAAGAGTGTCTATCACACTATATTTATGCAGACTGTCACTTGTTTTTGTCCGTTCGTTCGCATGTAATAAATTTTTTTGTGCAACGAGTTGCTAAAAAGTTAAAATTATGGATAAAAGTGAGTTACATGCGGTGATAAAATATCTCAGTTTGAAAAAAATGTCTACGAAGGAAATTTTTTTGGACATTCAGCAGACATTAGGGGGTGATGCTGTACCCTATTCTACGGTTGCGTACTGGGTGGCTGAATTTAAAAGAGGTAGATCAAGCTGTAAAGATGACCCGCGTTCTGGGCGGCCTTCAACCTCCGTTACAGAAGAAAATGTCAAAAAGGTTGAGAATCTGGTTTTGGAAGACAGAAGAATGACTATAAAACATATAGCTGAGATCCTAAAGATATCTTTTGGTAGCGTTCAATCCATTTTAATTGATTCACTGGGGTTCAAAAAAGTGTCTGCAAGATGGGTGCCACGAATGTTAACCGACGAAAACAAAAAGCGACGTTTGGAAATTTCCAAGCGTAATCTCGAAATGTTCCAGCGTGATTCGGATAATTTTTGCCGTCGTCTTGTCACCATGGATGAAACGTGGGTCCACCATTTTGACCCTGAAACTAAAAGACAAAGCATGTCTTGGAAACGACCATCCTCTCCATCCATTAAGAAATTTCGAGTTGCTCCTACCGCTGGCAAAGTTATGGCCTCTGTGTTCTGGGATAGTGAAGGAATCCTTTTTATTGATTACATGCCAAAAGGCCAGACGATTACTGGACCCTATATATATAGGCTTCAATCTCCTTGACCACCCACCATATTCTCCGGACTTAGCCCCAAGTGATTTTCACTTATTTCCAAAATTAAAAGAGGAAATTCGTGGAACAAAATTTCACGATAATGACGCGGTTATAGCTGCCGTAGAGGACTTTTTCGAGAGTCAAGAAAATAATTATTTTCACAAGGAATAAGGAAGTTAGAAACGCGTTATTCTAAATGTATTGCATTAGAGGGAGAATATGTAGAAAAATAAAATATTATTATTGAAATCTTTGCATTTTTTAAAATTGATTCCAAGAATTTTTTGATTCACCCTCGTATTGTTTACGTATTGACGGTGTTTCCGACCTGTCTGGACCACAGCTTGACGCTGCAGCCTCGTATTCGCCGTTCATCGATTCTTTCAGAGTGATGTCCCAATAATATCTAATTTAATTTTGAAAAATAAATGTTAAGCTATTAATATATATATATCTTTACCTATTTTACGTAAAATATTAGGGTAATATTATAAACGTTCGTTTTCTTTTAACATAAGTGTATTATTTTTGCCAAAAGGATTACTCCGTTCTTAAAACGAAAAGAAAAATAAATGGAAGTCGTTATTCTAATGATCTCCCCTCGGCGCTGAAATACAAGCCAGAAATTACCAACGCTAGCAGACACTTCTGTCACAAACACGCGCCTTTACGGAGCGCCTAAATATGTATGTGAAAACCCAATGTTAGTGTACTCTACATCGCAGATATTTTTCTTTTATAGTCCAAATCTATGCTGTTTTAAAGTGAGCTATAAATAATGAAGTATCAATTGTAAACGGATACATTTATTTATAAAAAATTACTGAACTGCGGTAGGGTCTTTTCGTTTTATTGCACCTATGAAGTCGTAGAACGGTTAAGGATTTTAAATACGAAGGAGTAGCTCATTTGTCAGCAAAAATCTTTTAAGCTTTTACCCCTGTTTCCAACATCTTTTAATTAAGTAATTACACTAAAATATGTAACATTAATGTATTTTTTCTATTTTTTGGGTTAATAACTTATTGCAGTACAAAGTCTGCAAAGACAAATAGTAAACAATAATTGGTTTTAATGCGTAGAATTCCGAAATTTGTAAACGAATTTTTACTGCGTTATCATTACGGATTTTTTTAGTTCTGAAGCCATTCAGTTTTGGATAGGGTGTAAAATAGAATAATTGACAGTAAATTAGCTATACATACAACCCTTTAAAGCTTTCAGACCTATGGTTATATGTGATTGGCTAATCATCTTCTATATAACTTTCGTTATGCGTATCAGATGTTGAATGTTTTTAGTTACATTCAGTAATGCTTTCTATGTGTTCTGATAAAACAATGATAACGATATGAAACGCAAACATGTGCTATAAATTGAAAGCCGATCTAACAGGCCTTTTAAAAACTAGAAGCCACTTTGTGAGTAATCAGGCTAATTGCCCTCGGTCGTCCGCACCTCATTGCTGTCAACCGCATATTGAGCGATAATCTGAATGCGTTGGAACGCAAAATACGTTTTCTATTTATTCCTTAAAGCTCGGATCCTTTTGTAAACGATTGTACATTTTACTTAACGTCGATCCTCCAGGTATTGGCTTATATTAGCCGACACGTATTGTAGTTTCACGCACGTAAACGTACAATGGATTCACAATTTTGTGTAGATGCGTGAGGTCACGGCGCTCACGACCCTTTTACTATTTCTTCTCAGGTAGGTTTTAGTAAAGTAATTCATTTTTCAAACTTACCTGATTTAACAAAAAAGGAAATCGTATGCTTTAAGTGTAAAAGGCTTCTCGAAGTTAAGAATATATGTTAGGCATTGTCCAATATACAAAAAGTCTAGTGATTTAAATTAGATTGATATTTTTTTCTATACAATAATGTATAATTGTCTTTTATGTGGATCTGAAGATAAACGTCCAAGAGCGTCACGTTGCAAGAAAAGTCATCAATCAAGCCCAACAAAAAAGAGAGATTACTCGTTGTGGGTATACTACTAGAAGGAAAAATGTACGTAAAATGTAGATGTTAAATGCGGAGACTGCGAAATTAAAACCAAGTTTTTGCTTTAAGGAAGCCTGCATGGAAGAGGGCGTTAACATTTTCTTTTGAATACTTCATTAGTCATATTGTTTAAACCATTAGAGAATAAGCATTTCACGTTTTATTTTGTTTAAAATTAAACAAAAACAATATATTAGCCGTAATTAAAAATACTATTCTTATCATAGATAAGGAAGAAACGAATTTTAATATATATAATTTCCATGTTTCCATGTTGACGATGAAGTGGTGTTTTTAAACTGAAAAAGTATTAAACCTAATTTTGAAATCACCTTCATATAATTCTATTAATTAATGGAAAATATAAAACGAGGTCAAGCCTCGAAATTTTTTCATGAGTGTGTGATTTATTATTTAGCATATTGCTTTAACAAATTATCATAAGTTGGTTCAATTATGCTAGTCGCTAAGAGTGCGAGCTATATGCGACACATGCGTCAAAAATGTGTACAGAATATATTATAACGGATCACTTATTTTATGTTAGCCTTAACTTATCTGTAGTATGTACGTATATACCCGTGTTTATGGTCCGAGTGCTTGTTATTCATAAGTGGATGTTTTTCAAAGAACCGTCGGTCGCTTAGCGCGTTTATTTATGTGACATTTGTTTAAGCCGAGCCGTTTTACTAAGCCGAGTCAAATATAAATATACGAGTTGTTTAAAAAAACCTTATTCCATCATGACTTTGCGTTGATTAAAATGTCAATAACAATTTTTGTAAAAACAAACGTGTTTTATTATTAGCATATGATTTTGATTTAACAAAAAATCAAATCGTATGTTATATATTCTTTCGCGAGATTCATTCGTGCTTTTTTAATATTCCGCTGTGCTATTTGGTTCAGTGTCAACTTTTTGTTATTTTTTGCACGTATTATTAGGTTGATTTGTTTCTATCAGTATTGGAACTGCAGGATTGACTGCTTACAGAGACATAACTGTGCCAAATACAAGTTGGTAGGTTGATTGATCAATGGAAGTTTTTGATAATCATGATGTATATATAACGTAGTAAAATATTTTTGTTTTGATGTTACCACTGTCGTGTTAATCTTTTTAGTGTTCAATTCAAAATGTTATTTCTACGTAATTAGCACGATGATGACTATCTCGTGCAGATTGATTTCCTTAATCTGACTGTGTATTTCTAATGTTACAGACACAAAAATAGTCCTTATAATATTTTTCATTTTATAACTTAACGTGAGCAATGGTATTAGATTTTCTATTTAGTGACTGTAGAATAAAAGATGGTTTGATATAAACGAACGGCTCGAAACATACAACAATGTATGTTACCAGTACAGGAAAAATAAAATACAGAACTACCGAAGAACGGTGCATATGTTTATTTTATCGTATTGTGCTAAAAGTATGCGAAAAGTAATTTTTACATTCATTTCTAATAAACTGGCTATGTTATGTTCTTTTTACTAATTTTCTATAGCCTTTGCTTCAATTATTTTTTCATGTTCTCTTTTTTGTTAGATAGCTTATAAATCAAAATAGGAAAGTACTTTGTTGGACTTATCATAATTTAAATAAAAATGTTGTTCAGACCCGTTATTAATCTATGCACTAATTTTCATATTTATTGTAACCTTTTCACATATGCTTGTGTTAATGTTGTTTATATAAAATGAAAAATACCATAAAATATCTTTCCTTCTCTTTTTATTTTAACACTAGAACTAATAAACGTATTTCCTTTATTCCTGGGTTTTTAAATTAAACTAAGTCGTTAAAATATTTCATTACTGGGCTTTAATTATTGAAGGCATTTGAAGGGAAACATTTTTATTTATAGTAATTCTTTATCAGTCTCAATGTGTTCATCGAATGTTAGTCAGTAACAATTTTTACTTAAATGTTGCGTTAGTATTTGAACAATTTAACAAGAAAAAAATTTTTTGATCATAATAAGCTTGTAAAAACTGATGAACAATGTAAATGAAATATTTACACATGATTACAATAGACAGAGGGTTAAAACTTACTACCTCCATCTTAAGAATATTGCTAAATATTATACATTCAGTAAGTTCTCTTCTTATTTTATTATGATTATTATTTTTTCTGTGATAAAGATCTTTTTTCACAATTTGTTCGCTAAATAATATCGAAATTCGATGGAAAAAATGATCCGTTAAATTAATGATCGGTCGAGCGGGCAACAACGCGTTCGGTCGCACCCGCGGGACCATCACTATTTGTTAGCGCACCCGCACCCGAATCATGCGAACCCGAGCTCACTAGCGCCACGCCGGGCCCGCAGTCCGCACCCGCCGGCCGAACCATTACTCACCGTACAGATTCTTTTTCATGTGATATCTGTAACGTCGCGATCACTCAGTGAACTATTATTTTTCTCGGCCATTAATCGTGCACTAAACCCTAATGGATCCGTTTAATTTCGCTTTGGTCACTCTATTTACTTTTATTTACAATGTTTCTTATTGACCGCAATAAATCAATTTATTACTTTGGTCATTACCTACTCATATATAAAACATTTCAGTTCACCTGTTTTCTATATATTAGCATAAAGTATATAGCGACTTCGTATTCATAAAATTTCATTTGAGATACTTCTTAATTTATCTTGCTCTAAAAACACCATATCATTGTTAGTACCAAGAGATTTTGGAAGCAGAAAAATATCGAAATGCTTCAGTCATTTGTTTAATTTTTCGTGATTTAAGATTTGTTAACACAAGAACCTGGTTTCAACTGGGTTCTCCATAAGATGTTACCGACGAGTCAACCAGTCGATACAACCAAATAATTTCGATAAACTACTGGTTGTTGGGAAAGTACACGTTAAAAGACCACAAGGATCAATACCTACTAGCTGGCGAAGTGAATTAAAATACGACTTAGAAGATGATTTTTAATCCAAATCCGAAATTTCGTTATGAAAGTAATTTAATTTTAAAATCGAGTTACAAACTTTCGAACGCACAAACCGCATCGTAATCGGCCTAATGCCTATCGCCCGATGTGCACGCAAATAGACTAACAGTAAGAAATTTTTAATAATTTTTTTCGAGTAGGTTAGGTAGGTAAGGTAGGTTTTCATTTAAAAATATTTATATATATTTTTTGTTACATTCGAGCAAGTGTACATTTAGTATTTCGTGTATATATCTTAACGAACGTTTAATTGTTTTGAATATACAATTTACTTAACGTCGTAGTCATACTAAGGTCTCAGCGTCCAAGGTCTTAATTTTATTCGATTAGGTTTAGCCTGTCAAAACAACCTCGGTGGAACCAGTTTAGATAAAACAAAGCGTTAAAGCTTGTTGCTTATTTGCGAATGTACAAGGCTTTCTTGTCGCTTAGTTAATCTCAGGCAGCTTATCCCCGCGTAGGCTCGGCACGGACATGAACGGCATTTTGACGCGCGTTTCTACACCCAGACTCTTAGTGAAGACGCTACCAGTCACTTCGCTTGCATCATGTCAGCCTTTTACATAACAGTAATTTAAATACATTGCATGTTATCCGCGAGGCCAAATCTTTCAAAGAGGACTCAACGACTAGTTGACTATTAATGATATGATTTTGAAGATTTATTGTAAGAAATATTCGTTATGCTTATTTGAGCGTTTATTTCATCGTATGTAAAAAGAAAGTGAAAGACAGTTGAGACTCGAGTGAATTGCTAATTAATGTAATTAAAATATCCGGTTTGTAATCTGTTTGCATTTACATTACGCAAAAACTTTTTAAAAATCTTATGATTTTGTTTTATTGGCTAATGTATGATGCCTATGTCTGGTTTTCTGAAATAGGCAGCATTTTAGCGACTTTTAAATTGGTTAAATAAACAAACAACTGGACTAATTGAGATTAAAAGAAAACCATTAAAATGGAGTAGTGTTCGTGATTCACAGTGCAAAGCTTACTGACTCATGAACAGTAACTGATTCCCAGAATAGCAAATAACCTTGACAACCAAAAGTAGATTGCTCACTGATCCATGGATTGTAATTTTAACTTACTGAATTTATTTTTTTAAAACATAGGTCTTTACTAGACATCTCCGGACATAGAGCTAGAGGATATTATTGAACAATCTAAATGGTACAAAACGTTTAGTAATAGATGTAAAGGCTTTAAAGGGGTAATTTTAAAGATTATTTGCTGTTAATTAATGAAAGGTAACGTAACCCAAACAGACACAAGAAGCATATTAAACGGTAATAAAGTAAGCAATTCACATTACTATATATACTATTATTTAATGTTAAGTCACTAGTCCTTGCAGATTTTGTACTAACAGGCTTGTTGCATTCCAATAGAAAACATAAATCAATGCAATATATTTAAGAGTGATCACTATATAAAGGGTACTTGGAAATAGGTATAAAATATTTAAAGATATTGGCTGACAAATGAACTATACAATCACTTCTTTAAACTTTTTACACCTGTTATCAATCACGCTGTATGTCGTTTACTATTTATCGATACTTGCATAAAAATTTGATGTCCTATTCGAAACGCATAAAGCAATTTTTTGTAAAGCTAGCACATGTATTGCTTTACTAATTTTATTGAAAATTTATTAATCGATTAAATTTGTACGTATGTATTTGATCAAATAAAGATTATTGGGTCTAAGTGGGTGTTAGAAGGACCCGAGGCGCGGAATGACGCGGTACAGGGGCATGGGGCTAATTGGATGTCAACGATGAGTTCGGTTTCTGAGTAGCACTCTCGCTGCACGCTCATCGTCAATGTCAAGTGACGGCTGACGATGAACCGATGCCACTCACCAGAGGCGACTACCCGTGACATGACCAGCAAAGTGTATATAACTGCAGTCTTAGTCTATTTATACAGCAAATGTAAACAATATCGTTTTCTCAGACTTATTCATTCATTAGTGATAGATACCGAGGTGATAATGCGTTTACTTGTACATGTTATCTGAAACTCTTTGGATACATCAAAAACCGAACAGGGAGCACCCTGTACCATAAATGGAAGACCTTGGAGGTCAAGTCTATTGGCTTAGCTATTGATGACATAATTTTAGTAAAAAGAGAAAAGTATAAGTCTATTCAATGTCAACTACTCCGTAAGCACAATTACACGGATATCGGTCGCAAAAAGTTAAGTTTTTAATTTTAGTTTAAAAAACAAACATCAGGTCAAAAACGGCACAAGTTGTAAATCACTTTTTACAATAACTTTTTCTTCGATTTGTAATAACATTGGAATACGACTCAAGGTTCACTGATTTCAACCGCATAATTCGGTTCAAGATAATAAAAAGAGAACGCTTACTAAAAGAAAACTGGGAATGATGTAATTCCTGTTTTGCGAATGAAACATTTTGCGTGATTTGATTATTTTTCGAGCATTTTACTCAGTAAATTATTTCACTTATTCAAGAAAGGAAAACAAAACGTAATTTTGCTTTCACAGCTACGTAAAACGTTGAGGGAGATCTGACATAAATCTGCGGAAAGAGACGTACAGCGAGGAGCCTGGAGACTAAGTAATGAACTAATTACATTATGCGCTGGCTTAAAATGGTGACGGCTGGAAGTTTTTCTTTGTGCGTTCATAAAACATTATGAGATTTCAAATGTGTTTTAGAGCGCCATTTAATTTTGTACTGTTGTAGCGTTCGGAACGTTGAATCTTACGTTGAATATTTTTGATCGTCCATTCGCGGTGGCTTGCTTTTCACATTGAAGTGTGTCCATCTGCAATGACGACTAATGAAAATGCACGAGTTATCACATCGCACAGCCCTCTCGTTATAAGAGCGTACGGAATGAACCCCACCGCACCCTATTTATTGGCAGGCTGCTCATGCCACTCGTAATAATATTGCCAGGTGCGCAGGATCGAAAGCATTCATGGGAAAAATTAGATAGGCTGGTCTGTACGAGGTGTTAATTATGAAATGAAACAGATATAAGTAAGTTAAGATATTACTATTAATTTAAAATTTTATCTGGATTTAAACTGGGTTATAAAAAACGATCAATATCGTCAACTATTTAAGACATATTAATGACATGATGATAATACTTCATTATTAATAATAATGATAACGCTTGAAAATATATATTATGCATAGTATTATGGGAAATATTCCGTATTGAGGTTAAACGTTTGGTAGATATTAAGAAATTTTTCTTAATAGTAGATTTTAATAATTTTTCTGTAAAAAATTATTAAATACTCTTACCATTCTGATGAGGGACCATCATGCAATACATATGTGCTCCTTTAGTAGTAGATTTCTGCCTTTATGATCAAGGAATTACCTGTAAAATAACATTTTTTAACATTTTAGTAAATTATATTTAATAGTTGATGGGTTAGTTTGTCTCGTCACTGATAGATGAGTTTTTGTTAAATTTGTTTATAAATTTGTAGATTTGAAGCGTATAGCGACCCCAGCGCACGTAACTAGTAGTCTTCCGCGTAATTAGATATAACTATAAAGATACCTGTTTAAATGAGAACTACCCATCAATTCGAATATATATTGCTCGAGGGATATACGCTGGCAGTTGATTAAATAATTACTAATATAAAAAAATATATTTAAAATCTCTTATTACTCGAATACAGTACTGTATATTTTGAACGTGTCTCAAGTATGCTATTCTTAAAGCTCTAGCTAAAGTGAACAAATCGCAGCGGCTTTTGCGGACTGTGGAGGATCTTTGTGGATTGTTATTGATGCGGCGAGCGAGAGCTGGGGACTATGAGATAGCTTTCATAATGGGTGATCATGCGTGGCGGTCTCGCTTCGCCGAAAACGGAAAAATCATGAAATATTGCTTTGAGATGAGAGTTCAGTGCGAAAACGACATGAATGGAGACGTACTTTAATATATAACTTTTTACTTGTTATATATGTCGTTTCGTCGAAAATAATTGGCAGAACTATTAATACCAATTACTTTTATTATGAATAATTACACATTTTTAGCTTTTGTTTTAATGAATTATTATAATTTCGAAATAAAATAAATCAAATTATTAAATTATATAATTTTGAACAATTCATTTTCTTTTATAAATTTATTTCAACGTTTAAAGGATTTAATATATAATTGGTTTAGTTTTAATTAGTATAAGATTTAAAAAAGAGTTAAAGATCAATTTAGTTTTAAATTACCCCAAATGATTGATTTTTTTATGAGTGTCAAAAACTTGCATTATACAATGTTTGATTTTACTAATAATATATGACACTGATTTATCCTTAAGATAAAATAATTTCAATGGGAAGCCCGAACAAGCAGAAATACTACGAGTATGGAATACCGGACTAGATAACAGTATAGTCGGTTGCCTGGAAATTATTATGCAGTTAATTCTTATGAAATGATACCGGAGGAAATTATAATTTAATAATCCTTTATTTTCGCAGATAATTTTAAATACCTTCGTTTTAACGAGTTCAACATTCGTTTATTTGTGCTTTATAAAGCATTAGTTAAGTCCATGTAATTATGTATTAATTTTGTTCACTACTGATACTTAGTCAATACACAGCGTTTTTAAATTTTAAACTGTTTTTCTATTTATATCTTTAGATATTTGAGGAATGCATTTACATTTTCAAAAAGGAAAGCGGACGATTATACGAAATAGTGGTGACTATTAGTTAATAACGTACAATAAAAACGTTCGAAACTATTGATTTAAAAATGTATAAACTTGCGATTTATTTACCAATGCGTATGACAATTGTAGGTTGAATGGCAGCATATCGTTCGATGCGGGATGGTATTGAGGCATACTCTCCATTTACAAACGAGCTGCGGGGGCTCTCAATTATTCCAGCAGCAATGTCCCGGAATGTCTAATTTCCTCACGTAATTTGGTCGGAATTTGTCCCTAGCCGACGGATGCTTGGAACTATTTTTATTGTTTTTGCTTGTTTCCTATTTACTACGTTCTCCCGGGAACAATACAACTTGAAGCTCGTGAACTCTAACCAACTTGTCTCACGACAAGTGTATTGTGGATTGCACGTTTGTGCTTCACCATCTTTAAAAAAAAGTACGTTGCGTTCAATATAGTTGTTGACTATAAACGAAAGCAAAAAATAGGAAAACTTTTTTCTAAATTGTCATCTGACGATCTTAATCAGGTCTCTGGTCTACCTTGTGGGCGGATGTCCTAAGCTTGCCAGTCCGATGTCTCCGTTCTATATATAACCTTAAGAACTCAAATCTGTTCTGTGAGCTGTGTGTCTTGGCCCTATCTTAATATAACAAACTAAAGGTTAAGAATAAAGTGACGTCAATTTTAAATACAGGCCCATGACAAAAGAGCCGCCAGAAAGAAGAAACTCAAGAAAGAAGAAAACTTCTCCATCGAAAGCTACAGAAGCAACACAAAACGACGGCAAGGGCTACGAAACGGAAACTGGTCCTCCTGATAACACTCAGAGTGACGAAGAAACAGTCAGTGAACCTGAGTCACACAGACGCGCCACATAACATCCAAGTGTCGTACGAGAACGAGCATAACTAGTAGTTGAAGAGATTCTAATATTTACTCGAGCGCTGTGACCGAGTCAACAAGGCTAACATCGTTAACATCTAACAGATAACATAGAGAATTTTGAAATGATAATACAGAATCACAAATTAGGCTTTAAAGGCGTCTGATTAATTGTAGGCGACTTCTTAATGATGTTGCTACCGTATGTTATTTAATATGTATCCACCATGGTTTAATAACAATATCGGACCGAGGGAAGGACGAGTGATTTTGGAATGACGCCAAGATGCGGCCCGTCGCACCCTACTCCATTTGCGCTTTACATAATTCCGTATTCGACCGATCATTAATCTTCCTAGTTGCACGCCAGCCTAACTTTAATTTTAATAAATGTTTTTAGCTGTATTCATTTACATGTCAGGATAGAATTATGGTTCGTTGACCACCACGGATTAACGGAAAATACTTGCTGAGTACTGTAAATGCTATTAAAGTATTAAAGGAAGAGAACTTTGAAGATTTATTTGTAATGTGATTAATATATCGACTTTATTTTATATTTTTACTCTTTTTGTTGTAATATTGTGTTACAACTTTTTAAGATAAGTAAGGTAGTTATTTCAGCCGTCCTTTCAGCTCATAAACGCCCACTGTAAAGCATACGCCTTCCCCACGGAACTTTGGAGGACATACCATAATAACCAAGCTTGGCAGGCGGGTTTGCGATCGCAGTGTGGTATTAAGGTACGTAAAGGACGCTGTTGTCTGCTTATCCTCCAAAAACTTGTTTGTGAGCAGTTACAATCTTATATAATTAGTAACATAGTAGAATTCAAACAAAATAAATAATTATGGCACGTATTTTCGTATGTTTGTATGTTGAAATTCAAAAACTTTTTTTAGATAACATAAATGTGAGTGATTTAGCTAACATCAGTAATACAGGAATCTATATTTTGTGACTGCCAGCATCTATGCAGTTAAACATTTGAAATTTTACTACATCGAGACTTATATAAATCAACGAAAATCGTATAGACCGTGAAACATTTTTTATTTTACTCATTGAATTTTTCTTCCTAATTTGTTTAAAATTTGTTCAAACTCAGAGTAAAATCGGCTAAAAGATAAAGACAGTCTTTATTCAGATTGTTAGTCAATTAGTCATATTTATGAATATTATTGTCAATGAACATGGTATCAAGCTTCTGTACTTTCATAAATCACTTATTAACGCATTAAAATTTAGACAGTCATGTTTATATCAACATTTAGAAGACATTGTGTGAAATATTTGTAACAGTAAATAAAAAAACGGATTTTGTGGTAGCATTATGTTCCGTACGAAACAACTGTTTCGGTAAACTGTACATTATCAGATTGAACCATGCAATGCGTGATTTAGTTTACTCCTGGGAAATACCTACAAACGCCATCAATGTACCGATGCGGGCATAATACCTTAATTCGCCCAATCTCGCTTTCGACTTGAGCCCTGCGGTTATTCAGGTAACGTTTCTCGACCTCTGTGAAATGCTATCTCGCCATTTCATGCTAGTAATTCTAATTAAATACTTAGACGTTAGTCGAGATGGCAGGTTTAGGACAACATTTAAAATACCGTCTGGATATTAAACTCGTTATATATCAAGTTGAGCGAGGAGCTCTTTATTCTCGGAGTGGTACGGAATACTTAAGACTAGACTCCATTTACAAATTGTTTAAGCTGCTTCAGAAGAAGATAGATATATAAAAAAACTTTTGTCTTTTTTATCTATTTACAATAATTTTTAATGTTTCTAAGTTTAAACTGTCAAGACAGAATCCAATGGAGACTAACAGTCGTTTTGTGTGACTCGATACAAATATGTATTTTAAAAATATTATTTGTTTTAAAATGTTTACACCTTTTACTTCCACCAACTATAAAACTACCACTAATATTAACAAAATTAAACTTAATTTAGATTTAGATTTATTCTTTATCAAACCATCGGCGGCAAGACGAGAGTTTAGTTAGCAATTACGAGAGAGAAAGTTTTCATTATATTGTTACATAAATGCGAAGATTATTCATAAGTAACTTGTTTATTTAAGTGGTTATGTAATTTAAAGTTGTGTTTGTCTGTAAGTCTGCTCGCATAAATAAATAAAATGTAAAGCATACAGGGTGATAGGTTTTAAAAGTTTAACAGGTGTAAAAGTATAGCTCTTTTGCTCCCAAACCGAAGGCTTCACAAATAATAAATAACATAATGACAATATACTTGTAGTAAGAAAAAGCATTTTCAAAATAAGGATTACTACATTTTATAATTATGCATTACTTACTATATGTACCTGCAGACTTTGACCTGTCCGAAGTTATTTTTGTACTTTAATAGAAGATAGAAGACAGACAAGTTATACATTCACCCCTTTCAAACTTTTTCATCTATAACCAATCATTTTGTATATATATCATTTTAAGTAAAGGTTGCGTTTGAATTTTTTTTAATAGAATGAAAAAGTAAACAAATGTGAACATTAAGGTATGGCAAGCAGCGATTTTTACAGAAGCAGACAAGTGCCTTAACTACGTTCTGCGATTTTTATCGCAACTCCATATCGACATGCAAATCTCTGTCACGGCACTCAAAGTAGTTTAAAAGTACTTTAAAGAAAAAGTGGCTTACGAAGTCGCTGGAATCTAGTTCTCGCAGCTAACGTCAAAATGAACATAATGCTCTACGGTATGACTGTGCTGAATTCTAACAATAAAGAATCATGACAATTTTTTATTAGAATATTCTTGTGTTTTTGGTCGTGAGAAATGGAAGTAAACATTTATTACACAAGTCTAATATTGGTTATATGCCAATTAGTACATAAATCTTAATTTATATTATTAATGTATTTTTATACTAATTATGACAAGAGAGTAGATTTCTATTTGAGTATTTGTCGAAAAATTGAAAACTAGCAGCATATTGTACATTTAAACATACTGGATTTTAAGTTACAGATATTGAGCCAGATTATGTCAAAATTATTCGTCTGCTGATTGGAAATCCATGGGAAAGGCCCATGTCCAGCCTTGTCATATGGCTGTAATGATGTTGAATTGCAAATGTAAAAAAAAAAGGAATGAATTGATACAATGCAGAATTTTTTATATAAAAAGCTAAAAATGTACACAGAGAAAGAATAAAAAATGTAATAGAACGATAGAATAGTTGAAGCCACGTTGTGTTAAAAAAATAGCAAACTAATTACTCCCAGAAATTAAACCCTTATTAGTGCATAGAATATTTAAAACGGTAACCGAGAAACACTAAACGGAGCTGATATACAAGTCGGCAGCAAATAGTTTAAATAGCTACAAACATTGCAGGCCGTTCGCTATGCTGGACACAACAGATAGCGAAATGCTCATTGTTACAGCAGTTTCATGTTTCTTTATTACAGCAGTAACATGTTTACTGTCTGTCCATATCTCACTATAACTATTTCACAGGGACACTTTTATCTGTTTTGCTCTCTTTAAGCCTGATTTAACTTTTCGCAGAAATTTACTGCTCCTAAATAAATGGGTTTGTAGACAACCTTACCTAAACTTTAAACGTTTCGATTGGATTTTTATTAAGCCAGACTTCCTGTGTTAGTATAAAATTTATTTTCAATTCGCTCTTATTGCGAATCGCAACACATGTTTTCACGCATGTTCCATTTTTGTTAGTGTACGAGTACTATATTCCTGTTAACAGTAGTTAACGTTTATAAGAAGTGTTCGGTAAATTTTTATTTCATACATGGTTCAATATCAATATTTTCTAAAAATATACATTAGAAGCCCCGCTTAGAGAGGTTATCTCTAGCAGAAAATTGCTTTGCATCTCTAAGGAAATATCACGGTAAGGAAAATTGTTTTTCGTAACTTTCGAAACCCACTTGCGATAAACAATATGATGCCTTATTCACGTTTCACAAAATTGGAAAATTGTTACTGAAAAGACTTATTATAGTTAGAAAATATTTTTTACTATGGACGTAAATGATTCAATTAACATATTGTCTGAGTATTATTTAGGTTAGAAACAATCAATTATGGACGTAGATAATAAAAATGCATCACAGAATGTTAGAATAAAATGTCATTTTTGCTTTGAATTAAAGAAATGAATCGTTAGATACATGTGTGGAGTAAAATCCGCCTGAGTGAAATGAATGCGTACGGAGCACGCCACACGCCTCTCCGTGACAGTATGCTGTTTCATATTCATAGTGTTGCGGTGAATAACAAATAAGATTTTACTATCCTTATACAAAAACCCTTTGCTTGCACTGATAATATACAAAGCTTCATTCCTTCGACTATTCGTTCACTGCACGTGTTGTTAAATGTAATAATTCCTAGAGTGTTATTGAAAATTATTAAAATTTGGTTTAGTCTTTTGAACCAGCTGCCCCTTCAGAATACGTACTGTCAAAAGTTAATGGCCTGTCTCAATTACACATATTTTAGTGTGGTTAATATATTATTCATGTGTTTTAACAATAATCAAAGATAATTGTTAAAATATAATTATAAAATACTTAGATAGATATAAAATACTTTTTTCTATTTCCGGGACATCAACAAAATGTTATATTTTCGTTGTAATTTATGGTACACGATATTTTTTGTATGACTCCATGTCATTTTTTGTATGACATGTAGTCATACAAAAGTGTGCTTGTGTTGCGTTAAGCCAGTCTTTTGTCTCTCCTTTAGAACCTTAAGGCCCTAGCAGCAATCTGTTCTATGCGCTATAAGGCCCATTGCCACTTCAACTTGCCAATCCATTGGTTTTAATTTGTTACGATCAGCTTTATCCTGCCGATTTAAAGAAAATCGGTGGAAAATGCTTAATTACTACTAGCAGCACATTAGGAGAATCATTTTTATATATACAGATTAGAGTTAATTGGTCATCTTTGTAATTTCTGAGTAAGAGCAGAACGTATAACTTTAAATATGGAACTTTCATTTTTGTTATTTGAAATGCTTTGCTTTAAACATACGGAAGGTTAGTTTAGAATGAGGGGCATTAATTATGGGGTAAAATAGTGCCGTGGAAGGGGAGCATAGGACGGAGTGGAGAGCCCCGTGAGTCATCGAGAGGCGACCAGACGGCGCCCGCTCGCTGGGACACGCACTGTCCTGCTCCACCCTATTCGTTTTAACTTTGTGGAGCGCGCAATGACTCGGTGGTTTAAATTTAAATTTTGTATGTATCACATAATTAGAATACAATGACAAATTATATGTACAAATCAATCTCCATTACCTGTTCACAATTGCTTGAATATTATTTAAAGAAGACAAAATTTACTTATATCTATTTTTTTATTACTTAACTGTAAATGGTGGGGGAGGAGCCTGTCTAGCAGTGAATGCCCTTCGGCTGAAATGATGACGATGATGCTGTTTGTCGAAATATAAGCGAAAAAGATTGTTCCCTTTTTTAAAAAAAATTCAATATATTAGATGACCGCTTACTTTATATTTTGCATATTAACTAAGTTCATCCAATGCTTGTCTGTAAGAAATTGAGTTTTGTCGTAAGACCGCAATTTGAACTTCAATTTTTGTGTCTTATACATGTGATATGTCCTGTTTATGTATTATAAACTCTAATTACATAAATAATATATATGTTTATTGTATAGAATATTTAATACGTACAGTTTTAATTGATTTTTAATGTATTGTAATGGGTTTTGTTCTACGCTTATGTTTTATTAGCGCAATGCAGAGTATGTACATTGTTGTCGCTATTTCTGTCGACGCAGGGCAGCCTGTTTTATCGGTATAGCATTATTGATTGCTTTCGCTTAACACCTACATCCATTCGTGGTGAACTCAAGGCACTCAGCGCCCGCTGCTTAGAACTCGCTAGTGAATGATGTTTGCATTTTGAGTCTTTGTTACACGTCAGCCTAGTTGAGAATTCAATTGTGTCCGTTGGTCTCTTTCTATAAGTATTATTTTTAAAAATGCTTTCCCCACATTTCATCGTGTGTATCCTTTTCTTAACTTATCTTTTATGTAAAAACATTCATTTAACAATTTGCACGCAGAACAATAAAACGCATGTATATTATTTAAGTAAATTTAAGTATTCATTCAGTCAGACTAATATCGATACAGGATTATTTACAGTGACCATTTGTGTACATCAAAAGAAGAAAACTAGAACAGTCACTTTGTGCATTAATTATTTAGGATTGCTACTGCTCACAAACAAGTTTTCAGAGGATGGGCATCAGCATTCCCTGCGTACCATAATACCATTCGCAAATACGCCTGCTAAGCGTGGCGATTATGGCATACCTACCATATATCTTTGGGGGAAGCCTTGCAGTACTTGCAGGCTGAAAGGACGATATAACAACGTCGCTGATTAACCACACCAAGGTACAAGTAAATAAAAAACAAACGTTTTTGAGAATAGCATCTAAATCAAGTTGTTGTAAGTCAATTAAATTTATTACTTATTTATAATATTCCCATTGTTGACAAAAAAATTTTGCTTTTTTACGCCACTTCTGAAATTCTTCTTATAATCCGATGATAGCAACCGAAAGTGTCAATGTACTTTCTAGCATACGCTCGAATGACAATGGTAAACGACGTCCGAGTCCAATTCAAAGCTCAACCCAAAATCTACCCTGGGGGGCCCCTGCGCCTTGTCGGAACGAACGAACCTTCCAACGCAGTGACATAAATAATGACCATTCACATTGATCCCCGAGCATTTTCTGAGGGAGACCTCTAGCTTAGTTACCATATAGAAGTTTAAACTAAGCGTTTTCAGCGATAACGCTCATTTCTTCAGATTCCTACTGGCAAACAGTGTTATCTGTGAAAAAAAATTATATCTATTGTCGTTGTTATTATTTGTAATGGTAAAATTATTTGAAATATTTTTTCTTAATTATTTTGTTGCGTACGGTGATGCATCTTTTTAACCGCAAAGTTCAACACTGTTCATTTATTTAATAATATATATTGCTACATCGGTCTTACAAAAATAACGGAGCCTAACGCATAAAGAAAACAAAAGCAAGTTGTTTGATAGTTACGCTAACGTTTTAATGCTTCTGTTCAACGGGGCCCTCGTATAGGTAACCGTTTCTGGAAATAGAATCGACTCCGAAGCAACAAATATATTCCCAACGAATATTCGATGCTTTCATTTCAAATTGAATAACTTTCGTAAATTCATAAAACGTATTTATGATTACTTTGTATATTTATTCAATGAGTTTAAAAATCGAATCTATCTTTTATTAATAAAAATGAGCCGTTAAATGTGTTGCTTAGCATAAAACAGTCAGCTTCACCATTTTGAATAAAAGGCATTCTTATGTTAGTAATCGTTAAAATAGCGAAAAAATAGTTAAAGAAATGGTTTTCGCTTACAATTGAAACAGAAAACAAAGTTTTAGCTGTCAATTAAAATAAAAAAGAAGGTGTAAAGATTTAATAAATTCTAAAATGTTATGCAGCATTAAAACGAACTATGTTATGACGTATAATATACAATACGTGTAAATAGCTAGTAATTGAAGTATAAATATTGAAAACTAATCTTGTGTTATATTCCTAAAAATTATTAACAATAAAACATACAGATGGATTATGAAGGGCGATAAATAAAATCATATCGTTATTAGATATATCATGCGAATAGTAGCTGTCGTGGAACTCAAATTAGCTAAAAAATCACCAAGGTGCCCGTGTGCCTGAGGGCGCTGTAGTTAATGAAATGAAATTTCACATAGTACACATAGGTATGGTGTAAGGCAGGACACGGCTTTAGAAATTTCTATTACACACTTATCGATATTTGAATATCAACGTTTTTCTTGTAACAGATAAACGCGTGGAAGTGTGGTTTTAAAAATCCATTAGTGTTGCTATTTTCGAATATTTTTTAGAGTTTCATGAAGTATAAACGAATCGTTTGCCATAGCCGTTCGGCGTAGACGCCATGTTAGACGCACTCAATCTTTTTATAGC
Source organism: Battus philenor (assembly GCF_028537555.1). Lineage (NCBI taxonomy): Eukaryota > Metazoa > Arthropoda > Insecta > Lepidoptera > Papilionidae > Battus > Battus philenor. Next base: position 9,597,944 of record NW_027181693.1, read on the forward strand.
TCAGACGCCGCAAATATAATCGGAACAGACGCACGCTTGGCCACCACACCGCCCCGCCGCGCGCCTATGTGGGATAATTTAACTGTTCCTCTACAAAAACAGTTGTCAAGTGGTACCTATTAACTGTCTCAACACTTTCATTTTTTTAATGACGAAACGATGTTGCATTATTAGAAAAAGAGGTTATAGTTCTATTATTATAATATATTTGTTAAAATTAATTAATACATACGTACACAGGGTGACTGGTTATAGGTTAAAACCTTCAAAAAGTGTTTTGTAATAGTCCATTAAGCATCAAGTAATATATGGTACATCCTATCCAAAAATCAATAATGATAAAAATAATAAATAACCCAATAATATTGTAATTAAAAGCCTTTTTAAAATTGAGATTACATATTAAAATACATTAGTGTTTGCTATCTATCCCTGCAGACTTTGCATTGCCAGAAGTTATTGGCCTTTCGTATTCCAATAGAAAAAATAAATGAATCTAAGATATTTCCAAGTGGTTCCTTTATACAGCGGCGATTGGAAATATGTGTAAGTTTTAAAGCTTTTTACTGTCAGATAGGCTATCCAACCTTTCAAGCCTTTCATAGTTATAGTCAATGATCCTGCATAAAATACTAGCTGACCAGACAGACGTACTGTATAAGCTATGAATAATCAAAACTAAATTTAATATTAAGTGTTTATTTTAGTGATTTCTGCTACACAAAATGGTTATTGGTTCAATTTCTGATCTGTAAATAAATAATATTGGTACTTTTTCAACACGAAAACAGGCAACGTAATATAGGCAATGGGATAAACATGGAATTAGAAGATTAATGTCATAAACACTCAAAGACACTTGCTTTATTTATCAATATTTTAAAACACAACCCGCACTGAAAATTGTAATTATTCAATGAGAACATTATAAAAACTATTAAGAAGCATAAAAAAGATGAAAGAAAGCGGTAAATTCGTCCGCATATTATGACGTGGCCAATGAAAAAAGGGGATCATTATTATCTCTAAATATTTATCTCAGGGACTATTGTATTTTATTTATTTATATTATGTAAGCTATTAATTGGAGTAAAATAGTTTTCGATTCGAAAATCTATTCCTGTGTAATTTTCGTTTATTCATAGAGAAGTTACACCGAATAAATCCTATTTTTTTACCAAAAATAACTGAACTTGAGGAATGATTCCTTGGGATGCGGTATAACAGGACTGAATACAAAGTACGAGTACATAGACCGTCTAAGAAACTTTCACTTGGTTCGTTGCCCCTTTTCTAGACACAACAATATGCACTGCAATTGATTGAGCAGTTTGTACCACTTTCGTCTGTCTCTTTTCTGCATAAGTGATGCAGGCCATTGTCTCAACATTTTCCTTCGGCTAACAAGAAAGCAAACATTGTAGCTTGACTTTTTTAAAATAAGTAGAAATAAAAGGCTCTCTTTGGCCCTATGTTACAAAGATATGGCTTTGATGAATCTGCAGTAGTATTTGTAATATGTGTGTGAATATTTCTATAGTTTTTGAATGGCATGTTTAATAAATAATAAAAAAACATATAGTGATATAAAATGGCTGTCATAGTATATATTTAATTAAAATTAAAAGCAAGTGAATACTAACATAAGTCGAGCATAATTTACGCCAGCTAATATTTATGTACGACCTTTAAAACAAACGGGCGAAGTCCCCGAAATAATTGAAATTTCATAAGCAATTTCTCTGCTGAACTAAGTAAGGATTCAATTAAAGCCTGAGACAATCATTTTAATTTATTTGATATTGCCAATTCTTGTACACTACTGCGTTCCATATACGTTGAGTTCTAATTAAGAATAACTACATAGAAGAGTGTGATTGTACATTATGTTCGTAGTGAAGTCATAGCCCGCATGTAAAATAGCGTGATCTCTCCTTAATGTGTTGCCGTCATTACGATCTCTTTAATGGATATGCTCTCGGGCCACACATAAAAAGATACGCACGAGGGACAAGTCGAAAGCTTTGAGTTTTTGTTGATATTATTTGTAACATCACTCACGCTTCTTAACTTTTAAACATTTAAAACTTATTTTATGAATTTGGAATGATAAATTTACATGCTTAATGCATCTTTCAAAATGACTTAGTAACATTGAGTGGAATACTTTCTAATACAAACTATGTATTAGATAAATATTTTTTTGTTTTTATCGAAATGTCAATTTTACACGATTTTACTGACATACAGAGTGATTGGTTTTAGGTGCAAAAGCTTTAAAATATTTACACCACATTTCTATCATTTTACCCATATTAACAATTACCCGTATAAAGTGATAGCTTAATAATATTTAGTTATTCGAATTTTGAAATCGCTTTTTCTTTCTGTTATTTATTGCTCCTAAAACTATTAATTTTTAAAAAGATGTATCATATATTATTTGACAACAAATGGGCTGTATACATTCACTCTTTCAAAGTTTTTATACAAATAAGCATCAACTTTTATGTAATATTATAAAATTCTACTATAGAAATATGTTTTATTTTTAAGTTAAAGGGTTGGTCTATCCAGTTTTATGGTTATAGTGTTTCATAAAGAAAGTTCACTCCGAGAAATACAATTCACCTATATTTGTCGACACATGTTCTCTCACTTGAGTGTTTATTTCAATAACAAACTAACATAAAACGTAACGGTAAAGGAATATTTGTTGACAACAGTCGCTGAAGGGTCTACGACGCACCGGTATATATTTACATTGATTACTGATTCACAGTGCTGAACCAACAACGTAAGTTTGAACCGGCGTCGAGTGTGGGTGGCGGAGTCGTGCTGTTGGATTTCACGCTCTTGATACATAAAGTTTAGTCTTTGTCCACAGAAATATCATTGTTAAGGTTGCAACTTACATCTGACATTATCGTTGCCTTGTAACGATTTTAAATTAATTTTATTTTACAAGTTGACACATGAGGATTTGCATACATTGATATTTTTTAATTATAAAGTTGTTTTATATTTAGAGACATTAACCGAAGAATAATAAAATAAAAAAGAATTAAGAATGTAAAAATTGAACTATAAAAAATAGTGCAGTAATATATACTTACTTGAAACGGGAATCGTCGTTTCTCTGTTTATGAAGTAATATTTTATCTGTTATTTTGAGTAATAAAAATTTACCTGTACAAAATTCGTACTATTAAATATTTTTGGCCTGTCGCTATGTTAAAAAAAATAAATAAACAAACAAAGTGTATTTCACAGAGACGATTTTTCTTATTAATTAAATGTTTCAAAAGTTAACAGAGATTATTTATGAAGTTTGTTTAGCAAGGTTTTCTATGTAAATAATGGATTTTACAAGCTTTAAGCGTTTTAACAGCAAAGTTTTTGTTAAATTGTATTTTTTTAAAAGAAAACTTCTTTTTTACCTCCGCTCCTGTTTACATACCCCGTCATGAGTTATCAGAAATTCTGATGCGGTGATATTCAATAACCTACGACAAAAGCAAAATTTTTCCAGTTCCACTGAAAATAGTATACTTGTGGAATCTTCACCGGAGCTAGTACTATTTTGTGCATATGTACAAAATATTTTCAAGTAATGCCTAAACTATTTGTGTGTAATGCATGTATTTTAGATTACAGAAAAGTCAGAAGTAATTATTGTTTTGATTTTACGTAAAAAGAGGCCAACCTAATGACAGCACTGATATCTGTATGTAATAGAAGACAAAGAATATATATTTTTTGTTTCTACTCGTAGGTTGATGCTGCGAATATGGTGTGCATCCTACTTTTCCAGGAATGAGTTCAATAGACCAATTATGCAAGGGATTCAAATTGTTCCTGGAACAATAGTGAAAAGTTTTAGCTTAGGAGTAATTGTGCTAGATTTCTGCTCAGAAGATTGTTTTTCATTTCTAGGTTTGTTGTAGCGACGTCATGATTAAAGTTTAATAAATTTAAATTTTAATCAATTAATTCGATTTATCTTAATGTGTGTACCGTTCTGGTATATGCCGTACTTGTAAATATAATTATTTTTGTTGCCCTTTTGACATTCTTGAACCGTGGGTAATATTAATATATTAATATTACCCACGGTATAGTAATATTTTAAATTTTTATTAAAAAATAACATGATAACTGTTTTGGAGCAAACTAACAACAAAGAGAGCTGTGGTGGCCAAGTGCAACGATTCCCAACTTGTGGTACGTATAGGGGTGGGTCTAGAGGGTACATAGGAGAAATTGAAAATTATGTTGATTTTGTTTAAAAAAAAGTGAAGTGGTTTACTTATTTAAATATTAATGTTTATGTATTACGTATGTCTCTTACATGAGCTAATAACTTATCAAGCACTGGAAGTTTTAATAAATGGAGAGTTTCATTAAAGGGTACAGGAACGAAAATATATTGAGATGTTAATTCTTTATTGTCTAGTGTGGAAATACTTCAGGGGATACTCTTCGGTTGCAGGGACAGCGAGTTATGTCGGGTTCTTACCGGCTAAAACCCCAGGGTTTTCTTTGATACCATCGGTTAAAACTATTGGAACAAACACCACCGTAGTTTTAACAGCGGTTGCTAGCGGTTGCAGCTAGTGCCGCAACGTCTTAAGGTAGTGTTACTCTCCATCTGTTAATATTAAAACGCGAGCAGAATTAGATTAAACGCCACCACAGAGCAAGACGTGGTATAACGTCCTCCGACATGCAATTTTCCGTGTGAACTTGACGACTTGTGCCTTCTACATTTGAAAAAAAAGAGGCCATAGCTTAATTGATGACAACGGTGACTAATTATCGAAGGTTGTGGTAACAAACCTCACATAAAAAAATCGATAAAAGATGTTTGTTTGGTGGATGACCTATACGTAAAGGGTCCTCATGGTCGATTTTAGCTCTTTCTCTAAAAGAAGGATTGTGTTTTTTGTTCGCTCTAAATAATAACAAATTAAATCTTTTATAAATAAGTGCTTGTTAAAATCTGACTATTAGGGATTGGGAAGCGTGATAGTCAGTTTTTATTCTAATTTGTTTCATTAAATTATTGTTGTATTTACTTACGTTTTGTGTTTACTTGTAAGACCTGTAAGCATACGTTATATGGAAAATAAATACCTTTAAGATATTAGGACCGCATGATTTCCCTTTTTGTACCTCTGTGTAAAATACTAACCTTTTACTAGTATATCTTTTAAGTAAATACTATTTCCTAACGATTTTCTATGAACTCACTGAATTTGTTCTAAAATTAATGATTATTCCTGCTTACACACAGCGTTGTAGAAAAGTAGAAATGCAATCAGATGTCATAAATATCATAGACGGCAAAACGTTTTAATTACGCGCAGTGTACGTTCTAGATCAGCTGTACGGCACAATGATGAAGTTGCGGTTAATTACGGAGCAAAGGCGAGTAACGGTCACTCCGGTAGTCGCCGGGGACCCGCCGCATGCGTACCGCCCCTAAACACGCCGACTAATTGCTTCCATACACCGTTACCTACCTCTATCAAAGTTATAAGTAGGCAGACCATGGCATTAGCATTTTTATTACGGCTTAGCTTCGACGTTTTATTACGATGAAGAAAACCTAGAGTTAAAATATTTCGAAAAGTGATTTAATTTAATAATTTAAAGAGACTCAAGGCAGGATTAAAAAAAACCAGTACACAAGATTTAATACTGTTCTGAAATATTTAAGTGTAAAATGTAGTTATGCAAACACATATTCATAAAAATATTATGTATTTTTATATAGCAATAAGTTGGTAGTTATCAGTAACAAAGCCTAGCGGTAGAGGAGTGAGACTTGTGATCGTAGATTGTGGGTTCGTTTCCCAGGATACAATCTTATATAATTCACACTTTGTTCTTTAATTATACAAGATTTCCACTGCTTGCATACAAGTTTTAAGTACCATAATACTAAACTGCGATCGCCAATCCGTCTGCAAAAGCGTGGCGATTATAGTATATACACCCACAGATATCTCTAGGGGATGCTTATGCAGTAGGCTTCTATACGCTAAAATCACGAAGTTGGTAGTATTGCAATTTAACGTTGTGGCTGCGTATTTTTGTGAAATCCTTTAAGAGTTTAATTTATTTAAATGTAGATAACAATGAATGCAATGTGAGCATAACGTCCACTGCGATAAAAAGACCAATCAGAGAGAGGGAGAGAAAGCTCTCCAATCGAAGTGTTACAAAAGCTCGGGTAATACTCCTAGCACTCCGCGATCTCGGTCACCAAATATTTATGGGGTGGATCTTCATTGTAAGCGATTTATAAACCTGTGTATATAAATCTCTCTATATTGGGTAAATCTCAGAAGCGTAAAATTATTAAAAAAAATTCTGTATGTATGTATGTTGTAGGATTTTATAATTTTAATAACTGAATTATCATTCAATGGATTTAAAAAGGTTATTACACCAAAAGTAATAAAAATATTTCATTGTAAAGAGCGTTTTAATTGATAACAAAACTTGGGAATTATTTGCTCTAACTACCGTATTAAACATATTTGTAAAAGTGAACAAAAAGAGAAAAACGCCGATTGCTTTGTTGTAGACCAGGGGTGTCAAATTCAGATGCTAACTTGGGCCAAAAACATTACTTAAAGTGGGCCGCTATTACGCAAAAGTTTTGTCCAGTACATTGTATTAAATAGATATAAATTTTTATTACTGTTAACGTCCTGATACTTGACATCTCTTTTCTGATACTATCTTTCTATTTCGGAAGTTTATTAGTAAAAATATATTGACTGGACAGAAACAATGTTAATCTCTGGCCTTGAGTTTGACACCCCTGTTGACGATTCTTCCAGATCAGGGCGCGTTGGGCACCCCCGTAACTATATATTTAGCTGATATATAGTAATATATAGTACTAGATACTATATACCAAGTAGAGTTTTTCTGGAATTTATCTCATCGCTTTCGCAACTGATTACCACAGATGATCACAATTTTATTATGGGAATAAATATGTAAATAATGTAATTAACTATTTATCAAGTTTTTTTTTAAATTCTTTAATACCGATGTCGTAATAATTGATTTTTGAATGAATAATCAAAGTTGTGTAATTAATACTCTTTACCTATATTCGTATTTTAGATAATAACTTCTAAATTACAACGTAATATTACGAAAACTTGTTTAATGCAATTAAATATTATTAAAAGTAAGCGAATGAATACACAAATATTTTGAATTGTCCGGAGCTATAATTGACTATGCCTATAACTTCGTATTAAGATTTTTGACCTTTTTGAAGATTATTCGGACAAGTTAAAATAAGTATTATTTTTGACCTGGTTTCTTTCTATATAGTGAAACGTCAAAGAAATTTATTTGTAAGTAAAAGGTAGGAGAGTACAGTTTCGTTGGCGATGGATCCTTGCAGGTGCCTCAGGCAGATGCGCCCTGCACACGACCCTTGTCATGGTAACAGCGTACTTGTGCATTTTGTATAAAGGAAAGAAGAGACTGTTTTGTTTTATTAATTAAACACAAGTTTTGTTAGAACCTGAACGAATCAAACGAATTAACCTGACACGACGGAGGGAACGAACAAGTATGTTATAGTAGCATTTCAATTCTAGATATATAACTGAATAAGAATTATTTTATAATTAAGTACATTCATTTCAGAGCTAAAACAACGGTATTATGAAAAAAATTACTGTACTGCTAGAGTCCTGTGAGTGAAATTTATAAAGCTATATACGAGTAAGTCTAAACTTCCGTGAGATTAATAAAGCTTAGTTACAGATGTGTACGTAAGTTTCAAAATTGTGAAGTATACGAGTATTGTAACTGTTATCTTTGATAAGTTATTAATAGCAAATAAGTATATATCCATGAGACATATTACAATAAGAGTTCTCAATTAAAAGGAAGAAAAGTGTTCCTTAGTCGACTATGTAAAGAAGAAATCATGGATTAAGCTTTGTGAATCCGTAATGCTATGTAACGGTCCGAGCTGAGGCGCCCAAGCAAACGCTGAAGCTTAGTTACTTAAAACAAAGTTATGCGCCTTCAGCTCGAACTAGTGTAATCAGTAACAGCCAATAAGGCAACAGTGACCTATTAAAATGAAAATTAAACGTCTATGTCCCAAGTCTTTTTATTACTTCACGTCGGCGTTAGGGTGAATAGTTATTAAAACTAAGTGTAATTTAAGTGCCTGGTATACCTCAGTAGATTGACAATAGAAAAGGCATTGGGCAAGCCACAAAGCGCGCTGAACAGAGGGCCACTGGGGCTATAAGGCCGCATCAAATCGGACATATAATATATGAGGCAGGCCTATGTCCACCTGTGTGAGTTCTACGGCTAAAATGATGATGATGATACTATGACATTAAATTTTAGAAAAAGAAGAACTTTGAACTTAAAAATAATTACTTTTTAACTTATTACGATATTATAACGCATTCTTATTTCATGTAATAGCGGCAGGAAATTAAGATAGATCGCTATCTTCTATTCGCTGTTCCGAGTGGGAAAAGAATCAATGAAACTCATGTACATTTTTAGCAGAGTTTTAAAAATATGTTAAAAGAGTCCTAGCTTTGTCACTTTGTGTAATAGACTGAAGTGATATAAAATATAAAACAAAAAGTATTCCAATTTTGAGACTATTTTAAAGATCTCTTTGTTTTATTTTGAAAAAATATCAATTTATATATAAATATCTATAATGTAAATAAAACTTTTCATCGTAAAAATGAAAAAGGAAACGGATGCTCACGCAAGCTTGCTATAGGCTACTTTTACGTAAAACTCGCTGACAACCTTTTAGTTAAGAGATTTTTTAACTAAATTTTGATAACAAAGTTTTTTGTCTTTGAAAAATTATTGTAATTTTTATTATTGTAAACCTTACTGTTACAAGCATTTGTATAAAAGTAAAACAGGTAATGAAATATTTACAACAAATACATATTTGTTGTAAATATTTCATAACCTGTTTTGGGTTCGGACGAGCATTTACATTAATCGTAAATCATTTAATATCAGAGTATCGTTTCGATTAATCTTCCACTCCACGCTACTGAAAAAGCTTGCATAGAATAAGAAATACGTGTATAGACAACAAAGGCTACGTCCTTTAAACGGGTCGAGTCTTATTACGTATTCTAACTTTGTAGCGTAATAGAAAGGGAATAAATACAAAAACAAAATAATTTTTCTTCGAACATTTTTGCAGACTGTTCTCTTTAAGCCTTTCATTATATTTATGAAAGAATTTTGCATTGCACACCATGTGGTCTCGACGAATGTTTATGGATTTATTAGCTGTATTTAGATTAATTAAAGAAAATGCCATAATCGCATTCGTATAACGAGTTGATACTGAGTTTTGTGTGTGTCCATACTGTTGTCCATCCTTTTTAAAATTACTCTAAGAAACATGAGGTTATTGGATATATAATTTACTCGTATTTACTGCCATTTAATGTATGGTACACCCTATCAAAAAATCAATGGTTACAAAAATAATAAATAACGTTATTTTAAAATAATAAGATTAAAGTTTTCAAAATTTGGATTACTACGAGTACTTATTCAAATTGAATGCTGTTTACTACTTGTCCCTACCAACTTTGTGCTGCTAGAAGTTTATATATATAGTGTTTATTGAAAATGTAGCTTTCACACCTATAACCCATCGTCCTGTGTCTATGTACATTTTATTATTAATGTAACAACACTTGTATAGCATGATTTGTCAGAATTATATTGAGAACCGTTTACGTTGATTGTGAATATAATATTGTTATTACTATCGAAAATTTCCACCTGACCAGGCAATAATTAAAGAATAGATGCTCAAAACCTGTTCAGCCAAATCGTGTCAGTGTCAATGAAATTAAAATGCTAATAGAGCTGTGAGTGGCCTCTTCATTCTAACAGTATATTCATGTCTTTAATTAATATTTATGGTCATGGGATTAAACGTAATTTACTTTGATTGTAAAAATGGTAATAATAGTTAAAATATTTTTTGCATATATTTTACACAAATTATAATTTATTTATTTATTTATTTATTCTGTGGTCTTTCACAACTGACAGATATATACACAACAAAATATAGACATTAACTGATAAATTCTACATTGTGTAAATTGTTTTTCCACCACCATATCTACCACCCTGTTGAGCTAATGTTAACCTACGTAGCTTATGTGACTGAACTATGTATTTATCATGCGCTGCCTGTAAAGCGGAATCTCTTGCCTTGTGGTCTAAAAGGTCAAATTCTACATTGTGTAAATTGACTGACAAGCTACATGTATTATGAAGAACACATTACCAATTCAAATCAAAAATTTACGACAGTATAGAATGTGTATGTTGAGTGTGTGTGGGTGTGTCATTCGTTTATGATTCCAGATGTACATAGTAGTTTTTGGTTTTCTTTTATTTAAAATATACTTATCTATCTGCACTAAAATTTATTACTCAGGTATTTTTTAAACAACTAAGCGTGGTAAACAAGTCTCGAACAGTCAATCTCAACAATCTCTCTACTACTGAACAAATCTGAATCTGGTTTTGGATTTACAGTGTTACGCAATTAAACATATCCATTCGATACAGCTTTTTATCGAAGTCTATTTTTTGAAGCGTAAATGTTATTTAATATGAATAAAAGATATATTCCCCAAAATCCTACACGGATCAGATAGTGAGCAATACGGGCATTGAAAAACGTTTCGTGTTCTGATTTGCAAATTATTTTTATTTTTTTTGAAAATTATATTTTCTTTGTTATTTTTATAAAGTAAGTTTCATATTTATTATTAATTTAATTTATTTATTCTGTAATTTATACTTGCGCTGAATTTCAAATACAACAAAATTTTCAAGTTTGTCCAAATTTGTAATAAAAATGGTAAAATCCGTATAGATTTTATAATCAGACACATTTAAATGATTTCGTATGGCAAAGAAGATTATTTCACGTCGTTCGTGATCGTGTTGAACCACAGAGACCATTTAAATGATGATCGAACTGATCTGGTTCGGAGAACAGGTAACAATGCAAATGTTAATTTCGACATTTGACGAGGCTCATGTTTTTGATTTTACATTCAAATTTCCATTAAAATTGATAATGTTAATTGATATTTTTTATTGATTATGTTATAGTTTTTTATTGTTAGGAAAAAACTTAAACATTTACAAGGTTTATTTAACAACATAGGTTACAGTTGTACATTCATTATTAGACATGATTACGTGCTAGGTTGAGTCGTATATATATATATATATATATTCTTATAATATATATATATATATATATTATTCATCTGTATTGCATAACGCATGATCCCATAGCATATTTAGTATTCATTTATTGAAATTAGTAATGTTTATGTAATGTTCAACCATCACATTAGAAAGCTGTCGTTAGCGATAAAAAAAAGAATACGTAGAGAAGTATTGTAATACAAAAATAAAATAATCTATTTTTTGAAAAAATTGTTGAATTTACTTTTATCAGCATGATATTATTTATTGCTCACATTTGCTAAATTTTTTTTTGTTGTATCTAAAGATAATATGATACGTACAGATGATGTCAGCATTGGGAAGTCACAAATCTCTGCATTGCAAGTGGCAATGGCAATGCTTCGCCTAATTATAATGCAATTTAGCATACATCAATCAACATCAATAAGCACCGACTACACCATTGTCAGTGGATCGTTTGCATTTTACAACATCCGTACGCTGACGAAACTAAGTATGAAACAATAACAGATATTTACATATTATCATAACTTATTACGTTTGAAATTCAATTAAGGTTCCTTTGAAAAAATGTCTTTTTTCCTCTTCTTAGTCGTTCCTCATTTCTGAAAGTTGTATCCATTTTGAAATGCTTTGAATCTATGACAAGTTCTTTTCATGCCATTCTATTCTATTCTCTGCTTCCCTTGGGGTAATAGTAACAAAGGTCCAATTATTAACTTGTTCAGACCAACGGGTAGATCTGATACTCGTGGTCTTTTACAGTCTACTTTCCTTATAACCAGCAAGTTATCTTTGGGCGAGGTAGATAAAATAAGTTTAGACTCGTTATGACATATTGTGAAGGACTTTGATTTGATATTAATACTATAAAAAAATTGTTGTGAAAGGTCATTTTAATAACGATTTAAATTGATTAAGAACTTGCTATGCGCAAATTATTTAATGTTACTTGCATTGTCAATGACATATAAAGAAGATTATAAGCTTTCTTCTTAACACCCCCATTTTATCGCAGTTTTCTAAACATGTAAAGGCCAGATGATTAGTAAAATAGGCGTCAGCAATTGTAAAGAAATTTTAAGACGTGCTTTTCATGTGACTCATTTTTATCAGTTCGGCAAGTAACATAAATTTATCTATTTTTTTTTTAAGTAACACACCACATCACAGAGTAAACAGGAGTCATTGCAAAGACACCGTAATACACAAGTACACATATATGCAATAGAAACATCGGCATAAGAACAAGATGTAACATGTATGTAAACTTTTACTAAATTAGCTCTGTTTGGCGAAGATAGTAATAAAAATATAGTAAACATTTTTTAAAAGACACGTACTAAATTATAGACCGATAGAACATTTAAACTATATATATGTTTTTCGATAGCATCACATCCTCTGATATGTGGTACTTTATTCTTATCTTCTTTTATTTTATAGAAAATTAATTGCAATCGATCTAAGATTTAGAACAAAAACATCTTATATAATAAATAATAATATTTTAAGTGTAAAGCCATTTCATAAGTATAATAGTACTTCTGTCAGCAAATTTTACTCCTCCATAACAATAACAGTTTAGTAATATACAGTATGCTGGTATAACCATGACTAAATGATTAAAATAAAACCTAAAATTCAGTATTTAATATTAGTCTAGGCTCGTAAGGTAGATATTTAAGCTTAGTAATATAAACGGAGACTCAAGTACCCGTTCGGTCTTTCCATCCGCGACATCAAAAATTAAGATTACCCTAATGATCGCCGACCTTCCTACGAAAATGGCAATTAAAGAAGAAGATATAAATTGGCAGAACTATTTAAAAATTTGATACTAGCAAATTTTGAACTAACTGCATCCACATATACCACTTTATACGGTCATAATATAAAGTTATATATGTATGTTTAAATTACCATAATATTTAATTTTACATAAGAAAAAAAACTATTAAACAACAGTTTATAAATGAACGTTTATTTTAGATCGTAGTTGTATTTTTCTCTGATTAATTTCTGTTTAGTCTCTCACTGCGTGGGAGACAACGGGCCACGTAAGTTCCCCGCGGGCCGTGGACGAACAGGTGCCTGTTTCGCCGCCCACCCTGCAATTATTCATTTACCACTGTTGCATACCGGCGGGGTTTATTTTTGTATAATTTATTTGGGCCAGTTAAAGTAGATAATTCAACCTGATTATTGATTGTTATGTGGTAGGTGCTAAAGATTGCTGGTTTAAAGTGGCAGTAGACAGGGCACTTTGCTCGTGCAACTGGCAGCTGTTGGGGCCAGAGGTTTTGCAGATTACTTTATGTCTTATGTTATGATGACGATCATATATTTAATTGGATAATGATATAATATGTGACTATTAAAATGAATGGAAAATACTGATTTATTTGTCTTTTTCATAGTCATACAGCGTTAAAGTAGATCGTTTACTCTGTCTATTGATTATCTTAGTTATCCATTTGTTTAAAGGTTATATACTCGTTTCTACAAACTTTAAAGTTTTTATTAATCAAAGTTTTTAAAAAATTATTCGGAAATTATTTTATTATTAAATTTTTACTTATAAACAAACAATTCGCCTTCAATTTACCTAAGAGACTTAAAGTGAAAGAGATTGGTTTTAAAATAAAAGAAGACATTTAATTAACAAATTAAAATAATAAAGTGACCGTTACAAGTTATATGATTTAATACAGTAAGCTAATTGATATTCCCTAAAAAAATTACATATGTAATGAATAAAAAACTGGAAATATCGACTATTAATTTGCTTAATATTAGTGTGCTTCATTTAGACGTTCTCATGGCTTTTATATTAATAAATATGAACCAGTTAAACTTGTACTCCGCATCTCTGTATTAGACATCTGGCGTCGATAAAAAAATAAGAGACCATAGATTTCAGGTCGTGGTAAACGTGCGTCGGCACCCGTGTTCAATTTCTAATTTTTTATTTCCTTTACGGATTTATAGAAGTTTCGTAGGCACTTTTATATCGAAAGCCCTCTTTACGAAAATATGAATATACAGGGCAACTGGTTAAAGTTGAAAAAGCTTTAATAGAGTGAATGTATAGCTCACTTCTTAGTAAATAGCTTTAGGCCTATACACCTATATTCCATTACCTTGAATAAAGTGATCACTCTGAAGTATGATACATTAAAGTTTTCTAAATAACATGCTAGTTTTTTTTAATATGGACGTGACAGAGCAAAAACTACTAGCGGTATAAAGTGTCCAGGTACAGATAAAAAACAAAAATTAAATTTAATATGTTATAATTCCAATTTTGAAATCACTTTTTATTATTATTTTTTCATTATGTTATTTTTTATTTCAGTGACCATTAATTATTGAATAGGTATACCAAACTTTAAGTAATAGTAAAAGAGCTATTCTTTCACTCCTTTAAAACTTTTACACCTATAATCAATCATTCTGTATAAGTATTTTCTTCAAATTGATAAATGACATAGATTGCAAAAGAGATAAAAGATTGCAAAGTAAATTGTCAGATGCGCAAAGGCTTGGTGTTTTTTTAAATAGTAATCGTATCCTTTTTTTTCAAACTTATTTTAAATTATAATTAATTTAAAATAAGTATAGAACTAATGGTCGTTACATAAGTCACTAAATCTTCCATTCGACACCTATAACTCTTTTCCGTTTCGAAACATGATTAAGCTCTTGCCGATAAAATGTTAAATTTATTGTTTTTATTTCCATAGAAATCAAATTCCGTTATTGGTAAGTGGAAATGTTATAAAATTGTGTGTCAAAATATGTGACCAGGCTGCGGAAAACTAATTTAAGAGGTCTAACCAGAAGTTGTTTATAAAAGAAGTAGCAAGTATCACTCAGACATGTTAGGAAGTGAAATATAAGACTTCTATAGCTTCTCGTAATTGCAAACAGAAAGTTTTTTCATTATGGGAAGTTTTGTCTTGCCTTCTAGTGGATCGCGATCTAAAGATAATTTTTTAGCATGTTCTATTTTTTAATCTATTATAATTTCTTTATTAAAACTACATTATATCCACAGCATAAAATATACGCTATAAATATAAATAAAATGAAGTGGGTACTATATTATACCAATTAAATTATAAAAAATTTCACTACTTATTTAAAAAAGATTTTCCTATACCAGGGGTGCAAGTTACTTTTTGGGATAAAATTTATTAACATATAAAATTTAATAACGTCTTAAATAAATATAGTCGAGATATAATGCAGTTCATTTTGCCATAATGAAGAGACACTGTGGTAATCTACTTATAGTACAATAAATATTTAAACAGAAAGTGAAGTATAAAAATTATAAATTATAATTAAGGTTAATTTTTATAACTTGATTTTAAAAAAATATCACTGATAAATGTCGAACATTAAGAACAGGATATAACACGTTAAGTAAAAATAAAATATTCTCGCTTATTCATCCAATAACTTCTAATTCACAATTAGTTCTAGCTAATAATTTGTGATGACTCGTAACAGAGCGTAATCGTGGGCGTATGCTATGTTCAAGTTCTTTTTAACTCAATTATTACTCTGATATTTTTATCTAAACTTTAAGGATTTATCATTTATATCGTGTTTACTTACTAATGATAAAAGTGATTAAAAGGAGTTGTATTTAGTAACATAAACAACGTAAACATTTGATAAAAACTTAATACTGGATAAACTTCGTCAGGGAAATAAATTTCATTAATTTATAAAAATTATAGCTACCTGGTATCTCATACATACCAAAAATGATACCGGTTTTTACGTACTGGAAACAGAGGTGTAATTAACATTAATCATAGAGAGATACGTGCCAAGAGCGCTAATTGAACATTGCTTCTTACTGACGTGGGATATTCCACACAGACATGGTTTTCGATTAAAATTGGCGTCCACATAAATATGTGTATTACGACGATTCAGTTTTTGTTCGTAATTTTGAATAACTTCTTTCCAGCCAGGTACATTGCGATGTTTTTATTATTTTTCCCAAAGTGAATAATTTAAATTGCATAGAATACAACACTAAACTATTATAGATAAGACCAGTTATTCCCCTGACAGTGTATTTCTTATGCAATGCATAGGTATTAAAAAAAGATAGCCTCGCATGCAGTGGTGCGGGAACGTGATTTACAGCCCATGCGGTATATATTTTGTTTGTATTTTTATCACTTGTGGCATTGCTTATTCTGAAGTATTATAAAATGTTATCGTCGTCCTCGTTCCACCCCATAGATGCCCACTGCAAGGCCTTCTCTAAAGATATATATGGAGGAATATACCATAATTACCAAGCTAGGAAGGCGGGATGGCGATCGCCTTGTGGTATTATGGTACGTAGTAGACGCTGCTCCCCATTTTGTGAAAATTTGTGTGTGAATAGTGGTAATTCTATATTATTAACGCAGTGTTAATTATTAAAAAAATTATCTCAGGAATCGCACTCGCGACCTACAATCGCAAGTCTCAGTCCTTTATTGCTTAACTATCACAGCTCGTGTTATTAAATATGAGATAAGACCTTCCGTCGCTATTTAGTAATTACAAGAAACTTTAAGGGTCGGCGTCGTTTGTATCGCTTATATAATAAACAAACATTTGAAATATTGTAATGAACTTTTCTAATGAGTAATAAATAGGAGACGGCAAACGATAAATTGATGTTATGCAAATAGTATGCGATTATTGTCATGGTTAGAAAAACCTTTCCATCGCTCGAGATTGTTTTGCAAGTAACATGCATACATGTTCTTGATTAAACCTCTTAGCTTCTGTCATTCTCTTAACAGGCTTTGCATAATGCAAACGCCTGTGATTTAGTTAGCTTCAGTAATATCTCTTATGTATTAGATACTTGCTCTATAACCTGTAGTTAAGTCATAATTTAAGTGCTTTAGCTTTAAATAATTGCTTTAATAAAAGACAACAATAATTCCATTAATATTTTTTTTATCTTATGAAAACTGGTTAAAATAATATCCAGTTTTCTAAAAAAAGAAAGACCAACATTAACGATTTTACTAACAATAAAGTATTTTATTTTGGAATCATCTATTTTATTTTATAAAATTAGATCCCTTTATAATTTTTACAATTGAATTTTACGTATTAATTGAGGACAACTTGCACAGTTAATAATAAGTAAACAAAAAAAACAAACAGTATAAACTAATAAAAAACCGGTTCTTCGTTTCAACTATTAGACGCCCAATGCAAGGCATAGGCCTTTCCCAAAGATATTTATGAGCGGTATACTGTAAGCCAAACGATGGGCCGGCATGTGAGTAGTGGCAATCCTATATAATTAATGCACAAAGTGTGAATTATATAATATTGTATTCCGGGAATCGAACACGCAACCATCGACCGCAAGTTTCAGTCGTCAACCGCTAACCGCTGATCAGTCGGTCGTTTCCCACACGGGCAAGTAGTAGACAATAAGGAAGAGCAACTCTATATCATCCAAGTCATCAGCAACAGTACCACTAGTGGTAGTAGTAACACTAGTAAAATTAGGTAAAAATTGTCAATACAAATATGTGGCAGAAGGATATCGCGATAATATATATAAATTAGTTTCAGTGAGATACTGTGGATTAGGACATAATTCAATCAGGCAAATAATTTTGAGAATTGCAATGGAAACGATGTACAGTATCAGCAAATATGTCAGTATTAATACTGCTTACGTTCGGTAAATATTTATTTAGACATTACATCGACACATTCCGATAATAGCAACAAATTAAGCCGAGGT
This sequence comes from Battus philenor, assembly GCF_028537555.1. Taxonomy (NCBI): domain Eukaryota; kingdom Metazoa; phylum Arthropoda; class Insecta; order Lepidoptera; family Papilionidae; genus Battus; species Battus philenor. Next base: position 9,616,032 of record NW_027181693.1, read on the forward strand.
ACGCCGTAGGCCGGATTTTCATCTCACTCATTGAGTATCTATTTAAGCGTTTAGGAAATAAATAATGTATTGCCTCTGAGTAGTAACTGAACCGAGGCTCCACTCTCAAGCTTAGCCACTGCAAGAGGTTTATGTGTAGAAGCTTTCAGCCTGAAACACGATGTAACTGCTAAAAGGTGTGCGTGCGGTCAATTAATATTTGTCAACGACCAAAAAACATAAATTACATTGGATAATATCGACGCCAAACATAAAGTGACAGGGGAATGATTAATATTATTAAATTCATTCATACAACTATTGTTCATATTTTATAAACGTAGAGTTTTGTGTTAACTTTTGTTTGTCCCCTATTATGATTTCCGCTGTAGGATGTTTTCTGTTGGACCTAGGCCTTCTACATAGATTCCGCAGGGGATCGGTTTGAAGCGGCCTGCATTCACCGTCTTGAGACTTGGTTAAGTTCTTTTGTCTATATTGTGGACGAACGTTTCCGTTCCAAAACCATGAGGCCACAGTCGCCATCTATGCGGCTATTTTGTGGCGTTCCCGCTACCACTTCAATTTGACAATCTGCGGGCCTTTGTCAGTTACTTTCATTTACCTACGGACCTCCTCCGCATATCCAGCATAGCTTTCTTCATTCCATTACCAATTTTTATTTCAGTTTAATATATAAGGTGATAAATGTAAAAACTTTAAAAGCGTGAAGTTATAGCTCGAAAAATGGACGACTTCGGAAATAAGAAATAACATAATAATAGTATAGTACGTAAAAATGTTTTTAAAACTGCATATTTAAATTATTAATTGTTTAATATCTATGCCTGCAGACTTTGTACTTTTGGCAGTTATTGATCTGTTACATTTCTATAGAAAAATAAATTGAAGTAAAATATTTCGGAGTGGTCACTTCAGTGATCGGCAATAGGTGTAAAAGCTTCAAGGTTTTATACGAGCTATAATTTCACCCCTTTAAATCTTTTAACCAGTCACTTTATAAGTAACAAAAGGTTGCGTTTGTGGTATCAAAATATTAATCACAATATCATATGAGTTGTAAAAAACTGAAACAATTGGTATAGGAGGAGTTGTAGCGGTGAGCCGTGTCAGTGTAAGATCGCGTGACGGCGACTCGCCCGGTACCAGACACCGCTGGTACGCCGTCACCGTCCCCGTGTCTCTGGTCACGCCACCGCACCATCGAACAACTTTCCGTGTCCCATCTCAAAAGCTTCGGGCGAAATATCGTGTTACCATTCCGCTCAATTGTCCGTTCGCATGATTCGTGCTTCGAGATTGTTTGTCTTTCAAATTCAAAATATCTTCAAGCTGCACGCATTTTTGAATCGTTAACTATTTAAACATTATAAGTAGTTTTTTTTTAAATATTTTCAAAAAGTCATCGTTTATGTTAGTTGTTGAAAATAAAAGGAAACGGTTATGAAATTGAATGCAGGCATGTTGATAACAGAAGTCCATTGACTTTATGAATGCTTGAATCTTGAATTGACCTTTACAGTCGTTGCTTTAGAAAGCATGTCTTAAACTGGTTCCTGTGAACTTTTATTTAGCAACGATTTGATTAGATACGTGGATAGGCCGCGTACGCGGACAGTGATAATATAAGAATTCTTAATGTAAACGGACTTTACTTTTATTATAAACATGTCTGCGTTCAATCTCATAACGATTTATCTTCAGCAATATTATTTTCGGACATGATTGTTTTTCTTAAGCCTAACCGTGTATTCGCTGTAGCTTATAACTTTTGCGCTAGGTAATCATTTATGTACAAAACAAAGAAATCATTAGGTATAATGAAATAAGATAACTAATTGAAAAAAAGCTAAAACGGCATTTGCATTAAGTTATGAAGATATTTTTTGCGGGTTATTAATAAAATTTCTTAATAACTTACTAATTTTGACCATTTTTTGAAGTAAAAGAAAAAAAGCTGAATTGGTTCAAAATATTCTGTTGTGTTCGTATTACAATATCGAATAGAGAGAAAATTAATTTTTTAATGTATAATCTTTCAGCGTAATGAAAGTATGGATGGTGAGTACAGTGAAATATTATTCACGTACTCTGCCTGCTATCTAACATACAGGAGAGAAAATATCTCCAACCACATTCCCTTTTACCGCTTGTGAATTTATCATTCGAGGCTTAATCCATTAATGTTATAACGTAAAAATATATAAACGCCCCGTAATGCCAGCGAGCCTAACTCTGAATATTAATTCTAATTAAAGATAAAAAAGTGTTATAAAAGAGACGTAGGTTTGAACAAAAAATATCAATTAATTTTTACTTGTAATACCTTAGTAAGAATTAATTATTGATTTCTGTTAAAACATATATTTGTAAGTTGTATGTTATAATTTATAATATTATTAAAGAAATTAGATAAAGATTAAATAAATTTTCGATGCTATTCTTTTTTATTGTTTGTTTACTCTTTTTTCTATTTAATTTATTATTGTTATGAATTGTGTTGTTCAATTGTTAATTTTTAATTTCTCTTCTGTGTATGTGGAATTAGCCTGAGAGAAATTGTTGCGCTTATGTAAATGTATATCGCCTACTTACGTTATATACTGGGCAATGAGTGTAAACAGTTAAACATAATTTAACATTAAACTATGTTTTTCTTCTTTAAGAAATATTTTTTTCTTTTGTCAAAAATATTCAATAAAGTTTCTTTCTGCTTGTGCGGTGTAAAAAAGGAAAGTATTAGGATTCCAATTTTGGTGATCTTGATAGCAGTGGCAGTTGAAGCCCGCATGCCCAATTACCCCGGGTCGTTAACTACGATAGCGTCACTCAGGAATGAACGCTACACCCTCCTCAAATCTGCACCGACATTTTCAGGAAGTTTATAGAAAAGTGATTGCTCCATTTCTGCGTGAAAAGCTTCTACAATCGTATTAAGGTCCAACTTTATCGAAAAACACATACTATATTCAGTTCAATATACTATAATAGTAGTGTGAAACATATGTAGGCTCGTGTGTGTAAACGTATGATTAAAGATAATGCTTTTTAGATTTTTTTTATTTGATTTACTAAACTAGTAGGGAACACAAACTATAAACACTGTATTATAAAGAAAAAAAGCCAGTTGTATGACTTTCTGGAAGTGAATACAATATGTAATTAAAAACAAAATTGAAACTAAGTTATAATATGATGTAATGAAAATATATAATAAGAACTATCACTAAAAATATACAGGCTCTCTAAGAATTTAATTTAACTTTGATGTTAGTGGTGAACTTTCATTCAGAATGGACGTCATTTTCAGAGCTTTCAATGTTATTGAACCAATAAAAACATGTATGTGTGTTAGTGTTTTCAACAAGAACGTTCTTTGTTATAACGTGATAAAGTTGAGTGCAGCATTTTATAAAGTGTATTCCATATGGCTTTATACGCGGCTTACAATATCCGAATGATACTCTTTAATATATCGGATGTAAAATATTTATAGGTGTTATTGAAATATGATTTATACCTAGGCGAGTATTGATACCTGCGATCGTTGGTCTCGTGGGTTCGATCCCCGCGATACAATCATACATAATCCATACTTTGTACATTAATTATAACGGATTGTCATTGCTTTCTAATCAATTATTCTAATTTCCCAAGGATGGGCAACAGTTTCCTCTGCGTATTCTAATACCAAACTGCGATCCCAACTCTGCCTGCCAAGCGTGGCGATTAAGGTACATCGCCCCATAAATGTTTTTGGGGGAGAACTACGCCTTGCAGTGGGCACTTATGGACTGAAACGATGAGCTAGAAAGGTAGTTTCTAGCGTCTAAATCGAAAATTCGTTACGGAAAAAGGTTATTGAACTTAAAGCTCTGTGTAAAGGATCTTATTACGATCTAAGATCCATTCGAAAATTTACTTCGTAAAGACCATTTCTTTTTACTGCTTATTGTCTGGTTAGAACACCTGGGTACAGCGTCAAATTAACCCATCTATATTTCATAGCGTTTAAGCGGAGTTCTTGTTTTTCTATCAATCAGCTTATATCCTACTCAAAGGCATAAGGCCTTTCATTTTCATTACCGTCTTCTTAATAATATTAAAACCATTTCCAATAAACAACCTCTTGAAATAAAATTCAATCGGTATGTGTTAACCACGAACTTAATCGACAGTGATTATTGTAAATTATTTTATTGAATGCACTAGGGGAATTATCATATCCTAATATGATATTCAAAATCAAGGTAACTGAATAAAGTACACCCCGTATATTCTGAATAAAAATACTCTTTTTTAATTTTCAAATGTATTGGGATTAGGAGGCGACCTATGTCCAGCGTTATTCAATGACTTTAAATTGGGCCTAAGATCAAGTCATGCGCTACATTTGCCGATTCGTGGTCTCCACTGCAAAACATCGAGACCCCAGCAGTCATCAGTTCTGCGTGTTTAGTGACTTGCCCACTGCTATGTCAGTTATTTTTGTTGATCTACGTATCATCTCACTCTTAATTCAACATCACAGAAAATTTTAAATAATAACCTCATCCATGGCTCGTTAGGCGTCTGTGAACTCGCTAATGAGGTCCAGAATGAGAAATCACATTTCAAAGCCGCATGGCATCACCGGTAACACATATCTGTTGTAGTCATATTTGGCATTGAGGTATATGGGACGAGAATATTTTTCGTAGTTTTCCGAAGACGAACATACGAGTTCAAACTCGGACTTCGAAGTTTTACCTCTTTCTTAATGTTGAACATATTTACTTACATTAGATTCCTTATTTAAATATTACTATGGATTAGAAACGCAAGGGAATTCATTACACAAATTTGTACGTTTACTTATTAAGTTTCTGCATTCCGGATCGGCAAGCACGGAATTTGAAGCTCTAGTTTTTATCGTATAAACTAGAAAACTATAATCAAACGGAATCACAAAAGGTTAATTATTCGATAGTCTAAGCAATTTGTGTTGTGCGTTGCAAGTCACTATGGAGCTTTAAATTGTCTTCTTGTAGATTGCCAGAGACATCTGTGAACTCAATGCTCAGTGGAAATGTAAAAGAGGCGTTAAGTGTAATTACTGCAATAAAAAGTCGACAGAACTCTGACCAGACGCTGAAGTAATTACATTTCTACAGGCTTTGAATTTTAATCGTTCGCGTGAGCTTAGGGTAGTGGCGTTGGGGACCGTGCACATAATACCATGCACCCTCCTTCCTGCGAGTATCATTATCAAGTTCGAGAAATATAATATTATATAACTTTTTCTTGCAACTGCCAGATGTTTTCAAAGATAATACTATATTTATGAAATAACATTTAAAAAGAATAAAGAACAAAGAATAAACACATCCCAATATCTCTGGAATTAAAAGACTCAGAAACGTGAAATTTGGGAAGAAAATTCATTTTACCGGTAGAGATCAGCCAAGAAAGATTTAACGAACAATTTTACGAAATTCCACCGACAGAGGGATGAGAAGGTGTTTAAAAAAAACATGCATACTTTATATATTATAAATAGCTCTCTTCCTAATACTAGGCCAAAATTTTCAAGGGCGTTTCAAAAATTACTAAAAATAGATTTTGTAAAGTTAATACTTACAAAAGGCAGTAACGGCCACGCAAAACGGAAAAGAAACAGCTATAAACTTATAAATTATATCGTTTGAAGTTAAATAATATTAACATTTTCAGATTTAAAAACTTAAATACTTAAATAAATATTGTTGTAACTTTTTAAAACTAACTGAATCGCATTATAATACTTACGATTTAAATTAATGCAACATAGTCCACTCTAAGTTTGACGTCTTTCACAAAAGATTTAAATTGCATATCCAACGATACAAGTTTGTTTTATTAGTGCTTCCCTTGGAGCAGGTGCAAATGAAGCAGCGTGCATCGGGCGCACTCTCATTGGCCAAGAGCGATGCGCAGGCGCTGATTTACGACACTGCACCGCAGCTGCCTTCCTCCCATGCGGTTAATTTTTATATGTAGATGCAACTCAGATGCGCGCAGAGGAAGTCCGCGAAACTCGATACTACACGCTATATTATAGAGAACTTAAAACATTCATTATTATTAGTAACCAGCTGAGTTGATAGACTTTAATTGTCATAAATTATCGGCATGACGCAGTGTAGTAGAAATAAATATACGAACAAGACGATTTTTAGAATGATAATTTTATAAATAATTTTTAATCTTAGTAATGAAAAACTACTACTTTCGTAAATAAGATTTTTATTTCGTGTACTGTCAGACTTTAGCAATAATGTGATATTATTTTTATTGCAATATATTAACGGTACACGAAACTTTTTGTTTGATTACTTGCTAACGCACAGATTTTGTATTTAATGTTCGTCAAACGTTTCATAGCTAAGGGTTAATTATTTAAATTTTACTGTTTTATTTGTATGGGAACAGAAATTTGTCGTTTTTACAACATTCATTCTTACCTTTTCCATTCATTTTTTCTATATAATCTCGTGTTTTAACAAAATTAGTATCGAAATAGTCGATATTTACGAGCCATCATCGCATTTTAGATTTAACAATATATTATGCGATCCATTTTAATTTAAGTATCTATAATATAATATCAGAAACTAAATATGATAGTTTTTTTATAATAACCATTTTAGTATTAATTTCTTTTAATATCCAAATCAACTTTTAAATAGAATTAACAAAATTTATTATTTTTTTAATTAATAATATTTCAAACACAGATCTACAAACGAATTTAAACATAAAGTTTTACTTGTGCCTATAGCCGGCTTTTGTGAAAGTTTAAATTTAATTTGCCAACTATATACAAAGGATTTTATATCTGCTTTGTTAAAATAATTATTAAGTTATTTAAAATTTATTTATTATATTTTTTGTTGATGGGCCTTTATTATTTTTGACTTGTTATGTCACTATTGACAATTAATTAGTAACTAAGAGTTCTCCTCTTTAAACTAAGGTTTTAAAGGTTCCCGAAGGAACCGTAGAGCTAAAATACTGAAAAGTGGTTTTGACTAAGCGCCTTCCGAGGTCTGTCTGAATTTGTAAATGCCAATAAAGCAACAGAGTAAGTCCAGCCAGAAAAAACTCCTCCTCTGAAAAATACAGGACATAATCCACCTTGTAGACTTTGTGTGTATTTTCGGATGTAATAAATCTTTTGTGTCTGATTCTAGGCTATTTTTTTACTGGTTAAAAAACGTTTATGTGACAATATAAGATAATTCAAATAAATAGTCTCCTATCGAAATTAAACCGCGACTTGCGAAGCTAGTTGATATACTTTGAGAATTTGGTTACCTATGTTTTGACACCTTTGCAGTGAACAAATTTTCTTGTGTTTGGTTAGGTATTTGTATTAACTTAGTTTTAATTAAGTAATTGAAAACTACTTTTCCTTATCTGTCTAACCTAAGGTATTTACCTTGACTCTTTCTCAAAGAAAGGAATAATTGAACTCTTAAGATTATCTGTTAATGCTCTATGAGAAAAAATTAGATCTTGTTCAAATAAACAGACCTTGAATTTCAGAGTTCGTTGTTTTTATTAGCGCCTCTTATACAGTTACAGTCACTAGTTAAGTTTGCGGTGAATCATTGTCTGCCAGCCTAGACTCGTCTCGTAAGCATTCAAAACGTTTCTTATAATACCTAACTCACTGATACAAATTGAATTCATATTTGCCAAGATTTATTGATGCAAACGGACGGTAGAATCTACAAAAAATCACCCCACTTTTTCAAAAATTTTATATTCATTAGTAACGTAAACATGACAGTGGGTAGACCTCATAGCGTAACATAGGACGTCCACCTACAAAGCGGACAAATGATTGTTAAAGTTGTCAGAACTAGATGCGGGCTGCTTTCAGACATTCTTTTTTGAAATCCAGTAGTGGATGTCCTTCGGCTGAAATGATATTAATGATGAATGTAAAATACAAAACGTATTTGACAAAGTAATTTTCGTCCAGATTTCTAATGAACAATAAATGCACTATTCTCACTACGAAAACAAGTAGGAATGAGCGTTTCGATCAACAATGAATCATCAGTGATTTTATAAAATTTGCTGAAAGTTAATGTATCAACTACAAGTAAGCGTGTTTTAAAAATAAAATGACTACTCTTATATCACCGGTCTCATTTGTAATCGAAACCCGAGTGTAAACAAATATTAAACGCTTGGACTATTCATTTCTAAGAAAACTATAACCGCTGAAGCACGAATATATAATGCACATAGCACTATTGCGTTGTTCTTGCCGTTGCTTTGTTTACGTTGGCCGGTCGTAAGCGCGTATCGCTCATCTTATATTTACAGTAAGGCCAGCCTTACATTCTAAGTTGTATTATCAACATAAAGTACGGCACGGAACGGCCGAAATAGCATTAGGAAGAAAGTATTCTTTTTTTTTTATTTGGATATTACGTTGCCTGCGTGGAAAACAGCTTTTGTTTACAAGCTAGCCGCCTGAATCGACTTCGTATTGTCAAAAATTATAAGGCCTGTCGCAATCGCCCTTAAGAAAATTATAAACAAAATGCATGTCATAGTGCTCACTTTATTGATTTAATGTTTTACTGATAAATTGTATGTAAAAACAATTACTGTACCCTATATGAGCAATGATAGCCCAGCAGTAGAGCACTGAAGTTTTACTGAGGTTTGCCGCTGCTTACAAACAAGTTTACCACATTGTGATTACCAACCTGCCTGCCAAGTGTGGTGATTATGGTATATCCCTCCATATATCTTTGGGGAGGGCTACGCCTTACAGTGACCATCAATGAGCTAGAACAAAATTACTGTACTGTATATAGTAAAAAACATTGATTTATAAAAAAATGAATAGTGAATAATGATTGAGTTTAAGTAGTCAAAGAAAAATAAAGGAGCTTTATAATTAAATTATTACTATATAATGCAGGAAATTACATAGTTCGCATCACAATGTTTTTTTAAAGGCACAAAGAGCCCCAAAACTAAAACCCGGGGAGAGTCTCGACTTGGGCCGCTATTTATTACTATTTTAGAGGATTGAGAAGCCGCTGAGCTCCTAGATCTCATCTGTGGACGCTCCAAAAAGTGACTAGGCCCAAGGACCTCAACTTCGAGGCCACGGTTTGCGTCAAAAATACCCGCTTGGTATTTCGATACAAGGCGACCGAGAGAATCAAACCTCGGCTTTCTTGATTGCTATTGCCTGGCTAATATGATTAGTAGTACTTCAGAGAACGTTAGCGCTGGAAGAAAAAGCGACTTGAAACTAGCTACTCATCTATCTCGTATGATCGGGGGTTGGCGCCCCTTGTGATTTACGATCCGGCCTCGTTTCCGACGAGACCGGTTGGTTATCGAATGGTGACGATGACGGCGTGCAGTTTGCATGGCTTGTCTTATTGTTATGCCGCAATGGTAGAGGTATATACGCAACGCCAAAAGTGGCCCCGTAATATAAGAAAAAACAACAGTTCCTAAAAAAAGGACTTTATTTCGTATGTTGTAAAACTTTAGCGATAATGTGATTTTATTGTTATTGTAATGGTTTCTGTTTATATTTCCTAACACGTCCGAGTTTTCTATGAGAAAATTTGAAAATTTAGTTTTTACAACTTTAAATTTTTTTCCTACTTAAAACATTTGTTGTGCCTTTACAAGATAAAAAAAGTTAGCCCAATTGATAAAAACGTCTCAAGTTTTGTCTTTAGCAACAAATCTGGCGATTTTATATTATTTTTTATTATTTGTAACGTTAGACTAAATAATTGAACAAAAATTTTCATCGAACATAATAACTATATGCTTATTTAAAATCATTAATTTCTTATATACCTCGTTGTTGAATAAAAATTATTACAAAGTACATTTTCCTTATTTACTTCGCCGGTGCTCGCGGTTCCTGACACAAATATTTGTCTCAACGGGGATTCGTTTCCGTTGGACTCGATACCGCTATCAATTATGTCAACTACAGATCCGAGTGTACTTCAAGTAAAATATATACAGTTCTGAAGAAATGCAGTTAATCTGAGCACTAAATCTATGTTGATAAATCCCGTAAGATTTACTTCTCAGATTAAGTCTGAAAAATTTAATGCAACGTAAAATTGGATCCGTATTGGTTTGCATTGCCTTAAGATATTTATTTGGATTAAAATATATTTTCAAATGAATTTTAAAGAAAGGTTACTGTTTTACATACTTTCTATTTTCTTCATGACAAATGTGACGTGTGTGATAAGCGGTGACATAAAATAAACTTCTTATTTAATTGATTTTTTTTAACATTGACCTTACTTTTAAATGTGAGTTATATTTGTTTATAATAATTAAATTATTATATATTAATAATTTTTACCTTAGCATATACAAGTTATGATAATTCTTAATTTCAATTTAGGTGTGCATCAGCGAACTGAAATCATCACTTTCGTATGTGACTAAAGAAAAAGTAATGACCATGTATATTTTTACTTCTATAATCTGTATTAATTATATTTGAATTGAGTATACCTTCCTATTAAATTTATTGTTATAAAAATGTTACAAAAAATATAGTTACAATTCTGATGAAGATATTTCGAAATAATTATCAGTGTCAAGTATATCCATTTTTTACAGTTGCGAAATTGAGTTCGGCTTTCATTTGTCTATCTACGCAATTTTTCGTTTTATCTTATAATTGTTTGAAGCAGTTATCACAAAAATTCCTACGAAGTACAGGAAATGTCATACGAAACTAATTGTCGTTATAAGACTGCGCGGCTTTACAGGTGTACTGTTGCATCAGATCAGTTCACATTCCACGCATTGATTGCTACATCTAACGTTTCTCATAAGTCTAAAGGGATTAAGTTGTACGTTATGTAATGTAAGTTGCTTACTGTTTTTGTCGGTAAAATTAATTAAAATTAGACGCCATGTTATTTACAGCTAGATTTAGTTGTTATTTTTAATTTGTTCTAATACTAAATCCGGATGGGTAAAATTTATACATTAAATGTTTCACGGATAAATATTTATAATTAAAAGAACATTTTTCAAAAAAATATCTATAATTGTAGACTATTTGGTCTAAAGACTCGCTTAACTTAGAAAATGATATTTGTTTAAACAAATCTTCTACAAGTTATTTTCATTCGTGTCAAATAACTAACTAAACTCATAGGATCACATTGTTGTTATAATGATTTTAGCCATACGATGCCTCCTACCATATATGGCTTTCCCCTAGAGATTTCTAATTAGCATCCAACGTCTTCAGATATTAGTAGGGTCGTCTGTTCATTATATCTGTGAGCATCCTACGTTGGCCTAGCCAGTCCACAGTCTTCATTCCAAATCCCCCAGTCCCCAGCAACCACCTGTTTGTTATCCAATCTGCCAATCCGCAGGGTTATAAACTAATATTTGTTCGTCTATGTAAAAACAATAAATCAAAATAATTATCGTGAACATAACAAAATAATTATTACCATAAAAGAAAATAACCGTAAATAATCTCGTATAGCTTTCACCTCGTGTTAACAAAATCACCAGATAAGAAACACTTCGAACCCCTTGTCATGAATATGTGTGAGAGCGACACATTTCGATGGAGTCTTATCTTTATTGCTCGCCATAATCTCATAGGTATAAGAGTTTCGATGCTTAACGTAAATCTTAAACTTGTTTTAAAAATTAAAGTAGAACAACGCAATTAAAAAAAATTAAACTATTACACATTGTCAACTGATTTTAAAGTTCCTCTTCAGGTTACAAATTATATTTATCAAATTACACATTATATTAATGATTACATATGAGTAGATATATAACAACACCTATGTAAGCGTACGTAGTAAGAGCATCAGAATCTTACTATAATCTATATAGATTCTGATGGACAACATATTCAAAGGAGTACACAGTATTAATCAAAATTATGCGCACACAATTTAATGAAATTGATTTTAATTAGTGTAATAATTATGATGAAAAAGAAGATAGTCAACACTAAGAGAATCGTTGTAATGAGCAGGGCCTTGTACGTATCATCATATAAAAGCGTGACTTTATCGTATTAAAAAAATAACACGTCAAAATAATATGTCGGAACGTGTAAAATTTTATCACATAAATAAACGGTAAGTTATTTTAAAACATACCTTTTCCAAAAATAATAATGATTAACCTCTTTTATTGGGTAAACAAAACAAGATATAACCAAAATATTAAGTCAAATTTTAAAAATAATTACATAAGGGAGCTAGGTTATGCTAGGAGGGTAAACAAAATTATGAATTTAATACGGCTAAAGAACTAAAATCGAAGTTAAAAATTATGATCATTTGAAAATTAACAAATTTAATCAAAATCATGCACAATACATACTCCATGAAGTTAGCGCACATTATAGATATTTGTGCGTGTGTGCTTGTGCGCACATTATGCACATATACAATTAATTTGAAATATTTAAACATATACAGTTATTTAAGGTCCAAAACTAAGGTCAATGTAAGGTGTATGACACTCGCTTTAGGATTTATCTAATTCTAACTATAAGAGAAACTTGTAAGGAGCAGTTATAAATTGAACATGGAGCTTAGCAGTACAATAGACGCAACGACAAATCAGCGACGAAGTTGTATTTACAAAAGAGATTGAGTAACCGTTACGATTTATTTGGAACGCATAGATCCGCAAGCACTGACTGGTTAAAGATTACGCCGCAACCAATTGATTTAAAATTATAAGTTACTTGTATTGTATAGATTACGTCATTATGCGGCACAATTACACCTACGGACAACGGACGTGAATAGAAATAATAATATGGATCCGACAGTTAACTGTGTTATAAAACTAAGATTAGAAGCTGTTAAAATACGCTAAACCTTTCCTCTTCTCGTAGTCGCACCACGTTACACTTTCTGACGGCCTTTCTGGAAATGTTATGTAACAAAATCTAGTCCGTAGGAACAAATTTCTTTGCTAATAACAACATAATTTTAAAAAATAATAAATATCTAAAATAAAATACAAATAAATGTTTTGTTATTTCAGATTCAGATATACAAAAGTTTCTTAAATATATAATTTTCGATATATAATCGGCACTGAACGGTGATCGGTGATTTTTCATTGGATCGCCCCACGTCCCACTGTGTCATCTATTGCCGCTCTTAGCGTAATCGACGCCCCTTTACCTTTCTTTTTCGTCAGAGTGAACATTTTTGTGCGAAGGCTTCTTAAAATTCATAAATAAAAAAATATTTATTTTAAAACATAAATATACAGGTACACAAAAATTTGTAATATTAGACTGTTAAATAAACTAGACTCGGACCACCTACACAAGCGTCACCTAATCAGTTAGCTAAACAACACCTCAAGCACGTCTAGTTTATCTAAAACTTCACACTACAGCAACTTTAAATTCATTACCACTTCAAAAAGGAACTTTGTTGACAAGTATCAGAAAGGCTATCTCAAAACCTGTTTTGTAATTTGACAATGTTTAAATCTGACACTTCTCAATTTTTTGTGAAAGTTTTCCTTAATTCAGTCGGTTGTTAAACAGACAGATCTTTCTATAATTCTATATATAATTTCAAACCTACTGCTTGCTTAATAACAAGAAAAAAATAGTATAAAGCTATAGGTTAAATTCGTCATTAGGAGGAGTTATTTCTACTTTATCAAAAATATGTAATTAAAGTTCCGTAGTTTAATATATTCTACATATTCTCTTTATTTTTCGTATTGAAATCTCGTAGAGGTCGTGGAAAATACTTTAATATTTAGTGTTTCGACAGAGAGGGCAAAATAGGTACAAAGTGAATAATAAAATAATAGTAATGCATCGTCAAGTGTTCACGTTGATTAATAATGATCTAAGTCGGGCGGTACTCTCTGAAATCGTTAAATGAGATTACGCTACGAAGAGAGTAATTAAATACAACCTTGTGACTTGTGATTCATGTACACGCACGCTTGTAATTTTAATGGATACTAGCAAATTGGACTCGGACGTTGATGTTTCTTTTTTTATAAATATTATACTTTGACGTTGCCAGTGTATCATAATTTTGGAGAACAGTTAATTCTTGTTGAATGAACAATGGATATGTATTTTTCTTTTACAGTCAACTAGCCTTGGAGAATGTATAAATAGATTTTTAATTTATTATATCTACCGCATTATAATTCGACGTTTTCGTGTAGTTTCATAAGTGTTTTTTTAATTTTTATTAACTTTATGACGTGAAAAACGGGTATCAAGTAAAAATGTTAATCGTATAGTAGTAACATATAGTTGTATATAATAATCTAGTTCACGGACCCTTGCGCTCCGTGAACTCAGTACCGATGAAGCTGTAAAAGCCTTAGGGCTAACAGCATTAACGTCTTCAAAAACAATACAGTATACAATATTACTAATGTTTAAGAAAAATCTGTTTATTTTTATCAGTTAATTAAGGAAGTATAAGATTTGTACTAATATCATTAAAACTCAAAATCAAATTAATAAAAGTTTTTTCTTAAGTTTATAAGACGATCAGATAACAAAAGTAAATATCATGATAATGATATTACTTTTGTTATCTGATAGTCTATTATAGGTAGAGCATTAAAGGTTATTTTAGAATCCACATTCATTATTTTCTTACTTATTTGTTGAACACTTACTCGTTTCAAAACTACGTTATTACGAATGACATTGTCTGTAATTATTAAAGTAATACACAGAAACTCGTATATTCGGGACTTCGATTTCCATAAAACGTTTAATTATACTAAAAATTTGAATTCTATAAACACAAACCTTTTATAACGTTTGAAATATTTTCAATAATCTTTGATAAAACAAGAAATACGGAAAGTAGCCAACCGAAAGCAATCTTTGAAACAATAATTACGGTACTTGCGAAAGTTTTCATAACAAAGGCGAACGGTCTTAAAACACTTGGTCGACAGACAATGTGGTACAGATGACACCTTGCCCAACGCTCCCTATTGAACAATAACGTCATTAACTTTTATAATAACAGTCCACGACACGCCTACGTTCGATTGCACCTAATCAATATAAAAACTTTTTACATAAAATTCTTTTTAGTCTTTCACTCGTTAAGACTGTAAACGTGTGAAGGAGTTCTATTTGTTCTTAATTTATTGGTGATTGCGACATTATTGCGTGCTGCAACCGGTCTTAGAACATTTTATTTAGGTATATAGACTTGTGTTCACACAACTGCATAAACTAACTTGCCGCCGACTGGTTGAGTAAACATAAAGTTTTATTACTTGGCTGCGTTCCACGCATGGACCACGCTAAAGCCGCGTATTTGTAGGATTGTTTGTAGTTATCTAGATACGCTCGGAGATGTGTGGCGCGGGCGTAGATCCAAAGCTCAGGCAGCTTTTGAATAAACTATTCACATCCGGCACTTTCTTCGTTGTTCTAGTACGGAAAATACTCCAATATTTCAAAACTAAATCAGCCCTTAAGCACCTAATCTTAATTTTTTGTAAAACGATCCAAAAAAAACCAAATCCTTTTGGTAATCTAACGGTTTTTCATTATTTTCATTGTTCTTATTACAACAACAAACAAGAATATATAGAGATTCTTAATAAGAAAAACACTTTTTAACAAACACGATACACTAAGCGCAGCCTGTCTAAATTAGGTCAAAATAACAGTGTGCAGTGTGAAATGACACTAAAGATTAAGCAAATATAAAAATTCAGGTACAAGCAATTGAAACCAACGTAGGCAATAGTTAGATAAGTAAAACTCCGAAATTATAGCTACGTAATGTTTTTCACGAAATCTGCGCATAAGTAGGACCAATTTGTCAGGAATGAGTGATTTGCTTATATATTTACTGTAAATAATAATTCCACTGGCTTTATTTCCTTTTGAAGAATTTTTTGTGGTGTAAGACGCACGACTGTATAAGGTTAAAATCGGCATTGTTGCGGATTTTTATATTTTAGAATCCAGCTCAGTATGAAAACCTTATGCGCATAGCATATCAAATACCAGAAGGTTAACGTCCCGCGTGTCTGTCGCATTATAACCGAATAAACTGTTATCGTATTATGAAATAAATATTATGAGCACATGATGTTTTTTTTGTGGATAAGAATTATTTAGAAACTGGTAGTTACAATCTTATATGTTCGTTGTACTTAAAATGTTAGGTAAAAAATTTTGGAACGAAAATTTAATAAACGAACGGTAACGAAAAGATATTACATAGTAAAGTAAAAACTAATTGATTATCGTGGTGAGCAACACTGAATACTGTTAAAACAATTTCTCATTAACAAAGAGTAGTTACTTGTAACGAATAATAAACAATGTAGTTTTGTCGGGTATTGGCGCCCATCGTTCCGTTCTTCAGCGGTTAGTCCGTCTTGATCGTTACAAATGGCCACCTGCCAAGCAGAGTAACTAATGCCACTACGTCCGTACCACGACAATGTTGCTATGCCAAAACGCCTGAGCTTTACGATAGGCCCGGACAGATAAATGCTGTACCAACTAACATTCTGCAAAATATGTAGACATATAAGCCCTTATGTTCTTATTTGTTCAAGCATGTCAGTGACTCTGTTGACAAAATTCCTTACTCTTTCAACATTAAATCTTCGCGTCTGTATGATTCCCAACATAAATTATTTTTATTTATCTAGCCTTAACAGAATTTTTTATCAACTTCATTCTCGGAAACATAATTTTTAACAAGAGACATTTATCACTGTTTATTATGTCTATTTAGGTTTTAAATCATATTTTTTAAGTGTGAAAAATATTACGGCGACATCTATCGTAAATAATTATAAGTAGGATTGGCGTGCAGGATGTACTAGAGCGTGCAAGTATGCAATGTTATTGTCACACTGCGGTGTCGTTAACCTATTTTATTTATTGAAATTAAGACTTCTGGATCGATTTATACCGTAATGTTTATATTACAAGTTTATTGAAATGAAAATAATTATTGAAAAGTGTTTTAGTCTTTAAGGATTGCTATTAATTAATAATATAAAAAGTTTACACCATAATACATCAAAAGGTAGGGGTAGGAATTATACATTCGTGTGTACAATTCACGATGACTTTACGTTCGGTGCGCGTCGTCGTAATTTAAAAAACAATCGTGTTATTTGACACAGATCCTATTCATCCACAGCAAACGCAATGGACGCTAAATATAATTGTACATTGGCATTCAGCCCACGTGGTCGGCCCTCTGACGGCGGGCGTCGCACCGTCGCATCTAAATAAGCAGCATTCACCCCTACACCGTACGGACGAGGATTTAATTTAATGTTCTAGGTAGTAATGCGTCGAAGAACAATAGCTCCGTACGGCTTACGTGGTCTTGTCTTGTACCTTGCTTGGAATTGACAATACACCTTATAAAACTATGCACCGGACGACATTAATTATTTCCCTAAATGGATTATTATGCGCCTTCATTTTTATGTTACTTAAAAATAAATAATAAATTTATTGGAATTATTACTAATATATTATAACAGATAAAATTGATTTTCAATACAGTGAAGAGACTGTCTAATACTTACATAAAGGGGTCCGTTTCTGTACAGGAATGTAGCCGACAAAAATAGAGAGTTATTCTAAATCTTCTAGTCAGAGTTAGAAAACGCAAAACTGCAACAAACTGAACATATATAACATTTGTCTGGAAGAAATCGCTGTTTGCGATGAGACTGCTCAATGTACGCCATATTTTGCCTATTTCACCTGATTTTTTAAATATCAAGTGTTGATTTACAATAAAAAGTAAATAAATAAATAGTTTTCGAAAAAATATTCATATCGTAATGCCTAAAACTATGTTATTATACGAATATATCTTGTTAAAATCATTTTGAAAATTTATCGCTTTATTTATATTTTTATTCTGTGATTGGGTTTTAAAGAAAGATTTTTGTTATCCTCGATCTGTACTTCCGTAACACAAACTTATAACGGCTCGTATTTCCTGGCGGATAAGCCAGGGCGAAACTAATGATTTTATCTAGACAAACTACCTAAACAACACAAACTAACTACAGGTTTCTATGAACCAGAAAACTTTTTTTTTATAGAATATTCTTGATATGTGATTCGCATTTACGTTATTGTAAATTAGCATCTTGTAGTTGAAACAAATATTCCTGGATTTAATAGTTACTAATCGAATGTTTCTAAAAAAACGTTTGTTCGGTATATTTTAATCGTTTCAGTTATTTTCGTAGGCACATTATTTAGTCTATTATTAATATGTTACTGAGTAAAGTATACATAGAGTGTAAAAGCAGTGAGGGACCACTAGCCGCGTCTCCCTAACTCCGTTGTTTTAATGAACCGATTTGGCACGACAACACGACTTATCCACGGACAAATTTTTAACACTACATTACACATATATTGAATATAAAAGCAACACTTTCACATAATATTTACTTTTATAAAAACTATTTTTATAACATTTATTCAGAAATAGAATAAGAAGCGACCTTATGTGGAAAATTATTATGTTATAAAAAAGGTCAACCCTAAATGTTATTTACATGATATAAAATAAGAAATAAATATAGGATAAACGTTTCTATGTTGAAATGTAAAAACTGTTTGCAAAAACAAGTTACAAGAGATTAATATCAAACACAATTTTATTATTCGGCCGACGAGCGCCGGTAGCCAAAAGCATACACACATAAGAATATACACTCACACAATCGCAAAGCGACAATGGTATAGCGAGTGCCGCCACTTCTACCTCCAATTCTACTTCATTTGCATATTCCAGTAAGCGTTGTCGGTGAATACTACGTAACACGAAGCGTTTGAGCCTTTGATACTTTTGATAGGTCGATGGTGATTATGGAAAATGTATTATTAACTAAAAATTAAGAATTTAACATTGTTTTGTATAATACAGTCGGTATTGCTTTTCTAATGGTAATTTCTTGTTCTTTGTTTTGAAGCCAATTTGGTTGAATCGGTATCTTCAACGTGGTCTTCATTAATAAGATACTCACAGTATGTTATTTGTATCATTTAGTCGAGACTAGCAGTATTTAACAGATAATATGTAGACTCTATCAACATCCTTTCAGTTTTGGGACGTACATCTAAATATTTCTAATAAAAACGGTTAAGCTGTCTTCATCTAACGTCTTAAGGCGACCTTAACTAGATCATCTGTCGACATTGATTGGACGTCTTACGCTCTGCTTTCTGGTTCAAAGAATTACTCAGACGATATCAAGGATCCAGCTGCTGTGTTAATGACGGCACACCAAACAAACGGAATCTCAGCGAGCCACAGAATTCTACCTCCACCTGGTCCTGCTTGGGACTGACTACAGTCGCGTCTAACGCGAAGGCGAAGGATGAATACCCCGTGTTCTAGAAAAGACGAAAATTTCACTAGAAAATTGTAACAGACTAAATCGGGTCACACTGAAGCGGCAATTCTACTGACTGACTACAATATATAGTTTATAAAGGGTGCAAATCACTTGCTTATCCGAAAACAAAACATTTAACGTAATAGTTATGCTATAACAGTGACTAACTGGAGCGGTCTTAATGTCTCGAGGTAAGTCAGTATAGCCAAGCTGATCTAAGTTGGCTACCGATGAAAATATAATGAGAGAATCTAGGCATTAGTTACATCTTCATCATTAGCTAAAGCAGCATTAAGTTATGTTGATGTTAAATAAGTTTAGCATAAATGATGATACTAGTAATAGTGCTAAAAATAAAACACGTACACTTAAAATACAAGAACCCAGCTGCGATTCAATTTCATTGTATTCAATATTGGAAAAGCAAAATAAACAATGCTCTAAAGAAGAGTTTCGGCAATGCCGATGTTGCAATTGCAAAAAGAAAATTGCGAGAAGACAATTCCAAAAACGACAAAAAGTTACAAGCAATTCAGCGGGCTTGCTCTTAATTGGATGAGACTAGTTCCTACAAACGACATCCCGTTCCACAGCTCGCACCGCACTACCTCTAGACTTCCGCAGTTAACTCACGAGATACTTACCTAAATTTTGCTTACGCTAAAAGTGTCTGAAATAATTGAGTTCTTTGCAAATGCTTTAATTATGATTAAAGCAATTTTTTAACAAAATTAAAAATTTACGGGTCATTTCTATAATGGCAACGATAAATCAAGTAAAATAGCGCTTTAGTACTATTTTCTGAACCTAAGTCACGCGACGCCTTTCGTATTGTTTATATAATGTTATCGACCAACAACGATTTGTACTTCTAGCACAGAATATAAAATGTAATACGAAAGTAAAATGTTGCAAATTATGTTTTTGAGTCACTAAAATGTATTTTGTTTTATGTACAACAATTATATAGGCAGCTAGTTTCTTACTTGATCAATTCTCATCTCGTATCATACTTGAAAAGGCGGTCGGTCGAAAGGACAACCTGTTTTGGATGACACGTAACAAAACACTCAGCAGGTGGCACTGATGAACAGTTTCTTTTTTGTAGCTGCGTCAAATTGGTAGAATTATTTAAAATTTTTAACTATTATAATATTATCAATAGACATTGCTAATTGATTGGTTTATTTTTAAAAAGCTTAATTTTTAATAATATGATTTACCTAAGCAAATTAAAGATTATGCTATAACGTTGTTATACGTTAAGAAACTTTACTTAATTATTGATCGCATTACGTTTATGTAATTAATGTTCTCTCAAGATGAAAGGACTTGAAAGGTGAAAGGACTCGAAAGGTGTAATTAAATTCCATAACTGCGCCATTAGCACAACTTTGGAAGTTCGTTTTTAAGTAAACGTAGGCACGTATAAAAAAGAATTAAAAACAGCGTGGCCGCTTGTTTAGTGGGTCTCCGAACCTGTAGTATTTAAGGTGTGGTGCTAACATTAATATGGAGCAGAGTAGATTCTCATTCACGTCGCTTACATAATGGCGGCACCTACTTATCTACGTATCCAGTTACTGCGCACGTGTGTAGTATTCTTAAACATTTCAAATATACGTACTTAATATTAAATTCGTTCAAATTTAAATTAGACATAAAATTGCAATTATGGTGCGGACTATTGATGTATTCCATTACAGGCGGGCTAGGAGTCTACACACGATTTTGTGCAGGTTGCTATTCTAGTCGCGCGGGAAGGTGTATGGTATTTGAATTGCTAATCCGTCATTCATAAAATTGCAATGTAGTGACACGTTTACGGAATAGGTTAATTTGGTTTTTATAAGAAACCTCTGTTACTTTACGTAACAATAAAAAAAATGCATTTGTATCACCTATTACACGACTCTTTTATACTTTGGTTTTGGTACAATTATCTAAAAATATAATAAATAGGAAATATATTAAATTGTTATACTTTTGTAATAATAATATATAGGCTAATGCTTTGATCTACTGCCAAATGGTTTTGATGTAGAAATAGCATAAGTTATACTAAAGTTACTTTAAAAACAAAGTAATCTTTTTTGCCTATTCGATTTAAAACATGGATTTTTTGGTACTATTCCTCGCAAAGTATCTAAGCTTTCTTTTTGATAATGGCGTAATGCAAGAAATACAAGCCATTATCGAGTAATAAGTTAAAGACTTGTATGCATTTGATACGTTATGTATATGTTGTGTTACATTTGAACGCATGCTTGTGCGAGAATCTTTTAAACATTGTTGTTCACATTGAATAAATACCGCAATAAAACTAATTATACGGCAATAAAAATATTTACAATGAATAGCTTAATAATATTTAATTGCGCATATGTTACCGTTTACAATGTAAATTCGTGTATATTTATAATTAAAACGAACTTTACGAGAATCTTAATTTTGTTTAATAGTATAGCAGTACCCTTTTATATTCAAGTAAATTAAAACTTAACAATAACACCCACATTTTGTTATTGAACACATAAGTTTATTTTAAATCTGTTTGGATTTAGAGAGCTAAGTTCATTGTGAGCGCGTAAATACAATATATTTAATTAGTGTTTACAATTAACTTATAATTTGGAGTACTTTTAAGCCCACTCTATATCCAATTGTATTTTGGTCGTGACTGTCGTATGGCCTCTGAAATCATTAGTAGTGGCATTGAGCTCTGTTAAATGGAATGCTTTGTTGGCCTACACGCTCGTGTGGGTGGGTACCTGCCAAAAGAACTATTGATGTTGTTACCTCACAACGTGAACGAATAAACTATGGTTATAAAGCCATTACATGAATAATTCGTTTACAATAGCAGTCAAGAAATTTAGAAATTAACTATTTTACTGAATATTAAACATATTGATACTAAACGCCTTTAAATAGATAATGATTTTGTACATTTGTTGGTAACTTAGGAAATATTTTCAATGACTATATAGATTTATTTTTTGAAAAGTAATGACGTTAGGGATTGCTGGATAAAGACTAGATCAAGTCTGGGTTACTACTGAATATTAACTTGATTACTACTGACTTGGGCAACCTGGACTCAAGCCTGTATATTATATTAAATATAATAGGTAATGTTGAATCGACGAATAGTAGACTCGTGTAAGCAAATTTTATATTGATGGGGGTGTAACTGCACGAACTATCCGCAATCAAATATGTCTCCTAATTATCTAATGCGAGTCATGAATCAGAACTAGCCTAATAAGTATGACGATACAATTATAATTTGAGAGAAAAATTTTGCTATATTTATAGCAAAACTTTTAAAACACTAAATTTGATAACAAGAATTAAAAATATATTTATCTCAATAATACGATTTATATTTTAATGTCTTCGATTCCTTTTTTTTAATTATATAAATGCTAACTTTCACAAAACAAACCATAATTGCCGTGTAATCATTTAACAGTCCATTATGTTTTTGCCTGTTTTTACGTCACTTATGTTAATAACTTTTTTGAGTAAATGATTAATATTATTGATAAATGATTTATATAAATAAACCTTCTATTTCGTACTATATTTATATTGTGTTACTTTTATTTACCAATAGTATTATAAGCGATTAGTTGTAAATGATGTATGTTTCATACGCGTGAACATATCCAATATAAATATGAAACAGAGAAAGATAAACGCGAGACCCCATGTGCATGTCGTAATTCTGACAAAATCCGTTGCGTGTTGCGTGTTCAGCGACAAACCAGCACAAAATACCCTTTTTCGGTCATCACCTGCACGAGCGGATTCACGGAACAAAAACAAAATGTAATGGCTCCAGTTATTAACACGGATTTTAATGATTTTTACATTTACTCGCTTTTATCAAATAGTTAAAAGTCTTTATAGATTTAGAGATATAACTTAGGCACTAGATAGCTGTCGGATATTATAATCAGTAATATATTTTTTTAATTATGATATAATTATAACTGAACAAGACAGTAAGTCAAAAACCAAAAAAAAAAAAAACTAAGATTCTGAAACTGTGTAAATATGAAAAATTTGCATTTTCAGTAATGAATTCCAATTATGTAAAAAAACTGTATTCGAATGAACAGCGGAAAAGACCCACGCTTTCGCAGACAGTTTGTCAGTCAATTTGCCGCCACGCCATTTTCGATAATGAGTCAAGGATATGGGAACCAATTATTATGTTCCCAGTTAGCATGTCTTTACATTCATCCGATGTCGATTGTTGTTCATTAAACACTAAACATTGAATGAAACGAATAATCAACCCATAATTAATCGGAAAAAAGTTATAAATTTTGTCTATTTTTCCAGCATTCAAATGTTTTAACACTTACGAAGTAACCAATGTCTTGTGGCTTAAAAGATATTTGTCAACTAACATCGTCTATTTTTAAGTTTTTTTTTTTCATATCTCTTATTTCAAAATGTGTATTAAAACTACACGTTTGTAACTTGATATATTTTATTAATTCACTTGAGACCACAGTCACGAACAAAAGATATTAATAAAACTTTAGAGAAATCTAGCGTTCTTTAATGTTCTTTTTATGTAAAATGCCATTAATTTTATTGATTTACATGAAATATCTATTCATGAACAATGGTGTAATAAAAAAATTGAAATTCTGTTATGTAAATGAATTCAAGTGATTTTATCTTTTGTTTTTTATCAATTTTTATCTAGATTTCATTTTGGCTCCATTGGAACATAGAGTATACTTAAGATTGCTACTGTTATATTTTTAATTACTGTTCGCAATAGTGTAGCGTTTTAAAGAAAAGCGGTATTAGTTTAGCAGACATAACTGATATTATTTCGGTGATAACATCATACTTCCAATACAACACAGTTTCGGAATCAGAATCTGTGTTTTATTGAAATTATATTAACCTACAGCGTAACTATGTCTTCATTGATCAACGAAACAATTCGCTCCCTTTGTGCCGTCGGTGCATCGTTATTTATATCCACTAACAAGCAACTTACAATATAACAATCGTCGATATTCAATAATAACTTCTTAACAATCAGGTGTTTAAACTTGTGTCAACTCGACAATAATCAATTTACAACAATTACTCGATTTAAAAATGCGGTAATGCCGTCATGTATAATAGCCACCCTGAGCACCGTTGAGTATTAAGAAGGTTATAATTATTTCTAAAATTATACGTTACTAAAGTGCTGATCATTAGAAATACATAAAAAAGATGCGTGTCTTAAATGTTGAAAGTTTATAGGCGTACAATTATCACAGATAACAATAACTAAATAAAATGTTGTGTTTAAAATTACTTGGAATACTTTTCTGAAGCCTTTATTAGCCGAAGTTTAACTAATTACGACACTGAAATATCAATTTTCTTTTGGAAACGATGCGATATTTCTACATTTACATATTTAAAAATTATAGTTATCATACTATAAATTTCATATTTGGTTTGAGAGCAAGCGTCGAGCCAATGTTTATATAAACAACATGGAAGATGGTTGCGTAGGTTCTAATTATCGTAGAACGTTTGACGACAGCAAGGAACTTTTAAGGTGAAGCCCGAGCAACTCGCTGTTTATTTTCTAATCCGTTCCTATATAAGTAGTTGGTAATGGTATGAATTTATTTGTGAGGTAACCAGTATGGTCTTTTAAAATGAGGTAAGATAAATTATTTTAAGATAATAAAGGGTCTACACTCCAATGTTGGTCTTAACCATGCATGCATGTGCCAATCTTTTTTTATGTAGAGATTGATTAATTAAAAGTGTGAATGTATAGCTCATTTGTCAGAAAACTATTAAAAGCTTTTAAACCAAACACTGCATAAAGTGACCATTTTGAATAATTTTCTTTTCTATTGTAATACGACAGACTATTATTATCTGGCACTACTAAGTCTTCATGGACAGATAGTGAACAGTAATAATTTTAAAATGTAGTAATCAGAATTTTGGATTTGCTTTTGCTTATTGTATTATCATTGCATCATTTATTATTTCTGAAACCAATGAATTTTGAATAGGATGTGCATATATTACCAATAATCCTGTATGAAGAAAAGCCATAGAGTACAATTTGAATTACTTTTTCCGAAACAGATACGTCGGTGCGTTACGGTGCAATGTATCAAAATGCATTATTTTTTTTAATTAAAACTGCCCATAGAGATGACCGAAACCAGAATAGTTGAGAAATTAAAAATACATAGATAGATAGCTGTTAATACTAAACGTTACAGATAGAGCTATTGTAATTTTTTATATCTCCTTTATAAGCGTAAATATTTATTAATGTAAGCTGATAGACGACGTTGTAAGGTTTAAGCTCCTCCAAAAGATCGCCACAATGCCCTGTCTTGTGTGCTTCCCGCGACCTTGATCATGTCGTTGGCCCACCTAGTTGATGGTCTCCTCGTATTTTAATAAATTAAAAAAA
This sequence comes from Battus philenor, assembly GCF_028537555.1. NCBI lineage: Eukaryota > Metazoa > Arthropoda > Insecta > Lepidoptera > Papilionidae > Battus > Battus philenor. The sequence goes on from NW_027181693.1 coordinate 9,641,965, forward strand.
AAAAAACTTTTGCTGTTTATAAATACTTTAAGAGTTTTTGAAAACATCGATTCGAAAAATCTTAAATTTGTAGCCAAGACATACAAAAGATTATAATTTCTATTATATCTCTAAAAATGTCTTCCAAAAGCACTTCGACGTTTTTTTTATAAAAATGGTCCTTTGAAACAAATTCAATTTTATATTTTGTTACTTTTGACATTAACTGTTATAGCGAAATATATTTTCAATACTATAAGGAAGTGATTTTCGATTGCTTTTGAACTGTTTATTAATGAAAATTAAATGATTTAAGTCAAACTCATACTTATGAAATAATCTGGCGCAAAGTAAGTTTTCACGTTAAGTTTATGTTACAACAATCCGAATTGTTGCAATTAACTGACTTAATTATATCTCATGAAACTTTGTGATCCGGAATCTTCGTAGTCTTCTTAGTAAATTTCATGGGACAAAGTGGATTATTTACAAATCCCGATTCTCGGGTGACACTGCGCCTTATAAAGCTCGTTCCTGCTTACTAAAAGACGTTTAAAGCTTATTTGTGTTAAGTTATTTAAGTTGCTAACAATGTAAGGCTTCATAAATTATAATGTAAAGCTTATTTAGTACTTGTGGCATAATATTCGGGAGGTTTGTGTGCCGAAAGTAACTGACATAGCTCAGCGAATTGACGAGTTGAAGTGGGCTTGCCATATAGCGTGCAGAACAGATGGCCGTTAATTCTGGAGTGGAGCCGTACGTACCAGAAAGTATTGGACGTCCACTTACAAAGTGGATGACAAGTGACCCTGTTAAGTTCGTAGGAAGATACTGCATGCAGGTCACTTTCAACTAGCACTATTAGAAATCTAGAGTTAAGTCTTATGCCCAGTAGTGGTCGTCCTAAACGACGAATCCCTAAATGATGATGATGACGATGTGCAAGAAGTATAATTTTTTTATACTAAATAAAAAATCGATTTTAAAATTTGCGAAATTTCTGATAATTAAGTAATTACCCTTTTCTTAAAAACCGGATTATTCTCTTTGTTCGAAACGTAAACTGAAATATTCACACAAGATATTGGTTCAATAAATTATATCCAATTTGTTGAACAACAGGTATAATGTTTGAGGAAGCCATTTTTTTTGTATCTGCTCGAATAGGTGACATTGTTATTTCGTAAAACTTCCATTGTTAAATATACAATAGTGTTATAACGAAGGGGCAAATATAAAGCTGTTAAATAATTAAAATAGGGTTGTCAATATTTAATGAAACTATTGCTTAGATGTAGCACAGTAACCGGGTGCGCCGTCGCATGGGGTGACATAATGCGATAAGAGACTTGTGTAGTGATGCTCGGAATGAACTCCGGCAAACGCTTCACCGGTAGCTCGCAAATGCATCATGCGGGCGTAGAATTATGAACAATTTCATTATTTATTACTTGTAACACTTGTGTAACATCTTAATACTCTTAATCACTTTGGTACGCGTTCGTTATACTGCTATTGTTTTTGTTTTTTGCTAAAAATGTTATTTTGTTCAGATAATTTATAAAAATTGAAATAGCATGATTTTACTTATGTATAATTCAAGGTTTTCACCATCATAATGTCAGCGGATAGATTCCCACTGCAAGACATGGACCTCTCTCAAAAAGCGGAAAGATGACCTCTGTTGCGCTACCCGCATTCAGCAGCTTCCCGTGAACTTAATTCTGAAGCAATTCTTCGAGCTACGTTGCGGACCTTGGTTCTTTTAGATTTCCCCATTTCTGATTTGATCTTGCAGCGAAACTCCGAGTATTGCCTTCTGGGTGACCTTGAACCTTCTCATAATGGTATGGGACGAGGTCTCTGATCCGTAGGTCATCACTGGCAATACACGCTGGTCAAAGACCTTTGTCATCAGAAATTTTTTGTCATGGTCATCATTAATTGCTTATGTTGGTGTAAAATGTACAGCATTATAAAAGTTCATGAAATCGTATGTCCTTTGAAATACGATTGAAGTAGAATATATATTTTGCAGTAAAACGTTGTTACTACAGAACCTTTCTCCTGACGTTTATCGGTTGTACAAAGTACGCTTCTGGCCTATTTTCACTTCAGCCTGATCCTTTGTGTAATGTCGGTAATTCCCGTTTTATTGCGGACGTTCTCGTTTTAAATTTTATCACGCAGGAAGCATAGAGCGCAGCCCTTTTCGTGACTCGCCGTGACGTATTTGCCGATCCACAAAATTCGAATTAACAGCGTGGCAGACTGTGCCGAAATTCTTGGGAAAGTTATTAATAGTTTCTATACAATAATAGAATAAGAGTAGAGAATTTTGTGATTTAAAGAAATGGTTAATATCGGTAAATTAGAATTACAGTTTAGTAATTTCTAAGAATGAGATTGTATTATAAAGAGGTTTTGTTCGTCTGGAGGTACACTGTTACTATATTGGTATTTACAGATTTCGCGGGCTTCAGGAGGCAGAGCACGGAAGGCTCTTAGACTAAACGTCGTATGTTTAACTCAGCTCAAAGGCTCCATCGGGAACCTCGGCCTGGGCGGTTACATTACAGAGTTGGGAGGGAGAAGGGAGGTCGCCAAACTTTTATTTCGTTTCGATAGCTGCTTCATGGGGTAAAAGAGTTGACATAAAACAGTAAGAGATTCCGAACATTTAATGCGTATGAGATGCTTTTTTTTACGAAATCGGAACAATTATACAATAATAATACACATTCATCCAGTATTTTATTAACCAAGGTGCTCAAACAGTTTTACAAGAAATAGGAAATTGAAATTATTACATAAAAAACAGTACACGTAAAAATAGCAAATAGTTAAAAATAACGCTTAAAAAAATTAAAATGTCCCAAAAGTAAACATACGATTCGATTTGCAGAAAAACGAAAACAAGTGCAAATTGTTGTTTGCAAAATATGCCAACCTGTAAATTTTAGACATATTTGTTTTGCGAAACCGCGGCGGAATGCCATTTATTAAAAATAAAATGCACGCGTTATGCGGAAATTGCCAAATTAACACAAGACCAATGGGTTTGACAAATGAAAGGAATTTAATTTACAACGCGCGTTACACAAAGCAGAGACAAAACAATTTGGCGCGGTACGGTAAATGTCATTTATTACACTCATTTACCTAACATTAAACGTAAAAGCTGTTGTAGCAATTAATGTTACGTTAACCCATGGCCGCGTGCAGTTATCAACTTCACCACAATATTAATAAACTCCAAATAAAACGCATTACGTTAATTAAATAACGTAAATTTATCAACATTCCTGACTGTAACAATAATGTACATATGTTGATAAAAATTATTGGGCGATAGGTGTAAAAGCTTTAAAAGTTTTTAAAGCTATTTCTAATCAACCTGTATAGTCTTTGAAATAGTGATTGATGGAATAAAACTCTGAAACATGTTACATTAATATATTTTTTCCATTGAGTTGCGACAGATAAATAACTTCTAGTAGTACAAAATCTGCAAAAACTAACAACAATAAACAAAAAGCGATTTTAATATGCAGTTATTTTCAAAACGCTTTTTCTTACTACATTCATTATTTATTATTTCTGAAACCATTGACTTTGAGATAGGGTGTACAATATATTTACTCATATTTTAAGCGGGTAAAACACGTATACAACGTATACATGTTTAGTGAAATTCCATAAAGATATATTTACTATTCTAAAACGCAAAATGTATGTAAGATAATGTATTACAAAATAATGTATGCTCATCTGCAATTGACATTTTAACGGGATGTACAGATAATCAATTTAGGACAATATTTTAGCACGTGACATTTTGACTCACAGCGCTATGATGCCACATTTTATTGCTTAATGGGTGGTTCACAGGTCATAGAGCGGGTCACATGGAATCTTCTCCTTTCTACTTGTCTAATCACGTAACTTCAGCACCGGTACACTATTTCATAATAGAAATACGGAAACACAACAACAGATTGAAAAAAATCCTTATATTTTAAACGTCTTCATTAAATAAATTAAAAAGGACAAGATAATAATAAAAACCGATCAAACAACACGTCATTATTCTAACATTTAAAGTATGTAATTAAGTTAGCTAGTTTTTTTGTAAGCTAATGAAGTTTCAGTCTGTCTTGAATGGTGCCAAGAAATAGCTTTGTAGTAAAATGAAGCTGTAATATTGCTAGCGAAGTGTAAACATAAAATAGATTTTTATAGTCGAGAGACAAGTCAACGAACGGACGATAGCTGTTTCTACTGTCGACAAATTTACTGCATTTCAATTTTGTTCATTAAATCTTCTTCATAGGAAGGTTTAAAACAATTTACAGTAACTCTTAAAGTTTAGTGGAGTTGTACTAGAATTTTTAGTGATTTACATATACCAAATTAACATTATCTTCTGAGGTTCATTCTATTTATCGTATTTTGAAGACTCGAATAATACGTCCAAACCTTTTATTCATGAAGCTGGTATGACCCCTGTTTGCAAATAAGAGGTGATTAATTAAATGTGTTTTGTTGAGAGCTTTGAGCTATTATAAAATTAAGTTAATTGGGCCTTACCTTCACATTCAATGCTACGTTAGGGTCGTGCAAACGCTCGCCGACTTGACGTGTCGGTTACGTCAATCCTCCACTGAGTACCGAGTCACCCACTTTCAGCTTTGGCTCAACCAATTCGAACAAAGAGTACACAGTTTTCATTTTACTACTTCGCAAACGTGTTATGAAGCTGAAGTTAATTAGCACGTTAATTTAAATCGAACGGACTTTGTACCAAACGATTACATTTCGTAACATTGTACTTACTAAGTACAAAAGCATGACTACGATATTTATTCAAGAGTATTCAACACCATGTTACATCGCAGATGAACTAGTCTTAAAATATCAATGGTTCCACGTCATAGGGCAAAAACGTCACGAAGTTGTAGACGAGAGACAACCGGCGCGGGCGCATCGGCCATGTTTGACTCGTCGGCCCTACAATAAAAGCCAATAGAGCTTCCTTTGTATTTCTTTCTCTCTCTTACCCGAGTGACCGGACGAGACTATAGATAAGATCACTGAACCAAAAAGAAACAGAAAGGTCTGTCTTTCTCGTCTGGTGGCGTCTTAAAACCGGTTTATTATTGTAGCTTTTAGGTCGATACAAACAAAAAGCTATGCATAGATAATCGTAGGTAGTACAGACAAGTTTCTCGTAAGGGCCTCGCGATGATGGAAGGAAATTGTTACTGGACGGAAATGGACACGGCCGGTGGAGCTATTAGAATATCCACTGGTGCCCCTTAACGTATATAATGCCTTGTATGTACACGCAATTTAAGTAATTAAGCATGATATATCACCTGTTTAAATTAGCACATATGAATACGTGTTTCAGATTTAGTCTTTAAGACTTCTATCTAATATATAATAAACGAAAGTATCTCCTATAAGTGGCCGAAAGTACGGCGTTTTCTTTCCTATCTTCTTACGTTTACTACGTAAGTATTTATTAATTTCTAAATTCATGTTTACAGTTTTATAAAACTTTTATTGTTTTGGACGCAGGTATATTAAAGTAGTTTATAATATTAATTGTTACCTTTCGTACTGTTTTATAAGAGACTAGATAGACGTAGATGAAGTTTGGCTCACGCGGACACACAATAGATATGCTAAGCGTGTTGCGAGTCTATAAACCAAAGTTTCTTGTCGGGGACTCATGTGTCCATTTACTCTGTAAAGAGTCTTTTAAGTGTTGAGATGATTTAAGTGTTGGACAGCATACTATTCTGATGAAACATTTCAACAGTACTATTCGAATTCTTAGGTCAGCCACTTTTAGCTCACTTAATTTAGAATGCCATCTTAAATGCCTTCGGAATTACAATATGGTATTTTACAAATACCAAAAAAACAGGCTATATTGCTAAATCGAAATATATGATTGTCGCCTCTAATCAAAATAAATTTGTTAGGATTAGATGAAATTGTTTAGAGATTTATTGTCAATGTCGTCAAATTACTATAAAAATTAGGTTATAAGATCTAAAAGTTAATTTAAAGTAGAATCATGTGGCACCCATGACAAAACAACAAATTTAAGTGGTTATCTACATATAAAGGTTTATAGGCTTTGTGATAAAGATCGTATGAAAAAAATTATGTAAGTGGAAAACATTAATATGAATAAACATAATTAGATTTAATTATTTTAAATACCTTTACATACAAAACTGTCGAAGCAAAGTGTGATAAAGACAATGCTCTACGAAATCGAACCCAGTTGTAAGTCTTACTATACCCGATGTGACAAATCAAATGCCGGGTGCTAAATCTTCTTGTTACATAAAGTGTGAAAATAAGAAAGGCAGAATCTTCACTGTAGTAATATGAACTGGTGCGTAAAAAGAATTAGGCCCGTGGCAGAATTCCATTGTTGTGCAGTAGTAGAGAGTCTCTTGCTATAATAGGTATCACCGTTTCTAAAACTAAGCATTGTCACGCAAGCGCAAGTGAAATTACATAATAATTAAGATGTAAATATTTATTTTTCTAGGTCACACATACAAACGCGGACTGGGAAGAAAAGAAGATTGTATTGTTTGAAAAGAACATTATTATTTTATACGTATAACAATGCACTGTGTCAAATAGCAATCTTTTTTAATTAAATATAAATTGAAACTTTTTATACTTGTTGCATTTATAAGTCTTAATACTTTTTACTACTGTTTCTCAAAGTAATAGGGCAAGAAGACGAGCATCTCACTCGTAGGATTGCTATGGAGTTACAAAAGTGTACAACACAGGAATATCTGAAGAAAACTGGTAGCGCAGACCGATATGATTGGTCACAACCAAGGAGGGTTGTGACCAATCATATGTAAACGACTAACAAGAAGAACTACTGTTTCTATTTATTATTAAAATTATACACATGAAAATATATGAACATAGCGAATTTAAGCTTTTTTTCAATTGCTGTTGATTACCTAAAGTTGCATAACACTGAAATAAATTTAAAGAATTACCTTTAATTAACTGTCATTATCTAGCGATATAGCAACATCGTTAGTTGCTAATAGCTTTTTTAGCCGAATGAAATAAATCGGAATGATAAGTATACACAAATTAGTGGACGTCGCCCTTGGGCAGTGCGACGTTTCGACTGGCTGGGGCTCAAGAGGCGTGGGAAAATAAACAACCGCTGCTCTGCTTAGAGGCCTCTTGTCCTGAACTAAGTCATCAAGCACTGCAGTCTTTCGAGCTAATTATCATTAAAACTAGAACTCTATTATTAAAATCATACGGTTGAAACAGTAAAAAACGTCAATGCTTGAAATTGCAATTGCGAAAAAATTTATATTTAAATTCAATTTAGAATTTATTTTTCAACTTAAGATAAATTGATTACATTTATTGACGTGTAGATCAATAACCTGTTCTAATGATAAATGTTTCAGACCGGAGAAGAACAAGCGAACTAAATTAAATGGAGCTACATATTTTTAAAAACAATATAAAATTACATTTTTTATAAACATTAAAATAGCCTGGAGGCAAACACATCATTTCCAAAGTCTGCTATTTTAGGAATTCATTTGCAGTGTAACCTTTACCACAAAATTTTTCGTTGACGTTTTATAAATCTACCTATAGGAATTTTCTTAATCTTTATTGGGATCCTTTTGTAACAAGACAGGATATGTTAAAGGATGAAAAGCTGAGGTATGTGTTCCTCAGCTTTTCACCATCATCAATATCACTTTTATGAAAGTAATATAGTTGGAACATTTCATTTGTAATTTGAAATATTTCATTTGTAAATTAAAACGATAAGAGCATTCAATCAAATAAGAAAAATTAAGAACATTTTCGAGTGCAAAATAATTTGTGTATTAAATAATAGCAGTAATAATGATGTTCCAAATTTTCAGTTGATTAATTTGCAAGAAGAACGATTCGCTCCCTAATGTTAATGGATTACATTAGAGAAAGCTCCGACGTGCAAGACAAGCTGTCTGTTAAACAAATAATAAAACGAGAAAAAATAAAATGAGAAATACAGATTAAAAATATCGTTAACAGAAACAATTTTAACGCGAGCTTCTAATAATTTAATTCAGTACGCTAAGTGGAGCCAACCGACAACTGGTGGGACGGATGTTTCATATATCTAGGGTTTCTTATGACGCTTGTATCCTGTAATAAATATGTTTTTTTTGTTATTTTATTTACTTTGCATTGGGTTATTGTTATAAAATTGTCTATTTATGGTATTGAAGTTCTTAAAAGGAAAAGGTGCGATTTTTTTTAAATTCGTTTCTGTTAACATACTTTTAGGAATGGAAAAATAGGAACTACAATAACAAATAAAGTAAACATCAAATTTCATCAAAATATTCAACATACCTGAACGTATCTTCGTCAGTGTGTTGCTGAAGTGGTGTTATGGTTTTATAAACAAATTAATCACAATGTTTAGTTAAAATGCAGTACGTCATACAGTTTATACAACTAGGACAACCTCCTATAGCAACGATGCTAAAACATTAATATTTCTTTTAAAAATAACTTTAGAAGAATATTTACGCGACGAACGTTTTTAAGAATTTACGTAGTGGATGTCGAGGTAACTTTTTGCACAGATTGAAAGACTTTATTATACCGGGATTCTTAGTTTTATAAAGTAAAGACGATAGTCGACACGATGTGAGACCATTCTAGGGCAGTTGAACGCGGGTGACCTGTAGGGCGGCTCGGTCGACACTGGGCGGGCGGCGACGGTCCGTCCGCCCATAGCCAGAAGTTCACGGCGAGTCCGACTGACTTTCTGTTTGGTCTGGTAGCATTATAATAGTTCAATTCCATTGGTATTTTTGTAGGGTAAATAAGTATGTATTGTCTATCCAGAAGAAACTGAATAATTTCTTTTGAGTAACGTTACCGGAAATAGCATGACTTGTTGTAATTTATTGTTGCACAACTTTAGTGTAATTGCAGTAGCGGATTCCTCTTTTATAAACTGGAATAGTTATATAGGTTGGTTGGATATCTGTGGTTAGCTTTAAAGGGAGTAATGTATTTCTTTCTAATAATGTATGGTACGCCTTATACAAATATATATAAATACATGGTTTCAGAAGTAATAAATAACGCAATTGAAATGTTTATCTGTTTATGTACATATACAATAAAAAGACATTGTTCAAAAATATGTACGTATTTATTTATTTTTGTATAGGGTGTACTATACATTATTTGAGAGATTCAACCCTTTAAAGTTATTACCCTATAACTAAACACCATGTATGACATAAATAGTTACATTTCAAAAGTGGCTCAACACAATTAATTGTTGAATCATTGAATCGATCAGTTTACCATTCCATTGAGAATGTGTCATACGATAATACAAGTGCCCATGTTTCTATCATTGACATAATCCACGATAAGTTAGCTGAGTCTCATTGAACGTTTGTACGATGTGTCTACACGTAGCTAATTTGTACTATTATAAATTAATACTGTATGATATATATTACAGAAAGTAATTAATTCTCGCGCAAATATTAGGCAATTTAAGCAGTGATAGCCTAGTGGTGATGAGCTATGTCTTTGGAACGTGCATCGTGGGTCTATTGATGAATCATATATAAGTATGTAAAACGGTCATTTTCATTTTGTGATATAAAATCATAACCGATCTCTTTATGATTTATGGATTTTTTATATTTTAAATATGTTTTATAATACTCGTATAATAGCATTATGTTATAAAAATCTGTTAACTGCAATAAATGAGAAGGCGATTAATAACAATAGTAATTATTTAAATTTCTAGACTTATCATATGTATTTATTTTTAGATATCGTAGGATCTTAAAACAATTTTGTGTCAGACGATCACGACACTGCAAAAACGAAGATAATCTTCTTAAGTTTCATAGGGTACTTGTTAGTCCGCGTTTTAATGTGGTGTAACATATTACAATAATTTTAAAGTCTGATTTTGAAGAAAAAGTTCTATTTTGCGCCCTTAATCCAATAAACAATACGAAAAAAGTATCAAAACATAAATATCAACGTCAAAGATCACTTCTCGTTATCAAAAGTTAAATATTAAAAGCAAAGATAAAATATCAAAAAAGAGTTACCGTGGTTCGCGAAACTCCTCTGCATTCACTTTAGCTGCCAATAATCCTAAACGTGTCGGATTAGATTTATCTTTACTTTATTGGAAAGAAAATAAAGATAGATTGCTGCTTCATTTCAAAGAAGCTGGTTGCGGTATAAATATCAATTTATTAACATCGATATACAACAAAATAGATCGAAATATAAAATATAGATAAATAATTTCGAACTTATTTATTGTAATGCTTCTATATGCGGCTAAAAAATTGAAATCTCTTATAACCCGGATAAACGAAGACAATTTCGGTCAATTTTGAAAGGCAAAAGAAATGAAAATTATTAATAAAGTTTATTTAGGTCGCTTAATATTTATTTTTTAGATAATTTTTTAATAAGTCCTTTTTTATATTTGAAAATAGATAGTAAACGCCATGCGCTTGAGTTAACGACAATAGCCTTCGGTGGTTTTATCGTAAATACTTATTTAAGCATCTGTATTTAAATTTCATTCTATAAATACGCGAAGCGTTATCAATGGCCGCTCCTGCCGGTCGATGTAAACAAGGTCGCCATTATTCGGGCCAGTTTTGCAACTTGAAAAGATATTCCAGACATCTGAGATCAACATCGGATTCACAGTTTGTTTAAATATGTTTGGTATATGGTCATTGCTAAACATCTTTGTACAAAACACACGAAAAAATGTCTTAAATGAAAAATGAAAAAATGTGAGATTACTGCTTTTTATTTTTCTTGAATTTATATACAGACAGATAATTAAAAAATCTGAATATAAGTTGTGAAGAATATTTTTTAACATACGTAGTCCGAATAAAATAGTTTGATGGTAAAATCAGCAAATCGTAACTAACGTGCTATTTATAATGTTATATTTTAGTAGAATCAGTAAAAGTAAAGTGTGATAATGCTTTTTATATTAACCTTATATTTTATATCACACCCACATGAAGCGTTGTACCATTTCAATTTTGTTTATTTGCTATAATCCGAAACCGTTTGAGCTTTATGAGGGAAAGGACTATCAGTCCTATAGTACGGATTCGCCGAATCTTTACAAAAATAAATCAAAGAGGCAAACGGCATTAATAATCGATAGGTTAAAATGGTACTTTGTATTAAATTAGATATAAAAATAAACGTATAATTCTAGTTTTAAAAGTTTAACATTTAAGGACATTTCGAGATATAAAAAGGAGGCTTAATATTCCAAAAATATTCATCGCATTCGAAGATTATCCGCATAATATACTGCGTGTAGATGTTCACCAGTAGGTGAGATATTATTATACCGCCCACTCTAACTACGGGCTTGGGTTTTGAAGCGTTCACATTCGGTACGAGTACACCGAACTGGAGCTGTACTACCATTGTACAAACGTCTGATAAGTTGTACCAGGTGATATTATACACCCATCTTGTTCTCACAAATCAGTTTTCCCCACTTGACGGTACCTGGTACCTAGCTGGTGGTCGGCGGTCGACGTGGTGTTGGCTCCTGGTAGCGGGTGTGCTTTGGTTACCGAGCTCCTACATCTCTTCCTGATCAGTGTAAAGTCGATCTGGATGCGATTTTATCCGTTTTGGGAAGTCGAGGTATACAGACTTTTATGGTGGTGTTTGAAGACTGTATTTATTATCGTGAAGTTGTTGTCTGCTGCAAATTGTGTTAGGCGCTCTCCTTTACTGTTCCCGAAACCAAGAACACAGTACCCGGCTTTATGATGTTTATCCTCTCGTTGTCTGGGTTATAACCGGTATGCAGCGCGTCCTGATGACGAGGACAAATGGGTCAGATGATATTTGTTGTTCCTCCTTTGCCTATATAATTGGTGATTGAGTAAATATTGCTTTAACTTTTTTATATACAGGGTGAATGGTTATAGTGGCACTTCTTATTTAAAAAGCGATTATTTACATTAAACTATTTCATAACTTTACTATTACGTAATGATAAAAATATTAATAATGTTATATAGATTTCATACTTCAATTATTTTCTACTAGTCTCTTGCCCTTTTAAGGTATATTTATAACCACAAACACGATTTTATAAGGGTAAGCTAAACACGCTATTACATATACGTTGCCCATACCTAACGTCCTTTGCTTACGGTAGTGTTAACGGGATCCTGAATACACAAGCATCGCATATTTTACGATATAGGTGACGCGGCATCTATTTTAATGACTGGGGATCCTCCTATATGACTCTTGGCTCAGGATTGTATGACAGATTAATGATCGAAATATTATTCGTAAACAAATAAATTATAATTTTATGATCTTAAGCCTTAGTAAATGGCATTGGCTGTAATAGATGTTATGGATCGGAAACCGATAGCACCCGTTATCAAGAACAAATAAATGATTACGTATTACGTGTACGAAATAATAAATAAGAGTAATAGTTGTAATATATAAAGGTATTCCTTACAAACTCTCTACGGTGCGACATATGAATATAAATTATCGATATCTACATGCAGCGACGGAGTTCTTCATACAAGTTTATCATTTCTAACTGTATACAATAGCGATCCACTTAACTCGTCTTGTTTGATAATCACTATAACGATAGTTTAAATACGGTTCTTTGGCACTCGTATTTTCATCATATATTGTTGTATTTTATTTTTTTTTAATTATTTTTACCATACATAACTTATTTGAGTTCGTAAAGAATAAAAAAAAAACAGAAAATATGAAAGTAATAATGTAATAATAATTTTGCCAAGTGTAAAATATCGGCACCATAAGCTTGCATCGACTCAACGAAATAATATTTTTAATGATCAGATATTTAACGAAACTTGACACAAATAAAATATAAAAAACGGTTAATGAAACGATTTTGTACTCGCAAACGTTAATGTTTTTTTTTTTGTAATTTCGCCTACTTCTGTATTCAAGTACTCAATTAATTAGGGAGAAACAAATCGTGAGCTAATAGCTCCGCTGTAGTTATATAAATCTACGTCAGGTAACGTTATTTATCATCTCAATTTCAGCATTAATTGGCTAATATCTCAGTTCCATTTAATTTTTATTAATTGTAGATTTTATTCAGACTCTTCTCGAGTGTTTGTATATGACAAGTCTCTTCGTTTGGACGATTTTTTATCCGAAATATATTTTAAATATGTCAATAGAAGAAATAAACATTGTACATATTTTTGAACTGAATTCAAACTACAACTTAAACAGCAAAAATCGATTAAGAAACCATGGAGAGATCTATTTGAAAGATTAGTCTTTCATAAAATTGCTTTATGATTTACCGAGGCTCCAATGTTAATTACCGTCTCGGATTCCGAATAATACTAGACAAATTCGTCTTTTTATGTTTGTTCTCGTGCTTTCAGTATGAAGTATAAAAATAACATTTTTGCTCTTTAACGTATTATTTTTTCTAATGAAAGGACTCGGTACGTTATATGACATTTTTTTCCCGGGAAAGCGTTGGTAAACATTGAGGAAGTTGTGCATAGTACGTTTGACATTCATGACCGTTTGCACGGCATCTACTAACCGATCGTTACGCAGAAATAGCAATCAGTCGGCACACGCTGCCAGGCCATCGGACGTCGACGTACGTACAAAAACTCATAATTGCTGGTCTCTGTTGTGAGGCACATGATCTGGTTTGCGGTACCGCTGTCATTAGTGGCAAGTACTTGTCGTTCTGAAGAGAGAGTTGCGACCTCAAACACGTCGCTTACGCATTTGCGGACGCTTAATGATAGAATCATCCTTATTTTTATAATTATTTACATATGACAGTCACGACACTACTCCTACTTTAACTATCCAACCGTACACTTCTATCCTAACATAGTTTACTTGAGAAACACGTTACTTAGTTTTAATAGGTGATATTGTAAACACTGTCTTAATTACTTTGCGAAACAGAGAAGCGTATCGAATAGTAATGTGATTTATGTTGGGTTAGAGGATATATCCCCATTTGTGCGTGAACTAAATAATTCATTTCACGCCTGTCTAATCAGAATCTATACATGCTGTAAGTTGATGCATTTGATATAGCTTCCTTACCGCGCATAGACGACCGTTGCCGATTGTCAATTATTGAATACTTTGTGCAGTGCTACGATACATAGCGTGCATGGCCGATAAAATATTGTTGTTTAGCGGCCACAAAGGGCAACATGCTATGCAAATTGCGTCCACATTATCTGACGCCGGATGCGCCGTCGGCGAAATTTACATAGGAATAGAGGAGTCTACGTTAGCGGCAGTTAGTAGCTTCGCGAAACAGGGGTGCGCAGCGCCCCAGCAGGTGCCGAGCGGCCCGTGAAGCCCCACGCAGCGACAGATGATTGTATACGCAAATCTGGGTCGCCCATTCATAGTCCCCCGCTTTAAATCTGCATAAACGTTCATTCAGTAAAGCTAAACATTAAAGAGTTACTCGAGCATAGCATATTTAAATTTTTATCTAGAAGCTCTCCTCAGTTATGGAAGTAATGTTTATAAGCCGACTTTGATTTTTCATCAGCTTAAAATATTACAAATTAATTCACTCAACGAGCGGTCAGCTAGAGGAGACGTGGCGATACGCAACGGTCGGTTGCGTTGGCAGCGCCTATCTTATTTCTTCTCTAACCTTGGTCTGTACAAAGGTTCAGGCGCATTGGTGCAATATAGAAGCGTCTATAAAAACATATTTCATTAAACCTTTTTTCACTTATGATTAAATTAAATTTGAAAATTTGAGATGTTTTAGATTACTAAATGTTATTATAATGAATAAAATTTTATAGTTATTTTTAACTCATCAATATTCATTAAAAAACAGTTCTGAGATGTTTTGAAATGTTGATAAATTTAATGTTATCTGAAATTGTTTTTATTTCATCATTAGAAACGTATATATTAGCTGTTCCCTTGTAAATTGAGGCGTACTTTGCAGTCCCTCCGTTCACTTATCTCGAATATTGATTCTAACGACACGTTGTTAGAGAATGAAAGTATAAAAATAACGGTTTAGATTCGTCAAAACGAAATAGTTATGATAAAACTAAAATAAAGTTAAAAAGAGAAAATAGTTTCAAACTGTATCCCTTTATTTTGGTTAATTTAAAAATTTTAAATGGTATCGATAACTCGTCCGATTCTATGTTAAACATGGTTTGTAAGATACATTTATCTTTAATTATTAATAACTATTTGTTCCGAAAGACTTGACTTGATGAAAAGATTAACAAATAAAACATATTTTGAAGAGCTTAACATTTATGATTCAATCTCGTAATAGTAAACAACGATTATTTGCACAACTTAATTCTTTGCTTCAGATATTGCAAGCCTTTAGTAATAATGTATGTATGTAAATAATAGTAATAATGTGACTATAATTTCACTGTAATACTTTACAGTACGATGTTTTTTGTTTGTAGTGACATCTAACAGGCCTTTTTTGTTTGACTGACGTCAAATATTTGACAGCTACGCAGAAGTGTGTAATGTGCTCAGTGGTTTGTAAGGCGTATGAAAATAATGGGTTTTTGGCATTGGCAATTTTCTATATTTTTGTCTACATAAAAACTTTTTTGTTTATAATTAAACAGAGAAAAAAAATCCGAATCGATTGAGGTTTCGGCCCTTAACGTTTGGCTAATTTAGCGATTCATATTTTTATTTATGAAAAAGATGCACTGCAGCGCTTTTAATAAACAAATATTTCGTAAAGATTTTATATAATGTTATTTATTTTTTTATGTAGTAATGTAATAAGCATAAACGGTTGATTATTCTCTCTTAATAGAATATTTTAATAACAAATAAACGATAAGAATTAAATACCAAATCGCATACCAAACATAAATATAAGGGAATTTACAATAATGTCCGACAAATAATTCCAAGCATTGAAAATTAATCTTGTGACCCAGAATATGTCGAACATTAGGGTGAGCGGCTGCATACCTTCGTTGTAAAGACCTTGGTCGGTTGGCGTCTGGCAGGAAATCACAGCTGACAGGTAATCGCAGCAATTAAACCAGTAATAAGGCAACTCTTAATAACATCGAAATATAAAAAAAGGAGAGACTGCGCAGAGGTCGCAATCGCTTTTTAAAAAAAAACACATAATTATAGCATTTTTATAAAACTTATGATTTCAATAATGAAATACATATGTAGCCTTTAGAAATATTCGCCGCATATAGCCATTTATCATCATTTTTATTATTTCCACCATATTTAGATGATCTTTACTAGGCTGTCAGTTCATCTCGAGGATGAATGCCTTACGCTGCGCTTGCAGTTCAGTGGACCATGTGTTCTGCACACTTTGCGGACTGCCCACTGCTACTTCAACTTGGCAATTTATTGAGCTACGTTGGTTATATTCCTTCATGGTTTTTAGTAGTAAGTGGTTATTAGTTTTCAATAATAGCGCATAAAAAGCATCCATACCATACACAATACTTGTTAACAGAGTCTTGTAAATTAACGATTAAATATTTATAACAATACATCAGCAATTTTAGTTTGTGCTTTGTTTGTAATTGCTAGAATTCACAAATATAATATAGAGCCCGGTTGTTTGCTCAAACTTTCTACCGTCTTTCAATGGGAATTGACCTTAAGATGTGATTGTGTATTGTACTAGCTCAGGGAAAACACGACGATTAAAATTATTTTAATGGAGCTATTCTTTTTATTTTTGAATAAAAATGTGTTTGAATATTAATGCCTATCGCAATATCGCCTCTGTGGTGCAACGGATTAAGTAACGGACAAGAGTAAAAAGTTAATCGCTTAAAAGATTTCCAATAATTTAACGAATTGTTTAAGTTTAATAAATATAATATTTTATTATTTTCCTTGGTTTTTTGAATGACTTATTTTTGATACTACAATGTGTCTATAAAGAAAGAACGTAATATTTTTAACTTATTTATAAATAAAATTAATTATTATGCTGTTGTTATGTTGTTTATGCTAAAAATCTCTAATTAATTTCTAAAAAATGTAACGAAGAAAATATATAAGGAGATTATAACTTAACGGGAAAAGCATATAATTTAATAAACTAATATATAAACGATAGGAATTCTTGGCAAAGACGCCGCTCGATTATTTTGTTTTCATTTAGGCTATATCTGAGGAAAAGTGTATGTGCATAAATCCTTTTGTATAAAGCGTGATTGTGTAATTGTTAAACTTTTTTAGAAGTTATGTTGTTATGGAGTTTCTTCCTACTTCTTTTCTACAACTATAACTCTTTGCGAAGCAGAGTAGTATCAAAAATAAAAAAAGTTTAAAAAGTTGTCCATCAATAACAGTCCTGTTAAAAGTTCCAATGTTGAATAAATTAATTTTATGTCTATCTTTGTCCTATTAAGAAAAAAATATCTTCAAAATTAAATAACAAACTCTACCTTTTATAAAATTATTATAGTCTGAATCATACAATATTCAGGAAAACAACTACAATGTCTAAATTACAAGAACTGCTAACACGTAAAGCATTCTAACATCGTGTCAGTATTTCCACGCATTTCAGTTTTTCGTCGAAAATGATTAGAAAATGTTCAACAAATAAAAATTTCATTGTAAGTAAAAGGCATGAGCAACGCTCGCCTACCTTTCGCGTGTCCTTTCCAAATTAACGTAAATGTACACTTTTGTCTACTATTTCTTTACTTTGAAATTAATTTGTCCTCTTCTTATGTATACGAAAGTATTTAAAAATCTTTAAAGGAAAATTTAAATCACACCAATAAAAAAATACAATCATAGTTATATCATGAACAATGTTTTTTTTTTAAATCTATCTTTGATTTAAATTTAAGGTAATTTATAAATGATTAATTTATTATTAAAAAAAAAAAACTATCGATGCCCTAATCCAACTTCTATGAAAGTACAGTGCTATCACGATACTACTATTTTAAAGACAGACTACAGTAATAATAACCAATGTATTTTATAATCAGTCTTGTATAATTTGTATATGTAATGTAAAATATTATCATGATCACAATAAAAAAGAAGACCTTTATTAACACTGATACCAAAATAGTAATATTATAAATAAGTAAAATAAAAATTAACATAATTATGTATTTTAATGTTTTCATTTTTTATATATTTAAATAAATATATGAAGTGTATGTGTAAATAAATATAAGTATGTAATAGCGTTTTAAGTACATTATACAGACTGATTGGTATTAGGTATAAAAGCTTTGAAGGGATTAATGTATAGCTTAATTGCTGTTAATTACTGTGTGGAACATAACAAAATCATTAGTTTTATAATAATAAATAAGGAAATGATAACACTGTAAGAAAAACTGTTATCGAACTTTGTATATTAAAATTAATTTGTTTTTACATTTTTTCCATGCAGACTTTGTACTACGAAAAGGGTTTTAGAATAATCACATTTATACCTACTTCCAATCACAGAGTGATTGGAAGTAGGTATAAAATCTTTAATGGGGCACCTCTCTGAAGATTTTGCCCCTATAACCAATACCTTGTACATTTATAATATTCTAAGCGATTTCGTACGTTGTACACATCGGTACCCGCTACTCGTCCTTCATGTGTTTCTGTGCTATAATTGTCTATAAGAAATTGCCTTGAGTGATAAGACCACCCATTGTATCTTTTTAAGTTATTATAACTGTATTTGTCTATCTATATATTTACATGTACATTAAATAGTGCTAAACGCTTGAATAAAATGTATGCTCTATTTTATTCTTTATATGAGTTACAAATAAGCACAATTGTGCAGTATAAAATGGATTGCACCATTATAGTTTGTTTAATCTGAATAATCGATTCGTAGTTTCATAGATTAAAAATCGATCAACCTTTAAAATCAATCTTGAGATTTTTTTATCAATTATTCTACACTTCTCTAAGCAATAAAGTCAATGCCGTGACAAAAATGTTGCGGTCATTTGTCGCGATCTAAGACAAAAAGGTAGATGACCTGAGCTGAGTTTGTTTTCAAAACTGTATAGTTTTCGTCACGATATACATGCGAAAATAACAGGTCAACGTCCGAACGCTAAAGCTTACATGTTTATGTAAAATTAATTAACCTGAAGAGATACTTAATGTAGTCACAGCCAACTGTGTCATTTTTATTTATTAATTATTCTATTTTAGGCGCTTCTCAATTTAGATTTGTTTCTATAGCTCCATTTCATTAAAACCCATACAAAACTACTTTAAGGCAGTCTATAATTTACCTTACACATACGGTACTATTGTTTCTGAGGATTTCTTCATAAAGTTGGCATTAAAATCTATTACCGGTTTATCAACAAGTAACTTTTCAAGAAAACAGGTGTTTTACAAATTATATGTGATCATTATTTTAGCCATAGGACGACATAGAGTTCCGATAACATCGGATGGAAACATTTTGAATCCTGCGTCTTTCAATGCCTTAATAGCATAGTTCATCGGTTCACGTTGTGGATGGACGTCTTATGCAGCACAGGTCTTTGGTCTACACTTCAGATTTTCAGCCGCGATCATCTACTGTGTGCGCTATTTGGCCTACTTACTGCCAATTCAATTTGCCTATACGCTGGGTTATATTGGTAATTTTCAATTGTCTATGGATCTTCTGGTTCGATCACGTAGGGAAAAGCAATGAATAGCCCTCTCATTGGGTCGTTTAGCGACTGTGTGCTTGCCAATGAGGCCCGAAGTTAGAGACCTCGTTACAAATTGTGTATAAAATTTGCAATTCGTTAGTCATTTTCCCGTCCTGAAAATCGACTACGTAAATTTGAATAGTGGTAGCGCGCCCTCTAAATAATGAGTCATATTTCTGATACTATTCACGAACAAGGTACATTGATCGGATAAAGTCAGCCTTTGTTATAACAGTGTGCCACCAATAGTATTAAAACGTATTAAAATTGTAAATGATAGATTAATATCATTTTAATATTTATTCACCATACCATACTATAAGCAAACATACTACATATAAGGACTGTGATTTGACTAAACATAGCATTAGGGAACTAACAAAAGATAATAATTAATAAAACGGTTTTATGTTTAAAAAGAAATTGTATTACAAAAAAAAATATAGAGTAACGGCTTAAAAAATCTTCTTTTTTGCCGATAGACGCCTACTGCAAGGCGCAGGCGTCCCCCAAAGATCACACGACGATCGCGCTACCTTCATCGAACGACTTCCCGCGACCTTAAGATGCCGTAAATCCGTCCACCTAGTGAGGGTTTACCCACCCTAAACCGTCTTGTAAAAAACCAGTAAAGAATTTCTTAGCTAGTGAAATAATAATTTTCTATTGATGAAACATGATTTCACCCATTCAATTACTCTACACGCTTAACAAATTTCGTCGTACAAATAATGAAAGTGCCCGTTTTTTGAAATTCCAATTTGCATGTAAAAGTTCACATGGACAATGCACTCACATCGACCGTAAAACCATTTTCACAAAACTTGGCCTGAGATTTTGTTTTGATGCAAAACAATACACGGTCACAGAAAACGAGGTTGGCATAAAAATGGCGACAAAGACATCTGTACCATTTTACTATTCTATTTATGTATTAATATTTGTTATAAAATTGGCAAAAGAGCAGAACAGAAAGTCATTTTATTAAGGTGAAATTAGTAATAATTAGTGTACTAACAATTTATGCTTGCATAAAATGATGTATACACTTAAATATTATGTAATAATAATGTTTACACGTCTTAAATAAATAGGGTTATTAATAATAGGTGTAAAAGCCGTAAATAGATACACATATAGCTTATTCGACAGCGAGAAGCTTTAAAGTTTTTTTATCACTTTGTGATGACTATAAAATACAATAATATGCCATTTAATTTAAAGTCTCTGAAACAATGAATGATGAAATAAAACCCTGAAATAAATAACATCAATATATTTTATTTGTTGAAATTCGACAGACCAAAAACTTTCCGTAACTCACTTTGTAAGTACAAAATCTGCAAAGACCAACAATAAACAATAAATAATCTTAACATAGTAATCTGAATGTTAAAATGGTTTTCCTTACTTCGTTACAGTTACTGTATTTATTATTTCCATAACCATCGATGTTTGGATATAGTGTACCACCAATTAATTGACAGCATATGTTTAATACTATATATTCAACCCATTTAAAGCTTTCACATCTATTCCCGATCAGCCAGTAAAATTTAAATAACGCATATAAATAATTCAATAATTCACAAAGAGCACCAAAAAAAATTATAAGTAACGTAAGTACAACCAAAAATCAGGCATAATTTATGACTTATGTTAATTAAAATTTAATAATTAGCTTAAAGTGCAGTCTGAATTTACACAAATATATATTTATATATACATATATTTAAGATATAAAAAGTAATTTAAACATGAAGGAGTAAACCGGGACATCTCCGGGTCGTGCATCGTTTAATTGTGACGAATCAAAGTGCACGTAAAGAAACTCATTATACAACCTATCGGATATTCAGGATATTAAGTAACTAACTTATAGGCCATTTACTTTGTTAAAATACTTCGGTTTGTCTGTGATAAAAAGAACAGCAAATACTTATATTTGTGAAAATTGACTAACTAAACTAAACTAAAATCATACATGTAAATTATAGTAACATCGTTTTGTTTTGGCACTAATTAAAAAAAAATAACTTAACATGAAAAAGCTCATTTATTTTAGGAATAAGAAATCGTAGAATAAGTATTAATATGATTGGAAAAGGATTAATCTTTTGACGTGCCTTAAACACGTTTATTTAAGACACACAAGTTATTTTATGCTTGGTTTAGTAATTTCTAGATCATTTCCAGGAGTTATTGTTTAATTATATAGTTTTGCAACTATTTACTGTCAAACTAATCTAATAAATCTAACTTTGTACTACGGAAATAGTTGTAACTTAGAAAAGCACCGAAGTAGGGCCGAGATAAACCATGAGCGCCGCCGCTGCGAGCGTTGACGGCTGACTATTGGAACAAAGTGGCCGATACTTCCGCCAGTCTCCTCGCGCGCATTCTTAAAGCGCGGTACAACGGTTTCGGTAGCACTATACCAAAAGACAATGGCCTATCGCAGTGTAAAATAAAAAATTAAAAAAAAATCAAAATAACCTTTAGGCTTTATAGAAAAAACGTTCTTGTATCCTAAGACTAACAAAGTGATTATATTTTCATTGTAATGAATATAGTATATACATATTTTTTGTGTACTAACACGTGACACGCCTTTTTCACTTTGAATTGATGCCATGTATTTGGTCACTAGTAACAGGTATTTTAATTTCTTCTGTGATATGTTTGGAAAATGAAAGTGTGATTTTTAACATTTTCATCATTTTTTTTTCTTTCCTTAAGAACCATTCTCGTGCTTTGATGAATACGTAAAAAACTATACGTTTTCGATAACGAATAATGCCTTCGACTTAGATACAAAGATATCTTAAATCGATTAATTGTCCACATAACTTTGCCGTTATTAATTAATCAGAATCTGTATTATTTTTAATAGAGTATTATTTTGCACTGGCAGAGCTAAAAGTCAGGTTTATTATAAAAAAAATCTATATTAAATTCATTCAATTATATCTTTTATAATTTAATATTAAATAACCTTTTAGAGAAAAACAAAAATAAATCCCTTTCTAAGACCCATATTTAAACAAAAATTAATAATATAATTCAGTTCAAGGCATGGCTTACGCTTTTACAAAGAAAACAATATTGCTCACTTCATCGGATATGATTGCAGAATAAAAGAGTGAAAGGGTGAAAAAGCAGGCTTGTTATCTTCAATTAGTTTCCGAAGAGAGTGGTCGGGACTAGAATCATAAGGAGGGAGCAATATAAACGGCACCAAGCGGTAGGTCGAGAATCCGGTTTTAAAAAAAACATGCTTTCCGGTCCAGTGGCTGAGTGCGCGGCGACTGCGGCCAAAGGAAAAAGGGTTAAGTTTCTTATTGCCAGTATTTCTATAGCGGCACACGACGCTCCGTCGAGCAGCACTCTTATTAAAAGCGCAGTTCCGACGCCACCAAACATTTAAGATTTACAATAAAATTTTATTCGGTGATACGTAAACATGTTTGCTTGTGGGTAATAAAAAAACCAAGGTTTAAAAATTAAAGAATGATAAAAATTCTTGGGGACATTACACTTATAAGACAATATGTTTTAATGATTGTAATTTTTAAAAGAGTCTGCATATTTACATTTATATACATATAAATTATTTTTATAATTATATGTACATATATCTACATTTTGTAAGTACAAGACAAAAATCAAACAAAATTTAAAATATCATAATTTAATAGAAAGTAAACAATTTTCTTGATGAACATAAAATCATTGACAAATAAATATTACAAGAACAAACGTATGTACACGATTTAATGTTAAAAGCCTGAATTCTAAAAACAGAAGTATTTTTTATCTTTGTTTTGGAGCTTTTAAACAAAATTGAAATTACCGTTTCGTTTGAACTCACAATATTTTTCCACGGGATTAATTTACGGCAATTTCTTTATTAAACCGCGTCGCTATTGTGAAAGTAAATAAAGCCCCTAAAATAGAGGACTAAAGTGAGTCAGTAAGCGATAAACTTTACCGCGAGAACGATCCATTCCAATAAAAACACGAGAGATTCTGTGAAAAAAAGTTTCGAGAAATACTTTGTAAAATACAAATCGTTAATAAAAGGTAACTGCTTCATTACATGTTTATTATTTATTAATATTAGTATGATTAATTTTGAATAAATATTCATTCATTTGTTACAGGTTATTCGGAGTTAGTTAACATGAAGATATTAAGAATTATTACATTTTGGTAAGTAGTATACACAATACCAACGATTAATATGATTTCATATTTCTGATGTCTTATATTCAACTCATTTATTTAATGTAACGCGTCATGAAATCTCAATAATTATAACCTAGATGATTGAACTTTCTAACCGTATATTGTGGCGAGAGCGACACAATTACGTCGCGTGTATCAGATTGGCAACACAAGCGCGTGACTCAGTTACTTGTGGCCATGTCTCCAGCGTTCTAAGTACAGAAATAGAGTAATACAAAACAAATAATAACTCTAAGAATTTATATTCATTTAAAGTGACCCCATTTTTAAAAACATAAATATTTACAAAAAAAAGGACAATAAAAAAGAAACTTCCGGTTCCCCACACACATCATTCTTAAAGAATATCAGGTTCATAGCATTAGGATGCTATTAATTCTTAAGGCACTTTTAAAATGTCGCTCATTTCTGAATGTAAACACTTAGCGACTGGCGTATATTTGGTACGGTACAAATAGAATTCGTTCGACGCTTCAGCTTCTATATGAAGTCTTATTTATTTAACGAAAAGTTTATTAATAATTAAAATAACTGCAATCTCGGCTATCTGGAAGTTATAAAAACTGTTAAATTATTGCTACATGATGATTGTTTTATGAAAACCATCAAACAGCAATAATATCGTTGCCGGTAAAAAAAATGTTTAAAAATTTTGACAGTACTGCACTCTCTATCAGTCCAAAATGTTATTACGACTTTATTTACTATACTAGGCAAGCTGTGTCTCAATGTAAAGTGTTTTGTCAAGCAAAAATTTTTCCTGTGATTCTGATCTTAAGTAAATAAAAATCTTTATTTAAAAAAAATAACAATATGGTGAAACTTTTTCCAATGTAAACTTTAAAAGTTACCACAGATTGCTGGGAATCTTTAATAACTGTGAAAAAAAGGTTGTTTTTTGATAAGCCTATAGACGCTCACTGCTAGACATAATAGGCCTTCCCCAAAGATATCTATGAGAGGATATGCTATAATTTCCTTGCTTGATAGGCTGGTTGGCGATTCCATAGTGGTATTAAGCTATGCAGAGGACGCTGCTCCCCATTTTCTGGAAACATGTTTGTGAGCAGTGGCTATCCCTTATAATTAACGTACAAAGTGTGAATTGTGTAAGATTGTAACCCGGGAAGCCAAGTCTCAGTACTCTGTCGCTTCTAGAAATGTAAGTTTTCTATGATACTGTTTTACACAACTAAACCTATATTTTTCATTTCATCATTGGCTATTATAAATACGCAAAGGAATGATGGAAATAATAAACGAAAGGAATAATAAACTTCTTAGCACGACCCTCTTCTAAAATTAAAACCGAATCTAATTTAGTATCTGTTAAGAATACATCACTATTAAATGTTGTTCGGATAAATATTGTTGAATATGAATGAAATATTACATATTTTATAGTTTAAAGCTGTACACAGGGTGATTAGTTATGAAATACAGAAATGCTATTGGCTAATAACTTCTGGCAATACGAAGTCAGCGGGGAGAATTAGTTTATAGTAATTTATTTTAATGAGGTGTTTTGAAAACGCTTTTTCTTATTAGCATTATTCATTATATCTGAAACCCAAACATGGGTTTGATACGGTGTACTATACATTAATTAACAGAAATTCAGCTGTATACATTCACCCTTTTATGCTTTTACAACTAACACTAAACACTCTGTATACTCTAGGTTTTAAGTGTAATTTTCACGTCAGTTATCGCTATAATATTAACGGTGAAATTACGTTAAATAATTTGCCTGTAACATTTCCCTTAACGAGCACTCGAAGCGAGACTATCGCGAGAGAATAAAAAAATTGCAACACTGCCACCATTGCATGTCCCCGGCGTATTGTTAAAGCTCCACGATCAGATTGCATTTAACCTTTATTGTCCAACATGAAGCTATGAACCAACTGTAGTGGTATACAAATTTTATCCATTTTAACAACAATTTAAAATGGGTTTACATTAAAAGTAAATAGAAAGTAATATGCTAAGTTAACATGATATAATTTTAATTGATTTGGAGTTGATGACTTATTAGAACATATTTATATTTAAAGATAATTAATATGTATTATTATTGCGTGGGGATGACAGCCACTAGGTTGATCGACAACGTAGTCAAGATCGCAGAAGTAGCTGGATGGGTCTACCATAAGACCGGTCATCGCAGTGATTTTAGGGGTAGGCCTATGCCCTACAGTGGGTGTCTATCGGCTAAAAAGAAGAATACGTAATTTTAATTCGTTGTGTCGACTCGGACGTATGATGATCTTGCATACCTACGTTTGGTCTTTAAAAAGTTAAAAGTTCATAGTTATTTCTGTATTGTATTTCACTATTTGCACTGTTTGTTTACAATTGGGACATCCATAATTTAAGTCTTTTATGCCATCTTTAATACTCGTACATATTTTAAAACCAGTGTCGATTGTTGTATTACGGAGTATGTTCTAACAAACCTGCAGTTGTTATCAAAAGGACATATCTTTATAGTAAAATTTCTCCTTGAATATCACTTCGTTTACATATCGGATATTCGTAACTTCATGTCGTTTACAACGCGTGTCCTCCAGCGCTCAGCTTCCGATATTGTTTTGCCAAATGCCCACAATAGATACGCATCCACTGGAATTTAAATAAACGTATATATTTACATTTAATGGATATTTCAATACTTATCGGTAATTAAATATCTATTATTATAATTATAGCCATTTTCTTTATTCCCTGCCAAGAATTATGATGTTAATTGCTCACATATAACCTATCCTTTGCAGTAATTGTATGAAGCACTAACATACGTCATCATTATCATCATTATATCAGCAGATAGATGCCAGATAGATAACTATAATATGTACAATACATACATGAAAAAAAAGTTACAATTGTTAGTACTAATAAAATGTTATTATATCAAAAACACTGGAAATATGACATAAGTTAAGACTACATTAACTTAGATTTAACTTGATTGACGTTTACAAAATTAAACAATTGACACGTTTGATTATTAATGATAGTGGTTTTGTTACGAAGTTAGTAATGTCTTAAGAGGTTTTTTTTTTGTATTATAATGTAACAAAATCTGGGAGAAAGATTATTTTAAGTGTTTAAGCGAAATTTCAATTGGCTGTTTTACCAAATAACAAAATTTAAAATAGCCTTAGATCAATTTTATTTTTAACATAGGTCTTAAATATCCAAATTGTAGTACTTGACTCTTGGAATAATCCTAATTTAAAGTTTCTTCGGCTTGTCACCATTTTGGTCGAACGCCAGTGACATACTTGCTGACGCCGTTACTTACATTCGAAACATAAATTTCCTGCGTTTCTCATTCAGAAGTCCACTTCAAATTTATGATAAATATCTAAATGTGGTATTCCGTGATATAACTGATAAAAACATATTTGTAATTATTAAATTTTGAATCTACGCCTTGTACAATCTTTTTTTTAATATTTTAAATTTTATATACAAAAAGATTAGTTTTAAAGCGGTGAATGTATAGCTTATATTTCAATTAATTAATAGACACAATACATACAATTGTATACCCAATATCAATCTTATCCGGAATAATAAATAATGTAATAATCATGTATTAAGAAAAACCGTTCAAAGTTCGGATTACTTCATATTAAAACTAATTATTATTTACTATCAGAGTCTGTAGACTCTGATCAGAAGTTATATAAATATAGATTACCTATCGCATTTCCTTAGAAGAAAATTAATTTATCTTACATATTAAGTGATAACTTTAAATAGGTTTATTTTGAGGATCATTTAGCCTTAAAACTTTTACACATATAAACAAACTGCTGCCCTTTATTAACAAGCTAATTTACAAAATAAGACATTTATTAAATAATAAAATGGCAAAATGTATGTACTTGATTTTTGATGAGATATACGTGTAGTTTATTTTTAATTAAGCCATAATAAAAGTGTATTGTTACAGGAATTAATAATTAAAATTAAAAATTTTAGGTTATATCTGACGAGAGAACGATAATTAACAGGAATATTTCTTATTGCGTGACAACGTACATAAAAATACAGTAACACTGACTTATGATTATTGAATGTCAAAGTTAGTTAGAGCCACCCCACCCCTTTTCCCGTTACTAATTTATCTAACTTGTATTCGCCCGCTTTCCTTTATGGGGCTAAAACTAATCCTACTATAACTTAATTTAGTAGAATAATTCGTAATGGATATTAATGAAACTTTTATGAATAATGGTTAGCGCGCGCGTACTGAGCAAACTTATAATTGTTTTTTGATGTTTGTAACATGCTTCAAACAACCGCTGATAATAATATTTAAAATAAGTTTACGCAAATTAAATATCTTAAACACAATTACATTACTGACCCAACAGTATGATACAATATATCATATATAAAATTTACAAACTATGATTAAAAACGATTTTAATACATTTGCCAATGACAAATTAAAATATTATAATAGGAATACGATAACAGAAATCTCAAGATGAAAGTTTACTCAGATATTGGAAATAGTATCACCCTATATATAGTGATCACTCTGTACATTTAATGAAATGCGATAGACTAATTACTTATGACAGTACTAAGTCTGCAGTGACATATAGTAAACAATAATTAATTTTAACACATTACATTAATTATTTCTTTATATTACAATTATTTATTAATTTTCAAAAATAGCGATCTAACTTGGCGACCGTTGAGAACAACGGGAGAATCTAAACAAAAGTCATAACAGAATTTAAACATAAGGTTTTTTTGAGTGTTTAGAAAAATATTATCCTCATTATTTCAGTCTTAGATGGTCGCTTCGATAGATTTCTAACAAGATTGGCAATAAGCGGCCTTTCGATGATCTTTACAAGATCATCTGTTCAGCTTATGGGTGGATGTAACGCTACATCCCCCATTCACGTTTCTGCACTTTGTGACTTGACTTCGACTAGCTTGCTTTTTTACATTACCCAAGGCAGAGCCCATGCAGGTCATTATCTATTCTCCTAGACAAAAATTAGTAATATCCCCAATCCCATACAGACTATAATTATGGAGTTGCACTTATATGTAGTTTTATTATAACTGCTCTTATTACATTGAAACTACTAAATTTGCCATAGTAATGTGTCTTGTTTATCCAGAGGTGTTATAGTTTCTTGTGTACGTTACATACGTGTACATGTAAACTCGAATAATAAGTCTAAAATAAATTAGAAGCTAAAGGCATGCAAATGAAGCTTATCAAAGTAAATACGACTGAACTTAATTAACATGAGAGTGCGCGGTTAACGCGACTGCAAGTTGTTTATCGGTTGCATAATTAACCGCCGATCGCTCGCCTGAACTCGAGCAGCCGACCGTGGATATAACTTTATAAAATTAAACTGGAAAAAATGAATTTATAATCAACACTCACAACTTCATTCACCGTTGGCAAAAAAAGAAACACAAATGTCACAAAAACTAAGAATTCTAGATAAATCGTTGGTAATAAAACATTGTTCATACGTATATAATATTGAATCTTTTTCTCGATTTAAACGATATAGAATTTAATTTTGTAAGCATCTCAATTAAGAATTATGAAAAAATAATATAATTTTTAGTGGATAAGAATCTAGTTTAATTTTTGGCCCCTGATATTTCAAAGGCAGGGAACTCAATTTTATCGTAGTTTCTATCAAAACAGGCCCTTTATTTTCATGACGTAAATGATCTCAAGTCAATAATAATATGAATAAATAAATAATTTGTTCACGTTACGACTGAGACAATGATTAGAAGAACAGGGTGTTTGTTTTTATTCGTATACTTTATTTATTATTAACTTGCTACTTTCGTTCCACGCTTTATTGAGAATATCGATACTGAATTTTAATTACATCAAGGTACCCTCTGTCTAATATTTAATTAGTGTTGGGTGCTATTCACCTTTCTAGTTAAGCTTCATTAAACATTAAAGCGTTATTGAGTAATTGTTTGTCGGTTCATTTTTACCATCATCAGTAAATATTGCGAAACAATTTTCAGATAATTAATTTCGAAATCAATACAACTTAATTGTACTTCAGGTTGTATTTCAAGTACGAGTAATTGTTATTGGGCCTGTTTTGCCATTTAAAAGCTTCATAGATACCTTTATAGTATTTATAATTATTAAATAGTATATGTATTTATATATTTGATAGTTCTAAATTTAAAATTTTACAACGTTATTAAGTCAAAAAAATGGATATTAGATATTACACTACAGAAATAGAAAAAAAAACTATAGACTATTTTGGTGCCCCAAGCTTTCGCATCAGAAAAAAAAACATTCGATCTAGGGTCGTAGGGCGAATCGGCTGTATAAAACACTTCATGCTCCGCCGTGATACTGGGTCAAACAAATCTACGCTCTAAATATGACCAATTTGAACAAATCAACGTATCTAGGTCACATTATTACGTTATGACCTGTACTAAGATGCGCCACGGTCGTTCTAGCTTACATCAACCGTTACAATAATGTTAAAATTACAGCTTACAGAATTAGGTTAAGCGTATCGCTTCGAATATGTGTTATGAGAAATTGGCAAGACGATCAAAAGGTACTTCAGCGAAATAAATACCGAGTAAAGCTCCAATGATAATAATAATAATTATTAAAAAATAATATCAAAATATTTTAACTAAATACAATATGTAAGTGTATATTATTTTAAAAAGGATTTTTGCTTAACAATTATTCACTGTTTCTCTGCAGTAGTAGTACTAACGCCGCGTCGACCGATTCCTATGATAAACTAATATACATGAATTTATAATTAATCATACGAGTCGGTAAATAATAATTATTGTTGTTGCTAAAGGCGCAGAGGGCATCATTACTAATAGTAACAACTAACAGTAAGGAAACACGAACAATATTTAAAATAATTATTTTTAGGATTTGGAAACAAATGACATCTAATCTTTATATTTTAAATGTGAAATTTTATTGTAAACAAACGCTTAAAATAAAATCTCACATTTGGATTCGAATCAAAAAGTTTCGACTTTAAAGAAGCTTGTCGAAGTGCTCGCAAGGTAATGGTACTTCAGCGTATCTAGGAAATTGTAAAGTTTTACTTTTAAAATCGGTCGACTGGACAGCGCTCTAAAGAAAACATTGCTTCAATATTATTACGCATGTTTTTTCTCAAATATTTGTTTCACAAAATACGGTCATCTAATTTGACTAAGTTATTTATAGTAGACCTGAAGGAATATAAACATAGCGCTTAGTTACTAGCAAAAAATATAAACAAAGTCCCGCGTGTGACCATGTAAGACTAGCAAACCGTTTCCTATCTTTTACCGAGATTAAATAATACACCACCTGAGGGTGTTTCTGAGGAATTACATGATAGTTTAACGACAGGTAATATCAACATTAACTTATGAAATATGTACAGTACAAACATTAATGGGCTCCTTTTATATATCCTCTTTGGTTATAGACGCCTACTGCAAGGTATATACTTCCTCGAAAGATAACCACAACGACGGCTCATGCGATGCTTGTTTCCAGTGACTTCTCTAGACCTTGAATATTTCATTGGTCTAGCTAGTGGAGGGTCTACTCACGCCGCTGGTCGCTAATCGAGGACCTATTGGGGTCAACTGAAACCACAATAGTAACAAGATATTTTTACAAGCATATGTTGCAATTAGTTATCAACTGTTGTTAATAATTAAGGTTCTTTATTACCTTAAATAAACTTAAGAGATTTTCTTGATGATCAAGCCTTTACAAATCAGAAAGATTGTTATTTTTCGATAGATTTCATCATCATTCACTACTTATACTGCTATATACTACATATACTGCTGAACATTCTCCTCCACAGTTATTCACAAGGACCGGTTGAAAAAAACCTGGATCCAGCCTCTTCCGATGAACTTAACAGGGTCGTTTATCAACCTCGTGAATAGACGTACGCTGCTGTACCAGTCCGTGGTCTCCACTCCAGAACCTTAAGTCTCCAGCGGCCATGCCTTCTGCGCACTATGCGCCCTACCCACTGCCGTTTCAATTGGTCCATCCGCTGGACTTGTCAATTCGACCTCATAGAGAAATCTCGAGCATATCTCTATCCGTGACCTAATTGATTTTCCAATTCAAAATCCCGTAGCACAGGTAGTTGTCATGAAAATCTACTCGTTTAATGATTTCATGTTATGCTATTAACCATTGCTTGTATTAATTTCATTTATGAGAACTTTCCCGATCGACAACTAAAATGTTGATAGTAGTTCCTCTTAAATATCACCCCTGTTCATTCGTTATGCTAAAAGTCTTATGGAGGTGCTTTATATATTTCAATCTACAATAAGCATAATGTAAAATGCACACCCGCAACGGAGGCGTATTATGTATGGATGTCGACATACCTTAACAATGAGCAGTTTTCCAAACAACATACTATAAAATGCATGAGCTGCCACAAATCCATAGAGAATTCATATGCAATTCGTCGAATATAGATTGTAAGCGTTAACTATATGAATATTAATTAATAACAATATGGTTGCACGACTACGCATTGTACATTCGTTATCTATATATCGACGCCTTTGCTTTAAGTGCTTCGAAATTTAAATGTAACCAAATAAAACTAACAAAAATTTATTACAATCTGCAATAAATGAATTACATTGTTATTAAAACGATGTCATAAATGTGTATGTATTGCCGAAAATTTTTAAGTTTATATAGAAATCTAAAAGACAATAATTTTTATTTTATTGGGAAACAACACACTTACTGCAAATATACACAAAAAATGTGTACAATTTTTTTAAAAATCGAACAGTAAAAAATTCAAACATCTAAATAAAACTGGTACAAGTCTCGTCGCTAAAACAGTTGGCATTTTTTATCTATTACCTGTTAGTAGATACTATAGACATCAAGATATATCCTATCTAATTAATTTAAGCTAATAATAGAAAAATAGAATATCATAATATAGTAGTAAAATGTAATTTTACGTATGTAGAATTAGTCGGGGAAAATAGACTTATTAAAGTATTGGATTATGAATAAAATGTGAACGTATGTAACGCATAAAACTTAGTTGAAACTGAAACTTATAGAAAGTTTTAGTGATGAAGCCCTTTGGGAAGCGGAATGAACTCGCGTGAACTGACTCTACATGAGATGCCTGGAACATCAGTGTTTTGTTTTTAACCGCAATAAAGTATAATAAAATGATCTATACTTAACTTATTTATACCTAATTAGTTCAATAATTTTTCGTTTTATCATATTTTGAAATATAAAATCTCGCTCGATACTTCATATTTGCTTCTCATGATCTAAGATGGTACTTTTTATTAATATATAATATTTACATTAACCTCGGTGCCCTTCGAAAGTGAATAGAGTATGCCTACTTTATAGACTTACAAGCCTTGTATAAAGTATTAAAAAATAAGAAACGATCATCTATGAGCGTGATAATCATGACTGATAAAAATTAACAGTAGGGAAAAGTTTCTAAGGATAACTTTGACTTTTTTATTACACTTTTATTATAATAGCGTCTTACTCTACTGACTTAGATGTTTTCCTAGAAATTATTCACTTCCCCACGTGTACAATTATTTTCACAAGTTTGACTCTACATTGATAGACTCCTAGTCATATGTAACATGGCATTTGTTTATAGTATATTCTAACTGTATTCACAAAACTATACTCCTACAGCAGTGGGTTTATTAGCAAATGAAATAGACATGTTATGAGACCCAAAACTACTGTTTTTAATTTGTGTACAGTATTGTAGTATTTATATCAATTTAATTTAAAAATTCGTCATCATTCTTTTGATTGTGTTTTTTGAGTTAACATCATGAGTAATAAAATTTCATTTGAAAATATTTTCAATAAATATTATTTGTCTGTATTAAGTATTTCGATTTAAATATTGACTACAGATAAAAGATAGACTTTATTCTTTTATATATTGAAGAATTATAATAACAGTATTTTGTAATAAATTACAATGAAGAAAAAATAACTGCAATGTTTTTGATACTCTCGTATATTTGTAACTGTCTCCGGTTGAGTGATTTAACAACGATCCATCTTTCAACGAGACAGGCTTTCAGAAGCGTTCCTCCCACGAGAGAGCGAGATTTGACCTTATTTTGTTAAGTAACAATAATTATCCTTATATACAATGACATAAATTTTAAATTACTTGAATTTCTATTTTGTTAAATTGCTATATTCCAATGGAACAACTCAGCTTCAAGAGAAGGTACAGGGTGTAATTGACCACTTGAGACTAGTTAATACTTTTATAGATATAAAAGGCACTAACTTAACGAAAACTATTTTTTAAAATTTTACTACAGCACACTGAAGAAATACATGAATTATAAAATGTATGTGAATAATTTGTTATAAAAATAAAAAATCCTATTACACTAAGACCTATACCACATTAAGACAGCGTTATATATAGTTATAACAGTTAAGATCGTTTGAGTGTCTTGGGTTATAAATTCCAAAACATCATTCATTTACTGTACGTAATGGTTCGTCCATATAAAGTTACCTGTGTCGATTAGAACAGTCAAATCTCTTTTGATCTCTAAAATTTTTTATATGTATCTTACGATTGTACTATATTATACTTTAGGACACTTTCGTATTATTTCAATGATTGCCTTTAATGTATTATTATGTTTTATTTAAATTAAATAATTGTATATCTTGTATGTACTTTATTATGAAAAATATTTTACACTTATAGTTTATTTTAGATTACATCTTTATTCTTTATATATTATGTAATACTTTTTTCGTATCACATTCCTATATGATGTTTCTATTTTATCTTTTTGCCATGGCTTTTTGATGTGCAACAAGGTTTATTACTATTAAATACATTTTAACTTATTTGCTTAATTTCAATCATAGATTTACAATATGTTTGACGCTAAAATACTTACTTTAAACGTTTATTTTTTATTATCAATATTGAATGTCCTACTGTGACATGCAATGGCAGAGGTTTTTATATAACTGTCTAAATAAAAAAACTTCTCTTTATATTGTACAGATATTTTTTGCTAAATAAAACAAAAAAATGTGAAAAAATAGATCGATGCTAATATTTTCTTCAAGAGCAAAAAAATGGAGAGGCGTAAGATTTCAGTATTAAATTACGGCTTCCGGGCATGGTTTTTAGCCATTTTTATTTTCTTTTGTACCGATATTCTGGGAAGTAAATTGCACACTCTGACAAATTTTACGAGGAATAATCTATAAAGATTAAGAAGATCGGGTTTGTTATGTTTACAAATTTTCCGAATTTAATTTGGGTAAACAAAAAGGATGATAGATTGTCTAGTTCTACAAACATGATTGCGGCTTAGCCTAGATGGAGATAAGCTTTGTTTTCTTCACAATAGTTGATTTAAAAACTGTACAGGTTGAATGGTTATATGCATAAAAGCTTTCAAAGGAAAATGTGTGTTAATTTGTCAGCAAAAAGCTTTTAGATCTATTTCCAATCACTCTGTATAAATTGCTCACTCTGACATATATTACAAAGATATATTTTTTTATATTAGAAAGGGGCAGGTCGATAACTTCTGGCAGCACAAAACCTGCAGAAACAGATATTAAACAAAAATTTATTACAGATTACTACATATTAATATGGAATATTCCGCATTTTTAAAAGTTACTGTAATGTCATTACGTTTCGTATTCATTATTTTTGAAAGCATTAATTTTTGGATAAGGGCATATATTATTTGTCATCAAAAGAGTTATACATTCACCTATTCAAAATTTTTACACTTATCAATCACTCTGTAGATAATAATAACAATCACGAGTAATTCGAATAATATTATTGTACAGTATTTAGTCTTTCTAATTTATTACATGTCATTTATAATATTCGATATACTGAGTATTGATCGGTTTTCAACATAGAATTTCTGGTAATTTTTTTACATTACAACATAATATCTATTTATATTCATATCTAAATGCGTGATAACCTAATAACTTAATTGACATACCAACTACGCCGACGTGGGTCTTACTTATGTGTTAATAGTAACCACATATGTAAAGCATAAATCTAATTTAGCACATGTCGGTAACAAAATTTGTTTATCTGTATATATACAAGACATACCTGCAATATCATTTAAAAGTTTGTGCAAACATTGATTATTCCATCATATTTCTTTCAAGTTTGAAGCGGTGAAATTCTTATGAATTCCTTTTAACTCAATTCGAAATGTAATTCAATCATAATATGTTATCATATTTTCATTAATGAAACATTGTAGATGGTAGAAACATTCGCGAAATTAATGTTAAACAAATGTTTTACATATTAAAGACGTTTTAACAGTCTTAAATTATCTGTCAAGTGAGTTAGGTATGGTACTCTAATTTATATTTAAAAATGTAGATAAGATTAAACAACTTTATGTATGTTAATCAATTTTTATCTCAATAGTCCTAAACAATGTCTCACGATTCACGGTAAATTATTCGGATAACAATAAAATAACTCGGTGTTTACATCAGACAGAAAAAGATAACGTTATAATAACATAAAAAAAGTGCGATTGGCAGGCTTACCTCTCGTAGCAATTAATTAACGGTCAGCTATATAGTATATAAACAGAAGAAGAATATCACTGTACGAGATAGTTTGGAACAGGGGTGGCCAACCTCCTTTATAGTCTGTGACTTTTTTAAAAATTTTATTATTGTCTGTGATCCGTAGTTTAATACGTATATTTTTAGAAAATACATCTCTTAACTAATATTACATAATTTCTGAATTTGTAAATTTTAAAACACATACGAAACAATAATTTTTTTTAATATAAAATAGAAAAAAGTAATTATGGTACATTTATCGATAGCCACAATCTATCCTTCAAAGAGCCGCATGGGGCTCGCGAGCCGAGGGTTGGCCATACCTAGTTTAGAATATTTAAAAACATCATCATCATCATCATTATTGTAGCTATAGGACGTCCTCCGCCGGATACAGGCCTCCCGCACAGATTTATCAGAAGACCTACAGGATGTGGCCTAATAAAACCATACAACGTTCTAAAAAAGACAAACACTTTTGTATATATATTAATAGTAAATATAACTATGAATAAAAATACAGCTATTCAATTTTAGGCTTTGCACATGCTTTAGAGTTTTACGTGTGATTTTAGAATGCAATTAGTGTTTAAGCTTGTGAAATAAAGAGGTTAAAGCGGGCGCCCCGGTCCGAGCGAGGAGTGCACTGGCGTGGTCAAGTTCGGAAATTCAGAGGTAACGGGCCGCGGCGGACATAAGCCAGTGACCGTGCCGCCGCATTGCGACCATCGTTACCCTCACCCAAACGTTATTATGCTAAACAATACTATTTAACGTAAATAATAGCAACGACCATTACGACATTATCTGCAAAGTTATGTCCCGTGAACACATTCCACGATGTAAAGAATTTTGTTCAGATTATTATTAAGCACCACTTAGCTTGTAAAAAAACTGAATCGTTATAATACATAAAGGAGGATGCTGCTTTGTACAATTTACTTCCTTGGTTAAAATCAATTTCAAACAACTGTCTGACTTAGGCAAATGTCTTTGAATGTGAAAAGTTCTCGACTTAGCCGATATCTAACTTATACATCTGCTGAATACGTGTCGCGAGAACAATTGTATAGAAATGCTACTTTCACAAGTAGGTGAAATTCTTATATTCCTGTTATACGTATATGTCTTCCGAGAACATTTCAATTTATTCAACAGAAAATTGTTTAGTCAAAAAGTTGTAACTGTATTTGTACCAACTAAGTTGTCAACTAGTTATTAAACATAACTATCGATTAGAAGGAAAAAACAATAATATAAAGGTGTTTCATTACTTGTATAATTGTGTTTATTATATCCCAACCAATCCAGTACAATTAGCTTAATTCTTTACTTTACTGCGTCTTTGTGATACGTACGAAGCAACATCACATTAGTCCAATAATCTAACTAATTATAAATCTCTTCATGTATAAATACAGTTTTGCTTACGCTTTACGATATGGAAAGTAATAGGTTTAAAGAAACCTTAACTGTTTCATGCAAATCATATCTAATAATTCAAAATTGTCTAGTTTTTCTCAGATCTGAAAGCGTTTGAAACTATTGTAACTTTACGTACAGGATGTCATTGTAGAAATCTCAATAGGAATCTAATTTTTACCTTTTATATGAGCATACACAAGTGATCACTGTATTGAATCCGATAATAACATTGATAAATTAGTAATAAAATAACCGAGTTATTATGTAACTCTTACACACCCGAAAGTGGGGCTTTTAACATAACTACGACATAAAGTTACCGCACGCGGTTACACTTATCACAGCGTAGATAGAGATTTAATGTACTGTAGCAAGTGAAAGTAGAATAACAGTCATTTGAACTAGTGACTGCAATTGCCAATATAAATTACGTAAGAGTCTGTAATACCTAGAAAAACTTAATATTAACATAAATATTAATAAGTTTCTCATGCTCCTGCCATGAGAGCAAATTTTGCATAGCAAGATTTTGTATTTCAAATTCACGGGTAACAATTTGTTATACATGAACTCTATCTCCTACAATCAAGTAAAGCTCTGCTTCTTTCCACTTC
The DNA here is from genome assembly GCF_028537555.1 of Battus philenor. Taxonomy (NCBI): domain Eukaryota; kingdom Metazoa; phylum Arthropoda; class Insecta; order Lepidoptera; family Papilionidae; genus Battus; species Battus philenor. The sequence goes on from NW_027181693.1 coordinate 9,680,748, forward strand.
TAGTATTAATATAATTCCTTTGTTATGCTGCTCCTACATTTATATCATATCATTATCCTGTATTGACATTTCTCTGTGAATGTATAAAATATTTCTCTATAACATTCATAGAGGAATGTCTAGGGAGTGTAAATAGATTAATAAGATATTCTAAGTACGTAACAAGTAAACTAATCCAGTAAGACAAATAAATTATTTAATGTAAGCCGCAGTTTGTTATGTTATAAGTTTAAAATTCGAAGGATTAAATGAATAGCTCATTTGTCAGCAAAAAATGTAAACCTTGACACCTATTTATTTATTTTGTATATAGTGATCACTCTGAAATAAGCTCCATTAATTTATTTTTTCCGCTGGATTGCGATTCCAAGTCCAATTATTTATAGTCCAATTATATAATATATTATATTATAGTCCAATTATATAATTTATTTATTTAATTATATAATGTTTATTATATAATTATAATATAGTCCAATTCAGAGTCCAATTATTTCTGGCAGAGCAAAGTCTGCAGAGAGAGATAGTAAACAATTATTAATTTTAATATGTAGTGATCTGAATTTTAGGAAAGGTTTTTCCATATAAGTATATCTTCTTCAGAAACCGGTGATTTTTGGATAGGATTTACCATATATTATTCGACACCTAAAGAGCTATATATTAACCCATTTAAAACTTTTATATCTTTATCCAATTATCATATATATATGCTGCTTAGAATTAAAAGAGAGTTTAATTTTTAAAACAAAAGATATAACAACCGAAATGGGTTGTGTAACCTAGTTCTGCAACCAAATATAGTTAAATAATTGTTTCTGTATGCAACAATGTTCCTGATTATCCACGTCAGGTGAACAAGAAAGCAAAATGTTAATAGTCTAATGGCCTGTACGAAGTAGTGAAAAAATATGTACTTACTTGCCTATTAGTGGGAATATTATTAATTTTCGAAATATTGTAGGTAATTTTCGTTTCTTATATGTATTTAATTTACGCAGTTCTCAACAGTTTATTAGCGAGTGTACCAGAGCGTGCCTATCTCTACTAATAGTTAAACGCGATGTATGTCAATACTGATAGTGTCGTCACTAAATCAAGTTAAAAGCGATATTAATAAAATCTTCATAAAGATGATTCGTAAATCCAAAAAAGAGTTTATTTTATAATTCGGTACCCGGGTTATGTTTTTGACAGTCCTGTTGTCAATCACCATAGCCTTTCAGTGGCGTAGCTGCAGGGAAACTGTAAGATCTTCGACTTCGGGTATTTCTTAAAAAAATATTGTTTATTATTCATAAATATAATAACATATATAACTAACTCTTCTTATTTTTAATAGATATCGTTTGGGAATGTTAAAGGATGAAATACATTTATTTAAAATCTACTTACAAAACAACGTTATTAAATATTCCTACCTATAGCCTTCCTATAGCTCATATTTTAATATAACTAATGAATATAATATTAAATTTTAGTATGTTAATTTTTTTACATGTTAGACATTTTACAACGCGATCACGCCGATTGAATACAATAATAGATAAAATTTTCATTTACATAGAAAGTTAAATAAAAAAATATGATAAAATTTACTCATCACTTTTAAAATAAAATAAAATTATTCATAGGTTAAAAGTAAAAGTGAGGTTAAAACCAAAATATAAATTTTACGCCGGGAACTTTTCATTTATAAATTTCGCAGTAACTTAAATATATATTTAACTTTCTTTAAGAAAAGGCATGTTTACGAAAAGTTTAACATTATTCAAACTCCTGAGAGTTAGCCGTAATCACTGAGTTAGAAATTCAATCGCAAAATTCGAAAAGACAATTTAGTATCGGTTCTTGATTTATTCGAAACAACAGGAAATTTTCGAAACAATTAGAATAGGTAATACGAAAATTTAGGTTCACGGGTGTATGATGTCCAATGTATTCTCTCTATTAAGCAGAGTTACTCGGTCTCTCTCCACTAACTTCATTTTCAGCCAACCTATGGTAAACCCCATCTTGTTAAGTAACCTCAATAACTGAGATTGCCGCACCCTTACAGGAGGGGAGTCCAATGATGCGCAGTAAACCGGTCGTAGCAGAGAGCTGCTCTAAGCTTCCGCCATTTAAATATTTTGCCTTTAAGTCGTCATGGTCATATTGAAATGGAACCCCCTTACAGGTATAGTTCGATATTCACTCACAAAGTTACTCAATTTGGGTGTTTGGCGTCGGCACCAATGCGTTCGGATCACTTTTACATCAACATCGCGGTGCAAAATACAAGGGGAAATAACTGCACTAACCTTTCCAAGAAATTCATTATGAAAACGTACAATTCGATGACCACCCGTCGCCGTGCTGATTCATGGCATGGGTAGAGCTAGTCATCGATTTCGTCAAACCATTTCATGACGAATACTATTTTTAGAAAAGAAGAAACGAGTGAGAAAGAAAGAGTATCCTAATATCCTATATTTATAAACGTTCACCTAAATCACGATGTATAGGGAATCATAAAGCTTAGACACTAAAATTTGGTAGAAAAATTCCTTTTGCTGGGTAGAGGTCAGTTAATAGTTCAGAACCTGCGAAGGCCCCCGGGCTTACAGCATTAACTTCATTCGAGACAATAGATAGGATAACAAGAGGGGAGATGAAGACGCGATCAAGAAATGCATATTTTCATACGATAACCTAGTAATGTTAGCATTACTAGAATTAAAAAAAACTATTTAGTTTTGATCTATATATTTTACTAAGGTATGATGTGAAAAATATATCGCATAAAAGCAATGTTCATTCATGAAGCAATAATAAAGTTTTTATTCTATTTCCCAGCGCTGTCTGGTGCAGACTCTATTAAAGAATCTACAAATAATTCACTGCGACCCTCGAGCTAAAGCACATGTATTCCGGAATCGCTATCGTTGGGCTCAAGAATCTGCAGTGGAAAGCTCCGTAAATTCCACACTTTACGGGTTCGATCAAAGTGCAAAGGTTCTCTACTAAGAAGAAAGTCTTCTTTATACTTTTCATCACTTATTTATCTTCACGGATATTTAATGAAAATGCAACTTTCCTATGTCAAATTTAATAGGTTTGAATCTTTTTAATTACCGCACTAATGTAATAAATGTTAAATAATAAAACAGAACCTTTTTTAATATTTAATTAATAAGTTGAAGTTGTATAATTAACATGCAGTCGTTTACAACGCATCTGATAAAAATCCTCAAGGTGGAAGACCTGGGAGTAATGGAGAGAACTATGCTCAGAGCATCATTGCGAGATCGAAACAGAAATGTGGAGATCCGCAGAAGAACCAAAGTCACCGACGTAGTTCGAAAAACGGCTGGTTTGAAGTGGCAATGGTTTCGACGGCAATCAGAGCCGAAAAGTTCTCGAGTGGCAACCATGAGCCGGTAAACGCAGCGTGATCTAGCGTCTACAGACGGACCGACGTCATAGTCCATTTCGCGTGAAGTCGATGAGGGTAAGCAAGCCAAGGCCGGTCATTGTGGCAGTTCCAGTACCTATACCTTGCAGTGAGCGACTCTAGCGTGTTGATAATAATGACGAACATGAAATAAGCTTCAACTGGATAAAAAATACTTTAAACAGTAACCTTTCCAGAAATGCAATACAAAATAACCTACATTCAAGATGATTTATATGAAATGAACCGATTTAGTTATCGCTGCGCCATCCGCGGTTTTTCACTTCATCTAATTCGGCGTTTATAGTAGGGATAGTGCGAATAGGATCATAAAATGTGCCATAAAACCGCTCTCTCGCGTCCATACTTCAACAACCGACTTTATGAGTCCTCCCTCTGATTTGCTGCGATCGCAGTATAGTTAACGTGAGTAAAAAATTAAACGCTTCGTAAGAAAGTTCTCAAACACAAATTGAATTAGACGCGAAAGACTTTAGCAGTTACTCGAGGCAATAAAACCCATCCGAGATAATTTATGTCGTTCATTTTGCAGGATAAGTCGGCCATGAGCGCTCCGATGGCTCCGAAACATTGTTCGGTTCCGGAGAGAAGTAACCTCGTTACTTATGGACACAACGCGCCGACTAGATTCTGCAAGCAAGCAACGGGTCGGTAATTCATTGCCCACAACCGGCGGCATTCGGCGACTGATCATTTGTACCGGCGGACTGCGGCGCAGCCGCGTGATTACGGAACACTCAATGGGAGAGAACCATTACCAACGTACACCCTCTCATTGAACTACGCTTACTGAACACATTATGACGATAAAGTATGGGACCGGAAGTTCAAGCCGGCAGAATGCAACAACAGATGCAATTTACAGTGTTCCGGAGCTAATTCAGAGCTTTGATCAAGGTTTAACAATTGTGCCTCGGGTTATTTGTTAGGGTTAGGGAATAGTTAGACGTCTATTACTTCAAAGGATGGTTAATGAAGAATATATTTTAGAGGTGTAATAGCTATCTTTTTTATTTATTTTTTAAATTACACAACAGCACTTACTAAAGCTGGCATGCTTTATTATATTTGTACTATATGAAGAACTTGTCTACTCATTAAAAGCTTTCGTATAAAATAATAAAATCACATTCTAATGTAACTCACATAAACTTAAAAACAACACAAGTGCACACGAAAAAACTAAACAAACTAACGAAAAACTGTGGTTCCAAAAATGAAAGTTTTGAATTGCTACACACACAGATTACTGCACCACTTGTTTTTTAGGACTAATAGTCGACCCGATAAATTCTACACAAAGAAGACTCTGGAAGCTTTAAAAATAAATACATATTTTTTTGTTCGATGAGATAACTAGAGATTTTTACGTAGGTATCCCACGAGTGTTTTGTACATCTTAAAAAGGATAAAAAATTATGTTTAACAAAAGACATGTATGGTAATTTGTACTTATTCATTATTGTGATTTAGAATCATAGTCATTAACACATTGCTTTTATCGTATAAATTTTCAGTTATGTTATCAATACCAATTCGAAAAAATATTTTGGGCCTTATGAAAGTATTGTTCGAAGAGCATAGTTATGGCTTTAAATGTTCTGGGCTGAAGAAACGTAATTTTATGTCACATAATTACAAGATAAATTTAGTGGATTTTGTAGTCCAAAACCACTGGTAGCAAGTGAAACTTGTGAGTCTAAACTATTTAAACCAAGTTAAGGCCTTTGAATAAAGAAGTAACTTATTAGCATTATAATTTTGCCGAATCAACTGCATTCATGATACAGATAATGGTTACTATTTTTTAAAGTTCGCATAGGAGTTCAAGTATGCGATAAGTAAGGATATAACTGATATTAATTGAGATTTAAAAAAACGTTTGTGCTAAGGGCCGTGCATGCAGATGACGTTGTATCGATTGGGGCGCTCGCAATGAGTAGCGCGGCGCGGCCCGCCCGCCGGTGTCGCGACTACATTTTTCATCCCCCTGACATCCGCTCTGTTAGCGTCAGCGCACTCGTAAATTTATGCCCACGTTACTCATGCGACGGATAGGAATAGGGCTGCCTGAAAAGAAACTGCAATGTTTATAAATATCAACGAATTCACTCAGGAGAGTTATTCATGAATCTTAACGGTTATTTTCAAAATAAACAATCAGTGACACTAGATTAAATAGTCTTTATGAGACCCTGAAAAAATTCGTTTATTCAAATCTTTCCATACAGTTCCTCTTCAAACTGTTCATCATCTATATATCAGCCGAAAGACTAACACTTAGGCCTTAACTAGAGATCGCCACGATGACTGATCTTGCGCAGCTCGCATCCAGCAGCTGCCCACAATGTTGACTATTACGTTGGTCCATCAAGTAGGAAAGTCTATCAACTTATGGTCGCCACTCGAGAATCTTTCGGTCTCAATGGCCATCAGCTGCAAGAGTAACACGCTCCGACTACGGCTACTGCAAAAAACAATAGAAAACATGAAGTAAATGAAACGTTACTAAAAAATTACTTGCTTATTTATAACCTTTAACTTATATACGACAAATGCCGTATACTTGTTGTATACTTTATACAATATATAACTAAAATAAAATCAAAAACATACTCCGCACACACTCGACATCCACATAACGTACACTCTGTCCTATCCACAGTTTTGTTTCTTTAAGTGTGCTATGGTCATTTTATTTGAATTGATAATAACATTTACCTCGTAATTGGCATAATGTATTCATTTATGTACACATGTATGAAATGTCAGCTATAAAAGTCTTAAAAATAAATAAAAAATAAACGATGCATAGTACAAAACAGTCATACATTACAAGATACACTTTACTATGATACCATTTTTATCTTTCCCATAAGTCAACCTATATCTAAACGAAATCATTATGGGCGCTGTGTTGGACACAATGAAAACACTGCTGATTATTTCAGCCCTTATCCTTATTACGCTTCTCCATTATATCCAGACATTAATTGCCTAGTCCAATACGTTGACCCCTCGCATTGATAAAGCGGGGACGTACATCTAAATTTGTACAATTTACGGTGAAACTCTCACGCACGGCTATTCCGCCGTTGTTAGTTAATGTTGTAATAGCACAATCAAATCGTTCGCAGCGATAATCAGTGCATGAGGGATTATTTTCTGGTATTGTTCTGTACGTGACCTATGGTAAATTATCGGATATGCATTCTCGTGTTTGTTGAAAATTAATAATAATTTTATACAATATCCTCGTACAAATCAATTTGTAAATCACACATTTTCATCTTTCAAATAAATTAACGACCAAGCAATTAATAGCCATCATAATACTTTACTTACTTTGTACAATAAAACTACTCTTTGTTGCTGATCTTGAAAGAATCCAGGGATTTTAGGTACCTTAGGGAAAATGCTACTTTTCGTTACTCGTTACTTTTTCTAGTATTGACTTCTACGAAAACTTTATCATTAGATATTCTATTCTTCCGCAATAATTCTAAACATTCTTTCTTTCCGCATCCAGTATTTTAATAGTTGAATATGAATTCACACTGTACGGAATAAATAAGAATACATAGCACCGTGTCATTAAATTGTACGTATCTATTATGTGGTAACAATCTTTCAGATTTTATAACGTTTCAAATAATGTTTGCTCAGCCATAAAAATGTATATACCGTTATACATACCGTTTAATCCTAAAATAATTTGATATTATACTAAAAAAAATAACATGAGTGTAACACTATATTTGTTATTGTTTGTGATAACAATCCTATCAGTGAAGCTTTGTATTGCAGATATAATTTACAGCGACAAAGAGGACATGAATAATAGATGGGTTTAATTGCGCTTAGTACAAGTGCTTAATGCTAAGTGCCGTGCAAATAAAGCACGTACACACATGTATTTATACGCCGGGACGGTTCTCTGCAATGAGGGTCGATTCGAATTTACTTCTGGCCTCATGCGCTAGGTAATCCTGCCTTAACGCAGCATTTAACCTAACTACCAATTTATTTACGCTTTGACGTACTTCTGTGACGTCCGATAGCCTATTTGCATTCGATAAATAACACTTTCATTATCTCCTAGTTGTGTACAACGTAATACTAGTTGTAATTATTTCTTTTATTTATTCCATTTAGGATTTTTCATTCATTGAAATACCAAATAACAAAACATTTTAAAAAAAGTTTTTAAAAAGAAAATGTAGCAGTTATAAAATAAAGAAGTAGTACCATACCTTATTTATTCAAAGAATAGATAAAAATAAAAAGTATTAGGTATTGTAGAAAATAACACAAATGTACAGTATGTGAATAATAAAAAATATAAACACTGTAAGAAGTATAAAAAATAATTGTCTACACAGAAAAAACATTTTTCAGCAGTGGTAGCGCATTGTTAGAGGACTGGGATTTGCGATCGTAAGTCGCGGGTTCGATTTCCGGGATATACTCTTATATAATTCACACTTTGCGCATTTATTATATAGGATTACTACACACTGCTAACAAACAAATTTCCAAAAGATGGGCAGCAGCGTCCCGTAGCATAATAACATACTGCGATCGACAACAAAGCGACTACAAAGCGTGGCGATTATGATTTATTCCCCCATAGATACCTTTGAGGGAGGCCTATGCCTGATAGTTGGCGTTCATGGGTGTTTTTTTATAATACTTATTGTGTACAACAATGCCGCAACATCAGTACAGTCAATGAAATTTTTGTCGATGTTTTATAAAGGATAATTTTTTATCTTAGAAAAGTGAACATATTTTGTGGACTAAATTATAGATATGTGACCTAAATAAGTAATCACACAATATGTAGTACACAATAGTTCACTTGAACGCTTCGAAAAGGCGTTCGTAAATAAATTCGATAGACATGAGTAAAATACTTACAACTTCATTAGTAGATTTATTGATAGAAATCCCTGAAAGTTAGCATTAAAATGCCAGTTGTGCTCTTAAATCAGCTACTGTACCGTTGCCGGAACATATCAACTGAGCACGCAATCACCTTTAACTGGCTTCTCCATTTGAAATACACTTTCAACGCTCGTTAGGCATTCTGCGTCTCTACTGTTCACCTTTCAGTTGGACGATCATAGCAAGCCACAATTCACAATTTGATTATTAACAATATTATGTACACAGGTAGATTGCTTATAGGAGTAAAAGCTTCAGGAGAGTGAATGAATGTATAGCTTATTTACTGTCAATTAATTTACTGTAATTGTTTATTGTTTACTATCTGTCTCTGCAGACTTTGTAGTACCAGAAGTTCTGGTACTACAAAGTCTAGTACCAGAAATCTGTCGTATTCTAATAAGAAAATAAATTCATGTGACTTATTTCAGAATGATTACTTTGTACAAGATGATTGAAAATAGATGTTAATATTAAAAGCTTTTTTGACTAAAAATAATATTTTTTGTTCTTTACATGTTCAAACTCTTAAACAATAAAATTCGAAATGTTTTAAGTCATTTAATTTTTTATGTATCGACGAGTACTGTACTATAGACTAGAGTAGGTACTCCTTGTAATATATATATATTTTAATATTATTAATAAGAAAGTTTATTACAATAATCACATGTCAACTGCTTAGCCAGACAGTTTTATGACAAATCCCTAACGGCCGGGACACAGAGGAAATGTAATCTTTCTGAGTACACAGATAATACACTCTTACAATCAACGCCAGATTATTATTAAATTGATTGTTACGACGTCTTAATTTACATTATATAATAATATCTTCAGACTATAGATATATTTACCAGGAGCAATGGGGTCATATTCACCTGCAAGAGTTTGTGAAATAAATGGTTTTTATTTTCCATGAAACTCACAGAATAAGCTGTACCTTTACGTATTGCGTAAATAGCTATACTTTACTTGCTTGTCCAAATACAGTGAATTGTAGTGATGTGTCGCGCAATCAAATGCCGACCGCAGGGAAGCGTCGCGAATGTGTATAGCATTTTAGCCACCAAAACGCGGCGCTGTTATTATTGCAAATTATTCGCCCATGGTGGCTTCAATTAGTCTATGTCAATTGCAGTCACACACCGTTTAATCAAATAAATGACATCTATTGTTATGCAATTACAACAAAATTAGCCTAAAACGAGGAGTTAAAAAAACCACATTGAATTTTTAATAAACACATTTAATTATCATCGCCATATCAGTAGAAAGACGACAGATCCCCGCATCAAGCGACTTTTCGCGACCTTAACTATCTCGTCGATCCACCGAGATGAAATCCTTTGAGGAGATCCGCAGAAGAACCGTGTTATAGCTTAAGGAATTGCTTGTCTAAGAGTGACAGTAGTAGGGGATATCGCTCGTGCTACCAACCGCCTTTTGGGTCGAAAAAATCTCGTATGGCGACCACGAGCCGGTAGGGTCGGCGTGGATAGGCCCCCATTAAACGGGATAATGCGCGAGACAAAAATTTTTACAGAGACTTTAAATATAACAAGAAAGGCATTTATGACAAGTGAGTCTAAATATCCTCTATTTTGAATATATGGTACATCGTACGAGTCAATATTTAGTATAAATTAGCATTAACATTATAGCATCAGTATATATTCTTCAGAAATCGATTTACTAACTTCTAGAATTTTTAATCCTGGATTTATCGTTGTTTTATAAAGCAAGAATTACGGGAAAATTCTTGTGTGAGATTTTCTATTTCCGCATGCAAAATAAACTTAGCTTTAAGCCCTAGTTGGAGCGATGGTGTACGTTTGCAGAAAAGTTAGATGATGTGTAGTGAGTTTATATGTTATCTTTTATTTAAGGAAGGTGCAACGAAAAATTTAATTAATTGAAAAAAGTAATATATTTTTACCTTACATCATTTATTATGAAATAAGGCTTACGAATAAGTTATCTATTAAGACTGACACAGTAAAGTAAGTCGACTTAAAAAACTAGTTACACGAATATTGACTTTTCAATTGTTTGTTTAAATTTGATTTTTTTTCGTTTTTACTAATAAAGCTAAGATCATAGATTTATGTTCCTCTGATATGAATATTTAATAAAAATATCTAGTTCCGTAATTACCTTTTCACCGAAATAAATCAAATTGTTTGAATACGTTGTAATAAACTATGTAAATGCAATTTGAACATATGACGCATTTTTAGATAGTGCTTTATTATTAATGGTTATTGAAAATTCTATGTAACTTAGACCTAACTTATTTTGTACTTTTGAAACAATAACAAACTGTCATATAAAAAGTATTTTTGGGTATAAATTATGAAATATTTTGTTGAAGAATTTTTCCCGTAGTCCTAACTTTGTAAGATAAATCCAGTATTAAAAAATCTATAAATTCATAAACCATTTTTTAGAATATAAACCGATGCACTAATATTTTGGGTATGTGTTACACAATATTGGCTCGTCTGATAAAACATATGTAACTGCGAAATAGATGATATTTAGCCTACCTTGTAATAATTCCCTCTACTATTTTATAACGTGTGTGTAAAAATTTTGGTTATGTATGTCATCTCATCTAATGGGGGGCCTGCCCGCATCGAGTTTACCGGCTAGTGATCGCTTTCGGAGATCCTTTCGGCCGCAATATCCTTCGGTTACTCTTACGATAATCCTTCGAGCTACGTAGGTAGCCTTGGTTCTTCTACGTATCTCCTCATAGGATCTCATCTAAGTGGATCGACGCCATAATAAAGGTCGCGAGGAGTCGTTGGATGCGGGCAGCGCGTGTCACCAAAGTCTATTTTTGGAGAAGGCTTATGCTTTGCAATGGGCGTCTATCAAATGATATGATTATTATGATATAATTCTTAAGTCCAAGCAGACAAGACTATTTTTACTAGAAACTTTATCGAACAACACTGCAAGAGCTAAATAAATTCAACATTGTATCAAATATACATATGAACGTGATGTACATACAAAAACCGGTAAGAAGTAGAACACATAACGCACGTACTATTTATGTATTTATCACATGTGCGATTCATACCGTTTAGGTGGAGCCAAAATAATAGGAAGTTCGTAGTTTAGGTATCGAAATAGGTTTCTATGTCAATGCATACCAAAACAAAACGTATTGATTGAGTCGTTATGCATTCATAGTTTTCACGGATCATTAACGTATCGGTTTTGAAATGTGAATGGAATTTTAAACGTACACTACTACCTAATAAACATATTTTGTTATATGTTTATTAGGTAGTTTTACCTAGTTCTGTGTTAAAATCAAAGTTTTGGTTAACCTACTATGCAACCACCTCTAAGCGGGCACTTCACTGTTAGTTTTAACATTCTCTTTTAATATATAATAGAATACAAGAAATATCACGAATATTGCTATTTATTTTTAATATAATGCTTTTATTATTTTTGCTTCGAGAAAAATACACATATTACAATTAATATTGATTGAATTTGGCGTTACAATGTCATTTATTTGTTAAGTTAAACGTTTTAAATTCATCGTACGTGTAAAATTTTAGACGTAAATAAATGTTTGAATAATGAATTCAACCTCCTCTTCTGTAATAAATAGAATAAATATGTGAAAAAGATAAAAATCAATATTTTCAACCTGTAACGTTTATTAGACTGCAACTATTAGGGGAACCGGAAAGTAATGTTGCTTTCTTAAGTAAAATTCATACGGCTACATTCTTAACAAACTTTTATTTCTAATAAACAATATATTCACCTTCGTTATCAAAAACCATTTGCCATCTACTATATAATTTTTTAATGCCAGAGCGATAAAAACCAATCGGTTTTTCTGTAAAATATTTCGACAGAAACGACATTACTTTTCGGACCCCTTAATTATTTGAGCCGTTGTTAATCAGGGTCCGCATATTTTCTTCTTCTTGATTAAAATACAAATGATTTACTCATTTTATATGTTTACTGTGTATCTTAAAACTGAGTAAAGTGTGTCACTCATATAATAATAAAAACAAGACTAAAGGTCGAACAGAAGGTCTGTACACGTGGCCATTGCTTAACGATATCTCGAGTTACGTCGACACGTATTATTTTACCGATACTAGAACCGGTGAGGACCTTTCACCCGAATATCGTAAAAAGCATACAACCGCCCGGCTTAAAACGGCCGCTCGTTAAGTTCCAACGCACACAAAACTGAGAGCTCTCTGATGTATCGGACAGGTACTTGTACAGTTTACGTTTTATAACAGTTATATTAAATTCATCGCCTCACCTGATCTTTATTTGAAAACCTACTTCATTTCAGTTTTATTCTTCATGTTTTCTTTATGCGTTATTACATTACTTTCAGTTCGACTAATAAAAAAAGAATTTTGCTTTTTATCGTAAGAGAATTTCTTACCTAATAATTTAATAAATACAAGACACATCAAAAAGTTCTTATCCGCAGAAATATGCCATTAATTATGATGCGACATATACAAATAAGACATAAAGCAGTCAAGTTATTTCAGTGCTTAAACTTTCTATTAATAAAATAAATGTTTTCTGATGTATACAGGTATACAGGTAGCCCTGTATATACAATTTATGTTGTAAATTTTAGAAGAAATATAATTAATTCACATTAAAAAAACATAGCAATCTTTTTTGTATTAATGAATTTCAATTAAAAAAATGATTTTAACAGACATTTCGTATTCCACAAGGGTTCTTTGTATCTAAGATAAAAAAATAAACTTGTAACTTAAATACAAAGCTTTTCTTGTTTTATTTAAAAATTTATTATACATTCTCTTCTCTTGAGCAAAGAGCTTACAATTTTCACGTATTTTATATTCGCATTTTATTTTGCGACAATGTTTGCTGAAAATAATTTCTTTCAAATTCAAATTCCAATTTTTTTTATTCGACTTACAATGGTTTACATCTCTTTTTGACGTCACATTGTGTCTACCATCTGTTCGGGTGATAAAAGCCTAAGACTCAAAATTAAGCGACAGAACTTCAGCGATTACTTACTTTTAACAATAATAATACTTTATATGTTTAATAAAAAAATGTAACAGCCTCAAGTCGAAGACATTATTTCTAAGGTGCGTATCTATGTAAAGTCATATATAGTATAGTAACACACAAACGTTATTTGATTTTTTTTAATCTCGCTATTTATTATTTCTGAACATTGTATGGGTTCCTATTGTAAAAGCGCATACGTTGCCAATAGAAAGATGTGCTAACTCGATAAAGTAGAGAGTTAGACACATAATTTGTTTTTGCTTATTGTATATTTATTATAAATGTCAACTTCCTAGGAAAATACGTCATGTTTTTGAGGACATGAAGTATTACAAAACAAAGTAATTTCTTTTATTTTTTTCATTTAAAGAACTTCTGACGATATCATTTGCAAATTAAGCGAGAGTGTGTCATTTGATTATCTGTGATAAGTCATTATCTAATGGATGTTTGTTTTAAGTTTAAATAAGAGTAAGTAACTTAGTTAAAGTAATTATTATCTATAATAGTTCAAGTAATTAAAACAGCCAGTGGAAACATAGCGAAAGTGTTACATTATAGATTAAATAATAAATAGAAGCGTACACTTTAAACTGATTGCGATAACTTGATAAACAACAGGTCATATCACGAAGTATAAAATCGATACTGGTATGAACACAATAAAAACGATAAAAGCCATGCTGTTTCGGAGATGGCTGGCGCGGTACTTCAATCAAGCATAATGTCAAGTTATGCAAAACGATAAATGTCAGGAGGGAGGTGGTATTGTGCCAATTGTTCACATTTAAAGGGCTTCTCAATTTAGTATAATTACACCCGGATTTGTTCTACACAAACGTATGGCTATTTCAGATTATTGAAGTAATTGTAATATTAATTACAACATGGAAAGATTATGCCATCAAAAAACATTCAGACTAGGCTCCAGGACATCTAAACTTCATGTAACGCCAAAATAAAGTTTCATTTATATATTATATATTAAAATCTTAACTACTGTTACTTAACCAAACCAGAAGTTTGTTTATCTGCAGGAAATAGTCTCCAATAGAAAAAAAAACTTAATTGATTTTATTGTCACTATATCATTGTATAATTTAAAATAAAGTGTGCTATTGTAACTTATAAATATAATGCTAACAGAAGACCTGCAAGAATACAGTGACACACTTTTAGTTACCCGTGTTTTCCCCATTTAAACATAATATTTGTGTAACTCCACGGAAAATTACTATTTCGAAAAAAAAAGTAAGAAGATTTTAAAGTGATAAAAAAATTTATAAAATAAAATCAAATCATATTCTTACTATGATAATTAACTCAAAGGTTAGCATGAACATATGACAATTATTTCAAACTTGAAAGACCGGACTGTATTGGTGAAATACGAAACCGAAGATTTAAATATCAAACTCAATAAAACTGCCAACCGCAGCTGTGCCTTTTGTAAACTGATGCAAGGATATATGGTCGATGATGTCAGATTGTATTATCTAATTAAAGAGAAATAATGGTTACTATATATCAAATTGCGTTAATCAATCGATCAATCAAGATATATTCAAAAGCGTAGCCTAATTATTTATCTAAACGCTAAGTCTTTTTTTAATTTCTTTAAGCACGAAGTAGTGTGTATGGAGAAAGAAATTGTAAAACTGATGAAAATTGTGAAAACAATACATTTCCTTACTTTGCTACAATGCTTCTCAATTTTAAAATTAAACTAATTGGAAATGATTAAACAAATCTATTAATTAACAAATTTATAATTACTTTCCACCTATTTTAAATAATTGAGTTTGTAGAAATATAAATATAACTACTCACTCGAAAACGGCTCGGCAAATTACATATTATTTTTTTTCAAATTTCGTTAAGAGATGAGGTTCTCTCTATAAGACCCTTGTCTTATAGAGAGAACAAATTTAAGAAACCCATTACATTCTTTTCTCATACAAACAATATAATTGAAATTTTACCTTGTTAAAACACCTGCTGTCAAACATTTTACATTCAATGAAACGAAAAAAGAATATGATAATATATAACGTCACAAAGTTTGTAGAGAACCATTAATTATTATATTATAATAGAAATATAATCGTATTGTTATTAAGTTCTTGCGGTTTCATAGAAGACTTATTTTTGTAAATAAGCATTGCTTAATATTAACACATTGAATTGTTAAGTATTTTATTTGTTTATAATAATATTTTTTTTTTATATCGGGCTGCAACAGGCCAATAATCTTTGTCACAAAATCTGGGCAGCTCGTAACGAATCTTCTTTTAAGTTAATTTAAATAGTGTTTCATATTCCTTTAAATATCTCTTAATATCTTTATATATATATATATATATATATATATATATATATATATATATATATATATATATATATATATAAACTTTAGTCTGGTAATGTTCGCTCAGTAGGGATACAGACTTCTCGAAGAAATTGTAATTTGCGACGCGGTCAGTGTACATTAGTAAAAGTCGCTTATATATCGAACTCTGGGTCCAATGACATGCAGGATACAGGATAGGTTTTTTCCTTCTCCGTTTGTGAGAGGTAGTAGTAGTAGTAGTGTAGTTTACGCTTCTTTACGCATACCGAGAATTGTACCCGCGTCACCTTTTATGGCAAATTCATAAATCATGCTCTATAACCACTAAATTAATGACACCCAATCATCTACAGGTAGTAAATTACTCAAAAAAATTAAGTGTTACAACCGCCCACAAATCATCCGTTTAATTGTGAATATTTGCTATTATTTTCTAGTTTGCGACCTTGTATTATAATTAATAATATCAATATTAAATCTCAACATTTTCTTTTTATTTGTTTTTTTTCATATTACTTTATTTGTTGTTCTTCCGTATAAATGAAAGTAAAAAGAAAAATAACGTCTTGAATAAGTAAGGTCTGTGATTAAATGTGTAATAAAAATAGCAGAAAGTCATTTATGCTAGGACAAAAAACAATAAAATCATTAAATGAAATCATTGAACGCCATAGTGATCTAGTGATGAATATGCATACGAATAAATAAAAGACCTTTTAAGAAAGAAAACGGTTCGAAGGCATTTGTTCACTATAAAGAGGGTTTGCATTGTTTAGTGTTAGTTACGGTTGAAAAAGTAGTCGCACCACTGTGTACTCTATAGTTAGCGTTCTGATGTGAAGTATGTTCGGGATTCAAACGACCAGTCGGGTAACGAGACACGCCGATTATCGACGTACATACAATAAGAAAAATCAATACTTTTTAAAACCTCATTTCAATAACTTGCTAGGGACTTGTATGATTAACGGTACTCAAAACGTAATTACTAATAGATTGTAAACGTGACGTCTTTACGTCGGGTAAGTCGGGAGAGCTCCGACGTGTTGTCAAGCGTACTTCAATGTAGTATTTTGTGATCGTTGACGAAAATCGCTTCAAAGCGCTCAACGAACCATGGTGAGGGCTATACTTGATTTATCTACGAGTTCAAATCAGGAATGAGAAAATCCTTACACTGACGAAAATACGACGTAGCCTAAAAAATTGGCAAGTTAAAGTAGCAGTAGCTAGGCCACATAAATCTCAGAACAGATAGATCTAGAGGCCAATGGGGTCTGTTTTGAGTCATGACCATGGACCGCAAGGGCAACGTGAGATATGTACCTACAAGGTAGATTGACAATCTTGTTAAGATCGTGGGGAGATTCTTGAACCAGATCAATACTAACAAGTCCTAAAAGCTTATATACTGTTGATGACTTAAATATTTACGATACCACATAGAAATAAATAAATTAGTTGAAAACTTTATCAATGTATCTAATGTTTTTAACTATAATTATTATAAACATTAAAAACAATATCATAAGATATTAATAACCACCTGGAATTTATGCGATTATAAATATTAAAATAACAATATTCTTGAAATTACTAATTTCTTGAAAGGAAGGCTCGAAAAAAAATTAAACTGAAGCGTCCAAACGCTTCGCAGAAATTAACAAAGTACATTAATATGAACATCACAGGGCCAAACATTTACATAAAAGTACGTGACTTAACCTCGAAATTGCGTGGAATTGTAACAGGCCGCGTTAATTATCACTAAAGCCCATGTAATGAAGTAGATTAAGCCCAGCGTTACTCGCTTCTGGATGCCGACAATCGTGTTCAGTACAAATTAGCAAATAATTTCGCTAATGAATGTACACAGCCCACGGGAAATAATTTATGCTTATAGTTATGTACCTTTCTAATGTTTTAATGCCTCCCAAGCATTGTTCAAGTCATATGACATCGTTTTTATGACTAATGCCATTTGCTGACTACATTGTAAAGCTTAGGAATTATCTCGTGATTTATTGTTCTAAATATTCTCGCGACCTTAACGGACCCTATATTCAAGAACTACTAATCTGTCATTAACGGTTTCTTTTCCTGTATGATCGTATAATTTTACCTTTAGCTCTTGTAGCGCTCTGTAGGCCTTTGTCAAAATTTAAGAATTTTTATTAGTCAATGCTTCAAATGATCAGGTTGTCATCAGTGTTTTAGCTGTAGAACGTTAACTGCTTAACATAGGCCACTCCAAAAACTCCAACTGGTACCGGCTTACATCTAGCGTCTTCTGACAACCTTAAAAAGGTTATTCTTCTGGGCGGACCTCCGACGCTGCACTTGCACGTCCATGATCTTCATTCTTGAACTTTAAGCTAGGAACTACCTACAGCCACTTCAGTGTATCTACCCGGGCTATGTTAGCTAACAAGTAGAACGTATCTTCAATCTACTAGCTTTGTTTATACTGTGTGCTAAATTTAAATAAAACAAGGAAAATATCTCACATGCTAAGACATTTTAAAAGCGTTTAAGTGTATAACAGAAAAGCGTACTAACCTACTATAAGTGACTATTCAGTCTTGTGCTTAACATGAAATATAAGAAAATTCTTAGTTTAGAATTTCCATAATCTAAATCAGAAGAAAATATTTTATTCTTTCTCATATTTTGTTCTACAATAAAAAACTAAATAAAAATAAAAAAACTCTACAGTTACCACAATATTTTAAGTAAAAATTATCACTGTCGTCATTATTTACCGGTAAGAAGAAGCCTGAATTAAGCACCTTCTGACGACCTTAACAAGTTCGTCTGTTAACACTATGGGTGGATATCCTCTGCTGCGTGTGTCGGTACGTGGTCTTCTCTCCAGAATCTTAAAGTCCCAGCGGCCACGTGTTCTGCGCGCTATGTGGCCAACCCACTACTTATTCAACTTGCCTATCCTTTGGTCTATCTCGGTAACTGTGGTTTTTCTCCGGAGCTCCTCCCTCCTAGTTCGACCTCGTAAATCCCAAGCATAGCCTTCTCAAAATGAAGATGTAATGTGACATCCTTAAATCAAATCAACGCTTATATTCCGGACGGTTATTATGCTGTACTAGATCGTGTTATATCATAGATCATGTCTTAAACATTGTAAAACAAGATTGTTTAGCAAAGAACCTCAATTAAACAAGGGAAAAATTATCCAAACAAATTTAAAAAATTGTCAAAAGCACAATTGAAATTACAACTCGCTGAAGTTATCTTTCACTATTCAATCATTTGTTAGATAATATAATAAATCTCAGCAGTCGGTAGCGTTGTTATAAAGCAGGTCAAAATCCATTTTTCTATCGCTGTGGAATGCAGTCTAATGCACCTGCTACATCACGGCCACTGCCCTAAAACGGCCATAATTAATAGTAAAACATGTACCTTAGTAGGCATTACTGACTTGCGGCGTAGACCGGGTACTGGCTTTTTTGTATACTTCAGGAAAACGATATTCTAAGCTTCACATATTTCATTGATGTACTAACGCGTAGGCCAAGTTAAATTACATGCCGTTTGCCAAGGCTTAAGATAAATGTGTCGATATTTATGCTTTATGGTGAAGTTTTCTTCGATTTATTTCTAAAAAGGTGCTACGTCTATAGAAATAAAAATGAAACGCCGAATGTATTACTATGCGCAAAATTCGAAAATGGCTAAACCAAGTCAGCTAATTTATTTTTACATTTTCGATAAGGCTCGAGAAAAACTCTTTTAGAAAGAATTGGAATGAAAAATTGCTAGGAAATTATTAAAAACAATACTCTTGTTTTTATGTACAAGACCGAGTAAATGAAAGAAATAAAATGGCGACAAATGTTTGACAGATTTAAATATCTGTGAAACATTTGTCGTCAAT
This sequence comes from Battus philenor, assembly GCF_028537555.1. Lineage (NCBI taxonomy): Eukaryota > Metazoa > Arthropoda > Insecta > Lepidoptera > Papilionidae > Battus > Battus philenor. The sequence continues at coordinate 9,700,461 of NW_027181693.1, forward strand.
AAAAACAAAAAAGCGTGAATTCTTTTGTTAATCACATTATTACTAAAGTCTAACCAGTATATGAAAAATGAAAATTATTTTTAAAGATGAAGTTTGTTTAATATTACGACATTAAATAACAACATGGTGTTCATTCTGCAATAGGTCGTATTTGTTAATTTTTTTATTGTACTGCGACAGACATAACTTTGGACCGTCGCGGGTAACAGGTTTTATAAAGTAAAAATTAATATTATATTACTGTGTAAAATCTATTCAATTTTACAACTTTGAAAATCGTATTTTCTCATTAAAATATTTTAACAAATAATAAAGGACACATGTTGCTGTCAAAATACAAATAAATTTTTAGAACCAATACCAGGTTGATTTAAAATTTAACCGTTCAAAAAGAAAAATTAACAAATAATTCATAAAAAATATTACGATCCAACATCGAAACAATATCGTATATATTTCGTACGTCATTTCTTTCCGAAACTAGTTTCACTAAAACCTTGTTAACAACGTGTGTAACGTCAATATCATAAAGATGAAACTTGGCGAGATGTCGACGGATGCGGCGCGGGATATTGTTGATCGCTTTCTGAATAAAAATCATGTGTTGTTGGCCTATTTTCTTGTAAAAGTAATAATACGAAAAAAATACGTAAACCGCTAACGCGTTTCTCATAAGCTTTTTAATGCAATAGGTTCAATCAATATCTAGATTAATGGGTTAAAATGTATTTATGTATCATTTTTGATGCGTACGTTATGAATTAATTGAAAAACGTTTTAAATATTTCAACGTCCGGCAGTTTACCTTGTTAAATATATCAATTGTCACCAAAAAATAATCGCATTACCGTTGAAATACAAATGAAATATAAAATAATAAAAAAATATACTATTGAAATGAATTGAAATGTTCACGAGTGGCGACCACGAACTAGTAGACTCGGCGCTAGTGGACCCTCCGTTAGGTGCACCGATGACGAAGTCAAGGACGTGGAAAGTTGCAGGATGTGAGCAGCGCTGAACTGGTCATCGTGGCGATCATCGGTGAAGGCCTTTACTCTGCAGTGGACATCTATCAACGACGTAATGGCGATCATCATAAACCTAATTCATTATTGTCGTCGTCTTTGAATTGCTACAATTCTCTGTACAAATTAGAGATTAATTTTAGATTTTGCAAATGTAATAACAAACGTGTGTGTGCTGCGCAAATCTTAGACCCACATAGCACTCGTATATAAGGCGTCCAATTACAATACCGATTCAATTTCTATGCAAATAACGTATCAAAACAAATGGCGCATTGTTCAAGTATAATTACTATAATATAAGACTTTTAAATTAAGACCGAGGCACAATGTTACTCCCTCGTCGCGAATAGTAATTTCTTTTAAACGGTGTAGAGTTTGACATTTATAAAACATTTATTGTTTGCTGTTGAATTGCTTCAACAAGCGATAGTTATATATAAATTAAATTGTTAATCAGTACAATTATGCTAAATCTCGTAGTGTCAACGGAAAGGATCCAATTGAAAGTCGAGATAGATTGATAGACGAGATCTAATTCTCCACGTTAAGTTTCGTGTTACTTTTACTCTTCATTTATTAATAATATTATAACGCTAAGCTATTTAAATTTTATGTTAGTAATTAATACATATATTTTCAATAAATTACGTAATTAAATCCGTACGACAAATTGAATCAAATTTATCCGATGGCATGATGTCGGTTGCTATTGTGGATAAATACAATTCCAATAGCGTTATTGTATTTTAATGAATATTAAATTTCACCATCAATATCAATTTAAATATTTATTAGTTGCTTTGACTGTGATATATTTATATTCATATTAATTACATTAGATGAAACGCCGAATTCAATTGAATCAAAGCATTTGGATGTTTAATATGGTATTAATAATTAAGTGCTAAAATTCAGTTTCGAGTTTAATTTTCGTAGGCTGGCATAAGTAAATCTTGTAGGGACTCAAAACATTTCCGACCGACCCAAACAAACTTCTCAAGAGCCAAGACATTCATATTGCGAAACTTGTTTCTGAATGAATTATGCCTCAACTCAAGGCTTTGAGACATATCTTGCTTTTGTTACTGCCTTTATTGATGGGTTGTATCTAAATAAACAAATGTTTATACAATAGCAATACATTAATTGTGTTCCCATTTGTTATGTACGCATTATTTAACCAAGTATGAACACTTTATGATAAAATATTTAATAGAACACCCAATGGTTCATGTAGGTCGCATACATTTCAACAATTTAAAACACACACTTTAAACAAGATTTCTTTTGTTATACACACTCTAATTTATTATTTAAGGAGTTGCTGCGATAAATATTTAGCTGCCAAAAATTTAAATAACCCGTATTTAAGTCACTTTATTCAATAATTTAAACAAAGAGCGATTATAACGTAAATGTATTTTTCCATATTCGTTCTCTCTTCTATAACATTAATGAGATTATATTTTCATTATAGTGCCTTACAGTACACGATTTTTTTGACTAATTAAGGCCTTTTGTATAGTTTTGATTAATATCAAACGTTTGATGGCAGGACAGATATTTCAACTTACTCTACCGTTAATATTGGAAATAATTAATTAACATTTGTTTTTACAATTTTTTCTCTATGTGAAAAACTTTATCGTACCTTAGCGATAACATGAAAAAAATATTGAGCGGATTAATCGAGCTTTCTCGAGTTTTGAACTTAGTAATATTTAGCTATTCATGTTTTAAATATTTTTTTACGCTTTTTTATATCAAATATGACTATAATCTATTTGTATAGTTTTATTATCTAATAATATTAAAGCAGACGGAAGTAACTATTTATCCATTTCTAGAGAGTCTTTAATAATTTAGAATTACTTTAATTAAAATTCGAGATGCGTGTGCCGAAACGTCATTGATGGCAGATGGCTACGCATTAAAGTAGTAACACGCGTCAATCTCGCCAAGGTCCGACTTTCGTAACTTGTTGGCTGAATCGTCTTTCTATAGTTTAATAGGGAAACTTTAACTTACAAAACTTTTAACTTGTAGATAACTTAAATTTAATTCGAATAGTCGTTCATTACAACTTTAAGAAATATGTAAAGTAGAGGCATGTTTTTAAGAACTTCCAGAGAAGATTAAATGACACTTTTGACGACAATATAGTTACCAATTTTCTTGTGCGGGAAGTATGTTTGAAAGTGTATAATGAAAATGTATTGTATTTCCACAAAAACTATCCCGACTTTTCTAAGTGTGACAAACACAATGTAAATATCAGAAGCAAAATCAGTTTTTTATACTTAAGGCTAAACTTCATCGGGTTATTAAAACTTTTACATTAGATAATGTGCAAAAAGGACCTACTGCTCGATTTTAAAAAATATCAAAATACATCTGTGAGCCAAGAGTTATAACACTGTAAATGACTTATACATGATAGCACACCTTGGCAATGATGTGTTCAAGGTGGAATAAATAACAAAGTATATATATGTATTTAGAACAATGATGTTCTCGTCAGATCTGAGGCATTAATTATCCGAACAAGTGGTAGACTCTGATTAAAATCAAAATGAAATTTAAACTGTCCAATGTTGAATAAAAATTGATCTTGTTAGAAATAATAAGATTCACGGCCATTACCAGCAGTATGATAGATAATATCACGTAGTAGAAATTATTTCTATTTATAGGGTATATTCCTGCTAGGTTAGAAAGTACTTGATTACATATAAAGATTTATGAATTTAAAAATTTAGTAAGATATAAAATGAATAAGAGGTAACTATATTATCCTTCAAAAATTGTAGTAAACTTGTTTGCTACGTACTGAAACTTAATTGTAATTTGCCAGTTCACTGATCTTAATCCTATTTACGACATACCCGCTTAATTCCCTATAACGAAAGACAATATGCAAATGCGACGGAATAATATTTGTGTCTTAACGAATCGTGGTTGAACTTGATTTCCTTATACCTACTCTCTTATACTCCATCGAACAGGATTTCGCCTTGCCTTGTGGAGGCTTGTTAACCATAGCCTGGTCACCCACGGTGAAGTGAAGTGAAACCCTTGTAGTCAGCCTGTAAAAAATGTTTAATACATGATTTCGGGGAAACATAGCAAAACCACAAAAATATATAGAACTCGAAATTAGTTTAATTTTCGTAATGTAACATTTCACTAGCATGCAATTTATTATTAGAATAAATACCAAGGGTTGATATTTAAATAACGATTAATTGTAAATAACTGAAGCGACAATAAAATAAACATGGACACTGCAAATGTACCAGAACTATTTACATTTTTAAGTGCATCATCCTTATAAATATATGTATTAAAGGAACAGTAAAAGAATATACCTGTTTAATTTTGTTATTTATGAATCACACGTGATATAACGTATTCTATTACACTATGTAATTTTTCACGAAGGTCTAATTTTAATTAAGTTCACAAACTTATGAAGTAACCACTATATATACACAGCCTATTATATGAAATATTTATAACCATTTTAATGTGTAACTTATATAAAGTAAATATTTGATTGTATTTATAATTCTATATTGTTTCTCATGCGTATCCATCATAAGTGTCCAGTCAGTAACTAGTTCCAGAATAAAATAGGGTATCTGTTGAATTTTCATTTTCGAGCCTTCTTTCACAAAATTGATGGATCATTTTTTTTCGCTGTTTTCTTTATTCTTGCGACTGACAGACTAATCGCTTCATGTATAACTTCCAAAACTCAATCATGGCGAACCAAGTAATGTTAATGCATTTAATATTTTGAATTGTTGAAAGTTAATCTCTTAAGTTATTGCATGTGCAATTGCAATGAATTCATGTAATTGAAATGTTAGTTAATATTACATTACCTAGTTTCGCCAAAAATTGGACACGTGATAGACAAGGCTTCATTTAGCCTGCTGAATATTGCAAACCGTACGTACTTTACCTCGCGAGGATCTCGATCTAAATTGACCTGAATTTTCGGATAAACAAGTATCATATCTAACTTTTGTAATTAAATTGTGTTATATCTACAAATGCATGCTTCTTCATTTGTATTATTCTGTAGGGAACGTCTTACGACTGAAACGACGATGATAAAAATACAAAGACTAAGTAACAATGATACAACTCCCAATAGTGATGTGCCCTTCATTACATAATATCAAAACAGCGGTTACTTCCCAAATTCCGGTATCAATTAAATTTAGAAACAGAAATAGCGTCTAAATCGGAAACATTGTTGTTTACATACTTCTGTTTTCCGACCGATTGCGTTTCCGTCGCTACAAACAGAAAGTTCGATAAATAAAGTTATTACAATAATTTATGTACGAAATATCTTTAATTAATTTAATTACTTATCCCATGAAAGTGATGTTAAATATATGTTCACAACTATAGACGACATAAGATTATGTCAATTGTGATTACCCAAATTTTGAGCCCACTGCAAGATATACGTCACCCCCATAGATATCTATGGAGGTATAAACCATAATCGCTAAGTTGACGCGTTGACGTTCGCAGGTTTTCCAAAGTTTAGGTGTTTGTGATCAGTGGCAATCCTATATTTTTAATGCACAAAGTGTGGATTACACAAAATTATATTTCAGGAAAAGAACGATCGTTTGTTGGAGGTCTCAGTCCTCCGTCGCTGGGCTACCACTGCTTAACTGGCCCTAATCGTCTAGTGGTCAGGACTATACTTTAAGTGATGGGGTTAACAGGGCCATAATAAAATGAGATAACATTTATTTTACACACACAATTATGCATTCAAAACAATTACAAAAAGATGAAACTTACAAAAAAAAAACAAGAAACCTACATTAAAGGAGAATATGATGAAGCAAACACTATAATTTAAAAAAATATATATTTTAGCAGGTGTTTGGATCATGATTCAGTTACAAAAATTGAGGCTGATCAGTATAATATAATAGTATAATTGCATTAGAAATTTTCCGCAATAATTCAACAGTTGATCCTTAGTACTCGTAATTATATCAAAATATACAATTAAATGTCTCCTGATTAACATTAATTGCTATTAGTGCCGCTATATTAATTAATGACGAATTTAATTAACGCTGCAGAGGACCGCGGCCTGCATCGTCGCTGTCTCGGGAACGCCAGTGCATATAAATCACCGGCATATTTCGGTGTGGGGCGCTTTGTTACGACCGCCTGTGATCACCCTATTTTTATTCCATTTATCTATCCAACGTAGGCTGCCGTTGACAACATGCTAGCTCGCAATATGTCTAAAATTCAACGTGATTTTTTACATTCGAATTAAACTTTTTTTGATGATGAATGATCATTCACAAATACCCCTCACGTGCATTTTACGTTTCGCTGACATGTATCAAAAAATAAAATTATTGGTTTCTATATTTAAAATGTCTTCAATAACGCAGTACATGGTCAATTAATGACTACAAGATCATGTGTGCATGGATATAGTTTATAAAAGATTATTACTGTTTCTAAGATCGACCTAAGTATTTAATACATTCAGATGCGTTGTTATCTTGAAGTTAATTATAATGTAAACTGACGTTAATTAAACGACTTTCCAGTTTATCATTCCTATGTCCACGATTCCATTTCTGCCTTTTCCTTAATAAGCGATGTTTGCTGTCATTACCTTTATCTTATTTTATGTAATATTTCTTGTCTTCTTTACAAACAGATAAAAAATTCTATGTATGAAGTGTGCCATGGACAATACAAATGTTTTCGAACCAAAAAAAACTTAACTTTTATTTTGTTCGCATATTGCATATATTTTTAATTATTTATAAAAATGAACTCCTTTTTTTCTTAGCCACACCATAAATCGAGAACAACGTTATTGATTTAATTTTTTTGACATGGTTTGTAATGCTTTGTAGAAGGTTCTAATAGCAAACTAATTAAAACAGTATACTATAAATTAACTTGTTAAAGAATACTTAAATAAACAAATTAATTATTGAAAACCAAGCAGAATCTTCAAAAGTTTTAGAAAATGCGCAGCCATAATGGTTGTTGAAACCCCGCATTTGACAGTTCACATGGAACTTCGCTTGGCAGTTTAAGCGTTGCAAATTTAAGTCGATCGCTGCCATCTACCAGTTTTTATCGATAACAAAGTTTCTTCTTTTGTTTTATGTAATAAACAAAGCGATCACTTTTTAATAAATTCAGACAATACTTACGGGATAGCTAGAATATTTATTAGAATATTACATATTTCATGATCGTCACTTAGACAGCCCTTTGTAAAACAAATTTATCATCGGTAACACCACTATAGCTGTTTATTTAGTTAAATTTTATAATATTGTGTTGTGGCAAAAATATGATGGCGCTTAGCACTGATTTCTTTAAATTAACTAAGCTCGAAGGCTTCTCCAATACGTTACATGTGCAGGCTAGGCTATATTGCAAAGAGGCAAAAGGCGCAAAACTCCCGAAAAGAGGACTCCAAACTTTCCGACTCTCGTGCACCCGAGAACCGAATCTCGGCCCGCTTCCTAGCTACTATCATATTATGATAAAACACTGCTATTTTTCAATTTTTGTAGAAATTGATTGAAATCAAATTAGATTAGCGAACTTATAGATAAGCGATAGGCGATTATATTTAAGGTTAGACTAATAAAAAATAGGTAGGTTATTCATGTATCTCTTATTAATAGGAGCCGCAGGGTGTGATATTTCTTTTATATTTTTATTAAGTTACATTTTTAGGTACACAGTTTAAACGTGAAGTCAAAAAACTTTGTATGTAGAATTCTTGGTCACACCATCTTATATACGCTGAGAAATTCCATTTAAGTAACGATGCCCATTTCATAAAGTATTACCAAAATATAAGTACATGTTGTGTGTTTGCTTTTAAAATTAAAAACAGAGCCATCTATTATCTGGACCAATTATTTAACAGTTAAACGATGTGTGCTGCCATCTATTGATTAGTACATGCAATTGACATTCATCTTATACGTTTAAGAGCTTTCTTGGTATGTCAATAGATGGCGTTTTACACAAAATTTAAATAACATCTGTTTTGAATTAACAAATGTGAAAAGATTAATTAAATCCTATAATCATCGTTAAGTTAGAATGCGTCATGTTATATTTTGTAATAACAATGTTTTAACATTCTTTGAATACTTCATTCATCACACGTATTTAGAATTCAAACCATTTCTAGTGGTGAGTAAACTAAGAAGTGGCTTCCGTAAGTATTAAATTACTGTGACCCCAGTTTACGCTCCAATAAAACTATCTTAAATTAGGTTTACATTTTGGACAAATAATCCTAAACCATAGTAAAGTCTGTTTTTAATGATGTAGTCCTAACTTTACTTTTTCCTCAAGTTACTGAAGTAAAAAAACTTTTTAAAAGTATGTTTAATAAAAATAATATTATTAAAGTGCGATAATGTAAGCACAAAATTAGTTATTTTGTTTGTTTTTAATTTTAAGAAAATTTCTATGACATTAAAATATGAAAATATCAAAGTAATGTTTGAACTACTATGTGTAAGTTTCACGGGTTCAGAGGATTGTCTTAGGCGATTATGGATAGAATTACATCTAGCCAGTGTCTTATACGAGTAACAATCGTTTTTCCTCTGCCTTCGCTGCCACTGAAATTAGGCTAACATTATACTCACTAAGTCACATGTACTTGGTATTGCTTCCCCGCTAGTCGTGCTCCGACGGTTGGACAATATTAGTGTCGGCAAGTGAAATAGAAGAAAATCTAAATTTCAGTGTTAATATTTTATTAATTATAAGCATTGTAAATTTCTAACTTTAAACATGATCACCAAATATGGAGCTACCACAGTAAACGAAATAACCACGCAAACAGATAATCTAGTTTTTAACGACGGCGAAATTGAATTAAGGTATTTGAATTATTTAATACGTATTTGTCCCTTATTCATTCAGAATTGGTAGGGTTTGTGACGCGCAGTTTATCCAATTCATAGCAAGCGATAAATTAGGACTTAAATAGTAGATTACTATTCTTGTTAAAGGAAATTAATGTTTCCTCTTGACGCTTATAACGAAATCGTTGCATTATTGTCTTCACTTTTAGCTGCCTCTATTAATACTAAATTATGTTTTAAAAAGGCAAATAAAGCAAGACGACGCTATTAAAAAAAATTATAAATTACATAGGCTCGATTGTTAACTTAATGGTGAAAGGAAAATACTTAAGAGTAAATAGAGTAGAGGGACAATTGACAAACCAAGGACGTCGAGGATCATGATGATATAATTGTCAGACTGTTCCTTACACCAAGAAAAGTTTTATAGATTTAATACAACATTCCTAAAAGTAATATATTCACGTTCTGTTATAGTAATGTTAAAATATACAAGAATGAAATTGATAGTTGTCACTTTCAAATAGGGTATACTTTACTGTAGAATTTTTAGTATATTGACCAAATTATTTTATCAACAGTATACCATTTAAGCGGCGTCGTTGGTGGCAAATCAATCAAAAATTATTGTACGGCTTGGGTCATGTGTACAATGACCTATGTGCAGCCATGTGGTTTTCCTACATGATGTTGTACTTTCAAGCAGTGCTGGAAATGAAGGCTGGCGTTGCCGGCGCTATGCTCCTACTAGGTAAGCTAAGTTGTAAGGACATTTTAACTTTTGTATTATATTCTGTTATATCTTAAATTACTACTTTTTACGTATATTTGTCTAATACTAGATGTTTCCTGCCCGCTTCGCTTTACGTAAAGTATAGAGAGAAATAAAAAATATAGGTAGCTGCCTAATCATTTATTATGAATGTATTCTGATCAAGTTTTGTACCTGGAAGAGTTTACAGCCTGAAAATGATTTTTTTAATGAACGCTCCCAATTTTAATAAATAATTCGTCTAATGGGTAGAGTATCGTAAAATCCGTTCTTGGTTGATTTCTACTTGGCAAAAGAAATATTTCTACCTAATTTCGCGCTATTAAGTCTTATGATTCCAGGTATATCATAATGAGTCAATAAATTGGTCAATAAATCCTTTATCAAAATACAACAGTTTTTGAAAATAAGAAGTTAGTGCTGCGTTCAAATTTCAGACACTATGTACTCATAATACATCTGTATCTATTCCGACATATTTTAGAGATTAATAGACAAATAAGTAGTTCAAAGTAGTAGTTCTTATTGCTTTTAATAATTATATAGTGTTATTAGGTTGTTAAATAAAATAATAATCCAGCAGGACAAAAATAAAAAAAATTTAAAATTTTACTTAAGATTTACTTACATACTACACATACTACGCTGCTTTATTGTAAGAATAGCGCCATGGTAACCATGACCATAGTTTAACGATAATCCAGAAAACACTTGCAGATATTTTTAAAACACTCATAAAGACGTTAGAAGTTTTCATTTTAAAAATATCAAGCTATCATAAAAAGTTTTAAATCGGTTAATGTGTATTGGTATAATAATTAAAACCACACATGCGGGTTTCACCGTATGCATAACACTAATTAATTCAATGATATTTAAATGAAAATTTTGCATAACACCACACCTTCCATTTGTCTCTTTGAAATTTGAGATAGTACAATAATTATATCAACTATGGCTCATTAAACAGGAATACTATATTGCTAACTTTTTACTATATTTACAGGTATTCAACGCTATTCTACCTGCCTAGATAGCACCTAGCAAATTAAACTTAACCGTAAATGTCTTAACGGTATTTACATAAGACAACACTAATTATTTGCTTATTTTCAGGTCAAGTTATTGATGCACTCGCAACTCCTATTGTAGGTATATTAGCTGATAAGTACAGCACCAAAAAGATATGGCATTTAATAGGTAAGTATAAAATTAAACTCGTAATAAATTTTAATTACTTAATTCTTATCTATTTTCAAAATTTCAAATAGAAACTGATGCGTTTCCCGCCGATCCCAACAAGTTGTCTGTCAACCTTGGTAGTAGACGTCAACGATCTCCACTTTAGAATCTTAAGGCGCAAGCGGCCAATAGTTCTGCGCACTTTGTGGCATGCCAACTGCCATTTCAACTTGCCAATCCGCTGGGCTGTGTACATTACTTTCGAATATGTGTTGTTACTCCGGATCTCCTGAGGAAAAGACGAAGAAGTAATATCTCAAGATCTTCATCATAGGTCTAATAAAATACAAAACTATTACAGTTTACTAACTAAAACAATTTTAAGCATTAACTCATTAAAAAGATCTAAAACACATTAAAAAGATGACTTACTAAGTACTATGACTATTTAATTTATACTCTGCATATTATTTATTGTAAATAATGTTAAAAAAAAACACATTTCAGGGTGTATATTAGTTGCTAGTACATTTCCGTTGCTGTTTGTAAGATGTTGGGGCTGCAACATGAGTGAAAACCTTAGTTACCTCTCTTGGTGGATGCCTCTTTACTATGCATCTCTTATAGTTGTCTTTCAAGTAGGATGGGCGATAGTTCAAATTTCTCATTTAGCTATTATACCATCGATTTCGGATTCCTTACAAGTTCGTTCAGAGTTGACGTCTATTAGGTAAGTTGAAGTAAACATTTACTTGAATAAGCTAATAGTTTTAAACTTATTTTTACATATACGTGAATGATTGAAGGTGCCCGGTGGCAAAATTCGGATTTTAAATTCAAATAAAAAAAGTTTTAAAAGTAACATATATTTCAATAACAGATTAAAAAATAATAGCACATATTTTATTACTTAAAAATGATGTCTAAATGCTGACTATCAAGTCGGGCGCATTCTTGGTATCCAGCATCGTTATTTCGTGCAAATCACTGCAGAAGTATGAGTGAGATAGCACTAATCTTTCGAAAGATATTTTTTTAAGCGCTGAGACGAGCCTTGAGTTTGTTTCGTAGACTTTACCCTTAAGATACTTACACAAAAAAAAGTCCATGAAGGTAACAAAAATCAAATTTAACGGACAACCTGTACATCCGGATAATTAACAGATTAAAAGCTAAATGACAGAAGCAATTCTCTTATGAATTTTTACGTATAAATATATACGAATGCCGTATGCGGTATTAGATATCATGGAATGACATAAATGATACGATAACTTTTTTTATCATGTTTTCAGGTATATGGCATCCGTTTTATCCAGCTTGACAGTTTATTTTATAACGTGGATCGTTCTGAGGGCAACAAATTATAGTAAATTTATAGGACCTACGGACGATTATAAATTTAGGGTAACAAGTAATAACAAACTTATAAGATACGTTGACAGAAATAAAAGTGTAATAAAATATTATCTTTCAGGATGTGTCAATTATTATTACGTGCATTGGAATAACAACTTTCACAGCGTTTCATGTATTTTTCAAAAATCGATCAACAATAACTAAAAGAGATATTATACCCGAAATTTCAAGCAACGGTAAAAATCAAAATATTGAAGATGGAGAGTCAACCCATTTGCCAGGTGCATCACAAATCTTCCACTTTTTACAAATGCCACTGCTATATCAAACCAGTCTTCTGTAAGTATTCTAGAATATTAAGTTAAAAATATATGTGCAAATGTAATGAAGCATCTGGTATCTTAGTGGAACACATATTTCTAATATTTTATATACATAAAAGACTATTGTACGTCTTTGTATATATGTACATAAATTATAAGTAAGACTAAATTATCATAAAATAACATGTTTAAATAAAAATAAGATTTATGAAATTTTGTAACAAAAACTAAAGTTTAATCGTCACTAAAACAAATCAACTTATATAAATATGACGAAATAAATGTTACGTGTTGTGAGATTAGAGTAAATCACAAAATAGTCGGAATTGTTTTTTAATTTTCTTTAATTATTTATAATTATGTGATTATTTTCAGATACGTCTTTTCAAGACTGTACTGGGCTTTGAGTCTGGTGTACGTTCCGCTGTTTCTAGAAGAGCGTTTATCTGTGAATCCTAATGAAGGATCGGAATTGGTAGCAAGTGTTCCTCTTGTTCTTTACATATCTTCTCTCCTTTTTTCCTTTTTGCTCAAAAGCAAAATTAACAACTTTGGAAATAAAGTACGTAAGAAACTAACTTTTACATACTATATATTACTTTTGTATACTATATTAGCTGTCATTTAAAATACAATGAAAATTTTATAAAAAAAAAAAAACTTTTTAAAGGTGGCGTATTTCATAGGCAGCTTACTCAGCTTGATCAGCTGTCTCTGGATAGCATTGGCGATAAATCCCCAGGCGAGCGTTGTGCAAATATATTTAGTTGCTGCATTGATAGGTAAATATTTGACTGTAACATAGAATCATATTTAATTACCATTTCACAATTTAAAAAAAAAGTAAATAACGTTCTTTTAATACTAACACTCTCTTGAGTATTTTAGCAGTCTATCTTTAAAATAATTAGCGTTATGAACTATTTCGATATTATTGAACAAAAACTAATTTATTGCTAGCTAAAAAATCAATGTCTTATGAAAAAAATTACATCAGCGCCAGGTACGGCTACAGCTCGTGTAGCGCCCGTGTGCAAAAAAAATTGCAAACAAATGCAACCCTGGCGCCCTCTGGGCCTGACCCCCCCCCCCCTCCGGCTATAACTATTAACTTTGCCGTCGTAACAAGAAAGTTTTTTCATATTTCAATAAACCATTTTATAAGGAGGTATAGCTTACAGTATAGTATTAGTTACGGCTTTTCTTCTTATGATGGCAGAATAACACTCATTGTTTTACTAAGCGGCGAACCGCGCTAGTTCATGTTTCGTCCTGTGTTTTATGTTTTATGGACAGCGAAATAGAAGCGAAATGTATCGAATTTCTGTTTCGCTGCCCATAGAACTCGCCCGTGTGCATTGCACACCCTGCACTATAGGTTAAGCCGCCCCCGATCAGCGCCCCTAAATAATTGGTGCTCCGACGGTCACCCGGCTTGCCCGTTCCTTTATCCGTCGCTGCGCAAGGTGTTATAAATACATATAAACACATTATTTTAAATTAAATGATATCCTCATAAATACATTTAGGACGTAAATACCCTGACCTAATCCTTACCTATTCCTAATGGAAAACTTTAAGGAAGGCCGATGTCCAAAAGCTGAAATGATGATCTAAATTCAAAATATTCCAGTAGGCATGTACACACACGATTATTTTAAAATTATATGAAGTAAGCTACCATTGTCTCGGAATGCTGATCTGCTCAGAAGACCAGGTCAACAATTGCTCTTTTTAACTGAAATTTATATTTTAAATGTTATATTAATTTAATATTGACCATTTAAATGAGCCAACAAACCAAGTTCCTTGTTCCTAGTTCCAAATTTTAGGTTTATAACTTAAGAGAAGAAAGAAGATTTAAGTCAGAGTAAGAAGACACTCAGACGCGCGAAGGATTTGTTAACTTTTAAAGATGAAATTTAGGCGTTATGACGATGAGGTAGAACCAGAAAAAAGTTTGAGGTTTTATTGATGTTATGAAATATTGGTTTTTATTCCCAAAGGTGCAGGGAGTTCAATTACGCTTGTATCGAGTCTATGCGTTACGGCAGATCTCATTGGACCTCATTCACACCAAGGCGCTTCTGTATACTCCATTGTTACATTCGCTGACAAATTGGTTACCGGAATCGCAGTCGTTGCTATAGAAAATTAGTAAGTGTTAACGTCATTACCTTGTTAGCTAATTCTGAGTAATTGATCACTTACTGGCGATTTTCTTACGAGCAGTGATAGTTTAGCAGTAGAGGATCGAGACTTGCGATCGTAGGTCGCGGATTCGATTCTCGGGACACAATCTTATGTAATTTTCACACTTTTTGCGTTAGTTACATAGGATTGACACTGTTCACAAAGAAGTTCCCAAAGGATCGGCAGCAGCGTCCTCAATATACCATAATACAATACTGCGATCAATAATCCGCCTGCCAAGCGTGGCGATTAGGGTCTATCACGTAATAATATGTTTTTGTTTCATTTGATTAAGTTTTTCATTTAAAATATTTGTTTTTATTTTGTTAAACACGCCGTTTAACATTCTTTATTTAATATAATTACTTTGTAAATACGGTAACTACTGGTAATGTAAAACAATCGTGTTGTAAATATAAAACTTTTATAACACAATTTTAAAAATAAATGTTTTTAGAATCAATATTTTGTAACGCTTAAGAATTATTTTATAGATTTAAACGTGTAATAACCTAGGATTTTTTTATTGTAGCAAATGCAATGACGCTCTTGCCTGCCCCCAATATTATAGAGGAGTGCTAACGTACGCGTGTGGAGGCAGTGCAATCCTTGGAATGTTATCTTTGTCGGTCACAATATTCGTGTCAAAAAGTAAAGTATTTTCATAGTTTTATTTATTATTGCTAATATAATTCTTGTTAATGTACACAATAAAAGTCAATAAGAATATTGTTTTTTATTGTTTCCAATTCTTGACGATAAAAAATAAAATTACTTATCATGAAGAGAAGAATGAAGTTAAACAATATTATGGCAAAAATTAACTTCCATCATACATAACAATAGCAAATTAAACTATTCAGACGAATATCCTTCTATGATTACACAGCCACAAATTTTCGACAACCACAAAATAATATATTGAATCTATGGTTACACGACATTGGTGATAACAAAAGAAAAAAATACACAAAATCAAGTTATTGAAATATAATAATGTGCAGATAAAACTTAGGATTAATTTACTTGGACTAAAAGTACATTTATTTACGGTAGTTATTTACTACAGATAAATTTAATATTCATACGGTGCTGCAGATTTTTGTAAAAAATATCTCCACGCCATAGCTTCTACCTATACCAATTTAAAGACAAAATGCCGTCTATGGCTCACTGTCGAAACATTGAGTATAGAGAGTCATAGACAATAATTCTGCCCGTATTTGTATCTTTGATGGGTGAAAGACTGCGTCCAACTTCATTATGCATCTATAATAAAAAATTTAATTTACTATTTAACAGAATTCTTTTATTGCCAGTAATGACATTCATTTTAGATGGATAATAATAAAAAATTATAACTTACAATAAATTGAGTATAAAAGATAAATAAAAATAGAAAGACGGACACATTTTTATTCAAGGAGAATATACGGATATTATATGGTAGCCTTTTGTATAAAAAAAAAAACAATTATCGCATTATTGAATTTAATACGATTACAGATTTCTTTGTGTCAAGATATTTATATCCGTACTTATTTAATTCACCATCAATTTAATATTTTCATAACTTTACATTTTACTTAATTAATAACTATTAAGTTAAAATTTTAAATTTTGTTCATTGTATTTTCTTGAGTAGGGTAATCTTTTAAAAATATTTTTATATACTTAAGTGAGTAATTGGCCCTTATCAAAACATATAAAATGAATTTTAAAATTATTTACGTAGTATTAAGCATTGTTAAATATACTCTATAACAAACATATTTGTTCATTTATTTTGTTTATGTCAGGCGAAAGTGTTTTTGTAACCACAAAAGATTTTTCTGTGTAAATTCGTTAGTGAATGAGGTAATTACACAAATTTCTTACAATACACACAACGTTTTTAAATGATTTACTCTGTTTAATTTAATCCTTCTTTATCTTTTGCAATGTGAGGTTACTATATTATTATAATTAAATATTTATACAAAAAAAAAACCGTAAATGATGTATTTGTAACCGTAATTTTGCACGTATAAATATAAAATGAAAAATCTAAATCAGTCATTAGCTCAGTTTTACTCAAGTTTAAGGTATCACGAGTTAATGTTGCTTCTTAAATCAATATGCGAATAGATAAATTATGAACACTATATTAAATTAATGTATCATAGCTTCAAGTTTTACAAATAGACGTAGAATCAATTTATCTATTAACTGAGTATTTATGTAAACGGATATTGCGCACTTGTTTAAGTTTTGATATCTGGCCACATCGGTCGTCTTTTTTCCATTCGATGTCAGAGAGGCGAACAGTGGCAATATGGCCGTAGCTTTCGAGTTTCGTTGGTAGTGCGCGGTGCTCGCGTCGTTTCCAGTGCAGAGCAGAGTATTTCCGACGCCTCTAAAGTTTCATTTTTAATTTTTTAGCGCTTGTCGTTTCCGTTCGCAGTGTTTAAGCCTAAGTTTTTAAGAAAAAAATCTGAATTTTCATTTTCGTCGTCACCAGAATTCACGCGACGACAAAATGGCGTCGCTTGACAAGATTTTACTGCAAAACATTTTTTTCAATTTTATTGTCTTTTCATAAAAATATGTTAAAATCTAAATAATTAGTGTTTTATAATCGGTTTTTGCAAATGAATTATTCAGTTTTCATTCGTTTTAACCCCCAAATATTTCTAAAGCTGCGTATTCTTTGATTTTTCTGCAAAATGCTCTTGGTAAGTGTTTTTAAAGCTTTATTCAGTATTGTTTTGGTGTATTTATTTAATATTTTCATGCTTTTTACTTATTAATAATCGTAGATTGTTCTAGAAGGGGTGGGTGTGGTCCTAAATTTAGCAAAATTTTTGAGACGTAATTCTAAATAAAACGTTTTCTATGATTGTTTACCATATATTTTTGTGTTTTTATGTATTAAAAAGTCTTTGTTTTCTATAATAAAACGTTTCCGATAATTTTTTGTTACGTAATCTTCACATAATGACCAGTGAAACTTATTTTGGGACAGGGCTCTTTTTTGCATTTTAACTTTGAAAATAGGTCTCTAAAGGATGCCTGTTGATATTTATGTCTTTGAGGTTATGTTTTGGTTTGTTGCTTTATATTTGTAAAAGATTATACCCTGTATTTCAAATTACTTTCCATAGTTTTGAATAAAAATGTGTGAATTCTTTTTCAAAAAATTACTAACAATTTTGAACCCTTTTGTTCAAACAAAGATTGTTTTTGTCATTGTTGGTGTATGATAAATTCTACTTGGGCCTTTGAATTGTTTTGGAATATATTTTAAAGCATTCTGAAATAAATGATGTGTTTAATAATGATGCTAAATGTATTGTTAATAATAATGTATTATTTAAATATATATTAATTTTAAAATTTCAAGAAGTTGTAGGACATATTGATAATACAGAGTAAATTCTATATTTATTTTACAGCAATCATGCTTTGATTTTGTATAAATAATTCTGCATTTTGTAAACATACTACACTGATATGTCAATTTAATTAATTAGAATATAACTTAAAAAGGGTTTTGCATAATGCAAATTTATTAGTATCTAGTATGACAATTATATGAAAAATGTTTCTTGCATGTATGTTTATTTCAATCATCAGTTAAAACCCTTTTTTTTCATTTTACAGACTGGTTCCATGAATGAATCGGGGAGTGATTCTATGAGTGATAAAGGAGAAAGAAGTGATTCAAGTGCATCTGGTTCAGGAAGTGAAAGGTAAGTTTTTATCTTTTATTTGTGCCTTCTTTATAAACTTCAATTAATGTAGCTATTTTTAACAGTGATAGTGGATCCAGTTCTGGGTCTGGATCAGCTTCTGGAGGAAGATCTGGTTCTGAAAAATCTTCTAATGCAGATCAATCACATCATAGTGATGATTCCAAGTCATCACCAAAACATAGCAATCCAAATTCTTCCAAATCTGATCATCACACTGACAAAGATTCATCAAGTGAAGATATCATAAAGCGTAAATCTAGGGGCAATCATGGAAAAGTTAAATCAGACCTCTGGGAAGACAATCCTGATATTTATGGCATTAGAAGATCTGGAAGATCAAGAAAAGAACCTGATAGACTGAAAGTGGCTGATAGTGATTCAAGTGAAAAAGGAAGGAGTCATAATCGAAAAAGTAGAAAGAAAAGGTAACAGATTTTTTTCTTAATATTTATTTGAAATGATTTGTACATGATGTTGAATCTTCAACTAAATTCTTGATGTTTTAGTGATAGATGTATTTTCCTATTTTTTCTTTAGTGACTCATGGAATTCAGATTCATCAGACAGTGATAGTGATATGAAAGGATCACCGCCACCACCCTCTAAACGACCAGGCCAAAGAAGTGTACCTCTACGAAAAAAAAAGCCAACACGGAGAAGAAGATTTACTAGTGAAGAAGATGAAAGTTCAGAAGCTTCTGATGAAGAGACTAGGAGGTAATGCATTGAGGTTTGAATGAAGTTTTCATATCCTTATGTAATTTACATAATTTTTGTTATTACATTATATTGTATCTGATTAAATATTTTATTTATTAGAACAACAGTAAGGAGAACAGGGGCTGCGGTTAGTTATAAGGAGGCTAGTGATGAACAAACAGACTCTTCTGATCTTTTAGAAGTTGAGGGTGGGGAGGGTGAGGGTGAAGCAGAGCCTGAACCAGAAGATCACAGTGAAACCATTGAAAGAGTTCTTGGACAAAGACGTGGGAAAAAAGGAGGTATATTAACAATCTAAAATTAAAAAAAAAATTCCAATTTTTAATTTTATGTTTAATTATATAAATTTTTCGATTGATTGATAAAGCTTTTGAGAAATTTAATAGAATATCCACAGCTTTCTCTTTTCTTTTTAATTTATCAAAATAAAGTCATCAAGTCTTGACCGAGGTTATTGTTAATCTGTATTAGTGAATTAAAAACATTATTTAACTAACATCATTAGTATATGTAAATATTTCTTGAATGATTATCTGTTTGTATTCAAGTTGATTTAAATATAATTACTTCCATTTTGGTGCAAATGGATTGTTAAATTTTAGCTAATGTCTTCTTCTCATTATGCAGTCACTGGGAATGTGACAACAGTTTATTATATTGAAGAACATGGGGATCCCAATGAAGAGTGTAATCCTGAAGATGAAGAGTCAACTGAACCCCAGTACCTAATTAAATGGAAGGGGTGGTCTCATATCCACAATACCTGGGAATCTGAAAAATCACTCAATGAACAAAAAGTTAAGGGGCTTAAGAAACTTGAAAATTATATAAAAAAGGAAGCAGAGTTGTCATGGTGGAGACAACGAGCTGGACCAGAAGATATTGATTACTTTGAATGTCAAAGTGAATTACAACAAGAATTAATTAAGACTTATAATAATGTAGAGAGAATAATTGGTAAGCATTACATATTTTGAATTTTAATTTGGATCGAAACAAATATTAATTAATTAAAATTAAATTACAGCAGAGCAAACACGAGAATTAGAAGGTGGTGGTAGTGCACGTGAATATTTTTGCAAGTGGGAATCACTCCCATATGCAGATGCCACCTGGGAAGATTCAGCTTTAATAGAAAAACGGTGGCCTGTAGAAGTAGAACATTTTAAACATAGAGAAGCTGCTAAGACTACACCTTCTAGGCATTGTCCTGTTTTACGTAGGAGACCAAAATTTCATCAGATCAAAGAACAACCTGAGTATATGGGTAAGGATCAGGTATGTATTAATTTTATTATATAATTCAATTTGTATTACATGGCCATCAAATTTTAGTAATTGAAAAGTAAGGAATGTACATGTATTTTATGTTTCAGACTTATATACTGCGAGATTATCAAATGGATGGATTGAATTGGTTAATACATTCCTGGTGTAAAGATAATTCTGTTATACTAGCTGATGAGATGGGGTTAGGTAAAACTATACAGGTAAATATAATTAAAATGCTCCTTTAAATTAAATGCTTATTAATTGTTGCTTGTTGAGTATTATACTATTAAGTAGCTTATAGAACATGTAAAAAGAAGATAGAAGATAGAAGAGAAAGAAGAAGAAAATTGAAATATATGTTGTATCAAAAATAAATATTACATACAATAGATGTATTATCAACAATAAATATCAGGGAAAGTTAAAAGAATATCTATTTTTAAGGAATTTTGTTATGTTCACTTGCCAATTCTAAATTGCACTACTGCGCAATTCATATAGCTTTTATGAAATATGTTCAATTTCTCATGACAATTTGTGGGTATCAAAGGTTAGCAAACTTCAAAGAACTGTTATTTCTGCTGTTTTGAGGATTCTGCTAATTTTCATTGCATGTGAAAAGCAACTGTAAAAAGTAGTGTGTAATGTGTCTAAGTTAACAGTAGAGAATCTGTTACTAATTTTTGGAAAGAAATTGGGCAGGAATGTAATTGTTTTGAATCTTAAGGTATTACTTCACATGTTTAGTCTTAGTGAATTTGTTTTAATTTGTTATTATGCAATTTGTTATTGACAATTAAACTAAATTTGTTTTATTTTAGACTATATGCTTCTTGTATTACTTATTTAAAACACAACAACTATATGGACCATTCCTGTGTGTAGTACCATTGAGTACAATGACTGCTTGGCAGAGAGAATTCCAACAATGGGCACCTGATATTAATGTCGTCACATACATAGGTGATGTTATTAGCAGGGATATTGTAAGTGTCCATCTTCAGATCTGTTTCTATATTGCGTTATAATAAATTGATTTAAAGAAATAGGCCTTCAATAAAATAATTCATTAATTTTACAGATCAGACAGTTTGAATGGAGTTTCGCAAGTTCGAAAAGACTAAAGTTCAATGCAATTTTAACTACCTATGAAATTTTACTCAAAGATAGGCAGTTTCTTAGATCATTCAGTTGGGCTTGTTTGCTAGTAGATGAAGCACATAGATTGAAAAATGATGATTCCTTATTGTATAAAGCTTTAAAAGAATTTGAGACCAATCACAGGCTATTGGTTACTGGTACGCCTCTACAAAATTCATTGAAAGAATTATGGGCACTTTTACATTTTATTATGCCTTACAAGTAAGTTAAAAATATAGAGATTTTAATACTATTCAGCTTATTTTTTAATTGGCTAAACTGAAAGTTGACATTTAAAAACATTAAAACAAATTTCTTTAAAAATAGACAATGTATTGTTGAGAACCAAGTTTTGAGTTATTTCATACTAAAATATTATTGTTGATTTCAGGTTTGAATCGTGGGAAGAATTTGAGAAAGATCATGAGGATGCTGCTACAAAGGGTTATGAAAAGTTGCACAAGCAATTGGAACCATTTATATTAAGGCGACAAAAAAAAGATGTAGAGAAGTCTTTACCAGCAAAAGTTGAACAAATATTAAGGGTAGAAATGACTTCAATTCAGAAACAATATTATAAATGGATTCTCACCAAGAATTACAGTGCTTTGCGCAAAGGCGTGAAAGGATCCATTAATACCTTCATTAATATTGTGATAGAATTAAAGAAGTGTTGTAATCATGCTCTTTTGACTAAACCTGAAGATTTTGAATCACGAGCGTCACTTGCAACCACAGATGCAGTAGAGGTATTTTGGATATAATTTTTCTCCTTTTTGATACTTTTCTGTTATAGACATCTGATTTTACATTCTGATTTTTCTTGCAGAAATTGTTAAGAGGGTCTGGGAAGCTACTATTATTGGACAAACTGTTATGTAGGCTAAAAGAGACTGGCCATAGAGTGCTGATTTTCTCTCAAATGGTCAGAATGTTAGACATTTTAGCAGAGTACTTACAACGTAGACATTTTCCATTCCAACGTCTTGATGGCAGTATAAAAGGTGAAATAAGAAAACAAGCACTTGATCACTTTAATGCAGAAGGTTCCCAAGATTTTTGTTTTTTGTTGTCAACAAGAGCTGGGGGTCTAGGTATAAATTTAGCCACTGCTGACACAGTCATTATTTTTGATTCTGATTGGAATCCACAAAATGACTTGCAAGCCCAAGCGCGAGCTCATCGAATTGGACAGAAAAATCAGGTAAATTTTAATACACCTAAATAGCAGGGTTTTTAAATTTCAAGTTTGCAACATTACATAAACTTGCCTTCTAATAAAGGTCATGTAATTAAAAAAAATATCTATACACCCCTTAAAAGTCCATCTTTATCCATACTATAAAATAGATCTACAAAAATATGTTTTGTTCAAATATTAATTTTCATTGAATGTTGTTACATTTCTGATACTACTTACTACGGGAATTAATATGTTAATTTGCTTATATAGGTGAATATCTATCGTTTGGTAACCGCTCAATCTGTAGAAGAAGACATAGTCGAAAGGGCTAAACGGAAAATGGTTCTGGACCATCTTGTAATTCAGAGGATGGATACCACTGGAAGGACAGTACTTAACAAACGTGATGCATCTGGAACAACAGCAAATAACCCATTTAATAAAGAAGATTTGAATGCTATATTGAAATTTGGTGCAGAAGAGTTATTTAAAGATGATGATGAAAATGATGAAGATCCTGTTGTAAGTACATAATACTTATTTTATTTACCCTGCACCAAATGTTATTTAGAGTCTCATTATTTGTAGTTTCCACTAACTTTATGATAATTATTAATCTTTTAATGCTAGTGCTTTGGTATAGTGAGATACTTGCTACTTAAGTTTTTTTTTATTTGTTGTCATCCCTCTTTTGTTGCTATGTTTGAGACAACGGAAAATAACATTGATTAAAATTAATTATTACAGTGTGATATTGATGAAATCTTACAACGTGCTGAAACTCGTGACGAAGGTCCGACTATGGCTGGAGATGAATTGCTTTCTGCATTTAAAGTAGCTAGCTTTGCTTTTGATGAAGAAAAAGCTGTGATGGAAGTGAAAAAGGAAAATGCGGAGGAAGAGAGTAAAGATTGGGTAAATATTTTAACTGCTATTATACTTTTATGTATGTTATTTAAGCATATTTCAATTGTTGTATGATCCCTTTTTTCTTCAGGATGATATTATTCCAGAAAATGTTCGAAAGAATATTGCTGAACAAGAAAAGAACAAAGAAATGGAAGACTTATATTTACCTCCAAGAAGAAAAAATATGCAAGCAAATAATGCTGACAATAGTAAGTATAAATTGATTTGTAGTGTTTGTAATCATATTAGAGAAGGATTATAGCAAACCAGTGATATTATCAACGCCTTTTTTTTTAAAACAATAGTAATTTTTTTGATGTTTTCATATTGAAGGAGATGGTCGTAAGCGACGTGGTAGAGGTTCTGAAGGAGCAGATGGTGAAGGTGATTTGGAAAGCGATGCTTCGGAAGCAGAAGCCAGTGCGGACGATGATCGACCGCGCAAAAGGGGCCGCCCTCCTGCATCACACAGAGAAAAAATTAAAGGATTCACTGACCAAGAGGTAAAACAAATGCTATTAAGGATTTTTATCTTTATTTTATCCACTGGGCTTAATATAAGTATTTAGGCTTAAATTACTCAGTTCCTATTTTGAAATCAGAAATTATGCATCAAAATAAATATTTTCCTTTATAAAGAAAATTTTCACATTCATATTGGACATACCATTATGTCCAATATGTTATGTTTATGTATGTTCAATATTGTTTTAAGTATTTAGTGAATATTACAGGAAATTATATTAAAATTATAATTACTGGAGCATATTTTATTTAAGCATATTTAAATTTTTAATAAATGAAACCTTTTTTGTGCAGATACGGCGGTTTGTTAAGAGCTACAAGAAGTTTTCTGCTCCATTGAAACATCTCGATAGTATAGCTTGTGATGCCGAGTTGCAAGAGAAACCATTAGCGGAACTTAAAAAGCTTGGTGAAATCCTACAGGAGCGCTGTAAAGCTGTACTCAATGATACTACCGAAAACACTAGTATGTTTACAGTGATTAGTTTTGAAGTACTCATATCAGTTATGTATGTTTTTAAAAATATCCACATACTAAAATTGTGCATTTGTAGATGAACAAAGTAACGGCCGGAAAAATGCTAGAAAAACATTTAAGCTTGGAGGTGTTCCTGTTAATGCTAAAACCATGGCTGCATGCCAAGATGAATTAGCGCCTTTAGATGAATTTTTACCTGAAACGAAGGAAGAGAGGCTAAAATGGCAATTGGATTTCAGGTAGGTTATCTAAACATTGTTTTTCATAAATATCTCTTAGCTGTATTATGGTAATAATTATTAATGTTCGTTCTAAAACACTTTCAGGACGCGGCCTGCTAATTTCGACGTGGAGTGGGGAGTTAGTGATGATTCTAAACTTTTAGCTGGAATTTACCAATATGGAATGGGTTCATGGGAAGCAATTAAAATGGATTCTTCTTTTGAAATTGGAGACAAAATTTTAACTAACGAAGATAAAAAGCCACAAGCAAAACATTTGCAGTCTAGGGCAGAATATTTACTTAAATTGATAAAAAAATTATTAGATCAGAAAAATGGAAAACAGAAGCAAAGAAAACCGAGAGTAAAGAAAGGGAATAAAGAACCTCTTACAAAAGATGTTGTTGAAGAAGATGGTACATCTGGCGATGAGAACAAGAAGAACAACAAAAATGTTAAAAATGACAAATCTGAAAAGGTACATATTTTTATTTTGCATGATATATTTTGTATTCACAATAATATTGTATATAATATAATGCATCCAATTGTTTTTATTTACAGACTAAATCAAAGTTAGAAGAAATTTCAACTCATGATGAAACTTCAAATGATAGGAAAGAAAAAGATAAAAAACGCACAAAGAAAGAAGGCAAAGATCGGACAAAGGGCGACAAAGTAAAAAGTCGCAAAAAACCTGTTGGACCAATGCATTTTACAGCTAATAATGAACCAAGGGCTTTAGAAGTTTTAGGAGATCTGGATCCATCGGTTTTCGAAGAGGTAAGCTTTCAATTTTTTGTTATTCATGTTAAGAGCTAATTATAAAAATGCAATATACTTTATTTGCTTTTAATTACATTACAGCTTAGTATTTATAGTATATTTGGCGAGCGTGCCATATACATTCAACCTTGTCTCATGACTCAGTATATATTTAATAGTGTTAAGTTGACAGTTTTCTGTACCCAAGCTTTAAAGACACAAAGAATGAAGATGTCTGTAAAGGTTGTTGTACTCATTGTTTTTATTTGGGTATTCCGTTGTTTATTAACTAAAGATTATTTTGTAGTGTAAAGAAAAAATGAGACCAGTTAAAAAGGCTTTACGAGCACTTGATAATCCTGATCAGACTCTAACAGAAACGGAACAAGTATCAAGAACAAGGTCTTGCCTATCACAAATAGGAACCCAAATAGATATATGTTTAGAAGAATATCCAGATCCAGAAAAAAAAGTGGAGTGGAGAAGCAATCTCTGGTATTTTGTATCAAAATTCACTAATTTTGATGCAAAACAGTTATATAAGTTATATAAATATGGTTTGAAGAAAACAGATGGGTCCAAACACAAAGATGGAAAACATAAAGAAAACTTAAAAGTATGTATGAATGACATATAATTTTTACACATTATTTCGTTCGTTTTTATAATGTTTGTTGGTTTTTTAGGCTGGTAAGAATAATGTTAACTCCAATAATCATATTAACAAGTCATTTAAAAAAGGAGCAAAGCATGAGAATACAAATGATAACAAAGAAAAAAGGATAAAAATCGATAGAGAAAAGTCGTCTGATAAAACAAACGATAAAACTCCTCACTCATCTGGAGTAAAGAGAAAATTAGAAGATGGCGAATGTGATCCAGAGCCTAATGAAAACAAACGACATGAAAGGTAATTATAGGAAAATTACATTTGACACTATGCATATCACTTTATTAATGTAATGTGCGTCATCATTACCATATGGTTCTAACATTCACTAACATTTTTCCACTCATTTACCATATTGCATCTCCCATACCAGACATAAAAACAAGGATCGCAAGCGTAGAAATAGCAGCCTGAAAGAGGACGATTTAATGTGCAGAGATCGCGGCAGATCGGAGCGCGAGAGAGATCGCGACCGTGAGCGGGACCGAGACCGTGAGCGGGACCGAGACCGGGATCGGGAGCGGGACCGTGAACGAGATCGAGATCGCGACCGAGAGCGTTCCCGAACTCGTCGTGATAGCGGGGGATTAGGTCCAGCGCGCGTTCGACCACCCTATGGATTGTCACATGCGCATCCTGAGCATCAGCTGCACCCTGCCTGGACTCCCCCAGCTTACCCCGGTCCGCGACAGTATCGCGGCGATCGCAACGCTCGACCGCACGACAAGCGAAGGTTAGCTCCTCTTGATTGTTATTAGTTGTTCAATCCTCTCCTGTTTGGTCCCTTGAAATGTTTACTAAAAAAAAAATAATGTTTAAGCTACAAATTTGAAACAATTATGAAGTTACAATTTGACCATTGTAATTTTCCTAGTGCTTGTTGGCGTCAATAGTAAAAATTATTTATATAGCTGTTTTTAATTACACCTACAAATGTAATTATTTTATAGTAAATTTGTAATAACAAGTACAAAAGTATTTATTGCTTGTCACTTTTATTAGCAGGTTTGGTGGATATGCTGCGATGGGTGGTCCATACAGTGGTTATTACGAGGGTAGTGCAATGCCCAGTGGAATGGGATTCCCCCCCGTGCGGCCCTATCCCGACGAATGGCGAAGTTATCCCCAGCCCGAATACGCTTATGACGAGCGGGACTATGAGCGGGAAGTCTATAGAAGGGACTATGATCGACGCGCACCTCCCACCTAGCTCTTGACTTCTCTTTGTAAATATACTATGAACTGCATTGTACATATTTAGTGTGATTTGTTTCCGTGGACGCTGGTTAAACCGTAACTACTGTAAAGTGTAAGTGACATAATGTGCTGTGGTTTTTGTCTATGTGATAAGCAAAGCGCGTGAATACGACTATGGACTTTAACTCCTATCTGACTGTGTTGTTTAAGTAAGACTGTATAGTAAATTTATTTATTTACCGAGTCTGTCGTTTAATTGTTAATGTACAGAATGTAGACAATTACCATTAATTATTGTATTTGTTCCGATTCCGTTGCCAAGTTTTACCGGTTTTAAATATTATTTTTTTAATTTGGTGTAATTTTAATCGTATTTATTTTTTGCCTCAATGTTAATGTAAGATATTTAATTTGACAGGAACGCAAGTGATATGTAGGTCATAAATAATGTACAAAATTAGTAATTGTTAGTAGACTTGCATATATCTTATAAATCATGTGCAATTGAGAGAACATTGTGTATAGCTTGATGGAAATGGGCACATAGAAATTGTCATTGCATTTTCGCAGTGAACAGGATAGTGTTTGTTTTGTATTGTTAATTTCTCAATATGTGCATTTCTGAGTCCTGATAGGGCTCACACAGTCCTATTTTTATACATTATGTAAAGTCTTATTCTTTATTACATGCAAACAACTGTAATAAGAGTGGAAGTGTCTTGGTGGGAACCATGATAAAATAAACATTATTAAAGTTGATTCAAGTCTTTTTCTGCCAATCCTTGAGATTTGAATTGTTAGTAAATTTTATGAATTTTTTTTAATGTTTAGAAAAACAATTAGCCGCGCGAGTGCTGCGATGTACCAGATAAGTCTTAGTCAAAGCCTGGATTTTAATACTAGTCATAAAAAATTATGTAAATAAAATTCTACATATTACCAATACGTTTTTAAAAAGTTAATTAGTAAATTCTATATTCTATTCGCCTAAGCTAAAATATTAGCAGGAAAGATTTTCCTTTTCTTCCTTTCATGAATTAGTAACAAAGAATAGAAGAGCAAATAACCATGCAGAGGATCTTTGAAAATCCTGGTGTAAATAAATGTTTTTCTGGTGGTTGTTTCATGAAGGCAAGTGTTTCTACAGTGGCAATGTCTTTTCTGTTATAGATCCTATACCTTTACCTCTTACCTTTCTCTTAATGCTATCAATGTCTATTACCAGCGGTACTCTTAAACAGGATTTACGATTAATTTCTTTTCTTTTTGGCTCCGCTATTGGGGGCCTCTTGTTCCCCTATCTTATTTATGAGACAGGGACGTTTTTATCTTTTAATGATTCACTTTCTTTTCTTTTTTATTTCCATGCTCTTCAGTCATACTTCACATGATGATAGTATGATAGCATTCTTCTACTTACATTCTACAATTTCTATCTTTCTTTTCCTTTCTACCGTTCATTCATCACCTCGCTTCCTTTGCCTCGTATCATAGCTTTTGGTTATCACGTTATTCTTATTTTATCTTATCTTTTATCTAACATTTTATAATTTGGTTATTTTACATCGTAGAGTTGCCCGCATAGATGGAAAATAACCTTGCATTGGTAAACTGGTAAGACGCCTTGTGCAAGTGAGCAAATAAATCCTTTTCAATAAGCAAAGGACGCCGTGTCTAGTCATGTTATTACAATTAGAAAAATCTGTTAATGTGATGAGAAAACGCTATACTCATATTAACGCTAAGCCACTTAAAATAATAAACATTCATTATCGGTAGTCAAAGATCAAATAATAAAAATATATTATCGACAAGGAAAACTTGAGATACGCACCTTTAGGTTTTAAATATGTTAAAATGTGAATATAAAACGATTAGTTTCTGGCCTTTGTTTACCGCAAAGAATATAATGTGTACACTCTATTACGTTTAATGATTTGATGTCCTTAACTGACTAAATCAAATGGTTTAGGCTTCGTTTATGATGTAGTGGATTATCATAGCAATGAAAAAACGATGAAACCATGTCATACATCTCACCCTCTCTTTCTCTCTCTCTCTCTCTCAGTTGGGAATCTCTGTTGTATTCAAACTCATGTTATAATTAGCGAGGGTTACTTAATATTATAACGAAATAAAAAAGTACTTCAATACGAATTTTGTTGACATTGATTTTTAAAGTATTAAATATCCGTATTTTCATGTTCTCTTTTATTTGCTAATTGTTTTAAGAGATTCAGTATCTATGTTTACAAGGAAATTCATGAAAGTTACATGAATAACTTCAAATATACTATCAAATTAAAGCGAATTGCTATATCTGAAAACCGATTATTTTTTCAAGTACATTTTAATTCCATTGTGAAAACGAGGGAGGTTTTTTTGAGATTAGTCTTCATTAAGTGAAGGATTTTTTGTTTTAAGTTAAGTTCTTGATACCTTGTGCGCATGTTCACACTAATGTCACTTCAGCAAAAGGTACACAGCTTCTCTTAATAGAGGTCAGCTCTTTGTTTGGCTGAACATTGCGGGTGGAGAAAACGACGACTTGATCATTCCTAACTGCTTGATAAATGGTATTGCTGTGATAAAAAGTGCTGATGTTTAGTTTATTTACTTAACAAGTCTGGTAAGTAGTTTTAATTTCTCTTTGCTCATTACACTAAAACTGTGTCTAATTAAATTAAATGTAAGTGCGTCAGAAGTGATATTGATTAGTACTATAAATATTGTAAGGTCTTTGTGTTGATTGTCTTTGTTTTGAAATTTAATGACTCTATCATTGTTACTTTTTAGGAACATTTTTATTGTTTTACCTATTTAAAATCTTGTTAGAAAGTATTATTATTGAGAATTTTATGAAAATACTAGATTTATTTGTATAATTGTGGAATTCCTTTTGAGTACATACCTTAGTTCTTTAGATGTAACGTGAAGTGTTGACTTCCTTATTAGTGTTGTAATATGTTTTATAATATTGAGCAGGGACAGTGATCGTGATTAGACGGAGGGTTTCACGGTATCATGTGTTGCCGGTATTAGCCGGATCATGCTAATCCCTCGAGCAACGTTGCTATTTGTATTGGTGGCAACAGCTATTGGTTGCTATTTATTCCCCAGTGGTAAGAAAACGAGTCTATTTTTATTCATATCTTTTTTTTACTTCAATAAATCAACAAGCTAAAGTCTAATTTCGTTGTCCTTGTGAAGGTTTTTGTGTCTTTTGTACCAAAAGTACCAAATGTGATTAAAAATAGCTTTTTATAAATTAATGATGGACAGACGATTTTGTTAAGATAGTCTGAAGACCTTGGCCTAGTCTGCCGGCCTCTTCTAACCTGTTCTATTATCTGATGTCTTGTGGCTAAAATTATGTTGAAATAATAAAAAAAATGTGTCTTCGACGAACATTTCTAGAATTACTTCGTGACAAAGTTTAAAATTTGCATACAATTACAATCTTTCAGATACTTAAAAGAAATTGAACGAACTTTTATTAGGATTAATTTATATTATTTGATCTTAGTTTGTAACATCATATCAAGTTATAGTATACAATTGCTTAAATGTAACGCCAGACGTTCCGGATCCGTGTCGTGGGGTGACGTGCGGCCCCGGCGAGTTATGTCGTCCCACGTCTGATGGCCGATCTTACCACTGCGAGTGTCCTACCACCTGTCCCAGTTACGGCGACCACGAAGGCTCGCGGCCTCTGTGTGCTAGCGATGCTCGGGATTACCCCGGCGAATGTGAGATGCGGCGAGCAGCCTGCGAAACAAAAACAAACATCACGTTCATGTACTATGGTAAATGTGGTAAGTGTTCCTAATTCGATTTAATTTTTAGTTAAATTCATAACATTTATCACAGAAACTTTAAACAATAGATGGCATCTTCATGTAGGATCCCTTTCAATAATCGAGGTTATAACAATTACGCATGTATTTCGTTTGAATAAAAGCTAAAAGTTGATTTTAGCATTATAATGTTAGTAAATAATTTTAATTAGTCGATATGTTAGCTATGTTTAAAAATTTTTATAATTGCAAATAAATTATATGAAAGCTGGTCGACCGTTGATGACCCATTCACCATACCCTGGAGGTCTTTCTACCAGGTTTTTATCCAGATCTTTCTATTGCTTCGTATGTGTTATGTATAACGTAGCCAATATGTTTCAAACTTTGAACATTAATACATTAGTGCAGCACTAATGTAATAAAATTTTCTACGTTCATGATATCTGCATTATTCTTCTCCAGCAAAGCATCGATGTGTTTAGGTTCCCTTTCTTTTCTCGTCTACGTATCTACGCCTCGAATTATAGTCATCATTTTAACCATTACTGGATAAAGGTGTCAGCCATAATTTTCCAATTAGGCTGATTGGAAGTGGCCTATATTCTGTGTTTTCCGATAATCCTATTAAGTTCCGAAGACCTTAACAAAGTCACCGGAATGTTGATGAAACTATTAGTAACTAAATCATGGTATGCGAATTTTTTCCCGTAAAAACTATTTTAGTTGTAATACATATCGCGATCATGTGAAAAAGAAATTGTTGTTATATTTTTCAGATCCTTGCGCAGGAGTGACTTGTCCGGATCCAGAGGTGTGTCAACTGGACGAACGTCGTTTACCTTCGTGTCGCTGCGCGGAGCCCTGTCCTTTGGAGTTCTCCCCGGTGTGCGCTTCCGACGGGAAAACTTACTCTAACGAGTGCCAAATGCAACGCGAGTCGTGTCGCGCTAGAAAACAATTGAGAATTATTTTTAAAGGGCAATGCAGTTCAGGTATATTAATGTTTATCAATTTATATTAAAGTTGGCTATTTTTTCCTTACGCAGCGTGTGTTTTGCAAAAAATCCTAATACAATTTGCCGGAGATCATAGTTTCTATTCCTAACATTCTTAGCTTATTCTTGTAGCTTAACGTAATTAATTGACATACGAATGTCTTGAAAGAAGATATATTAAAATTTGTTTTAGCTTTTGTTATTTACATTTTAGGAGTGAACCCGTGTTCGGAAGTGGAGTGTCGTCACGGAGCAGAGTGCCGTGTGGAGGAAGGAGGTGCGGTTTGCGCATGCGCACCGGCGTGCGAGCCAGTGCTTCGGCCCGTGTGTGGCTCAGATGCGCGGACACACCACAGTGATTGCGAGCTTCGACGTGCTGCCTGTCTACTGGGCCGAGAAATTAAACTCGTACACGCTGGAGCTTGTGGTATGACTACTGTATAGACTAATATGTTTCTGAATGCTGCAAGTGTAACAAACTATTTGTCACTTTTACTTAATTAATCCAAGACTATATATTCAAATTCTAAATACCTGTTCAAGATATAAATCTCGCCAAGAATTTTTTTTGGCATGTTGAAAATGACAAAGAATTTTTTAAAATTATCCGCAAAATGTAGCGCTGCCACGATAAGTGGGAGCTATAATACATGCATGTAGAACGAATTTGTTATAATCCCCTACGCTGGCAGGCTCAAACGGCGTGTGCGCGGGGCGCGTGTGCCCGCATGGCGGCGAATGCGTGGCTGCGAGCGGTCGTGCCGTATGCCGCTGCCCTCGCTGCTCCAGCGAGTTCGCGCCGGTCTGCGGCTCCGACGGTATCTCCTACGGCAATCGCTGTACGCTGCAGCTGGAGGCCTGTCGCCACCGCCGCGACGTCAAAGTTCTTTACGATGGACCTTGCAGTATGTAGAAACCTAACTTAAATGAGTTATGTCTCTCGATGAATATGTTGCATTTTATTTTTACAGTGAAATACAGCTTTTTGTATTTATTGGATTGACTGAAAGATCAAAGTTGCGCACTTTAGAAATTCGTTTATTAAGTGGTAGCATTCAAATATAATGTTTTCTTTCGTGGCGTACATTTCACAGAACAGTAAAAAGTAAGCGAAGACTCATTAAAACTGCATGATAACTGTTATCGATGTCAGTTAATTAACCTAAATTAGACGTAATTATAGAAGTAAAAGTCTATAAGAGACTATGCGGAAACCTATTTAAAAGATTTAATTATATGCGAAGTTTGTATATATTTTACATACTATGATATGATATGGTTTCCTATAAATTAACGTCAATCGAAATCGACTCATGAAGCATATGTATAAAGTCGCTAAAGTTCACGACTGCATAGCACATTCAGTGTAAGCAACCTTGAATATATATTTAGACAAAAAGTGCTTTTTATTTCAAAATAAAGTCATTGTTGTTTTAAATTTTCGTTGGTTGTTTACTTAAAAATAACAATGAGAAAAAATGGATTTTCTAAATATTTAAGTGTTTGGTAAGTTTTAATAACACTTACCTATCTTGTTTTCATAAAATATAAATAGATCATTGTAGATCTTTCGTAAATGTCCAGTTACATTTTAACTAAGTTTGTAATTGTTTTAGACGGTTGCGAAAATAAGAAATGTGAATATTACGCCGTTTGCGAAAGTGACGGGGTATCTGAAGCCAGTTGTGTTTGCCCAAAGCATTGCGAAGAGGGAACAGTAAGTGAATTTATTAACCATCGTCATTTCAGCCGCAGGGTGTCCACTGCTGTTAGAAGCGGCTTATATACAACAATCATTTTCCGATGTCTTTTTTAGGCGAGGCTTTCTATCAGAACATATGCCTTATGTGGAGCCCCTACCCAAGCAAGCAAAGGCTACCACGCGTAAGCTAAAGCGCTATTTATGCTTTGCCTTCGAAGGCTTCTTCTACGAGGTCGAATTAGGAATAAGAAGGTTCTTATTCATACCATCGCAATGACGTATCTAACGAACGAAATTAACAGATGACCTAACAAAATGGCAAGATAAGGTGACCACTTAGTACGCAGAGCAGATGGTCGCTGGGGCCTCAAGGTGTTGGACCTCGGACTGGCAAGCGCAGCATAGGACATCCACCCAAAAGATGAACAGACGGACAGGTCTTATTAAAATAGTCGGAAGACCATGGATGAAGGCCGTTTCCAACCAGCCTTTTGAAAAACCATGATGGCGGCCTATATCCAGCAGGTGACGTCCTGTGGCATAAATGACGATGATTATGAATTAATAAAGGTTTCTTCATTTAACATCAGAGAATTATAATAAAGAAATTCAAGTAATAAGATATTTCACATTTAAAGGAAACAGAGGAGGTTTGTGGCAGCGACAACCAAACTTACAGCAGCGTATGCGCTCTACGTGATGTCGCTTGTCGGGAGAAAAGGCACATTCATGTAAAACACATGGGATCTTGTGGTAAGTATAAAAGTTCTTTATTAAACTGTGAAAACAGGGACAAAAATTTGCACTGTAAAAAAATTGTCATTAGCAATAACCGTTTACTCAACGGCATTTATAGTTTCATCGGGTTGATGTGAGTACTGAAGTTGCTTAGGTACGACCTCCTTACTGTTACTAAGTTTAAGATCTAGCTTAGGCTAGACTAGCCCCGGGAGTCTTGACTCTGGTTGTTATGAATATAAGAAAAATGACGTATTTATATTTATAAAAAAAATTCTTTGAGAAATTTATGTAGTACGCAATATTACTTATGACACTACTTAAACACTACTTAACAACACTTACTTAATAACACTCTACTTAACATTACTTCATATTATATATGTCCTGTCGAATTCCAAGTTACATTTCATAAAAAGACTTTTAGCGTTGTTAAGCAATATTGACCTTGTGTCACATTTATACATCTATTTGTGCTCTATCCTTCTATAATGATGTATTAAATTGGAATTTGTGTAAATTGTTGTTAATACATTTTTTAAATATGTACGTTTCTTATTTTCATCTGCTTAAAGAGTCTAACAGCCTGCGTCCAGCTTGAGTGACAGCTCTAGATTGCGCCCCTTTTTCGTTGGATCTCCGGAGCCCTCGGTGCCTGAGGATCTCCGAAGAGAACACTTGAGTATATTTACTGTGAAGAATTTTGGTTCAGTGATTTTAGTTCTATGCTAACTCACACCTGGTAAAGTTGTAAATGCAATCCGGTAAACAGTATATTCATCATATTTATTATAATTCTAGCGATAGGGCGTCTACTGCTGGGCAGTGGTGGGAAATAGCTTGCATCCAGCGTCTTCCGATGACCTAAATTAGGTCGTACGTCCACCTTGTCGTTAGTCTTACATCGGGCTTGCCAATCCGTGGCCTCTATATTACTATTGTTTGTTTAACAGAGTCGTGTGCGGAAGTCAAATGTCCAAGCAGTACGTACTGCGCTCGAGGCGCGTGCGCATGTAGCCGGCCATGCGCCGGCATGCTTCGTGCGCCTGTGTGTGCCGACAACGGGCGCACGTATGCACACGAATGCGCATTGCATAACGCCGCGTGCGAAGCTCGTGCACGAGGCGACACCTCTCCTCGTCTCTCGCACCATGGCGAATGTAACGAACAAGACAACAATACCGCAGGTACTTCATCATACAAACTACAGGTCGTACAGAACAGTTTCATGCATAGGGCGACGTCGGCGCATCGTGCTACGTTCTTTATAAATACCTGCATCGCTCAGTTCCTAAAATGAGCATCGATTCATTACTTTGACTCTGCGCTTAACACACACTAAATGATTATATACGCCGTCACCTACAATACCATCATACCAGGTAAATTACAGGCCGCGATAGAAATGAAGCTAAATCGTTACCTCCTGATCATACGAGATAGAAGCGATGCTAGAGTTCCATCCGCCACTTGGGCAGCAATAAAAGTCCGAACGCAGTGATCATCATTGTCTGCTTATCACGCCTCATAACCAATCAAATTGTTCCGAATTAGAAAAATTGATTCACAGTGATCATTTAAAGATGAATTTTTATCTCGACGGCTACTTTAGCTATTTTTTTGTCACCGACTAATGTGGTTTAATTAATATTGACGTGCACGGGCTTAGGTGTTTTTATAACTTTTTCAATTAACTTCGAGGCTTTATATAAGCCATAAATTAATAACTACGGCCCTCATTGGCAAGCTCACGGTCGCGTAACGAGTCATAACCGGGATTCATGAGTAATGCTCGGGATTTATCTAGATGATCGAATCTGGTATGAAGGGATCCGTAAATGAAAGTAATTGATAAAGCCCACTGAATGGGCAAGTTGAAGTAGCAGTGAACAAGTCACAAAGTGCCCAAAATGGATATAGCTTGAGGTCCTATTGGAAATATCGTGTGTCGAAAAATGGAGCCCGGCTGAAATGATGATGATGATTATTATTTGTAGTGATTACTTTTGCAAGTCATAAAAATAATACCAGAAGAGCCTTAATTATAATGGTATAATTAAAATTAAAATGTGTAGTTATTATGGTTCCAAACGAGCCCAGTTTTCATTCTGCCGTTTGTTATATGTTTTATTACGACAGTATAAATGTTCAAATGTACAAGTATTACAGATACGAATAGAACAAGTCATAGTGACTTGGGTAATGAGATTCGAAGCGGTGACGATATTGAGAACTCGAGTGAGGCGGCGACCACGGCAATGTGCGCGCGTGTGCAGTGCGCCTTTGAAGCCACATGCACGGTGGACGGTGGTGGGCAACCGCGATGCGCTTGCCTTTTTGACTGCGCTGCGGCCGCTGCGGTTTCTTCCACGCCCGTCTGCGCCTCCGACCTCAGATTATACCCTACACTTTGTCACATGAAGCTGGAAGCCTGCCGCAGGCAAGAGGACTTACGACTCCGACCATTGGCTCTCTGTAGAGGCATGGAGGTTTGCCATTTTAAAATAATGTAGTTATCTATATCATCCGCCAAATGTGCAGCTAATCGCAAAACTCTAGGTCGTTTCTACCAATTCAACTAATATTTCTTCATATTTTCGTTAAGGAACGATGAAGAAAAAAATTGAAAAAAATAGCTAGGAAAAAACACTTTTATTCATACAAACTACAAAGTAAAATACTCAATGTAATTAATGACCTGTCTATATTATATATGGCAAGAGACAGGCCATTGCTATAAAAAATTTGACACCAAGTTGAAATCAAAAAAGTCGTGTTAGGATGTAATATAGCAAAAATATCGAGTACTATAAAACATTACAGGGTAAATATTATAACGTTTTTATTAAAATCTTACAGTGTGTTAAATATGAAACTTATTTTAAATACTAACCATTTATTATCAAGACAATCGATAAAAAAGTGATTATATTACTGCGTAATTTTATTATTGAATTGTTAAGTTTTGACAGTAAAAAGTCTACGACGCAGCTGTACCAAAACGGAAGATTAATTATAAGAATCGTAGTTATAAAATAATAATTGCACATTTTTTATTTTCATTTATTGCAAAATTACCGCATTACCGCATTAACACATACATAATCACTAAGTAACTCCAAAATGTAAAAAAACAGGAACATCCACGGAACTGCCATTAGTTTATACAATGTCCAGATATCAGAGTAGAAAATGACCGCCAAAACATTTTATTAACAGACGTGTGATCTAATTAACATGGTGACAAATAACGAGGCTAATAGCTAGAATTTCCCGCAAACATTCATATCTTGTCGAAAAATTTTAACCTTTTTTTTAATCAAAAAGAAAATTGTAAGTTGTTTTAATGTTCATCGTTGATTACTCGAAGGTAAAAGGTTTAATCATCATGAAGGTGACTAGCAGCAACTGGACTTTCACTGCCCAAAAAAGCAAAGCGAAGTGAAGTAAAAGAGGCTTACATTAAATTTTTAAGTAGAGAAATACTGAAGATAAATGGAAAGAAAAAATAATTAATGTTAGAGAAATAAAATAATTAATCATAAAATTTCGTCAAAATGTCACATCGGTTACGTGTCTGTTCGCAAACTGTCATATATGCCGATAATGCGTATCCGGAAATATGCAACCTTGTATTATTTTTATGGATTTTTTATTTTGTGCCATTTATTATGTATCTGAAATAGTAATACAATAATTATTACAATTGCCTAGATGATTTGAAAAGACTGTGTCATCATTTCAGCCGCCGGACAACCTCTGCTGACTTACATAGATTTCTCTCATAGTTCTTTAATAAGACCAGCTGGGATCGACCTGCATCCAGCGACTTCCGACGACCTTTACAAAGGCGTCAATCAACGTCCATATAATCGTCTTAACCTCCTAATAATTAACACTATTATATAACATTGTATAACAAACCTATTTTGTATTTTGTACATGACGAAATATTCTTAAATAAATAGTTCATTTAAAAAATCCAAACGTTACTGTGGGTGTGCAATTTTTTTTCGATTGAAAATTGTGTAAGCGATTTAAAGTCAACTAAATAGGATATATAAATTAAGGTGTATTTTATGAAAACATATAAAGCAAGATTAAAAAGACTAGAGGGATTTTGTAATGCACAATAGGCCGAGTTCTGTTTAGCCCGTGGACAAGTATCGGCGTAACCATACACACGCCGCAATGTTTCTTCAACAGTTTCGTCCTTGCGGCGACGATGAGCCTCTCACGGACTCTGAAGGAAGGACAATGGATTGTGGCGGCGGACCCCATCGCAAGGATTGCCCCGCGGGTAGCTATTGTCATCACACAGCCAAGGCTGCAAGATGCTGTAGAAAAGGTAAGAGATATGAAGTAAATTTTGAACCCCACTGTAGCTTAAGACAATGATTTTTAACTTATTTTAGTGTAAGTACCTACTTATATATTTACACATACACAATATCCGGCAATTGATTCGGCATGTCAAAAATATTAGTTTTATTGACAAAATCTGTTTAAATATCGGTTAAATATCAAACTGTCGGAGAACTGCGCGATAAATACAATGCTCTATAAATTTGAACCTAGTAAATCTTGATTCCAGCAGACGCTGTTCTCTACAATGTGCCTAATCAAATGCCGGTTACTACACTATAACTTACGTGATAAAACTATTTTTTTTCTAATAAAAATTGTAATTTCACGTATACTGCATAAAATAATTAAATTCAATTGTTGATTTATAAACATC
Organism: Battus philenor; assembly: GCF_028537555.1. Classification (NCBI taxonomy): domain Eukaryota; kingdom Metazoa; phylum Arthropoda; class Insecta; order Lepidoptera; family Papilionidae; genus Battus; species Battus philenor. The sequence continues at coordinate 9,740,027 of NW_027181693.1, forward strand.
GACTATTTTTGTATTATTTATTGGTTAGAAATGTTTTTGAACATAATGTAAAGTAGTGTAAAAGTTTTTATATTTTTTTCAGTCCACTCAGTTATCCTGAGAAGCGTTAAATTACCAAAGTGTAGACATATAGTGAACTTTTACTTTAATCTTTTTATGTTCAAGTTACATTTATTGTAATCTTTTTAATGAGTTTAAATCAATGGTGATCAAAAATAATAATACATGTAAAATATTTATATAATGAATGATGTAAAAAAAAAATTAATTCTAAATATTTTTATATTTATTTTCAACATGTTTTAGGATGGTAAGTGGAATTATGTTATTTGTATCCTTGTGTCGAATTTTGTATTTAGATTATTATATATTTAGATTGATATTATCAGAGGAAGAAACGACCTGTACAAGATTGACGGTGGCAGTTTTCTACAATGGATTATCACAGACTTGATTTCAGATTCTACTTTTTAAAAAAGAAAGGAAAAAAGATAAGTCATATTTATACGTTAATATGTTCGTGTACTTTTTCCAAAATTTTGTACTAACTGGATTGTCCAGAATTTTGAAAAAGGCTTCACGAAAAAACGTCCTAGCAGCATAGCATGTCCTGCGATCTGGAGAATGCGCTACAAAACCACAATCAAAGGTTGCAAGTTAAAAACAACGATTTCGTATAATTTTCGAAGGACTGAAGAAGATTGTAAAGGATATTAGCGAAAATTTACCTAACTCTGATTTGAAAACGTGCTAAGTACAATTTCGAACAGCGATTGCGTGAATATTGTATTGTGAATGAAGTTCTTATAAAGAATTTACAAGCTTGTCGAGATATATAAAATTTCACCAAGTTAATAATTATTGTCATTGGCTAATCTATAATGGATTAATTTTAAAAATTATTATTTGAACACATCACGAAACTAAAGGATGCGAGTAAATAATAAATGTAATTTATGCGAATCGTATTTTCTTTGTATTTCGAAAGAATTTGATAAAAGTGAAATCAGAATTTTCACTTTCAATTAATTTTATCTCTATTGGATGACATTACTGTCTGCAAAAAGCATTTAAAATATGCAACAAGCGGCCATTAAAAGCTTAACGTGTAATCACGATTTTGCCCCGAGGCGTTCACAGTAAAAATATAGCATGATGCATTTTCATTGTAAAAATGCTGGATGGAAGAGTGCTACACCAAATATATTACGCAACAATAAATTACATGTCAGCGCTCCCAGCCTTGCATTTTGCTGGACAATTCCCGCACTCAACTTGACACATTTAAGAGTATAACTCATTTCCTTAACATTTAAATTCACACCTACTAAATTTCAACTACAGTTTAAACCTAAATGGATAACATATTGTTTATTTTAATTCAAGTATTATGTATTTTTAGTAAGAACCAATCCAGATGTAATAAATGTTTTAATAAATTTGCAAAATGATCTAATGGCTGCATTCGTATCAATGAAAATAATACTAATACAACTATGAATTACGCCAAGTATATCACAATAATATTTAATTCAAGTAAAAAAAAATTTCGTTAGTTGCTTTTCGTGGAATTTTTCGACGTTATTTCAGATAAAACGGTTCCTGAGAAAAAAGATTGCCAGGAGTCGTGGCATGGCTGCTGTGCCGACGGCGTGACAGCGGCCAAGGGCCCGGGAGGGGCCGGCTGTCCCTCGCAATGTGGCTGTCATCGTCTAGGCTCGGTTTCAGAACAATGTGACGAGAGCGGACAATGTTTGTGCCGACCAGGCGTCGGTGGTCAGAAGTGCGATCGCTGTGAACCTGGATATTGGGGATTACCAAGAATTGGAAACGGGCATTCAGGCTGTATACGTTAGTAGTATTCTTTAGAAGTTAATTTTAATAAACAGCTACTTTTGGTCGAGGCATATTCTCGTAAATTTTATATGAATTACCCGCCCCGATAGATTTCGTTCTACGAAAGTTATGGCCTGTCAGATTCCGGAAAAAAAATTAAAGTATTCGTATACATTCTTCGAATGTAGACTTAAATATTTTTAAGCAATTTTCATTGTAATGCGTGATTAGCATGAGAAAAAGAAAGTAATTAAATAATTGTATTTTTAATCTTCCTCGTGTCTTAATGAACATGTAACAAAAGTACCCGAATTGATCAAGCCGTTCATTATAATTTTTGTTTATATAAACAAAATATAATAAGACATGTTATAAAATAATTAGTTTTCTGTTATTAAAGTTAAATAAAAAAAAAGATATGTACTGGATTGTCCCAAATATTATTCAATGTTTCATGTTAATTGTCATTTAATATGTTTATTCCATCTATAGATTATTGTGTATATAGTATAGTGTTTTAATGTTTTATTTTTAATGTGTAGCATGCGGGTGCTCAGCCTTCGGCTCGGTCCGCGAAGACTGCGAACAGATGACAGGTCGATGCGTGTGCAAGGCCGGTATACAGGGACAGAAGTGCACCGTTTGCTCTAACCACGAACACACTCTGGGCCCTAATGGCTGTTTTGATCGTGAGTATTAACATAATCATTCGATTTATATTCACCGTGCTAGACGTTCCCATTTGGCAAAGTCCATTATTTTATACTGATTCTGACTCGTATACTTTAGCGGAATCGACGCAGCTGCCGGCGACGACGTGTGAACAATTGACGTGTTACTTCGGAGCGTATTGCGTGGTGAGGAGCGGGTTGGGGACATGCGAGTGTCGGGCTCCAGAGTGCCCGGCTTCGACCGGACCGACAGTCTGCGGTAGCGACGGCCGCAGCTACTTATCCACGTGCCACCTACGTTCTCACGCTTGTAGGACACAGTCTGACATCGTGGTTCAGGCGTTCGGCGCGTGTGGGGAGGGAACACCCCACGTCCGGCGAGGTAGTCGCTCAGCCGGTAGCCGCTCGGACTCCACGCGTAAAGATATCACTCACACACCATCACCCAGTGCCAATAATCGCATTGAACGTATGAAATATCCGAGTTCGACCTCATTACAGCACACCGATGCCTCCGTAGATACTAGCGATAGCGGTAAGCCTGATAGTCCCGAGCCCGAGCTGTCATGTATCGATGTTCTGCCGCCAGTTGGATATCGTTAGTAATGGAACGCTAGTTGAAGGTAGCCGTTGCACGATTTGTAGTTATAGCGATATACTACTTACGGTTTTCACTATTTACGGTTTTTTATTGTATGTATTGGTTCATTCGCAGATAAGATATATCATTCATATAAGCCCGGTTCAGACTACGATGATTACGAAGACAGGTGCTTAAAAAAGACAACAAAGCATCACTTTGCGACTTTTTACGATAATTTCGAAGAGGAGCAATATGTAACAAACGAAGTTGTAGATTATTATCCATTATATGAAGAATATTACGACGAACGAGAAAAAGATGCGTACGTCGCCCCATTATTCGACGGGCGGGCTCATATGACTGCGCGCACGAGGTTGCCAGCCAAAAGTTTCGATATATGGGCCGAGGTCTCAGCTGTTTGCGGCAAGGGAGCGTTAATGAGCGCCTCAGGTGTGAGAGATTATTTATGGCTCGGTTTCATGGAAGACAAAGCGGTTTTACGGTGGGACGCAGGCAGCGGCCCTCTGGAATTGCGTTCGGGGAAGGTCAGATTTGACGGACGGTCTAAAATATCGGCGAGAAGATACAAAAAAGATGCTCTATTAAAAGTGGGGCCGGCTGCAGCGAGAGGTTCAACGCACGGTCCGATGAGCTCGTTGGACATCGATCCGTACATTTTCATTGGCCGTACACCTGATAACGTAACTTTGTAAGTCCAACGTCCATTGTTATTGCATTAACCACTAAATGCATACTATTGCCTATTATTTACATTCCGATTCGGCTTACAGATATAATTTATAATTAAAAATGTAGCTGGGTGTTGTGATATTTCTTGTTATTATTTAACTTTATGTAATCTTTCATGAATTGAGGTTTTAATCACTTTTGGAGTATAAACAAAAATAATGCAATTTTGGTTAAAAACTTGAGATGAAGTGTAAAAATATGTGTATATCTATTTTAAAATAGTAAAATTTGATTAACGGAATTTTCGCATGAGAGTAACAAAATGTCTTACTGATCCACTGGATGTTCAAATATATTTCCCGTTTTATCATTTTATTGAAATATTTCTGCATTTGTAATGTAAAGTTGTAGTTTAGTATTAAACTAGCCATAAAGGTTGTTATTAATTTTTAAGATTGTCGGGGATGTATATGCCTGGTTTCGTGGGTTGCGTGCATCGTCTACGGATCAGCGGTCGCGATATTATCCCGCCCGCCCGAGGAATGTCCGTCACCACCCACGGAGTTCGCCCATGCACTCCACATAACCTCGCACAACTTGTTTGCCCTTAAAAATAGTGTGCCAAACATATAATCAAATCAAAAATTTGGTTAAGTAATTAAAATGAGAATCAATTACAAAAATGTGTTGTTAGTAGTAAAACCCTGTTACGAAGTAATTAATTACTAAATTTGTTAAATTATATACTCTACAAGACTTTCAAAGTACCTTCAACGAGATTTTATCTTAATATTAATGGTCAAATTATTGCGTACAGTTTGTATAATATTTGATTCTTTACGAAGTTTTCTTTTATGTTCTCTAATCTTAAAATTATATAAGTAATTTGATAATTTTGATGTTTACTGGAAAAGTTGATATTACAAAAAACTAAAAATTTTATGATCATATTTGAATAACAATTGTATTCTATCTATACTTCGATTGTATATGGCCGTTAAAATATTTTTAATACGCAAACTATAGTGTATTCCAATTGAAGTTATATTTTAGATGAACCTATAGTAAATTAAAAGAAACGATTGAAAATTACATATCTTCCTGTAATCAAATAAAATCTTTGACATTTACGTTAAAGGTTTTTCGTGTTCAAGTATGTCTAATGTCAACAATTCTTTGTGAGCTTTTAAGCATAATATACGATAGCGAAGTAAAATCCCCTGTTTCATTTGTAATGCCCTTTTTCATTACCTTGAGCAATGTAATGATGGACAAGATAAATTTCTACTCGTTCTTGTCAGTTTTCATGGCCGCTCTATTATATTCTTATCTACATTTCTCTTCCCTCTTCCCTTTATAATCCTTCTTATCGCTGTCTACTTTATAAAAGCCACGAAATTATTCTGTTAGGCGAACGGCGAAAGCAGGTCGTAAAAAAGTTTTTCAAGTACCATATAAATAAAGGACTAAGAGAAATTGATACTTGGTTTAATAATGACTATTTTTTAGTTTTCGTAACAAGTATCAAATACGAATTCATAATATTTTTTTTAATCTAAATATGTTGACGGTTTATTTTTATGATACCGGTAGGTGAAAATTTTGATAGTATAAATTGAAGGTCATAAATTTGAGCATTGGATTTATAGTTGGAATCCCGTAAATGTCAATATTACCAGTACGATCCCAATAAACCACATTGATATTGTGCAATGATGAGAAATGTTATTACGATCGCAATGTAGACTTTTACTGCTGCAGTAAAACGATTTAATTTCATGTTGTTAACACGACATATTAAATTTACTTTTTAATGTGCTTTAAAGGCGATAATCTATTTCACATTCAATTCTACTTTATATTTATTAATTATTTATCCACAATAAGACTAGCTGGAAATTTAATATGAATTAGTGCCTTTCTCTTTACCTACTGTCTATTAAAGTTGGTATTTCAGCACGAATCTTGGTGTTTGTCGGTTTTAAACTGAATTATAATATATTATGTTAATGAAAATAGGGAATAACTGTTAAGGAAAGTTTGAAATTTGTTATCGCCAATTGCTTTCTTAACTATTAAATATGCTTGAAGGAGTAGACATGAGCTATTGTTATATAATCAGTTATAGTTTGATGTGTAGTGTAAAAGCTTTAAAGGGTATACTCATACTTATTTGCTATTAATATATGGTATATATATGGTACACCACAAAGTCAATGGTTCCAGAAATTTTAAACAATTTCATAAGAATAAAACAACATTACTTAAAATTTTTAAGAAGTGTGTCATTTATTTATTAAAGTTTAAAGATTTTTAATCATGTTACGAGTAAAAGTAATGTAATACGAAGTAATATAAGTATAGAGTTAATAATCTTTTAGAGAGGAAACATTAATTTCATCATGACAATTGCTTGCTCAACCGCCTGCGTCATACTAATATAGCTAAAAGCCTCTATTCACTTCTCATGTTACCTCGGAATGTTATTAGTCCTACCGTGAATTGTGAACGAAATTGAATAACGATGATTAAGAATGCGAACTCGGTTGGTATTTTTGGATCTAATGTCTACAAAGTATATTTATTATTACATACGACCTTTGCAAAGTCATCTGTCCACCTTGAAGGTTGACGTGTATTGCTCATGGTGATCCGTTGAGTTATGTAGGTTATTTTCATTAACTACTGATCTCCTCATTCCCGATTCGATTTCGTAGCGAAAGCTGGAGCATAATCCTCTCCATGGCTTGTCAAGCAAAAGTGAGCTTGCCAATGAGGCCCGAAGTGAGAGGCCACGTTGCACTGCCGTAGGTCATCATAATAAGAAAGAATTACTTGAACATTATCACTATAAATAATTTATGAGAATTAGAATTTTACATTATTACGTTAATCTTGTCGAACGAGTTGCAAATGCGTTTTACTTCCGAGGAAGTTCCTTTTTTATGCAATAAGATGAAACAAGCATAGTTCCTTTCCTTTTACTTAATACGTTAAGAGAAAATGGTACATTGTATTAGTGAATTCATACCAGAAGCTGCGGAACTCTATATGAAGCATATAATTGTGCTTGCACTGGCCGAAGAAAAAGGTACTATGGTAGTTTCTAAATTGACTCTTTTTCTTGCGTGTAGTGGAGTATATACGCGTTAAGAATATAGGAAGTCATCGTTGTCACTAAGCACTTAGCCACGCCTCTTGCTCGAAACACGCATCTGCACTTTTTGAAATATAGGTATAAGTAATGAAGTAAGGTTAAAAACATTAAAGAAAGATCGGACATATTTTTGAGAAAGTTTTCGTTGGTCGATGTGAATAAAACTTTCTAATTTACTATAATTTTATTGGTCAATAGGCGTGGCTAAGCTGTGAAATAAGGATGAGACACAATGTTCTTAACGCCAATATACATAATAGTACCGGACGCTTAATTGAAAACATTGAAGATATGAATCTTTCGTCGGAAATAATAATATTTTATAAAGGCAATCAGGTCTAACAACTGTATATACATATCAATCTATAAAAAGCACTGTGTGATGAAGCCACTGCTCTAAAAAACCGAACCTAGAGGACTTTGCCTCATATCTTACTTTTTAATCCAATGCGCCAAATCAAATATCGATTATAAAAAATTTGAAGAAACGAAAGGATCTGTTTATTTCTTTTTCCTTCGAATTCGGTATTGTTTACGCTTATAACTCTTACGTACATTAACATACATATTTTAAAATCTTACTTGAACAGAAAGTGAACTAGTATTAAATTATGAATGTGAATTATTTTTGTTTTGACACTGTGTTATTTTTTAATTAAACATTGTAAGTCGTTTCAGATTACGGAAAAAATATTTTCACTTTTAAATCATTATAATTAGGTTGTTAAATATCTTTATAGAAGTTTCGATGATAAATAACCTTTCTTGAGATTTAAGTTTATTATTATGCTTTTGTTTTTTATGGCATGACGGTAATATTGATGAAAAATGGCAGTCGGTTGAAGGATACCAAAAAACGCGGATAGAATAAGCGTCGCTCGAAAGTAGGAGTTTTTAAGTTCTATTAATAAGACAGTTCTGTCACGATGAAAAATGAGGCGCAACTTTCAGTTTAAGTATTCATAGAGCGTTGGATGTCTACTAAGTACGAATAACTAAAGTGTAAGGGGCGAAAATAAACAATTTATATTAGTATAACGTTTAAGGAATGGCAACCTGCCACGTAATATCAACTACTAATAAGGTCGAACTTAATGCCGAAGCCATGGTTTCGTAGGTGAAAAAAGTTAATATGATATAAGAGAAAAAATCTAAATCTTTGTATTTAGATTTTTTCTAAATAAATATAAGATAGATAAAAAAGAATCAGATAATAATAAGACGACTATTATTCAAGATAATGGTATATAAATATATTATAATAGATATAAATATGTGAATATACAAATATATGTATGTGTGTAATATACTTAAATGAAAATATAGAATTTATACAAATATATAAGCTAGTCAAGCAACAGCATTCGAATCTTCACTTTGAATACGCACCTATTTCTAATCATTCAAATATCGAGTAATAATTTAATCTCGAACTAACTATAACAGCTCTAAAATAGCTCCCTACAACATAAATGCGTTGTTTACTGCATAACAGTTTCATAGAGCGTCTAGTACGCGACATTGTTAGAATTTTCAAACGGGTTAATATCAAGAGGGGCTGAGGAATGTTTAATTACCGCCGTGACATCCTCGGGCAAACAGTTGACGCCAGCATGGGCTGCTCTCGCTCTGGCATCACGCATGCCAGTCTCTCGTTATACGTACATAATGTTTTCCGTTACAAATTTTCGTTAAGCTACCTGATACGCGCTTTTAAACCACATTGCGAAAACAAATAGCATGTTTAGATGTCGCTATAACACTTGTTGTTGTAAATATAGCTAACATTTTTCAAGCAGTCCAATTTAATATTGAAAAATTAATTATTTCTAAATTTTAATTACGTATTTTTGGAAACCGGATACGTTAAATAGTTTCTTTATTTTTAAATACACTCAAGCAGGCACATAATTGCAGACGCCTCTGAGTAATAGTATATCACGTGTATTAATAAAATTTATACGTGATGTATACATACATTATAATTACTGCCATAAAACGTCGTATTGGTAGACAGATTATCATTCACAATGTTATAATAAAATGGCGTGTATTTCTTTTAGTTGATAAATAGCATTCTTTAAATTAATAGCGCGCAACAAGTAGCAGTATCGTCGGCAATCATTCATAGCACCGCAATGCAAGCGATCTCATAGATTCCGCTCTTGGCGAGGAATTAGCGCGAAAGCCGCGACAATTATTTACGACGTTTCCAGCGCGGAATTACAGTGCGCTGCACTACTGCTGCCTTTTATGTTTATTCACGGGTTATTATTCGCGAGCGGAGGGGATTATACGAAAACGTAACCGTAGGTGCGCTCATATATCACGCAGCCGCAGACGCTACCAGTTGGGAAAGTAATCGCTGCAAACGTCGCGGAAATTATCCCGAGGATGGGCTTAAAGGGTCGGATGAACTCGTTTCGAATGCACACACGGAATGCGTTATGTATTTTTAATTTATTTCGGAGGTTGCGCTCTAATTTACCTTTCTATTTTTTGACGACAGCTTTTAATGTAAACATTCGTCGTTAGCCGTAACACAAAATTTTGTAAAGTACGATCGTAACCCGGAATGCGTGGTTTATGAAAACATTTCAGAAATGATCGAGTGCCAAACAGCGCACATTAAAACTGTATAACGTAGTCCACGTTTATGTTTCGCACGTAATCCCCTCGACGTGTAAAATACGGGCCGTCAGTAAATAATTAAACTGAACTATAATTTCGCTTCTGTTAGTGTCGTTAACATAGTCCAGAGATTTTCGTAATTGTTGTGACTCTTGTAGAGCAATTTCCCACTCGTAAAATAGTTTGTTTATTATGATACAGGACAGCCAGAAAGGCATTCAAAAAGTAAATTCTAATCGCTACCTATAAATGCTACGTTACCTTTACGTTTTACAACTGCAAAATTTTGATCCAGTCTCAACAAGACGGTGTTTATAACCCATCGGGGGCATTCCGTGGCTTTGCCGGAGCCCAAATCTTACGCCGCTGGATTTTTCTTTGAGGTTAACGTGTTTTTTATTAAGTTTGTCGTCAAGTAAGAGCCATGTAGACACGAATAAACCGATGACGATTGCCAAGCTTAAAAACAATATTCTCAAAGAAATGTCCACTATGACCGCATCAAACTTGCTGTCTCACAAGCGATGTGCCAGCGAGTTTGGTGCGGCGGTCTAGATTTGAGAAGAGTGTACGTTCAAACAGCGCACATCTCAGTTATATTATTTATGAAAAAAATAAATTCCTTTGTGTTTATTATGTAATATTTTTTCCTTAGCATTTTTTGTAATGCAATCAACTTAATAGCCCAAATTTTATTTCTTTCTTAATAATATTTTTGATATCATAGATAAATCTTATCTCATTATGTATCACGTACTTAAGCGTTAATTAGATAACAAATGCAATATAAATTACATTGAAAGGAACTAATAATGCTTTCCCCGGAAATTTGTTTTGCAGCAAAAACGGGCCAGCCGCGTCCGAAAGGCAAGAAACAAATTGATTTTTGATGTCATCTCTTACGTTACGTTAATAATTCTTCGCGCCACTCCATCGCATCAATTACACGCAAAAACTTATTTTATCAGTTAACTTTAATAACCTCGGTATGTAAAAGGATCCTTCAGTGAGCGGTCATTATGCATGATGAATTGAATTAATAATTTCTCCTTTCACTGACGTTGAAGGTATATCTTTCGTCCCCGATATCGTACGGACATACGTTAATTACACCACGTTTGGGGTTGGAAATTAGTAAGTTACTTTGAATGTTCGGAAAAGTAACTGTATAGTAAATATATTTTCGAAGATAAGTAACATGAGCCATCTGTTGTTTGGATTAATGTTTTAACGTTAACTTATAGTTTAGTTAGATATGTTATTCGACTACGTGAATACGTTGTTAACATAAGTTTTGTATTGAACCGTGAAAAAAGGAATACATTAGTCGGTCGTAAGTGTTACAAATCAAGATAATGTCGCCGATAAACGTCGCATCCAATCACCGGGTGTCCTGTTACGAGGTATACGATGTTATTTACGCGGTACCAATCAGTATGGAAATATGTGGGGTAGGTGAATGATCTAGAATGAGTGGGTGCAAGGCAGTGCACTTCGACAGCCTCCGGCGCGGCTTGCGCCCGAGCGCACGCCTTGATCTAACGAGCTATTGTGCTTTTATATATCATTCCCTTATCGTTCATTAAGCGCCCGTCCACTTCTCCGACCTAAAATTATCAGTGTTTGTGAGTTTCATCAAAATAATATATCGTCATGCAGTTTACGCTGGTGTTTATTCTGTTAGCTCTATTCAGTACAATTAACGCGGACGGGAGAACCCTGAGACAGGCGGCCTCCGCTTGCAATGCGAATTTTATGTACGACAGGGTGCTACTGAAACGTGTGACTTTACTATCGAGGTATATTTTCATTGGTAAAGTTTATAGTGTGAAATCGAACGCTGAAACTATGAGGATATACAAAGTTAACATACGTCGCATCTTGAAGGGGGATATAAATGACTTAGGAGTTACAATTCGGTTCGGAAGCGCAAAGTCAATTCATTTTACACAAGCATCCATTTTAGTAGAAAGTAGTCTAGAGAGAAAGTGTCCGGTGTTACGCGTACGAAATTATGCTATTTTTCTTACCGAGAAAAAGCATGACGAAGGAGCTTTGAGCTTGAGTTTAGTAGTGGAACCGGTGCTGCTTACTTTGAGGAATATTGGAATAATAGAAGCCGCGGTTAAAGGTATATATATTTTTTAATTTTTATTTATTTCTGAATTACCTATTTCCATTTTTTTTTCATATTTTTATTTGATGAGTTCTAGTCGTTCAAAAATGCTATTTTTTCAATAACAAAGTCAAATTAGCTAGAAGCTGTTATAGTTTATAATAAGTTTTTGAAAAGGAAAAATCCGTTTTTGGGAAGGTAAAGTTTAAATTGTATAATCATATGTGTGATATTTTCAACGGAAAGGTCCGAAAAGCTGAAAACGTTAACGTCAGAATAATTTACCATTTAAATGACGTTCTAAAATAATATTACTCTAGTATTAGATCATTATTATGATTATCTATACATACATATTTTCCCTGAGTTATAACATTTAAAGCGAAAAAAATTTGCAATCTCACCAAAGTTATTTTATTCGCCATCAGCTTAAACGGCGAAAGCTTATTGTCACTAATTCATTTTACGTTTATTATAATAGAAGTGAGTACAGCGAATAAACAAGTCGGCAATTAGTAGCAAGGCGGAGCAATTGTTGAAGGCACTCGGCGGTTGAATCGAGTGAAACTCATTGTGCTTGTCCGATGCGGTTATTAACGACTTTTCAATATTACGACTTGAAATGACACCCTAATGCGCCCTGTCACATTTTTAATAGACGTGCAATAATATTTCGCCCGGGGCAATAGTGCTTATTGCTGGGTCGTTGTACTGTTTGCGAAATCAAGCTAATTGGTTTGAGTTATATTTAATTTATGTATATCTTTATTTCGACCATTTATTATAATGAAAAATAATATATTAGTCTTAGTGCTTTAATTAACGTTCCTGTTAATGAATAAATTAGACACAAAAATTAATCTAACTATTCTTAAGTATCTAATTATATTCGTAAAAAATTATAAAAATGTTTAATGAAAAATTTAATTAAATTCCAATTTAATACTCTTTAGATAAAATATTCGCTCACAGTAGCTCCAGTCAGTAACGGAGAGGTTCACTATGAGAATGGATCAGGAATGATGTTATCCGTAAAAGGAATGATGTTAGACGAACGAAAGTAGCCGATACATTCTAGCGGATTGGCAAGTTGAAATGGCAATGGCCAGGCTACGTAGCGCATAGAACTGATGGCCAATGGGGCGTTAAGGTTCTAGAGTTGGAGAAGTTGAGTAGGACGTCCAACTACAAAGTGAACAAACGATCTTGTTAAGCTTGTCGGAGGATGCTGGGCGCAGATCGTTTTCAGTCAGTCTAATTAGAAATTGGGGGAATTGGTAAATAAAACATTTACTTGTTAAGATTTATAAAGCTTAACGTGTTAAAACAATGGTTTATTTACCTTAAACAGTTTCTTAATATATTCTTCTTTCATAATAAATAAAACATTGCGTTCTGCACAAGGTCGGGTGAGTAATAACTAATAAGGCTCCAGGCAATGACACTCAATATTACAGTTTCTTTGAGACGCTTTAGTTTGAAAGGCTATCTTTCTTTTGTTCGTGTATTTGCATTAGTTACAATTACTTGAATCCTCAATCTTATACAAGAAAATTTAGATATTAATTTATTTGAATCCATTTTCTTTGTTATTGTTTATATTTATTAACTAATTAAATTGGCACTATTTCAAAAAATTTTAAAATACCACAATCTAAGGATGAAGTTATTTTTAGATTGTATAAGCCATGTTTTATAAACTTATTCACAAAAATATAACTAAAACTATTTTCCATCATCATTAGCCATTGTACTTCACCCTGGGCCTCTCCCATAGATGTCCAGAAATACCTGGTGGAAGCGGCTTGTATGCAGCGTTAGGTGACGACCTTAATAAGGTTGAGGCTTACCTTGTAGGTGTATTCCAGAACTTAATGGCCCTATTGCTACTTCAACTTGGCAATACGATAGGTTATGTTTTACTTCCGTTTGTCTACGGATCTCCTAATTCACTTTCATATCGCAGAGAAATCCCGAACATAGCCTTCTCAATGGATCCTTGAGCGTCTGCCAATAATTAGCATTCCTCAATTTGTGAACGAGTCTAATTAATTAGTACAACGTATTTTTCTTTATTTTTAAGTGCCGTATTAGCTACAATGAATAAGTTCGTTAGAATTAAAACATATTGGTATAAGAAACGTATTCCGTTGTAAAGGTGTGTAGTCGTTGCAAGTCTCGTTAAGGCAATGTGAAACGTTGGTATTCATCAATCAGCATTTTACAGGTGGCAATACAGTACAGTTTGTGCGCAACGCAACAAGCGCGCCTCATTAAAGTTTCGTTCGTACTGTACTCGTTCCACGGGCTAATTGGTTTCTAGTCATTACTTCTAATAGACTGAAACTGGGTTGTGCAAGCTTTCTTTTCTATTCCACTTTTATTCTAAAAAGATTGTTTCTTAAAAAAAAAGAAGTAAAAAAACTTACTTCCGAGCAATTACAAAGTTGTTACAAACAATTTTTCATTTAAGCGAATAAATTTGTTCTACGTGAACTTTCAATTATAATCAAAGTTTAGAAAATTTAGTACGATTTTCTGCGAAGTTCTGTGATAATATTGAGTTTGTTGAAATGTTTTGCGATAAAACAATATTGAATGTCATCAAAGGGAACTTTTTTTTTTCAATAACTTCTATGGTCACATTTTCGATGACAAATATTACATGTATGTATAATAGACCTAAGTAAGCGATTAATAAGATATTTTCTGTGTAATAGTATAAATAAAAATAATGTTTAAGTTACTTTCAGAGTATATATTAGTAATTTAAAAACTTACAAAGATTATCGTGATAACAACATATTTTTATTAAAGTATTAGTCATTGTTAATAATTTGTTTTTTTTTTTTAAATATATTTAATTTAATATTCAGCGATATAAATACCAAACATTATTTTATCTCAGCGCGCAGGCCATTGCGACTAATATTTTAAGCTACATATCTCTCTATGTTTTCGGATGATGTTAATTTTGTTGACCAAAATGGCATTTGAAGTCAAGCCTAAGACCTTTTTTAAGCTAGCGGAGTTCGAGGGTTCTTGGGTAAGGTCCTGCTCGGACCATTACTTACTACTATTTCATCGGGAAGACGCTGAAAGGGTCGTTCCTCGACTTAGTTACAATTGCCTTGGCTAATAACACTTCTGCCACTTCAGAGAGCGTTAACGCCGGGAGAAGACAGAAGTAAAGAAGAGAAGAGATATAAATGGAGAAGAAGCGAAGTGGCATAAGATCATCACTTCCAAGAATACCTTCACTTCCAAGAATATCTTCACTTATATTATAAAAATTGCTAGCATAATATACGAGCATTTTAAGGAATAAACCGTACAATGGTTATGGAAAAATTATTAGCTATGTTTTCAAATAAGAATAGTTAGTATATATAGAATGACGTAATCCATTGCCAAAAGTATGCAATAAATTTTCAGATTCTCGGCAGAGATTCGCCTCACAGTTGGTGGAAGGTTTTCACAAAACATACGCGCACGTCGCCGCCGCAAACCATCGTTGACATACATATTTGCCGAGTTGCTGTAGGCAGCTGGGTTATATTATTCTGAAAATTGAAATTGCGATAAAGAAAATATTCAGCGCATGCCACTTTTGGATTCTTTGATTTTATAGTTATTTACTTAACAAACAACATAAACAGAGAGTGTTTGTTACTAGACGTACACCGTAAACAATAGTAATTAGTTATATGTTTAGAAGTTTTATTTTGGCAAATATACAGCTTTACTAGTTGTTAATGAATTTATGTTTTAGAAGTAATATATAAAGTAATGATAATGAAGCAAACAAATGCGTTTACAAAACTCGGATTACAACGTAATAAAATTTACCCATAACTCTTTACATGTATTTTATAGATAAAAGCATATTTTTTATTATAAACTTTTGATAATAGAAAGAATATTAAAATATTATAGTCTTTGAAAGATTTATTAATTTAATAACAGGATAAACCGAAATTACTGCTTCAGAATGAATTATAAACAAGTCTCGGTAGAAACTGTAACCGCAGAGTTACTGGCTCACAATTAGTTTCGCCTTCCGAGTGAAAATTTCAATGCAGTACTATAGTATACCATATCTCACGAAGTTTTCCCTTCTGTTCATGCTTGAATATTGCTGTTCTAATTTTTAATAAAAAGTTTTGTATTTTGTTTCTGGCGTCTTCATTCTTTTATTTGTACCTATGTACCGATGCAAACTTTATTATAATTATTTCTCTAACTTTATTACTATACGCTCCATTGTCGTGTTTATTTTTGTGTACTGTTTATTACCCTCGTGTTATGATATTCAATTTATCTTTCTCCTATTTCGAATGAACTAAATTTATTTATTTGCAGGTGAACAAACAATTTATATAGTACAAAAATAAATGGTAGTATTACACGGTAAAATATTACATTATTTGATTTTAAAGTTTGATATCCAACTGATTTATTATAAGCCTATATAATATATAAGGTTTTCAAATTTTGAATATGCAGTTCTATTGGTAATTCAAGAAAACTTATATAAAGTTTATATCGGAATGTGAAAACTACAGATTCTAACTTACAAAGAAGCAACGGTTTTAATTATGAGTAGATGTAACTAATCATTTTGAAATACAAAATTTTATACAGCATAGTGTTTGAGCCTTGGTTTAGGATGCAAGTATTGTCAGCGAGTCGATCGACAGACCAATTTTGGTCGATCGTTGATATTTATAAATATCGCAGTATAACCAAAAGCCAGACGAACCTGTTAAGGTCTTCAGGAGATATATATATATAGATTAGAGTGCGGTCGAAATAAGGTATTATGGTACACAGAGGACGCTGCTCATTATCTTGCTGAAACTTATGTGCGTTGCAATCCTTTGAAATTCATGCATAATTTGTGAATTACGTAATTGTGAATACAAAAAAAAAAACATTTAATTATTTCTTACATAATAAGCATCAAAAACTTGTCACTCCGCTAAATTACAAATAAGAGATCCGTATGGAGTTGTCACGTTTAAAAAACAAAAGATTTTGCAATTATCTTCGATTCATAATCATAATTATTATCATATCAGCTGACAGATGCCCACTGCAAGGCATAGGCCTCAGGCCTCTCCACGGATCGCCGCAATGACCGCCCTTGCGCTTAATTTATTTATTAAGCACGATTCTTCTTCTCCTTCTTTTCAGCTGATAGACACCCACTGTAAGGCATAGACGTCTCACGCGGATCGCCACGATGACCGGTCTTGCGCCTTCCCGGCGACATCCAGCGACTTCCCGGAACTTAAACAATTTTGTCGGTCCACCTAGTTGGGGGCTTACTGAAGCTACGTACTATTAATTAAGAAAAGGACCAATATTTAGCCACTTCCGCACACGCATGCAATGGTAGTCATGCAACCAAGTGCACCACTCGCCAGCCCGCTGATAAATGCGTATGCGGTAAACAATGCGAATCACACAACCGCCACCGCCAAATCACTCAACACGTGTTACACCCCTCCACGCATTTATTTGAAACACGTGTTGAGTGATTGTGGCGGTAAACTTTGTTGCACGACTACCGCGGCATGTGCGGAAGTGGCTAAATATTGGTCCTTTTCTTACTTAGGATGGACTTCTGCAAGATAACGCATGATTTCATAAAATATAAAAGTACTATTAATTCACATTAATTATGAAAAATCCAGTTAAATATAGATTTTTCAAAACAAAGACTTGGTATTTAGGCGACCAATTCTGATTTAGTAGATGAAATATCGAAAGTTACTTTCTGTTTTATGTTTGCTCATATAATAGAACGAAATTGAGGAGATGCAAAAACTGAACAGTGTTCTGTTCTGATTGATTCCCAAACTTACGGCCTATTATTATTCTGTTAGTCAAGATTTACCTAAATAACTAAATGTTCAAAGTTGGTGTAGTCGTAAACCAGCGGAGGACGACTGAAATTTGCGATCGTAGGCCGCGGATTTAATGCCCGGAATACAATCTTATATAATTTACACTGATGATTCTCTTACCATAAAATTTTGTGTGTATGATGTATATGAATGTAATAAATGTTTACATTACCTAATCTAAGTATATAAAATACTAAAATTATATTTCATGTAAGAAGAAGTCTCACGAGTGAAGTAGTTTGATTAGCTACGACCAAGTAATACTTGCGCCCTAATGTTACATTCGCGTCTCCAGAAAGTTCGCCTCTGTTTTGAAGTTCCGTTTACCTGTGCATTGCTCCAGTGTTATTAATATAACGAAGACCTGAACTAAGCATTAAAATTTTATCACTGTACCTAGAATATTACGCTGTTTTCCTTTTACCTAAAAATATTTCATTTGTAATATATTTTTTAGAGTTTATACAAAATGAGAATTTTTAAAAAGTTTATATTTTTGACCTCTTGTGTAACTATAAAATATTATTAATATCGTACGTTTGCCGAGAATAGATTTTTAATTATATTTGCGTCTGTTTTATTCGTAATCATTATCAACACCATTTCAACCGCAAGATGTCCACTGTTAATAAAAGGCCTTTTCGCAGATTTCCAATAGCGTTTGTAGGAAGGGGCATATATTATGCGTCTTCTGATGATCTTTACAGTGTCGCCTGTCCACCTTGCGAGTGGAAGTCCTATACTGAGCTTGCAGGTCCATGGTCTTCGCTCCAGGACCTTAAAGCACCAGTAGCTATCTATTCTGCTCGCTATGTAGCCTGCCCACTGTAACTACAAACTGTCAATCTGCTGGTTAGCGTCGCTTGCTTTCGGCTACGGATCTTTTCCAAGTTTTGTTATGTGGTAGTTTTATCAAACTTAAACATTGAAATTTATTACTTTGTACAATGAAATATGTGAAGAAATTTTTCCCAGAAAGATATCACATTTAAGATATTTTCCAGAGGTTACGTACTTATAGTCTACCAAATTATAAAATGCGGTGTCTGTGTGTTTATTTTGTATTTTATTGTTTATATATATTTAGATTGCGCAGTTAAAGTAAAAGGTGTTTTCACTTTGTGTAAAAAAGGCCGCCGCTGTATGTTGAGGAAATTTTTATTTCAATGAAGACCGACTATAGCTCCGTTTACGTTTATGACGCAATCATGAAGAATAAACTCTCGAGTTCTGACAAAGACTTATTTGCCGAGTTATAAAAATGCTTTTCGTGGATATTTTATGTTTATTTCGGCCTTATATTTCACACGTCGACGTTGCAAAGATTATAGGGAAACATAAAGTTTGACGGTTCATGGTTTTATTTTAGCGCGCTGTGATACTGGAGCATATCGTCCAAAAAGGGCCGTAAAACATTTAAAATATTTGTAGGTAACTTGAATTTTACTCTGGCATTACGTCAAATTAAATTTATCAAATACCTTAAGCAAATTAAGGCTTTGCGACTGGTATCTTGTTCCTTCGTTTATTGAATAAATCCGTTATTATGTAAATCAAGTACAAGGTGCGGTGAGCAATTTAGTTTTAGCCTCTCCTGCGAAGTGTCGCATTTTTAATTGTAATGCCAATTAAATTAAAAATATGAAGATTTAAAACATTATTGCATATTAAATACACTTTACAATTTTTTGCTATTTTTATTATTGAGATTATGCATTAGTAAGGTCTACTTCCCGTATTAGTTTGGAACGCTACAGCAAGATGGGTATCTCTCTCCAGAAATACCAATTTAAAACAATTTATATTAATTGCTACAAAGCCATTTAAGGAGTTAATTAAGTTTGATTTTCGGGGAAAAGAACTTCATAACTAAATTTTCCTATACTATGTATGAGAAAGTCTCTAATATTTATTTTATGATGCCATCGAATCAAATTTAGGGTGGGAGGCAATTATGTATTTTTGTCTGAGTCGTACATAAGGAGCTTTAAACACGGCATGGATTTTTTATGCTGCTTAAAACCAAAGTTAAGGGGTCCTCGAGATCTCGTAACGCAATCAACGCATTAAACACTTACTTTCGGGTATTTCAATTTAATCTAGTTTCTATCAAATTCGACTTTTGTATCCTTCACATAAAGTAGACAAGTGATCACTTTGAATTATTCAAATTGAATGTTAATTTAAATAAAAGAATAAATAATCGACAATAGTTGCTGATGACTTGTCACATAGTTTTATCACCTACCTTTCATATTTTTTTAAACAAGATTACTTTTACAACTGTATAATATTTCATTTCAGCGCTAACTTTTGTAGAAAAATGAAGACAAGCAGTCTGTAGACAGAATTTAATTAAAAGTTAAAACATAGATGGTAAAGCAAGATTAGCTGGAAGTTTGCTGGCGTTGGATTTGTGCAAATAATCTGTTACCGTATTCAACGTGCCCACAGCAACGAGCGGCGGCGGCGTCACGTAACGCATCCGTCACGTAATCCGCCGGCCCCCGCTGAATTGAAACAAATTCTCTAAATATTTCAACAACTTTTTTACTTTCATTTAGCATGATATTTTTTTATAACTACCCGACAGACTTTATTCGATCAAAAGTTATAGGCCAGTCCATTAGCAAAATAAGTAAAGTATATCAATAAATAATATCTTTGTATAAAATTGTTACTCACAAAAATAAGGCTTCCTATTATCTACTACAACTTATAGATGTTGTAATATTTTTTTCATTGAAATGCTATATTAACGAACACATTATTTTTGTCTGATTACATAACATTCCTCTTTTGGTTTCGATTAAAATTTAAATGTTCAACAGAAAAAGGTTTTTTTTTATTTTTTTTGTGGTTTTTTAACATATCACCCCAATTTTTTGTTCTTTCTTTTCGTATAGGCAATTCAAAAGAGCAAAAATGGTGAAGTCGAATTCTAACTTTGCACTTAGCAAGACATTTTGTCTATAGACAGAAGATGAACTTAAGAGCACAGAATGTATATGAAGGTAACAATGAAATTATGTTAGGATATCCACTCTTTTTTCTACCTTCTTTCCTATAAGACACTGGAATGACAGCTACAATTTTTTTAAAATTTTAAATTTTCAATTCGCCATAAGTTCCGATGGAATGGCCTCTGTAATAAAACATTGACCAGGTAGATGTCACTAAAACGTCTATCTAGTTAATATAGTGCAAATATAATTTTGTTTCAGTTTAAGCGAAATTGTATATAGTAAAATTAATGCACAAAAATTATGTGATTTTGAATCTTTTTAACCTATCAAATATTACTATTTTAAAGTTGTCGTTGGTTTCACATCTTTATATTTAGTACGAGCAGTGGTAGCCCAGTGGTAGAGGACTGAGCCTTGCGATCGTAAGTCGCGGGTTCAATTCCCGTGATACAATCTTGTTTGCCACAACTCACAAACAAGTTTCCAGAGGATTGACAGCAGCGTCCTATGCGTACCATAATACCACACTACGATCCACAAACCGCCTGTCATGCATGGCGATTATGCTATATCCCTTATAGATCTTTTGCGAAAGGCCTAGGCCTTGTACCTAGTGATCGTTTATGGGCTCAAATAATATTTAGGATATACAAATGAAATTAATCTAGTTTCTGCCGGATAAAAACGGTGAACAAAAATATTTAATATAATGAAGAACGAGGCAGACCGAGACGATTTATTTTTGTGCTTTGATGACTTGTTTTCCTTGTTTTATTTAAAGTTTAACGAGATCAGCTTGATACTTGCCTAAGGCGGTATCAAACGAAAGTCAAATTTTCTTATTCAGTTTTGTTACTGCGACTGTTTTCTATCTGAACCAAGAATATTAAATTTACTACTCTCACGTTTCTTGGAAGTTCTTCAATATTTTGAAGACTGTATACTTGCATGTAACATCTGGCAATATTGCTTTTGTACAAAATTGAGCTACCATACAAAATGATTGGTTATAGGTGTACAAGATTTAAAGAGGTGAATGTAGTTTATTTAGTGTCATGAATGGTACACCTAATCAATAAATTAAAGGTTTCATATTTAATCAATAGCATAATGATAATGTAGTAAGAAACCGTTTTAATAATTTAGATTACTTCATATAGTAATTTTTTACTGTTTACTATCTCTCCCTACAGACTTTGTATTGCCGAAAGATATTGCCCGGTTCATTACAATACAAAAAATAAATTAATGTATTTACGAGTAGTCACTTTATAAAGGTTGATTGGAAATAGTTGTATTCATTCCCTCTAAAACCTTTTTGCCTATGACCAGTCACCTTTTATACAAATATCAAGTTGTTAAATTTTAGATATTATTGTGGGATATTGAAATTCAGCCGTTCATTTATCTGGTATTAACTTACTAAAAAGTCAGATCCTTTTTTATATGTATAAAAGATAACAGATACAAAATTTATTTACAGTTTGGAATTGGAAATAAAAACATTTTCTAAAATATTTATCCTACGTGTATAGTCGTGTAGTAAAATATTATCTCTGAATTATTTTGCGCCCATTCCACACGATTCCCACCTGTACCACCTCCCTCTCATGACCTATTTAACGTTCGACTCGCGTCTCTGTCAAATTATATATTTAGGATATTAACATCGTAAATAATATTAGCATTAATAAATTTAAAAACGATTAAAATTGGATCGAAAAATGAACAACACGTGAAAAACGAATCAATAATTAATTTAGCTGTGTTAAAAATAGCCATAGAAACGAATTATCAAAAAAACTTGTAAAAAATACTTTTATATTGTTAAGGATTTTTTAAGTAAAAATATAGCTTCGTATACTGTGAAAGTTATAAAAAAAATCCTTCTTAGTTTTTGGGCTCTTACCTCAGAAGATGGTGTTTGGAATCTTTAAAGCTTTAAATTGAAGGTTGTATGTATACGGGAGCTCAACCTGTTTCTAATTTCTATCAAATTGGTCTCTGAGCACTCTCCTTATGACGTACATAAGTGGCAGTGATCAATAATGTGAATGGTTCCATGCGAATAATCTCCTGTATGTATAAATAGATGGATAAATAAATGAAACCCTCATAAGCGGTTTTTTTTATTTTAATACGTGCTATTAGATACTGTTATTGTTATTTATTTAACATTTCTGTAACTTACAAGTGACAATAATTTTTATTAATAAACCTCATGTTAATGGTTTTAAATTAAAAAATGTATTTAATTTCTATTTCATATGTTTCAGATAAAATGTTAGTTCACCGCCATTGTTAACTGTTCAGGATCATTCAACTTAATCAGGGTCTTTAGTTAACATCGCTCTATAAAGTAGCTTTTCCAATAAATTATTTTGGGAAAATCTCTGTGAGATATATTCATCAGAGTATGTTCATTACTCAGGTTTGAGGATTATGTATTATGTGCCTTTTGTGGTACATTTTTTTTTATTACTAGACTTTAACTGACATTCAATATGTGCCTGCAACAATAATCTATTATGGGTTGTATAACCGGTTTTGTATTAATAATGTATTTTTATTGTAAGTATTAGCTGTTTTACCAAAATTATAAAACTTCGTTTGTCAAGCCTACTATTTAATATTAGTACTAAAGGAAACCCCACTAATTGATAGTGTTGTACAAATAATAATAATCTTTGTTTAGAACAAAAGTCCCTTTGTTCTAGTTTGCTTAATACAATATACGAGGGTCAAACTGAAAGTTCTTAGAAAATCAAAAACTAAGCATTCTAGCAAGTTATTAGTTTTATTATAACTTTTCAAAATAGCGTCCATTTACATCAATACATCGCTGCATTCGATGGAACCATTGAGAAAAGCACCTTGCCCACTCGGCCTTAGGGGTCTCTTCGACGGCGTTTTGAAACGCAGCCACTGCTTCTTCGGCGTCCATAAAATGTTTTCCTCGAAGTTTTTCTTTTATTTTCGGGAATGAATAAAAATCGCAGGGTGCGAGGTCGGGGCTATACGGCGGGTGACCCAGTAATTCCACGTCTGAGGTCGCCAAATAGTCGATCGTTTGCCTGGCGGTGTGCGACGAGGCATTGTCGTGATGAAGGAGGATCCTGCTGCGAGGTCGTTTCTCTCGAACTTTTTCCAAGACAAGTGGCAAACAGTTGTTAGTGTACCACTCTGCATTAACCGTTTTCTGATCCTCTAAGACAACTGTCGCGTAATGACCTGTCTTTCCGAAGAACGAGGCCACCATCTTTTTTCCAACACTTCGACCTCTCTTCACTTTAGTTGGCAACTCTTCGGAAGGAAACACCCACTGAGCAGACTGTCTTTTGGTTTCCGGATCATAACAGTAAATCCAGCTTTCGTCACCCGTTAGTATGTCGAACACAGCATTTGAGTCACCTCCGTTAAATTTTTGGATCATTTCTCGGCACCAATCAACACGGCGGAGTTTTTGAGCCTCGGTCAAATTATGCGGTATCCAGCGGGCACAAAGCTTCCTGACCGCTAAATGTTCATGGAGGATTTTGTGCACTTTACTCATACCTATGCCTAGACTTGTCCGAATCTGCTGATAGGTCACTCTTTTGTCAGTCTCTATCATACGCCGCACAACACTGATATTGTCTTCAGTCGTCGCTGTAGAAGGCCGTCCCTCACGCAAATCATCGGTGAGATTAGTTCGACCACGTTTGAATTCATTAAACCAGTTTTAAACTGTGGCACGAGATGGGGCTTCATCGTGAAAAGCCAATCGAAGTCTATCATAACTTTCTTGTTGACTTATATGACATCGAAAGTCATAAAAAATCATTGCACGAAAATTTTCTCGGCTTAAATTCATTCTGACGTGCACAGACAATTTTCAATTTGCCGCCAAATCGTAAAACAAATGACAAATGAATGAAATGTATACTCAATATTATTGGTAAAGAGTTCTATTTTCAAAATTTAAACTTATTTTTTTAATATAATGCTTTTAAGTTGCCAGTTCTAAAAACTTTCAGTTTGGCCCTCGTATTGCGGTAGGACGCGAAATCAGATTATTAGTGAATTGTAAAAGAAGTTTTGTAACATGTTTTAATAACAACTTTACGTTATTACGGCTCAGCGCCTAACGACAAAGATCTGCGAATAATATGCGTTATCAGTGGTGATCTACAACAGTGAAACGTGGTTTCACACTTTGGACCACTTTAAAGGGCTATGCCCTGAACATTTTTCTTCACGATCTAGAAGTGTGGAGATCCTTAAACGAACGAAAGTTACCGAAATATCCCAGCGCATACACAATATTAAGTGGAGGGAGCAGGTTAGGTAGTGCGCAGAACAGATGGCCGCTAGTGCCTTAAGGTTCTTGAGTCGAGACCACTGACCGTTGAGCGCAGCGTAGACTAAAGACCTGGTTAATGTCGTCGGATTGATTATATACAAGAATATTCTAGAGTATTATTAAGTATGACCAAAACTATTTCGGTTTAAGTAAAATTGTAGATAAACCAGTAACATGGACAAAACTATATGTTATTCATATAATATGTGTAATTTCTACATGTTCATTAATATCTAAAAAGGAGCTATTTGTGGCCGTCATTTCAAACTTATAGCTTCGATAGCAATAGGGTATTAATTACCGTTAACTGAAATTTACTCAAACGCCGGTAAAAGTGGTAAGTTTAACGTCTAAACTTTACAGGTCGTTAAAGTTGATGATCGAGTTCGTTTCACTTTAGCGAATGTCAAACTTTTGATCCCTTGCGAAAACAACATCAGCTAAAACTCTTTTCTGAAACGTAAGCAGTGGATGAGACGGGAGACAAAGATTTGATAGCCACAAAACTTTTTTAATAAGATCGAAATTGACTGGCTTTTATAAGCGAAATCACCCGAAGGCGAGTTTAAATGAAATCGTAAAACATCTGCGCTCGATAATGTGGTAATAACTGAGTTGTCTCCGCTTTGAATCGCGAAACTATAGAAGTGAATTCTGTGAACGTATCGAGTATTAATCGGTCTCCTATAATTGTTTGTGTGGGATTAATCGTTCGGGCCGGGTCGATTCGCCGATGGCGCGGCGTGGCTCGCCTCTCGTATATCACGGCTCTGACGCGCGATTCAATTAAAGCGGCAACTGACGGGGGCCGGTCAAATGCATAAAATTTCATAAAACACTGTACGTATGCGATGTCATACCCGTGTGAGCTTGTGCTTTGTGGCTTGCACGGTATTTGGGTACGCTAACAGTGGCGCAGTTCATCGTTGCCTTCAAATACTTTAACCTTTCATAAACAATGTTGTAAATGCGACCAGCCTTTATTGCTGCCATCAAAAACGTTATTTTTAAATTTGTTAGAAGAAACCAAGTAATAACTAATATAAAAACAATTGTAACCCTTTACATGAAAACAGTAATGGTTCATGGACGTAGTAGGTAAAAAGCAATTTGTATTTTTGAGTAAAATCAAACAGGAAGATTATTAGGATTATAATATAATGTAATAAAAATTACTTAAACATTTTACATTACTTAAACAATAGTTTAAATTAAACATACAGAAGTTAACGAATACAAAATATAAGACGCAATCACCCTGCAGTACAGACAAAGGACATAATGACGGCAAAAAATAGGGACAAGTACAACATTAATACACAATAACACATGGTTATAAGTCTAGAAGCTTTAAAGCTAAATTAATAAATATATACCTGTCTAATTATTAATTATTTATTTTAGCGCACTTTCTACAGCACTGTAAGCGATAAAAGAGAAAGAGACTGATATCTTTAGTGGGCATCAATAATTGTAAAGATATGCAAAGATGCTTTTACACGATTACATTTTTAAAAATGTGCATAACAATTCATGTTTTAAAATCGAAATTTAAATTAAAGGCACATCAAATCCATACATCAATCAGATCTAATAACACAATCTCTAATAAAAACATACGAAGCGTAAAAATTAAGGCGATAAAAAGATTATTATTATAATAAGAAAAACTTGTTCGAAAATTCGAATAATAATTCGAAAAATCGAGATAAATACACAAAGAATGTACTTGTATTTGTTAAACATGTGATATGCATTGACATTAGGCGCAAAAGAAACAATTTAATAAAAATTATAAATACTTTTAAATCACAAAGATAATTATTTAACATCGTTTATAATAGAAACGAAAGAAATTCTGTAAGAGCGCGATACGTGATTTGATTTCCGAGATATTATTTAGAAATAGATAATAATTTTATACTCTTGTTTTTAATAACATTAATTTATGTTCTGTTAATGTATTATAATAAAAAACATTCATTTTCAATAAACGTATTCAATTATTATAAAATAACATAGTAAAGAAAAACTAACCAATTAATGGTTTTTAATTATTTGAGTATTTAATATTTTAAATTTTAAAACTAGCGTGTTATACTTTGTTACAAATTCTTGTATTTCCTATTAGTTTTTCTGGGCCCAGTGTTATATAATGCAATGCATGGTAATAAAAAGTAATGAGTCCAGGCAAGGAATGGTTTTGATAGACGACTGTTTGTGATGAATAGTTATAACATATGTCATGGTTGTCGCCGCTCAGCTTGTTAAAAATTTCTTTTGCGTTTCGTTAAAAATTAAGGATTCGACCCAACAATATTTGTTGTATGCGATTGATAGGAAAACAAATTGTTTTATCATAAACTTTTTTTCATACATTATTTGAAAACATTTTGATTTCACAAACTACTATATCGACTAAAATCAGCTGGTTGTAACATTTAAGAAATGCAGCTTCTTCCCCAAACCGAGTCTGTACTTGAATTTTCGAACAATACTATTACGTCATTCTAAAACAAAATTAAAAATCATCGCAGCCGGACAAAAGCACACGGTTTTTGTGGTCATAATAGGCATGTACCAGCTACCAGAATGGTTTTTCTAGCTATAGACAGAATAGATACTGGTGTTTCTTTTGCTGCTGCTCTAAGCGCTAATACTTTACAAAGTGGTAGTAATGTAAAAACTACCTATTAAATTTTGGTTCAGCCCTCTCTTGCTACTTTGAATCCGAATGCTAAACATATAATGAAGCCTGGATTAGGCTTCATTATATGGTCTTTCGGAGACTGTTATGTCTGACCTCAGAGATCACCGCCTTTCTAATACGATGAAGAATGAAAGAAGAGAAAGAAAAAAAAAGTATGTGAAAAAATAAAATAAATGTAAACAAAAAGTCCCTGTCCCACACCAGATAGGGGGTACGAGTGGCTCCCAATAACGGGAGCCATAAAAAAAAAGATGACGAATTTACATAACTATCCGAGCATAGCACCCGAGACCTTCAGGTTTAAATATCTTATTTTGTCACAAAATCTACCTTAAAATAACAAGGAAATAAGAGACGTGTTCTTGATATAAAGAGGTAATACGACTTTCATTTTAAGTTATAAAGTATCCACGATAAATCACCCTTACTTAGACACTGTTATATATCTTAGTATAAATAGCCTGCCGTTGATCACGTGGAAACAAAAACTTTAAGCAAAGTAAAGTTTAGTACTTATGAATTTGCTCAACGTCGGAACAAGAAGCTAGTAAGATTTCAATTAATTGTCCCGGCATGACAGCGGGTTAGTGAGCGACGTCTGGTCCGGAGGGTGCGGGGATGAATCTGGTACAGATAATAAAGTGGACCGTATTAACGACGCTACGAACCAAGTTATAGGGCGATTCGATTAGTCCGATACAGAGTTTACTGAGCATGTTTACGGAAAGTGAGCAACTCGGGTATTTAGCTGAATCATGATTACATAGGAAGTTGTGAACGTTGTTTATATCACTTTTATGTAAAGAATTATTTATATCACCTTGTTGATATATGTAAACTGATACAACTTTTATCTGATTTGATTGTCTGTCTACGTATGTGTTTGTCTGTTCGAGTTTTAATGCAAAACCGTTTGTTTTTTACCTGTTTTATACTGCAATAAAATTAAGTATCGAGAACTGTCAATATATTTTAAATTTTAATACACTAGCTTCGCCTGATTATGGCTACTAATACCTTTGTTTCTGCCTGAACATTTTTAATGCGAGATATAGATATTGTAGGCACAAGCGACGTATATTCTGTATTTGGTTACAATCAACGAGTTCATGCTATTTAGACAAAATGTTTGCACTGTAAAGATAATAACGAGAAAGTATAGTATTAAATCTTAAACTTTCATTACTATTATCAGAACTCCAACTGAAGGATGTCCACTGTTTAACATAGGCCTTTCTCATCGATAACGATGACATCGGATGGCAGCGATTAACTCCCAGCGTCTACCGACGACCTTAACAGGATCCTCTGTCCACTTTGCAAGTGGATGTCTTAGGTTATGTTAGCTTACCCCCTGGTCTATCTGTATAGGTATTAACTTGTTTTTCAATAATGTGATTTATTCTTACTACTTACTTATCTTATACTACTTCTCACTTATCAATTAAATTCTTAGTTGTAGTTAGGAAAGGAGATAAATTGTAAATTACGACTTAGAAATGATGTGATAAAAATGTGATATAGGTGTAAAGAAATTAGTTCATATATTTTTTATTATGCCGTGCATATTTATTGTCGGTAAATCAGTGTTTGTGTATAACCTTGACACCTTGGCGCTGTTATTAAGAGTGTTATGATGGCGTCCATTGCTGTCGTCGGTGGGTAAAGCAGTGGATATTATGTAATGTCAAAGTCATAAGAAAATATGAGAGGATTAACTTTTAAAAGGAGTCATCAACTTAAATAATAACTTTTAATGTTGTTTCTCTGTTTTCAGAACAACGTACTATTATTGTTTTTATTTTTAAGCATGTACGTTATGTACGTATATGCTTAAAAATCGAGTCGAGAGAAATTGTCTGATACAGATATAAGATATAAAGAACAAAAAATTTAAAATGTTAAATAAATATAGAAAACAAAATAAACATTATTAACTAGTAGTCTGGAAGGATTGGTGAAAGAAAAGAGGCGGTGTATGAAAGATAAAGGAAGGAATAGGAATGAGATAACGTTAGGGAGCAAAGAAGAATGAGTGAAAGATATTAAGTTAGATATGCGAGGAAATAAAAAAGAACGCGGAAAAGTTTAAGCTAGGTATACAAGGACAATTTTCTTTGTACACCCAAGTCGGGGAAATGTACGAGAGGTCCCCAAAAATAGAAAAAAGTCATAGTTAGGTATGCGATCTGCTTAAACATTAATATTAAGAGAAGTTATATTTGTTTATTCGTTACTTATTTTACAAGAGCTTTTATTTATATTATTTAGCAGCTAGAAACTTGTAGTAAGTATTGAACTCTAGTTACAAAAATGTGATGCAGTCTACGCTTTAGAATACGAAATATTGCGCAGTATCGATTTTGTACTCATGAAATGGGAGTACACGGTAACTTTGATAGCCTTAGTAATTTAGCTAGTTGGCATCATGTTCAAACTGAAACTCAGTATATTTCAAGAAGTAAGTATCATGCAAAAGACATAGCTACAAAAAAGTATCTTACCCGAAAAATTCTTCATAATATACAGGAATTCCAATAAATCAACATTAAGACAAGAAAGGAAAATAATTTGTCTCTCTATAATATTTTTCAAATTATTTTTTGATAGATAAAACTTCACACAGCAATGGCATGATTTTAAACTTAAATATTACACTTACTAATCATTTATTCAACATTATTACTACATAAAATTAAAATTTATTAAACAAGCCACTAAATGAACTATCACTAAATTTTTGTTTGATTTTGAATTACGAAACATCTTGTACGTAGCTATTTAGGTATCTTAAACAGTTTCCACATTTCTGAAATTTAACTATACGTCTAAAAAGCTATAATCTAGCATCTAAACAGAGCTACGTCGTATGAAACTAATATGTTTTCTTGGTATATTGTTGGTGTTAGCGTAGTCCTAAAACAACATTTGTACGCTATCACGAGCGTTAAGGAACATCGGTGTCAGCTTACCGAGGACACGGGTTATCGCACGTGGTGCGATTTTTGAAACGTTTGCGCTTTCACCACTAACTCTAGTTTCTATTCATAAAATTTATGGTTTTACGCTTCACTACCTAACATTGAGCCCCTGGGGCTCGGTGTCCGGACAATCGTATTAATTTTCATAATACGTGAGTGAAATAAGTTCGAGCAGCGCTAAAAACCCCTGGCATGGCTATTTTTGGTGCTGAATTAATAAAGTCTGCATGTCCGAACTCATACGGGTAAGATAAATAATAATCCGAACACCATTTCGTGAGTGCTTCAACACATTTTCAATTAGTCTGTATTTTTCATATACTACAATTATAGTCGATTATACAGTAACATTATATAAATAACTAAAGATTCTAGATTTTTTTTAAATAAAATTGTTTATTGGAATCGTGCACTGAAAAATATCTTCTTTTTAGATTTCATAATGGCAAATGTATTAATGTAAAGAAAAATAAAGCTCGAAAATGCTGCTCGGATAGGCAGCGTTCGGGGAGCTTTGAAACACCTAATCGTCCAAATTACCGAAGTATCTGAAGGCGATGGACTTTGACCAATGTATGTTATGTTACCAGTGATGAAATATGGATCCAAGACGTAGTCGCTTACGACAGGCCCCATAAGAGAGCAAAGGTTCTCCATTGCTTTCTGGTTGTACTAGGAGTTTCGCTGTTTCACTGTTTCTGAAATGAGATTCGAAGAGAAATGAAAGTCACGGACGTAGACTGAAAAACTGCTTGTCTGGAGTGGCAGTAGGTGGGGTATATCGCTCGTGTAAGTCGGTAGACGCGGCGTGGGTAGGCCAGATATTAGGTGGAACGACAACATAGTTAAGATCGAAGTAAATCGCTAGATGCAGGCAGTGCAAGACCGGTCATGGTGGTGATTTTTAGGAGAGGCTTGCTATCGGCTGAAAAGAAGAAGTAGATGTGTTTACTAAGCACAAAGTACAGAAAATCTGGGTTAATTCGGAGACTTTGTTTTGTGCATTTATTTTAAGGCATTTGAATGATTCTAACGTCAATAAAAATAGAGAAAAATCGAGGAAAATAATGAACACAGTACATTTCCTTTCCAATATAACTAAATAAGAAAGGACCAATATCTAGCCACCTCCGCACATGCAGTGGTTGTCGTGCATGAAAGTGCACCGCCCGCCAGCCCGCTCGTAAATGCGCATGCGACAGACAATGCAAACTACACAACCGCCACCGTAAATTCACTCAACACGTGTTTCACCCCTCCACGGGGCATCTTCAGGAGTTGTTACACAGATTAGTGCTAACTAATAAAGTAAAACATCTGTCCATCGTACGTACATTTAACGAATCAGTCAAATCAATTAAAACTTAAAAATGCTTTTTATTTTGTATTCAATAAATATGAAGTGATCACTCTGAAAAGTTTTAGATACTATTGATTTTATAGACTAATAATTCTGATAGTACGATGTTTACCTTGACAGCTAATCTAAAATACAAATGTAATAATAAATTTCTTTTATCGTAACCGCTAGTATAAGCTATTCGATGTCAACTTAATAAAATTAACTTTTGCCTTCATATGCAAGACGTATAAAATTGAATGTTTACAAAATAGTGTATCTAAATAAGGCAATAACTTGAAATATCGGATTCCTTCTATAGTAAAATCAAGGATTATTGAGTCGAAGTATAACCAGGTGTCTGAATCTCGATCCGAATCACGATACGCTGTTTGAAGACTTTTAGTTATTTATCGAATCTATCTCAGTAATCGTACCTCGAGGTACGATTTGATTCCCACCGTCCTATTTTTGGATAACCCTTTGAGACTTACAATCATCTACTATGACCGTTTAATAGGCACAGTGTTAAACGATTTTAAATCTGTCGCTTTTGAATGTCGAAAATTTAATTTTGGGTCACTACAGCTACGTCTATCTGGAATTAATTAACGTAAATAATAAAATTTTATTAAAATAGTTTGAGTTTATTAAAAAGGCTATAATAATAGTGAAAGTCCTAAATTTTACCAAAATACTCAAATCGTCACTCAAAGGATTAAAAGGAGTTGCTCTTGGCTACATCCTACGCTGTTTATTTTAAGAAAGGAAGGTTATTGCAAACTGGAAGTTCGTAAGGAAGCTTTTGTCAAGTACTCACTCAAAATAATTCGCGGTAAAATAC
The DNA here is from genome assembly GCF_028537555.1 of Battus philenor. NCBI lineage: Eukaryota > Metazoa > Arthropoda > Insecta > Lepidoptera > Papilionidae > Battus > Battus philenor. The sequence continues at coordinate 9,772,805 of NW_027181693.1, forward strand.
AAAATTCTAGGCTCTTACAAGCAGCAGCCTTGTGTCTCTGATAGGTTTGTGGGGCGCCGGTGGCAAACTCGGTGGATCAAGGTTGTACCTACTTACTGCGCTTTGCGGTGTTCGCAACGGGTTCATTTGATTTCGTGCTCGAGTTTATTTACTAGAGAGAAGTGAAATGTTAGTTAGTTACCTACCTTTACCGTTACCTACCCTTACCGTTACCTATTATAAACTTCCCAACTGTATTTGGTGTAACCTGTAATCAGTGATGAGTGGAATGAATAAACAAATAAGTAATAACATAACGGCGATGTTGTATTTGATAAAATAATAATAGTGGACCAAAGTTAAAAACGTTGTTTATGTCCTAACAATAAGTTGGCCAGTTAAGGTAGAAGGGGGCGTGGAGTTAATTAAACGTCGCGCTAAGCGACAAGCCGCAGCGGGCTTGCATTAGTTCCGCGCTTTAACAACTCAGTTTCGGCCGAGTATCGCACGGACGCATAAATTGAAAGCGCTCCTGTTATGGCCTCCATTAAAACCTTTACGATTCGTTGGCGGCTCCCGTTTCCCGTCTGCAGTTCCGCGCCTGCTCAATTATTATAATTAATTAAATTTTGTACTCTCTGAACTTCGCGCTCTTAGATTGGCTTCTTTGAGAACGTTACATCAATCCGTTTATAGCGCGACTCTCTGAAATGATTCATATCAAGCGCTTAATGGGATTTGAGTTTAATCCAATAGTTAGTTGGCTTTAGTTATTCAAATCACGTACCACATGTAATGTTCTATTTACACGTTACTACTGACAGAGAATGGCGAAGCATATGAATATTTTCACATATTTATTGGCATTTTATCGTGTTCTTAATTTCCTATGATTAAAATTAGATTAAAATTATCAGACAGAACAAAATACGAATCTAAGAAGAAAGATTTGTAGAATAGTTCAACAACCTGCATAAGGTACAATTTATGTATGAATAGATTTTAAACACATAGTTTTTATTCTTCATTATCAATATCGATATCCTCTAATATGTACTTGTTAACAGACACGGCTCTCGTGTTTCGGCAATGCAAAGACCGTGAGTCACACGCAATGATTTTACTTCATGTAATGAGAACTCGAAGTATCTTAAACGAGGCAGTTAAGATTAGAGCGGGAGAGTGGTCGTAATGACACAGCCGACAAGCCATTTGCGCCGCAAGGCCGACGCGCGATGAGTTCTCTTCTATTAAGCATTCTATTAACTTCTTTTTCATAAGTGCCCATTTTACTTTTGATGTTGCCAGTTCTTAAAAACTCCGTCAATCTGTCATTACTCTGAGTGCGTACTAGAAAGGGCCATTTATATGCTTCCTGTAGATATTAAACACTTGTCGGGAACGTTTTTTTGTCTAAAATAATATCGTAGAAACAGACTAATACACTATCACTTTATGATTTCGCTTATTTTTGATGTAAACGATAAAAAATATGATATATACTACTAAATATTCCTAGTGTAATAAATATACCAGTCAAAGTTAAAACATAAATAGCTATTTTTCTAAGGTCCGACCGACTAATAAATGATGTGTATGTTTGTCAAATCTGCAAGAAAACTTTATGGAAATGTATGTGTAGTGTTAAAGAAATATTAAATAAACTAAAATAATGCGCCCCCTTTTTTTTAAAGTCGGGTAAAACACGTTGAAGCAGCTCTATTATGGTCATAATGTAAAAGGAACATGTTTAAAGAGAAATACACCGCGGGCTAATTAAGGTTCCTCTTTATATTTTCAAACAGCAGCATGCAGCCGCATATGCAAATTTAATACGAATGTAAACACTTATCGCGCTTATTTATGCTCGCAAATATGGTGCACATATTCGGGATAATGTCCAACAGTGTTATAAAGTTGATAATAATGATTTTACTCAAAAATTTAAGTAAAAACCATTAATATTCTTTCAACACGCAGGCTAAATTAATTGGCTATATATTTATATTTAAAATAAACACTTGTGTAGTTAATTTCATAGCAATCACGCTACCCGCTTTGTAGCGTACACCGTTCCAGTACGGACACTATTACAGTATCGAATTATTGGAAAATTTGTCAGCTGCGAACGTTCCTTTGTTTTCATTAAATAATTGAAATAGTTTACCGCTTAAATTCACGTAACCACAGAGGATTAAACGATGAATGAAATATTTTGATTTTCAATTATTTTCACGCGATCAATGCCGACGTAAATGATATAAGAATAGACGTTCGTATAAAATAATTAATGATTAATTACCGTGCTCTACATTTTTGTTTCTTTATTTCTACGTGTATTGTTGGACATAGTTCTCTCCAAATTTTTTCCGATAACACCGGTGCGCAAGTCAGGTGCAAGGTCAGTGCAAGGTGATCTGTTCACCTTATGGGCGGACGTCCTGTGCTACGCTTACCAATCCGTGGTCTTTATTCCACAACCTTAAACGTTACATCAATGTGAGATTTTGTAATAAGATGAGATTATTAATTATCTTTTCGGAATAAGACTGGTGAATGGTGAATTTCATTATAGCGTAAGTCACAATGAATAGGGATTACGGTTGACATTGTGTCCGCGGCCGAGTATGTAAGCACTGGTTCTATCCGAAAGAAGAATATGTGGCTCGCGTGGCTATTGTTATATCTTAGTTTTATGGAGCCAGTAAACGAGCGTCCATTGTGTTGTGGCGATCGATTTAACTGGCGACGCAATATCGTACGGCAAAACGACTACGAAAGTTGATTGCGCTTTTGAATTGTAGGAATACTGCACTTAGTCTACACGGGTTTGGAGCAATAACTTTGGTGTGGAGACATTTTTCGGATTTTAACTGCTTAAGCCATCGTTCACAATCATGATCGGAATGTATTTGTAAATAAATAAAACCAATATCGTTGCTATATTTTTAATGTAATTGAAATGTTCTTTATAATGGTAATATTCTTTGGAACGTTTAGGACGATTTATTTATTTTATGACTTCGCTTTCTTAAGTAAAATATAAGGCTAGGATTATTTATAGACGTCTGCATAGATTATACAGCAGCTGTAGCTTAGAGGTTACTTTGATCCGCGAACGACATTTCTCTTTGAATTATATAAAAACAAATCTTAGAAAAGTTGAGACGTCAACGTGATAAGTCACCGAACTGCAATCTGCACATGCTGTTGTTAATATGCTAAGTGGCGATATTCATTAATAAGTAGTGACATTATTAGTTATTGTTTTTATTTATTAATTTATATTTTAAGGGAAACGTAAAATCATATAATGAACATCATAATGTAAAACAACCAAGTGAAATAAATAATTAAGTCTCTACAATAAAATATATCTTAAGTACGCAGACTTGAAGAGGAGAATCGCCCGCCCTAACCATAATTACCGTGATATATGAATTAAACTAGTGTTTACACAACCAGAAGAGATAAATGATTATAGTTTGTAAATAAAAAGTAAATATATTTTTAGCGTACAAAATATTAGCTGTTATGAATAAATAGCGGTTAAAATAAAATTTTCATACAATATTATATATATCTACTAAAGTGTGAGTATTGGTAGCTCAGCGGTTGAGGACTGACACTTGCGATCGCATGTCGCGGGATCGATTCCCGGGATACAATCTTGTATAATTCACACTTTGCGCATTAATTATATGGGACTGCCACAGCTCACAAACAAGATACCAGAGGATGTGTAGTAGCATCCCCAGCGTGCCGTAATACCACGCTGCGATCGCTAACCCTCCTGCCGAACGTTGCTATTATGGTATATCCCCCATAGATATCTTTGGCGGAGTATTAAGCCTTGCAATGGGCGTGTATTGGCGGAAACAAACAAAATTAAGTGTATTTATTGAGCTTACTGAAGTTGTAGTTCAATTTTAACATTTTCTCAATTGTACTTAAATTCGTATTTATCCCACTGTACGGTCGAATGTACACAACATTTAGAATTTTATAACGATTTCTTCATTAAGTTTTTCTTCACCTTTGAGTAATCGCAAATCACACAAAATGTTCGCCCATCAATAAGTCGTTACAGTAATTTTTTTCATTTAATTAGCAATAATTTGAATGACATATAAACGCTCGTGTTTTAAACAATGTGATTTTGTGATTGCATTATCTCTATGAATGAGTGATCGTTCGTCTAGTTTCATGGCAGTACTGAATAAATTTAGGTGACACAAGCCTATTGACATTGCCGGCACGCTGCGGCACTGACGGCGCTTCGGCCGGAACATGCAAATGAAGACATGTTGCCAACATTGGGATGTTTATGCGCCGCAGACGGCAGGGAAGCCCAGATGTTAACACTAGTGACGCGTTATCGCCCTTGCCGCCGTCTTAAACACGTTTACGTAACGCCGAACACTTGATAGCTATCTACATAAATTTGCGGTTATTTGTTACCCTCATAACGGTGTAATTTGCGGGAGCAACGTGCCCTAAGTGCTATCCGTTTTGATGTTGTTTTCCTGTAATTTTATCACGCCCGTAATTGTGAAGAACATTTTTGACGACTTTACGAAATTACTTAAGTTGCGCAGCTTTTCACAGTTAATGTCGTGTTTTCGGTTATTTCGTTACTTTAAGCGTCAATTTGCGGAAGCAATGCAATTACAGTTAAACTCGAAGTGCCGACCTATATACGCTTGTCGGATTTGTGTTTAAATTTTTAGCCAGAGTTTTTGCGCACAAACATAGAAACGTCGTTAAACCGATCGTATTCCTAAACGTAACAGTAATCGTAATGACACGTAACGTATGTTATTATTAGCAGTGACCCTTATTTTATATGCAATTTTATTATCGTTATAATTCATTCGAAACATAGGTCTTCTTAACAGCCCATAGACGCCCATTGCAAAGCATAGGCCTTTCGCAAAGATATCAACGAGGGAATATATAATAACCACTACACTTGGCAGGCGTTGGAGATCGCAGTGTGGTATTATGGTACACAGAGGATGCTGCTGTCCATCTTCGAGAAAATTCTTTGTGAGCAGTGGCAATCCCATATAATTAATGCATAAATTGTGAATTACATAAGATTGTATCCCGGGAATCGAACTTACCTACGACCGCAAGTCTCAGTCCTCTACCGCTGAACTTTCACTACTCGAATAAATCAAAAATAGTTATCCAGGTATACTAATGTTTATTCACACATTCACTGTTTCCTTTATCCGCGTAATATGGCACACATCGCTACGGGCCACATAAAACCGGGCTGTTTAATCGCGTAGATAATTAATGCTGCCGAAGCGTTATGCCCACGCGCACCATTACACGGGAGTGTACTCTAGCGCCCGGCCCCTTTTTACCATCCATTCTCTGCGAAATAAGTGACAGCGGCGTGCAATTTATCTCATTGATCCCTGTGCATACATCTCAGTCAGTGCGCGCGGGCGACTGGAGGCAGGTCCACGTTGAATCGGATTTACGGAGATTTTGTTCCGGGCGACTGAAAAAGGGACGTTGAAATGTTCATTCTGAATTACATATAAATTCTTTATTGCTTAATTCCATTCCTCTTGACAATAGTTCGCGGAAAAATATATTGGCACGATCACCAGGATTTTAAATCTTTAATGTTTCTCGTTCAATATTCTGCGGTTATGGATCTTTGAACATAAAATATAATATTAAAGCGATTATGTATTCATAACATAACGTTCTTTGCGTTATGGAGTATATTTTAGGTTGACGATATTACTATGTCATTTATTCTAACCAAGGTGTTAATGATAGCTGCAAATATTATTATGTTTTACTTTGTAACTACACAATCGATGTTAAATTGACTACAAAAATTGATTAACTTATTAGTTAACACAAATTTTGATTTCTGCTCGGCGTAACAGTTTAACTAATAATGCCTTAACGAGAAACCGAAATCGTTTAAATAATTAGCATAGTACCCGGGATTTGATTTGGCACATCGAGGAGAAGAATAAAACTGACGGCAAATTTTATACCGTAGATCTTTATTACACAGTACTTCGAAAACATTGTAATCACGATAGATAAAAATAACGCTGCATAAAACTGAATTTAGCTTTCATCCTTGTTCTTTCTAAAGTGTCTAAAGAAATGTCACTGACAGTAATACAATTGCGCTAGTGTGGGACCGAATTTTTTTGGAACAACAGCACTATGTCAAACAATAATATTATGTAGTATATTCTATAATATAGGAGCTAGAGAAATTCCTACAGAAGGGATTTGAAATGGAAAAATTATGATAATAAGCAGTGAATACGTGGACTATAACCAAGTCTACGTACATTAGGTAAGCACTAGTAGTAATAAGTTTGTTATACCTTTTTCTAGACTCCCTAAAATTGGTAGCACTTTTGTAGGAAACTATGACGGTTTTATTAACATCACGGTTCCGCATAATAGCTCTAAATTGTTGTATAGTAAATTAAAAAATTACTAAAAGAAACCTTGGACAAATAAAAGAATTTTGAAGCTATATTTGTGAAAGTGATCACAACAATACAACTTTACTGATTTTAGGGTTTTATTTAAGGTTAAGGGTACTATTTAAGGTTCTTATCAGACTATGACGCATTTGGAACCCACGTATTTTAAATTGAAACTGATATTTTATTGCAGATTCTATTAATATGGGCTTTTATGGTATTCTTCTTGAGATATACGCTAATGATCATTGAATGAATGAATTTTAATGAAACTGAAAGTTAAACATATCATTTTAATATAGTATCATATAGGCAGTTCGTTCGAACAGCGATGCTTTAAATATTGTAGGAAATAAAGCGTTAGTTGAGAATCAAATAAAACGCTCAAACCCTAGTGATCAATTAAGATATTGCTGAATAAGAAGCACGTGATGTTCTAATGGAGCTCGTCGGCTGGTTGGTAAATCCACACTGAAATTAGAAGCACTATGTTATCATAGTTTTTACTTTCATTCTAAGCTAAATTCATTGACATCATCATAAGTGATAATTCTAACCAAAATAGATTAATGGGATATTTTCAGTAACTTTTTACAATTTTTTTAAAATCGTGATTGTTCTAAAACTTTCCCATTTAATTACAACGTTAAGTAATGTTAACAACATATGTCTAGATCACTCGTAATGGAATCATCAACGTGTAATGTGTTATAAAGTAAATGAAGTTTGCATGTAGTAAGCCCGCCAAGTTTGTTTAACTTAAATGCTATTAAAAGAGCATCAAGTAAGTCGAAGTGGCGCTCGGCAACAGGCCCCTGCTACGCAAATACACTGCGTAAAGTTAATTAACATGAAGCTTTTACTAGGGAGGCTTTTACGTTTAGTTATTGCCGTAACTTGACTTATTGTAGTCTTTATTATACAAAACATCAACCGTATAATTTCAACACAAATTAGAGCAGTTTTTTTAAAGTCTGCTTTTAATTGCTTTGAGTTCTTTTTAATGTTTTGCTATTCTATACTTTGCTATGAGAGTAGAGTTTGTTGTAGATGTTTATTTGAGTTTAGGTACGACCTTTTAAACATTTTACCGTCGACAAATTCTTCCATTAGATTTTTCCTAATTGCAAACATATATCAGCGTCATTATGTGACGCAATAAAGGTTCGAACGTTACGTGATAAAATCGGTGATTAGTCATGTCACTAGGCTTTACTTACTGAAATTACTTTCAAAAGAAATCTTATTTCTGGCTAATCACCATCTTTCAATCCTGTCCATTAGTGAACGTTAGTAATCAATTATCTTGTCGTTCATACTAATCGTTATATTATTACTTACTTTTTTACAAAGTAAACTTTGCTCATTGTTGAATATAAATAAATTCTTTGTGCATTTCTTGTTTTTGTGTGGTTTCTGTAGTGCTGAACGTATGCCTAAATTACAAGTGATATATCTTATGCTGTCCTTAAACAGCAGTATAGACGTATTTATTTCAATACTTGACATTGAAAAGATTTTACGAGGCTGATAAATCACATCTACTAACAATAAGTAAGTTAATAACAATATCTACAAAAAGTATTAGAAAAACTTTTGAAAATAGTAATGTTTTCCATTTTAGATATTTTTTACTATACAAGATTTTGACGACGAACCTTTTCTAGCGGTATATGAAAAAATTCAGTTAAAATAATGTACCGTGACATTCGTTTTGATATACTTTATCATTTACAGTCATAACTTCATTCCCTTATAAATTGCAATAATGAACGCGTTGTCTGCAGCGATTAACTTTCTCTATTATGTACAGAAAAGTCCGTTAAAACTTTATCCGACAAACTCGGGCATAGGAGTGTGTGTGAATTTTTTTTCAGTTCGTTCTTTTCCTTTTTCGTTAATTACTTGAGTGATCTATATCTACACCACTCTTCAAAGAAATCGAGTGATTTTTTATCATAAAATATTCAAACACGGTACGAGTTATCGAAAGACGCTAGATGCAAGCCGCTTCATGTGGGTTCTATTGGAAATCTTTGGAAGAGACAGGTCTAGCAGAAAACGTCCTACGTCTGAACTCGTGTTGAAGATAATGATGACTTTTTAGTTCATGTGACATGTGTACAGTGACAATGATATTAAAATATTGCAACGGATTCACTTTAATAGTGTTTGTTTGAGTTTTGTGGGCATCGAAAATTGAATCTGTTAATTTTAATCGTAAGCGCAGTTCTAAAATAAACTTCATCACTTAATTTCAAACAAACGTCAAGCATATTTAAATGTTTTTAGAGAACAGCGTGAGTAACATTTGACGTGTTTTATAAATGAATTAAAATAAAAAAATAATAAACAACGTCTTATAGAGTATTAAAAATTGCGAATATTCTATCTGGTTATCACGTCAACGCTCACGTTTTTGAAAAGAATAAAGCTTTGATATGTTTTCTTATATATTCTTTAATAACATCTTATTTTTGTTTTTTGCTTGTTATGCATTCATCTTTTATCCACAGATCAAAAATATCTTGCACCATATGTTTTTAATCTAGACAAAAATAGTTTTCGAATCCAATTGTAATATTTTGGGAGTCGAAAACTGGATGAGGACCATGTAGTTATTGACCTCGTTCTGTTCCTGCGGGTACCGACCTATAATTTTTTTTATTAAACACTACCATTCGAAACGATGCTTCGTATATAGCTAGGTGCCGTATGTAGACAATCTTGTAACATGATCTTAAAGATTTGGCTTTAAGGCAGCTGCTCCTTTTAGAACAGCAGGGCCAGAAGAGTAAAATGTTCTAAAGTTCCATTTGCAATGTCCACGTCCGAGTCATAGCGGTACTTAAGAGACTTCGCACGACATCTTGTTTTTATAGCTTCGCTCTCGCTCAATATGTGAAATATTCTTTATCCGGCTTAGGTAGGTAGGCTTGTTAGGATATTTGAATGCCTAATATATGGTCAGGTCATTATTAAACACGTGGAAAATATATAACGTCTCTTTTTATCAGTTGATTTTATTAAAATAGCAGCTGAATATTTTTAAACAACTTGTCTGGCTGCGTTTGACGAACGACCGCCCTTTCCTTCATCTTCAAAGCTTTACTGTCTATTTTAAATTCATCAACATTTTTTTAAGCTCTTACTCGTTATAAAATAGACTCAAAAATTGTGGCTACAACCTCCAAACGTTAACTTTTCAATCCATAATAAATAATTTTGAATACCGTAGTTTTTTGTAGCAAAGAATAAGAAAAGGTTTACTGTTACAAACCTTAAGAATATTTCAAGTTGTAGACGAGTGAAATATTCTATATAAGTATATTTTGTATAATGAAATAAAATAATTAAACTCTGTTTTCCCCCATAGCGCAATAATGGCCGATTAAATAATTCTACCGCTGTTGTTTAATTTAAATTAATTTCTTAATCGTTTATATTGAACTAAATTATTGTATTAATCCGCATAAAATGATTGCAGATTGAAAAGCATTAAAGGCATATGAAATTTTATTAATTTAATATAATATCCTGTTTAACTTTAAACGTTTTTTCACGTAATTGTTCTATTCATAATTGGATTAATACCTTGGGTATTGGGCTTTAGTATTTCACTTTTACTAATCTATCAGAATATTACTGTTTTTTTTTAAAGTATTGTCGATGTTAAGAATATATTTGATTTACATACACGTTGGGTCCACCGGAGCCGTAGACCGTAGACGCGGCGATTTCATTTTTTCAATGTATTGTCTTTCTCTTCTATAAAAATTTAAGGCAGCAAAGATAGGTCCCTCACTGGGTGGACAGATGACAAAGCCAAGGTCGAGGGATCTCGCTGGCTTGTCGAGGCCTATGCTTTGTAGTGGGCGTCTCACGATTAAAAAGATGAAGAAGAAAGGTTCACCGGTGTGTAACGTTTGTATGTACTTATATATTTTATCAGTTTTATTGCCGGTAATTACACTACAGGACAAAGGCCTTCACCAAAAATATATATGGGTAATTTATAATCGTTAACAGTAACTATAACTATTAAGTATATGTTAATGTTGAATAAAAACATGAATAAAGACACTTGCGAAAAGGTCTTTCATGTTTTATTGAACAATTACTTATTCGAAATAAATAGTGCTCGCCCAAACTAAGCCCAAGAAGCTTAGTAATCGATTAAAAGATTTGCCATCCCCAACTCGAGTCCCAGCAGTATTCCCTTTAGTAATAAAAGTAAAGTACAGTAAAATACAGTCTTTACTGAGAGTATACAAACAGAAAGATATAAATTAATTAAATAGAAATAAACTGCTTGTAATTATTGGTTGAGGGGAGTCGACGCAAGTGAGGCAAGGTATGAAAGGAATACTAAGAGTGGAATGCTAGAATTTGTGACGAACAAAAGAGAAATAAATGAATTACATTAATATGGAAGGAAGATGAGTAAGCAAGAGGGCAATTTAGTGTAATTGTTATCCCTCTGCACCCAGGACAGGGCAAGTACGATAGGTCCCCAATAGCGAGAACCATAAAATAAAAAGAGATACAGAACACAGACATACTGAACACCGACATATAGAAAGAGAGATAGAGAAAATTACTAGCTTTTTGCCATGATGTATTTTATTTATTTATTTCTTCATGTCATTATTCAAATAGTTACTCTTACAGTGTACTTTATTAGAAAAATGCTCGAAGAGCTCAACTGGATAAAAAAAAGAATCAAATTAAGCTCCCGTTTGATACTATCCTTCAAACTAACACTACGGAGGTTCCAAACTACAACAAGTAGGCGGGTTATCATGGTGGTAACTTTTACGATATCTTTAATAGAGCAATTCATTCTCGAGTATTATTCTTACTTAAAAATAATCCTGCACACTGCAATAGGGTTCTGTACAAAGTTTAAGTATAAAGAATTTTAATTTGTTATTTATTAAAATACGTTACATGTTAGTGTAATATCGTAGACAGTTGCCTACAAACGAGTTACTAATCTTATGAAGCCTAGAGAAAGGTATAATCTTCATTTCTAGTAGTCACCTAATGTAAATTGCCATTTTCCATATATTTATTGATATTCTTATGTACAAAGATCAGATTATCTTATACTATGTAGGCAGCGTCGTAATATTTTCTTAAACCTTTTTTTCTAAAAGTAAAACTCTTTTGCTTCTTCTTATATTATATATAGCAAATGGTTTAGAAACGTGATGAAGATTCTTAAGACAAATAGCAATGCTACAAATCATACACACTTGAGAGGTTTTCGGTATCATCGGAGCAGAACAACCTTAAAAAGGACTAAGTCTAGTCAAAACAATATATTGCTGTCTTAGATAAGGAAATAGTTTTCTAAAAACATTACTCAGACCGCGAGCCACGTAAGAAATTTAAAAATAGCGCCGGTTATGGAGGTAAAGGATATCTATTGATTTGTGGCCAAAGATATTAAGGCTCGTAGCTGAAACCGAGAGCCATTTATTAAAATACGATTTAATATAACGGTTTTAAAATTATTAAAGCGAGCGATTACTTAAAATATGTATTTAGCGTGAATACTTATATAAATACGTATTTTAATACGATATCGTAATAAATATTTTAAACTGTGAATATTTGCATAAATTATTAAAAACCGTACATGAAATAGTGTGAAATGTATTGTTAAGTATTATATATACATAATTATATGTTATGAATAGGTATATTATTAATGTACTAGTCTAAAAATGTATGTTATGTTAACAGTCCACGGCTTGCATGTTTGCACTGTCTTTTGTAGGTTTAATTTCATAAAATCCATTGTTGATAATTTTTGACATGCGAAATTGAATACCCTGGAAAAGTATTGGATCGGTAAGAGCTGATTTTTTTATCAATGAACGTTCTCTCAACCCTGCTGGCAAGTGGGACTCAGTTAAATTACTTATTAGTTAATCTACGCTTTACAAAAGAAATATTCTTAGCAAATTTTGATCCCTATGTATTTAGAGATATCGTATTAAGTCAATAAATAAGTAAGAATCTCTAATGTGTACATAAATCTATAAATACTTGGGGAATAATATTATATTAAGTGTAGCTACATAGATACGCCTTCGTCAATATCACTGTATAATCAGCTTATGCGTTGTGATATTTCATTGAACGTTTGTTTGTGGAGTGAATCTCGGTTGACTGCTAATTAATGGAAGCTATATTTGGCTGTGAGTGAGCGGTACATTTGGGTTCAAGCTCCCGCTAGATCGATCGTTAGTGCTCTTGTATTTTAGGTATTATTTTCACAAAAGTGATTCCACCGTGCACAAACTTTAGAAATATTTAATACCGTTTTGAAATGTATGTCATCATTTCATCATTATCATCATCATTTCCACCGTAAGACAACCATTACTGGACATAGACCTCATCCACATACTTCCAATGGGTCTGGCTGAAAGTCTGCCAGTGTCTTCCGATGGACTATCGTATGTCCACCTTGTGGATGACCGTTCAAGCTGCGTCCACACCAGGTCCTGCTGCTATAACTTGCCAGTACACTGAGTCATGTCGGTTACTTTAGTTCGTCTCCTAATCTCCTCATTCCTGATTCCATTTAGTAAAGAAATCCCGAAATTGACATTTTCAGCACTTTTGTCAAGATATATTTCCTAGTTCTTGTAGTAATTGCTATAAATATTTCTAATAAAACATGCTTTCTAAAAAAAATGCTCAGTGAGCTTATTATATTCAATTAAAGCTTAGAAAGTTAGCCCATCCCTTTTTTATATTTTTTTCTTCTTTTTATTTAACCCCAAGAACCTTTTTAATTTTTTCAATGTTGTAATTATATATTTTAGTTTCAACTGACAAGAATTTTGTACACGTAACTCTAGTGATTTAAATAATTTTTAACTTTTGTTTACGGCTTTTTATATCATGATCACTATATTCGTAAAATTTTTAGCCAGTTTCATTTTGTACTCAATTATTAATTAAAATTAGATACTTAAATATTGTCTTTTTGATAAATCTAATAACTAGTAATACTATTAATTACGTATTATTATAGTATGCTTATGTATAATTACAGAAAAAAACGGTAGTCTCTTAAAAAAAATTTTCGGTGTCTTAATGCGGCCTAACCAAAGGTATTAAAATTATTGGAGTAGTGAGAAGTATGATCTTATGTGTATATATATCAAATAATTTTTGCTTTGTCGTTACATAATTACGTATTTTAAAAACATTATAATAATTATATACCAGGAAATAATGAATTCGTTTATTGTACAAAACAATTTAAAATGAATATTATACTTTTGTGTAATAATAGGTTTATGACGTATTTTCAGAATAATAAAATTGATCGTATCATTTTTTCATCAGTCACACAGATCCGATCGGAAATGGCAGAGTTAAGTTAGTGCCCAATCCTATGAGAGCCTTCAAGTCACCCGTAACGCGATAGCCCCCATCTATAACCAAGATAAATTGTTCGAAGGATTTTCCTGAGTATATATTTGTCCAAAAAAATGTTATATCTACGGAAAGATCAAAAGTGTCTCCATTTCTTTTATTGTTGGAAATATAAAGAAAATTTCATGTTTTTACTACATTTCATATACATCAGTTGGGTAAAATGTAGTATTTGTAAGTATTAAGTTGTCTAGATAGTACTATGTGTCTACGATGAATTATCTTTTTTATTCCATTAAAAAACTTTGATATTTTCATATTTTTTGTTTTTGATGATCGTATACGACTTTTTATAGCGAGGAGTAGTAGACCGGCGGTAAAGTACTGGCATTTGCGACTGCAAATTTGATTCCCAGGATACAATTTTATACAATTCATATTTTGTACATTAATTATTTAGGATTACCACCACCGCGTACCATAATACCGCTCTGCAATCCACAACATGGCTGCCAAGAGTAGCGGTCATGGTATACCCCCCTGCTCCCCAACAGCTTTGGCGAAGGCCAATGGCTTGCAGTGGGCGTCTATGGACTGAAATGAATTTGTTAAAACCATTTATATCTTTGAAAAGGCAACGTTTCTGTAAGTCATAATTTTACTCTAACCAGAGTGCAGTGGGCGAGAACGTGGATCTTGTGAAGATTAATCTGATGTAGCTAAGTCTATTCTGGATTGTTTTCTATTCAAAATAATGTCTCAAGTCACACCACGTATTTATAAATTCCCTTTGTGTTATAAAAATAAGTAGATAAATATTTAATTTTTGAAACAAACGGGAATGAAAAAATAATAATTCGGTAATATGTTCATAGTATTCAAATAATATGTCTTTGATCAGTGACATTGGAAAGATCAAAAAGTATTTTAGTAGCGTCACTGGCGGTTTCTTAAATTATTTTCAAATAATTCGAGGACATCCGTCCTTGCCGTTGTAATCGCAATAGCTAATAGCTAAATACACTAATTACGCACACAGAAAAGAGGACTTAGTTTTTTTTTTGGTGAAGTTCCTTTTATAAAAAAGTAGCTTATAGTCACCTCAAACTGTTTTAAAATATTTATATAAATTATTAATAAAGGCCTGTCGGCAATTGATTTATAAAAAAAAACGCATCAGCAGGTTTTCCTGGCCTAAGTCAGTTTACACTGTCCATCTATTACCGCCTACATTACTTTGATAATCATTATCTGAGAAAGGAATGTGATCTCGCCGTAGGTGCCGTCCGGACGACTCGATATCTGCAATCGGCGCCACGTACAGCGTGGGCATCCCAAACGCCAAGCAATGATTATTGCATGCGAAATAATTACTCATAACATAATCGTCATTAATTATAGCAATAGCTATTTACATGGGTAACAAGATTTATTGAATTGATCACAAAGCTCATCTGTGCTTTCAATCCGATTCGATATAATTATGTGTTCACCGTGTTATATTCCACAAAGCGAAACGTTTCAGTAATTAGTTGATAATTTCAATCAAGGGAGATTCAGAAAGCCGCATGTTGAGCATTAACTCCGTATTATGTTGTTACTCGCGCTTAAAACGCTGCGGGATTATTTTAATTGCATTCGATCTGGTTGTCAACGGTTAATGCTTTGCATACTTCATTCCTTGGAATGAGATTAATGCTGCTTTGGAAATTGGAGCGTGGAATCGATATGATAAAATGTGGTAATCTTTTACGTTCGAGTGAAAAGGTTCGAACCGCAATGAATATTACGGAGCCGGAATGATGGTATTGTATTTCTTGTGATCGGGTCGGTAATAGGCATAAATATTGATATCAGGAATCTATTGGTGGCGGGCACATTGTCTGAACACCTGCCCGCCGCGCGGTACTGCTGTGAGCAATACCCGCGGGCTACCCCGCATAAATATCCATGATGTTTCAATTTATATTCATGATATTAGTAAGTCAGATGGAATGCGCGTCACATTTGATTTCCTTTGTTGGTTAAATAAATATGAAACGATGTAAATGTTGATCTTACTTTTGTTTAGTCGAACAAAATATAAACTAATAGTATTTCACGTGTAGTATTATACAATTAACTATCTTTATATAAATCAAGTTTCATGTTGTCATAAATACTTTAATTTTGTTAACGTCACGAGTTATGTTATCATTACAGCCCGAGATCGTCCAGTACATAGGTCCAGGTTCAGGACATAGGTTTACCCTATCGATTTCCAATGGAACCGGTTGGAAGTGACTTACACCTAGCGTCTTCCGATGATCTTAATAAGGTCGTCCTGCGTTGTGCTTGCCAGTTCGTAGTCTCTACTCCGGAACCATAATGCACAAGCGGACATCTGTTCTGCGCACTATGTGGTCTGCGAAATGCCAATAATTATATAAGCTATAAACAATGCCGGAGCATTTAATTATGAGCTTCATTTCAGGCATTCTTTTTATTTAAAGATTGGAATAAACAAAACGACGAGGCAAATTTAGTTTTGACGAAAATTTTAATAATTTCTTGTGTAATTTCACGCTGTTCATTAAATAATAGTAAGGTTTTATTGTATCATTATTGATTTTGATGATTTGCTAATGATAGTTTTATATTTCTGACAATATTATATATATTTATTTTAAATTTTTTGCTAAAATTATACAATATTATAAAAATTATAAGTGGTAAAGTAATAACTTATTATTAATATTTGTCTCGTTGTTGCTTTAAACAGGTTTCCAGACTTTTTTTTAGACCTCTTTAAAAATTTAGTTGCTTCCGTACCCCCTTGCAAGTCTGAACAAACGTTGCGGATGGCGGCGGCGCTTTAGGAGTCTAGGCAGTTTGTAATAAACATGGAATATGTAAATTTTTACAAGTAACAGTCGCAGAGTTTCTTTAAATATTATTTTTCTATGGATCTCTGGGGGTCCACCTGGACTGCTTTGTGATTAGTTCACATTAGGCTTTAAATAGGAACCTAATTGCAGTAGACAACTTATTGTTGCGTGATGAAAAGAACACTAGTTTAACGTCATTAAGTTGTTACGAGTACTTTTTGTAGAATAATTTTGGGAGTATTTATTTCCGACTTTAGTCAAAATCGAATTTAAAAACATGTCTGAAAAAATACAAAGAATCTAGATTCTTTTGTAGGATTGAGTTTGACACCGTTCATTATTTGAATTGAATTTCTCCTAAGTAACGTCTGATTCTATTAACTATTGACGCTAAGTTTAATTAAGTTGGTGTTCACTTCGACGGCATCGCGACTTGAACTTTGTACTTATCAGATGTAATATATAAACCGATATTCAATTGAAATTTTAAATTTGTGCTAAAAGCTATTAACGGACCTTTTACTAAATACTTGTTTTTTTTTTTATCGAAACCTGTGCTTCCTAAGGTTTATGAAATAAGAAGAAATATAGAATAAATACTTTCTATCAAAATAAATGTATACATGTACAAATATTGTAAAATAGTAAAAAAATAAGCGCTGAATAGGTTTAAAAATATTACTTTAGAGAAAAACACGTGATAAAATGCCGTTCAAAGTACATTGGTGTTTTTTAAAGAACATTACTAGGGATTTGTGAGAATGCCATGCCATACTGGCTGTTCAAACGAGTATAGGGGAGCTATCGGCGGTCCGGCGCGCCGACACCTTTGTGCTCTAAAGAGTTTCTGCTCTGCTGAACCGTGATTTGTTCAAGACTAATGATGTCGCCATTTTCAGTTCCAAACGCTCTTTGATGTATCTGGACGGTAGCGAACCCATTGGACCGGCGTCGGATTTAGGATCCTGAATTTGTGCGTTTATGTGTGTGAAATACATATACAGTCACCCGTTTTGATTCTTTTATTTTATCAGCAATCAATATTTATTAACAAATACGTTTTTTTACATAATTTTTATTCTTAAAAATTTATCATAGTTTAGGATATTTTCAAAATATGTTATTATAAACTTATATATAAAAAACAATATTTTTTTAATCCTTTAAGTACAATTTTATTAGTGTTTAAAAAATTATACAAGTTTGAATTAAATAGATATGTTGTACAAGTTATAGCGATACAATTTATTATAATCGAAGTTTTTAAAATATATATCAGTTTTACTGAAACTTGTTCTTATATGAAATCAAAAAGTGGTCCGTATGTATTTTCTGTATCAAACGTAAAGTGAAATTCAGTGTAAGACCTTGCGGGCGCTATTTTTAATGCGGTTGAAAGGTGTAGGGTATGGCGTGAAAGCGCTTTACTTGTGTTTTGCCTTCGTACAGTCGATTCAGCAGTAGGGGCTTTGCCAGCAGCGCATATATCGAAAGCGGCTTACAAAGGTGACTGTTTCAGCTTTTATTTGAAATTGAAACGTTCGTGTATCGTTCGCGATATGTGATGAACGCAAGCTCGTACAGACAAATGCTGTCGAATCGCAGTATCGCTTATATTGACAATGATTGTGTTTAATTTTTTGCTTAGCGAAGATTTATTGATTATTTAAATTTTACATTAAGTACAGATCAAATACGTGTAAAAATATCCAATTTTACTACTTTAGTACGGGTTAAATAAATAAAAATACTAGAATAAATATTCCCTTTCGGTATAAATGTATATTAATATAATTATGTGTGTGTATACATTCGTTTACATAAATTTATATACATATATATATACTCAAAACGAAACAAGTTTTGCGAAATTTGTAATTACGTAAATAATCAATTAACAAACGTATATCATGCTTATATAAACTATTACATTTACATTAGAGATTAGATGTAAAACGATGCAGTAGTCCAGTTTTAGAACAATTTCTCTCTTAAATTATAATCTAAAAGTAATACATAACAGTATTTTTAGAACAGTGTTAATAGTCTATTTTATAAAATAATGTCATATTAAGATTTCTTGTTTGTTAATAAAATTATATATCTTCTTATCACATCACAGCTACTTGTTATCACATAATTATAATCGCTTTTACGAGTTCTCATATTTATTGCCCTCCGATAGGCCCTCCCCTCAACACGTATCAATATAGGTTCATTTTTCCATGGCGGGAAAGTTAACAAAGTCTTTTTACGATTATCGTTGTTGAGAATGCCTATTAACTGATGATAAGCTACTGGTTATACCCTATAGTCAGTGAAGAATATTTTAAACAAGGAAGCCTTCTTAATAAGGCCACTGTTAGCGGCGATTTGCATTTTCGATCTCGCTCAGTTTAGCTGGTGTGAAAGTTAAACTTTGTTCTATTATTAGGACGCTAAAGAATATTTTCGTTTATAGTTTTTTTATTCGAGTTAAGCCCTTGTATTTGTATCAGATGGTCTATTAATTGAGTTAGTCAGCTATAACCGGGGTGTGTTGGAGTTTACTGGGGGGACGGGTTTAATGAGCGGCTGGTTGTAGTTTGACAGAGTGATTTAAACAGAGCGTGATAGTTTCACTAAATCGGGATTACTCGGGCGTGAGCCTGTAACGTGAATTATTGCTGGAAGTGTCGTCCCGTTGTTCTTAAGCGCTAAATTGATTCTCCGCTGTTCGCCAAACGTTGTTGTTGTCTACTGCCGATATTTTAAACTAACGTTCGCAATATTTATTAATCAAATAGCTATTACACTCCAAAATTAGTCGCTCGATTCTTTCTGGTACCTGGGGCGAATAGACAAAATAGATAAGTCATACTTAGAGACCGGTCAATCGATGAATCATACTCGTTCGGACAGTGTTCAGGAAATTAACAAAGCTCTTCTCATCTAATATCCCCGGAGAAGAAAGCGGCGCATATCAATGTTTGATTACTATCAGTGACGAATTACTGCGATCCCTCACCTTAGATCTCATTGGCGTCCTCACAGTCAATCTACGACCCTGTACTTGGGTTTACACTACTAGATCGAATAAGGCATCAGGAAATCTGAGGCCGAATCCTCTGAGGACTTATGCTTCTGTAGTGGAAATCACGGATCGATAAGCTCTGAGTGGCGGGTCCAACTACAAGGTGCACAGACGATTTTGTAAAAATCGACGGAAGACGTTGGATGCAGACGGCTCAAACTGATCCTATTGAAAATCTATGGGGCAGGCCCTTATACACCAGCGGACATCCGACATCTGATGTGATAATGAAATTGGGAAGGGTTTTACTTTTGTTTGAAGTACCCAAATTGCTAAATATCAGCTTTGGCGTTCATTAAAGAAGAGTAAACGAGGCCAGATCAATTGCACTTAAAATATTTTCCTGACCACAATGCAAAACGATATATTTCAATTTATTACGAGTTCCGGTGATGATTTAAATACAGTTTCATTTGAACGTGCGGCCATTTTTATTGTCAAATAATAATCAATCGCGCAATTCTTATTACAACAAGCGAAACAATCCAAATGTATAAATCTTTTATTCAGAGTAATCCGAGAACGGAGTTTACTGAATAATAATACATTCCTTTTTGTACTGAATAAAAAGTAGGACGCAATCTCTGATAAAATAGCACGTTTTTTTATTAGTCCAACTGTTAAGTAAATGCAGAAGGTAGGCAATATACTTTGTTGTTTTTGTGTAGACACCAGTGAAAATCGTCTGGTTTTAGATTTAAATCGAGCGTCTCTTTTGTCGGATAATGTGCGGCTTTATAAAATAAAACCACGATTTTGATTTTATTCTGAATTTTTACTCAGGTACCAAAAGGGATACAAAAATATGTTTAACGGCATGATTTGATTTGATGAGATTATATTCGATATTTAAATAAAAACGTCAATTACAAAAACAACTAATAATTAAAACACGATTTTTAAAAGTAAATCTGATCAAACCTTTTCTATTAAAAAATTAAATATTATTTTTGCTAAAGTGTAAATGTATTGCAACCTATTTCATTAAATTTATTGCGGTTTATGAAAATTTGTTAAAAGTGACTTAATGGACATGGTTTCCATTTCCATTGTGCATACGTCAAACGTTACAATAGCGACTCACTTCTATACGGAAGAATACGAGTGTATTTATGTGCATGGATATAGTGAATGCCTTAATGATTATTTAGAATGAATAAGGAATTGTAATGTCAATTTATGTAATTATATAAATTTATTATTTTGAAAAAGTCTAATGTGAGTTGTAACAAAGCTATTTTGTCGTGATAAGGTCCTGATTTGTTAACAAAAAGTTAGCGTTGATAAATGAATTGTGTTTTGAACAAAATTAAAAATAATTAAATTATATGGTGTTTTATAATAAATAAATACTCAAATAATATTGTCAAGTTATTAGTAACAGATAAATAAATTTAACATTGTAAAAATTATATAAATGATTCTTAATAATCTTTCCTTTGCTTTTTCGATTATTTCTTTAAAAGCCTGTTTATCACAAGCAAACAATACAAGGAAATTTCACTAGTAAAAAAGTAGACAAGATAAATGTTAGATATTTACGATATATCTAACGTTTCATGCTCTGTCATAGACTGCTTTAGTAATTCCGTTTTAAAATTATTTCTTTTAGTTATTATTTTTATGCCTAGTCTCTTTATTTTATAAACTACACAGTAAATATGGAACATATTTAGTTTATAATAGCGTAATTTAATTTAAAACGCTTATTCGATGTGCTTATTAACGCTATGAGTATACAAGAGATTTTGCTATTTGCGTTGTACTACGTAACGGCGTCGATAGCATTCCCGTTTTGTGCCCCAACGTTTCTGTATCAACTTAGGTATGCTGCAATTACGCCTTAAAGATTTGTTGGCGGCACAGCTATCGTGGTATAAGTTAAAGAAATTTTACGAGTTACTGTTAATTTTAAATTTTAATAATGGTTTTTAACGTGTTTTTACAATGCTTTAGTATATATACTTCGGGTTTTTTCTAGGTAAGATATCTATGTAATTAAAATTATTTTATATGTTTACTGTTGTGTTAAATATCAGGTAATTTATTAAATTATCCTATCATTAAATATCCTCGATAATTCTAGTGCTTTCTAGTAATATTGATCACATGCGTTTTGGCCGTCCATATGACATAGTTTTACAGAGTTACCTACACATTTGTTAAATATAGATGCTGGTCAGATTTACATAGAATGTGCTCACGGTATCTTGATGTCTTATATGATGATGTTGTATATGTGTGTAAAATTAAAATTAAATCGCGATTTTGTCATCATTATTTCAGCTGTAAAACGTATAATGCTGGATATGAGAATGCTCATCAATTTTCAATAAGACCGGTTGGAAGCGACCAGCATATTCCAATAACTAACAAGGTTGTCTATGCATCTTATGGGTTGATGTTCTACGATGCGCTTGCCGATTCTTGGTCTCCAGAAGGTTAAGGCCACAGTGGCCATATAATAGTAACAATCTTTTAATTGTTCAACCGGAGAATACTGTAATATGTGCCATCCATAACAAAATAGTGATCTTGAGAAGTTTAAATTGCATTATCCTTTGTTAGAATATTGATATATCCTATTACGGTTACTTGTCAAAATAAACGTCCGGAGAAATTAAAACTGTGATGTAATTCGTTAAAAATTCATGAGTAATATTGTTAGAAATGTAAGAAGTGTGTATGTCCAACATTTATACATAAAAGTAATAAATAAAGAGGCCAGTGAACAAAATGTGATCGCGTAAGCTTGCGCCTTGTGCGAGATTCAAGGCGAGCGGTGTTTACGGCGCCACATCCAGTTCGCCCACGCATCGCACGCATCGCAGGCTTTCACAAGCACCATACCACTACACAGGCACTCACTACGTGGCCCATGCGCGTCGCAATCCACCGACACGCTCCTTCAACGATTTATTTGCCATCGTTCATTTCTTTGTTTCATCCACCGTCTCGTTGTGATGTTCATAAACGCTATTTTAATTTCTTTTTACTCAGTTGCACATTCCTTTCAACAATTTCTGCTATCGGGTTTCAATTTAAAACCTTCTGTTATGATTAAAAGATTACAAATATCGGTTTACGTTGAAAAGGTCTTTTATAAACACGACCAGTAATATTTCATTAAGTGTTTTTTATTTTACCGTTTATTGTTTATTACTGATACTTTTTACTTTATATATCTGTATATATATTTATATATCTGTATATTTCTATACTCTATCTATCTAACTGTTATATAGAGAAATAAGTTGGAATATATGTAATCGTGTGATTTAGTTTAGAGTACGAATATTATTACCTATTTAATTATGCGTTTGTATATGTGCTATTACTACGAGCTCCCCTATTTCTTACGGGAGGTTCCGCGTGACAGCCTTCAGTCAGCGCCGGCGGGCTGCGCGTGCGCACGTATCTGACGTCATATACTTTGTACGCGCGATTCGGGAATCACGTTTGTTTACCAACACGATCGCGACCAAGAAGCGTGAGAATAAATACTACGCCCGACTCGCTTTATCGATTCTGAATAAAATTGTCATTATTTTCTGCATAGAAATGCTACATATTGACGAATAAAATATTCAATTTGATGATGTTCTGTTAGTGAGATGTCAACGCATGACTCCTTTAATAAGCTGTCACCGTTGCCGAGTAAGTCGCGAACATAAATTACTTACATAATGTAACATGTACGTTTGTATCAGCGACGTTTGATCGTGTCCGAGCAGCGTTTTAGCGACATGAAACCTTCAATGGTTATTGTTTGTGTTATCGCCTTGGCGATCGCCGTCGGGAGCGAAATCCGGATCCGCGGCAAAGTAAAAAAAAGGCACACAACTCACAGGAGACATCGGGCCGTTTTGCCGCCGTGCAACTTTAATGATACCATTATCGAAGACGAGTGGGCCTTGATGAGTGCGATAGGAGCTTCCAAGTTTATTTTCACTGCGAAAGTTTTAAGTATTAAAAAGTTAAAATCGGGTGATGTTGGCCGTCCAAAAAAGTCTAATTTGTATAGATTACATTTACGGCGGCTACTAAAAGGGAATTTGGACGAATTTCGAACATTTGTAAAATATGAAAGTTTTTCGGAGGATACGCTTGGTGGTTCTACATTGTCGGTGGAAAGACCAAAAGCACTGGAAACTTGCGCGCCTTCTCCTCGACCGCGTCTTTCTGCGATTTTCTTGAGCGATGGCGCATTTGTCGGACCGATTAAAAGTTCTACACCTCGTTTACGTTTACTAACAGATCCAGTTCCTCTAACGCTTTATCATTTGGACAGAATCAATGCAGCGGTTAAAGGTAAGTCGTGTCATTAATATTGTTTTAGTTATAATCATTTAAGTGTTTGCTAACGATTGATAATCATTGTTTTGGTCGTGTTGCATAATAGTAGTAAAGTTTACTTTGCAGTACACAACTAGTAAATATTAAAACGACATATCACAAGAACAGGATTGTAGGATATTATATTTTGTTTGAGATTATAAATTATAATATAGTGTGGGTGTTGTAGCACAGTGTATACCGCAAAGGAATTGAGATGGAGCTTGATCGACATCTCGACAACTGTTCGTTAAGTTAATGGAGCGAGTGTGCTCCGTGCGTTTGTTACCGACCGCCGACGCTGCTACGTGTCTACAGATCAATCAAAGCGAAGGCGTTCAAACGAAGCCTACACTTTATTCCAGGTTAATGCGATGAACAATGTAAAATAAGAACAATGTTCAGCATAATATTAAAGTTCTATAATTTCATTTTATAATCATCTTATGGTTCCTTCTAACGAAGGATAGCTATCATTACGGTTCTCTTTATATTCGTTTTAACCAGCTCAAGAGGTTTTTCAATCATGAGGTACAACTTGGTACTAGTTTTCGAACCTTTGATATATTTACTCCGTTATTAACTATTTACTATATTTCATCCTTTTTATTTATTACCTATTTTCTTATGTGATAAATAAAGTATATACAATAATATATAATAGAATAAAATAATGTACTTTGTTCTACTTTCTCTTCATTTTTTTATCTAGATCTGGATGATATGGAAAAAATTAAATCTAGAAACTGAATTATTTACGTTTCCTAATATCCTGATGTTTTTTGGTAATCAGGTTATCAGCTGTGCCGAAATGACTAATCGTTACACACTTAGACACCCAAAAAATAGGATAGGGATTATAAGATTTTATTGCATGTTTGAGATCATATTTGTTTAAGTCTCCTATAATATTAAACAAGAACTTTAGTGCATCTCATAAAGTAAGATTTTTCTGGTTACGGCAAAGTAAAATCTAAATGCAAGTTTCAATATATAGTTACAGTAATCTATATATAATATCTAATATAACTAAGTTTATGAATAAAATTGCAAAACATATTTATTCTTATATCTTTTTAAAACATATTTGTAGTTGCGATCGCCATTCTAACCTCAAATTCCACGAAGATCCAATTTAACCTTCCGACTCGAGATCAATATCGCTTCTACAACGTTTGCAATCAAAAACATAAAGTCCTTTGTGTAGGCGAGTCTCGATCCTGACCGTCCACTTTATTCCCACTACTAAACCACCCACTAAAGGAACATCACTTGCGGCGGCGATACCCCGAGCCCGATATAATCCGTCAGCGTCGCTAATATGGCCTTACTCTGTAAAATATTTACACCTAGTCATAATTTATAATTGCATTTTATTATGCGATCCTGATATGTTTTTGTAAATGCAAGCGAGAAGATTTATGTCTTTACACGTTAAATTTGACCTGTTCTCTTAAGTTTTTTTTTTAATATCCGTGTCATCTTATAAACTTAATAATGTTCAAATCCGGTGCATGCCTTTACGTAAAGGATATTCGTAGATATTATTAATATGATTATTATTGAAGATTATAATGATTTTTTAGTAGGAAGCCACATACAATTATCCCTGAAAAAATTAATAAGATGTATGGTTATATTAAACATATTTAAATGTAATTAGAATGTATAATAATCATGGAGATAAACGATTTGGTAATGCAATTGTCATTTTGTTGTGTTTTAACACAATTAAACATTTTTGCCGATATCTTATATATTTACAGTGTTGGTCTTATCCTACACTATTATATTTATATCTCCATCATTTCAAAAAACATTAATTACATACATTTATATAATAATAACAAAATTTGTAATTAAACTTATGAAAAGCTTGCAAAATGTACTGAAACATGTGTATATAAATAGAAGCAAAGTATGTATTTGATAATGAGTAATAGATTCTGTGCTTAAGTTATAACAATGTAATGTTTACAGGAGGCCACTGAGGGTTTGAAAAAAATTTTCTATGTTTATATTTTTCGATCTTATACATAAATAATATTTATGTTTGTCACCTTCTATACAATAGTATTTTTAGTTGACCTAGTTTTGCAATTCGTCATATTAAGAAACATTAAAAATGATTAATTTATTTCACAAAATCAAGAACAAGTCAATTATCTCTTTTCAAAGATAATTAGTTAAAGTGATGCAACTTACATCTATCCTTTTAATACGAAGATTGTATTACCTTTTACTATACATTTTATATCATTGGTCGCAATAAATCGTACACATATTTAAAATCGACTGTTAAAATACCTCTCCCATCTCTAGATTAGATTTATGCGTTCGATAAGATTGCTTATACTTATTCCGTTTCTTTTGGTTCGACGTGATAGAATATAAATAAACTGGCGTCTATGAAAAATGCTATAAAATAATAAAGTGCGACGTTGAAGATTCGTCGGAGACGGCTGCCGCGACTCGCCCGCCCACACTCGTACCACTTTCCAAATTCCTTATGTAAGCTGCAATCACCTACGTAGACGTCATGCGACAATCGCGGACTTTATTTATTAATCTGTAATTATTGTTTCTTCATATTTTGACGATCTTTTTTTTAAATTTTTGTGGGGGTGTATTTAATTTATTTTAGTTTTTGTTGTGTGCGCATATTCGAAGTATAATTTATGCGAGACGTCAACTCTTTATTTTCCATAAAAATTGTAGAATAATTAGTATTGTTGCACTATAGTAAAATTGTTCATTTTTTAAATAGAATTACTTTATTGTTAAGACGTAAAGCTTCTATTATGTTTAATACGTTTATTATATAATCAAACAGTTTTAAAAATTTATTTTATATGAAATTGGTATACACATACATTTGAGATTCGGTAAATTAAAATTTTCACTTTATAGGGATGATCACTAGTTATACAATATTTTTTATTAACATCATTGTAACTGTGATATTATTACAGACATAGTGCAATAAATAGTTTTTATAAAAGGAGGTAGCGGTCAACCACATATGAAGCAAAGTGTTGATCAAATTTCCAAAGCGAAATTGAGTAATAACGGACTTTCAAACTTGGATGGAACTTGCGCCGTAACTGAAGCTATTTCTGAGATATATGTTTGATTGATATAACGAATATTGATGGTATAGAGATTTGCTTTATTTTTCGATAAAGAACATGTTAAAAATTAAAATTTTTATTTCAAATTTTGCGTCAAAAATAATTAAAAATAATTGAAAAGCAACGGATGATAAATAATATTACTGAGAATTTTAAATAAAATGTTAAAGAAAATTCTACTTAGCATTAGATTACTTATGAAATCATATCATCATCAATATGGTCTATTAATATTCATAGCAATTAAGTTATATAACATGTGAATATAGGTCAACAAAAGTACACGAAACGTTTTGCCGATAGCCGTTCACATATGAATATTCAGAGGAAGGCGATAGGCCTGGTACGCCAATAACTGTTAACTTGCGCCATATTGTGCCGGCGGGTATTATCTCTCCCCTGCGGTTATCCTGCTCCTTGCTGACCCATCAAAGCGTCGATTGTACAAGCGTCTCGACTCCGCTTCGGCAGCAGTCAACCACGGTTTATTCCGCACTTTGATTTACAGATCACTGTTAGTATTTCGGAATTTAAATGGTAGTCCTGTAGTAAATAAATTCGGATAATTTAAATCTATATGTACAAGGTAATTAGTGAGGGGTATAAAAGCTTTAAAGAAGCGAATAAATAACTGATTTGTCAGCTGAAAGCTCTTAGGCTTTAAAACCTATTTCCAATCATTTTTGATAAAGTAATCACACTGGAATATGTCTTATTATTATATTATATTAGATAGTAAACAATAATTAATTTTTATCCGCATTAATCCGTCTTTTTAAACCGCTTTTTCTTACTATATTATTATTATAATTACTTTACTTTTTAGTTCTGAAACCATTGATTTTCAGACAGGATGTATCATACAAAAATTGACAGTGAATTTGCTGTACATCCACCTCTTTAAAGGTTTTATACTTATTACTAACAACTGTCAATATATTATGTAAAATATTTTACCTATGCACTTATTCGTCACGACATCTCTGGAACCATACGGCTTAGAAATTTGAAATTTGGCAGAAATATTGCTTTTCCTGATTAGAGATCAGCTTTTGGAAGCGTTCATTAAATTAGCGAAGCGGGCGAGGAATAGCTAATTGTTTCATAAGCTAATGTGTAACATTAAAAAAATACTATGATAATAAAAAGAAAATCATTGATAGAAAAAACTTATTACAAGTTTTTAATAGCACTACAGTAATGTTGGCGCGAGCAGCTTAATTAGGCAATTTCTTGACAGAAGTGAATAGATTAACCTAACATACGGCCAAGTTTATTTACTTAGATGAAGGTTGCATAGAATTGCGAGGCCCCAGTGTAAGCGCGAGCCTGCGCTAGCGCACGCGTCTCGGTGGCGCCAACTCGGACCTTGCGCAACGCCGTTCACAGCGTGTTTATGAATATTTTCTATCAAAAGCTCCGCAGTGGGTTCCCGATATGAATTTCAATTTTGTAACTTATGTACCGGATCACAAAAAACAACAATGAAACTAAGTCTCCTAGTGTTAATTCTTTTTTGTACTACGGATTTACATTCCGAAATCCATATAAAGAATTTGGTAAAAAAGCGAGATACGTTTTACCGCAGGAAAAACACAAATGGCTCCAAATGTGTTTTGAACGAGACGATAACTAATGACTACGAGATCCTGTCGTCAGCCGTGTCTGAATCGAAATACATTTTCACTGCAAGAGTTCTGAGAGTGAAGAAGTTAAAACGGGGTAAAAAACCTAAAGCAAAAGTATTCATGACATACAAATTATATATTCGAAAGCTTATCAAAGGTGACGTCGTGGAATTAAAAAACTTTATATATTCTGGCGACGGACGCACTTTGAACGGTGCAATTGTGTTTGTTGATTGGCTCCAAACGAACAAGTGCGCTTATAAACTTTACAGACACTCTTCGGGAATATTTTTGAGCGACGGTTTTTACGGTGATCTTAATGGTGAGAAGCAGCCGCGGCTTCGACTGTTGAACGAGCCACTTCCACTGTCACTTTACGATCTGGATAGAGTGAATGCGGCATTGAAAGGTAAATGTTTACAGTCATACAAGTTGTCGGTACGCTCGACGTACACGTGTTATAAAAGTTATGTTTATGTTATGCGCGTTCATTGTTAGGCGATAAAAATGCTGAATCGTAAAAGTGACATAATTTTTCTCTTTTTCCTCCGTAAAATTATTACTATAATTATATAGCGGATGTGTGTAGTCCAGCACATGATAAGTAATAGTGGTCCCTGTTCTGGATTTTTAGGTAAGAATTTTTTAAAAAAATCGCGCTGATATCTGTATAAAAATTCATTAATAAGATATTATACATAGTAAAGAAAAAATCTTCTCTGTATTCAATTTTTTATAAAGTAAACGTGAGAAGAGTTACTCATTTATCTTCTATATTTTGTAAACGGTCCAACAAAAATTAACTTCGTCCCCAATTTGAAATCTTCCGAGCATTTAGGATTAAATATGTATATGATATTATTTGTAGAAGGTAGAGTTACCCTTTAATCATATTCGACGAATTATTAATCGATTCGCTGAGAGTCCTGTATTCGATACGGTATTGTCTTAATATTTTAATACTTATAACAAGTTTTATTTCACCATAATTGATTCTTTTCTGTACATTGTTTGCTTTTGCTTGTTATTTAATAGCATACAAACAGCTTTATATGTAAAATAGTATTAATGTATAAAAATAATACATAAGTGTTATTTTACCTTTAAAACTAAATTATTAAAATAATGTAGCTAGAATGTGATACGGTATTGCAAGGTGTGTATACATTAGCACAGTTCGTAATTGGTCAAAGAAAGCAGATAATTTCTATTAGTTATAAAGTTGAGAAACCCTTGCTACTTTATGAACTCATTTTTTATATTAGTTCTGCAATATTTTTAATACCTCTTTAAAACAACCAGGAGCTTTAATACTATTCGCGAAAAATTCGACATTTTAACACGAGTATTATTAGCGTGGGCAAGACGGTCTATCTTTATGAATTAGCTTTAGATAAGTAGGTAAAAATAATCTAAATTGTTTATTATTTTTACAAATTGTCTGTAAAATTCTGTAAACCTTTGTTTTTTGGTATTGAATTTGTTTGATAGTAATGTTTTCAGTTTAAAAATAAAAATACATGAAAGTAGTACGACTAGCAAATACATGCTAATATTATAAAAATAGATACTAAGGGAAGTAATGATCTGATGATAATTTTGTGCTTAAAAAAAAACAAAAGAGGCAGCGCTTTTGAGATCAAGTTTATGACGCTGTTGCTGTCGACGCTTGAATTATGGTAGTATTTAACTAAAAATGTAACAATTCTTGTATGATAATATCTAAGCTAGAAATAAGTAAAACGGTGTCTGTTTCTGTATTTGGGAATCTTCCTTAACGGACAATGACAAATAAGACAGATATTAATTAGCTTGATAAAACCCACTGGCCACTATACATCGCTATTGGTATATGCGATAGTAATCTTGATCCTCTGCGAAGAATGTATGTCGTGAACATACGTTTGTGTTGGTATTTATGTGTCTAATATTGTCTAAGTATAATAGAGTGGTTTAGACTTAGTATATATATAGATAGACTACACTTTAATTGCTTTAAATTATCATTGCCCACTGACATTGCCACGCCTCATTATAAAGTCGAGGTGAAAGTGACCAGTTGAGGTGATGCAAGTTCTGCAAAACAATTTGGTTTGTGGCGTAGACTAATCATAGAAGTGTTTTCAATCATTGTTGCTCACGTTTGATCTCTAATGCAACGTTTCCAAAATGCTAAAAAAAATATATTTTTTTTAACTTTACACAAATAAATTTAAAGAAAGCGATTATTCATCTCTGTTAGTAGTTTGAATACATTACAAATCTGCAAAAATTGTATATGTAAGCCGTTTACGTATTATTATTACCATTTTTCACGCACTGTCTCATAGTGGATATAATCATAGTATTACGTTATTAAAAATAGTGTGTCCTATCCTCCTAAAGAGAAACAAATACGGGTCCACTGCACTCTGAAATTTTTTCAATGCGCACTTGCTTTGTAAATAGATTAATCACTGTTAAAATATACATGTAACAATGAGATCAGAAACTAATAAGGAGGTAAAAAGTATATCTTAAAGTTAATTAATTTTGGTTCCAACTAGAAATCGGAAAGTTTTGTGATACTAATCGCAGCAAGCCTCTATGGTGGATTACATTATGCACACTCTCATAAAGAACATTTGTTTCATCAGTGAAAAAATTACAACACAGGTAATGTACATTTACGTGTGTAATCAGTTATTAAATTTTTAAATTATTACGTTATGTATGTTCCGGTACAATTTTGCATTGGACACGCCCATTGTTACGAAAATGAATATATTTTTTTTTAATTTTAAGAAAAAATTGGCTATAGACGTTAAATCATGTAAAAATATTCGAGTTACATATAATATCGTTACGGTTTATTGAACTAAAATACAAGGGTCAATGTCAATGTCTCATAAGTCAACGTCAAGCCAAAATCGACCGATAGGGCTCGGCGCTAACCGTTGTAAATTTTTTAAAATTATTATATTTCACAAAATTTTTCTCATGCCACTTAAATAAAAAAAATTATTGAAACGTAAAAATTTTTAGTACATATTGATAGAAAGATTATTAAAGGTACATATTTTTCGGCCAGACAATAACTTAACAAATTATTGACATCGATTTTGATAATTTCAGTTAACCATTATTGCGATGCGATTTCGGCTTGATTTTAATTTATGGGACACACTATAAAAAAAAATAAATGTTGGTCAACTTCGCTACTGTAAAGTATTAAATAATTTTAATGGTTTATATTGTGTGAACAATATTAAAAATTAATTGGAATGCGGTACAATAAATTCAATCACTTAAACTTCACATTACTTTACTTATACACGTATGTAAAAACTGAACCTTACTTCATGTACAAGTATATAACAGTAAGAGTTTTCATTAAATTTCAAATGAAATCAAATCATTCATTTTGTCAAACTTATGTCAAATATGGTGATAACAAAAGAGAATAAATAGTCCAAATGTGTTCTGCCTTGTGGCGTACAAATTTTATGTAGATTCCTACAGAAAATTTGTATTGAAATGAGCAGGGTTTTGTCCAACTAAGTTTTATTTCGTTCCGCTGGTCAGAAACAAATTGGTGCAAGTATATACTAGTCCTCGTGAATACAGCAACATTGAGATGTATAATGAAGGGAACATGAGTAACCTTGAATTTCTGAAATATGGTTTAGCTGTCCGTTGGTAAGAAATTACAAATTGCTCTGATATACCTTTTTTGAGCTATAAATATGTCAGTTTTATATGCGCAATTGCCCCAAAACCTTATATAATGTTGCAATGGGGATGATACGAGCCCATGATAAGCCGTTAAAAGTATTGAGATGTTTGCTGATTTGTATGAGAATTGATTTGTTACAAATATATTCTGGGTGTGTCTCCCGTTTGTGGAAATGTCTTTCATTCAATCACCTTTCAAAATATTTTTTTTAATTTTATAACAATAAAACAGTTTTTGTGTTTTTAAGAAGTCCTGCTGTTGACGTATAAAAATAAAAATACAAATATAAATATATTTCTCTTCCAGCACACATTAAAGTTGAAGTTCGATAGTTTTTTTTTGTTAAAACCAGTTACCGTTATTTACAGCTTGCTGGTAGGTAGTTTGGGTAACATCTCACGTAATTTTCGCCTCAATATTTTACCGCTTGCATTTTTCGGTATCTCCTTTACAAATATTACACCACCATGTAGCCTTTTCCACGGCGACACCTGCATGTGAATACAACACTTTATTAGCTTTGCGGCCGCATCAGCTCGAGTAGACCGTACAGTGTCTGTATGAAAATTTTAGTATTATTATCCCAGTACGGATGAAATTATTTCAAAAATATTCTAGCAAAATACTGGGATATAAATGCAGAGTCTGAACCTTCTATTTCCAGGACTTTTGAATGTTAAACAATAATTATTTCGTTGTTTACGAACTCAATAAATCATTATCATTATTTTAGCCGAAGAATGTCCATTACTAGACACAGCACTCTCCCAAAGATTTACAATAAGACCATGCATTCAGCGTTTTCCGATGACCTAAACAAGGCACCCATAAGGTCGATAGATGACGTCCTACTCTGGATTTGCTGTTCCGTGGTCAACACTCTAAATCCTTAAGGTCTCAAGCGCCATCTGTTCAAGGCATTTTGTAGCCTGCCTTCTGCTAATTCAACTTGCAAATCCTCTGGACAATGTCGGTTATTTTCGATAGTTTATGGATCTCTTCTTACCTACTATTAATCTCGAAAAGAAATCCCTAGCATAACCGTCACCAATGTTCTGAGCAACTGTGAGGCCCGTTTAATAGTTGCGATCGTAGATGTTGACGTTTGTACTCACCTTCTTGGCCACATATTCTGTGATTTCAGTTTCTGTGACATTGATATTAGGTTTTTTAACTATGAAAGCAGTGGGCAATTCTCCAGTAAAGTCATCGGGACGACCGATCACTCCAACATCTTTTATAGCTGGATGCTGTAATAACAAATCTTCTAACTCCGAAGGCGAAACCTGGAAAAAAAAACTTGCTGTGATTAAGTAAAAAAGTTTTAAATTGAATATTTTCTTGTTGTGTAAATAAAGTTTGATTTAAATCATTGAATAAAATAAAAAAATATTGCTTAATCTTTACTTAGTTATCCAGACGTATTTACTTAATAGTAAAAATGTGACTTGGAATGTTACAATTTGGTGCTAACGCACTGGATAAAACCCTAAAGTCTTAAGGAGCCTTTGTTTTATTATTTATCATATCGACCTCTAAAGTTCTTACATTTGAAGATGTTCTTTAGTTTTTCGGTTGTCCGGTGTACAGTTTAATATGCAAATTTAGATCTAACCTGCCATCCCTTATATTTAATAATTTCTTTAATCCTGTCAACTATGTAGAAAAATCCGTCTTCGTCGTAATATGCGATATCTCCTGTTTTGTAAAATCCGTCTTCATCCAAAATACTTTTATTATCTATTTCAATATAACCATCAAATAGAACTGGTCCTTTTACACAAACTTCTCCGGCCTGTCGTGGACCCAGTATTTTACGAGTATTAACATCTACAATCTGAAAATATTTTGAGTTAAAATATAATAATCCTTGAGTTGCAGATTACTTCGAATACGGTAGATGCGTCAATTCTACAATAGAATATATAACAATATAATTATTCATGTCTTTTTTAATAATATTTTTGTAGAATAACCATTATTAACCAGCATAAATTTATTAAATTTATATATTAAAACATGTACATACAAATATAACTTGTACGGAGTTTATAATCATGTTTATTTGGATAAGCTTTATCTCAACGGATTCGCCAATGCATACGAGTATTTGTCTGTTTTTAGATTAACTTATTTCTCGTGCACCCATTTTTGTTGCATATTTATCAAGTAGATAAATACGGATAAAATATTTCACCTGGCGTCAAAAACAGTTATATGTTACGAGATTGTATCCGATGTTTTATTTTTATATGAAACACAGTGCTAAAGTAATGTTTAACAGTTTTATTATGTAACAGGTGTGTATGATACTTGATTTTAGCAGAGCTATAGTAAAGTTTTAAAATAAGATTCAAATCACTGCATACTAACAATAGTAAAAATGTAAATATATAATAGATAAAATAATAAAATTAAATAATTAACCTTAACAATGTTTCCTTTTAAAACGGTACCCACGCTTCCTTCTTTGTACTTAGTGACAAGTTCTCCTGTTATCGCACCAGTCGCTTCTGTCATTCCGTAACCTTGCAAAATGTACTTTATATTTGGGAATCTGATAAAAACATAAATTGTCAAGTAATAAAATACTATTACTACTCTCTGTATCAGATATCTTTAAATAAAGAGTAAAACAACTTACGTAGATTTCAGTTCAGTAATGAGAGCCTGGTTCAAAGGAGCACCGCCTGAATATACTATTTCTATTGAGCTGAGATCGTAATTCTTTGCTGTGATCGACTTGCACATAATAATAATAACAGGAGGAACTACTATTAAGACGCCTACCTACAATAAAAGAAGAATAGGCTGGGAATAACTTTCTTCGCATTTTACACAAAAATTCGAGACTCATTTTGTTAGTTTATTTGTATAGTATGAAAGTGTCGTTTTATTCGATGACTTATTGCCATCTTGTAGAGACATTTGATCAACAAAAACGTGGTAAGTATTCTTAGCAATCCTCTTTTGATGTTAATCTGACATTGCCTGTAGAATTCTCAAGAGACTGAAAGGGATGGAAATCTGCAGGTCAAGGCTATATGGTGTTCTTTATCACCTCCTAGCCTAACTCTTTTAATTTATGATGAGTAGCTAAAATTAGCGTTATCATAGCGAAAGACTACAACCGTTTTATTGATTAATTCCGGCCTTTTCATCACAACTTCTAGGTTTAATCTCATTAGTTATTGCCAGTAGAGATCAGAATCGATGGTTGCACATTGCTTTTCTAATTCCACCATACAACAGCATCACCTTTTTTCGCCCAGAATATGCCACAATTAGTGAAGCCATACAGATATTCGACCACAATTATTTCAACACGTTTTTTTTGTGTGATCCAATTTTCATAACCAATCATCAAAAAAGTTGGGTTTACGAGAAACTACAATGAAACATATGTTGAAGAATAAATTGCTTACCTTATAAGTCTGTATAGCTTCTAGGAATAAATTTTCACTGAATCTTGGCAGGAATACAGACGTCCTTCCACATACGACTTCGTGTAATGTAAAAATAAGACCCAGAGAGCTTGACCAGGGCGCAATAGACAAAATAACGTGATCTTTAGGTGAAAGCCTGTTACCACAAATAAGAGTTACTTGTGTTTACAATTTTTAATATTTAACTAAATTTTTAATTTGTTTATACATAGATAAAAAATATATACGTAATGACTAGTAAATTCAACACTAAAGGTTTGGTGAAATGTCATGTTACTCTGTGCACTTTATATTTGCTATAACAGAAAAATATTTTTTTAATGATTATCATTGTAATTAAAATGAGTAAATAAATAAACTTACACCGGTTGCTGTGTTGCTATAATTAAATTACTATGTGTTAATTTTACTCCTTTAGCAGGACCCGTAGTTCCGGACGAATACATAATAACGGCTATCCCTCCTAAAGTTTAGAAAGTATTTTCCTATGTAATAAAAATAGTTCTGAGTGTAATTCTTGGAATAAAATCGTGGATCATATTTACCATTAAACTCCTTAAACTCCTTAAACTTAAAAGAACTGATATCAATATTGCTTTGTAATATCTCCTTAAAACTTATTGTCTCTGAATTTGTCGGTACATCGTCGAAAACATAAAAATTTTTAATCATGTTTAAGCTTTTTATGGACTCATAATACCTTTCATTCGTGTTTTGTGATAGAAAAATGTACTTTGGCTTCGATATATGTAGAGCATGTATTATTTCATCTGAAATATTTGTAATATAAATTTACAGACTCTGAATTATATTTTAAGTTCGGAAGGACTAAACAAATGTACTTTTTTCTTAAGATTATTTTTCACGGCTGCAGTATTTAGGTAAAATCCTGAAAACGATTTTACCTAAATACTGAGGCCTTAAAAAATAGGTTCAGAATTTTACCAAATTTCAAGTGATTAAATATCTAAAAAATAATAATAATTTTTAGATGAAATGAATAGGTCACAAAATTTAAATTACGTAAATATTCTTTGACTAAATAATTAATATTGATTTATCATTAAGAGTTTTATTAACGACACATTTGGTACATGACAATAAAAACGTTAGTAACCAAGTAAAAATAAAAAAGAGCCTTAACCAAAACAAACGATTAAAAGTTTTGAAATGAAAAACGTACCTTTGTTATATATACCATTCATGCATGTTAAGGTAGCTCCCGTTGAAAATACAGCAAGTGCGGTAATCATATATTCAATTCTGTTTTCGCTGCATATGGCCACTACATCATTTTTTTTCAGCCCCCTTTGTTCCAAATAAAATGCAACATTAACAAAACTTTGGGCCAATTCTTTATAAGTGATTTTCTTTTTCGTCGCTGCATCGATCTTAAAGCCGTAAAAAGTTAAGTATTCGGACTTACATTTTGTACAAATAATTGAAAACGTCTATTCATTTCGAGACGACCTTTCAAAGTTAAGTCTTTTCTGAATTGCTCCATTCAATTCAGAATAAATCCGTTTTTATTTCGATAAGTTTAAAGTTAATCCCCTTTCTTTCTCACGAGCACAAAATAAGAAATTGCGTTTGAGATTAATATGCTTTTCTAGTCTACTATAAAATATACCAATGTAAGTGTAACTTCACATACCAATCTTACCGCTTGAAAATATAAATTTATTAAAAAATAATCGTTTTGTTTTAGTTTAACTAATATTTTAAATACATTATTTATAATACAATGAATAAATATTTCTTCGGGTAAATTTTGTTCATAAGATTATCCACATGCAATCATTTAGAAACTTGTGTACGTTATATTAAGCCAGAAGAACCGTCTTTAATAGAAACTAGATAATAACATTGACCTATCCTGTAATGATATCCTTAAACTTAAACTTAAGATAGTGATAATCCCATCTTGATCTTAAAATACATCACTTAAAAATTCTTCAGAATATTACAGGTTTTTTCTTTAATTTTTTTAGGTTTTTATATTAATGAAACCTCTTTAATTTTTTACACTATAATTCAGAGATATTACACGGTAGTTTATTGTAACAACGTACATAGTTGTCCAAAAAAGATATAATAATTTTATAAAGCCTAAAAAAAATTATAACAATGTTATCTTTTATTATTCAATGCTTTATAATATTAGTAAATTTTTAGATTATAACACACCCTGGTATGGTTGTGATAAGATAGATTGCCGATTAATGTCTATCTAAAGTTTAATAAAACAAAAACAAACTCAGTTTATTTAACGTATATATATATAAGGAATACAGAAAACTTGCTTTATTACAAATGACAGTGGTTTTTAATAATGAAATCGAAGATGCTTTTAAATTAAAAAAAAAACTTAATTGGTACATTAAGATATAAATGAGCTAACGTATCTCATTTATAATTAGTTACATCAAATTCAAGTTAGCCTATTTAATTTATCAGTAATGCACGAATTACTTTATTTAGAGAATAGCCGATTATGTTATTCTATATATTTGAAACTTTTTGTATAGAAAAAATGTTGATTTAGTCGCGTTTCTATACGTTTTTGCGCGGCAATAATTTAATTTATTACATAAAGATTTTTTATAAATAATCATTGGTACAATGGTACTATATATAAATAAGAAAGAAAAACTTACCAGAGCAACTTTGTCTTTAAATTTAGAGATTTCATCCAGAGCGTATTTGCCAAAATTTAGGTGAGAAGGCAGGAAAGTGTTTTTATCACCGTAAAATATAGTCATTTTAGTGAAAAGTTGTTACTTTAATAGCGAGTAAAGGAAGATTGAATGATAAATACATTACACACAAACGGTACGCAGAATGAAGATATTTATCAATTTTTTAAATTCAAGGACTTACGTAATCTTGAAATTGCACAGATATTGCTGTCGAATTGGTACCACATCACGATGTGGGACATATTGCACGATAAGAGTTAAAACAAATAAGGGTAACTCTACAATTATATTAAAAAAATAATATTTTATCTATGAATTTCTTTTTAATACTATGATGACTTTATTAAAATATCTTTCATTACTTTTTAAAATATCAATAGAGTTAGTATCCCTATGGATACTGACTGAATGTACGAACGGCATTTTTTTATTTCTATGTACACGTCATAGTTCGTCTTTGCAGTACCAATAGAATAACATTTTCTTACTGAGAAGCCATCTTCTTTTATAGAGTATTTTTAGACTTAAAAATATTTTAAAATGGAAAATACTGACTTTATATAATAAAATAGGAAAACGGTAGCAAATATCAAACTATCGATGACTTTCATTACCATATGTAAAATTTGCTGTATAAGCGGAAACAGAATACAAAAATGTTTTCGAAGTGCGGTGGCTGAAATTTAAATGAAAACAAGGCACGGGCAGTGGCCGCTACACGGATGTTTTATGGTATTCACGTTTGTAGCTGCGACAGGTGAAACGATCGCACGTTTGTGAATTGTATTCATTTCCTTTCGTTAACAGCGATTTCTACTTATGATATACATATTTTATTAATCGACATCAATATCTCATAATCATCGACGATGATATCTAATATTTTACATTATATATAATATAAGAATTTATGTATACTGTATTATGTTATATTATTAAATAAGAGCAGCAGTTATCATTAATTATTTTACGAAAATGTATCTAAAGATAAGATATCAATGAATGATATGGTAATTGCTACACTGAACTCATCGGACAAGGGTTATACAATGCACAATTTTTTTTATTGGTTCTTACATGACTGAAAACGCTGTACCGTGCCTTAGGTACGCGCGCGGCGATAAGCGGAAAAAAGTGGTCGTTAAGAACTATGTCGAACATACATGAGATAAATATACATAGATGTCGAGGGTTTTCACGCGATGTCAGTACTGCAGTTTTAAAATAGCAGAATACTTTAAGATAACAAAACAAAGAAAACTTTGAATATCGAACTGGTGCAAATGTTACCAAATATCGGGGTACCGCTAAAAAAATCACATGCTTAGCCAGTGATACTGGAGATGAAGTTGAAGCAGAATCTTTATCAGAATAACTGAAGTAAAAATATTTGTAAGATAAAACAATATTGAATTTTGTATTTAAATTTTGTTATATTTTTAGATAGTTGTGTTCATTAATGTATATACATAATCAAGTAACTATAATATATTAAATATAGTTATTTGATGAATAAAATAAAAAGTACTCTGATTTAATAATTTCGTCATACTATTTAATAATTTAATACATACGACTAGCGTGTAAACTTACAAAATGGATTTTTAATAAATTCAGGGTTTACGTACCATAATGCTTTAAAATATTTTGAGCCGAAATCGTAAGTGTAATGTGTCTCAGAGTATCAATCTCATGTAACTCGTGCTGTTTTTTCCTCAGTTGCTCTCTATCTCGTCGCCTATCTCCATCAAGTAATAGGCGTGCAATAACAGTTTCGATATGTCTATAGTATTCGCGGACTAATGATGTGTTTACGTGGAACCAAAATGCCGGACATCATCTGCACATGGTGCTAAAGAATTCTCTTACTAGTGCGTGAATCTAAATTGTTTCCTACGACATGGCTGGTTGACAAACTTTAACTATTACTTAACTTATAATTAAATTTGTTATGGTGGTCATAGACCTTAAAATGAATGAAAACCATAGAACACGGTGTAGAGACAATGAAAAAATTTATTATTATTGTAGGAAATCAAAGAACTGACAATAAGTAAGATAACACCTAATTTTTGAATTAAATTTTAAAAAATATTATTTGCACGTCTTGCGTCATGTATAAACCAATGTTTACGTTACTACATCATTGTTTGTGTCCATTGTATAATATATTAAATCAGTCAGGCGAATACAATAAAGCAATGACATTAATTATATTATTATATTTTTTTTAGATAATTGTTGTGTCTTTTTGCGAGTTAATCTTACGATGTTAACCAGAACTGTTATATTCAGAAGTAGGTAAACGTAATTTGTTGTAGCGGCTGTGTTTAAAACTGGATCGCCCACACGCTAATTCAATGCACTCAAAGTCTTCTCACGGCTTTGTGACTCATACTTGGTTATAATTCAGCTTTATATTCATAATATCGATAAGCAACTAACGGATGATTACATGGTCATCATTGTAATACTGCAAAACTATTGATGTTGAAACATAGACTACTTATATAAGTTTGTTTATACGTTTTCATTCTAACTTAAAAGGTCCACATAGCAGGGACCCTGTTTCTTAAATTTTTATGTTGAACATCTCCGCCTTAATGTCTTTTTATTTCCAATATTCTCACCGGCAATCACTTCATTTTGATGTAATAAATTGAATTATTTTAAGAATAACAATTAATTAAAATATAAAGTTATTTGACGTCTATGTCCTAAATTTTTTAGCCTTTATGGATATATCATAGAGGGAACTAGTTTCTGTTCCGCCTTTAAGGTTACACCGTTAATAGTGACCCACGTTTTCTCAATAAAAGGACCTCCTGTTGCGATGGGACAATTCATAGTAAGAGCGCGAGACCGGTTGCCTTATTCTGGTTTAATGTCCTGATTCATTAAGCTATCATCCGATTACCGCGTAGAGCTCGCATCGTAAAATAATCGTTAGTAACAGTCTACCATCAGAAGCAGAGTGTCCGTTGACGTGATAAAATTCGAATCGTGTTGTGAAATCTATACGTGTGAGGATGAATTATAATAACA
This sequence comes from Battus philenor, assembly GCF_028537555.1. Lineage (NCBI taxonomy): Eukaryota > Metazoa > Arthropoda > Insecta > Lepidoptera > Papilionidae > Battus > Battus philenor. The sequence continues at coordinate 9,814,603 of NW_027181693.1, forward strand.
ATAAGCTTCCCATAGCTCATCATGGCTACCATAAACGTCAGAGATTATGTTTTATAGCAAATGCAATAAATGTTTCAAAGACGGATTACATTCAATAAAATAATTTTCGTTTTCTGTACACATAAGCAGTACTAAAAGAGAAATTTATATTAACATCTCACATAGTGATTCTTGTTTTCAATTCTTTTTCGCTACTAAGTAATAGTGGTTTTTACTTTACATATTACTAGCTATCTCTCACTGGCATTTGTTTGTTGTGAAATATAGAAAGAAATATTCAATTTTGTTATTTAGCTGCTTAATTATTTTACGGGAATAAATAGGTGTAGTTTCAAAATAAGCATATCATGATCTTCTTCTTAACTCTCCTTGCAGATAAAATTTTTTGAAATTTCAAGTCCTTAAGCCTTGCGGTTCCAGAGTCATCGTGATAAGTCAGTAAATAGGTGGATCTCTTATATATAAATAAATAGATGAGCTGTCCAAACAGACTTTATACCATAAATAGTTAAGTTTCTGTAAAATTAACCAAATAAAATGTGCTTCAGCGTGATCGCTACATTTATTGATTTTTGTTTTAATAATAAACGACGTTTACTCAGAGAAAAATTTCTATAGTGTACACAGCAAGACCAATAATTGTAGAAAAGTATTTATTGTAATGCTTCATATTATTTTTTAATTAATTACATCCTAGCATTTTTTTTAGATTGGATGGACTTCAAATATTCGCCAGCGGCGACATGCTTTTTAATTTGCATTTTATTTGGTATAGGAAAAATGCAAAAGATATCATTATCAACATCAAAACCAATGTTTAAGGACCAATGTTTATAGCATTAGTTTAAAACGTACAATCTTTTATTCTGAATGTTATTGTGGTATTACATAACAATAGCATCGATATCATTTGGATTAAGCAGATACTGTAGCAGCGGCAGACCTATTATATCCGTACATTACACAAAGATTTTAGTTATTACAACCCACGGTCTGTGTTAAAGGCCACTTATTGTATGAAATACACAATGGATTATAAATAAAATGTTAATATTACTTCCTAATAAATCGTTTTTTGTTCGAGTAACATCTGAAGGAATGAATTGAATTTTTTATTATCTGTGGTAATTTATAATATTTATAAAGAATCTTCTCTTTACAATTTTTACTGTTGTTGAAGTATTATTTTTTATTTTATACGTACGCTTAGTTTCGATTTAATTTAAACGTACTTTTTTATTTACAGTTTGTAGTTGATGTAATCGTCTAGTTTAATGAGCTAAAAATACTTGAGGTTTAGAGGATAATTGACGATGAGGTAGATTCTAAAATTAAAATAGATTATTAACAATTTGTTTGTTCATTTTTACTTAAATGTATTTAAATTTATTTTCTATTCTAAACACAAATTGATAATAACAAGTTTGGTTTGTAAATCATTTTGCCTTTATGTTTTTGGTATTAAAATAATCTTAAATGGGATAAGCTACTATCGTTGTACACAAAGTTGCGTAGCTTGCTAATGTTTATAGATCGTGTTAGTGGTTATACCAATAAGATAGTTATTAGAGCGTTTAGCGAGTTTCTAAGTGGGAAGCCACTTAACGTGATCACCATTCATGGTTCTTCGATGTACAGTAGCGACCAAATATCGTATCTAGTAAGTTTACCAGTCGGTAAGCTTACAAAGTTCTAATCGGTGAGATTAGTGTCGATAATGTTGTTTGAAATTAGTAGCATATATGGGTATCAAACTTTTCCTCGTCCAATATCCGTCTGTGCCTTAAAATGAAGGTCTACGACCAATGTGTGTGATTTACGGCACTGAATTCATTGACAAACTCACAGTCGCCGAAAGAACCATGAGGAATGCTTGGATTTCTCGACGAGATCAAATCTGGAATAAGGAGATCCAAAGACGAACGAAGCTAATTGGTATAGCCTAGCGGATTTGCATGATGTTGTGGAAGTGAGCAGGTAATACAGCGCGTAGAACTCATGGCTTCATGAGCCTAAAAGTTCTGGAGGGGATATCACGTACCGGAATGCGCAGAGTAAGACGGCGGATTCAGGTTGCTTCTTTGGTCTTATTGGAAATCTATGGAAAGCCTATGTATAATAGAAAACTTTTATGGTATAAAGCTATAATTATTCCTAATTATTTTCATACACTGTTCATTTCAATAGCTATATCTATTTCAACTTGCCAATCCGGCATAGATGCTAGAAAATAATATTTATTACATTATTATTGTTAATGGAAAAAAATAAGCTGGTAATATGCTTTTTAAATAAATAAGTATACCATCTATTTTAATTTCCGTCCATACTTTCAGTTTTTTTTAAATACTCTGGTATGCAAAAAGTAGCATTTGTTCTTATTTAGTTAGTTTCCGACATTTGTGTGCGAATAGCAAATTTACACATTTTCTCCACCTTTACACTATTAGGATTTCTCAGGAGTTCGCAGGTCGTATTAATGCCGCATTTACTTAGAAGTCTAAGCGTCAAGGCGTGGGCGGGTGCGAGCGTGAGAAGTAAATATTCAGAGCCGGGCAAACGAAAAATTGTAGATGTTTCTAATGGCGAATACTCAACGGTAATTAAAGCGTTTAGGTAATCTTAACCATACGTCATTGTTGTGACGAAAATGTTTTAAATCCACAAATAATAATTATAAAAGAAAATTATATAATAATGCCACAAAACAATACAGAGGAAATTTACAAAATAAACATATTCAATACACAATGATTATATATACTTAATACATAACCTTTTTAATAGATATAAAAATATTCGTACTAACGTATCAATCATAGATTATAACTTTATTTAAAATTAAATTAAAAAAAAATGAAGTAAAAATCACTTCTTCTTTTCAACTGATAGACGTCCACTGCAAGACATAGACCTCTCCCAAAGATCGTCATGATGACCAGTCTTGCGCTGCCCGCATCCAGCTACTTTTCACTACCGTAACTTAGTTGACGGTTCATCTATTGGGGAAAGGCAGCATAGGCAGGCCACCTATGCTGCCTCAACCGGCTCTTGGTTGCCACTCGAGAACCTTTCTGCTTCAAAAAAAAAACTAGACAGAATTTTTTTTAGCATACAGTATTTTCGCACATAGGGTATTCATTTTCGTGGGAAAATCTGTGTGATTAAAGCTTATTTCCTAAATAATTCTCTCAGTTATACTAAACCACTGTAATACTAGCATAAAAGTGGTTTTTCGAAAATGCAGTTAAAATAAGGCATACGCGTTATGCATTTAGAAAACAAACAATATTAAAATTATAAAATGCTTATCTCACATAATTGAAACAAAAACGTTTGAATCATAGTTATTTATTTTATACGAGTAAAATTACAAAAACTTAAATCACCAACTAAGAAGTAAATGAACTACGTTAGATCATTATATGATCATGATGTTACAATTTTTATGAGGATAAAAGGTATTTGTCAATAAGATTATAGTGTACAGAATATGCCTGTTAATTTATTTGTGCAATAAATAACATTTTATTGCGGTTCGCAAAAGTAAAAAGAAAGACGTAATGAAGACTCATTAAAAGTTGGGTTGGTCCATCTTTCGCTATCCAAAGTGCGGGGACGGTGCGTTAAATGTCATTAAGACTGAAATTAATGTCTAGTTAGTCTTGTTATACGATTATTGTGTCCGTAATATGAAAATGTATCTGTAATAGAAAAGTACATAATATGTTACGAGAAAAAAAAGTATATATTTGTTGATGAAATTATCATCGATAAATTTATACTTTTTTATTTCTTGTTTAATTTAAAAATTAAATTGTTTTTTAAAATTCTTTTTTTCATATCAATTTCGCAACGGTATTCTTATGCTAAAAAGAATAGATTTTTTTCTTCAAATAAACTAATTTAATTTACGAAATACATATATAGTGGTCGAAGACTACTCTCAATTCAATTACCAGTAAAACCATTTAGAAGAATTATAAAATTCATTGGTTATATCAGGTGCTCTAAAAAGAGTTTAAAACGACATTTAGATTTCATGAAAATTCGGTTCATTCTATAATAAAGAACAGATGTGGGGTATGTGGCTGACTGTACTGACCCTACCCTGACTGCGTCATATGCATAAGCAACAAACTAAATAATAACTGGTTATTACATGGAGAGCCTGCCATAATTATATTAACAAAGGCATAAAAGAATTGATAAAACATTATTTTTTCGATCCAATAAAGTTTTAGGAAGTTAAAAAGATTATACTGTGTGGCCAACTTTAAAGAATCAAGTCAAAATAGAAGAGAAATAAATAATATGTTGATCATTGATGTTACTGACACAACTACGATTCATTAGTGCGCAGCAGTTAGGTAATGGTTTGTGGTCAGTGTCATCATGGGCCTGCGGAATTAAATCGTTGCTAGCGAATACGTGTGTGAACGAACAAACTAAATTAAAATATACAATAGTTGCTCGGCCGGTGCTCGGGAACTCTAATACAAAACATCTATGTTAAATTATTATACGGCTAAACATTGTAATTTCCCATGACATTAAATATAGCACCGTTTGTTTTAATTGTTGCCGATTTTTAGCATCCTATAATAACAGTAAAACGATTTTTACCTTAGAAAGCCAATCGGTACTTAATCTGAATAATCAGCAACAAAATTTGCCGAAATTTCATGTAAAGCTATATTTGGTTAGGAAGTTGTAATTGTGCGAAGTTATTTCCTTTATTCTGCATAAATGAGTTATTTATTACGTTTGTTGCTTCCAATCTTATTCGCGTATACCATTTGTTAAAGTGCTTTGTGAAACTTAGCGGGGAAACTAGCGCCAGTCGGAATTAGACACATATTTCATTCGGCGGTGCGGAGGTGTTCTGCTCCGTGCATATCAAACACCTATCTATAACCGAGTGACTAAATTGCTCTTCCTCGCAAGATAAACTGGACAAGATTAATGAGCCTAACGTGCAAAACGTTTAAACCCATTTCCAACTTAAATCCGACGAGTCAGTTCCATATATTAGAGGCGGCGAGAACGTTCCTGGCACAAATTTTGATCATTAACATTAACCAAATTAGTTGGCTTTAAACCGCCCAGAATCCAGACCATTTTATGAACGAATTGAATAAATTACATCTACATGTAAATTTCTATGGGCACATGTAAGCCGTCACATAGAAATTGTGGCAATTCGCGGATTTAGCATTAATCAACCGTTTTGTGAGCGTGAAATGTGAAACAAATTACAGGCGGTGTGTTGTTTTATTATATTATTCATAATTAACAATTTCCTAACAGATTTTCTGACGACTTCCGTTTTTCTATTGCTGTTTTTACAACTCGTAATCTGATTTTGTTTGCAAATATTTATTGCGTTTAGAACCGTCATAACTCTTTGTGGACATAATTACAAAGCTCTCTATTTCACGGCTCTGCGATCACTAAACCAATTTAAACTGAATTTTACGGGTCAGTCACTTTCATAATATAATCTGTATTTATATTTTAAGATAATGATGTTAATAATGCTTCCTGCATACTTCACTAAATAATTGTTACTATAAAAATAATATGTTATACAGTGAAATAAAGATATTTAATTTTTTTTTAATCTGAATGAATATTTTAGGTGTGTTATAGTTACATTTCTTTATCACTTTTTTGAAATCAAAAAATTAAAACGAAAAACAAATGTAAAATGCTGACGTCAATTAATTACCGAAGTGAGGTAAAGATTTCTTAGAAGGGGACCAATATAAGTTTTGCTTATATTTCTATGTCTTCTTAGCGAGTGATTGCTTTTTTAATTAAAACTGTAATTAGCAGTAAGTGCGGGAAAAGATGTTAACTTTTTTGAAAAAAAAAAAACCGTTTGGTTTTACTTGGCGAATACGAACACTTCCTTCGTCCATTCTTTTAAATGGTTCTCTTAGAGAACAATTATGTCAATCATTCTGAAGATAAGCTGCTTATTGTACTATAAACTTACATATACAGACTACGTATGCTGTATTTTGTAAATTTTGAAACATTCTATACAAAACTTAGCATATTTTATAGCTATTGGTAATTCTATAAGCTTATTATATAGCTTTATTTCATTTACTGACTAGTTTTTCTTTTTTAAGTATGATTATTATATGATAAAAGTAAGTCTTATGTTATGTACGTATATTTATGTTATGTAGCCATATATTGTATAGTGATATGGTTGTGAACAACGTTGTAACAAATTTATATTTTTTATGAGAATTACGAAATGTTTATTATATAGTAATATAATAACGTAATGTGTAATTATTTGCTTGATCCACAGATAAATAAATAAATGTAGAGCGATAACTGTTTCGATGTTTTGTGTAACGTAAAGTTATAATGTGGTTCAAACAGTACGTTTCGTTTTGTAATTCTATTATTTACAATTTGAGTTCATCTGTATTCCTGAATCGTCGAAGTGTCTGGTTAGTTTTTGCTGATTTACGCTTGGGAAAAGGCAGTCGAAGGAGATAATTTGTGAACCAGAACAGATACGCCAATGACGATGTACACGCACTCGATATGTTGATGTAGAGTACAAACTGACGTATCAAATACTCTAATATTAGATAGAATTGCTTATATACATGAATTCATTTATGTGTTTATTTATTCATATATTTAAATAATTCACATAGAATCATTTACAGTGACCACATTTACATTTAACGAGAGAATGCCCTATTTTATAGAAGCTAGAATCAGATTGAGCTATGTTTGAGTTACGATGCAAACTTGCCTTGATCTGAGAAGAGCCCACGAAAAACTTAGACGGATATTTTGGATGTCGCTTTCTCGATATCCATGTTACAGAAGAGCAATTTATTTTATAAAGCTTGATATTGTCATTTAAAAAATTCTTTACTTTGTAGAAACATTTTTTACAAGTTGTTGTTTTACAATCTTCTCAAATTTATATTAAAAAAAATAAAATAACCGTACACGGTTGCCAAAAAATGATTATCAATTTTAAGACTCCTAGAGAAAGGTATAACGAGCTTATTTTTATTTTTGATGTATACCTTATGAACATCACTATTTTTCTTATAGTTATTAATATTGTTACGCGCGTAGGCCAAAGGGATAGGGATAATTAGTATTGAATTAAAGGGCGTTAAATGTTCTAGAGCCAATAGTTTGAAAACATTTTATTATATAAAAACTTAAAATATACTTTATTGAATGTCATTTTGTTCTTCTTGATTATGAATGTAAGTTCTTTGTAACTGACAAATATAAACATAATCAAGACACAAAATCATGTACATATTTTTAAAACACGAACTAATTTCGTATTAAGTCTACCCGTCTCGTATAAATAACAAACGGAATTTATAGCACGATGATTGGACAAAGAAAAACAAAAATGACAACACTATTATAATTCTGCATCTCGTAAGCAGATTATATAGCGTAACCAACAGTTGATATTATACAATGTTCCGAGGACTCGAAGACCACGCGATTCAAGTCGAATGGAACGAGAAATTACGGCCCGCGTTGTTATGCCGTTGTGAAACAGTTGTATTCTATTTTTCATGCCGTTTTAGTGCCGTCACAATGCCGGACCTCTACGCTGCGATAATAAAACCAATATCGTAGGTGGTCTCGCACTGTGCGGCAAATATGTACGTTCACATTTTTTTGAGATCTATAAAATTTTACTATTCAAATTGAACATGCCCAGCTTAACTTTTATTATACTCCAGATTTAACATATTTTTTCACACACTTCCTGTAAATATAAATATTGGTAACAATTCCACGTACGGGTGATTTATCGCAACATGTAAAAATGTATCAATGTACGAATATTTAAAGAAGGAATTACTCGATATGCCAATTGAGGTAAATGTATGCGTGCCCTGAACGTATGAGATACCGTGGCATTAAAAATTTTTTTATGTGTCAATATCTTTATCACAATTAGTATATTTTATTATTAACTGGATTTATTATTATTAAATGATTAATTTAGAATTTAAAATGTCTCCAGAATCCTATTCTTCAGAATCTTTTTAGTCGTGCACTTTTTTCAGAGGACGTGGTTATGGCCCTTTGGTTCTGGTTTCCCAGCTTCTCTCGTTAGCCTTGCTATATAGCACGGTGTTCGGTAAAAGAGTATTCATTTATTGAATTTTTTTAAGCAATTTTAATGATTTCTGTCCATCTTGACGCTCTCTAGCGTCCTCGAGATCGAACGAGAACGCTATGATGTATGGATCAAAGATAAGAAACACAACAAGTTTAAGATTATTTATTTGATAATATCTTATCATAATATATGATATATATACCAGCTGTCTTCCTCCCGCTTCGTGATCTTCATAAACGCTCCCTCAACCCCACTGCGGATGGAATTTCGTGAAGTCTGTTCTTAGTTGATTTCTACTTAGCAAAGAAATTATTTTTTGAAGTTTAAGTTTCTAAGCCTTATGATTTCAGGAATATGTTAAGTTTGTACATATAGTAAAAATGGAAATTTCTTATATACATAGATTAAATAATCTATTCAATCAAATCCAGTTCAAATCAAAGAAATCTAGTTTGATGCGGTAAAGATACCTAATAAACTTGTTGTTTCTGAAAAACCAATTGGTATAACCAAACACTTGCTGTTGGAGCAAAAGATATTCCTGGACAGATATTACTACTCGCGTCGTCACTATAGAAGTTAGTTTTGATAATTATACGAGAGGCAAATACTCTGTCAGTAGCAAGGACATAGAAAAATATCATAACGGAGGAAAAGATTCCTTAAATTTTTTAAAGACGATTCACAGATAAATACACTTCAAAAGCCTTAATTCGTTTTGGGAGCAGCTTCCAATGAATACTCACAACAGACACGTATTAGAAAGAATATAAAATCCTTGAGAATATGTCGGTGGTATATTCCAGAGCTATTTTCAAGAACAGTAAGGGCTATTAGCTACATTAAAAAGTGTAGTAAGACTAAAAAAACTTAAAGACAACACAACTATGTAATAAAACATTTTGATCAACAAGCACTAAGACCCAGTCAACAAAAAAACTAGGAATAAATTTATTGCGAATTTGTATGCGGAATTTGATACGGGCAGGAGTGAGAGGTGTAATAGCAAAATCTACCGCAAGTTTTAGCTCTGTCAAGAGACAATATATCATATAACAAAACATATTAATTTTACAACAGGGTCCTCAAACAACATTGGTAGGACTAGTCATTAGTTGGCTTGTGAGGGAGGAGTCTATTTTGCGAAGGTAAAAGTCAATTGTTAATACCGAATATCGTATCCGGCTCTTCCTATAACGCGACAGTGTCACTAGCACAGTGAATCCATGGAATAGCCTTTTTTATCAAAAATTATTAAACTTGAAATATCTGTGAAATATTATTATTTATTCTTTAAGTGTGATCATTACATTTGACACTGTATATAACTGATATATTTTGCCAGGTTTCTTCTAAATTTTGACTTACAGGTTGTAACTACTTTCACATCATTCAACGATATGATAAAGATTAAACACATTGAAAATGTTTTTTTAATTTAAATTAACCATTAAAAGTGTAATAAGAAACATCATATAAAATATTTCTCAAAACACGTTCCTTGTGAATTAACTTTCTTTGAGGTTGCGCTTGTGTAATGATGTACACGTTCTTTGAGAGATAGCTTCAAAGCTATTTAAATAAATAAAGAATTTAAATCATAAACAAGTCTATTTAAACCGCTTCCTTTCTTGTTTATCACTTAAAATACTGTATGATGTCTTAATATATTTTGACTTTACACTTTCATTTTACTTCACAGTAAACACTATCTCTTAGGTAACAAAGGTTTATAAGTTTTCTGTATAATATTTGCAATCGAATAATAATTTCTAAAAATATATATATCAAGTATAGTACTTAATCTAAGTCTATGAAGTAGACTTATTTACCAACATGTATTTGTTAAAATAAATTAACAGAAAAAAACCTGATATCTCTAACAACAATTAAGCATTTGTCCTTTAAAAAAGTGTCTATATTTATTTTAGTGTCATTGTTTAAAATTTATTGTCCAACGAGACCTTTTTACTTTACAATGGACCCTGTTTTCGACAGTAGGCAATGCAATATAATAGACAATAATAAATATAATAGATAGGATATAATTGTTCGTTGTTTTTTAATAACTTTTTTATATTCTACATTGGAATGTATGTGTCATATCAATGTTGGAATATTTTTACGGCCCAATTGGCTCAATTTATCGATCATTGTCCAGACGGCGTGGCGGCAATTTAAATGGCACGGTTGTTGTTCGTTAGGCAAAAAAAAATCGTCATTTTAGCTTTTTAATTTGGGCTTATTGACACTGAAAGTAGTTTAAAGATGACCAAAAAGATGAAAGTACGTAGTAGTAATACTGGATAGACATACAAACAAGATTTTTTTTTGTACCTAAATCGCACAAAACTATAATAATATGTTATATACATTCAATAATCAAGGTCGTGAGTAAAAATCTGTACTATGAATAATTTCGTGATGTAAAATACAGGGTTGTACTGCAAAAGACTTGGCTTTCACTTTTCGAGAAGTCTCGTCACGTGATGTAAAGAAAAAAAGAAAGATTTTAATTGCTTGCATAGTTAAAAATCTGGTCCAGTGCAGACCCAGATCTATAAATGACGCTTAAAAATATACCATCATATTTAAATATTTTACGCATTATTTCTTATAATTCTGAAATTTGCAAGAACGTTTTAAAATAAGTTAAATATTCAATTCAAACTTTTTAATGAAATACAAGATCATATAGGAAAAAACTATTAACGAAGTTTTTGCGACTATAATAACTACAGTCAATCCCTAGATATAAACAGTATAACTGTAAATATGCATTTTTAATTTTTTTTTCCGAGGAAAGGGATTACTGTTGAACTAAATACAGGACGAAGGTTAAGTGTTTCGTTGTCTATTTCACTTAGAACGTTTCCCCAAGCTCCTTAGTAAACATTGGTCGACACTTGTACTTACGACATTACATTAAAGAAGGCAACTCGGCGGTTTAGCGTAGACTAAGCAGAAACTCTTGCCTTTAATATTTACGAACCCAATGATTTAAAATTTGATAAGGAAACTAATGAAGTTCAATAAAATATTTTTTTAGTATTTCTCTCCAACCGTGTCGCAGAAAGATTTTGACATCGCAAAAATTGTTTAGTCGGTTGTGAGTTTTGTGGTGTCGGTGAGTGCTTTCAAGCGGCACTTGCCCGACGGCCGATTCAATGTGCACTCGTCGTAGCAATCGTTTTCACTGCTGTCGGGATTGCTTAGGTTGTCGTTTCTGATTGAATTCACCCGTACGACCGCCACGCTGCCACCGGCCAGCCTGACCCGGAAAATTAACCTAACCACATAAACGTCGATATGTGTCGAGTGTTTGCTCGAATTAATGAGAGGTTTCTTTATTGGATTTTGTGTAAAATTTCTTTTTCGAGTTTAGTTTGTTTCTAAACAACATATATCTATTTATTAAAAATGTTTCCTTCATCACCACGTATTATATCATCATGATCATCATCGTTTCAGTTGTAGAACTTCCACTGGTGGATTTCTCTTCTTAAACTCTCAATGACGTTAACAAGGTCGTCTGCACATCTCGTGAGTGTCGTCCTTCATCGTCCTTTGCTGCGCTTGCTGGTCTGTGGTCTCCATTCCAGAGACTTACTTTGCCACTTGCCCACTGCTACTTTACTTTGTCAATTAGCTTGTTTACGTCTGTTACTTTCATCTATGGATCTCTTAATTCCTGATTCGTACTTGTAGCATAGCTCTCTCTATTATATGACGCTTCGCGATAATTTATATAAATTTTTAAGTTTCAATTTGATTTCTGATTTGCAAAATAAATATTTATATTAAGAAAAGAATTACAACAGTTTACTTTTATAAATTAGAGTTTTATCACAATAAAGTTTGAAGAGGATCAAGAAAAGATTTTTATATATTAATTATGCCTGATTTTGTATCGTATTTAGAAACAGATAAAACGTAAAAATGAACTACGTTAGGTTATTTAAACAAAAATTCATAGAAGACATAATGGTATTTCAATATCCCACCAACAAACATTTGAAATACGGTAAAGAGGTCAATTCGAGTGTGAAACGAATTAACGCCGCGTGAATTGTGCTCATCGTCGTACAAACCGAATTAGGAAAGCGTCTAAATGTATTACTGACCATTACACGCTGGACCTTAATGGTGCAGGATAACATAAGCAAACTGTGGCCGCTAAAAGCATTTTAAGAGGCTAAAATTATTTGTAGAAGTTCAGTTGTTACAATACATTTAGTCGTAATGTAATAAAATATCTAGACGAACAATTTTTTTTCCCACTCAGCGACGAGAACTAAAATAGAGCAATACGACATGTTATTATAAAAGATCCCACTCGGTGAAAATATATTTTTTTATTTCCTTAATATCAGAATTACAATATAACCACTGGTAAGCAAAACCCTACACTTTCTTCACATCTTTTAATGATGTTTTAATAACTGTTCCGAAAGAAGATAAAGATTAGAAATAACAAAAATTTTAACGGCTTCGATGTTATACTTCATGCTTTTTATAAAATTTTCGGTGAGTAAATAGGAATAATTTAACTGTTCTTTTGTGATAGTAATGGTGTTTATCTTTTGTACTGTGAACCAAAAGATTTTGAAACATAAAATTATCCTTAACCAAGGTAAAAACGTAAAAATTTTTGTTGATTTTGGTTTTTATTAGTTTTGTTTATGTTGTTTTATTTTGTTTTAAACTAAACTTTAAAATGGTTAATCATAAATAAATTTCCAATTTTGTCAATTATTATTATCATAGTTTGTTTAATTTACAGCTTCTTATTATTTACACGTCTTTCATAACTACTAAGGAAATATTTTACTTGTTTACGTACGTTAAAACACAAACATATCTCTATTAATTACGCATTTGATTGATGCAGCCGTCGTACCTTTGTACGTGGATGTTGTCTTTAGTTTATTGCGTAGTTTAGGTATGCAAATTTAACAAGGCTCGAGAGACAAATGGCCATCGCTATGTAACGGTGGCGAAAAAAAGTTTGAGGTAAATTCTGAATGAAAATAATTACGTAACGTGGCCCTAACGAGTCTAGGGATATCACAGGAAAGTTTATGTACGGAATGTTTAAATAGAGCACGTCTCGCTACAGTACACATTCGCGGGAGTAAACAGTTGTACGCAATTACTCACATATTTGCATATACCCACGTAGTAAGATTAATGATTCTAATATTTCGTTAAGGCTGAAATACGTGCTTAGCTGTAGTTATCTATCTTACGATTGTAACGCACACAATGTTTACGCATTTAGTTACGTTTACGTTTCTTCATTAATCTTCCTTTATTGATATAGATAGTGAAATATATTACACATATGTTTAACACTTCGCCTTCATAGAGAAATCTGTGATCATTAAATAATTTTTTACTACTTTCTCCTTCTCACAAATCCCACTCCGTTTATTCTTATTTCGCTATCCAAAACTCTCTATCGTATAATAAACTCTTTTTCAGAATTAGAGCATCAGTAAACCGTTAAATATCTAAAAAGAACTTAGTTCCAGACTTATTGACAGAAAAAATACATTATTATAGATAGTTATCATTAATCTACTTCTGTATTAATATGTTATTCTTGGTAAATATATTAAAGGTGAAGTATTTATTATGTTTTGCTGAAGTGTATTGAGCCGTGTTTGGTGTTACGATAATGGACTTAATCGCGTGGATAACGGCGATGAAAAAATACTGTTAATCGTTGCTGCATTCCGGAGTTCCTTAAATAAGTAGTAATAAAAGTATTATTTATTACTACTTATTTAATAATAATGAAGAAAATTTAAATAAGTTTTCTTGCCTACAGAACAGACGATCGACAGATAAAAATGAAATATATTTCTTTCGTTTTTAATGGCAGTTTTGGAAGTTATGAAGTAAAAATTTTTTAGACCATGACTCAACTTCCCAGCTTTTAAATTGTAATGTCATCAAATCGATCGTGTAATTGTTTCACAGTTTATTTAAAAAAGACGAACGTAAACTTTTATGCATAGAGTAAATAGATAATTAGGAGTAATTGTTGGCAAAATTTTATTAATACGTTACAATAACTTATTGATAAAATATTATTTACACTGTAACTTGTAAAAAAAGGGTTACAACCTTCTAAAAATGTGTCAGTGTCAGAGGCATGCTTCCTTTAAATTCCTTTTGTAGTATGTAAACGATCGACTCGAGCACGCTCTCATAGAATACTAGCGAAAAAAACTGAGTAGTGACGAGAACTGGGGACCCAATTACGGGCAGAGAGGCATTTCTAACCTACATTTTGGTTTTTTAGGTTGAGTGTAGATTACCAAAGGGGCCCATTTTGCATGTAATCATTTCTTAAACTTTCAATATATATACATGAATAATACTATGGTGAAAAAACTTAAAAATTTTGAATGTCCCGTTTGCTAAATAAATATATAGGCAGACTCCGTAAATCAGAGCTAGTAGATTATTCCATGTAGTTTCATTCACTTCAAAAAAACGAAGAAATATTATGTGCGAAGCATTTTTTAACGAGTGATTATGTGCGTTAAAATCTAGGTTCCTAAGCGAATTGCATCGCCGATTATGTTTCTAAACTCACGTATTTAGTTTGGGTAGTTAGAGTTAAATAAGAATAACAAAAATATTTAATTAAAGTAACTTGTAAGTTGTGTTAAAATTTTTAGTACGTGGTTTTTATCAGAGAACATAGCTTTAATAAAAATACATAGTTATCGGGTTGTAAATCTATCATCATCATTGTCGTAATTTCAGCTATAAGACGTCCATTGCTGAACATAGGCTTCCCCTATGTATTTTCAATAGGACCCATTGGAAGCAGCCTGCATTCAGTGTCTATCTTAAAAAGGTCCAAATTTAAGTTATATTAAAAAATAAATTATTTAGTACAGTGTAATTCGACAACACCTAGATCTAATATTGTGTTTAAATTTCTTAAATCTGGTCACCGAAAGAAAATTAGCTGCAGTATCAATATTAGTAGCAAGCGGCACGTGTCGGCTAATGTTTGGACCGTTTACAAAGTTGATAAGGCATGCGGTTCGATAATGCGCTTAACTCGGCAGGGCGAGATGTAGCGCATAAATCATTGCTAAGTGAGATCGGACCCGATGTATGAACTCGTAAATCACCCGTGTAAATGAGACACGAACATAATACTGAGTATTCTTTAAGTGAATGTTACAAATCTATGTAAATACATTTTTATCGCCTAATTTTTTTGTAAGCTCTAATTTTTATTATCTACATTTT
Source organism: Battus philenor (assembly GCF_028537555.1). NCBI lineage: Eukaryota > Metazoa > Arthropoda > Insecta > Lepidoptera > Papilionidae > Battus > Battus philenor. The sequence goes on from NW_027181693.1 coordinate 9,830,024, forward strand.
AATTAATACTCGACCACATAATCGAGGTCGCGGATAGTCCTTAGATTCGGGCAGCGTAAAACGGTAATCGTAATGCTATTTAGAAAAAAATTATAAAAATAGTAAAAACTATCTGCCTATAAGAACCTCAGAGCAAATTAAAATAGACTAACAACCTTAGTAACATTTCATGAAAAAAAAATCTTAAAAAACAGTGTCTTATATGTAAACAAACAAAAAATATCGTGTACGAGTAGTATAAAGCGTTACAATGAAAATATTATAACTTTATTGCAAAAGTATCTGGCAGCGTATGTAATTTTGTCGTTTATTTTTTAAATATTAAAACAATATAGTTTCATCATATAGACACCTACTGCAAGGCATAGGTCTCCACCAAAGATATCTGAGGAGAGATATACGTGATCGCCACGCTTGAAAGGCGGTTTGGCGATAGCAGTGTGGTATTATAGTACGCAGAGGTCGCGGCTTCTCATGGTCAGGAAATTTTTTTGTGGGCAGGGCCAATCGTATACAATTTAATGCACAAAGTGTGGTTTATATAAGATTGTATACCGGAGATCGAACGCGCGACTTAAGATCGCAAGTCTCAGTCCTCTACCGCTGGGCTAATATTGCTTAAAAAGTAAAGTAAAAGTAAATGTGGAAATTTATTTGAAATATGTTTTTATACCAAAAATTTTAACAGTATAAAATGTAGCAGCCAGTTATTAATATTTTTTGTACGGCTGTTGATTACACATAGGAATATTTTATTAACATAATACCCAGACCCATGCATCTATTATTCAGAGAGTTAGCAGTTTAGTTTAAAATATACACTCATATACTCTGTTTTCGCTTATGATTTCTTTATCCCGTAAACAGTAAAGAATATATTTGTGATGTATATAATGCCATGACAGTTTAATATTGCAGTTGCTTCATTTTTATAGTACTTGAAACACGTACGATAGTGGACGGCTTCTAGGAAATTGCTATAAAAGTCACAGCATATTTAATACGCCTACATTTGTACTAATATAGACCAATGTGCTACGTGTTTCAAATCGCTTTGAAATTTTGGTCAAATAGACTTTGCTGTACACATGTTATATATTTATATATAGATAGAGCCACTGCTCTGCACCATAGACTAATTTAATCACTCGCCTAGGAACATATATGTAGAGAAATTTCAATATCGTTTTGGTTATGTTTTCATAAATCGTAGGTGAATATGTGGTGCATACATTATCGTTGTTTTAAAATTTTCATAAACTTTCCCTGTCTTATTTTATGACACGGTCTACTAAATTTCTGGTTTACTTTTTTTGATATTAGTTTGTATTTTGTGTATTTATAAACTATCGCTGAATTAGTAACGAAATAAAGTTAACAATAGAACTCCAAAACATCTCAAGCGAATAGACTATTTGGTACCGCATTATATCAGTCCTAGAAGTAGAAAATCTCAATTGCCCTTATAACGTACCCTTCCCGGATAACACTCGCCAGTCTACCGTATGTGCCTTTCATATAATATTGAAAACCAAGTCGATATCTTCAGTGTTTCAGCTATGTTAAGATAATCGTTACTTTATAATTCGTAAGTTAACTTTAATAACAATTCTTAACCATGATTAACTTTAACATTGTTTTGATTACAAATATTTTTAAACATTTTTGTTGTAAGACAGTGACACAATAAAAAATATATTTTATAATTTTAATATTTGAAAGTTGGATTGACGCCTAACAGGTTGCTTACGTTGTTTGTACTTACCTAAAACTGAATACAATGTCAGTCAATGTGCAGCAAATATTTTGTCAACCTACAATAAAAAAATGTTGTAAAATTAAAGGCAAGTAAGTTTCGGTCAACAAAACTGAACACAGATAGTGCATGTGTAATCTTTTGAAAACTTGTTTGTGAGCAGTGGCAACCCCATATAGTACAAAAAATCACAAAGTGTGAATTATATAAGATTGTATCCTGAACCTGCGACCTTTGTTCGCAATTCTCAGTTCTCTACCGCTGGGTTATCAAGTATGTCCATGTATATACATATTTTGGAATAAAAGTAATGTAATGTATTATATATGTACATCTGTTTCCTTGTAATACTCTGTATCTCTTGACGACCGCTCAATAGTTAAAAATAAAAAAAAAATAGTTTCTGCCTTTTGGCAGGCAAATGCCCACTCTTTGTACTTAATTTTATTCACTTATTACATATGATTTATTTTGTCCTGTGGATGTGTAAATAAATAAATCAGACAATGGACTGGCTTATAAGTATACACTTTTTGTAGACATATTCAGATCAAATTTATAAACGTAGTTCGGTTACTTTGAAAACATATATAAGGATTATTATGTAAAGAATAGATTCAAAAGTAAGCTCAAAAATGAGACCCAACCCCTTTGCAAAACTATTTATCGCGTACAGTGTGCGAATAATATATTCAGACGTTGTTAGTCTCCTACTCGTATATCTTACGTCTCTATCTCCAACAGACGTCAAAGCGTATTCGTGCGACTTTGTAATAAATAACGTGCGAGTATTACCCACGTACGCGGCCGACTGCAGAGCACTGTTGCAACATTCGCTTACATTTTACGCCGGCTAATTAATTGGGTAATCACCGATGTAAGGACCGCGATAGGCCCTAAATATATATTGTCACGCGAACTGTCTTACATTTTTATGGCAGGGCGATAAACGACCACACAGTTTCCTTGAACGATGAGTCGAAGTTTGAAAGCAGATTTTATCATTATTCGCCTGTAAGCGTGCAATCATACTTATAATTCCATCAAATAATTTTTAAAGAAGCACGAATGCAATGTGGCAAAAATATCCTTTTAAAATAATATGCTGATGTCATTAAAATTTCTCTTGTCAATATTGAGAACGTAAAATACAGTTTTTTTCTTTTTTTTATGTAATTTGTTTTTAATAGTTGTTACAGTCTATATATCTGTCATTAATTTATATAATCATGTATAGAAAAACGACTAACATTTACTATTCTGCTTCCGTTCAAAGCATAGCTCTCTTTTTATGTCATCGTCATCGTCTTTTCAGCCACAGGACGCCCAATGTTGGACTTATGAACCTAAGCCACTCCATAGGAAGCGGCCTGCGTCAGCGTCTTTCCGCGACCTTTACAAAGTCCCCTTTTCGGCTTTCGAGTCCCATAATATTGTCTTAACTACCTATGAGGTAGCCTATCGATAGAGGACTGAGACGTAGGCCACGGATTCGATTCTAGCGATATAACCTTGTATAATTTACACTTTATGTATTGTATATTTTTTTAGTATCGCCACTCTTTATAAAAAATTGATTCCAGAGGATGGGCAGCAGCGTTCCCTGTGTACCATAGTAACCACACTGCGATCGCCAATCCGCTAGCCAAGGGTGGCCTTTATGGTATATTTCCTCAAAAATATGGCCTATGCCTTGCAGTGAACTTGACGACGATGACTTTAGAGAAAAAGAAGGAGAGTAAATGGACTATTCCACTGAAGACTAGAAAGTACGGCACAGTGCTAGCTAAGCGGCACACTAAGGAAACATTCAAAATAGACAAAATCTTATAATGTCTTTTATTGTTTCAGAATGGTTTTGGTATACATAGAACAACAATCTTTAGTATTTATTTTAATTTTTTTTTCAAATTTAAAATAAATATAGTATTTATTTATTTCCTACTTAGCCTTTATAAATAGAAACGCTCATGCTGGACAATTTATTGAAGGTTCAATATTAACCGTGTCTCGTGCAGAATGCTGGGTAGTAAGTAATTGAACGTTCTATACTAATTGAGTTAGTTAGCAGTAATAACAGCGTATCGGTATTTGTTCCGACATCATTAGCTTAATGATCAGATTGTCGTTATAGTTTCGAAATTAACTTATACTATGTTTCTAAGAATCTCCATGTTTTCCTAGATTCATTAAAACTGCAGTTATAAGATATATGTGTACTTGTACCTAGATATAAAACATTAAACTGTGTACTGTTATAATTATTTTGTACAATTGTTGCAATTAAAGTCCGGTTGAATAAATAAATTGGCGTGTAAATACAATTTTTAGCTTATATATAATATAAAAGTATGTGTACATCTAGCTGGTCCCGCTTGCTTCGTGAGGCCTGTACTGCCTTTTTTAGATTTACTTTGGTCAAATTCTGGCAAAGTTATAACATAAAAGAGATATAAATAATTTAAAAATTTGTATATTTTTAATTAATACCTTCCTAAGGGGCGCCTTACGGATAGAATTTCATTAAATTATTCTTATCTAAATTCTACTCAGCGAAAGGAATATCAACCAAATTTTAAGCCTCTAATCCCTGTGGTTTCAAATATTCTGTGATGAGTCAGTAAATAGGTAAAAAATTGATAAATATTCATATAGATTATAAATAGCATTTATCTAGTTCGAACAAAAAATAGAAATCTAGACATCTTCCTTCATTTTCTTTATTATACCTTTTATTTGGCGAATCAATCACGTGTTAAAATAAGAAAGAGGCATACACATGAGTCATTTGTAAGTAATTTTATATAACTATAGTAGATTTAAATCTTTTCTTCCTTTTTTCATACAATTTATCCAATTATTTACTTATTTCGAGTAGTGTACTCGTAATAGATGTAGGGTCTATTTTCAGTGGAACAATAAAAGTAGAGCGCTGCACTAAAACTTAACAATTGAACCACGGCAGCACTTCTCCGGGGGTTTTAATAGTCGGTCCGAGCCGGGATTAAAAATTGACTAAGTCGGAGAGACTGCAATGCGCGTGTACACACAATTTGCATACATTATCGTTTGTTTCATTGCTTAGATTATATTTGTTCCGGAACGAACACCACCGAGCATCGTTTTAAATGTATTCTTACAAAAATGTTTGTAAAAGAATAAATATTCATTTATTTTAATTTTTCCATAACTTTTGTTATTCAGATATTAACTAATTAATCATCTTTCTACATCGTGTCATTACTGCTATAAGTTCGTTGTTATTTATTGCACGATAAACTCTTTAAATCTTTTTTGATTGGTTAAATGCGTAAGGATATCCTTACGAGGCTGTTCTTGATTTCGCATACAAGCGCCTCCTATATATCAGTCAACATTTAGTGTTCAATTGTATCCGAGCCCAGTTGTTTACTGCTGGAGGGTGCCAAGCATTGTGATAATAAATTACACGTATATCATTTCAATAAATCGCCTGATGACGGTCTTATTTTATTTTGCCTCCAATCATTTTAATGCAAGGGTATCGATACAAGTATGACTCGTAACGTGTATAATATATTTTATTTCTCGTTCGGGAATACACGATTATAGGGAATATAAACTTTTTGGATTACGATTCGTTTTAAGATGCTGCATATATCGAGAATGAGAATTTGTTAAATGAAATAACATACATTCCTTAAATACATTTCAAAACGCGTGACGTAATTAGTAATTAAATAACTCTTTTTGTATAAGTGAGCGTTTTATATATATTCAAAGTTAAAAGGGTCAACTTGGCACATCAAAGTATTGTTGATAAATATATGTCTGTGTCTCTATTGACCATTTAGTGTGACGGGTATCTACTTTCTATTCGGCTAAGACTGACTGTACAAAATATATATGTATAGTGCGATTTTCTGTAGATGAAGTTTTTCATAAAAGTTTTACTGAAAAATTTCTAACACAACGATGTTTGTAACTGGCACATATCGACTTAGAAGATAAGTTTAGAAAAATAGGAAAGAAAATTAATTACTTCCTATATAAATCCTTCATGGGCACGAGATATCTTAGATCTTCCATTTCTTAGTTTTGAATCTAAAATTAAACGTGTAACCAAACCAAACATTATACAAATCTTATCACAGCATTCAAGAGTTTCTAGGTCATCGAAATGTCTGGAATTTGGTTTGTTGACTCATTCACATGATTGATATTATAATGCATACAAAAAATTTGATAAATTTGATTTAAAAGAGCAACTGTTGAGTTTCTGGCTGGCTTTTCTCAACATGTATAACAATTTCAAGCCGGTGGGACTGTAATACTGATGATGTTAAAAAAAATCGACGATTAAAAAGCGCATGTAAATGTCTACTTGAAAAAAAAAATATTTTGATTTAGCCACTTTATAATTTCGTGGAAACTAAAGGAGCACAAAATCTCAAAATATACTTAAGTAATTAATGTAATAAATTTTATTTATTTATTTATTTAAATATGTAATAAAAATGTTCGATATTACTCGTGACTTACGAGTATGATAAAATAAAAAAATAAAACAAGAGTAACAGCTGTGAGGAGTGGTTCGTTAAATTTCAATTCAACACTCCATTATTGTTGTTAAGAATGATTTACAAATTAAATGGTTATCCGGTTAAAGTAGCGGAGAATAATTTGTCTGCGCGCCTTGATGGACAGCTGGACGGACGTTTTTTTAACTTAATGGAGGAGCGGGTGTATTTTCGTTAATTATGACGGATGTATCCGAACACTTGCGGTGAAGGTAGGAAACTTAAGAGAAATCAGACATTCTTCTGAGGCAAATTATTTTAGTCGTAACTCATGAAGTATCCTCTTCGATCACTGCCCTGGAAAAAGTTCCGTCATGTTTTTAATTATAATAATAATATAGTTTTATTCGAGTCCATGAAAAATTATATTTATTTATATTATATATTCTATACGGACTCCTCAGGGTAAAATGCTCCTCCAAAACTGTCGATTCTTTTTGATCTTTGGCTATACGAAGCCACTCACGAGACTCTGTAGCTATGATTTTGTTAGCTCATCTGTTATTGAGTCTGGTTTTCGCTCTTGTATTTCGTGCTCCCGTTCATTTTATACTTATTTGTGTTATCCACCGGTTTTCTTTGTATTATTTCTTTTTACAAAACCCATGCCATACAGGCCTTTGGTTTGATCTGGGTGATCAATAAGGTGACATTTTCCATATATTTTTCGCCTAGTCGGCGGACTTTATTTAATCCTAAAAGGCCGTTGTTGGTTTTTATTTCTTGTAATTTAAAGACGCAAGACATTAAATGCTTCAAGAAATAACTTCAATTGAACTTATAAAGTACGATCACTAGTTCTGTTCGTATAGTTTGCAAAACAACGATTTTTTACCGGAGAAATAAATTATTTTTCAATATTTAAACAAACGGCATTTTAAGTCCAGTTAATAAAAACTTTAACAATCATTTAAAACTAAATTTAAAAAAATGTTATAATAACAAAGGATAGCTTTTGAATCGTTATTTTTATTTTAATTACTTAGTTTGTTTGCTAGGTGATAAAACATTAATAAGCGAGAGTATAATACATTAAAACAATATATTTTTTAAAACAGTTGATTTATTACTGTCGTTCCCTACAAAATGTCATTAAACTTAAAATGTACTTTATTTTCTCCTTCGTTACATTTTTGATTATACTTGATTGACAATGAAGTTAAAGGACAAACGACAGGATCAATCCATTTCATTTACTGGTAAAATTAACGTTAGGTTATAAAGAAAGAAAAAGTTATATGTCCTTAATATCAAACTTTTTCTTTTAAAGATGATAACTTAAGAATTATTAGAAATAAGTTTGACTCATTATCGTCATCATTCCAGCCGTAGGACACCGCAAGTTGAACATGTGTCTCCCCCATAGATTACCAATAGTATTTGTTGAATGCTACCTGTTCCTTCTTACGATTTTAATAAAGTCACCCTGTGCTGTATTTGCTGGTCCGTGGTCTCCGTCTTAAGAAACTTAAGGTCTTAGCCACTATCAATTCTGAGTGCTTACGTGGTTACGTAAAAGTAAACAAAATTAGTTTGCAATAACTTTTAAGAACATTCTTATATTTCGTTTTTTCAGTAGAAAGCCTAAATAAATGTGTCATTTATAGACACGTAGCTCTCAGAGTTTTCGTGATTGTTCACATTTTGAACCCTACAGGCTTTAAGTAGATAATAATAGTACGTAAGATTACATTCAAACGAAGGCGTTCATTAAAACTTTTTTGTACTCTAATATTAGTTTTCAAAAGTTATGAAAATATGAATAGGCAGACGTTTTTAAAATTGATGATATAAATTAATAAATTGTCGGCACAAAAGACGTATGTCGTTATGAATATTCAGGTACCATCTATCCATATTAAGTATTCGTAAAAAATAACTTTTGTCACGCTATTTCAGTGTTCATTTGGCTAATAATAACATACCTGTACAAGCTCTGCAGGACATCACTCTTAGACACTACTATGACTTGCATTATCTTGGTGTTTATGTCAGGAACGGCTTCCTGACAACGTTGATAGACGTTTTCAATAACCTCCTGCAGGTTCGCCGCTGTAGTTGCTATTAGAACTTTCGTCATCATAACTCAAGTTATAGTAAAATTGCCACAGAAATTGAAAATTGAACGACTCTATTTATAAGAAGCTATTGAGAAATTTAATTGTATGCGCTCGGAAGTGTCCTAGATGTGCAAGTGAATCTTGTGTAGTATTCAAATTTCTTTCCAGCAACAGTTCGACAACAAAATTAATTTATTTATTTCACATTTAATCAATAAATAAAGTGAATACTCTATAGTAGTTAAAATATTAACGCTTCTGGCAATAGTCTAATGGAAAAGCTAGTATTGTATGAATTAAAAAGACTGATAACTTCAGGGTAAATTTCTTGATTATTGTCAATATTACTAATGCCGTTCAACTTAGCCGACCTTCTAACGAAGAAATCTACGACAGAATCTTTTGATGAGTTGGCCCGGCACATCGTCCTGAATCTCAAGGCATTTAACGATCTGTAACACTTGGGCAGAGACTTAAAATAAAATAATCTACCAATTAATGTATAATTGAGTAAATCTCCCTAATTATTTTGTTTATATGTATAAGTTTTAGCTGTATGTACCCATTAGAAAAAAATGTAAATAGTGATAAAACACTGTCGTGACTCGTAGCTGGGAGAAGAAAAATCCGTATCAATAAGCGGCACCGTCTTCCAGCTGGTTGCGCTTGGTAAAAGTAAAAAAAAAATATTGTTATCATAATACTAGTGATACAAATTAGAATTAACAAAGAAAATATAGAAAAATTATAAGAGGCAGGTCGCGTAGAAGAAAACAAAATGTTTTAAACACTATCGTGTTACTAGTAGTTTTTAAATGTGTGCTGTTCTGAATGATTCGTTTTTAATTTATCTTGATGAGCGTTGCATTGCTACGAATATGCTTATAACATATTTCTAGGTAAATGCTTTTGTCTTCACGCCTCTTATTACTTACAAAAAAAAGGATGGAAGTTTACTTTATCATTTAAATTCATGGAATAAGCAGAACTGGAGCAAAATATAGTTTGCACACATGATTTAGGTTGAACTTGTTATATATAAATACCAATAATAAACAGGGCGACTGATTATAGATTTAAAACCTTTAAAGGGATGAAAGTAATGCTCATGTGCTATCAATTAATGTATAAGTACATCTTATCTAAAATTAGCGGTTTCAATGTTTCAAATCAATTACATGTATGCCTTTTTATTAATATTAACACGTTATTCACCAAATAAAAGGTGTGTAATTTTTTATTCAGTCGAATTGGTTATATGTGTAAAAGTTTTAAGGCGGTGATTGTATAGTTAGCTTATTTGCTGTCAATTAGTTTATGGTACAACTTAACACCAAAAATCAATAGTTTCAGAAATAATAAGTATCGTAATAATAATATAGTAAGAAAATGCCTTTTCGACATTAGAATTGCTATATATCAATTATTTATTGTTTACTATAATTTTTAATAAAATTTTATAATTAATTTATATTATATTATAAATTAATTATTGTTTACTATCTGTCCCTGTATATGTACTGCTAGAAATTATAGGCCTTTCAAATCGAAAAATAAACTAATTTCACAAATATTAGAGTGATCACTTATCAAAGCTGTTTGCTGATAAATTAGCTATACATATAACCAATTAAAGCTTTTATATTTATGAGCAACCAATCAGTGTAATTGATTATTTTTTTAGCGTAAAAAATTTACTTTAGTTATACTGCTATAATAATTTATCTTGCAACAAAATATTACATAAACATCTATATCTAGTCTGTAGTCTATGTGAATAAATAGAAACGAAATCAACTTTGTCACCTGGCGTAGGCAATATGGATTTTACACGTGTTCAGGGGGCGATAGAATAAAACTTGACGCCCTGATGTCTCTGGCGGGCTCCAACATCCGGCCCCAGCTTCCGGAGCGGCAAATTGTATTCGATTGACAATTGTGTTTGCATACGGCTTATATCTATTTGCCAAATAAAAATCAAATTGAAATGTTACATTTTACTTATACTTTATGTTTGCTATTGTTCAGTTAATAAAGAATAAGACAGGTTTCTTCCAGTTTAAAAAAGTAAAATTAGGTTGTTCAAGAGCAGAATTGAAATGAAATGAAAATGAAATGAAATGAAAAGATTTATTGACAAAAATTATTTACAGTTTAGATTTGGCGATATAGATTAACAAAGTTTACTTATTTCTAAAATTTCTATTTCCTTTAACCCTCACACTAGGCTAAGCCTGTATCGTGAGGATTATGTACAGATGAGTTATCACTTTTTTTTATTTTTAGTTTAGCCGATTTAAATCCAGGTTATTCTCGAGTTCGCCATAGGACAACGAGGCAATTATATGGAGGGTCCTGTTTATTTTTACCGAATATACAGGTTGATTGGATATAGGTGTAAAAGCTTTAAAGAGGTAAATTGCATCCGTTAGAAAAAAGCTGTAAAGTTTTTGTATCTATTTTTGATCAAGCGGTATAAGGTAATCATTCTGAAATCTATTAACTTTTGCAATAATTCATTTTTTCTTTTTAAATGTGACGGATATATAACGTTTGCCGAGACAGATAGTAAACGATGTTTAATTTTGCTATTTAGTAATCCAAATTGTGAAAATTATTTTTTCCAACTGTTATCATTAAATATGCAATAAAATTTGTTTCAGAAATAATAAGTGATGATTTTTTATTTCTGAAACAACTGTTTTTTGTGAAGGGTGTATTACATATTCATTGACAGATAATGAGTTAAACATTCACAATATTTAAGCCTTTTAGCCATCTGTATGTGAAAATAATTAGTTTATATGGAGAAAAGCTTATTTTGGTAGAACAAGAAATATATTCTCATAAAAATATTATCTTAAAATATGTTCATAATAAATAAATTTGTTACAAATAAGACATGATGATAGATTCGATCGATAATACCTATAACGTCGGTTAAAATACCCGGTGCAATTTATAGCGAATGTTTTGAAGTTGTTTGAAAATAAAGTCTAAGACGAAGTAAGGTTACGACCCACAGATAATACCTGATCACGGTGCTTAAATCTACTATAAGTTGCAGATGTGTTTTTTACTTTTTGTAGAAAATAACTGGCTTTAAAATAACAGGTTGCGGAATTTCATTCTCGTATTGACTTATAATGCATTTAGATACATTCAAGAAACGTAGCTTTAACGTTGAACTAAATTTTGGAAATCCATTAATTTTGCCGCGCACGTAATAGACCTTTATTGTGGTTAATTTTGTAGCACAAAAAGCGTCGGCTCTGTTTAATTATGGACGCCATTAGTTCCATTTGTCGTCTTTTACGACATTCGGTAAGAAGGGCTTTGGGGTGTTTAATCCGGATTTACGGCACGCATTATAATAACTAAAGTACTGTTTCAATAATAACGAAACGCCCGATGGCAAGGAGGCCGTCCCACTTGTTTGTACAATGCTGTATTGTATGAATATTCATTAGCATCACGACCCTCCTCACATTGAACACCACGCAATATTATTTTATCTACGTACACATACTAGCATTAAGGCGAAGTGTTAGTGTATAGTACTACAGAATTAATTCAATAGGTTTACTGTTAATCAGTTATACTACAATGTATTTATTACGGGAGATGCTTAGTTTGAAACGTGCTTCACTGCCAATGCCTCAGGATGTAATTTGTAGACTGATTGTTTTCATTATCAAATGATTAACACATGAACTAACTTTATAAGTACTCACATGTTTATTTAATAAAGCATTTATGAGTCAAATTGAGCGCCGGAGCGGTAAAACTCAATCGGTTTTTCTGTAAAATGTGTCGACAGAAACGACTTTACTTTCCGGTTCCCCTAATATCTTCCTAAATATTAGTTTTCTTAATTACTCTTAATTTTTAAATCAATAAATCACGTGCTCGTACACCATGAATCTGTGAATAAATAGTATCGTTATGTTGCGCCAATTTTTAAACACAGACCTCATTATGAAATCGCTCGATTTAAAATTAATTTGATAAGCTTGAACTAATTAACCTTAAGGAGCTTTTTAACAAATTTTATGTTGCGGAATCATATAAAGTGTTTGAAATACATTAAGGGCCTTCGACAACAGTTTACTGAACTATTAGCGTTGGATCTCCCTTCTGTCACCCTACATAAGTAGATTAGTATTCCGGATCGAATGGCATCTTAACTCTCGATTAGACGAGCGTAAGTGCGACTTTGAATAAGATTTTGAAATTACATAACTATGGTCAAGCATCATTTTCTCTACACTACTTCAGCTAACGCATAAGAAGAGTAGGAAAACAAGGAAACGTTATTATCAAAATTAAAGGATTACTATATGCGTTTTGTTATTATGTGAAATCATGTTAAATATTGTGTGCGATATAAAATGTCATATCGCTTCGATTGGTATATATTGAATCATATCTAGTGAATTATAAAATCAAACCATATTCTTGTTTAAAAAACTTTTAGTAAAATAAAACACTAACAATTCTGTAGCTGAAATATATCGAATATATTTATTTTGAATTCATATATATACATAAAAATGTTTTCTCTAACGTTTAAATAAGGTGATTTTTATATGAAGATACGATATTAAAAAAATTGTTATATTTTCACTATTTATACTGTGTTTTTATTACTGACAGTTATAATAATTTGAATATTAAAAATTAAAATGCATAAAAAATATAAGTGATAGTCACTTTCTATTTTTATTCAAGTAATATTATTACATTTATTGGTAATAAAAAGGAATTAAACAATTTTTTAGCGTTATTTAAATATACTTTGCTTGTGAGAACATAATTTAATAACAAAACACAGATTTTGAAGTATAAACATGTCTAAGCTACGTAGTAACTATTAATAATATAAGCTTAGACTGTGTTATCTTACTCTTTATAATAGGATGTGACGTTTTCGTTATTTGTTACAAAAGAAAAATATACACAATAAAAAAATAAGGAAACGAATGTAATCAACATTAGTTTAGTTCACGCTCACGATACGAACTCCGTTGCAGCTACAGAATATTTACTATTAACATAAATTCTTAGTTCTACTAGCGGTTGTAGTCCTTACATCTTGTACAACACAGAGCTTGAATGCAAAGTACGGTATTAGGCATTCAATGTTCTTTAATTCAAGAGTTCTTCCTATAGTTATTTTTATAGATTATTTACAAGAAGTTTAGAAGCAATTACTTAGTAAAAATGATGTTAGTTCTTTATATTTTGAATTTAATGTATAAAGATGAAAGCATAAAAAACATCAAAGTGTTATATTTAGAAGCAAAGACAGCTACCTCTTATGTTTATTTTTATTTCCTCAAAGGTTCAATATGATATATAAATAGCATATGAAGGAACATTACTACGTATTTTCAGGTTTATTTCGCTAACTCTTCTTTTTTTCTCTTGGATGTATCAATTATAAATCAAAGGTGGATTTCCTTTTCTTAATCATTTTTTCATTTATAAACGTCGTATTCGTCTTAAAACGACCGATTTGACAAGCTCTTTCCGTTGTATATATTCTTTGTTTTCCACATAGCAGTAATAACAGAGCCTAGTTATTAATTTACTTGATGAAACGTCATCCACGTGGTCTTTTACCGTCTACATTCCCTGCAATTGGTAGTTTGGAGTGGATTGAATTGGTAGAGTGGAGAGCCTGGTCTTAATAATAGTATGTGGATTTACGATAGATAATAAGATAACATAAAAAATATTAAAAAAAAAACACAACTAAACTGATCTAATATCTTCGAAATCAGCGTGTGGGAAAACGGAAATTGAAATTGAAAGTTGTTTGTATCTCGCGCTGTATTTATATTCGATTTTGTGAAATATGAAGATATGGGTCAAAGTTTTGCCAATATTATAGAAATCACAAACTGGATAGAGTAAAATACCACGTTGCGGCTGCTTATGAGAAAAGTTTGAATCCTTTTTGGGTTTTTTGTGGAAACTATCTTCTGTATTTATTTAATATTGAAAATACTTTTAAAACTAAATATACATTAAAAAAATTTAAGAGCATCTGACGAAGAATTTTGCTGATCTCATATCGACAGATCGTGGACTATCAGTATGTATAGTAATCGTACTAACGAAGGAACATTGCAGTATACAGAATAATTAGAATTAGATGCAAAAGCTTGAAAGCTTTTATTGTCACATAATATACACTAACCTTTAAACGCTTTTCATACATAATATATTCATGTATCAATGGTTTCAGAAATAATAAATACGTATCGTAATAAATAAAAACGTTTCAAAATTCAAATAACTCCATATTAAATTTAATCAATGTTTACTGTCTCCCCCAGCAGACTTCATCTTGCCAGAAGTTGTAGACCAGTCGCATAACCAATAGAAAAAATAAATTAATGTGACATATTTAAGAGTGATCACTTTACACAGGGTGATTGAAAATAAGAGTAATAGCCTTGAAGGGGTGAATGTATAACTCATTGGCTGACAAATTGAAGACAATCAAATTTAAAGGAGTGAAGCTATACCTTCACCCATCTAAAGCCTTGACGCCTATTTGTAATCATCCTGTTTAACTCGTTCCCCATTGTCAACTTTTTAAATTAATAAATTTACATGAAAAACATGAAACGTAATTCGCCATTTTTTTCATAAATTAAATTAGGCGTTGAATTAAGTTATAGCAAAATAGGTTGTAACTTATATTCGTGACACTAAGTTCTTAATGTTAGCATTTAGACCGTGTAACTAGAGACATTATATTTTTCTAGTAAACTGTAACGTAAGATTTGTTACAGAGTTAACTTACGTCACAAAAGATAAATCAAGTTTATGTGACATTTTCTGCCAGAGGAGAATTTATGCGGTTGTGTAAGTGTTGGCTTTAATGTATTCCGTTAGTAAAGTAGAAATTATTTTACAATGTAACAATTTTTCTGTTTCAATTTTACCTTTTTTATTTCTTTCTGTATAATAACTTAAAGTTTACTTAAAGTGCTACAATTTTGTCAAAACTGTTTTAACATATGATAATAATGTAAACATCTAAGTGGTCTGAGTTTGTTATTAATGTTGTAATGAAAGTTCAATCCAAATGTTTATTTACGACTAAAAAGTAAAACTTTCCGTCTGAATGTTTCGAGTTCAAATCGGGGCGTACTTATTGTTACATATTATTTTAAATTGACTTATATCGAGTAAAAGAAAATTACTGATTCAGAGATATATGGGTCTTTTTTATAAAAAGTGGTGGAAAAAGCAGTAATTAAACCTGTATAATAGAATCAAAAGGTGTATTTCAGTTTTAAAAGGTGACTAATAACAGTTACACGTAAAAAACTTTAAAGCTTTTACTCCTATTTCCCATAAGCTTGTTCAAAAAGTGATCACTCATAAATATGCCACATTAATTAATTTTTCCTATTGGAATGCGACAGTACAAAGTCAAGGTCAGTACAAGGAACAGATAGTTAACAATATTTAATTTTAATATGCAGTGATTTGAATTTGCAAAACTCTTTTGCTTACTATATTATTATTTTGTTATTTATTTTTAATGAAACCATAGAATTTTGGAAAGGATGAACCGTACGTTGATTGACAGCAAATATGTTATACATTCATCAGTCTAAAGCTCTTTACACCTGTTACAAATCAACTCGTATAACAAATATGTATTTTCATTGAAAGTATTGACCCAAAAATGATTTATACATATTTATGAACATATGAAGATAAACATAACGATGGAAAAGCATTAGTTGAACAAATTTGTCGTGAAATAAAAGGGTTCAGTGCTTACCATTGTTCCGAAAATGTTTCGGTAAACATTTTATATACGCCCAGGAAGTTATATTTAGCCTTATACGTCGTAAGGCGCGTTAACAACTTAATATACTTTTATCCCTCATTGTTCTCACGCCTACGCAACGTGACTTGATTTAAATAAAATTCCCTCCGAATTTAAACACAAAGAACAATAATTAGGTTCGATAATAAGGACTGCATTTATACCGGTTGACTTACAATGTAAATGGTTATGATAATGTATTGAAATTTAACATAAATGGAGCAGAATTTGCGGAGTCATGGTTCGAGTTGGCATTCGAACGAAGTGGTTTCTTAGCATCGAAACCGGTGCAGTGTCGCTGCGTGATGCAGCAAATAATTGTTCGTAGCTTTAAGCACGCAGTTGTAAATTATACGGAGGAAAGCGTTCGCTTTTGTAATGTAAATTATAAAACGTGATGGACGGTGTCGCCACTGTTGGACAGAACAATTTTTATGAGGACCAGAATTACGAATGTTATCTACCGTTTTGTAGTAGTTTACCCTCTCTCTGGGTGGAGTCCCCAGTATGTAAACCTGTATAACGTTAAGGTTAATTTTGTTTTTCATTTTTAGAGGCTTTCTACGAATGATATGCGTAGTATAATAAATATAACCATCTATACAATTTACACTGTAATGAGGTCTTCAATTGTCCGAGTCCACAGCATGCAAGTTTTGATACAATTGCAAAAAATACATATTAAATTAAATCTGAAAATTACACTACAGTTTTACGAAACAATTTAATAAAAAAACTACTAATTAAGTTAAGAAAATAACAAAAACAGCAATGCGTGGTTTCAAAATTGAAGATGCTAGTATGTAAATATTTACACACTGTTAAACTGTTGTAACAATATTGGATTTTCTTTAAAAGTTTCCAATCGAACCTTGAAAGATTGCCTTACCATATCATAAGTAGGTCAAGGCTTTGGCATTCGATATTTGTCTTTACATTATCAGATGTGAACGTTTTAAAATTTCATTAGCTGTAATTAAAAAGCACCTAAACCTTGGGACGCCATAATTAAAATTCAATAAAATGCTACTAAAGGTAATAAGTGAAAGCTCAATTGAATTCTAACATATTTTAATTAATAGGCAATATAGTATATGGTTATGTGATTAGAAGGGAAATTAAAATGAGTTTTGATCAAATCACTGCAGTAGGTTTCCTTAATATTTTTGAATTCATATAATGACAATAAATCGGTTGAAAACTGACAAACAGTATTAGTGTAATTAAATTTCCTTCAACTAAAAAGTTTTTAAGAGAATTAGTGACTTATTTGTATTTTTTAACTGATTTTTGTTTCGGCTTTGCATTGTATGTTTGTTACGAATGTACCTTAGCAATGTATAAATAGTAATTGATAATAAGCAATCTAGGGAAAAAAATAAAGCAGGAATACAACAAATTCGGGTTAATCGTAAAGATAAAAATAAATTGATAAATATGGACATAAATAATTGGTGACAAAAAATTATTTTTTAAGAGCTAAATGAAAAAATATTTGCACTGTATAAAAGGTCTCTGCTATTAGGCAGCAAATGATTTCCGGTGGATTAAAAAAACACAGTGTTTACTTACGCTACTCAAACGCGATCCCTCACACTTAGCTTTAATGAGCTATGGAGAGTTATGTTCTGGATTTCTCTTTAAGATGGAATCAAGAATGAGGAGATTCGTAGACGAACGAATTTAACCGACATGTCATAATGTAATGGCAAAAGGTCGACAGACAACCTTGTTAGTGTCGTCAGGAAAGGCTGCATTCATAAACGATATTATTGGCGATGTATGGGGGAGGCCAATGTCCGGCAGTGGAAGTCCTATGACTGAAATGGTGACTATATGATGACTGTTTGTATTTTGTGTTTACTTATAATTGGTTTTGCAAATTATTTTACATTAGTGTGTGAGCTTTATAAAATTAAATATAATATTAAGTGGACCTGTAAAGGGATCTGATTTAATAAATAAAAATATAATTTCTTATTAAATAATCGTCGGCCTGTTCACTAAAAAGTCTTTTCGTATATATTTTTCCTAGTTCAATGTTTTATTTTTTATGCATTGAACTTATTCGAGTCATCAATTTGAATGTTTGAAAGTCGATGGCTGAGTGTAGTTCGTATAACGCGGCAACCTTAGCGCAAAGAAAACCAATAGCCGAGTTTCACGCCATTGGTTTTATTGAAAAGCTCCATACACGCTTACATTTACTTTTTTATTCCACTTCACGGTAAAGTAACCGCTGAGCATGCAATATTTAGTGCGCCGTTTGAAGTTATAAAAATTTATAAAGAGATCTTTGACTACAAAACGAAATCGGCTTTTTAATGGATTTATACAGTAGAAGAGGTGGTCACAAGTTCATAAAAATTATCACAATCAGTATACTTTTAATTTACCTACGAAGTACACTTGATAAATATTGTTGATATGCTTTTTATAAGCAAATATTCAGTACGTGCTATTATTTTTTTTTAATTTATATATCGGAAATTTAAATGTAAAATAAATATATCATAATTTCATTTACACTTAAATCTATTTCTTATATAAGAGTCTGCTCGATAGTGTATTTCTTTGTATTTCTGAAAAAACAGGAACCCCTAGAATACTGTACTCCTATAATGCGTCTACATGTTACGCGATTCCATGTTCCTCGCATCATCCATCACATAAGTCAGAGATTTCTCTCGTTATATATCTGTAACATGAAATTTATAGTAATTTGTACAATTAATCAATTTTGCTTACATCTTTACATTGAGCCTATTATGTTCTTATTCATATACGTTATTTAAAGTAAGAAGTTAAACGTGAATCATTAAAACACAACGCGTTATACGGGTTCATATGAGCACGCTATACGAGAATGCTCGTACAACGCGTTTTTGTAATGCGCATTTAATCTAGAGTTGATTACTGTATCCATTAGCTTATTATATTTCACTAAATGAACATTCATTGTTTTTAATTGAAATAAATATGTTGGCCTGGGAGACCTTAAATCGAAAACCATTAGGTTTAAAAACATATTATGAATTATGTTTGTACGTTATGTTACCAAGTTCGGTAATCATATTCATAAACTTAATGTATTCGGAGCGACGTGCGATCGCTTTTCTAAGAAATCAGCTAATACGGTATCCTTGTCAAGGGTAATGTTGCGACGGAAACTTACACAGATAATAGTTGTTTGCAATTTCATGTTATGGATAAATGCTGTTTGTCTGTTGGCGTTCTAGCTTTTCTGGCCTCTGATTTACTGTTAAAGATACTTTACTAAGCTTGGGATAGTTGATTACTTTAGTACAAACAGAGAGAGAAAAATAAAGAACATCAGAGCTACTCTTCCGCAGCCGAAGATCTAAACGTCAATGGATGGTAATACAATGACCTCATTTACCCCTATAAAAAGGTCTTAACGACGGATTTACCCGCAGTGGCAGGATATAATTTTGATCGTGTTTGGGTGAAGGGTTGCATATCTATCCTAAAACGTTGAGGCACTGGGCCACCACAGATAAAACAATAATATTATACGAAGGAATCTTCGCTATTTTAACAAAAGGCGTTTAAAAGTAGACTGTGGTGTTATAGCCCTAGAATGCTATTAGCCCCCGCAAATGAAGAGATAATACTATAGAAGACTACTATAGATTTCCAATAACGCTGGTAAGAAATGGACTGCATCTGGCGCCTGTTGTCTCCACTCCAGAACCTCAAGGCCACAGCGGCCATTTGTTAAGTGCGCTATGTGACCTGGCTACTGTCTCTTCAACTGGCCAATTCACTGGGATATGACTTATGACTTTCATTCGTCTACAGATCTCATCTCTGATTTGATCTCTTAGAGAAATTCCAGGTCCTCAATGTGGCTCGTTGAGTGATTGTGAAATGAGAGACCACATTTATTTTGTAATTGTAATAAATTGAAATCGAATTACGTATGCAAAATGTATGTATACGTTTAAAGTAAAAAACCAACCTCTTTTAAAACTGGACAAAGCTATGTAGATAAAGACGTAATAAAGCGCTGGTGTAAAGTAGGTGACACAAATAATACGAAACTACTCCTAGCTTTGTACGATATACGAAACGGGTAAATAGCTGTTTTAAATTCGAAATTTGTCTTCGGTAGAGAGAATGTCACTGGGGTTCTTTTGTACCCTGCCTATGTATCGATAATAGACATTTTTAATGGGACTACTACATTTATTATTTATAACCCAATATTAACTATAAAACATGTTCTCTTCATAAATCACATAAAATATGTATATATTATTATGTTAAAGTCAAGTAATTAACTGTTAAAATGAAGAGTTACAGCGAAAAAAAAGTATTGTTATTTGTATCTTTCTAGGCATTATCATTGTTAAAAAAATATTATACAGTCACAAGAGTTCGTCGCGATATTTAAATGGATTGTACCGGAACACATAATATATTTGACGGAGACAATGTCTCTCCCACTGTTATTGTGCAACAGCCGTTATGCTCTACATCAGCAAAGAGCATAGCTCCGCCCACAGATCTGTTCTTTATGGACTCTCCCACAAACTTTCGTGAGCGGGACAACATTTTGCGTGGCACTACGCCACAAAATACCATAAGAGTTTGCTCCAAAAATAAATAAAAAACCGTAATTGACATAATTTATGTCTCAATTATTACATATGAATGAAGTTAACATATATCAAAACGTATCAGCATAGTTATTGCTTTTGTACTGTCATTTTTATACAAAATTATCTTTTTTCGTAATTTATGTGGAGATTAGATATAATAGTAAACTTAACTTTAAATAAGTCAAGAAAATTTGTGTTACCGGTATTGAGTTTTTCATTTTATACTTATTTGTATAATGCACATTTTGTCCCATAAATCAACGTCAAGTTGAAATTGGGTGATAGGACAGGTGGCTTCATAAAATAGAATAAAAAAGCTATCTAATGGTATTAATATGTTACATAAAAGCTGAATGACGGTTTTAATGTTGTTATAATTAAATAATAAATGTAAATGGAAGGCCGTCCAAAGTCTTTCTTTTATTAAAAGGTACTAAACGTGATGATTCACAGGTGGCATTTCCTTAAGAGAGATTTTATTTTTTATTTCATTTGTCTTCTGCGTAGTCCTCGCGCACCCAATCACACGACAACGTCAGTGACAGTAAGATCTATCTGTTTGGATTACGTGACTTCGTGACCGTATTCTGCTTATTTGTTTTTTTTTTTTTGTTATCTCAAAACCCTTATGGTCTCGGAACCGCTATTGTTTCTTAAGACGATCCTTCGACGGTGCGCTGGGAAGATAATGTTTAAATTATTGGAAGCATGACGTGATGTTCTTAAATTCTGAGTTATAATTTAAATCCATGTACATGCCTGCACGTTTTTAACATTTTTATTAAATCGTTCATTATTATTACAGCGTGATCAGCGGATTTAAAAGATTTTTATATCTTTTATGCACATATGGATCGTTACAAGAGTTAAAAGTTTTTAGTTCCCATACGACAAAGAAAAGTTCTTTTACAGATTATAAAACATTATTTAATACACATACAATTTTGTGATTGGTTTGCAAAAATTGAATTCTAATTTAAACTTCCTGGATTGTCCGTTGTGAGTAATTTCCCATTTAATAAATGATTTTTACAATCAATTCTTAAAATAAACGGACTGTAACTATGAACTATTTGATTGGTTACTTGTGGTGTGGCTGAGCCGGCCGACAGTGACTGTTTATCGTAGTCTTAACGCGAACGGACTGTCAGTTCTTTTTGCGTGGCTGAAAAGGCTACTATAATATTCTAGCCCCCTACAAATAACTAGGTCAAGTAGATAATGCAGTTGCATTGTATAAGACGTTTGATAATTGTGAAAAAGAAAATAATGTGAAGGTCCTGGGATATCATTATTGTAAGCGTCTATCCCCAATTTCGTTAAAATGCAAAGAAATTTAACTGATTCATATTCTTACTAAGTTTTATATGACTGAAAAAAATATGAAATAAATAAAAGTGTTCAAAGTTCAATTAATAAAAAGTTATAAAGGATATCTCCCATTTAATGAAAGAAGTCAGTCAACAGTGTGATTATAAAAGAAATATCATGACTCAAAAATTTATCCGAATTCTGTATGAATAAATCAAATAATTACGCGATATTAGTAATCACAACAAAAAAGAAAAAAACTAAAATTATACTTACTCATGGTAAGTTCTCAAATTTAAAATGTATACAGTGATACGGTCAGAATCTGTATTATGTATAACCGTGGACAAGTCAAAGAGCATAACGTTTAACAGGATTAACTCGCTTTTGTTCTCAACAAGCATGGAGTCTTCTGGCAAAGGAATTGAATTCTATTTCAGCGCTTTAAACAATGCTGCCTCGGTCTTTTGTTGGTAATCGTAGTATTAGATAATGAAAAGTGGACAAACCTTACTCAACAGTTGCGTTTCATTCATGAATAACCTTTATTACATGGTTCAATATAAAAACAATTTTACGACTGAAATTTTTCCATAAATCCACTTAACAAATGATTGTCAATAGGCAATAAATATATTTTGATGT
The DNA here is from genome assembly GCF_028537555.1 of Battus philenor. Classification (NCBI taxonomy): domain Eukaryota; kingdom Metazoa; phylum Arthropoda; class Insecta; order Lepidoptera; family Papilionidae; genus Battus; species Battus philenor. The sequence continues at coordinate 9,852,838 of NW_027181693.1, forward strand.
CTCCTAATGCTGTCTATTGGTTTCTTGCTTAAATGTTTTACAACAGTGTAGGTGCGAAATGACTTCTTCTCAAATGCCAAGGCGTGGCATGTACACGGTGGCTGGAAGCTTATACTAAGATTCGCCGCACGTTCGCTCGATGTCACCGTATCATAACAGAGAGTGGATTCTGTGTGAGACGTGTTCTACTTGGGTTAGTTTTGATGTCTTGTCATATCGAAAGCGATACATATCCGCAGCGATAACACGAGCTTACGAACATTTTTATATTCATTTGAAAGTATTTCGTAAGCCATACTTAAAAGAGATGCTATTAAATCGATGTAAATATAATAAATTCAATTTGATAATAATAAGTAATAATGGACGCAGGCCACTTCCAACCGGTTCTATTGGAAATCTATGTCTTATAACTGAAATGATGATGGCGAAGTAATAATGTGTAAACATTAACAGGCAGGCGGATAATAAGTCAAATTGTTGAAACACTCTTAAAAAGAAAGACAATATTGATAAAAGAAGCAAAGGAAAAATCAAATATGAGTTTAGCAATAACTATGTGTTTTTTGCTTACCCTATTTAATGTTTGCATGAGAGCTGTACGTAAATATTTTTCTGAGCGGCGTTTACTGATGTTGCGAAGAGATGGCAATAACGCCGACAGACGTAATGAGGAAGGCTGGTTATAAACCTTGACAATTTTGGGGGTGCGCGCACATGCGCGTCTAGTATACCTATCCATTACGACATAAGGTTTAAAATTGCAAATCAATCTGTAATGTACGGTATATTATTAAGTTTGTAAATGGGTCCCAGACGCCGCGGGGCTCGCCGTAACGAGCGCCCTTACGCTGACAGGGCGCCGCCGATCGCGACAAACAGCTTTCGAGTCACTTTTAAAAATTACTCACCTCTTAAATTTTAACTTGAATCAAAATGTGTTTTATTTGGTAATCTTGTACTTTCCACCCGGCACCAAATTAAGAATTTCAAAAAAGTGTAAAAATGAATTATATTTCTTAATCAAGTAGATGGACAAAAAATGGTAATATCATTTATATATTAAAACAGAAAACTGTCCTTGTAACCTTGATAATAATAAACTATATTAAACCCACACTCAAATATTATATGACAATTCGATTATTTTGTTTATTTTATATATTCATATAAATATAAGAAAGAAAGATTTCTTTTCTAGAAAAGCGGATAACTGCGATAAAAAAAAGTCAATTACTATTTTATCTCTTTATTGTTTGATAACATTGACGTCAACCAGAACAAAAAATGCTCGCTATGATTATTATCGAGCTGATTAGGCTGATAATATCATAAACATTTTTAGAAGACTTTCATTGTTATCATTATCTTGGTTGTATTGACATATTTTTGTAAGTTATTATTATTTATTAAAAACGTATTAGATTATTATATATTATCCTTATCTTTAACTGGCCAATAACTTTAATGAAGTTTTTATTTACTACAGTTACTCATGACATACATGATGGTAATAATCATGTTACAATATTAATTATAATAGTTACAAAAAACTTAATAACGATCATGTAATGTTTAACAAAAAATGTAATATATGAACAAATTTACACAAGGTTTTGCTTTGCACACGACACTGGTGTTTCCATGAAAACTTAAAGCAACTACTATGTCTACGTCGGTGTGCAAGTTGTAATTAAACTGACGATACTTCCCCACGTAACAATTAATTAGACCATAACTGAACACTGCAATGAGTGTACGGAACGAGTGAAGAATGAGTCTGAGACGAAGACGCAACATGCAACTTTAGATTAGAAAGCAAGCGCCATGATAAATATTTTACACCGCGAACTTATCCAAGACGTGCATAGCAGTGCTGTATTTTTGTTAACATTAAACATAAAATTACAGTAAAAACGTTGCAAATGTAGATTGTGTATATATTATGTATATAGATAGTTCTAAGTATTTTGTGATAGTTCAAATGTGTGAAAGGTTATAGAGGAAAATGTATAGCTCATTTATCAACAAAAAGTTTTAAAGCTCTTTCATTTATATCCAATAACCTACTTAAACTGAGCACACTGAAACTCTTAGAATGCGACAGGTAGGAAGTTTTTGAAGATGCTTTTATATTAGTACTACGTTTTTACTACTTCTAAAACAATAATTTTTGGATACGTACATTCTGTAAATATGTTTTTATTTATCGTATTACAACTGAAATAATCTTAATAACAATATGAAATGTGAAAGTTAGAAGTAAACTCAAGAACGGGTTAACGGATTTATATAAAATTAGGCACTTAGATAAGATCCTGAATAGGTAAATTTTGCTTGTTTTTGTTAGCTAGCCATAAAGTACAAAGTTGCATAATTACATGTACGTGGTCACAAATAGTTATGTGTGCGTAGCGCGCCGTGATGAGATGAGGTATCTATACCGAGTATTTTTTATAATCTAAACGCGCGCATTTGGCCGTGGAAGATAAGCCATGTAGTAATACTTTATTTTAACACTAAGACTATAATTGGCCTTTAGTGGATATAAAAAGGGTTTTGACAGAAGCAGAGTAGCAGCCAGGCAACGAAGCAAAATTGAATGCGACACTTATCCGCCACGTTAAACAATTCATACCTCAGATGTCAGATTAATCTAAAGCCTCGCGCGCATCGTTGATTGTGCGAATAATAATCCGACGGAGCAGCGACGTTCGTACAGTTCAAGAGAGCGTCAAAGCCGAGCGTAAAGGAACAAAGCCTCCAATTACCCGAGCGGGCACGCCGTGGGCTTTTAGTGAATAATGAGCCGCTTATTCCGGCGGATGACGGCTTCACTAGAATTGTTGTCGAGTGGGCCGTGCGGACCACCCGAATGCGTCGCGCCACTCTGGGCCCCGCCGCGGCGACGCGCCACGGGCGACGCTGCGGTTACTGTGTCAACATCATTTTGTCCGCCTTTGCTTTTTCCCTCACTTTGACATTTCGTTCAAAACGGACGCGGTCACCGCACAAACGCCTTTTCACTGGCGCTCTTTCGTTACATTCTTTTGTAAATAATAAAGAAATTTTCTGAAGTTTTCCATATCGTGCGTTTCATTTTACATTACGACCTTTTTTTATAACTTCTTATCTTTAACGGATTTATAACACTAACCTTCTTTCCTAATATACGGATATAACATTTGGTTTCAACAGCATAATGCCACATGTCATAAAGCCACTGAAATAATGAATATTTTGTCAACCACCAAAATTTCCTATTGCAATAGTTTCACGAAATTAAGCCGTCAATTATTCGCTTTAATTGTCATAATATATATTAATCGTTTTGAACGATTTTTGTGCGACTATGAGGCTGGAATTTATGATAAAGACTGAAATTATGGGACATGGTGCAAATGGCCTAAGGCTAAATATTTTTTTTAATAGAAAGGCTCATGCTCGCTTCATACTCGTACTTCTATATTACAGGATCGAAAGGCCAATGAGCTCTTAGATCACTTGGACGGATGCTCCGTGGAGTGACCTGGTCCAAGAGTTTAAAAAAGGTTACCTGGGGTTGGGCAACACGTTTAGTGTTCTACAATAAGGGCGTTCAGGACTGCCAAATCTATACATAGTCGATTGTTATTTTTGGCTAACAATATTGCGACATAGGAAAACGGATACTAATACTGAAAACAAATCAAAACAACCTTAATTTCCATGTTACTGTTATATCATTTGCAAATAGAGTTAATTAACACCAAAACTAATTAGTTTTAAACGTAATCGAATAATCTATGGCTAATGCGCACCTAAATACTCGCATGCGTCGAGCTGTGTGAGGTAGGGTTGAGTTACAGTAGGTAATGTTATATTAGCGTTCATCTTGTTTGAGTGGCTTTAACTATGTTGCAGAAGCCGTAATAAAGGGATTTAGTGATAAAAAACGCTAAGTAACGAATATATTTTAATAACGTTATATATTCTTACAAGAACAGTGACGTTGTGATATTAAACAGAGTAGATAGGAAACCTATAATTGAACCTCTAATAAATGATACTAGTAAATAAACTAGTATAATATCAATTTATACATATGGTCATCAGATTGCATTACCGGCACAGGATTATAAATGTTTCCAAACAGAAAAAAAACAATAATAGAAGATAAACTTATGTAATATCATTAGCTACGTATAAGCGAAATGGTCTACGTGCAGTAAAAGAGCGGACGGGGAGTAATAATAACATGAACAGAAATGTTTATTTGTCTCCGGCAAATCGTTTATTCCGGAGAACGCCGACGCTGAATGCCTGAGAAATTGCACGAGTACGCGTTCGAAACAAGGAGTATATTTTAAAAAGCATTTTTGGTTTCGTTTGTTACATTTATCGCCGCGGCTGTAAAAAAATCCATGCTATCGTAAATTGTTCGTGACCAGTTCACAATGGCGTATTAAAGTAGAAAATATCCTCAGAAGTCAATGAAGTACATATTGTTATTTCATATTTCTAGCAAAGTTGACGTGGACAGCGAGGCTTAAATTGCTTCCTAAAAATTTGTTCGAACAATGATCGTTACTTATTTCAGAGGCGAAATTGTTAAATGCATGGTCATATCAACTTATAATTTATTGAAGATGTAAAGAAACATTGATCAGAACAAAAAAAAGAAAAACAGTGTTAAAAATAGCATTTTGTGAATTGGGTAAAATTGTATGACATACACAATATATTCTTTACACAGTATTTCTTATTATTATCAGTGGAATTATTATGGAGAACTAATTAGAAATAAAGAAATACGTAGACGAACGAAAGGAACTGATATACCCAAACGGTTTGAAATGACAGTCGGTAGCATGCCCACGGCCACTTCGTACACTTCGTGCACATAGTGTGTAAAACTGATGGCTGCTAGGGCCTTCGGGTACAGAAAGGGAAACCACGGATCGGCAAGAGCAACGCCCACCCTTATGGTAGAGAAACGACCTTCTAAAGTTCTTTTGGAAATTTGTGAATGTGGCCTATGTTGACCAGTGAACGTCGTACGGTTGAAATGATGATGATTATGGTTTATTACCTTGCTAAATTGATTTTGGTATAAATTTCCAATTTTTGGATAAATCGTTAATGACGGAAGTGATTCTTAAAGATAGAAATTACACAATTTAAACAAACGCTTTAACTATCTAGTGGCCGATACTAAAATTTTATGTAGGATTATGAATTCAACAGTAGCATAAGTTTAGGAATTTACAGTGCCTTCACAAGTAATGGGGAACTTTATTGGTCGTGAAAGGTAAATAACTTTTAGGTATGTACTCGAGCCTTACGTACTAGGTAAAACTGAGCAAAGTTGAAAAGTAGAATAAATAGGTACGAATAAAGTAACTTCTCTCACACCATACTAACGCACTCTCAGTTTTGTATCAATAAAAAAGTTTGTGTATTATTTGTAGGTTGAAAATAACCCTGTGATGGTATAGGTATAAGAGAGTCGTTTACTAAATTTCTGTGGCATTTATTCACAGTTCGCGATCATTGATAGCGTAAGATAATTTATGAAATGAAGAAAATATAAGCGTTTATTCTTATAATTTTAAAAGCATTTTAAATGTTCGTTTGTGTTAAGTATACTACCTCTCTACATTAATACTACATTATAGATAGTCACAATATATTACTACTACGTTTAGTACTTCGAAATGAGTTTGACATTCGTTTTATATTTTCCATTAAAGAGGTTAAGTGCCAGTAGTAATATATTTAATTTAAATATTATAGACACCACATTTTATTACTCTATATTATCGTTTTATTTTAATTAAATAATATGTGCTGGAAAATTTGCATTAAAATCAAAGCTTGTTCGTATTGCATGTTGGTAGAGTTGACGTGGGTAGATGTGAGTATAGGAATGCACAATAATGCGCTCATATAGAATGCACTACGTATTTACAGCCGGTGAGTGCTATCGCGAGGCGACGTAGCCAGGCGTACGCAATTTGTGGACCATTTCTCTCCCATGTCGCGCGACACTTCTGCGGAATGAAACGAAAGAACAATGTGGATATGTTATGATTTTATACTACCCTTGAATATAATACTATAGTAATATTTATATACATTAGTCTCAAAAATAATTCCGCTTTTGAAAACGAATTGTCATCACGTCTGTTTTAATGATTCACAAAGCTCAAAAACAGCATTTCATAGTTTTCTATACAATATGAAAAGAGCGTGCTAAAGCGAAACATTTTTTCTCCTAGCGCCGATTCAACTACTTTGTTACTGCGTCCGTTTGCGCATAAAATAACCATTGATGCGGCTGTGTATTGTGTTTGGGTAGCGTTGCAGTCGCGGGGTGCAATTTGTTCGAGAGTTGTCTCGTGTGTCCGCGGAACAAAGCTACGTATCGAGCCGACGTCCTACCTTTTGTCTTCTGATTTTTGTAATTAAAACATTGTCTTTATCAAATTAAATATATAATTCAATCTATTCTCTTATCTAATCTTAACGATTAAACTAAAATTACATGTAACAACTTATTGTTAAGAATAATACAGTAGGCGCTGTTTTTTATATTTACGAATATTAGAACAAAGTGAAAGTATACATTAAGAAAACCTATTTCGTGTTTAGAGAAGTAGCAATATTTTGACAACTGTACTAGCAACTGAACAAAAGACACAAAATATTTAAGCGAATTTAAAAAAAAACGTCGTTGAGACGGTGAATTTTACAATGCATTAAAGAGGCATATACTCAGCGCATCTTATGTGTAGGTATGTATAAAACAAGAATTTCTGATATCAAACAATTATATATAATAGTAAATATTTTGAAACGTATTGAACTTTTGTTTTGAAATATTTTATTTTAGATTATTAAGGTTTTTGTGATTTAAACATTATGTTTATTTTACTATATGTAAATTAAGAAGATATGCGATCGTCAAAATAAATTTAATAAAAATTACGTTAGATGTGACGCCTAACCTGTCGTATTGACTAATTGATAATCTATTCGGTTGTCGGAGAGAGGTGTGAACCTTTTCTCAGAAGACATCCCGGACTTCCTGGGGCCTTGACTAATTCGTCGGTCCACCAAGTGGGGGGGGGGGGGTTGTCTGCCGCGTCAACCGGCTCGCGGTTACCACTTAAATGTTTCTTAAGTGCCTCCAACAGTCGTCGGTTTAACGCAATATCGATAGCCTATTTATCCCCATAAATATTGTTAGAACAAAGTAAGTTACGCAAAATTTTACATTGCAGATAAAGCTTTAAGTGACAATGCTAAGTCATGTGGGTGTGAATTTATGTTTGACATGTCTGACCCATATGTAAAGTATGGTTTGTAATTTCAAAACTTCTAGTTACATTACATTGGAGGGTCTTCTGTCTACGTAGAGTTATGTCTGTATATGCGTCTACATGTTCTCATAAACTTCAGACGTTACAGCTTAATTAAGAAATTCTTGTTTTATTAGAATTTTGTTCTTCAATGTATCTAGCGAATGCACGTATGTAGTAACATTGTATATACAGGATGATTGGTTATAGGTATAATAGCTGTAAAAGGAAGAATACTTAGTTCATCTACTGTCAATTAATCTATTGTGCATCATATCAAGAAATCAATGATTTCAGAAATAATAAATAACGTAATAATGCTTATATATATATAGCTGGTAAGAAAAAGTGTTTTCAAAATTCGGATTACTACATATTTACATAGATTATTATTCTTTTTAACTTCTAGCTGTGCCGGCAGATTTTTTACATCCAGAAGTTATTTGCCTGACGTATTCCAACAGAAAAAAATGTAACATATTTCAGGGTGATGACTGTATACAAAGAAATAGGTTTTAAGTTTTAAACTTTTAAGCTTTTGTACTTATTTTCTAAGTATAAAAGCTTAAAAGCTTTTTCGGCTAATAATCTTTTACATCTATAACTTATCTCCCTGTGTCAATATACATACACTTTTACCTGTAACATATATTGAATCAATATTAAATAAATGTTACAGGTGAAATTATAACACGAAAATAAAGAAACATGAACTGGCTTAAATGTAAGGAATCCACTCACAGAAGGATTCAAACAAAATACCGTTCCAATAACTGATACAGAACTCAGACTGCGATATTTGCTCTTTTCACGGCTCAAGCTCGCTTGTTTATAGGATTGAAATTTCTGGAAGAAAACTAAAGTTTGTTTGCGTTCCATTCGATCGCGCGTGTTCGCCTCCGAGTGGAGCGTTCCGCGACCACAGAATGCAATTATCGACCGGTGTCTGCCGCAGCTATGCTCGAATCGCATTTCAATGCAACGGCGCACCATGAGCCGAGCCGTCCAGACCCATTTCTTTAGAAAGATAGCTGGTTTAAGAACAATAACAAAACTGGGCTTATTCTTTTAAAATATTCAAAGTCATTTGTATTCTTATGTGTTAGTTTTTATCAAGAAAATATTAAAATTCATAATTTATTACTTCGAAAGTGATACAATCAAAATTGTATTTAGCTACTAAAAGTAGTTCAATAATATCTCTCAATCTCCGTATTAAATTGTTGAATTAAGTTTCGTATCAACGATTCAAATACAACAAGAAGCAACAAGATATTCACGTTGATATTTCGTAAGAAGGTTTATTATCTATACATGTTTAAGAGAGAATTAAGTAAGATAAAATCATATTTTATTAATTCCAACCCTAAAACTTATTTCTCTAATACAATACAATATGTACAAACACATTGTAAACCAGTGTAATAGCTTTAAAGGAATTATATACTGTAAGCTCTGTAAATGTTCATTCAGAAAAATTAATGGTTTCAGAAGTTATAAATAATGCTACATATTAATTAATTGTTCACTCTCTGTCCCCCCTAAACGCTTTGACATTGGTCTGAGGTATTCCAATACAGTTTTAAAGTGATTATTATATACATAGTGATTGGAAATAGGTGTAAAATGTTTTAAGTTTTTTTTTTATTGTCTAACAAGCTAGGCAAAGACGCCTTTAAACATCTTACATCTATAATAACCATCCTGTATTTAGATTTAAAATTTCCTTGCCTCTAGTAACTTTAACTCAGCATTACATTGCACTTATACTTTTTGTTTTATTTGCTAGATATAAAAATGTATATATATATATATATATACATATATATATATACATATATGTATATATACACATATATGATATGTACATATATATATGCTAGATATACAAAATTAGTTAAAGTACAAAAATGTCATCCATATCCATACGACTAACAAGACATGAAATATTATATAATATTATAACAGCAAGTCATGAAATATTATAAAGTGTTTTAAAGATTCATGCTGTATATATCTTTAATGAAAATATGTTCATTCTGTTATTAATTTTTTTTTTCAAATTTTGCTTTTTGATAGTTTTTGTAAAGGTCTCTTTGTGAGAAGTAAATATTTAACCGTGATTAAATCTCGGAAACGATTATTTATGTGCAACGCTTGTCAGTATATAAATTGAGACAGTTTTAATGGGTTTTCTGCTTTCCTCCTCCTTTGTTTCCAGATTATATAACAAAGTCAGATACTGTTTAAATTCAACTTGCGTTAATCAGCCAAGTTGGAGAGTTTAATCTGTCTGGGATAAAGTGATATGTACTTTGAAGTAAATTATAGCTTCATTCTCGTTATCGAGGTAAGGAATTTCGGAATCAGCTGTCAAGGGGCGCGCTCGCGTGTGAGTGACCGAGTCTTGTCGTGAAAGTGTGCGTGTGTGTGTCTCATTTGCATATGTATACTTGAATTTGTTCATTTACTCGCGCATGGCAAGGGAAAAGAAATATATATTTTTCTATAAGATTGCTTTGCCGCAAATAAAATCTGAATAACTTTTTGCGATGGATTTGAAAATAAGCCTAAATGGAAAACATTTTATATTAAATCGTGACTTGTAGTATTTTTACCTTTTTATGTTTAATCTCTGTACCGCAAATTTTATATTAAGGCCTAAAAAGGCGTAACAAATATTAGTACATTTATATATTTTACCGCTTTTGCTATGGTTAGTTAATTATAGTTTTAAATGTTATATTAAGTTTTCCGAATATTCAAATATAAATATTAATATTTTTTTCGTTGATATTATTTCCATTATAATTACAGTATCGTTATTATCAAACTTATGTTGTAAATACATAAAAAAGTGATAATAATATTGATAAATACGAATTATTGGAGCAAGGTTTTCCGAAATTCCGACTTGAATAAATGCGGTTTTAAATCTTTGTTACCAAATCTGTAATTTAATATGTGTTGCTGATACATACATATACATACTTTACTGTTAATAAATATGAAATATTGGGGGAATATCTTCGACAATGCTTATTCGTATAAACCATTTATATCATTCGTTACCCACATAAGCAATGTAACTATTTTCATGATTTTTAAGTCTTGGATTATAGACTAAAAATACGGTTAGTAAATTAACAGGATTCCTAATTTGAATTAAAAACATTTGGACGGATTTTAACTTAAGCGTTTTTAACGTTTTTATTTACGTATCACGTATTTATTGTGTTAAAATAGGTTTCAGTTAAAGCAAGTTTCAGAAACTCAACTGTATATGCAGAGAACGTTATAATGCAAGTAATATAAAAATAAATTTTTGTCTTAAATTATTTTATTACGGTAAAGAAATCGGAAATATATTTAAACTGTGGATTCATATGGGTATATAAGTCGCGACATCCTATCTACATGGTGGCATTTTAATTATAATATTAATTTCAAGCTTAACCCTATGTAATAATAACCTTGTTATGTAAGAAAAACAGATGATCGATGATAATTAATGTAGATGTAGAGAAAAACTTAATAACTTATAAGTTTATGATACCTCTCTGGTTTAACAACTTTTTTGTTAGATGTTAAAGATGCTGTTATTTCAATAAGAAATTATAACAAAAAGACAACACGAAGTTGCCTTGATACAGATTTTCTATTATCTATTTGTTTTATTACGCCTCAGTGGTTATAGAAGGCGTTTGTACTACACGGCAAGGCAACGGATTACTCGCTCGCCTACGCACTTGCTCGACACATGCCTCAAGTCGCACGCATACGAAATCGCACTGGTTAGTTCAGATACTTTGTCACACCACGGTGTAAGCTTCTGATGGTAATCTTGACTACACGTAAGAGATCTTGCTTTGATTTTCGCAAAGGGCTCAGTTTTAGAAGTGTATTAATATGAAATCATCTTTTACTTTATTTATTTATTTGATGAATAGGATTAACTGTTATACATCAAGAATTATGACTGGTAATTCAAAAGCAAATTCAAATTACCTTTATTTAAGTAGGTATTTACATGCGCTTTTGAATCGTTCACTATTTTAACACTATTAGTAGTAAGCTACCGACCCCTGACTCTGAAAGCTAATTTACAGAAAAAAGCCGGCCAGAAACTCAACAGTTACTCTTTGAAATAAAATTTAACAATACTTTTTCATTACTATGTACAGAACATTGTAGTATCAATCATGTAAATGAATCAACAAAACCAAGTTCCAAACATTTCGATAAACTAGAAACTTTTGAATAGTATAATAATATTTGTTTTATAATATAATTTTAATTTTAGATTTAAAACTAACAAACGGAAGATCGTTACGTTAACGAACGTTATGATATTTGCGTACATTCCTACCCATGACGGATTTGTTAACCTTTTGGCGACGAAATTAAGGAGTTACGAATTTATTTTTATATCTTGTATTTATTCTGTGTCTATAATATAAGGCACCGTAAAGTGTTCTTTACTGTGCTTTATAAATACGTTATGAGGCTTTAATGTCTAAATCATTTTCAATAAATGGATTCACTTTTTTAATAAAACTATTGCATTAGCATTCATAAAATTCAAAACGTACTTGAAAAATAAATTGACGGAAAAGGCTTATTATTTATTAAACGAATATGAAAGCGCACGAAGGACTTCACCAGAATCCATGTGAGGAGGGTGTGGTCTTGGATGGTTATGAACATTTGAAAATTAAAGTGATCTTGCGTATAATTCACAATTATTGCTGTATTTTCTTTACAATCACTTTCTTTACACAATAAGGTAAGAAATCAGAATGATTGAGCGATTGGTCGCTGACACGGTGCGCTGGCGACCCTTCGAATAAAAACTGTCTCCATCGAAGATCGTCAAATATGTAAATAACTAGAATAATTGGCGATGACGTCGCTTGAATATTTTATTTTCATTTAGGCTATATCTGACAAGAAGTGTGAACAGAAATCGGTATTGTCAATTTTTTTTTAAAAGATGAGTTGTTGAACAGTTTCTTCCTGCTTCTTCTCCACAACTATAATAGCTTTTGAAGCCGAGTCAAAAATAAAACTTTAGTTAAAGTTGATTATAAATAAGAGACCTTTTAAAAGATCCACTGTTGAATAAAATAATTTTGTCTTTTATCTTTTAAGCACTTTCACAGTACATAGCACGTGAAATGAAGATAAGTTGCTTTCCGTATAGTGGCCATGTGTTTTACATTGTCTGTATATTTGACGCTATTTGTTTCACTTACGAATTCAATATGTGATTATTTTCTACTTTGTTTTTGTATTTAAAATTAAAACTAATTTCAGTTATTTAAAATAGTTTTGTGAAAAATAACTACTTACTATTAATACTAACTTAAAATAGAATAGAAGAACTTTAAAATAAAATTAAAATAGAAGAGATATCTATAATGAACAATATACAACAGTATTCCTACTAATTTATTTTCTTACCGCTATATGCTAAAACAAACGTCGTCGAAGACAGAGAAGAGAAATAATGAATCAGAGTTTGAAAATTTGCGAAAGCACTTATTCTATTAAGTGTTTACACGGAGGCCACGAGGAGCTTGGAGATTAACATAACAAAAACGAGCCGTAAGTTACAGAGGGCACGATAAAGCCTCCAGTCGAGATCGGGACGGCAATCGGCGCGGGCGCACACTCATGTCTGACACACACAACCACGATCCCCTACGATAAACAACTTCATCTTTTACATATTAAGCGATGTGCTTAATATCGATCAAATTTTTGTGATAATAATAATTATACAATGTTCACAAAAGTGCACCAAAAGACGCGACCATGAATTACTAACAAAATGAAAACTTCTAATTTATTTCCACTTATAGTGCTTCCCTTGTTTTTACTCCCTATACGTGCAGAGTTTTTAATTAGAGAAAAAGTTAGAAAAAGAAATACCGTGATACAAATAAACAACGTTATACCACCGCCGTGTTACTATAATGACTCTTTATTTAAAAATGTGGACTCTTTGAGACGCATTGTGGCGGCATCTAAATACATTTTTACTGGAAAAATTTCTAGTGTGCATAATAAACGGCGTGCAGGGAAAAGTACGAGGAACGTATTCAAAGTGTTCATAAGACGTGTCTTAAAAGGTGATGTAGAGAAGTTGAGTGATTTTTTAAATTTCGAAACGAGGGCTAGCAATTCTTCAAACAGTGCATTTGTTTTCGTTGAAGGGGAACGTTGGAAAAAGTGTGGTGGCTCCCAAGGATGGGCAGCCTTGCTCTTCAGCAGGAATGTATTTGCATCACCTCTGAAGCTTCTAATAGATCCAGTGCCTTCTTCACTCGATCGGGTGCGTCGAGTCAAAACCTTAATAAAAGGTACCCGTTAGATTTTACATATAACTAGATTTAAAGTAACTAATTTTACTCAAGTGTTCTAATTATTTTATTTGAACGTTTATACGCTTATCAAGCTATGCATGAATAAAATAACTTGCCTTTGTCTACCACAATCAGAGTAGAAAATGCAGCTTTTACGATCTGTTATAAAAATTATGAGATTTTAATCCCTTTCTGAATTTTTACGTATTTTTATATTTTTCCAAAATTTTTAATGACCTTTTAAATATCACGTATTTTGTATATACTGTAGAAAATATCCAAACGATTTAACAAAAAGAACGTAGGAATTATATATTAATATAACTATACAAATATTTATATTAAATTAATCATATAAATATTTCTGTTATGTAATTAATAAGCCTCATTTGACTGTAAATATTAACACATTTCTCCTCTGTAATACGGGGTGGCGTAAACAATCAGTTAAAATGTAATGAATATAATTTTTAAATGTATAAAATGTTCATGCTTTTAAACATTTTTACCCCGGCTTGGTTGGTGCGATTAAAACGGGCGGTGTGAATAATTTTCGTGTGATTTTACGGTGATGTACCGGCGGCGTTCTATCTCAAAGATGATTATCGGGTGTGAATTGTTGGGCCCAAACGTGGATTGCTGTTGTAAAATCGAGGAGCTACGAACATTTAATTTTTGGAGGAGACGAAACAGCAATTTTATTAGTAACTGTAATGAAAATTTTAATCTTTACTTGTCATAATTCAATTTGAAAAGAAAATATTATCAATATATTACCGAAAATATATTCTAATAAATTAACTTTTACTTCATGTTTAATTGTCGCATGTTATAAAAATATAAAAGAGTATAAATTCCGAAATATTTAAATATTTCTGACGAAAGCTAGGAAATATATTTTATATGTCACATCCAGAACATCGTTATTCATTTATGGTGGTTACGACTAAATTATGAATACAAAGTTCCACTCCTTAGTCGAATGTATTCGAAGAAGCGGCTCGTGGGCGGAGGCGTACCGTGAGAAAACAAATCCCGAAATTGTGTGGTTGAGATTTTACCTTAACAGGAAATATACTGAATAATAAAACTGTGAATTTGTTTATCAAAGAGAGTAAAGTAAAATAATCCTATACCAGAGTGTTATTTAATGATACATTTGATAAGCGTCGACGTTTGCGTGTGTTAAAAATTTACTTATCCTGCACCATATACCATAGATAAGTCTTTGAAAGACGTAGAATATTCCTTGTTGCAAAGATTTCGATTTCCGTTTTTTTTTTAATGTTAACTCATCACCGTCAACATTATTTCAGCCATAAGACGTCTACTTTTGGATACAGGTCTATAGATTGTCAGTAGAACCAGCTGGAATAAGTTTGCATACAGCGTCTTCAACCAACCTTAACAATATTAAGTATACAAAATTAATTTAATGGACTAAATAAAAAGTTATAACAAGGGACAATGCATGTAAAACTAAATAAATAGCCTTGTGCCTCGTATTAAAGAGTTGTAAGGTAATTCTAAACTATTTTCGCCACTCAAAACAAGAAACATAAATACGTTAAGATGTCACCGGTGTTAAGTTAGACAAGATAACTTTCAGATTATTGGAGATAAAGCTTTAAGAGAATTTATTATAATGAAGACAACGCCGGTAAGAGATAAAAACAAACGGTCACCCTCCGGAACAAGGATCTGATCCTGCGGGATGTGTCGGAACGTTACGGCAGGGCCAGTTTTATCGGGACCACCGGCGACGCGGGAGGACCGTGCGACAAATTTATTGACACTCTTTCAATTAAAGCCATTGTTGCCGTGAACAGACGCGGCGGTCACAACAGAATAAAACACGATAACTCGCAGCGTGAATCTGTAATGCGCTTCGATATCGCTCGCCGCCCGCTCCGTGCCGTAAAAGGAGATTTATTAAAACTATTTGGAAACTGATTCGATCGAGACCGAACGATTTGACATTTAGATAAGAGGTAAAATTTATTTTTCCCTCGGTTACGTCGCTTCGTCGGAGTGACAATGGAATAAAAAGGTTATAAAACGCGACGGTTGCCGGTCGCCCACGTCCCGCGGGTGTTGTGGAACCTTAATACGCGGAGGCATCGGCTGGGGGCCTCGCCGCAGATAAAATGCGACCACTGCGTTATTACTAGCCGCCGATACTCGCAAGCACGTGTAAATTTCTATGTGAGAACACGGCAGATAAGCCGATGAGCGTGGGTGTGGAGAAAATGCATGGCGCCGATCTGGCCGCGGGCATTCTCACTGTAACTAGTCCATTTATCGTTTTTTAAAAAGAGCAAAATGCTTTTTGAAAATAATCTAAGACGGATTATCATACGACGGAATCTTCATAAGCTTGGAATACAATTATTGTTATGTTATTTAAAAATATGTTACTAAAATCCGTTATTTTGTTGAGATATCTGTATTAATAAATACGAGAAAAAGTTAATCTTGCAATGTATCTGTAAGTCGCTGAGAGTAGTTGATAGTTTAGCATTTTGATAGTTGAGTCGTTAGACACATTAAAATAATCAGGTGCATCAGAATTTAAAAATGCTTATTAAAAATAAATGAACTTTTATAATATGAATTTTTGTTACGGAAGTCAAAATATAATATGTATATATAATAGTATAAATATCATAATAATTTTTATAGTGTCAAGAAATGTAAGATCACGAGTAGTTCAAATTCTTTAATTTTTATCTGACTTATGGTTGACAAATTACAAGCGCCATCTTGAGTCCTTTTTACACTTCGGCAAACACTGGTTTGCCTTAAATATTATGCAAAAGACAAATAACTAAATTTTAGATATTTATGCTAATCACAATTGTCTTGCATTGATATTAAACGAGACTTTCTTTAAACATTTCGATGATTGGCGTTTTACTTTTGTGAACGAATGGGAACGAATAACTTTTTGTGGGAAAAATACGAATAATAGATTCGTGTAGCCGCTAACTCGTTACTATGTGCGAACTTGTAAAATTTCAAAGCCTCCTTTTGCATCCTGTAAATCGAAGGTTGGTCTAATTTACATATTTCTATTGTGCAGAACCTGTTTTCATAAAATTTAACAACGGCAGTCTCCAAGTGTCCTGTGAGCACTCAAGTTGCTACTTTATGTCCGTCCTCTAGATCAAGTTAGGGTTATGGCTATAATTCAATTTTATGAAACCCCTTTCAGGTAACAAAGTGTATATTTGGAAGGTTCCCCAATAACCAACATAATAAGGTTATGAAATGGTTTTGATATACAAATTTAATCTGAAAATTACTTAGGATGTTTCATACGTTGTACTCTAAGGCTTTTTTTTGTCTAAAATGCATGTTTTTATTATAAAAGTGCCATAACTATACCATTAATGACGATGATATGAAGTATATCTTGAGATCACTCAAAGATGAAAAATTTTATGCTGTATCACATCCTATCTTTAAGCCTTCTAAGTAAAATAGTTATACAATACGTACATTCAAAAATTCTGAATACTACATTAAAAAATGAAAAAAAAAAAACTATAAGACCATAATAAGCATGTTAACACAAATATGCATTTTTAAGTTTAAAATATAATAACGCCACCAGTGGTTTAAAAAGAAAAATTACCATCTTTAATTACTAAAAAAATAACCATTTTCATAGTTTCACATAAAAAAGTGAAATCTTTAAGTTGTTGATATACATACGTTTTTAAAGATAAACAGTTTAAATACATCTATATTCGTTTTTATTTTTGAGTGAAATATCAAGACATGAAATATGTAATAATTCATATAAAGTCCAAAAAATATTTCTTTTCCTAAAATGATGCATTGCAAACGATGTTCTAAGAGATCATAATTTAAGTTATGTGAGTGTTGGAGGTGAATGGGTGTGTTGCTTTAATATTGTGCTTTAACATTTGATACTTCGCTGTTCACGTTCCGAAAAGATGCGTTGATACATTTTCTCGATAAGGTTGAATAGCTATATTTTTTTTTCTTCGGTTTTGTTATACATATATAACTAACCTACTTTATTCAACAGTTCCCTACGGACTGTGGTGTGTAAGTGTAACCTATTTAATCTTATTTCTTTGCTGTGGTACATAATAAATATTGTAAATGTTGTATACACCGTAAATAAGCAGGCGCTTCAGAATTTTTAATCGTTTATCATACATAATTGTAATCATTTCAATGTATACAGTTCTTCTAGAGGGCATTTTAAAAATAAATAATCTTGAAAATGTTAATAAATTACATTTTTTTGCAACTCTTAAAAATTTACCATATACCATGAACACACGTCTGTCTGTAAAAAAAATTAGAGCGTTTAGGTGTCCTAAGGTAAAATTCGATTTGTTTGTCGTCTATCTACGAAAAGTTCGCTAAAAGACGGTGAGAAATTCTTAACAGCGGTTTATAGCTTCAATAACGAAGTTTACGACGTTCCTGGTTGTACGTTGCACGTGTTAAAAGTATAACGGCATCAGTCTGCTCGTAAATTAGAATTAAATTAAAGATTGGATAGTTTGATTAATACCAAAGTAAATTCGTAAATTTCTGAGTTAGACAAGCTGAGACACGATGATAATACAATTTTTTTTTATGAATTGTCATCGCAACCATAAGTCTGCGGAAAAATCACCAGAATAAGATTTTTGGAAATTTTTCTTTTTTAATTAAAATTTTTCCACCTGGAGGTCCGGTTGAGCTATCTACTACAGATGAATTTTTTACATAAAATTTGCAGAAATAAACCACACTGTATCCGCAAGAGATGGTCTCGTTTCACACATATTTGCATAGTAGAGGGTAATTCCCATATCATTTTATACTTATATTTGCTATGCTCAAAAAGTAAATTTTTAGTATATAGTTTTGAATTATTTTTGACCGTCAGATCATGTTGAAATACGTGATTGTTAAATACTTGAATGTTGATAACCACATGTTTTTGTAAACCCTATTGATATTTTACGCATATTTTGGAAGTGTTGTTGGTGATATAAATAAAGCACCGGCTGCATAAACACGCTTAAAATGATAGAGATAGTTAAATTGAGCTCCTTCTACGCCCTACTTCTCAAACCCGCTAATTCTGTAAATGCCATTATCGGCAACAACTTTCTTAAAAAAAAATGCTTTTGCGTAATTGCTGTTCCAACCGCCTTAGCGTTCAGATATCTCAAGACGTTGTTATGCTATTAACGAAATATTATGTAATTCTTCGAATCTGTATTTTGCCAAAAGAAAAGTAATCACTAAAATAATGTTAGGGTTGTCAGAGTTACTAGCAACAAGCAATTTAAGAGTGTTCTAAGAGACTCGGCTCCGAAATATTCGTATTATTAAATTTCGATTTAAGTGTACATCAAAAGTATAATCGAAAACAAATAACATTGTTACTAAAGTCTCAAGTTGGATACAAATAAATTTAAAGTTAAATTTACTTTCGTTTCGGCGTCGTTAAAATGTAAGAAGCGAATCCACGATACTTGAATTTTTGTTGAGAATTAGATAGCCGTCGTTACGCCGTAAGGTCTCTTTAACCTCTTACTTTCGAACAAAATGACAGGAGTAGGGGGGTGCGGTGATCGTAAAGCGGTGTTACGGCGCAGGGTGCTGGCGTCATAAAGCCTTCAGTCGGCGCGATCGCTCGCCGCTTCCGAATTGAATTGGATAGCGTTCTGTTTCCAACTGCCTCATTTCCATTAAGTAGCTTCACGTGAAACTCGCGGAGCCATTTCAACCAATTATATATACCCGCATGATATTTTGTGTGCGTATAAAATTCAATACAAATAAACGTAAAACCAATACTTTTTACTGAAACACAGCATATGCAACGTCTGGGCGCCCGCATGTCGTAAAGAGATTAAGTAATTTTTTATTGAAAAAAGTGGTTAGCAATTAGCGCTTCTTGTACTTAAAATTTAACAAATAATATTACTTACAATTAGAATTATGAACATTTCTCGAGGTAATGTTTACAATTCTATTTAAAAAGTTTATTAATATTATGTAACACTGGACTATTTCATGTATATATAACGCATGTGACAAATGTGATCGTGTTTATAGTACATCAATATGATAAAAATATAAATTATTATAGTTAAGAAAACTGAACCCTGCCTGTGATGATCTCCTATTTAATAGGATAGGTTGTGTTCTTTCACTAAACGATATACCAATAAGAATAATGGGTAAATTACAGCACTTTGTTTTTCTGGATTTTACATAGGCTCATTTAAAACATTTACGAGCTATTCGTATTATACTTCTATTTTTTATTACATATAAAAAATAAATAATTCAGTGTTATATGACAGTTTTGTTTATTCAATACAAAAGATTAACTATTAGTGAACTGATGGAATTGTAAAGATTTATAAATTAATTATGTACGATTGTATAACAAAAGCATCAAATATTTTAAACATTGTTTGAGACGACGTTTACTAAAAAAAAACGATCCTATGTCTGGTTCTATTTGACACAATGGAATGTGTATCATATTGTTGCTTATGCGTTTTTTGTTTCTGACAATCGTAATCAAAGAACTAAAAGAGCCGGTAACTTATTTAAATTACCTTTATTGTGTGTTAACTGCGACTAAAGCATTTTTTATTGAAAAGTCACGGTGTATCTCGTTTTTTATTATTTTAATATTCGAGCATTATGACCGATATGTTTGATGGCTGCAGAGTTATTCTTTCTTATTCGAGGAAAAAGATTGATTGCAATGCATACAATATGCATAAATATGTATAATAAGTAATATGGCATAAATTGGTTTAAAAGTGAGAAAGCCTGCTATTAGCAAAATATCGAGCATTTGGTGAGGCAGAAACATCTACATCGCCTTAAAAGTGAGACTTGTGAAGAATAGAAAACGTTAAAAGATTATTCATTTAAAATACCTCAGTTTAAACTAGCGGACAAAATTAAATTAACGATTAGCCGTCGCTTCGTCTCATCTAATTTACATGGATTACCTCTACGCCTTAATGAAAGTAATCAGCCAGGCTGTTTCTAGGTGGCTTCTCTTAAAACATCAAATAAAGATACTAAGGATTAACATATATATATTTTTAAATATGGAACTGACCAGACGATTATTACTAACACCGATATAACCGATACCATCTGTTTATAGAATATCGGTCCATACAACAGAATATTTTTTTTAGTGACCGGTTAAGCCATTTAGGGTCCATATGTCTCGAGGTCAGTTCAGCTAATCTAATCGCAGATGGCCACAGGCAGAACAACGAGAGAATCTATTTATAAGCAACGTCATCATTAGTTAAAGCATCATTAATCTGATATTAAATAAATTGGTAAAATTGGTATATAAACAGGTAAAATACAAGAACCATATGACTGTGCCAAGTGTTTGTACCAGTTAAGTACCAAAAAATACAGGCTATTAAAAAATATTTAAAAACATAAACCTAGAGAAATAAATAATGTAACGGCCCGCACCAAGGTTTCTAAAGGAATTCCCGAGGTCACAGTCCATTCGCGTTGAGAATGCAGTGAATCGTCATTGTCCGTAGGCCTTACAACGCAATTAAATTATTTGAATTATAAAGCCAAATTCATAGAGATGAGTTATTTACGAATGATTTAATTAGTTACGAGGCGTGGCCAGGCTGGCGGACAAAGACGATCCTTAACGCATAATGCACTCTTAACGCGAACGGATTGTAGTTACTTTGAAGAGGTGTAGCTTAATTGTCTTTGTAGTTTTCGTTCTGTCGCTTTGAACTCGGTGAATGTGTTAATTACGACCGACAAATAGTATTTGTACGTGACTGTAAAAGATTTTGTGAAGTGATATTTAGCATAATAAATCATTTGCCCTTACTTAAAGACCTAAATTATTACCTATTCAGTAATTTCACATAATTTTTCAAGGTTATATACATCGAACCTAAACTTTAAGTTGAACGGTATCCCGTCATAGGTAAGTTCAATCTGATTCTAGTTTCAATTCAATTGGATTCTTCTGGCGTTTTTCTCATGACGTACAAATGGTGTATAACATGAATAAATAAATGAATAAAAATCTATAGCTTTGTTACAAAATTTGATTTCCTAACGGATAGAATGTAATTACTGTATGCAAAATTATGAATTTCATTAACATTGAATAAAACCAATACACATTGTTCAATAAAGTAGTAAGTAAAGTTTATGGCTCCTGTTTCACGTTAACTGTCAATTTAATCAACGCTTTATGTGCTATAGGTAATTAATGATTCATTTTTGACGGCTGACGTTATGACAAGGCTTCGTGTACCATTAATCAAATGTAGCTATTCACACCACTATTTTTTCGTATTAATTTTTTACAGAGCCGACCGCCTCTATATATACGTAGATAAAAAAAACTAATGACATTAGAAAAAAGCGTTCAGTTCAGGATTACGAAAAATAATAGAATGAATTGAAATTTAGTGCAAAAAAACTGTAATATTTGATGATTGTCGCGCACTATGCTACGCTATCTGTATCGGTCTTCAACGGCATGTATAACTTCGGCTTCTGGTATCGAGTGTGGTTCGGAGCTGATCGACATTGCGAGCTCAGCGCTTGAAGCGTTCGGACGTGTCTCCCGACTTTCCCGCCTCCCGTATTGCTGACTTGCAATTAAGTTCGCTGCCTTGCACCCCGGTGCAAGGAATTCTTGCGCACAGCGTTTGGAAGTGCGAAAGTGTCCTCGGACTTTCCCGCCGCTCTCTCTGCCTTTGGTGCCTGTCAAAACCTGTGCCCCTGCGCACGGATTCGTTACGCTCGGCGTTTGGAGTGTCGGAAGGGTCTTCGGACTTCCCCGCCTCCCTTAGTAGCTGACGCAGATAATTTTTTCTAACTGTTTGAGAACGTCTAAGGTCGTCCCTGAGAAACCGGCAGTGAACGCACGTTCTGTCTGTGAACGGTCCTGCTACTCTTGCCTGCGCTGCTCCTGTCGCTTCAGTCCGGATGGCTCCTTCGTCGTGCAAAGTCAAGAAGCAAGCTGCACCCGAACCACGTGTTCGGTCAATATCTGGCGGCCTGCTCGCTCCCCGTGCCTGCGCTTTTCGACACCCGTCGCCGTTATCCCCCGCCCCGAGGCGGGGCCGTGGTCCACGTGTAGGCACTGTCCCCCTCGCCAACGGCACCTCCGCGTGGGTTACTTAGGGAATTAGGTAGGCAGGGCTAGGGCCGTTAGGCGCGTTTTATGCACGCCGGGTGACTCAGCGTCCGTACGATCGTTTAGGGTTCAGTCTTCGCCGAGCTTAATTACATTTGCTGACGCGTTGTGTTGCTCAGTAACGTGAGTTTACCTCCCGCCGGATATCGCTGTTCGGCATAGGGGTGCCCAGAGTGACCTCAGAGGTCACTTCATTTAGACTCCCGCGATCCTGCGCGTTCCATCGTTCCGTGCGCACAGTGTCCTACCCTCCTCCCTGCCGTTTGGCAGGGAGGTGCTGAGTAGTTCGACCCCACCCTCACCACTCTACCCAACAATGGCACAAATCTTGGCGTCATTATATGGGCCCTCCCTTCGGCGAAGATCCGGTCATCACTTTCGGCCGTAAGACGGCCATGAAATACCCGGACGAGTACAAGGCAGATGCTAAGGACCATCCCATCCGATTCCTGAGTGACTCCCCGCAGTCATCAGATACCCCTGTCCACTATGAAGAGCGAAAATCCCTCTCCGTCGAGGACCCACACCTGAGCGACGGCTCGTCGGACTACACCTCCGGGCCCGAGTATCTTAGCTCGGACTCGGAGATGGAGATCGTCGAACCGAAGTCTGTCTTCCGAACCGACGATTTCACCCTCGTCACCGGCAAGAGGAAGAGGTCACTTCCTGCTGCTCCCTCCCCCACTCACCGCGGCGGTACCTCCAAAACTGCCTCCCCATCGGCTAGCCCGGCCAAAAATGCCGTACACAAGCCCTCCCCGACGGTTGCTCTCAAGCAACCGTCCGCCCAACCCCAACAAATGGCCTCACAAAGCCCTCCCGAAAACGGGACTAAACCTCCCCCGCCCGTCTTTATCCAGGACAAACAAGCGTGGAAATCCGTCCACTCGTAGCTTCTCGCCAACGAGATGGACAAATCAAGAGCTAAAAATACCACTCAAGGTATTATGATTAGTACGCTCACTGTCAACGTCTTCCGTCATTTCACCCGCCACCTACGTGAGGAAAGCATCTCCTTCCACACGTACGCCCACCCCGAGGATAAAAGACTTCGAGTCGTTATCCGCGGCCTCCCGCTCGAAATAGAGGTGTCGGCGTAATCGACGACCTCAAGCAAACGGGTATCCTCGTAATCGACGTGAAGCGCATGACATCTCTGCGCACCAAGCTCCCCATCCCACTCATTATGTCAACCATAGAGCTTTCCTCCGAGGGAAAGCGAAACTTTGACCTCAAAGAGGTCAGCTCTCTTTCAGGGGTCTCTTTCGAGGCCCCTCACCGCAGAGGCATCGTCGGCCAGTGCCACAGATGCCAACTGTATGGCCACACAGCCCGCAACTGCTTCTCCCGCCCCCCGGTGCGTCAAAGCCCTCGCACAATACCTAGCCAACGTAGAGCTAAACGTGGTCTGCATCCTTGCCGTAAATTTCCGCAAAGCCTCTGGTCCCTTGGAGCACTTTTTCTGTATTGCGGAGCACTCGGCCCTTCTCGCCGCCCTTAAAGTGGAATTTAAATAATATCCGCTCCCCCGTATCAACGCCAGGACACACACCTCACATCGAGCCCAGGCGGTCTCGATGCACATACATTTCATGCACTACTCACCTATACATGACACGGCGGCCGCGTCCGCCTAACCCGTGTTCAACCGAGGGCGGTCTGGAGAGGCCCGTGTCTCTCCCGACCGCCGAGTAGTCCTCGCTTCGTGCTACATACTCAACACTCCACGCATTACACTATACACATACACACTCCGCGTGTAGACGTCTTCGTCGTAACTGAGGTACGATCCCCAATGTAAAATATTTAGTCCTTGGACCTCTGTTTCCACCGGCTCAATTTCGATCAGTATAAAGCCTAGACTGGCGAGCAGCAAAACACTAAATACATCAAATAGCAAATAGCTGATCGAACCAGCACATGGGGCTGCGGTCTCGTAGTAACTGCATCCATTTTACAAAATGTATTTAATAAGATAATTTGTTATTCGACTCCTTATTATGTATTTGTATATTTTTAGTCTATAAGACTAATGAACTTGTAAGTAATAGACAAAAAGTGTGCGATGACGTTTTTAATTTAGAGTACAAAATGTTAACCCATTTATTATCATTAAATCTTTAATAATATTTTGTTTCAAAGTTAATAAACCTTAGAATCAATTTCTGCAGTGGTACTATTATGCAAAACGTGAACAATTTATTGCTTAAAAATTGGGTGTTGCATAAACTGTAGGAAATTTGTCAAACAGATTTAATATCTATTTTTGTGTTCGTACTTGCTTATACGCAGTCGCCCATATGAATGAAGATGTAATGATTTGTTTATAAATAACACAATTATCGAAGTTATTAATTCAAAAACACATTATTTAGTCCGTAGAGTACGTAATGCCTTTGGTTAGGTTAGTTATTAACTACCATGATGGTCTCGCCATTGTAATAATAATTTGGAATAAAATATTATTCTAAAGTAATTACTATCAGAAAAACTCCAATTCACAGCACATATACATTTATTCCACTTTTAATACTCTTATAGACCAACTAGCATAGTTTCCGCTAGACAACTTATCACTTCGATGGTTATCGAACGAGTGACCGAGCTCCGGACTCAATAATCAAAACGCTGTTTCAACACCACCACTCTCAATCCTTTTACTGGAAGTTGTCACAAAAGAGTGACGGGGTCGAGTAGTGTTGCCATTTTAGAAAAATAAAACTACCTTTTATAAAATTATTACAGTACTTTATAAGTTACGAATAAAATAGCAAAAATTTGGTTATTTTAATTTTAAGAAAGATGAGTAAGCAATTTCTATAAAGGATATTTAATTCAAGTATTATTTAGATTGTAAAAGCTATTACTACGTTTTCCAACAAACCAATTAATTGTAGCGTATTCTTGCTGGAAATAGATATTCCATAATACATTAAATCATTATTTATTATCTGTAGTGCGTCATTATAATAGAACAAAGTCTTCCATGTCGATGTTTTAAATAACGACACCCACTAACGAAACTCGCATAAATTTATTTGTAACAATGATGCGGGGGCAATATAAATTATCATAAACTCTAATGATGTAATCGAGATATGAAGGTAATTTTTCTTGTTCACAATTTGTAAGAATGACGCAATACATATTTAGTAATAATATTAAAGTATTGAATTGAATTTAAATTCTTATCGTAGTATTCAGTTTCGTATTTGTTGATATATGAATAATTTATGTTTGTCACCCTTTGTTCCTACTTAATATTATAACGTAACGCTCGCTCCTAATAATAGTTTATTTATTTATTTTTTTATTCACGCATATAGTCATATTAACAGTGACCATTCATTTACAAAATGAAAATAATTCAAGAAGAGACTTCAAAGCGTCCTCATGAAAGAAGACCCCAAGAAAAATTCAGATTTTTTTTGTGGTCACATTTACAATATAATATATCAGTGGAGCGATTGATTCACAAGCTTTATTATATTTCCCCCTTAAAAAAAAGTTTAAAACCATAATTTTTACACTTATTTAATTGAGGTTTTAACATTACATGGGAGATTTAAAGTAACATTTCCTTGTAAATAAATAGCACAATTTACTTATACAACGTACCCTTCCAAAATAAGGCCAAAAATAATGTTACGTGGCTGCATTTAAGCACAAGTGGCTCTCGAATGCAGACGCAGTGATAAATCTGTAAGGCGAAATAAAAGATTTTTGAATACATTTTCAGTGTGTTATGGTCTATTGGTCCATTCAAATTATTACATAAAAGCTACTAGAATTCTCATTAAATATACAATAATGTTTATCTGTCAATGATATGCATTATGTGTCTTAGAGGGTGCTTGGAGGTGCCTGTCCGAGATTTGTAGGTCTTGTCGTTTTTAAACATTTATTTATTTATTGTGTCACTACTAGGACATAGAAATATCTTCGACGGCGTTAGCGTTAGTTCATTATAGTTCCCTTCGATGCTATGTCAATGTCAGACGTACTTTTTTATTTTCACGATAATAATGTCGATTAATGCCGCCACACATTGTGTGTAGTTTATTAAAAAAAAAGCAAGCCTAATGATTAAAATATTTTTACTATATATGTTGCGTTGCTGGGCGAATATAATGACATTCGCATACAAGTTAAACAACATTACAATTTCAGTGTACCGCCTATTGCAAGGGCAACTTATTATTAGTAAATAAAAAAAAAAACTAAAAATATACGATACATAAAAATGAAATATTTTATTGAAATTATATAAAAGCTAGGAAGAAAAGCAAATTTAATCATATAAATTATGCACAATTCATAATTGGTTGAAATGCTTTAAGAACAAACTATCGTTGCCGCAACCAGAAGTAACTTGTTTAGTCAAAAGTGGAAACTTCTCTTTGTAAATAATATAAGTTAGTAGCGTAGCCTGAGGGCTGGCTAGTGCCGAGTTGTGTTTACGTGTGTAGGCACCGTGTTGACAGTGGCGCCACGGTAGCTGCGCTTCGCTCATACCTCTTGACACTCGACAAACATATGACAGGTTTTAGTGAAATAGAAATTTGAAGAGAAATCTCATTGCCATAACTGTTTTGCATATTTTAATATTCCGTTTTCGTAGTCAGCTCGACGTGTACTTAGTAAAGAGATTTTAATTGTTTTAACATTATTCGGACAATTAAAATTTATGACCATTTTCTTCATAACTTATTTTGTGGTCAAAGGGACATTAATATTAATAAGTATAATTTGAAAAAAGTAACTTATCAAAAGATTATTACCTTATTATACTTATGTTTAGGCTACTTACTTAGGTTATATAAGAAAGTTTTTTTAAGCAATAGATATAATAGCTGAGCAGGGGTCTGTAAGCTATTTCTACGACAAAATACAGTTAAACAATAGTTTGTATATGCAGCAATATCACTAATCACTTACATCAGGGGACAAGAGATAAATTAAATAATAAATTGAACTAAAAAAATAATTAATATTTATTTAATAGTCTTTCTTTATTTAAACTGTAAGATATCCACAGCTGGAAATCGCCATGTGCATCACATGCATCCTTTGGTCCTTTGTCCACGTTGTGGGTGATCGTCCTACGCTGCGCCAGCAGGTTCATGGTCTCCACTTTTGTACCTTCAGGCTCGTAAGCCAATTTTGTTCGTCAACGAATCTCCTCATTTTTCATTCGATCTCAGAGCGAAATCCTGAGTGTGGTCCTTTCCACGACTCCTTGAGCGGTTGTAAGTTTGCCAATGAGCTTGCTTAATAATTGTTATTAAGTGTAAAAAGTTATTAATTATAATAAATAATTATAATCTTATTTATTTTAAATACAATAAATCGACAAGAAAAGCGACATTTTCATCACCGATGATAATATGATAATAAGATAGTGTGCCGTAATCAATATAACGCAGTTAGTGTTTCGAAATAAAAGTCTTAAGTAGGACTAAATTTGTAATTGTCTTTTTTGAGGTTTATTGTGGTCTTACTTGGTACTTTTATGACATAACCTAGTCTAGCGTCGCACAGCTGTAAAAGGACTATTGGAATTTCGCATAGATCGCTTCAATAACTGTAATCAATGATTAAACTTTGTTGGTTATATATATTTAGGTTTCACCAGCTTCCATATTGAAGCTCTGTCTTCTCGGTGAACATCGTCGTAATAAACTATTGATAGATACTATTTTTGCTATTTCATGATCTTTACTTTCAAATTTGTATAGTATTGTGTATAGTATTTTATCTTAATAAGATTTGTTTACAAAAACATAAGAAAAGGAATGAACGTAAAAAGAAAAATGATCCTATTTCTTGTACGCGGCCACTTTGTATATACAAATGGGCGATATAGCTAACTGCGGCACGCGGCGTACGACCGGACGCATGGAACAACCTTGCGGCCATGAAATGCCAACAAGGCCTTAATATTTTGTACGAATATCGTATACACATAACATACATACTGATGAAATTTAGTTTTACTCGAAATGTTAATTTATACATCAAGTTAGAAAAGTTAAGGATCTTTAAATTAATTATTTACTTTACTTGAAAGTAATTGACTCGATTATACTTACAAATGGACACTTCTCTATTCCAAATTTCCTTGCTATACAACTATTTGTATTAGTTTTATAATTTGCTCCGTGGATTATTCATGAGGTAGTAGGTGGCCCAACTTAGGTTATGAAGTGGAGACCACGTACCAGCAAGCGCAACGCAGGATACAACATTGAGGTGGTCGCAGGATTCAGGCTGCTTCCTATTGATCAATTTATAAATATATGGAATAGGACACTCAGACGAGGACGCACTACGGCTGAAATGATAATTTTGAAAATAATACGTAATTAAATGACCTATACAGTAAAAAAAAATATTAATTCTTCTTTTTTTGGCCGATAGACGCCCCCTGCAAGGTATAGGCATCCCTAAAAGATTGCCACGATGACCGTATTCCATTGTCTGCATCCAGCTATTTCCCGAGACCTTAAAAATATTATCGGTCTACCTAGTTGGGGACCCACCCACGACGCGTCAACCGGCTCGTGGTCGCCACTTGAGAACTTTACGACCCCAAAGGCAGTCGGATAATTATTCACTATCAGTCAAGGATGATAAATTTGGAATTTTAATATTTTAATTGTGACAACAATAGATTGTAGTTACTTACCGGCTGGAGAGACACACGGCTTCAGTCGGTTCGCAACCGGAACTACGGGTCTAGGTGTTTGGACTAGAGTACTGTGCAGACTAGTAGCCCGTCTACTGCATGAGCGGTAAGTACTGGTCATTGGTATCGGATTTGTAGTGGCTATATGGTTAACTCTAGACGTCGAACATATTTGTGGGCCTGGCGTACGGCGTACGGCGTCGTGAGTGGATGTCACCGGTCTTGGGAACGGGCTGCATGGTGGGTGATCGCGCGGTTACGAGTGACCGTAATCAACAAATTAGGAATAGGTTAGAGATGGTGATGTAAAATATTACTATCCGTTCACGGTGATATATACAGCCTTGAAGATATTTTTTTTTTCAAAAATTAAATATTATGAGTATACTTATACATTATTATAAAACTAATATTTCAACATAATTATCACTATTGTGATTTTTATAAAAAACTAGAATTAAACCTACTCTTCCACTAAAAAAGTAGCTAAGAAAAAAATATCGTTGCTTTGTTCTTTGACTTTAAATGTCGTTCGCAATTTGTTTCTTTTTTTAGAAAAGTCTCAAGGATGGCTCTAGATGTGGTAACAGAAAAGGACCCAATAAAAATGTCTCTATAAAACGAGAAGAGCCACGCTCCGGTGGATAGCGCAATTGAGATCATCCGGTTATTGCGATTTGTTTTGTACACAAACTTTATTTATATATATTATTAATATAAAAAGGTAAGGTACCTACTTGTGCGGTCGTCATACATTGCTACTACATTGATATAAATAGGTTTCGTGCTATTAAGTTGCATATCATTTAGGGTAAGATATTATAAAAGGCATCGAGGGCTAGTTTTGTTGTATACACACGGTGGTTAGTTATAGGTATAAAGGTTTTAAAGCGATGAATAAAGCTCGTTTTCTATCAATTAATGTATTTATTAATATCCATTACGTACAATATTAATTAGTAAACCTTATCTAAAAATCAATGGTTCAAAAAAAATTAACTTCACGACAATAAAGTAAGAAAAGAGTTTACAAAATTCTGATTACTACGTATTAAAATTGATTACTATTTACTATCGGTCTCTGCAGACTCTCTACAGCCAAAGTTATTGATCTATCGCATTCCAATAGAGTTTTAGACTGGTCACTTTATACAGGGTAACTGGAAATAAGATTAAAAACTTTGATGCTTTTTATTGATAAATGTTAATACATTCACCATACATTTACCATCCAATAATCTGTATTTAAAATTACTAAAAATAACTAGAAATTAGTTTTTAAAAGTAAATGTAATTGTTGAATGTTTTATTTATATTATGTAATATATATCATGATTATTATAATATATTGCGGAAAGCCCAAAGTACATATAAATAAAGAATTCATGTATTGTATTTATTTGTGATAAATACAAACTTCATTATACAGAGTTAAAAAAAATTGTTAAGAATCTCCAACATGTCTTAAAGGCGGAGCTGAGAATATATAAGATTACAGTAATTTTTTAGTCATCATAAAAACATGAGAAAATCGCAGCCAATTTAACAAGTTAACGCTGTTTAAGAATTCTGAGTAATAAGTTAAACCATAATTGCATTAAAATTGGTCCATAAAGAAAGCTTACTGATATGAAACTTGTAACAAGTAACGAAGTCTGTTGTACATCAAGGTGATCGGCTTTGATAAGGTTACGTCGGGTGCAATTGCGTTACAGTTGATCGCTAAACCGCACAATCTACTCTCAAACACTACGAACCCTTTTGAGAGTAATTGATTTTCACATCATAAATTTGTGGTAAATATTTTTACGTATTATTTATGTACTTAACGTCACTAAATAAAAGCCGAAAAGTATTTGACTAAATTTTCGTATTACTTGTATGTTATCGTTGTGTATAATATATATATACACAATACGATAAATATGTAAACCTGATCTATATCTGACATATAAGACATTCAACCTTCTTAAAGTTGGAAAACGATAGACGCAGGACGCTTTCTACTGGTCTAAATAAGGCATCTAATAGAAGCCTTCAGTTGTTCAGCCTTTCAGTGTTCTTCCTTCGGCTGGAATGATGACTAACCTTTTGTTCAAAAGGACTTAAAAATAAACAACTATTAAAACGATTAATTAATTGTCTTAAGTTTATTTCTATAGACGGTCATTATCTCACAGGGGTATACATCAAAAATAAATATTTGATTAAGTTTAAAAAAGGCCTTTACAAATAAATAGATTTTCAAGTATATGCGAGTTAGAGTAAATAGAAAATCTTTTCAATTGCTAAAAATGTGGAGGACTAGAGAATTCTACTTACTTAAGTTTGCGCTACTGTAACTTCAAAAGTAACACATGTTTACTTACATCCTCAACTTCTCTCCGTAAAATAGGTGAGCAGCTACTTGCATAAACTAAATGAAAGCAGTGTATTAACTGCTTGCGAGAATAAACATTGCTTAACATTTTGAAGAAAAATAATTTTCATACATAAAAATACCAAAACAAACTTTGTTTAATAATAATTAAAGGAAAGACTATAAGTAACTTTTACTAATATCAGTATTACAACCAATACATCTTTTTTCTGTAATCGAAAAATTTTAAATGAAGAATTTTTTGCTTATCATCCCGAATTATTTACGTCATCTTCACTATCTTCATATCAGTCGTAGAGCATCCAGCGTTTCCGACCACCTTCGTAAAGTCATCCCTTAACGTCATGATGTCTTACGTTACGCTTGCTGGTCTATGGTCTCCAACCCAGAACTTCAAATCCCCACCAGCCATATATTTTGCGCGCTATGTGGCATGCCTGTTGCTACTTGAAGCTCTCAATCCGTCTCGTTCTTGAAAATAATTCATACATGAATTGAATATTTTTTTACCTAAATACAAGAAACGCACATCATTAGGTTTTTTTTTGAATTGGATGAAAAAATTCAAAAGCGTACAAATATTAATCAAATAATGCCTCTAAAATTTACTTTATCATTATGTTTTTACATATGTTTAAGTACAGAAAAAATAATTTGTTAAACTATTATGATTATGTTTCATGGTTTAAATCTCTACATAATAATTTATAATACGCAGTTTACGTTTAACACTGCAACACAAAATAAAATAACAACGAAGTAATCGAATAATAACGAGGTCGGCGGAGAATTGAAGTAAAAAAGAAAACAGTGTCAATGTTAATAAGAAATTTTATAATATTTTTCTCTTACAATTTTTTGCTTATTTACCGGAATTATCGTCGGATCCACTTAAAGGTTCTGATGTTCGGACAAGGTGTAAATTAGCGCAATTTAGTGTAAAACAGCCCAAGGGGAATCAACATTTATTCAAATGAAGCTCCGACATCAAAACAAAAACAACGAAAGAAAGGTTCATTATTATCAAAGGAAGTACAATTTACTGATAAAAGGAAATCAATGTTTAGCAGATTAGATTGGGGTTAATTCAATTTGGGCACGGTAAGCAATACTTGAATATGGATTTGTTATTTTTCTAAAGGGTTACTTGGGATTATACCAGAGGGTTCATGAAAGGAATACAAATGTTCCAAAGGTTCAATCAGAAAAGGTTAAAACCTTAATGAATTTATTCGAGCGCGGTTGAAAGCATTGTAGCGTTTATTTAAAAGGCGATTACCTGTGGAAGCTATTAAGTTTAAAGCTTCATGCAGTGTACAGTTAACAGCTTGTTGGAGTTGCAGTCGATCACGGGTCCGCCCACGCGCGTGTCTAGTGGCGCCAAATGCCAGACACGCGCCGACCACTCCGTGGCGCCCATAATATTGGCCGTTAATTAATTTCTTTTATTTCGCCACTCGCGACAGTCGTGAATTATATGGTATTTCTATAAACAAGACGTTGTTCTTACGTCTTATGGCTATTTAATGATTTGATTTTATTAAGGAAATTTGTTTTAATATTATTTTATAGCATTTCTTAAAGCGGATTAACATATACGCATAATGTTTTATTTATATAGCTTTTTCTTATA
Organism: Battus philenor; assembly: GCF_028537555.1. Classification (NCBI taxonomy): domain Eukaryota; kingdom Metazoa; phylum Arthropoda; class Insecta; order Lepidoptera; family Papilionidae; genus Battus; species Battus philenor. The sequence continues at coordinate 9,886,464 of NW_027181693.1, forward strand.
TAGGTATCCTTTGGCAAGTCTAAAATAATGAGAAATATTTTAATAACGAATACCCTGGTGTAAAATATTTGTTTATGCATCATAATATCAAATATTGAGTCATTTTTGAAAACGTTATTCTCCTCGAAATTGCGGTCGCATGGCAATATGTTAATGGAATCGAAAAGTTTATATAATTTAGCTGCTATATATACGCCATTACTTACATTAGGTAGTAAAATTACTTCATGAAAAACAAGAAGAGAGTTGTGTATTTCTTTAACATAAAAGACAGAGTAACGTGCTTATACGGATTGTATTCATGCAATCATGATGAGGACCGTTATAAATTGTAAAAAGGCGCTGCTTTTGAGAAAACGATTTCATGAAATACTCTACAATACGCTCCCAGAGCTTTGTGTTGAGATCTGGGGGTTTATTCGCTGTCTTGACAAGATTTATTTTCTTCTGTGTATATAGTTTAATGTAGCTGTATTAAAAACACATTTATGTTTCTATTGAATTGTTTTGACTTTTTTACTCTATTAAATTTCTTTCAATGCAAAGAAATGTATCCGTATACGTTAATATAACTATTGACAATATGTCAACAATATCGCTTATAGAGAAAACTACCATTTTTCTAATAAATGTTTACCTAAACAGAACCTTTTTTTATTAAAGTACAATTAAATAAATAAAACCGTAATCGCTCAAACGAATTTTAGCTTAAACTGTGGATAGTATGTATTTCTAGTGACAATATTGAGCTATTTGTCAAAGCTATCTGACCTATAAAATTAGTCTATTGGCAAAACATTGGCTCCGATTGAGAATTGCACTATAAAGCAAGTATTTATTCCATCTTCAATAAATTCTGTTTTATTAGTATTTTAGATTTGTTGCTATAAGTTTGACAAAATTCCTCATGAATAATGTCGCAGTCTTGCAATATCTTTATTAATGTGACAGATATTTGTGCCGTCAGTATATAGAAAGAATATGTATTTGCAGTCAATGAGCGGTTTCTGCTGATGGATGTCATAGGCGTCTTTTAGATTTTTGGCGACTAGACTTCGGTTTTTACGATGTTCTCTTTATTTTTTATCAGGTTATGACCGAATCATGAAAGGTGTGCTCGTAAGCGAAATCACTCACTTGTACTCATTTTATTAATAAAAAAAACACACTCAATGTACTGAACAAATTATTTCGAAAACTAGTTATAACGGTAGATTATTATAAGCTCTGGTGACTTGTAAATAGCAAGTGTTTTCCAAATATAAATCAATCTCATAAACTTATCATAGAAATTTATTTTAGTGATATATACTTTCTGTACGTACTTATGTACGTAATGGATATTTTTAGGTAAAATAAAAAAGCTTTTTATAACTTCGTAAGAGGTTTTCAACTCATCGAAAATGGGAATAACGGAACAAGCAACGTTTCCTTTGAACAATTTTTTATCGTCGACAGAACACATAAACGTTCATTTAGTCGCTGCGTTCATTTAAATTAAATAGCTAACGCGCTTAGACAAACTAAGTACAAGTCGGACAGTGCTTTAATTAGTTAGTCGTGTTAGTTTCGCGCCCAGTTTATTTTTATTTAGTAAAAGAAATAAAAGTGGAGCACATTGTGTTAGGTCTTATCACATACGTTTCGCTTGATTATGGCCCGCGGAGTAATGACTTAATACAATGCTTTCATGGAAATTATTCCATGTATTGAGCCGCGGCGTGTCCTACGTGGTCATTAAGGCGTCGGCGTCAACTTGAATGTTGATTGGACAGCTTTTGTGACGTGTTTTTTGGAATTTTGAATTACGTGCGGTTCATTGCAGCAATAATCCATTTGTCCTTAATTATTTGAAAAAAAAAATAATATAAGAAATCTAGCTACGTATATTCCAAATTTGTTGTACCAGTGACAAGAATAAAAAGTGATTTCTTTTCTTCTTTTTTCTAGACTTCAAAAAGGACCAAGGAAATTCTGCCTGCATCCAGCGTCTTCCGACGACCTTAACAGGGTGTACTATCTATCACGTGGATGGAAGTCATCCAAAACCTCCACTTGCCACCTGTTCCGCGTACCATGTCACCTGCCCACTGCCATCATCTTATCAAATCGCTGCGTTAATTTCGTTCGTATACGGACCTTAATACACTGATTCGATCTCGTCCCAAAACACTGATGGTTCAAACATGGCTCAAACGCGAACATAAACCTCAATATAGTAAGTGAATATGTTAACAAGAAGGCAAATATTTCGGAATATTTCTCAATTAAATCTATTTTAATTGACATCATATTACGAATTAAGTCCAAGCAATAATTTCTCGAATATTACAGCATAGTGAAATAGTGTTTTATATAAGTATGACAATGTTCAATTGTTCTACACTGAGTATAAATATTTACCGAGCTTTAATGTCATAAGATTAACCTTTTATTTGTCATACGATCACAATAATTGTGTAAAAAAGTTTCGAGGTTTATTAGCAAATTATTGTTATTTTGATTTGGGCGAGTGCATACATAATGGACATAAGTACAAACAGCAAACGTACATTTTATGCCAATACACGAGTGTGGTGAGTAGTTTCATATTAAAACAGTAAATCAATATTGTCATAATATCTAACTTTATCGCACTTGATCCATGCGGGCTGGTTGTACTGCTACTGGTTGTTTAGTTAACCATCGAATTAACTTCTCATGGTGTTGTTGTATTTTAATTATTGCGTTTGGTTCATCCTTAATCTTATTTTTTGTGTATATTATTGATTATACTTATGAGATAAGCGCATTGCAGGTAGTCCACTTAAAAGGTATACAGATGACCTTGACAAGGTCGCTGGATGGAAGCTGCTCTTAACCGCTCTTATTCGAAATATATCGGGGCGGCTTATGTCCGGCATTGGAAGTCTTACAACTGAAATTATTTATAAAGACGATGATGATTTATTATTTTGTCTGTCTTTATTTATTTCGATATTATCGTCCTGTTTTATCGCGTTTCTTTCAAGATTTTTTAAAACAACTCATACATCTATTTTTTTTAATTTTTAAAATTTATAGCTATATGACACTGCGCTTGCCGTAATAGTAAATATAATGTGTTTGTAAAATTAGAATTTAAATTAGTATTAGCCATTCTTAAAACATATTTATAAGTATTTCGTCTGTGTTTAAAATATGGTGCGTAATTATTGAATATTTCAACTAGTTATGATTTAAAAGACGTCAGCCACGAGCGCTGCCTATAAAATGAAAAATTTGTTTTCTCATTAGTCAGCGCAAATGCTTCAACCTCACATCAACTGAATGTCAGTGACAGAGAAATATTAAACAAGCCTAGCCAACTAGGCAACATTAATTCTTGGTTTTTCATTATAAAGAACGAAACTAGGATGCAAACTAGTTTCGATATGGCTGGCTTATTGGAGCCTCTTTTTGTTTCAATAAAGAAACAAAGTACTTTAAAACACCATCGTTAAAAAAAAATTTCCTACTTTGTCCTACTCACAAATCTAATTTCGTTCATACTTCTTCTCCTGTCAGTATTAAGCTTTGGAATAAATATTCTTTCTAAATGAGAGAGTCGCCAAACTTTAATATATTTAAAATAGGTTCTGTATCTATTCGCTGAAGAATCAACGTAATTTTTGTCTCTAATTGTATATTATATATGTGTGTAGGTATAATTCATGTATAAATTATAACTTCTTATTTATGTTATTGTTACTCTTCGATGACAATTACACATCAGTCATCTTATTATCTTTGCACACTACACTCACTGGTAGAGAACACATATAAGACCGTTTTAATAAAGTTCGCCATTCCACCACGGGTCATTATCATCATGTCAGCCGATAGAAGCCTACTGCACAGCCTACAACTCTCGCAAAGACCACCACAATCACCGGCCTTGTGCTACTTGTGGAGGGCTCAGGAACGCCGCGTCTACCAGCCCGCGGTTGCCACTAGAGAACCTTTCTGCCCTAACAAGGTATAATAAGAGTAAATAAATAAATAAAATAACCATTTCGAATTGATCACAACTATGAATAAAATTATCAGAAACTGTAGCTTAAATGAAACATGTTAGTTGAATTATGATACACTTGACGTATACACTAATGCAATACAGATTTAAAAGATTGAAATGAAGCAATAGAGTGAAACGATTTCTCCACTCTGGCGTTGAATGTTATTCTATTGGTTCATTTCAATCTTTACAACCCGACTCCGCTTTGCTGAAACAGGGAGAAAAGAAACATTTTAGTTAAGGTTCCATAATTTCTTTACCCGCTATTCAATAACAGCGTCGAAAAAGTTATAAGTTAAATTTCTTTTCAATATTTGCAGCCTGCATGTTCATCAATAAAATATTTTCATAAATATATTCTTTCTAAGATTAACTAAAAATTAAAAATTCAATTCCATTATTAAAATTACAAATAAATATGATTATTTGTAGTTATGATATACATTACAATTACAAGTGTACCTAATAATATAAATGTTTGCATTTTTAAAAAACCTGCTGTATTTATGAGATAAATAGGGTGTTTATGCAAAGTTAAAAAACTCTTACAGATTAAGGTACAAGCTGCAAAGGGTTAAAAAGCAAGTAATCTTGATTCCTTGATAAACCATGTCTGAAATTAGTTTCATTTATCAAACTACTTATATTATCTGTATTTTATAAATACCTAAAGTTTAGTTATTATTTTTCAATTATCAAATGTATCAATACGTTATGACAATGAAAGTTTATAACAAGAGTTTTTGTCGGCAAGATAATATAAACACGTAAGAAATTAAAACAAGTTAAGGACAATTTCACGCACGAATTCTTTAAGAAGAAAAAACTTTATTTTAAATCAATACATTTATGAATATTTTATTCAAAAACTCTTTACTGTCACATTTATAGAGTTGCTATTTCGGTCCGTCCCATTACTCTTAACAAACGCTGCAATATAATATAATTAAACACTCATCTCTTTGTAATGAAAATTGAACTGTAGTGAAATATTTCTGTATAGGCATTAATATTTCGTATTGGTGAGGAAGACCGTACTGAAAAACTTTCTAAAGCAATGTAATCATGAAGGCTATTAACTGATATTTTATTATACTTTTTTCTGTGCTTAATATTGCTAAGCCAATAACAAAAATACTCTTTCTTTATTTCCTTTTCTTTTTTTATTTTACGAAAGACAAATAACAAACGTTACGTTACGTTACTTGCCATCTTAATAATATTGTTAACTTTAATATAAAGACGGGCACAAAGCAAAAGCTTTTATGTTGTCTTAGTTAGTTAAAGCAGTCAGTTTACCTTATTCGAGTATTGGAGCTCCAAAATGTCTTAAGTTTCGAGTAGTTATCTCTAAAGTTAAGCAATCTACCTCGTAGGTCGGGCCAATTTCTCTGTAAATGGCTCTCTAAGTAGCCCAAAGTAGTCAGTCTCGACCTCACCGCAGCTCCCCGCTGTGCTCATGAAAATCCTTTTTGCATACAGAGACGTAACGAGTTTCACATCAAAAGCTCCTTGTGGAATTCATTCAACGATTCATTTGGTACATATGAGTATAACAATAGCAACAGATTTTTTTTACAATTACTGCTTCAAACCTATATTGTACTATCAGTGGAAACGGCCGCAACGGACATTATAAACAAATGTTACCCGAACAGAAACTTTAAAATGCAATCTTGGCGGATGTAAGAGATTAATGGATCGAACGTTAAAAATCTCCAGTGCCAAAAATGCTCGAGTCTTCTACCGTATGTTGGTCTTAGTAAAAACACTCCTGCTGTGAATTCCTTTCATTAACGTAGTAGAAATAAGCGAGCGTTAGTGTTGAGTCGGACAAGGGGTAGCCATATGCAAGTCATTATGCGGACCATCATTGAATTAATTACGCGGACGTTACAAGAGCGGAGGCGGAGGGATACCTACGTTACGTCGCGTCGCCTTCGCCAACTCAATACGTCATAACATAATGAATAAAGTTAGATTTGTTTATTCTGGTTTTTTTGATTGTTGATTGTCGCTAAAAGTTACATTTTATTGTTGAATTTACACAGTTTATTACTAATTATTTTCTTTTATAAACTCGACGATAATGTTTTTATGGAGCAACTAGGTGTAGTTTAAGATATTGTAATGTTAGAGATTACAAAGTACTAATGGCAACGTTCAGGTTTAGAAGGGTACTAACTGAAATTGAAGCATTGATTGTCGCGTTCCACAGCCGAGTTTGCATGTTTAAGTGCAGATAAGGGGTTGTTACATTCCCTTGTTGGAACAAGGCTTGGCAGAGGCTCGCGTTGGCGGTCTTGGCGAGTTCGTCGGGTTGCGAGGTAGGCGGGCTTGGTGAATCAAATTAGGTCGGGTGCGATGCTATCTCGCCCGCTGCACCGGCCGACCTCCCTCAAACCTCCGATAGCAGGAAGTCTGCGCCGAATACCGCACGTTTCGCTCGTGCCTCTCTTTATACGATGACGACTCTTTTATAAATCGGAAATACTTTTTCACGTCGCTGCCTTATCTTCTTAAGCAAATGGAGCCACCATTCCTGTTTTATCTCTGCAGCTACTACCTATTTCGTTTTTTTTTCTGTCTTTTAAAATTTGTTTTGTATAATAAATCCAGCTATTTATTCGCATGTGTTATCAAGAATAATAAATCAGAATTGGAATCGTATTTTTTCATATGCTAAAACGAAAGAGAGAATATAGTCAAATATTATTTAGGAGGTTTCAATATCAAGCTTGTTATTTTTCGATTCGCGTAATACAAACGCTGAAGTTTGTCCTTGTATGGCTGCGTCGATAACGTTACGAAGTACTTATTCCAGCCGTCCGGAGTCTGTAGGACTGACGTTAAATTTGATTGTTGGCCATGAATGAATAATTTAAATAACTCTATATTGTGTTTATTTTTTAAATGTAATTTACATTTTTTATCATTATTTAAAATAAAGTTTATCGAAAAGAATTACACAAGAAATAAAAACAGGTAAAAGTTTGAAATACAGCAAAAAAATTTACTTTACGATGGAAAATAGATAATCGGCAAATAAATGGTCTCTAGGTATTAGTAACTATGAAATATTGAACTATAAAATCATTTAAAACAAAATTTTGAATTAATTTCTTGTCACAAAACAAAACCATAAAATTTCTTTACATTTTTGTAATTGATAAAATAGAATAACTATTGTTTTTATTTACACTTCTATACGTAATACAAGAATGTAAGGATTTGAGTCCAACATCATGAGTATTTAAAGAGATGACGATGAATTAAAAAAAAAAATTAGTTCTTTTGACAATGGACCGACAGAGAAGTTATTTAATTAAGAACTTTCATCACTTAATTAACAAAGTACTGACAAAAGTTAACATATCCGTCTCTCAAATATTTTCATATCGTTAAGAAACTTATGAATTCTCTTTTTGCACTGAAGATATTATTAACGCGTGTATTACTAATTATCCTATATTAATTTCAAAACTTGATTTGACTAAATGTAAATATGATTTAAGCTGAAATGTATTGTTTAAAATGAAGACAAAGGAAACTTTATCGTCATAATTTAAGTCCAATGTAAAGATTTCTACTGTTAATGTTAAAGATATATGCCTCCGTAGATTTTAAATAGAGCCGGTTGGAAGCGGCCTGAATCCAGCGTCTTTCGTCAACTTTAACAAGGTCGTCTGTCCACCTCGTGGATGGTCTCGACTCCAGAAGATTCATAACTGTCTTTGTTGTTATTACATGCAACTTTATATATAGTACGAGCATGTTACCATTTTTAGAAGTTTATAGTTTAACTTGTTTTTGTTTTGCGTTTCCAGGATGCATTTTATTTCTCATATTGGAGTTCTTATCAATGCAATCTAATATATTTTACCTGATATATGCAGAACTAATTCTAAACTAAATTAGAGGTGGTACAGAAAGAATGAGAAACTCTCTGGCATCCACTATTCCACACGTTTCCAACTGAATATCACATTTTTGGAATCTAAACAACTTCGTGAAAAGTAAAAAAAAACATCGATTACCCAGTCAAATGGATTTCGCCAGTAGAATTTTTTTAGCAAAGGAATCATCGAACGTCGCGTAAAATAGTAGAAGAGCAAATTTAGCTCTTTCCACTATTTTGTAAGTTTTTTATTAACTTTACTGTAAGTTTTTTTAAAAAAGTTATTTTTAAAAGGTCCTAGCAGTAGCTCGTCTTGAGTCGTCCAAGTTGAATAGAAAGAAGCATTACTTTATTCACAATCATAGCAGATAACTTAATTAACTAAGATAACAAAGCGTTCAATAAGTTATAATTTTAATGGCAAACAAGTTTTTAAATTAGTTCGACTGAAGACAAACGTTATAAAAAGATAAGGTCGAGTTTTATTTTAAACTATTTAAATATTGCAACTTATTTTATGACGCACGTTTGAGTTGGTTGTTTGCTCTTCGTATATCAGGTAGCGTTTGATACTTCAAATTACTTTTAAGATGAAGAATGACGTTATTAAACTCAATTTGATTTTAGTTTCTATTAAATATGAGACATCTGGCATTCTACCTTTTGAAACTAAAACGGTAATAAAGTAAATCGTTATATCGTCGACGTCGTTTCAGTCAAGGACACTCACGCAAAGCGTTATTCTCCACCAAAGATTTCTATGGATGAAATACCGTAATCACCACATACAAACAGGGCGGTGCTAAACGTACCCTAGAACCTTGTATGTGAGCAGCAATAACCCTATATTATTAATGCAGGAATTGTCAATTATATAAGTTTATATCATGGAAATTGAACCCGCTACCTACTAGCTAGTCAGTCCTCTGCCGCTGGGCTACCACTTCTCTACTAAAGAATGATATGGTATTAATTAACTTCTTGTATATTACACAATTTACATCCAACAAACACTATATTCTTAATAAGAACACGAATATTTAGGCATGCACTTATTATTATTTTATAGTAATATTTTTAAATCATATACTATGATTACAAGGAATATAGCAAGTGACGTAGAATGGTTAGCAAAATAAAATAATAATTTTGACAAGTTTTAAAAATTGTTCTGGGATTCTACATATATTAAATAATACTATTTTATTGATGATAGATAATAAATCATATTTAATTCGATTCGTCGGTTCATGAAAACTGATCCTTAACACTTACTAAAAAAATGCAACCGTTACAAATTACAAAAATAACTAATGTAACGTTTAAGAACATGAAACGCCTTTTTAGTGTTTACTTATTTTTTTAATATCTTTGTGCATTACGAACATTTAAAAAAAGTTGTTTATTATTTACTTTCAACCCAATTTACTATAAGGTATATATTAAAAAGTTTACGAGGTAATTTTGATGATAAAATTATGAGTTCAATTCTTATCGTAAACAACTTTTAAATATTCATCAATAAATGGTCTGAACGAACAAGTATTTATTTAAAAGTATAAGAAACAAGTATAATTGTAGCTTTATCTTCGTCAGTCGTCTTACTGGTTCACTTGGAGCTTGAGCTCGTCTATTAAATGTGAAACTCGAGTGCGCTGTCGCTCAGAAATGATTGGAAAAACTTATTCCTAAGTATTTATGGCGGTATAACATTATTAAATTACATTCTCTATAAATAAAGTGAAGAATTTAAAAAAAAAAAACTAAAACAAAAGATTGCGAGAAACACCGTAAAAATTTATATTTCTCTTACTTTCCACAGAGTAAATAAAAACATCTATCCATAGCTGTCTAATATTTAAAAAAAATAATGTTTTATAATAAAAATATAACATTAAAGTTTTGTCGGGTGCTAAAGAGAAATTTCGTTTATGGTAACTTATCTGTCTTATTCTAACGTGTATATTAAATCAACGAATTAAGCGGTCACTTTCAAATACGCTCTCTATGTTTATTTTGCTATTCGTGAAATAAATCAATAACTTTTGACAATAGGAAGTCTGTAGGAGTAACTAGGAATAAATAAAAATGTGTATTGGTATTGGTATTGGTGCGACATGGCAACCCATGAAATATTCGTTTACCTTCTCACGAAGCCGCCAAGATTTAGAACTAGCGCGTTCACTAAGAATTTCCTTATTGCCGGCATTCTCACGCTTAACGAAATTATAATATTTCGTTCAACATCGTTAATATCTTACCATATTATATATAACTTAATTTAGATGTAGTAGCTCCAGTCACTAGGTCACTTTTATTAAAAAGGGCAACAGGCTATGAAATCTGTTTTTGATAACGAAATACGCAAATTAGCTATTATCACTGATAAAAAATCCAAGTTAATATATAGAATGTAATGATGTAAAAGGTGGTACTTTAATTAAGTTTTATCATTACGGGCTCAGATATTTATTTGAACACAGACATGAAATTGTTTTTAATGTATTTGTTCAATTTATGATAAATCATTGGCTATTTATAAAATAACTAATTAATTTTATATAGAGGTAATGGATAAACATTAGCCTTAATAAATAATTCCTTTGGTTATTAGATAAATTGTTAATTGTTAGGTTGGGCTAAAATATTTTCTAAGTTTACAAACTCTCTGCTCTTTAAATGGAGTGGTCTTTATTAGGGGACATTAATACTGTATGGAAAGGCCCTGTGTACAGAAATGGGCTATAATGAGCAGAAATGATGATAATAATGGTCCTTTATTTGTGGTATCTCGCTGCGACCGTCGTATATATTCTTCTCTGCTTACAGGAGAAAAATAATAAAAGACATTATGTCATGGTAAAGTTGCGTAGCAAATTTACATTGTTCACTTATTGTTTTAAAATCTTCTACATATAAATAATTTTCGTAATGGCAGTAAATATAATATTATGTTAAAATTAAAAACTTTCTCATAAAATAATTATAAAGATTTGTAAGAAAGCAGACCGAATTTTTTTCAACAAATTCTTCCATGTCTTATAGTAAAGTGTAAACTACTTTGGAACTTTAAAATTAGGTTGCTCCGGAAGAAAGATTACGTTAGTGTAATTCACTGCGTAGTATAAAAAAAATTTAGTAACAAGAGGTATGTCAACTAGAAAGTCTTGGATTGCGGTGTGTATGAGTAAAATACACCGCAATATTGGTAGGCAAATAAAGGGATTTGTGGTACTTTTTAGAGATTTGTGAGAAAAACAGTTCTCTTTATTTAAGTGCCCATAAGGGTGAAAGTGAATTTCGATCGAAAACAAAAAGCTGGTTAATTTTGAAAAGCTCCTAATTGCTTTATGAAGTCAAGCCTTTGAATAGTATCTAGGTGATTTAATTAAAAAATTGAATTTTATAGTGGTACAGTTTTAATTTTTTTTTAAATTTGAAAATTTCACCACATAGAGCAATGACGCGCAAAAATTATCTTGATACATCTTCATTATGCAGACAATACTTATTACATCATACGTTAGAATATCTCTTAATATTGAAATTGAAAAAAAATAATATTTAATGTTTCTAATTTTAGACACTTTCTTACTCTTATTTTTATTTTTGTACGTCAAAAGGTGAAATAACGCGATAAAGAGGAAATTATTGTAGAATAAGATGAAGAAATCATATTTGTTCTAATATATATGATCCATATTGCTGAAAGAGACCATAACTAAAGTTAAGTCAAAAGAAAAAAAAATCTCAAAGTTGAAATAATTACTACTACACATAGAGCTAATATATTTGCTACAGAAAATAGAAATAGGTTCATCAAGTTTATTTTTTTTATTATCGTTCCCCTATCTTTAGGAAGGACAGGGTCGTTTGTTGTCGTATTATTTTTTTTCACTGTCCTTTTCATTTTCGTTCTCTACTATCATTCTTCACATAGTCCATCGTTCCATTCTTTCTTTCTACAATTCATTCTATCTTTCTCCTTCGTTCTAATTCTCATTCATACATTGCCTTCTTATTTCTCTATTTTACAATTTTGTTGACATTATTTCACACATTTTTATTACAGTTTTATGCTTACTCTATTACACTGTTTTACTTGTTTATTTTTGTAACATGTTTAACCATTGCTTTATAAAAACTGAGAAACGATTCCCTACTTTTGGCATTATCTAACATAGAGGCGATGTTTCCCTTATTGGTTTTGACGCCCGCCTGGCATTCGGAGTCGAACCGGATAGGCCACCAGGTGGACCACGGCCTGGTCCACGCTCGGTTCACAGAAGCACGTAGGGTCCTCCTTGAGCTTAAACCGGTGAAGGTACTCGGAGAACCCCTCGTGCCCCGTGAAGAGCTGGACCAAAACCACGTCCACCTCGATACTGCGGAGCACGTGATAGGCTGAGACGGCGTCCGGGTATCAGGTTTATTGGAAGTTGGGAGAACGCGATGTAACATCGAAGAATACAAATGGCATGGAAAATATGAGACGATTTGGGAAGATTCACTTGTTGATAGAGCGTCGAAATAGTCACAATAACGGGAAAGGAATGAAGAGGAAGATAAAGAATAGCGGTGTTTGAGCTGAGCGAGGAGAACGATACCCAGTTCGGGGTTCCAACGATAGAGTGACACATAATTTAAACATTACTTTTTAAAAAAATGTATCTATAAGATGTCATTATTTATTATAAGTTGATTGTTATTAATATAATGTATTATTTTAATATTAATTTACGTTCAAATAACACAAATACACAATTTTAACAAACCATTTCATGCAAAAGAAATATAGTAAGTTTCGGGCACAACTGAATGAAAATTTTCAACATTATTCTAGTACTCGTAATAGGGTTGCTTGAGAGCTCTTCACTGACATAGCCTAAACTAAGCTCCTTGATCCAGAGTCGGGTACAGACGGCAACTGTCTTCTTTTATAAGATGATTTTATTATTTCACAGCGCATTTCGTTTTTAATACTTTTATGTTGATACGATGTCCAGGTAGAATATAAATTATGTGTATTAAAATTCATGATATTTTTCTAAATATGTTATAAATAAAAGTTTTAAGTATCATTTTTATTATTTCGGGCCGATTAATATATTATGACTTTGAGGTGATTACATTAATGCAACACGTGAATTATACTAGTGATGATTAGTTAAGACTTTATTTGATGTTGGATAAAAGTAACACAATTATCATCATCATTGCTGCAACTGCTAGACATAGGCTTCTCCCTCAGAATCCCTATAGGACCGCATGGATGCGGCCTGCACACTATTTTCCGACGATCTTTACAAGGTCCGTCTGTGCACCATGAGCGCGGACATCTAACCTGCTAACTGAAACCACAGTGTAAATTTTACTATTTTGTTTGCATTCTCATTCCTATAGGTAAGAATTGGTTATTAAATTATAGTGTTCAGTAGGTATTTCATAATCTAAGATATAACTTAAAAGAAGATTGGAAAAGCTGAAAATAACTCTCAAGAAAAATTAAACTTTTTTGTATGATATCATTTGTCCTATCTTAAAAGAATGAGTTTCGGAGCTCGGGGGCATTTCCGTGGTTCTATGAATTAATAGCGGCCTCATTAACCCACATAAGCCGGTGTCTGCGGTTGGATCACTGTTGCATTAACAATTAAAAGAATAGTTCTCTTAATACGATAGTCAGCTATATGTCTGTGTAAAAAAACAACTTTGGACTCGATTTCAGGATTACGATATTTGGATGCGTTAACTCCGCTATAATTACGTTAATTCTATAAAGAATTTACTATTGGTGTATTCTAGTGAGCCAAAATATTTGATGTGGTAATTAAATGTCCTTTAAAGTATTTCACAGTAATAGCAGCCTTATTTAATAAAAAAGTGATGTCAGCAACTAACATAAGTTATATTTTTTAAGTAATCACAACAAACTTTCAGTACAATAAATTCGGATGTCTTCTTATGTAACTAACAGCCTAATAACGTCTTGAGAGATTCGAACGCTCCGGCGGTTCAAGCGACAAGTCTCTCTCTTTTGTGTCGTTTGTGCGTCGTTATTTATACTCATCACATATGATTTTGTTCACCCACAATGAAAAGTTTTTAACAATTAGGTAAATATGTACTAGATTTTAAAAGTTCATAAAACAAAAGAGCCATATTACAAAGTGAAAGTTTTTTTAAATTATAAAAGAGCTTGGAAATGAATTGCTCTGATTACTGTATTATGAATATAGCCAAAGTGACCACAAAAAAACCGCCTCAGTTTATTGTGGGCGGACAGATCAAGGTGTGTTTGGAATACTAGTAGCTATAAGTTGAAGGATGCATTAGAAGTGAATTCGATCTAATTTTAGCTTCTGTCAAATTGGGCTTTTCTATCAATCTTATCATGAACGCACATAAGATGTTGCTTTAAATGGGGAATAATATAAATAAAAGAACAAATAAATACCTACACAGATGTAATTTTAAATTTTTATTTGCAGACGTGGTTACTCTGACATTTATACGTTTATTTTATAGGATAATGCTGCAAAAAATTAAATTCAAACACACATTTTATAAGAAAACAATACACGCAATTCAAAACTTGCGTAGCTGACAATATGCTATAAGTAGACTGGTTGAAGTAATAAAAATGCAAGAAGAATTCCTGCTTTAGACAGGAGCGTGTGACGTCGCTCGGGAGGAAGCGGGGAGGGTAGGTCGCCTGCACAATGTCTTGTGGGCCTGCTCCGTTCCGCGAGGGCCGTAAAGTGTACACGCTATGGGCACTCACGAGACGTCGTGCAGGCGGACCAGCGAGGATGAACCCTCTTAAGCCACCCAATTCCCAACTTATGAAGCCTCCTCACAAAGTAACGATATAACGTTCCAGTACAATAACATTGACAGTTATAAAATTAGACACGGAGGCTGTGTGTGGAGGGTGGCTTGTTCTGTAATCGTTGCAAATTGTCAGCAATTTTCATAATTCACTGAGCAACAATTAAGTACCATCATTTATAAACCGGTCGCTAATTGAGTCGTTTTCAATTTGTAATGTGCCCGCAAATTGTGTGGAATAACCTACTCAACAATTACAAAAACATAAACATAATTCGCTCAATATTTGTAAACGTTTACATAAATTTTTGTAATCATTATTAGGATTTAAAAAAGTGTATTTAATATACGATTAATACGCATTTATTTCTGTATTATATACTTATATTTAAAAATGTATAAAAAAATCAGGCACTTATTGAAATGATAAAATATTTAAAAAAAAGTTAAATAAAAAATAGTCGGTGTTCCAGGAACAAAAGTTTACTGGTGTAAAACTGATAGAACACGTCAATACTAAACTCGCTTCATAACAAAAAATAAAATCAGTTACTCGCTCTTTGCGAATGTGCACAACAATCAAAAAAAAATTACAGTCATTGTATGGTAAGTTCTTTGGCTTGATTCCCTATTGTGGAATATACTTACTGGTATTTATGAAATTTTAATCGGTACTTTAAGACATTTTAAACATTGAAGTTAAATGTCAATAATAGTATAAATTGTGTTTCAGTATTAGTTCTTCCGTAAACATCTATAAAGCACATGTATCATTTTATGGTCAGGTTTTTGGTAAATGAAACTTAAAATACGTTTCAATTAATGTGTTCATTAACATAGTAATATGTTAAAGCAAAATCTTCCTCCAACGATCAACCTAGTATATTTTTCTAAATAACTAGATCGAATCTCTTTATTTTCTTGTCTTTTGATAGCATACTGACCAACTAGCTTAGGTCATGTAAAACTGGTGGCCACGCAGGTGTAAAAATATAAGCGGTGCGTGTCGCTAAGAGGTCTATATAATGGACGTCGTAAAACCAGTAATTAGAAACAGAATAACATGTTTTTCTTCCTAGCGATTCGTTTTTGATTGAATAAAAGGAACTGTATTTTACCATTAATCTAATATAAATATTTTAATGGGTGTTTCCTGCGGCACGAAAGTTTTTATTTTGATTTCTGTATAGTGTTTCTTCAGATGTTTAATTTTAAAATTATTCTATAGTCTATACAGAAAGAAAGGCTGCTAAATAATTTGATGCTTATAACATTGATTTTTATGGGAATTAATAATGAACTTATCTGAAAGATTTAGTTATAATTAACTGATTTTTTCACTGATTAGACTGCTGATGTAAATAGTAATTTTAAAAAATTTGCCTCTCCCTTTCGCGCATATCAATAAGTCAATTTTTACTGTATCTCTATACCACAATTTTGATTGGTAGATATCGATCGCAGTACGTACGACGTTGCGTAATCCAGAAGAGCAGGCATCGAGTAAGTTTTGGAGTTATCATATCTATAGCACGGTAATATGTTTTGTTAATACTCTACTTCACTTTTTTCTTTTTCACTCACTGTTTATTATTCTAAATTAATGCTTTGATTTGAAAGAAACACAAATTGTCAATACATCTTATCAGTTGCGTACAAATAAAGTTTACAATCTATTTATATTCATTTCAAAAGGTCGTTCTGTTATATATTACTAGGGTACACGTAGTAAGTATGAAACTTAAAAATGTATGGCAGTGATGCGGTAGTTTGTCGTCCAAGCAATACGTGTTCAATATATTGTATCTTCTGTCACTCACACACAGTCACTGTGTCTGTACAAGCTTTACGCACACATAGAGCTGATAGAGTTTATCTATCGATGTCTATTCGCTAGAGTGTAAGAATTACTGGAGTCAGAGTTGAAATGACGTATCAAGGTGTTCCGAAATTTTAAAGTTTTTTTTTAATCCATGAAACGAAAAGGATGATAACACGTAATAAGTAAAAACTATTCGAGTTTCTTTACTATTTTACGTTGATGTTCTAGTGCACCTCGTTTTTAGACGCTATTTTTATTCAAGTCGTAATTTCAGCAAGCACGAATTTTGTTACTGCCCCTAACCATCTATTTCTCTCTCTACGAGGAAAGCATTCTATGCAATTCCTTAGTGGCCCCTTGTAAATCGCAAAGCTGGTTGATCTCAGTATCTCGACCCATTTACGCAACACAAGACAAGAAGTCATTCCATACTCGACTCTTTAGCACTTACGTGGTTCAAATATTCCTGAATAACAAAGACATTTGTGTATCTATGATATCTGCAACATTATGCGTTATCAGGAATCCCGGAATTACTATGGGTTTTCACCACGAGATTGCTTTTGTACCACCGCGGCTTCGCTAGCGCCAGTTGCCGCCATACAAGCTGAACGCGATAAGTGTTCACAGATTTTTCTTGCCATATTACTTCAACTTACGAAGACTGCTTACACCCATTAGCGCAACAATGAGAATGCAAGTATCAATCAGCATAAGTATCACTAATCCTTTGTGATCCTTTTGCTAATCCTAATCCTTTTGCTTTAGCGGGAACACCGTCTCGGGCTCTTGGGCTCATTTACCTTGAGTTGATCCTATAGATTCTTCTTCCTTTCTCCGTAGGTACCAGGGAAACTAATTTAGAGCCTGAGAGGTGTAATTGATGATTTATATTTTTATGTCCAATGAATAAATAATCAAACGACAGAGAACGAGTCTAATAAATAATGAGACCGTGGGGGAAAATATGTTTTGTATATATTTTTGGATTTCTCTGTAAAAGCAATCTTCTAAATCAGAATTTGGTATGTCCAAGAAAAAATCAATAGGTGCATCGAATTGCCAATAAATAAAAATTGTTTTTAATAAAAGCGCAGCATCCAACTACGTTCCGCTCTGGCGGCATATTGCATTCTAACGTATAAATTCGCTAATATGCCTGAACTCGTACGATAAAGCCTAAAATCGCACAAGTTATTTTACTGCTGGAATAATTCTTCGGATTTTTGACAGCGCAATCGAAGTTTGCCGGTAGGCCCTGCCGTCGGGGTTTAATTAAGAATCGCTACAAACTCCCACCGACTACGTGTTACAGTTGTGCAACGAAGAATTGCTAGTCGACTTGCGCTAAATTCCAAGAAAACACATTCATTTTCAATTCTTATTACAAACTTAATTTCTGATCTCGGAAACTGTAGAAAGTTACACCGTGTTACTTAAATGTATTCTTTATAGAAATAGTTTGATGTATAAACCCTATAACGATGTAGCAAATAGTGAACGCATGTGCAAATAATGTAACAAGCAGTGGTAGCACAGCGGTAGAGGACTGAGACTTGCGATCGTAGGTCGCAGGTTCTATTCCTAGGATACAATCTAATATAATTCACACTTTGTATAGTTTATATAGGATTGACACTGCTCACAGACAAATTTCCAGAGGATAGGCAGCGGCGTCCTCTACGTACCTTAATATTACCATGCGACCGCTAACTGGCTTTCCAAGCGTTGCTATTATGGTCATCATTATTTATTCCTATATCCCTAAGATGGGGCAAAGGGCGTCCACAGTACGTCATCATTCCGAGCGGTCTTGACCCTCGCGCTTTACTTCGCTCCACGTCATTCCAACTACCTTCACTTCTGCAGTGATCGTCCGACGCTAGGTTTGCTTTGGGCGGCCACGTCTTCGCTTTCCTTGAGGATTCTATGGTAGGGCTTGCCTCGGTGTGTGATCAGGGTCCTTTCGCAGCGTGTAACCTATCCAGTTCCACTTGCGGCGTTTGATCTGCTGGTCGATCGGCATCTCACCGCAGCGTTTCCAGAGATCTACGCTGGAGAGTTTCTTGGGCCAGTATATAGTAAGAAAGGTATATCCCTCATAATAGTATATATTTTGGAGATGCCCATCCCTTGCAGTAGATGTATATGAACTAAAAAGACGATGACTTAATAAGTGTAAACTGTGTATTAAAAACCATGGTTACTGTAGTTTTAATTTAATCTCTTATAAAGAATCTCTAAAATAAATGTAGTCTATTAGCCCGCTCTGTATACGTATACATGCATATCTGAGATGTGAGTATGAATTTACATATCATTCTAATGATATTTCTTTTGAAGTGCACACAGGCTTACAAAGCAGAATTGTGAATAGTAATTCGACACGTTATCTCGCCCAATCAGCTGAAAAGAAATGAAGTTTTTATCGTTCCTCGAGAGTCGTGTCGAGGCCAATTCTAACAAGCTCATTGGCAATTCAAATGGGTCTGGACCGCTGCTCTCCGTAATCAATAATATTACATGTACGTGCTTCCTGAAACTTCGGCTTCAGCACTGTCGATCATAGCACTAAGTGAATAGCTAAACTATTCACTTCACACCGAGAGCCGTTCAAGTAATTCCAGTTATCTTGCTTGTCACTTCGATTAAGTGACAGAATCATAACGTGTACTGTATTTATGAAAGGTACTTGTGATAACCAAACTGCGAATTGCTAATGAAACACGTAAAGGTAATTATAAACAGAAATGTCGTTCCAGTTCTGTCTATTAGCGTAAAATTGTAAAACGTGATGGAATTTCGCTATCTAAATTCACCTTATGAAGTGAAGTTCTTATGTACAGTATTAAAATGATTGCTCTAAAGATACTCACTTGGAGCAACTAAATAGAATTGTAAATTAAAATTCCTAACATAGCTACGTAAATAGCTTGGTTAGAAATATTAATCAGTAGAAATAGTAATCGCTTTCATCAGTCCCGCTGGAAAATAATAACATCTTCGTAATTTTTTAAAGTAAATCTTTTATCCTCTATTTTACTAATAATATTTTTCGATGAAAATGCTACGATGTTACGGTTATTTATTTATGTTTCAATTCAGTAAAGCCTTGTTCAATTATAGACGAACTGAGACTTAAATGTCAGTGTTATAATAATGTTAATTAAAAATGTAAAACAAAAAATCGCGAAGCGGTTACTTTGAATTCAATTTAAAACTTCATGGGATTATCCCTACAAATCGTAAAAATATTCCCCGAGAGAGTTTTTGCATATTAATTCGCAAATGCAATTGCGAATATGCGGCGTTAATATATTTATCAGAATACGACACTCTTCTGATATGTTCGTAAGGTGTTTGTACATATAATGGTAAGAGGCGGCGACTCCATCTATGTAACGAGATCGCATCATCTTCCTTATCTCTAAGTGGCACTTATCAAAGTCCAGTCGGTCAACTTGATTTCCAAGTCAGATCCCAAAAGCAATTATAAAGTATTATTCATTCCTCCAATACCAATCTCTACGATAGCATTCGTATACTGAATGCAAAGAAAATTGCACAAACTAATGATCGTATCCTTGCTTGAATACAGATTTAGGTCTTTTAGCACACAGAGGGCAACGGGCAATGCCTGAACTATTAGCGTCGTGTTGGACTCGGTAAATTGAAATGGCGTTATGATTTATAGTGAAACTTCACGAACCTATATAGCGGTCAGCTTTCCAGCACGAACGTGATATGAAATTAAACCCGGCATCTACCAAATTTTATTTTTGCTCGAAAACGTTCTTGATCAATTTATTAATTTACTTAAGAGGACGATGCCACGGATCCTAGAACTTTACTTTAATAATTTAAGTTTTTAAAATAAAATTAAAATAAATTAAATTTACTGTACATGATTTTTTTAGATAAGAGAGTTTAATAGAAACAGAATTTTTAATACGTCTCCTATTTATAGTTACTCCCTAATATTTAAGAAAATAATCTTCAGACGTCGTACTCGATGGATCTAATTAACGTAAAATATAGTATGTTATTAGTTATACGATATTTCTATACAATTTATTTTGCAATAGAAATAAGCGTATTTAAACCAATATTTAGCCATTATAATTAGTTTTTGTTAAATTCATTATTTCTGAAAATGTATTTTTTAGACAGTTATAAGTTTTAAAAGCAGAGCAAAGTAAAACGTGAATTCGTATGAATATTTTCATATTCTTATCATCTATTATATTATAGAAGTATTTTGGCGAGGGTCTCTTAGTTTAAATAACATTCAACTAATTACGATGCGGTTGCCGGTTGCGCAGTGCCGGTCTTCTTAAAAATCCATTGTACATTGTCACTGAACCTTACTTAAATTAGTTTTTACAAATGTGAATTTCAAAAGATTTTTATTTTATTAATGCAAAAAAATGCCAACATGTATATCGATTGATAAAAAAGTGAAATACCGAAATCTTCATTTTTTTGGACCGGATTCACTGCGGCGTTTACAGATTTATCATCTGATTTATCTTTATTAAAACAAATGTTACGAACACAGTAATGAATTAACTTTATTACTACAATTAAATAAAATTATTTTACATAAAGTCAATAGATTGATCAAAGTTTGATTCTCAATTTCTGTTATCATGGTGTTTACAACATATATTCATATATCATGCAATACTGTCAACAAACTGTACCCTATTTCTACATTATAATCTATTTATTAGTTTTGTCCTATTTTTTATATAAAAAGCCTACAAACGTAACGAAATGTAACACTTTTTATTATGTTTTTGCCTGAGTAAGTATACTACAACTGGGTGAATTAAATAAGGTTTAAAAACTCTATAATTTCGGGAAGAATATCAGAACAAGTCGGAAATATGGAATTAATAGAATGCAGCAAAATTGAAGATACCTAAAACGCAAACATACGAACACTTAACTGAACTAATCAAGGTTTTAGTGTTTATTTTCAACTTTCATGGCTTGGCGAGCTTAGAAAGGCAGTTATAAATAAGGTAAAAAAGAAAATAAAAGGATTAACCAAAACGCCTTTCAATTTATTATTACTTATAATTATATATCTTTATTATTACTTATCCTCGACAATGGCGTTAATTGATTATTTTGTTTTCATTTAGGCTGTGTCTAATAGAAAGTATATATACCTGAACCCGTATTGTTAACCTTTTTTAAAAGACGTGTGACGTGTGGGGTTTCTTCCTGCTTCTTCTCTACAACTATAAAACGTTGCGAAGATGAGTAGAGTCAAAAATAAAATCTATTTAAAAATAAAAATAAAAAAGTTTATTTTATCTATATCTTAAACTTTATCAAACATTCAAACCGGAACGAAAAGTACCATAACAATAATAAACAATGAATCTCCCACGGCTGGTCGCCCCAAAAATCGTTGGAGGCCTTTGCCAAAAAGCATGCCCAAATCAGAGACTGCGCAGTTTTCAGGGTTTCAAAAAGATCATTTTAATAATTTTTAATATTGACACAAAAAGTTTTAATTTTAAATAAAAATAATTATTTATGAATCTGTCCACGTAAAATCTGTCAGTAAAATCAGTTATTATTATAGAATAATAATTGTAGTACAAGCATATTCTGTAACCACGTACTCGTTGAACCACCTACATGTTAAAAAGTTATTTATTAAACAGGTCTATTGAATATCCATGGATAATGTTATGTATCATACAGTATGAGAATAATGAGACATGATTTTGTATTACATAACATTACATATACATTACGGGTACGGCACTATCGTTTTAGCAATAAAGAAAACAGTAAGGAGACTATACCAACCCAATTTATAAAATAAATTCTGTATAGACGCCCACTAAATAAAGGCCTCCCTCAAATTATCTATGGGGAAACAGAGGACGCTGCTGCCCATCCTTTTGAAAATTCGTTTGTGGGCAGTGGCATTCCTATACAATTAATTAACAAAGTGTGAATTAAATCTAATCCAATATCCCGGGACTCGAAATCGCTATCTTCGATCGCAAGTCCTCTATCGCTAAGACTGCTCTTGTTTTAATATCATGCTATCGAAATCGCTGTACTGCGCCACCGTACATATACGCGTGGCGATACTGAGGTATGGAGGGGAGAGCATCAGCCGCTCCATTCCGTTAACACCAACGTCTATGGCACTCAGGCTCTTTTACCTTGGTCTCCACCCCGCCGCACTTGTGGCACAGCTGTAGCACTAAAAACTCTTTTTTTTTTAAAAAAAAGTTTTGTTTCAAAAAGGTTAATTAAGAAATTTTATTGATTTAGCGACAATGTTTGATAGATATAGTAAAAAAAGTCAAAATTTATTTAAAGTTAAAACAAGGTATAAGGTGTTTTAATTAAATTGAAGTTTACTACTTCCTCGTAATACAAAGTTGATTTTCGATAAAGTAAACAAAAATCTATGTCAACGGTAAGTTATGCCTACACTTGATAGTTAAAATGGAATGTTAGCTGGTTTGCCTAGTCAATGTTTACAGACTACGGGCCAAGATATCGGGACGGTTATGTAAAGATTGACACAAAGACTTAAATGTTATTAAAACCAGTCCAAGAGTTTTAATATGGGTACATAATATAGAAGTATATTATTGGGATTGTATTAACGTAAAGGAATTAACTTTGGATGGACTTGGTTCTCCGGTTCCACGAGAAATTTCCAGTTACAATGAAACAGACGTTTGTACTTAATAACATGTGTGTTGTGTGTTACTTAATATATGTTATTTTGTATATTTTATCTATTCCGTGTCTTTTTTTAGTTGTTGCTTTATTGATGTACAATATACAGTTAATAGGTTATATGAATAATAAGTTTACAACCACTTTTATAAATAATAAAAATCTCTGTTTTACTTAACTAATAATCAATGGTTAAGGACTGTAACACAAATGCAAATCAAAAGATTTATTTCTGATCATATACCGAGAGAGTTATGTGATATCCATATTGCTGATAAACGTCGATAGAAAAAAAATTATTCGGCATTTGTCAATGCGCATTGGGCCTTCGTAGTGAATTCTGACTCCTTATCCTTCTTATCAAATATTATTGGGTACCTGTAATAGGAATAAAAGTCATTGTCACTTCAGGCGCAGAACGCCCCCTGTTGGGCATAGGCCTGTCTCAAAGACTTCTATGTTAATAGGCCTTGTTAGAGGCAGGCGGTATTTGTCTTACGCATCGCTTGCGAATTCATGGTCTCCATCACAGAAAATTAAAAACATAAAAGTCATTTATTTAGCGCGCGATGGTAATACTGTTGGCTAATACAAATGATTAATAAAAAGTAAACAAATCACTTTTTAAATATTTTCTCCAGTGTTTTATTATCATCAAGTATAGGAAATTTTTTTTCAACCTAAGTTTCCGAATATTACAGCGTCACTGATGTAAAGTTTCAATCAACTGTAGCTAGAGCAGCGGGGAGCAACCCCGGCGATATTGATATAATAGGAGTCGCTTCTACCGAAGTTGGGCTCGTAGCAAGACCATTAACACAACGTGTGAACGAATAAGCTATCGATGCGACGGTGACCCGGTTACTTAGCACCGTAGCTTATTGCGGCGCTCTTACAAGTGTCTGGGGAAACTGCGAGCTGTTATTACACGAAAATTTATGAGGTGAATTGCTCTTGCGAAGTTCCAAGTTTGCCGTAAACAACAATGTAGAACTTATCCAATGTTTATAGGGAAACCTAATGTGATGTAGAGTGAGATGAATTTGGATCTAAAAAGTAAGTTACGGTAGAGTTTTCTTTAAAGTTAATAAGATTTTGTTATTTATAAAATGGAACGAGAATTCATTAAGTTTTTTTCTAAACATTAGTTAGAAGTGTTAGCTATATTAATAGCGCATAAAATTAAAGCAAGAAAAACTTTTGGTTAAACTATTAAAAATCTTTTAAAGTTCAAGCCACAAAGCGTTTGAATAAAGCCGAGTATAATATCCTAATGTATGGACGTCCGCGAGTCAGCTGATGTGATTTAAAACTGCGGAGAATATGGAGATTTGCCTGAAGCGATTTCATAAATCCGCTCGTATTACTAAGCATGATCAATAGTTGAACCTGAGATTGTTCGTGGTGGCACGCTAGATCATTACTGATATGCCAATGGCGTTTGCGGTTGGTAACCGCCCTTCTGGCCGTTATTAATTGCTCAACGAACAAAAGCAAATGACTCGTGGAGGTGATCCTAAGAGGGAGGGTCGACGTTATCCATTCAGCCAGTGTAGACATCTCCGCGAGAAATGTTCATTCACGATAGGAGAATTTATGACTTTGATTTACGCGAGACTTTTCACGAAGCCGGAGTTCCATAAATAGGGAAGGGCCTTCGTTTGACGTTTTCAACAGTTCGTTATTATTGCATGTCAGGGGCGCGTGACGCCGTCGCACTATTCAAGTCCTATCGGTCGAATGGAATTGATATAGGAAACGGAAATTACGCGTATTAGGATTTGCATATTGTCCCTTTTCGTCCCTTTTTCCGTTGCTTCCTTTTAATAAAAGTAAATTTTTGACAAATAAATCTTTAGAAAAGTCGAGTTCAAAGTTAAGTTCGCATTACCTATTCATACTTGCCAAGAGAAGTGAAAGATGACAAGAGCGTTGTAGAGTTTTTAAAGAAAAAAGTTAAGTAATGCGCAGTGACTTTTAAATTATAGCGTTCTTGTTGTCGCCACATTGTTTGGCCGGCAGTGCAGCGGCAGTTAGGTAGTTTTATCTCACACAATTTCAATTTTTCATCTGCAGCTGTCAGCTCGGCGGCAGTAGATAAGTAACGTTCGCGTTCTCGTCGCATCCTAGCATAAAAGTTTGTCCCCGCCAGTTTGTTCGCTCCACTTCCTTTTATAAAGTTTTTGTATGAGCCGCCATCTATATCAATAATTCTTGCAATTTCTACTCGCGCTCGATCGATCTCCGGCAAAGAAACCGTTCGTTTTATTAGGAATGATAAACACGAGATGTGCCCACACATGCCGAGTCAATTGTTTATCCGATCGTCGCCTCGCTCCTGAATGTCCCTTTGCTTCCAGAGAGAAAAAGGCTGAATTAAATTCACTTGTCATTTTTCTTACTCGCTTTCGGGCGCTACTTGATACGTCGACGTAGTTTGTCATACTTGAATGGTTGAAAAAGTAGGTTACGAAGAATCATTTTGATGTATTGAGGTCAAACAGAGCTGGCTAGACGTACTCATATCACTGCTCTCTATATGAAACACATAAACACTTATAGTAGAGAATAAAAGAGTTCTGCAGCGCAAAATGCCAGTGCATCTACTGAGTGCAGCCTTTATACACTTAGTCTTATTGTTTTCATTAATGCTCGGCGGTACGTAAACAATACTGCAATGAGTCGTTGTGTACATGTGTACCTAAATGTAATATCTACGTTTGCTATTTGCCTTTGTCGACTTTATGTATATGAGAACACGCTTACTCGAATACGGCAGTTTGTATTTACTATTAGCGAACTACGGACGTGGCACAGAATGCAAACAATTATGAATAACAAGTCAATCACCACCCATTGTTCAAACAAGGGTTGAACGAATGTCGTTCGAAAGTTTAAATTTGAGTTGTTTAATGTTACTTTACAGACAGTTAATTAAAGCTGCAAGTTCTTAGTTTGTCTTCTGGTAACTTTTATACCGATAACAACATTAATGAAAACTCGTTGGGATTAGGACAGAATAGCGGTGACAGAGGCGGCGGGTCTGAGGGCGGGCGGGGTTCGACGTACGGGCGGCTGGCAGTTCGCGCCGCGCCGCCCTCACGAGGTTACGTTGCTCTACGCACCACGAGCCGGTTTCAATCACCGCGTATCTTGATTTCAGCCCAACATTTTATAACAACCTAGATTCGTTCTGCCATGGGAACTAAATGATTAGAACATTATTTTATCCTTATTGTGTTCTGTGTGAAATAGTGACTGTGTTTTTGTTGAATGTAGTTTCAAGAGAGTTTAGTTTGTTTTAAAGTGTCTGTTTGTTATTTCATTTTTATTATTAATAAAAATAACCTTCCATTGAAAGCTCGCTTACCGATTGAGATTGTTCTGATGCCATTTACACTAAAATTATATATTTTAATGTTTTAAATTAAAACATATTAACCATGCAGAAAGATTTATTTATGTTTGTGTTTTTAAAAATCAAAAAGAAACTATATTGAAAAGACTAGTCTTGTTAAAATTACTTTTTTACCAGTTCATTTAATTTGTAGCGAAAAAGTAGTGATAGCTAGTGTTATGTTAATACTCGGCTATTATCACGTGCCTCCTAATTTTTAATACTGAGTATGATGTAGGTGATATTGCTCAGGTTTTTGTACAGTAAAATCATGTGGAGCATTTGCAACTTGAACGCCTTGTATCCTATGACTTAAAAATAAATTTTATTAATAACAGCTCTTTGTTAGGCTTACAGGCCACAGACACAGTTACTAACATGATTTAAATAAAAATAAGTATTCGTATTAAGAGAGACGGACCTAGTTAACCGCCAGCCAACTTGCTGTTATAGTAATCCTCGGCCTTAATCATAAGATTATCCATCCCTAATATTGCATAAGTGTGATATAGAACAGGATTGGTCGCACTGATACGAGCCACTTAAACTCGGAACGAAGCATCCATTCCGGAAAAGAAGACCCCTTTATCGCGCATGAGAATCACAGAAACTTATTCCGATGTTAAACAATTTCCGTCTCTAATGGCCTGCGAGGTAGCTCCGAAATAATGTTAAAACACGCCCGAGGCAATAACACGGAGGTGCCTCGCTGGTAGCGATACGAATGAAAAGTTTTGTCTTATAATAAAGTTGATTATTCAATTAGACCTGTAGTTCATAAAGTAATTAGTCCAACTGTTAAACTTTGTTATTGTCTGTAAAGTTTACGGTGTTCGGTCGTTTCTATTTTTTTTATTTCTTTTTTGTTACAAATTATCACTACACACGTAAATGTAGTTAACGCGTAATGAAAAATTAGAAAAGGAGATGATGTTTGTTAGAAAAGCTAAATTTGCACTAAAAATTATCATTTACACTTGATTTTTAGTATATTTATTATTAACTATTAGATAGTAAGATTCACAGATGTTGTATTAAAATGTCTGTCCGATAGAAGCTATCTGTTAAAAAAAGAAAATGGAAGAAGAAAGTTATCCCAATTTTTTTTCGCTTTGCTTTTTTTTACTTTATTTTAAATTTATTTAACGAACTGCAGTCCTCTTTAGCGAAAATCAGAGAACTGATCTGATATTTGCTATCACTGTAATAACCGACTTAAATAGCTTATAAATTGTTAAAGAATTTGATTAAACCGTTTAATGTCAAACCAAAACATTGATGACACAAAAAGAATAATAGCTATTTTACATTACTTTAATGCAAAACTAAAAATAATCATTAATTTATATTTTGAATTTATAGTATTTCACTAGGTATTAAGAACAGAATCTGAAAAATTTACAAAATAGATGTAAGGGAAAAGTGCCGATTTAACGAAGGTTGTGTCACCTCTTTGTAGAACGCTATTATAATATAGACATTTAACACTGCAATGTATTGTGATATGTGAGGGAAGGAGACGGAAGAGCCAATTACCGATGAAAAGGCATTATACCTTATTCATCGCAGGTATCAACGCATTTGAATTTCTCCCTATGGAGAATTGAGGAATATATCTATAAGCACTACGTGTTTATCGTATCATGTACAAAAAATACTTTTAAATGCGTTATTGACTACCTTCATATGTTAATTATAACAAACTCATAACCACCGTACATATTATAAAGTAGTGGTTTTATCCACACTTATAGGGGGTGATTGGTGTAAAAGCTTTGAAGATGATCAACGTATAGTTTATTTGTCAGCAAAAAGATTTTTAAAAATTTTTTACAACTATTTCTAATTATTCTGTGTAAATGTCTCTCTGAAACTCTACTGGCACATTCAATTATTTCTTGCAGTAGAAAGTCTGCAAAGACAGTACTATCTGTCAGACAATAAAGAATTTTAATGTGGTATTTCGAATTATAATATCGCATCTTATTACTATATTATCATTATGTTATTTAATATTTCTGAAATCATTGTATAGGGTGTGCCTTTATTACTTCAACATGTAACACTTTGAAAATTTTACGCTTCGTATATTTTTCACGTGATCAGACATATTGTACTTTAACGTACGACCCAGATTACAGTATTAAAATCGCTTAACGCTAGGCTATACGTTGTTAATGACATATACCAAACGCCCACTACTTTGGCACTCTTGCATTATAGCAGTATAAATATGGGACATGTTATTTCTTGATAAGTTCTAAACTGCATATGTTACTACGATTCGGTTCTACCATGAAAGAATATCGTAATACATATTTGAAATTACTGGAAGAAGTGACGATAAAAAAGAGCTAATCATTCGCAAGTTTATCACAAGGAAGTTTCACATTTTGTTGCCTTATTTTGGAACTGAAACGTCGGATATATATTTTTGTAACCTTAAATAACAGAAGTTTAAATATCTTAAAATATTGAATTATCCAAATTTCTTTAAAACTAATCAGATTTTGGCTGTACAAACTACTACAAGTTAAGTACGTTACTCGAGGTTTACTTTTATAATGTACATTTGTTGCACTTCAAATGAAAAATGTGTATATAATGTGTAAAAAGTCCAAATTAAACAAACAACTACGTGTAAATACTTGAATATATCATGGCAATTAGAACCCATGAAACCTTAAACCGTGGAGAACAACAAAAGTTTAAAATATACTGCTTTCTCCTTTTTAATGATACCTATGTTATCGGAGGAAAAAAAACTTATTTAATATCTTGAAAGTAGATTTTTTAACCGATAAATATAACCATATTCTAACTATTAATAATGGTTATTTTAGAACGGAATGTACATTTTTGATAGTGCGCACATATTTTCATACATTTCTATTCATAAGACAAAATTTCTAAAGCTAAAATCAATGTCAGCTATTTTTAATTTAGTACTAATTTATAAATAGAAATTTATAACTTATCGGATATAGACACGTACGTACGTAGTACGTTTTATATAATATTTATATATAATAATTATTGACGGCTTTTGTTCTAATGTAAATCTCATAGTTGCTGTTAAGAATAATGTTACATATAAATGCAATCTTGCTGTAAAGTAAAACAAACGATATCAAACTTCATGTAATTACTTTAGTTTGTTTTTAATTAAATTATTTGGAACGGATTATCCTACCTACCACAAGGATTTACTGCTATGTTATCGATCCTACCTAAAGGTCGAAGACCTTTTATTAAAGAGCTTTATAGAATATAAAGTTGATGTAAAGCAAGAGTAAAATTATATATCATGTTGCTTACTATAATTGTTTTCAAGGCGCTTTTGAAATATATCTTTTTTATATTGCTAACAATAGATTTAACTACAATAAGACAAATCAAGAAAATTGGTAAAGTTAATTTAAGTTAGACAAGTTTATTTACCCAAGTCGCTACTTCTTTGTCTATGTTTACCAGTAAAGGCAAGGTACGGGTACTTGTTGTAACACAAAAGATAAATACTCCGTCGAACACAGCAGAGTAATGTACTTAAATGTATATGTATTCTACTATATAACTTTCTGCCTCAGAGTGTAACATCAGAATCAGCAAAGTTTACCAAACTACCAACATACCTTCGTGCGCTATCTATCGAAGAACTTTTATTTAGTGTTGAATAAAACCTTTTTATTAAATTAATCTACTTGAATCTTAATTGTTACTTTAGTGTCGATGGCATCGTAGTAAAGATAATGAAATTATTTTCACAGCTTAATAAAATGATACATTTAGAGGAAAATAAAATCAAATGAGGCGTGCGAATTCAAAAGATGAACAGGCCGGGTTACGATTTTACCGTGCCTGCAACCGACACATATTATGCAAGTAATAACCGACCGCCGCAATATGAGCGTGGCTATGGGCAACTTACGGCGGTTCCCCTTTACAGCCCTACTTCACACCCACTTTCGAACTACGCAGATGTATACGAGGGTAACAACGATACAACCCTCAGAGCGGAGGAGAGACATTGGTATATAGAAAATCATAAAAATCTCCAACCTAGTTATGGAGTCAATAACGATACGATTTCTCAAGAAGCCAAGATTAAGAAAGAAGACGAAAAAAAAGTAGAAGGTCAACCAATGAGAAGATCAGATGGCCCTCAAGCACGACAGAGAAGGAAAGAGGACCGCTGTTCATGTGAATGTTGGCCAAGTTCAGACAATAATATTGTTCAAGATAGTATTGGCAATGAGACTACGAGATCGTTATCCGGTGTTGACATGGTTGCCTCATATGGAGTTTACGGCAACCCTCAAGACGATGATAGTTCAGGTTTTGCGCGACATTCAGAAAAGAGTGCTAGCTTTGGTCAAAGAAGTGACGCGCCTGTTCAAGGAGTGATTGTAAATCAACAAGGAAACAGTGCAGTCATACGTTCCACCCCGTCACCTGACGCTGCTTGTAACAAATGTTGCATTTGGTCGTCAAATGCACAACCTTCCAATTCCGAAGACTATTGCTGGATGCACTATTGTCGTCCGGCTCTAATAGTTCTCCTACTATTATTTTTCTTAGTGTTGCTGGGTGTTTCAACAGGGTTCTTATTAACTAACAATTGTAAGTATATATTGCTACTATTAACTTTTCTTATTTATTTTCACTTAAAACATGTATCCTATTATAGTTATATTTATCTATAATATATATATTATACATATTTTGTACAGAACTCGTTCCTTGTACAATTATGTACATTAAGTTGTATTGTCGTTGTTTTTAATAGAATATGTTCAGACAATATCAATATAAAAAGATGAGCTAATAATAAATCATAAAGAGATGTTATATAAATATTGTGTATTACATAGAGAAACAATATTACGCCTATCTAAAAGCACTTATATTCTATTTTCTGATTCGTTTTATCAAGTTTTTGTGTTTATCAAGTATTTATATTGTTATTATCTGAAGATATTTCTTTTTTGAACAATTAAACAAAGAGATCAGGTAACTGACAACTTCTATTTATGTTTCGTTTATACTAATAAACATTTATTATCAAACGAATAAACAAAATTATCAGCGAATCGTAACATATTAGAAACATCATTATTTATCATATTAAACAATGATTTTAGTTGCTTATCAAGTGTTTTCGTTCATTCATCTTTATAAAGAGTTTTTTGATAATGTATTAATTATTATGTATTTCTATATGACACTGTAATGTTACAAAGTTCCACATGTAGCTAACGTTTTGTCGTATATAGTTTTTCTATTAAAGGACCAAAAAAAAAGTCTTAAGGAAAGTGCATCCATTGAGTTCTCTTCGTACAAATTGTTTTTTTAGGACTTTGGACAAGGCACTTCTTTGCGGTAGGCACTCGAGATTATTTTTCCTTCCACCGTAATATTTATATTTATAGACAATTCTGTGAAGCGAAGTACATAATTACTGAAAAACTAAACTGCTCTAAAATATAATAAAAAAATCGAGTCTTTTTTAAAACATGCGTTAGTTTGTAATAATACACCATTTTCCTAATTTTTTTTATGTTTCTGTATATAAATAATTCATAATTTATTAGTTTCAATAAAGAAGGTCAAAAAGCTTAGTTTATTTTAAAGTTCTCTAAACAGTATTGGATACTTCATCTGGATAAAGATATTTATACATAGGAATAGCTTTCTTTTTACGAAAATCAAAAAGCAATTTTCAATTAGTCAATAACTCAGCATCATGTTTTAAATACGTATATATTGAAATAACACAAGTTACTCCAATATAATTTTCTGTGTGAATACACAGATGTTTTTAATGAATCAAATAAATGTAAGTTACGTTACAACTTTTGTTTTTAATTTAGCCTTGATTTCGTTGAAATGAAATAGTGATAAGCGTTAAGTCCGTGGTTGAGGGTAACTGGCTACGTACCGCTCGTTTTTCTCTCTGACAGAGCATTTATTTTGGCCTCACTCCGAATTTTACGTACAAGATTTTCAAGTCGCATTTAGACTATTTGAAAAGAAAATAAATTTTAAATAGTCAGACAAAGTTCCTTTTATTAAATTAAATAATTAAAAGATTGCAATAAATTTGAGGTATAACAGCGAATATTGCAATTTTAAATTATGAGTTACAGTAAAAAGAATACACTGTACAGAATATATGCTCATTCTTTGTCGATGGACATTCTACTCAGCTCTTTTCGGTCTGTAATCTCCATTCCAGAACCCAGCGACTATCTGTTCTGCGTGCTGCCACTTGCCCGCTGTCACTTCCACTTATCCATTGCTACGATTGCTGGTCATATTGGTTACTTTCGTTCGTCTATGGATTTTCTCACTTTTGACTTCATCTCGTAGGGAAATTTTTATCTTATCACTTATAGCTACGGTTTATAGTTTTCCTTACTTCCAATTATTAATTATTATATTATTTTCAAGTTTGTATTTACTATTTGTAGATTACGTATATAATTTCAATACAGTTGTATAAATGTAAGATTACATGTGAATACACACACTCGAGTATTCCCAGTGGCCTCACCTCTCGACTAACTTCGGTATCTGTTGATTGAGTTTAATGAACGAAGTGAGCACTCTCTTTGTTAACGTTTTTAAGGCTAAACAATGTGATACGAATTGATTTTCTTTTATTCCATCTATCAAGTTTTCAATCACGTAATTAAGTGTATTTACCAACTTGTTTATAGTTTAAAAACATTTATACTTTTCCAATATATATACTATATATACATACATATGGAAGTTAATAAATATTGTAAAGAAGCCGTAGAACAAAAACAGTAAATCTACAAATGCCTCCAATACATACATCAAGTCCTTTCATCTTTTAGTACTTCGACTTTTATCAATAAGACAAACATCAACCTATTTTGTCACGATATATCAATTCATATTCTTACATATATTGTATATTCTTATATAGATATTCTTTTCATATGTAAAAATAAATTAAGAGTAACATTCAATAAATAAAAACAGTAAAAAGCAACTATGCCACTCCAAAGTCATTGCCGTTTTACGAAAAAAAAAAATTTTGCACCGCTATTTTATCGTGAAAGAATTTTTTATTAAAATATGACTGACGTTTCGTTCAGAGAACAGGCAGGCGACATTAACAAAAAAAAAACGGACACGCTGTTACTAAAAATAATTCAGGTTTTATGTAAACACATCGCATTGAGAATAATTATAAATTTATTTTTTTAATGCTTACAAAACGTACCATGTTACGAACAACAATACGTTTGTAATCAGAACACTTCAATATTATGTGATAATTTGATAAAATAGATTTAATCTATTCTCACAGATTTATAATATATCATAAATCGGGAAACATTTCAAGGTGTTTAGTTTGATAATCTTTTCTATGTTCATAAGAATATCAAAAAAAAAAATAGCAATGTATTTATAAAAATAAGCTTGTCTTCGAATTATGATGTAACAAATTTGAAAAGTTTAAGTTGTAAAACAATTTTTTTAAAAATTCTTAAGTGTGATGGATTTTTAAATCATAATAAAGCTCGGGAATGAATTGCTTTACTACTGTCTTAAATAAAAAAAAAACTTTAAAAGGCGTTTAAAACGTCTGAAAAGGCTGTAAGGTCTTCTCACATCAGGTCGCATTCAGAATCCTCGGAAAGAAAGCTTTAGGTTGGAGGCGCCAGAATTGGAGGACTCGATCTGATTCTATTTTTTATCAATTTAGGCTCTAATGGAATTCTTTTCATAGTACAAGTGATAACTGTAAATGATCCTAATTGGGTGATAAAATGAGCAAAAAACATGTCAGTATTTTAGTATGAATAACCCATTGAAATTTCGTTTGGTACGTTATCCTGTTAAATGAATACATGAATTGTAGCTGTAGAATAAAAATGTAAAGAATTGTTTGACTCTACGCTATAGATTGTCGAAAAGTCGAAGCCATCGTTTGCTTTTATTTTTTTTTATCAAGAGAATTAATTTTCAGCGGGCGGCAGCGGGGACTGATTCACGAGTCACGTTCAATTTTAGCTTTGGAAGCTGAGCACAAATGGCTAATCGATTGGTTAATTTTCACACCGCTTGAACACAAAATTCTTATGGAATTTCAGATTGTCAATTTACAGCCCAGTCTGCCTAATTTAGCTATATTTGTAATGCAGATTCAAATAGCTATAAGGCAACCATTATTCACTACATTTCTTAACTAACATTAGCTTCAATTTTATTTCAATCACAAGTCTAAATAACTTATGTAACATTTTTTTTTGATAATTGCTTTTTAGTTGATTTATGTAAATATTATATTAAGTTACTCAGATCAAATCTTATTTATATTGTAAAGTTTTATTTGACTAAATTTGCTTAATAAATTTTGTTTTAGCCATTGTAACTTTATGTTGGGCGCGATACAGATATCTAGAGTACTCTCGAAGAGAAGTCTTTTGTTATAGCACGATGGTGTGTACATCGCTGTTTACGTTAAAGCTTATGCTACCAAGCGCCGAAAATTGGAACAAGGTTCTTTAGTCTTTTAGGTTTTTACGTTAGCCTATTGAAGTGCACTGCATGAAAATACTCCTTTTCTTTGAATTTTTGTTGTCATTGTTGAAGATTGTGATCCCCTGGATATGGCGTAATATTGAAGTTCATTAGGCTGCACCACTTGTTTCTATCTTTGGCCCCCAGCATGGAGATTGGCGTCAAGAAACGAGCGACATTGATCCGGCCAACAGAATTATGACCGCACGGGCCTTCGCCTTCGACTTTTCCAGTCACTAAGTTTCTCACCCGTATACGTTTGTGCAGATGACCACAGAATTCTGTCAACGTCTTGACTAGTTTTATTTTATAGTAATGATTTTTTTCATATTGAACTGCTTCATTTTGTTTTTAGCATGTCTATGTAAAAAAAATTACCAGGTGATATAGAGTACTAAAATATTGTATTGGCTAGTATAATAAAAGTAGGTATGATTTTCTTACATTTTAATACAAATTAGTTTTATTAAAAAGACACATGTTGGCACAAAGACACAACGATATTAGCAGTCTTCCTACGAACTTAATAATTTTTTCATGCATGAAATGGACACGTATTTATTCAATTCTCAGAACCGGTGGATATATTAATGTAAAGCAGGTAGAGCTATACCGGCTCTTTATTTTTCTTGTCCACAAACTGTAAGACACAGTGTAATAAACAAAACACTAACATAATCACTAAAATAACGATTAGACATTAAGACTTTTTCCCATAAATCAACGACATCCGAAAGCTAGCAATGACGTGGAACGTACGTGGTTTAACCCGAAAACAATAAAAAATATTTCAACGAAAATTTTTAAATCAGGCTAACGATATATGAATTATTGTCGTGAAAGAATTGGTATTTAGTTTTTCTTGTCAAATTGATTTATTTTTTTGGGTGAAAAATAGTTTTAAAAACACGTGACAGCTTAGGGATCAATAAATAATTTACTAGAAACATATACATGAGGAAGAAACATATAAATCGAAGGCCTTGTTTAATAAAATACTTAATATTGAATAATAATTGTTATAAATCGGGTCGGATTAACAAGAGATGCCGGCAATGATTGTAGGTCAAAGTTTATGAATCACGCATACCGCCTCGCTGTGTCCTGCCCTATGGAATAATTGAGTATGAAGCTATAATTTATACAACGATAATGAAAATGACGAACGACTGTACGGCACGCAGGTTTTTACTTTAATAAGAATCACCCGAGCGTTCACAAAAACGTGCATAAGTAGTAATTGAACATGTAAAGTGTCATTTAAATTAATTGTTGTTTTTACATCTAGCGTAATTTATTTGAAGTGAAGCACTTTTGATTGAGGCGTAGCGAGAAAATCGCGAGTTGATTTAGCAGGCGTTCGTCGGACACCTCGTGGCAAGTGCGTGATTATGTCAGACATTCGTAATTTCCGGCCACCCGCCGCCCACCGATGATATCAATTTCAATTTGTTGCGGCGCCACAACAACCGCTTCTACTTGATTCGTGGTGTGAATCGATTTCACTCTAGTTTCCTCTTACTTTTCTACCGGACTTAATCTCAGGTTTCTCGATTGAAACGTCTCAAGATTTTGGGAGACGATATCCACTTAATTTTACCTTATATTATATTTTTTATTCCAGATTTTTAATCGTGAAAGGGGTATTTTTTTCTCCATAAGTCGTAAATATTTATTTTACGTTAAAGGAAATTACAACTGAAATAAATCTTGACATTTCCGGAGACCCTTAACATTTAAAAAATGCTTACAAAGCGACGCCTGAACAAACGATTCGTTGCTTGAATTTTTCAGCCGTTGGCATTTTTTATTTCAACGTTTAGATATGTGGCATTATAAAGCGATTACGAGAACTGAGGGTAAGGCAGGATGTATAAAAAAATTCGGGTACAAGCATTTAAAAAGAAGTTTATTCTCATCTCCCTAAAAATGTTATTATTATGTTAAAAGGAATTTGTTGGAAATAATTTTAATTCGTTTAAATAAAATTCGTAAAAATATGTTTTGTCAGATGTTGAAGAGAGCTGTCTAGATGGCCGCTATTGCCTCAAGGTTGGCATGGAGATAATGGACCGACAAACGCAGTGTAGAACATTCACTCACATAGTGGATAGACAATCTTTTTAAGTTCGCTGTTAGAATCGGAATGCAGGCCGCTTTTGACCGGTCTCATTGCAAATTAGTAAGAAGGTTACGTCTAACAGTAGACGTGCTACAGGTCAAATTATGATGACAAAGTTAGTAACATCAGAAATGATGGATTCTGTATGTATGAAAGTCTCTCGAATCTTCAGCGATCTCTCTTTTTTCACTCCCACAAATATAGTACAGCGATCGGATTCGTTTAACACGTGACTGGTCACTCGGTCGTTGTTTAATAGCCTCGTATATGTAAAGGACAGGCGCGGCCTACGTCCAACCAATTTGCAATAAAACAATATGGCGCACCGGTTCAGCATAGCTCTGCTTGTGAACGCTTCCAGTTATCTCTGGTTAAACTTTTAGAAGGAAAGGTGAACTTTTGATTCTTTTCTAGTTAACGCTAGTTTTGAACTCCTGCAGTAAAAATTTAAAGTAATTTATTGGTAGACAAAGTATGTTATATTTTATTGTCTTTCTTATTTATCAAAAATACATGCGTATATCACTAATGATATTACATTTATACTATGAACAAAATATTTTCCTTCGTCCAAAAAAATATTCATTATTTGAAAATGAAAATTTGATTATTATTACGTACCGTTTTTTTCTATATTTCCTGTAAAAAAAACTATAGCTTATGCTGTAATGATATTCTATTCTTAAAAATAATGCAACACATTTGTAAAGTTTTAAGTTGTGTCATTTATTGCACTCTTAAATTGCAAATGTCCACTTTTTAACCTTTTATTATCTTTTGTGAACTGTATCAAAGCCGATAATTAGCAACTTAATTCTTCACGAAAAATTATTAATTATTTTATCTATCCATGATTATGTTAATATTGTCTGTATGGTACACAGATTTATTCGTACTTTTTGTTGTGTTAAAGTAAAAATAATTTGCATTTATTTATTTTGAAGTTCAATAACTTAAGTAAATATTTATTGTAATATAAGCTTAATTTTTATTCTTTTACTTTTATCCCTTTCTTTGGATAAGTTTTGATTTGTGCAACGTTTTAAATATAAGATTTATTTTAAATTGTTTTAGGTAAAATATTATAGTAGAGTATGGGTTTATTTAGAAAAGAAAACGTTAATATTAAAAAGCATTTTTATCAGA
Source organism: Battus philenor (assembly GCF_028537555.1). Classification (NCBI taxonomy): domain Eukaryota; kingdom Metazoa; phylum Arthropoda; class Insecta; order Lepidoptera; family Papilionidae; genus Battus; species Battus philenor. The sequence goes on from NW_027181693.1 coordinate 9,924,998, forward strand.
TTGTTCGCATAAGGGGGATATCTATAAAAACTGCATCAGAATAAAACTTTGTGAAAAATGTAAGAATTTTTAATTTTATTTCCGACTACGAACTATCTGCGGGGAAAATTCTTCGTACTAAAACAAAAACATAGTAACGTTAAAAGTTTCTACATTTATCTTTATTTAGTTCATTGCGTAAAGAAAATTTTAGTTTTCTGTTCGAGTAGCGTTTATGTAAACGAACCAAATATTTGCCTAGCGTATTATATTGCGTTCATTACTAATTTTAATTAAATGCATTACTTTTACGTCTTCATATATATATTTATATGATCTAAAATTTTATTTTATATTAGACACCCATGTGCTAAAAAAACATGCTAGTCGTTACTGTTGTATTGTTAGTTTTAAAACACGAGACTCCATTCAAAGCGTGCGTTTGAGCTATAAACCCTTCGATGTTTTTTGGTAAACTGGTGGCATTAACGAATTTATTTTTTATTAACGAAAGACATTACGGATTCCCTATTTTATTTTCATAAATTTCTCACATAATTTGTAATGGTCCGGAAAGGTAAGCAATAGTCAAGGGGTTATTCTATGCTATGATAGAGTATCTATATATCTATCTACTTACATGCAGCACTATGCGATACAAAACTTAAGAGGACCTCTAGTGAAGAGACCACAAACAAAGTCTTGTTATATTTTAATGTTGATTTAGATAAAAAACACGTAGTGAAAAAGGCCTTACTCATTGTAAAATAAATAAAAGTAATGAAACGTACTGCATTGAATATACAGTTAGAAAAGAAATATACTACCCCGAATTTGAAATAATTATTACCACCACATCAATTGTCTTGTAAAAAGTGATTTTTTAAGCTCAAAAACTGATTTTAAACTGTATTTATTATAGTGCTACCGAAACCGCTGTACCGCTCCTTGGGATATCCCTAGCCTTGATACTCCTATCCGTTTCGCCGTGCGACTATCTTAGTGACGGTATAGCGATTTCGGTAGCCCTGTAACTAGCGCTACAATGAAGCTGTACTCAAAATAGATATAATCTTAATAGTTTTGGTGTTGACATTCATTATTTCAGCTAAATGCAACACATAATATCGAATCGAAATATGTTTACTGTTTTATACCTTGTATATAATGATTCGCTTCTATTACAGTGTCAGCAATGTATGCAAATAAACATAAATTCTACATAATGTATCAAAATAATTGTTAAGCCATTCAAATTAAAATTTCATTGTTTCAGATTTACATTATCAACCAAGACCACCTGCTCCGGAAGGTAAATTTCATTGAATAATTAATAAAGATTAAAATTATGACCGTCCTCAACATTTTATTTATGTTTACTAGCTAAAATTTCTTTGAACATAGATAACACAAAATCTGTTGTTAATTTTTTGTCATAAACCTTTTTATAGTCTGTTTTTAGTCGAGGAGGCGTTTTATGTTTTTAACAATAAGTGATATTTATAAGTTTTTTTATCTATGGCTAATTGATTTATCGAATTTTAATATTCAGGTAGTCAAAATTTAGACTCAAATACTTTTTCCTCATTAAATTTTAAGAGAATCCTTTAATTACGTACCACTACGCGTGTTTATTAATTTCACGCCACTTAAAACTTGAAAAAGTAATTAATTATCTTATTCTTAACACCTAAATCGTAATTAAAATAGTCCTTTATTCAAAATTTACTGTTCTACAATTTATGTAATACGTTTCAGCTGACTTAAACAGAAAATGTTTATTTGACGCCAGTGTTTAGCAAACGGTTTTTATTATGGAAACTTTTCTTTTATAACGATGTTACATTTTAGCTCTATTTGTTGCGAGTATTGATAAAAATTAAGTTTTCGTAATTATTTAATTTATTTGTAAAAATGTTTGAAGAGTTTAAATCAAAAACTCAGTAACTTGTTTTTCCTTTTCGCATGTCTTTGTAATAAGACTGCGTTATTTTAAAATTGCTGTTATTTGAATAAGAATAATAGAATTCCGAGTGTGTGCGGCATGATTCATACGACTTCCGAATTACCTCCTAACTTTCACGGTTACGAAGCGGCACTGGCGGTTGTCAGGTTTATTTTGGCAATATTATATAAAATCCTCGGGGAGCTTTATTGAGTTTAATAAACGCGCCGTAGTAAGGGTTGCCTCCCCTTGTACCTTTTACCCGCATAACTACGAATTTATGTACAAATGCTTATATATAATTTAAGCAGTTTGCGCGTACCTACCTAAAAAAAAGGGGCAGGCAAAATATCCTAATTTTGTTTCATTCACAAGGCATCCGCCATAATTTTTATCTTTCCTCTCGGTTCCATTTATCTCGGGCTTCTTCTACAGCGATTCGCATTCTTACATTTTGTTTCTAACGAAATTGTTATTTCCGACTGTTTTCTTTCCGTTAAGCGGATTCGTCAAGGGTCTTTATATAAAAGTCGAGGAAATGAGTTTGCGGGAGAATCGTGACGTTTGATCTTCTTTCTGAAAAGGTAAATGTAATAAATATTAACAAAATTCCACGTTTCTATAGCTTTTCTGCTTTGATGAGAGAAACGGAAGTCAATTTGTAAAGCAAAGTCATACGTTATGTCATACTTCTGGTTGGAAAAATAGTGCTTAAAAACATTTAAAAGTACCTGTTTATAAAACAGTAAAGTATTTAGAAAACTTTTAACTCGTTTATGTTTTTTTGGGTTCAATATTAAAACATTTACTAGATTGTTTCAAACATAAGACAAAGTAATTGATTCCGAACAATTACAATTAAAAGTTTAAAAACTTTGTGAAAAGAAAATCTCAACAGAGTAAAATTAACCTCTTTGAGTCAAGAAGAAAATTGTAAATTAACTTTAACTAAACCGCCGGCTTGTGACTTCGCGCTCAGAAATGTCTGCTTAGAATTTTAACTAGGTGATAGAGATCGGTAATCCCTAAAGCCTGCTCTAACACTATGCCCCGTAAAGCGGATGTTCACATCTTATTTTAGTCCTTCTTAATAATTTAGTCACGGCTTCGACTTCTCAGGTAGAAAATTGGAAATTGTGCTATTCTTTGGAATTTTCTGAGCAATCACGTACTTCCAAAGAGTTTTAGGTTTTACAAGAGAATAATGAAACAGGATGATTCGAGCTTTTCATATTTTATACTTAATGTAAGTAAATCTTGTATCGCTCAGAGTTATAAGGCGAAGGTATACGACCAAAGAATTACAGCACTAAAACATGGTCTCTCACTTAAGGCATATCTGGCAAACTCTTAATCGCTTGATGAGCCATGAAGAGGACTATGCTCCGGGAATTTTCTACAAGATCAAATAAAGAATGAAGAGATCCGTAGACAGACGAACATAACCAGCACAACAAAGACCACATTGTATGCAGAACAGCTGCTGTGACTCCAGAACCTGAGTCAAGATCATGGATCGGCATGCACAGCGAAGAACGTCCACCCTGAAGTGGACATTAAGTTCGCAAGGCGCTGGATAGGGGCTGCTAGCAAATGGTCGTATTGGAAATTTGCGGAAAAGACCTATGTCCAGTAGTTGAAGGTCTGCGGCTGAAATGATAATGAAAAGTAAAATATGTCTATAAAATTTATGTGTTGCAGAGGCTTGTGAAAAGACGTTTTGTCGCTGGGGAGCCGAATGTGTATCTTTGGGTGACGGACGTGCGCACTGCGCGTGTCCTGTCACTTGTCCCTCCGCCCCAACGCCGGTATGCTCCACTGCAGGTCGCACTTACCGCAACCACTGTTATCTGCGTAAAGAAGCCTGTGAAAGAAGACTCAACTTACGCGTTAAACACGAAGGCGAATGCGGTGAGTGAAATTATTTACATAAATTACACGATTAATTTCGAAATGCATTAATAAAATCATGTTTTTAGACAGTTTTTTACGTTTTATAATTTGTAACACGTCATTGTATACTGCTACGATTTATGTGTTTTGCCACTTTTACCTATAATGAATAAAGGTATGTAATATAATCTTGGCTCTTTGGAGATCTAAAGTAGAAATAAAAGACTCAAAAATTTTGAAAGTCCACACTATCCATAGTTATTTTATAAATTTATCTATGATGAGAATGAGTAAATGGATTTTTATTCTAAGGCCGTCGAGTTCTTCCAAACCAGAAATGTAATCGAAGTGGATAAAGTTAATAAATAAGACTGAACGACGGAGTGTATTTGATCAACGTCGATTATTCCAATATGTAACGTTGACGAAATTAAAAAAAAAAAACAAAGCGCAGAACTTTTTACCACAGTTACTATGTGTACGATTTATCTTCTATTTCAGTATGCAATAGAACGTTTTTCAGTTTTATTTTAAACATATGTTTTTTAATGCTAAAATTATTACTGATAAGTATAGTAAAGACAGCTTTTTATGTACTGATATTTATCAATATGAAATTTCTTTAAATAGCTTTATATTTTACCTCGATAAATTTCCTATAATGTCTATTTTGTATGTTTTTTATTATTTTTAATTAAACTAGAAGCCGGGGACCCCTGCGCTAGTGTTACCTGTCCGGTAGGAGCACGATGCGTGGTCACCTACGGGCAAGCCGAATGCCGGTGTCCACGCAGCTGTCAAAAACGGAAGCCAGTTTGCGGTACAGATGGAACGGAGTACCCGTCAGCATGTCACCTGGATAAACACGCGTGTGATAATCAACTGAATATTACAATTCGATATCACGGAAAGTGTGGTAAGAATTTTTTTTAGATTTACAGATAAAAAAATCCTTTAAAATTAATAATAGATTTCCACTAACGTACTGGCGCGATATCTATGGAATCCTAATTCTTAGAGACTTAAAATTTGGTAGGAACATTTCTTTTGCCAAGTATAGGTCAGTTAAGTAAGAATTATGGTAAATTTTATCCGTATAGGGGCTACAGTTTATTATAAAAGTAAATATACACATATTTAACCTATAAGTGTTAAACTTGGCTACAATATTTTGGGCCATGTGTTGGCTGGATACAATTAGTATACATATGAATATAAATCATAAAAAGGAGGATCTGAAAAGGTTTTGATTTATAATTAAATGATTTGTTAATTATAATTCAAATATTAATATAACATTAAATGGATTTTGAATATAAGCTGCATTAAAATGTGTTAAACAAAAAAATGTACTGTTGATATGTGTAAAAAAATTGCTTAAAAATCTTATATAAAATCACACATACTTCAGAACTATATATTCCATTAGGCGATAGTCTCGCCTCGCTAGTTTTTTGAGTTTGAAAAAAGTATATGGGAGCATCAACTTTTTTCCAGACGGAACGGAGAAAACGAGCCGAGGCTGCATTTTCTTCGTCTTGGTTTTAACTATCGCTACGGTTGGTTTTAATTGCATTTGGTTCTTACCAAAAAGTTATTTTTGTGTTCTTATGTAAACAATAAAGATGTCGATGACAAGAACAAACAATTTCATTTTAGTAATTACTGTAAATTTGTTGCTGTTACATTTTATTTTAATAAGATTTTTTGTTCACTTCTTTCTTTGATCGAAAGCAATAGCAACCGAACCCTTTATTTACAAAGTATAAAGTAAATAAAAAACTATGTGTGGATTATTAGTATTTAATAAGGTTTAAATTAAAAGACAAATTTTAATATGGAATTTAAAGGCGATTAAAAACATCTATCGGCAAAAGCGGTAAAACGACAAATACAATCAAATTAAAAAACGTGCAATTTGTCTTACACAAATATTGGCCGATTGGTAATTGAATTCAGGGTTCGGGCCGAGTTAGGTTTTTATAGCTTAAAGGTCATAATGTTAATAGATTTTAATGAAATATAAATAAGAAGACCCAATCGCTGTGTTTAACTCATGAGTGAAAAATTATACTATATATTTTAACAGCTTATAAAGGTTGTCGCAAAATGAAAAATAATAATACATTACGAAAAAAATATAAACTGAACATTATCATGAGAATTTCTTTTAATGACGAGAATTAATTAAAGCGGCCGTTTAGCCGTGTTTTGTTGGACCGCATCTTGGCCATGAATGGAACTCGTTAAGAAGAGGTTGCTCCTTAATAATAGATGCGATGTACAAAAAGGGTGAACATTTCATTTTGTCTGTATGAAATGTCGCCGCTGCCCCCAAATATCGCCGGGTTACTTATAGCGACGATATCGTCATTTGCCACCAACATAATTTTTTTACATGTATCATTATTATGTAATTCATTTAATAATGATTCTTTCACATTACACTAATTAAGTATATCAATTAAAGTACTTAGTTCGCCGTTATGTTTCTGTAAAAAGTATTGAAATTAATAAATTTAAATAATATGACGACATTATTAAACTTAACAGTAACTTAATTGAATCCATTTTTCACGGGTTTGTTCGTATCGAGGTTATACCATAGCTTTAAAATATCACAATTGCATGCATTAAAATATTAAATGTACAAAAAAGTGCATTCTAATAGTATTCCATTAACTTGTTTCTTTAGTATAATATACATATGTATATATCTATATATACATATATAGATCAAACATTTTAATTTTTTTTGCCTCTGTTTCTCCAAAGGAATGGTTAGAAAACAAATCTGTTTTCTGTTTTCGTTTTATAAATGTAATTTAATCTATTGTGTTTTATACACTCGCAGACTCTCTGAACCCTTTTCACAAAACTTGTCCCGGAACATTCGATCTGAGCTAAATTTGTACAAGACCGAATGCCCGTACGTTCCAAGTTCCTTTGTGAAATCTTTCTTTTACTTCATTTCATTACTTTGCCATTGTTTTTATACAAAATTAATTTTATTGTGGGACTGCATCCCCAAAGGATTCATCTACCTCTACATATGAACTACACTCAAACAAACGTGTTCTTTTTTCTTCAAATACCTTACGATAAATTAGGTTAAAGGGCCTATATATTGTTCCAGGAAAATGAAGTAACGTTGGGTTGTATTAAGAACATTCATATGAATACGCGCATGTGTTTGTAGCTGATATAATATCCAGGGCCCCGATATGAACGCGTCCTAATTTTATTTGATGAAACGAGATAATTTAGCCAAGAGTAATTTCGTATTGAAATGAGTAATGAAATTACATTACGAGGTGTCACGAATGTTAATTAACATTAGCAAATGTTTGAAGCGTTAGAGGTTTCGTTTGTGTATTGCTTTGTGCTTTATACAATCTATTAAGCGCGATATTGAATTAAATGTAAGTTATTTTGTATTGTAGCGTTGGAATTACCTCTGAATATAGTATAATAGCTCGTCTTTTTGTTGGCATAAGGTAAACATCTTAGTTTCGTAAAGCAAGCTAAGTATTTGGTCTTGGGTTTTAATGCGGATCTATATTACTTAAGACGTTAGTTAAGTTTATTATGAACAATAATATCGTCATATTAGAATAACACGTCACGGTTGAATTTATATAGATTGTCGTGAAACACCTCCTCTTTTTATTTTTAGCCTTTCATTTACCAAAATTATTTCAATTTTCTTTTGTACTCTCTGTCATTACAGTACTATAATTAAAAATGAAATAATATAACGACTATGAACTTGCCAGTAAGGTCCGAAGTGCCCGACTATGTTTCAGTGCTGATATTCATGACTGGTAACAAACAACCTAACGCCATAATAACATATTATTTTAGACATTGCTATTATACATCGAGATTGCGATCGTAAGTGTTTGCTGGTTGTGGTTTATTTGTGAAATTAATTATGTATTGTTTATTGGACATAGATCCGTGCGCAGATCACGATTGTGCGGATGGAGGAGTTTGCCAGCTGAACGAAGCGAGGGTGCCCGCGTGTCGGTGCGGCCCTCCGTGCGATCTCATCGTAAGACCCGGGGCTGCAGTGTGCGGCTCGGATTATAAAGATTATCCGAGCGAGTGCGCCTTGCGCCGCGAGTCGTGTCGAACCCGCCAACAGCTGTCAATCGCTTATCGAGGAGAATGTGCTTCCGGTAACTTACTAATAATTATAATTTTTCATTAACAATATTTCTTTTGATATCTAGTATAATATAGACCTCACATCATAGTAATATAAAGTATATATCCACTAAACCATAAAACTGCTTTGTTTATTTAAGTAAATGGTGATAATAGTGAGTATTGTGGTCACTCACTTTGAACCTTATAGGCAACCTCGCAGTGGTAGTTGGCCACCCGAATAACGGATAGAACAGTTGGGACCTTAAAGTTGGCCTAGCGTGGAGACCATATACCGCCAAGCGCAAGGTAGAACATTTCCTAACCAGATGGACAAACGACTCGGTTAAGGTAACGGGAAGGCGTTGGGTGTGATCAAATGAACTACATTTTAAAGCCAGCTGTAGATGTTCTTTATTTGAAATGATGAGATACTGTTTTAGGTTAATCAGTGATAAAAAAATTTCACACCTAACACACAAAATGAAGAAAAAATAAAAAGTTTTTTTTTTTTTTTAATTAAGCCATGACATGTAAAATCGATTAGAGTTTCATATTTTTGTTTGTAGTTCACGTCCAAATTAATTCAAATCATTTTAGAATAAACACAACATAAGCACTTTTTTAGTTTGTACTGAGAGATATTTTGTTCTGAAATAATGTAATTGGACACGAGCATCGAAGCGTCGCCTCTCCCAGGAATTGCGACAGGAGCGAAATAATTCAATTTTGTAGTGTTATTAACTTATCATCCAGAGGAGTCGTATCATATTGAGTCTGTAAACTTTTGTCCATGAACCTTTCGCTAATTTTTATATAAACAGATCCGATTTTATAAATAAATAAAATAATATACTTAGAGTATGCACAAGTATTTTAAAAAAGTTTTGATTTTAACATTAGATTTTTAGATCTAAAACTTTGTGCCTTTGTAGTAAAAACCTTAAAATGCTAATATAGTAAAAGTTATATAATTATAATGGTAAAGATAATATTTAATATAAAACCTAATAAAAAATGCAATCACTGACGATTATTTTGAAAGACAATGAATACAATTAAAACTGAATTAATAGAATCTTTTTTTTACCAATATTCAGCTGTATTATTTTTTCTATCGTTATGTTGAAAATGTCTTTAGAACCAATTGAATTAATAATCCTAACCTCAAAATTGTGACGTCATTAATGAAATAGATTGGCGATGAAAGGTAAAATAAATTTTTATTAAAGAATAGATTTCTGTTTGTAGAAACAGTAAACAACTATAAAATACGTTTGTTATCATATAAATCAAAAAATCAAAAAAATATATATGAAAAAAACACTTTTCCTTAAACAGATACTTATTCAAAATGAACACTTTTAGCAATGAATACTTTTTGCGTAACATCAAATTAAAGTTTTATGTATTGGTGTATAGCATTACATAAAACATAGGAAACAATGATTTCATTTTGTCAACGGGGGTACCTTTTAATTTTCGATTTCAATATATAGACTGTTTTTTTCAATCGTTTTGAATTAAAAAACAAACTTCTTGTTGAAAAACCTCCTATACTACAGTCAAATATGGAATGTGTAAACTATTAGTACATAAAAAAATTATTTTAAATAGCTCAACATCCATGTGAGACGGTGAAATGCGGCGTTCGCGAGCGTTGCTTGCTCGACGCTCACGGGGTGGCTGTGTGTGTGTGCGGCCCCGATTGCGAGGATTTCATACGTCCCGTGTGCGGTACAGACGGACGTACTTACGACAATCCATGCTTACTCGATCGTACGTCTTGCTTGGACAACAGGGATATACGAGTGGCTTACATGGGTCCCTGCGGTAAATACAAATATATTTCATTACTCTACGTATCATATCTATAATATAAACTTAAATAAATTGCTAAATGTGTTGGTGAAACTCGACACCGGCTCGATCAATCGAGCTTTTTCAATTATCAGGTTCGATTAATAAATAAATTCATTAAAAATCAAAAGGAAATTAATAAAAACAACACTTTTATTTTTCACCCTCTTTCTTTTTCATAGCTCAAAAATTCCAGAACTAAACTTGAAAATATAATTAAACAGAAATTGTCGTGTACCATGAAAAATTACTATAAAAATATTATCACATTATTAATAAATTCTTGAAAGTTATGAAATCTTTGTAAATATCAAGATATTGAATCAATTAATAAAGAGATTACTTTGAAATATGTTTAGATAATTTATTCTTCCTTATTGGATCATGACAGTCGATCATTTTTGACAGTACAAAACCAGTCGCGCAAATATAATAGAAGCGAATTTATTTATAATTGACACAATATTTATAATAGATTTTCGCTTATGTACTGACTCATCAGGATATCTCTGGAACCTCAAGACTTAGAAACTTAAATTTTGTAATAATGTTCCTTGTACTAAGTAGATGCCTGTTACGAATGGATTATATGAAGTTTCACCCGCAAAAAGGGTTGAGATTACGTTAGTTAATAAAATGCATTTTATTAATTTAAAAAAAAATAAAAAAATTATTTTAAATATTTTTATGAATCACATTTAATTAGGCAGTGCAGATCAAGTAATAATTAATATTTTATATTAAAATAAATAAATATGTGCAAGTTTTGTTTGTTTTATGTAGGTGTAGAGAATCCTTGCGCTCGGGCAAGTTGTCCCTGGGGAGGCGCGTGCATATCCCGTAGCGGAGCCGCCCAATGTGCTTGTCCGGTGTGCGACGCAACGTTAGCGCCGGTATGTGCCTCCGACCACAACACCTACGGCAGCGAGTGCAAAATGCGCATGCACGCGTGCCAGTCGAACATGAAAGAAAACGAAATACATGTTCTCTACAACGGAACTTGTCGTAAGTAACTATAATTATATCATTATACAATTGAGGAACAAATTTTATTCCAATTACATAAACTTTGTTACGCTACCTTCGTTAATTAATATCGCCCTATAAATTACAAAATTAAACTTTTGCTTGCGACACCTTGAAACTTTTCATTAAAATGACGTATACCTTTTAATATAAAACAATTTGGTACACATTTATACAAGTGTATTATTACACTTTCATTGTTATTTACGTCATTTATATCTTTATGTAACAGTTTCTAAATTTAACAACTAGGATTTTGAGTGGTCCAATACATAGATATTTTTCTCTTTTTTATTCACCAATTAATTCGCCTGCCATTATTAATATATCTTTCCACCCTGCAAATGGTTAACTGGTAAAAATACCTGCGGAGTTAAGTTGACCTTTAGACATTGTGTAAAAAGTGTTAAATTAAATAATAGCATTGTAACTCATTCGCAGCAAATATCATCGCCGTCCAAAGGTTGTCTGGTGTACTTTGTAGAAATTGTTATATATCTAGATATATAACACTTTTGTCTATTTTTTTTACATTTCCTTTTAGATGTATGTTTAATATTATTTTGGTGTACAATAAAGTATAAATAAACAAATAGCTCCTGCACTGTAAAAATTTACATTATTAATTCTATAAATTTCTGTTTCATAAAACGTTTAATGTTCGAGATGAAACAGCATTCCAGCTGTGGTGAATATAAATGAAAGACAGAATCAATTAGGAAATTCCTTCTCCGAAAAAATAGCTATCAATTTCCTCTGAAGAAAATCTCTCTTTTATAAAGTTGTCAATAAAATGCGTTTGAAATCCTGTCAACGTACTAAAGAACGCTCTTTTTAATATCACGTACATGATTTTTTTTTGCTGAAAAATTGCAACAAGGATTTCGTTTTGGTATTTACTAACTTTAATATTTACCGCTTACGACGGGCCTTATAAGAAGGTTCTAGGTCACCCAGAGAGCAATAGAGAGTTATGCCCAAAGTTTCGTTGCGTGATTGAATTAGAATTGAGGAGATCCGCAGAAGAACCAAAGAAACCAACGTAGTTCGAAGAATTGCTCGTTGGAATTGGCAGTGGGCGTGGCACACCACTTGTGCAATGGGGCCGAAAGGTTCTTAAGTAACAACCACGAGGCGGTAGAAGCGGCGTGAATAGTCTCCCACTAAGTGAACCGTCTACCTAGTTAAGATCGCGGTTAGTCGCTGGATGCGGGAAGCGCAAGACCGGTTATCGCAGCAATATTTGAGGGCGGCCCATGCCTTGTAGTAAGCGTTTATCGCCTGAAAAGAAGAGAAAAGGTGGTTTATGCTACTGAAATAGTACTGATATGATGCTGAATGTTTCTTTATTGTCTTTCTACTATTTCCATACTTGTCATGCGTTATCTGTAAAAAATTGTCTAGTACTTTTTTAATTAGTATGAATTAAGTATTTGAATTCTGATGTGTCTAAAGAATGTAAAATAAGAAATAACCTTAAAAAAAACAGAAGTTTTTGTTAAAATAGTTCGCTACCTTCTGTGGCGTATTGCTTTATATTCGACTTAAGTATATAAATGCTAAATTACGCGTAGTTTGATTGTATTCAATTTTTTTTCTAGAACTAACTTGTAGATGAGTAAACAATAATAGTTAATTAATAATTATAGTTTTTTCAATAGGACTTTCTACTAAGAGCAGGGTTTTTCATTTAGTAGTCTAAGGTGTAGAAGCGTAACCTAACGTTTTTTCAGCGGTAATTATATATACTGTCGATAAGCCATATAGTAGGTCTTGAATTCGACATTTATTTAAGCTATATAATGAACAACAATGCTCGGTATTTCTCTAGGTCGAATCATGAATGTTGAGATTTCGAAGGCGAACTAAAGTAATCAGCATAATTCAGATGTTTGGCAAGTTTTAATGGTAGTAGTCAGGCCGCGCAGTATGCAGAACCGTTGTCCGCTGTTAGTCGTTGGTCTTAACGTTCTAGAGCAGAGATCACAGACCGACTTGCGCAGCGTAAGGCGTACAGATACAAAGACGAACTAGTAAAGATCTAAGTGCGAGAAGAAGCTATGTGCAGATCGCTTACAACTGATCTTATTGAAAATCTATGCATGGGCTTTATGTCCAGCAATGAACGTTCTATGGCTACAAAGATGATGTTTGTAACTAAAAGTTACTATAATACAGTAAACTAAAAGCTGAAACTATTTATTCATCTTCTTCTTAGACGTATGCTCTAGTCAAATTAGTCGTATTTATGTGAGTCCTTGCACGGACTTTGTAACTTTTTCCCGCCACGTTACTCTCTCCGAAGCAATCGGCACGTAGTGATTCAGGGGCGATTCCGTGAGGGTCCTCGCTTGATCCATTCATTACAAAGCTCAATGACCCTATGCATTTTGAGCCATTCATACCCTGGATAACAAGACTCTTCATTACATCATCGTTTTTATCAGGCGTTTTTTTAGTGCATGTATATAGCCAAAGTATTACGAATTTCTAATGTGAACTCTTGCTCTAATATGTGAGTAATGAAGACTTTAGACATTACATTCTTTTCCAGCATCAATGCGCTTTTATCTGTTTCTTTTACCCATTACGTTTGTAGCTGTGTACATTATGTATAATTTACTAATTGCTTGGGTTTTTATTATATATATATATTGCAATATTCTGTAAATTATGACATTAATACATATATATATGTCATAATTTACAGAGGAAATGCATCTAATCTAATCTTTATGACATAATTACTTTGTAGGTTAATTTTCTTGGAAGGCCTTGTAATAATCATTACGCTTGACACGTAATCGTATTAGTAGACACCTGGCATCTTAAAGGCTTAGGAGGTTGCGAGTTTGCGTTATTGAAGTCTCTTGCCACACGTTCGAGTTGTAGTAGCTCAATGCTAATTCCGTCTATGTGAATACTACTAGAAATGTATAACGTTATATTAAATACGTAGAAAAATAAAACCTTCAAATTGTACGATAATTAAGAAATTTTATTTGAATTAACGTTTATATACATGATCAGTTCTTATTTAAGTTTAAAAGTATGATTCAAATCGGAATATATGAGACAAGAATAATAAATTAAAATCTAACAGTACAATGAAAAGTTCGCATAATGCAAGTCTTTAGTGTGCCCTACGTCAATCTGTGAAGAAACAACGAGAATAGCAAATCATAGGATGGGTAATGACATCCTTCACAGACTATGTAGCGTAGCGACTATTGCAATTACCTTTTATGAATAATCAATGAGAAAACGTACACCGTGTAGGTTTAGTACTTGCTTTAACGGAATGATAATAAGGGATGTAATTTTTTTAAGTGCTATCTGAATATTCAGAGGTATGACGCGATAAACAGTGAAACTTGTATATAATAACTAGTAACAAGTACTTCAAGTGGCACTGTCAATGATATAATTTTAAAACTAAATCCAAGTCGTTGAAAATGACTGAAAAAATGTTTTGGAAAATTTATTTTGAATATGTATTTTTTAAAGTGTGGTTTAAAAGCGTAATAACAGTTGAAACTCTTGCCTAATGAAATGTATCATATCATATCTAGAAACAAAGAATGCAGACATTTAAACGACAGACTGACAGAAATACTTGTCTCAAACATTACTACTTATTTAATACAAAGGTATCATCATTTAGATAAGATAGTTAAAAAAATAACTCACATTTAAAGTTTATAATATCTTATCTATATATGATTATAATATCTTTTCCCGATTAGCTCTTTGAATATTAATATATATTTACGATTCCACAGTGTATTTTAAGTCGCAATACGTTTGTTCTTTAAATTCGCATCCGTATCGTTATTAAGAATCATATTATATCTGATTGAGTTACTTTGATGCGTAAAAGTAGATTTCAAAATTTGTTATTATGGAACCTTGTACAGCACGGAGTTATCTGTTAGACATTTAGATTAGCCTATATTCACTGTCTACCGCGACTTTAACAAGGTCGTCTGTCTACCTCGGGGGTGGTCGTCTTACGCTGCGCTAGCCAGACCGTGGTCTCTCAAGAACCTCAATGCCTCACCATCAGTTCTGCACACTATGAGACCGACACTCTATCACTTCAACTTGCTAATCTGCTGTGCTATGTCTGCTACTTTCGTTCTTCTATCGATCTTCTCATTCGTGATTAGATCTCGTAGAGAAATCCGGAACAAAGCCATTTCATAATTTATTATCTTCGTAATTCTTCGCCGAAATTAGTTTTTTTATTATTAAGTGTATATACGAGAAATTCTAAATATTAGTGTCTCATATAGTGATAAAAATATGTTAAGTAAGTCATAAATTCGTTTTTTATGATTATAAATGTTGATAAAATCGTTATGTTTCAGTTTGATAGCTTTATTATATCATCTGGCTAATAACATATACCTTGGTATGTTTTAAAAAAAATATGAACGAAGCTGATGTAGCTGTGATACGTAATTCTTGGTCGACCACACCGTGTAATAATAAAATATGTATCCTAGTTCGAAACGGTGTCAAGTATAAGGCTGACTGACCGCATTGTTTTTAAGAATAAAAATACATTAGATCTGAAATATATATAAATATATATCAGAAATAAATATGTGGTATACAAAAATGTATCACAAAATAATTTTATTCAGAATCTTGTGCCGACATCGTGTGCCAAGGAGGGGGAGACTGCATGTTAGATGTTGATACTGGCCGCCCAGCCTGTCGTTGCAACCACAACTGTACTGAAGCACAGGTAATATTTTTTGAGTGTTTCATTTGTATCAATTTGAAAACTATATTTCAATTTTAGTTATTTTCTGTTAGTAAATGAGATAAATTGTATATTTAATTAATCATTCATTTTGTATTGGTACTTACCTAATAATAAATATCTGGAATTATTTAATGGGAAAGAATATTTGTACTAAAATAAATATGAGAAATTAGGTTGTTTAAAACTACGGAAGAATAAAAGGAGCATCATCTCAATTTAAGTCGTAAACAAGTTCAGCTCATTTAAATCTGCATAAAGCACAGCTGCATCTTGCAAATTGTTTAAAACTTTTATCGCGTCGACAATTTAAAACAATTTTCGTATTAAGAACTTAATACAACATTACTTTAAACAGGACGATTGTTTAAAAAATTAAAAGCTTTAAAATGAGTGTATAGCTTATTCGCTATTAACTAATGGTACACCCTATCCAAAAATCAATGGTTTCAGAAATAATAAATAACGTAATGATAAAAAGGATACGATAAAGCGTTTAATAAATTCGGACTTGATTGACAACTATCTGTCCCTGCAAATTGTTTACTTCCTGAAAGTATTAGTCTATGGCATTCCAATAGAATTTGAGCGTTTACTTTGATCTGAAATCGGTATAAAGGTTTTAAATCTTTTTGCTGACAAAGAAGCTATATATTCATCCCTTTAAAATTTTTACACTTATAATTCATCATTCTATATACTTATATAAGCCAAGACATCTGCATTTGAAAAAAAGTTATGGTTTTATGCAAATTTATGATAATTTTTGAATTTACTTTTTAATAAGTAAATTGTTAATGCAATGCATTTACTGTAATAACTTTCGAGGAATTGTATTAAGATTTATTTATTTACTTAATTTAATCCACTGAATGTGTGAAGGGTGAGGTTATTGTATCAAATAATGTAATATTTAATTAACATCAGGAATCAGACGTTGTGTGCGGCTCAGACGGCCAAACGTACATGTCACAATGTGAACTCGACTCGACGGCATGTCGCGAGCAGAACGACTTGCGGCTTGCTTACAAAGGCGATTGCGGTAAGTCATGTAAATCCACCGTTATCGTAACAAATACCTGCTTGATTAGGTTTATCTAAATGATTTTCATATTATTTATGATCGATCACACAATTTTTGAACATTGAAAGTGTATTCGATTTCACATTTTTTTAATTTTAAAACAGTGATCTTATAAGTAATTGCTTTCGAATTTATGTAACATATCTTTGACTTTATTACATTATTTATGAATTATACACCAACAAACTAGAATTAGATTATGAAGAATTAGAATTAGATATGGTAAAGTACACCACAGAAGTATGTTGAAATTTTTTTAATCTCTTCTTTTTATATATATATATATATATATATATATATATATATATATATATATATATATATATTTTATATAACCCGAATCCTTAGGTTTGTTTGTGATGGAGAGTAAAACCTATCTTCGATTTTATTATTGTTAAATGATAAAATTTGCTTAGCTCTTATAAATTTTAATCTGGTTAATTTTATAATTTTTCCTTTGAGATTCGCGTAGGTACCAATTTTATTTTATTTGTCTGATTTTGTTTGAATTTCACGTTGAAATTAAACCTCAATTTTATTGTACATTTTATATGTCGTTAAATTTTAATTTTCGGTGTTTAATTATAACATACTAATAAAGCAAGTGGTATTTTAATTTGCAAAATAATTGTTCTTTGAAAGCCTACCTCTTGAGAATCCAATTTTAATCTGGTCGAGTTATATTCATGCATAAATGAGGTATTTTCGAATAACAAAAGCAAAGGTGAAAAGGTTCACGGAGCAACATTTAGAAAGAAAATGAAGCAAAAGAGCTTGGGGTTAACAATAAGCTTTTGTGCCAATGTCGAACGCCCAAAATTTTAATTACTAGTCGACTGTTTAATAAAAGAGCCATCGATTCAACGGCAATGAAAAGCAAAATAATGTTAAATTCTTAAAACTTGAATGTTAAAACATATATTAATCGGTATTAAAATCTTTAGTTATGTCATCTGCTAAAATTACATAATATCGTTTCATACAAAAATTGTCTATGCAAGTAGATTTTTATAATTTTGATAGTTAACGAATAATACGTTTATCTATTAGTTTATTATTTACAAGAATCAACTTTAAAATCCAAAATTAATATCAGTCTTAACAGTTTTACAAAATCCTTGGCCAAATGAAAATTTTAATATTTGAAGAAGGACTGTATTTGAAATTTTTAATTAACGACTTATTTCATATTCCGTGAAACTCAGCAAAAAATGAGTTTTAATACTGGCGAAAGCATTTTACGTTTCTCGTCCAGCAGTAATCGACCGCTTCCACGAGGCTTTCATTTTGCGGAGAAGTGGTAAACAATCGTTATTAAATTTTCACGGATGTCTTCTCTTAGCCTTCATTGCGGAAAAGAGAAAGTTCGTAATTTTGCTCGCGCGAGAATGAAAAGGAAAAGAAGTTTTAAAAGGTGTTTGTGAATTATTTTAATCTATGTTTTCGTCATCCAATTTACTCAAAATTTCAATGCATAATCGTTTAACGGAAGTTTTGGATACTTTCCTTTTAGGCAGTAATTTTAAGGACATTTTTATTCATCGTGTTTGAAACTAATTTTTTTCTACAGCACTTTGTGATGGGGTGCAATGTGCTTTCGGAGCCCATTGCATCGCTGGGGAATGCGTTTGTCCAACTGACTGTACAAATGCTCCACGTGAACCGGTTTGCGGCAGCACAATGCAGACCTATCCCAACGAATGTGAGCTTCAGAAAGCAGCTTGCAGACTGCTTCCACCAGCTGCCCTTCATGTTATATTCTACGGCGATTGCAAGGACAGACTAGCTGTTGTACCGCCCATAGCTATGAGTATGTTTTGATATTATCACTATTACACTTATAATATAACTATCTTAATTTTATACTCGTTGTATAACCTAACGATAAACACAATTTATCAAAGCTCTATACCTGCAAATAACGAATGAATTTTGTATTTCGAAATTGGAATTTATGCTATCGCCGGTGTTGCAAATGTATTTCAACAAAATATTAGCGATCGGACTGTGATAACGGGATCAACTGTTAACAATAATTCCAATACAGCGCCCTATCCCCGATCAATTAACTAACTTTCCGCTTTATTGCATGACTAACACGCAAATATTTGGACCGGTGTGGGTAGCTACGACCGCAATGACCACAACAGAGACGGAGGAAGGGTCGACGGATCAATTGGGTGCGACAGATCTAGGGGGCACGGCCAACCCCTCTGTGTGCCGAGACATCCGATGCGACTTTGGCGCCAGCTGTGAAATCGGAGGCGACGGCTATCCGCGCTGTTCTTGCCTCTTTGAATGTCCGGCCGACGAGGAATACTTTCCAGTCTGCGCGTCAGACTTTAGACTTTACCCTAGTTTATGCGCAATGCGGAAGGAAGGCTGTCAAAAGCAGCTGGAGCTTAGGTTGCGACCCTTGGATTTATGTAAAGGTTAGTTTTGAATGCATGCTGGGAAAATAATGACCAATGTAGAATATAAAATAGAAAGGTAGGTACGCATTTTTTTATTTAAACGTCTTTGTCATAGGTATGGAAGTTCGGCCCTGTGGCAATACAAAAGCCATGATAGATCTCACTACTGGATTGGAAATCGATTGTGGCAATGGGCCGCATCGTCAAGACTGTCCTACCGGAAGTTATTGTCACATAACTGTCTCAGCCGCAAGGTGCTGTCCTAAAAGTAAGAAAAATGTTAAATGTTTTTTACTGTCTTTCCTTATCTTACTTTGGCAAACAGATAGTTATTGAAGCGTACGAACGTATTTTTATGTATTATTTTTTTTGTTTGATCGTAAAATTTTTTACTTTAATCTAAAATGGTTAAAAGTCATTTGATTAAATGTTCACTAAGAGCAAACAGAGACGATGTTAATAATATATTACATGTTTTTATTTTTAGATGACACGAAACATTCGGAAGAAAAGAAAGTATTGCACTGTTCGGAAACTGAATTTGGATGTTGTTCTGATGGCTCAACTACGGCGATCGGTCCTAATGAGGAGGGATGTCCGATCACGGGCCCGACTTGCGGTTGCAATCGGCTTGGCTCGGTTTCGGATCGATGCGATGATAGCGGTCAGTGTGTCTGCCGTCCCGGAGTTGGGGGACTTAAATGTGACAGATGCGAGCCCGGATACTGGGGGCTGCCTCGTATCGGCTCGGGACACACCGGATGCATTCGTACGTCCTACATTTATATTTACACTCTTGATTAACTTCATTTATTAAAATTACATTTTGATTAAAAATCATTGTCGTAAAATAAAATTTGTGTTCATATTTTTATGTTATAATCAGCTTCAATAGGCGTTTAGCAATTAAAAAATCTGTAGTTAATAGAACATAAAATAGAAATTTTTCCAGTTACCAATACAAATATTAACAGTAATCGTTATTTCTCAAATCGCTTATACGTGACTAATTTATAAAACTATCGGTCCTCACCCGCTTTGCGTGACTAAAATTGTGTTTGGTGAGTGGAATTTCATTTTCATTACAGCTCTTCTTGGTAATTTTTACATTCCAAAAAAAATTTTTGGCTAATTTTTACTGTTTAGAGTTACTTACAGTTTGAAAATATTCATTTTTTAATTAACTCTCCACCCATTATACAACCATTCATCGGGCTTCATTCTTGGCTAAACTTCACTCGGCAAAACAAATATTCCCACCAAACGCGAAGATTCTTAACTTTATGTTTGCAGAAATGCGTGATGAGTTAGGACAAAGTTGGGAAACTTATATATATACGAGGTAGTATATACTGATAACAATCTTTATTTTATAAATATCAGTGCAAAATTTGTGAGGCTCTAGGTTCTCAACTAGTATTTATTTCGTTTATAAATATGTATAGAGTAACATATAATGAAAACGTATAATTTAATCTAAGGTGTGAGTGAGTGTTTCATATATATAAATATGTACAATTAGCTTGCGGGTGTTCGGCGTTCGGATCGGTGAGGGAGGATTGCGAACAGATGACGGGACGTTGCGTGTGTCGCAGCGGCGTGCAAGGACAAAAGTGTACCGTGTGTGCCGACCATCGCCGCCGCCTGGGACCCAACGGTTGCTCTGATCGTAAGTTTTTTATATCATTTAACGTAAAACAAAATTGTATTGATACTTTAATTTTAGGAAACCTGTGTTTTGATTGACGTATTATGTAACAGTGGGCTTTATAATGTTTACATTAACACGCATTTTTTTTAACTCAGTGCGCTGAATTTTTTGATAAAGTATGGCCAGGACTTGATCCTGTAACTTTCTTTTTATTGCAAGATAAACTAAGAATTAGTTTAAATGTAGAATGTTACTATTTTTTACGCCCGGTCGCGTATAATATTATTTTATTTGAACAATATTTATTAATGATTATATTTATATAAACTAAAATTATATTGACATTTAACTCATGGAAAATCTTTATTATAATTGACGTATTAAACGACTTTTAACGACAAAGTTTGAACTTATTAATTATAGAAAAGAGAAGTATGCAATAATAATTTATCGTAAATTCGTTGTACACTTTTTACCTTCAATGCTAAGACATAAAAACTTTTTGTGAGGAATGTTCAGGACGATCCTGTGACTTTGGTCTTATAACATACTTAAAAATAATTGTGTCATATGTATAAAACCTTTTCTTAATCAATTTTTCGGGCGTTAATGTCTGCGGCATATTGCTGAAGTAATACACTATTAACCAATATAACAATAATTAATATTGTATTCCTTTGTAATTGTTTCCTAAGAATATTAATCATATTTGAACCTGCGATCGCAGGCCACTGTACTTAAAGACATTAGTAACTCGGTTCACGTGACGTCGCCCATAGACGTCCACTAGAAGGCATATCAATCTCCCAAAGGTATTTACGGGGGATTTACCATAATCGCCACGATCGGTATGTGAGTGGGCGATCGCAGTATGGTATTCCGATACGCAGAGGTAGCCCCAGCCTATTCTCTGGAAACTTGTTTGTAAGCATTGGAATTCCCATATAATTAATCCACAAAGTGTGAATTACTTAAGACTGTATCCCAAGAATCGGACGCGCGATTGACGATCGAAAATCTTCGTCGTTTGACGCTGGGTTATCACTAATCATATGAAAACATAGCACAGAATTCATATGATAATTATTCAATTTCTAATGCCTGAAAATGACGAGGTTCCGCAGGTACAAAAAATATTGCTTCCGGATTGATTACATACCAAGAAATGTCGATTTTTAATCTAGATTTTCCATCACTTTTTGTTAAAATGATAGATCTGTTTGGTTAATTACGTTATAGATTTTTAGTTTAAATACAATCGATTTAATTATCTTTGTTTAGATTCTTTATTTTATTCAGTTTTACAAAACCAATTAACAAACAAATGCCAATTAAAAACAAAGAAAAAATATTAAAAAAAACATTCATGTAATAATTTAAATGTCAATAATATCTATAAGATAACAACATGGTTCACCTAGTTAAAATATTTATAAATATAGAAATAATCTAGTTTGTTGTATTCGTTAAGGTTATAAAGTGAAATATAAACGATAGAATTGTTCTTCCGTAGAAAACTTTGTGTTGGCTTGAGAATTAATATCAAACAGTTCTAATCATAAAAATATTTTAATGAAATGTAACTACGTTATAAATTTTAAAATGAATTAATAAAAATTATACTGTAATATTTATTTTTGCTTACTATATCTCTTCGGTTCTCATTGGGTAGCTTTGTGTCGCTTAACGAACCCCGAAGATGACGGATTTGATTCGGTGCCATAGAGAAATTCATAGAACAACGAAAGTAATCGGCAAAACAATCTAGAAGATTGGCAAGTTGAAAAAGCAGTGTGCAGGTCACATAGTGTAAAACGACTGCTAGGGTCCAAAGATTATTGGGTGGGGATCACTGACCAGTAAGTGCAGTGTAAAACACCCACTCACAAGGTTAATTGATGATATTGCTAATGTCGGAAAGCGTTGGATACATTCTGCAAAATCTATGGGAGAGGTCTATAAGTACTAGTTGATGACCTACAGTTGAAATGAAGATTACGATATATCCCTTTTTATTTTTTTAAAATCATTATAGAACCATCGACTCTAAAGTTAATTTTGTTAGCTGAAATAGGAGGCCTGGCGGATTCGTGTGCGGAACTGTCATGCTACTTCGGCGCTGTGTGTACGGAACGCACGGGCGGCGCTCTCTGCGAATGCGCCGCTGCACCGTGTCCAGACACCCACACAAACATGCTGGTATACATAACTATATCTTGACATTAATTATTTATTAATTATGAATCTACGCTTTTGTAGTAATTTATTTTACATCATAACTATAATGTGGCTTGGCCCCCTACAAGGTGGACCGATGATGAAGTTAAGGTCACGGGAATTCGACTTTCGAGGTAGGCATAAGTATTGCAGTGGCCATCTATTGGCAGAAAAAAATGGTTATGATATGAATGAGTTATAAATACTAATATATCTCTAAATTACAAACCAATAAATTTGGGTCCTCATAAGAAGGTATATGCCAGTTATCGCCTCGCTTGGCGCGCGAGGTGCTGAGCGCAGTTTTTTTTAATTTGAAGTGTGTTCAGGAGATTAGCCAATTCTTACAACAACTAAAACAGGAGATGGTGAGATCTATTCAGTGCATCGGTACCGTGACGACAAGAGTAGCTTAAGCTTTTGGAGTGGAGATCATGGACCACCAAGTACAACGCAGCACATCTACCCAAAAGGTGGATAGATGATCTAGTTGAGGTCGTGGAAGACTCTGGAAGCAGACTGATCGCAATTGGTCTTTTCGGAAACCTATAGAGGAAGGGGGGCAGCAGCTGAATTTGCGGGCGGGGTGTCTTACATACATCGGGGTCCCATCGGATAGAAAAAAATTGCAAACAAGAATAATAATTACTGTTGAGCTTTTAAGGAAACTTTAATTAAAAATAGTTGAGGATGTGAATGTATACTTTCGAGCGTAATCGCTACTAAATTTCGCATATTTAAACAACCTCAGGCCGTTATACTTTTAAAATAAATTTAACAGGTAACCTCTAATTTTCCCAAAACATATAACATTAACCGTAATAAAAACTCGTATTCTGTAATGTTACTACTGACTTTCACGGAAAATTTCGTGCAGGTCGGCACTTGAGTCACAATCGTCACAACGTTCAATAAAACCAACAGGTATGCGGGAGCGATGGCAAGACCTACGAGTCGGAGTGCCACCTTAAATTGCAAGCGTGTCGCACGCAAGAGGATATTGTGGTTCAAGCCTTTGGGCCTTGCAAACTATCCGAAGTACCCGGCACTGCCGGACCACCGCGACCCTCCTCGCCCATTCAGTTCACTCAACAGGATGACGGGGCTGCTTCAAAATCTACAAGGCACTTGCTCAACCCCGACAAATACTACAACAAATACGATTGGAACCGGAAGGAAACTCCGAGTGATTTCGATAGTATCCTATCCGGACAGAAATTCAAAGGTAAGCAAATTTACATTATTGGATATCGCGGAATATAAACGATAACCAAAATTCAAAATTATTACATTATTACTTTGTAACAGTTCTGATTGTTCCTGTTAGTAATTATTTGCCTTTATTTCCGGTGAATTCATACATAATAAATATTTTTCAAGTATATTTAACATACAATAAAAATATAAATTTTCTTATCTTACGGCATTAATGATTTAAAATCGCTTGCAACGCTTAGTTTTCTAAAATACATGTTAATAAATATTACTTGATAAGTTGTGGGTGATATAGTCTGTCCCACGTTGATTTAAACAATCACATTACTGAGTAATGACAAGACATCAAGAACGCATATCAAAGCCCGCTGCACAATGGTGGTCCTTTTACTGTAGATGCACATTACAAATATTCGTAGGATTTTTTCGTACTTTTTGCTCATCTATTATAACAAATAACTGGGATCAATAAAAGTATGTCTTTGATTGTCACGTTTGTTTCTGCGATAGTTTATAAATTTTTGCAAAAATCCTAGACTGAACAAGCCCCTTTTAGGAGAGCGTATCACATAATATGAAGCAAATACCTTGTTAGTTATGCTGTTTTAATAATTACATCATATAATTTAGAAAGTATAACATTTCTTAATTGCAAATATTAGTATATTTATTCCTATAAAATTTACATGTATGTGATATGTAAAATGTTTTACACAAAAACGTTTCGAACAGTACAAAAGTTATAATAATATCGAGGAAAAATTATTATATTGTGCAATGTAAGTAATTATTTATTTTGTTGCTATTTAAATGTATGTAAATAACATAAAATAATGCTCTTTGATAGCCCATAGCGATATTTTTTTGCCTAAATCATATACTTCATTATCAACGGGGAACTCTTAGGCCATACTTGATTAATAATGGCTTTTTATTAACGAAAACATTTATACGTATTTGCATTAATATTTATATATTTTGATTACCCATTGGCTAAAACCTTACAATGTCTAAGGTTTTGATATACATATAAAATATGTGAGCGAAATAAAACGATAAGAAAAATGTGATGAGAGTTTTAAAGAAAGTTTTACATACTTGTAAGTTTATGTATGATTATTGCTTTCACACCGAAAGCACATGTTTGTCATTATTTTTGAACGTTAAAGAACGTTTTGAATATGAAAAGTCGTATAATAACTTGCACCTTTAAGGGATAGATTTCCTGACAATAGTAAGTTGCAATTTTACCTTCACAAAACGATAATATTTAAAAAATATTCAAAAAAGTTATGGTTAGCTAAGATACAGTAATGAAATTAGGTTCGCAAACAGCGACGACGGCTACAGTTGGAGTTGTGGGTGCGCTGCTGGGAGATTTATGCACTGAAGATGCCGATTGTTCAGCTCTACCGGGCGCTTACTGTGCTAGAGGCGGTTGCGTATGTCGACCTGGATATGCTCCCACTGTACACAGGAAAGCTTGCACTGGTAAAGTAACACACGTAAAGTTTATGTAAAGGTCAATTATAACTAACTTGAGGAGGTTAATAACATAATGATTCGAAAAAGAAGAGAAAGAATAACAGGTTTCTTTTTTTTAATTTTCTATTATATAAAACGCTTGTTTTCTCAGAAGATTTACTGTCACTGTTTGTGTGTGTCGGGGTCTATAGTGCTATTGAAACCGCTGTACCGCGCCTTAGATGGGCGCGTGACGGGACGGTGGTAGTATGGGACGCTCCTCTAGTGACTCTGCCGTCAACGCTCGCGGCTGTGGCGGTTATGCTCTTTTTTCCTCGGCTCTGTTTTACCTCGCCGTGCATTTCTAATATGCGGTGTAGTACTATAGTAGACAACAAGGCTATCATTATTCATATAATATTAATCATAATTATAATAGTTCTTTTTTATATCTAGCTGTCTCTCGCTTGCTTTATGAATTGAATGAACTCCCCCTCAAATCATTTGCAGAGAGAATTTCGTAAAATTGTCGATTGACCGCTACTTCGTAAAAAGAATATTCTTACAGAAATCAAGTGTCTAAGGCTTATGGTTCCAAAACCGTGATATGTCAGTAAATGGGCGGAAATCTTTTTTACGTATATAATGCACAGACAGTGTTAAGTCCCACGAAAATTTTAAATTTAATTTGATTGCTCTAAAGTGTTAAATATAAAAAAAAACAGTACCTTAATTATACTTTTTAGACTTGTTAAAAATATATACTACATTTTTATAGTACTGTGTGTATGTAATTATTAATTGCCATAAAATGAAACATAAAACTGTATAATGACTATGATGGATAATGGAAATGTAATCATGTGTAATCTGTGGTGGAGGTACCGCGTAGAATGTTACGTTATTTAGCGTGCACGTGGTAAATTACGGTCATGTACGTGTTTCGATTCTTTATTCAATGCTGTAAAATTCGTTTCCCAGTACGAAAATTTCTTTCAGTACTTTATAACATCGCCCTTATTAAGCCTTTATTTTTAAATTATCGCAGTATTCAGTGTCAATTTAACAATAACAATAATATAATTAGCAGTTTGTAACTTTGTCTATGATAACGCCAAAAATTATTACATTATTTTCTTTCAGAACAATTAACACAAGAAACAACAGAAGAGTACAGCGCATGCTTGTCTGAACCTTGTCATAACCTTGGATCGTGCATAGATCTACCCGGTTCTACATACACGTGTGTCTGTACTGGTCTTTATACCGGCTTGAACTGTGAAACGCTTATCAAAGACGGCTTAACGAGTGCATATATTGAAACTCCCTCTTTCGACGGCTCTTCTTACATACGCTTGAAACCGCTGAAAGCGTACCATAAGTTAAATATCGATATAGAATTTAAGACGTTCTCAGAAAATGGAGTAATTTTATATAATCAACAAAAAGCCGATGGTACTGGTGATTTTGTTTCGTTGGCCTTAGTAAATGGATATTTAGAATTTAGGTGAGTACAATGTAATATGATAACGTTTAATAAGAACTAAATACAATTTTAAAATTGGACTAATTATTTTATTTGCCGCTAATTTGTATTAATTTATGTTTATATTTACACATATATATGTATATATATATACATAGTATATATACACCACATATATACTATATATATATATATATATATATACACATACTACATATTTAAAGGCACTATGTTTTCATCATTTCGTATACAAATAACTAATGAATATGTATACAGAACTGGTAATAAAGTACTATTAGTATATGTAAAATTTATTATACATATATTTTAGATATAACCTTGGTAACGGAGCAATAATCTTAACTTCTCTCGAAAAAATCACTCTCAACGAATATCACAAAGTATCGGCGAAGAGATATCACCGTGACGGTATTTTATCGGTTGATGACATGGAAGACGTAGCGGGTCAGTCCGCCGGCAATTTAAAAGCTCTTGATCTCGCAGATGATACGTACATTGGCAGTGTTCCAACGAATTTTTCCAGGTGAGCTCTCATGTGTAGTTCTCACTTTGTTTTCTTCGGAAACATTATCGCTTCTGCGTAATTAATTACTTTCTCTTTCAACCAGCGATCATAAAGTAATGAATGCCTTTGTTCAGGATCTTCGACAATATCGGCACCCGAGCCGGCTTTGTCGGCTGTGTGAAATACTTGAGAATAATACGTCATCAAGTGACAAAGAAATTGGGCCGGCCGGACTCATTAGTTGTGTCTATAGAAAACGTTCGAGAGTGCCAATCTAACCCTTGTATGAGCATGCCTTGTAAGAATGAGGCTACGTGTAAGCCTATAGATGGATCGGCTACTGAATATACTTGTATCTGCGCTATCGGGTTTCAAGGAGCCAATTGTGACGAGAGATTAGATCCATGTGAATCAAATCCCTGCGGATATGACGAAGGCCTATTGTGTGACATTGGGTCCGAAGGCGGACACGTATGTCGCTGTTTGTTCGGAGGAGAAATTGGCTCTAATGGAAATACTTGCAATAATGGTAAAAAATATTATTTATTCTGTATAGATTCATTCATAATTCTTGTCACGTTTTTCTATAAGAATTTAATTAATTGCAGATGTCACTGTTGTACAAGAAACTTGGTCTCCGCAATTTAATGGCACAAGCTACATAGAATTAATGCCACTCGAAGGCTTGGGTAAAGCGTTCCGTATTGAAATTTGGTTTTTAACGAACCGATTCTCTGGAATGCTGCTTTATACGGGCCAGTCTAATAAAGCCAAGGGAGATTTTATTGCGATTAACTTAGTTAATGGCTACCTACAGTTTAGATATAATTTAGGGAGCGGGATCGCAAACATCACGTAAGCGAAGCATTTATTAGAGTGTTTTTTTTATTTTTGTGATTTTGAAAACAAATTAGCTTTAGTTATTTATCAGTGATGTTCAATATCATAAATTTAGAAATAAGTTTACTTAAAACACTTAGCTGTTTAAAATATTAATAAATAAAATTATTTTCTCAATAGTTCGCCCGTACCGATTACAAAAGGCCGCTGGCACAGAGTGCGCGTCACCCGGGTGGGCCGACACGGCAGTCTCCAACTCGACCATCACCCAACTCAAAGAGGACATTCTGCACCACCTCTTACTAATCTAGAACTAACACTGCCACTTTTCATCGGTTCTTTGCCGTAAGTATGATATTTACTTCAATAAAAACTTCTTGTTAAATTGTATAAAACAAATGTGTTTATTTCTTATTTCACGACAAATATAAGGATACTATATGAATTAGTCTTAAACTTAATTTATCAATTGAATAATTCTTACATTACTATAATAATTATGGTTAGCGTACATAATAGATATATCAAAATTTTAATCTAAGGCGGGACACGGATCAAAATAACGGGGTGTGTCGTAAATTATGTTCTTTTAGTTAATTTTAAAACTATTTATTGTTCATAAATTTTTAATCATAATGCTCACAAATTCCAAACTGAAAATATATGTTAATATGTTACGATTCTTGTCTGAAATTATACCTCGATCATGTTCGGAGCAAGTTCAAAACTTCTAATAAAGCGTTTTTCCTCCACCTCCACTTTATTAAACGAAATGTTCTCTTCAGTAAGTTTTACTGCGAGAACATTAAAACGGGTTTGACACAGAACGCCTAGGTAATTTAAATAAGGAGAAATGATCGCCGAGATGGTTAAGTTAAGCTGTTATTACCGTTCTATACTTTTTCATTTGTTAATCTTTTCTATCCAAATAAAATGTAACTGTAGACTCTATTACATCACTCCTACCAGTTTCCAAGTACTCAGTACCTCACTACGAGTTCCTACGTATTTTCAAAGTGTATAGAAATTAATTTAAATAAACCTTATGGTTAAAGAAGCTTTTTCTTTACCTTTTTTGCCGATATACATCCAAATTAAAGTATCGTGAGTGCCGACACCTACAAAATAATACCTCCTGGGCCAATCAAACGTCGCGCCATTCTGCGGTCGAAACATGCTCTCGACTATCCGTTTCAATAGTTTCCAAAGCAATCTGCAGCCAATCAAAAACAAGTCAGTTAAGAACGTAGAGAAACTAAATACATGCATTGATGGAGTTTCTTCCGACTCCCAGCGCTAGAACTTTTCAAATTAGTAGTAATGTTAGCTAGGTAATAGCAACCAACCAACCGAGGTTCGGGACTCTCAATCGCCCTTAAGTCGGATTGCTAAACGCGTATTGAATGACAGACAAAATCAAGATTCTCTCTAAAGAGCCTTTGCGTCTGGTCAGATTATGGAGCACCCACCGTTATGTGAAGGTTTGAGCTGAGGTTCCTGTGGGAGCCCTAGAGCTAAGCTACGTAAACGAGATTAAGGCTAAATGCCTTTCTCACTCCGCTTTCTCAATCCTGCGGAATCAGTAAATACTAATAAGACCGTTAGGTTAATTGAGAATAACGTTTCTGATTTTCTGTGTTTCAAGCAATGCGCATTCAACAAAAGCATTTAGGGCTCTCTCTCTCTTTTTTCCTGTTGAAGTTGACGCTGTTAGACTTGCGGGCTATCACAGCTTCGTCGAAATGAGTTCGCGTGAATAGAATGGTCCGCGATTTATAATTCAAAATAAAAATATCGATAATTCATAACGATTAGTATAATTCAAGACTTGTATACAAAATAATGCCTGTGCAGAACTGGTTGGAGGAAACACTGCATATTCTATATATAAATCTATTACCACAATGTAACTGCTAAATGCAAGTGATATATTTTTCACTGACCTAGTATAAACAATAGCAACAACGATTGTAATAATCATGAACTGATAATCTTTCTATTCGTCTAATATGCTATCCTCAAAATTTCAAAAAACTCCATACTGCTTAACTTTTTATAAAAGATATATGTATTTACAAATATAATGTATTAAAGCCAATATAAATAATATTAAATACATACAAATATTAATAAATTATGTTTAGGTACATTGGCCATTTTTTATGTAAATACGTTCCATTAAATCCCTTTTTTCATTTAAATTCTGTTATGAAGGGGTTGAGCTACACTTAGGAAGTCATCAATCTTATTTCTCGAATCGCGAAGGTATTTGAAATTTTGACCCTTTTTTCAGAGCATATATCCGTCCCCATAAAATGTCGGGAGTGACCAGCAGTTTTATAGGTGCTATGCAACAGGTTTTTATCAATGGAAATCCCCTTGCTTTATATAATGCTGATACAGCTAAATGTGCGGTAAGACAAGACGAGTACCGGTTACCATGTGCCACGAGTGGCGTCACTAAGTATACTGGACCACCTTGCGGCGACGGTGAGTTTTGTTTATGATCAAACTATTGACCTTTTTCCTGTATTCTGTCGAGACATGCACAGTATTTAATTTTTCTAGTTCCTGAATTACATTATTTTGTGCAAATCCTTTTTGAGGTTTCTTTTTATTGGAATTAGGCACCGTGCCGCCAATTGTATAAAGTGTGTCGCAGGGACTCTGTTTATAAGCGCTATTAGACGGAAATGCTGCGCAGGATCATAATCGGGGCCCTGTCGACTAATGAATCATATTTGTGTTTACTGCGGCATTCGTGAAAAGAAATTTCTCGCACTCCCAATTTAAGCTCTAATGATGTATGAATATAAGTCTTTCATTTTCATTTATATATGATAAATTTAATATGGCACATTAGGAAAGCGCGTCGAGTTGAGATCCAAAAAAAAATGAGCGTCGATGAGCGCCGCCACCGGGAGCGTTAAAAGCGGAGAATTCGCTAGTTCCCCCATCAGATCAGATCATCAAAATCAGAACTTACTAATACTTCCCACTGTAATGTTATATAGATAGTCGACTGCAATAGAGAAATACCTCTCTGTGCCACTTGTTAATTGAATTTATAAGTATGATATGGCCGTTACATATACTATTAACTAAGAGGCAGTCGTGGTGCTGTTTAACAGCATATTGTGTTAAAGAATTGTGAATAGTATTAAGTCTGACGGACCCGCCGTCCGATTCTGTTTTATAAAAGATTCATGATACAATTTTTTTTTGATAGGCATTACTCCATGTAAAAATAACGGATCCTGTATACCTCTATTAAACGAGTATAAGTGCATTTGCCGCGACGGATACCAAGGAAGAAATTGCGAAGTGCAATTAAAAGTGGAAATGCTAAATGACGGAGCGCCCATTAAGTTCGACGGAAATAATTATTACTCGTACAGAAGTAAAGGAAGCCGCAGGTGAGAGAAGCGAATAATTGTACCTCCATAGAAGTTTTAAATCATATTTTAATAATTCTCATTTATAGTAAATATATTATATATATTAAAACAAATAATTTATTAACATTTCTGGTTAACAATATCTGTATATTTCTAGCTTACAAACTAACAATGATGACGGTGAAGGACTCTATGACGTAAGATAACATATAAAGGATGATCCGGGCTATAATTTATATAATAATTATTAACACAACGCCAGTGCAGTAAATTAGATTAGGTAAAGTGTACATTTTTACACTTATCATCTTTATGTGATGTATCATTATATAATAACGTCATTATTTACTACAAAATATTACTATTTTAATTTTTAATATCACAAATATTATTTATAATCGTCGCATTTTTATTCTATCAAATAAATTTCAAAGGTTAATTTATTGGACATATTTAAAATATCATCCCAATAATTTAGCCTTTGATGTGATCGGCTTAATCAAACAGAACATGAAAAAATATACCATTAAATATATTTCAGGAACCGTGACATTCGCGGTATACGCTACGAAATAAAGTTTAGGACTCACAATGACTCAGGACTCTTACTATGGAGACGCAAGATTGGAATTCGGCCACGAGACTTTATTGGTCTCGGATTAACACTGGGGCGACTTCAATTAATTTATACGGATACTGATATAAAGGAAATTAACTTAGCACCACATGAGGATTGGTTTCAGTCTATAGAATCAAAAGTGAGAGTTGACGATGGGTTTTGGCATACAGCCACGATAAGACGAAGAAAAAGGCTTGCAATGTTACAGGTGGATGACACTCCACCTCTTAGAGGGTACTCGCAGTCACTTTTAGTACCCTCGAAAGCGAATCCCAAGTTATGGATAGGTACGTCTTTTTAATGTTTATTTTAAAATCTTACATTTAAATATTTTCATTTATAAAAGGTTTTGTATCAATAGAACGATTAAAACATGATGATCTGGTAACATTCGGCAATTTATAGACAGCTGCAATTCCAATATTTATATATTTTTTAAACACTTATTTATATTATTTAAAACACATATTTCATATTTCTTACCATATTTTGCGAGTATTTATTCTATGAAAAAGACATATTGCAAAGTATTTGCTATTATATGAATAAAAAATTCTCTCATGTTTTTGGAAAGAAAGTTAGGTTTTAATTATCAAGTTTTTACAAACATTGTTTTTAGGAGGTTCTCCATCACTGCCGCTCGGACTGCCAGCGTCGATGTATACGGGTCTTCGTGGCTGCGTTTCTAGCGTTAAATCAGGCGGAAGATATTTAAATCTCAAGACACCGATTCGACCCACCTCAAAGATTCGGCATTGTGATTAGTATTTATACCCACTTAATGCGAAATTTAAACAAATTATGTCAATTCTTACAAAGCTTACGAAAAAAAACTTTCGTAAAAGAATTCACATTGATTAGTTTTACTTTTAAAAAAAAAATTAAAAATAGAAAATGTTTTCGCCTTTCCTTTAGTAAAAAATCACCATTTTAAGTCACTGCTAACCATGTAATTTTATTTCAATAGTTTTAGTTAATTAATTTTGCGATCCTACTAAACTAAAATCTTGATAACTAACAGATCAGATGTGCATAGTTTAAATCATAGCAATGCAGTTAACGCAAACTGTCGCGTTGCAATTAATCGTAGAGCTATCGCTTAGGAAAAATCCCCTCTCTATAAAAACTAAGAGATTATTAATATCTTTAACCAAAAGAGATTGTTGCCATATTACGTTATGTGATAGTTTTAGTTGTATATAGTTTTTAAATTGTTTCCCATTGATGAAATCGGTGCTTGGACGGCACTTCATAAATAACTCATATGTCAATAAAAAATTTGTATGGATGACACGCATTAGTATATGTACTGTCATAAAATAGGTGGTTTAAATTATTAAGTGTAGAATGGTTGCTATTTAATAGTTCCCCTTCGTGTAAGCAGACCTAAAATTAAAAGAAAGTAATCGTTATTGATAATAACTATTGTATAACTAAAAATTAAGTATTAATAATATTGATTGTGCTTTTAAACAACATTCCATTTTTTTGTTATAAAATTTTTACTGAACATTCCCAATGCAAAACGGATAACATTTTTGATGATATTTTTTACATTAAAGACAATTCGTACGTTTATATTGTAGTAATTTTATTGTAAATTATAAATGGTTATTTATACTATCGTAAACAGTGCCATAGTTCCCATTATAATTTGTATAAATGTAAGGACCTGTTTTAATTACTCCTTTTCCTATAATTTATTAATTATTTATTTTAGAATCTTCGTTTACATAACCATGATTATAATGGTTAAGGCAATAAAACTCATAAAATTATTATTTGAAAATCTGTTTTTTGATGTATTTTTTTGTTTGATTAAGGAATTTAATAAATAATTTTGTAGCGATGTGAAAAAAAAAATTAAAATGTTTTAATTGATTTTATTCAAAAAAAAACTACAGTTTATCAGCGTCAATTTATTTGTAAATATGTAAATAGTTGTGCGAACTACATTTTTATAAGCCGCTTAACTGTTTTGATCATTGACCCGTGAATTTTTTTAACAGGTTCGTAATGAATAGATAGTTATCGTTTATATTGTAAATTGTAAGAGGGTAATTAATGTTAAACGTAGCTCTGAGCAAAACAAATAAATATCGATCGTGACTTTTAACAGTACGTGTTAGAGGTAGTTTAATCAGTAATATCGAATTTATGATTTAATAATTCGCGAGTAATAAAACTTTTAGCTGGATTGATGTTAACGTATGTTATATTGTACTAATAAATTCTAATTTCAGTTCAAAATTATATATAAATATGCTTTAAAATTTTAATCTTATGAAAGCTTTTAATTTTTTAATCGCTATCAAGTATTCTTGTAAAGTATTATACGTAAAAACTAATATAAAATAAACAATGACAATATTAATATTTATCTACACGGCATTTAGTGTTACGTTTATATTATATACGTGTTAGAATGCTTCATGTTCAGGCGAAAGTATCTGTTTGACCATTAGATTGTTTAGATTTAACCAACTATTTGATCGGAATAAACTATATTAATTTAATTTTTGATGTGCTAACTTTACATAACCACACATCACATATCAAACTGATCGTGAGTTGCATGGAGATTTGCGTCTACGAACATATGTTGAGTCACTGGGTTACAGTTTAGTACATATCTTCGAATCTATTTGTTATACAGTGTGTGTTTTGATGTACCTTTATTAGTTTAAATAATAAAAACAAGCGATAAAATAAATGAGACTGCAGTACTGAAAAGTGTGATTTTATTTCATTCCCGAATGATCTAATCGTAAACCTCGTGATACATGTCACCGAAAAACAAATGTAGTTTCAGAAATTACTCGAATTTTACAGTGTTACAAAATCTATTTATCGTTATCAGCATAATTCGAATAATTTTAGTCGTTCTAAAGTTTAATATTCACAATGATTTTATGTACCGCATATTGCAACTGCGAAATACTTTCTCGTCCAATTCCTCTCGATGCATTACGACTAAGGTCTATCTCAACAAGCTCAATGTCGCTCAGCGAGCAATGGAGAGGGTGCTCGGGATTTCACTACAAAGTCGGGTCAAGAACACAAATCTCTTTAGGTCTGTAGACGAGTAAAAGTAACGGACTTACCGGAGTGGAAAATTGTAGTGGCGATTAGCAGGTAACGTAGCGCGCAATATAGGCTACCTTACTACAGGCCTTAAGATTAATGTTGCTACTTACTACTTAAGGAGTAAAGACCACGGACCTTCAAGTGTGTCGGACGTATCCACGAGACGAACACACGACCTTATTTAAGTCGTTAAAAGACGTCGAATGCTTATGTTTTTGTAATTGGTTTGAGACTATTAAATCCTTTGAAGACTAGTGCAAGGAATGTCAGAGAAGACTCGAGAAATAAAATTAAACGGCACAGTACTTCTTAAAAATCTACAATAAATTTAAATGGAAAGATCGTAGCATTACGTAAACAACAAAGTCTCACCTAAACCTAAAACCTAACGAGTGGTTCAAAAACCATAGGACGCCCAGCTTTAAAATAGTCCAGATTAAGTGATTACATACAGGATCAGCTTTTAATCTTTAAGTAACTTAGAGAGGGAGAGATTGTAGGGGACTATACGAAGGGTAAGGGGAAGTAATCATCGAACTCGATGATTACGGTTGTTTTCCCAAGAGCACACGTTTATGAAGAAGGTACGTCAGATAATTAAAAAGGCTAAAAAAAACTCAAAAAAATCATAGAGCATTATAGAGATTGGTTTAATATTAAAAAATATACGTCAAATTTACTAATGTATAAAACAATAACATGGCGCTATAAGCATAATGTAGTGACACGTATCACCTTCATCATTTCAGCCGTAGAAGGTCCACTTCTGAATTCCATTTAGGTTTCAAAGGACCGATTGAAAGCGGCCTCCTATCGTCTTTCAACGACTTTAATAAAGTCGTCGGCCCACCTACATGTTACACATTTTACGCTGCCCATGCCGGTACGTTTGCTTTTTCTGGAAAGCAACTGGAGCGAAACGTTATCAAACAAACGTTTACTAACGGAGTACTTCACAGAAGCGTCAAAGTCATACTTCAAAGATGCCGTACACTACCTGAATCATTTGATGGTATAAGCGGCCAACTACATACCAGAAAAGAAACTCAAAGACTCGCGAGCCCGGCGATTAATTAAACTGTTAAAGTCTTACACGAATACCAGTATGCACAACAATCCTGAATAAAATAAAAAGCCAGTCTGTGGTCTACATTACAAAACCTTAAGGTTCTGCAGCTATCTGTTTTAGCTACAATATGGTCTATTTACTGCCAGTTCAATTTGCCAAACCGTTCCTCCGTATACGGATCTTCTCATTCCTCATTCGACCCCGGAAGTTCCGAGCCTAGCTCTCTCCATAAGTCGCTGTCTCATTGAGATTCGATGTAAGATCGTTTCAGTGTCGTAAGCCACGTACAAAAAATAATTTTAAAAAGATTTTATAACTACTTCATTAAATATACCAATTTAAATTTATGTAACTATTTTCAAACAGTCGAGTTCAGTTACTAAGAAATGGTCCATCTTAATACATTTGATATTTATGAGAAATGGATTTAATATCTTTCCTACAGAAGTAGCCGAACATAAGCCTTAGCAAATCGTAGTCATTTCTAAATCTACAAAGAGATCCTTTGGAAAATGGCGAGAGATCAACACGATGGAAAGACTTTCTTTATACTAATGGTCTCATCTATAGACTACTGTTATAGCTCTATATTAGGGTGAGTAAAGTAATATTCTTGTTCTTTTTAAATTTGTTTCTATGAAGATTGTTTTCAATTTATTTTATACACGACTTGCAAAACTTTGATGTGTCTAGAAAAATAGATAAAATTTATAATAAATACAATTTCGTTTGCTTGACTAATAAACAATATCAAATTTAATTTACGTTATGTTAAACTTGACAGTACAAATTCGTTTTTCTTTATTTCACTTCAGCAAAATTTCTTCGTATACGATTATTAAATTTGTCACCCCGAGGTCGTGACCAGTTTTGCGATAGTAGCATTAAAATTCTTTGGGAAGATCAACAAATACTTCAGGCTTTTTAATTGAAATGATATTAGCGATTTTTTTTTAAAAAAAATGCTATTTTTATTCTGGTGACCGTCTAGGTAGATAATTTTCGTCTTCTTGGCATTACCCTGTGTGAGTTTCGTGTCGTAGCTAAAAAGCTTAAAGAGAGATTCCATCTCGATTTTGTAGGAGTATTACAATATATGGTGTATTATTATTATGGATACGCTATATTACTGAAGAAACGTTAGTGTCGTCGCATTTTGCTTTAATTATGAGAGAGAGAGACGAGTGTTTTACTTGCCGACTAATTTCATTGGTTTCAGCGTCTATGAATCGAAACCCAAAAACATACGTTTATGACTTTTTCCAGGATTTTATATATATAAATATAAATAAATTCTCAATTCGCGCTCACAAAAAAATTAAAAACCGGTTCATTATTTCGCGGCAGATTGTTAGTAAAGTAATTCTTTTATTTAAATTTAGTATAGTGTTCTCGAGGCAAGAGAGAAGACATTTACAAAGATACTATAACAATTTGTTGAAGACAAGTGAGATATTAAAAGTTACGTAGAATTGTCACATTTGAGAACAATTGTTCTTATTAATATAATTACAGAATCAAGCTGATTACATTTCTAAGAAAACTTCTTAAATTTCGGCGCAAGTCAGATATTGTTTTAGTGTATTTTAATTTAAATTAAGATACAAAATATTAGAAAATTAACACAATATTTTTCTAAAGTTTTACCGCGAGTTTTAAACAAATAATGTTTTCTTATATTTCTCAACCGTAAACAATAAGCACAAGGACCTCTATCACAAATGATGAGGGAAAATGCTACGCTGACTGTAATCTCTTCTTGACTATTGTGATTAAGATATATTGCCATCCCCACCGAATAAAGTGATAAGTTCAAAAATACAACTTTCAAGAAAAGACGCAAAGCCAATTTTTACTAGTATTTCATTGTTCTCAAAAATTGATGCACTTAAAATTAGTAATAGTATAGTTTGGAAGCTAAGTACAGAACTATCTTTGTATATTTATATTTGAAAATACTTCGCGTATAATCTTTTTATTCTTATTTTTACTATACCTTGCTTGTTAAGAAAAAAAAGATAATTTTGCCTATCTCTGCCATTTAGCAAGAAAATTCTAGAACCCGTAGAGTGCAAATATTTAAAAATCTAAATGATAAAATAGATAAAGGCGATTGACATTGTATTTGGTAGCGGCGATGATATCGATACAATAGCCAGCACAATCCTATACAACTTGTACGAAAAGATATTTTTACCACTACTTTATCAATTCTTTTTTATAATACTAATTTGTTTACAAAAAAGTGCTATATCAAATTCGTTACAAAGACACCTAATGGAAATATCAGTGATTTCTGTATTATAAGAACAAAACCTCTCAATATTACTACCACAATCGTTCTACATGTTATATAATTTTTTTACAACCTCTCAAACCAACATAAATATAACACTCTGACATAGTTAAAAGTTATATGTACAAAAAAGTTTCTAAAATTTATAATTTAAAGATGCTGATTAAATAAATGTTTGTATATTTAGAAAATTATACTGTACTTGCAAAATGACATATTATCCCATCCAATCTATGAATGAATCCATTTTTGTCCTCATATCAGCGGAACCGCAAATCAACCAGACAATGTGCCATCGAATGGGAGAAGTAATAATAGGATGGCACGATATGTGGGTAATATGACGGATGGGGTAGGACTTCCCATTTTAGCATTTTCAAAAAGGTTTGAACGGTTTTGGCTACATGGGGTCGAACGTTGTCATGTAGAATCTTTTCTTCAGTACAACTATTCAGTACTTTTTGCCTATTGAGGCCATTTTCTACGCAGTGCTCGGCTCAGTCAAATCAATAAAAGTCGATACTGTTGCCAGCGATGGTTTTGTTTTGTTAAGAAAAGTAACTCTTCCTGAAGACGATTATTTTGGATATAATCAGGCATTTTCAACCAACTAAGAGTATGTGATGGTGATGATGTCATGTGATGGAAAAACATGTTTTTTGACAATTCGAAATATCTCAATCAATTAAAGGGATTAAAACAGAAAATAGAAACATAAAATCTTTTTGTACTGCTAAAATTGTATTGTAAAATGGTCGCTTTTAATTTTTTAATCTACGTTTATACGTCACGTCACTTGAAAAAGACTACCGATTTTATTCATCCTTTTCAGACAAGTTTCTATTTTGGAAATTTTTTATAGAATAAAAATTAAATAATTGCGCAGAATCTTTTTATTTTTTTTTTATTTCTTTTTATTTTCAGAAAATATAATGACTATTGACACTGCACATTTGAGAGTTCGCTAAGAACTTCGCGTGTTTGACAGTTCGTTTCGAGGTACGAATTGATTATTCATAGCTAACACAGAATAACCCCTGTCAGGTCAGCTAGTTACCTATAAAAAGAACATAAAGAAAGAATCTAAACAAAAGGAGACATGTAAAAGCGAATACATATACGTACATACTTTTTATTTCAGTTTTAACTTTAATTAAAATATTGTATATATTGTAAAATATATTAGCACTTTAAAGTAAAACATTAATAATTCACGTTAAGTAATTATATAAAATACTAAAACCGCTATTATGAATTCCATTTTAGTCGAAACCAAGCGGAATATAACTATTTATTTTACAGATGGTATTAAACTTGCAATGCAAGTTGTTGTATATGAAAACGTTTATAGCATTCTCTACCGAACTCGATCTGCCTTTGTTGTAGTTATTGCGAAGTTACCCACACCTATCCAAATATTTGGGTGTTAGTAGAGCGATAAAGCGGAAAGTTAGTTAATTGATCGAGAATAGGTGGCATTTGGAATTACTGCTAGCAACTGTGCCAGATAAAGCCTCTCCTGTTAATATTTTACTTGAATAAATTTAAAGCTTTAATAATAACTAAGTATTGCAGATGAAAATTGTGTAAATATGAAGTATAACAATGAAAACGTATAAGTGAAACAACATCCAGTAAACGTATACTATTCTATGACAAGTTTAGTTTTAAAGGATACGATTGAGAGATATACTGTCGAAAATTTTGAATAGGAAAGCAGCCTGCTCCCAGCGTCTTCTAACGACTTTAAATAAAGTCGCGGGTCCGCCGTGAGGATACGTCTGACACACTTGAAGGTCCGTGGTCTTCACTTCATAATCTTAAGATCCTAATATCCGGTTTTGCCTGTTATGGTACCCTGCCAATGCCACTTTAATTTGCCAATTCGCTATGTCAGTTACTTTCGTCTAGAGATCTCCTTATTCCTGACCCAATCATGTAGGAAAATCCTGAGCACACTCTACATGGCTCGATGAGCGACTGTGAGATTGTTGAGATAGACCATAGTCCATGTTGAACGAAATATTTCGTAGTTGCAATATGCGGTACATAAAATGCATAAAATTTTGTGAATATTAGGTTTCAAGGGGTCTAAAATGATTTAAATTCTGCTGATAATTTTGAACAGGTTTAGGCACAAATTTATTTAGTTAGACCATGCCTAATTACTTACTAAGAATCAGAAAGAAGCTAGCGTTTATTTAAGCGTTGTTTTACTTATTATGGTGACAAATTAATATTTATTATTTTATAAATACAATGTTCATAGACTTTTCGGAAAAACGAAATTGTACAGCAAAGGCTATTTCATTTTCCTCCTGTCAATACTTGAAATGAATTGATGCTCAAAAATTTTAATTTAATATTTCCTTTTGTTTCACGTTCTTTTTATGACACTGAAATAGTTATTGATTCTTTATACAAATTCAAAATTTTTCTTTAAATATCTTGTTATTATTGTTTCGCATATTTGTTCATATTGAATAGTACTCTTAAAAGATATTTATCGCATTACAAAAAGTTTACATTGTAATAAGATTTCTGTACCGAGTTTCGCTATTTTTAATAGATATCGCAGTGACGCCACGGCAAAGTTACTTCTAAGATTATTATTTAATTGGGCAAATAACATCTATTTCCGAAGTTTAAATCACGTTAGGGAGAACGTTGATAACGAAATCCGGAAACTTAGAATTGACCATAACTGTCATTAGTTAACGACTAAAGGATGATCGCAAATTACTACTAAATTGTGTATATTGTCGCAAGCGTGCGTTGGTTCACCGCAAGCTTGAAGCATACATCATTATCCTACACTGTCTACAGAAGCAAATACAAACACAATATATGAAGAAACAATTTTTTTTATTTTATTTCTTTTCAATGTCCAATCACCATCGATAAAGAGATTATTAAACATGTAGTTTCTCACTATCTTAATTTAACAAATAGAGCACCAGGGTGACAAAGGAAAAGTTTAGGCTGACATAGGAATTTCATCTCAAATTGTTTTTATGTAATATAATGTTTTATTTAATTTATTCTTTAAAATAAAATAAAAAAAATCTAGTAATGATGAATTTTAGCAACGTTGATGATTTTTAGCAATGTTGAATATAATGGGGAAAGATTTTTGATTACCGTTTTTTACTATATAATATGTAAAGGTCATAGGGATCCTTATACATGTAATGATCTGTGTGCTCATTCATAAACTCATTTTCGCAATAATATACTGGCGATAAAAAATACTCATCGG
This sequence comes from Battus philenor, assembly GCF_028537555.1. Lineage (NCBI taxonomy): Eukaryota > Metazoa > Arthropoda > Insecta > Lepidoptera > Papilionidae > Battus > Battus philenor. Next base: position 9,967,246 of record NW_027181693.1, read on the forward strand.
ATATTTAGAATGGTAAGTGTCCATAAGCAATGCCCGTCGTTCAAGTTAATCGAGTTTTAATAATTAAAAAATTGAAATACATTATTTGAAATAAAAAATTCAAAATATACATTAATCGCAATTATGACTGAATCGATGTATAATGAAAGCGAACGCTTTTATATCATTTGATAAGCTATCTGTCCACTAATGGATTTACGTGTGATTAATATGTATTGGTGCTATTACTATCCTTACTTAGGTAAATGTTTCACAACCGTGCTTGTGTACATTTACGTCGGAGTAATTTGTATATTATTTTAATAACTTATTAAAAGTTGGCATATATACGAGTTAATAATTGAAATTGGCTTCCCAAATCTGCCAGGGCACGTCTCACGGCTGAATTGATGATGGTGACATGACATACAAAGATAAGTTTCGTTAGCTTCAAATAATAATCTTCGCATTAAAATGGGCGGGGTGTAAAAATCATTAGCTACATCTCTTTTGCAAATCATCATCGTTTTAGCAGTAAGATACAGATCTCTTTTATTGATTTTTAATAGGACCGGTTAGAAGACGCCTGCATCAAACATCTTCTAACGGCTTAAGAAAGACGTCTATCCACCTTGAAAGTGGACGTTCTTCGCTGCGCTTGCCAGTCCGCTACCTCCACAATAGGTCCGTAGTCTACCCACTGCCACAACAATTTTCCTAAAGATGGGCAGCAGCGTCCAGTATACGCGCCATAGGTATCTTTGGGGGAAGCCTATACCTTTGTCAGTGACAATGGGCGTATATGGTCGTAAATTATGAATAAATAACGGTTTTAATATTTATATAGATTGTCGTATAACTAAAAACAATAACTAGTTGGCCGAACTAAAAAGCGCTAGAGTTGAGAGAACACAAAAACAGAATACTTCGTGCGCAGGCTCTGCTGAAAAGTTTCAATGACTAAGTTTTCATTTGAAACAACCTTTAAGTGTATTTTATTACAGAAAGGAAATAAAATGTTTCACAACTTCTTTCTACTTTTGATTAAGAAATATTTGCTTTACGTCTTAATATAAAAAATAGATTATTAAAAATTGTACAGTTATTACAAATTTTATTATAACTATCATGGAATTTTAGTAACTTTTTGTGTTCATCTAATTGAAACATAATAATTAAATCGGAGTAAAATATTTGTTATAAAATAACAGCCTCAGTAAATACTATTGAATTATGTAGAAAAAACCTGGAGACCTGTTTGTCTGCTCCATTCCGTTGTACTAAGCACTTGTAACGTAACAATTGTTGCATGGAGTCAAACTCATAACTGAAAATGTAAGATCAAATGTTTCTCTTATAAATAGTGACATTTTAACGAGCTATGAATACTGATGGCAGATAAATAAATACCGTGGAAATAAAACCAACATGTTTGTTTTTTTTGAACACAGTTTTTTTGTTCACAGTTTTATTTGTTATAAGCATATCATATATTTGTTAAAAATGACTCATTTTGTGGTTATTCGAACGCCTCTGTATGTGTTATAGCCTAATACATAGCTATATTAATAAAAATAGCATCGGTCGCAAAGGATGTTCCTATGTGGAAAACTCGTGAATTGTTAGACCAATTTATTTTTATATTATAATTAAGGAACAAGTATGTTTCTTATGAAGAGAAAATATGAAAAAGTTTTGGGGAAGAAAAAAAAAGGGACACTTATTTTCCTGTACAAATCACTTATTAAATTAAAACACGTGTACCTAGTGCTGTAAAGCGTTACAATGAAATTCTATTTTAATCCTAAATTTATGAAATAATTCTAAAAGTTATTAATAAATGGAACAAAAGCAATCATTTTGTTAGAAATTGTTTGTTAACTCAATAAATCAACATACAGGCTGATTGATTACAGGTGTGAGAGCTTTGAAGGGGCGAATGGATAACTCATTTTCGGCAAAAAAGCTTATTGTTTTTACGTCTTTTATATAATCACCCTACCTGATATTTCTTAAATATGTTATTTTTTTTTGTAATATAACAGACTGATAACTTCTGACAGTACAAAATTTGCATGGAAAGATATAAAACAATAGTTAATTTTAATTTTGAAAACGTCTTTCTTTAATGTATGATCGTAACATTATTAATCATTACTGGAAACATTGACTTATGGATATGGGGCGCTATAGATGGGCGATATAGATTTGCATGCAAATCTTTTAAATCTATTATCCTGTTTAAAGCAATTAATCTGAAATACGTACTGTTTATATTTTATTCCATTGGACTGCCATAGGATAACTAGAGGGTACGAAATAAAATAGGGTAACAAATTATTTTTATACTTATGTGATAAATATAATTTTTAGGTAGAAATACCATATTTACTGTCTACTAAACATAGTCTTCCAAAGTTTTATCGATAATAGTTATGAATGAATATGTGCTTTTTGCGTTCTGCGATTTATAACGTGCTCAAATATGAGTTTTTGTAATGTGAGGAACAATCTTATTATTCCGGTTTACAATATGGTAATATTTATATCGTGTTAATGTTCTAAACATGCAAATAAATTATTATATTACGGAAAAGACATTTATTTATTAATACTTAGAAGTGTTGATTTCCTGAAATACAAGAAAAGAATGAAACACGATCGATTTCAATACTTTTTTATGAATTTATTTCAATATGTTAGAGTACAAAAAAATAAAAAACTAAGTTAATTTTTATGACGCATTTAGTGATTTGTTTATTGTTTAAATATTGATAAAAAAACGAGCATCAACAAAAAGTAATTTTATAAACCTATAAAATTGTTAACTTACGCGCTATAAAAATTTTCTTTTTATATTTGGATGGAAAAATGTTCTTAAGCAAATTTAATATGCGTTTAAATCGCTTCCATTTCTATTACATTTTCAAAGAAAAAAAACATGAAAGCGCGTAACACGGATATTTTCTGTATTTAATTTTCCTTCGTGGTTTTTTTAATAAGTCTATTTTTAATAAAAACATGCGTTGATATGATATCTTTTAAAATTATAGTTTTTTTTTTAATTTGCAATTACATTACAATTTTCCTTTTTAAACAAATTAAATATAAAAATAATATGTTCCGATGTTATTTAAATTTATTGTCGTTAAATTCTGAAAATATAGTTATGTTAGTTTGATCCTATATTGTTTGTTATGTTTACTTTAATCCATACAGATTCTGATATTTAGTCAGAAATTCGTATGCGAATCTTAATTCTTATAATTAACTTTGATTCTGCGAAGGACCTCTACTGCTGGAATAGAACACAGAATTCCGTCAGGACCGATTGAAAGCTGCCTGGTTCCTGCGTTGTCTAAATTAACAATGTCTGTCTACCTTGTGGGTGAATATGCTACATTGCGCTTACCGGTCCATAGTTTCCACTCTAAAACCTTAAACTGCGGCTTTAGTTTCGACCACCAGTTTTGCATGCTATCTGATCTGCCAGCTGCCACTAAAACTTGCCTTTCAATCTACGAATCTCCTCATGTCTAATTCTATCTCGAAGAAAGGAGTCAAGCATAACTTTCTCTATGGCTTGTTAAGGGACTGTAAGCTTGCTGATGAGGCCCAGTCTTTCTTAAGTATACTTTCTTTTTCGGACAGACGCTACATATGCAATAAGAAAGCGTGAGCTATATAGCGGTATGAATAGACAGGTAGTAATCTGTTTGTTATTTACAACAGAAGAAAGTAAGGAGTCAAATATTATTTAGCTCACCTGATAGTTTGATTGTAGCCTATAGCAGTCTGTAACATGCATTTTCCCATCACTTCCGAGTGTTTTTAATTGTAATATAAATAAACACTTCAGTGTACCTAGTGACAAATCACATTTTATGTTAGTGTCGAAGTAATGAAAATTATCATTTAGTAATCGTAAAGCAAAATATTATTTTATCAATTTATTAGCACTTTAGATAAAGCAAGAATTTATAATAATATTAAGAATTAGCTCTCGAAGTACTCTTAAAAGATGTAACCAATTATCCGCTCGTGAAACTCTCTGAGAGCTCAAGCTTGTTTTCAATCATGGAGCATTTCAGCACTCAAACTTTATTTTATTCTTTATTCTTTAATGTTTGCAATTGCAGTTAAAACTTTTTCAAGTTTCTTTGTACATTAACAATAGTTTACTAATCATATCCTTTACGTGTTTTTGATTGTTAGATGTTGTGCTTCGTAGAATATTGTGTATTACAAAAACTATACTGCATTATCATAAACAAGCCGCATCACTTTAACTTTATCATTCATTTTTTTCTTTTAAATCCTTTATTATAACACTAATTAAGTTTCACCTCTCCATTTATGTATTTATGTGCATTTATTATCACCTCATACATGTTAGTTTCGTCGTACCAAAAGAACTAAGACATAATCGAGATGTAAAAAAAAATTTAAAAAGTTTTAATGTCATTATTTTTCAAAATGTTAAAAATAGTCAGAACAGTTCTTTAACAGATGCTTTAAAATATTTTGATTGTTCTAGTTATTTGCTACATTTTATACTATTCTTTAATAACATTCTACTTATTCGAGCAAACTCATTTTCGCTTATGCACTCTGAGAACAAAAAGAACTATTTTTTAACTTAAAAGTACTTTAAAATTTCTACATTTTCAGAATAAATCGCATGCTGTTCTTTAACAAAATCTACTTCCGCCTGCGGTCAAAGCATTTACATATCGATTTTAAAATCACAAAGTCTGCGACAACTTTTGTTGCAGCTTTGATTTAAGTCACAATTTCATTCACTTTTTTTAAAAAAATACATATTCACAACAAGAAATATTGTAAAGTTTTATTAAAAAAATAAAGCAAGAATAATAAAAATTTCTTATACGTGCAATGGTTGCAATTAAGTTACAGGAATCAAAACTTATCCAACGTAACATTATAAGCAAATTTAGTATTAACAATAGAAATTCATCATAAAAGTTCCAAAATTTTTCTTTCTTTCTACAAACAATTTTCAGCAAAATTTCGCACAATGGCTATGTATTAAAACCCAGTAACATTCCTGGTAGCTTACACAATTCCGGTTTTGACGAAATTAGTATTCAAAGTCCGTAGGAAAACCTGCATCCGTGAGTGGAAGAGAAGAGCTTACATTTGCAAATGCGAGCGTGAGTTCACGCCGCAAAGAATTTGCTTTATCCGTTGTTATAACGAACGCAGCGCTTTGGAAATTCAGTAAAAAAAAAATTTAAAGCCTCGAATTGATTACGCAAACAAACCTTCGTGGTTAAATCTTACCCTGTTAACAAACCTGTTACCGAACTCGTTAATCATCGAGCACAGTTAAACGTTATAGTAATACCTTTAAAAGAAAATATTAGTACCTACAATTACAGTAACAACTAACTTAATAATCGTAGCAACATTTTCGCTTCGATCACAGTTAAGTATAGCATAATTTCCATTATAAGCGAATATTATCGTAAGACAATTTTGCCTGATATAAGTCGTACCTAACAAAATTATAATAATTCGACTTATCTTACTCCTATTTATCAGATCGCCTAACTCCAAAAAACATAATGTTCAAGACATTGTTACATTTTAGTAAACAACTTTTAGTATTGAAATAAAAAGGAGTAATTCAATTTTCTGATAACATTTATGTTCATAAATACACAAAGTTTATTACATATAAACACAATAACAAAATCTTTTTAATATTCTTTATGGGTAATATTTAATATATATAAATATTATTAATAATTCTGTAAATGTTTTGTTATAGATCAATTAACATAAACGTAAAAATATTTTCCTTTTAATATGGAATATTTTTCTTTGAAGCAAATTTTTCTCTCTTTGAATAAACAGTGACAGCGAAATTCGGCGGCCATATTTAGAATTTAGTGCAATTTAATACATATCAACATCGTTGACGTATCGCAACAACCGGCCTTGTGTACACATTAATGAATCCATTACGTGAAATGGAATGCGCAGGCTGTGAACCAGGGATGGCCATGTGCGTAATCTATGAAACAAATTTATTGGTATGAATAATAATTTATGAATATCTTGAATCACCCAAGTTATAGCTAAATGCAAAACACAAGAACAAAAGCCCAGCGGATTGCAATTTAAAGTAGCAGTGGGCAGCGCATTAAACTGATGGCGTCTGGAGCTTCACGAACATTCAACCTTGGTGACGCTGAATGCAGGTCGCTTCGTCGAGTCTACCTGTGAACGTGCTGCGAATGACCTATGACCATTTTTTATAATTAAATTACTTTTTACGCCAAACAGCTGTATCGTAACCCTATGTTACTTTGTCCACGGGTTAAGTGATAGGTGTGGTGCTAAATAGCAGTTTTAAATATGTCACCATGTCAATTCAATATACAGACTTACATAATGAAACTGTTAAAAAAATACTCCTGACATTCTTCTGCCTTTTAATTAGCTTTAATGGCCATAATTTAGAGAATCTGTGTTAAAAGTTCTATAAGACCATTTAGTTGATCAGATACGAGAATCTTAGTTAGGAACAGAACAATTTCTACACTTATATTATTCAAAAAAAAAATAATGACAATACTTTTATGCAAACCTAATATACAGACTAAATAAAATATTTCCTTATATTCAAGCCCAGTTAGCCTGATATTACTTTTAACTTATATTTTATTAAAGAGCGATGGTTGGAACAAATAAAGTGCGTAATAATGATAATAAGAATATTTTTACCTAATAAAGCGTATATATTTTTATTACAAAAGCTTCAAAAGTTATTTATTATTAACTTATAATAATAGTGGTTTAAAAAAAAACAAATAGTCCGTGTTCAACCTTCACCAAAGCGATGTTTTCATTCATTTAAATGGCCGTGTGTGTATGAATTCCAATGAAATTTTATAATTCATAATTTGATTTGTATTTTATAATTTGATTAATTTAAAGCGGGGAAGTCGATTGATGTTGGCAGCGCAAAACCTGTCATCGAGGCGATTTTTGAGGAGGTATGTGCCTTGCAGTGGGCGTCTATCGGCTGAAAATAAGAAGACATAAGTCATTTAGTTATGTGACGTATACATATAATATTAACATGTAAAATAACAAACGCACTTTTGGTATGCAAGAAAAGAAATGGTAAAATTATATAAAATATTCTTTGTCCCTTTCACGTTCAATTGAAGTGCAACTTCGGTGGCATTCCAAATAAATTGAAACGTTCCCGCTCATGTTTTAATTTCATTAAACAGCCCTGCACGTAATAACTACAGTAAAGTAATTATTTTACGTACACAAGAATAAAATTAGTTCGTGTCTCTTGTTAATTTTTGATTTACGTATTAACCCCACATTCCTTTTCAACTCTATCCGTTCAGTAAAAATATATCCATTAACATGAATTTTTATTTTTTTTATATATATTTTCCATATGATATTTGTTCTTTGAACCCGAAGTTTACTTCATATATGTTTTTATATCAGTAACAAACTTCCTTTATTTTATTTTAATTTCACATTGATTATTGCAAAACGCATGAAAAAATACGTAATATACGCAACTGCGTTTATAATTAGTCGTTACTGTATTCATACTTTTACTTTATTGAAATATAGTGCTGAAAATAAAATGATAGTAGAAAATTCCTAAAAGCAAAATCGTGTACTCCATAATATAATTTACATTTAATCGCTTTAATAATTTGTTGTATTTATTTTAATCAAATCTTTATAAGGTTAACCGAAAAAGATACGTATAAATTAAATGAGACATTAAAACTCTTTACCATTAGAACAAACAAGACAATTAATGAAACAAAGAGAAGTACTTTAATTCGTAATTAAAAGGAAATATGCTAAACGATTGTATAACTTAAATAGAGGAAACATTTAAAGTGCTATTTCTCTCTGCTTGGGGGCAAAACCGTCCGATTTAGGGATGGAACTTTCTGGAACAGTAGATTTAATGTACTTTTAATTATTGTATGTCGGGAGAAACAGCCTCGGTAAGGTTTTTTTAAAGAGCCTTGCCTTCTTTGTCGACATCACTGATTATTTTGTTAATTATAACATACTACCAATACAATGCAGTTTTGGAATCTTCTTACATTCGACTAACAGTGATCTAATGACTTCAGAGATCAACAACATAACTCGTGACTTTGTACGTTATTTACAAGTACGCAACGATGGCAAATGTTAGCTTAAACAACTTACTTATAAGGCCTATGTTCCCAAATAGACGTCTTACGGCTGTTCATGTAGAATTGGGTGTCAACAAAATAAAAATAATGTAACCCCTTAAAAAGTATTAATTTTCAATAATGACACGATTTTACACCACGTATAAATATAAACATGAGTAAAAAACATATTTTAAATATGTTATTTTAATTTTCGTACATAATTATATAATAGCATTAAGGTTTGCTAATATTTTAGGTTAAAGAAGGAAACTATATTTTTCAATTATTTCAGCTATTGCAAAGATAATTAAAGTGCTTCAGTAAAGCTTATAATTTAATGGTTTTATGTCTCAAAGACTTTAAAATCTCTTCTGAATACCGTAGCGGTCCAAGAAAAGCATCAAAATAAGATATAAATACATTTAAAACACACACAACACATTTTTCTTTAAAGTTCCGGAGTAGAGACCATGGACCGGCAAGCGCAGCGTAGAATCATCCGAAATTAGAACAGGCGACTTTTTTACTTATTGGTTATTTCTGGGCAAGTCTATATTCGACAGTGGTTGCGAAAATGGTGTAGATTTTTTTTAATTCTTTATTACAATATATTTACAATGGTAGCAGTAACGATATATATTTATAAGAAAAACGTTTTATAATACCCGTACAAAAAAATTAGACATAAAATGGCAAATGAAAACGCGTCTCCGACTAATCTAGTTTCGTCGGAAGGGCGCAAAGGCTGAATGCTCAATGAGGGCGCAGTGAAATGTTGAAGTGCTGCTCTACATTACAACGACAGTTTTTTTTCTTACTTTAGCAATGAACCCATTTATTGTGGGCCCAATTAAAAAAGAATTATTTTTGTTCCTCGTAAAAATGAACACCAGTTAGGCAGAGAGAATCAAAAATAAAAATTTGTCAAATGTCTAAATACTTATAAACACATGTAAACTGTCTGATCGAATATTGTGATAATAAATTTTATTCAACGAACATTTTTACGCCTACGTATAAAAACCTTAAAATAAACGACACGAGAAAAAGTTTTGTTTGCCAGTAGATAATATTCTTATAATAATGAGATCTTTTTTTTTTGCTTAAGTTTAAAAACATTATTAGGTCACGATAACATACGCAAATATATTTGGCAACATATTTGCGTATCGTGGGACTTCAGATGTCTTTATGAATGACCTTGTAATGCCATTTACTCGCTAAGACGGTTAAACTTATACACAAAAATATAATAAACATAATAAAGCATGTTTATTATTAACATTATTTCAGCAGTAGGACCTACTATGCTAGTCGTAGGCCTCCCACAGAGGTTTCCAATACAACAGATTTGAAGCTGCATCTAGCGTATTCCGATGATTATTAACAAAGCTGTCTATCCACCTTGTCGGTAGACCCCTTTCGCAGCGCTAATATGAGTGTGTTACTTAAAGCGTGTTGTTTTATTTATTGTATTTTATATTAAGTATTCCCTAAAGTGCCCTTGTCATTCATCTCCATCAAGGTTGTCTAGTAGCGATCGCCTCGAGCGGTAAGACCGTCTGTTATATTGACTCTGAATAAATTGAGTTAAGTTTCAGTTATTATCAATTAATTGTGTCATCGTTCCTTTCTGACGTATTTTTCCAATATTGCTGTATAATGAAGCGTAAAAATAATAAGTTTTTGTTAATCGTCTCAAAACCACTCACTGGAAGTCAGAAGTTAGCTTTTGTTAGTTAGCTTTTTAAATCTTTTAATTAATTCTGTTGATTCATTTTAGTCAAAATATTATTATTAATATACAATATTATTCTCTAAATACATTATGGAAGTTTCTTTATAAAAATGAATACGCAATAGAATTTATATTGTTCTTAAAAATAAAAACTTGTCACCGGCGTAATATTTGTTAAAAAATATTAGGTCCGCATTAAGCTACATTTGTATTTTCAACTCAAAGAGTAAGTGCACTTTGTTGAAGTCAAAGTTCAGAGCTGTCGTTTTAAGGAAACTATTTTTGTGTTGATGTAGATGTAGCTGGCAGCTCCACCTAGTTAGTTGCACTCGAAACTTTTAATGATACGAAAAACACGTCAATAAATTGCCCGGCGTTTAGAATTTAAAGACGCACTCGCAACTTTTAAATAATTTTATATGGTTCGATCTTTAACTAAAATTTATATCACTGGGAATGCTATAAGCATCTATTGCATTAAAATATTGGGAGATAATAAGGAAGGACTATTTTTAAGAAAAGACTATCCAAACATAAGTTTTGTTTTACTGTTTTATTTTTTCTTTCTTGACTATTTATTAATCCAAACCACTTAAATATGATGTTGGTCAACCTGAAAAGTTCACTTTAAACAGTATGACACCAATCAAACAGCAAGTCGATCTAATAGTATATACAATTTTTGATGTGACTTAGACGAATTATTATCTTTTTATAGATCGCACGATGATACGGCCCGTCTGTAAAAAAGGATTAAAAAAAAAATTTATTGTACAATAGATAGTTAAAAGAACGAAATATAATTTTTATTTAAAAATTAAATATAATTCATGTTGAAAATGAACTGTGTCTAAGTATTGTTAAGTACCTGCAAATAGACTTAAAATATGTTTAGTACAGATTACTGCTTTCAACACTTAAAAAAGTAATAAGTATTTAGAAATTACAGTGACATAAAGTTGTGAAATATTTTCTGAATGGAATGTTAAAAGAATGAAGGGAGCAATGGAAGTAGTCTGAGTTTATGCAGGTGTAGTTTCGCTTCATTAGTTTTTGCAACGGTAGAATGCACTCGCGTTCCGCGCTGTGTAAACTCAGACATATTTGAATATTGTTTAGAATTTCGTAATGGACAAAGCTTTAAAGTATTCTCTGTGTTTGATATGTAAATAAAATAATCAACACTATAACCTTTGTGATATTTAGATTCATTTTATTTATCCAGCAGATGCTTATTTACTCAGATATGATAATTGCCTGACTGTGTCAGGAAAATCACGAGAAAATAATGTCTCTATCTCGGGCCTCGTTGACAAGCCCGTAGCCGCTTTATGAGTCATGGAGAGGCCTATGTTCGCGATTTATCTTCGATATCGAATGAAGAATGAAAACATTCGCAGACCAATAGAAGCAGGCAACAGGCCAGCGAATTGCTAAGTTGTAGTGTCAGTGGATAAATCAAGTAACATACTAAACAGATAGCCACTGGTCGATCCATTGGTTGCGAAACGGAGCATAGGAATAACCACCAGGTAAACAGATGATCTAGTCTAGATCGTCGGAGGACCCTCGATATATCCTGTTAAAAGCATATGGGTGGCAGTATACTAGCTACGGCTAAAATGATGATCATAATGATGATAATGACGGTAAGGAAATTTTATTTTAGGTAGTTAAATTAAATTAGCAACTTGACCAAGTGAAATAATTGTAATAATCAACATATAACTACATAAAACAAGCTTTAAATTGAATTAAAAATGTTGCATAAAGATAAAAAAAGACATCGTGTAATAATAACGACAGATAAGATCAGTCAATGTAAGAAAACCGAGAGAAAACTTGTTCAAATTGTGATTAACGTTAATTATGAATTTAATCCATCAACTTCGTGATTTATTAATGTGAACTCCTGTTTCAACTGTACAGAAATGTTTAATTCCGGATTGAACAATATCCATATGTGTCCGCTACAAAAATTATAAAAAACAAGGCTCCATTTATGTTGGAAAGGAAAGAAAATGTTAGAGCACGACGAATGAAAATTTCTGTATTCATTTTTAATGCCATTTCAGTTCATTCACAAAATTTCAGTTGCTAATATATATGTTTTTATAAAAATCGTTTTATCTTAATCATTTTGATTTTGTTTTTTAATTATTACATGTTTTTATTTTTTGTTTACCTTCATGAGACGTCTTTAGGAAGACGATTCATTCGATTGTAAATCACTAGAACTTTTATCGTAAGTGCTACTCAAGAGACGTAACTTTTTATCATTTCATGGATTCACCGTGCGACTGCGTAGTCTATCACGATTAAGGGAGCTGGATACCTTTCACGAGTTCCTGCCGTAGTTTCAAGTAAATCACCACATAAACATAAAATATGATTTCAGTTAACCAGTTAAAGTCTCTGTTATAATTAATACACGATGTTTACGACAGCTATTTTAAAGTATACAATAATACTTTAGCCATTGTAAGCTAAATAATCTATTGTTATATTTCTGGTACTTAAATTGTACTTTGCCTTATTGCTTTAACAGGCCATTTTTATGAGCCCAATTTTAAAGTAATCACGTTTAGGAAATAAAAGTGTAGAAACGCAAAAATTTATTTAAAAACGCGCACTCCGAACTCCGTAGCCCGTCAACCGAACCAGAGCATCAGGCATTTACATTAATAACGTTATCTGACCCAACAGGCAGTCGACATTGAAACAAGCTAACTTCAAACTTTAATTGCCGTTCATCGTAGCCGTCAATTTACCATAAATGTAAGATAAAATAATTATTCCGCAGCACAGCTAAACTTTGTTTAATATCCAATCAATTATTATTAAACAAGGGTGGTAAGTTTCTTTAAAAGAAAATTTATGTATGTTTTGTCCTTTTTATTGAGTAATCTGCGTAATATAAAATATATAGCAGTGTTATTTGTATGTTTACTAACGAATAAAAATGTAATAAAAAATAAGTGCTTAAGGATAATACATATTAATAGATAGACACTTAATTGTTTGGTTATAGACTTAGTTATTTAAGAAAGTAATTATATTTTTCATGGCGTTATTTTTATGCAGGAGTCAATATGAGTTTATATTGAGATTTTTATATTAAACGATGAATTAAATTAGTAAGTTTGAATTGATGATGTATAAAAATATGTACTTTCAATATTATAATTATAGGAGTAAAACTTATTACTGTTGTCAAAATAAACGATATTTGTTTTAATTTTAAACTAATAAGTAAGATTTAAGAAAACAATAAAATCCTTTAAATAAAAGTTTCTCAACGAAAAAAGAGCGAACAATCTTTAAAAACCGTCAAGTATTTCACGTATACGAAATATTTTCTATGCATTTCAAGTCACGAACACCGATTTGTTTACATCCCTAAGCGCACCGCACGGTTACAAAATCTATACGATACTTTATTCTGTATTTCCCATAGTTACAAAGTGACATGAAAAGTTTGGTATTTTTATTTGTAAAGGTGTGAAATAGAAACGGTTACAAACGGTCAAAGAAACGTGACTTTATTGACAAGCACTTTCAAACCCATTCGAATTGTGCTCTGTATTAAATTTCTAAAATTTAATTATTTTGACATTTATTAAAAGTGGTATAATAGGAATTATTTGTCTTTTGGTATAATTATTGTCGTCTAAATAAACAACTTAAATCTATCGGCAAAATTTGCTTTACAAAGGGCTTCAATTTATAAATAACGAAACGTATTTCCATAAGCATTTGGTATTGTTTAGGCAATTTCGCTGACTTACATTTAAATCTGTGAGCAGTAATAGCCGTAGGTCACAGCTCGATTCCTGGAACATAGCCTTATACACGATTTACACTTTGTACGTGTTTGTACTTTGTGTGTGTTGATTACATAGGATTGCCACTGCTCACTATAGAGGAGGAATATGCCGTGTAGTGCGCTGTCTTTAAGTCTATGAGACATTTAAATTATAAATATAATTCATTAAACTAACATTAAAATTAAAAATTCTGTATCCGGTTGGATTCTGCAAATATGATAATCTTACGAGTTTTTCGTTACGTTCAAGTGGTTATCCATAAAGCTTTCGTCAAAATGCTTTTATACTTTATTTGCTTTGCGATATTCTTTTCCTCTGACACATTATTATCCCAAATGTTTGTTTGAATTTCTTTATTACACACAACAAATAATTGAGTTAATCACGGAATTTATGATTAAAATTGTAGATGGCCATATCTTTTTCTACACCGAGTGATCGGTAACGAAATTCTAAATAAGACGTACGATATTGCTAACAATTTTCAAAAGTTGAGAAGAATTTTCTAGCCAATTTTCTATTAATCAATTTTTTTTTCTTTTTATTTCTCTCTCAGTCTATTGCGAACTTCGAATTGATTTCATGTTTTATTGATACTTATAAATAAGCTTATTAGTTTTTGTGTGTTTGTGTTTAATTAAATTAATTTACAAGTCTTTGTATGTAATGCAATCATCATAAATTTAATAGTCTGAACCTTCTCATACACTCTACGAGTTGACTGGCCGCAACTTGCCCTTCAGTGTTTTAATTTTATGGTTACCTGTGAAAAAAATCCTTAGAGTATTAAAATCGCTCTTTGCACTTTTAATGTTACTATAACTACATCACAAAAAAAGAAGTATTAAATGTAATCCATTTTTTATCAGACGTCAAACATGAGGTGGATAATTATTACTATCTTTACTTATCAGCGCTGGTTATGTCGATTTATGTCCTCCAGCTTCGTATATGGAATAATTAAGAAAGCTAATTTATTATTTAAATTATATTTTGCCTGCCTACAAATGACTCCATTAATATTAGTTCTAAATTAAATGTTTAAAAAATTTCAATTACGTAATATTATATAACGAGAAACTTATTTATGTATAACATCAGTGAATGAGGCTACTTCTACAGAACTGCTACTGCAGAAATTGAATAAAAGGAAATGGACAAACAAATAGTAAAACAATATCTATATTTAAGTTGTCTAATTTTTAACTTTTTTAATGAAAAACTTTAATAAAAATTACGGCAAACGAGTTGGATTCTAGCAATGTAAGCTTTGGAGCAGAAAACTTATGAATAAAATATGAACCTCCTTGCCTCTGTTTGAAAATTAGCATCAAAAAATTTGTGGTTTATGTAGGAAGTATATAAACATGAATGACTGATGTTTACATTTAACAAAAGGTTTTTAATTTGTTTAAATTGTTGCTGCAGCGAACATCAGTCATTCATAAATTGTCACTTTGCATTGCAGCATTTTTCCCAATCAAATTTTTCATTCCCAATTTAAATTTGATTTGGATTGGATATATACATTATACAAAAATATAAAGGTACAGTTTATTAAATTATATCCGGTGGCCTTTTTTTGTTTTCGTACCAGCGTATTACATTTACGCCATATTTGCTAAACAGAGTTAATATAGCAATCTTTTAACAGCTCTTATGTGTACAGAAAAAGGTAGAGATTATAGTAGTGGCATCAAAAATTATAGAGAAATATAAAAATGTGTTTACACGTGACTACATTTTTAAAAAGTGTTAACATTTTGCTCCCATGCAACACACATGTACATATACTGGTGTATCACATACTCGGAACGAAATAAAATAGCACACGTATTTCAGTATAAAAAATATAAACGATTTTCTGAACTGGAAAGTTTAGAAGACTTCTTTAGCTTTCTAACAACACTACTATTGATTATTTAAGGTTCTATGGAACTACGCGCCATTTTAAGTTCTATGGGACTAGCATGCACTCATTTTTTATACGGAACTTCGTTTATAATATTGGCACACGTGTTAACTATTCAAACAAAACAAAGAAAGCTTTTTGTGTACTCAAAATTAAAATTTCAGTAATCTTTATTAATTATAATTTGTATTTTTTTTAACGACGTACAAATTTTAACACATGTTAATTGGTTAACATCTACCTGTGAATACATAATATATACATACGTTCACATTATTAACGTTATCAATCTCAGCACGAAGCCCGTTGTTAAACAAGCCACAGTGTTAATTAACAATTGCCATAAAATATGCATGGGAAGTTATCGTCACGTCGAACAAGTTAACATCTTCGATTCATAAATTTGACAAAATTATTTCACAAAACTTGATTTAGTAAAATTAAGTTTAATTTACTCATCACAAAATTTAAAAATATTTTAAAAGAAACTGACATGATCCTACGATTTGGTAAGTTAACATGGCAATGGCCAGGTTACAAAACACGAAGAACATATAATCGATGGTTCCTTAAGGTTCTAGAGTAAAGACCACGGACCGGCGAGCGAAGTACACGTCGTTCACCTACAAGGTGGATAGACGACCTGGTTAAGTTTATCAGAAGATGCTGGATACGGTCTGCTTTCAACCAGTTTTATTGGCAATCCAGTGAGGAGGTCATGTCCAGCAGGGGACGTCGGCTGAAATAATGACGGTGATGAAGTCATCAATGACTATCAAATTGAATTATAAAAAATGTGAGGCATAAATTGAAAAATATATTTTTATTTAAAAAATTTACTTAAAACAAATTTAACTAAAAGCCAAACAGGGAGTGAAATTGATCAATCTTGCAGTAAACGTTACACACGCCCGTGTTTGCCAGTTTTCGTAGCGGTCGGTGGTCGTTGACCAAGCTTTAGACAGTAGCTTCGTTAACTAGAACAGTGTTTACCGTTCCACCATTAATGTTTACCTTCGTGTAACAAATTAATGAAATCTTGAATTATTTTTCTATTATACAGCTAATCTTATGTATAAATTGTATAGCAAAAACGTGTCAAAACAAGACAGATTAAATTTATAAATATTTTTATATTTATTTCTTTTATATATTTCTTTCTTTTTCATTTTGCAGGGCACTTAAATTCTGATATAGTTCGGAATAAAAGATTCTCATATTTTAATGAAAATAACGTGGTCCATTTGGTTGGCTAGTTGAAATGTCAGTAGGAAGACCAAATAGTGCTTAAAACTTCCGGTAGGGCCTTATGTTTTACGACATTCATCCACAAAGACAGACGAGACGATCTTAACCAGGTTTTCGGGAGACACTGAAAGCAGGTCGCTTCCAACCGGTAATCTTTTTGGTCAGACTGTGTCCAACAGTGGAAGTTCAATTATGTAATGGAAACAATGATACTTTAATATATCTAATACATCATCATCAGGCCCGCCTATACAAGCCCACTGCATTTGCCCACTGGGATTAAAAACATATTATTTTGTTATCAATCATTTCGTTCACAATACTATGTTTAAATAAAATAAATATTTTACTTGAAAATATTTTCTTTAAACAATTTGAAAAACATAGTCAATTCGATGTTACAGCTCTTTAATTATCTTTATAATTATCATCAATCATGGTTCCCAGTTAAGATATTTAAGGTTCATTTAGCTGCTTGAATACAATTCAAATCTTTCTGTTAACAGAAAACATTATAAATAATTTCAATGAATGACTCCGTAAACTTTTGTGATAATTAGATAATAATATTAAAAAAATATTTATCCTTTGTAATTTATGGCGGAAGTACGTAAATTCAGAAATAAATAAATGGAGCTGTTTTAATTATAATAATACCATTATTGATAGCTTTAAATAAAGAGGAAATAACATATTTATTTAATATAAATGTGTACTAATTGTCATTCTTTATGTAGATAGCTTATTTGAGGAAATTGTTAACTGGTAACTGGTGGATCAGATACAACAAGAACGTGCGGAGAAAATGGTAATCGAAGATCGATCATGCTTCACAGACAGAGGTAAAACCAAGGTTGACTCGAAATAAGGTGACGCAATGGATATGGTATTGAGTAGTAGTGGCCCAGTGGTAGAGGAATGAGAGTTTCGATCGTAGTTCGTGGGTTAGATTCTTGGGATGCAATCTTATGTAAATAACACTTTATGCATTAATTACACTGGAGTTTCCAGAGGACCGACAGCAGCATTCTCTACGTATCTTAATACCATACTGCGATCGTCAACCCGCCTACCAAAGGTGACGATTGTGGTGTATCTACCTAAAGATATCTTTGGGGGAAGTCTATGCTCTGCAGTGGGGGTCGACGGCCTGAAACGATCAATGTATATAGTCGGATTGGAAGGACATTGTTTGTTATACTAAGCAGAACCATCGATTCGGATTTCTGCTACCAACTGTTGATGAGATTAGAACAAGTATTTAGCAGCAAGAAGTTGGAAGAAAACAGCCAGATTTAGGCGATAAGTGTGTTCTTGCATTAGATAACTCACATCTGTAATCATTCAGCAAAAATTAAAAGAGATTATTAAGTTTATATTCTTTAGTCAATGTCAGATTAACATCAAGAGAGGACTGCTAAAACTGGTTGTCGCATTTTATTGAGTAGGAATCATAAAATTTCAGCAGCAATGGCATTTTGTCAACCAACGAAATACCAGAAATTGTTTTTACATACAATAGTTGAATGTAAATAAAGTTGAATAAGTATCAATTTTTTATGTAAAATGCGCCGGAACTGTAAATTACGGGGTACTGGACTGTCAGTGGAGTGAATTAGAACAACATACAGTATAAAAAAACAATTATCGTCTCTTTATAATCTGTGCTATGCTGGTATGCAGTTGTATTGGAAATGTGAAAATAATCTATCGTGAGCTGTAACTAACAACGAGGCTTAATATTATTTATTCTTCGTGGGGCTTAGCAAAATATGCTAATTGTATTTATGATTCATTAGTCTAACCAAATGCCGCAATATTTATATTTGAGGACATTAAATAATTACTGTACCAATTAAATCGAGCGTTGTATGTTTTTACCAATCGGAGAAACATTATATGAAATTAATAATTGACATAAAGAAACCAAAATCTAAGAAATATCAATGAAAAATTTAATAAACGTTAGTCTCTAAGAAAAAGCTGATTTTACAATCAAACATCATAAATAAATTTAATTGAAAATGTTATCAAATTTCTATTCATATTGATTCATTTATAATTTAAGAATGACGAAGGCCTTTGAAAATCGAATAATGGAGGTTGAAGGAATAGACAGAAGAGGATTTGATAATTCTATAATTTTAATATCAATTCCTCGAGTCTTCTGTGAATGTATCTTAAATATTAAAAACACAATTTAAAATTAAACAATGCGTTGCGTATACTGAAATATTATGAATATAAGGAATTATTGAAATTAAATCTATCCGAAAAAAATAGGTTTTTAGCTACTTTGGTGTTTTTAAAATTACGTAAAAAGAGATTACAATTAAAGCGTATATTAAAAGCTTAGCATTTAAATGTGAGCAACATCAATTCTCTCTTTTACAGTTAAAGCCTCTATATTAACTATTTCAATTTTTGTGGATTCATTTGATAGCGAAGAGCTTTTACACCTATTTAAAATCAACCTATATAAAACTGATGACGCTGAATAATGTAACTAACATTAAATTATTTTTAATATAGGAATTCGGCAGCTGTAACTTTTGGCAGTAAAAATTCTGGGACAGGCCGAAAGCTATAATTAATTTTAATATGAGTTAATTCTGAAACCTTTGAATACGATGTACTAGACATTAATTAATAGTGTGGGCTATTTTCTCATACCTTAAAAGCTTTTTCACCTATAACTAATCATGCTGCACAGTGAAATAGCGTGAAATATCTGTTTTATGGTTAATTGTACTATTAATTGTTTTTGAAATATTGAGGTTACAAGCCGCTTCCTTATGGAAATCAATGTGGAGGCCTGTGTCCACTAATGTACCTATAGTCTACAAAATTATGATGATAAAGCTTTAAAATAAGTTTTCTACAAGTTATACTATTTCAATGTTGTAAATATTTAAATAATATGTGTGCCTAAAAATATAAAAATTAATACTAAACTCGCCGTCGCCGTTACAGCCTATAGTCGCTGATTACTAGGCATGGACATGTTCCAAAGATATCCATAGGGGAGGTATACTATAATCGCCAAACGGCCTTTGCAGGCCGGTTGGCGATCGCAGTTTTGTATTATGATACGCAGAGGACGCCTATCCTCTGGAAACTTGTTTATGAGCAGTGGCAATCCTTTGTAATTAATGCACAAATGTGAATTGTATACAAGATCGAGTTTCAGGAATCTCACCAGCGATCTACAATAGGAAGTCTCAGTCCTCTATTGCTGGGCTATCAGTGCTCCTTAGTAACATTACATTTCTAGAAGAATTAACAAAAAATTCTAGAAGACTATTAAATATTTATCAAAAACATGAAGTACTTGATGTAGGACTTAAAAAGTTTGAGTACAAAATTGCTTGGTGATTAAAAACAAGGTTAAACTCTCGTGGAGTTTTACTAGTCGTTAACAGGCACCGTCCTTTTGAATTACTAGAGAACTTTCAGTGCAGTGTAACGAACAGATATTGCATTATTTAATTTTGTTCAAAATATTATTAATAAAAAAAATTTATGTAGATTTTAACGAACAAATTAATAACATGGACTTTGTTTAAATAATTAGAGTTCATAAAAAACAATGAAATATAGTCGGTACATCAAATAAGAATACTATTCAGTACACCTGCGAGAGACTCTTACATAGAAAGCGAGTGCAATGATAACGTTCCTGGATTTACAACAGCTGTTGTGAAAGAAACAAATTAAGACTAAGCGCAGTTACACAATAATCACACGCAAATAAAGATTTCTGCTTTTAATGCATTTATTTATCTATGTATTATCTCTGCCGTAGGTTTATGTCCAGCAATGGGAATCTTACGGTTGTAATGATGATGATGATGACGAATCCATGTCATTTTCTTGCAAAACTGAACACACGATAAAAATTGAGTTCAGATTTTTTATATTTTTCTCCGAAGTATGTAAATACTTAAGTAAATAATAAGAGAATTGTACACATAAGCACTTGGCTTCAATGTGTTTAAAGAGATGTCTAAGTATAGTTTTAGCGTAATGAGTAATGGTTATTCTGAAGTATTTTGTTTAACAGAATAATGCATAGAAATTAACTAGACGGATCATCAAGAAAAATTAAACGTAATGTTTTTTTTTTCATGTTATTTTAGTATCGGCAATCAATCTTAAAACTATATTAGAATCAATTAAGTGCAAAAATGGCAAAGTAGTACATTTTTGGAGACTGAAAGTGCCTGAAGCAATAGAATGCTTAACACTTTTCGTAAACCATTTGCTTTTTTAACATAACTGTAACGAAAGTACAAAACGTTGGCTGCAATTAATTTAACATAAATTATTTTTGTCTTGTTTCATTATTATTTAGAGACGGTTATTATTACTTAATATAATCATTTATTTTTGTTATATATAGGCTAACATGATTATAGCTATAAGTATGTATGACTACAAACTTATTTAATTTTGTGTCATATTATACGAAACTACTGTAAACTTTTATTATGTTTTGCTCAAGGCGTGCCTATTTAGAATATATAAATATATTATCAAATGTATTATGCCGGCGTTGGTTTAATAGATTTAACCAATGTCTCATTGTCCACTCATAGCATGGTCACTTTTCGATCTTTTAACCACATTAGTGTTGTTACGTAATCCAGAAGCATCGCGGATTAGGATAATAAGTATATTTAATTACAAAGAAAATTTTTAAAATTTTACGCCCTACATTTTGTAAGAACGTAATAAGTTGTAATGTGTTTGTAGGTAACAACGTGGCATCACAACACTTTGGCATGATGAAGATAAGACACGGATTTGTCAATAACGCCTTTAAATGGATCCTCCGGTGTAAGGCATCTTTTCTTTAATGAGGTAATGTAACTGTAATTATTCAGGTTTATAATATAGAATATGATAATGATTTACAAAGGTAAAATAATTTTCATATCTTAAGATGTACGTACATTTAGGCATCACGTGTTCTTTACATTTAAAAAATATTGTATATTGATTTAATTCTTGGAACACCTAAAATATTTTTAAAGATTTCAAGGTGGAAATGTTGTTATAATTGTATAAACTTTATTAACAAAAGTATATACATGAGTTATTTGTTACAATATAAATAAATATAGTTGTCAAAAATTTATCAAAGTTTATTTATTAATATTATGAATCACACAACTAAATTTACGTTCCTATGTCAACCAATAAATTAGATGTTTGAAAGAGAAAATAATAAATACAAAGCAAATATAACAAAGAATAAAGACAGTGATAATAATACATAAATGTCAGTAAGAGTTAGTCAAAAAACGTCAAACGGTCCAATTTAATTTGAGAGTAACAATTAAATGATTTCAAATTATTTTTACAATATGAACTCTGTAGCGTATTTTAAATTATTTTACAGGTTTTTTTTTTAAAAAAAGGGAACAAATGTAGATTAAACCATACATTCTTTAAAAAATATTTTAAAATTTGAATTATAGTATTTTAAAAATTAATTATTGGCATTGGTGATCAAATTGAACGAAATATTTATTGAATTAATATGGCACGTAGCTAAAATATTTCCGGCATTTAATTAATGCGGGAAACATTATTTAATGTGACATTATTGAAGCCTCTCAATGATATTATTTAAAATAAATATTATCTTCTCTTATATCCTATCTGTGATACGTAAAGAATAATTTAAGAAAAATAAAATAATTATAATCGAAATAATTACTTTGATTGGTTAACAAACAAGATTAGACCCAAAACGTTATTAATTCCTAGAGATAGACAAAAAGCCAATTGCCTTGACTGAGATTTGTATTAAATATATATACTTTTGTATTACGAACTGGTACTTAGCACTCCAAAATGTTTGCGTGGAAACTCTCTATTAACTAAAGACTTCATTATTCAATATTATTTAAATTTAGCCCGGTGTATGAGGAATGGTGTGTTTTATCGTCATTATATTTTCTGGATGCAAATGGCAGTCGATGGTGTATAAAAAGGGCAGGTCATAGTACAGCGAGCGTTGTATTATAAATTTGAATATAAATTACCAACTAACGTAATACGCTCAAAAAGTACAGTGTTCAATTGGGACCTTTTAAACAAATTAATTCATTTAGTAAAACATGCATCAAGTAAAAATTTCCTTTCAAAAAAGTTCATATGTTCATATTAAATGTAATATCTACAGAGTTTGAACGATGATATCCATTAATTCGTTAATTGAAAACATGCTTTTAGTTCAATCTAATTGAATAAAAGATGAGAATTTAAGGATGTTGAATTTACATATTTTATTATAATTAATTAAATCTCCTTACGTTACTCTTCTTATAAGTCAACTTTAAAGGTGAATGTATACGGCTAATCTGTACTACCTATTATGGTTTACGGTACTAAAACGTGGTCTCTCGTCTTTATGCTTGGGAATGTTCTACGAAATCGTATTAAAAAGGAGAGGATCCCTCACGAACTTGAATAACTGACATATCCTAACGGATTAGTAAATTTAAGTAACAGTGGGCAGGCCTGAGAGAGCTGCTAGGTTTTTAAGGTTTTTAGACTGTAGTCCACCAATTGACAAATGTATCAAAGGACTTTCACCTACAAGCTGGACAGATGACTTTGTTAAAGGCCCTGTTGAAAACGCTGTATGCAGGCCGCTTCCAACGAGTACTATTAAAAATCTATTGGGAAGCCCTATACTTCAAGCATTGGCCATCCTATTCCTGAAATGATGATAATGATGGCGATAGAATCCTATAGGTAATTAAGATCGTAATTACTCTACAAACCCTAAAACTAAGTTTATTGGCGCCTATAAAAATTATTTCATGATACCGCAGTCGAAAATTTCAAAAATTACTGCAGAAACGTAATACAAAATGCTACGTCTTTTAAATAAACTTTTTAGCAATTTATATTAGTTTTATGTTCAAATAAAAGACTACGATTTATCCTTGCCCGTTAAATTGAAAAAGTTGGCGAAATCAATTTAAGGGCAAGCTTTGTATACTAGGGATGAGTAAATAAAAAAAGTTTTGTCCCAGTATTCTCAATTGACCTTTAACTTTTTAAAAAAACCTTTTTTTATGTTTACTGAATTGGTTAAGCTTCATTTTGTTAAAAAAATGAAAAAAAACTTATTTAATGTTTTCTCTTTTACGTATTTGTAATAAATAATTTAATATTGTAATATCTAATACTTTTGTTAAATAATATTTTTCTAAGGTCATTTTTAAAGCGCGTCATAAAATACTTTTCATCAAAAATGATACATTAAATATGACTTAAATTTTAACACGAGTAAGCAATTTAAACATTTTATTCAATCCTAATTATTTCATAATAATAACTGTAATCATTAACTGAATTTTTAGATTCAAGAAAGTGACTATTCACCCCGTTCTCGATGTTTACGGTCTAACATTGATGAAGGTAGTAATAAAATTTAAATAAATAGAGAAAATTTTTTTGGATGATGTGTGCTGGTGGTCCAATTCCTCTCACGACCAAAATTGTGTACGGATTTAGGCCATCTCTGCAATAGAGCCGCTTCCTGCAAAGTGCATGTGTCGAGGTACCTAACCGCCGCCCGATATTTGGCGTAAGGGATTTTACAGTTGGGTGGTCGTTCATCTCCAGACGTACCCTCCTCCTTTTATATTCAGGCTTGTTACTAAATTTTAAAGCGTTTATTAGTAATAAATTGATATAAATTTTGGAACATATTTTCAAAAGCATTTATTGTGTTTATATCTCAATTTTTCTTCTCTATGTCCTCTTCAAAATGTTTATTCCCATCAGTCGTTTAACTTTAACTAGTCAGTTGCTTCTTTCAATATTGTGAGAGTTCATAATTAAAAATAATCACTGTAACAAAAAGTAAAAAATGAGAATATAAACGAAAAAGTTTTTATCACCACAAATGACTGGCGTGAATGTTTTTAAAACGATGGGCGAAACAAAATTATACTCGGATGGATTACATTCTTTCATAAGCGTAAAGAGTTAAAAAGCGAATTTATAAGCGGTAGCCGTTTGAAATTCTTTTCATTTATATCTCACAATTAATAAATTGTCAGAGTTTTAATATTTCAATCTTGTCCACTGTGTACAATATTTATATTTTTAAATACATGTCTTCGTTATAATAATAATAAGACATAGCGTGCTAGAACTTTCGTTCGGTATGATCCCTTCATTTAGTTTAGATCAATTATATTGATCGCTTAGCAGCACGAGTCAGGAGTGCATTAAAGTTATGAGACTGAAATTCTTTTTGTCTCTTGTTACAATGTCAGTCAAAACATTAATGTGATTAGAATAATATTTTAAAAAATGTTCGTTATTATAACCAGTTCGTATCACTTTAGATGCTGATCGTCTTGACACAATCTATTTACATAAAGTATATTCTTACTATTACAGAGAAGTAGTATTATTATAGAATCATTAGTTTTTTACGTTAGTTGACATAGTAAGATTCTGTTACCGTGATAAAGTTTGCCAAAGTAACTGACACAGTCTAGCGGATTGACAAGTTGAAATGGCAATGGACAGACAACATAATGCGCTGAACAGTTGATCGCAGGGGGCTTAAGGTTCAGGAATGCAGACCACGGCCCGGCAAGCGCAGCGTAGGACGTACAACCATCAGACGAATACACCACTTTGTTAGGGTCCTCGGAAAACGAACGCCGCTTCTAACAACGGCAGAAATTATCTCTATAATGGTCATCACCATAATAAAATTTAAGTATTTGTACACCTTATATCTCATGTTTCGATGAAAAGCTACCTAGCTGCTCATAGGAATTTGTCTATTGATTTTTAGATACGAATTAACCGGAGATTTGTGAAATCTATTAATTTAAGTAATAGATTATTATAAAATATATTCTAGAGAAACTTTATTAAAAAAGCCTTATCAGATATACTCTTTTGAATATTGACAACGTAACTAATTATTTTAAAACTAGCACATGTTTTGATGTGGTTGCAGAAAATATATAATTCGTATGCCAGGTTTTCTAGATAATCAAATTGAGTTCTAATTAAATTAGGTATTCAGATCTTACAATACTTGCTAATTGATTTAATAACATAATTAAAAGGATGTATCGAATTTAAAACAGGAACGATTTACGCCATAGTATTTATGTAATAAAAATATTATAATAAAAATATAGATGAGTACGTGACTGTAAAAATGAGTTGACTTACTTAGTTCAAAGTTTTTATAAGAAATAATTGGTGGCGATACAAAGACGTGGAAGTAATATATCACACATTACTTCGGACTGCTGAATTTACATTAACAGTCTTGTTTATCCATTATTTTTCAATCCATGGACTGTCAAACGCACTTTGAGAATCCATCCGTAAGTTGAGAATATAAAATATAAATAACTAAAATGTATAAAAATCAAATCTGTGTAAAAAGTAACAGACTTATGTTATAATGCATGGAAACGAGTCTGGCGCTTGTGACGAGGGTTTATATCCAACAAAAGGTTTTTACTCTCTTAAGTATTATAACACAGAGTACAAAGACGGAGAAAGTATTAATATTGTAATGACTTTGATTGTAGCTTATGAAACGTACCTTTGTTATTCAGACGGCTAGACTAAAAATTTTGCTGCTTGTCATCTTATACACCAGTTCAGCTAAAAGACGTTCACTTCTGGGATGGTTCACTCATGGAATATTCTTTTAGATTTCTAATCTCGTATGGTGTGTTTTTTTACAACCTTAGTCCCCGACGCAATATAAGCGCAGTGCCGCTTGGTTGCGAAAACCAACCCGAAGAGACAAGACTGGAGAAAAGACGACCGAAATAAGGTCATCTATCCACCTTATGAAAAAAACGTACGATGCCTTTGGAGATCCGTGGTCTCCTCTATAGAACTTCAAGTCGCCACCGGCAATCGCTTCTGCGTTCTGTGTGACGTTCCCACTGCTACTTCCGCTAGTCAATCCTCTGAGTTATAACGGTTACTTTTATTCGCCTACGTACCTCTAAATTCCTGGTTTGATCTCACAGAGAAAACCCAAATATAACCCTCTCCATAGCTCGTTGAACGACAATGATGTTGCCAATGAGGCCACAGGCCAAGTTGTAAGTCATAACTAGTAGCACACATTGGTTGTAAGCCTTCAAGACGCTGATTATACACCGAAGCAATTTATAACTAGCGCATAATGCAGGTAGTGGGTAAAGCAAGAGAATTAATTAAGAGATCTATCTCGTCACGCATTTTTTAAATTATTGTCATTGAAAATAATAATGACTTTTTTAATTGAAATATTATTTAGTTTATATTTATTAGTTCAATGTTATATTTAATTATGTACTTACGTCATATTGAGACAGGTCTGGTTTAATATGTGGTGGAGTTTAACAGTTTAGGTAGGCAATGTTGCAATTGTCATGCGAATGAAATAAGTTTTACATAAAATATGTACCACTCATTTGTACATATTAACTTTTGATTCAAAATTGATATAAGATAGTCTTTAATTCCATATTCCATCACAGCACTAAAGATTTAATACCAATTCACAGCAACAAAACATATGTCACTTGACGCCGTTCGCCATTCTTATATTTCATAATATTTTTCGGTGCGAGACGCGGTTTTGACAACCGCCTACAAATCATACGCCGCGCGTCCTTAGATTTTGCACATGCATAGACCGATGGATTGACAGATAAGCGAAAGCATTTTGACTACTGTGGTTATTTCGCTACAAATATAACACTAACTACGGCACCTTTCAAACGAAATTCGGTAATGCTTACGGACTACTGATTAATCGCAGATACATTTTATCCACCTTGGCCGCCTCTAACATTTAGTATTGCGAATCCTTTATTTTGAAGGCCTATAATGTAACTTCATAAAACGATAATTTCTTCATACCTTCTTTAAGCCACGAGGAAGATTGTTATACAGAAAAAAAAGTAAAATTTTGACGAAAACAACCGTTTTCATTTTATATATTAACCTTTTAGAAAATCAAGACTTTTGTCGCTAGCTGTGGACCACCATACAAAACCAAAAATGGCTTATTAGAAAGTAAACAAATCAAACTGTTGTGTACCATAAGGCATTAATTAAAAGTAAAATAACATGGTTACTAGTCTTGTAGTGTACGAAAAAGAGTACTTATTGTAAATAATCGTTGTTCATTAAGACATTAAATAAATAAAAAGATGATAAAGGGATCTCTCTGAAGTACGTTTTCATTATTTTTTTTATTTTGAAATATGACATCCCAACTTTTAACAGTACAAAATCATCTGCCAATTACTTGAAAAATATAACTGCAATATCTACAAATTAACGCTACAATTTTTTTGTGATTAGTAGAGTAAAAACGCAAATTCTCGTTGAGTGGAAAATAAATTTTCCGTTACGAATGAATATTTGAAATTGATGCGAAAAGGGCTCTTCTATACGATAAATTACATCATCAAACGATATTTACTCGTCAGTTGTCTGCAGTCTCATTTTGACTTTCAAGTGAAGCAAACTTCTCGTATTAATTTAGTCTGAAACTTAAATATTTTCTCTTTTAAGCATCACCATTAATCATTAGAAGCAATATATTCCAAATATCGGTATTTATTACCTCACTTAATAAGTACAGATGTACTCGAAAAGCTATATTAGCACTATGGCTTCCATCGTTTCTCTAGAAATGCTACAATATAAATTACGAGTCTCCAATGACAATCAAAAAGTTTGTATCACACGAATATTTTATTCCTTGATTAAAAGGATCATTTAGTGTCAAACTATATGAATATTTAATTTTTATTCGTATATTATTCTACACAATGCCAAGACGTCTCGCACATTAACTTAATAAAAAATATTATGTATTTTTTTAGAATTATCAGGAATCAAAAAAATAAAAGACTCAATCGAGCTTATCCGAACGTGAAGCTAATTTTACGTAAGTGCTCACGTAGCCAAGGTGTTCTTCGATTTATGGTGAACGTAAAATTTGCCCTCTAAAGAAAATGCTGCTTATGCAAAATCGAAATTGAGAAAATAAAGTTAAATGTTTCACCAATGATTTGTGTCAGATATACTTTGTTTGGTTTGCATGTTCAAAGTGTTAAATATGAAACGAAAAAAGGTTAATAAAAGTTGTTCAATTTACGAAGAATATTATAATAAATATCAAAACAGTTTTTACAGTATAATACAATTTTTATGTAAAGTACTACATAATAGCTTTACGAAGAAATCTAAATTCGTAATTACAAAACGGCTATTGCAATTATTATATTAACGTAAGAAACTATTTATTAAGGTATGTGGTTCATAAGACACACACGCTGTATTATTAAATGTTTTATATAGGTCTCAACATGTGGAAGTAGGCGTTAATGTTTGCGGCGCAGTTATTATATTGTATTGTACCCTGAATAAATTGTTGAAATTGTAATTAAAGAAGTATATTTTTACAACTATTTAGATGTAAAAGCATTTCAAAATTTTGGATTAAATTAAAATTTTTCCTATTAAAATATCTTTTCATACTAATCTAACGTAATAGATCAAAATAATACACATGACTAGTTTCCATATGAAAAAGAATATTAAAGTACTACCGCGGCGCCTCTTCGTACAGCCTAGTACAAAGGTGCCGGAAACTCATGATTCAAAAGTAATATTGTTTTAGATATGTACGGTGTAAGAAAAAATAAATTATAGGTCGTTTTAAGACAAAGCTTACGGCTACCAGGGATGGATTTAAGGCGTGAGTTACGAAAATATGGCCAGAATAAGTGCTGATGTAAATTTATTCCTTTATCACGACACAGCCTTAAATTAAGAAATTCCAAAAAAAAAATACGAACTGTCTATGATTGTGAAGGAAAGAGGTTTCAATGTAAATAGTGAAAATTAACAGATCACCGGTATGCTAGGCACAAATCTAAAATTTCATTTAATTTGAAACTAGGTAAAATGTATTGGAAATAATTTAAGAAGAGGAAAATGTGTACAAAATTACATCATAAATGGGCTAGAATAGTTAAAATTGGTATTTTAAAATTAACTCCTATAAAAACACAACCTGTTTGGGTTTGTATATTTCAATTACAAAAATAGTTGCGGAGTAAGCCAGAGAAGTGAAAGTGAAAGTGAATCTTTTCCAACTACGCTAACGACTTATAACGATGTAGCTTCTCTGAGGGTTATCAGGGTGGAAAAAGATTATTTACCGGCCTCATGGTCATTGTAATAAACTTAGGCACCTTTTAAAACGAATAGAGCCCGACTTGGTAAATAACTAATCTAAACTAGAACATTAAACAATATCATAATAAACATTATTTATTATAACTGTGTAAATTCGGACACATTTTTAAATATTATAATTATTTTGGTATTTATTACATGTTGATTATATATTAACTTTTTATTATTTATAAGCTTTATTGTCCCGTTTTAAGTACCGAAATTTTGAAATCATTTTATATATTAAAACAACCATTAGACGTAAACTGAAGACTGAACCGGGTTATTTCAATACGAAGCCACGCCAAATAAGATTTTGGAACATCCACAAAACAAAAAACTAACACGTAACGTGTGAAAAATGACAAAAAATTTGAAGATCAGCAATCACGAAAGACAGCAGTTCGAGCTAAAATCCAAAGGACTCAACATAGTACTGGATAAAAACCAGTTTTTCCTTAAAGCAGGATTAAACAAAATTACGGCTTGTATTTAATGAGCGATAAATAAAAATAAAGATTGAATGATTTTGTGCTATGTGAAGGCGATACGCTGAGTAATAAATATCGTGTAGTGCTAATTACAGACGATAATATTTAAATTCTAAAAAAGGTACAATAAACAAAATAATAATGATACTAACCAATAGTAAAGTAGCAAGAAATGGTATTTTTAAAATGTTTATGCTTTTGCTTGAAGTCTCAAAACCAACTATAGTCGATTTATTGTGAAAAAAGCCTATTTTATGTGTCTAAATATTGTTGTTTTAAGAGTATATGACAGTCGGCGGGGTTCAATTCTTGTGCTGCTGACGGCCGTTGGGTCAGAAAGTTTTTGATTAGCGACCATGAGCCGGTAGAAGTAGCGTGGGTAACCCCCCTCTGGTAAAAGTCACGAGAAGTTACTAAGTGCGGTAGCGCAACACGTCGTGGCAATCTTTGGGGGAGTCTTATGCCATGCAGTGGACGCCTATCGGTTGACATGAGGATGATGATTTTGATCATAAAGGAACAGTTTTTCAAATAATGTTTTGTATGCTGTTTTGTATGCTGGCTTATCGAAAAGCAAGTGCTTATTTAGCTTATTACCAAATAAACTTTATTGGACATGATGACTTATTTTCAGTTCGGAAAAGTCAAAAAGCTAAAACGGATACAAAACACAGCAACATTCCAAGTAAAATTCCAGTGCTTAACACGAACTTAAGAGAACTTAAGAGTCGCTCAATGAATTTCTAATTCAAGCAATGGCTAATATAAACATTAACATTAGGTGCGCTGCGGTCGATCACTAGCCTCCAAAGTTAAATTTGAATTTAAACACAAGAAGAATAATTTGAATTAAATCTTATGCTTCTAGCTACTTCTACATTACCGTCACTTTTCTGGTATAAACTTGTAAAAACGTCGTACTATTTATTTAAATAACTCGATAAAACAACATATGTATAAAACAAACTTTTGTAAACTTCTTAAAATTATTTCACTTCCTAACTTTGAGTTTTTTTTTTGTGTCTCAAACGAGTATTTTCTTATTTATCTTATTGACAAGACAATCAAAAAAGTTTTCAAGTTTGTAACAATCCTTTGCCGACCAATGTGACGTTAAATATACCTATTGTTTGTTAAATATCTGAAGTATCCGTGACGTAATAACTTTTTATATTAAAAATAAAACATACTATAACAGATAATACAACATATTATCTAAAGATACTACTTTTTTGATTTTCCGACCGAACAATTTTAACATAAAATGTCTAAGGGCTGCCATCTAACCGGCAAGTAATTGAGTAATAATTTCCAAGTCAGTGGTATGGAAATAGCGCTTGTAATAGGATAATCCTATTAGTAGCTTGTCACCGGTCTGCTGACATACATTCCTTATCACAAAACAATAATAAACCACATCTGTAAACCTCTTCCTAAAT
The DNA here is from genome assembly GCF_028537555.1 of Battus philenor. Classification (NCBI taxonomy): domain Eukaryota; kingdom Metazoa; phylum Arthropoda; class Insecta; order Lepidoptera; family Papilionidae; genus Battus; species Battus philenor. Next base: position 9,999,344 of record NW_027181693.1, read on the forward strand.
ATAGGCAATTAACGCCGCAGACATTATGTCAGAACATAGCAAAATAATTCAAAGCCACACATTTTTAATCCAATTAACTATGCTTAGTATAAATAGATCATTATCTTTTTTATTCATCTATAACATATGTGTTATTAAAAGTGATAACTTTATTGCTAGCCGATGCCACTTGTTGATAAAATCTCTTAAGTTTATCTCTTGGAGGAATATTACCAGGATGCGACCCGACAATAAATCAAGTAATGCAAGTGAAATTATATTGGCTGTTTGCACGTGTAGGCTACGAATGAATTAAAACTTCAAGCGAAATCTAAACATAGGCGTCCATAGCATAACATTAACGTAAACCGAGTCAATGCGCGTGATTTGAAATTATGATGAACTTGGTATAGATTCTTAAATGTAATGTACTAACGTAATTTTTTTTACTTACTTTAAGGCAGAGTTTTCTTACGTGGGGCTTCCGCCTCACAAGGTGGCAGTTTTGTTGAGGAAAACAATTCAAAAATGAACACGACATGAGTTTAACCCTTTCACTTTAATGTAAAAATAATATTTGTTACATAGGGAGGGCATAAGAATTTTAGAAAGGCAAAGGTGGAGCATGGCAGTTTTTGTGTTTGTGAAGGATGGGTAGCAATGCCATAAACGGTCAGC